>NC_072447.2:138077500-143277500 GCF_028878055.3 Symphalangus syndactylus
AGAGCACGCTGGTGGAAGAGCACACGGACAGGCACTGGCAGGCCGGCAGGCCATGGACTGGTGGAATGACGTGGAATTTGGCCAGAGTGGTTGGAGAAGAGTTGGGCCACCGAGTGGCCTGACTCCAGGGGAAAATCATCTCCTATCTGGCTCACCAGTCTGCTGAGAGCTATTCAGTAAAACGTTGCACTCATTCTCCAAGCCCATATGTGATCCAATTCTTCCAGTACACCAAGACAAGAAACCCCGGGATACAGAAATCCTTCTGTCCTTGTGATAAGGAAGGAGGTCTAATTGAGCTAACACAAGCCGCCTATGGATGGCTAAACTAAAAGGGCACCCTGTAACACATGCCCACTGGGGCTTCAGGAGCTGTAAACATTCACCCCTAGATACTGCCATGGGGTTGGACCCCCACAGCCTGCCCGTCTGTATGCTCCCCTAGAGGTTTGAGCAGTGGGACACTGAAGAAACGAGCCACACCCCCATTGCATGCCCTGCGAGGGGGACAGGGGAACTTTTGCGGTTCGCTATGAGAATCTAATGCTTCCCACTGATCTGACAGGAGGCAGAGCTCAGGCATTAATGCTTGTTTGCCTGCCGCTCACCTCTTGCAGTGCAGCCTGGTTCCCAACAGGCAACAGACTGGTACCGGTCTGCAGCTCGGGGATTGGGGTCCCCTGGTTTAAGCCACCTAATCTGTGTTGTTTTGTTATGGCAGTCCAAGCTGACCAAGACATTCGTTAATCCAACACTTGAGAATTAAAAAGAAAATAATTTAACAGAAGAAAATATTATTGAGGCATAAAGATATCCATAACAAGAAAATCTATAATCCTCAAAATATAAAAACCCCAAATATCCAATGAAGGAATAGCCTACACATTAGTATTTATTAATACAATATATATGCAGCCATTAAAATAATTATGAAAACTAAGCAAATTAGCAAAATATTACCTTAAAAAGCGGAATCCAAAATGGTATAAGATGATTAAAACTATGCCAAAGTTAAAATTCGCTGTGTGTAGCAGCACCAAACATCTGATGTTATGAAGTGGCTGCCCAGTCAGGTAGCACATTTCTAATACTCTTTGAATCCTCCTGGGTCTATGTGCTTAAGTTTTGGTAAAAAGAATGTATGCAGAACTTCCATGCCTGTCCCAGATAATAGAACAAAAGAGAATGCTATAGAACTGATTTCATGAGGCTGGCAAAACTTGACATGAGAACCTGCCATGGACATTATGAGGCAGGATGATCTCGCTTATAAACACAGATGTAACAATCTGAAACAACATATCAGCATATTGAATCTTGCAATATATAAAAATTGTAATATTTTATCAAAAACAAGTTTGGCTTATTCCAGGACTATAGAATAAAAAAATCAATATAATCCACAATTTTAATTAGAAAATGGAGGAATCATTCATATAATGATTTCTTAAAATCTAGAAAAAAAAGCATTTGACAAAACTGAGCTACCATTCATGATAACTATTAGCAAGTTTGGAAAAGTATAGAACTTTATTATTTTGATAAGCAGAATTAAATTCGTTAAATGGGTAGAAGATTTTGGCATTGTTTGTTCTTTAAACATATCAGGCCGGGCACGGTGGCTCATGCCTGTAATCCTAGCACTTCGGGAGGCCGAGACGGGTGGATCACCTGAGGTCAGGAGTTCGAGACTAACCTGGCCAACATGGTGAAATCCCTTCTCTACTAAAAATACAAAAATAGCTGCACGTGGTGGCTCACGCCTGTAATCCCAGCTACTCGGGAGGCTGAGGCATGAGAATTGCTTGAACATGAGACGTGGAGGTTGCAGTGAACCGAAATTGTGCCACTGCACTCCAGCCTGGGAGACAACAGTGAGACTCCATATTAAAAAAAAATGGTACATGTACACAATGGAGTATTATTCAGCCATAAAAAAAGGAATGAGATCCAGTGATCTGCAACAACATGGGTGGAACTGGAAATCATTATGTTAAGTAAAATAAGCCAGGCACAGAAAGACAAACATTGTATGTTCTCACTTGTTTATGGGATCTAAAAATCAAAACAGTTGAACTCATGGACATAGAAAGTAGCAGGGTGGTTACCAGAGGTTGGGAATGGTAGTGGGAAGGTATGGAGGAGGTCGGGATTGTTAATGAGTAAAAAAAATAAAAAACACACAAAAAAACCCAGAAGTAATTAATAAGACCTAGTATTTAATAGCACAGCAGGGTGACTATAGTAAATAATAACTTAATGATATATTTTTAAATAACTTAAAGATTGTAATTAGATTGTTTTTAACTCAGAGTATAAGTGCTTGAGGGGATGGATAAAATAATAATAAATAAATAAATTTAAAAAAATTTAGGGATGAAACAAGCACCACTCGAACACAAAGAGGATAAAAAGCAGAGAATACCTCTCAACCCATTGTTAGGGTCAGCAAGACTTTAAATGCAAAATTTGACAAGGAGAGTCTGATAAATAGAAATTATGAAGCTATCTTACTTAGGAATATAAATGCAAGCATCCTAAGCAAAACATTACCAATCCAATTCCAGCTATATATAAGACAATCAAGTTGGGTTTATTCCGGGAGAGCAAGTTTGGTTTAGCATTAAAAAAACCCTCAACATAATTCATGATACGATTGTGAGGTAGGAGATTGGCAGGACTTATTTCCTAGACCAGGGGTCCCCAAGCCCTGGGCCATGGACTGCTACCAATTTATTAGAAACCAAGCCGCACAGCAGGAGGTGAATGGCAGGTAAGCAAGCATTTCCACCTGAGCTCTGCCTCCTGTCAGATCAGTGGTGACGTTAGATTTTCATAGGAGTGTGAATCCTGTTGTGAACTGTGCATGTGAGGGATCTAGGTTGTGTGCTCCTTATGAGAATCTAACTAATGCCTGATGATCTGAGGTGGAACAGTTTCATCCCGAAACCATCCTTCCCCAACCCACATCCTTGGAAAAATTGTCTTTCAGGAAACCAGTCCCTGGTGCCAAAAAGGTTGGGGACAACTGTCCTAGAACAGACAGGAAACTGGCCAGAACCAGCAAGTGATTCTGTAAGCAATCTCTAGTTGCCCTCACTGCCCATCAGCATAAGACACTCCCACCAGTGCCATGACAGTTTACAAATGCCATGGCAATACCTGGAAGTTACCACCCCTTTCCATGGCAACACCAAAGGTTACCACTCAGTTTTTAGAGACTTCTGAATAACCTGCCCCTTAATTTGCATGTAATTAAAAGTGGGTATAAAGCTAGCCAACAGCCCATACACTGCCATTCTTGGTGCACAGCCTATGGGCTTGCCCTGCTCAACAAGGGGCAGCCACTGGGCTGTAACACTGTCACTTCAATAAAGCTGCTGTCTTCCATTGCTGGTTTGCTCTTGAAATCTTTCCCAAGTGAAGCCCATAACCTGCCCTGCATCATCTGGTGCCTGATGTGGGGCTAGGGAAGATGGTGGCAATTGCAGAGGTAGCTAGGCCGCAAGATGCAGAGAGGCAGCGACTGGAGAGAGAAGGCAGTGAGGTAGCAAGCCAGTGAGAGGCGATGAGATGGCAAATGGCAAGAGACAGCGAGACAATCTGTGATTGAAGCTGCAAGAACTGTAACACAGAGGTTATAATGCTAAACAGCTGCTAATGCTGAGAGCTGTGACACTAGTCTAAGACTCTTTTCAGAGCCATCATCTTTCCTGACGGGTGGAGGCAGCAGAGCGCTGTGGACGGGTCAGTGGCTGCGCAGTGCTACCACCTTGTGTGGGACCGACTGTCTTGGCTGGCAGGTCACCGGTGTGTCAGCTGGACCCCCGTAACAGCCGAGCCTGACCAAGCTGGTGGAATCTGGGGAGAACCTCACCCAGGTCCCACATTGGAGACTGGTCAGCACCATTTAGGCACGTGAGGATGGGTGAGTGTCCTCTCTGCCCCTCCTTCAATATCAGGTAAAACAAGAAATAAGGCCTCTGTCTAGGTGGTCAATTCAAAGTCTCCCATCATTTGGGTGCCCGGGAGAGAAGCATGCCTGACCACCGACATTCTTGTCACCCCTTCTCTTGATCCTTTCTCCTCTAATGCTATTTTATTTGGGGCATTTGGTGAGGGAATCCTTAATGGATGTTACTTGGGTGCATTGGGTTTTTTTGCATTGGGCTGTTGTCTACCCGCTGGATGCTCTGGGGTTTTTGACATTGGCATTCCCTCTAAGATTGTGGGTTATAGCCCCTCCCCCTGGGAGAACCTTGGTCTTTGACAGGGTTTTGGTCTGTGTCCCCATCTGAATCTTATGTTGAAATGTAATTTCTAATGTTGGGGCAGGGACCTTGTGGGAGGTGATTGGATCATGGGGGCAGATTTCCCTCTTGCTGTTCTTGTGATAGTGAGTGAGTTCTCATGAGATCTGGTTGTTTGAAAGTGTGTGGCACTTCCCCCTTTACTCTCTCTCGCTCTCTCTCATGCTCTGCCATGATAAGACATGCTTGCTTCCCTTTCACCTTGTGCCATGATTGTAAGCTTCCTGAGGCCTCCCAGCTATGCTTCCTGTACAGCCTAAGGAACTGAGAGTCAATTAAAACTCTTTTCTTTAGAAATTACCCAGTCTCAGGTAGTTCTTTACAGCAGTATGAGAATGGACTAATGCAGTCTTGTTTTTTTCTGCACTGAAGTTGGAAATTATCATTTTCTATAACAGCCAGTTGTGGGCCTCGCCCTGTGTTCTGTCTTCCTTTCTGTCCAATACACTGCCTTGCTCAAGCGCATCTTGGACTCTTGGTTGAAGGGACCAGGGGTTCCCAGATCCCTGGCCTGACAGATGAGTACCCACAGCAGTGGACGAGTGGCCTCCTTAACACTTTCTTTGGTGTCTCTACTGCTGGGTGGATTATCCAGTAGCTGAAGGTCTATGAGGTCTCCCTTTGAGCCATGCTGTTCGCCCATACTCTTCCTCCCTTCCACAATCACTTTCTATTTTTTTAAAATCTATCTTTGCCCAAACTGAAATGCTTTCTTCACTCTCTTTGGAATTCAGACCCATCATTCTACTGCCCACTCATATCTCATGATCCACTTTTGTAATGCTTTGCTACCTGTACGAATACCTTCTCTGCAGGACATGAGAATTTGAAAGGGAAAGTAAGGCTCTCACCAAACTTAGCCAAACTTGAAAACCTCTTGTACAGATTCTTACTGGAAAATGGGAACAATGGTGAGCATCCTGGAAGACTCAACAGTAGGGTGTCTTTTAGGCAATTGGTGCAAATTCAAATTAGAAACTTCAAAGAGAAAAGGACTCATTTTCTATTGCAACACCATTGGGGTCGAATACAAATTGGGAGACCAGGAAATTTGGTCTAAAAATGGTTATTTATGTTAAAATATAATACTATTTTACAATTAGACTTATTCTGCAAAAAAGAAGGAAAATGGGGAGAAGTTCCTTATGTGCAGGCTTTTATATGCCCTTTACCAGGATCCTGACCTAAGGAATAGCTGCAGAATGTATCAGACTCATGTTACTTCCAGGCACCAAGAAGCTGTGCCAAGTATCATAGGTGACCCCCTCCTAGCTGCTCCCACTGGGAGGTCCATGACCCCCTTGGAGCTTCCTCAGTCCTGCAGTTCTGAGGAGAATTCTGCCAGTTCTCCAGCACAAGATTCCACCCCAAGGTCATCAGGCACCCCTCCCCCTTATCCAACTAGCCCTGTTGTATACCCCTGTTGCCTGAGAAAGTAAGCCCAACCAGTACTACCAGGAGCGGGGCCCCGTATCAGCCCCTAAAAATGAACCTGTGTCCATTGTGGGAGGTAGCTGATGGAGATGGGGGAAAAATCAGAATATATGTGCCATTTACTATACCAAATTTGGCTTTATGCAAGGAGAAATTTGGCTGGTTTTTGGAGGATCCATGGAAGTTTATAGAGGAGTTTGATACATTTACCATGTCCTCTGAAATAACTTGGCATAACTTGGGCATATTACTATCTACTTGCTGTACCATAGACATAGAGGAGAAACAAAGGATTCTAGGTATTACCCATGAATTTTCAGGTGGAGTGGCCAATAATATCCAAGGCCATGCCATTTATAATGTGAGGGGAGATGCGGTTCCTTATTTGCACCCTCAATGGGATTCCCAGAGGGGTTCCCAAGATCTCAAACACAGAAATTACATGCTAACTTGTTTAGTAGAAGGTATGAAAAAGTGTGTGGTTAAACCAGTTAGTTAGTACAAGGTTAGAGAAGTAACTCAGGGAAAATATGAAAATGCCACTTTATTTCAAGACCACTTAGTGGAGGCCCTCAGGAAATATACTAATACAGACCCTGACTCTCTGGAAAGGTGAGCTCTCCTGGGCATGTATTTTATTACTCAAACTATCTCTGACATTAGGAGGAATTTACATAAGGCAGCAATAGGGCATCAAATCCTCATGAGCCAACTTTTAAATATGGCCTTTGGAATTTACAATAATAGGGACAAGGTGGAGAAAGAGGTGAAAACTAAAAGTAATAGCCAAAAAGTGCTATTATTCATGGCTACCTTAAGCCCCCTACTGCCTTAGGGTTACAAATGCCAAGAAAGTGTTACGAGAGTTGTGGTTGGGATGCCCAGATGAAAGTCTCTGACTTCTTGGCCCCTGGGCCAAAATCAACGTGCCTATAAGCAAGAGGAACACTGAAGGAAGGACTACTCCAGGCTTGAAAGAGAGTCTGAGCCACCCAGACTCATAATGGCTGAGAGAACAGAGGACTGACAGGGCCTGAGGTCTCCTATGGTTTCCAGTGAACACCTTACTATCTCCATAGAGGAGCCTTGGGTAACTCTTGACGTGGCAGGCGAAAGTAATGAGTTTTTGGTGGACGTGGGAGCAGACTTCTCAGATTTAACCTACTTCTCAGGGCCATTGTTTTCCCACTCTTGTACCATAATGTAGATTGATGGCCAGCCAAAAGTTAGGTGATTCACCCACTCCCTCGGTTACACTGTGGGGAAGCATGTGTTTTCCCATAGCTTTCTGCTTATGCCTGAGTGCCCTATTCCTTTACTGGGAAGAGACTTCTTTCCCAATTACAGGCCACAGCTCAATTTGGAGAGCCTTATGAGAAGGCAGTAGGCCAGGGAGAGACACTTCTTCTAGCTCCAACTACATGCCTTAACACAGATAAGTAAAAGACCTCTCTTTCACTGCATCTTACTTCTCAAGTAGACCCCTCTGTTCGGGACATGAAAGTTCTTGGTAGAGATGTTAATGTACTCCCAGTCCAGGTTATTTTGAAACCCAGTGTTAAGTATCCATACAAAAAACAACATACCTTGAGACTTGAGGATCAGAGAGGCATTCAACCCCTAATAAGGAAGTTCCTAAAGTATGAATTACTACAGTCCTGTCAGTCCCTACATAACACCTCTGTTTTGGTTGTGAAGAAACTGAATGGGGAATACAGATTTGTTCAGAATCTGAGGGCAGTTAATGAGGCAATAGTCCTAGTCCATTGAATAGTTCCTAACTCATACACAATATTGACCCAAGTCCCTGAAGATGCTAATAGTTCATGGTATTAGACTTAAAGGATGCTTTCTTTTGTATACCTTTACACGTGGACTCCCAGTATATCTTTGCTTTTGAATGGACTAATCCAGACATTCATGCTGCATCTCATCTTACATGGACTGTTCTTCCTCAAGGTTTTAGGGACAGTCCCCATTTCTTTGTCAATACACTGGTAAAAGAATTAAGGGAACTCTAGTTAAATAATGGGTCTCTTTTGCAATATATGGATGATCTATTAATTTCCAGCCCAACCAGGGAAGACTGGGACAGAAACACAATCCAGATTCTTAATTTTTTTGGGAAGATGAGGTTATTGGGTATTCCTACAATAAAGCTCAAATTTCTGCACAAAAGTTTAAATATTTGGAGTATGTGTTAACTCCTGGGGCAAATACCCCAGCCCAGGAGTAAAAAGAGACCGTCTTGGCACTCCAGCCCCCTCAGACTAAGAAACAATTAAGAATCTTTCTAGGAATGGCCAGATTCTTCTGGATTTGGAGTCCCAGGTTTGGGCTCATAGCAAAACCACTCTATGAAGCTCTAGAAGGGAGTGATCATGAGTCTTTGAATTGGGATGGAAGCTGCCAACAGGCATTCTTAACCCTAAAAGAAAAACTGGGAACAGCTCCTGCTTTGTGACTCCCAAACTTAGAAAAACCTTTCACCCTATATGTGGCTGAAAAACAAGGGACAGCTTTGGGTGTTCTAACTCAAAGTCTCGGAAATAGCCCTAGACCAGTGGCTTACTTTTCTAAACAGCTAGACCAAGTGGTGGCTGGGTGGCCAGGATGCTTTTGAGCTGTGGCTGCCACCACTCTATTGGTAGAAGTCAGTAAGTTTACCTTGGGACAATAATTAGATGTAATGACCTGCCCCCATCAAATACACGGGATCCTAGAGGCAAAAGGACACCAATGTCTAATAGTGGTTCAATTACTTAAATGTCAGGTTCTTATATGTGACACCCCAGATGTTACCTTTAAAATATGTTGTTTTAAATCTTGCTACCCTGTTGCTGGACTTCACGTCCCAATCCCTAACTCATTCACTCCTGTGTGGAAACTGTGGAACAGAGCTCCTCTAGCAGGCCTGACCTTAAAGATGAGCCCCTGCCTAACCCCAATGTTGAGTGGTTTAGAGATGAAAGTAGCTTTATTCATGAGGGATTGAAAAGGCAAGTTATGCTGTGGCTAGTCAACAGTAAGTCATTGAGGCCAAAGCTCTTCCTCCCCAGACTTCTGCTCAAAAAGTGGAATTGAATGCTCTAAGTAGGGCCCTCCAGCTGGGAAAAGACTTAAGAATCAATGTATTTACTGATCCAAATATGGGATCCTGGTGCTCCATGCTCACAAGCCATATGGAAGAAAAGGGGACTGTTAACAGTCATGGGATTCCCCCATAAAACATCACTCTGAGATCTTGGAACTTTTAGATGCTGTCCAATTCCCAAAGGAGATAACAGTTATTCACTGCTGGGGACACCAAAAGGGAGACACCTCTATTATCAGAGGAAATGCCCTGGTGGACAGAGCAGTCATGGCCACTGCTAAAGGAAGATCAGTACTGCTGGCTGCTGCACTAATACCTGATGCTCCACCCATGTCAGCAGTGCCATATTATACACCTTAGGAAATTAAATGGGCAGAACGGAAAGGCTTACAAAAGGATCCCTCAGAGTGATTGCTAGAAATCAATAAACTCTTTCTCCCTGAGGCCGAGCAATGGAAAATAATTAAGCATTTCCATGACTCCTCACATTTAGGATGGGATTCTGTATTCAAATTCGTTTCCCTAATATTCTTAGGAAAGGGACTATTCCAGACTATAAAAAGGGTCACTAAGGGCTGTGAACTGTGTGCTCATAATGACCCAGGAAGCCACCCCATACCCCAATCCCTACTCAAACCTGTACAACACCAAGGAACATACCCTAGGGAAGACTGCAAATAGATTTCACCCAGATGCCACCTTACAGGAACGAAAATATTTTCTACTATTTATGGACACTTTCACTGGGTGGATAGAAGCTTTCCCTACAAAGACAGAAAAAGCATTGCAAGTGTCCAAATTCTTAAAGAAAGCATCCCCAGGTTTGCATTACCAAAAAGTTTGCAAAGTGATAACTGACCTTTCTTTACAGCTAAGGTGACTGAGCATGTTTCCTCAGCCTTAGGCATTATCTATCATCTTTACTCCTTCTGGTGGCTTCAATCTTTAGGTAAGATAGAAAAAAGCCAACCATGTTCTAAAAAGGACATTAGCAAAACCCTGTCAGTAGACCTCAGAGGCCTGGGCTTCTCTTCTATCATAGCCCCTTTGTACATAAGGATGGCTCCAAAGGGAACCGTAAAACTTAGTCCATTTGAAATGACCTATGGGAGGCTTTTTTTTTTCCTTCAGGCCTCCTGCTTGATGAAGAGACATATAGAATGCTCACACATATTATCAACTTAGGCCAGGTTCAAAAGGCCCTTCAAGAATACAGAAATGAAGCGTTGCCTCCTCCCACAGGGAAAGAATTAACTCCTTCATTCAACGAAGAGATTTAATCTTACTAAAAACTTGGAAAGAAGGATCCCCTGAGGATCAATTACAACCCAAATGGAAGGGTCCTTAGCAGGTGTTAAGTACCCTTATTGACATAGTTTGGATATTTGTCCCCATAACAATGCAAGAATGCCCTAATACACCCACTGTGGGCGGCGAGCCACCCAGGTGCCAAAGCAAGAGACCAAGGGCACAAGCTATTCCAGTATAATAAAGAGAATATATAGAATGAGAATAGTTATACTAGAAATAGATTATAGATATGATTATAAATGAATATTATTAATCATTAGTTTGTAGCATACTCTTCATTCCAATATTGTAATAATCTTTGTTCTACAATTATAACCTAGGAAAAACCAGGCCATACAGAGATAGGAGCTGAAGGGACACAGTGAGAAGTGACCAGAAGACAAGAGTGTGAGCCCTCTGTTACGCCTGGACAGGGCCACTAGAGGGCTCCTTGGTCTAGCGGTAGCGCCAGTGCCTGGGAAGGCACCGGTTACTTAGCAGACCTGGAAAGGGAGTCTCCCTTTCCCCCGGGGGAGTTAGAGAAGACTCTGCTTCACCACCTCTTGTGGAAGGCCTGATATCAGTCAGGCCCGCCCGCAGCCATCCGGAGGCCTAACCATCTCCCTGTGATGCTGTGCTTCAGTGGTCATGCTCCTGGTCCACTTTCATGTTCCACCCTGTACACCTGGCTCCGCCTTCTAGATAGCAGTAGCAGAATTAGTGAAAGTACTAAAGTCTTTGAAATGCATAGAAGAAATAATGATGTAAGCTGTCCCCTCTCTCTCTCTCTCTGCCTCGGCTACCAAACAGGGAAGGGCCCCCGTCTGGTGGACATGTGACTTGCATGACCTTACCTATCATTGGTGATGGCTCACACTCCTTACCCTGCCCCCTTGCCTTGTATCCAATAAATAACAGCACAGCCAGGCATTCAGGGACCACTACCGGTCTCCGTGTCTTGGTGGTAGTGGTCTCTTGGGCCCAGCTGTCTTTTCTTCTATCTCTTTGTCTTGTGTCTTTATTTCTATGATCCCTCGTCTCTGCACATAAGGAGAAAAACCCACAGGCCTTGTAGGGCTGGACCCTACAACCCACTGCTGTTAAACTTCAGGACATCACTAGCTGAGCACACCTATCCAGGATGAAACCGGTTTCTTATGAGTCCCCACAAGTGCAAAAGAAGAACACCATGACCTGTACCTGTGAACCTTTGGAGTACCTCCACTACCTATTTAAAAGAATCAGCACTCAGCCAGAAGTGGTAATGTGATGCTGTGAGTGGAAATAGGAACATTATTTTTTCTCTTTTTCCTGATTGTATACTTCTTTTCTATTGCTTTGGCCACTTGCCTCCTCCTGGGAAATACCTCTTTTGTTCTTGTTGGGAGTAGAGGCCACTCTAAGGTCCAACAGGACACCATGCTGCCACTGTTAATCCTGTTTGCCATCCTGATTAACCTAATCCAGTGTGGTGGGAATAAAACTCTACGGTAAATATTTCAAAAATCATAGCATCAAGGAATCATCTTCATGATTGCTGCATCTGTCATCAACATCCTCAGGATAAAGAGTTCCACCTTCTGACACATCTGGAAAACCTCATGGCCATCTCCCTGGACCTCGTAATTAACCATAGTGATCCCTTAGTACCCAGATCCCTACTTGTTAGGTGGAACTCTTTCCCACTTAATGAATTTGACCTAACTGCACCTGCCACTATTACCTGGACCTGGGAGATTGGGTACCTGTACTTCAGGTGTCCTAATGACACTATGTTTTGCACTCATTGTGTTAATGACACAAAAGTGGAAACTTCCCTGACATGCTCTGATCCAATCCTAGTTGCCAAATTCCTGAGGCCACAGAGGGGTAAATGGGATCCCACTTGTAAGTGAGAAAACCACACATGGTGCTTCCTCCTCGATCAGAATATGCAAGGGAAAAATAACTGTCTAATCTAGCAAGGTAGGAGTACTGGCTTCTTCTGGAAAACAAGGGATGTTTGACTACCCCCATTGGAGCAAGGGAAGTATATCTATAGACACGACCGGGTAACAAAGGATAGACATCACATCTCATAGGACTTCTATTTGTGCCCCAGCTGGGCTTATTGTTGTCTGTGGCCATGAGTAAGTAGAAGTCCCACCTCGTAACCACTCCTGACTCCCTGGGGAGCTATCTGTTCTTTTAGGAGTACCTTTCCCTTGTATACTAAAAACTAGAAATGGGATGAATGTATACTGGCCACCATTGCCCCTCTGGGAGTCACCATCTGTAATCCCATAAGGCCCAGGAATATCAGAAATAAATGAGCAATAGGGTTAATTCTGGCAGGAATCGAGACAGTAATAGGACTAGTGGCCCCCTGGGGTGGCTTTGTCTACCACGAGTCAATCCTAAAGAACTTGACTCAAACCCTAGAATCATTGGCCACTAATATAGGCCAGGCATTAAACAGAATTCAAGAGTTCCTAGACTCTTTGACAAATGTTGTCCTTGACAACAGACTAGCATTGGATTATTGGATTATTTGCTAGCTGAACAAGGTGGAGTCTGTGCAGTTCTTAATACGACCTGCTGCATGTACATTAATAACTCTGGAAAATCGAGGTTAACATTAAAAAATCTATGAACAAGCTACCTGGTTAGATAGATATAACCAGTGCACTGACCCCAGCTATATCTGGTCACTTATCAAAAGTGCCCTCCCAAATCTTGCCTGGTTTTACCTTTCCTAGGAACTTGCTAGCTGTCCTGTTACTACTAATTTTTGGCCCTTGCTTGTTTAACCACTTAGTAAAGTTCGTGTCTTCCAGATTACAGTAAATCCATGTAAAGAATGCTGGCACAAGGCTTCCAACCCATCCTGTATTCTGACCTGGAGAATGAAAATATCCTGGCTTTGGTTCCCTTAGATCAGATATCCAGAAATTTTTACTCCTCCAATGCTAGGCAGGGCCTATGCCCATAAAAACAGCAGGAAACGGTTACAGAAGATTGATCTCTGACTTGCAGCTCCTTTAAGATTAAGGAGGCATATCTAATCTCCGAGCGGGGGAATGAGGTAGGAGAAAAGTAGGACTTGTTTTCTGGACCAGATAGAAAACCAGCCAGAATGAGCAAGTGGCACCAAAAGCAACCTCTGGTCGCCCTTGCTGCCCATCAGCATAAGACACTCCCCCCACTGGTGCCATGACAGTTTACAAACGCCATGGCAGCACCCAGAAGTTACTGCCCATTTTCTAGAGATTTCTGAATAACCCACCCCTTAATTTTCATGCAATTAAAAGTGGATATAAATACAGTTAGCCAACAGCCTACACATTGCTACTCTTTCTAGAAAATTCTTATTTTTAATTTTTGTGGGTACATAGTATGTGTATATATTTATGGGTTACATGTGATATTTTGATATAGGCATGCAATGCACAATACATCAGGGAAAATCGGGTATCCATCACCTCAAGCATTTGTCCTTTGTGTTGCAAACAATCCAATAATACTTAGTTATTTAAAAATGTACAGTTAAATTATTTTTTACTATAGTCACCTTGTTGTGCTAGCAAATACTTTGTCTTATTCATTCTTTTTAACTATTTTTTGTACCAGTTAACCCTCTCCACTTCCCCCAACCCCCATGACCTTCCCAGCCTCTGATAACCATCCTTCTATACATGCTGCATTGCCTATGGGCTAGCCCTGCTCTGCAATGAGCAGTCACTGAGCTGTAACACTGCTACTTCCATAAAGCTGCTTTCTTCCACCACTGGCTCGCTCTTGAATTTGTTCCTGGGCAAAACCAAGGAACTGCTCTGCATCAATTGTCTGTGTAGAATACCCAGAATTATCCACAGATGCATCATTAGAATATATCACTGTTGCTGGATACAAAATCAATATGCAAAAATCAATTGGTATTTCTGTATAACAGCAACATTTAATAAATGAAATTTTAAAAGACTCTACCATTTAAAATTGTATCAAACTATCAAGTCTTTAAGATTAAGTTTAAAAAATGTGTGCAAGGCCTCTAAAGAAAACACTCTAAATGCTTATCGATATATATTAAGGAAAATTAAATAAATTTAAAGTTACACTATGCTCATAGATTGCAGGACTCAATATTGTAAAGACTCTTAAAGAAACAGGAGGAAGGATTTGCTTCAGAAAATGTAAAGTTATTATAAAGCAATAGTAATTAGGACACTTTGGTACCAAAATAGTGATGTACACATAGATGAGTGGATAGCCTAGACAGCCCAGAAACTGACCCTGAGCCTGCTTTCATGGTTGCTTGATTTATGACACTAGTAGCACTGCAGAGCATTTGAGAAAAGAAAATGTTTCCAACAAATAGTGTTGAGACAACAGGTTATACACTTGGAAAGAAATAAAAGTAAAACCCCTACTTCACACCAGATATGGGAAAACAATCTCAGGTGTATTTTAGACCAAAATGTCATAGGTAAAATAATAAAGCTTGTAGAAAAAAATGTAGAAGGGCTTTTCACACCCTCTGGGTATGGAAGGATTTCTCAAACAAGTCAAAAAATACTAATTATAGTGGGAAATGTTAAAAAATTATGAACCACGTTAAGATTAAGACCTTTTGTTCATAAAAAGACAACATTACTAGCAGGAAAAGTCAAGCCACAGAATGTAAGAAGATATTTGTCAAATATTTAAGTGACAATAGCTTAGTTCCAGAGCACATAAACGATTCTTGGAAATCAAAGAGAGGAAGACAAATAACACAATAGTAATGGCCAAGAGACTTAAACAGAACATTGTCCAAAGAGGAAATCCAAATAGCCAACATTATTAATCATTAGAGAAATGCACAGTGAAACCACACTGCAGTACCATTATATACCCACCAAACTGACTAAACTTAATGAGTCTAGTAATATCAAGAGTTGGTGAGGATGTGGATCAGTAGGCAATTTCTTTTTGTTTTTTCTTTTGGAAACTGATGAGTGCTAAAGTAGGCAATTTCATATGCTGCTGTTGAGAGCACAAATTAGATGAATTGCTTTACGGAAGAGTTTATTGTTTGTTATGTATTCAAGATGAAGATGCACATTCCCTTATGACCCAATCATTTATTTCCCTCTTAAATATTTACCCCAGAGGAATTATGCATATGTGCACCAGGACACAAGTAAAATAATGATCATGTCAACATTATTTACAATAACCCCAAATTGGAAACAACTTGAATTCCCATTGAGTGTAACCTGGATAAAATAATTGTGATAGATTTGTACAATGGAACTCTATGCATCAACAAACATGAAAAACTGAAATCACACATGGAAAATCCTGGATTAATTTTGAAAATATATTATTGAATGAAAAAAACCAGACCAAAACAAGTACGCACTAGCATGATTATATTTCTATAAATTTTAAAGCCATAAAGAAACTATGTTGCTTAGAGATACCTATTAAGAAGGTAAACCCTATAAAGAAAAGCAAGGAACTGATTACTATAAAGGACATCATGATTGCCTCTAGGAAGAATACTGGAGTTGTCAAAGGGAATGGATTCTGGCTGTTGCTGATGTATTTCTATAAATATCTGGGTGGTATTTATAGGAATATTTGCTTTATAATAGTTTAATAAACTGTACATTTAGTCTTTATGTGCTTTTCTGTATGTTATCTTTAATAATTAAAATGATTAAATTATGTGTTGCCTAAAGGTTTTTTTTTAATTTTTGAGATTTTGGCCAGGTGTGGTGGCTCATGCCAGTAATCCCAGCTCTTTGGGAGGCTGAGGCAGGAGGATCACTTGAGCCCAGGAGTTTGAGGTTACACTGAGCTATGCTGATACTGCTGTATTCCAGCCTGGGTGACAGAACAAGACGCTGTTTCTTAAAAAAAAAAAAAAAAGAAGAGAGTGCATAATATAGGCAACATGGGTTATTAAAGATTGGATACATTAAAAGGGAACTGAATTTAAAGTCTAGAGGCTTAGGTTTGGCCTCCAGCCTTACTATTCAGTAACTCAGTAGCTGTGAGCCTTTGGGAATTTTTTTTTAACTAGAAGAAAAATTATATTTTAATATTTCATGAAAATAGAAGTAAATTAATGTTTTAAAGACAAGCCGCTATAGTATTTTAGCTATGCTTTCTAGTTTGCCTGGGAGAGTCCTATTTTATACCTGTTTTCCTAGAATAATTTTTTTTAATACTTTAAGTTCTAGGGTACATGTGCACAACGTGCAGGTTTGTTACATATGTATACATGCACCATGCTGGTGTACTGCACCCATTAACTCGTCATTTACATTAGGTATATCTCCTAATGCTATCCCTGCCCCTTCCCCCCACCCCACGACAGGCTCCAGTGTGTGATGTTCCCCTTCCTGTGTCCAAGTTTTCTCACTGTTCAATTCCCACCTATGAGTGAGAACATGCAGTGTTTGGTTTTTTGTCCTTGTGATAGTTTGCTGAGAATGATGGTTTCCAGCTTCATCCATGTCCCTAGAAAGGACATGAACTTATCATTTTTTATGGCTGCATAGTATTCCATGGTGTATATGTGCCACATTTTCTTAATCCAGTCTATCGTTGTTGGACATTTGGGTTGGTTCCATGTCTTTGCTATTGTGAATAGTGCCACAATAAACATACGTGTGCATGTGTCTTTATAGCAGCATGATTTATAATCCTTTGGGTATATACCCAGTAATGGGATGGCTGGGTCAAATGGTATTTCTAGATCTATATCCTTGAGAAATTGCCACACTGTCTTCCACAATGGTTGAACTAGTTTATGGTCCCACCAACAGTGTAAAAGTGTTCCTATTTCTCCACATCCTCTCCAGCACCTATTGTTTCCTGACTTTTTAATGATGGCCATTCTAACTGGTGTGAGATGGTATCTCATTGTGGTTTTGATTTGCATTTCTCTGATGGCCAGTGATGATGAGCATTTTTTCATGTGTCTGTTGGCTGCATAAATGTCTTCTTTTGAGAAGTGTCTGTTCATATCCTTTTTTAAATTTTTTTATTTTTTTATTTTATATATTTTTTATCATACTTTAAGTTTTAGGGTACATGTGCACAATGTGCAGGTTTGTTACATATGTATAAATGTGCCATGTTGGTGTGCTGCACCCATTAACTTGTCATTTAACATTAGGTATGTCTCTTAATGCTATCCATCCCCACCCCACACCCCCCAATAGGCCCCGGTATGTGATGTTCCCCTTCTTGTGTCCATGTGTTCCCATCGTTCAATTCCCACCTATGAGTGAAAACATGCCCACTTTTTGATGGGGTTGTTTGTTTTTTTCACTCAAAATTCCGCTATCAATTATGATTAGGATTGTACTGCATATACTGATTTATTTAGAGGTGAATTGATGCCATTGCAAAAATTGATCTTCCTCTTAAGAAAAATGTAGCATTTTAAAATATTATGTGACTATTCAAACTGAAGGCTCATAAAAAGTGGCATGTGTGTTTTCCTTATATTTATCTTCATTATTTTTCTAGGTGTTTCATAACGTTTGCAACCAACGTAAATAGGATAGCTTAAATCTATGATATTCCCTATTTATTGGAAGACTGTGCAAATTTTTAATTTATTTATGTATTCATTTATTTTTATTGTAGAGATGGGGTCTCCTTATGTTGCCCAGGCTGGTCTTGGACTCCCTGGGCTGAAGTGCTCCACCCCCGTCAGCCTTCCAAAGTGCTGGGATTATAGGCGAGAGCCACTGTGCCTCACCTAGTATGCAAAGTTTTTATGCATTTAACTTCTATCAATCAGCCTCTTCTGACCTATCTCCTAGGTGATTGCCTTGGATTTCTAGGATGTCAGTTCCTTAAGAGAAAGATAGTTTTCCACTTTCTTTGTTAATAAAATACACCAATAAGTTATCTTCCCTCTCCAAATTGTTTAGGACAATGAATATGGCCTCAGGGTCTTTACATGGTTCTATGTGGCCAGGAGAAAACCTGGAGGACTGAGCCTTCCTTCCCTGCCACTCAAGAAAGGGAGTATGTGACCTGGGTCACTTTAAAAAAAAAAATTTTAAACATGCTATCTATAGAAAGGAAATGTAGCTCCAGTTCAATGAAAATTTTCACAAACGGTGAGTATTGACCTATTTAAGGAACAGATAGTGCCAAAAAGATTCTGACACTGACTTATGTATTTAGACTCTGGCCCTGCAGGGCTACATCTCATCTTTGCATCTGCAGGGCTGCTTATGGCAATCACCATGACTCTCTGCCTTAGGGGCTTTTTGTCTTACAGTTGGAGCATGCTGGATATGACCCAAGGCCAACTGGAGGTCTTGAACTCCTGGGCTCAAGCGATCCACTCACCTCAGCCTTCCAAAGTGCTGGGATTATAGGTGAGAGCCACTGTGCCTGACCTCGTATGCAAAGTTTTTATGCATTTAACTTCTCTCAATCAGCCTCTCCTGGTCTATTTCCTAGGTGATTGACCCGGATTTCTAGGATGTCAATTCCTTAAAAGAAAGACAGTTTTCCACTTTCTTTGTTAATAAAATACACCAATATGTTCTCTTCCCTCTCCAAATTGTTTAGAACACTGAACACGGCCTCAGGGTCTTTACATGGTTCTACGGGGGCTAGGAGAAAACTTGGAGGAGTGAGCCTTCCTTCCCTGCCACTCAAGAAAGGGAGTGTGTCCCCCGGGTCACTTTACAGTAACGTCAATTTCCTCAGTTCTTACATAAGACTGAGTGGGCAGCCAGGGTGGAGGCAAGCCACATCTCATAATAGTCATTTTAGTTCCTCATGAGAACCACACTACAAAAAACACAAAGCGCTGTCCCCACCATTATCCCTCTGACAGCCTGGAAAATCCATGTCCAGCATCTAGACAATACCCACATGGGTCACACATTAATGGTAACAACGTAGTTATTCTAGATCAGAGACTTGGAAGGGAATATGGCTTGAGACATATGAGTATGTCTCAAGGAACTGGTCCAGTTTTAGCATAAGATTTTCCAAAGCATTAAAAGCCCACCTGCATCCCAGGTCCACAGAATAAAGGTGTGAAGCTGCACTGCACTGAGCTTTGGGAGGGGCTCCACTGCACTGAGCTTCGGGAGGGTTTAGATAAGTGTGGGAGACACAGCAATGTTTAATTGCAGTGTTCAATTTCTGCAACTAAACACTCCATTTACATGAATTGTGTATTATAGAAGGGGTACTTGCAGAGTCATGACCAAAGATGGATGCAAGATTGAGAAGCAAGTGGGAAGTTTGACCTGGAACTAATTCCTAGATTGGAACATGGCAGAGAAAGTTGCTGATCACTACCCAGGGGACAAGGCAAGATGCAATGGGTGCTGTTTATTTACACAAAGGAGAAATTTTAATGGATTTTATGCGAGCCAGGAACAAGCTCTGAGGCCAGAGCAGTTGAGGGTTCTGTCTAGGAAGGGGATATCCAGATGGCATCCAGCCACAGGATATACCCACCTCCTCTCCCAGCAACTTCCATTCACCTTATTCAGACTTGAACCAGAAGGAAGCCAGGGATGGTGGCCAGTGTTTGAATCTTGCAGACTGTTGGCACTAGGTTCTGAGGACAATTGTGAGTCACTATAGTAACTATGACTTCACTTGGTGCTGAACCAATCAGGCCCCGGAACTCAAGGAAAGAGAGGGAGTGCCAAGCTGTTACTGTTCACCCTCTGGTCCAGATCTTTCTTCAGAAGAAACCTGAGTGGTCTCACAGGTAAAATATCCTGATATACCAAGATCATAGAGCATCCTTTTGTGCCATTAACTAACCTACCTGATAAACCCCAATCCTGTTTGGTAATGGGGGGAGGTTATCAGAGAGTCATTCGTTCAAATTGATACAGAGACACTATAGAGCAGTGGGTAAAAGCAGAAGCTTCAGATACAGGCTTTCTCAGTTCCAATCTCACCTCTCTGTCACTTGGGCAAGTCTTTTAGTCTCTCTTGGGAGGTCAAAATAGAGAGCACAGTGGGCATCCACCCCTAGCCTTGGCACTGTGCTAGATTCAAATGAAATGCAGAACTGGGTTTTTGGGGATGAGGCAGGGCCAGGCATCAGAGGTGAGTACAATCTTTAAGCCACTGTGATCAGGTTCCCAGGATGGAAAATCAGCAGGATGGACCTTAGAAACAGAAACTAGGTAGTACTTGAGAATGTCCAGTTTATTTTTTACACAGGGGTTTGGAGTAAGAGTCATACCTGCTTCACCAGTGATTTTCAAAGGAGGCAAATCCCATTTGACACTAAAGTCACAGAAAGAGATTTGGAATGAGGAAACAAATTCTAGCAGCCTGCAAGTTGTAGAATGAAGAAATGCAAATGTAAAGTACTGAACTTTGTTACAGATAGATTTACCAAAGAGAATTACTCTGCATAGCATGAATAATGGAATTCAGAAGGAAGCCCATATCCCAGGTACAGGGAAAACTCAGAGGTGAGAAGAAGGCAGCTCTGAGAAAGAGCAACATAGAATTGAGTTAAAATTAGTGTGGATATAAGAATTACAGTGACACTTGAGCTATGAGGTAGTGTTTTGAGTACAATCTAACAAGCCTGTGTGTGTGAGGTAACGATTAGAGTGATGCAATAGTGTGTCCTTAATGTCCCGGGTCCCATCAGGCTGCTGCACAGCCCCATGTGTAAGACAGATTGAAGAAACAATATGGTTGGTGCTTCAAATCAGATGATGACCCAAAGAAATCTCCTATGACTACTGCTGGTAGCAGTGTGTGTGGTGTGTGTGTGTGTGTGTGTGTGTGTGGTTTTGTGCCAGTGAGGAAGAGGTTGCCGGGTACACTTGATTACCTAGAATACGTCATCTTTTTCAGACTTCCTCCGTTGTGCTGTTTTACTGAGGTTGGGTGGAGTCAACACGTCATGGATAAAGACCTCCCTAAAGGCAGTCCCAGGGAGCCCACACTGAACATCAAGAAGTCAGAGAAATCCTTCAAACGCAAGAAGCCCACCAAAAATGTGCTGATCTTTTTAATCAACAGACAACTGGGCAGGCACAGAAGTGACATCGACCTGTCAAGATGGGTGTGGATGCTGTCATAAAGCAACTCCAGGGTGGACATGGCCTTGGACAAAAAGTCATGTGGCTTACCTGCTGAAGCCTGCCCAGATCTTTGAGAAATGAAATATAATTAGAACAATAAACTCCTCCCATGTTTGAGTCATTAAAACAGAGTCTGTCATTTCACTCCTTTAGGTTGGATGTGTGTTTGCTGACAGGGTGTTCTTGGGTTACACTGGAAGGGGCTTCTGTTCATCCTAACACGCTGTGCAGGGGTGCTCAGACCCAGGGGAGAAGGTGAGATCATGCTGCACACCAGATCTCTCCCACCATCAATCTGAAAAACACTGGAAAGTCAAAGTGATGTAGTACTTGGCATTCAAGGACCAAAGACTCTTCTCCCTAGCTATTTGGAAGAGACTGCCCTGGTGTTCCCCTCTAAAACCCAATGCTTGTCCTAGTGAAAAGACATTGTTTAAGAGCAGACCAACAGTTGGGCTGGGGGTTTGGGATATGTTTTAATACTACCAATGTCATATCCACAGAGCCTTCCAGAGGCAACCACTCTGCCCTTTGTCCCCAGGAAAGTATAGAATGCTCTGGTCACTTTTTTGTGTCATGTCAAACAAACCTGCTCAGGCCACAACCAAAGATAATTCATTTGACTGAAGTGAAGCCACCTGATAGGACAACAACACACATGAGATGGCTCCCACTGAAGAAGCTCTGTCCCCAAGGAATGTGCTGAGCAAGTCAGATACTCATTCTGAGAAACCTGAAATGGGAACCATGTGGGCAGTTGGTCACTGACAAGTGAGAGTTCAGCTGAAGAGGGGACAGGGAGAGCAAAGAGGTCAGAGCCGTGGCAAACATGGGCAAGCCTAAGGGAGGAGTAAGATGAAATTTACATAAGGTGAACCATTAAAGCCATCACAAATTCCAAGCATTTCTCTTGTCCTTTCACGTGAGCTGCAAAATAAGCCTGCAAGCAGTCCTCTGTCCCCTCTTCCTCTCCTCCCCAATTCCCTGTGTTCTCACAACCTGTCCAGCATTCCCCAACTCCCCTTCCTGTGTCCCCTCCCCCACCTACATCTAAGGAGCTGTTACTCTCTCTCTCCCCTTAGCCAGGTCTCTTCCAGATTTTTTATGTGGTAGAAACTTAAACTGCTCTATGTCCTTTTCACCGTCCTCTTTGTCCCTATCACCTTCTCTGTCCCTGCACTGATGCAGCATTGCCAAAAAAGAGCCACCAGCCTCTCCTCAGAGGATGCAGGTGGCTGCAGGATGGAGAGGAGGGGTTAGAGGCTGCCAGGTAGAGGGGCCTCCTGGGTGCACTGTTGGGAGGAATGCTGCCTGGACACTGCTATGTCAGTGACTATTTACCTCCAGTCCAGCATCAAACAGTGGCTGTGAGGTGGAGAATAGGTGGGGAATGGAGGCTGAAAGGGCAGCAGGTAGGGCAAGAAGGAGCCAAACCCACAGGAGCAGAGGCCGATAACAGCCGACCTCCTACACTCCATGGCCACACAACAGAAGAGACAGAATTTAGGATACAGAGTTACGTGTGGATAAATCTCACCATCATACTGAGTGAGAAAGCAAGTAGCACAGAATTATGTACCAAAGAGAAACTCAACTGTGCCAAGCAGTACTTGGATATATACATAGACGGTAAAGTTATCCAAACTAGAGCAGCAGCACATTCAAGTGGAGCTCTGTCCAGTTTCCAACTTGACTAGTGCCCCACAATAATTGGTACCAACTATTTCCCATCTTGCAAGGAGTTGCCTAACAATGCAGGCCTGGTAAAGAAGTCAATCACAATCATGTGACCTCTGACCACTCACCCACCTGCAGGTGTCTACTCACACTGGAAGTCTGGGTGGGTTGGAGACCAGAGAGGCATGCTTCCCAGGGACTGGATGCTGTGCTGAGTTTAAACGAGGAAAACTTCCTACACTTCAAATTCACTGGAAGGTTGGGGGTACTCAGTGTTCACCTAGAGAACTTGACTTTTGTTTCCAGAAGTGACACTCACAAGTAAGAAATTCAGGAGGAAAGTGGCTGTAGGAGAGGGAGAGAAGATTTGGCCAAAATTCCTCTGAAGAGATTTTTCTCAGGAGTTCTTAGTGGCAGTCAAATGTAGCCTTCTCGAGACGGGGGAGGAGGTGGGAATCTGGATGCAGCTGACTCACAGGAATCAGAGGCTGAGTGGAGACCGTGCACAGCGTCAGGAGACACTGTCTTCTTCTACTCTTTCATTTCTAGCTGCTGCCTCTCATTGCTCAAATCACTAACCAGACAGCCAGGAAGCCAAGGTGATGTCGTCCATGGTATCAGCCTTCCGGAACACACAGCCCTGCAGAGAAGCATATACCTAGTTGGACAAACTGAGAAGAATCAAATCAATTCACCACTTTTTTCTACTTCCATTACTGTTCCACCACTGTTGCTTTAATCAGAGGAATAAAACCCTCGCCCAACACATGGTAGCAAACACAGTGTTGTGAGCCATCTTATCATAACTATGACAAACCCACAGCCAGGTTCATACTGAATGGGCAAAAGCTCAAACCATTCTCCTTGGTAACTGGGACAAACAAGGATGCCTACTCCCACCACCCCTTTTCAACATAGTACTGGAAGTCTTAGCTAGAGCAATTAGGCAAGAAAAAGAAATAAAAGGCATCCAAATAGCAAAAGAAGAAGTCAAGCTATCTCTCTTCACTGACTATATGATTCTGTACCTAGAAACCCCTAAAGACTGTGCCAAAAGGATCCTAGAACTGATAAATCACTTTAGTAACGTTTCAGGATACAAAATCATTGTACAAAACTCAGGAGCATTTCTACACACCTGCAATATCCAGGCTGAGAGGGAAATCAAGAACATAACCCCATTTACAATAGCTACAAAGGAAATGAAATACCTAAGAATACAGCTAACCAAGGAGGTGAAAGATCTCTAAAAGGAGAACTACAAAACAATGATGAAAGAAATCAGAGATGACATAAATAAATTTTTAAAAATTCCATGCTAATGGGTAGGAAGAACTAATATCATAGAAATGGCCATACTGCCCAAAGCAATTTACAGGTTCAACGCTATTCATATCAAACTGCCAACGTCATTCTTCACAGAATTAGAAAAAAAACTATTCCAAAATTCACATGAAGACAAAAAGGAGGCTGAATAGCCAATGCAATCCTAGGAAAAAAGTACAAAGCTGGAGGCATCATACTACCCAACTTCAAATTATATTATATAGCCACAGAGATCATAACAGCTTTTTGTACTGGTACAAAAACAGACACATACACCAATGGAACAGAATAGAAAATTCAGAAATAAGGCCACACATCTAACCATCTGATCTTCGACAAGGCCAATAAAAACAAGCAATAGGGAAAGGGCTCCCTATTCAATAAATGGTACTGGGATAGCTGGCTAGTCATATGTACAAGATTAAAGCTGGAACTCTACCTTTCATTATATATAAAATTTCACTCAAAATCAATTAAAGAGTTAAATGTAAGACCTTAAACTGTAAAAATCCTGGAAGACAACCTAAAAAATACTCTTCTCAGCATCAGCTTTGGCAAAGAATTTTTTACTAAGTCCCCAAAAGCAATTGCAACAAAACCAAAAATGGACAAATAAGACCTAATTAAACTAAAGAGCTCTACACAGCAAAAGAAACTGTCAATAGAGAAAAAAAAACACAGATAACATGCATAATGGGAAAACATATTCACAAACTATGCATCCAAGAAAGGCCTAATATCTAGAATCTATGGTGAACTTAAATTGACAAGAAAAGAGAAATAACTCCATTGAAAACGGACAAAGGATATGCACAGACACTTATCAAAAGAAGACATACAGGTGGCCAACAAATATTATAAAATGCTCAATATCACTAATCATCAGAGAAATGGAAATCAAAACCACAGTGATATACCATCTCACACCAGTTACAATGGCTATTACTAAAAAGTCAAAAAATGACAGATGCTGGCGAGGCTGCAAAGAGAATGCTTATACCTGTTGATGAGAATGTTAATAAATTCAGCCACTGTGGAAAGTAGTCTGCAGATTTCTCAAAAAACTTAAAACAGCTACCATTCAACCCAGCAATCCCATTACTGAGCATATACTCAAATGAAAATAAATCATTATACCAAAAAAAATATGCACTCATGTGTTCATGGTTGCACTATTAACAATAGCAAAGATACTGAATCAACCCAGGTACCTATCAATGGTAGATTGGATTAAACAAATGTGGCACATATACACCATGGAATACTATGCAGCCATAAAAAAGAATGAAATCTTACTACTTTGTAGAAACATGGATGGAGCTGGAGGTCATAATCCTAAGCGAATGAACACAGGAACAGTAAACCAAATAGCACATGTTCCAGCTCAAAAATGGGAGCTAAACATTAAGCACACATGGATATAAATATGGAAACAATAGACACTGTGGACTACTAGAAGGGGGAGGAGGGAGGAAGAGAGAAGGATGAGTTGAAAACCGATCTATTGGATACAATGCTCACTAGCTGGGTGACAGGATCCATATCCAAAACCTCAGCATCACACAATATTCTCATGTAACAAACCTGCAAATGTACCCCTGTGTATCTAAAATAAAAGTTGAGACTGGGCACAGTGACTCATGCCTGTAATTCCAGCACTTTGGGAGGCTGAGGTGGAAAGATTGCTTGAGCCTAGGAGTTTGAGACCAGCCTGGGCAACATAGTGAGACCGCCATCTCTACACACAAAAAAATTTTAATTAGCGGGGCATGGTGGCATGGCCTGTAGTCCCAGCTACTCAAGAGACTGAGGCAGGAGGATTGCTTGAGCCTGGGAGGCGGAGGTTGCAGTGAGCCAAGATCGCATCACTGAACTCCAGCCTGGGTGACAGCACAAGAACCTGTCTCAGAAAATAAAATAAAATAAAAGTTGAAATTTAAAAATACATAAATAATAATGCTGATTGTGAATGCAAATACACTGGGTTCACAGACTCCCACCTAACCTATCTCAGAGACTCAGTTTCCAGCTCCTTACAAGCCCCCTTCACTGCAAGTACAGGCAACAGAGACCTGTCACAACCCTTTAGTCACAACCCTTTCAAATTACTGGATTTTAGGTGATAATTACTCTTCAAGAAGGCTGCTGAAATTTAAAGATGCTAAAAAAGCTAAAGTGCAGCATGAATATAACAATCAGACTCTTACAATGGAAATATTTTATGACTTGATAGAAACCTGACATAATCATCACCATGCTTCTGTGTGTGCCAGCTGGCATGGTACCTGGGGAAGACAAACGAAGCTATAACAATTTTTGGTCCCAATTCTGAATCCTCCTACAGACGAGGTGACAACTAGAGCTGCCTACAAACAGGAAACTCAGTCTGTAAAAACTGAAGAATTTGGAGCTTTAACAGCCAGTGAGCAACAATTTTTGATACATTTACAAAAATGTTTTTTAAAATTCTAAAAAGAGGAGGACTGTTCTCTCACTCTCAATAAAATATTAGAAACAGACACATAAAATGACAAACTGTTCTCTCGATTGGTGGCAATGGCCACCTTCTGGGTTCCAAATAATCCTTGGGTTGGGAACCATTAGTGCTGGAAAGGAAATGGAAGTTCCACAGCTTCTGCCAGAATTCCAGGATTTCAGAAAGAACACTATAAACTGAAGAAATGAAAAGTAAGGAAGAGAAGCACGGGGTGATATTTCCTCTAAATCTCAATGTTGACCGGAAAGTTGGAGGGCTCTACGGCTCCATTTGCTGTGGCTGGACAGAAGAAATTTCACTGGCTGTCATGCTCTAAAAGCTATCTGCAAAGTATCCCTTTGTCCAGAACACAGACTACTCCCCCACACAGGGGGCAGCAGGCAGATGCAGGCAGGCAGAGCTTCAGTCGCCCCAGCACAGCTGCTGGGAGCTCAGGCTGATGTGCAAAATGCTAATTCATTAAGAAACAATATCCAGTTGCTTATGAAGCAGGGGCATTTTCCTCTCTCCAGCTGCCATGCCCCTTTGCTGGAGCACATGGCATGCTATGAAAGTGGCGGGGCAGAGGAAGGCTTAGGTTACTTTTTGGAGGGCAGGGCCATGTTGAGGTGCAGATGCTCCAGCCAGGGCTGTTTCACTAAAATCTCAGTAAAACAAATATGTTCTAGAACAGTATAGTGAGCTTGAGGGATTTCAGAGCTGATCAAAGAAAACGATATGACCATGAGGAGGACATAGCACACAACAACCTTCATTTACATGACTTGCATATAAAGGGAAGTCTCTCACTGAATGAGATCTTCCAGAGGTTAAGGTGAAGGGAGAGAGGCAACGTGCACCCAGTGTGAAAAACAGTTTGGCATTTCCTCAGAATGTTCAATACAGAATTGCCATGCATTTATCCATTTTTGTGTTGCTATCAAGAAATACTTGAAGAGGAGTAATTTGTAAAGAAAAGAGGTGTAATTGGCTCACAGTTCTGCAGCCTGTACAAGCATGACACCAGCATCTGTTCAGCTTCTGGTGATGTCTTAGGAAGCTTACAATCATGGCAGAAGGTGAAGCACCTCATCCTCATCACCAAGAGGATGGCACTAAGCCATTCATGAAAGATGCACCCCCATGATCTAATCACCTTTCATCAGGCCCTACTTCCAATACTGGGGGTCATATTTCAACATGAGATTTGGAGGGGACCAATATCCAAACCATATCATACCATATGACCCAGCAATTTTTCTCTGAGGTAGTATACCCAAAAGAATTGAAAACAAACATTCATGTACTGTACACCCAAATGAATTGAAAACAAACATTCAAACACATACTTGTACACGATGTCCATAGTTGCAGTATTTACAATAGTTAAAAGGTGGAAGCAATGCAAATGCCCTTAAATGGATGAATAAACAAAATTTGGTACATCCATTATTATTCAGCCATAAAAATGAAGCACTGAGACATGCTACCACGTGAATGAACTTCAAAAACATTATGGTAAGTGAAATAAGCTAATGACAAAGAACACATACTGTATGATTTCATCTACATGAAATATCCAGAATAGGCAAATTTAAAGAGACAGAAAGCAGATTCATGGTTGCCATGAGCTAGGACCAGGAAGAGGATGGGTTGTAACTGCTTAATGAGTATCATTTGGGGTGATAAAAAAGATTTGGAACTAGATAGTGGTGATGGTTGCACATCATTGTGCCAAAGATGGCCAACAAGCACACAACAACATACTCAACATAATTAGTCACTGGGTACATAAAAATCAAAATCACAATGAGATGCACATCCATTAGGGTGCTACAATATAAAAGACAGGCAATAAAAAATGTTGGCAAGGATGTGGAGAAATTATAACTTTCATACATTGCTAATGGGATTGTTAAATGTTACAGCCACTTTGGCAAACCCTCTGGCTGTTCCTCAGAAAGTTAAACATTGAGTTACCACATAGTCCAGCAATTTCACCGCTAGTAATGTACCCAAGAGAAATGAAAATACAAGCCCACACAAAAATTTGTACATAAGCATTCACAGCAGTATTATTCACAATAGTTAAAAAAATGGAAACAACCCAAACGTCCATCATAAACCAAAAATAAAATTCTTAGGCCACACAACCATCTGAATGGATTCCTCCTATCATCCAAAGGCATTCCGAAGTTAACCTGAAAAACTAATTCAGGCCATGATTGCAAGGGGGACCCAGAAATACCTCATTATACCCTCCTCCCTTTTGGAATTACTGATAGAACAGACTCTAACTCTGATAAGAAACATTTACAATCTATTCTCTCCGAAGCCTGCTACCTGAAGTCTTCATCTGCATGATAAACCTTGGTCTCCACAACCCTTTCTCATAACCAAGACATTCCTTTCTATTGATAATAACTCCTTCAACCAATTGCCAACCAGAAAATCTTTAAATCTACATATAACCTGGAAGTCTCCCACTCTCCTGCTTCTAGTTATCCTGCCTTTCCAGCCCAAAACAATGTCCATCTTAACATGTATTGATTGATGCCTCATGTTTCCCTAAAATGTATAAAACCAAGCTGTACCCCAGCCACCTCTGACACATGTCATCAGGAACTCCTGAGGCTGTGTCACAGATGCATCCTTAACCTTGGCAAAATAAACTTTCTAAATTGATTGGGACCTCTCATAGATACTTTTGATTTATACCAAATTTGCTCTATCTATGCAATTGAATGTTATTCAGCCATAAAAAAAATGAAATACTGATATTTACTACATGAAAATTTTGAAAACTTTCTGCTAAGTAAAAGAACCAGTTCACAATATACCATATATTGTATGCTCCATTTATATGAAATGTCCAACATAGGCAAATCCATGAGATAGAATGTATATTAACTTTTGCCAATATAGACCATCCTCCTCATGAGTTTTTAAAATGGTGTTTGATGGTTGAAGCAGAAACTATTATGTCACCTGATGTGATGCTCAATATATGTAGAGGACATACCTAAAACATTTGTATTAAAAGTGAGGAGGGTAAACAGCCCTAAATGGAATATTTCTACACCTTACTGGAAATGGTTTAAAATGTCCATGCCAGTAGATTGTGATAAGTTAATATGTATATTGTAATACCCAGAGTAACCACTAAAGTAACCATAAAAAGACATATATTTAAAAAAAAAACACTATAGATAAATCAAAATAGCCCCTCACAAGTGGATGGGGGGAGGGGAGAATGGGGATTCATTGCTAAGGGGTACAGAGTTTCTTTTTGTGGAAGAAAAATGTTCTAAAATGAGATAGTGGTGATGGTTGTACAACTTTGCAAATATCCTAAAAACTATTGAGTTGCACATTTTAAAAGGATGAATTTTATGATATATAAATTATATCTCAAAAAATCTGTTAAAAATAAATACTAGTAAATAAATAAGCATGTTCTAATCTCATTCTTTCTGAAGCCAAACATCTATATAGAAAAAATAAAACTGGTACCCCACATATGTAGTATAGAGTCCCATTGCAGGTGCCTCATTTTAAGAGAAACATTGATAAAATGGCCTATTTCCAGAGGACTGCAATGCAGATGATAAAGGAACTGACCTTATGAAGAACACTTGAAAGAAAAGTCTGTTGTTTAGAGAACAAATATTTAGTAAGGAAACATGAGTGTTGCTTCAACTATCTGAAAGTCTACCATGCTAAAGGGTTAACCTACTATTGTGCAAAATTTAGAATTTATACCAATGGATTGAAACTGTCTTTGTTCGACATAAGGAATGGACCATCTTGAGAAGCAATGACGTTCCTGTCACTTAATCGTTCTAGCACCAGCTGGAAATTGATCATTGGTCAGGGATATTGTTAAAATAAGTCCTCTATGAGGGGGGATATTAAAATAGATGGTCTTAAAGATCCTCTCCAATTGTAAGATTTTGAGCTTCCAAGTTCAATTGCTAAAATTTATTTCCATTATAAAATTATGTATAGTTTTGGGGGGAAATTGTTTGTTTATGGGGAACATTAAATTATGCTTGAGAATGAGTAAATCTTTAAAATTAAGAACATTTGAAGTGAGTTTCTTATAAATAGGATATACTTGAGTCATGGTTTTTGTTTTATATCCATTCTACGTATCTCTATCTTTTAATTGGTATGCTTAGACCACCTACATGTACACTAATTATTGATATATTAGGACTTCAGTGTGACATATTATTATATGTTTTTTCTTTGTTAATTTTGTTTCTTGTTCTTCTGTTTCCATATATTCCCTTCCTTTGGGTTATTTGAACACTCTTTAGAACTTCATTTTGATTTATCTATAGTGCTTTTTTAAAAATATATGTCTTTGTATAGTTACTTTAGTGGTTACTGTAGGTGTATTAGTTCGTTCTCACGCTGCTACGAAGAAATACCAGAGACTGGGTAATTTATAAAGGAAAGAGGTTTAATTGATTCACAGTTCCACATTGCTGGGGAGACCTCAGGAAACTTTCAATCATGGCAGAAGGCAAAAGAGAAGCAGGCACCTTCTTAACAGGGTGGCAGGACAGAGTGAGTGCAAGCAGGGGAAATGCCAGACACAGACACTTATAAAACCATCAGCTCTTGTTAGACTCACTCATTATCACAAGAACAGCATGGGGGAAACTGTCTCCATGATTGAATTACCTCCACCTGGTCTGGCCCTGTAGGGACCAGCCCCACAGGGTCGGTGGGTCTCTCCCCGTGTGCGGCGATGAGAGAGTGTAGAAATAAAGACACAAGACAAAGAGATAAAAGAAAAGGCAGCTGGGCCCGGGTGTCCACTACCACCAATGCACGGAGACCGGTAGTGGCCCCGAATGTCTGGCTTCACTGTTATTTATTGTATACAAAGCAAAAGGGGCAGGATAAAGAATGTGAGTCTTCTCCAATAATAGGTAAGGTCACGTGGGTCACGTGTCCACTGGACAGGGGGCCCTTCCCTGCCTGGCAGCCGAGGCAGAGAGAGAGAGAAGACAAAGAGAAAGCCAGCTTATGCCATTATTTCTACATATCAGAGACTCTTAGTACTTTCACTAATTTACTACTGCTATCTAGAAAGCAGAGCCAGGTTGTACAGGATGGAACATGAAGGTGGACTAAGAGCGTGACCACTGAAGCACAGCATCACGGGAAGACGGTTAGGCCTCCCAATAACTGTGGGAAACCCTGACTGGTGTCAGGCCCTCCACAAGAGGTGGAGGAGCAGAGTCTTCTCTAAACTCCCCCGGGGAAAAGGTGACTCCCTTTCCCAGTCTGCTAAGTAGCAGGTGTTGTTCCTTGACACCTTTTGCTACTGCTAGACCATGGTCCGCCTGGCAATGGGCATCTTCCCAGATGCTGGCATCACCGCTAGACCAAGGAGCCCTCTGGTGGCCCTGTCCAGGCATAACAGAAGGCTCGCACTCCTGTCTTCTGGTCACACCTCACTACGTCCCCTCAGCTCCTATCTCTGTATGGCCTGGTTTTTCCTAGGTTATGATTATAGAGCAGGGATTATTATAATATTGGGATAAAGAGTAATTACTACGAACTAATGATTAATGATATTCATATATAATCATGTCTAAGATCTATATCTGGTATGACTATTCTTGTTTTGTATTTTATTCTACTGGAACAGCTCTTGTCTTCGGTCTCTTGCCTCGGTGCCTGGGTGGCTTGCCGCCCACATGGCCCTTGACATGTGAGGATTATGGGGATTACAATTCAAGGTGAGATTTGGGTGGGGACACAGAGCCAAACCATATCAATAAGAATTACAATATACGTATTAACTTATCACATTCTACTACCATGGATATTTTAAACCATTTCCAGTAAGTTGTAGAAATCTTAGTTCTATTTAGGTTTATTTACCTGCCTCACTTTTAATACAAATGTTTTAAGTATTTCCTCTCTATATATTAAGCATCACATCAGATGACATAATAGTTTCTGCTTCAACCATCAAACATCATTTTAAAAACTCATGAGGAGGATGATCTATTATATCTACCCCTATATTTACTCTTTCCAATTGTTCTTTTTCCTTCCTGAAATGCCATCATCTTTCTGTTATTTCTGTTTAGGGAACTTCCTTCTGCCATTCTTTAAGCATAGGTCTGTTATTCACAAATTCTGTTAATCTTCTTTTATCTGAAAATATCTTTATTTCCGTTTCATCCTTAAAAGATGTATTCATGGATATAGAATTTGTAGTCCCATCTATTGTCCTAGCTACTCTAAAGCCTGAGGCAGGAGGATCGCTTGAGCCCAGGAGTTCAAGGCTGCCATGAGCTATGACCAAACCACTGCACTGCAGCCTGGGCAACAGAGTGAGACTCTTTCTCTAAAAAATGATTTAATTGTGTTTGGCAGCAGGTGGAAAAGTGGACTACCAATCAGCCCTGCACCACACCATCTCCTTCAGTTTCCTTAATGCTCAGTTTTGTCTTTTTTTACATGATCATGTAGGTAGGACAATTGCCTAATAAGTGTATATTAATCTACTGCGTTCCTTAAACAGTTACGTGGGATACCATAGAGATGATCAAGTGTGACGGCGAACAGGTATTTTGAGAGTTCTTACATACCCACGTCAATCTTTGCTGTGAAAACCCGGATGGGGTCGGGTGAACCTTCTTCTTGCGGACAGTTTTTCAAAAGTCATGACCATAACGAAGTGTGAGCATTTCCCCGCTTTATTAAACAGTCCGAAAAAACGCTGCTGGGTTTTGATTGGTTTACGTTTAATAAAGATTGAATGAAACCACAAAAGGGCTTTTAAGCACACTGGCAAGAAAAAAAAAAAGGCCATAAACAAGAGCAAATGAAAACCCGAGATAACATTGTATGGATCAAGAAGACTGCTGAGAAAGGGAAGGACAAGGGGGAAATTCGCCAACACAGAGATATATGTGACCAGCAAATACAGCAGAAAGGGAAAAATGCACGCGTGTGGGTTTGGTGACACTCTTTTTTTTTTTGACACGGCGCAGAATTACTGCACTATGCGCATTAAAGAGAAATGCGAATTAAAGAAAGGTTTTGGCTGGCAAGTTTTCAGGGGAGACCGTGGGAGAAGGGGAGTGATGTGAACAAGCAGAGGCTTCTGCATGTGCTTTCTGTACAGAATCAGCTTAGCGGTCCAGACTGTCCTCCTCCACTCCTGCTCCACCCTAGGAGACAGTGTCACAGCGATCGATCCCTGGCAGCTCCGCCCTTCAATCCGCTCCTGCCTTGGGAAGGGCCCGAAAAGAGGCAGGGCTTTGTGGGCGGGACCGGGCGGTGGGCGGAGCTGAGAATGCAGGGCGTGTCTAGTGGGCGGGGCCGCTGGGCTGGGGCGTGGCTAAGTTAGGGGCGGAGCTATGCTGGTGGGCGGGGCCCGCAGTGAGGAGGTGTGGAAGGGGCGGAGCTGTGCGGGCTAGTGGAGGAGGGGCCGAGGCAGCGGTCCCCGGAACAAGGCTTCATCTGGAGAACCCGAGGGCGGGAGCGAGGGCGGGGCGAGGAGGGGCATGGGCGGGGAGAGGGCGGGGAGAGGGCGGGGAGAGGGCGGGGCGAGGCGGGGCGAGGCGGGGCGAGGCGGGGCGAGGGCGGGGCGAGGGCGGGGTGGACATGGCTCTCCCGGCGGCCGGCGGGGCGCGCTAGTGTTGGGGTCCCGCCGTCCTGAGGCTCGAGCTCGTGCGGGTCGGTCGGTCGTCGGGGCCTGCGCGGGGCCCGGGCCCATGGCGGCGTCGGCGGCTCTGTCTGCGGCGGCGGCGGCAGCGGCCCTGTCTGGCTTGGCGGTTAGGCTGTCGCGCTCGGCGGCGGCCCGAGGCTCTTACGGCGCCTTCTGCAAGGGGCTCACGCGCACGCTGCTCACCTTCTTTGACCTGGCCTGGCGGCTGCGCATGAACTTCCCCTACTTCTACATCGTGGCCTCGGTGATGCTCAACGTCCGCCTGCAAGTGCGGATCGAGTGAGCGCCGGCGGCGGCAGCGGCGGCGGCAGAGGCCCGGCTGGAGGGGCGCCCTTGTCCCCGCCCGCCCCCGGCCGGGTCGCGGGCATGAAGGAAAGCTGGGTCGCGGCGCGGGGCGGAGGCTGGGCGGCCCAGGCCCCTGGACTCTAGACCTACGCCGCCCGGGCACGAAGGCCCAGCCCTGGCCCCGGCCGCGGTCTCAGCCCGGGACCCCGGCTCGCGCAGAAACGTACTGAACAGGCCCCTACCACTGGGCTCCAGAAACTACCTGAGCTCGGACGACCTGTTGCCTCATATTGGCAAAAGAGGGGGAAACCAGAAGGAGGGAATTCTGCTGCGGCGAATTGACTTTCCAGGCCCCGAGCAGAAAGGTAGGAGGCGACAGGTTGGAATGGGGGAGGCGCTGTGACTCTGCCCTGCAGAGGTCGGGGCGCCTTGGCAGTCAGGGGGAAATATGGAAGGCACCGGGGCAAACCAGCCGGAAGAGCTGGGGAGCCCAGGTGGGGAAAGGAAAGGCAGCCGCAGGCTCTCCCCTCCTGCCCAGTCATCATTCCAGGATAGGGAGAGGGGCGGCCCCCTCCTGCCCATGCCCCAGTGCCTGCCTCCCTTTCCGCAGAGGCCCCGGGGGTGTCCACTGAAACCTGGGGAATGGAGGGTAATGGGCTGGGGGCAGCCCCGGGAAGGCCCTAGAAGAGCAACGATGCCCCCACTCTTCTCCCCCCCAGTCGGTGGGCATAGGGAGGACGGTTCTCTTCTAGGCCAAGCCCTACGTCTGTTCTCTTCTCAGCCGTCAGCCCTGGGTCTCTCTGCAGCTCCTGCACAGCCCTTGGAAAAACTGCCTCCTGCCCTGTCTTTGGGGCCAGAGGACTGGTCTCTGCCTGCTCCTGCTGTCCCTCGTGTTCCCCTGCCCCTACCTGAGGGCACCCCGCAAGCTTTGCGTTTGAAGACAGGGAAGAGTGGGAGAGACGCATTCCTACCGTCCCCTCCCCCGCAGTCTTGCTCTTCCGCCATGTCAGCCCATGCTCCCTAAGGCCCCTGGCTAGCAAGGCCCTCCCAGGGCCAGAGTCCCATCCTCCAGCCCCAGACGGCCTCGAGAAGCCCACTGTGTACTGAAGTGATCTGGGAAAAAGAGACCTCCCTGAGCACACAGTAGCTCTCAGCCTGGGGTGGGCAGAGCAGATGGAGGAGGGGCTTGCAGAGGAGGCCATTCCTGGGGGAAGCAAGGACGTGTCTGGTGGCTAGGCAACTGAGGTCCCCATCTCTTTCTTTCTCTTTCAGGCATTGACGTTTGTAGGCGGTGACCCGCCCCTTCTCTGGCCTTGCCAAGAGTCTCATCCCTACCCTGGGGCACCTCTGGCCCTGCACCTGCTTGGGCAGAGGCAGCGTGAAGGGCCTGAACAAGAGGAGAAGAAGGGCCTTCCTAGTAGAGGCACAGCATGGACAAAGGCTCACAGGGGTGGGAGTGCCCAGTGATCGAGTCCTGGCTTGGGAAGGAAGGTCTGAGTTCCCTGGGAACTGAAATCTGCTAGCAGCACTGTGAGAGGTGTATTTCCCCCTCCTAATGACAGAGGAAACTGAGGCTTCGGGGAGGGGGGGGATTTGCCCTTGACACGCAGATAGGAGGAGGAGGAACTGCATGTGCCCCTGGGCCTGCAGGCCCCCACACCCCTCCCAAGTCTTCTCCAAGACCTGGCATGGTGGGAGGAGGGAGGGGGAAATGAAGAGGGAAGCGTAGGGCTCCTAGGGCACCAAGGGAGAGGGGCCCAAGGGTAGGGAATCTGGGGATCTCGCTTTCTTTGGAGCAGTATGGAAAGTCACAGGGAAGATCAGGAGGACAGACAGCTGAGATGGGAGACAGGAGAGATGAGCCCCAGGACCCCTGGGGAGCCAAGCTTTCCCCCACAGCCTAGCCTCCCCACCCCACCTGGAGCTTCACCAAGGGCTTCTCAGCAGTGAAGTGGCACAAACCTCCCAGTTTGGTGGGCAAGTGGGGATGATGGTGGTGTCATGGCTCCTGGAGACATGACATAACCAGGACGGTGAAGGGATAAACCTGAGGTGAGCTGGGGCTGAGACCCATGGGATGACCCCAATTCTCTCTCCTCAAGCTCGACCCCCCCATCCCCAGGATCACACAGGAGAATCTCATCCTCAAGGCTTGGATTGGTCCTGGGGGCACCCGGGTGTGCTGCTAACTGGTGTACAATGCTCAGGAGCAGCCCAGAGGGGAGCCAGGAAGGGACCTCGCCCTCACCCTCTATCCCCATTTCCGCATCTCTTGCACTGGTACCCCGAGGGCCACGTTCTCAGTTCCTGGGACTGAAAACTGCAGCAGTCTGGCCAGCTCCAGGGACAGAGTGGCCCAACCACCTACCACGTACCCTCCTCAGCTGCCCACTGGACCCAGGTCCTGAATGAAGCTGTCCGCCTGCCTCACCCCAGAAGAGGCTGGACAGTGGCTGCCTCGTGCGCCCTGCAGTCTCCCACAGCCAGGGCCTGATGGCGTGCCTCCTTGTCCCAAGTCTCCTGAGAACCCCTGACCTTGCTGGCCTCTCTCATCCCCCCCAATCCTGTCCACCCTTGACCACCTCTGGGGGTCTGTCAGCCTGCTGGTCCCCCCAACAGATCTCTGAGGGCAGCCTCTGTGGGACAAGAGTGACACAGAGCTGGAGGAGAAGAGGAGTGAGGGGCCTCCTTGTGTCTGATGCACAGATGTGGCCGTTTCAAACCCTGGTGTCACCCTCTGGGTGACTGGATCCCTAGCTCCAGCCTCTTCCTGGGCCAGCCAGGAAGGGTGGAGGAAAGTTCTTTGCTGATTGCATGCGTGATACTGTGGGGGGTGCCTGAGCCCTCCCCATGCAAGGGGCTCATCCTGGGACTCTGGAAGCTGCTTCCCTACTGGGAGAAATCTGTGTCGGAGCTGCAGGGGTCCCTACCCTCAGAGACCCCCGACTGCAGGGAGCCCCACCCCATAAGAGGGTCACGGAAGTCCATGTCTGCCCACCCCCCATGGCTTCTGCTGTGGCTGTATTGGCCTAGAGGGGCTGGCTGGGGAGGAGCAGGGCTGAGCCCTCAGCATTTGCTCCTGTCCCTGCCTTTTCACCCCTGCTGCCTGAAGTGGTAGCCCCGCCTGCTGCTTCTCTACCTCCCCTCTCCACCTCTTCTCTTCCCTACGGGGCCCTTGCTGCGTGATGGGGTCTCCATGCACTTTATTTGCAGTCTGTTTTCTAGGCTGTGGAGCTTCTAGACACCGACCGGAATGACATACTTTTCTCTTTGTGATTCACTGTGTACTGGTCAGCACAGGCTGGCCAGAGAGATGTTCTTGTTTCTGGTGTTGTCATGTCTTCTTGTTTTCTCTACGTTTAAAAAAAAAAAGTCCTTGGTTTAACACACTAACATCCCAACTAGAGGCCTTCCGTATCTGGTGGAGGTGATGCAATGGCCCCAGGTGGATAGAGGCCCCATGGTGAGGTCACCGGCTCCCATGGCAAGGTCACTGGCTCCCATGGCCAGGAGCTGGCAGGGAGAAGCCTCTGAGGGCTAGGGCTGGGGGAGGCTGTGGCAGGGACCGTGTTTCCTGTTCAGAGGCTGTGCTGAGAACTGACTTGACCCGGACCACTGCCCCATGAGAAGCAGGCAGCAGCCTGGCCTGGCCCTGAGAGGTGGCTGCTTGTCCTGTTGACAGTCTCTGTTCAAATGACCCAAAACATAAGTCCTCTTCCGTTTTAGAGTCTGGTGATCAAAAGTGCCTAAGTCAGTAGAATCCTGAGGGTGGACTAGGGTGAAGTGAACTGAAACAGACTCCACGCAGGTCATTTTGTGTAGCGCTGAGACCCTTCTCCCTGCCTGAGGTCACCTCTCACTGCCTCCCTACCAGCCAGGTTACTGCGGAACCCTGGAGAAGATAAAGGACCTGGCCCTGGAAGCCTGCTTTCCTTCCCCAACCTTGGAGGCAAACTCTGTCCCATCAGAGTCCCCCTCCCTAGTGGCTCCCACAGAAGAGAGCTCCCTAATGGCTGCGCTAAGGGTTGGCAAGCAGGCAAAAGGTGGAAGAGGGAAGGCCGAGGGGAGTGTTAGAGGAAGATGCCAGGGTGAGAGGCATCCTGAGGACACAGGGCTATGCTCAGACTCAGGAGTGCAGTCTGAGTTTAGGGGCCCTGGGGGCACTCCTGTTGCCAAGGGCTACCCAGGGGTCACAGCACCCTGACAAGAACCCCTCCAAAAGCACTAGTGCCAACACCCTATGGCATCTGCCACCACAGGAGAAATGGACCCCAGTCCCTGAGCTTCCCTCCCCTTTGTCTAGATGGTCCTCTTCAGTCCCTGATGGTTCCATCCCCACTCCAGGGATCACGTGACTTGGCAAACCAAGATGGGGGATGATACCCCCAGAGCCTGGCTCCAAGGCCTCCTGAAGAGGCACATCCCTGCTACAGAGGAAGGGAAGGCAGGAAGGCCGGTTCTGCTCAAATGGGACCCCAGGAGACCAAAGCCCTGAGCCGTGAGTCCAGCTCTTCCACGTACTGCTGTGTGGTGCCAGGCAAACTGCACAACCTGGAGTTTTTAGTAAGGTTCCTTTGGGATGCTTGTCAGCAGCGAATACAATGTCTGTTCAACGTTTGTCATCAGCTCTCACCTGGAGAAGCCTTGTTACTGTGGGGAAAGGGAACCAAGTGAAGAGAATGGACATCCGATGAGAGCCTGCCATGTGCCAGGCACCATTCTAGGTGCTTTGCATTCCTAATCTTATCATAATCCCACAACCACCTAACCTTTATCTCCATTTTACAGAGAAATCAAGGACAGGAACCAAGTCTGAAATAGAACCCCAAGCAGAATCTCTTTTCCTGAGCTCCCAGTGCCCCTAGAGAGGCAGGGAATTGGGCTGGAGTAATGGTAGAATGGAATAGCAAAGGTGGAAGATGACCCTGTTCTTTCTGGGTGGGGTCCAGGAGGCAGATAAGAAATCCAGGTGTGGCCGGGTGCGGTGGCTCATGCCTGTAATCCCAGCACTTTGGGAGGCCAAGGCGGGCAGATCACAAGGTCAGGATTTCAAGACTAGCCTGACCAACATGGTGAAACCCCGTCTCTACTAAAAATACAAAAATTAGCTGGGCATGGTGGCACATGCCTGTAGTCCCAGCTACTCGATTGGCTGAGGCAGGAGAATCGCTTGAATCTGGGAGGCAGAGGTTGCAGTGAGCCAAGATCTGGGCGACAGAGTGAGACTCCGTCTGAAAAAAAAAAAAAAAAAAGAAAAAGAAAAATCCAGGGCTTGGATGGGGGACAGACCCGGGAGCCTTCTCCAAATGGAGCTCCCCAATGGGAGCAGCTGGGGCCACCCTGAGATGGGTTCACCAGTCTTTTCTCCATCCTACCTCCAGCAATTGATTGGGACCTAAGAGACTGAGTCAGGAGAGGGCAAGAGAGCCACTAAGCAGGCAGTTCCGGGGGCACCAGAGCAAATACATTAAGAAATGGGAAATGTAAAGAGCATGCAAAACCTCATCCTACTCCTGTTCACCCCACCCACAAGGGAAACTGCTGCGTTTGGACAAATTTCTACTTTGTGTTGGTGGAGGGAAGGAGAAAGAACATACTACCTTGAAAACTTCTCCTCCCACTTCGTCTTTATCTTTCCATGTTATTAGGTATTTTTCTATATCCAAAGCCACCTAGTAGTCTCTTGTATGAAGGTATCATGCATTTCTCAATGCCTCTTGGTTGTTTCCCTTTATTGTTTATTTGGGGAGTTTCGTTTATTGGTTGTTTGGTTTTTTTCTGTGGTTTTGTTTTTATAAACATTCCAGTAACAGATAAGTTGGACCTCATCGAAATTAAAAACTTTTGTGCATAAGAAGTCACTATCAGGACAGTGAAAAAACACCCTGCAGAGTGGGAGCAAATATTTTAAAATATATATCTGATAAGAGACTTGTATCCAGAATTATAAAAAGAACTCTAGCTACTCAAGAAAAAAAGACAGACAACCCAATCAAAATATGGGCAAAGAGTTTCAATACACATTTCTCCAAAGAAGGGATACAAATGGCCACCAAGCACATAAAGATGCTCAATGTCATTAGTCATTAGGGAAATGCAAATCAAAACTACAATGAGCTACCACTTCACCCTCACCCACTTCACGCATTAGGATATTTATTTATTTATTTATTTATTTACAGACAGAGTCTTCAATGTCCAGGCTGGAGAGCAGTGACACAAACTCAGCTCACTGCAACCTCTGCCTCCTGGGTTCAAGTGATTCTCATGCCTCAGCCTCCCAAGTAGCTGGGATTACAGACGTGCACAACCACACCTGGCTAATTTTTGTATTTTTTGTAGAGACGGGGTTTCACCATGTTGGCCAGGCTGGTCTTGAACTCCTGGCCTCAAGTGATCAACCCTCCTCAGCCTCCTAAAATGCTGGAATTACAGGTGTGAGTCACCACGCACAGCTCAACTTTTTTTAAAAAAATTAAAATAAGAAGTGTTGGTGAGGATGTGGAGAAATTGGAACCCTTGTTCATTACTAATGGGCATGTAAACTGGTACAGCAGCCACTGTGGAAAACAGGTGGTTCCTCAAATAGTTAAACCTAGAATTATCCTATAGCCCAGCACTTCCACTCCTAGGTACATACTCAAAGGACTGAAAGCTGGTACTCAAACATGAATTTTCATAGCAGCACTATTTACAATAGCTAGAAGGTGGAAACAACCCAAATGTCTATCAGTCTATCAACTGATGAATAAACAAAACTTGGTATATTTATACATTGGAATATTATTCAGCCCAAAAATAATCCCATAATGAAGTATCTGATACATATTACAAGGTGATGAACTTTGAAAATATGCTAAGTGAAAGAAATCAGACATGAAAGATTACAAATTTTATGATTCCATTTATATGAAATGTCTAGAATATGTAAATTCATACAGACAGAAAGCAGATTAGTGGTTGCCATGGTCTAGGGGAGGGAAGGATGGAGAGTGACTGCTTAATGAGTACAGGGTCTCCTTTTAGGGAGATGAAAATGTTTTGGAACTAACAGTGGTGATGGTTACACAACATTGTGAATGTACTAAATGCCACTGAATTATACATTTCAAAATGGTTGATTTTATGTTATGTGGATTTCAACTCAATAATAAAAACAAAATTTGCTGACACATTTTACTATCTCACCACTGGGCCTTTTCCATAGATGAACTTCTCTCCTGGCCTTTCATTCAATCCCCTGCAGCCCTCGTCCTGCCCCTGTGGTATAAAAAGCTTACAAAAGTAGCCCCATCCCATTAGTTCCCAAGCAATCCTAGCCCTCAACTCCTTCCCCATTAGGGTGGCTCAGAAAGTGGGAATCTCTAGTGAACGATGGGATCATTGAGGACTGATCCGGCCATATTCCTCAACTGCCTGACCAGTGGAGAACAGCACAGACTTCTTGACTCTTCCTCCTGGCCTCCTGTTTTGGAGAAAAAGCAGAACATTCCCCTCCCATGCTGGCAGGCTCGCCCACACTGCCTTTAGTCTGGGCTCCTGGCTCTAACCCTGGGGCCTTCTCCTTGGACATGGATGTCTTGGCCTTGTAGTTAATGGATGCCACAAACACATGAATGTCTGACCCTCTGGACACAACCCCACATCATCTCACATTCCCAGTTCCTCCCAGGAAGAGGATCAAGTGACAAGCAGGACCCCAGGCAACAGAGACCAGCCAAGGTGGCTCAGTCACTTGCCACAATGTTTAAATATGACATTGTTGGAGAGCAGACATTGAGTCTGTATTAGTCTATTCCTACATGGCTATGAAGAAATACCCAAGACTGGGTAATTATAAAGAAAAAGGGTTGGCCGGGCGCGGTGGCTCACGCTTGTAATCCCAGCACTTTGGGAGGCCGAGGGGGGCGGATCACGAGGTCAGGAGATCGAGATCATGGTGAAACCCCGTCTCTACTAAAAATACAAAAAAAATACAAAAAATTAGCCGGGTGTGGTGGCGGGCGCCTGTTGTCCCAGCTACTCGGAGAGGCTGAGGCAGGAGAATGGCGTGAACCCGGGAGGCGGAGCTTGCAGTGAGCCGAGATCGCGCCACTGCACTCCAGCCTGGGCGACAGAGCGAGACTCCGTCTCAAAAAAAAAAAAAAAAAAAGAAAAAGGGTTTACTTGACTCACAGTTCTGCATGACTGGGGAGGCCTCAAGAAACTTACAATCATTGTGGAAGGGGAAGCAAACACATCCTTCTTCACAAGGTGGCAGGAGAGAGAAGTGCTGAGCAAAGGGGGAAAAAACCCTTATAAAACCATCAGATTTCATGAGAACTCACTCATTATCATGAGAACAACATGGGGTAACCAAGCCCATGATTCAGTTACCTCCCACCAGGTCCCTTCCACCACATGTGGGGATTGTGGGAACTATAATCCAAGATGAGATTTGGGTGGGGATGCAGCCAAACCATATCATTCCACTGCTGGCCCCTCCCAAATCTCATGTCCTCACATTTCAAAACACAGTTATGCCTTTCCAATAGTCCCCCAAAGGCTTAGCTCATTCCAGCATTAACCCAAAAGTCCAAATCCAAAGTCTCATCTGAGACAAGTCAGTTCCCTTCTACATAAGAGCCTGTAAAATTGAAAACAAGTTAGTTACTTCCTAGATACGATGTGCGTACAGGCATTGGGTAAATACACCCATTCTAAATGGAAGAAATCGGCCAAAACAAAGGGACTACAGGCCCCATGCAAGTCCGAAATCCAATAGGCCAGTCATTAGGCCTTAAAGTCCCAAAATTATCTCCTTTGACTCCGTGTCTCATATCCAGGTCATGCTGATGTCCACGGCCTTGGGCAGCTCTGCCCTTGTGGCTTTGCAAGGTACAGCCCCCCTCCCAGCTGCTTTCACAGGCTGGCATTGAGCATCTGTGGCTTTTCCAGGCACACGGTGCAAGTTGTTGGTGGATCTGCCATTCTGGGGTCTGCAGTCTGGAGAATGGTGGCCCGCTTCTTACAGGTCCACTAGGCAGTGCCCCAGTGGTGACTCTGTGTGGGGGCTCCAAATCCACATTTCCCTTCTGCACTGCCCTAGCAGAGTTTCTCCATGAGGGCTCTGCCCCTGCAGGAAACTTCTGACTGGACATCCAGGCATTTCCATATATCCTCTGAAATCAAGGCAGAGGTTCCCAAACCTCAGTTCATGACTTCCGTGCACCCACAGTCTGAACACCACATGGAAGTCACCAAGGCTTAGAGCTGGCATCCTCTGAACCAATGACCTGAGCTGTACCTTGGCCTCTTTTAGCCACAGCTGGAGCTGAAGCACCTAGGACACAGGACACCATGTCCTGAGGCTGCACAGAGCAGGGGGGCCCTGGGTCTGGCCCAGGAAGCCATTGATCCCTCCTAGGCCTCCAGGCCTATGATGGGAGGGGCTGCCATGAAGGTCTCTCACATGCCCTGGAGACATTTTTCCCATTGTCTTGGTGATTAACATTCAGCTCCTCGCTACTTATGCAAATTTCTTCAGCAGGCTTGAATTTCTCCCCAGGAAATGGGGTTTTCCTTTCTGTCACATTATCAGGCTGCAAATTTTCTAAATTTTTATGCTCTGCTTCCTCTTGAACACTTTGCCACCTAGAAATTTCTTCCACCAAATGCCCTAAATCATCTCTCTGAAGCTCGAAGTTCCACAGATCTCTAGGGCAGGGGCACAATGCTGCCAATCTCTTGGCATAGCAAGAGTGACCTTTACTACAGTTCCAAACAAGTTCTTCATCTCCATCTGAGACCACCTCAGCCTGGATTTCATTGTCCCTATCACTATCAGCAATTTGGTCAAAGCTATTCAACAAGCCTCTGGGAAGTTCCAAACTTTCCCACATTCTCATGTCTTCTTCTGAGCCCTCCAAACTGTTCCAACCTTTTCCTGTTACCCAGTTCCAAAGTCACTTCCACATTTTCAAGTATCTTTATAGCAGCACCTCAGTACTCCTGGTACCAATTTACTGTATTAGTCCGTTCTCACACTGCTATGAAGAAATACCTGAGTCTGGGTAATTTATAAACAAAAGAGGTTTAATTGGCTCACAGTTTCTCATGGCTGGGGAGGCCTCAGGAAACTTACAATTATAGTAGAAGGGGAAGCAAACACATCCTTCTTCACATGGTGGCAGGAGAAAGAAGTGCAGCACAAAGGGGGAAAAGCACCCTATAAAACCATCATGTCTCATGAGAACTTACTGTCAAGAGAACAGCATAGAGATAACCACTCCCATGATTCAATTACCTCCCACTGGGTCCCTTCCACAACATGTGTGGATTATGGGAACTACAAGATGAGATTTGGATGAGGACACAGCCAAACCATATCAGAGTCTCACAAGTGGGGTGAGCAGACCCTCAGAGATTCAGCAGGACCAACAGGCTGGAACTTTCAAGAGTTTGCTCTCTGAGCCCTGAGACTGGGAGACAGTCTTGCTGTAGGCTGTACCCTATTGGCTCTCCTCCCGCTGCCATGCTGACTGTGGCAAACACGCCAGTCGCTGTTGCCATCTGTTCCAACTTGGCCACCTGGAACCAGGCTGAAACTTGGGCCCTCTCCCAGTTTGGCAGAGCAGTCCCCAGGACCTTCTGAGTCCAGATTGACTCATGCCCTGCCACTAGCCATTTCTTGGAAGGCTCCCTCTGTGGTGGCCATGACAGCACTTCCTCTTCCTGGCCACCAGAATCCATCTGTAACAACCGTGGCTGCTTTTCCACTCAAAACACTGCTTCCTACAGATATCAGGGGTTCACTCATTAACCAAACCTTCCTTCTTTCCCCCCACATATACTAATTCATGCCACAATCCCCCACCACCTGGCAAAATCAGAAGGCCTTCATGCTCCGGGAAAGCCCTTCAGGACACCTTGAAAATGGACTCATGGCTTATTCTCTAGCCCCTCTCCATGTCTGATCCTGTGGTGGGCACCAGGCACAGATTCCCTGTGGGTAGTTAGAGGAGGAGCTCACAGGAACATGTAAGTGCAGAGTAGGAGCCAGTGTGTGAGTGAGGTCTCAACTAACAGGAATGGGATGCTCCTCACCACCACCAAGGAAGTAATCTAGGGTATGGGTGATGTTGCTACCTTTAGGGAAAAGGTCAAATCAGAAAAACTGGGCCACCCAGACCAGCAGAGCAGAAAGATGGCCTTCCCAGTTCCCAGAGACCGGCACCCAAGGATTTCATTTTTCAAATCATGCATGTTAAAAAGAAATATCAGGGCACATGCAACATGAATCCCACTGGACACACCAGACACAGCTGGAAGGTGATTCCATTAATACTACAAAAGTGCTCTCAATGCAGTTTTCCTGGAATGTCCTTTCTAAAGGCCTTTCCAAGTGAACACCATGGCAAACCTGAGCACTGGTTAAAGCAGTTTTTGCTCAGATGTGATGCAAAGCCTTGCCCCAGACCCCCGGTTGTATTTCCCATACTCCTCTTTCCACTTCCCTTTTCTACAGGCTTTTGCCCATGGAAGTGCAGAGGGCAGAGGTCAGCCTGGAGCTCAAAGGCTGGCTTGGGGGTTCAGCTTCTGGCTCACCAGCCCTGGGAACATGAGCATGTCACTGTGCCCCTCTGCACCTGCCTCCCTCTCTGCCCCATGGGCACAGCGGTTCATGAAGAGGAAGCAACGTTCACAGTGCCTTTTAACATTTGAAACTGACAGACCCATCTCTCTTCCATTGCCTAGTTTCTCACTTTCTATGACTTTTCCTGGTGACAGCAACTCTCCATATACATGCCACCTGGGAATGACTGCAGGTTTAATGTCAAATTTAATAAAATGTCAGATCATATTACCCTGGGAATCAAAGCAAAATGGTTAAAGTTGAGGTTCTGCGGCCTCGCACTGACACCTGCTTCCTTCACTCCTTTCCTGTGCCCCACGGCCTTGTTGCCTTTCTTTTCCCCTTATCAAAGCCTGTGATGCAGTGATGACTGTGTCTCTTGCTGAAAGCCTTAGCAACACCCTCCCAAGGGCTTTTAGATATCGTTCAAAAGAAGTGGCCAACAGATGGCACTATTCTTATTAGCGCAAGCCAGGTGAGCTGAGAAAAGAGGCGTTTCACCAAACAGCTTTGACAAAATTAGCTTTCTGTAATCGAATAGCCCATAAGAATGAGATAATAGGTTTTCAAAAGTTATACGAGGTGTACGATCTTAAGCAAATAAGAACCTATGAGGTGGTTATGTTCTTTTAATTCCTACGCACACTACAACAGAGATTTGCAAACAGGACTGGAGACTCAGATACCCAGATAAGTCACAAGGGCCTTCTCAGAACACCAATAGATACTGGGAGATGGTTCAACCCCCTGTTTTACATTAGGCACCATGTGGTTCGAGCAGGCTTTGGAGGGAGAAACCAGCTGGGCTTAAATCCTGGCTTTCCAGGTTATGAGCTGGGTGACTTTGGCAGATCCCTCATACTCTTGGCTTCACTTTCTTCATTTGTAAAATAATGAGTAATTCATAGGGTTCTATGAGGAAACAATGAAATAATGTACACAAGTAAGTATTTATTACGGTGCCTGTATTAGTTTCCTAGAAATGTGGCAAGAAATTACTACAAACTGGGTCACTTAAAACAACAAAAATGAAAGGAGGCAGAGCAGGATGGCTGAATAGAAGCCTCCAGTGATCAGTCCCCATGCAGGAGACCAAACTGAACAACTATCCACACAAAAAAAGTACTTTCATAAGAACCAAAAATCAAATGAACAATCACAGTACCTGGTATTAACATCCTATTAAAAAAGAAGCAATGTTGAAGGCCGAGGCAGGCAGATCATGAGGTCAAGAGTTCAAGACCAGTCTGGCCAACATGGTGAAACCCTGTCTCTACTAAGAATACAAAAATTAGCCGAGTGTGGTGGCGCATGCCTGTAATCCCAGCTACTCAGGAGGACCCAGAGGTGGAGGTTGCAGTGAGCCAAGATCGTGCTGTTGCACTCCAGCCTGGGCAACAGAGCAAGACTCTTTCTCAAAAAAAAAAAAGCAATAAAGGGGGTAGGAAACACAGTCTTGAATCACCTACACCACCCCTCCTTCATTCCACAGGGGTGGTTGTATGGCATGGAGAGAGAATTTGTGCACTTGGGGGAGGGAGAGTGCAGTTATAGTGGGACTTTGCCTTGAAACTCAGTGATCCCCTGTCACAGCAGAAAGCAACATGGGGCAGGAGTCAGCCGGAACCCACAGAGGGAGCATTTAGACCAGCCCTAACCGGAGGAAAATTCCCCATCAAATGGCTGGAACCTGAGTTCCAGCAAGCTTCACCACCACGGGCTAAAGTTATCTGGGATTCTAAATAAACTTGAAATGCAGGCTAGGCCACAAAGACTGCTATTTCTGGGCAAGTCCTCATGCTGTGCCTAACTCTTCAATGCCCAGATACGAAAAAACATACACAAGCATCAAAACAATACAAGAAAACACGACCTCACCAAATGAACTAAGTAAGACATTAGTACCAGTCCCAGAGAGACAGAGATATATGACTTTTCAGACAGAGAATTCAAAATAACTATTTTAAGGAAGATCAATGACACCCAAGACAACACAGAGAAGGAATTCAGAATCCTATCAGATAAATTTAACAAAGGGATTAAAATAATTTAAAAGAATCAAGCAGAAATTCTGGAGATGAATAAATCAATTGACATACTAAAGAATGCATCAGAGTCTCTTACCAGCAAAATTGATAAAGCAGAAAAAAGAATTATTGAGCTTGAAGACAGCCTATTTGAAAATACAGAGTCAGAGGAGACAAAAGAAAAAGCATAAAAATGAATGAAGCATGCCTACAAGGTCTACAAAATAGCCTCAAAAGGGCAAATCTAAGAGGTATTGGCCTTAAGAAGGAAGTAGAGAGGTAGCAGTAGATAGTTTATTCAAAGGGATAATCGAGAACTTCCTAAATCTAGAAAAATATATTAATATTCAAGTACAAGAAGGTTATAGAACACCAAGCAGATTTAACCCAAGAAAGACTTTTTCTAATGTATTTTATGAGTCCTTATTCATTGAGAATATTATTATGAATGTAATCATTTGGAATATATTGTCTCAATTTCTTTTCATTTTGATTTTCATTTCAAATGAATGTGAATTTTACATTTCATGATGTCAGGGTTTATTATGAAAAATAAAATTCTTGGCTGGGCACAGTGGCTCATGCCTGTAATCCCAGAACCTTGGGAGGCCAAGGCAGGTGGATCACCTGAGGTCAGGAGTTCGAGACCAGCCTGACCTACATGATGAAATCCCGTCTCTACTAAAAATACAAAAATTAGCCAAGCGTGGTGGCACATGCCTGTAATCACAGCTACTTGGGAGGTTGAGGCACGAGAATCACTTCAACCCAGGAGAAGGAGGTTGCAGTGAGCCAAGATTGCACCATTGCACTCCAGCCTGGGCAACAAGAGCGAAACTCCATCTCAAAAATAAATAAATAAATAAATAAATAAATAAATAAATAAATAAATAAAATTCTTGAGATTCTTGTGGCTGATAAGAAGACACAGCAAGAATAACAATTTGCATATTATAAATGCTTTCAAATGAAGAAACGTTTTCTTTTTTTTTTATTATACTTTAGGTTTTAGGGTACATGTGCACAACGTGCAGGTTTGTTACATATGTATCCATGTGCCATGTTGATTTCCTGCACCCATTAACTCGTCATTTAACATTAGGTATATCTCCTAATGCAGTCCCTCCCCCCTCCCCCAACCCCACAACAGTCCGCGGAGTGTGATGTTCCCTGAAGAAACGTTTTCAAATGAAATGAGGTAGAGGTATTTTGAACAAACATTTTACTGTAAGAGAGATACCCCTCACTTCTGATTTCTGTATCTGTTCTTTAACAAATATATTGAACAGTTCTTATTTATTATTTAAAAGACAAACTCTAGGCCACTAAAAAACCTTTTTTTATAGTCTCAGAAATTATAGGTTAACAGTCTAGTGAACTATGGAAGGTGTAATAGGGTTCTCCAGATAAACAGAACCAATAGATAAAAGGAATTGGCCTGTGCAATTATGGAGGCTGAGAAGTTCCATGATGTGCAGTCAGCAAGCCAGAGAACCAAGAAAGCTGGTGTTGTAACTCAGTCCAAGGTTAAAGGCCTGAAAACCAGAGTAAATCCTGGAGTCTGAAGGCCCAAAAACCAGGAGCTCTCATGTCCCAGGGCAGCAGAGATGGCTTATACCAGCTCCTGAAGAGAGAGCAGATTTGTCTTTTTCCCATGTTTTTATTCTATGCGGGCCCCCAAGGGATTGCACAATGCCCACCTACATTGGTGAGGGATGATCTTCTTTACTCAGTCTACTGATTCAAATGCTAATCTCTCCTGGAAACACCCTTATGGATATATGCAGAAATAATGTTCTATTAGTTTTCTGGATATCCCTTAACCCAGTCAAGATGACACATAAAATTAACCATCACAGACGGCAAAAGGCAAAAAAGAATCAAGGGATTAGAACATTGACAACAAGAGATTCTTCTAAAAGTTTACTGAGTCAACAGAGAAATTACCTCTTATTTTTATCTTTATAAAAATATGGAAAACCTTTCAAATTAATTGGCAGTCTGCAGTCTAACATTCTGCTCCATTGCTATTAACATTTCTTAAACCAGTACACTAGCATGAATGATGAATCTCATCATCAGAATCTCTCCTTCCCACTATTGTTCCCTGGGTAGGTGCATATCACCTCTATCATTAGTTCTTTGATGACAATCAGTTGCCTGGAGTATTTGTTTTAGGCCAAATCATTACCCTGGAGTATTTTCTAAGGTGGGGGTGAATAATTCATTTTTTAAAAATGGACATCCTGTTGAACTAGCAGTTTTATTTTCCAACTATACTACTCTATCACTTTATGGTAAGTCAAGTAACGCTATGTGTGTGAGTCTATTCCTGGATGCTCTACATTCTACTCCATAGTAGTATAACAATGTAAATGTCATTTTTCCAGATAGTCCATTTCCCTGTCAAATTTATGGAATAATCTTATTTCTTGTTGTTTAAATGGTGTTGGCTTTCTCAAATTTATCTTTTATTTGTTAGAGTTTACTTTGGAGCTGGCCTGATTGTTACATCACACCCAGGGATTGGCACCAAAAGATGAGCTGGAACCTGTCGTGGGGTGGGGGGAGGGGGGAGGGACAGCATTAGGAGATATACCTAATGTAAATGACGAGTTAATGGGTGCAGCACACCAACATGGCACATGTATACATATATAACAAACCTGCACATTGTGCACATGTACCCTAGAACTTAGAGTATAATAAAAAAAAAAAGAACTTAAAAAAAGTTTTTGATAAATTAAAAAAAAAAAAAAAAGATGAGCTGGAACCAACAACTGTGCCCTTCATAGTTCCATGAGAACTTTGACCTCCTCTTTATGCTCTAGAAACTGAGCCCTGTCAGGAGAAGTATTCGTTAGCAGAGAGAACACGCCCCTGTAGAGCAGAAAACAGTTATCTTAGGTAGAGTGACTGCAACCCTATAATGCAGGAGGCAGACCAAAACATCTGAACAGCTCACAGAGAAATGAATAACCGTTCAAAGATTGGAATAGGGTTCATCACAATAGTGGTCACTACCCACTTATATATAATACAGTCATTTTAATATATTAGTCAAAGGTGAGGACAGTTTGAAGACCTTTTCAGAAATGCACAATCTCAGGAAGTTCACATACCAACACTCTTTCAGGGAAACTACTTAAAGATGTATTACTGCCCAAATGGGAGAAAAAAGAACCTTGAGAGTGTAGGGAGTAAAAGGCAAGTAGAGAAGTATCAGAATGACAGCTTGCAGTAAGTCTGGATAGCAACCATGCTGTTAGGAGTGCATGGGTGGAAGACTCCACAAGGAACTCCACTACACAAAAAGAAGAGTGAGGGTTAATAGAATAAACAGTATGCCTGAAGCTCTACCTGCTAATTATTAACATTCAGAATTATTCAGTCTGATGACAACATAAGTTCTGAGCACACACACTGTTAACCTAGTGCCACCCTTTAAGAGAACTGGTATGAATTTACAACAGAAATAACTAGAGGAAAATATTTACATAGCACAATATTCTTTAATTTTTCAAAGGGACTTACCATAGGAATCGAGTCTTCCCTAGTGTGATTTCCAAATTATCAACTGCATTCATAAACATTTAAAACATTAGTGCCAATGATAACTAAAGATCCAATTTCTACTCTTCTTCCAGGTCTATAGAGTTTGTGAATTTTAACGCCCACCCCTCCACCCCCGCCCCACTCTCCACCACCCAAACCTAGACCCTGCTTTACTTATGCACTTTGGTTTTTTTGTTTTTTGTTTTGTTGTTGGTGGTGGTGTTTGTTTGTTTGTTTAATTTTGCTTTTTTGAAAGAGAGTGTCTCCGTGGCCCAGGCTGTAGTGCAGTGGCACGATCTCGGCTTACTGCAACTCTACTTCCTGGCTTCAAGTGATTATCCTGCCTCAGCCTCCCGAGTAGCTGGGATTACAGGCGCCCGCCACCATTCCTGACTGATTTTTGTATTTTTAGTAGAGATGGGGTTTCACCATGTTGGTCAGGCTGGTCTCAAACTCCTGACCTCAGGTGATCCACTCGCCTCGGGATCCCAAAGTGCTGGGATTACAGGCATGAGCCACCACGCCCAACCTACTTATGAACTTTGTGTAACATCTGCTTGTTTCTTTTATTTTTGGGGGAGTGGGGGGCAATCAGTTTCCTCAGATTGAACAACGTCTGCTTACTTTACTATTGCACTGTGTTGAACCACATGAAGCTGCCCTTTTTATATGACACACAGTTGAATTTCAGGAATTTGATATGTGTCAAACTTATGTTACATAATTCGTTGTGTATTTTTATCTCCGCGGACTATGTGATGTTTTTGGAACATGAATGTTGAAATTCATTTGTATGCTCAACATTTATTTTCTTCTCTCTCTCTCTCTGACTGTCTGTCTCCACCCCACCCTTCCTTCCCTTCTCTTACAAGTAAATCCATTCTAGTATGCATCAAATTCTATGACAAACATGACTGCTAACTTCACTGATCATAAGCAATACTTTACTAGAATATTGCTAATGATTATTTCTAATGGTGTATACTAAAGAGTTAAGAGTAAGGTAATAGGGCTAGTTCCAGTTTATGATCCCTTGTTATTACAAGGGATGTCCCTTGGTTTTGCCAATGACAAAATGTTTATGTGAACAATTACCTCATGGAAATAGTTCTTCCTCAAAAATAGAAGTAACGTTATTTCTCCAGTCCTTGTCTATCTCATTGCGGTAGGTATCATGAACAGTATTATAGCTCTAACATTTGTTCTTGCAATTCTCAGAACCGTTAACAGGAAGAGGAAAGTCCTCAAGAGCCAGAGAGTAGAGGTCCTTGATGCACAAAAATCTCCACCTGTCCTAATCCTGCGCGTTCACTGGCATGTCTGTTTTGGGACCTAAGGCCCAACTAGATGAAGCACATCTGCAAACTACCCCTGAACACTCCATTCACTCCCTGTCAACACTCCTTTCAGACAGCCTCATTTAACACATCTTGCCCAGCTTCCTGACTAGAATTGTATCTCCTTTGCCCCTTTAACTCAATATGGTTCTGGAGTTTAAGACATTAAGTGGCCTGTGAATATTGTTCTGGTCTGTTCTGGTGTGGTAAAAAGAAGCTGGACTAGGAGACTGGTTTTATGCCAACAATTACATATGGACACACATTCTTAGTGAGTCCCATTTTACCTATGTGTAAAATGAAGTATTAGAACAAGTGATCTTTAAGAGGTTTTCTTTCCTGCCTAGATCACCTCTTTCCAATCTTTCCAGGAAGTACTCGTAATTGGACATTCTGATATCACTAAGAGATTATTTGAGCACCAGTTTCTTGGGCTGTAAAGGTTGGCACACTGCCCATCACATCACAGAGTAAGGCTTAATAATCAAAGGATAAAATGAATAAATGAATCCTTTAAACAACTCTGCAAAGTGGATATGTGTTTCCCCACATATAGATGAAGAAATTGTGGCTCAGAGAGGTTAAATGGCTTACCCAAGTCCCACAGACATTAAGTGACAGGCTTTGGATTTGAACCCAGGGCCATTAAGCTCTTTCTGGTGTACTACACACATCCTGAGCACATAATAAGTGCTAATGTCTGTTCAATTTTTCATTGTATTTTTCTAATTTGATGTTTGTTGCCAAGAACACAGTATATTGAATATGTAGATACTTCTCAATAAATATTCTGTCCCATCATGTGAAAGGAACCATTCCAGAAGCTCTGTAAATAAAGACAGACAACATACTGCTTCTGCTCTTAAGAAGATGGTCAAGTTCCAGTGGATTTAATTCAACTAAAATTTTTGAACCAGAATGATCCCCAATCTTGCACCTGCTTATCAAATCATATTTTAACTCAATAAGATATGAATGGTACATAGTAGTTGTCTCTGACCATGTTTCTTGAAATTTTTGGCAGTACCCTAACTAATTTTTCTGGGCATAACTGGGGTTTCCTTTCTAACCAGGTTAGGATACTGAGAGTGTCAAGTAAGTCACAGAGCTGATAAAGTACTGGTGAGACTTCTACTATGAGCAAATAAGAAACAAAGGTTGATGTGAACAATTACTTTTTTCTTTCAAATGACTCCTTAGCACAATTTAGGGATTTCTACTGAAATAGCTTGTTTCATCTTGACCTGGCCCATTACCCTACCAACTCTTGATAACCTCTAGGAAAAAAAAAGGAGAAGGGAGATCCCTAGAGACCACCATAAACACCACAGTGTGGAACTGTAGCTCTATCCTCCTTTCAACTGAATTTCTGCATACCCCATAAGTATTCACTTGGTCATTAATCAAAGATTTGCATAGTAGACTACGTCTATGTCTGTGAAATCCTCTGAGCCTAAAGAAAATGTCTGCCTATCCACTAAATGCCAGTATGTTTAAGGCTTGATTTCTTTTTTTTTTTTTTTTTTTGAGACAGAGTCTCGCTCTGTCACCCAGGCTCGAGTGCAGTGGCACGATCTCGGCTCACTGCAACCTCTGCCTCCAGGGTTCACGTCATTCTCTTACCTCAGCCTCCTGAGTAGCTGGGACTACAGGTGCCCGCCACCACACCTGGCTAATTTTTTGTATTTTTACTAGAGATGGGGTTTCACCGTGTTAGCCAGGATGGCCTCAATCTCCTGACCTCGTGATCCGCCCACCTCAGCCTCCCAAAGTGCTGGGATTACAGACGTGAGCCACCGCACCCGGCCTAAGGCTTGATTTCTAAAGACATTCTAGTGTCCTAGGAAAGTAAGTCTTCAAAGGTGTCAAGATCACCCAGATGACAACATAGTATACTATTTAAGAAGGAAAGTAATATGATTTTAAATTGCTGGTCTACCACTCATTAGCTGTGTGACCTTAGCCACACTCAGCCTTAGATGCTTGATTTGGAAAAATGAGGATAATAATTGAGGTGGGGGAGGCTGTAGGTATTATAAAAGACAGGGTTTATAAAGCACTTTGTATGGTGCCTGACAAGTAGTAAAGACATAACAAATGATAGCTAAAATTACTATTAGTTACTCCCAGTGTGGCAGGAAAGCTCAAAACCCATAATAGAACCTGTGAGTACGAGACCAGAATCCACGTGGGGCTGAAAAGACACCTTGCCAACAAGGAGCCACCTCTCTTCCATGCATAAGCATGCAGTTTAGATTAGCCAGGCATAGCCATGGTGTTGAGGAGTCTCTCTGCCTTGCTTTGTGATGCAGGACCACAGCTCTCTAAATGCAGGTCAACTCTTCAAATCCAGTTTAACACATAAGGAATTTACCAAATGACCCATTCACTATATTTGCCAAATTTACTGATTATTGTGTCTGCAAACAGCTTCAACAGGAACATTCCATTTTGTTTATTAAAGCTAGAATAAATGTTTTTGAATATTACCTAAGATAATGTGCATATATCTTAGTAAGTGAGGGAAAACTTCAAAATCAGGAACCAGTGTAAGTATAAATTGAAATATTCTTGTAACAAACCCTACTTTTCCCATCTAAAATTTTGTTTGTACCTGAAAAGCACTTGACTTTTTAAATTTTTCTAAATCTTATTTTCTATTTTTTCAAACCATAATCACTTTGGATTTTCTTTTTCAAATTCTTCAGGTTGACATTTTATTTCTTGGAATTATAAATTAAAATTAAAAATGAATAAATTGAATTTAAATGCTACATTTTAATTCAATTTTAAATTTAAGTTCAATTCATTTGTCTTAGATTAAAGTTTAATTAAAAATTAATTTACAGTCTAAAGCATCTTGAAGAATTAGAATTCACAATAAAATTTACTGGGCAAACACAGTGACCATGCCTGTAATCCCAGCACTTTGGGAAGCCAAGACAGGAGTATCACTTGAGCAATAGGAGTTGGAGGCAGGAGCCAAGGCAGGAGTTGGAGACTAGCCTGGTAAGCATAGCAACATCCCGTCTCTCCAAAAAAATTTTTTTTTAAATTTAGCCAGGTGTGGTGGTACACACCTATAGTCCCAGCCACTCAGGAGGCTGAGGTGGGAGAATCACTTGAGCCCAGGAGATCAAGGCCACAGTGAGCTATGATGGTGCCACTGCACTCCAGCCAGGGCAGCAGAACGAGACTCTGTCCCGAATAAATAAATTAATAAATAATAAAATTTACCTCTAAAGTGTATATTTAATTAAATTATAACTATATTACAATTACTATCAAAACATGAAGAAAATCAGAATTAACTCAAAAAAAATTGTCAAGTATAAAATGCTGAAACTGAATTCTAGCAAGGGGCATTTAAGATATGCCACCCTGATAAATTTACATAAAATTCCTCCTGAACATGTTCAAAGAAGTAGAAAGGAAATGGGGATACCCAGAAGAGTTCTATACATATTATCACTAAAAAGCTGAAGCATAGTAACCATACATATAAAATTGTGAGGGGAAAACCGACCAGTTCATTGGTGAAACTCTTTAAAATGCTATAAGTGAAAAATAAATAAATAAATAAATAAATAAATAAATACTATGATGTTGGCAAAATAGACAGTGGCCACAAAGATTGGAGAAAAAGCATGACCTACAAACATTGTGATGAAAATGCTAAAAATTTTACTACAAATATACGGAAGTATAATTCAATAAGCAGAAATATATATATTTCACCTTCTGTCATGAGAAATGAACCATTCCTATTAAGTTGTTTTTAAAAACATTCCTATTCTTTTGCCTCAGCCTTGAACTCTAGCTAGCAGCCTGATATGTGTGCTTCTGTATCTTCAGTATTCTCCAGTCACCATCAATATTGTGTGGGTTCTTCTGGGACCCACTGTGACACACTGCACAGTCACAAGCGACCATAATGGTGAAGCTTATGATAACTGGTTAAAATTAAGACACACTCAAGAAAATGGCTTATGCTCCAAAGAAGATAGAAGAAGATAATGAAGATGAGGACATGTGAGATGATAAAGATAGCAGTGAAAAAGGGCTTATTATGCACCTCAGGGGGAAAAAGGCAATAGGACACAACTCCGACAAAAGCAACAAGGTTGCAGTTTCCACACCTGTCAAGAAAGCACTTGTCATCCCAGGCAAAATGGCAGCAGATATGTCAGCCAAGAAGATAGTCGCACTGGGCAAAGCAGCAGCAATATGTGGCAAGAAAGAAGTCACACCGGGAAAAGCAGTTGAGGCAACCACTAGCTAGAAGGGAACCGCCACACCAGCTAAGGAGGCAAAGAATAGCAAGAATGCCATGATGAGGAAAACAAAGATGACAAAGACAACAAGGAGGACAAAGGTGATGAACAGGAAAATAACTCTGAAGAAGATGCAATGAATTTACTATAATTTTGATAGGAAAGAAAGTTCATGCAAAATCTCTTCCTGTGAAGGCCAAAAGCATTGTTGAGGACAAGGAGGATGAAGGGGACAGGGACGATGATGAAGATGATAGAACAATGAAGAAGATGGTGAAGAAGAGGAGAATGAGGGAGAAGACAGTGACAATGATGAGGAAGAGCCTACCAAAGAAGCACCTGGAAAATGGAAGAAGGAAATGTCCAAACAGCAACCAGTTTCCAAAGCCAAGAAATAGAAAATGGATGTCAGTATTCATGGATCTTAGGAGCTTAGCTGTGTGAATTTTGAATCTTCTGACCTGGAAAAAGCCTTGGAACTCACCAGTTCAAAAGTGTTTGGCAATACAATTACACTAGAGAAGCCAAAGGGAAAAAATAAGATTGAGATTTCATAACACTTTTATTCAAAATTCTGTCTTGGAGTCATTCAGGATGAATTTAAAGAAGTGTTTGAAGATTCTATGGAGATCAGATTAGTCAGCGACGATGGAAAGAGCAAAGGGATGTCCTACATTGAATTTAAGACAGAAGCTGATGCAGAGAAAACCTTGGAAGGAAAGCAGGGAACAGAAGCCAAAGGGAAATCTATTTCCCTCTACTAAACTGGAGAAAAAGATTAAAATCAGGACTAGAGAGGTGGAAAGTGTACCTCTTGGATTAGTACATTGAAAACTGGTTTTAAACAACCTCTTCTAAAATGCAACAGAAGAAACTTTGCAGGAAGTATTTGTGAAGGCAACTTATATCCAAGGTGCCCCAGAACCACAATGGCAGATCTATAGGGTATGCACTGATAGGATTTGCTTCCTTTGAAAATGCTAAAGAAGCTTTAAATTCCTGTAATAAAAGAGAAATCAAGGGCAGAGCAATCACACTGAAGCTGCAAAGACCCAGAGCAACTAATGCAAAAAACTAGCTATCTGAAAGTGTTTCTCAGGGCCTGTCTGAGGATACTACAGAAGAAACATTGAAAGAATTCATTGATGCCTCTCTTCATGTCAGGGTAGTCACCAACCAGGATGGGTTTGGTTTCTAGACTGCAGCAGTACGGAAAATGCTAAATCCACTAAGGAGGCCATGGAAGATGGCAAAATTAATGAAAATGAAGTTACTTTAGACTAGGCCAAGCCTAAAAGCAAAGGTGGCTTTGGAGGTGCTGAAGAAGGCAGAAGAGGATTTGGAGGTAAAGGGAGTGGAAGAAGAGGCCAAGGTGGATTTGTTGGCAGAGACCACATAGGATTTGGGGGGCAGAGAGACTTTTCGTTTGTTTGTTCTTGACACGGAATCTTCCTCTGTCCCCCAGGCTGGAGTGCAATGGCATGATCTTGGCTCACTGCAACCCCTGCCTCCTGAGTTCAAGTGATTCTCCTGCCTCGATCTCCTGAGTAGCTGGGATTACAGGCATGTGCCACCACACCCAGCTAATATTTTTGTATTTTTAGTAAAGATGGGGTTTCACCATGTTGGCCAGGCTGATCTCGAACTCCTGACCTCAGGTTGTCCATCCACCTCGGCCTCCCAAAGTGCTGGGATTACAGGGGTGAGCCACCGCACCCAGCCAGGCAGAGAGACTTCTGAGGAGGAAAAGAAGGAGGACATCACAGCCACAATGAAAGAAGATCAAGTTGAAATAGTTTCTTCTAGCCCTCAGTCTTTTCTTCTTCCATTCCATTTTACTTTCCATTTGAAAGTAAGGACTCTTGAGTTTTATTACATGATCAATGTCAGAGTCTTCAGAGGACATTGCAAGACAGCATGCAGTCTTGCAGCATACTTGGAATTCCATTTATATAAAATTCCAAGGGAGATTTCCCATTGGTTTTGACTGGATATTCATATAAACTTTTTAAAGAGATGAGATCAAGACAATCCTCGCATGTAAATTTTGAATTTATATTGTTTCATCTCATGTACAAAAACATTTTCCCTATAGACAAGTTTTTATGCCTGGGTAGCTGGTAAAGGAAAGCAGACTTAGGGACAAATTACAAGTCCTAACTTCCGATGCCAGAAAAAATAAAATCTTATTAAATCGGTTTTAAACCACCTTTCGAAGATAGATAATTCAACAAACTGACCTAGGAATGTCTTCCTGTGACTATTTTCTCTCACAGACATCAATGTTTTTAAATCATTTATTTTTTATATTTTGCCTTTTGTTCTTCCTTTATAGACACTGTACATGTATGGTGTTTAATGGCTTACAAATGTCTTTCAAAAGCATGGCCTCATTGATGTATATGAGTAAAGCAGTAAGTGCTATGCCTATTTTGTAGTTGAACAAATAGTGTCAGAGAAGATTATAAATATTACTTTAAGGTTCATATGGAACCAAAAAAGAGCCCACATTGCCAAGACAATCCTAAGCAAAAAGAACAAAGCTGGAGGCATCATGCTACCTGACTTCAAACTATACTACAAGGCTACAGTAACCAAAACAGCATGGTACTGGTACCAAAATGGAGATACAGACCAAAGGAACAGAACAGAGCCCTCAGAAACAATACCATACGTCTACAACCATCTGATCTTTGACAAACCCGACAAAAACAAGAAATGGGGAAAGGATTCCTGATTTAATAAATGGTACTGGGAAAACTGGCTAGCCATATGTAGAAAGTTGAATCTGGATCCATTCCTTACACCTTATATAGAAAAACTAATTCAAGATGGATTAAAGACTTAAATGCTAGACCTAAAACCATAAAAACCCTGGAAGAAAACCTAGGCAATACCATTCAGGACATAGGCACGGGCAACGACTTCATGTCTAAAACACCAAAAGCAATGGCAACAAAAGCCAAAATTGACAAATGGGATCTAATTAAACTAGAGAGCTTCTGCACAGCAAAAGAAACTACCATCAGAGTGAACAGGCAACCTACAGAATGGGAGAAAATTTTTGCAATCTACTCATCCGACAAAGGGCTAATATCCAGAATCTACAAAGAACTCAAAGAAATTTGCAAGAAAAAAACAAACAACTCCATCAAAAAGTGGGCAAAGGATGTGAATAGACACTTCTCAAAAGAAGACATCTATGCAGCCAACAGAGACATGAAAAAAAGCTCATCATCATTGATCATCAGAGAAACGCAAATCAAAACCACAATGAGATAACATCTCACGCCAGTTAGAATGGCAATCATTAAAAAGTCAGGAAACAACAGATGCTGGAGAGGATGTGGAGAAATAGGAACACTTTTACACTGTTGGTGGGAGTGTAAATTGGTTCAACCATTGTTGAAAACAGTGTGGCGATTCCTCAAGGATCTAGAACTGGAATTACCATTTGATCCAGCCATCACATTACTGGGTATATACCCAAAGGATTATAAATCATGCTACTATAAAGACACATGCACACGTATGTTTATTGCAGCACTATTCACAATAGCAAAGACTTGGAACCAATCCAAATGTCCATCAATGACAGACTGGATTATACACCATGGAATACTATGCGGTCATAAAAAAGGATGAGTTCATGTCCTTTGCAAGGACATGGATGAAGCTGGAAACCATCATTCTTAGCAAAGTATCACAAGGACAGAAAACCAAACACTGCATGTTCTCACTCATAGGTGGTAAGTGAAAAATGAGATCACTTGGACACAAGGCAGGGAACATCACACACCAGGGCCTGTTGGGTGGTGGGGGGCTTGGGGAGGAATAGCATTAGGAGAAATACCTACTGTGAATGATGAGTTGATGGGTGCAGCAAACCAACTTGGCACATGTATACCTATGTATCAAACCTGCATGTTGTGCACATGTATTCTAGAACTTAAAGTATAATAATAATAATAATAATAAAAGATCTCTAAGAATTCCTTGGATTGCCATGCAGAGACCTCCCCTCCTCCAGAAACAGATGCCATGCAAATGGAGTATGGTGCTCTGTGCTGAACACCTGGCACTGGCTTGTGTTGATGCAAGTCCTCTGTGGCTACCACCACTGGGACTGTACGGGGCCTGACCTGAAGCCATCACAGCAGTAGGCCTTGCCCAAGGTCAATCCCTTCAAGGCAGGGAGTTCCCCCAGGTCCTGGGTATGTCCAGAGATGCAGTCTGGGAGCCAGGGATTAGAGTAAAATACCTTCGCAATTTACCTTTTGTTTTGTTCGACTGCAGCTAAGCTGCCACTCCAACTACAATACAGTTTTCCCACTCTTCCCTCCCCTTTGCACAAGTATAGGAGTCTCTCCCTGTGGCCACCATCACCACTGGTCCATGGGGAGTTCTGCCAGGCCATCACTGATGTTCACTTAAAGCCCAAGGGCTCTTCCATCAGCTTGTAGTGAATGCTGCCAGGCCTGGGGCTCACTCTGCAGGGCAGTGGGCTCCCCTATGGCCCAGGGCAGGTCCAGAAATGCTGTCTAAGAGCTGAGGCCTGGACTCGAGGACCCCAACAGCCTGCTTGTTGCTCTACTGCACTGGCTGAGCTGGTACTTAGGGTCTAATACAAAGTCCCCTTTACTTTTCTCTGTTCTTGTTTCAAATGGAAGGAGTCCTTCACCATAGCTGGGAGGATGCTGGGTCATCCCTGAAGTCAGCACGCCTCAGAGCCCAAGGCCCATGGCTTACTCCCTGCATCTCGCTGGGTGTTATTCAGTGCCCAAGGTCTCTTTAGTCAGCAGGTGATAGGTCCTGCCAGGACTGGTCCTTTCCTTCAAGGCAATGGGCTCCCTTCTGGCCTAGTGTGCATCTAGAAATGTCGCCCAGGAGCTAGGGCCTGGAAAGGGAGCCTTATAACTCTGCCCAGTGCCCTGTTCTACTGTGATTCAGCTGGTATCAAAGATGCAACATAATGTCCCCTTTAATGTGTTAGTCCATTTTTATACTGCTATAAAGGACTGCCTTTATTCACTCTCCTCTCCTTAAGCATAAGTAAGGGGACGTTTTAATTGCTGTGAGCTGCACTACCAGGGATTGGAGGAGGGATGGCACAAGGGCTCTGCTAGTCATGTCAGCTGCTGTCTCCCTAGGTCACGTGCCACCGGAGTTCACTGGTTGTAAGCCCAGCCCAGCACTAGGAGTTCCTTAGAAACTGCAGTCCTTGTGTCCTAGACTGCCTTTCAAGTTTACATAGGACTCTAGAGCACTTTTGCCCACAGTGGCGAGGCTTGAGAAGAAGCTCAAGTTTCAACTGATGGGAAGGGTGATTCTCCTGGCGAGGGCTGGTCCAAATGCACCACCCCCCCCGACCACCTGTGTGTGGGCACTGGCTGCACCCTGTATGGATTTGTTTTCAGCTGTGATAGGGCAGCATTGAGTTCAAGGTAAAGTCCCCCACTTGCTGCACTCTCCCTCCCCAAAGTGCACAGACTCTCCACGCTGGTGGATGGAGGAGGGGTAGCATTGGTGGTTCCAGACTACCTCTCTTGCCCTGTGCAATGCCTCTTTCAGTGATATGAAGTTAAAACCAGGTGATGTGATTGCTCACCTAATTCTTGGTTCTTGTGGCAGTGTTTTCTGTGTGCAGATAGTTGTTAAAATCTGGTGTTCCAGTGAAGGGAGATGGGATGAGCGGTGTAGGTTTCTATTCTGCCATCTGCATCTGTCCCCTGCCAAGGTGACTTGCCCTTCACCCAGTCAATGTGAATGTGTGAGAAACTTTCTTGTAACCATTAAAGTTACAACTTAGGTTCCACATGGTATTATAATCAAATTGACCTCATCTGTTATGATAAGATGGCTCCCAACACTGTGTTTGCTACCATGTGTTGGGCGAGGGTTTTATTCCTCTGATTAAAGCAACAGTGGTGGAACAGTAATGGAAGTAGAAAAAAGTGGTGAATTGATTTGATTCTTCTCAGTTTGTCCAACTAGGTATATGCTTCTCTGCAGGGCTGTGTGTTCCAGAAGGCTGATACCATGGAGGACACCACCTTGGCTCCCTGGCTGTCTGGATAGTGATTTGAGCAATGAGAGGCAGCAGCTAGAAATGAAAGAGTAGAAGAAGAGAGTGTCTCCTGACGCTGTGCACGGTCTCCACTCAGCCTCTGATTCCTGTGAGTCAGCTGCATCCAGATTCCCACCCCCTCCCCCGTCCCGAGAAGGCTACATTTGACCGCCACTAAGAACTCCCGAGAAAAATCTCTTCAGAGGAATTTTGGCCAAATCTTCTCTCCCTCTCCTACAGCCACTTTCCTCCTGAATTTCTTACTTGTGAGTGTCACTTCTGGAAACAAAAGTCAAGTTCTCTAGGTGAACACTGAGTAGCCCCAACCTTCCAGTGAATTTGAAGTGTAGGAAGTTTTCCTCGTTTAAACTCAGCACAGCATCCAGTCCCTGGGAAGCATGCCTCTCTGGTCTCCAACCCACCCAGACTTCCAGTGTGAATAGACACCCGCAGGTGGGTGAGTGGTCAGAGGTCACATGATTGTGATTGACTTCTTTACCAGGCCTGCACTGTTAGGCAACTCCTTGCAAGATGGGAAATAGTTGGTACCAATTGTTGTGGGGCACTAGTCAAGTCGGAAACTGGACAGAGCTCCACTTGAATGTGCTGCTGCTCTAGTTTGGATAACTTTACCGTCTATGTATATATCCAAGTACTGCTTGGCACAGTTGAGTTTCTCTTTGGTACATAATTCTGTGCTACTAGTTTTCTCACTCAGTATGATGGTGAGATTTATCCACACATAACTCTGTATCCTAAATTCTGTCTCTTCTGTTGTGTGGCCATGGAGTGTAGGAGGTCGGCTGTTATCGGCCTCTGCTCCTGTGGGTTTGGCTCCTTCTTGCCCTACCTGCTGCCCTTTCAGCCTCCATTCCCCACCTATTCTCCACCTCACAGCCACTGTTTGATGCTGGACTGCAGGTAAATAGTCACCGACATAGCAGTGTCCGGGCAGCATTCCTCCCAACAGTGCACCCACGAGGGCCCTCTACCTGGCAGCCTCTAACCCCTCGTCTCCATCCTGCAGCCACCTGTATCCTCTGAGGAGAGGCTGGTGACCCTTTTTTGGCAATGCTGCATCAGTGCAGGGACAGAGAAGGTGATAGGGACAAAGAGGACGGTGAAAAGGACATAGAGCAGTTTAAGTTTCTACCACATAAAAAATCTGGAAGAGACCTGGCTAAGGGGAGAGAGAGAGTAACAGCTCCTTAGATGTAGGTGGGGGAGGGGACACAGGAAGGGGAGTTGGGGAATGCTGGACAGGTTGTGAGAACACAGGGAATTGGGGAGGAGAGGAAGAGGGGACAGAGGACTGCTTGCAGGCTTATTTTGCAGCTCACGTGAAAGGACAAGAGAAATGCTTGGAATTTGTGATGGCTTTAATGGTTCACCTTATGTAAATTTCATCTTACTCCTCCCTTAGGCTTGCCTATGTTTGCCACGGCTCTGACCTCTTTGCTCTCCCTGTCCCCTCTTCAGCTGAACTCTCACTTGTCAGTGACCAACTGCCCACATGGTTCCCATTTCAGGTTTCTCAGAATGAGTATCTGACTTGCTCAGCACATTCCTTGGGGACAGAGCTTCTTCAATGGGAGCTATCTCATGTGTGTTGTTGTCCTATCAGGTGGCTTCACTTCAGTCAAATGAATTATCCTTGGCTGTAGCCTGAGCAGGTTTGTTTGACTTGACACAAAAAAGTGACCAGAGCATTCTATACTTTCCTGGGGACAAAGGGCAGAGCGGTTGCCTCTGGAAGGCTCTGTGGATATGACATTGGTAGTATTAAAACATATCCCAAACCCCCAGCCCAACTGTTGGTCTGCTCTTAAACAATGTCTTTTCACTAGGACAAGCATTGGGTTTTAGAGGGGAACACCAGGGCAGTCTCTTCCAAATGGCTAGGGAGAAGAGTCTTTGGTCCTTGAATGCCAAGTAGTACATCACTTTGACTTTGCAGTGTTTTTCAGATTGATGGTGGGAGAGATCTGGTGTGCAGCATGATCTCACCCTCTCCCCTGGGTCTGAGCACCCCTGCACAGCGTGTTAGGATGAACAGAACCCCCTTCCAGTGTAACCCAAGAACACCCTGTCAGCAAACACACATCCAACCTAAAGGAGTGAAATGACAGACTCTGTTTTAATGACTCAAACATGGGAGGAGTTTATTGTTCTAATTATATTTAATTTCTCAAAGATCTGGGCAGGCTTCAGCACGTAAGCCACATGACTTTTTGTCCAAGGCCATGTCCACCCTGGAGTTGCTTTATGACAGCATCCACACCCATCTTGACAGGTCGATGTCACTTCTGTGCCTGCCCAGTTGTCTGTTGATTAAAAAGATCAGCACATTTTTGGTGGGCTTCTTGCGTTTGAAGGATTTGTCTGACTTCTTGATGTTCAGTGTGGGCTCCCTGGGACTGCCTTTAGGGAGTTCTTTATCCATGACGTGTTGACTCCACCCAACCTCAGTAAAACGGCACAACCGAGGAAGTCTGAAAAAGATGATTTATTCTAGGTAATCAAGTGTACCCGGCAACCTCTTCCTTGCTGGCACAAAACCCACACACACACACACACACACACACACACCCCCCACACACACTGCTACCAGCAGTAGTCATAGGAGATTTCTTTGGGTCATCATCTGATTTGAAGCACTAACCATATTGTTTCTTCAATCTGTCTTACACATGGGGCTGTGCAGCAGCCTGATGGGAACCGGGACATTAAGGACACACTATTGCATCACTCTAATCATTACCTCACACACACAGGCTTATTAGATTGTACTCAAAACACTACCTCATAGCTCAAGTGTCATTGTAATTCTTATATCCACACTAATTTTAACTCAATTCTATGTTGCTCTTTCTCAGAGCTGCCTTCTTCTCACCTCTGAGTTTCCCCTGTACCTGGGATATGGGCTTCCTTCTGAACTCCATTATTCATGTTATGCAGAGTAATTCTCTTTGGTAAATCTATCCGTAACAAAGTTCAGTACTTTACATTTGCATTTCTTCATTCTACAACTTGCAGGCTGCTATAATTTGTTTCCTCATTCCAAATCTCTTTCTGTGACTTTAGCGTCAAATGGGATTTGCCTCCTTTGAAAATCACTGGTGAAGCAGGTATGAATCTTACTCCAAACCCCTGTGTAAGAAATAAACTAGACATTCCCAAGTACTACCTAGTTTCTGTTTCTAAGGTCCATCCTGCTGATTTTCCATCCTGAGAACGTGATCACAGTGGCTTAAAGATTGTACTCACCTCTGATGCCTGGCCCTGCCTCATCCCCAAAAACCCAGTTCTGCATTTCATTTGAATCTAGCACAGTGCCAAGGCTAGGGGTGGATGCCCACTGTGCTGTCTATTTTGACCTCCCAAGAGAGACTAAAAGACTTGCCCAAGTGACAGAGAGGTGAGATTGGAACTGAGAAAGCCTGTATCTGAAGCTTCTGCTTTTACCCACTGCTCTATAGTGTCTCTGTATCAATTTGAACAAACGACTCTCTGATAACCGCCCCCCATTACCAAACAGGATTGGGGTTTATCAGGTAGGTTAGTTAATGGCACAAAAGGATGCTCTATGATCTTGGTATATCAGGATATTTTACCTGTGAGACCACTCAGGTTTCTTCTGAAGAAAGATCTGGACCAGAGGGTGAACAGTAACAGCTTGGCACTCCCTCTCTTTCCTTGAGTTCCGGGGCCTGATTGGTTCAGCACCAAGTGAAGTCATAGTTACTATAGTGACTCACAATTGTCCTCAGAACCTAGTGCCAACAGTCTGCAAGATTCAAACACTGGCCACCATCCCTGGCTTCCTTCTGGTTCAAGTCTGAATAAGGTGAGTGGAAGTTGCTGGGAGAGGAGGTGGGTATATCCTGTGGCTGGGTGCCATCTACACGTCTCCTTCCTAGACAGAACCCTCAACTACCCTGGCCTCAGAGCTTGTTCCTGGCTCGTATAAAATCCATTAAAATTTCTCCTTTGTGCAAATAAACAGCACCCATTGCATCTTGCCTTGTCCCCTGGGTAGTGATCAGCAACTTTCTCTGCCATGTTCCAATCCAGGAATTAGTTCCAGGTCGAGCTTCCCACTTGCTTCTCAATCTTGCATCCATCTTTGGTCGTGACTCTGCAAGTACTCCTTCTATAATACACAATTCATGTAAATGGAGTGTTTAGTTGCAGAAATTGAACACTGCAATTAAACATTGCTGTGTCTCCCACACTTATCTAAACCCTCCCGAAGCTCAGTGCAGTGGAGCCCCTCCCAAAGCTCAATGCAGTGCAGCTTCACACCTTTATTCTGTGGACCTGGGATGCAGGTGGGCTTTTAATGCTTTGGAAAATCTTATGCTAAAACTGGACCAGTTCCTTGAGACATACTCATATGTCTCAAGCCATATTCCCTTCCATGTCTCTGATCTAGAATAACTACGTTGTTACCATTAAAGTGTGACCCATGTGGGTATTGTCTAGATGCTGGACATGGATTTTCCAGGCTGTTCAGAGGGATAACGGTGGGGACAGTGCTTTGTGTTTTTTGTAGTGTGGTTCTCATGAGGAACTAAAATGACTATTATGAGATGTGGCTTGCCTCCACCCTGGCTGCCCACTCAGTCTTATGTAAGAACTGAGGAAATTGACGTTACTGTAAAGTGACCCGGGTCACACACTCCCTTTCCTGAGTGGCAGGGAAGGAAGGCTCACTCCTCCAGGTTTTCTCCTAGCCCCCATAGAACCATGTAAAGACCCTGAGGCCGTGTTCAGTGTTCTAAACAATTTGGAGAGGGAAGAGAACATATTGGTGTATTTTATTAACAAAGAAAGTGGAAAACTGTCTTTCTTTTAAGGAATTGACATCCTAGAAATCCGGGTCAATCACCTAGGAAATAGACCAGGAGAGGCTGATTGAGAGAAGTTAAATGCATAAAAACTTTGCATACGAGGTCAGGCACAGTGGCTCTCACCTATAATCCCAGCACTTTGGAAGGCTGAGGTGAGTGGATCGCTTGAGCCCAGGAGTTCAAGACCTCCAGTTGGCCTTGGGTCATATCCAGCATGCTCCAACTGTAAGACAAAAAGCCCCTAAGGCAGAGAGTCATGGTGATTGCCATAAGCAGCCCTGCAGATGCAAAGATGAGATGTAGCTCTGCAGGGCCAGAGTCTAAATACATAAGTCAGTGTCAGAATCTTTTTGGCACTATCTGTTCCTTAAATAGGTCAATACTCACCGTTTGTGAAAATTTTCATTGAACTGGAGCTACATTTCCTTTCTATAGATAGCATGTTTAACATTTTTTTTTTAAAGTGACCCAGGTCACATACTCCCTTTCTTGAGTGGCAGGGAAGGAAGGCTCAGTCCTCCAGGTTTTCTCCTGGCCACATAGAACCACGTAAAGACCCTGAGGCCATATTCATTGTCCTAAACAATTTGGAGAGGGAAGATAACTTATTGGTGTATTTTATTAACAAAGAAAGTGGAAAACTATCTTTCTCTAAAGGAACTGACATCCTAGAAATCCAAGGCAGTCACCTAGGAAATAGATCAGGAGAGGCTGATTGATAGAAGTTAAATGCATAAAAACTTTGCATACTAGGTGAGGCACAGTGGCTCTCGCCTATAATCCCAGCACTTTGGAAGGCTGAGGGGGGTGGAGCGCTTGAGCCCAGGAGTTGAAGAGCAGCCTGGGCAACATAAGGACACCCCATCTCTACAATAAAAATAAATGAATACATAAATAAATTAAAAATTTGCACAGTCTTCCAATAAATAGGGACTATCATAGATTTAAGCTATCCTATTTACGTTGGTTGCAAATGTTATGAAACACCTAGAAAAATAATGAAGATAAATATAAGGAAAACACACATGCCACTTTTTATGAGCCTTCAGTTTGAATAGTCACATAATATTTTAAAATACTACATTTTTCTTAAGAGGAAGATCAATTTTTGCAATGTCATCAATTTGCCTCTAAATAAATCAGTATATCCAGTACAATCCTAATCATAATTTATAGCAGAATTTTGAGTGTGTGTGTAACTGGAAGATCAGATGAAATTATATTCCAAAAAAATGTGAAGGATTATGCAAGACGGGTAGCTTCTCATTCTGGACTCAAAACTTACTCTGTAGTATTGGTGAATGAGACAAGAATTGATAGACATGTCCATGGACCAACGAAGAGATTTTAGAAATATACTCATGCATATGTGGAGCTCAAAGAAATTTAAAAATCACAAGTTGCCACAAAGCTGACTTTTATGATCATGTGTGTGTGTGTGTGTGTGTGTGTGTGTGCACACGCACGCATGTGTGTTAGGGAGGAGAAGTGCAGAGAGGCTTCCGGGGCTACTTGATGCTTCTCCTTCAGGTAATTCTAGATTCCATCAACTTTCACAGGTCTCTCTTCTGTGCTGTCTTCCTGAAGCCATCTGTGGAGTCAAGCAGTCATGGCTCAGGGACACTCTGGAGTAGGTCCCAGCACATCCGCACGGAGCATCAGGAGGAAGGTGGATGAATACTTAAGACCCAGCCTGGCCTCTAAATCCATGCTGAGCGTTTTACTCAGTAGACAGCTTGGAAATCATAGAAACGATGTGGATCTGAAAGAGTGGCTGTGGACACTGACGCAAGCCATACCAGGGAGGACCTGGCCTTTGCCAACACGCCACACAATCAACCCACCTCTGCCCCCTGGGGAGGATGGAAAATCCAAGAAAATGGAGTGGATCAATAAATCCTTCCCCTGATGCAACCATTACAAATGGAAGCTGTGTTCTCACTGCTTTTGGCTGGACATGGTCTTTGATCACCTGGTTTCTTGACTTCTGACCCGTCTCTGTGTTACCTGAGGCCACAACAGATGAACTTTACCTACTCCCCCCCGAGAAGGTGTTTACTAACTTTGTAGAGTCTGGGGATGTTGGAGACACGAGGGGCCCTGTTTAGAGAAGCTGGAAGGGCAGCTGAGTGGACACATGGAGAGGCCCTGCAACCCTAAATTTCTAGGGGAGGGGCCTTTAAGGAGCCCACTTAGAGGTCTTGATTTGTCTCCCTTGAAGTTTGGGGGAGAGCATGGGTAGACATTGAAATCAAATAAATTTAAAATGAGAGTGGCTTGCAGAGTGGGGTAGGAATTCTCGCAAGAGATATACTTCTTAAATTGAGAAAAAAAGAAAGGGAGCTAAAGAGGTAACCAGAAATGCCCAGGAAATAAAGAATGGTCTTTCAAGTGCTGGTGCAAAATAACTTTGAGCCTACAATTCTACTTCTAGCCAGACATTCAAGTTGGAGGATAAATTAGCATACAAGGTGTTCAAGTGTGGGTTCCCTGGAAATAGACCCTGAGGCACACTTATGAGTTGAAAACACTCACTTGGGAGGGAGTCCCAGATAGCATAGGTAAGGGTGTGGGGAGGTGAGACATACAAGGAATGTAGCCAATTTAAGTGGGAGGAATAAGCTAGCAGGTTTCCACTGTGGGCGATTGGAGCTAATTCCCAGGGGGACCCTACGGGAGACTTTGTAGAACACTCACCTCACATTCATCCCAAGTGCAGAATGAGATGGCTTGGGGGTATTTAGGTGCCAAATACCCAACCATTCTTGTTAAAGTACTTCCCCCATGGGAGATATAAATCCCTGTCACCTCCAGTTGGCCTTGGGTCATATCCAGCATGCTCTAAGGGTGAGACAAAAAGCCCCCAAGGCAGAGCGTCATGGCGATTGCCATAAGCAGCCCTATAGATGGAAAGGTGAGACCTAGCTCTGCAGGGCCAGTGTCTAAATACATAAGTCAGTGTCAGAATCTTTTTGGCACTGTCTGTTCCTTAAATAGTTCAATACTCACCGTTTGTGAAACTTTTCTTTGTACTGGAGCTACATTTCCTGTCTATAGATAGCATGTTTTAAGTGTTTTGCCAATTATCAATTTTAATTGGAAACTGATTGCAGGACCTCTGTCCCAGAGAATTGGTAGATACGTGTTTAGCCATCGAAGGAGCATTGTAGACACCAAAATCTTCCCCTTGGGGAAAAGAAAGCAGGATTTTTGTAGTGTGTCCTGCCTGCAGATGTGCCATGCTGGGTGTTAGGCACAGGTCTCTCCCTGGATTTCATGGAGATCTTGGGCTGCATTTGTCAGAAAGTGTATTCTTGCCATTCAGCCTAGTGGAATCCAAGCTGCAGCGTCTCACCTCTTGCTAAGGGGTTCCTTAGCACATGGAATTCCAAGAACCTCCTCCTCTCCAGGTCTCCCATAGCAGCTGGAACTTTATTCATGTCCCTATCATTACTTTCTCTATGGAATGGGATGAGTTGCTGGTTAGGTTACTCCCTCCCACCTATGCCCATCCAGGCCCATGCTCAACACACTGTCCCCATAGTGGGTGCCCCTATCCCCAGGGATTCTTGGAAATGCTGTTCTGGGTGATGACTCCATTTCAGCACTGATATAGCCAGTGGCAGCAACAGATGGCCTTCTCAAGCTTGTGTTGGGAGTCTAGTGATGAATCCTTTTTGTCGCAGTTCAGATGGGACTCGCAATGCCCAGCTCCACTGGTGTTGCTTTTCACCTTTCTTCTGTCTCCAGTCTTACAAGTCACTGATGATTGAAGAAATGCCAAGAAGCTGCAACAACTTCCAGCTGCTCTCTCTGAGCACAGTGTTAGGTGACTGGGGTCTCCTGTTCAGTTGAAGGGCTCCAGCTGAATGTCTTCTGGATTCGCTTTAAAGGAATTGAATTAGACCAGGCATAGTCCCCATTAACAGCAATGCAGGCTATGGCAGCTTGGAAAGAGGCTATACTTAAGTGGGGTCCTATTCTCAGAGAGAAAACCAAGAGGGAGATTCAGAGCATGACCAGCGCAGCGTCAGTCAAAGCAAATTTGAGAAAGGAAAGGATCTTTGGAGTCTCACTGCCCATCCTTTATGTCAAATACCCCTTTTCACCACATTACACTATTCAATTATATTTCTGAAACTGTTTCATGGAATACTAGATCTATGAGATGTTGATAACTGTCCTGTAAACAATGTACTCTCTTGGCCAGTATGTTTGGGCAACTATTCTGTGCTATATCCCCCAATGGGTGCTATACGAAGTCCATCAGTGTTGCAGACTCCAAGAAGCCCTCGTGCACTCCTTTATCACTCCTCCTACTCTTCCCCTTACTCTGTCTATTCATCTTCCTCCCCTCCTTCCTCAGCCTCTCTTCCTCTCCCTCCTCTTTTTTCTCTTCTTCTTCCTCAGGAGGCTATCTAGATACAGAGAGAGCTTAAATAAGATGACTGCACAAGAAGGATGGACCTGCCTCTTGGCTCTCTCATCTCCCTTGACCTTTGGATGTTGGCCATTGTCTGCCCTACACCTTTGGTGGATATAATTGATTCTGCCTGGCCCTAGGCATACACCGGCATCTGAAGCTGGTGTCTGCCGTTGCTGTTGTGGCTTGCAATTAGGAGAGTTGCACTGCATGCTTTGGGTCTTCCTCTTTTCTGTCCCTGGCCTCATCTTGTTGACCTGTTCTCTCAACTCTTCTGTGGAGTCTCTTTCTGGACCTGCAGCTATAACTCATCTATGCTGCAAACGACTCATGGGGGACCCCAGGGCACTGTGTCAGAACCTTGCTTTCCTAAGTGCCAGGATGTCATTTCTGAGCTCCTTATGAAAAACATAAGAGAGGGGAAGGAAGATGAATGCAGGCTCCTTCTTTCTGGTAGTTGTAATTGCAGAGACTTATAGAGTATGTAATCTATGCTGGACACAGTCTTGTGCCCATTATGTGTGACAACTAAATCCTCAAAGCTCTGCAAGGCAGGGATTATTATCATAGCTTTCTTTGTAGATGAGGAACCGAACGTCTAAGGAAGTTGAACAACTTGCCTAAAGGCCCCAGTCCTGGGAGAATTGGGATTTGGGTCCAAGCAGCCTGGCTCTGTCTTTGGTGCCCATAAGCACAGTGTTTGACTCAGCAGCCTGAGGCCAGTTACCTGCTGAGTGGAGACACCCATCCTTCTGCTTCCTTCTTCCTCCCTTCATTCAAGAAACACTCTCCAGGGAGAGGTAAAGACCCTAGAGAGAGGGGGTGGTTGACAGATCAGGACAAGGCTTGACATGTATCTGTGGCCATTTAGAGACATGGTGGAGGGATTGGCTTCACACAGAAGGAGGTGATAGGGATCCCTCACTGGGGCTCCATGACTGCACTTCTGGGAGTCTCTGAATTGTACCAGATAGGTTGTGGTTCAGGAGGTTTTAGGAAGGAACAGGTCCACGTTGGCCTCAGATTTTCCAAGGCATAGAAAGCCCAACTGTATCCCATGTCCCCAAAATAAAAATGTGAGGCTCTACTGCTCTGAGTTAAAGAATGCAGTTAGACAAGTGTGTGGGAAGCAGCAGGGACCCCACAGCATCTACCGAGTAAGAGCGTGATAGGACCCAGGACATTATGGACACATTGTTAGACAAATCCGTTCGTCACCTGACACACATAGACTTGTTAGATTGTAATAGCAGTGCTAGATTTTTTCTCAATTGTTCACTTAATCTACATACTCAAGAATTTTAGACTAATAGACTATTTTTGTTTTAAAGAAAAATTGAGTGGAAAGTACTGACAGTTCACATATGCCCACCACCACCACTGTCTCCTCTATGATTCACATCTTGCACTAGTGTGGGACATTTGTTACCACCGAAGAGCCAGTATTGATACATTATTATTAACTAAAGCTGGTAATTTATATGGGGCTCACTCATTGTGTTGCATAGTCTATGGGCTTTGACAAATGTAATCAATCACACTTGGTCATGGCGTATATTTCTTTGTATACATTATTGGATTTAATTTGATAATGTATTATTGGGAATATTTACATTGGTGTTCGTGAGAGATATTGGCCTATAGTTTTCCTTCCTTATAACATCTTTGTCTGATTTTGGTAGTAGGGTAATACTGGCCTCAAGGAATGAATTAGGAAGAATTCTCTTTGATTCAAACTTTTGAAGAGATTGTAGACAATTCGTATAGTTTAAAACTTAAATGTTTGGTAGAATTTCCCAGTAAACCCAGCCGGGTTTCCTGATTTCCGTTTTGGAAGGTATTAATTAGTGATTCAATTTCCTTAATAGACATAGGCCTATTCAAAGTATGTACTTCTTCTTCTGTGTGTTTTGATAGATTGTGCCTTTTCAGAATTGTTTTATTTCATCTAGGTTATGGAATCTGTGGGCGTTAAGTTGTTTATTATTCATTTAATGTACATGGGATCATTGGTGGTGGCCCCTGTTTCACTTCTGATATCAGTATTTGTGTTCTCTCTCTCTCTCTTTTTTTTTTTTACTTAGCCTAGCTAGAGGTTCAAAATTGTTTTGATCTTGTCAAACAGCCACCTTTTAAAAATTCTTTGCAGCTTTTAGTTTAGGTTCAGGGGGTACATGCACAAGTTTGTTGTATGCAAAATTGCATGTCATGGGGGCTTTGTATACAAATTAGTTCATCACACAGAAAAGAAACATAGTACGCATCAGGTAGTTTTTCTATCCTCGTCCTCCTCTCACCCCCCACCGTCACATAGGCCCAGGTGTCTATTTGTCTATTGTTTGTTTCCATGTATACTCAAGGTTTGGCTCACACTTGTAAGAAAGAACACGTAGTACTGGGTTTCCTGTTCCTGCATTTATTCATTTAGGATAATGGCCTCCAGCCCCACCCTGTTGCTGCAAAGGACACAATCTCATTCTTTTTGATGACTGTATAGTATTCCATGGTATAGATACACCAGATATTCTTTATTCAGTCTACCGTTGATGGCCACTTACGTCGATTTCATGTATTTGCTATTGTGAATAGTGCCGCAGTGAACATACGTGTGCATCTGTCTGTATGGTACAATGATTTATATGATTAGTTAGGTATATACCCAGTAATGGGATTGGTGGGTCGAATGGTAGTTCTGTGTAAGTTCTTTGAGAAATCTCCAAACTGCTTTCCACGGTGGCTGAACTAATTTACATTCCCACCAGCAGTGTATGAGCATTCCCTCTTCTCCACAGTCATGCCAGCTTCTGTTATTTTCTGACTTTTTGATGATAGCCATTCTGACTGACTGGTGTGACATGGTCTCACACTGAGGTTTTAATTTGCATTTGTCTGATGATTAGTGATGTTGAGCATTTTTTCATATGCTTCTTGGGGCACGCGTATATCTTCTTTTGAGAAGTGTCTGTTTGTGTCCTTTGCTCATTTTTAATGGGGCTGTTTGTTTTATGCTTGTTAATTTCTTTAAGGTGCTTACGGAATTTGGATATTAGACCTTTTCAAGATGCAGAATTTGCAAATTTTACTCCCATTATAGAGGTTGTCAGTTTACTTTGTTGATAGCTTCTTTTGCTGTGCAGAAGCTCTTTGGTTCAATTAGGTCCCATTTCTCAATTTTTGTTTTTGTCACAGTTGTCTTTGGTGTTTTCATCATGAAATCTTTGCCAGGGCCTACGTCTAGAATGGCATTTCTTTTTATTATTATTATTATTATTATTATTATACTTTAAGTTTTAGGGAACATGTGCACAATGTGCAGGTTTCTTACATATGTATCCATGTGTAGAATGGCATTTCTTAGGTTATCTTCTAGGTTTTTTTTTTTATAATTATCTGTTTACATTTAAGTCTTTAATCCATCTTGAGTTGGTTTTTGTATATGGTGAAAGGGAGTGGTCCAGTTTCACTCTTCAGCATATGGGTAGCCAGCATAGGGAGGTATCAATTAACTGCTACATGTTTTACCTCAAGAACTGGGAGATCATCCCTCCTGATCTGGAAACCTCTACGCCACTGCCACCAATCTCCTCACCTCCGTGCACAAGATTATAAAGGTCAGAGCTCTGTGCTGGTACATGTGAGGATGCATGTGGCAGCTCCACAAGTTTCCTTGATCACACTTGTGCTGTTGGCTACTAACAGCAATCCATGAGTGGGAATTCTACAACAAATTTTTATCAGAAGACCATAACTATTCTACAGAATCTGAGAAACAGAAGCAACTAATAAGCTTGATAAAAACAAGAATGCAGGTAGCTCAGGAGAACTGAACAATGGATCTTCTAAATCACATTTTCTGTAAAGAAATGGTATCATCAGACTGAGCAGGAAAATACTCAGTCATATAGTCTAGTCCAGAGCTCCAAAACTGGCAGGACAAAACCATGATCGACTCCGCTAGGTTGAGGTGAAAAGTATGAAACCAAGTAACTACAGTCAGGGGACTCAGTCAATAGCAAACACAAGGGTGTGTATGCAGTGGGCAGTTCTCAGAGAAATGACACCAGCTGGATGGACCAATCAGCGTGAGACCCCTGCTTTTAGCCTGAAGGATACAAATATAATACATGGACATTTTGACACGTCCAGTAAGTAAAACTCTAAAATTAGTTCTTTAAGTAGAAATGCACATATAACACAATGGAGACAACTGAAAGACAAAGACACACCCGAACTCACAGCATCCCTTAAGGTAAACCCTGCCAAAACCATGAAGAGCTAATATCATGGGACCATGCTTTGACTCAGAGTCCTCCAGGTGAATTTCCCCACTGCTGTAGGACTGCTGTAATATGTTGAGACTCAGAAAACTATGGGCTAATGTTTCCATGTTACACTGCCATGGCAAAATATTACATACGATTTTAAGAATCAAGGAAAAGCTATTACAGGCATAGCTCTGACCTATTGCATTTTTGGGTCTTCACCACTGCAATAAAGTGAGCCACACAAATATTTTGATTTACCAGTGCATATAAAAGTTTCATTTACCGTATAAAGAAATATATTTAGTGAGCGATAGCATTATGTCTACAAAACAATATGCATACTTTAATTAAAAAATACTTGATTGCTAAAAAAGACTAACGATGGTCAGAGCCCCCAGCAAGTCATCATCTTCTTGCTGGTGGAGGGTCTGGTCTTGATGTTGACGGCTGCTGGCTGACCAGCATGGTGGTTGCCGGAGGGTGGAGTGGCTTTGGAAATTCCTTAAGAGAAGACAGCGATGAAGTTAGTCACATTCATTGACTCTTCCTTTCATGAAAGATTTCTCTGTGGCATGCAATGCTGTTTGATAGCATTTTACCCAGAGTAAAACTTGCTTTAATATTGTACCCAATCCTCTCAACAATCCCCCCCCCAACAAACACACCCCTGCTTTGTCCACTGCATTAATGTAATATTTTAAATCCTATGTTGTCATTTTAACAACATTCACATCTTCTGCACTGGGAGTCGATTCCATCTGAAGAGAACACTTTCTTTACTCATCCATAAGAAGCAACTCATCCATTCGAGTTTTATCAATTCACTCACATCTTCAGGCTCCACATCCAATTCCAATTCTCTTTTTATTTCCAATACATCTACAGTAACTTCTTCCAATCAAGTCTTTAACCATCAGTGTCAGCCAGAGGTTTGTAACCAACATCTTCCACACTCTTGTTGACATTGATATTTTGACCTCCTCCCGCGAATCATGAATGTTCCTAATGGAATCTAGAATGGTGAATCATTTCCAGAAGGCTTTCCATTTACTTTGTCCAGCTCCATCAGAGGAGGTTTTCCATTTAGTTTGTCCAGCTCCCTATGGCAGCTGTAGCCTTATTAAATATATTTCTTAAATAAGACTTGGAAGTCAGTCAAAACTACTGCTTGATCTATGGACTACAGAATGGATGTTGTGTTAGCAGGCATGGAAACAACATTCATCTTCTTGTACATTTCCATCAGGGCTCCTGGGTGACCATTGCATTGTCAATGAGCAATAATATTTTGAGAGGAATCTTCCTTTTTTTTTCTTCCTGAGCAGTGGGTCTCAACAGTGGGCTTAAAATACTCGGCAAACCATGTTTTAAGCAGATGTGCTGTCATCCAGGCTTTGTTGCTCCATTTATAGAATATGGGTAGAGCTGATTTAGCATAGTGCTTCAGGGCCCTAGCATACTTGGAATGATAAATGAGCATTGGCTTCAACTGAAAATCTTTAGGTGAATTAGCCCCTAACATGAGAGTCAGCCTGTCCTTTGAAGGTTTGAAGGCAGAGATTGACTTCCCCTCCCTAGCTATGAAAATCCTATGTAGCATCTTCTTCCAACAGAAGACAGTCTAATTCAGACTGAAAATCTGTTGTTCAGTGTAGCCACCCTCATCATCTTTTTTTTTCACTGCACCATCTGTTTAATTGTTTATTTTTGGATATCTTGGGGGAAGAAATTTCTTTCTTTATTTTATTTTATTTTATTATTATTATACTTTAAGTTTTAGGGTACATGTGCACAATGTGCAGGTTTGTTACATATGTATACATGTGCCATGTTGGTGTGCTGCACCCATTAACTGGTCATTTAGCATTAGGTATATCTCCTAATGCTGTCCCTCCCCCCTCCCCTCACCCCACAACAGTCCATGGTGTGTGATGTTCCCCTTCCTGTGTCCATGTGTTCTCATTGTTCAATTCCCACCTATAAGTGAGAACATGCGGTGTTTCGTTTTTTGTCCTTGTGATCGTTTGCTGAGAATGATGGTTTCCAGCTTCATCCATGTCCCTACAAAGGACATGAACTCATCATTTTTTATGGCTGCATAGTATTCCATGGTGTATATGTGCCACATTTTCTTAATCCAGTCTATCATTGTTGGACGTCTGCGTTGGTTCCAAGTCTTTGCTGTTGTGAATAGTGCCACAATAAACATACTTGTGCCTGTGTCTTTATAGCAGCATGATTTATAATCTTTTGGGTATATACCCAGTAATGGGATGGCTGCGTCAAATGGTATTTCTAGTTCTAGATCCCTGAGGAATCGCCACACTGACTTCCACAATGGTTGAACTAGTTTACCGTCCCACCAACAGTGTAAAAGCGTTCCTATTTCTCCACATCCTCTTCAGCACCTGTTGTTTCTTGTCTTTTTAATGATGGCCGTTCTAACTGGTGTGAGATGGTATCTCATTGTGGTTTTGATTTGCATTTCTCTGATGGCCAGTGATGACGAGCATTTTTGCATGTGTTTTTTGGCTGCATAAATGTCTTCTTTTGAGAAGTGTCTGTTCATATCCTTTGCCCACTTTTTGATGGGGTTGTTTGTTTTTTTTTCTTGTAAATTTGTTTGAGTTCATTGTAGATTCTGGATATTAGTCCTTTGTCAGATGAGTAGGTTGCAAAAATTTTCTCCCATTTTGTAGGTTGCCTGTTCACTCTGATGGTAGTTTCTTTTGCTGAGCAGAATCTCTTTAGTTTAATTAGATCCCATTTGTCAATTTTGGCTTTTATTGCCATTGCTTTTGGTGTTTCAGACATGAAGTCCTTGCCCATGCCTATGTCCTGAATGGTATTGTCTAGGTTTTCTTCTAGGGTTTTTATGGTTTTAGGTCTAACATGTAAGTCTTAAATCCATCTTCAATTAATTTTTGTATAAGGCATAAGGAAGGGATCCAGTTTCAGCTTTCTCCATATGGCTAGCCAGTTTTCCCAGCACCATTTATTAAATAGGGAATCCTTTCCCCATTGCTTGTCTTTGTCAGGTTTGTCAAAGATCAGATAGTTGTACATGAGTGAACACCCATTCACAATTGCTTCAAAGAGAATAAAATACCTAGGAATCCAACTTACAAGGGATGTGAAGGACCTCTTCAAGGAGAACTACAAACCGCTGCTCAATGAAATAAAACAAGATACAAACAAATGGAAGAACATTCCATGCTCATGGGTAGGAGGAATCAATATCATGAAAATGGCCATACTGCCCAAGGTAATTTATAGATTCAATGCCATCCCCATCAAGCTACCAATGACTTTCTTCACAGGATTGGAAAAAAACTACTTTAAAGTTCATATGGAACCAAAAAAGAGCCCACATTGCCAAGTCAATCCTAAGCCAAAAGAGGAAAGCTGGAGGCATCACGCTACCTGACTTCAAACTATACTACAAGGCTACAGTAACCAAAACAGCATGGTTCTGGTACCAAAATAGAGATTCTGGATAATGTGCTGCAGCCTCAACTTCTGCATTTGATGCTTCATCTTGCATTTTGAAAATATTTTCTTTTCAAGTTTTTAGAGGCAGCATCTTGCTCTTTTACCCAGGCCGGAGTAAGGTGGAATGATCACAGCTCACTGCAGCCTCGGACTCCTGGGCTCAAGTGATCCCCCACCCACCATAGCCTCCTGAGTAGCTGAGACTACAGGTGTGTGCCACCACCCTTGGCTCATTTTAATTTTATTTTTTTTTTTTGTAGAGGCAGGGTCTCACTACATTGCCCAGGCATTGTCTCAAACTCCCGGCCTCATGCAATCTTCCCAACTCGGCCTCCCAAACTGTTGGGATAACAGGCATGAACCACCCTGCCTGGGTGCATATTGCAGTTTTATGTTATGGAAAACAGTTTAATCTGCTAGCTTACTTCTGCAGTTTCGTTACCTCTTGCAGCCTTCATAGAACTGAAGAGAGTTAGGCCTTATTCTGGATTAGGCTTTGGCTCAAGGGAATGTTGTGGCTGGATTGACCTTCTATCCGGACCACTAAAACTCTTCACACTGCTATCAGACTGTTTCTCGCTTTTTTATCATTGGTGTGCTCACTGCAGTAGCACTTTTGATTTCCCTCAAGAACTTTTCCCCTTTGCATTCACAACTTGGGTGACTGGTGCAAGGGACATAGCTTTCAGCCTGTCTTGGCTTTTGACATGCCTTCTTCATGAAGCTTAATCATTTCTAGTTTTTGATTTCAAGTGAGAGACGTGTGAGTCTTCCTGTCACTTGAACACTTAGAGGCTATTTTGGGGTTGTTGCTTGGCCTGATTTGCATCTTGTTGTGTCTCAGGGAATAAGATATCCTGAGGAGAAGGAGAGAGATGGGGAACAGCTTGTCGGTGGAGTCATCAGAACACACACAACATTCGTTTAGTTCGCTGCTGTCTGATATGGGTGTGGTTCCTGGTGCCCCAACAGAATGACAATAGTAACATCAAAGATCACTGATCACAGATTACCATAACAGATATCACAGGAATGAAAAAGTTGGAAATAAGAGTTACCGAATTGTGACACAGGAACACAAAGTGAGCACATGCTTTTGGATAAATGGCACCAATAGATTTGCTTGACATAGGGTTTCCACAAACCTTCAGTTTCTAAGAAACACAATAGCTGCAAAGTGCAATGAAGAGAAGTGCAGTAAGATGAGGTATGCCTGAATGTAGAAGCCATAAATGGCACCTTTATTAATTTTCCCTGTTAGGAGAATTCTCCCCATTGGGTCTAAAATCTGAAAACGTTGAGGGAAAGGGCACACATCTGTAATCATGACAGATTCCATGCTCATGTCTAAGTACAAGTTCCCAGAGCAGCATCTTCTGGGCTACGGAGGAGAGGTCAAGATGTCTCACTTCTGGCATAAAGTGCATTCCACGTGTGTTGGCTCAGCACTCTAACAGAAAAACTCGTAGTCACCAAGTTGATACTAGAATGGAGTCTACAACAGACCTTTCCAGAATTCTGTAGGACAGGCTGTGTCTGACTGATGGGGAGTCTGAGAAAGTCATAGCAATTCACTAGACACAGCCCACTGCTGTTCTTGGCCAAGTGGATCAGAAGCAGTACAGCAGGTCTGCATACAGATAAGAAGAGGTGAGAGGAGCTCAGAACACCAACCCAAATCCACAACATTAGGAGGCCAGCTAGGATGGCAGTCAGTCTTCCTTATTTTGGGATATCATAGTAAGCACAATGGGCTGAGAGGGCAAATGCCAATGCATAGGAACATAGGGGAGATTACCAAAATTACACGTGTGTGTGTGTGTGTGTGTGTGTGTTTATTCTCTGGACACATTTTGAGAGTCTTGCCTATTCAAATAACTCCAACAGAGAATCTGGTCCTTACTTGGTGCCAACAGTTCCTTCAGCTTCTGTGTATCAAAAGGACTAAAGATCAGGCATAACTCCCTGTGAAGACATAGTTTTGAATAAAGCATAAGAAGGGGAGAGGTGTGAGCAAATTACTCGTCATTCCTGCTTGTGCCTTCAGGTCCCATTTGCACAAGATCCACTTGATGGAGTTGTCTGAAAATGTGTCGCTTTGCCCAGATTCGGGAATATACAGTTGTGGGTGGCAATTGGTGACATGACATCATGGTGAGATGTTCCCAACGATTCTGTGCTCACCTCCAAACTCAAGTTCCAAGACCAGTCTTTTCTGGACTATGGAGAAGTACAGATGTTTACTTTTGGGCGTCAATCCAAGTGAAGTTCATGAAAAGGAGAAGGGAGCATTGTCTCTCTCTAGAACACCACTGTACATTGGCAAGAATCTCCTCTTGTGGCTTGTCGTGATCTACATAACATGTCTTGATATGCTGCACAAACGCCCTCATGCACTGCCCCTTACTGCCTGCTATGGTTGCTTGCATCCCAGCCTGAATCCCCTGGAGAGATTTCTTCCCCTGTGGGCCTGAATACCTGTTTTAATATAGGATATTTAAGGTAAAGAGCAGCCCTCCAATGATTAGAAGAGACACAGCTGGAAATAGGCATTTTATCACTTGCCGATCCTACAGGGTACATGGCACAACTGGAGGGCACACATGTGTGGCAGGGAGCCCAGGCAGGGAGAGAGAAAGGGACCCGTGGGCCAACAACCTTATGTGCGTCCCCGGGGTTATCCAAACGGGTTTCCCGTGGGGAGTTTTAATTGGTGGGCTTAAAGCAGGCAGACACATGTTTCAGGAGGTCACACTATGACTGAGCAGTGGTCATTGTGGCCTATCTGTGCAGACTGTGCAGGGTATCAGGGTCAGTGGGGCTGGCCAAGTAGGCTGTATGTACATCTTCATATGTAGAGACCTGAAACATCTCATGATGCTTCTTAAAAAGAGGAGGTGGCTTACATGGAATACAACTGATTATAGGTTGATAATGAAGACACGTAACATGCATGTATGTATGTGTGTGTGTATATGCATGTATGTACATATTAACATATATATTATCTTACACACACACACAGAGAAATAAATTCTCCTGCTTCATTTATGTTTCCAGCATAAACTCTTAGGAGTGGAATTTCCTGTTCAAAGGTTTCTGATGAAGATTCAATCTATTGAGTTTTAAATCACTTTTCGTGTTTCTCATTTGACTAGCCTAGTTCATAGCCCATACCACTTCACAATTAATGTCTTTACAACCGTCCATACCCATGTCATGGTATTTCCCCTGTATTTGCTTTCACTGAGGTCTTGTGCAGCAAGGTCTTGTGTCTCTCTATACCACTACTTGTGTCCCTCTCCTAGTGGATGACCCATAAGACACTCCGGCCTCTCTGCTCCCCGACTCCACTCATCCTCACAGTCAAACCTCAGGCTTCCCCTCAAGTTTCATTTCTCATTCCCAACCCTCCCTTCTCTGCTTCATCTCCCTTGCAAACACCATCACCTGTCAAACTTTATTCACTTTGTCATTCTCTGCTGGCAAAACTAGAGTCTAGTAAGGCCCAGCTATCCAACTATTCTCCACCTGCACCCAAGTAACAGAAGTCTGCTGCATAAATTATAACACCAAATGCAGCTATATAGACCCATACCAAAATAGGGACACACATTTCACAGGGGCCACTCAATACTACCCAATAATCCTACTGTATTGCCCCCAGTAAGTATGATTTTCCACAATCTGAGGTTATCTATGCTTCTAAATGTAACACAGCTGTGTTAATTTCTTAGGGAGGCCAAAACACATTACCACAACTGGGTGGCTTAAGACAACAGAAATTTATTCTCTGGCAGTTCTGCAGGCTACCAGTCTGAAATCAAGGTGTCAGCGAGGTTGGTTCCTTCCGGCTAGCTCTGAGGGAGAGTCTATTACAAGTTTCTGGAGGTTGCCGGTAGACATTGGTGGCTTTTCTTGGGTTGTAGATGCATCCCTCCAATCACTTCCTCCTTCATCTGTTGGTGCTCTTATCTGTGTGTCTGTGTGTCCAATATCCCTCTTCTTATAATGCCACCACTCACTAGATTAGTGGTGTATGACTAATCCTAATGCTGTGGGACCTCATCTTAATTTGATTTTTTGTTTTTTATTTTATTTTTTTGCAAAGAACCTATTTCCAAATAAAGTCACATTCACAGGTATTGGGACTCAGAACTTGAGCATATCTCTTTAGCGGCGAAACTGAACCCACAACAACTGCTCTTGTACATTTTGATTACTCCAATATTCTATGATTGTCAATGAAAAATTAGGACACACAGATAAGCAGACATTTCCTCTTATTTCTCTGAGAAAATAAAGGCCATAGCCGGGCGCCATGGCTCACGCCTGTAATCCCAGCACTTTGGGAGGCTGAGACAGGTGGATCACCTGAGGTCAGGAGTTGGAGACCTGTCTGACCAACATGGTGAAACCCCGTCTCTACTAAAAATACAAAAATTTAGCTGGGCACGGTGTGTGCCTGTAATCCCAGCTACTCAGGAGGCTGAGGCAGGAGAACCGCTAGAACCCAGGAGGCAGAGGTTGCAGTGAGCCGAGATCATGCCATTGCACTCCAGCCTGGGGAACAGAGCAAGACTCCAATTCAAAAAATTATAATAATTTTTTTTTAAAAGAAAACATAGGCCATGAGACAGGAGCTCCTCTGCGAACCTCCTGGCACCCATCCTGGCTTTCTCTTCCTTCTCTCTTGTAACAGTGAAAGGACATATCAGCCCCTTCCCAGGGCTGACCCTCCACTGAGCACATGGAACCATTCTCTTGACACATTTTCTCTGAGGATGTTGCTTCTATTGCTATTGCCTCTCTTCGTCCTGTGTCAACAACCATTTTTTTAAATCTTTGCTTCTAATGGAATAACATACAAACATACACAAGAATCACCCATCTTCAAAACGTCACAGACAAGTAACTCCCATCTTTAAAAATGTACATAGATAAATAAGCTTCCTTGGCCTCATTTCCCCTTCAGTCCCATTCCTCTGCATCCTGTCCCCCACAGCAAATGTTAGGTCAAGCATCACCTCTGCTCACTTCCTGAGTTCCCATTCCCTCCTTATTCCTCTGGCATTAGGCTTGTACCCACATCATGCCCCTAATTTGCTCTTAAGATGGCAGGAAACCTCCAGGTCACCAAATCCAGTGGTCAATATGCTAGGCTCTCATCACTGAACCTCTTAGTGTTTGACGCAGTTGAGGCCTCCCCATTTCTTGAAATAAGTTCTTTGGTCTTCTGTGTCACCACCCTCTCCTAGAAAGGCTCCTTCTCGGCTTCTTTTGCGAGATCTTCCGCCCATCAGGATCCCACGAGAGTGCTCCAGGGCCCAGGCCCTGAATGGCTTCTCTATCGACACGACAGCCCCATGGCATCTAAATGCAGGTAACTCCCAATCCCATATATATACTCAGTCACACACATGGTTGCCCCATAGACATTTCAAGGGTAAGGTGTCCAAAATTTCACATGTCCTGAGCTTCCTTCAACCCCTGCACCTCCTTAAATCTTCTCCATCTCAGACAATGTCAGCTCAGTTCACACAGTGGGTTAACATCATATCCCTGCCATAACCCTTAGTTTTCTCCATTTTCTTAACACACTCCATGCCATCTATCAGCAAAAACTATCAATCCTTTGAAAACATACTTGTAGTTTCACCACCTCTAAAGAATGATTGAAAAAAAACATCACTGGGTTAAATTCGTTAGTTTCAATCATGGCACAGAAGAAAGCAGAAAGAACCAAAGAGAGAGCAGCCATTCAGACATATGAAAACATGCCCAAAACCCTTCCATGTGTCCCTGCTGGCACAAATAGAGCTAATAACGGATGCTGCAGCAAGAGATTGGTGCTAAGAAATCGCCTTAGAAACGGGTAAGAAATAGCCTTCTCTGGCAAACTTCACCAAGTGAGACTCAGCCTCCTCTGCAGGGGTCAAACTCTGTTGGCAGAGAAGCTACAGGTAGATTCCAGCACCAGGAAGACAGGTCCCTGCGTAGAGAATACTGCAGAACAAAGAAGGGGCTCTTCTATACCACCCTGATGGAAACATTGTGAATGATCTTTGTGGTAGGAGGTGCCTCCAGAAGCCGGGAACACATCAGATAAGAAATGGCTGCTGGACCTGAATGCAAGGGGGTGAATTCCACTGGGCCACAGAGCAGCTGTGCGCCCTCCCTTTCCTGTTTGTGTCCCTGACTTGGCTGTAGAATGGACACGATGCTACTGGGACTTCTTTCATAGGATTCTTTGTGAGCATTAAATGACGTGTGTGTCCCAAGGCCCTTAGCCCACTGCTTGGCATATACAAGGGCTGGACACAAAGTAGATTGACAGCAATTCTGAACAGGGATGCCATGCACCCCATTAAACCTTCTTATGTTTTAACTGTCTCCCATGAACGAAAGGCACACCTTCACAGGTATCCATGAAGCAATCATTCAGTACCAGATTCCAGCAAAGATATAGCCATGTGATTCACCTTCTTGGCTTCTAATGACCTGCATGTTTCACTCTCAAATCAGGGAGACTGACTCCGGCTGAAAATATTGAAAACCATCTGTCCGTGGTCACTGCCCTCAAAAACCTCTTATCACAAACACCTGCTTACTTTTCTTTCTGTCACTAACTGCTAGACGGAAATTCTTACTTATTCATATGCTCATCAGAGTATTTATTGTCTGTGTCTTCTCACTTTTATGTCAGCTTAATGGCTGCAGAGCTTTTGTTCGTGGTTGCTTTTTCCATCTGCTGGGCCTTCAGCATCTAGAACAGGGCTGGGCACATGGTAGGTTCTCAATAAATACCACAGCAATTAATTGAATCAGAAAAGGGTAACATCCCGAACCATTCCAGGCAACCTGAGAAAGGATCTGGTTTTAAGGCAATTCACACCAAATGTGACTACTTTGCTTTGCTTTGTGCATCTACCTAAAGAGTATTGGGCCTCATTCAGAATAATGTTGCAGCTGGCTGTAACTGTAAGAACTGTAGTTTTGAAGACACTAGATCCCGGCTCAACTCAACTTTTTCCTGGCTTTGCAACCTGTCCCCAGGAGTGTGACCACAGCAGAAACTTATAACGATTATAGGCCAATAAGTTGGGTTCTTTTGCATATCAGTGACTCAGCCTCCCTTGTGTACATGAGTTGCACCACGGAGTAAAATGTTACTCCTTCCATTACAAAAGCTACACTGGAAATAAGTGTAAATAAACACTGGAATAGTGTTTAGACAAACATTTCTATAAGAATAGAGTGACAAGGTTTAGATGACATGTATCAACACATGTATTATTCATTATGATTTAATGGGTGGGGACAATTCCCATCCATGGGAATTTTGGGATCCTCATGTGATGGGAGTGTTCCCAATCCATATCTTTGTTTTTGAAAACACAATGAGTGTATAGATTGCTTTTATTTGTTACAGAATATCAATGTTAGCTCTCGGTTGTCTTAGCTTGGTCTGCTATAACACGATACCACAGAAATTTATATTGCATAGTTCTGGAGGCTGGGAGGTCCAAGAATAAGGTGCTGACTGATTCGGTTCGGGGCAAGGGCCCTCTTTCTGGCTCGACGTTTGTCAACTTCTGGCTGTTTCCTCCTATGGAGGAGTGGGAGCACATTCTGGCTTCTTTTCCTCTTCTTCTAAGGATACAAATCCCATTATGGGGCTCTAGTCTCATGACCCCATCTAAGCCTAATAGCCTCCCAAATGCCCACTGCCATATATGATCACATTGGGGATTACGGCTTCAACAAAGGAATTTTTGGGGAACACAGATGTTCAGTCCCCCTAACCACTGTAAAGTATGTTTTTTATGCTGTCAAAATAGCTTGTACCTTTCCTTTTCTTTTTTATCTTTTTTTTTTTTTTCCTGAGAAGGAGTCTCCCTATGTCGCCCAGGCTGCAGTGCAGTGGCATGATCTTGGCTCACTGCAACCTCGGGCTCCTGGTTTCAAAGGATTCTACTGCCTCAGCCACCCCAAGGAGCTGGGACTACAGGCACGTGCCACCATGACCCCCTAAATTTTTTGGCATTTTTAGTAGAGACGAGGTTTCGCCATGTTGGCCAGGCTGGTCTCAAACTCTTGACCTCAGTTGATCCACCCAACTCGGTCTCCCAAAATGCTGGGATTACAGGTGTGAGCCATGCACCTGGCCACCTTTTGTTTTCTTTCAGTGGAACTTCAACAATAAGGTTATGCTTTTCACCCTTTGTATATACAGTAGGCCTTCAACTATGCAGAGGATTTGGGGAATGAAAGTTTCTAATTCACCTCTTTTAGGGTTAACTGGGGCAATGCTCTTAGGAAGTGAAACCACTGTAGGATGACGTTGCCCCAGCAGGGTGAACTCTCTTCCTCCCCCTTATGAGACCAACAAGAATACTAACTGATCTGAGTCCTTAGTTACGGATGTTTAGACTGATAGCCCTTAACCAACCCCAAGACTTCACTCTTCTGGCCAGGCCAGCAGCTCTGGAAAGAAACTCATGAAGCACTTAACCCAGGCTGTCCTAGGTGACTATTACAATGAAATGGTGACTAAAAGCCAGTTCTGTGAGGAGTTCCAAAGGCAACAGCGAACCTTTTTCTCTAACTCACCCATCCCTGTAGAGCAGGGTACCAAAGTTTAGGAAGGTAGGCATGGAGCCTGCCAAAAAATGGTTCCAAGGGGGCCTCCTGCAAGCCAGGGTCCATGAGAAGAGGGAGTTAGAGAACAGATGGAAGGCTGTCCACAGTAGGAGAGCATATACGGCAGGATTGTGCAAAGAAGTAAATACACAGAGGATAATGGAAGTTAGGGTTCTCCAAAGCTGAGAAGGAAACAATACACATGGAAAGGTGGACAGAGAGGAAAACATGGAATAAACTCTGTATTCCTGGGCTGGTACTGGAGGTTTACGTGCAACCTCAAGTTTACCAATAGAAATAAGAGCCTCAATTCAAAACACCGTATTCTCCAACACCAAGGGAACAGGGATCCTTGTAAATAGGGCTGATTAAGTGAATTTGAAATTTTGACAAAACAGAGAACTACACACTAAGCATAACATTCACAGAGCATATCCCTTTGGCAGAGGTACAGTTAAAGATTTATGCATCTCACAAGAGGAGTGAAATGACAAACCAGAACCTCTGAAAGCTACAAGTGGTTAGAGGATGAAACCATGATCAAAATAAGAGACTTCAAGGTGCCCCTTTGATTAACAGTATGCATTATCATGACAGCGAGGACACTAGGTTCAATCTACTGGGCCATGATTAGGCTCCGGGTGCCTAAATAGAACTTTATGTTTTAGAATCATTGCAGGCATCAGGCCAGAATTGGTAGAAGGGCCATCGTTTGCCAAACCCGGCTAAAGATCGTTATCTTATTTCATTTTCTTCATTGCATGTATCGCTAAATGAGCTGAGAGGCATCTGATATCAGCACATCTGCAACGCCTTCACAGCGTGCCAGTTGGAAGCTCCGTGGCAGAACACCGGAGCCCCAGAAACTCGTGGTGACAGGTCCCTGTATTTTCAATCCAATTCTTTTGTACGTGGGGAAAGCACGTTTCTGACAGAGTCTACTATTTCCTAGTCCCTGAGTCCTTCTGTCCTTGTGCCGTGAGGTCATCCATTTAGGGACACAGGTGTGATGAGCGTGAGATGATCAAGGACCATTCATTCTCAACTGTGGGAAAGAGCCTTGGCGTTAACACATCCCTGAGGCAAAATATTCAAAATGAACCGCCGCTTGGTCTGCCTTATGGAAGCAAAGTGGTTCTGGGCTTTGCTATTTGAAAGAAGATAGAGGAAATGTATCCAATCCCTGCCCCCCTGCCCAGCTGAACTGCTGCCTCCCAGGTGATCCTCAGTCCGGTGAGGAAGTTTGTGAAACAGCGGCTGTGACTGAATCCTCAGCTGATTGGGCTTATCATAATGCATTATAACTCCCAAAGGACATTCTTCCACATCAAACAAACTGCAGAATTAAATGGGGAGGTAGTGAAAGTCATGACCCTTGCATCTCTCAAGTCCAATGTGGACTGCTCTGAAATTCCACAGGGTGTGGGCTTGCTTTTGAATGACGACATTCACAGGGACCTGGTGCTGCCACAGCTCCCACTTGCCCCTTTCAATCATAGGAGCTACTGCTGCATGGGTCAGGAAGCCGAGGACAGTGGGGGTGCCGGGGGGGGGTGGGGTTGGGGCATTGAAAGAACACAATTCCATTAGGGCCTGGAATTTTGTCCTTATGGTTAAGGGTATAACTCTAGAGCCTCAACAGTGTCTGCCACATCAAACAGAATCAGTAGGATTTTGTGGAGTGAACCAAAGAGTGAAAATGGGAACTTTACGAAACCTTCACTGTTTCTATCAAGCGGGAAACAAATCCCTGGATAACTGAGAGGTCTCACTGGATCTGTAGTGGAAAGTCAAAACACAACTCTGTTTATTCAAGGACCAGTGGTAATGGTGGAATTATGAATCACAGGACTCAGGGTAAGTTCACAACGACACTCAAGCTATGCCCAAAGGTCTGAATATATCCCTTCCCCTGGGTGACAGCTACCTGGTTAAATATTCTATTAGAAGAAAGCATGAAGTTTCCTGGAGTTTACTTGTGGCATTTTAGTATAACCTTTCCCTGTGGGTAAGCAGATTGTCCTTCCCTCAAGGGGCTCTGTTTGTACGTTTCTTCGTGACTTCACATGAGCTGCACCCCTGCAACAAAGTGGCTCACAGAGGCTCACGTACAGCAGAATCGGCTTTCTATGGTTGTTGGTGTTGTTTAAAAATCATCAGAGAGGTCTTAGTGCATTGCTCAACAATTTTATTCTTAAGGAACCAGTGATGAATGAACCACAGGTAAATATCATTGCTGGCCCAGTCATTCAGTCATTGAACTTAATAACATTTTATCTACTCATTGAGTCTGCCAGGCACTCTTCTAAGTGCTTGGTGATGCTTTAATGACAACAGAAAAAAAAAAGAAAAAAAAAACAGATCAAAAGACATCCTGCCATTGTGGAGTTTACATTCTAGCACGGGGAAGAAGGAACAAGGAAAACAATAAACATCGCAAGTTATGTGGGTGACAGAAGATGAAAGAGGCTATGGAACAATACAGATTGTACAGACATCATAAAGGGGGCTCAAAACTGAAGTCAAATTGTAACTTTAAATCATGCCTTTAACATGCTGTCCCTGATGCCTTTTCAGTTAAATGCTTTGGCTCCGACGTTCCCTTTTGGGCCGTCCCAGGCCTCCGTCATCCTGGAATCCGCTGCTGCTAATAGGAAATATGGAATTCAAATTTAATGGCAGTGTTCATTTTAATTAAGAACTCCTTTCCTCCAGTGACTAGCGAGTCATTTTAGTGTGGTTTTTAATTGATAAGGCACTTCCCTAAGCTGGGTTCATGGTCCAATTGAACTAGCCAGTATCTCAATTAGATTTGCCACAAAAGTCATATGTGAAATACTATTTAGGCTTACTAAGCTAACCTTTTCAGTTAAACCAGCCCCTTTACTGCTCATAAAAGGAAAAGAATAAAAATGCTTTGTCATTACGATTTTTGCGCGCTGGGGTGATAGAAACCGCTCTCCAAATATAGCAGAACTGAATGCTCTCCACCATGACCACATTGACGATATCATCTAGTTGAGGTACGTATCCGTCAGGAAGTCTCACAGAATCCAAGGTGAAAAAGATAGTATAATCTATCACCCCATTTCTTCCATGTACGCTAGTAATGCAGACCTGTGAGTATAAATAATGGAAATGATTATGAAAAAGCTCAATAATCACTGTAACCAGCTTTGCACCTCCTCACCCTGGGTCCTGCATGAGTGCAGGTCACTTCGACGCAAATCATTGATTTCCAACCTGGCTGGCCCATTGCTAACACCAGGGGTGCTTTGTAAGAATACCCATGTCCACGCTCCACCTCAGAACAATTAAATCAGACTCTCTGGGAATGAGGCCTGGGTCTCTGATGAGAAATCCTGCTCTAAATGTTACCAAAATATGTCCATTACCCTCTGTTGCCTTGAATTGCCTGCGCATATTCAGGCTTTAATAACCAAATAATTCTTAGCATTTACTGGTAAGCTCAAGTCCCACAACACACTCCGTTCATTCTTTCCCTATAGTTCTCTGGCACAAAGATCGTTTTTCTTCCTCCTGTCCTTGGAAGATTCTAATAACATTTGGGTATCGAGTAAAATGCACAATTTAGAACTTAATCATGTGCTTGTTCTATATAATTTTCTAATTATTTCCTTTGGAAAATTCTGCCTTTTCAATAAGAAAAGTGGCTCCTTTGTTGGCAAAGAATGTATTTCTTCATATTTTCTGGAATTCGCATTACACCCAACAGAATCCTGGTCACGTAAATTATCACCAAAGGAAGAGTTAGCAGAAATTACTGACGGGAGCAACAGGAAAGTAATTACCTCTTCCGTATGAATACAACGGATGGGCTTCACAGAAGTTGCCTTGATGTTTGAGATGCCTGGTTCAGTGGAATATTCAACTTCTAACAAGTCACCCTTATAAGGCACAAAATCTAAAACAGCCATGGAGAAATGGGAGTGTCATGATCTCTTAACTAGGTCACTTTTAATTTCACATGTTATTTGATAGTGTACTACTTTAAAGTCAGTTCTGCTAAATCTAAAGTCCATTTTGTGCATATTTAAACAGACACTACAAATCTCTACGTCCAAAAAGAAGTTTATAATCCTTAGGCATTGATTCTCCTCTGCTGATTTAACAAATGTAAATGGAGGAAAGTGTGAACCATGCATCACAGCCAATCTGAGGGAGCAGCACAGGATTTACTAAACAACTGTTAGTGTTCACAATTGCTTAGTGAGAGGCAGTCAAACATACAGGTAAGAGCACAAGTTTCAACCTGGCTACACGGCTTCGAATCTTGACACTGCCTGTCACTCAGTTGGCAACCTTAGCCAAGATGTTTAATCTGTCTGTGCCTAGTTTTGTTCATCTATAAAATGAGAAGCACAGTAAGTACCCTTCATGATACACAGCTGCTGTGAGAAATAGTTGATATGTGCGATACGCACAGAATCATCCAGAATCAGCGCTGGTGCATAGTAATCACCAAATAACTGTTGATTGGTAGTAGTGGTAGCAGTACCACTAGGAAATGTTGTTACTTTCAGAATGAATGAATTTCCCCTGGTGTTGTGTTTGGCTAATGAACTCTTAAGTATGTGCCTTACAGGTTACAGTTAAGACCATTGAGTTTCAAACAGAAGTTTGCAATAAGTTAAAAGTGAGTCACAGGGTAACAAAGTTACGTGAAAGAATCTGGAGCAAATGGAAATCCCAAATGCAACTGAGACAGTAAATTGCCACAATGAAAACTAGCGATATCAACAAAGTCAAACATTTCTTCACCTTAGGACCCAACACTGTAGAATGACATAAGACACTGTGTTAGACCTCTTCTCTCTCTCTCTCTCTCTCTCTCTCTCTCTCTCTCTGATAATTTACATACATTTCTTTTGTGTGGATTTAACATATATCTATATGCTTATACCTCCAAAATGTATATGCCTCCAGCTCTAACCAACCTCAGGGTCAATTATCCGTATGCTTACACCAATCTAACGTGTGTAAAGCTGAGTTGTTGGTATTCTCCGTATTCACAAACTTTTGTTTGCCTCAGTCGTCTACATCACAAACTGGCAACTCCACTCTCATCACTGCTCAAACCAAAAACTTTGGAGATACCTTAGACTCATTTTCCCTCCACAACAAAGATCTAATCCATTACCTCCTGGGTTCTTCTCTAACTTCAAAATATATCCAGAGTCAACTCAGTCCTCAGGTTCTCCACTTCTCCATTTTCACTCACATCTCCATCATCTCTCACCAGGAGTATTACAACGTTTTCCTGACCGATTTCCTGACTCCACCCTTCCCCTGATAGTCTCTTCTCGACAAAGCAGACAGAGTCAACATCTTAAAACAAAATTCAGGTCAGATTCCTGCTTTTGCACCCAAGAAAACAAACTAGCAAGCTGCCTGGGGAAGCGGAGCTAATCTCCCCATTTATACCCAAGGTATATGACAGCTGCAGTAGACAAAACAGACAAAAAAATATCATTGGGTAGAAGCTAAATATTAGAATATATCTGCTGATTACAAAGAGAATTCAACAACAACAACAACAACAACACACACACACACACACACACACACACACACAGCCACAAGGCGCTATCTCCAATCCTAACTTTGAAGCATTTGAAGTGTATTCTCTTAAAATTTGGTAGTCTACCCTGTCACAGAAACTTCTCTAGTAACCAACTACAGAAATGATGCCTGCAAGTATAGTCTTTGAAGGGTATTAAAAATAGTGTCTCTATGCACTTGTAGGATTGTTTTATTGATTAGAAATTAAATTCTCATGTGAATGAATAATATATCCAGGCGTTACTGAGGGCATTGAACAAATGAACACACAATAACCAACAGCACACAATTTATAATACTGTCTATTTGCCCCTATATTGTACTTAATTTCGATCGGAACAGTCTACCTCTAATATTGAAGAGCCATTGACTGAAGCCAAGTACACTGTAAAAGTTGTTCCAGGACTAAAATCCTCTCAAAAAATTAAGAATTACATAATATATTTCAAAATGTAAGTCATACCTTCAGAAACAATGTCTATGGAAAAATAAATGCTGTTACTAATATAAATATTATCTCCACTTATAGAAGTAACACATCCAATTAAAACTCTGGTTCCTGAGTCTGAGGGTCCAGCACCATAAAGATGGTGAGGCACAACATCCACCTGTAAGATTTAGGAAAGAGTTACTTCAAAAACAATACAAATTTAAACATGGAACTTACATGATTAAAACACTTGTATTCAAAAATATTTTCAACATCCATCCTAAACACTGGAGAAAATAGTTCACTTGGTAAATGGATCGTTCACTTGAGATGACGGTAAAAGTCATGTACATGCTTCAAGAATTATGAAATATATCCCAAAACATTAATTGCATACCCAAGTTTAATGTCCTTGTACCATTAGATTCCAAGATTAAAATAATACCTTCCTTCCCCTGCAGAAATTCACAGTGAAATGACGGTAAAGTGGAAAGGTATATATAGTCATAAGTAGGTTGCCATGAAGGATATAAAACTAGTTGAAAGATGGTTTCTGTGAATTATCTAGAGGGAGAACATTTCAGACAGGGAGAAAATAGGAGCATTGTTTAGGGGAAGTCAGATTTGTGCTGGGTTGGGAAAGAAGACAGGGGTAGAGGAGCAGGGAGGAGGAGCGAAAAAACATCAGAAGTTAGGGGCCTAGGGAGCAAAGCCCTGACATCCGAGATCCAGGCCTAGGAGAGAGAAGCACGAGATAAAGTTGGAGCAATAACCTCAACTGGGGGAGGTTCGAAAAACCAAGTCAAATTAGGGCTTTACTTTATCTACAATAGAGACGCATACAAACCTTTTTCCTTATTGGAAGTGTAATGGTCCTTATTTTATAATCCTTAAAACTTACAAAAATAGTGTAAGCTCGTTATACTAAAAGTAGGAAAGAAAACAGATAAGCAGACAGCAAAAAGCAGTTACCCCATAATCCATATTTCATTACCAAGAGACCACCAGGGACTACATTTTTGGCAGTAACACTCATCTTGATGTTTTTGTCTGTGCACAAATATATATACATGTGCAAATGACTGTTTTAAAAGCAAATTAGCATGGTATTCAGTATTAAAGTATCACATTAAATGAACACAAAAGTTTTTAAATAACAAGAGAGGACAGAAGGAGTCATAGGGAACCCCAATTAATGGATGTGCCGTACTTTACTAACCCAATTTCACATAATTAGACATTTCACTTGTGTCATAGGATTTGGACTACTTGCCTGACTTAACTATAGGATAAACTCCTAGGGTTGGAATTTGCTGATTAGAGACTTCTGATGGAAACTTGAGCCACTGAGTTGTAAATAATTTTTCATGGTTTTAAAAATAGCCTAGTTTGTTGCTATTCCCATTTCTTAACTGGTGTCTTTCCAGCTGTCAATACCAATCTGATGTTTATTTTCCCCTCACTTACTGTCATGAAGGAATGAGGCACCAGTCTCCCGTCCACGTATCTATCACCACTTCCGTCAGTATCCCAGTGGATGATCCACAGCACCCTTGGACCTCTCTGATCCTTGACTCCATGCCAACTCACAGACATACTGCAGACTAAAGCTTTTCCCATGTCTCATGGCTCCCAACTCTGTTTCTTATGCCTTGCAAATACGACCAACACAACAGCAGGTACAAATAGATTCAAATGTTTGTGACAATGTGTTGTCTGACACAAGCGGCATTTCAGTAAAAAGGGGCAATGTGGATTATACAATTAATGTTGAGGGACAACTGAGTAGCCAGTAGTGAAACAAGATGCGGATCCTTCTCTCAGTCCTGCACGTGAAAAGCAAACCCAGGCTGGCTGTATGTTTAGATATAAATAAATGAATGACTTTCGGAAGAAAAGCTAAGTGAATACTCGTGTAAATTATGTCTTAGAATTAGCCTAAGGATAATTCCTGAACCCAGAAGCCACATAGACAAGATGGACATATTTATAGTATGTAAAAATTAAACAGATGGAGGAGGAGGGGAGCAAGATGGAGAAATGGGGCTCTCCAGTGATTGTCCTCCTGCAGAAACATCAATGTGAAAAGCTATCCTTGTATGAAAATACCGTCACTTGACATAAGGAAACCAGGTGAGAGACCATGGTACCTGGTTATAGCATGAAAATAAGAAAAGATGCACTGAAGAGAGTAGTAAGGACAGTCTTACATTACTCTTATCACCCCTTCCCCAACCTTCAACAGCACCGCATAAATAGAGATACCATCCACCCGGAGGAAAGAGAGAGTAGCAAGCATAGGACATTGCCTGGGAACCCAATATCAGGCCACCACTTGACAGATGCCCATGGCCCTTTACTCTCAGATGGTACTTGTGGACAGAGTCTCTAGACCCACCCTGGCACCAGACAGGAAGCCTCAGCCACAGCAAAACAAACTCAATATCTGGCCCACATCTCTGCCTAGTGATTCCAGTGGCCTTATGCTCAGAATAATCTACAGCAACAGGGAGTTCTCAGTGAATAGAGGCTTAGATTCCAGTCTCACAAGGGACCAGCCTCAATAGCTAAGGGAATCCCAGCCATTCTAGCATCTGCCGTTGTGTCCCTGGGATTAGGAAGCCCCCTAGTGCTTCAATAGCTGTAGTGTTGACAAGCATAAGGACCAAAAGAGACCTATATAGAGTTTCCGGACAGGCTTACTGCTAAAGGATGTCCCCTAAAAGCTAGACTGCAAAGACTGAAATGAATACCTACTTCTTCAATACGCAGATATAAACACATGACGCAAAGATCAAACACAATAAGGAAAACATGACGCCACCAAACTGACAAAACAAGGTGCCAGTAATTGACCCTAGAGAGACAGGAATATATCAGTTGTTTAACAAATAATTCAAAATATCTATTTTCCACATGCTCTGTGAACCTTGAAAACAATTACAGAGAAATGATTCAGGATTTATCAGAGTAATTTGAAAGAAAGATTGAAAGAATTTGTAAAAACCAAGCAAATCCAGAAGTTGAAAAATACAGTGAAGGAAGTACACAATAGAGAACATCCAAAGAAGAATTGATCAAGCAAAAGAAAGTATCTGTAAACTTGGGGACAGGTTCATTGAAAATATACAGTCAGAGGAGACAAAATTAAAAGGAAGGACACGGAATGAAAAAAAAACTTACTAGATTTCTGGGGCAATATCAGAAGAGCAATAGTATGTGTCATTCACACTCAAGAAGGAGGAGTGAAAAAGAGGTAGAAAGATTATTTTAAAAATAATAATGGAGAGCCATCCAATCCCAGAGAAAGTTACAAACGTCTGGGTACTGGAAGACCAAAGTTCTGCATTCAGATAGAATCCAAATAAGATTACCCCACGACATATTAAAATCAAACTGGCAAAGATGAAAAATAAAGAATCCTGAGAGCAGTAAGAGGAAATAAGCAAATCACATATAAGGCAGTTCCAATATGCCTACCAGAAGACTTCTCAGCAGAAGCGTAATAGGCCAGGAGAGAGTAGTATAATATACTTCAGGAACACAAGGAAAAAAATCTCTAACCAAGAATAATGTACCCAGAAGTGAAGGGGAGATAAAGACTTTTACAGAGAAATCACAGCTGAGAAACTTCCTCACCACCACAACTGTCTTACAAGAAATGCTAGGGAGAGTTCTTCCAACTGACGTAAGGGACGCCAATGAGTAACGCAAAAACATCTGAAGGTATAAAACTCACCAGTAAATGTAACTACACAAATTCAGAATACTCTAATAAGGTAATGGTGGTTTCCAGATCACTTATATCTTTCATGAAAAGGTTAAAGAACTGAACTAGTAAAAATAAAATAAGTACAATAATTTGTTAAGGGATATAAAATATAAAAAATTGTAAAGTGTGAAATAGAAAATTCAAAATCCGGGGGTGGAGTTAAATGGTAGAGTGTTTGTATTTTGTGATCAAAGTTATGTTATCAGTAAAATAAACTGCTGTGATTATGTTTCTGTAAGCCTCATGCTATCCACAAAGAAAAAAATCCTGTAATAGACACACTAAAGCAATTAAAAAAAGAAAAACATACTAATAGAGAAAAATCTCTTATCCATCAAGGAAAGCAGTAAAAGAGAAAGAAAGGAAGAAATTACCTACAAAATAGGTAGAAAAAAATTATCTAAATGACAACAATAAATCCTTACCTATCAATAATTACCTTGATAGGAATGGATGACATCCCCCAATTAAAATGCACAGAGTAGCTGAATACATTTAAAAAGCAACAACAAAAACAATCAAACCTATGAGAGACCCACTTCTCCTTAAAGGACATTCGTAAACTGAAAGTGAAGGCATGAAAAAAGATATTCTTCCATGTAAAGGGAAACCAAAAGAGAGCAGGAGCTGCTAAACTGATTTCAAATAAAATAGGGTTTAAATCACAAACTGTAAAAAGAGACCAAGATCATTATATAATTATGAAGGGGTCAATTCATCAAGAGGATATAATGATTTCCAAAAATATGCACCCAACATAGCGGCACCTAAATATATGAAGCAGATATTAAGGTATAAATGGTGAGATAGAGTGCAATGCAGTAATAGTAGGGGACTTCAACACCCAACTTGCAGCAATTAACAGATGGTCCCAACAGAATATTGCTCCCACAAAAAGTGGGATTTATCTGCACTCCAGACCAAATGGACCTGACAGTCATTTACAGAACATTCCATCCAAATACTCCAAAACACATATTCTTTCCAACTGCATGTGGAACATTCTTGAGGATAGATTATGGGGCAGGCCATAAAACAGGTACTAGCAAATTAAAGGAGTTTGAAATAACATGAAATCAGTTCTCTAACCACAATGGTAAAGTATTAGAAATCAATAAAAGTAGGAACTTTGGAAACGTTAGAAGTGGATAGAAATTAAACAACATGCTCCTAAATAACAAATGGGTCAATGAAGAAATTAGAAGCAAAGTGTAAACATTTCTTGAGTTGAAGCAAAATGAAGGCACAACATACGAAAACCCATGAAATACAGCAAAAGCAATTCTAAAAGTGAAGTTTACATCAATAAAACCTACCTCAAAAGAAAAGATACATCTTAAATAAACAACCTCACACTGCACCTTGGGGAACTAGAAAAACAAGAAAAAGATGCAATGCAAAATTAGGACAGAAATCATAAAGGTCAGAGCAGAAATAAATGAAATAGAAATGAGAAGAACAATACAAATATCAATGAAACAATGACTTGGTTTCTTGAAGAGGTAAAGCAAATCAACAAAACTTTAGCTAGACTAAGGAAAAAAGAGAGAAGATTCAAATATCTAAAATCAAAGATGAAAAAGGAGACAGCACAAATGACATCACCAAAACAAAACGTATCATAAGGAAGATAATGAACAATCATCTGCCTATAAATAGGACAAGCTAGAAGAAATGGATACATTCCTGGACACATACAACCTACCGAGATGTAATGGTGAAGAAACGGCAAATCTGAACAGACCATTAATGAGTAAGGAAAGTGATTCAGTAATAAAAAATACCCCATCAGTGAAGGGTCTAAGACAGAATGACTTCCCTTCCTAATACTACCAAATTTACATATAAAGAAGAATAATTAATAGCTATACTTTTAAATCTATTCCAAAAAAAAAAAAAAACACGGACAAGAGAAGAACACTTCCAAACTCATTCTGTCACAATGCATTACCCTGGTAGAAAACCCAGATGAAACAGAAAGAAGAGAAAACCGAAAAAAAACTACATGCCAAAATTCCTGATCAACACAGTTGCAAGATCTTTAACAAAGTATTAATATTGCAAATTCCACAGCACATTAAAAAAATCATTCACCATGTTCTAGAGGGATTCATCCCTGGGATGCAAGGAAGTTTCAACATACACGAATCAATAAATGTGTTATATCACATGAAAAGAATGAAGGAAAAAAAGCCATAGGATCATTCCAATTTAAGCAGGAAAAGCATTTGATCGAATTCCACACCCCTTCGTGACTAAAAACTCCACAAATTAGGTATAAGAGGAGTGCACCTCAACACAATAAAGGTCATATATGATAAACCCACAGGTAACATCACACTGAATGGGGAAATGTTGCAGGCTTTTCCTCTAAGACCCGGAACAGGACAGAAATGCCCACTTTTGCCCTTTCTATCGCACATAGTTCTGGAAGCGCTAGCCAGAGAAATTAGGCAAGAAGAAACAAAAGGCATCTAAATTCAAAAGGAAGAATTTAGATTGGCCCTGTTTGCAGACGGGAAGCTCTTACATATAAATAACCCTGAAGACACCACCAAAAAGCTACTAGGTCTAATAAACAAATTCAGGAAAGTGGCACGAGACACAACCAACATACAAAAATCAGTAGTATCTCTATACACCAATAGGGAACTATCTGAAAAAGATATCAAGAAACAATCCCATTTACAACACCTTCAAAAAATTAAAATAGGAATAAATTTAACCAAGGAGGTGAAGGATTGCAACACTGAAAACTATAAACCATTGACGAAGGAAATTGAAGGAGGCAGGAATTAATGGAAATATATCATGTGTTCATGAACAGGAAGAATAAATATTGTTAATATGTCCGTAACCTAAAGCAATCTATAGATTCAATGCAACTGCTATGAAAATACCCATGACATTCTTCTTGGAAATAGAAGAAACACTCCTAAAATTTGTATGGAACCATGAAAGATTCCAGATAGCCGAAGCAGTCTGGAATACAAGGAACAAAGCTGGAGGCATCACACTACTTGATGTCAAAACATATGACAAAGCTATAGTAAGCATAACAGCATAGTACCAGTATAAAAACGGACACATCAACCAATCGAGCAGAATACAGAGCCCGGAATTAAATCTGTGCATTTACAGTCAACTAATTTTCGACAAAAGGCCTGAGAACACACAATGTTGAGAAAGTACAGTCTCTTCAATAAATGATGTTGAAAATAACTGGATATTCATCTGAGAAAAATGAATTTCCATCCCTATCTCTCAGCATGTATATAAATCAACTCAAAATGATTTAAAGCTTTAAAATGAAGACCCAAAGCTATGAAACTACTAGAAGGAGACATAGGGGGAAAGCTCCATGACATTGTTCTGGGCAACGATATTTTAAAAATAGGACCTCAAAAGCAAAGGCAACAAAAGGAAAAACATACAAATGGGATTACATTGAACTAAAAGCCTTCTGCACCACAGAGGAAATAATCAAAGAGTGGAGAGACAATCTATGCGATAGGAGAAAACATTGACAATCTATGTATCTAGTAAGGGGTCAGTTTCCAAAATGTAACTCCAACAACTCAATAGCAACAAAACAAATAATCCTATTAAAAATGAGCAAAAGATCTGAATAGACATTTCTCAAAAGGAGACATACAAATGGCCAACAGGCATATGAAAAAACACTCACCTTCTCTAATCATCAGGGTAATGCATATCAGAACCACAGAGATACCGAGTCACGCATGTTAGAATGGCTAACATTAAAAAGACAAGATATAACAAGTGGTGGCAAGGATGTGGAGAAATTGGAACCTTTATGCACGGTTGGTGGGATGTAAATTGTTACAGCCACCATGGAAAACAGTATGGATGTTCCCCAATATTTTAACAATGGAACTATCACACTATCCATGAATCCCACTACTGAGCATGTATCCAAAGAGAGTGTCATCAGTGCGTCAAAGAGATGTCAGCACTTCCATGTTTGTTGCAGCCCTATTCACAATAGCCAAGAAACGAAAGCAATCTAAGTGTCCATCTGCGGATGAGTGGATAAAGGAAATGTGGTATCAATACACAATGGAATGCTATTCAGCCATAAACAGAACAGAATATTGCCATTTGAAATAACATGGATGAACCTGGAGAATGATACGTAAGTGAGATAAGCCAGTCACACAAAGACAAATACTGCACAGTCACATTCACATGCAGAAGATAAAAAAGTTGATCTCATAGCAGTGTAGAGTAGAATGGTGGTTACCAGATGCTTGTGTTGTTAGGGTGGACGGAGGAATGAGAAGATGTTGGTGAAAGAACATATAATTACAGTTGTATAGAAGGAAACTTTTTTAACTGTCCAGAATATATACAAACAGAAAGTGGATAAGTGATTTCCTGGAGCTGGATGTTGTTGGGGGAGGGGACAGTTGGGGGAGCACGAAGAGTTTCCTTTTGAGTGACGAAAATGTTCTAAAATTGATTGTGGTGATGATTGCATAACTCTGTGAACAAATTAAAAACCACTAGATTGTTCCCTCTAAGTGGGCGAATTGTATGGTCACGTGACTTATATCTCAATAATGCTGTAAAAGAATGAGACATAAAGCAAAGGAAAAAGATGGTATCAGACGAAATACTACAAGGGCTTCATATACAAACTTTCCTACTACAAATCTAATTTTCCTACCATAGAGATAGCCGTAAATATCCCTATTGTATCAGTAGGTCTAAGAAAGGAAACTTACTGCAATCTCATTAAGACCCTTAATAATTCCAAATGAATGATGAGACTGCTTTTCCTTTCTCATATTTGCAAAGATTTCAGATCGATAGTATTGTTGTCCTTGCCTATATGGGCAGATGGGCAGTCTCACCTCCTATTGCTGAGAGAATCAATTAGTACAATAGAGCTAAAGAATAATTTCACAATAGCCACTGAATGGGTAAATATCTGGACTCAGGTGATGTTGCCAGGACTCCGTAAATCTGCAAATGTTACTGAATTGTACCCTTAAGAGAGTTTTGTGGTTGGTGAATTATAATTCCCTGAAGCTCTTTTTAAAATATTTACAATGCACATGGTTTGACGTAGAAATTCCACTGCTATGAATGCATACTACAGAAAATGTTTTTTTACCTGATAAGGGAAGTTGCAAGATTATAAAGAGTTCAATAATTATTATTGTTACTCGTATTGTTTAAAGACTAGAATAATAGATAAGTAAATTTTTATGTTTTACAGCACAAATTACTACAAATATTAAAACAGAAGAAGCTACAGCTTCAGAGGAGGGGGGCTTCAAATTGCAGTCTACATCCACTCTACGGATCGCAGTAGAGATGTTGGATTAATTCAAGAATAGAAAGATAGAGAAAGAAAGCCCACTGGGATAAGACACAATTCCCAAACTCATGCACATCTCACCTTGATTGCTCTCAATCCATAAAGTGGTTTATCTTTTTCCACAACCACATTAACTTTTTGTCCAACTTTTAGAGGCACGTTGCCAGTCACAACATCACTACTGAAGTAGATCGACTCATCAATCACGCCATAATCACCACAGAAACTTGTGACAACTCCCTGCACAGTTTTCAACTGGGTGTCACCTACAAGGTAGAGAAACAAGGTCACATTATTAGCCTCAGATGCAAACACCTACTACAAGTAAGTCTTACCACTCACCATCTGCATAACCCTGGTCAGAGAAGTTTTATAACGTCTCTGATCTTGTTTTCATCTGTCAATCCACAACAATCACAATTTTGCCAATAGGGTTGTTGTAGGTTTTTAAAATATTTTTAAACATTTATTAAAATTTAAAATTTTTAATTTTTAATTATTTTTTAATTTTTTGAGCAGAGTCTGGCTCTGTTGCCCAGGCTGGAGTGCAGTGGCGCAATCTGGGCTAGCAGCAACCTCCACCTCCTGGGTTCAGGTGGTTCTCATGTCTCAGCCTCCCCAGTAGCTGGGACTACAGGTGTGTACCGTCACACCCAGCTTATTTTTTTTTTTTATTTTTTTTTTATTTTTTGAGACAGAGTCTCGCTCTGTCGCCCGGGCTGGAGTCCAGTGGCGCGATCTCGGCTCACTGCAAGCTCCGCCTCCCGGGTTCACGCCATTCTCCTGCCTCAGCCTCTCTGAGTAGCTGGGACTACAGGCGCCCGCCACCACGCCCGGCTAATTTTTTGTGTTTTTAGTAGAGACGGGGTTTCACCGTGGTCTCAATCTCCTGACCTCGTGATCCGCCCGCCTCGGCCTCCCAAAGTGCTGGGATTACAAGCGTGAGCCACCGCACCCGGCACACCCAGCTAATTTTTGAATTGTTAATAGAGACGGGGTTTTGCCATGTTGCCCAGGCTGGTCTCCAGCTCCTGGTCTCAAGTGATCCACCTACCTGGAACCCTCAAAGAGCTGGGATTACAGGTGTGAGCCACCGTGCCCAGCTTCTGAATATTAACTGACACATGCACATCAACAGTCGAGAGCTCTGAGTGCCTTGCACAAGTGTGTAAATGTTACCTGTTAGCATTTCTACTTATGAGAGTCTTTAAGCTTCTGCTCCTATTATATTCCTTCATCATTATCACCAACATGATGAGTAGCACCTTCTATAGATACTTAACCATCTCAGCAAAGTACTAAAAGATATCTGGAGATTGAAGGCTAGCCCAAAACGGCATCTGAATGGTTTTCTTTATTTCTTCTTCTTCCTTTTTTTTTCTTTTTTTTTTTTTTTATTCTGCGCAAGCCTAGCTGATCAGCAATACTTAGGGATCAAACCTCAGCAGTCACTCGCAGGGGTTCTCTGCCTTCCTTTGGGATCAGATAAGTATGAGGCATCAACTTGGCTTCAAATTACTTTCCCGTTTGGGATACAAGCCTAAATTAACTCGCAAATTAGGGAATTTCTCGCCTACTGGAAATATAAATAGGCATGTGCTGCGCGACCACGTGGGGGAAAAGCACAGGCGGTACAGACCCCAAGGTCTTCTCTGTCAACACCTTCCCGCTTTAGATGGACAGGAGAGTTTGGGGGTTGGTTCTCAGGGAATTGTTGAGGACTCGGGTTGCCTTTCCATGCACGCACAAGATGGAGCCACCGTTACGTGCTGTACCCACCCGAGTTACCACAGCCTCATTCCAGGGGTGAGGAGAACCCCTATTGGGAGGCTTCTGGGGTGGGGGACAAGGGGACACACAGAGGAATACCTTGTGGGAGGCCCTGCTGCTGTGGGCCCTGTCGCTCTGCAGGGTCGGCCATCCTCCCGTAGAAGGCCAAAGCAAGTCTCAGAAGCCTGAGCATCGTCTCAGTTGTCACCACCGTCCTGGGTACCGCTTGTGACAGATGAAGCACGAGGCTTCCTCAGTAAGGGAAGCCCTCAGGTCACGGCGTCTCCTCAGGGACTCACCTCCTGCTTCTCCTCCTCAGCCACTGTGGCTTGGGACCCAGCCGTTAGTGAGCCCCCCTCAGGAGAGTCAGGGACACCGCAGCCTCCAAAGGAGCTCCCAGGTTCTCCTCTGACTTCTCCCTCTGAGCATGCTCTGCTCGTCAGGGCTCGCCTCTACCACTGTCCAACCAATGGGCGTGCAGTGGGTGGGCGGGCAGGTTCCTGTGGCTACTAAAAGGTGATGGGTGGGAACATCGTGGCTTCTCCCATCAAGGCTAAGGGAGCCATTAGGATGGCCTGGGGAAAATGGCTTGGGAGCTTGGGTTCTGCATTTACTAAGGAGATACAGGGCTCTTCTCTTGGGTTCCCTGGGAGAATGGGTGCCTGAAACACCGGCTGTGCAACCAAAAATCCTGCTCCTGCCCTTGTATTCGTGGTGCTTAGCATAAGGAGTCACCACTCAGTGGGCGGTCAATAGTTACTCCTCACCAGGGATCAATTTTGTGGAGAGAGGGCATCATGTGGGTAGGCAATGTTTTAGTGATGGCAAGTACATGTCTTGTGTACTGGGACTCCCATTTTGAGTCCAGTGATAATTTATAATAGAATCCTTTTATGATCATTGCTACCATGTACTCATCGCTTACCTGGTTATGCTTACATTACTCTGCTATACACATTACCCTTATTCATTCATTCAGCAAAACTTGTAGGGCACTAACTGTGAGCCAGACACTGTTCTGTGTTCTTGAAATTTGTTAATGAATACAAGAGTAAAGAATCTTCACCCTGTGAGGGTAGATTTTTCACAGGATGACAAAAGGGTGACACTAAACATCACATAATAAAATATATGGTATGTTAGAAGGCAATAAATGCCATGGAAAAATATAGCAGGACAAGGGAGATCCACAGTGCTGGGCATGGGGTGTTGGATTGCACTTTACAATAGCATGGTCAGAGTAGCCCTCATTGGAAAGCAATAGTTGAGAAAGACGTTGGAGTTAGCCAGGCAGCTATTTTGGGGGGAGCCATTCAGACGGAGGGCACAGTTTGTGCAAAGACCATACAGCAAGACTGTGCCTGATGTATTCAAGGAAAAGCGAAGTGATTAGAGCAGAGGCAGTGAATAGCTAGAAGAGTAGAAAGTATGGTAAGAGAGATAATAGAGGTTCAGGCTCCATGTGGGATAGTGGGGCACTGGAAGTCCTTTGGCTTTTATTGTCCATGACACGTAAAGTCCCTGAAGGATTTGGAGCCTCCAGGGATCACTCCAGGTGCTTGGTTGTGAACAGGCTGGAAGAGGTCAGAGCAGGAAGCAAGGAGAACAGTCTGGATGATTCTGATGCAATCCATGGGCACTGTGGATGAAATCTGTTTGTCTTTCCTCTCCTACTGTGAGAACAGGTAAGAGCATTGCCAAAGATTATCATCTGGTTAACAGGATCGGTTGAGAGTTATCTATGTCTCAAAATGTAACACAACTGTGTTAATTTCCTAGGGAGGCCACAACACATTACTACAACTGTGTGGCTTTAAACAACAGAAATTTATTCTTCTGCAGTTCTGCAGGCTATGAGTCTGAAATCAAGGTTTCAGTGAGGTTGGTTCTTTCTGGCAAGCTCTGAGGGAGAGTTTATTCCAAGATTCTGTAGGTTGCCAGTAGTCATTGGTTGGCTTTCCTTCGATTGTAGATGCATCACTCCAATCTCTTCCTCCTTCATATCATGGCGCTCTTCTCCATCTGTCTGTGTGTCCAATACACCTCTTCTTATAAGGACACCACTCATTGGATTAAGAGTGTATGACTAATCCCAATCCTGTAGGACCTCTTCTAAGTGCTTGGTGATGCTTTAATGACAACAGGAAAAAAAAAAAAAAAAAAAGAAAAAAAAGCAGATCAAAAGACATCCTGCCATTGTGGAGTTTACATTCTAGCATGCGGAAGAAGGAACAAGGAAAACAACAAACATCGCAAGTTATGTGGGTGACAGAAGATGAAAGAGGCTATGGAACAATACAGATTGTACAGACATAAAGGGGGCTCAAAACTGAAGTCAAATTGTAACTTTAAATCGTGCCTTTAACATGCTGTCCCTGATGCCTTTTCAGTTAAATGCTTTGGCTCCGACGTTCCCTTTTGGGCCGTCCCAGGCCTCCGTCATCCTGGAATCCGCTGCTGCTAATGGGAAATATGGAATTCAAATTTAATGGCAGTGTTCATTTTAATTAAGAACTCCTTTCCTCCAGTGACTAGCGAGTCATTTTAGTGTGGTTTTCAATTGATAAGGCACTTCCCTAAGCTGGGTTCATGGTCCAATTGAACTAGCCAGTATCTCAATTAGATTTGCCACAAAAGTCATATGTGAAATACTATTTAGGCTTACTAAGCTAACCTTTTCAGTTAAACCAGCCCCTTTACTGCTCATAAAAGGAAAAGAATAAAAATGCTTTGTCATTACGATTTTTGCGCGCTGGGGTGATAGAAACCGCTCTCCAAATATAGCAGAACTGAATGCTCTCCACCATGACCACATTGACGATATCATCTAGTTGAGGTACGTATCCGTCAGGAAGTCTCACAGAATCCAAGGTGAAAAAGATAGTATAATCTATCACCCCATTTCTTCCATGTACGCTAGTAATGCAGACCTGTGAGTATAAATAATGGAAATGATTATGAAAAAGCTCAATAATCACTGTAACCAGCTTTGCACCTCCTCACCCTGGGTCCTGCATGAGTGCAGGTCACTTCGACGCAAATCATTGATTTCCAACCTGGCTGGCCCATTGCTAACACCAGGGGTGCTTTGTAAGAATACCCATGTCCACGCTCCACCTCAGAACAATTAAATCAGACTCTCTGGGAATGAGGCCTGGGTCTCTGATGAGAAATCCTGCTCTAAATGTTACCAAAATATGTCCATTACCCTCTGTTGCCTTGAATTGCCTGCGCATATTCAGGCTTTAATAACCAAATAATTCTTAGCATTTACTGGTAAGCTCAAGTCCCACAACACACTCCGTTCATTCTTTCCCTACAGTTCTCTGGCACAAAGATCGTTTTTCTTCCTCCTGTCCTTGGAAGATTCTAATAACATTTGAGTATCGAGTAAAATGCACAATTTAGAACTTAATCATGTGGTTGTTCCACATAATTTTCTAATTATTTCCTTTGGGAAGTCCTGCCTTTTCAATAAGAAAAGTGGCTCCTTTGTTGGCAAAGAATGTATTTCTTCATATTTTCTGGAATTCCCATTACACCCAACAGAATCCTGGGCATGAAAATTACCACCAAAGGAAGGGTTCGCAGAAACTTATGATGGGAGCAACAGGAAAGAAATTACCACTTCCGCATGAATGCAATGGGTGGGCTTCACAGAGCTTGCCTTGGAGTTTGGGAAGCCTGGTTCAGTGGAATATTCAACTTTTAACCACTCACCTTTATAAGGGACAAAATCTAAAACAGCCATGGAGAAATGTGAGTGTCATGATCTCTTAACTAGGTCAGGTTTAATTTCACATGTTATTTGATAGTGTACTACTTTATAGTGAGTTCTGCTAAATCTAAAGTCCATTTTGTGCATGTTTAAACAGACACACTGTAAATCTCTAAGTTCAAAAAGAAGTTTATAATCCTTAGGCATTGATTCTCCTCTACTGATTTAACAAATTTAAATGGAGCAAAGTGTGAACCGTGCATCACAGCCCATCTGAGGGAGCAGCACAGGATTTACTAAACAACTGTTTATGTTCACAACTCCTTAGTGAGAGGCAACCAAATGTGTAGTTAAGAGCACAGGTTTGAACCTGACCATGTGCGTTCGAGTCTTGACACTGCCACTCACTCAGTTTGCAACCTTAGCCAAGGTGCTTAACTTCTCTGTGCCTCGTTTTCTTCATCTATAAAATGAGAAGCACGATAAGTAGCCTTCATGATACACAGCTGCTGTGAGAATTAATTGATATGTGTGATACACACAAAATCATCGCTGGTGCATAGTAACCACCAAATAACTGTTGATTGGTAGTAGTGGTAGCAGTACCACTAGGAAATGTAGTTACTTTCCGAGTGAATCAATTTCCCCTGGTGTTGTGTTCCGCTGATGAACTCTTTTTTTTTTTGAGACGGAGTCTCGCTCTGTCGCCCAGGCTGGAGTGCAGTGGCGCGATCTCGGCTCACTGCAAGCTCCGCCTCCCGGGTTCATGCCATTCTCCTGCCTTAGCCTCCGGAGTAGCTGGGACTACAGGCGCCCACCACCGCGCCCGGCTAATTTTTTCTATTTTTAGTAGAGATGGGGTTTCACCGTGGTCTCGATCTCCTGACCTCGTGATCCACGCGCCTCGGCCTCCCAAAGTGCTGGGATTACAGGCGTGAGCCACCGCGCCAGGCCTGATGAACTCTTAAGTATGTGCCTTACAGGTTACAGTTAAGACCACTGAGTTTCAAACAGAAGTTTACAGTAAGTTAAAAGTGAGTCACAGGATAACAAAGGTACATGAAAGAATGTGGAGCAAATGGAAATCCCAACTGCAACTGAGACAGTAAATTGCCACAATGACTCCAGAAAACTAGCAATATCAACAAAGTGAAACATTTCTTCACCTTAGGACCCAGCATTGTAGAATGATACAAGACACAGTGTTAGACTTCTTCTCTCTTTCTCTCTCTGTCTCTGTCTCTGTTAATTTACATACATTTCTTTTGTGTGGGTTTACTGAATATCTATGGGCCAATAACTCCAAAATGTATATGCCTCCAGCTCTAACCAACCTCAGGGTCAATTATCCATATGCTTACACCAATCTAACGTGTGTAAAGCTGAGTTGTTGGTATTCTCCGTATTCACAAACTTTTGTTTGCCTCAGTCGTCTACATCACAAACTGGCAACTCCACCCTCACCACTGCTCAAACCAAAAACTTTGGAGGTACCTTGGACTCATCTTTCCTCCACATCAAAGATCTAGTCCGTTACCTCCTGGGTTCTTCTCTAACTTCAAAATATATCCAGAGTCAACTCAATCCTCAGGTCCTCCACTTCTCCACTTTCACTCACATCTCCATCATCTCTCACCAGGAATATTACAACGTTTTCCTGACTGATTTCCTGACTCCACCCTTCCCCTGATAGTCTCTTCTCGACAAAGCAGACAGAGTCAACATCTTAAAACAAAATTCAGGTCAGAGTCCTGCTTTTGCACCCAAGAAAACAAACTAGCAAGTTGCCTGGGGAAGCGGAGCTAATCTCCCCTTTTTTACCCAAGCTATATGGCAGCTGCAATAGACAAAAATAACACAAAAAAGTGTATCTTTGGGGATAAGCTAAATATTAGATCACATCTGCTGATTACAAAGAGAATTCAACAACACACACACACACACACACACACACACACACACAGAGCCAAAAGGCGCTATCTCCAATCCTACATGTGAAGCATTTGAAGTGTATTATTTTAAAATTAGGTACAGATCTTTTAAAATTAGGTACAGATCTCTAATAACCAACTACAGACAAGAAACTTCTCTAGTAACCAACTACAGAAATGATCCCTGCAAGTATAGTCTTTGAAGGGTATTAAAAATAGTGTCTCTGTGTACTTGTAGGATTGTTTTCTTCATTAGAAATTAAATTCTTATGTGAATGAAAAATATATCCAGGCATTACTGAGGGCATTGAACAAATGAACACACAATAGACGACAGCAGACATTTTATAATACTGTCTATTTGCCCCTATATTGTACATATTTTCAACTGGAAAGGTCTACCTCTAACATTGAAGAGCCATTGACTGAAGCCACATACACTGTAAGAGTTGTTCTAGGATTAAAATCCTCTCAAAAAATTAAGAATTACATCATATATCTCAAAATGTAAATCGTACCTTCAGAAACAATGTCTATGGAGAAATAAATGCTGTTACTAATATAAATAATGTCTTCACATATAGAAGTAACATATGCAATTAAAACTCTGGTTCCTGAGTATGAGGGTCCAGCACCATAAAGATGGTGAGGCACAACATCCACCTGTAAGATTTAGGAAAGAGTTACTTCAAAAACAATATAAATTTAAACATGGAACTTACATGATTAAAACACTTGTATTCGAAAATATTTTCAACATCCATCCTAAACACTGGAGAATGTAGTTCACTTAGTAAATGGACCATTGACTTGAGATGACGGTAAAAGTCATGTGCGTGCTTCAAGAATTGTGAAATATATCCCAAAACATTAATTGCATACCCAAATTTAATGTCCTTGTACCATTAGATTCTAAGATTAAAAAAATACCTTCCTTCGCCTGCAGAAATTCACAGTGAAATGACGGTAAAGTGGAAAGATATGTAGTCATAAGCAGATTGTGATAAAAGATATAAAACTAGTTCAAAGATGGTTTCTGTGAATTATCTAGATGGAGAACATTTCAGACAGAGAGAAAATAGGAGCATTGCTTGGGGGAAGTCAGACTAGTGCTGGGTTGTGAAAGAAGATAGAGGTGTAACCTTGTAAACAGGGGTAGAGGAGCAGGGAGACAGAGAGGAAATACAACAGAATTTAGAAGCCTAGGGAGCAAAGCCCTGACATCCGAGATCCAGGCCTAGGAGAGAGAAGCACGAGATAAAGTTGGAACAATAACCTCAATTGGGGGAGGTTCGAAAAACCAAGTCAAATTAGGGATTTGCTTTATCTACAATAGAGAGGCATACAAACCTTTTTCCTCATTGGAAGTGTAATACTCCTTCTTTAATAATCCTTAAAACTTACAAAAATAATGCAAGTTCATTGTACTAAAAGTAGGGAAAAAACAGATAAGCAGACAGCAAAAGGCAGTTACCCCATAATCCATATTCCATTACTAAGAGATCACCAGGGACTACATTTTGGCAGTAACGTTCATTCTTATGTTTTTGTCTGTGATATATATATATAGATATATATATATACATACACACACATATATGCCTGTTCCAAAAGTTAATTAGCATTGTATTTAGTATTAAAATATCACATTAAATGAACACAAAGGTTTTTAAATAACAAGAGAGGACGGAAAGAGTCATAGGGAATCCCAATTAATGGATGTGCAGTAATTTACTAACCCAATTTCACATAATTAGACATTTCACTTGTGTCATAGCATTTGGACTACTTGCCTGACTTAACTATAGGATAAACTCCTAGAGTTGGAATTTGCTGATCAGAGACTTCTAATGGAAACTTGAGCCACTGAGTTGTAAATAATTTTTCATGGTTTTAAAAATAGCCTAGCTTGCTGCTATTCCCATTTCTTAACTGGTGTCTTTCCAGCTGTCAATACCAATCTGATGTTTATTTTCCCCTCACTGTCATGAAGGAATGAGGCACCAGTCTCCCGTCCACGTATCTATCACCACTTCCGTCAGTATCCCAGTGGATGATCCACAGCACCCTTGGACCTCTCTGATCCTTGACTCCATGCCAACTCACAGACATACTGCAGACTAAAGCTTTTCCCATGTCTCATGGCTCCCAACTCTGTTTCTTATGCCTTGCAAATACCACCAACACAATAGCAGGTACAGACAGATTCAAATGTTTCCAATAATGTGTTGTATGACAGAAGTGGCATTTCAACAAAATGGGGGCAAAGTGGATTATCCAATTAATTTTCAGGGCAACTAAATAGCCAGTAGTGAAACAAGACACCCATCCTTCTCTCAGTCGTACACACGGAAAGCAAACCCAGGCTGACTGTATCTTTAGATGTAAATAAATGAAAGACTTTCATTTTTTTATTTTTTATTTTTTTTGAGACGGAGTCTTGCTCTGTCACCCAGGCTGGAGTGCAGTGGCGCGATCTCGGCTCACTGCAAGCTCCGCCTCAGGGGTTCACGCCATTCTCCTGCCTCAGCCTCTCCGAGTAGCTGGGACTACAGGCGCCCGCCACCACGCCCGGCTAATTTTTTTTTTGTATTTTTAGTAGAGACGGGGTTTCACCGTGGTCTCGATCTCCTGACCTCGGGATCCGCCCGCCTCGGCCTCCCAAAGTGCTGGGATTACAAGCGTGAGCCACCGCGCCCGGCCCTTGAAAGACTTTCAGAAGAAAAGCTAAGTGAATACTAGTGTAAATTGTGTGTTAGAATTAGCCTAAGGATACTTTCTGAACCCAGAAGCCACATGGACAAGATGGACATATTTATAGTATGTAAAAATTAAACAGATAGAGGAGGAGGGGAGCAAGATGGAGAAATGGGGCTCTCCAGTGATTGTCCTCCTGCAGAAACATCAATGTGAAAAACTATCCTTGTATGAAAATACCTTCACTTGACAGAAGGAAACCAGGTGAGAGACCATGGTACCCAGTTATAGCATGAAAAAGAAAAGATGCATTGAAGAGGATAGTAAAGACAGTTTTACGTTACCCACATCACCCCTTCCCCGACATTCAACAACACAGCATAGAGAGAGATACTATCCACCTGGAGGAGAGAGAGAGTAGCAAGCATAGGACATTGCCTGGGAACCTAATATCAGGCCTATCACACATATACGCCATCACTTGACAGACGCCCATGGCCCCTGACTCCAAAATGGTACTTGTGGACAGAGTCTCTAGACTCATCCTGGCACCCGAGAGGAAGCCGCAGCCATAGCAAAACAAACTCAATATCTGGCCCAAATCTCTGCTGAGTTATTCCAGTGGCCTTATGCTCAGAATAATCTACAGCAACAGTGAGTCCTCAGTGAATGAGTGGAGCCTTGGATGCCAGTCTCGCAAGGCACCAGCCTCAATAGCTAAGGGATTGCATGCCATTGCAGCATCTGTCGCTGTGTCCCTGGGATTAGGAAGCCCCCTAGTGCTTCAAGAACTGTAGTATTCACAAGCATAAGGACCAAAAGAGACCTATATAGAGTTTCCGGACAGGCTTAGTGCCAAAAGATGTCCCCCAAAAGCTAGACTGTAAAGACTAAAATGAATACCTACTTCATCAATACCCAGATATAAACACATGATCACAAAGATCAAGAACAATAAGGAAAACATGACATCACCAAACTGACAAAACAAGGTGCCAGTAATTGACCCTAGAGAGATAGGAATGTATGAGTTGTTTAATAAATAATTCAAAATATCTATTTTCAGCATGCTCTGTGAACCTTGAAAACAATTACAGAGAAATGATTCATAATTTAACAGAGTAATTTGAGAGAAAGATTGAAGGAATTTAAAAACCCAAACAAATCCTGAAATCAAAAAACACAGTGAAGGAAGTACACAATGGAGAACATCCAGAGGACAACTGATCGAGCCAAAGAAAGAATCTGTAAACTTGGAGGCAGCTTCATTGAAAACATACAGAGGAGAGAAAAGAAAAAGTAAGGACACGAAATGAAAATAAAAACTTACTGAATTTCTGGGACAATTATCAGCAGAGCAATAGTATGAATCTCTCACATTCAAGAGGGAGGAGAGATTGAAAAAGTGGTAGAAAGATTATTTAAAAAATAATAATGGAGAGCCAACCAAACCCACAGAAAGTTACAAACATCTAGGTACTGGACGACCAAAGTTCTGCATTCAGATACAATCCAAATAAGATTACCCCATGACATATTAAAATCAAACTGTCAAAGTTGAAAGAGAATGAGAGGATCCTGAAAACAGCAAGAGGAAAGAAGCGAATCGTATACAAGGCACTTCCAATATGCCTACAAGAAGACTTCTCAGCAGAAGCATAATAGGCCAGTAGAGAGTAGTAGAGTATATTTAAGGAACTCAAGGAAAAAAAATCTCTAACCAAGAATAATGTACCCAGAAGTGACGGGGAGATAAAGACTTTTACAGAGAAATCACAGCTGAGAAACTTCCTCACCACCACAACTGTCTTATAAGAAATGCTAGGGAGAGTTCTTCCAACTGACGTAAGGGACGCTAATGAGTAACGCAAAAACATCTGAAGGTATAAAACTAACCAGTAAATGTAACTACACAAATTCAGAATACTCTAATAAGGTAATGGTGGTTTCCAGATCACTTATATCTTTCATGTAACGGATAGAGAACTGAACTAGTAAAAATAAAATAATTGCAATGATTTGTTAAAGGATATAAAAGGTAAAAAGTTGTAAAGTGTAAAATAGAGAACTCAAAATCCGGGGGTGGAATTAAATGGTACAGTGTTTGTATTTTGTGATCAAAGTTATGTTATCAATAAAATAAACTGCTGTGATTATGTTTTTGTAAGCCTCATGCTTACCACAAAGAAAAACTCCTGTAATAGACACATTAAAACAAATAAAGAAAACAAAACATACTAATAGAGGAAAATCTCTTATCCATCAAGGAAAACAGTAAAAGAGGAAGAAAGGAATAAATTACCTACAAAATAGATAGAAAAATGTTATCTAAATGACAACAGTAAATCCTTACTTATCAATAATTAACTTGATAGAAATGGATGAGATTCTTCAACTAAAATACAAAGAGTAGCTGAATGGATTTAAACAACAACAACAACCAAACCTATGAGAGACCCACTTCTCCTTTAAGGACATTCGTAAACTGAAAGTGAAGACATGAAAAAAGATATTCTTCCATGTAAAGGAAAACCAAAAGAGAACAGGAGCAGCTAAACTGATTTCAAATAAAATAGGGTTTAAATCACAAACTGTAAAAAGAGACCAAGAAGGTCATTATATAATGGTGAAGGGGTCAATTCATGAAGAGGATATAATGATTTCCAAAAATATGCACCCAACATAGCAGCACCTAAATATATGAAGCCAATATCAAGGTCTAAATGGTGAGATAGACTGCAACGCAATAATATCAGGGGACTTCAACACCCAACTTGCAGCAATGAGCAGATTGTCCTGACAGAACATTGACCCCCAAGAAAGTCGGATTTATCTGCACTCCAGACCAAATGGACCTAACAGTCATTACAGAACATTCCGTCCAAATACTGCAAAACACGTATTCTTTCCAACTGCATGTGGAACATACTGGAGGATAGATTATGGGGAAGGTCATTGTAGGGTCCAGCTCCACAGGGTCAGTGGGTCTCTCCCCGTGTGCGGAGACAACAGAGTGTAGAAATAAAGACACAAGACAAAGAGATAAATGAAAAGGCAGCTGGGCCCGGGGGACCACTAACACCAAGTCACTGAGAACGGTAGTGGCCCCAAATGCCAGGCTGCACTGATATTTATTGGATACAAGACAAAGGGGCAGGATAGGAGAGTGAGCCATCTCCAATCATAGGTAAGGCCACGTGGGTCACGTGTCCACTGGACAGGGGGCCCTTCCCTGCCTGGCAGCCGAGGCAGAGAGAGAGAGAGGAGACAAAGAAACAACTTACACCATTATTTCTGCTTATTAGAGACTTTTAGTACTTTCACTAATTTTGCTACTGCTATCTAGAAGGCAGAGCCAGGTGTACAGGATGGAACATGAAGGCAGACTAGGAGTGTGACCACTGAAGCACAGCATCACAGGGAGACGGTGAGGCCTCCGGATAACTGCAGGCGAGCCCGACTAATGTCAGGCCCTCCACAAGAGGTGGAGGAGTAGAGTCTTCTCTAAACTCCCCGGGGGAAAGGGAGACTCCCTTTCCGGGTCCGCTAAGTAGCCGGTGTTTTTCCTTGACGCGGAGGCTACCACTAGACCACGGTCTGCCTGCAAACGGGCGTCTTCCCAGATGCTGGCGTTATCGCTAGACCAAGGAGCCCTCTTGTGGCCCTGTCTGGGCAAAACAGAAGGCTCGCACTCTCGTCTTCTGGTCACTCCTCACTATATCCCCTCAGCTCCTATCTCTGTATGGCCTGGTTTTTCCTAGGTTATGGTTATAGAGCGAGGATTATTATAATATTGGAATAAAGAGTAATTGCTATAAACTAATGATTAATGATACTCATATATAATCATATCTAAGATCTATATCTGTCATAACTATTCTTGTTTTATATTTTATTATACTAGAACAGCTCGTGTCCTCGGTCTCTTGCCTCGGCACCTGGGTGGCTTGCCGCCCACAGGTCATAAAAAAGGTCTTAGGAAATTAAAGGAGTTTGAAACAATATCAAATCACTTCTCTAACCAAAATGGTAAAATACTAGAAGTGAATAAAACTGGGAACTTTGGAAACTTTAGAAGTGGATGGAAATTAAACAACATGCTCCTAAATAACTAATGGGTCAATGAGGAAATTAAAAGCGAAGTGTAAACATTTCTTGAGATAAAGGAAACTGAAGGCACAGCATACAAAAACCCATGAAATACAGCAAAAGCAATTCTAAAAGTGAAGTTTACATCAATAAAGCCTACCTCAAAAGAAAAGATACATCTCAAATAAACAACCTTACACTCCACCTTGAATAACTAGAAAAAAAAGAAAAAAATGCAGTCCAAAGTAGGAGGACAGAAATCATAAAGGTAAGAGCAGAAATAAATCAAATAGGCATGAGAAGAACAATACAAATATCAATGAAACAATCAGCTGGTTTCTTGAAGAGGTAAACCAAATCAACAAAATTTCAGCTAGACTAAAGGAAAAAAGGGAGACTATTCAAATAAATAAAATCAAAGATGAAAAAGGAGATAGTACAACTGACATCACCAAAATAAAACGGATCATAAAGACTATTGTGAACAATCATCTGCCTACAAATAGGACAAGCTAGAAGAAATGGATACATTCTTGGACACATACAGCCTACCGAGATGTAATAGTGAAGAAATGGAAAATCTGTTCAGACAATTAACAAGTAAGGAAAGTGATTCAGTAATAAAAAATCTCCCATCAATGAAAAGTCTAAGACAGAATGGCTTCCCTTCCTAATACTATCAAAATTTCTATATAAAGAGGAAGAATTAATAGCTATACTTTTAAAACTATTTCAAAAAAACAGACAAGAAAGGAACACATCCAAATGCATTCTATCACATCATATTACCCTGCTAGAAAACCCAGACAAAGAAACACAAAGAAGAGAAAACTGAAAAAACGACGTGCCAAAATTCCTGATGAACACAGTTGCAAAAATCTTTAAGAAAGTATTAGTGGCCGGGCGTGGTGGCTCACGCTTATAATCCCAGCACTTTGGGAGGCCGAGGCGGGCGGATCACGAGGTCAGGAGATCGAGACCACGGTGAAACCCCGTCTCTACTAAAAATACAAAAAATTAGCCGGGCGTGGTGGCGGGCGCCTGTAGTCCCAGCTACTCGGAGAGGCTGAGGCAGGAGAATGGCATGAACCCGGGAGGCGGAGCTTGCAGTGAGCCGAGATTGCGTCACTGCACTCCAGCCTGGGCGACAGAGCGAGACTCTGTCTCAAAAGAAAAAAAGAAAGTATTAGTAAACCAAATTCAACAGTACATTAAAAACATCATTCACCATGATCTAGAGGGATTCATCTCTGGGATGTAAGGAAGTTTCAACATACACAAATCAATAACTGTGACATATGGCTGAACAGAATGAAGCACAAAAGCCATAGGATCATTCCAATTTAAGCAGTAAAAGCATTTAACCAAATTCCACATCCCTATGTGATAAAAGCTCCACAAATTAGGTATAGGAGGAGTGCACCCCAACACAATAAAGGTCGTATATGATAAACCCACAGGTAATGTCATACTGAATGGGGAAATGTTGTAGGCTTTTCCTGTAAGACCTAGAACAAGACAGAAAGCCCACTTTTGCCCATTCTATCACACATAGTCCTGGAAGTACTAGCCAGAGAAATTAGACAAGAAGAAACAAAAGGCATCTAAATTCAAAAGGAAGAATTTAGATTGGCCCTGTTTGCAGACTGGAAGTTCTTACATATAAATAACCCTGAAGACACCACTGAAGAGCTACTAGGTCTAATAAACAAATTCAGGAAAGTGGCATGAGACACAACCAACATACAAAAATCAGTAGTATCTCTATACACCAGTAGGGAACTATCTGAAAAAGATATCAAGAAACAATCCCATTTACAACACCTTCAAAAAATTAAAATAGGAATAAATTTAACCAAGAAGGTGAAGGATTGCAACACTGAAAACAATAAACCATTGACAAAGGAAATTGAATGAGGCAGGAATGAATGGAAATATATCATGTGTTCATGGACAGGAAGAATAAATATTGTTAAAGTGTCCATAACCTAAAGCAATCTACAGATCCAATACAATTGCTATAAAAATACCAATGACATTCTTCTTGGAAATAGATGAAACACTACTAAAATTTGTATGGAACCATGAAAGATTCCAGATAGCTGAAGCAGTCTGGAATACAAAGAACAAAGCTGGAGGCATCACACTACTTGATGTCAAAACATATGACAAAGCTACAGTAAGCATAACAGCTTGGTACCAGTATAAAAGCAGATACTTCAACCAATGGAGCAGAATACGCAGATCGGACTGAAATCAGTGCTTTTACAGTCAACTGATTTTCGACAAAAGGCCCAAGAACACACAATGTTGAGAAAGTACAGCCTCTTCAATAAATGATGTTGAAAATAACTGGATATTCATCTGAGAAAAATGAATTTCCACCCTTATCTCTCAGCATGTACGTAAATCAACTCAAAATGATTTAAAGCTTTAAAAGGAAGACCCAAAGCTATGAAACTACTAGAAGGAGACATAGGGAGAAAAGCTCCATGACATTGTTCTGGGCAACAATTTTTAAAAATAGGACCTCCAAAGTAATGAGAACAAAAGGAAAAACACACAAATGGGATTACATCGAACTAAAAAGATTGTGCCACAAAGGAAATGATCAAAGAGTGGAGAGAAAATCTGTAGGATAGGAAAAACATTGACAATCTATACATCTAGTAAGGGGTCAGTTTACAAAATGTATGAGTAACTCCAACTCAATAGCAAGAAAAAAAAATCCCATTAAAAATGAGCAAAAGACCTGAATAGACATTTCTCAAAATGAGACATACAAATGGACAATGAGCATAAAAAAATCCTCACCTTCTCTAATCATCAGGGCAATGCAAATCAAAACCACAGAGATACTGCCTGACACGTTAAAATGGCTAACATTAAAAAGACAAGAGATAACAAGTGGTGGCAAGGATGTGGAGAAATTGGAACCTTTATGCACGGTTGGTGGGATGTAAATTGTTACAGCCATTATGGAACACAGTATGGAGGGTCGCCAAAATTTTAACAACGGAACTATCACATGAATCCATGAATCCCTCTACTGAGAATTTATCCAAAGAGAGTGTCATCAGTGTGTCAAAGAGACGTCAGCACTTCCATGTTTATTGCAGCCCTATTCACAATAGCCAAGAAACAAAAGCAATCTAAGTGTCCATCTATGGATGAGTGGATAAAGGAAATGTGGTATAAATACACAATGGAATACTATTACATAAAATAGAACAAAATCTTGCCATTTGGGATAACATGGATGAACCTGAAGAACGATATGTAAGTGAAATAAGCCTGTCACACAAATATAAATAACTGCATGGTCTCATTCACTTGCAGAATATAAAAATTTGACCTCATAGCAGTGTAGAGTAGAATGGTGGTTGCCAGATGCTTGGGTTGTTAGGGTGGATGGAGGAATGAGGAGATGTTGGTGAAAGGACATATCATTACAGTTATATAGAAGGAACCTTTTTTAACTGTCCAGAATGGGCAAATACATACAAACAGAAAATGGATAAGTGATTTCCTGGGGCTTGATGTTGTAGGGGGAGGGGACAGTTGGGGAATCAGGGAGAAAGGGGAAGACTATGAATGGTTATGGAGCTTCCTTTTACAGTGATGAAAATGTTCTAAAGTTGTTTGTGGTGATGGTTGCCTAACTCTGTGAACAATCTAAAAACTATTGGATTGTACCCTGTAGATGGGTGAATCGCATGGTGAATCACGTTACTTATATCTCAATAAGGCTGTAAAAGAATGAAAGACATAAAGCAAAGAAAAAAGATGGTATCAGAGGAAATACTACAAGGACGTAATATACAAACTTTCCTATTACAAATCTAATTTTCCTACCATAGAGATAGCTGTAAATTTTCCTAATGTATAAGTAGATCTAAGAAAGGAAACTTGCTGTAATCTCATTAAGATCCTTAATAATTCCAAATGACCAATGAGACTGCTTTCCTCTTCTCATATTTGCAAAGATTTCAGATCGAGAATATTGTTGTCCTTGCCTATATGGGCAGAGAGGCAGTCTCACCACCTATTGCTGAGAGAATCAATTAGTACAGTAGAGCTAAAGAATAATTTCATAGTAGCCACTGAATGGGTAAACATCTGGACTCAGGTGATGTTCTCAGGACTCTAGAAATCTGCCAAATGTTATTGAACTGTATCCTTAAGAGAGTTCTGTGGTTTGTAAACTATACGTCTATGAAGCTCTTTTTAAAATGTTTACAAGGCACATGGTTTGACATAGCAATTCTACTGCTATGAATGCACACTATAGAAAACGCTTTTTTACCTGATAAAGGAAGTTGCAGGATTATCTAGAGTCCAATAATTAATATTGTTATCCATATTGTTTAAAGATTAGAAGAATAGATAAGTAATTTTTATTTTTTTAAAGCAGAAATCACTACAAATATTACAACAGAAGAACCTACAGCTTCAGAGGAGTGGGGCTTCAAATTGCAGTCTACATCCACTCTATGGATCACAGTAGAGATGTTGGATTAATACAAGAATAGAAAGATGCAGAAAGAAAGCCCACTGGGATAAGACACAATTCCCAAACTCATGTACATCTCACCTTGATTGCTCTCAATCCATAAAGTGTTTTATCTTCTTTCACAACCACATTAACTTTTTGTCCAACTTTTAGAGGCACGTTGCCAGTCACAACATCACTACTGAAGTAGATCGACTCATCAATCATGCCATAATCACCACAGAAATGTGCTTTTCCCACGTGGGAGAGAATTGGCTTGAATATACAGGGACCTGTCACCACGAGTTTCTGGGGCTCCAGTGTTCTGCCATGGAGCTTCCAACTGGCACACCGTGAAAGTGTTGCAGATGTGCTGATATCAGATGCTTCTCAGCTCATTTAGGGATACATGCAATGAAGAAAATAAAATAAGATAATGATCTTTAGCTGGATCTGGCAAACTATGACCCTTCTGCCAATTCTGGCCTGATGCCTGCAATGATTCTCAAAACATAAAGTTCTATTTAGGTAACTGGAGCCTAATCAGGGACCGATAGATTGTACCTAGTGTTCTTCTCATCATGATTATGCATACTGTTAATCAAAAAGGCACCTTGAAGTCTCTCATCATGATTGTGGTTTCATCCTCTAACCACCTGTAGCTTTTAGAGGTTCTGGTTCGTCATTTCACTCCTCTTGTGAGATGCATAAAACTTTAATTATACATCTACCACGGGGATATGTTCTATGAATGTAAACAACTCCTCTTTGTTATGCTTAGTGTGTAGTTCTCTGTTTTGTCAAAATTTCATATTCTACTTAATCAGCCCTATTTACAAGGATCCCTGTTCCCTTGGTGTTGGAGAATACAGTGTTTCAAATTGAAACTCTTATATCTATTGGCAAACCTGAGGTTGCACGTACACCTCCATTACCAGCCCAGGAATATGGAGTTTATTCTATGTTTTCCTCTTTCCACCTTTCCACATGTATTGTTTCCTTCTCAGCTTTGGAGAAACCAACCTTCCATTATCCTTCGTGTATTTACTTCTTTGCACAATCCTGCCGTATATGCTCTCCTACTGTGGACAGCCTTCCATCTGTTCTCTAACTCCCTCTTCTCATGGACCCTGGCTTACAGGAGGCCTCCTTGGAACCATTTTTGGCAGGCTCCATGCCTACCTTCCTAAACTTGGGTGCCCTGCTCTACAGGGAAGGGAGGGCTAGAAAAAAGGCTCTCTGTTGCCTGTGGAACGCCTCACAGAACTGACTTTTAGTCACCACTTCATTGTAATAGTCACCCAGGACAGCCTGGGTTAAGTGCTTCATGAGATTCTTTCCATAGCTGCTGCCCTGGCCAGAAGAGTAAAGTCTTGGGCTTGGTTAAGGCCTATCGGTCTAAACATCCACAACTGAGGACTCAGATGAGTTAGCACTTGTGTTCGTCTCATAAGAGGGGGAAGGGAGTGCACCCTGCTGGGGCAACCTCATCCTACAGCAATTTCATTTCCTCAGAGCATTGCCCCAGTTAACCCTAAATATGTGGATTAGAAACTTCATTCACTAATCCTCTGTATAGTTGAAGGGCTACTGTATATACAAAGGGTGAAAAGCATATTATTTTTGAAGTTCCATTGAAAGGAAACAAAAAGTGGCCGAGCACGTTGGCTCACGCCTGTAATCTCAGCACTTTCGGAGGCTGAGGTGGGCAGATCACCTGAGGTCAAGTGTTTGAGACCAGCCTGGCCAAAGTGGTGAAACTTCGTCTAAAAAATACACACACACACAAATTAGCTTGGCGTGGTTGCATGCACCTTAGTCCCAGCTACTCGGGAAGGCTGAGGCAGAAGAATCTCTTGAACCCAGGAGGCGGAGGTCGCAGTGAGCCAAGAACGTGCCACTGCACTCCAGCCTGGGCAACAAAGGGAGACTCCATATCAAAAAAAAAAGAAAGAAAGAAAGAAAAGGAAACAAAAGGTACAAGTTATTCTGACAGCATAAAGAACATCCCTCACAGTGGCTGGGGGACTGAAAATCTGTGTTCCCCTAAAATTTCTTTGTTGAAGCCATAATTCCCAATGTAATCATATATGGAGGTGGGGCCTTTGGGAGACTATTAGGCTTAGATGGGGTCATGAGACTAGAGTCCCATAATGGGATTTGTATCCTTAGAAGTAGAGGAACAGAAGCCAGCATTTGCTCCCACTCCTCCATGGAAGGAAATAGCCAGAAGGTGACCATCTTCAAGCCAGAAAGAGGGCCCTCACCAGGAACTGTATCAGTCAGCACTTTATTCTTGGACCTTCTAGCCTCCAAAACTGTGTGATATAAATGTCTGTGGTATTGTGTTATAGCAGACCAAGCTAAGACAACAGAGAGCTGACACTGACATTCTGTGACAAATAGAAGCCATCCATACACTCATTGAGTTTTGAAAAACAAAGATATGGATTGGGAAAACTCCTATCCCATGAGGATCCCAAACTTCCCATGGATGGAAATTTTCTCCATCTATTAAATAATAATGAATAACATACTTATTGATACATGTCATCTAAAGCCTTGTTGCTCTATTCTTATAGAAATGTTTGTCTAAACACTAGTCCAACACTTATTTCCAGTGTAGCTTTTGTAATGGAAGCAGAAACATTTTACTCCATGGTGCAATTCATGTACATAAGTGAGGCTGAGTCACTGATATGCAAGAGAACCCAATTTATTGGACGATTTTTGTTATAAGTTGCTCCTGTGGTCAGACTCCTGGGGACAGGTTGCAAAGCCAGGAAACACCTGAGTTGAGCCTGGATCTAATGTCTTCTGAACTACAGCTCTTATGTTTACAGCCAACTGTAACATTATCCTGAATGAGGCCAAATCCTGTTTAGATAGATGCACGTAGGAAAGCAAAGTAGTCAGATTTGGTGTGAATTGCCTTAAAACCAGATCCTTTCTCAGGTTGCCTGGAATGATTCGGGATGTTACCCTTTTCTGATTCAATTAATTGCTGTGGTATTTATTGAGAATCTACCATGTGCCCAGCCCTGTTCTAGATGCTGAAGGCCCAGCAGATGGAAAAAGCAACAATGTACAAAAGCTCTGCAGTCATGAAGCTGACATACAAGTGGGAAGAGACAGACAATAAATACTCTGATAAGCATATGGATAAGTAAGAATTTCTGTATAGCAGTTAGTGACAGAAACAAAAGTAAGCAGGTGTTTGTGATAGGAGGTTTTTGAGGGCAGTGACCACAGACAGATTGTTTTCAGTATTTTCAGTCAGAGTCAGTCTCCCTGATTTGAGGGTGAAACATGCAGGTCGTTAGAAGCCAAGGAGGCAAATCACATGTTTATATCTGTGCTGGAATCTGGCACTGAATGGTTGCTTCATGGATACTTGTGAAGATGTGCATTTTGTTCATGGGAGACAGTTAAAACATGAGAAGATTTAATGGGGTGCATGGCATCCCTGTTCAGAATTGCTGTTAATCTACTTTGTGTCCAGCCCTTGTATATGCCAAGCACTGGGCAAAGGGCCTTGGGATACACACGTCATTTAATGCTCACAAAGAATCCTATGAAAGAAGTCCCAGTAGCGTCGTGTCCATTCTACAGCCAAGTCAGGGTCACAAACAGGAAAGAGGGGGCACACAGCTGCTCTGTGTCCCAGCGGAATTCATCCCATGACATTCAGGCCCAGCAGCCATTTCTTATCTGATGTGTTCCCAGACTCTGAAGGCACCTCCTGCCACAAAAGATCATTCACAAAGTTTGAAGGGGGTTGTATAGAAGAGCCCCTTCTTTGTTCTGCAGCATTCTCTCCGCAGGGACCTGTCTTCCTGGTGCTGGAATCTACCTGTAGCTTCTCTGCCAGAGAAGACAGATTCCTACCTGAAGCTTCTGTTTGCAGAGAAGGCAATTTCTTAGCTCTTTCTAAGGCTATTCCTTAGCAGCAATCTCTCACTGCAGCGTCCGTTATTAGCTCTATTTCTGCCAGCAGGGACACATGGAAGGGTTTTGGGCGTATTTTTAAGTGTCTGAGTGGCTGCTGTCTCTTTGGTTCTTCCTGCTTTCTTCTCTGCCATGATGGAAACTAAAAAATTTGACCCAGTGATGTTTTTTCAATCATTTGTTTTAGGTGCTGAGACTACAGGTATGTTTTCAAGGGATTGATAGTTTTTGCTGATGGATGGCATGGAGTGTGTAAAGAAAATGGAGAAAACTAAGGGTTATGGCAGGGATATGATGTTACCCACTGTGTGAACTGAGCTGACATCGTCTGAGATGGAGCAGATTAAGGGAGGTTCAGGGGTTGGGAGAAGTTCCGGACATGTGAAATTTTGGACACCTTGAGATGTCTGCAGGACAAATATGTGTGTGACTCAGTATATATATGGGATTGGGAGTTACCTGCATTTAGATGCTGTGGGGCTGACGTGTGGATAAAGCCATTCAGGGCCTGGGCCCTGGAGCACTCTTGTGGGATCGTGTCAGAGGGAAGAGCTCACAAAAGAGGCTGAGAAGGAGCTTTTCTGGCAGAGAGTTGTCACACAGAAGACCAAAGAACTTATTTCAAGAAATGCGGAGTCTACAACTGGGTCAAACACTAAGAGGTTGAGTGATGCGAGCCTAGCATATTGACCACTGGATTTGGTGACCTGGAAGTTTCCTGTCATCTTAAGAGCAAATTAGGGACATGATGTGGGTTAAAGCCTGATGCCAGAGGAATAAGGAGGGAATGGGAGCTCAGTAAGTGAGCAGAGGTGATTCTTGAAATAGCATTTGCTGTGGGGGGCAGGATGCAGAGGAATGGGACTGAAGGGGAAATGAGGCCAAGGAAGCTTATTTATCTATGTACATTTTTAAGATGGGAGTTATTTGTCTGTGAAGTTTTTAAGATGGGTGATTCTTGTGTATGTTTGAATGTTACTCCATTAGAGTCAAAGATAAAAAATGATTGTTGACACAAGAGGAAGAGAGGCAATAGCAATAGAAGCAACATCCTCAGAGAAAATGTGTCAAGAGAATGGTTCCATGTGCTCAGTGGAGGGTCAGCCCTGGGAAGGGGCTGATATGTCCTTTCACTGTTACAAGAGAGAAGGAAGAGAAAGCCAGGATGGGTGCCAGGAGGTTCACAGAGGAGCTCCTGTCTCATGGACTTTGTTTTCCCAGGAAATAAGAGGAAATGTCTGCCTATCTGTGTGTCCTAATTTTTTATTGACAATGGTAGAATATTGGAGTAATCAAAATGTACAAGAGCAGTTGTTGTGGGTTGAATTTTGCCCCGACAGAGATATGTTCTAGGTCTGAGTACCAGTACCTGTGAATGTGACCTTATTTGGAAATAAGGTCTTTGAAAAAAAATCAAGTTAAGATGTGGTCCTACAGCATTAGGATTAATCATACACCCCTAATCCAGTGAGTGGTGTCCTTATACGAAGAGGGATATTGGTTACATAGACACACGGAGAAGAGCACCATGGGATGGAGGAAGAAGTAAGACTGATGCATCTACAACCCAAGGAAAGCCGACCAATGACTACTGGCAACCTACGGAATCTTGGAATAGACTCTCCCTCAGAGCTCGCCAGAAGGAACCAGCCTCACTGACACCTGGATTTCAGACACGTAGCCTGCAGAACTGCCAGAGAACAAATTTCTGTCGTTTTAAGCCACCCAGTTGTAGTAATGTGTTGTGGCCTCCTTAGTAAATTAACACAGCTGTGTTATAGTTTGAGCCATAGATAACCTTCAACTGATCTCTTCATCCAGATGATCATCTTTGGCAAAGATTTTGCCTGTGCTCACTGCAGGATAGGAAAGACAGGATTTCACCCACAGTGCCCATGTATTGCATCAGAATCATCCAAACTGTTCTTCTTGTTTCATGCCCTGACCTCTTCCATATTGTTCACAGCCAAGCACCTGGAGTGATCCCTGGAAGGCTCCAAACCCTTCAGGGACTTTACACATCATGGACAATAAAAGCCAGAGATATTCCAGTGCCCCACAAGGCCACACGCAGCCTGAACATCTATTACCTGTCCGTCCATAATTCCTACTCTTCCAGCTCTCACTGCCTCTGCTCCAACCACTTGGCTTTTCCTTGAACACATCAGGCACAGTCTTGCTGTACGGCCTTTGCACAAACTAAGCCCTCCGTCTGAATGACTCTCTCCAAAATAGCTGCCTGGCTAACTCCAACATCTTTCTCAACTATTGCTTTCCAATGAGGGCTACTCTGACCATGCTATTGTAAAGTGCAATCCAACCCACCATGCTCAGCACTGTGGATCCCTCTTGTCTTGCTATATTTTTCCACGGTATTTGTTGCCTTCCAACGTATCATGTATTTTATTATGTGATGTTTAGTGCCGCCCTTTTGTCATTCTGTGAAAAATACCCTCACAGGGCCAAGATTCTTGACTCTTTCATTCACTAACAAACTTTAAGAACACATAACAGTGTCTGGCTCACAGTTAGTGCTCTATAAATTTTTGCTGAATGAATGAATAAGGGTAATGTGTATAGCAGAATAATGTAGGTATAACTAGGTAAGCGATGAGTACATGGTAGCAATTATTACAAAAGGATTCTACTATAAATTATCACTGGACTCAAAATGGGAATCCTAGTACAAAAGACACGTACTTGACATCACTAAAACATTGCATACCCACATGATGCCCTCTCTCCACAAAATTGATCCCTGCTGAGCAGTAACTATTAACCACCCACTGAGTGGTAAGTCCTTATGCTAAGCACCATGAATACAAGGGCAAGAGCAGGATTTTGGGTTGCACAGCTGGTGTTTCAGGCACCCATCCTCCCAGGGAACCCCACAGAAGTGCTCCGTGTCACCTGAGTACGCAGAACCCAAGCCCCCAAGCCATTTTCCCCATGCCATCCTAATGGCGCTCTCAGCCTTGATGGGACGAGCCATGATGTTCCTGCCCATCACCTCGTAGTGGCGACAGGAACCTGCCCGCTCACTCACTGCATGCCCATTGGCTGGACAGTGATAGAGGCGGGCCCTGACAAGCGCATGTTCAGAGGGAGGAGCCAGAGGGGCACCTGCCAGCTCCTTGGGTGGCTGCAGTGTCCCTGGCTTTCCTGAGGGGGGCTCACTAACGGCTGGGTCCCATCCCACGGAGGCTGAGGAGAAGCAGGAGGCGAGTCCCTGAGGAGACGCCGTGACCTGAGGGCTTCCCTTACTGAGGAGGCCTCATGCTTCATCTGTCACAAGCGGTGCCCGGGCCGGTGGTGACAACAGAGACAATGCTCAGGCTTCTGAGACGTGCTTTGGCCTTCTTCCGTAGTACAGCCGACCCCACAGAGCAGCAGCACCCACAGCAGCAGAGCCCACAGGAGCAGCGCCCACAGCAGTGGGGCCCACAGCAGCAGGACCCACAGCAGCAGGACCCACGGCAGCAGGACCCACAGGAGCAGGACCCACAGGAGCAGGGGCTCCCAGAAGGTATTCCTCTGTGTGTTCCCTTGGCTCCTACCCCAGAAGCCTCCTAATAGAGGCTCTCCTCACCCCCGGTATGAGGATCTGGTGGCTCTGGCGGGTACAGCACGTGACGGCGGCTCCATCTTCTGTGCGTGCATGGGTAGGCGTCCTGCGTCCCCAACAGGTCCCTGAGAACCAACTCCCAAACTCTCCTGTCCATCTAAAGCGGGACGGTGTTGACAGAGACCACCTTGGGGGCTGTACCGCCTGTGGTTTTCCCCAACGTGGATGTGCAGCACATGCCTATTTATATTTCCAGTAGGCAAGAAACTCCCTAATTGCGAGTGAATTTAGGCTTGTATCCCAAGCAGAAATTTAATTTGAAGCCAAGTGGATGCCTCATACATATCTGGTCCTATAGGAGAGCAGAGAACCCGTTGTGCGGGCCAACTGCTGAGGTCAGATCCATAAATATTGCTGGTCAGCTAGGCTTGTGTAGAATAAAAGAGAGAGAGAGAGAGAGAGAGAGAAGGAAAAGGAGAAGGAGACCTTTTGGATGCCGTCTGGGGCTGGCAATCAATCTCCAGATATCTTTTAGTGCTTTCTCTGCTGAGATGGTTAAGTATCTATACAAGGTGCTAGTCATTATGTTGGTGATAATGATGGAGGGATATAGTAGGAGCAGAAGCTTAAAGACTCTCATATGTAGATATGGTGGAAACAGGTAACATTTACACTCTCTTGCGCAAGACACTCCACAGCTCTCGACAGTTGATGTGCATGTGTCAGTTAATACAAGGCGGGCGCGGTGGCTCATGCCTCTAATCCTAGCTCTTTGGGAGTTCCAGGCGGGTGGATCACTTGAGTCCAGGAGTCTGAGACCAACCTGAGATAACATAGCGAAACTCCGTCTCTACTAAAAACACAAAAATTAGCCAGGTATGGCGGCATGCACCCGTCATCCCAGCTACTCGGGAGGCTGAGACATGAGAACCACTTGAACCTGGGAGGCAGAGGTTGCTGAGAGCCGAGATTGCGCCACTGCACTACAGCCTCAGCGACAGAGCCAGACTCTGCTCAAAAAATTAAAAATTACTTGAAAATTTAAAAATTAAAATTTTTTTTTAAAATTAAAAATTAAAAAAAGAAAACTGCAACAACCCTATTAGGTGAAAATTTGATTGTTGTGGATTGACAGAAGAAAACAAAGTCAGAGACGTTAAAAAACTTCTCTGCCCAGGTTTATGCAGATGGTGAGTATAAGATATATTTGTAGTAGATGTTTGCATTTGAGGCTAATAATGTGACTTTTGTTTCTTTATCTTGTAGGTGACACCCAGTTGACAACTGTGCAGGGAGTTGTCACAAGTTTCTGTGGTGATTATGGCGTGATTGATGAGTCGATCTACTTCAGTAGTGATGTTGTGACTGGCAACGTGCCTCTAAAAGTTGGACAAAAAGTTAATGTGGTTGTGGAAGAAGATAAATTACTTTATGGATTGAGAGCAATCAAGGTGAGATGTGCATGAGTTTGGGAATTGTGTCTTATCCCAATGGGTTTTCTTTCTCCATCTTTCTGTTCTTGTATTAACCCAACATCTCTACTGTGATCCGTAGAGTGGATATAGACTGCAATTTGAAGCCCCACCCCTCTGAATCTGTAGGTTCTTCTGTTCTAATATTTGTAGTGATTTCTGCTTTAGAACATAAAAATTACTTATCTATTCTTCTAATCTTTAAACAACATGGGTAACAATAATAATTATTGGACTCTATACAATCCTTCAACTTCCCTTATCAGGTAAAAAACCATTTTCTGTAGTGTGCATTCATAGCAGTGGAATTGCTATGTGAAACCATGTGCCTTGTAAACATTTTAAAAAGAGCTTCATGGAGATATAGTTCACAAACCACAGAACTCTCTTAAGGGTACAATTCAATAACATTTGGCAGATTTACGGAGTCCTGAGAATATCACCTGAGTCCAGATATTTACCCATTCAGTGGCTATTATGAAATTATTCTTTAGCTCTACTGTACTAATTGATTCTCTCAGCAATAGGCGGTAAGACTGCCCATCTGCCCATATAGGCAAGGATAACAATATTATCAATCTGAAATCTTTGCAAATATGAGAAAGGAAAAGCAGTCTCATCATTCATTTGGAATTATTAAGGATCTTAATGAGATTACAGCAAGTTTCCTTTCTTGGACTTACTTATACAATAGGGATATTTACGGCTATCTCTATGGTAGGAACATTAGATTTGTAATAAGAAAGTTTGTATATTACGTCCTTGTAGTATTTCCTCTGATACCATCTTTTTTCTTTGCTTTATGTCTTTCATCCTTTTACAGCCTTATTGAGATATAAGTCACGTGATTCACCATGCAATTCACCCATCTACAGGGTACAATCCAGTGGTTTTTAGTTTGTTCACAGGGTTAGGCAACCATCACCACAAACAATTTTAGAACATTTTCATCACTGTAAAAGGAAGCTCCATAACCATTCATAGTCTTTTCCCATTTCTCCCTGATCTCCCAACTGTCCCCTCCCCCCGCAACATCCAGCCCCAGGAAATCACTTATCCATTTTCTGTTTGTATGTATTTGCCCATTCTGGACAGTTAAAAAAGATTCCTTCTATATAACTGTAATGATATGTCCTTTTACCAACATCTCCTCATTCCTCCATCCACCCTAACAACCCAAGCATCTGGCAACCACCATTCTACTCTACACTGCTATGAGGTAAACTTTTTTTATATTCTGCATGTGAATGAGACCATGCAGTTATTTGTGTTTGTGTGACAGGCTTATTTCACTTACATATCGTTCTTCAGGTTCATCCATGTTGTCCCAAATGGCAAGATTTTGTTCTGTTTTATGGCTGAATAGTATTCCATTGTGTATTTATACCACATTTCCTTTATCCACTCATCCATAGATGGACACTTAAATTGCTTTCGTTTCTTGGCTATTGTGAATAGGGCTGCAATAAGCATGGAAGTGCTAACATCTCTTTGACACACTGATGACACTCTCTTTGGATACATGCTCAGTAGTTCATGGATTCATGTGATTCATGGATTCATGTGATAGTTCCATTGTTAATATTTTGGAGAACTTCCATACTGTTTTCCATAATGGCTGTAACAACTTACATCCCACCAACTGTGCATAAAGTTTCCAATTTCTCCACATCCTTGCCAATACTTGTTATCTCTTTTCTTTTTAATGTTAGCCATTTTAACATGTTTCAGGTGGTATCTCTGTGGTTTTGATTAGCATTGTCCTGAAGATTAGAAAAGATGAGCATTTTTTTAATATGCCTGTTGGCCATTTGTATGTCTTCTTTTGAAATATGTCTATTCAGGTCTTTTGCTTATCTTTAATAGGATTATTTGTTTTCTTGCTATGAGTTGTTGGAGTTACTCATACATTTTGGAAACTGACCCCTTACGAGATGTATAGATTGTCAGTGTTTTCTGCTACCTATAGATTGTCTCTCCACTCTTTGATCATCTCCTTTGCAGTACAGAAGCTTTTTAGTTCAAAGTAATCCCATTGTCTGTTTTTCCTTTTGTTGCCTTTGTTTTTGAGGTCCTAATTTTAAAATATCGTTGCCCAAAACAATGTCATGGAGCTTTCCCCCTATATCTCTATCTAGTAGTTTCATAGCTTTGGGTCTTCATTTTAAAGCTTTAAATCATTTTGAATTGATTTATATACATGCTGAGAGATAAGGGTGGAAATTCATTTTACTCAGATGAATATCCAGTTATTTTCAACATCATTTATTGAAGAGAGTGCACTTTCTCAACATTGTGTGTTCTCAGGCCTTTTGTTGAATATCAGTTGACTGTAAATGCACGGATTTCATTCCGGGCTCTGTATTCCGCTCCATTTGTGGATGTATCCACTGGTACTATGCTGTTATGCTTACTATAGCTTTGTCATATGCTTTGACATCAAGTAGTGTGATGCCTCCAGCTTTGTTCCTTGTATTCCAGACTGCTTCAACTACCTGGAATCTTTTGCGGTTCTATACAAATTTTAGGAGTGTTTCTTCTATTTCCAAGAAGAATGTCATTGGTATTTTCATAGCAGTTGCATTGAATCTATAGATTGCTTTAGGTTACGGACATTTTAACAATGTTTATTCTTCCTGTCCATGAACACATGATATATTTCAATTCGTTCCTGCCTCTTTCAATTTGCTTTGTTAATGATTTATAGTTTTTGGCGTTGCAGTCCTTCACCTCCTTCGTTAAATTTATTCCTATTTTATTCTTTGAAGGTGTTTTAAATGGGATTGTTTCTTGATATCTTTTTCAGATAGTTCCCTATTGGTGTATAGAAATGCTACTGATTCTTGTGTGTTGGTTGTGTATCGTGCCACTTTCCTGAATTTGTTTATTAGACCTAGTAGCTTTTTGGTGGTGTCTTCAGGGTTATTTATATGTAAAAGCTTCCCATCTGCAAACAGGGCCAATCTAAATTCTTCCTTTTGAATTTAGATGCCTTTTGTTTCTTCTTGCCTAGTTTCTCTGACTAGTACTTCCAGTACTATATGCGATAGAAAGGGCAAAAGTGGGCATTTCTGTCTTGTTTTAGGTCTTAGAGGAAAAGCCTGCAACATTTCCCCATTCAGTATGATGTTACCTGTGGGTTTATTATATATGACCTATATTGTGTTGAGGTGCACTCCTCCTATATCTAAGTTGTGGAGTTTTTATCACGAAGGGATGTGGAATTCGGTTAAATGCTTTTCCTGCTTAAATTGGAATGATCCTATGGCTTTCGTGCTTCATTCTGTTCATGTGATATAGCACATTTATTGATTTGTGTATGTTGAAAATTTCTTGTATCCCAGGATTGAATACCTCTAGAACATGATGAATGGTGTTTTTAATGTGCTGTGGAATTTGGTTTACTAATACCTTCTTAAAGATTTTTACAACTGTGTTCATCAGGAATTTTGGCATGCAGTTTTCTTTGCTTTTTTCTTTTTTGTGTTTCCTTGTCTGGGTTTTCTACCAGGATAATGCGGGTGTGATAGAATGCGTTTGGAAGTGTTCCTTTCTTGTCGTTTTTTTGGAATAGCATTAAAAGTATAGCTATTAATTCTTCTTCTTTATATATAAATTTTGGTAGTATTAGGAAGGGAAGCCATTCTATCTTAGACTCTTCATCGATGGGGGATTTTTTATTACTGAAACACTTTCCTTACTTGTTAATGGTCTGTTCAGAATTTCCATTTCTTCACCATTACATCTTGGTAGGTTGCATGTGTCCAGGAATGTATCCATTTCTTCTAGCTTGTCCCGTTGTAGGCAGATGATTGTTCATAATAGTTCTTATGATACGTTTATTTTGGTGATGTCAGTTTTGGTGTCTCCTTTTTCATCTTGGCTTTTATTTATTTGAATCTTCTCCCTTTTTTCCTTTAGTCTAGCTAAGGTTTTGTTGATTTGGTTTACCTCTTCAAGAAACCAACTGATTGTTTCATTAATATTTGTATTGTTCTTCTTATGTCTATTTGATTTATTTCTGCTCTGCCCTTTATGATTTCTGTCTTCCTACTTTGGGATTGCATTTTTTTTCTTTTTTTTTTTTCTAGTTCCTCAAGGTGCAGTGTGGGGTTGTTTATTTAAGATGTATCTTTTCTTTTGAGGTAGGCTTTATTGATGTAAACTTCACTTTTAGAATTGCTTTTGCTGTATTTCATGGGTTTTCATATATTATGCCTTCATTTTGCTTTATCCCAAGAAATGTTTGCACTTTGCTTTTAATTTCTTCATTGACCCATTCGTTATTTAGGAGCATGTTGTTTAATTTCCATCCACGTCTAAAGTTTCCAAAGTTCCTACTTTTATTCATTTCTAGTAATTTACCATTGTGGTTAGAGAAGTGATTTGATATTATTTCAAATTGCTTTAATTTGCCAAGACCTGTTTTATGGCCTGCCCCATAATCTATCCTCGAGAATGTTCCACATGCAGTTGGAAAGAATATGTGTTTTGGAGTATTTGGATGGAATGTTCTGTAAATGACTGTTAGGTCCATTTGGTCCAGAGTGCAGATAAATCTCACTTTTTGTGGGGTCAGTGTACTATCTGGACAATCTACTCATTGTTGCAAGTTGGGTGTTGAAGTCTCCTACAGTTATTGCATTGCAATCTGTCTCACCATTTAGACCTTAATATTTGCTTCATATATTTATGTGCTGCTATGTTGGGTGCATATTTTTGGAAATCATTATATCCTCTTGATGAATTGACCCCTTTATCATTATATAATGATCTTCTTGTTCTTTTTACCGTTTGTGATTTAAAGCCTATTTTATTTGAAATTAGTTTAGCTGCTCCCCCTCTCTTTTGATTTCCCTTTACACGGAAGAATATCTTTTTTCATGCCTTCACTTTCAGTTTACGAATGTCCATTAAGGAGAAGTGGATCTCTCATAGGTTTGGTTGTTGTTGTTGTTGTTTAAATCCATTCAGCTACTCTGTGTATTTTAGTTGAAGAATGTCATCCATTTCTATCAAGTTAATTATTGATAGGCAAGGATTTACTGCTGTCATTTAGATAATTTTTTCTACTTATTTTGTAGGTAATTTCTTCCTTTCTTTCTCTTTTACTGTCTTTCTTGATAAGAGATTTTCCTCTATTAGTATGTTTTGTTTCCTTGATATTTTAAAATGTGTTTATTACATGATTTTTTTCTTTGTGGTTAGCATGAGGCATACAAAAACATAATCACAGCAGTTTATTTATTGATAATATAACTTTGATCACAAAATAAAAACACTCTACCATTTAACTCCACCCCCAGATTTTGAGTTCTGTATTTTACACTTTACAATTTTTTATATTTTATATCCCTTAATGAATTATTGTACGTATTTTATTTTTACTAGCTCCGTTTTTAACCATTACATGAAAGATATACATGATCTGGACACCACTGTTACCTTAATAGAGTATTGTGAATGTGTGTGGTTACTTTTACTAGTGAGTTTTATACCTTTAGATATTTTTGCATTACTCATTAGCGTCCCTTATGTCACTTGGAAGAACTCTCCACAGGATTTCTTGTAAGACAGTTGTGGTGGTGAGGAAGTTTCTCAGCTGTGATTTCTCTGTAAAAGTCTTTTTCTGCCCTTCACTTCTTGGTACATTATTCTTGGTTGGTCATTTTTTCTTGATCTCCTTGAATATATCATCACACTCTCTCCTGGCCTGTTATGCTTCTGCTGAGAAGTCTTCTGGTAGGCATATTGGGACTGCCTTATATGTGATTTGCTTCTTTCCTCTTGCTGCTCTCAGGATTTTTTCTTTATTTTTCATCTTTGAGAGTTTGATTTTAATATGTCATGGGGTAATCTTATTTGGATTGTATCTGAACGCAGAACTTTGGTCTTCCAGTACCTAGACGTTTGTAACTTTCTCTGGGTTTGGATGGCTCCCCATTATTATTTTTTAAATAATATTTCTACCTCTTTTTCACTCCTTCCTCTTGAATATGAATGACTCATACTATTGCTCTGCTGATAATTGTCCCAGAAATTCAGTAAGTTTTTTTTCATTCCGTATCCTTCCTTTTAATTTTGTCTCCTGTGACTGTATATTTTTAATGAAGCCGTCTCCAAGTTTAAAGATTCTTCATTTTGCTCGACAATTTTCCTGTGGATGTTCTCTATTGTATACTTCCTTCATTGTGTTTTTTGATTTTTGTATTTGTTTGGTTTTTTAAAATTCTTTCAATCTTTCTTTCAAATTACTCTGATAAATTCTAATCATTTCTCTGTAATTGTTTTCAAGGTTCACAGAGCATGTGGAAAATAGATATTTTGAATTATTTATTAAACAACTCACATATTCCTATCTCTCTAGGCTCAATTACTGGCACCTTGTTTTGTCAGTTTGGTGATGTCATGTTTTCCTTATTGTTCTTGATCTTTGTGGTCATGTGTTTATATCTGTGTATTGAAGAAGTAGGTATTCATTTCAGTCTTTGCAGTCTAGCTTTTAGGGGACATCCTTTAGCAGTAAGCCTGTCCAGAAACTCTGTATAGGTCTCTTTTGGTCCTTATGCTTGTCAACACTACAGCTATTGAAGCACTAGGGGGCTTCCTAATCCCAGGGACACAGCGACAGATGCTGCAATGGCATGCATTCCCTTAGCTGTTGAGACTGGTGCCTTGCAAGACTGGAATCCAAGGCTCCACTCATTCACAGACAACTCCCTGTTGCTGTAGAATATTCTGAGCATAAGGCCACTGGAATCACTCGGCAGAGATGTGGGCCAGGTATTGAGTTTGTTTTGCTGTGGCTGTGGCTTCCTGTCTGTTGCCAGGGTGGGTCTAGAGACTCGGTCCACAAGTACCATCTCAGAGTCTGGGGCCATGGGCCATGGGCGTTTCTCAAGTGGTGGCATATAGTGTGGAAGGCCTGATATTGGGTTCCCAGGCAATGTCCTATGCTTGCTACTCTCTCTTTCCTCCGGGTGGATGGTATCTCTCTCCATGCTGTGCTGTTGAAGGTCAGGGAAGGGGTGATGTGGGTAATGTAAAACTGTCTTTACTACCCTCTTCAATGCATCTTTTCTTATTTTCACGCTATAACCAGGTACCGTGGTCTCTCACCTGGTTTCCTTCTGTCAAGTGACGGTATTTTCATACAAGGATAGCTTTTCACATTGATGTTTCTGCAGGAGGACAATCACTGGAGAGCCCCATTTCTCCATCTTGCTCCCCTCCTCCTCCATCTGCTTAATTTTTACATACTATAAATATGTCCATCTTGTCCATGTGGCTTCTGGGTTCAGGAAGTTTCCTTAGGCTAATTCTAACACATAATTTACACGAGTATTCACCTAGCTTTTCTTCTGAAAGTCATTCATTTATTTATATCTAAACGTACAGTCAGCCTGTGTTTGCTTTCCGTGTATACGACTGAGAGAAGGATCCGCGTCTTGTTTCACTACTGGCTATTCAGTTGCCCTAAACGTTAATTGGATAATCCACTTTGCCCCCATCGTATTGAAATACCACTTCTGTCATACAACCCATTATTGCAAACATTTGAATCTGTCTGTACCTGCTATTGTGTTGGTGGTATTTCCAAGGCAAAAGAAACAGAGTTGGGAGCCATGAAACATGGGCAAAGCTTTAGTCTGCAGTATGTCTGTGAGTTGGTGTGGAGTCAAGGAACAGAGAGGTCTGAGGGTGCTGTGGATCATCCACTGGGATACTGACGGAAGTGGTGGTAGATACGTGGATGGGAGGCTAATGCCTCATTCCTTCATGACAGTAAGTGAGGGGAAAACAAACATCAGATTGGTATTGACAGCTGGAAAGACACCAGTTAAGAAATGAGAATAGCAGCAAACTAGGCTATTTTTAAAACCATGAAAAATTATTTACAACTCAGTGGCTCAAGTTTCCATTAGAAGTCTCTGATCTGCAAATTCCAACCCTAGGAGTTTACCCTATTGTTAAGTCAAGCAAGTAGTCCAAATTTTAGGACACAAGCAAAATGTCTAATCACGTGGAATTGGGTTGGTAAATTATGGCACATCCATTAATTGGGATTCTCTATGACTGTTTCTGTCCTCTCTTGTTATTTGAAAACGTTTGTGTTCATTTAATGTGATACTTTACTACTGAATACCATGCTAATTTGCTTTTTAAATGAGCATTTACATATGTATATATATTTGTGCACAGACAAAAACATCAGGATGAGTGTTACTGAGAAAATGTAGTCCCTGGTGCTCTCTTGGTAATGGAATATGGATTATGGGGTAACCGCCTTTTGCTGTCTGCATATCTGTTTTCTTTTTTTCCCTACTTTTAGTACAATGAACTTGCATTATTTCTGTAAGTTTTAAGGATTATAAAATAAGGACTATTACACCTCCAATAAGGAAAAAGGTTTGTATGCCTTTCTATTGTAGATAAAGTAAAGCCTTAATTTGACTTGGTTTATTGAACCTCCCCCAGTTGAGGTTATTGTTCCAACTTTATCTCGTGCTTCTCTCTCCTAGGCCTGGATCTGGAATGTCAGGGCTTTGCTCCCTAGGCTCCTAAATGGTGTTGTTTTTCCTCTCTGCCTTCCCGCTCCTCTACCCGTGTTTACAAGGTTACACCTCTGTCTTCTTTCACAACCCAGCACAAATCTGACTTCCCCCAAGCAATGCTGCTATTTTCTCCGTCTGAAATGTTCTCCGTTTAGATAAGTCACAGAAACTATCTTTAAACTAGTCTTATATCATTCATCGCAACCTGCTTATGACTACATATCTTTCCACTTTACCGTCATTTCACTGTGAATTCCTTTAGGCGAATGATGGTATTTTTTAAATCTGGGAGTCTAATGGTACAAGGGCATTAAACTTGGGTATGCAATTAATATTTTGGGATACATTTCACAATTCATGAAGCACACACATGATTTCTACCATCATCTCAAGTCTATGGTCCATTTAGCATGTGAACTATATTCACCAGTGTTTAGGATGGTTTTTGAAAATATTTTGGAATACCAGTGTTTTAACCATGTAAGTTCCTGTGTTTAAATTTGTATTATTTTTGAAGAAACTCTTTCCTAAATCTTACAGGTGGATGTTTTGCCTCGCCCTCTTAATGGTGATGGACCCTCAGACTCAAAAATCAGAGTTTTAAATGGATGTGTTACTTCTATAAGTGAAGATACTATTTATATTAATAACATCATTTATTTCCCTATGGACATTGTTTCTGAAGGTATGATTTACATTTTGTGATATATGATGTAATTCTTAATTTTTTGAGTGGTTTTTAGTCCTAGATCAAATTTTACAGTGTACTTGGCTTCAGTCAATGGCTCTTCAATATTAGAGGTAGACCTTTCCAATTGAAATTATGTACAATATAGGGGCAAATAGGCAGTATTATAAAATGTCTGCTGTCGTCTATTGTGTGTTCATTTGTTCAATGCCCTCAGTAATGCCTGGATATATTTTTCATTCACATAAGAATTTAATTTCTAATCATGGAAACAATCCTACAAGTACATAGAGACACTATTTTTAATACCCTTCAAAGACTATACTTGCAGGGATCACTTCTGTAGTTGGTTACTAGAGAAGTTTCTGTGGCAGGGTAGACTACCAAATTTTAAAAGAATACACTTGAAATGCTTCAAAGTTAGGATTGGAGATAGTGCTTTGTGGCTGTGTGTGTGTGTGTGTGTGTTGTGGAATTCTCTTTGTAATCAGCCAATATGTTCTAATATTTCGCTTATAACAAAAGATACACTTTTTTTTTTTTTTTTTTGCTATTTTTGTCCATTGCAACAGTCATATAGCTTGGGCATAAAAGGGGAGATTAGCCCCACTTGCCCAGGCAGCTTGCTAGTTTGTTTCCTTGGATGCAAAAACAGGACTCTGACCTGAATTTTGTTTTAAGATGTTGACTCTGTCTGCGTTGTCGAGAAGAGACTATGAAGGAAGGATGGAGTCAGGAAATCAGTCAGGAAAACGTTGTAATATTCCTGGTGAGAGATGATGGAGATGTGAATGAAAGTGGAGAGGTGGAGGACCTGAGGATTGAGTTGACTCTGGATATATTTTGAAGTTAGAGAAGAACCCAGGAGGTAACGGATTAGATCTTTGATGTGGAGGAAAGATGAGTCCAAGGTACCTCCAAAGTTTTTGGTTTGAGCAGTGGTGAGGGTGGAGTTGCCAGTTTGTGATGTAGACGACCGAGGCAAACAAAAGTTTGTGAATACGGAGAATACCAACAACTCAGCTTTACACATGTTAGATTGGTGTAAGCATATGGATAATTGACCCTGAGGTTGGTTAGAGCTGGAGGCATATACATTTTGGAGTTATTGGCCCATAGATATACGATACACCCACACAAAAGAAATGTATGCAAATTAACACAGACAGACAGAGAGAAGTCTAACATTGTGTCTTGTATCATTCTACAATGCTGGGTCCTAAGGTGAAGAAATGTTTCACTTTGTTGATATTGCTAGTTTTCTGGAGTCATTGTGGCAATTTACTGTCTCAGTTGCAGTTGGGATTTCCATTTGCTCCAGATTCTTTCATGTACCTTTGTTATCCTGTGAGTCACGTTTAACTTATTGTAAACTTGTGTTTCAACCTCGATGGTCTTAACGGTAATCCTTAAGGCACAGACTTAAGACGCTTCATGTTCTCACTCATAGGTGGGAATTGAACAATGAGAACACTTGGACACAGGAAGGGGAACATCACACACTGGGGCCTGTTGTGGGGTGGGGCGAGTGGGGAGGGAAAGCATTAGGAGATATACCCAATGTAAATGATGAGTTAATGGGTGCAGCACACAAACACGGCACATGTACACATATGTAACAAACCTGCACGTTGTGCACATGGACCCTAGAACTTAAAGTATAATAATAATAATAATAATAGTAATAATAATAAAAAGAGTTCATCAGCGGAACACAACACTAGGGGAAATTGATTCATTCTGAAAGTAACAACATTTCCTAGTGGTACTGGTACTGCTACCACTACTACCAATCAACACTTATTTGGTGGTTACTATGCACCAGCGATGATTCTGTGTGTATCAACGACATCTATTAAGTGTCACAGCAGCTCAGTATCTTGAAGGCTACTTATCGTGCTTCTCATTTTATAAATGAAGAAAACGAGGCACAGAGAGATTAAACATCTTGGCTAAGGTTGCAAACTGAATGAGTGGCAGTGGCTCACGCTTGTAATCCCAGCACTTTGGGAGGCCGAGGCGGGCGGATCACGAGGTCAGGAGATCGAGACCACGGTGAAACCCCGTCTCTACTAAAAATACAAAAAAAAATTAGCCGGGCGTGGTGGCGGGTGCCTGTAGTCCTAGCTACTTGGAGAGGCTGAGGCAGGAGAATGGCGTGAACCCAGGAGGCGGAGCTTGCAGTGAGCCGAGATTGCGCCACTGCACTCCAGCCTGGGCGACAGAGCAAGACTCCATGTTAAAAAAAAAAAAAAAAAAAGATTCAAACGTACGTGGCCAGGTTCAAACTTGTGCTCTTACCTACATGTTTGACTGCCTCTCACTAAGGAGTTGTGAACACGAACAGTTGTTTAGTAGATCCTGTGCTGCTCCCTCAGATTGGCTGTGATGCACAGTTCACACTTTGCTCCATTTGACTTTGTTAAATCAGCAGAGGAGAGTCAATGCCTAAGGATTATAAACTTCTTTTTGAACTTAGAGATTAACAGTGTGTCTGTTTAAATATGTGCAAAAATGATTTTAGATGTTGCAGAACTGACTTTAAAGTAGTACACTACCAAATAACGTGTGAAATTCAAGGCGGCCTAGTTAAGAGATCATGACACTCCCATTTCTCCATGGCTGTTTTAGATTTTGTGCCTTATAAGGGTGACTGGTTAAAAGTTGAATATTCCACTGAACCAGGCTTCTCAAACTTCAAGGCAAGCTCTGTGAAGCCCACCCGTTGTATTCATGCGGAAGAGGTAATTTCTTTCCTGTTGCTCCCATCATCGGTTTCTGTGAACCCTTCCTTTTGTGATAATTTTCGTGCCCAGGTTTCTGTTGGGTGCAATGGGAATTCCAGAAAATATGAAGAAATACATTCTTTGCCAACAAAGGAGCCACTTTTCTTATTGAAAAGGCAGGACTTCCCAAAGGAAATAATTAGAAAATTATGTAGAACAAGGACATTAATCGATTAAGTTCTAAATTGTGCATTTTATTCAATACTCAAATGTTATTAGAATCTTCCAACAACAGGAGGAAGAAAAACAATCTTTGTGTCAGAAAATTGTAGGGAAAGAATGAATGGCGTGTGTTGTGGGACTTGAGCTTAACAGTAAATGTTGAGAATGATTTGGGTATTGGAGCCTGAATATGACCAGCAAATTCAGGGCAATAGAGGGTAATGGACATATTTTGGTAATATTTAGAGCTGGATTTCTCATCAAAGACACAGGCCTCATCCCTGGAGAGCCTGTTTTAACTGGTCTGTGGTAGAGCATGGACATGGGTATTCTTACAAAGCACCCCTGGTGTTAGCAACGGGTCAACCAGGTTGGGAATTACTGATTTGCATTGAAGTGACCTGCAGTCATGCAGGACCCAGAGTGAGGAGGTGCACAGCTGGTTACAGTGATTATCGGGCTTTCTCATAATCATTTCCATTATTTATACTCACAGGTCCGCATTACTCACATACGTGGAAGAAGTGGGGTGATAAAGAATAGTATCTTTTTCACCTTGGATTCTGTGAGACTTCCTGATGGATACGTACCTCAAGTAGATGATATCGTCAATGTGGTCATGGTGGAGAGCACTCAGTTCTGCTTTAAGTGGAGAGCGGTTTCTATCACCCCAGCACAAAAATCATAATGACGAAACATTTTTATTCTGTTTATATTTCCTTTTAAGAGCAGTAAAGGGACTGGTTTAACTTAAAAGGTTAGCTTAGTAAGCCTAAATAGTATTTTACATATGGCTTTTCTGGCAAATCTAATTGAGATATTGGCTAGTTCAATTAGACCATGAACCCAGCTTAGGGAAGTGCCTTATCAATTAAAAGCACGCTAAATTAGCTTGCTAGTCACTGGAGGAAAGGAGTTCTTAATTAGAATGAACACTGCCATTAAATTTGAATTCCATATTTCCTATTAGCAGCAGCAGATTCCAGGATGATGGAGGCCTGGGACGGCCCTAAAGGAAACATCAGAGCCAAAGCATTTAACTGAAAAGGCATCAGGGACAGCATGTTAAAGGCGTTGACTTCAGTTTTGAGCCCCCTTATGCTGTCTGTACAACCTGTATTGTTCCATAGCCTCTTTCATCATCTGTCACCCACATAACTTGCGATGTTTATTGTTTTCCTTGTTCCTTCTTCCCCATGCTAGAATGTAAACTCCACAATGGCAGGATGTCTTTTGATCTGTTTTGTTTTTCTTTCTTTTTTTTTTCTTTCATTAAAGCATCACCACCACTTAGAGGAAGGCGTGACAGACTCACTGAGCAGATAAAATATTATTAAGTTCAATGACAATGATTGGGCCAGCAATGATATTTAGCTGTGGTTCATTCATCACTGGTTCCTTAGGAATAAAATTGTTGACCAAAGCATTAAGACCTCTGTTGATTTTTTTAACAACACCAACAACCATAGAAAGGAGACTCTGCTGTAAATGAGCCTCCATGGGCCACTTTGTTGCGGGAGTGCAGCTCATGTGAAGTCATGGAGAAACATACAAACACAGAGCTTCTGAAGGAAGGACAAGCTGCTTACCCGCTGGGAAGGGTTATAATAAAATCCAACAAGTACATCCCATGAAATTTCATGCTTTTGTCTAACAGCACATTTAACCATGTAGCTGTGACCTAGGGGAAGGGATGTATTCAGACCTATGGGCGTAGCTTCAATGTGGTTGTGAACTTACCCTGACTCCTCTGATTCATAATTCCACCATTATCCCCGGTCCCTGAATAAACAGGGTTGTGTTTTGACTTTCCACTACAGATCCAGTGACACCTCCCAATCATCCAGGGATTTGTTTCCCGCTTGATAGGAACAGTGAAGGTATGATAGAGTTCCCATTTTCACTCATTGGTTCACTCCACAAAATCCTACTGACTCTCTTTAACGTGCCAGGCACTGTTGAGGCTCTAGAGTTATACCATTAACCAAAAGGACAAAATTCCAGGCCCTAATGGAACTTGTGTTCTTTAAATGCCCACACCCCCCAACCATCCTTGGCTTCCTGACCCATGCAGCAGTAGCTCCTATGATTGAAAGGGGCAAGTGGGAGCTGTGGCAACACCAGGTCCCTGTGAATGTCCTCATTCAAAAGCAACCCCACACCCTGTGGAATTTCAGAGCAGTCCATGTTGGACTTGAGAGATGCAAGGGTCATGACTTTCACTACCTCCCCATTTAATTCTGCAGTTTGTTTGATGTGGAAGAATGTCCTTTGGGAGTTATAATGCATTATGATAAGCCCAATCAGCTGAGGATTCAGTCACAGCCGCTGTTTCACAAACTTCCTCACCGGACTGAGGATCACCTGGGAGGCAGCAGTTCAGCTGGGCAGGGGGGCAGGGATTGGATACATTTCCTCTATCTTCTTTCAAATAGCAAAGCCCAGAACCACTTTGCTTCCATAAGGCAGACCAAGCGGCGGTTCATTTTGAATATTTTGCCTCAGGGATGTGTTAACGCCAAGGCTCTTTCCCACAATTGAGAATGAATGGTCCTTGATCATCTCACGCTCATCACACCTGTGTCCCTAAATGGATGACCTCACGGCACAAGGACAGAAGGACTCAGGGACTAGGAAATAGTAGACTCTGTCAGAAACGTGCTTTCCCGACGTACAAAAGAATTGGATTGAAAATACAGGGACCTGTCACCACGAGTTTCTGGGGCTCCGGTGTTCTGCCACGGAGCTTCCAACTGGCACGCTGTGAAGGCGTTGCAGATGTGCTGATATCAGATGCCTCTCAGCTCATTTAGCGATACATGCAATGAAGAAAATGAAATAAGATAACGATCTTTAGCCGGGTTTGGCAAACGATGGCCCTTCTACCAATTCTGGCCTGATGCCTGCAATGATTCTAAAACATAAAGTTCTATTTAGGCACCCGGAGCCTAATCATGGCCCAGTAGATTGAACCTAGTGTCCTCGCTGTCATGATAATGCATACTGTTAATCAAAGGGGCACCTTGAAGTCTCTTATTTTGATCATGGTTTCATCCTCTAACCACTTGTAGCTTTCAGAGGTTCTGGTTTGTCATTTCACTCCTCTTGTGAGATGCATAAATCTTTAACTGTACCTCTGCCAAAGGGATATGCTCTGTGAATGTTATGCTTAGTGTGTAGTTCTCTGTTTTGTCAAAATTTCAAATTCACTTAATCAGCCCTATTTACAAGGATCCCTGTTCCCTTGGTGTTGGAGAATACGGTGTTTTGAATTGAAGCTCTTATTTCTATTGGTAAACTTGAGGTTGCACGTAAACCTCCAGTACCAGCCCAGGAATACAGAGTTTATTCCATGTTTTCCTCTCTGTCCACCTTTCCATGTGTATTGTTTCCTTCTCAGCTTTGGAGAACCCTAACTTCCATTATCCTCTGTGTATTTACTTCTTTGCACAATCCTGCCGTATATGCTCTCCTACTGTGGACAGCCTTCCATCTGTTCTCTAACTCCCTCTTCTCATGGACCCTGGCTTGCAGGAGGCCCCCTTGGAACCATTTTTTGGCAGGCTCCATGCCTACCTTCCTAAACTTTGGTACCCTGCTCTACAGGGATGGGTGAGTTAGAGAAAAAGGTTCGCTGTTGCCTTTGGAACTCCTCACAGAACTGGCTTTTAGTCACCATTTCATTGTAATAGTCACCTAGGACAGCCTGGGTTAAGTGCTTCATGAGTTTCTTTCCAGAGCTGCTGGCCTGGCCAGAAGAGTGAAGTCTTGGGGTTGGTTAAGGGCTATCAGTCTAAACATCCGTAACTAAGGACTCAGATCAGTTAGTATTCTTGTTGGTCTCATAAGGGGGAGGAAGAGAGTTCACCCTGCTGGGGCAACGTCATCCTACAGTGGTTTCACTTCCTAAGAGCATTGCCCCAGTTAACCCTAAAAGAGGTGAATTAGAAACTTTCATTCCCCAAATCCTCTGCATAGTTGAAGGCCTACTGTATATACAAAGGGTGAAAAGCATAACCTTATTGTTGAAGTTCCACTGAAAGAAAACAAAAGGTGGCCAGGTGCATGGCTCACACCTGTAATCCCAGCATTTTGGGAGACCGAGTTGGGTGGATCAACTGAGGTCAAGAGTTTGAGACCAGCCTGGCCAACATGGCGAAACCTCGTCTCTACTAAAAATGCCAAAAAATTTAGGGGGTCATGGTGGCACGTGCCTGTAGTCCCAGCTCCTTGGGGTGGCTGAGGCAGTAGAATCCTTTGAAACCAGGAGCCCGAGGTTGCAGTGAGCCAAGATCATGCCACTGCACTGCAGCCTGGGCGACATAGGGAGACTCCTTCTCAGGAAAAAAAAAAAAAAGATAAAAAAGAAAAGGAAAGGTACAAGCTATTTTGACAGCATAAAAAACATACTTTACAGTGGTTAGGGGGACTGAACATCTGTGTTCCCCAAAAATTCCTTTGTTGAAGCCGTAATCCCCAATGTGATCATATATGGCAGTGGGCATTTGGGAGGCTATTAGGCTTAGATGGGGTCATGAGACTAGAGCCCCATAATGGGATTTGTATCCTTAGAAGAAGAGGAAAAGAAGCCAGAATGTGCTCCCACTCCTCCATAGGAGGAAACAGCCAGAAGTTGACAAACGTCGAGCCAGAAAGAGGGCCCTTGCCCCGAACCGAATCAGTCAGCACCTTATTCTTGGACCTCCCAGCCTCCAGAACTATGCAATATAAATTTCCGTGGTATCGTGTTATAGCAGACCAAGCTAAGACAACCGAGAGCTAACATTGATATTCTGTAACAAATAAAAGCAATCTATACACTCATTGTGTTTTCAAAAACAAAGATATGGATTGGGAACACTCCCATCACATGAGGATCCCAAAATTCCCATGGATGGGAATTGTCCCCACCCATTAAATCATAATGAATAATACATGTGTTGATACATGTCATCTAAACCTTGTCACTCTATTCTTATAGAAATGTTTGTCTAAACACTATTCCAGTGTTTATTTACACTTATTTCCAGTGTAGCTTTTGTAATGGAAGGAGTAACATTTTACTCCGTGGTGCAACTCATGTACACAAGGGAGGCTGAGTCACTGATATGCAAAAGAACCCAACTTATTGGCCTATAATCGTTATAAGTTTCTGCTGTGGTCACACTCCTGGGGACAGGTTGCAAAGCCAGGAAAAAGTTGAGTTGAGCCGGGATCTAGTGTCTTCAAAACTACAGTTCTTACAGTTACAGCCAGCTGCAACATTATTCTGAATGAGGCCCAATACTCTTTAGGTAGATGCACAAAGCAAAGCAAAGTAGTCACATTTGGTGTGAATTGCCTTAAAACCAGATCCTTTCTCAGGTTGCCTGGAATGGTTCGGGATGTTACCCTTTTCTGATTCAATTAATTGCTGTGGTATTTATTGAGAACCTACCATGTGCCCAGCCCTGTTCTAGATGCTGAAGGCCCAGCAGATGGAAAAAGCAACCACGAACAAAAGCTCTGCAGCCATTAAGCTGACATAAAAGTGAGAAGACACAGACAATAAATACTCTGATGAGCATATGAATAAGTAAGAATTTCCGTCTAGCAGTTAGTGACAGAAAGAAAAGTAAGCAGGTGTTTGTGATAAGAGGTTTTTGAGGGCAGTGACCACGGACAGATGGTTTTCAATATTTTCAGCCGGAGTCAGTCTCCCTGATTTGAGAGTGAAACATGCAGGTCATTAGAAGCCAAGAAGGTGAATCACATGGCTATATCTTTGCTGGAATCTGGTACTGAATGATTGCTTCATGGATACCTGTGAAGGTGTGCCTTTCGTTCATGGGAGACAGTTAAAACATAAGAAGGTTTAATGGGGTGCATGGCATCCCTGTTCAGAATTGCTGTCAATCTACTTTGTGTCCAGCCCTTGTATATGCCAAGCAGTGGGCTAAGGGCCTTGGGACACACACGTCATTTAATGCTCACAAAGAATCCTATGAAAGAAGTCCCAGTAGCATCGTGTCCATTCTACAGCCAAGTCAGGGACACAAACAGGAAAGGGAGGGCGCACAGCTGCTCTGTGGCCCAGTGGAATTCACCCCCTTGCATTCAGGTCCAGCAGCCATTTCTTATCTGATGTGTTCCCGGCTTCTGGAGGCACCTCCTACCACAAAGATCATTCACAATGTTTCCATCAGGGTGGTATAGAAGAGCCCCTTCTTTGTTCTGCAGTATTCTCTACGCAGGGACCTGTCTTCCTGGTGCTGGAATCTACCTGTAGCTTCTCTGCCAACAGAGTTTGACCCCTGCAGAGGAGGCTGAGTCTCACTTGGTGAAGTTTGCCAGAGAAGGCTATTTCTTACCCGTTTCTAAGGCGATTTCTTAGCACCAATCTCTTGCTGCAGCATCCGTTATTAGCTCTATTTGTGCCAGCAGGGACACATGGAAGGGTTTTGGGCATGTTTTCATATGTCTGAATGGCTGCTCTCTCTTTGGTTCTTTCTGCTTTCTTCTGTGCCATGATTGAAACTAACGAATTTAACCCAGTGATGTTTTTTTTCAATCATTCTTTAGAGGTGGTGAAACTACAAGTATGTTTTCAAAGGATTGATAGTTTTTGCTGATAGATGGCATGGAGTGTGTTAAGAAAATGGAGAAAACTAAGGGTTATGGCAGGGATATGATGTTAACCCACTGTGTGAACTGAGCTGACATTGTCTGAGATGGAGAAGATTTAAGGAGGTGCAGGGGTTGAAGGAAGCTCAGGACATGTGAAATTTTGGACACCTTACCCTTGAAATGTCTATGGGGCAACCATGTGTGTGACTGAGTATATATATGGGATTGGGAGTTACCTGCATTTAGATGCCATGGGGCTGTCGTGTCGATAGAGAAGCCATTCAGGGCCTGGGCCCTGGAGCACTCTCGTGGGATCCTGATGGGCGGAAGATCTCGCAAAAGAAGCCGAGAAGGAGCCTTTCTAGGAGAGGGTGGTGACACAGAAGACCAAAGAACTTATTTCAAGAAATGGGGAGGCCTCAACTGCGTCAAACACTAAGAGGTTCAGTGATGAGAGCCTAGCATATTGACCACTGGATTTGGTGACCTGGAGGTTTCCTGCCATCTTAAGAGCAAATTAGGGGCATGATGTGGGTACAAGCCTAATGCCAGAGGAATAAGGAGGGAATGGGAACTCAGGAAGTGAGCAGAGGTGATGCTTGACCTAACATTTGCTGTGGGGGACAGGATGCAGAGGAATGGGACTGAAGGGGAAATGAGGCCAAGGAAGCTTATTTATCTATGTACATTTTTAAAGATGGGAGTTACTTGTCTGTGACGTTTTGAAGATGGGTGATTCTTGTGTATGTTTGTATGTTATTCCATTAGAAGCAAAGATTTAAAAAAATGGTTGTTGACACAGGACGAAGAGAGGCAATAGCAATAGAAGCAACATCCTCAGAGAAAATGTGTCAAGAGAATGGTTCCATGTGCTCAGTGGAGGGTCAGCCCTGGGAAGGGGCTGATATGTCCTTTCACTGTTACAAGAGAGAAGGAAGAGAAAGCCAGGATGGGTGCCAGGAGGTTCGCAGAGGAGCTCCTGTCTCATGGCCTATGTTTTCTTTTAAAAAAAAATTATTATAATTTTTTGAATTGGAGTCTTGCTCTGTTCCCCAGGCTGGAGTGCAATGGCATGATCTCGGCTCACTGCAACCTCTGCCTCCTGGGTTCTAGCGGTTCTCCTGCCTCAGCCTCCTGAGTAGCTGGGATTACAGGCACACACCGTGCCCAGCTAAATTTTTGTATTTTTAGTAGAGACGGGGTTTCACCATGTTGGTCAGACAGGTCTCCAACTCCTGACCTCAGGTGATCCACCTGTCTCAGCCTCCCAAAGTGCTGGGATTACAGGCGTGAGCCATGGCGCCCGGCTATGGCCTTTATTTTCTCAGAGAAATAAGAGGAAATGTCTGCTTATCTGTGTGTCCTAATTTTTCATTGACAATCATAGAATATTGGAGTAATCAAAATGTACAAGAGCAGTTGTTGTGGGTTCAGTTTCGCCGCTAAAGAGATATGCTCAAGTTCTGAGTCCCAATACCTGTGAATGTGACTTTATTTGGAAATAGGGTCTTTGCAAAAAAATAAAATAAAAAACAAAAAATCAAATTAAGATGAGGTCCCACAGCATTAGGATTAGTCATACACCACTAATCTAGTGAGTGGTGGCATTATAAGAAGAGGGATATTGGACACACAGACACACAGATAAGAGCACCAACAGATGAAGGAGGAAGTGATTGGAGGGATGCATCTACAACCCAAGAAAAGCCACCAATGTCTACCGGCAACCTCCAGAAACTTGTAATAGACTCTCCCTCAGAGCTAGCCGGAAGGAACCAACCTCGCTGACACCTTGATTTCAGACTGGTAGCCTGCAGAACTGCCAGAGAATAAATTTCTGTTGTCTTAAGCCACCCAGTTGTGGTAATGTGTTTTGGCCTCCCTAAGAAATTAACACAGCTGTGTTACATTTAGAAGCATAGATAACCTCAGATTGTGGAAAATCATACTTACTGGGGGCAATACAGTAGGATTATTGGGTAGTATTGAGTGGCCCCTGTGAAATGTGTGTCCCTATTTTGGTATGGGTCTATATAGCTGCATTTGGTGTTATAATTTATGCAGCAGACTTCTGTTACTTGGGTGCAGGTGGAGAATAGTTGGATAGCTGGGCCTTACTAGACTCTAGTTTTGCCAGCAGAGAATGACAAAGTGAATAAAGTTTGACAGGTGATGGTGTTTGCAAGGGAGATGAAGCAGAGAAGGGAGGGTTGGGAATGAGAAATGAAACTTGAGGGGAAGCCTGAGGTTTGACTGTGAGGATGAGTGGAGTCGGGGAGCAGAGAGGCCGGAGTGTCTTATGGGTCATCCACTAGGAGAGGGACACAAGTAGTGGTATAGAGAGACACAAGACCTTGCTGCACAAGACCTCAGTGAAAGCAAATACAGGGGAAATACCATGACATGGGTATGGACGGTTGTAAAGACATTAATTGTGAAGTGGTATGGGCTATGAACTAGGCTAGTCAAATGAGAAACACGAAAAGTGATTTAAAACTCAATAGATTGAATCTTCATCAGAAACCTTTGAACAGGAAATTCCACTCCTAAGAGTTTATGCTGGAAACATAAATGAAGCAGGAGAATTTATTTCTCTCTGTGTGTGTGTAAGATAATATATATGTTAATATGTACATACATGCATATACACACACACATACATACATGCATGTTACGTGTCTTCATTATCAACCTATAATCAGTTGTATTCCATGTAAGCCACCTCCTCTTTTTAAGAAGCATCATGAGATGTTTCAGGTCTCTACATATGAAGATGTACATACAGCCTACTTGGCCAGCCCCACTGACCCTGATACCCTGCACAGTCTGCACAGATAGGCCACAATGACCACTGCTCAGTCATAGTGTGACCTCCTGAAACATGTGTCTGCCTGCTTTAAGCCCACCAATTAAAACTCCCCACGGGAAACCCGTTTGGATAACCCCGGGGACGCACATAAGGTTGTTGGCCCACGGGTCCCTTTCTCTCTCCCTGCCTGGGCTCCCTGCCACACATGTGTGCCCTCCAGTTGTGCCATGTACCCTGTAGGATCGGCAAGTGATAAAATGCCTATTTCCAGCTGTGTCTCTTCTAATCATTGGAGGGCTGCTCTTTACCTTAAATATCCTATATTAAAACAGGTATTCAGGCCCACAGGGGAAGAAATCTCTCCAGGGGATTCAGGCTGGGATGCAAGCAACCATAGCAGGCAGTAAGGGGCAGTGCATGAGGGCGTTTGTGCAGCATATCAAGACATGTTATGTAGATCACGACAAGCCACAAGAGGAGATTCTTGCCAATGTACAGTGGTGTTCTAGAGAGAGACAATGCTCCCTTCTCCTTTTCATGAACTTCACTTGGATTGACGCCCAAAAGTAAACATCTGTACTTCTCCATAGTCCAGAAAAGACTGGTCTTGGAACTTGAGTTTGGAGGTGAGCACAGAATCGTTGGGAACATCTCACCATGATGTCATGTCACCAATTGCCACCCACAACTGTATATTCCCGAATCTGGGCAAAGCGACACATTTTCAGACAACTCCATCAAGTGGATCTTGTGCAAATGGGACCTGAAGGCACAAGCAGGAATGACGAGTAATTTGCTCACACCTCTCCCCTTCTTATGCTTTATTCAAAACTATGTCTTCACAGGGAGTTATGCCTGATCTTTAGTCCTTTTGATACACAGAAGCTGAAGGAACTGTTGGCACCAAGTAAGGACCAGATTCTCTGTTGGAGTTATTTGAATAGGCAAGACTCTCAAAATGTGTCCAGAGAATAAACACACACACACACACACACACACACACACACACGTGTAATTTTGGTAATCTCCCCTATGTTCCTATGCATTGGCATTTGCCCTCTCAGCCCATTGTGCTTACTATGATATCCCAAAATAAGGAAGACTGACTGCCATCCTAGCTGGCCTCCTAATGTTGTGGATTTGGGTTGGTGTTCTGAGCTCCTCTCACCTCTTCTTATCTGTATGCAGACCTGCTGTACTGCTTCTGATCCACTTGGCCAAGAACAGCAGTGGGCTGTGTCTAGTGAATTGCTATGACTTTCTCAGACTCCCCATCAGTCAGACACAGCCTGTCCTACAGAATTCTGGAAAGGTCTGTTGTAGACTCCATTCTAGTATCAACTTGGTGACTACGAGTTTTTCTGTTAGAGTGCTGAGCCAACACACGTGGAATGCACTTTATGCCAGAAGTGAGACATCTTGACCTCTCCTCCGTAGCCCAGAAGATGCTGCTCTGGGAACTTGTACTTAGACATGAGCATGGAATCTGTCATGATTACAGATGTGTGCCCTTTCCCTCAACGTTTTCAGATTTTAGACCCAATGGGGAGAATTCTCCTAACAGGGAAAATTAATAAAGGTGCCATTTATGGCTTCTACATTCAGGCATACCTCATCTTACTGCACTTCTCTTCATTGCACTTTGCAGCTATTGTGTTTCTCAGAAACTGAAGGTTTGTGGAAACCCTATGTCAAGCAAATCTATTGGTGCCATTTATCCAAAAGCATGTGCTCACTTTGTGTTCCTGTGTCACAATTCGGTAACTCTTATTTCCAACTTTTTCATTCCTGTGATATCTGTTATGGTAATCTGTGATCAGTGATCTTTGATGTTACTATTGTCATTCTGTTGGGGCACCAGGAACCACACCCATATCAGACAGCAGCGAACTAAACGAATGTTGTGTGTGTTCTGATGACTCCACCGACAAGCTGTTCCCCATCTCTCTCCTTCTCCTCAGGATATCTTATTCCCTGAGACACAACAAGATGGAAATCAGGCCAAGCAACAACCCCAAAATAGCCTCTAAGTGTTCAAGTGACAGGAAGACTCACACGTCTCTCACTTGAAATCAAAAACTAGAAATGATTAAGCTTCATGAAGAAGGCATGTCAAAAGCCAAGACAGGCTGAAAGCTATGTCCCTTGCACCAGTCACCCAAGTTGTGAATGCAAAGGGGAAAAGTTCTTGAGGGAAATCAAAAGTGCTACTGCAGTGAGCACACCAATGATAAAAAAGCGAGAAACAGTCTGATAGCAGTGTGAAGAGTTTTAGTGGTCCGGATAGAAGGTCAATCCAGCCACAACATTCCCTTGAGCCAAAGCCTAATCCAGAATAAGGCCTAACTCTCTTCAGTTCTATGAAGGCTGCAAGAGGTAACGAAACTGCAGCAGTAAGCTAGCAGATTAAACTGTTTTCCATAACATAAAACTGCAATATGCACCCAGGCAGGGTGGTTCATGCCTGTTATCCCAACAGTTTGGGAGGCCGAGTTGGGAAGATTGCATGAGGCCGGGAGTTTGAGACAATGCCTGGGCAATGTAGTGAGACCCTGCCTCTACAAAAAAAAAAAATAAAATTAAAATGAGCCAAGGGTGGTGGCACACACCTGTAGTCTCAGCTACTCAGGAGGCTATGGTGGGTGGGGGATCACTTGAGCCCAGGAGTCCGAGGCTGTAGTGAGCTGTGATCATTCCACCTTACTCCGGCCTGGGTAAAAGAGCAAGATGCTGCCTCTAAAAACTTGAAAAGAAAATATTTTCAAAATGCAAGATGAAGCATCAAATGCAGAAGTTGAGGCTGCAGCACATTATCCAGAATCTCTATTTTGGTACCAGAACCATGCTGTTTTGGTTACTGTAGCCTTGTAGTATAGTTTGAAGTCAGGTAGCGTGATGCCTCCAGCTTTCCTCTTTTGGCTTAGGATTGACTTGGCAATGTGGGCTCTTTTTTGGTTCCATATGAACTTTAAAGTAGTTTTTTTCCAATCCTGTGAAGAAAGTCATTGGTAGCTTGATGGGGATGGCATTGAATCTATAAATTACCTTGGGCAGTATGGCCATTTTCATGATATTGATTCCTCCTACCCATGAGCATGGAATGTTCTTCCATTTGTTTGTATCTTGTTTTATTTCATTGAGCAGCGGTTTGTAGTTCTCCTTGAAGAGGTCCTTCACATCCCTTGTAAGTTGGATTCCTAGGTATTTTATTCTCTTTGAAGCAATTGTGAATGGTCGTTCACTCATGTACAACTATCTGATCTTTGACAAACCTGACAAAGACAAGCAATGGGGAAAGGATTCCCTATTTAATAAATGGTGCTGGGAAAACTGGCTAGCCATATGGAGAAAGCTGAAACTGGATCCCTCCCTTATGCCTTATACAAAAATTAATTCAAGATGGATTTAAGACTTACATGTTAGACCTAAAACCATAAAAACCCTAGAAGAAAACCTAGACAATACCATTCAGGACATAGGCATGGGCAAGGACTTCATGTCTGAAACACCAAAAGCAATGGCAATAAAAGCCAAAATTGACAAATGGGATCTAATTAAACTAAAGAGATTCTGCTCAGCAAAAGAAACTACCATCAGAGTGAACAGGCAACCTACAAAATGGGAGAAAATTTTTGCAACCTACTCATCTGACAAAGGACTAATATCCAGAATCTACAATGAACTCAAACAAATTTACAAGAAAAAAAAACAAACAACCCCATCAAAAAGTGGGCAAAGGATATGAACAGACACTTCTCAAAAGAAGACATTTATGCAGCCAAAAAACACATGCAAAAATGCTCGTCATCACTGGCCATCAGAGAAATGCAAATCAAAACCACAATGAGATACCATCTCACACCAGTTAGAACGGCCATCATTAAAAAGACAAGAAACAACAGGTGCTGAAGAGGATGTGGAGAAATAGGAACGCTTTTACACTGTTGGTGGGACGGTAAACTAGTTCAACCATTGTGGAAGTCAGTGTGGCGATTCCTCAGGGATCTAGAACTAGAAATACCATTTGACGCAGCCATCCCATTACTGGGTATATACCCAAAAGATTATAAATCATGCTGCTATAAAGACACAGGCACAAGTATGTTTATTGTGGCACTATTCACAACAGCAAAGACTTGGAACCAACGCAGACGTCCAACAATGATAGACTGGATTAAGAAAATGTGGCACATATACACCATGGAATACTATGCAGCCATAAAAAATGATGAGTTCATGTCCTTTGTAGGGACATGGATGAAGCTGGAAACCATCATTCTCAGCAAACGATCACAAGGACAAAAAACGAAACACCGCATGTTCTCACTTATAGGTGGGAATTGAACAATGAGAACACATGGACACAGGAAGGGGAACATCACACACCATGGACTGTTGTGGGGTGAGGGGAGGGGGGAGGGACAGCATTAGGAGATATACCTAATGCTAAATGACCAGTTAATGGGTGCAGCACACCAACATGGCACATGTATACATATGTAACAAACCTGCACATTGTGCACATGTACCCTAAAACTTAAAGTATAATAATAATAAAATAAAATAAAATAAAGAAAGAAATTTCTTCCCCCAAGATATCCAAAAATAAACAATTAAACAGATGGTGCAGTGAAAAAAAAAGATGATGAGGGTGGCTACACTGAACAACAGATTTTCAGTCTGAATTAGACTGTCTTCTGTTGGAAGAAGATGCTACATAGGATTTTCATAGCTAGGGAGGGGAAGTCAATCTCTGCCTTCAAACCTTCAAAGGACAGGCTGACTCTCATGTTAGGGGCTAATTCACCTAAAGATTTTCAGTTGAAGCCAATGCTCATTTATCATTCCAAGTATGCTAGGGCCCTGAAGCACTATGCTAAATCAGCTCTACCCATATTCTATAAATGGAGCAACAAAGCCTGGATGACAGCACATCTGCTTAAAACATGGTTTGCCGAGTATTTTAAGCCCACTGTTGAGACCCACTGCTCAGGAAGAAAAAAAAAGGAAGATTCCTCTCAAAATATTATTGCTCATTGACAATGCAATGGTCACCCAGGAGCCCTGATGGAAATGTACAAGAAGATGAATGTTGTTTCCATGCCTGCTAACACAACATCCATTCTGTAGTCCATAGATCAAGCAGTAGTTTTGACTGACTTCCAAGTCTTATTTAAGAAATATATTTAATAAGGCTACAGCTGCCATAGGGAGCTGGACAAACTAAATGGAAAACCTCCTCTGATGGAGCTGGACAAAGTAAATGGAAAGCCTTCTGGAAATGATTCACCATTCTAGATTCCATTAGGAACATTCATGATTCGCGGGAGGAGGTCAAAATATCAATGTCAACAAGAGTGTGGAAGATGTTGGTTACAAACCTCTGGCTGACACTGATGGTTAAAGACTTGATTGGAAGAAGTTACTGTAGATGTATTGGAAATAAAAAGAGAATTGGAATTGGATGTGGAGCCTGAAGATGTGAGTGAATTGATAAAACTCGAATGGATGAGTTGCTTCTTATGGATGAGTAAAGAAAGTGTTCTCTTCAGATGGAATCGACTCCCAGTGCAGAAGATGTGAATGTTGTTAAAATGACAACATAGGATTTAAAATATTACATTAATGCAGTGGACAAAGCAGGGGTGTGTTTGTTGGGGGGGGGATTGTTGAGAGGATTGGGTACAATATTAAAGCAAGTTTTACTCTGGGTAAAATGCTATCAAACAGCATTGCATGCCACAGAGAAATCTTTCATGAAAGGAAGAGTCAATGAATGTGACTAACTTCATCGCTGTCTTCTCTTAAGGAATTTCCAAAGCCACTCCACCCTCCGGCAACCACCATGCTGGTCAGCCAGCAGCCGTCAACATCAAGACCAGACCCTCCACCAGCAAGAAGATGATGACTTGCTGGGGGCTCTGACCATCGTTAGTCTTTTTTAGCAATCAAGTATTTTTTAATTAAAGTATGCATATTGTTTTGTAGACATAATGCTATCGCTCACTAAATATATTTCTTTATACGGTAAATGAAACTTTTATATGCACTGGTAAATCAAAATATTTGTGTGGCTCACTTTATTGCAGTGGTGAAGACCCAAAAATGCAATAGGTCAGAGCTATGCCTGTAATAGCTTTTCCTTGATTCTTAAAATCGTATGTAATATTTTGCCATGGCAGTGTAACATGGAAACATTAGCCCATAGTTTTCTGAGTCTCAACATATTACAGCAGTCCTACAGCAGTGGGGAAATTCACCTGGAGGACTCTGAGTCAAAGCATGGTCCCATGATATTAGCTCTTCATGGTTTTGGCAGGGTTTACCTTAAGGGATGCTGTGAGTTCGGGTGTGTCTTTGTCTTTCAGTTGTCTCCATTGTGTTATATGTGCATTTCTACTTAAAGAACTAATTTTAGAGTTTTACTTACTGGACGTGTCAAAATGTCCATGTATTATATTTGTATCCTTCAGGCTAAAAGCAGGGGTCTCACGCTGATTGGTCCATCCAGCTGGTGTCATTTCTCTGAGAACTGCCCACTGCATACACACCCTTGTGTTTGCTATTGACTGAGTCCCCTGACTGTAGTTACTTGGTTTCATACTTTTCACCTCAACCTAGCGGAGTCGATCATGGTTTTGTCCTGCCAGTTTTGGAGCTCTGGACTAGACTATATGACTGAGTATTTTCCTGCTCAGTCTGATGATACCATTTCTTTACAGAAAATGTGATTTAGAAGATCCATTGTTCAGTTCTCCTGAGCTACCTGCATTCTTGTTTTTATCAAGCTTATTAGTTGCTTCTGTTTCTCAGATTCTGTAGAATAGTTATGGTCTTCTGATAAAAATTTGTTGTAGAATTCCCACTCATGGATTGCTGTTAGTAGCCAACAGCACAAGTGTGATCAAGGAAACTTGTGGAGCTGCCACATGCATCCTCACATGTACCAGCACAGAGCTCTGACCTTTATAATCTTGTGCACGGAGGTGAGGAGATTGGTGGCAGTGGCGTAGAGGTTTCCAGATCAGGAGGGATGATCTCCCAGTTCTTGAGGTAAAACATGTAGCAGTTAATTGATACCTCCCTATGCTGGCTACCCATATGCTGAAGAGTGAAACTGGACCACTCCCTTTCACCATATACAAAAACCAACTCAAGATGGATTAAAGACTTAAATGTAAACAGATAATTATAAAAAAAAAAACCTAGAAGATAACCTAAGAAATGCCATTCTACACATGGATACATATGTAAGAAACCTGCACATTGTGCACATGTTCCCTAAAACTTAAAGTATAATAATAATAATAATAATAATAATAAAAAGAAATGCCATTCTAGACGTAGGCCCTGGCAAAGATTTCATGATGAAAACACCAAAGACAACTGTGACAAAAACAAAAATTGAGAAATGGGACCTAATTGAACCAAAGAGCTTCTGCACAGCAAAAGAAGCTATCAACAAAGTAAACTGACAACCTCTATAATGGGAGTAAAATTTGCAAATTCTGCATCTTGAAAAGGTCTAATATCCAAATTCCGTAAGCACCTTAAAGAAATTAACAAGCATAAAACAAACAGCCCCATTAAAAATGAGCAAAGGACACAAACAGACACTTCTCAAAAGAAGATATACGCGTGCCCCAAGAAGCATATGAAAAAATGCTCAACATCACTAATCATCAGACAAATGCAAATTAAAACCTCAGTGTGAGACCATGTCACACCAGTCAGTCAGAATGGCTATCATCAAAAAGTCAGAAAATAACAGAAGCTGGCATGACTGTGGAGAAGAGGGAATGCTCATACACTGCTGGTGGGAATGTAAATTAGTTCAGCCACCGTGGAAAGCAGTTTGGAGATTTCTCAAAGAACTTACACAGAACTACCATTCGACCCACCAATCCCATTACTGGGTATATACCTAACTAATCATATAAATCATTGTACCATACAGACAGATGCACACGTATGTTCACTGCGGCACTATTCACAATAGCAAATACATGAAATCGACGTAAGTGGCCATCAACGGTAGACTGAATAAAGAATATCTGGTGTATCTATACCATGGAATACTATACAGTCATCAAAAAGAATGAGATTGTGTCCTTTGCAGCAACAGGGTGGGGCTGGAGGCCATTATCCTAAATGAATAAATGCAGGAACAGGAAACCCAGTACTACGTGTTCTTTCTTACAAGTGTGAGCCAAACCTTGAGTATACATGGAAACAAACAATAGACAAATAGACACCTGGGCCTATGTGACGGTGGGGGGTGAGAGGAGGACGAGGATAGAAAAACTACCTGATGCGTACTATGTTTCTTTTCTGTGTGATGAACTAATTTGTATACAAAGCCCCCATGACATGCAATTTTGCATACAACAAACTTGTGCATGTACCCCCTGAACCTAAACTAAAAGCTGCAAAGAATTTTTAAAAGGTGGCTGTTTGACAAGATCAAAACAATTTTGAACCTCTAGCTAGGCTAAGTAAAAAAAAAAAAGAGAGAGAGAGAGAACACAAATACTGATATCAGAAGTGAAACAGGGGCCACCACCAATGATCCCATGTACATTAAATGAATAATAAACAACTTAACGCCCACAGATTCCATAACCTAGATGAAATAAAACAATTCTGAAAAGGCACAATCTATCAAAACACACAGAAGAAGAAGTACATACTTTGAATAGGCCTATGTCTATTAAGGAAATTGAATCACTAATTAATACCTTCCAAAACGGAAATCAGGAAACCCGGCTGGGTTTACTGGGAAATTCTACCAAACATTTAAGTTTTAAACTATACGAATTGTCTACAATCTCTTCAAAAGTTTGAATCAAAGAGAATTCTTCCTAATTCATTCCTTGAGGCCAGTATTACCCTACTACCAAAATCAGACAAAGATGTTATAAGGAAGGAAAACTATAGGCCAATATCTCTCACGAACACCAATGTAAATATTCCCAATAATACATTATCAAATTAAATCCAATAATGTATACAAAGAAATATACGCCATGACCAAGTGTGATTGATTACATTTGTCAAAGCCCATAGACTATGCAACACAATGAGTGAGCCCCATATAAATTACCAGCTTTAGTTAATAATAATGTATCAATACTGGCTCTTCGGTGGTAACAAATGTCCCACACTAGTGCAAGATGTGAATCATAGAGGAGACAGTGGTGGTGGTGGGCATATGTGAACTGTCAGTACTTCCCACTCAATTTTTCTTTAAAACAAAAATAGTCTATTAGTCTAAAATTCTTGAGTATGTAGATTAAGTGAACAATTGAGAAAAAATCTAGCACTGCTATTACAATCTAACAAGTCTATGTGTGTCAGGTGACGAACGGATTTGTCTAACAATGTGTCCATAATGTCCTGGGTCCTATCACGCTCTTACTCGGTAGATGCTGTGGGGTCCCTGCTGCTTCCCACACACTTGTCTAACTGCATTCTTTAACTCAGAGCAGTAGAGCCTCACATTTTTATTTTGGGGACATGGGATACAGTTGGGCTTTCTATGCCTTGGAAAATCTGAGGCCAACGTGGACCTGTTCCTTCCTAAAACCTCCTGAACCACAACCTATCTGGTACAATTCAGAGACTCCCAGAAGTGCAGTCATGGAGCCCCAGTGAGGGATCCCTATCACCTCCTTCTGTGTGAAGCCAATCCCTCCACCATGTCTCTAAATGGCCACAGATACATGTCAAGCCTTGTCCTGATCTGTCAACCACCCCCTCTCTCTAGGGTCTTTACCTCTCCCTGGAGAGTGTTTCTTGAATGAAGGGAGGAAGAAGGAAGCAGAAGGATGGGTGTCTCCACTCAGCAGGTAACTGGCCTCAGGCTGCTGAGTCAAACACTGTGCTTATGGGCACCAAAGACAGAGCCAGGCTGCTTGGACCCAAATCCCAATTCTCCCAGGACTGGGGCCTTTAGGCAAGTTGTTCAACTTCCTTAGACGTTCGGTTCCTCATCTACAAAGAAAGCTATGATAATAATCCCTGCCTTGCAGAGCTTTGAGGATTTAGTTGTCACACATAATGGGCACAAGACTGTGTCCAGCATAGATTACATACTCTATAAGTCTCTGCAATTACAACTACCAGAAAGAAGGAGCCTGCATTCATCTTCCTTCCCCTCTCTTATGTTTTTCATAAGGAGCTCAGAAATGACATCCTGGCACTTAGGAAAGCAAGGTTCTGACACAGTGCCCTGGGGTCCCCCATGAGTCGTTTGCAGCATAGATGAGTTATAGCTGCAGGTCCAGAAAGAGACTCCACAGAAGAGTTGAGAGAACAGGTCAACAAGATGAGGCCAGGGACAGAAAAGAGGAAGACCCAAAGCATGCAGTGCAACTCTCCTAATTGCAAGCCACAACAGCAACGGCAGACACCAGCTTCAGATGCCGGTGTATGCCTAGGGCCAGGCAGAATCAATTATATCCACCAAAGGTGTAGGGCAGACAATGGCCAACATCCAAAGGTCAAGGGAGATGAGAGAGCCAAGAGGCAGGTCCATCCTTCTTGTGCAGTCATCTTATTTAAGCTCTCTCTGTATCTAGATAGCCTCCTGAGGAAGAAGAAGAGAAAAAAGAGGAGGGAGAGGAAGAGAGGCTGAGGAAGGAGGGGAGGAAGATGAATAGACAGAGTAAGGGGAAGAGTAGGAGGAGTGATAAAGGAGTGCACGAGGGCTTCTTGGAGTCTGCAACACTGATGGACTTCGTATAGCACCCATTGGGGGATATAGCACAGAATAGTTGCCCAAACATACTGGCCAAGAGAGTACATTGTTTACAGGACAGTTATCAACATCTCATAGATCTAGTATTCCATGAAACAGTTTCAGAAATATAATTGAATAGTGTAATGTGGTGAAAAGGGGTATTTGACATAAAGGATGGGCAGTGAGACTCCAAAGATCCTTTCCTTTCTCAAATTTGCTTTGACTGACGCTGCGCTGGTCATGCTCTGAATCTCCCTCTTGGTTTTCTCTCTGAGAATAGGACCCCACTTAAGTATAGCCTCTTTCCAAGCTGCCATAGCCTGCATTGCTGTTAATGGGGACTATGCCTGGTCTAATTCAATTCCTTTAAAGCGAATCCAGAAGACATTCAGCTGGAGCCCTTCAACTGAACAGGAGACCCCAGTCACCTAACACTGTGCTCAGAGAGAGCAGCTGGAAGTTGTTGCAGCTTCTTGGCATTTCTTCAATCATCAGTGACTTGTAAGACTGGAGACAGAAGAAAGGTGAAAAGCAACACCAGTGGAGCTGGGCATTGCGAGTCCCATCTGAACTGCGACAAAAAGGATTCATCACTAGACTCCCAACACAAGCTTGAGAAGGCCATCTGTTGCTGCCACTGGCTATATCAGTGCTGAAATGGAGTCATCACCCAGAACAGCATTTCCAAGAATCCCTGGGGATAGGGGCACCCACTATGGGGACAGTGTGTTGAGCATGGGCCTGGATGGGCATAGGTGGGAGGGAGTAACCTAACCAGCAACTCATCCCATTCCATAGAGAAAGTAATGATAGGGACATGAATAAAGTTCCAGCTGCTATGGGAGACCTGGAGAGGAGGAGGTTCTTGGAATTCCATGTGCTAAGGAACCCCTTAGCAAGAGGTGAGACGCTGCAGCTTGGATTCCACTAGGCTGAATGGCAAGAATACACTTTCTGACAAATGCAGCCCAAGATCTCCATGAAATCCAGGGAGAGACCTGTGCCTAACACCCAGCATGGCACATCTGCAGGCAGGACACACTACAAAAATCCTGCTTTCTTTTCCCCAAGGGGAAGATTTTGGTGTCTACAATGCTCCTTCGATGGCTAAACACGTATCTACCAATTCTCTGGGACAGAGGTCCTGCAATCAGTTTCCAATTAAAATTGATAATTGGCAAAACACTTAAAACATGCTATCTATAGACAGGAAATGTAGCTCCAGTACAAAGAAAAGTTTCACAAACGGTGAGTATTGAACTATTTAAGGAACAGACAGTGCCAAAAAGATTCTGACACTGACTTATGTATTTAGACACTGGCCCTGCAGAGCTAGGTCTCACCTTTCCATCTATAGGGCTGCTTATGGCAATCGCCATGACGCTCTGCCTTGGGGGCTTTTTGTCTCACCCTTAGAGCATGCTGGATATGACCCAAGGCCAACTGGAGGTGACAGGGATTTATATCTCCCATGGGGGAAGTACTTTAACAAGAATGGTTGGGTATTTGGCACCTAAATACCCCCAAGCCATCTCATTCTGCACTTGGGATGAATGTGAGGTGAGTGTTCTACAAAGTCTCCCGTAGGGTCCCCCTGGGAATTAGCTCCAATCGCCCACAGTGGAAACCTGCTAGCTTATTCCTCCCACTTAAATTGGCTACATTCCTTGTATGTCTCACCTCCCCACACCCTTACCTATGCTATCTGGGACTCCCTCCCAAGTGAGTGTTTTCAACTCATAAGTGTGCCTCAGGGTCTATTTCCAGGGAACCCACACTTGAACACCTTGTATGCTAATTTATCCTCCAACTTGAATGTCTGGCTAGAAGTAGAATTGTAGGCTCAAAGTTATTTTGCACCAGCACTTGAAAGACCATTCTTTATTTCCTGGGCATTTCTGGTTACCTCTTTAGCTCCCTTTCTTTTTTTCTCAATTTAAGAAGTATATCTCTTGCGAGAATTCCTACCCCACTCTGCAAGCCACTCTCATTTTAAATTTATTTGATTTCAATGTCTACCCATGCTCTCCCCCAAACTTCAAGGGAGACAAATCAAGACCTCTAAGTGGGCTCCTTAAAGGCCCCTCCCCTAGAAATTTAGGGTTGCAGGGCCTCTCCATGTGTCCACTCAGCTGCCCTTCCAGCTTCTCTAAACAGGGCCCCTCGTGTCTCCAACATCCCCAGACTCTACAAAGTTAGTAAACACCTTCTCGGGGGGGAGTAGGTAAAGTTCATCTGTTGTGGCCTCAGGTAACACAGAGACGGGTCAGAAGTCAAGAAACCAGGTGATCAAAGACCATGTCCAGCCAAAAGCAGTGAGAACACAGCTTCCATTTGTAATGGTTGCATCAGGGGAAGGATTTATTGATCCACTCCATTTTCTTGGATTTTCCATCCTCCCCAGGGGGCAGAGGTGGGTTGATTGTGTGGCGTGTTGGCAAAGGCCAGGTCCTCCCTGGTATGGCTTGCGTCAGTGTCCACAGCCACTCTTTCAGATCCACATCGTTTCTATGATTTCCAAGCTGTCTACTGAGTAAAACGCTCAGCATGGATTTAGAGGCCAGGCTGGGTCTTAAGTATTCATCCACCTTCCTCCTGATGCTCCGTGCGGATGTGCTGGGACCTACTCCAGAGTGTCCCTGAGCCATGACTGCTTGACTCCACAGATGGCTTCAGGAAGACAGCACAGAAGAGAGACCTGTGAAAGTTGATGGAATCTAGAATTACCTGAAGGAGAAGCATCAAGTAGCCCCGGAAGCCTCTCTGCACTTCTCCTCCCTAACACACATGCGTGCGTGTGCACACACACACACACACACACACACATGATCATAAAAGTCAGCTTTGTGGCAACTTGTGATTTTTAAATTTCTTTGAGCTCCACATATGCATGAGTATATTTCTAAAATCTCTTCGTTGGTCCATGGACATGTCTATCAATTCTTGTCTCATTCACCAATACTACAGAGTAAGTTTTGAGTCCAGAATGAGAAGCTACCCGTCTTGCATAATCCTTCACATTTTTTTGGAATATAATTTCATCTGATCTTCCAGTTACACACACACTCAAAATTCTGCTATAAATTATGATTAGGATTGTACTGGATATACTGATTTATTTAGAGGCAAATTGATGACATTGCAAAAATTGATCTTCCTCTTAAGAAAAATGTAGTATTTTAAAATATTATGTGACTATTCAAACTGAAGGCTCATAAAAAGTGGCATGTGTGTTTTCCTTATATTTATCTTCATTATTTTTCTAGGTGTTTCATAACATTTGCAACCAACGTAAATAGGATAGCTTAAATCTATGATAGTCCCTATTTATTGGAAGACTGTGCAAATTTTTAATTTATTTATGTATTCATTTATTTTTATTGTAGAGATGGGGTGTCCTGATGTTGCCCAGGCTGCTCTTCAACTCCTGGGCTCAAGCGCTCCACCCCCCTCAGCCTTCCAAAGTGCTGGGATTATAGGCGAGAGCCACTGTGCCTCACCTAGTATGCAAAGTTTTTATGCATTTAACTTCTATCAATCAGCCTCTCCTGATCTATTTCCTAGGTGACTGCCTTGGATTTCTAGGATGTCAGTTCCTTTAGAGAAAGATAGTTTTCCACTTTCTTTGTTAATAAAATACACCAATAAGTTATCTTCCCTCTCCAAATTGTTTAGGACAATGAATATGGCCTCAGGGTCTTTACGTGGTTCTATGTGGCCAGGAGAAAACCTGGAGGACTGAGCCTTCCTTCCCTGCCACTCAAGAAAGGGAGTATGTGACCTGGGTCACTTTAAAAAAAAAATGTTAAACATGCTATCTATAGAAAGGAAATGTAGCTCCAGTTCAATGAAAATTTTCACAAACGGTGAGTATTGACCTATTTAAGGAACAGATAGTGCCAAAAAGATTCTGACACTGACTTATGTATTTAGACTCTGGCCCTGCAGAGCTACATCTCATCTTTGCATCTGCAGGGCTGCTTATGGCAATCACCATGACTCTCTGCCTTAGGGGCTTTTTGTCTTACAGTTGGAGCATGCTGGATATGACCCAAGGCCAACTGGAGGTCTTGAACTCCTGGGCTCAAGCGATCCACTCCCCTCAGCCTTCCAAAGTGCTGGGATTATAGGTGAGAGCCACTGTGCCTGACCTCGTATGCAAAGTTTTTATGCATTTAACTTCTCTCAATCAGCCTCTCCTGGTCTATTTCCTAGGTGATTGACCCGGATTTCTAGGATGTCAATTCCTTAAAAGAAAGACAGTTTTCCACTTTCTTTGTTAATAAAATACACCAATATGTTCTCTTCCCTCTCCAAATTGTTTAGAACACTGAACACGGCCTCAGGGTCTTTACATGGTTCTATGGGGGCTAGGAGAAAACCTGGAGGAGTGAGCCTTCCTTCCCTGCCACTCAGGAAAGGGAGTGTGCGACCCGGGTCACTTTACAGTAACGTCAATTTCCTCAGTTCTTACATAAGACTGAGTGGGCAGCCAGGGTGGAGGCAAGCCACATCTCATAATAGTCATTTTAGTTCCTCATGAGAACCACACTACAAAAAACACAAAGCACTGTCCCCACCGTTATCCCTCTGAACAGCCTGGAAAATCCATGTCCAGCATCTAGACAATACCCACATGGGTCACACTTTAATGGTAACAACGTAGTTATTCTAGATCAGAGACATGGAAGGGAATATGGCTTGAGACATATGAGTATGTCTCAAGGAACTGGTCCAGTTTTAGCATAAGATTTTCCAAAGCATTAAAAGCCCACCTGCATCCCAGTTCCACAGAATAAAGGTGTGAAGCTGCACTGCATTGAGCTTTGGGAGGGGCTCCACTGCACTGAGCTTCGGGAGGGTTTAGATAAGTGTAGGAGACACAGCAATGTTTAATTGCAGTGTTCAATTTCTGCAACTAAACACTCCATTTACATGAATTGTGTATTATAGAAGGAGTACTTGCAGAGTCATGACCAAAGATGGATGCAAGATTGAGAAGCAAGTGGGAAGTTCGACCTGGAACTAATTCCTGGATTGGAACATGGCAGAGAAAGTTGCTGATCACTACCCAGGGGACAAGGCAAGATGCAATGGGTGCTGTTTATTTGCACAAAGGAGAAATTTTAATGGATTTTATACGAGCCAGGAACAAGCTCTGAGGCCAGGGTAGTTGAGGGTTCTGTCTAGGAAGGAGACGTGTAGATGGCACCCAGCCACAGGATATACCCACCTCCTCTCCCAGCAACTTCCACTCACCTTATTCAGACTTGAACCAGAAGGAAGCCAGGGATGGTGGCCAGTGTTTGAATCTTGCAGACTGTTGGCACTAGGTTCTGAGGACAATTGTGAGTCACTATAGTAACTATGACTTCACTTGGTGCTGAACCAATCAGGCCCCGGAACTCAAGGAAAGAGAGGGAGTGCCAAGCTGTTACTGTTCACCCTCTGGTCCAGATCTTTCTTCAGAAGAAACCTGAGTGGTCTCACAGGTAAAATATCCTGATATACCAAGATCATAGAGCATCCTTTTGTGTCATTAACTAACCTACCTGATAAACCCCAATCCTGTTTGGTAATGGGGGGCGGTTATCAGAGAGTCATTTGTTCAAATTGATACAGAGACACTATAGAGCAGTGGGTAAAAGCAGAAGCTTCAGATACAGGCTTTCTCAGTTCCAATCTCACCTCTCTGTCACTTGGGCAAGTCTTTTAGTCTCTCTTGGGAGGTCAAAATAGAGAGCACAGTGGGCATCCACCCCTAGCCTTGGCACTGTGCTAGATTCAAATGAAATGCAGAACTGGGTTTTTGGGGATGAGGCAGGGCCAGGCATCAGAGGTGAGTACAATCTTTAAGCCACTGTGATCACGTTCTCAGGATGGAAAATCAGCAGGACGGACCTTAGAAACAGAAACTAGGTAGTACTTGGGAATGTCTAGTTTATTTCTTACACAGGGGTTTGGAGTAAGATTCATACCTGCTTCACCAGTGATTTTCAAAGGAGGCAAATCCCATTTGACGCTAAAGTCACAGAAAGAGATTTGGAATGAGGAAACAAATTATAGCAGCCTGCAAGTTGTAGAATGAAGAAATGCAAATGTAAAGTACTGAACTTTGTTACGGATAGATTTACCAAAGAGAATTACTCTGCATAACATGAATAATGGAGTTCAGAAGGAAGCCCATATCCCAGGTACAGGGGAAACTCAGAGGTGAGAAGAAGGCAGCTCCCAGAAAGAGCAACATAGAATTGAGTTAACATTAGTGTGGATATAAGAATTACAATGACACTTGAGCTATGAGGTAATATTTTGAGTACAATCTAACAAGCCTGTGTGTGTGAGGTAATGATTAGAGTGATGCAATAGTGTGTCCTTAATGTCCCGGGTCCCATCAGGCTGCTGCACAGCCCCATGTGTAAGACAGATTGAAGAAACAATATGGTTAGTGCTTCAAATCAGATGATGACCCAAAGAAATCTCCTATGACTACTGCTGGTAGCAGTGTGTGTGGGGTGTGTGTGTGTGTGTGTGTGTGTGTGTGTGTGTGTGTGTGGGTTTTGTGCCAGTGAGGAAGAGGTTGCCGGGTACACTTGATTACCTAGAATAAATCATCTTTTTCAGACTTCCTCGGTTGTGCCGTTTTACTGAGGTTGGGTGGAGTCAACACGTCATGGATAAAGAACTCCCTAAAGGCAGTCCCAGGGAGCCCACACCGAACATCAAGAAGTCAGACAAATCCTTCAAACGCAAGAAGCCCACCAAAAATGTGCTGATCTTTTTAATCAACAGACAACTGGGCAAGCACAGAAGTGACATCGACCTGTCAAGATGGGTGTGGATGCTGTCATAAAGCAACTCCAGGGTGGACATGGCCTTGGACAAAAAGTCATGTGGCTTACGTGCTGAAGCCTGCCCAGATCTTTGAGAAATTAAATATAATTAGAACAATAAACTCCTCCCATGTTTGAGTCATTAAATCAGAGTCTGTCATTTCACTCCTTTAGGTTGGATGTGTGTTTGCTGACAGGGTGTTCTTGGGTTACACTGGAAGGGGGTTCTGTTCATCCTAACACGCTGTGCAGGGGTGCTCAGACCCAGGGGAGAGGGTGAGATCATGCTGCACACCAGATCTCTCCCACCATCAATCTGAAAAACACTGCAAAGTCAAAGTGATGTACTACTTGGCATTCAAGGACCAAAGACTCTTCTCCCTAGCCATTTGGAAGAGACTGCCCTGGTGTTCCCCTCTAAAACCCAATGCTTGTCCTAGTGAAAAGACATTGTTTAAGAGCAGACCAACAGTTGGGCTGGGGGTTTGGGATATGTTTTAATACTACCAATGTCATATCCACAGAGCCTTCCAGAGGCAACTGCTCTGCCCTTTGACCCAGGAAAGTATAGAATGCTCTGGTCACTTTTTTGTGTCATGTCAAACAAACCTGATCAGGCCACAGCCAAAGATAATTCATTTGACTGAAGTGAAGCCACCTGATAGGACAACAACACACATGAGATGGCTCCCATTGAAGAAGCTCTGTCCCCAAGGAATGTGCTGAGCAAGTCAGATACTCATTCTGAGAAACCTGAAATGGGAACTATGTGGGCAGTTGGTCACTGACAAGTGAGAGTTCAGCTGAAGAGGGGACAGGGAGAGCAAAGAGGTCAGAGCCGTGGCAAACATGGGCAAGCCTAAGGGAGGAGTAAGATGAAATTTACATAAGGTGAACCATTAAAGCCATCACAAATTCCAAGCATTTCTCTTGTCCTTTCACGTGAGCTGCAAAATAAGCCTGCAAGCAGTCCTCTGTCCCCTCTTCCTCTCCTCCCCAATTCCCTGTGTTCTCACAACCTGTCCAGCATTCCCCAACGCCCCTTCCTGTGTCCCCTCCCCCACCTACATCTAAGGGGCTGTTACTCTCTCTCCCCTTAGCCAGGTCTCTTCCAGATTTTTTATGTGGTAGAAACTTAAACTGCTCTATGTCCTTTTCACCGTCCTATTTGTCCCTGTCACCTTCTCTGTCCCTGCACTGATGCAGCATTGCCAAAAAAGAGCCACCAGCCTCTCCTCAGAGGATGCAGGTGGCTGCAGGATGGAGAGGAGGGGTTAGAGGCTGCCAGGTAGAGGGCCCTCGTGGGTGCACTGTTGGGAGGAATGCTGCCCGGACACTGCTATGTCGGTGACTATTTACCTCCAGTCCAGCATCAAACAGTGGCTGTGAGGTGGAGAATAGGTGGGGAATGGAGGCTGAAAGGGCAGCAGGTAGGGCAAGAAGGAGCCAAACCCACAGGAGCAGAGGCCGATAACAGCCGACCTCCTACACTCCATGGCCACACAACAGAAGAGACAGAACTTAGGATACAGAGTTACGTGTGGATAAATCTCACCATCATACTGAGTGAGAAAACAAGTAGCATAGAATTATGTACCAAACAGAAACTCAACTGTGCCAAGCAGTACTTGGATATATACATAGACGGTAAAGTTATCCAAACTAGAGCAGCAGCACATTCAAGTGGAGCTCTGTCCAGTTTCCGACTTGACTAGTGCCCCACAACAATTGGTACCAACTATTTCCCATCTTGCAAGGAGTTGCCTAACAATGCAGGCCTGGTAAAGAAGTCAATCACAATCATGTGACCTCTGACCACTCACCCACCTGCAGGTGTCTACTCACACTGGAAGTCTGGGTGGGTTGGAGACCAGAGAGGCATGCTTCCCAGGGACTGGATGCTGTGCTGAGTTTAAACGAGGAAAACTTCCTACACTTCAAATTCACTGGAAGGTTGGGGCTACTCAGTGTTCACCTAGAGAACTTGACTTTTGTTTCCAGAAGTGACACTCACAAGTAAGAAATTCAGGAGGAAAGTGGCTGTAGGAGAGGGAGAGAAGATTTGGCCAAAATTCCTCTGAAGAGATTTTTCTCGGGAGTTCTTAGTGGCGGTCAAATCCAGCCTTCTCGGGACGGGGGAGGGGGTGGGAATCTGGATGCAGCTGACTCACAGGAATCAGAGTCTGAGTGGAGACCGTGCACAGTGTGAGGAGAGAGACACTGTCTTCTTCTACTCTTTCATTTCTAGCTGCTGCCTCTCATTGCTCAAATCACTAACCAGACAGCCAGGAAGCCAAGGTGATGTCGTCCATGGTATCAGCCTTCTGGAACACACAGCCCTGCAGAGAAGCATATATCCAGTTGGACAAACTGAGAAGAATCAAATCAATTCACCACTTTTTTCTACTTCCATTACTGTTCCACCACTGTTGCTTTAATCAGAGGAATAAAACCCTCGCCCAACACATGGTAGCAAACACAGTGTTGTGAGCCATCTTATCATAACAGATGAGGTCAATTTGATTATAATACCATGTGGAACCTAAGTTGTAACTTTAATGGTTACAAGAAAGTTTCCCACACATTCACATTGACTGGGTGAAGGGCAAGTCACCTTGGCAGGGGACAGATGCAGATGGCAGAATAGAAACCTACACCGCTCATCCCATCTCCCTTCACTGGAACACCAGATTTTAACAACTATCTGCACACAGAAAACACTGCCACAAGAACCAAGAATTAGGTGAGCAATCACATCACCTGGTTTTAACTTCATATCACTGAAAGAGGCATTGCACAGGGCAAGAGAGGTAGTCTGGAACCACCAATGCTACCCCTCCTCCATCCACCAGCGTGGAGAGTCTATGCACTTTGGGGAGGGAGAGTGCAGCAAGTGGGGGACTTTACCTTGAACTCAATGCTGCCCTATCACAGCTGAAAACAAATCCATGCAGGGTGCAGCCAGTGCCCACACACAGGTGGTGGTGGGGGGGTGCATTTGGACCAGCCCTCGCCAGGAGAATCACCCTTCCCATCAGTTGAAACTTGAGCTTCTCAAGCCTCGCCACTGTGGGCAAAAGTGCTCTAGAGTCCTATGTAAACTTGAAAGGCAGTCTAGGACACAAGGACTGCAGTTTCTAAGGAACTCCTAGTGCTGGGCTGGGCTTACAACCAGTGAACTCCGGTGGCACGTGACCTAGGGAGACAGCAGCTGACATGACTAGCAGAGCCCTTGTGCCATCCCTCCTCCAATCCCTGGTAGTGCAGCTCACAGCAATTAAAACGTCCCCTTACTTATGCTTAAGGAGAGGAGAGTGAATAAAGGCAGTCCTTCATAGCAATATAAAAATGGACTAACACATTAAAGGGGACATTATGTTGCATCTTTGATACCAGCTGAATCACAGTAGAACAGGGCACTGGGCAGAGTTGTAAGGCTCCCTTTCCAGGCCCTAGCTCCTGGGCGACATTTCTAGATGCACACTAGGCCAGAAGGGAGCCCATTGCCTTGAAGGAAAGGACCAGTCCTGGCAGGACCTATCACCTGCTGACTAAAGAGCCCTTGGGCACTGAATAACACCCAGCGAGATGCAGGGAGTAAGCCATGGGCCTTGGGCTCTGAGGCGTGCTGACTTCAGGGATGACCCAGCATCCTCCCAGCTATGGTGAAGGACTCCTTCCATTTGAAACAAGAACAGAGAAAAGTAAAGGGGACTTTGTATTAGACCCTAAGTATCAGCTCAGCCAGTGCAGGAGAGCAACAAGCAGGCTGTTGGGGTCCTCGAGTCCAGGCCTCAGCTCTTAGACAGCATTTCTAGACCTGCCCTGGGCCATAGGGGAGCCCACTGCCCTGCAGAGTGAGCCCCAGGCCTGGCAGCATTCACTACAAGCTGATGGAAGAGCCCTTGGGCTTTAAGTGAACATCAGTGATGGCCTGGCAGAACTCCCCATGGACCAGTGGTGATGGTGGCCACAGGGAGAGACTCCTATACTTGTGCAAAGGGGAGGGAAGAGTGGGAAAACTGTATTGTAGTTGGAGTGGTAGCTTAGCTGCGGTCGAACAAAACAAAAGGTAAATTGCGAAGGTATTTTACTCTAATCCCTGGCTCCCAGACTGCATCTCTGGACATACCCAGGACCTGGGGGAACTCCCTGCCTTGAAGGGATTGACCTTGGGCAAGGCCTACTGCTGTGATGGCTTCAGGTCAGGCCCCGTACAGTCCCCGTGGTGGCAGCCACAGAGGACTTGCATCAACACAAGCCAGTGCCAGGTGTTCAGCACAGAGCACCATACTCCATTTGCATGGCATCTGTTTCTGGAGGAGGGGAGGTCTCTGCATGGCAACCCAAGGAATTCTTAGAGATCTTTTATTATTATTATTATTATTATTATTATTATTATTATTATTATACTTGAAGTTCTAGAATACATGTGCACAATATGCAGGTTTGATACATAGGTATACATGTGCCATGTTGGTTTGCTGCACCCATCAACTCATCATTCACAGTAGGTATTTCTCCTAATGCTATTCCTCCCCAAGCCCCCCACCACCCAAAAGGCCCTGGTGTGTGATGTTCCCTGCCCTGTGTCCAAGTGATCTCATTGTTCAATTACCACCTATAAGTGAGAACATGCAGTGTTTGGTTTTCTGTCCTTGTGATACTTTGCTGACAATGATGGTTTCCAGCTTCACCCATGTCCCTACAAAGGACATGAACTCATCCTTTTTTATGACTGCATAGTAGTCCATGGTATACAATCCAGTCTATCATTGATGGACATTTGGATTGGCTCCAAGTCTTTGCTATTGTGAATAGTGCTGCAATAAACATATGTGTGCATGTGTCTTCATAGTAGCATGATTTATAATCCTTTGGGTATATACCCAGTGATAGGATGGCTCGGTCAAATGGTAATTCTAGTTTTAGATCCTTGAGGAATCGCCACATTGTCTTCCACAATGGTTGAACCAATTTACACTCCCACCAACAGTGTAAAAGTGTTCCTATTTCTCCACATCCTCTCCAGCATCTGTTGTTTCCTGACTTTTTAATGATGGCCATTCTAACTGGCATGAGATGGTATCTCATGGTGGTTTTGATTTGCATTTCTCTGATGACCAATGATGATGAGCTTTTTTCATGTCTCTGTTGGCTGCATAGATGTCTTCTTTTGAGAAGTGTCTATTCATATCTTTTGCCCACTTTTTGATGGGGTTGTTTGTTTTTTTCTTGCAAATTTCTTTGAGTTCTTTGTAGATTCTGGAAATTAGCCCTTTGTCAGATGAGTAAATTGCAAAAATTTTCTCCCATTCTGTAGGTTGCCTGTTCACTCTAGTGGTAGTTTCTTTGCTGTGCAGAAGCTCTTTAGTTTAATTAAATCCCTTTTGTCTATTTTGGCTTTTACTGTCATTGCTTTTGGTGTTTAGACATGAAGTCCTTGCCCATGCCTATGTCCTGATGGGTATTGCCTAGGTTTCCTTCAAGGGTTTTTACAGTTTTAGGTCTAATATTTAAGTCTTTAACCCATCTTGAATTAATGTTTGTATAAGGTGTAAGGAAAGGATCCAGTTTCAGCTTTCTACATATGGCTAGCCAGCTTTCCCAGCACCATTTATTAAATAGGGAATCCTTTACCCATTTCTTGTTTTTGTCAGGTTTGTCAAAGATCAGATGGTTGTAGATGTGTGGCGTTATTTCTGAGGGCTCTGTTCTGTTCCTTTGGTCTATATCTCTGTTTTGGTACCAGTACCATGCTCTTTTGGGTACCGTAGCCCTGTAGTACACTTTGAAGTCAGGTAGTGTGATACCTTGCCTCTAGATTTGTTCTTTTTGCTTAGGATTGACATGGCAATGCAGGCTCTTTTTTGGTTCCATATGAACTTTAAAGTAGTTTTTTCCAATTCTGTGAAGAAAGTCATTGGTAGCTTGATGGGGATGGCATTGAATCTATAAATTACTTTGGGTAGTATGACCATTTTCACGATATTGATTCTTCCTATCCATGAGCATGGAATATTCTTCCATTTGTTTGTGTCCTCTTTTATTTCCTTGACCAGTGGTTTCTAGTTCTCCTTGAAGAGGTCCTTCACATTCCTTGTAAGTTGTATTCCCAGGCATTTTATTCTCTTTGTAGCAATTGTGAATGGGGGTTCACTCATGATTTGGCTCTCTGTTAGTCTGTTAACGGTGTACAGGAATGCTTGTGAGTTTTGCACATTGATTTTGTACCCTAAGATTTTGCTGAAGTTGTTGATCAGCTTAAGGAGATTTTGGGCTGAGACGATGGGGTTTTCTAAATATACAATCATGTCATCTGCAAACAGGGACAATTTGACTTCCTCATTTCCTAATTGAATACCGTTTATTTCTTTCTCTTGCCTGATTGTCCCGGCCAGAACTTCCAACACTATGTTCAATAGGAGTGGTGAGAGAGGGTATACTTGTCTTGTGCCGGTTTTCAAAGGGAATGCTTCCAGTTTTTACCCATTCAGTATGATGTTGGCTGCAGGTTTGTCATAAATAGCTCTTATTATTTTGAGATACCTTCCATCAATACCTAGTTTATTGAGAGTTTTTAGCATGAAGTGCTGTTGAATTTTGTCAAAGGCCTTTTCTGCATCTACTGAGATAATCATGTGCTTTTTGTTGTTGGTTCAATTTATGTGATTAATTACATTTATTCATTTGCATATGTTGAACCAGCCTTGCATCCCAGGGATGAAGTTGACTTGATCATGACAGATAAGTTTTTTGATGTGCTGCTGGATTCGGTTTGCCAGTATTTTATTGAGGATTTTTGTATAGATGTTCATCAGGGATATTGGTCTAAAATTTTCTTTTTTTGTTGTGTCTCTGCCAGGCTTTGGTATCAGGGTGATGTTGGCCTCATAAAATGAGTTAGGGAGGATTTCCTCTTTTTCTATTTATTAGAATAGTTCCAGAAGGAATGGTACCAGCTCCTGTTTGTACCTCTGGTAAAATTCGGCTGTGAATCCGTCTGGTCCTGGCCTTTTTTTGGTTGGTAGGCTATTAATTATTGTCTCAATTTCAGAGCCTGTTATTGCTCTATTCAGAGATTCAACTTCTTCCTGGTTTGGTCTTGGGAGGGTGTATGTGTCAAGGAGTTTATCCACTTCTTCTAGATTTTCTAGTTTATTTGCATAGAGATGTTTATAGTATTCTCTGATAGTAGTTTGTATTTCTGTGGGATCGGTGGTGATATCCCCTTTATCATTATATTTTATTGTGTCCATTTGATTCTTCTCTCTTTTCTTCTTTATTAGTCTTGCTAGTGGTCTATCAATTTTGTTGATCTTTTCAAAAAACCAGCTCCTGGATTCATTAATTTTTTTGAAGGGTTTTTTGTGTCTCTATCTCCTTCAGTTCTGCTCTGATCTTAGTTATTTCTTGCCTTCTGCTAGCATTTGAATTTGTTTGCTGTTGCTTCTCTAGTTCTTTTAATTGTGATGTTAGGGTGTCGATTTTATCTTTCCTGCTTTCTCTTGTGGGCATTTAGTGCTATAAATTTCCCTCTACACACTGCTTTAAATCTGTCCCAGAGATTCTGGTATGTTGTGTCTTTGTTCTCATTGGTTTCAAAGAACATCTTTATTTCTGCCTTCACTTCGTTATTTACCCAGTAGTCATTCAGGAGCAAGTTGTTCAGTTTCTACGTAGTTGTGTGGTTTTGAGTGAGTTTCTTAATTCTGAGTTCTAATTTGATTGCACTGTGGTCTGAGAGACAGTTTGTTGTGATTTCTGTTCTTTTACATTTGCTGAGGAGTGCTTTACTTCCAATTATGTGGTCAATTTTAGAGTAAGTGTGATGTGGTGCTGAGAAGAATGTATATTCTGTTGATTTAGGGTGGAGAGTTCTGTAGATGTCTATCAGGTTTGCTTGCTGCAGAGCTGAGTTCAGGTCCTGGATATCCTTGTTAACCTTCTGTCTTGTTGGTCTGTCTAATATTGACAGTGGGGGTGTTAAAGTCTCGCATTATTATTGTGTGGGAGCTAAGTCTCTTTGCAGGTCTCTAAGGACTTGCTTTATGAATCTGGGTGCTCTTGTATTGGGTGCACATATATTTAGGATAGTTAGCTCTTCTTGTTGAATTGATCCCTTTACCATTATGTAATGGCCTTCTTTGTCTCTTTTGATCTTTGTTGTTTTATAGTCTGTTTTATCAGAGACTAGGGTTGCAACCTCTGCTTTTTTTTGTTTTCCATTTGCTTGGTAGATCTTTCTCCATCCCTTTATTTTGAGCCTATGTGCGTCTCTGCACATGAGATGGGTCTCCCAAATACAGCACACTGATGGGTCTTGACTCTTTAACCAATTTGCCAGTCTGTGTCTTTTAATTGGGGCATTTAGCTTATTTACATTTAAGGTTAATATTGTTAAGCGTGAATTTGATCCTGTCATTATGATGTTTGATGGTTATTTTGCCCGTTAATTGATGCAGTTTCTTCACAGCATCGATGATCTTTACAATTTGGCATGTTTTTGCAGTGGCTGGTACTGGTTGTTTGTCTTCCTGTATAGTGCTTCCTTCAGGAGCTCTTGTAAGGCAGGCCTGGTGGTGACAAAATCTCTCAGCATTTGCTTGTCTGTAAAGGATTTCATTTCTCCTTCACTTATGAAGCTTAGTTTGGCTGGATATGAAATTCTGGGTTGAAAATTCTTTTCTTTAGGAATGTTGAACGTTGGCCCCCACTCTCTTCTGGCTTGTAGAGTTTCTTCCGAGAGATCCGCTGTTAGTCTGAAGGGCTTCCCTTTGTGGGTAACTCGACCTTTCTCTCTGGCTGCCCTTAACACTTTTTCCTTCATTTCAACCTTGGTTAATCTGAAAATTATGTGTCTTGGGGTTGCTCTTCTCCTGGAGTATCTTTGTGTTGTTCTCTATATTTCCTGAATTTGAATGTTGGCCTGCCTTACTGGGTTGAGGAAGTTCTCCCTGATAATATCCTGAAGAGTGTTTTCCAACTTGATTCCAGTCTCCCCATCAGTTTCAGGTACACCAATCAAACGTAGATTTGGTCTTTTCACACAGTCCCATGTTTCTTCAAGGCTTTGTTCATTTCTTTTTACTCTTTTTTCTCTAACCTTGTCTTCTTGCTTTATTTCATTAATTTCTTCTTCAATCACTGATACCCTTTCTTCCACTTGATCCAATTGGCTATTGAAGCTTGTGCATACATCATTAAGTTCTCATGCCATGGTTTTCAGCTCCATCAGGTCATTTAAGGTCTTCTCTACACTGTTTACTCTAGTTAGCCATTTTTCTAATCTTTTTTCAAGGTTTTTAGCTTCCTTGCGATGGACTCAAACATCCTGCTTTAGCTCAGAGAAGTTTTATTACTGACCTTCTGAAGCCTACCTTTGTCAGCTCATCAAATCATTCTCCATCCAGCTTTGTTGTGTTGTTGGCGAGGAGCTGTGATCCTTTGGAGGAGAAGAGGTGCTCTGATTTTTAGAATTTTCAACTTTCCTGCTCTGGTTTCTCCCCATTTTTGTGGTTTTATCTACATTTGGTCTTTGATGTTGGTGACCTACAGATGGGATTTTTGTGTAGATGACCTTTTTGTTAATGTTGTTGCTATTCCTTTCTCTTTGTTAGTTTTGCTTCTAACAGTCAGGTCCGTCAGCTGCAGGTCTGTTGGAGTTTGCTGGAGTTCCACTCCAGACCCTGTTTGCCTGGGTATCACCAGCAGAGGCTGCAAAACAGCAAATATTTCAGAACAGCAAATATTGCCACCTGATCCTTCCTTTGGAAGCTTCATCCCAGAGGGATAGACGCCTACATGAGGTGTCTGTCAGCCCCTACTGGGAGGTGTCTCCCAGTTGGGCTACAGAGGGGTCAGGGACCCACTTGAGGATGCAGTCTGTCCATTCTCAGAGCTCAAACACTGTGCTGGGAGAACCACTGCTCTCCTCAGAGCTGTCAGACAGGGATGTTTAAGTCTGCAGAAGTTGTCTGCTGCCTTTTTTCAGCTAAGCCCTGCCCACAGAGGTGGAGTCTAGAGGTAGTAGGCCTTGTTGAGCTGCAGTGGGCTCCTCCCAGTCTGAGCTGCCCCTGCCACTTTGTTTACCTACTCAAGCCTCAGCAATGGCGGATGCCCCTCCCCTAGCCAGGTTGCTGTTTTGCAGATCGAACTCAGACTGCTGGGCTAGCAGTGAGCAAGGCTCCATCGGTGTGGGACCCACCAAGCCAGGCACAGGAGAGAATCACCTTCTCTGCCAGTTGCTAAGACCTTGGGGAAAAGCACAGTATTTGGGCAGGGAGTGTCCCGTTTTTCCAGGTAGTCTGTCACAGTTTCCCTTGGCTAGGAAAGGGAAATCCCCCAACCCCTTGTGCTTCCTGGGTGAGGTAACACCCCGCCCTGCTTCAGCTCGCCCTCCGTGGGCTGCACCCACTGTCCAACCAGTCCCAATGAGATGAAACAGCTACCTCAGTTGGAAATGTAGAAATCACCCATCTTCTGAGTCGATCACACTGGGAGCTGCAGACCCAAGCTGCTCCTATTTGGCCATCTTGGAACGCCCCCTCAGAGATCTTATCTAAGACCACCAAGGTGGTGCCTCTATGAGTCTTCATCCCTTCAAATTCCTTAGAATGGTGTGTTAGTTCATTTTCACACTGCTATAAAGAGCTACCTGAGACTGGGCAATTTATGAAGAAAAGAGGATTAATCGACTCACAGTTCTTCAGGCTTAACTGGAAACGTGACTTGGAGGCCTCAGGAAACTTACACTCATAGCGGAAGGGGAAGCAAGCACATGGTGGAGCAGGAGAGACAGACAGCGAAGGAGGGAGTGCCACACATTTTTAAACCATCGGATCTCATGAGAACTCACTATCACGAGAACAGCCAAGGCAAAACCCACCCCCATGATCCAATCATCTCCCACAAGGTCCCTCCTTTAACATGTAGCTATTACAATTCAACATGACATGTGGATGGGGCCACAGAGCCAAACCATAATAAATGCCTTGCCCAGAAGGACAAGCACAAACAAGCCCAGTCTGCATAGACTACAATGAATACCTAACTTTGCAATGCCCAGACACAGATGAACATCTACAAGCATCAACACCATCCAGAAAAACAAGACCTAAACAAATGAACTAAATAAGGCAGCAGGGACCAATTCATGAGAAACAAGAGATATGTGGCATTTCAGACAAAGAATTAAACATTAGCTGTTTCGAGAAAAAGAAATTCAAAATAATATAGAGAAGGAATTCAGAATTCTAGCAGATAAATTTCACAAAAAGATTGAAATAATTAAAAAAGAATGAAGCAGAAATTCTAGAGTTGAAAAATGCAAATGACATCATGAAGAATGCATCAGTCTCTTAATAGCAGAATTTATCAAGCAGAAGAAATAATTAGTGAACCTGAAGACAGGATGTTTGAAAATACATAATCAGAGGAGACAAAAGAAAAAATAATAAAAAACAGTGAAGGATGCCTACAGGATCTAGAAAATAACCTCAAAAGAGCAAATCTAAGAGTTATTGGCCTTAGGCCAGGAGCAGTGTCTCACGCCTGTAATCCCAGCACTTTGGGAGGCCAAGGTGGGCAGATCACAGGGTCAGAAGTTCAAGACCAGCCTGGCCAAAATGGTGAAACCTCATCTCTACTAAAAATACAAAAATTAGCCGGGTGTGGTGGCATGTGCCTGTAATCCTAGCTACTCAGGAGGCTGAGGCAGAAGAAGCATTTGAACCCAGGAGGCAGAGGTTGCAGTGGGCTGAGATCATGCCGTTACACTCTAGCCTGGGCAACAAGAGGAAACTCTGTCTCAAAAAAAGAAAAAGAGTTATTGGCCTTAAAGAGGATGTAGAAAGAGAGACAGGGGTAGAAAGTTTATTCAAAGGGGTAATATCAGATAATTTCTCAAAGGTAGAGAAGAATGTCGACATCCAAGTGCAAGAAGGCTATAGAACACCAAGTAGGTTTAACCTAAAGAAGACTACCTCAAGGCATTTAATAATCAAACTCTCAGAGGTCAAAGATAAAGAAGGGATCCTATACACAGCAAGAGAAAAGAAACAAATAACGTACAATGGAGCTCCAATACATTTGGAAGCAGACTTTTCGATGGAAACCTTATAGACCAGGAGACAGTGGCATGACATATTTAAAGTGGTAAAGGAAATGAAGTTTAACCCTAGAATAAAAGCACATAAGGCAAAACTGTCCTTTAAGCATGAAGAAGAAATAAAGACCTTCCCAGACAAACAAAAGCTGAGAGACTTCATAAACACCAGACATCTACTACAGGACATACTAAAGAGAGTTCTTCAATCTGAAAGAAAATGATGGTAATGAGCAAGAAGAAAACATCAGTAGGTACAAAACTCACTGGTATTAGTAAGCTCACAGAAAAACACAGAATACTATAGCACCATAATTGTGGTATGTAAACTACAGTTGACATAAGTAGAAAGACTAAATGATGAATGAAAGAAAATAATAACTGCAACAACTTTTCAAGACAGGGACAGTAGAATAAGACATAACAAGAAACAATAAAAACTTAAAAAGCAGAGGGATGAAGTTAAAGTGTTGAGTTATTATTAGTTTTCTTTTTGCATGCTTGCTTGTTTCTTTATGCAATCAGTATTAAGTTCTCATCAGTTCAAAATAATGGGTTATAAGATAGTATTTTTGAGCCTCATGGTAACCTCAAATCAAAAAACATATAACACATACACAAAAATAAAAAGCAAGAAATTAAAACATACACCAGAGAAAATCACCTTCACTAAGAGGAAGACAGGAAGGAAAGAAAGAAGGAAGAGAAGACCACAAAACAACCAGAAAACAAATAACAAAATTGCAGAAGTAAGTTCCTATTTATCAATAATAACAATGAATGTAAATTGGCTAAACTCTTCAATCAAAAGACATAGAGTAGCTGAATGAATGAAAAAACAAGACTCAATCATCTGTTGCCTACAAGAAACATACTTCACTCATAAATATATACACAGACTGAAAATAAAAAGATGTAAAAAGATATTCCACGCCAACTGATGCCCAAAAAGAACAAAAGTAGCTACACTTGTATTGGACAAAAGAGGTTTCAGGGAAAACCCTATAAAAAGAGACAAGGAAGGTCATTATGTAATGATAAAGGGATCAATTCAGCAAAAGCATATAAGGATTGTAAATATATATGCACCCAACACTGGAGCACCCAGATATGTAAGGCAAATATTATTAGAGATAAAGAAATATATAGACCCCAATACAATTATAGCTGGAGACTTCGACATCCCAACTTCAGCATCGGACAGATCTCCCAGACCGAAAATCAACAAAGAAACATCAAAGTTAATCTGCACTATAGAACAAATGGACTTAATAGATATTTACAGAACATTTCATCCAATGGCTGTAGAATACAGTCTTTTCCTCGGCACATGGATCATTCTCAAGGATAGGTCACAAAACAAGTCTTAAAACAATCATAAACATTGAAAAAATATCAAGCATCTTTTCTGACCACAATGGAATAAAACTAGAAATCAACAAGAAGATGAATTTTTGAAATTATACCAACACATGGAAATTAAACAGCATACCCCTGAATGACCAGTGGGTCAATGAAAGAATAAAGAAGGAAATTGAAAAATTTCTTGAAAAAATGATAATGGAAGCCAAACATACCAAAACATATGGGATATAGCAAAATCAGTACCAAGAGGGAAGTTTATAGCTATAAGTGCCTATATGAAAAAAGAAGAAAAACTTCGAATAAGTAACCTAATGATGCATCTTAAAGAACTAGAAAGGCCGGGCACGGTGGCTCACGCTTGTAATCCCAGCACTTTGGGAGGCCGAGGCGGGCGGATCACGAGGTCAGGAGATCGAGACCACGGTGAAACCCCGTCTCTACTAAAAAATACAAAAAATTAGCCGGGCGTGGTGGTGGGCGCCTGTAGTCCCAGCTACTCGGAGAGGCTGAGGCAGGAGAATGGCGTGAACCCGGGAGGCGGAGCTTGCAGTGAGCCGAGATTGCACCACTGCACTCCAGCCTGGGCGACAGAGCAAGACTCCGTATCAAAAAAAAAAAAAAAAAAGAACTAGAAAAGCAAGAGCAAACTGAACCCAAAATTATAATAACAGAAATAATTAAAAGCAGAGCATAAATAAATGAATGTGAAAAATGAAGAAAACAATACAAAAGACCAATGAAACAAAAGCTCAGTTTTTTGAAAAGATAAACAAAATTGGCAAACCTTTAGCCAGACTGGCTAAGAAAAAAATGGAGAAGACCCAAATAAATAAAATCAAAAATGAAAAGGGAGAGATTACAACTGATACCACAGAAATTCAAAAAATCATTAATGGCTACTATGAACAACTATTTGCCAATACATTGAAAAATCTAGAAGAAATGAATAAATTGCTAGACATATCCAACCTACAAAGATTAAACAAGGAAGAAATCCAAAGCCTGAGCAGATCAACAACATGTAAGGAGCAAAAAGCTGTCAGGAAAAGTGTCTCAGCAAAGAAAAATCCAGGACACAATGTTTCACTTCTGAATTCAATCAAACATTTAAAGAAGAATTAATATCTCTTCTACTCAAACTGTTCTGAAAAGTAGTGAAGAAGGGAATACATCCAAACTCATTCTACAAGGCCAGTATTACCCTGATACCAAAACTAGACAAAGATACACCAAAAAAAAAAAAAAAAAAACCTACAGACCGATATCTCTGATGAGTATTAATGCAGAAATCCTCAACCAAATACTAGCAATCAGAACTCAACAATACATTAAAAAGATCACTCATCATGAACAAGTGGGATTTATCCCAGGGATGCAAGGATGATTCAACATATACAAATCAATCAACGTGATACATCACATCAACAGAATGAAGGACAAAAACATATGATCCTTTTGATTGATGTTGAAAGTGCATTTCATGAAGTCCATATTTCTTCATGGTAAAAATCCTCAAAAGCTGGATACAGAAGGAACATACTTCAGCATAATAAAAGCCATATATGACAGACCCACATCTAGTATGCTGAATGGGGAAAAATTGAAAGCCTTTCCTCTAAAATCTGAAACATGACAAGGATGCCCAATGTCACCACTGTTATTCAACATAATAATGAAAGTCTTACCTAGGGCAGTCAGACAAGAGAAAGAAATAAAGGGCATTAACATTGCAAGGGAAGAAGTCAAATTATACTTGTTTGCAGATAATATAATCTTATATTTGGAAAAAACTAAAAACTCCACCAAATAAGTATTAGGACTGATAAATTTATGAAAGTTGCACAATACAAAATCAATATACAAAAATCAGTAGCCTTTCTATATGCCAACAGTGAACAATATGAAGAAGTCAATAAATTAGTCCCATTTACAATACTCAGAAATAAAATTAAATACCTAAGAATTAACCAAATAAGTGAAACATAACTATTATGAAAAGTATAACACAGTGATGAAAGCAATTGAAGACAACACAAAATAATAGCAAGTTATTCCATGTTCATGGATTGGAAGAATAATATCATTAAAATGTCCATACTACCCAAGGCAGCCTACAGATTCAATGCAATCCCTATTAAAACACCAATGACATTCTTCACAAAAATAGAAAAAAAATCCTAAAATGTTTATGGAACCACAAAAGGCCCAGAAGAGCCAAAGCTGTCCTGAGCAAAGGAAGAAAACTACAGGAATCACATTACCTGACTTCAGATTATATTACAGAGCTATAGGAATCAAAACAGCATGGTACTGGCATAAACACAGACACATAGACCAATGTAACAGAACAGGGAACACAGAAGAAAATCCACAACACCTACAGTGAGCTCATTTTTGACAAAGGTGCCAAGAACATACACTGGGGAAAAGACAGTCTGTTCAATAAATGGTGCTGGGAAACCTGGATATCCATAAACTGAAGAATGAAACTAGGCCCCCTATCTCTCACCACATACAAAAGTAAAATAAAAATGAATTAAGGATTTAAACTTAAGACTTCAAACTTGAAACTACAAACAAGAAAACATTGGGGGAAATCTCCAGGACGTTGGTCTGGGCAAAAATGTCTTGAGTAATACCCCACAAGCACAGACAACCAAAGCAAAAATGGACAAATGGGATCATATCAAGTGAAAAACCTTCTGCACAGCAAAAGAAACAACCAACAAAGGGAAGAGACCCAGAGTAGGACAAAATTTTTGCAAAGTACCCATCTGGCAAAGGATGAATTAACCATAACATATAAGGAGCACAAAAATCTCTACAGGAAAAAATCCAATAATCCAGTTAAAAATGGGCAAAAGATCTGAATAGACATTTCTTAAAACATACAAATGACAAAGAGACATATGAAAAGGTCCTCAACATCACTGATCATCAGAGAAATGCAAATCAAAACTACATTTGGATATCATCTCACCACAGCTAATGTGTTATTTTTCCAAAAGTGGGGCAATAACAAATGCTGGTGAAGATCTGGAGAAGAGGGAACACTTCTACATCTTTGGTGGTAATATAAATTACTGCGACTGCCATAGAACACATTTTGAAGGATGCTCAAAATACTAAAAATAGAGCTACCATAGGATCCAACAATTCCACTGCTGAGTATATACAGCAAATAAAATTAGTATATCAAACAGATATCGGCACTCCCATGTTTATTGCAGCACTGGTCATAACAACCAAGATTTGGAAGCAACCTAAGTGTCCGTCAACAGAAGAATGGATAAAGAAAATGTGGTACATAAACACAACAGATTACTATTCAGTCATAAAAAGAATGAGATTCTTTCATTTGCAACAACCTGGATAAAAGTGGAGGTCATTATGTTAAGCAAAGTAAGCCAGGCACAAAAAATGAACATCACATGTTCTCATTTATGTATATGGTCTAAAAATCAAAACAATTGAACTCATGGATATAGAGAATAGAAGGATGGTTGCCAGAGGCTAGGAAATACAGTGAGGGAGCAGTGAGGGAGGTGGGGATGGTTAACAGGTACAAAAAAAAATAGAAAGAATGAATAAGACCTAGTATTTGATAGCACAACAGGGGGATCATAGTTGATAATAATTTAATTGTACATTTTAAAATAACTAAAATAGTATTACTGGATTATTTGTAACACAAATAATAAATTCTTGAGGAGATGGATACCCAATTGTTCATGATGTAATTATTATACATTGCAGGCCTCTATCAAAATATCCCATATATATATATACATATATACATATTTATACATACATATATACATATATATTATGTACCCATAAAAATTAAAAATAAAAATAAAAAATATTTATCTTACCTCCCTCCCTGTAAAACCATTTCCTTATACTCTGCCAGCACCTGGAAATGGTGGTGGATGTGTACCTGGTGAAATAACCTAAGAATTTGTTGCTGAAAGATATGAATCCTTGGAAGTGATACCATTATGGAATTGCATCAGTTTTTCATGGAATATTGCAGCTGGACATGGGAGTGCTAGGTGGTGCTGCACTGAATCCCCTCAGGTCCAGAACTAGTTCTCTTCCCCATATTAGGAAGCAACAAGCCAAACTCCCCATGGTCATCTGGATCCCTCACCCATTCAGGACAGTGATCCCTTCTCAACTCCCACTCTTGTTACCCAAAGACCTGAAAATGGGCAGGGGACAAGGAGTCAATGTCAGTTTCCAAGATAATGGAACCGTGAATATGTTCCATGGGAGAGGCATCTTGCCTCAAATATTTTAACCTCCAAACCATCCAATTCCTATTTTGGGAAGAAAGAAAAGAGAAAATCTGTGATTCATTTTTTGGGTATGAGAGTGGGAGGGGTCACTCTCTATCCCATTCTGGCTTTGCAGAATGGCACCATAGGTTGCTTGTGAGTACAGAACTTGAGTTATATCCTACAGAACAGCCCTTCAACCTTGCAGGCTTCTGTTTCCTCTATAATGCTACAACTGAGTTTTCACCAGGCCGCTCTAGCACTGTATGAGGCCAGGTGTTTCTGGGTGATGGTAAGACTGGTAGATTTCACAGACCTGAGCTCATGTACCATCTTCAATTGCCATAAAAAGAGTTACTGGACAAAAGTAATGTTTTGAAGAAACAACGGTATTAGGGAGCTTGTTTGTAAGTCCAAGAATTGTGGCTCTCATAGCATGACTAATATGGATGAAGGCAAATCTATGTCGTGAATATATGTGTACTCTTTTGTGGGAAATTTAAAAAGCCATTCATGATGAATGCATGCTAGACACATAATGGGTGTTTGATAAATATTAAGGTATTAAAATAGTGCCTCTCATTTGCAGATTTCTAGAAATGAATGAAAGTAAGCCAATGCCCTCTCTTCCTAGTCTCCTGAACCAGAAGTGACTTCTATTAATGTCTTGCAAAGCCAGTGACTCTGCAAAGAAGAATGCTGGATATAATGATCTCAGCATTCTTGCACGAAAGACAAAATGGGAGTCACAGCATGTTCTGGTCACCTCCTATTCACCCCATTGTTGAAGGAAGGATTTCATACTCTAAATAACTCCAGGTGGCTGAACACATATTACCCATCACTGAAGAGATCAGATTGGCAGCAGTTTGTTGGTCTCATATACTCACCACCCTGGGAGGAGGACATAGCACAACACACAAGACCACAACTGGGTTGCACTTAGGAGCAAAGTGAACCAGCAAGTCCTATGGAAGGACTTTTTGGTTCATGGCACTTTTTACTCCCATGGTGATGGCATCCCTACCTTCTTGTTCCTATGGAAAGACGTGATTTTTTGTTGTTGTTTTGTTTTTAATCGCTTCAGTCTGGCAGAGAACCGAATCTCATTTGGTTGAGGACCAGAGGAAGTGCAGCTGATCTGGCTGACATGGGAACAAGCTGAATGAGGAGACTTTCCCAATGTGTAAGGAGCATATCTGATGAGAGCAGGAGAAATCCTGGCTAAGCCTTTGAGGCCCTGTGGAGCTCAATGATGCCAAGGCAACACATGGAATTTCAAGCCTTGCGATACACAGCAGTAGACGAAATCACCGAGGAGAGTGAGTGAACTGAGAAGAGGAATGAGCCAGCAAAGTAAGGTGAAGAAGACTGAGACTCTGAGGGTGCACTCAGCAATTGACAGCAGTAAGGCAGGGCCAGGCAAGGTGGCTCACGCCTATGATCCCAGTGCTTTGGGTGACAGCAGTAAGGCAGTCAGAAAGAAGGAGAGTTGGGCATAGACTCTCAGACACGGTGGAAAATAGCCTGATACCTTAATTCATTTTTCACTGACAAATAACAGTTGTCTATATCATATACAACATTATGTTTTGAAATGTGTATACATTGTGAAATGGCTAAATCAAGCTAATTAACATACTCATTACCTCACATACTTATCATTTTTGTGTGTGTGATGAAAACACTTGAAGTCTATCCTCCTAGCAATTTTCAAGAATACAATGTAGTTACCAGCTGTAGTTACCATGTTAAATAATAGAGATCTTGAACTTATTCCTCCTGTCTGCATTCCTTGTTGTTGTTTTGTTTTTAATCGCTTCAGTCTGGCAGAGAACTGAATCTCATTTGATTGAGGACCAGAGGAAGTGCAGCTGATCTGGCTGACATGGGAACAAGCTGAATGGCTGCATTGCTTATTACCACCACATCCAGAATGTTGTATAAAACTAAATCTGTACTTCTTGCACCTGCGTATCTCTTAAGAATTTCTCCTTTGCCCTCTTTCTCTTCTTACCAGCATGGAACTAGCTACATTCTGACCTGCTAACTGCAGAGTGAGTGATTACTGTGTGTCTAAAGGGGCATTACTTCCTGCATAGGTATTTCCCCTCTTCTCTGCTCATATCTAGCATGTCGGTTTCTGGTGGTCTCTGGGGTGTGAGATTTTCCAGATCTCCTTTTTATCTCAGGGTCTCCCCCTCCTGCTCATATCCAGCTATCTGCCTACTCTAACAGAGTCAGTAGAGGAGAATCAAGGACAAGAATATTTAGCTATCATAATTTCAACTGTATGCAACCATGTTTTTAGTGGGGGAAAACACTGTGTGTTGAAGTCATTTGAGTTTTATTAGTTGTGTTCTTATTACCTTCAAATATACAAAGCAGAGACTGAACAATAACCCAGAACAGCATTTTAGGCTTATCTCAGTCGTGGGATGAAAATGCCTCAAGTGTAAATTAGATTTCTTTAAAAATTCAAAGTGCAGAACACAATAAATTTGGGGAAAGAACTGCAGGTAAAGGTAGTAAAGGCACTAGAGTAGTGAGGCAGGAGAACAGAGTCTGGAGGAAGAGAACATAAGCGCAATTCACGCTGACTTCCTAGAACTACATCAAATGGAAACACTTCGGCTATGACAGGAAATATCCTCTCCATTTACATAGGGCATACACCTAGTAAATGACTTTTTAACTTTACTTTATTCTCTTCATTTATGTAGGGTGTATACCAAGTAACCAATGGAAACCTCTAGAAGGTATTTAAACCCCAGAAAATGTTGTAATCTGGCTCTTGAGCCCCTATCCTCAGGCCCACTCCCACCCTGTGGAGTATACTTTCATCTTCAATACATCTCTGCTTTTGATGCTTCATTCTTTCCTTGCTTTGTTTGTGTGTTCTGTCCAATTCTTCGTTCAAGATGCCAAGAATCTGGACACTCTCCATTATGACATATTTTCGTGAGCCAGCCAGGAGGTAAGCCCAAAGTTTGGGATTTATTTTTCACCTTTTCCTTTCTGCTCCATACAGGGGAATATCTGCCTCTCTCTCTCTTTTCCTTTCCAACTCAGGACACTTGATGGGCAGCACCTAAACATGGAGGCAACTGCTGGTTTCTGGCTGGGGCCACTCTGAAGGACTCTTTTCTATCATTTTTGGTTGTGGTCTCTGATTCCCTAATTGTGGAACAGCTCAGGGCAAACTCGCAGCTCAGGGTGAACTCACACATGTTTCAGGTAACCTAAACCTTCTTTTCTTATGCTAAATTCTTCCCTAATCCTACAACCCTTCATGCTAAAAACTCTCAATAAATTAGGTATTGATGGGACGTATCTCAAAATAATAAGAGCTATTTATGACAAACCCACAGACAATATCATACTGAATGGGCAAAAACTGGAAGCATTCCCTTTGAAAACTGGCACAAGACAGGGATGCCGTCTCTCACCACTCCTATTCAACATAGTGTTGGAAGTTCTGGCCAGGGCAATTAGGCAGCAGAAGGAAATAAAGGGTATTCAATTAGGAAAAGAGGAAGTCAAATTGTCCCTGTTTGCAGATGACATGATTGTATATCTAGAAAACCCCATCATCTGAGCCCAAAATCTCCTGAAGGTGATAAGCAACTTCAGCAAAGTCTCAGGATACAAAATCAATGTGCAAAAATCATAACCATTCCTATACACCAATAACAGACAAACAGAGAGCCAAATCATGAGTGAACTCCCATTTACAATTGCTACAAAGAGAATAAAATACCTAGGGATCCAACTTACAAGGGATGTGAAGGACCTCTTCAAGGAGAACTACAAACCACTGCTCAATGAAATAAAAGAGGATACAAACAAATGGAAGAACATTCCATGCTCATGGGTAGGAAGAATCAATATCATGAAAATGGCCATACTGCCCAAGGTAATTTATAGATTCAATGCCATCCCCATCAAGCTACCAATGACTTTCTTCACAGAATTGGAAAAAACTACTTTAAAGTTCATATGGAACCAAAAAAGAGCCCGCATGGCCAAGTCAATCCTAAGCCAAAAGAACAAAGCTGGAGGCATCACGCTACCTGACTTCAAACTATACTACAAGGCTACAGTAACCAAAACAGCATGGTACTGGTACCAAAACAGAGATATAGATCAATGGAACAGAACAGAGCCCTCAGAAATAATGCCGCATATCTACAACTATCTGATCTTTGACAAACCTGACAAAAACAAGCAATGGGGAAAGGAGTCCCTATTTAATAAATGGTGCTGGGAAAACTGGCTAGCCATATGGAGAAAGCTGAAACTGGATCCCTTCCTTACACCTTATACAAAAATTAATTCAAGATGGATTAAAGACTTACATGTTAGACCTAAAACCATAAAAACTCTAGAAGAAAACCTACGCAATACCACTCAGGACATAGGCATGGGCAAGGACTTCATGTCTAAAACACCAAAAGCAATGGCAACAGAAGCCAAAATTGACAAATGGGATCTAATTAAACTAAAGAGCTTCTGCAAAGCAAAAGAAACTACCATCAGAGTGAACAGATGGGAGAACCTACAGAATGGGAGAAAATTTTCGCAACCTACTCATCTGACAAAGGGCTAATATCCAGAATCTACAATGAACTCAAACAAATTTACAAGAAAAAAACAAACAACCCCATCAAAAAGTGGGCAAAGGATATGAACAGACACTTCTCAAAAGAAGACATTTACGCAGCCAAAAAACACATGCAAAAATGCTCATCATCGCTGGCCATCAGAGAAATGCAAATCAAAACCACAATGAGATACCATCTCACACCAGTTAGAATGGCCATCATTAAAAAGTCAGGAAACAACAGGTGCTGGAGAGGATGTGGAGAAATAGGAACACTTTTACACTGTTGGTGGGACCATAAACTAGTTCAACCATTGTGGAAGTCAGTGTGGCGATTCCTCAGGGATCTAGAACTAGAAATACCATTTGACCCAGCCATCCCATTACTGGGTATATACCCAAAGGATTATAAATCATGCTGCTATAAAGACACATGCACACGTATGTTTACTGCGGCACTATTCACAATAGCAAAGACTTGGAACCAACCCAGATGTCCAACAACGATAGACTGGATTAAGAAAATATGGCACATATACACCATGGAATACTATGCAGCCATAAAAAATGATGAGTTCATGTTCTTTGTAGGGACATGGATGAAACTGGAAAACATCATTCTCAGTAAACTATCACAAGGACAAAAAACCAAACACCGCATGTTCTCACTCATAGGTGGGAATTGAACAATGAGAACACATGGACACAGGAAGGGGAACATCACACTCTGGGGACTGTTGTGGGTTGGGGGAAGGGGGGAGGGATAGCATTAGGAGATATACCTAATGCTAAATGACGAGTTAATGGGTGCAGCACACCAACATGGCACATGTATACATATGTAACAAACCTGCACATTGTGCACATGTACCCTAAAACTTAAAGTATAATAATAATAAAAAAAACTCCCTTCTTTATAAAAGCTACATGAATAAATTTATTTGAATGGTGGTATGATAGCAGCTATCCAGGATGCTAGCAAACATGGATTCACACAAAGAGAATGGAGTCCTCTGCAGGAATTTGAATTTCTCCTTTTAGTTTCAAGGGCACAATCTCAGATCATTCTGGTGGGGGTGGGGCGGGTGGTGAGGCAGTCATAGTCTCCAAGCCTTTGGGAATATAATGAGATCCTTTCCTCCCAGGTCACTTCCTCCTTTTGGCTTAGCACTTTCATTCTTTTTAGTCGCCATTATATGCAGTCACCTGTTTCCTCTTTCATTTCTACTTTATTGGCTTGAGGATGCACCTAATAGCATATATACTGTCCACAAAAATTCCACCCCTAGCCATCACCTCCTCTCCATTTTCAGGAATCTCAAGTTGAGGGTTTGTAGTAGATTTTGGTTTTGTTACTCATGAGCAGTATACCTAGATGAATTGGGACGTCAGTGTATTGTTTCAGGCCGACTAGAGAGGAGCACCTCTAGAACGAAATGAATGTCATGCCAGAAGGCTACCATTCTGACCATCATTAGTGGGCCTAAAAACCAGCTAGAAATGATGGAAAATTCATTAATGAAGAATGCTTAAAAGCTGGGCAAGTAGACAAAGCTTATTTTCTTTTCTAAATACTAGGTGAAGGAAGAATGAAGAAAGTTCCAAATGTTTAGGAAACACCAAATGTGGCCAGTCATTGTGTCAGACATACTCACATGTGTGCATTTAATCCTCACAGCAGCCGTAAGAAGTAGGAATTATAATCCTCATTTTATAAATTTGGAAACAGGCTTAGAATGGTCTCTTGGTGGAAAAAATATCTGAAGACATCCATTTCAAAAAAGCAAACATTGGCCATTTCTGAGTGATTTGGTAACAAAGTTTTGTTTATTGTCTAAATTTAACATAAAACATGTCATTTTCATTACAAAGTACAATTTTATGGAATACTAAATAAACATATATAAATAAGCCTTGGCCAACATTATAAACCAGGATCTGACACAGATATAAATCCATGCCTTCCAACTTCCCTTGACATCACATTATCTTCTCTTAAGAGATAGTCACTTTGGCTAATAGGGAAAAGAAAACCAGTAACAACAGAAAACAATTTTCTTTTTTTTTTTTTTTTTTTGAGACGGAGTCTCGCTCTGTCGCCCAGGCTGGAGTTCAGTGGCGCAATCTCAGCTCACTGCAAGCTCCGCCTCCCGGGTTCACGCCATTCTCCTGCCTCAGCCTCTCCGAGTAGCTGGGACTACAGGCGCCCGCCACCACGCCCGGCTAATTTTTTATATTTTTAGTAGAGACGGGGTTTCACCGTGGTCTCGATCTCCTGACCTCGTGATTCGCCCGCCTCGGCCTCCCAAAGTGCTGGGATTACAAGCGTGAGCCACCGCGCCCGGCGCAGAAAACAATTTTCATCTGGCCTGGCTCTGAATGGCATTATCACTCTGAGCCATATGCTTTACTTTGCTCTGACACTTCAGGATGTTCCCTCCTGGTATCAGCTGTGCACCAAAGCTAAAAGTTCACAAGGCTCTCCTTGCCATTCTCAATAAATCAGTTTTGCAAAATCTCCAGGCCTTCTTGCAGAGTATTCAGGCATATAGGGTTGTAGTTGATCGGCCATAAAGATGGGGCTCCCTTTAGGTCCTGAAGCAATATGGCACCAGTTTGAAAGCCTCCATCCAGTCCACATAATGAAAGTCAGAAAAAGACCATTCACCACTTATCTGTGCTTTCTACAAAAAAAAAACAGATACCTGGATGAGGGCCAACACTGCCTCCCTCATCATTTCATTATATGTCTATGCTGACAAAGTCAGCAAGAGGAGAGATATCAAGTGCTTGCAAGGTCCCTAGGTCTGTCCTTACATTCAGACATTCCCTTGCTACTTGTAATTCTTTGACAGAAGACATTGTGGTAGTGGGTACTCAGGAGAGAAGCAATGAGAATGGGACAATTTTCCCAGGGCAAACATTGAATCCTCTCTTTCTGTTACAGAGTAAAGTTCCCTGAGTCCTGGCCTTGATTGTTCATGTAAATAGAACGATAACTATTGAAACTGTCCCTAATTTAGTAATTCTCTCTGAGCTCCCTTAAGAGGGCCCAAGTACTCTTATTTTCCATTTCTCTTGAAAAAGAATAAAGAATGAGACTAAGAGCCTTGACTATCATATGTCTGTTGAGCACTTGATACCTGAAAAATTTAGATGACTGGGGGTGGGGAAGCTTTGAATAACCAGATATATACATATAGATAGATAACTAAAGGAATCTCATCACTACACTTTCATTTTTTTATTTATAAAATACTCCTTATGTATCAACTCTTGTGCTAGGCACAGAAGATGCAATGCTGAATAACACAGACAGCTTAGATTCCTTTTTGTGAAGTGTAACATGTACCCTTCCCAAATGTTTTATTAATGACAGATTCCTATCATTGGGTGACTCATAATTTTGTATTCTTTCACCACTTCTAAGGTCAAGCTCTACATGGTAACTTTCCTCAGTTTGGAGACACTAGACATGCTTCCCTTCTTCTGTGGAGTTTCTGGTGTCTAAGAAGGCTTGATCGCCTGCTAAAGTTTCTCTTGCATAAGCTACACGTATAAGGCTGCTCGCCTGTGTGAGTTCTCTGGTGTTTAATAAGGTGGGAGTTCTGAATGAATCTTTTTCCACATTCATCACATTTAAAGGGCTTCTCTCCTGTGTGAATTCTTTGGTGTGTGTGTAGATTTGTGTTATGACTAAAGCTTTTCCCACACCATGAGCATCTATATGGTTTTATTCCTTGATGGGTCATGAAGTGCTTATTAAGATCTGAACTCCATCTAAACCTCCTGTCACATTGTTGACATGTATAGGGCTTCTCTCCAGTGTGAATTCTCTGGTGTTTAATAAGATCAGAGCTAACTCTGAAGCTTTTCCCACATTCCTGACACTTAAAAGGTTTCTCCCCTGTGAGGCCTTTCCCATGAAGATCCATAAGTTTTGGAAGCTCTTGTTTACAAGTTGCAAGTTTCTTTCTTTTCTTCCTTGGAAAAGCTCGATGCCATTTCTGTACACTGTGTGTATCACCAGGATTTTCCCTGCCCATTGTTTTCTGGGCAATTTTCATTCTGGTCTTTTTTGATACTTTGCATCCTGATGTTTGTATTTCTGATGTAGAAACAGATATAGGATGATCATTTCCAGTGTCATTTTTTAGCTTTAACCCTGTTAGAATAAACAGAATAATCAGCCATCTGTGTCCCAGTGCGAGAAAGCTACATAGATGGAGAGAAAAGTCAATGATGATTGCTTTAATACAGGAACAAGTGATTTCTGGTCCAGTCTGGACAAAATGGCATAGACCCATTTCTCCTTGATCCTCCCTGATAGGCACAACAACAAACCCATTAAGTAATATGAGATAACAAAAAGAAAATTCTAAAAATGGTAAGAAAAAGACAAACTGGTTTAGGACCCCAGAACAAAAAAAATAACATAGCAGGGTGGCTTATAACCCCACACCCAACAGAAGAACGCAACTATCAACAAAAGGCTGCCTGGGTAGGTTTATTGTTTCCTGAATGTAAAAAGAAGTGCAAATAGACTTGTTGATTGAACTCTGGATAAAATAGAGTATGTGACTAACGCCAATGTGCAGTTGGTCTTGGGCAAACATACATGATTCTACAACTTTAGCACTGGAGCTGCTGGAAAGGTAAAAGCTAAATGGAGTTTCTGCTCTTTTTTTACATTTTCCATGAACTAATGACAACTTCAGAAGACTAGTAGGATTGTGTACCTTGTAATTCAGATGGCTGCATTTTTGAGCATTAACTTGCAGCATATTTCACTATATTTGTTATTTTCTATTTATTACAACTGGACAGCTCCAAACTCTTATTACTATTTAGTATCTTGTAGCTAGGTAATAGTTCACTTTTTGCTTAATTTCTGCAAGCCAATAAAAGGAAATGTATTTAAGTATCGAGATGTTCAAAGGAAAGAGTAAAAAGTATTCATGGGGGAGAAAGCTCTGTTTAACACGTCTTATTGTATTGCATTGTTAGCTGATTTCACTCACTTTATATTTGCAAAATAATTGACATTTCTAATATTTATTGAAATTTCTTAATTTGCACACCCTGTACTCTACACACAAAAATGTATCAAATATAAGAATGAAGTTAAAATTGTGACTCTGATTCACTGTAGCAGCACTTTAAATTGCCCAGCTTTTTGAAGATATAAGCTATGCTATTTGTACTTCCCTATGTCTGTGCCATAAATGCTTGAAAACGTTAAGGTTTTCTGTTTTTTTAATATATATGTCAAAATAATCAGTGTAAACCTTGATTGGTCCCTGAGTTCACTGATATTTGAGGTAATGGGGACCTGCAGACATTCTGACTAGATTTACTACCATGTGAGTTTGCCTACTTCTCTTTGATATAGCAAAATATTTAATTGAGAAATCACTTTATGTTACCATGGTGGATTTTCACCATGCTATAGCCATTTTCCTTTGGATTCCCGTCAGTGGTGCTGCTCAGTGGCTTGCATATAGACTTGCTATGAAGAAATGCAGAGGCAGCCCATGCTGCTCTGTTTCAAAGTTGAACTCTTTAAGCCCTTGGGAGGGGCTTCACCTGCTATTGCAGAGGCATTTTGCATTTGTTTGTGGCAAGAAATTCACCTTCTCAGGCCAGGCATGGTGGCTGATGCCTGTAATCTCAGCACTTTGGGAGGCCAAGGCAGGCAATCACTTGAAGTCAGGAGTTTGAGACCATCCTAGCCAACGTGGTGAAACCATGTCTCTAATAAAAATATAAAAATTAGCCAGACATGGTGGCACACACCTGTAGTCCCAGCTACTCGGGATGCTGAGGCAGGAAAATTGCTTGAGCCTGGGAGGTGAAGGTTGCAGTGAGCCAAGATTGCACCACTGCACTCCAGCCTGGGTGACAGAGTGAGACTCTGACATACACACACACACACACACACACACACACACACAGACACACACAGACACACACACACACACACACAAAGAAATTCACCTTCTCAAACCAGTAAAATACAGACTTAATTCATAAGGACTGGAGCTACACATTAATATGTATCACCTTAGAGCAAGAGCTATGTTCTAGGAACCAAATCACAATTTTCAGTCATGGAACAATATATCCCATGGCAGAAGACCTTTACATGTGATCTGCTCTATTTTCATGTGATAATTTAAACTTTGATTGCCTAGTAGTCCTTTAAGTTAACATTTCTGCTTACTGCTACTGGATTTTTGTTGCAAAAATGTATCAGTGACCCACATGAAACATACGAAGTGAATCATGATAAACAAAAGGGAAAAAATGATTAACAGAAAATTAAGTGACTGTGTTACACCGCTCATCCCAAACCAGAGAATAAGCCATTTCAAGCAACATCTTTGAAGAGTCGTGTGGTGTGAATTGGTTTGTATATGTTAGTATGTATTTATTCAAACATTCATATACACTCAAGATACAATTGGCCTAATTATAAATGGGGGCATTGGTAAAATTTATGAAGTGTCCTCATACTGAATTGTAATTTTGTCTCACCTGTAAAGTAAAATTTAGATCAATCCCATGTCTTTGTTAAATATATTTTTTTACCAGTCCTAAATTTAGGGTTTATTTCCAACTAGATCAAAATAAATGCAAGTTGTGGAACTCATTTTGAATATGATGGATATGCTCTACATTTAAATTTCAAGAGACAATAATACTATTGGAATTATGTGAATTCTAACTCATTCTAACAAGGCAACCTGACCTGCATAGGATCACTTGAATGTTATCTTTCTTAGGATTACACTAATATTCGTCTCACAAAAGATCTATAAAATATTGTAGTAGGAAAAAAAATTGTATAAAAATGTTTGGAAATTAGAAACTTTTCCTTAACTTTTATTGATATTGACTTGAATTATTATTTTCTAAACTAAGAGCCATATGCCTACCTGTAAATCTTTCCACATATCATTTAAACTTTTGTGTGCATTGTTATTGTTGTTGATTTACAGATTAGTTATTAATTTTTCTGTAGAATAATGCCATTGATGTGCATGCTTTTATGTTTTTTAGAAAAGGGTGTGTTTGGATGAAAGTTAAAAAAAGTAAAATCTTTCACAGTCAAAATAATTCTATTTAGAATGTGGAAGTGAGACATGTATTTACAAAAAGCTCTCCAGGGGATCCTGATAATCCCTTTATTTCCCACACATCATCAAGTTGAGAATCAATCAGCTGTTGGAACACTGGGACTCTCTCACAGGGGTGCATTTTCCGTAAACAGAGGACATAACATATTACTTAACTTCTACGCAACGGGAAGGAAGAATCTTTACCTAGAGAGATGACAGTCTCATAGATATCCTGCATTACATCATTGTAGAGAGTCTTCTCAAGAGGATTCAATAATTGCCATTCTTCCTCAGAAAAATACACAGCTACATCTTCAAATGTCAACAAACTCTAAAGAAGAGAATGGGCTATAGTTTAGTACTTGCCACTTCAGAAGCTGTCCTACCACCCATTTCTGAATTACATGGTAGGCCAGGTGCTGAAGATGTGAACAGTATAAGATTTAGGGGAAAAAAGTGAGAAGGCAGAAAGGAAGGAGCAAAGAGGATCAGTGAATCACCTGGGAGGTGCCCAGTTCCCACTGTGCCAAGCCTAGTTGCCTAGAGAATAACTGGGGCTAAAATGCCTCAAACCACCTGCTGGACACTATGAGTCCTAGGCAATAGGGATAAGCAGAGGCAAGGCCACAGTCAAGTCACCTGAAAAAAGCCAGAAATAACAGCTCACCAGGGACTCAGGCAGGATGAGTTTAGATGCCATCTTCCAGTGTTTGGTTCTTTTCTGCTCAGAAAGGGCTAACATCTGTTGATCATGCACAGCTGTGGGTAGAAAATAGCCAGGGGAAATTTCTCTTTCCTATTTACAAACATCCCAAGCTGATTTCTAAAATACAGAACATCAGGATGCCTTCAGTAAAGATGGGTCACATTGACAAGTGTGTGTGTGGTGCCAAGAAGTGGCCATCTCATTGTAAATAAGAACCAAATATCTACCACTCATACAACCAGTTCCCCAGTTCATGAATTCCTTAGATTTCATAAAAGAAATTAATCAAATGAAATCTATTCATTTTTCCTCTCATAACATAAGCTGGGCAAGAATTGAAGGTTTGAAAATGAAAGGCTCAGGTCCTCCAGTGTACAGTAGGTAATGTGGGAGACTTTTGTCTTTTATTATTTTTTCCTAGTGCACAATTTTTATCACATTCTGCCACTGATAGCCCATGTCTGACCCCAATTTTTCCTACAACTTGTGAGGGGGAGGTGGCCCCACCTGTCCCTGTTCCATCTTCTTCTCTCCTCTCAAGTTTCAAAGGAGTAGAGCCTATAGTGTGAATAGCAGGGTTCTGTGGTTTGGATATTTCTGTCCCCCAGGCTGACCCCCACCTTCAACCACCATCAACCCACTGTACTCCCACCTGGGAGACATCATCGCTGCTAGCATGGCTGGCCACCTGGAAAATTCCCAGGACATTCTAGGTGAACTAATTACTATCACAGCTCCCAGGAGAAGACAATTATGATGAAGCTCCTCACCTCTTTCATATACAGGCTGGGTTTCTTTGTGAGTGTTCCAGCCCAGCTGTTCTTGTAGTACCCGGTATGTATTCCAATATTCTTTCTGGAACACACCCATTGGTTGGGGCTCTGCTGGCTTCCACTTGAAGCCTGGGGCCACTGCTGTTCCTCCCAAGAGCACTGCCTCCTTTCCCAGCTCATGGGCTGTGACCTAGAAATAATCCCCATCCTCATTAGCACAGAACTTACTTTTGGTTTTGGGGTGGTAGTGGAGGGAGGAACAAGAGCAGAGCCCAGATTTGGGGAGTGCATGACATTAGAGAAGTAATAAAAAGAATGAAGAGGTATTGTGCCACTATGTTCTCATAAAGAACTATACTCAAAATCTGGGCTAATTAGGATAAAATAGAAAAAGCTGTGACTACTGCAGACCCCCGCCCCCCGCAACCCAGTGGCCCCTACCCCGATGCACAGAGCCCTGGCTCAAGCCACTAGCAAAGTTGGGTGGGCAGCCTGTTCCCCTGCTGGGGAACTTTCACTAGTTTACTTTCTTGACTTGGATCCTTGTTTTAGTGAATTTTTATCTTTTGGTTTTCTGTAAAAGAAAAGGAATTGAGTAAAATAAGCTTTCCTGTTAGCCAGTTTCCAATCCTCCAGGAAAGAATTTCACAGGGAATGGAGATGGATGGAAGAATAAATGGGGAGAAGAGTTGGGCTCTAACCTCTCTTCACATGATTTGGTAGTAATAAGACACCAAAAATATGCCCTGCCCTGGATTTTTCAAGGTAGGCTCCTGAAAAAAGAAAGTGTGCTGCCATCTTCCAAGGACAAACCTTGGTTTCCCACTCACCAGCAGGGCCAGTGACAAGCCACTAAGTGAGGGCAATGGAGGCTCTTTCCTCCCAGCCCAGAGATGTGTGTTTCTGCTACAGAAGATACTACCCCTTAGCATCCTGATTCCCTCCACTTCTCTGTTGGCAACTGTCTTCTTTCAATATCCTTGTTTCCTTTTTTTCTTTCCATTTTGTTCTCTTTCTTTGCAGTCTCCCCAGAGCCGCTTGATTCATACTTCTGTTTGCTAACCTCTCTCTCCTTTGGTCTCTGTAAGTGCTGCCCATCTTGTGGATCTTCTCCCCTTTTCCAACTCTTTCTTGCCCTTTATTTCTCTGTTCCTAAGAACTCAACTCTTTTGTCCTTGCCCATGCCAGACTAGGCCCACCACCATCAATTCACTCTGGCCCTAGAGAAGACAAAATGCATTTATTTTCTCTAAGACAAGGAAAGGCTCTGCCAGAAATTTTGAAACCTGTGGACTATTGATGCATGTATGTCATTTCAGATCCTTGCTAGCTGTCCTAAAGGAGCAACAGAAGAGCGACTTAATCTGTCTAATTCTCTGATAACTCCTCCATTCTGATATATCCACTTTTATCCTACGTCATTGTATATGTAGGGAATCTTTCTTCTTACCTCATTCTTTGTTCCATCAGGCTCCCTCTGCAAGAATTCCACCAGGACCAGAGCCTGTTTGACATTCTGTGGATGATGCTTCTGCACCCAGTTCTGGGTCTCCTTGGGTAGAATGCTCAGGAACTGCTCTAACACCAGCATGTCCAAGATCTGCTCTTTTGAGTGGATCTCTGGCCTCAGCCACTGATGGCATAATTTCTGAAGTTGGCTGATAGTCTCAAGCGGTCCAGTTGCTTCATGATAACGGAAGCTCCAGAAGTGCCTGCAAGCGCTCTCAGGACCAAGATTCTCTATTTTTGTGCTGTATTTCTTACTCTGACTGGAGTTCTCTTTCACAGACCCACTAGTCTCCCACATAGCCCCCATCTGGGGACTTGAGCATGAATCCGCGTTCAGCTCTCTCATCGTCATTTGCTCTAGGAACAGTTTTACTCTTGTATGTGACACTGACACCCACCTGGTACCACCTTTGACAAATCAGGGTGCATCAGGTTTGGTACCAAATCAATGAATTGTTCTTCCCAAGAGCACTGAGGGAGAGCAGAAGAAAAGTACATGTCAAGAAGAAAACCACATGACACATATTTACTTGCTATTTATTGTAAGAGGAAAATGAAGAGAAAAGATCCTGTCTGTCTTCTCCTTTAAAATCAACTGCCAAGAATTAGAACATTCATGATTAGATTACTCAGGAGGTAAGTTTCTCTCCTTTTCTTTGTTTTTCAACTTTGAAACAAAGCACAGCTAAGAGAAGACAAATGTCAATCAACATATTTCCTGTTGGTTTTTTTTTTTTTAACAGTTGAGGAAAGATTGGTGGGTGAGAAAACTGGCACCAATTGGCCAAAAGGAGCTTTGAGATTATCCAACACTTAATCTGTGGGTTTCCTGTCCTATATTGGCAAATAGGGCCTATCTGAGTTTCTCGAAACTTTAACAGATCATCCCAATCATTTTTCTTTAGTCAGAGGAAAAATAGTTTCTATATCCCTTCATCTCATTTAGATTGAAGCCTTTACTAAATGGAACTCTTAATATTCCCTTTTATACTGTATCAATGTGGGTAGGAGAACTGAGACAGCAAGATCAGAGTAGAAGTAAAGTAATTAGAGAAAAAGTAAGCAAATGCCCTCCTGCTAAGCAAGCAGATCATCAACATTTGATGTGGCAGGGTGTAGTACTTCCAAGAAAGACTTATAAAGGGCACTGCACAGGTTTGTACTTGAGTATTAAATTTTTTGTTTACTTTAACTGGAAAAATTTACAGATGGTCTTCCTTTACATATATACAAATGTCAGGTGGTTAAAAACAAAAAAGAGAGATGGTGATGATTAAGGTTCTTTATAGATGAGAAGGGTCCTAGTAATGGTAACCTTTCTCCTGACTTAACATGTCCTCAAAACTGATTTTCCCTGAGGTGATCCAGCAGAAACAGTAACAAAATTCTTTCAAGGATGCCACAGGTATTCAAAAAAATGGTTGGCTCCTTGCTGACCATTCAGGCTCAGGAGGTACAGGAACACTTCTTATATTTTTTTGTCAGCAGAAGCCATTTTCTTTAATGTTGAAAAGACCCTTTCTTTGGTGTTATGTTCATAAGCCATCAAAAATCAGGAAGTTTCGCTGGGTGTGGTGGTAGACATTACTGCCCCAAATCCCCATCCCTGATTCACTACAACTTCTAGATCAACCACAGGGATGCCCACAAGAACTCTGAACGTGAGCAGCCTTTGAGTGTGCTTCACTAGCATCCCTGGGTTATATTTGTACATCCGGTAGAAAGAAGTTGCTTCCATAGGTAAGAAGTGGCTGTAGGAGCCTGCGGCCAGGCGGCCTCGCTGTGGACAACTCCCACCAGCTCTCCAGGCGACCTGCCGCCTGTGAGTGGCGCCACTGCCTACTGAAAAGTACTGTATCACATCCCCCACCCTCATTCCCCACTAGGCAGCAGCCCCAAAGGCTGCAACTGGCAGGAGCGGCCGGTATGTCTCAGGGGGTCGCCAAACGAATCTAAAGAGAAAATCAGCTTCTCGGTTACCTTCAGTGAGCTCTGGCTTCCCCGGAGGCCACTTTCCTCTTCCTCGGCTTGACTACGCCTCTGCCTCTGTGGCCACGCCTCCCTGCTGCTCTGGGTAGCAAAGCTCTCCGCTGCTGCACCACTAGGGGAAGCGATGTCAGGAAAGCGCGGGATGCCTGACGAGTGAAGCTCCAAGATGTGGGGAGTCTTGGAATATCAGTTCCCTCATTCGATCCCTCCACCTCCCGAAGACCTGACCCCGACTCTCTCTTCCAGGGTCGAGTTCTGTGGACCTGAACCGGAATCAACCAGAAAATGAAAGATGCATTTCCGGTGGCTTTGTGACAGCTACGCCCAGCTATCCCCCTCCCTCTGCCTACGAAGTCTCAGCCTAGCCAAGTTAGGAACTGTCTCGGGGGTCCTTTCCATCCCAGAAGAACCAGCCTCCTGCTCCAGTTAGGTCCTGGATGCAAGAAAGAGTTAATGCTACCGAGTCTCTAGCCCTGCTGGAAGCCTAGAGGAGCCCCTCAAATGGCTCTTCCCTGGGAGCCATGTAGCTTACAGACTCCTCGTGCCAAGGTCTCCTATCCCTGATTTGCCACGTATTGTGCATCCAGATTGCTGGCTTCCCAGCGGCTGGCAGCCCATTCTACCAGGAGCCTCACCCAGTAAGGGATGCCACCTCAAAGGTCTAGGGGCGACGGAAGAGTGGCTCACAAAGTCAGAACCACTTCAGCACTCCTGTGGGCAGAGCTGTGTTCTGGGCCTTCCTGAGTCCCAGCCAGAGAGAGCTCCAGCTGTAGTCACTAGACTTATCAAAAGCCTCCTTGAGTAAAAGGCAATTTGATCCTGGTCAAGCCTCTGGCTAGATCAGAAACAACAGTCCCTTATATTTTCAAAACCATATTCTAGTTATAAGACTTGTGCTCCCCAACCATTATCTTGTTTTATTCTTGTTAGGTAGATTTTAACCTTTTGAGATAGGTCCCATTTATACTTCTCTTTGACATATAAATAATTCGAAATGGTATGACATGACTTCACCTACTACTTCATGTTCAGGGTCACATAGATTACCAGTGGCAGATTTTAGCCAGGAATTTAGGTATCCTGTTGTCATATCCTGTCCTTTTTCTACTACATTATGCTTTCCCTGGAGGACAGAAATCTTGCTTCTATCTTTATCTCCTGCAGTGCTTAGCATAGTTCTCTGGGTAAGGTATTTCATATTTACAGAATCATCTTTCTAAGAAGCTGAATATCTTGGGTTGTCAGCATTCTCCAAGTTTTCAGTATTTACCAAGTGTTGAGCCATTTGGACAAAAATTGCCAATGTGAATCTAAACAGGAGAAACTGGGTGTAGCTTAGTTTTACAATGGAGATGAAACTGACATATTTTGGAAGCCAGTGTGAAAAACCACTCAGACAAGGCAAAGAGATGTCTGCATGTCCAGGAGGAAAATAAAAAGCACCTGTTTGACTCTTTATATATAAATGCAGATGACACTAAGTTAAAGTCAATCATCATTCAAAATCGAAGCTCCCCAAAGGTGTGTAAAAGGACACAGTGCATTATCTATGATATATAAACTTAGTAAAAATGTTTGGTTCATCAGAGCATCATCTTCAGAATGGTTCTTTCAAAACTATATTCTATAATCATAACCATTCCTATACACCAATAACAGACAAACAGAGAGCCAAATCATGAGTGAACTCCCATTCACAATTGCTTCAAAGAGAATAAAATACCTAGGAATACAACTTACAAGGGACGTGAAGGACCTCTTCAAGGAGAACTACAAACCACTGCTCAATGAAATAAAAGAGGATACAAACAAATGGAAGAACATTCCATGCTCATGGGTTGGAAGAATTAATATCGTGAAAATGGCCATACTGCCCAAGGTAATTTATAGATTCAATGCCATCCCCATCAAGCTACCAACAACTTTCTTCACAGAATTGGAAAAAACTACTTTAAAGTTCATATGGAACCAAAAAAGAGCCCGCATGGCCAAGTCAATCCTAAGCCAAAAGAACAAAGCTGGAGGCATCATGCTACCTGACTTCAAACTATATTACAAGGCTACAGTAACCAAAACAGCATGGTACTGGTACCAAAACAGAGATACAGATCAATGGAACAGAACAGAGCCCTCAGAAATAATGCCACATATCTACAACTATCTGATCTTTGACAAACCTGACAAAAACAAGCAATGGGGAAAGGAGTCCCTATTTCATAAATGGTGCTGGGAAAACTGGCTAGCCGTATGGAGAAAGCTGAAACTGGATCCCTTCCTTACACCTTATACAAAAATTAATTCAAGATGGATTAAAGACTTACATGTTAGACCTAAAACCATAAAAACCCTAGAAGAAAACCTAGGCAATACCATTCAGGACATAGGCATGGGCAAGGACTTCATGTCTAAAACACCAAAAGCAATGGCAACAAAAGCCAAAATTGACAAATGGGATCTAATTAAACTAAAGAGATTCTGTACAGCAAAAGAAACTACCATCAGAGTGAACAGGCAAACTACAAAATGGGAGAAAATTTTCGCAACCTACTCATCTGACAAAGGGCTAATATCCAGAATCTACAATGAACTCAAACAAATTTACAAGAAAAAAACAAACAACCCCATCAAAAAGTGAGCGAAGGACATGAACAGACACTTCTCAAAAGAAGACATTTATGCAGCCAAAAAACACATGCAAAAATGCTCATCATCGCTGGCCATCAGAGAAATGCAAATCAAAACCACAATGAGATACCATCTCACACCAGTTAGAATGGCCATCATTAAAAAGTCAGGAAACAACAGGTGCTGGAGAGGATGTGGAGAAATAGGAACACTTTTACACTGTTGGTGGGACTGTAAACTAGTTCAACCATTGTGGAAGTCAGTGTGGCGATTTCTCAGGGATCTAGAACTAGAAATACCATTTGACCCAGCCATCCCATTACTGGGTATATACCCAAAGGATTATAAATCATGCTGCTATAAAGACACATGCACACATATGTTTATTGCGGCACTATTCACAATAGCAAAGACTTGGAACCAACCCAAATGTCCAACAACAATAGACTGGATTAAGAAAATGTGGCACATATACACCATGGAATACCATGCAGCCATAAAAAATGATGAGTTCATGTCCTTTGTAGGGACATGGATGAAACTGGAAACCGTCATTCTCAGCAAACTATCACAAGGACAAAAAACCAAACACCACATGTTCTCACTCATAGGTGGAAATTGAACAAGGAGAACACATGGACACAGGAAGGGGAACATCACACTCTGGGGACTGTTGTGGGGTGGGGGGAGGGGGGAGGGATAGCATTAGGAGACACACCTAATGCTAAATGACGAGTTAATGGGTGCAGCACACCAACATGGCACATGGATACATATGTAACAAACCTGTACATTGTGCACATGTACCCTAAAACTTAAAGTACAATAAAAAAAAAACACTTCTCATTTCCTGTCATCCCCCACCTCCCAATCAGCACCAACCCTAGGCAACCACTGATCTACTTTTTTTTCTCTATACATTTCCCTGCCCTGGATATTTCATATAAATGGAATCATATGATATGTGATCTTTTGTGTCTCCCTTTTTTCCTTAAGCATAATGGTTTCAAGCTTCATCCATATTGTAACGTGTCATTACTTCATTCTTTTTTACTGCTGAATAATATGCCATTGTGTGGATATATGATATTTTGTTTATCCATTCATCAGTTAATTGGTATTTGAAGTTTTTCAATTTTTGACCATTATGTATAATGCTGCTATGAACATTTGTGGACAAATTTTGTGTGGACATATATTTTTATTTATTTTACATATATTTGTAGTGGTGTAATTGCTAGATCATATGTTAACTTTATGTTTAAACATTCGAGGAGCTGCCAGACTATTTTCCAAAGGGACTACACCATTTTACATTCCCCCCAGTACTGTGTGAGGGTTCTAATTTCTCTACATTCTTGCTAACACTTGTTATTACATGCCTTTTTAAATTATATCCATCTTAGTGAGTGTATCGTGACATCTCATTGTGCTTTGATTTGCATTTCCCTTATAATTAATGATATTGAGCATATCTTCATGTGCTTATTAGCCATTTGTATATTTTCTTTGGAGAAACTTTTTTCAGATCCTTTGCTCACTTTTAACTGTTATTTGTCTTTTATTATTGAGTTGTAATCATTGTTTATATATTCTAGACACAAGCCAGACATATAATTTGCACATTTTTCTTCCATTCTGTGGGTTAACTTTCAACATTCTTGATGGTGTCCTCTGCTGCACAAAAGATTTTAGTTTTGTAATGGCCAGTTTATCTATTTTTTCTTTGGTTTCTTATGTCACATCTGAAAAAACAGCCACCTAATCCAAGGGCACAAACATTTACACCATATATAGACGTTTTATAGTATTAGCCCCTAATTTATTTAGATCTTTCATCCATTTTGAGTTAATTTTTGTGTGTGATCTAAGATAGAGGTACAACTTCTTTCTTTTGCATATGGATATTCAGTTGACCTAGCATAATTTGTTGAAAGACTATTCTTTCCCTATTAAATTGTTTTGGCACCCTTGGTGAAAATCAGTTAACTCAAGGTGTATGGCTTTGTTTCTGAACTCTCAATTCTATTCTATTGATCTAAATGTCTAGCCTTATGCAAATACCACACTGTCTGGATTACTGTTGCTTTGTAGTAAGTTTTGAAATTACAAAATATGAATCTTGCATCTTTGTTCTTCTTTTTCAAAATTGTTTTAGACTCTGGGTCCCTTGAATTTCCATATGAATTTTAGGATAAACAAGTCAGTTTCTGCAAATAAGTCATCTAGGAATACCATATTAATGTGGTATTCGGTGTTCAATCTTCTTTATGCAGCAGAATATCACAGCTGAACAAAAAATGATCAAAAGTTGGCCCTTTCTTATACAAAGAAGCAGAAGAAGGAAATGAACTGAATGTTATAAAGCTTCCCCTTGTCCTGGCCCCTGCACTTTTTTCCAGGCATAAAGTGATGGGACAAAGCAGGAAGCATTCATACTTGGAAATCGACAGCTCAGGGCCAAATGGACCCTATGCAAAAGGGGAAAGTCAGAAGTGGACCTTCATTGTGTCAACTTAAAAATCACACAATTTGGCTGGGCGCGGTGGCTCATGCCTGTAATCCTAGCACTTTGGGAGGCCGCGGCTGGCGGATCATGAGGTCAGGAGATCGAGATCATCCTGGCTAACATGGTGAAACCCCGTCTCTACTAAAAATACAAAAAATTAGCTGGGTATGGTGGTACATGCCTGTAGTCCCAGCTACTCGGGAGGCTGAGGCAGGAGAATCACTTGAACCCAGGAGGTGGAGGTTGCAGTGAGCCGAGATTGCACCACTGCACTCCAGCCTGGGCGACAGAGTGAGACTCCATCTCAAACAAACAAACAAAAAATCACACAATTTATCCATTTAGAAAGGAGAACTTTATTTCTTAAGTAGGGGATGACAACCTGCAGGAGAGAAGTGCAGCCTCTGACTGCAAACAAAAAGCAAGCACTTTGAGGGAGGGAAGGATGAGGCAGGGCTTTATGCTGAACCATACACATGCTTGGTTGGCCAAGCATAAATATTCAACAGGCATATTAGTCCGTTTTCACACTGCAATAAAGAAATACCTGAGACTGGGTAATTTATAAAGGAAAGAGGTTTAATTGACTCACAATTCCACATGGCTGGGGAGGCCTCAGGAAACTTACCATCATGACAGAGTGTGAAGGGGAAGCAGGCACCTTATTCACAAGGTGGCGAGAAAGAAGTGAGAATGCAGGAAAAACTGCCATTTATAAAACTGTCAGATCTCATAAGAACTCACTCACTATCATGAGAACAGCATGGGGGAAACCATCTCCATGATCCAATCGCTTCCCTCACTCAACAAATGGGGATTACAGGTCCCTCCCTCGACATGTGGGGAATACAATTCAGGATGAGATTTGGGTGGGAACACAGAGCCAAATCATATCATTCCACTCCTGGCCCCTCCAAAATCGCATGTCCTCACATTTCAAAACACAATCATGCCTTCCCAATAGTCCCCCAAAGTCTTAATTCATTCCAGCATTAACTCAAAAGTCCAAGTCCAAAGTCTCATCTGAGACAAGACAAAATCAAAAGAAAATGCATTACTTCCAAGATACCATGGGGATATAGGCATTGGATAAATGATTCCATTCCCAATGGGAGAAATTGGCCAAAACAAAGGGACTACAGGTCCCATGCAAGACCCAAACACAGTGGAGTAGTCATTAAATCTTAAAGCTCTGAAATAATCTCCTTTAACTCCATGTCTCACATCCAGGGCATGCTGATGAAAGGGGTAGTCTCCCATGGCCTTGGGCAGCCCTTTCACAATAAATATTGCTTATCTTTAGGGCAGTGTTTGTTTAGCTGCTAGAGAGAAAGAAAAGTTTTGTGGCAATTAGAACATACTTTATTTGTAGCAGAGCGGGACTTAACCCTTGACTGGCATGGCCTTAGGCTTGAGTGCCTGCAGCTTTTCCAGGCACACGGTACAAGCTGTTGGTGGATCTACCATTCTGGAATCTGGAGGATGGTGGCCCTCTTCTCACAGCTCCACTAGGCAGTACCCCAGTGGGGACTCTGTATGGGGGCTCCAACCCCACATTTCCCTTCTGCACTGCCCTAGCAGAGGTTCTCCATGAGGGCTCTGCTCCTGAATTAGACTTTTGCTAATACCTGGATATCCAGGTATTTTCATACATCCTCTGAAATTTAGGTGGAGGTTCCCAAACCTCAATTCTTGACTTCTGTACACCCACAGGTCCAACACCACGTGGAAGCTGCCAAGGCTTGGGGCTTGTACCCTCTGAAGCAATGGCTCAAGCTATAACTTGGCCCATTTTACCCGTGGCTGGAGCTGGAGTGGCTGGGAGTTATGACTGTTCATGAAGGGGGGATATGTGCATGTGTGATAAGCAAACACATATGTTACATGCATCTCATGTTCACTTTGGGGCAGAGACTTAACATTTAAATACATTATATTTAGGCCCTATACATCAAAGGTGAAGCAAGGATATGAAGGCATTCAGTGTGCAGCCTTAAACTGGCCAGAATCAGTTCATGTTCAGTGGTCTCTTATCAGGAGAGAGTTATTGAAATCAATCTCTTGTCCAATAAAAGCTGTAGTTATGGCTTGTGGAACAGGTGAGTGGAGGTCAGTAAGTCAGCAAGTGAGTGAGCTGCAATTGTTTCAATATTATCTTTAGGGCAGTGCTTGTTTAGCTGCTAGAGAGAAAGAAAAGTTTTGTGGCAGTTAGAACATACTTTATTTGTAGCAGAGCGGGACTTAACCCTTGACTGGCATGGCCTTAGGCTTTGTTTACAATTTGTTATCTTATTACCACAAAGAGTGCATTCAATTAGCCTTGTGATCTCTATTTGAACAGTAACCGTAGTCAGTTGTGATCTAAATCACAAAAGGGAGGGAGTATAATGTGGTAGTGTGGTGCAAAGTTTTGCATAGGTCAGGGATGGGCTAGCCAGTGAAGGGGTGGGTTGCCCTTCCATACCTGTGGGTGTTTCTCATTAGGTGGAATGAAACACTTGGAAAAGAAAGAGACAAAGTATAGAGAAAGAAAAAACGGGGCCCAGGGGACCAGCATTCAGCACACGGAGGATCCCCCCGGCCTCTGAGTTCCCTTAGTATTTATTGATCATTAATGGGTGTTTCTTGGAGAGGGGGATGTGGCAGGGTCATAGGATAATAGTGGAGAGAAGGTCAGCAGGTAAACACGTGAACAAAGGTCTCTGCATCATAAACAAGATAAAGAATTAAGTGCTGTGCTTTAGATATGTATACACATAAACATCTCAATGCCTTAAAGAGCAGTATTGCTGCCCGCATGTCCCACCTCCAGCCCTAAGGCGGTTTTCCCTTATCTCAGTAGATGGAATATACAATCGGGTTTTACACCGAGACATTCCATTGCCCAGGGACGGGCAGGAGACAGATGCCTTCCTCTTGTCTCAACTGCAAAGAGGCGTTCCTTCCTCTTTTACTAATCCTCCTCAACACAGACCCTTTACGGGTGTCGGGCTGGGGTACGGTCAGGTCTTTCCCTTCCCACGAGGCCATATTTCAGACTATCACATGGGGAGAAACCTTGGACAATACCTGGCTTTCCTAGGCAGAGGTCCCTGTGGCCTTCCGCAGTGTTTGTGTCCCTGGGTACTTGAGATTAGGGAGTGGTGATGACTCTTAAGGAGCATGCTGCCTTCAAGCATTTGTTTAACAAAGCACATCTTACACAGCCCTTAATCCATTTAACCCTGAGTTGACACAGCACATGTTTCAGGGAGCACAGGTTTGGGGGTAAGGTTACAGATTAACAGCATCAAAAGGCAGAAGAATTTTTCCTAGTACAGAACAAAATGGAGTCTCCTATGTCTACTTCTTTCTACACAGACACAGTAACAATCTGATCTCTCTTTTCCCCACAAGGGATGGGCTAGCCAGCTGTGAAGCTGGAGCAGATTAATGGTTGGTCCCCAGATGCCCACCAGCAACAGTTAGGTGTGTAGACTCAGGGATATACATGTATAGAAGTTTCCCAGGAATATACTTAAGTATGGCCTCTTTCTAAGCCCCTATAGCCTGCATTGCTGTAAACAGGGACTATGCCTAGTCTAATTCAACTCTTTTAAAGTTAATCGAGAGGACAAGCAGTTGGGCTCCTTAAACAGAACAAACAGGAGGTCCCAGTCACCTAACATAATGCTCAAAGAGAGCAGCCAGAAGTTGTGGTAGCTTCTCGGCATTTCATCAATAATCACTGATTTGCAAGACTGAAGATAGAAGAAAAACAAAAAGCAACACCAGTGGAGCTGGGCATTGCAAGTCCCATCTGAACTGTAACAAAAAGGATTCATTATTAGACTCCCAACATAAGCTTGAGAAGGCCATCTGTGGCTGCCAGTGACTATGTCAGTGCTGAAATGGAGTCACCACCCAAAACCGCATTTCCAAGAATCTCTGGGGATAGGGGCACCCACTATGGGGACAGTGTACTAAGCGTGGGCCTGGATGGGCATAGGTGGGTGGAAGCAAGCTAACCAGCAACTCATCCTATTCCATAGAGAATATAATGATAGGAACATGAATAAAGTTCCAGCTGCTATGGGAGAGCTGGAGAGGAGGAGTTTTGTATTCCATGAGCTGAGGAACCTCTCAACAAGAGGTGAGACACTGCAACTTGGGCCCCTGTAGCCTGAATGGTAAGAATAGAGTTTCTGACAAATGCAGCCCAAGATCTCCATGAAATCCCAGGGAGGGACCTGTGCCCAACACTCAGCATGGCACATCTGCAAGCAGGACACACTACAAAAATCCTGCTTTCTTTTCCCCAGGGGAAGATTTTGATGTCTACAATGCAAATATTCCTTCAACGGCTAACCATGCATCTCACAACTCTCTGGGACAGAGTTCCTACAACCAGTTTCCAATTAAAATTGATAATTGATAAAACATTTAAAACATGCTACCTATAGAGAGGAAATGTAGCTCCAGTTCAAAGAAGATTTTCACAAATGGTGAGTATTGACCTATTTAAGGAACAGACAGTGCCAAAAAGATTCTGACACTGACTTACATATTTAGACTCTGGCCCTGCAGAGCTACGTCTCACCTTTGCATCTACAAGGCTGCTTATGGCAATCGCCATGACTCTCTGCCTTGGAGGCTTTTTGTCTCACCCTTAGAGCATGCTGGACTTGACCCAAGGCCAACTGGAGGTGACAGAGATTTATATCACCCCTGGGGGAAGTCCTTTAAGAAGTATGGTTGGGTATTTGGTGGCTAAATACCCTCAAGACTTCTCATCCTACCCTTGGGATGAATGTCACGTGTGTGTTCGACACAGTCTCCCACAGAATCCCCCCGGGAATTAGCTCAAATTGCCCACACTGGTAACCTGCCAGATTATTCTTGCCACTTACTTGGCTGCATTCCTTCTACATTTCACAACACCCCTACCAGTGCTACCTGGGACTCCCCTCCTACGTAGGCACTTTCTACTCATAAGTGTGCCTCAGGGTCTATTTTTAGCGAACCCACATTTGAACACCTTGTATGCTAATTTACCCTCACACTTGAATGTCTGGCTAGAAGTAGAATTGTAGGCTCAAAGTTATTTTGCACCAACAGCTGAAAGATGATTCTTTCTTTCCTGGGCATTTCTGGTTACCTCATTAGCTCCCTCTCTCTTTTTCTCAACTGAAGAAGTATATCTCTTGCGAGAATTCCCTCCCCACTCTGCAAGCCACTCTCATTTTAAATTTATTTGATTATAACAGCTACCTACTCCCTCCCCCCAACTTCAAGGGAGACAAATCAAGACCTCTAAGTGGGCTTCTTAAAGTCATCTCCCTCTAGAAATTTAGGACTGCAGGGCTTCTCCACGTGCCCACTCAGCCGTCCTTCCACCTTCTCTAAACAGGGCCTCTCTTGAATCCAACACCCCCAGACTCTGCAATGTTAGTAAACACCCTCTCAAAGGGGAGTAGCTAGAGTTCATCTGTGGTGGTCTCGGGTAGCACAGAGACAGGTGAGAAGTTAAGAAACCATGTGAACAAAAGGCACATCCAACAAAAGCAGTGAGAAAACAGCTTCCATTTGTAACAGTTGCATTAGCAGAAGGATTTATTGATCCACACCATTTTCCTGGATTTTCTACGCTCCCTGTGGTACAGAGATGGGTCGATGGCATGGTGTTTTAACAAAGGCCAATTCCACCCTGGTATGGCTTGCGTCTGTGTCCACAGCAACTCTGTCAGATTCGCATCATTTCTGTGATTCCCAAGCTGTCTACTGAGCAGAATGCTCAGCATGGATTTAGAGGCCAGACTGGGTCTTAAGTATTTGTTTGTCTTCCTCCTGGTGCTCTGTGCAGATGCGCTGGGACTGACTTCAGAGTGTCCCTGAGCCATGACTGCTTGACTCCACAGATCCACAGATGGCTTCAGGAAGACAGGACAACAGAGATACACACACACACACACACACACACACACACACGGGATCATAAAAGTCAGCTTTGTGACAACTTGTAATTTTAAATGTCAGCTATATCATTTCTTTGAGTCCCACATATGCATAAATGTATTTCTAGAATATCTTTGCTGGCCCATGAACATGTCTATCAATTCCTGTTTCATTTGGTAATACTACAGACTAAGTTTTGAGTCCATAATGACAAGCTCCCCCTCTTACATAATCCTTCACATTTTTTCCAGTATAATTGCATCTGTTCTTCCAGTTACACATACACTCAAAATTGTGCTATAAATTATGATTGGGATTGTACTGGATATACTGATTTATTTAGAGGAGAATTGATGCCATTGCAAAAATTGATCTTCTTTTTCAAAAAATGTAGTATTTTAAAATGTTATGTGAATATTCAAACTGGAAGCTCATAAAAAGTTGCATGTGTGTTTTCCTTGTATTTGTCCTCATCTTTCTATTTCACAACATTTGCAACCAATGTAAATAGGATATTTTATTTCTAAGATATTCCCTACTTAAGGAAAACTATGCAGATTTTTAATTTATGTATTCATTTATTTTTATTTTAGAGATGGGGTCTCCGTATGTTACCCAGACTGGTCTTGAACTCCTGGGCTCAAGCGATCCACCCCCCTCAGCCTTCCAGAGGCTATAATCCAGCTGGGATTATAGGTGTGAGCCACTGTGCCTGGCCTAGTATGAAAAGCTTTTATGCATTTAACTTCTATCAATCAACCTCTCCTGGCCTACTTCTTAGGTGATTGCCATGGTTTTCTAGGATGTCAGTTCCTTAAAAGAAACAGTTTTCCACTTTCTTTGTTAATAAAATACTGAATACCAATAAGTTCTCTTCCCACTGCAAATTGTTTAGAACACTGAACACAGCCTCAGGGTCTTTACATGGTTCTGTGGGGGCTAGGAAAAAACCTGAAGGACTGAACCTTCCTTCCCTGCCACTCAAGAAAGGGAGTGTGTGACCTGGGTCGCTTTATAGGAACCTCAATTTCCTCAGTTCTTACATAAGATCGAGTGGGCAGCCAGTGTGCAGGCAAGCCACGTCTCCTCCTAACAGTCATTTTAGTTCCTCATGAGAACCCCACTATAAAAATCACAAAGCCCTGTCCTCACCGTTATCCCCCTGACAGCCTGGAAAATCCAGGTCCTGCATATAGACAATACCCACCTGGGTCACACTTTAATGGTAACAATATAGTTATTCTAGATCAGATACTTGGAAGGGAATATGGCTTGAGACATATGCATATGTCTCAACAAACTGGTCCAGTTTTAGCATAAGATATTCCAAGGCATTAAAAGCCCACCTGCATCCCTGGTCCACAGAATAAAAGTGTGGAGTTCCACTGCTCTGAGCTTTGGGAGGGGGTTACACAGTTGTGCGAGACACAGCAGTGTTTAACTGCAGTGTTAAATTTCTGCAACTAAACACTCCATTTACATGAACTGTGTATTATAGAGGGAGTAATTGCAGAGTAATGACCAAAACTGGATGCAGAGATTGACAAGCAAGTGGGAAATTCAACCTAAGACTAATTCCCTGATTGGAACATGGCAGACAAAGTTGCTGATCACTACCCAGGGAACCTGGCAAGATGCAGTGGGTGCTGTTAATCTACACAAAGGATAAATTTTAATGAAGGGATTTTGCACAAGCCAGGGACAAGCTCTGAGGCCAGGATAGCTGAATGTTCCATCCAGGAAGGAGACATGTAGATGGCACCCAACCACAGGATATACCTACTTCCTCTCCCAGCAACTTCCACTTACCCTATTCTGCCCTGAACCAGAAGGAAGCCAGGTGATGGTTGCCAGTATTTGAATCTTGCAGACTGTTGGCATTAGGTTCTGAGAGTAGTCGTGAGTAATCATAGTAACCGTGACTTCACTTGGTTCTGAACCAATCAGGCCCTGGGACTCAGGGAAAAAGAGAGAGTGTGCTAAGGAAAGAAGTCATGTTTTCTCTCACTGCTTACTCTCTGGTCCAGGTCTTTCTTCAAAAGAAACCCGAGTGGTCTGACAAGTAAAATATTCCGATATACCAAGATCATAGAGCATCCTTCTGTGCCATAACCTAACTAATCTACCTGATAAACCTTAACCCTGTTTGGTGATGGGGGGGGAAGGTATGGGAGAGTCATTTGTTCAAACTGATACAGAGAAACTATAGAGCAGTGGGTAAAAACACAGGCTTCAGATACAGGCTTTTTTCAGTTCCAATCTCACCTTTCTATCACTTGGGCAAGTCCTTTAATCTCTCTTGAGAAGTCAAAATAGAGAACACAGTTGGCATCCACCCCTAGCCTTGGCATTATGCCAGATTCAAGTATAATACCACTCAGCACTTTTTGGGGTGAGACTGGGTCAGTTATCAGAGGCGAATACAATCTTTAAATAACTGAGATTATGTTCCCAGGATGGAAACTCAGAAGGATGGGCCTTAGAAACAGAAACTAGGTAGCACCTGAGAACACAAGGGTTTGGAGTAAGATCTATACCTGCTTCACCAATGATTTTCAAAGAAGGCAAATCCTATTTGAAGCTAAAGTCACATAAAGAGATTTGGAATGAGGAAACAAATTATAGCAGCCTGTAGGTTGTAGAATGAAGAAATACAGATGTAAAATAATGAATTTTGTTATGGACAGATTTACCAAAGAGACCTACTCTCTCAACTTGCTTCACAAAATGCAGTAGAAGAAAGCCCCTATCCCAAGTACAGGGAAAACTCAGAGGTGAAAACAAGGCAGCTCTGCAAAACAGCAACATAGAATTGAGTTAAAATCAGTGTGAATATAAGAATTATGTTGACACTTGAGCTATAAGCTAGGACTTTGAGTACAATCTAACAGGTCTGTGTGTGTCAGGTGATGATCAGATTGATGCAACAGTGTGTCCTTAATGTCCCGGGTCCCATCAGGCTCCTACACAGCCCTATGTGTGAGACAGATTGAATAAATGATATGGTTGGCATTTCAAATCAGATGATGGCCCAAAGTGTGTCTGTGTGGGTGTGTGGCACTGAGGAAGAGGTCCCCAGATCCACTTGATTACATGGAATTCATCATCTTTTTCAGGCTTCCTTGGTTGTGCTGTTTTACTGAGGTTGTTTGGAGTAGCTGCGTCATGGATAAAGAACTCCTTAATGCCAGTCCCAGTGAGCCCGCACTGAACATCAAGAAGTTAGGCAAATCCTTCAAATGCAAGAAGCCCACCAAAAATGTGCAGGTCTTTTTAATCAACAGACAACTGGGCAGGCACAGAAGTGACATCGACCTGTCAAGGTGGCTATGGATGCTGTCATAAAGCAACTCCAGGGTGAACATGGCCTTGGACAAAAAGTCATGTGGCTTATGTGCTGAGGCCTGCCCAGAATTCTGAGACATTAATTATAATTAGAACAATAAACTCCTCCCATGTTTGAGCCATTAAAACAGAGTCTGTCATTTCACTCCTTTGGGTTGGATGTGTGTTTGCTGACAGGGCTTACTTGGGTTACACTGGAAGGGGCTTTTGTTCATCCTAACGCACAGTGCAGGGGTGCTCAGACACGGAGCAGAGAGTGAGATCATGCTGCACACCAGATCTCCCCCACCATCAATCTGAAAAACACTGCGAAGTCGAAGTGATGTAGTACTTGGCATTCAAGGACCAAAGACTCTAATCCCTAGCCATTTTGAAGAAACCATCCTGGTGTTTCTCTCTAAAACCTAATGCCTGTCCTAATGAAAATACGTCGTTTAAGAGCAGACCAACAGCTGGGCCGGGGGTTTGGGACATGTTTCATCATTGCAGATGTCATGTCCACAGAGCCTTCCAGGGGCAACTGCTCTATTCAGTGTGCCCAGGAAAGTGGAATGCCCTGGTGGCTTTTTTGTGTCATGTCAAACAAACCTTCAGGCCACAGCCAATCAAAGATAATTAATTTTCCTGAAGTGAAGCCACCCAATAGTCCAACAAGACATATGAGATGGTTCCCATTGAAAAAGCTCTGTCCCTAAGAAATATCCTGAGCAAGTCAGATACTCCAAGAAACCTGAAATGGGAACTATGTATGTAATTGGTGACTGAGAAGTGAGAGCTAAAGCTGAAGAGGGGACAGGGAGAGCAAAGAGGTCAGAGCCATGGTGGATATGGGCAAGCTTAAGTTAGGAATAAGATGAAATTAACATAAAAGGAACCATTAAAACCATAACAAATTCCAAGCATTTCTCTTGTCCTTTAACGTGAGCTGCAAAATAAGACTGCAAGCAGTCCTTCTGTCCCCTCCACCTCTCCTTCCCAATTCCCTGTGCTCTCACAACCTGTCCAGCATTTCCCAAGTCCCCTTCCTGTGTCCCCTCCCCCACCTACATCTAAAGGGCTGTTATTCTCTCTCCCCTTAGCCAGGTCTCTTCTGGATCTGTATTAGATAGAAAATTTAACTCCTCTATGTCCATTTAACTCTCCTCCCTGTCCCTGTCAACTTTGCTTTCCCTGCTCTGATTCAGCATTGCCAAAATAGAGGCACAAGCCTCTCCTCAGAGGATGCAACTGACTGTAGGTTGGAAGGGCAGGGTTTAGAGGACATCCAGGTAGAGGGGCCTCTTGGGTGCACTCTTGGTGGGAAAGCTGCCTGGATACTCCTCTGTTGGTTACTATTTTGCTGCAGTTCAGGATCAAACAGTGGCTGTACCAGCCGGTAGAGAATCAGTCTTTTTGGTTGAATACCAGGGGATATGCAGCTGATTTGGCTGATAGGGGATGTAGCTGGGTGAGCTTTTCTCACTTGGTAGGGAGCATATCTGATGAGAGCAGGGAAAATCGTGGCTAGGCCTTTGATGTCCTATGAGGCTCAATTACGCCAAGGCAGCACATGGAATTTCAGGCCTTGTAGCACATGGCAGTAGACAAAATCACTGAGAAGAGTGAATGAACTGAGAAGAGGAGTGAGCCAGCAAAGCATGGTGAAGAAGGCTGAGACTCTGAGGGTGCAATCAGCAGCTGACAACAGTAAGGCGGTCAGGAAGAAGGAGAGCTGGGTGTAGACTCTAACCCACAGTGGGAAATGGCCCGATCTTTTAAATTAATTCATTTTTGATTGATAAATAAAAATTGTGTCATGTACAACATCATGCTTTGAAATGTGTATACATTGTGAAATGGCTAAATTAAGCTAATTACATGCTTATCATTTTTTTGTATATGGTGAGAACACTTAAAATCTACTCTTTTAGCAGTTTTCAAGAATACAATACAGTTAGTTACTAGCTGTAGTTAACATGTTTAACAACAGATCTGTTGAACTTGTTTCTCCTCTCTAACTGAAATTTTGTATTATTTGAGCAACATCTCCCCTCACTGTTCCAGGCCCTGGCAGCCACCATTACCTTCTCTGCTTCTATGGGTTCAACTTTTTAGACTCCACATAGAAGGGAGATCATGCAGTATTTGCCTTTTCTGTGCCTGGCTCATTTCACTTAGCAAACTGTCCCCTAGGTCCATTCAGGACATGGCTTGATTTTTTATTGATAATTTTGTACCTGTTTATGGGATACATGTGATATTTTGTTATAAGCACGGACTATGTAATGATCAAGTAAGGGTATTTGGGGTGTCCATCTCTTCAAGTATTTATCATTTCTATCTGTTGGGAACATATCAAGTTCTCTCTCCCAGCTATTTTGGAATCCTTAGTACATTTGATGTTAACTATAGTCGCCTTACTTTGCTATCAAACATTAGAACTTATCCCTTCCATCTACCTGTATGTTTGTACCCATTAACCAACTTCTCTTTATCACTTCCTACCAACACACCCTTCCCAGACTCTGGTATCTATTATTCCATTCTCTCCCTCTATGAGATCAACTTTTTTAGCTCTCATACATGAGTGAGAACATGAAATAATTGCCTTTCTGTACCTGGCTCATTTCACTTAACATAATCACCTCCAATTCCATCCATGTTGCTGCAACATGGATTGCGGAATTTTTTATGGCCAAATAGTATTCCATGGGTGTATATACACTACATTTTCTTTTTCCACTCATCCATTGATGGACACCTAGATGGATTCCGTATCTTTGCTGTTGTAAATAGTGCTGTGATAAACATGCGAGTGCAGGCATCCCTTTGACATACTGATTTCTTCTCCTTTGGATAGACACTCAGTAGTGGGATTGCCAGATCATATGGTAGATACATTTTTAGTTTTTTTGAGAAATCTTTATACTGTTTTTCACAGTGTTTGTACTAATTTCCATTCCCAAAAAAGTGTATGAGTTCTCTTTTCTCCACATCCTTGCCAGCATCTGTGACTTTTTTTTTTTTTTTGTCTTTTAATAGCAGCCATTCAAACTGGGGTAAGATGGTATCTCATCGTGGTTTTGATTTGCATTTCCCTGATGTTTAGTGATGTTGAGTATTTTTTTCGTATACCCGTTGGCCATTTGTATGTCTTCTTTTGAGAATTGTCTATTTATGGCATTTGCCCACTTTTTAACGGGATTGTTTTATTATTCTTGAGTTTCTGGTATATTCTGAATATTAATCCCTTATCAGATGAATAGTTTGCACACATTTTTACCCATTCAGCAGGTTATCTCTCCACTCAATGGATTGTTTCCTTTGCTATGCAGAGATTTTTAGTTTAATATAGTCCTTTTTGTCTCTTTTTGCTTTAGTTGTCTGTACTTTTGAAGCCTTAGCCATAAAATCTTCACTTATGCCAATGTCCTGAAGATTTTTCCCTGTGTTTTCTTCTACTAGTTTAATAGTTTTGGGTCTTAAGTCTTTAATCCATCTTGAGTTGATTTTTGTATATGGTTAGAGGTAGGGGTCTAATTTCCTTACTCCACATATGGATATCCAACTTTCCCAGCACAATTTATTAAAGAGGCTGTCATTTCCTCAGTGCATGTTGTTGGTGCCTTTGTTGAAAATCAGTGGGCTGTAAATATATGAATTTATCTCAGAGTTCTCTATACATTGGGCTAAGTGGCTATTTTTATACTAACTCCATATTGTATTGGTTACTATAGACTTGTAATGTATTTTGAAGTCCGGTAGTGTGATGCTTCCAGCTTTATTCTTTGTATTTAGGTTTGCTTTGGCTATTCTGGCTTTTTTTGTTGTTGTTGTTCCATATGAATTTTAGGATAATTTTTTCTATTTCTGTGAAAAAAATGGCATTAGCATTTTGAATCAGTAGATTGCTTTGGGCAATATGGTTATTTTAACAATACAAATTCTTCTGATCCGTGAGCATGGAATGTCTTTCCATTTGTTTGTGTCCTCTTCAATTTCCTTCATCAGTGTTTTGTAGTGTTTTGTAATGTTTTGTAGTTTTCCTTGCAGAAATCTTTCATCTCCCTGGTTAAATTTATTCCTAGGTATTTTATATTTTTGTAGCTAATGGAAGCGGGATTGTCTTCTTGCTTTCTTTTTCAGCTATTTCATTATTGGAGTACAGAAACAGTACTGATTTTCATATGTCGATTTTGTATCCTGCAACTTTATCACATTTGTTTATCAGTTCTAAGAGTTTATTGGTGGAGTCTTTTGATTTTTCTAAATATAAGATCATGTCACCTGCAAAGAGGAACAGTTTGGCTTCCTCTTTTCAAATTTGGGTGTGTTTTATTTCTTTCTCTTGCATGATTGCTCTGGCTTGGACTTCCAGTACTATGTTGAATATGAGTCATGAAAATGGGCATCCTTAACTTGTTCCAGTTCTTAGAGGAAAGGCTTCCAACTTTTCCCCATGAAGTATGATCTTACCTGTGGTTTTGTCATATATAGCCTTTATTGTTTTGAGATATGCTCCCTCCATGCATAGCTTGTTGTGAGTTTTTATCGTAAAGGGATGTTGAGTCTTATCAAATGTTTTTTTCTGCATCTATCAAGATGATAATATTGTTCTCCATTCTGTTCATATGATGTATCACATTTATTGATTTGTATATGTTAAACCATCCTTACATTTCCTGGTATAACTCCCACTTGATCATGGTGTATTATCTTTTTTGATGTGCTGTTGAATTCAGTTTGCTAGTATTTTGTTGAGGATATTTGTGTCTATGCTTATCAGGGATATTAGCTTATAGTTTTCTTTTTTACTATGCCCTTGTCTGGTTTGGGTATCAGCGTAATTCTGGCCTTGTAGAATGAGTTAGGGAGAATTCCCTTCTCTTAACAGTTTGAGAAGGATTGGTATTGCTTCTTTATGTATTTGGTAGAATTCGGCAATGAACCTATCCAACCCCGGACTTTTCTTTGTTGGGAGATTTTTTACTAGTGATTTAATGTTACTACTTGTTATCAGTGTGTTCAGGCTTTCTCTCTTCCTGATTCAAGCTGGGCAGGTTGTATGTTTCCAGGAATTTACCCATTCCCTCTAGGTTTTCCCGTTTATGAGCATATAGTTGTTCATAATACTCTGATGATCTTTTGTATTTCTGTGGTATCAATTGTAATGCTTCCTTTTTCATTTCTGATTTTATTTATTTGGGTCTTCTCTCTTCTGGATTATTCTAGCTAGTGGTTTATCAATTTTGTTTATCAACATTTAATTGGTCTTTTCTACTGTTTCTAGTCTCCACTTAATTCTGCTCTGATAGTTTAAGTTTCTTTACTTCTAATTTTGGGTCTGTTCTTACTTTGCTAGTTCCTTGAGGTGCATTGTTTGATTATTTGAAATCTATTTTTTCAATGTAGCCTTTATTGTTATAAATTTCCCTCTTACCACTGCTTTTGTTGTATTCCACAGGTGTTATGTTTTATTTTTATTTTCATTTGTTTCAAAAAATGTTTTGATTTCCATCTTAATTTATTCATTGAGCCAATGGTTGTTCAGGTGCATGTTCTTTAATTTCCATGAATTTGTATTGTTTCCAAAGTTCCTCTTAATATTGATTTCTAGTTTTATTCCATTGTGGTCTGAGAAGTTACTTGGTATGATTTCAATTTTTATAATTTGTTGAGCCTTTTTTTTGGTCGTGGCCTAACATATACTCTATCCTGGAGAATGTTCCATGTGCTGATGAAAAGAATATGTATTCTGTATTTGTTGGATGAAATGTTCTATAAATGTCTGTTAGGTCCATTTGGCTTAAAGCTGAGTTTAAATCCAATGTTACTTCTTCTTTGTCTAGATGACCTGTCTAATGCTGAGAGTGGGTGTTGAAGTCCTCCATAATTACTGTATTAGAGTCTAAATCTTTAGATCTAGTAATATTTGCTTTATGAATCTGGGTGCTCCAGTGTTGGTTGCATATATATTTAGAATTGGTATTTCTTCTTGCTGGTTTGATCCCTTTATCGTTATATAATGACTTTCTTTGTCTTTTTTACTATTTTTGGCTTAAAGTATCTTTTATCTGATATAAGCATAGCTACTCCTGCTGGCTTTTGGTTTCCATTAGTGTGGAATATGTTTTTCCACCCCTTTACTTTCAGTCATACATGTCTATATGTAAAGTGCATTTATCATAGGCAGCATATAGTTAGATCATGTTTTTTTTTACCCTTTTACCCAGTCCATATTTTTAAGTGGAGAAATTAATCCTTTTATATTCAAGGTTACTATTAATATGTGAGGTTTTGTTCTGTCACGTTATTCATTGTTTTCTGGTTATTTTGTATAATCTTTGTTCCTTTTTTTTCCCTTATTGTTTGTCACTGTGGTTTGGAAGTTACCTGTAGTGGTATCAGTTGAGCACTTTTTCTTTCTCATCTGTATGTTTGCATTACCATTCGCTTAATACTTAACATTTTGTTTTCATGGTGGTAAATGTCCTTTTGCTTCTAGGTTTATGACTCCCTTGAGCATTTCTTGTAGGGGCAGTCTAGTGACGATGAATTCCCCCAGCTTTTGCTCATCTGGGAAAGACTTTATTTCTCCTCAGTTTATGGAATATAATTTTGCCAAAAATGGTATCCTTGGCTAGCAGATTTTTTTTCCTTTTAGCATGTTGAATATATGATTTCATTCTCTCTGGCCTGTAATATATCTGTGGGGAAATCTGCTGTTAGTCTCATAAGGGTTCCTTTATAGGTAACTAGATGCTTTTGTCTATTTTTAGAATTACTTGTCATTGACTTTAGATGTTGTAAATATAATGTATCATGGGGAAGATCTTTTTGCATTGTATGTTTGAGGATCCCTGGGCTTTCTGTATATGAATGTCCAAATCCCTTGGTAGACCTGGAAATTTTTCATCTATTATTTCATTAAATAGGTTTTCAAAATCTTTTGTTCTCTCTTTGCCTTTTGGGACACCAATAATTTGTATATTTGGTTACTTTATGGTGTTCCATATATCACAGAGGCTTTGTTCATTCTTTTTTATTCTTTTTTATTTTTGTCCAGGTTATTTCTAAAAACCTTTCTTCAAGATCTTAGATTCTTTCTTCTGCTTGATCTAGTCAATTGTTGGAGTTTTTCAAGTGCATTTTGCAGTTCAATGTAGTCTTCAGTTCCAGAATTTTTTTTAATGATAGATACTTCTTTCTCATTCATGTCCTAAATTGTTTTTCTGATTTTGCATCATTTTTTAGAATTTTCTTCTATCTCACTGAACTTCTTTAGAATTGATAATTTGAATTATTTTTCCAGGATTTAATGAATTTCTTTTTGATTGAAATCTGGTTTTGGATAATTATTTTGTTCCTTTTGGAGGTGTCATGTTTCCTTGCTTTTTCGTGTTTCCTGTGTCCTTACATTGATACTTGCCTATCTGGTGTATCAGTCACTTCTTTCAATTTTTTGAATTTGCTTTGTTAGAGGAGGGCTTTTTCCTGAAGATCTATAGTATTGGTTGACTAGGGCACTTTGGCTGTTATTCTGGGTGCATGCAGTAGTGTAGTCTCTGTATGATTTCTTTGGCTATAAACAGTGTCAGTGGTATCTAAGGTTTCCTTGCTGGGTTATGGTGAAATTATTGGTGGAGGCTGTGAAACAGTTTTGCGGGCAACTGGTACACCAAGTATGCCAGTCTTTGGACCCCACTGGTGGCAGCAGTGGGCTGAGCATGCCTGTCCTTGGGTCCCAGGGTGGGGTACACTGGCACCATTGTTAGCAGGTCCAGGCCTGCCGATGCTTGGGCCTCCAGGTAGCTTACTTGGATGCCAGTAGTGGCATATATGGATCAGGCAAGTGGGTGGGTTCTCAGGATCCTGGGCAGTCAGTGTGGTGAGGGTGATGGCAGTGGCGGTGGTGGGATGATGCTCTGCTTCCCAAGTGGTTCATGCTGGTACGGGCAGTGGTGGCTGTAGTGGCCTGGAAACTGGCCGACAGGTAGGTGTCACCTGTGGTAGAGGCAGCTGGGTGGGTAAGAACAACCTCAGGCCCCTGGGAGGAGTATTCAGGTGCCAATGTTAGTGGACTGGGCTTGGTAATCCCCTGACTCCTGGACTATGTGCTCTGGCTGAAGGTAGGATGAGGAGGGACAAAGCTTGGCCAGGATGGCTTGTCCTCAGGCCTCTTGATGATATGTACAGGTGCTGCCTATGAGAGGCAGGGGAAGGGCAATCATCAGACCACTGGCAGGATGCTTGGGTGGGCAGTAACAGCACAGCTGCTACTGGGTGCAGTGTCACCTTCAGTGACAGCAGCCTAGGTCAGTAGGTGGGGAGTGCACACACCACTAACACCTCAGCACTCACCTTAGCCCTGGGCGTGGTAGCCTATGGTCGCTTGTGTCTAAGAGCCAGGGTGAGCAATGGCTTGATATATATATATTGTGTGTGTGTGTGTGTGTGTATCGACAATGCAAGGAAATTTAGATCGTCCTGGCACTGGTTCTCTCACTACTCTAGCTCTTGCACCTTCGTGATCTCTGCTTGCCATTTGCCTCTTTGCTCTCAGATGCATATCCTGCCATAGTGGTTGGAGATTAACTAATGCCTCTGGGATTTTACACAGGTGAAGGTGTTGCAGAAGAGGTTCTGCAGAACTTGCCTGGTCACACAAAATGCACTACTGACCATATTTACCAACTTTCCTCTTCCAGCTCCAACTTCCTTTCTTTTCCTTTCTCTACTAAGCCTGACACAACTAGGTTAAAGAGTGTTTGTACATAATGTCTAAAAATGTTGACTGAGAAACAGTAGGATAATTTGGCAAAGTAAGAACAAGTTTGGTGTATCTAGTTCGGAACTTAGATGACCAAAATCCATTAAAAAATTAAAACTTTAATAATTATTAAAACGGTTTGCAGCTTTGTGACTGTTTATTAATTGGTTTAATATCTATTCATTAACAAAATTAATATTCATTAACAAATTATTATAAAGAAAAATTAATAAACATATAAAACTTTCATGCTGTACAACATGCTAAAACATATTCCAGACAAAAGATGCCTTAAAATGTTCCTACCATTGGTTTAGAAATGGTATACCAAAAAACTAGCCTAAGGAAAAAAGAAAGGCAACTAAAACTTTGATGTGGCCTGGTATTTAGTACAGGAGGTCAAAGATATTTAAATCTTTGACGTAAGATAGACAAAATACTAGAAAAAGTAAATACTTCATAATATATGAAGGAAAACAGGGAGATGTTTTCTCTCACTAAGTTACATCTGTAATGTGGGTTGATATACAGTCATGAAAAATCGCAGTAGTCACAGACTGGTCATTCTGTCCAACAGACTCCTTTTCTCTGAGACCTTCCAACTGTACACACACTGTTCTATTTTCTGTGTGACTGAGTCCCATGCCGTTGCTACTTGGTTTGATATTTGTCACCTCACCCTAGATGAGCCAATCAGGTATTTTTCCTGATAATTTGGAGTTTGGAACTAGACCCCAAAACTCAGTGATTTTCCTCTAAGTTTCATTACTGCCATTTCATTATAGAGAACATTATTTAGAATACCTACAATTGAGTTCTCTTGAGCTACCCTTGTTTCTGCCTTCGTGAAGCATGCTTGCTGTTTTGGTTCCTTGGATTCTGTAAAGTACTTATGTTCTTCTAATTAATTATTTTGTTGTAGAAGTTCCCACTTTGTATTACATGCAACGAATATAAGCATTATCAAAGAAGTGTGTGGTTCTGCAATGTGCTTTATCAAGTGTACCAGAGCAGAGCTCTGAAGTATGTCGTCTGGTGCATTGAGGACAAAATATTGGCAGCAGGGGGATAGAGGCTTCCAGGCCAGGGTAGAAACTCTCTCATTTGTAATAAAGGTAAGAAATGTAGTGGGTAATCTAACATCTTCCTATGAGTAGTGGTCTTTTTGGCTATTACATGAGGCCACAAATACATTTTGAATGATTGTGGAGGTGATTAGGGAAATTTACTGAAATGTCTAAGGATAAGGCAAAGTTGGGGGGATCAATATGGTTCTGCAAAAGATCAGTTCAGAAGTCATGAGGACCTGAAATGGAAGTAATGGGCATACAGTTAATTCTTGGTCAAACCTGAAGTAGAACTTTTGTCTCTTAGTCAGTGGTGTTTTCCATTATACCATAGTGTTTAGTTTTGAAGGATGAGAGTCAAAATAGATAAGCCAGTGTGAGAATTTTTTTGGCATTCTCTAAATATTTTAATATTCTACCTACTGTTTCTTAGTTTTAAAAATTATCTTTGCAACTTCCAAACAGACATTTGTCAGATTTTTGACATATATAACAAAAATGATATAATTTCAGAACCTTAAAAGAGGATCTTGGCTGGGCGAGGTGGCTCATGCCTGTAATCCCAGCACTTTGGGCGGCCAAGGCGGGCAGGCCATGAGGTCAGGAGTTCGAGACCAGCCTGGCTAACATGGTGAAACCCTGTCTCTACTAAAAGTACAAAAATTAGCCAGGCATGGTGGCACGCACCTGTAATCCCAGCTACTTGGAAAGCTGAGGCGGGAGAGTCACTTGAACCTGGGAGACAGAAGTTGCAGTGAGCCGAGATCATGCCATTTCACTCCAGCCTGGGCAACAGAGTGAGACTCCATCTCAAAAAAAAAAAAAAAAAAAAAAAAAAAGATCTTAGAATCTAGAAAATAAAATATATGTTCCCAATCCATACTAATTGGCCTTTAGAGCAGAATATCCTTAATTCTTAAGGCATACCATTAATTTAATAATATACATTTAAAGTATATATATCTTATCATTATCTTCTTGATCTTGGAAATGTTAAAATGTAAAAAAGTAAGCATCTTGAAATACAAGAAAAACTGCTTATAGCCCTTATCTTGTTGTCTGGTTACTGTTTTATTGTATATACATGATACTGACAATTGCTTTGAAATATTTTTGATGGTTTTGGCAAATAAATGTTTATCCATATTAGGTAACTTTTTAAAATGATGAATGATGGTTTCCAATTGTGTTTTAGCATCCTCAAAATCTTCACTTTTTTTCCCTGTGAGCTCTTAATATGGAGAAAAATATGGGTCATTTTCCTAAAATTATGCTATTCTTACTTTATGGGAATAATCTCCATTTGTTATGATGTACAATTCTTCCAATGCATTATGGGATTTGTTTGGTTATTTTTCTTCAGGATTTTTGCATCTCCATAAATGGAAATGATCTTATGGTTATCTCTCTTTATGCTCGTCTTGTCGGTTTTTGAAGTTGCTACAGAGGAAAGAAATGAGACTTAAGGGGAATCAAGGTTGAGGGGGTATCTTAGTCCATTTTGTGCTGCTATAACAGATTATCACAGACGCGGTAATTTATAAAGAACAGAAATGTATTTTCTCACAGTTCTGGAGGCTGGCAAGTCCAAGATCAAGGCACTGACACCTGGTCTGGTGAGGGCCTTCTTGCTGCATCCTCACACGGTATAAGGTAGAAGGGGTAGAGAGGATGAACGCTGTGTCCTCATATGGCAGAAAAGTGAAAGTGGGTGAATCCACTCCTGTAAGCTCTTTTAATAACAGCATTAATCCATCCATGCATCCATGAAGATGGAACTCTCTTGACCTAATCACCTCCCAAAGGCCACACCACCCAGCACTGCTGTACTGGGGATTAAGTTTCCAACCCATGAATTTTGGAGGGGACACATTCAAATTATAGCAAGGTTTATTTATATAATTTTATATTTTTAAATAGATTCCAGAATTGTTTCTTTTGATTAATTAGAAAGAGGAAACATTGTTGATGTAGGAAGAGACGCAATTAGTGTTGGATGTTTATGTAGGAGTGAAGTCCCCATAAAGGCAAAATCTTCATGAAGGCCATGTGCACAGTGGAGGGATTTGGGAAAGGGCTTAGACATCTCTCCATTGTTACAGAAGAGTAGGCAGAGAAAGCTGGAAGATGTCAGGATGTTGATAAAGGAGCTCATGTCTAATGGCTTTTGTGTCAGATTTGGGGAATGAGATGTGACTGCAGAAGCAGAAGTTGACGCGATGGGAACCAGCAACCAGTGAATGTGAGCAGTATGTAGAAGCTGGAAAAGGCAAGGGAATATATTCTTCCCTAGAGCTACCTGTGGGGGTTCAATCAGGCTGGTGGGAAAAATTTTAGTTATAATAGCCACAAATGCTTTTGGAAGGCCTGAAAGTTTGCATAACTTTGGTAATAGATCTGGCTGAAGGCAGCCAGAGTCTCTATGCAGGAGCCAGAGAGCTCAGGGCACAAATACAAAGGAATGTAGAGTAGTTTATCTAACTTGTTTATTCATGTGGTCCTAAGACTAACCTTTGATTTATTGCAGGTGCTTAATTGCTTTCTACTCAGGAAGTCCACAATGTCAATTACCCTCTAGTGGTGTTGACTCAAGCCTTTGTCAATTAATCTTTACTGAATAAATGCGAGTCTTACTAGCTGGTCGGGACCTCGGCTGCTACTAAGTGGCCCGGACACTCAGCAGGACTGGCAAAGCAGAATATCTGTGTGTCAGTGTACTTTATTCATCCATCGTTGAGTCAGGGTCTGCAGGATGGACCCCCGCAGCTGCCAAAGGAACATAGTTCTGTCAACCCATTTTGGAATTCTGACTTTCATAATGTTAATATATTTGCATCATTTTAAGCTACTTAAGTTCATGGTTATCTGTTAGAGCAGCAACAGAAAACTAATACAAAGGCCTTAATCAAGGCCTTTCAACCTTGACATCAAAGTTGAGGAAATATGCCATGAAGTGCCATTTATTTTTTCCAAGTTTAAGAACAGGTCAAATTGAGCTGTTAAATGGAGATACAAGGGAGATAATTACCACTTTCTCTCTTTCTCTCCAAATGTATTTATATAGAGAGAGATAGGTAGATAGATAGACAGATAGGATAGATAGATATAGATATAGACATATAGATACAGATAATGGGTTTCAATACTTAAAGGACCTGTTTTAATTTATATTTGACTGCATTATTTCAGCTGGTGGAAATGGGGTAGTGTGCGCAGGGTCTATGGGCTCCTTTTAAAACTTAAGCTGATTGTAAGTGCCAAACACTTAATTTTAACCTTTTACTCATTGAGTCTGAGTATCCATGCCCACTATGAGATAGGGCAATGGGGACTATGGCCATGGAAAATTAGGCAATGTAACAGTTCTGTTAAGGTAAGGCATACTTGTGTATCTTCTATTTTATGTTTGATAACTGCCCTAAGAGTATAGGGGGTACTTTGTTTAAATGTAGTGGGATCCCCAGATATAGCTGTACTTTGGACCCCAGTACTGATTAAGGACATGAAGGTTTACCAATTGGTGTATTTTAGCAGGTGTTAAAATTAATTCTGAATTCAGAGGCATAAAAACAAATCAGCACCCTTTTGTTTTTCTGTTGTATATAGTATTTTAGTAAATGTTTGCCCTCCAATTGGGTCAATTTTGTTTCTTCACCCTTGTATTCAGGTTTTTTATGGAAATGCTAAATACACTTTGGGAGGTCTTCCCTACCCTGCTCATATTTATTGGTTTCTTCTTCCAGATAGTCTCAAGTCATTATTATCAGAGTTAGCGGCCTTCCTTATGGCAATGATTGCTTTACTGGGTTTAAGGATCCTGGGCTTAAGTCAGGTTTGAATGGACCCCTTGATTGTGCAACAGGGCACATGAAAATATCATTAGCATTTTCCAATAACATAATCAGGGGTTCTGTTGTTACAAAGTCGTAGGCTGCAGCGACAACAAAAGCATTTTGTAGGGTCCTAGTGAGGCTTTTGCTTTTAGGAGCACGAAGTCAGCCTGCCACATGGTAACTGCTCTTCCTCCATATGAGTGACCACCTCATGGGCACATAGATTGCACAGGGCATTATTCTTTCCATTGAGTTCTATAGAATGGGGCCAATGCCTGGTTGAGACACACAGACAGTAGTCACAGGGTAAGATTCATTCCCCTGATCCCAGTGACAGTCATGGCTTATTCTGGAATTCAGACAGTGTAATCTGAGACACACAGATACATCTGGAACCAGACACATTACCTGGGGTCATTTTAAGGATGACCCCGATCCCATAATTCTATCCCCAGAGTTAACTGTTGAAATTTCCATATTAGGTTAGCTAAACTGAAGCTTGGTAGGATTCAATAAATGCAGAGCAAAGAAACATAGCTCAAAGAGCAAGCTTTCTAGTAGAAAGCAGCTCAAAGTGCATTCTTTCAGTCAGCAGCTGAGCCAGTGAGGAAGCCAAACCAAGAGATGAAAGATACTCAGTGATAGTGGGACATTGTTTAGAAAGCGTGCTCACTGTACCAATACTTGCTGCAGCACACACACACACACACGCACACCCAAAGAAGGTTTTTAACAGGTTTATTACTCACATACCGAGGCTTTCTGGGGAGAGGAGGGCAGGCATCCTGAGGCACTGATTAAAATCCGTCACAGTAAAAGATGAAAAATGGAGTAAGATACTTGATGACACATTTTCTTGACAAACTTTGAAGTAGGAATGATTATGACCCCAGTTTACAGATGAGAAAATGAAGCTTAGAGAAGTGAACCCAACTGATTTAAAAACAGTTTATAAGTGTCAGCAATGGAACTTGGATACACATTTACCTTATGTTAGTGACTATGTTCTTAATCCAGGCCAGGTAAAGTGGAAAACATTTGAACTAGTAAAAAGTTGATTTCCACAGTAATGGAGAGACATTGTCTTATTATGTGTGGATTCCTGTTAAATTAATAATAAATGTTGCACCAATTATGTGAAGTATACAATTACACTTTAAAACAGAGGATGCTGCTGTTAGTATACTAACTCTCGTTCGAATTGGATATTACTTTACATCAGTGCCTCTTAGTGCACTAATAAAAATATAGTTTCTTGCCTCAGGACACACACACCTCTGTGACACCAGTAACACTGTAGTCAGAGGCTGAAGGTCAGTGTGTCGGTAGGCTATTGGATCTCACAGTGTTGCAAGTGACTTAAGGTCATGACTCACCTGAGCACCATTAGTATCACTGTCGGCAGGGCTTCAAGCCCAGATGCCCACACTGGAACATCGGGAGAACCAGAATTGAGGTCATGCATGGCTGCAAGGGTAGTTGTCTTAGGTCTCTGAGAATACAGTACATGCTGTGTTAGCCCAGCTGAGGTTCTCAATAGCAGATGCTAGCAGAAATCTCAGGGACAAAAATGGAATGTCCTTTCCTGAGTGAAAACAAGCAATTCCATAGCCAAGGACCTGACCATCGGCCATGGTGTAGAGACCAGCTTAAGACTCAGGAGCCCTGCCCCTTCTGCTACTGTGAGGACCATGAGCTTTGCCTTACTCTAAGATGTCTTCTTTGGAAATGAGAAGAAGGCAGGGGAAACAACCCTACTGATGAGACACACTTTCAAGGAAATGTATATCCAATGGTGACTGCTTAAATCTGAGGTTGGCTGAGGTGACCACATGATAAATGCTAAGGGAGGAGGATTAAATGAGATTATATTACTAAAGCACTCAGAACAGTGGCTGGCATGCAGAGAGTGCTCAGAGCCAGTGCATGCCAGCCACTGTTCTGAGTGCTTTAGTAATATCATCTCATATAATCCTCAGAAATTCCCAAGAATGATGGTGCTATTGTTATCTTTACCATACAAAAGGGGAACCTGAAGATCACAGAGGTTTAGGGACTTGCCCAAAATCCCACAGAGCTTGGATTAAAAATCAGACCACTTGTCTCTTGAGCCTGTGTTCTCAGCCATGTCTGTATGTAATGATGTTTTACTAATTTGGACAAATGACAGTCCCCACCCTACCATTATACAGCAGGGTTGGAGTTCATGAGTTCAATTAGTTTGTTGATGGCAAGTAAAGATGCTACATTATCTGGATGTATCTAGATGTTTTATCTCCCAGACCACTGAGCAGCCACAGTTCCCAAAGGAGTAGCAATTGGTCTGGGAGAGAGGGTTAAGAAGAGAGAGGAAAAATTAATTTCTCTTTCTCCTACATTGTTTCTCTGAGTCCCAGGACATAACTGGTTGAGTATCAACAGGAGTCATGATGACTCACAATGCAGCTGAGAACCCTGTTACCATTTGCAATGACAAGAACTAAACACTAGCCACTACCACCAGGGTTACTCCTGGTTCAGGGCTGAATACAGTCAGTAAGTGGGAGGTGCTGGCCGAGGGGGTAGATATTACTTTGTAATATCTGCTCCCTAGACACTCAGTTATCTTGGCCTCAGAGCTATTCCCTGGCTCATGCAAAATCTGTTAACAGGCCAAGAACACTGTTAAAATATTTTGGTAACTTCTGTGGGAGGAGTTACCAAAATCTGTTAACAGTATTCATTGCATTTCCACAGGTCCACTGGGCAATGATCAGCAATTCTGACTTCAAGATCCAATCACTCAGTGAAAGCTACAAGAGAACTCAGTACAAGGTAGTATTCCCTTTTCTCCCTCAATCTCTACATCCAGCTTTGGTCATGACTGTAATTATCACTTTTATAATACACAATTCATGTAAATGAGGTGTTTAATTGCAGAAATTTGACTGAGAGTACCCATATGTTTCAAGCCATATTCCCTTCCAAGTCTCTGATCTAGAATAACTATACTGTTACCATTAAAGTGTGACCCATATGGGTATTGTCCAGAGGCAAGACATGAATTTTGGCCGAGCGCGGTGGCTCACGCTTGTAATCCCAGCACTTTGGGAGGCTGAGGCGGGTGGATCACGAGGTCAGGAGATCGAGACCACAGTGAAACCCCGTCTCTACTAAAAATACAAAAAATTAGCCGGGCGTGGTGGCGGGCGCCTGTAGTCCCAGCTACTCGGAGAGGCTGAGGCAGGAGAATGGCGTGAACCCGGGAGGCGGAGCTTGCAGTGAGCCGAGATTGTGCCACTGCACTCCAGCCTGGGCGACAGAGCGAGACTCCGTCTCAAAAAAAAAAAAAAAAAAAAAAAAAGACATGAATTTTACAGGCTGATAGAGGGACAATGGTGAGGACAGAGCTTTGTGTTTTTTATAGTGCTGTTTCCCTGAGGAACTAAAATGACTATTATGAGTAGATGTGGCTTGTGTCCACACTGGCTCCCCACTCAGTCTCACATAAGAAGGGAGGAAATTGAGGTACAAGTGCCTGAAAGTGGGACGTTTGTGACCCAAGTCACAAACTCTGTTGTTTGAGTGGCAGGAAAGGCTTAGTCCTCCAGGTTTTCTTCTACCCCAGGTAGAACCATGTAAAGACCCTGAGGCTGTGTTTAGTGTTCCAAACAAATTGGAGAGGGACAAGAATCATTTGCTTGCCTTTCACAGGGATCAAGAGGAGGCATCCTAAATAAGTGGAAAGCTGTGGCTCTGAACCCAAACTAATTGGGTTCACATCCTGGTACTGCCACATACTAGCTATGTGACCTTGTGCCAATTCCATGATTTTCCTGTGCCTGTCTCCTGCCCTAGATAAATGGGAATGACAGTTGCACCCACCTCAAGGTGTTATGAGGCTAGATGAGTTTCTGCATGTCAAGCCCTCAGAGAAGTGCCTGGCAAGCAGACTCCTCAGCTGAGGAGGGTGAGTAATGTTCGTATTGCTGGTGTTGTTATTCTTCTCATTACTGTATTACTGGTAAAACAGAGGATGCCAAGAGCGCCTAAGGGACTAGACAATAGATGTCTTCACCTCTTCACTTTCCCAATGCAAGGAGAACCTCTTAAAGTCACAGACAGGGTTGACAATTTTCCCTGGCTACGTCTGTTCTCTTTCCTTGAACTCCGTTGACAGGTTCACTGTCTATGTTTTTGTGGGTTTTTGGTTTTGGATGACTTCCCTCTGACCACGCTCCTTATGTAATAATTCCTTTGGAAGAAATAGGTGAGACAATGACTGTAGGTCAACTTGCCTTAGCGTTGCCTGTCCATGTCTCAAATCTGTACCTCTGAAGAATCTTGTTTCATTTAAATACCACTGACAGAATTGGCTTGCACACATATTCTCATGCTTTTTTGTGGAAATACACCCAAAAATGATACTTACACAACTGATAGTCCCAATTCCTTTCTTATAGTCCTCCAACTTACATTTCTGTACCAGAACTTCCATCATCACTATGCTGTAAATTCTTCTAGACCTTGTTTTCTGCATTTACTTTTATATATGGCTCCATGAAGAAACAAAAATAGGATGATAAAATGCATAATGTTTTGCAAGTTTCTTTCTTCAATTACCACTTTTTAGAGATATTTTTCATGCCTTTTTAAAAATTATTTATTTATTTATTTATTGAGATGGAGTCTCACTGTGTAGCCCAAGCTGGAGTGCAGTGGTATGATCTTGGCTCACTGCAATCGCCACCTCTTAGGCTCAAGTGATGCATCAGCCTCCCGAATAGCTGGGACTACAGGCACATGTCACCATGTCCAGCTAATTTTTTGTATTTTAGTAGAGATGGGGTTTCACCATTTTTTCCAGGGTGTTCTCAAACGCCTGAGCCCAGGCTATCTGCCTGTCTCGGCCTCCCAAAGTGCTGTCATGCCTTTAAATAGAGAATCCCATCATCTTTTTCAATGGCTGCTTTTTATTTCATATTATTGATATAACAATCTATTAACAATAGGAATTCAGAAAAATTGCCTCTGTCAACCAAGGAAATCACCCAGTTTGACAAAAATGTAAGGTAGACACAAGTTAAACACATAAAAGAAGATATTGTATGCTCCTCTAAGAATAAATTATGAAATAATAGGAATAATATATCCAGTTCACACTGGCCATCAGATACACCTGAATATGATTTTTTTAAATACTGGGAATTATTCATGAAACATTTTTATATGTTTCCTGTTTAACACTATTATACCATTATTTCTAGATCGAAAAATTAATTACTATATCATTTCTGCCACCATTTTAATCTGTGAACTCAGTGCAAGCACAGTCATGAACCTCCATATGAATTTGACATGAAACAAAATGAGCTGATTATTCAATTAAAAGGACAAGAACACATATGGGAATAACCTTGATAGGGAGCTTGACCTATAAGACATGAAAACCTACATGATAGATTTAGAAATTAAAACAGGAATAAAAATTGCCTCAATAAAACAGAGCAGATTCTAGATACAGACCCATGTGTATGACAGAATGAAAGAAATAATATCGTTGGCATTTTAAATCAGATCATGGCCCAAAGCAATCTCTTGTGACTGCTGCTGGTAGCAGAGTGTGTTAGTATGTGTCTGTGTGGGTATGGGTGTGGGTGTGTGGGGGTGATGTGATAGGGATGTGATAGTGGACAGTGAGGAAAAGGCCCCTGGGTCCACTTGGTTATCTGGATTTCATCATTTTTACCAGGCTTTCTTGGTTGTGCTGTCTTTCTGAGGCAACGTGGAGTCTACCAGTCACGGGCAAAGGACTCTCTGAAGTCAGTCCCAGCACATCTGCACCAAATATCAGGAGGAAGGCAGATGAATACTTAAAAGTCCAACATGTCCCCCAACAATGTGCTGAGTTTTTTACTCGGTAGACAACTGGGGAGGCACAGAAATGATGCGGATCTGACAAAGTGGTTGTGGATGCTGACACGAGCAACGCCAGGGTGGAGCTGGCCTTTGCCAAAAAAAATCACGTGACTTACAAGCACATGCCTACACAGAATCTTGGAACATAATTTTTTTTAAAAAGTATTAGAATAAGATTCCTCCCCAGCTTCAGCTATTGAAATAGAGGCTGTGTTTTCATTTCTTTTGGTTTGATATGTTTTTATGCTGATATGGCTTTCTTGAGTTACACTGGACAGGGGATTCTATTCATTCTAAACATTCTGTGCAGGAGCACTCAGACACAGGGGAGATACAAGTCATGCTGCAGATCAGATTTCTTCCACCATAAATCTTTTTTTTTTTTTTTTTTCAAAGCAAGGGAGTACTTAGGTTAGTACCAGGCCATGCAAGGATGCAAGACTCCTCTCCCTAACGATTTTGAAGAGACATCCATCCAGTTCTCCTCTAAAACCTAATTGCTTACCCAGATGAAAAGATATTTGAGAGTAATGAACCCATGAGTTGGGTTGGAGGTTTAGGATACCTTTTTATTCTGATGCTCATGAGAGTACCATTTAGAAACTACAGCATTGTGGATTTTTGGTTCTATTTAATATTAAAAAATTAGAGCACAAGCCATTTTAATATAGGGAACAGCATATTTTCAGATCCTTCTAAAAGCAGTTGTTCTTCTCATTGTCCCCAAAGAAGTAGAATCCCCAGGTGCATTTATCTGTGCCATGTGAAATAAATCTGTTTAGGCCACAGCCAATTGAAGAGAATTCATTTGACTGAAGTGGAACTAGCCCAGAGGATAACAAGACTGTGACATGGCTTCCAGGAAAAAAAAAGCTAAAGGAGTGGGAAATATAGGCATTCACTCTGAGACAAGTGAAATGAGAATTATGTAGGCAATTGGTCACTGAGAAGTGAGAGCTCAAGCTAAAGAGGGGACAGGGATTGCAAAGAGGTCAGAGCCATGGTGGATATGGGCAAGCTTAAGTTAGGAGTAAGATGAAATTAACATAAGGTCAACCATTAAAGCCATCACAAATTCCAAGCATTTCTCTTGTCCTTTCATGTGAGCTGCAAAATAAACCTGCAAGCAGTCCTTCTGTCCCCTTTTCCTCTCCTCCCAAATTCTCTGGGTCCTCACAACCTGTCCAGCACTCCCCAAGGCCTCTTCCTGTCTCTCCATCTCCACCTACATCTAAGGGGCTGTTACCGTCTCTCCCCTTAGCCAGGTTTCTTCCAGATTTGTGTTAGGTAGAAAATTTAACCCCTCTATGTCCTTTTCACCCTCCTCTCTGTCCCTGTCGCCTTCTCTGTCCCTGCTCTGATTCAATATTGCCAAAAAATAGCCACCAGCCTCTCTTCAGAGGATGCAGCTGGCTGTAGGATGAAATGGGGAGGGGTTAGAGACTACAAGGTAGAAGGGCCTCCTGGGTTCACTGTTGGTGGGAACACTGCCTGGACACTCCTGCATCGGTGACTATTTTCCTGCAGTCCAGCATCAAACAGTGGCTGCGAGGAGGAGAAAAGGTGGGGAATGGAGACTGAAAGAGCAGCAGGTAGGCCAAGAAGGAGTCAAACCCATAGGAGCAGAGGCTGATAACAGCCAACCTCCTATACCCCATGGCCACACAACTGAAGAGACAGAAATTAGGATGCATAGTTACACATGGATAAATCTCACCATCATATTGAATAAGAAAACAAGTAGCATAGAAGTGTCCAGCAGTGCTTATGCTATGCTCTGAAGGCTTGTTCCCCACCCCTCCACTTCATATGTTGAAATCCTAAGGTGATAGTGTTAGGAGGTGGGGCCTTTGGGAGGTGATTGGGTCATGAGGGTGGAGCCCTCATGAATAGGATTAGTGCCTTTATAAAGTAGGCCCAAAGGAGCTCATTCATCCCTTCTGCCATGTGAGGAGGTGCTGTTGTATAAACCAGGATGTGAGCCCTCTCCAGGAACTGAATCTGCTGGCATCTTGATCTTGGACTTCCCAGCCTCCAGAACTGGGAGCAATAGACTTTCTTTTTATTATGTTACCCAGTTTATGGTGTTTTGTTATAGCAGCCCAATTGGACTAGGTAAGACAAGTTTGTTACATACAAAGATAGTAAAGATTCAAACTAGTGTAGCAGGATGTTCAACTGGTACTCTATCTAGTCTCAGACTTGGCTGACTTCCTAGAAAAACTGATATCAACTACTCATCATCTCACAGGCAGTTACCTGTCCATCCACAGAGAATTGGTAAATAAGGTAATCACGAACAGTGGAATGAACTCTGATTATTCACCCATGTGAGGGTATGTACACACATGGGAGAATCTGGGTAGGCTGGAGACCAGAAAAGCCCCACTTCACAGAGGTTGTATAGTATGCTAAGTTTACAGAAGGAAAGTACCCTTCACCTCAAACTTACTGGGGAAATTAAGTCTCTAAGTGTTCACTGGGAGGGCTTGATTTGTTGCTCCAGAAGTCAGAATCACAAGTAAAAAATCCAAAAGGGGAGTGACTGGCAGAGAGAGAGGCAGAGAGAGAGAGAGGCAGAGAGAGAGAGAGAAAGAGAAAATTTGGCTGGGATTCTCCTAAGAAGAATATTCTTAAGAGGTCTTAGAGGAGGTTATGTGTAACCCTAACAGAGAAATTCTTGGTGCAGGTGAACCTCAGGACTGGAGGCTGGAGTGTTTTATTCTGTGTCATGGAAATACTCTCTCCTTCCACACCTCCATTTCTGCCTGCTGCCTCTTATTGGCCAAATACATATGCCTGCTGCCTCTCATTGGCCCACTAGTCAGAGGGCAAGGAAGGCCAGGTGATATAGCCTTTATGTGTCAAGTACCTGAGGAACAGAGCAATATAGAGAAGGAAGTAGGATATATCTGATTAAACAAACTGAGAATAACAAAAAATAATCCACCACTTTTCCCACAACCAGCACCCACTGTTGCTTTGAGCAGATGAAGGAACCCTTTGCCTAGCACAGGGTACCACACAAAGTCCCATTAGCCCTTATATTATCATAGGGTGAGGTCACTTTTTATCATAATCCCACTTGAAATCTAAATTGTAAATTGTAACCTTAAGGCTGATGAGACATTTTCCTACACAATATCATGGGATGGACAAAGAACAGATCATCCCACCTACCTTCCTGCAAAACAAATTCTGCCAAAATCTCAAAATATTGGTGGATCTTTACCTGGTGGGGCAACCAAAGTTTTAATTCCCAAAAAAAAAAGTCAGTCTAAAAAATCTCAGTCTTTAGAGGTGATATAATTATGGAATTGCAGCACTTTTACAACGAACATCAGAACTGGACACAGGAGTGCTAGGAGGTACCCCAGTGAATCCCCTCAGTTCCAGAAATAATCATCTTTTCATCTCTATGAAGCAGCAAACTGAAATTCCCCCTTAATAATCCAGTTCACTTACTTATTCAACACCCCTTCTCAGCTATCAGTTTTGCAACCTGAACAGCTTAGAATGGACAGGAAACAATTGGTCATTGTCAGTTTCCAATTTAATGGAACCATGGATATGTTCCATGGGAGAGGCATATTGTCTTGAAGACTTTAACCTGAAAACCACCCAACTGCTATTTTGGCGGGAAGGAAAACAGAAAATCTGTAAATGATTTTTTGGTATAATAGTGGGAGGGGTCACTTTCTACCCCAAGCAACCTATGATGCCATTCCCCCAGGCCAGGTTGGGGTAGAGAGTGACCCTTCCCTGGGCCTGCTCCATAGGACCAGTCATGCCTACACTCATCAGCCTTAGGATGCCTCCAGGCCTCTGGTTTCCTTTGGTTTGTCTAGGGGCTCACAGTCCTAGTCTGATAAGTTCACTTCCTGTGGAGCTTGACCAACATCCGTTGTCCTGTGCCTGAAGAACCAATGCCAAATATACAGGGAGATCCTTGATCATTCCCAAAGGCTCTCAAAGAAAGCAGAACAATGCCCACCACTGCTCGGCCTTCTAGGGGTAGGAAAAGGAACAGGAACAAGAAGTAGGAATGACAGGAAGGGGTGGACCCCCTCTCCCTCCATCTTTTCTCTGGGCTACCCTACTCTCTCTCACTCCACTTCGAGCTAGTGCCAGCTTGAAGGAAAAAAGATGAAGGGGCTCCCTGCTGTGTATGGAGGGGCCTGTGCTCTAGGCGATGATCATAACACACAGCTCCATGATTCCAGTGCAGGGTCTCTGATCATCGCCCAGTGTGTCATGTATATTTATACATGTGCATGCTCACTAATACTATTTCTTCTTAGTGCCAGGGAATCCAGTGCCTGAAATACTTTCCTTTTAACCTCACATTTACCCCCAGGACCACAGTTATGAGGGAGTACATGGCCCAGAGAAGACTGGAGGTCCAGAATCTTTACCTCTTTACCTTCCCTGTATGCTGCTACTCCTGGGCCTCTTAGCAGTGGCAGCACCTTCGAAATTCTCTTCACCCCTAACCTCTGTTTTGACCCCAAGCAATTCTACAAACCCTCCAGTCTCAACTGCTTCAAGGACCTTCTTTTTACTTCCCAGTCTGAGAAAAGAATGTGTGTGAGTAAAGGACCTCATGGGGATTAAAGAACAGGAGGGCAGAATGGCTGGGGCAGTGATGAAAGGTTGAAGTTTGAGAGGAGGTAGATTGGGAGAAGTAGGCAGGGCTAACTTCTCATAGGACCTTGTTATATCTGAGAAGGTTTGGGATCTTCTAAGTTCGATGGAGAGTATTGACTATCCCCTTTCCCTATTCCAGTGTATCACGGGGAGCAGCTCCTGAATGCCCCTTCTCTGGGAGGCACTGCTCTCCTGGCTTGCTCTAGCTCGACCACCAGGACTTACCTAATGCCTCCCTGAAGTTGCCCTCTCACTCCCCTTCTGCCCCTCTAGCCAATTTAGTCTCCAGGGCACTCTCCCTACCTCATAGCTATGGTGACTTAGGATCAACCTTCAAGGCAATTCCAAGGAAATGATGAAGCCATTTACTCTCCTTGGCAGGATGAGTGAGTTGTGTTCTGAGTGTTGGGAGAAGAAAACAGATCAAAAGCTGAGCTTGTGCTTTACCTGCCCTGGCATGGTATATAAAGACTTCACCTCCAAGTCCTGAGCACCCACATATATACACTCATATATAATTGTGCTATATGCATGTCTGTGTGTACGGATGAACCAGTACTTCACAGATATACACAGCTCAATGATCTACCGCAAGTAAAACCTGGAACTGCCATCCAAATAAATAAATACAACTTGCCAGCAACTTTGAAATCTCACACCTGGCCCCTCTTAATCACAATATTCTCCCTCCCTCTTAAAGGTTACCACTATCCTGAATTTTACGGTAATCACCAACTTATTCTTTTTTTGTTTTTGCTTCCCCACCTAAACTCGCATCATTAAATACTATCCTTATGTTTTCTTCATTAAGAAAAAGTAAGCTTTTTGTTATTGTGGTTGCTGTCTGAATATTCCTCTCCCCACATAATTCATATGTTGGAACCTAATAATGTGATAGTATTAAGAAGTGGAGCCTTTGAGAAGAGATTAATTCATGAGGGCTGTACCCTCAGGAATGGGATTAGTGTCCTTTTAAAAGAGGCCTGAGTGAGTCCCCTACCCACTTGTGCCATGTGAAGACGCAGCAAGAAGGCACCATCTATGAAGCAGGGAGTGAAGCCTCTCTAGAGACCAAATCTGCTGGTGCCTTGATTTTGGACTCCCAACCTCCAGAGCTGTCAGCAATAAATTTCTGCTATTTATAAATTATCCAGTCAAAAGTATTTTGTTATAGCAGCCCAAATAGACAAAGACTGTGGTACATAATGTGCAACAACATGTTCAAAGGAAAATGGAATGAAATATCTAACCATATTTGAGGAGTCTGGCTCCTGGCCAAAAACGTTTGCGTGACTTCTTAGGCAGCCCTCACAATCTAGGTGAAAGGCTGCCCTCCTCACATCAGAGGTGGTCCACAGCCAATGCACTGCACTGTCCAAACGGAGCTGCAGTCAAGGGCTCAGCCCCCTACCCAGGCAGCCATCCTCTTACCTATATCTGCATTCCTAGCCCTAGCCCTATTCCTAGCCCACTTATCCGGGGCCTTTAGCCCTGGTGCCTCTGCCTGAACTTCCTTATGGGGAGAGGAAAAGAAATCTTCAAGATACCTTTCTCCATGCTGGCTCAGTACTCAGAACTTTTTCACTCCAGATCTTCCCCTCTCCTTACTCCCAGGTTTGTAAAACCACAGGAGCCTTTGTTCAGGGATCCCTTGACAGTGCTGTGCTGATCCACCTGACCCTTGAGTCAATGCTATTCCATGGGGGAAAAAGGAACAGGATGGAGTTGGCACTTTCTCTGGTTTAGCCTCTTGCTTGTACTATCACAGTGAGTGATTAAAGCCTTGACTGTTGCTTTCATCTTGACTTGCTGTCCTAATAGGTACTCGGACACCTAGCAGCTCACCTCAGCCCTTGACAATGCCAAGAAAAAGAACATTACCATCACCCCCCAGAAACCCCTTGTTCTTTTTCCCCATTTATTTTTCCCTCCCTCCTTCACAGTGGTAGTGAACTACTATCGTAAATTTGAACATTATAGTCTGGTTTCACTAGTTTCTAATGTTTATTTAAATGGACTCATACAGAGATATTTCTTTTGGTCTGACCTCTTTATTCAAAATCAAGTTTGTGAGAGTCATTCACATTCTTGCATGAAGTTTAGTTCATTCATTTTTGTTGCTGTATAGGATTTTATTGTACAAATAGAGCACAGTGGATTTAACCATTCTAATGTTGATGCTCATTTGGGTGTTTCCAGTTTTAGATTTTATAAATAAGGCAGGTATGAATGTCCCTGTATATGTGTTCTGGTGAATGTATATATGTATTTCTGTTGGGTATATACCTAATCATGGAATCGCTGATAAAGTCTTGAGGTCTTTAAGATGCTGCATGTAATATAAGAAAAGCAATCAACAGTCTGGACAGGAGAACTTAGAGAAAAATGTGTTCTTCCAATCCTGCTAACGGCCTGACGCACACTGGATGTCTCTTTCATTGGTAGCTCTCCCACTAGTGACTTCTCACTTTGGTCAGTGTGCTAACCCTTGGGTTTATTAAAAGGCTTCAACAAGGTCAGGCATGGTGGCTCACTCCTATAATCCCAGAGCTTTGGGAGGCCGAGGTGGGAGGATCACTTGAGGCCAGGAGTTCTAGACCAGCTTGGGCAACACAGTGAGATCCCATGTCTACAAAAAAATTTAAAAATTAGCCAAGCATGGTAATCCCAGCTACTCGGGAGGCTGAAGTAGGAGGATTGTTTGAGCACAGGAGTTCTAGTCCAGCCTGGGCAACATAGCAAAAACCCATCTAAAAATAAATAAATAAACAATAAATAAAAAATGTAAATGATGGGGATGATGCTCAATCAGGGCATGGACAAAGCAAGCGCGCACACACACACACACACACACACAGGCATAAACACACAGATGCACAGAAATTACTTAAAATATCTCCCTGCAGGCATTCCACACTGATAGTTCATAATTAAATTCAGTCCTCTGAGTTGAACTCATAATCTACTAAAATGGTGTGATTTCTGTGCTTTACATTCAGTCATTGGCCCAATGTCATTAAGTTGTTAGGGACTTCCACTGATCAGATACCTGCAAAGAAGTCCTTGAAGTTCTTTCCCAAGGACACACAGCTAGTAAGTTGCAGAGGCACGATTGGAACTAGGTGTGTGTTATCTGTAGCCTGAGTGCCCTTAACCCCACAGCAGCTAGAATGACATGGAACTTATCTGCGTGTGGGGGCAGGTAAACAGATATTCATTAAAGGTATGTTGAAAATGAAGATAAGGAAAATAAACTTTTTTCTTGCCATCTAAACAAAATGCTTTTCATATTTTGCTTTATTTTCTTCTTGTCCTTACTTTGTATACACACACATACACACAATGTATATAATTTTTTCTCTCTCAGCTTATAGTCATTACACTAATGTTATTACTTTGTTTTTGTAATCTGTGTTTTTAATTTTATTTGAAAATAAGTGCATTCTTTCTGATTACAAAGCTGGTTTCTTACTGCAGAGACCTTTTAGTTTCATAATTTCATGATGGCACAAAGCAGAGAATAATGAGTGAACTATACTGCCATAATATCAATCATCCAGAGAGAACCAGTCAAATTTTTACTTTTATTCATTTTTTACTTTTAAAAGTATTTGTAAACATTTTTATATATTTCCTTCTACTCAGTTCTCTACATACCTACCCATTTTTCCTGTTATAAAACTGGAATCACGTGAAAACTTTCAATTGTACCTTCTTTTTGCTCAGGACAGAGTCTTGAAGACACCCACATGTAGGTGGCAGGAATGGAGGAGTGTATTAGGTAAATGGTATCAGAGGAGGTAAATATTGGAATCCTAAATGCAAAGAGAATTCTCCAAGCAGTCATCAAATGCTTCTGAGAGGTGAGATGTGAAGGAGAACTTCTAAGAGGAAGTTGCATTCACTACCGAGACATTCCCTTATGTCATTGGAAAGCAGGCCAGTAGGATGAGTGCGTTAGCTCTAGACTCAGGGCAAAGGAGGCAGGGAAGGGTCAGGAAGGAGAGGGAGCAAGGACAGGGTGCGTCTCATGTCAATTTGGTGTGTGAGGTAAGCAGAGAGGAAAGATGATGCAATTTAAGGATTTTGGGGGTTGAGAATCTCTGAGAGGTGGAGGATCTACTGTCATGTGAGAGAGGGATGAGATGCAAGGAGGAGGAAGGTCACTGATGCAGCAGGAGACACAGCTCGCAGGACGGGGAGGGATCAGAGACACAATGAGCAGAGGAGGAAGCAACAGTTATTCCAGTTGGGGGTTGGGTGCATCTGTGGAAAGGTGCACTCAACAGACCTGTTCCTCTCTCAGAGAACATTCCTTCCCCTTCCTGTTCTGCACTGTCTTCTGTCTCCTGGTTTCTGCACAAGACAGACTCAGAATTGTCACTGCAATCTGGGGTAGGGAGGACTCTAGACAGCTGGGGCAGCCTGAGGGCACTGTACACCTGAGGGGGTGTCAGAGGATGGAAGCAGATGGTACCCATCAGTACCAAAGATTCCAAGAAAGCATGCAATTACAAGTACATATTTCTTTTCTTTAACTCAGGTTTTCTTAATTCTGTTTTAGCATGGAGAACTTTCGTCCATATTTGATAAGGTGTTGTAAAACTGCTGTTTCATGAAATTCAGCTAGAGAAATTTCCTAATGTACATGTAAGCATTTTGGCAATACTTGGAAACTCTGCAGATGTTGACACTTTCTAGTAGATCTGGAATTTGAAGTAACAACTGAGCTGATCAGAAATGTGACTCTCTTTATAACTCATCTCAACGTGCTCATAAACTCTCATTTCTACTGATAGAAGAAACTACCAAACCTTGCCACTTTAAGGTGACCAATTCCTTCTGGTTTAAAATATAATCACTTTTAGGCAATTAATTGCTTATTTCATTCTTGATTTCAGTTGTGTAGATTTAAAGTCCAATATCCTTATGAAGGCTGCCCTATCCCTCTCATGTGCCCTTCCCTACTCTCCCTCCTAATCCTTCCCCCTTTTCCTCTTCCTTCACCCCCTCCTCATGCCCCCTTCTCTTCACCTCCCTCCTATTCTTCCTCCTCTACTTCTCCTCCTTGCTTTTCTCCTTCTTGTCCTCCTCTTCCTTCTCTCCCTCTCTCCCTACCCAATCCTCACTTCCTTCTCCTTCAACTCCTCTTCTAACTCTCACTCTTCTTCCCCTCGTCTTCCTCCCCAAGAAATTATCTGGCTACAGATGACTGCAGCAAGGAGGATGGGCCTGTCCCTTTTGCTCCCTCATCTCCCTTGGTCTTTGAGTGTCTGCCATTTTCCCCTGTGTCTTCAACAGATAAGATTGACTCTTTCTGGCCTTTGGCACCCAGATGGTGGTATTGATGGTTTCCATCATGGCCTCTAGTCAGGACAGCTACATACTCTGAACCATTCTCTTTCAAGTCCTGGTCCTTGTCTTGCTGACCAGTCTTCTCAGTGCCTCTGTGGATTCTCTTTCTGGGCCTGCAGCTGGAACTCATTCATGCTACAAATGACCCATAGGGAATCTGACAGCACTGTGGCAGGACCTCTCTTTCCTAAATGCCAGGCTGTCATTTCTGAACTCCTGTTGCTGCCTCTTGTTAGTGTGGGGCACTGAGGGCAGGTCTCACTCCCAGAGCTACCAGTGGGATGTAGGGCAGCATGCCATTATGCTCCAGAATTCCCAACCTTTCATGGTTCCTGTCTCAATACTCCCCACTTCTTTCCCAAGCCTCCCTCCAGGGTCACTGCATACATTTACACATATTGTGCACTCTGCAATTAAAGTAGATTCATTCACATGCAATATATCCTGGAGTTGTGCAGTGTACAGCCTGCCTGACAGTACATATTTACCCTGTGCCCAGCCCCCTCCCTCGCTCCGCCTTGCCCAGCTCTAGAAGAGCCCTACTCCCTCCTAGGGGTCAGATATCAGCACCTATATCTCTCCGAAAGATTTGAGGCTCAGCAAACGTATACTTAAACACAAGTCTAGCTCTAAGAAATTGTGCTCTGAACTTCTCTCCATATATAGCAGTCATTGAAAGAGCTGTGCACAACTTTGGGCACCACAGTACTTAAACAGTGATAGGAAGAATGTGGAGATGGTCCCAATGAAGAGAGACAAGTTCAGAATTAGTGCAAATGCTTTTACAGTTGTGATTCACTTTATGCACTTGATACATGAAAACTGAAGCGTTATTCTTTCTTTTCATGTGTGCTCCAATGTAGAAATTATGTCATACTTAGGTCTTGTTTTATGTTTTCTAGACTTTCCCAAGCTTTTTTCCATGAGGATTTTCCTACATATGGAGCAGCTGGAAAAACTGTTCAGTAAACACCTGTACACCCTCCACCACAATCCAATGATTAGCTTTTGGTCATATTTTATGGGTATCATTTTTAATCTCTACATAATAGTTCATCAAATCAATGCATCTTAATTTTTTGACAATCCCCCCATTTTGGATATATTCCTTGACTCCAAATTCCCAAAATTATAAGTAGTAATGCTTAATGATAATCTCTGAGCACAAAGACCCTCCTTCCTGAATTTTTAAAGCCTGTGACAGCTGATAAGCTAGAATGCTGATGCCAGTACCCCTGAAATTTTAGTCTTTGAGGAAGGGTCTAAAGGGACTAATAGAGAATAGAAATTATAAGTGAATTCAGAAGAATAAGTACCTTGATATTGCTAGGAATCCAAAACTTAGAGCAGGCACAGTCTCCAGGGACTCTGTGAGTGTGTGTTTATGGGGGAGGGGTGTCACTGGATTCTACTTGTTCTGCCCAGGAGTACAGGCGTGAGCCACTGTGCCCAGCCCATGAAATGTTAAAGTGGATTGATCTGCTCACCCATGCTGGAGGGTCCAAAAAACATACGTCTCGTGACTGAGAAACAGATTTGTGGGAGGAGCCCCTGCAGCCCCAAAAAGTTTTGTAATTGCTCTTCTTTATAGGTCAGAAATTCTAGTGGAAACTACTCCCACTGAACTGGTATAATTAAATGCAATGAGGATAGCTGGATTGTGGGGTGGCAGGGGCCAAGTGGGGGCACTTAATTGACAAAGTGTGCATAGTTACTGTAATGGGCAGCAGATTCAATGCAGCAATAAGAATAGTCTGACTCACAGGGACATATGGCATTGATTAGTTGGTCATGGTGTCCCTTGAAGAGAAACATATGGGCAGTCTACTAAATTCTTACTTGATATCTATAAGCGGATGAGTTCTAGATTGAGTGCACAGAAGTCTAACCTGAATCACCAAAATAGTCCTAGCCTTTCGATCAATTCCTAGATTTGAGCCAATTTACAGACCCAGAACCCTATGAATAAAGAAGGACTCCACTGCCAAAAATATACACTGCTAATTTTCTGCAGCTTTCCCCAAAGACATCTATGGCTTTAGGGGTGAATGTGCAGTAGGGAAAACGAAACAATCAAACTTTTCAGGGATTACTGTATATTGCTTCTGAACTAGCACTGATTCCAAAAGCCTCAAAATGTCACTGCAGTTCACCAGTCAGAGTTAACAGTTTATGGTGGTCAGGGGATTGATGGAGTTTTAGTTCAGGTCTGTCTCACAATGGGTCCTCCGGGTCTCTAAACTTATCCTACCGTTATTTCCCCAGTTCCAGAATGTATAATTGGAAGAAAAATACTCAGCAACTGACAGAATCCTCATACTATTTCCCTGATCTGTGGAGTGAGGACTAATGTGGTAGGAAAACTCAAGTGGAAGCCACTAGAACTGTCTTTACCTAGGAAAATAGCAAACCAAGAGCAATACCACACTCCTAGAGAGATTGCAAGAGATTAGTAATACCATCAGTGACTTCAAATATGCAGACATCCCCATTTAACTCACCTGTTTGGCCTATGCAGAAGGCAGATGGATCTTGGAAGATGGTAGTGGGTCACTGTAAACTAAGCCAGGTGATGACTCCAATTGCAGCTGCTGTTCCAGATGTGGTTTCATTTCTTGAGCAAATTAACACATTTCCTGGAACCTAGTATGTACCTCTTGACCTTGAAAATGCTTTTTTTCTCAATAACTGTTAGTAAAGACCACCAGAAGCAATTTACTTTCAGCTGGTAAGACCAGGAATACACCCTCACCATCCTACCTCAGGTGTATTGTATATCAATTTTCCAGCCCTACATCATAGTTTAGTTCACAGGGATCTTGATCACCTTTCTCTTTCACAAGACAACACACTAGTCTATTACATCGATGACATGCTAATTAGACCTAGTGAACACGAAGTAGCAACTACTCTACACTTCAGGGCTCCTCTAAGTATCCATTGGCTCCAGTTTGAAATCTCAGTATCCATTGGCTCAATGACTTTCATGCTGTTTTGTAAGGAAAAGGCTCTTGTGAAAACACTTCTATGCTAGGTCCATGGTGTATGATCTAGGAACCAACCTGCTATCACTTATCATCATGACAGGGCTCGATAGAAAAGAAAAATTATGACAGGAATCTGCGGGTAAACCTTTAATAGAAAACCACAGTCTGTCCCTTTGGACTCAATAAGAGAAAGGGATGGTTTAAACTCCAGGTTTTTATGATGCCATGACCCTGAGTGAATGTGTGTATGTGCTTGCGTGGAGGGTGTGAGGAGAAAGCCCATTTCAGTACACACATGTCCCCCATAGGTCTTCGGTTCCTCCCCCACATTCTCCAGATGCTCCTGTTCCTCTCAATTAGACAAGCTTACTTGGGTGGCCCTGGGGCAATGAACCGAAAGCCTCAGTGCCAAACTGTCTAAGTTCACAATTAACTGAGACCCATCTCTGCAGAGGAGACCAGACTGCTGCCCCTAACCTAACAGCAGCTCACAGTTTCAAGCACTAGCTGTGTGCCAGCAGTGCGATTACCACGGACATACTGCTCTCCCTTTAATCCTCCAAACAACCCCAGAAGGGTCTATTACCCTTTCTGCATTTGACCAATGCAGAAAGTGAAGCCCAGCCACGCAAGAGTCACTTGCCCAAAGTCGCACAGCTAGTAGGGAGCAGAGCCAGGAGTTGAAAGCCCCCTTTGATCTACCTCCAGAGCGGACACTATGACAGCGACACTGCCTCCCCGTGGAAACCAAAAGCAATAGCACACTCTTCACTGCACTGGGGGGAAATCTGGAGGATGAAGGTTCCAGAGAAGACAACAACAACAACAACAACAACAAACAAAAAAAATCACTGGCCCGTGTAAGGTCTACTCAGGGCAATCAAGAAAACCTGAATGGGGAATTAAGACAGCGACATGTCTCAGTCCTCTGGACCCACCAGACCCAGAACCCTGTGAATAAAGGGGAGGCTGGGCCTCCTTGAGGAAGATGGCAGATAAAACCTCTCACTCACCTATTCCCTCGGTTTCACATGCTCTCTCTTTTAAAAGTCATACATATACTTTAAAAGAGTTACAGCTTCCTCACAGCTCGCCTGTTGCAGCTTCTGCACCCTGCTGTGGATGTCCTGGGACAGGACAGTCAGGAACTCCTCCAGCACCAGCAACTCCAGAATCTGCTCCATGGAGCGCATCTCAGGCCAAAGTCACCCATGGCGAAATTCTAAGAGCCGCCTGCGGGTGTCCCGGGCACCAGCAGCCTCTTGGAAGCAGAACCCTCAGAAGCACAGGTGGGAGGCCGCCAGGCTAGACCTTGGGTCGGGCGGGAGCAGCAGGAGTTCTGGCTCCAGGCGTAGGAACTTCCATAGTTTCCCTCTCACAGGAGGGGAACTCTTTCCGCTCGCGGGAGCCCAGGCCAGACGCCACCGTCAGGCTCCCAGACCACCTTGGCCCCGAAACCAGTTGTGCCCGCTGGCCAAGGCGCCCGGGGCCAGGAGAAAGAGATGATGGCTTCAGCAGGAGTCTGGCGTGCCCAGGTTTCAAGTTCCAGCCGCTGAGCCCAACTTTGGACCCGGCGGAGCTGTCTCCAGTAGCTTCGCCTCACTGGGCTTGGGACACTGCAGCTCCTGCCCCCGTTTCGCTTCCACCAGGACCTCCGGGAGGCACAAAAGCAGGCAGCTTTCTCCTGTCTGTGTTGGACCCACGCAGGACTAGGCCCCCAGTCCACACGCAGAAAGTCCTAGCGCGGAAGTTTGGCGTCCACAGACCAATTTGTCCGCTTAGGACCAACGTTAGGGCTGCGTTTCCCGAACGACACCACTGTATCAAGCGGCCATTGGATCAGGTCTCGCCACAACTCGCAGCTGACCAATCAGAAAAGAAAATTTGGCTCCAGGACGGGACCAGCGAGGGACCAATTGAAAGACAAGAGGCGGGGCCAGCAGGCAAACCTTAACCCTAGAGACCTCTGTGGCTGTTGAAGGTAGAGGGTAATGGGCGGGGTCGCTAGATCGAAGCTTAGGTCTTGAAGATGGGGATACTAAAAAGCAAATCCAAAGCCACTGTGAACTGCAGGCGGACGACCGGAGTCAAAATCTCCAGGATGGTTTATTAAAATGCGAATCCCCGGGTTCCTGTGAGATTCAATGCGTCAGGGTAGCGGGTGGAGCCCCGAAATACGACTTTTTAACAAGCTCTCCCTACAAATTCTCCCCACACAGTCGGGTTTAAGAATCACTGACCGGGTCGTAACAGATTTAAAGGTGGTCCCCACCCGCTCCAGTTACTCCAAGGCTCAAGTTGAAGCGCTCATTTGGATCACGACCCGGGGTTCGCCCCACCCAACACACTGCGACTAAGAAGCGCTTAAACAGGAAACGGGAGCCCTTCCAAAACAGCTTGAGGCTGGTTGGAAGCCAGGAAGAGTCCCAGCCCCTCCCACGTCAGCATCCCTGTGGGCGCACAGCGCGGCGGGCGGCGTGTGGCCTGCCGGGAGTTGTAGTCCGTAGCGCAGCCCCGCGCCTGCGCCCTGGGCAGTTGCCGGTGAGCTTGGGAGAACCGTGGGCGCTGAGGCGGTGAGTCCCCGAGCGGCCAGAGGGCGTGGCCGTTCCCTGGGGCGCGGGCGCGGGTAGCGGGGCTCCTTTCCATGGCCGGGGCCATGCCAACTGGGTGATTCCAGCTGTGCCCCGGGCGGCGGGCGCCGGAAGCAGTGGTGGGCGGCGGGCCCCTATCCGGCCAGGGTCCCCGCCGCCACTCCCTGCGACCCGACCGGGCCTTCCCGGGAGTCCCCCTGGGCTGGGAGCTCCCCTCCAGGCGTCGGGACCTCGTCGCCCAAGAGCGAACAGGGGCCGCGCCCGAGACACTAGCATCCGAATTTGAATCAGCTTTTACACTTTTTAGGGACGTGTCACTCTTGCCGTTCCTCAAGTGCTCTCTTTACACACATCGCTTTTCTTATAGGCCCCATGTGGGTGGATTCTCTACGAGAAGGTTTAGAGAGAAATCACTGGTCCCACAGTGAAATGAACGTTTCTCTGGGAAGGGTCCATCAAAGGAAACCCGAAGGGTCAATTCTCTGGTAGACGTGGTGGAAGGTTTTGGGTCAGTCAGGGAAGGGCTGGCCAGCTGTGAGGCTGGAGCAGATTAACGGGTGGGTCCAGAGCCAAAAACAGCACAGTTCCTGGATGCTCTCCAGCAACGGTTAGGTGCCTAGACTCTGGGAAATAGAGTCCCCCTAGGAATGACTCCTGACAAGCAATAAACTTTAATTGAGTGCTTCCTCTGTGCCGGGCATGCTGCTATTCGCTTCCCATGCAATTGGATCCACGCAGAACATTTTATAAAGTAGATGCTATGATTATCTTCTGTTACAGAAGAGGCACTGGGTGTCAGGGTCACACAGCTAGCAGGTTATCATACCTAAATCGATCTGCTAAAGTCGGGCTACCATCATGGTAAAGGCGGATACAAGGACAGAGTGCTGATTTAGGTTGACTGGGTAGGAAGAGAGTCATGAGTACTTTTTTTCCCTTGAATCCCCTCCAGAGAAGAGGACAACTACAGCAGCTGTCTCAGCACATGCAGAGAGAGAGGACCCAAGGCACATGGGCAGGTACAGGTCTTGAGACCTGTAGAAACATGTATGTGACTGTCTCTGTGACCTCAAAGACTATACTAAGAATATTTTGATGTTTTTAGACCTTTTGATTGCTGGAGAATATAAATTTTGACGTAATCACCATTTCCCTCTGGCATTTACCACGTGACCTTAGACAAGTTGTTCAATCCCCCTAAACCTCAAACCTCAATTCCCTCATCTGTATCCAGGGGATAATACTAGTACCCAGCTCCTAACCTTGGGTGAGGGTTAATTGGCAAGTATATGTAGAATGCTTAGAACAGTACCTGGCACATAGCATGAACTCAACAAATATCCGTTGTTTATGAATGCATAGCAAATTCCTAATGGCCTCCTTATTGCAGTGTATTTTTCACATAGGAGATCCTCTTGGAATGCTATGGTGGAAGGGAGTGGGGAAGGAATGGCATGGGTTTACTGGGGGAATTACGCAGACTCGGTGAGGACAAGAATGAGAGATGGACAATTTGCTGCCTTTGCAAACCATGGCTCTACCTAAGTTCACTTTGGTCGAAGGCCATTAGGAGGTACTTAAAGCTAGATGGACTTTCAGAGTTTTTTGGAAGTATTGTTAGTATTCCTTCGCCATTTCTTTTGAGATCTACATATATTCAGAAACACATGACAATTGGAATTAAACTGGGAATGGGTTAAATGCCAAGAGATCTATAAGGGTTCATTTATTAATAAATTCAGGGTCCTTAGCCTGGGACCATGGAATTCTAGAGCAGAACTGTCCAATAGACCTTTTCGCAGTGAAATCTATTAAGCATTTGAAATTTAGCTAATATTACTGAGAAACTAAATTTTTGACTAAACTTAAAGTGTCACATGGGGCTGTTGGCTACCATATTGGACAGCAAGCACAATTCTAGAGGCTTTGAGATTTTATAAACTTTAGAAACTAGATGCAGAAAAGGATGTGTATGTGTATTTTTCTAGGAAGAGAGTGTGAAGCTTTCATCAGATTCTCAAAACCAAGAGAAAAATAATGAACTACTTTAGGTCTTTGGTAAAAACAGAAGTTAACAGGTTCTTTGGTAAAAAAGAAGTTAACGGAGGTTCTTTGGTAAAAAAGAAGTTAATGGAGGTAAGTAAGCCCTCTTGTGACCACTCCTGTTTCTCTTTTCTCATTTTTTTCTGTCCTTAGCTGTAGGTGGCTCCCTCCCACCCCAACAATTTCAGAGAGAAACAAGTCGGAATCTGAGAAGTGAGGCTCCAGATAAACTGTAAACTGCTGGAAGGGGGCAATGGCTGTGGCCCTGGGTTGTGCAATCCAGGCATCCTTGAATCAAGGCTCTGTGTTTCAAGAGTATGATACTGACTGTGAAGTTTTCCGTCAGCGCTTCAGGCAGTTCCAGTACAGAGAAGCAGCTGGGCCTCATGAAGCATTTAACAAACTCTGGGAGCTTTGCTGTCAATGGCTGAAGCCAAAGATGCGCTCTAAAGAGCAAATCCTGGAGCTGCTAGTGTTGGAGCAATTCCTAACAATCTTGCCCACAGAGATAGAGACCTGGGTGAGGGAGCACTGCCCAGAGAATAGAGAAAGAGTTGTGTCACTGATAGAAGACTTACAGAGAGAACTTGAGATACCAGAGCAGCAGGTAAGAAAAGAATGTGGGATCTTCGTGATTGGTCCAAAGGAAGTAGCTGAGACAGCTAGGACTAGACCACACATTTGTCTCTATGTCATTCCCCAGCCTCAAGATTTCTCCAGAGTCCTTTTCCTTTTTCTCTTCTGCTGAACTCAGCAAATGAGTCAGTGCTTTTAGCTCTATCAGACTCAATTCCCCTTCTGTAACAAATAGTTTATAATGTCCACTTTACTATGCACAAATGAAATTGACAGACAACATAATCTACCCACATACATCAACCCAAAGCACCAGTAAATTGTTCCATGGCCTGAAGGCCAATTCTAGCCATACCCTGTTTATCTGTATACTCTGTATGTAATGGTTTTTTATCTTGTTGAAAGGTCATTGAAAAAAAGAGGAAGAAGGAGAAGAACTGACAGTGAATGTGCCCCACAGTGCCTAAAATATTTACTATTTGGCTCTTTATAAAGTTTGCCAACCCTGAGTCAAGTCTAGAAGGAATATAAAGGAAAAGAAACATAGTTTGTTATAAATTGATAGGGATTTGTACATATACATGCTTGGGCCTGACCGAATGTCATGAAGTTGTCAGATGTTTGCATCTATGCTTAGAATCATTGTGAATGGGACAGCCAGAAATTCAGACTGATAAAGCTCAAGTACTACGAACAGTGTTGCTCCTCGTCATGTGATTTTCCAAAATGGCATACGACTCTTGGTAAATCTGAACAATAAGCAGTGTAGTCTTTGCTTTTCACATTAGTGCATTCCTAGAAAATTTCATTTGTGCTGAAACTATGCAAAACAAAACAAACAATTGTACTTATTTGACCAACAAGGTAGGGTTCTTGACAGGTTCTTTTTACTCACGTGAATGTTTGAGTGGGACATTCCACACTTGGTAGGGACCTGGAACAATTCTGCATTGTAAATTATGTTCCATTAAATTCTGATAGCCACCACCTGTCAGCATATCCGAAACTCCCCATGGGGACAGTGGCACTGTCTGCCATTCAGAATGACTGTGTAAAGCCTCTTTTCAGAAGTGCCATGACTGAGAGAGGGCAGTATCTTTGGGAAAAGGGAGCAGGAGCTTCCAGATGGGCATCAGGGATACTCCAGTCTTGTCTATGGGGGTTCTCTGCAGGAGCTGTTAGCTTCAGGGCTCCTGAACAGGAGTCTTCTGAAGTTTTCTGTCTCCCTAGGGTACTTGGGTTGGTGGTTGCTCTTCCTTTCTCTGTCTCCTTGGTTTTGTTTACTATATAAGATTTTATCTTCATGTGGTCTAGACATTTGCTGCTGAATACAGTCACTACTAGTCATGTACAGCTCTTGAGCCCTTGAAATATGGCCAATGCAAATTGAGATCTGCTGTAAGTATGAAATACACACCACATGCAGAAGACTTGGTATGAAAAAAGTAGGTGAAATATCTCACTAATAATTGTTCATATTGATTACATGTTGAAATCCTGATTGTTTGCATTGGATTAAGTAACACGTACTATTAAGATTGGCCTTACTTTTTAAAAAATTTATTCATATGGCCACTAGAAAATTTAAAATTACATGCATGATTTTCATACAATTCTACTGGAGACTGTTGGTCTAGACTTGAAAGTGATGGTTCTGGCATTTCCCCCAGGTTGATATGCATGACATGCTCTTGGAAGAATTGGCACCAGTGGGAACGGCACACATACCACCAACCATGCACCTAGAGTCACCTGCACTCCAGGTAATGGGACCTGTCCAGGAGGCCCCAGTAGCAGAGGCATGGATCCCACAGGCAGGGCCACCGGAGCTGAACTATGGTGCTACTGGAGAATGTCAGACCTTTCTGGACCCTGGTAAGGCAAGGGTTTCTCTCCTTTCTTTTGTTTCTGTTTTGAGAGTTCAGGAACTCTCAAGGGTTAGGGGTGGGTTAGAAACACCAATTACCCATTGGAAATGGACCACTCAGATAAAGAAGAGGAAAAAGTCTCTCTGGGAATAGTAGGGAACAAAGCACTTTGGATAGAACCCTGGGATTAGGAACTCTTTAAGCTAATGACCCTGATAAGGAGTCTTTTGATCAAGAATGTTACACAGGAAAACTATGGGAGTTTGGATTCCGGATAAGGACTCATTTCTCAGCCCAATTTTAATCAACAGGAACTGTGATGTTGTGGGCCCCAAGGGCCTCGGTTGCTTTTATGGCATCAGAGCCTTATTCAAACTTAATACTTTAGTAATATAGTCTCTTTAGGTCCTGTGAGATCAACCGCTTACTGCAGTCTAAAGGAAATATCTACCTCATTAAATCAAAACCTATTACAGTGTTTTTCAAACTGTAGTAAGCAGACCATTTGCAGCATGAGCACCAGGGGTGCATGTTTAGCAAGCTCTGCAGGTGAGTGCTACACACACTAAAGTCTGAGAATCACTGGCCCAGACACCACAGGGGTTAGTTCTAGAAGGAGAAAGTCCAAGTGGAGAAAGGCAGCAAGATCACATAGTCCAGTTGCTCTTATATTTTATTCCCGTTTGGGGTTCTCTATTTTTTTTTTTTTTTTTTCTGAGACAGGAGTCCTGCTCTGTCGCCCAGGCTGGAGTGCAGTGGCGCAATCTCGGCGCACTGTAACCTCCACCTCCCAGGTTCAAGTTATTCTCCTGCCTCAGCCTCTCAAGTAGCTGGGATCACAGGCATGCACTACCACACATAGAGACGGGGTTTCACCATGTTGGCCAGGCAGGTCTTTAACTCCTGACCTCAGGTGATCCGCCTGCCTCAGCCTCTCAAAGTGCTGGGATTACAGGCATGAGCCATTGCACCCGGCTTCTCCTTTGGGGTTTTCTTACCCAGTGTTCCCCGTACCTCTTCTACCCCTCGCATTAAAGCTTTGGCCCGAGTGTGGCCAGAATCCTCTCCCCTGACTCCCCCAGGCACTTTTTCAACATGTTCACACGTTCAAGAGACTGTTAAATACTGAGACCACAGAAGACACATAAAAAATTAAAATAAGAACTGTCCAAGTTATAAAATATAAATGTCTGATCTATCCATAACTAGCTCAGTACCAAGGATTAGCAACCATGCCCCTTTCCACATCATATTAATATCATTTATTCATTTGTACACTATCTGTGAGCACCTTTCAGGAGCCAGACGCCATGCCAGACCCTGAGGATTCAGTAGCACACAAGGTAGAAAAGCAGCTCTGGTCATCCTGGAGATTACAGTTCAGTGGACAATTCAGATATGTCAGTAGGACTTTTTGTCCTGTATGTAACAGAAATCTGACAGTAAATGGTGTGTTGGGAGGAATAGGATGCCCAGGAGCATGGAGGAGGGCCACCTAACCAGCTTTTGGCTGAGAGGGAAGTCTGGAGGAAGGAGGATCTGGGTTAAAACCTACAGGATGGATCAAAGTGAGCCTGTGGAGTGGTGTACATGGGAAGCGGAGAGGGCTGGGATCAAAAGCAACAACATGTGCCAAGTTCTGAAGAGAGAGAGAAGACCTCCTGCTGCAGTGCAAGGGACATAGAAGAGCAGTGGGGCAGGAGTGGCAATAGAAGAGGCTGGAGAGAGAAGCTGCGTCCTGGGTCATGAAGAACTTGCAGCCTCATGGAGAAGTACACTTGATTATCAGGGAAGTGGGGAACCATTTTGAGGTTCTCCAGTACCAGAGTGATACACACAAATTTGCATTTTAGGAGATTATTCTGGCTATAGTAGGAATGGGTACATACTACTGAAAACAGGAACCCCATTTGGGAGGTTGTTGCCATCATTCAGGTGAGAAGATGTTGTTCTAAAGCAAGGGCATGTTGGTGATGATGGAGTGAAAATGTAATTCAAAAGATACTTAGCAGGTGTGAAATACAGAGCTTGGTGATTGACTGGGTGTCAGGGTGATGGAGAAGAAGGGAGTAAGGATGGAATCCAGGTTTCTGGCCATTGAACTGGGTAGATGGTAATATTATTCACTGACATGACAAACAAAAGAGGAAGATCAGATTCGGTGGGTCAAGTTGAGTTTAGATTTGAACATACAGAGTTTGAGGTTCTTATGGGTCTCCAGCAGATTTTTAAATAAAAGTGACAAAAGAGGAAAACTTTACAAGTATACATGTTGTGGTCAAAGCAGAACTATATGATATTGCCATTTATGTTCCAAGCTTTACATCATCTACATTTCATAGTCTATTGAGGAATTCTTAAAAAAAAAAAAAAAAGAAAGAAAGAAAACCGAGTTTATGTGTATATGCCTGGAACAAATAGTAAAACTTAGCTAGTAATATTTTGAAGTATAACTCTTTCTGCATTTGCATTCTGATTCTCCATGTTAATTCGCTCCTTTTGTCAACACTGCAGGTACAAATACCACATAGTAGCAATATTTATCTGGTGTTAATATTTTGCTCTCTAAAGCACATGCAAATCTAGTATATTTAACAAAGGATAGATAGAATTAATTAATTTAACAGATAAAAATTACAAATTTGGAGGACAGGAAATTACCCTTTTCTTATCGCCATTTAAAGTGATATATTATGCTTTGAAAAATGTTGCAAGGCTTATTCTATTATTTAAAGGTTACTTAAACTTTTACTTTAAATGAAAGTATATTTGATGTATTACATGAAATACATTCTATTGTAGACTGAATGGAAAGCACAAGATGCCAGCTGAGTGGAGAAGAAATTCAAAAGTAATGGAAGAAGTCAATTGATTTTATATTAATGTTTGGAACCTATTTCCTATGAGCAAAAAATTAGGTTGTTGAGTATATATGAATTGTGCATATATATTTTTTCATGTAATATAACTGAAAACAATATACACATTCATTGCAAAATAAAAGAGAACTGAAGTGAACAATATAAAGTGACCTAAGGAAGACATAAACTTTAAAACAAAATCCCTTATTTGAATTCATGCTGGACACTTTGATGCCAGAGATAGGCAATAATATTAGAATGTATCAGAAAGAAGAGAGGCAAGGAGACGCTAATCCTAAAAACATAAAATATATCATGCTTATCTTTGAAAATATGGAGTTCAAAATTCGTACACCAAAACTGGATTGCATTTTGAGTTGTCAAAGCCTTGGGTTTTTCATTTCAATTGATGAGGTTTCATTTGGAATGTATGTGAAATGTAAAAGATCACATCTTTTTGGTGATGAAGAATATGAGAGATGAAAATTTAAAATAAAATATAGGACAAACAAATGCTGTCTAGAAAGCATCAGAAGATTCTTATAACTTAAACTTCTTCAGATTATTCTACTATACCAAAAAATTTACCATAAGCTAATATCTAACCCCCAACTGTGGTAATGACATTTCTTGGTGTAGTGAAGCTCTTACGAGACAGTCTTTGCTAATGGGGCTTAATGAAGCCATTCCCTGAGTTTAGGATGAGGGGAACATTCAATGAAGCACCTTCTTTGTTAATCTCCAATTGCTTTTCCCTCTTTGCATTGGATAGCTATTGAAGGGTAATTAATTATCCCCGAAACTTAGCAGCTTAAAGGAAAAAGTATTTATCATGTTACTGTTTTTGAGAGGAATTCAGGAGTGATCTACTAGATGTTTATGGCTCAGAGTCTCTCTTGTAGTTGTTGTGAAGATGTCAGCAGGGACTGGCAGGATGCCTCAATTCCTTGCCAAAGGAATTTTTCCATAGGTTACCTAAGTATCTTTATGATGGGGCAACAGGCTTCCCCCAGAGCAAAGGATCCAAGAGAAAGCAAGGAGGATGACACAATGTCTTTGATAACCTACCTACATACCATACTTATACCATATTCTGTTCATTAGAAGAGTCACTAAGTCCAACCCACACTTAAGTGAAGGAAAAGGAAGTTCCACCTCTTGAAGGAAAGAATACCGAAGAATTTGGGAGCATATTTTGAATCAACCATGCCTGGACTTAATAGCCTTTTACTTAAAAAAAAAAATCAAAAATAATTTCCTTTTTTTTCTTCAGTTAATTTTTCCTAAGTAAAATTTCTTCACTTAATTTGGTCAAATGTAGTATACCTATGATGGATCTCTTAGCTATAGCCAGAGGATGAGTTTAACATCCTGGGCAATATATTATTGTCATTGGAAAACTAATATTCTAGACTATGGTCTCAAAACCAGAAGACATGATTAAATTTAAGGTAACAGGCTTTGGTTTCTATCTGTAGGGCCCTCCTTTTTTCCTTTTATTTTTAATTGACATGTAATAATTGTACCTATTTATGGGATACAGAGTGATATTTTGATATGTGTGTACAATGTGTAATGATCAAATGAGGGTAATTAGCATATCTATCACCTTAAACGTTTATCATTTCTTTGTATTTCTCATTCCTGTGGGAGCTAAAAAAGAAAATGAGCTCATAGAAGTAGAGTGTAGGGCCCTTCTCTTTTTACTGACCAGCAGTTAATGTTTCTTCTATTACTGTAAAACCACTCATCCAATAATAGTAGCTTTACAGATAGCTTACATTGAGGGTAAAGAGAAGAGCCCCCTGACAGAAGTAGGCATTAAGGCCTGCTTTTTTATTGCCACTCAACATTGACCCGGAAGCCATGGAGCCAAACTAGAAAACATTTGGAGAATACTTATATATGTGGGTATTGATATGATAAATTTCTAGAATTGGAATTGATTGATTAGTGGGCATTTAAAACTTTAATAGATATTGTCAAATTGCATTCTGAAATTATTGTACCAATTTATCCTCCCACCACAATATATAGGAATGCCAAATTCTGCTCATCTTCACTTATCTTTGCTATGTAAGAGCCATAACTGTTCTCGCTATGTTGGCCAACAGAGTAGGGCAAATATCTGTGGAAACCCTTTCAGTAGGCATCAGTTTTATTCAGCATTCGTGGTGGTATTTTATTCAATATGTAAGAGTAGAGGATGGGAACTGATACCTAAAGGTGAGACATAGGTCAAAAGTGAATGGGAATTGGTTTTAGCTGACATAGACTGTGAAAATAAGGTTGAGAAATGCAGATAAATTGGTGACAGTGTCCAGAAGTATCTGAATATTACTCAGGACCACAGGGTTGGGGTGGGCTGTGCTACACATATAAGAAGTACATTAGGTTGACATCCATGAAGAAGCTCAAGTATGAGCACCATGTTCTCACATCCAAGGTGTGGAGACTGTCCTGATGCACCCAATTTGGGGCCAAGCTTTTTGAAAGCTGGCACCAGGAGTATGATGCTGGGGACAAGGAACCAAAGCAAAAGTACTCAAACCTCTGTAATTTGTTGCTGTGCAGAAAGTAGCAGCTAGACTTGAGGGCCAATATGGGAAGCCCGTGAGACACAGCTGCCTGGTAGTAACACTTCTGACCTTAGATCTCATGGGTACCAGATTCTGCTTCCAGGGCTACTTTTAGTCCTTCAACTAGGTCATAGAGCTTCTTTTGCCCAAGGAGCAGGTGTCTGGGCCTGGATTGAAGTGATATTTGATTAAATCTATAACCTTAAGAGTTTCAAGTTTGTGCTCTGTAAGATGAGAATAGCCATATGAACAATTCCTGTCATTCCCAAAACTGTTTTTCTGGCTTTCATATTGAGATCTCTTGGGCCTCCAGGCTTCTACCACCCTTAGCCTTTGCTACTTGCTGCTCTCCCTAGTTTCAATTCCTTCTCACTTTTGCTTGATGGCAGCTTTCTTTAATCTATGAACTCCAGTTTATTTTTTTCCACTAACTTTTAAAAATTTTTTGTTTTTAATTTTTGCGGGTACATAGGTGTATATATTTATGAGGTATATGAAATATTTTAATACATTGCATGCATTGCATAATAATCACATCACGGTAAATGGGGTATCCATCTCCTCAAGTATTTATCGTTTGTGTTACAAACAATCCAATTCTACTCTTAGTTATTTTTTAAATGTATAATTTCTATTTTTGGGGGGGGGCCTCTTCCACCACATCATTCAGTTATCCCACTCCTGGGTTTAAATCCAAGCTTTGTTAACAAAATAGTGAGTTTATAAAACATTTTATTGGAAGTGTATTTTATGTTTCTTAATCTAAAATCTATTGTTTTTTTCCCCGTGAAAATATAAAATAAAGTATTTTACACTACTTCCTAGGATTTGATATAATGTACTGAAATCTAAATTTTACTTCAGATTAATGTTAGCCAACCTACTTTGTTAATATCATTTAATGATGTCAATATTTAAATTTTTTTTACATTTACATCTTTTTTAAATAGTGTTATTGAAATATAATTCACATACCATACATTGTCACCCCTTTGAATTGTACAATTTAATGTTTTTTGGTATATTCACAATATGTACAACTGTCACCACCCTGTACCCTTTAGTTATCACTTTTTGGCCCCCATCTCTCCCACTCCAAAGCAACAACTAATTTACTTTTTGTCTCTGTAGATTTGCCTATTCTGGATATTTCATATAAATGGAATCATACAGTATGTGGTCTTTTATGACTAGCTTCTTTCACTTAGCATATTTTCAAGGATCAACTATGTTGTAACATGTATCAGTACTTTATTCCTATTTATGGTTGAATAGTGCATTGTGACATTATACCACATTTTGTTTATTCATTCAACAGCTGATGAACATTTAGGTTGTTTCTGTATTTTGGCTATTATGAATGATGCTGCTATAAAAATTTCAGTATGACATTTTGTATTTATATATGTTTTCATTTTTCTTGGGTATATACCTAGGAGCACAATTGCTAGGTCATATGGTAACTCTATGTTTAAACTTCTCAGGAACTCCTAGACTGTTTTACAAACTGGCTGCACTCTTTTACATTCCCACCAGCAGTGTACAAGCACTCTTATTTCTTCACATCCTAGGTGACATTTATTATTATTATTTGACATTTTTATTCTAGCCATCCTATAGGTATGAAATAGTGACTCATTGTGGTTTTGATTTGCATTTCTTTCTTTGAAGAGTAACGATGCTGAACATGCTTTCATGTGCTTATTGGTCATTTGTATATTTTCATAGACCTATTTAGTTCCCTTGCCCATTTTTAATTGAATTATTTGTCTTTTTATTATTGAATTGTATGTGTTCCTCATACAGGTGACCCTTGAGCAATGTGGAGGTTAAGGGTGCTGACCTATTGTGCAGTTGGAAATCCATATACATAATTTTTGTTTCTCCCAAATTTAACTACTAATAGCCTACTGTTGACTGGAAGCCTTACTGATAACATCAATGGTCAATGAACACATATTTCATATGTTATATTTGTTATATATTGTGTTCTTACAATAAGTAAGCTAGAGAAAAGAAAATGTTATTAAGAAAATCATAAGGCAGAGAATGTATTTATTATTCATTAAGTGGAAGTAGATCATTATAAAGGTCTTTATAGCAACACAAATGAACTAAGACAGTGTGGTACTTCCATAAGAATAGACATGTAGATCAACAGAATAGAGGAGAGTTTGGTCTTGCTGTCTCAGGGGTGGCAGAGGTGGAAGAAAATCTGCCTGTAAGTGTATTTGTGTAGTTCAAACCCATGTTGTTCAATGGTCAACTGTGTTTTCTAGATAAAAGTCCCTTATTAGACATATGATTTGCCAGTATTTTCTCCCATTCTGTGGGCCATCTTTTCACTTTCTTGATAGTGTCCTTTGTAGCCCAAAATATTTTTTTAATTTTGATGAAGTCAAATGCAATTGTTTTTTCTTTTGTTGTTTGTGCTTTTGATGTCTTATCTAAGAAATCATTGCCTAATCCAAGGTCACAAAAATTTTCTCCTGTGTTTTCATCTAACAGTTTTATAATTTTAGCTCTTACATCTAAGACGTTGATCTATTTTTCATTAATTTTTAATAGGGTGGGAGGTAGAGGTCCAAATAATATTTTTTTCCCATGGAGGCATCCAGGTGTCTCAGCATGATTTGTTGAAAAGGCTATTCTTTTTATATTGAATATCCTTGAAACCCTTGTCAAAATCAGTTGACCACAGGACAGGTATATGGATTTATTGCTGGATTCTCATTTCAATTCTGTTATGTTTAGTTGGTTTATAGTATTTTCTGTGTCTTGTATTATTGATCTTCTGCCTAGATTTTCTATCTATTAGTGCAAGGAGTTATTGAAGTGTCCAACTACTATTGTTGAATTATCTGGTTCTTGTACTATTTCTGTCGGGTTTTGTTTTATATATTTTAATACTCAGAAATTAAGTGCATACATGATTATAATTGTTATGTCTTCCTGATGGATTGATATTTTTATCATTATAAAATGATCCTGTATATCTTAGTAACAGGGGTTTTTTGTTTGTTTTAATGCCTATTTTGACTGGCTGTCTTGTGGTTGCTACTTGTATGATACATCTTTTTCCATCCATTTACATTCAATCTGTTTGTATCTTTGAATCTAAAGTATACCTCTTATAAACAGTATGTAGCTGGATCTTTTCAATCCAGTCAGACCTTCTCTGCTTTCTGATTAAGTCATTTAATGTATTTACATTTAATTTCATTTGTGATATGGTTGGATTTATATCTGCCATTTTGCTTTCTGTTTTCTATATGCCTCAAGTCTTTTTTGTTCCTCTATCCCTCTTTTACTGCTTTCTTTTTCATTAAGTAAATATTTCTCATGTAATATTTTACTTACTTTAATAATTTTACTACTTTTATTTCTTTAGTGGCTGCTCTAGGATTTACCATGTACATATTATCATTGGCTTCAAAGTTATACTAACGTAATGCCAGTGAGATATAGAAATGTTTCTCCTATATAGCTCTGTTCCCTTTTCCCCCTTTTTGTGATATTACTGTCATACGTGTTACATCAAAAATGTTTTAAACCCAAGAATACATTGTTATAATTATTGCTTTATATAATTTTAAGACTCTTAAGAAGCTGAAAGAAGAAAGGAAAATACATATATATTATAACTTTTGTTATATTAACATTGTTTATCATTTCTGATTTTCTTCATTTGTTCCTGTGGATTTGAATTACCAACTGGAGTCATTTCTTCAGTCCCATACACTTTGCTCTTACCCACCTCATTTCTGCTGTTATTGGGAAATATATTACATTTCTATATGTTGTATGCCCAACAATACATTATATACATATTTTTATACAGTTGCCTTTTACATCTTTTAACAAAAGAAAGAAGCAATACTGTCTTTTCTCATTACATAATTATTTTTACTTGTGCTGCTTTGTCATGTGGATTCAAATTACCATTCATTTACATTATAAGTCAGTATTTTGTACCTAAGCCTTTGCTATTCTCTCCTATTCCAAGTTTCAATTGAAACTCCATCTTTTACTTCACAGCAGCTTTCTTTTGATCTATTACCTTGAATTTTATTTGACCTGTTTCATATTACCCTGTAATTTCACTCTTAGCTTTGAAATCCAAATGAAAACAAAATAATGAATTTAAACAGCACTTTTATTTGAAATTCAGCTTTAGTTTCTTAATCTTGAAAAGGAAATTTTTTTTCATGAAAAACTAAAACAGGGTATTTTAGCCCACTTCCTCTGCCTTGAATATAATGTTCTGGAATTTAAATTTTCCTTCAGATTAACATTAGTCAAATTAAATTCCTAATGTCATTTTAATAATACCAATATTTAAACATCAGCCTACATTTAGATATCAAATTAGTAATTTACAGCCCACATTTCACTGAAGACCAGTAAACTTGATCAGAGATAAAGGAGGAGAATAAGGGGCTCAGAAAAGAGGATGTAAGCAACCAGCTGTCAATGAGGAGAGGGGTGGTCAGACAAGGCGAGAATGAGTGGTTAGAAACTTCACCTGGTTGTCCTTAGATTGACACTTTGAAATACTATTTTGTAGTCATTTTGGCTAGTAGTCATTTTCACCTGTATAAGTTATTTGGGCTAATTTTAAGAGAATCCACTTTTAGACTTCAGTGGAAACCAACATAAATACTGCTTTTGCTAGGTTCAACCCAGTTCAATTTTCATTTAAATTCAAAAGACTCCACTGAAATTTTTCCAGTAAACACTTTACTACTTTCACCTCTCTTTCTTCATTTGGCACTCAGTAGCAGTGTTTCCCATTATTAATATGGCAAAACTTTATGAAATTTACTTTATATTTTAGCTCTAACCTAAACAAATCTAGTATCAAAATAGATGCTGAAATGATTTAGTGCATTGATTTCAGCACAGAATTTATTCACTCACCTTCCATAGATTAGAGAATAGCTTTGAATTGAACACCACCTCATTTTCATTTTGCTCTTATCTTTTAAAGAAAAGACTGTTGTAAGAGACTCAGGTGAAGTAATAGTAATGGAGAAGGAAGTAGATACTAAGAGGCTATGTGTCCAAGAAATCAGCCTAAATTTTGGAAAAACCTTTGATGAGCCAAACTGTAATGCTTCCCATCTTTCTTCTGGCCAGGATATCCATTACCAAAACTTGACATGAACTTCTCATTGGAGAATAGAGAAGAGCCATGGGTGAAGGAATTACAGGATTCTAAAGAAATGAAACAATTACTTGATTCCAAGATAGGTAAGTAATTGTTCTTTGATATACTAGTGGGAAAAAAAAAGAAAAATTTAACCTAAATAAAGATAAAGAGTTTGGAATTCTATTTAGGAATTTCTATGTTCCTACCACTGGTTTAACATAACTCTTCATTTTCCTTCACTTTCTTTTCTCCATGGAACACAATATCATCTGCAGTTTCTATTTCTTCTCTCAGGTTTTGAGATCGGGATAGAAAATGAAGAAGATACTTCAAAACAGAAAAAAATGGAGACTATGTATCCATTTATTGTAACTTTAGAGGGGAATGCTCTCCAGGGTCCCATTTTGCAAAAAGACTATGTACAGTTAGAAAATCAATGGGAAACCCCCCCAGAGGATTTACAGACAGATTTAGCAAAACTGGTAGATCAGCAGAACCCCACTCTGAGAGAGACACCTGAGAACTCCAACTTGGAAGAACCTCTCAACCCTAAACCCCATAAGAAAAAGAGTCCAGGAGAGAAACCTCACCGATGTCCTCAGTGTGGAAAATGTTTTGCTCGGAAGTCACAACTTACTGGGCATCAGAGAATTCATTCAGGAGAAGAACCTCACAAATGCCCTGAATGTGGGAAAAGATTCCTTCGTAGTTCAGACCTTTATAGACACCAACGACTTCATACAGGGGAGAGACCCTATGAATGCACTGTATGTAAAAAGCGATTCACTCGGCGGTCACATCTTATAGGGCACCAGAGAACCCATTCTGAAGAAGAAACATATAAATGTCTTGAGTGTGGGAAAAGTTTTTGTCATGGATCAAGTCTTAAAAGACATCTGAAAACTCATACAGGTGAAAAACCTCATAGATGTCATAATTGTGGGAAAAGTTTTAGTCGACTGACAGCTCTTACTTTGCACCAGAGAACGCATACTGAAGAGAGACCTTTTAAATGTAATTATTGTGGGAAAAGTTTTAGACAGAGACCAAGCCTCGTTATTCATTTAAGAATCCACACAGGGGAGAAGCCATACAAGTGTACTCATTGTTCTAAAAGCTTCAGACAGAGAGCCGGCCTTATTATGCACCAGGTCACTCACTTTAGAGGACTTATTTAAGAATTGCTAAGGGAAACAGGTCCTACACAAATTGACACTAACTCAAAAAAAAATCTTATCCTGCAGCAGGCTGTTTGTCTTGGAAGCTTTTGTTTGAGCTTATAAGAACATAGACAGCTTTTTTTTTTTTTTACTAGTTTTAAAACCCATCTTCCAAGGTATATGAATTCTAGAGTATTTATCTACTCCTGTGATTTTCTTAGATTTGATTTCTTCTGTCTGCACAACTCTTCTTTTTTTAATTACAATGAAAAATTTTGTGTTCCAAGGCAACTGTATCATAGGTGTAAACATAAAGCATATAAATTATGACAATCCTTTTAGAGGTAGGGTCAATATAGTGGATAAACATGTCTATCAGACGTATTGATTATAGCAGTACTATAGTTATTCTGCTGTCATTATTAAAGATGATTATATTCATTCAAAGCTTTAGATGTGTCCCATGTGGCAAGAAAGGAGACAGTGAATTTTGTCAAACAATAAAAATGTGTCAGGAACACAAGGATGAAGGGGATGTCATTTGCCTGGTAAGAACTGGGTTATTTCCACTGAAATTTTTTATGTTTAAGGAAATTAAGATTTTAACCTTTACTTTTGAATTTTGCAAAGTTTGCTAGTCTGCTTAGTCAGCAGTCTGTGGTAATGCTGCTAAAAGCAGAGTATTAATTTGGTAATTTATTTTGTTCACAGAATAAGTAAGCTCTATGTCTGGAAGAATGCATTTGGCAATTGAAATTATACAAGCAGAATCTAATTTAATTTTGATTGACTGAAAAACCAGGGTCTTTTGCTCTCCTTTGGTATTTCACTCTCCTTTGGTATTCAATCATGTGTCTTTCAGTGCTTTTTAAAATTTTACCCATTCTTTAATTCAGCGTCTCCCTATGTATGTGTCATAGAATACTTAGTTCTGCTAGATATTCTGCAAATATATTTGGGAATTACTTCCTGCTGTTTCACCTCTTAGATTCATAGTGCACATCAGCATATGAGAATCTCTGAGAGGTCCTCTAGAAAGGAGAGAAAAAGTACCCCTTTTGGCTCAATGTTTTCCAAACTTATTTGACCCCAAAACCTTTTTCATATACCCAATAATAAGCTACAGAACTAATATTCCTCAAATGTCTCTTGGAACACACTGCCTTAAACAGATATTTCTATAGCTGTCAGTATAGTTATGTTGCTCCCAAGCCTAGTTATCTCCAGTTGTTTTAAGGATGTTATGAAAAATTCTTAAAATATATATCAATTTGTGTAACACACACAGAGACACACACACATACTACTTTAAGGGGGTGAGGGTCATTAATTCAGATAATTTTTAAGTTGCCTCGTGATTCTCAATCTCTTTGAATTTTACTTACATTTACACACACACACACACACACACATGTATATACACACATCATTTTAAGAAGATGAGGATCACTAATTCAGATAATGTATAAGTTGCCCAGTGATTCTCAACCTTTGAATTTTACTTATAATTACATACACACACACACACACACACACACACATTGCTACTTATATAAATGTTCTCATGTAATCATGGTAACAGCTCAAATTCCCAAAGCAAGGGACTTCTCATTGTCAATTAAACCTGTTAAAACATGAAAATATTCATTGAGCCTAGTTCCTTGTTATAAAATAGAAGAAATAGGACTTTCAAGCATTTTCCCTTTACGAAGATATTCAGTCATCCTTTCCTTAAACTACAGTTAGGGAAAGTATATCTCTTCTATTCCATTGAAGTTCTCGAAAGTGATATAAATACTTTGGGGGTATCTACTATGTGCCTAACTAGTCCTGTTCTAGGCTTAGTGGAAGCTAGTAAAGAAATATAATTCATGGATCAGGCTCATAAAGATTTTATAATATTTTTAGTTAAACAAGAGTTGGGAAACAGGTGGAGAATAATGCAAGAGAGTTTGTAATTAAGTGCCAATTATACCAATTGCTAGACCCAGGATGTATCTTTAATTCTTGTCATCCAGGTCAACGTATGATGCTGCTATAAGTCTGGGGCTCAAACTGATATCCCAGTAGCAATAAATGTATAATATGGGAGGAGTCTGAATGTAGAAATGAAAAATACAGAATGTAATGGCTTCTCTTTTCTCTCTTGTGGAATTGCATTCAAACCAGAACAGTGCCTTAGAATGGATGTGCCCAACTGCTCTGTATTTATGCAATATTTGAATAAAGCGGAAATGTATGTGCTCTTCCTGCTTCACTTGCACTAATTAATTATTTGAAAAACTTAGAGCTTCTTCCCTGAACAGTGGCAACAAGCATGGCAATTGACTCCTGTCCTCATCCCAAGTTGGAATCGCTTTTCTGTCTGCAACCATGGCACTGTGATTATGCATCATTTTTAGCATTTAATACAGTCCATTTTTGGCTAGTAGGGTTAGTTGCAATCATAATATGAGTTGCATCCTCCCTCTCATTTATATCAAATATACTTGACTAGATTTTTACAAGTTAGAGAATGTCTAATATTCTTTGTTACAGTGCCCTATATATAAGAATAAATATTTCTGGCATTGAATCAAGAAACACATGAAATAGTTCTTGGAAACAGATAACATATTTGGAACATTGCATGGATAATTATACTTCTATGCCTAATTGTACTTCTGAGCATTTCAAAAAGATAAGGGCAAAATACAGTACCTACCTCCTAGCTATTATAAAGGGGAAATTACAGTACCTACCTCAAAAGTACTAGGAAGATTAAATGAAATATATTTTGCTCTGGCCCCACACACTGTAAGCTTTCAATAAATAACCCCTATATTATATTCTCATTCTTTGTAGTTTAATGATAAAAGCATTTAAAGCTATAGATTTCTTCTCTTTATGGCTTTGGACATACTTCATAGCTTTTATATGTAATGTTCTTATTGATGATTTCAAAATGGTTGTTGTTTTCATTATAATTCCTCTTTGACTTAAGAGATATACAATGTTGCCATTTTCCTCTTAATTTTTGGTTTTGCTCCATTGTGATTAGAGAACAAGTTTCATTCTGTTTCTGCTTTGAAAGTTCATTTAGGTTTTTTTAAAGACCTACATTTGATAAAATTTGTTAAGTATCCTAAAACCTTAGAAAATAAGAGCTCTATAGGGTGCAAATTTAGAATAGAGCCTTGGACCGCTCAATTACTTTAATGTCTTTAGGCGTATTCCTGGTGTTTGTGAAGGGTTGGTGACATCGAGATTGAATTGCTCCCCATTCTGCCTCCCTGAACCTTTGTACTCCCCCTTCCCTTGGTAAGTTTTTTCTACCACCTTTGGTCTGTTCTGTGGATGTTATACAGCAATTGTTAGTAGCTGCCTGGGCATTGAGGCAGGCAGTTAAAACAGGAAGCTAAAGGACCTAGGGGAGACCTGGACTCTTCAAACCAGGCTGAGAACGCTCACCTTCAGGATCCCATAGTTGTTTGTCTTTCTGAAAGCAGAGAGAACCTGTACAGGGCACACTGAGGTTTTTGCAACTGTGACCCTCCTGAATTCTCAGGGATTGTTTCACAGTGTACTGAGGATGTTGGCTAGGCTAAAATCCAGAGAAATAGGGAATAAACAGGGGAACCAGCCCCCAAGCCTCCCCATGAGGTGGGGGAAGACAGTCATTACACTTTGTCCTCTTGCACCTGCACTCACCATAGAATCCCCAAGAGAAACAGTCTTGGGCACCTCCAGAAAACTAAGTCATCTTTATTCCTATAACCCTCTCTCATTTTTAGCCTACTGATATGGGCTGAATATTCTCATAAATAACTGAAGCTTACCCTTACGTCTGGGCCCAGCCCCCTGCTTCTTTAATAGTCCTCTGTAACAGATGTGAAATGGGTTGGTAAGAGAGCTCATCTCTTAGCCTCTCCTTAGCATTGATCATCAGTTTACTCAGTTCCCAATCCCTGAGACTTTAACCACTGGGATTGGAAGTGGTGGTAAATCTCTTTCTCCTGGAGTGATATATAGGTTAGCCTCTATCCAGCTTTTTGTGCATTGTCAGAAAGGACTTCTCAGAGTTCTAGCAAGACCTAAGTTTACATTTCCTGAGGATTTTAAGATAGTAAAAATTACTAAAATGTTGGTATATTTTAAATATTTACATTTAATGAACATGTTTATCACCTAGTACAAGAATATAAATGTATTAATTACTGAAGATAACTTCAAAACTCTAAAACTTGAGGCCTTTCCTGAAAATCATACCTTACCTGTTGGCCCTAGAAGAGATCTGTTTACCTCTACTTTGAAGTGTATTCTACAGTAATTCTTCAGCCACCTCTTCTCAACTAGGTTCCTTTCCTATGAATGCAGGAAAGTAGAGGGTGAACAGTGAAGAACTAGAGGCCCTTCATTTTAGCCTAGAGTGGAATGAAACACTTGTACTACCTTATCTCCCAAGAAGTACAGTTCATCTTGGGAAGACTAGAGTCCCTTTCCCTAAGATGTTACTTACATGCTGCTGTAACAGATACACACCCCACACACACACACACCAAGGGAACAGGGAAGAGAAAAAGAAGTATACTTTTTTTTTTTTTGAGATGAAGTTTTGCTGTGTCGCCCAGGCTAGAGTGCAGTGGCACGATCTTGGCTCACTGCAATCTCCACCTCCCGGGTTCAAGCAATTCTCCCTCCCTCAGGCTCCCAAGTAATTGGGATTACAGGTGCCCGCCACCATGGCTGACTAATTTTTGTATTTTTAGTAGGATGGGATTTCGCCATGTTGGCCAGGCTAGTCTTGAACTCCTGGGCTCAAGTAATCTGCCTGCCTCGGCCTCGCAAAGTGCTGGGATTACAGGCATGAGCCACCGTGCCCGGTCAGAAGTGTACAGTTCTTAACCCCAATTCCTCCATTTACAAGCAGAGAGATTGTATAATTAACACCGAGAAGTTCTTTGTTTACCAAACAAATGACCTTGACAAAGTCTCCAAGTCTTGATTTCTTTACCTGTTGGGAGTTTTAAAGCATACCCTCAAATTATTTTCCCATCAAAAATGGAGTCTCTTGTCCCCTGCCCTTGAATCTGGGCAGGCTTGAGACTGCTACTAAAGGAATACAGCAGAAGTGATACTCTGTTACTTCTGAGGTAGGGTCATAAAAGACTTTGTAGCTTCCATCTTGTTCAGTAGAAGCACTTGCTCTTGGATCCCATGTAGGAAGTCTGATCAATATGGAGAGGCACCCGTAGGCTATTTGGTGGTTATTCTGAACTGAGCTTGTTCTTCAGCCACCTCAGCTATCTCATTTTGTCTTAGAAGTGGATCCTTCAGCTCCAGCAGTTGCAACCCCGAAACTTTTGAGTCATCCTAGCTGAGGCCCTACATATCTTGGATAGAGAAGAGCCATCCCTTTGTGCCCTGTCCACATTCCTAACTCACATAATTTGGAAGCATAATAACATGGCTATTGTTTTACACTGTTGAACTTTGGAGTGGTTCGTTAACACAGCAGTAGAGAGTGGCAATATCTTTAAAGCAGATATAACATCTGGTAAGATGAACAACTGGGAAAGAGATACTAAAGCATTTAGAAAACAGACCTATAGCCGGGCGCAGTGGCTCACGCCTGTAATCCCAGCACTTTGGGAGGCCAAGGTGGGCAGATCACAAGGTCAGGAGATCGAGACCATCCTGGCTAACACAGTGAAACCCCGTCTCTACTAAAAATACAAAAATTAGCCGGGCATGGTGGTGGGCGCCTGTAGTCCCAGCTACTCCGGAGGCTGAGGCAGGAGAATGGTGTGAACCCGGGAGGCAGAGTACAGTGAGCCGAGACCGTGCCACTGCACTCCAGCCTGGGTGACAGAGCGAGACTCCGTCTCAAAAAAAAGAAAGAAAAAAAGAAAAAGCAGACCTATAAATAGCTAGTGGGTATATGCTCAACATCACTAATCATCAGGAAAATGCAAACTAAAACGACAATGAGATATCATGTCACACCTGTTAGAATGGCTGTTATCAAACAACAACAACAAAACAAGATAACAAGTGTTGGTGAAGATGTGGAGAAAAAAGAACCCTTGTATACTCTAGGTGGGAATGTGAATTGGTACAGCGATTATAGAAAACAATATTGAGATTTCTCAAAAAATTAAAAATAGAACTACCATCTGATCCATCAATACCACTTCTGCATATATATTTAATTAAAATCAATATCCCAAAGAGATATTTACACTACCATGTTCATTGCAGCACTTTTCACAATAGCTAAGATATGAAATCAATCTTAGTGTACATAGACTGATAAATGGATGAAGAAAATGTGAGATATGCATACAGGGATTTTGTTGTATTGTGCTTCACTTTATTGTGTTTTACAGGTACTGCGTTTTTGACAAATTGCAGATTTGTGGCAACCCAGATTTGTGGTTAAAGCACGTGTTCACTTGGTGTCTCTTTATCACATTTTGGTAATTCTCACAGTATTTCAAATTGTTTCATTATTACTATATCTGTTATGGTGATCTGTGATCAATAATCTTTAATGTTAGTACTCTAATCGTTTGGGGGTATGTATTAGTCTGTTCTCACCCTGCTATAAAGATACTACCTGAGACTGGGTAATTTGTAAACAAAAGAGGCTTAATTGACTCACAGTTGCACATGGCTGGGGAGGCCTCAGGAAACTTACAATCATGATGGAAGAGGTAGGAGAAGCAAGTACCTTCTTCAGAAGGCAGCAGGAGAGAGAGTGCAGAAGGCAAATGCTAGACACTTATCAAACAACCAGATCTCCTGAGAACACCTTCATTATCACAAGAACAGCATGGGGGAAACTGCCCCCATGATCCAATCACTTCCCACGAGGTCCCTCCCTCAACACATGGGGATTACAATTCGAGATGAGGTTTGGGTGGGGACACAGAGCCAAACCATATTATTTCACCCCAGCCCCTCCCAAATCTCATGTCTTTTTCATATTTCAAAACAAATCATGCCTTCCCAACAGTTTCCCAAAGTTTTAACTCATTCCAGCATTAACTCAAGAGTTCAAGTCCAAAGTCTCATCTGAGACAAGGCAAGCCCCTTCTTATGCGTATGAGCCTGTAAAATCAAAAGCAAGTTACTTACTTCCAAAATAAAATGGGAGTATATTGGGTATTACAGTTGGGTAAATGTTCCCATTCCAAATAGGAAAAATTGGCCAAAGGGGCCCAGGCCCCATGCAAGTCTGAAACCCAGCAGGTCAGTCATTAAATGTTAAAGCTCCGAAATGATCTCCTTTGACTCCATGTCTCATATCAAAAGCATGCTGATGCAAGGGGTGGGCTCCCATAGCCTTGGGCAGCTCTGCTCTTGTGACTCTAGAGAGTACAGCTTCTGCAGCTGCCTTCATGAGTTGGTATTGAATGCCTGAGGCTTTTCCAAGTGCATGGTGCAAGCTATCAGTGAATCTACCTTTCTGAGGTCTGGAAAATAGTGGGCCTCCTCTCACAGCCCCACTAGGCAGTGCCCCAGTGGGGCCTCTGTGTGGGAGTTCCAATCCCATATTTCCATTCCACGCTGCCCTAGCAGAGGTTCTCTATGAGGGCTCTGCCCCTGCAGCACACTTCTGCCTGAACATCCAGGCATTTCCATACATCTTCTGAAATCTAGGCAGAGGTTCCCAAAGCTCAACTCTTGTCTTCTGTGCACCTGAAGGCCCAACACCAAGTGGAAGCCACCAAAGCTTTGGGCTTGCACCTTCTGAAGCAATGGCCCCAGCTGTACTTTGCCCGTTTTAGCCACAGCTGGAGCTGGAGTGACTGGGACACAGAGCACCAAGTCCTGAAGCTGCACAGAGCAACGGGGCCCTTGGCCTAGCCCATGAAGCCATGTTTTCCTCCTAGGCCTCTGGGCCTGTGATGGGAGGGACAGCCTTCAAGATCTCTGATATGCCCTGGAGACATTTTCTTCATTGTCTTGGCTATTAACATTCGGCTCCTTGTTACTTATGCAAATTTCTGTAGCCAGCTGGAATTCCTCCCCAGAAAATGGGATTTTCTTTTCTACCAAATGGTCAGGCTGCAAATTTTCCAAACATTTATGCTTTGCTTCCCTTTTAAATGTAAGTTCCTATTTTAAATCATCTCTGTGAATGCATATAACTGTATGGTTTCAGGAAAAGCCAGGTCACATCTTGAATACTTTGCTGCTTAGAAATTTCTTCTGCCAGATACCCTGTGTCATCTCTCTCAAGTTCAAAGCTCCACAGATGTCTAGGGCAGGGATAAAATGCCACCAGTCTCTTTGCTAAAGCATAGCAAGAGTGAACTTTGCTCCAGTCCCCAATAAGTTCCTCATCTCCATCCACGACCACCTCAGCCTGGACTTCATTGTCCGTATCACTATCAGCATTTTGATCACAACCATTTAACAACCTCTAGGAAGTTCCAAACTTTCCGTCATCTCCCTGTCTTCTTCTGAGCCCTCCAAACTGTTTAAACCTCAGCCTGCTACCCAGTTCCAAAGTCACTTCCACATTTTCAAGTATCTTAAGAGTGGTAAGCTCCCCACTATCCTGGTACCAATTATCCGTATTAGTCCATTCTCACACTGCTATAAATATACTACCTGAGACAGGGCAATTTATAAACAAAAGAGGTTTAATTGACACAGTTCCACATGGCTGGGGAGGTCACAGGAAACTAACAATCATGGCAGAAGATGAAGGAGAAGCAAGCACAAGGCAATGGGTGGATGGGAACCCCCACAAACATAAACCATCAGATCTCATGAGAACTCTCTCACTATCACGAAAACAGCATGGGGGAAACTACCCCCATGATCCAGTCACCTCCCACCAGGTCCCTTCTTCAACACGTGGGGATTACAATTCAAGATAAGGTTTGAGTGGGGACACAGAGCCTAACCATATCGGGCTGCCACAAATTGCACCCACATAAGATGGTGAACTTAATTGATAAACAGTTGTGTGTGCTCTAACTGCTCCATCAATCACTCATTCCGACATCTCTCTCCCTCATCTTAGGCCACCCTATTCCATGAGACACAGCCATGTTGAAATTAGGACTATTAATAACCCTACAGTGACTTCTAAGTGTTTAAGTGAAAGGAAGAGTCACACCTCTCTCACTTTAAATCAAAAGCTAGAAATGATTAAGCTTACTGAGGAAGCCATGTCAAAAGCCAAGATAGGCCAAAAGCTAGGTCTCTTGTGCCAAATTGCCAAGTTTTGAATATAAGGGCAAGGTTCTTAAAGAAAATTAAAAGTGCTACTCCAGTGAACACACAGATAAGAAAGCAAAACAGCCTTGTTGCTGCTATGGAGAAAGTTTGAGTGGTCTAGATAGAAGATGAAACCAGCTACAACATTTCCTCAAGCCAAAGCCTAATCCAGAGCAAGGCCCTAACTCTCTTCAATTCTATGAAGGCTAAGAGAAGTGAGGAAGCCACAGAAGGAAGGTTTAAAATTAGCAGAGATTGGTTCATGAGGTTTAAGGAAAAAGGCATCTCCATAGCATAAAAGTGCCAGCTGAAGTAGAAGCTGCAGCAAGTTATCCAGATCTAGCTAAGATAATTCATAAAGGTGACCAAACTAAACAATAGATTTTCGAGGTAAACAAAACAGCCTTCAATTGGAAGAAGAAGCCATCTAGGACTTTCATAGCTAAAGAGGAAAATTCAATGCCTGTCCAAAGTTTCAAAGGACAGGCTACCTCTCTTGTTAGATGCTAAAGCCGTTGGTGATTTTAAGTTGAAGTCAATGCTCACTTACCATTTTGAAACCTTTAGGGCTCTTAAGCATTATGCTAAATCAACTCTGCCTGTGCTCTATAAATGGAATAACAAAGCCTGAATGACAGCACATCTGTTTACACCATGCTTTGCTGACTATTTTAAGCCCACTATTGAGATCTACTGTTCAGAAAAAAAAAAAAAAATCTATTTCAAAATATTACTATTCATTGACAATGTAATGGTCACCCAAGAGCTCTGGTGGAGATCTACAAGGAGATAAATGTTGTTTTCATGCCTACTAACAACATCCATTCCACCTCTAACAACATCTATTCTACAGCCCATGAATCAAGAAGTAATTTTGACTTTCAAGTCATTAAGATACACATTTTATAAGGCTATGGTTACCATAGCGGGTATGAGAATCATTCTCTACCATTATTGATAGAGAGTGATTCTTCTAATCAGTCTGGGCAAAGTAAATTGAAAACCTTCTGGAAAAGATTCACCATTCTAAATGTCATTAAGAACATTAATAATTTATGGGAAGAGATAAAAATACCAACATTAACAGGAGATTAAAGGTAGTTGTTTCCAACCCTGTAGATGACTTTGAGGAGTTCAAGACTTCAGTAGAGGAAGTAACTACAGATGTGGTGGAAATAGCTAGAGATCTACAATTAGAAATGAAGCCTGGAGATGTGACCAAATTGCTGCAATCTCATGATAAAACTTTACAGGGTGAACAGTTCCTTCTTTTGGATGAGCAAAGCAAGTGGTTTCTTGAGATGGAATCTACTTGTAGCGAAAATGCTATAAACATTATTGAAATAACAACAAAGGATTTAGAATATTACATAAAATTAGTTGACAGAGCAGTGGCAAGGTTTAAAACGATGGACTCCAATTGTGAAAGAAGGTCTACTGTGGGTAAAATGCTATCAAACAGTATTGTATGCTCCAGAGAAATTTTTCTCGAAAATTCCATTGGTGCAGTAAACATCACTGTCTTATTTGAAGAAATTGCCATAGCCACCTCAGCCTTCAGCCGCCACCACCCTGATCAGTCATCAGTCATCAATATTGTGACAAGATCCTCTACGAGCAAAAAGACAACTCGTTGAAGCCTCAGATGATCATTAGAATTTTTCTAGTAATAATGTATTTTAAATTAAGGTATGTACATTGTTTTCATAGACATAATGTTATTGCACACTTAACAGATGACAGTATAGCATAACCATAACTTTCACATGCACTAGGAAACCAAAAATTTGTGTCACTCGCTGTATTGCAATATTTGCTTTATTGCAGTGGTGTGAAGCCTAACCTTCAATATCTCTGAGGCATGCCTGTATATACGTACAATAGAATTGTATTCAAATGTTAAAAATAAGGAAATCCTTGTATTTGTGACAACATAGATTAATCTGAAGGACATTATGCTAAGAGAAGTATGCCAGGCACAGAAAGACAAATTTTGCGTAATCTCACTTATATGTGGGATCTAAAAATGTTGAACTCATGCAAGCAGAGAGTACAATGGTGGTTGCTAGGAGATGGAGGTGTGGGAGAAATTGGGAGATGTTGCTTAAAGGTTAAAGTTTCAGTTATGCAGGATGAATCAGTTCTGGAAGTCTAATGTACAGCATGATGAGTATAATTATACTGATTGTATACTTGAAATTTGCTGAGAGTAGATTTTAAATGTTCTCATCACACAAAAAAATGGTAACTGTGTGAGGTTATGGATGTGTCGATTAGCTTAATCATAGTAATGATTTCACAATGTGTATTAAAAATCACATTGTGGACATTAAATAGATATAATATTTATTTGTCAATAAAGTTGGGTGGAAAAAGATTGAGATTGAGAACATAAACAGAAAGATACCCACTTGTGTAAGTATAGGGTTGAATGTGAGTCAAAAGCAAGAAATTTTCACTGGGAAAGGTTATGGTTCAGTGTGAAATACCAAGCATAATAATTATAGTAAAAAGATGAAGGTTCAGTGTGAGACATTAGCATGAAGATGGCCCCTGGAATAAGGTGTTCTCAATATGAGAAACAATTCCGAAGATGACTGCTGAAATAAGGTTAGGTTCTGTTTAAAAGAAAGGCTAGCTACGCACAGTGGTGTACGTCATAATCCCAGCTACTCAGAATGTTGAGGAGGGAGGATAGCTTTAGCCCAGGAATTCGAGACTAGCTTGGCCTGAGTAACATAGAGAGACCCTGTCTCAAAAAAAAAAAAAAAAAAAAAAACCACACACACACAAATTAAACAGAGTTTAATTGAGCAAAGACTGATTTGCAAATTGGGCAGCCCTCAGAACCTGAAGACATTCAGAGAGCTCTGCTTTGCAAAGTGGACAGGCAGTATTTATGGACAGAAAATGGAAGTGAGAAAAAAAAAAAAGAAAAGAACATGGAAATGAGGGACAGAAATAGCTTGATTGGTTACAGCTTGGCATTTGCCTTATTTGGGCATGATCTTATCAATTGGCAGCCTGTGACTGGCTGAAGCTTGGCTGTTGTAATTTTCTGAGACTCAGCTAGATGTTACCAAAAAATATATACCTCTAAATAAGGCTTTCAGCTTCTTTACAGACTTAAGGTATGGAGACATCCTCAGGCCAAACTTAATTTAAATTAACAGTTTGGTTAAATTAAACTAAGTTTAATTAACAACAAAAAAAGTTAATTTCTTGTTGTTGTTAATTAACAACAAAAAAGATCACTAGAGGAATAAATTTTAAGTTCATTATGACACAGCCACCATGAACATGACTGCTAGAATAAGATAAAGGTTTAGAGTGTGACAACAAACTAGAAGTTAACTGCAGGAATGGGAGAAAGTTCAGTGTGACATAACAACCAAGAAAATAACTGATGCGTTATGAGTAAGGATTAGAATGAGACAGTAAGCATGAAAATGACTGCTAGAATGAGGTTAATATTCAGCATGAGATAGCAATCATAACCACTAGATTAAAGCTATTCTTTAGTGTGTGACAAGATCTGGAAGATGAGTGCTGCAATAAAATTGTATTCAGTGTGAAGGCTGGGCGTGGTGGCTCATGCCTGTAATCCCAGCACTTTGGGAGGCCGAGGCCAGTGGATCACTTGAGGCCAAGAGTTTGGGTCCAGCCTGGGAAACATGGTGAAATCCCATCTCTCCTAAAAATACAAAAATTAGCCGGGTGTGGTGGTGCATGCCAGTAATCCCAGCTACTCAGGAGGCTGAGGCAGGAGAATCGCTTGAACCCAGGAGGCAGTGGTTGCAGTGAGCTGAGATCGTGCCACTGCACTCCAGCCTGGGCAACAGAGTGAAACTCCATCTCAAGAAAACAGAGTGAGTCTTGAAAAAAAAAATTGTATTCAGTGTGAGAAAACAAACATGCTGATTACTGCTGGAATAAAGTTTCGGAATGAGACAACAAATCTGAATATGACTATTAGAATATTATGAAGGTTCAAAGTGTGGCAACTAGTATGAAGATGTCTGCTGAGATAAGGTTAAGGTTTAGTATGTGACAATAAGCAAGTAGATGTCTTACCAAAATGGTTAAGCTTCAGTGTGAGACAACAAGCATGAACATAACTGCTGAAGGAAGGTTAGGAGGAATGTTTGTCAGCATAAGACAAATAACAGGAAAATGATCACTGGAATGAGGTTATAATTCACTATGATAAAACAAGCATGAAGATGATCAGTGTGAGCTTACAATTATGAAGAAATCCACTGGAATACAGGTAAGGTTTATTGTGAGACATCAAGCATGAAGCTGACTGACTGCTGCTATTAGACTGATGTTCAGTGTGAGTCAACAAACCTGAGGGTGACCCCTGATACAAGGTAAAGGTCAAGGGTCAAACATTGTCAGGAACATGATTTCTTGCATAAGATTAAGGTTATGTGTGAGACTGCCCCCATGATAATGACCACAGGAATAAGATAAAAGTTCCTTCTGGAAGAGCAAGCATGATGATGGTTGCTGGAATTAGGTTAAAATTAATTGTGAAGCCAGGCGCGGTGGCTCACGCCTGTAATCCCAGAACTTTGGGAGGTCGAGGTGGGCAGATCATTTGAGCTCAGGAGTTTGAGACCACTGGGCAACATGGTGAAACCCTGTCTCTACTAAAAATACAAAATTAACCAGGCATGGTGGTGCATGCCTGTAATCCCAGCTACTTGGGAGGCTGAGGCAGGAGAATCACTGGAACCTGGGAGGCAGAGGTTGCAGTGAGTCGAGATCACGCCACTGCACTCCAGCCTTGGCAACAAAGTGAGACTGTGTCTCAAAAAAAAAAAGAAAAAGGAAAGATTCATTGTGAGACAAAATGCAGGAAGATGGCCAGTTGAATAATGTTTTGCTTCATGTGTGATATCTTGTATTCAGTTGGCCACTGGAATCAACATACAGTTTGCAACAAGAAGCATGAAGTACAGCACTGGAATAAGTTTGAGTTTCAGTCAGTGACAACCATCATAAAGATGACTGCTAGAATAAAGTTAAGGTTCATTGCAGCAAAAGAAAAAAAAAAAAAGATCACTGTTGGAATAAGGTTAAAGTTCAGTGGGACCCAACACCATTAATGTGGCCACTGGAATAAGGTTAAGATTTAGAGTATTTCAACAACCTATGGGAATAGGTTAATGTTTAGTGTGACACAACTACCAAGAAGGTACCTGTTAGAATGAGAATGAGGCAACATTCAGATGAGACAAGAAGTATGAAGATGACGACTGGCATAAGCTTATGCTTCAGTGTGAGACATCAAACACGAAAATGGCCATGGTAATAAAGTTAATATTCACTGTGAGGCAATAAGAATGAAGATGACTGCTGGGAAGTGTGAGAAAAACAAGTATGAATGTGACCACTGAGGCCAGGTGTAGTGGCTCATGCCTGTAATCCCAGTGCTTTGGGAGACTGAGGTGGGAGGATTGCTTGAGGCCAGAAGTTTGAACCAGCCTGGTCAACATAGCAAGATCTCATTTCTAAAAATAAAAATAAAAAATAAAATTAGCCAGGTGTGCCACAGGTGGCTTGTGCCTGTGGTCCCTGCTACTCAGGAGGCTAAGGCGGGAGGATCGCTCGTGCCCAGGAGTTCAGGGCTGCAGTGAGCTGTGATTGTGTCACTGCACTCCAGCCTTGGTGACAGAGTGAGACCCCATCTCTAAAAACAAACGAATAAACAAAAAGTGAGTGCTGTAATCAGTTTAAGATCAATGTGAGGACACCTGCTTAAAGATAATTGCTGGAATATGGTTAAGATTGTGTGCAAAAGTAAATGGAACATTAACATGACTGCTTTAATGAAGTTAAATGTCACTGTGAAAAAACAGGCAGGAAAGTAAAGACCAAAAGTGGTTGTCTTTACTGTGCTTTACTGTGACACAGCAAGCAAGAAGATGACTGCTTGAATAAGGTTTAATTTGTTTTGTGTGGCAAAGAACATGAAGATGATCACTAGAATAAGGTTAAGATTTAGTGTAAGACAATAAGGATGTTGATGACTACTGGAATAAGGCTAGTGTTCAGTATTAGATAATAAGTAAATGGATGACCTCTGGAATTAGTTTAAGATTCAGCATGTGACACCATAATGATGATGACTGCTGGAATAACTATTCAGCATGAAAAAAAACAGGAATGGGCATGACTACTACAAATGATTAGACTGCAGTGTGAAATAAGAGTGAAGATTAGCACTGGAACAAGATGAAGTTTCATTGTGGGACAGCTAGCATGATGAAGACAACTGGAAAATGTTAAGGTTCAATATCTTTAACAAAGACAACAAAAAAATGAATATGGGTCATATGCTGGAATATGATTCCAGGTCCATGTGAAATGGCAAGCATGATGATGAATGCTGAAATAAGGTAGAGGTTTGGTGTAACATGAGAAGCATGAAGATGACTGCTGGAATAATTTTAAGGTTCTTTGTGAGACTACATGCAAGGAGATGACTGCTAAAAAATGTAAGGCTCAATAGGTGACAAGCATGAAGATAATGACTGTACTAAGTTTATGCTTCAGTGGGAGATAATGATGACCACAGGAATAAGGTAAAGATTCATTATGAGCCTACAAGGATGAAGATAACCACTGTTATAAGGTTGATATGGTTTGGATCTGTGTCCCCACCCAAATCTCATGTTGAAATGTAATCCCCAATGCTGGAGGTGGGACGTAATGTGAGGTGATTTGATCATGGGGGTGGAGTTCTTATGAATGGTTTAGCACCATTGCCCCTTGGTACTATATAGTGAATGAGTTATCATGAGATATGGTTGTTTGAAAGTGTTTAGCATCTCCCCTCGCTCTCTCTTGCTTCTTCTCCAGCCATGTAAGATGTGTCTTCTTCCCCTTTGCATTCTACTATGATTGTAAGCTTCCTGAGGCCTCCCCAGAAGCAGAAGCCAAGCAGATGCCAGCATCATGCTTCCTATACAGCCTGCAGAACTGTGAGCCAATTAAACCTCTTTTCTTTATAAATTAACCAGTCTCAGATGTTTCTTTATAGCAGTGTGAGGACAGAGTAATACAAAGGTTGAGGTCATTAAGAGACCACAAGCATGAAAATGAAAAATGACTACTATAATTGGCATGAAAGTGAACATTAGAATAAAGGTGAAGTTAGGTATGACACAACAAACATGAAGAAAAGTTAACATCACATGTGAGACTTCGAGTGTAATGATGACTGCTGAAACAATGTCAATGTTCAAAGTACGAGGCAAAAAGTATAAGGATGATTCTGAAATAAGCTAAGATAAATGTTCAACAAGCATTATGATGAATCCTGGTAAAGATTAAGGTCCTTTGTGACACAAAAACCATGAGGATGACAGCTGGAATATGTTAAGGTTCAATGTGCAGCAGAGAGCTGGAAGGACACTACTGGAATAATGTTACAGTTCATTGTGAGACTGCCAGCAAGAAGATGACAGCTGGGATAAGGATAAAGGTAAAACCTGAACAATAAGGATGAAGGTTACTACTAAAATAAGGGTAGTATTCAATGTGAGACAATAAGCAGGAAGGTGACCACTGGAATAAGGATAGCATTTGTTTTGAGAAAGGAGGCATGAAGATGACCTCTGGAATAAGGCAAAGTTTCAGTATGAGAAAAGGAGTACAAAAATGATGGATGGAATAAAGCTATTGTTCAATGAACCTATAATAAAAATGAAGGTGACTACTGGAATATATTTATGGTTCAGTGTGAGACAAAATACATAAAGATGATTGCAGAAATAATGCTAAGTTTCCCTTTGAGACATCAGCCATGAAGTGGAATCATGGGATAAGGTTAAGTTTCAGTGTATGAAAATTAGCATGAAAATGATTGCTTGAATAATGTTCAGGTTCGATGTGAGACAAGCATGATAATGACAACTGGGATACATTTCTAATTCGCTGTGAGAGAGCAAGAATGAAGGTGACCACTTCAATAAGGTTATGTTTCACAGTGAGGAAATAAGCATGAAAATTACCACTAGGATTAGGTAAAAGTTCAATTTATGACAACATGCATGCAGATGACCACTGGAATAAGGTTATCCTTCTGTGTGAGAAAACCACCATGGAATGACACTGGAATATGTCTATTTTTTTAGTGGGAGACAAAGAACAGAATGTGAATACTGGAATAAGGAAACAGTTTATTTAGTGTGAGAGTAGCATGAAGCTGACCGCTATAATAATGTTAAGGTTCAGTTGAGACAGCAAGCACGAAGAATAATACTGGAATATGCATATGCTTCATGTGACACAACAATAGGAAAACATCCAACCAAATAAAGGTAAGGTTCAGTGTGCAACAACAACTATGATGATGAATGCTAGAATAGTTAATCTCACCTATAAAATGGAGATAAAAGTAGTACTTATAGCACAATTCTTGGTTCTAGTAAGCTTTAAATCCTGTGGCTATTTTCTTATTATCATCTTTGCCAGCAACAGCAGCACCATCACAATGGTCATAATAGTCATTTCCAGTAAATCAGTGCCCCTTTTAAATTGGCTGATGCTGTGTGGGTTCTTCCGTTGGCTGGGTTTAACAGGAAATCTTCTTTCAGGAAAGAATATACAGAGTTACTTTTTTTTTCCAGTGGTTAATGTCTCCCATCTGTGGTTGGAAACTAGGCAAAAAAAATTAAAAAATAAAAATAAAAAAACTTAGCCACTAGGAAGATTAAAGATAGCATTCAAAGTGGGAGGTACACACTTATAGTTTCCAGTGGAGAAGATTCCTTTCCCCTACATAATGGTAAATTTTAGGTGTCCACTTTACTGTATTAAGGGATACTCAGATAGCTGGTAAAGTGTTGTTTCTGGATATATCTGTGAGAATGTTTCCAGAAGAGATTGGCATTTGAATCAGTAGACTGAGTAAGGAAGATCCTTCCTTACCCAATGTGGGTCAGCACCATCCACTCCACTGAGAGCCCAGATAGAACAAGAAAACAGGGGAAAGGTGAATTTGCTGTCTCTTCTGAAACTGGGACACCCTTCTTCTGCCCTTGGATATCAAAACTCCAGATTTGCTGGCCTTTGGACTTTGAGACGTGCACCAGTGCCCACCCAGATTCTCAGGCCTTGGGCCTGGGACTGAGAGTTACACCACTGGTTTCCCTGGTTCTGAAGCCTTCAGACTTATACTGAGCCACACCACCAGCTTCTCTAGTCTCTACCTTGCAGATGGCCTATCATGGGAATTCTCAGCTTCCATAATTGCATGAGCTAATACTCCTAATAAATACCCTCCCATGTACCTATATCTATATATCTTATTGGTTCTACCTCTTTGGAGAACTAGTATACCCTGCCAACAATTTTTTTAAAGTAAATAGGGCTACTTTTCTGTTACTGCCACATATCCTTACTTCTACAAGAATCCTGAGGGAGGGAGGCACTTTGCAGCTGAAAGGGAAACAGTAAAATAATAAGTTGGATGTGTTGGGTAGATACCACATTTAGAGAAGAAAGGAAGTCACCCTCTGAGCAGGAGGCTACATAGGTTCCTTTGTGCATCATAAATAGTCCTACCTCTCTCTCTACTCCTTTCCCACCATGTCTCTAGCCAGCATCTCCTACTCAATCTCCCTTAGTGAAGTCCTTGCCCAGACATCAATCAGTGCATCATCAGAAGGGGAAGGACCCAAGTAAGATCTGACTCTGATAGGAAAGCTCTAGTGAAAGCTTGTAGGTCTGCTCTTTGGGAATATAGCAGTTACTAGGCTATTCTGTGCCACTTAATGCACTACTAAAAGTATAGACACATAGACATTCTATCCAGTATAGCTTGGGATTTGCAACCTAATCAGCTCTTTCCAAGCCTTGACACAACTTCTTGAATTGTGTCTTTATATGTAGACACAAAAACACTAGGCCTCTTCAATGCAAGGTTTGAAGTAGCTAGTCAGTGCCTCTTGTCCTTTGGGAAAACTGACATAACCCTGACAACCTTTTTGAGGAGATACCTTATTCCTAGAACCAACTCAGGACACCATGAGTGCAAATATCAACAGGAAATAGAAAGTCCCTTCTCTTACTTCATTTACCTTTCTAAGAGCCAGACCGACAATTAGTCTGCATTAAGCCATTACAAAGAAACAACAAATCTTCCTGTATGGATGATAGGCTTTTCATCACTCCTATATGTACTAAATTGAAGTTATACCTTTTGGATGCCACTCCATACAAATCTTTCCAGAAAGTTATATTTTAAAAAAATCAGCCTATCTAACAAATTCTCACTGGAGGAGCTGTCACTATGCCTTTTCTAACAGTGAGCATAATGTTTGCATATGAAAACACTTGAATGTAAAAAAAGAAACCACTGAATGAAGTCAAATTTCTGAGTGGGAAAGCACAAAGGTATTTGCTAAAAATCAATGTCAAAGATAATAATTAAAAAGTGGATATTATCATAGGAAAGCCTAACTAGAAATACATGAAAATGGTAACAGTGGGTGTAATTCTAGGTAGACAGATTTTTGGCAATTTAAAATTTCATTACACACTTCTGAAGTCTCTAGATCTTCTACCTAAGCACATATTACATCTGTAATTTCAAAAATTATTCAAAAATTTTTGAACACATCCAGCCTTTTTGTGTGTTGTGATCTTTCATTAAATACTAGCAAAATTGTATTCTACATGGATAATTCATAGAGTCAATGTCAATGGCCTTGACTTAAAATTTCAGTTATAATTCATTCTCTTTCCAATAATGATAACAACAAAGGAAAGGAAAACACACTTAATTTGATAATGAGTATGATATGGAATACATCACCTTAATAATTAATATTCTCACCAATAAGGAACCATGCACTGAACAGAAGGAAGATGAGTAGAAGGCCAAAAAGTGGCCTAGGAGTCATCTCCTTGGGAATGATCCAAGGATCCATGTTCTACGACAAATCTGAAGATGAATCACCTTTTATTTCCCTGGGAAGGGTCCCTAGTTCTGGAGATTGCCACCAATTACAGTCACCTTTCTTGGACTCCTCCACTTTGTGACCCCAGAATGCCAGTCCTTATCAGAATTGCTCATTGAACCAAACAATGCATTGAGGTCTTCCTCAGCCTAGTGCAATAAAGATATTCAGGATGACTGAATTTCTAAGGTAGAAGAGGTTTCACAGATAAGATCCAATTTCACAATCTTCTTTATCTACCAAATGAGCAACATTTTGGTCAAGAGCCAATTAAAGTCTGGATGGTGAGTGGCTGGCCCTTAGTCACCATCAAGTCACCTGATGGAAGACCTTGGCTACCATGGATCAAATAAGTGGTCTTAAGCCTTTTTTGAATACATGAAGCCTCAGTTTTTCACAGGTAGAAAATAACAATGATCCTAACCTTCCTTGGCTTTAACATAATTTAATAAATTATGATAATAAGTGAAAAGGCTTTGAAATATCAATGTGCTTTAGAAAAATGAGGTAGAGTGTTTAGTTTCTAAGCAAATGGAAATTTAGTGGTTTTGACCTTCATGTAGGGAATACCTAGATTCATGGGTGTACAAACCTGTGCATTTGAACAAAGCCCCATGCTTGGTTTAATGCTTTGCTGTTGGCATCTTGAAATTTTGGATAATTTTTGCAAAAGAGAATTCTGATTTTATTTTGCTCTAGGGTCCTGCAAATTATGTAGCTTTTCCTGACATCAGGTGCATGACATCTCCCTGTGAATGAAACCCATGCATATAGAAGAATAGAATCACCAGAGTTATCTACTGAGAAGAAAGGTCAAAAACCTGAGAAAAAAGGTCAAAAAGATAAAAGTAAAGATCAACAGCAGCACCTACAGTGTACATTTGAGAACATTTTATAATAGTTCATATTTATATTTAGCAATTCCTCCCCTGAAATTATCAAAAGTCTTTGCTTTGATGATTCTTTGATCATCAATGAATTAATCATGTGTGCCCAGAAAAGAAGTGACTTCATATAGGCTGGAAAAGAGCAGAGACCTTTCTGGCACTGCTAGTTAACAGGCACCCTCCAGCCCACACAGCTGGACAGATCATAGTAAGTCCTGCTGGGCACTGAGCTAAGTCAGCATCCGTGTAAAATGTCTTGAGTTGGCCAGAAAAGAACATGGCTCAGAGCAAGGAAAGAGCCCTGGGTTCTGGGCCACCACTTGCTTTCCTGCAGTGTTACAGAGGTGTAGTTTCCAAAGAGAAGCCCATGTAATCTCTGAGGAAACTTGCTGGCCCTGGGAAAGGAAACAAACAATTAAAGGAAATGATGACAAAAGTCTAGTGTGCTTGAGTGTGCATGGGGGATGGGAGGTTGTGTAGGAAGAAATGCTAAACCAGGCACCATAATGTTCTGCTCCAATATTTGGATTAAGAAAATGGGATACTAATTATGGATTAAGGAAACAGGGGTACTACCTTCTGTGTGCTGGGCACTTAACGAAGATAATCACACCCAATCCTACAACATCCCTGGTAGCAAGGTGTGATTCCCATTTTATGACTGAAGATACTCAGGCTTGAAGATGAAATTTAGTGAGAATGAGCCAAAGGTCTTTCAAACACAGACACTGGAGATTTATTGTGAATAAAACATGCTTTGTGGTCTCAGCGATATCTGCAAAGCAAGAAAATGGACAACGATGTATGAAAAGTAAAGATTTTGAGAAGTATTGGCCTACATATTATGTTAATTTCTGGCTTATGCCTCCAGGACCCCTAGCACAAGCCCACTCCACTCCATCACTACAAGAAGATGCTGGCAGACTACCACTCCCCACCATCCACTTGGTCCACAGTTTCCATTTTCCCCTTTTTCATAGATAGAGCTAGCTTTAAATAACATTCCAATCCATGTTGTCACCCCTGAGACAAAGGCACCTGAGCAGCACTCCCACATTCCCTGGACTCCTGAAATTTGTTTTCTACAATCTCATCCAGTCTACCCTCCTGCTGCTTCCTGCTATGTCAAGCCTTTCCAAAAAAAAAAAAAAAAAAAAAAGGATAAAAATAAAGATCAAAACTTTGGTGTTAAAAAAGTCAAAATCAGGTTTATTGGAAATCAGAACAGTCTAAGTCTGTCAATGTCTCTGTAACAGCGGCTCCCATAGGGTACATGAGGAACACAAATAAGGACTAGAAAAAGATCCCCCTGTCTAATGAAAGGAACAGGTTATAGAAACAGGGTCTCTATCATGGAGTGAGTCAGCAGTACTCGGGGAGTGACTGCCGCTGTTGGTAGTCCCTATCTTTAGCATCTCCAGGAAGGGCTTTTCATACCATTGTTAACGATGCACAGGGGACAGGAAGAGGGAACTGCCCTTCACAAAACACCCGTAACCTTGCACACCATAAGGATACCCTGAACTTGTCTAGGTGATATTGACAAGTGATTCCAGTTCCACCCTCTTCATATTACAGGCCCATAGGCTCACCAGTACTGGACTTTTCCATCACAGGTTCTATAGGAGATGGTGACTGTGTGAATCTGCCAAAAGACTTGCCTGGGGGTGGACAGCCCAGTGCCACTGCAGAAAAATTATGTAACATGGAAACTCATTTAGGTGAGTGGTTGGGACATACTTCCTCTTTGCTTTATCCAGAGGAACTTCTGAAAATGGTTGTTGACCCCGGGGTACTCAGTCATGCAGCCTGTGCAAAGTAATCCAAAAGAGTGAATGGTAATGCCAAACGATGTAGTAGATTGAATCACGTCTCCCAAAATTCATGTCCACAGGAACCTCTGAATATGACCCTATATGGAAATAGAGTGTTTGCAAATATAATTAAGGATCTCCATGTGGAATCATCCTGGGTTTAGAGTGGGCCGTGAATCCATTACGGATGTTCTTCTAAGAAGAGGAGAAGACACAGAGACATACACAAAGAAGATACACAAAGGAAGACATGTGAAAATGGAGGCAGAGATTGGAGTGATGCATCTACAGTTTAAGGAATGCCAAGAATTGCCAGTAGCCACCAGAAGCTGGGAAAAGACAAAGAAAGATTCCTCCCTAGAACCTTCAGAGGGAGCATGGCATTGCCGATACCTTGAATTCAGACTTCTGGCCTCCAGAACTGTAAAAGAATACATTTCCGTTGTTTTTAGCCACCCAACTTATGACAGCCTCTTGCGGCAACCACAGGAAACCAATACAGGTAGGGACTGCACGAAAAAAACCACGGTATCAGATAAGATTGCTGCCTCAGAGGCCTGAACACCCCTTATGAAGGAAATATAGTTCATCCTGCTTTAATGGAACATTGTAGAGTAATTATAAAATATTATACTGAGAAGCAAAGCCACTTATTTGTTAGAAGGGAGAGGGACAAAAGAGTTCAGTTTATTCTTCAGTATCCAGGCTAATGACCCATTCAGAATTATGGGTAACCCTTAAAATGGGGTTTGAGTTTTTACTTTGTTACCAATTACAGACACTCATATACTATGCAAGATTATGGCTAATAAATTTTTGAAATGGGTTTTGTGCGCTTCTTCCTATGTTACCCACTACGACGCTTAATGCCATGAAATGCACATGATACAACTGCATTTTATGGTATATTAGTGTCATTAATTAGTACCATAGTAATTTGGAAAATTTCTTACATTAGAAACAAACTAATAACATTCAAAACAATTTTGTTAAGAATTCCATATTATAAATGGGGTTGCTGCCATCTGACAACAAGCATAAGCTCTTGGAATAGAAAACAATGGATGAAATTGAACATTTGCTCATATAATATAGGATTTGAGGACTTTGTTCTTAATTGGAAAGTATGCCCCTAGGATCATACTGGAAATGCGGATGCAATTAAAGTGCCTTCAAGCCTGATACCTGGACCTGATTTCCACACTTAGATAATGTTCAAGGTCTAGGGCTCTGACCGAATCCAGAATTTCTGAGGCTAGGTAATGTCACAATTTCTGAAATTTGGGTGACATGGAGTACCAAGGGCAGAGGTGTGTTATGATCAAAGTACCAGCAATCCATCCTCACTTTAAATGTAATCCAGGAAGGTGATATTTGGAGAACACCAATGTTACTTCACTAAAGAAGTCATCGAATTATTTCTACTTGAGCTAACATACATAATGCAAGTCAATATCAAGAATGAATCAGACAAATGCTAATAAGCAAACTTAAATAGAATGATATAAAAGGGAAGAATTCTTGTTTTATCTTAAAGCAAGATTCAGGTTACTGTCAGTAATTATGGTTCTCAGGTTTTTTTTTTTTTTGAGACGGAGTCTTGCTCTGTCACCCAGGCTGGAGTGCAGTGGCCCGATCTCGGCTCACTGCAAGCTCCGCCTCCCGGGTTCACGCCATTCTCCTGCCTCAGCCTCTCCGAGTAGCTGGGACTACAGGCGCCCGCCACCACGCCCGGCTAATTTTTTTGTATTTTTAGTAGAGACGGGGTTTCACCGTGGTCTCGATCTCCTGACCTCGTGATCCGCCCGCCTCGGCCTCCCAAAGTGCTGGGATTACAAGCGTGAGCCACCGCGCCCGGCCGGTTCTCAGGTTTTTGAAAGAGACAAGAGTTTTCCTTTCTTTCAGTTCTCCCCTTGACTACACATTAGTTGTCACAAAATGGAGGCATAAATATACATAGGCACTCAAGGAACTATTTCATCAGCCAATATGTGCACATTGGAAGTATTAAGGCACAGTCAGCACAGAGTAGCCAAAGGGATGGGCCCAGTGAACCCTAAGATAGGGAAACCTATTCTCACCATTATTTGTCCTAACCAGCCTGACTCCTGACAACTCCCATCTTCCTTGTTTGTATATAGAAACCACCACGCACGTCTTTTTATGCAAGACACCTGGGAAAGAGGGTTGAGTCCAAAATTAAAAGAAATACCATTATATTAAATACACAATTATGCTGTCAAATGAAATTCAAAAGTGTACGACATGACCTCCAATAGCCATTTGCTTCCTGAAAACAAAGAGTACTTAATTTGACCATTAATTTCCTCATTTGCAAATTGAACATGTTCTACTTTTCAAAGGGAAATTTACAAAAAAAGAACAAATGGTCAAATTCAATTGAATAACATGACATTCAACATGCAATTGTTTTGGCTAATGAAATGCCAAACTACTTTCAGTGGCACTTCTAGGCATTTGCTGTTATTAAACAACAGGGGCTTGACCAGTCTGATGCTCAATATGTATAATTTTACACTTGAAATATCACAAAAAATTAAATATTTTAAAAAATACTAGTTGTATTACTTAGGATTCTCCAGAGAAACAAAACCAATAGGGTATAGGGTATATATATATATATATATATATATATATATATGTATATATATGTATATCTACGTGTATATATATATATGCCCTAATATATATGTATGTGTGTATACGTATATGTGTGTACATGTGTATACACACATGCACATATATAAGAGCATAATGTATATGCACAATATAGGATATTTATTATATATATTTAATATAATATATGATGCATATTATATATAATTTTTAGTATTATATGTGTGTGTGTGTATATATATATATATAGTATTGCTTATATATGTTATAAGGAATTGCCTAACACATTATGCAGGCTGACAAGTCCCAAGATCTGCAGAGTGAGTCAGCAAGCTAGAGACCCAGGAATGCTGATGGGATATGTGAAAGGAAAATAAATCTTGGGACCCCCAAATCACAGAGCTGAAGGGAAAAGTCAAGCTGAGAACTGCTTAGGGCAAACCTGCCTCCCATTCTATTCAAAGTCATCCCTCTGCGTAGTGAGATAAATGCATATCTAATTGCTTCATTTGGAAAGGCTAATTAGAAACTCTTTTTTTATTATTATACTTTAAGTTTTAGGGTACATGTGCACAACGTGCAGGTTTATTACATATGTATACATGTGCCATGTGTTGGTGTGCTGCACCCATTAACTCGTCATTTAACATTAGATATATCTTCTAATGCTATCCCTCCCCCCTCCCCCCACGCCACAACAGGCCCCGGTGTGTGATGTTCCCCTTCCTGTATCCATGTGTTCTCATTTTTCAATTCCCACCTATGAGTGAGAACATGTGGTGTTTGGTTTTTTGTCCTGCGATAGTTTGCTGAGACTGATGGTTTCCAGCTTCATCCATGTCCCTACAAAGGACATGAACTCATCATTTTTTATGGCTGCATAGTATTCCATGGTGTATATGTGCCACATCTTCTTAGACTCCCACACAATAATAATGGGAGACTTTAACACCCCACTGTCAACATTAGACAGATCAACAAGACAGAAAGTTAACAAGGATATCCAGGAATTGAACTCAGCTCTGCACCAAGTGGACCTAATAGACATCTACAGAACTCTCCACCCCAAATCAACAGAATATACATTCTTTTCGGCACCACACCACACCTATTCCAAAATTGACCACATAGTTGGAAGTAAAGCTCTCCTCAGCAAATGTAAAAAAACAGAAATTATAACAAACTGTCTCTCAGACCACAGTGCAATCAAACTAGAACTCAGGATTAAGAAACTCACTCAAAACTGCTCAACTACATGGAAACTGAACAACCTGCTCCTAAATGACTACTGGGTACATAACGAAATGAAGGCAGAAATAAAGATGTTCTTTGAAACCAATGAGAACAAAGACACAACATACCAGAATCTCTGGGACACATTCAAAGTAGTGTGTAGGGGAAATTTGTAGCACTAAATGCCCACAAGAGAAAGCAGGAAAGATCTAAAATTGACACCCTAACATCACAATTAAAAGAACTAGAGAAGCAAGAGCAAACACATTCAAAAGCTAGCAGAAGGCAAGAAGTAACTAAGATCAGAGCAGAACTGAAGGAAATAGAGACACAAAAAACCCTTCAAAAAGTCAATGAATCCAGGAGCTGGTTTTTGAAAAGATCAACAAAATTGATAGACCTCTAGCAAGACTAATAAAGAAGAAAAGAGAGAAGAATCAAATAGACGCAATAAAAAATGACAAAGGGGATATCACCACCGATCCCACAGAAATACAAACTACCATCAGAGAATACTATAAACACCTCTATGCAAATAAACTAGAAAATCTAGAAAAAATGGATAAATTCCTCGACACATACACCCTCCCAAGACTAAACCAGGAAGAAGTTGAATCTCTGAATAGACCAATAACAGGCTCTGAAATTGAGGCAATAATTAATAGCTTACCAACCAAAAAGAGTCCAGGACCAGATGGATTCACAGCCGAATTCTACCAGAGGTACAAGGAGGAGCTGGTACCATTCCTTCTGAAACTATTCCAATCAATAGAAAAAGAGGGAATCCTCCCTAACACATTTTATGAGGCCAGCATCATCCTGATACCAAAGCCTGGCAGAGACACAACCAAAAAAGAGAATTTTAGACCAACATCCTTGATGAACATTGATGCAAAAATCCTCAATAAAATACTTGCAAACTGAATCCAGCAGCACATCAAAAAGCTTATCCACCATGATCAAGTGGGCTTCATCCCTGGGATGCAAGGCTGGTTCAACATACGCAAATCAATAAACGTAATCCAGCATAGAAACTCTTATCTACCTATGCTTTGGGACTCCCCTCCCCACTTTGAGTTGTCCCACCTTTGCTTCCAGTTGTCCCACCTTTGCTTCCAGTTGTCCCACATTTCCATACCAAGCCAATGTTCATCTTACATATATTGATTGATGACTCATGTCTCCCTAAAATGCATAAAACTAAACCGTGTTCTGACCATCTTGGGCACATGTTGTCAGGACCTCCTGAGGTTGTGTCACGGGTGCACATCCTCATGGCAAAATAAACCTTCTAAATTAACTGAGACCTGTCTCAGATGTTTGGGGTTCACAGGTAGTTCCATTCTAAAGGCTGGCAGACTTCAGGCCCCATAAAAGCCAATGTTTCAGATTGAGTCCAAGGCAGGAAAAATTCCTTCTTACTTGAGGAAAGGTCAGCCTTTTTATTCTAGTCAGGCCTTCAACTGATTGAATGAGGCCCACTCACATGAGGGAGGGCAATCTACTTTACTCTGTCTACTAATTCAAATGTTAATCTCATCCAGAAACACCATCACAGACACACCCAGAATAAAGTTTGACCAAATATCTAGGCACCCATTGTCCCAGCCAAGCTGACACATAAAATTAACCATCACATTATTTGACAAAGAAAGCTATTAAATAATAAGAATTTTTAAACAGCAGAATGTTATAAAAAATACATTTATGTTATAAAATAAAACACAAAACTAGCCTTGCTGGCAGCTTGAGGATATTCAGTGGCATAAAACCACAAGCACTTAGCCAAATACTTTCCTTATTTGTAAATTAAAAAGAAGAGAGTAAGTTAAATAAAGCTTTTGAAAAAGAACAGTCCCAAATTTTAGTTAAATAATAAAAGGATATTAAATAACAATTGTTTTGTATAACAAAATTCCAAACTGTATTCTTTGGCAACTGACTGGAGAGGCTGAAGAGCATCTACTGTCATAAAACCACAAGCACTCAGTCAGATGATTCATTTCCCTACCTGTCATTTTTAAGAAAATGTATGAAAAAGAACCACGACCAGAATTTAAACACCCAAAACCTACTTACATATTTTCTTCTTTTTCTTCCCCCCAAAATTAGGCTTAGTGGTTTGGAATTTTAAAAGCTCAAATCAAGAATGACTCTCCAAGGAAATGTATCCATGGTTACATTAAATTGGAAACTGACACTGAGTTATTGTCCTCTGTCCATTTTCATCCCCTTGCCCCAAAAAAACTGATAATTGAGAAGAAATTACCATACTGAAAGAGTGAGTGACTCATCCAGATTACCAAAGGGAATTTGGGTTGCTGCATTACAATGGAGAAAAGAAGACTACTTCTGGAACTGAGGAGATTCACTGGGGCATCACTTAGCACTCCCAAGTCCAGTTATAAAGTTCAATGAAAAACTGATGCAACTCCGTGATGACATCACCTGCAAGGACTCAGATCCTTTGGCAATGAATGCTTGAGTCACCCTACCAGGTAAATATTCACCAGGAACTTGAGCTGCCAGCATAGATTAAGGAGAACATGGAATTGATGTCACAGGAAGAAAAGTGAGAATGCTTTCTCCCTGTGATTTTCATGACTATTGAAAAGTACTGGTAATTATTAAGGTTATAATTTGGGTTACAGATGGGATATGATTGGTTTGACATCACCCCATGATAATATGTTGACTGATGGGCCTTTGTATCTTCCTTATGTTGTGAAGAGTGTTTTTCCATCTGAGTAAATGGCAACAGTAGATGAGTTTTAGCAATTGACAATAGGGATGAAGTGTGTTGGTTATTTTTGTTTTGTCCACCTAGATATATCCTGTAACCTTTTCTGCAAGCTATGTGCCCTAGGAGACTGAGGCTTGTAGACTACATTACCTGGGCTTCCTTGCCTTCAGCTAATAGTTGGGTTTGGCCAGTGGTAGGCAACTGCAAGAAATCCAAGAGTGGGAGGAGAGAGGCCAACCTCACCACAAGCTTTACTTGTCACTGTGTCTCTGGCAGTAGATTTCTCACTCTACAATTATAACTGTTAGTTAGTGGTGTTTTTTAGTGCTAGCCAATAACACTATTCCTTCCCCTTGCCACTGAAATTCCAGGTTTCCTAAAAACTTCCCATTCTTGCTGATCCAAACAGCCTATGTGGTATTTTCTCTCTGCCTACATATGCAAATGGTTCCTTTATTAGAGTATGACTACTTGAACTATCTGATTCAAATTCTGTTTGCTGTTAGGTCCCAAATTGATATGGTAGTATATTTTTTAAATCCTTGTATAGCAGACTCCTGTGGTGTTCTTCCTGTATCCCCTCAGGTCTCACCTCTAAATCTCAAGGCAAGTTACTAAAAACACCCATGACTCTTGGCTCTGCAGAGCTAAGTCTCACCTTTGGATCTATAGGGCTACTTACTACACATGACTCTCTGTCTTAGGGGCTTTTTTTCTCACCTTTGGACCATGCTGGACATCAAACAAGGCAAGATGGAGGTGACAGAGATTTATATCACCCCTGGGGGAAGTGCTTTAACAAGTATGGTTGGGTATTTGGTGGCTAAATACCCCCAGCCTCTTCACCCTACACTCGGGATGAATGTGAGGTATGCGTTCCACACAGTCTCCCACAGGGTCCCCCTGGGAATTAGCCCCAATTGCCCACAGTGGTAACCTGCTAGATCGTTCTCCCCACCTTTGATTGGCTGCCTTCCTTGTATGTTTCACGTCTCCACATCCCTACCAGTGCTATCTGGGACTCCATTCCAAGTAAGCACTTTCTACTCAAGTGTGTCTCAGGGTCTATTTCCAGGGAAAGCACACTTGAACACCTTGCATGCTAATTCACCCTCACACTTGAATGTCTGGCTAAAAGTAATGTAGGCTCAAAATTACTTTGCACCAAAAATTCAAAGACAATTCTTTATTTCTGGGGCATTTCTAGTTGCTTCATTAGCTCCCTTTATCTTGAGAGAATTCCCTCCCCCCTTTACAAACCACTCCCATTTTAAATTCACTTTTGATTCCAACTTTTAACCACTGCCTACTCCAAACATCAAGGGAGACAAATCAAGACCTCTAAGTGGGCTCCTTAAAGCCCCCTCCCAATAGAAATTTAGGGCTGCAGGGCCTCTCCACGTGTCCACTCAGCCTCCCTTCCAGCTTCTCTAAACAGGGCCCCTGTTTACTCCAGCACCCCCAGACTCTGCAACATTAGTAAACACCCTTTCAAGAGGGAGTAGATAGAGTTCATCGGCTTGTGACCTCTGGTAGCCCAGAGATGGCTCAGAAGTCAAGAAACCACGTGAACAAAAGCCACGTCCAACCAAAAGCAACACAGCTTCCGTTTGTAATGGTTGCATCAGGGGAAGGATTTATTGATCCACACTGTTTTCTTGGATTTTCCATCCTCGCCGGAGGGCAGAGGTGAGTTGATGGCATGGTGTGTTGGCAAAGGCCAGCTCCAGCCTGGTGTGGCTTGTGCCAGCGTCCACAGTGACTCTGTCAGATCCGTGTCATTTTTTGTGATTCCCAAGCTATCTACTGAGTAAAATGCTCAGCACGGATTTAGCGGCCAGGCTGGGTCTTAAGTATTCATTTGCCTTCCTCCTGATGCTCTGTGCAGATGTGCTGGGACCTACTTCAGAGTGTCCCTGAGCCATGACTGCTAGACTCCACAGACGGCTTCAGGAAGACAGCACAGAAAAGACACCTGTGAAAGTTGATGGAATCCAGAATTACCTGAAGAAGAAGCACCAAGTAGTCCTTGAAACCCCTCCGCATTTCCCCTCCCTAACACACACACACACACACACACACACACACACGCACGCACACGCGCTTGACCAAAAGAGTCGGCTTTGCATGAATATATTTCTAGAATCTCTATGTTGGTCCGTGGACATGTCTATCAATTCCTGTTTCATTTACTAATCCTACAGAGTAAGTTTCAAGTCCAGAATGACAAGCTCCTCCTTTTACATAATCCTTCACATTTTTTGCAGTATAATTTCATCTGGTCTTCCAGTTACACAAACACTGAAAATTCTGCTGCGACTTATGATTAGGATTGCACTGGATTTACTGATTTATTTAGAGGAGAATTGATGCCATTGCAAAAATTGATCTTCACTTTTACCTCGTTGCACTGCTGAGAGCAAGATGGGTCATCAGCAGCTGTACTGGAGCCATCCGCGTAAATTCGGCCAGGGTTCTCGCTCTTGTCACGTCTGTTCAAACCGGCATGGTCTGATCCGGAAATATGGTCTCAATATGTGCCGCCAGTGTTTCCGTCAGTACACGAAGGATATCGGTTTCATTAAGTTGGACTAAATGATCTTCCTTCAAAGGATTATCCAAGGCATCTACTGAATGAAAAACCATGATAGTTCTTTGTACATAAAATAAACATTTGAAAAAAAACATTGATCTTCATTTTCAGAAAAATGTAGTATTTTAAAATCTTATTTGAATATTCAAACTGGAAGCTCATAAAAAGTTGCATGTGTGTTTTCCTTATATGTGTCTTCATCATTTTTCTAGGTGTTTCATGACGATTGTGATGAATGTAAGTAAGATATTTTATTTCTATTATATTCCCTATTTATTGGAAGACTATGTAAATTTTTCATTTATTTATTTTTGTCGTAGAGATGGGATGATCACCTTATGCTGCCCAGGATGTTCTTGAACTCCTGGGCTCAAGCGATCTACCCCACTCAGCCTTCCAAAGTGCTGGGATTATAGGCATAAGCCACTGTGCCTGGCCTACAATGCAAATTTTTATGCTTTTAGATCCTGTCAGTCAGCCTCTCCTGGCCTACTTCCTAGGTGATTGCCTTGGTTTTCTAGGATGTCAGTTCCTTAAAAGAAAAACAGTTTTCCACTTTCTTTCTTAATAAAATATTTCTATACCTATAAGTTCTCTTCCCTCTTCAAATTGTTTAGGACACTGAACATGGCCTCATGGTCTTTACATGATTCTACATGGGGTAGAAGAAAACTGGGAAGACTGAGCCTTCCTTCCCTGTCACTCAAGAAAGGGAGTGTGCTGGGTCCCTTTACAGGAACCTCAATTTCCTCAGTTCTTACATAAGATTGAGTGGGCAGCCAGTGTGTAGGCAAGCCATGTCTCCTCATAATAGTCATTTCAGTTCCTCATGAGAACCCCATTACAAAAAACACAAAGCCCTGTCCTTACTGTTGTCCCTCTGTGTGATGGTTAATACTGAGTGTCAACTTGATTGGATTGAAGGATGCAGGGTGTTGACCTTGGGTGTGTCTGTGGGGTGTTACCAAAGGAGATTAGAATTTGAGTAAATGGGCAGACCTACCCTTAATCTGGTGGCCACAATCTAATCAGCTGCCAGCAAATATAAAGCAGGCAGAGAAAAGTGAAAGGTAGAGACAGGCGTAGCCTCCCAGTCTACGTCTTTCTCCTGTGCTGGATGCTTCCTGCCCTCCTGGTGATGAAAGTGATAATGTGGCTGGGCACAGTGGCTCACACCTGTAATCCCAGCACTTTGGGAGGGCGAGGCGGGCTGATCACCTGAGATCAGGAGTTCAAGACCACCCTGGCCAAAATGGTGAAACCCTGTCTCTATTAAAAATACAAAAAATTAGCTGGGCATGGTGGTAGGCACCTGTAATCCTAGCTACTTGGGAGGCTGAGGTAGGAGAATCACACGATCCCGGGAGGTGGAGATTACAGTGAGCTGATATTATGCCATTGCACTCCAGCCTGGGCAACAAGAGCAAAACTTCGTCTCAAAAGAAAAAGAATGTGATAATGAGAGCAAAATTTTTGCTTCCTGTTCCCATGACATTACATTCTGCTGGCCTAGAGGTCTTAGTTCCAGAGGGAGGAATGCTGCCACTAGGAGACACAACGATTCCATTAGAGTGGAAGTTAAGGTTGCCACCTGGACACTTTGGGCTCCTCCTACCTTTAAGTCAACAGGCTAAGAAGGAAGTTATAGTGTTGACTGGGGTGACTGACCCAGACTATCAAGATGAAATCAGCCTACTACTCCACAATGGAGATAAGAAAGAATACACATGGGCTGGGCACGGTGGCTCATGCCTGTAATCCCAGCACTTTGGGAGGCTGAGGCGGGTGGAACACTTGAGGTCAGGAGTTCGAGACCAGCCTGGCCAGCATGGCAAAACCCTGTCTCTACTAAAAATACAAAAATTAGCCAGGCGTGGTGGCACGCACCTGTAATCCCAGCTACTCAGGAGGCTGAGGCAGGAGAATTGCTTGAACCCGGGAGGCAGAGGTTGCAGTGAGTCGAGATTGTGCCACTGCACTCCAGCTTGGGTGACTGAGCAAGACTGTCTCAAAAAAAAAAAAGTGTACACATGGAATACAGGAGATCCATTAGGGCTTCTCTTAGTATTACCACGCCCTGTGATTAAGGCCAATGGGAAACTACAACAGCTCAATCTAGGCAGGACTACAAATGACCCAGACCCTTCAGGAATGAAGGTTTCAGTCACTCCACCAGGAAAATAACCACGACCTGCGGAGGCGCTTGCTGAAGGCAAAGGGAATAGAGAATGGGTAGCAGAAGAAGGTAGTCATCAATACCAGCTATGACCACGTGACCAGCTGCAGAAATAAGAACTATAGTTGTCATGATTATTTTCTCCTTTTGTTAAAAACATGTTTGTGCATGTATACACTTTTACTAAGTAAATATCTTTATTTTATTTCCTTTTCCTTTATCGTGTGATATAAGATTTATTGACTTTATATCAGCATTTACTATTGTTAACTTTATGTAATGATATTTGGGTTGGGGATTGGTGCGTTTCCAGTTGTATGAAGGATAGTTGTATTATGTTAGACATAATTATGACCTTATTATTGTCTTTATTTGAAGATTATGTGTGCTCCCAGGAGATGTGTATGGGTTCAAGTTGACAAGGGGCGGACTTGTGATGGTTAATACTGAGTGTCAACTTGATTGGATTAAAGGATACAGGGTGTTGATCCTAGGTGTGTCTACAGGGTGCTGCCAAAGGAGATTAGCATTTGAATAAGTGGGCTGGGGAAGGCAGACCCACCCTTAATCTGGTGGGTGAAATCTAATCAGCTGCCAGCAAATATAAATCAGGCAGAGAAATGTGAACGGTTGAGACGGGCCTGGCCTCCTAGTCTACATCTTTCTCCCCTGCTGGATGCTTCCTGCCCTCCAACATCGGACTCCAAGTTCTTCAATTTTGGGACTCAGACTGACTCTCCTTGCTCCTCAGCTTGCAGACAGCCTATTGTGGGACCTTGTGATCGTGTAAGTTAATACTTAATAAACTCATATTATACATATATATATATCCTATTAGTTCTGTCCCTCTAAGAGAACCCTGACTAATACACTTGGACAGCCTGGAAAATCATGTCCTGAATCTAGACAATACTCACATTGGTCACACTTTAATGGCAACAATATAGTTATCCTAGATCAGAGACTTGGAAGGGACTATGGCTTGAGACATATGAGTGTGTCTCAAGGAACTGGACCAGTTTTAGCATAAGATTTTCCAAAGCATTAAAAGCCCACCTGCATCCTGGGTTCACATAATAAAAGTGTGGAGCTCCACTGCGCTGAGCTTTGGGAGGGGGTTAGGTGTGTGAGACACAGCAGTGTCAAATTGCAGTGTTTAATTTCTGTGACTAAACAAACACTCCATTTACATGAATTATATATTATAGAAGGAGTAATTGCAGAGTCATGACCAAGGCAGGATGCAGAGATTGACAAGTAAGTGGGAAATTCGACCTTAGACTAATTCCCTGATTGGAGCATGGCAGACAAAGTTGCTGATCACTACCCAGGGAACCTGGCAAGATGCAGTGGGTGCTGTTTATCTACACAAAGAAGAAATTTTAATGAAGGAATTTTGCACAAGCCAGGAAGAAGCTCTGAGGCCAGGATAGCTGAGTGTTTCATCCAGGGAAGAGACGCAGATGGCGCCCAGCCACAGGATATACCTGCTTCCTCACCCAGCAAATTCCCTCACCCTATTGAGTCCTGAACCCGAAGGAAGCCAGGTGATGGTGGCCAGTGTTTGAATCTTGCATACTGTTGGCACTAGGTTCTGAGGGCAATTGTGAGTCACCATAGTAACCATGACTTCACTTTGTACTGAACCAATAAGGCCCTGGGACTCAGGGAAAGAGAGAGAGTGCCAAAGCATGTTTCCTCTTACTGTTTACCCTCTGGTCTAGATCTTTCTTAAAAAGCAATCTGAGTGGCCTGACAGGTAAAATATCCTGATATACTAAGATCATAGAGCATCCTTTTGTGCCATTACCTAACTAACCTATCTGATAAACCCCAACCCTGTTTGGTAATCAGGGGAGGGTATGGGAGAGTCATTTGTTCAAACTGATACAGAGACACTATAGAGCAGTGGGTAGGAGCACAAGGCTTCAGATACAGGCTTTCTCAGTTCCAGTCTCACCTCTCTGTAACCTTGGGCAAGTCCTTTAATCTCTCTTGGGAGCCCAAAATTGAGAACACAGTTGGCATCCACCCCTGGCCTTGGCATTGTGCCAGATTCAAATAAAATACCACACAGCATTTTTGAGGGTGAGACAGGGTCAGGTATCAGAGGTGAGTACAATCTTTAAATCACTGAGATTACGTTCCCCGGATGGAAACTCAGCAGGATGGGCCTTAGAAACAGAAACTAGGTATCGCTTGAGAATGTACAGTTTATTTCTTACACAGCGGGTTGGAGTAAGAGCCGTAACTGCTTCACCAATGATATTCAAAGGAGACAGGTGAGAAGAAGGCAGCTCTGCAAAAGAGCAACATAAAATTGTGTTAAAATTGGTGTGGATACAAGAATTACATTAACACTTGAGTTTAAGCTAGTGCTTTGAGTGCAATCTAACAAGTCTGTGTGTGTCAGAATGAAGATCGGATTGATGCAACAGTATGTCCTTAACGTTCCAGGTCCTGTCAGGCTCCTATACAGCCTCATGTGTGAGACAGATTGAATAAATGATATGATTGGCATTTCAAATCAGATGATGGCCCAAAGCAATCGCCTGTGACTACTGCTGTTAGCCAAGTGTGTGTGTGTGTGTGTGTGTGTGTGTGTGTGTGTGTGTGTGTGTTTGTGCGTGATATGTGGCTGTGTGGGTGTGTGGCAGTGAAGAAGAGGTCTCAGTTCCACTTGATTACCTGGAATTTATCATCTTTTTCAGGCTTTCTTAGTTGAGCTGTCTTCCTGAGGTTGTTTGGAGCAGCTGCGTCATGGATAAAGAACTCTCTAAAGCCAGTCCCAACAAGCTTGCACTGAACATCAAGAAGTCTGACAAGTCCTTCAAATGCAAGACGCCCACCGAAAATGTGCTGATCTTTTTAATCAACAGACAACTGGGCAGGCACAGAAGTGACATCGACCTGTCAAGATGGGTGTGGATGCTGTCATAAAGCAACTCCAGGGTGGACATGGCCTTGGACAAAAAGTCATGTGGCTTATGTGCTGAGGCCTGCCCAGAATTTTGAGACATTAATTATAATTAGAACAATAAACTCCTCCCATGTTTGAGCCATTAAAACAGAGTCTGTCGTTTCACTCGTTTGGGTTGGATGTGTGTTTGCTGACAGGGCTTACTTGGGTTACACTGGAAGGGGCTTTTGTTCATCCTACCGCACAGTGCAGGGGTGCTCAGACACGGAGCAGAGAGTGAGATCATGCTGCACACCAGATCTCCCCCACCATCAATCTGAAAAACACTGTGAAGTAATGATGTAGTACTTGGCATTCAAAGAGCAAAGACTCTTCTCCCTAGCCATTTTGGAGAGACTGCCCTGGTGTTCCCCTCTAAAACCTAATGCTTGTCCTAGTGAAAAGACATTGTTTAAGAGCAGACCAACAGCTGGGTTGGGAGTGTGGGGTATGCTTTAACATTGCAGATATCATGTCCACAGAGCCTACTAGAGGCAATTGCCCTGCTCATTGTCCCCAGGAAAGTAGAATGTCCTGGTGGCTTTTTTTTTTTTTGGCATGTCAAACAAAACTTCAGGCCACAGCTAATCAAAGAGAGTTAATTTTCCTGAAGGGAAGCCACCCAATAGTCTAACAAGACATGTGAGATGGCTCCCATTCAAAAAGCTCTGTCCCCAAGGAATGTGTTGAGCAAGTCAGATACTCACTCCAAGAAACCTGAAATGGGAATTATATGGGCAATTGGTCACTAAGAAGTGAGAGCTAAAGGTGAAGTGGGGACAGGGAGAGCAAAGAGGTCAGAACCATGGTGGATATTTGCAAGCCCAAGTTAAGAGTAAGATGAAACTTACATAAGGTGAACCACAAAAGTGTTAACTTATGTAAAATCACAATGTATAAATTTATAAAAGGAGACAAGGAAACTCTATTTCTTAGAAAGGGTTGCAGCCTACACAGTAGCCATGCCACAGGCTGGGAAGTGTGCCTCTGGCCAAGACCATAGACCGGCACTTGGAAGGAGGAAGGGTTGGGGCAGGAGCTTTATGCTGAATGGGTTGGCTGAACATACAAATTCTACAAGTTAGAGGAGGAGCTATGAATATTCATAAGGAGGATCTGACACATTCGTTTTCAAGAAACATCCCTGTAACATACCACTCATGTTCACCTTGGGGTGCAGGTGTAACATTTAACTGTATCACATTTAGGCCCTATACGACAACAGATCTTTCAGGGCACATGGGAACACAAGTGCACAATCCATAATTCAGCCAGAGCCAGTCCATGGTCCGTGGTTTCTTATTAGGAGATAGTTACTGCAATCAATCGATTGCCCAGTGAAAGCTGTAGTTATGGCTATGGTACAGGAGAGTGAGGGTCAGTTAGTAAGCATCTGGCAATAAGTGAGTTGCAATTGTTTCAATATCGCTTATCTCTAGGTCAGTGCTTGTTTAACTGCTAGAGAAAAAGAAAAGCTTGTGGCAGTGGGAATATACTTTATTCTTTCAGTGTAAGGGTGCACGACTTAACCCTTGCCTGACATCCTTGAATCCTGTTTATAATTTTGTATCTTATTGCCTCAAAAAGTCTGTTCTGTCCTTATTATGATGTCTATTTGAGCATTAATGCTGATGAGTTGTGTCTAAACCATAAAAGAGAGGAAATATAATGAGGCTTGTCTGACCTGCAATCTGCTCATGACCAGGAACTCAGTTCTAAGGTTCTTCTAGGGTCCCCTTGGCCAAAGGAGGGTCAATTTTGTTGGTGAAGGCTTAGGATTTTATTTTTACTTTACAAAAGCCATCACAAATTCTAAGCATCTCTCTTGTCCTTTAATGTCCTTTAAAGATGCAAAATAAGCCTGTGAGCAGCCCTTCTGTCCCCACTTCCTCTCCTCTCCAATTCCCTGTGTTCTCACAACCTGTCCAGCATTCCCCAAGGCCCCTCCTGTGTCCCCTCCCCTACATCTAAGGCTTAGGCTTATTATTCTCTTGCCCCTTAGTCAGGTTTCCTCCAGATTTTTTTTTTTTTGAGACTCAGTTTCACACTGTCGCCCAGACTAGAGTACAATGGCACAATCGCAGCTCACTGCAACTTCCGCCTCCCGGGTTCAAGTGATTCTCCTGCCTCAGCCTCCCAAGTAGCTGGGATTACAGGTACCTGCCACCACGCCCGGCTAATTTATTTCATATTTTTATTAGAGACGGGGTTTCACTATGTTGGCCAGGCTGGTCTCGAACTCCTGACCTCGTGATCCACTCACCTCGGCCTCCCAAAGTGCTGTGATTACAGGCGTGAGCCACCGCACCTGGCTCAGATTTTTTATGGGGTAGAAAATTTAACCCCTCTATGTCCTTTTCACCCTCCCCTCTGTCCCTGTTGCCTTCTCTGTCCCTGCTCTGATTCAGCATTGCCAAAAAGGAGCCAACAGCCTCTCCTCAGAGGATGCAGCTGGCTGTAGAATGGAGGGGAGGGGTTAGAGGTTGCCAGGTAGAGGGGCCTCCTGGGTGCACTTTTGCGGGGAATGCTGCCTGGACACTCCTGCATCAGTGACTATTTACCTGCAGTCCAGCATTGAACAGTGGCTGTGAGGTGGAGAAAAGGTGGGGAACGGAGGCTGAAAAAGCAGCAGGTAGGGCAAGAAGGAGCCAAACCCACAGGAGCAGAGGCTGATAACAGTCAACCTCCTACACTCCATGGCCACGCAACAGAAGAGACAGAATTTAGGATACAGAGTTACATGCAGATAAATCTCACTATTATACTGAGTGAGAAAACAAGTAGCACAGAATTATGTACCAAATAGTTACTCAATTGTGCCAAGCAGTACTTGGATATATACATAGACAGTAAAGTTATCCAAACTAGAGCAGCAGCACATTCAAGTGAAGCTCTGTCCAGTCTCAGACTTGGCTAGTGCCCCAAAACAGTTGATACCAACTATTTCCCATCTTGCAAGGAGTTGCCTAACAATGCAGGCCTGGTAAAGAAGTCAATCACAATCATGTGACCTCTGACCACTCACCCACCTGCGGGTGTCTACTCACACTGGAAGTCTGGGTGAGTTGGAGACCAGGAAGCCCGCTTCACAGGCGTTGCATAGTGTGCTGAGTTCTCAAGAGGAAAATGCCCTACACTTCAAATTTACTGGAAGGTTGTAGCTACTCAGCATATCCTTAATGGGCTTGACTTGTGTCCCCAGAAGTCAGACTCACAAATAAATTTTAGAAGGGGAGTGGCTGCAGGAGAGGGATGAGATTTGGCCAGATTCTCCTAAAGAGATTTTTCTCAGGAAATCTTAGTGGAGGCCATAAGTAGCCTTCTCGGGGGAAATCCGGACACAGCTGATTGCCAGGGATTAGAGGCTGAGTGGAGAGTGCGTACACGGTGTCAGGAGACACTATTCTTCTACTCTTTCATTTCTGATTGCTGCCTCTCATTGCTCAAATCATCTACTAACCAGAGAGCAAGGAAGCCAAAGTGATGTGGTCCATGGTATCAGCCTTCTGCAACACAGAGCCTTGTAGAGAAGCATATATCTGGTTGAACAAACTGAGAATAATCTAACCAATTCACCAATTTTTTCCACAGCCAGCATCCACTGTTGCTTTGATCAGAGGAAAAAATACCCTTGCATAACACACGGTATGAGGTCGATTTGATTATAATACCACACGGATCCTAAATTGTAACTTTAGTGGTTACAGGAAAGTTTCCTACACATTCTCATGGAATGGGTGAAGGAAAAGAAATCTTATCTCCCTATGAAACTAATTTCTTATACTCTGTCAGCACCTGGAAATGGTGGTGGATGTGTACCTGGTGGAATAACCTAGGAATTTGTTGCTGAAAGATATGAATTTTTGGAAGTGATACCATTATGGAATTGCATCAGTTTTCCATGGAACATTACACCTCGACACGGAAGTGCTAGGTGGTGCCCCAGTGAATCCCCTCGGGTACAGAACTCGTCATCTTTCTCACATTAGGAAACAGCAATCCAAACTCCCCTTGGTCATCTGGATCACTCACCCATTCAGGACAGTGACCCCTTCTCAATCCCAACTTTTGTTATCCAAAGACTTGAAAATGGACAGGGAACAAGGAGTCAATGTCAGTTTCCAAGATAATGGAACTGTGGATATTTTCCAAGGAAGAGGCATCTTAGCTCAAATATTTTAGCCTCTAAACTATCCAAGTCCTATTTTTGGAGAGAAGGAAGGGGGAAAATCTGTGAATCATTTTTGGGGCATAAGAGTGGGGACAGTCATTCTCTATCCCATCCTGGCAATGGAGAATGGCACTATAGGTTGCTTACAGGTCCAGAACTAGAGCCATATCCTGTAGGACAGCCCTCCAACTTTGCAGGTTTCTGCTTCCTACATAATGCTACAACTGACTTTTCAACAGGCCATTCCAGCACTGTATAAGGCCAGATGCTTCTGGGTGATGGTAAGACTGGTAGATTACACGGGCCTGAGCTCAGCTACCATCTTCAGTTGCCATAAAAAGAGTTATTGGACAAAAGTGATATTTTGGAAAAACCACAGTGTTGGGGAAGTAGAGCAGCAATACAGAAATGTATAGGTAACAGTAGAGGAACTGCCTGTTTACTCACCTCCCAGCAAAGAAAATGCAACTGTAAACTAAAGGACTTCATTTGTCCCTCACGTAAGCTCGATTCTGAATTTTGGATTTGTCATTCTCATGTCTGTATGCCTGTTGTGTAAAATAAGTAGAGGCCGAATTCAAATTATTTTGTCCCATAACCCCTCCCAATGTCCAAGTCACGTCCATTCTGCTGGGTTCTTTCATCTCTGCTCCCTATTATCAATCCTAGAGTTAGCCCTACACATTTTGTGATCACTGCTAGATAAGGACATGATGTCTGTTGTGAACTTAGTATTCCACTTGGTCAGGGTTCAGTAATTTGTACACCCTGTCCAAGATAATCATCACAACTCTAATCTTCCCATATCAAAGCTTCTCGCTTCCCCCAGCTCAGGCTGGGTCCAGGCTGCAGCCTGCAGTGGGAAAGGGCGGTGACCCTTCCACTTGTACTCAGACATCATCTGCACTCCTCCCCTTTTGCAAATACTGGTCCACCAGGGTCTGTTGAATAGGGGGAAAGGCAAGAGTTCCAGGTCAGTAAACATCTCCCTTATCTGGATGGAGTTTAGCAGCTGTTTAAATCTGATTTTGTTTTCTTCAGTGAGTGCCTTAATGGCTGTTCAGGGACGAAATCACTAGGTCTCAAGTCCCTACAGTTCCCTGACATAAGGCCTCCACACAGGTCTCTTGAGAAAACTTCCTTTAGAATACTCCAGACCAAACCAAATACTATTTCTCTCTCTCTCTCCCCTTCTCTTCCTCTCTCCCCTTTCTCTCCTCTCTTCTCTTTCTGCTATCCTACTTCCTTTTTAAGCTTCTTTGTGATTCTATCTTTTGAGAAGCTGATTCAAGCCCTTCTTGTGGCCCCTGTGAAGTGCCATCACTCCAGGAAGTTTGAGGTGAAGAGCATTTTCTTCCTGTAAGCTGAGGACACTATTCAACCTCTGTTAAGTGGGCCTCTCTGCTCTCCAAGTCACCCAGATTCTCTAATGTGAGTACATACTCACACATGGGTGAGCAGTCAGAGCTTACGTGATTGTTTGTGATTGCCTTCTTTACCAGTCCTCCACTGATAGTCAGGCAACTCCTTGCAAGATGTGAAGCACTTGGTACCAATTTTGGAAGCATTAACTAAGTCTGAGACTAAATAGAGTTCCACTTCAACATCCTGCTGCCTTTTGGATACCTTTGCTATCTATGTGTATGTGTATCCAATATATGTACACACACACACACACACACACACACACACACACACAAAGCTTGACATGTTTTTCTTACTATTTGGTACATACTTTTATGCTACCTTTTTTCCCACTCAACTATTATAATTGTGAAATTTACCTACGTTGGTGTGTATAGTTCTATATCCTACATTTCAGCTCTTCTCTTGTATGTCAATGTGTCAGGCCTCCGAGCCCAAGCCAAGCCATTGCATCCCCTGTGACTTGCACGTATACATCCAGATGGCCTGAAGTAACTGAAGATCCACAAAAGAAGTAAAAATAGCCTTAACTGACGACATTCCACCATCGTGATTTGTTTCTGCCCCACTCTAACTGATCAACGTACTTTGTAATCTCCCCCACCCTTAAGAAGGTACTTTGTAATCTCCCCCACCCCTAAGAAGGTTCTTTGTAATTCTCCCTACCCCTGAGAATGTACTTTGCGAGATCCACCCCCTGCCCCCAAAACATTGCTCCAACTCCACCGCCTATCCCAAAACCTATAAGAACTAATGATAATCCACCACCCTTTGCTGACTCTCTTTTCGGACTCAGCCCACCTGCACCCAGGTGAAATAAACAGCCATGTTGCTCACACAAAGCCTGTTTGGTGGTCTCTTCACACGGATGCGCATGAAACAATGTACTGTAGCAGGATGGATATACCCATCTATGCTTCACTGTATGTGTTGTCTGTACCTGTTACACCATTGGAAAAAAGAAGCTCAGTGATTGGTGGGCAAGTTTTAGATTTTGTAGGCACCATATAGTACACTGTAGTGTGCTCTGTTATCCCATAATCCCAGTAGTCTAAGTAAGACTACTACTTTTCACTGGGGATATTTCCTGTGCATGACAATCAATCTAATTGTCCATCTGTCCCACCTCTTGCCCAGTGGTCTTATGGACACAGAAATATGGACTTTCCATAATGAAGGCTGATCTGGCTACCATTACTGGTGAAGTCCTACCTTGACAAATAGCAAAGAACAACACTATGCTCCAGATATGGCAACGTTCCCTGGGCAAAACTGCCAGCAACTTGGTGGCAGGACAGTTACATTGGACCTCTTCCATTGTGGATGTGTGTCACAGTCCATTGAGGCTGCTATAACAAAATACAATAAACGAGGTAGTTTATATAGAACAAAAAATATTTCTCATAGTTCTGGAGGCTGGGAAGTACAAGAATAAGATGCTGTCAGATTCAGTGTCTGGTGAGATCCTGCTTCCTGGTTCAAACATGGTACCTTCTCACTGAGTCCTCACATGGTAAAGGGAGCAAGGGGATTTTCTTGTGTCTCTTTTATATGGACACTATTCCCATTCATTAGGGCTCTACCCTCATGACTTAATCACCTCCCAAAAAACTTCTCCTCTTAATATTATTACCTTGGGGATTAAGATTTCAACATATGAATTTGGTGGGGGGATGGGACACAAACATCCGTATTATGGCAAGGAGGCAGATATTTGTCCTCATCATAATAGACACATAGTCAGGGTATGGATTATCTTCTCTATCCATAATGCTTATACCAGCATCACCATATGTGGACTCACAGAATGCCACATACTTCATTATGGTATTCCACATAGCATTGTTTTCTGTTGTACAATTGATTTCACATCAAAGGAAGTGCAGTACTGGTCTTATCACATAACCCATCACTCAAAAGTGCTTGATACAATTGAAAGGTGGATAGACTTAATGAAAAATCAGGAATCCCCTGGGTGACAACACCCTGAAAGGATGAAGTTCTATCTAAAAGGATGCAATATATGCTTTAAAACAGAGACCATTATATGATGTTGCTTCCCCCATAGATAGAATACATGTGTCCAGGAATTAAGGGGTGGAAGAGGGAGCTACTTCTCTCACTAGGACCTCTTAACAGCCAACTCACAGATTTTTTGTTTCTTCTTCTTGCCACTTTTAGCTCTGCTGATTTGGAAGTGTCAGTTCCCAAGGAGGAATGCTTCCATCAGGGATCACATGAGTGGTTGCACTGAATAGGAAGATAAGACTGCCACCTGGCCATTTTGAATACCTCGTGCCATAGAAACAGCAGTCAAGTAGGGGATTATGTCACTGGCTGGGGTGATTTACCCTGATTACTATGGGGAAATCAGATGCAGCTACATTATAAAAGAGGGAATGGGGGAGGGCCATATTTGGAATCAACTCAGGATTTTCTTGGGTTCCCCTTGGTGCTTTTATGTTCATATTAAAAGGTAATGAGAAGCTACAGCAATTAAAATAAATTGACAGTACCATGGATGACTCAGACCTCTCAGAAATGAGACCCCCAACAACTGAGTCATGGGCGGAAAAAAGTGATGGTTAACTAAATAAGAAAATTGTCATTACTTTTAAATGTGTCTGAACCTAATAATATTATATCCTTAAAACACACAGATGTGGCCGGGCATGGTGGCTCATGCTTGTAATCCCAGCACTTTGGGAGGCCAAGGTGGGTGGATCACGAGGTCAGGGGTTCAGGACCAGCCTGGCTAAGATGGTGAAACCCAGTCTCTACTAAAAATACAAAAATTAGCTGGGGGTAGTGGCAGGCGCCTGTAATCCCAGCTACTCAGGAGGCTGAGGCAGGAGAATCGCTTGAACCCGGGTGATGGAGGTTGCAGTGATCCGAGATCGTGCCACTGCACACTCCACTCTGGGCAGCAGAGTGAAACTCTGTCTCAAAAAATGTGGGGAAAAGAAAGAGAGATCAGATTGTTACTGTGTCTGTGTAGAAAGAAGTAGACATAGGAGACTACATTTTATTCTGTACTAAGAAAAATTCTTCTGCCTTGAGATGCTGTTAATCTGTAACCTTACCCTCAACCCTGTGCTCCCTGAGACACGTGCTGTGTCAACTCAGGATTAAATGGATTAAGGGCTGTGTAAGATGTGCTTTGTTAAACAAATGCTTAAAGGCAGCATGCTCGTTAAGAGTCATCACCACTCCCTAATCTCAAGTACCCAGGACACAAAACACTGCGGAAGGCCACAGGGACCTCCGCCTAGGAAAGCCAGGTATTGTCCAAGGTTTCTCCCCATGTGACAGTCTGAAATACGGCCTCGTGGGGAGGGAAAGACCTGACCGTACCCCAGCCCGACACCCGTAAAGGGTCTGTGTTGAGGAGGATTAGAAAAAGAGAAAGGAACGCCTCTTTGCAGTTGAGACAAGAGGAAGGCATCTGTCTCCTGCCCGTCCCTGCACAATGAAATGTCTCAGTGTAAAACCCGATTGTATATTCCATCTACTGAGATAGGGGAAAACCGCCTTAGGGCTGGAGGTGGGACATGCGGGCAGCAATACTGCTCTTTAAGGCATTGAGATGTTTATTTGTATACATATCTAAAGCACAGCACTTAATTCTTTATCTTGTTTATGATGCAGAGACCTTTGTTCACGTGTTTACCTGCTGACCTTCTCTCCACTATTATCCTATGACCCTGCCACATCCCCCTCTCCGAGAAACACCCAATAATGATCAATAAATACTAAGGGAACTCAGAGGCCAGCGGGATCCTCCATGTGCTGAACGCGGGTCCCCTGGGCCCCCTTTTATCTTTCTCTATACTTTGTCTCTGTGTCTCTTTCTTTTCCAAGTCTCTTGTTCCACCTAATGAGAAACACCCACAGGTGTGGAGGGGCAACCCACCCCTTCAAAAAAAAAACAAACAACAACAACAAAAAACAGATGTTGAGAGCACAACAAGTAGAAATATACAAAGCCACAAATACAAAAGATTATAAGATAAATATCTTAGGAAATGGAGAGAACAACCAGAAATAAAATATCAGGAACAGTATAACAAAATGTAATTCACCTCAGTCTCTGAGCACTTTCAACTTTAAGTTTATTCATTTTAGTATCCTGATTCTAACACTCTTTCATTCCCACTGCAAATTCCCATTCATTGATTCTATCACATTTACTCAAACCTATGATGTCCTCTCTCCTCTTCTTACAGGGCTGAAATTCCATGTTAATCATTGTAATCACCGGGTTGCTGACCATCTATCTCAGTTACTGACCCTTGTCTTTCTTGGTCATAGACCATTGACAAAAACACAACTCTGGTCAAACATAAGATACTGCTTTTCTCTGTACCTGCATTAGGTAGATGAATTTGGAGGGGAACTAACACCAGAATATGCAGACTTGCCACTAATTCACATAGATGAATGCTTTTACTCCTATCTAAGGTCAAATCTCTAACTTGCACACTAGATCTGAAATCTTACCTTCTCAAGAGCATCACTCCACCAATTCTTCTTTCTCTGACTCTTTAGTCATCTGTTCTTTCTCCCCTTTGCACCAAACTTTTCTTCTCTACATTTTGTGTCCCCAATTAACTGTTTCTCTTTTTTAAATTTATTTTTGTTTTTCATTTTTTAATTTTTCATTTTCCTATGAAGCCCCATGCATGTGAAATTCAAATATTACACGCATTTTGATTTTGTATCCCCAGTTAACTCTTTCTCTGTTTTATCCATTTCTTTTTGTTGTTGTTTTTCATTTCTTTTGTTTTCCTTTTTTATTGTTTTTCATTTCTTTTCTATGAAGCCCTCACACATGTAAAATTTAAAATATTAAGGGCCGGGCGCGGTGGCTCACGCTTGTAATCCCAGCACTTTGGGAGGCCGAGGCGGGTGGATCACGAGGTCAGGAGATCGAGACCACGGTGAAACCCCGTCTCTACTAAAAATACAAAAAATTAGCCGGGCGTGGTGGCGGGCGCCTGTAGTCCCAGCTACTCGGAGAGGCTGAGGCAGGAGAATGGCGTGAACCCGGGAGGCGGAGCTTACAGTGAGCTGAGATTGCGCCACTGCACTCCAGCCTGGGTGCCTGGGTGACAGAGCGAGACTGTCTCCAAAAGAAAATAAATAAATAAAAAATAAAATAAAATAAAATAAAATATTAACATCAATAAAAATTGTAAGTGTTTTCTCCTGTTTGCCTGTCTTTTGTCAGTTTAATTCACAGGCCCCAAAACAGAACCTAAGAAGATAAAAGCAAAGTTTGTCCTCTCCAACAATATCAATAGAAGTTGAAGCACATTTGACAAATTATAACATTCATTCGTAATAAAAAAATTTCAGCAAGCCATAAATAAAAAGAACTTCACCAGCTTGATAAAAAGCATCTATAGAAAACCTGCATATAACATCAGGCTTAGGTAAATGCCAGTTAAAACCAAGGAAATACCACTTTACCACACTAAAATGGTTAAAGTAAAGGGACATTAACAAATTTTAGTGAGGATGTGGAGAAATTAGAATCCTCATACACTGCTGGTGGAGCAGCCATATTGGAAAACAGTGTGGTAGTTCCCCAAACAGTTAAACAGAGTTACCATATGACCCCAAAATTCCACTCATATGTATACACCCATGACAAGTAAAACGTGTACACACAAAAACTTGTATAATAATCATAGTGTCATTAATCACAATAATGTAAAAGTGGAAACAACCCATAAGTACATCAACTTATGGATGCATTAATGAAATGTGATATATCCATACAATGGAATATTATTCAGCAACAAAAAGAAATGAAATAATGATACATGCTGCAACATGGATGAAATTTGAAAGCAGTATGCTAAGTGAAAGAAGTCAGACACAAAGGACAACAAATGGTATGATTCTACTTGCACAAAAAAATCCACAATAGGCAAATCTATAAAGAAAAAAGATTTATGGTTACCTAGGGCTGAGTTTACCAAAGAGAACCAGGGAAAGAAAGAGTAAAGAAGATTTCTCCTGGGATCAGAACAAACCTCAAAGACTTTCGCTAAAAACTACATTTCCAAAGGGACTGAAATTTAAATGGATCAGGCTACGGAACAATGTATAGTCTAAGGCATTGTGAAAACCAAGAGCTCTATCACCAGGCAAGTAGTGAGTCTAAAAACGTGTGATCATAGAAAAAGATGGTCAAAGATAGCCCTACTAAAACCACTGTCATCTCAGGATGACTGTGCACATGCTGAAGTTCATGTGCACATGCTCAAGTTCAAGAACAACATCAGGGGCTTTCTGCTAGGGGGTGGGGGACAACTTCAATAAAATAGTCTAGCCAAGTCACTAAACAAACAAGCAAGCAACACCAACAGTAAGTCCACAGGAGATCAATATTCAGTGTTACTACGATATATTATCTAAAATGTCTAGTTTTCAACATAGCATAACAACAAGGATGGTGATGTCAGTGAAAATGGCAGAGTAACAACCACCAAAATTTCTCTCCTCCAAAATATCAACAAGGATAATGGCAATAATAGCTAGAATCAACATTTTCAGAACTATAGACATAACCCAAAGGCTTATAGCTAGCCAGAAAATATTTATTCAAGAAAACATGGCTGAATCAATAAAAATAGCAAGCTTTATGGCATTTTAACTTGCCCTAGTTCCATTCTCCACTCTCTAGCTCTGGCGCAACTTAAGAAACTAATGGGTCGTGTCGAAAGTGAAACTCAGCTGACAGAGTTGCAGAACAGAGCTGGAGCTCTTACAAAGCTTAATTCCCAAAGAACTGTCATTATTTGACCCATCTGTTGGCTCCCTGGAAGATCTCACTCGCAAGACTCCTTGTTTTTGAACTGACTTGAGGTTCACTTAGTACAAAAAGCTTTTTCTCTAGTGACATTTGTAAGGGATGTTTTATAATGATAAAAGTGGCAATCCATCAGGAAGATCAATGTATAAAAGCAATTTTATTTCTATTCACTAACAAGGTATCATTGGAACATGAAATTAAGAAAACAATTCCATTTATAATAGCATCACAGAGAAGAATATACTTAGGAATAAGTTTAACAGAAATGCAAGAACAAAGTTGAAATAATTACACTACCTGATTTCAAGTTGCAGCAATCAAGATAGTGTAGTATTGCTTTAAGACTAGACAAAATTGTTCAATAGGGAAAAGAAAGTCTTTTCAACAAACGCTGCTGAGATAACTAGATTTTTAAAAATATATATTTAAACAATGAAATGAACACTGTCTCCTATCTCATGCCATAAACAAGCATTATTTTGAAATAGGTAACAGACAAGAATACTAAGCAAAAACTGTAAGACTTCTAGAATAATACATGGGATAAGGTTTTGGTAACTTTGGGACAGGCACAGTTTTATTACATAGGATCAAAAGACATGAACCATAAAGAAAACACTGATAAACGTCATCAAAGTTAAAATCTTCTCCTCTTTGAAATACAACATTGCAAAAATTAAAAGGCAAGCCGCAGACTGAAAAAACTATTTGCAAAACGTATATCCAACAAAGGCTTTGTATCTTAAATATATAAAGACCTCTTATAACTCGATACACAACCTAATTGTTAAAGGGAATAAAAGATTTAAATGGACATTTTACAAGAAAATACATGTTGAATGGCAAAATATGTAAAGATACTCAGCATCATTAGTCATAACAGAAATGCAAAAGAAAATAACAAGTTACCACTATGCGTCCATTATGATGGCTAAAATTAAAAAGACTCACTGCCAAGTGTTGCTATTAAATGTCTTATAGTTGGAAACAAGTAATTAATTACGGCCCACTTTCAATGCTGGAGATGGCTCAAAGGAATAATACCAGGAGGTAGGGATCACTGTGGGCAATCTTAAAGGTTCCCTACCACAACAAATACGTGGGTAAACAAATTGTGGTATATTTCTACAATAGAATACTCCTTAACAATAAAAAGGAACTAAATATTCATACATGCAACAACATGATTGTATTTCAAAAATGTTATTCTTAGTCGAAGAGGCCAAACATAAATGAGTTCATTCTGTATGATTCTATTGGAAACCAAAGGGTTAATCTGATTATGTCTGCCAAACTTAGCCTGCCCTACTTGCTTGTGGTTGCTTGCTTTTTGATATTTTTTCATAAAGCTGAAGGTCATGGTAGCTGAAGGCCTCACTGCTGAAGGCTAAAACTTTACTTTCACTGGCTACCTTGTAGATAACATTTAAAAGTCACCATGGTAACAGTTGCTTCTGTTGTTTTTCAGGAACTTGGAGCAGCTCCTGTCCAGTTCAAACCATTTGAAACCACTGACCCTTTAATTGGGCCTATGCAAATGCCTGAGAGGTGGCCTTTTTGACTTCTTTGTCAGAAGGCCAAAAACTCCAGCCACAGATCATGCTAGCACTAACATTTTCTGAACATATGTCCTATGAAATTCCATAATCCCCAAATACACTTGCATAGATCATTGATTACTTCATTTTTTCCCCCACTGCCAATCAACTTTCCCCATGCCTTAGGCCACCTCACTTCTCTAACCCATAAATATCCCTAAGCCTTATCTTTGGGGAAGTGAATTTGAGACCTATTCTCCCACCTACTCACTTGGCTGCCTCATGAATAAATTCTTCCTGTTTTGCAAAACCTGTCACCACAGTGATTGACTTACTGCACACAGGCAGCATGAACCTGGATGTGAATGATAACAAATGTCTGTGAACCCCTAGGAAAACAAATCCAATCATTAGTGACAGAAAATAGATAGGGGTGTCCTTGGCCTGGGTGTAGAGGAAAGGTGTTGATTAGGAGGAGCACAAGAGAACTTTCTGTTGTGATGAAAATGTTCTTTTTTTTTTTTTTTTTTTTTGAGAAGGAGTCTCGCTCTTTCACCCAGGCTGGAGTGCGGTGGCGCGATCTCGGCTCACTGCAGACTCCGCCCCCCCCAGGGTTCACGCCATTCCCCTGTCTCAGCCTCCTGCGTAGCTGGGACTACAGGCGCCCGCCACCTCGCCCGGCTAATTTTTTGTATTTTTAGTAGAGACAGGGTTTCACCGTGTTAGCCAGGATGGTCTCAATCTCCTGACCTCGTGATCCACCCGCCTGGGCCTCCCAAAGTGCTGGGATTACAGGCATGAGCCACCGCGCCCGGCATGATGAAAATGTTCTATATCTTGATTGTGGTGGTGGATACACAAAGGTACAAATTTGACAGAACTGATCACAATATCTACTTGATATGGTTGCATTTAATTGTATTGTTATACCAGAAGCATATTATACCACAAGCATAGGGAAACTTTGAAAGATGTGTTAAAGCAAAATAAGCAGGATGCCATTAGCCTGAAGTTGTCTCTGTAACCAGAGCTCTTATGTAAGCAAACTGGGACTTAACTTAGAAACATTTCTTCTAACTGACTTAAAAGAAAAACAAGCCTCAGCCAATCACAAACAGCCAACCAGCTGACTGGCTACGTAATTAGAGACTTCGCATCAGCCCATACTCAAATAAGACAAATGCCTAGCTGTATAGCCAATCAGGTGATTTCTCTACTTTGAGTCAGTGATCAGGCTATTAAAAACCTGCTGCTCACATCGCTGGGCAGAGCTCTCTGAACCTTTTCTGGTTCTAAGTGCTGCTCAATTCATGAATCATTCTTTGCTCAAATAAACTCTGTTAAATGCCATATGTCTGAAGTTTTTCATAACAGTTGGAAGTAAGGACTGCCTATGGACCTTGGGACTTGAGGAAAGACATGGTGGCAGTGAGTTACCTGAGTGTTCTTTTCCTTTTCTTTTTTTTTATTTTTTTGAGACAAGGTCTCACTCTGTCACACAGGCTGGAGTGCAGTGGCACGATCTTGGCTCACTGCAGCCTTGCCTCCTGGGCTCAAGTGATCCTCCCACCTCAGCCTCCCAAGTAGCTGGGACTACAGGCAGGTGCCGCTGATATGGTTTGGCTGTGTCCCCACCCAAATCTCATCTTGAAATGTAGCTCCAATAATTTCCATATGTTGTGGGAGGAACCCAGTTGGAGATAATTGAATCATGCAGGCAGTTTCCTCCATCCAGTTCTCCTGGTAGTGAATAAGTCTCATGAGATCTGGTGGTTTTATATGGGGTTTCCCTTTTGCTTGGCTCTCATTCTCTCTTGCCTGCAACCATATAAGACATGCCTTTTGTCTTCTGCCATGGCTGTGAGACCTTCCTAGCCACGTGGAACTGTGAGTCCATTAAACCTCTTTCCTTTATAAATTACCCAGTCTTGGGTATGTCTTTATCAGCAGCATGAAAATGAACTAATACAGCACCATGGCCAGATAATTTTTGTATTTTTCATAGCGATGGGATTTTGCCATGTTGCCCAGGCTGGTCTTCAACTACTAGGCTCAAGAAATTTGCCCAACTCCTGGGCTCAAGTGATCCACATGCCTCAGCCTCCCAAAGTGCTGGTATTACAGGCATGAGCCACTGTTCCTGGCCCCCTGAATTTTCTTTCTCCCTCTCATATATCCTTGATTGGGCACTGGAGAAGCCAGCAACCAAGAACTGCCAACAAAGAAAACCTCCAAGAAAAGCTTGTTTCCTCTAGCCAAAGGTTTTGGGGGAAATGGTGGCTTAACAGAGCAGAACACCTTTTTGGCAAACCCCCTCACCTCAGTCAAAGTGACCCACTCCTCTGTGCAGTTTCAGTAGGGCTGAGTGGGGAGCTAATATTCAGCCCCCTACCTCCCATGTGGAAGTAAGTGGTGGTGCTCTGATGTCTCTGATGACCGCACCAGGAATCCGATCTTCCACTCCAACCCCTACCCAATAGAAACAAGCAGCACTCTGCTGGAGTTGTGTCAACAAGGTCTAGAGGGAGGAGGACTTCCTCCACAAATCATCACCAAGGATGGAGATGAGAAAGTCCAAGGGAGAGCTAGTTAGTTGGCATTCAGCTTTTCCATTCACCCAGGTGTCACTCCCATCCAGCACCAAGGAAACTGAAGGAGGTGGTTCAGTGCAGGCAAGACTAGGCAGCCCTCCACTTTTCCATCCATTGTCAACCACTAATTCTATATCTAGCAAATATATCCTTCAGGAATAAAGAGGAAATAAAGACATTCTCAGATTAATAAAACCTAAGAGAACTGGTTATCAGCAGCCCTTAAATAATGACTAAAGGAAATTATCTAAACAGAAAGGAAATGATAACACAGGAGGTTGGAACTTCAGGAAGGAAGAAAGAATAACGGAATGAATAAAAGTGGGGGTAAACATAACAGGATAACTTTCTCCTGATGAGTTTTTAAGATCATGTTTGATGGTTAAAGCAAAACGTATAACATTAGCTAGGGCAGGCTCAGTGTACATAGAGGAAATGTTTAAGCTGTTTATATTTAGATGGGAGGAGGGCAAAGAAAGCTAAATGGAAGTAAAATTGCTCCGCTTCACTCAAAGTGGTTTAAATGTTGATGCCAGTAGATTTTGATGTGTAATGTATATTGTAATACGTAGAGTAGCCAACAAAAGATAATAATATGAAGAACTATATTCAAAAACACTACATATAAAGCAATGGCAACAAAAGCCAAAATTGACAAATGGGATCTAATTAAACTAAAGAGCTTCTGCACAGCAAAACAAACTATCATCAGAGTGAACAGAAAACCTACAAAATGGGAGAAAATTTTTGCAATCTATCCATCTGACAAAGGGCTAATATCCAGAATCTACAAGGAACTTAAACAAATTTACAAAATAAATAAATTAATTAATTAAATAAATAAATAAACAACCCCATCAAAAAGTGGGCAAAGGATATGAACAGACACTTCTCAAAAGAAGACATTTATGCAGCCAACAAGCATGAAAAAAAGCTCATCATCACTGGTCATTACAGAAATGCAAATCAAAACCACAATGAGATACCATCCCACACCAGTTAGAATGGCGATCATTAAAAAGTCAGGAAACGACAGATGCTGGAGAGGATATGGAGAAATGGGAACACTTTTACACTGTTGGTGGGAGTGTAAATTAGTTCAACCATTGTGGAAGACAGTGTGGCGATTCCTCAAGGATCCAGAACCAGAAATACCATTTAACCCAGCAATCCCATTACTGGGTATATACCCCTCAAATTATAAATCATTCTACTATAAAGACACATGCACATGCATGTTTATTGCAGCACTGTTCACAATAGCAAAGACTTGGAACCAACCCAAATGTCCATCAATGATAGACTGGATAAAGAAAATGTGGCACATTTACACCATGGAATCATATGCAGCCATAAGAAAGGACGAGTTCATGTCCTTTGCAGGGACATGGATGAAGTTGGAAACCATCATTCTCAGCCAAGTAACACAAGAACAGAAAAGCAAACACTGCACGTTCTCACTCATAGGTGGGAGTTGAACAATGAGAACACATGGACATGGGGAGGGGAATATCACACACTGGGGCCTGTTGGGGGGTAGGAGGCTAGGGGAGGGATACCATTAGGAGAAATACCTAATGTAGGTGATGGGTTGATGGGTGCAGCAAACCACCATGGCACATGTATACCTATGTAACAAACGTGCACGTTCTGCACATGTATCCCAGAACTTAAAGTATAATAAGTAAATAAATAAATAGAAACGAAACAAATGACTATAATGACCAGAGAAGGAATAGAGACAATGAAAAGTTACCTTTACTCAACTTTATATATATTTATGCCAGTATAAAAAATAAAAATAAACATCATAGTACAAAAAAGGAAAAAAAACTACATATAAATCAAAATGGAATTTTTACAAAATGTTCAAATATCCTACAGGAAGGCAAGAAAAGAGAAACAGAGAGATAAGAAACAAAATGAACAAACAGAAAGCAAATAATAAAATAGCAAACTTAAGCCCTAGCATATCAATATACTTACTTTAAATGTAAATGATATAAGAATAGCAATGAAAAGACAGAAATTGACAGTGGATTAAAAAAATAACTCAACTCTATGCTACAAGAACCTCATTTCAAATTTTTATGAGATTTCAAAGATTTATTCATTTTCAAGCATGGTTTTATGCTTCTTATAAAAAAAAATATGTTTTCCTTCCGGGCATGGTGGCTCACGCCTGTAATCCCAGCACTTTGGGAGGCCGAGGCAGGTGGATCACCTGAGGTCAGGAGTTCAAGATCATCCTGACCAACATGGAGAAACCCCGTCTCTACTAAAAATACAAAATTAGCTGGGCGTGGTGGCGGGTGCCTGTAATCCCAGCTACTCGGGAGGCTGAGGCAGGAGAATCGCTTGAACCCGGGAGGCGGAGGTTGCAATGAGCCGAGATCACGCCATTGCACTCCAGCCTGGGCAAAAAGAGCAAAACTCCGTCTCAAAAAAAAAAAAAAAAAAATATATATATATATATATATGTATGTATATATATGTTTTCCGAGGACTACACTTAATTTTATTTTGTATGAATAAGCCAATTACAAAAAGACAAACATTGTATGATTCCACTTATGTGAGGTGCCTAGAGTAGTCAAATTCATTGAGACACTTAGTCGAATAGTGGTTTTCAGAGCATAAGGGCAGGAGGAAACGGGGAGTTGTAATTTTTTTTATCTTTTGCAAGATAAAAAGAGCTATGGTGATTGGTTGCAGAACATTGTGAATGTTCTTAACATTACTGAACACTTAAAAACAGTTAACGTGATCAATTTTATGCTATGTGTATCTTACCACAATTCTAAATTTTTTAAATAAAGGAAACAAAAAATGAGACAAATGAGAAACTTTTTTCAAAAAAAACAAACAAAACTCCCTACAGTTAACATCGTGTCTAGTGGTGAAAGACTGAATGCTTCCCCCTAAGATCCCAAACAAGGCAGTGATGTTAGTTTTTCACCACTCTTTTTCAACCTAGTACTGGAAATTGTATCCACTGCAATAATACAAGGAAAGGAAATAAGGATTAGGAAGGAAGAATTAAAACTGTCCCAATTTACAAATGACATGATTATCTAGTTAGAAAATTCCAAGGAATTGACAAAAAGACTCCAAGTGATACCAGTGGGCTGGGGGAGGTCCCCAAACACTGGTGAGATTTTGACCCTAGCTGGTGTGCATGCTCTTGACACCATTGCAAGAAGGAATGCAAGGATCAGTCAGAAAAGAGTGAAAGTACAGTGATTTATTGCAAAGCAAAAGTACACACTCAAGAAAGGGGAGTGCAGGCATACTCAGAGTGAGTCATGCAATGGAATTTGGGGCTTCCACCTTTGCGGGTTTCTTTAATCAAGGGGTGGAATATTCACAGAGATTCCTAGAAAAGGTTAGAGATTTCTTGAAACTGTGGCACCACCCATTTTTACACCAAATATGGGTGTTCCTGGAACTGTCCTGGTGCTAGTGGATGTGTGATTTACTATGTTAATGAGGGTAAAATGATGTCCTAGGTAACACCTAGGTCAAATCCAGCACCATCTTGGGTCCAATTGGTCTTAGCCAGCTTGGTCCGTACCCTGGTTTTTAGGGTCTTATCAGCCCCTAGCTTCTGCTGCTATTTCAGCAGTTTCCTTTTGCTAGTCATCTGAAACTGCTGTCTGGAATTTTCTATTCTTCTGCGACCACACTGCATTATTCCTGTCTCACAAGAAGTAAGAAAAAAAGTTCAGCTAGGTTGCAGGATACAAGACGAACACAAAAAAATTATCATATTTCTACATACTAACAATGAACAAGCATGTGGAAACTGAAATTAGAAACATAAAATCATATATAATTGCTTTAAAGAAAGTGAGTACTTAGGAGTATATTTAACAAACATATATAGGATCTGAATGCTGAATATTCTACAGTTTTGATGAAATAAAGGATATCTAAATAAATGAAGAAACATACTGTGTTCATGGGTTTGAAGAATCCACACAGACATTATGTCAATTTTCCCATAAATTGGTCTGCAAATTTAACACAATTTTCAGCAAGGCTTTTTGTACCCATAGATAAGCTCATTCTAAAATGTATATGGACAGGCACAAGCCCTAGAGTAGCTAAAGAAATGTTCAAAAAAAAAAGAGAAAAGTCATGCTACTCCCTGGAAGTGTGTCCTCACCCAAAACTCATGTAAAATTGTAATCCCCAATCTTGGATGTGGGGCCTGGTGGGAGGTGATTGGATCATGGGGGTGGTTTCTCATGAATGGTTTAGCACCATCCCCTTGGTGCTGTTGTCATCATAGTGAGTGAGTTTTCACGAGATCTACTTGTTTAAAAGTGTGTGGCACCCCCCAACCTGCTCTCTCTCTTTCTCCTGCTCCACCCATGTGATGTACCTGCTCCCCCTTTGCCTTCTGCCATGATTGTAAGCTTCCTGAGGCCTCACCAGAAACAGAAGCTGCTATGCTTCTTGCATAGCCTACAGAACCGTGAGCCACTTAAACCTCTTTTCTTTATAAATTACCCAGTCTCAGGTATTTCTTTATAGCAGTATGTGAATGGACTAATATTCCCATATTAACATGTACTATATCCAAACAGTAATAAAGACAGTGTGGTACTGTAGAAAGAATAGACACATAGGCCAATACAACAGAATAGAGGATGTAGAAAGAGACCCAAGTCTGATTTTTGACAAAAACGAAAAAGAAGTTCAGTGCAGGAAGGATACCCTTTCCAACAAATTGTGCTCTAACAATTAGACATCCATAAATGAAAATTGAACCTGGACCTAAACCTCAAATATTATACCAAAGTTAACTCAAAGTGGGGCACAAATTTAAATGTGAAATACAAAACTACAAAACTTCAAAAAGAAAACACAGGAGAAAATCTTTAGGACCTTGGGCTTGGTAAAGAGTTCTTACACATGACATCAAAACCATGATCCATAAATAAAAAGGACCAATAAACGGTACTTCATCAAAATTTAAGTCTTTTGCTCAGATAATGCCTTTAATAACAGAATGAAAAGAAAAACTACAGAATGGGAGGAAAATATTTGCAGACCACATATCTGTTAAAGGACTCGTATCTAGAAAATATAAAGAAGTCTCGAGATTTAAGCATAGAAAACAGTCCAACTAGAAAATGGCAAAAAATATTTTACCAAAAAGGATAAACAGATAGAAAATAAGCACATAAAATGATTTTTCACCTTCATTATTGGTATTTGCCTAATCATATATCACTATACGCCTATCAAAATGTTTAAAATAAAAAATAGTGATAACACCAAATGCTGGCAAGGATGCAGAGAATCAACACACTCATAAATTACTGGTGGGAATATAAAATGCTAGAGCCACTCAGGAAACAGTTTGGTAGAGTCTTACAAAACCTAACATGCACCTTATGACCTAGCAATCACACTTAGACATTTATCCCAGAGAAATGGGCATTTATCTTCACACAATAAACTGTAAATTAATATTCATAGCAGCTTTATTTCTAATAGCCAAAACTGGGAATACTCTGGGTGAATGGTTAAACAAACTGTGGTACAACCATACCAAGGAGTACTACTCAGCAGCAAAAAGAAATAAAGAACTATTGACACTTCACACCCCCCAAAACTTGGATGATTCTCTAGAGAATGATATTGAGTGAAAAATGTCAATTCCCAAAGGTTACAATGCTGTATCATTCCATTTGTTTAACATTCTTGAAATGATAAAATTATAGAAATAGACAACACATTAGTGGTTGCCAGTCATTAAGGAGGGAGAGCGGGATGGAAGCAGATTTGGTCAAAAAAGGGCAGCTTGAGAGAATTCTGAATAGGATAGATGGACTGTGTCAATATCAACATCCTGGTTATGATATTGTAGTATAGTTTTGAAAGATATTAACCAGTGGAACTGGTTAAAGGGAACATGGGACCTCTCTGTATTTTTTCCTAAAATTGCATGTAAATCTACAATTATCTCAAGATTAATAATGTAATTAAAATATTAGTTGCAGTTCTATATATTAACAATGAACACATGGAAACCAAATGTTTGACATGTAATCAAACTTACAATACCACTAGCAGTCACTCCAAAGAGGATGAAATAAATCTAACATGATACGTGCAGAGTGGCTGAATGTGAGTGCAAAGAGGTAACCCAAAGGAGGTTTTTTTTGGGTAATGGAATATTTTTGTATCTTCATTGTAGTTGTGGTTACACAAATCTTTAGATGGTGTAAAATTGTTAGGACTATATGTGTGCACACCCACACATTAATGCAGGTTTAAAAAAATATTCCAAGTGAAATCAGGCCTGTAGTCTGGTAAGCAGTAATGTATCAATTTCAATTCTTGATTTTGATATTATATTACATCGACAAAAAATGTTACTGTTGAGGGAAGCTGGATAAAAGGCACAAGGTCTTTTTTGGTACTATTTTTGAAATTTCCTGTGAGTCTATAATTATTTACAAGCAAAATGTTAAAAAATAAATGAGATGAGGCCAAGGAGAGGTTTCAGAAATGGCTGGAAGCAACAGGGTCTGCAAATGAATGGGGTTCTATCCAGTCTGGAACAATGGGTTTCTATGTGCCTTAAGTTTATATTTCTATGGCCCTTTCTTTTTCAAATATTACTAATTTTTTTCATTGTATTATACAAGGAATACGTATAGACATACATTTGGATATACAGACATATAGAGCGAAGTAAAAAGTTTAAGTCTCCCTATTGTCTTGACCAGAACAATATAGAGCAATTTGATATATCTGCCCTGGCTTTTTCTTTTTTGTAGTAGAGGCGGTCTCACTCCATCTCACTCCATCGTACAGTGGCAGGATCATAGCTTACAGTAACATCGAACTCCTGGGCTCAAGCGATTCTCCCACCTCAGCCTCCTGTGTAGCTGGGACTACAGGCATATGCTACCACATCCCACTAATATATTTTATTTTTTTGTAGAGATGAGGACCTTGCTAAACAGGCCCAGCCTTAAGTGATCCTCCCATCTCAGCCTCCCAAAATGCCGAGATTGCACGCCTATAATCCCAGCAATTTGGGAGGCCGAGGTAAGCGGATCACCTGAGGTCAGGAGTTCCAGACCAGCTTGGCCAACATGGTGAAAACCTATCGCTACTAAAAATACTAAAAATACAAAAATTAGCCAGGCGTGGTGTCGCGCGCCTGTAGTCCCAGCTACTCAGGAGGCTGAGGCAAGAGAATCGCCTGAACCTGCGAGGCAGAGACAGCAGTGAGCTGAGATCATCAGCCTGGATGACAGAGTGAGACTTAATCTCAAAACAAAACAAAACAAAAAAAAGAATAGAATAGAAAAGAGAAAAAGAAAGAAAAGAAAAACCGCGCCCAACCTCCTGCCCTGGCATTTTTTTTGATGCATGGATGTGTTGCGTTGTTGATAAAATCGTGATGTCCACACAATAACCTAGTGATTCTGGAACTGGCTTTTTTTTTTTTTTTTTTGAGGCAGAGTCTCGCTGTCGCCCAGGCTGGAGTGCAGTGGCGCAATCTCGGCTCACTGCAGGCTCCGCCCCCCGGGGTTCACGCCATTCTCCTGCCTCAGCCTCCCGAGTAGCTGGGACTACAGGCGCCCGCCAACTCGCCCGGCTAATTTTTTGTATTTTTAGTAGAGACGGGGTTTCACTGTGTTAGCCAGGATGGTCTCGATCTCCTGACCTCGTGATCCACCCGCCTCGGCCTCCCAAAGTGCTGGGATTACAGGCGTGAGCCACCGCGCCCGGCCGGCTTTTTTTTTTTTTTTTCCTTGACCATGCAGGTAGGACAATTGCCCAATCAGTGTAAATGGATCCGCTGCGTTCCTTAAACGGTTACGTGGGATACCATAGAGATGATCAGGCGTGACGGTGAACAGGTATTTTGAGAGTTCTTAAATACCCACGTCAACCTTTGTTGTGAAAACTGGGATGGGGTCGGGTGAACCTAATTCTCGCCGACAGTTTTTCAAAAGTCATGACCATAACGAAGTGAGAGCATTTCCCCACATCATTAAAACAGTCTGAAAAAACGCTACTGGGTTTTGATTGGTTTACGTTTAATAAAGATTGAATGAAACCACCAAAGGGCTTTTAAGCACACTGGCAACAAACAAAAAGGCCATAAACGAGCAAATGAAAGCCCGAGACGACCTTGTGCAACCACCAGGGCAAACAATGCATTAAGAAGAGTGCTTAGAAAGGGAAGGACAATGGGGAAATTCGCCAATAAAGAGATATATGTGACTAGCAAATATACCAGAAAGGGAAAAATGCACGCATGTGGGCTTGATGGCACTCTGTAGCGCAGAGTTACTGCACCATGCGGACTAAAGAAAGGTACAATGGCTTGGCTGGCCGGTTTTCAGGGGAGACCGTGGGAGAAGGGAAGTGATATGAACAGGCAGAGGCTTCTGCACGTGCTTTCTGTACAGAATCTGCGTAGCGGTCCAGATTGTCCTCCTCCACTCTCGCTCCACCCTGAGAAATGGTACCAAAGCGATCCCTAGCAGCTCCGCCCTTCAATCCACTCCAGCCTCCGGAGGCGCCCGGAAAGAGGCGGGGCTGTGTGGGCGGGACGGGGCAGTGGGCGGAGCTGAGCCTGCGGGGCACGTCTAGTAGGCGGGGTCGCGGCGCTGACAGCCTCTCTGCGGCTCCCGGTTGGGGGCGTGGCTAAGCCAGCGGCGCGGCTATGCTGGCGGGGGGGGGGCCCGCAGTGAGGAGGTGTGGAGGGGGCGGAGCTGTGAGGGATCATGGAGGAGGGGCCGAGGCAGCGGCCGCCTGAGCCCCACTCGGCCTGGGGAACACAAGGGCGGGGCGCGGGGCGCGGGGGCGGGGCGGACGCGGCTCCGGGCGACCCGCTGGGTGCGTTAGTGCTCGGGTCCCGCCGCCCTGAGGCTCGCGCTCGTGCGGGTCAGTCGGTCGGCGGGGCCTGCGCGGGGCCCGGGCTCATGGCGGCGTCGGCGGCCCTGTCTGCGGCGGCGGCTGCGGCGGCCCTGTCTGGCCTGGCGGTGCGGCTGTCGCGCTCAGCTGCGGCCCGAGGCTCGTACGGCGCCTTCTGCAAGGGGCTCACGCGCACGCTGCTCACCTTCTTCGACCTGGCCTGGCGGCTGCGCATGAACTTCCCCTACTTCTACATCGTGGCCTCGGTGATGCTTAACGTCCGCCTGCAGGTGCGGATTGAGTGAGCGGCGGCGGCGGCGGAGGCCCGGCTGAAGGGGCGCCCGTGTCCCCGCCCGCCCCCGGCCGGGTCGCCGGCATGAAGGAAAGCTGGGCCGTGGCGGGGGGCGGAGGCGGGGCGGCTCGGGCCCCTGGACTCTAGACCTACGCCGCCAGGGCACGAAGGCCCAGCCCTGGCCCCGGCCGCGGTCTCAGCCCGGGGGCCCTAGATCGCGCAGAAACGCACTGAACGGGCCCCTGCCATCGGGCTCCAGAAACTACCTGGGCTCGGCGGACCTGTTGCCTCATATTGGCCAAAGAGGGGGAAACCAGAAGGAGGGAATTCTGCTGCGGCGAATTGACTTTCCAGGCCCCGAGCAGAAAGGTAGGAGGCGACAGGTTGGAATGGGGGAGGCGCTGTGACTCTGCCCTTCAGATGTCAGAGCGCCTTGGCAGTCAGGGGGAAATATGGAAGGCACCGGGGCAAACCAGCCCGAAGAGCTGGGGAGCCCAGGTGGGGAAAGGAAAGGCAGCCGCAGGCTCTCCCCTCCTCCCCAGTCATGATTGCAGGATAGGGTGAGGGGCGGCCCCCTCCCGCCCATGCCCCAGTGCCTGCCTCCCTTTCCGCAGAGGCCCCCAGGGTGTCCCCTGAACCTTGAGGAATGGAGGGTAATGGGCTGGGGGCGGCCCTGGGAAGGCCCTAGAGGAGCAACGATGCCCCCGCCCTTCTCTTCCTCACCAGTCGGTGGGCATAGGGAGAACGGTTCTCTTCTAGGCTGAGCCCCATATCTGTTCTCAGCCCTCAGCCCTGGGGCTCTCTGCAGCTCCTGCACAGCCCTTGGAAAAACTGCCTCCTGCCCTGTCTTTGGGGCCAGAGGACTGGTCTCTGCCTGCTCCCGCTGTCCCTCATGTTCCCCTGCCCCTAGATGAGGTCACCCCCCAAGCTCTGCATTTGGAGACAGGGAAGAGTGGGAGAGACGCATTCCTACCGTCCCCTCCCCCAGTCTTGCTCTTCTGCCATGTCAGCCCATGCTCCCTAAGGCCCCTGGCTAGCAAGGCCCTCCCAGGGCCAGAGTCCCATCCTCCAGCCCCAGACGGCCTCGAGAAGCCCACTGTGTACTGAAGTGATCTGGGAAAAGGAGACCTCCCTGAGCACACAGCAGCTCTCAGCCTGAGGTAGGCAGAGCAGATGGAGGAGGGGCTTGCAGAGGAGGCCATTCCTGGGGGAAGCAAGGACGTGTCTGGTGGCTAGGCAACTGAGGTCCCCATCTCTTTTTTTCTCTTTCAGGCATTGGCGTTTGTAGGCGGTGACCCGCCCCTTTTCTGGCCTTGCCAAGAGTCACATCCCTGCCCCGGGGCACCTCTGGCCCTGGACTTGCCTGGGCAGAGGCAGCGTAAAGGGCCTGAACAAGAGGAGAAGAAGGGCCTTCCTAGTAAAGGCACAGCATGGACAAAGGCTTACAGGGGTGGGGGTGCCAAGTGATCGAGTCCTGGCTTGGGCAGGAAGGTCTGAGTTCCCTGGGAACTGAAATCTGCTAGCAGCACTGTGAGAGGTGTATTTCCCCCTCCTAATGACAGAGGAAACTGAGGCTTCGGGAAGGGGGGGGATTTGCCCTTGACACGCAGATAGGAGGAGGAGGAACTGCGTGTGCCCCTGGGCCTGCAGGCCCCCACACCCCTCTCAAGTCTTCTCCAAGACCTGGCATGGTGGGAGGAGGGAGGAGGAAGCGGAGAGGGAAGCGTAGGGCTCCTGGGGCACCAAGGGAGAGAGGGGCCCAGGGGTAGGGAATCTAGGAATCTCGCTTTCCTTGGAGCAGTACGGAAAGTCACAGGGAAGATCAGGAGGACAGACAGCTGAGATGGGAGACAGGAGAGATGAGCCCCAGGACCCCTGGGGAGCCAAGCTCTCCCCCACATCCTAGCCTCCCCACCCCACCTGGAGCTTCACCAAGGGCTCCTCAGCAGTGAAGTGGCACAAGCCTCCCAATTTGGTGGGCAAGTGGGGGTGATCTTGGTGTTGTGGCTCCTGCAGACACGACATAACCAGGAGGGTGAAGGGATAAACCTGGGGTGGGCTGGGGCTGAGACCCATGGCATGACCCCAATTCTCTCTCCTCAAGCTCGACCCCCCATCCCCAGGATCACACAGGAGAATCTCATCCTCAAGGCTTGGATTGCTCCTGGGGGCCCCCGGGTGTGCTGCTAACTGGTGTACAATGGTCAGGAGCAGCCCAGAGGGGAGCCAGGAAGAGACCCTCACCCTCACCTTCTATCCCCATTTCCGCATCTCTTGCACTGGTACCCCGAGGGCCACGTTCTCAGTTCCTGGGACTGAAAACTGCAGCAGTCTGGCCAGCTCCAGGGACAGAGTGGCTCAGCCACCTACCATGTACCCTCCTCAGCTGCCCAATGGACTCAGGTCCTGAATGAAGCTGTCCGCCTGCCTCACCCCAGAAGAGGCTGGACAGTGGCTGCCTCGTGACCCTTGCAGTCTCCCACATCCAGGGCCTGTTGACATGCCTCCTTGTCCCAAGTTTCTTGGGAACCCCTGACCCTGCTGGCCCCTCTCCACCCCAACCCTGTCCACCCTGGACCACCTCTGGGGGCCTTTCAGCCTGCTGGTCCCCCCAACAGATCTTTGGGGGCAGCCTCTATGGGACAAGAGTGACACAGGGCTGGAGGAGAAGAGAAGTGAGGAGGCTCCTTGTGTCTGATGCACAGATGTGGCCCTTTCAAACCCTGGTGTCACCCTCTGGGTGACTGGATCCCCAGCTCCAGCCTCTTCCTGGGCCAGCCAGGAAGGCTGGAGGAAAGCTCTTTGCTGAGTGCATGCATAGGAGTGTGGGGGGTGCCTGAGCCCTCCCCATGCAAGGGGCTTGGCCTGGGACCCTGGAAGCTGCTTCCCTACTGGGAGAAAGGTGCGTCAGAGCCGCGGGGGTCTCTGCCCTCAAAAGATCCCCCACTGCAGGGAGCCCCACCCCATAAGAGGGTCACGGAAGTCCATGTCCGCCCACCCCCAGTGGCTTCTGGTGTGGCTGTATTGGCTTAGAGGGGCTGGCTGGGGAGGGGCGGGGCCAAGCCCTCAGCATCTGCTCCTGTCCCTGCTTTTTCACCCCTGCTGCCTGAAGTGGTAGCCCCGCCTTGCCACTTCTCTACCTCCCCTCCTCACCTCTTCTCTCCCGGATGGGGCCCTTGCTGCGTGACGGGGTCTCCATGCACTTTATTTATTTGCAGTCTGTTTTCTAGGCGGTGGAGCTGCTAGACACCGACCAGAATGACATACTTTTCTGTGTGTGATTCACTGTGTACTGGTCAGCACAGGCTGGCCAGAGAGATGTTCTTGTTTCTGGTGTTGTCACGTCTTCTTGTTTTCTCTAAGTTAAAAAACAAGTCCTTGGTTTAATACAGTAAAATCCCAACTGGAGGCCTCCCGTGTCTGGTGGGGGTGATGCAGTGGCCCCGGGTGGAGACAGGCCCCATGGTGAGGTCACCGGCTCCCATGGCCAGGAGCTGGCAGGGAGAAGCCTCTGAGGGCTAGGGCTGGGGGAGGCTGTGGCAGGGACCGTGTTTCCTGTTCAGAGGCTGTGCTGAGAACCGACTTGACCTGGACCACTGTCCCATGAGAAGCAGGCAGCATCCTAGCCTGGCCCGAGAGGTAGCTGCTTGTCCTGTTGACAACCTTTGTTCAACGACCGAAAACATAAATCCCCTTCCTTTTTAGAGTCTGGTGATCAAAAGTGTCTAAGTCAGTAGAATCCTGAGGGTGGACTAGGGTGAAGTGAACTGAAACAGACTTGACACAGGTCATTTTGTGTAGCACTGAGACTCCTCTCCCTGCCTGAGGCCACCTCCCACTGCCTCCCTGCCAGCAAGGTTACTGCAGAATCTTGGAGAAGATAAAGGACCTGGCCCTGGAAGCCTGCTTCCCTTTCCCAACCTTGGAAGCAAATTCTGTCCCATCAGAGCCCCCCTCCCTAGTGGCTCCCACCAGAGAGAGCTCCCTAGTGGCTGCTGTAAGGGTTGGCAAGCAGGCAAAAGGCAGGGGAGGGAGGGCAGAGGGTAGTGTTAGAGGAAGCACCATAGGGCCCTGGGCGGGGGAGGCATCCTGAGGACACAGGGCTATGCTCAGACTCAGGAGTGAAGACTGGGTTTAGGGGCCCTGGGGGCACTCCTGTTGCCAAGGGCTACCCAGGGGTCAGAGCATCCTGACAGGAGGACCCGTCCAAAATCACTGGTGCTAATGCCCTATGGTATCTGCCACCACAGGAGAAATGGACCCCAGTCCTTGAGCTCCCCTGCCCTTTGTCTAGATGGTCCTCTTTATCCCCACTCCAGGGATCATGTGACTTGGCAAACCAAGATGGGAAATGATCCTCCCAGAGACTGGCTCCAAGGCCTCTTGAAGAGGGAGGACCACCCCTCCCATCCCTTCTACAGAGGAAAAGAAGGCAGGAAGGCTGGTTCTGCTCCGATGGGACCCCAGGAGACTAAAACCCTGAGCCCTGAGCCCAGCTCTTCCACTTACTACTGTGTGGTGCCAGCCAAACTGTGCACAACCTGGAGTTTTTAGTAAGGCTCCATTGGGATGCTTGTAAGCAGTGAATACGATGATGTCTGTTCGTTGTTTGTCATCAGGTCTCACCTGGAGCAGCCTTGTTACTGTGGGGAAAAGGAACCCAGTGAAGGGAACCAACCTCTGATGAGAGCCTGCCACGTGCCAGGCACCGTTCTAGGTGCTTTGCATTCCTAATCTCATCATAATCACACAACCACCTAACCATTATCCCCGTTTTACAGAGAAACCAAAGACAGGAACAAAGTCTGAAATAGAACCCCAAGAAGAAGCTCTTTTCCTGAGCTACCAGTGCCCCTTGGAGAGGCAGGGAATTGGGCTGGAAGAATGGTGGAATGGAATAGCAAAGATGGAAGATGACCCTGTCCTCTCCGGGTGAGGTCCAGAAGAAATCCAGGGCTTGGATGAGGGGTAGTCCTGAGAGCCTTCTCCAAATGGAGCTCCCCAGTGGGAGCAGCTGTGGCCACCCTGAGATGGGTCCACCTGTCTTCCTTCCATTCCACCTCCAGAGATTGATTGGGACCTAAGAGACTGAGTCAGGAGAGGGCAAGAAAGCAGCTAAGCGAGAAGTTTCAGGGCCACCAGAGCAAATACATTGAGAAACGGGAAATATAAAGAGCATGCAAAATCACATCCTACTCCTACCCACCCCACTCCCAAGGGAAATTGCTGGGTTTGGGACGAATTTTCACTTTGTGTGCACCTTTTAGGTATGTAAAGCTACAAACATACTACTTAGAAATCTGATTCCACTACTTCATGTTTGTCTTACCATCTTATTATGTATTTTCCTACATCCAAAGCTACCTAGTATCTCTTGTATGAAGGTTTCATCATGTATCCCCCAGTGCCCTTTGGTTGTTTTTCTTTGTTGTCATTTATTTTGGTGGGGGTTGGTTTGCTTTTTGTTGTTGTTTTTCCTTGTTTTTACAAGTGATACAGTGACAGATGTTGTTGTGGATAAATGCTGTGGCACAGTCATCAATTCCTTGATATATATATTCCTAGAAAGTGCACCAAACGGTATGCATGGCTTAGGGCTTTTGATACTCTCCAGAGTTGGGATACCAAGTTGCACTACTCACTGGAGTCAGGATGAGAGTTTTTTGAGACAATGGTGGCAATTCTGATTGAATAGATTAAAAAAATTATTACTACCTTTCATTGCCTCAAGTGGGGTGCATTTCCCTTCCTTCAAGATCAATATAATATTTAATCCATCACTTCTTTAAAATGTTTCCTTTAAAAGAAAAGCCTACAGCACCTGGTATTCCTGGCAGTCTCCCCTGCAAGTACTAACCAGGCCCAACCCTGCTTAGCTTCCAAGATCAGATGAGATTGGGCACATTCAGGGTGGTATGGCTATAGATGCATGTTTCCTTCTTGATCATCTCTATTTTAAGGCTAGAGCTAACTCTGTTTCCTAGGAGAGAGAACTTGATCCTTTCCTTCTACTCCACTTTACCTATCCCTGAGTCTCACAACGGGTTTGTCAATCTCTCAATTTGATAGGTTAAAATAGTTTATTTTGATATTTTATTTTGTATTCCTTTGAATATATAATCAGGATTAAATATTTTCATAGGCCTATTGCTTAGTTGTCCTTCTGTTTTTAATTATAGGGAGTAATTTTTTTTAAAAAAGGAAATGAGATATGCCTTTTATCATTCAGTGATGGGTAGCAACTTCAGGTGAGGATGTCAGTTTGAACTAACCTGAAAGAACACCGCCCTAATCCATTGCTTCCCCACCTTCTTTTCCAAACACACCATAACAATGGACAGCATATTTAAAAAATATTTTTAAAATAGTAGCCATTCTCAAAAGTATACCAGGAAACCTCTAAGCCCCAGAAGCAGAAGGAATGCAGAGCAGTAAATGGGACCTGAAGCTTCACAGCCCTTGGAGGCTAGCAAGGGAAACAGGTCTGAGAAACTAGGAAAGAGAGCTAAACTGTAGGCAGGTACTGAGGGAACTAGAACTAGGTGTTCTGTATGGATCTAGGAGGTAGGAAAATGTTTTCATCATGAATGAAAACCAGAATATCTTGACCTATCCACCTTGGGTCTCTCCTGAAAGTGAGTCCCCTGCTTAAACCATGGTTTGAAATGAAGTGAAACATCTAGACTCTTAATCCCTAATTCTGCACTGTGCTCAGTGCAGGGTCTGGATTTGTACCAATATGGAAAAAAACAAAACAAAACAAAAAAAAACCTCAAGTGGTGAGTAGGATATGTACATACACAAAATATACCACTGGGCCCCTTCAGTTAAACTAAACAACACTGAAGACAAAGGAAATATCCTAAAAGTCACTAGAGAGGAATGATACATTATCCATAAAAAGAAAAACATCATCCACAACAATGGGTGCCAGAAGACGATGCATCAGTAAGGGTTCAGTTGCAGAAAACAGAACTCACTGTAGCTATTTTAAACAGAAGTTCAATCGAACCATGGACCAGATGCTTACAAAATTATTTCGAGGCTGAAAGAAATGTAGGTTGGGCCTCTAAAAAACACTCCTAGGGTACCAAAACAGAACTGGCTCATTAAGGTAGGTAACACTTGTACTCAATTCAGATGGAAGGAAATTGGGAGCCCAACACTGAAGCTGTTAACTTCAAGAACACATCCCTGTAGCTGTGATTCAGAGATCAGAAATCTGCTGTCATATCACAACCACCTTTTGACATCATGAAGCTAGTTACTACACATAGGAACACTGAAGCAGGAAAACATAAAGTCTGCATGACTGTATTCACAAGCAGAAAGACTCAAAGAAGCAGGAAGGTGGCTGCTGCTTCCCATGCATCATTTCAGTCTCACCCAAGAGTACCTAACTGGTGGGATATCATTCATATTCAGAACCTCCTACTACAGGGTAATCTGAGAAATATAGATTTAGACTTTTCTGACTGTGAAGTCCAGGAAGGCACATTAGGGGACTGGGATGGATACTTAGTCTCGATATTCCGTATGTGTCACAATTAATGTCTTCAAAGCATGACAAGAAATCTATGAGCCTAGAACTTATGAAAAAATGTGAAATGAGCACCTTCGGACACATAGAAGAACTTGGACATTTTACTATCCATCAACTCTCGCTGAAACAATTACTGAAAAAATCTATGTTAGCAATAAGAACGAGAAACCCACAAGGAAGGAATGGAAGTCAAGAAATAACAGCAAGTAAATAGTAATTAAAATGAGTTTAAAAATCTCAACATACATTGATGGTTAAGCAAACAAGGAAGGAGAAAAAAAATATATTTATTGAGAACTTACTTTGTGTCAGGTACTGCTCTAAGCACATTACATATACTAAATAATGTAATACCGTGACCCTAAAACAGAAACTTACATTATCGCTCTTTATAAACATGAGGAAACTTGGGCTCAGAGCGGTAAAGAAACTTGCCCAAGGTCACACACCTGGTGGAGCAAAGATTTGTGCCCAGATAGTTTTTCTCCTGAGTCTGTACTCTCAGTCTGTACTCACACTTATAAAAAGAAGCATGGGTAGAAGGAAATGTATGGAGAAGGGGAAGAGAAAAGTTTTCTGTGCACTCATAGCAAGCTTATACTAAAATTCAAAACAATAACATGAGAATTGTGGAGATAGAGTGCTGAGGGAAGATAACATGGGTAAGGCTTTTGTTTTGTCAGGAAGAGAATTGAGCTGCTGAACAATTCGAAAAAATATAATTTTTAGTGTGCATGTTTAAAATTTAAGGTTAGGAAGATTCTGGGAAGGTGGTGGAGTAGGAATCAGTCTCCCCACTGAGACAAAAATTGCACTGACAGACCCTGATATAGCTATTTTGGAACTCTTGAGTATATTGAAGACTTTCAATTTCCATGGGAAAGTTTGGAGGTAAAGTGTGTTCTTAGTCCACTAGCAACTATCTATCCAGCAGCCCCAGCCCTGTGGCAAGCACAGTTTCCACATAGCTTACACGCGCAAGGGTGGGCAAAAAGGAACTTGCCCTCCCAATATTGCAGATCTGTACTCAGATAGCTGATTGCTGCTCCTGATCACAGACTTGCAGACAAAGAGGTGGGTGACCATTATTGTTGCACCTCTCTCCATTGTTGCAAGTCCCTCCCCCTCTGGCTGAAGCAACTTCCCAAGATTTCAAGGGTTAGCACCACTTGTCCTTTTCCTTCCTTCATTTTTCCCTTTTCTCCTTTTGGAAGCCAGAGATTAAAGACTAGGACATTCAAAAACAACTGCACATATGGAGGAAATTAGAAAGTGACTGCACATGCACAGGGAAAGGTGCAGGCTCAGTAAAAACCTGAGAAGATCTTAAGTTTACACCCTAGGCTAATCTTTGGCAAAGAAAAAACCTACAGCAATAAAAAAAACCACAATAAATAAAAACAATAACAAAAAACAGCAAACACCAAGGAAGGGGAAGAATCTGATTTCCAAAGTTCTCACATTATTAGATTCAAATGTCTAATTTTCAACAAAAAATCACAAGGCATACAAAGAAACAGGAAAGTATGGCACATTCAAAGGAAAAAATAAATCGACAGAAACAGTCCCTGATCTAGCAGATATGACAGCAAATCTACTAGACAAAGACTGTAAAACAACTCTCTTAAAAATGCTCAAGAACTAAAGGAAGATGTGGAGAAAATCAAGAAAGTGATGCATGAACAAAATGGAAGTATCAAGAAAGAGATAGAAAGCCTAAGAAAGAAACCAAAAATAGACTGTGGAGACAGAAAGTACAAAAACTGAAATAAAAAAAAATCAGAAGAGGGGTTTAAAGGCAGACTTGAGCGTGGCAAAAGAAAGAATCAGCAACCTTGAAGATAGGACAATGGAAATTATCAAGTCTGAGGAACAGGTAGATAAAAGATTGAAGAAAAGATGAACAGGGCCTAAGAGACTTGTGGACAACACCAAGCCCATCAACATATGCATTTGGGAAGTCCCAAAAGGAAAGGAGAGAGAGAAAGGGGTAAAGGAAATATTTGAAGAAATGATGACTGAAAACTTAACAAATTTTATGAAAGACATGAATATAACCCTCCAAGAATCTCAATGAATGCCAAGTAAGATGAACTGAGAGATACCCCAAAACCAAGGCACCTTATAATGAAACTTTCAATAGACAAAGACAGAAAAATCTTGAAAGCAGCAAGAGAAAAATGACTCATCACATACAAGTGATCCTCAATTAAACTGTTAGCAATTTTCTCTTCAGAAAATTTAGATGCCAGAAGGCTGTGAGCTGATATATTCAAAGTGCTAAAGATATGTTGACTAAGAATGCTATATCTGGCAGTTGTTCCTCAAATATGGGGGAGAAATTAAGATATTCCCAGATAAACAAAAGCTAATGTTACCACTACACCTGTCCTGCAAGAACTGCTCAAGAGAGTACTGCAAAGTGAAACGAAAGGATACTAGATAGGAACTCAAAGCTGTATGAAGAAATAAAGATTCCTCCCTCCTTTCCTCCCCTATTCCCTCTTCTCTCTTTTCCCTCCCTTTCTCTCCCTTCTCCTTCATCCTTCCTCTTCCTTCTTCTTCCCTCGGATCCCGCCTGCCTTTGCTTCCCTCCTCTCCTTCCTTTCCCATCCTCTCCCCTCCCAACCCCCATCCTGCTCCTCCCACGGCTGTGGTCACAAGGGGGCGCCGCGGGATTTAAGCTTAATCTGCCTGGTGCTCAGCACAGCAGCCTGGCTGTGGGGCGTGCAGACTGAGCTAGTCTTGGGGTCCTGCAGAAGGGGGCTGGAGGGATGCCCACAGCCACCCCGCCATGAGCTTGGGGCTGTAGGAGGCACAGGAGGCCCAGCTGACACTGGAGACGGTTATCCGGACACTGGAGAGACGCGTCCTGGGCCATGAGAAGGGCTTGGGCACGCGGGACCTGGCCCAGGACCCTCAGACCATCATCTTACCTGCCCGAATCAGGGAGATTGTCACCGGCAACCTCTTCCGGCATGAGAGCCCAGCCCCACTGCGGGCCACAGAGATGGCACTGCTGCTGTCGCTGCAGAAAAAGAATCAGCTGCTGGAGCAGGAGCTGTCGCGCGTGGAGGACTTGCTGGCCCAGAGCCACGCCAAGCGTGATGAGCTCACCATTAAGCACAATGCGCTGGAGCAGGCTGTGCCTCTGGAGTCTGGGGAGCTGGAGATTCAGGAGCCCCGGGGCTGGTACAGCAGAGTGTGGAGTTGTGGAGGCAGCTGCAGGAGGAGCAGGCCTCCTACTGGCCGCAAGCTGCTGGCCTACCAGGAGGGCCAACAGCGGCAGGCCCGGCTTGTACAGCAGCTGCAGGCCAAGATTCTCCAGTACAAGAAGAGGTGCTCGGAGCTGGAGCAGCAGCTGCTAGAGAGATCCGGAGAGCTTGAGCAGCAGCGGCTGAGGGACACAGAGCACAGCCAAGACCTGGAGAGCGCCCTCATTCGGCTGGAGGAGGAGGAGCAGAGGAGTGCCAGCCTTGTCCAGGTGAATGCCATGCTCCGAGAGCAGCTGGACCAGGCAGGCTCGGCCAGCCAGGCTCGGCCAGCCAGGCTCTGAGTGAGGACATACGAAAGGTGACCAGCGACTGGACACGCAGCCGCAAGGAGCTGGAGCACCGGGAGGCGGCATGGAGGCTCGAGGAGGAGTCCTTCAATGCCTGCTTCAGCAACGAGCACAGTCTCTTGTTACTCCTCTGGAGGCAGGTGGGGGTCGGGTGACTGGTCAGCGAGGTGAAGATGTCCACCGAGAGGGACCTGCTGCAGCTGGGAGGGGAGCTGGCCTGGACATCATGCGCTGTCCAGGAGGCGGGCCTGGTACTGAGCACGGGCCTGCGGCTGGCAGAGAGCAGGGCTAAAGCGGCCCTGGAGAAGCAGGCCCTGCTGCAGGCCCAGCTGGAGGAGCAGCTGCGGGACAAGGTGCTCCATGAGAAGGACCTGGCCCAGCAGCAGATGCAAAGCGACCTGGACAAGGCCGACCTCAGTGCCAGAGTGACAGAGCTGGCCCTGGCAGTGGAGCGTCTTCAGAAGCAGAATCTGTAGTAGGATTAGGTCAACAAGCCCCTCGGCAAGCCTGAGGCCCTGGAATCCCTGCAGCTACAGGAGCAGGTAGCCCTGGAGACAGAGGATGGAGAAGGGCTGCAGCAGACCCTGAGGGACCTCGCACAGGCAGTCCTGTTGGACACTGAGATGGCGTCCAGCTGAGCGGCTCCGAGCACACCGCAGACGCGTCCGAAGGCAGCCTGCGGGGCTCTCAGGCCAGCGGATCCCGTCCCCACTGCAGTGCTCCTCTCTGGGCAGCAGCCGTTCGCCCCGCCGAGGCCGGTCCCTGGCTAGCTCAGACTCCTCCAGGCTCGCCCTGATCCACTCTGCCCTGCACAAGTGCCAGCTGCAGGTCCAGGACATGCGTGGGCACTATGAGGCAAACCAGGACCTGCTGGGCACCCTGTGGAAGCAGCTTAGCGACAGCGAGGTTGAGCGGCGGGCCCTAGAGGAACAGCTCCAGCACCAGCGGGACAAGACGGATGGCGCCATGCAGGCCCACGAGGACGCCCAGCGCGAGGTACAGAGGCTGCGGAACGCCAATGAGCTCCTGAGCAGGGAGAAGAGCAACCTGGCCCACAATCTGCAGGTGGCCCAGCAACAGGCCAAGGACCTTCTGAAGGAGCGGGAGAAGCTGCAGGCTGCCCAGGAGGAGCTGCGGCGCCAACGGGACCGATTGGAGGAAGAGCAGGAGGACGCCGTGCAGGATGGTGCAGGGGTGCGCCAGGAGCTTGAGCGCAGCCATAAACAACTAGAGCAGCTGGAAGGGAAGCGCTCAGGCCTGGCCAAGGAGCTGGTGGAGGTGAGGGAGGCGCTGCGCTGCCCCACACTGCAGCGGGACGTGCTGCAGGCCGAGAAGGCCGAGGTGGCCGAGGCGCTGACCAAGGTTGAGGTTGGCCAGGTGAAACTCGAGCTCTCCGTGACCAAGCTGAGGGCAGAGGAGGCCGCCCTGCAGGACTCCCTGTCCAAGCTGAGCGCCCTCAATGAGAGCCTCGCTCAGGACAAGTTGGATCTGAACCGCCTTGTCGCCCAGCTGGAGGAAGAAAAGGCAGCCCTGCAGGGCCGGCTGCGGCAGGCGGAGCAGGAAGCCTCCGCGGCGCGGGAAGAGCAGGAGCTGCTGGAGGAGCTGCGGCTGGAGCAGGAGTTGGCGCGGCAGGGCCTGGAGGGCTCCCTGCGAGTGGCAGAGGAGGTCCAGGAGGCGCTGGAGCAGCAGCTCCACACGCTGCGCCGTGAGCGCAGCAGGCTGCAGGAGCAGCTAGCCCAGCTCTGCCAGCAGCTGAGCGGGCGGGAGCAGGAGCTGGAGCAGGCTCGGCGGGAGGCACAGTGGCAGGCGGAGGCGCCAGAGCCAGTGGCCCAGGAGAAGGAGGCGCTAGCCAAGGGGCGCACTGGCCTGGTTATGCAGCTGGCGGCCGCGGAGCGTGAAGGCAGGACCCTGCCAGAGGAGGCCACACGCCTGCGCTTGGAGAAGAAAGCCCGGGAGGGCAGCCTGTTTGAGGTGCAACGGCTCCTGGCTCAGCTCGAGGCCCGCCGGGATCAGCTGGAAGCCGATGGGCAGGCCCTGCTGTTGGCCAAGGAGACCCTGACTGGGAAGCTGGCGGGCCTGCGGCAGCAAATAATAGCTACAAAGGAGAAAGCCAGCCTAGACAAGGAGCTGATGGCCCAGAAGCGGGTGCAGGCTGAGCAGGAGGCCCAGGCCTCTCTGCGGGAGCAGTGGGCAGCCCATGAGGAGGACTGGCAGTGAGTCCAGCGCGAAAAGGAGGCAGCATGGCGGGAGCTGGAAGCCGCTTTCAGAGAATAATGGTTTTGAGTCCTGCTCCACAAAAAGAGCACTCTGTGGTAGGTAGTTTGTGGTAAGCCATATACCTGCCCTGCTCTGAGAAATTCACTGTGAGCATTACTTCAGAGCTCTGAGTAGTCCTGCATTAAAGAACCTTGTTTACATTTCTTTGGTCCAGTTTCTCACACTAAACACAGAACCTTTGTTATGTCATCCTATTAACAGTTCCATAGAACATTGAGTTAAAATTTCAAACTAAATTAAAATACATTATCACAGGCAGAATGCAGTAGCTCATGCCTGTAATCCCAGCACTTTGAGGGGCTGAGGCAAGAGGATCACTCGAGCCCAGGAGTTCAAGAGCAGCCTAGGCACCATAGTGAGACCCTGCCTTTACAAAAAAATAGCGATTATTGTGCCACTGCACTCCAGCCTGAGCAGTAGAACAAGGCTGTTTCAAAAACAAACAAAAAGAATTATCACAGATTAGGACTTTGTACTTACTTTTTGTTGTTGTAATTTGTTTTTGTTTTTGTTTTTGTTTTTTTTGAGACAGAGTTTGGCTCTTGTTGCCCAGGCTGGAGTGCAATAGCATGATCTCGGCTCACCGCAACCTCCGCCTCCCGGGTTCAAGCAATTCTCCTGCCTCAGCCTCCCGAGTAGCTGGGATTACGGGCATGCACCACCACGCCCGGCTAATTTTGTATTTTTAGTAGAGACAGCGTTTCTCCATGTTGAGGCTGGTCTTGAAGTCCCAACCTCAGGTGTTCCGCCCGCCTCGGCCTCCCAAAGTGCTGGGATTACAGGCTGAGCCACCGTGCCTGGCCTGTACTTACATTTGTTAATGAGGCTGTTTTAGTTTTCCGTTCACCATTGCAGTAACTGCCATTTCTCAAGGTACACTCTCTCCTGCCTCCATACTCCATGTAGAGAAATAGTCGTATAACAGAGTACTGCACTTAGAATCTAGAAACCTGTGTTTAAATTCTTGTGTCACCATTTACAAGCCATGTCATCTTGAATATGCTACTTAATCAGTGCCTCAGTTTCATCTGAAAATTGGAAATGACAGCTATCTAACCTGCATAGCTCTCTGCTACATTGCTGCGAAGATCAGAGATGACACATACGAAGTGACCTAAGTCTGTAAGATGATCTCAAATAACAATATGTTTACTCGAGGCTTAGCTCAGAGTTGTTTCTAAGCAGACATGGATCAATTTCCTTACATTTGCTTTACAGCCACAGATTACAGCACTAACCCAGCAAATAACCTGAGCATCGTAAGGAAGTCCTGGCACACGCGTGAGTGTGGGGACACTCATGATACAAGTGCATCAGCATTTTATGTGGCAGACACCTTCCCCTGTCATAGATCTTTTTTGCTGTAACTAAGTCAGGATAGGGAGGAAGCCATCATTTAACTCTCTTCCCTTTTTTCTGTCCATGAAAATGAGACAAAAACAGGATTCCACAGCCATACCAATCCTGATTAGAAGGGTGTAGTAACCAGTTACATTGCCTGACACTGGACCAGGAAACTGGGATAATTGTCAGTGTCCTCTTTTGCCTCTACTCTAGGATATTAGATTGCTAAATCACTGTCAATATACCCAGCTGATGAAATGAGGCCCATGGGACCACCAGAGTTAATATTGGGAGTGAATATAGGAACATACACTAACGCCTCCTTTGGTAGACAAGCAGGGTACCAGAGTACCAAGGACCTACTGAAATAGCTCAGGCTTCTTCTTTGAAAAGAGAAAAGGCAGAGCATGTGCAAAGGCCTGCTATTTCTGGCCAGTTTCCTCACTCAAACTATAGAGTAACATCAATGTCTCTCGAGTTTTGTGGTGCATTGCTGTCAAAATTATCAGGGATAGCATCTACCTGTAAGATAACAAAATAGTTATTATTTAAAATATAACAAAAACAATTTAAATGGGAACTTATATGCTTAAAACATTGTTCAATAAATATTGTAAACCACTGTCATCAACATTAGTGAACGTATTTCACATGACCAATAGATCATAGACACAAGGTGATGGTAAACATAATGCCTTGCTACAAATACTGTTAAAATGTATTCAAAAATGTCATTTGCACACCCAAATTTAATGCACTCATAGCATTAGATTTAAAGATTTTTAAAAATAAATTGGCCGGGCGTGGTAGCTCACACCTGTAATCCCAGCACTTTGGGAGGCCAAGGCGGGCAGATTACCTGAGGTTAGGAGTCTGAGACCAGCTGGCCAACATGGTGACACCCCATCTCTATTAAGAATAAAATTAGCCAGGTGTGGTGGCAGGCTCCTGTAATCCCAGCTACACGGGAGGCTGAGGCATGAGAATCACTTGAACGCAGGAAGCATAGATTGCAGTGAGCCAAGATCGCGCCACTGCACTCTAGCCTGGGCGACAGAGTGAGACTCTGTCTCAAATAATAATAATGATAATAATAATAATAATAAATAATGATAATAACTATTCTTGCCCAGTAGGACTTCGCAATGTAATGAGAATAAAAGAGAACAATAACAAGTTTTAAGTAAGCTGTGATAAAGGATATAAAACAAGTTCAAAAATTGGATTCCCTGAAGGGAGAAAATTTCAGACTTAGAGAAAAGAAGGACATTTCTTGGAGGAAGTCAGATTTGAGCTGGGTTGTGAAAGAAGACAAAGATTTAACCTGGCAAATGTGGGGTTTGGGCAAGGGCAGAGAGAAAGGAAAAACAACACAAGTGAGGGGAAGAAGAAGCAAAACCATAACATTCAATATCCAGGCCTGGGGAACAAGCATGAAATAAAGTTGTAAAAATAACCTCAACTGGGAAAAGGGTCTAAAAATATCAAGTCAAATTAGGGCTTTAATTTGTCTATGATAGGGAGGCATACAAACCCTTTTGCTTATTGGAAGTGTTATAGTCCTTATTTGATACTTTATAATTACAAAAATCATACATGTTCATTATAGAAAAAGTAGAAAAAAAATAAGCACAATGCATAATCTAAAGACAACCGTTGACCACATTTTCATATTTACTCTGATCCAGGTGTTTTTTTTCTCTGCAAAAGTATATATGCCTTGTTCCAAAAGAAAAATTTAACATTGTGTGTAGTATTCAAATAACACATGGTGATCACAAACATTTTTATAGAGCAAAAGACTACCGAAAGGGAAATACATAATCTAAAAGATTGGATGTGCCATAATTTATTGACCTAATTCCACATTGTTGGGCATTTAGCTTTTATCCAAATACATTGCCTATTTGCCTGATTTTATTTCTGTAGCATAAACTTCTAGGAGTGCAATTTCTTGTTCAAAGTTTTTTTTATGAGAATAAGCCATTGAGCTGTAAATCAGCTTTCAAGTTTTTTAAATACCTACTTCATTGGTATCCATTTTTCAATTGGCATCTTCCAACTGTCAATACCTGTACTACTCTCATGGTTACTTCCCCCTCATTCACTTTCATTGAGGAATGAAGCACCAGGCTCCCATCTGTCTATCCAACACCACTTCTGTCAGTATTCAAGTTGTGATCCATAGCGCCCTCTGACCTCTCTCTACCCTGACTCCAAACTAGTGTACAACCACACGCCGACTAAACCTTACCCCACATTCCATGTCAAACTCCCACTCTCCCAATTCTGTTTATTTTCCCTCCCAAATAGTATTCAACACAACAGTGCAGACAGATTAAAATGCTTGTATCGTATGATAGAAGGCATTTCGATACAATAGGGACAAAGTGGATTGTACAGTTAATGGCAAGGAACAAGTAGGTAGCCATTATTGAAAGTAAATATAGATCCCTCTCTCAGTTTGTGCACCTCAATCAATTATAGGCAGACTGGAAGTTTAGATATAAATAAATAATAATGTTCATAGGAAAAGCTAAGTGAATACTCATGTGAATTATGAATTGGAATGAGTTCTTACTGAACCCAAAAGCCACATGGACAAGATGGACATATTTAATACAAAAAATTGAACAGCATGAAACAAAGCTAAAAGACTGTCCTGTGGAAATAACTGCAAAATATTTATATACTAATTTTCCTAATAAAATCTTAATTTTCCTAACATAAAAGTAGCTGTAATGCCACTAACATATAAATAATTGTAAGAAAATAAAAGTTGCAGTGATCTCATTAAGACGTAAAGAAATTCCAAATAAAATTATGAGACTGCTTTTCACTTCTAACATTGGCAAAGATTTCAGATTGATCATATTCCTATCCTTGCTAATACTGGCAAACAGGCAGTCTCACAGCCTGTTGCTAAGAGTATCAATTAGTACAATACAGCCAAAGGATAATTTGATAATACCCATCAAAATGGTAGCTATCTGGACTGTGATGATGGTTACATGACTCTGTAAATCTACCAAAAAGTCAATGAATTATACCCTTAAAATGAGAAAATTTTATGGTATGTAAATTGTACCTCGATAAAGCTTTTTTTTTAAGTTTAAAATGCACATCATTTGAGATAGCAATTCTACTTCTATGAATGCATAATACTGGAAAACAGTGGAGTTTTTTTTAACCTGAAAAATAAAGTTAGAGAATTATATAAAGTCCAGTAATTATCAATGTTAACCATATTGTTTAAATAGTAGAAAAACAAATATACAATTTTTACTCTTTTTGTTTTGTTTTGTTTTGTTTTTGAGACGTAGTTTCACTCTTGTTGCCCAGGCTGGAGTGCAGTGGCGCCATCTCTGTTCACTGCAACATCTGCCTCCCGGGTTCAAGCAATTCTCCTGCCTCAGCCTCCCAAGTAGCTGGGATTACAGGTGCCCCCCACCACGCCCAGCTAATTTTTGTATTTTTAGTAGACACAGGGTTTTGCCATGTTGGCCAAGCTGGCCTCGAACTCCTGACCTCAACAATTTTTACTCTTAGCAACATAAATCACTATCGATATTAGAACAAGAGAACCTGCACAGTCAGGGGAGTGGGACTTCAATTTTCACTCTACATCTACTCTACAGATCACATTAGAGAGGCTGGATTAATACAAGAAAAGCAAAATTGAAAGCCCACGAGGATAAGAGACTATCCCCAAACTCATGCAAATGTTACTTTGATAGCTTTCAATCCATGAGATGTTTTATCTTCTTCCGCAACTGCAGTAACTTTTTGTCCAACTTTCAGAGCCACATTGTCAGTGACAACATCACTACTGAAGTAGATCAATTGATTAATCAAGCCATAATCACTAGAGAAACTTGTCACAACTCCCCGCACAGTTTTCAATGTGGTGTCATCTATGGGATTAGCAAACAACAGTTTACATTAATCTCAAAAGCAAACACCCATTACAAATAAGTCCTACCAGAGGAAGATATGGTAGACAATCATCTACTTCTAGAAATAGAATGACCTGGATTTGAGATACAGTTTACAAAAAGCGTAATGATCACCTATGCAGGATTCGGGAGGCAGAGTGCCCAGGTTCACATCCTGCCTGGCACCACCACTTCTCTGTATGGCACAGTGGCCTCACCACAGGCACTGGAGGGCCATAGTTAAGAACACTGAGTCTGGAGCCAGACTGCTTGGGTTTCAATCCCTACATGTACCATCTGCGTAAACCTGCATACCATCTCTTAACCTCTCTGACTCTGTTTTCCTCTGTCAAACAAAGACAGTTAACAATTTCTGCATGATTTCTGCAGTGAAAATTAATGGACACGCATAGATCAACTGCTTAGAACTGTGAGTGCCTTGCATAGGTTAGAATGTAAATGTTGTTGCTATCATCATATCTGCATATGAAGAGTCCTTAAATGACCACTGTTATTATGTAACTTCATCATTATCATCAACACAATGAGCAGCAGCATCTGAAGATTCTTAAACATCTCCCCAGAGCACTAAAAGATATCAGCAATTTAAGTCTAGCCCCAAAGTGCATCTGAATCACCAACAAGTGTGTTTTTTTTTTTTTTTTTTTTTTCCGAACAGGCATAGCTAATAGGTGATATTTGGGGACCTAACCCCAGGCAATCTTCTTGCAGAATCTGAGCTTTGAACCATAAGGCCATAACTGTCTATCCCACAACTTGGGTAAATTGACAGAATGGCTGGGAAATTTTGTGATTATATAAGATTACAAAAACAGAAACCAAGAAAACCCAACGATTTTTTTAATGGGTCAAATTTGTTTGTTACATCATATCACAGAAGAAAGAGGGAGGGCAATGGAAGCAACCACCACTCAGACGCATGAAGACTTGTTGAAGACTCTTCCATGTGTCCTTGTTGGCACAAATGGAGCTAATAGTGAATGAATGCTGCAGTGAGAAATTTCACTCAAAAGCTGAGAAACAGTCTTCTCTGAACAAACTGCTAAGATTTAGCCACCTCAACAGGGGTTCAAACTCAGCTAGCAAAGAAGCTACAGGGAAATTCCAGCACCAGGAAGGCAGGTCCCTGCTGACAGAATACTACTGAACAAAGAGGATGCTGATATATGCCACCCTCTTGAAGACATCATGATTATACTCTTGTGGCAGGAGGTGCCTTCAGAGGTGGGGAGCTTAAAGGATAACAAATGGCTGCTGGACCTGAATGTCCATCTTCCCTATCTGTGTCTCCCTGACTCCGCTATAAAATGGGCATGACAACAATAGGACTTCCCTCACTGGAATTTTTGTGAGAATTAAATGAAATGAATGACGGTAAAGCCGTTAGCTTGGGGCCTGACACATGCAAGCATTCAACACAAAGTAGAATTAATATAATTCAGAGCAGGGATGCAATCCACTCCATTCCACATTCACATGCTTTCAATCAGGCCTAAACATTAAGTTCTTGATCTTCCCTGGCCTTCAGAATTGTTCCTGTTGTCATTCCATTGGCTCTGGAGGATTGTATATCTCTGTAACTCATCTGTGAATACTGTGACTGCCTGAAAATTCTCACCATGGCTTTGCTGGCTGTGCCTGCCCAACGCTGTCTTCTCGCCTTCTGCCCCAGACCAGCAAATTCCTAAGACATTTAGAAGATGGGCAACAAAACCTTTCAATCCTAAATACCCATCTTCTATGTTTGTACTTAAAATTATGGGATAAATGACAGATATTTGTATTGGTGTCTTTGGCTATGGGGCAAGGTGCTAATGACCACTGTAGTCATGGGAGAGTGTGCCCTTGACACAGTCTTTGGTACAGCAGCAGTTGTTGTCAGCACCAAGAGATGTGGATGACCACAGTGAGGGGAAGCTGGAGCTGAAGAGAACTGTTCTTCAGAGCACACATGAGAAATCCGTGAGATACACCAAAAAGTACTTAGGAAGCATTAGGGAGGGGATCTGGGGCTTCATCAAAGCAGGTTCAGTCAGAAAAGTACTGATTGGAGTTCATCATTACTATGACCCTATTTTTATCTCCATGCTGGTGTCCTGAGGAACACACGTATATTAGGTGGTTCTTGCATTGCTATAAAGAAATATCTGAGACTGGGTAATTTATAAAGAAAAGCAGTTTAATTGGCTCACAGTTCTGCAAGCTGTACAGGAAGCATGGTTCTGGCATCTGCTTGGCTCCTGGGAAGGCCTCAGAGAGCTTTTTCATGGTGGAAGGCAAAGTGGGAGCAGGCACATCACATGGCCAGGGCAGGAGCAAGAGAGAGATTTGCGGGGAGGGGTAGGTGCCACACACTTGTAAACAGCCAGATCTCATGAGAACTCATTCATTATTGCAAGGACAGCGCCAAGCCATGAGGGATCTACCCCATGACCCAAACACCTCCTTCCAGGCTCTACCTCCAACATTGGGGATTACAATTCAACATGAGATTTGACGGGGACATATATTCAAACTATATCCACAGGTTACATTTTAGGAGCCTGATTGAATTGAAATATTTTAAGGAAGTCATGTTTCTTTCCATATCTGCTCAGCTGCTAAAGTACCAGAAGGGTGCCTTTGGAAACAGATTTACCTCTCACAGGCTGTGAAGGTCTCTGAGGCACCATTACTAATGCCTTTTTTCCCACTCTGTGGGTTGTCTATTTACTCTGCTGACTGTTCCTTTTATGATGCAAAAGCTCTTTAGTTTAAATAAGTCCTATTTATCTTTGTTTTTATTGCATTTGCTTTGGGGTTCTTGGTCATGAAATTCTTGCCTAAGCCAATGTCTAGAAGGATTTTTCCAATGTTATCTCCTAGAATTTTTATAGAAAACATGCACAATCTATACATCTGACAAAGGAATCTAATATCAAGAATCTACATCAAATTCAAACAAGTCAGTAAGAAAAAAACAAACAATCCCATAAAAAAGTGGGCTAAGGACATGAATAGACAATTCTCAAAAGAAGATATACAAATGGCCAACAAACATATGAAAAAATGCTCAGCGTCACTAATGATCAGGGAAATGCAAATCAAAACCACCTTACTCCTGAAAGAATGGCCATAATCAAAAAATCAAAAAACAGCAGATGTTGGCTTGGATGTGGTGATCAGGGAACACTTCTATACTGCTGGTGGGAATGTAAACTAGTACAGCCTCTATGGAAAACAGTGTGGAGATTTCTTAAAGAACTAAAAGTAGAACTACCGTTTGATCCAGCAATCCCACTACTGGGTATCTACCCAGAGGAAAACAAGTCATTATATAAAAAAGATACTTGCACATGTATGTTTATAGCAGCACAATTTGCAATTGCAAATTCGTGAAATCAACCCAAATGCCTATCAGTCAATGAGTGGATAATGAAACTGTGGTATATATATACAATGGAATACTACTCAGACATAGAAAAAAATGAATTAAAGGCATTTGTAGTGATATGGATGAGATTCAAGACTATCATTCTAAGTGAAGTAACTCAGGAATGGAAAACCAAACACTGCATGTTCTCACTGATATGTGGGAGCTAAGCTATGAGGACACAAAGACATAAGAAGGATATAATGGACTTTGGGGACTTGGAGGGAAGGGTGGGAGGGGGGCGAGGGATAAAAGACCACCAATAGCAGTGGCAGCTGTCGATTTTTCTACCATACTTGTAATGCTGTTCATGCTGGACATGTCAGAGTGTATACTGCTCAGGTGATGGGTGCACCAAAATCTCACAAATCACCACTAAAGAACTTACTCATGTAACCAAATACCACCGGTACCGCAATAACTTATGGAAAAAATAAAAATAAAATAAAATAAAATAAGAGTGCCTTTTTTTAAGGAAAACAAGGCACTTACGAAAAACTTGAAGCACTCCAGCTTTTGATACAGCTTTTGTTTCTAAGGCCCCAGCGAAACCCCACACCCAAGTTATCATCAACATGTACAGTCAATCCTGTGTTTGAAACTTAATCATTGGAGAGTGGGTAGAAGCTAAAATGAACAAATTACCTGATGTATCTAGAAGCCAAACCATCACAGAATCTTTCTTCCCAAATCACTTCCCAGAAGTGTTCAATTTGTGACTGAACACTTCAGTCACAAACAGTGCATGCACGCAAATGTTTTGCTCAATGTGTTTTGAGTCTAATTCCATATATTGCTGCTAAAGATTTCCAGAAAGTTGCAAAAGTTCATCCTTATTGATAGGTGATTGGAATTCAGTGACACTGCTGCTGCTCTGTAGTGTGTGCAAAGGTCAAATCAAAGTAATAAATACGATATTCTCGATCATTTCCCTATAAAACTGGGTTTCTAGCCAGGGCTCATGCCTTCACACTTGCTGAAACCAGTTCACCTTCTGCACCAGTGCTGCCAGAGAGAGCTCCCTGTGACACGGGAATCATGTTTCTGCACTTCCCATGCAGGAGCCACTCACCATATGTGGCTCCTGTGCACATGAAGTGTGGCTGGAGCTGGGAATGGCTGAAGAGTTAGTTCTATTTGAGTTTCAATAGCCCCGTGTGGCAAGTGGCTACTTGGAAAGCAGCACACCACCTGAGATGGCAGGAACAACATGAAAACATCCTCCATGCCACTGCAAAAATGTCTGCCTATACATCTTAGAAGAAGACATGTCCAGCATGAACATCATTACGAGTATGGTAGAAAAATCAACAGCTGCCACTGCTACAGGTTAATAGATTGCCTTCAACATGAAGATAAAATGCTTCCAGCACTTCCACTCTGCCCCATAGTCTCTTAGTTGAGCTAATGCCCTGCACAGCTTCTCTTCAACCAGAAGGGGGCACAGACACCAGGCAAGAGCCTATGCTCAGTGATACGGAATGTTCTAGAGCCCAGGAGACCGTTCCATCCACTGAGCTGAGCTGGTCAGACCTAACTAATGTCATCTTTTCCTTCTTAAAGGGAGATGCCAGGATGAGGAGGGAACAAGTAAAAACTGCTTTTGCTGTTTCAAGGTTGTGACAGGCACTACCAACCACCAAGGTCAGCAACTCAAAGGCACCTCAACCCGGCCTCAACTTCTTGGTTTGGGGCCCAGGTGGGGGAATTCTCCAGCTGCTACTGCAGTCTCTCCTCTTTCTTCTTCAGATAGAAGGTCATGTTATCGAAGATGGCCTTGTAGAGACTGCTGAAGCTGGCATCTGTGACGTTAGAGCATTCCAGCATGGCCCAGTTCCCACGAATAACACTGGAGACTTTTTTTTTTTTTTTAAACACAGTGTATTCAGGAACAGAATGCCACTGGCCACCTACAGGCCTGCAGAGCACCAGGGGGATTTCATGGCAGTCCGGCAGCACCCACAGCCCCTGGGTCTTCTCGAAAGCCACATCCCACACATGGTGCTAGATTGACAGATGCTGCCTGTACAGTAAGTTAGCTGTCTGAGAATATCAAGCTGGAAGATGTAGATTACAGGAATACAGTTGCACAGAAGCGTCATGCAGTTCTCCTAACACCAGAACATGATCCTGGATGTGACAAACCTCTGGTGTCCCAGGGGTCCATCAGCCCTTGCAGACTGGCCAGGTGAGAGCAGTGCAGTTGATGGCCACTTCTGTACTCCCAGAGCCTAAGAGCGCAGTCCCTGGAGGAGGACAAGAAACAGTTCGGGCTGAGTGGGCACCACAGAGATGCGGCTCACAAACTATGTGTGCCTGAGGCAGAAGGACTCGATACTGTGAGGCGCTGTGGCCTAGCTGACCTGGATCTTCTCATCCTGGTTGGCAGTGAGGATGAAGCAGTTATCAGGACTCATAGTCACCTCTAACAACATTGACAGGTGTGCCAGGTCAAGTCTGCCACATCTATGTGGCTCTGAAACCAAAAAGGAGTACACATCTCCAGATTTGTTGGCCACCAAGACCTTCACCTCAGAGGCTGTAAGGTCAGGGCCATACACCTCCTTGCCATGGTCCTGACACTCAGACATTGCCATGGTTTTGTATGGAAAAGAATCAGACGCTTGTGGTCATCTGTTAAAGCAAAATAGCTGCCAGACTTGGAGGTGGATGCCAGAATCATGCCACTCCCCCAGACCAAGGGCAGCCCATCCTCCCCTTTATTTTCTTGTGACTATTCTGCAGCACTGCAGTCATAGATGAAGAGGTTGTTGTCATCATTGTTTGCAGCAGAGGTGGCCAGGAAAAACCCAGAGACTCTACAAGAAAATGGTTAGAACTGATAAACAAATTCAGTAAATTTGCAGAACACAAAATCAACATAAAAAACTCAGTATCACTTCTATATGCCAACAACAAACAATCTGAACAAAAAATCAAGAAAGTAATCCATTTACAATTGACAGAAATAAAATAAAATACCTAGGGTTAAATTTAACCAAAGTGAAATATCTCTATAATGAAAACTATAAAACATTGATGCAAGAAATTGAAGAGGACACAAAATAATAGAAAGGTATTCCATGTTCATGGATTAGAAGAATCAATATTGTTAAAATGTCCATATTAACCAAAGCAATCTACAGATTCAATGCAATCCCTATCAAAATACTAATGCCATTCTTCACAGAAATAGAAAAAAAAAATCCTAACATCTATATGGAATCACAAAAGATCCAGAATAGCCAAAAGTATCCTGGGCAAAAAGAACAAAACTGGAGACATCGCATTACCTGACCTCAAATTATGTTACAGAGTGTAGCAACCAAAACAGCATAATACTGCCATAAAAATCAGACGTATAGACCAATGGAACAGAATAGAGAACCCAGAAACAAATCCACACCCCTACAGTGAACTCGTTTTCAACAAAAGTGCCAAGAGCATTCACTGGGGAAAAGACAGTCTCTTCAAAAAATGGTGCTGGGAAAACCGGATATTCATATGCAGAAAGATGAAACTAGACCCCCATCTCTGACCACATTAAAAATCAAATCAAGTGGATTAAAGACTTAAATCTAAGACCTCAAATTATGAAACTACTACAAGAAAACATCAGGGAAACTCTCCAGGACGTGAGACTGGGCAAAGATTTCTTGAGTAATACCCTGCAAGCACAGACAACCAAAGCAAATATGGACAAATGAGATCACACCAAGTTTAAAAGCTTCTGCACAGAAAAGGAAACAACCAATAAAGTGAAGAGACAACCCACAGAATAAGAGAAAATATTTGCAAACTACCCATTTGACAAGGAATTAATAACCAGAATATATAAGGAGCTCATACAACTCAATAGGAAAAAATCTAATAATCTGATTTTTAAATGGGCAAAAGTCTGAATGCATATTTTTCAAAAGAAGATATACAAATGGCAAACAGGTATATGAAAAGGTGCTCAACATCATTGATCATTGAGAAATGCGGATCAAAACTACAATGATATATCATCTCACTCCAGTTAGAATGGGTTTTATCCAAAAGACAGGCAATAATAACAAATGCTGGAGAGGATGTGGAGAAAAGGAAACCCCTTGTACACTGTTAGTGGAAATGTAAATTAGTACAACCACTATGGAGAATGGCTTGGAGTTTCCTTAAAGAAACTAAAGTAGGACTACCATAGGATTCACCAATCTCACCCCTAGATGTATACTCAAATGAAAGGAAATCAGTATGTTGAAGAGATATCTGCACTCCCGTGTTTACTGCAGCACAATTCACAATAGCCAAGATTTAGAAGCAACCTATGTGTCCATCAGCAGATGAATGGAAAAAGAAAATGTGGTGTATATACACAATGGAGTACTATTCAGCCATAAAAAGAATGACATTCTTTCATTTGCGACAACACGGATGGAACTGGAAATCATTATGTTAAGTGAAATAAGCCAGGCACAGAAAAGACAAACTTTGCATGTTTTCACTCATTTGTGGGAGCTAAAAATTAAAAATAATTGAACTCATGGAGATGGAGAGTAGAAGGATGGTTCCTGAGGCTGGGAAGAGTAGTCACAGGGGAGTGGGGATGGTTAATGGGTACAAAAATATAGTTAGATAGAATGAATAAGATCTAGTATTTGATAACACAGCAGGGTGACTACAGTCAACATAATTTATTGTACATTTCAAAATCACTAAAAGAGTATCATTGGATTGTCTGTAACACAAAGAAATGGTGAATGCTTGAGCTGATGGTTACCCCATTTACCCTGATGTGGCTATTATGCATTGTATGCCTAATGTATCAAAACATCTCACGTACCCTATAAATATATACACCTACTATGTACCCACAAAATTTAAAAATAAAAAAATTAAACCTTTTTTAGCTACAATATATAGGTAGTTATATGGATTTTTGTATAGATATAGATATAGTTCATGAATACTAACTACCCAACTTTGTGTGATTTGCCTACAGTGTGACTGCATTATCTCTTGGGAATCATCAGGAAAGGAAGTATCTTAGAAGCTAGTCTGTAAGGTAGAATGCAGAAACTCTGAATTTTGGGGGAGAAAATGAGGCCCTTCCCTTGAGCTGGAAGGGAAGTCTATGGTAAACTGTGTGGGTAAATTAAAAATTTTGACTTGGTCCCAGCTACTCGGGCACAATTCTCTCAGAATTGGGGTCATGTTATTTGTGATGGTTTTTCTGATGTGTCACCTTGGGTAGGCTACAGTTTCCAGTTATTTAATCAAACACTAAATGTTGCTGTAAAGAGAGTTTTTAAATATAATTAAAGGCTATAATCAGCTGAATCTAGGTGAGGGAGATTATCCTGGTTAATTTGGGTTGGCCTGAGTCAATCTGTCGGAAGGCCTTAAAAGCAGGGTTGAGGTTTCCCCAAGAGAGAAGAAATTCCACCTATGGACTTCAGCTTCAGCCTGTGCCTATGAATTCCAGGTTGTCCAAGATTTTTCCTTCCTGACTGCCTGCCATAACAACTTGTTTAGCTCCTCACAATTGCCAATTCCATGCAATAAATAGATAGATAGATGATAGACAGATAATAGGTAGATAGATATATGGAGAAAAAGAGAGAGAGAGAGAGAGAGAAAGATAGGTAAGATATAGATATAGATACAGATATCCTACCAATACTGCTTCTGTAATTGAGTTCTTACTAATACACTCTGCAAAGGCAATTGAACTAGGGTGTTTCTACCAGTAAGATGCTAGGGCCGCAGAGGAGGGTTTGGAATTGTGTCTATACAAACCATGGGTGGTGCATCATCTCCTTGACTGAAGTTGACCACTTCAAGGCAGTTGAATGTATGTTTGGAAAAATGAAAGCCAGCAGGGATTTAGTAACTTGTAGAATTCTTAAACTGCTGGAAAGCAGGAGAAAAGAAAGCCTCAGCAAATATACTGATGTTGCAGAGGTTGGAGACAAGGCTTTGGCAAAGGAATGGAGATGAGCAAATCAGATTTGTTTAGATCAAGTGAGAGTAGGAACTGTCCGAAATAGAATACTTCCGTGGAAACATGAATGGCACTGGAATCCTGAAGGCCTCCACAGATTCTCACTTTTATCAGAATTAGTTTGTGAGGAGGATAGAAAGGAAGCAGCATGAAAGGCTTGCAGTAGTGAAGGTGACTAAGTCTTATGTCATGAGCAGAAACATTTAGGGCAAACACCCAGGACCTAGGGAAGTACTGCTGTGTTGCTCCCAAGGAAGGGAATGTGGAGACAAGTAGGTCAGCTGTGGCCACTGGGAAAACCACCTGCGAGCATGTAGAAAGATACTGGGAATAGAGGCACATCAGAAAAAGGCCACAAAACTTTCTGTAGTGAGGAAACTTGGCCCTGAGAAGGATAGGCTTAACAAAGGATGGGCTGACTTCATGTCCCGCTGTGGGCAACATGGAAGCCAAGATAGAATGAAGGCTGTGTTTTGCAGTATTGGATGGTGGACAGTAGTGACTATAATTGTCCAACACTTTCTATGAATAGCCCTTGACCATCTCCCACAATCGTCTGTTAGCTGGTGGAGTTACTTTACCTCCTCCAGCCTCTTTTCTCCTCAGTAAAATGGAGATAACAATAGTCTGTTTCCTAGGAATGTTGTAATGGCCTCATGAGAGGATGTATGCAAAGTGCTTCAGCCAGCTGCTTACATTTCATGAAGTATATAAGGTATTTCAGGCTTCCACGTCTTTTCTGGTTGTTCCTTCTACATGGTAGGAGGATATTCCCACATCTGGCCTCAACCTTCTCAGACCCAACTAGAAAATTCTCCAGCATGTTTCAAGGATGAACTTAAGGGTCCTCCCTCCATGAGCCCTTCCTTGATGGCCCTATTAGGCATAGCTGACCACTCTCATTCCGTGAACAGTCAAACAAGCTTCTATAGATGTCTTGGGGGGATTCAGTGAAGAGCACAAAAGTTCACGCCAATCCAGGCTCTGGATTCCTCGTCTCCCATCCAGGATGCTCCAATTCCTGACTGCTACTGCTTTTCAAGTGAATTATACTGGAATGGCAACCAGCCTACGTTAAAGACTTGTTTAAAGCCATGGCCAGTTGCAGAATAGACTAAATGCATCATTTAACTGTAAGTAAGAAACCCCCAGCATGGCCCCCTAAGGGATCAGTGCAGAGACATGCCTCTGTTTTATCTGTCTTGGAACGTTTTCAGGGCTGCAGCAGCCTTCTGAGAGGAGTTTGATGAATTAATTTCAAAGCAAATATATTACTCTTAGCTATCTAGTGCAAGGGATAACAGATGGGGCAAGCAGTAGACAAATCAAAAAAGCTTGGGAAAAAAGAGTCTAGGGGAAAAGATAGAAAGGAGAACGAGGGCTTTGTAAAGCTTCTGAGTACATTAAGGACTCTATAAGCCCATGCACTTGCCCAGGAATGGGTGGATACTCAAAGAAGACCTGAGAAGACCTTGATCTTTCACCTATGGCTGACATTTAAGCTCTGCACAAGCATATAGTGTAGGCTAGGTCAGAAATGTAACACAGAGTCAATCTACTATTTTTATTTTTGTCTCCTAGCATGCAAGGAAATCTCCATCCTATTATTAGTGGACCACTAAGCTAACAGAACAAAGACTTTAGTGAACACACATAACAAAGGATAGAGTCTTTAAAAATGTTTCTAAAAGTCACCAAAAAAAAAAAAAAAAAAAAAAAAGAACGAACAAACCTACAACCCACGATAAGCAGTAACAACAAGCCCTGGAGAAAGAGATAATCTGATTCCCTGAGTTACTGCATTCTAATGTTTTAAACGTCCAATTTTCATCAAAAATATGTGATGCCTGCAAAGAAATTAAAAACTATGACTCAAGTACAGGAAGAGAAAGAACAGATACCATCCCTGAGGAAGTCTGAATGTGCTTCTTACTAGACAAAGACATTAAATCAATTGTGCCTCACCTGGGGTTCCTGAGGCCTTTATGTCCCCACTACTATTAAAATAGGCCTTTCCTGGGATCCCTTTCCTTTAACAACACTTTCTGCTTTCTAATCCATATTGCTAACTCAACCTGACCATTATAGTTCTCATTGAAAGTTGATTGGCATTCTACTTTGTAAATCAATCCTTGGTAAGCTTGGCTTAACTCTTGGCTCTTGCAATGTGTTCATGACTCTGAAAAGCTGAAGACCAGCCCTTAGACATGGTAACCGAGCAGATTCTGATCATATCTCTAAGTGCCTATGGCACACTCAAATATAAAAACTCAAAATGTCCCAAGTTGAACTTGTCTTTTCTTAAAAAAAAAAAAATCCCTCTCTTCTTTCTTGGTTCCCTCTCTTGAGCGGTGTCACCATCATCTACCTAGAAAGTCAAAAGACATCTCTGAGTCAGCTGCATCCCACTTCCCCAGGAAAAACAGTTAAGACAGACTTCACTTCTTGTAGTTTCAAAAATCCATCCCACACTTCATCCTCATCAGCCTTAACTTGGTTTGGATACACTTTATGTTCCCCTATGTCAGCAAGTTTTTTGTTACTGTCCCTGTTTCCAGGTTTTCACCCACATCTCCACCAATGCTAAATTTATCCCCCTCATCCCAGGTAAGGTGATCCATAGAAAACATAAATATGACCATGCAACTCCCCTCTCCAATATACTTCAACAAAGAATATCAACTTATGATAAAGTTTGAATTCTAAGACCCATTAAAAGCTAATTGCTGCCCTTACACCACTTGTTCTCCCTCTCTTCCACCCGAGGATCTGACAACCTGATATATCCTCCACTGCTGACAGAGTGATGTACCCTCCACACAATCTAACCTTATCCTTCCTCTTTCAATCCTTCTTCCCACCATGAACATATCCTTATTTCACCTGCTGTCTTCAGGACAAAGTTCAAACTCCTTTATCCTTCTGATGTTAGTGTTTGCTACACCTCCAACTTGGCTGGATTGTAGATATGGTCACAAAGGCAGATGAAGAAAGGCATACTAAGCAAACTCAGGAAATGAGCTAGTCATTAATGTCAGGCAGACACTGGCAGTGGGGAAAGGAAAGAATATGAACAACTGAAATTCTTCCCAGAATGACTGTAGATAAAATAAGGGAGCAGAAAAGTTATCAAAACCATAGGCTGGAACCATATAGTGAAGGAGTAAACTGTGACCATCACATTCGTTACTCTAAAAGCATAATAAGTTGAAATTAATGACATAAAAGTAATAATTGATAACAATTAATATTACATATTGAATTCGTATAAATTAGCAATAGTACTAGAATGAATAATTAATATTTATATAAGGATGATCTTCAGTCATCAGGAAAGGGTACATTATTTTCAGGATGCTTAGTTTAAGAAGCAGAGGTCACGTGTAATTCTTTAAATTCCTGTGAAAGAAGTATTAAAAGTTTGGGTGCTCAAAGCTGACACTGACATGTAAAATGTATATATACATAATAGATATAATAGTATAGATAATATATAGATAATATATACATATATTGCAATTCAATCTCAAAAGATGCTCGGTACATGCAACTAAAATACTTAAACCATATGTTAGATATTTGTTATCTGCTAGGGACTTGTACCAAAAGCTTTCCTTTGATTTTGACAGACAGGTTGTGGTGAGTATTATTACTACTATTTATCAATTAGGAGATGTAGACTCAGGAATATCATCTACCCGCCCGTGATCACAATCTGAGTGAGTGGTGGAGATAGGATCCACATCTGGGTCAATCTGACTCCAAAGCTATAATTTCCTGGTATCTCAGTTTCACAAACTTTCCCTTTCTTTTCACGGCAGAGGGGCCAGAAATTGGCAGAAGATGAAAGCAAACGTATTTTTTGAGAGAGAGAAATGCAAAAAGCTTGGATAGTGGAGCAAAGTCTGGAATGGCAGGGTGAAACCCTCCATAAACTTGTTCCTCCTTAAAAAAAATGCAAATACTGGCAAAAATTGTCACAATCAACTTTTTTAGAACTCTGGAAATTAAACAAAGGTTTGCAAGAATCTGAGAAGCTTTTATTAAACAAAAGCTGCTGAGTCTCAATAAGAGCAGCAAGGCTTATGACTTTTTAACTTGAACTATCCCCATTCCTTTCTCACCAGCTTCACAGGAGCCTTAAAATCCAGCAGCCTCAAAATCGTGGCTGTGAAAACCATCAGGCTGAAAAACGATTCCTCCTCCACACCCAAAAAAAGCCAAAATGTAAAAAGTCCAAATGTCCTTCCATTAATAATGGTTATCTCTGAGTGTGGAGTGAGATTTGAGACTTTTGCTTTTTACTTTATAACACTTCTATACAATTAAATTATTATGAGTGTAACTTTTAAAATAAATGACACAATAAAGATAAAACAGGAAGAAATCATTCCTGAAAATGCTCTAATGAGTGAAGGATAGTAGATGGAAATTATACAGAATTGTTTATGACTATTTCTAATTTTAAAAGTATATAAAATGTTGACTTTTTAAATGTGGTGTTCTGTCTTTAACTTTCATTTTAGTGAAAGTCAAAAACAGCTTCTAAGAGCTTTTATAGACTCACAACTTGTCCTTTGGTTTCTGATTCTATTTTACCCACAGCGTTGTAAGTCCTTCAAATATAAATTATTTTACCACAGTGATTTTCAGGGATTTAACCGTAACAAGTGGGGAAAGGCTACAGTGTAGGACTTTGCTGGCAAGCTTGCTCTGCTACTCTTGGCAAACATAACTGTGAGTTAACTCCAGCTGTAATATTAAAGCTAACTGGAAGTCATTATAAGCAGCTTTTTGCTCACAATGTTATAGTCTGTCCTGGAGCCTGCAACTATTTTTGACAGCATAGAACAATGCATCCTGTGCCTGAGAGATACAGTAGCAGTAGATACAGTAGATACTATATATAGCTGCCTACTGTAATAACATCTCCACAATTATTCAGGAAGCCTAGGAAGTGTGAATGAGCCTAAGAAGAAACCTGCTATGAAAAAAGATCCCCCCACCTCCCATTCCAGACACAACAATTACACATTTTGTTTGAAACCAGGAAGTAACCTGCAACATTCAAATTCTCCCCATAATTATTGGAAAGTATATCTGCTTAAGACTAGGGAGTAACCACTGTAATCAAATTCTCGACAAGTATCTACAGATCATGGCTAGGATTCAGATGGCCTTTGAAGGTCCTGAAATTGGAGCTCTAATTTTTGTGCATGTGTGAATTTGGGCGAGAGACTATCACTTTCATCAGTTTCCCACGGTGGCCTGTGGCCAAAAGAAATCTAAGAGGTACTGATCTTAGGGTTTCCAGTATTAGACTAGGAAGTAACAGACTGGTAAAAGATGTCCCTCTCCTCCCCACCAGATCCTTCAATGGCAGCTCTAAATCTGGATTCATCCCTGGACCTGCAGTTTTTTGACACTATACTCAGGCAGAGGATGGAAGCACTGAAGGGCAAGCTGGAGGTAGGAAAACAGAACGGTGTTTCCAAGATCCTGACCTGAAAGCGCCTTCAGGGAGAAAGATCTATCTCTGCTTTGAGAGTAACTAGTTTTAACCAGGCTGTGATGCCTAAAGAAAGAAGCAGAAAGCTGGTTGTTTCTGGATGTGAGTACCAGATAATGAGCAACTGCCGAGTTAGGGGCCACCAAAGATCCAGTTTCTAGTTGGATTCAAAGAAATTGACCCTGATGCCCAGCCAAGATAAGACCAAGAGCCAGGTCTGAGGGAGTTAATCTGCTTAGCCTAGAGTAAAGCAGGCCAAAGCGACGCATTAACATAATATATAGGGAGAACCAAGTGGCATCACAAGTTCAAAAATTTCAGTTTTAGTCTCAGCTCCTAGGCTAGCTAGCTGTGTGCACTTGAGCAAGACCCTTAAGGTTTTGGGATACCATTTCCTTCTCTGCAGATTGTGAGCTTTAGACTAATGACACGCATAAGCATATATCATTGAGTGTTTCAGGTGCAAAACCTTTGTTTATGTTTCTAAAACTCAAAACATGCTAATTTAGGAGCTAATTGGAGCCAAGTAAGATGTTATCGATTTACTCGTGATTTATCTATTTAAACTGACAAACTGCACATATTTATGATATACAGCATGATGTTTTAAAATATGTATACATTGTAGAAAGGCTAAATTAAGCTAATTAACGTATGTATTACCTCACATACTTATTTTCTGTGGTCTAGATTCTTAAAAAGTACTCCTTAGCAATTTTCAGGTATACAACACAATGTTATTAACTGGGATCTGGAGATGCCTCACATTTGTAGTGCAGTAGATTTTGATGTCTTAATTGCTAACTCAGGGTGTTCAGAATTGAATGAAATGCCAGCTAGGAAAGCTCTAGAAGTGAAATTATGCTCAGGACTGCAGCTGGAAAATCTCTGTCATAAGTCATAAGAAGAGAAACAAATGCATTAATCCCTCTGATGGAGGTGGCAGAATTGATCGGAGGGAAACTTGAGAAGGATCCTGTTTTGGGGTGCAACTATGTATCACATGGATCAAGAAAACCTTTCAGGAAAGATTCTTAGTCTATGCAGAGGATCACCATAGAGGCTGGCCCACACACTCTAAGCTGAAAGATATATTTGTGAAGCATTGAACTTCAGAAGTAGTTGATGAAATATATAGGAATAGTCACCTATGTCACTGGTAAGAATGTCAATTGGTCTAACCCTTTTAAGAAGCAGTTTTCAGATATTTATTTAGAGCCATAAATTAGATGAAATAGTTTGTGTGCTCTGACCTAGCAATTCTAATTTTGAGGACTCTATTCTAATGAAATCCAAATGATTGAAAATTCACCGTGCACAGGTTGTCATCACAGTGCCATTTATCTTACCAGAATATGGGAACACAAAACACAAGGTATGCAAAACCACTGACGTTCACTGTAGTCTAACCCCTTCCCACTTCCTTAGCCCTCACCGAATGCCCAGCATCCACATGCATCCTTCTTTCCATTTACTTACTTGCAAAAATATTCCCTAATCTAATATCACTATTTTCCATGCATTACGCTAAAGACACTTACTCCCTTTCTGAAGGATACAACCCGAAGTCTCATCCCTGTTTTTCATCAAGCTTCAAGTGCAACACCTCTGAGCGATTGGCCTTCCTCTTGTTCATTTCTGAATGCAGAATCTCATAGTAGGCATAAGTGTATGGACTTCTGCTTCTGGTGGTTGGCATAGTGATGATCTTTACTATTCTCCACATAATGGCAGTCCTCTCTTGAGATTAGTAATTAGCAAAACCACTTTGGACCTTGATCCAGCAATCCCACTTCCAGGTGTATATCCAAAGAAAATTAAGTAATTATCTCAAAGAGATATCTGCACATTCATGTTCATTGCAGCACTATTCACAATAGCCAAGATATGGATTCAACTTAAGTGCCCATCGATGGATGAATGGATAAAGAAAATGTGGTGCACATATACAATGGAAAACTATTCAGCCTTAAAGGGGAGAAATCCTGGATCTGAAACAACATAGGTAGATCTGAAGGACATTATGCTAAGCTAAATAAGCCAAACACAGAAAGGCAAATACTGCATGATCTCATTTATGTGCAGAATCTAAAAAAGTCAAACTCATAAAAACAGAGAATAGAACAGTAATTATCAGGGACTGCCAGGTGGGAGAAATGGGGAGATGTTGTTCAAAGAGTACCAAGTTTATAAGATGAATAGGTTCTGGGGATCAGGACCATGAATCTGGGGATCCGTTCCATGAACGGATCAGGATCTCTTCCAGGCCTTTGTCAATGCTGCTCTTTTCTGCTTGGAATGTCACTTCCCTCTCAAACTCCTTGTCTAACTAACTCTTACTCATGTTTTATGCATTAAAATTACAACATCACTTCTTCTTAAGTCTTTCCCTGCTCTCTAAATTCTGGGTTAAGTTCCTTTCCTCTGAGCTCCCACAGCTCTCTGGACCTCTTTAATATACCACTTATCATGCTGCAAAATGATTGCCTGTTCAGCTGCCTGTCACTTTCACCAGACGGCTATGGACTGCCTTGTTCATCTTTGTGATCTAGCATCTCACCAAGATCATGGCGTAGAGTAGGATCTTGTACCTACAGTATGTTTTCAAATGAAATCAATACAGCGCTTTGTTGTAATATGACAATATGTAAATAAATGAGTATGCTGTGTTCACAGGACAGAGATTGAATAGGCCTGACCAGAATAGAAGATGCAGAAGCATGCTAGGAGTTGTGGGAATTAAGGATGAGTGGGTGCCAGGATGAGGCCTGAAGGGAGGGTCTTGACAGGCTAACAGATGAGTTTACACTTTCTGCTATTGGAAATCCACGGAGTCGTTGAAAAGCTTAGTACAGGGGAGTGAGTGGTGTGTGTGATGTTAAAGGATCATTATTCTGGTATCAGTATGTAGGAATGGATAGAAGGTGGGTATCACTGTGGTTATCCAGGCCAGCTAGTGATCATTTGAGCAGGAGAAATGAGGGCCTGGGCTAGGTTGGAGGTGGTGGAGTTGGAAAAGACCAGATGATGATAGTAAATTTTAAATAATCACCAACAGAAGCCTTGGAAAATCACCTCAGAATACATTTATAATAAATAAACAGATTATTGCAGTCTATTTTTCAAATTCAGATAAAATCAAGTTAAAATTTAAATCAAGTCTTGAAAATAGTCACAGATTAGGGTAATTGAATGTGGCTGCTAGGGAAGCCGGTCTCACCACTTCACAGCCTCACTTCATGAACCTCAGGTAATTTGTATTTTTGGTGTGAGGGACTTATTCCCTCTCCAAGCCTCTGCACTCCCCATTCCATGAGTTCCAACACGGAAGGACTCCTAAAATCACCTCCCCAACTGGCCTTAAGTTAGAAATAATTCTGCTGACTTGATACAAGTTTTTTGTGTGTGCATAATTCTGCTGACTTGATACAAGCTATTGTGTGTGTGTGTGTGTGTGTGTGTGTGTATTCAACTGTTCTTTCAGAGCAATAGCATCTAGAAACACAAAGCTGTTATAGGCAAGGTCCTTTATTTGATGGATATCCTGAGCTGAAGAGTTGCTTAATACACACACATACATTCACGTGAACACACATGAATGTGCACACATGTATGCACATACACATTCTAAATAGAAAAAATGAATGAATTGAATGAGTTAGCCTAAATAAGAAGAATTTGCCATACAACATAGAAATAGAAGAACTCCAGTTTCTCTGCATAGATTAATGACAGTGAGTCCTAAAGCAATGCCAGTCAAAACAAGCTAGGAAGAGATATCCAGAATGGGCATATAAAAGTTATTAGGAATATAAAACAGCATAGTCAATTGATATGTAGATTTAATTTCTTCATTTGATATTATATGGAACTCATTAGAGTGAGGCGTTTAAGAGAGCTGGTTCTGCAGTCAGTCAGACCTGTCTCAAGTCCTAGCCACCACTTGCTAGCTATGTGATCTTGGGTACTTTGGCCTGTCTACGACTCAGTTTCCTCAGATGTCAAATGGAGGTACATATAATACTAATTCCATACGTTTTTTATGAAGATTCAGAAAATAGATACAAAGAGGCTGATAGATGATAGTGCTAAATACATAATAGCTGTTGTCCTTTAAATGCAAATGTAAGGGTTTATGTCCCTTATTAGTAATGTTGTCTCAACTGGCCAGATGGAAGACCACCACAGTGGAGTCAGAGGATGATGATGGAGATTATTAAGAAGCCAGAGAGAAGAGTCTCCACTGAGGTATAGGTGAACTAGAGCCTTCATTATGCTAACGTATGTCTGAAGAATTTTATAATAATTGATTGGTACTGGCTAATCTTCTATAATAACATAGTGTACTTTCAAAAAGCTACGCATATTATATAGTTACTGTGGAACTGAATGTGAAATTATGTTCAAAAGGCTTTTCTCTCTCAAATGTCCCTCTTCTGGTAATACTTCAAGATTTTGGACACCTGGGAGGCTGCTATTCAAGGAGTCATTCTTTTTTACTCTATTGCAGTCTTAAGAGCATTGTCTCTAGAAGCAGACTACTTGGACTCAAATACTTGCTGTACTGCTTGATAGCTTTGTTGTCTTAGGAAATTTAATTAACCTCTCTGTTTCTTGGTTTCCACATCTCTAAAATGACAATAAAAACAGCACCTCCCTCATAGGACTGTTGTGAGAATTAAATGAGATAATCCCTATGCCACCATGTATTATTATGTTTTTATGTACATGTACTGTTTTCCTAACCAGATTGTAGCACATACCATTGAGAGAAGGAACTGTGCCCTATTTATCTTTGGAGTCAATGTCCATGGACATATGCTGTCGAGTATGAGGAAACTTAAAGTAATATCTTTCTTTAATACATAGATTTTCAAAGGCTACCACAAGGTGGTTTTAGTTGACATTTTCTATTTAGTCTAAAAGTAGGTCCGTGAAATGGGTCATCTGCCACTCTAGCTTTATAAAGCAAACCAGACAGTTCTCATACAATAATGGGTGTCTTAACTACACTTATAATCCAATGTGCAGCATAAAGGTTTTGCTTTTATTTTGAAGAAATCTCAAAAGGTGAAAGTGATTTTAGCAAAGTAAAGTATTTCTGCTGTAGCTATGGTATTGTATGGGACTTTTAGGCTTGCTTTCTCAAGAGTCTTTTTCTGGAGAGCATGTAATTGGCCACATTTGGATCCATCCTGATTTGTTGCCTAGTGATGGCCAAAGGAAGTCACCCTATGGTGAACCACAAGTCTGTTTGCCATTTTGGTTTCACACAAAGTGGCTTTGTAGCAATGTTTAGCAAAAACAACACAGTGCTCATTCGATCTCAAAATGGTTACATTGGGAGGATTCTATATTCTGATTCCCTGGTTTGCTCTGGGGTGCCCTAGGACCACTGTAAGATTTGGGTTGAGATAAGAAAGGGTCCAGTGACTCCAATAAAACCCTCTAGTTACTTAGCATCACTCTCTACAAATCTGGGTTTTTCAGAAACTCTTTGACAGCCTTACTCTCCATATACTTGGATTAGTTTTCTAGGGCTACTATTACAAAATACGACAAACTAGGTGGCTGGCAATTTTGGCATTCCGTGGCTTGTAGATGCATCACTCCAATCCTTTGTCTTCACATAGTATTCTCCCTGTGTGCCAGTCACATCATCTTCTCTCTGTTGCATATCTGTCTGTGTCCAAATTTCCCCTTTTTATAAGGACATATATTATAAAATCATATTGGATTAGGGCCCATACTAATGACCTCTTTATGGATTATCTCCATAAAAACCCTATTTTCGAATAAGGTCACACTCTGAGAATGTGCCCAGGAATTAGGACTTTAACATATCTTTTTTGGGGGGACAGGGTGGAGGAGAACAGCTCAACCCATAACATACCTGTTTTTTGTTGTTTTGGTTTGTTTTTTAAAATTCACCAGATTTCAGTTCCCTGGCCCTTCCATGTTGTTCTAGTCAATTAACCCTTTTCTGTCTTTAATTCTTTCCTGATCTAGACTAGACCTGTGGTACATTATTCAATGACTGTGTATCTCCGTTATACTTCCATTCTACTTTCCAGAAAAACTCTAACCCTGGGTCAATTCAAGTGCACCTGCCTTCTTTGTGCCTTCTTACTCTAGAGTTGCTGAGTGCTGCAAGAGGAAATCCTGCCACTATGTGGATGGGTGCCAGCCACTACACATTCATGATCTCCAATTCCAACTCAGTCCTTGGATGCTGTCCAGGGTCCTCCAGAGATACAGAAACAATAGGAGGTGTGTGTGTGTGTGTGTGTGTGTGTTTGTGTGTGTGTGTGTGATTTTAAAGAATTGTCTAAAAATCTGTGGAGGCTGGAAAATCTAAATTCTGTAGGACAGACCAACAGGCTGGAGACCCAGAGAAGAATTGAGACAAGTTGATACATAAGATTAATCACCATATACCCTCATGCTCCACAAGAACTATTTGAAACATTCTCTACTCTTCTTAACCTTCAGTCTTAGTAAAAAGGACTTTGATTCCTACTCTTTAGGGAAAATGGCCATTTTCAGTCAGAAAGTCCCTCAACTTTCTGCCTTCATGCCATTAAAAACCCACCCACCCCAGCCGTGATCCTTGCCTCCTCTCTTCCTGGCACAGAGGAAGGGAAGTCACTCCTAAGCCCAGTCTCCCCATCTGTACTCTGGGTTTTAATTATCACTGCATTTTCAGAACCTATATGGTGTAAGGAATATGGTGGTCCTTCCTTAAGCATATGTTGAACGACTGAATGAATCCCTTCCTAAGCCCTTTCTTTCATTCTCCCCTCTTTCCCTCTATTCTCAACCTCTCCTTCCACTCTTTAATATTTCTCTGTAGTATTTAAACAAACTCAAGTCTTTACTACTATGGAATTGGCATCCTTGACCATGTTTCTTCTTCAAAAAATAAAAATTGTATAAAAATTGTATATATTTAAGATGTACAGTGGGATTATTTGATATATGTATACATTGTGAAATGATCACCACAATCAAGCTCATTAACATACTCTTCACCTCACATATTTACCCCTTCTTTTGTATGTGGTGAGAACATTTAAGATTTATTCTCTTAGCAGATTTTAAGTATACAATACATTTCTTGTTGTAGAAACGAAGTCTTACTATGTTGCTCAAGCTGGACTTGAATTCCTGGGCTCAATGGATCCTTCCATCTCAGCTTCCCAAGTAGCTGGGACTACAGGCATGTGTCGCCACACCCAGATTACAACTTATTATTATTAACTGTAGTCACCATGCTGAAGTGTTGATGGGGAGAAGGGAGGGAAAAGTGTTATGAGAGCACTTAAAAGGAAACATTTAGTCCTACCTATTGGAAAGGAGAGAATCAAAGAAAATAGACACAGTGAGAGTTTGATTGTGTTGTAGACATCTATGTATTGTGCCTGCACCTAGCACTCTCCTGGGCACATGGAAAGCACCCAGCAGTTGATTTGTTAGCTCACCATTCTGTCTCTTCATCAGCTAGGCCATTTAACAGATTCATTTTGGCCGAGGAATGCTGTATTAGTTATGCTGTGGTAGCAACACCAAAAATCTCACTGTCTGACTACAACAAAATTTAATTTCTTGCTCTCACAAAATCCATTGCAAGTCCAGGTGACACTCTGAGGCAGCTTTCCTTCGTGTGGTAACTCAGTGGTACCAGCTGCTTTGATTTTGTGGCACCCGAAATCTCTATACATGCTTCCATAGTCACTTCAGGCATGGGAAGAAAGAGTGGAGGGTCTCACTCAGACAGTTAAATAATGTAATCATAAAACGTATCACTTCATCTCACAATTCATTAGCCAGAATAAGTCACATCGTCTGTCTCAATAGCAAAAGAGAATGGGGAAGTGGAATCCTTCAGTGTGCTCAGAAGGAGGAGAACCAACTAGACTAACATTAGCTAAGTGAATGCTAAATTTCACTTAAATAGATTTATTTATGCTATGGACTGAACGTTTGTGTCACTCTCCACATTCATATATTGAAATCTAATCACCAAGGTGATTATATTAAAAGGTCCTTGGGGTTGATTAGGTCATGAAAGGATCTGCCCTCCTGACTGGCATTACTGGCCTTATAAATGAGGCCCCAGAGAGCTGCCGTGCTGTTTGCACCATGTGTGAAGATGTATAGAAGGCACTATCTATGAGGAACAGGCTCTTACCAGAAAGCAAATTTGCTGGTGCCTTGATCTGGGACCTCCCAGCCTCCAGGACTGTGAGCAATAAATTTCTATTCTTTATAAATTACACAAAATACTTTGGTTGGTGCAAAATACTTTAGGTTGGTGCAAAATACTTTAGGTTGGTGCAAAAGTAATTGTGGTTTTGGACCATGAATTTTGAATCATTATAACTAGGCTCAAACACATCTTTATTAATCAAAATAGGAACCATTACAATTGATATAGGAGTTAAGAAGAAATTACTTAGGTAGATAGTAAGGGTATGGGAGTCCCCAATAAGGCTTTTCTTTTTAATGAAAAGCAGCCCCAAATTATTTTCCTTTCTAATGAAGAGCAGCCTGTAAAATTAAGCTGCAGACACAGATACCAGCAGTTGTGCCAATCATGTTCAAGACGGCAGCTCCATCTCCCTTTCTCTTTGTCAGCCACTTGTGTACAGTAAGAAGCAGACAAGATGGCACCTATCAAATGGAATACCCATTTGCATAATAAGATTAGGGTGGGGCGACCCTTCTCCCACGCACTATGTAGACGTCATAACTGATCGAACCAATCTATGAGCCCTATGTAAATCAGACACTGCCTCCTCAAACTGGACTATAAAACTCGGCGCATTCGCTTCAGTGGTCCTTTTTTTTTTCCTCTTGGAGACCCTCTTTTGGTCTTTCTCAACATGAGGAAGCTTTTTCTCTCTTTTCTTCTTTTTCTGTTAAACTTTCTGCTCCAAAACCCACTCCTCTTCTGTGTCTGTGCCCTGAATTCCTTCCCTACTGAGACCAAGAGCTAGGGTATATACCCCAGACAATGGAGCTGTTTCACAATCAACACATTTTTGCCAAAGAGAAATAAGTTTGTCTATTCCTGTAGCATAAAAATCCATGCTTTGGGATTCGATGAACTCTTGGAAAGTATTTTCTGCCTCCTGCTGGTTGTGGAAGCATTTTCCCTGCAAAAAGTTGTCGAGATGCTTAAAGAAGTGGTAGTCAGTCGGCAAGAGGTCAGGTGAATATGGTGGATGAGACAAAACTTTGTAGCCCAATCTGTTCAACTTTTGAAGCATTGGTTGTGCAACCTGTGGTCGGGCATTGTCATGGAGAAGAATTGGGCCCTTTCTGTTGACCAATGCTGGCTGCCATCATTGCAATTTTTGGTGCATCTCATCAATTTGCTGAGCACACTTCTCAGATGTAATGGTTTCGCTGGGATTCAGAAAGCTGTAGTGGATTAGACAGGCAGCAGACTACCAAACAGTGACCATGACCTTTTTATGGTGCAAATTTGGCTTTGTGAATTGCTGTGGAGCTTCTTCTCCATCCAACCACTGAGCTGGTGGTCGCTGGTTGTTGTATAAAATCCACTTTTCTTTGCATGTCACAATCCAATTGAGGAATGGTTTACTGTTATTGTTATGTAAAATAAGAGAAGACAATACTTCAAAACGACAATTTTAAAATTTTCGGTCAGCTCATGAGGCACCCACTTACCGAGCTTTTTCACCTTTCTGATTTGCCTCAAATGCCAAAGGACTGTAGAATGGTCGACACTGAGTTCTTCAGCAACTTCTCGTGTAGTTGTAAGCAGATCACCTTCTGTGATTGCTCTCAAATGGTTGTTGCCAACTTCTGATGGCCGGCCACTAAGCTTCTCATCTTCAAGTCTCTCGTCTCCTTGGACCACCACCACACTGCACGTTCGTTAACAGTTCCTGGGCCAAATGTATTGTTGATGTTGTGAGTTGCCTCTGTTGCTTTACAACCCATTTTGAACTCGAATGAGAAAATTGCTCAAATTTGCTTTTTGTGTAACATCATTTCTATAGCCTAAAATAAACAGCAAGTAATAAGACATTAGCAAAAATAAATAAATAAATAATAAAAATAAACCAAGGGCCCATTAAAATGATGTCTAACATAACCATATTATTTAAGAATGTATTCCAATATCAAACCGCAATTTCCAACAATGCAAAAACCACAATTACATTTGCACCAACCTAATATTTTATTATAGCAGCCCAAACAGACTAAGACAATTCATGATTATTTGTGCTAAGTCGGTCTGTTAGCTATTGTGTTGACAGAGGCAACTACTCAAGTATTTGGGCTTAGATGCTTTTGTTACAGTTGTTTTCCCTGACTGGAAACTATGCCATCACCTGTTTGGGGTATTGAGCCAACAATACTGTCATCTGGTGAAACGATTACATTACTTTGAGCCACTGTATTATTGATGATGTCACCATTTGGAAAATGTGGCTTGTATATGTTGCGAATGAAACAAGACAAACAGCCAAGTGACAGATCCAAGATAGATCTACTATGCTCTGTAGATCTTTCTTACCAGATGAAGATTTTCTTCATTTGTATCCTTTGATGGGCGATTTAGCTATTTCCTTGAATTAGGTTGTCGTGCAACTTAAGTCACATCCATTTAGGCTCTATCTATATTTCCTATATACAAACTCTGTGAAGTTATATACCAAACATACATCTGGTGTGTGTTCCCAGAATGAGTGTCTAACATGCCAGGCCCTGAAAAATGACCCTAAAATCTTTTGAGAATATATGCAGGTTATATGGAAGAATGAGAGCGGCCAATTAGCATTAGCTTCCTAATTCACCCCAAATATGGATGCTTAATGTATATTGATTATTGGAAAAATAAGATATCCTTTTTTTGTCTATCCTGGTATGAAAAGTGTAAAAGTTTGATAGTATTGAAGAGGGTGTGAACAAGCCAGCACACTCTGGCTGAAAGTATAAATTGGTATGATATTTTCAAAGGGCAATTTGGTAGTATCTGTCAATTTGGTAGTATCTGGTAAAAGACAACTCATAAGACCCAGTGATGCAACACTTATAGTGCTAGAAATTTTTCCTGTAGAAACATCTCCACAAATGTGCAAAGATTTATGTATAAATATATTTATTGCATCATTGCTTGTAATAGAAAAAAAATGAAAAGAACTCAAATGTCTATCCATAGAGGAACTGAGAAAAATACACAAAGGTGCATTTTAAAAAATTAGGTGGATCTACATCTACTGATACACAAAGACAATTTGTGCTGTATAAGTCATTTAATAAAGCAAACTAAAAACAGTATGAATCATTTGTTTAAAAAAATAGTTCTGTAATGTTAGAAAATTTTGGAATCAGTAAATGATATTAAATTAGAAAAAAAGTAAAACTTTCCCCCAAGAAAATAATATATTTTATATATGTACTTTATATATGTACATATATACATATATAAAATACATATATATTTTATATATCTATTTTATATATGTATAAATAATTTTATATATAATAAAACTATTTGAATAAAAGCTGACTTCTGAGAAAGTCCTGATCTACTCTGTAACTCAGGAAATAGATGTGGCAGCTCCTAATGTGACCAGCCAAGTGTAGCAGAGTGGAGCTTAGCAAAAGGCTCTGAGCAATTAAAGCTGCAGAATAATTGGCCAGGTGCAGTGGCTCATGCCTGTAATCCCAGCACTTTGGGACGCCAAGGAAGGAGGATTGCTTGAGCCCAGGAGTTCGAGACCAGCCTGGGCAACATAGTAAGACCCCCCATAAGGAAAAAAGCTGCAGAATAATTACCAGCCATCAGAGCTTCTAATGGAACCCACTCCTCTGTACTGTCATCTTTGATCTGCTCTTAAGCCCTAATCCAAATGCTCAGTGCTTTTGGTACAAGAGTACAGTTCTGATCAGATGACTCTCTTTAAAACCATCCTTGGCTACCTACAGAATAAATCTAAATCATTTAGCGTGGCATTCAGGGCCCTATGCTATTTTCCGACTGTAAATCTCAACCCAATCAAAAGGCCTGTACAGCATAATGTTTAAGAGTTCAGGTTTTAGAGTGGGGATGGTTAATGGGTCCAAAAACATAGATATAATGAATAAGATCTAGCATTTGATAGCACAGCAGAGTGACTACAGTCAACAATAATTTATTGTGTATTTTTAAATAACTAAGAGTGGAATTGGAATGTTCCCAACACAAAGAAATGATAAATCCTTGAGGTGCTGGATGCCCCAATTACTCTGATGTGATTAGTACACACTGTATGCCTTTATCAAAACGTCACATGTACCCCATAAATATATACAACTTTTTTTCTCATTAGAAGATTTTATTTCTTTTTTTATCTTTTTTTTTTTTGGTTTGTTTGTTTGTTTGTTTTGGAGACGGAGTTTCACTCTCGTTGCTCAGGCTGGCATGCAATGGTGCAATCTCGGCACACTGCAACCTCCACTTCCCAGGTTCAAGTGATTCTCCTGCCTCAACCTCCCAAGTAGCGGGGATTACAGGCACCCGCCACCATGCCCAGCTAATTATTTTTAGTAGAGACGGGGTTTTGCCATGTTGACCAAGCTAGTCTTGAACTCCTGACCTCAGGTGATCCACCTGCCTCGGCCTCCCAAAGTGCTAGGATTATAGGCATGAGCCACTGAGCCTGGCCTTATCTTTAAATTATTATTTTATTTTATTTTATGTTCCAGGATACATGTGCAGGATGCACAGGCTTGTTACATAGGTAAACGCGTGCCATGGATATACACCTTTTTTTTTTTTTTTAATTAAGAGTTCAGGCTTTAAATGCTTAGCCAGATCTAGGATTGAGTGCTCTGCCTTATCACCATTTCAACGAATCTTAAACTATTTGTCCTTCGAAGCCAAATTCACCAATCTTTTCTCCATACCGCGTTCTTCCCAGATCCCTGTGAGAAAGCATGAAACTGTCCTTTCCCTGAACTCCCACATGGTTGTGTCTATACTGCTCTCAAGGCACTTGCACTTTTTTACGAAGTGATTTTTTGTTTGTTTTTTGTGACTTCCGTACTAAAATGTCAGGCCCATGAGAGTGGGACTCCACTGCCATCCCCATAGCACCCAGCATATTGCTTGCGCATGCCAGGCTGATAGTAAATATTTGTGGAATTAAATGAATAAATGAATGAATGCGTTTCCCTTTTAGCAACAGTCTCAACAATTCACATATGCTACCAGCAAGTGGCAGTAGTCTCCTTTGGCTGTTCTAGCATTCAGCAAGCTGCTGCTCATTAGAGCCTAAAATCATTCTACAAGTAATGCAATTCCCAGTTTTAGATCGTTTGGCAGAGCTGAAAGTGCTGAAATCAGAATCTAGTAATTTGAGCTTTTAGCCCCAGATCTGCCACTGACGAGATATGTGACTTTCAAATCAGTCCTTTACTTTCTGGATCTTTTTCTGCATCTGCAAAATGAAGGATGGGATGATTTCCAGAGTTTGACATTCTGTGATTTTCATACCCTGCAAACTCAAGATAACGAGAGCTATGGATTCTTGGCTTGTTGCCATCGTCATTTTTTATCTCTTGTAGAATGTACTTAAGATAAGGACATGGACAGAGGTATTTCCTTAGAAATTCTCTCTAAATGCTCTTTCCTTGTTTGGATGTAATGGAAGATCACCAGGGCCCAACCATCCCTCTCTGACTAGTGTTAACTCTCATGACGAAAACAGGTAGTGATTCTTAGAAGTGAAGGAAGAGGAGGATTAGGGGAGGAGGTTCAGTTCAAGAACCACGGGATCAGGCAATGTGAGAAGGCTGGGAATCCGCTGATTTGATTCCCAGAAGGATCTCTACTGTATCTGTTTCAAAACCTCTGCTTTGATTCTGCATAAATGTGTTTTTAAAATTATATTCTGGGGAAAAGGAGTAATTACTTTTTATAATTACTATGGTAATTTAACTATTTAATGTTTTTAAACCACAGTTCTATCTTCACCAATAAAATGCTGTCCCTAAAACACTATTGGAGAGTGGACGGCTCTCGTAATATAACGCTAAGTGAAATAAACCAGATTAAACTTCTATAGACAATATGATCCATTGTGTTTAATTGTAACATATACACACAGAAAAGGAGAGAGGGCTCCCTATCAAGGATAGGAAGCAGGAAGCCAGACACTGGAGCAAAACGGCACACATTTTAGAGCCCAGGGTAACTTCAGGTAAGCATCAGGAGAGAAAAAGTCTTGCTATGTAGGTTGGGTTTTAAAGGCAAGAAGGGACAAAGGGTTGCCACATTATTTAGAAAAAAAAAAAAGATGCACATAATTGAGGTTTTATATTTGGTTAACAGATATAATGGATATCACATTCAAAGTTTTGTTACTTAGAAAGATGTAACAAAGGTAAATATTATTTTGATAGAGTTGAACTTGGTGTAGAAGTCTGGTTCTAGCTACGGGAAAATATCTTCACTCTTTTCTTATTACTTTGTGGCAGAGAGTGCAAATTACTGGAACAAAGAGTAAATTTGGAATAAGGATCTCCTCTGAGAGGGAAACTAATAGGGAAATAAAAATGTTTTCTAGTTACAAGAAACAACTGATTTAACTTTACCTCAACCAATGATCTCAATGCATCTTAAGTATGCATGAGACAGAGGCAGAAATCTTTCTGTGCATGTGCAGCACTGTCTAGGAGAAAGAAACAATCTCGTAATATAATGCTAAGTGAAATAAACCAGATTAAACTTCTATAGACAATATGATCCATTGTGTTTAATTGTAACGTATACACATAGAAAAATTAGTGGAAAAAACATACAAAATATGTTCACAGTGTTCATGATGGAATTTCACATAACAGGCAATTTTACTTTTCTTCCGTATAATTTTCTTTAACTTTTGAATTCTCTGTGGAACTGATAGAACGTTTACAATGTAAAAAGTAAAACTGATGTCAAGGCCTATTATGTTAATAGTGAAAAAGGCAGGTATGGCTAAGTTTCTCTGGATCCCTGAAGCCCATCTTGCCGCCCATACTCCAACAGATTCCCAAGGATAGGATATAATCACAAAGATGCCTCAGGAAAGAGCCTACTTATTGCTGAATCGCTAAAGTATTAGGTTGGTGCAAAAGTGATCACGGTTTTTGCCATTAAAAGTAATAGCAAAATCACTTTTGCACCAACCTAATAGTTACTTACCCTGGTAAACTGGCCTGCTGTGTGTGAGGTGAAAGGACCCTTTTTTCCCCTTGAGCTTAAATGAGCTTAGACAAGAAGTAAAGCCTAAGCAGGTACAAGACAGATCTGTTTTTTCCTCCTTGGCCCACTCTGGTTTCCTTTTTGGGTAAGGTCAAGGCAGTCTGCTTATAAAGAGCAGACCATCCTGGCCTGTCTTGTCATACGAGCCACATGAGATGCAGGGGCAGGGGAGAACACAGAACAGAGAGAACTTGCACTGCACTGAAGAGGTTAGCCCTAGCCCTGTTCGAACTAAAATCACTTGACTCTTCCCAGAGAAAGCTCTAAACCCTAGTAGGGGAGGAAATGGGAGAAGCCTGGCCTTCTCCTAAAGCAGGGATTCCCAAACTTTGACGATGACCCCAGTACACACATACCACACACTCCCACACACACACTAGAAGTAAAACTTTCACAAAAAATATGTAATCCTCAGGGCTGGCTTCCTAGGCATGTGACCTGTTATAGTAGCACAGGGCCACATGCTCAGAAGAGCCCGATAGTTGGTTTAATGTTCTGCTACCACTGTCTAGGAATCTTTAATAATTTTATTTTTGAACTTGTGTTTTGTAAATGAAGTCAAATGCAACAGTGGAGCATGCACATGAGCAGAGTAGATGCGGAAAATGTGTGTTTCTTGTTCCCTCATTTACATATAGTGTTTGTGATGCCCCCAGAGAACACAACTGCAGTGAACTGGCAATGCTTGGAAGTTCAGCAAGTCTCAAAGGGAGAAGAAGGTGTGTTCCCTCTACAACTAAGGCGGGGTGGAGTAGGGTAGTGACAGACCAAAGAGGTCGTGCTTACCTTTTGAACGAGATCTTGTTTCATAGACAGAAAGAATTCAATTCAATGGAATTCTAAGAAATATGAAAACCGGCCAGGCGCAGTGGCTCACACCTGTAATCCCAACACTTTGGGAGGCCGAGGTGGGTGGATCACGAGGTCAGGAGATCGAGACCATTCTGGCTAACACAGTGAAACCCTGTCTCTACTAAAAATACAAAAAAATTAGCCAGGCGTGGTGGCGGGGGCCTGTAGTCCCAGCTACTCGGGAGGCTGAGGCAGGAGAATGGTGTGAACCTGGGAGGTGGAGCTTGCAGTGAGCCGAGATTGCACCACTGCACTCCAGCCTGGGCCACAGGGCAAGACTCCGTCTCAAAAAAAAAAAGAAAGAAATATGAAGAACCCTATTATATCCTATGGTGTTACTTTCCTGTATTAGCCAACCAGTTATGCTGAAGATGACGACACAGAAAAAAAGGGAGAAGATACATCAACCCTTTCTATTTCATCATGCCTTACTCACCACTAAACCAAAGGCAGAGACTATTTTTAGTATGTGTAGTATGTGCATGTATCGGAAGTGAAATAAATTCATTTTGTGCAGCGTTTCTACTGTTCTGGTAAAAGCTACAAAATATAAACTGTGTAGTTTTGGTGATTCTGCATGTAAGTTAAGTGCTTTTATATTTGTGTCTTTGAACTGGCCTTGCCTAATAAAGATTAATGGTAAATTTTACGTTAATAATTTAAATTTTTTTTTTTTTTTTACTTAGGGTTGGAATAAATAGCAAATAAAAATACATTGTGGCAGCCAGACGCAGTGGGTCTCGCTTGTAATCCCAGCACTTGGGGAGACTGAGGTGGGCAGATTCCTTGAGTACTGGAGTTCAAGACCTGCCTGGGCAACATGGTGAAACATGTCTCTACAAAAATTAAAAAATTAGCTGGGCATGGTGTGCACCTGTAGTCCCAGCTACTCAGGAGGCTGAGGTGGGAGGATCGCTGAAGCTCAGGAGTTCAAGGCTGCAGTGAGCCGTGATTGTCCCACTACATTCCAGCTTGGGCAACAGAGTGAGACCCTGTCTCACACACAAAAATATCCCCAATATGGCTGGCAAGTCAAGACAGAGACTGCAGAAAAAAGAAAAAAGCTTTATATTTGAGTCCCTCTAGCAACAGTATTTTCTGCCTTATAATCGAGGACCCCCATATTTCTATTTTGTGGTGGGCCCCAAAAATTATTTAGCTGGTCCTGCCTATAAGGTATGAGATCTATAATACTTTCTACTCTGGTCTTCTCTGTTTTTAAATGTTACTCATGGATACCAACACATAGAAATGATAAATACGGTGATGGATACCCCAAATACCATGGCTTGATCATTACACATTCTATGCCTGTGGCAAACACTCGCATGTACCCTATAAATATGTAACACATTATGTATCAGTAAAAGAAAAAATCCAAGCGTGATGGCTCACGCCTGTAATCCCAGCACATTGGGAGGCCAAAGCAGGTGGATCTCTTGAGCCCGGGAGTTACAGACCAGCCTGGGCAACATGGTGAAATCCTGTCTCTACAAGAAATACAAAAATTAACCAGGAGCACACCTATGGTCCCAGCTACTTGGAAGGCTGAGGTGGGACGATTGCTTGAACCTGGGAGGTCGAGGCTGCAGTGAGCTATGATCATGCCACTGAACTCTAGACTAGACGGCAGAGCAAGACCCTGTCTCAAAAAAAAAAAAAAAAAAAAGGAAATGAAAAAACTGTAACACATGTAAATACACGAAGAACACAAGAAATAATAATTAATGATGTCATAAAAAAATGCTATCTTTAGTAATCCATATTACTTTAGAATGGTCTAGTCCATGAGTGTGTGAAATAAAAGGAGTCATGTAAATTGGGTTAAAAAACTGTTGCTCATGATCCACTAAATTGATTTCATGACCCTTAATGGATTGTGACAGGCAGTTGGCAGAACCCTGCCCTAGAGGTTAGAGTGCATGGTTAACATTTCCCGAAACATTTTCTCTTCAACTAAACCAAAGTGCTTAGCAGCCAGGTCTGGGGTCAGTCAAAGGTGATTTCATTTCCCCTTGAGGGAGATAATCAGAGGTATAAAGAAAGTCCTACCACCACCTTCGAAAGGCTGCTTGACTAATTATTGTCATGGCTGCTAGAACCAATGAGATGGCTAATTTGGTCCCTCAAGGCCTTATACAAATGTCTCTTTGATCTTACCTCAGAAGTCTCTGTAACCCATCAAAGTAATACTTCAATTAAGTTTATCCCAAGGCTATCCCACATACTGGGTCAGGAAGTCACCCCCTACTCAATTTCTCATCTAAAATTATGCTCAACTCAGTTATCCCAATAGGGTCACCAGACAGGATTATACAAGGCACGCTAAATATTAACATCCCACAGAGGAAGTTGCATTTCTAACAAAGTTAATATTGTGATGGTTCAGAGCATGAGCTTAGAAGTCAATTAGATCAGATGCTAATCCTAGCTCTGTCCCTCTCTTGGGCATGTAACTTAACCTTTCTGGGTATTGTTTTACTCATCTGTAAAATGGGAATATTCATATCTATAGTGTTGCTGTAAGGAATAATGTTTTCAAAGTGCCTAATAGCACTTAGTAAATTATAGCTGTTATTATTGCTGTTGTCTTTTCCAACAGAGATATTTAAGTAAAATTATCTAAAAAACATCTTCCTTGTACAATTCTGTTTCTGTACTGTTCTGTCCAGCCAGAAGGGTCTTCCTTGAGTACCTGGTTCAGTGATTCTCAACTGGAGGCAACTTTGCACACTGGGTGATATTTGACAATGTCTAAAGATGTTTTGGTTGTCATGACACGGGGTGAAGGGTGCCACTAGCATCAAGTGGGTAGAGGCCAGGGATGCTGTTAAACATCCTACAGTGCACAGCACCCCTTACCCCAGATACACACGCAACAAAGAATTATACAGTCCAAAATGTCAAAAGAGCCAAGGTTGAGAAACCCTGCCTTGATTGAAGCCTGGACCAGCATCTATTAGAAAGTACATAGCTCCTTCAACACCTCCAAAATTGTTTTTTTCTGATTTTGAACAATTAGATTTCAGATTTTGTGATAATTTAGTCAGACCTGGCCTAAATTTGTCATCATGAAATTTTTAGGCAAATAATTAATAAACAAGATACATGCGTATGTGTGTCTGTGTCTATGTGTGTATATTAGTATAGTGGTGAGGGGTGATGGTGAGAAGTACTTCCTTGAAATAATTAAGCAATTTTAAGTACTCCAGGAATAAATTACAAATGAATTTTGTCCATCCATACAATGGAAATCCTATAGGAATGTCTATTAATCTACCTTTTAACCTACTTTAAATTACTGAGTGATTACATGAAATGAAACTGGTGCAAAATTCAACACCTCCAAAATTATATTACTCCAACCCCGTGACTCCTATCTTCCAAAGTTCCCAGAGCTATCAGACTATATGGAACGACCAGGGAAAATTTTGATCCATTCATACTACAGAATATGATGCAATCATAAAAGGAATGAGAACATTAGCATAATAGCTAATATTAATTCAGCATTCACGTGCTTTACATTCAGGATCTCATTTGGTTCCTAAAGCATTATGAGGTAGATTCTATTATGATCACCACCACCTCCTACACAGTTTTACAGATAAGGAAACTGGAGGTGGAAGAGGTAAGGTGACATGCAAGTAATTGAGGTTAGTTTCTTGAAACTTGAGAGTTTATTTTTGTTAACCAAAGATAAATAATTACAGTATGGTGTAAGTCAATTGGGAGAAACAGATTCAACTGGCTTAATATAATTTTAAAGGCCTATATTTCTTCACTTGTGATTTACTTGCTTTAAGATCTTATTTTGAGTAGAGAGAAACTCTTCTTATTGAATTTCTCATTATTTCGATTTTTTATATATTCACTGGGGAACCATCAGTGCAGGCACCATGGAATGTAATTGAGATATTAAATCCAAGCTAAACATTTGAATACTTATCCTCATATTATAATGCAGTGCTTCTCAAAGTGTGATCTATGGACCCATACAATTCCTAGAGACAGTCTCAGGGGGTCCACAAGGTCAAAACTAATATAATATCAAAATATTATTCACTTTTTTCACTATGTTGAGGTTTGCACAGATAGTGCAAAAGCAATGGTGAGTAAAACTGCCAGCCCCTTAGAATGAATCAAGGCAGTGGAACTAAATCACTGTCTTGTAGTGGTTTTTGTAGTCTTCAATACCACATACTCAGAGAAAAAAAAAAAAGCAGTTTCATTTAAGAATGTCTTCGGAGAAAGAGCAAAAATTATTATTTTTATTAAATCCTTTTATATTGCATAGTAACGAAATGAGAAGTATGCATAAAGTAGTTCCACTTTGCAATAAAGTATAGTGGTTGTTTCAGTGGAAAGCACTTGTCCAGTTGTTTGAGTTGAAAGATAAATGTAAAACATTCATTGATATGACTTCACATTCCACATTGCAACCAAGCTTTAAGAACTACCAAGCCAAATGACTTCACTGGTGAATTCTACTACTCATTTAAATGTAAATAAAAGTAAAACTATACAAACTCTTCCAAAAAATTGGAGACAATAGAATACCTCTCAGCTCATTCTTTGAGGCCTACATTTATCTGACACCAAAACTATAAAAAGAAATTACAAGAAAAGAAAAGGCCTGTGGTTACAAACTAATATCCCTTATAAACTTCGATGCAAAAATTCTTAACAAAATCTCAGAAAATCAAATCCAACAAGATATATTTAAAAAGTGAATACATTGAGATCAAGTGTGGTTTATGCCAGGAGGGCAAAGTTGGTTTAACATTCGGAAATTAATTCAGTTCACCATATTAATGGATTAAAAAACTAAAAACATACCATTTTCTCAATAGACTTAAGGAAATACTACATCTATTCCCAATTAAAAACAAACCTCTCAGCAAACTAGGAATAAAAAGGAACTTTCCAGACCTAAAGGGCACTTACAAAAAAACCTACATATACCATCATATTTAATTAGGAAAAATTAGAGTTTTTCCTCTTAAGATCAAAAACAAAGCAAGGATGTGTGCTCTCACCACTTTTATCCAACAATGTACTGGACATTCAAACCAGTGCACTAAGGAAGGAAAAGAAAAAGTATCCAGATCAGAAAGGAAGAAATTAAACTATCTTTATTTTCAGAAGAAATGATGGAGAAAATCAGCCGGGTGCGGTGGCTCACGCCTGTAATCCCAGCACTTTGAGAGGCCGAGGCGGGTGGATCACGAGGTCAGGAGATCGAGACCATCCTGGCTAACACAGTGAAACCCCGTCTCTACTAAAAATACAAAAAATTAGCCGGGCAAGGTGGTGGGCGCCTGTACTCCCAGCTACTCGGGAGGCTGAGGCAGGAGAATGGCGTGAACCCCGGGGGGCGGAGCCTGCAGTGAGCCGAGATCGCGCCACTGCACTCCAGCCTGAGCAACAGCGAGACTCTGTCTCAAAAAAAAAAAAAAAAAAAGAAATGATGGAGAAAATCCAGTGTAATCTACAAAGAAGTTACTAAAACTAAGAAGTGAGTTTAGCTTAGTTGCAGGATATAAGATCATTATACAATGTTTTTCTATACTAGGAATGAACAATCAGAAATTAAAATTTAAAACATTATTTATAGTAGCATCAAAAGTATGAAACAGGGATAAATTTGACAAAAAAACGCAAGAGCTGTACACCAAAAACTACAAAACATTGCTGAGATAAATTTTAAAAGACTTAATTAAAAGAAGGAAGAGTGTTCATCACTTGGAAGAATAAATGCTGTTAAGATGTCAATCTTCCCCAAACTGATCTGCATATTCAGTGCAACTCTAGACAAAATCTTAACATGCATTTTTATAGAAATTAACAAGTTTGTTCTAAAATCTATATGGAAATGCAAAAGACTCAAAGTAACCAAAACAGTTTTGAAAAGAAAAACAAAGCTGGAAGACTTACACTACAGACCGGCCTGCCCCTACATCATCCTGGAGCCTGAGGACAGGCATGCCCCACCTCTGCCACCACCAGTGCTTTTGCATGTCATCTGGGGGCCTGGGGATCACCTGACCCCATTCACCACAGCTGGCACTTGCATACACGATTGAGATTCCTGTGGGCAGACTTGCACCACCTTCCATTCTATGCAGCTCCCTATACTAGGCTCAAGGCCCACGAATGCCAAGGGCTCTCCTATGGCTAGGATTGCAGGAATTTATGGTAGTAATGTGTACCCCTGAGGATATCTTGCTTACCTTTTTTCCACAGTAGGGAATTTCTCCTGGTTCTGAGCCTATTTTGGTTGAGCCAGCTGCTTTGCCTCCCTCTCTTTCTCAGAGGGTCCCTGTCCCTTCTCTGCGGAATTCCAGTGTTCTCTCTTAGAAGCTCTATTTAACACGTGATTACCTACTGCTGTTTTGGTTTTTCTTTGTGGAGGAGGCGATTAACAGGTGCCTCTAGTCAGCCATCTTGAAGCCCCCAATCCACGTTCTTAAACGGCAAAATATTTTAACAGACACTTTACCAAAGAATATATATGGATAAGAAATAAATACATAAAAATTTCTCAATATCATTATTCATTAACTAAAATCATCATTATTTTTACATTAAAATAATGAATACTACAACACATTCATTAGAATGGCTAAAATTATAAAAATGTATCATTCTAAATGTTGGTGAGGATTTAGGGCAACTGGAACTCTTATACACTGTTGGTGGGAATTTAAAATGGCATAACTACTTTGGAAAACAGTTTTACAGTTTCTTAAAAACTTAAACATATACCTACCGTATGACCGAATCATTCACTCCTAAGTATTTAATCAAGAGAAATGAAAACATATGTTCATATAAAGACTTGTACATGAAGTCTTTATTTATTTGCAACTTTCTTTGTAATATTTCCAAACTGGAAACCACCCAAATGTCCATCAACAGGTGATTGGATAATTAAATTGTTGTATGTTCTTAAAATTGAATACTACTTGGCAATAGAAAGGAATTAACTATTAATACATGCAACAGCATATTATGAATCTCAAAATAATTATGCTGAGTGAAAGAAGACAAACAAGAAAGAGTTTATCTATTGATTCATTTTGTACAAAATTCAAGAAAGTGCAAATGAATCTATAGTTACAGAAATGAATCTATAGTTACAGAAAGTATATCAGTGGTTTCCTGGAACAGTTGGGGAGCTGAGAGGGTCAGAAGCAAGTCATAAGGGTTATAAAGGGTCATAAGGATAAATGGTCATAAAGTTATAAAGGGTCATAAAGAAACTTTGGCAGATGCTGGATATACTCATTATCTTGATTGTGGCAATGGGAGCCCCAAGAGGGTGGATCAGGAGGTCAGGAGTTCAAGACCAGCCGGGTGCAGTGGCTCATGCCTATAATTCCAGCACTTTGGGAGGCCGAGGTGGGTGGATCATTTGAGGGCAGGAGTTCGAGACCAGCCTGGCCAACATGGTTAAACCCCTGTCTCTACTAAAAATACGGAAATTAGCCGGGCGTGGTGGCAGGCGCCTGTAATCCCAGCTACTCAGGAGGCTGAGGCAGGAGAATTGCTTGAATCCCAGGCGGCAGAGGTTGCAGTGAGCCGAGATCATGCCACTGCACTCCAGCTTGGGCAACAGAGTGAGACTCCATTAAAGAAAAAAATCTCCACAAATTCTTTGATATACCTCCCTTCAAGAGACGTAGTTTACTTCTCCTGTTGAGTACAGGCTGGTATTAGTGACTCACTTCTAATGAATAAAATATGACAGAATTTACAGTATTTCACATCCAAGATTAAGTCCTAAAGAGCACTGCAGCATACTGAATGCATTCTGTGTCGGATCACTTATCCTGGAATCCAGCTGCCACGTATGAGAACACTCAAACAGTGCAATGGAGAAGCCCATGTGACAAAAAACTGAGACCTGCTCCCAATAGGCAGCAAAAAAACTAAGGCTTTCTGCTCATAGCCATGCAAGAGAACCATCTTTAAGGCAAATCCTCCATCCTCAGTCTTGCCTTCGGATGCAGCCCCAGCTGTGGTTGTGACTGAAACTTCATGAGACCATGAGCCCAAACCACTCATACAATTAAGCCACTGCTGGATTACTGGCTCACAGAAACTGTGATATAATAAATGTTTATTGTTTTAAGCCAGTAACTTTGGAGTAATTTTTTACACAGCCTATATATATAAAATTTGCATTTATGTATTGTATATATATGTATATATATCAAAACATCAAATTATAGTCTTTAAATATATGTATTAGTAGTTTATTATATGTCCATCATACTTCAATAAAATTGTAACAAGGAAAAGAAACTACCATTTGTTGAGTTTTGGTGCATAGCAACAAAGAATATCCACAATTATCTTCAAAATATAAAGTACTCCTCTTTGTTCCAACTCTGCATCTACGTGAGTCCTGATTCTCTTTCACATACTGCAACCAAAACAACATTTGTCAACTAATTGAACACAGAAGCAGATATGAGAATCCAGCTGTTTTTTTATTATTCCAGATATCGAAGAAATTTGCAAAAAATGTAAAACGATGCCACTTTTCTCATTAACTTTTTTTGTTTTGCATAATGTAAGGTTTTAACATTTATTTTACCAGTTTTGAGAATACCTAAATTCAATATGAAATTAAAATTACAAATGGGACACAGCCCTCATCACTTACCTGGATTACTATCATATCTAAGAATTATCATTCCGAAATAAAACATATTATGCATTTTCTAGTAATAATCTAGCTTACTTTTATTATCTGTTTTCTAGAGATGGACACACCTAGAGCAAGACTATGAGGACTTCCACTTTGGGAGGCCAAGGCGAGTCAATCACCTGAGGTCAGGAGTTCAAGACCAGCCTGGCCAACATGGCAAAACCCCTTCTGTACTAAAAATACAAAAAATTAGCAGGGCATGGTGGTGCGTGCCTGTAATCCCAACTACTCGGGAAGCTGAGGCAGGAGAATCACAGGAACCCAAGAGGTGGAGGTTGCAGTGACCCGAGATCGTGCCACTGCACTCCAGCTTAGGCAACAGAGGGAGAATCCGCCTCAGGAAAAAATAAAAAAGTGAATTGAAACTGTATCCTAGTCTACTAATGAAGCAATTCAGACTGGAAGTTAACCGATAGGAAACTATTCAAATGTCCATTAACAGAAAGACTGATGAACAAATTGTGACTATTCATACAACGGAATGTTATTTAGCAATAGAAAGAAATACATTCCGGTTATATACAATTTTGAGTGAATCTCAACATTATGGTGAGTTTAAAAAGCCAGACACAAAAGAGTGTATAAAATATGATTCCATTTATATAAAGTTCAAGAACAGGCAAAAATAACCAATGGTTATTCAGAACAGGGATGTCTATGAAGGGATTGTTAGGAAGAAGACATAAGTGAAATTTCTGGAGTTATTTGGATAATAGTAACATAGATGTATACATTTTTCAAAGACCATAAAACTGTACAGTTAAGATCTGTGCCTTTAAATAAATTAAACTGTACCTCAAAAAAGTAAGTTAGCAAACCAATGTATAGATAGATCATGCTTTGAATGAATCCATGTGTCACTGGTTTAACCTAAGATACTTGTTTCTTTCCAATTGAAATGATTGAAGTGAGACTGTCACCAGCTATGGTGCAAAAACACTCATTTCTCCAGCAAAAATCCATCCACTACTGAATCTGTCCACTACTCCCCATCTCCACTACTCCACTCAAGTATACTAGGAGCCTCCCGTGTGGACTCCTTGCTTACAATCCTGCCCTGCTACAGTCTTCTCTCTAAACAGCAGCAATACCACTCAGAGCATATCATTCCCATACTTACACCTTCCAAAGGCTTCCCTTCACATTTAGGAAGAGATCCAAGCTCCTTCCTCTGTCCTGCAAAGTCCTACATGAATGGGTCCTGCCCTCCTCACCAGCTACTCTGCCACTTATTACTGTGTTCTAGCTACTCTGCCCATCTTTCAGTTCAAAAGCACCAAGCTCTTTCCTGACTCTAGACACTCACCCAGCCTGTTTCTTCTGCGCAGAAAGCTCTTCCCTGACCCTCTTCAACTGACTAACTGTCCCACATTCTGCAAATCTGCTGAAATGTTATTTATTCAGAGAGGCTATCCCCGATTCTCCAGTCTGTACGGTTTTCCTGTTATTCATTCTTATAGTACACTGTATTCTTCTCTTTCGCAGAACATATCCTCATTTACAGTTATATATTTATTACTGTGTTCATTCATTTATTGTATGTGTTTGCTACTAGAATACTGTTTCTCCAGAGTCTAGCGCTTATTCACCAATAAATATTTGGTGAATGAATGAATGCACTCATCCTACAACTAGCTTGAAAGCGTTTTATTTGGGACGATTATGAAGGCTGGCCTAATGAGTCAGAAAAGGAAACATTAGTGGAGAATGTTCTTTCTACTGGACAGAGCAGAAAGAAGAGCAATAGTGCAACAGTGAAGGGCATCTGTTGTTTTAATGAGTGCCCCAGGCGATTTTGAGGCAGATGGTCCCCAAATGTAACTCATTCTTTTTGATTCATGCCACACATACTTGATTAGCACCGTGTGTTGGGGAGACAGCAGGGAACAAGGTAGTTCCTGCCTCCATGGAGTTCACATTTTAGTGGAGGGCAAGAGAAAATAAACAAAATAAGCAAAGTGCCACATAATATAATGTCTGGACTGTAGTGATAATCCAGGGCTCAATCTGTAGCAGTAGCTCTACCTACTCCATCTCCACCTCCACACTTAAAGGCCTAGCAAGTACCAAGATGTATCATCCCAGCCTGATCACTTTGCTTCTCTCTGCCTTCTTGCTATCTTAGAGTGAATTCTGATCATGTTACTACCCTTTCTATTTTCACTGTGATTCCCAGCCATAGCTGTACAATAGAATTGTTTGAGGAGGTTTAGAAAATACTGATACACTGGGCTGCCCTCCCCCAGAGATTCTGATTTAGTTGCTCTGGCGTGTGGTCTGGGCATGCAAATGTTTTAAAGTTCCCAAGGTGATTCTTATGTGTAGCTAAGGTTGAATTGCTGTATGAGAAAAAATACTGCAAGATACAGTAAGACTTGGACATCGTAACTTTTAACAAGAGCTTACTCTCAGCTGAAAGCTTCAACCTTAGCCAGAGGCTCTCACCCTGTGATCCTCTGATTGCCTGAATCTGCTGGGGAGCATGTTAAATGCAGACTTCTGGATTCTACAGATGGAAGTTTTGATTCTTTAGATCTGGGATAAGGCCCATGTTTCTGCACTGAAACAAGCATCCTCCATGGCTCTGAGGCACACTACAGCCTCAGAACCTTGGGTCCTAGAAATTGGCCACTCGCACCAACTGGGGGTACAAAGCCCTGTTCTAGATGATGTGGTGGGGTATGTAAAGAAAGAGTAAATCAGGGCCCTCACAGCCTAGTAGGGGAGAGAAAAGCTACACATGAATAACTGAAAGTCATGGTACAGTAAAGAGGGTGCCATGGCAGAGGTATTTAGGTAGAAAATAAGAAATTTCTGATATTTAAACATTATTTTAAGGATTGGTAAAACTTTAATAAGTGGAAATCGGGCTAGAAAGGGTCAGGCCCATACCACCATTCTCATTTCCTAGTCTGGAGCACTGCATCTTAATATTGCTATGTTTTATTGTTGTATTTGTTTGTTCATTTGCTTGTTTGTTTTGTTTTTGAGATGGGGTCTCATCTGTTGCCCAGGTTGGAGTGCAGTGGCATGATCTTGGCTCACTGTAACCTCTGCTTCCCAGGTTCAAGCAATTCTGCTGCCTTGGCCTCCTGAGTAGTTGGGGTTACAGGCATGTGCCAACACGCCCAGCTAATTTTGGTGTTTTTTTCTTCTTTAGTAGAAACAAGGTTTCACCATGTTGGCCAGGCTGGCCTCGAACTCCTGGCCTCCAGTGATCCGCCCACCTTGGCCTCCCAAAGTGCTGAGATTATAGGCATGAGTCACCATGGCCAGCTGGTAGAGCCAGGTTTTAATATGGAGATCATTTTTATTTCTCTGGCATGAATGCCCAGTGATGGCACTTATCATGGGTCATATAATTAGTATATGTTTAGTTTCTAATAAATTTCCAAACTGTTTTTCAGGGGCTATAATTCCCACCAGCAATGTGTGAATGAACTAGTTTCTCTACATCTTCACCAGCATTTGGTGTTGTTACTATTTTCTTTTAATTTTAGCCATTCTGATAAGTGTACTGTAATGATATTTCATTATTGTTTTAATTTCATTTTCCTACTGATTGATGATGTTGAATAATGCTATGGCTTGCTAGTGTCCCCTATAGTTCATGTGTTCAAAAGTTCATCCTCAATGCAACAGTATTGAGAGGTGGAACCTTTCAGAAGTGATGAGGCCCATGCTGGCTCTGCCCTCATGAATGGATTAATGCAGTTATCATGAAAGTAGGTTAGTTATCATTGGAGTGGATTCCTGATAAAAGTATGAGTTTGGGCCCCCTTCCCTCCTCTCTCTCTCACACATGCTTTCTTGCCCTTCCACCTTCCACCATGGGATGATGCAGCAATAAAGCCCTCACAAGACACAGGGTCCTCAAACTTTGACTTCCAAGACTCCAGAAATGTACCCTAGAAATTTGTATAATCATTATGTATCAATTAAAAATAAAAAAAATAAATCTCTGATCTTTATAAACCGCCCAATCTCAGCTAATCTGCTATAACAGCACAAAACAGACCAAGACAAACATCTTTCTATTGGCTTATTTTCCATTTGTATATTGTCTCCAGTGAAATGTCTGCTCATTTGGTTTTCTCATTTTCTAATTGAATTATGTGCTTTGTTACAGTTGAGTTTTAAAAATGCTTTATATATTCTAGACACTTAGTACTGTGTTAGACATGTGGTTTGCAAATATTTTCTTCCAGTCTGTAGCTAGTTTTTTCATCTTTTTCACAGGTTCTTCCACAAAGCAGAAGTTTTTCAATTTGATGAGGTCCAATTTATCAATTTTTTTCTTTTATGAGTCATGTTTTTGGGATCATGACTTAATTTATGCATATGCTATAAGGTTTAGATCACGATTAATGTTTTTCCTATGGTATCTAATTACAGTATTACCATTTGTTGAAAAAACTATCATTCCTCCATTGAATTGCTTTTGCATCTTTGTAAAACAAATCATTCGCTCTTTCCCCATTAAGTATGATGTTAGCTGAACAACATACAGCTAACGTGAAAGGTTGGGGTTTTTTTTCTCTTTTCTTTTTTTTCTTTTTCTTTTTTTTTTTGTAGATGCTCTTTATCAAGTTGAGGAAGTTACCCTCTCTTCCTATTTTTGAGGGTTTTTTTAAAAAATCATGAAAAGATGTTGGATTTAGTCAAATGCTTTTTTTTTGCATTGATTAATAGAATTATGTTGTTTTTCTCCTTTAGCCCATTAATATGGTTGATTACATTGATTGATTTTTAAATACCAAACCAGCCTTGCATCTCTGGAGTACACTCCATTTGGTTATGGTGTAGAATTCTTACATAGTGCTGAATTCTATTTGCTAATTTTTAAAGTATTTTTGCGTCTAAGTTATGAGGGATATTGGTCTATAGTTAAATGAATTTTTTTGTTTTTGCACTTTGTCTGGCTTTGGTATCAGGGTAAAACTGGCCTCATAAACAGAGTTGAGGAAGCATTCCCCTCCCTTTTTCTGGAAGATATGTGGATAATTAGTGTGAATTGTTCATTAAACACTTGGTAAAAATGTCCAGTGAGACTACTGGACCAGGAGATGTATTTTTAGGGAGATTTAAAATTACAAATCCAATCTCCTCCATAATTATAGTACTATTCAAATTCTCTATTTTACATTGAATGATTTTTGGTAGTTTGTGCTTTTCAAAGAATTGATACACTTTATCTCAGTTCTCAAATATATGCATGCACAGTTGTTTATAGTATTATGTTCTTTTAATGGCTCTAGAGTCAGTAGTGATACCTTGTTTCATTCCTGGTGTTAGTAATTTGTGTCACCTCTTTTTTTTTCTTTTTCAGTATTGCTAGAGATTTGTTAATTTTATATAACTTTTTAAAGAAGCAAGTTTTTTTTCCATTGATTTTCTGTACTTTTCTTCTATTTTCAATTTCATTGATTTCTGCTGTTTGTTTTTTCTGTCCTTCTCCTTGCTAGCTTTGTTTTGCCCTTCTTTTTCTAGATCTTTAAGGTGGAAGCTTAGATTATTGATTTGATCCTTTTTTCTAATGCAAGCATTTAGTACAATACATTTTCTCTTTAACTCTACTTCAGTGGGATACCATAAATTATAGTATGTTGTATTTTCATTTTAAGTTAGTTCAATTTATTTTGTATTTCCCTGAGGCTTCTGCTTTGATCCATGGATTATTTAGAAATGTGTTCTATAGTTTCCAAATGTTTGGAAATTTTCCTGTTATCTTTCTCTTACTAATTTCTAGTTAAATCTCATGTATCAGGGAATAAACTCTGAGCACTTTTAATTCTTTTAAATTTGTTGAGGTTTGTTTCATGGCCCAGAATATAGTGTATCTTGGTATTATGTTCCATGGGTGCTTGAAAAGAACGTGTATTCTGCTGTTGTTGGATAGAGTATTCTATAAATATTGATCAGATCATTTTGCTTGATGGTGTTGTTGGGCTCTTTTATGTCTTTGCTGACGTTCTGCATGGTCATTCTATCGCTTGTTGAGAGGGGTGTTGAAGTCTCAACTGCAACTGTGGACCTATTTTTCCTTTCAGTTCTATCAGTTTTCAGTTCACAAATTTTTCAGCTCTGCAGTTCAGTACACACACATTTAGGATTCTTAGTGGATTGGCTCTTTTATCATTATATAATGGTCCTCTCTGTTCCTGCCTTTCTGTAGATTATTTGAACGTTGTTTTAGAATTCGATTTTGATTTTTCTATATTAGTTCTTGGTTTATCTTTTTGTACAACTTTTAAGTGGTTGTTCTAGGTATTGCATTATACACACATAACTTATCACAGTCTACTAATGTCATTATTTTACCAGCCTGGGGAAAGAATAGAAACTTGATCTCTCTTTGTATTCCTTTACCTCCCCTCATTTATAATATAATTGTCTTGAATAATCCCCTTGCCTATATTGACAATGAGTTCAGGGTAGTGTTATTGTTTTTGTTTCAACCATCAAAAATAATTCAGAAAATTCAAGAGGAGCCAAAAAATCTATAGTATTCACTTTTATTTTTATTCATTATATTACTCTTTCTTTCTGATAATCTGAGACTATTTTAGTTATTATTTCCTGTCTGTTTACAGAAGTTCATGAACCATTTTTCCTCACTGGCATCATATTCCCTTAATCTTCACGTGAAGATTCATGTCTTGAATTCACCTTCATTCTTGCAGGATATTTTTGCTTGATATACAATTTTGGATTGATAGTACTTTTCTTTCAGCACTTAGGTCACTTTTTTTCTGTCTTCTATGGTTTCTAATGAGAAAGTCATAATTATTTGAATTGTCTTCCTCATCTGTAAAATGCCATTTCTCCCTTCATGATTTCAAATTTTCCTTTTTCTGTTTAGTTTTCAGAATTTTTATGGTGATTTGTCTAGGCCTGGATGTCTTTTGTTTTATCCCATTTGGGTTAGCTCAACTTCTTGATTTTGTATGTTTATTTCTTTTGTCAAATTTTGGAAATTTTACTTATTATTTTTTGAATACTTTTTTCAGCTCTTCATTTTGAGACTCAGGGGGAGTTGACATGAATGCTAGATCTTTTGTTACAGTCTAACATGTCTCTGAGGTTGTGTTCATTTTTCCCTATCTATGTGCTCTCTGTTATACAAATTGGGAAGGTTTTATTGCTCTATTTTCAACTTCAATGATTTATTTCCTCTCTCTTGTCCATTCTGTTATTAGGCCATCCATTAAATATTTTAGATTAATTTTTGTATTTCTCAACTCTAAAGTTTCAGTTTCGTTTCCTCTTTACATCTTTTTTTTTCTGATATTTTCTATTATTTTAATTTTTAATTTAGGTTCAGCGGTACATGTGCAGGCCTGTTATGCAGGTAAATTGCATATCACAGGAGTTTGGTGTACAGATTATTTTGTCACCCAGGTAATAAGCATAGCACCCAATAGGTAGTTTTTTGATCCTCTCCCTCCTACCACCCTCCACTATCATGTAGGCCACAGTGTCTGTTGTTTACTTCTTTGTGTCCATGTGTTCTCAGTGTTTAGCCCCCACTTATAAGTAAGAACATACATTATTTGGTTTTCTGTTCCTGCGGTAGTTGGCTTATGATAATAGCCTCTATCTCCATCCTTGTTGCTATGAAGGACATGGTCTTCTTCTTTTTATGGCTGTATAGTATTCCATGTTGTATGTATGTATGTATTTATTTTAGAGACAGGATCTTGCTCTGTTACCCAGGCTGGAGTGCAGTGATGTGATCATGGCTCACTACAGCCTTGAACTCCTGGGCTCAGGCAATCCTCCTGCTTCAGCCTCCCAAGTATCTCGGACAACAGGCTTACACCACCACAACCAGCTAATTTTTCAATAAAACTTTTGTAGAGATAGAGTCTTGCTGTATTGCCCAGGCTGGTCTTGAACTCCTGGGCTCAACCAATTCTCCCACCTTAGCCTCCCAAAGTGCTGGGATTACAGGCATGAGTCGCTATGCCTGGCCCTTCTAGAAGTATTTTTATAATAACCCCTTTAAAATATTTTTTGGCTAATTCTAACATCTCTGTCATCAACAGTAGTTGGCATCTACTGATTGTCTTTCTTCATTGTTAGAGATCTTCCTGGTTCTTTGCGTAACAAGTGAGTTTTTATTGAATCTTGGACATTCTTATATTATGTCAGAGACTTTGGCTCTTACTTAAACCTTTGGTTTTAGCTGGTTTCCTAAGACACTGTTTTAGCAGGGAAAGGGGAGACACAGCCTTCTTACTGACAGATGGAAGAAGTCCAGGCTCACCAGTTGGCCTCCATTGATAACTGTCAGGGGCAGTGGGGTCATTACTGCTGTGAAGCATTGGTAGTTCTGGGTTCTCATATGGTCTCCTTTATACCCAACTGTTTGGGAGGGGTTAGAATGCCTTTGTACAGCTCTTCATCTGGAGTCACTGACACAGGGCAGGTATAGGAGTGTGCAGTGGATTATTTTCCACTGGGTAGTGATGAAGTCCTGACTCTCCACTAGACCTCCTCTGCCACCACCCTAGAAGGTGCACTGGAGCACCTTGTTACAGCCTGTTAAGGATGGAAGTCTAGGCACCCTACTAGGAATTTACTTGCTTGAGTTCATTAATGCCACAGTATTTTCTATGGGGTTTGGCTGGAGTAGAGCAGTTATTACCTAAAAGTTTCCACTCTTGCTAGATTGCCCCTTTCCTTGTCCTCTAGCTAAAGAGACCAGGCTTTCCTTGGGGCTTTTTTGTCCACACCTTTTGGCACTTGGGGTTACCAGTTTCCCCAGTACTCAGTCTGGGATATATGAGGCAAAAAGGAAACTTACCACCAAGGTCCCTACCTTATTTGCCACCTTCTCTCCACTTTTCAGTGTCTTATGTTTGTTTTATTTATTTATATTTTGAGACATGGTCTTGCTCTGTCACTCAGGCTGGAGTGCATTGGCATGATCACGGCTCACTGCAGTCTCAACCTCTGAGATGTAAGTGACCCTCCCACCTCAGCCTCCCATATACCTGGGACTACAGGCATGTGCCACCACAACCAGCTATTTTTTTGTAGAGACGGGATCTCACTGTGTTGCCCAGGCTGGTCTCAAACTCCTGGACTCAAGTGATCCTCTCACCTTGGCCTCCCAAAGTGCTAGGATTACAGGGGTGAGCCACCATGCCTGGCTTGTTCTATTTTTTAAAGTCCAAAGTTTTTAGCTGTACTTAGTGGGAAGAATAGTGGTGGTGGGGGGAAGAATATCTACTCTATCTTTCTGTATATGGAAGTCTCCAAATTTATTTTGAAATTCAGAATTTGGGGGATTTTAAGATGTCAATGTGATGCACAATGGTTCTCAAGTGAGTGTGCATCAGAATTTCCTGGAGGGCTTGTTTAAACAGATTTCTGGGCTCATGTCCCAGATATTCTGATTGAGTAAATGTGGGTGGGGGTTGGGAATTTGTATTTCTAACAAATCCTATTCAGTACTGCTGTTTAAGGATCACATTTGAAGACTACTGCCTTAAGATATTTAGCTCAATGATTCTCAACTTTGACTGCTTATTAGAGTCATCTGGTGAACTTAATTTTTTTTTTTCAAAAAGAATGTCCAAGCACTACCTATTCTCTACCCCCCAGATATTTTGATTCTGTTGGTGTGGAGTGAGACCTGGGAATTCTGCAGTTTTAAAAGTTTCCCAGACATGAATGTTCATAGCAGAGTTATTTATAATAGCTAAAAAGTGGAAATAACCTAAATATCCATCAACTAATGAATAGATAACAAAAATGTGTTGTATTTATACAATGGAATATTTAACCATAAAAAGAAATGAAATATTTTACATGCTACAACATGGATGAACCTTGACAACATATGTAAAGTGAAATGAGCCAATCATGAAAGGTCACATAGTATATGATTCCATTTACATGAAATGTCTAGAATAGGCAAATCCATAGAGCCCAAACTTAAGACTAGTGGTTGTCAGGGCTGGTAGTGTTGTATGTGTTGGGGGGATGCTATGCTTTGAATGTCTTATCTAAAACTCATGTTGAAACTTAACCTCAAAGTGGTAGTATTGAGAAATGGGGCCTTTCAGAGGTGATTGGATCATGAGGGCCCTCCCATCATGAATAGATTAATACAATAATGGATTAAATGGTTAATGGATTAATGAGTTATCATGAGAGTGAGACTAGTGGCTTGCTCTATCTATCTATCTATCTATCTGTCTATCTATCTATCTATTTATTTGTAGAGACAGGATCTCACTCTGTCACCGAGGCTGGAGTGCAGTGATGGGATCAGAGCTCACTGCAGCCTCCAATTCCTGGGCTCAAGTAATCCTTCCAGTTCCGCCTTCCAAGTAGCCAGGACTACAGGTGCATGTCCCCATGCCTGGCTCAGTTTTTTATGTTTTGTAGAGATGGGGTCTCACTATGTTGCCCAGGCTGATCTCAAACTCCTGGCCTCAAGTGATCATCCCACCTCGGTCTCCCAAAGTGTTTGGATTACAGGTGCGAGCCACTGTGCCCAGCCGAGACTAGTGGCTTTATAAGAAGAGGAAGACAGACTTGAGCTAGCATGCTCAGTCACCTTGCCATGTTGGGACTCTAGAAAGTGCCCACCAGCAAGAAGGCTGTCACCAGATGCAGTCCCTCAACCTTGGACTTCTCAGCCTCCATAACTGCAAGAAATGAATTCCTTTTTAAAATAAATTACCTAGTTTCAGGTATTTGTTATAAGCAACAGAAAACTGACTAAGATGAGGAAAATAGAAAGTGACTGCTAGTGGCTATGGAGTGGTTTCCTTTTGGAGGTGAAGAAATGTCCTGGACTTAGAGCGTTGTGATGGTTATATGACTTTGTGAACATACTAGACACCATTGAATTGTATTATTTAACAAGATGAGTTTTATGGTATGTGAATTTTGTTGTGATAAAAAAAATCCCTCTCAGGTGATATCCAATATATTCCAGTAACTGAAACAACGCAGCATTATACCTCACAAGAAGTTGCAAATGCTGACAGGAATGACTGAGATTTTTAAAGTCCAGGTGAAGGATTTGTAATTATTTCTTTAAGTTAATGTTTTCTAAACTTTTCTGAGCAGAAGAATCACCTGAGAACTTGCTAAAAATGTAGAGTTCCAGACCCCTCCCCAGTGAGGATTTAGATCTTGGATTGTGATCAGATTTAGGTTAAGAGTGATACTTGTAATCTGTTTTTGTTTGTTTGTTTGTTTTAACAATACCTAGAGTGATTTTGTTGGTGGTTTTTTTTTTTAAATTAATTTCAATAGATTTAGGACTACATGTGGTTTTTGGTTACATGAATTACTTGTACAGTGGTGAGGTCTGAAATTTCAGTGCACCTGTCACCTGGGTAGGGTACATTGTACCCAATATGTAGTTTTTTATCCCTCATCCCCCTTTTACCCTCCCCACTTCTGAGTCACCAATGTCCATTATACCACTCTGTATGCCTTCGTGTACCCATAACTTAGCTCCCACTTGTAACTGACAACATACAGCAGCATTTTGGTTTTTCATTACTGAGTTACTTCACATAGAAGAATGGCCTCCAGTTCCATCCAAGTTGCTGCAAAGTATATTATTTCATTATTTTTATGGCTGAGTAGTATTCCATAAATACACAATATATACCATATTTTATTTGTCCACTCATTGGTTGATGGGCACTTAAGTTGGTTCCACGTTTGCAATTGTGAATTGTGCTGCGATAAATATATGTGTGCAGGTATCTTTTTCATTAATGTCTTCTTTTCCTTTAGATAGATACCCAGTAGTGGGATTGCCAGATTAAGTGCATGGTAGATCTACTTTCAGTCTTTGAGAAATCTCCATTCTATTTCCTGGAGTGATTTTGATGTTCAAGCAAATTTGGGAAACAGCCTTAAGTGATGAGAAGCCAATGAAAGCTTTTTCTCTTTTAATTGAAAATTGTTATTTTCTCAAATGTGTCTTTGTTTTGGTAGTTGATTAGACTAGAGTTAATTTAACCAGAATTTTAATTTATTACACATGTTTGTCAAGGAGCAATTAAGTGTATTTCTGCTGTGTTAAACATTGGGAAATGGTCTGTGTATTTGTAAAGTCTATTCGATTTCAAGTCTAATTATGTATCTGTAGTTAGTTCCTACAGTTAACAGATGTGAATTTGTGTCAACTGCAGATTTCTAACTGTTTTCTCATCGTTTCTCCCATGTTGTTCCTTCTTCATTTTATCTATGTGTAGCACATTTCTAACATTTACATCATTTATCCAATGTTTTGCAAAATGGAAAATTTCCCTACTGACAGCTTTTTAAAAAATTCAAACAACAAAAAAATTAAAGTTATTCACAGACTCTTGTACTTCCCAGAAATAACTTCTGTTAACACTGTGCTGTATATACTTCCAGATATTTTATGCACATATACAAAAATGGAATCATACTATACCTTCTGTCTTTTTTAGTTAATATGTTGAAGATCTTTTTGTGTCAACGCTTTAAATATCTACCTTGTCTACCTTAATGATTGCATGGTATTATATTGTATGTATACAACTGTCCCTTGGTGTCCCCCCACAGGAGACTAGTTCCAGGACTCCCTCAGAAAACAAAGTTGGAGGATGCTCGAGTCCCTTATATAGAATGGCAGTATTTGCATATCATCTACGCTCATCCTCCCATATACTTTAAATCATCTCTAGATTACTTACAATAATGAAAACAATGTAAATGCTATATAAATAATTGCTGTACTGTATTGTTTTAAAGTTTGCATTATTTTTATTATTGTACTCTTATTTTAAAAATATTTTCCATTTGTGGTTGGTTGAATCAGTGGATGTGGAACCCATGGAAATGGATAGCCAATTGTATATTATAACTTATGTAATCAGTATCCTTTTGAAAGACTTAAATGATGGTCCAATACTATACCACTTTTTGAATGAATGAAGTAGATCTGCATGTGCTGCCATAAAAAGATATCCAGGAAGTAATATATGGTTAAAAGAAAACCCTAAACTAAATTGCAGAACAGTATGTGAGCTATGGTCCTATTTTTGTAAAAATGTTTGTGACATGTATGTATATAGACATATACCTACATACCTAGAATACACACATACTCACACCTAGAAAAATGCCTGGAATATAACATATCAAATGTTAACAGTAAGTACCTCTGATGAGTGAGACATTTATTTTTTTGGTTACACATCTGTATTATCACAAATCTGAATTTGTTACAATGAATAAGCAAAGCATTTTTTTCTGTAGCTATATGTATATTCAGGATATATATGTTTAGAATATATAAATTTGGAATAGATATATGAAATTCCATGTGGAAGTTGTGTTTTTTGTGAAAGTTGACAGTTTTAGAGCAGGAGTATGTAAACAATTAGAGCTGAGCCTTAGTTTAATCTGGAGAAAGGCATGTACCGAGGACAAGGATAGGTGGTAGAGACACTATAGAAAGGAAAAACCATAGGACCTGACAACTAATTCTATGTAAGCGCAGAGATAAGGGTGAGTTAAAAAAAGCTCACTGAAAGAGCTTTGGAGATAGCATTAACCTGAGTAGGGAAGCCAGAGGAGCTGATTTTAAAAGGAAAATCACGACTTCAGAGCCTAGAAAGATATATTAGTTGCCTACTGTTACAAAATAATTTACCCTCAAACTTAGTAGCTTAAAACACCAATAATCATCTATTATTTATATGGCTTCTGTAGATCAGGAATGCAGACTTAGGCTCAGCAAGGAAAAGTTGTTTCTGTTTCATGATGTCTGTATCCTCAGCTGGAAGATCCAAAAGCTGAGAGCTGGAAATCATCTGATGGCTCTTTCACTCACATTATCTCACAACTGAGGTCAGGCTGGTGACAGGTGTCAGCTAGGGGCCTAGCTGGGACTGTCAGCCAGAACATCAACATGGAGCCTCTTCATGTGGTCTGGCTTCCTCACAACATAGTAGCTGCGTTCCAAAGGAGAGCATCCTGACAGAGAGAGAGACAGAGAGATCCAGGTGGAAGCCATATTTCCTTTTAGAAGCTTGCCTTGGACATCACGTAGCATTGCCACCGCTGTACACCATGGGCCAGTGTGGTTATAAGCCCCTTTCCCCACATTTAAGAGTGGGAAACACAGACCCCCACCTCCCAGTGGGAAGAGTGTTAGTCACGTTACATTGTAAGGGCATGTGGGGTGGGATAAATGTATAGGTATGTCCATCTTTTAAAAATGAATCTGTCACACTGCATCGTACTTTAAGGTGAATTCGACTATTCATGGCTTAATGAATTATCACTTTGAGAAAGATAGGCATTTGGCTAAGGAACGCAGCAGCCCACAATGCCTTAACCTAAATAAATAACTCACTAAAGGTGCGGAAGCTACATTGTTAAGGGGGGACCATGATTTGAGGAAGGGTGCTTTAATCTTTAAAAGGCTCAATATAAAAATTAAAAAGACTCAAAAAGTCTTTCATATGGCATACACAGTCCTCTATGATCTGGCTTTTTGCTGAATTCTTGGGTTTCATCTTCCAACTATTCCTTAACTCACACCTTAAGTACAAGGTATGCCAAATGTTTAGGAGTTCTTTGAACATACTATTTGAGGTCAGGTTCTCTAGAAGCAGGGATTCAGGTCCTTGTAATTTACTACAGGAGAGTTTCAGGAAGAAGTGGGTGAGGGAAGCAGGACAGGGCAGGGGAGGAACCTAAGCAAGAATGTGGACTCACTTAGAGAGAGGGTTCGGCTGCTTCCCCAAATCTGGGAATCATGAATGACACCACAAAGATGATCCCATCTTATATAAAACGGCAGTATTTGCATATCATCTACGCTCATCCTCCCACATACTTTAAATGATCCCATCTTTGTTAGGCAGTCATTGGCTGCAGGTTGCGGGGGATGGCGGCGGCAGCGGGGGGATGTGACTTGGTGCCAAAGAGGCTCCCATTCCTGAGGAGAACTTTCCAGAGAAGGGGAGGGGCAGCCGACATTCACAGCAGCTGTGGGATGGGTGCACTGGCCAATAAAGAGCACCTGAGCAGACCACTAGTTGGGGCTACCACACATATTAATCTGTTTCAAGGCCTCAGACCCTGGCTCCTACTAGTCCCTTTATTTTGGGAGACAACTGCTTCTCTTTTTCTTTCTTTTTTTTTTTTGTCATTTTTTTGAGACCAAGTCTCACTCTGTCACCAAGGCTGGAGGGCAGTGGCATGATCTCAGTTCACTGCAGCCTCTGCCTCCCGGGTTCAAGTGATTCTCCTGCCTCCACACCCTGCTAATTTTTGTATTTTTCATACAGACAAGGTTTTGCCATGTTGCCCAGGCTGGTCTCGAATTCCTGACCTCAAGTGATCCACCCACCTTGGCCTCTCAAAGTGCTGGGATTACAGGTGTGAGCCACCACACCCGGCCTCAACTGCCTCTCTTTCTCATCACGAATTCTTCCTTTCAGGTCAAGTTCAGATACCACCTCCTCCAGGAGGCTTTCCCTGATGACTGGCTAAGTCCTACCCTTCTGTGCTCGCATAGAACCTGTGCGTTTCCCACATTGTATTGAAAATATTTGTTTCTATTCTGGCCTTCCCCAGTGGAATAGAAGCTCATCAAGGCAGAAGCCATGTCCTGTTTATCTTTTCACCCCAGGCATTTAGCAAAATGTCAAGTAGAGCAGGCCTAAATAAATATCTGATGAACTGAACACTAAGTAAGTGATTTCTGTGGCCCTACAAGGCCAGCCAGCTCTGCTGTCAATAGTTCTTCATTCTCCATTTGGTAGAAGGGAAACAGGCAAAATTGGGAAAATTAAGTTATTTATGACAAATAAGCTAGGTATGGCGCTTCTCACTACACCTAAGTAAAAATATGATTCTACTATTGTTACATTTTACAGGACATGTTTACAAAAAACGGAACAACAGACAGTGGGGCCTACTTGAAGGTGGAGGGTGGGAGGAGGGAGAGGAGCAGAAAAAATAACCATTAGATCCTAGGCCTAGTCCAACACCTTCCTGTGACATGAGTTTGCCTATATAACAAATCTTCACATGTACTCCCAAACCTAAAATAAAAGTTAAAATAAAATAAAATAAAGGACATGTTCAAACATAGTTTAAATGCTGTTATTTAGAAAACATAGCCTTAAGGAGAAGAGGGAAGAATGATGAAACTTATGCTTTAGCAAGAATCAAAATCTTTCTTTTTTGTCAGTGGAAATGTCTTGGTATAGAAGCTATTTAAGGATTTTTCACAATACTAATCCTCCCCAGAAGTTAAAAGGGAAACTAAAGGCATGTTAGTACTATGGACTAAATAAGATGCAAAGAACCCAGCCAGGAGAAAAGCAGTGAGGGGATGAATTTAAGTGATATAGAAGGTAGAAATTCAACAGTACTTGATGGTCTGTGGATGTGGAGGAGGAAAGAGACAGAAGCATCTAGTTTTCTGGAGGCAAGAGAGGCTGAAGCTGGCTGTGGCAAGGTCCTCCCCACCACCACGCTTAGAATTCACTCTCTGTGCACTGTGTACATCCCTGGTGTTCCACACACAGAATAATGGCCCTCTTGCCTGTGAGTTCCACAGGAGGCATGGGCAGTGGCTTCAGGGTGGTGAGGTATGAGGAGAACACCACGGAAAATGTGAGGGGGAAAGACCAAGATTCCAGGGCCTCAGCCCAGAGGCTCCAACACCCTGACTTGTGAGAGGAAGTTACCCAAGTGGCAAGACTCGCTGGGGAGCTTTGTGGGGGCTGCCCTGGGCCAACTTTCATCACCAGCTATTTTTATTTTTAGCCTACACCACCTCTCGGAGTAACTAAGTCTATCAATGTCCATATAACTTGCTGTGCCTGGGTCCTGGGCAGAAGGGAGCCACTAAGAAGGATTGTGCTAGGCATTTGGCTGCCCTTGATCAACAGATGTCTGGATCTCACCTCAGCTCTCTGGGCACCCCAACATTACCATCACCCCTCACCGCTCACCAGCCCTTCTCTCATCAGGTTTCAGAAAGGGGATTTCCTGAGCATAGGTAGAACAAGTGTCCGTAGGCAGATCACAGCAAATTCAGGTCTCATACAGTCCTACAAGATGGGTTATCCAAGGCCAGTCTTTTGAGGGCTGAGGGAGCCCAGTCTTCATGCCTGGATGACTCACTCCCACCATCCTCTCTCTGGCCCCTCTGCACCCTGCTCTCCTGCAGGGCAGTGCCCGGGTTTTCTGTGCTTCTCTGCCAGTGAGCTGGTTCCATGCTGGGCTTCTTCTAATGTGTTTCTGCGCTCTTAGACACCCAGCACATACCCTCTCGTTCTGGTATTGTTCCTGCAGAGTGGAGAAAAGGAGCTTGGGCTTGGGGGTCAGGCAGCTGACCAGTGGAGGGACCTCAGTTTCCTCACCTTCACCTGGGAAAAACAGTAGGCCCTACCTCACAAGATTGATGCCTTGAGATCAAATGCGCAAAGTGCCAAGGCCTTTGCCTTATACATAGTTAGTGCTTAAAAAAAGAAGCACTCACAACTGTAGTGTATTCTCCCAAAATCTGTCTGGGAAGCTTCTCCCTTCTTCAAGGCTTATTTTTATACTTTACTCAGCCAGCTTGCTTCCTAGTAATTTTTACATTGGTGGCCCACAGACAAGTCAAACTCACCTTGCCCCCTGCACAAAGATTAACTTTTTACCTGACTTTATTTCTTCCATGGTAGTTATCACCACCTGACATACTAGATATTTACTTGTTTATTTATTATAAATGCGCCAAGACAGGGAATCTTGGCCTATGTATCTAGATCTTGGAACAATGCCTGGCACTGCTTAAAAAATAATTGTTGAATAGCCTCCACCTGCCCCAAAATGCATCTCTTCTTTTGTCTTCTGTCTCAGTGAGTAGCCCCACAATTTCCCTATCGCCCAAGCGGAATGCTGGTCACCCTTGACTACTCCCTTTCCCTACACCCCATGTTCAGTCAATGGCTAGGACCTGACTACCCTACCGTCTAAATGTACCTGGCACCCATACACTTCTCTCCACCCTCTTGTCACCACTACAATTCAGCCCACCTAAATTACAGAAATAGACCCCTCACTTGTCTTCTGGATTCCATTTTTGTCCTCATCTAACCCATTCTCTGTGCCGAGGATAGAATGATATCACCAAAACCTGATCTGTTGAGAATCATTCAATGGTTCCTTGTTGTCTCCACAATAAAATTTAACTCCTTACAGGACTCACTAGGCCCTGCATGATCTGGCTCCGGCTCACCTCTTCAAACTCATTTCTATCCATTTCTCCCCTCTTCCTATTCCCCTACTCCAGCTCCTCTGCATTATAGTCATAGAGAACTTTCCTTTTTTTCCAAGGGGTCTCTGTCAGTCTCTCTCACCATCTCATCCACATCTCCATTTCCTGCCTGGGACACTCTTCCTCCTTCCCTATGTTATTCCTCACCCCCCACCAGCCTCCTTCACCAGGCTAATTCCTAAGCAAAGTCAGATTCTATAAGAAACTTCTCTGTATGCCCCCCTGACATATCCACCCCCTCTAGAATATACTTTCCTTCTTGGTGCTTCCATAACACCCTGTATTTCCTCTCTTATAGCACTCAATATAGTATCACATCTATTCTTTTGACTATTTTCCCCACTAGAATGTAAGCTCTACAAGGGCCAGAACTATATCTATTCTTGCTTTTATTTAACACAAATAGAGCTTACTCTGTGCTTAGCATTTCTCTAAGCTCTTCATAGGCTGGGCACGGTGGCTCACACCTGTAATCCCAACATTTGGGAGGCTGAAGTGGGAGGAATGGTTGAGCCTAGGAGTTTGAGACCAGCCTGGGCAACATAGCAAGACCATGTCTCTACAAAAAAATAAGTAAAAGAATAAGTATTCATTCATTTAATCATTATTACAATCCAAAGAAATATTATTATTATTATTATTACCATTATACCGATGATGAACCTGAGGCAGAAAGAGGTTAAGTAAACTTGTCCCAGGTCACATAGCTGGTAAATGGCAGAGCTGGAATTTGAACCCCCAAATCCAAGCTCTTAACCACTACAATATGCTGTTTCCCTTTTTCCCACATGCATACTCATTGCCCGTCATATAGAAGGTCCACCCAAGAAGTATTTGAATAAAAGAAAGAAAGAAAGAATGACTAAATGAACAAAGATTGTGGAAATAACACAGTCCTTTGTGGAGACAGTGAGAGGAAAGGAGGTAGCCATGGAGTGAGACAAAGATTAAGTTTAAGGGTCAGTGAAGGTGGAAACAAATGGTCCAAGGTGTAGGAAGACCCCAGGTGAAATTGCAGGAGATGAAAAACAAGGTAGTTGGGAGTAGGAGCTCGGGAAGGCGTGTAACAAGTAGCTCTGCAATCAACAAAGGAAATACAGAACACACCATTGGATTTGGCCAGAAGTAGGCCACTGGGGACCTCTGGGCAGTTTCCATGGAATGCAGGGAAAGAAACCAGATTGCATGGGCTTGAGGAGACAGAGGGTGGTGGAGAAACCAGACAGGGAGATTTTACTCCCCTCTAAACCATGAAAGGTGGGCTTTGGGAGGGGGTAGTAACCAGGTTAAGTAAGGTCTTTTTGTCAAGATGTAGTAATTAGGGCCGGGCCTGGTGGCTTATGTCTAGAATCCCAGCACTTTGGGAGGCTGAGTTGGGATGATTGGCTGCATCCAGGAGTTCAAGACCAGCCTGGGCAACATAGTGAGACTCCATCTCTACAAAAAAAATTAAACATTAGCCAGGTATGGTGGCAAGCACTTGTAGTCCCAACTACTCAGGAGGCTGAGGTGGGAGGATCACTTGAGCCAGGGAGGTTTAGGCTCTAGTGAGTTGTGATCACACCACTGTACTCCAGCCTGGGTGACAAGAGTATGACCCTGTCTCAAAAATAAAAATAAAAATATAGTGATTAGGGACTGCTTAAAGACAAGAGGTGACAAAACTTGGGAGAGTGAAAAATCAAACTGACTGTCACCAAAACAAAGCATCAGCTGTACGGTCGTGGACCACACCACAACATAAAATGTAAACATGGGGCAAAGTCTGTGAACACTTGTGTGAAGAGAATGAAGGCCAGGAGAGCAGTATATGAAGAGCAAGGACTTGAAGAGGAAAGAGGAAACTCTTTTCAAGAGCTCACAAGTTCAAAAAAAGTGAGAAAATCGAAAAGAAGACAGGATGGTTAATGCAGGCCATAGACCCTTAAATCTGGGAGCAGTTGGAAAGAGGATTTGACTGAAGGAGACAAACAGTGAGCAGTGGCCCCAGAAAGAGCCATTTCATAAGGAAGCATGAGTAGAACAAAAGGGAAGTTGCCAGGGTTCTGGGTAAGCAGTAAGGACTGTCAGTTCAATGCCTTGGCCTGAAGGGGCCTCCTGGAGCCCAAATCCAAATGGCCCTGGATCCACAGGGACAAGGGAGCTGGGTCTACCACCCTGCTCCCATGAAAGATGGCAGGCAGGGCGCAACACGGGAGGGCTGGGTAACCCTAGGAAAGGAGCTACAGGATAATACCCCAAGCACCTGGAAAGACGATGAAAGAATGAAAACCACAGCACATTTGACAATTTCTTTCAGTAACCATTTATGGAGCAAGTACTTCGCACCAGGCATTGGTTATAGGATCTAGCTGCTCTCAAGGACTTTACATTCTAGTACAAGAAACAAACCCACAGCAGAAATAACCTATAACACGAAGAGGCTGATGTTCTGTAGCAGAGAAAGATGTAGAAAGGGCTTTGTATGGTTTAGTGCTGATGTATGCCAAAGAAACACAGCAGAGAAGTCCACACACTTTCTAGCATAATACAGAGCTTACTTTCCTCCAGGAAGTGACGAAGAGAAGGTTCTTGGTGACAGCTTGGGGTTTGGTTTAATCTGAATAAGCCCATAAATCCGTTACATGGTGTTTTTTGTTTTTTTTTTGTATATTGCCATTTTTGTAGTTTATACTGAGACACAAATATTTTTCAATTCTATGTTTACATCATTTCAATTCCATTTGCATTTATGCCAGAAAGAATCAATAACATGTCTTGTTAGAAAAAAAAATACATTAAAAGGCATTCACCTGCATGGGGAGAATATCTTGTCCTTAAAAGGTCACTCTATAGGTCCATGCATATCCTTGACCACAGGAGCATTGTGTGACTGAGACTATTTGTGTTTCACTAATGCTGGTAAGTTGTTTTTGAAAATCGTCTCAGTAATATTGACGTTGGAAGAACTTTTTACAATTCTTTTAATGTAATTTTTAACATAGCCCCTTTTCTGATTATAAAAGTAAGGCATACTCATTGAAAAGTTGGGAGGTTGCCGGGCGCGGTGGCTCACGCCTGTAATCCCAGCACTTTGGGAGGCCGAGGCGGGCGGATCACGAGGTCAGGAGATCGAGATCATCCTGGCTAACACAGTGAAACCCCGTCTCTACTAAAAATACAAAAAATTAGCCGGGCGTGGTGGCGGGCGCCTGTAGTCCCAGCTACTCGCGAGGCTGAGGCAGGAGAATGGCATGAACCCGGGAGGCGGAGCTTGCAGTGAGCCGAGATTGCGCCACTGCACTCCAGCCTGGGCGACAGAGCGAGACTCTGTCTCAAAAAAAAAAAAAAAGAAAAGAAAAGAAAAGTTGGGAGGAAAGTATAAAGGAGATTTTTTAATGTCATCTTAAAATACCATTTGTAAACTGGGGTATATCATGGCTCAGCAGTCCTTATTCTCCTCTCTCATACACACATACACATATAGATATTCATAAAATAAAATATAAACTCCTCATAGGAAATCCTGTAATTCTTCAACCAAAGACTAGTCTAAGCAACAAGTCAACCCAATGCGTTTATTTGGTGGGCTGAAAGTTTGTACAGTATTACTCAAAATTGACTTTAACAGGCTAGGCATGGTGGCTCACACCTGTAAACCCAGCAATTTGGGAGGCCAAGGCAGGTGGATCACTTGAAGTCAGGAGTTTGAGACCCGCCTGGCCAACATGGTGAAACTCCATCTCTACTCAAAATACAAAAATTAGCTGAGCATGGTAGCACATGCCTCTAGTACCAGCTACTCAGGAGGCTGAGGCAGGAGAATCGCTTTAAGCTGGGAGGCAGAGGTTGCAGTGAGCTGAGATCACGCCACTGTACTGCAGTCTGGGCGACAGAGCAAGACTCCATCTCACAAAAACTGTGAACTAGGCAAAGTTTGTTTCCAGGAAATAATCACATCCCCATCTTAATAATCCCATCCCTATCTAATATTAGGCAGAATTCTTAGGTGGCCCCATGATCTCCAATCCTTGGTGTTACATCCTGTATAATATTCTTTCCTTGAGTGTGGGTGGGACCTGTGACTTTCTTCTAGTCAAGATTATCTACATTACATAAGGCTCCATCTTGGAGTAAGAGATTTCTCTGCTGGCCCTGAAGTAGCAGCTATGTTGTGAACAGCCAGTGGAGAAAGCCATATGGCAGAGATCTGCAACAGAAGGTGGACCTGAAGGTGGCCTCTGGTCACCAGCAACAGCCCCAAGGAAATGAATTCTGCTAGAACTCTGAATGAGCCTGGAAGCCAATTGTTTCCCAGCTGAACCTCCAGATGAAAACAGCCTGGCTGACGCGTTGACTGCAGACTTACGAAACTAAGTAGAAAATCCAGGTAAACTTAGACCTCTGACTCATGGAAACTGTGAGATAGTAAATGCTTGTGTTGTTTTAAGCCACTAAATTTGTGATAATTTATTACACAGCAGTAGAAAACTAACACACTGCCCCCAACAGTCCTATATTTTTTGTACCCTAGCCCATGTAGGCATTGCCCTTCTACATTGACATTTGTATCGGAATGGAAATGGGGGCTTCTAGTATCTTTTTCATCCTTATTTCTTTATTAATTCCCTACATTCCACCAGAATGGCCTGAAATGCACCATATATAGTACTATCTTTGGCTGAATTTTTGTTCATACCACTCCTTCCAACCCAGATTCCCTCTCTTCCCTCTTTGTGCCTTGTTCATGAAATCCTATGAATTTCTAGACCACTGGACCATTGTTTCCATAGCACTTTTTAATTTGCATCCTTGTTTGTCCCTGATTATATACTGCCATATGATTTCTTTTAAAATCGTATTTCTCTGAGAATGTTATTGAATGTGCATACATAATATATAAAACATATACACAGAACATACATATATATATAGAGAGTGTACATAAAATATATAAAATATTTTTTTTTTGAGATGTTATCTCACTCTGTTGCCCAGGCTGGAGTGCAGTGGTGTGATCTCAGTTCACTACAACCTCCGTCTCCTGGGTTTAAGTGATTCTCCTGCCTCAGCCTCCCAAGTAGCTGGGACTACAGGCACCTGCTACCATGCCCGGCTAATTTTTGTATTTTTAGTAGAGACGGGGGGTTCACCATGTTGGCCAGGCTGGTCTCAAACTCCTGCCCTCAAATGATCCACCCACCTCGGCCTCCCAAAGTGCTGGAATTACAGGCATGAGCCACCGCACCCGGCCAAAATATATAAAATATTATGTACATATATGTCATCATCTCTCCTCAATGAAACCGCAAACTCATTGAAGCCCTGGATTCCACACAGTGCATAGTAATTGCCAGGAATACACAAGTCCAAATTTTAAAATTGTGTCATATGAAGTAGTCAGTCAAGTGTGGTTGGCCACTTACTGAGTCTCTTCACAGAGCCAGACTTCAGAGTATCCGTCATTGTTACCCTAACCTCAGGGAGCTGAATTTTCCTCTACTGAAAATTGAATACAATGCCATCTGCCATAATTAATTCAAAGATTAAACAAGGCTACCTTGGGTGCCTGGCTCTTCATAGGCAATAAATGTGAGTTGGGAGCCTGCCCCTGTGGTCCCAGCTACTTGGGAGGCTGAGATGGGAGGATCGCTTAAGCCCAGGAGCTGGACGCTGCAGGCAGCTATGATGGGGCCACTGCACTCCAGCCTGGGCGATCAAGCGAGATCCTCTTTATTTATTTATAAAAATAAATAAATAAATAAATAAGTGAGTGAGTTGAATCACAATCTAGGTTTGCAAACCTCCATGTGTAAAGGCTGCGCAGAGGGAACAGTGGTGGAATTATTGCAGGCAGGCCAATGTTTCAAAGAGCTTAGTGAAACTGAAGAAGCTTGTGCATACAAAAGGCCAGTTTAGGTAACTGTAACTGTGTTTAAGCTTTAGTTCCCTTTCTAAGTAGATATATGTGGAATGCAAGGCCAGCAACCAACTCACAAATACTGATCAAGACGGGGGAGGGATCTAAAGGAATGTGAGTACGTCCTGCCAGAAAAGAAGTTTGCTGCTTCTGAAATATTTTCGTCTTCGCCACTGGCAGGATTGATCGATTGCAGTTAGCAAAGAATTTTCTGTGCAAACTGTCCAAGCATCTGCTTCTGTACTTCTGTACAGCTGTTGCTCAAATTCACTCTTCTTTTCGAATCACCATCTTTGAAGAGCGACAGAAAAATCCATCTAAACCATCCGAACTAATCATTCGAACTGCTTCCAAGTCCTTTAAAGGAGAATCCTAACGAGGGTCCGTAACACTTCCCCTTATCCTCTGCCTGGGTTCAAACTTCAACTCCCAGGGTTCGCCCAAGTCCCTCCCCCAGTCCTGTCATCTAATGAATATGCAAATACCACATAATTGGCAGCCAATGGCTTGGGTTCTGGTCACATGGTGCCGATGGTAGGTGAGCAGACAGAAGTTGTCAGTGAACAGAGACGGCGCTCAGTCTGGGGCGAGCGCTCTAGTGAGCGCGGACGGATGCTTAGGCAGTAGTCCTGGCAGCGGCAGTAGTGGTGGCAGCAGAAGAGAGGAAGGGGGAGGGCCCCCAGGGCTACACACGCTCACACTTTCAAGTTCCCTTGGAGGGAGAGGAGGTGGGGCTGCAGAAAGAGGAGGCCAGGAGCGGTCCCATCCGTCCCGTCCCGTCTCCCCCTCTTCCTCTTGCTCCTTGCCCCCCGGCTCTGCGAGAGTTGAGGGTTCAGGTCGCCGTACGCGGCAGTGAGGACAAGAGGGCCGGGAGAGTGGGGAGCGCAGGCAGGAGTGCGGGGGAAGATGCCCATCCTGCTGTTCCTCATAGACACGTCCGCCTCTATGAACCAGCGCACTGACCTGGGCACCTCCTATTTGGACATTGCCAAAGGCGCTGTGGAGTTATTCTTGAAGGTAAAGTGAGGGGAGGGGAGAGATAGGGAGAGCTCCCGAGGGATTTCAGGGTGTGGATTGAGGTGCTTCTGTAACGTTTGTATCGCCCTCCCCCCTCCTTTCCTACGCGACCCCCTCCGTCATCCCTTACCCCGCAGCTGCGCGCCCGGGACCCGGCCAGCCGCGGAGACAGGTACATGCTGGTCACCTACGACGAACCCCCGTACTGCATCAAGGTAAAGGGGCTACGGGTGGGGGGACAGGCGGGAAGCGGGAGCAAGTCGGCGGGGGCTGCTTACCCCCCTGCCCCCGCCCGAGGCGGTCCTGCGTCGCCCGGCGGGGGGGGCGCAGAGGGCGGGCGGAGTGGTGCTGTCGGCGGCTTCAGAGTAGCTGTCGCGCCTGGGGTCGGGGAGAGGGGACCGGGGAGGAGCAGCCCCGAGGAGAAACCGCAGGAGGGCAGAGCTCGTGGCGCGACAACCGCAGCCGCCTCGGAACATGGCGGACATTTTGCTTTTGTATGAGCCTGCGAGAGGGAGACTGAGGGCGCTGCTGAGATGGAAAGGAGGGAGGGGAGGGAGGAGCGGGGAAGGAGGGCCCGAAACCCGGAGGGAGGCTGCGAGGCGGGCCCGCCCCTTCGAGGCGCACCGCGCGAGGGTGCGGCCGAGGCCAGGGGGCCGGGCAGAGCCTGCGACTCCGCCCCGAGGTCCTGCGGACCGGGCGCGCGGGCTTTCCCGGAGCCTGGGCTCCTCCTCTGGCCCCTCCTTCCTCCCCCGGTCTTCCTCCCCCTCCTTGGGCTCTTCGCTGCATCTCCTCCTTCTCCCCCTCTTCCTCCCGGTCTCCTCCCCTTCCTGCTGAGAGCGTGGCAGAGCCAGCCGCCGGCCTTCAAAGACCAGACAACCGCCTTTGCACTCGTTGGCCTCTCACCACCCCCGCCCAATCGGAAATCTGTCCGCGACGCCAGTCTCCCCACCCCCAGACCCGGAGAAAGTCTTTGCGTTTCTGCTCCGGAATTGGCCAGGTTCAGCCCCGCTCTCAGTTACCTTAGCTACTGTTACTGTTTCATTGGAAATTCCAGCGAAGCAACGACACGGAGGGGGACGTGCCGAGTGCGAACCCACAGGGGCAGAGCTTTTTAGGGACCCGCTTTACCTATTTACATCATAAATTAGGTTTGTGCTAGCCACGTAGGAATTAATCCAGGGACAAGAAAGAAAGGAAGGGGAGGACTCAAATGTGAGCATTTGTAATAGTCAAGTTCGATGATTTGATTCTGACCTACAGGAGAAAAGTAGGGAGGACGGTCTCTGTGGGGTAATTTATGTTCCTATGGTGAGGAGATAAAGAACTGCTGCTTTGCCTGCAGTGGCCAGATAAAATGGAATTTAAACTGTTAAATCAACCTGCATAAGAGTCCTGCTTGCATATTGAAATTTTAAAAATACTACCACAATCCTTGACGTCTTTTGTTAGGCTTTTTCTTTTTTCCTGAGAATAATCCTAATAGTGCTAGGGAGACGCAGTCTGGATGTGTTGTGATCCGTTTCTGTAGAGTGAGGTGTTTTAATGAATGGAACCTACCAAGCTGAATAGTTGGCCAAAGAGTGTTCCTTCAAGCATAAGGAAACCAAAGAGAAACTAATTTTGTAACTCGTAGCTTCGGTTAACAGTTTAATTAGTAGGTTCCCCATAAAACTTCTTTTTTCGATACTTTGTTTTCAGTTTGTGATTCTATCCATTTAGAAAAGTGGAACAAGTAGACATCTTTCAAAATGCCGTAAGCTTTTTAAAAATGTCAGTTTTCCCAAAAGGATGTGATCATTTTTTTCCACATAGAAAAGGAGATGTTTATACATCCTAGGTCTGAATGTCTACACTCTTCGACTACTAATATAGATAAGAACCGACCATTTGTAGTGTGGCCATTTGAAGACATGCTCCTTAATTCGAAGGAGTAAAAAAGATAAACCACAACGCAGTGTGCCTTCTTTTCCTTAAAGGAGCAACTTATTGGCCAGGTGCGGTGGCTCAGGCCTGTAATCCTAGCACTTTGGGAGGTCGAGATGGGCGGATTGCCTGAGCTCAGGAGTTTGAGACCAGCCTGGGCAACATGGTGAAACCCCGTCTTTACTAAAATACAAAAAAAAAAAAAAAATTCGGCCGGATGTGGTGGCGGGCGCCTGTAATCCCAGCTACGCGGGAGGCTGAGGCGTGAGAATTGCTTGAACCCGGGAGTTGGAGGTTGCAGTGAGCCAAGACCATGCCACTGCACTCCAGCCTGGGCAAGAAAGTGAAACTCTATCGTCAAAAGAAAAAAAAAAAAAAAGGAACTTATTTATCATTTTTCCATATGCCAAGAAGGATTGTTTAAATATAGTTTTCCATCTGTAAAACTTATCAAAACAGTATTTACAGAAAGTTGGGAAAGGAAATAAACCTCATTCTTAACAACCATCATTACATCTTTTAACCTAGCATTGTGATTACAGTGCACATATTACTTTGTATTCTGCTTTTTCCACCGATTTTTATCCCATGAATTATTCCAGGTCGCCACATAGCCTTCATACTTAAAATTTTTAATGGCTGTGTAATTTATCCATGCTATTTTAAAGGCTCCAGATAGTTCTATAGAACGGACAGGAAAAGTTGGATTTTGTTTTTAGTGGAAATTTCATCAGATAGCTCTTTTTATCCTGCCATCTTACATACTACATTTTTTTCCTAAAGCAAAAAGCACGTTTCCAAGTTGAGTTCGATTTTTTTTCCTTATGTAGGTCAGATATATGGGAAGATACTTTTTGTAATATGTTTAATTATTAATCGTTGGTTATCTTCCTCTTAGCCTATCTTTCCAAAGTTTTTCATTTTACTCTTAGGTGATAACTACATGTTCTAGGAAAAGGTTAATGATCTTAATGATGTTCTTGTCATTTTGCTCTCTATACCTGAATTAATAATATGCCATATTTTGGTAGCATTTTCTTTTTCTGAGTCTCTTTTCAATCACTCTCCTGCCAGCCTGCCTCCAACCCTCCTCTCAGCATGTGGTAACTATTTGTTCTTTTGCTTTTAGTATCTAACCAGCTTGGAAGGTCTGAAATTTTAGAACATCTGGTGATTTTTTTTTCTTAAAATTTAGTCTAGTCTTTCACTTGCTAATAGCTGGGAGCCATAAATGTCTGTTTTCTGTCACACTGATTATCAAATAGGTCTTTCTTTGATTGTCAGCGGGCACCTTAGTTCCTACTTAAAAACTTCACTCTCATTAGGAGTCTGAGGTCTTTTCAGCAAAGTGATGTTGGCTAGGATTTTATTGGTAGCTTATACTTTTGCAGAATATGAGTGTATTTTTTTTTATTTCTCTAAGGTTTGAGTGCCAGTGTTTTTCTTTTTTCACAGTAACTGCTTATTTCTTAGGTCTTGGTTGTATCCAAGTCTAAACACTGTAAAATGAACTTTATTTTCTACTTGAAGGTTTGTTTCTATTGGTGTTATAACAGACACGAGTTGTGCATTTGGTTGGAAGATTTTTTTCTTAATAGGCATGCAACTCTTCCCAGTATATCCACTTACAAGATCCGACAATAAATCTTGTGAAAAGTTAACTGTGACTGAACATTTTCACTAACGTATACTGTTGAATATGTGAATATAGTATTTCACTAAAGACTTCGGAACTTTTTACTGCATACTCCTTACTATATAGCTGTGTGCTCTTTTAAAATGAGTCATACCTGTTACTTGCAGTCCCGGTTTGCATGGATAGAATTAAGTTTGACTTAAGTACTATATAAAAAGCGTATGAAATGTAAGCATCATGTGCTACATCTGTTATGTTGCTTTCTAGACAAGTTTTATGCATAGTGTTACAAGTGTTGACCCCACCTTTATAACGTGGTATCTTCAGTGTACACAGCTAGCATGAAACCCTGTTTAACATTTAAAAATATCTAATGTATCCTTATAAAACTAGTATGTGGTTTTTAAAAGTGCTATGTTTTGGGATTTTTTGGTATAATTGTTGTTTTTAGTCTTGGCTGAGGTTCTGCTGTCTTGTATGTTTTGTTTTGCTATGAATCATAATTTCCTTTTATTCAGTGAATAGAAGAGGTAGGCTTGTCACTACTATTACTTTGAAAGAAAGTAAGCCATTAGAGTAGGGTATATATTAACAAAGGTATTCAAAATGGTTTTATATTGGAAGCTACTTAAAATTATTTCTTTTTTGTTGAAGGAAATTATTTTTTTAAACATAAAATGGAGTTACTTTTCTATAAATAGTTGAAACACATGTATAAGATACTGGCCAGAAGATTTTTATAAATAGGGAATGATAATGTTTCAAAGAAATATCCTAAGTCTGTAATTTGAAGATATACAGCTGAAAAAGTAAAATTTTCCCTGAGTGTTGCCTTTTCCCATCCTGTAGCTAGCTTTGCTTACTGGTGTCTGCATGCCTTTGACAACATGTATCAGAAAATAGCAAAATTTTGGCTTACAGATTTAGGAAGTAATTTAAGCTTTTAAAATGATATGTGTTACAGGCATTTTTTAGAATTTTAACTAAGACATAACTTTTTCATATGCCCATGAATATATTTTATAGATCTTATTTGCAAAAGGAGTGACTTTTACGGGAGCCTTTCATTGTGGTTAAGAAGCTGTGGAAGAGCTTATCAGTGAAATAGTAGCAACATGGCCTGTGAGAGCAATCTTAGACAATGAAAGATGCTTTTAAAACTCAAAATGCCACACAGGCAGTGCATTGACTTTTACAATGAATTGCCTCTCCCACGATCTTGCTTTTTTATCCACCTTCCTTTACTGGCCATTTGTGGCATGCAGCAATAATTATTTTGAAATAAGAAAAGGGGAGAGTCAACAGTAGAAGACTAGACCTCTGGGCAATACAATCTTCAGACTAGTTACCAGCTGTAAGATGACTAGGGAAGATGCCTGACAAAATTGTGGAGGTCTGTCTGTTGTGTATCCCCAACCTCTCTAGTATCCATTCATTCTTATTTGCTCCTCGTTTCAACCTTCATCATTTCTCGCTTGCAAGCAGCCACTCAATTGTTCTCCCTGCTTCCAGTCTTGCTCTCCGCTGATTCCTTCCCCTCATTGCCCTCAGATTCATCATTCTTTAAATAAAATAAAGTCATTCCCCTATGAAAAAAAAGTCCTTCAGTGGCACTCCATTACGTTTCCCAATAAAAGTAAATTTCTTGGCCTGGCCTCCATGGCCGTTCATGATCTGGTCCTATCTTACCATGTCTTGGCCCTCTCTTCTCTTCTCATGGACCTCAGGCTTCACCCACAATGAAAAATTAGGTCCTCCTCTCCAAACACATTATGCCAGTTGCTTCTGTGCCATTGTAAATGTTATTCCCTCTGCCTGGGACACATTGGTTGGCCTGACATACCTCAGTTCTTTATTCTATGTTTTCAAAAGTCATTTTGTCCATCTGCCTTTTCCCTACTCCAAGCAGTATAACATCTTCCTCTGTGATCCTTTAACATGTTGTCCACACCTTAACTATATAGCATTTAGCATGTTATATGGGGACTATTAGTGTTCATGTTGACTTCCCTAATGTGAGCTCTTGAAGGGCAAATATTTGAACTTCTAGGTATTTGTATCCCTAGTACCTAAGGGGGTGTTTAGATTTTAATATGTACTCAACAAATGGAAAAAAGGTTTCAAGCAGTATGTAAGTGTCAAAGCTACTCATTTCCCTCATGTCAAAGCTTACCTCATTCTCGGTACTCTTCCCCATAGAGTAATCACTATTAACAATTTGATATATTTAATGTTTATTACAGATAGCATTTTCATATAGGTTCAAGTTTATAATATGGTAGAATCTTATTGTATTTTTTACAAGACAAGTGTATATGTTTCTCTTTTTTCTTTTTTATCGAAGTATAATTCATATACAGAAAATACATGAATCCTAATGACTTGATGCATTTTTATATTTATACATTCATGTAACCACCATCCCAGGCCAAGATATATAACGTTTCCATCAACCAGGAAAATGCCTCTTGCATCTTTCTGCAATCCGTCTCTCCCCTGCATGTAATTACTGTTCTGACTTTTATCACCATTGTAGTGACATGATCAAAATGGTGTTTCCAAAAGACAAGTGTAACAGTGGATTGACACTACAGCAGTCTAGGCATTCATTTACCATATACTTCTTGAGCATCTCCTCTGCACCAGGCTCTGTTATAGGGGCCTAAGGTGAAACCAAAAAGATCTGGCCTAAGGAGGGACCAGAATAGTAAAAGACATGGTCCTAGTCATTAAAGGTCTTGAGGATAGTCACTGGAAAAAGCTGACTAGAGAAGGTGGCTTAGGATATGGGAAATGTCAAGAGCAGTGGACTCTTAACCAGAGAATTGGAGGTGAGGGAGGAGGATGCACAGGACTCTGAGAATCTGGTGTGTCTCAAGACTATAACTAGTTAAGACTGGACCACAGAAAGGCTTTGAAATTTGTAAGCTAGATTTTGTACATTTCTTCTGGGATGCAGAGCTCTTTGGTAGAGTTGAAGAGAAATAGGACAAAGCTTGTTGTCTATATGCTTGTTTGGTTATAATTACCTTTTAAGTGAGCTAAAGGGAGGGGAGAATAAAAGGCTAGGGAGACCCATAAGTTGTAGTTGAAATTGCCTAGTTTCGTTGCTGCTGCTTGAGAGCTTTTGGCCTTATGGTTGGGATTGGGGTGGGGTAGGGAGATGGTGAAGGGCAGGGCACAGGTAAGGAAAGGGCAGATATTTTTTCTTTTCAGTTTGCCTTTGCTTTGGGAAGATAATTATAATTTAGAACACAGGGTTCTCAGTTTTCACAGAGTGAAAAAATATGGCAGTGGTTCCACATCTCAGGAAGAAATGTGTTTTCTAGAGAAGGGTAGGATTGAAGGACCCTCCTTATGGGAGTGAGAAGGGCAGTGAAGAAAGGAAACTACATGTTTCATTTAAGTCCTTAAATGAAAAACTCTTTGTAAACATGGCCTCCTCCCGGTTGCCTTTTACGAAAAGAGTGTAAATGAGAGACCCAGGCATTCCGTTTGTAACTGTGTATTGGGAGCTTGGAACACATTATCTCCTGGATACAATGTTGGAAGTGGTGATTATGTTCCCAGACCTTCCTCCCAGGAACCTTTTTAACCCTTCATGTCAGTTAGCCATAGACCTATTGTGTTTATCATTGTTTCTAGTGGGAAATGGGTTTAGGTTTCCAACTTGATTTGTTGAAAACATATTCTTTCTCTCTTCTTCCTCACAACTTGGTGTGGAATATGGTTCCATGAGGGGTGGGGACACTGTAAAGGCTCCAGCAGAGAGGGCGAGGGGCTGAGGTGGCAGTGGAGGTAGGCGTGGCTCTTCACATATGCCAGTTACTCCTATTCATAGATTGGCTACATTTACACGGTTCAGCATAGCATCCACTTAGCCACGTACGGCTATTGAGCACATGAAAGGTGGCTAGTCTGTCAGTGGGTGCTGCAACAGACAGTGTAAAATACAGTATTTTGGATATATTAAGTACATTATTAATCTAACTTGTTTCTTTTTGCTTTTTCAATGTGGTGAGTTGAAAATTTGAAATTCCATATGTGGCTTGCACTATATTTCTATTAGACAGCAGTGTTTGTCTATATTCTTTCTTAAGATATTTTATGATGTTCATATCCTAGGAATTGTTTCTGAAGGAGGATCCTTTCTCTGGAAGTTCTGTTTAAAATGAACACCCCCCCGCCACCCACCGCAATAAAAGACTCATTTGTGCATGAAAGGTTATCATACAGTTCAGAGTTGATGGCTTGATAATCCTTGCCCGTGGGGCAAAATATGAAAGCATCCCATTCTTATTTGTATTGAAAGCCAGTTTGGTTGCTTAGTCTTTTGGATGCAGTTGGTGATCCAACTGGTTGGGTTAGAAGTCTTTTCCTGGGCTAAGTATAATGGAATATGTATGTGAATGGATGTAACTGCAGTAATTCAGAATTCCGTTTATAATATGTGCTCACCAGTAGCGCTAAATGTTTCATACCTTCAGTGTTATTAGAAATATGTAACATATCCCTTGTTAGATTTACGTAGCTACTTTGCCCAAGAATTCTCAGGAGCAGCATTCTTTAGGAAGTGTAGGATAAAGAAGAAATACTCTAGTTTGGCATAGTGTAAAACTTAACAAAGGGGAATTTGTATCACTGCTGTTTTTGAAAGCTTTCTTGATGTTCCCCAGCGGAGCGCGTGTCTTATACCATGGCAAGTCATCAGTGGCGTTAAAAGGAGGGAGAGGCCACATGACTGGAGGGCTCCTAGGATTCTTACTTCTGACAGTCGTTAACTTTCTCAAAACTTAATCCTCCTAGTGGAGGTTACAGGAGTGATTAATTGTTATTTTTTGGTAACTATAATGGCTCCCATTTAAGGAATAATCACCAATGTCTAATTCTGAGGCTGGGTGGATTTATAGATATGCTGATGAATAGCATCTATAAGAGGTAGGACCACTTTATAGCCCTAATTTTGGATCCTCCTAAATCCCATCTTGTAGTCGAAGGTGTTTTCTAGCTTGTATAGCATATCCCTGTATTTCAGATATGATTTGACTTATATTTGCTTCCTTGTGATAATGAACAATCACGAAATAGCCTTCAAATAATAGCAGCTGACATTTATTGAGTAATGCTTAGGTACAGGGCAATGTGCCAATGAATGTAAAATGTTTATTTAGTTTCTCTTCCTAGTCAGCCTATGTACTGGTATTACTAGCTACTATTATTATACTCTTTTTATAGATACGGGAACCAGGGCCCAGAGAGGTTAAGTAACACAGCCAGTAGTAACCCAGGTCTGTCTCTATTCTAGTCTATTCAGTGATTAACCACTTCACTTCTCCTATCAATTGTGACAGAACATTCCTTTTGATAACTTCTCACTGGTATTTTCTCATTATGATGCATGTCCTAGAGCCATCATTTTTTAAACATAATTATCATGCTGTTATTTATAGCTGCTTTTAATGTAATAGTGCTTGGTATTGTAGCAAGCACTCAATGAAAATTATTACTGCTAGTGTTATTATTTCTAATATTTCTCTGACTATCGCTGGGTGAGTATTGTGGTGCATATGTTTGTAAAACACTTTTGCCTTTGATGTCCCACAGTTATGCCCCTACTGGTGACAGATATAGAGTTGTTGAGACTCTCAGTTGATGGAGTATGAGATAGTTGAGGACTGGAGGATGTGAACTGGTGGCCTAGTCTGAGGAGGCCCTATAGGAATAGTGGTAGGTTTGTAAAAGCAGCAGGGTAGTCCTTGGCTATCTATTAATAATAGCCACTAAAAACTGATATGCCTTCTTCACTTTACCAGTCTCCTGATAAATGCTTTTCTTATGAGGAAAAGAAAGATATTCAGTGTACTCCACAGTAGCTATTTGTTTTTTCTAATCCACAGCCTCTGGAGGAGGTAGACATGGTTTTTAAAAAGGTCTGGATTACCATCATGCCTTTGCAGAGTTTTGTGTATCAGCCTGAGCCTTATCTGCTGGTGTGGTCCTCATTTCAACCACTTCTCCCATTTTCCTCAAGGCACACACCTGTCATAGCCAGATCATTGGGTTTTTTCCCTCCTGTCTAGTTAGATGGCCTGGGGTACAAGAGTGGATTTTATAGAAGAAGTAGAGATGTCAGTCAGTGGGGTCTTAGCCAGAGAAACATTGCATGAAGACTTTTGGGTGATGTACCAGATGTTTATAGAAAAAGTAGAATTCTATATCTTAAACCATTTTCCCCTGGTTATACTACTCATTAATGCCAGTTGCTCTTTCATTATCTATATCCTGCCCTGTAGCTCAAATAGTTCAGTGAACTTAGTACCAGGAGCCAAACACAGGATTTGAATGCAATTGAACAAAAGTCTTGAAACATTTTTGTTTGTGCAACTGAAAAATAGAACTGTTAGGAAAACTAAATATGATTTATTAAGGTCTTAAGATTTACTATCAAGCTACTTGGGCAAAGTTACTAATATTCATCCTCTTTGTCCTTGACTACATTTGAAACTAACTACTTCTGTCTTCCAGAAACTTATCACTTCCTATATTCTGTTTCTCCACTCCTCTCTCTGATAATTCTTTCTGTATCTTCCAAAGTCTTTCCCATGGGGAGTGTATCCTGCTTCATTCGTGGTTCCAAATATTCCGACACATATTGATGCTTCACCATCTTCAGCTTCTCACTCAGGCATCTCAACTGACTGCAGGACATCTCCACACATCTCCACTGACTGTCTGTCCTGCTGTCAGCTCACAGTCAGACCTCTTCTGTCATTATTCAGCTTTGTTTTTTCTTTTTGCCTTCCATCTTCTCTGGCCTATCTGCCACCCCTTTGAAATTTCTCTTACATGTGTTCCTTTGACTCAATTTCTGTTGCCATCACTTTAATTTAGGTCCTCATGTTTTTATGCTTTGACCACTGTACCAGCCTTCTAACTGGACTCCCAAGTGCCTCCAAAATTCCTATCTCCACTTACATCAATTGCTAACTTTCGAAAAAAGTTGGTTTTATCATATCACCCTCCCCACCAGGCTGCCATTCTGAGCTCTCTAGTATCTGTTCCACGTGTTGGTAAAAACTTATTTCCCATCATTTCCCACAGAAGCCCTGCACTGTCTCTTCTACCTTCTGAGTGTATCTCCCCATTCCTGATGCCAGCCCTTAGAACATCAGTTAACCAAAGGAAGAAGAGATACAGAGCCAGGAGAGCTGAAGGCCTGGGGGAGGAGAGGAAGTAAACTGAAAGCATTCCATTAAGGGTGTGACTTGAGGGTGAGGACATGACAGAACATGCTTTAAAATACTGTTACAATGATGAGAAGCTGCAGAAGGAAGGAGGGTGGGAGCTGGAGTATGACCTTTAGTGTTTGATTAGTCTGAACTCTAGACCAAAATGGTTTGATTTAAATTGGCCTGAAGTTGCCTGGAGGCACTACTGTTTAATCAGAAGGGCCAGTCCCTCTTTGAATTTTTGTCTCTGCCAAAGACAACCCACGTAACTAGACAGTGGACAATAGGATTCCAGGGAGAATATCTAGCCTTTAATATAGCCATGGTATTGGAAAGTGGAAACCCCCTCCTGTTTTATTTCTTGAAGGAGGATGTTGACGATATGCAGAGCAAAGCTCTCCACTTTTCTTAATAGCTTACGTAGGTGCGTAAACATTGTAAACTCCCTTTCATAGTGATGCCTTTGAGTTGTGTGTTAGAAGTAGATTTAGGCTATAGCTAGGTACTTTTATAAAATCAGATTCTAAAAAGTGGACATAGTACATCCAGTCTAGTAGATCATGCCATCTACTGTCATGTAATATGGCAAACTGTATCATTGTCACTTCAGTAGCTCTGTCAAGAGTGCTGGACTGGAAGGCAAGAGATCCATGTTCTTAACCTGAGTCTGTTACTAATTACACACATGACCCCAGGCAAGTCACTTAACCTTTTATGGTGTCAGTTTCCTCATCTGTTAAATGAAGGGATTAGACTAGATTATTTCTAGGGCTCCTTCCGAAAAAGTACAGGAGAGAGTTGTATAACTGAAAGGCAGGAAGTGGAATAATTGAGGCTTGGAATTCAGGGTGACTTAAAAATTACTTTAGGCCGGACATGGTGGCTCACACCTGTAATCCCAGCACTTTGGGAGGCTGAGGTGGGAGGACCACTTGAGCCCAGGAGTTTGAGGCAGCCTAGGAAACATGGCAAGACCTTGTCTCTACAAAAAATAATTAAAAAAAAAATTAGCCCGGCATAGTGGCACACGCCTGCAGTCCCAGCTTCTCAGGAGGCTGAGGTGGGAAGATCACTTGAGCCCAGGATTACAAGACTGAAGTTAGCTATGTTCACACCACTGCACTCCAGCCTGTGCCACAAAGTGAGATCCTGCCTCAAAAAAAAAAACAACTTTTAAATTTTAGAAAACAGGTCCTGGATGTGTTTAATGTGCTATATCACACACAGTGGTTACATTGGTAAATACCACTCCATCTTATTGATGTCAATTCTGTTTGCTGTAAACAATTTAATAATGTTCATGACGGAGTCCTATCAATACTTTGGAAGAGTGAGAGTGAGGATTTGGTGAACAGACAGATTAACTTTGTATTTTGTTGGGATTTTTAACAATGAATGCATTTTACCACGTAAAAAGTAGTTCATAACAATTTTTTTTGAAATTATTTGTTTTCATTAACTTTTATTTTAAGTTCTAGGGTACATGTGCAAAATGTGCAGGTTTGTTAACGTGTGCCATGGTGGTTTGCTGCATAGATCATCCCATTACCTAGGTGTTAAGCCCAGCATCCATTAGCTATTCTTCCTGATGCTCTCCCTTCCCCTACCCCCATTCACAGGCCCCACCCAGTGTGTGTGGTTCCCCCCATGTGCCCATGTGTTCTCATGGAAGAATTTTTCTTAAAAGAATTAGTCCTGGGGAAAGAGGTGCTGTGTAATCTTCAGAACGTAATAAATGGCCATTCTGCTATCTCGTATGTTCAACACTTTCTGCAATGCTTAGGTGGCTTAGTCTCACTCTTGTCCATGTATGTTTTTTTGAAGGCCAAAAATTTTTATTATTTTGTGTATCTGTCCATAAATGAGCCAAAATGTAACCAACTGAATGTGTGATATGCACAATAGCAGTTTTTTTTTTCCTGATAATAGATATTAGTTGATAGCTGCAGTTGAAATAGTCTGAGACTGGGAAAGGAAACTTTTCACATTTAAATATGACCAAGTTTAGTAAGTTCTAAGATGTTTCTGCTTCAGTAGCAGTGCAATTGACTTTTGGAGGGAGGAGAAAAGCTTCTAAAATTATTGGTTTCTACGTGTTACTGTCCACTGGTGAAGGTCAGATTTCTTTTGATATTATCATGTTTTCCAGTAAACTTTGAGAAGTGTGCTGCTTCATGAGTTTATCCTAATTCCCTGGGGTAATAATTGAAAACTTCATAAAAATATTTTTTAAATTTTCTAGATCCTTATGATTGTTTATATGCTTAAAGAACTTCATACTAGATATTAATTTAAAGAGGTCAGTAAAACAAAATGGTGAACTATGTGTCAGTGGAATCAAACTATGAATCATTTCTTTGCCCAGTTTCGTTAAAATATGTGATCACGTGAGTCTTTAACTGTCTGCTGAAGATCAGTGCAGCAGGCCACAGACTGTTAAATACATTTCTGCAATATATCAGGGGAGGTCAATTTCTTAATATCTTTGTTAAAAAGTAGAAGACGCAAGTAAACTAGATTTCATATATGTAGTCTTGGTTGGTAGTATCTCCTGAAGCCAGTGGAGGAAAATTGGTAGATGGGAACACAGAATGATAGCATTCAGAGTTCTCAGGGAAAGAACTGATTTAATCAAATAAAATGGGCTTTGCACATTTTGGCAAGTTCAAGACACTAAGAAAAGCCCTTGGGGAAGTAACTTTTATAAAACTGAATCCAAGAGAACTGGTTATTCTTTTTTTTTTTTTAAAAAAAAAAAAAAAAGATAAGGTCTTGCTCTGACACCCAGGCTGGGGTGTAGTGGCGTTATCATAGTTCACTGTAGCCTTGAACTCCTGGGTTCAAGCAATTACTACTTGGGGCTACAAACACATGCCACTATGGTTGGCTAATTTGTATGTTAATTTTTTGTAGAGAGAGGAGTCTCGCTATGTTGCCCAGGCTGATCTTGAACTCCTGGGCTCCAGTGATCCTCTCTCCTCAGCCTCCCAAAGTGTTGGGATTACAGGTGTGAGCCACTGCACGCAGCCTGGACATTCTTTAAAAAGTAATTTTAAAGCTACACTATACATTTAAAACACAGAACACTAAAATACCTCCTTTGAGCATTGAAGTATATTAGTATCTTGAGTCAAGTGAGAAAAGCACAAAAAAAGTGAAATCCGGCCAAATTGCTGGAGTATCAGGGAAAAAGTTGTGTCAGGGTCAGAAAATATAAGCAAGAAGGAAGTTTTTAGGGGAGGTACAAGAAGGAAGACAGTTCCATTCTTGTAATGATGTAATGTATTCTTAGTGTGTACTTTATAATTGTAACAACCTCCTTTATAGGTGTGCTAGCTGTAAAAATCATTTTACAAAGATATTTTAACAGTTTAAGGTGATTCAGCTGTCACAGTGTTCTGTTACCTAAGAGAGCAAGTAAACCTTGTTGCCTTTGTTATCAGAATTGGAGTCCATTTTAATTGTGAGAAGAAAATTCCTGAAGTTGAGAAGTTTTAACTTGCCCAAATATTCAGGGCAAAGACCAAGAGAAAAGTCATTTGTCTCCTCGGGAGACAGAGATGATTGGAAAAGCAGGGCTGCTTATTTTTCATGTCATTCCATCTCACTGGTGAGTTTACCAATGCAGGAACAGTTTGTGATGACAAAGATGACAGAATGCTAAGTTGAAGAAGAAAGTAAGTTGGTTGAAAAATACTGTTGGAATTGATTTATGCAAATTTTCTGGGTTGTTTCAGAGCAAGATTTTCCCCAAACTTACGGAGAGCAGATGGAAAAAGGAAAATAGTTTATCTATCAACAAGAGAAATGATGGCCCTGCTAAATTTAGACTCTTTGGCTTTAACTTGTGACATCTGGGAAAATACTCAAATCTGTTAATCATTTAGTTTGTATAACCACCTTAGAAGAGCCCAATGTCCAGGATAGACCTCTAACATGGGCTTACAAACGGCAGATATTACCAGGCTGATTTAATTTCCTTTAATAAAAGATAAAAAGTCTTGTCAAGGAGAGGAAAGCAACATGCATTGGCTTTCTGGATGTCAACAAGGTTTTTCATTCATTCATTGTGAAGGGCTTGCTAACAAGCTAGGAAGATTTGGACTGGACTGCACTGCTCCTCAGGGGAATGTCCAGATAGGCTGTGGGATATGTGTGCCTAAAACAGGTCAGTGCAGTGGCTCAGCACCAAGTCAGGGGGACACAACAAGTGGAGCCTCCCAGCAAGAAGTTCTGTCACTGCTGTGTGAAGGAGCCTGGTTTGTGAAAATTCATAATGTACAAGGATTCTTTTTAGTGTTTGGAAAGATTCACTGCCAGTCCCTTTAAATAGCTACTACCCTAGAGAATATTAATCATTCAACTATTTTTTTATTTATAAATAGTCAATTCACATACAGTTTGTAAGGGTTACTTTTCTTGTGGAAAGTTAGGTACAGCTGCCCTAAATATCTTTATCGGTTACCTTGGCTGGGGAAATTAACAGCATATTTATTAAACTTGTACATTATACTGTATTATAACATTATACCATTTTCCAAATATTAGTAAGGTCACTAACATTTTGGAAAAGGATTACAAGTGACCTTTAGAGATAGAACAGGAGTTTTCAGAAAGGCCTCTGACACCACTCCCATATCCCCTTCGAGGACAGTTGATCTGCTTTTATCTCTTTTACTTGTTCTTAGTTCCTGGCAAGATTTCAATGGAGGAAAAGGCTTCTCTATTTAAAAAAAATAAAAATCAATGAAAATTAAGGAATCGGAGAAATGGCCTGGCTAAAATGGGATGAAGTTCAGGAAGGACAAGTATTAGGATACTGCGGGATACTGAAGTTTAGGGGAGCCACTAAATAACACTCCTTCATTTCCCTCCTCCACTTGAAGTCTATTGAGAAATAAGACACAGAAACCAGCCACAGTTCCAAATTACAGCCTTGTTCCTGATCAAAGCTGAAGGAAAGGATACAGCCTACATGTGTGTTCTGAAAAGCTTCCAAGTAGTTCACATATTGACAGACCTACCCTATGCGTCTGTTGTAGGGGTGGAACCTACCCCTTAAGCACGACATGTCAGAGAACATACCAGAATATTCAAAAGAGCTTCAGCAACAGGCCCGCAGAGAGCATGCCAGTTTCCTGTTTGCAAACCAACCAGTCAGATGAGAAGGTGGAAATGTGGGTGCAGAGGGTAATAGAAAATATTGCTTTTAGGCTTTGCCCTTCTGAGGAGAAAAGTGCAAATTCTCTCCTTCCTGTGGTGATGTAAGTGGAGAATAAATAGCTAGTGGCTAGTCGGATCAAGCTGGGACAAGAACCCAGGTCACTGATAGGAAGGCCCATGTTTTTCTGTTGGTATGAAAAGACATTTTAGTTGACTGTGGAAACTTAAACCCAACCTGAATTAACGTATTGAATTAACATTTATTGAGACAGGAGGTGTTCTCTTTCTGTAAGTCAGATTTACATGAAGGATTGTTACACGGTGTAGAATTATAAGATACATAAGTCTGATTTATATTAAAGGAAGGTATAGAATTATAGGATATAAAAACTGCAAGGGACCTTAGAGTTGGTTTTTCAGCCCTTTCATTCCTTGGGTGAGGAAACAGCCCCAGTGGGATTAAGTGACTTACTCTGGACCACTTGCCAAGCAAGTTAGTGACAGCTAGGAATAGACTAGGCCCTTCTAATTCTTAATTCACTGTTCCCCACACCTAATGGTTCTGCACTTAGATGTCAGGGAAAGTAGGCTTAAATTAAAATGAAATTTGAAAATTTTATTAAACTTATAAACTAATCTAACAAGACATATCTGTGAAGTGAATATAGGCTTACCATGAAGATAGTGCAGGTTCAATTCCCAGACCACCACAATGAAGTGAGTCACAAGAATTTTTTGCTTTCCCAATTCATAGAAAAGTTATGTTTACACTATACTGTAGTCTATTAAGTGTGCAATAGCATTATGTCTAAAAAACAATGTATACACCTTAATTTAAAATACTTTGTTGCTAAAAAAATGTTAATGATCAACTGAGCCTTCAGCCAGTCATAATCTTTTTGCTGGTGGAGAGTCTTGCCTTGATGTTGATGGCTGCTGAGTGATCAGGGTAGTTGTTGCTGAAGGATGGGGTGGCTGTGGCAATTTCTTAAAATAAGACAACTATGAACTTTACCGCATCGGTGAACACTTCCTTTCAGGAAAGTTTTCTCTGAAGCATGCAGTGCTTTTTGATAACATTTTACCCACAGTAGAACTTCTTTCTATTTTCTTTTATTGGAGTCCATCCTCAAACTCTGCCACTGATGTATAAACTCAGTTTATATAATATTGTAAATCCTTTATTGTCATTTCAACAATGTTCACAACATCTTCACCATGAGTAGATTCCATCTCAGGAAACCACTTTATTTGCTTATTCATAAGAAACAACTCATTCATTAAAGTTTTATTATGAGATTGAAGCAATTCAGTCACATCCTTAGCTTCACTTCTAAATCTAGTTCTCATGCTCTTTCTACCACTTATGCAGTTACTTCCTCCACTGGAGTTTTGAACCCCTTAAAGCCATCCATGAAGGTTGGAATCACCTTCTTCCAAACTCCTGCTAATGTTGATATTTTGACTTCCTCCCATGAATCACGAATGTTCTTAATGTCATCTAGAATGTTGAATCATTCCCAGAAGGTTTTCAGCTTTTCCCAGACGCATCACAGGAATCACTATCTATAGCAGCTATAGCCCTACAAAATGTACTTCTTAATAGCCTTACAAAATGTATCTTTTAAATAATAAGACTTGAAAGTCAAAATGACTCCTTCACCCATGGGCTGCAGAATGGATGTTGTGTTAGCAGGCATGACAACAACATTCATCTCCTTGTACATCTACATCAGGGCTCTTGGGTGGCCAGGTGCATTGTCAATGATCAATAGTATTTTGAAAGGAATCGTTTTTTCTGAGCATTAGGTCTCAAAAGTGGGCTTAAAATATTCAGTAAACCATGTTGTAAACAGATGTGCTGTCATCCAGGTTTTGTTGTTCCATTGCTAAAGCACAGGCAGAGTAGATGTAGCATAATTCTTAAGGGCCCTTGGATTTTCAGGATGGCAAATGAATGTTGGCTTCAGCTTTAACCTCTAACAAAAAGTCAGCCTGTCCTTTGAGGCTTTGAAGTCAGGCATTGACTTCTCCTTTCAAGTTATGAAAGTCCTAGATTGCATCTTCTTCATATAGAAGTCTGCTTCATCTACATTGAAAATCTGTTGTTTAGTGTAGCCAATCTCATCAGTGATCTTAGCTAGATCTTCTGGATAACTTGCTACAGCTTCTATATCAGCACCTGCTGCTTCACCTTGCACTTTTATGACGTGGAAGTGGCTGCTGCTTCTAGCTTCAAAGTTTTCTTCTGCAGCTTCCTCACCTCTCTCAGCCTTCATAGAGTTGAAGATTCATTCCATCAACTCTAGGAAGAGTTAAGGCCTTGCTCTGGATTAGGCTTTGGTTTAAGGGAATGTTGTAGCTGATTTGATCTTCTATCCAGACCACTAAATCTTTCTCCATCTCAGCAATGTGGCTATTTTTTTTCTTACTCCTGTGTTTCCTGAAGTAGCATTTTAAATTTTCTTCAAGAGCTTCCTTTGTATTCACAACGTGGCTAACTGGTGCAAGAGGCCTACCCATCTCAGCTTTCGACATGCCTTCCTCACTAAGTTTAATCATTTCTAGCTTTTGATTTAAAGCGAGAGAAGAGCAACTGTTCCTTCACTTGAACACTTAAGAGTCCATTGTAGAGTCACTAATTGGCCTGATTTCAATATTATTGTGTCTCAAGGAATAGGGAGGCCTGAGGAGAGGGAGAGAGATAGGGAACAGCTGGTTGATGGAGCAGTTAGGACACATACAACACTTATCGATTAAGTTCACTGCCATCTTATATGGGTATGGTTCATGGTGCCCCAAAATAATTACAATAGTAATATCAAAGCTCACTGATCATAGATCACCATAAAAGATATAATAATAATGAAAAAGTTAGAAATATTGCAAAAATTACCGAAATGTAACAGAGAAACACAAAGTGAGCACATGCTGTTGGAAAAATGGCACTGATAATACAGGGCTGCCACAAACATTCAATTTGTAAAAAATGCAATATCTGTGTGGTGCAATAAAGCAAAGCACCATAAAATGAGGAATGCCAATATATATAATGTGTGGAAGAGTGGTTTAAATTGGTGGGCTCTGAAGTTAGGCTATCTGGATTCAAATCTTGGCTGTGCCATTTCCTAGTTGTTTGGCCTGGACAAGTTGCTTTGCTTTCCCAAGCCTCAGTATCCTCATGTATAAAGTGGAGATAATAGCAGCACCTACCCAGAGGGTGGTTGTGACGTTCATGTAAGAAGGATGTATATTACATGCTATGCTTAGTATGAGTTCCTAACATATAAGCACTGATAACTATTAGCTATCATTAGTCATCATCATGATTATTTTACCTTGGAGAGACTTAAAATTTGACCTGTGAAGATAATAAACCCTTAGCTTAGGATTCTACCCATCCCAAGTTACTCGTTTGTCCTAAACCTCCGTTCTTTAGGCCTCTTGTAGTCATCTTTTACTGTCTATCCTTTGGCCTCATGCTCTATCACCAAGTCTGTCCTATTTGTTTCACATGTTTCTCATTTAACTCTTTCATCTGCATTTCCATCCTAATTCAGGTCTTGATTCCCCAGGTGTGGCTTACTATTCAAGCCTCCTAGCTGCTCCTAGCTGCTCCTCCTCCTCCCCCCCTCTTTTTTTTGAGACAGGGCCTGGTTCTGTCACCCAGGCTGGAGTGCAGTGGCATGATCATGGCACACTGCAGCCTCCCCCTCCTAGGCTCAAGTGATCTTCCCGCCTCAGCCTTCTGAGTAGCTGGGACCACAGGTGCACACCACCATACCTGGCTATTTTTGTGTGTGTGTATTTTTGGTAGAGACAGGGTCTTGCCATGTTGCCCAGGCTGGTCTCGAACTCCTGAGCTCAAGCAATGTGCCAGCCTTGGCCTCCCAAAGTGTTGGGATTACAGGTGTGAGCCATCGCGCCTGGCCTTAAACCTCCTAGCTTCTTCTGACTACAACTTCACTTTCCTCCAGGCTGTCCTGTATGTCACTATCAGACTGATTTTCCTGTTTACCCCCGCCTTGGATTCTGTAGTGTGTCTGCTGTCTGCTGCTTTAAGGCCAGGCTCTCATACCTGACCTTCAGGTCTTTTAGGAACATCAGTGTCCAATAGAAATATAATGTCAGTCATACACATAATTTACAAATTTCTACTAGCCACATTAAAAAGTAAAAACAGGTAAAATTAATTTTACTAAAATATTTTATGTAACCAAAAATATCCAAGACATTATCATTTCAACAACATGTAATCAATACAAAAATAATGAGATTTTGGCATTTTTTGGTCTGCATCCTCAAAATGCCAAATGCATTCTATACTTACATCACATCTCGATCCAAACTAGCCACACATCAAGTGTTAAACAACCACATGTAGCTAAAAGCTACTGTATCAGATAGTGCAGCTGTAGAATGTGACTTGCCACCACATAAACAAGACATAACTATGTTTCACTTCTTCCTTGTTTGTTGAAATAGATCCCTATTTAAACAACTTGTTAATGCCATGCCTATTTTATAGGGTTGTCCTAAGCCAATGTGAAGTGTGAAAGTGCTTTGTAAGCAGTAAAGTTCTATAAGAATGTATGGAAGTTATTATCAGGAGTGAAGGTTTTTACTAACATAAGAATACAATATCTTTGGAGTAAAGTAATTTAAAAGAAAAAACCGTATTAAGGAGGCAAATTAGCTGTCCTGAATTCATTTGTGAAAAAAATTAACTCTAAGCAATGAATGGAGAGTGTAAATGTATACTCACTATCTCTTTATAATTATCTTTTTGGAAGAAATTTATCACATTAATAAGACTCTCTAAATACTTCAATAAATCTGTGGGCCTTTTTTCCTTCAGCATGTTGAGCAATGGATATAGGGACATTCGGTTCTTCTCTTGATATAGGGAGCTGGACCCCTACCAAAGAGTTCATTGCTCTTGGTAGTAAATGTAGCCTACATACTTTGTAGTACTGAGGTAGGAGTGGCATTAAAAATTTCCCGTGTCGTCCAATTCATTGCAAAGAATAGGAATTAACCTAAAAACAATGTCAGAGATTTAAATACAGAAACTATTAATATTTGGGCTGGGCGCAGTGGCTCACACTTGTAATCACAGCACTTTAGGAGGCCAAGGCAGGCAGATCACCTGAGCTCAGGAATTCAAGACTACCCTGGGCAACATGGTGAAACCCTGAATATACTAAAATATAAAAAATTAGCCAGGCATGGTGGCACACGCTTGTCGTCCCAGCTACCGGGGAGGCTGAGGCACAAGAATCGCTTGAACCTGGGAGGTGGAGGTTGCAGTGAGCCAAGATCGTGCCACTGCACCCCAGCTTGGGCTACAGAGTCAGCCTCCATCTCAATAAAAAGTGAAAGAAAAAGAAAAAGAGAGAGAGAGAAGGAGAGAAGGGAGGGAGGGGAAGGAAGGAAGGAAGGAAGGAAGGAAGGAAGGAAGGAAGGAAGGAAGGAAGGAAGAAGGAAGGAAACTATTAATATTTGTAAAATGCTTTCATTCCATATTCTATATTCTGACAGATTGATGAATAACACCACTAACAATCAGGACACATTATTTTAAATAAAGATGAGTCATAAAGTGGTACCCAAATCTTATCCTAGCCCTTTACCAAATGAAATAGTCCACTAATTTTTAAAAATTATACGTTGAACTACCACATGGCCCTTCAGGTGTTCAAATTTAATATATAACCTTTGTTACCAGTGTGGAAATAAGTTTGCTAAACGAAGTAACTCCAAAAACAAGAATCAATTTTATATAATGGCTTCAGGGTAAAGGACCCCTGCCCACCATTTACAAGTTTGCCAAAGCCAGAAACTTCAACATAATGCATGACCCTTTCTCTCTCACCTGTCCCTCTAATTAGCTACTAAATCCTTAGGACTCCTCCTCTGAAATACTTCCTTAATCTGCAACCTCCTCTCCATCCCCACTGCCCTAACTCAGCCTTTCATCACTTTTCTCATAAGCTCTTTCAGCAGTCTCCAAACCAGTTTCCCTGTCTCAAGCTTCAGCCTCCCCTCCACCCCACAATTTATTCTCCAACTACCAGCAGAGATCTTAGTAAAATAAAGATCTGATCCTACCGCTCCCCAGATTTAAAACTGAGTTCTTCCCAGGGCCAGCAGATAAAATCCAAACTGCTGAGCATGGTGTACAAAGCACTTTATAGTCAGAGCCCAAATTATCTTAATCAGCCTTGCCTCCTGCCATGTGCCCAGAGCAATGATAATCAGATTACTGGTGATTCTCAAATAAGTCCTATCCTTTTATCTGTTCTCTTCCCTTGCACAGTCCCCTCCACCCCTCACATCAGTGAGTCTCATGATCTTCACTTCATCCCATCAGGCTTTCTCAAATGTCCCATTTTCAGTGAGAAGCCTTCCCTCACTCTCTGGTCACTTGTTCTTTCAGTCTCCATAAGTGCATCTATTATTCCTTTGTGGCAGGAACACCTCAAGAGCTAATTCCTCTCTATATCCCCAGCACGTAGCATTCTGCCAAGTATAGCATAGTTTGTCAGTAAAAAAATTGTTGAATAAATACAAGAAAGAATTGATCCTCTCCTCCACCCAAATGTACACCTTTCTCTTCTACCCCAAAGAAGAAATCCAATTTCCTAATTCAGTGTGATTTATAATCAACTACTGATAGTTCCAGGTGTTTGAAAAGATACTTTAAATCATAATGCTTCCTTTTCACTAAAGTTCAGTTTATCTAGTCCAATAAGATTTTCCTTGGGCCATAAAGGGTTATTCTCATTCCCTATATTTCCAGTACTAAAAGTCATATAAACAATTTGGCCAAAGGAGCACCTGGAAAGTTTTAACCTTTAAATGCTTCGACCTATAGGATATGTTAGGAACATTAAAATAAAAGACAACAAACTAAGCACATCTTTAATTTCACAAGAATCGCCAGCTATTGGACCTGGAGTGAATCTTAACCAAGATCACCTTCACCTTGTAGGGTTATGCAGGTTGTGTTCTGTTTAACCCTAGGGGGCGCCACTCTCACAGGTTATGATGTGAATGACTCTGCAAGGTGGTATCATTCTCAGCCTTATACAGTGTCCCTGCTTATCAGATCATCCTCCTTTTCAGCTTAGGTCCTAAGAAGCCAACTGGTTTGCTCAAGGTCACACAGGTATTTCATAACAGGGTTCATAGCCAATAACCTGCCCCCTTTCTTACTTCTCAGTCATTCTACTAATCCAAATTGCTCTGAAAGACCATGAAACCAGAAAAGAGTGTTTGATGTAGTTGCATGGATAATGGACTATATGCCTTCAGCTAAATGTGAAATTCAAATGGTTTGGTTTATCTCGGTATCATTTGCTCTTGTTTACCACCTCCAGCTGTACTGGCCTGGTTGGCATAACTTCAGCATTTAGCATATCACACTGCTGCTCTCAGGCTCACCGAGACTCAAGTGGCTGTTCCACTCTGTTGCCACTCTGTGCTGTCTTCTCTCTTTCTTGCTGGCCCATTCCTCTGTGACTTCCTGTTAGCTGCCACCTTCTTCTTTTAGCTTCTCTTCTCAGGATTTTTTGCTGCTTTGTTTTTATACCCACCTCAGACCAGTCAGCACGATCCTTTCCTTCCTTCTATTCTACACACCAATCAATCACAGCATGTTGGCTGTTGACCTTGGATCTTTGGTTGTTTGCTGCTGTTCATAGCTGCTGGGCGTGGCTAGGGGATGCTGCTTCTTTGCCAAAACTTTTTGTTTCTTTTTCTTTCTCCCCTTATTCGAGATCTTGGGCTTTCTGAATGCTTGAAGATGCCAGAAGGGTTATATCCAAATAAGTGTGGCTCTATTCCTATTATTCCCTCTTTATTCTTGCTTAAAAGTGAAAATATTGCTTCAGTGGAAGAATCTTGGTTAGAAGAATTAATGTAGCTCAGACAGTCAATATAGCTAATTGTCTCTACCAAGGACAATGCATTTAAAAAATAACCACTCCTTCCTCTGCCCCTTACTCCATGCTCACCATCAATGTCAAGCTAGGGTAGCAGGTGTGTTGGCAGGTTTGGTTGAGCCTGAACAGAAAACTGGACCTCTTGAGCCACAGTCCTTCAGCCATAATGGACGAAGTATTTTTTGCTTCAGTTCTTTGCACTTGATCATTAGAGCTAGCAGGTCTTTCCAAAACTGCTTGCTTTAGTTCTACCTGATCAGTGAAGATATAGAATAGAATTAGGTTAAAGAGTGGTTAATTTCTTAGAGTTTTGATACTTGCTGCTTAGTGGTTGTTTGTACTTTATGTATTGTTCATTGTATAATCAAGAAATTCTTTGTAAATGTTTGGTTTGCAGGCTGGTTGGAAGGAAAATCATGCAACATTCATGAGCGAACTAAAAAATCTTCAGGCTTCTGGACTGACTACTCTTGGTCAGGCTCTAAGATCCTCATTTGATTTGTTAAATCTCAATAGATTAATATCTGGAATAGACAATTATGGACAGGTAAAAAAAATTGGAGTGAGTACGGCTAATTTATTTTGGTGGCTTGGGGTAAGAATTTAAAGTTGGGCATGGTTACTAAGTTTTCTGCTACTTTTCATAACCTCCAAAAATGAGATTCATATTACCTTTTAAATATATACTTTTTAAAAATCCCTCTTCTTTTGGTTCTTGTATATGGCTTGATAATAGAATAGCTAAAATTGTCTACCATGAGATAATCAGATGTTTGAGAATGATGTGAATAAACGGCTGAGAAATATCGGAACAAGACAATTGGAAAGAAACTTGGAGTGTCCTTAACTCCTCTGCCCCTCCCAATTTGATGAAAAAGCTCTAGGATAAGAAGGCAGAGTAGCATTTGCTGTTGCTCCCATTGTCCTTTCCTCCTCTAAAGTCTGTGCTCACAGTAACCAGAGTCACTCTCCAGGTTGCAGCACGCAAGTCACTAGTGTCCTATCTGTGCCAGGATTTTGACTTAAGTGAATGGATTCATGAGGGTGGATCATAATGCCAGTAATCTTGTAATATTATTTTGTGATTACTTGGAAAGCAGAGTGAGAGAGGTATTTGAATGTTAATGGTTTGGGGAGTTCCTGAATTATAAGAATTCCTCAGTTTATACTGAATGTTACCTCTTCAGGGGTTGTTATTTTTATTCCCACCCATTTCGTTCCCTGATCATTTCTTCCTTATTTATCCAGACAAATTTTATCATATTCTTGAGAGATCATTGGCAAGGCAAATATAAAAGTTTAAATATACTTCTATTACTTTACATGGCTCTAATGCTTTTTAAATGTATTTTAGGGGAGAAATCCATTTTTTTTAGAACCATCTATTTTAATTACCATCACAGATGGAAACAAGTTAACAAGTACTGCTGGTGTTCAAGAAGAGGTGAGATTTTTTTTTTTTAATTTTGTTTAAATGGCAGGGAACATGCAGCTATTTCTGTGGGAGGCATTTCCAGTTAAGAGTAAGTTTGGTCAAATCATCCATCTTGGTAATCCTTGAAGACTGCTTAATTTTATTGAGTTACATGAAAGAAAAAGTCAACCCTTTAATTCTTTCTTCATTTTTATATGGTTTGTTATGATGAACCTTTTCACATTTTTGCCTTATCAGCTCCATCTTCCTTTGAATTCCCCTCTGCCTGGAAGTGAACTAACCAAAGAACCTTTTCGTTGGGATCAAAGGTTATTTGCCCTGGTGTTGCGTTTGCCTGGAGTGGCTTCTACCGAACCAGAGCAACTAGGGAGCGTACCAACTGATGAATCTGCCATCACACAGATGTGTGAAGTCACAGGAGGTATTGGCAATATTTAATGTTTCTGAAGGAAAAATTCAGAGCATAGAGTGTATTTTTCATTAAATGCCATATCCAGTCTTTGCTTGTTTTCCTTCAAAGCCTTTTAACTCTGTTGCTTAAGGTCATCATTGGTATATTTGCTGCCAATGTAGTTATGATTATTTCAAGTTATATTTTAGTATTTTAAAATGCTTATATTATGAAATTATATTTTATTTGATCAAACTTGTGCTATTTATTTTTCCTTCTGGGATAGGTCGCTCCTACTGTGTGAGAACACAAAGAATGTTGAATCAATGTTTAGAATCTCTGGTTCAAAAAGTTCAGAGTGGTGTAGTTATTAATTTTGAAAAAACAGGACCAGATCCACTTCCTATTGGAGAAGGTATAGTAGATAACTTTTTTAACCCTAAAGTGTTATATAGGAGACTGAGAAGACATTAAATAAATTATTATAGACACAGTCTTCACTATCCACGTGCATTTGAGTGGTTACAAACATCCATCCAAACAACTACCATACATTCACTGCCTATATATATGTATCAGGTGGCCAAATTCTAACAACTTTAATTTCATGTTGAATGTTCCTAAGAACGTGTTTCCTTTTCCTGGTGCATTTTATATTCCCTGGTCCCAGTCTTTGGATGGCACTGACTCATTCACCTCTCTATTCACAAAATGTCTGGAGATTCACTATGGTATGCACTTAAATAATAATCTGGTTTTGGTTTTGTGAGTGCCAAATATGCTAAGCCATCTTTATGAAATATGTGTTAGTTTCTGCACCTCAGCAAGAAATTATGAATGTTTATCCAGGAACTGCTCATCTTCTCTAAGATACTACACTAGTATTTTCCCGGTCACTTTTTCGCTCTGAAGTTAAGAGTTAAGCAACCTTTTCTCCAAATGAGATTTCACAGAAAGTTCGACATCCAAAAGTTGATGAAAGTAGGGTGACTTTTGCATAGGGGAAGTTAAATCGTAGTGAATCTCTAGATGGTTTGTGAATGGATGTTTGTAATCACTTGAATGCAAATGAATTTCAAAGGGATCAGGGAACTAAACAAGCACCATGGTAATGCATTGCAAGACTTCCATGGTAATGCACTGCAAGAACAGAGCTCCTAGAAAGTCTATGTGTATATGTATGTAAGTGTGTGTATATATATATATATATATATACACACACACACTCCATTATTATTACCACAGTGCTTGTCTAGCCTGATTTATATGTTTTAATTGCCTTGACCAAGAACAAAGGGGTCAAATGCATAAGGGCAGAAAGCTACACATTTCTGTCTGAAGCAGTGGATCCTGTGGCTCCTGATCTTTTGTTGTTGTTGTTATTGTTGTTGTTTTGCCCTTTAGTTCCCCATCCTTTTGCGAAGCTGTTGAAAAAAATATAGACCCCTTTCCCTATAAATACAGACATAAGTGACACATTCACAATTTTGTGTATAATCTCAGGGGTTTTTTGGACCTCCAAGTTAAGAACATCTGCCATAAAAGACTGAGGCCCCACAGCCTATTTTAAATTAACTGTGTAGGAAGGGCATGTTATACTGCTAGCATCCAAAATTTCATGCTCACTATCTTAGCATAAACTGGGAACTTACATATTGAAATCCTAGTGGGATTTGGTGTCATGTAAATGGCTCAGATTTTTTTTCTAGCTCCAGTTCTCCTTTGTCCAGAGTTCTTAACCTTTCAGGTTCTGATGAAAGTTAAGAACCCTTTGCTCAGAAAAATACACATTGTCAGAATTGTGAGCTCAACTTCGGGGGGGTCCTCCAAAGCCATTATACGTTTTTTTCCCTAGTGCACAGTGGACCCATTAAATCTCCTAGTCTAAAGAAATTACTTGTTTAAAGTAATGCTTAAATAAGTTATTCAAATGACTGATAATTTAAGAAAAATGAGACTCAAATCATTAAAGCATATCTTTTACAAATATTATCATTGAAAGTTTATATAACTCTGCCTTGCCCTGATTTGGGGCTGGGGGAGAAGAAGGAAGGAAATGAAATATGCTAGTTTAAATCATTAAAATGCATTCAGGATACATTATTCAGCATTATACAACACCCGTTGTCCATGGAATTTTGATGGTGGATGGAGAAACCATAGTGAATTAGTCCACGATAAACTTGATGTGTTTGCTTTGTGCTCCCCTCAACTATATACACATTGTCTGCATTTCTTCTATCTTTAAGTGAATTTGGCTAGTTTTTACTTTGCCTTTGTGGTCATTGGGTCTAATTGTTTGGCAAAGAACACTTTTTTCTTGTATTTGGAAATAGAAAGAATATATGTATGGAATTTATGATCTATTTTTGTCAGACTCTAGGAATGTAAAAACTATACCAGGGAGTCAACAGTTTCATTTGCCTAATTTAGTAATTGAATTCTTGAAAAATAACTGTAGTGTTTTGATGTTTTTAATTTATGTGTATGAGTCTCAGAAAATTTAAAACTAGTTTTACCATAGTTTTCTGCATAACTGCATATTCTCTTACTAGGTTAAGAATGGTGGGGTGGGTGTTGGGTTAGAAGACATAGATTAGATGAAAAGAGTTGCTAGAGAGAACGTTTAGAAATCCTAGTAGAGTCACTTTTTTTTCTTCTTCCATTTTTCATGAATCATTGTTCTTGTTTTATTTTGGACTTTGCTTTCAGCTAGAAAGTTTGTACAAGAAGATCAGCAGCTGTAAAAAGAAATTCACGCCTTTGTTTGTCTTTTGTTTAACTTTTAGATGGACTTATGGATTCATCTAGGCCAAGCAATTCATTTGCTGCTCAGCCATGGCATAGTTGTCATAAACTCATTTATGTACGACCTAACTCTAAAACTGGTGTTCCTGTTGGACATTGGCCAATTCCAGAATCTTTTTGGCCAGATCAGAATTTACCTTCACTAGTAAGTGTCATAAAACAAAAAGGTAAACGTCATTCTGGATTTTCCATTTTCTGATTACAGTGAACCTTTTAAAATAGCTTTGAGGCCTTTATGCCATGCCACAGGCAAGTAAGTCTTCCCTCCTTTGCCTTCTATCTCTTACTGGAAGTCTAGCTTTGTGCCTAAAAGCAAAGGAGGACTTCCTTTATTTTCTGATACTTGTCATTCTTCAGTTGCATTTGCCACTTGAGCTGCCCTTTTTGGATGTTAAAACATTGCTGTTTTTGATGCTGTTATAATCTGTTACTTGGTTTTCATTTCAGAGCAGCTGACTTGATTTACGTGGCAAACACAACATCTAAAATGTACTGGCCTTGGTTTTCATGCACAGCCTCAGGAAGTTTGAACATAGTTTACACCTTGGATAGGTTCTGGGAACATATTAAAATCACTTGATCTTAGCCAAAAGGCCGAGAAGCGATGAACATATTAAAATCATATTCAAAATTCTACTTCTTCCTACTTTTCATCTTTTTGTAATCAATGGACTTTTGTAGCAATATACCTTTCAATGATGGGTAATTAAGCAATATTTAAAAAATAATCTCTGAGCAAGGACTTGTCTTTTTGGTCACTGCATTTGATAGGAGAGGCTTTGCTATTACAGTTGCTCCCAGTGCCAGATCAATTGGCTTTTTTTTTTTTTGGAGGGAGGGCAGTGTCTAGTAATAAGGGAGATGGTATGAAACCCACTCTCTCTTTTGTCTTCTTTCCCCTTCCCCAAATTGTAAGAGGGCCTGAGTAATCTCCCTTATGTGGGCTCAGGAGGGGACACAAACAAATCACTACTTCTTCTATTTAACATCTTCCTAGTTCAGTTCATCTATATTCTGTCTCGGTTTTAGAAATTTCTGACAGTGAATTGCATTTTCTCCTGGATTACTGCTTTTAGGCTTCTGCCCTTTTTTCAGAAGTGGCCATGAAAGACCTGAATGTAAGACTGAAGAGCCCTTTTGGCCACTGCTGTGGGTGAGGGTAAACGTCCCACTCCTCTCCTCAGGGCTTCAAGGTGTTATGCCTGTGAAACCTCAGCCCTTCCAAACTCCAGAGTACAGGCTTTATGGCAAATTTACTTCATTTTTGCTAGCAACAAGTCTTCATTCATGTCTTTATGACATTTTTACCTGTTCAAATCTAAGGAGTCAGAAACCTTTCACAAGGTTAGTTAAAACTAAGTTGGGAAAAAACAAAATAGAATAAGACATTCCAAGTAATTCACACATAGCTCATGTTACCATTCCTCCATCTTTAAAAGTTCATTTAAGAGCTATTTTTCTCAAACCCCAAACATCTTATAATTGTAAATTATAAAGGCAAATGAATATGTTTTCATTTTTTATAAAGGAAGCAGTGATATTTTGTCATATTCATATTAGCCTTACAGATTTCTCAACAAGAATAGGCTGACCCACTTCTTACTTTGTCTCTGGGACTTGTCCTGTGTCCCTCTCTCTCCATATTGCCCTTGCTGTTCGCCTTTCTCTCTCTGGTGCTCTCCAATTACACAAGCTAAACCTGTTACTTAAATGGCTTCTCCATTAATCTGCTCCAGTACCCCAGGTACACAGGCCTTCGAAGCCCAGCGCAAAGCATCCCCAGCTCCAGCTATTCAAGCAAACACGTTGGTGTTAGCAATGCTGCAAAAATCCATCTGGGCCCAGGCGTTCTGACTGGCTTATTATCAGTCTCTATCTTGCCCTTTCCTTCCCTCTGCTATTTTTCATCTTGCTTGTTCATGGCTTTAGCCCTCTCATTACCTTATTAGAAAGTTGCATGGATTTCTTCATTCCCAGCATATCTGGACTATCTGTAACCTCATGGTACAAAGGAATGAAGGGCAAGCAATTCTTGGAGGTCATAAAATAGATCTGAAATTCAACATTCATCCTACGAATCATAAAAACTTCTTAAACATATTCAAAACAGTTTTTTTCAATTCACTGAAATTTTAGTTATGAGTGTTGTAATTTACCTTTCCTCTTCCTAATGTCAAGTAGATAGTAAAGAATCTGAGCCCTCTCTCCCATGGAAGTCATTGGTGGTTCCTAGAGATCTAGTAATCTTTTCTCAAAATGCCAGTCTGTATCTCAGTGATAATGTAACAAAATATAAAAGGACTTGCAGAATTGTCAGAAATATAAGCTTGCTTTGAGACCTAACCATTTTTTCTGCTTTTTTTAAAATTTTTTTTAGCCTCCACGAACATCTCATCCTGTTGTGAGGTTCTCCTGTGTAGACTGTGAGCCAATGGTAATAGACAAACTTCCTTTTGACAAATATGAACTTGAACCTTCGCCCTTAACTCAGTATATCTTAGAACGAAAGTCTCCCCATACCTGCTGGCAGGTACTTATCCTTACCTATTAGCCAAATGTCTGTAACCACTCTAGGATCTGGGAATTGTTTTAAGAAGCTTCAAAGGTTATTCTCAAAATAATTGGACTGACTGTGCTAATGATGTTTCTCATGAATGCTGTCAAATAAGCAACAGGGCCAGGCAAATAATTTCAGACTAATATGAATCATTAGTCTACTGTACATTGCCATTTAAAGCAATAGAGTCTGATGAAATCTATATATTTGAGGATTTGGGGGACCCCTTGAAGTCTACCCATGGACCCCAGCTTAAGAATCCCTAATCTAAGGGTTGTACTTCACTTCAGGTATGGCATCAGCAGCTGAAACAAGGTGTTTAGCCCTTACTTTGCACTTGACAGATTGGAAGTACAGGATAGTTTAGGCAGAGAACCATAAGCGCTGAAACTAATTTCTGTATTAGTGTAATATAGTAAAACTCTTCATCCTGTAGTACAAATCACACTAATGTGTGTAATGTGGATTTTGCAACTTGAATGAGACAAATGCATAGAGATATCTATCATACACTGGCTCTTCCAAGTGTTACACTTAAGCCAGAAGGATTTGCTGATTGGTTAATAGAGTCACCTATGGAACTTAATTTGTAAAAATTCAGAGATGGCAGTCACAGCCTTTTTATGTGGATACAACAAAAATGTCCTACACTGTAAAGATGTATGTTCTATTTCTAAACTGTAGAGATGTATGTTCTACTTCTATTAATATATAGGACTCTATAGCAATCAGTAACTGTTAGGCTCTATTTATGCAAGGAACACTTTCAGACTGCCATCTGTTTTATCTTAAAATGTGAGATTATTGCTACAAGTTGTCTGTAAGCTACTTAAATTCTCCCAAGATGCTACAACTAGTTAGAAAAAAAGGAGCAGGCTTAAAGCAAGAATGTAAAAGCACAAGAAACAGAATAATCTCACAAACATAATACTGAGCAAAGAAGCCAGACAGAAAAGATTACATATTGTGTGATTCTATGTTATATACTTTCAGAAAGAGGTAAAACTAACTTACTCAGAAGTCGGGATAGTGGTTTCTCTTAGGGGGATGCAAGGTAGTGGACAGAAGAGGACACAAGGAGATGTCTGGTTTTGTTCTGTTTCTTTCTTTCATTCTTTTCTTTTTGTTTTGTTTTGTTTTGAGACAGCATCCAGCCTGTTGCCCAGGGTGGAGTGCAGTAACACAATCGCAGCTCACTGTAGCCTCGACCTCCTTGGCTCAAGCAAAGCGATCCTCCCACCTCAGCCCCCCACAGAGGAGCTAGGACTACAGGCACACACCACAATTCCTGGCTAATTTTTTAATTTTTTTTTTTTTTTTTTTTTTTTTAGAGAGACGGAGTCTCACTGTGTTGTCCAGGCTGGTCTCAAACTCCTGGGCTCAAGCAATCCTCCCATCTCGGCTTCCCAGAGTGCTGGGATGATGGCATCAACCATTGTGCCTGGCCATATTCTGTTTTTTGACTCGTGTGCTGTTTACACATGTACATTCACTTTGTGAGCATTCATTGAGCTACATACTTATAGTTTACCCCAAAAGTGCTAGAAATGTAGAGATATGGATAATAGATTGCTAATTTAAAATAAAGATATGACCTTTGAATTTATGGGTTGAAAAATATTTTTATAATGAAAGCAAATAAAATTACAAATTATAGCCTTTCCCTAAAATAACCCCTCTTTTCTATATAGCACATTTCTTGGAAACCTTCTTCAGAGAAACTTAAGAAATGCTGTCCTTGCTCCTGCACAACCCCTTAAATATGTCATATGCCTCTTTCCTGTACTTTATGTTACTTTGTTTTAGAGTATTCTTAATGTGATGAATTAGTGGTAGTGAAAAGAATAAAATGAACCAGTAGCCAGGAAATTTGGCAAAACCACAATGGAGACCGGAGCCTAACCCTAGTTCTGTCACCAACTATGTGGCTTGCACGAGGGACTTACTTTGTCCGAACTAGCTCTAAAGATCCTTTGGAACCCTAAAAATCTATGAATCTGTGGCTGATAAGGAATTTGGAAAAACTCAAGGGGCTAAGGAAGGTAGGAAAGAGAAAGAGAGAAAGAAACAAAATACAGTGCTTTTCCTTTCATGGGAATCATAGATCTGACCCTTGACTGCCTTGTGCATGTGATTTTTTTTATCTTTGATGAATTTTTCTCTCTTCTAATATACACACTTAGGAAATAAAATCTAGCATGGTTTATTGCAGTTATCTGTTTCTATTATCATTCAAATTATGACACAAAATCTAGTAGACTCATGTTTTAGTACAACTCATGTTCTGTGGGGTCATAAATTACATAAATTACATTACATAATTATACCAACTTATTCTTAGTGATAATATTATAAGAAGGTAGTGAATTGGTAGGTGATATTGGTGGTACTGAGAACTAGCAAGGTAAATGGATTCTGTTAAATGTCAAGGTTCTACTTTGTTGTAAACGATTCTGCCGAAGGACTTTGGAAAAGTAAAGGTCCAGGTCTCTAAAAGTATATATTGGTGGTTTGGACCAAAGACTCTGAACATGGAACAGAGAAAACATGGCAGCTAGGGGACCCCAGCACAACATATCAACTGTAAGGGGGCTGATGATACAGGAATCACATCAGGAAATCAATAAGGAGTAAGAAAATAGTCATATGGAATTAAGATCAATGTTTTGATCTTCACTGAATGTTTACTCTACCAGCATAACTTTTTTTTTTTTTTTGAGACGGAGTCCTGCTCTGTTGCCCAGGCTGGAGTGCAGTGGCACAATCTCAGCTCACTGCAACCTCCACCTCCTGGGTTCAAGTGATTCTCCTGCACAGCCTCTCGAGTAGCTGGGATTACAGGCGTACCACCATGCCCGGCTAATTTTTGTATTTTTTAGTAGAGATGGGGTTTCACCATGTTGGCCAGGCTGGTCTGGAACTCCTGACCTCAGGTGATCCACCCGCCTCGGCCTCCCGAAGTGCTAGGATTACAGGTGTGAGCCACCGCGCTCAGCCACTACCAGCATAACTTATAAGAGAAATGCCTTCCAGGTTGACCCAAAGTATCTCCTTGCTGCCTCAAAATAACTAGCACCAGTGCCTGGCTTATTATAATAGGTTACTCAGTAAATATTTACTGAAAAAAAAATGAATAAATGGGTAGGGGAAGGAGGCAGCAAAGACGCATAGAGCAAAGACTTAATAATAGTACAATGAAGAGGGTTTACATAATCCTTTAAGTAGGCTTTGTTTTTGTAATTTCACGCTTCAGGCATGGGACTATGTTCTATTTTCTTCACAGTCTGCACTCTGATTACCACTTGTTCTTTTGAGAAGTTAATTTGTTTTAGTGGCTGGTTTCCTCTTAGCAGTATTTCAGCTTTATTTTTCATTTTGCTAAGTAAGTAACTATCTGGGTACTGTTGATGTAGCCTATGGTCTCTGAATGGTTGTTGCATAGTATAGTTTCATTTCTTAATATAATTTATAGGAGAATTGCGATCTGAACATTCATATTTAGTAGGATTTTTTCTGAGACAGGGTCTTGCTCTGTCACCCAGGGTGGAGTGCAGTGGTGACTCACTGCAGCCTCAAGCTCCTGGGCTCAAGCCATCCTCCTGCCTCAGCCTCCCAAGGATCTGGAACCATAGGCACGTGCCACCACACTTGGCTAATTTTTAAAATTTGTTGTAGAGATGAGATCTCCCTTTGTCTCCCAGGCTGGTCTCAAACTCCTGGCCTCAAGCAATCCTTCCACCTCAGTCTCCCAAAGTGTCAGGATTATAAATGTGAGCCACCTGTAATCCTAGTACCTGAGCCTAGCCTAGTATAATATATTTTGACATAACCATAGGCTAAAAACACTATTGCTATTTTAAAATTACAATCAAATTGTGCCATAGATGCTGCTATGGAATGTTACTGTGGGTTTGGTTTGACATAAAATCCTTATTGTCATCACTGTGCGTTACTTCATGTTCTTCTCAGGTATTTGTTACTAGCAGTGGAAAGTACAATGAACTTGGATATCCATTTGGTTATTTAAAAGCTAGTACAACTTTAACTTGTGTAAACCTCTTTGTGATGCCTTACAACTACCCAGTTTTACTTCCTCTTTTAGGTAAGTAAAACATGTGCCACTGAATCATCTTTAAAATACAACAGAAATGAAAAATCGATAATTTTAAATGTAGATGACAGTAAAAAACTGATTTAAAAGGAAAGAATTTGCATACTGTTTTCTGTTTGTTTTCTTTTTGTTGTTTTTACATCAAACAGAAGAGAAGCTTGACCTTCAGCGTGTGATTCTTATGCTGTTCTTCAGGTTGCAACTTCCAATGCACGCCCCACCCCAATCCCCAGTTTGAGGTGCACTTGGCTTTTTTGTATAGTTTGGGGCCAAAAAATACCAAAACAGAGCTACCATGGGGTGGGAGTAATGGCTTGTGCTTGTTTCCCCTCAGAAGATAAATGCTCTTGAGGCATCTGTTTTAGGCAGAGTAGTGAGTTAAGAAAATAGGTACCGGAGTAAATTCTGCAATGACTGTGGTTGTAGAAGCTGTGATTTCCATAGCAAGGTTCTAAAAGGAACAACTCAAGAAGCTGTTACTCAGATACTAATGAAAATGTGTGTGGAGATATTTTCCCCTTATTTGAAGAGCCACATCTGTTTAGAGTAATGTAGTACTTACTGCACAGCATCCTTCTAGTTGTAAAGTTGTAAATGTTTTTATTTCGTGGAGTTTCTTAATTTTTGCAAAAAGGGTCGAATCTTTACTAAGTTTTCATATGATCATTAAAACTATGAGACTTTTAGTGCTATAAATACAACATACATTGAGTATACTGAAATTGCAATACTTTTAAATGTTGATTTAAGAAGTTTAAGAATGAGTCATCGTAAATGTATTAGCATGATTATTTTATATAACCTATCTACTTTATTTCCTAGTCCAACCTAAGAGGGATGTTCTCTTTCTAAGAGCTGATTATCATTAACATAAGATATAGGTTATATCTTCCAGATTAATAAGACAGCCAGTAAAAAAGTGTCTGTATTTTGCAGATTTATTTATCCCTTTTCTTAAATATGTCTTTATGACTTCAGTTTCCACAACTATAAAGTGAAGAGATTAGACTATGTAATCTTCACTACCACTGTTAATGGTATTATTTTTCTATTTTTAAGTGCACTTTTTTTGATCTACTTTATTGAGTTATGCTTGACATACAAAAAGTTGTACATATTTAATGTATACAACTTGATGAGTTTGGAGATAAGTATATACCCATTAAACCGTCACCTCAATCTATGCCATAAACCTATCAGTCACCTCCAAAAGTTTCCTCCTGCCCTGATAAGATCTACCCTCTTACTGATCTTTTAAGTACACAATACAGTATTGTTAACTATAGGTACTATGCTAGAAACCATTATGCTGAGTGAAATAAACCAGACACAGAAGAACAGATACTACATGATACCACTTACACACTTTTTGTTTTGAGATAATTGCAGATTCACATGTAGTTGTAAGAAATAATATAGAAAGAGATGACCTCAAAAGCACAGGCTACAAAGACAAAACTAGACACATGGGACTATATCAAACTTAAAAGCTTGTGCATCAAGGGAGACAATCAACAGAGTGGAAAGGCAACCTATGGAATAGGAGAAAATATTTGCAAATCATATATCTTATAAGGGCTTAATTTCCAAAAAATATAAGGAAGTCTTACATTTCAATAGCAAAACAAAAACAAAACCCTAAATAACCTGCTTAAAAAATGGGCAAAGGACTTGAATAGATATTTCTCCAAGGAAGAGGTACAAATGGTTAATAGGCATATCAAGAGATGCTCAACATCACTAATCATTACAGAAATGCAAATCAAAACTACAGTAAGGCATTACATTACACCCCTCAGGATGGTCACTATCACAAAAACAGAAAATGAGAAGTGTTGGTAAAGATGTGGAGAAATTGGAATTCTTGTGCACTCTTGGGAATGTAAAATGTTGCAACCAGTATGGAAAACAGATAGAAGTACCTCAAAAAATTAAAAATAGAATTAACCATATGATCCAGCAATCCCATTTCTGAGTATATATCCAAAATAATTGAATCCAGAATCTTGAAGATACATTTGCACACCCATGTTCACTGCAGCATTATTCACAATAGCTAAAAAAAAAAAAATCCATTGATGGATAAATGAATAAAGAAAATGTGGTAGATATACATGCAATGGAATATCATTTAGTCTTAAGAAGGAAATTTTGTGACGTGCTACAATGTGGATGAACCTAGTGGACTTATGCTAAGTGAAATAAGCCAAATGACAAATATTGTATGATTCCACTTATATGAGTTATTAAAAGTAGTCAAACTCATAGAAACAGGGGCTGGGTGAGGGGAAAATGGGGACTCGTTCTTCAGTGGATAATAGAGTTTCAGCTTTGTAAGGTGAAAAGCCTCTAGATATCTATGGCACAGCAATATGCATACAGTTAACACTATTGGACTGTACAGTTAAAAATGGTTAAGAGGGTAAGTATTACGTGTTTTTAAACACAACTTTTTCTTTTCTTTTTTTTTTTTTTTGAGACAAGAGTCTCTTTCTGTCACCCAAGCCAGAGTGTAATGGCATGATCTTGGCTCACTGCAACCTCCATCTCCCAGGTTCAAGTGATTCTCCCGCCTCAGCCTCCCAAGTAGCTGGGATTACAGGCACGCACCATCACGCCCAGCTACTTTTTGTATTTTTAGTAGAGACGAGGTTTCACCATGTTTTCCAGGCTGGTCTCGAACTCCTGACCTCAAGTGATTGGCCCACCTCGGCCTCCCAAAGTGCTGGGATTGCAGGCATGAGCCACTGTGCCCAGCCTAAACACAATTTTTAATAACATTTTTTAAAAAGAAATAACACAGAAAGATCCTATGTACTCTTTATTCAGTTTTCCCAAATGAAAGTCTTGCAAAACTACAGTACAGTATCACAATTGTGATATTAACATTGATGCAGTGAAGATACAGAATATTTTCATCACCACAAAGATCCCTTATGAGGCCCTATTACAGCCACATCTGCCTGCCTTCTGTACCCATCCCCTCCTTAACCACTGCCAACCACTAATCTGTTCTACATGTCTACAATTTTATTATATCAAGAATGTTATATAAATGGAACCATTCAGTATGTAACCTTTTGGGATTGGCTTTTTTCACTCAGTGTAATTCTCTAGAGATTCCTTCAGGTTGTTGTAAGTATCAATAGTTTGTTCCTCTTCACTGCTGAGTTTACAAACTATGACATTAATATACCACAGTTTCTCCACCTATTCACCTGTTGAAGGACATCTGTGTTGTTTATGCTTTTTGGCTATTGTGAATAAAGCTACTGTAAATATTTGCATACAGGTTGTGAACATAAGTCTTCACTTCTATGAGATAAATGCCTAGGAGTGCAATTGCTGGATCCTATGGTAGTTGCATGTTTAGTTATTTAAGAAACAGCCTAAGTGTTTTCCAGAGTAGCTATACTATTTTACATTCCCACCATTAGTGTATAAGTGAATCAGTTTCTCTACATCTTCATCAGCCTTTGGTGTTGTCAGTATTTTTAAAATTTTAGCCATTTTGATAGGTGTATGGTGATATAGCACTGTGGTTTTAATTTGTATTTCCCTAATGGCTAACGATGTTGATCATCTTTCTATGTGCTGATGTGCCATTGTATATGTTCTTTGGTGAAATGACTTTTCCCTATATTTTAATTAGATTGTTTGCTTTTGTTACTGTTGAGTTTTGAAAGTTCTTTATATATCGTAGATACTAGCCCTCTGACAGGTGACTCGCAAATACTTATTTAGATCCTTTTTTATCTTTCATTGGTCTTATGCAGTTTTCCACATACAAATGCGGTGCATATTTTGTTATATTTACACCTACTTCATTTTTTGAGTGATTGCAAATGGTATTATATTTTTGATGTTGGTATCTACATGTTCACTGCTAGTATATACAAATACAGTTGATTTTTATGTTAATATTGTATCCTGCAACTTTACTGATCTCACTTATTAGTTGTAGGAGAGTTTTGTAGATTCCCTGGAATTTTCAAGGTAGATAATTATGTCATCTGCAAATAGAGACAGTTTTACCTTTTCTATTCTTATCTTTATGCTTTTTCTTTTCTTTTCTTGCCTTATTGTACTGTAGAGAACTTCCAGCACTGTGTTGAATGGCAGTGGTAAGATGTATGTTCCATCAGTGCTTGACAACTATGCACTATTCGTTCTTACATTAAGCATAATGCTTTTGTAGATTTTCTTTATCAAGTTGAAGAGTTCTGGCTGGGTGCAGTGGCTCACGCCTGTAATCTCAGCACTTTGGGAAGCCAAGATGGGTGGATCACCTGAGGTCAGGAGTTCGAGACCAGCCTGACCAACATGGCAAAACCCCATCTCTACTAAAAAATACAAAAATTAGCTGGGCATGGTGGCACACACCTGTAGTCCCAGCTACTTGGGAGGCTGAGGCGGGAGAATCGCTTGAACCCAGGAGGTGGAGGTTGCAATGAGCCGAGATTGTGCCACTGCACTCCAGCCTGGGAGACAGTGCAAAACTCCATCTCAAAAATAAAAAGTTGAAGAATTCCCCTTCTATTTGTATTTTTCTGAGTTTTAAAAAATCATAAATAGGTGTTAAAGCTTCTCAAATGCTCTTTCTTTCTTTCTTTTTCTTTCTTTCTTTTTTTTTTTTTGAAATGGAATCTTGCTGTGTTGCCCAGGCTGGAGTGCAGTGGCATGATCTTGGCTCACTGCAACCTCCGCCTCCTGGGTTCAAGCGATTCTCATGCCTCAGCCTCCCAAGTAGCTGGATTACAGGCATGTACCACCGTGCCTGGCTAATTTTTATATTTTTAGTTAGAGACGGGGTTTCACCGTGTTGGGCAAGCTGATCTTGAACTCCTGACCTCAGGTGATCCATTCGCCTCGGCCTTCCAAAGTGCTGGGATTATAGGCGCGAGCCACTGGGCCACGCCTCAAATGTTCTTTCTGTATCATTTGATATGACCATATGATTTTTCTTCTTTAGTCTGTAAGTATGATGGATTACACTGACTAATTTTCAAATATTGAACCAGCTTTCTATCCCTGAAATAAATCTCACTTGGTCATGGCATATAATTCTTTTCATATATATTACTGAGTTCTATGTGCTGATATTTTCTTGAGTAATTTTGTGTCTATATTCATGAAAGATATTGGCCTGTAGATTTCTTTTTTGTTGTCTTTGGTTTTAGTATCAAGGTAATACAAGCTCTTCATAAAATGAATTGGGAAGTGCTTCTCCTATTCTGTTTTCTGGAAAAGATTGTGTATAATTGGTATTAATTATTCTGTAAACATTTGATAGAATTCCTGAGTGAAACTATCTGGTTCTAAACATTCCTGTTGGGAGTTTTAAAATTATTAATTCAATTTCTTTCATTAATTCAATTTCTTTCTTTTCATTATGTGTTTCATTGAGTGAAATGTGGTTATGTGTCCTTTTGAGGAATCAGTCCATTTGCCCATTTTATCTAAGTTGTGAAATGTATGTGTGTAGAGTCATTCTTAGCAATCCCTTATTGTCCTTTTGATGTGTACAGAGCCTTTAGTGATATCACCTATATTATTCCTGGTATTGATAATACGGGTCTTATGTCTTCTTTGTCTTTGTCAGCCTTGCTAGATGTTTGTCACTTTTATTAATCTCATCAAAGAACCAGCTGTTTCATTAATCTTATCATTTTTTTTCTTTTTTAAATTTCATTGATTTCTTTATTTCCTTTCTTCTTACTTTAAGTTTGTTTTGCCTTTCTTTTTTGATTCTTGGTATGGGATCTTAGATTATTGGTTTGATACTTTTCCTCTTTTCTATTGTAAGTAGTACTTAGTGCCTTAAATTTCTCTCAGCACTAATTTAGCTGCTTTCCACAAATTTTACATGTTGCCCTTCATTTTCGTTCACTTTACTTTGTCTTTTGATTTCTCCTGAGACTTATTTGACCCATAGATTATTTAGAAGTGTATTGTTTGATTTCCAAGTATTTTGAAATTTACCTATTATCTTTTTGTTATTAGTTTCTAGATTGAATTCCATCGTGGTCAGAGGACACATCTGTATTTGATATCTACTTTTATAAATATGTTGCCATTTGCTTTATGGCAAAGCATATTTTCTATCTTAATATATATTCCAGCAGTGCTTGAAAATAATGTATGATCTCATGTTGTTTGGTAGGATATTCTACAAGTGTTAAATTGTTCCTGTTGGTTGATGGTGTTCTGCTATATCCTTGTTGATTTTCTGTCTATTTGCGCTATCAGTTTTTGAGAGAGGGTTGTTGAAGTCTTCAACTATAATTGTGGATTTGTCTGTTTCTTTTTCAGTTCCATCAATTTTTGCTTCAATTATTTTGCAGCTTTTACTTTGTTCGTATACATTTAGAATCATGGTGTATTCTTCCTTGATTTATCATTATGTAATGTATCTTTGCTAATTTTCTTTGCTTTTAAGTCTGCTTTATCTGATACTAATGTATCCACTTCTGTTTTTCTTTGATGTTTGCATGATATATCTTTTCCCATCATTTTACTTTGAACTTGCCTGTAACTGTTTTGTTTAAGTGAGTTTCTTATGGACAGCACATTTTTGAGTCATATTTTTTAATCCACTCTGCCAATCTTTGTTTTCTAATTGGTGTATTTAGATATCTGCATTTAATGTGATTATTGTTATGTTAGGGCTTAAGTATGCCATCTTATAGTATTGTTTTCTCTTTGTTCTATTTTTCTTTTCTCTGTTTTCATTTTACTGGCATCTTTTGGGTTATTTAAATGTTTTTTAGAATTCTATTTTCTTTTACTATAGTACTTTCAAATATATCTGTTTGGATAGCTTTTTTAGTGATTGCTCCAGGTGTTATATATGCACAAATTACCACAGTCTACTCGTTCTCATTATTTTACTAATTTGAGTGGAATATAGAAACTTTATCTCTCATTATATTCCCTTACCCTCTTCCATTTATAATAAAATTATCTGAACTATTTTACGTACAATTAGAAATACATGAGGCAGTGTTATAACTTTCGCTTCAACTGTCAAACATAATTTAGAAAACTCAGGATGAAAGTCCATTGTTTTAAACCATATTTTGGCATATCCTGTTCTTTCTTCCTGATAATTCAAGGTTTGTTCTTTTATGTTTAATTTCTGTTTAAAGAACATCCTTTAGCTGTTTTTTTAAGGGTAGGTCTGCTAGTGACAAATTCTCTTAGTTTCTCTTCATCTGGGAATATCTTGATTTCCCCTTCATTCCTGAAATATATATATATATATATACACACATATATATACAGATATATACATATATATATACACACATATATATGTATCTATATACACTATATATGTATATAGATACATATATATATGTATATATACCATCCTAGAGAGTCCATGTGAATGGGTATTTAATGCCATGGAAATAATTTGCTGAGCTACAGAGGTAGTGACTAAGGCACTGTCACCCCAGGAGCTCTCTACTCTTAATCTAGACTGCAGAATATTTTCTTTCTTCTCCTGACTCCCATTTTAAAACTCTGGCGGAAAATAATTAGCCTAAACGAGCTCCTTGGTGGAATCATTGCACTTGGCATTGTTAGAAATACAAAGAGTATTATTCACTTGATTATCTAATCTATTTATATCTAAAAGTTTCTCCAGTATTTACGTTTGTCTGTTAGTTTCCAAAATCTGCCTAATTCCCAACAGACTCCACATAAAGACATGGTATAACAGGATATATCCATGGTCTCTCATTCCTTTCTGTCAAGATATGAATGGTCTTTAAAGGCCCCACTTGCTGCAATGAACCAGAAATATCTTCAAATCTTTAACAAAAGACCTACATTTTATGACTTTGTAAATTTAAATTTGTTTCAGCAGGAGTGAATAATTTATTATAGCTGTAAAAGGAAGGAAATATGTAGTCACTTTTCTTAACTAAAGTAATTCAGATTTTCAAAGAATAGCCCTATTTGTAAAGAAATTATGCATGTGGGATAGGGATGGTTTTGTCTCTGTAAGTAAAGCATTTTTTTTTTTTTAAAATCAAAACTAATAAAACCTTAAGACACAAAATAAAGGATGAATTTATGGTGTCTTTGGTACCTGTAGTATGTGTGGCAGATTCATGTTGATGTCTGGGGATTCCAATTTTTATATTTTTATTGTATTAGAAAAATATTTTTTCTTAACCCTTGGAAGGAAATAATGATATGTGAAGGAAATTTTCATGCAGTATATAAAAATGATTTAGATTATTAAAATAATTAAATTTAAGTGTGAAAAGATAGGGAATGTCTACTTAGGTAAATATTTTTTGTTCAAATATTTTTAGTACATAGTATTCAAGAAACATGTTTAGTTGTTCTACAGAATTTTAAACTTCAACCTGACATCTGTACTTACTTCTACTAGTGCTTTTACTATCACCCAATGACTTTAGGTCAGTGAGTAACCTAAAGTTTGGCTCAAAATGTGTGATCATGGAAATAAAAAAAAAATGCAGAGGCACGGAAATATGGCTAAACAAAGCATAGGCTGATTAAAATTTTTATTTTATTATTTTATTTTATTTTATTATGTTTTTTGAGACACGGTCTTGCTCTGTCACCCAGGCTGGAGTGCAGTGGTACGATCACAGCTCACTGCAGCCTCAACCTCCCAGGCTCAAGCAATCCTCCTGCCTCAACCTCCCCAGCTACAGGCATATGCCATCATACCTGGCTAATTTTTGTTTATTTTTTTATAGAGATGGGGGTCTCATTATGTTGCCCAGGCTGGTCTCAAACTTCTGGGCTCAAGGGATTCATCCATCTGAGCCTCCCAAAGTGTTGGAATTACAGGTGTGAGCCACTGCGCCTGGCCCAAAATATAGTTTTAGAGCTTGCTCATCAGTGCCTAGAAATTATAGGCTTAGCTTTTGTTTGTATATACTTTGTAAAGTCTCTTACCTTGACCTTTCAGCAAAATGGATAACACCCTCTATGTTTAAATGAAATAAATGTTATTCCATCAACCAGTGACCATGGATTGTCCCTGAGGTGAAAATTACTAGTTACCAATATGTAAGAGGTTGGGAAAATATTTCAAGTGGATCAAAATCATTGTTTTAATATTGTATTTCATGTAGTATTGCAGATGAAAGAGGAATATGTAACTTAAGAATTTATTTCATTTTTTAGAAAAAAATACTATATATAATTTTGGTAAATAATACAACCACTAAAAAAGATAATCAAATAAACGCCAGTGAAATTTTCATCTACATTAAAAGCTGAAGTTTCTAGATGTGGGTTGCTTGATTATATCTTAGAGCTCAGGACTAGAATGATGTAATATTTTATTTTTCTATTACAGATGACTTGTTTAAAGTTCACAAGCTTAAGCCAAATCTGAAGTGGCGACAGGCTTTTGACAGCTACTTAAAAACTCTGCCTCCATACTACCTATTAGTATGTATTTGTGTGTATATATGTATTAACTGTATCAATGATAATTCTTGTCACAAGAAATGTTAGTGATCAAAAGCTTTTACTGTTGCAATAAGAGAGATATCTTTTTATTTTACAGATATTTGTGTCGTCACTGTCTTCTCAAATCATGTGTAAGAGTTTGGAGATGTCATGGCGGCACAAAAGAGAGCTGTTTTCTCTATTTCATTCCTTTAACTGCCATGGTTATTTTTATAAAACACATCTATGTTTCTCTCATTAAAAGTAACCTTATGAAATTATAACATTGGAATTTAAGAATAAATAGATCTGGATTCATATATTACATCAACTTTCCTTTTTAACTCTAGAAATTCTCAGTATGGGGTTTCCCTCTGGAAAAAGAAAATCTGAAGACATTACAGTTGCCTATTGCCTCTTAAATGTGTCCTAGACACAGCATGAAGTTGGGGCACTGGTGGTGGGAGGCGGAATCCAAAAAAATTAAGAAATGACTTGGCCTCATTTTGGTTTCTATAATGTGAAGTATTCATGATTTTGAACTGGTAATATAATCTAAATCAAGATTACCAAAATAATTTCAGAGGTTGATGTGGTAACCTTTAAGCCAAGTTTCTAGATGTGAAAAGGCAGAATCTTAAATGGTACCGTTGGTGTCACTGGGAGGAGAAATTGGGGTATGTTACTGTTTACCATGGCAGTAATGGGGCAAACAATAAAATGCAATGTGAAATGATTTGATGATTTGGGAAATAAGATTGAACGCAATTTACTTGTTTGAATTTGCTGTTACTTGCTCTTCTTATCCCACTCTCTTCTGATTTTTTTTTACTTTCTGCTCCTTCTCTGCTATTTTCATTACCACTTTTTAATGTTCCATGTTTGGTTTTATGTGCAGCACCTTGACTTCTAAGAAATGAATCATGTCCCTTTGCCCCTTATAACTGAACTTTGAGTATTTTAAGATTTATTCTATTCTTACTGTTGTGTATTTTGTTTCCTTATAGCCATTAAAGAAAGCACTAAGGATGATGGGAGCTCCAAATCTGATATCAGATAATTTAGATTGTGGACTTAGTTACAGTGTTATCTCTTACCTTAAAAAACTCAGCCAACAGGTAGTATTGGTAAAAACAAACAAACAAAAATCCTTTGCCCTCAGAAGTGCATTTCCTTATTCTTTAGTGTAACTGTAATTTTTCAAATTAAATGTGTATATATCTCTACACTTTATGGATTAGTAATAATGTGATTCTCTATGGCTTCTAGCTTCACCATTAAGCTGCAGTTAAGGGTCTGTCAGTATCATTTGATGCTGTGCCATTTCTCCTTTTGCCTGCCAGCTTGTCCTACCCACAAGCTGGTTGATATGGGGCAGAGGTTTAATAGACTTCTCTCATGGGTCACATTTTGTCTATCTTCAACCTAGTTCCTCCTCAGATCACTCTGGGCTACAGCACCCCTCCTGTTTAGATCAGCACGCTGAGGCATGGTGTGATTAAATGACTTGTCTGAGATTAGTTTTCAGGCATGTGAAGGACTTATACTCACATGCTAGCCCTTGGATAAAGAGCTATATGCTTTTCCCTGGAGAGTGGGGAGATGAGACCAGTGTTCCTCACACTGGAGGGTGATAGACCCCAAGGGGAACTGAAGAGTGGAGCTCAGTTTCCTCTCTTCTCACCCTCCACCTGTTCCTCATTTGCCATTATTCACCTTGTCCCTTGCCTGCCCCTCTCTATTAGTACCTCATCCTCCACTCACCGTTCCTTATCATACTTCTCACCTCTACTTAGCCCATTCTTGTAGGATGGAAATATTTGAGAACTACTGAGTTAGAACTTTACTATCATATGAATGTGTTATGTTATATGAAAAATTAATGCAGCAGTTTTACTTACCTTATGCACAAGGGTATTCCCAGGTAGGGGACAATAGTAACATTCGCAGTGGTGATAATGCTTCAAGGTGGATGTGTTTGGAAGTTTGGCCTTTAGGAAATGGAGAGTAGTGAGCAAAACATCAGATTTCACCAAAGAAACAAAGTGACTCCACAATTGGGATGCCGACACACCTTGCTGGGAACTGACAACAACTTCAGTATGGTCTGGAGCTTACCAGCTCCTACCAGGACAGTGTGCTTATAAGTGCGAAAGAAAGTAAAGGCAACCCCAGATTTCTAATCTACCAAGTGTCCCCCTAACCTCCTTTCCTCTCTGCTAATAGATTTTTTGTGGTTGTAAATGTTTTGGTTTGGTTATTTATTTATTTATCTATCTATTGATCTATCGATTTTTTTTTAATTTGATGTTTACCTAAGCCTTTAAGGCTGTGTCACCAAGGTATGGCCACAAGGAAGAATAGTGTACAGAGATTTTAATTCATGCAAGTTCTGGGACCTTTTGGGGCGCATGTATCATTTTACGAATGAGCTTTCAAGACCATTTAAGGAAACAGATGCTTCATTTGCTCTTATCTCATATTTCATGACTTAAGAATTTTTTAGCGATAATTAACATAGACTTAATTCCAATAATTAGGGAAAATTAATAAATATCTGTCACCAAACCACAAGAAATCCAAAATTATTTTAGGTTTACCGAACATTGGTGGAATTCCATCTTTCTGAGAAAAAGAGAAGATCATAGCTAATTTATAATAGCTAAATTACTAATTTAATAACTGGGTCACCAGTGTTTCTTGAGCCATTTCAGATGTATGTAAAACACAAAATATGCCAAATAATATTGCTATAATACACTCAAGCAATATTAATTAATATGGTATCACAATGCCTATTAAGAGGCTTTTTACAAATTACTTACTTGGTAATATCTGTTAAATTAAGCATTATCTTCTAAGACCTTTTTTGGATAGTCAAATATTAGAGATAAATAGTTTAATATTTTCAGACCTTTTTTGGATAGTCCAATATTAGAGAAAAATAGTTTAATTTTTTCAGATATAATGCCAGTCGATGTGATCTGAATTTTAGCACTAGTTTACATGTATAAATAGAGTCTTAAACCTTTATGTCTGAGTCTGAAATGAACCTGTTCACTTAGACTAGATTTTATAGTAACAAAATGTGCTTTTATATGTCTATGAATGAAATTTTTATTCATGGTTTTTATTCTCTCCATGATTTTATTATAATTTTGACACTAGACAAGAAAAAAATATATTATTTGTCTTTCCTGCCCCCTATCTGTTTGCTGTGGTAGTGCAAAGAAGCACAGGAAAATGTTTAATTATCCATTTTTCTGTGATTTGTAATTGAAAATTGTTCTGTGGGGTTCTGAAAGTATTATCTTTCTTAAGTAGTAAAAATGACAGTGATAATGTAGATGTTTTTATAACATACTATGTACTTTCATTTTAGACCAAACTAGAGTCAGAACGAATACTAGCATCAGTGGGGAAGAAACCTCCCCAGGAAATTGGAATTAAAGTGAAAAATCATTCTGGAGGTGGCATGTCCTTGACTCACAATAAAAATTTTAGAAAACTATTGAAAGAAATCACAGGGGAAACTGCGCTTAGACTGACAGAATTGAACACCAAAGAATTTGCTGGCTTCCAAATTGGGCTCTTAAACAAGGTAAATTGTGACATAAATAGTTTGTATTTGTTTGAACTTGTCTGATACATTTATGTCTTTCATATTCCTTTAGTTTTGAAATAAGGGACAATCCTATTTTGGAGTTAGTAGTTAATAATGAACCAGTTTAGGAATTGTCAGCAGATATCAATATGGAATTAAATGGACAAGATATGTTTTGTGGGTAACGCCCATGAAAGATAAAGAGGAGATGAAGCTGGAGTAGGCAGGCAGAGCTTCCAAGCTACAAAGCTGACCCATCACCTGTGAGAGGAGGGAGGAATGAAGGAGAATTGGGTGTGAAGAAGCTCAGACACTGATGTAGCTTGGAGAAAGTCTTGGCCAGCACAGTGGGGACCTCTAGCACCAAGATTTCCCATAGAGGAGGGCCACGCTGGGCAGAGCTGGCCAGGCCCTAACACCCTGCCATTCTCTGTTACTGGCCATGGGCAGCCTGGGAAGGGCATGGCCTCAGCTCAGTGCTGCAGCGGATCCCCATGGCACCACAGCAGCGGGAGGCTCTCTGCTAACTGCACTCCTTGCAGGATCAGCCATTGCTTTCCTGAAGGGAGATCCCAGCAGCTCACCTCCCCTCCATGGCTGCCAGAGGAATACATCTAGAGTACGAGCAGTGGTCCTGCAAGGCGGCCACAGGTATCAATCTCGGGATTTGGTGTTTTAAATGACATATTTGAAAAGGGATAGTCCCAGTGGCTTTAATACCCTGTAGGTGTGTTACAACGCAGAACAAGGCTAGCAAGTGGAATTTTGCCACTGGGAAAATTCTACTATAGTCAGTTGTATTGATATAACACTCTTCAATAACATTTTAAGAGGGATAAGTATGACATTTCTATATTAAAAGCCTTAGGAGTAACTGAAATTATTTGTTTCATTTCAAATAGGATTTGAAACCTCAGACATACAGAAATGCTTATGATATTCCCCGTAGAGGTCTTTTAGACCAGCTGACCAGAATGAGATCCAATCTGCTGAAAACACACAAGTTTATTGTTGGACAAGATGAAGGTAAAATAACTGTGAAATACTTTTTTTTTTTTTTTTGGAAAATGCCAGGCATGACTTACAGGAGGTGTTTATTGCATAATGAGTAGGCTATTTTATAGTATTTTAATGTTTAAAATGCCTGTTTTCACTGAATCCCTATGTCTGTTTACCAGGCACATTTTTTTTTCAAGTTTAAGGGCAAGTGTGCATTAATCAGCACGTACACTACACGTGCCATGCTTTAGCTATTGTAAGCTTCAAACAGCCCCAGGAAATAGATACTGTTTTTATGTCCACTTCATGGACATGGAAACTGAGAGTGAGCATTTTAGTAGTTTGCCCAAGTTTAGCCAGTTGGAAAGTGGCAGAACCTAGGTCTGTCAGATTTCCCAATCTGCACACCCAAGCACTGTAACACTCAGCCTACTGTGATAAATTCAGTAGAGAATACGTCATTTAAATGAAAGTAATCAACCTAATGGTATCCAGTATAATTGTGACTATTTACAAATTCCATTTACTCCATTTTGTTAATTTTAAAAAGGCTCACCTGTTTACTAAAATGAGCAAATCTTATTCTGGTCAATTCCCTGAAATTATACACAAAGTTTTGTGTGTAAGAGGGCTTTTCTAGGAAGAGAACCTACAGATTTAATCAAATTCTCAGTGATTAAGACCTACTAACCAAGATTCTCTGGATGATAAGCGAATGCCATAGAGCCTAGACTCTTGGAAATGCAGAAGTTATGTGGTGATTTGAGTTGGGATGGTGGTGTAGGGTCAGCCCATTCTCAAACCTGGTTTGAAGGCAAGGGAGTTGTTCTGATCCTAGCGATGTGAGCCTGTAGGCAGTAGTAATGGTAGACTAAGTTATGATTGGGATGAAGAGAGATGATTCTAGATCCTAGAATGCTAGATTCGAGACTTTAAATACCATTTGATGCCAAGATACACACTGCTAAACCAAACTATGATCATGTCTTCTCGAAAGGACCATACGCTTCAGCTATAAGCATCAATTCCTTTTCCTGTGATTTTGCAGATTCCCTTCATAGTGTTCCAGTTGCACAAATGGGTAACTATCAGGAATATCTGAAGACATTGGCTTCTCCACTACGAGAGATTGATCCAGACCAACCCAAAAGACTGCATACTTTTGGCAATCCATTTAAACAAGATAAGAAGGTAGGATACCTATGCCTATGTTTGCCTAAATTGGGATATTCTTGCTATACAATTATTTTCTTTTTGGCAAGATGAGTACAAATCAGAGGTTCTCCGTTTGTTTGTTTAAACAATAAAATTTGACACCAAGGCTCTTAGTGGGAGCCTCCTGATGCAAGAGTGTGTTGGTTGAATAAAGTCAGAGCTGCCATGTATTGAGTACTAGTAGGAGCTGGTGTTTTAAATGATCTCACTTAATGCTCACAACTGTTCTGTAAGACAGATGTTACTGTTTGTCCTTTAAAAGGGAGAAATCAAAGGCCGCAGTGGTCAAACGCCTTACCTGTGACATAGCACATAAGAGCAAGGATTTGAATCCATGTCTTTCTCACTCCAGAGTCTATATTCATTCCACCACACACTAATTTCTTTAATATCGAAATCACAGTTTATTTCCTGTTTCCATGATTCATATCTGTAGTGCATGATCTAGAAAATGATGAATGTGTCCCTTGAAATATGAAGTACTAAGTGATGTTATTTTACTTGAATGGTCCTACTAAAAATCTAAATGTGGGGCATGTGTCTGTGTGTGTGTGTGTGTGTGTGGTATACTGACTTGCCCATTGAAGCATGAAAACAAATGGGATTATAGCTGCACTCATGGAGGAGACCATTGGTATTAAGGCTTAGACCACACAATAATCTCTTTTGTGACAAGACTAGATTGAAAGGTATTCCACCTCACCCAAATCCTCAATTTATCTTTCTATGCTTCGCTTTCCTCATTTTGTAGCACTGGGGATAATAATTACACCTAACTATGCTGGATGAGGTGGCTCACGCCTTTAATTCCAGCACTTTGGGAGGCTGAGGCAGGCAAATCACTTGAGGTTGGGAGTTTGAGGCCAGCCTGGCCAACATGGCAAAACCCTGTCTCTACGAAAAATACAAAAATTAGCCAGGCATGGTGGTGGGTGCCTGTAATCCCAGCTACTCTGGAAGTCTTAAGCAGGAGAATCACTTGAACCTGGGAGGCAGAGATTGCAGTGAACCAAGATCGTACCACTGCACTCCAGCCTGGGTGACAGAGTGAGACTCCATCTCAAAAAAAAAAAAAAAAAAAAAAAAAATTACACCTAACTAACTAATAGAACTCTGCATAATATTAAGTGAGTACATGTACGTTGTTTACAACACGAACAGGCATGTAGTTAATTCTCTGAAAATGTTTTCCCCTTTCTGTATTGTTTATGAGTAAAAAATCCTTTGGAAAAGTCATTTATTATTATTTTATTCAAATAATGAGGGCACATATTTTTGGATTATTCTTGGACAAGAACAGCTCTTGGCTAAATTTCTATACTGCTGCCTCTCATCTTTTATCTACCCCCTCAAGAATGAAAAGCCTCCTCACTGCCTGCCCAGCACCAAAGTGGGCATATTTGAATCCCTGTGAGGCTGCAGATGCGGGAGTTACATTTTCCACCTGCTTGCCTTTCAACATTTACATGCAGCATACCGTACAGTGGTAATCAATGTTGTTTAATGATACGAGTTTGAAGCATAAAAAAAGAAATTATTTCCCTTATGAAGAGTTGATGCAAAATAGTTCGTAACTTCTCTCATTTTGGTTGAATAATGCTGCTTATTTGCAAGCTTTCTGATTAATCATTATTGTAGTATGTTTTGCTTGGGACAACATCCTGTATGTTAGTTTCCTCCTTGTTCCATTTAAATTGGATTAAAATTGAGTTGCATATTTCTAAGAACAAAGTTGGAGTGGGGTAAGGTAAATCTTCGGCCCATGATTAAGATTTATATTAGTTGGCCAGGCGCAGTGGCTCACGCTTGTCATCCCAGCACTTTGGGAGGCCAAGGCGGGCGGATCACGAGGTCAGGAGATCGAGACCACGGTGAAACCCCGTCTCTACTAAAAATACAAAAAATTAGCCGGGCGTGGTGGCGGGCGCCTGTAGTCCCAGCTACTCGGAGAGGCTGAGGCAGGAGAATGGTGTGAACCTGGGAGGCGGAGCTTGCAGTGAGCCGAGATCATGCCACTGCACTCCAGCCTGGGCGACAGAGCTAGACTCCATCTCAAAAAAAAAAAAAAAAAAAGAGATTTATATTAGTTAATCTGGCATGGGATTGAAAAAAATGAAAGAAAAAAGACATATTAGTGATATAATGCAAGATTGATTATGTACGCATATTAAGAGTGCTTGCAGTTTTATAATAGTGGAATTTTGGTCTTTAATGAAATACATTCATTTATGTGTTTTTTAGGGAATGATGATTGATGAAGCAGATGAGTTTGTAGCAGGGCCACAAAACAAAGTGAAACGTCCAGGGGAACCCAACAGTCCTATGTCATCTAAGAGAAGGCGGAGTATGTCCCTGCTGTTGAGGAAACCACAAACACCACCTACTGTAACTAACCATGTGGGCGGAAAGGGACCACCCTCAGCCTCGTGGTTCCCATCTTATCCAAACCTCATAAAACCCACCCTTGTACATACAGGTATAGAGTAGTGGTTGTGATTTCCTTATGGCTCCTAGAGGACTAAGACGCTAAACAATTTTATTTTCCTTTTTGTGTTCCTTCCTTTGTGTTCAGTTTGTGTTCATTAAGTAAGCCATTACTAAATCATCTATGTGGTAGGTACAATAAACCCCACAGGGAGCAGAAACCCTGTTTCAAGGATCTCAATCTACATGAGGTGAAAAAAATTATAATTATATAGTAATTAACACATAGTAATTAACAGTAATGAATACATTGCTTAGCAAGTAAATACCACAGTAATTAATGGAGAAATGGAAAGAGGTGAGCATGTTTGCTGCAACCTTTTGGAGTGGCTACAAGGGTGAGGAGGATAAAGCAGGTTTCCCTGGCAGTAGGAGCAAGCGGACTCAGCAAGACTGGATCTGCACTTGCTCTTTGTGTTATCACCACCTATGCATGCTCTAATCTGGTGCAGTCTGGTATCTGCCTCCTCAGCCCCACTGAAACATTCTCATCAAGGTCACTAGTGTGTGCAGCACATTGCCATTCCTTCTCCGCAGCATTTGACACAGTTGTTCCCTCCCTCCTCCATGTGTATGTTGGGTTCTCAGACACCAGAAGCTCATAGCTTTCTTTTCCCTCTAATAGCAACTCCCTTTCATCCTCTTTTTCTGGTTTTGCCTTTTCTTTCCACCTCTAAATATCATAGGGCCTCAAAGCTCAATCCTGGTACCTCTCCTGTCCTTCACTGCACTCTCTTCCTAGGTGACCCCATGCAGTCTTGGGGCTCTAAATTTGATTTATGTTTCAACAACTCTGATATTTATACCTCTAGAATATAAATTGCTCCTCAGTTTCAGACTCAGACTTACTTGTGGACATGCATCTCCACTTAGGTGTCTAATAGACAAATAAAACTCAGTAGGATTCATGAGTTTCAACTGAACTCTTGAACTTGCCCCTCTCCAAAACAGCTCTACTTATAGCCTTCCACATTGCAGATAATGACACCATCCAGATATGTTCCAATAAAGCCTTAACATCTGTCAGGGTTGAGGAGGGTAGAGAAGCTCTAGATTGTAGTGTTTGCAGATTTCCTTCATGTAAATAATGCTAATATTTATCAAAGTCAAGCTGTCAACCTGAAATCATTGAACCAGAGTCGGGAAGAGTGCACTGGAGGGCAGTTGTGCCCTGGCTCCTGCCACAGTTCAGCACTATTTGCCCAGCGGTTCAGGTGACAAACTGTAGAGTCATCGTGATTTTTCTCTTATTTTTCCCTCGCTTTGATACCTTTCACAAGTTCAGGAAACTTGATGTTCAACATAATCCCTAAATCCCACTATTTCTCTCTATCCCTCCAGTGCACACTGCTGTGGCCTCTCACCACGCTACTACAATACCTTCTTATCCCAGCTTCATGTTTCTAATCTAGCCCCCATCTATCACATACTCTCTAACCCTATGGCCAGATAATTATGTCTGCATGTATATCACATCATGCCATGTCGCTCCTGAAAACCCATCCTCAACTCTCTTGAGCACTCAGAAGGGACCCTGAACCAGCTTTAGTCTGCAAGACTGCACGGCCTGGCCTCTGTCACTTTCCCCTAACACGGGAGCCCCTGGGGCTCCCTCTGCTGCTGTCTCCCACAGGCCTGTAGATGGCTTCCCCAACGCCAGCCCAATGCTGCTTGTTTCATTTGCTCATTGTGCATGTACTGTCTGACTGCCCCATGAGGATGTGAGCTCCACAAGGGCAGGGAACGTTGCTCTCTGGGCTGTTTACTGCTGATCTCCAGCTCCCGACACACTGCCTGCCACAGACGATGAATAAATGAAAGAGGTGTCAGATCTGGAGTGAAAAGAAAGTACTTTTCTGACACAGAAAAGAAGGATTAGGAAGATAATATACTAAAAGGGATTTTTGGTGATGGAGTGCGTATAGAACTTTCAGCACTAATGGCCGCCTCTATTTTCTCAGAATGTATTTGATGTAAAGAGGAGGCAAGTTGTGGTGTATCCAAGTTATCTGGCTTCCAGCTCAGTAAAGCATGGCAGGTTGTATGTGAATTTGAGAAATCATGAAATGAAGTGAGACTTGCTGTTTTCAACTTGTAAAGCATAACAAGCTGACACTAACGCATGAGTACCAGGGATCTGTGAATGTGTGTTTAGAGTTGTACTGTCTTACTTGGTTTCCATATGTATTCATAGGACCAGAAAATAAGAGGTGGTTTTATTGTATTATGTGTCGTGGCCTCAATTTGAGGGGTCTCAGATCGCCACCTGGTATATCATCCTGCTTTATGAGATCATTTCCTAGAAATTGAGCATCAGAGGGATATACCTGTGGGGTTGACATAATACACTTACCTCACAGCTCAACTTCTTCATTTGGTTTCCAGATGCTACTGTCATTCACGATGGCCATGAGGAGAAGATGGAAAATGGTCAGATCACACCTGATGGCTTCCTGTCAAAATCTGCTCCATCAGAGCTTATAAATATGACAGGAGATCTTATGCCACCCAACCAATTGGATTCTCTGTCTGACGACTTCACAAGTCTCGGCAAAGATGGGCTGATTCAAAAAGCTGGTAGTAACGCATTTGTAGGAGGAGCCAAAAACTGCAATCTCTCCGTAGATGACCAAAAAGACCCAGTAGCATCTACTTTGGGAATTATGCCAAATACATTACAAATCACTCCTGCTATGGCACAAGGAATCAATGCTGATATAAAACATCAATTAATGAAGGAAGTTCGAAAGTTTGGACGAAGTAAGTAGTGAAAGAACATCTATCAATAATGCACCAGGAGGTCTCTGTCATTCTATGATTCACTATAGATTCAAGCTACCCCTTGAGGTACACTGGGGGCAATATTGGGCTTTCACATAGTTTAAGGCAGTTCCTCTTGCTTTAACTAAAAAGGTACAGTCTATATTTTCCTGTTTTTTCCCCTTATTTCTTGTAATGTTTCCTTTTGCTGCTGTAACTAGTTATCAAAAGATTCCTAGCTTAAAACAATACAAATTATTATCTTACAGTTCTGGAAGTCAGAATTTTGAAATTATTTTTGCTGGGCCAAAATAGTGTTGGCAGACCAGCATTCCTTCTGCTAGCTCTAGAGAGAATTTCTTTCTTTGCCTTTTCGAGCTTTTAAGGGCCATCTGTATTCCTTGGCCCATGGCCCCTTCCTCCATCTTCATGAAAACACCCTTAGCACTTTTTCTCCTCTCTGACCTCTGCTCCTGTCTTTACATGTTTTCTCTCTGACCTTAACTCTACTGTTTCATCTTATAAGAACACTTGTGCTTACATTGGGCCCACATGCATAAACTTGGATAATCTCCCCATCTCAAGATCCTTAACTTAATTACACCTGCAAAGTAAAGTCTTTTTTGCCATATAAGGTAATGTATTCACAGGTTCCAGGGATTAATATGTGGACAATTTTAAGCAGCTGCTATTCAGCCTGCTACATTTGGTTAGTGTTAACAAGGGTTGTCCTAGTAGATGCATGCAGATATTTTGATCTGAATGTTTAAAATACAAACTACATCTAACTTTCCACTCATGAAGAACAGTTACTAAGGTTGTACAACAATTAAATTTTATTTCCCATTCATCTTTATAAAAATAATGAAGTTTTTTAAATATCTTCAGAATATGAAAGAATTTTCATTTTGCTTGAAGAAGTGCAAGGACCTCTGGAGATGAAGAAACAGTTTGTTGAATTTACCATCAAAGAAGCCGCAAGGTAGGTATAAACAGGAACTCTTCAATTTTTTGTTTTTGTTTTTAGAGCAGTAGGGCCCAGTGCAGGACAAAGAGAGGAATAGGCTCTGCCTTGCTTTTTTCTCAAACCCTGGCCCTCACTCATAGTTAAGGCTATCTCCAGAAGTATTTGGATTTATGTTATCTGAACTCAACTCATTCATCCTTCTACTTTTATCATAGCCTCAGGTAGGCTTGGGCCCTCAATTGCCACTATTGGTACTTGCTCTAAGACATATCTTTCCATGAGGACAATCTTTATATTCCTATGTAGATTGTAAGCTTCAATTTGTATCCCACACAGTGCCTTGAACATCATGAGTACTTTAAGTATCTTTTGGTTCATAAAATTGCTCTTTATTTTCAGGTTTAAAAGACGAGTCCTAATTCAGTACCTTGAGAAGGTACTAGAAAAAATAGATTCCCACCACCTTCTCAACAACATTAATCACATCAACAGCAGATCATCATGTTAGTGCAAAGACCAATGAGAAAAAAATGACAAGTTTTCTGTGCTGTAGGATGGAACAGGATATTGTTGAAGCCTCCTGGAATGTTTGAGTCAAGGGAATTGCTTTCCAGATGCTAAGAAGAAGCAGTGGGGCTTTTGAATTTTATGATTATCTGGCAGTGAAAGCTGGGCTTTTGCCTTAATAATTTTTTAAAGTATGAATTGTTTTGTTTTGTTTTCCTCAATTGAGGAAGCTGATGTTATTAATTCAGCAGGCTAAATTCAGTAAACACCGCTGCCCCTACCACGGGTAATGAGAGGTCACTCATTTGAACTTTGCCATTCCAGGCATTCTCAGAGTGGCCAGGGGCCACCTGCAAGTGGAGCACAACTTGGTGCTCTTACTGTGTCCTTCAGAAAGAATAGGTGTACAGAAAAGAAATGGCAATCTTATGTGTGCTGAACAAAGTTTTCAACAATTCCTAGTTGTGCCTTTTAAACCATGCAATATTCAGGATAGTTTGAATCAAAGAAGTAAGAAGCTGCTATTTGGGTAACTTATTTCTCTGTGGGAAGGGGCAGGGAGAGTCACCAAACAATCTACCTCCAACTCTCTTCTCTTTTGTCTGGAGACATTACAAAGTGCACTTGAGGCTGCCCCCAACCTCTGACATTTGTTCTTGCATGTGATGATAGAAAGTCTTCAGATGGACTTATACATTCTGTGCTTTGGAAGCACAAGAACAAAAAATGTGTATATTTCCTTTAATGTTTATACAAAAGTTTATATGGAGCAGTATTGTTATGTTTGTATGAATTTGCAAAAATTAAAGTGTACAAAGAGATTTTGATTTTGCATATATAAAATAAATCATTTTATTGATTTTCACAAGTTCATTAATGCTGGATAAATTTCTAGTTATATGTTTCTTGTGATGTGTTATTCCTTTCAGAAAAGGAGCGTATGCTGTTAAACAAGATGTTAACGTAAGGATTTAAACTTCAAAACATCACTCACAGAATTGAGTGACGTTAGTGAAAATGGCAGAGTAGAGTACCCAGGGACTAGTCACTTTCAAGAAACACGGAAAACACTGGGGAAAAAAACTGTCAGAATCAAGTTTTATTGGAACTCTAGAATATAGTAAAAGGTTTACAGCAACCAAGCCAATCCTGAATTAGGAGAGAAGTCATTGAAACATGGTAGGGGAGCTTCGTGGTATTTCAACTCACCCTTGGAATGGCTGAGTAAAAAAGAAATTTGAGGCCAGGTGCAGTGGCCCACATCTGTAATTCCAGCACTTTGGGAGGCCAAGGTGGGAGGACCACTTGAGCCCAGGAGTTCAAGAGCAGCTTGGGCAGCATGGTGAGACCCCATCTCTCCAAAATACATGTATTTTTAATTAGCTGGACGTGGTTGCACACAATTGTGGTCCCAGCTACTCAGGAGGCTGAGATGGGAGGACTGCTTGAGCCCAGGAGGTGGAGGCTGCAGTGAACTGTGATCACACCACTGAACTCCAGCCTGAGCAACAGAGCAAGACCCTGTCTCAAATAATAATAATAATACAAGCTGACTTCTGAAATGGCATGGCTGCTTACTTCCCACCTTCCTACCCCTCTCAAACAAAGAGGGAGTTTTTGCATTTTCTATTCCTGGTTGCAAAACACAAAAGAAAATGGAAAAATAGTTTATGTGCATTCATGATATGCTTGCTCCTTTGAGACTCTCAAACAGCCAGCACCATCCCTTCCCATAGCCTGCTAGGAGTCAGGATGGCTTCCCAGTGCCTGTTTCTCGACCATTTTAATTTAAAAGCACTGTGAGTAGTAGTAGCTGTGCCTTCTCTGCCACAAGAGAGAAACCCTGGTCAAGAGGTGTGGTTTTGGATGCAATAAGTCCACTGCTTCTTGGAGACGTTCCTGGACATATTCAATCGTGTCTTTCCTGGGTCCTTGGAGTAGTTGGTCAGGATGGGCTTCCCAATCAGTCCACGGGCCTGGGGCTGATTCATGGTGGTCCCAAAGACCTCAGCCCTCTGTGTTTGGCTGGAAGCCCAGAATGGTGTACAGTTCCTCAGGCATGAACCCCAGCAAGTTCTGGACATCACACAAAAAGCAGCACATATAGCACTTTCCCGACATCTTATGGATGATGTTCTTGTCATAACAGTAGGTAAACCCAGGCTCAGCTTCTTGTAGTTCATCTTGGGCTTATTTTTCCTGACTCCCCACTGGCAGGCAACATTGTCAGCGTTGGCAAGTTTAAACTCCCACCTGTCCCTATTCCAGCTGATGAAATGACTGGCAAGACTGTCTAAAATTCCAGGAGAAACTGCTGTGGGTGAATAGGTCCACTTTCTGTGAAGCCGGACAGCATAGCCACAGGTATAACTGGTTTGCCTTGCTCCACCGGGTTGCTCCTCTCTTGGATGTAATCCTTGAAAGGCATGGTCAACTTTTTGAGGCAGGGAGACTGACTGCAGTTTTCTTTGAAGCTCTCGAAGAAAGGAACCTGCTGCACATCCAGTAAGGATGACTGGCTGTTCCAGGTGCCTGAGCTCTCAAAGCTGTCTGCTTCGTGATTTAAATGTTAAAAAAGCAGACAGCTTTAAATGTCTGCACCATTCTCAGGGGATTTGTGGTCTTTAGGCTTCCCAGAATTGTTGGTGAGCAAATTCAACTTGCCTAGAAAGTCCTGACTGATGGAGCATAGTTGAGGCTGACAGAGCTGAGCTGAGACTTGGAGAACATCTGAAACTCCTGTTCAGAGCTGAGCACGCTGGGTGCAGAAGCTGGACACATGCTGTCCAGGAGGCTGCCTTTGGGGTAATTGTGTGTTTGCATACCATAGGGTACATGCTTTATGCCAAAACCTGATGTATTGTTGTTAAACCAATGAGGAATTGAGTTCAGGCATGAATTTTCTTTATATTGATCTTTTGTCTTTTCTTGGCTTTCTTCGGTTATCTGGTCCAGATGTTCCCAGAAAATGTCATCCACAAAGTCAAGTACCAGCTCCAGAAAGTAATCCTTGCCAAGGTTATACAATACCTGGCCACTCATGCTAAGCCTCTGGAGATTCACGTTCACCAGACTGAACTTGTTGGTAGAGCAGAGAAGCCCCTGGCATACTTACTGCTTACTCCACAGCCAGGGTTTCTTTGGAATGCCAAAGCACTGCTTCTCCTTTTTGAAGCCACTGAAGGTAGCTTTTAAAGCTTGAGTCATCACAGCCTTGCTATACAGAGTTAACAAGGGCAATGCACAGTTGGCAAGTCATGAGAAATTGAATCCAAGCCTGTTGGCACTTTTTACAGTGTTTGGTCTTTTTTTATTATTATTATACTTTAAGTTTTAGGGTACATGTGCACAACGTGCAGGTTTGTTACATGTTTGCTCTTTATTTAGAAAGTGAAAAACAGCAAACACAGACCCATAAAAAGTGTCAAAGGCTGGCTGGTGCCTGAGTGTCCCTCCGTAACTGTTAGCCACAGGGGCTATGTGGTCCATATTCTTGATTCTAAAATCATTCATTGTGCTGCTGCAGGCAAGTCCAGTGCATGATCGGGGTGGTGGCTACTCAGGGCCCATGGCTATTCGGTGTGCAATGTGTTAGGGCACACAGGTGCAGGCATGGGGCTAGAAAAGGGACAATCAGGGAGGCTGGATGCAGGCCAGGTGGCTCCCAGCACTCAGGGCTGGGGTGACACCGTGCTCACCCGCCATTGGAGCAAGTAACTAGCCCGTCCCCCATGTGGCATGCTCTTCAGGAGTGGGGGAAGGAGGGAGGATGGATGGCTGAGGGAAAAGGGAAGGAGGGAGAGGAAGGAAGAGGGGAGGAGAGAGAAAGAAGAGGAGAAGGGAGGAAGACAGGAGGAGGGGCCAATAGCAGCTTTGATCAGGCAAAAGAAACAATCAGTGAACTTGAAGATAAGTTGATTGAAATTATCCAGTCTGAGGAGTAGAAAGGAAGGAGAATTAAGAAGAATGAACATAGGAGACTTATGGGACATCATCAAGCATAACAACATATATACAATAGGATACCCAGAAGGAGAGGAGGGAAAGTAGCATAAAGAATATTTAAAGAAACGTTGGCCCCAAACTCCCAAATTTAATAACAGACATAAATCTACACATGCAACAAGCTCAAGGAATTCTAAGGGAGATAAACTCAAACAGATCCACACTGAAAAGCATTATGTCAAACTGTTCAAAGACAAAGAATCTTGAAAGCACTGAGAGGGAAATTACCTGTCAGTTAGAAAAGATCCTTACTAAGATTAACAACCAATTTTTCATTAGAAGCAATGAAAGCCAGAAAGCCATGTAATTACATATTTAAAGTGTTACGAGGAGAAAAAAAAAACTGTCAACCAAGAATTCTATATCTGGCCAAACTAACCTTCACAAATGAAGGAGAAATTAAGACATTCTCAGATAAACAAAACTTGAAGGAGTTTGCCACTAGTAGTGTTTTCCTACAAGAAATGGTAAAGAGTTCTTCAGGGTGAAATGAAAGGACACAAGACAGTACTTAGAAGCCTTAGGAAGAAACATAAAGTACCAGTCAAGATAACCATATAGGTTACTTTTAGGTTTTAAGTTAGGGCTGGGGGTGGGGGGGGACGGGATAATGTGGAGTTGATGCTGAATGGTTACAGAGTCTCTGTTTGATGATAAAGTTTAGAAATAGGTAGTGGTAATGATTGCATAACATTGTGGATGTAATTAAAGCCACTGAATTGAAAAAAGTAAATTTAAAAAGGCCAGGTGTGGTGGCTCACATCTATAATCCCAGCATTGTGGGAGACCAAGGCAGGAGGATCACTTGAGGCCATGAGTTTGAGACAGCCTGGGCAATGCGGTGAGACCCCATCTTTTTTGAAAAATAATAATAGCCCCTGCAGTCACTGCCACCACTGCCCTGGTGGCTCTCACCCTTCAGCCTGCAGGTGCCCCCGGCTCCCCAGGACCCCTGGCTGCTGCCTGCCTTCCCTCTGCCCCTGCCAGCCCCACCACTGCATTTCTTTCTGTCACCACTCTTCTGATGCGGCCCTCCCTGCGTGAGTGGCCTGAGCTCAGGTAACCACGCGGAAGTCCTATCTCAATGGGTTCTTCTACAGCAGCTCAGGAATCTTATCAGGAAGCCAACCTTGACCTTGGGTGACCTCTTGAGAGCTTGGGACCCACCACCAAGAAGGGCAGTGTATCAGTTTCTTGTGACTGCAGTAACAAATTTACACACACTGAATGGCTTTAAACAACAGAAATTTATTCTCTCACAGTTCTAGAGGCCAGAAGTAAAAAATCAAGGTCTGGGCAGGGCCATGTTCCCTTCACAAGTGCTAGCGGGAGGCACCTTACAGCTTCTCTCAGCTCCTGGCAGCTCTAGGCCTTCCATGACTTGTGGCCGCATCTCTCCAATCTCTGCCTCCATCTTCACATCTTCTCCTTATGCCTGTCTCAAATCTCCCTCTGTTTTTACCTTGTTAGAGATTGGACTGTCATTGGATGTAGGGCCCACCTGAAATCTAGATTAATCTCATTTTGCTATCCTTAATTTGATTACATTTGCAAAGACCCTTTTATCAAGTAAGGTCACATTTACAGATTACAGGGCTTAGGGAATGGGGGTGTCATTTTGCATGCCCCCATCCAATCCATACAGGCAGTGTCCTCTCCCTTGTGGGACTGGCCTACCTCCTCAGCTGTCTTCCCAGAATTTAATGTCTTTTAGGTCCTGTCTCTTGCTGACCTGGAGCCCTGTGTTCCCCAGTGCAGGAACTGATGGCACTAAGTACCTTGATAAAGCTCTTACTGCCACCAAAAGAAAATAGAGTGACCATCTTTCCCCTTCTCTGAGTTAAGGCCAAGTGCCTCTTCCTGTTGGCTCACTCCTCCCCCGACCCTTTATGTTGTGCAACCCTCCTCTCCCAGCTAAGAAACAGGAAGGACTCTTAAAGACAGCATTAACCAAGGGGGCCCCCATTTTCAAAGCTTGGGAGCAATAACTGCTGCTGGTTGAAACTGACAATTACCACTGATAATAAATTTAATTTTACCCCCACAAAAATAATAATAATTTTTTAAAGCCACTGAACTGTATATGTCAAATTGGTTAAAACAACAAATTTTATGTTATACATATATTACCATAATTTTAAAAAATTAATAATGTAATATAACAGCCATCTAATTATACACTTTAAATGGGTGAATTGCATGGTGTAAAATAAAGCTCTCAGTAAAGCTGTTTGTTAAACATTGACAGAATGATTTACAAAAGTGATCCAACTCTACATTGTTTATAAGAGATTCACCTTAAAGACAAATTGACAAATAGGTTAAAAGTGAAAGGAAGAAAACAGATATTCCATGCAAATTGTAACCAAAAATGAGAGGGATATCTATTACTAATATCAGACAAAATAGACTTGAAACCAAAAATTGTTACAAGAGACCAAAAACGACCTTATATATTGATAAATTGGCCAACCCATCAAAAAGTTGTAAAAATTATAAATATATGCACCAGTCAAGAGAGCCCCAAAATAAGTGAAGCAAAAATTGACATATTGAAGGGAAAATATACAGTTCTACAATAATAGTTGGAGACTTCAATAATAGATAGAAGTACTAGTCAGAAGATGGATGAGTAAATAGAAGATTTGAACATTGTAAACTGATTAGGTCTAACAGACATAAATAGAACACTTGTCCCAACAACACCAGACTACACATTATTGTCAAATGCACATGGAACAGTCACCATGATGGAAGGTATGTTAAGCTAGAGAACAAGTCTGCATAAAATTAAAAAGACTGAAATCACACAAAGTATATCCTCCAACCAAAATGGAATGGAACTAAAAATCAATAACAGAAGGAAAATTGGAACATGTATAAATACATGGAAATAAAACAACACACTCTTAAATAACTAATGGATTAAAGAAAAAGTCAAAACAGATGCCTATAGAACACTCCACCAACCATAGCAGAGTACACATTCTTCTAAAGTGCTCATGGAGTGTTCTCCAAGATCAACCATATATTAGGCCATAAAACAAATGACAATAAGTTTAAAAAGACTAAGTCATACAAAGTATCCTCTTAGAGCATAGTGGAGTCAAACCAGAAACTAATAACAGAAGTTGGACCCTTACCTCACAATACATACAAAAATTAACTCAAAATGGATCAACATCAAAATAAAAGAACTACAACCATAAAACTCTTAAAAGGGAAATTTGGAGTAAAGGTTCATGATCTTGGATTTGGCAATGACTTCTTAGATATGACACCAAAGCAAAAGCAAAAAAATATATAGATAATTTGATTTTATCAAAGTTAAAAACTGTGTATCAAAAAACTGTATCAAGAGCGTGAAAATGGCCAGGCATGGTGGCTCACGCCTGTAATCCCAACACTTTGGGAGGCAGAGGCAAGCAGATCACCTGAAGTCAGGAGTTCAAGACCAGCCTGGCCAACATGGTGAAACCTCGACTCTACTAAAAATACAAAAATTAGCCGGGTGTGGTGGCACACACCTGTAATCCCAGCTACTTGGGTGACTGAAACAGTAGAATCGCTTGAACCCAGGAGATGGAGGTTGCAGTGAGCCAAGATTGCGCCACTGCACTCCAGCCTGGGCAATAGAGTGAGGCTCTGTGCCCCTTTTTTTGAAACCTTATATCTGCTTGCTCCAAGCAAATTTAAGACTGTAATGGTATTCCTGTCAGTTGTTTCCTTGGTTGGGTTACGTATTCAGATGTTATCTACATACTGCAGGAGGCTGCCTTATCTAAGTTGTAACTCTCAAAGATCTTTGCCTGGGGCTGGTGCAAACAGGTGAGGGCTATCTTGAAAGCCCTGAGGCAATACTATTCATGAGTGTTTCCTATATTTGTTGATTCAAAGGCAAATAGAAACTGAAAGGACAAGTGCACTGTGAGGCAAAAAGACAGCATCTTTAAGGTCTGGTACACTAAACCATTCGCAATGCCCTGGAATTTGGTTAACAAGGTATAAGTATTAGCTAGCAAGAAGTGAAGAGGGTTTCTGCCTCATTTATGATTCTCAAGTGCCATTTGATATTCCCCATTTGGTTTTAAGACTGGTAGAAGAGGGGTATTACAAGGTGATTGGAAGGACACTAGTAACCATGTTATAAGAATTTAGAAATTAAGGGCTCCAATCGTTTCTTAGCTTCTAACTTTAGGGGATATCAATTTTCACTGGGGTGCCTATTGGGGTCCTTTCATTTAATGAGCATGGGTTGAGCTCAAAGAGACCTTCTGAGCACCCTGTCATCCCAGATGGCAGGATTTACTCATTCTAAGATTGACATAGAGAGGTGATCTGTTGGCCCTGCAGAGAGGACCATTTGGGAGGGACTGGTGCCTTTGGGTGATATGATGGCTCCCATTATATTTAATAAATCGCTCTCTAAGAGTAGGGTAGGACACTCATAAATAAGCAACAAGAAGTGTGACTTAAACTGATCTCTTTACTGACATGTGAGTCGGGAAGTAAAATAGTAAGAATAGGGTTTCCCATTGACTCCAGTTATAGTACAACTTTTGAAGGTCACTAGCCCAACTGGAGAGTTAACACAGAGTAGGAGGCCCCGGTATTGATTAAAAAATCAATATTCTTACCTACCGTGTCAAGGGTCAGCCAGGGTTCCAGATTGGTGACTGGAATGTCCTTTTCAATGGGGGCCATCTGGATCCCTGGGCCTCCTCAGTCTTGAGTTAGTGCCATCTCGAGGGAGGATGTCCCCTTTCCCCTTCAGGACTGAGGAAAATCCATTCCCTAATGACTATCTTGTTTACAGACTGGCCATAGCCCAGGGGCAGCTGGGTGAACCTTCTGGCCTGGTGCTCTGATTGTTTGCATTGAAAGGAGCCTCCTTAATTGTTATTACCTTGTTGTTGACCAGTTTCCAAGCTTCAAGGTTCCTGGGGGTGACTTTGAGGTGGCAGGACACTATTGTCAGAGAGAGCTGTCATTTTACCCTGGGCCTTATCTCACCAGTTCTTCATCTGGACTCTGCCTTTCTCCTCAGCCAGATTCCTATTATGAAATACTCCAAAAGCCATTTCTAAAATTTGAGGGACAGGTGTTTGTGGCCCTAATAGTAATTTCTGTGGTTTTCTCCTGATATCTGGGGTAGACTGGCTAATAAAGTTTTGTCCTGGTGAAACTTGGCCTTCAGCAGACATAGGGTCTATGTTGGTGTACTTTTGGAAGGCCTCCATTAAGCACCCCTGAAAGAAAGCAGGGTTTACATCTTTTCCCTGTGTGACTACTTTGACTTTCTCTTAGTTAACAGGTTTTTTAACACATTGTCTGATTTCTGCCAGGAGGCATTGGACCATGTAGTCCATCCCTCTTCTTTATTCCTCCAGACCTGTTGTAACTCCAATGTAGGTCCAGGGAGAGATCAGCAATAGCTGCCACTTCATGGGTGGCAGGCTGGTCAACTTCCTTGCTATCTATGTATCCCTGACCGGCTAACCAGATTCTTTGTTGTTCCTGTGGAGTACAGCAAAAAAAAGGACAACTTGTGTACCTTTCAAGTTAAGTCGAAGGCCAAAGTTAGAGCCTGGAATGTGTCAGTAAATGCACTGGCTTCCTCTGAGAACAGTCTGAGGTTTTGCTTGCACTGGATTAGATCATTTATTGGGAATGGAACATGTACTCTAATGGTCCCTTCTCCACTTGGACTTCCCCTAAAGGGAGCAGTTTTACTGGCCCTGGTTGCTATGGAGTCCCACTGCGAGTTATTCCAACTGGGCTAGTCCCTAGTGTACAAGGCAAGGAGGATAAAGAGGAGCATAAGCAGGAGTTGAAATGGGATTAGATTCTCCAGAAGACTCTGATAGTGTGGGAGGTGCTGGGGACTCGGAAGGAGGTGTGAGTCCCTGAGAGCCCCTATGTGGAGCTGGTGTTGGACTGTGGGGCCTGGGGTCCTTTCCCCTTAATGAAAGAAAATATTCTAATGCTTCTGCATGGATTTCTTTCATACTGGATTTTAGCCCACAGGTGCTGCATAGAGCTGGGTTCTGTTGTAAGGCCATAAAGGCCTGCACACAGGGTACTTGAGACCACTTACCCTGATTTGTGCAGAAAAGATCTGTGGTGTTAAAGTTCACATTTCCATTCTGTGGCCATTTTTCATTGTTTGCTTAATTGTACCCAGGGCAAACTGTGTGACAAAAGAAGGTGAGTTTTTTTTTCCCTTTTTTAACTCATCTAACCAAATGATATGCCAGTTTTTAAAATATAAATCCCATGGGTGTTTCAGTGAGAGTAGAGAAGTCCAATGGTGCCAAGAGAATCCTGCAACGATGGACACATATACCAAAGTCCAGGAGGTTGTGGGTGTCCCCATGAGCCGAGCTAGATCATGAAGTGGTACAGGGTATTTGCTTGAATCCCCATGAGACCGAGGCCCTAGGATGTCACCAGAGTTTGCTATGCACCATCCTAGGTCTCGCCAGCCCTGGACATCTCCAGGCTCAACCAAGGCAGCCCCTGCTGCTGGCTGGGGGGCCCAGGTGTCTCACCGACAAGACTTTCCCTACCTCACTGGTTTGCCATTTATAATACCAAGAATGCCTGGATGCATTCCAGGCATTCCAATAGTTATAATACCAAAAATGCCTGGATGCAATCCCTGGGACCAGGCATCTACATGACTGCACATCTTTTTTTTCAGCATAGAAAGTTTGTGGAAGGACAATCTGAAGGAGTATGAAAGTGCATAAAGCCTGCAGGGATAAGGACCTTAATGTGCCCCTCAAAACAGAAAGCTTTGTCAATAGAAAGTCAGATTAGAATATAAATCACAATAGCCACAAAGTGGCAGTCAAGTATTTCCAGAGGGACAACAAACGTGCTGAGTCTGAAATGTGGCCAGAAATGTGACACTAAGCAGCAAAATAGCCTGAATATTGAATATTGAGGGCAACCCACATGGTTAGTATAATTATGAATAGTGCAGAAGTCGCAGCCAAAAATAGAGCAGCACATATATTCACATAAAGAATATAGGTGACTTAAAAACTTTTTCCCCACAACTTCAATGAAAAAGCCCTAGAAAGAGCAGTCATACTCAACCAGGTAGTTTGGGACTGCCATAGGACACATCACGGGTGCAGGGAAACTGAAGTCAATGAAGCAGACAAACTTCTATCTGTGTCATGGCACCAGAAATGTTGACAGCTGCTGTGAGACCTCGGTTCTTGTTTTCCTAGTTTAACAATTTAAGCAAGAGACACACAGCAAAGGAGATGCAGCACAGAGCAATTTTTTGCAAAGGAAAAAGAATATTTTCAAATTTAAGTGCAGAATAGAGAGTATACCCTGAGACAGAGAAAGAATTCAGGGCGGAGTGTTTGAAAGCACGAGACAGCACTGATTATTACTGGGGAAACTCCCTTTATGGGAGTCTTACATGATTATTCATAAGGAGGTGGGAAAAAGTGTAGCTAGCAAGCATGTTCAGGGTGGTCCTCTGGGTGCATATTTGCAGTAGCTGTCCATGCTTGTTCATGCATCACATGTCTCATTAGTATCTTAAATCTCCGCCCAGGGATGTGTTTTCGACTATTATAATGAACAAAGGGTCAGTGTGAGGACAGGTAAACTTAAAGTACGCATGCTTTCTACAGAGGAAATTCCCGAATGAAGATAGCTATGCTTGAATGAGCTTAAGTACAAGGAATGCTGAGCCTTATTGGTGTTGATTGTATGGTCACCATGATTGCTTTGTCCCAAGGACATGGTCACTTCCTTGACTTCCTATCCTGCCTCGGTGTGATTAGATATCGATACATTTTGTATATAAAAGAATTTACCTCATAAAAGATCACAAGAAATTATTGAAAGTCCAAATGCTTAAATATTTCTAAATTTAGGTGAACTTACAGGTGTTTATAATGTTATAGCTAACCGTAGACCACCATGGGTCTTATTAGTTTTAAAAATACAAAACAAATATTTAATGCTTCTGGGAAATCATGTTAAATCTTTTGAGAACCAAACAAGCAAACCGTATATTCTCACTATTCATTGTACCACAGATGTGATCAATTCTGAATAAGTGTTTCAGATGACTAAGTATATTTGCACTAACAATAATGTTACAACAATAGAACAAAGTTTTTTTTAACTTCATTGAAATTAAAAGAAGAAAGCTGGATAGGGTCTCGTTTACAAAATGTTCAACAAATTAGAAGGTAATATTGGCACAAAAGTACTGAAGGCCAGGGATATAACAGAGCATCTATGGCAGGTGTATACAAGGGTACATACTTTCCAGAATTTATGCAAAAGTAATTATGCCAAACACAAGACTCACTGGGCTCATTTTTTGCATGATTTCAGTGAGTATAGGGAAGTTCTTGTGTCTATTTGAAATAATACATCAAAATATATCTGGAAAATATATATTTGTATGGAGACATACTGGACATCAAGATAACATGCAATCGAGACACTAGAAACTAATTAAAGATGGTTATCAAATATTAAAACACATAATATGAAATGACATAAAACATTATGCCAAGCATCAAGTGTCTTGTCACATGTAGATTACAAAGTTTTGTGTAAGTTTTTGATTTAATAATATTTTCTGCCAAGTAGAAAAAGTTAATAAAGCTCTATAATCTTTTTTAAAAAACATATCTTGGCCAGGTGCAGTGGCTCATGCCTGTAATCCCAGCACTTTGCGGGGGTGAAGTGGGTTGACTGCTTGAGCCCAGGAGTTCCAGACCAGCCTGGACGACATGGTGAAACACTGTCTCTAAAAAATATATAAAAATTAGCCAGGTATGCCGGTGCACACATGTAGTCCCAGCTAATAGAGAGACTCAGATGGGAGGATCACTGGAGCCCAAGAGGTCCAGGCTGCAGTGGGCCATGATAGTGCCTCTGCACTCCAGTCTGGGCAACAGAGCAAGACCCTGTCTCAAAAAAAAATTCTATAATTATACATACAGAAAAGCAAAGCTACCTTTGCTTACAGCAAGTGGAATAAAGCATCTTTGAAAGTATGTTTGATGGAGGTGAAAGTTTAACAAGATAAATGAATGCATTTCCTTAATTTGAAAATGTAGGGAATAGAAAACTAGAGAAATTAGAAATGTTCAAATCACTAGATAACAATATAAAATATTTTGGGAAAAGTACAATTCAAATAGAAAGTAAAACACTTATAGATGCCTTAATTTCATATTAATAATGGAGATACGACAAAGTAAACAAAGTGTTTGGAATCTTTTAGTTGGAGAAATATTACTTTTTATGAATACATCTGATCTACGAAAGAAACCACTGACGTAACATAAATATTCGGTTGATATGTCTTGTAGATTTTCATCTGCAATAACTAGTTTGAAGCAGAACACAGTATTAATACTTTGAAAAACATCAGCATCATGTTTGGATCTTGTAAAACTGAGTCACTTACCTCCCTTTGCACTGTCTTATCCAACTTTAGCCTTCAGATTTTTATTGAACAGTACCAGGTCACAGTGGCATCCTGCAGAAGAACTTTCAGTAAGCTGAAGTTGAAAAAAAATCACTTCATATTATCACTTTGTCAACAGAAATTGACACACATGGCAATTCTTCTAATTGAAAATGAGATAAAAAAGTACTATATTCTCAAAATATGAGTTTGCTTCCATTAGAGCCAGAAAGTGAGATGTTAATAAATTCTATTTGGAGCTTAAATAAAGTATTTCAATTTAAAATAATATTGCAGGTGGGCTGAGCGTCTCACGCTTATAATCTCAGCACTATGAGAGGCTGAGGCAGGTGGATCCCTTGAGCCCAGGAGTTCAAGACCAGCCTGGGCAACATGGCAAAACCCGTCTCTACAAAATATACAAAAAGTAGCCATGCATGGTGGTGTGGGCCTGTAATCTCAGCTACTTGGGAGGCTGAGGTAGGAGGATTGTTTGAACCCGTGAGGTTGAGGCTGCAGTGAGCTGTATTGTGCTACTACACTCCAGCCTGGGTGACAGAGTGTATATATATATGGAGCTATATATATATACACGGAGATATAGATATATATCTCTCTCCATATATATATATGGATATATATATATGGATAAATATATAGGGATATATATATGGATATATATACAGATATATATATATGGATATATATACGGATATATATATGGATATATATATATGGACAGAGAGAGAGTAAATAATAAAAAATCAACAAAATAATATTGTAAGGTTTGTTCACCTACTTTCCAAATTTTCAATATCTTTGTGACAACTTTAATGTTCTGGAAACACTAATTGTTTATAAATGTATGAAATTATTTTTATCAAGGTGCACATTTTCCCCATGCCTTGGGCTCCAGTGTGACTCCACATAGCACTAAGTAAGGGGGGGATTAGGGCTCCCCATATTCAGGCATCGTGAGTGACTCTTCCTGGAATATAAAAAGGAGAGAAGTGGAAGAAGGTAGGGGTGGCTCTGAAAGCAGAGGTTTTCCCACACCGTCTCAGCTGACATCGCACTGTCAACAACGGGGTTCAGAGGACCACCCTCGCTGCAAAGGAGTCTGAGATGGAAGATATTTTTTAAAAGTCTGCCCAAAACAAAATCAGGATTCCAATAGAGAGGAAGAAAGGGGAATGGATAGTAAGTAGTCAGGTAGCAATGCTAAGGTAGTCAGGTAGCAATGCTAAGGTAGTCAGGTAGCAATGCCTGCCCACAAATGGACACTGAACCACGACACGGGTAGATAGTCTGCAAGTTGTAGTGCTATGATGAAAACAAGGGGCTGAAATCACTGAGGGTCTTACTTCAGATGGTATGACAAAAAGGTCTCTCTGAGGAAGTGGTATTTAAAGAGAGATAGAATAGATGACCAGGCACAGCAGCTCACGCCTGTAATCTCAGCACTTTGGGAGCCCATGGCAGGTGGACTGCTTGAGACGAGGAGTTCAAGACCAGACTAAGCAATATAGCAAGATCACATGTCTACAAAAAAATTTAAAAAAAATAAAGAAAAATGGACAAAATGAGAAACAGTGATTTGGGCAGAGGAAAGAACAACTACTAAGGCCCAGCAGCAAACACATGCCTGTCATGTTTGAGGAACATCAAAGAGGTGGAGTGGCTTCAGCACAGGGATGGACGGGACAGGGCAGGTAGGTGGCACCAAGCGTGGTTAGGAATATGAAACAGGGTCCTCACCATGCAAAGCTCTTTCAACTATCCCTTCTGTGATTGCATCATCAGTCCTTCTTGGCTGAAAGTTCTGAGATTATGATTTGGGTTTTTGTTTTTGTTTTTTGGGCCTCCATCCACAATATCCACCCTGCTTATCGTGGAGTTGGGGCTGGCCAAGGCAGAAATCCATGATTTCTCCAGTTCCTCCAGCAGCCGCAGCCTGGGATTGGTCTTGCTGCCAACCTGCTAGCTGATGTACAGAGGATGAGCCCTCAGCCTGTGTTCACAGCATTCCCTAAAGCCCTTTTCCCTAGACTTGTCCCAGCTTTGTGGGACTGCACTTCTGCTCAGTTTCCTTGACCAGCACTTCTGGAACTTATAAAATCTGAAGTCTACCAAAACTTTCATGTATTTTTCTAAATTCTGGAATTTACATAACCTTGCAAATATTATTCCATAAGAGACCCAAATCTGCTCTTTGTATCTCTTTTTCTTCCCTCTTTCTTAAAGAGATTGGCCAGGGGGAACCACCTGGATTGGACTCTTCCAGTAAGCCTGCTTGTTGGGCTCTCAGCTGTCCACTTAGGAAACACAATGTTGAGTCCCTAGGACCTGCTAGCAAACTCTGGCATTGTAGATGACAGATTCTGGTGTCCCCTGGGCACCGATCCATCCTAAATCTTTCCTTCCCAGTTCAGAAAAAACCCACAGTGGCTATGCTGACTTCTGATGTAGGCGCTGCCCCTTTGGGTTCAAACATAGGTTAGTACAGCCCACTGCTGGCTACATAGAAGACATTGTGAAAACGCAAATATCTATATACCCCTTTTTACATTTCGTAGGGCATCATGTTTACTATTCTCCCTCACAGGTCTTGCAGAGCAATTGGAACTTTCTCAGATACAAAGATCTCTGTATATATAATTTTATGTTCTGTAACTTGTTCAGAAACTTCTTCATTCTGGTTCTGAGATTAATGTATTACATACATTGGATATCCCACCTTTAAGCAGAACATCAAGTATATTTGTGGACCTGCCACACATCTGTGGCAATGTGGCAACCATGCTTTTCCACTTTCAGAGGAGACCTACTTTAAAGCAAAAGCTTTTTTGAGAATCATCAGATTGTGTTTGGTATGGCAGCAGGGACAGGGAGATTAGAACACAGGTTAGTGTCATCCCCCCTCACCAAGGCTCCTAAAAGCATTGGCTGGCTCTGGTGGCCCTGTCTCTTTGTCCTCAACCATCAAGATTTGGCTTTACCATTTACTGACAGTGGGACACAGGTCATTGTCTCATCTTCTTTGGCCTGCGCTTCCTCACCAGTAAGGTGGGGTGGGCGATTTCTACTGCACACGTTCCTCAGCAGTAGTAAAAGAGATGAGACATTCCAAGTGTCTGTACCATGCCTGGGCATAGTTGGCACTCAGAAAATTTGTGGGCTAATGATGAGGGCAAAGATGAATGATACTGGCTGGGCTCCACAAGTGCAGGGAATGCTGCTCTGTAGGCTATTTACTGCTGATCCCCAGCTTCTGGCATGCAGCCTGCCACAGATGATGAATAAATGAAAGAGGTGTCAGACATGGAGTGAAAATAAAGTCACTTTTTTTCTAGACAAAAGGGAAGGATCTGTAGAATCATATAAAAATAGGGATGTTTGATGATAGAGTGGAGATAGAGTGTTCGGTTCTAATAGCCACCTCTATTTTCTCAGAATATTTGAGATAGATAGGAAGCAGGTTAAGGAGGGCTCACTTAGTCTGGCTTCCTGCTGTGTACAGCATGGCATTTATAGATGAACTATAAAAATAATATCAAGTGAGAATTGTAAAGGGCAGCAAGATGATACAAAATCATGAGTACAAGAAACCCATGAATGTTTATTCTGCTGTTGTACTTGTTTACTGCATGTATTCATTATGCCAAGAGGTAAAAAGGTAGTTTTATTGTATTATCTCACCTGATCTCTGATTGAAAGATCTGGGATTTCCACATGGTATATCCTTCTATTTCATGATATAAATAATTCCCTAGAAACTGATTCATACATAGCTGTCCCTCTGCGGGGGTGGGGGGAATACACCTATCTTGCAGCTCAACCTCTTCACTTGGTTTCCAGATGCTAGGGTTACTCACAATGTCCATTAAGAGGAGATGGAAAATGGCCAAACACAACCTGACAACATCTTGTCAACTGTTCCACCAGGACTATTTAATAGGCCAGAAGCTGGTATGTCATCCATGAGTACCAGGGATCTGTGTATGTTTGTTTATTAGTTGTACTGTCCTACTTGGTTTCCATATGCATGCATACCGTAATGAAGGGGAAAAGGTGTTTTTGTTGTATTATCTATTGTGAGCTCAATTTGAGGGGGCTCAGATGGCCACCTGGCATATTCTTCAGTTTTATGGCATAATTTCCTAGAAACTGAGTATCAGTGGGATATACCGGTGGTGTTGTCATAGTGCACTTACCTCACAGCTCAACCTCTTCCTTTGAACAGAGGATGGAAAATGGCCAACCCTAAACTGATAACATCTTTTCAACTGCTCCACCACAGCTTGGTGATATGGCAGCAGCTGGAATTTCATCCACGAGTACCAGGGATCTGTGTATGTCTGCTTATTAGTTGTACTGTCTTACTTAATTTCCATAAGCAGGCATATTTTCATGAATGGTAGAAGATGGTTTGTTGTATATTTTTTCCTAGCCTCAATTTGAGGGGTATCAGTAGCCACCTGGCATATCCTCCCCTGCTTTCTTATATGATTTTCTAGAAACTGAGCATCAGAGGGATATACCTGTGGGGTTGACATAATGCACTTACCTCACAGCTCAACTTCTTCATTTGGTTTCCAGATGCTACCGTGAATTAAAATGTCCATGAAGAGCACATGGAGAATGGCCAAACACAACCGGATAACATCTTGTCACATGTTCTATCAGAGCTGATTTATATGGCAGGAGCTGGTATTCCAGCGATGAGTACCAGGCATCAGTGTATGTTTATTTATTAGTTGTACTGTCCTCCTTGGTTTCCATATGCATGCGTAGTGTCATGAGGGGAAAAAGGTGGTTTTGTTGAATTATCTTTCCTGGCCTCAATTTGAGGAGATGTAGATAATTATTTGATGTATTCTCCTGCTTTATGGGATAGTTTCCTAGAAACTGAGCATCAGTGGGATATACAAGTGGGGTTGACATAACGCACTTACCTCACAGCTCAATCTCCTTCTTTGGTTTCCAGATGCTACCATCATTCACAATGTTGGTGAAGAGAGGATGGAAAACAGCCAACCCCAAATTGATAATGTCTTGTCAACTATTCCACCACGGGTTCGTCATATGGCAGCAGCTGGTATTCCATCCATGAGTACTATTTATCAGTGTATGTTTGTTCGCTAGCTGTACTGTCCTACATGGTTTCCATACGCATGCAGTGTAATGCAGGGAAGAAGGTGGTTTTATTGTATTATCTTTTCTGGCCTAAATTTGAGGGATCTCAGACCACCACTTGATATATCCTCCTGTTTTATGGGATGATTTCCTAGAAACTGAACATCGGAAGGACATACCTATGGCATTGACATAATGCACTTACCTCACAGCTCAAATTCTTTATTTGGTTTCCAGATGCTACCGTCACTCACAATGTCCACAAAGACAGAATGGAAAATGGCCAACCCCAACCTGATCACTACTTGTCAACTGGTCTGACAGAGCTTATTAATATGGCAGCGGCTGATATTCCGTTTATGAGTACCAGGGATCTTTGTATGTTTGCTTATAAGTTGTACTGTCCTACTTGGTTTTCATATGCATGCCTAGTGCCATGAAGGGAGTAAGGTGGTTTTGTTGTATTATCATTTCTGGCCTAAATCTAAGGCATCTCAGATCACCACGTGATATATCCTCCTGCTTTATGAAACAATTTCATAGAAACTGAGCATCAGAGGGATATACTTTTGAGTTGGCATAGTGCACTTACCTCACAGCTCAACCTCTTCCTTTGGTTTCCAGATGCTACTGTCACTCACAATGTGTATGAACAGAAGATGGAAAATGGCCAACCAGCACCTGATAACATGTTGTTGACCCTTCCACCAGGGCTTATTAATATGGCAGCCACTGATATTTCATCCATGAGTACCAGGGATCCGTGTAAGTTTGCTTATTAGTATTACCATCCTACTTGGTTTCCATATGCATGCACAGTGTCAAAAAGGGTGGGAGGTGGTTTTGTTGTATATTTCCTGGTGTCAGTTTCAGGGATCTCAGATGGCAACCTGCTATATGCTCCTGCTTTATGACATAGTTTCCTAGAAACTGAGCATCAGAGAGATATACCTGTGGGGTTACCATAATACACTTACCTCACAGCTCAGCCTCTTCATTTGGTTTCCAGATGCTACCATCACTTACTACGTCCCTGAAGAGAAGATGGAAAATGGCCAACCCCAAACTGATAACGTCTTTTCAACTGTTCCAACAGGTCTTAATATGACAGGAGCTGGTATTCCAGCCATGAGCACCAATGATCTGTGTATGTTCACTTATAAGTTGAATTGTCCTGCTTGGTTTCCATATGCCTGCATATTGTCATGAAGGGGAAAGGAAGTTTTGTTGTATAATCTTTCTTGAGCTCAATTTGTTGCATCTGAGATCACCTCCTGTCATGTCCTCCTGCTTTTTGCAATAATATAATAGAAGCTGAGCATCAGAGGGATATACCTGTGGGACTGACATAATGCGCTTCCTCACAGCTCAACCTCTTCATTTGGTTTCCAGGTTCTACTGTCACTTACAATGTCTGTGAAGAGAAGATTTAAAATGACAAACTGCAACCTAATAACGTATTGTCACTTGTTCAACCAGTGGTTACTTACTTGGCAGCAGTTGGTACCAGGGATCAGTGTATTTTATTTACTAGTTGTTCTGTCCTAGTTGATTTCCATATGAATGCATAGTGTCATAAAGGGAAGGAGGTGGTTTTGTGGTATTCTTTTTTGTGAGCTCAATTCGAGGTGTCTCAGATCATCAACTGGTGTATCCTTCTACTTTATGGGATAATTTCCTAGACCCTGAGCATCAGAGGGATATACCTGTAAGGTTGACATAATATACTTACCTCACAGCTCAACCTTTTCATTTGGTTTCCAGATGCTACTGTCACTCACAGTGTCTGTGAAGAGAGGATGGAAAATAACCAACCACAACCTAATAATGTCATGTCAACTCTTCCACTACGGCTTAGTTATTTGGCAACAGCTGTTATTCCAGCCATGAGTACCAGGGATCAGTGTATGTTTGCTTATAATTTGAACTGTCCTACTTGATTTTCATATGCACGCCTCATGTCATGCATGGGAGACACATGTTATCTTTCATGAGCTCAATTTTAGTGTTCTCAGATCACCACCTGGCATATCCTCTCCAGATTTATGAAATAGTCTTCTAGAAACTGAGCATAAAAGGGATATACCTCTTCATTTTGTTTCCAGATGCTACTGTCACTCACAATGTCCATGAAGAGAAGACAAAAAATGGCCAACCAGCGCCCGATAATGTCATCGCAACTGTTCCACCAGCACTTACTAATACGGCAGCAGCTGGTGTTTCATCCATGAGTACCAGGGATCAATGTAAGTTCATTCACTTGTTGTACTGTCCTACTTGGTTTCCATATGCATGCATAGGGTCATGAGAGAAGAAGGCAGTTTTTTTGTATTACCTTTTCTGGCCTCAATTTTAGGGTTCTCAGATTGATACTTGTTATGTCCTCCTTCTTTATGAGATAATTTCCTAGATACTGAGCATCAGAGGGGTAAGCCTGTGTGGTTGACATAATGCGCTTACCTCATAGCTCAACCACTTCATTTTCTTTCCAGATACTGCAGTCACTCACAATGTCCATGAAGAGAATATAAATAATGGCTAACCAGCACCTGATAATGTCTTGTCAACTGTTACATCAGGGCTTGTTAATTTGGCAGGAGGTGGTATTCCACCCATGAGTACCAGGGATCAGCGTATGTTTGTTTACTAGCTGTACTATCCTACTTGGTTTCCATATGAATGCAGTATCATAAATGGAAGAATGTGGTTTTATTGTATTGTCTTTCGTGAGCTGAATTTGTGGGGTCTCAGATCGCTGCTTGGTATATCCTCCTGCTTTATGTGATAAATTCCTAGAAACTGAGCATCAGAGGGGTATATACATGTGTGCTTGGCATAATGCACTGAACTCACAGCTCGACCTCTTTATTTGGTTTCTAGATGCTACCGTCAATCACCATGTCCACGAAGCGAGGATGGAAAACGGCCAACGAACACAGGATAACGTCTTGTCAAATGTTCTATCCGGGCTTATTAATATGGCAGGAGCTAGTATTCCAGCAATGAGTTCCAGGGATCTGTGTATGTGTGTTTTTTAGTTATACCGTCCTCCTTGATTTCCATATGCATCCCCTGTGCATCAGCTAGCAGGTTGGCAGCAAGAGCAATCCCAGGCTGTAGCTGCTGGAGAACTGGAGGAATCATGGGCTTCTGCCTTGGCCAGCCCCACCTCCACAATGGGCAGGGTGGATATTGTGGATGGAGGGCAAAAAACAAAAACCCAAACCATATTCTTAGACTTTTCAACCAAGAAGGACTAACGATGCAATCACAGAAGGGGCAGTTGGAAGAGCTTTGCATGGTGAGGCCCCTGCTTCGTATTCCCAACCTCACTTATTGCCACCCACCTGTCCCCCTCCCATCAATCCCTGTGCTGAAGGCAATCCAGCTTCTATGTCATTCCTCAGACATGACAGGCATATGTCTACTGCTGGGCCTTCGTAGTTACTCTTTCCTCTGCCAAAATAACTGTTTCCCATTTTGTCCATTTTCCTTTATTTTATTTTATTATTATATTTTTTAAATTTTTATATAGATGGGGTCTTTCTATTTTGCCCAGGCTGGTCTTGAACTCCTGGTCTCAAGCAGTCCTCCTGTCTCTGTCTCTCTCGGCTGCCCTTTTTGTTGCTACTTCTGTACTATTCATAATTATATAGCCATGTGCGTTTCTCTCAATATTCAATATTCAGGCTATTTTGCTGCTTAGTTTCACGTCTTTCTGGCCACATTTCAGACTCAGCGCGTTTGTTGTCACTCTGGCAATACTTGACTGCCACTTAGTGGCTATTGTGATTTATTTTCTAATCTGATTTTCTGTTTACAAAACAGAGTTTTGAGGGCCACATTAAGAATCCCTATCCCTCCAGACTTTGTTCATTTTCATACAACTTCAGATTGTCCTTTAATAAACTTTCTATGCTGAAAAAAAGATGTGCAGTCAAGCAGATGCCTGGCCCCAGGGATTGCATCCAGGCATTCCAGTTATTATAATTGGGCATAACAAATGGCAAACCAGTGAAGTAGGGAAAGTCTTGTCAGTGAGACATCTGGGCCCCCCAACTGGCAGTGATTGCCACCTTGGTCAAGGCTGTAGATATCCAGTTCTGGTGAGATCTAGGATGGTGCATGGCAAACACCCGTGACCTCCTAGGGTCTCGGTTTATGGGAATTCAAGCAGATGCCCTGTACTGCGTCGTGGTCCAGCTTGGCTAATAGGGACAGCCATGACCTCCTGGTCTTCTGTACATGTGTCTGTCATTGCAGGATTCTCTTGGCACCATGGGAGCCATCTCCAATACTCTCAATGAAACACTCATGGGATGTATATTTTAAAAGCTGGAATAATTTGGGTGAGATGAGCTAAAAAAGAAAAAAAACCCTTATCTTCTTTTGTAACACTGTTTAGCCTGGGAAAAAGTCAGCTAACAAGAAAAATGGCCAGAAAATGGAAATGTGAACTTTATTATCATCCTACAGCTAGATCTTTTCTGTACAAATCAGGGAAAGTGCCCTGAAGTACCTTATGTGGAGGCCTTTGTGGCCTTATAAGAAAACCCAGCTCTATGTGGCACCTGTGGGCTGAAACCCAGTAAGCAAGGAAGCCACACAGATGCATTAGAAGATCCTTTTATTAAGGGAAGGGAACCCAGGCCCCACGACACAAAGATGGCTCCAGATAGGGGCTGTCAGGGACTCGCACTTCCTTCTGAGTCCCCAGCACCCCCGCTCTGCTACCAGAGTCTTCTGTGGAATGTAATCCCATTTCACTTCCTGTTTATGCTCCTCTTTATGCTCCTTCGCCTTGTGCATTACAGACTAGCCTAGCTGGAATAACTCACAGTGAGATTTCATACCATCCAGGGCCAGAGAATCTGCTCCCTTTATGGGAAATCCAAATGGACAAGGGACCATTAGAATACATGTTCCATTCTCAATGAATGATCTAATCCGGTAAAAGCAAAACCGCAGATGGTTCTCAGAAGAACCCAGTGCATTTACCAACGCATGCCAGGCTCTAACTTTGGCCTTTGACTTAACTTGGAAAGGTATACAAGTTGTCCTTTTTATTGCTGTACTCCACAGGAACAATGGAGAATCTGGCTAGCCAGTCAGGGATACATAGATAGCAGGGCAGCTGACCAGCCTGCCACCCATGAAGTGGCAGCTATTGCTGATCTCTCCCAGGACCCATATTGGAATTACAACATTGGAATTCCTCCTTTATCTGGAGGAATAAAGAATAGGGATGGACTACATGGTGCAATGCCTCCTGGCAGGGATCAGACAATGTGTTAAAAAACCTGTTTCTTAAGAGAAAGTCAAAGTAGTCCCACAGAGAAAACATGTAAACCCTGCCTTCTTTCCGGGGAGCTTAAAGGAGACTTCCAAAAGTATACCAACATAGACCCTACATCCGCTGAATGCCAAGTGTTACCAGGATAAAACTTAATTGGCCAGTCTACCCCAGATATCAGGAGAAAACTATAGAAATTACAATAAGGGCCATAAACACCTATGCCTCGATTATTAGAAATGGCCTTTGGAGTGTTTCCTAATAGGAATCTGGCTGAAGAGGAAGGCAGACTCCAGTGCAAGAACCGGTGATACAAAGCCCAGTCTAAAAAGATAGCTGTTTCTGTCAGTAGTGTCTTGGAACCTCAAGTCACCCCCAGGAACCTTGAAGCTTGGAAGCCAGTCAACAAACAATCAAGGAGCCTGCTTTAAATGCAAACAATCAGATCACCAGGAAAGAGGGCGCACCCAACTGCTCCTGGGCCATGTCCAGTCTGTAAACAGGGTAGCCACTGGGGAATGGATTTTCCTGAGCCCTGAAGGGGAAAGGAGACATCCTCCCTCAAGATGGCACTAACTCAAGACGGAGGAGGCTAAGGGATCCTGACAGCCCCCATTGAAAAGGACATTCCAGTCACCAATCTGGAACCCTGGCTGACCCATGAAGTGGTAGGTAAGAATACTGATTTTAAAAATCAATACCAGGGACTCCCACTCTGTATTAACTTCTCAGTTGGGTCAGTGACCTTCAAAATTGTACCATAACTGGGGTCAATGGGAAACCCTGTTCTTAATATTTTACTTCCTTACTCACATGTCACTAAAGAGATCAGTTAAGTAACACTTCTTGTTGCTTATTCCTGAGTGTCCTGCCCTGTTCTTAGAGAGCGATTTATTAAATACCATGGAAGCCATCATATTACTCAAAGGCACCAGTCCCTCCCAAATGGTCCTCACTGCAGGGTCAACAGATCACCTCCCTATATCAATCTTAGAACAAGTAAAACTTGCCATCTGGGATGACAGGGTATTCAGAAGAGCCCTTTGGGCTCAACCCGTGGTCATTAAAATACAGGACCCCAATAGGTACCCCAGTGAAAACCAATATCCCCTAAAGTTAGAAGCTAAGAAAAGATTGAAGCCCTTAATTTCTAAATTCTTACAACGTGGCTTACTAGTGTCCTGCCAATCACCTTGTAATACTCCTATTCTGCTAGTCATAAAACAAAATGGAGAATATCAAATGGCACAAGACATGAGAATCATAAACGTGGCAGGAAACCCTCTTCATCCCTTAGTAGCTAATATCTATACCTTGTTAACCAAATTCCAAGACATTGCCAATGTTGTAGTGTACTAGATCTTAAAGATGCCATCTGTTTGTATCCCAGTGCACCTGTCCTTTCAGTTTCTATTTGCCTTTGAATGGACAAATATAGGAAACACCCATGAATAGTATTGCCCCAGGGCATTCAAGATAGCCCTCACCTGTTTGCACTAGCCCCAGGCAAAGATCTTTGAGAATTACAATTTAGTTAAGGCAGCCTCCTACAGTACTTAGGTAACAACTGAATATGTAATCCAACCCAGGAAACACCTGACAGGAATACCATTACAGTCTTAAATTTGCTTGGAGCAAGCAGATATAAGGTTTCGAAAAAAGGGGCAGAGAGAGTAACTTCCCTAGAGTAACAAACAGAGAGTAACTTGCCTAGGGCACATTGTAACCCCTGGAACAAGGAAGCTCTCAGGGGAAAGAAAACAAGCCATAACGGAGTTGCTTGGTCCCCAAACCAGGAGACAACTCTTAACTTTTCTTGAAATGTCTGAGTTCTGTAGAATCTGGATTCTGAGATTTGGGCTAATGGCTCATCCTCTATATGAGGTCATTAAATGGCCTGACACTGAGCCCTACGATGGCAAAGAGAACAAACCAGGGCATTTCAAGACATAAGAAAGGCCCTTATTGAGGCTCCTGCCCTGGAAATTCATGACTTGGAATATCTATGCACCTTATATGTGGCAGAGAAACAGGGAGTCCTCACCAAAAACTGGGAGAAACACCTCATCCAGCTGACTACATTTCAAAGCACATGGACTTTGTGGCCTGTGGATGGCCTGGTTGCCTTAGGGCAGTCACAGCCACTGCCATCCTGGTGGAGGAAGCCCTAAAGCTGACTTTTAGACACACTTTAGAGGTCCTCATTCCGCATCAAGTGCAGGGAGTTTTAGAAATAAAGGGCCACCATTGGCTCTCAAGAGGAAGACTCACCAAACATCAGACTCTCCTCCTGCACTCCCCAAGGTTACTATAAAAACTTGTGGCACCCTCAATCCAGCTCTGCTCATGCCAATCAATTCCTCAGAGAACCTAACTCATTCCTATATTAAAACCATAGACCAGGTCTATTTAGATAGAAGAGAGCCCAGAGATACATCTCTCAAGAATCCTGATGATGAATGGTTCACTGATGGCAGTAGTTTTATGGAAAATGGAAAAAGAAGGGCAGGGTACACTGCGGTTAGTGTGCACCAAACAACAAACGCCCAGGCACTGCCACCTAATGCCTCAGCACAAAAAGCAGATTGTCCTTGCCACAAAAATTGTCCTGGCCAGGGCCCTGGCTCTAGATCAGGGAAAAACACTAACATATGCATTGACTCCAAGGATGCCTGCATTGTCCTTCATACACATGCTGCTATCTATAAAGAACGGGGTCTTTAAATGCAAGGGATTCCCCCATTGAACATGGAACAGAAATACTGCAGCTTTTAGAGGCTGTGCATGATCTTAAGCAAGAGGATCAAAGATATCAAAAAAGAAAAAGGATCAGAGATATCAAAAAGGAAACTCCTCTGTCTCATTGGACAAAGCAAGGGCTGGCAGGGAAGACAGGATGGCAACTATGGAAGCTGTAGCCCAGCTGGCCTTATTCCTCTCTGCCCATTCTCTTCATTTTATTTTATTTTTTAGTTTTTTGAGACGAAGTATCACTCTGTCACCCAGGCTGAAGTGCAGTGGCCTGATTTCGACTCACTACACCCTCCTGGGCTCAAGCAATTCTCCTGCCTCAGCCACACTAGTAGCTGGGAATACAGGCACGTGCCATCATGCCGCTAATTTTCGTACTCAGTAGAGAAGGGGTTTGCCGTGTTATCCAGGCTGATCTCAAGCTCCTGGCCTCAATTGGTCTGCATGCCTTGGCACCCCAAAATGCTGGATAACAGACATGAGACGCCATGCCCATCCCATTCTCTTGGTATAATCCGTCCTATACTATGGAAGAAATAGCATGGGCTGAAGAAAATCAGGGGAGCCTAACACCTGAGGGTTGGTGGCTCATAGGCCAAAAGCTCTTGCTTCCTCAGTCCCATCATGATAAATTGTCAAAAATTTACATAATTCCATCCATATGGGCAGGATGCTATGACCACCTGGATGGACCATGACTTTACAGGTAATGGCCTGGCAACCACGATAAAAAAAGGTCACTCTGGCCTGTGAACTTTGCTCTCAAAATTACCTTGGGGGAAAATGAACAATAAAAAAAACAACAGCCGGGCGTGGTGGCTTACGCCTGAAATCCCCGCACTTTGGGAGTCTGAGGCGGGAGGATCACGCGGTCAGGAGTTTGAGACCAGCCTGGCCAATGTGGTGAAACTCTGCCTCTACTAAAAATACCAAAGTTAGCGGGGTGTGGTGGAACATGCCTGTAATCCCAGCTACTCGGGAAGCTAAGGCAGGAGAATCGCTTGAACCCAGGGAGGCGGGGGTTGCAGTGAGCCAAGATGGCGCCATTGCACTCCAGCCTGGGCGACAAAGCGAAACTCTGTCTCTGGAAAAAGAAACAAACAACAACAACAACAACAACAAAACAAGGGTCCCCTGCTTTATTAACCTCAGTCCAGTGGCGAGGAACCTATCCTGGTGACCACTGGCAAATTCACTGCACCCAAATACTCACCTTTCAGGTTTTTAAATACCTTTTAGTTTCTGTAGACACTATTCTGGAATGGGTAGAAGCTTTCCCCAACAGAACAGAGAAAGCTACAGAAGTGGCCAAGGCACTGCCAAAAGTGATCATACCAGGATTTGGCCTCCCCTGCTCCTTGCAAAGCGACAAAGGACCCTGTTTTCCTGCAACTATAACCTAAAAGATAGCCCAAGCTTTGGAAATTACATTTCACCTCCACTCCTCATGGAGGCCACAATTCTCCAGCAAGGTTAATAGGACTAATCGAACTTTAAGGCAGACCCTGGCGAAACTGTGCCAGGAAACTTCTGAGTCTTGGAACACTCTGTTGCCTATAGCCCTCATGAAAATACGAGTGGCACCCAAAGAAAAGACAAAACTTAGTCCATTTGAGATGACTTCTGGGAGACCCTTCCTTACCTTAGACCTGTTTATCAAACTGGAAACCCAGTCTACTATACAATAGATTCAAAATCTAAGCCAGGGACCAGGCGTGGTGATTCCTGGCTGTACTGTCATCACTTTGGGAGACCGCGGTGGGCAGATCACTTGAGGTCAGGTAATCGAAACCAGCCTGGGCCACATGGCAAAACTCCCGAAATACAAAAATGAGCCAGGCAAGGTGGTGGGCCTGTAATCGCAGCTACTCAGGTGGCTGAGGCAGGAGAATCTCTTGAATCTGAGAGGTGGAGATTGCAGTGAGTCGAGATTGCACCACTGCACTCTATCCTGGGTGATAGAGCGACACTCTGCTATCCAAATAAATAAATAAATAAAAATAAAAAATCTAAGCCTGGCACAGCAGGCTATCCAGGAATATAGCAATACAGTGCTGCCCTCACCTGGACAAACGATAAACATCCCGCAAGTCCTGCCTGGAGACAGGGTCCTATTAAAAACTGGCAAGGAAGGCCCCCCCTCCCCCGGCAGATCTGCTTCTTCCTAAATGGAAGGGTCTTAGCAAGTACTACCAACCACCCCAATGGCTGTCAAGCTTCAAGACATAGCAAGTCCGGCTCATATGATCAGAATTCAACTTTGCAATAAACCTTTACAGGAACCAGAGGAAGCTACTAATTATACCTGCCAGCCCATAGGGGCTCTAAAGCTTCTATTCAAGAACACAATTCCAGATAAAGCCCATCTGGAAGATAAGTAACATCTTCATTTTCTTGGTACTTGCCTGCTGCACTCTAATGACTTTTAGAGAGACTGGCCTGTCTGCTGGGGAGGTTATTAACCATACTGTTAGTCTATTAAACTTAACTCAGGCCTGGGAGCTTTGGCTCACACCTGTAATCCCAACACTTTGGGAGGCCGAGGCGAGTGGGTCACTTGAGGTCAGGAGTTCGACACCAGCCTGACCAACATGGTGAAACCCCATCTCTACGAAAAATACAAAATTAGCCGAGCGTGGTGTCACATGCCTGTAATCCCAGCTACTTGGGAGGCTGAAGCAGGAGAATTGCTTAAACCCAGGAGGTGGACATTGCAGTGCGCCAAGTTTGTGCCATTGCACTCCAGCCTGGGCAACAAGAATGAAACACTGTCTCAAAACAAAAACAAACAAATAAACAAAAACTTAACTAAACCTTGTTGACTTTGCATAAATACCAAAATTTGGGGATAGGACAGATCTGGGCCATTATAAGACTGGCCTGGCTCCTAACACATCTCCAGGGACAAACTCACTGGCCCACAGAATGGGGATATCAGCCCCAACAGTCAATACACGTTAGTAACTTCAATGGGAATTTGGAAGCATTAGCTATTGTCTGCTTTGCTCCCTTTAATACTGCCCATCATTAAAATATTTTAAGCTTTAACTTTTGGTCCAATTTTGTTTAAAATGCTGATTTCTCACTTTCTTGCTTACAGTAATTTCAGGTCCACATGATGGTTTTGCAAGGCTTTCAACCTTGGTTTCCTAATGAGTTATCTCACGTCTTGTCCACCAGTCCCGTGAACAACATGGTTCACCCCATGTTAGATCAGGCAGGAAGAGACTTTAGGGCCCAGGCTAGGTAGGGACAATGCCCCACTCAGCAGGAAGCAGCTTCAGAAGAAATGACCTAGCCCCTCAACCTCCCATATGATTATAGGCCCTAAGATCTCTTAGGGGGGAATTGAGGCAGGGTAGGCCGTCAAGGAAGTGACCATGCCCTTGGCACGCAGCAACTGTGGGGACCGTACAGCCAACACAATAAGCCTCAGCATTCACGTTGTAGTTAAGCTCATTCAAGCAAAGCTGTCTTCAGTAGGGAATTTCCTCTGTAGAGAGCACGTGCACTTTGATTTTACCTGTCCACAAACTGACCCTTTGCTCATTGTGATAGTAAAAAACACACCCCTGGGTGGAGATTTAAAATGCTAATGAGACATGTGATGTACGAACAAGCATGGATGGGCATGTACACCCAGAGGACCACCCAGAACATGTTTGCTAGTAACACATCTTCCCACCTCCTTATGAATAATCATGTAAGACTCCCATAAGGGGAGTTTCCCCAGTAATAATCAATGCTGTCTCATCCTTACAAGCAGCCAGCCCTGAATCCTCTCTGTCTCTCTCAGGGTGTATTCTGCATTTAACTTTCAAAATATTCATTTTCCCTTGCAATAAATTTCTCTATTCTGCATCTCCTTTGCTGTATGCCCCTTATTTAAATTCTTTTAAACGAAGAAAACAAGAACCAATGTCTCAGAACAGCCGTCAGCAACACTCCAAAATATTCTACCACTTTTGTTGATTTAATCACCTTCTGCAAACCATTGTTTATTAAGCTATGAGTCTGTATATACATACCATAATACACTTCTATTTTGGAAAAGCATCGTGCTGGAACAGGAAATTCTCATGTTTCCAAGTTCTATTTCAATTCTTCCAATCTGTGAACCCCCTTTTTTTGAGTTTCATACATCTGATTCTGTCACATTACTGCTAAAAAGTATTTGCAGAGAGCCAGATAAAGACAAACATTATTTGGAATAAATGATCCAGTCAGGATGAATCCACTCTCTGTTAGTTGTTAGCATATTTTCTCATATACATTTTTTTTTTTTTAAGAGAGGGATTCACTCTGTTGCCCAGGCTGGAATGCACTAGTAGGATGACAGCTCACTGCAGCCTTGATCTCCTGAGTTCAAACGGTCCTCCTACCTCAGCCTCCTGAGTAGCTAGGATCACAGGTGTGCACCACCACACGCATCTAATTTTTGTATCCTTTGTAGAGATGGGGTCTTGCTATGTTGCCCAGGCTGGTCTCATACTCCTGGGTTCAAGTGATCCTCCTGCCTCAGCTTCCCAAAGTGCTGGGGTTACAGGCATGAGACACCGTACCCAGCCATACACCCATCTTTTTAAAAATCTCCAGTCATCATATGAATACACCAGAATCTGCATGTTGTTCTTGGTCTTGTCCATATTCTGTCTAGTAAAGCCCCTTTTGCTTTATTAGCCCAAACCCATGACTATGTGTTTCTGAAATATCTAACACTCCCCTTCAATTTCTTCTTACCATTTCAAAAAGTTTCCTTAGTTTTCAGTGGATTTGGGGTAACTGTATTCTAATAATGTCAATGATAGGAAATCATTTTTCAGCAGCTGCAATACTTTTTCAAGTCAACCTCATAATTGAATGACTCCCATAATTTTGATAAATTTGCACATGCATTTTACTTCTTTCTTGAACATTACACCACTTACCTTTGGTGCCTTAACTGTCTAAATAATTTTAGTATAATTTACAAATATATTTACTTTTAATTAATACAATCTATTTAGAGTAAATGTGTTAATACATAATCAAGTAATTTATATTAATTATGGATACTTGTGTGATTTACAATATGTAGTCATTACACAGGTGTCCATAAAAAATTATATAAAGATAAAAAATAGTTATTAAGAGTAAAAAATTTCACACCAGACTTCTTATCAAATCTGACTGTCAAAAATTCTTGAAAATTAATTTTTTAAAAATGAAGTGAACACCAGTGTAATTTTCATAACTGTCTTCAGTGAAGAAAGTATAAAGGTTTTTTGATAATTGCTATTTCCCTAGGAAAGAATACCATTTCAGAAAATGTTTGATATTTGATGAAATTCTATTTCAGAAAAGTCAAATATTTTAATGAATAAAATTTGCATGACCTGCTTGAGAGTTCTTTAGAATATTTTCAAAAATTGCACAGACATATTTATAATTAAATCAAACTATTTTTTTTTCCATCCGGTGGCACTATGGATTGCATGAGCATAGAAAGAGAACAATTGCCAGCTTCCCTCAGAAGGAAGCAGTGGTCATCACAGAAAATTGCAAGTGAGACGTTTTTAAGCCACAGGCCTGTGGCACCCACATGTCCCCTCCACGTGCATGACTCTCAGGACTCTGCAAGTGCAAGGGCAAATCCTGCCTTTATTTTAAATTTCGATATTTTGTTCATTGTGGAAGTTTTCTATTAATTTTGATTTTTAAAAAATTATGGGCCGAGTGCGTTGGCACATGCCTGTAATCCCAGGACTCTCGGAGTCCAAGGCAGGAGGATCACCTGAGGTCAGGAGTTCGAGACCAGCTCGAAGTCTTTGAATGAAGGAATTACAGAAACACACCACTCTTGTGGCCAGGGATAGCAATCTACCCAGACAGGACTATCAAGGCCACAAGGAACATCAGAGATCAGTTATCCCAGGATTGTCATTTTCCAGAGATACGAACGAGGCCTCAAGAAGGAAAAGACCCATCCCAGGTCGTATGCAGCTAGGGTTGGAACAGAGTCTAAGAAGCCAAATATCCAGCCTGCCTGCTGCACAGGGCTGCTCCGTGCCCAGACCCAGGAGCCTCAAGTATCTGGGGTGAGAGCCTCTCTGCTTACTAAGGGCAGTATTTCAGGGGACGCACCCTCAGTGGGTGCTTCCACTCTTGTTCAAGCACAAAATATGGTTTGGCAAGTCCAGAAATGTTTGTCCACTTATCCAGTATTATATGTGAGATAAGAGCCTTATAGAGACGGAATAGTCATGTAAAAATACTATATCGGACCAATTCTACATGGCAACTCCCTTTTATGTAGACAGATGCTTAAAATTAGATAGGTATTTAACATTATATATGCATATATACACACATATATCTATATGTGTGTGTGTGTCAGATCATGCGAATGCCTTTTACTCTATACATGTTTTTTAAAGATCATGAGGAACTGTTTGCTTTCAGCTGGTAAGGCCAGCAAAACCCCTTTTCCTTCCTACCTCAGTCTTATATCAACTCTCTAAGTGATAGAGGCAGGAGGCAGAGAAACTCTAGGCAGAAAAGGGTGGTTCCTTGGTGAAACCACACCTTCAAGCTGAAAAGCCTGAAGTGAGAACTTCTATCCCAGTTTGGCCGCTCTGTCAATTTGTTCTTTCTGAATAATGCCTTTTTACCAATGGAATGTTGCCTTTTCCATAACTACCTACAGCCTGCCCTGCCCCCGGTCCCATGCCTATAAAGATTCCAGATTCAGCCAGTAGAGAGGAGAAGTAGCTGGACATCAGGGAGAGGTGACTTGACTTCAGAGACGATGGCTGCACGTCCGGAAGAAGCAACTTGACTTCGGAGGAGAGAGGCAGAGAGGCGACTTGACTTCAGGGGAGAGCGACCTGCCCTTCCCATACGCTTTCCAGCTCCCCTCTCTGCTGAGAGCTGCTTTTATTGCACAATAAAATTCTCTGCACTCACCATCCTTCAATTCGTCTGTGTGGCCTCATTCTTCTTGGGCACCAGACAAGAATTTGGGACCCACCATGTGTGGGTACCCAAAAAGGCTGTCGCACTGGCCCTTTGCCCTTGCTGACAGAGGGCAGCCACCCCAAGCAACGAGGCAAAGGTCCCACTGAGCTCATAACACACTGCTGTCCGTGGATGGTGGAGCTAGGAAAGCATTGTAACACACACTCTGGGGCCTTGGGGTGGCGGGCATTCCTACCTGGATGCTGCCACAGATCCTGGATGGAGTTTGCTCCTGCCGGTGCCAAAGCAGCTGGCCAGTTCCCACACTCACTTGCCTACGTATTCCCTCCCATGAGGGGTGGTGTGCGGTGGGCCCGAGGAAAAGGAGTTTGCTCCTGCTGGTGCCAAAGTGGCTGGGCACCCCTGACACGAGTTCTGTGAAGGGGTCAAGAAAGTATCCTGCATCATAAACATGTCCCAGACTAGTCCTTAGGGATCTTGATCTCCTTTCCCTCCAACCATGTGACACCATTACTTTGCACTGATGACATTAAGCTGATTGGGCAGGACCTAGCAACTACTGTAGACACACTGGTAACATACTGACATGACAACCTAAGTATCAATTTGCACAAAAAATCAGGGGCCTTTAAACTTAGTGAAATATTTAATGGTCAATCGCTCAGAGGCATGTCAACATCGTACTTATCAGGTGAACAGCAAGTTGGTACATCTCACCCTTCCTACCACTCAAAGGGGACTCAAAAAATAGTGAGCCTCTTTAGGATCTGATGATGGTAACATGTACCTCATTGGCGTGTGCTGCTGTGACTTATCTGCTAATGACTGGAAAATCTGCTACTTCTGAGTTTGGCTTAGTACAAGAAAAAGCTCTCTGGTCCCACACCTATGGCTCCAAGGGGGGTTCCTTATGAACAGAGTTGTCTAAAAAAGAAACAATCAAAAAATCCCTAGGCCTGGCTTACTTACTATTCTTTCTTTATAATGGGCTGGCAGCACGTGTATTCGTTTTCTATTGCCACATAACAAATTACCCCAAATGGAGCAGCTTAAAACAACACACATTTATTACCTACAGCTCTGCAAATCAAGACCGGGAAGGCTCAACTGGCCTCTCTGCTGAGTGTCTCCCAAGGCCAACTCAAAATGTCAGGCCGGCTGGGTGCTGATATGGAGACTGTGGAATAATCCACTTCTAAGCTTATTCAGGTTATTGCCCATTTAGATCTAGTTCCTTGAGGTGGTAGGAATGTGGTTCCCATTTTTTTTGCTGGCTGTCATTCAGAGACTGCTCTAAACGCCTAGAGCCACCCTATATACCTTCTCTGGAGCACGGCATTATCCTCAAAGCGGGCCTGCTGTGTCACATCCTTCTTGTGCTTTGACTCTCTTACCTCTTCTTCTGCTCCTTGGTAAGAAAAATGCTCTGCTTTTCAAGGATTCCCCTGCCAGGTCTGGCCCACCCACACCACCTCCATGTCTCAAGGTCAACTGACTTGAGAGTTTAATTATCCAGCAAAATCCCACCATAGCAGTATTTGGATTAGTGCTTGATTGAGGATACAAGAGATGGGAATCTGGGGAATCAGACTACAGCTGTCTCAGCTCGAGCTGCTATCACAGAATACCACAGACTGGGTGGCTTCATCACCAGACATTTCTTTCTCACGCTTCTGGAGGCAGAAGTCCAAGATCAGGGTGCCAGCATGCTCAAATTCTGGTGAGTGTCCTCTTCCTAACTTGTAGTCAGCCACCTTGCTGTATCCTCACATGTTGAAGAAGCGTGGAAGAACAAATTCTCTTTTCTCTAATTATAAGGGCACTAATCTCATCATAGGGACCCAAACACCATGACCACATCTAAACCTAATTACTTCCCAAAGGCTCCACCTCCAAATATCATCCCATTGGGAGTCAGGGTTTCATCGTACGACTTCTCAGAGGACACACATGTTCAGTCGGTCCATAATGCCTGCCTACCACAAAAGCCAAAAGTGGACAGCTGCATAGTCCTGAAGGACAGTGGTGAAGGGAAATTCTCCCAGAGGCAAGAACTTTGAGCAGTGCTCCTGTGTGGAGGAGAGATGGCCAGGCCTATGAGATATTTGGGTCTCATGAGAGTTCTCAGCAAAGGGTAACCTCAGCAGAGCAGAATTTTAATAATCTGAAGGGTAAGTTACCTATTATCTAGATATTAATCAGCCTCTTTCCCCAACACTTGTGTCACAACCTCATGGGCTCACAAAGTGGCCAAGGTGACCAGGGATAGAGATTATGCTTCAGTAGCATGGACTTCCACTCACCAGGGCCAACCTGGCTACAGTTGATAAAGACATGAGACAGCAAAGGATTCCCGGAGAAACCTGCCTTCAAGCCTAAAACGGCCTGAAGGTTGAAAAACCGGACTGCTGGTCTCGAATGTAACCTGCGATCCAGAGGGAGTACCGTCACTGTTTGCTCGCCCTTTCCCAACTGATTCTTTCTTTTTTCTTTCTTTTTTTTTTTTGAGACAGAGTCTCGCTCTGTCGCCCAGGCTGGAGTGCAGTGGCGCAATCTCGGCTCACTGCAAGCTCCGCCTCCGGGGTTCACGCCATTCTCCTGCCTCAGCCTCTCCGAGTAGCTGGGACTACAGGCGCCCGCCACCACGCCCAGCTAACTGTTTTGTATTTTTAGTAGAGATGGGGTTTCACCGTGGTCTCGATCTCCTGACCTCATGATCCGCCCGCCTCAGCCTCCCAAAGTGCTGGGATTACAAGCGTAAGCCACCGCACCCGGCCCCAACTGATTCTTTCTTAATAATGGCGACATGTGTACTGGGGAAAGGATGTGGAGCCATGGGAAGTTTGCACCTTGTGCAGGGGTGGCGGTGGGGAGCCTGGTCTCTTCGGTTCCTGTGTGGTGGCCCAGAATCAATATGTGAGATGGGGTCCTGTTAGCAGGACCCCCTCTTGCTTTGCCGGGAGAGTTTTTTTCCTTCCTATTTTTTCTTTTCAACCAATAAATTCCGCTCCTCACCCTTCAATGCATCCGCGAACCTAATCTTTCCCGGTCGTGTGACAAGAACTTGGTTTTTGCTTATCTAAGAAGCAAAATTCTGCAACATAGTCATTGCTGAGTGTACAATCTGCCAGAAACAGACAGCAACACTGAGCCTCTTATATGACACCTGCCTGCAGAGTTATCAGCCAGCTACCAGATGGCAGGTGATTACACTGGACCACTTCCACTATGGAAGGGACAGGGCTGTGTTCTTCCTCAAATAGACACTTACTTTGATTATGGATCTTCCTTCCCACCCACAGTACTTTGAGAAAAGCAACATTTGTGCACTTAGAAAAATGCCTTATTTACCATCATGGTATTCCACACAGCATCACCTCGAAAAAAGGCACTCACTTCACGGAATATAAAAAGTGCAGTGATGGGCCCATGCTCATAGAAATTCACTGTTCTTATTACGTATATCCCCATATCCCCCATCATTTTCTCAAGAGATGGTAGTGTCTTGCCCACTTGGTCTGGGACTCCACATCAGCCTCCCAAAGTGCCCTCCATTATCTTAAAATGACTGGATCAACAGAACAGTGGAATGGCCTTGTGGAACTCAGTTATAGTGCTAGCTAGGCGGCAATACCTTGCAGGTCAGAGAAATTACTTTTAGGAAGCAGTGTTTGCTGTATATCTGCGTCCAACATACTTTGCTTTCTCTCCCATAGTTAGGATTCATGGGTCCTAGAATCAAGAAGTAAAACTGGGAGTGTCTCTATTCACTATTCACCCCGGTGATCGAATAGCAAAAATGCTTCTTATCCTTCTGACTTTAGGCTCTGCTGAACTAGAAGTCTTAGGTCCAAAGGAAGAAATGCTTTCACCAAGCGACACAACAGTGATTCTATTGAGAACAGATTGATACTGTCAGCTGGCCATTTTGGTCTCTTCATCAATTTCCATCTAGAGTCAAAGAAGGGGGTCATCTACTAGCTGGGGGTGATGAACCTGATGATGAAAGGGGGATTAATTGCACCACACCAGGGGCTAAAAAAAGAGTATGTCTGATATGTCTAGAGAGCTGCTTAGACCTCCCATTTTGTTTGTTTGTTTGTTTTGAGATGAAGTCTCACTGTGTCGCCCAGGCTGGAGTGCAGTAGCGTGATCTCGGCTCACTGCAACCTCCACCTCCCAGGTTCAAGCAATTCTCCTGCCTCAGCCTCCTGATTAGCTGGGATTACAGCCGCGGGCCACCATGCCCGGCTAATTTTTTGTTTTTTTTTAGTAGAGACGGGGTTTCACCATGCTGGCCAGGCTGGTCCCGAACTCCTGAGCTTGTGATTTGCCCACCTCAGTCTCCCAAAGTGCTGGGATTACAGGCGGGTGCCACTGTGCCCGGCCCCTCCCATGTTTTTTGATTACACTTAATGGAAAATTACAGCAACCCAATCCAGGCAGGATATCGAATGGTCCAGAATGTTCAGTAATGAAGGTTTGAGTCATCCTGCGAGGCCAAGCACCATGACCGGCTGACATGCTATCTCAGGGCAAAGGGAATGAGAAATGGGTAGTGAAAGAAGGCAGTTATAAGTACCAGCTACAGCAATGTGAGCTGCTGGAGAAACCAGGACTGTAATACTAAATATCTTGGTGAGTTATTAACTCATATCCCTCCTCAGGTGGAAGAAGAAACCAACAAACAAGAAAAGTGCAGCTTTTGCTAACAGAGATTTATTAAATTTAAACAGCTCCCTTTTTCGTAGCTTCTGGAAGGGAATTCTCTTCACTTCAGGATTATAGGGAGCTTCAGCAATAACCTGTTCCATCCTATAGCATATGTCCTTGTTTCTCCTTGGTCTTTGCACTAACACAATTATTTTTTTCTCATGTGCTTAACTTTTCTGAGACGGCAGTGGGAATCTATTTCTTTAAGCGCCTTCTCGAGTTGCTGAATTAAGACAACTTTTTTAAACCTGAAATTAAAGAGGTATTCCATTCACCAGAGGATACCTACAGCATCTATGAGATGTAAGAGGTAGAGTGGATACAAAATAGAGTTTACCATCTACATGCAAGTAGAAAATGCATCCTCATGGAAAGATGTAAACTAGAAAAACACAAAGCGAGTCAACTGAGGGCCCACGCACACTCCCAGATTTTGATAAATTTGGAAGGCTCCATGGTATTGGAAGAAAGTGTTAGAATAAGATAGTATCAACCTAAATGTCTGTGGAAATAGCATGAACTATGATTGAGGGCCAGGGATTAGGAGGAACAAAGCATGATTTGTTCCTGCCCCGCCCCAAATTGGGCGCAAGTGCTTAAAACAATAGCACAGTTCCTTTTTGCACTCACCTTGCTGCTTCCTTGATGGTAAATTCAACAAATTGTCTCTTGACTTTCATAGATCCTTGTACCTCTTCAAGCAAAATGAAAATTCTTTCATAATCTGAAGATATTTAAAAAATTAGTATTTCTACAATTACGAAAATGAAATATACCTCAATCTTAGCGCATCCACTACCACAGTATACATTTTCCATGGGCTACAATGTTACATAGTGTTTGTGTTTTGAGTGCTTTAATCACGACATCTGTATATTACTAAGGAAACTATTGTGAACACTAACAAAGGAAAACAAAACACTTAAGCAGACATATTAGCAATTTTCAGTGAAATTAAAGTAAAGCCATGCTAAATTATATACAGATCCAATTCAGCCAAACAATGAGCTCAAGAGGCAGCTCAATTCTGTTCTAAATCATAGAATGAGACACTTCTCATGCTTTCACTGATAGACATTCTTGCAGTACTTACTTCGCCCAAACCTTCGAACTTCTTTCACTAATTGATATTTTATATCGTCATTAATTTTCTTTGCCATGGCAGGAGATATTTGTGGTGTATTTGGCACAGTTTCCACTGAAGACATTGTTGTGACTGGTGGGTCACCTGCAGAGACACTGTAGTTTTTGGTGCCTACCGCAAATTCATTACTATCAGGTTTGTAAAGCAGCTCATCTTTGCTGAGACTTGTGAAGTCGTAAGAGAAAGAATCCAATGCATTGGGTGGCGTACGATGTCCTGTCATATTTATAAGCTCTGGTGAATCAGAATTCGACAGGAAGCCATCAGGAGGGGTTTGACCATTTTCCATCTCCTCCTCCTGGATATCGTGAATGACAGTAGCATCTGGAATCCAAATGAAAAAGTTGAGCTGTGAGATAAGTGCATTATGTCACCCCCACAGTATATCCCTCTGATGCCCAGTTTCTAGGGAGTTATCTCATGAAGCAAGAGGATACACCAGGTGGCGATCCAAGACCCCTCAAACTAAGTTCAACTAAGATAATACAACAAAACCACCTTCTTCCCTGCAGGACACTATGCATGCATGTGGAAACCAATCAGGACAGTGCAACCAGTACACAAACATACACAGATCCCTGGTACTCCTGCATGAAATACCAGCTCCTGACAGATTAATACACCCTGGTGGAACCGTTAACAAGGAGTTATCAGGTGCCTGTTGGCCATTTGTCATCTTCTCCTCATGGACATTGTGAGTGGCGGTGACATCTGGAAACAAAATGAAGAGGTCGAGCTGTGAGGTAAGTGCATAATGACAATCCCACAGGGATATCTTGCTGATGCTCAGTTTCTAGGACATTATCCCATAAAGCAGGAGGATATACCAGGTGGCAATCAGAGACCCTGAAATTGAGGCAAGCAAAAGCAATACCGTAAAACCACCTTCTTCCCTTGGTGACACTACGCATGCATACGGAAATCAAGTAGGAAAGTACGACTTACAAGAAAACATACACAGATCCCTGGTACTCATGGCTGGAATGTTAGCTCCTGCTATATTAATAAGCCCTGATGGAGGGGTTAACAAGAAGTTATGAGATGCTGGTTGGCCATTTTTTATCTTCTCTCCATGGACACGGTGAGTGACGGTTGCATTTGGAAACCAAATGAAGAGATTGAGCCGTGAGGTAAGTGCATTATGTCAACCCCATAGGTATATCTCTCAGATGCTCAGTTTCTAGGAAGTTATCAATGAAAGAAGGCAAGGATATGCCAGGTGGACATATGATACCCCTCAAACTGAGGCTAGGAAAGAATATACAACAAAATTACCTTCTACCATTCATGAAAATATGCCTGTTTAGGGAAACCAAGTAGGACAGCACAACTAATAAGCAGACATACACAGATCCCTGGTAATCGTGGATGAAATTCCAGCCGCTGCCATATGACGAAGCCATGGAGGAGCAGTTGACAAGATGTTACCAGGTGCTGGTTGGCTGTTATTTTTCTTCTCTTCATGGATGTTGTGAGTGACTGCAGCATCTGGAAACCAAAAGAAGAGGTTGGGCTGTGAGGTAAGTGCATTATGTCAACCGCACAGGCATATCCTTCTGATGCTCAGTATCCAGGAAATTATCTCATTAAGAAGGAGGATATACCAGGTAGCAATCTGAGAACCCTAAAATTGAGGCCTGAAAAGATAATACAACAAAACTACATTCTTCCCTCATGACACTATGCATGCATATGGAAACCAAGTACGACAGTACAACAAGTGAACAAACTTACACTGATCCCTGTAACTCATGGATAAAACACCAGTTGCTGCCATATTAATAAGTGCTGGCGGAACAGTTGAGAAGACATTATCGGATGCTGCTTGGCCATCTTTAATCTTCTCTTCATGGACATTGTGAGTGACAGTAGCATCTGGAACAGAAATAAAGAGGTTAAGTTGTGAGTTAAGTGCATTATGTCAACCCCACAGGTATATCCTCCTGATGCTCGGCTTCTAGAAAAGTATTTCATAAAGCCGGAGAGGATATGCCAGATGGCGACCTGAGAACACTCAAATTGAACTCATGAAAGATAATACAACAAAACCACCTTCTCCTATTCCTGACACTAGGCATGCATATGAAAACCAAGTAGGACAGTACAACTGAATAAGCAAACATACACTGATCCCTGGTACTCATGGCTGGAATAGCAGCTGCTGTCAAATAAGTAAATCCTGGTAGAACAGTTGACAAGTCATAACTAGGTTGTGGTTGGTTATTTTCCATCCTCTCTTCACGGACATTTTGAGTGACGGTAGCATCTGGAAACCAAATAAAGAGGTCGACTTGTGACGTAAGTGCATTTTGTCAACATCACAGGTATATCCCTCTGATGTTCAGTTTGTAAGAAATTGTTCCATAACACAGGAGGCTATATCAGGTGGTGATCTGAGACCCCTCAAATTTAGTCCAGAAACGATAATGCAACAAAACCACCTTCTTCCCTGCATGACACTGCATGCGTATGGAAGTCAAGTAGGACAGTACGACTAGAAAACAAACATACACTGATCCCTGGTACTCAGGGATGGAATACCAGCCCCTGTGAAATGCATAAGCCCTGCCGTAACAGTTAACAATAATGTATCAGGTGCTCTTTGCTAATTTTTAATCTTTTCTTCACAGTCATTGAGAGTGATGGTAAAACCTGGAAACCACATGAAGAGGTTGAGCTGTGAGGTAGGTGTATTATGTCAGCCCTACAGATATATCCCTCTGATGCCCAGTTTCAAATTGAGGCCAGGAAAGATAATTCACAAAACAACCTTCTTCCCTTCATGACACTATGCATGCATATGGAAATCAAGGAGGACGGTATAACTAAAAAACACACATACACAGATCCCTGGAACTCATTGCTGGAATACTAGCTCCTGGCATATTAATAAGCCCGGATAGAACATTTGACAAGACGTTATCCTGTGTTCGTTGGCCGTTTTCCATCCTCGCTTCGTGGACATGGTGATTGACGGTAGCATCTAGAAACCAAATAAAGAGGTCGAGCTGTGAGTTCAGTGCATTATGCCAAGCACACATGTATATACCCCTCTGAGGCTCAGTTTCTAGGAATTTATCACATAAAGCAGGAGGATATACCAGGCAGCGATCTGAGACCCCACAAATTCAGCTCACGAAAGACAATACAAGAAAACCACATTCTTCCATTTATGATACTGCATTCATATGGAAACCAAGTAGGATAGTACAACAAGTAAACAAACATACACTGATCCCTGCTACTCATGGGTGGAATACCAGCTCCCGCCAAGTTAATAAGCCCTGGTGTAACCGCTGACAAGACATTATCAGGGGCTGGTTGGCTGTTACCTTTCTTCTCTTCACGGACATTGTGAATGATGGTAGCATCTGGAAACCAAATGTAGTTGATGAGCTGTCAGGTAAGTGCAGTATGTCAGTCCCACAGGAATACCCCCTCTGATGCTCACTATCTAGGAATTTATCTCCTAAGGAACTAGGATATACCAGGGAGCAATCGAAAACCCTAAAATTGAGGCTAGAAAACATAATACAACAATACCGCCTTCTTCCCTTGATGACAATATACATGCATGTGGAAACCAGGTAGGACATCACAACTAGTAAACAAACTTACGCTGATCCCTGGTACTCATGGCTGGCGTATCAGCTGTTGCCAAATAAGTAAGCCCTGGTAGAACAGTTGACAAGGCGTTACTAGGTACTGGTTGGTTGTTTACCACCCTCTCTTCACAGACATTGTGAGTGACGGTAGCATCTGGAAACCAAATGAAAAGCTTGAGCTCTGAGCTAAGTGTCTTATGTCAGCCCTACAGGTATATCCCTTTGATGCTCAGGGTCTAGGAAATTAACTCATAAAGCAGGAAGATACAGCAGGTGACGATCTGAGACACCTCAAATGGAGCTCATGAAAGAGAATCCAATAAAACAACCTCCTTCCCTTTATGACACTGTGCATTCATATGGAAACCAACTAGGACACTACAACTGGTAAACAAACATACACTGATCCCTGGTACTCATGCCCGGAATACCAGCTGTTGTCAAATAAATAACCATTGGTTGAACAGTTGACAATATGTTATTAGGTTGAGGTTGGTCATTTTCCATCTTCTCTTCACAGACATTGTGAGTGACGGTGGAATCTGGAAAACAAATGAAGAGGTTGAGCTGTGAGGACGTGCATTATGTCAGCCCCACAGGTACATCCCTATGATGCTCAGCTTCTAAGAAATTATTGCATAAAGCAGGAGGACACGACAGGCGGCCATCTTAGACCCCTGAAATTGAGCTCAAGATAGATGATACAACAAAACCTCCATCTCCCCTTCATGACAATATGCACGCATATGGAAACCAAGCAGGATAATCCAATTAACAAGCAAACATACACAGGCCATTGGTGCTGATGGCTGGAGTACCAGCTCCTGCCACATTAATAAGCCCTGTTGAAGCAGTTGACAAGATGTTATCAGGTTGGGGTTGGCCCTTTTCCATCTTCTCCTCAGGGACATTGTAAGTGATGGTAGCATCTGGAAACCAAATGAAGAGGCTGAGCTGCTAGGTAAGTGTATTATGGTAACCCTGCAGGTATATCCCTCTGATGCTCAGTTTCTAGGAAATTATCTCATAAACAGGAGGATATACCAGGTTGCCATAGGAGACCCCTGAAATTGAGGCCAGGAAAGACAATACAACAAAACCACCTTGTATGCTTTTTGACACTATGCATGCATATGGAAACCAAGTAGGACAGTAATACAAATAAACAAACTTACACGGATCCGTGGTACTCATGGGTGAAATACCAGTGTCTGTCATATTAATACGATGTGGTCGAAGAGTCAACAACACGTTATCAGGTGCTGGTTGGACATTTCCCATCTTCTGTTCACAGACATTGTGAGTGACTGTAGCATCTGGAAACCAAAGGAAGAGGTTGAGCTGTGAGGTAAGTGCATTATGCCAACTCACAAGTATATCCCTCTGGTGCTCAGTTTCTATGAAATTATTTCATAAAGCAGGAGGATATATCAGGTGGTGATGTGAGACCCCTCAGATTTAGGCCAGAAACAATAACACAACAAAACCACCTTACTCCCTTCATGGCACTATGTATGCATATGAAAACCAAGTAGGACAGTACAACTTATAAGTGGACATACAGAGATCTCCGGCACTCATGGCTGGAATAGGAGTTGCTGCCATATTAATAAGCCCTGTGGGACCAGTTGACAAGACGTTATCAGGTTGGCGTTGGCCATTTTCCATTCTCTCTTCACGGAAATTGTGAGTGACGGTAGAATCTGGAAACCAAATGAAGAGTTCAAGCTGTGAGGTAAGTGCATTATGTCAGTGCCACAGGTACATCCCTCTGATGCTCAGTTTCTAGGAAATTATCCCATAAACCAGGAGGACATATCAGGTGGTGATTCGAGACTCCTGAGTTTTAGGCCAGAAATGATAATAAAACAAAACCACCTTCTTCCCTGCATGACACTGCATGCGTAGGAAAAACAGGTAGGTCAGTACAACTAGTAAACACACACTGATCCCTGGTACTCTGGGGTGGAATACCAGCCCCTGTGAAATTCTTAAGCCCCGCTATAATAGTAGACAAGAATTTATCAGGTGCCATTTGTTCACTTTTTATCTTCTCTTCACAGATAGTGTGAGTAACAGTTGAATCTGGAAAACAAATGAAGAGTTTGAGCTGTGAGGGAAGTCCACTATGTCAGCCCAACCTGTATATCCCCCTGATGCTCAGTTTCTAGGAAATTATCTAGGAAATCAGGGGAGGATATGCCAGGTGGCCATCTGAGACCCCTCAAATCGAGACTAGGAAAGTATATGCAACAAAAGTGACTTCTACCTTTCATGAAAATATGCATGCTTGTGGAAAACAAGTATGACAGTACAACTAATTAGCAGACATACGCAGATCCCTGGTACTCATGGATGGAATACCAGCTGCAGCCATATGAACAAGCCGTGGTGGAACAGTTGACAAGACTTTATCAGTTCGAGATTGGCCATTTTCCATCCTCTCTTCATGGATATTGTGAGTGATGGTAGCATCTGGAAACCGACGGAGCAGGTTGAGTTGTGAGGTATGTGCATTATGACAATCGCACCAGTATATCCCACTGATGCTCAGTTTCTAGGAAATTATCCCATAATGCAGGAGAATACATCATATAATGATTTGAGTCCACTCAAGTTGAGGTCAGGAAAGATAATTCAACAAAACCACCTTCTTCCCTTCATGACATTACGCATGCATATGGAAACCAAGGAGGACGCTACAACTAATAACCAAACATACACAGATCCCTGGTACTCATCGCTGGAATACCAGCTCCTGTCATATTAATAAGCCCTGATAGAACATTTGACACGACATTATCTCGTTGGGGTTGACCATTTTCCATCCCCTCCTCATGGACATTGTGATTGACAGTAGCGTGTGGAAACCAAGTGAAGAGGTTGAGCTGTGAGGTAAGTGCATTATGTCAACTCCACAGGTATATTCCTCTGTGTTCAGTTTCTAGGGAATCATCCAAAAAAGCAGGGGAGGATATGCCAGGTGGCCATCTGATACCCCTCAAATTGAGGCTAGGAAAGAATATACAACAAAACCACCTTCTATAATTCATGAAAATATGCCTGCTTGTGGAAACCAAGTAGGACAGTACAATTAATAAGCAGACATACACAGATCTCTCATACTCATGGATGAAATTCCTGCTGCTGCCATATTGCCAGGCCATGGTGGAGCAGTCGACAAGACGTTATTAGCTGCTGGTTGGCCGTTATTTATCCTCTCTTCATGAACGTTGTGAGTGACTGCAGCATCTGGAAACCAAATGAAGTGGTTGAGCTGTGAGGTAAGCATTATGTCAATGGCACAGGCATACCCCACTGATGCTCAGTATCTAGGACATTATCTCATAAAGAACGAGGATATACCAGGTAGCAATCTGAGAACCCTAAAATTGAGGCCAGAAAAGATAATACAACAAAATTACCTTCTTCCTCCATGACACTATGCATGTATGGTGCGTAGTGGAATCCTCGTAGGATAGTATAACAAGTGAGCAAATTTACACTGGTCCCTGGTACTCGTGGATGAAATACCAGCTGCTGCCATACTAATAAGCACCGGTGGAACAGTTGCAATGACATTATTGTGTGCGGACTGGCCATTTTTTACCTTCTCTTCATGGACATTGTGAGTGACGCTAGCAGCTGGAAACCAAACGAAGAGGTTGAGCTGCAAGATAGGTGTGTTTTGTCCCATCCTCCCCCAGAGGGACAGCTATGTATTAATCAGGTTCTAAAGAATTATTTATTTCATGAAACAGAAGGATTTACCACGTGGAAATCTCAGATCTTGCGACAGAGATCAGGTCAGATAACACAATAAAACTACCTTTTTACCTCTTGGCATAATGAATACATGCAGTAAAGAAGTACGACAGCAGAATAAACATTCACAGGTTTTTGTATTCGTCATTTTGTATCATCTTGCTGCCCCTTAGACAATTCTCACTTGATGTTATTTGTATAGTTCACCTATAAATGCCATGCTGTGCACAGCAGGAAGCCAGACTAAGTGAGCCCTCCTTAACCTGCCTCCTTTCTACCCCAAATACTCTGAGAAAATAGACGTGGCTATTGGAGTTGAACGCTCTCATCTCCACTCCATCATCACACATCTGTGTTTTTATATGATTCTACAGATCCTTCCCTTTTATCTAGAAAAAGTGACTTTCTTTTCACTCCAGGTCTGACGCCTCTTTCATTTATTCATCATCTGTGGCAGGCAGCACGCCAGGACCCGGGGATCAGCAGTAAACAGCCCAGAGAGCAACGTTCCCTGCCCTTGCGGAGCTCACGTCCTCATGGGGCAGTCAGACAGTGCATGCACAATGAGCAAATGAAACAAGCAGCATTGGGCTGGTGTTGGAAAAGCAGTCCACAGGCCTGTGGGAGACAGCAGCAGAGGGAGCCCCCGGGGCTGCAGCTGGTTTGGCAGGGCCTTCTGAAGAAGTGCCATTGGGCAAGGCTTGGAGGAAAAAGCAGAGCCTCCTGTGCAGAGGCAGAGGGAGAGTTCCAGGCTGCAGTGAGGCCAAGGGTAGGGAATGGAGTGGGGATGGACCGGGCACTACAGAGGTGAAGGACAGAGGCAGAGAGAGCCAGGAGGAAACGGATGGGACCCGTGTTAGGAGAGGGTGACAGAGGCCAGGCCATGCAGAGGCTCGCAGACCAAAGCCGGTTCAGGGTCTGTTGTGAGTGCTTAGGAGAGATGAGGATGGGTTTTCAGGAGGGACATGGCATGATGTGATCTACGTGCTGACATAATTATCTAGCCACAGGGTTAGAGAGTATGCGACAGGTGAGCGAAGATTAGAAACACAGAGCTAAGAAGGCATTGTACTAGCCTGGAGAGAGATTACGGCGGTGTGCGCTGGAGGCATAGAGAGAAATGGTTGGATGCAGATTTATACTGGGCATCGGCTGCTGGACTTGCTAAGAGATGCGAAATGAGAGAGTAATAAAAGAATCATAAGATAACTCATAAGTGACTTTAAGTGTTTTGACTTGAACTACTAAGTAAAAGTACACCAGGGGTGTTCAGGAGGTGTTAGGCCGCTGACTATGAGAGCTGAGTGTTGCCAACTCTTCCTGAATCTGGTTCAGTGACCTTATGTTGACGGCTTGAACTAGGCCATGGTGGGATTATTTGCCCGATGGATAGCTGCAAACTGTAAAAACCAGGATTCCTCAATCCCCCATACCTGTGAACAGCTGGTTGTTACACCTCTGTGGATGTTTCACCTAATGGACAGTATCTTTAATTGAAATAGTGAAAGCTAAAAGTAGTGTATTTTTGGAGAGAGGGAGGTCAGAAATTTGAGCATGTAGAGTCAGTTGAATTTTACATGCCTATTAGACACCCAGTAAAGATACCGCGAGTGTAGTTGTATTTGAGTCTGGATTTCAGGAGCAAGTTGTAGTGTAGAAGTATAATGGTGAGAGTTCTTGTAGTGTGGATCATTTAAAATTCTAAGACAGCATGGCATCGCCTAAAGAGATAGTATATTGAACAGAAGAGAGTCTAGGATCAAGCTTTGGGGCTCCGAAATATTTAGAGGTGGGAAGGGAGAGGAGAAAAACAGAAAAGAGAAGGAAAATGAGTCTCTAGTAACAGGGTAAGAAATCCAGGTGTCTGGGGACCCAAGAAGCTTTCCGTGCAGGAGGGAGTAAACAACTGTGTCGCATGCTGCTGAGACATTAATGCCAAAGCGCAGCAAACACTGGTGACCTTGATGATAGTAGTTTCATTGGAGTACACTAAGAAGCCAGACTGCACTGGGTTAGAGGGGAATGTGAGGACAGGCAGAAAGTGAGCAGACCCATCCTCTTGTTGAGCCCACCATCTCCTTCTGCCTCAGGAACCTGCTTTATTCATCTAACGCTTGCAGCAACTCCAAATCGTTGCACCTAATGAGAACCTTGCCCTTCCACTTGCAAATGTGCTCATATCTGTTCATCCCTCAAGGACATGACTACAAATGTCCTTTGACATGGTTGAGGCCCAAAGATTGGATTCCCCCTCACCTTCCTGTTTGTCTAACCGCAGGGACATACTCTTCCTTCTCTTAGATGAAGAGTGTCTCTTGGATTTTCTGGAATGTTTCTTTTTGCTTTGATGCCCTGTTGCAACCAAATTCACTTCGTCGCTCCTCATTTGCTGAAAAACATCAGTGAACATATTCCATTAAAGACAAATCCAACCACTGCAAAGTCACAGTCTTCATGTGCATACACAGCCATGTATTTATATCATTAATGTAAGTTTTAGTCACAGGTCAAAGATTTCTCATCCCTGAACACACACGATGCTCTCAGAAAAGGCAAGCTAATTTTAATCTAGTCTCAGTGAAACAAGGGAAGGTAAAATACAAGGTGTTATCCAAAGTCAAACATGGTACAGTCATGATAAATCAGAATGCTTGGGGAATGAGTGGCTTTCCTCATCCAAAGGAATAAACATATGGTTATCTCTCTCATGAAGTACACATCATTTTGTCTCAGCCCTTGTTAGGGGAGAAAAAAAAAAAGAAATACCTTTTTTTTATCTTTTAGTGCTTTTTTTGTGACAGAGTCTCACTCTGTCGCCCAGGCTGGATTGCAGTTGCGCGATCTCGGCTCACTGCAAGTTCTGCTTCCCGGGGTCACGCCATTCTACTGCCTCAGCCTCCCGAGTAGCTGGGATTACAGGCACCCGCCACCACGCCCGGCTAATATTTTGTATTTTTAGTAGAGTCGGGGTTTCACCGTGTTGACCAGGATGGTCTCGATCTCCTGACCTCCTGATCCTCCCGCCTCGGCCTCCCAAAGTGCTGGGATTACAGGCGAGAGCCACTGCGCCCGGCCTCTTTTAGTGCTTTAAAGTTACTTATTAACAAATACTGATTAATACTTTATTAGGTGATACATATAGATAATGAAGGGTAGGATAGATTGAAAAGGTAAATTTTCCCACCTCCAACCTTATGGAGATTCCAATACGTTGATCTTGGAATCAGGTAGGGGTAGGGCATGCTTTACAATGTTAGTGGTAGATAAAACATGAAAATGAAGGGTATAGTATGTTAACTAAAAGCTGTTTTCATCAAAGGATAACCCAAGAATATGTTCCTGCCTGCCAGAGGTACCAAGAAGAGCTGGTAATATTACTATTGAAACTATTCCAAAAAATTAAAAAGGAGGGACTCCTGCTTAACTCATTTTATGAGGCCGGCATCACCCTGATACCAAAACCTGGCAAGAGATACAACAAGAAAAACTTCAGGCCAGTATTCCTGATGAACATCGATGCAAAATCCTCAATAAAATACTGGAAAACTGAATCCAGCAGCACATCAAAAAGCTTATCCACCATGATCAAGTTGGCTTCATCCCTGGGATGCAAGGTCGTTTCAGAATAGGCCAATCAATGAATGTAATTCACCACATAAACAGAACTAAAGACAAAAACCACACGCTTATCTCAATAGATGCAGAAAAGGCCTTTGATAAAATTCGACATCCCCTTATATTAAAAGCTCTCAATAAACCAGGTATTGAAGGAACATACCTCAAAATAATAAGAGCCATATATGACAAACCCACAGCCAGTATCATACTGAATGGGAAAAACCTGGAAGCATTACCTTTGAAACTGGCACAAAACAAGGATGCCCTCCCTCACCTCTCCTATTCAGCATAGTATTACACGTTCTGTCCAGGGGAATCGGGCAAGACAAAGAAATAAAGAGTATTCAAAAAGGGAGACAGGAAGTCAAATTACCTTTGTGTGCAGATGACATGACCCTATATCTAGAAAATCCCATTGTCTCAGCCCAAAAGCTTCCTAAGCTGATAAGCAATTTCAGCAAAGTCTCAGGATACAAAATCCACGTGCAAAAATTGCTAGCATTCCTCTACACCAGAAACAGGCAAGCAGAGAGACAAATCATGAATGAACTCCCATTCACAATTCCTACAAAAAGAATAAATTACCTAGGAATATGGCTAACAAGGGAAGTGAAAGACCTCTTCAGAGAGAACTACAAACCACTGCTCAAGGAAATCAGAGGGTAAACAAACAAATGGAAAAACATTCCATGCTCATGGATAGGAAGAGTCAATATTGTGCAAATGGCCATACTGCCCAAAGTAATTTAGAAATTCAACGCTATTTCCACTAAACTATCATTGACATTCTTCACCAAGTTAGAAGGAGCTATTTTAAAATTCATATGGAACGAAAAAAGAGCCAGAATAGCCAAGACAATCCTAAGCAATAAGAACAAAGCTGGAGGCATCACACAACCTAACTTCAAACTATACTACAGGGCTACAGTAACCAAAGCAGCATGGTGCTGGTAGAAAAACAGATACGTGGACCAATGGAACAGAATAGAGAACTCGGAAATAAGATCACACAGTGATAACCATCCGATCTTCAACAAACCTGACAAAAACGAGCAATGGGGACCGGATTTCGAATTTAATTAATGGTGCTGGGAGAACTGGCTAACTGTATGCAAAAATTGAAACTGGGCTCCTTCCTTACACCTTGTACAAAAATTTACTCAAGATGGATTAAAGACTTAAATGTAAAACACAAAACTATACAAACCCCAGAAGAAAAACACAGGCAATACTATTCAGGACATAGGCACCGGCAACGATTTCATGACAAAAATGCCAAAAGCCATGGCAACAAGAGCAAAAGTTGACAAATGGGATCTAATTAAACTAAGGAGCATATGCATGGCAAAATAAACTATCATCAGAGTGAATAGGCAGCCTACAGAATGGGAGAAAACTTTTGCAATCTGCCCATCTGACAAAGGTCTACTACCCAGAGTCTACAAGAAACTTAAACAAATTTACAAAAGAAAACCAAACAACCCCATTAAAAAGTGGGCAAAGGACATGAACAGACACGTCTCAAAAGAAGATATTCACGCAGGCAACAAAAATATGAAAAAAAGCTCAACATCACTGATCATTAGAGAAATGCAACTCGAAACCACAATGAGATAACATCTCGTGCCAGTCAGAATGGCGATTACTGAAACGTCAAAAGACTACAGATGCTGGCAAGGCTGTGGAGAAAAAGGACTGCTTTTACACTTTTGGTGGGAGTGTAAATTACTTCAACCATGTGGATGACAGTGTGGTGATTCCTGAAAGATCTAGAGGCAGAAATATCATTTGATCCAGCAATTCCATTACTGGGTATACACCCAGAGAAATAGAAATCATTCTATTATAAAGGTACATGCACGTGTATGTTCATTGCAGCACTATTCACAATAGCAAAGACATGGAATCAATCGAAATGCCCATTAATGATAGACTGGATAAAGAAAATGTAGTACATATACACTACGGAATACTATGCAGCCATAAAAAGGAATGAGATCGGCCGGGCGAGATGGCTCACGCCTGTAATCCCAGCACTTTGGGAGGCCGAGGCGGGCAGATCACGAGGTCAGGAGATCGAGACCATCCTGGCTAACACGGTGAAACCCCGTCTCTACTAAAAATACAAAAAAAATTTAGCCGGGTGTGGTGGCGGGTGCCTGTAGTCCCAGCTACTCGGAAGGCTGAGGCAGGAGAATGGCGTGAGCCCGGGAGGCAGACCTTGCAGTGAGCCGAGATCACGCCACTGCACTCCAGCCCGGGCGATGGAGCGAGACTCCGTCTCAAGAAAAAAAAAAAAAAAAAAAACGGAATGAGATCATGTCCTTTGCAGAAACATGGATGGAGCTAGAAGCCGTTATCGTCAGCAAACTAACGCAAGAAAAGAAAACCAAACAGCACGTGTTCTCACTTATAAGTGGGAGCTGAACGATGAGAACACATGGATGCGTCGGGCAGGGCAACACACACTGGGCCTGTCGGGGGAGGAGTGGGGCAAGGGAGAGCATCAGGAAAACTAGCTACTGGGTGCTGGGCTTAATACCAAGGTGATGGGTTCATAGGTGCAGTAAGCCACCATGCCACACGTTTATCTATGTAATAAACCTGCACATCCTGCACATGTACCCCAGGACTTAAAATAAAAGTTGAAGAAATAAAGAATATGCTCTTGCATTAAATATGCAGAAGCATATTTAATGAAAATTATATTCAAATATATAATTTTGATTAAAAAATTTTCCAAACCATTTTCATTTCCTATAAAAGCGGAGTGGAGAATGTGTGAAAACATTTTTACTGAACATTTACTACCCTCCAGGTACTGTTCTAAATGCTTTACATGTATTAACTCAATCCTTGGCCAATCCCTATGAGTGAGGTGTGATTCTTATGACTATTGCTAAAAAAGAGAAAATAAAGGCACGGAAAATTAAGAAAAAGCCTAATTAACTGAGGAGTTTTGGGAATGTGGTGGAATAACTTTAGTCTGGTTTTGTTACAGAAGAGATTATTGCCTAATTGCGTCCTTACACCAACGGTCTTTTCCATGAGTGCAGATGCAATTCCCTTTGTCTTCATGTTTTAAGGGTGAAGTTAGTGTGTCTCTCTCATACACAACACAAAACTCACATTAAGATCTCCATCAGGACAATCCAATCATGGCAACACCACCTAGTGCTTCATATTCCACGAGGAATACTTAGTCATTTTTTTAGACAGAGCACTAGCGACTTGGATAACAGAAACAGAGACTGTAGACTGCAATCTCGATATGAAAGGAGTTATTGTGGGGAGTGGGAAAGAATATAGACTGTGGAGTCAGAAAGGTATGCGTTCAAACCCTGGCTCTATCTCCTATCATGTGTCACGTGGGGCAAGCCATTTGACCACTGTCAGCCTTGATTTCTTATTAAAGGGTAGATAGTAATACACATCTGCAGAACAACTATGAGCACTAAAGGTGATAATTAAAAACATCAGTTGGGCCGGGTGCGGTGGCTCATGCCTGTAATCCCAGCACTTTGGGAGGCGAGGTGGGCGGATCACCTGAGGTCGGGAGTTCGAGAGCAGCCTGACCAACGTGGAGAAACCCTGTCTCTACTAAAAATACAAAAAATAAGCTGGGTGTGGTGGCGCACGCCTGTAATCCCAGCTACTCAGAAGGCTAAGGCAGGAGAATCACTTGAACTTGGGAAGTGGAGGTTGCGGTGAGCTGAGATCTTGCCATTGCACTCCAGCCTGGGCAACAAGAGTGAAACTCCATCTCAAAAAAAAAAAAAAGATATCAATAAAATAAAATAAAATTAAATTAAATTAAAATAAATCAGTTCCTAGTACAACCGATCCACTCTTGGATCAAAAAGTTCCCATTTTATGTTCACATAAGATTTCCTGTGTCATATTTTATCTTTTAAATCAAGAGAATTAACACATATAGTTTATATTCATCTTTCCAACGAGAAAATAATTATACAAAGAATGTCACAATTAGGGCAGAAATAGAAAGAGTTATCTTACCTGCCCATCATTTGTAAACACATAGGCAGCAGCATGAAGTTCTTCAGGTGGAGTTGGTTGACTCGTTTGAAGTGGAGAAGCCTGCATCTGCAGATAGTCCTCACAATTAACTATGTGTGGTACTAGAACACTTTGATTTATAACTGGAACATAACTGGCACATAAATTGGCGCTATACAGCTGAAATATATTATCCTCTTGAGAGTACATGATCACAGACTGTCTTAGCAATGTGTGCCTTGATACCAAACAGAGTTTAGAATCTCATGTCTAGAATCTATATCATGTTCCATGATCTAGAATCATCTCCCACTACCTAAGTCGTGACTCAGTCCACCATCACTGCTCCCTGTAGGTTCACACCACTGGGTTAAACGACTCCCTTATTCCTCCAGCCCAGTTTGAGAATGGGCTGACCTTCCTTATACCACCATCCCAACTAAAAATCTATAATTCTAAATATTAATACTTTAATATTTAGAATGCCAATTTTCACTGAATTCCACAAGTTCATTTTTTCAGACTTAAAGGATAAGTATGTATTAATGAGCACATACACTGTTCTAGTTATCCTACCTGCCCATCATTTATAACCACATAGTCCAAAATATAAAGCTCTTCACCTAGAGTTAGCTGACTCGTTTGAAGTGGAGGAACCAGCATCTGCAGATATTCCTCATAGCTAACTATATGTGTGTGACTAGAACACTCTGATTAAAAACTAGAACATAAATGGCAAATAAATTGGCACTATTCTTCCCACTGGAAGGGTGTAGGCTCCATGGCATTCTCTTATCATCCAGGGAACGCTGGGTAGGGGGCCTAACCCTCTTTGGATAATTTGATTAAATCTACAGATATTTTTCCCTGGGAAAGTACCTTTACACACAAACCTGGTGTACAATTTTAGAAGTGTGACCAGCTTAACATCTGTTTAATTTAGTGGACAGATGACCCCACTTAAAATCACCAAAGTGGGGGTAAAGAGGGTTTGTAAACTGTTGCCAATTATCCTGGATACTATCAGTTTTGTTATTTCCATATAAACAAGGAATTCTCTGCTGAACTCACAGCAGTAAGCAGTGTGATATAGTATTCGTGTGTGCAATCTCTGGCATCTGACAGACCTAGGTTCTGTCACTTTTCCAGCTGGTTATACCTGGGAGAGCTACTTAAATGTACACTCTTAAGATTCTATTTCCATAAAAAGGGCACAAAACAGTATCTAACTCATGGTGCTCTTATAAGGATTACCAGAGATAAAGCACAAAGAGGATAGTGTATGTGCTGGTTAATACGTACTTTCCTTTAAGTTAAAAAAAAAAAAAAAACTTGTGGGATTTAGTGAAAATGGGCATTCTCTATATTAAAACATTAAAAAATAAACTGCTGATGCAATAAATAGCTTCCTACAAACTAGACTTGATATTTTCAAAATCAGTAAAAGCCCGGCACAAAAAAAAAAAAAACTTGTTTGGTTTCAGCACACCAAATTTCCTTCTGGTTAACTGGTCGAAATGACGGCTGCTTGCAATATCATAAGCATTTCTACGTGTCTAAGATTTCAAATCTTCCTTTGCGAAACAAATCATTTGTTATTCCTGAAGTTTTAAACTGATGTATTTAATACAAGCAAGCAGAAGGAGGGGAATGATGAAAATTAAGAGTAGAAGAAAATCAATGAAATAAGAAACAGGAAAATCAACGAAATCAAAAGTTGGTTCACAGAAAAGGTGAAAAAAAAAATCTAACAATCTTTTAGCTTGACTGACCAAGAAAAATAGAAAGGACTACACAGATTATCAAAATGAAAAATAAAAGGGGGGTTATTAATACTGACCTTATAGAAATTAAAAGGAATACATTATGAACAACTTTACGCCAACAAACTAAACAACTTAGGTAAAATGGAAAAAATTCTTGGAAGACAAATGACTGACTCAAGAAGAAACAGTCTGGGCGCAGTGGCTGACGCCTGTAATCCCAGCACTTTGGGAGGCCAAGGCAGGCGGATCACCTGAGGTCGGGAGTTTGAGACCAGCCTGACAAACATGGAGAAACTCCGTCTCTACTAAAAATACAAAATTAGCTGGGCGTGGTGGCGCATGCCTGTAATCCCAGCTACTTGGGAGGCTGAGGCAGGAGAATCACTTGAACCCAGGAGGTGGAGGTTGGGTGAGCCAAGATCGCGCCATTGCACTCCACCCCGGGCAACAAGAGCGAACAACAAGAGCGAAACTCGGTCTCAAAATAAATGAATAAATAAATAATAAATAGAAAATCGAATTAGGACTATAGGATGAAAAGAGATTTAATTAGTAATTTTAAATCTCCCCAGAAATACACGCCAAGCCAAGATGGCTTCGCGTGTAAATTCTATCAAACATTTAAGGAAGAAGTAATTAGCAATGTCTTCCAAAAAATAACGGAGGAACACTACTTCATTCTATGAGGCCAATATTACCCTGATATCAAAGCCAGAGAAATATATCACAAGATATATTTGCCTATCAGCTGCAAATTCACCCTTTTATCCCACTGTGCGAGAAGGTTCTGCGTTCCTCTGCCTCTGCCCGCTGTGCAGTTGATAGCGAAGGCCGCCTGTAGAGAGCACCAGAGTCAGCTAAGGGGAGGGCTGCGCTTCCTGGTTCTCCCGCTGGCGCCCGCGGTCCTGCTGAGCGCAAAACTTCTCTTCCGGACTCTGGCGCCCCGCACAGGTTCCCAGCGTTAGGCTGGGGCAGGGCACGCGATGGCCGGCAGCTTCCCTTCCTTCCATCTGCCTTGAGCCTTTCCGGATTGGTGCTTCTGGTGACACGCCTCCCCGTGAGCATCACTCCCAAGCACGCGAGGGGGCACGTTTCCCATAACTCCCAGAAGGCAAGTTTCTAGAAACTTACACCAGTGGGGAGGCGCCACAACTTCACTGCCATTTTGTGAGGTGCTGCCGCCCCTCCTCCGGCAAGGTCAGGACTTCAGGACTGTGAGTGGGGCAGTTTTTCCCCGGATGCTTTAATTTCGCCCTGGAAAGTGTCCTTTTTCCTCAGAAAGTGTCTTTTCTGAGGTGTTCTCTGTCGGGTGTGTGGTAGGGTTCCCTGGGAAAGTGGCTCCACTCTGAGGACACCGCCATGGGCGCCTGTGTCAACCGTGGGGGAGTGTTTTCCTTGGGCACCCCGTCTCGGCTATGTTGTGGGTCCGGGGGGCTTTTCTTGGGGGCTCCCTCGGTGATGCGTGGGACTTTTCCTGCTGAAATGACCTGAGCCCGGGGTTGGGGACCCTGCCTTGGTTGCCTGTGTCAGCCTCGGGTGTGGCCGTTTTTCTTCCCTGCTCGGTGGCAGCCCTGAGGGGGGACTCTGCCTTGGGAACTCTGTCTATGTTCAAGAGCCGGGGTGGTGGTGGCTGTGCCCTGGACGCATGATCGCAGCCCTATGGGGTCACTCTCCGTTGCGGGCTTTGTCTCAGCCTGTGAGGGACTCTTCCTTGAGTGCTGTCTTCGGTTGTGGGGCACATTTGTCCTTAGACGTCGCTCGCTCTCGGCTAGGATGTGTTGGCTTTTCTTTGGTTCTGCTTATCCCTGATGGGGACGCTTACCAGACGCTTTCTCTTGGTGCTGGGTTTTTAAAATTGTTATCTCTGGGTGCTGTCTCCTGGTGCCGCGGGGGAGTGGAGTGCTGTTCCTTGGATTCTCTGAGCCTGTGGTGGGACTCGGGGAACTCTGTGTCAGCCACGAGGGCGCCCAGCTGACCTTGGGAGCTCTGTCTCACCCCGGGGTCGGGTGCTTTTCCTTGGTTGGTTCTCAGTCCTGAGGGAGCTCTTCCCCAGGATTCTATCTGACCTTTCAGCCATAGCCTCGGATGTCTGTGCGGGAATCGGGGTCCAGAAATGTTTGATAGGTTCCAGATTCGCCACATGCACACAACTCACTGTGCAATTATTCTTTCATTCCGGCCACTCTTTGGGAGTGTAGTGATCTCTCCTTATGTCTACACTTGCAATTTTGTGCTAATTAATGAGATTGAGCACCCTTTTTAAAAAAGTGTTCATTTATTGATTTTTGATTGTTTTTTGGGACGAGGTCAGGCTGGAGTGCAGAGGCGTGATCTCGGCTCACTGCAACCTCGACCTCCCAGGCTCGCTCGATTCTCGTGCCTCAGTAGCTGGGACTACAAGCGCATGCCACCAAGCCTGGCTAATCTGTGTATTTTTTAGTAGAGACGGAGTTTCGCCAAATTGCCCAGGCTGGTCTCGAACTCCTGGACTCAAGTGATCTGCCCAATTCGGCCTCCCAAAGTGCTGGGATTACAGGCGTGAGCCACTGTGCCCAGCTATTTGTTGATTTTTTTTCGGAGCACTTTTTTATGTGTTTATTGGTCATTTAACCATGTCTTTAAGGAAGTTCCTTTTGAGGTCTTTTCTGCCAAATTTTGTTGAGATGTTTGTATTTTAAAAATGGATTTGTAGTTTACGTATATTCTGGGTTTCAGTTATACACACATGCACACAGGCATATATGTACATATATTAAAATACATACACAATTTTAATGTCTTCTACAAATCTGTTTTGCTTTTACACTATCTCAATAATGTGTTTTAGATGAACAGATTCTCTTAATCTTATTAATCAGTCTATTGTTTATGGCTAGAGCTTTTTATTATTTTAAGTGAAAACCTTTGCCTCCCCCAATGCCATGACGATAATATTCTAAGTTTTCTTCTAGATCTCCTATTCACCTCAAATAAATTTTCATGGAATGGAGTAAAGTCAGAGTCCGGGTATATTTTATGTGATTATTAAAGGTATATTTGAGTATGACTCTTATGAAGTGCGTATTCAGCTTTTCCCCCCAAATTTTATTGCGATGTTTGCTTTTAAAATTGATTTGTAGTTCTGGATATACTCTGGATTCCACTCAGTTGTTGTCAGATGTATATAATGTTATATATATAATATATATTATATATAAATATATATTTATATATGATTAATGTATATTTTTATATATAACCTATACTATACATTATATAATATGTAATCTACATATATGCTTCGCTTTTGCACTCTCTTAAGAGTGTCTTTTGAGGAATAGAAGTTTTACATTTAATTATGTCTAATTAAACAATGTATTCTTTATGGTTAGAGCTTTTTTATCCTAATCAAAAACACCTTGGCCTATCCTAAAGCTGTAAAGCTAATATCTTATATTTTTTACTGGATTCACTATCTATCTTTAATAACGTTTTCTGCAGTGGGATGGGGTAAGAATCAAAGTTTGTATTTTCCCTGCATTTATGAAGTGATTTTATTAAAAGCACTAGTCTTTCCACAGTGATTTACAGGAGCTCTTCTGTGGTAAATCTAGCTATTTTCCATTTCCAGATTGTTTCTGGCCTCTGTGTCCTCTGCCCTTGGTGTATTTGCCTGTCATTGCTCCAATACCACACGGTTTTAATTACTCTACCTTTATAGTAAATCTCATATTTAGTAGTGTATATCTACCAACTTAGTTCTTTTCCTTAAAGACTGTCTTAGCTTTACCAAATCTTCCATTTGCATATACTTAAAACAATTATCTGTTTGTCAGTTTTTAGAAAAAATTTTGTTAACACGGTGGAATTTTAAATATGATTGCTACGATCATTCTGAGAGAAATAACAATAATGTCTCTTAATAATGTCTTCCATTCCATGGAAAGAAAACCAAAGCGCCAATAAAGGCATGCCTTTTTATCAAGCAATTCAAGTCAAGTCAAAATCAAAACTAGAAGTATCAAGCAACTCAAGTCAAGTCAAAAACAAAAACCAAAGTGCTGGTACAGGCGCACCGTGGGTGACCTGGCCACGCTTCCACTCAAATGGAGTTGGCAAGTTCCAAAGACCAGTCTTACCAAGTTTTAGATGTCCAGACTTAAAGTGCCAGTTCCTTCCCGGTGTTCAGCCACTGCGTTGATCCTCCGCGGGGGCCTGCTGTGCACTGCTCTGACAAGGCGTTCCACCGGGGCAAATGCCTACCCCGGAGCGCTCTCAGGATCCGCATCGCTCAAGCTGGCCAGAGTTCCCAGCAGGGATGCTCTACAGGGCAGGCATAAGCTGCCTAAGGAGCTGCCTCGACTGTCCTTTAATCACCTCGCTTCCCGGTCAGGAAACCAAGAAATGTAGCAGGATGAGCCGCAGACAAAACTCCTCAGACACCGGATTAAAGAAGGAAGTGGTTTATTCGGCTGGGAGCGTCGGCCAACTTGCGTCGTAAGAGCTGAGTTCCCCGAAAAAGAAATTCTTAGCCTTTTTAAAGGCTTACAACTTTAAGGGGTCCGCGTGAAAGAGTGGTGATAAATTGAGCAAGCGTGGGAAATGTGACTGGGGGCTACATGCAGCAGCTAACAGAACAAAAAGTTTTACAATGCTTTTTTTCATACAGTGTCTGGAATTTACAGATAACACAAATAGTTTAGGTCAGGGGTTGATGTTATGATTATTACTTTTTTTAATTCCTAGGGCCGGGTGGTGGTGCCAAGGTTGTCTGGCTATTTATTTTACTTTTTTTTTTTTTTTTTCCAACTTTTTGCTTTCTCTCTTTCCTCCTGTCTTGTGAACTAGGCAAAGTAGGGGGAGGAGGGCAGCAGGAGTAATAGTGGTCTCCTTCCTTAGCGGGACTACAGGTGCGCGCCACCACGCCTGACTAATTTTCTGTATTTTTAGTAGAGACGGGATTCACCATGTTGGCCATGCTGGTCTTGAACTCTTGACCTCAGGTGATCCAGACACTTCGCCCTCCCAAAGTGCTGAGATTACAGGCGTGAGCCGCTGCGCCCGGTCAGGGTTGACTTTAAAAAACAACCCCCTCAAGTGAAAATTTCAGTTTGTTGTTGTTGTTGTTTCTTTTTCTTTCTTTTTCTTTTTTCTTTTTTTTTTTTTTGATAGAGTCTCCTGTATCACCTGGGATGGAGTGCACTGGCGCGATCTTGGCTCACTGCTACCTCCGCCTCCCGGGTTCAAGCGATCCTCCCACCTCAACTTCCTGAGTAGTTGGGACCACAGGCATGCACCACCATGCCCAGCTAATTTTTGTGTTTTTCTTTTTTTTTTTTTTCTTTCTTGTTTTGGTTGGTTGGTTGCTTTGTAGAGCCGGGGTCTCACTATGTTACCCAGGCGATTTCATCCCGCTGTGTGAGAAGGTTCTGCGTTCCTCTGCTTATGTTGCTGTGCAGTTGTTACTGAAAGTCGCCTGTAGAGGGCGCCAGAGTCAACGAAGGGGAGGGCTGCGCTTCCTGGTTCTCTGGGGCACGAGGCTTCTCCTCAGGACTCTGGCGCCCCCAACAGGTTCCCAGTGTTCAGCTGGGGCAGGCACGCTGTGGCTGGCTACTTGCCTTCCTTCCATCCCCTTTGGGCCGAACGGGATCGGTGCTTCTGGTGAGACGCCTCCCCATGCACATCACTCCCAGGTGCCCTAGGGGGCACATTTCCCACAACTCCCAGAGGGCAGGTTTCTAGAAAGTGCCACCAGTGGGGAGGCGCCACAACTTCACTGCCATTTTGTGAGGTGCCACAATTCACTGCCATTTTGTGAGGTGCCACAACTTCACTGCCATTTTGTGAGGTGCCACAATTCACTGCCATTTTGTGAGGTGCCACAACTTCACTGCCATTTTGTGAGGTGCCGCCGTCTCTCCTCCAGCAAGGTCAGGACTTCAGGACTGTGAGTGGGGCAGTTTTTCCCCGGATGCTTTAATTTCGCCCTGGAAAGTGTCCTTTTTCCTCAGAAAGTGTCTTTTCTGAGGTGTTCTCTGTCGGGTGTGTGGTAGGGTTCCCTGGGAAAGTGGCTCCACTCTGAGGACACCGCCATGGGCGCCTGTGTCAACCGTGGGGGAGTGTTTTCCTTGGGCACCCCGTCTCGGCTATGTTGTGGGTCCGGGGGGCTTTTCTTGGGGGCTCCCTCGGTGATGCGTGGGACTTTTCCTGCTGAAATGACCTGAGCCCGGGGTTGGGGACCCTGCCTTGGTTGCCTGTGTCAGCCTCGGGTGTGGCCGTTTTTCTTCCCTGCTCGGTGGCAGCCCTGAGGGGGGACTCTGCCTTGGGAACTCTGTCTATGTTCAAGAGCCGGGGTGGTGGTGGCTGTGCCCTGGACGCATGATCGCAGCCCTATGGGGTCACTCTCCGTTGCGGGCTTTGTCTCAGCCTGTGAGGGACTCTTCCTTGAGTGCTGTCTTCGGTTGTGGGGCACATTTGTCCTTAGACGTCGCTCGCTCTCGGCTAGGATGTGTTGGCTTTTCTTTGGTTCTGCTTATCCCTGATGGGGACGCTTACCAGACGCTTTCTCTTGGTGCTGGGTTTTTAAAATTGTTATCTCTGGGTGCTGTCTCCTGGTGCCGCGGGGGAGTGGAGTGCTGTTCCTTGGATTCTCTGAGCCTGTGGTGGGACTCGGGGAACTCTGTGTCAGCCACGAGGGCGCCCAGCTGACCTTGGGAGCTCTGTCTCACCCCGGGGTCGGGTGCTTTTCCTTGGTTGGTTCTCAGTCCTGAGGGAGCTCTTCCCCAGGATTCTATCTGACCTTTCAGCCATAGCCTCGGATGTCTGTGCGGGAATCGGGGTCCAGAAATGTTTGATAGGTTCCAGATTCGCCACATGCACACAACTCACTGTGCAATTATTCTTTCATTCCGGCCACTCTTTGGGAGTGTAGTGATCTCTCCTTATGTCTACACTTGCAATTTTGTGCTAATTAATGAGATTGAGCACCCTTTTTAAAAAAGTGTTCATTTATTGATTTTTGATTGTTTTTTGGGACGAGGTCAGGCTGGAGTGCAGAGGCGTGATCTCGGCTCACTGCAACCTCGACCTCCCAGGCTCGCTCGATTCTCGTGCCTCAGTAGCTGGGACTACAAGCGCATGCCACCAAGCCTGGCTAATCTGTGTATTTTTTAGTAGAGACGGAGTTTCGCCAAATTGCCCAGGCTGGTCTCGAACTCCTGGACTCAAGTGATCTGCCCAATTCGGCCTCCCAAAGTGCTGGGATTACAGGCGTGAGCCACTGTGCCCAGCTATTTGTTGATTTTTTTTCGGAGCACTTTTTTATGTGTTTATTGGTCATTTAACCATGTCTTTAAGGAAGTTCCTTTTGAGGTCTTTTCTGCCAAATTTTGTTGAGATGTTTGTATTTTAAAAATGGATTTGTAGTTTACGTATATTCTGGGTTTCAGTTATACACACATGCACACAGGCATATATGTACATATATTAAAATACATACACAATTTTAATGTCTTCTACAAATCTGTTTTGCTTTTACACTATCTCAATAATGTGTTTTAGATGAACAGATTCTCTTAATCTTATTAATCAGTCTATTGTTTATGGCTAGAGCTTTTTATTATTTTAAGTGAAAACCTTTGCCTCCCCCAATGCCATGACGATAATATTCTAAGTTTTCTTCTAGATCTCCTATTCACCTCAAATAAATTTTCATGGAATGGAGTAAAGTCAGAGTCCGGGTATATTTTATGTGATTATTAAAGGTATATTTGAGTATGACTCTTATGAAGTGCGTATTCAGCTTTTCCCCCCAAATTTTATTGCGATGTTTGCTTTTAAAATTGATTTGTAGTTCTGGATATACTCTGGATTCCACTCAGTTGTTGTCAGATGTATATAATGTTATATATATAATATATATTATATATAAATATATATTTATATATGATTAATGTATATTTTTATATATAACCTATACTATACATTATATAATATGTAATCTACATATATGCTTCGCTTTTGCACTCTCTTAAGAGTGTCTTTTGAGGAATAGAAGTTTTACATTTAATTATGTCTAATTAAACAATGTATTCTTTATGGTTAGAGCTTTTTTATCCTAATCAAAAACACCTTGGCCTATCCTAAAGCTGTAAAGCTAATATCTTATATTTTTTACTGGATTCACTATCTATCTTTAATAACGTTTTCTGCAGTGGGATGGGGTAAGAATCAAAGTTTGTATTTTCCCTGCATTTATGAAGTGATTTTATTAAAAGCACTAGTCTTTCCACAGTGATTTACAGGAGCTCTTCTGTGGTAAATCTAGCTATTTTCCATTTCCAGATTGTTTCTGGCCTCTGTGTCCTCTGCCCTTGGTGTATTTGCCTGTCATTGCTCCAATACCACACGGTTTTAATTACTCTACCTTTATAGTAAATCTCATATTTAGTAGTGTATATCTACCAACTTAGTTCTTTTCCTTAAAGACTGTCTTAGCTTTACCAAATCTTCCATTTGCATATACTTAAAACAATTATCTGTTTGTCAGTTTTTAGAAAAAATTTTGTTAACACGGTGGAATTTTAAATATGATTGCTACGATCATTCTGAGAGAAATAACAATAATGTCTCTTAATAATGTCTTCCATTCCATGGAAAGAAAACCAAAGCGCCAATAAAGGCATGCCTTTTTATCAAGCAATTCAAGTCAAGTCAAAATCAAAACTAGAAGTATCAAGCAACTCAAGTCAAGTCAAAAACAAAAACCAAAGTGCTGGTACAGGCGCACCGTGGGTGACCTGGCCACGCTTCCACTCAAATGGAGTTGGCAAGTTCCAAAGACCAGTCTTACCAAGTTTTAGATGTCCAGACTTAAAGTGCCAGTTCCTTCCCGGTGTTCAGCCACTGCGTTGATCCTCCGCGGGGGCCTGCTGTGCACTGCTCTGACAAGGCGTTCCACCGGGGCAAATGCCTACCCCGGAGCGCTCTCAGGATCCGCATCGCTCAAGCTGGCCAGAGTTCCCAGCAGGGATGCTCTACAGGGCAGGCATAAGCTGCCTAAGGAGCTGCCTCGACTGTCCTTTAATCACCTCGCTTCCCGGTCAGGAAACCAAGAAATGTAGCAGGATGAGCCGCAGACAAAACTCCTCAGACACCGGATTAAAGAAGGAAGTGGTTTATTCGGCTGGGAGCGTCGGCCAACTTGCGTCGTAAGAGCTGAGTTCCCCGAAAAAGAAATTCTTAGCCTTTTTAAAGGCTTACAACTTTAAGGGGTCCGCGTGAAAGAGTGGTGATAAATTGAGCAAGCGTGGGAAATGTGACTGGGGGCTACATGCAGCAGCTAACAGAACAAAAAGTTTTACAATGCTTTTTTTCATACAGTGTCTGGAATTTACAGATAACACAAATAGTTTAGGTCAGGGGTTGATGTTATGATTATTACTTTTTTTAATTCCTAGGGCCGGGTGGTGGTGCCAAGGTTGTCTGGCTATTTATTTTACTTTTTTTTTTTTTTTTTCCAACTTTTTGCTTTCTCTCTTTCCTCCTGTCTTGTGAACTAGGCAAAGTAGGGGGAGGAGGGCAGCAGGAGTAATAGTGGTCTCCTTCCTTAGCGGGACTACAGGTGCGCGCCACCACGCCTGACTAATTTTCTGTATTTTTAGTAGAGACGGGATTCACCATGTTGGCCATGCTGGTCTTGAACTCTTGACCTCAGGTGATCCAGACACTTCGCCCTCCCAAAGTGCTGAGATTACAGGCGTGAGCCGCTGCGCCCGGTCAGGGTTGACTTTAAAAAACAACCCCCTCAAGTGAAAATTTCAGTTTGTTGTTGTTGTTGTTTCTTTTTCTTTCTTTTTCTTTTTTCTTTTTTTTTTTTTTGATAGAGTCTCCTGTATCACCTGGGATGGAGTGCACTGGCGCGATCTTGGCTCACTGCTACCTCCGCCTCCCGGGTTCAAGCGATCCTCCCACCTCAACTTCCTGAGTAGTTGGGACCACAGGCATGCACCACCATGCCCAGCTAATTTTTGTGTTTTTCTTTTTTTTTTTTTTCTTTCTTGTTTTGGTTGGTTGGTTGCTTTGTAGAGCCGGGGTCTCACTATGTTACCCAGGCGATTTCATCCCGCTGTGTGAGAAGGTTCTGCGTTCCTCTGCTTATGTTGCTGTGCAGTTGTTACTGAAAGTCGCCTGTAGAGGGCGCCAGAGTCAACGAAGGGGAGGGCTGCGCTTCCTGGTTCTCTGGGGCACGAGGCTTCTCCTCAGGACTCTGGCGCCCCCAACAGGTTCCCAGTGTTCAGCTGGGGCAGGCACGCTGTGGCTGGCTACTTGCCTTCCTTCCATCCCCTTTGGGCCGAACGGGATCGGTGCTTCTGGTGAGACGCCTCCCCATGCACATCACTCCCAGGTGCCCTAGGGGGCACATTTCCCACAACTCCCAGAGGGCAGGTTTCTAGAAAGTGCCACCAGTGGGGAGGCGCCACAACTTCACTGCCATTTTGTGAGGTGCCACAATTCACTGCCATTTTGTGAGGTGCCACAACTTCACTGCCATTTTGTGAGGTGCCACAATTCACTGCCATTTTGTGAGGTGCCACAACTTCACTGCCATTTTGTGAGGTGCCGCCGTCTCTCCTCCAGCAAGGTCAGGACTTCAGGACTGTGAGTGGGGCAGTTTTTCCCCGGATGCTTTAATTTCGCCCTGGAAAGTGTCCTTTTTCCTCAGAAAGTGTCTTTTCTGAGGTGTTCTCTGTCGGGTGTGTGGTAGGGTTCCCTGGGAAAGTGGCTCCACTCTGAGGACACCGCCATGGGCGCCTGTGTCAACCGTGGGGGAGTGTTTTCCTTGGGCACCCCGTCTCGGCTATGTTGTGGGTCCGGGGGGCTTTTCTTGGGGGCTCCCTCGGTGATGCGTGGGACTTTTCCTGCTGAAATGACCTGAGCCCGGGGTTGGGGACCCTGCCTTGGTTGCCTGTGTCAGCCTCGGGTGTGGCCGTTTTTCTTCCCTGCTCGGTGGCAGCCCTGAGGGGGGACTCTGCCTTGGGAACTCTGTCTATGTTCAAGAGCCGGGGTGGTGGTGGCTGTGCCCTGGACGCATGATCGCAGCCCTATGGGGTCACTCTCCGTTGCGGGCTTTGTCTCAGCCTGTGAGGGACTCTTCCTTGAGTGCTGTCTTCGGTTGTGGGGCACATTTGTCCTTAGACGTCGCTCGCTCTCGGCTAGGATGTGTTGGCTTTTCTTTGGTTCTGCTTATCCCTGATGGGGACGCTTACCAGACGCTTTCTCTTGGTGCTGGGTTTTTAAAATTGTTATCTCTGGGTGCTGTCTCCTGGTGCCGCGGGGGAGTGGAGTGCTGTTCCTTGGATTCTCTGAGCCTGTGGTGGGACTCGGGGAACTCTGTGTCAGCCACGAGGGCGCCCAGCTGACCTTGGGAGCTCTGTCTCACCCCGGGGTCGGGTGCTTTTCCTTGGTTGGTTCTCAGTCCTGAGGGAGCTCTTCCCCAGGATTCTATCTGACCTTTCAGCCATAGCCTCGGATGTCTGTGCGGGAATCGGGGTCCAGAAATGTTTGATAGGTTCCAGATTCGCCACATGCACACAACTCACTGTGCAATTATTCTTTCATTCCGGCCACTCTTTGGGAGTGTAGTGATCTCTCCTTATGTCTACACTTGCAATTTTGTGCTAATTAATGAGATTGAGCACCCTTTTTAAAAAAGTGTTCATTTATTGATTTTTGATTGTTTTTTGGGACGAGGTCAGGCTGGAGTGCAGAGGCGTGATCTCGGCTCACTGCAACCTCGACCTCCCAGGCTCGCTCGATTCTCGTGCCTCAGTAGCTGGGACTACAAGCGCATGCCACCAAGCCTGGCTAATCTGTGTATTTTTTAGTAGAGACGGAGTTTCGCCAAATTGCCCAGGCTGGTCTCGAACTCCTGGACTCAAGTGATCTGCCCAATTCGGCCTCCCAAAGTGCTGGGATTACAGGCGTGAGCCACTGTGCCCAGCTATTTGTTGATTTTTTTTCGGAGCACTTTTTTATGTGTTTATTGGTCATTTAACCATGTCTTTAAGGAAGTTCCTTTTGAGGTCTTTTCTGCCAAATTTTGTTGAGATGTTTGTATTTTAAAAATGGATTTGTAGTTTACGTATATTCTGGGTTTCAGTTATACACACATGCACACAGGCATATATGTACATATATTAAAATACATACACAATTTTAATGTCTTCTACAAATCTGTTTTGCTTTTACACTATCTCAATAATGTGTTTTAGATGAACAGATTCTCTTAATCTTATTAATCAGTCTATTGTTTATGGCTAGAGCTTTTTATTATTTTAAGTGAAAACCTTTGCCTCCCCCAATGCCATGACGATAATATTCTAAGTTTTCTTCTAGATCTCCTATTCACCTCAAATAAATTTTCATGGAATGGAGTAAAGTCAGAGTCCGGGTATATTTTATGTGATTATTAAAGGTATATTTGAGTATGACTCTTATGAAGTGCGTATTCAGCTTTTCCCCCCAAATTTTATTGCGATGTTTGCTTTTAAAATTGATTTGTAGTTCTGGATATACTCTGGATTCCACTCAGTTGTTGTCAGATGTATATAATGTTATATATATAATATATATTATATATAAATATATATTTATATATGATTAATGTATATTTTTATATATAACCTATACTATACATTATATAATATGTAATCTACATATATGCTTCGCTTTTGCACTCTCTTAAGAGTGTCTTTTGAGGAATAGAAGTTTTACATTTAATTATGTCTAATTAAACAATGTATTCTTTATGGTTAGAGCTTTTTTATCCTAATCAAAAACACCTTGGCCTATCCTAAAGCTGTAAAGCTAATATCTTATATTTTTTACTGGATTCACTATCTATCTTTAATAACGTTTTCTGCAGTGGGATGGGGTAAGAATCAAAGTTTGTATTTTCCCTGCATTTATGAAGTGATTTTATTAAAAGCACTAGTCTTTCCACAGTGATTTACAGGAGCTCTTCTGTGGTAAATCTAGCTATTTTCCATTTCCAGATTGTTTCTGGCCTCTGTGTCCTCTGCCCTTGGTGTATTTGCCTGTCATTGCTCCAATACCACACGGTTTTAATTACTCTACCTTTATAGTAAATCTCATATTTAGTAGTGTATATCTACCAACTTAGTTCTTTTCCTTAAAGACTGTCTTAGCTTTACCAAATCTTCCATTTGCATATACTTAAAACAATTATCTGTTTGTCAGTTTTTAGAAAAAATTTTGTTAACACGGTGGAATTTTAAATATGATTGCTACGATCATTCTGAGAGAAATAACAATAATGTCTCTTAATAATGTCTTCCATTCCATGGAAAGAAAACCAAAGCGCCAATAAAGGCATGCCTTTTTATCAAGCAATTCAAGTCAAGTCAAAATCAAAACTAGAAGTATCAAGCAACTCAAGTCAAGTCAAAAACAAAAACCAAAGTGCTGGTACAGGCGCACCGTGGGTGACCTGGCCACGCTTCCACTCAAATGGAGTTGGCAAGTTCCAAAGACCAGTCTTACCAAGTTTTAGATGTCCAGACTTAAAGTGCCAGTTCCTTCCCGGTGTTCAGCCACTGCGTTGATCCTCCGCGGGGGCCTGCTGTGCACTGCTCTGACAAGGCGTTCCACCGGGGCAAATGCCTACCCCGGAGCGCTCTCAGGATCCGCATCGCTCAAGCTGGCCAGAGTTCCCAGCAGGGATGCTCTACAGGGCAGGCATAAGCTGCCTAAGGAGCTGCCTCGACTGTCCTTTAATCACCTCGCTTCCCGGTCAGGAAACCAAGAAATGTAGCAGGATGAGCCGCAGACAAAACTCCTCAGACACCGGATTAAAGAAGGAAGTGGTTTATTCGGCTGGGAGCGTCGGCCAACTTGCGTCGTAAGAGCTGAGTTCCCCGAAAAAGAAATTCTTAGCCTTTTTAAAGGCTTACAACTTTAAGGGGTCCGCGTGAAAGAGTGGTGATAAATTGAGCAAGCGTGGGAAATGTGACTGGGGGCTACATGCAGCAGCTAACAGAACAAAAAGTTTTACAATGCTTTTTTTCATACAGTGTCTGGAATTTACAGATAACACAAATAGTTTAGGTCAGGGGTTGATGTTATGATTATTACTTTTTTTAATTCCTAGGGCCGGGTGGTGGTGCCAAGGTTGTCTGGCTATTTATTTTACTTTTTTTTTTTTTTTTTCCAACTTTTTGCTTTCTCTCTTTCCTCCTGTCTTGTGAACTAGGCAAAGTAGGGGGAGGAGGGCAGCAGGAGTAATAGTGGTCTCCTTCCTTAGCGGGACTACAGGTGCGCGCCACCACGCCTGACTAATTTTCTGTATTTTTAGTAGAGACGGGATTCACCATGTTGGCCATGCTGGTCTTGAACTCTTGACCTCAGGTGATCCAGACACTTCGCCCTCCCAAAGTGCTGAGATTACAGGCGTGAGCCGCTGCGCCCGGTCAGGGTTGACTTTAAAAAACAACCCCCTCAAGTGAAAATTTCAGTTTGTTGTTGTTGTTGTTTCTTTTTCTTTCTTTTTCTTTTTTCTTTTTTTTTTTTTGATAGAGTCTCCTGTATCACCTGGGATGGAGTGCACTGGCGCGATCTTGGCTCACTGCTACCTCCGCCTCCCGGGTTCAAGCGATCCTCCCACCTCAACTTCCTGAGTAGTTGGGACCACAGGCATGCACCACCATGCCCAGCTAATTTTTGTGTTTTTCTTTTTTTTTTTTTTCTTTCTTGTTTTGGTTGGTTGGTTGCTTTGTAGAGCCGGGGTCTCACTATGTTACCCAGGCGATTTCATCCCGCTGTGTGAGAAGGTTCTGCGTTCCTCTGCTTATGTTGCTGTGCAGTTGTTACTGAAAGTCGCCTGTAGAGGGCGCCAGAGTCAACGAAGGGGAGGGCTGCGCTTCCTGGTTCTCTGGGGCACGAGGCTTCTCCTCAGGACTCTGGCGCCCCCAACAGGTTCCCAGTGTTCAGCTGGGGCAGGCACGCTGTGGCTGGCTACTTGCCTTCCTTCCATCCCCTTTGGGCCGAACGGGATCGGTGCTTCTGGTGAGACGCCTCCCCATGCACATCACTCCCAGGTGCCCTAGGGGGCACATTTCCCACAACTCCCAGAGGGCAGGTTTCTAGAAAGTGCCACCAGTGGGGAGGCGCCACAACTTCACTGCCATTTTGTGAGGTGCCACAATTCACTGCCATTTTGTGAGGTGCCACAACTTCACTGCCATTTTGTGAGGTGCCACAATTCACTGCCATTTTGTGAGGTGCCACAACTTCACTGCCATTTTGTGAGGTGCCGCCGTCTCTCCTCCAGCAAGGTCAGGACTTCAGGACTGTGAGTGGGGCAGTTTTTCCCCGGATGCTTTAATTTCGCCCTGGAAAGTGTCCTTTTTCCTCAGAAAGTGTCTTTTCTGAGGTGTTCTCTGTCGGGTGTGTGGTAGGGTTCCCTGGGAAAGTGGCTCCACTCTGAGGACACCGCCATGGGCGCCTGTGTCAACCGTGGGGGAGTGTTTTCCTTGGGCACCCCGTCTCGGCTATGTTGTGGGTCCGGGGGGCTTTTCTTGGGGGCTCCCTCGGTGATGCGTGGGACTTTTCCTGCTGAAATGACCTGAGCCCGGGGTTGGGGACCCTGCCTTGGTTGCCTGTGTCAGCCTCGGGTGTGGCCGTTTTTCTTCCCTGCTCGGTGGCAGCCCTGAGGGGGGACTCTGCCTTGGGAACTCTGTCTATGTTCAAGAGCCGGGGTGGTGGTGGCTGTGCCCTGGACGCATGATCGCAGCCCTATGGGGTCACTCTCCGTTGCGGGCTTTGTCTCAGCCTGTGAGGGACTCTTCCTTGAGTGCTGTCTTCGGTTGTGGGGCACATTTGTCCTTAGACGTCGCTCGCTCTCGGCTAGGATGTGTTGGCTTTTCTTTGGTTCTGCTTATCCCTGATGGGGACGCTTACCAGACGCTTTCTCTTGGTGCTGGGTTTTTAAAATTGTTATCTCTGGGTGCTGTCTCCTGGTGCCGCGGGGGAGTGGAGTGCTGTTCCTTGGATTCTCTGAGCCTGTGGTGGGACTCGGGGAACTCTGTGTCAGCCACGAGGGCGCCCAGCTGACCTTGGGAGCTCTGTCTCACCCCGGGGTCGGGTGCTTTTCCTTGGTTGGTTCTCAGTCCTGAGGGAGCTCTTCCCCAGGATTCTATCTGACCTTTCAGCCATAGCCTCGGATGTCTGTGCGGGAATCGGGGTCCAGAAATGTTTGATAGGTTCCAGATTCGCCACATGCACACAACTCACTGTGCAATTATTCTTTCATTCCGGCCACTCTTTGGGAGTGTAGTGATCTCTCCTTATGTCTACACTTGCAATTTTGTGCTAATTAATGAGATTGAGCACCCTTTTTAAAAAAGTGTTCATTTATTGATTTTTGATTGTTTTTTGGGACGAGGTCAGGCTGGAGTGCAGAGGCGTGATCTCGGCTCACTGCAACCTCGACCTCCCAGGCTCGCTCGATTCTCGTGCCTCAGTAGCTGGGACTACAAGCGCATGCCACCAAGCCTGGCTAATCTGTGTATTTTTTAGTAGAGACGGAGTTTCGCCAAATTGCCCAGGCTGGTCTCGAACTCCTGGACTCAAGTGATCTGCCCAATTCGGCCTCCCAAAGTGCTGGGATTACAGGCGTGAGCCACTGTGCCCAGCTATTTGTTGATTTTTTTTCGGAGCACTTTTTTATGTGTTTATTGGTCATTTAACCATGTCTTTAAGGAAGTTCCTTTTGAGGTCTTTTCTGCCAAATTTTGTTGAGATGTTTGTATTTTAAAAATGGATTTGTAGTTTACGTATATTCTGGGTTTCAGTTATACACACATGCACACAGGCATATATGTACATATATTAAAATACATACACAATTTTAATGTCTTCTACAAATCTGTTTTGCTTTTACACTATCTCAATAATGTGTTTTAGATGAACAGATTCTCTTAATCTTATTAATCAGTCTATTGTTTATGGCTAGAGCTTTTTATTATTTTAAGTGAAAACCTTTGCCTCCCCCAATGCCATGACGATAATATTCTAAGTTTTCTTCTAGATCTCCTATTCACCTCAAATAAATTTTCATGGAATGGAGTAAAGTCAGAGTCCGGGTATATTTTATGTGATTATTAAAGGTATATTTGAGTATGACTCTTATGAAGTGCGTATTCAGCTTTTCCCCCCAAATTTTATTGCGATGTTTGCTTTTAAAATTGATTTGTAGTTCTGGATATACTCTGGATTCCACTCAGTTGTTGTCAGATGTATATAATGTTATATATATAATATATATTATATATAAATATATATTTATATATGATTAATGTATATTTTTATATATAACCTATACTATACATTATATAATATGTAATCTACATATATGCTTCGCTTTTGCACTCTCTTAAGAGTGTCTTTTGAGCAATAGAAGTTTTACATTTAATTATGTCTAATTAAACAATGTATTCTTTATGGTTAGAGCTTTTTTATCCTAATCAAAAACACCTTGGCCTATCCTAAAGCTGTAAAGCTAATATCTTATATTTTTTACTGGATTCACTATCTATCTTTAATAACGTTTTCTGCAGTGGGATGGGGTAAGAATCAAAGTTTGTATTTTCCCTGCATTTATGAAGTGATTTTATTAAAAGCACTAGTCTTTCCACAGTGATTTACAGGAGCTCTTCTGTGGTAAATCTAGCTATTTTCCATTTCCAGATTGTTTCTGGCCTCTGTGTCCTCTGCCCTTGGTGTATTTGCCTGTCATTGCTCCAATACCACACGGTTTTAATTACTCTACCTTTATAGTAAATCTCATATTTAGTAGTGTATATCTACCAACTTAGTTCTTTTCCTTAAAGACTGTCTTAGCTTTACCAAATCTTCCATTTGCATATACTTAAAACAATTATCTGTTTGTCAGTTTTTAGAAAAAATTTTGTTAACACGGTGGAATTTTAAATATGATTGCTACGATCATTCTGAGAGAAATAACAATAATGTCTCTTAATAATGTCTTCCATTCCATGGAAAGAAAACCAAAGCGCCAATAAAGGCATGCCTTTTTATCAAGCAATTCAAGTCAAGTCAAAATCAAAACTAGAAGTATCAAGCAACTCAAGTCAAGTCAAAAACAAAAACCAAAGTGCTGGTACAGGCGCACCGTGGGTGACCTGGCCACGCTTCCACTCAAATGGAGTTGGCAAGTTCCAAAGACCAGTCTTACCAAGTTTTAGATGTCCAGACTTAAAGTGCCAGTTCCTTCCCGGTGTTCAGCCACTGCGTTGATCCTCCGCGGGGGCCTGCTGTGCACTGCTCTGACAAGGCGTTCCACCGGGGCAAATGCCTACCCCGGAGCGCTCTCAGGATCCGCATCGCTCAAGCTGGCCAGAGTTCCCAGCAGGGATGCTCTACAGGGCAGGCATAAGCTGCCTAAGGAGCTGCCTCGACTGTCCTTTAATCACCTCGCTTCCCGGTCAGGAAACCAAGAAATGTAGCAGGATGAGCCGCAGACAAAACTCCTCAGACACCGGATTAAAGAAGGAAGTGGTTTATTCGGCTGGGAGCGTCGGCCAACTTGCGTCGTAAGAGCTGAGTTCCCCGAAAAAGAAATTCTTAGCCTTTTTAAAGGCTTACAACTTTAAGGGGTCCGCGTGAAAGAGTGGTGATAAATTGAGCAAGCGTGGGAAATGTGACTGGGGGCTACATGCAGCAGCTAACAGAACAAAAAGTTTTACAATGCTTTTTTTCATACAGTGTCTGGAATTTACAGATAACACAAATAGTTTAGGTCAGGGGTTGATGTTATGATTATTACTTTTTTTAATTCCTAGGGCCGGGTGGTGGTGCCAAGGTTGTCTGGCTATTTATTTTACTTTTTTTTTTTTTTTTTCCAACTTTTTGCTTTCTCTCTTTCCTCCTGTCTTGTGAACTAGGCAAAGTAGGGGGAGGAGGGCAGCAGGAGTAATAGTGGTCTCCTTCCTTAGCGGGACTACAGGTGCGCGCCACCACGCCTGACTAATTTTCTGTATTTTTAGTAGAGACGGGATTCACCATGTTGGCCATGCTGGTCTTGAACTCTTGACCTCAGGTGATCCAGACACTTCGCCCTCCCAAAGTGCTGAGATTACAGGCGTGAGCCGCTGCGCCCGGTCAGGGTTGACTTTAAAAAACAACCCCCTCAAGTGAAAATTTCAGTTTGTTGTTGTTGTTGTTTCTTTTTCTTTCTTTTTCTTTTTTCTTTTTTTTTTTTTTGATAGAGTCTCCTGTATCACCTGGGATGGAGTGCACTGGCGCGATCTTGGCTCACTGCTACCTCCGCCTCCCGGGTTCAAGCGATCCTCCCACCTCAACTTCCTGAGTAGTTGGGACCACAGGCATGCACCACCATGCCCAGCTAATTTTTGTGTTTTTCTTTTTTTTTTTTTTCTTTCTTGTTTTGGTTGGTTGGTTGCTTTGTAGAGCCGGGGTCTCACTATGTTACCCAGGCGATTTCATCCCGCTGTGTGAGAAGGTTCTGCGTTCCTCTGCTTATGTTGCTGTGCAGTTGTTACTGAAAGTCGCCTGTAGAGGGCGCCAGAGTCAACGAAGGGGAGGGCTGCGCTTCCTGGTTCTCTGGGGCACGAGGCTTCTCCTCAGGACTCTGGCGCCCCCAACAGGTTCCCAGTGTTCAGCTGGGGCAGGCACGCTGTGGCTGGCTACTTGCCTTCCTTCCATCCCCTTTGGGCCGAACGGGATCGGTGCTTCTGGTGAGACGCCTCCCCATGCACATCACTCCCAGGTGCCCTAGGGGGCACATTTCCCACAACTCCCAGAGGGCAGGTTTCTAGAAAGTGCCACCAGTGGGGAGGCGCCACAACTTCACTGCCATTTTGTGAGGTGCCACAATTCACTGCCATTTTGTGAGGTGCCACAACTTCACTGCCATTTTGTGAGGTGCCACAATTCACTGCCATTTTGTGAGGTGCCACAACTTCACTGCCATTTTGTGAGGTGCCGCCGTCTCTCCTCCAGCAAGGTCAGGACTTCAGGACTGTGAGTGGGGCAGTTTTTCCCCGGATGCTTTAATTTCGCCCTGGAAAGTGTCCTTTTTCCTCAGAAAGTGTCTTTTCTGAGGTGTTCTCTGTCGGGTGTGTGGTAGGGTTCCCTGGGAAAGTGGCTCCACTCTGAGGACACCGCCATGGGCGCCTGTGTCAACCGTGGGGGAGTGTTTTCCTTGGGCACCCCGTCTCGGCTATGTTGTGGGTCCGGGGGGCTTTTCTTGGGGGCTCCCTCGGTGATGCGTGGGACTTTTCCTGCTGAAATGACCTGAGCCCGGGGTTGGGGACCCTGCCTTGGTTGCCTGTGTCAGCCTCGGGTGTGGCCGTTTTTCTTCCCTGCTCGGTGGCAGCCCTGAGGGGGGACTCTGCCTTGGGAACTCTGTCTATGTTCAAGAGCCGGGGTGGTGGTGGCTGTGCCCTGGACGCATGATCGCAGCCCTATGGGGTCACTCTCCGTTACGGGCTTTGTCTCAGCCTGTGAGGGACTCTTCCTTGAGTGCTGTCTTCGGTTGTGGGGCACATTTGTCCTTAGACGTCGCTCGCTCTCGGCTAGGATGTGTTGGCTTTTCTTTGGTTCTGCTTATCCCTGATGGGGACGCTTACCAGACGCTTTCTCTTGGTGCTGGGTTTTTAAAATTGTTATCTCTGGGTGCTGTCTCCTGGTGCCGCGGGGGAGTGGAGTGCTGTTCCTTGGATTCTCTGAGCCTGTGGTGGGACTCGGGGAACTCTGTGTCAGCCACGAGGGCGCCCAGCTGACCTTGGGAGCTCTGTCTCACCCCGGGGTCGGGTGCTTTTCCTTGGTTGGTTCTCAGTCCTGAGGGAGCTCTTCCCCAGGATTCTATCTGACCTTTCAGCCATAGCCTCGGATGTCTGTGCGGGAATCGGGGTCCAGAAATGTTTGATAGGTTCCAGATTCGCCACATGCACACAACTCACTGTGCAATTATTCTTTCATTCCGGCCACTCTTTGGGAGTGTAGTGATCTCTCCTTATGTCTACACTTGCAATTTTGTGCTAATTAATGAGATTGAGCACCCTTTTTAAAAAAGTGTTCATTTATTGATTTTTGATTGTTTTTTGGGACGAGGTCAGGCTGGAGTGCAGAGGCGTGATCTCGGCTCACTGCAACCTCGACCTCCCAGGCTCGCTCGATTCTCGTGCCTCAGTAGCTGGGACTACAAGCGCATGCCACCAAGCCTGGCTAATCTGTGTATTTTTTAGTAGAGACGGAGTTTCGCCAAATTGCCCAGGCTGGTCTCGAACTCCTGGACTCAAGTGATCTGCCCAATTCGGCCTCCCAAAGTGCTGGGATTACAGGCGTGAGCCACTGTGCCCAGCTATTTGTTGATTTTTTTTCGGAGCACTTTTTTATGTGTTTATTGGTCATTTAACCATGTCTTTAAGGAAGTTCCTTTTGAGGTCTTTTCTGCCAAATTTTGTTGAGATGTTTGTATTTTAAAAATGGATTTGTAGTTTACGTATATTCTGGGTTTCAGTTATACACACATGCACACAGGCATATATGTACATATATTAAAATACATACACAATTTTAATGTCTTCTACAAATCTGTTTTGCTTTTACACTATCTCAATAATGTGTTTTAGATGAACAGATTCTCTTAATCTTATTAATCAGTCTATTGTTTATGGCTAGAGCTTTTTATTATTTTAAGTGAAAACCTTTGCCTCCCCCAATGCCATGACGATAATATTCTAAGTTTTCTTCTAGATCTCCTATTCACCTCAAATAAATTTTCATGGAATGGAGTAAAGTCAGAGTCCGGGTATATTTTATGTGATTATTAAAGGTATATTTGAGTATGACTCTTATGAAGTGCGTATTCAGCTTTTCCCCCCAAATTTTATTGCGATGTTTGCTTTTAAAATTGATTTGTAGTTCTGGATATACTCTGGATTCCACTCAGTTGTTGTCAGATGTATATAATGTTATATATATAATATATATTATATATAAATATATATTTATATATGATTAATGTATATTTTTATATATAACCTATACTATACATTATATAATATGTAATCTACATATATGCTTCGCTTTTGCACTCTCTTAAGAGTGTCTTTTGAGGAATAGAAGTTTTACATTTAATTATGTCTAATTAAACAATGTATTCTTTATGGTTAGAGCTTTTTTATCCTAATCAAAAACACCTTGGCCTATCCTAAAGCTGTAAAGCTAATATCTTATATTTTTTACTGGATTCACTATCTATCTTTAATAACGTTTTCTGCAGTGGGATGGGGTAAGAATCAAAGTTTGTATTTTCCCTGCATTTATGAAGTGATTTTATTAAAAGCACTAGTCTTTCCACAGTGATTTACAGGAGCTCTTCTGTGGTAAATCTAGCTATTTTCCATTTCCAGATTGTTTCTGGCCTCTGTGTCCTCTGCCCTTGGTGTATTTGCCTGTCATTGCTCCAATACCACACGGTTTTAATTACTCTACCTTTATAGTAAATCTCATATTTAGTAGTGTATATCTACCAACTTAGTTCTTTTCCTTAAAGACTGTCTTAGCTTTACCAAATCTTCCATTTGCATATACTTAAAACAATTATCTGTTTGTCAGTTTTTAGAAAAAATTTTGTTAACACGGTGGAATTTTAAATATGATTGCTACGATCATTCTGAGAGAAATAACAATAATGTCTCTTAATAATGTCTTCCATTCCATGGAAAGAAAACCAAAGCGCCAATAAAGGCATGCCTTTTTATCAAGCAATTCAAGTCAAGTCAAAATCAAAACTAGAAGTATCAAGCAACTCAAGTCAAGTCAAAAACAAAAACCAAAGTGCTGGTACAGGCGCACCGTGGGTGACCTGGCCACGCTTCCACTCAAATGGAGTTGGCAAGTTCCAAAGACCAGTCTTACCAAGTTTTAGATGTCCAGACTTAAAGTGCCAGTTCCTTCCCGGTGTTCAGCCACTGCGTTGATCCTCCGCGGGGGCCTGCTGTGCACTGCTCTGACAAGGCGTTCCACCGGGGCAAATGCCTACCCCGGAGCGCTCTCAGGATCCGCATCGCTCAAGCTGGCCAGAGTTCCCAGCAGGGATGCTCTACAGGGCAGGCATAAGCTGCCTAAGGAGCTGCCTCGACTGTCCTTTAATCACCTCGCTTCCCGGTCAGGAAACCAAGAAATGTAGCAGGATGAGCCGCAGACAAAACTCCTCAGACACCGGATTAAAGAAGGAAGTGGTTTATTCGGCTGGGAGCGTCGGCCAACTTGCGTCGTAAGAGCTGAGTTCCCCGAAAAAGAAATTCTTAGCCTTTTTAAAGGCTTACAACTTTAAGGGGTCCGCGTGAAAGAGTGGTGATAAATTGAGCAAGCGTGGGAAATGTGACTGGGGGCTACATGCAGCAGCTAACAGAACAAAAAGTTTTACAATGCTTTTTTTCATACAGTGTCTGGAATTTACAGATAACACAAATAGTTTAGGTCAGGGGTTGATGTTATGATTATTACTTTTTTTAATTCCTAGGGCCGGGTGGTGGTGCCAAGGTTGTCTGGCTATTTATTTTACTTTTTTTTTTTTTTTTTCCAACTTTTTGCTTTCTCTCTTTCCTCCTGTCTTGTGAACTAGGCAAAGTAGGGGGAGGAGGGCAGCAGGAGTAATAGTGGTCTCCTTCCTTAGCGGGACTACAGGTGCGCGCCACCACGCCTGACTAATTTTCTGTATTTTTAGTAGAGACGGGATTCACCATGTTGGCCATGCTGGTCTTGAACTCTTGACCTCAGGTGATCCAGACACTTCGCCCTCCCAAAGTGCTGAGATTACAGGCGTGAGCCGCTGCGCCCGGTCAGGGTTGACTTTAAAAAACAACCCCCTCAAGTGAAAATTTCAGTTTGTTGTTGTTGTTGTTTCTTTTTCTTTCTTTTTCTTTTTTCTTTTTTTTTTTTTTGATAGAGTCTCCTGTATCACCTGGGATGGAGTGCACTGGCGCGATCTTGGCTCACTGCTACCTCCGCCTCCCGGGTTCAAGCGATCCTCCCACCTCAACTTCCTGAGTAGTTGGGACCACAGGCATGCACCACCATGCCCAGCTAATTTTTGTGTTTTTCTTTTTTTTTTTTTTCTTTCTTGTTTTGGTTGGTTGGTTGCTTTGTAGAGCCGGGGTCTCACTATGTTACCCAGGCGATTTCATCCCGCTGTGTGAGAAGGTTCTGCGTTCCTCTGCTTATGTTGCTGTGCAGTTGTTACTGAAAGTCGCCTGTAGAGGGCGCCAGAGTCAACGAAGGGGAGGGCTGCGCTTCCTGGTTCTCTGGGGCACGAGGCTTCTCCTCAGGACTCTGGCGCCCCCAACAGGTTCCCAGTGTTCAGCTGGGGCAGGCACGCTGTGGCTGGCTACTTGCCTTCCTTCCATCCCCTTTGGGCCGAACGGGATCGGTGCTTCTGGTGAGACGCCTCCCCATGCACATCACTCCCAGGTGCCCTAGGGGGCACATTTCCCACAACTCCCAGAGGGCAGGTTTCTAGAAAGTGCCACCAGTGGGGAGGCGCCACAACTTCACTGCCATTTTGTGAGGTGCCACAATTCACTGCCATTTTGTGAGGTGCCACAACTTCACTGCCATTTTGTGAGGTGCCACAATTCACTGCCATTTTGTGAGGTGCCACAACTTCACTGCCATTTTGTGAGGTGCCGCCGTCTCTCCTCCAGCAAGGTCAGGACTTCAGGACTGTGAGTGGGGCAGTTTTTCCCCGGATGCTTTAATTTCGCCCTGGAAAGTGTCCTTTTTCCTCAGAAAGTGTCTTTTCTGAGGTGTTCTCTGTCGGGTGTGTGGTAGGGTTCCCTGGGAAAGTGGCTCCACTCTGAGGACACCGCCATGGGCGCCTGTGTCAACCGTGGGGGAGTGTTTTCCTTGGGCACCCCGTCTCGGCTATGTTGTGGGTCCGGGGGGCTTTTCTTGGGGGCTCCCTCGGTGATGCGTGGGACTTTTCCTGCTGAAATGACCTGAGCCCGGGGTTGGGGACCCTGCCTTGGTTGCCTGTGTCAGCCTCGGGTGTGGCCGTTTTTCTTCCCTGCTCGGTGGCAGCCCTGAGGGGGGACTCTGCCTTGGGAACTCTGTCTATGTTCAAGAGCCGGGGTGGTGGTGGCTGTGCCCTGGACGCATGATCGCAGCCCTATGGGGTCACTCTCCGTTGCGGGCTTTGTCTCAGCCTGTGAGGGACTCTTCCTTGAGTGCTGTCTTCGGTTGTGGGGCACATTTGTCCTTAGACGTCGCTCGCTCTCGGCTAGGATGTGTTGGCTTTTCTTTGGTTCTGCTTATCCCTGATGGGGACGCTTACCAGACGCTTTCTCTTGGTGCTGGGTTTTTAAAATTGTTATCTCTGGGTGCTGTCTCCTGGTGCCGCGGGGGAGTGGAGTGCTGTTCCTTGGATTCTCTGAGCCTGTGGTGGGACTCGGGGAACTCTGTGTCAGCCACGAGGGCGCCCAGCTGACCTTGGGAGCTCTGTCTCACCCCGGGGTCGGGTGCTTTTCCTTGGTTGGTTCTCAGTCCTGAGGGAGCTCTTCCCCAGGATTCTATCTGACCTTTCAGCCATAGCCTCGGATGTCTGTGCGGGAATCGGGGTCCAGAAATGTTTGATAGGTTCCAGATTCGCCACATGCACACAACTCACTGTGCAATTATTCTTTCATTCCGGCCACTCTTTGGGAGTGTAGTGATCTCTCCTTATGTCTACACTTGCAATTTTGTGCTAATTAATGAGATTGAGCACCCTTTTTAAAAAAGTGTTCATTTATTGATTTTTGATTGTTTTTTGGGACGAGGTCAGGCTGGAGTGCAGAGGCGTGATCTCGGCTCACTGCAACCTCGACCTCCCAGGCTCGCTCGATTCTCGTGCCTCAGTAGCTGGGACTACAAGCGCATGCCACCAAGCCTGGCTAATCTGTGTATTTTTTAGTAGAGACGGAGTTTCGCCAAATTGCCCAGGCTGGTCTCGAACTCCTGGACTCAAGTGATCTGCCCAATTCGGCCTCCCAAAGTGCTGGGATTACAGGCGTGAGCCACTGTGCCCAGCTATTTGTTGATTTTTTTTCGGAGCACTTTTTTATGTGTTTATTGGTCATTTAACCATGTCTTTAAGGAAGTTCCTTTTGAGGTCTTTTCTGCCAAATTTTGTTGAGATGTTTGTATTTTAAAAATGGATTTGTAGTTTACGTATATTCTGGGTTTCAGTTATACACACATGCACACAGGCATATATGTACATATATTAAAATACATACACAATTTTAATGTCTTCTACAAATCTGTTTTGCTTTTACACTATCTCAATAATGTGTTTTAGATGAACAGATTCTCTTAATCTTATTAATCAGTCTATTGTTTATGGCTAGAGCTTTTTATTATTTTAAGTGAAAACCTTTGCCTCCCCCAATGCCATGACGATAATATTCTAAGTTTTCTTCTAGATCTCCTATTCACCTCAAATAAATTTTCATGGAATGGAGTAAAGTCAGAGTCCGGGTATATTTTATGTGATTATTAAAGGTATATTTGAGTATGACTCTTATGAAGTGCGTATTCAGCTTTTCCCCCCAAATTTTATTGCGATGTTTGCTTTTAAAATTGATTTATAGTTCTGGATATACTCTGGATTCCACTCAGTTGTTGTCAGATGTATATAATGTTATATATATAATATATATTATATATAAATATATATTTATATATGATTAATGTATATTTTTATATATAACCTATACTATACATTATATAATATGTAATCTACATATATGCTTTGCTTTTGCACTCTCTTAAGAGTGTCTTTTGAGGAATAGAAGTTTTACATTTAATTATGTCTAATTAAACAATGTATTCTTTATGGTTAGAGCTTTTTTATCCTAATCAAAAACACCTTGGCCTATCCTAAAGCTGTAAAGCTAATATCTTATATTTTTTACTGGATTCACTATCTATCTTTAATAACGTTTTCTGCAGTGGGATGGGGTAAGAATCAAAGTTTGTATTTTCCCTGCATTTATGAAGTGATTTTATTAAAAGCACTAGTCTTTCCACAGTGATTTACAGGAGCTCTTCTGTGGTAAATCTAGCTATTTTCCATTTCCAGATTGTTTCTGGCCTCTGTGTCCTCTGCCCTTGGTGTATTTGCCTGTCATTGCTCCAATACCACACGGTTTTAATTACTCTACCTTTATAGTAAATCTCATATTTAGTAGTGTATATCTACCAACTTAGTTCTTTTCCTTAAAGACTGTCTTAGCTTTACCAAATCTTCCATTTGCATATACTTAAAACAATTATCTGTTTGTCAGTTTTTAGAAAAAATTTTGTTAACACGGTGGAATTTTAAATATGATTGCTACGATCATTCTGAGAGAAATAACAATAATGTCTCTTAATAATGTCTTCCATTCCATGGAAAGAAAACCAAAGCGCCAATAAAGGCATGCCTTTTTATCAAGCAATTCAAGTCAAGTCAAAATCAAAACTAGAAGTATCAAGCAACTCAAGTCAAGTCAAAAACAAAAACCAAAGTGCTGGTACAGGCGCACCGTGGGTGACCTGGCCACGCTTCCACTCAAATGGAGTTGGCAAGTTCCAAAGACCAGTCTTACCAAGTTTTAGATGTCCAGACTTAAAGTGCCAGTTCCTTCCCGGTGTTCAGCCACTGCGTTGATCCTCCGCGGGGGCCTGCTGTGCACTGCTCTGACAAGGCGTTCCACCGGGGCAAATGCCTACCCCGGAGCGCTCTCAGGATCCGCATCGCTCAAGCTGGCCAGAGTTCCCAGCAGGGATGCTCTACAGGGCAGGCATAAGCTGCCTAAGGAGCTGCCTCGACTGTCCTTTAATCACCTCGCTTCCCGGTCAGGAAACCAAGAAATGTAGCAGGATGAGCCGCAGACAAAACTCCTCAGACACCGGATTAAAGAAGGAAGTGGTTTATTCGGCTGGGAGCGTCGGCCAACTTGCGTCGTAAGAGCTGAGTTCCCCGAAAAAGAAATTCTTAGCCTTTTTAAAGGCTTACAACTTTAAGGGGTCCGCGTGAAAGAGTGGTGATAAATTGAGCAAGCGTGGGAAATGTGACTGGGGGCTACATGCAGCAGCTAACAGAACAAAAAGTTTTACAATGCTTTTTTTCATACAGTGTCTGGAATTTACAGATAACACAAATAGTTTAGGTCAGGGGTTGATGTTATGATTATTACTTTTTTTAATTCCTAGGGCCGGGTGGTGGTGCCAAGGTTGTCTGGCTATTTATTTTACTTTTTTTTTTTTTTTTTCCAACTTTTTGCTTTCTCTCTTTCCTCCTGTCTTGTGAACTAGGCAAAGTAGGGGGAGGAGGGCAGCAGGAGTAATAGTGGTCTCCTTCCTTAGCGGGACTACAGGTGCGCGCCACCACGCCTGACTAATTTTCTGTATTTTTAGTAGAGACGGGATTCACCATGTTGGCCATGCTGGTCTTGAACTCTTGACCTCAGGTGATCCAGACACTTCGCCCTCCCAAAGTGCTGAGATTACAGGCGTGAGCCGCTGCGCCCGGTCAGGGTTGACTTTAAAAAACAACCCCCTCAAGTGAAAATTTCAGTTTGTTGTTGTTGTTGTTTCTTTTTCTTTCTTTTTCTTTTTTTTTTTTTTTTGATAGAGTCTCCTGTATCACCTGGGATGGAGTGCACTGGCGCGATCTTGGCTCACTGCTACCTCCGCCTCCCGGGTTCAAGCGATCCTCCCACCTCAACTTCCTGAGTAGTTGGGACCACAGGCATGCACCACCATGCCCAGCTAATTTTTGTGTTTTTCTTTTTTTTTTTTCTTTCTTGTTTTGGTTGGTTGGTTGCTTTGTAGAGCCGGGGTCTCACTATGTTACCCAGGCGATTTCATCCCGCTGTGTGAGAAGGTTCTGCGTTCCTCTGCTTATGTTGCTGTGCAGTTGTTACTGAAAGTCGCCTGTAGAGGGCGCCAGAGTCAACGAAGGGGAGGGCTGCGCTTCCTGGTTCTCTGGGGCACGAGGCTTCTCCTCAGGACTCTGGCGCCCCCAACAGGTTCCCAGTGTTCGGCTGGGGCAGGCACGCTGTGGCTGGCTACTTGCCTTCCTTCCATCCCCTTTGGGCCGAACGGGATCGGTGCTTCTGGTGAGACGCCTCCCCATGCACATCACTCCCAGGTGCCCTAGGGGGCACATTTCCCACAACTCCCAGAGGGCAGGTTTCTAGAAAGTGCCACCAGTGGGGAGGCGCCACAACTTCACTGCCATTTTGTGAGGTGCCACAATTCACTGCCATTTTGTGAGGTGCCACAACTTCACTGCCATTTTGTGAGGTGCCACAATTCACTGCCATTTTGTGAGGTGCCACAACTTCACTGCCATTTTGTGAGGTGCCGCCATCTCTCCTCCAGCAAGGTCAGGACTTCAGGACTGTGAGTGGGCAGTTTTTCCCCGGATGCTTTAATTTCGCCCTGGAAAGTGTCCTTTTTCCTCAGAGAGAGTCTTTTCTGTGGTGTTCTCTGTCCGGTGTGTGGGAGGGCTCCCGTGGGGAAGTGGCTCAGCTCTGGGGACACCGCCATGGGCGCCTGTGTCAGCCGCGGGGGAGCGTTTTCCTTGGGCACCCCGTCTCGGCTATGTTGTGGGGCCGGGGGGCTTTTCTTGGGGGCTCTCTCTCGGTGATGGAAAAGGCGACTTTTCTTGCTGAAATGACCTGAGCCCGGGGGGTGGGGGCCATGCCTCGGTTGCCTGTGTCGGCCTCAGGTGCGGCGGTGTTTCTTTCCCACTCAGTCGCTGTCCTGAGGGGGGACTCTGCCTTGGGGACACTATCTGTGCTCATGGAACGTGGTGGGGGTGGCTGTGCCCCGGACACATGATTGTAGCCCTGTGGGGTCACTGTCAGGGGCTTTATCTCAACCTCTGATGGACTCTTCCTTGGGTGCTGATGTCGGCCGTGAGGCGCATTTGTCCTCGGGTGTCGCTCGCTCTCAGCTAGAATGTGTTGGCCTTTCTTTGGTTCTGCTTATCCCCGTTGTGGACGCTTACTGGATGCTTTCTCTTGGTGCTGGGTTTTTAAAATTACTATCCGTAGGTGCACTCTCCCGGTGCCGCCGGGGAATGGGGTAATGTTCCTTGGATTCTCTAAGCCTATGGTGGGACTCAGGGAGCTCTGTGTCAGCCATGAAGGAGGCCACGTGACCTTGGGAACTCTGTCTCGACCCAGGTTGGGGTGCTTTTCCTCGATTGGTTGATCTCAATTCTGAAGGAACTCTTTCCCGGGATTCTATCTGATCTTTCAGCCACAGCCTCAGGTGTCTGTGTGGGAATGGGAGTCCAGAAATATTCGAAGGTTCCAGCTGTGCCACATTCGAACACTCGCCGTACCGTTAGTCTTTCATTCCAGCCACTCTGATGGGTGTGCAGTGATCCCTCCTTATGTCTACACTCGCGTTTCTCTGCTGATTAATGAGATCGAGTGCCTTTTTAAAACATTGTTTTTATTGATTGATTTTTGTTTGTCTTTTGAGACGGGGTCTCCCTCTGTCACCCAGACTGGAGCAGTGCCACCGCACCCGGCTATTTATTGCATTTTTTTTTGCACCATTTTATGTGTTTATTGGTCATTTAACTATGCCTTTTATGAAGTTCCTTTTCAGGTATTTTCCCCCAGCTTTTACTGAGATGTTTGTATTTTTAAAATGGATTTGTAGCTTCCATATATTCTGTATTTGAGTTATACACACAGGCACCCAGGCGTATATGTACATATATAAAAATACATATACAATTTTAGTATCTTCTATAAATCTCTTTTGCTTTTACACGATCTCAATAATGTGTTTTAGATGAACAGATTCTCTTAATTTTATTAATCAGTGTATTACTTATGGCTAGTGCTTTTTATTATTTTAAGAAACATCTTTGCCTCACCCAATGCCATTAGGATAATATTCCTTTTTTTAAAATTATACTTTAAGTTCTGGGATACATGTGCAGAACGTGCAGGTTTGTTACATAGGAAGACACATGCCATGGTGGTTTGCCGCACCCATCGACCCGTCATCTACATTAGGTATTTCTCTAATGCTATCCCTCCCCTAGCCCCCCACCCCCTGACAGGCCCCACCATGTGATGTTCTCCTCCCTTCGTCCATGTGTTCTCATTGTTCAACTCCCACTTATGAGTGAGAACATGTGGTGTTTGGTTTTCTGTTCCTGTGTTAGCTTGCTGACACATGTCCCTTCAAAGGACACGAACTCATTCTTTTTTATGGCTGCATAGTATTCTGTGGTGTATATGTACCACATTTTCTTTATCCAGCATCGTGGCAGGCGCCTGTAATCGCAGCTACTCAGGAGGCTGAGGCAGGAGAATTGCTTGAACCCGGGAGGTGGGGGTTGCAGTGAGCAGAGACTGTGCCACTCCACTCCAGGCTGGGTGACAGAGCGAGGCTCCAAATCAAAAAAAAAAAAAAAAATGTCTTCCAATGCACGGAAAGAATATTTTTCTCCATTTACTGCAGTCTTGAATTTCTCTGAGTGATGTTTTATAATTTTTGTGAAGCACTCTAGCACATCTTGATTAGATTTGTTCCTAAATATTTGATGTTTTTGGAACTGTTTTTAATGACATTTGAAATCTCATATTCTAATTATTTGTTGCTGTTAATTATACAGAAATGCCATTGGTTTTCATTATATCTAGTAAGTTGACTAAATTTGCCTATTAATCATAATGATTTTATTGTTCTGCATTTTTCTATGCACAGAACAATGTCATCTGTGAATAATGACAGTTTTATTTCTTTCCAAATTTTAAACCTATTATATTTTCCTGATGCTATGGCACTTTTTAGAACCTCCAGTAAATTGTTGAATGGATAGTGGACATCTTTGTCTTGTTTTCAAACTCAGGGAGAAAATACTGATACGTCACTATAAAGTATGGCATTTACAATTTTTTTGTACGTATGCTAACCAGAATAAGAAAATTGCCTTGGACTTTAAACATTGACCCACGTATGAAAATGATCATGTGGTGTTTCCCTGTTATTTTGTTGTTGTTGTTGTTGTTGTTGTTGTTAATGTGGTGCACTACATTTATCGATATTCAAATGTTAAATCAGTGTTGCCTTTCTGCAATATACTCCACCATGGCTGATGTATGTCCTTTTTAAGTACTAGTACATTTTATTTGCTCACCCTTAGTTTGGAATTTTTGTGTCTAAGTTCAGGGGTGATCTTGGCTTGTATTTTTGGCTTGATCTTGTAGTTTTTCTTCCTTCTAAAGTCCTTGTCAGATGTTGTTATCAGTTTTGTATCAATCTTCTAATAAGGGTTCCTAATAAGGGTTAATACAGATTGGTTTATACATCTATTTGAATATATAAGCATAAATACTTATATATTAAATGTATATGATGTATAATATAATGCATAATATATAATTTAAAATATAATGTATAATAAGGGTTAATACAGATTGGTTTATACATCTATTTTTTCTAATGAGGGTTAATACAGATTGGCTTATACATCTTCAAATAGGTAATAATATTTTTATCTATTTTTGGTTGATGACAGCTGCTTATTCCACAAGCATTCTGATTGATTTGGTTATACCATCTTTCTTCTGTTTTACTTAGTGCACATTAAAATTAGGTTTCTTTTCCTGAGAACAGAGTGTTTGTTGAGACTTGGTAAATGTTGGCTCATGATTAAAAGTGAAATTAATGATTCAAAGTCTTGGTTGTATACACATATGCAGACTGTTTGCCATTTTGTGATTGTTAGATTTTTGTCGTGAATGGAGTATGTTCACTGGTGTTTTTCAGGAAACAATGACCGATAAAACAGAGAAGGTGGCTGTAGATCCTGACGCCGTGTTTAAACGTCCCAGGGAATGTGACAGTCCTTCGTATCAGAAAAGGCAGAAGATGGCCCTGTTGGCAAGGAAACAAGGAGCAGGAGACAGTCTTACCGCAGGCTCTGCCATGTCCAAAGGAAAGAGTAAGTAAGCCTGTCCTCACCTGCTCTTCATGCTGTATCCAGTGCAGTCGGCCTCCTGCCTCATCCCCTCCAGAGAAACTGTCCTTGACAAGGTCAACAATTTCGGTTGACATTGCCATTAATTTCTCAGCAGCATTTGACAGTTGTTCACTCGCTTCTTCATGAAAACCTTCCAGGATTTCCATTTCCCACAATCTTTTTTTTTAAATTTCCTGTCCTTATTGGTGAATCTCTATCATTTTTTTCTTGAGACGGAGTTTCGCTCTTCTCGGCCAGGCTGGAGTGCAGTGGCCAGATCTCGGCTCACTGAAATCTCCGTCTCCTGATTTCAAGTGATTCTTCCGCCGCAGCCTCCCGAGTAGTGGGATTACAACCACCAGCCACCACACACAGCTAATTTTTGTAAGTTTAGTAGAGATGGGGTTTCGCCATGTCGGCCAGGCTGGTCTCGAACTCCTCACCTCAGGTGATCCACCCACCTCAGCCTCCCAAAGTGCTGGGATTACACGCACGAGCCACCGTCCCCGACCCCATCATTGTTTTTTTCTACCTTTCTTTTTCTTCTCTTCTCTAAATACTGTAAAAAATTCCTGAACCCCAGCATCTCTCTCTCTCCTTCTATTCCACTCTGCCATGATCAATCACTGAGCTCCTGTGATACCTCCATGTTTCCCATTATTTCCCGCATCAAACACATACCCTCCAACCCTGCAGCCGGGTCATGATGTTGGCATGTAAATCACGTGACGCCATGTCGCTCCTGAACACCCATCCTCAACACTCCTAAGCACTCAGAACCGACTGTGAACCAGCTTTGGTCTGCGAGGTTCTGCGTGGCCTGGCCTCCGTCACCCTCTCCTAACACGGGCCCCATCATCTCCTGACTCTCTCTGCTTCTGTCCTTCACCCCGTAGTGCCCGGTCCATCCCCACTCCAGCCCATATCCTTGGCCTCGCCGCAACCTGGAACTCCCCCTCTGCCTCTGCGCAGGCAGCTCTGCTTCTTCCTTCAAGCCCTGCCCAAGGATACCTCCACAGAAGGCTCTGCCCAACCAGCAGCAGCTCCTGGGGCTCCCTCTGCTGCTGTTGCCCACAGGCCCATGGACTGCTTCCTTACCACTAGCCCAACACTGTATGTTTCATTTGCTCATTGTGCACGTACTGTCTGACCGCCCCATGAGGATGTGAGCTCCACAAGGGCGGGGAACGTTGCTCTCTGGGCTGTTTACTGCTGATCCCCAGCTACTGGCACGCTGCCTGCTACAGACGATGGATAAATGAGAGGTGTCAGACCTGGAGTGAAAAGAAAGTCACTTTTGTGAGACAGAAAGGAAGGATGAGGAAAATCATACACTAAAAGGGACTTTTTGGTGATGGAGTGCGTATAGAACTTTCAGCAGTAACGGCCGCCTCTATTTTCTCAGAATATGTTTGATAGAACAGGAGACCGGTTGAGTTGTATCCCAGTTGTCTGGGTTCCAGCTCAGTAAAGCATGGCAGTTTGTAAGTGAATGTGAGAAATCATGATATCAAGTGAGTCTTGTTGCTTTCATCTTGTAAAGCATAACAAGCTGAAACTATCCCATGAGTACCAGGGATCTGTGAATGTTGCTTTAGAGTTGTACTGTCTTACTTGGTTTCCATATCTATTCATAGGGCCAGAAAATAAGAGGTGGTTTTATTGTATTATGTGTCCTGGCCTCAGTTTGTCAGGCCTGGGATTTCTCCCTGGTACGTCCTCCCATTTATGAAATAAATAATTCCCTAGAAACTGAGGAGCACATAGATGTACCCAGAGGGGTGACGAAACACACATATCTCACAGCTCAACTTCTCAGTTTGGTTTCCAGATCTGTCATTCATGAGGTCTATGTGGAGGGGAAAGAAAGTGGTCAAACACCAACTGATGGCTTTTAGTCAAAATTTGTTTCACCAGAGCTTGTGACAGGAGATGCTATTCCACCCAGCCAATTGGATTCTCAGACTGATGACTTCACTGGCTTCAGCAAAGATGAGATGATGCAGAAACCTGGTAGCAAGGCACCTGTGGGAGGAAACATTACCAGCAGTTTCTCTGGAGATGACCTAGAAGGCAGAGAAACAGTCTCTTTTCCTAAAAGCCAAGAAGAAATTAATGCTGATATAAAACGTCAAGTAGTGAAGGAAATCCGATGCATTGGACAAAGTAAGTAGTGTAAGAATGTCTGTTTTATAAAACTATAGGAAGTCTCTCTTTCTATGATTCAGAAGATATCCATGCTACCTGTTGAGGCTCATTCTTTGCCAGAGTTGAGATTGCACATAATTTATGGTGGTTCCTCTTTTCTTTGACTAAAGCATAGTACATTTTTTCTTTTTCTTTTCTTACTTGGTTATGGTTAAAGGAGTTACATTCGTATGTATGTGCAGGTGTCTTTTCTATTATTTAGGTTTTGTATGTGCAGGTATCTTGATTTAAGCATTTAAAACATTTTAGCCTCTGAAGCATGATTGCTGAGGTGTAGATTCACTTCTGTTCTTCTTTATATTTGATAATACTGAAGTTTTTTTTAAACATCTTCAGAATATGAAAAAATCTTCAAAATGCTTGAAGGAGTGGAAGGACCTACTGAAGTCAGGAAACGATTTTTTGAATCGATCATCAAGGAAGCAGCAAGGTGGGTAGAAACAGGAACTGTCCAATTTCTTTAAGCACTTGGGCTCAATAGAGTACTGGGGGTGAGCGTGGGGGAACAGCTTCTGCCTTGCGTTTCTCAAACCCTGGTCCTCACTCATAGTTATGGCTGTCTCCCACAGTTATGGCTGTCTCCACAGTTACTTAGGCTAATGTTATCTGAATCTAACTCATTCTTCGAATCCTATGGAGACTTCCATTTTCACCATAGTCTGAGGTGCGCATTGTCCCTCAGTTGACACTCTTTGTATTTGCTAGACTACCTCTTTTTAAAAAATTTCTGTAGGGACATAGCAGATGCATATATTTCTGGAGTATATGAGATATTGTGATGCAGACAACAATGTGTAATAATCACATCAAGGTAAGTTGGGTTTCTGTCACCTCAAGGTTTTATCCTTTGCGTTACAGACAATACAATTATACTCTTCATTATTTGTAAATGTGCGATTAAATTATTACTGACTATAGTCACCCTGTTGGGCTATGACATGCGACCTCTTATTTATTCCATACTTCTACCTATTAATCACCCCCACTTCCCACACCCTCCACCCCCACTAACCTTCCCAGCCTCTGGTAACCGCCATTCTACTCTCTATCTCCATTAGTTCAATTGTTTTACATTTTTACTCCCAAAAGTAAGTGAGAACACGTGAAGTTTGTCTTTCTGTGCCTGGCTTATTTCACTTAACGTAAGGACCTTCGGTTCTATCCGTGTTGTTGCAAATGACTGAATCTCATTCTTTTTTTTTTATGGCTAAACAGTACTCTATGGTGTATATGTACCATATTTTCTTTATCCACTCATCTGTTAGTGGACACTTAGGTTGCTTCCAAATCTTAGCTACTGTGAATGGTGCTGCAACACACATGGGAGTGCAGATATCTCTTCGGTACACTGACTTCCTTTCTCTTGGGTATATACCCAGCAGTGGGATTGTTGGATCATGTGATAGCTCCATTTTTAGTTTTTTGAGGAACCTCCAAACTGTTCTTCATAGTTGTTGTAGTAATTTACATTCCCACCAACAGTGTATGAAGGCTCCCTTTTCTCCACACCCTTGCCAGCACTTGTTATTGCCGGCTAGACTACCTCTTACCATGCAGATACATTTCTATTTCCATGCTGACTGTTACTTCATCTTTCTATCCGTCACAGTGCTTCCTACAGCATAGGTTCTTTGGCTATCTTTTGGTTAATGACATGTCTCTTTCTTTTCAGATGTGTGAGAGGAGACTTTGTTAAGCACCTTAAGAAGAAACTCAAACGTATGATTTGAGAATACTTGTCCCTGGAGGATTATCACACACCAAATGCATAATCTCATTAATGATTGAGGAGAGAAAAGGATCAGATCGCTGTTTTCTACAACGGAGCAGGATATTGCTGAAGTCTCCTGCCATATGTTACCGAATCAAATGGCCTTCCAGAGGCTAAGAAATTTCTGTTAGTAAAAGATGTTTTTATTTGAAAGGATAACTTGTGTTTTGGTTATTTTGTATTCCCACCTGTGCTGGTAGATATTATTAACCCATTAGGTAAATACTATTACAGTCGTGGTTTCTGCAGCAGCTCACATTGTTGTAGCTGGTATTTGTAACTACCTTCTTTCACTACCCATTTCGCATTCCCTTTGCCCCAAGATAGCATGTCAGTTGGTCATGATGCTTGGCCTGGCAGGATGACTCAAACCTTCATTACGGAAGAGTCTGAACCATTAGATGTCCTGCCTGGATGGGGTTGCTGTGATTTTCCGTTAACTCTAATCGAAAAACACGGGAGGACTAAGAAGCTCTCTAGACATATCATACATACTCTTCCTTAGCCCCTGGTGTAGTGGGAACCTGATCTCTTGGTTTTTTGTTTTTGTTTTTGTTTTTGTTTTTGTTTCAGTTTCCATCACCCGAGCCAGTAGCAGACCCCCAAGTTTGTCTCTTGGTTGAGAAGAATGAAGAGTTCAAAGTGGTCAGCTGGAAGACACAATTTTCATTTCAATGGAATCATTTTTGTTTCCCCTGTTGAAAAAATTTCTCAATTTCTAGTTAAGACCTCTAGTCCAGCAGAGCCAAAAGTTTGCTTCTTGAGCAGAAAAAGGAAAATTTTGCTACTAGATACCCATGAGTAATAGTGAGAGGAGGCCAGCATCTTGCCTCTTTCATTCTTGAAGACGTAGATAGGGCTATGGGAGAAATAGTTCCACACACTTGATGCTGGGATACAGCATTGCCGCCTCTGAGATTGTCAGCCAAAACACTGCCAGAAAGGTCGAACTACAACTCAGGCTTTAAAAGATCACTCCACAGTTCTATTGAGCCAGCCACTTCAGGATGTTGAAGAACATCACAAGACTAGTGAAATACATTAGCATGAGCCCATTCCCGTACTTCATTTCCTGTAAAGTGAGTTTCATGTTTAAAGCTGGTGCAGTGTGGGATACCACGATGGTGGATACAGCCTTTCCTAATATCACAGTATTGATTTTCTTGAAGCACCGTGGGTGGGAATGAAAATCCATATGCAGAATAAGTGTCCATTTGAGCAAGATCAACGTGATGCCCCTTCAATTGTGGAAGCAGACCCAAGTAATCACAGTGCTACCTGGAAGCTGACTGACCACTCTGGGACATGGTGCCATACTGGGGACTCAGTGTTGGTCTCTGCTGCTGGCAGATTGAATAGCGAGCAGCGGCTGTAGTGAGATGGACCTGGTAAATGAAAGTTCATGTTGCCAAACCCACAAATAATCTTTATCTCAGCCACCATAATCATGATGCACCATTACTGCTTAGGAGACAGAGGGGTGCACCCAAGGAGGTATGGAGGTGTCTCAGGTAGCTTAGAGTGGCCTCAGCCGAGACCGCAAGTATACGGCTACCTCAGTTCCACAACTTTAAGAAGTTAGACCTGCCCGTAACCCAAATGAGCTTGAAAACAGTTTCTCTCTGAGTCCTCAGTCAGCGGCTTGGTTGATACCTTAACTTTGATTTTGTGAGATCCTAAGCAGAGAAACCAATCCAGGCTGCATGGATTTCTGATCTACAGAACTGCTTATATATTTGTGTTGTTTTAAGCTGCTGAATTGGGGATAATTTCTTTTGCAGTAGTAACAAACTTAATACATGTTGTGCCTGCATATTCTGAAGAAACAAATGAAAATCAGGCATGATGTTTTTTATTTTCTAGTCAACTGGTCACAGGGAACTCCACATGCCAGGTGCAGGACTAGGGAAGCTTCTCTTTTTCTGGGCCCAGATCCATGCTAGCAGGGTTTCAGGCACCTGCCAATGGGTCACGGTACTGCACAACATTGAGGTATATACTAAAACAACATCTTTTATGCAACTCGGTTCTGTGTTCCTTATTTAATAGTAAAAAAGGCAAGATGTAAGAACATGCTGTTCACCTTATAACCACCATCTTGACATTCCAGACTAGTAGGTTGTTAAACGTTTCACTCAGGTAGAAGACCCCTGACGTTGTGTGGGAATTATTTCTCACATCATGTCTTGCAAGTGTGTCGCTAATGTGTCTGGATTAGTTGCTACCTCCTGCACAGTCAGCATAATGTCATGAGTGCAATGAATGGTGTTACATCTGGTTGAAGAGAAAGGTGGTCATGGTCCCTAAGGACTCGTTTAGGATATAAACCTTGAGAGTTGATATAAGGTTGAAAGAGGAGATGATAGTACATTGCTGTCCTTTCTAGCTAGACCCAAACTCTTGTTTATGACAGTTACTGAAAGAAAACAAAACATTCACCTAATCAAGGTTGTATATCAGGTTCCCAGAGATGTCACAGTTGCCGATGCAACAAAACCATCTGCAGTACAGCAGCTTCAGTTCAAACAACAATTTGATTAAGTTTATGGTCCGATCTCGGCTCACTGCCACCTCTACCTCCCGGATTCAAGCAATTCTCTTGCCTCAGCCTCCTGTGTAGCTGGACTATAGGCACACACTATCACACCTGGCTAGTTGTTTGCATTTCTTCGTAGAGACAGGGTTTCACCATGTTGACTAGGCTAGTCTCAAACTCTTGACCTCAAGTCATCTGCCCACCTCAGACTCCCAAAGTGCTGGGATTACAAGCGTGAGCCACCGCGCCAGGCCCCGGCTATTTTTTGTATTTTTGGTAGAACTGTGGTTTCGCCATGTTGGCCAGCCTTATCTGGAACTCCTGACCTCAAGCGATCCACCCACTTCTGCCTCCCAAATCCTGGGATTACAGGCGTGAGCCACTGTGTCCGGTGAAAACTTCACTTTTAAGTGAAACACAGAAATAAAATCAGATAATCAGAAAATGAGATACTGCATGTTCTCATTCATATGTGGGAGCTAAACAATGGGTACACATGAATATTAAGGTAGAAACCATTGACTCTGAGGACTCCAAAAGGGAAGTGGAGGGGAGGGAGGGAGTGGGTTGGAGGGTTGAAAAACTACCTATTGGATGCTCTCTTCACTATTTGGGAGATGGGTTCACTAGAAGCCCAAAACCCGGCATTATGCAATTATATCCAAGTGAGAAACTTGTACATGTACCCATCTTGCATCTATAATTTCAAAAAGGTTATAAAAGAAAGCTTCAGTTTTAAATCTTAACCAGATATACATGAAAAGGATTACTATACTTGGACACCTTTACAGGTTTCTATGTTAGTTTTTGGTATTAAAGCAGAAAACTGTTCCTCGACCACTTTATTAATTCTATATCCTCTTTGTACAAACATCCAAAATAGGACTGTCACTTTTGGTTCTGTAACTGTGATTCTTCACTGCAGTCTTCTACAGCTTGTACAGAGTTAATGGTCCCTAGTATTTGCCATTCTCCAATTGCCCTGGGTGGCGAAATGGCTGCCATAGTAAACTTTTCACTGATAATTAGAGGTTTTGGAAACATGCAGGGCTTGTTATTTAAGAGTGACTCCATTTGGGCATTCCGTTGGATGGCCTACAGGTTTTCTTGCAGTGTATACTTGAGTCTCCAGAATGAATAATGGTAGGAACTTGAGGGACTAGTGCTTTCCAGAAATTTGGAAGCCAAGATACAAATATTGAAGAATCCAGTCCCAGTTATAATCACCATCAGAAGAGAAAATGTCTGTGCATTCAATCAGTTTCTAATTGCCATCCTAGGTGAAGGCTAGACCCATATCGTGCTCTGTGGATTTCCGGGGTTTTTTTTCATTTTTCATTTTTGTCAGTACGTAGTGGGTGTATATATTTATGGATTACATGAGATATTTTGATAAGGCATACAATGTATAATAATCACATCAGGGTAAATAGTCTCCATCACCTCAACTATTTATCCTTCCTTCGTGTTACAAACAATCCAATTATACTCTTTTAGTGATTTTAAAGTTTTTAATAAATTATTGACTGTAGTCACTCCGTTGTGCTATCAAATGCTACATCTTACTCATTCTACCTAACTATATTTTTGTACCCATGTGCCATCCCCGCTTCCCCCTGACACCCCCACTACTCTTCCCTGCCTCTGGTAACCATCCTTCTAATGTCTACCTCCATGAGTTCGGTGGTTTTAATTTTTAGCTCCCACAAAGGGGTGAGAACATGTGAAGTTTGTCTTTCTTTGCCTGGCTTATTTCACTTAACATAATGACCTCCAGTTCCATCCATGTTGTTGCAAATGATGAGATCTCATTCTTTTTTATGGCTGAAGGGTACTTCATTGTGTATATGTACCACATTGTCTTTATCCATTCTTCTGTTGGAGGACACTTAGGTTGCTTCCAAATCTTAGCTATTGTGAATGGTGCTGCAACAAACGTGGGAGTGCAGATACATCTTCCAAATACTAATTTCCTTTCTTTTCCAAGTCTTTATATGCACTTCATCAGCAGTGCTGTAGAAACTGCAGCTGGCAATGGAAGTCCCTGGAAACAGAACATCACACTCAGGGCACTCTTGCCACTCTGATAGCCACATCTTTTTGAAGACATGATAAAAGTCTGGGGTAAAGTAGTGATTGTTCTCTAGCAAAAATCGAACACCAGCCTACCCCTGAAGTATTTTGAGCCTTTCGCATACAAAATGCAAATTACAATACCAAAGTCATTTGATATGGCCAAATGGGTGGGGATTCTTGGGATTAAGCACCCCATCTTCAAAGCTGCATTCTTCTTCAGGTACCTGAGGCAATGTCTGGGGTCATTACCTGGAAACTCATTCGGGTACCAACAAATGCTGAAAGGAGAGAACATTAGTAGAACCAGACAGCCTCACAGTGGTGGCCTTGGACTGTAGCAGTTGGAGCTGGCTCTGGCAGCTGCCCTCATCTTGGGTCCTGGGGTGCCTGCCCATAGGCTCTCAGCTGCCCTGCACTGCCAAGGCTCCACATCCTCCCTTGGCAGCTGCAGCTCATCAGACTAGGAGCCGCCAGGGCTCAGCATCACCTCAGTCCTCCCAGTTCAGCACGCAGGTCTGTCCTGGGAGAAGCCCTGCCTGAGCCCACCCCAGCCCTCTTTTTTCCCTGTGCTGCCAGCGGACTTGCCTCCTGGGCACACTCATCCGTCAGTGGCCAGGGGCCTGCAGGACCCAGCCAAGCAGCCTCTGCCCACTCCAGCAGTGACTGGCTAGGATGGGCTTTTGCAGATGGCATAAACTCCATATCTCAGTTATCCCTGAGTTGTCCCTGTGGATGGGCCTGCCACACTCAATTGAGTCCTTTAAAAGCAGACAGAGATGGGCGTGGTGTTTCATGCCTCGAATCCCAGCGCTTTGGGATGGTGAGGCGGGCAGACCACTTGAGTCCAGGAGTTCGAGACCAGCCTGGCCAGCATAGTGAAACCCCTGTCTCCAAACACAATTGTTTTTTAAATTAGGTGCGTGTGGTGGTGCATGCCTATAGTCCCAGCTACTTGGGAGGCTGAGGCTAGAGGATCATTTGAACGCAGCAATTTGAGGCTGCAGTGAGCCGTGATCACGCCACTGCACTCCAGCCTGGGAGACAGAGCGAGATCCTGTCTAACAAACAAACAAACAAATGAACAACACCACTGATGCCCCCCTACCTGCCCCAATAAAAACACATAAAAGCAGACAGATTTCTCCACCAGAGAGCAGAAAAAGAAGTACAAGATAATCAAAGGACAAGAGGGATTTGATTGGGCTTTACTGTTTTGAGGATGTAGGAGTACACAACGAAGCTATGCTGGAGGGCCTAGGAGCTGAGAGTGGTCCCTGGCTGTCATCCAGTAAAGAAACCAGGACCTCATTTCTACAACCTTAAACACAGGAATAGATCATCAATGTCCTCAGTCATTAAGGAAATGGAAATCAAATCCACAAGGAGATACTGCTTCACCTCACTGGGATGAATATTAACAAGTAATTAATGAGTGTTATAGAGGATGTGGAGAAATCAGAACCCTTCACCATTGCTGCTGGGAGTGTAAAATGATGCAGCATCTTTGAAAAATAGTCTGGCATTTCATCAAAGAATTGATATTAAAGTTATTGAATGACCTGGAAATTCCACTTCTAGCTAAATATCCAAGAGAAATACAAGCATATATCCACAGAAAAATCTGCACACAAATATTTGAAGCCAGATCCAATATTATATTTTGTCCACCTTCATACCCCAGCCTTAAGAACTATTCTCGGCCGGGCGCGGTGGCTCACGCTTGTAATCCCAGCACTTTGGGAGGCCGAGGCGGGCGGATCACGAGGTCAGGAGATCGAGACCACAGTGAAACCCCGTCTCTACTAAAAATACAAAAAATTAGCCGGGCGTGGTGGCGGGCGCCTGTAGTCCCAGCTACTCGGAGAGGCTGAGGCAGGAGAATGGCGTGAACCCGGGAGGCGGAGCTTGCAGTGAGCCGAGATTGCGCCACTGCACTCCAGCCTGGGCGACAGAGCGAGACTCCATCTCAAAAAAAAAAAAAAAAAAAAAAAAAAAAAGAAAAAAAAAAAAAAAACTATTCTCACACATTTACCACAGACTACTATATAAACTTTGTATTGGAAAAATCATACAGTTGTTTTGGTGACTATCACACCTCCTGACAGGGCTCAGTGTTTAACTCACTGTTTTGGCCAGCAGGAACTTGAATTTAAGTGTAGGTTAAGAAGCAATGAGGGGTGGTGGTGTTAGTTTCAGAGAAGGAGCAGCAGTGCCCTTCAAGGCAACAATCTCAGGTGAGACCCTTACAGCTCTTCAGGTAAAGGGGAACCTCGTGCAGGAGGAGTGGGAGGGCTGCTTCTATTGACGAAGACACCGGGAGGATTTAGGGATTTGCAACGGACTGAATGTTTGTGTCCCCCGCCACATTCGTTTATTGAAATCCTAACTCCTATTGTGGTGTTATTAGGAGGTGGAGCCATTGGAAGGTGATTAGGTCATGAAAGTGGAGCCCTAATAAATGGGAATATTGTCCACATAAAAGGGACCCCAGAGAGCTCTCTGTGCCCTGGCAACATGGAAGAGGGCCCTCACCAGAACCCGACCATGCTGGCACCTTGATCTCAGCCTCTAGAAATGTGAGAAATACAATTTCTGTTGTTTATAAGCTACCTAGTATATGGTATTCTATTATAGCAGCCCTAACTGCCTAAAACACGGTTCAAAGTGACCAGATTCATGGGCATAAACTTATACGTTTCCATTCCAGTTTTCAGTATCTGATTTCTCCCTATTAGTGCCCTAACGTTAACAGAAGAGACCCTTTTGAGGTTGTGAATTCAATTTGTGTTGTAATTCAGCCACTGACAGGAGTAGACTTTGGATTTTATTTTCCCAAATCCTGGCCTGGTGGCTATAGGAAATGACAGTTTCTTTCAGGCCAGTCATAGATGTTATCAGGTCCTTCATTCAGACCTTGAGCAAGAACTTTAATGACTTCCTTCTTCATGTTCTACAGTACATTAGAAACAACAAATCAACCACTCAATACTCCTTATTTTGACCAAACCATTCTAATATATCAAAGCATAAGAAAGCCAACCAGGTCAGGGCTGGTGGCTCATGCCTGTAATCCCAGTACTTTGGGAGGCTGAGGCAGGAGTATTGCTGGAGCCCAGGAGTTAGAGACCAGACAAAAAATTTACAGTTAGTCACCCAGAGACTTGTCTTTTATAGGCACTTGATTACAGGACTCTAAAGGTGTAAATTTGAGTAATTCTTTTGCTATTTCTTACCATGCACTACCAGTGCTCATTTTACTACTGCCAACAGTTGGGGTGATCAGACCCAGCATCAGGTCATGGGGGTGACGAAGTCTGGCAGAATCAAAGGATTGGGAAAAAGACAGTTTGAGAAGGAAAGTGGGACCGGGGGCCATCGCGATTGTGGAGGCTGTGAAGGCCCTGAGCTCTGAGAGCCCATGCTATTTATTGGTAATCCCACAAAGAGACAGGTGGTGAGAATGTGGGGGTCAAAAAGGCAGGTGCATGATCTACAGCTGTGATGCTTTACCATTTATATGGAACATCTTCTGCTACTTGAGATAATGGGAATAGAATCGATCTAGGAGCCTAGGAGGGCTAGAAGCTAGGAGCCAGCAAGTCTAGCCATATTCCTGTGGACGTTATGTCAGACATGCAAGCCCTCCCTCAGTTTTTCTCCCAACACTCAACTTTTTCCCAATATGCCCCCCTTCTCTTTTTTGTAAAAGAGATGGTATCATTATTACTAGCTATCATTATTACTAGCATAAAAGGTGGCCTCTTTTAATTGAGCAAGTCAGTTGCAGGTTGTGCAGCCCTTAATTGCCGGTTGATGATCCAGCTTCATTTTTCTCAGCCCTTATGCAAACTGGAGTCGCTCTGGTTTGAATGCTTCCCACATATCTCCCCTTTCCCTTTTACAAGAGGACCCTTAATTCTAGGGGTTGCAGAAGGATGAAGGTCCGTCTTCTGTAACATTTTCATGCTGAATAGGGGCAGTGATATTCCTGCCTAACTATTAGGGTCTCTTGTATTCAGGGTGGAGAGGAGCTGAGTCAGAAAGCATTGGTCCATTAAGCATCATGACTCTGGTCGGTCTTCGTTCCATCTTCACATTCAGATTCAACTGGCTCATGGCTCATACTGGGGGAACCTGGTCCATGGTTGGGATCCATGGGTCCCTCCAGTCTGCCATTCCATGGTCGTACACATCTTGAGGGCATCGACATGCATACCCTCACCCCCACGTTAGTAAATCTACTGAAACAGAAGCAAATACTTTTGTAGCTGTAGCTGGGAGGCCACTGAAAATGAGAAACAGGCCCCTTCGACCAGAAGGCACAGGGAAAGCAAATAGAGGCTTTTCAAACTTTCAATTTGCACTGTACAGGTGGGTCCACTAGATGCTGTGGCTCATGATAGATCTTCAGATGTTTGGTGGGCACCCACACAGGCACCTGATTGTCACCTGGAGAGACTCAAGCAAATCCTCTTCCCCATATAATTATCTTTCCTTTTTTCCCAGTTCTTTGTATGTGCATCCCTCCACCATATATCTTCTCCAGCCTTTTTATTTTCCTTTTGTCCTGTCAGGTGTTGTACCACTGCAGTTATGGGTTGATCTTTTTGTACATTAAAAAAGTTAATGTTCATAAAGCTAGATGCAATTGCATATGTGGTATTTTATATTCCTGGTCTCCTGCCTTCTGCTTTTGTATTTGAGTTTTTAAAGTATGATTAGCTGTTTCCACTATTGCCTGTCCTTGTGAGTTATATGGAATACCTGTAGTATGGGCAATATTCCATTGTTGAAAGAATGCTACAGTATCCTGGGCCGTTATCAGTTTTGATTTTTTTCTGGGATTCCTGTAACAGAAAAGCAAGATAAAAGATGTCTTTTAACACGAGCTGTAGCCTCCCCTGTTTGACATGTGGCCCAGATAAAATGTGAATAGGTATCTACTGAAAAATGAACAAAGGACAATTTTCCAAAAGCAGGAATATGTGCTACATACATCTGCCAAATGGAATTTGGAGATAAATCTCTAAGGTTAACTCCTGTTCCTTAATGTGGCAAATGCAGAACTTGGCAGGCAGAACAGTGTTTCACAATTTCTTTAGCTTGTCTCCATGATAGACCGTATCTTTTTCAGCAGCATTAAGATGGGTTAAAGAATGAAATGTTTGTGCATCAGCAAAAGCTGCAGACACCAGTGCATCCTCCCTTTGATTAAATTTAGCTAAAGGGCCAGGGAGGTTAGTATGTGCTCTCATATGAGTGATATAGAAAGGTGAATGCCTTTGTTGTACTGCTTGCTGTAAAGAATGAAATAAAAAATTAAGTTGTTCAGTCACATTTCGAATTAAGTCACATTCAATATTTTGTGTGGCTTGCACTACATAGGCTGAATCGGAAACAATGTTTACTGGCTGTTTAAAAGTTTTTAACACTGTTATCATAGCCATAAGTTCAGCCCTTTGAGCAGAAGCAAAGTCAGTTTGCAAAACTTGTTGTTGAGGTCCTGCAGATGAGGCTTTTCCATTACTAGATCCATCAGTTAAAAACAGTAATGGCCCCTTTAATAGGGGGTTTTTGAGTAATAGAAGGCAACATCCAGAATGTTAATTTTAGAAACTGAAATATCTTAGATTTATGATAATGATGATCAAGAATGCCAATGAAACCTGCCAAATTAACCTGCCATTTTTGGGAATTAACATAGGCTTGTTGAATTTGTTGTTTAGTTAATGGAACTATAATCTGATTTGGATCATATCCCATCAGCTTTGTTGTGCGCAGCCTCGCTTGTCCTACTAGCACAGCAATTTGATCCAAGTACAGAGAGAATGTTTTGGTTGTATTGTGAGGTAGAAAAAGCCACTTAATCAGATCATTCTGTTGAACTATAACTCCTGTAGGCAAATGCTTAGTAGGAAAAACAAAACTGTAATAGCTGCATCGGATTAATCCATTCTACATGTGCTTGCTGAATTTTTTTCTCAATTAATTGAAGTTCCTCCAGTGCTTCTTTGGACAAGGAGAATTTACTTTTAAGGTTAGAATTACCACGTAAAGTAGAAAAGAGGTGAGACATAGCATAAGGAGGAATGGCTAAAGTTGGACAAATCCAATTAATGTCTCCTATTAATTTTTGGAAATCATTTAAGGTTTCTAAAGTATCTCTTCGAATTTGAACCTTTTGAGGCTTAATAGCACTTTGCTCTACCTTCCTTCCTAGATATTGAAAGGGAGAAGAAGTTTGGATTTTATTGGGGCCTATAATCAACCCTGCTGCATTTACAGCCTTTTCTAACTGTTTGTAGCACAACATCAATTCTTCCCTAGTTTCAGCTGCACACAAGATATCACCCATGTAATGGATAATATAACATTTTTTTAAACTGTTCTCCAACTGGTTTAATAGCTTTCCTGACATAAGTTTGGCAAACAGTCGGGCTATTTAGCATGCCTTGTGGTAGTAATTTCCAATGGTATCTGTCCGCTTGTTCTTTATTATTTATGGCGGGAATAGTAAAAGCAAGTTTTTCATAATCTTGGGCAGCTAAAGGAATGGTAAAAAGCAATCCTTTAGATCTATCACTATGAGAGGCCACTATCTGGGATCATTGTTGGGGAGAGTAACCCTGGTTGTAGTGCACCCATGGGTTGAATTACAGCATTAACAGCCCTTAATTCTGTTAACATTCTCCATTTCTCTGATTTTTTTCTTAATGACAAATACAGGAGAATTCCAAGGGGAGAAAGTAGGTTCTATATGACCCTTTTGCAATTGTTCTTGCACCAGCTCTTTTAAAGGCTCGAAGTTTCTCCTGTTTCAGCAGCCATTGCTCCACCCAAACTGGGTTGGCAGTTAGCCAAACAAGAGGAATGGGAGCCTGAGGCTCAACAATGGCTGCTTCTAAAAATGACACCCCAATCCGGTCCGATCTGTTTGTCCTTTTAATTCTAAAGGTTCTGATTGGCCATTTTTATCTTTTCCTCATCTTTTTCCGGGGCGATATCCCATATTTCTCATCATTTGTCTACAATATTTTTAAGACAGGAACAGGTTTCTAAGCAGGAACAGGTTTCTGCTTTAATACCAAAAACTAACATAGAAACCTGTAAAGGTGTTCAAGTATAGTAATCTTTTTCATGTATATTTGGTTAAGATTTAAAACTGAAGCTTTCTTTTTTAACCTTTTTAAAATTATAGATGCCAAAAGGGTACATGTACAGATTTCTCACTTGGATATAATTGCATAATGCCGGGTTTTGGGCTTCTAGTGAACCCATCACCCAAATAGTGAACAGAGCATCCAATAGGTAGTTTTTCAACCCTCCGACCCGCTCCCTCCCTCCCCTCTGCCTCCATTTTTTAAAATTTTTTTTTTATTAATTTTTTTGCACACAAAACAGTAAACATTTTCCAAAAATACATACAAACAAAAAGATGCATATCAAACATATTAGGAAGGTTGCACATGGGAAGACGGGGAATAGAAATGGGGAGTGGGAATTAAAGAAAATAAATGAGAGAGGGACTTTGTATGGATCAATGATAATAACTCAATCCTCTATTTGACAAAGAAGAAGGAAGAGGAAGAAAAAGAAAGTGGGATAAAGGATCAGAAATGGAGGAAAATAGAAAAAATTAGAGTATGACCCCAGGGTAGACCTGTTTTGTTGTCGCTGGGTTGGTTGGTTGGTTTGTCTGTTGTATTTTTCAAACGTTTCGCCACGTTGGCCAGGCTGGTCTCGAACTCCTAGCCTCAAGTGATCAACCTGCCTCGGCCTCCCAGAGTGCTGGGACTACAGGCGTGAGCCACCACGTCCAGCCCCCACATTGCTTCTGGCCTCCGTGGTAGACCTCCCAGACGGGGCGGCCGGGCAGAGGCGCTCCCCACATCCCAGATGGGGCGGCCGGGCAGAGGCGCTCCTCACTTCCCAGACGATGGGTGGCCAGGCAGAGACGCTCTTCACTTCCCAGATGGGGTGGTGGCCTGGCAGAGGGGCTCCTCACTTCTTCCCAGACGGGGCGACCGGGCAGAGGCGCTCTTCACTTCCCAGAGGATGGGTGGCCGGGCAGAGGCGCTCCTCACTTCCCAGAGGGGGCGGCCGGGCAGAGGCGCTCCTCACTTCTTCCCAGACGGGGCAGCCGGGCAGAGGTGCTCCTCACTTCTTCCCAGACTGGGCGGCCGGGCAGAGGCGCTCCTCACTTCCCAGACAGGGCGGCCGGGCAGAGGCGCTCCTCACTTCCCAGATGATGGGTGGCCGGGCAGAGGCGCTCCTCACTTCCCAGATGATGGGTGGCCAGGCAGAGACGCTCTTCACTTCCTAGATGGGGTGGTGGCCTGGCAGAGGGGCTCCTCACTTCCCGGAAGGGGCGGCCGGGCAGAGGCGCTCCCCACATCCCAGACAATGGGCGGCCGGGCAGAGGAGCTCCTCACTTCCCAGACGGGGTGGCCGGGCAGAGGCCCTCCTCACTTCTTCCCAGACGGGGCGACCGGGCAGAGGCGCTCCTCACTTCCCAGACGGGGCAGCCGGGCAAAGGCACTCCTCACCTCCCAGATGGGGGGGCCGGGCAGAGGCGCTCCTCACTTTCCAGACGGGGCAGCTGGGCAGAGGCGCTCCTCACTTCCCAGACGGGGCAGCCGGGCAGAGGCACTCCTCACTTCCCAGACAATGGGCGGCCGGGCAGAGGTGCTCCTCACTTCCCAGACGGGGCGGCTGGGCAGAGGCGCTCCTCACTTCCCAGAGGGGGCGGCCGGGCAGAGGCGCTCCTCACTTCTTCCCAGACGGGGCGGCCGGGCAGAGGCGCTCCTCACTTCTTCCCAGACTGGGCGGCCGGGCAGAGGCGCTCCTCACTTCCCAGACAGGGCGGCCGGGCAGAGGCGCTCCTCACTTCCCAGACGATGGGTGGCCGGGCAGAGGCGCTCCTCGCTTCCCAGACGATGGGTGGCCAGGCAGAGGCACTCCTCACTTCCCAGACGATGGGTGGCCGGGCAGAGGCGCTCCTCACTTCCCAGAGGGGGCGGCCGGGCAGAGGCGCTCCTCACTTCCCAGACGATGGGTGGCCGGGCAGAGGCGCTCCTCACTTCCCAGACGATGGGCGGCCGGGCAGAGGCGCTCCTCACTTCCCAGATGATGGGTGGCCGGGCAGAGGCGCTCCTCACTTCCCAGACGGGGCAGCTGGGCAGAGGCGCTCCTCACTTCCCCGATGGGGCGGCGGGGCAGAGGCGCTCCTCACTTCCCAGACGATGGGTGGCCCAGCAGAGGCGCTCCTCACTTCCCAGAGGATGGGTGGCCGGGCAGAGGCGCTCCTCACTTCCTAGAGGGGGCGGCCGGGCAGAGGCGCTCCTCACTTCTTCCCAGACGGGGCGGCCGGGCAGAGGCGCTCCTCACTTCTTCCCAGACGATGGGTGGCCAGGCAGAGGCGCCCCTCGCTTCCCAGATGATGGGTGGCCGGGCAGAGGCGCTCCTCACTTCCCAGACAGGGCGGCAGGGCAGAGGCGCTCCTCACTTCCCAGACGGGGCAGCCGGGCAGAGGCGCTCCTCACTTCCCAGATGATGGGTGGCCGGGCAGAGGTGCTCCTCACTTCCCAGACAGGGCGGCCGGGCAGAGGCGCTCCTCACATCCCAGGCGGGGCGGCCGGGCAGAGGTGCTCCTCACTTCCCAGACAATGGGCAGCCGGGCCGAGGCGCTCCTCACTTCCCAGACGATGGGTGGCTGGGCAGAGGCGCTCCTCAGGTCCCAGATGGTGGGCGGCCGGGTAGAGGCGCTCCTCACATCCCAGACAGGGCAGCCGGGCAGAGACGCTCCTCACTTCCTAGACGGGGTGGCGGCTGGGCAGAGGAGCTCCTCACCTCCCAGACGGGGCGGCCGGGCAGAGGCGCTTCTCACATCCCAGACGATGCGCGGCCAGGCAGAGACGCTCCCCACCACCCAGACGGGGCGGTGGCTGGGCAGAGGCTGCAATCCCAGCACCCTGGGAGGCCAAGGCAGGCGGCTGGGAGGTGGAGGCTGCAGCGAGCCAAGACCACGCCACCGCACTCCAGCCCGGGCAACACCGAGCAGCGAGTGAGCGAGACTCCGTCTGCAGTCCCAGCACCTCGGGAGGCCGAGGCGGGCAGAACACTCGGGGTCAGGAGCTGGAGACCAGCCTGGCCAACATGGCGTAACCGCGCCTCCAGCCAAAGGAGAAAAAGCAGGCAGCGGTGGTGGCGCGCGTCGGCAATCCCAGGTAGCCCGCAGGCCCGGGCAGGAGAATCACGGGAGCCGGAGGCAGGGAGTCTGCAGTGAGCTGAGTAGATTCCTGCCTGGGCCACAGAGGGAAGAAAAGAAAAGAAAAGAAAAAAGAAAAAGGAAGGAAGGAAAGCAGGCAGGCAGGAAGGAAGGAAGGAAGGGCTCATACACTTGTGTATATAAAAAACCATAAACAGTACGTTAAAATCTGTCTAAACTAATAAATACACTCAGTAAATTAGCAAAATACAAAATTAATGTACAAGTATGTAAAGGGTTTCACTTTTTTTTTTTTTTTTTTTTTTTTTTGGAGAAGGAGTCTTGCTCTTTTGACCAGCCTGGAGTGCAATGGTGTGATCTTGACTACCTGCAACTTCCACCTCCCAGGTTCAAGCAATTCTCCTGCCTCAGCCTCCCGAGTAGCTGGGATTACAGACATGCACCGCTACACCCAGCTAATTTTTGTATTTTTAGGAGAGACAGGGTTTCTCCATGTTGGTTAGGCTGGTCTCGAACTCCCCACCTCAGTTGATACACCTGCCTTGGTCTCCCAAAGTGCTGGAATTACAGGCATTGGCCACCGTGCCTGGCTTCGGTTTCATACACTTAAAACAAACTATCTGACAAAATAGAGGGAAAAAAATCTTATTTGCTATAGCATTAAGTAATACATTTCTGAGAAAAAAATTGACCAAGGAGATAAAAATCTTTACAATAAAAAATTAGAGAAGATCCAAATAAATTTTAAAATATTTTATGTCTATGGATTGAAAGAATAAATATTAATAAAGTGCCATATTATCCAAAGTGATCTATAGATTCAATAAACTTCCTATCAAAATTGCAGTGGCATTTTTTTCACAGTACTGGAAAATACAATTCTAAAATTTCCGTGAAACTAAAATAAACTTTGAATAGCCAAAGCAATCTTGAGGAAAAAGAATAAAGCAGAAAAATATCATACTTATAATTTCAAACTATATTTCAAGACTTTATAGTAATAAAAACAGAACAGACTGTGCGGGAAAATGAACAAAAAAATGCAACAGAAACTATCACTCTCACACATATCAGCCCTGATGCAAAAAGAGAACATGAAAAATAGTTTTAGTTTCTCTAAATAATGCAGATAGATATTTGCATGTCCGCAAAACAATGGAAAAGCAGCCAGATTGTGCAGTCTCTTTTTCGTTTGTTTGCCTTGTTTTGTTTTTTTGTGACGGAGTCTCACTCTGTTGCCTGGGCTGGGGTGCAATGGCACGATCTTGGCTCACGGCAAGCTCTGTCTTCAGGGTTCAAGTGATTCTTTGGCCTCAGCCTCCCAAGTAGCTGTGACTATAGGGCCCAACAACCCACCTCGCTAATTTTTGTATTTTTTGTAAAGACGAGGTTTCACCATGTTGGCCAGGCTAATCTCGAATTTCTGACCTCAGGTGATCCACTGCCCCAGCCTCCCAAAGTTCTGAGATTACAGGCATGAGCCAATGTGCCCAGCCTGTGCAGTCTCTTATATGCCGTGAAGAGGACTTTGGCTCTCACTGTGAACTTGAAGGAAGCCCACCAAAAGAAAAGTGGAATCCTTAGAGAATTTAAAATCATAAGACAGAAGATGCCCCTTTGTAGGAGCAAAATTAAATAAATAAATAAACAAATAACACAGCTGCCCAGGAACTATTTCCTTTGGAACACAGCTTCCTGAATCACATTTTAAAAACTGGCTTTCTCATTGACCTTGGGACCTCTTATCTGTGTCATCTCTTGTATTCATTTTCACTCACACCTACCTGGGGGTTTGGCAATCATCTCATGTCTCTTCATAGTCAAGGGTTTTTTTCCTTGCTCCAGACAGGTGATCAGGTCTGGCTTAGGACAACAATATCTGTTTTATTAAAAATAAATAACATGAATCTTGCTCATATTCTCCAATTACAAGTTAGTAATGTGCTCAGCAGAGCAGATATAATAAAATATTCTAGTAAATTAATACCAAAATACTAATTCATAACAGAAATTTCTAAATATTTAGAAAATACTTTCAGCCGGGTGCAGTGGCTCACACCTGTAATCCCAGCACTTCGGGAGGCTGAGGTGATGGATAACCTGAGGTCAGGAGTTCAAGACCACTCCGACCATCAAAGAGAAACCCCATCTCTACCAAAAATACAAAAAATTAGCCGGGCGTGGTGGCACAGGCCTGTAATCCCAGCTACTCAGGAGGCTGAGGCAAAAGAATAGCTTGAACCGGGGAAGTGGATGTTGTGGTGAGCGGAGATCATACCATTGCACTCCAGCCTGGGCAACAAGAGTGAAACTCTTTCAAAAGAAAGAAAAAAAAAGAAGGAAAGAAGAAGAAAAAGAAAGAAAGAAAGAAGGAAAGAAAGAAAGAAAGAAAGAAAGAAGAAAGAAAGAAAGAAAGAAAGAAAGAAAGAAAGAAAGAAAGAAAAAGAAAGAAAGAAGAAAGAAAGAAAGAAAGAAAGAAAGAAAGAAAGAAAGAAAGAAAGAAAAAGAAAGAAAGAGAGAAAGAAAGAAAGAATACTTTCAATAGGCAGGTTTCTTAATTTTACTATCTGGTACTACTGAATCAAAAATTGGTGGTGGCAATTAGATTTTCAGATGGGGGCAACAATATTTTATGCCACTAAATTTCTGGAATTACCACTAGTTTAGAGTGAAGAATACAGCTCAACTCAGGAATGTGGAAAGTCTGGATTAAGATGAAACATCTTTTTTTTTTTTTTTTTTGAGACGGAGTCTTTCTCTGTCCCCCAGGCTGGAGTGCAGTGGCGCAATCTCCTCTATCTCCATTTTGGAGTCCTCAGAGTCAATGGTTTCTACCTTTATGTTCATGTGTACCCATTGTTTAGCTCCCATATATGAATGAGAACATGCAGTATCTCATTTTCTGATTATCAGATTTTGCCTCTGCGTTTCACTTAAAAGTGAAGTTTTCACCGGACACAATGGCTCACGCCTGTAATCCCAGGATTTGGGAGGCAGAAGTGGGTGGATCCTTTGAGGTCAGGAGTTCCAGACTAGGCTGGCCAACGTGGCGAAACCACATCTCTACCAAAAATACAAAAAATAGCCGGGGCCCTGCGCAGTGGCTCGCGCTTGCACTTTGGGAGTCTGAGGTGGGCCTATCACTTGAGGTCAGGAGTTTGTGACTAGCCTGGCCAACATGGTGAAACCCTGTCTCTACTAAAAATACAAACACTTAGCCAGGTGTAATAATGCGTTTCTATAGTCCCAGCTACACAAGGGGGCTGAGGCAAGAGAACTGTTTGAACCCGGGAGGTGGAGGTTGCAGTGAGCCAAGATTGCACCCTAAACTTAATCAAATTGTTGTTCCAACTGCAGCTGCTGTACTACAGGTGGTTTTGTTGTGTCAGCAACTGTGACATCCCTCAGAACCTGATATACAATATTGATTAGGTGAATGTTTTGCTTTCTTTCAGTAATTGTCATAAACAAGAGTTTGGATTCAGCTAGAAAGCACAGCAATGTACTATCATTTCCTATTTCAAGCTTATATCAACTCTCTAGGTTTATATCCTAAACGAGTCCTTAGAGAAAATGGCCACCTTTCTCTTAAACCAGATGTGACACCATTCATTGCACTCATGACATTATGCTGACTGTGCAGGAGGTAGCAACTAATCCAGACACATTAGCGACACACTTGCAAGACATGATGTGAGAAATAATTCCCACACAACGTCAGGGGTCTTCTACCTGAGTGAAACGTTTAACAACCTACTAGTCTGGAATGTCAAGATGGTGGTTATAAGGTGAACAGCATGTTCTTACATCTTGCCTTTTTTACTATTAAATAAGGAACACAGAACCGAGTTGCATAAAAGATGTTGTTTTAGTATATACCTCAATGTTGTGCAGTACCGTGACCCATTGGCAGGTGCCTGAAACCCTGCTAGCATGGATCTGGGCCCAGAAAAAGAGAAGCTTCCCTAGTCCTGCACCTGGCATGTGGAGTTCCCTGTGACCAGTTGACTAGAAAATAAAAAACATCATGCCTGATTTTCATTTGTTTCTTCAGAATATGCAGGCACAACATGTATTAAGTTTGTTACTACTGCAAAAGAAATTATCCCCAATTCAGCAGCTTAAAACAACACAAATATATAAGCAGTTCTGTAGATCAGAAATCCATGCAGCCTGGATTGGTTTCTCTGCTTAGGATCTCACAAAATCAAAGTTAAGGTATCAACCAAGCCGCTGACTGAGGACTCAGAGAGAAACTGTTTTCAAGCTCATTTGGGTTACGGGCAGGTCTAACTTCTTAAAGTTGTGGAACTGAGGTAGCCGTATACTTGCGGTCTCGGCTGAGGCCACTCTAAGCTACCTGAGACACCTCCATACCTCCTTGGGTGCACCCCTCTGTCTCCTAAGCAGTAATGGTGCATCATGATTATGGTGGCTGAGATAAAGATTATTTGTGGGTTTGGCAACATGAACTTTCATTTACCAGGTCCATCTCACTACAGCCGCTGCTCGCTATTCAATCTGCCAGCAGCAGAGACCAACACTGAGTCCCCAGTATGGCACCATGTCCCAGAGTGGTCAGTCAGCTTCCAGGTAGCACTGTGATTACTTGGGTCTGCTTCCACAATTGAAGGGGCATCACGTTGATCTTGCTCAAATGGACACTTATTCTGCATATGGATTTTCATTCCCACCCACGGTGCTTCAAGAAAATCAATACTGTGATATTAGGAAAGGCTGTATCCACCATCGTGGTATCCCACACTGCACCAGCTTTAAACATGAAACTCACTTTACAGGAAATGAAGTACGGGAATGGGCTCATGCTAATGTATTTCACTAGTCTTGTGATGTTCTTCAACATCCTGAAGTGGCTGGCTCAATAGAACTGTGGAGTGATCTTTTAAAGCCTGAGTTGTAGTTCGATCTTTCTGGCAGTGTTTTGGCTGACAATCTCAGAGGCGGCAATGCTGTATCCCAGCATCAAGTGTGTGGAACTATTTCTCCCATAGCCCTATCTACGTCTTCAAGAATGAAAGAGGCAAGATGCTGGCCTCCTCTCACTATTACTCATGGGTATCTAGTAGCAAAATTTTTCTTTTTCTGCTCAAGAAGCAAACTTTGCTCTCAAGAAGCAAACTTTTGGCTCTGCTGGACTAGAGGTCTTAACTAGAAATTGAGAAATTTTTTCAACAGGGGAAACAAAAATGATTCCATTGAAATGAAAATTGTGTCTTCCAGCTGACCACTTTGAACTCTTCATTCTTCTCAACCAAGAGACAAACTTGGGGGTCTGCTACTGGCTCGGGTGATGGAAACTGAAACAAAAACAAAAACAAAAACAAAAACAAAAAACCAAGAGATCAGGTTCCCACTACACCAGGGGCTAAGGAAGAGTATGTATGATATGTCTAGAGAGCTTCTTAGTCCTCCCGTGTTTTTCGATTAGAGTTAACGGAAAATCACAGCAACCCCATCCAGGCAGGACATCTAATGGTTCAGACTCTTCCGTAATGAAGGTTTGAGTCATCCTGCCAGGCCAAGCATCATGACCAACTGACATGCTATCTTGGGGCAAAGGGAATGCGAAATGGGTAGTGAAAGAAGGTAGTTACAAATACCAGCTACAACAATGTGAGCTGCTGCAGAAACCACGACTGTAATAGTATTTACCTAATGGGTTAATAATATCTACCAGCACAGGTGGGAATACAAAATAACCAAAACACAAGTTATCCTTTCAAATAAAAACATCTTTTACTAACAGAAATTTCTTAGCCTCTGGAAGGCCATTTGATTCGGTAACATATGGCAGGAGACTTCAGCAATATCCTGCTCCGTTGTAGAAAACAGCGATCTGATCCTTTTCTCTCCTCAATCATTAATGAGATTATGCATTTGGTGTGTGATAATCCTCCAGGGACAAGTATTCTCAAATCATACGTTTGAGTTTCTTCTTAAGGTGCTTAACAAAGTCTCCTCTCACACATCTGAAAAGAAAGAGACATGTCATTAACCAAAAGATAGCCAAAGAACCTATGCTGTAGGAAGCACTGTGACGGATAGAAAGATGAAGTAACAGTCAGCATGGAAATAGAAATGTATCTGCATGGTAAGAGGTAGTCTAGCCGGCAATAACAAGTGCTGGCAAGGGTGTGGAGAAAAGGGAGCCTTCATACACTGTTGGTGGGAATGTAAATTACTACAACAACTATGAAGAACAGTTTGGAGGTTCCTCAAAAAACTAAAAATGGAGCTATCACATGATCCAACAATCCCACTGCTGGGTATATACCCAAGAGAAAGGAAGTCAGTGTACCGAAGAGATATCTGCACTCCCATGTGTGTTGCAGCACCATTCACAGTAGCTAAGATTTGGAAGCAACCTAAGTGTCCACTAACAGATGAGTGGATAAAGAAAATATGGTACATATACACCATAGAGTACTGTTTAGCCATAAAAAAAAAAGAATGAGATTCAGTCATTTGCAACAACACGGATAGAACCGAAGGTCCTTACGTTAAGTGAAATAAGCCAGGCACAGAAAGACAAACTTCACGTGTTCTCACTTACTTTTGGGAGTAAAAATGTAAAACAATTGAACTAAGGGAGATAGAGAGTAGAATGGCGGTTACCAGAGGCTGGGAAGGTTAGTGGGGGTGGAGGGTGTGGGAAGTGGGGGTGATTAATAGGTAGAAGTATGGAATAAATAAGAGGTCGCATGTCATAGCCCAACAGGGTGACTATAGTCGGTAATAATTTAATCGCACATTTACAAATAATGAAGAGTATAATTGTATTGTCTGTAACGCAAAGGATAAAACCTTGAGGTGACAGAAACCCAACTTACCTTGATGTGATTATTACACATTGTTGTCTGCATCACAATATCTCATATACTCCAGAAATATATGCATCTGCTATGTCCCTACAGAAATTTTTTAAAAAGAGGTAGTCTAGCAAATACAAAGAGTGTCAACTGAGGGACAATGCGCACCTCAGACTATGGTGAAAATGGAAGTCTCCATAGGATTCGAAGAATGAGTTAGATTCAGATAACATTAGCCTAAGTAACTGTGGAGACAGCCATAACTGTGGGAGACAGCCATAACTATGAGTGAGGACCAGGGTTTGAGAAACGCAAGGCAGAAGCTGTTCCCCCACGCTCACCCCCAGTACTCTATTGAGCCCAAGTGCTTAAAGAAATTGGACAGTTCCTGTTTCTACCCACCTTGCTGCTTCCTTGATGATCGATTCAAAAAATCGTTTCCTGACTTCAGTAGGTCCTTCCACTCCTTCAAGCATTTTGAAGATTTTTTCATATTCTGAAGATGTTTAAAAAAAACTTCAGTATTATCAAATATAAAGAAGAACAGAAGTGAATCTACACCTCAGCAATCATGCTTCAGAGGCTAAAATGTTTTAAATGCTTAAATCAAGATACCTGCACATACAAAACCTAAATAATAGAAAAGACACCTGCACATACATACGAATGTAACTCCTTTAACCATAACCAAGTAAGAAAAGAAAAAGAAAAAATGTACTATGCTTTAGTCAAAGAAAAGAGGAACCACCATAAATTATGTGCAATCTCAACTCTGGCAAAGAATGAGCCTCAACAGGTAGCATGGATATCTTCTGAATCATAGAAAGAGAGACTTCCTATAGTTTTATAAAACAGACATTCTTACACTACTTACTTTGTCCAATGCATCGGATTTCCTTCACTACTTGACGTTTTATATCAGCATTAATTTCTTCTTGGCTTTTAGGAAAAGAGACTGTTTCTCTGCCTTCTAGGTCATCTCCAGAGAAACTGCTGGTAATGTTTCCTCCCACAGGTGCCTTGCTACCAGGTTTCTGCATCATCTCATCTTTGCTGAAGCCAGTGAAGTCATCAGTCTGAGAATCCAATTGGCTGGGTGGAATAGCATCTCCTGTCACAAGCTCTGGTGAAACAAATTTTGACTAAAAGCCATCAGTTGGTGTTTGACCACTTTCTTTCCCCTCCACATAGACCTCATGAATGACAGATCTGGAAACCAAACTGAGAAGTTGAGCTGTGAGATATGTGTGTTTCGTCACCCCTCTGGGTACATCTATGTGCTCCTCAGTTTCTAGGGAATTATTTATTTCATAAATGGGAGGACGTACCAGGGAGAAATCCCAGGCCTGACAAACTGAGGCCAGGACACATAATACAATAAAACCACCTCTTATTTTCTGGCCCTATGAATAGATATGGAAACCAAGTAAGACAGTACAACTCTAAAGCAACATTCACAGATCCCTGGTACTCATGGGATAGTTTCAGCTTGTTATGCTTTACAAGATGAAAGCAACAAGACTCACTTGATATCATGATTTCTCACATTCACTTACAAACTGCCATGCTTTACTGAGCTGGAACCCAGACAACTGGGATACAACTCAACCGGTCTCCTGTTCTATCAAACATATTCTGAGAAAATAGAGGCGGCCGTTACTGCTGAAAGTTCTATACGCACTCCATCACCAAAAAGTCCCTTTTAGTGTATGATTTTCCTCATCCTTCCTTTCTGTCTCACAAAAGTGACTTTCTTTTCACTCCAGGTCTGACACCTCTCATTTATCCATCGTCTGTAGCAGGCAGCGTGCCAGTAGCTGGGGATCAGCAGTAAACAGCCCAGAGAGCAACGTTCCCCGCCCTTGTGGAGCTCACATCCTCATGGGGCGGTCAGACAGTACGTGCACAATGAGCAAATGAAACATACAGTGTTGGGCTAGTGGTAAGGAAGCAGTCCATGGGCCTGTGGGCAACAGCAGCAGAGGGAGCCCCAGGAGCTGCTGCTGGTTGGGCAGAGCCTTCTGTGGAGGTATCCTTGGGCAGGGCTTGAAGGAAGAAGCAGAGCTGCCTGCGCAGAGGCAGAGGGGGAGTTCCAGGTTGCGGCGAGGCCAAGGATATGGGCTGGAGTGGGGATGGACCGGGCACTACGGGGTGAAGGACAGAAGCAGAGAGAGTCAGGAGATGATGGGGCCCATGTGAGGAGAGGGTGATGGAGGCCAGGCCACGCAGAACCTCGCAGACCAAAGCTGGTTCACAGTCGGTTCTGAGTGCTTAGGAGTGTTGAGGATGGGTGTTCAGGAGCGACATGGCGTCACGTGATTTACATGCCAACATCATGACCCGGCTGCAGGGTTGGAGGGTATGTGTTTGATGCGGGAAATAATGGGAAACATGGAGGTATCACAGGAGCTCAGTGATTGATCATGGCAGAGTGGAATAGAAGGAGAGAGAGAGATGCTGGGGTTCAGGAATTTTTTACAGTATTTAGAGAAGAGAAGAAAAAGAAAGGTAGAAAAAAACAATGATGGGGTCGGGGACGGTGGCTCGTGCGTGTAATCCCAGCACTTTGGGAGGCTGAGGTGGGTGGATCACCTGAGGTGAGGAGTTCGAGACCAGCCTGGCCGACATGGCGAAACCCCATCTCTACTAAACTTACAAAAATTAGCTGTGTGTGGTGGCTGGTGGTTGTAATCCCACTACTCGGGAGGCTGCGGCGGAAGAATCACTTGAAATCAGGAGACGGAGATTTCAGTGAGCCGAGATCTGGCCACTGCACTCCAGCCTGGCCGAGAAGAGCGAAACTCCGTCTCAAGAAAAAAATGATAGAGATTCACCAATAAGGACAGGAAATTTAAAAAAAAAGATTGTGGGAAATGGAAATCCTGGAAGGTTTTCATGAAGAAGCGAGTGAACAACTGTCAAATGCTGCTGAGAAATTAATGGCAATGTCAACCGAAATTGTTGACCTTGTCAAGGACAGTTTCTCTGGAGGGGATGAGGCAGGAGGCCGACTGCACTGGATACAGCATGAAGAGCAGGTGAGGACAGGCTTACTTACTCTTTCCTTTGGACATGGCAGAGCCTGCGGTAAGACTGTCTCCTGCTCCTTGTTTCCTTGCCAACAGGGCCATCTTCTGCCTTTTCTGATACGAAGGACTGTCACATTCCCTGGGACGTTTAAACACGGCGTCAGGATCTACAGCCACCTTCTCTGTTTTATCGGTCATTGTTTCCTGAAAAACACCAGTGAACATACTCCATTCACGACAAAAATCTAACAATCACAAAATGGCAAACAGTCTGCATATGTGTATACAACCAAGACTTTGAATCATTAATTTCACTTTTAATCATGAGCCAACATTTACCAAGTCTCAACAAACACTCTGTTCTCAGGAAAAGAAACCTAATTTTAATGTGCACTAAGTAAAACAGAAGAAAGATGGTATAACCAAATCAATCAGAATGCTTGTGGAATAAGCAGCTGTCATCAACCAAAAATAGATAAAAATATTATTACCTATTTGAAGATGTATAAGCCAATCTGTATTAACCCTCATTAGAAAAAATAGATGTATAAACCAATCTGTATTAACCCTTATTATACATTATATTTTAAATTATATATTATGCATTATATTATACATCATATACATTTAATATATAAGTATTTATGCTTATATATTCAAATAGATGTATAAACCAATCTGTATTAACCCTTATTAGGAACCCTTATTAGAAGATTGATACAAAACTGATAACAACATCTGACAAGGACTTTAGAAGGAAGAAAAACTACAAGATCAAGCCAAAAATACAAGCCAAGATCACCCCTGAACTTAGACACAAAAATTCCAAACTAAGGGTGAGCAAATAAAATGTACTAGTACTTAAAAAGGACATACATCAGCCATGGTGGAGTATATTGCAGAAAGGCAACACTGATTTAACATTTGAATATCGATAAATGTAGTGCACCACATTAACAACAACAACAACAACAACAACAACAAAATAACAGGGAAACACCACATGATCATTTTCATACGTGGGTCAATGTTTAAAGTCCAAGGCAATTTTCTTATTCTGGTTAGCATACGTACAAAAAAATTGTAAATGCCATACTTTATAGTGACGTATCAGTATTTTCTCCCTGAGTTTGAAAACAAGACAAAGATGTCCACTATCCATTCAACAATTTACTGGAGGTTCTAAAAAGTGCCATAGCATCAGGAAAATATAATAGATTTAAAATTTGGAAAGAAATAAAACTGTCATTATTCACAGATGACATTGTTCTGTGCATAGAAAAATGCAGAACAATAAAATCATTATGATTAATAGGCAAATTTAGTCAACTTACTAGATATAATGAAAACCAATGGCATTTCTGTATAATTAACAGCAACAAATAATTAGAATATGAGATTTCAAATGTCATTAAAAACAGTTCCAAAAACATCAAATATTTAGGAACAAATCTAATCAAGATGTGCTAGAGTGCTTCACAAAAATTATAAAACATCACTCAGAGAAATTCAAGACTGCAGTAAATGGAGAAAAATATTCTTTCCGTGCATTGGAAGACATTTTTTTTTTTTTTTTTTTTTTGATTCGGAGCCTCGCTCTGTCACCCAGCCTGGAGTGGAGTGGCACAGTCTCTGCTCACTGCAACCCCCACCTCCCGGGTTCAAGCAATTCTCCTGCCTCAGCCTCCTGAGTAGCTGCGATTACAGGCGCCTGCCACGATGCTGGATAAAGAAAATGTGGTACATATACACCACAGAATACTATGCAGCCATAAAAAAGAATGAGTTCGTGTCCTTTGAAGGGACATGTGTCAGCAAGCTAACACAGGAACAGAAAACCAAACACCACATGTTCTCACTCATAAGTGGGAGTTGAACAATGAGAACACATGGACGAAGGGAGGAGAACATCACATGGTGGGGCCTGTCAGGGGGTGGGGGGCTAGGGGAGGGATAGCATTAGAGAAATACCTAATGTAGATGACGGGTCGATGGGTGCGGCAAACCACCATGGCATGTGTCTTCCTATGTAACAAACCTGCACGTTCTGCACATGTATCCCAGAACTTAAAGTATAATTTTAAAAAAAGGAATATTATCCTAATGGCATTGGGTGAGGCAAAGATGTTTCTTAAAATAATAAAAAGCACTAGCCATAAGTAATACACTGATTAATAAAATTAAGAGAATCTGTTCATCTAAAACACATTATTGAGATCGTGTAAAAGCAAAAGAGATTTATAGAAGATACTAAAATTGTATATGTATTTTTATATATGTACATATACGCCTGGGTGCCTGTGTGTATAACTCAAATACAGAATATATGGAAGCTACAAATCCATTTTAAAAATACAAACATCTCAGTAAAAGCTGGGGGAAAATACCTGAAAAGGAACTTCATAAAAGGCATAGTTAAATGACCAATAAACACATAAAATGGTGCAAAAAAAAAATGCAATAAATAGCCGGGTGCGGTGGCACTGCAATCCAGTCTGGGTGACAGAGGGAGACCCTGTCTCAAAAGACAAACAAAAATCAATCAATAAAAACAATGTTTTAAAAAGGCACTCGATCTCATTAATCAGCAGAGAAACGCGAGTGTAGACATAAGGAGGGATCACTGCACACCCATCAGAGTGGCTGGAATGAAAGACTAACGGTACGGTGAGTGTTCGAATGTGGCACAGCTGGAACCTTCGAATATTTCTGGACTCCCATTCCCACACAGACACCTGAGGCTGTGGCTGAAAGATCAGATAGAATCCCGGGAAAGAGTTCCTTCAGAATTGAGATCAACCAATCGAGGAAAAGCACCCCAACCTGGGTCGAGACAGAGTTCCCAAGGTCACGTGGCCTCGTTCATGGCTGACACAGAGCTCCCTGAGTCCCACCATAGGCTTAGAGAATCCAAGGAACATTACCCCATTCCCCGGCGGCACCGGGAGAGTGCACCTACGGATAGTAATTTTAAAAACCCAGCACCAAGAGAAAGCATCCAGTAAGCGTCCACAACGGGGATAAGCAGAACCAAAGAAAGGCCAACACATTCTAGCTGAGAGCGAGCGACACCCGAGGACAAATGCGCCTCACGGCCGACATCAGCACCCAAGGAAGAGTCCATCAGAGGTTGAGATAAAGCCCCTGACAGTGACCCCACAGGGCTACAATCATGTGTCCGGGGCACAGCCACCCCCACCACGTTCCATGAGCACAGATAGTGTCCCCAAGGCAGAGTCCCCCCTCAGGACAGCGACTGAGTGGGAAAGAAACACCGCCGCACCTGAGGCCGACACAGGCAACCGAGGCATGGCCCCCACCCCCCGGGCTCAGGTCATTTCAGCAAGAAAAGTCGCCTTTTCCATCACCGAGAGAGAGCCCCCAAGAAAAGCCCCCCGGCCCCACAACATAGCCGAGACGGGGTGCCCAAGGAAAACGCTCCCCCGCGGCTGACACAGGCGCCCATGGCGGTGTCCCCAGAGCTGAGCCACTTCCCCACGGGAGCCCTCCCACACACCGGACAGAGAACACCACAGAAAAGACTCTCTCTGAGGAAAAAGGACACTTTCCAGGGCGAAATTAAAGCATCCGGGGAAAAACTGCCCACTCACAGTCCTGAAGTCCTGACCTTGCTGGAGGAGAGATGGCGGCACCTCACAAAATGGCAGTGAAGTTGTGGCACCTCACAAAATGGCAGTGAATTGTGGCACCTCACAAAATGGCAGTGAAGTTGTGGCACCTCACAAAATGGCAGTGAATTGTGGCACCTCACAAAATGGCAGTGAAGTTGTGGCGCCTCCCCACTGGTGGCACTTTCTAGAAACCTGCCCTCTGGGAGTTGTGGGAAATGTGCCCCCTAGGGCACCTGGGAGTGATGTGCATGGGGAGGCGTCTCACCAGAAGCACCGATCCCGTTCGGCCCAAAGGGGATGGAAGGAAGGCAAGTAGCCAGCCACAGCGTGCCTGCCCCAGCCGAACACTGGGAACCTGTTGGGGGCGCCAGAGTCCTGAGGAGAAGCCTCGTGCCCCACAGAACCAGGAAGCGCAGCCCTCCCCTTCGTTGACTCTGGCGCCCTCTACAGGCGACTTTCAGTAACAACTGCACAGCAACATAAGCAGAGGAACGCAGAACCTTCTCACACAGCGGGATGAAATCGCCTGGGTAACATAGTGAGACCCCGGCTCTACAAAGCAACCAACCAACCAAAACAAGAAAGAAAAAAAAAAAAGAAAAACACAAAAATTAGCTGGGCATGGTGGTGCATGCCTGTGGTCCCAACTACTCAGGAAGTTGAGGTGGGAGGATCGCTTGAACCCGGGAGGCGGAGGTAGCAGTGAGCCAAGATCGCGCCAGTGCACTCCATCCCAGGTGATACAGGAGACTCTATCAAAAAAAAAAAAAAAAGAAAAAGAAAGAAAAAGAAACAACAACAACAACAAACTGAAATTTTCACTTGAGGGGGTTGTTTTTTAAAGTCAACCCTGACCGGGCGCAGCGGCTCACGCCTGTAATCTCAGCACTTTGGGAGGGCGAAGTGTCTGGATCACCTGAGGTCAAGAGTTCAAGACCAGCATGGCCAACATGGTGAATCCCGTCTCTACTAAAAATACAGAAAATTAGTCAGGCGTGGTGGCGCGCACCTGTAGTCCCGCTAAGGAAGGAGACCACTATTACTCCTGCTGCCCTCCTCCCCCTACTTTGCCTAGTTCACAAGACAGGAGGAAAGAGAGAAAGCAAAAAGTTGGAAAAAAAAAAAAAAAAAGTAAAATAAATAGCCAGACAACCTTGGCACCACCACCCGGCCCTAGGAATTAAAAAAAGTAATAATCATAACATCAACCCCTGACCTAAACTATTTGTGTTATCTGTAAATTCCAGACACTGTATGAAAAAAAGCATTGTAAAACTTTTTGTTCTGTTAGCTGCTGCATGTAGCCCCCAGTCACATTTCCCACGCTTGCTCAATTTATCACCACTCTTTCACGCGGATCCCTTAAAGTTGTAAGCCTTTAAAAAGGCTAAGAATTTCTTTTTCGGGGAACTCAGCTCTTACGACGCAAGTTGGCCGACGCTCCCAGCCGAATAAACCACTTCCTTCTTTAATCCGGTGTCTGAGGAGTTTTGTCTGCGGCTCATCCTGCTACATTTCTTGGTTTCCTGACCGGGAAGCGAGGTGATTAAAGGACAGTCGAGGCAGCTCCTTAGGCAGCTTATGCCTGCCCTGTAGAGCATCCCTGCTGGGAACTCTGGCCAGCTTGAGCGATGCGGATCCTGAGAGCGCTCCGGGGTAGGCATTTGCCCCGGTGGAACGCCTTGTCAGAGCAGTGCACAGCAGGCCCCCGCGGAGGATCGACGCAGTGGCTGAACACCGGGAAGGAACTGGCACTTTAAGTCTGGACATCTAAAACTTGGTAAGACTGGTCTTTGGAACTTGCCAACTCCATTTGAGTGGAAGCGTGGCCAGGTCACCCACGGTGCGCCTGTACCAGCACTTTGGTTTTTGTTTTTGACTTGACTTGAGTTGCTTGATACTTCTAGTTTTGATTTTGACTTGACTTGAACTGCTTGATAAAAAGGCATGCCTTTATTGGCGCTTTGGTTTTCTTTCCATGGAATGGAAGACATTATTAAGAGACATTATTGTTATTTCTCTCAGAATGATCGTAGCAATCATATTTAAAATTCCACCGTGTTAACAAAATTTTTTCTAAAAACTGACAAACAGATAATTGTTTTAAGTATATGCAAATGGAAGATTTGGTAAAGCTAAGACAGTCTTTAAGGAAAAGAACTAAGTTGGTAGATATACACTACTAAATATGAGATTTACTATAAAGGTAGAGTAATTAAAACCGTGTGGTATTGGAGCAATGACAGGCAAATACACCAAGGGCAGAGGACACAGAGGCCAGAAACAATCTGGAAATGGAAAATAGCTAGATTTACCACAGAAGAGCTCCTGTAAATCACTGTGGAAAGACTAGTGCTTTTAATAAAATCACTTCATAAATGCAGGGAAAATACAAACTTTGATTCTTACCCCATCCCACTGCAGAAAACGTTATTAAAGATAGATAGTGAATCCAGTAAAAAATATAAGATATTAGCTTTACAGCTTTAGGATAGGCCAAGGTGTTTTTGATTAGGATAAAAAAGCTCTAACCATAAAGAATACATTGTTTAATTAGACATAATTAAATGTAAAACTTCTATTGCTCAAAAGACACTCTTAAGAGAGTGCAAAAGCAAAGCATATATGTAGATTACATATTATATAATGTATAGTATAGGTTATATATAAAAATATACATTAATCATATATAAATATATATTTATATATAATATATATTATATATATAACATTATATACATCTGACAACAACTGAGTGGAATCCAGAGTATATCCAGAACTACAAATCAATTTTAAAAGCAAACATCGCAATAAAATTTGGGGGGAAAAGCTGAATACGCACTTCATAAGAGTCATACTCAAATATACCTTTAATAATCACATAAAATATACCCGGACTCTGACTTTACTCCATTCCATGAAAATTTATTTGAGGTGAATAGGAGATCTAGAAGAAAACTTAGAATATTATCGTCATGGCATTGGGGGAGGCAAAGGTTTTCACTTAAAATAATAAAAAGCTCTAGCCATAAACAATAGACTGATTAATAAGATTAAGAGAATCTGTTCATCTAAAACACATTATTGAGATAGTGTAAAAGCAAAACAGATTTGTAGAAGACATTAAAATTGTGTATGTATTTTAATATATGTACATATATGCCTGTGTGCATGTGTGTATAACTGAAACCCAGAATATACGTAAACTACAAATCCATTTTTAAAATACAAACATCTCAACAAAATTTGGCAGAAAAGACCTCAAAAGGAACTTCCTTAAAGACATGGTTAAATGACCAATAAACACATAAAAAAGTGCTCCGAAAAAAAATCAACAAATAGCTGGGCACAGTGGCTCACGCCTGTAATCCCAGCACTTTGGGAGGCCGAATTGGGCAGATCACTTGAGTCCAGGAGTTCGAGACCAGCCTGGGCAATTTGGCGAAACTCCGTCTCTACTAAAAAATACACAGATTAGCCAGGCTTGGTGGCATGCGCTTGTAGTCCCAGCTACTGAGGCACGAGAATCGAGCGAGCCTGGGAGGTCGAGGTTGCAGTGAGCCGAGATCACGCCTCTGCACTCCAGCCTGACCTCGTCCCAAAAAACAATCAAAAATCAATAAATGAACACTTTTTTAAAAAGGGTGCTCAATCTCATTAATTAGCACAAAATTGCAAGTGTAGACATAAGGAGAGATCACTACACTCCCAAAGAGTGGCCGGAATGAAAGAATAATTGCACAGTGAGTTGTGTGCATGTGGCGAATCTGGAACCTTCAAACATTTCTGGACCCCGATTCCCGCACAGACATCCGAGGCTATGGCTGAAAGGTCAGATAGAATCCTGGGGAAGAGCTCCCTCAGGACTGAGAACCAACCAAGGAAAAGCACCCGACCCCGGGGTGAGACAGAGCTCCCAAGGTCAGCTGGGCGCCCTCGTGGCTGACACAGAGTTCCCCGAGTCCCACCACAGGCTCAGAGAATCCAAGGAACAGCACTCCACTCCCCCGCGGCACCAGGAGACAGCACCCAGAGATAACAATTTTAAAAACCCAGCACCAAGAGAAAGCGTCTGGTAAGCGTCCCCATCAGGGATAAGCAGAACCAAAGAAAAGCCAACACATCCTAGCCGAGAGCGAGCGACGTCTAAGGACAAATGTGCCCCACAACCGAAGACAGCACTCAAGGAAGAGTCCCTCACAGGCTGAGACAAAGCCCGCAACGGAGAGTGACCCCATAGGGCTGCGATCATGCGTCCAGGGCACAGCCACCACCACCCCGGCTCTTGAACATAGACAGAGTTCCCAAGGCAGAGTCCCCCCTCAGGGCTGCCACCGAGCAGGGAAGAAAAACGGCCACACCCGAGGCTGACACAGGCAACCAAGGCAGGGTCCCCAACCCCGGGCTCAGGTCATTTCAGCAGGAAAAGTCCCACGCATCACCGAGGGAGCCCCCAAGAAAAGCCCCCCGGACCCACAACATAGCCGAGACGGGGTGCCCAAGGAAAACGCTCCCCCACGGTTGATACAGGCGCCCATGGCGGTGTCCTCAGAGTGGAGCCACTTTCCCAGGGAACCCTACCACACACCCGACAGAGAACACCTCAGAAAAGACACTTTCTGAGGAAAAAGGACACTTTCCAGGGCGAAATTAAAGCATCCGGGGAAAAACTGCCCCACTCACAGTCCTGAAGTCCTGACCTTGCTGGAGGAGAGATGGCGGCACCTCACAAAATGGCAGTGAAGTTGTGGCACCTCACAAAATGGCAGTGAATTGTGGCACCTCACAAAATGGCAGTGAAGTTGTGGCACCTCACAAAATGGCAGTGAATTGTGGCACCTCACAAAATGGCAGTGAAGTTGTGGCGCCTCCCCACTGGTGGCACTTTCTAGAAACCTGCCCTCTGGGAGTTGTGGGAAATGTGCCCCCTAGGGCACCTGGGAGTGATGTGCATGGGGAGGCGTCTCACCAGAAGCACCGATCCCGTTCGGCCCAAAGGGGATGGAAGGAAGGCAAGTAGCCAGCCACAGCGTGCCTGCCCCAGCCGAACACTGGGAACCTGTTGGGGGCGCCAGAGTCCTGAGGAGAAGCCTCGTGCCCCAGAGAACCAGGAAGCGCAGCCCTCCCCTTCGTTGACTCTGGCGCCCTCTACAGGCGACTTTCAGTAACAACTGCACAGCAACATAAGCAGAGGAACGCAGAACCTTCTCACACAGCGGGATGAAATCGCCTGGGTAACATAGTGAGACCCCGGCTCTACAAAGCAACCAACCAACCAAAACAAGAAAGAAAAAAAAAAAAGAAAAACACAAAAATTAGCTGGGCATGGTGGTGCATGCCTGTGGTCCCAACTACTCAGGAAGTTGAGGTGGGAGGATCGCTTGAACCCGGGAGGCAGAGGTAGCAGTGAGCCAAGATCGCGCCAGTGCACTCCATCCCAGGTGATACAGGAGACTCTATCAAAAAAAAAAAAAAAAGAAAAAGAAAGAAAAAGAAACAACAACAACAACAAACTGAAATTTTCACTTGAGGGGGTTGTTTTTTAAAGTCAACCCTGACCGGGCGCAGCGGCTCACGCCTGTAATCTCAGCACTTTGGGAGGGCGAAGTGTCTGGATCACCTGAGGTCAAGAGTTCAAGACCAGCATGGCCAACATGGTGAATCCCGTCTCTACTAAAAATACAGAAAATTAGTCAGGCGTGGTGGCGCGCACCTGTAGTCCCGCTAAGGAAGGAGACCACTATTACTCCTGCTGCCCTCCTCCCCCTACTTTGCCTAGTTCACAAGACAGGAGGAAAGAGAGAAAGCAAAAAGTTGGAAAAAAAAAAAAAAAAAGTAAAATAAATAGCCAGACAACCTTGGCACCACCACCCGGCCCTAGGAATTAAAAAAAGTAATAATCATAACATCAACCCCTGACCTAAACTATTTGTGTTATCTGTAAATTCCAGACACTGTATGAAAAAAAGCATTGTAAAACTTTTTGTTCTGTTAGCTGCTGCATGTAGCCCCCAGTCACATTTCCCACGCTTGCTCAATTTATCACCACTCTTTCACGCGGACCCCTTAAAGTTGTAAGCCTTTAAAAAGGCTAAGAATTTCTTTTTCGGGGAACTCAGCTCTTACGACGCAAGTTGGCCGACGCTCCCAGCCGAATAAACCACTTCCTTCTTTAATCCGGTGTCTGAGGAGTTTTGTCTGCGGCTCATCCTGCTACATTTCTTGGTTTCCTGACCGGGAAGCGAGGTGATTAAAGGACAGTCGAGGCAGCTCCTTAGGCAGCTTATGCCTGCCCTGTAGAGCATCCCTGCTGGGAACTCTGGCCAGCTTGAGCGATGCGGATCCTGAGAGCGCTCCGGGGTAGGCATTTGCCCCGGTGGAACGCCTTGTCAGAGCAGTGCACAGCAGGCCCCCGCGGAGGATCGACGCAGTGGCTGAACACCGGGAAGGAACTGGCACTTTAAGTCTGGACATCTAAAACTTGGTAAGACTGGTCTTTGGAACTTGCCAACTCCATTTGAGTGGAAGCGTGGCCAGGTCACCCACGGTGCGCCTGTACCAGCACTTTGGTTTTTGTTTTTGACTTGACTTGAGTTGCTTGATACTTCTAGTTTTGATTTTGACTTGACTTGAACTGCTTGATAAAAAGGCATGCCTTTATTGGCGCTTTGGTTTTCTTTCCATGGAATGGAAGACATTATTAAGAGACATTATTGTTATTTCTCTCAGAATGATCGTAGCAATCATATTTAAAATTCCACCGTGTTAACAAAATTTTTTCTAAAAACTGACAAACAGATAATTGTTTTAAGTATATGCAAATGGAAGATTTGGTAAAGCTAAGACAGTCTTTAAGGAAAAGAACTAAGTTGGTAGATATACACTACTAAATATGAGATTTACTATAAAGGTAGAGTAATTAAAACCGTGTGGTATTGGAGCAATGACAGGCAAATACACCAAGGGCAGAGGACACAGAGGCCAGAAACAATCTGGAAATGGAAAATAGCTAGATTTACCACAGAAGAGCTCCTGTAAATCACTGTGGAAAGACTAGTGCTTTTAATAAAATCACTTCATAAATGCAGGGAAAATACAAACTTTGATTCTTACCCCATCCCACTGCAGAAAACGTTATTAAAGATAGATAGTGAATCCAGTAAAAAATATAAGATATTAGCTTTACAGCTTTAGGATAGGCCAAGGTGTTTTTGATTAGGATAAAAAAGCTCTAACCATAAAGAATACATTGTTTAATTAGACATAATTAAATGTAAAACTTCTATTGCTCAAAAGACACTCTTAAGAGAGTGCAAAAGCAAAGCATATATGTAGATTACATATTATATAATGTATAGTATAGGTTATATATAAAAATATACATTAATCATATATAAATATATATTTATATATAATATATATTATATATATAACATTATATACATCTGACAACAACTGAGTGGAATCCAGAGTATATCCAGAACTACAAATCAATTTTAAAAGCAAACATCGCAATAAAATTTGGGGGGAAAAGCTGAATACGCACTTCATAAGAGTCATACTCAAATATACCTTTAATAATCACATAAAATATACCCGGACTCTGACTTTACTCCATTCCATGAAAATTTATTTGAGGTGAATAGGAGATCTAGAAGAAAACTTAGAATATTATCGTCATGGCATTGGGGGAGGCAAAGGTTTTCACTTAAAATAATAAAAAGCTCTAGCCATAAACAATAGACTGATTAATAAGATTAAGAGAATCTGTTCATCTAAAACACATTATTGAGATAGTGTAAAAGCAAAACAGATTTGTAGAAGACATTAAAATTGTGTATGTATTTTAATATATGTACATATATGCCTGTGTGCATGTGTGTATAACTGAAACCCAGAATATACGTAAACTACAAATCCATTTTTAAAATACAAACATCTCAACAAAATTTGGCAGAAAAGACCTCAAAAGGAACTTCCTTAAAGACATGGTTAAATGACCAATAAACACATAAAAAAGTGCTCCGAAAAAAAATCAACAAATAGCTGGGCACAGTGGCTCACGCCTGTAATCCCAGCACTTTGGGAGGCCGAATTGGGCAGATCACTTGAGTCCAGGAGTTCGAGACCAGCCTGGGCAATTTGGCGAAACTCCGTCTCTACTAAAAAATACACAGATTAGCCAGGCTTGGTGGCATGCGCTTGTAGTCCCAGCTACTGAGGCACGAGAATCGAGCGAGCCTGGGAGGTCGAGGTTGCAGTGAGCCGAGATCACGCCTCTGCACTCCAGCCTGACCTCGTCCCAAAAAACAATCAAAAATCAATAAATGAACACTTTTTTAAAAAGGGTGCTCAATCTCATTAATTAGCACAAAATTGCAAGTGTAGACATAAGGAGAGATCACTACACTCCCAAAGAGTGGCCGGAATGAAAGAATAATTGCACAGTGAGTTGTGTGCATGTGGCGAATCTGGAACCTTCAAACATTTCTGGACCCCGATTCCCGCACAGACATCCGAGGCTATGGCTGAAAGGTCAGATAGAATCCTGGGGAAGAGCTCCCTCAGGACTGAGAACCAACCAAGGAAAAGCACCCGACCCCGGGGTGAGACAGAGCTCCCAAGGTCAGCTGGGCGCCCTCGTGGCTGACACAGAGTTCCCCGAGTCCCACCACAGGCTCAGAGAATCCAAGGAACAGCACTCCACTCCCCCGCGTCACCAGGAGACAGCACCCAGAGATAACAATTTTAAAAACCCAGCACCAAGAGAAAGCGTCTGGTAAGCGTCCCCATCAGGGATAAGCAGAACCAAAGAAAAGCCAACACATCCTAGCCGAGAGCGAGCGACGTCTAAGGACAAATGTGCCCCACAACCGAAGACAGCACTCAAGGAAGAGTCCCTCACAGGCTGAGACAAAGCCCGCAACGGAGAGTGACCCCATAGGGCTGCGATCATGCGTCCAGGGCACAGCCACCACCACCCCGGCTCTTGAACATAGACAGAGTTCCCAAGGCAGAGTCCCCCCTCAGGGCTGCCACCGAGCAGGGAAGAAAAACGGCCACACCCGAGGCTGACACAGGCAACCAAGGCAGGGTCCCCAACCCCGGGCTCAGGTCATTTCAGCAGGAAAAGTCCCACGCATCACCGAGGGAGCCCCCAAGAAAAGCCCCCCGGACCCACAACATAGCCGAGACGGGGTGCCCAAGGAAAACGCTCCCCCACGGTTGACACAGGCGCCCATGGCGGTGTCCTCAGAGTGGAGCCACTTTCCCAGGGAACCCTACCACACACCCGACAGAGAACACCTCAGAAAAGACACTTTCTGAGGAAAAAGGACACTTTCCAGGGCGAAATTAAAGCATCCGGGGAAAAACTGCCCCACTCACAGTCCTGAAGTCCTGACCTTGCTGGAGGAGAGATGGCGGCACCTCACAAAATGGCAGTGAAGTTGTGGCACCTCACAAAATGGCAGTGAATTGTGGCACCTCACAAAATGGCAGTGAAGTTGTGGCACCTCACAAAATGGCAGTGAATTGTGGCACCTCACAAAATGGCAGTGAAGTTGTGGCGCCTCCCCACTGGTGGCACTTTCTAGAAACCTGCCCTCTGGGAGTTGTGGGAAATGTGCCCCCTAGGGCACCTGGGAGTGATGTGCATGGGGAGGCGTCTCACCAGAAGCACCGATCCCGTTCGGCCCAAAGGGGATGGAAGGAAGGCAAGTAGCCAGCCACAGCGTGCCTGCCCCAGCCGAACACTGGGAACCTGTTGGGGGCGCCAGAGTCCTGAGGAGAAGCCTCGTGCCCCAGAGAACCAGGAAGCGCAGCCCTCCCCTTCGTTGACTCTGGCGCCCTCTACAGGCGACTTTCAGTAACAACTGCACAGCAACATAAGCAGAGGAACGCAGAACCTTCTCACACAGCGGGATGAAATCGCCTGGGTAACATAGTGAGACCCCGGCTCTACAAAGCAACCAACCAACCAAAACAAGAAAGAAAAAAAAAAAAGAAAAACACAAAAATTAGCTGGGCATGGTGGTGCATGCCTGTGGTCCCAACTACTCAGGAAGTTGAGGTGGGAGGATCGCTTGAACCCGGGAGGCGGAGGTAGCAGTGAGCCAAGATCGCGCCAGTGCACTCCATCCCAGGTGATACAGGAGACTCTATCAAAAAAAAAAAAAAAAGAAAAAGAAAGAAAAAGAAACAACAACAACAACAAACTGAAATTTTCACTTGAGGGGGTTGTTTTTTAAAGTCAACCCTGACCGGGCGCAGCGGCTCACGCCTGTAATCTCAGCACTTTGGGAGGGCGAAGTGTCTGGATCACCTGAGGTCAAGAGTTCAAGACCAGCATGGCCAACATGGTGAATCCCGTCTCTACTAAAAATACAGAAAATTAGTCAGGCGTGGTGGCACGCACCTGTAGTCCCGCTAAGGAAGGAGACCACTATTACTCCTGCTGCCCTCCTCCCCCTACTTTGCCTAGTTCACAAGACAGGAGGAAAGAGAGAAAGCAAAAAGTTGGAAAAAAAAAAAAAAAAAGTAAAATAAATAGCCAGACAACCTTGGCACCACCACCCGGCCCTAGGAATTAAAAAAAGTAATAATCATAACATCAACCCCTGACCTAAACTATTTGTGTTATCTGTAAATTCCAGACACTGTATGAAAAAAAGCATTGTAAAACTTTTTGTTCTGTTAGCTGCTGCATGTAGCCCCCAGTCACATTTCCCACGCTTGCTCAATTTATCACCACTCTTTCACGCGGACCCCTTAAAGTTGTAAGCCTTTAAAAAGGCTAAGAATTTCTTTTTCGGGGAACTCAGCTCTTACGACGCAAGTTGGCCGACGCTCCCAGCCGAATAAACCACTTCCTTCTTTAATCCGGTGTCTGAGGAGTTTTGTCTGCGGCTCATCCTGCTACATTTCTTGGTTTCCTGACCGGGAAGCGAGGTGATTAAAGGACAGTCGAGGCAGCTCCTTAGGCAGCTTATGCCTGCCCTGTAGAGCATCCCTGCTGGGAACTCTGGCCAGCTTGAGCGATGCGGATCCTGAGAGCGCTCCGGGGTAGGCATTTGCCCCGGTGGAACGCCTTGTCAGAGCAGTGCACAGCAGGCCCCCGCGGAGGATCGACGCAGTGGCTGAACACCGGGAAGGAACTGGCACTTTAAGTCTGGACATCTAAAACTTGGTAAGACTGGTCTTTGGAACTTGCCAACTCCATTTGAGTGGAAGCGTGGCCAGGTCACCCACGGTGCGCCTGTACCAGCACTTTGGTTTTTGTTTTTGACTTGACTTGAGTTGCTTGATACTTCTAGTTTTGATTTTGACTTGACTTGAACTGCTTGATAAAAAGGCATGCCTTTATTGGCGCTTTGGTTTTCTTTCCATGGAATGGAAGACATTATTAAGAGACATTATTGTTATTTCTCTCAGAATGATCGTAGCAATCATATTTAAAATTCCACCGTGTTAACAAAATTTTTTCTAAAAACTGACAAACAGATAATTGTTTTAAGTATATGCAAATGGAAGATTTGGTAAAGCTAAGACAGTCTTTAAGGAAAAGAACTAAGTTGGTAGATATACACTACTAAATATGAGATTTACTATAAAGGTAGAGTAATTAAAACCGTGTGGTATTGGAGCAATGACAGGCAAATACACCAAGGGCAGAGGACACAGAGGCCAGAAACAATCTGGAAATGGAAAATAGCTAGATTTACCACAGAAGAGCTCCTGTAAATCACTGTGGAAAGACTAGTGCTTTTAATAAAATCACTTCATAAATGCAGGGAAAATACAAACTTTGATTCTTACCCCATCCCACTGCAGAAAACGTTATTAAAGATAGATAGTGAATCCAGTAAAAAATATAAGATATTAGCTTTACAGCTTTAGGATAGGCCAAGGTGTTTTTGATTAGGATAAAAAAGCTCTAACCATAAAGAATACATTGTTTAATTAGACATAATTAAATGTAAAACTTCTATTGCTCAAAAGACACTCTTAAGAGAGTGCAAAAGCAAAGCATATATGTAGATTACATATTATATAATGTATAGTATAGGTTATATATAAAAATATACATTAATCATATATAAATATATATTTATATATAATATATATTATATATATAACATTATATACATCTGACAACAACTGAGTGGAATCCAGAGTATATCCAGAACTACAAATCAATTTTAAAAGCAAACATCGCAATAAAATTTGGGGGGAAAAGCTGAATACGCACTTCATAAGAGTCATACTCAAATATACCTTTAATAATCACATAAAATATACCCGGACTCTGACTTTACTCCATTCCATGAAAATTTATTTGAGGTGAATAGGAGATCTAGAAGAAAACTTAGAATATTATCGTCATGGCATTGGGGGAGGCAAAGGTTTTCACTTAAAATAATAAAAAGCTCTAGCCATAAACAATAGACTGATTAATAAGATTAAGAGAATCTGTTCATCTAAAACACATTATTGAGATAGTGTAAAAGCAAAACAGATTTGTAGAAGACATTAAAATTGTGTATGTATTTTAATATATGTACATATATGCCTGTGTGCATGTGTGTATAACTGAAACCCAGAATATACGTAAACTACAAATCCATTTTTAAAATACAAACATCTCAACAAAATTTGGCAGAAAAGACCTCAAAAGGAACTTCCTTAAAGACATGGTTAAATGACCAATAAACACATAAAAAAGTGCTCCGAAAAAAAATCAACAAATAGCTGGGCACAGTGGCTCACGCCTGTAATCCCAGCACTTTGGGAGGCCGAATTGGGCAGATCACTTGAGTCCAGGAGTTCGAGACCAGCCTGGGCAATTTGGCGAAACTCCGTCTCTACTAAAAAATACACAGATTAGCCAGGCTTGGTGGCATGCGCTTGTAGTCCCAGCTACTGAGGCACGAGAATCGAGCGAGCCTGGGAGGTCGAGGTTGCAGTGAGCCGAGATCACGCCTCTGCACTCCAGCCTGACCTCGTCCCAAAAAACAATCAAAAATCAATAAATGAACACTTTTTTAAAAAGGGTGCTCAATCTCATTAATTAGCACAAAATTGCAAGTGTAGACATAAGGAGAGATCACTACACTCCCAAAGAGTGGCCGGAATGAAAGAATAATTGCACAGTGAGTTGTGTGCATGTGGCGAATCTGGAACCTTCAAACATTTCTGGACCCCGATTCCCGCACAGACATCCGAGGCTATGGCTGAAAGGTCAGATAGAATCCTGGGGAAGAGCTCCCTCAGGACTGAGAACCAACCAAGGAAAAGCACCCGACCCCGGGGTGAGACAGAGCTCCCAAGGTCAGCTGGGCGCCCTCGTGGCTGACACAGAGTTCCCCGAGTCCCACCACAGGCTCAGAGAATCCAAGGAACAGCACTCCACTCCCCCGCGGCACCAGGAGACAGCACCCAGAGATAACAATTTTAAAAACCCAGCACCAAGAGAAAGCGTCTGGTAAGCGTCCCCATCAGGGATAAGCAGAACCAAAGAAAAGCCAACACATCCTAGCCGAGAGCGAGCGACGTCTAAGGACAAATGTGCCCCACAACCGAAGACAGCACTCAAGGAAGAGTCCCTCACAGGCTGAGACAAAGCCCGCAACGGAGAGTGACCCCATAGGGCTGCGATCATGCGTCCAGGGCACAGCCACCACCACCCCGGCTCTTGAACATAGACAGAGTTCCCAAGGCAGAGTCCCCCCTCAGGGCTGCCACCGAGCAGGGAAGAAAAACGGCCACACCCGAGGCTGACACAGGCAACCAAGGCAGGGTCCCCAACCCCGGGCTCAGGTCATTTCAGCAGGAAAAGTCCCACGCATCACCGAGGGAGCCCCCAAGAAAAGCCCCCCGGACCCACAACATAGCCGAGACGGGGTGCCCAAGGAAAACGCTCCCCCACGGTTGACACAGGCGCCCATGGCGGTGTCCTCAGAGTGGAGCCACTTTCCCAGGGAACCCTACCACACACCCGACAGAGAACACCTCAGAAAAGACACTTTCTGAGGAAAAAGGACACTTTCCAGGGCGAAATTAAAGCATCCGGGGAAAAACTGCCCCACTCACAGTCCTGAAGTCCTGACCTTGCTGGAGGAGAGATGGCGGCACCTCACAAAATGGCAGTGAAGTTGTGGCACCTCACAAAATGGCAGTGAATTGTGGCACCTCACAAAATGGCAGTGAAGTTGTGGCACCTCACAAAATGGCAGTGAATTGTGGCACCTCACAAAATGGCAGTGAAGTTGTGGCGCCTCCCCACTGGTGGCACTTTCTAGAAACCTGCCCTCTGGGAGTTGTGGGAAATGTGCCCCCTAGGGCACCTGGGAGTGATGTGCATGGGGAGGCGTCTCACCAGAAGCACCGATCCCGTTCGGCCCAAAGGGGATGGAAGGAAGGCAAGTAGCCAGCCACAGCGTGCCTGCCCCAGCCGAACACTGGGAACCTGTTGGGGGCGCCAGAGTCCTGAGGAGAAGCCTCGTGCCCCAGAGAACCAGGAAGCGCAGCCCTCCCCTTCGTTGACTCTGGCGCCCTCTACAGGCGACTTTCAGTAACAACTGCACAGCAACATAAGCAGAGGAACGCAGAACCTTCTCACACAGCGGGATGAAATCGCCTGGGTAACATAGTGAGACCCCGGCTCTACAAAGCAACCAACCAACCAAAACAAGAAAGAAAAAAAAAAAAGAAAAACACAAAAATTAGCTGGGCATGGTGGTGCATGCCTGTGGTCCCAACTACTCAGGAAGTTGAGGTGGGAGGATCGCTTGAACCCGGGAGGCGGAGGTAGCAGTGAGCCAAGATCGCGCCAGTGCACTCCATCCCAGGTGATACAGGAGACTCTATCAAAAAAAAAAAAAAGAAAAAGAAAGAAAAAGAAACAACAACAACAACAAACTGAAATTTTCACTTGAGGGGGTTGTTTTTTAAAGTCAACCCTGACCGGGCGCAGCGGCTCACGCCTGTAATCTCAGCACTTTGGGAGGGCGAAGTGTCTGGATCACCTGAGGTCAAGAGTTCAAGACCAGCATGGCCAACATGGTGAATCCCGTCTCTACTAAAAATACAGAAAATTAGTCAGGCGTGGTGGCGCGCACCTGTAGTCCCGCTAAGGAAGGAGACCACTATTACTCCTGCTGCCCTCCTCCCCCTACTTTGCCTAGTTCACAAGACAGGAGGAAAGAGAGAAAGCAAAAAGTTGGAAAAAAAAAAAAAAAAGTAAAATAAATAGCCAGACAACCTTGGCACCACCACCCGGCCCTAGGAATTAAAAAAAGTAATAATCATAACATCAACCCCTGACCTAAACTATTTGTGTTATCTGTAAATTCCAGACACTGTATGAAAAAAAGCATTGTAAAACTTTTTGTTCTGTTAGCTGCTGCATGTAGCCCCCAGTCACATTTCCCACGCTTGCTCAATTTATCACCACTCTTTCACGCGGACCCCTTAAAGTTGTAAGCCTTTAAAAAGGCTAAGAATTTCTTTTTCGGGGAACTCAGCTCTTACGACGCAAGTTGGCCGACGCTCCCAGCCGAATAAACCACTTCCTTCTTTAATCCGGTGTCTGAGGAGTTTTGTCTGCGGCTCATCCTGCTACATTTCTTGGTTTCCTGACCGGGAAGCGAGGTGATTAAAGGACAGTCGAGGCAGCTCCTTAGGCAGCTTATGCCTGCCCTGTAGAGCATCCCTGCTGGGAACTCTGGCCAGCTTGAGCGATGCGGATCCTGAGAGCGCTCCGGGGTAGGCATTTGCCCCGGTGGAACGCCTTGTCAGAGCAGTGCACAGCAGGCCCCCGCGGAGGATCGACGCAGTGGCTGAACACCGGGAAGGAACTGGCACTTTAAGTCTGGACATCTAAAACTTGGTAAGACTGGTCTTTGGAACTTGCCAACTCCATTTGAGTGGAAGCGTGGCCAGGTCACCCACGGTGCGCCTGTACCAGCACTTTGGTTTTTGTTTTTGACTTGACTTGAGTTGCTTGATACTTCTAGTTTTGATTTTGACTTGACTTGAACTGCTTGATAAAAAGGCATGCCTTTATTGGCGCTTTGGTTTTCTTTCCATGGAATGGAAGACATTATTAAGAGACATTATTGTTATTTCTCTCAGAATGATCGTAGCAATCATATTTAAAATTCCACCGTGTTAACAAAATTTTTTCTAAAAACTGACAAACAGATAATTGTTTTAAGTATATGCAAATGGAAGATTTGGTAAAGCTAAGACAGTCTTTAAGGAAAAGAACTAAGTTGGTAGATATACACTACTAAATATGAGATTTACTATAAAGGTAGAGTAATTAAAACCGTGTGGTATTGGAGCAATGACAGGCAAATACACCAAGGGCAGAGGACACAGAGGCCAGAAACAATCTGGAAATGGAAAATAGCTAGATTTACCACAGAAGAGCTCCTGTAAATCACTGTGGAAAGACTAGTGCTTTTAATAAAATCACTTCATAAATGCAGGGAAAATACAAACTTTGATTCTTACCCCATCCCACTGCAGAAAACGTTATTAAAGATAGATAGTGAATCCAGTAAAAAATATAAGATATTAGCTTTACAGCTTTAGGATAGGCCAAGGTGTTTTTGATTAGGATAAAAAAGCTCTAACCATAAAGAATACATTGTTTAATTAGACATAATTAAATGTAAAACTTCTATTGCTCAAAAGACACTCTTAAGAGAGTGCAAAAGCAAAGCATATATGTAGATTACATATTATATAATGTATAGTATAGGTTATATATAAAAATATACATTAATCATATATAAATATATATTTATATATAATATATATAATATATATAACATTATATACATCTGACAACAACTGAGTGGAATCCAGAGTATATCCAGAACTACAAATCAATTTTAAAAGCAAACATCGCAATAAAATTTGGGGGGAAAAGCTGAATACGCACTTCATAAGAGTCATACTCAAATATACCTTTAATAATCACATAAAATATACCCGGACTCTGACTTTACTCCATTCCATGAAAATTTATTTGAGGTGAATAGGAGATCTAGAAGAAAACTTAGAATATTATCGTCATGGCATTGGGGGAGGCAAAGGTTTTCACTTAAAATAATAAAAAGCTCTAGCCATAAACAATAGACTGATTAATAAGATTAAGAGAATCTGTTCATCTAAAACACATTATTGAGATAGTGTAAAAGCAAAACAGATTTGTAGAAGACATTAAAATTGTGTATGTATTTTAATATATGTACATATATGCCTGTGTGCATGTGTGTATAACTGAAACCCAGAATATACGTAAACTACAAATCCATTTTTAAAATACAAACATCTCAACAAAATTTGGCAGAAAAGACCTCAAAAGGAACTTCCTTAAAGACATGGTTAAATGACCAATAAACACATAAAAAAGTGCTCCGAAAAAAAATCAACAAATAGCTGGGCACAGTGGCTCACGCCTGTAATCCCAGCACTTTGGGAGGCCGAATTGGGCAGATCACTTGAGTCCAGGAGTTCGAGACCAGCCTGGGCAATTTGGCGAAACTCCGTCTCTACTAAAAAATACACAGATTAGCCAGGCTTGGTGGCATGCGCTTGTAGTCCCAGCTACTGAGGCACGAGAATCGAGCGAGCCTGGGAGGTCGAGGTTGCAGTGAGCCGAGATCACGCCTCTGCACTCCAGCCTGACCTCGTCCCAAAAAACAATCAAAAATCAATAAATGAACACTTTTTTAAAAAGGGTGCTCAATCTCATTAATTAGCACAAAATTGCAAGTGTAGACATAAGGAGAGATCACTACACTCCCAAAGAGTGGCCGGAATGAAAGAATAATTGCACAGTGAGTTGTGTGCATGTGGCGAATCTGGAACCTTCAAACATTTCTGGACCCCGATTCCCGCACAGACATCCGAGGCTATGGCTGAAAGGTCAGATAGAATCCTGGGGAAGAGCTCCCTCAGGACTGAGAACCAACCAAGGAAAAGCACCCGACCCCGGGGTGAGACAGAGCTCCCAAGGTCAGCTGGGCGCCCTCGTGGCTGACACAGAGTTCCCCGAGTCCCACCACAGGCTCAGAGAATCCAAGGAACAGCACTCCACTCCCCCGCGGCACCAGGAGACAGCACCCAGAGATAACAATTTTAAAAACCCAGCACCAAGAGAAAGCGTCTGGTAAGCGTCCCCATCAGGGATAAGCAGAACCAAAGAAAAGCCAACACATCCTAGCCGAGAGCGAGCGACGTCTAAGGACAAATGTGCCCCACAACCGAAGACAGCACTCAAGGAAGAGTCCCTCACAGGCTGAGACAAAGCCCGCAACGGAGAGTGACCCCATAGGGCTGCGATCATGCGTCCAGGGCACAGCCACCACCACCCCGGCTCTTGAACATAGACAGAGTTCCCAAGGCAGAGTCCCCCCTCAGGGCTGCCACCGAGCAGGGAAGAAAAACGGCCACACCCGAGGCTGACACAGGCAACCAAGGCAGGGTCCCCAACCCCGGGCTCAGGTCATTTCAGCAGGAAAAGTCCCACGCATCACCGAGGGAGCCCCCAAGAAAAGCCCCCCGGACCCACAACATAGCCGAGACGGGGTGCCCAAGGAAAACGCTCCCCCACGGTTGACACAGGCGCCCATGGCGGTGTCCTCAGAGTGGAGCCACTTTCCCAGGGAACCCTACCACACACCCGACAGAGAACACCTCAGAAAAGACACTTTCTGAGGAAAAAGGACACTTTCCAGGGCGAAATTAAAGCATCCGGGGAAAAACTGCCCCACTCACAGTCCTGAAGTCCTGACCTTGCTGGAGGAGAGATGGCGGCACCTCACAAAATGGCAGTGAAGTTGTGGCACCTCACAAAATGGCAGTGAATTGTGGCACCTCACAAAATGGCAGTGAAGTTGTGGCACCTCACAAAATGGCAGTGAATTGTGGCACCTCACAAAATGGCAGTGAAGTTGTGGCGCCTCCCCACTGGTGGCACTTTCTAGAAACCTGCCCTCTGGGAGTTGTGGGAAATGTGCCCCCTAGGGCACCTGGGAGTGATGTGCATGGGGAGGCGTCTCACCAGAAGCACCGATCCCGTTCGGCCCAAAGGGGATGGAAGGAAGGCAAGTAGCCAGCCACAGCGTGCCTGCCCCAGCCGAACACTGGGAACCTGTTGGGGGCGCCAGAGTCCTGAGGAGAAGCCTCGTGCCCCAGAGAACCAGGAAGCGCAGCCCTCCCCTTCGTTGACTCTGGCGCCCTCTACAGGCGACTTTCAGTAACAACTGCACAGCAACATAAGCAGAGGAACGCAGAACCTTCTCACACAGCGGGATGAAATCGCCTGGGTAACATAGTGAGACCCCGGCTCTACAAAGCAACCAACCAACCAAAACAAGAAAGAAAAAAAAAAAAGAAAAACACAAAAATTAGCTGGGCATGGTGGTGCATGCCTGTGGTCCCAACTACTCAGGAAGTTGAGGTGGGAGGATCGCTTGAACCCGGGAGGCGGAGGTAGCAGTGAGCCAAGATCGCGCCAGTGCACTCCATCCCAGGTGATACAGGAGACTCTATCAAAAAAAAAAAAAAGAAAAAGAAAGAAAAAGAAACAACAACAACAACAAACTGAAATTTTCACTTGAGGGGGTTGTTTTTTAAAGTCAACCCTGACCGGGCGCAGCGGCTCACGCCTGTAATCTCAGCACTTTGGGAGGGCGAAGTGTCTGGATCACCTGAGGTCAAGAGTTCAAGACCAGCATGGCCAACATGGTGAATCCCGTCTCTACTAAAAATACAGAAAATTAGTCAGGCGTGGTGGCGCGCACCTGTAGTCCCGCTAAGGAAGGAGACCACTATTACTCCTGCTGCCCTCCTCCCCCTACTTTGCCTAGTTCACAAGACAGGAGGAAAGAGAGAAAGCAAAAAGTTGGAAAAAAAAAAAAAAAGTAAAATAAATAGCCAGACAACCTTGGCACCACCACCCGGCCCTAGGAATTAAAAAAAGTAATAATCATAACATCAACCCCTGACCTAAACTATTTGTGTTATCTGTAAATTCCAGACACTGTATGAAAAAAAGCATTGTAAAACTTTTTGTTCTGTTAGCTGCTGCATGTAGCCCCCAGTCACATTTCCCACGCTTGCTCAATTTATCACCACTCTTTCACGCGGACCCCTTAAAGTTGTAAGCCTTTAAAAAGGCTAAGAATTTCTTTTTCGGGGAACTCAGCTCTTACGACGCAAGTTGGCCGACGCTCCCAGCCGAATAAACCACTTCCTTCTTTAATCCGGTGTCTGAGGAGTTTTGTCTGCGGCTCATCCTGCTACATTTCTTGGTTTCCTGACCGGGAAGCGAGGTGATTAAAGGACAGTCGAGGCAGCTCCTTAGGCAGCTTATGCCTGCCCTGTAGAGCATCCCTGCTGGGAACTCTGGCCAGCTTGAGCGATGCGGGTCCTGAGAGCGCTCCGGGGTAGGCATTTGCCCCGGTGGAACGCCTTGTCAGAGCAGTGCACAGCAGGCCCCCGCGGAGGATCGACGCAGTGGCTGAACACCGGGAAGGAACTGGCACTTTAAGTCTGGACATCTAAAACTTGGTAAGACTGGTCTTTGGAACTTGCCAACTCCATTTGAGTGGAAGCGTGGCCAGGTCACCCACGGTGCGCCTGTACCAGCACTTTGGTTTTTGTTTTTGACTTGACTTGAGTTGCTTGATACTTCTAGTTTTGATTTTGACTTGACTTGAACTGCTTGATAAAAAGGCATGCCTTTATTGGCGCTTTGGTTTTCTTTCCATGGAATGGAAGACATTATTAAGAGACATTATTGTTATTTCTCTCAGAATGATCGTAGCAATCATATTTAAAATTCCACCGTGTTAACAAAATTTTTTCTAAAAACTGACAAACAGATAATTGTTTTAAGTATATGCAAATGGAAGATTTGGTAAAGCTAAGACAGTCTTTAAGGAAAAGAACTAAGTTGGTAGATATACACTACTAAATATGAGATTTACTATAAAGGTAGAGTAATTAAAACCGTGTGGTATTGGAGCAATGACAGGCAAATACACCAAGGGCAGAGGACACAGAGGCCAGAAACAATCTGGAAATGGAAAATAGCTAGATTTACCACAGAAGAGCTCCTGTAAATCACTGTGGAAAGACTAGTGCTTTTAATAAAATCACTTCATAAATGCAGGGAAAATACAAACTTTGATTCTTACCCCATCCCACTGCAGAAAACGTTATTAAAGATAGATAGTGAATCCAGTAAAAAATATAAGATATTAGCTTTACAGCTTTAGGATAGGCCAAGGTGTTTTTGATTAGGATAAAAAAGCTCTAACCATAAAGAATACATTGTTTAATTAGACATAATTAAATGTAAAACTTCTATTGCTCAAAAGACACTCTTAAGAGAGTGCAAAAGCAAAGCATATATGTAGATTACATATTATATAATGTATAGTATAGGTTATATATAAAAATATACATTAATCATATATAAATATATATTTATATATAATATATATTATATATATAACATTATATACATCTGACAACAACTGAGTGGAATCCAGAGTATATCCAGAACTACAAATCAATTTTAAAAGCAAACATCGCAATAAAATTTGGGGGGAAAAGCTGAATACGCACTTCATAAGAGTCATACTCAAATATACCTTTAATAATCACATAAAATATACCCGGACTCTGACTTTACTCCATTCCATGAAAATTTATTTGAGGTGAATAGGAGATCTAGAAGAAAACTTAGAATATTATCGTCATGGCATTGGGGGAGGCAAAGGTTTTCACTTAAAATAATAAAAAGCTCTAGCCATAAACAATAGACTGATTAATAAGATTAAGAGAATCTGTTCATCTAAAACACATTATTGAGATAGTGTAAAAGCAAAACAGATTTGTAGAAGACATTAAAATTGTGTATGTATTTTAATATATGTACATATATGCCTGTGTGCATGTGTGTATAACTGAAACCCAGAATATACGTAAACTACAAATCCATTTTTAAAATACAAACATCTCAACAAAATTTGGCAGAAAAGACCTCAAAAGGAACTTCCTTAAAGACATGGTTAAATGACCAATAAACACATAAAAAAGTGCTCCGAAAAAAAATCAACAAATAGCTGGGCACAGTGGCTCACGCCTGTAATCCCAGCACTTTGGGAGGCCGAATTGGGCAGATCACTTGAGTCCAGGAGTTCGAGACCAGCCTGGGCAATTTGGCGAAACTCCGTCTCTACTAAAAAATACACAGATTAGCCAGGCTTGGTGGCATGCGCTTGTAGTCCCAGCTACTGAGGCACGAGAATCGAGCGAGCCTGGGAGGTCGAGGTTGCAGTGAGCCGAGATCACGCCTCTGCACTCCAGCCTGACCTCGTCCCAAAAAACAATCAAAAATCAATAAATGAACACTTTTTTAAAAAGGGTGCTCAATCTCATTAATTAGCACAAAATTGCAAGTGTAGACATAAGGAGAGATCACTACACTCCCAAAGAGTGGCCGGAATGAAAGAATAATTGCACAGTGAGTTGTGTGCATGTGGCGAATCTGGAACCTTCAAACATTTCTGGACCCCGATTCCCGCACAGACATCCGAGGCTATGGCTGAAAGGTCAGATAGAATCCTGGGGAAGAGCTCCCTCAGGACTGAGAACCAACCAAGGAAAAGCACCCGACCCCGGGGTGAGACAGAGCTCCCAAGGTCAGCTGGGCGCCCTCGTGGCTGACACAGAGTTCCCCGAGTCCCACCACAGGCTCAGAGAATCCAAGGAACAGCACTCCACTCCCCCGCGGCACCAGGAGACAGCACCCAGAGATAACAATTTTAAAAACCCAGCACCAAGAGAAAGCGTCTGGTAAGCGTCCCCATCAGGGATAAGCAGAACCAAAGAAAAGCCAACACATCCTAGCCGAGAGCGAGCGACGTCTAAGGACAAATGTGCCCCACAACCGAAGACAGCACTCAAGGAAGAGTCCCTCATAGGCTGAGACAAAGCCCGCAACGGAGAGTGACCCCATAGGGCTGCGATCATGCGTCCAGGGCACAGCCACCACCACCCCGGCTCTTGAACATAGACAGAGTTCCCAAGGCAGAGTCCCCCCTCAGGGCTGCCACCGAGCAGGGAAGAAAAACGGCCACACCCGAGGCTGACACAGGCAACCAAGGCAGGGTCCCCAACCCCGGGCTCAGGTCATTTCAGCAGGAAAAGTCCCACACATCACCGAGGGAGCCCCCAAGAAAAGCCCCCCGGACCCACAACATAGCCGAGACGGGGTGCCCAAGGAAAACACTCCCCCACGGTTGACACAGGCGCCCATGGCGGTGTCCTCAGAGTGGAGCCACTTTCCCAGGGAACCCTACCACACACCCGACAGAGAACACCTCAGAAAAGACACTTTCTGAGGAAAAAGGACACTTTCCAGGGCGAAATTAAAGCATCCGGGGAAAAACTGCCCCACTCACAGTCCTGAAGTCCTGACCTTGCCGGAGGAGGGGCGGCAGCACCTCACAAAATGGCAGTAAAGTTGTGGCGCCTCCCCACTGGTGTAACTTTCTAGAAACTTGCCTTCTGGGAGTTATGGGAAACGTGCCCCCTCGCGTGCTTGGGAGTGATGCTCACGGGGAGGCGTGTCACCAGAAGCACCAATCCGGAAAGGCTCAAGGCAGATGGAAGGAAGGGAAGCTGCCGGCCATCGCGTGCCCTGCCCCAGCCTAACGCTGGGAACCTGTGCGGGGCGCCAGAGTCCGGAAGAGAAGTTTTGCGCTCAGCAGGACCGCGGGCGCCAGCGGGAGAACCAGGAAGCGCAGCCCTCCCCTTAGCTGACTCTGGTGCTCTCTACAGGCGGCCTTCGCTATCAACTGCACAGCGGGCAGAGGCAGAGGAACGCAGAACCTTCTCGCACAGTGGGATAAAAGGGTGAATTTGCAGCTGATAGGCAAATATATCTTGTGATATATTTCTCTGGCTTTGATATCAGGGTAATATTGGCCTCATAGAATGAAGTAGTGTTCCTCCGTTATTTTTTGGAAGACATTGCTAATTACTTCTTCCTTAAATGTTTGATAGAATTTACATGCGAAGCCATCTTGGCTTGGCGTGTATTTCTGGGGAGATTTAAAATTACTAATTAAATCTCTTTTCATCCTATAGTCCTAATTCGATTTTCTATTTATTATTTATTTATTCATTTATTTTGAGACCGAGTTTCGCTCTTGTTGTTCGCTCTTGTTGCCCGGGGTGGAGTGCAATGGCGCGATCTTGGCTCACCCAACCTCCACCTCCTGGGTTCAAGTGATTCTCCTGCCTCAGCCTCCCAAGTAGCTGGGATTACAGGCATGCGCCACCACGCCCAGCTAATTTTGTATTTTTAGTAGAGACGGAGTTTCTCCATGTTTGTCAGGCTGGTCTCAAACTCCCGACCTCAGGTGATCCGCCTGCCTTGGCCTCCCAAAGTGCTGGGATTACAGGCGTCAGCCACTGCGCCCAGACTGTTTCTTCTTGAGTCAGTCATTTGTCTTCCAAGAATTTTTTCCATTTTACCTAAGTTGTTTAGTTTGTTGGCGTAAAGTTGTTCATAATGTATTCCTTTTAATTTCTATAAGGTCAGTATTAATAACCCCCCTTTTATTTTTCATTTTGATAATCTGTGTAGTCCTTTCTATTTTTCTTGGTCAGTCAAGCTAAAAGATTGTTAGATTTTTTTTTTCACCTTTTCTGTGAACCAACTTTTGATTTCGTTGATTTTCCTGTTTCTTATTTCATTGATTTTCTTCTACTCTTAATTTTCATCATTCCCCTCCTTCTGCTTGCTTGTATTAAATACATCAGTTTAAAACTTCAGGAATAACAAATGATTTGTTTCGCAAAGGAAGATTTGAAATCTTAGACACGTAGAAATGCTTATGATATTGCAAGCAGCCGTCATTTCGACCAGTTAACCAGAAGGAAATTTGGTGTGCTGAAACCAAACAAGTTTTTTTTTTTTTTGTGCCGGGCTTTTACTGATTTTGAAAATATCAAGTCTAGTTTGTAGGAAGCTATTTATTGCATCAGCAGTTTATTTTTTAATGTTTTAATATAGAGAATGCCCATTTTCACTAAATCCCACAAGTTTTTTTTTTTTTTTTAACTTAAAGGAAAGTACGTATTAACCAGCACATACACTATCCTCTTTGTGCTTTATCTCTGGTAATCCTTATAAGAGCACCATGAGTTAGATACTGTTTTGTGCCCTTTTTATGGAAATAGAATCTTAAGAGTGTACATTTAAGTAGCTCTCCCAGGTATAACCAGCTGGAAAAGTGACAGAACCTAGGTCTGTCAGATGCCAGAGATTGCACACACGAATACTATATCACACTGCTTACTGCTGTGAGTTCAGCAGAGAATTCCTTGTTTATATGGAAATAACAAAACTGATAGTATCCAGGATAATTGGCAACAGTTTACAAACCCTCTTTACCCCCACTTTGGTGATTTTAAGTGGGGTCATCTGTCCACTAAATTAAACAGATGTTAAGCTGGTCACACTTCTAAAATTGTACACCAGGTTTGTGTGTAAAGGTACTTTCCCAGGGAAAAATATCTGTAGATTTAATCAAATTATCCAAAGAGGGTTAGGCCCCCTACCCAGCGTTCCCTGGATGATAAGAGAATGCCATGGAGCCTACACCCTTCCAGTGGGAAGAATAGTGCCAATTTATTTGCCATTTATGTTCTAGTTTTTAATCAGAGTGTTCTAGTCACACACATATAGTTAGCTATGAGGAATATCTGCAGATGCTGGTTCCTCCACTTCAAACGAGTCAGCTAACTCTAGGTGAAGAGCTTTATATTTTGGACTATGTGGTTATAAATGATGGGCAGGTAGGATAACTAGAACAGTGTATGTGCTCATTAATACATACTTATCCTTTAAGTCTGAAAAAATGAACTTGTGGAATTCAGTGAAAATTGGCATTCTAAATATTAAAGTATTAATATTTAGAATTATAGATTTTTAGTTGGGATGGTGGTATAAGGAAGGTCAGCCCATTCTCAAACTGGGCTGGAGGAATAAGGGAGTCGTTTAACCCAGTGGTGTGAACCTACAGGGAGCAGTGATGGTGGACTGAGTCACGACTTAGGTAGTGGGAGATGATTCTAGATCATGGAACATGATATAGATTCTAGACATGAGATTCTAAACTCTGTTTGGTATCAAGGCACACATTGCTAAGACAGTCTGTGATCATGTACTCTCAAGAGGATAATATATTTCAGCTGTATAGCGCCAATTTATGTGCCAGTTATGTTCCAGTTATAAATCAAAGTGTTCTAGTACCACACATAGTTAATTGTGAGGACTATCTGCAGATGCAGGCTTCTCCACTTCAAACGAGTCAACCAACTCCACCTGAAGAACTTCATGCTGCTGCCTATGTGTTTACAAATGATGGGCAGGTAAGATAACTCTTTCTATTTCTGCCCTAATTGTGACATTCTTTGTATAATTATTTTCTCGTTGGAAAGATGAATATAAACTATATGTGTTAATTCTCTTGATTTAAAAGATAAAATATGACACAGGAAATCTTATGTGAACATAAAATGGGAACTTTTTGATCCAAGAGTGGATCGGTTGTACTAGGAACTGATTTATTTTAATTTAATTTAATTTTATTTTATTTTATTGATATCTTTTTTTTTTTTTGAGATGGAGTTTCACTCTTGTTGCCCAGGCTGGAGTGCAATGGCAAGATCTCAGCTCACCGCAACCTCCACTTCCCAAGTTCAAGTGATTCTCCTGCCTTAGCCTTCTGAGTAGCTGGGATTACAGGCGTGCGCCACCACACCCAGCTTATTTTTTGTATTTTTAGTAGAGACAGGGTTTCTCCATGTTGGTCAGGCTGCTCTCGAACTCCCGACCTCAGGTGATCCGCCCACCTCGCCTCCCAAAGTGCTGGGATTACAGGCATGAGCCACCGCACCCGGCCCAACTGATGTTTTTAATTATCACCTTTAGTGCTCATAGTTGTTCTGCAGATGTGTATTACTATCTACCCTTTAATAAGAAATCAAGGCTGACAGTGGTCAAATGGCTTGCCCCACGTGACACATGATAGGAGATAGAGCCAGGGTTTGAACGCATACCTTTCTGACTCCACAGTCTATATTCTTTCCCACTCCCCACAATAACTCCTTTCATATCGAGATTGCAGTCTACAGTCTCTGTTTCTGTTATCCAAGTCGCTAGTGCTCTGTCTAAAAAAATGACTAAGTATTCCTCGTGGAATATGAAGCACTAGGTGGTGTTGCCATGATTGGATTGTCCTGATGGAGATCTTAATGTGAGTTTTGTGTTGTGTATGAGAGAGACACACTAACTTCACCCTTAAAACATGAAGACAAAGGGAATTGCATCTGCACTCATGGAAAAGACCGTTGGTGTAAGGACGCAATTAGGCAATAATCTCTTCTGTAACAAAACCAGACTAAAGTTATTCCACCACATTCCCAAAACTCCTCAGTTAATTAGGCTTTTTCTTAATTTTCCGTGCCTTTATTTTCTCTTTTTTAGCAATAGTCATAAGAATCACACCTCACTCATAGGGATTGGCCAAGGATTGAGTTAATACATGTAAAGCATTTAGAACAGTACCTGGAGGGTAGTAAATGTTCAGTAAAAATGTTTTCACACATTCTCCACTCCGCTTTTATAGGAAATGAAAATGGTTTGGAAAATTTTTTAATCAAAATTATATATTTGAATATAATTTTCATTAAATATGCTTCTGCATATTTAATGCAAGAGCATATTCTTTATTTCTTCAACTTTTATTTTAAGTCCTGGGGTACATGTGCAGGATGTGCAGGTTTATTACATAGATAAACGTGTGGCATGGTGGCTTACTGCACCTATGAACCCATCACCTTGGTATTAAGCCCAGCACCCAGTAGCTATTTTTCCTGATGCTCTCCCTCGCCCCACTCCTCCCCCGACAGGCCCAGTGTGTGTTGCCCTGCCCGACGCATCCATGTGTTCTCATCGTTCAGCTCCCACTTATAAGTGAGAACACGTGCTGTTTGGTTTTCTTTTCTTGCGTTAGTTTGCTGACGATAACGGCTTCTAGCTCCATCCATGTTTCTGCAAAGGACATGATCTCATTCCGTTTTTTTTTTTTTTTTTTTTCTTGAGACGGAGTCTCGCTCCATCGCCCGGGCTGGAGTGCAGTGGCGTGATCTCGGCTCACTGCAAGGTCTGCCTCCCGGGCTCACGCCATTCTCCTGCCTCAGCCTTCCGAGTAGCTGGGACTACAGGCACCCGCCACCACACCCGGCTAAATTTTTTTTGTATTTTTAGTAGAGACGGGGTTTCACCGTGTTAGCCAGGATGGTCTCGATCTCCTGACCTCGTGATCTGCCCGCCTCGGCCTCCCAAAGTGCTGGGATTACAGGCGTGAGCCATCTCGCCCGGCCGATCTCATTCCTTTTTATGGCTGCATAGTATTCCGTAGTGTATATGTACTACATTTTCTTTATCCAGTCTATCATTAATGGGCATTTCGATTGATTCCACGTCTTTGCTATTGTGAATAGTGCTGCAATGAACATACACGTGCATGTACCTTTATAATAGAATGATTTCTATTTCTCTGGGTGTATACCCAGTAATGGGATTGCTGGATCAAATGATATTTCTGCCTCTAGATCTTTCAGGAATCACCACACTGTCATCCACATGGTTGAAGTAATTTACACTCCCACCAAAAGTGTAAAAGCAGTCCTTTTTCTCCACAGCCTTGCCAGCATCTGTAGTCTTTTGACGTTTCAGTAATCGCCATTCTGACTGGCACGAGATGTTATCTCATTGTGGTTTCGAGTTGCATTTCTCTAATGATCAGTGATGTTGAGCTTTTTTTCATATTTTTGTTGCCCGCGTGAATATCTTCTTTTGAGACGTGTCTGTTCATGTCCTTTGCCCACTTTTTAATGGGGTTGTTTGGTTTTCTTTTGTAAATTTGTTTAAGTTTCTTGTAGACTCTGGGTAGTAGACCTTTGTCAGATGGGCAGATTGCAAAAGTTTTCTCCCATTCTGTAGGCTGCCTATTCACTCTGATGATAGTTTATTTTGCCATGCATATGCTCCTTAGTTTAATTAGATCCCATTTGTCAACTTTTGCTCTTGTTGCCATGGCTTTTGGCATTTTTGTCATGAAATCGTTGCCGGTGCCTATGTCCTGAATAGTATTGCCTGTGTTTTTCTTCTGGGGTTTGTATAGTTTTGTGTTTTACATTTAAGTCTTTAATCCATCTTGAGTAAATTTTTGTACAAGGTGTAAGGAAGGAGCCCAGTTTCAATTTTTGCATACAGTTAGCCAGTTCTCCCAGCACCATTAATTAAATTCGAAATCCGGTCCCCATTGCTCGTTTTTGTCAGGTTTGTCGAAGATCGGATGGTTATCACTGTGTGATCTTATTTCCGAGTTCTCTATTCTGTTCCATTGGTCCACGTATCTGTTTTTCTACCAGCACCATGCTGCTTTGGTTACTGTAGCCCTGTAGTATAGTTTGAAGTTAGGTTGCGTGATGCCTCCAGCTTTGTTCTTATTGCTTAGGATTGTCTTGGCTATTCTGGCTCTTTTTTCGTTCCATATGAATTTTAAAATAGCTCCTTCTAACTTGGTGAAGAATGTCAATGATAGTTTAGTGGAAATAGCATTGAATTTCTAAATTACTTTGGGCAGTATGGCCATTTGCACAATATTGACTCTTCCTATCCATGAGCATGGAATGTTTTTCCATTTGTTTGTTTACCCTCTGATTTCCTTGAGCAGTGGTTTGTAGTTCTCTCTGAAGAGGTCTTTCACTTCCCTTGTTAGCCATATTCCTAGGTAATTTATTCTTTTTGTAGGAATTGTGAATGGGAGTTCATTCATGATTTGTCTCTCTGCCTGCCTGTTTCTGGTGTAGAGGAATGCTAGCAATTTTTGCACGTGGATTTTGTATCCTGAGACTTTGCTGAAATTGCTTATCAGCTTAGGAAGCTTTTGGGCTGAGACAATGGGATTTTCTAGATATAGGGTCATGTCATCTGCACACAAAGGTAATTTGACTTCCTGTCTCCCTTTTTGAATACTCTTTATTTCTTTGTCTTGCCCGATTCCCCTGGACAGAACGTGTAATACTATGCTGAATAGGAGAGGTGAGGGAGGGCATCCTTGTTTTGTGCCAGTTTCAAAGGTAATGCTTCCAGGTTTTTCCCATTCAGTATGATACTGGCTGTGGGTTTGTCATATATGGCTCTTATTATTTTGAGGTATGTTCCTTCAATACCTGGTTTATTGAGAGCTTTTAATATAAGGGGATGTCGAATTTTATCAAAGGCCTTTTCTGCATCTATTGAGATAAGCGTGTGGTTTTTGTCTTTAGTTCTGTTTATGTGGTGAATTACATTCATTGATTGGCCTATTCTGAAACGACCTTGCATCCCAGGGATGAAGCCAACTTGATCATGGCGGATAAGCTTTTTGATGTGCTGCTGGATTCAGTTTTCCAGTATTTTATTGAGGATTTTGCATCGATGTTCATCAGGAATACTGGCCTGAAGTTTTTCTTGTTGTATCTCTTGCCAGGTTTTGGTATCAGGGTGATGCCGGCCTCATAAAATGAGTTAAGCAGGAGTCCCTCCTTTTTAATTTTTTGGAATAGTTTCAATAGTAATATTACCAGCTCTTCTTGGTACCTCTGGCAGGCAGGAACATATTCTTGGGTTATCCTTTGATGAAAACAGCTTTTAGTTAACATACTATACCCTTCATTTTCATGTTTTATCTACCACTAACATTGTAAAGCATGCCCTACCCCTACCTGATTCCAAGATCAACGTATTGGAATCTCCATAAGGTTGGAGGTGGGAAAATTTACCTTTTCAATCTATCCTACCCTTCATTATCTATATGTATCACCTAATAAAGTATTAATCAGTATTTGTTAATAAGTAACTTTAAAGCACTAAAAGAGGCCGGGCGCAGTGGCTCTCGCCTGTAATCCCAGCACTTTGGGAGGCCGAGGCGGGAGGATCAGGAGGTCAGGAGATCGAGACCATCCTGGTCAACACGGTGAAACCCCGACTCTACTAAAAATACAAAATATTAGCCGGGCGTGGTGGCGGGTGCCTGTAATCCCAGCTACTCGGGAGGCTGAGGCAGTAGAATGGCGTGACCCCGGGAAGCAGAACTTGCAGTGAGCCGAGATCGCGCAACTGCAATCCAGCCTGGGCGACAGAGTGAGACTCTGTCACAAAAAAAGCACTAAAAGATAAAAAAAAGGTATTTCTTTTTTTTTTTCTCCCCTAACAAGGGCTGAGACAAAATGATGTGTACTTCATGAGAGAGATAACCATATGTTTATTCCTTTGGATGAGGAAAGCCACTCATTCCCCAAGCATTCTGATTTATCATGACTGTACCATGTTTGACTTTGGATAACACCTTGTATTTTACCTTCCCTTGTTTCACTGAGACTAGATTAAAATTAGCTTGCCTTTTCTGAGAGCATCGTGTGTGTTCAGGGATGAGAAATCTTTGACCTGTGACTAAAACTTACATTAATGATATAAATACATGGCTGTGTATGCACATGAAGACTGTGACTTTGCAGTGGTTGGATTTGTCTTTAATGGAATATGTTCACTGATGTTTTTCAGCAAATGAGGAGCGACGAAGTGAATTTGGTTGCAACAGGGCATCAAAGCAAAAAGAAACATTCCAGAAAATCCAAGAGACACTCTTCATCTAAGAGAAGGAAGAGTATGTCCCTGCGGTTAGACAAACAGGAAGGTGAGGGGGAATCCAATCTTTGGGCCTCAACCATGTCAAAGGACATTTGTAGTCATGTCCTTGAGGGATGAACAGATATGAGCACATTTGCAAGTGGAAGGGCAAGGTTCTCATTAGGTGCAACGATTTGGAGTTGCTGCAAGCGTTAGATGAATAAAGCAGGTTCCTGAGGCAGAAGGAGATGGTGGGCTCAACAAGAGGATGGGTCTGCTCACTTTCTGCCTGTCCTCACATTCCCCTCTAACCCAGTGCAGTCTGGCTTCTTAGTGTAGTCCAATGAAACTACTATCATCAAGGTCACCAGTGTTTGCTGCGCTTTGGCATTAATGTCTCAGCAGCATGCGACACAGTTGTTTACTCCCTCCTGCACGGAAAGCTTCTTGGGTCCCCAGACACCTGGATTTCTTACCCTGTTACTAGAGACTCATTTTCCTTCTCTTTTCTGTTTTTCTCCTCTCCCTTCCCACCTCTAAATATTTCGGAGCCCCAAAGCTTGATCCTAGACTCTCTTCTGTTCAATATACTATCTCTTTAGGCGATGCCATGCTGTCTTAGAATTTTAAATGATCCACACTACAAGAACTCTCACCATTATACTTCTACACTACAACTTGCTCCTGAAATCCAGACTCAAATACAACTACACTCGCGGTATCTTTACTGGGTGTCTAATAGGCATGTAAAATTCAACTGACTCTACATGCTCAAATTTCTGACCTCCCTCTCTCCAAAAATACACTACTTTTAGCTTTCACTATTTCAATTAAAGATACTGTCCATTAGGTGAAACATCCACAGAGGTGTAACAACCAGCTGTTCACAGGTATGGGGGATTGAGGAATCCTGGTTTTTACAGTTTGCAGCTATCCATCAGGCAAATAATCCCACCATGGCCTAGTTCAAGCCGTCAACATAAGGTCACTGAACCAGATTCAGGAAGAGTTGGCAACACTCAGCTCTCATAGTCAGCGGCCTAACACCTCCTGAACACCCCTGGTGTACTTTTACTTAGTAGTTCAAGTCAAAACACTTAAAGTCACTTATGAGTTATCTTATGATTCTTTTATTACTCTCTCATTTCGCATCTCTTAGCAAGTCCAGCAGCCGATGCCCAGTATAAATCTGCATCCAACCATTTCTCTCTATGCCTCCAGCGCACACCGCCGTAATCTCTCTCCAGGCTAGTACAATGCCTTCTTAGCTCTGTGTTTCTAATCTTCGCTCACCTATCGCATACTCTCTAACCCTGTGGCTAGATAATTATGTCAGCACGTAGATCACATCATGCCATGTCCCTCCTGAAAACCCATCCTCATCTCTCCTAAGCACTCACAACAGACCCTGAACCGGCTTTGGTCTGCGAGCCTCTGCATGGCCTGGCCTCTGTCACCCTCTCCTAACACGGGTCCCATCCGTTTCCTCCTGGCTCTCTCTGCCTCTGTCCTTCACCTCTGTAGTGCCCGGTCCATCCCCACTCCATTCCCTACCCTTGGCCTCACTGCAGCCTGGAACTCTCCCTCTGCCTCTGCACAGGAGGCTCTGCTTTTTCCTCCAAGCCTTGCCCAATGGCACTTCTTCAGAAGGCCCTGCCAAACCAGCTGCAGCCCCGGGGGCTCCCTCTGCTGCTGTCTCCCACAGGCCTGTGGACTGCTTTTCCAACACCAGCCCAATGCTGCTTGTTTCATTTGCTCATTGTGCATGCACTGTCTGACTGCCCCACGAGGACGTGAGCTCCGCAAGGGCAGGGAACGTTGCTCTCTGGGCTGTTTACTGCTGATCCCCGGGTCCTGGCGTGCTGCCTGCCACAGATGGTGAATAAATGAAAGAGGCGTCAGACCTGGAGTGAAAAGAAAGTCACTTTTTCTAGATAAAAGGGAAGGATCTGTAGAATCATATAAAAACACAGATGTGTGATGATGGAGTGGAGATGAGAGCGTTCAACTCCAATAGCCACGTCTATTTTCTCAGAGTATTTGGGGTAGAAAGGAGGCAGGTTAAGGAGGGCTCACTTAGTCTGGCTTCCTGCTGTGCACAGCATGGCATTTATAGGTGAACTATACAAATAACATCAAGTGAGAATTGTCTAAGGGGCAGCAAGATGATACAAAATGACGAATACAAAAACCTGTGAATGTTTATTCTGCTGTCGTACTTCTTTACTGCATGTATTCATTATGCCAAGAGGTAAAAAGGTAGTTTTATTGTGTTATCTGACCTGATCTCTGTCGCAAGATCTGAGATTTCCACGTGGTAAATCCTTCTGTTTCATGAAATAAATAATTCTTTAGAACCTGATTAATACATAGCTGTCCCTCTGGGGGAGGATGGGACAAAACACACCTATCTTGCAGCTCAACCTCTTCGTTTGGTTTCCAGCTGCTAGCGTCACTCACAATGTCCATGAAGAGAAGGTAAAAAATGGCCAATCCGCACACAATAATGTCATTGCAACTGTTCCACCGGTGCTTATTAGTATGGCAGCAGCTGGTATTTCATCCACGAGTACCAGGGACCGTGTAAATTTGCTCACTTGTTATACTATCCTACGAGGATTCCACTACGCACCATACATGCATAGTGTCATGGGGGAAGAAGGTAATTTTGTTGTATTATCTTTTCTGGCCTCAATTTTAGGGTTCTCAGATTGCTACCTGGTATATCCTCGTTCTTTATGAGATAATGTCCTAGATACTGAGCATCAGTGGGGTATGCCTGTGCCATTGACATAATGCTTACCTCACAGCTCAACCACTTCATTTGGTTTCCAGACGCTGCAGTCACTCACAACGTTCATGAAGAGAGGATAAATAACGGCCAACCAGCAGCTAATAACGTCTTGTCGACTGCTCCACCATGGCCTGGCAATATGGCAGCAGCAGGAATTTCATCCATGAGTATGAGAGATCTGTGTATGTCTGCTTATTAATTGTACTGTCCTACTTGGTTTCCACAAGCAGGCATATTTTCATGAATTACAGAAGGTGGTTTTGTTGTATATTCTTTCCTAGCCTCAATTTGAGGGGTATCAGATGGCCACCTGGCATATCCTCCCCTGCTTTTTTGGATGATTCCCTAGAAACTGAACACAGAGGAATATACCTGTGGAGTTGACATAATGCACTTACCTCACAGCTCAACCTCTTCACTTGGTTTCCACACGCTACTGTCAATCACAATGTCCATGAGGAGGGGATGGAAAATGGTCAACCCCAACGAGATAATGTCGTGTCAAATGTTCTATCAGGGCTTATTAATATGACAGGAGCTGGTATTCCAGCGATGAGTACCAGGGATCTGTGTATGTTTGGTTATTAGTTGTAGCGTCCTCCTTGGTTTCCATATGCATGCGTAATGTCATGAAGGGAAGAAGGTGGTTTTGTTGAATTATCTTTCCTGACCTCAACTTGAGTGGACTCAAATCATTATATGATGTATTCTCCTGCATTATGGGATAATTTCCTAGAAACTGAGCATCAGTGGGATATACTGGTGCGATTGTCATAATGCACATACCTCACAACTCAACCTGCTCCGTCGGTTTCCAGATGCTACCATCACTCACAATATCCATGAAGAGAGGATGGAAAATGGCCAATCTCGAACTGATAAAGTCTTGTCAACTGTTCCACCACGGCTTGTTCATATGGCTGCAGCTGGTATTCCATCCATGAGTACCAGGGATCTGCGTATGTCTGCTAATTAGTTGTACTGTCATACTTGTTTTCCACAAGCATGCATATTTTCATGAAAGGTAGAAGTCACTTTTGTTGCATATACTTTCCTAGTCTCGATTTGAGGGGTCTCAGATGGCCACCTGGCATATCCTCCCCTGATTTCCTAGATAATTTCCTAGAAACTGAGCATCAGGGGGATATACAGGTTGGGCTGACATAGTGGACTTCCCTCACAGCTCAAACTCTTCATTTGTTTTCCAAATTCAACTGTTACTCACACTATCTGTGAAGAGAAGATAAAAAGTGAACAAATGGCACCTGATAAATTCTTGTCTACTATTATAGCGGGGCTTAAGAATTTCACAGGGGCTGGTATTCCACCCCAGAGTACCAGGGATCAGTGTGTGTTTACTAGTTGTACTCACCTACTTGTTTTTCCTACGCATGCAGTGTCATGCAGGGAAGAAGGTGGTTTTGTTTTATTATCATTTCTGGCCTAAAACTCAGGGGTCTCGAATCACCACCTGATATGTCCTCCTGGTTTATGGGATAATTTCCTAGAAACTGAGCATCAGAGGGATGTACCTGTGGCACTGACATAATGCACTTACCTCACAGCTTGAACTCTTCATTTGGTTTCCAGATTCTACCGTCACTCACAATTTCCGTGAAGAGAGAATGGAAAATGGCCAACGCCAACCTGATAACGTCTTGTCAACTGGTCCCACAGGGCTTATTAATATGGCAGCAACTCCTATTCCAGCCATGAGTGCCGGAGATCTCTGTATGTCCACTTATAAGTTGTACTGTCCTACTTGGTTTTCATATGCATACATAGTGCCATGAAGGGAGTAAGGTGGTTTTGTTGTGTTATTGTTTCTGGCCTAAATCTGAGGGGTCTCACATCACCACCTGATATATCCTCCTGCTTTATGAAATAATTTCATAGAAACTGAGCACCAGAGGGATATACTTGTGAGTTGGCATAATGCACTTACCTCACAGCTCAACCTCTTCCTTTGGTTTCCAGATGCTGCAGTCACTCACAATGTCTGTGAACAGAAGATGGGAAATGTCCAACCAGCACCTGATAACGTGTTGTTGACTCTTCGACCACATCGTATTAATATGACAGACACTGGTATTTCACCCATGAGTACCACGGATCCGTGTAAGTTTGTTTATTTGTATTACTGTCCTACTTGGTTTCCATATGCATGCATAGTGTCAAAAAGCATACAAGGTGGTTTTGTTGTATTGTCTTTCCTGGCCTCAATTTCAGGGGTCTCCTATGGCAACCTGGTATATCCTCCTGTTTATGAGATAATTTCCTAGAAACTGAGCATCAGAGGGATATACCTGCGGGGTTACCATAATACACTTACCTAGCAGCTCAGCCTCTTCATTTGGTTTCCAGATGCTACCATCACTTACAATGTCCCTGAGGAGAAGATGGAAAAGGCCCAACCCCAACCTGATAACATCTTGTCAACTGCTTCAACAGGGCTTATTAATGTGGCAGGAGCTGGTACTCCAGCCATCAGCACCAATGGCCTGTGTATGTTTGCTTGTTAATTGGATTATCCTGCTTGGTTTCCATATGCGTGCATATTGTCATGAAGGGGAGATGGAGGTTTTGTTGTATCATCTATCTTGAGCTCAATTTCAGGGGTCTAAGATGGCCGCCTGTCGTGTCCTCCTGCTTTATGCAATAATTTCTTAGAAGCTGAGCATCAAAGGGATGTACCTGTGGGGCTGACATAATGCACGTCCTCACAGCTCAACCTCTTCATTTGTTTTCCAGATTCCACCGTCACTCACAATGTCTGTGAAGAGAAGATGGAAAATGACCAACCTCAACCTAATAACATATTGTCAACTGATCAACCAATGGTTATTTATTTGACAACAGCTGGTATTCCGGGCATGAGTACGAGGGATCAGTGTATGTTTGTTTACCAGTTGTAGTGTCCTAGTTGGTTTCCATATGAATGCACAGTGTCATAAAAGGAAGGAGGTTGTTTTATTGGATTCTCTTTCATGAGCTCCATTTGAGGTGTCTCAGATCGTCACCTACTGTATCTTCCTGCTTTATGAGTTAATTTCCTAGACCCTGAGCATCAAAGGGATATACCTGTAGGGCTGACATAAGACACTTAGCTCAGAGCTCAAGCTTTTCATTTGGTTTCCAGATGCTACCGTCACTCACAATGTCTGTGAAGAGAGGGTGGTAAACAACCAACCAGTACCTAGTAACGCCTTGTCAACTGTTCTACCAGGGCTTACTTATTTGGCAACAGCTGATACGCCAGCCATGAGTACCAGGGATCAGCGTAAGTTTGTTTACTAGTTGTGATGTCCTACCTGGTTTCCACATGCATGTATATTGTCATCAAGGGAAGAAGGCGGTATTGTTGTATTATGTTTTCTAGCCTCAATTTTAGGGTTTTCGATTGCTCCCTGGTATATCCTAGTTCCTTAGGAGATAAATTCCTAGATAGTGAGCATCAGAGGGGGTATTCCTGTGGGACTGACATACTGCACTTACCTCACAGCTCATCAACTACATTTGGTTTCCAGATGCTACCATCATTCACAATGTCCGTGAAGAGAAGAAAGATAACAGCCAACCAGCCCCTGATAACGTCTTGTCAGCGGTTACACCAGGGCTTATTAACTTGGCGGGAGCTGGTATTCCACCCATGAGTAGCAGGGATCAGTGTATGTTTGTTTACTTGTTGTACTATCCTACTTGGTTTCCATATGAATGCAGTATCATAAATGGAAGAATGTGGTTTTCTTGTATTGTCTTTCGTGAGCTGAATTTGTGGGGTCTCAGATCGCTGCCTGGTATATCCTCCTGCTTTATGTGATAAATTCCTAGAAACTGATCATCAGAGGGGTATATACATGTGTGCTTGGCATAATGCACTGAACTCACAGCTCGACCTCTTTATTTGGTTTCTAGATGCTACCGTCAATCACCGTGTCCACGAAGCGAGGATGGAAAACGGCCAACGAACACAGGATAACGTCTTGTCAGATGTTCTATCCGGGCTTATTAATATGCCAGGAGCTAGTATTCCAGCAATGAGTTCCAGGGATCTGTGTATGTGTGTTTTTTAGTTATACCGTCCTCCTTGATTTCCATATGCATGCATAGTGTCATGAAGGGAAGAAGGTTGTTTTGTGAATTATCTTTCCTGGCCTCAATTTGAGGGGCCTCAGATCATCATATGATCTATTATCCTGCTTTACGGGATAATTTTCTAAAAACTCATCGTCAGTGGGATATATCGGTGGGGTTGACGTAATGCACGTACCTCACAGCTTGGCCTCTCCCTTTGGTTTCCAGATGCTACCATTACTCACAGTGTTCGTGAAGAGAAGATGGAAAGTGGCAAACCCCGAACTGATAAGGTCGTATCAAATGTTGCACCACGGCTTGGTCATATGGCTGCGGGTGGTGTTCCATCCATGAGTACCAAGGATCTGTGTGTGTCCATTAATTAGTTGTACTGTCATGCTTGGTTTACATATGCATGCATATTTTCATGAAGGGTAGATGTGGTTTTATAGTATATTCTTCCCTAACGTCAATTTGAGGGATCTCAGTTGTCCACAGGGCATATCCTCCCCTGCTTTCTTAGATAATTTCCTAGAAACTGGGCATCAGGGTGATATATCTGTAGGGCTGACATAATGCACCTACCTCACAGCTCAACCTCTTCATGTGGTTTCCAGATTTTACCATCACTCACAACGACTGTGAAGAAAAGATTAAAAATTAGCAAAGAGCACCTGATACATTATTGTCAACTGTTACAGCAGGGCCTATGCATTTCACAGGGGCTGGTATTCCACCCCTGAGTACCAGGGATCAGCGTAAGTTTGTTTACTTGTTGTGATGTCCTACCTGGTTTCCACATGCATGCATATTGTCATCAAGGGAAGAAGGCGGTATTGTTGTATTATGTTTTCTAGCCTCAATTTTAGGGTTTTCGATTGCTCCCTGGTATATCCTAATTCCTTAGGAGATAAATTCCTAGATAGTGAGCATCAGAGGGGGTATTCCTGTGGGACTGACATACTGCACTTACCTGACAGCTCATCAACTACATTTGGTTTCCAGATGCTACCATCGTTCACAATGTCCGTGAAGGGAAGAAAGACAACAGCCAACCAGCCCCTGATAACGTCTTGTCAGCGGTTACACCAGGGCTTATTAACTTGGCGGGAGCTGGTATTCCACCCATGAGTAGCAGGGATCAGTGTATGTTTGTTTACTTGTTGTACTATCCTACTTGGTTTCCATATGAATGCAGTATCATAAATGGAAGAATGTGGTTTTCTTGTATTGTCTTTCGTGAGCTGAATTTGTGGGGTCTCAGATCGCTGCCTGGTATATCCTCCTGCTTTATGTGATAAATTCCTAGAAACTGAGCATCAGAGGGGTATATACATGTGTGCTTGGCATAATGCACTGAACTCACAGCTCGACCTCTTTATTTGGTTTCTAGATGCTACCGTCAATCACCGTGTCCACGAAGCGAGGATGGAAAACGGCCAACGAACACAGGATAACGTCTTGTCAAATGTTCTATCCGGGCTTATTAATATGCCAGGAGCTAGTATTCCAGCAATGAGTTCCAGGGATCTGTGTATGTGTGTTTTTTAGTTATACCGTCCTCCTTGATTTCCATATGCATGCATAGTGTCATGAAGGGAAGAAGGTTGTTTTGTGAATTATCTTTCCTGGCCTCAATTTGAGGGGCCTCAGATCATCATATGATCTATTATCCTGCTTTACGGGATAATTTTCTAAAAACTCATCGTCAGTGGGATATATCGGTGGGGTTGACGTAATGCACGTACCTCACAGCTTGGCCTCTCCCTTTGGTTTCCAGATGCTACCATTACTCACAGTGTTCGTGAAGAGAAGATGGAAAGTGGCAAACCCCGAACTGATAAGGTCGTATCAAATGTTACACCACGGCTTGGTCATATGGCTGCGGGTGGTGTTCCATCCATGAGTACCAAGGATCTGTGTATGTCCATTAATTAGTTGTACTGTCATGCTTGGTTTACATATGCATGCATATTTTCATGAAGGGTAGATGTGGTTTTATAGTATATTCTTCCCTAACGTCAATTTGAGGGATCTCAGTTGTCCACAGGGCATATCCTCCCCTGCTTTCTTAGATAATTTCCTAGAAACTGGGCATCAGGGTGATATATCTGTAGGGCTGACATAATGCACCTACCTCACAGCTCAACCTCTTCATGTGGTTTCCAGATTTTACCATCACTCACAACGACTGTGAAGAAAAGATTAAAAATTAGCAAAGAGCACCTGATACATTATTGTCAACTGTTACAGCAGGGCCTATGCATTTCACAGGGGCTGGTATTCCACCCCTGAGTACCAGGGATCAGCGTAAGTTTGTTTACTTGTTGTGATGTCCTACCTGGTTTCCACATGCATGCATATTGTCATCAAGGGAAGAAGGCGGTATTGTTGTATTATGTTTTCTAGCCTCAATTTTAGGGTTTTCGATTGCTCCCTGGTATATCCTAATTCCTTAGGAGATAAATTCCTAGATAGTGAGCATCAGAGGGGGTATTCCTGTGGGACTGACATACTGCACTTACCTGACAGCTCATCAACTACATTTGGTTTCCAGATGCTACCATCGTTCACAATGTCCGTGAAGGGAAGAAAGACAACAGCCAACCAGCCCCTGATAACGTCTTGTCAGCGGTTACACCAGGGCTTATTAACTTGGCGGGAGCTGGTATTCCACCCATGAGTAGCAGGGATCAGTGTATGTTTGTTTACTTGTTGTACTATCCTACTTGGTTTCCATATGAATGCAGTATCATAAATGGAAGAATGTGGTTTTCTTGTATTGTCTTTCGTGAGCTGAATTTGTGGGGTCTCAGATCGCTGCCTGGTATATCCTCCTGCTTTATGTGATAAATTCCTAGAAACTGAGCATCAGAGGGGTATATACATGTGTGCTTGGCATAATGCACTGAACTCACAGCTCGACCTCTTTATTTGGTTTCTAGATGCTACCGTCAATCACCGTGTCCACGAAGCGAGGATGGAAAACGGCCAACGAACACAGGATAACGTCTTGTCAAATGTTCTATCCGGGCTTATTAATATGCCAGGAGCTAGTATTCCAGCAATGAGTTCCAGGGATCTGTGTATGTGTGTTTTTTAGTTATACCGTCCTCCTTGATTTCCATATGCATGCATAGTGTCATGAAGGGAAGAAGGTTGTTTTGTGAATTATCTTTCCTGGCCTCAATTTGAGGGGCCTCAGATCATCATATGATCTATTATCCTGCTTTACGGGATAATTTTCTAAAAACTCATCGTCAGTGGGATATATCGGTGGGGTTGACGTAATGCACGTACCTCACAGCTTGGCCTCTCCCTTTGGTTTCCAGATGCTACCATTACTCACAGTGTTCGTGAAGAGAAGATGGAAAGTGGCAAACCCCGAACTGATAAGGTCGTATCAAATGTTGCACCACGGCTTGGTCATATGGCTGCGGGTGGTGTTCCATCCATGAGTACCAAGGATCTGTGTGTGTCCATTAATTAGTTGTACTGTCATGCTTGGTTTACATATGCATGCATATTTTCATGAAGGGTAGATGTGGTTTTATAGTATATTCTTCCCTAACGTCAATTTGAGGGATCTCAGTTGTCCACAGGGCATATCCTCCCCTGCTTTCTTAGATAATTTCCTAGAAACTGGGCATCAGGGTGATATATCTGTAGGGCTGACATAATGCACCTACCTCACAGCTCAACCTCTTCATGTGGTTTCCAGATTTTACCATCACTCACAACGACTGTGAAGAAAAGATTAAAAATTAGCAAAGAGCACCTGATACATTATTGTCAACTGTTACAGCAGGGCCTATGCATTTCACAGGGGCTGGTATTCCACCCCTGAGTACCAGGGATCAGCGTAAGTTTGTTTACTTGTTGTGATGTCCTACCTGGTTTCCACATGCATGCATATTGTCATCAAGGGAAGAAGGCGGTATTGTTGTATTATGTTTTCTAGCCTCAATTTTAGGGTTTTCGATTGCTCCCTGGTATATCCTAATTCCTTAGGAGATAAATTCCTAGATAGTGAGCATCAGAGGGGGTATTCCTGTGGGACTGACATACTGCACTTACCTGACAGCTCATCAACTACATTTGGTTTCCAGATGCTACCATCGTTCACAATGTCCGTGAAGGGAAGAAAGACAACAGCCAACCAGCCCCTGATAACGTCTTGTCAGCGGTTACACCAGGGCTTATTAACTTGGCGGGAGCTGGTATTCCACCCATGAGTAGCAGGGATCAGTGTATGTTTGTTTACTTGTTGTACTATCCTACTTGGTTTCCATATGAATGCAGTATCATAAATGGAAGAATGTGGTTTTCTTGTATTGTCTTTCGTGAGCTGAATTTGTGGGGTCTCAGATCGCTGCCTGGTATATCCTCCTGCTTTATGTGATAAATTCCTAGAAACTGAGCATCAGAGGGGTATATACATGTGTGCTTGGCATAATGCACTGAACTCACAGCTCGACCTCTTTATTTGGTTTCTAGATGCTACCGTCAATCACCGTGTCCACGAAGCGAGGATGGAAAACGGCCAACGAACACAGGATAACGTCTTGTCAAATGTTCTATCCGGGCTTATTAATATGCCAGGAGCTAGTATTCCAGCAATGAGTTCCAGGGATCTGTGTATGTGTGTTTTTTAGTTATACCGTCCTCCTTGATTTCCATATGCATGCATAGTGTCATGAAGGGAAGAAGGTTGTTTTGTGAATTATCTTTCCTGGCCTCAATTTGAGGGGCCTCAGATCATCATATGATCTATTATCCTGCTTTACGGGATAATTTTCTAAAAACTCATCGTCAGTGGGATATATCGGTGGGGTTGACGTAATGCACGTACCTCACAGCTTGGCCTCTCCCTTTGGTTTCCAGATGCTACCATTACTCACAGTGTTCGTGAAGAGAAGATGGAAAGTGGCAAACCCCGAACTGATAAGGTCGTATCAAATGTTGCACCACGGCTTGGTCATATGGCTGCGGGTGGTGTTCCATCCATGAGTACCAAGGATCTGTGTGTGTCCATTAATTAGTTGTACTGTCATGCTTGGTTTACATATGCATGCATATTTTCATGAAGGGTAGATGTGGTTTTATAGTATATTCTTCCCTAACGTCAATTTGAGGGATCTCAGTTGTCCACAGGGCATATCCTCCCCTGCTTTCTTAGATAATTTCCTAGAAACTGGGCATCAGGGTGATATATCTGTAGGGCTGACATAATGCACCTACCTCACAGCTCAACCTCTTCATGTGGTTTCCAGATTTTACCATCACTCACAACGACTGTGAAGAAAAGATTAAAAATTAGCAAAGAGCACCTGATACATTATTGTCAACTGTTACAGCAGGGCCTATGCATTTCACAGGGGCTGGTATTCCACCCCTGAGTACCAGGGATCAGCGTAAGTTTGTTTACTTGTTGTGATGTCCTACCTGGTTTCCACATGCATGCATATTGTCATCAAGGGAAGAAGGCGGTATTGTTGTATTATGTTTTCTAGCCTCAATTTTAGGGTTTTCGATTGCTCCCTGGTATATCCTAATTCCTTAGGAGATAAATTCCTAGATAGTGAGCATCAGAGGGGGTATTCCTGTGGGACTGACATACTGCACTTACCTGACAGCTCATCAACTACATTTGGTTTCCAGATGCTACCATCGTTCACAATGTCCGTGAAGAGAAGAAAGACAACAGCCAACCAGCCCCTGATAACGTCTTGTCAGCGGTTACACCAGGGCTTATTAACTTGGCGGGAGCTGGTATTCCACCCATGAGTAGCAGGGATCAGTGTATGTTTGTTTACTTGTTGTACTATCCTACTTGGTTTCCATATGAATGCAGTATCATAAATGGAAGAATGTGGTTTTCTTGTATTGTCTTTCGTGAGCTGAATTTGTGGGGTCTCAGATCGCTGCCTGGTATATCCTCCTGCTTTATGTGATAAATTCCTAGAAACTGAGCATCAGAGGGGTATATACATGTGTGCTTGGCATAATGCACTGAACTCACAGCTCGACCTCTTTATTTGGTTTCTAGATGCTACCGTCAATCACCGTGTCCACGAAGCGAGGATGGAAAACGGCCAACGAACACAGGATAACGTCTTGTCAGATGTTCTATCCGGGCTTATTAATATGCCAGGAGCTAGTATTCCAGCAATGAGTTCCAGGGATCTGTGTATGTGTGTTTTTTAGTTATACCGTCCTCCTTGATTTCCATATGCATGCATAGTGTCATGAAGGGAAGCAGGTTGTTTTGTGAATTATCTTTCCTGGCCTCAATTTGAGGGGCCTCAGATCATCATATGATCTATTATCCTGCTTTACGGGATAATTTTCTAAAAACTCATCGTCAGTGGGATATATCGGTGGGGTTGACGTAATGCACGTACCTCACAGCTTGGCCTCTCCCTTTGGTTTCCAGATGCTACCATTACTCACAGTGTTCGTGAAGAGAAGATGGAAAGTGGCAAACCCCGAACTGATAAGGTCGTATCAAATGTTGCACCACGGCTTGGTCATATGGCTGCGGGTGGTGTTCCATCCATGAGTACCAAGGATCTGTGTGTGTCCATTAATTAGTTGTACTGTCATGCTTGGTTTACATATGCATGCATATTTTCATGAAGGGTAGATGTGGTTTTATAGTATATTCTTCCCTAACGTCAATTTGAGGGATCTCAGTTGTCCACAGGGCATATCCTCCCCTGCTTTCTTAGATAATTTCCTAGAAACTGGGCATCAGGGTGATATATCTGTAGGGCTGACATAATGCACCTACCTCACAGCTCAACCTCTTCATGTGGTTTCCAGATTTTACCATCACTCACAACGACTGTGAAGAAAAGATTAAAAATTAGCAAAGAGCACCTGATACATTATTGTCAACTGTTACAGCAGGGCCTATGCATTTCACAGGGGCTGGTATTCCACCCCTGAGTACCAGGGATCAGCGTAAGTTTGTTTACTTGTTGTGATGTCCTACCTGGTTTCCACATGCATGCATATTGTCATCAAGGGAAGAAGGCGGTATTGTTGTATTATGTTTTCTAGCCTCAATTTTAGGGTTTTCGATTGCTCCCTGGTATATCCTAATTCCTTAGGAGATAAATTCCTAGATAGTGAGCATCAGAGGGGGTATTCCTGTGGGACTGACATACTGCACTTACCTGACAGCTCATCAACTACATTTGGTTTCCAGATGCTACCATCGTTCACAATGTCCGTGAAGAGAAGAAAGACAACAGCCAACCAGCCCCTGATAACGTCTTGTCAGCGGTTACACCAGGGCTTATTAACTTGGCGGGAGCTGGTATTCCACCCATGAGTAGCAGGGATCAGTGTATGTTTGTTTACTTGTTGTACTATCCTACTTGGTTTCCATATGAATGCAGTATCATAAATGGAAGAATGTGGTTTTCTTGTATTGTCTTTCGTGAGCTGAATTTGTGGGGTCTCAGATCGCTGCCTGGTATATCCTCCTGCTTTATGTGATAAATTCCTAGAAACTGAGCATCAGAGGGGTATATACATGTGTGCTTGGCATAATGCACTGAACTCACAGCTCGACCTCTTTATTTGGTTTCTAGATGCTACCGTCAATCACCGTGTCCACGAAGCGAGGATGGAAAACGGCCAACGAACACAGGATAACGTCTTGTCAAATGTTCTATCCGGGCTTATTAATATGCCAGGAGCTAGTATTCCAGCAATGAGTTCCAGGGATCTGTGTATGTGTGTTTTTTAGTTATACCGTCCTCCTTGATTTCCATATGCATGCATAGTGTCATGAAGGGAAGAAGGTTGTTTTGTGAATTATCTTTCCTGGCCTCAATTTGAGGGGCCTCAGATCATCATATGATCTATTATCCTGCTTTACGGGATAATTTTCTAAAAACTCATCGTCAGTGGGATATATCGGTGGGGTTGACGTAATGCACGTACCTCACAGCTTGGCCTCTCCCTTTGGTTTCCAGATGCTACCATTACTCACAGTGTTCGTGAAGAGAAGATGGAAAGTGGCAAACCCCGAACTGATAAGGTCGTATCAAATGTTGCACCACGGCTTGGTCATATGGCTGCGGGTGGTGTTCCATCCATGAGTACCAAGGATCTGTGTGTGTCCATTAATTAGTTGTACTGTCATGCTTGGTTTACATATGCATGCATATTTTCATGAAGGGTAGATGTGGTTTTATAGTATATTCTTCCCTAACGTCAATTTGAGGGATCTCAGTTGTCCACAGGGCATATCCTCCCCTGCTTTCTTAGATAATTTCCTAGAAACTGGGCATCAGGGTGATATATCTGTAGGGCTGACATAATGCACCTACCTCACAGCTCAACCTCTTCATGTGGTTTCCAGATTTTACCATCACTCACAACGACTGTGAAGAAAAGATTAAAAATTAGCAAAGAGCACCTGATACATTATTGTCAACTGTTACAGCAGGGCCTATGCATTTCACAGGGGCTGGTATTCCACCCCTGAGTACCAGGGATCAGCGTAAGTTTGTTTACTTGTTGTGATGTCCTACCTGGTTTCCACATGCATGCATATTGTCATCAAGGGAAGAAGGCGGTATTGTTGTATTATGTTTTCTAGCCTCAATTTTAGGGTTTTCGATTGCTCCCTGGTATATCCTAATTCCTTAGGAGATAAATTCCTAGATAGTGAGCATCAGAGGGGGTATTCCTGTGGGACTGACATACTGCACTTACCTGACAGCTCATCAACTACATTTGGTTTCCAGATGCTACCATCGTTCACAATGTCCGTGAAGAGAAGAAAGACAACAGCCAACCAGCCCCTGATAACGTCTTGTCAGCGGTTACACCAGGGCTTATTAACTTGGCGGGAGCTGGTATTCCACCCATGAGTAGCAGGGATCAGTGTATGTTTGTTTACTTGTTGTACTATCCTACTTGGTTTCCATATGAATGCAGTATCATAAATGGAAGAATGTGGTTTTCTTGTATTGTCTTTCGTGAGCTGAATTTGTGGGGTCTCAGATCGCTGCCTGGTATATCCTCCTGCTTTATGTGATAAATTCCTAGAAACTGAGCATCAGAGGGGTATATACATGTGTGCTTGGCATAATGCACTGAACTCACAGCTCGACCTCTTTATTTGGTTTCTAGATGCTACCGTCAATCACCGTGTCCACGAAGCGAGGATGGAAAACGGCCAACGAACACAGGATAACGTCTTGTCAGATGTTCTATCCGGGCTTATTAATATGCCAGGAGCTAGTATTCCAGCAATGAGTTCCAGGGATCTGTGTATGTGTGTTTTTTAGTTATACCGTCCTCCTTGATTTCCATATGCATGCATAGTGTCATGAAGGGAAGCAGGTTGTTTTGTGAATTATCTTTCCTGGCCTCAATTTGAGGGGCCTCAGATCATCATATGATCTATTATCCTGCTTTACGGGATAATTTTCTAAAAACTCATCGTCAGTGGGATATATCGGTGGGGTTGACGTAATGCACGTACCTCACAGCTTGGCCTCTCCCTTTGGTTTCCAGATGCTACCATTACTCACAGTGTTCGTGAAGAGAAGATGGAAAGTGGCAAACCCCGAACTGATAAGGTCGTATCAAATGTTGCACCACGGCTTGGTCATATGGCTGCGGGTGGTGTTCCATCCATGAGTACCAAGGATCTGTGTGTGTCCATTAATTAGTTGTACTGTCATGCTTGGTTTACATATGCATGCATATTTTCATGAAGGGTAGATGTGGTTTTATAGTATATTCTTCCCTAACGTCAATTTGAGGGATCTCAGTTGTCCACAGGGCATATCCTCCCCTGCTTTCTTAGATAATTTCCTAGAAACTGGGCATCAGGGTGATATATCTGTAGGGCTGACATAATGCACCTACCTCACAGCTCAACCTCTTCATGTGGTTTCCAGATTTTACCATCACTCACAACGACTGTGAAGAAAAGATTAAAAATTAGCAAAGAGCACCTGATACATTATTGTCAACTGTTACAGCAGGGCCTATGCATTTCACAGGGGCTGGTATTCCACCCCTGAGTACCAGGGATCAGCGTAAGTTTGTTTACTTGTTGTGATGTCCTACCTGGTTTCCACATGCATGCATATTGTCATCAAGGGAAGAAGGCGGTATTGTTGTATTATGTTTTCTAGCCTCAATTTTAGGGTTTTCGATTGCTCCCTGGTATATCCTAATTCCTTAGGAGATAAATTCCTAGATAGTGAGCATCAGAGGGGGTATTCCTGTGGGACTGACATACTGCACTTACCTGACAGCTCATCAACTACATTTGGTTTCCAGATGCTACCATCGTTCACAATGTCCGTGAAGAGAAGAAAGACAACAGCCAACCAGCCCCTGATAACGTCTTGTCAGCGGTTACACCAGGGCTTATTAACTTGGCGGGAGCTGGTATTCCACCCATGAGTAGCAGGGATCAGTGTATGTTTGTTTACTTGTTGTACTATCCTACTTGGTTTCCATATGAATGCAGTATCATAAATGGAAGAATGTGGTTTTCTTGTATTGTCTTTCGTGAGCTGAATTTGTGGGGTCTCAGATCGCTGCCTGGTATATCCTCCTGCTTTATGTGATAAATTCCTAGAAACTGAGCATCAGAGGGGTATATACATGTGTGCTTGGCATAATGCACTGAACTCACAGCTCGACCTCTTTATTTGGTTTCTAGATGCTACCGTCAATCACCGTGTCCACGAAGCGAGGATGGAAAACGGCCAACGAACACAGGATAACGTCTTGTCAAATGTTCTATCCGGGCTTATTAATATGCCAGGAGCTAGTATTCCAGCAATGAGTTCCAGGGATCTGTGTATGTGTGTTTTTTAGTTATACCGTCCTCCTTGATTTCCATATGCATGCATAGTGTCATGAAGGGAAGCAGGTTGTTTTGTGAATTATCTTTCCTGGCCTCAATTTGAGGGGCCTCAGATCATCATATGATCTATTATCCTGCTTTACGGGATAATTTTCTAAAAACTCATCGTCAGTGGGATATATCGGTGGGGTTGACGTAATGCACGTACCTCACAGCTTGGCCTCTCCCTTTGGTTTCCAGATGCTACCATTACTCACAGTGTTCGTGAAGAGAAGATGGAAAGTGGCAAACCCCGAACTGATAAGGTCGTATCAAATGTTGCACCACGGCTTGGTCATATGGCTGCGGGTGGTGTTCCATCCATGAGTACCAAGGATCTGTGTGTGTCCATTAATTAGTTGTACTGTCATGCTTGGTTTACATATGCATGCATATTTTCATGAAGGGTAGATGTGGTTTTATAGTATATTCTTCCCTAACGTCAATTTGAGGGATCTCAGTTGTCCACAGGGCATATCCTCCCCTGCTTTCTTAGATAATTTCCTAGAAACTGGGCATCAGGGTGATATATCTGTAGGGCTGACATAATGCACCTACCTCACAGCTCAACCTCTTCATGTGGTTTCCAGATTTTACCATCACTCACAACGACTGTGAAGAAAAGATTAAAAATTAGCAAAGAGCACCTGATACATTATTGTCAACTGTTACAGCAGGGCCTATGCATTTCACAGGGGCTGGTATTCCACCCCTGAGTACCAGGGATCAGCGTAAGTTTGTTTACTTGTTGTGATGTCCTACCTGGTTTCCACATGCATGCATATTGTCATCAAGGGAAGAAGGCGGTATTGTTGTATTATGTTTTCTAGCCTCAATTTTAGGGTTTTCGATTGCTCCCTGGTATATCCTAATTCCTTAGGAGATAAATTCCTAGATAGTGAGCATCAGAGGGGGTATTCCTGTGGGACTGACATACTGCACTTACCTGACAGCTCATCAACTACATTTGGTTTCCAGATGCTACCATCGTTCACAATGTCCGTGAAGAGAAGAAAGACAACAGCCAACCAGCCCCTGATAACGTCTTGTCAGCGGTTACACCAGGGCTTATTAACTTGGCGGGAGCTGGTATTCCACCCATGAGTAGCAGGGATCAGTGTATGTTTGTTTACTTGTTGTACTATCCTACTTGGTTTCCATATGAATGCAGTATCATAAATGGAAGAATGTGGTTTTCTTGTATTGTCTTTCGTGAGCTGAATTTGTGGGGTCTCAGATCGCTGCCTGGTATATCCTCCTGCTTTATGTGATAAATTCCTAGAAACTGAGCATCAGAGGGGTATATACATGTGTGCTTGGCATAATGCACTGAACTCACAGCTCGACCTCTTTATTTGGTTTCTAGATGCTACCGTCAATCACCGTGTCCACGAAGCGAGGATGGAAAACGGCCAACGAACACAGGATAACGTCTTGTCAGATGTTCTATCCGGGCTTATTAATATGCCAGGAGCTAGTATTCCAGCAATGAGTTCCAGGGATCTGTGTATGTGTGTTTTTTAGTTATACCGTCCTCCTTGATTTCCATATGCATGCATAGTGTCATGAAGGGAAGCAGGTTGTTTTGTGAATTATCTTTCCTGGCCTCAATTTGAGGGGCCTCAGATCATCATATGATCTATTATCCTGCTTTACGGGATAATTTTCTAAAAACTCATCGTCAGTGGGATATATCGGTGGGGTTGACGTAATGCACGTACCTCACAGCTTGGCCTCTCCCTTTGGTTTCCAGATGCTACCATTACTCACAGTGTTCGTGAAGAGAAGATGGAAAGTGGCAAACCCCGAACTGATAAGGTCGTATCAAATGTTGCACCACGGCTTGGTCATATGGCTGCGGGTGGTGTTCCATCCATGAGTACCAAGGATCTGTGTGTGTCCATTAATTAGTTGTACTGTCATGCTTGGTTTACATATGCATGCATATTTTCATGAAGGGTAGATGTGGTTTTATAGTATATTCTTCCCTAACGTCAATTTGAGGGATCTCAGTTGTCCACAGGGCATATCCTCCCCTGCTTTCTTAGATAATTTCCTAGAAACTGGGCATCAGGGTGATATATCTGTAGGGCTGACATAATGCACCTACCTCACAGCTCAACCTCTTCATGTGGTTTCCAGATTTTACCATCACTCACAACGACTGTGAAGAAAAGATTAAAAATTAGCAAAGAGCACCTGATACATTATTGTCAACTGTTACAGCAGGGCCTATGCATTTCACAGGGGCTGGTATTCCACCCCTGAGTACCAGGGATCAGCGTAAGTTTGTTTACTTGTTGTGATGTCCTACCTGGTTTCCACATGCATGCATATTGTCATCAAGGGAAGAAGGCGGTATTGTTGTATTATGTTTTCTAGCCTCAATTTTAGGGTTTTCGATTGCTCCCTGGTATATCCTAATTCCTTAGGAGATAAATTCCTAGATAGTGAGCATCAGAGGGGGTATTCCTGTGGGACTGACATACTGCACTTACCTGACAGCTCATCAACTACATTTGGTTTCCAGATGCTACCATCGTTCACAATGTCCGTGAAGAGAAGAAAGACAACAGCCAACCAGCCCCTGATAACGTCTTGTCAGCGGTTACACCAGGGCTTATTAACTTGGCGGGAGCTGGTATTCCACCCATGAGTAGCAGGGATCAGTGTATGTTTGTTTACTTGTTGTACTATCCTACTTGGTTTCCATATGAATGCAGTATCATAAATGGAAGAATGTGGTTTTCTTGTATTGTCTTTCGTGAGCTGAATTTGTGGGGTCTCAGATCGCTGCCTGGTATATCCTCCTGCTTTATGTGATAAATTCCTAGAAACTGAGCATCAGAGGGGTATCTACATGTGTGCTTGGCATAATGCACTGAACTCACAGCTCGACCTCTTTATTTGGTTTCTAGATGCTACCGTCAATCACCGTGTCCACGAAGCGAGGATGGAAAACGGCCAACGAACACAGGATAACGTCTTGTCAGATGTTCTATCCGGGCTTATTAATATGCCAGGAGCTAGTATTCCAGCAATGAGTTCCAGGGATCTGTGTATGTGTGTTTTTTAGTTATACCGTCCTCCTTGATTTCCATATGCATGCATAGTGTCATGAAGGGAAGCAGGTTGTTTTGTGAATTATCATTCCTGGCCTCAATTTGAGGGGCCTCAGATCATCATATGATCTATTATCCTGCTTTACGGGATAATTTTCTAAAAACTCATCGTCAGTGGGATATATCGGTGGGGTTGACGTAATGCACGTACCTCACAGCTTGGCCTCTCCCTTTGGTTTCCAGATGCTACCATTACTCACAGTGTTCGTGAAGAGAAGATGGAAAGTGGCAAACCCCGAACTGATAAGGTCGTATCAAATGTTGCACCACGGCTTGGTCATATGGCTGCGGGTGGTGTTCCATCCATGAGTACCAAGGATCTGTGTGTGTCCATTAATTAGTTGTACTGTCATGCTTGGTTTACATATGCATGCATATTTTCATGAAGGGTAGATGTGGTTTTATAGTATATTCTTCCCTAACGTCAATTTGAGGGATCTCAGTTGTCCACAGGGCATATCCTCCCCTGCTTTCTTAGATAATTTCCTAGAAACTGGGCATCAGGGTGATATATCTGTAGGGCTGACATAATGCACCTACCTCACAGCTCAACCTCTTCATGTGGTTTCCAGATTTTACCATCACTCACAACGACTGTGAAGAAAAGATTAAAAATTAGCAAAGAGCACCTGATACATTATTGTCAACTGTTACAGCAGGGCCTATGCATTTCACAGGGGCTGGTATTCCAACCCTGAGTACCAGGGATCAGCGTAAGTTTGTTTACTTGTTGTGATGTCCTACCTGGTTTCCACATGCATGCATATTGTCATCAAGGGAAGAAGGCGGTATTGTTGTATTATGTTTTCTAGCCTCAATTTTAGGGTTTTCGATTGCTCCCTGGTATATCCTAATTCCTTAGGAGATAAATTCCTAGATAGTGAGCATCAGAGGGGGTATTCCTGTGGGACTGACATACTGCACTTACCTGACAGCTCATCAACTACATTTGGTTTCCAGATGCTACCATCGTTCACAATGTCCGTGAAGAGAAGAAAGACAACAGCCAACCAGCCCCTGATAACGTCTTGTCAGCGGTTACACCAGGGCTTATTAACTTGGCGGGAGCTGGTATTCCACCCATGAGTAGCAGGGATCAGTGTATGTTTGTTTACTTGTTGTACTATCCTACTTGGTTTCCATATGAATGCAGTATCATAAATGGAAGAATGTGGTTTTCTTGTATTGTCTTTCGTGAGCTGAATTTGTGGGGTCTCAGATCGCTGCCTGGTATATCCTCCTGCTTTATGTGATAAATTCCTAGAAACTGAGCATCAGAGGGGTATATACATGTGTGCTTGGCATAATGCACTGAACTCACAGCTCGACCTCTTTATTTGGTTTCTAGATGCTACCGTCAATCACCGTGTCCACGAAGCGAGGATGGAAAACGGCCAACGAACACAGGATAACGTCTTGTCAAATGTTCTATCCGGGCTTATTAATATGCCAGGAGCTAGTATTCCAGCAATGAGTTCCAGGGATCTGTGTATGTGTGTCTTTTAGTTATACCGTCCTCCTTGATTTCCATATGCATGCATAGTGTCATGAAGGGAAGAAGGTTGTTTTGTGAATTATCTTTCCTGGCCTCAATTTGAGGGGCCTCAGATCATCATATGATCTATTATCCTGCTTTACGGGATAATTTTCTAAAAACTCATCGTCAGTGGGATATATCGGTGGGGTTGACGTAATGCACGTACCTCACAGCTTGGCCTCTCCCTTTGGTTTCCAGATGCTACCATTACTCACAGTGTTCGTGAAGAGAAGATGGAAAGTGGCAAACCCCGAACTGATAAGGTCGTATCAAATGTTGCACCACGGCTTGGTCATATGGCTGCGGGTGGTGTTCCATCCATGAGTACCAAGGATCTGTGTGTGTCCATTAATTAGTTGTACTGTCATGCTTGGTTTACATATGCATGCATATTTTCATGAAGGGTAGATGTGGTTTTATAGTATATTCTTCCCTAACGTCAATTTGAGGGATCTCAGTTGTCCACAGGGCATATCCTCCCCTGCTTTCTTAGATAATTTCCTAGAAACTGGGCATCAGGGTGATATATCTGTAGGGCTGACATAATGCACCTACCTCACAGCTCAACCTCTTCATGTGGTTTCCAGATTTTACCATCACTCACAACGACTGTGAAGAAAAGATTAAAAATTAGCAAAGAGCACCTGATACATTATTGTCAACTGTTACAGCAGGGCCTATGCATTTCACAGGGGCTGGTATTCCAACCCTGAGTACCAGGGATCAGCGTAAGTTTGTTTACTTGTTGTGATGTCCTACCTGGTTTCCACATGCATGCATATTGTCATCAAGGGAAGAAGGCGGTATTGTTGTATTATGTTTTCTAGCCTCAATTTTAGGGTTTTCGATTGCTCCCTGGTATATCCTAATTCCTTAGGAGATAAATTCCTAGATAGTGAGCATCAGAGGGGGTATTCCTGTGGGACTGACATACTGCACTTACCTGACAGCTCATCAACTACATTTGGTTTCCAGATGCTACCATCGTTCACAATGTCCGTGAAGAGAAGAAAGACAACAGCCAACCAGCCCCTGATAACGTCTTGTCAGCGGTTACACCAGGGCTTATTAACTTGGCGGGAGCTGGTATTCCACCCATGAGTAGCAGGGATCAGTGTATGTTTGTTTACTTGTTGTACTATCCTACTTGGTTTCCATATGAATGCAGTATCATAAATGGAAGAATGTGGTTTTCTTGTATTGTCTTTCGTGAGCTGAATTTGTGGGGTCTCAGATCGCTGCCTGGTATATCCTCCTGCTTTATGTGATAAATTCCTAGAAACTGAGCATCAGAGGGGTATATACATGTGTGCTTGGCATAATGCACTGAACTCACAGCTCGACCTCTTTATTTGGTTTCTAGATGCTACCGTCAATCACCGTGTCCACGAAGCGAGGATGGAAAACGGCCAACGAACACAGGATAACGTCTTGTCAGATGTTCTATCCGGGCTTATTAATATGCCAGGAGCTAGTATTCCAGCAATGAGTTCCAGGGATCTGTGTATGTGTGTCTTTTAGTTATACCGTCCTCCTTGATTTCCATATGCATGCATAGTGTCATGAAGGGAAGAAGGTTGTTTTGTGAATTATCTTTCCTGGCCTCAATTTGAGGGGCCTCAGATCATCATATGATCTATTATCCTGCTTTACGGGATAATTTTCTAAAAACTCATCGTCAGTGGGATATATCGGTGGGGTTGACGTAATGCACGTACCTCACAGCTTGGCCTCTCCCTTTGGTTTCCAGATGCTACCATTACTCACAGTGTTCGTGAAGAGAAGATGGAAAGTGGCAAACCCCGAACTGATAAGGTCGTATCAAATGTTGCACCACGGCTTGGTCATATGGCTGCGGGTGGTGTTCCATCCATGAGTACCAAGGATCTGTGTGTGTCCATTAATTAGTTGTACTGTCATGCTTGGTTTACATATGCATGCATATTTTCATGAAGGGTAGATGTGGTTTTATAGTATATTCTTCCCTAACGTCAATTTGAGGGATCTCAGTTGTCCACAGGGCATATCCTCCCCTGCTTTCTTAGATAATTTCCTAGAAACTGGGCATCAGGGTGATATATCTGTAGGGCTGACATAATGCACCTACCTCACAGCTCAACCTCTTCATGTGGTTTCCAGATTTTACCATCACTCACAACGACTGTGAAGAAAAGATTAAAAATTAGCAAAGAGCACCTGATACATTATTGTCAACTGTTACAGCAGGGCCTATGCATTTCACAGGGGCTGGTATTCCACCCCTGAGTACCAGGGATCAGCGTAAGTTTGTTTACTTGTTGTGATGTCCTACCTGGTTTCCACATGCATGCATATTGTCATCAAGGGAAGAAGGCGGTATTGTTGTATTATGTTTTCTAGCCTCAATTTTAGGGTTTTCGATTGCTCCCTGGTATATCCTAATTCCTTAGGAGATAAATTCCTAGATAGTGAGCATCAGAGGGGGTATTCCTGTGGGACTGACATACTGCACTTACCTGACAGCTCATCAACTACATTTGGTTTCCAGATGCTACCATCGTTCACAATGTCCGTGAAGAGAAGAAAGACAACAGCCAACCAGCCCCTGATAACGTCTTGTCAGCGGTTACACCAGGGCTTATTAACTTGGCGGGAGCTGGTATTCCACCCATGAGTAGCAGGGATCAGTGTATGTTTGTTTACTTGTTGTACTATCCTACTTGGTTTCCATATGAATGCAGTATCATAAATGGAAGAATGTGGTTTTCTTGTATTGTCTTTCGTGAGCTGAATTTGTGGGGTCTCAGATCGCTGCCTGGTATATCCTCCTGCTTTATGTGATAAATTCCTAGAAACTGAGCATCAGAGGGGTATCTACATGTGTGCTTGGCATAATGCACTGAACTCACAGCTCGACCTCTTTATTTGGTTTCTAGATGCTACCGTCAATCACCGTGTCCACGAAGCGAGGATGGAAAACGGCCAACGAACACAGGATAACGTCTTGTCAGATGTTCTATCCGGGCTTATTAATATGCCAGGAGCTAGTATTCCAGCAATGAGTTCCAGGGATCTGTGTATGTGTGTTTTTTAGTTATACCGTCCTCCTTGATTTCCATATGCATGCATAGTGTCATGAAGGGAAGCAGGTTGTTTTGTGAATTATCTTTCCTGGCCTCAATTTGAGGGGCCTCAGATCATCATATGATCTATTATCCTGCTTTACGGGATAATTTTCTAAAAACTCATCGTCAGTGGGATATATCGGTGGGGTTGACGTAATGCACGTACCTCACAGCTTGGCCTCTCCCTTTGGTTTCCAGATGCTACCATTACTCACAGTGTTCGTGAAGAGAAGATGGAAAGTGGCAAACCCCGAACTGATAAGGTCGTATCAAATGTTGCACCACGGCTTGGTCATATGGCTGCGGGTGGTGTTCCATCCATGAGTACCAAGGATCTGTGTGTGTCCATTAATTAGTTGTACTGTCATGCTTGGTTTACATATGCATGCATATTTTCATGAAGGGTAGATGTGGTTTTATAGTATATTCTTCCCTAACGTCAATTTGAGGGATCTCAGTTGTCCACAGGGCATATCCTCCCCTGCTTTCTTAGATAATTTCCTAGAAACTGGGCATCAGGGTGATATATCTGTAGGGCTGACATAATGCACCTACCTCACAGCTCAACCTCTTCATGTGGTTTCCAGATTTTACCATCACTCACAACGACTGTGAAGAAAAGATTAAAAATTAGCAAAGAGCACCTGATACATTATTGTCAACTGTTACAGCAGGGCCTATGCATTTCACAGGGGCTGGTATTCCACCCCTGAGTACCAGGGATCAGCGTAAGTTTGTTTACTTGTTGTGATGTCCTACCTGGTTTCCACATGCATGCATATTGTCATCAAGGGAAGAAGGCGGTATTGTTGTATTATGTTTTCTAGCCTCAATTTTAGGGTTTTCGATTGCTCCCTGGTATATCCTAATTCCTTAGGAGATAAATTCCTAGATAGTGAGCATCAGAGGGGGTATTCCTGTGGGACTGACATACTGCACTTACCTGACAGCTCATCAACTACATTTGGTTTCCAGATGCTACCATCGTTCACAATGTCCGTGAAGAGAAGAAAGACAACAGCCAACCAGCCCCTGATAACGTCTTGTCAGCGGTTACACCAGGGCTTATTAACTTGGCGGGAGCTGGTATTCCACCCATGAGTAGCAGGGATCAGTGTATGTTTGTTTACTTGTTGTACTATCCTACTTGGTTTCCATATGAATGCAGTATCATAAATGGAAGAATGTGGTTTTCTTGTATTGTCTTTCGTGAGCTGAATTTGTGGGGTCTCAGATCGCTGCCTGGTATATCCTCCTGCTTTATGTGATAAATTCCTAGAAACTGAGCATCAGAGGGGTATCTACATGTGTGCTTGGCATAATGCACTGAACTCACAGCTCGACCTCTTTATTTGGTTTCTAGATGCTACCGTCAATCACCGTGTCCACGAAGCGAGGATGGAAAACGGCCAACGAACACAGGATAACGTCTTGTCAAATGTTCTATCCGGGCTTATTAATATGCCAGGAGCTAGTATTCCAGCAATGAGTTCCAGGGATCTGTGTATGTGTGTCTTTTAGTTATACCGTCCTCCTTGATTTCCATATGCATGCATAGTGTCATGAAGGGAAGAAGGTTGTTTTGTGAATTATCTTTCCTGGCCTCAATTTGAGGGGCCTCAGATCATCATATGATCTATTATCCTGCTTTACGGGATAATTTTCTAAAAACTCATCGTCAGTGGGATATATCGGTGGGGTTGACGTAATGCACGTACCTCACAGCTTGGCCTCTCCCTTTGGTTTCCAGATGCTACCATTACTCACAGTGTTCGTGAAGAGAAGATGGAAAGTGGCAAACCCCGAACTGATAAGGTCGTATCAAATGTTGCACCACGGCTTGGTCATATGGCTGCGGGTGGTGTTCCATCCATGAGTACCAAGGATCTGTGTATGTCCATTAATTAGTTGTACTGTCATGCTTGGTTTACATATGCATGCATATTTTCATGAAGGGTAGATGTGGTTTTATAGTATATTCTTCCCTAACGTCAATTTGAGGGATCTCAGTTGTCCACAGGGCATATCCTCCCCTGCTTTCTTAGATAATTTCCTAGAAACTGGGCATCAGGGTGATATATCTGTAGGGCTGACATAATGCACCTACCTCACAGCTCAACCTCTTCATGTGGTTTCCAGATTTTACCATCACTCACAACGACTGTGAAGAAAAGATTAAAAATTAGCAAAGAGCACCTGATACATTATTGTCAACTGTTACAGCAGGGCCTATGCATTTCACAGGGGCTGGTATTCCACCCCTGAGTACCAGGGATCAGCGTAAGTTTGTTTACTTGTTGTGATGTCCTACCTGGTTTCCACATGCATGCATATTGTCATCAAGGGAAGAAGGCGGTATTGTTGTATTATGTTTTCTAGCCTCAATTTTAGGGTTTTCGATTGCTCCCTGGTATATCCTAATTCCTTAGGAGATAAATTCCTAGATAGTGAGCATCAGAGGGGGTATTCCTGTGGGACTGACATACTGCACTTACCTGACAGCTCATCAACTACATTTGGTTTCCAGATGCTACCATCGTTCACAATGTCCGTGAAGAGAAGAAAGACAACAGCCAACCAGCCCCTGATAACGTCTTGTCAGCGGTTACACCAGGGCTTATTAACTTGGCGGGAGCTGGTATTCCACCCATGAGTAGCAGGGATCAGTGTATGTTTGTTTACTTGTTGTACTATCCTACTTGGTTTCCATATGAATGCAGTATCATAAATGGAAGAATGTGGTTTTCTTGTATTGTCTTTCGTGAGCTGAATTTGTGGGGTCTCAGATCGCTGCCTGGTATATCCTCCTGCTTTATGTGATAAATTCCTAGAAACTGAGCATCAGAGGGGTATATACATGTGTGCTTGGCATAATGCACTGAACTCACAGCTCGACCTCTTTATTTGGTTTCTAGATGCTACCGTCAATCACCGTGTCCACGAAGCGAGGATGGAAAACGGCCAACGAACACAGGATAACGTCTTGTCAGATGTTCTATCCGGGCTTATTAATATGCCAGGAGCTAGTATTCCAGCAATGAGTTCCAGGGATCTGTGTATGTGTGTCTTTTAGTTATACCGTCCTCCTTGATTTCCATATGCATGCATAGTGTCATGAAGGGAAGAAGGTTGTTTTGTGAATTATCTTTCCTGGCCTCAATTTGAGGGGCCTCAGATCATCATATGATCTATTATCCTGCTTTACGGGATAATTTTCTAAAAACTCATCGTCAGTGGGATATATCGGTGGGGTTGACGTAATGCACGTACCTCACAGCTTGGCCTCTCCCTTTGGTTTCCAGATGCTACCATTACTCACAGTGTTCGTGAAGAGAAGATGGAAAGTGGCAAACCCCGAACTGATAAGGTCGTATCAAATGTTGCACCACGGCTTGGTCATATGGCTGCGGGTGGTGTTCCATCCATGAGTACCAAGGATCTGTGTATGTCCATTAATTAGTTGTACTGTCATGCTTGGTTTACATATGCATGCATATTTTCATGAAGGGTAGATGTGGTTTTATAGTATATTCTTCCCTAACGTCAATTTGAGGGATCTCAGTTGTCCACAGGGCATATCCTCCCCTGCTTTCTTAGATAATTTCCTAGAAACTGGGCATCAGGGTGATATATCTGTAGGGCTGACATAATGCACCTACCTCACAGCTCAACCTCTTCATGTGGTTTCCAGATTTTACCATCACTCACAACGACTGTGAAGAAAAGATTAAAAATTAGCAAAGAGCACCTGATACATTATTGTCAACTGTTACAGCAGGGCCTATGCATTTCACAGGGGCTGGTATTCCACCCCTGAGTACCAGGGATCAGCGTAAGTTTGTTTACTTGTTGTGATGTCCTACCTGGTTTCCACATGCATGCATATTGTCATCAAGGGAAGAAGGCGGTATTGTTGTATTATGTTTTCTAGCCTCAATTTTAGGGTTTTCGATTGCTCCCTGGTATATCCTAATTCCTTAGGAGATAAATTCCTAGATAGTGAGCATCAGAGGGGGTATTCCTGTGGGACTGACATACTGCACTTACCTGACAGCTCATCAACTACATTTGGTTTCCAGATGCTACCATCGTTCACAATGTCCGTGAAGAGAAGAAAGACAACAGCCAACCAGCCCCTGATAACGTCTTGTCAGCGGTTACACCAGGGCTTATTAACTTGGCGGGAGCTGGTATTCCACCCATGAGTAGCAGGGATCAGTGTATGTTTGTTTACTTGTTGTACTATCCTACTTGGTTTCCATATGAATGCAGTATCATAAATGGAAGAATGTGGTTTTCTTGTATTGTCTTTCGTGAGCTGAATTTGTGGGGTCTCAGATCGCTGCCTGGTATATCCTCCTGCTTTATGTGATAAATTCCTAGAAACTGAGCATCAGAGGGGTATATACATGTGTGCTTGGCATAATGCACTGAACTCACAGCTCGACCTCTTTATTTGGTTTCTAGATGCTACCGTCAATCACCGTGTCCACGAAGCGAGGATGGAAAACGGCCAACGAACACAGGATAACGTCTTGTCAGATGTTCTATCCGGGCTTATTAATATGCCAGGAGCTAGTATTCCAGCAATGAGTTCCAGGGATCTGTGTATGTGTGTTTTTTAGTTATACCGTCCTCCTTGATTTCCATATGCATGCATAGTGTCATGAAGGGAAGCAGGTTGTTTTGTGAATTATCTTTCCTGGCCTCAATTTGAGGGGCCTCAGATCATCATATGATCTATTATCCTGCTTTACGGGATAATTTTCTAAAAACTCATCGTCAGTGGGATATATCGGTGGGGTTGACGTAATGCACGTACCTCACAGCTTGGCCTCTCCCTTTGGTTTCCAGATGCTACCATTACTCACAGTGTTCGTGAAGAGAAGATGGAAAGTGGCAAACCCCGAACTGATAAGGTCGTATCAAATGTTGCACCACGGCTTGGTCATATGGCTGCGGGTGGTGTTCCATCCATGAGTACCAAGGATCTGTGTGTGTCCATTAATTAGTTGTACTGTCATGCTTGGTTTACATATGCATGCATATTTTCATGAAGGGTAGATGTGGTTTTATAGTATATTCTTCCCTAACGTCAATTTGAGGGATCTCAGTTGTCCACAGGGCATATCCTCCCCTGCTTTCTTAGATAATTTCCTAGAAACTGGGCATCAGGGTGATATATCTGTAGGGCTGACATAATGCACCTACCTCACAGCTCAACCTCTTCATGTGGTTTCCAGATTTTACCATCACTCACAACGACTGTGAAGAAAAGATTAAAAATTAGCAAAGAGCACCTGATACATTATTGTCAACTGTTACAGCAGGGCCTATGCATTTCACAGGGGCTGGTATTCCACCCCTGAGTACCAGGGATCAGCGTAAGTTTGTTTACTTGTTGTGATGTCCTACCTGGTTTCCACATGCATGCATATTGTCATCAAGGGAAGAAGGCGGTATTGTTGTATTATGTTTTCTAGCCTCAATTTTAGGGTTTTCGATTGCTCCCTGGTATATCCTAATTCCTTAGGAGATAAATTCCTAGATAGTGAGCATCAGAGGGGGTATTCCTGTGGGACTGACATACTGCACTTACCTGACAGCTCATCAACTACATTTGGTTTCCAGATGCTACCATCGTTCACAATGTCCGTGAAGAGAAGAAAGACAACAGCCAACCAGCCCCTGATAACGTCTTGTCAGCGGTTACACCAGGGCTTATTAACTTGGCGGGAGCTGGTATTCCACCCATGAGTAGCAGGGATCAGTGTATGTTTGTTTACTTGTTGTACTATCCTACTTGGTTTCCATATGAATGCAGTATCATAAATGGAAGAATGTGGTTTTCTTGTATTGTCTTTCGTGAGCTGAATTTGTGGGGTCTCAGATCGCTGCCTGGTATATCCTCCTGCTTTATGTGATAAATTCCTAGAAACTGAGCATCAGAGGGGTATATACATGTGTGCTTGGCATAATGCACTGAACTCACAGCTCGACCTCTTTATTTGGTTTCTAGATGCTACCGTCAATCACCGTGTCCACGAAGCGAGGATGGAAAACGGCCAACGAACACAGGATAACGTCTTGTCAGATGTTCTATCCGGGCTTATTAATATGCCAGGAGCTAGTATTCCAGCAATGAGTTCCAGGGATCTGTGTATGTGTGTTTTTTAGTTATACCGTCCTCCTTGATTTCCATATGCATGCATAGTGTCATGAAGGGAAGCAGGTTGTTTTGTGAATTATCTTTCCTGGCCTCAATTTGAGGGGCCTCAGATCATCATATGATCTATTATCCTGCTTTACGGGATAATTTTCTAAAAACTCATCGTCAGTGGGATATATCGGTGGGGTTGACGTAATGCACGTACCTCACAGCTTGGCCTCTCCCTTTGGTTTCCAGATGCTACCATTACTCACAGTGTTCGTGAAGAGAAGATGGAAAGTGGCAAACCCCGAACTGATAAGGTCGTATCAAATGTTGCACCACGGCTTGGTCATATGGCTGCGGGTGGTGTTCCATCCATGAGTACCAAGGATCTGTGTGTGTCCATTAATTAGTTGTACTGTCATGCTTGGTTTACATATGCATGCATATTTTCATGAAGGGTAGATGTGGTTTTATAGTATATTCTTCCCTAACGTCAATTTGAGGGATCTCAGTTGTCCACAGGGCATATCCTCCCCTGCTTTCTTAGATAATTTCCTAGAAACTGGGCATCAGGGTGATATATCTGTAGGGCTGACATAATGCACCTACCTCACAGCTCAACCTCTTCATGTGGTTTCCAGATTTTACCATCACTCACAACGACTGTGAAGAAAAGATTAAAAATTAGCAAAGAGCACCTGATACATTATTGTCAACTGTTACAGCAGGGCCTATGCATTTCACAGGGGCTGGTATTCCACCCCTGAGTACCAGGGATCAGCGTAAGTTTGTTTACTTGTTGTGATGTCCTACCTGGTTTCCACATGCATGCATATTGTCATCAAGGGAAGAAGGCGGTATTGTTGTATTATGTTTTCTAGCCTCAATTTTAGGGTTTTCGATTGCTCCCTGGTATATCCTAATTCCTTAGGAGATAAATTCCTAGATAGTGAGCATCAGAGGGGGTATTCCTGTGGGACTGACATACTGCACTTACCTGACAGCTCATCAACTACATTTGGTTTCCAGATGCTACCATCGTTCACAATGTCCGTGAAGAGAAGAAAGACAACAGCCAACCAGCCCCTGATAACGTCTTGTCAGCGGTTACACCAGGGCTTATTAACTTGGCGGGAGCTGGTATTCCACCCATGAGTAGCAGGGATCAGTGTATGTTTGTTTACTTGTTGTACTATCCTACTTGGTTTCCATATGAATGCAGTATCATAAATGGAAGAATGTGGTTTTCTTGTATTGTCTTTCGTGAGCTGAATTTGTGGGGTCTCAGATCGCTGCCTGGTATATCCTCCTGCTTTATGTGATAAATTCCTAGAAACTGAGCATCAGAGGGGTATATACATGTGTGCTTGGCATAATGCACTGAACTCACAGCTCGACCTCTTTATTTGGTTTCTAGATGCTACCGTCAATCACCGTGTCCACGAAGCGAGGATGGAAAACGGCCAACGAACACAGGATAACGTCTTGTCAAATGTTCTATCCGGGCTTATTAATATGCCAGGAGCTAGTATTCCAGCAATGAGTTCCAGGGATCTGTGTATGTGTGTCTTTTAGTTATACCGTCCTCCTTGATTTCCATATGCATGCATAGTGTCATGAAGGGAAGAAGGTTGTTTTGTGAATTATCTTTCCTGGCCTCAATTTGAGGGGCCTCAGATCATCATATGATCTATTATCCTGCTTTACGGGATAATTTTCTAAAAACTCATCGTCAGTGGGATATATCGGTGGGGTTGACGTAATGCACGTACCTCACAGCTTGGCCTCTCCCTTTGGTTTCCAGATGCTACCATTACTCACAGTGTTCGTGAAGAGAAGATGGAAAGTGGCAAACCCCGAACTGATAAGGTCGTATCAAATGTTGCACCACGGCTTGGTCATATGGCTGCGGGTGGTGTTCCATCCATGAGTACCAAGGATCTGTGTGTGTCCATTAATTAGTTGTACTGTCATGCTTGGTTTACATATGCATGCATATTTTCATGAAGGGTAGATGTGGTTTTATAGTATATTCTTCCCTAACGTCAATTTGAGGGATCTCAGTTGTCCACAGGGCATATCCTCCCCTGCTTTCTTAGATAATTTCCTAGAAACTGGGCATCAGGGTGATATATCTGTAGGGCTGACATAATGCACCTACCTCACAGCTCAACCTCTTCATGTGGTTTCCAGATTTTACCATCACTCACAACGACTGTGAAGAAAAGATTAAAAATTAGCAAAGAGCACCTGATACATTATTGTCAACTGTTACAGCAGGGCCTATGCATTTCACAGGGGCTGGTATTCCACCCCTGAGTACCAGGGATCAGCGTAAGTTTGTTTACTTGTTGTGATGTCCTACCTGGTTTCCACATGCATGCATATTGTCATCAAGGGAAGAAGGCGGTATTGTTGTATTATGTTTTCTAGCCTCAATTTTAGGGTTTTCGATTGCTCCCTGGTATATCCTAATTCCTTAGGAGATAAATTCCTAGATAGTGAGCATCAGAGGGGGTATTCCTGTGGGACTGACATACTGCACTTACCTGACAGCTCATCAACTACATTTGGTTTCCAGATGCTACCATCGTTCACAATGTCCGTGAAGAGAAGAAAGACAACAGCCAACCAGCCCCTGATAACGTCTTGTCAGCGGTTACACCAGGGCTTATTAACTTGGCGGGAGCTGGTATTCCACCCATGAGTAGCAGGGATCAGTGTATGTTTGTTTACTTGTTGTACTATCCTACTTGGTTTCCATATGAATGCAGTATCATAAATGGAAGAATGTGGTTTTCTTGTATTGTCTTTCGTGAGCTGAATTTGTGGGGTCTCAGATCGCTGCCTGGTATATCCTCCTGCTTTATGTGATAAATTCCTAGAAACTGAGCATCAGAGGGGTATATACATGTGTGCTTGGCATAATGCACTGAACTCACAGCTCGACCTCTTTATTTGGTTTCTAGATGCTACCGTCAATCACCGTGTCCACGAAGCGAGGATGGAAAACGGCCAACGAACACAGGATAACGTCTTGTCAAATGTTCTATCCGGGCTTATTAATATGCCAGGAGCTAGTATTCCAGCAATGAGTTCCAGGGATCTGTGTATGTGTGTCTTTTAGTTATACCGTCCTCCTTGATTTCCATATGCATGCATAGTGTCATGAAGGGAAGAAGGTTGTTTTGTGAATTATCTTTCCTGGCCTCAATTTGAGGGGCCTCAGATCATCATATGATCTATTATCCTGCTTTACGGGATAATTTTCTAAAAACTCATCGTCAGTGGGATATATCGGTGGGGTTGACGTAATGCACGTACCTCACAGCTTGGCCTCTCCCTTTGGTTTCCAGATGCTACCATTACTCACAGTGTTCGTGAAGAGAAGATGGAAAGTGGCAAACCCCGAACTGATAAGGTCGTATCAAATGTTGCACCACGGCTTGGTCATATGGCTGCGGGTGGTGTTCCATCCATGAGTACCAAGGATCTGTGTGTGTCCATTAATTAGTTGTACTGTCATGCTTGGTTTACATATGCATGCATATTTTCATGAAGGGTAGATGTGGTTTTATAGTATATTCTTCCCTAACGTCAATTTGAGGGATCTCAGTTGTCCACAGGGCATATCCTCCCCTGCTTTCTTAGATAATTTCCTAGAAACTGGGCATCAGGGTGATATATCTGTAGGGCTGACATAATGCACCTACCTCACAGCTCAACCTCTTCATGTGGTTTCCAGATTTTACCATCACTCACAACGACTGTGAAGAAAAGATTAAAAATTAGCAAAGAGCACCTGATACATTATTGTCAACTGTTACAGCAGGGCCTATGCATTTCACAGGGGCTGGTATTCCACCCCTGAGTACCAGGGATCAGCGTAAGTTTGTTTACTTGTTGTGATGTCCTACCTGGTTTCCACATGCATGCATATTGTCATCAAGGGAAGAAGGCGGTATTGTTGTATTATGTTTTCTAGCCTCAATTTTAGGGTTTTCGATTGCTCCCTGGTATATCCTAATTCCTTAGGAGATAAATTCCTAGATAGTGAGCATCAGAGGGGGTATTCCTGTGGGACTGACATACTGCACTTACCTGACAGCTCATCAACTACATTTGGTTTCCAGATGCTACCATCGTTCACAATGTCCGTGAAGAGAAGAAAGACAACAGCCAACCAGCCCCTGATAACGTCTTGTCAGCGGTTACACCAGGGCTTATTAACTTGGCGGGAGCTGGTATTCCACCCATGAGTAGCAGGGATCAGTGTATGTTTGTTTACTTGTTGTACTATCCTACTTGGTTTCCATATGAATGCAGTATCATAAATGGAAGAATGTGGTTTTCTTGTATTGTCTTTCGTGAGCTGAATTTGTGGGGTCTCAGATCGCTGCCTGGTATATCCTCCTGCTTTATGTGATAAATTCCTAGAAACTGAGCATCAGAGGGGTATATACATGTGTGCTTGGCATAATGCACTGAACTCACAGCTCGACCTCTTTATTTGGTTTCTAGATGCTACCGTCAATCACCGTGTCCACGAAGCGAGGATGGAAAACGGCCAACGAACACAGGATAACGTCTTGTCAAATGTTCTATCCGGGCTTATTAATATGCCAGGAGCTAGTATTCCAGCAATGAGTTCCAGGGATCTGTGTATGTGTGTCTTTTAGTTATACCGTCCTCCTTGATTTCCATATGCATGCATAGTGTCATGAAGGGAAGAAGGTTGTTTTGTGAATTATCTTTCCTGGCCTCAATTTGAGGGGCCTCAGATCATCATATGATCTATTATCCTGCTTTACGGGATAATTTTCTAAAAACTCATCGTCAGTGGGATATATCGGTGGGGTTGACGTAATGCACGTACCTCACAGCTTGGCCTCTCCCTTTGGTTTCCAGATGCTACCATTACTCACAGTGTTCGTGAAGAGAAGATGGAAAGTGGCAAACCCCGAACTGATAAGGTCGTATCAAATGTTGCACCACGGCTTGGTCATATGGCTGCGGGTGGTGTTCCATCCATGAGTACCAAGGATCTGTGTGTGTCCATTAATTAGTTGTACTGTCATGCTTGGTTTACATATGCATGCATATTTTCATGAAGGGTAGATGTGGTTTTATAGTATATTCTTCCCTAACGTCAATTTGAGGGATCTCAGTTGTCCACAGGGCATATCCTCCCCTGCTTTCTTAGATAATTTCCTAGAAACTGGGCATCAGGGTGATATATCTGTAGGGCTGACATAATGCACCTACCTCACAGCTCAACCTCTTCATGTGGTTTCCAGATTTTACCATCACTCACAACGACTGTGAAGAAAAGATTAAAAATTAGCAAAGAGCACCTGATACATTATTGTCAACTGTTACAGCAGGGCCTATGCATTTCACAGGGGCTGGTATTCCACCCCTGAGTACCAGGGATCAGCGTAAGTTTGTTTACTTGTTGTGATGTCCTACCTGGTTTCCACATGCATGCATATTGTCATCAAGGGAAGAAGGCGGTATTGTTGTATTATGTTTTCTAGCCTCAATTTTAGGGTTTTCGATTGCTCCCTGGTATATCCTAATTCCTTAGGAGATAAATTCCTAGATAGTGAGCATCAGAGGGGGTATTCCTGTGGGACTGACATACTGCACTTACCTGACAGCTCATCAACTACATTTGGTTTCCAGATGCTACCATCGTTCACAATGTCCGTGAAGAGAAGAAAGACAACAGCCAACCAGCCCCTGATAACGTCTTGTCAGCGGTTACACCAGGGCTTATTAACTTGGCGGGAGCTGGTATTCCACCCATGAGTAGCAGGGATCAGTGTATGTTTGTTTACTTGTTGTACTATCCTACTTGGTTTCCATATGAATGCAGTATCATAAATGGAAGAATGTGGTTTTCTTGTATTGTCTTTCGTGAGCTGAATTTGTGGGGTCTCAGATCGCTGCCTGGTATATCCTCCTGCTTTATGTGATAAATTCCTAGAAACTGAGCATCAGAGGGGTATATACATGTGTGCTTGGCATAATGCACTGAACTCACAGCTCGACCTCTTTATTTGGTTTCTAGATGCTACCGTCAATCACCGTGTCCACGAAGCGAGGATGGAAAACGGCCAACGAACACAGGATAACGTCTTGTCAAATGTTCTATCCGGGCTTATTAATATGCCAGGAGCTAGTATTCCAGCAATGAGTTCCAGGGATCTGTGTATGTGTGTTTTTTAGTTATACCGTCCTCCTTGATTTCCATATGCATGCATAGTGTCATGAAGGGAAGAAGGTTGTTTTGTGAATTATCTTTCCTGGCCTCAATTTGAGGGGCCTCAGATCATCATATGATCTATTATCCTGCTTTACGGGATAATTTTCTAAAAACTCATCGTCAGTGGGATATATCGGTGGGGTTGACGTAATGCACGTACCTCACAGCTTGGCCTCTCCCTTTGGTTTCCAGATGCTACCATTACTCACAGTGTTCGTGAAGAGAAGATGGAAAGTGGCAAACCCCGAACTGATAAGGTCGTATCAAATGTTGCACCACGGCTTGGTCATATGGCTGCGGGTGGTGTTCCATCCATGAGTACCAAGGATCTGTGTATGTCCATTAATTAGTTGTACTGTCATGCTTGGTTTACATATGCATGCATATTTTCATGAAGGGTAGATGTGGTTTTATAGTATATTCTTCCCTAACGTCAATTTGAGGGATCTCAGTTGTCCACAGGGCATATCCTCCCCTGCTTTCTTAGATAATTTCCTAGAAACTGGGCATCAGGGTGATATATCTGTAGGGCTGACATAATGCACCTGCCTCACAGCTCAACCTCTTCATGTGGTTTCCAGATTTTACCATCACTCACAACGACTGTGAAGAAAAGATTAAAAATTAGCAAAGAGCACCTGATACATTATTGTCAACTGTTACAGCAGGGCCTATGCATTTCACAGGGGCTGGTATTCCACCCCTGAGTACCAGGGATCAGCGTAAGTTTGTTTACTTGTTGTGATGTCCTACCTGGTTTCCACATGCATGCATATTGTCATCAAGGGAAGAAGGCGGTATTGTTGTATTATGTTTTCTAGCCTCAATTTTAGGGTTTTCGATTGCTCCCTGGTATATCCTAATTCCTTAGGAGATAAATTCCTAGATAGTGAGCATCAGAGGGGGTATTCCTGTGGGACTGACATACTGCACTTACCTGACAGCTCATGAACTACATTTGGTTTCCAGATGCTACCATCGTTCACAATGTCCGTGAAGAGAAGAAAGACAACAGCCAACCAGCCCCTGATAACGTCTTGTCAGCGGTTACACCAGGGCTTATTAACTTGGCGGGAGCTGGTATTCCACCCATGAGTAGCAGGGATCAGTGTATGTTTGTTTACTTGTTGTACTATCCTACTTGGTTTCCATATGAATGCAGTATCATAAATGGAAGAATGTGGTTTTCTTGTATTGTCTTTCGTGAGCTGAATTTGTGGGGTCTCAGATCGCTGCCTGGTATATCCTCCTGCTTTATGTGATAAATTCCTAGAAACTGAGCATCAGAGGGGTATATACATGTGTGCTTGGCATAATGCACTGAACTCACAGCTCGACCTCTTTATTTGGTTTCTAGATGCTACCGTCAATCACCGTGTCCACGAAGCGAGGATGGAAAACGGCCAACGAACACAGGATAACGTCTTGTCAAATGTTCTATCCGGGCTTATTAATATGCCAGGAGCTAGTATTCCAGCAATGAGTTCCAGGGATCTGTGTATGTGTGTTTTTTAGTTATACCGTCCTCCTTGATTTCCATATGCATGCATAGTGTCATGAAGGGAAGAAGGTTGTTTTGTGAATTATCTTTCCTGGCCTCAATTTGAGGGGCCTCAGATCATCATATGATCTATTATCCTGCTTTACGGGATAATTTTCTAAAAACTCATCGTCAGTGGGATATATCGGTGGGGTTGACGTAATGCACGTACCTCACAGCTTGGCCTCTCCCTTTGGTTTCCAGATGCTACCATTACTCACAGTGTTCGTGAAGAGAAGATGGAAAGTGGCAAACCCCGAACTGATAAGGTCGTATCAAATGTTGCACCACGGCTTGGTCATATGGCTGCGGGTGGTGTTCCATCCATGAGTACCAAGGATCTGTGTATGTCCATTAATTAGTTGTACTGTCATGCTTGGTTTACATATGCATGCATATTTTCATGAAGGGTAGATGTGGTTTTATAGTATATTCTTCCCTAACGTCAATTTGAGGGATCTCAGTTGTCCACAGGGCATATCCTCCCCTGCTTTCTTAGATAATTTCCTAGAAACTGGGCATCAGGGTGATATATCTGTAGGGCTGACATAATGCACCTGCCTCACAGCTCAACCTCTTCATGTGGTTTCCAGATTTTACCATCACTCACAACGACTGTGAAGAAAAGATTAAAAATTAGCAAAGAGCACCTGATACATTATTGTCAACTGTTACAGCAGGGCCTATGCATTTCACAGGGGCTGGTATTCCACCCCTGAGTACCAGGGATCAGCGTAAGTTTGTTTACTTGTTGTGATGTCCTACCTGGTTTCCACATGCATGCATATTGTCATCAAGGGAAGAAGGCGGTATTGTTGTATTATGTTTTCTAGCCTCAATTTTAGGGTTTTCGATTGCTCCCTGGTATATCCTAATTCCTTAGGAGATAAATTCCTAGATAGTGAGCATCAGAGGGGGTATTCCTGTGGGACTGACATACTGCACTTACCTGACAGCTCATCAACTACATTTGGTTTCCAGATGCTACCATCGTTCACAATGTCCGTGAAAAGAAGAAAGACAACAGCCAACCAGCCCCTGATAACGTCTTGTCAGCGATTACACCAGGGCTTATTAACTTGGCGGGAGCTGGTATTCCACCCATGAGTAGCAGGGATCAGTGTATGTTTGTTTACTTGTTGTACTATCCTACTTGGTTTCCATATGAATGCAGTATCATAAATGGAAGAATGTGGTTTTCTTGTATTGTCTTTCGTGAGCTGAATTTGTGGGGTCTCAGATCGCTGCCTGGTATATCCTCCTGCTTTATGTGATAAATTCCTAGAAACTGAGCATCAGAGGGGTATATACATGTGTGCTTGGCATAATGCACTGAACTCACAGCTCGACCTCTTTATTTGGTTTCTAGATGCTACCGTCAATCACCGTGTCCACGAAGCGAGGATGGAAAACGGCCAACGAACACAGGATAACGTCTTGTCAAATGTTCTATCCGGGCTTATTAATATGCCAGGAGCTAGTATTCCAGCAATGAGTTCCAGGGATCTGTGTATGTGTGTTTTTTAGTTATACCGTCCTCCTTGATTTCCATATGCATGCATAGTGTCATGAAGGGAAGAAGGTTGTTTTGTGAATTATCTTTCCTGGCCTCAATTTGAGGGGCCTCAGATCATCATATGATCTATTATCCTGCTTTACGGGATAATTTTCTAAAAACTCATCGTCAGTGGGATATATCGGTGGGGTTGACGTAATGCACGTACCTCACAGCTTGGCCTCTCCCTTTGGTTTCCAGATGCTACCATTACTCACAGTGTTCGTGAAGAGAAGATGGAAAGTGGCAAACCCCGAACTGATAAGGTCGTATCAAATGTTGCACCACGGCTTGGTCATATGGCTGCGGGTGGTGTTCCATCCATGAGTACCAAGGATCTGTGTATGTCCATTAATTAGTTGTACTGTCATGCTTGGTTTACATATGCATGCATATTTTCATGAAGGGTAGATGTGGTTTTATAGTATATTCTTCCCTAACGTCAATTTGAGGGATCTCAGTTGTCCACAGGGCATATCCTCCCCTGCTTTCTTAGATAATTTCCTAGAAACTGGGCATCAGGGTGATATATCTGTAGGGCTGACATAATGCACCTACCTCACAGCTCAACCTCTTCATGTGGTTTCCAGATTTTACCATCACTCACAACGACTGTGAAGAAAAGATTAAAAATTAGCAAAGAGCACCTGATACATTATTGTCAACTGTTACAGCAGGGCCTATGCATTTCACAGGGGCTGGTATTCCACCCCTGAGTACCAGGGATCAGCGTAAGTTTGTTTACTTGTTGTGATGTCCTACCTGGTTTCCACATGCATGCATATTGTCATCAAGGGAAGAAGGCGGTATTGTTGTATTATGTTTTCTAGCCTCAATTTTAGGGTTTTCGATTGCTCCCTAGTATATCCTAATTCCTTAGGAGATAAATTCCTAGATAGTGAGCATCAGAGGGGGTATTCCTGTGGGACTGACATACTGCACTTACCTGACAGCTCATCAACTACATTTGGTTTCCAGATGCTACCATCGTTCACAATGTCCGTGAAGAGAAGAAAGACAACAGCCAACCAGCCCCTGATAACGTCTTGTCAGCGGTTACACCAGGGCTTATTAACTTGGCGGGAGCTGGTATTCCACCCATGAGTAGCAGGGATCAGTGTATGTTTGTTTACTTGTTGTACTATCCTACTTGGTTTCCATATGAATGCAGTATCATAAATGGAAGAATGTGGTTTTCTTGTATTGTCTTTCGTGAGCTGAATTTGTGGGGTCTCAGATCGCTGCCTGGTATATCCTCCTGCTTTATGTGATAAATTCCTAGAAACTGAGCATCAGAGGGGTATATACATGTGTGCTTGGCATAATGCACTGAACTCACAGCTCGACCTCTTTATTTGGTTTCTAGATGCTACCGTCAATCACCGTGTCCACGAAGCGAGGATGGAAAACGGCCAACGAACACAGGATAACGTCTTGTCAGATGTTCTATCCGGGCTTATTAATATGCCAGGAGCTAGTATTCCAGCAATGAGTTCCAGGGATCTGTGTATGTGTGTTTTTTAGTTATACCGTCCTCCTTGATTTCCATATGCATGCATAGTGTCATGAAGGGAAGAAGGTTGTTTTGTGAATTATCTTTCCTGGCCTCAATTTGAGGGGCCTCAGATCATCATATGATCTATTATCCTGCTTTACGGGATAATTTTCTAAAAACTCATCGTCAGTGGGATATATCGGTGGGGTTGACGTAATGCACGTACCTCACAGCTTGGCCTCTCCCTTTGGTTTCCAGATGCTACCATTACTCACAGTGTTCGTGAAGAGAAGATGGAAAGTGGCAAACCCCGAACTGATAAGGTCGTATCAAATGTTGCACCACGGCTTGGTCATATGGCTGCGGGTGGTGTTCCATCCATGAGTACCAAGGATCTGTGTATGTCCATTAATTAGTTGTACTGTCATGCTTGGTTTACATATGCATGCATATTTTCATGAAGGGTAGATGTGGTTTTATAGTATATTCTTCCCTAATGTCAATTTGAGGGATCTCAGTTGTCCACAGGGCATATCCTCCCCTGCTTTCTTAGATAATTTCCTAGAAACTGGGCATCAGGGTGATATATCTGTAGGGCTGACATAATGCACCTGCCTCACAGCTCAACCTCTTCATGTGGTTTCCAGATTTTACCATCACTCACAACGACTGTGAAGAAAAGATTAAAAATTAGCAAAGAGCACCTGATACATTATTGTCAACTGTTACAGCAGGGCCTATGCATTTCACAGGGGCTGGTATTCCACCCCTGAGTACCAGGGATCAGCGTAAGTTTGTTTACTTGTTGTGATGTCCTACCTGGTTTCCACATGCATGCATATTGTCATCAAGGGAAGAAGGCGGTATTGTTGTATTATGTTTTCTAGCCTCAATTTTAGGGTTTTCGATTGCTCCCTGGTATATCCTAATTCCTTAGGAGATAAATTCCTAGATAGTGAGCATCAGAGGGGGTATTCCTGTGGGACTGACATACTGCACTTACCTGACAGCTCATCAACTACATTTGGTTTCCAGATGCTACCATCGTTCACAATGTCCGTGAAGAGAAGAAAGACAACAGCCAACCAGCCCCTGATAACGTCTTGTCAGCGGTTACACCAGGGCTTATTAACTTGGCGGGAGCTGGTATTCCACCCATGAGTAGCAGGGATCAGTGTATGTTTGTTTACTTGTTGTACTATCCTACTTGGTTTCCATATGAATTCAGTATCATAAATGGAAGAATGTGGTTTTCTTGTATTGTCTTTCGTGAGCTGAATTTGTGGGGTCTCAGATCGCTGCCTGGTATATCCTCCTGCTTTATGTGATAAATTCCTAGAAACTGAGCATCAGAGGGGTATCTACATGTGTGCTTGGCATAATGCACTGAACTCACAGCTCGACCTCTTTATTTGGTTTCTAGATGCTACCGTCAATCACCGTGTCCACGAAGCGAGGATGGAAAACGGCCAACGAACACAGGATAACGTCTTGTCAAATGTTCTATCCGGGCTTATTAATATGCCAGGAGCTAGTATTCCAGCAATGAGTTCCAGGGATCTGTGTATGTGTGTTTTTTAGTTATACCGTCCTCCTTGATTTCCATATGCATGCATAGTGTCATGAAGGGAAGAAGGTTGTTTTGTGAATTATCTTTCCTGGCCTCAATTTGAGGGGCCTCAGATCATCATATGATCTATTATCCTGCTTTACGGGATAATTTTCTAAAAACTCATCGTCAGTGGGATATATCGGTGGGGTTGACGTAATGCACGTACCTCACAGCTTGGCCTCTCCCTTTGGTTTCCAGATGCTACCATTACTCACAGTGTTCGTGAAGAGAAGATGGAAAGTGGCAAACCCCGAACTGATAAGGTCGTATCAAATGTTGCACCACGGCTTGGTCATATGGCTGCGGGTGGTGTTCCATCCATGAGTACCAAGGATCTGTGTATGTCCATTAATTAGTTGTACTGTCATGCTTGGTTTACATATGCATGCATATTTTCATGAAGGGTAGATGTGGTTTTATAGTATATTCTTCCCTAACGTCAATTTGAGGGATCTCAGTTGTCCACAGGGCATATCCTCCCCTGCTTTCTTAGATAATTTCCTAGAAACTGGGCATCAGGGTGATATATCTGTAGGGCTGACATAATGCACCTACCTCACAGCTCAACCTCTTCATGTGGTTTCCAGATTTTACCATCACTCACAACGACTGTGAAGAAAAGATTAAAAATTAGCAAAGAGCACCTGATACATTATTGTCAACTGTTACAGCAGGGCCTATGCATTTCACAGGGGCTGGTATTCCACCCCTGAGTACCAGGGATCAGCGTAAGTTTGTTTACTTGTTGTGATGTCCTACCTGGTTTCCACATGCATGCATATTGTCATCAAGGGAAGAAGGCGGTATTGTTGTATTATGTTTTCTAGCCTCAATTTTAGGGTTTTCGATTGCTCCCTGGTATATCCTAATTCCTTAGGAGATAAATTCCTAGATAGTGAGCATCAGAGGGGGTATTCCTGTGGGACTGACATACTGCACTTACCTGACAGCTCATCAACTACATTTGGTTTCCAGATGCTACCATCGTTCACAATGTCCGTGAAGAGAAGAAAGACAACAGCCAACCAGCCCCTGATAACGTCTTGTCAGCGGTTACACCAGGGCTTATTAACTTGGCGGGAGCTGGTATTCCACCCATGAGTAGCAGGGATCAGTGTATGTTTGTTTACTTGTTGTACTATCCTACTTGGTTTCCATATGAATGCAGTATCATAAATGGAAGAATGTGGTTTTCTTGTATTGTCTTTCGTGAGCTGAATTTGTGGGGTCTCAGATCGCTGCCTGGTATATCCTCCTGCTTTATGTGATAAATTCCTAGAAACTGAGCATCAGAGGGGTATATACATGTGTGCTTGGCATAATGCACTGAACTCACAGCTCGACCTCTTTATTTGGTTTCTAGATGCTACCGTCAATCACCGTGTCCACGAAGCGAGGATGGAAAACGGCCAACGAACACAGGATAACGTCTTGTCAGATGTTCTATCCGGGCTTATTAATATGCCAGGAGCTAGTATTCCAGCAATGAGTTCCAGGGATCTGTGTATGTGTGTCTTTTAGTTATACCGTCCTCCTTGATTTCCATATGCATGCATAGTGTCATGAAGGGAAGAAGGTTGTTTTGTGAATTATCTTTCCTGGCCTCAATTTGAGGGGCCTCAGATCATCATATGATCTATTATCCTGCTTTACGGGATAATTTTCTAAAAACTCATCGTCAGTGGGATATATCGGTGGGGTTGACGTAATGCACGTACCTCACAGCTTGGCCTCTCCCTTTGGTTTCCAGATGCTACCATTACTCACAGTGTTCGTGAAGAGAAGATGGAAAGTGGCAAACCCCGAACTGATAAGGTCGTATCAAATGTTGCACCACGGCTTGGTCATATGGCTGCGGGTGGTGTTCCATCCATGAGTACCAAGGATCTGTGTATGTCCATTAATTAGTTGTACTGTCATGCTTGGTTTACATATGCATGCATATTTTCATGAAGGGTAGATGTGGTTTTATAGTATATTCTTCCCTAACGTCAATTTGAGGGATCTCAGTTGTCCACAGGGCATATCCTCCCCTGCTTTCTTAGATAATTTCCTAGAAAGTGGGCATCAGGGTGATATATCTGTAGGGCTGACATAATGCACCTACCTCACAGCTCAACCTCTTCATGTGGTTTCCAGATTTTACCATCACTCACAACGACTGTGAAGAAAAGATTAATAATTAGCAAAGAGCACCTGATACATTATTGTCAACTGTTACAGCAGGGCCTATGCATTTCACAGGGGCTGGTATTCCACCCCTGAGTACCAGGGATCAGCGTAAGTTTGTTTACTTGTTGTGATGTCCTACCTGGTTTCCACATGCATGCATATTGTCATCAAGGGAAGAAGGCGGTATTGTTGTATTATGTTTTCTAGCCTCAATTTTAGGGTTTTCGATTGCTCCCTGGTATATCCTAATTCCTTAGGAGATAAATTCCTAGATAGTGAGCATCAGAGGGGGTATTCCTGTGGGACTGACATACTGCACTTACCTGACAGCTCATCAACTACATTTGGTTTCCAGATGCTACCATCGTTCACAATGTCCGTGAAGAGAAGAAAGACAACAGCCAACCAGCCCCTGATAACGTCTTGTCAGCGGTTACACCAGGGCTTATTAACTTGGCGGGAGCTGGTATTCCACCCATGAGTAGCAGGGATCAGTGTATGTTTGTTTACTTGTTGTACTATCCTACTTGGTTTCCATATGAATGCAGTATCATAAATGGAAGAATGTGGTTTTCTTGTATTGTCTTTCGTGAGCTGAATTTGTGGGGTCTCAGATCGCTGCCTGGTATATCCTCCTGCTTTATGTGATAAATTCCTAGAAACTGAGCATCAGAGGGGTATATACATGTGTGCTTGGCATAATGCACTGAACTCACAGCTCGACCTCTTTATTTGGTTTCTAGATGCTACCGTCAATCACCGTGTCCACGAAGCGAGGATGGAAAACGGCCAACGAACACAGGATAACGTCTTGTCAAATGTTCTATCCGGGCTTATTAATATGCCAGGAGCTAGTATTCCAGCAATGAGTTCCAGGGATCTGTGTATGTGTGTTTTTTAGTTATACCGTCCTCCTTGATTTCCATATGCATGCATAGTGTCATGAAGGGAAGAAGGTTGTTTTGTGAATTATCTTTCCTGGCCTCAATTTGAGGGGCCTCAGATCATCATATGATCTATTATCCTGCTTTACGGGATAATTTTCTAAAAACTCATCGTCAGTGGGATATATCGGTGGGGTTGACGTAATGCACGTACCTCACAGCTTGGCCTCTCCCTTTGGTTTCCAGATGCTACCATTACTCACAGTGTTCGTGAAGAGAAGATGGAAAGTGGCAAACCCCGAACTGATAAGGTCGTATCAAATGTTGCACCACGGCTTGGTCATATGGCTGCGGGTGGTGTTCCATCCATGAGTACCAAGGATCTGTGTATGTCCATTAATTAGTTGTACTGTCATGCTTGGTTTACATATGCATGCATATTTTCATGAAGGGTAGATGTGGTTTTATAGTATATTCTTCCCTAACGTCAATTTGAGGGATCTCAGTTGTCCACAGGGCATATCCTCCCCTGCTTTCTTAGATAATTTCCTAGAAACTGGGCATCAGGGTGATATATCTGTAGGGCTGACATAATGCACCTACCTCACAGCTCAACCTCTTCATGTGGTTTCCAGATTTTACCATCACTCACAACGACTGTGAAGAAAAGATTAAAAATTAGCAAAGAGCACCTGATACATTATTGTCAACTGTTACAGCAGGGCCTATGCATTTCACAGGGGCTGGTATTCCACCCCTGAGTACCAGGGATCAGCGTAAGTTTGTTTACTTGTTGTGATGTCCTACCTGGTTTCCACATGCATGCATATTGTCATCAAGGGAAGAAGGCGGTATTGTTGTATTATGTTTTCTAGCCTCAATTTTAGGGTTTTCGATTGCTCCCTGGTATATCCTAATTCCTTAGGAGATAAATTCCTAGATAGTGAGCATCAGAGGGGGTATTCCTGTGGGACTGACATACTGCACTTACCTGACAGCTCATCAACTACATTTGGTTTCCAGATGCTACCATCGTTCACAATGTCCGTGAAGAGAAGAAAGACAACAGCCAACCAGCCCCTGATAACGTCTTGTCAGCGGTTACACCAGGGCTTATTAACTTGGCGGGAGCTGGTATTCCACCCATGAGTAGCAGGGATCAGTGTATGTTTGTTTACTTGTTGTACTATCCTACTTGGTTTCCATATGAATGCAGTATCATAAATGGAAGAATGTGGTTTTCTTGTATTGTCTTTCGTGAGCTGAATTTGTGGGGTCTCAGATCGCTGCCTGGTATATCCTCCTGCTTTATGTGATAAATTCCTAGAAACTGAGCATCAGAGGGGTATATACATGTGTGCTTGGCATAATGCACTGAACTCACAGCTCGACCTCTTTATTTGGTTTCTAGATGCTACCGTCAATCACCGTGTCCACGAAGCGAGGATGGAAAACGGCCAACGAACACAGGATAACGTCTTGTCAAATGTTCTATCCGGGCTTATTAATATGCCAGGAGCTAGTATTCCAGCAATGAGTTCCAGGGATCTGTGTATGTGTGTCTTTTAGTTATACCGTCCTCCTTGATTTCCATATGCATGCATAGTGTCATGAAGGGAAGAAGGTTGTTTTGTGAATTATCTTTCCTGGCCTCAATTTGAGGGGCCTCAGATCATCATATGATCTATTATCCTGCTTTACGGGATAATTTTCTAAAAACTCATCGTCAGTGGGATATATCGGTGGGGTTGACGTAATGCACGTACCTCACAGCTTGGCCTCTCCCTTTGGTTTCCAGATGCTACCATTACTCACAGTGTTCGTGAAGAGAAGATGGAAAGTGGCAAACCCCGAACTGATAAGGTCGTATCAAATGTTGCACCACGGCTTGGTCATATGGCTGCGGGTGGTGTTCCATCCATGAGTACCAAGGATCTGTGTGTGTCCATTAATTAGTTGTACTGTCATGCTTGGTTTACATATGCATGCATATTTTCATGAAGGGTAGATGTGGTTTTATAGTATATTCTTCCCTAACGTCAATTTGAGGGATCTCAGTTGTCCACAGGGCATATCCTCCCCTGCTTTCTTAGATAATTTCCTAGAAACTGGGCATCAGGGTGATATATCTGTAGGGCTGACATAATGCACCTACCTCACAGCTCAACCTCTTCATGTGGTTTCCAGATTTTACCATCACTCACAACGACTGTGAAGAAAAGATTAAAAATTAGCAAAGAGCACCTGATACATTATTGTCAACTGTTACAGCAGGGCCTATGCATTTCACAGGGGCTGGTATTCCACCCCTGAGTACCAGGGATCAGCGTAAGTTTGTTTACTTGTTGTGATGTCCTACCTGGTTTCCACATGCATGCATATTGTCATCAAGGGAAGAAGGCGGTATTGTTGTATTATGTTTTCTAGCCTCAATTTTAGGGTTTTCGATTGCTCCCTGGTATATCCTAATTCCTTAGGAGATAAATTCCTAGATAGTGAGCATCAGAGGGGGTATTCCTGTGGGACTGACATACTGCACTTACCTGACAGCTCATCAACTACATTTGGTTTCCAGATGCTACCATCGTTCACAATGTCCGTGAAGAGAAGAAAGACAACAGCCAACCAGCCCCTGATAACGTCTTGTCAGCGGTTACACCAGGGCTTATTAACTTGGCGGGAGCTGGTATTCCACCCATGAGTAGCAGGGATCAGTGTATGTTTGTTTACTTGTTGTACTATCCTACTTGGTTTCCATATGAATGCAGTATCATAAATGGAAGAATGTGGTTTTCTTGTATTGTCTTTCGTGAGCTGAATTTGTGGGGTCTCAGATCGCTGCCTGGTATATCCTCCTGCTTTATGTGATAAATTCCTAGAAACTGAGCATCAGAGGGGTATATACATGTGTGCTTGGCATAATGCACTGAACTCACAGCTCGACCTCTTTATTTGGTTTCTAGATGCTACCGTCAATCACCGTGTCCACGAAGCGAGGATGGAAAACGGCCAACGAACACAGGATAACGTCTTGTCAGATGTTCTATCCGGGCTTATTAATATTCCAGGAGCTAGTATTCCAGCAATGAGTTCCAGGGATCTGTGTATGTGTGTCTTTTAGTTATACCGTCCTCCTTGATTTCCATATGCATGCATAGTGTCATGAAGGGAAGAAGGTTGTTTTGTGAATTATCTTTCCTGGCCTCAATTTGAGGGGCCTCAGATCATCATATGATCTATTATCCTGCTTTACGGGATAATTTTCTAAAAACTCATCGTCAGTGGGATATATCGGTGGGGTTGACGTAATGCACGTACCTCACAGCTTGGCCTCTCCCTTTGGTTTCCAGATGCTACCATTACTCACAGTGTTCGTGAAGAGAAGATGGAAAGTGGCAAACCCCGAACTGATAAGGTCGTATCAAATGTTGCACCACGGCTTGGTCATATGGCTGCGGGTGGTGTTCCATCCATGAGTACCAAGGATCTGTGTGTGTCCATTAATTAGTTGTACTGTCATGCTTGGTTTACATATGCATGCATATTTTCATGAAGGGTAGATGTGGTTTTATAGTATATTCTTCCCTAACGTCAATTTGAGGGATCTCAGTTGTCCACAGGGCATATCCTCCCCTGCTTTCTTAGATAATTTCCTAGAAACTGGGCATCAGGGTGATATATCTATAGGGCTGACATAATGCACCTACCTCACAGCTCAACCTCTTCATGTGGTTTCCAGATTTTACCATCACTCACAACGACTGTGAAGAAAAGATTAAAAATTAGCAAAGAGCACCTGATACATTATTGTCAACTGTTACAGCAGGGCCTATGCATTTCACAGGGGCTGGTATTCCACCCCTGAGTACCAGGGATCAGCGTAAGTTTGTTTACTTGTTGTGATGTCCTACCTGGTTTCCACATGCATGCATATTGTCATCAAGGGAAGAAGGCGGTATTGTTGTATTATGTTTTCTAGCCTCAATTTTAGGGTTTTCGATTGCTCCCTGGTATATCCTAATTCCTTAGGAGATAAATTCCTAGATAGTGAGCATCAGAGGGGGTATTCCTGTGGGACTGACATACTGCACTTACCTGACAGCTCATCAACTACATTTGGTTTCCAGATGCTACCATCGTTCACAATGTCCGTGAAGAGAAGAAAGACAACAGCCAACCAGCCCCTGATAACGTCTTGTCAGCGGTTACACCAGGGCTTATTAACTTGGCGGGAGCTGGTATTCCACCCATGAGTAGCAGGGATCAGTGTATGTTTGTTTACTTGTTGTACTATCCTACTTGGTTTCCATGTGAATGCAGTATCATAAATGGAAGAATGTGGTTTTCTTGTATTGTCTTTCGTGAGCTGAATTTGTGGGGTCTCAGATCGCTGCCTGGTATATCCTCCTGCTTTATGTGATAAATTCCTAGAAACTGAGCATCAGAGGGGTATATACATGTGTGCTTGGCATAATGCACTGAACTCACAGCTCGACCTCTTTATTTGGTTTCTAGGTGCTACCGTCAATCACCGTGTCCACGAAGCGAGGATGGAAAACGGCCAACGAACACAGGATAACGTCTTGTCAGATGTTCTATCCGGGCTTATTAATATGCCAGGAGCTAGTATTCCAGCAATGAGTTCCAGGGATCTGTGTATGTGTGTTTTTTAGTTATACCGTCCTCCTTGATTTCCATATGCATGCATAGTGTCATGAAGGGAAGAAGGTTGTTTTGTGAATTATCTTTCCTGGCCTCAATTTGAGGGGCCTCAGATCATCATATGATCTATTATCCTGCTTTACGGGATAATTTTCTAAAAACTCATCGTCAGTGGGATATATCGGTGGGGTTGACGTAATGCACGTACCTCACAGCTTGGCCTCTCCCTTTGGTTTCCAGATGCTACCATTACTCACAGTGTTCGTGAAGAGAAGATGGAAAGTGGCAAACCCCGAACTGATAAGGTCGTATCAAATGTTGCACCACGGCTTGGTCATATGGCTGCGGGTGGTGTTCCATCCATGAGTACCAAGGATCTGTGTGTGTCCATTAATTAGTTGTACTGTCATGCTTGGTTTACATATGCATGCATATTTTCATGAAGGGTAGATGTGGTTTTATAGTATATTCTTCCCTAACGTCAATTTGAGGGATCTCAGTTGTCCACAGGGCATATCCTCCCCTGCTTTCTTAGATAATTTCCTAGAAACTGGGCATCAGGGTGATATATCTGTAGGGCTGACATAATGCACCTACCTCACAGCTCAACCTCTTCATGTGGTTTCCAGATTTTACCATCACTCACAACGACTGTGAAGAAAAGATTAAAAATTAGCAAAGAGCACCTGATACATTATTGTCAACTGTTACAGCAGGGCCTATGCATTTCACAGGGGCTGGTATTCCACCCCTGAGTACCAGGGATCAGCGTAAGTTTGTTTACTTGTTGTGATGTCCTACCTGGTTTCCACATGCATGCATATTGTCATCAAGGGAAGAAGGCGGTATTGTTGTATTATGTTTTCTAGCCTCAATTTTAGGGTTTTCGATTGCTCCCTGGTATATCCTAATTCCTTAGGAGATAAATTCCTAGATAGTGAGCATCAGAGGGGGTATTCCTGTGGGACTGACATACTGCACTTACCTGACAGCTCATCAACTACATTTGGTTTCCAGATGCTACCATCGTTCACAATGTCCGTGAAGAGAAGAAAGACAACAGCCAACCAGCCCCTGATAACGTCTTGTCAGCGGTTACACCAGGGCTTATTAACTTGGCGGGAGCTGGTATTCCACCCATGAGTAGCAGGGATCAGTGTATGTTTGTTTACTTGTTGTACTATCCTACTTGGTTTCCATGTGAATGCAGTATCATAAATGGAAGAATGTGGTTTTCTTGTATTGTCTTTCGTGAGCTGAATTTGTGGGGTCTCAGATCGCTGCCTGGTATATCCTCCTGCTTTATGTGATAAATTCCTAGAAACTGAGCATCAGAGGGGTATATACATGTGTGCTTGGCATAATGCACTGAACTCACAGCTCGACCTCTTTATTTGGTTTCTAGGTGCTACCGTCAATCACCGTGTCCACGAAGCGAGGATGGAAAACGGCCAACGAACACAGGATAACGTCTTGTCAGATGTTCTATCCGGGCTTATTAATATGCCAGGAGCTAGTATTCCAGCAATGAGTTCCAGGGATCTGTGTATGTGTGTTTTTTAGTTATACCGTCCTCCTTGATTTCCATATGCATGCATAGTGTCATGAAGGGAAGAAGGTTGTTTTGTGAATTATCTTTCCTGGCCTCAATTTGAGGGGCCTCAGATCATCATATGATCTATTATCCTGCTTTACGGGATAATTTTCTAAAAACTCATCGTCAGTGGGATATATCGGTGGGGTTGACGTAATGCACGTACCTCACAGCTTGGCCTCTCCCTTTGGTTTCCAGATGCTACCATTACTCACAGTGTTCGTGAAGAGAAGATGGAAAGTGGCAAACCCCGAACTGATAAGGTCGTATCAAATGTTGCACCACGGCTTGGTCATATGGCTGCGGGTGGTGTTCCATCCATGAGTACCAAGGATCTGTGTGTGTCCATTAATTAGTTGTACTGTCATGCTTGTTTTACATATGCATGCATATTTTCATGAAGGGTAGATGTGGTTTTATAGTATATTCTTCCCTAACGTCAATTTGAGGGATCTCAGTTGTCCACAGGGCATATCCTCCCCTGCTTTCTTAGATAATTTCCTAGAAACTGGGCATCAGGGTGATATATCTGTAGGGCTGACATAATGCACCTACCTCACAGCTCAACCTCTTCATGTGGTTTCCAGATTTTACCATCACTCACAACGACTGTGAAGAAAAGATTAAAAATTAGCAAAGAGCACCTGATACATTATTGTCAGCTGTTACAGCAGGGCCTATGCATTTCACAGGGGCTGGTATTCCACCCCTGAGTACCAGGGATCAGCGTAAGTTTGTTTACTTGTTGTGATGTCCTACCTGGTTTCCACATGCATGCATATTGTCATCAAGGGAAGAAGGCGGTATTGTTGTATTATGTTTTCTAGCCTCAATTTTAGGGTTTTCGATTGCTCCCTGGTATATCCTAATTCCTTAGGAGATAAATTCCTAGATAGTGAGCATCAGAGGGGGTATTCCTGTGGGACTGACATACTGCACTTACCTGACAGCTCATCAACTACATTTGGTTTCCAGATGCTACCATCGTTCACAATGTCCGTGAAGAGAAGAAAGACAACAGCCAACCAGCCCCTGATAACGTCTTGTCAGCGGTTACACCAGGGCTTATTAACTTGGCGGGAGCTGGTATTCCACCCATGAGTAGCAGGGATCAGTGTATGTTTGTTTACTTGTTGTACTATCCTACTTGGTTTCCATATGAATGCAGTATCATAAATGGAAGAATGTGGTTTTCTTGTATTGTCTTTCGTGAGCTGAATTTGTGGGGTCTCAGATCGCTGCCTGGTATATCCTCCTGCTTTATGTGATAAATTCCTAGAAACTGAGCATCTGAGGGGTATCTACATGTGTGCTTGGCATAATGCACTGAACTCACAGCTCGGCCTCTTTATTTGGTTTCTAGATGCTACCGTCAATCACCGTGTCCACGAAGCGAGGATGGAAAACGGCCAACGAACACAGGATAACGTCTTGTCAGATGTTCTATCCGGGCTTATTAATATGCCAGGAGCTAGTATTCCAGCAATGAGTTCCAGGGATCTGTGTATGTGTGTTTTTTAGTTATACCGTCCTCCTTGATTTCCATATGCATGCATAGTGTCATGAAGGGAAGCAGGTTGTTTTGTGAATTATCTTTCCTGGCCTCAATTTGAGGGGCCTCAGATCATCATATGATCTATTATCCTGCTTTACGGGATAATTTTCTAAAAACTCATCGTCAGTGGGATATATCGGTGGGGTTGACGTAATGCACGTACCTCACAGCTTGGCCTCTCCCTTTGGTTTCCAGATGCTACCATTACTCACAGTGTTCGTGAAGAGAAGATGGAAAGTGGCAAACCCCGAACTGATAAGGTCGTATCAAATGTTGCACCACGGCTTGGTCATATGGCTGCGGGTGGTGTTCCATCCATGAGTACCAAGGATCTGTGTGTGTCCATTAATTAGTTGTACTGTCATGCTTGGTTTACATATGCATGCATATTTTCATGAAGGGTAGATGTGGTTTTATAGTATATTCTTCCCTAACGTCAATTTGAGGGATCTCAGTTGTCCACAGGGCATATCCTCCCCTGCTTTCTTAGATAATTTCCTAGAAACTGGGCATCAGGGTGATATATCTGTAGGGCTGACATAATGCACCTACCTCACAGCTCAACCTCTTCATGTGGTTTCCAGATTTTACCATCACTCACAACGACTGTGAAGAAAAGATTAAAAATTAGCAAAGAGCACCTGATACATTATTGTCAACTGTTACAGCAGGGCCTATGCATTTCACAGGGGCTGGTATTCCACCCCTGAGTACCAGGGATCAGCGTAAGTTTGTTTACTTGTTGTGATGTCCTACCTGGTTTCCACATGCATGCATATTGTCATCAAGGGAAGAAGGCGGTATTGTTGTATTATGTTTTCTAGCCTCAATTTTAGGGTTTTCGATTGCTCCCTGGTATATCCTAATTCCTTAGGAGATAAATTCCTAGATAGTGAGCATCAGAGGGGGTATTCCTGTGGGACTGACATACTGCACTTACCTGACAGCTCATCAACTACATTTGGTTTCCAGATGCTACCATCGTTCACAATGTCCGTGAAGAGAAGAAAGACAACAGCCAACCAGCCCCTGATAACGTCTTGTCAGCGGTTACACCAGGGCTTATTAACTTGGCGGGAGCTGGTATTCCACCCATGAGTAGCAGGGATCAGTGTATGTTTGTTTACTTGTTGTACTATCCTACTTGGTTTCCATGTGAATGCAGTATCATAAATGGAAGAATGTGGTTTTCTTGTATTGTCTTTCGTGAGCTGAATTTGTGGGGTCTCAGATCGCTGCCTGGTATATCCTCCTGCTTTATGTGATAAATTCCTAGAAACTGAGCATCAGAGGGGTATATACATGTGTGCTTGGCATAATGCACTGAACTCACAGCTCGACCTCTTTATTTGGTTTCTAGGTGCTACCGTCAATCACCGTGTCCACGAAGCGAGGATGGAAAACGGCCAACGAACACAGGATAACGTCTTGTCAGATGTTCTATCCGGGCTTATTAATATGCCAGGAGCTAGTATTCCAGCAATGAGTTCCAGGGATCTGTGTATGTGTGTTTTTTAGTTATACCGTCCTCCTTGATTTCCATATGCATGCATAGTGTCATGAAGGGAAGAAGGTTGTTTTGTGAATTATCTTTCCTGGCCTCAATTTGAGGGGCCTCAGATCATCATATGATCTATTATCCTGCTTTACGGGATAATTTTCTAAAAACTCATCGTCAGTGGGATATATCGGTGGGGTTGACGTAATGCACGTACCTCACAGCTTGGCCTCTCCCTTTGGTTTCCAGATGCTACCATTACTCACAGTGTTCGTGAAGAGAAGATGGAAAGTGGCAAACCCCGAACTGATAAGGTCGTATCAAATGTTGCACCACGGCTTGGTCATATGGCTGCGGGTGGTGTTCCATCCATGAGTACCAAGGATCTGTGTGTGTCCATTAATTAGTTGTACTGTCATGCTTGGTTTACATATGCATGCATATTTTCATGAAGGGTAGATGTGGTTTTATAGTATATTCTTCCCTAACGTCAATTTGAGGGATCTCAGTTGTCCACAGGGCATATCCTCCCCTGCTTTCTTAGATAATTTCCTAGAAACTGGGCATCAGGGTGATATATCTGTAGGGCTGACATAATGCACCTACCTCACAGCTCAACCTCTTCATGTGGTTTCCAGATTTTACCATCACTCACAACGACTGTGAAGAAAAGATTAAAAATTAGCAAAGAGCACCTGATACATTATTGTCAACTGTTACAGCAGGGCCTATGCATTTCACAGGGGCTGGTATTCCACCCCTGAGTACCAGGGATCAGCGTAAGTTTGTTTACTTGTTGTGATGTCCTACCTGGTTTCCACATGCATGCATATTGTCATCAAGGGAAGAAGGCGGTATTGTTGTATTATGTTTTCTAGCCTCAATTTTAGGGTTTTCGATTGCTCCCTGGTATATCCTAATTCCTTAGGAGATAAATTCCTAGATAGTGAGCATCAGAGGGGGTATTCCTGTGGGACTGACATACTGCACTTACCTGACAGCTCATCAACTACATTTGGTTTCCAGATGCTACCATCGTTCACAATGTCCGTGAAGAGAAGAAAGACAACAGCCAACCAGCCCCTGATAACGTCTTGTCAGCGGTTACACCAGGGCTTATTAACTTGGCGGGAGCTGGTATTCCACCCATGAGTAGCAGGGATCAGTGTATGTTTGTTTACTTGTTGTACTATCCTACTTGGTTTCCATATGAATGCAGTATCATAAATGGAAGAATGTGGTTTTCTTGTATTGTCTTTCGTGAGCTGAATTTGTGGGGTCTCAGATCGCTGCCTGGTATATCCTCCTGCTTTATGTGATAAATTCCTAGAAACTGAGCATCAGAGGGGTATCTACATGTGTGCTTGGCATAATGCACTGAACTCACAGCTCGACCTCTTTATTTGGTTTCTAGATGCTACCGTCAATCACCGTGTCCACGAAGCGAGGATGGAAAACGGCCAACGAACACAGGATAACGTCTTGTCAGATGTTCTATCCGGGCTTATTAATATGCCAGGAGCTAGTATTCCAGCAATGAGTTCCAGGGATCTGTGTATGTGTGTTTTTTAGTTATACCGTCCTCCTTGATTTCCATATGCATGCATAGTGTCATGAAGGGAAGCAGGTTGTTTTGTGAATTATCTTTCCTGGCCTCAATTTGAGGGGCCTCAGATCATCATATGATCTATTATCCTGCTTTACGGGATAATTTTCTAAAAACTCATCGTCAGTGGGATATATCGGTGGGGTTGACGTAATGCACGTACCTCACAGCTTGGCCTCTCCCTTTGGTTTCCAGATGCTACCATTACTCACAGTGTTCGTGAAGAGAAGATGGAAAGTGGCAAACCCCGAACTGATAAGGTCGTATCAAATGTTGCACCACGGCTTGGTCATATGGCTGCGGGTGGTGTTCCATCCATGAGTACCAAGGATCTGTGTGTGTCCATTAATTAGTTGTACTGTCATGCTTGGTTTACATATGCATGCATATTTTCATGAAGGGTAGATGTGGTTTTATAGTATATTCTTCCCTAACGTCAATTTGAGGGATCTCAGTTGTCCACAGGGCATATCCTCCCCTGCTTTCTTAGATAATTTCCTAGAAACTGGGCATCAGGGTGATATATCTGTAGGGCTGACATAATGCACCTACCTCACAGCTCAACCTCTTCATGTGGTTTCCAGATTTTACCATCACTCACAACGACTGTGAAGAAAAGATTAAAAATTAGCAAAGAGCACCTGATACATTATTGTCAACTGTTACAGCAGGGCCTATGCATTTCACAGGGGCTGGTATTCCACCCCTGAGTACCAGGGATCAGCGTAAGTTTGTTTACTTGTTGTGATGTCCTACCTGGTTTCCACATGCATGCATATTGTCATCAAGGGAAGAAGGCGGTATTGTTGTATTATGTTTTCTAGCCTCAATTTTAGGGTTTTCGATTGCTCCCTGGTATATCCTAATTCCTTAGGAGATAAATTCCTAGATAGTGAGCATCAGAGGGGGTATTCCTGTGGGACTGACATACTGCACTTACCTGACAGCTCATCAACTACATTTGGTTTCCAGATGCTACCATCGTTCACAATGTCCGTGAAGAGAAGAAAGACAACAGCCAACCAGCCCCTGATAACGTCTTGTCAGCGGTTACACCAGGGCTTATTAACTTGGCGGGAGCTGGTATTCCACCCATGAGTAGCAGGGATCAGTGTATGTTTGTTTACTTGTTGTACTATCCTACTTGGTTTCCATATGAATGCAGTATCATAAATGGAAGAATGTGGTTTTCTTGTATTGTCTTTCGTGAGCTGAATTTGTGGGGTCTCAGATCGCTGCCTGGTATATCCTCCTGCTTTATGTGATAAATTCCTAGAAACTGAGCATCAGAGGGGTATATACATGTGTGCTTGGCATAATGCACTGAACTCACAGCTCGACCTCTTTATTTGGTTTCTAGGTGCTACCGTCAATCACCGTGTCCACGAAGCGAGGATGGAAAACGGCCAACGAACACAGGATAACGTCTTGTCAAATGTTCTATCCGGGCTTATTAATATGCCAGGAGCTAGTATTCCAGCAATGAGTTCCAGGGATCTGTGTATGTGTGTTTTTTAGTTATACCGTCCTCCTTGATTTCCATATGCATGCATAGTGTCATGAAGGGAAGAAGGTTGTTTTGTGAATTATCTTTCCTGGCCTCAATTTGAGGGGCCTCAGATCATCATATGATCTATTATCCTGCTTTACGGGATAATTTTCTAAAAACTCATCGTCAGTGGGATATATCGGTGGGGTTGACGTAATGCACGTACCTCACAGCTTGGCCTCTCCCTTTGGTTTCCAGATGCTACCATTACTCACAGTGTTCGTGAAGAGAAGATGGAAAGTGGCAAACCCCGAACTGATAAGGTCGTATCAAATGTTGCACCACGGCTTGGTCATATGGCTGCGGGTGGTGTTCCATCCATGAGTACCAAGGATCTGTGTATGTCCATTAATTAGTTGTACTGTCATGCTTGGTTTACATATGCATGCATATTTTCATGAAGGGTAGATGTGGTTTTATAGTATATTCTTCCCTAACGTCAATTTGAGGGATCTCAGTTGTCCACAGGGCATATCCTCCCCTGCTTTCTTAGATAATTTCCTAGAAACTGGGCATCAGGGTGATATATCTGTAGGGCTGACATAATGCACCTACCTCACAGCTCAACCTCTTCATGTGGTTTCCAGATTTTACCATCACTCACAACGACTGTGAAGAAAAGATTAAAAATTAGCAAAGAGCACCTGATACATTATTGTCAACTGTTACAGCAGGGCCTATGCATTTCACAGGGGCTGGTATTCCACCCCTGAGTACCAGGGATCAGCGTAAGTTTGTTTACTTGTTGTGATGTCCTACCTGGTTTCCACATGCATGCATATTGTCATCAAGGGAAGAAGGCGGTATTGTTGTATTATGTTTTCTAGCCTCAATTTTAGGGTTTTCGATTGCTCCCTGGTATATCCTAATTCCTTAGGAGATAAATTCCTAGATAGTGAGCATCAGAGGGGGTATTCCTGTGGGACTGACATACTGCACTTACCTGACAGCTCATCAACTACATTTGGTTTCCAGATGCTACCATCGTTCACAATGTCCGTGAAGAGAAGAAAGACAACAGCCAACCAGCCCCTGATAACGTCTTGTCAGCGGTTACACCAGGGCTTATTAACTTGGCGGGAGCTGGTATTCCACCCATGAGTAGCAGGGATCAGTGTATGTTTGTTTACTTGTTGTACTATCCTACTTGGTTTCCATATGAATGCAGTATCATAAATGGAAGAATGTGGTTTTCTTGTATTGTCTTTCGTGAGCTGAATTTGTGGGGTCTCAGATCGCTGCCTGGTATATCCTCCTGCTTTATGTGATAAATTCCTAGAAACTGAGCATCAGAGGGGTATCTACATGTGTGCTTGGCATAATGCACTGAACTCACAGCTCGACCTCTTTATTTGGTTTCTAGGTGCTACCGTCAATCACCGTGTCCACGAAGCGAGGATGGAAAACGGCCAACGAACACAGGATAACGTCTTGTCAAATGTTCTATCCGGGCTTATTAATATGCCAGGAGCTAGTATTCCAGCAATGAGTTCCAGGGATCTGTGTATGTGTGTTTTTTAGTTATACCGTCCTCCTTGATTTCCATATGCATGCATAGTGTCATGAAGGGAAGAAGGTTGTTTTGTGAATTATCTTTCCTGGCCTCAATTTGAGGGGCCTCAGATCATCATATGATCTATTATCCTGCTTTACGGGATAATTTTCTAAAAACTCATCGTCAGTGGGATATATCGGTGGGGTTGACGTAATGCACGTACCTCACAGCTTGGCCTCTCCCTTTGGTTTCCAGATGCTACCATTACTCACAGTGTTCGTGAAGAGAAGATGGAAAGTGGCAAACCCCGAACTGATAAGGTCGTATCAAATGTTGCACCACGGCTTGGTCATATGGCTGCGGGTGGTGTTCCATCCATGAGTACCAAGGATCTGTGTATGTCCATTAATTAGTTGTACTGTCATGCTTGGTTTACATATGCATGCATATTTTCATGAAGGGTAGATGTGGTTTTATAGTATATTCTTCCCTAACGTCAATTTGAGGGATCTCAGTTGTCCACAGGGCATATCCTCCCCTGCTTTCTTAGATAATTTCCTAGAAACTGGGCATCAGGGTGATATATCTGTAGGGCTGACATAATGCACCTACCTCACAGCTCAACCTCTTCATGTGGTTTCCAGATTTTACCATCACTCACAACGACTGTGAAGAAAAGATTAAAAATTAGCAAAGAGCACCTGATACATTATTGTCAACTGTTACAGCAGGGCCTATGCATTTCACAGGGGCTGGTATTCCACCCCTGAGTACCAGGGATCAGCGTAAGTTTGTTTACTTGTTGTGATGTCCTACCTGGTTTCCACATGCATGCATATTGTCATCAAGGGAAGAAGGCGGTATTGTTGTATTATGTTTTCTAGCCTCAATTTGAGGGTTTTCGATTGCTCCCTGGTATATCCTAATTCCTTAGGAGATAAATTCCTAGATAGTGAGCATCAGAGGGGGTATTCCTGTGGGACTGACATACTGCACTTACCTGACAGCTCATCAACTACATTTGGTTTCCAGATGCTACCATCGTTCACAATGTCCGTGAAGAGAAGAAAGACAACAGCCAACCAGCCCCTGATAACGTCTTGTCAGCGGTTACACCAGGGCTTATTAACTTGGCGGGAGCTGGTATTCCACCCATGAGTAGCAGGGATCAGTGTATGTTTGTTTACTTGTTGTACTATCCTACTTGGTTTCCATATGAATGCAGTATCATAAATGGAAGAATGTGGTTTTCTTGTATTGTCTTTCGTGAGCTGAATTTGTGGGGTCTCAGATCGCTGCCTGGTATATCCTCCTGCTTTATGTGATAAATTCCTAGAAACTGAGCATCAGAGGGGTATATACATGTGTGCTTGGCATAATGCACTGAACTCACAGCTCGACCTCTTTATTTGGTTTCTAGGTGCTACCGTCAATCACCGTGTCCACGAAGCGAGGATGGAAAACGGCCAACGAACACAGGATAACGTCTTGTCAAATGTTCTATCCGGGCTTATTAATATGCCAGGAGCTAGTATTCCAGCAATGAGTTCCAGGGATCTGTGTATGTGTGTTTTTTAGTTATACCGTCCTCCTTGATTTCCATATGCATGCATAGTGTCATGAAGGGAAGAAGGTTGTTTTGTGAATTATCCTTCCTGGACTCAATTTGAGGGGCCTCAGATCATCATATGATCTATTATCCTGCTTTACGGGATAATTTTCTAAAAACTCATCGTCAGTGGGATATATCGGTGGGGTTGACGTAATGCACGTACCTCACAGCTTGGCCTCTCCCTTTGGTTTCCAGATGCTACCATTACTCACAGTGTTCGTGAAGAGAAGATGGAAAGTGGCAAACCCCGAACTGATAAGGTCGTATCAAATGTTGCACCACGGCTTGGTCATATGGCTGCGGGTGGTGTTCCATCCATGAGTACCAAGGATCTGTGTGTGTCCATTAATTAGTTGTACTGTCATGCTTGGTTTACATATGCATGCATATTTTCATGAAGGGTAGATGTGGTTTTATAGTATATTCTTCCCTAACGTCAATTTGAGGGATCTCAGTTGTCCACAGGGCATATCCTCCCCTGCTTTCTTAGATAATTTCCTAGAAACTGGGCATCAGGGTGATATATCTGTAGGGCTGACATAATGCACCTACCTCACAGCTCAACCTCTTCATGTGGTTTCCAGATTTTACCATCACTCACAACGACTGTGAAGAAAAGATTAAAAATTAGCAAAGAGCACCTGATACATTATTGTCAACTGTTACAGCAGGGCCTATGCATTTCACAGGGGCTGGTATTCCACCCCTGAGTACCAGGGATCAGCGTAAGTTTGTTTACTTGTTGTGATGTCCTACCTGGTTTCCACATGCATGCATATTGTCATCAAGGGAAGAAGGCGGTATTGTTGTATTATGTTTTCTAGCCTCAATTTTAGGGTTTTCGATTGCTCCCTGGTATATCCTAATTCCTTAGGAGATAAATTCCTAGATAGTGAGCATCAGAGGGGGTATTCCTGTGGGACTGACATACTGCACTTACCTGACAGCTCATCAACTACATTTGGTTTCCAGATGCTACCATCGTTCACAATGTCCGTGAAGAGAAGAAAGACAACAGCCAACCAGCCCCTGATAACGTCTTGTCAGCGGTTACACCAGGGCTTATTAACTTGGCGGGAGCTGGTATTCCACCCATGAGTAGCAGGGATCAGTGTATGTTTGTTTACTTGTTGTACTATCCTACTTGGTTTCCATATGAATGCAGTATCATAAATGGAAGAATGTGGTTTTCTTGTATTGTCTTTCGTGAGCTGAATTTGTGGGGTCTCAGATCGCTGCCTGGTATATCCTCCTGCTTTATGTGATAAATTCCTAGAAACTGAGCATCAGAGGGGTATATACATGTGTGCTTGGCATAATGCACTGAACTCACAGCTCGACCTCTTTATTTGGTTTCTAGATGCTACCGTCAATCACCGTGTCCACGAAGCGAGGATGGAAAACGGCCAACGAACACAGGATAACGTCTTGTCAAATGTTCTATCCGGGCTTATTAATATGCCAGGAGCTAGTATTCCAGCAATGAGTTCCAGGGATCTGTGTATGTGTGTTTTTTAGTTATACCGTCCTCCTTGATTTCCATATGCATGCATAGTGTCATGAAGGGAAGCAGGTTGTTTTGTGAATTATCTTTCCTGGCTCAATTTGAAACTGGGCATCAGAGGGATATATCTGTAGGGCTGACATAATACACCTACCTCACAGCTCAACCTCTTCATGTGGTTTCCAGGTTTTACCATCACTCTCAATGACTGTGAGGAAAAGATTAAAAATTAGCAAAGAGCACCTGATACATTATTGTCAACTGTTACGGCAGGGCTTATGCATTTCACAGGGGCTGGTATTCCATCCCTGAGTACCAGGGATCAGTGTATGTTTGTTTTCTAGTCGTACTGTCCTACTTGACTTCCATACGCATGCAGTGTCATGCAGGGAAGAAGGTGGTTTTGTTGCATTATCGTTTCTGGACTAAATTTGAGGGGTCTCAGATCACCACCTGATATAGCCTCCTGTGTTATGGAACAATTTCTTACAAACTGAACATCAGAGGGATATACCTGTGATGTTGACAAAATGCACTTACGTCACAAGTCGACCTCTTTATTTGGTTTCCAGATGCTACCGTCACTCAAAATGTCCGTGAAGAGAGGATGGAAAATAACCAACCACAACCTAGTTATGACTTGTCAACTGTTCTACCATTATTTACTTATTTGACAGCAGCTGCTATTCCAGCCATGAGTACCAGGGATCAGTGTATGTTTGCTTATTCAGTTGTACTGTCCTACTTGGTTTTCATATGCATGCCTAGTGTCAGGAATAGGAGAAGGTGGTTTTGTTGTATTATCTTTCATGAGTTCAATTTGAGTGTTCTCAGGTCGCCATCTGGCATATCCTCTCCGGCTTTATGAAATACTTTTCTAGAAGCCGAGCATCAGGAGGATATACCTGTGGGGTTGACATAATGCACTTAACTCACAACTTAACCTCTTTATTTCTGTTCCAGATGCTACTGTCACTCACAATGTCCATGAAGAGAAGATTAAAGATGGCCAAGCAGCATCCGATAATGTCTTCTCAACTGTTCCACCAGCACTTATTAATATGGCAGCAACTGGTGTTTTATCCATGAGTTACAGGGATCAGTGTAAGTTTGTTCACTTGTTGTACTGTCGTACTTGGTTTCCATATGCATGCATAGTGTCATGAGGGAAGAATGTAGTTTTGTTGTATTATCTTTTCAGGCCTCAATTTTAGGGTTCTCAGATTGCTACCTGGTATATCCTCCTTCTTAATGAGATAATTTCCTGGATACTGAGCATCAGAAGGATATGCCTGTGCGGTTGACATAATGCACTTACCTCACAGCCCAACCTCTTCTTTTGGTTTCCAGATGCTGCAGTCACTCACAACATCCATGAAGAGAAGAAAAATAACAGCCAACCAGCACCTGGTAACATCTTGTCAACTGCTCCTCCATGGCTTCGTCATATGGCAGCGGCTGGAATTTCATCCACGATTACCAGGGATCTGTGTATGTCTGCTTATTAGTTGTGCTGTCCTACTTGGTTTCCCTAAACAGGCATATTTTCATGAATGGTAGAAGGTAATTTTGTTGTATATTCTTTCCTAGCCTCAGTTTGAGGGGTATCATATGTCCACCTGGCATATCCTTGCCTTCTTTCATTGATAACTTCCTAGAAACTGAGCATCTGAGAGATATACCTATGGGGTTGACATAATGCACTTACCTCACGGCTCAATCTCTTCATTTGGTTTCCAAATGCAACCGTCACTCACCGTGTCCGTGGAGAGAAGATAAAAAACGGCCAACCAGCATCTCATAACTTCTTGTTAACCCCTCCATCAGGGCTTATTAATATAGCAGGAGCTAACATTCCAGCCATGAGTACCAGGGATCTGTGTATGTTTTCTTGTAAGTCGTACTTTCCTACTTGATTTCCGTATGCATGCGTAGTGTCACCAAGGGAAGAAGGTGGTTTTGCGGTATTACTTTTGCTTGCCTCAATTTCAGGGTCTCTGATTGCCACCTGGTATATCCTCCTGCTTTATGGGATAATGTCCTAGAAACTGAGCATCAGCAAGATATCCCTGTGGGATTGTCATTATGCACTTACCTCACAGCTCGACCTCTTCATTTTGTTTCCAGATGTCACCGCCACTCACAATGTCCATGAGGAGAAGATGACAAATGGCCAACAGGCACCTGATAACTCCTTGTTAACGGTTCCACCAGGGTGTATTAATCTGTCAGGAGCTGGTATTTCATGCAGGAGTACCAGGGATCTGTGTATGTTTGTGTACTGGTTGCACTGTCCTGATTGGTTTCCACATGCATGCATAGTGTCCTGCAGGGAAGAAGGTGGTTTTGTTGTATTATCTTAGTTGAACTTAGTTTGAGGGGTCTTGGATCGCCACCTGGTGTATCCTCTTGCTTCATGAGATAACTCCCTAGAAACTGGGCATCAGAGGGATATACTGTGGGGGTGACATAATGCACTTATCTCACAGCTCAACTTTTTCATTTGGATTCCAGATGCTACTGTCATTCACGATATCCAGGAGGAGGAGATGGAAAATGGTCAAACCCCTCCTGATGGCTTCCTGTCGAATTCTGATTCACCAGAGCTTATAAATATGACAGGACATCGTACGCCACCCAATGCATTGGATTCTTTCTCTTACGACTTCACAAGTCTCAGCAAAGATGAGCTGCTTTACAAACCTGATAGTAATGAATTTGCGGTAGGCACCAAAAACTACAGTGTCTCTGCAGGTGACCCACCAGTCACAACAATGTCTTCAGTGGAAACTGTGCCAAATACACCACAAATATCTCCTGCCATGGCAAAGAAAATTAATGACGATATAAAATATCAATTAGTGAAAGAAGTTCGAAGGTTTGGGCGAAGTAAGTACTGCAAGAATGTCTATCAGTGAAAGCATGAGAAGTGTCTCATTCTATGATTTAGAACAGAATTGAGCTGCCTCTTGAGCTCATTGTTTGGCTGAATTGGATCTGTATATAATTTAGCATGGCTTTACTTTAATTTCACTGAAAATTGCTAATATGTCTGCTTAAGTGTTTTGTTTTCCTTTGTTAGTGTTCACAATAGTTTCCTTAGTAATATACAGATGTCGTGATTAAAGCACTCAAAACACAAACACTATGTAACATTGTAGCCCATGGAAAATGTATACTGTGGTAGTGGATGCGCTAAGATTGAGGTATATTTCATTTTCGTAATTGTAGAAATACTAATTTTTTAAATATCTTCAGATTATGAAAGAATTTTCATTTTGCTTGAAGAGGTACAAGGATCTATGAAAGTCAAGAGACAATTTGTTGAATTTACCATCAAGGAAGCAGCAAGGTGAGTGCAAAAAGGAACTGTGCTATTGTTTTAAGCACTTGCGCCCAATTTGGGGCGGGGCAGGAACAAATCATGCTTTGTTCCTCCTAATCCCTGGCCCTCAATCATAGTTCATGCTATTTCCACAGACATTTAGGTTGATACTATCTTATTCTAACACTTTCTTCCAATACCATGGAGCCTTCCAAATTTATCAAAATCTGGGAGTGTGCGTGGGCCCTCAGTTGACTCGCTTTGTGTTTTTCTAGTTTACATCTTTCCATGAGGATGCATTTTCTACTTGCATGTAGATGGTAAACTCTATTTTGTATCCACTCTACCTCTTACATCTCATAGATGCTGTAGGTATCCTCTGGTGAATGGAATACCTCTTTAATTTCAGGTTTAAAAAAGTTGTCTTAATTCAGCAACTCGAGAAGGCGCTTAAAGAAATAGATTCCCACTGCCATCTCAGAAAAGTTAAGCACATGAGAAAAAAATAATTGTGTTAGTGCAAAGACCAAGGAGAAACAAGGACATATGCTGTAGGATGGAACAGGTTATTGCTGAAGCTCCCTATAATCCTGAAGTGAAGAGAATTCCCTTCCAGAAGCTACGAAAAAGGGAGCTGTTTAAATTTAATAAATCTCTGTTAGCAAAAGCTGCACTTTTCTTGTTTGTTGGTTTCTTCTTCCACCTGAGGAGGGATATGAGTTAATAACTCACCAAGATATTTAGTATTACAGTCCTGGTTTCTCCAGCAGCTCACATTGCTGTAGCTGGTACTTATAACTGCCTTCTTTCACTACCCATTTCTCATTCCCTTTGCCCTGAGATAGCATGTCAGCCGGTCATGGTGCTTGGCCTCGCAGGATGACTCAAACCTTCATTACTGAACATTCTGGACCATTCGATATCCTGCCTGGATTGGGTTGCTGTAATTTTCCATTAAGTGTAATCAAAAAACATGGGAGGGGCCGGGCACAGTGGCACCCGCCTGTAATCCCAGCACTTTGGGAGACTGAGGTGGGCAAATCACAAGCTCAGGAGTTCGGGACCAGCCTGGCCAGCATGGTGAAACCCCGTCTCTACTAAAAAAAAAAACAAAAAATTAGCCGGGCATGGTGGCCCGCGGCTGTAATCCCAGCTAATCAGGAGGCTGAGGCAGGAGAATTGCTTGAACCTGGGAGGTGGAGGTTGCAGTGAGCCGAGATCACGCTACTGCACTCCAGCCTGGGCGACACAGTGAGACTTCATCTCAAAACAAACAAACAAACAAAATGGGAGGTCTAAGCAGCTCTCTAGACATATCAGACATACTCTTTTTTTTAGCCCCTGGTGTGGTGCAATTAATCCCCCTTTCATCATCAGGTTCATCACCCCCAGCTAGTAGATGACCCCTCCTTTGACTCTAGATGGAAATTGACGAAGAGACCAAAATGGCCAGCTGACAGTATCAATCTGTTCTCAATAGAATCACTGTTGTGTCGCTTGGTGAAAGCATTTCTTCCTTTGGACCTAAGACTTCTAGTTCAGCAGAGCCTAAAGTCAGAAGGATAAGAAGCATTTTTGCTAGTCGATCACCGGGGTGAATAGTGAATAGAGACACTCCCAGTTTTACTTCTTGATTCTAGGACCCATGAATCCTAACTATGGGAGAGAAAGCAAAGTATATTGGACGCAGATATACAGCAAACACTGCTTCCTAAAAGTAATTTCTCTGACCTGCAAGGTATTGCCGCCTAGCTAGCACTATAACTGAGTTCCACAAGGCCATTCCACTGTTCTGTTGATCCAGTCATTTTAAGATAATGGAGGGCACTTTGGGAGGCTGATGTGGAGTCCCAGACCAAGTGGGCAAGACACTACCATCTCTTGAGAAAATGATGGGGGATATGGGGATATACGTAATAAGAACAGTGAATTTCTATGAGCATGGGCCCATCACTGCACTTTTTATATTCCGTGAAGTGAGTGCCTTTTTTCGAGGTGATGCTGTGTGGAATACCATGATGGTAAATAAGGCATTTTTCTAAGTGCACAAATGTTGCTTTTCTCAAAGTACTGTGGGTGGGAAGGAAGATCCATAATCAAAGTAAGTGTCTATTTGAGGAAGAACACAGCCCTGTCCCTTCCATAGTGGAAGTGGTCCAGTGTAATCACCTGCCATCTGGTAGCCGGCTGATAACTCTGCAGGCAGGTGTCATATAAGAGGCTCAGTGTTGCTGTCTGTTTCTGGCAGATTGTACACTCAGCAATGACTATGTTGCAGAATTTTGCTTCTTAGATAAGCAAAAACCAAGTTCTTGTCACACGACCGGGAAAGATTAGGTTCGCGGATGCATTGAAGGGTGAGGAGCGGAATTTATTGGTTGAAAAGAAAAAATAGGAAGGAAAAAAACTCTCCCGGCAAAGCAAGAGGGGGTCCTGCTAACAGGACCCCATCTCACATATTGATTCTGGGCCACCACACAGGAACCGAAGAGACCAGGCTCCCCACCGCCACCCCTGCACAAGGTGCAAACTTCCCATGGCTCCACATCCTTTCCCCAGTACACATGTCGCCATTATTAAGAAAGAATCAGTTGGGGCCGGGTGCGGTGGCTTACGCTTGTAATCCCAGCACTTTGGGAGGCTGAGGCGGGCGGATCATGAGGTCAGGAGATCGAGACCACGGTGAAACCCCATCTCTACTAAAAATACAAAACAGTTAGCTGGGCGTGGTGGCGGGCGCCTGTAGTCCCAGCTACTCGGAGAGGCTGAGGCAGGAGAATGGCGTGAACCCCGGAGGCGGAGCTTGCAGTGAGCCGAGATTGCGCCACTGCACTCCAGCCTGGGCGACAGAGCGAGACTCTGTCTCAAAAAAAAAAAAGAAAGAAAAAAGAAAGAATCAGTTGGGAAAGGGCGAGCAAACAGTGACGGTACTCCCTCTGGATCGCAGGTTACATTCGAGACCAGCAGTCCGGTTTTTCAACCTTCAGGCCGTTTTAGGCTTGAAGGCAGGTTTCTCCGGGAATCCTTTGCTGTCTCATGTCTTTATCAACTGTAGCCAGGTTGGCCCTGGTGAGTGGAAGTCCATGCTACTGAAGCATAATCTCTATCCCTGGTCACCTTGGCCACTTTGTGAGCCCATGAGGTTGTGACACAAGTGTTGGGGAAAGAGGCTGATTAATATCTAGATAATAGGTAACTTACCCTTCAGATTATTAAAATTCTGCTCTGCTGAGGTTACCCTTTGCTGAGAACTCTCATGAGACCCAAATATCTCATAGGCCTGGCCATCTCTCCTCCACACAGGAGCACTGCTCAAAGTTCTTGCCTCTGGGAGAATTTCCCTTCACCACTGTCCTTCAGGACTATGCAGCTGTCCACTTTTGGCTTTTGTGGTAGGCAGGCATTATGGACCGACTGAACATGTGTGTCCTCTGAGAAGTCGTACGATGAAACCCTGACTCCCAATGGGATGATATTTGGAGGTGGAGCCTTTGGGAAGTAATTAGGTTTAGATGTGGTCATGGTGTTTGGGTCCCTATGATGAGATTAGTGCCCTTATAATTAGAGAAAAGAGAATTTGTTCTTCCACGCTTCTTCAACATGTGAGGATACAGCAAGGTGGCTGACTACAAGTTAGGAAGAGGACACTCACCAGAATTTGAGCATGCTGGCACCCTGATCTTGGACTTCTGCCTCCAGAAGCGTGAGAAAGAAATGTCTGGTGATGAAGCCACCCAGTCTGTGGTATTCTGTGATAGCAGCTCGAGCTGAGACAGCTGTAGTCTGATTCCCCAGATTCCCATCTCTTGTATCCTCAATCAAGCACTAATCCAAATACTGCTACGGTGGGATTTTGCTGGATAATTAAACTCTCAAGTCAGTTGACCTTGAGACATGGAGGTGGTGTGGGTGGGCCAGACCTGGCAGGGGAATCCTTGAAAAGCAGAGCATTTTTCTTACCAAGGAGCAGAAGAAGAGGTAAGAGAGTCAAAGCACAAGAAGGATGTGACACAGCAGGCCCGCTTTGAGGATAATGCCGTGCTCCAGAGAAGGTATATAGGGTGGCTCTAGGCGTTTAGAGCAGTCTCTGAATGACAGCCAGAAAAACAAATGGGAACCACATTCCTACCACCTCAAGGAACTAGATCTAAATGGGCAATAACCTGAATAAGCTTAGAAGTGGATTATTCCACAGTCTCCATATCAGCACCCAGCCGGCCTGACATTTTGAGTTGGCCTTGGGAGACACTCAGCAGAGAGGCCGGTTGAGCCTTCCCGGTCTTGATTTGCAGAGCTGTAGGTAATAAATGTGTGTTGTTTTAAGCTGCTCCATTTGGGGTAATTTGTTATGTGGCAATAGAAAACGAATACACGTGCTGCCAGCCCATTATAAAGAAAGAATAGTAAGTAAGCCAGGCCTAGGGATTTTTTGATTGTTTCTTTTTTAGACAACTCTGTTCATAAGGAACCCCCCTTGGAGCCATAGGTGTGGGACCAGAGAGCTTTTTCTTGTACTAAGCCAAACTCAGAAGTAGCAGATTTTCCAGTCATTAGCAGATAAGTCACAGCAGCACACGCCAATGAGGTACATGTTACCATCATCAGATCCTAAAGAGGCTCACTATTTTTTGTGTCCCCTTTGAGTGGTAGGAAGGGTGAGATGTACCAACTTGCTGTTCACCTGATAAGTACGATGTTGACATGCCTCTGAGTGCTTGACCATTAAATATTTCACTAAGTTTAAAGGCCCCTGATTTTTTGTGCAAATTGATACTTAGGTTGTCATGTCAGTATGTTACCAGTGTGTCTACAGTAGTTGCTAGGTCCTGCCCAATCAGCTTAATGTCATCAGTGCAAAGTAATGGTGTCACATGGTTGGAGGGAAAGGAGATCAAGATCCCTAAGGACTAGTCTGGGACATGTTTATGATGCAGGATACTTTCTTGACCCCTTCACAGAACTCGTGACAGGGGTGCCCAGCCACTTTGGCACCAGCAGGAGCAAACTCCTTTTCCTCGGGCCCACCGCACACCACCCCTCATGGGAGGGAATACGTAGGCAAGTGAGTGTGGGAACTGGCCAGCTGCTTTGGCACCGGCAGGAGCAAACTCCATCCAGGCTCTGTGGCAGCATCCAGGTAGGAATGCCCGCCACCCCAAGGCCCCAGAGTGTGTGTTACAATGCTTTCCTAGCTCCACCATCCACGGACAGCAGTGTGTTATGAGCTCAGTGGGACCTTTGCCTCGTTGCTTGGGGTGGCTGCCCTCTGTCAGCAAGGGCAAAGGGCCAGTGCGACAGCCTTTTTGGGTACCCACACATGGTGGGTCCCAAATTCTTGTCTGGTGCCCAAGAAGAATGAGGCCACACAGACGAATTGAAGGATGGTGAGTGCAGAGAATTTTATTGTGCAATAAAAGCAGCTCTCAGCAGAGAGGGGAGCTGGAAAGCGTATGGGAAGGGCAGGTCGCTCTCCCCTGAAGTCAAGTCGCCTCTCTGCCTCTCTCCTCCGAAGTCAAGTTGCTTCTTCCGGACGTGCAGCCATCGTCTCTGAAGTCAAGTCACCTCTCCCTGATGTCCAGCTACTTCTCCTCTCTACTGGCTGAATCTGGAATCTTTATAGGCATGGGACCGGGGTCAGGGCAGGCTGTAGGTAGTTATGGAAAAGGCAACATTCCATTGGTAAAAAGACATTATTCAGAAAGAACAAATTGACAGAGCGGCCAAACTGGGATAGAAGTTCTCACTTCAGGCTTTTCAGCTTGAAGGTGTGGTTTCACCAAGGAACCACCCTTTTCTGCCTAGAGTTTCTCTGCCTCCTGCCTCTATCACTTAGAGAGTTGATATAAGACTGAGGTAGGAAGGAAAAGGGGTTTTGCTGGCCTTACCAGCTGAAAGCAAACAGTTCCTCATGATCTTTAAAAAACATGTATAGAGTAAAAGGCATTCGCATGATCTGACACACACACACATATAGATATATGTGTGTATATATGCATATATAATGTTAAATACCTATCTAATTTTAAGCATCTGTCTACATAAAAGGGAGTTGCCATGTCGAATTGGTCCGATATAGTATTTTTACATGACTATTCCGTCTCTATAAGGCTCTTATCTCACATATAATACTGGATAAGTGGACAAACATTTCTGGACTTGCCAAACCATATTTTGTGCTTGAACAAGAGTGGAAGCACCCACTGAGGGTGCGTCCCCTGAAATACTGCCCTTAGTAAGCAGAGAGGCTCTCACCCCAGATACCTGAGGCTCCTGGGTCTGGGCACGGAGCAGCCCTGTGCAGCAGGCAGGCTGGATATTTGGCTTCTTAGACTCTGTTCCAACCCTAGCTGCATACGACCTGGGATGGGTCTTTTCCTTCTTGAGGCCTCGTTCGTATCTCTGGAAAATGACAATCCTGGGATAACTGATCTCTGATGTTCCTTGTGGCCTTGATAGTCCTGTCTGGGTAGATTGCTATCCCTGGCCACAAGAGTGGTGTGTTTCTGTAATTCCTTCATTCAAAGACTTCGAGCTGGTCTCGAACTCCTGACCTCAGGTGATCCTCCCGCCTTGGACTCCGAGAGTCCTGGGATTACAGGCATGTGCCAACGCACTCGGCCCATAATTTTTTAAAAATCAAAATTAATAGAAAACTTCCACAATGAACACAGTATCGAAATTTAAAATAAAGGCAGGATTTGCGCTTGCACTTGCAGAGCCCTGAGAGTCATGCACGTGGAGGGGACATGTGGGTGCCACAGGCCTGTGGCTTAAAAACGTCTCACTTGCAATTTTCTGTGATGACCACTGCTTCCTTCTGAGGGAAGCTGGCAATTGTTCTCTTTCTATGCTCATGCAATCCATAGTGCCACAGGGTGGAAAAAAAATAGTTTGATTTAATTATAAATATGTCTGTGCAATTTTTGAAAATATTCTAAAGAACTCTCAAGCAGGTCATGCAAATTTTATTCAGTAAAATATTTGACTTTTCTGAAATGGAATTTCATCAAATATCAAACATTTTCTGAAATGGTATTCTTTCCTAGGGAAATAGCAATTATCAAAAAACCTTTATACTTTCTTCACTGAAGACAGTTATGAAAATTACACTGGTGTTCACTTTATTTTTAAAAAATTAATTTTCAAGAATTTTTGACAGTCAGATTTGATAAGAAGCCTGGTGTGAAATTTTTTACTCTTAATAACTATTTTTTATCTTTATATAATTTTTTATGGACACCTGTGTAATGACTACATATTGTAAATCACACAAGTATCCATAATTAATATAAATTACTTGATTATGTATTAACACATTTACTCTAAATAGATTGTATTAATTAAAAGTAAATATATTTGTAAATTATACTAAAATTATTTAGACAGTTAAGGCACCAAAGGTAAGTGGTGTAATGTTCAAGAAAGAAGTAAAATGCATGTGGAAATTTATCAAAATTATGGGAGTCATTCAATTATGAGGTTGACTTGAAAAAGTATTGCAGCTGCTGAAAAATGATTTCCTATCATTGACATTATTAGAATACAGTTACCCTCAAATCCACTGAAAACTAAGGAAACTTTTTGAAATGGTAAGAAGAAATTGAAGGGGAGTGTTAGATATTTCAGAAACACATAGTCATGGGTTTGGGCTAATAAAGCAAAAGGGGCTTTACTAGACAGAATATGGACAAGACCAAGAACAACATGCAGATTCTGGTGTATTCATATGATGACTGGAGATTTTTAAAAAGATGGGTGTATGGCTGGGTACGGTGTCTCATGCCTGTAACCCCAGCACTTTGGGAAGCTGAGGCAGGAGGATCACTTGAACCCAGGAGTATGAGACCAGCCTGGGCAACATAGCAAGACCCCATCTCTACAAAGGATACAAAAATTAGATGCGTGTGGTGGTGCACACCTGTGATCCTAGCTACTCAGGAGGCTGAGGTAGGAGGACCGTTTGAACTCAGGAGATCAAGGCTGCAGTGAGCTGTCATCCTACTAGTGCATTCCAGCCTGGGCAACAGAGTGAATCCCTCTCTTAAAAAAAAAAAAATGTATATGAGAAAATATGCTAACAACTAACAGAGAGTGGATTCATCCTGACTGGATCATTTATTCCAAATAATGTTTGTCTTTATCTGGCTCTCTGCAAATACTTTTTAGCAGTAATGTGACAGAATCAGATGTATGAAACTCAAAAAAAGGGGGTTCACAGATTGGAAGAATTGAAATAGAACTTGGAAACATGAGAATTTCCTGTTCCAGCACGATGCTTTTCCAAAATAGAAGTGTATTATGGTATGTATATACAGACTCATAGCTTAATAAACAATGGTTTGCAGAAGGTGATTAAATCAACAAAAGTGGTAGAATATTTTGGAGTGTTGCTGACGGCTGTTCTGAGACATTGGTTCTTGTTTTCTTCGTTTAAAAGAATTTAAATAAGGGGCATACAGCAAAGGAGATGCAGAATAGAGAAATTTATTGCAAGGGAAAATGAATATTTTGAAAGTTAAATGCAGAATACACCCTGAGAGAGACAGAGAGGATTCAGGGCTGGCTGCTTGTAAGGATGAGACAGCATTGATTATTACTGGGGAAACTCCCCTTATGGGAGTCTTACATGATTATTCATAAGGAGGTGGGAAGATGTGTTACTAGCAAACACGTTCTGGGTGGTCCTCTGGGTGTACATGCCCATCCATGCTTGTTCGTACATCACATGTCTCATTAGCATTTTAAATCTCCACCCAGGGGTGTGTTTTTTACTATCACAATGAGCAAAGGGTCAGTTTGTGGACAGGTAAAATCAAAGTGCACGTGCTCTCTACAGAGGAAATTCCCTACTGAAGACAGCTTTGCTTGAATGAGCTTAACTACAACGTGAATGCTGAGGCTTATTGTGTTGGCTGTACGGTCCCCACAGTTGCTGCGTGCCAAGGGCATGGTCACTTCCTTGACGGCCTACCCTGCCTCAATTCCCCCCTAAGAGATCTTAGGGCCTATAATCATATGGGAGGTTGAGGGGCTAGGTCATTTCTTCTGAAGCTGCTTCCTGCTGAGTGGGGCATTGTCCCTACCTAGCCTGGGCCCTAAAGTCTCTTCCTGCCTGATCTAATGCAGTGTAAACCTTGTTGTTCACGGGACTGGTGGGGAAAACATGAGATAGCTCATCAGCAGCTCAAGGTTGAAAGCCTTGTGAAACCATCATGTGGACTTGAAATTGCTGTAAGCAGGAGAGTAAGAAATCAGCATTATAAACAAAGTTGGACCAAAGGTTAAATAAAGTATGTTAATGACCGGCACTATTAAAGGGAGCAAGGCAGACAATAGCTACTGCTTCCTAATTCCCATGGAAGTTCCTAAAGTGTTAATTTCATTTGCCTGAGTAATGATATTTTTAATATTTTCTTGGACTAAACCAGACTGATTAATGTAAAAAGAGCATTCCTCTTTCAAATACAAACATGTTTCTCTTTGTCCAGCTGTGAGAAGATTTAAGGTTTTTCAGTTTTGTAGGATTATACTGGCCAGGGAGTCCAGCTGTTGTTGAAGTCCACTGAGGCCCTCTTCCATTTGTTGGAGAGCCACCGTGATCTCCTAAAACAGTTTATGCTGTACTCCCAAGGCTCCACCTCCTGTAGCTGACCCTGATAATCCTAATAGAGAGGGCAATACTAAACACAGGGGAATATGGGGCCTTGCTCAGAGGTGAATCTTGCTATGTTGGTACATGGGGAAAGGGAGAGATGTGTTAGCCCACGCGAAAGTTAGATAAGGGGAAATGTAAGCGATGGAGCCTTGCCTCTTCCACAGTGGAGGTAATTGTAGATATGCTGAAGATCCACAAAACCCCAAAATTTTTTGTGATGGTGAAATTTCTGCTGCAAAAGTATTTTGCATTAAAGTGGTGAATGCAGTGGAGGTTCTCTAAAAGGGGTCTCCTATTTTCTGGCCTATAAGTGAAAGGTTTTGTGCAGATAAGTTGGCAGTGGTTACTGGGTCTATTAATGAATGGTAGAGTTGGATGGTGGCATTAATAAGTTCTTTAAATAAAGTTCCCCCTTTAGGGTTCCACCACAGGACATAGTTATCTTGTGATAGAATATGTTGACAGTCCTTGGGGGATGTATTGAGATAAGGTGAATAAGGGCTTCCCGTGAGAGGATGGCCTCAGCAAAAACTAGAGGTTGCAGTTTGGCTGATAGGAAATAGAGGTGGTGCCAGTCCGAGGACATAATAGAGCAAAAAATTGGTTGTCCGGATGAGGTGTCCATTTATTATTAGTTTGATTCCCGTAGAGGTATTGACTAAAATATGTGACCCAGTGATAAAGGGTCAGCTACACTGACTCTCTTGGAGTTCTACAAAAGTGGCAGAACTGCCATGATTAATGTAAAGGCAGAAGGGGAATTGCTCTGTGTGGGCGGCAAGCCACTCAGGCGCCGAGGCAAGAGACCGAGGACACGAGCTGTTCCAGTATAATAAAATATAAAACAAGAATAGTCATACCAGATATAGATCTTAGATATGATTATATATGAATATCATTAATCATTAGTTCGTAGTAATTACTCTTTATCCCAATATTATAATAATCCCTGCTCTATAATCATAACCTAGGAAAAACCAGGCCATACAGAGATACGAGCTGAGGGGACATAGTGAGGTGTGACCAGAAGACAGGAGTGCGAACCTTCTGTTATGCCTGGACAGGGCCACCAGAGGGCTCCTTGGTCTAGTGGTGACGCCAGCATCTGGCAAGATGCCCGTTGCCAGGCAGACCATGGTCTAGTGGTAGCAAAAGGTGTCAAGGGACAACACCCACTACTTAGCAGACAGGGAAAGGGAGTCACCTTTTCCCAGGGGGAGTTTAGAGAAGACTCTGCTCCTCCACCTCTTGTGGAGGGCCTGACACCAGTCGGGCTTTCCCGCAGTTATCCGGAGGCCTAACCGTCTCCCTGTGATGCTGTGCTTCAGTGGTCACGCTCTTAGTCCACCTTCATGTTCCATCCTGTACACCTGGCCCTGCCTTCTAGATAGCAGTAGTAAATTAGTGAAAGTACTAAAAGTCTCTGATATGTAGAAATAATGGCGTAAGCTGGCTTTCTCTTTGTCTTCTCTCTCTCTCTGCCTCGGCTGCCAGGCAGGGAAGGGCCCCCTGTCCAGTGGACACGTGACCCACGTGACCTTACCTATCATTGGAGAAGACTCACATTCTTTCCCTGCCCCTTTTGCTTTGTATACAATAAATAACAGCAAAGCCAGACATTCGGGGCCACTACCGGTCTCCGCGCATTGGTGGTAGTGGTCCCCCGGGCCCAGCTGCCTTTTCTTTTATCTCTTTGTCTTATGTCTTTATTCCTACACTCTCTTGTCGCCACACACAGGGAGAGACCCACCGACCCTGTGGGGCTGGTCCCTACAGCTCTGGATAAAAGGTATGTAAGAAAGCATTTTTTCCTTTTGAGATATTTGAACTACTGTTGATAATTAGGAGGAGGAGCTTAAGAAACCCAGGACCTGACCTAATAAAATCCCTTTGTATTGACTGTTGGGCCTGATATCCCCACGCTGTGGGCCAGTGAGTTTGTCTCTGGAGATGTGCTGGGATGCCAGGCCAGTCTTCTAAGGGCCCAGGTCTGGCATATCCCCAACCTTTGGTAGTTATGCAAAATCAACAAGGTTAAGTTTTTGTTTTGTTTTGGTTTTGGTTTGTGTGTGTGTGTTTGTTTGTTTTGTTGTGTTTTGTTTTTTTTTGTTTTGTTTGAGACGGAGTTTCACTCTTGTTGCCCAGGCTGGAGTGCAATGGCACAAACTCGCCTCACTGCAAACTCTGCCTCCCGAGTTCAAGCAATTCTCCCGCCTCAGCTTCCCAAGTAGCTGAGATACAGGCATGCGACACTATGCCTGGCTAATTTTGTATTTTTAGTAGAGACAGGATTCACCATGTTGGTCAGGCTGGTGTCGAACTCCTGACCTCAGTGGATCCACTTGCCTCGGCCTCCCAAAGTGTTAAGATTACAGGCATGAACCACCAGGCCCAGGCCTGAGTTAAGTTTAATAGACTAACAGTATGGTTAATTACTTCCCCAGCAGACAGGCCAGTGTCTCTAAAAGTCATTACAGTATGGCAGGCAAGTACCAAGAAAATGAAGACGTTACCTATCTTCCAGATGGGCTTTATCTGGAATTGTGTTCTTGAATAGAAAGTTTAGAGCCTCTATGGGCTGGCAGGTATAATTAGTAGCTTCCTCTGGTTCCTGTAAAGATTTATTGCAAAGTTGAATTCTGATCATGTGAACCCGACTGGCTATTTCTTGCAGCTCGACAGCCACTGGGGTGGTTAGTAGTACTTGCTAAGGTCCCTTCCATTTAGGAAGAAGTGGATCTGCCGGGGGACCTTCCTTCCAAGTTTTTAATAGGACCCTGTCTGCAGGTAGGATTTGGGGAATGTTTTTCACTTGTCCAGGTGAGGGCAGCACTGCATTGCCATACTCCTGGATAGCTTGCTGTACCCAGGTTAGTTTTTTGTTTTGTTTGTTTATTTATTTGTTTGTTTTTGACATCAGACTGTTGCTCTGTCGCCCAGGCTGGAGTCTAGTGATGCGGGCTCGGCTCACTACAACCTCCGCGATTCTCCTGCCTCAGCCACCCGAGTAGCTGGGATTATAGGATGGCCACCGTGCCCGGCTCACTTTTGTATTTGGGGGGTTTCACCATATTGCCCTGGCTGGTCTTCAACTCCTGACCTCAAGTGATCCACCTGCCTCAGTCTCCCAAGGTGACGAAAGTACAGATGTGAATCACCGCACTTGGCCCCTGGCTCAGGTTTCGATTGTATTGTATAGTAGACTGGGTTTCTAGTTTGATTAACAGGTCTAAGCAAAGGAAGGGTCTCCCAGAAGTCATCTCAAACGGACTAAATTTTGTCTTTTCTTTGGGTGCCACTTGTATTCTCATGAGGGCTACAGGCAACAGAGTGTACCAAGACTCAGAAGTTTCCTGGCACAGTTTCACCAGGGTCTGCCTTAAAGTTCGATTAGTCCTATTAACCTTGCGGGAGGATTGTGGCCTCCATGAGGAGTGGAGATGAAATTTAATTTCCAAAGCTTGGGCTATCTATTGGTTACAGTTGCAAGAAAACAGGGGCCTTTGTCACTCTGCAAGGAGCAGGGGAGGCCAAATCCTGGTATGACCTCTCATGGCAGTGCCTTGGCCATTTCTGTAGCTTTCTCTGTTCTGGTGGGGAAAGCTTCCCATTCAATAAAGGTGTCTACAAAAACTAAAAGGTATTTAAAAACCAGAAAGGAGGGCATTTGGGTGCAGTGAATTTGCGATTCCTCACCAGGATAGGTTCCTCACCACTGGAAACTGAGGTTAATAAAGGAGGAGACCCTTGTTTTTTGTTTGTTTGTTTGTTTTGTTTGCCCCCAAGGTAATTTTGAGAGCAAAGTTCACAAGCCCGAGTGACCTTTTTTATTGTGGTTGCCAGGCCTTTACCTGTAAAAACATGCTTCATCCAGGCGGGTCATAGCGTCCTGCCCATATGGAGGAAATTATGTAAACTTTTAACAATTTGCCACGGTGGGACTGAGGAAGCAATGGCTTTTGGCGTATGAGTCACCAACCCTCAGGTGTTACGGTCTTCGATTTTCTTTAACCCATGCTCTTTCTTCTATAGTATAGGATGGATTTATATCAAGAGAATGGGATGGGCATGGTGGCTCATACCTATTATCCAGCATTTTGGGAGGCTGAGGTGGGCGGATCAACTGAGGCCAGGAGTTTGAGACCAGCCTGGACAACATGGCAAACCCCTTCTCTACTAAAGTACAAAAATTAGTGGTGTGATGGCACATGCCTGTAGTCCCAGCTACTCGGCAGGCTGAGGCAAGAAAATTGCTTGAGCCCAGGAGGCAGAGGATGCAGTGAGCCCAGATCACACCACTGCACTTCAGCCTGGGTGACAGAGCAAGACTCAGTCTCCAAAAAAAAAAAAAATAAGATAAAGAGAATGGGCAGAGAGGAATAAGGCCAGCGGGGCTACAGCTTCCATAGTTGCCCTGATATCTTGCCTGCCAGCCCTTGCATTGTCCAATGAGACTGAGGAGTTTCCTTTTTGATTTCTCTCACAGTGAATGACCGCCACTTGCCTAGGGTCATTCACAGCCTCTAAAAGCTGCAGTATTTCTTTACTATGTTCAACGGGGGCATTCCTTGCATTTAGAAGACCCCATCCTTTACAGATAGCAACATGTGCATGAAGGACAAAGCAGGCATCCTTGGAGTCAATAAATATGTTTAGTATCTTTCCCTGACCTACAGCCAGGGCCCTAGTGAGGAGAATTAGCTCTGCTTTTTGTGCTGAGGCATTAGGTGGCAGTGCCTGGGCGTCTATTGTTTGCTGTAGACTATCCACATTATCCTGCCCTTCTTTTTCCATTTTCCATAAAATACTTCCGTCAGTGAACCATTCAGCATCAATGTGATTAGATATCGACACATTTGTATGTGAAATAATTTACCTCATAAAAGATAACAGGAAATTATTGAAAGTCCAAATGCTTTAATATTTCTAAATTTAGGTGAACTTACAGGTGTTTATAATGATGTTATGGTTAACAATAGAGCAATGGTCATGTGTCTGATTGGTCTTAAAAATTCAGAACAAATACTTAATGCTTCTGGGAAATCATGTCAAATCCTTTGAAAACCACACAAGCAAACTGTGTATTCTGACTTTTTTAAATTTTACTTTATTTACTGGGATACATGTGCAGAATGTGCGGGTTTGTTACGTAGGTATACATGTGCCATGGTGGTTTGCTACACCTATCAACCTGTGATCTAGGTTTTAAGCCCCACATGCATTAGGTATTTGTCCTAATGCTCTCCCTCCCCTCAGAGCATCTGTGGCAGGTGTATACAAGGGTACATACCTGCCAGAATTTAATCAAAAATCATTATGCCAAACATGAGACTCATTGGGTTCATTTTTTTGTGTGAATTCAATGAGTATACGGAAGTTCTTATATCTGTTCAAAATAATACATCAAAATATATCTGGAAAATTATATATTTACATGGAGACATACTGGGCTTCAAGATAACATGCAATCAAGAAACTAGAAACTAATTAAAGACGGTTATCAAATATTAAAAGACATGGCCGGGTGCGGTGGCTCACGCCTGTAATCCCAACACTTTGGGAGGTCAAGGCGGGCAGATCATGAGGTCAGGAGATCGAGACCATCCTGGCTAACACGGTGAAACCCCGTCTCTACTAAAAATACAAAAAATTAGCCGGGCGTGGTGGCGGGTGCCTGTAGTCCCAGCTACTCAGGAGTCTGAGGCAGGAGAATGGCGTGAACCCGGGAGGCGAAGATTGCATTGAGCCGAGATCACGCCACTGCACTCCACCCTGGGCAACAGAGAGAGAATCCCTCTCAAAATAAAAAAAAAAAAAAGACACAGTATGAAATAACATAAAACATTATGCCAAGTAGAAAGTGTCTTTTCACATGTAGATTACAAATATTTCTGCAACATTTTGGTTTAATAATATTTTCAACCAAGTAGAAAAATTTAATAAAGCTCTACAATTAAAAAAAAAAACCATATCTAGGACAGGAGTGGTGCTGAGGTGGGTGGGATCGAGAACAGCCTGGCCAATATGGTGAAACCCTGTCTCTGCAAAACAAAATAAAAACTGGTCAAGTGTGTTGGCATACACCTGTCGTCCCACCAGCTACTAGAGAGGCTGATGGGGAAAGATCGCTTGAGCTCAAGAGGTCGATACTGCAGTGAGCCGTGATTGTGCCACTGCACTCCATCCTAGGCAACAGAGCAAGACCCTGTCTCAAGAAAAACACACATAACTGTACATATAAAAAAGCAAAACTATCTTTGCTTACAGAAAGTGGAAGGAAGTGTATATATATATATACACACACACACACACACATATAGGTGTGTGTGTATATGTATGTGTGTATATATAGTTAATAACAAAAATAAATTAAAAAATAATATTGTAAGGTTTGTACACCTACTTTCCAATTCTTCAATACATTTGCAACAACTTTAATGTTCTGGAAACACTAATTGTTTAAAAATTTATGAAAATATGTTTATTGAGGTGCACATTTCCCCCGTGCCTTGGGCTCCAGTGTGACTGCACAGCACTAAGTAAGGGCGGGGGATTAGGGCTCCCCACATCCAGGCATTGTGAGTGACTCTTCCTGGAATATAAAAAAGAGAGAAGTGGAAGAAGGTAGGGGTGGCTCTGAAAGCAGAGGTTTTTCAACACCATCTCAGCTGACATCTCACTGTCAACAACTGGGTCAGAGGACCACCCTTACTGAAACAGAGTCCAAGACGGAAAATATTTTTTTAAAAGGCTGCCCAAAACAAAATCAGGGTTACAAAAGAGGAAGAACGGGGAATGGATAGTAGGTAGTCGGGTAGCAATGCCTTCCCACAAATGAGACACTGAACCATGACACAGATAGACTGTCTGCAAGTTGTAGTACTATGATTAAAACAAGGGGCTGATATTACTGAGGGTCTTACTTTAGACTGGATGACAAAAGGTCTCTCCGAGACAGTGGCATTTAAGGAGAGATGGAAAAGATGACCAGAAGCAGTGGCTCACATCCGTAACCCCAACACTTCGGGAGGCTGAGACAGGAGCACTACTTGAGACCAGGAGTTCAAGACCAGCCTAGGCAAAATAGAAAGACTCCTTCTCTACAAAAAAAAATTAAAAATAACATAAGATAAAGAAAAATAACAAAATGGGAAACAGTTATTTGGGCAGAGGAAAGAGCAACTACAAAGGCTCAGTAATAGACACATGCCTGTCATGTTTGAGGAACAGCAAAGAGGCTGGAGTCACTTCAGCACAGGGATGGATGGGACAGGGACAGGTGGGTGGCACCAAGTGTGGTTGGGAATATGAAGCAGGGGCCTCATGATGCAAAACTCTTCCAACTGCCCCTTCTGTGATTGCATCATCAGTCTTTCTTGGATGAAAAGTCTAAGAATATGATTTGGGTTTTGGTTTTTGTTTTTTGGCCTCCATCCACAATATCCTCCCTGCCCATCGTGGAGTTGGGGCTGGCCAAGGCAGAAGCCCCTTATTCCTCCAGTTCCTTCAGCAGCCACAGCCTGGGATTGGTCTTGCTGCCAACCTCCTAGCTGATGCACAGGGGATGAGGCCTCAGCCTGTGTTCACAGAATTCCTTAAAGCCCTTTTACCTAGACATGGTCCAGCTTCGTGGGACTGCACCTCTGCTCAGTTTCCTTGAAAAGCACTCCTGGACCCTGTAAAACCTGGAGTCTACAGAACCTTCCATGTATTTTTCCAAATTCCACAATTTACAAAACCTTGCACATATTTTTCCATAGGAGGCCCAAACCTCCTCTTTGTATCTCCTTTTCTTCCTTGTTTCTTAAAGAGATTGCCCAAGGGGCACCAACTGGATTAGATTCTTCCAGTAAGCCTGCTTGTTGGGCTCTAGGCTCTCCCCTTGGAAACTGCAACGTTGAGGCTCCAGGACCTGCTAGCAAGCTCTGGCCTTGTAGATAACAGATTCCCGTGTCCCAGGAGCACCAGTCCATCCTAAGTCCTTCCTTCCCAGTTCAGAGAAAACCCACAGGGGCTAAGCTGAGTTCTGATGCATAGCAGACACTGGGAAAAGGCGAATATCTATATTCCCCTTTTTACATTTCCTTGGGAATCACTTTTACTAATCTCCCTCACAAGACTTGCAGAGCACTTGGAACTTTCTCAAACGGAAAGATCTCTGTATACATAATTTTATGTTCTGTAACAACTTGTTCAGAAACTTCTTCATTCTGGTTCTGAGACTAATGCATTACATACATTGGATATCACACTTGTGAAAGTCAGGTTTAAGCAGAATATCAAGTATATTCATGGACCCCCTACACATCTGTGGGCAAAACCTTGTGGGAACCATGCTTTTCCACCATCAGAGAAGACCTACTTTAAAGCAAAAGCTCTTTTGGGAATCCTTAGGTTGTCTTTGGCATGGCAGCAGGGGCAGGGACATTAGAACACAAGTTATTGTCATTCCCCCCTCACCAAGGCCCCTAAAAACATTGGCTGGCTCCGGTGGCCCTGTCTGGATGTCCTCAACCGTCAAGATTTGGATTTGCCATTTACTGACAGTGGGACTTGGGTCGTCCCCTCATCTTCTGTGGCCTGAACGTCCTCACCAGTAAAATGAGGTGAGCAATTTCTACTCCCTGGAATCCTCAACAGGAGTGAAAGAGGTGTAACATTGCAAGTGTCTGTAGCATGCCAGGGCATAGTCAGAAAATGTGTGGGCTAACAATGAGGGCAAGGATGAATGATACTGGCTGGGCTCATCGGTGCTGCGTGACACCTACAGGGAGACAGACTCTGGTGACCCCTAACCCCCAGGAGAAACTGAAAAGGTACCAAGATGTCCGCCATGGAGCACAACCTGTGGACAGGGAAACATGCAATTTGGAGGGAGGAAGATAGCCCGATTTAAGATGTTCTGCATGAGCTTTAAGCAAAATCTCCACTGTCTAGTGTGAATTGATTTTCTGAGTATCTCTCCAAGAAAAGAGACGTTGTTCTAGGTGCAGGTTTTCAAAAGAAAGGACGTCCCTTTTTATACAAGCTCCACGTTGCAGGAATATCAAGTGTCTGCCAAGGGCCACTTAGCCTTGTATTATGGGCTCTTAAACCTGATACAGAGTTGCATCATATTTTAAGATGAAAGGGGATTTTGCCATGGACTTCTCCACTTGGCAAGGCAAAATCTTCGCACATTTTAGTTTGGGGATCTCAGTTTACTGAGGAATCTAGTCGCCCTTTTGTGTAGTGCAGTCACATTGCAGTAGAGTTCTTAGAGCATTGGCAGTGGAGTTAGAAACACCTGGGTTTGAATCTGGGTTTAGCTACCAGCTAGTTGTCTGACCTTGGGCAAGTGACTTAATCTCTTAAGGCTTAGTCTCCTCAGGGGTTATGTAGAAACCATAGTTCCTGTCTCAAAAGGTTGTGTGGGGACTGAAGGTGAGCATGAATGTAAGAAGTCATAGGCAATGCCCAGCATGTTTTCATTGCTCATGCGATGTCCTTCCTGGGTTGGTACGGCATACGGGAAGCGGACATGGCCAAGTACCTAGTAGATGTTGCAGCTCTGGGGCAGAGCGAAGTTCAAGGTGGGTCATTTGCTGATTTTCAGTGATCTGTTCTGGGGTACACAGAGTGAAGACTAGCCCGGAAGGCCAGCAATAAGCTGAGTGAGGGTAATTGGGCCCTGACAGGAGGGAGCTTCCTAGGAGTACTCAGAGCTGACAGGCTGAGGCAGAGGCAGAAGCAGAAGATGGGAACTAAGCCCTCATTCTCCTGAGAGACCCCGTAAGAGACGACAAGTGAGTAGAGAAAGTTCTGGAGTCAGCGTCATGTCATGAGTAGAACACAATGGGAGGCTGTGGGTCAGGAGGAGCCTAAAGCTGGAGAGTATGATGAGGCTGCATTGGATGAGTGGAAAGTGCTTTGGGTTCAAGACAGAGCTGGAGATGAGGTGCTGCTACAGCTATGCACTTATGTGCCTATGATCTGGCACTACTTACTTAACCTCTCTGTGTTTCCATATCCTCTTCTGTAAACAGAGGATGATAACAGCAGCTATTCCCTAGGATTGTTGCAAACAGTAAAAGAATTAATTCATTTATTCTATATTGACTAAAAACCCTCTAAGTGCCAGGCACTAATATTGGCATGAAAAAAAAAACAGTGAACTAAACTGTTCTTGTGGATCTTACATTCCAGTGGAGGGCAAATGCACTAAACAACCAGAGCAACTACAGAACGTGTTATTCGCCAAAAGCAGAAATCAGGTGAAGAGATGGTACAAAAGTGGATGGTACTTTGAACTTGGTAGTCAAGGAAGGCCTCTCTGAGAAAGAGACATCTAACCTGAGACAGAGTCCCCTCTCCTCCAAGGTCAGAGAAAAAGGAGGGACACGGATTTTAGTAAGTCTTCCTAAGGGTTTCCAGCTCATATCTTTGGGTGCCGTCTGCATGTAATCTTTTCTTCTGCATGTCTGCCCTGCTCCAGCACCAGATGAGGAGACAGCAATCTTACAGAGACTGCTTAATGAGCTCCTACCATTGCAGAAGGCCCTTTCATTATGAAAAATCTGTACACACAGATATTATCACCTACTGCTTCTGCTTTGCTGGTTGAAGTTTGATTGATATAGATTTTGGTATTAAGTGTGATTTCAGAGGAACAGAATTTTAAGAAGAAATTCTCTGAAATTATTCTGGGTTTCTGGAGTTCTCTCTTTTATCTAATTTGATTTAAAGGCCTTCATGGCCCTGTTTCTAATGGTAAAAGTGCACTGGTAGTCTACAGCAAGAAGTGGCAAGGGATTTTCTTAAATTATCACTTTTAGTGACTTGCACTCAAGCACCTATAAGAATGCCAGGGTCTAGGTGATCAAGTAGGTGATTTCTGTAAAGAAGTATCCCAGAACGTAAAATAAAATAGAAATTTAAAAAAGTACAAAAAAAGCCTAGTATGGTGGCGCAGGCCTATAGTCCCAGCTACTCTAGGGGCTGAGGTGGGAAGGTCACTTGGGCTTAGTGTAGGGTCCAGCCCTACTGGGCCTGTGGGTTTTTCTCCTCGTTTGCGGAGACGAGAGATCGTAGAAATAAAGACACAAGACAAAGAGAAGAAAAGACAGCTGGTCCCGGGGTACCACTACCACTCAGACGCGGAGACCGGTAGTGGCCCGGAATGCCTGGCTGCGCTATTATTTATTGGATACAAGGTAAGGGGGCAGGGTAAGGCCCAGGCACTGGGTTACCGCTAGACCAGGGAGCCCTCTAGTGGCCCTATCCAGGTGTAACAGAGGGCTCACACTCGTCTTCTGGTCACTTCTCACCGGGTCCCTTCAACTCCTATCTCTGTATGGCCTGGGTTTTCCTAGGTTATCATTGTAGAACAAAGATTATTATAATATTGGAATAAAGAGTAATGCTAAAAACTAATGATTAGTAATATTCCTATGTAATCATATCTATAATCTATTTCTAGAATATTCTTACTGTATATATTTCCTTTATTATACTGAAACAGCTTGTGCCTTTGGTCTCTTGCCTCGGCACCTGGGTGGCTTGCCGCCCACAGCTCAAGAGGCGGAGGTTGCAGTGGGCCGGGATCATGTCACTGCACTCCAGCCTGGGCAACAGAGAGACACCTTTTCTCAAAATTTAAATAAATGGATAAGTAAATAAAGTTAAAAAAATAACATTGCAGTGAAAATGAGGAGTATAATGGAGATGACTGGTTTCCTCTAAATGTGCTGGAGAACATAGGAAAAGAAAATTATGACCTTAGGTCCTTAAAGCCTTATCCATACCAAGATCCACATAAAGAACTAGAAAGCATCCATGAAAGAACCCATTATCTCCCATAGCCACAGATCTGATATTTGGGAAAACCATATCCAAAGCTGAATCTTGCAGTTGGCTGAATTACAACACGAATGCAATTCCTAATCTCTCAAGGTCTCTTCTGTTCACGTTAGAGCACTGATTGGGAATGAATGGGATCTTGAACATTTTAATGTGACATATATATGCAGACTTTGATGAAGCTGGGTACTTTGAACCCCTAAATTCTGTGAGATATGTCTTTCAGACACCTGAAGAAAGGTGTAAAAAAGTAAAAAAGCACCTTCACTCCCGCCTGAGGAGTTTATTTCTCCTCTGCCTGAAGAACCTGCAATAGTCTCGTCTGAAGTAGTGGCCTTGCAGGACACTGTTAATCCTCCTGAGAAACTGCACCTACCACCTTTACTTCCTTTAAAACCCTGTAAGACTCAAGTTTCCACCAGCCCCAAACTAGAGGGTGCATAGTGTGACCCATTAGTAGGGGTAGAATTTACTGTAACAACTACTGATATTTTTTTCCAATGCTAATAGGCAGAAACCTAGGGACATTGTGTGAAAATGCTTCTCGAGGGTGGGGTATGAAGGTAGAAAAAACTAAATTGATACACACCAAATTTATCAATATAGAGTCATTAAGCCAAGGTTCTGGATTCAGTGTTTTTCTTTGAGAGGATAAGGATGGCTCTAGCAGTTTGCTTGGTTGGTTGACTAAAATAAGGAAGCAAATGTTGACTATCCTTAATTAAGGAGAAATTCAAGGACTTCCTTGGTGTACTCCAAAGGCTTAAGGACACTGGAATGTTAGAGTGAATTTATCCTGGAAGAACTGCTCAGCCATGCTGGTAGGTCCAGAGGACGTGATTTTCACCAAGGCTGCAAGAAATTACTTTGGATACGGAGCCCAGAAATCTGTGAGGAGTTTGTGGTGGCTCTCTTCTTTAGTCAGACATTACTGCAGGCTTGCCCTTGAGGAAAGATCACGCCGCACTGCCTAATAACTATGCTGTTAATCGTTGTCCCGACCTTCCTCAACAGATCTGCGCCCAATTCTTACTGTGGTAGTGCATGGTGGAAAAAGTAATCAGAATTCTCAGGGATTACTTGATAAAAGTTCTGAACTGGTACTAATTCCAGGATATCCAAAATGTCACTATGCTCTTCCAATAAGAGCTGTTCTGTTAGTCATGTGGTTTTTCATCAGGTAATCCATGTGGCTTTACATCAGGTCCAATGTACAGTGGACTAAGTTGGTCCATGAATCCACCCTCTGGTTGTCTCCCAGCTTCAGAATGCATAGTTGGGGACATACACGGTGACTGGCAGAATCCCCACATTGGTTCCCTGACCTGTGGAGTGAGGGATGCTATGGATGGAGAGGCCAAGTTGAAGCCACTAGAACTGCCCTAATTATAAAAATCATAATCCACAAGCAACACTACTTTCCTGGAGGGACTGCAGTAACTGGTGGTAACACCAAGCATTTGAAGGACACAGGCTGGTGATTCTTCAGCCATCCCTTTCAACTGAACTGTTTGTCCTGTGCAGAAATATATGGATTTGTGGCCAGGCACGGTGGCTCACGCCTATAATCCCAGCACTTTGGGAAGCCGAGGCAGGTGGATCACTTGAGGTCAGGAGTTCAAGACCAGCCTGGCCAACATGGTGAATCCCTGTCTCTACTAAAAAATACAAACAATTAGCAAGGTGTGATGGTGCACAACTACAGTCCCAGCTGCTCAGGAGGTTGAGGCAGGAGAATTGCTTGGACCTGGGAGGTACTGCAGCTGCTGTGCTCCAGGTGGTTTTGTTGCTTTGGTAACTGTGACATCCCTGGGAACCTGATACATAATATCAATTAGGTGAATGTTTTTTTCTCTTTCAGTCATTATCACAGACAAGTTTGGGTTCGGCTGGAAAGGTCAGCAATGTACTATGGCCTCCTATTTCAAGCTTATATCAATGCTTTAGGCTTATATCCTAAACGAGTCCTTAAGGGACCTTGACCACTGTTCCCTTATACCAGATGTGACACCATCTTTGCACGGATGACACTATGCTGACTGAGCGGGAGATAGCAACTAATCCAGTCGCATTAGCAACACACTTGCAAGACATTCTGTGATAAATAATTCCCACACAAAATCAGGGGCCTTCTAACTGAGTGAAACGTTTAACAATCTAGTAGTCTGGCATGTCAAGATGGTGCTTATAAGGTGAACAGCAAGTTCTTACATCTTGCCTTTCTTACCACTAAATAAGGAACGCAAAAACGCATTGTGTAATAGATGCTTGTTTTCGCGTATACCTCAATGTTGTGCAGTACCATGACCCATTGACAAGTGACTGAAACCCTGCTAGCATGGATCGGGGCCCAGAAACAGAGAAACTTCTCTGATCCTGCACATGTGGTCTCATGTGGAGTTTCCTGTGACCAGTTGACTAGAAAATACAAGAACATCATGCCTGATTTTCATTTGTTACTTCAGAATACGCAGGCACAACATGTATTAGTTTGTTAATGCTGCAAAACAAATTATCCCCAATTTAGCAGCTTAAAACAACACAAATATATAAGCAGTTCTGTAGATCAGAAATCCATGCAGCCTGGATTGGCTTCTCTGCTTAGGATCTCACGAAATCAAACTTAAGGTATTAACCAGGCTGCTGACTGAGGACTCAGAGAGAAACTGTTTTCAAGCTCATTTGGGTTACAGGCAGGTCTAACTTCTTAAAGTTGTGGAACTGAGGTAGCCGTATACTTGCGGTCTTGGCTGAGGCCACTCTAAGCTACCTGAGACACCTCCATACCTCCTTGGGTGCACCCCTCTATCTTCTAAGCAGTAATGGTGCATCATGATTATGGTGGCTGAGATAAAGATTATTTGTGGGTTTGGCAACATGAACTTTCATTTACCAGGTCCATCTCACTACAGCCACTGCTCACTATTCAATCTGCCAGCAGCAGAGACCAACACTGAGTCCCCAATATGGCACCATGTCCCAGAGTGGTCAGTCAGCTTCCAGGTAGCACTGTGATTACTTGGGTCTGCTTCCACAATTGAAGGGGCATCACGTTGATCTTGCTCAAATGGACACTTATTCTGCATATGGATTTTCATTCCCACCCACGGAACTTCAAGGAAATCAGTACTGTGGTATTAGGAAAGGCTGTATCCACCATCGTGGTATCCCACACTGCACCAGTTTTTTTTTTAATACTTTAAGTTCTAGGGTACATGTGCACAACATACAGGTTTGTTACATATGTATACATGTGCCATGTTGGTGTGCTGCACCCATTAACTCATCATTTACATTAGGTATGTCTCCTGATGCCATTCCTCCCCCCCGCCTACCCCATGACAGGCCCTGATGTGTGATGTTCCCCACCCTGTGTCCAAGTGTACTCATTGTTCAATTTCCACCTATGAGTGAGAACACGTGGTGTTTGGTTTTTTGTCCTTGCCATAATTTGCTGAGAATGATGGTTTCCAGCTTCATCCAAGTCCCTGCAAAGGACATGAACTCATCCTTTTTTATGGCTGCATAGTATTCCATGTTATATATGTATCACATTTTCTTAATCCAGTCTATCATTGATGGACATTTGGGTTGGTTCCACGTCTTTGCTATTGTGAATAGTGCCGCAATAAACATATGTGTGCATGTGTCTTTATAGCAGCATGATTTATAATCCTTTGGGTATATACCCAGTAATGGGATGGCAGGGTCAAATGGTATTTCTAGTTCTGGATCCTTGAGGAATTGCCACACTGTCTTCCACAATGGTTGAACTAGTTTACAGTCCCACCAACAGTGTAAAAGTGTTCCTATTTCTCCACATCCTCTCCAGCACCTGTTGTTTCCTGACTTTTTAATGATTGCCATTCTAACTGGTGTGAGATGGTATCTCATTGTGGTTTTGATTTGCATTTCTCTGATGGCCAGTGATGATGAGCATTTTTTCATGTGTCTGTTGGCTGCATAAACGCCTTCTTTTGAGAAGTGTCTGTTCATGTCCTTTGCCCACTTGTTGATGGGGTTGTTTGATTTTTTTCTTGTAAATTTGTTGGAGTTCATTGTAGATTCTGGATATTAGCCCTTTGTCAGATGGGTAGATGGTAAAAATTTTCTCCCATTCTGTAGGTTGCCTGTTCACTCTGCTGGTAGTTTCTTTTGCTGTTCAGAACCCCTTAGTTTTATTAGATCCCATTTGTCAATTTTGGCTTTTGTTGCCATTGCTTTTGGTGTTTTAGTCATGAAGTCCTTGCCCATGCCTATGTCCTGAATGGTATTGCCTAGGTTTTCTCCTAGCGTTTTTATGGTTTTGGGTCTAACATTTAAGTCTTTAATCCATCTTCAATTAATTTTTGTATAAAGTGTAAGGAAGGGATCCCGTTTCAGCTTTCTACATATGGCTAGGCAGTTTTCCCAGCACCATTTATTAAATAGGGAATCCTTTCCCCATTTCTGGTTTTTGTCAGGTTTCTCAAAGATCAGATGGTTGTAGATGTGTGGTATTATTTCTGAGGGCTCTGTTCTGTTCAATTGGTCTATAACTCTGTTTTGGTACCAGTACCATGCTGTTTTGGTTACTGTAGCCTTGTAGTATAGTTTGAAGTCAGGTAGCGTGATGCCTCCAGCTTTGTTCTTTTGGCTTAGGATTCTCTTGGCAATGCGGGATCTTCTGATTCCATATGAACTTTAAAGTAGTTTTCTCCAATTCTGGAAGAAAGTCATGGGTAGCTTGATGGGGATGGCATTGAATCTATAAATTATCTTGGGCAGTATGGCCATTTTCACGATATTGATTCTTCCTATCCATGAGCATGGAATGTTCTTCCATTTGTTTGTGTCCTTTTTTATTTCATTGAGCAGTGGTTTGTAGTTCTCCTTGAAGAGGTCCTTCACATCCCTTGTAAGTTGGATTCCTAGGTATTTTATTCTCTTTGAAGCATTTGTGAATGGGAGTTCACTCATGATTTGGCTCTCGGTTTGGCTGTTATTGGTGTACAGGAATGCTTGTGATTTTTGCACATTGGTTTTGTATCCTGAGACTTTGCTGAAGTTATCAGCTTAAGGAGATTTTGGGCTGAGATGATGGGGTTTTCTAAATATACAATCATGTCACCTGCAAACAGGGACAATTTGACTTCCTCTTTTCCTAATTGAATACCTTTTATTTCTTTCTCCTGCCTGATTGCCCTGGCCAGAACTTCCAACACTATGTTGAATAGGAGTGGTGACAGAGAGCATCCCTGTCTTGTGCCAGTTTTCAAAGGGAATGCTTCCAGTTTTTGCCCATTCAGTACGATATTGGCTGTGGGGTTGTCATAAATAGCTCTTATTATTTTGAGATATGTCCCATCAATACCTAGTTTATTGACAGCTTTTAGCATGAAGGGGTGTTGAATTTTGTCAAAGGCCTTTTCTGCATCTATTGAGATAATCATGTGGTTTTTGTCTTTGGTTCTGTTTATATGATGGATTACATTTATTGATTTGGGTATGTTGAATCAGCCTTGCATCCCAGGGATGAAGCCAACTTGATCGTAGTGGATAAGCTTTTTGATGTGAGGCTGGATTTGGTTTGCCAGTATTTTATTGAGGATGATGCTGGCCTCATAAAATGAGTTAGGGAGCATTCTCTCTCTTTTTTATTGATTGGAATAGTCTCAGAAGGAATGGTACCAGCTCCTCTTTGTACCTCTGGGAGAATTCGGCTGTGAATCTGTCTGGACCTGGACTTTTTTTGGTTGCTACGCTATTAAATATTGCCTCAGTTCAAAGCCTGTTATTGGTCTATTCAGGGATTCAACCTCTTCCTGGTTTAGTGTTGGGAGGGTGTATGTGTCCAGGAATTTTTCCATTTCTTCTAGATTTTCTAGTTTATTTGCGTAGAGGTGTTTGTAGTATTCTCCATTTGTATTTCTGTGGGATCGGTGGTGATATCCCCTTTATCATTTTTTATTGTGTCTATTTGATTCTTCTCTCTTTTCTTCTTTATTAGTCTTGCTAGTGGTCTATCAATTTTGTTGATCTTTTCAAAAAACCAGCTCCTGGATTCATTGATTTTTTGAAGGGTTTTTTGTGTCTCTATCTCCTTCCGTTCTGCTCTGATCTTAGTTATTTCTTGCCTTCTGCTAGCGTTTGAATGTGCTTGCTCTTGCTTCTCTAGTTCTTTTAATTATGATGTTAGGGTGTCGATTTTAGATCTTTCCTGCTTTCTCTTGTGGGCATTTACTGCTGTAAACTTCCCTCTACACACTGCTTTAAATGTGTCCCAGAGATTCTGGTATGTTGTGTCTTTGTTCTCATTGGTTTCAAAGAACATCTTTATTTCTGCCTTCATTTTGTTATGTACCCAGTAGTCATTCAGGAGCAGGCTGTTCAGTTTCCATGTAGTTGAGCGGTTTTGAGTGAGTTTCTTAATCCTGAGTTCTAGTTTGATTGCACTGTGGTCTGAGAGACAGTTTGTTATAATTTCTATTCTTTTACATTTGCTGAGGAGTGCTTTACTTCCAACTATGTGGTCAATTTTGGAATAAGTGCTATGTGGTGCTGAGAAGAATGTATATTCTGTTGATTTGGGGTGGACAGTTCTGTAGATGTCTATTAGGTCTGCTTGGTGCAGAGCTGAGTTCAATTCCTGGGTATCCTTGTTAACTTTCTGTCTCGTTGACCTGTCTAATGTTGACAGTGGGGTGTTAAAGTCTCCCATTATTATTGCGTGGGAGTCTAAGTCTCTTTGTAGGTCACTAAGGACTTGCTTTATGAATCTGGGTGCTCCTGTATTGGGTGCATATATATTTAGGATAGTTAGCTCTTCTTGTTGAACTGATCCCTTTACCATTATGTAATGGCCTTCTTTGTCTCTTTTGATCTTTGTTGGTTTAAAGTCTGTTTTATCAGAGACTAGGATTGCAACCCCTGCCTTTTTTTGTTTTCCATTTGCTTGGTAGATCTTCCTCCATCCCTTTATTTTGAGCCTATGTGTGTCTCTGCAGGAAATGGGTTTCCTGAATACAGCACACTGATGGGTCTTGACTCTTTATCTAATTTGCCAGTCTGTGTCTTTTAATTGGAGCATTTAGCCCATTTCCATTTAAAGTTAATATTGTTATGTGTGAATTTGATCCTGTCATTATGATGTTAGCTGGTTATTTTGCTCATTGGTTGATGCAGTTTCTTCCTAGCCTCGATGGTCTTTACAATTTGGCATGTTTTTGCAGTGGCTGGTACTGGTTGTTCCTTTCCATGTTTAGCGCTTCCTTCAGGAGCTCTTTTAGGGCAGGCCTGGTGGTGACAAAAGCACTCAGCATTTGCTTGTCTGTAAAGTATTTTATTTCTCCTTCACTTATGAAGCTTAGTTTGGCTGGATATGAAATTCTGGGTTGAAAATTCTTTTCTTTAAGAATGTTGAATATTGGCCCCCACTCTCTTCTGGCTTGTAGAGTTTCTGCCGAGAGATCTGCTGTTAGTCTGATGGGCTTCCCTTTATGGGTAACCTGACCTTTCTCTCTGGCTGCCCTTAACATTTTTTCCTTCATTTCAACTTTGGTGAATCTGATAATTATGTGTCTTGGAGTTGCTCTTCTCAAGGAGTATCTTTGTGGCGTTCTCTGTATTTCCTGAATCTGAATGTTGGCCTGCCTTGCTAGATTGGGGAAGTTCTCCTGGATAATATCTTGCAGAGTGTTTTCCAATTTGGTTCCATTCTCCCCGTCACTTTCAGGTACACCAATCAGACGTAGGTTTGGTCTTTTCACATAGTCCCATTTTTCCTGGAGGCTTTGTTCGTTTCTTTTTATTCTTTTTTCTCAGAACTTCCCTTCTCACTTCATTTCATTCATTTCATCTTCCATCACTGATACCCTTTCTTCCAGTTGATCGCATCGGCTACTGAGGCTTCTGTATTCTTCACGTAGTTCTCGAAACTTGGCTTTCAGCTCCATCTGCTCCTTTAAGCACTTCTCTGCATTGGTCATTTTAGTTATACATTCGTCTAATTTTTTTTCAAAGTTTTTAACTTCTTTGCCATTGGTCTGAACTTCCTCCTGTAGCTCGGAGTAGTTTTGATCGTCTGAAGCCTTCTTCTCTCAATTCATCAAAGTCATTCTCCGTCCGGCTTTGTTCCGTTGCTGGTGAGGAGCTGTGTTCCTTTGGAGGAGGAGAGGTGCTCTGATTTTTAGAGTTTCCAGTTTTTCTGCTCTGTTTTTTTCCCATCTTTGTGGTTTTATCTACCTTTGGTCTTTGATGATGTTGATGTACAGACGGGTTTTTGGTGTGGCTGTCCTTTCTGTTTGTTAGTTTTCCTTCTAACAGACAGGACTCTCAGCTGCAGGTCTGTTGGAGTTTGCTAGAGGTCCACTCCAGACCCTGTTTGCCTGGGTATCAGCAGTTGGTGGCTGCAGAACAGCGGATATTGGTGAACCATAAATGCTGCTGCCTGATCATTCCTCTGGAAGTTTTGTCTCAGAGGAGTACCCGGCCGTGTGAGGTGTCAGTCTGCCCCTACTGGGGGGTGCCTCCCAGTTAGGCTACTCGGGAGTCAGGGACCCACTTGAGGAGGCAGTCTGCCCGTTCTCAGATCTCAAGCTGTGTGCTGGGAGAACCACTACTTTCTTCAAAGCTCAGTTGGAAATGCAGAAATCACCCATCTTCTGCGTCGCTCATGCTGGGAGCTGTAGACCAGAGCTGTTCCTATTCAGCCATCTTTGCTCCTCTGTCCCAGAATATCTTTTACTAACAGAAACTTCTTGGCCTCTGGAAGGCCATTAGATTCAGTAACATATGCCAGGAGACTTTAGCAATATCCTGCTCCATTGCAGAAAACAGCAATCTGATCCTTTTCTCTCCTCAATCATTAATGAGATTATGCATTTGGGGTGTGATAATCCTCCATGGACAAGTACTCCCAAATCATATGTTCCAGTTTCTTCTCAAGGAGCTGAACAAAGTCTTGGCTCATATATCTGAAAAGAAAGACACATGTCGTTAACCAAAAGATAGCCAAAGAACCTATGCTGTAGGAAGCACCGTGAAGGATAGAAAGATGAAGAAACAGTCAGCATGGAAATAGAAATTCATCTGCATAGTAAGAGGTAGTCTAGCGGGCAATAACAAATGCTGGCAAGGGTGTGGAGAAAAGGGAACCTTCATACACTGTTGGTGGGAATATAAGTTACTACAACAACTACGAAGAACAGTATGGAGTTTCCTCAAAAAACTAAAAATGGAGCTATCATATGATCCAGCAATTCCATTGCTGGGTATATGCCTAAGAGAAAGGAAGTCAGTGTACCAAAGAGATATCTGCACTCCCATGTTTGTTGCAGGACCATTCACAGTAGCCAAGATTTGGAAGCAACCTAAGTGTCCACTAACAGATGAATGGATAAAGAAAATATGGTACATATACACCATAGAGTACTGTTCAGCCATAAAAAAGAATGAGATTCAGTTATTTGCAACAACATGGATGGAATCAAAGGTCCTTATGTTAAGTGAAATAAGCCAGGCACAGAAAGACAAACTGCCCATGTTCTCGCTTATTTGTTGGAGCAAAAATGTAAAACAACTGAACTAATGGAGATAGAGAGTAGAATGATGGTTACCAGAGGTTGGGAAGATTAGTGAGGGTGCAGGGTGTGGGAAGGGGGGTGATTAATAGGTAGAAAAATAGAATAAATAAGATGTAGTATTTCATAGCCCAATAGGGTGACTATTGTCAGTAATAATTTAATTGTACATTTAAAAATAATGAAGAGTATAATTGGATTGTCTGTAACGCAGAAGATAAAAGCTTGAAGAGACAGAAACCCCATTTACCTTGATGTGATTATTACACATTGTTGTCTGTATCACAATATCTCATATACCCCAGAAATATATGCATCTGCTATGTCCCTACACAAATTTTTTAAAAGGAGGTTGTCTAGCAAATACAAAGAATGTCAATTGAGGGACAATGCACACCTCAGACTATGATGATATTGGAAGTCTCCATAGTCTTTGAAGAATGAGTTAGATTCAGATAACATTAGCCTAAGTAACTGTGGGAGACAGCCATAACTATGAGTGAGGACCAGGGTCTGAGAAACGCAAGGCAGGGGCTGTTCCCCCACGCTCACCCCAAGTACTCTATTGGGTCCAAGTGCTTAAAGAAATTGGACAGTTCCTATTTCTACCCACCTTGCTGCTTCCTTGATGATGGATTAAAAAAATAGTTTCTTGACTTCTATAGGTCCTTGCACTCCTTAAAGCAATTTGAAGATTTTTTCTTATTCTGAAGGTGTTTAAAAAACCTTCAGTATTATCAAATATAAAGAAGAATACAAGAGAATCTATACCTCAGCAATCATGCTTCATAGGCTAAAAGGTTTCAATTGCTTAAATCAAGATACCTGCACATACAAAAACTAAATAATTAAAAAGACACCTGCACATACATACCAGTGAAACTCTTTTAACCCTAACCAAGTAAGAAAAGAAAAGCAAAAGGTGTACTATGTTGTAGTCAAAGAAAAGAGGAACCACCATAAATTATGTGCAATCTCAACTCTGGCAAAGACCGAGCCTCAACAGGTAGCATGGATATCTTCTGAATCATAGAAAGAGAGACTTCCTATAGTTTTATAAAACAGACACTCTTACACTACTTACTTCGTCCAATGCATCGGATTTCCTTCACTACTTGACGTTTTATATCAGCATTAATTTCTTCTTGGCTTTTAGGAAAAGGGACTGTTTCTCTGCCTTCTAGGTCATCTCCAGAGAAACTGCTGGTAATGTTTCCTCCCACAGGTGCATTGCTACCAGGTTTCTGCATCATCCCATCTTTGCTGAAACCAGTGAAGTCATCAATCTGAGAATCCAATTGGCTGGGTGGAATAGCATCTCCTGTCATAAGCTCTGGTGAAACAAATTTTGACTAAAAGCCATCAGTTGGTGTTTGACCACTTTCTTTCCCCTCCACATAGACCTCATGAATGACAGATCTGGAAACCAAACTGAGAAGTTGAGCTGTGAGATATGTGTGTTTCATCACCCCTCTGGGTATATCTATGTGCTCCTCAGTTTCTAGGGAATTATTTATTTCATAAATGGGAGGATATACCAGGAGGAAATACCAGACCTGACAAACTGAGGCCAGGACACATAATACAATAAAACTACCTCTTATTTTCTGGGCCTATGAATAGATATGGAAACCAAGTAAGACAGTACAACTCTAAAGCAACGTTCACAGATCCCTGGTACTCATGGGATAGTTTCAGCTTGTTATGCTTTACAAGATGAAAGCAGCAAGTCTCACTTGATATCATGATTTCTCAAATTCACTTACAAACCACCATGTTTTACTGAGCTAGAAGCCAGACAACTTGGATACACCTCAACCGGCCTCCTCTCTACATCAAATATATTCTGAGAAAATAGAGGCGGCCATTACTACTGAAAGTTCTTTTTTTTTTTTTTTTTTTTTTTGAGACGGAGTCTTGCTCTGTTGCCCAGGCTGGAGTGCAGTGGCGCGATCTCGGCTCACTGCAAGCTCCGCCTCCCGGGTTCACGCCATTCTCCTGCCTCAGCCTCTCCGAGTAGCTGGGACTACAGGCGCCCGCCACCACGCCCGGCTAATTTTTTGTATTTTTAGTAGAGACGGGGTTTCACCGTGGTCTCGATCTCCTGACCTCGTGATCCTCCCGCCTCGGCCTCCCAAAGTGCTGGGATTACAAGCGTGAGCCACCGCGCCCGGCTACTACTGAAAGTTCTATATGTACTCCATCACCAAAAAATCCCTTTTAGTGTATGATTTTCCTCATCCTTCCTTTCTGTCTCAGAAAAGTGACTTTCTTTTCACTCCAGGTCTGACACCTCTCATTTATTCATCGTCTGTGGCAGGCAGCGTGCCAGTAGCTGGGGATCAGCAGTAAATAGCCCAGAGAGCAATATTCCCTGCCCTTGTGGAGCTCACATCCTCATGGGGCGGTCAGACAGTATGTGCACAATGAGCAAATGAAACAAACAGCGTTGGGCTGGTGGTAAGGAAGCAGTCCACAGGCCCATGGGCAACAGCAGCAGAGGGAGCCCCAGGAGCTGCCGCTGGTTGGGCAGAGCCTTCTGTGGAGGTATCCTTGGGCAGGGCTTGAAGGAAGAAGCAGAGCTGCCTGCGCAGAGGCAGAGGGGGAGTTCCAGGTTGCGGTGAGTCCAAGGGTATGGGCTGGAGTGGGGATGGACCGGGCACTACGGGGTGAAGGACAGAAGCAGAGAGAGTCAGGAGATGATGGGGCCCATGTGAGGAGAGGGTGATGGAGGCCAGGCCACACAAAACCTCGCAGACCAAAGCTGGTTCACAGTCAGTTCTGAGTGCTAAGGAGAGTTGAGGATGGGTGTTCAGGAGCGACATGGCATGATGTGATTTACATGCCAATATAATGACCTGGCTGCAGGGTTGGAGGGTATGTGTTTGATGGGGACAATAATGGGAAACATGAAGGTATCACAGGAGCTCAGTGATTGATCATGGCAGAGTGGAATAGAAGGGGAGAGAGAGATGCTGGGGTTCAGGAATTTTTTACAGTATTTAGAGAAGAGAAGAAAAAGAAAGGTAGAAAAAAGAATGACAGGTGTCGGGTGCAGTGGCTCGTGCCTGTAATCTCAGCACTTTGGGAGGCTCAGGTGGGTGGATTACCTGAGGTGAGGAGTTCGAGACCAGCCTGGTCAATATGGCGAAACTCCCTCTCTACTAAAGTTACAAAAATTAGCTGGGTGTGTTGGCTGCTGCTTGTAATCCCAGCTACTTGGGAGGCTGCAGCAGGAGAATCACTTGAACTCAGGAGACAGAGATTTCAGTGAGCCGAGATCGCGCCACTGCACTCTAGTCTGGCCGAGAAGAGCGAAACTGCGTCTCAAGAAAAAAATGATAGAGATTCACCAATAAGGACAGGAAATTTAAAAAAAAATTGTGGGAAATGGAAATCCTGGAAGGTTTTCATGAAGAAGCGAGTGAACAACTGTCAAATGCTGCTGAGAAATTAATGGCAATGTCAACCGAAATTGTTGACCTTGTCAAGGACAGTTTCTCTGGAGGGGATGAGGCAGGAGGCCGACTGCACTGGATACAGCATGAAGAGCAGGTGAGGACAGGCTTACTTACTCTTTCCTTTGGACATGGCAGAGCCTGCGGTAAGACTGTCTCCTGCTCCTTGTTTCCTTGCCAACAGGGCCATCTTCTGCCTTTTCTGATACGAAGGACTGTCACATTCCCTGGGACGTTTAAACACGGCGTCAGGATCTACAGCCACCTTCTCTGTTTTATCGGTCATTGTTTCCTGAAAAACACCAGTGAACATACTCCATTCACGACAAAAATCTAACAATCACAAAATGGCAAACAGTCTGCATATGTGTATACAACCAAGACTTTGAATCATTAATTTCACTTTTAATCATGAGCCAACATTTACCAAGTCTCAACAAACACTCTGTTCTCAGGAAAAGAAACCTAATTTTAATGTGCACTAAGTAAAACAGAAGAAAGATGGTATAACCAAATCAATCAGAATGCTTGTGGAATAAGCAGCTGTCATCAACCAAAAATAGATAAAAATATTATTACCTATTTGAAGATGTATAAGCCAATCTGTATTAACCCTTATTAAGAAAAATACATGTATAAACCAATCTGTATTAACCCTTATTATACATTATATTTTAAATTATATATATTATACATTATATTATACATAATATATGTTTAATATATAAGTATGTATACTTATATAATATATATGTATACTTATACTTATGTATTAGTATATAAGTATATTATATATTTATATATTTATTATATATTCAAATAGATGTATAAACAAATCTGTATTAACCCTTATTAGGAAAAATGAGGACAAAGCAAAGGATTTTAGAAGATTGATACAAAACTGATAACAACATCTGACAAGGACTTTAGAAGAAAGAAAAACTACAAGATGAAGCCAAAATACAAGCCAAGATCACCCCTGAACTTAAGACACAAAAAATTCAAACTAAACGTGAGCAAATAAAATGCAATAGTACTTAAAAAGGACATACATCAGCCATGGTGGAGTACATTGTAGAAAGGCAACATTGATTTAACATTTGAAAATCAATAAATGTAATGCACCATATTAACAACAACAACAACAAAAACCAAGGGAAACACCACATGATCATTTTCATACATGGTCAATGTTTAAAGTCCATTCATGATAAAAACTATCACCAACTTAGAAAAAAGGGCAACTTTCCCATTCTGGTTAGCATATGTACAAAAAAATAGTAAATGCCATACTTCATAGTGACGTATCAGTATTTTCTCCCTGGGTTTAAAAACAAGACAAAGATGTCCACTATCCATTCAACAATTTACTGGAGGTTCTAAAAAGTGCTGTAGCATCAGGAAAATATAATACCTTTAAAATTTGGAAAGAAATAACCTCGCAGACCAAAGCTGGTTCACAGTCGGTTCTGACTGCTTAGGAGAGTTAAGGATGGGTTTTCAGGAGTGACATGCCATGATGTGATTTACATGCCATTCACAGATGACATTGTTCTGTACATAGAAAATGCAGAAGAATAAAATCATTATGGTCAATAAGCAAATTTAGTCAACCTATTGGATATAATAAAAACCAATGGCATTTCTGTGTAATTAATAGCAACAAATAATTAGAATATGAGATTTCAAATGCCATTAAAAACAGTTCCAAAAACATCAAATATTTAGGAATAAATCTGATCAAGATGTGCTAGAGTGCTTCACAAAAATTATAAAACATCACTCAGAGAAATTCAAGACTGCAGTAAATGGAGAAAAATATTCTTTCCATGCGTTAGAAGAGTAGGCTAGAGTGGAGTGGCACAGTCTCTGCTCACTGCGACCTCCACCTCCCGAGTTCAAGAGATTTTCCTGCTTTAGCCTCCCGAATAGCTGGGATTACAGGCACCTGCCATGACGCCTGGCTAATTTTTCTATTTTTAGTAGAGACGGGGTTTCACTATGTTAGCCATACTGGTCTCGAGCTCCTGACCTCAAGTGATCCGCCTGCCTCGGCCTCCCAAAGTGCTAGGAATACAGGCGTGAGCCACCGCGCCCGGCCGGAAGACATTATTAAGAGACATTATTGTCAAGTCTCTCAGAATGATCATAGCAATCATATTTAAAATTCCACCATGTTAACAAAAGCTTTTCTGAAAATTGACAAGCAGATCATTTTTTAAGTATATGCAAATTGAAGATTTGGAGAAGCCAAGTTTTTTAAGCCAAAGGAAAGTCAGTTTTTTTAAGAAAAAGAACTAAGTTAGTAGATTTGCACTACTATATATGAAATTTACTATAAAGGTAGAGTAAATAAAACAGTGTGGTATTGGAGCAATGACAGGCAAATACACCAAGGGAAGAGGACACAGAGGACAAAAACAATCTGGAAATACAAAATACAGAACAGCTGTAAATCATTGTGGAAAGGACAGTGCTTTTAATAAATGCACTTGATAAATGCAGGGAAAATACAAACCTTGACTCTTACCTCTTCCCACTCCACAAAACTTTATTAAAGATGGATAGACAATCTAGTAAACACTTAAGATATTGTCTTCACAACTATAGAATAGGCAAAGATGTTTTTAATGAGGATAAACAAGCACTAACCATAAAGAATGAACTGTTTAATTAGACATAATTAAATGGAAAACTTCCGTTCCTCAAAGACACTATTAACAGACTGAAAAACCAAAGCATGTTTGTAGATTATACATTATGCAGTATATAGTATAGGTTATATATAAAAATATATATTAATTACACACATATATGCATATAGATCTGGCAACAAATGAGTGGAATCCAGAATATATCCAGAACTACAAATGCATTTCTAAAAAACAAACATCCCAATAAAATTTGGGGGGAAAAGCTGAATATGCACTTCATAGGAGTCATACTCAAATGGCTAATAATCACATCAAATATACCTGGACTCTGATTTTACTCCATTCCATGAGAATTTATTTCAGATGATTGCAAGATGAAAAAGTTCTGGAGATCTGTTTCACAACAATGTTAATATACTTAACACTATTGAACTGCACACTTAAAAATGGTTAAGATGGTAGGTCGTATGCCATGTATTTTTTCCCACAATTTAAAAATTTAATGAAAAATGAACTCTCATGGAATGATACCCTCCAGCAAATACAGAGATAATTGAGGGTGCAAGCGCACATAAGACCGAAAAGTGCACACTACTACCAGCTTTCTGAATCAGCCCATATTTGCTGAGACTAGTTAATTCATTAAACAGATAATTCAGTTAGTTGGGTAGAATACCATATCCTACCGTGTTTATAACCTCTGGTGGAGCAGATTTTGACAAGGAATCATCAGGTGGAGTTTGACCACTTCCATCTTCTCCTCATGGACATCACAAATGACAGTAGCATCTGGAAACCAAATTAAGTGGTTTCACATAAAAAGTCTCACATGATGTCATGATTTCTGAAACTTGCAAATTAAATGGTTGAGCTACAAGGCAGGTGTATTTCTTCACCCCCACAGGGACGTCACTGTACTCTGTACTTTCTAGGAAATTATTATTTCATAAAGTAAAATGATAAACCAGACAGAAATCTCAGACCTGAAAAATTGAGCTCATAAAAAATAATACAACAAAACTACCTCTTAACTTCCTGGCACTATCCATACATACAGAAATCGAGTAAAACTATACAACTAATGAACATTCATAAATTCCTGGTACTCTTTTCATTAATTAATTAATTTATTTATTTTGAGACAGGGTCTTGCTCTGTCGCCCAGGCTGGAGTGCAGTGGCATGCTCATGGTCATGGCTCACTGCAGCCTTAACCTTCTATGCTCAAGCAGTCCTCCTGCCTCAGCCTCCCTAGTAGCTGGGACTACAGGCATGTGCCACCACCCCCAGCTAATTTTTGTATTTTTGTAGAGATGGGGTTTCACCATGTTGCTCGGGCTGGTCTTGAACTCCTGGGCTCAAGTGATCCTCCCACCTCGGCCTCCCAAAGTGCGGAGATTACAGGTGTGAATCACCATGCCCGGCCAAGATACTCTTCATTTAACATTGCCTTTTTGCCTTTTACAAGTTGATGAGCTGAAAGTCTCACATGATGTCATGATTTCTGAAACTTGCATAAAATTTTGTGTCCTTTTCTAAACTGGAAGCCAGACAACTTGGATACACCTTGACCTGCCTCCTCTCTACATCAAATATATTCTGAGAAAATAGAGGTGGCCATTAGTGCTGAAAGTTCTATACGCACTCCATCACCAAAAATCCCTTTTAGTGTATGATCTTCCTCATCCTTCGTTTCCAGAAAAGTGACTTTCTTTTCACTCCAGGTCTGACACTTCTTTCATTTATTCATCATTTGTGGCAGGCAGCGTGCTAGGAGCTGGGAATCAGTAGCAAACAGCCCAGAGAGCAATGTTCCCTCCCCTTGTGGAGCTCACATCCTCATGGGGCAGTCAGACAGTACATGTACAATGAGCAAATGAAAGAAACAGCGCTGGGCTGGTGGTGTGGAAGCAGTCCACAGGCCTGTGGGAGACAGCAGCAGAGGGAGCCCCAGGGGCTGTAGCTGGTTGGACAGGGCCTTCCGAGGAGGTGCCCTTGGGCAGGGTTGAAGGAAGAAGCAGAGCTGCCTGTGCAGAGGCAGAGAGAGAGTTCCAGGTTGTGGTGAGGCCAAGGGTAGGGACTGGAGTGGGGATGGACCGAGCACTACGAGGTGAAGGACAGAGGCAGAGAGTCAGGAGGAGATGGATGGGACCCACTTTAGGAGAGGGTGATGGAGGGCAGGCCGTGCAGACCAGAGCCAGGAGTTCAGGATCTGTTCTGAGTACTTAGGAGAGTTGAGGACAGGTTTTCAGGAGGCACATGGCATGATGTGATTTATGTGCCAACATGCTGACCTGGCTGCAGGGTTAGAGAGTATGTGTTGATGGGGGCAAGAATGGGAAACATGGAGATAGCATAGTCACCCAGTGATTGATCATGGCAGAGTCGACTAGAGGGGTGGAGAGAAATGGTGATGTTTGAGGATTATATTAGACATAAAGTTGCCTGGAGTTGCTAAGAGATTGAATGTGAGAGAAGAATAAAAGAGAAATGACAGTGATTGTAAGGTTTTTTGCCTGAACCACTGGGTAAATAGTAGGGCCAGGAGTGTTTAGGAGCCAGCACACAGCTTGCATGGTGACTATAGTTCATAACAATAGATTGTATACTTGAAAGTTGCTAAGAGAGTATACTTTAAATGTTCTCACCACAAAACCATAAGTATATGACGTGACGGGTACATTAATTTGCTTGATTTAATCATTTAATGATATATACATATATCAAAACCTCATGTTGTACACAGTAAAAATATACAAGTTTTATTTGTCAATTATACCTTAATAAAGCTGCAGAAAAATAAATCAATGTAGAAAATACATGCAATGAAACACAATAGTTTCATAAAGGACAAAAGTAAAAGCATTAAGTGAATCTACCAAAAATCTACAGTGTGCATTATTGCTAGTGATTAAAAATTAAAAATATTCTTTGTAAAATCAAGAACAAGACAAGGATGCCCATTAGTGCCACTTCTATTCAACACTGCATTATGATAATTCCTAGCTTGCATCCTGAGATAAATTATTTGTCTAAACTAAAAGCTCAAAGTAGTCTATAGACGAAGAACTTAACAAGGTGGCTAGATATAAAATCAGAATATAAAAATTAACTGTGTTTCTATATAAGAGTACCAAGAAACTTAGGAAATGTAACTTTTTAAGGTAACATTAGCAAAACTATATAAGGAATAAGCATATAAAGATATATATGTAGAAATATATATCATATATATGGAATACATATGGACTATATATATGAAGTATGTGAATGTATATATATAAAATAAATATAAGGAGGTATACCAACCAATATGCAGATAATTATAAAAATTTACTGGAAGACATCAGAGAAAACTGAAAAGGGGGGCTACACTATGGATAGGAGGACTCAATGTCCATCCCCCTCTCCAGATTAACGTATAAATTCACTAAAATGACAAAGATCCCAACACATTCTTTTCATGGAACTTGACAAGCTGATTCTAAAATGTATATGGGCTGGGTGCAGTGGCTCACACCTATAATCCCAGCAGTTTGGGAGGCCGAGGTGGGCGGATCACCTGAGGTCAGGAGTTTGAGACCAGCCTGGCCAACATGGTGAAACCCTATCTTTATTAAAAATACAAAAATTAGCAGGGCATGGTGGTGCGTGCCTGTAGTCCCAACTACTCGGGAGGCTGAGACACGAGAATCACTTGAACCTGGGAGGCGGAGGTTGCAGTGAGCTGAGATTGCACCACTGCTCTCCAGCCTGGGTGACAGAGCAAGACTCTGTCTAAATAAATACATAAATAAGGCCAGGCGTGGTGGCTCACGCCTGTAATACCAGCGCTTTGGGAGGCCGAGGCGGGTGGATCACGAAGTCAGGAGTTCAAGACCAGCCTGGCCAATATAGTGAAACCCCATCTCTACTAAAACATCAAAAATTAGCCAGACACGGTGGCAGGCGCCTGTAATCCCAGTTACTTGGGAGGCTGAGGCAGGAGAATCGCTTGAACCCAGGTGACAGAGGTTGTAGTGAGCCGAGATCGCGCCACTGCATTCCAGACTGGGCGACAGAGATTCTGTCTCAATAAATAAATAAATAAATAAATAAATAAAATGTATATGGAAAAGTAAATTCTCAAGAACAGTCAAGATAAACGTGAAGAAGAACAAATTAGGGGGAAATGCCTTGCTGTTTTCAAGACATTATTAACCTTTAATAATAATGACAGTGTGATATGAATGCAGAGGTACATGAATTGAACAATGAAAATAGAATAGCAGAGCCCAGAAAGACTCCTCTGAATATGTAGAAATTTGACACATTTCAGAGGTATCATTGAACATGATTGGAGGAAAGAATAGATCATGTAGTAGTGGACAGCACTGGGACAACTGGCAATATATGTGAAAAATAATGCCGTTGGATTTCTTTCTTATATCATATTTTTTAAAAAGCAATTTCAAATGGATTAAGTACTTCAGTGTGAAAGAAAAAATTAATAAGACTTTAGAAGAAATTATAGAAGAATTTAAGATTTCAAAATAGAAAAATATTTCTTCAACAGGATACAAAAAGTGCTAAACAGAAAAGTTTACTGCGATGGCATTGATAATACTCTCATCTTACATTTGATGGTATGCCCCTTTTATTAAGTTTCATCTTATACATATGCTCTGTATAGTTAATGCATTTGACTACAAAAAGAAAGGCATATAAATTATGGCAGAGCAAAAGGTCAGTACCCTTTAACAATCAGGAAAAAAATAAGCCTAACTTGTAGCAGAATTCTCCTCCTTTTAATGAATCTGTGGTTTAAAGAAATTATCATAAAAGCAGAACTAACATTAAGGGAAATTTAAAAACCAAAATCCTAGCAAGCTGTTATTTTTAATGAATACTTACTTCATCTGATGAATGCAAAGATGGGTCAACATTTGAAAATCTATTCTTGTAATTCGCCATTTTAATATGTAAAAGAAAAAATATATATGGTTATTTCAATATATTCCAAAAATGCACTTGACAAAATTCAAGATCCATTCCTGAATTTTAAAAATGATAACAAGGAGTAGGATACAAGGTTAATATACAAATTGGATTACTTTCCTAAATTCCAATAATTGGAATTTGAAATTTAAAGGCAATGTCATTCACAAGAGCACCAAAATAATGAAATATGAGATGGAGTTTTGCTCTTGTTGCCCAGGCTGGAGTGCAATGGCATGATCTCGGCTCACTGTAACCTCCACCTCCCGGGTTCAAGCGATTCTCCTGCCTCAGCCTCCCAAGTAGCTGGGATTACATGTGCCCCCCCACCACACCTGGCTAATTTTTTTTTGTATTTTTAGTAGAAACAGGTTTTCACCATGTTGGCCAGGCTGGTCTTGAACTCCTAACCTCAGGTGATCCACCCACCTTGGCCTCCCAAGTGCTGGGATTACAGGCGCAAGCCACCATGCCTGGCCAAAATAATGAAATATGTATAATCCAAACAAAATATGTACAGGATCTACATGTGGAAAACTACAAGGTCTATATAAATGGAAAGCTATTCCACCTTCACAAACTGGAAGATGCAATATTATTGTCAGTCCTTCCCAGAGTGATCTATAGATTCAAGGCAATCAACATCAAAATCCCAGCAAACTATCTTAGAGATATTGACAAACAGATTATAAAGCTTCTAAGGAAACAGGAAAGACCCTGAATAGCCAACACAATACTGAAAAATAACAACAAACTTGGAGTACTCATACTACTGAATTTCAAGACATAGTATAAAGGTACAATGATCAAGACACTGTGGGACTGGCAACAGACACATCAACCAAGGGAACAAAGTAGACAGCCCAGAAATAGATCCACACATATGCAGTCAATTGGTTTTTGACAAAGGAACAAAAGCAAAGCAATGAAGAAAGCATAGTCTTCTCAACAAATGGTGCTAGGACAAGTGGACGTCCATATGAAAAAAAAAAGGAACATAGACACAGATCTTATTTATACCTTTTGCAAAAATTAACTTCAAATGGATTATAGATCTAAATGTAAAATGAAAACCTACAAAACCTTTGAATGGAAACATAGGAGAATATCTAGATGAGCTTAGGTTTGAAAGTGAACTTTTAAATTCAACACCAAAAGCATGATCCATGAAAGAGAAACTTGATAAGTTGAACTTCACTACAATTAAAATTTATCTGTGATGGACACTGTTATGAGAATGAAAAGAGAAGCCATTGACCGGGAGAAAATATTTGCAAAACCCACATCTGTAAAGGATTGTATTCAAAATATACAAAGAAGTCTTACAACTCAACAATTAAGCAAACAAACCAATTTTAAAATGGGCAAAAGACCTGAACAGATACCTCATCACAGGAGAAATGGAGATGGCAGATAAGCACATAAGATGCTTAACATCATTTGTTGTTAAAGAACTGCAAATTAAAACAAAGAAATAGCACTACACACCTATTAATAACTAAAATTCAAAAACTGACAATACCAATTGCTGGCAAAGACATGGAGCAACATGAACTCTCATCCATTGCTGATAGGAATGCAAAATGGTACAGCCACTTTGGATGGCAGTTTGGCAATTTTTTTATTTTTTATTTATTTTATTTTATTTTTTGAGACAGGGTCTCACTCTACTATCCAGGCTGGAATGCAGTGATGCCAACACAGGTCACTGCAGCCTGGAACTCCTGGGCTCAAGCAATCCTCCCATTTCAGTCTCCTGAGTAGCTGGGACTACAGACATGCACCACCATGACTGGCTAATTTTTTTTTGTATTTTGTGTAGAGACGGGGTTTCACCATATTGCCCAGGCTGGTCTCGAATTTCTGGGCTCAAGTGATCGCCCATCTTGGCCTTTCAAGGTACTGGGATTATAGGCATGAGCCACCACATTCAGCTTGGCAATTTCTTATAAAGCTGAACATAATCTTATCATATGACCCAGCAATTCTGCTCCTCGGTATTTACACCCAACCAATTTGAAAAATCATGTCCACACAAAAACCTGCATGTGAATGTTTATGGAAGATTTATTCATAACCAGCAAAGACTGGCAGCAACCAAGATGTCCTTCAATAGGTGAATGGATAAACAAAGTGTGGGAACATCCATACAATAAAACTATTATTCAGAGATAAGAAGAAATGAATTATCAAACTTCTGAGAGAAATGGAGGAACCCTGAATGCATATTGCTAAGTGAAAGAAGCCAGTCTAAAAAGACTACATACTGCATGATTCCAACCACGTGACATTCTGGAAAAGGCAAAACTATAGAGACACTAAAAAGATCAGTAGTTAACAGAGGCTCAGCAGAAGGGGAGGGAGGGATAAATATGTGAAGCACAGGGATTCTTATGGCTGTGAAACTATTCTATGTGATAATACAATTGTGGATACATAACATTATGAATCCATCAAAACCCACTGAACTTCCAGAAACAAAAAGTGAACCTTAATGTACACACATTTTTAAAAACCATTTGGGAGGTCAGGAGAATACCAAAATGGAACGTAGAATGTGACAAAACAATCTAAGTTTATCACAAATTTATGAAACAATCTCACCAAAGGAGGTGAGGGAAAAGGTCCTGACCTAAGTAACTTTCAAAATGAGTAGCCTGTGAAACTAATGGCAACAAATGAACAACCAACAAAGCTACATAATCACTGTGCTCTAGTTGATAAAGTTGTTTCTTGTGGGGGAAAGGGTTAACAATTCTGAAGCCAGTTTATAGGTATACTGGAATTAAACAATTGAAGCAAGAAGAGAGCTGATGGTAGGAGTCGGGTTTCTCAGTTGCAGTGGAGGTTTACAGATATGCAAAGAGAAGAGGTTAGAATGATCTATGTGGTAATGGATTGAACATCAGTATGAACTCATGTTTCATTTAATAGAAATACAGATGTTACATATTTACACTTAGGCATAAATGCACAGGTTAGTATGCACACATATATTTCCTTGATCTGTCTGCTGAAAAGGCCTAGAGGCAATGAAACGTCAGCAGCAATGAGCGAACCTAGTGGCCAGATCTTGGTTTGTAATATCATTCTTCAATGAAAGGAACCAGGCTCCTTGGAGAAATGGCTGATTCCAGGACTGTGGAAGGAAATATACAACACAAGCCCAGAACATCTTTGTAGTGCCAGGAAAGAAGTACTCAAATAAAAAATAAAAAAAAAAAAACAGAAAACCCACAATGACAATGATGGGAATATGTCAAAGGGACACAGGAGTTTGCTGAAAAAGCTACCAATGTCTGAAACTGGAACAATTTCAACAAGATATAGTATTAAAGGATAAAGCACGGTATGAGTCCAAACTCATAAAAATAAATGTAAATAGGGGAGAAGACGCATATCTCCCATGCAGAAGAATTCCAAATAAGTTATGTAGATACTCTGTCCTCAAGGAGGTGGAGCATAACATATCACTCCTTATGTGTGGGCTGTGCAGAGTGACTTCCTTCCAAAAAGTACAGTATGGAAAGGGGAAAAAACAGTACTTTACAGTGGGGAAACCTGACAAACACTACCTCAGCCAGGTGATCAAGATTAACATCAGCAGTATAAATGTGTCCTTGATATGATGTGATAAGAATAGCACTTTACCTTAGTGGTCTTCCTCCAAAAACACACACAATTCCAGTTTAATAACCGAAGAATCATCAAACAAATCCCAGTAGAGGAAGATTCTACAAAATACCTGACCAGCACTCCTGAAAACTATCAAGATCATCAAAAACAAGGAAAGTCTAAGAAACTGTCACAGCCAAGAGGAGCCAAGACATGATGACTAAACGTAATGTGGTCCTCTTGATGGAATCCTAGAACACAAAAAGGATACTAGGTAAAACCAAAGGGGCTGGACGCGGTGGCTCACACCTATAATCCCAGCCCTTTGGGAGGCTGAGGCAGGCAGATCACGAGGTGAGGAAATCAAGAACATCCTGGCTAACACGGTGAAACCCCGTCTCTACTAAAAATACAAAAAATTAGCCGGGCATGGTGGTGGGCACCTGTAGTCCCAGCTACTCGGGAGGCTGAGGCAGGAGGATGGCGTGAACCCGGGAGGCAGAGCTTGCAGTGAGCAGAGATCGCGCCACTGCACTCCAGCCTGGGCAAAGGAGAGACTCCATCTCAAAAAAAAAAAAAAAAAAAAAGGAAATCTGAATAAAGTATGGACTTTAGTTAATAATAATGTATTAGGCCAGGCACGATGGCTCACGTCTGTAATCCCAGCACTTTGGGAGGCCAAGACGGGTGGATCACCTGAGGTCAGGAGTTTGAGAGCAACCTGACCAACACAGAGAGACCCCGTCTCTACTAAAAATACAAAATTAGCCAGGCGTGGTGCTGCATGCCTGTACTCCCAGCTAGTCGGGAGGCTGAGGCAGGAGAATTGCTTGAACCTGGGAGGCGGAGGTTGCAGTGAGCCGAGATCACGCCATTGCACTCCAGCAATACCAATACTACTACTACTACTAATAATGTATTGACATTGGCTCATTGTGTCAAATGCCTCATGCTAACATGTTAATAGAGGAAATTGAGTATGGGGTATGTGGGAATTCTCTGTACTATCTTCCCATTTTCTCCATAAATCTAAAACAGTTCTAAAAAATAAAGTTTGTCTAGAGAAAATACCAGTTTAAAAAAGAGGTAGACAGACTTGAAAAGAGACTATGGAGACACACTAATAATGTAATTTGTGAACGTTGGTGGGGACAGCTATAAAAGCTATTTAGGGGATACATGGGGAAATATGAATATGAAACGTTGGGTGGTTGATCCATTTTTTACCTGTGATAATGGAATTGTGGTTAAATGGGAGAAACTCGTCACTCTTGCAGGAAAGGCATCCTGACATATTTATGTCCTGAAGTGTGATGATGAAGTTTGCAACTTAGCTCGAATGAATCAGGAGGGGAAGAAAAGCACATTTGGAGAGAGCAAAAGCGACAGTGGTAAAATGTTAAAAATGGTGAACCTAAATGAAAAGTATACTGGTGTCCATCCTACTATTCTTTCATATTTTCTGTAGATTGGAAATTTTTCAAAATTAAATTTCAGGGAAAATATAATTTTAGATTTGGACAAAATGATATGAAAAAAATAAACATGCAGTAACTAGAAAAAATTCCTAAAAATGAGGTATGGACTAGCAATACCCAAGACGAAAATGTATAACAATTTAAAATAATTAAAAGACTCGTATTTTTTGCAACAGACTACAGAACCCAGAAGCATATCTAACCAGACATATGGAAATTTGGTGTATGAATGAGGATGATGGTTTTTCCAATCAGTGTTGAAAAAGTTAATAAACGGGGTTAGAATAGATTGCTATTTGAGAGAAAAATGTTGAATCCTCTCCTCACTCCTACTACCTAGACAAATTCCAAATGAATCAAAGATTAAAAAGTTGAAAAAAAACCTTTAAAATATTGGAAAAATACAGTAAATTTATTCTTAAATGCAAAGGTGGCCTTTCTAAGCAAGGCAACATCTCAGAAGCTGTAAAGACTAAGTTTAACTACATAAATAAAACTTAGGAAAATATTATTAAACATGACAATGGACCAATTTTCTTAGCTTACAAAAAGCTCATACAAATCAATAAAACACATATCACCTAATAGAAAACAGAACATGACTACACATTTCACAGGAAATATCAGTAATCAATAAACATGAAAATGTGTTCCATCTCCTTCATTAAAATGTACTAGACCTTCATTAAAATGCATTAGAACTTCATTAAAATGCAAGATACCATTTATTCACTTTCACATGATCAGATTTCAAAAGTTTAATACCCAGTATTGGCATGGGTTTGGTAAATAATCATTCTCATACATTATATGTGGAAGCATACTGGGCAAAGATTTCTAGAGGACAATTTGGCACTAACTACTGAACTGAAAATAAAAAATACCCTCTGATCCAGCAATTGTATTGCTAGGAACGCTGTAGAATAAAAACTCATTATATGTACCAGTATATTCACCACAATGTGATTTAATATTGGAAACAACCTAAAGAGCCTATCAGTGTTTGAACATTTGTAACACATTCAAACATTAGAATACCGCACAGCCACTAAAAATAATGAGGTATTTTTATATATACTGATACAGAAAGAGCTCATAAAACACAGGTAGCAAAAAAAGCAAGGTACAGAAGAGTATATATAGTCTGATTCCATTAATGTGAAATTTTTTAAAGTACAAATTTGCTGATAAAAAATAAAAACTTGTTTTCCTGTGAGAACATACAAGACACTTGAAACTGGTTACTTTTGGAGAGAAGTATTAGAGTAGGAGGGAAGGGGCCAAGTTTTTATACCTTTCTGTACCATCTGATCTTTTTGCCATGTGCATATATTATCTTTCTTGCCCCCACTCCCCTTTCTAAGAACACTTAATTAGCAGGTTATTTTGAGATATTCCTAGGTAGGTTTGAATACCGGTGGTGTTATTTTTCAAAATACTGTAGATAAGTGCCAAGTTTTGCAATTTAGAACTTCCCCTTGGATTTTCACTAAACTTTATATTTGCTCCCTTGATGCTTTAATCATAACGATTTCCTATTAAGTATAAAGTGACATTTTTAATGGGAGTTTGGCTTTATAATAAATTTGTGATGGAATCATTAGACACTGCTGCTCAAGAACCCATTTTTACACCCCAAAGGGCATCTGGTGATTTATAAACATCATCAAGATTATACATTCTATTTTGACTATTAAAAAGATAAAACTGCAGTAAGATTTTACATGTACAATTAAATTATCCATTGAATTTAGTAAAACAGCATCACAGTAGAAAAATACAGTCATAAAATTAGCTCTTACATTTTTCTGGGGACAGAAAAGCAGAAGAAATGAGACTAAAAGTCAAAAAAAAAAAAAAAAAAAGCCCAAAAAACACTACCAAAAACAGAGTGAGACAATCATTTATTTATTGGACAGGGCAAGGTCATTTAAAGACTGGAAACATATCCCAAAAACGTGTTTAGTTTGGTGTTACAGGCATTGATGCTCACAACAAACAATATTATTCAATACATCATGTAAACAGGCCACATACAACCAGGAAGATGCTGTCAAGCCACTGAGAAGCCACAGTGCTTAGAAAACAATCATTAGGGAGTTACAGAGAATAATCATCTCCAATTCATTGATATGCATATTCTGCGGCTGCATAGTATTTGGCTGGTTCCCTGGTTATTAAGTGAGTTTTTCCGTATTTTAAAGAGCCTTGATTGGTACACACTTCTGAATATCACTGAAATCAGTCAAGTAAAGGCTTAACTAGCTCACATCATATTTTTGAACTACCCTAGGCAATAATTGACTATCTCATAGTACTGTAAATAAAATTCTGTACTTAGTACATTTAGCAGTGTTACAACGCATCCAAATCACCTTTAAGTCCTATGGTACATACTTGAAAAAGACAGCAGAAACTCACTGGAGTAAATGAAAAAAGAAATTTGGGGAGCTCACCTGGCCTGAGGTATACAAGCTGCTAGCAAAGATAGACACACCTGAAAACCACTTTGTCAATTATTTGCCAAGTCATTTGGCCTGATTTTTAGCCTGATTTTTAGCAGGACTCTTCCCGACTGAGGAGGCAGATTTCAACATCCATTCTAGAGACTAGCCATAGTATTATAAGTAATATATCATAAATGCTTGGTTATGAGGAAAAACTATTCAGCATAAGATTCACAGAGAAAAACCTGTTAGGTATCTGGCCCTCCTGCCTGAAATCTATTGATTTTACCAACCACTCCCTTTCACAGCAATAAGAGTTCTCAAGATGAGAAGAATTTTCTCACTCCATATAGAAAACCACATTTGGGAAGCCAGTCCCAAAAGACCAAATATTGTAGAATTTCATTTATATGAAATAACCAGAATAAGCAAATCTACAGAGAGAAATAGATTAGTGGTTGCCTGGGGCTCGGGGACGGGGTGGGCACTGGGAGAAAATGAGAGGTGACTGTTCAAGGGTACAGGTTTCTTTTTGGGGTAACGAAATGTTCTAAAATTGACTGTGGTCACGGTTACACAACTTTGTGAATACACTAAAAACCACTGAATTGTACCCTTAAAATGGGTGAACTGTAAGGTATGTGAATTATATCTCAATAATGTTACAAACATATTAAGAAAAGAAGATACACCCCCAAAGAGAAGGAAACAAGAGGCTCTTCCAAACCAAATCATACCAGAAGAAAACAGTAGCCAAGTCTGATGGAAGGAGCTTGTTTCTTGCATGCTATTTTATCATCATCACTTTAACCCCTGATTTCACATTTTTAATTTATTTCTAAATTATTTTAGGTTATCAGCAGATTTCGAACTTTGTTCTCATTAGAGAGCAGAGTCAGTGTTCCACAGACAGACTGGGCTGGCGTAACAAACCAAAACTAAACAACAATAAAAACCCAATGAAAAATAATCTCATGCTTTGGGGCCATGTGTTACCAGTCAGAAGAGAAGAGCTGATGTTCATTTCTAATGGAAAATAAAATGCCTACAAGTACAATGGCATCTTATGACTCATGCCTAAATTAGGCACATTTCCTTTTCAAACCTGCATACAGTTATTCCCTTTTTACACCTATACAATTCAACAAAAGCAATGTTTTTATACCTGTACAATCCAAAAAAAGCAACGTTCTCTACAAAGAAATGTTGAGCTTCCTACAGCTCTCTAGCTCAAAGAGCTAGCCAATTTCCTTAAAAGTAAAATTACTGTTTCTAAAAATATCAACTCTGTATCCTCATCCTCACTTTCAGCAACATACAGTGAAGATGGAAAACTTGAAGCCTGCTATAAATCAGAAACTACAAAACAATTTCTTAAATGACTTGATTTTTCTAAAAACCTTAAAAACATTAGTTCCAAATACTGAGAATATATTTGGCGCAATTCCTTTGAACTCTGTCTTTAGATTAATGACGAGTTTCCTTTATTTCACTTATTCACTAGTTTAGTATGAAATAGAGTTTGCATCAGTTAAACTGGCGAATGACAATTTTCCTCAATGATTTTCTTCTGCATAGGCATGATAATGAAATCACAAAAGGTCTTCAACTATTCTTACACTATATAATCAATTAGGGAAATTTTTACAGACAAATGAAGAGAACACAAGTAGCTTTACAGCAAGCTGAGCTTGTTAATTTGTTCTGACAAAGAATTTCTGACACAAAAATTCCTCACTGCACACAGAATCTCAGAGAAATGATGAAACAAGACGGCTGATGGTAGAAGGTATATGGGAGCAGGGTAGGGTGAAAAGTCCCAAATAAATTAAAAACTGGCAAGTACTTCTGAAGCAGAGCCACTTTTTAGGGGACACAAGAAAAACTGTTAAATCACCATTTTGGTCTCATTAGGGAAGTCCATTTGTTAAGAATTGAAGACCATTTTACCATAATTCATGCTGCAAAATGCAGCAGTCACACAGTATTTCCAAAAGGATTCCAAAAATTGTAGTGCAAAAGAAAAGAAATCTAAAAAAATAAATAATCACAAAAACCACCAACATTTTTCAAGGAAATGTGTTCAAAACAGTGGCTTTTACAAAAGATGTGGATTTGTTTTAAATGAAAAAAAATAATTCCTATATGAAATACCAAAGACTCATTTCACATATAACTTACACTGCATTAATGATTGGATTAACAGTATATAAACAAGGGCCATGGTTTTTTTCTAAAGTAGGTCTGAAAGATCAATATAAATACTAATGGGGGGCAGGGAGGAGTGTTTTATACCCCAAACTCCAATATTCCAGCTCTGTGTCCTGTCCTATTATTATAATTTGTAAAAATCTTAACGACGCAGCGATTCGAGTTTTCGTAACTTCAATGATGTGTTAGAGGACAATGCATCTTGGTTTGAAGAATTTGTTGTATCCGAAGGCCGGAAAAGTACTCGACCACGATGATTAAATACATAAAAGGATGGGTGATTCCTTAACGTATCAAATGTCCTTGAAAGAAGAAAGAAGCATCAATTTTAGACAAACCTTTATAAAACCCTACTTGAAAATAAGTAGGCTTCTAATGAATTATCAATTTACTATGGGTTATATTTTTAAAAAAGTATTAATACATGAAATCAGACTATAAATAATAATCATACTGTATCTCTTTTCCTATATAAAGAAAATAAGAAACCTGGAAAAGCAGCATAAAGCTCTCAAATTTCTTCTTTTTAAAAAAAATAGAGATAGGGTCTCATTCTGTTGCCCAAGCTGGAGTGCAGTAGCACAATTATAGCTCACTGCAGCCTCAAACTCCTGGACTCAAGCAACCCTCTCATCTCAGCCCCCCAAGTGCTGGCACTACAGCTGCGCACCACCACACATGGCTTTCTTTTATTATTACTTTTTGTAGAGACAGGGTCTCCCAATGTTGCCCAGGTGGTCTCAGACTCCTGGGATCAAGCAATTCTCCTACCTCAGCCTCCCAAAGAGCTGAGATTACAGGTATGAGCCACGATGCCCGGCTTCTAATATATTTTTTTTATTCAGCCATTCCTTCCAGAATGCCTATGAATAACAACACAAATACTAGCTCAACTATTAATCTCCCCTGTAAATCTAACAGTAACGCATGCTGAATAGTCTTTTTAAAAAAGCAGCACATAGATTACAGCTTTGATTATTCTCATTTGGCCCTCATTATTCGAGCCATATGATCGTTTCACAGATCTGTTTTCCAAGAATCTTTCAAGTACAACAAAAAATTCCTTTTGGACCTCTGTACCTGCTATTGTCCAAACACATATTTTTTCTACCACCTACTTAATGACATCATTTTACTTCTTTCCTTCCTGGTCCCTTGCCTGTGATTCTTGGTAGACTCTTTGTAAGAACAAGCAGTGATGACAGTAAAGTATCCTTTTTACTTTTCCAGTGAGATATGTAGTCTAAAAGAGTTCACAAACACCTTGGTGTGTGGCCTTTATGGTTTTTGTTTTTCAGTATTATTTTCCTGGAAAGGATAGAAGAACTCTTCCTTTGATAAAAACTCAAATCTCAGTCAGCCCACCTAAACATCCAAGCATACCCCCATACAAAAAAGGAGGCCTGATATGTAACTCCTTAAAATGTACATATTGGGCGGGGCATGGTGGCTCACACCTGTAATCCCAGAACTTTGGGAACCCAAGGCGGGTGGATCACTTGAGGTCAGGAGTTCGAGACCATCCTGGCCAACATGGTGAAACCCCGTCTCTACCAAAAATACAAAAATTAGCTGGGCATGGCAGCAGGTGCCTGTAATCCCAGCTACTCAGGAGGCTGAGGCAGGAGAATCACTTGAACTTAGGAGGCAGAGGTTGCAGTGAGCCAAAATCATGCCAATGCACTCCAGCCTGGTTGACAGAGACTTTCTTTCTTTCTCCATAAAGAAAGAAATAAAAATAAATAAAATGTACATAATGAACTAAAAGTAAAAGGGGGATATGACTTTCCTCTAACACATAAATGTTTACTGTGACTCCTTCTAAGAAAATATTGTAAAGTGATATCATGTCCAGGATCAAGAAGGTGGGTAAAGTCCAGAGATGGAACTGAACAAAGCTAAAGGATGATTTTAGGAAAGTAAAAATATGAAAAATAAAAGCAAACACAGCTCATGAAAATAGCTTAGAAGTAGTCCAGGAGAAAAAAAGAAAGCAGAATAACAAATATACTTTCAATCCAGTAGTAGAAAAGGGCCCGGGAGCAGAGCTTATCTCACAGACTAGGTTCAAGTGGGAGGGGAAACCGAAAACCACTTACTCTTCCAAAGACTAAGCTGGGACAAGAGGATAGAAAGAGGATGGTAGGAAGAGAGGGATGGAAGGAGAGAAAGGGAGAAGGGAGGGGGGAAGGAAGGGAGCAAGGAAGGAATGGAGGGAGAAAGGTTAAAAATTCTGAGGCATTATTTTTCTACATATCTATTTTCATCCATACAACCAACCAATAATTTTAAGCAACACATTTTTTTGATTCTACTGTGAACAATCTGGCATTCATCTTCCATTTTCTTACAGTATCAAATACCGCCTCAATGTTTTTACCTCATTATTCATACAAACTGTGTAATCAAAATGCAGAAACAAAACCAACTTTTATGTACCAGAAAATGTACTTTTAAAAATTATGTGAATACAGCAAACCTGTATGAAATGCGATGCCTATGAAAAGAGAAAGACTTACTTATTTTTCAGTTCTGAAGTGGCATCCATGTCTTTAAACTCTCCTGCAATATGAACTATACCGTAACAGGTAACTGCAAAGGCCAGAAGTGTCTGAAGAACTATCTGTGAGTATAAAGATTGAGATTACTAAATAACACAAACATTACTATAAGCATTTACAATTTTCTCTCTACCTCTTTATTGCCTCTAATAGGTAGTCCTCTCAGGGCCACCATCAGGGAGACAATGCTCACTTGAAATGACTGGGATTCAGATGCAATACAATCTATAAATTCTGTGGCTTGGCTGCAAAAATACCTCTGATGCTTCAATAAATAAATCTAGTGACATGTTCAAATAAGCAAAATCACTGAGTACTGAATGGTACTGAGCCACTCAGAACTCAATGATCAAATATTACCTGCTTCCAAGAGCAACTAAGAATTTTTAAGGTATTATTGTTTTTTGTTTTTGTTGTTTTTTGCTTTTTGTTTTTGAAACGGAGTTTCCTTCTTGTTATCCAGGCTGGAGTGCAATGGTGCAATCTCAGCTCACTGCAACCTCCATGTCCCGGGTTCAAGCAATTCTCCTTTCTCAGCCTCCTGAGTAGATTACAGGCAAGCGCCACCATGCCAGGCTAATTTTGTATTTTTAGTAGAGACAGGGTTTCTCCATGTTGGTCAGGCTGGTCTCGAACTCCTGACCTCAGGTGATCTGCCTGCCACGGCCTCCCAAAGTGCTGGGATTACAGGCGTGAGCCACCACGCCCAGCCAGTATTATTGTTACATATCATAGAGTGCAGAAAGCATATGTACACAGTATAAAGCAATTAAAAGACCATGTACCCACCACCCAGCTTAAGAAACAGATCATTCCTAGTACCTTTCAAGTTCCACATGTCCCTCTCAGATTATATCCTTTACCTTCCCTCTCAAAGTTAACTATTGTCCTGAATTGTATATTACTCAGTTTCTTGCTTTTCTTGATAATTTTACCAGCTATTAAATATATATGAATCTCTAAAACATATATGCCTTACTTTTGCCCATACTAAACTTTATTTAAATGTACTCAAATGTATTCTTTTGTGTCTAGCTTTCCTTGCTCAACATCATGTCATTGTGTGTGTGTGTGTGTTTTTTTTTCTTTTTTTTGAGATGGAGTCTTGCTCTGTCACCCAGGCTGGAGTGCAGTGGTGCAATCTCGGCTCACTGCAACCTCGGTCTCCCAGGTTCAAGCGATTCTCGTGCCTCAGCCCCCAAGTGGCTAGGATTACAGGTGCCCGTCACTGCACCCAACCAATTTTTATATTTTTAGTAGAGATGGGGTTTCACCATGTCGGCCAGGCTGGTTTCAAACTCTGACCTCAGGTGATCCGCCTGCCTCAGCCTCCCAAAGTGCTGGGATTACAGGCATGAGCCACCACGCTTGGCCAATTTTCACTGTGCTTTGTATTTCATGATATGAAAATACCACAATTTATCCATTCTGCTGTTGTTATTGGATATGTGGGTTGTTTCCTGTTACTTTCACAATCAACATGAATGTTCATATGCATGTCGCCCAGTTCATACATGGAAACACTGAGTGTAGAGTATGCACATGTTCAATTTTATTGAGTAGTATCAACTGCTTTCCAAAGAGGTTGAGCAAGCAAAAACACAGAATGTTTTATTTTAACCGACATGGGATTATGGGCATGTTCAGATTATAGAAAAAGGTTCTTTAAAATAGACATAAATGTGTGTGGGTGTGTGTGTGTGTGTATCTACCACACAAAAAAAAGGTGATAGGAGTTAATAGCCTCATCAATCATATATTTAATTACAAAGTCAAAATTAGCCACAATCTATTTTCCTGTTTAAATTAAAATCTAACATCATACACGATACCAATTTACATTCCCACCACCAGTCTACCAAGAACACTTGGTTTCTGTTTTTGAGATGGGAGTCTCGCTCTGTCACCCAGGTTGGAGTACAGTGGCATGATCTCGGCTCACTGCAACCTTTGCCTCCCGGGTTCAAGTGATTCTCCTGCCTCGGCCTCCCGCGTATCTGGGATTAAGGCGCCCACCACCATGCCCGGCTAATTTTTTGTGTTTTTAGTAGAGACGGGGTTTCACTGTGTTAGCCAGGATGGTCTTGATCTCCTGACCTCGTGATCTGCCTGCCTTGGCCTTCCAAAGTGCTGGGATTACAGGCATGAGCCACCGTGCCTGGCCAGAAGACTTGTTTTATACAACACAGTCACAGGCACTTTTAACAAGAATCTATATGAGCTGTCATGAAAATAAGATTGAAGTTGTTAATAAAAAAGTTAATTATAAAACTATACATATATACACATGTATAACTTTTTAAAGAAAAAATAATACGTGTTTGGATTAGGTAAAACTACACATAATGTTGTTTGTGTACTGGAAGAAGACTGAACTACTGCTATACTCCAAACTGTTGGGAGTTGAAGTGGAACTGCCAAGGAATGGGGCCAGTTTTTCTGTTGTTGGTGTTTTTATAATTGTGTAGGGTCAGTTTTAGTTTTTACTGTTTGACTCTGTTACAAAGAACTTACTACTTGTGTAATTTCAAGTTTAGTAAAGATAAAAATTGTGAGTGATGCTGGAATACTTATCATTTTAGTTTTAAAAAACACTTTCCTGGTCGGGCACTGTGGCTCACACCTGTAATCCCAGCACTTGGGAGGCTGAGGCGGATAGATCACCTGAGGTCAGGAGTTCAAGACTAGCCTGGCCAACATGGGGAAACCCCGTCTCTACTAAAAATACAAAAAAATTAGCCGGGCATGGTGGTGGGCGCCTATAATCCCAGCTACTTGGGAGGCTGAGGAAGGAGAATTGCTTGAACCTGGGAGGCAGAGGCTGCAATGAGCCCAGATCGCATCACTGCACTCCAGCCTGGGCAACAAGAGCAAAACACCGTCTCAAAAAAAAAGAAAAAAAACTAAAACCACTTTCATTTCACCACCTATGTATGTCCCTAAACAATGTACTGTTGGCTTTATTTCCTTTACATAAAAATGAACTTTTCTAAGAAATAAAGCTAAATACTCAACTTTTTAAGTCCATCCCATACTATGGGCAGAGCATCTTCGAGAAAGACTATTTCGACTACAGCTCTAGAAACCAAATAGAGAAACCTTTCCAAATCTTTGAGCTTTATGAGTGATGAAAAGTGGAGATCACAGGCCAGGCGCGGTGGCTCACGCCTGTAATCCCAGCACTTTGGGAGGCCGAGGTGGGCGGATCACGAGGTCAGGAGATCGAGACCATCCTGGCTAACACGGTGAAACCCTGTCTCTACTAAAAATACAAAAAATTAGCCGGGCATAGTGGTGGGCACCTGTAGTCCCAGCTACTCGGGTGGCTGTGGCAGGAGAATGGCGTGAACCTGGAAGGCGGAGCTTGCAGTGAGCTGAGATCACGCCACTGCACTCCAGCCTGGGTGACAGAGTGAGACTCCATCTCGAAAGAGAAAAGAAAAGTGGAGATCAGATTTTATTTCATGTCTGGAAAATTTTACGAAAAACCAGTAAAAAAAATTTTTTATAAGCTATGTGGCTAATTTTAAACATACATGTAACGGAATATAAATGACCAACTTACATCTATTGGCAGTGATTCATCTTCTTTTTCTGTTAATCGCATATAAGAACGATCTATAAACCAGAAGCATACCATTAAGGAAATTGTAGTTCATTTTTCTTTCTTAAAATGCAGCAAATCAATATACCAAAGAAGTGGCTGACTTATATGCTACATAAAGTAATGCTAATCCTGGATTCCTCAAAACCTTCTATCTTCTAAGGTAGTCAGCCCTATCTTAGTCAACTATTTTATTTTCATCATGACCTGCTTTGTCACCTTATAAAATGGGTAAGAGTGACAAGTGAGCAAGTATGAGGCAGAAATACCTTAGTATAATTTTTCTTTCATTATTATAGAAATACTAGAAACTTCTCAAAACTGTTACTTTCACTAACTCGCCAAAGAAATCACAATTATTTAAAAAGTATAGTCTACAGAAAATCTCAACTCTGAAATAGCACCACCACCACACAGTATGGACAAAATAATACTGGTATGGAAATGGTTCTCCTGAGAGGATACATTGGGGCAGTGGTGGAACAGGAATTCCATGAAGTCAATTTCTGCCTCTACTAGTTAATTATAATTCCGCTGCTGCTGCCTTAACCTCAGGAGGCAGCAAGGGATAAAAGAAAAGGATCAGGATTTGGAAACTGGTAAGCCTAAATCAGTGCCAGCTCTTCAATTTACTATAATTTCATTTAATTAAAGAAGCCCTCAGTGATCATAATACATATCTCAAGTTCAGAGTGTTAAAATGGGGGTGTCTTAGAATCAAAGAAATACAGTATCTATTTTTTTTCGTTACCTGAATTTCCACAACAGTAAAATGAGAATAATGTGAGGTGAGGATTAAACAAGATACAGTAAATGACTGGTGCCCTACTATAACAAAGTTCATTACAGCCAAGATGAGCATGCCACAGTGCCACATTGTGCTATGTGCTGTTACACAGTCTGACATGACACACTTAGTCTTCAAATTACATATTACTCTATCCCTAACATGAGCATTATATATAAAGAGGTCTCACTGCAGTGGCAAATAAACAAGGCATTCTCATCACCCAAAACATAAAATACAAAAATCTTAATTCTAGATGAACCTAGGACAATCCCTATTTAATAACGTACTTTGGACTAAATAATTCAAACTGTTTTTGAGTGTATGTGTATTGACTCTTGAAGGATAATGTGTTTAGAGACATTTCTTAAGTTTTAACCTACAGGTTTGTCATAAAGACAAGTGTAAAAGAAACATCAAACCAATACCAAAAATCGATTTTGACTAAACTTCTATCTGGTTCAATTCCTAGCTAGCTTGCTAGTTTGCATGAAGCCTCGCCTGCTTCTAACACTACCTTTAACCAGGAATTTCCTCATCTGTAAAATGAAGGGGTTGGACTTCAGTGAACTCCAAGGGCCCTTCTCGCCCCACAATCATATAATTCTACAGTTAAAGCTTACTGTAGGAAATGACACAGTACTGCAGAGTATCCTAAACTCTTCTAGGACAGTGTTTCTCAAATTAATGCGCATACAAATCACCCTGGGATCTTATTAAAACCCAGATTCTGATTGAACAGGTCTGGCCTGAGTGTCTTCTAATTACCTGCCAGGTGGTGCTCATGATGCTGGTCTGTTGACCACACTGTAAGCAGCAAGGATCTAGGATACTTTCCTTAACCTCCCAGTTCCCCTAAAATATGACTGTCCCTGCTTCCATGCATCCTTATACACTTTTAGCATATCACTTTATTGTAACTACTTCTTGATGCACTTGTTTTCCTTTAGACTTTGAACTGGCTCAGGGCATCACTGTATCTCTAGCACCTAACCACAGCGCAATTTCAACCAGCGACCCAAAACTGAATTTCATAACGCAATGTAGCACAAATCTTTTGCCCAAGGTCACACAGATGTAGCGGTAATGCAAGTTTTTAACAACCAGTCCTTTAGACTCCCAGTCCAGTGCTCTTTCTCCTGTACCACAGTGCCTCCCTGAGGCAATCGGTCACTTAACTACTCAGTCTCTGCCTGGACAGCCCAAGAGTGCCCAAGATGTTGTCCACTTGGTTGTCGTGGGACCATGAGCAACCAGAGTCCTCAATCTCACAACTGTGCCTGATCTGCCCCATGCTGGATCTGACATCACTTGTCCTGGATTCCTGGAGACTCCTATTCTGAACCCTCTCCCAGACACCTCCTTCCAACCTTCCTGCAATTTCAGGTGCCACACTCTCTCCAAATTCAAACTCCGAACCTTCCACTGGGATCTCCTGCACTGATTTTCTTAGTCACCCCAAACTGTAAGGTCTCAAAGGACCACTAATCTGACACTCGGTCCGATGGTCCCTTAGAAGTGCGCCCACACACCGCCCCTAGGGTTCCACACCGAAGCGGTCCCCGTGCCCCAGGCACTTACGCTGCGCAGCGGAAAAGGCTGCGTGGGCTAGGGCAAAGAGACCGATGCCCACCAGCCCCTTCCACAGCGACGGCGCCATGATGCCGAAGGAGCAGCAGCCCAGCAAAAGAAGCGAAGGGCGGCGGAGCTGTTTTTTCTTCCACCGGCGGGTGTCCGCGCGCCGCAAAAAGATGACGTCACTGAAGTCCTGAGCGCGAAGTGTCTTAGTGGTGGAAAAGTCAGAGGGCTGTGAGAAAACGGAAACAGGAATGCCGGGAAGAAGGAGAACGCTACACGGAAAAAGGTCCGCGAGAACCCACGAACCTGCGCTATGGAGGCCTCTCTGGGAGGGGCGGAGCCCAACGGAGTCGTAAACGAAGAGGCGAAAGCGGGAGCAATGAGGAAGCGAAGAGGAACGGCGCCGGCAAATAAGCGCGGGCCGCGAGAGGGGGGCGGGGCCAGTGGCGAGAACAGGGTGGGGCAGAGGGACGGGGGCTGCAGGAGGGTGGGTGTAGCCGAGGGGCGGGGCCGGTGGGTGGTGGGGGTAGCCAAGGGGCGGGGCCCTGGGGGGTGCGGTCGACTGGCGGGGCCTGCGGGGAGGATGGGTGGGGCCGAGGGGCGGGGAGGAGGTGGGGCCGAGGGCGGGGGCCTACGGAGGATGGGCGGGGCGGAGGGGCGGGGGGGGGGGCGGAGGGGGCGGGGGTGGCGGAGGGGGCGGGGCGTAGGTGGGGCGGAGGGGGCGGGGAGGAGGTGGGACCGATGGGGCGCGGAGGAGGTGGGACCGAGGGGCGGGGAGGAGGTGGGGCCGAGGGGCGGGGCTGGGTGCGTTGGGGAAAGGCGGTAGGTGCTGGATATAAACCCCGGACAGTTGTGTTTTGTGGGTTGGTTGGTTTTGGTTTTGGTTTTGGTTTTTCGTGAAACTGTGCCTTTGGTTTTCTGTAGGCCTTTCCTGTGCTTCAGCTCCCTGGGAACTGGCACTGCAGAAGGAGGCAAGGGTGTTAAAACGAGGAGGCAGTGTCAGGACAAAATCCCAGGATCTGGAACCCCAAATACTTTGCTCGCGGGTAGTGCTCAGTAAACCGTTTTAAGGTCCTGGAGAAAGATTTGCGCAAAAAGAGGTGTAGCGCGGGGGGAGTGTTTTGTCATGAAAAGAACCAGCTTACATTAAGGAGGAAATGAAAGAGGAAATTTTAAAATGCTAATAAGGCAGTCTTCTTGCTTTGTCTCTATCTCTGATCCAGGTAAAATGTATACTCCTCTGCCCATTTTTCTTTGTCTTCATCTCCTAAAATGTAGACATTTAATAGTGAGCTTCTCCCCTTGACCTCATCACTCTGCTGTCCCCTGGGGAGCTCACCCATTCATTCCCACCGCTTCAGCCAGCAAAGGTATTACAGTGATTCCAAATCGACATCTCTATCACAAATATCTCTTCTTAGCTCCAGAGCTGCATTTCTGACTACCTGCTAGGCATTTATTTCCTGTGGCACTTCAAACGTAATAATGGAATTCATCCTTTTTTTCCAAATTCTGCACCAGTTCCTCCAGTGACCCCTGACTGAGTGGCAAAGCTTTGTAAACTGCATATCACAAGGTAAATGCAAAGTATGATCACCATTCTTTTCCTTTAACCCAATCAGAATTCTACGTTTTAGTTGCATCAATTTGCTTTTGCTCAAAGATGCCTCCTATCCTGACCACCCCTTTTAAATGAGCAAAATTCCTATTCCTGATCCCCTTATTCTGTTCTACTTTTTATATCACCTTCTAACATACTATATAATTTACCTATTTATTATGTTTGTTGTGTTACTGTTTACTGTCTGTCTTTCCCCACTGGAATGTAAGCTCTGAGAGAACAGAGATTTCTCTCTACCTAAAACTTTGACTGTCATGTGGTAGGCATTCAATAAATGCTTGTTGAATGACAAATGAATTCTGGAAAAGAATTGGGAGAGTATCCCTATTTGAAAGGATCTCTACAGAGAGTCCTTCCAATCTTTTGAATTGGGCTCAAAAATCCCTATGGACTTGCATGTACTCTCACATTTTGACAATCTTTTGATTGTAAACATTTTCTGATATGCTTGAGCTTCCTCAAAGCTGGAGAAAACAAGTAAGACATCTCATTAGCTGGGCATAGTAGCACGTGCTTGTAGTCCTAGCTACTTGGGAAGCTAAAGAAGGAGGATTGCTTGATCCCAGGAGTTTAAGGCTACAGTGAGCAATGATTATGCCACTGCACTACAGGCTGAGTGACAGAGCGAGACCCTTTCTCTAACCAAAAAAAAAAAAAAAAGTAGAAGAAGAAGACATCTAAAATTAATCATATTTCCTCAACTTTACTTATATAATTTTTGTCCTGGATCTCATTTTCCAAACCTTTAGTCATGGTCACTATTCTTTTCTGTGCCCTTTCCAATTTCTTCACCTCTAAGCCAAAATTTTACACAATACTTGATTGATGTCAAGTGCAGTATAATGCATTCCTTACAAATGTAGTTCTATTTAGAAACTTCACAATCAGGAAGAACCAGGAGATAATCTCTTTGTAGTTGACAGGAAAGTGCTTCCTTCTCCGCCCCTGGGAGGTAATAAGATAGAAAAGATAGTTGACCAAAAAAATCTTACAACTTTGTTTTATCTAAGATAATGGTCAAATTGAAATTAGCCTTTTCAGATCCCCTATAAAATTACCCCTTCTTCGAGACCAGCCTGGCCAACGTGGTGAAACCCCATCTCTACTAAAAATACAAAAAATTAGTCGGGCGTGGTGGTGGGCCCCTGTAATTCCAGCTACTCAGGAGGCTGAGGCAGGAGAATCGCTTGAACTCAGGAGGCGGAGGTTGCAGTGAGCCAAGATCACACCATTGCACTCCAGCCTGGGCAACAAGAGTGAAACTCCATCTCAAAAAAAAAAAAAAAAAAAAAAAAGAAAAGAAAAAAAGAAAAAAACCCTTTTAATATCAATTTATCTGAAGCAGAAAATTATTAAGAGTTTTCTTATAGGACCTGAGATCTGGTTCTTTTCCTTTAAAAAGATGAGGTTATAGGAAAAAAGAAATTCAATAATGAATCTGGTATTTGTATAAACCACCAATGCATTATCCTAGTCTTCAGGGAGATCACCCATGTCCAGATATGAGTTTCATTTTCTCTACTGCCCTCTTAAGATGCATTTCTCACTCTCTTCTTTTTTTTTTTTTTTTTTTTTTTGAGACGGAGTCTCGCTCTGTCGCCCAGGCTAGAGTGCAGTGGCGCAATCTCGGCTCACTGCAAGCTCCGCCTCCCGGGTTCACGCCATTCTCCTGCCTCAGCCTCTCCGAGTAGCTGGGACTACAGGCGCCCGCCACCGCGCCCGGCTAATTTTTTGTATTTTTAGTAGAGACGGGGTTTCACCGTGGTCTCGATCTCCTGACCTCGTGATCCGCCCGCCTCGGCCTCCCAAAGTGCTGGGATTACAAGCGTGAGCCACCGCGCCCGGCCCACTCTCTTCTTTTTTACCTCTTTACCCATATACTGAGTGCAAGAGAAACTAGCCTCGTTTCACATGTTCTAGTAATACATGGTTAAATTATGTTCAGGGAGTGAGATTTTAATTGTCTTTTCTGTAGATTCCAACCTGAAGGGAAGCCAAGGTATTCATAGTCACAGTTACCAAGGACTGTGTCACTCAAATAAGTACCTTGGGTTCACTCATACATGGTTCTTTAATTTGCAGTTAATCCCAAAGGTGCAAGGTACAGCTAGTGGCAGCACTGTTTCATTAGCTCTTAGAACAAAAGTCAAACCTCATGAGAAAGTGCGTTTAAATTCCTAAGTGACCCCAGAAGTGCTGTTTGTTTTTCCAAAGAAAGAGCCATTTTCCATATGCACCTTGGATAAATGATGTGGATGTTATTAAAGATGGGGATAATGGTCTCTAAAGCGTTTCCTACTGAGATGTTATTTGTGAAGACTCATCGCGTTTCCCAGGCTAGTTCACTGAATAGAGAAAGCACTGCTATTCCAGACTCATCTTCAAGCTAATTGACTTTATTACATGCCACCCAGCTCCACGAGTATCTTCACACACTACTTATCCACGTTTCCATTTTCCATGCAGATTCTCCCTCGATCTGGCACACTGTCCTTTCCCACCTGGTTCAAAATTCCACTTTCCTTAGGAATATGCTCCTGACTATTATAGATATTTATGAGATATATATCTATTGTAGGCACAAAACCTTTCTTCCAGCTATTTATATTTCGTACAACCTCTCTGGGTAACACATTCTAGAAGTTTACTACCTGCTGAGTAAACTAGTACTTTCAATATTGAAATCGCATCCTGTTTACTTTTTTTTTCTTTACCAAAGTGGTATGAGCTCATTGTAAGAAATTCAAACAATAAAAAAAGTATTTGTCTTGAAGCATGAAGTGGTACCTTGGTATTTTAAGTTTTGAATCTGAGTAAACAGTACTGTGGTTACATGATTCATATCTTTAAGATTTGTTTACTTGCTGGATGATTTACACTACAGTGGTTAAAAGCATATGCTCTGGAATAGTATTGGGTTTGAATCCTTGCTTTTCCTTTTCTACCTCTGAGAGATTGGAGAAGTTACTTAACTTCACTGCGCCTCAGTTTTCTCATCTGTGAAGTGAGGATAATAATAGTGTTTACCTGCCTAGGTTGTTATCAGGATTGAGTGAGATCATACATATAAAGTGATTAGAATAGTCTTACACATAGTAAACACTAAGTAAATGTCAGCCATTGTTGTTGTTGCTATTGACTCTTCTAGCTATTTTTCCAAGCTAAAAAGGTTCTTTACCTTTTTAGTCTTTCCTAAAACATCAGTTGCTTCTCTCCTTTGACTATTTTAATTGCTCTTCTCTGGACCATTTCCAGATCTACTAATATCTCTCTTAGGGTTTCATTACCACATCTGCACAAAGTATCCTAGGTTACTTGTGTGAGGTTAATATGATTATTCATTTCAAATAGTCTTCCTAGCTGGGCACGGTGGCTCACGCTGTAATCCTAGCACTTTGGGAGGCTGAGGCGGGCAGATCACTTGAGGTCAGGAGTTCAAGACCAGCCTAGCCAACATGGTGAAACCCCATCTCTACTAAAAATACAAAAATTAGCCAGGTGTGGTGGTGCATGCCAGTAATCCCAGCTACTCAGGAGGCTGAGGCAAGAGAATCACTTGAACCTGGGAGGCAGAGGTTGCAGTGAGCCAAGATCGCACCACTGTACTCCAGCCTGGGCAACAGAGCGAGACTCCATCTCAAAAAAAAAAAAAAAAAATCAAATAGCCTCCCTAATGACACTGCAAATCTTATTTGCTTTTTGAGCACATTGGGTTGGTCTGTTCAGAAAATAAAGTGAAACTGATCCAATAGTCCCATAGACTGTTCTTTTTGATAAATGTAGAAATTGACCCTTCTAGTCTTAAAGCTTGAAACTTATATTTGTTTGATCTGAGTTCCTTCATCAGGAAAGGACCTTCAGGCCTCTCAAAAAAAAGCATCAAAGAACTGAAATTCACCAGACCACCACACCAGATACCACCACACCAGATTCCAGACCCCTCATTCATCATGATTGCTTCCTTGCCCCTCCCTACTTCTTGTTTTTTTATACATTATTGCATTTCTTCCCTGCTTTGTAAACCCCTAATTTTAGTCGGTCAGGGAGATGGATTTCAGACTGAGCTACCATCTTCTCGGCTGCAGCACCCAATTAAAGCTTTCTTCCTTGGCAGTACTTATTGTCTCAGTGATTGGTTTTCTGTGCAGCGAGCAGCAGGGCCTAGACGGGACCTCTGGTATTTCAGTAACAAAACTGAAAACCTCAACATCCTTATCCTGGGTACTAGCTGTGACCTATTCTTTGTTCCACATGAATATAGGCATTTTCTATACTACTGCCTTAAGTCCAAGTCTCTTTACACCTTCTCTTCTTTGGCGCTCCCACAGCATCAATATTATGCATATAGCTCAAAAATCCATCACCGGTCCAGTCTTTACTCCTGAACTGCAGAGCCAAGTTCCTAAGTGCCCATGTTGACATCTGTTCTTGGATATCCTACCAGTCCCTTAAATCCAACCTGTCCATTGTTGAGCTCTACTTTCTGACTCCCACATTAATGCTACTGACAGCCCTCTGTTTTTCAGTTATCCAGGTTCAAACCTTTGGAGTCATCTCTCAGTTCCAAGACAGGTTAATCCTACCTCTGCACTGGCTCTTTGCACCCAACTTTCCATATGCATTCCTACTGCACCTGCTAAGTTAAGGCCTCACTACTTTTCAGCAAGATGACCTTTCTAACCTCCTAACTGGCCTCCCTAGTACTTATCTTTCCACATTTCTTTTCTTTTCTTTTCTTTTTTCTTGAAATGGAGTCTTGCTCTGTTGCTCAGGCTGGAGTGCAGTGGCACAATCTCAGCTCACTGCAGCCTCCACCTCCCAGGTCCAAGCGATTCTTCCACCTCAGCCTCCCAAGTAGCTGGAATTACAGGTGCACACCACCACGCCCAGCTAATTTTTGTATTTTTAGTAGATATAGGGTTTCACCATGTTGCCCACGCTGGTCTTGAACTCCTTACCTCAAGTGATCTGCCCACCTCAGCCTCCCAAAATGCTGGGATTACAGGCGTGAGCCACTGCGCTCGGCCTCCACATTTCATTCACCCCCTTTTCTGTTGCCAAATTAATATTGGGGAGGTTTTTGACCAGGAAAATGAATGAGTTAAAATTTTCTGTGGCATAGAGAACTTCCACAATATAACTTCAACCTAGTTTTTCAGCCTGTCCCCCAATACATGATTTTTTTTTTTTTTTAAGACGGAGTCTCGGCCGGGCACGGTGGCTCACGCTTGTAATCCCAGCACTTTGGGAGGCCAAGGCGGGCGGATCACGAGGTCAGGAGATCGAGGCCACGGTGAAACCCCGTCTCTACTAAAAATACAAAAAATTAGCCGGGCGTGGTGGCGGGCGCCTGTAGTCCCAGCTACTCGGAGAGGCTGAGGCAGGAGAATGGCGTGAACCCGGGAGGCGGAGCTTGCAGTGAGCCGAGATCGCGCCACTGCACTCCAGCCTGGGTGACAGAGCCAGACTCCGTCTCAAAAAAAAAAAAAAAAAAAAGAAAGACGGAGTCTCACTCTGTCGCCCAGGCTGCAGTGCAGTGGCGCAATCTCGGCTCACTGCAATCTCGGCTTCCCCGGTTCAAGCAATTCTCCTGCCTCAGCTTCCTACCAATACATGAATTATTTAATTCAGTGTTTATCAGGCACCTCCAATGAATCAATGACTGTGTTGACTAAACTTATCTATGCTGTTCAATCATCTCGTATTACACTGAGTAAAGCTCTCTTTTCAGTTTATCCTTGAATTGAATCTCTCTACCTGGAGAAATTTGATGTTATCTGCAGATATGAAGATTTCTTTGACAATTAAATTTAAGAGATATTATTTATTATTTTTAGAGTCGGGGTCTCACTCTGTTGTCTAGGCTGGAGTGCAGTGGCATGATCATAGGTCACTGTAACCTCGAACTAATGGGCTCAAGCAATCCTCCCACCTCAGCCTCCCAAGTAGGTGGGACCACAGGTGCACACCACCATACCTGGCTAATTTTTTAAATTTTTGTAGAGGTGAGTTCTCACTATGTTGCCCAGGCTGGTCACAAACTCCTGGCCTTAAGCAATGCTCCTGCCTCAGCCTCCTAAAGTGCTAGGATTATAGGTGTGAGCCACCATGCTTGGCCTAAGAGACATTTATTGATGCACAGATATGTTTTATTAAGTTCCTGTTTTGGTTAGGCCTTATGCTAGCTGCTGTCAGTAAGGAAATAAATGCCTAGCTCCTGCCCTCAAGATGCTCATGACCTGTTGAATGACAAACTTGTCAATCAAACATGACAGTACATCATGAGAGCTACTAGGATAGAGATCTTCCCAGGGGGCCATAGAACCCTTTCTAAAGAGGGGCCCTGTATTAGTCTGTTCTCACACTGCTATAATGAACTGCCTGAAGACTGGGTAATTTATGAAGAAAAGAGGTTTAATTGACTCACAGTTCTGCAGGCTGTGCAGGAAGCATGACTTGGGGAGGGGGATCTCAGGAAACTTGCGATCATGGTGGAAGGCAAAGAGGAAGCAAGGAGTGTCTTCTTATGGCAGCAGGAAACAAAAAGTGAGGGGGGAACCGCCACACACTTTTAAACCCTCAGATATCCTGAGAAAGCACTTACTATCACAAGAACAGCATGGGGGAAACTGTCCCCATGATCCAATCACCTCCCACCAGGTCCCTACCCCAATGCATGGGGATGACAGTTGGACATGAGATTTGGATGGGGAGTCAGAGCCAAACCATATCAGGCTCCTAACTCAGCCTGAGGGCATCCTGGAAAATTTGGTGATCTTTAATCTGAGTTTCGTCAGACAAGTAGAAGTTAGTTAGGTGAGGAAAAAGTTGAGGACTATCCAAGCAGAAGGAACGCATGGAAAGGGACATAGATGGCAGGAAACCACATGAAGCATTCAAGGAACTAGAAGGAGTTCAGAATGGCTGAAGCAAAATATATTTGGGAAATAAGGACAGGATATAAGGGTGAAGAGGCAGTCTAGAGGCAGGGTGTGTGGAGCGTTGGGTGACAGGCTAAGGAGCCAGAGCCAAAAGCAAGGCGGGGGGCATTAGAGGATTTGTGTTCCAGAAACACCCCTCTTATAAAAGTGTAGAGGAATGATTGGCAGAGACTAAAGAAGAGGTCAGCATATCTTTCTGGCAAAAGGCCAGATAGTATATATGTACACTTTGCAGTCCACAGTCTCTTTTGCAACTGCTCAACTCTGCCCTTGTAGTGCTAAAGCAGCCATAGACAATAAGTAAAGGAATGGACATGGCCATGTCCAATAAACCGTTATTGATGGACACAGAAATTTGAATTTCATATCACTTTCACATGTCGCAAAATATTCTTTAATTCTTTTTTTCTCAGCCCTTAAAACATGTGAAAAACATTCTTAGTTTCAAGACATACAAAAACAGATAGCAGGCTGGATTTGGCCCTCAGACTGTAGTCTGATTTTTGATAATCCCTGGACTATCCCTGCACTCCCTGGATGGGAGTGCAGAGAATGCAGACAATTCCTTTGAGAAGCTTATCTCTGAAAAGGAAAGGAGAGATAGTGCAGTAGCTGGAGGGGTGTGGATGAAAAGGTGTTTCTCAGAGGAGACCTGAAAATGTTCATGGAGAGCAGAAAGAGATGATAGAGAAGGAGCCACTGAAGATGGTGGAGGTGGAGGGCCGGGGTTGGGGGGGTGCGGTGACTGTTGGAGTAGATCCTGGAAGAAGAGGAAAGGAAGTGATGACATGCAGAGTACAGTTTGGTCAATTCACTTTTTTTTTTTTTTTTGAGACAAAGTCTCACTCTGTCACCTAGTCTGGCCCAATCTCAGCTCACTGCAACCTCCATCTCCTGGGCTCAAGCCCTCTTCCTTCCTCAGCCTCCTCAGTAGCTGGCGCTACAGGCACGCGCCACCATGCCCGGCTAATTTCTGTGATTTTTGTAGAGACAGGGTTTCGCTATGTTGCCCAGGCTGGTCTCGAACTCCTGGGCTCAAGTGATTCGCCCACCTTGGCCTCCCAAAGTGCTGAGATTATAGGCGTAAGCCACCATGCCTGGCCAATGAGCTTCTTAAGGGAGAAGGAAACACTTCTTCCACTGTGGCTGGGGGGAGAAAGAAAGGATGGGCACTGATGGGATATTTAAGTAGATAGCAGGGTAGGATTTTCCCAGAATGCCTTGACTTTCTCAGTGACAAAAGAAGCAAGGCTGGATTCCCGGTGAGTTGTCTATATGAGCAGTGAAGTCACTCAGGATGATGTCAGACCTGGGGAGTGGGGTGGGAGGAGAGAGGAAGCCTGTGAACCAGATGCCCTAGTACTCAGCAAATGTGTAGGAGTGACCAGGAAGTCAATAAGTGAGGACCATGGGGGAGGAGAAGGTGTTAGAGTTTCAATGGAGGGTGGAGGGGTAATGAGTTTGAAACAATGTGAAACAATGGGAAGTGAGCACAGTGCCAACTCCTTCAGGCCACCTGATGCAGGGTGTGAGTTGTGTATACGTGTGTATATGTGTGTAGGACAGTGGGGCTGTGACCAAATGAACATGAATAACCTCCACTTGCAACAGCGTCAGAGCATGTGATATCCTGGGAGAGACGTGGGTTCTGGTAATGAGAGGAAATGGAGGGGCCATCCATGCAGTGACTGAGAGGGTTGAGTAGTATGTTTACAAGGAAGAACGTTACAGGGAGCACACTGACAAAGATGGAAAGGGAGGGAAGTAGCAAGAGGAGAAACCCGGGTGTAGGCGTCGGAAGTATGGAGCAGTGCTGGTTGGAGAGAGAAGTACATTCTCGGGGAAGCAGAAGCCTCAGGGGGATTGGCTGCCTGGTAGAAGTTATTACCATTTCAAGATTCCTCCTAGAACTCGAGTACAAAGAGATTGCTGAGGGGCATACTAAGTTGCTAGGGCCACATAAACAGAGATGGAGTCTTGTGCTTGAAGACGTTTGCTGACTCTGGTCAGGGAAGCAATCTGTGGCTTCGGTTTTTTTTTTTTTTCAAGTTCCAAACACTCAGTGAAAAGTGGGTTTGTGCTGTGACAAAACAGCCTTGGAATGAGCAGTTAGGCATGAAGAAGCAGGTAAGCTCATTTACTAGGTCTTCTGGGGAGAGGATGATGGGGAGACTGGCAAGGATCCTCACCTAGGTTTCTTGCTTCCACAAAGCCCAGCCCTGTGTGAACAGGACAGTGTGGTTCGAGTGGAGTCAGGGTATAGGGGAACAGGCAGCCATGAGGTTTCTTGGGAAGACATAGACCCAAGTACTAATCGCAGAGAATGGGCACACAGTCACTGGCTCTGATTTGGGACAGTTCCTGACCTGACGGGGACAGAAAGTGGAATTGGACATCGTTTGAGTGCTTTTTTTGTTTAGCTCATCATCCTGAGAGCTTAGAGAGCTGGTTAGTGAGGGTGAATACACACAGGGGCAGCTTGGAGTTGCCTGAGTATTACTTGTTTTAGCAAGGAGGTTATATGGCCATGAGATGGAAAGAACCATTTGAGAATCATGAGTTCCAGGCAGAATGATAGGAATTGAACTGATAGTGGTACCACTGATGGTATGAAGAATTTGAGAAGGAATTTGTACTTGTAGGGGGAACTCATTTCAAATGAGCTCATTTCAAAATATGTTTAGTTTTGAGGGTGGTAGGAGCCTCAACAGGGTATGCTCAGAATCCAACAGGTAGAGGCCTGAAGTTAGGGCAGCGGGCCAGGGCTTGAAACTTGTAGATCATTCATGTTGAAATCAAAGTCTTGAGAAAACAAAGAGCCCACACAAACTAAGGAGAGATCGGAGAAATATGGAAAAAATAGGAAGTCACTGTTCTCAAAAGACAAAGCTCCAGTATGGAGGTGAGAACTGTGAAAATTCTGGTGAGAGAGGTTGGACGGGCTGAGAACAGAAAAAAAAAAATACTGTCCTGAGGAATACTAAAGAGGAGAGATGAGAGATAGGGGTCAAGGGTGACTTCGGAGCTGGGGACATTTGCTTTAAAACAGCAGTAAAAAGGAGCAAGAGGAGAAGGAGAAATCCACCACACCACCCAAGGTTTTTTCTTTGGGAGGGAAGTGTTTACGAGCATTGGGAAATCTAAGCACAAACCGATCCAATCTTTGCTGTAAGGTTGATGAGTTTCTGTGTATAGATTCCTAACGTGAGAGATGACTTATATCAGATGTTTACATGTAAAGAAAACCGACTACACAGACACACACATAATCCCTACCTTTGAGTCGATTGTTTTATGAACTGCTACAGTGCTCTGTGTGTGTGTGGTGTTTTTTTTTTTTTTTTTTCCGATGAGGACAATACAAGGAGAATCCGATTTAAATTTAAATTACAGAGATGGAGATTGAGGCTCCTCCCAAGGGAACAACTTATCCTGTTAAGAGACACTGGGGGACGATATTGAGATGGGTTATGAAAGATCGATTCCCCTGAGAGCTCTGAGAATAGGATCAAAGTAGAAAGCGCAGTCTGCTTCTGCTTGATTACACTGAGCCGATGTTTCTTTAGCCGAAGGCAGTGGGCTAGTTTAGACGGCTTTTCATTCCCGGCAGCGCCTGTCGGTGCGTGTGACCTGGGACAGAGGGGCAAAGGAACCGGGCAGAGCGAGCTTGGGATGTCGCGGCCCCTTTAAGAGCGGCGGCGGCGGCGCGCGCTCCGACGCCTACCCCCAGGGCCCCGCCCCTTTCCCGTGAGCCCTCGGGGAGTGGTCCGACCGCGGGCGGCCGCCGGTGAGGTAGGGGCGGGAGGCGGGGGGAGACATGGCTCGGCGCGGCTGGCGGCGGGCACCCCTCCGCCGTGGCGTCGGCAGCAGTCCCCGAGCCCGCAGGCTCATGCGGCCCCTTTGGTTGCTCCTCGCAGTGGGCGTCTTTGACTGGGCAGGGGCTTCGGACGGCGGCGGAGAGGCTAGAGCCATGGACGAGGAGATCGTGTCCGAGAAGCAAGCCGAGGAGAGCCACCGGCAGGACAGCGCCAACCTCCTCATCTTCATCCTGCTGCTCACCCTCACTATCCTCACGATCTGGCTCTTCAAGCACCGCCGGGCCCGCTTCCTGCACGAAACCGGCCTGGCTATGATTTATGGCAAGTGCCTCAACCCTTGTCAGCCCCTTGGCGCTGCCCTTTTCTCTGCCCGCCGGCTGCTTCGCCTCCTCTGCTGGCCCTGCTCGGCCTACGTTCGGCTCCTCTTCTAATTCCTTCCATTTTCTGCCTCGCCTTCCCCCTACCTTGCGTTTCTCTGCCTCACCCCCTTTCCTCTTCTGCCTCGCGCCCCATTTTATCTGCCTCTCCACACCTTTTTCGTTTCCGACCCCACCCCCTTTTTCCTCCGTACCCCCACCCCCCCAACTCTTTCCCTGCCCACCAAGCTCGGGACCCGGGGCTGAGGATGGAAAACGAGTGGGCGCGGTGTCTGGAATTGGGCTGGGGGCTGGGGGAGGGGAGACACCATTGCGATCCATTTCTCTGGGGTGTCAGTTTGTTTAAGGTTCATTGAAACTGCAGTAGTATCTCTACTGCCCAGAATCTGGCGTTCTTTTGGAGCCAGAGTCGACCTTTACTCAACACCTATCTCCTGCTACGCCCTGTCCTTTCGAGGTTGCAAAGGAAAATCTTATTCTTGTGGAGTCCGGAAAAAAAAACCCGAACGTGAAATAGGCTACAGAAGGCTTAGGGCATTTTTAATGACGTCCCATTTATTGTACTATGCCTCTAATATCTGATATGGATACATATGGTTGACCCTTCCAATTCAGGCATACAAAAGTGAGGACGAGGAAGAGTTAAGGTCCTTCCAGAAGTGTAGTGTACTATACGATGATCTGGACAGTTCAGACAAACAGTAATTACAAACACCACGCATATGCAGTATGGGTGACTTGCTGTTGGCATGAGGTTATTGACCGATTGTAGAATAAATGGCTTCGGTTCTTGTGTCTCAGTCTGCTTTCTGAGGTTTATTATTATTATTATTTTTTTGGTGACAAGGTGATAAGGGTAAATCAAAGTGTGGTCTCAGAGGCATTTTGAGCTGTGCTGGGGCCTCAAGAGGAGAAAAGAAGATACATATTGCTGACTGTATTAATCTGACTGTGCGGGTATTGCTGAAGAGATGAGGGCGGACAAACAGTTCTTTCTGTGCAGTACATGTGTGAAGATTATCTTCATTTGGAACAGTTAAACCGTGAGCTTGTCGAGGTTTGTCTCTCAGACTTGCAGATAGGTAGATGAAGCTTTGGCACAAAAGACATTGCTCCATGCAAACCCGCGCCCCCTAGTAAATCCAGACTTCTGGAATGTGCATCTCTCAAAGGTAGCAAGGAAAGGTAGTTGTGTGCCTCAGGAAAATGCATGAACTCAGGCTTATTTTTCATTTGTAAGAGAATACAGTTTTGAGCCTGCATGTAAAATATCTCTGCTCACTAAGATTCCTCGTTTTTAGACATATTAGATGGTTTTTATATTTCATATGTTTTGCATTTCATTTGCAGTGCACCTTAAGCCAAATAAGCTATATATTTCTATATAATTTTCTGCATAACAGTGTGTGATTTATTTACTATCCTCAACAAACATTTATTGATAAACCTTCTATGTATTATGCTCAGAAAATACAAAGAGGTATAAGATCTTTGCCTTCAAGGAACTTATAGGCAGGTCATATAAAGAAAATAATGGCATCTTAAATTTGGTTAAATGCCAAATGAGTATTATAGAGTTAAAGTAATGAACTGATCAGAGATACTTCTTTTATAGAGAGAGATAGTATGATGTGGCAATTAAAGGTACAAGGCTTTAGACCAGAGGTCAGCAATTTTTTTTTTTTTTTCTGTAAAGGGCCAGGTAGTAATGATTGTTGACCTTGTGGATACGTAGATCTCTGTCTCTGTTGCATTTTTTTCTTTGATTTTTTTTCTTTTTACAAAGTTTTACAACATAAAAACTATTCTTAGCTCTTGGGCCATACAAAAACAGACCAAGGGCTGTAGTTTGCCAACCCCTGCTTTAGAATCAGGCCTAGATTCCCGTCCCACTCTGCCCATAGGTATGTGTGATCTTAGACAAGTCCCTTACTCTCTTTTACCATCATCTATATGTTGGGGATGATGATAGTAGGATTACTGTGAGGAAGAAATGTTTTTAGACTAGTAACTGACCCTTAAGTAAATGCCCAAGAAATGATAGCTGTGCTATTATTATTATTATTGCTGTTACAACTGCATTTTCTCAGATTAGGCCCAGAACAACTCTTTTAATTGGTCAGTCTCATAAGTCAAGGGACAAATACGGTCTTTTTAAAAGAATCAAATAGGGGCTTTGAATTGCCCTGGAAATATTTTCTCTATGGTAGCTGATATCATTAACCTCATCTAACTCTAGGACTGAAGTAGAAAAGGAGGATTACCGATTGCATTTTGTGAGGTTTCTAAGTTAATAAAAAGTGATAGAGCACCTTGGTGTTAGTATTTTTTGAGGGAAAAACAAGGGTATCTCTTGTGGAATGTAAAGTGCAAGAGTGTTAGTCTGGGAGTCAGATCTGGAGTTGACTTGGCGTTCTTTAGCCTGTCCTATTTTCTCATTGTGGGCAATGGGTGCTGTGGACCAAACAGCCTCCTAACTTAACTCGCAAGTCCAGTTCGAGAATAGATGGGATTGGGTCAAAGTTTGTTTCTTTCTTTCTTTCTTTCTTTCTTTCTTTCTTTCTTTCTTTCCTTCTTTCTTTTTTTGTGGAGGGTCAAAGTATTTTCAATACCACGAAAATTGAAGTTTTCTTTTCCTTTTTTTATTTTTGATAGAGTGTTGCTCTGTCGCCTAGGCTGGAGTGCGGTGGGGAGGTGGGGGGTCATAGCTCACTGCAGCCTCAACCTCCTGGGCTTAAGCGATCCTCCCACCTCACCCTTCTGAGTAACTGTGACTACAGGTGTGCACCACCACACCTGGCTAATTTTTTATTTTTATTTTTCTGGTGACGCGAGTGTTGGGGGGGTCTTCTCATGTTGCCCAGGCTGGTCTCAAGCTCTTGGGCTCAAGCTATCCTCTCACCTTGGCCTCCCAAAGTGCTGGGATTATAAGTGTGAGCCACCTCGCCTGGCCAGAAATTGAAGTTTTCTAGTCCTATTTACTGTCTGTCATTTTTCTTATAGCTCTCACAACATCATAACTACCTTATTATTATTAATATATTATTTTAAAACCTTTATTTTTCAGCATGACTCTGGGGTCAAAATGGGATGCCTAGACCTCTAAGATTCAGCCCACTGGTGATCTTATTCCTGTGATATTGGGTTAGCTACGTAAATCCTGGAAAATGCTATTAAAAATAAGCTTTTCCTTTATCTGAGAAGGAAGAGTAAAAACAGTTTAAATTGCCAAAGTGATCAGTTTCTAGATTGTAATATAGATCAATTGCTCCAGTTACAAACACAATTGGAAAGCACCCACATGTTTTGCTCATTGGGTTAGCTTTCTTAAGAAGCTTAAAAGTGAGTCACTGTTAGTAACTAAGTTTTCGAGGTAGTTAAATTAAGTCTGAAAAGTGATCACTCACTACACTGTGCTTACAGATGGTGTAAAAAGCAAAATATGGCAGAAATATTTGTATTGCCCTAAGCTTAAGGCATCCGAAGTCCGAGGTTTAACCAATGTGATTCATCAATAAATATTGATTAGATGTCTATGATGTATGGGATATGATGAGAAATACGTGTTTGAGCCACAGTATCTGCCCTCAAAGCACTTATCATCTAATGACTATGGTTCATACCTTATTTCTCATCATATCTTTCACAAAACTAATCTGTAGAAATTGTATCAGTTTTGGTCACACTTAATGCCCTAGTGATGTTCTTCTTATATTTTTGACTATCAGAGGCTTCAGGTGTGATCAGCTGGAAGAATGGGCTGAAATCCATGAGGAAACCAGTCACTGCCAACTGGGAGAATCACACAATAGTAGGGCCTTGGGTGACGCTGATTTCTTTCATCACTGGGAGAGTTTTCAGCACAGGAGAGTCAGGAATGTGTAGGAGGGGTAGGATCTCTCTGTTTTGTGAAAGATATCTCTTTGTGGTTGTGTTTTTTTGTTTTTGTTTTTGTTTTTGTTTTGAAACGGACTCTCGCTCTGTCTCCCAGGCTGGAGTGCAGTGGCTTTATCTCGGCTCACTGCAAGCTCAGCCTCCCGGGTTCATGCCATTCTCCTGCCTCAGCCTCCCAAGTAGCTGGGATTACAGGCGCCCACCACCACGCCCACCCCCACGCCCAGCTAAATTTTTTGTAATTTTAGTAGAGACGGGGGTTTCACCGTGTTAGCCAGGATGGTCTTGCTCTCCTGACCTCGTGATCCACCCGCCTTGGCCTCCCAAAGTGCTGGGATTACAGGCATGAGCCACAGCACCCAGCCGTGGTTGTGTTCTTTGTTGCCTGTTAGTGGTCATTTAAAATTTCATAATATAAATATTTTCTGTGCCTCCCTCTATGTAGGAGGCTAGAAGTTTCTGCTTTAGTCTCTTAACAAAGCGCTGTTTCTGTATCCTTTCACTGAGAATTGCTTTGACTCTCTGACTAGGATTTGGCCTTTTACAGAACCCTTGTTAACTTGATCTGCGAATTTTTTTCAAGTGAATCCCAATTTTTCAGATGCCTCGTGTCATAATAAAGGGATCTTGATTTTGTTTCCAGTCTAAATAATTATTCTCCATGCTGTTGTTTTATCGACCAAGGTATGTGTTTCAAATTTGCCCAAGTGCTGAGCTCTCCTCAGGGTACCCAGTGATGCTTCAGCATAGGGTTGGGCAAACAGTAGAACCAGTGGGCACTCGGGAGGCGGAGGTTGCGGTGAGCCGAGATCACGCCACTGCACTCCAGCCTCGGCAACAGAGAACAGAGTAGGACTCCGTCTCAAAAAAAAAAAAACAACAACCATGGTTGGGCTTGGGGACATGGAAGGAATTTATGCTGCCATTATTAGCATTTGTAGTAGCTTTTCTGTGATTTTTGCATGTAAATATAAGAGGACAGCTTTTACTGAGCCTCTTAATTAGCTCTTGTGGAATAGTAGAGAAAAGAGCTGTTTCTATCTCATACAGGCAGAACGACTGGATCTACAGGCTTTTCTCTTCTAGGTTATGTCTGTCAAGCACAGTTGCTATCTAACAGTTAGTTTCTAATTTTGTTTTTGGAGGTGAGATATTTTTAAAAGGTGTCTTTCGTTTATTTTAAATTTGAACCTTTGTTTAAACGTTTTTAAAGTTGGTGTCATTATACTACTGTTCACGAATGAATCATTACTACTCCAAAAAATATATGTGACTATAAATTGACCAGAAGGATCCCTCCTCTCTGCTCTCTCCCTGCTTCCTGGGCAACTGCTGCCTTTTTTTTTGTTTGACGGAGTTTTTGCTCCGTTGTCCAGGCTGGAGTGCAGTGGCACGATCTCGACTCACTGCAACCTCCACCTCCTGGGTTCAAGCAATTCTCCTGCCTCAGCCTCCCAAGTAGCTGGGATTACAGGCACCCGCCACCACGCCCGGCTAATTTTTGTATTTTTAGTAGAGATGAGGTTTCACTATGTTGGCCAGGCTGGTCTCAAACTCTTGACCTCAAGTGATCCACCCGCCTCAGCCTACCAAATTGCTAGGATTACAGGTGTGAGCCACTGCACCCAGCTGGCAACGACTGCTCTTATACCTCCTCGTTTCTGCTTCATCACTTCTCACTTGGGTCTGGTTTCCACCCCTGCTACTCCACTGAAACTGCTCTTATCGAGATCACCTATGGCCTCCTTGTTTCCAAACCCAGTGGATACTTCTAATGCCTGCCTTATTTGACTTTACTATAGCATTTGATAGTTTTTATCACTTCCTTCTCCTCAAAAATGAATTTTTTCCCTTTCTTCCTGACTTTGCCACCACTGGTTCCTTTTTTTTCTACTCCTGTGGGTTTTTCTTCTCAGACTCCTTCATCAGCTCCTTCTCCTCTAGCAGCCCCTTAATGTTGGCTATTAATAGATCAAACCCCAGATCTATATCATAGTCTTCTTCCCATTTTATTTGCTCTGCTGGCGATCTCATCTACATCTGACTTCAACCATCTTATGACTGCACAGTGTATATCTCCAGTTGAGACCCCTGGCTTTAGCTCCAGATACCACATATGCAACTATGCGTGTGTCACAAGTACATCCAACTCAATGTGTCCAAAACTGAACGTAGCCTTTTCCCCTGTAAATCTGTTCATCTTTGTATTTTCCTTACCTCATTGAATGGCCTTGTTATCCCCCTCAGTGCCCAGGCCAACTTACTCACCTGGTTACCAAGTCAATTAACGTTCCTCTTAGTCTTTCATCTCCCTTCCTCAGTCACTAAATCTTACTAAAATATAATACCTTCTAAAAATCCTTCTCCCCTCCTGTCAGTACTCTCTTAGGTTAGGACCTAAACTCTTATTGCCTGAATGCCTACAGTAGCCCTGTATCTAGCCTTTTAGACCCTCTCTAGTCTAGACCAGTCTTTCTAAAGTGGAAATCTGATATTAAGCCTCTGCCTTCTGTGACTTCATTTTACTTTTGGGATAAACTTCAAACTCCCTTCCCCAACAGATAAGATCTTTTATGATTCAACTCCTGCCAATCTTTCAAACCTCAACTCTTGTCACTTTATAAGCCAGCTGTACTGAACTACTTGATTCACTGGATGGGCTGTGTTCTCTCCATCCTTGACTGGATGTGTACTACTATTCCTCTACTTGGAATATACCCATTTCTTCTAGCTTGTTACCTGCCCAGGTGACATCTCTGGAAAGACTTCCCTAATGTCTTACTCCCCCAGGCTTGGGTAGTTGCCTCTTTTCTGTTCTTATAATACCTTGTATACATATATATATTGCATTATGATTGTTTATTCAGTCTGTTTTCACTAACTGGACCGAGTTTTCCTTGAAGGAGGGACCTTGTTTTCATCTCTGAACCCTGGAGGCCTACCTAGCATAGTACACTCATTCACATATTGAAAGAATGGCTGGCTAGTCAGAATGAAAGGCATTAGGAAGGTAAAATGCAGCTAGTAGTGGTATACTATGCATGGAGTTAAGGAAAGTTCCAGAAGTTTGGGTTTTATTTGTAGTTGAGGTATGTCCATACAATGAAATATCATTTGATCGTAAAAGTAAATGAGGTTCTGATCCATGCTACAACATAGATAAACCTTGAAAATATTATGCTAAGTGAAAGAAGTCAGACACAAAAGGCCATATATTGTAGGAGTTCATTTATATGAAATGTTTAGAAAAGGCAGGTCCATAAAGAAAGAAAGTAGATGAGTGGTTGCCAGGGGCTGTGGATTCGGGCATGGGGGAATGGAGAATGACTGCTAGTAGGTGTGTGGTTCTTTTTGGAGGGATGAAAATGTTCTAGAATTAGATAGTGGTGATTGATATTCAACTTTGTAAATATACTAAAGACCACTGAATTGTACAGTTTTTAAAAGGATGAACTTTTGGTGTTTGAATTAGATATCAGTAAAGCCATTACTAAACAATTATAGTTGATCAATATAGTTTTATAGGGCTGGGCATGGTGGCTCACGTCTGTAATCCCAGCAGTTTGGGAGGCCGAGGTGGATGGATTACAAGGTCAGGAGTTTGAGACCAGCCTGGCCAACATGGTGAAACCCCATCTCTACTAAAAATACAAAAACTAGCCAGGCGTGGTGGTGTGCGCCTATAATCCCAGCTACTCGGGAGGCTGAGGCAGGATAATTGATTGGACCCGGGAGGTGGAGGTTGCAGTGAGCCGAGATCATGCCACTGCACTCCAGCCTGGACAACAGAGCAAGATTCCGTCTCAGAAAAAAAAAAAAATTAGTTTTACAGTACCTAGAATATTGTGCATATTTGAATGTCATTAGGATGATCCAGCAATCTGTTTGATGTCATAGTGCCAGATTCAGGACTTCTATTCTATGTTTTGATTTTGAAGCAGATATTTTAAAATTGAAATCTGACCTTTTAGAAGTAGAAGAACTCAGTCAACCTACAAATATTATTGACTTTTCAATTTGTTAAATGTGCATTATTTGGCCAGTCATGTGCTTTGGGAATAAACTTGCGAAGTGCATTGTTTAAGTCTTATAAATTGATGAATGGAGGTGAAAAACAAATTTCTTTCTTTCTTTCTTTCTTTTTTTTGAGACAGAGTTTCGCTTTGTTGCCCAGGCTGGAGTGAAGTGGCATCATCTCGGCTCACTGCAACCTCTGCCTCCTGGGTTAAAGCAATTCTCACACCTCAGCCTCCTGAGTTGCTGGGATTGCAGGCGCCCGCCACCACTCCCAGCTGATTTTTTGTATTTTAGTAGAGTTGGGGTTTCACCATGTTTCCCAGGCTGGTCTCGAACTCCTGAGCTCTCAGGCAATCCACCCATCTCGGCCTCCCAAAGTGCTAAGATTACAGGCATGAGCCACCGCGCCTGGCCAGAAAACACATTTCTAACATGATTGCACTGTCGAGTTGGGACACATTGGAGCATATTCTGTCTTCAGATGTTTTGAAGATATTTTCTCTTTTTGTTACCTTCCTCATTACTTATTTAAATATTGATCTAGAAATGCAGCGATCTGTGCTGTTGTCCTAGGGAATGTTTTTCTCTCCTGTTTCACTGGATTATATGAAGATTGGGCTGTTTGTTGTATGAATTTAGTAATACTTTAAAACATAACTGCATTTCATCTAAAAATCAGTTCTGAGCTACAAGGAACTACCATAAGAGATTTTCTCTCATCCATAGTTATGCGTGGGGTACAAAAGAAGTGGTCTCTGTCGGCAAGAAGAGCTTATGTTGTTCTTTTTTCCAGGTCTTTTGGTGGGCCTTGTGCTTCGGTATGGCATTCACGTTCCGAGTGATGTAAATAATGTGACCCTGAGCTGTGAAGTGCAGTCAAGTCCAACTACCTTACTGGTAAATGTTAGTGGAAAATTTTATGAGTATACGCTGAAAGGAGAGATTAGTTCACATGAACTCAATAATGTTCAAGATAATGAAATGCTTAGAAAGGTAAGTTCTTAAAGGAAATCTTTGAATCTTTTTTGTGTCTAACTAGCAGCAAAATGATTCAGGAGAAAATAAGTAATGGATTTTTAATGATATTTAAAATAATGAGTCTTTTTCAATGGAGTAAAACCTCAGTTAACAAATGTAATAATGTAAGGAAATGGATATGTCTGTACAACTCGTTTTCTGATTGAGGCTAAGTAGTGTAACTTTTTGTTTCTCTCTGGATTGTTTACAGCTTGTGATAAATGGAGACTGGGATTAACTTAAGCAGAATTTATTTATTTATTTATTTTTTATTTTTTATTTTTTATTTTTATTTTTTTGAGACGGAGTCTCGCTCTGTCACCCAGGCTGGAGTGCAGTGGCGCAATCTCCGCTCACTGCAAGCTCCGCCTCCCGGGTTCACGCCATTCTCCTGCCTCAGCTCTCTGAGTAGCTGGGACTACAGGCACCCGCCACCACGCCCGGCTAATTTTTTGTATTTTTAGTAGAGACGGGGTTTCACCGTGGTCTCGATCTCTTGACCTCGTGATCCGCCCGCCTCGGCCTCCCAAAGTGCTGGGATTACAAGCGTGAGCCACCGCGCCTGGCATAAGTTAAGCAGAATTTATAAGCATTTCTTTCCATTTGCAGATGGTCCTTATAGTTTTCTTTTTCTTTTTCTTTATTTATTTTATGTTTTCTGAGATGGAGTCTCACTCTGTCGCCCAGGCTAGAGTGCAGTGGCATGATCTTGGCTCACTGCAGCCTCTGTCTCCTGGGTTCAAGCAGTTCTTCTGCCTCAGCCTCCCGTGTAGCTGGGATTACAGGCGTCCACCACCACGCCTGGCTTTTTGTATTTTTTAGTAGAGACGGAGTTCTACCATGTTGGCCAGGCTGGTCTCCAACTCCTGACCTCAAGTGATTCCCCCGCCTCGGCCTCCCAAAGTGCTGGGATTACAGGCGTGAGCCACTGTGCCCAGCCAGTCCTTATAGTTTTATAGTACTTCAGCATATTGGCTTTATTTGATAATACCTAAAATATTCTATTAATATTTCTTTCAATTCTTTCTTGCCTTGCTTGTATTCTATACTGATCACAATTTAATCTTTCTTTGATTCACAATCTGACACAACTTCAGGGACCCTAAGCGTGAGTCTGAGTTATTGTACCATGCTGTGCATAAAGCTTTATGTTAGAGTTTGAGTTGCAATTGTACTGGCTCCCAGAAATCCCTGGAGCTGCTTTCTCCTGTCTCCCTCATAGGTTTATCATGACGTTTCTCAGTGCCACTTTGCTCATGTCTCTTTGTTTTCTCCTACCTTTGCTGTTTGCCTTCACTTCTGTCTGCTACATTGGCAGGACTTGACTTTTTTTTTTTTTTTTTTTTGACACAGGGTTTTACTCTGTCACCCAGGCTGGAGTGTAGTGGCATGATCTCAGCTCTCTGCAACCCCCGCCTCCCAGGCTCAGGTGACTCTCCAACCTCAGCCTCCTTAGTAGCTCAGACTACAGGCACGTGCCACCATACCCGGCTAATTTTTGTATTTTTAGTAGAGTTGGGGTTTCACCATGTTGTCTAGGCTCGTCTCAAACTCCTGGGCTCAGGCGAACCACCTACCTCAGCCTCCCAAAGTGCTAGGAGTACAGGCAGGACTTGATTTTTATAGCTACTTGGTTGTATTTCTGACCATCTTTAATGCTTTTAAAATTTCATATGAACTTGAGGTTTACCTTGCAACAAGAGTTCTTTCCACCTGTGGAAAATTCCAATTCCTTAAAAGTTCTAGTAAACGAAGTTTTAGCATGGGTTTGTGTGTAGCTACTTTGTGTTCATGTCACATTCTACTGCAGCCTTATGAACAGAAGGGGGTATTTACATTTTTATGGTGACTAGGTCTTAAAATGAGTGGGCTATCGGAAGTAGAAATCTGAGCCGTACAGAAACTTTTTACTACAATATTATACACCTTTAGAAATGTTATCTATGTAAGAAATCTGTTTCTTTTTGCCAACAATAATACCGTACTCTTAAGTTTTATATTACCAGTTTGGGGTTTCATTCATTCATTTATGTTTTGTTGTTGTTGTTGTTGTTGTTGTTTTGTTGTTTTTTTGTGTGTTTTGTTTGTTTGTTTGTTTGAGACGGAGTCTCGATCTGTCACCCAGGCTGGAGTGCAGTGGTGCAATCTCGGCTCATTGCAAGCTCCGCCTCCTGGGTTCATGCCATTCTCCTGCCTCACCCTCCCAAGTAGCTGGGACTACAGGCACCCGCCACCACGCCCAGCTAATTTTTTGTATTTTTAATAGAGACGGGGTTTCACCATGTTAGCCAGGATGGTCTCGATCTCCTGACCTCGTTATCCACCTGCCTTGGCCTCCCAAAGTGCTGGGATTACAGGCGTGAGCCACCACTCCCGGCCTCATTCATTTATTTTTGGGACGGAGTTTTGCTCTTATTGCCCAAGCTGGAGTGCAGTGGCACAATCTCGGCTCCTCCACCTCCCAGGTTCAAGTAATTCTCCTGTGTCAGCCTCCCAAGTAGCAGGGATTACAGGCATACACCACCATACCAGGCTAATTTTGTATTTTTAATAGAGATGGGGTTTTGCCATGTTGGTCAGGCAGGTCTCGAATTTCTGACCTCAAGTGATCCACCTGCCTCGGCCTCCCAAAGTGCTGGGATTGCAGGCTTGGGCCACTGCACCCAGCCAGGTTTCTTTTATTTAAAGCAAAAATAATGTCCATGCTTTCTCTTACTTTTTTTTTTTTTTTGAGACAAAATCTCACTCTTTTGCCCAGGCTGGAGTGCACTGGCACGATCTTGGCTCACTGCAATCTCTGCCTCCCGAGTTCCAGCGATTCTCCTGCCTCAGCCTCCTGAGTAGCTGGGATTACAGGCACACGCCACCACACCCAGCTAATTTTTGTATTTTTAGTAGAGTTGGGGTTTCACCATGTTGGCTAGGGTGGTCTTGAACTCCTGGCTTCAGGTGATCCGCCCACCTCCGCCTCCCAAAGTGCTGGGATTACAGGTGTGAGCCACTGCGCCTGGCCCTATTTTTAACTTTTTTCTTTGTTTGTTTAGATGGAGTCTTGCTCTGTCACCCAGGCTGGAGTGCAGTGGTGCAGTCTCAGCTCACTGCAGCCTCTGCCTCCAAGGTTCAAGCAATTCTCCTGCCTCAGCCTCCTGAAACATTTTTTAATGACATAGTATTTTAATACACTTTCCACAGATAGGCCTTAACTGATTGTTCCAATGCTATCTCCTGGTCGTTTGGTTGAGAAGTAGAACAGAAGCTATCCTAGATGAAATATTTTTAAGTTAACACAGTAATGTTCTTGCCTTTGACTAGTTTAACATATAGTATTTTTTCTTCTTGATCATTTGATAATGGAATATGAGGTCTTCTAGGGAATTGATCTAAAATAACTCTTTATTTTAACAGGTTACTTTTGATCCAGAAGTATTTTTCAACATATTACTTCCTCCTATCATATTTTATGCAGGTTATAGCCTGAAAAGGGTAAGTCTTTTTGTCTTTCATATACTTTGAATAATCTTAAACTCCATGGGCTTTGTAATATTTGACACTTCAGAAATGGGCTGTTCTTTCCAGATTACCCTCCTTTCTCCTCTCCTTATCCTTTTTAGATGCTGAAATTTATACCTGTACAAGAATGTTTTCTCTTATTTATCCTAGTGAATAATGCATTTAATCCTAGTGAATAATGCATTTAATATTAGCATAGCATAGAAAACCTTTTCTTTTTCAAGTAACTGGTAAGTATTCTAACAGTGTAACTTTTTTTTTTTTTTGTCAGAGACATTTTTTTCGAAATCTTGGGTCTATCCTAGCATACGCTTTTCTTGGAACAGCAATTTCTTGTTTCGTTATTGGGTAAGTATTTTAAGCTTAAAATACTTTGTAGCCTTCAAATTATAATTTTAAAATAATATATTTTTGTGTAGGGACCAGCTCCACAGGGTCGGTGGGTCTCTCCCTGTGTGTGGCGACGAGAGAGTGTAGGAATAAAGACACAAGACAAAGAGATAAAAGAAAAGGCAGCCGGGCCCGGGTGTCCACTACCACCAATGCGCGGAGACCGGTAGTGGCCCCGAATGTCTGGCTGCACTGTTATTTATTGTATGCAAAGTAAAAGGGGCAGGGTAAAGAATGTGAGTCTTCTCCAATGATAGGTAAGGTCACGTGGGTCACGTGTCCACTGGACGGGGGCCCTTCCCTGCCTGGCAGCCGAGGCAGAGAGAGAGAGAAGACAAAGAGGAAGACAGTTTACGCCATTATTTCTACATATCAGAGACTATTAGTACTTTCACTAATTTACTACTGTTATCTAGAAGGCAGGGCCAGGTGTACAGGATGGAACATGAAGGCAGACTAGGAGCGTGACCACTGAAGCACAGCATCACAGGGAGACGGTTAGGCCTCCGGATAACTGCGGGAAAGCCTGACTGGTGTCAGGCCCCCCACAAGAGGTGGAGGAGCAGAGTCTTCTCTAAACTCCCCTGGGGAAAAGGAGACTCCCTTTCCCGGTCTGCTAAGTAGAGGGTGTTGTTCGTTGACACCTTTTGCTACCGCTAGACCACGGTCTGCCTGGCAACAGGCATCTTCCCAGACACTGGCGTCACTGCTAGACCAAGGAGCCCTTCGGGTGGCCCTGTCTGGGCATAACAGAAGGCTCGCACTCTTGTCTTCTGGTCACACCTCACTATGTCCCCTCAGCTCCTATCTCTGTATGGCCTGGTTTTTCCTAGATTATGATTATAGAGTGGAGATTATTATAATATTGGGATAAAGAGTAATTACTACCAACTAATGATTAATGATATTCATATATAATCATATCTAAAATCTATATCTGGTATAGATATAGATTTAAAATATAAAACTATTCTTGTTTTATATTTTATTATACTGGAACAGCTCGTGTCCTCGGTCTCTTGCCTTGGCGCCTAGGTAGCTTGCCGCCCACATTTTTGATTTATGCAGTGTTATATATTCCTGACTGGGTCTAAAGACTTTTGTAATATTCACATAGGTAATAAGTTGTTTGAATTTTCCTTAAGGCCAAAGTATTACCATATTTCAATGACATGAGTTAAATTTGGGATTAGTCATAAAGTACTACAGTAAACCCATCTTCTTACTTTATCCTAATTTTTTTAACAGTTGATATTTTTTTCTAAAGTAGGACTGTGTTTATTGAACAGGTCAATAATGTATGGCTGTGTAACGCTGATGAAGGTGACGGGACAACTTGCAGGAGATTTTTACTTTACAGATTGCCTACTGTTTGGTGCCATTGTATCAGCAACTGATCCAGGTATGTTTTATATGAATGGAGTTTACATACTCGAGGTACATTGTTTTGCAGTCAAATACATGTGGGTTTTTCTTTCTCTGAGGTGTAGAATTCATGATTAGATACTTCCTTAGTACTATACTTTCTAATTGTGGAGGAAAAAACAAAATTCATGATTCCTTTTGGCTTCAGCACAAATTTGTTTTCCTTTTCCTTTTTTTTTTTTTTATTACATTTGCCTATTACTGGTCCACAAGTTGACGCTGTTTCAACAAGGACTATAAGGTACTTTCTTCAGAAATTCATGTTGGTCTTTATCCCTAGTGATTGAGCATAGAAGAAGATGAACTAGATTATAGATTAGTTTAAATGGGTAATAATTATATATTTCCTTTCAAGCTTTTAGAAAACCAGTTCCCTAAAAATCTTTCGGTTTCTATTCAGCTGTATGCATTTAACAGTAAGAAAAAATGTTTAAAAATGATTGTTAGAAGGCAGTTGTGCTAATACAGGTTTGATTTGGAGTCATTGGAGGACTTTAATATACATTAAAGAATTGTTTTTATAAAATTGGCTTTATGATTATACAGTTGTTTGTTTAATATTAACACAACTTGTTCCCCTGTGCTTTTAGTGTCAGATCTTCTAAAAGTTGTGTTCCAGAATGAATTTAATTGTACTGAGTTAGGTTTTAGTTTTCCTGATAGAGCACTGGTAAACTTAACAGCAACATTCAAATTAGGAATTTGGAGAAGATACGGAATGGAAAGGTTGGGGAAGGAACATAGACTGATATTTTTGAATTAAGGATGGAAGTTTTCTTTTAGCATGCTTTAAGACTTTCGTTGAAGCTCATTTTGTTTTACTTTTTAACCTCGTAAGTTAATCATCTTTAATTGTCATCCAGCACAATTAAAGGTAGAATCCTAAGGTTATCTCTGCATTCCTGTGTTAACTCTGATAACACAGGGCTTTATGGGAAGGAGAAAAATGTGTTCAATACTCTATGAGAGATATTTTGGCTGGACACAGTGGCTCATGCATATAAATTCCAGTGCTTTGGGAGGCCGAGGTGGTAGGATCACTTGAGACTGTGAGTTCGAGACCAGCCTAGGCAACACAGTGACACCCTGTCTCTACAAAAAAAAAGAAAAAGAAATAGCTGAGCATGGGGGTGCGTGCCTGTAGTCCTAGCTACTTGGGAGGCTGAAGTGGGAGGACCACTTGAGCCTAGGAGTTTGAGGCTGCAGTGAGCTGCAATGAGGCTGCAGTCTCATTCTGCCTGGGCGACAAGGGCGAGACCCTGTCTCCAAAAAAAAAAAAAAAAAAAAGATTTTAAAAGATTAGTTAGAGGGCCATTTTAGAGAATTTGTGTAGTTTAGCATTTTTAAAACTGGAAATTAAATTGCTTCCTTAAAGACCACCAAAGCTGTCCTCTCATTGTTTGTAGCTATTCCCATCCCATTATCAACATGAAGGTAGGATGGTTTTTGCAAGGAGCCGGTGGTCTCTGGTTTCTGTGTCCTTTCATTATAAGCAAGCTTCTCAACTTTTCAAATCCTATGAGAAATGTGAGTCCATTGGCTTGGCTACATTATTTCAACTTTCTGGTTTTGTTTGATAGGACTATTGCCTGAATAGCAATATATAAAGTTGCTTATATAAAGTTGGACTGTTATTTTTTTCTGAATTATGTAGGCACTTGCCCCATTTCTATTATTTTGCCATTGTTAACTTGCTCTTAGAAGGGTTTCTTTTAGAAATTCTGCACTATTGCTCTACTCTCCTTCTCCCCCTTTCTTGATGAGCTTTGGTATCAGTATATTCCAGCTGCAATGCTTTGTAGTAGAAACTATAGCTTTTAAAATATACTGGACATGGTGGCTCATGTCTTTAATCCCAGTGACTCAGGAGGCTGAGGCAGGAGGATCACTTGAACCTAGGGGTTTGAGGCTGCAGTGAACTGTGATTGTGCCACTGTACTCCAGCCTGAGTGACAAAGCAAGACACTGTCTCTTAAAAAAAATTTAAATAAATAAAATGCAAGTTTCTTGTTTTTGTGAGTGGCATTTGAAAAGGCTCTCTCAGCTGGGCCCGTTGGCTCACGCCTATAATCCCAGCACTTTGGGAGGCCGAGACAGGTGGATCACGAGGTCAGGAGATCGAGACCATCCTGACTAACACAGTAAAACCCTGTCTCTACGAAAAATACAAAAAAATTAGCCAGGCGTTGTGGCGGGCGCCTGTAGTCCCAGCTACTCGGGAGGCTGAGGCAGGAGAATGGCGTGAACCCGGGAGGCAGAGCTTGCAGTGAGCCGTGATTGCACCACTGCACTCCAGCCTGGGCGACAGAGCAAGACTCCATCTCAAAAAAAAAAAAAAAAAGCTCACCTCTGCTTATATTAATTTTTCATGTCCACTTGGGTTTCTTTAGTAACTGAGCTATGTGACTTAGTAATTAAAGTTATAATATAACTTCAATCTCATCTGATTTTCTAAGATTTCTCATATAATTGCTTTCCTAAAAGGAGGATTTATTGTTTTTCTTCTTAAGCTGGAATATTCTCATAGTTGGCTTCTTATTAAGACAAATCCAGCAGCTGTAATTCTGGTCATAAATTTTACCCCAACCAAAAACTAAACCTGTGTTTTCATTTCCTACTGTCTTTGCTAAACCTTTGTGCTTGCAATTTGTAAGTCAAGTACAAATGAGTTGTAAGGCCCAAAGAAACAAAGTTTGCAACATTAGATTCTTTTCATAATATTCTACATTAAAGATTAATGACTACATGGTCTATAAGAAATTCTGAATATATTCTTTGTGGGAAAGAAATGTACAAGACACGATTATTAACATCTGCATGAAGAATGTAGGCCAACTCAGTTCTTTGGGGTTACTTTCAGCCATTTTTAAGAGAGAGAGGAGAAGTTTGTGCAGGTACACAATTAGAAAAGAAAAATATTTATATAAAATTACAGGGTCTTTAATATGGTAAGAATGTTTATTAGGATTGAATTCTAGGAGGAAGAAATGAATTTCTAAATAACTCTCAGAGTCATCTACTGAGGAGAATATGTTATATTTGTAATGTCTAAGTATTCCTCTGACTCTTTTTACTTACCAGTGACTGTTCTTGCTATATTCCACGAGCTTCAAGTTGATGTTGAACTCTATGCACTTCTTTTTGGTGAAAGTGTCCTCAATGATGCTGTTGCCATAGTGCTGTCCTCGTAAGTGTTTGTTTTCTTATTATATTCTGAATATTAAGTGTGAGGGTACTAGGAACTGAAAGTCACTTATTGAATAAAGTACATTATGAATGGAAACATTTGGAAGAATGAGGCATTTTTTTTCCCTCTTGAAGAAATGCATATTTTATAGATAAATTGGAAAATACAGGGAAGAGAAAAATATGTACTGCCACCACCTAAAGACAATTACTGTAAACATTCTAGAACATTTCCTTTTTCTATGTATGATATTGTTACATAGTTGTGATTGTAGTGTCTATATAATTTTGTATTCGGTTTTAACATTACAACATGAGCATTTTATTTTTTAAATTAGATTTAGTATTTTTCTTTTTTTTTTTTGGAGATAAGAGTCTCACTCTATCATACAGGCTGGGGTGCAGTAGCGTGATCTCGGCTCAGTGCAACCTCTGCCTCCCAGGTTGAAGTGATTCTCCTGCCTCAGCCTCCCAAGTAGCTGGGATTACGGGTGCCCACCACCATGCCCGGCTAATTTTTGTATTTTAGTAGAGATGGGTTTTCACCATGTTGCCCAGGCTGATCTTCTCCTGACCTCAGGTGATCCACCTACCTCGATTTCCCGAAGTGCTGGGATTACAGGCCTGAGCCACTGCGCCGGCCTTAATTTTTTCTGAATACATAATATATTCACGTGGCTCATAAATTAAAGTCATGTAAAAAGTTACACACAGAAAATTCACACTCTTACATCTGTCCTCATCCACCTGTCCCCCTAGTTCCTTGTAGATAACTTTTTTTTTTCTGAGACGAAGTCTTGCTCCTGTCCCCCAAGCTGGAGTGCAATGGCACGGTCTTGGCTCACTGCAACCTCCGCCTCCTGGGTTCAAGTGATTCTTCTGCCTCAGCCTCCTGAGTAGCTGGGATTACAGGCTTCTGCCGCCACGCTCTGCTAATTTTTGTATTTTTAGTAGAGACGGGGTTTCACCATGTTGGCCAGGCTGGTCTCAAACTCCCAACCTCAGGTGATCTGCCCACTTTGGCCTCCCAAAGTGCTGAGATTACAGGCGTGAACCACCGCGCCTGGCCTAGATAACCATTTTTATTAGTCTCTTACCTATCTTAGTATTTCTTTATTCAAATGCAGGCACAACTGTGAATAAATAGTCTTATTTGCCTCTCATTTCTTATTTTTAAAGTCACATACTGTCTATCTTCTGGAGAATTTTGCATGTCAAAAGAGTGAGTATTCTCATTCTTTGCAGCTATATAGTATTCTCTATGTGAACTGCATTATTATTTATTTGCTCAGTCTCCTATTGCAGGACATTTGAAGGGTTTTTAATCCTTTGCTGTCCCAAACGGTGCTGCAGTGATTAACCTTGAACTTACCTTGTTTTATACATGTATAGGTATATTGGTAGGCTGAATGCCCCAAAGTGAGATTGGTAGGTAGGTTAAAGGGTAAAATCCGTTTGTAATTTTGTTCGACATTGTTAAATTGTTCATCAAAGGAATTGTAGCACTTTGCACTTTCACCATTAAATTATTGGTCTGTTTCCTCACAGTTTCGCCAGCAGAATATTTGTCAAACTTTTATATTTTTGCTAACTTGATAATTGAGAAATATCTCATCGTAGCCTAATTTATGTTTCTCTTACTTGACATAATCATTTCAAAACATTTTTAATCTATAGAAGTGTTAATATATGTTATAGATATGTAGTTATGTATTATAACAATTTAATTGCAGACAATTTTGAATGAGCAATATTTTTAATCTAATTATAGAAAGTACTATACATGTTACTATAAGGTGTTTGCAGGTTGAAGAATGAGTCTGAACCTCTGAGGAATTCAATCCTGCCTCCCTACTTTTTTTTTTTTTTTTTTTTTGAGACAGAGCTTTGTTCTGTCACCCAGGCTGGAGTGCAGTGGTGCAATATAGGCTCACTGCAACCTCCACCTCCCAGGTTCAAGCAATTCTCCTGCCTCAGCCTCCCGAGTAGCTGGGACTACAGGCACATGCCACCACGCCCGGCTAATTTTGGTATATTTAATAGAGACGGGGTTTGACCGTGTTGGCCAGGCTGGTTTCGAACTCCTGACCTCAGGTGATCCACCTGCCTCGGCCTCCCCAAGTGCTAGGATTACAGGCGTGAGCCACCATGCCTGGCCCCTGCCTACCTACTCTTATTAGGCAAATATCTAACTCTATAGGCAGTTGCTTTTACTTCATACCAGAACTTTCTATGAGAGAGAAGTAAGAACCCTTCACATTTTCTCTTTATTTTTATTTCTCTCCTTAATTTCCACTTTGTTAGTTATGAAAGAATAAAACATCGGCTGGGCGCAGTGGCTCACGCCTGTAATCCCAGCACTTTGGGAGGCTGAGGTGGGTGGATCACGAGGTCAGGAGATCGAGACAATCCTGGCTAACATGGTGAAACCCCGTCTCTACTAAAAATACAAAAAATTAGCCGGGTGTGGTGGTGGGCGCCTGTAGTCCCAGCTGCTCGGGAGGCTGAGGCAGGAGAATGGCGTGAACCCGGGAGGCGGAGCTTGCAGTGAGCCGAGATACCGCCACTGCACTCTGGCCTGGGTGAAAGAGCAAGACTCCGTCTCAAAAAAAAAAAAAAAAAAAAAAAATCACTGGCTCTGTTTTGCGTAGCCTGATTGTCTTCTGCAAAGTTGGAAATTACTATTTCTGAGATGTAACATTAATCCCTTAAATGTTGTGTATGAAGATATGCAAAAGGCCATATCCTTTTTTGTGAATGCGGTGTATGTAAATATTACCCCCTCCTCACCATATTTATTGCCAGATTTTTTTTTGCAGCTGTCTGCAACTAATATAAATTTAACTTGAGAAATAAAGCCTAAAGGCTGTAACTCATATTGATACTGAACTTTAGCACCTTCAATGATGATAGGTGCAGAATAAGAGTTTTACATTATTTGAAGTAAGGGAGAAATGGATAGTATGGTTATAAAAAATGTTATAAAAAATGAAGCAACAAAGATTGTTGAAGCTTCCAGTACATAGGTACATGAGCGATTACCAGCACTACAAAGTAAAGAGAGTAGGTACAGGCAGTCACTTTTAGCATCGATTCCCTATCCTAGACAACTATTCTACTGTTCAGTCATCTTACTAGTAACTGTTGTCTTATCATTGCCCTAATGGCCTAATGGATTAAGAGTTAGAAAATCTCTGTTCTGGTCTTATCTTAAACTGATGTGCCCTGTGCCTTAGTTTTTCCTATTAATAAAATAGCCTGTTCCTGCATCTTTAGGAACAGTTGATTAGCATTAGAGGAAAAGATAAAAACCCTCATTGAAAGATTTTGAGCTTGAGGTTATAAATAACCTATTTCCTGCAACGTTAGGAATAGTTGATTAGTGTGAAAGGGAGCAAAAACCTCATTGAAAGATTTTAAGCTTGGGGGTGTACATACCAGTGTTGGTGAAGAATAAATGCTAAAAAGAGCTGGCTGGGTGTAGCGGCTCATGCCTGTAATCCCAGCACTTTGGGAGGCCGAGGCGGGCGGATCACCTGAGGTCAGGAGTTCGAGACCCTCCTGGCCAACATGGTGAAACCCTGTCTATACTAAAAATACAAAAATTAGTCGGGCGTGGTGGCACACGCCTGTAATCCCAGCTACCTGGGAGGCTGAGGCAGGAAAATTTCTTGAACCCAGGAGGCGGAGGTTGCGGTGACCTGAGATCGTGGCACTGCCCTCCAGCCTGAGCAATGGAGTGAGACTGTCTCAAAAAAAAAAAAAAAAAAAAAAAAAGAGAGAGCCCTTTCCATAGCATTTCTCACAAAGGGCCATACTTCTCCTTCTCTTGCAGCCTTTCTCAAACAGGGTTTTCTGTGAGAGAATGAAGCCTTATAGGAAACAATTTGAGTGAGTCTTTTCTCATTTCACCTAAGGATGATAGCGAGCTAGTGCCATTTTAAATTTGTGAGAGATAATACGTTAACTCATTATAACCTCAGTGGGATTCTGGTGGAGAAGGACTGTATCTTGAGAGGAGCATAACAGAGAAATTGTTAGCTTTGTGTCTTAATAGAGTTGAAAAAATGAGTTACTGCCCAAAAGCTGAAGGGAAAGCAGTTGTGTGCTCGCTGTGGGAGTTTACTAGCTGGAATGATCAGTGGTATGATGCTCATCGTTCTTCATTTACCTTTTATGTGTTTTGAAGTGGGTTAGATGCAGATAGTCTACTTTGTGTTGAATTTTCTTAGTTTGAGGATTATCTACTGTCTGTATTCTGTGTAAGCAGCTTTGCATTAAAGGGAAGGGAACCCCTTTTTGCAGGAGTTCTGTTTGGCAGTTAACAGGTTAAGGCAACTCATCTTGAAATTTATGTTGGAGGTTGTTTTTGTTTCTGTCTGTTTTTTTTTCCCCAACTTTTAAGTTCAAGGGTACATGTGCAGGATGTGCAGGTTTGTTACATAGGTAAACACGTGCCATGGTGGTTTACTGCACAGGTCAACCCATCACCTAGGTATTAAGTACAGCGTCCATTAGCTATTCTTCCTGAAGCACTGTTTTTTTTTTTTAACCTATTGGAGTAGCAGTTCTTTTATTTTATTTTATCTTATTAATAATACTTTTAATCCAGTGAGGGTGAAATGAAATTGACTCCCTCATACATGGCTGCATGAGGTAGATCTATATGTATATTGATATATTATGTTAGATACAGTATATGTAGTTAGAGATAAAGTATATGTTGCATAGTATTCCACTGAATGGATTACCGTGATTAGCCTGGGGACCTAAATTCACATTAGTTTAAAATACGTTGTTTACAGTCATTTATATTTTTATGAAAGAAGATGTACAGAGAGACAACAAACGTGATAAACTGTTTAACTTCACTAATTACCAGAGATACATGCTAGGATCAGTAGCCATTTCTACCTATTCAATTAACAAGACATAACTTTTTTTTTTTGAGATGGAGTTTTGCTCTTGTCACCCAGGCTGGAGTACAATGGCGCGGTCTTGGCTCACTGCTACCTCTGCCTCCCAGGTTCAAGTGATTCTCCTACCTTAGCCTCCCGAGTAGCTGGGATTACAGGTGCACACCACCATGCCCAGCTAATTTTTGTATTTTTAGTAGAGGTTGGGTTTTACCATGTTGGCCAGGCTGGTCTTGAACTCCCGACCTCAGGTGATCCGTCTGCCTCGGCCTCCCAAAGTGCTGGGATGATAGGCAGGAGCCACTGTGCTTGGCCAAAATTGTTAATGATAATGACATAGTACAGTCATTCTTAGCCAGGGGCAATTTGCCACCCCCTCACCACACACACACAGGGGATATTTGACAGTGTCTGGGGGCATTTTGGCTGTCATCAATGGAAGGGGGTTCCTATTGACGTGGCCTAGTGGGTAGAAGCTTTCAATGCACAGGACAGCATTCCCCTCACCCTACCCCCATCACAGCCAACAAATAAATATCTGGCCACAAATATCAATAATACTGTGGTTGAGAAACTCTGGTGTAGTAAAACTAGACCACTCATACATTGTTGTTAACATTGAAATTGGTATTACCTTTTATCACTATTTATGATAATGTTAAAATATGTTTGTGGCAAAAATTCAAAGCATTTGACTCAGAAAGTAGAAAATTCCTGAAATTTCAACTCAGAAATAACCACTATTAGGATTTTAATCCAGACTTTTTCTATTAAGATAGTAGTATACATGTAAATATGTTAATAATTTTTATAAACAAAAAAGACATAGTATATATACTCTTCTGTAGCTTTTTTACTTGGATATTATACGATATCAATACCTCTATTATCACATTGGGTAGATGCATTACGAATTTACCTCTCCAATCCCCTATTGATTGATTAATATTTGGTGTTTTCTAATATTGTATTATTATGACTAGCATGGCAGTGAGCATATTTATGTGTAAATCTTTGTGAATCCTTGTAAATATTTCTGTAGGGTATTTTTTAGGAGTAGAATTACTAGGTCAATGGGTATGATCATTAAAAAAATTGGGAGATATTATCATATTTCCCTCAAAAAATGTAATGGAGACCTTTTGGAAGGCAGTGGAGCAACATGTAAAATGAGCCATAGGTATAGTAATAGTCTATTTTTAGAAATATAGTGCAAGGAATAGTCTAAAATATATAAAAAGCAAGAAGATGTTCTTTCAGTTATTTATAGCAGCAAAAATAGTAGAAGCAACTTTTAAATGTCTAACAATGAGGAAATGGTTGAATAAATTGTGCTATATCCATTCGGACCATTGTGAAGTCTTAAAAACTGTAGTTATAAAGACTATGAATTTTTTTTTTCTTGAGATGGAATTTTGTTCTTACTGCCCAGGCTGGAGTGCAATAGCACGATGTCAGCTCACTGCAACCTCCACCTCCCGGGTTCAAGAGGTTCTCCTGCCTTAGCTTCCCAAGTAGCTGGGATTACAGGCATGCACCACCACCCCAAGCTAATTTTGTATTTTTATTTTTAGTAGAGACGGGGTTTCTCCATGTTGGTCAGGCTGGTCTCAAACTCCCCACCTCAGGTGATCCGCCTGCCTCGGCCTCCCAAAGTGCTGGGATTACAGGCGTGAGCCACTGCGTCCGGCCAAAACTATGAATATTTTTATGTCATTGTCAGTTAAAAGAGCATAATTCAAAATCACACATTCACTGTGATTACAGCTAAATAAGAATTAGCATGCATGTAACACAAAGAGGGGAAAGGAATACAGAAGGAAAATAAAATCGATCTATCAGGGTAGTGGAATGATGGGAAGATTTTTCCACCTGAACTGTACATTTTATTACTTTCAGGGTTTTAAAAAAAGTATTCATAAAAGATGATACTGCCTCAAGATAAAATATCAATTGATACGGAAAAAATGAGTTAAGATTTCAATCCAGAGGCATCTGCCTAAGAAAGAACAAAACAAGCCTGTCATCTGTTCTCAGCCCGTCATGTTTCCCATGTGTCCTTATACATTTTAATGATTAAAGAATGAAATAATGATTAGTGTGAATCTTGAAATTACATGAACTAATCCAGGGAAAGCAACCTCAGGAGGCATGGCATAGATATTTTGTTCCAGAGAGCATTTTGAAAAATACCACCAAAGAAAAAGAAGATTGTATAGCAAGTTTTTTCTTTTCTCCAGCCAGTTACTATATTTTCATGTTATAATGAAATCAGATCCCATTTATGGTAGTGGGACCCTTTATATATGTGTAGGTAAGGTAGCATGATGTTAAAGGCCATTTCATATTTATCAAAATGATATCAAATCTACTGTTCCAAAATGATCTGGTTACTTTGCACATTTAAATGTAAATGTTTAACATTTTCAATTTAGAGTGAGTCTCGGAAATTTCTGGATCCCATTATCAGAAATTAATATTAGTGCTATATTTCAATAAAATAAGTACAAATTAGGAGATTTTAGTTTGATCTTAGATTTTTTTTAACCTGGGAGATATGAAAAGAACTTGTACATGGTATAGCAAACACATTTTTCAGCCTTGAATCAGAAAAAAACATTGCAGCAACCACAGGGAGAATTCATTATATTTTTAGGAATGTGTTTTTCCTTCTTTTCTTTGACGTGATTTGTATGATGTTGTTGCGTCTGGACTTTTTATAATGCTGGTCTCTCAATTAACTGAGATGAGAACTGATTTAGTAACGGTAAGCACCGTTGCCAAAGACCTGCTGGCAACAGTAATTTTCTCAGGCATTTCTATTTCCTGGGGTGGTAACTGTTATAAAAGAAGCTTTTTCAGACCAGGTTTGGACTGTGAGTTCAAGATGGAGAGCATCTCCTATAATTGCCTGTCTTGGCCTGTTATAGAGTGACTTTCTTTCAGAAGTTTGAGGTGGAAGATCCAGCTGGTTATGCTGAAAGTACTGTTGAGTGGATTCTAATTCCTTGGGAGGTCTTTCGAGTGCTTTTTCCTATAATAGTCCATTTCAGTGAATGAATAGATATTAGGCATTTGGCCCATTCTGGAATTCTAAAAGTTGGAAGGGTCCTTCAGTTACCTTTTTTTCTCATAGGAAAAACAAAATGTGACTGGGCTGAGTATTGAATAATGTTCTTTATGTTCTTATGCCTCTACTGGAAACAAGTGGAATTTTTCATTAGTTTGTTCACATTAGTATGTTAAGGCTTTCGGACACTCAGTACTAGTAATTCTGAAACAGGATCACAAAAGAATAATACTGCACAGTATCTTGGGGATGGGGGAAAAAGCTTAGTGCAATTTTCATATAGAGGATTTTATAATGTTCTACTACCCCCTGAAATTAACATTTAAGGAAAAGCCAAGTTTTCTTGCTAGCCAGATACATTGCAGGATTTTTGGGTAATTTTGTCCTTATTTTGGCAATTCCAATCGAAAGCTTTTTTTTTTTCTTCTCCCTCTAATTTCATCTTTCAAGCTCTATACTACATAATGTTTTTTTAAAAGTAAAGATTGCTTCCAGAAGTAAAAGCAGTCTCTCTTCCGTAGCTCAATAGTGGCATACCAGCCAGCTGGAGACAACAGTCACACCTTTGATGTCACAGCGATGTTCAAGTCTATTGGGATCTTCCTTGGAATCTTCAGTGGATCTTTTGCGATGGGTGCTGCTACTGGAGTGGTGACAGCTTTAATATCCTTTTGTTATATTTATCTTTTCTTGTTAGCATAATATGGTAGTTAAATGCTGTATTCCGTTGTTTTTCCTAGTTCTGTGATTAGAATTATGTTAGAATTATTAATCTTATAACTAAATACTTGGTTTGAAAACATTAAGCAACAGTCTTTGCCAAAAAATAAATAAAGGAACTCTATTGTTCTGCATAGGGTTGGGTGCCCTAAAACTTTCACTGCAAGTGTATAATTAGAGATGATATCTCTTTGAGGGTGAATTTTATAGCTGTAGATTAAATAGCTGTAAAGGTAGACATATTCCAAAGAGCCTCCGGGTGTTCTGTGTTGCTGGTCAGCCTGGCAGTCTTTCGCTCTTTCTTTAATAGGACAAATAGGAAATGTACAACAGCGATGCTGAATGAACAAAATGTGTTTCCTTGGTTAGGATATGTAAGAGTTCATCTCAGCTCTCCCAATTTTAACCTTTGTGCTCCAGAGCCCTGGATGGGAAGCCCAAAGGACCTGAGTTGTAGTCCTGGTACTACCACTTAGTCAAGTTATTCTTGTGTTCATGCAAAGGCCATTTTATCCCAGGCTTCACCACCATGCAATACATCCATGTCATAAAACTGCACTTGCGCATCCTGAATCTATAAAAACAAATTTTGTTTTTATTTATTTATTTGGTTTTTGAGACAGAGTCTCACTCTTTCGCCCAGGCTGGAGTGCAATGACACGATCTCGGCTCACTGCAACCTCCGCCTCCCGAGTTCAAGCGATTCCCCCACCTCAGCCTCCCAAGTAGCTGGGATTACAGTTGTGCAACACCACACCCAGCAAGTTTTTAAATATTTTTAGTAGAGATGGGGTTTCACCATGTCGACCAGGCTGGTCTCGAACTCTTGACGTCAAGTGATCCACCCACCTCGGCCTCCCAAAGTGCTGGGATTACAGGCAAGAGCCACCGTGCCCGGCCTAAAAACATGTTTTAAACCCCCCACCCAAAATAAAAAGCCAGAAGGCATGTCTTGATCACCTGCTACATGTGCTGTGCTCTGTGTATCAAAGCTAAAGAAGACAAACATGACCCCTGCCTCCCTGGTGCTTTCAGTATAGTGGCAGACACAAACATGCTAGAAGCTTTGACACTTCACCTCTTTAGATCTCAGTATAGGAAATTGGAGGGTGGGGATGGTAGGAAAGAGGAGTGGGACTAGATGAGGTCTAAAGAGTTTCCAGCTCTGGCCTGGTGCGGTGGCTCATGCCTGTAATCCTAGCACTTTGGGAGGCCACGGCGGGCGGATCACAAGGTCAGGAGATCGAGACCATCCTGGCTAACACGGTGAAACCCCATCTCTACTAAAAATACAAAAAATTAGCTGGGCATGGTGGTGGGTGCCTGTAGTCCCAGCTACTGGGGAGGCTGAAGCGGGAGAATGGTGTGAACCCAGGAGGCAGAGCTTGCAGTGAGCCGAGATCACGCCACTGCACTCCAGCCTGGGCGACAGAGCAAGACTCCATCTCAAAAAAAAAAAAAAAGTTTCCAGCTCTAAAACTTCTATAATACTTGTATAAAACGGATACGTTATTCTTTGTCAAGGACCTCTTAGTTTGGTATACTTCAGCCTTGTGCTGGAAGAGGCTTCTTTTATGGCTTTTTATAAGTGAACTGAGGCATAAAGCAGCAGTAAAAAGAGTTCTGAAGGTGATGCCAAGAGAGATAGTATCTCTTCCCCATTACAAGTTCCTTGAGGGTAGAGAGTATATCTTGTTAATCATTTTGTTGTAGTGCCTAGTTGTAGAAACGACTCTAGATTCTAGCCTGAGATTGGTTGTAACTTGGCACAGGCCCTTCCACTGTCAGCTAACAAATACTTGTTAAACTAGTATAAGGGAGTGAAGTGCCTCAATTTCTTCATCATAGAATGAATGCTCTATATCACAGAAGTGGTAGAGAATCAAATAGTTTAAAATCTCTTGGAAATTACGTATTTTTATAAATGTAAATTGCTATAATTATGGAAGCTGTCTAGCTTTGGGTCTCAGATTAATAGAGGTGGCATGTTATAGATCTGATCTGTTACTCCCATCTCTATCTATCCTTTACTACATGGTTTCTGGCAAGGTGTGCGATACCCGTGAAACAATTGGAGTGGCTAAGCCATAAGGCTTCCTCACTAAAGGGAAGGCAGCTGACTCCTCAGTAAGATGCTCATTTTAAAAGTCTCCCTACTCTGGTGGTACCTTATTCTGGGATTTTTGTGTTAGAGAAGCTAGAGAACCTTTCTTTCATGGTTGCCTTGCTTAAACTGTTATTTTTTCTAGTCACACTTTTGTGTTACAAGATCTCATTACCAGCCTTAACAGTTATACGTGACAAAGTTCACCAAATTACGGGAGTTCCAGTTGTTGGAGACAGGCCTATTCTTCTTGATGTCCTGGAGTACCTTCCTCTTGGCTGAAGCATGGGGCTTCACAGGTAGGTGACTTGCTCCCTTTGATTGTCGACCCTTAAAAGGAGTGACTTTGCCGGTCAGTTTTGCTCCAAGTGGATCAGCTCCGTTAGTATTTGAACATACTTGTTGTGGTTGGGATTTAGGTTGTTGCTTTAGAACATAAAAAAAAATTTTCAGTGGAAGTGGTTCCTCTTAACAAAGTAAGTCACAAATGAGAATTTCCAGACAAAGCCTATAATCTACTGTGAAGAAAGAACCTCAGTATAAAAGGTGGGAACCATCCTTTAATGTGAACTTGGAATTTGTTGTCTTTATAGGTGTGGTTGCAGTATTGTTTTGTGGCATCACACAAGCACATTATACATATAATAATTTGTCCACGGAGTCTCAGCATAGAACTAAACAGGTAAGAGGAACTTTATAGTTTGTGAATAGGCTTTTCCTTCTTTCAGCAAAATAGAAGTCTTTTTTACTAAAAAAAGAAAAAATACTCTTTGATCTGTTCAAGATGCTATCTACTCATTCCAGCTCCTCTTCCTTTGACTCTAAAAGTAGGTGGGATTGGCAAAATGAAGAGTGATAGCATTTAGGGTGGAAATAGATCAGCAGAATAGCCAGAGACTGTTACTATTGTGGCTTCAATAACCAGTGAAGTAGCTTCCCTTTCTCTCAGTGTTTTCCCAATTTAATGGCTTTTAAGGGGAATGTTTTGGAAGCTCACTCTGGTTTTACTCAAACTACTGCTGTGTGATGTAGATAAAATTAACTTCATATCTGAGCAGACCTACTAAGAGATGACATAAAGAAGATTAACTTCTGATATTACTAGACCTTCTAAGACATGACATAGATAAGATTAACTTCTGATCTGATTAGACCTACTAAGAGAAGATCAACTTCCTTCAGTCTGCCCAGATGCTTCAGAGCTACTGTGTTTCCAGGAATGTCAGGGGACTAGTCAGTGGTCTGGTTTTATTTGGTACCAAATGATCAGTTGTGCAGGGTATCTGAAGGGTAATAAACGAGATAGGAATAGAATTTTTCCAGTCTTAGGAGGTGTATGGGACAAATACATGAAAAAAATGTAATGTCTGGAATAGAAACAGGTGCATACTTGACTATGGCTATAGTGAGAAACGGAAGGTTTAAATTTTGCCAAATGACAAGAAGGTTGTGGGATTCGCCTGAAAAGGAGTGGTGCTAAAAGCAGGAGCAACAGTATTTCTTCTCCCAGCTAGAGCCACAAATCAAGTTTATGACCTGTGCTTTTCCCCAGCCCCTCAAAAGAGATTAGGCTTTTTCCCCCAAGCATATACATTAGGGCTACAAATCCTTTTTACAAATTAATTCAGTGCAATAAGTAAAGAGAAGAAAATCAGCTGGCGGGGGGCGGTGGGGGAGGGGAGTCAGCATTTTTCCAGGTCGTGGGAAGGGAATAAAAAACAAGAACAGGCCGGGCGCTGTGGTTCACACCTGTAATCCCAGCATTTTGGGAGGCCAAAGCGGGCGGATCACCCGAGGTCAGAAGTTTGAGACCAGCCTGGCCAACATGGTGAAACCCCGTCTCTGCTAAAAATACAAAAATTAGCTGGACGTAGTGGCGTGCGCCTGTAGTCCCAGCTACTCAGGAGGCTGAGGTAGGAGAATGGCTTGAACCCGGAAGGCGGAGGTTGCAGTGAGCCGAGATTGTGCCACTGCACTCCAGCCTGGATGACAGAGCGAGACTCTGTCTCAATAACAAACAAACAAACAACAAAAAACTAGAACAGGGTAAGAGCTTCCAGTGTTGTTGGTGATATGATATGAAGCTTTATGTACATTTAAAAAATATGAGGAATAGGAATCCTAGATTATGTACTTCAGATTATATGTCATAGAAGACATCAGAGAAGTAGGGGAAATGGTTTGAGGCTTGAGGATCTGGAAAGCTATCCTAGAAGAAACAGTACCCTTAGAAGGATGGGGAAGATTTAGGAAGGCCTAGGGGAGGCAGTACAGATAAAGGCAGGAATAAAAAGAAGGCAGTAAAGTGTAGAGCAGAGGGTGGCGGACTCCAGCCCTCCGGCCACATCCGGCCCTTGCCAGTGAGCTAAGAATGGTTTTCTTTCCATCCATTTTTAATTGATTGGCAAAAGATCAAAAGAAGAATATGTTGTGACCCATGACAGTTATATGAAATTCACATTTCCGTGTCCACCAATAAGATTTTCTTGGCACACAGCCACACCCATTTTTTTAAATATATAGTCTATGGCTGCTTTTGTGCTTCACTGGCAGAGTGAAGTAGTTGTGACAGAGACTTCTTGGCCTACAAATCCTCTCATGTTTACTCTCTGGCCATTTATGGGAAAGTTTGCCGATCCCTATGTTGCAAAGTAAAGCTGGGACTCTGGAGTCACTGTATTGTTTTAAATCCTGGTTCTACTACTTGCTGGCTGTGTGACCAGGAGCAAGTTCCATAACTTCTCTGTGCTTCAGTTTTGCCATCTTTGAAAATGGAGATAATAATAATACCTACCTCACTGAGTTTTTGTGGGATTAAAACGACATAATGCATATGAAGTCCTTAGTATAGTATCGGACACACGGTAAAAACTGAAAAAGGTATAGCTGTTATCATTAGTATAAATAAGTAGTAATAATAGCATATTAAATCATTTAAAGAAAAATAAATATATACTTACTTATTTTAATTTTTATTCTCATTTTTGGGTAATAAGGCAACCCTGGTTTAAAGAGATTAACTAACTTGCCCAAAGCCACATAGCCAGCAAAGGGGAAGACAGGGCTCAAGCCTAGGCATTTTGATTCCTAAGCCCATGTTCTTAACCACTATTCTGTTATGTGTCAGAGGGCTCATAGTAACAAGCCATTGTAGATAACTCTGGTGGCCAGAGGGACACCAGATTATGAAGGGCCTTAACTTCATTCAGCAAGTATCATATACCATTGCCAAGGCTATGATGTGAATGGGATGGGGCAGGCGGGCAGCAGGGTTTAGTTCTCCCCACAGATAGTTCTGCTATCCTACAGATCTATCTCTTCCACAATGTGGAAGCCCTGTCTGTAGGATGCTTACTCCCTATACGAGAGGAAGACCTACGCAAAAAGTGAAGTCACAGGGCAAGCCGGGAATAAGAGAGTTCTCACGAAGCACTCTATGCTAGGATCAGAAAGTTGAAATGAATCTTACAGCTTGCAAGAGGAAAGTATCTTGAAACTATCAGTTTTAGAGATTCATTGGTTTGGGGGAGCTGGAGGATGAGGGATGGTTAGAGGTCCTTTTTCATCATTATGGGTAGGAAGTGATGAAAGTTTGACTAGGGCAGTAGCAGGGACACAAGGAACATTAAAAAAAAAAAAAAACTGACAGAGTTTGGAGGAAGAGGAGAGGAATAATTGAAGATGGGGCTTTGGAGAAGGGAAGCTGATTAGGGGAAATGAGGGGGCAATGTTTCTGGCTTTTTCTGCAGGACTAGAAATGTCATCTCCACATTTGCTCCCTTCTGAACCACATATTTTGTGTGTATGCATGAAGTTTATATATTTGAGTGTCTGTTTTATTATCTTAGTAATACTCATGCTTTCAAATTATATAACTTAATTTATTTGCTGGACTAATCTTTTATAATTTCGTTTCAGTTGTTTGAGCTTCTCAATTTCTTGGCAGAGAATTTCATCTTCTCCTACATGGGGCTGACACTGTTCACCTTCCAGAACCATGTCTTTAACCCAACATTTGTAGTAGGAGCATTTGTATCCTTTATTATGTGTTTTATTTTGAAAACTATTTTTAATTGAGATTTTCATGTGGGTTTTGAGTATGTGGTTCATAAGAATACATTTAAATATATACAGTTTTCCTCTGAGTAAAACAAATAAGGATTCCAGCTCTTTTTTCTAGTCTATTTATTTTATTATATTCTATTTCAATTTGTGGTTATTGCACAAATAATGTTGACAGATTAAAATGACAGACAAGTGTCCCACTGTTCTGCCAACCCCAAAAGATAAGTATTTTCCCTTTATTACTACAGGGAAGGAGAGGTTGGATACTGGGGAACAGTTAGCAGTCTATGCCACAGGGCAGAAGGTGAAAGATAAGGAAATGTTGAATGAGGCCACTTTCTTTCTCTTTCTCTCCCTCCCCCAACCCCTCTCTCTCCCTCTCTCTTTCTCTCACATATATACAAAGAGTCTTAAAAAAAACCCAGCCTGGGCAATATAGCAAGACCCCATCTTTACAAACAAAATTTTTAAAACTAGCCAGGTATGGTGGTGCATGCCTGTAGTCCGAGCTACTTGGGAGGGTAAGGTGGAAGGATCCCTTGAGCCCAGGAGTTTGAAGCTGCAGTGAGCCGTGATTGGGTCACTGCACTCCAGCCTGGGTGACAAAGGGAGACCCTGTCTCCAAAAAAAAAAAAACAAAAACCAAAAAACAGTTGGAAGGAAGAAACTGAGTATATGAAAGAGAGGATAGTTGTGGAGGGTGGAGCCAAGATGGCCGAATAGGAACAGCTCCGGTCTCCAGCTCCCAGCCCCAGCGACACAGAAGACGGGTGATTTCTGCATTTCTGCTTGAGGTACCGGTTTCATCTTACTAGGGAGTGCCTAACAGTGGGTTCAGGACAGTCGGTGAAGTGCACTGTGCGCGAGCCGAAGCAGGGCGAGGCATTGCCTCACTCGGGAAGCGCAAGGGGTCAGGGAGTTCCCTTTCCTAGTCAAAGAAAGGGGAAACAGACGGCACCTGGAATATCGGTTCAGTCCCGTCCTAATACTGCGCTTTTCCAACGGGCCTGGAAAACGGCACACTAGGAGATTGTGTCCCGCACCTGGCTCGGAGGGTCCTATGCCCACAGAGTCTTGCTGATTGCTAGCACAGCAGTCTGAGATCACGCTGCAAGGCGGCGACGAGGCTGGGGGAGGGGCGCCCGCCATTGCCCAGGCTTGCTTAGGTAAACAAAGCAGCCAGGAAGCTCGAACTGGGTGGAGCCCACCACAGCTCAAGGAGGCCTGCCTGCCTCTGTAGGCTCCACCTCTGGGGGCAGGGCACAGACAACCAAAAATTCAGCGAGAACCTCCACAGCCTTAAATGTCCCTGTCTGACTGACAGCTTTGAAGAGAGTAGTGGTTCTCCCAGCACGCAGCTGGAGATCTGAGAACGGACAGACTGCCTCCTAAAGTGGGTCCCTCACCCCTGAGCAGCCTAACTGGGAGGCACCCCCCCAGTAGGGACAGACTGACACCTCATTCAACCGGGTACTCCTCTGAGACAAAACTTTCAGAGGAACTATCAGACAGCTGAATTTGTGGTCTCACGAAAATCCGCTGTTCTGCAGCCACCGGTGCTGACACCCAGCCAAACAGGGTCTGGAGTGGACCTCTAGTAAACTCCAGCAGACCTGCAGCTGAGGGTCTTGTCTGGTGGAAGGAAAATTAACAAACAGAAAGGACATCCACACCAAAAACCCATCTGTACATCACCATCATCGAAGACAAAAAGTAGACAAAACCACAAAGATGGGGAAAAAACAGACCAAAAAAACTGGAAACTCTAAAAAACAGAGCACCTCTCCTCCTCCAAAGGAACGCAGTTCCTCACCAGCAACGGAACAAAGCTGGATGGAGGATGACTTTGATGAGTTGAGAGAAGAAGGCTTCAGACGATCAAACTACTCTGAGCTACGAGAGGAAATTCAAAACAATAGCAAAGAAGTTAAAAACTTTGAAAAAAAATTAGAAGAATGGATAACTAGAATAACCAATGGAGAGAAGGGCTTAAAGGAGATGATGGAGCTGAAAGCCAAGTTTCGAGAACTACGCGAAGAATGCAGAAGCCTCAGTAGCAGATGCGATCAACTGGAAGAAAGGGTATCGCTGATAGAAGATGAAATGAATGAAATGAAGAGAGAAGGGAAGTTTAGAGAAAAAAGAATAAAAAGAAATGAACAAAGCCTCCAAGAAATTTGGGACTATGTGAAAAGACCAAACCTACGTCTGATTGGTGTACCTGAAAATGATGGGGAGAATGGAACCAAGTTGGAAAACACTCTGCAAGATATTATCCAGGAGAACTTCCCCAATCTAGCAAGGCAGGCCAGCATTCAGATTCAGGAAATACAGAGAACGCCACAAAGATACTCCTCGAGAAGGGCAACTCCAAGACACATAATTGTCAGATTCACCAAAGTTGAAATGAAGGAAAAAATGTTAAGGGCAGCCAGAGAGAAAGGTTGGGTTACCCACAAAGGGAAGCCCATCAGACTAACAGCTGATCTCTCAGCAGAAACTCTACAAGCCAGAAGAGAGTGGGGGCCGATATTCAACATTCTTAAAGAAAAGAATTTTCAACCCAGAATTTCCTATCCTGCCAAACTAAGCTTCATAAGTGAAGGAGAAATAAAATACTTTACAGACAAGCAAACGCTGAGTGATTTTGTCACCACCAGGCCTGCCCTAAAAGAGCTCCTGAAGGAAGCACTAAACATGGAAAGGAACAACCGGTACCAGCCCCTGCAAAAACATGCCAAATTGTAAAGACCATCGAGGCTAGGAAGAAACTATAGCAACTAACGAGCAAAATAACCAACTAACATCATAATGACAGGATCAGATTCACACATAACAATATTCACATTAAATGTAAATGGGCTAAATGCTCCAATCAAAAGACACAGACTGGCAAACTGGATAAGGAGTCAGGACCCATCAGTGTGCTGTATTCAGGAAACCCATCTCACGTGCAGAGACACACATAGACTCAAAATAAAGGGATGGAGGAAGATCTATCAAGCAACTGGACAACAAAAAAAGGCAGGGGTTGCAATCCTAGTCTCTGATAAAATAGACTTTAAACCAACAAAGATCAAAGGAGACAAAGAAGGCCATTACATAATGGTAAAGGGATCAATTCAACAAGAAGAGCTAACTATCCTAAATATATATGCACCCAACACAGGAGCACCCAGATTCATAAAGCAAGTCCTGAGTGACCTACAAAGGGACTTAAACTCCCACACAATAATAATGGGAGATTTTAACACCCCACTGTCAGCATTAGACACATCAACGAGACAGAAAGTTAACAAGGATATCCAGGAATTGAACTCAGCTCTACATAAAGTGGACCTAATAGACATCTACAGAACTCTCCACCCCAAATCAACAGAATATACATTTTTTTCAGCACCACACCACACCTATTCCAAAATTGACCACATAGTTGGAAGTAAAGCTCTTCTCAGCAAATGTAAAAGAACAGAGATTATAACAAACTGTCTCTCAGACCACAGTGCAATCAAACTAGAACTCAGGGTTAAGAAACTCAGTCAAAACCGCTCAACTACATGGAAACTGAACAACCTGCTCCTGAATGACTATTGGGTACATAATGAAATGAAGGCAGAAATAAAGATGTTCTTTGAAACCAACGAGAACAAAGACACAACATACCAGAATCTCTGGGACACGTTCAAAGCAGTGTGTAGAGGGAAATTTATAGCACTAAATGCCCACAAGAGAAAGCAGGAAAGATCCAAAATTGACACCCTAACATCACAATTAAAAGAACTAGAAAAGCAAGAGCAAACACATTCAAAAGCTAGCAGAAGGCTAGAAATAACTAAAATCAGAGCAGAACTGAAGGAAATAGAGACACAAAAAACCCTTCAAAAAATTAATGAATCCAGGAGCTGGTTTTTTGAAAAGATCAACAAAATTGATGGACCGCTAGCAAGACTAATAAAGAAGAAAAGAGAGAAGAATCAAATAGATGCAATAAAAAACGAAAAAGGGGATATCACCACCGATCCCACAGAAATACAATCTACCATCAGAGAATACTACAAACACCTCTATGCAAATAAACTAGAAAATCTAGAAGAAATGGATAAATTCCTCGACAAATACACCCTCCCAAGACTAACCAGGAAGAAGTTGAATCTCTGAATAGACCAATAACAGGTTCTGAAATTGTGGCAATAATCAATAGCTTACCAACCAAAAAGAGTCCAGGACCTGATGGATTCACAGCTGAATTCTACCAGAGGTACAAGGAGGAACTGATACCATTCCTTCTGAAACTATTCCAATCGATAGAAAAAGAGGGAATCCTCCCTAACACATTTTACGAAGCCAGCATCGTCCTGATACCAAAACCTGGCAGAGACATAACCAAAAAAGAGAATTTCAGACCAATATCCTTGATGAACATTGATGCAAAAATCCTCAATAAAATACTGGCAAACTGAATCCAGCAGCACATCAAAAAGCTTATCCACCATGATCAAGTGGGCTTCATCCCTGGGATGCAAGGCTGGTTCAACATACGCAAATCAATAAATGTAATCCAGCATATAAACAGAACCAAAGACAAAAACCACATGATTATCTCAATAGATGCAGAAAAGGCCTTTGACAAAATTCAACAACCCTTCATGCTAAAAACTCTCAATAAATTAGGTATTGATGGGACGTACCTCAAAATAATAAGAGCTATCTACAACAAACCCACAGCCAATATCATACTGAATGGGCAAAAACTGGAAGCATTCCCTCTGAAAACTGGCACAAGGCAGGGATGCCCTCTCTCACCGCTCCTATTCAACATAGTGCTGGAAGTTCTGGCCAGAGCAATCAGGCAGGAGAAGGAAATAAAGGGTATTCAATTAGGAAAAGAGGAAGTCAAATTGTCCCTGTTTGCAGATGACATGATTGTATATCTAGAAAACCCCATTGTCTCAGCCCAAAATCTCCTTAAGCTGATTAGCAACTTCAGCAAAGTCTCAGGATACAAAATTAATGTACAAAAATCACAAGCATTCTTGTACACCAATAACAGACAAGCAGAGAGCCAAATCATGAGTGAACTCCCATTCACAATGCTTCAAAGAGAATAAAATACCTAGGAATCCAACTTACAAGGGATGTGAAGGACCTCTTCAAGGAGAACTACAAACCACTGCTCAATGAAATAAAAGAGGATACAAACAAATGGAAGAACATTCCATGCTCATGGGTTGGAAGAATCAATATCGTGAAAATGGCCATACTGCCCAAGGTAATTTATAGATTCAATGCCATCCCCATCAAGCTACCAATGACTTTCTTCACAGAATTGGAAAAAACTACTTTAAAGTTCATATGGAACCAAAAAAGAGCCCGCATCGCCAAGTCAATCCTAAGCCAAAAGAACAAAGCTGGAGGCATCACGCTACCTGACTTTAAACTATACTACAAGGCTACAGTAACCAAAACAGCATGGTACTGGTACCACAACAGAGACATAGATCAATGGAACAGAACAGAGCCCTCAGAAATGATGCCGCATAGCTACAACTATCTGATCTTTGACAAACCTGACAAAAACAAGAAATGGGGAAAGGATTCCCTATTTAATAAATGGTGCTGGGAAAACTGGCTAGCCATATGTAGAAAGCTGCAACTGGATCCCTTCCTTACACCTTATACAAAAATTAATTCAAGATGGATTAAAGACTTATATGTTAGACCTAAAACCATTAAAATCCTACAAGAAAACCTAGGCAATACCATTCAGGACATAGGCATGGGCAAGGACTTCATGTCTAAAACACCAAAAGCAATGGCAACAAAAGCCAAAATCGACAAATGGGATCTCATTAAACTAAAGAGCTTCTGCACAGCAAAAGAAACTATCATCAGAGTGAACAGGCAACCTACACAATGGGAGAAAATTTTTGCAACCTACTCATCTGACAAAGGGCTAATATCCAGAATCTACAATGAACTCAAACAAATTTACAAGAAAAAAACAAACAACCCCATCAAAAAGTGGGCAGAGGACATGAACAGACACTTCTCAAAAGAAGACATTTATGCAGCCAAAAAACACATGAAGAAATGCTCCTCATCACTGGCCATCAGAGAAATGCAAATCAAAACCACAGTGAGATACCATCTCACACCAGTTAGAATGGCCATCATTAAAAAATCAGGAAACAACAGGTGCTGGAGAGGATGTGGAGAAATAGGAACACTTTTACACTGTTGGTGGGACTGTAAACTAGTTCAACCATTGTGGAAGTCAGTGTGGCGATTCCTCAGGGATCTAGAACTAGAAATACCATTTGACCCAGCCATCCCATTACTGGGTATATACCCAAAGGACTATAAATCATCCTGCTATAAAGACACATGCACACGTATGTTTATTGCGGCACTATTCACAATAGCAAAGAGTTGGAAGCAACCCAAATGTCCAACAACGATAGACTGGATTAAGAAAATGTGGCACATATACACCATGGAATACTATGCAGCCATAAAAAATGATGAGTTCGTGTCCTTTGTAGGGACATGGATGAAACTGGAAAACATCATTCTCAGTAAACTATCGCAAGGACAAAAAACCAAACACCGCATGTTCTCACTCATAGGTGGGAATTGAACAATGAGAACTCATGGACACAGGAAGGGGAACATCACGCTCCGGGGACTGTTGTGGGGTGGGGGGAGGGGGGAGGGACAGCATTAGGAGATACACCTAATGCTAAATGACGAGTTAATGGGTGCAGGAAATCAACATGGCACATGGATACATATGTAACAAACCTGCACATTGTGCACATGTACCCTAAAACCCTAAAGTATAATAAAAAAAAAAAAAAAAAAAAAGAAAGAGAGGAGGCAATAGTGAAAGCCTCTTGAGAAGGCAGGAATGAAATCCAAAGCATGTAGAGAGAAATTTTGCCTTCACTGGAAGGAGAGACAACTCCATCATGACTACAGAGAGGATAGGGTATGTAGAAATAAAGGCACATTTGTAAGATGGAGCTCCTCTCTGATGGCTTCTATGTTTATCTGTTAAGTAGGAGGTGAGATCATCTGCTGAGAGTAAGATAGGGAGTTATCTATTGTGTAACAAATTACCTTAAATTTAGCAGCTTAAAACAATAGACAGTTATTATCTCACACAGTTTCTGAGGGTCAGGAATCCTGGAGCAGCTCACCTGGGTGGTTCTGGCTCCAGGGTCTCTTAAGAGGTTGCAGTTGTGCTCTTGGCTGGGACTGCACCTTCTCAAGACTTGACTAGGGCCAGGGAATCCACTGCAAGCTCACTCAACTCACATCACTGTCAGCAAGAGGCTTCGATTCTTCTCCACGTGGATATCTCCATAGGGCAGCTTACGACATGGCTTCTTACCCCAAACTGAGTGAGCTGAGAGAGCCCTAAAATGAAAGCTGAAGTGCCTTTTGTTACCTAATCTTCGAAGAGACATACCAGCATCACTTCCATAATATTCTATTGGTTATACAGACCAACCTGGTACAGTGTGGGTGGGGACTACACAAGGGTGTGAATACTAAGAGGCAGGGATGATTAGGGACTATCTCGGAGGATGGCTTACACAGATCATAGGGATTCTGAGGAAGGTGGAGGTTCGTGAAATAGTTGGTGTAGAGAGTGGGAGAATAAGTTGACCAAAGAAACTCAACAGGACTGCAAAGAAGTACTAGGGATCCATTGTGTTTGAGAAATAGGAATTAGTAGTAGAACGAATCTGCCCCGTTGAATGACTTTGTCCAACAGTACTTACTGTAAGCATGGAAAAAAGAGATAGTTGGCTCCTTCCAGGTTTGGAGTTTTTTCAAGTGGGTGCAATGAAAACAGAAGGACAAGAGATCATAGTGTTATTATATGACTGATGCAATCTAAACACTTCATTTAATGTTTAACATTAAAAGGTGTTATTAACATGATGGTAAGAAGGGAAGTGAGGAAAAAAGACATTGTTAGGAAAGAATATAGGGACCTTTGGACTGAAGGTCCGTCCCAGTGCTATGGAGGAATGATGAGAGTGGGATAGTTGAACACAAAATATGGAAGGAGCAATTGTGGTCAGTGGGAATGTTTGAATAAGGAATTTTTAAAAGAAATATTTTAAAACCCCACATCAGAATGAAGATTCTGCCAAAGAGATGAGCAGAAGTTTTTTTTTTTAAATTATAACTCTAGATAGGATCTCTGTTAGAAAGCGAAGTATTACTGAAATACTATTCTGCAGAGCCTTAGTCTGCGAATGAACTTTACGCAAAAAAGATAAAGTACTGTTAACAGGAGAAGTTCTTAGCTGAAAGATAACCAAGAGATCAGTAACTTAATGTCCTGCTAGTCTTGGAGAAAATTTGGAGCACTGAAGTGGCTCGATCCACTATACTTAATCTGGAAACAAAGCTAAATATTCTCTGTAGGTTTCTGAGTCTGTTAGGAATTAAAATTCCTCAATACAAAATCCTACCATGAAAATGGCCTGTTAACAGGAGAGAGTTGCTCTATGTCTGGCTATGTTAGTTAGGACATAGGTTTGGTTTCATGTGAAAAGACTCAAACTAATCCAGGTTTAAACAACATAGAAATTTATTTCTTATCTAAAAATCTGAACTGATATGGCAGTTCTGCTCCATAGGGTCATCAGGGACTAAAGCAATATTGTTGCTAACATCCTTAGGGACTTGTTCTTGTTCTTGTGATCCAACGTGGCTCACCCCTGTCTGCCCGTTGCCTTGAAGGGCTTCACCCAGAATGTGCACACATCCCTTCCACTTAACATCATTGATTACACCTACTCACAAGGGAGGCTAGGAGTTACATACTTTATCTGGGTGGCTGCATAAAGATGAAAGGGAGGAGTGCCAACTACCAAGGAAGAAAGCAAGAACAGATGTTGGAGAGAACTAGCAGTCACTGCTACATTGGCCCACATGTTTGGTGGTTATGTTTTCTTTTCTTTTTAGGGAATCACTTTTTAAAATAAATGTTTGATTTTAGAATAGTTTTAGGTTTACAGAAAAATTGTGAAGATAATACAGAAAGTTCTCATATGCCCCACACTCAGTTTCCCCTATTATTAACATATTAGCATGGTACATTTGTCACAATGCATGAACTAATATTGATATTACTGACTAAAGTTCAAACTTTATTCTGATTCCCATAGTTTTTCCCTAATGTCCTTTTTCTATTCCAGGGTCCCATCCAGGATACCACATTACATTTAGTTGTCATGTCCCCTTAGGCTCTGCCTGACTGTGACAGTTTCTCATATGTGTTCTTTGTTTTTGGTGACCCTTGACAGTGTTGAGGGGTACTAGCCATGTATTTTGTAGAATGTCCTGCAGTTGGAACTTGTCTGATATTTTCCCCATGATTAGACTGGAGTTACATGTTCTTTGGGAGGAAGACCACAGAGGTAAAATGCCATTCTCATCCCATTATATCAAGGTTATATACTTAATAATGTTGATAGTCTTAATCACTTGGTTGAGATAGTGTTTGTCAGATTTATCCATTATAAAGTTACACATTTCCCCCCGCCCCATGTTGTACTGCTTGGAAGTAAGTTGCTATGAGCGAGGATTGAGGAATGGGGAGTTAGGTTCAACCTCCTTGAGGACAGAGTATCAGCAAAATTATTTGGAATTTTTCACACAGGAGATTTATCTATTCTTCCTCATTTTATTCAGTCATTTTTATTATTATTTTTTGAGACAGAGTTTCACTCTTGTTGCCCAGGCTGGAGTGCAATGGCGTGATCTCAGCTCACTGCAACCTCCGCCTCCCGGGTTCAAGCGATTTTCCTGTCTCATCCTCCTGAGTAGCTGAGATTACAGGCATGAGCTGAGATTACAGGCATGCTCCACCACGCCTGGCTAATTTTTATATTTTCAGTAGAGGCAGGATTTCGCCATGTTGGCCACACTGGTCTCAAACTCCTGACCTCAAGTGATCCGCACCTCTCAGCCTCCCAAAGTGCTGGGTTTACAGGCGTGAGCCGCCGCACCCAGCCCAGTCATTTATTCGTATCAATATGGATTCATTGATATTTATTTTATACTTTGAGTTATAATACAACTTTTTTTATTTTGTTGCTCAAACTGTTCCAGCTTGGCCATTGAGAGCTCTTTTGGCAGGCTCTCCTGTGTGCCTTTGATATATCCTCATCACTGTTTTTAATTTTTATCCTCATCATTGTTTTTAATTTTTTTTTGAGTACTTCCTTACTCACTGGAACTATAAGATGCTTCAGGCTCATCTTGTATCTGTTCTGGCTCAGCCCAAGAATTGGCCATTTCTCCAAGAAGTTCTGGTTCCTTTTATTGGAGAATAGTATTAGAAACCAAAATCTGAGCACTAGGTGTGCTCAGTGTTACTTGGTGTGTTTCCTTCTAGGCCGTCTAAGCTGACAGATTGCTTCTAGGCTCTCTCAGCTGACAGAGCAAGGAATTAAATATGTATATATCTATATATCCATATATGTAGATATATATATTAGCTCATATATACATATATATCCATATTTCTGCATATAACCATCTGTATCTCTATTAAGCTCAATATGGGTTCATACTGATGTCTCCAACTTTAATTATGGCCTCCTCCCCTTTCTGAACTGTAAACTCCCATTCTAACAGTAAGAAACCGGCCAGGTGCGGTGGCTCACGCTTGTAATCCCAGCACTTTGGGAGGCCGAGGTGGGCGGATCACGAGGTCAGGAGATCAAGACCACGGTGAAACCCCATCTCTACTAAAAATACAAAAAAATTAGCCGGGCATGGTGGCGGGCGCCTGTGGTCCCAGCTACTTGGAGAGGCTGAGGCAGGAGAATGGCATGAACCCGGGAGGCGGAGCTTGCAGTGAGCCAAGATTGCGCCACTGCACTCCAGCCTGGGCAACAGAGCGAGACGGCGTCTCAAAAAAAAAAAAAAAAAACAGTAAGAAACCTTGCTGTCACCACTTGCCATCCATTTACCTAATTGTTCGGTTTCAGTATACATGTATAATAGTATCAGAATTGTTAACCAGTGTTCCCATGGGAAACAGCTTTGTCATGAGCATAGAATGCTTTTTGTGCAGTTCCTTCTGCCTTTAGTCTTACAGATTCTACTGTTTTCCAAAGTTACTTAGACCAACACCATTCCCCCCACCTTGTTTTTTTGTTTGTTTGTTTTTGAGACAGGGTCTCGCTCTTGTCACCCAGGCTGGAGTGCAGTGGCATGATCTCAGCTCACTTCAGCCTCCGCCTCCTGGGTTCAAGCAATTCTCGTGCCTCAGCCACCAGAGTAGCTGGGATTACAGATGTACACCACCACGCTCGGCTCATTTTTGTATTTTTAATAGAGACAGGTTTTTGCCATGATGTCCAGGCTGGTCTTGAACTCCTGGCCTCAAGCTATCCTCTTGACCCAGCCTCCCAAAGTGCTGGGATTACAAGTGTGAGCCACCTTGCCTGGCCTTGTTTTGTTTTTAATCTTAGATTTTCCCTTATATTTTTCTCAGGAAATGGGGTGGAGACTGTATCGTGACTCCTGAAATAAAAATTGCCATCATAAAGCAGGAGTCCCATAGACAGCAAACTGGAGAAAAAGATACTAAAATTGGTTTTTAGTTAAAACCAATCTGAATTCACATTAAACTTTCCCTTTGAAGCAAGTTGGAAGTATAAACTCAGTGGAGTACAGTGGGGCTGGCAGCCATTTTAGTGCTATGAGGTGGTGATTCAGCTGCCCTTTTCTTTGTTCTGTGGAAGGAAGGGGAAGTTTTCTCAGTATTACTCTTCTTCCTACCAACACTGACAATGAAAGTGAATTAACCTATTCTGTTAATAATCTTAAAAGTATAGTAAAGAAACTCTGCTTTTAAACGTGTTTCTCTTAATCTAGTAAATTTCCTATATGTTACACCTGCTCTGTCCAATTTGGTAGCAACTAGCCAAATGTGATTATCTTAATTTGAAGTAATTAAAATGAAATAAATTTTCAGTTCCTTGGTCACTCTAGCCACATTTCAGGTGCTCACCAAATTGGACAGTGCAGATATAGAAAATTTCCATTGTTGCAGAAAGTTCTATTGGACAGCTATGTTAGACAATGGAACCAAGAGACTGTGTCTTAGAAACTGAGTTCCCTAAAATAGTCTTTCACCATCTTGAATGTATAGTCTAAATAATATTAATAGTAAAATGAAATGATCCTTAACCTATTAATAATTTTAGGTTGCTATTTTCTTGGGAAGAGCTGCCAATATTTACCCCTTGTCCCTCTTACTTAATTTGGGTAGAAGAAGTAAGATTGGATCAAATTTTCAACATATGATGATGTTTGCTGGTAAGTTACAACTTTCTTCTCTTGCCCACCTCAAGCAACCATTCACAATGCATATACCAGCTTGATGTAACACTGAGATGTTATGCTGGTCATATAATACTGCTTTATTTTTACGTTATTTATTTATTTAGAGACACTGTTTCACTCCGTCGCCCAGGCTGCAGTGCAGTGGCACAATCTTGGCTCACTGCAACCTCTGCCTCCCAGGTTCAAGCAATTCTTGTGCCTCAGCCTCCCGAGTAGCTGGGATTACAGGCACGCACCAATATGCCTGGCTAACTTTTGTATTTTTTAGTAGAGATGGGGTTTCGCCATGTTGGCCAGGCTGGTCACGAACTCCTGACCCCAAGTAATCCACCCTCCTTGGCCTTTCAAAGTGCTAGGATTATAGGCATGAGCCACACCATGCCTGGCCTATAATACTCCTTTAAACATTGAAGTTGCATCCTTGAATAGAAAAAAAAATGTGTGTGTGTGTGTGTATATATATATATATATAGTGTCCCATTCCCCTCTATGGGGGTTTTTCATATTCTGGTTCCAAATCCTTGGTTCAGAATTATGTCATCAAAGTGAGAAAGATAAGGATGAAGTCATTTTCAAACAAAAACCTGGAGGTGAATGTTTATAGCAGTTCTTTTCATAATTGCCAAAACCTGGAAACAACCCACTTGTCTGTCTCTCAGTGGTCAAATAGCTAATCAAACTGTGATACATCCATGCAATGGAATACTACTGTGCACTAAAAAGAGCAAACAATTTACCCATACAGCATGGATGAATCTCAGAGGCATTATGCTAAGTGCAAGAAGCCAGTCTTGAAAGGTTACCTGCTATGTGATTCCCTTTATATGACATTCACAAAAAGACAAAGTCATAGCGATGGGGAATGCATCAATGGTTGCCAGGGATTTGATGGAGTGACAAGAGGTTAGACTAAAAAAGGGTAATACAAAGAAATTTGACAGGGGGAGGGATGATGAAACCATTCTGTGTCTTGATTGTAGTAGTGGTCACACACACCTCTATGAATTTGCCAAAACTCATGTGGCTATAGACCAAAAAGAGTGAATTTTACTGTTTATAAATGAAAAATGAATTTTAAAAAATTACTAAAACATCAATGCATGTCAGTAAGTAGCATATACAAATTCTATTTCTATTTGTACTTTTTTTTTTTTTTTCGAGATGGAGTCTTGCTTTGTCACCCAGGTTGGAGTGCAGTGGTACGATCTCAGCTCACTGTAACCTCTGCCTCCCTGGTTCAAGCAATTCTGCCTCAGCCTCCCGAGTAGCTGGGATTACAGGCATGTGCCATCATGCCCGGCTGATTTTTGTATTTTTAGTAGAGACGGGGTTTCAGCATGTTGGTCAGGCTGGTCTCGAACTCCTGACCTCAGGTGATCTGCCCACCTTGGCCTCCCAAAGTGCTGGGATTACAGGTGTGAGCCACCATGCACAGCCTGTACATATTTAAGTATGTTAATATTTACTGCATATTTGTTCACATGCTTCTAAGTTTTTAGAACGTGCTTTCTTGCTCTGAATTTATGAAGCTTGCATTGGTAATGAGTTATGGAAGAAATACCTTTTCTGTTCCCCTGTAGGCCTTCGTGGTGCAATGGCATTTGCCTTGGCCATTCGAGATACTGCCACTTATGCACGGCAAATGATGTTCAGCACCACGCTTCTGATTGTGTTTTTTACCGTATGGGTATTTGGTGGTGGCACCACTGCAATGCTGTCATGCTTGCATATCAGGTAAGTACTAACTAGAGACCTCACTTTAAGATTAAATTTTAATTTGGTTTATTTTTTCTGCCTGTTTTCAATTTTTAAGCTTTGGTGAATCTGTAATGTTTTATTTTTTCCTTTTAAAAAGTATGTAATACGTAGTACAGAAAAAGGAAAATATATATGCAAAAGAAAAATTCATTGTTAAGACTTTGAGGGATATCTTTCCAGACCTTTTGCTATACATTATATATATTTTTGACAAAAAGGGGCAACACTGAAGGTACTCTTGTAGCCTGATTTAAATGTAATATAGCATGGACATTTACATTGTAAATATATTTACATCATTGTTTTAATAGCTGCATATGTCCTGATTTATTTAATCAAATCCCTGTTGTTGGACTTTTGTATTGTTTCTAGGATGTTGCTATTACCATTACCGTTTGAGGATTTTGCTGTTACTATTACCATTAACAATGTGAACATTCTTAAATGTATACACCACTGTGTACTTGTTTGATTATTTCTTAGAATGCATGTCTAGAAATGAAATTGCTTGCTCAAAAGGATATGTATATATTTAAGGCTTTTGATCAATATCACCAGGTCAGATAAAAAATTTGCCTTCCACCTGCAATGTATGAGACAGTGCCGTTTACCCCAACCCTAATCACTGCTAGATATTATCGTTTTTCTCATCAGCACTGTTTTTAACCTGACAATCCAAAGCCGAGATCGTGAGGTCTTAGTCTTGAATGTGTACCAGTTAATGTATTCAATTTGAAAGCTCCCTTGTATCTCAAGAGTTCTGCATTTGTTTCCATGGATACAGCAGCCTATGCTGCTAAAGCCTTTGTAGATTTTAGTTCTGTGTTTGGCTGAAACTTCATAGACATTAAGAGCTACCAAGCTTCCAGAATACATAAGGCTCATTAGAGAAAACAGTATTTCACACTTTATAGATCCTGTCCTCCATTGTTTTTAATTCTATTACACCTTTTTTAAGACTTCTAAAAACCAGCCAGCCCTAAATCACACTTTGAATGTTGTTGTTATTGTCTTAATTTCTCTTTACTATTCAAATCTCTTATAATTTCTGTGCTTTTATTTTGCATAGTATAAAATACAGAAAAATAATGTTCTTATAACCTTAATTATTACTTTAGGGAGGACCTGGCATTTATTGAACACTTACTATGTGCTGGGCATTGTGCTAAGTACATTTTACATATTTATCCAAACATGGTAACTCCATTTTACAAGTGATGAAATAGAGGCTTAGAAAGGTTCTGAGTTGTTCAAGGTCATCTGGATAATTAAATGGCAGGCAGAGGAGCCTCCAGTCTTTCTTAATTTCTTTTAGAAATTAATTTCATCAAATAATGGGCATGGTACATTTTGAAAGGACACAGTTCCTTTCTTTTCTCAAGAGCTTGTAGATGAAGACTTTCCTCATTGTCCTAAGTATAACAAAATTAAATGTAAGAACAAACCAAACAAAATATCTACGCTTACCATCCCCGCAAAAAGAAAAGACAAAAACATACCTACTCACACAAAATTTAATCTACATCACTAGCTGTCAAAGCTCTTTGGCCGCATAGTGCCTGTCCTGTAACGTAGTTTGTCACTTAATTATAATACTGTCTTATAGTCTTAGGTTACTTCTTATTGTCTTCTTGTTTTATTAGCATTATTCTTGGCCTCTTCGTGAACAGGGGCTGTATTTTAAGCTTCTCTTCCCTCCCCCCAAATTTGTCTAGTACAGTTTTAAGGGCACTGCTAAGTCCTGAAAGTTTAAGATTCATGCAGACTTAGACTTGGCTTTGAGTTCTTGCCCCTTCACTGATTAATTCTGTGATCTTCGGCAAGTTCTTTAACCTTTTAAAGTCTCAGTTTCCTCATCTGTAACATGTATGTCATAGTACCTACATCCTTGGGTTGTTGTAAGGATTCAGTGAGCTAATATCTGTAAAGTTCTTAGCACAGCATTTCAAATATACTTTTTATTCATTCGATTAACATTTATTGAACACCAGCCATGTGCCGGGCACTGTCAGTTACAACTCAGTGGTTCTTTTTTTTTTTTTTTTTTTTTTGAGACAGAGTCTTGCTCTGTTGCTCAGGCTGGAGTGCAGTGGTGCAATCTCGGCTCATTGCAACCTCCACCTCCCAGGTTCAAGCAGTTCTTCTGCCTCAGCCTCCCAAGTAGCTGGGACTACAGGCATGCGCCACCACACCTGGCTAATTTTTGTATTTTTAGTAGAGATGGGGTTTCACCATGTTGGCCAGGCTGGTCTCAAACTCCTGGCCTCAAGTGATTCGCCCGCCTCAGCCTCCCAAAGTGTTGGGATTATAGGCATGAGCCATCTCGCCCAGCCTCGGTACTCCTTAACTGGAGAGAATTTTGCCCCCACCCCCACCAAGGGACATTTGGCACTTTCTGGAGACATTTTTGGTTGTCACAACTGGAAGAGGGGGCCGCTGCTGGCATCTAGTGAGTAGAGGCCAAGGATGCTGCTAAACATGCTACAATGCATAGGACAGGCTCCTCACCACCTGCCAACAGAGAATTATCTAAGCCAGAATGTCAGTAATGCTAGGGTTAAGAAATCCTGCTCTAGAGAAGCACAGTGATCATAATAAGATAGAAAAGGTTCCTGGACTCATAACATCTATACTTTAGTGAGAGAAGACAGACAATAAGCTAGTAACACATAAATGAACCTGACAACTGCAGATGATATTAAATGCTGTGATGGGAATCGGGCAAGGTACTGTGATAGTGACTGGGGATGGGGGTGTATTTTATACAAGGAGGCCTGGGACGGTTTCTTTGAGAGGTTATATTTGAGTTCAGTCTTACCTACGTGACTAGATGTTGCCAGTTAAACAGTCATCAGGAAGAAGAGCAGTCTAGGCAGAGGGAAGAGCAAGTTACAAAAGTCCTGAGGAAGGGACAAACTTGGCCTGTTGAATGAACAGGAAAAAAACTCTCATGGCTGGAATATAGTGACTGAAGGGTAGACAGGAAGTGAGGTTGGCAAGATCCTATGGAAGCAGGGGTTCTGCACACTTTTACTGTCAAGGGCCAGAGAGTAAATATGTCAGGCTTTGGAGGCCATACAGTCTGTCTCAGCTACTCAACTCTAGTGTGAAAGCAGCCCTAGACGATATATAAATCAATTGGCGTGGTTGTATCCCAGTAAAACTTTACGAAAACAGAAGAGGTGCTGATGTGGCCCGTAGGCTGTACTTTGTGGACCCCTAATATATAGTCTTGTGGAACATGGTAAGGGATTTGGATTTTAAAATACAATTGGAAATCCTGGAGGATTTTAAAGCAAGGGAGTGACATGAAGTCATTTACAGTGTAAAAGGTTCACTTTAGCTGTCATGTGGACAGTGGATCCACAGTAAATTTGAAACAGCCAGCTATTCCCATGTCCTTTCACGTAGTTTGTGACAGTCACATTTGGCTATCATTTACTACACATGCTTTGCACTTCTGCGTCTCTGAGCCTTTGCTCGTACTGTTTCCTCTGCCTGGAATGCTCTTTCACTATCAGTAAATGACACAGCTAAGTGCCACCTCCTTTTCCCCCTGTTCTTTTCCCTCAGAACCGCTCTTCTGTTGGTGCAACATTGGGCCTTTCCATTGTAGCACTTATTTTATTCAGTTTTGTAATAGTATTGTTGTAAGAGCTACCACTTAGTGTTAATGTTTCAGATACTCTTTTAAAACCTTTTCATACATTTTCTCATTAAATCCTTGCAGCAACTCGGTGTGGTGGATATTAGCCCCATTTTCCAGGTGATAAAGTGATGATTTATAGGACTGTATCACTTGACTGGGTTCACACAGCTAGAAAGCAGCCAAGTCCAGATTTGAAACCAGAGCTCCCTGATAGAAGCCCTTAGGGATTATGCCCTAGTTGTGTTGGTTTCCCCCACTAGTCTGTGAGTTCCTTGAGGGCAGGGGCCATGTTTAGTTCATTTCTATGCCCTGTGCCTAGTACAGTGCCTGGCAAATAATAAGTGCTCTATAAATGTTTATTACATTGACATAGCTTCTAATAATGTACTATCTATTACAAGTGTGCTATCTTCAAGACCACTAGATGTCACTCGAGATGCATAAATGTGGTTAGCGTTTAATGTGACTGAGAAGATGTTAAACAGCTCCTGGCCATTTTAACAAAGGAAAAATGAGCCATTCTTTGAATTATGAATCTGGTCATAGCAATCTGTTTTCAAGTCCTTGACCATAGTTCCCTTGCTTTCCAGATGCAGCCTTGCATCGTTTTCTCCCTTCAGTGTTATTTGTGTTCTGGGATGCTACTGCTACAGCTTCTAGTACTGCTATTTTTTCTGTGTTGTCTGTAGTAGTTAATCAATAAACATTTGAGCACCTATTGTGTGTCAGGTACTGTGCTAGACTCTGGGGATACAGAGATGAATTGAGACATGGCCTTTACCCTCAAGGAACTCACAGTCTTTTTGGGGAGACTGACAGGTAAATAACTATACTCTACTGTGCTAAGTATCATAATAAAGGACTGTAGAAAGTGCTGCAGATGCACAGAGGAGAAAATGATTCTGCCTGAAGGGGTCATAGAATGGTTACTTTGGAACTTGAAAATTGCTTAAAAAATGAGGGAAGGCACATTGCAGCTGGAGAGAACAGCATGAGCAAAGGCATGGGAGGCTCAGGAGAGGATGGATTTGGGGAGATGAGCAGGCAGGTATAGCTAGAATGGGGCATGTAGAAGAGAATGATGGGAAATGAGGATGGAAAAGTAGGTTGGAGTGGGGTGGGGGTGCTAGTTTGTAGAGTCTTGAATGCCCCACAAAAGACTTCAGACTTGACCCTCTGGGTTGTAAGCCACTCTCAGAGTCCTTTGTCAAGGGAGTAACACAGCGAGCTCTATGCTGGCGACAGCTGACTCTCAGGGAGAGCCTGGCAGCTGGAAAAGCTTCCACGACAGAGCCCGTGAGCCTCAGGATGAGGGCTGCCCTTGAGCAGTTGGGATGGAAAGGAGAGAAGACTTAAGAGACCGTTTAGAGGAGGAATGAACAGAGTTGGTGAGTACCCGTGTTTAGGGAATAGAGAGGAGCCGGAGAACTTTGTAATGAAGCTTTTCCCTGGGATACAGAAAGCAGGAATTTTAAGCAGATAAAATAAGAATTGTGAAGAACCAAGGCTAATGTCTATCCATTAGCCTATGAAAAACCTGTAATTGGACCCTCTCTTCAGTCATCGTAACAGAATGTTGCCATGAGAGCTGCGAGGTGAATTGCACTGTGCCAGTCTTGTTTTTGGAGCTACCCAGTAATTCTTATTTAGCAACTGGGGCGGTGCTACTCTCCCTGATTCCACTTCGAGTGGACCTATATTCAGAGAAAAAAAATGCTGTTTTTTTCTGAAACTGTAAGTAAGATTGCAGGAAGAGAATCATGGGTACACCCTGCTTGCCTTAGAATCCAAGCTGTTGCTAAGGAAAGTGGCAGGAGCCAAAAATCTGCATCAACAGCCACAGAGAAGCAAGAAAACATTAACCATTCCATAGCTTCTGTGTTGAGAAAAGTAGTTGCCTGATAATGTACATGTGTGAATAGACCATTTTTTGGCTTCCAAATCTCATTTGCTCTTTGTCTTTCTCCTTTAGGGTTGGTGTTGATTCAGACCAAGAACACTTGGTAAATATGCGTTTTTGTTGTTCCTGGCATTTCTGTCAAATGTGCAGTCATTTGGAAAGAAAACAATCTACTATAAACTTCATCCTTCTATTTAGATCCTGTCCTCTTTGCCTCAGCTTTGGAGGAATGATATCATTCCTGGCTTTTCTCACTGCTCCATAGAGACAAAACCAAGTTTGCCACAGTGCCATAGTGTGTGGTTATCAAGGGTGACAGCTTTCATGTCTCTGGGCCATCCTGCCTGGGCTTTTGTCCCAGAGGAGAGCAGTCTCTTAAGCACTCCTGGGTTTTCGAGTGACTCCTCTGGCACGGGGAGGCTTTTTCCACTTTGGTTTGCGCATGAAGGCTTGTCTCTGATGTAAGCCCCACTCCAGCTGCTCTTCCTGTGTAACTTTCAAATTGGATGACCAGCAGCTGCCCTAGAGAACTGCCTAGAAGCTTTTGAATCTTCAACCAGTCATCCCTGCCTGCTCAGGGGAACGCACTTTCTTACCTTGCCCCTCAGCCTTGGCCACCTTTCCTTGCTTCCTTCCTTCCGTTGTGTCAGTTTCTCAGTTGTTGCTATGAACTTGAGCCCGTTGGACTGAATGCATTGTAACTCGCTGCCCTCTCTAGACTGACTACCCTTGTCTGGTATTTTCCATCTGTTTTTCCGTTGCTTCTGAGCACCATTGAATATGTGCCTCCATATCAGACGTTAGATGAGAAATCACAGAAATTAGATTTTTGAACATGGAAACCATCTCTTTCAAAACACAATTTTTTTCTTGTCTGAAACAAACCACAGTCAGTATATTTGTCTTCAGGGTGAGGTTAAAAAAAACATTTCTCAGACTAATTTCCTAAATGCTAATTTTGTTAGCTGTTGAGTGATGAGTGTGAATGTATGTATGAGAGATAGTAAGTACTTGACTCTTGTGGTCAGAGCCTTAAAGTAGAATTCCATGGGCTTGACATACTTGTAAAAACCAAGCTGGATAAATTCCCATGATGCCGGGCTCCTGGCGTAGTGTCCAAGGGGTAATAACTCCTCAGTGCCTCCTCCCTGTGTCAAAACAAAAATAATCATGCAGTTCAAAAGACAAATGCTCGATCGCTGTCTGTATAAGTCTCCACCAGCTGTGTCACCTGTGTAACCACAGAGGAGAAATGGAAAAGGAGTGACAGGGAGAGAGCCAGGTAGGTGAGTGCCAGTTGTGACATACAGAACAAAGGACCGTTTTTTTTCCCTTACCTTCAAAACCCTATGGCTGGGCCGGGCATGGTGGCTCACGCCTGTAATCCCAGCATATTGGGAGGCCAAGGCGGGTGGATCACCTGAGGTCAGGAATTCGAGACCAGCCTGGCCAACATGGCGAAACCCTGTCTCTGCTAAAAATACAGAAATCAGCTGGGCGTGGTGGTGGGCGCCTGTAGTCCCAGCTACTCAGGAAACTGAGGTAGGAGAATCACTTGAACCCGGGAGGTGGAGGTTGCAGTGAGCCGAGATTGTGCCACTGCACTCCAGCCTGGGCAACAGAGCGAGACTCTGTCTGGAAAAACGAAAACCCTGTGGCTGTCTTTGTTATATTGTTTCTTTAATATTTTGAATGTCCATGAGAAAGCACAGAGGAACATTATACTAAGTATGGAGTGTGTGGGGGTGGGATGTACAGGTGTACATGTGGTGAGGGATGGTGAAATGTTGTTCTTTAAGAGGTGGAGGCACACAAAGATACTTCTATGACATGAAAGGAATTGCAGGTGTTCTTCAGCTTTTGTAAGCCCATACAGTGTTTCCAAACATTTTTGTTTATGTATAAGTTGATACATGACACGTGACACATTGAAGGAGAGAGAAATTTATTTTGAGCATTAGGAAGGACAGGAAGAATCCAAAACCCAGAATCTAAACTCTGTGCTTCCTTGCTTGCTTATTTATTTAGTTACTTACTTACTGAGATGAAGTTTCACTCTGTCGGCCATGCTAGTGTGCAGTGGCACTATCTCAGCTCACTGCAACCTCCACCTCCCAGATTCAAGCAATTCTCTTGCCTCACCCTTCCAGGTAGCTGAGACTATAGGTGCCTGCCACCACGCCCAGCTCATTTTTTTGTGTGTTTTTAGTAGAGACGGGGTTTCCCCATATTGGTCAAGCTGGACTTGAGCTCCTGACCTCAAGCAATACACCCACCTTGGCTTCCCAAAGTGTTGGGATTACAGGCATGAGCCGCTGTGTCTGGCCTAAATTCTGTGCTTTTAGAAAAGACGATTATGGAACCATAGAACATGAGCACTGGAAAGGGCCTTCAGGATTCTCTAACCCTCATGTTTTTATACTTGAAGAAGTTCTCGGGCCCAGAGAGAGAAAGGGACTTGCTTAAACCACTTAATGTCAATAAGCTGGGACTGGAAGCAGGTTGCCTAACTGCCCAACTGCTGACTGCACCGTATTACAAATAAAGACACAGTTTATATTTTTGGAAACTTTTGGAAGATGCCTACTTGCTATGTTAGTTTCCCCTCCTAGCTGATCAGGCTTACCATGGAATTTCCCTACTTGTTTTTATTTTGCTAGTGTTTCAAGAACATAGTAGCAACTTTGAAGTTGCTAGTTATTTTCGAGATCCATGACAACTCCCAAATATAGGGATGTTGATGTGATATTTTCTAAGGTGCTATTACATTGAGAGTTAAGTCTTTCAGGTTCAGTAAATGAATTATCCCACATCGATTTTTTTCTTTTTTTTTGAGACAGAGTCTCGCTCTGTCGCCCAGTCTGGAGTGCAGTGGCATGGTCTCGGCTCACTGCAACCTCCACCTCGGGTTCAAGTGAACCTCCTGCCTCAGCCTCCTGAGTAGCTGGGATTACAGGCACGCCCCACCATGCCCGGCTAATTTTTGTATTTTTAGTAGAGACGGGGTTTCACCATGTTGGTCAGGCTGGTCTCGAACTCCTAATCTCGTGATCTGCCTGCCTCGGCCTCCCAATGTGCTGGGATTACAGGCATGAGCCACCGCGCCCGGCCCCCACATTGATTTTTTAAGTGAGAGTAGATTCATAAGTTAGCAAGCAGCCTGAGTAATAGAGGTGTTCAGAAAAACATTTCAATTTCTTATTCCAAAGCTGCAATATACAAGCTATTAAATTTCTAATATTACCCTTGTTGGAGAGTGTCTTATAGTAGCCTCTATTTCTGATTCTCCAAAGGAATGGCTCTAAATAAATGTTCATATCTCTGTATAGATATTGATTTCTGTATTATCTATCTGCAGGGTGTTCCTGAAAATGAAAGGAGAACTACCAAAGCAGAGAGTGCTTGGCTTTTCCGGATGTGGTACAACTTTGATCATAAGTATCCTTAATTGAGGGAAAAAAAAAGGATAGTGTGGACATAGATAATTACAGTTTAATGGAACAAGTGTTTTGACTATTCTCTTCCTGGAGCGGAATATAAAACCTACCTTTCATCTTCCCTTTCCCCATCAGTGCTGTGGAAAAGGAAACCCACACAGACAGATTCCTCTTCAAACCCATGAAACCATAGGGACTGGTCATTTCAGAAGCTGGCTGTGTAAAGGGAACCAAAGCCCAAATGACATACTTTCTTTGATATATAGGTTTATTTATTGAGCAAGCTTTAACATTTGTTGTCCTTTAGCTAATTTAGTGAATCCCACGGAAGGTATTTCTTGGTTCTTGTCTGCGTACTTGGCGGGGTAAGAGAGGAAAGGCTTGGGAAAAAACATGAGAATGAAATCAGAATGCGATAATGTTCGATACTGCGCTGTTCAGCAATACACTTTTTTTCCCCTGACCTTTCCAAAGACTAGGAGATTCTCTCTGTTCAGCATGCCACAGATAGCTAATGTTTTTGTTTGCCAGATTTCCTTCTTGCCCTGTTGTAAGTCTGTTTCATAGCTATACTCTGAGTACTGTTGATATTCTATAACCTCTTTAAATCAGGGATCCCCAACTCCCAGGCCACGGACCAGTAGTGGTCCGTGGCCCGTTGGGAACCGGGCCGCACAGCAGGAGGTGAGCAATGGGCCAGTGAACATTACCGCCTGAGCTCCGCCTCCTGTCAGATGAGCAGCATTAGATTCTCACAGGAGCCCGAACCCTGTTGTGAACTGCACATGCAAGGGATCTAGGTTACATATTCCTTATGAGAATCTAATGTCTGATGATGTGAGGTGGAACAGTTTTATCCCAAAACTGTTTTGTTCCCAGCCCCATCCATGGAAAAATTGTCTTCCACAAAACCGGTCCCTGGTGCCAAAAGGATTGGGGACCACTGCTTTAAATCATGCCTTTTAAACATTTTATCATTATTAAAATTAATTTATTTGAAAATTCACCTAGCAAAAAGAGCCATGGAGTTCTTTCAGGCTCTGATTTATCAGTAAATGATTCAAAACTTGGTTTATGTTCTATTGAAGCAAATTGGAGACAACTGTGTAAGAAATTTGTCCTTGCTTTTAACTTTCTGATGAAAGCCTTGTATATTTAAGAAAAATCACTTGACACTTAATGATTAGAAGCTACTACTTACCATGTTCTGTTTGGTAAGTTTTGCATTCACTGTTTGCAAGTACTTCAAAATTAAATTATTGTATAGAAACAAGAATGCAAGCATATCTGGGGTATTAAGACTCCCATTAGAGAAAGAGAGCCTGGCTCTTAAAATTTTTTAAAGATTATGTCATTACTTTTGGCTCCATTGTCAGGGTTTTGGATATAAGCCACTCTCATATCTCTTGGGGCTTTTTCATCCCTCTAATTTAGCAATAATTTTTTAGTGAGTTTTCTGCATAAAATGTTTTGTACATTTTCTGCATAATATATAAAACAGTTCAATGATCCTAATATTGAGAAAGAGTAGAATAATAGCTTATTCTTCTGTATATTTTATAGAAGTAAACACCAAGGCTCATTTGACTCAGTATTGCCCTATTAAGTCCTACTCAATGAAGACCTGATCATTTTAATACCTAGTGCCCTGATATAATTAAATATTCATTATTTTAGATTTCAGTTCATTTATGTAGGCAAATGATTTGTTATAATTGTGATATAACTTGAATACAATAAAGTACACGAATCTTAAGTGTACAGCTTAATGAATTTCAACCTGTGTCAACAACTTGTGCCTCCCACCCATACAAAGATATAAATGAACATTCTCTATCCCCCTCCACAAAGGGGTAACCATGATTCTGACTTTCATCAACATGGGTTAGTTTTACCTGATTTTGATCTTTATGTATATGGATTCGTATATTAGGTATTCGTTTCTGTCTTGCTTCTTTCACTCGACATCTGTGTAATTTATCCCTATTGTTTCATGTAACAGCGATTCATTCTTTTTTTATTGCTGTAGTAGGGTAGAGCTCTGTAGTAGGAATATACTACAGGATTTTTGTTTTTAACCAGTCTACTGTTAATAAATATTTGGGTTGTTTCTAGCTTTTGGCTATTACAAAAACCTGCATGAATATATATCTTTTGGTGGACATAAGCACTCATTTCTCTTGGGTATATACCAAGGAGTGCAAGGAGTGGAATTTAGGACAAGTGTATGTTTAACGTGGTTTTTTGTTTTGTTTTGTTTTGAAGTAGTGTCTGGCTCTGTCACCCAGGCTGGAATGCAGTGGCACAATCTTGGCTCACTGCAACCTCTGCCTCCCAGGCTCAAGTGATCCTGTAAACTCAGCCTCCTGGGTAGCTGGGACTCCTGATGCATGTCATCATGCCCAGCTATTTTTTTTTTTTTTTCAGTGTAGAGGCAGGGTTTCACCATGTTTCCCAGGCTGGCCTTGAACTCCAGGACTCAAGTGATCCACCCACCTCAGCCTCTCAAAGTACTGGAATGATAGGAGTGAGCCACTTGCCCAGCCTGTTTAGCTTTAAAACAGACATTGCCAACCAACCAGTTCTCCAGAGTGATTGCAACCAGTTTAATTGGTTTTAACCAACTTGGTGAATTTATGATTATTTCCATCAGCAAATTAAGGGAGTTCTATTTTTCAGCCTTTTAAATTTTAGCCATTTTGATGGGTGTGTAGTGATACCTCATATGGTTTAATTTGCATTTCTCTGATGACCAGAGAGGCTGAGCACCTTTTCTTGTTTTTTGACCATTTAGATATCCTCTTTTGTGAAGTCTAAGTCTTTTGTCCATTGTTTAACTGAGTTTTTTTTTTCTCTCATTGATTTATAGTTCTCTCTATATTCCTGAATTGAGTTTTTTTGTTGTTGATTATTGTATTTTTTCTCAGTCTGTAGCTTGCCTTTTCATTTTCTTAATCCTGTATTTAAGGAGTAGATGTTCTTCAATTTAATGAAGCCTATTATATTTTGTTTATTTTTAAGATAAGTTCCCACTCTCTCACCCAGGCTGGAGTGCAGTGGTGCAATCATAGTTCACTGTAGCCCCAACCTCCTGGGCTCAGGTGATCCTCCTGCCTCAGCCTCCTGAGTAGCTAGGACTACAGGTGCATGGCACCACACCTAGTTAGTTTTTTAAAGTTTTTTATACAGACAGGGTCTCACTTTGTTGCTCAGGCTAGAAGTCCATTTTATTCACCTTTTATGGTTAGTGTTTTCTGTGTCTTAAGAAATCTTCCATATCCCAAGGTCGTGAAGATATCTTCCTGTTTTCTTCTAGAAGTATGATTGCTTTAACTATCACATTTAAGTCTTTGATCCATCACAAATTCATTTTTGTGCATGGTGAGAGATAGTGGGTCAAGATCTACTTTTTTCCATATGCATATCCAGTTGATGCAGCACCATTTATTGAAAAATAGCATCCTTACCCCACTGAATTGCAGTACAATGTTTGTTGTAAATCACTTGGCTGTATAAGTGGGGATAAGTTTTTGTACTCTCTTTTTTAATCCTCTTTCTCTATTTTTATATCAATACCATACCCTTTTTATTACTGTACTTTATAATAAGTCTTGCTATCCAGTAGAGTAATTAAAATCTGGCTTTGTTCTTCTCCAGTATAGCCTTGGCTATTTTGGGTGCTTTGCGTTTTCCTTTAAATTTTAGAAACAGCTTGTCAATTTACACACATGTGCACGTGCACACACACACACACACACAACTGCTGGCAAGTTTATTGGGTTTGTATTGAATCCATAAATGAATTTGGAGAGAAATGATATCATAACAATATTGAGACTTCCGTATCATAAACACAGCATATTGCTCCATTCATTTAGGTATTTTAAAATTTCTCTCATTGATGGTTTGTACTTTTCAGTACACAGCTCTTGTACATTTTCATTAGATTTATTCCTAAGTATTTGATGTTTTTGATCCTATTGCAAATGGTATTTATTCTATTTTATACTTGTTTGATGTAAATATGTAGATAGAAAATTGGATATTTATTTATTTATTTATTTATTTATTTATTTATTGAGACAGAGTCTCGCTCTGTCGCCCAGGCTGGAGTGCAGTGGTGCAATCTCGGCTCACTGCAACCTCCGCCTCCCGGGTTCAAGTGATTCATCTGCCTCAGCCTCCCAAGTAGGTGGGACTACAGGCGCCCGCCACCACGCCCAGCTAATTTTTTGTATTTTTAGTAGAGGTGGGGTTTCACCGTGTTTGCCAGGATGGTCTCCATCTCCTGACCTCGTGATCTGCCCGCCTTGGCCTCACAAAGTGCTGGGATTACAGGCGTGAGCCACTGTACCCAGCCTAAAATTTGATTTTATATATGGACCTTGGGTCCAGCAGTCTTGCTAAGTTCACTTAGGATTTCTAATAGATACTTTTTGGTCTTCTATATACATAATTAAATGATCTATGAGTATTTTTTTTTCTTTTCCAATCCCTGTATTTCTTTTTTGTGTCTTTTTACATTGGCTTTTGTAGAGGACTTCTTCAGTGCAATGCTGAATATAAGTGATGATACAGGACGTTCTTATCTTATTCCTGACCTCAGAGGGAAATTTTTCAATATTTCACCATTAAGTACGATGTTAGCTATACGTTTTTGGATATATCCTTTAGCAGGTTAAGAGCATTCTCTTTTATTTCTAGTCTGCTGAGAGTTTTTATCATGAGTTTTTGTCTGCTGAGAATTTTTAGTATCAGATGCTTTTTCTGCATCGAGATGATCATGTGTTTATATTTTTTTCTTTAATCTGTTATTTTGATTTTCATTGATTGATTGTTTGAATGTTAAACTAGTCTTGCATTGCTGGAACAAATTCCACTTGGTCATGATGTGTTATCCTTTGTGTATATCTCTGGATTTAATTTGCAAATACTTTGCATCTGATTTTTGTGTCTATTTTTATGAACAATATTGGCTTGTGATTTTTTTCTTATAGTGTCCTTGTCAGGTTTCTATAACAAGATTAAGCTGGCCTCATAAAATGAATTGGGAAGTATTCCTTCATTCTCTGTTCTCTGAAGGAGTGATAAGATTAGTGTTATTATTATTATTATTTAATGTTAGGAAAGTTTTACCAGTGAAGCCATTTGAGCCTGGAGTTTTCTGTAGGAGAAAGTTTTTAATTTCATTAATAAATACAGGACTATCTAGGTTTTCTTTTCTTTTTTTTCTTTTTTTAAAACCATTTGTCAACATCTGGTGAGTTTTTTTTTTTCTAAGGAATTTTTTCTTGTAGAGTCAAACATCAAGACTTGTTAGCCTCAGTAGTACCCATTCAGTACCAGAAGATGAAGACCTGGTCATTTCTTTACTCAAAACACTAGTAGAATTCATCATTCCAGTTTTTTAGTAGCTTTGTGTTTGGCCAGATGTTTTATAAAGCATGTTTATATACAGTGTTTTAATCTTTACTTAGAATTTATTAATATGAGGATTCATGAAATTTTCTCTGACTTTCTCATTTTTAATTGAGAACCACCTTAGGGTCTCATTTTAGAAAATGAGGAGGGAGGGCATGGAGGCTCATGCCTGTAAACCCAACACTTTGGGAGGCTGAGGTGGGAGGATTGCTTGAGGCAAGCTCAGTTCAAGACCAGCCCTAGCAACATAGCAAGACCCTGTCTTTGCAAAAATCAAATAAAAAAAAATTAGTTGGGCATTGTGGCACGTACCTGCTATGATCACCCACTGCACTCTAGCCTGGGTGGCAGAGTGACACTCTGTCTCAAAAAAATAAATAAATGAATAAATAAATAAAGTGGGGAATTTATGTGTCTGTATCCTTTTCTCCTTTTTCTTGTGATTCCCTCTTTTTTCTGTGTGTCATGTATTCTCATGTCTATTTTTATTTTTTGGCAAATAAATGAATACTGAAATGAGGGCCTACGATAAAGGGCCTCATGATACATAGTTTTTTAAAATGTCTTGAGATTTGACTTGACTTTCCTTCTTATAGTTTCCTAAGTAAACAGTCAGTCTGATACTGAAGTTTCAACTTAGAGCATGCAAGAGGCCAGCTGAATTCACAATAAATGATGAAAACCATTTTATTACTATGTTCTACTGGAACATTTAATTTCCTCTCTGGCCATTAACATTGTTTACTTTTTCCCTTATCTCCTTTAGTGCTCAATTTACAGCAAGGTTCCTTTTGGTTTTAGTAAAATCAGAAAAGCAGTGTGATGTAGTGGAAAGGGCACAAGATTTGAAATTCAGACCAATTTGGGCTAGCAGATTGGTCCCCATTTACCTCATGGTGTAGCTTTAGGCAGGTCATTGACCTCTCTGAGCCTCAGTTTCCATATCTGTGAAGTGGAGATGATAAAATACCCCTTTGCTATTTCACTGCCATCATGTGAGGAGGAAATGAGACCATAGATGTGAAAGCCCTTTGCTGTCCTCCGAAGTGGTTGCTGTACTGTGATGGTGATTATTATCAAACAAGTTGCTCCTTTAAATTTGTAAAGAAAGGACCACAGCTCTTCCTTAACCACCGCAGCTATCTGAAGCCTCTGCTGACTCACAGCGGGCCTCCGCTGACAACAACACTCCCTGCCTGCTGTGGACCCATCGCCAGGTGCCTCACCAGCCCCCAGGCTTACGAAGTAAGTTGGTTTTATCCAAAACTAAATTCTTCAGTAAGTTAAATTTATCTGCTCTGTGGATGAGTCACTGGTTTTATTTTATTTTGGTTTGGTTTTCTGCCTTTGAGGTATAAATTGCATGAGAGGGAATTTAAGCATATTTTGCTCAACCAGAAAATACGCTGAAACCTATAAATATAATTCACAGCCTTTGAAACAGCATTTGAAAACAGATATAGAATCGTGCCTCATCTTACTGTGGGTGATTTTAGTAAATAGTTCTATTTCCCTGCTGGCTTTCATTTCTTTGCAGTATGTGTCCTGAGCTCAGTACTAAATGTGTATGCTTTCATCCACAAATGAGGGTTGTCTCAGTTACATTGAGAGGATTTTAAAACAATTTTGACATCCCTAAAGTGCAACAGATGGTCTATTATTTCACACCTCCCAACCTTTGGATGTTTGAGAAGGCTATCTGCCTCTGTTCCACATTGCTGGGACGCATGAGCATATCTAGATAGAATCTGAATTCCATATTTTTTCCTTAGCTACCAAAATGTGATTGGTAATTTGATAAATATTGCTACTAAGAAAAAAATAACAGAAATGCTAGCTGGCCTTTGTTTTTAAATGTGCATGTTTTTATTTTTCAAGTTCTTTTTAAAAAACCTTCCATTCTGGCCAGGCTTGGTGGCTCATTCCTGTAATCCCAGCACTTTGGGAGGCCGAGGCGGCGGATCAGCTGAGGTCAGGAGTTCAAGACCAGACTGGTCAACATGGTGAAACCCAGTCTCTACCAAAATTACAAAAATTAGCTGGGCACAGTGGCGTACACCTGTAATCCCAGCTACTCGGGAGGCTGAGGCAGGAGAATCGCTTGAATTGGGGAGGTGGAGGTTGTAGTGAGCAGAGATCGTGCCACTGCACTCCAGCCTGGGCGACAGAGTGAGACTCCGTATCAAAAAAAAAAAAAAAAAAAAAGAAAGAAAAGAAAAAAAGGGAAAGAAAAAGCCTTCCATTCTAAACCAACCTTTCAGAAATAATCTATGACATCATATAGGCTCCCCTGTTAACAAAGCCCACCAGTTTTGACTACTTAGATGCAACATGCAGAACCTTGAGAGGGGAAGCTATAGTGAAGCTGTGTAGACATGCACCACCCACACCTCCCTCCCCCTGCCCCCATTCCCTGTGAGTGAACCTCATGTGAAAGCAGATTGTATAAGAAATGGACAGGAGAGAGTAGGCAGAGTAGGGGTTGCATCTGGGCCAGGGAGGAGCATCCTACGGCTTTGTGTTATGTCGTGTCAGTGCATGTTTCTGACAAACTGTGCCTGTGAGATGGGGCACACACCCCATGTTGCCCCTCCTCTCCCTTCCACATTGCCCAAGCTCCCCTCTCAAACATTGTCTCCATTTCCACCATGCCCTGTTAGCCCACATAACTGTGCAGAGGAGTCAGCCAGCTCTGTTGGTTCAGGCAGTGAAGCTTGGCTCTTGGATTCCAGAGACCCACTCGCTGTCACCAAAAGCCAGAAGAGGTCCACAACAACCCTGTGTCCTTGGAATGCAGCGAAACACAACAGGCTCCCTAGAGCAGCTGTAACAAAGTACCAAAAACCGAATGGCTTAAACAATAGAAACTTATCATCCCTTATTTCTGGAGGCTAAAATCCAAAGTCAAGTTGTTGACAGGGTCAGTTCCTTCTAGGCTGTGAGGGAGAATCTGCTCCAGGCCTCTCTTCTAACTCCTGGTGGCTTCCTGGTGATCTTGGACCTTCCTTGACTTATAGATGCATCACTATGTATCTCTACTTTCATCTTCACATAGGGTTCTACCTGTGTGCATGCCTACCTCCGTGTCCAGATTTCTCCTATTCATAAGGACACCAGTCATATTGAATCAGGGCCTACCTTATTTCCAAACAAGACCCTATTTCCAAACACGGTTACATTCACAGGTGCTGGGGGTTAGGACTTCGACATCTTTTGGTGGGGGGTGGGGGGGACACAATTTAACCCATAACAACCATCACAATTTTTTTTTTTTTTAGACAGAGTCTCGCTCTGTCACCCAGGCTGGAGTATAGTGGCGTGATCTTGGCTCACTGCAACCTCCACATCTCGGGTTCAAGCGATTCTTATGCCTTAGCCTCCCAAGTAGCTGGGATTACAGGTGTGCACCGCCACGCCCAGCTCATTTTTCTGTATTTTTTAGTAGAGACGAGGTTTCGCCATGTCAGCCAGGCTGGTCTTGAACTCCTGGCCTCAAGTGATCCACTCACCTTGGCCTCCCAAAGTGCTGGGATTACAGGCATGAGCTGCTGCACCTGGCCCAGACGTAATTTTTTATATTATCTTTGTTAACTGCTTTTTTTAGTTATAAAACTAGCAAGCTCGTGGCCAAATGTCCATACAGTATGGAACGTACAAAATGAAAAATCAAAGTTGCCTTCCTCCTACCTGCAGTCCTCGAGGCAGTCTTTATTATAGGCTCACTGTGGATACTTCCTGATATATTTTATTGCAAATGAATATGTGTATATATGGCTTTGTTATTGTTTTACACAAATGGGATTATAATAGGCATATTGTCCCGTTACTTGCTTTTTTTTTTTCAATTACTGACACATCATGGATACCTTTATTGTGAGTACGTTAGATGTCTTACCTTCTCTTTTCATGGCTACGTACTATCCCATTTCATAGCTATAGCAAAATTCATGTATTCAGTCTCTTAAGGATAGACATTTCAGTCGTTTCCTTTTTGCTATTATAAACAATACTTATAGTGAATATTCTTTTACATATAAACTTACCTATGTAAAAGTATATAGAATAGATTTTAAAGGTAAAATCACTGGGTCAAAAGGCATGTGCATTTTAAAATTTGATAGATATTGCCCCAAACCTCAAACTTAATAAAGATATTAGAAGGTACTGAAGAGTCCCTGTGGACCTGTGAAGGAGCCACAGAGCTTGTGAATATTGCTGAATCAAGTGATAGATACTGGTTAGATAGACTTACTGTCCTAACTAGATTAGACAGGAAGGGATTTGGGCTGGTTGGTGGATATGAGTTTGTTTGTTTTTGAGATGGGTTCTGGCTGTGTTGCCCAGGTTGGCCTCAAACTTCTGGGCTCAAGCAGTCCAGCAGTCCTCCCGCCTTAGCCTCCCCAGTAGCTAGGACAATAGACATGTGCCACCCATACCCAGCCGTTTATTTTTCAGTTCACACTTTTTTTGGCCTTTGAGTATTTAGGGGAATTTCTAGCAACAGCAGATTAAATTGCTTTTTAGATTTTGTCTAATAGTCTTCTCAGTCTATTTGATGGTCTTAGACAAATTCAAAATTTTCAAACAGACATGGGATTTAGAAAGCTGGAGAATATACTTCCCTCAAGGAGCATCAATGACAGACTGTTTTATGCTAGATCAATGTGAATATTTAGAATGATCCTTTCTCTTTAAAGTCATTTAGAAAAAATGACTTCTTCTGTTTTTTAAAAGTAATATGTACTCATTATAATAAAATTTCAGATAATACAGAAACATAAGAAAAGACTTTTCTATACACACATTTTTTATTTGCCAAAATGGGACTATGTATTCCTGATACTTTTTCCTTTTGTAGGACCTTATTTAAGTATACTATTTTTGTCATAATATTTCCATGAGAACCAAAGCTTATGGAGCTGCAGTGAGGGCTTGATATGTTTCTCTGTACCCCAAACTGTATTAGGTGGTTGGACTACGTAGCATTTACTATGTGTCTTCACCACATGTGTATCGGTCTGCTCCCCCGACACACTAGAGTCTAAGCCTCTTGAGGGCAGATCGATACACACACAGTTACAGCTCAAGGGTAAGTGCCACTACAGGGAGAGGGCCAAGTACAGGATGCCACGAAAGCACACAGGAAGGACAGCTAACCTAGTCCTAGAAGCTCAAGGAAGACTTCAGAGCAAAAGTGATAAAAGGATGTTAGTCATGTGAAGGGAGAGAGGGGTCATGTAGAAGGACCTGGAGGTAAGAGAAAGCACGAGGAGTCTGGGCAGCTGTCACACTTCAGTCTGGTTGGCAGACAATGGGGCCTTTGGTGTGGGAGGGGCAGATTGTGGCAGGAGAGGAACTACAGAGGCCAAGCCACGCTGTATTTTAAGCCAAGGTATGGACTTTAGACTTTATCCTGAGGGCAGTGGGCTACCACTTAAGGGTTTTAAATGGGAGATCCTCAAAAATACTCCTATTGGAAATGTCTCTTGAACTCCTCAACAATTCTTAAATCTTACTTTATTTGCATTTAGAACCAGGAACAGTTGAAAGATGATGATTCTGATCTTATTCTCAATGATGGTGATATCAGTTTGACATATGGAGATTCTACTGTGAACACTGAATCAGCCACATCCAGTGCCCCAAGGAGATTTATGGGAAACAGTTCTGAAGATGCCTTGGATCGGGAGCTTGCATTTGGGGACCATGAACTGGTCATTCGAGGAACACGCCTGGTTCTTCCAATGGATGATTCTGAACCCCCGCTAAATTTGTTAGATAATACGAGACACGGTCCAGCCTAAGCTTACTAATACTCACTTAGTGATTTGTAAAATTTGCACATGTGATTGTGAAGAAATTTGTACTACCTAAAAGTCCCAGTGCATGTCTCTGAATGTTTAAGCTATATAAATGCTATTTATATGGCGTAGAAAGAATATAAATATCCTGTACATGGCAGATTGTGAACAAACTATATTCCTTTAAGTTTTCCTGGTTGCACTCTGTAGACTGGATCTGTTTTAGGAAGTTACTTTTACAGTGATGTTGTGTGTTCTGTTAGTTTACGTCTCAGTTAAAGTAAAAAAAGTGACGGATTTTCTCTTTCTTAAACTTACCTGACACTTAACCAGAGTACCAAGTTCTCGTGATGTGAATTAATTTTTTTGTGTGCTAGGGGAGGGAGAGTGAGGAGGGAGTGTTATTTCCTTGGGAACCTAGGGAGGAGAGGTTCCTTTGTTGGGAAACTTTTGTTGATAGCTGCTGCCTTTGTCCTGACCGTTTTCTTTCCCTTTTCTCTGGTGGCCTGTTGTGGTGCAACGAGCTGATGGCATTTGATCTTGCCCCATTCAGGTTGGGGAGTGAAGTGTGAGGACCCTTTTCCCCTGCTTGCTGTGAAAGCACAGATTCATTGACTACAGTACACTGTTGTTCAGAAAAGAAGGCTGCAAATGATTTCTGAGACGTTATGTCTTTTCTTCCAGACCAAGACCATAGATGGAGTCGCATCTAGCCAGTTTAACCAAAGTACAGGTGTATATAGTTCAGGGCACTTGATTTAGATTTGGAGGGGCTGGGATGGGCAGAGAGCAAGAGGTGAGTAAAGAGAATGGTGGTTTTAGAGATCTCTCTTCCCAAATGTGTAAATATTCTATACCAGATAAGTTTAAGAGATTTAATTGCTGCTTAATTTTTGATTATGTACTTTATCTGTATAGCAAGCTTTGTCGTCAGAAGTTTTTATATCGATTTAAATTGCTGCTCTTTAGCAGCCAAACAGGAGCAAAATGTAAAATTTTTGAACTTACTGTGTCTAATCATCATTTGTTAGTCTGTAGTTAATGTCAACAGTTAATTTATGAACCCACGATCGTTTCACACTGCACCAGTCAGTCATAAGAGAAATCGAATATTCTGGAGCATTGATTGCAGCAAGGTGGCTCCTTTGTGTGCAGCAGGTGTAGTAGTCTTCATTTTCATGGTACTTTTTAATATTAATTACCTAAGCTGCCATGCATTTTTTTTTTTTACAGTTTTCAAGGAAGAGCACAGAACAATTTCTCATTTCATATTTGGAGTATGAAAGTAGATTCTATTTTGTAATGCCGATAATACCTAAAGGTGCATTGAATGCTTGGAAGAATGCTTTTTGATGTTGATTTTGACCTGTTCAGGATTCAGAAGAAAAACAAACTTTTTTGGATTTTTTTTCCCTCAGTTCTGAGTAGCATTGCCTTAAATCTTACCCAGTTAGAACATTGGTTTATTTACATGATGTTCAGATTTTCCAGTGAAAAATACCCTTCCGAACAAAACATGTACTTACTCTCCAAAAGGCATCTGTGCTATTGCAAACACTCCTTGAGATTTTAAGGGAATTCTAATGTTGTACCCTTTCGTGGCAGCTTTGACTGTTGGCATAGCCATTTGTTACGTAGTGGTAGCGACTTTCCTGCTATGCAGGAATCCCTCCCATGAAGTGTATGTTTTACATGATGTGTGCCTCTTCACGCAGTAAATAGTTTCTTGTTAATGTATGTTTGAGGAGTTTGAAAGTCAGTGTCATTTACCCACAAAGTTATTAAAGTTGTAAAAGGTTATACAATAATTTAACAACTACCTTTTTTATTCTGTCGGGTTACTGACCTCAGTTTATGTAAATACTTAGCATGACAAATTCAGTAACTCGTCTATTTCAGCATGCGTAAGACTTTTCACTAGGGAAACTGATAAAGCTTGAGTCAACTAAATCTGCCTTCATACTTTATCAAGGGGAACCAAGCCTGCTGTGCTTACATCAGCATCTGAAAGACTTTCCTCTCCTCTAATCTGTGTACACATCTCCAAGCAAGGAAGAAAAAACAAACTCTGCTCAGACGTCTATGAAACACCTGAATGAACTTTGATGAAGTACAGTCTGAGTTACCATCATGCACAAGTAGAACTGCTCTTGGACTTGTTTTCCTGTTGTTTGTGGAACCTACGCGTTTGAATGACTTGAACGTTGCATCTTTTAAAGTTATTTTTTAAGGTTTCTTGGTATTTATCCTAGTTGTCCGTGTTTGGCAATGTGCTGTTAAAGTAATAGACTTTTAATCTTTATGTATTTTTTGTTTTCTCTGGAGTACTTGGACAGATGTTATAGTGGTTTCTTTTAGGAAAATCTGTCATTAAAAAAGTTATAGCCTTGCAAATAACCACTCACAGTATTTGAGTCACAGTTTATTCTAGTGAGACGTAAAGAGTGCTGACTTCATTTATTTTTCTACCTATATACCTACTGGAAAAGGGGAAGACTAATGTTTTCAAATAAACAAACAGAAACCTAACAGAACTTAACTTATGGGGTGGCAAATTTTTGGTGCTTATGTGTAAGGGTGGATGTATTTGCTTATGGTCACAATTGGACTCTTTAGGAAATATGACTCAAAGCAGTCAAATTCTGTTACATTGATTTGTAGCCTCTTAGCTTAGTAATGGATAATGTTATAAAAATGCTGGTATGGTGAGAGAGAATTCTATATCCAGTTAGGTGGGAAGGCAGTTCCCAGTATATCCAGTTAGGTAGGAAGGCAGTTCCAAGTTTGGCTAAAAGCACGATCACACAAATACAAATAGTCCTCCTTCCAAGTTAAAGACACGTCTCTCTGTGCATGAGAAGTTTTATAGGCTAGAGTTTGCTGACTGCAAGTTTATCTAGTCCAGCAATGGCACCAACCACACTGTCTGTTGTGTTTTGTTGTCATTCACTCCAGCTTCCTTGTTTATGGCCCAGTGAGAGACATTGGTGGGGGATGGTCCACATACAACAGGCTCTTTTCTTGAAGGAACCCATGTTTTCTAATTCACTACACAAAACCCTACATTAGATCTGAGCAGGTACAGTTGTTAACCTGACCCAATGCAGGAGTATAATGAGATGAGAGTCCCCGACAGGACGTACGCCACACAGATGATGTAGTGTGAAGCTTGAAAATAAATTGGAAATGATAATAATAGTTCCCATTTTTGAGCCCTTCTTAGGTACTGGTCATGTGTATACAAGGCATTTTAAAATCTATATTTTAATTTAATCATGCATTGAGGGCGCATTCTATCATCCTCAGTATACAGATGAAACTGAGGTGCAGAGAAGTCACATAGCGAGTAAGTGGCAGAGTCAGGACTCAAGTCAAGTCTGACTCCAAAGCCCAGATGCTTACTACTCTGCTGGCCCCAAAGGCAGGCTCTGCTGATTCATCCTGATTGTAACCAGAAGGATGAAGGGAATTGCAGAATTGCTTTCTAGCCTGCCGCCCCCGACCTGCTTGTCATCAGGCCAGGCTAAGGCATGAAGTCTCAGCTCTGTCCCTCCACTTGCTGCTGTGTTCTTGGCTGTCTTGTTGGTGTTCCCTGGTTGGGAGGGTCCTCGCATTTGTAGCAAAGGGCCCTCCAGTGTCTTGTTGGGCCCATGGGCGAGCAGCCTGCCTAGCAGCATTTCTTCATGCTCTACCTCCCAACGTTATCACCAAGGGGCCCGGATTTTATAGCAGAGTTTGCAGTCCTGAACAATGGCTTTGCATCTGCACAGTTAAGCATAGTAGAAAAAGCCCAGGCTCTGGAGTGACACAGACCTGAGTTCAAACCCAGGCTCTGCTGCTTGCTTATTGTGTAATGTTGACCACTTACTTCACTGAGCCTTTTAGTTTTCTCAGCTGTAGAGTTAATTCATTCAAGAAATATCTAAGTGCTTACTTTGTGCCACACACAGTGGAGATAGCAGCAAATAACTAAACAGTTCCAGCTCTCATGGAGAGTATTCTATGGGAGATGTAGCAATCTCATGGGGTTCTTAGGAATCATTCATGCAAGAAAGACTGATTGCCTTCTTGCTTTCTAGCAGGGGGGATATCTTGTCTTTTTGTTTTTTTTTGTTTGTTTGTTTTTGGTTTTTTCTTTGTTTGTTTTGAGACGGAGTTTCGCTTGGTTCGCTCTTGTCACCCAGGCTGGAGTGCAATGGTACGTTCTCGGCTCACTACAACCTCTGCCTCCCGGGTTCAAGCGATTCTCCTGCTTCGGCCTCCCGAGTAGCTGGGATTACAGATGCCCGCCACCATTACAGGCTAATTTTTGTATTTTTAGTAGAGACGGGGTTTCACCACTTTGGCCAGACTGGTCTCAAACTCCTGACCTCAGGCGATCCACCCACCTCGGCCTCCCAAAGTGCTGGGATTACAGGCATGAGCCACCGCGCCCAGCCGATACCTATCTTAAGTAATCAACAAATAAAAGAATCGTGGCTATGCGCGGTGGCTCATGCCTGTTATCCCAGCATTTTGGTCCAAGGCGGGTGGATCACGAGGTCAAGAGATTGAGACCATCCTGGCCAACATGGTGAAACCTGGTCTCTACTAAAAATACAAAAATTAGCTGGGCATGGTGGTGTGTGCCTGTAGTCCCAGCTACTCGGGAGGCTGAGGCAGGAGAATCGCTTGAACCCGGGAGGCAGAGGTTGCAGTGGGCCGAGATTACGCCACTGCACTCCAGCCTGGTGACAGAGCAAGACTCCGTTAAAAAAAACAAAAAAAAAAAACAAAAAAAAGAACATTGTAACTGCTAGCTGGATGTGATGGTGTGCACCTGTGGTCCCAGACACTCAACCCAGGAGGTTGAGGAAGGAGGATTGCTTGAGCCCAGGAAGTCAAAGCCACAGTGAGCTGTGATCACACCACTGCATTCCAGGCTGGGCAACAGAGTGAGAGCCTGTCTCAAAAAAAATTTAAAAAAATGCAGGACAGTATGAGAGGGTACTGTAATCTGGTGGTAAGGGGACTGGGGAAGATTGTCCTGATAAAGTGACATTTAGACCTCGAGTAAGTCAAGGGTCAGCCATGTGAAGCAGGGTGAGGACAAGGATCATTCCAGGCAGAGCGAACATTGATATTCCACCCGACCTTTATTCAGTCAAAACATTATTGAGTGACAAATACACCACATGCTGTGCTATCCTGTTTACGTACAGTGAGGAATACTATAGACACAGGCCACCCTTGCGGCACTTACAGGTTAGTGGGGAAGACAGTAAGTATCCAACAATTACATAAGCATAGCAAGGAGCATCTTGAACCAGAATCTGCCCCCACAGCATCCTCTCCCCCGCCTCTGTCCCACTGGATCTCTTAGGGCGAGTTCACTCCCTGCTTTTGTGTTGCCGCCTTCAGACATTTGAAAGGAGCTGGTATGTCTTCCCTGAGTCCTTCTGTCCCCATGCAAAACAACCCCATTCCCTTTCTGTCTTCAGGACATCTTCCAGAAGTCCATTATTCTTTTATGAACTCACCCAAGCGCACACTGGCTTTGTTTCAGTGGCCGCCTCACGTGCTCATCTTACAGTGGGTGGACTGTCCACAGAAAGTCTGGGCCAATAGTGCCCTGCCCTCGTAGAGCTTACATTCCAGTCGGGGAAGGCAGACTGTAAATCAACATACACACAAAATCATTCAAGTTGGGTAAGTGACAAATAGGAAATGAGATAGAGGGTGATGGGTGTGCAGAGGCAGGGTGGGTGTAGGAGGGGCATTCAGGAGGTCTTGCATAAGGGGTAACATTAAAACCAAGATCTGAAAGAGCCAGCCAGGCAGAGAACAGTGGAAGAGTGGTGAAAAGGTCTGGTTTGGGGTAGATGCTCAGCGCATGTTTGTTGAAAAGGAGTGAAATGCTCTCCTGACCTTTATGGAGCTGGATTTTGAAGTCCAGGGTGGTGGAATAAGGAAGCAAGAGGGTAACAGTCAGGAGGCCTGAGTCCTAGCCCCGCCCGCCACTAGGCACTTTTAGGAAGCCACTTCAACCTGCCTGAGCCTGTCTCTTCCTTTATAAAATGATGACAGTTCGCTGAGCTATGACCATGTGCCAAGCACTGTGGTAGGTACTGGATACTGGTTCCAGCCCCAAGTCACTGCCAGGCCTATTGCGGGGGGATCAGATGAAGTGATGTACATTGAAATGTTTTGACTGGGATTCAGAAGACTCTCGAAACCAAGTCTGAATATTCGATAAGGTTTGCTGATAGGTGCTATTTGAATAAAATATGGAAGAGTCTTTGCAGACCATGCAGCTACTTTGGGCTGCTTTTCTTTGGAATCTCCAGTTCAGCAATTTGGAGGTGCCCCAAGTGGTTGCCACGGGAAAGAGTGAATTCTGAGAACTGGCTTAGTTGGGGCTGTCATGGCTGGAGCCTGAACTCCATGAGACCTGACAATTTCTGGCCAATTCTGCCCAGTGAAAGAACCCTTTCCTTTTTTTTTTGAGATGGAGGATCATTGCAACCTCCATCTCCCGGGTTCCAGCAATTCTCCTGCCTCAGCCTCTCGAGTAGCTGGGATTACAGGCATGTGCCACCACACCTGGCTAATTTTTTATTTTTAGTAGAGACAGAGTTTCACCATGCTGGCCATGCCGGTCTTGAACTCCTGACCTCAGGTGATCCACCTGCCTTGGCCTCCCAAAGTGCTGGGATTACAGGCATGAGCCACCGCCCCCGGCCAAGAACCCTTTCCTTTACCATGAACCTGTACTGCAGTTGCAGCTTGAGGAGAGGACTCCTGTTCTCCGTATCCCTATAGGACACCAGGTTGGCTCATTTTCCATTTGCAGCTGTCTGGTAGGCACTGGGTCCTGCTAAAGAGACACAGCTTAGTTGTGCATGTCACTTCTTTTTCAGTGATGAAAAAATGTATTGAAAGCTCTCTGAGCACTTCTTGGAAACACGGTTTAATTTCTCAAGATTCGTTGGAATTTTGAAGTGGTTCACTGTATGTTTAAATACTAATCCTACAAAAATTGCTTGAGAAGTATTCAATTTTTGGTTGCTTTGGGAGTCATGAGTCTTTATTGCATGTTTTTTTTTTTTTTTCTGTTCATTTGAATTTCTTATACAGCTGTGTTCCCATGTGGACAAGGCAAAAAAACATGTGAGCTGTTTTTTCACCAGAAAAAAATCTGGAACACTTCTGTCAGATAATAGAAGTTGCCTGTTTTTTCAATCTTAGAGTTGGTTTCGTGTGAGAAAGCAAGATAATGGCAATTGGACCCCCAATTGTGCTACAAAATTGGTTTTTTAACACTTTTTTGAAACTCAACAATCAAAGTTTCATTTGCTGAGGGGAACGAAAAGGTTGATATTTAAACACTCCAGTCAATGAATATTTTGCTTACTAACATCCAGTCACTGAGAACCTCACCTGGGCTGAGCCCTGGGCCAGGCGCTGGGAACACAGAGGTGACAGAATCATTTTTCAATTGAAAAACAAATGCAGCCAATTAAGTAAGAGCATTGCCATTGTGTGAAAAGCATTAGAAGGGGGGCGCTGAATGAAATTCAGTTTCCTCACCTGCTGCTGCCTATGGTGGGCAGAATAATGGCCTACCCAAAATATCCACACCCTAATCCCTGGAACCTGTGAATATGTTCAGTTACATGGCAAAGAGAATTAAGGATGTTGATGGAATTAAGGTTGCTAATTAGATGACCTTGAGGTGGGAGTTTATCCTGGATTATTCGGGGGGGGCCCAATCCCCTTAAAGTGGGAGAGCCTTTCCTGGCTATGGTCAGAGAAAGAGATGTGATAACAGAAGCAGGGTCAGCGAGATGCTACGTTACTGGCTTTGTTTTTTGTTGTTGTTGTTTTGAGATGGGGTCTCATTCTGTCTCTCAGACTGGAGTGCAGTGACATGATCTTGGCTCACCGCAACCTCCACCTCCTGGGTTCAAGGATCCTCCTGCCTCAGCCTCCCCAGTAGCTGGGACTACAGGTGCATGCCACCATGCCCAGCTCATTTTCATATTTTTAGTAGAGACAGGGTTTCACCACGTTGGCCAGGCTGGTCTCCAACTCCTGACCTCAGGTGATCCACCCACCTCCGCCTCCCAAAGTGCTGGGATTACAGGCGTGAGCCACTGGGCCTGGCTCAGATTGCTGGCTTTGAAGATAGAGGAAGGCGGCCTCTAGAAGCTGGGAAAGGCAAAAAAAAAAAAAAAAAAAAAAAAAAAAAGGATTCTCCCCTAGAGCCTCTAGAACAAACACAGCCCCACTGTCCCCTTGATTTTAGTCCAGTGGGATCCTCGTCAGACTTCTGACCTACAGAACCATCAGGTGACAAGTGAGTGTTGTCTTAAGCCAGCGGTCCCCAAGCTTTTTGGGACCAGGGACTGGTTTCATGGAAGACAATTTTTCCACGGATTTGTAAGGGGGAGAAGGGGGGATGGTTATGGGATGATTCAAGTGCATTATTTATTGTGCACTTTATTTCTATTATTATTACATTGTGATAGATAACGAAATAATTATACAACTCACCATAATGTAGAATCAGTGAGAGCCCTGAGCTTGTTTTCCTGCAACTAGACAGTCCCATCTGGGGGTAATGGGAGACAGTGACAGATCATCAGGCATTAGATTCTCGTAATGAGCACACAACCGAGATCCCTTGCATGCACAGTTCACGATAAAGTTCACCTTCCTAGGAGAATCTAATGCCACTGCTCATCTGACAGGAGGCAGAGCTCAGGCAGTAATGCAAGCAATGGTACTGGTACTGGTCTGTGGCTTGGGGGATGGGGGCCCCTGTCTTAAGCCAGTAAGTTTACAGTATTTTGTTATGGCAGCAATAGGAAATTAACCCACTGCCTTGGAGGGAAAGACTATTGTCTCTGATGCTATTTTATTTTGAGTTCTGCTCTGTGCCAGGCACTGTGTGTAGTGCTGCAGATACTGAACTGAGCAAGACCCAGACTTCAGAGTCTGGTGGGAGAGACTAGCAGGTATACAGATAACCTTGGTGTGGTGCAATAGGAGCCACGATAGAGAAGAGTCCAGGTGACAAATGCCAGGCTGGAGAAGGTCCTGCCATTTTTCTGACATTAACATTAACCTAGCTCTTTTTTTTTTTAGATGGAATCTCATTCTGTCGCCCAGGCTTGAATGCAGTGGCACAATCTTGGCTCACTGCAACTTCTGCCTCCCAGGTTCAAGCGATTCTCCTGCCTCTGCCTCCAGAGTAGCTGGGATTACAGGAGTGTGCCACTGCGCCCTGCTAATTTTTATATTTTTAATAGAGATGGGGGTTTTGCCATGTTGGCCAGGCTGGTCTTGAACTCCTGGCCTTAAGTGATCCACCCACCTCGACCTCCCAAAGTGCTGGAATTACAGACATGAGCCACCTCACCCAGCCTCTTTTTTTTTTTTTTCTTTTTTTTGAGACAGAGGCTTGGTGCAGTGGCCCATGCCTGTAATCCCAGCACTTTGGGAGGGCGAGGTGGGCAGATCACTTGAGGTCAGGAGTTTGAGACCAGCCTGACCAGTCTGGTGAAACCCCATCTCTACCAAAAATACAAAAATTAGCTGGGCATGGTAGCAGATGCCTATAATCCCAGCTACTCAGGAGGCTGAGGCAGGAGAATCGCTTGAACCTGGGAAGTGGAGGTTGCAGTGAGCCTTGATCATGGCACTGCACTCCAGCCTGGGCAACAGAGTAAGACTCCATCTCCAAAAATAAATAAATAAATAAACAAATAAGACAGGGTCTTGTTCTGTAGCCCAGGTTGGAGTGTGGTGCCATGATCAAGGCTCACTGCAGCCTCAACCTCCAGTGCTCAAGTGATCCTCCCACCTCAGCCTCCCAAGTAGCTGTTAGTACAGGCACATGCCACAAAGCCTGGCTACTTTTTATTTTTTATTTTTTATAGAGACAAGGTCTCGCTATGTTGTCCAGTCTGGTCTCAGACCCCTGGTCTCAAGCAATCCACCTGCCTCAGCCTCCCCAAGGGTTGGGATTATAGGCATGAGCCACTGCACCCAGCCTAACCTAGCTTTAACTAGCACTTTCACATTACTCGCTGGTGTAAGAATTTTTCCCAGGCCACCATGCTCAATATGTTACCAGGAGTGGCAATGTATGGAAGACATGATCATACAGGGGTTTTAGAAAGATCACTTACTGTAGCTACGGTGGAAAGGATGAATTATTTGGAGATGGGTAACAGTGGACACAGAGATGATGGTTAGAAGACTTGGTCAGGTGAGAGAGAATGGTGGCCTAAGTAGAGAAATACAGTAGGGGTCGAAAGGAGGGGACAGATGCAAGAGACATCTGGTTGGTGTCGATTTGGAGACTAACCGTAGTGAATGGGCGAGGGGGGCAGGTTACAGTGATTACCAGCAACCTGGATTGGGCAAATCAGTGGATGGAGTGGTGGGAGTCACAATTTTAGAAGATACCTATTAGGACCAAGAGATTGAGAGATATAGCGGTCAAAGCACAAATCTAAATTTGTTTCTGGATCACTTAGGTAAGGGAAGGTGGAGCCCAATTGAGAAAAGAGGGGAGGGAGAGGAGGGCTAAGGGCCCCAAACAAAAGGGCTAGGAAAGGATACGAGTTTGAAAAACACCAGGGTTTGCCACCCATTCTCTCATTATAACCTAAAAACATCTGGAGCTTTTTGCTATGGGTGGTGTCTGGGGAAAAATAATTGCTTTAACCAAAGTACAATGGATGGAGGAAAAAGTAAATTATTTTCCCTCCTTACGAAAAACAGAAAGCTACAGAAGTTCTCAGGGAATAATGGTTGGTGTTATTAGGAAACTTTCAAATGTACGTCACTCTGGATTTCAGTGTATTCACCTCCAGTCTGGCCAGAATAATGAAAATATATGTTGTGGGCTCTCTAAAACACAGTTTTTAGCATTTTCCAGAAGGGTCAAGGGCCAAGGAATGAATACTGGATGTGGAAAGGAAGCCACGGCTAGTTGGCCAGTCTCTTTCTGGTTCTGTGGGGGTTTGCATGCAAGCTAAGAGACTGCTTCGCTTTTTGCTTTTCCTCAGAAGCTGTTGCAAGAGTTCTCAAGCAAATCCAATCTAGTGTCCAAGCCCTCTGGTATGCTGTTCTCAAACACTGTGTGCCACTAGCTTGCTGAAACAGTCCGTGCCTGACCTGCTGTCTTCATGGAAGTTTGAACCAAATAGCAACTGTTGGGATGGAGGTCATCCAATAGGCATGGATACAAACTTTCAAAATATTGGGCTTTGCCTCACTAGAAGGAAATCAGCAAGTGACAGTATAACTGAAAAAAGAAAGCTTAGGGGCCTATATTAAGATGAAGGAAACATCTGGTTTTTGTTTTCTCAACTTTTATTAATTCATCAGAGGTGTGAGTCACCAGTACACTCAGCCAATGTTTCCAAAATGAAGTCCTCATTGCCTCCGGAGTGGCTGGGAAAAGTCACTTCAGAACTAACTTGAGAGAAAGATGATGGACAAAGATGTCTTTTTTTTTTTTTTAAGAAATGTAGTGTTGGTCCTGATACGTAGAGGTCTTTCCTAAAATTGCTTCTGTTAAACCCCAATTACATTCCTTCCTCGGCAGGAATTTATTTCTGTACCCAGAAACTGTAGAACTGATGTGCTGACCTAAAAAACATACATTAAACGCAGAACCTCCCCTTTACCTACAAAGGCAGTCCAGGACAAAGCTGGCTATTCTATGTAACGATGGAGCCTACAGCTCTGCTCCCATTACACTGAGCTGTGTTCTTTCTGACCCATTGGTAGGGATGTCAGTAGTGCGATTCCAAACTGTGTTTCATTGGAAACCAATGACTTGATTCTACAAATTCTTCCTTCATTCCTTCTGTCTGATCTAGAAAGTCAGCGGTACATCAGGCATGCTGCCTGCCCTCAAGGAGCTCACAGTCTAGTGGTGAAGACAGCCTTGTCATTAGATACATGGTTTTAGAGCTCAGCATTTATTAGATATGTGGTTTTAGAGCTCAGCATTTCTAGTTTGTAAATGTAATAGATCAAAATGGCCATTTTTTTTTGTAGAGAACTTCATGCCATCTTTTCATTATGCCCTTTAGCAGGATCAATAGCTCATTATTAGATATTTTTGGTATTTCTCTGATTTCTCCACTGATTTTATTTGAACAAGCAGCATCTGTGCATGTAGTTTCTGTACCACGCATTTGGAGTCACTTCTAAGGATGAACAGAAGAACTTACAAGGTAAATTAAAAACAAAAGTACCTGGCACACTGCTTCTATCTGTGCTGAGCCAGTTGCCACTTCCTCTCCATAACACTGGTATATTATAGAACTTTTTCTTGTTGTTAGGCTAAGGAAGAAACGAAAGAGTGGCTTCAGGCTGGTGGCTCATGCCCGTAATCCCAGCACTTTGGGAGGCCGAGGTAGGTTGATCACCTGAGGTCAGGAGTTCGAGACTAGCCTGGCCAACATGGCAAAACCCCATCTCTACTAAAAATACAAAAATTAGCCAGGCTTACTACAGAGGCTGAGGGGGCAGAATCGCTTGAACCTGGGAGGTGGAGGTTGGTTGCAGTGAGCTGAGATTGTGCCATTGCACTCCAGCCTGGGCAACACGAGCAAAACTCCGTCTCAAAAAAAAAAAGAAAAAAAAAAGATAGCTTCAGATACCACTCCAATTATACAGCATCTGGAGTCTGTACTTACAGACGATGATCCAATTCTATATCAAATAAAGCACAAACCAGGTCTTAAATATTTTAATGACGTGACTGAATTCAAATAACAGTGTCTAGCTGGGTAGTTCAGGACAGAAATTTCCAGCTTGTGGGCATTGTAGTTTCTTACTCTAAGATTGTCTTTATGTCGTGTCCCTTGTAGTAAATGAAAACCTCAATCTTTATAAAGAAAATGATGTCATCGGCTTGCCGTTTTCTCTAGTCCCCGTCAGATTGAATTTAAATATGATACCGGCAAGAACAACAGGGTAAACGATCAGTTTGTGATGCATCTGGTCCAAGGGGGATTATTTTGACAGTCTGTTCTAACCATACAAACAATGTTTCCAATAAAAAGTTTTATTAGGTGTTGTCACAGATATAAATGTTTCATAAAGATAGCACTCCAGTTGTAAATCATATACTTGAAATCATTCTAAAGTCACCTCATTAGATACCAAGAAAAACTATGTCTTTCATATAAATTCTGGTCTCAAGTGACTTTAAAAAAAGGGGCAAAGAACAAAAAAACAAAACTCAAGCCCCAGCCATCTAAGGCTGAACTTTAAGAGAACTGACAGGAATAAGAAAATTTCCCTTGTCTGTTTTTGTAATCTTTTTAAGATCACACACTTCAAACATTTCATTATCTTCCTGGGTCCATCAGATTCTCCAGAAATGATAGAAGTGGAAAAATAATCTAAACTCACTTTTTAGAAAAACTCTGGCTCATTGGCCAAGCACGGTGGCTCACACCTATAATCCCAGCACTTTGGGAGGCAAAGGTGGGTAGGTCACCTGAGGTCAGGAGTTTGGAACCAGCCTGGCCAACATGGAGAAACCCCGTCTCTACTAAAAATACAAAAATTAGCCAGGCCTGGTGGCACATGCCTGTAATCCCAGCTACTCGGGAGGCTGAGGTAGGAGAATTGCTTGAACCTGAGAGGTGGAGGTTGCAGTGAGCTGACATCACACCACCACACTCTAGCCTGGGCAACAGAGTGAGACTCTGTCTCAAAACAAACAAACAAACAAACAAAGAAACAAAACCTCTGGCTTATTGAAGTATGATTTATATGCCATAAAATTTATCCTTTAGCATATAGCTCTGTGAGCTTTGAAAAACACAGACGGCAGGGTGTGGTGGCTCACGCCTGTAATCCCAGCACTTTGGGAGGCTGAAACGGGTGGCTCCCCTGAGGCCAGGAGTTCAAGACCAGCCTGGCCAAAATGGTGAAATCCTGTGTCTACTAAAAATACAAAAAATTAGCCTGGCGTGGTGGCAGGAGCCTATAATCCCAGCAATTTGGGAGGCTGAGGCAGGAGAATGGCTTGAACCCAGGAGGCAGAGGCTGGAGTGAGCTGAAGTGAGCTGAGATTGCAACATTGCACTCCAGCCTGGGCAACAAGAGTGAAACGCTGTCTCAAAAAAAAGAAAAAAGAAAAACACAGACATGTAGCTATCACCACAATCAACAGACGGATCCGGTTCATCTCTCCAAAAACTTCCCCTGTACCCATTTGTAGTTAACCCCTTTCCCCACCCTGGGCTTCTGACAACCACTGACATATTTCCTGTCCCTGTAGTTTTGCTTTTTCCAGCATGTCATGTAAACAGAAGCATACAGCACATAGCTTCTTGCAGACCTGCACTTTTGAAATTAATGACATTGTTTTCAGATTATAAAAATAATACATGTTCATTGTGGAAAAAATTAAAATATTTAAGAAATGAGACACGAAAATGCTGCCCAAAGATAACCATTGTTAACATTTTAGTGAGGTTTCTTCCAGTCTTTTTACTCTATATGAATATGCACCCACACATTCAGAAGCTTTGGAAATTTGAAATCCTACTGTATATAGGATTAACTCTTTCTTGAGAGTGAAAGGCAAGAGCCTAATCAATGGGCTGAGGGATAGAAAAGAAACAGGCACAGAACAAGATGCAGAGGAGTAACTTTCCAGGCTGCCTTTGGAGGCTCGGTGGCCTCTGCATTTGGTTTCCCAGGCTGCTTGCATTCACTTGTTTTAAGCAAAGACCATCTTTTATTTTTTAAAATTGTTTTGTAGGCAAGAGGTCTTGCTATATTGCCCAGGCTGGTTTCAAACTTTTGGGCTCAAGCAATCCTCCTGCCTTGGTCTCCCAAACTACAGGGATTACAGGCTACAGCCACCACTCCTGGCCATCTTTTCGATTTGGGCGCTGGCTTTTCGTGAACTGAAACAAACACATTCCCAGGTTGAGTTCGATGCTGGTTCCTCTGGGGACTGACAGTGCCCTGTGCTCCTCAGCTGCAGAGAACTCCTCTCACTACATTAGAATTGTTCATTTATTTTATCCATCTCCCCTACTAGACAGTAAGCCATAAACTCAGACACCCTTGTCTCAATCATCTGATTTCCCCGTGTTAGGCATACTACTCAGCAAAAAGTAGATACAGGAACCTACCAAGAATGTGAGGGATGAACAAAGGAGCGAATGAGTGAACAAACCAAGATCAAACATTCCCTTTACTGGACTGGTGACTGCCCCTCATTTTTTTCTCTTCTGCTTTACCCACAGAAGAGGAAAAAATACCTTTTTGAGCACTACTCTGGTGGCTGTCACAGAAGGGGTGAATTCTGCTTTCAAATGTTTTGGCATTTTTTTGACTCACAGCTACACAACCTGACAAGATAGCCAGCTAGCTACTTCTCACGTTGCTGCGGCATGCCTCATGCACTGCTCCGTGGAGCTGACAAAAACTGTATTGGCTGGGAGATGTAAATTGCCAAAAACGGACCTGGCAAGGAGAAAGAGGCGATCTGCTTGGAGTTGCCATTGGTGGGCACACAAACCTGTGAGTGGCTCATGCATGCTTCTCCATGGCCATGCAAGCTCTTGCCCTCCCTGCACTTCACAGGGCTGGGAGAGAATGGAAAGTCTGTGTTTAAGATCAGGGTAAGCTCACGCCTGTAATCCTAGCACTTTGGGAGGCCAAGGCGGGTGTCTCACCTGAGGTCAGGAGTTCGAGACCAGCCTGGCCAACATGGTGAAACCTCCTCTCTACTAAAAATAAAAAAAAATTAAAAAAATTAGCCAGGTGTGGTGGTGGGCACCTGTAATCCTAGCTACTCAGGAGGCTGAGGCAGGAGAATTGCTTGAACCCGGGAGGAGGAGGTTGCAGTGAGCCGAGATCCCGCCATTGCACTCCAGCTTGGGCAACAAGAGTGAAACTCAGTCTCAAAAAAAAAAAACAAAACAAAAAAAACAGGGTAAGTTGAGAAAAAAGAAGGTGAGGAGAGGGAGAAAGGGAGAATTACAACAGAATTAAGGCCATTGTCATTTTCCCCTTTGATCTGAATCGTCGGCTATTTCCCGCATGTAATAATAATAGCCGTTGTCTCTTGTTGAAGCACCTAATTTGGGCCAGGCACAGGGTTGAGCCCTTTATAAGCATTGCCTCGTCGAATCTACAGAACAACTCTCTGAGCTGAGTGCCATTGCTATCCCCTTTCTTGCCGATAAGGAAGGAACTGGGGCTCAGAGTGGTTCAGCGAAGGCCCAAGATCACACAGCTACTTAGCACAGCACCTGGCCTACAGTGAGCACCCTGTCAATGGTAGCTGCCATGGCGATTATTACTATGATTAATCATAAGAAATGGCTGGTGCCACCATCAGCTCAAAGCAGACTGAAGTCTCAAGGCCCAAAGCAGGCTCTGAGGTGCAGACTCCTCGTGGCCTGCTCAACAGGCATGAGGACCTCGACTTCCCTTTGTGCTTCTTCAAGACTTGAGATGGTGGCTCCTTGGGTGGTGGGGAAAATGATGCCATACTTGTGTCTGGCTCCTTCTTGGTTCCCACAAATGTCCTTAACATTTTCCATTTTCTGAGTGGCTTTTGTGAAACTGCTCTGATGTGGTTGACAGAACTTGTAGCGGGAGCCAAGTCAAGCCTTCCTCCAGAGGAAAGTTGGAAGCCTTTAAGGGTCTTGTCAGTGCTCACGTAGCCCACAGCCTCCTGCCTAGCATTGCCCAAGGCCAAGGCTTCCCGGCAGTTAGCTCTGGATCACAGCACACTCATTGATTCCTGTGCTGTTTCCGGGGGTGGGAAATCAATCCCCTATCGGCCTGGCTTGGGCTTGCGGGGCCTCCTCTCCCCGGGGAGAGTTTCACTGGGGCCTCTGATCTGCACGTGATGCTCTTCATGGTTCAGGGGCTGCTGTGTCCAACTCAAGATGATTTCCTTTCCCGTGTTTTCTGCAGCTTTTTTTTTTTTTCAGGACCCTAGAAAAACTTTGAAACTTAAAATTACTCGTGTGCCAGGAATTCCCACAGCCTCCTTGTAAGGGGTAGATGAGCACCATATGCTGTTTATACAAAAATAAATGGCTTCCCCCCATGAAGCACATGGGCCCAAATCACTGGCTAACCCCCTTTTTACCTTAGCAGCTGGAGCAATGGCCCTCTGGATGAGAATGCGTACGCAGATAGAAATTTGGCTCTAAAAAGCCCTGAACAGTTTGTTTGTACAAGAGCTTGGTCTCCTAGAGAGGCAGGTGGTGGGCAGGCCAGTGTCCCTCTGTGGGACTAGCTGAAGAAAGCAGGAGAAGACCAACATGCAGTGCTGGACAATTACCTTCTGCCTCCCCGGGGCAGACTTTCAGGGAGGTCCCCTCATCCTAATCACCACTTCCCCAACATCATGAGTCCTAGGACTGGGTGCAAAGGAGGGGGATCTCTCTTTTTGAACTTAAAATACTTGAAGTTATTGCTTAACTTGGGCAATAGATGTCTATTAATTCATTCCTCAAGCAATTATTGAGTACCTACTATGTGCACATCTGAAATTATACCAAGTGCAACCCCAACCACTTGCCCCAGTGCTGACCCAACAACACTGGGCCAAAACTAAAAGTTTGGAAGTGATGGAGGCTGCAAGTTGACAGCCTGGGCAGCTAGAGAGTGAAAGTGTCAGTTGCTGCATTTCAATGGGATTTTATTCACGCATGTATTCATTCATTCATTCATTCAACCAAGATTCATGAGTGTCTACTGTGTGCCACATAGTGTGCTAGGCACTAGGGATATCAGAAGGGAGAATGCCAGCTCTAATCAAAGGGAACTCCGGATAACAGTAGCTAACATCTACAGAGTGTTTATGTGTGCCAAGCACCATCATGAGATGGCTTCTCTCTTTTAATGCTCATTCCAGCAGTGGCAAGTAGGTCCAGACAGATGGGGAAACTGAGGCTCAGAGATTTTACTGACTTGCTCAAAGTCACATAGCCAGAAAGTGGCAGAAGTTAACTTGCAAAATCCAAGTGAGCCCAAGGGCCTGAGGCTGTGTTCTTTGCTGGTTACTACACATTACTGTACATTACTGCCCGCTGCAGGGATTAGCTAGCTGCAGCCCACAGGTCGAGTCCAGCCCATTGACTGTTTTTGTGCTGCCTGAGAGCTAAGACTGGTTTTTGTATTTTTAAGTGGTTGTAACAAATCAAAAGTATATTTTGTGACACATGAAAATTATATGAAATTCACATTTCAGTGACCACCAATAAAATTTTATTGGAACACAGCCATGACCATTCATTCACGTCTTGCCTAAGGCTTTTTCACTACAGTGGTAGAGTAGAGCAGTGGTGATAGACCTACGGCCCGCAAAGTGAAAAATGCTTACTATCTAGCCCTTTACTCTCACTGACAGAAAAGGAAACAGATCTCAGCCCATCTCTGAGCTCAGGTGGTCCCCAGAGCCCTGCCTCCCTATCCCAGCTCTTCCTCAGCAACTCGGAAAGATCACCGGGGAGCCTTGAGTGAGCATTTCAGATGATGGCTGCCTTTATTTCCAGCACTTCCTTCAGAGTCTTTGAGGCTGAAATGTTTAGGGTGGTATTAGGTTTTTCATCAAATGTTTAGATGAAAATGTGGACAGCCGACTTGGGGTTATTTGTGAACGAAGCCCTGAAGGCAAATCTTGTTGGTCTTTGCTGAGAGGTGCCAAATTATCTCAGGCTCCACTGGGAGCTGCTTGTGGGGCCTTATATGGGCATAATCTCCTAAGCCAGGCTTGCCTCACTCTGCGGCATGGCTGGATCCACTTTTAAGGTTATGTGTGAACGTTTCTTGTCTTCCTGTTTGCTCAAGCTGTGGGGGAACTTGGCTTTTGCCACACTTTAAGGGAACATAAATGCTGTCCACTCTGAACACGTTTTATTTGTATGTTAAAGATGACAACTGCTTTTCTTTTGGAATTCTTCTCCCTTTATATTTGTCTGTAGGTGGAAGGAAGCATTTTTGTAAGTGCTGGAGTCGGGGAGATGTCGCTTCATTATCCTAGTTGCTTCCTGGGATTAGTGTGTCTGAAGAGATGTTGATAAAGGAAACATTTACTGTGTGTCTATAGGCAATGAATGTGTCTGAGGCATTCCATGGGCATTAGCAAACCTTGCAAAATGCCGTCACTCACTCTTTCAACAGGTATTTATTGAATGCCTACTAAATGCCAAGTCATGTGGTAAGCCAAGACAGTAATGGGGAGAGCTACTCCAGACTGGGAAATCAGGAACCGTCTCTCAGAAGACATTTAAGATGAGGCCTGAAGGATAAGAAGGTGCTGGCTGGGAGACTCTTGGTAATTGGATTGGAAATCTTGGTGCAGACATTTGAGTTAAGAGAGTTAATGAAAGAACTGCGCCAGCAACTCAGTTGACCAGAGCCCCACGCTGAGGAACCCAAGGCTATTGGGGATTTTGTTCTAGAGACCCCAGAATGGAACCCTAACCTAGGCTTGCCCTGGAAAAAAATACAGCTCTGGTCCAAAGGAGATCAGCTGAGCAAGTGAGGCTTCCCCCACTATTGGACACCAAATTCTGCAAATGGTTATGGGGCTGTTCTCATAAGCCCAGCACTACCTAGGTTTTGGGAATCCAGAGACAAATCAGAGAGCAAGGAGCTCAGGGTCTAGTGGAGGAAATAAGTCATATAATCAGATAAATGACTCGACGACATACTAAGTACAACAAAAGAAATATGTATAAGATCGCAAGGTAGTACAGAAGAGGGGGTGCTGAACACACTTGGGAGGCCCAGGAAACAGCCAAGGGAGGCTAAATTTTGAAGAGCCAGAAGGGCCCTTCCAGAACAAGAAACCTGCATGACCAAATGCCCAGAGACACAAAGCCACATGCCAGAGGCTTCATGCCACTGGGCCTTTAGGGAATGAGAAGACCTGTTATTTTCAAGCCTGCAGTACAAGTAGAGAGTGGTGGACATTGAGATTTCAGCAAGGGCAGTTCAGGGCGAGCTTTGGGAATAAGTGTTTCGGATTTGAGCCACACTAAAGGTATGTAAACACAAGAAAGGAGATGTCTCTGTTAGCTTGCCTTGATAATGCCCGTCTTGTTACCTAATCCCACTGGTTTCGACTTCATCTTCTGGGAACCTATGGTATTTCAAAGACACTGCCTGATCCCTTTCTAGACAAATTTTATGCTTTTGGAAGTGGCATTTCCCCCCTAAGTACTTTATACTGTTTTCTTACAACTTTCCAAAGCATCTGCCATATGGTATTTCTCCCCAGTGAGAGATTATTGCCCCTTTATTGGGGGGGAAGCTGAAATGAAGTCATCTGTCCACTAAAGTGACAGCTGCGAGCAGAGATGTACTCTCTAGGCAGCAGGCCTGCCGTCAGAGCCCAGCCCGGTGCGCCTTCTCCAAGAGCGGCTGTCCCCTCCCAGCCTCCTGTTGCCGCTTTCCCTTTCTTCTTGCTTCCTGTTATATAAGAGCATTTTTGCAGAGATGAGCTCTGGGCTTGTTCTGAATATTTTAGGTGTCAAACATCCTGTTTTTCTCTGAGTAATGTGACCCTGTCAATGACCCACTGCATTTCAGAATGACATCATGGGATTCAACCGAGAATGGTTGAAGAGAAGTGATTATGGGAGCTCAGGGACCTCTGCTTGCCCCTTTACCTTTCAGCAAGTTGTTTGGAGATGTCAAACAAGAAGTCTGCAAATCAGTGTCTGCTTTGCACAAGAGCGGGGGTTGGCAGACTAGGAACTGCAGACCAAATCTGGCCCGCAGAGCAAATCCATTCCCAGCTGATTTTGCAAATAAAGTTTTATTGGCATTCAGCCATGTTCATTTGTTTGAGTATTGTCTAAGGCTGCTTTTGCACTGCAACAGCAGAGTTAAGTTACGTAACAGACCCCATATGGCCGGCAAAGCTGAAAACTTTTACTATCTGGCCCTTACAGAAAAAGTTTGCTGAACCCTGCGCTGAAGCTCTCTCCTCCTACACCCTAGGAAGAGGGCACGTGGATTTAGCGTGCTGTCATCCCATGACTGAGTACCTGCCCATTCCTTTCCCCTCCTCCCCAAACACCTGATACAACAAAAAAGGTAAAGATTGACTTTCAACAAGCATATTGGGGCTTTTGTATTTATTAAATGTCATCAGAACTTGCACATTTATTAAATGTGTTGCCTTTCTAAGAAGTTCCCTAAAGAAATTGCACGCTTAGGCTAGGCATGGTGGCTCATACCTGTAATCCCAGCACTTTTGGAGGCTGAGGTGGGCGGATCAACTGAGGTCAGGAGTTCGAGACCAACCTGGCCAACATGGTGAAACCTCGTCTCTACTAAAAATACAAAAATTAGCTGGGAGTAGTGGCACATACCTGTAATCCCAGCTACTTGGGAGGCTGAGGCAGGAGAATCACTTGAATCTGGGAGGCGGAGGTTGCAGTGAGCCGAGATCACACTATTGCACTCCAGCCTGGGCGATAGAGCAAGACTCTTGTCTAAAAAATAAAAAATAAAAAAAAAGAAAAGAAAAACGAAATTGCACACTTATTCCAATGTGGCCGCCAGGGTGCCAGACATTGCAGGGAGTACTCTTCAGAGCCAAGCTATGTGACACCTGAGAAAATCCACTTCACCTTCTTTTTGGACCCAAAGTAGTGCAGCCTTGTTGGAACATCTGCCTAGTTGCCATGGATCAATGTTGGCTTATTTTTTCAAACAACAACAAATTCAGCACTAAGGATATTCCAAGAAATTGGTTGCATGTTGTGAGGTTAGTTCCTTAAGAAGTGCTCAACATATGATGCCTTCAGAGGCAAGGTAGCTTCACCCAAGGACTTGAGAGTCAAAGTTAGACTTTGGAAACAACTTTTGGAATTGTAGTGCATGTTTTCAGCATTTAGGCCATTTTATGTCTTACAAAATGAAATGTTCAGTGTGTGGCTCTCTCCTCTCTATTTAGGGACTGTATCCATACTTCAAAGGACTTTACCATCTGTCTTGTATTTCCCCATCTCTTCCCAGCTGCTGTCAGTGGATTTTGCTATGGCATGGTGCATTGTACCCATTTGGCTAATAATGGCATAAGCTGAGGGTTGAGGAAACCCTCTGCTCAGTTCCGTTTATCACAGCCAAGTTTGGATGGGAAAGAGGCCCCTAGGAGCTGGAATGTGGTATACTGCGGATGGGCATGTCAGCATTCACTGGTCCTGCTCATATCATGGACCACAGTGTGCTCTGGACTGTTGGGGTGGAGGCAGTGTGGAGTTTGATGGTTTTAGAAAACCATGAAATGCCTACTTATTGCTCCACATTTTTGCTTTCTCATTTTCCTTAAGCCCATTCCGCAGTGGGGGTATTGGTGTGGTCACTCCTGAAGCAAAAAGATAACAAGTTGCTTTTTAGTTTTTTTGGTCATTTCTTACTTCTTTTCCTCCCCGCCTTTGCATCCAGAGCCACTGTCTCCCACACGAAACGTCTTAAATTTTTATGAGCTCACAGTTGCTTCGCTGATTTCTGTGCTGCCGGAGTCTGAGATGCAGGACTCAGGGGGGACTTGCTCAGATCTGTTTGTGTATATACTTCCCACTAAACTCAATGTGCTTGCATGAGTGAGAATAATCAAGTGCATTACTCAGAAGCAAGGAAGAGTAGGGCTGGAGCCACAAGAGCAAATCCCTCCCCAGTGCTCCTGGATTTGCACCACCCCACCTCACTACCCAGTTCTGGATCAATCAGAGGTAGCTTGGGTTGAGAGGCTCTTTTGTTCTGAGTTGTTTTTTTTTTTTTCTGCAGAGACCAGAATTTAAGCTTGAGCTGCTATCTCGCCCGGGGAGAGGAGTGGGAACCAGTCCTAATATTATGGGGCCCAGTCTTTGAGTCTTGGTGCCCAAAAGAAAGCTGAGACCCTCAGACCACTCATGGTGCAGAGAGAGGAGCTGGTCACACCATATTTGTGTATACTACACGTTTCTTCATGAACATATATGCCTTTTGCACACATGGTGACCTGGTCCCACTGGACCTTTCCAAGGACAGGAATGATGTCTTCTATTGTTTGTGCAACATCACACATAGACTAGTGTCTTGGACCAGAGGACACATAGTCTGCTTAACTGTCTACAACAATATGTAAATAGCAAGCAAGTGGGACTTTGAGGTTTTTTTTTTTTTTTTTAATTATTTTGAGCTTAATGTCTATTCTGGTAGTACTTAATAATCAAGTAATTCGTCTGTGAATCCTCCAAGGGTCGAATCCCACAGGACTTCCATCAATCAGCCAGCATCTGAAGGAACTTGTGCTTTGTTCATAAAATGCCTGGCATCACTGGTCCTTGGGAGATGGCCAAACTGGCATGGCTCGCCACCAAAGAGAGGGGTGGGGGAGGGACTCTTTGCTAGAGAGCTTTTTGGCTTGCAATTTTAAAAAAGGAAAGCGGGTAACTTCAGAACTGTTTACTGGAAAGCACAGGACCTCAGTTTTGATGCTGAGAGAGGGAGAAGTTGTCTTGGCAAGGGCTCTGTTTCGGTTTACTTCTTAGTATTCACAGGGGTAAGGAGCCCTGTTTAGTAGGTTGGACACGTTCCGGTGGGCAAAGCTTCTGGAGGTAGAATGATGGCTCTTTGTTCTCACTTGGGGAGGTTGGGGGGTTGTTTGAAGACAGCTTGAGGCCGGACAGCGATGCAATGCAGGGACTCTTAGCCCACATTTCTCCTCACTGCCTTCCAGAAAAGCTGAGATTGTTCAAAAGGACCATTAGACCTCCGGATAGCTCAGCCTTGCCCTGGGTTCTGTCATTAGCCAATGGTCTACTGTTTTTCATGAGTGACCATGTGTCCATGTGTTATCTGTGTCCCAGGTCTTACCTGTCACTGATTAACCAGTCTCCAGCACCGACCCAAAGTTCTAAAAAGCTGCCGTCTGCCAGCCTCTCCCTTCTGCCTGCCTTAGGGGGCAATTTGTTTTTTCTTCCTATATCAAGAGTCTGCCCCATTTGGAAACGTAGAAAAAGAACCTTCCCTAGTGTCCCCCTCTAATTAGTGCCAGAGGTGACGCATGCTGGGAGAATGTAGGCCACCCCTAGGGAACATCTGATGACTTATCTTTGATCCCAGCTGGGGCAGCACAGGCTCCTCACTTGGTTTACCATTTCCACTTGAGGATTGCTGCTCTCCTCTGAGGGTTACCTTTGATTGTTTGATTGACTGATCATTCACTATCAGTTCATTCATTCAACTTATCCAACATGTATTCATCCAATACTCATCCTACCACATTCCAAGCATTTGCCTGGATGCTGTGTTACAATTGTGGGGCAAAACCAGACAAAGGCCCTGTTTCTATGGCATGTATATTCCTGCAGGTGAAAACAGCCGATAAACAAAAAAGCAACACACAAACATGGAAAAGATCCAAGAGTGGCAAATGCAACACAGAGAATGAAAGTAGGATGATGTGATAGAGTAACTGGGTGGCTAGCTCAGATAGCATGGTCAGGACAACATCCATGAGCAGAGCAGACCTCAAACAGCAATCTGAAGGATAAGTAGCCAGACTTTCAAAGGTGAGGGTGAGGAGTATTCCAGGTATAAGGATGAGCTGATGGAAAGAGCCTGCTATGAGCTAGACCCGACATGCAGAGGAGAACAAAAGAGAAGAGGTAATTCCAGCCACGTGCGAGAGTAAGGTGGGAGGATCGCATGAGGCCAAGAGTTTGAGATCAGCCTGGGCAACATAGAGAGACCCCATCTCCAAAAAAATATTTAAAAATTAGCTGGGTGTGATGGCTCATGGCTGTAGCCCCAACTACTACTAAGGAGGCTAAGGTGAGAGGATCACTTGAGCCCAGTAATTGGAGGCTGCAGTGAGCTATAATCATACTACTACTGCACTCCAGCCAGGGCAATGGAGTGAGATCCCCTTTCTAAAACTAATAATAATAAAATTAAATTTTTACAAAAAGAGGGAAGACGTCCCTTCTCCCCAGAGCTAATAATTTAGTTGGGAAGACAGACAGATAGATAGGCAGTTACAATGCAGTTAGATCAATGCTATGACAGGAAAAGCAGACAGAAAGCTCTGGAAACATAGAGTAAAGGTTCTGAAGGCTGAGTGTAAGTTTCAGAGAAGGCTTCCTGGAGGAAGAGGCATTTAAGCTGAGTAGAAGTTAGCCAGGTCAACTGGGAGAGGATGTGTGGAGGGAAAAGTGCTCCCCTGTCTAAGCAGAAGGGACCACAAGTGTGAAGGGCCACTACTCGCGGTGCAGCACATCTCTGAGGAACCAAGAAATGCTCACAGAAGTTCAGGAAAGGGGAGGGGTTATGGGAGATGAGACCGGAGAGCAGACACGGGCATGTTATGGGTTTGGGATTCTGGTTCTGACAATAATGGAGAAGCCATTAAACAGTGTTAAGTTGGGGAGAGACATATCCAAATTATGTTTTGAAAAGACCATGGCTCGGCCAGGCGCGGTGGCTCATGCCTATAATCCCAGCACTTTGTGAGGCTGAGGCAGGTGGATCACCTGAGGTCAGGAGTTCGAGACCAGCCTGGCCAAAATGGTGAAACCCTGTCTCTACTAAAAATAAAATACAAAAATTAGCCAGGCATGGTGGCACATACCTGTAGTCCCAGCTACTTGGGAAGCTGAGGCAGGAGAATCACTTGAACCTGGGAGGCAGAGGTTGCAGTGAGCCGAGATTGTGCCACTGCACTCCAGCCTGGGTGAGAGAGCGGAACTCTGACACACACACACACACACACACCTGGGTGAGAGAGCGAGACTGTCACACACACACACACACACACACACACACATACAGACACACACACGAAAAAAAAGATAGAAAAAGAAAAGACCATGGCTCTTGCTAAGGGGAGAGTGGGTGGTAGGGGAGGAAGGCTGGAGGCAGTAAGATCAGTTAGGAGACAAGTTCAGGCACTTAGGTAAGAGAGGGTGTTGGTTTGACCGGGGTGGTGGATGGAGATGAAGATAAGTAGACAGATTTATGAGACATGTAGAAGGTAAGACTGACAGGGCTTGATGAGGGAGTTGTATATGGAAGTGAGTGAAAGTGAAAGAGGAGTCAGTGATGCCCCTGAGGCCTTTGGCCTAAGCAAGTGGATATCAGCTGGTGCTATTTAAAGAGATGGCAGAAGGTGAGCGCTGTGGTGCATTCCTGTGGTCCCAGCTACTGGGGAGGCTGAGGCAGGAGGATCGCCTAAGCCCAGGAGTTCGAGGCTGCAGTGAGCTATAATGGTGCTACTGCACTCCAGCCTGGGTGACAGAGCAAGACCCCATCTTAATAATAATAATAATAATAATAAAGAGATGGCAGAGACAGAGTATGATATATGGTGAGGAGATGAAGGCAAGATGAGAGCTGTGCTCGGGACTTTTTGAATTTGAGATGTCCAGCAGGCAGATGGAAATACAGGGGAGTGTTCTGGCCTAGGAAGAGCTGTTAGTCCAGAGATGAGAGTTGTGACAGTCAAGACCACGGGAATGGAGAGGAATGCTAAGGGAAACAGGCACATTTAGAGGTCACCACATTTCGAGGTCAAGTGGCGGAGAAGGAAGAGTAGCCAGTGAGATGGAGGAAAACCCAGAAGTTGTTTACTTGAAGCAGATGAGAGGAAAAACTGTTTCAAGGAGGAAGAAGCTGTTCACGTGTCTAATGCTACTGCTGAGCCTTCAGATGAAGATAGTAGAATGACTGTTGCATTGGCTACAGGGAAGCCATTAGTGTCCTTGGCAAGATCTATTTCAGAAGAGGAGAGGGGGCAAGGAAGCCTGATATAAACAAGTGGAGAAGGGCATGGGATGTGAAAAAGTGGAGCAGCAACATTTGCAGGTTGTGGTGCAGTCTATGGTTGCCGTCCTCCTGCCCTGCTGCAGGTCCTATGTATATATATTTTTAAATCAATGTATTTAAGTACTATAACAACCACAACAGTAACTGACCTCTGTAAAGGAATATTTAGGTTACTAAACACGTTTACAGGTTATCTACTCTACTTACCAGTTTTTACTTATACTTTACTTATACCAGTTTTTACTTTTACTTTTCAACCAATATTGACTTTCAAAAATAGGAAAAGATAATCTTCACTTAACCAAGATTAGCATTTTTCATTTTCCCCCGAAAGTCCAGAATGGGAGTGACTTGACATTGAAAAGTCTTACCAACAAATTAAGGAATGACACGTAAGCAGCACAGCCTTTCGAGGGGCTATTTTCCAAAAATTCATTTAAAAAACAGTTCTTGGCTGGGCACAGTGGTTCACGCCTGTAATCCCAGCACTTGGCTGAGGCAGGTGGATCACCTGAGGTCAGGAGTTTGAGACCAGCCTAACCAATATGGTGAGGCCCTGTCTCTACTAAAAATACAAAAATTATTAGCCAGGCGTGGTGGAGTGTGACTGTAGTCCCAGCTACTAGGGAGGCTGAGACAGGAGAATTGCTTGAACCCGGGAGGTGGAGGTTGTAGTGAGCTGAGATCGCGCCACTGCACTCCAGTCTGGGCAATAAGAGTGAAACTCCCTCTCAAACAAACAAACAAAAAAAATCAAAGATGACTTAAAAGACTGGAGAGACACAAGAGTCTTGGATACGAAGACTCAGCATAGTAATGATGTCAGTTATCCCCAAATGATCTACGGATTTAACATAATTCCTATCAACATCCGAATAAGTAAAATAAAATAAAAACCAGTTCTTGCTCCAAAAGTAATTGAAATACACTTCTTTTTCATCAGGAAAACAGTGTCTAGGTTCCCAAGATGGCCCACAAATGCCCATTTTACCTCCCACAATTCTGCTGAGCTGCAGTTCACACACATTACACTAGCCTACGTGTTGGGGCAATTCCCTCTGGAATTGGGGAATTCCACCAATTCCCTCTACTCCTTTAATGAGTATGATTTGCCTAAAAAGCCATGCCAGGAATTCCGAAGTCACCCTAGACCTCTTCCTATCTCACACCTTCTATATCCAACTGGCCACTAAAGCTTATCATTACTACCCTTCTCAAATCCACCTCACCATGCCGTATTTCCATCGGCTTTTACTTGATTCACATCCTGAGACCTAGTCTCCCTCATAGTACATGAACTACATAGTACATAGTACATATTACATGGAGTGAGGAGGGTAACATGCCTGAGCGGGATGATGATTTCTTGGAAGTTGGTAGATTAAGAGATCAAAATATGGAAAGGGATATCCATGTTGGCAAGGATAGATTTGACTAAAATGTTCTATGTCCACTGAACGAACAAATGTACTATGCAATGTTAAAGATTCTGAGTACTGGTCAATATTTGTATGGAGTTGGTTTTGTATGTAAGTGTAATATTGGTGTATTACAGTTGATTAGGAGATTGCTAATACTTGCTCATATGCACGTACTGTAAGCTGTTTAGTACTATAAGGCTTAGGTACGTACTATGTACAATCAAGCATTAATAGTACTATATATTATTCATGGAGACTAGTAGGTTGGTAGCCAGCTGACCAGGCCTCCATTTCCTCTGCCTACTTTTTAATGATTAATATTCCTCAGGCTCTTCTCTTTGTAAAAGTCTCATCAGGGGTGGCACTACTGGACCATCTACCATGGCAACTATGAATTCATATTTTCAGCACTGATCTCTCATGTGCTCCAGATCCACAGATTCAATGATCTATTATACATGTTTGTGGACAGCTGAAATTCCATAGGTTCATTTTATCTTTCTTCCAAAAAATCTACCCTATCCCCTAGCCACCACCAATTCCCTTTACTCTTTTAATGAGTATAATTTGCCTAAAAAGCCATGCCAGGAATTTAGAAGTCACCCTAGACCTTTTCCTATTTCACACCTTCTATATCCAACTGGCCACTAAAGCTTATCATTACTACCCTTCTCAAATCCACTTCACCATGCCGTATTTCCATTGGCTTTTCCTTGATTCACATCCTGAGACCTAGTCTCCCTCATTCAAGTCTATATGCAACCAGATATGATCATTTCTCTCTCTTCCTAAAAGTTCAGTAGCTTCCTATTGTCTGCAGTAGCATTTCTCAAACTGGTAAAAGAGTACCTTCAAAATTAAACAAAAAATTTCAAAAACAACCCCTACGTAAATTGAACTGGATTAAACAATGTTAAGCAGGCCTCTCACTAGCAAGGTTTTGAAATCTTACAATGCACAATACTACATATTTCCCTGTCATGAGGAATTGGGGTGGAGGGGAGCCCCAACTGGGTTCCAAGGACAAAGTCAAAACTTATTGCAAGACATGTAAGATCCTACAGACTCTGGCCCTGCTTAGCTGTCAACGCGATCTGCCATTCATCAATGATTATCATCCACCCATTACAAACCTTAAATGTCATTCACTTACAACACAATCTGTAGTTCTTCAAAGAGCCCTACTGTTTTCTTTTTTTTTTTTCTTTGAGACGGAGTCTTGCTCTGTCGCCCAGGCTGGAGTGCAGTGGCGCAATCTCGGCTCACTGCAAGCTCCGCCTCCCGGGTTCACACCATTCTCCTGCCTCAGCCTCTCCAAGTAGCTGGGACTACAGGCGCCCGCCACCATGCCCGGCTAATTTTTTGTATTTTTTTTAGTAGAGACGGGGTTTCACCGTGGTCTCGATCTCCTGACCTTGTGATCCACCCACCTCGGCCTCCCAAAGTGCTGGGATTACAAGCGTGAGCCACCGCGCCCGGCCAGAGCCCTACTGTTTTCTAACTCTAATCCTTTATATACAATATTCCTTCTGCCCAGAATGCCGCCCTTCTCTAACTTAGTCTGGCTGAAGAGCTCCTACTTGCTCTTCCAGGGCCAGCTCAGGCTACTAAACTTTGATTGTTCCTTACACCTCCTAGCAGAGGACTCCTTCAACCTTTATCTTGCCTCTGTAGATATCAGAGCGCTTGTCCAACACTACCGAATTTAGAGACTAAAAACCTTAAAGGTTGGGAACCAGGCAGGCATCCAGCAGTGTAGCTGAGTAAAGGAGACAGGGCAAGACTCGGGAAAGAAGGGGTGGAATCCTTCTTCTTTTTCTGGGCAAAATTTGACAACAAAGTAATTTTGTCTTTGGTATGCTCCTACATTTCATCCCTATCCTCCTTTCCCAGCTCTCCCAATACCCTGTGATATGGTTTGGCTGTGTCCCTACCCAAATCTCATCTTGAATTCCCACGTGTTGTGGGAGGGACTTGGTGGGAGGTAATTGAATCATGGTAGCAGGTCTTTCCCGTGCTGTTCTTGTGATAGCAAATAAGTCTCATGAGATCCTACAGTTTTAAAAAGAGGAGTTTCCCCGCACAAGCTCTTCTCTTGTCTGCCGCAATGTGAGACATGCCTTTCACCTTCCGCCATGATTGTGAGGCCTCCCCAACCACATGGAACTGTAAGTCCATTAAACCTTTCTTTTGTAAATTACCTAGTCTCGGGTATGTCTTTTTCAGCAGCATGAAAACAGATCGATACACACTGTGTTCCCAGGTCCCTTAGTGACCTCATGTAACTCTATACAACCCCCACCACAGCACTCCTCTTCAGATCAACTACTTGCTCTTCCTCTTAATCAGGAGTCCTTCTGTTCAGAAATTATTTTATTTTATTTTATTTTATTTTATTTTATTTTATTTTATTTATTTTAGGCAGAGTCTCACCTTGCTGCCCAGGCTGGAGTGCAGTGGCACGATCTTGGCTCACTGCAACCTCCACCTCCCGGGTTCAAGTGATTCTCCTGCCTCAATCTCACGAGTAGCTGGGATTACAGGCTCCCACCACCACATCAGGCTAATTTTTTGTATTTTTAGTGGAGACGTGGTTTCACCATGTTGGCCAGGCTGGTTTGGAACTCCTGACGTCAAGTGATCCATCTGCCTCGGCCTCTCAAAGTGCCAGGATTACAGGCATTAGCCACCACACCTGGTCCAGAAATTGATACATAAATGTGTGACAGCTTCTTGTGGCTGTTAACCTAAGATGAATCTCTAAGAAACAATATTTAGAAAGAAGTATGGAGAGGATAAGGGGGAGCAGGCACTGTAACACACAGAAAGGCCTGCTACAGGTTCTTTGCCTGGAAACTAAGATCAGATCCTCAGTGGGCTGCGCAGGGGAAGTCATTCCAGGGAATTTCATATTCAATCAACATATAACACCTAACACGCTCCTACTTGACACAGGCACACTCTTTCCTAAATGCATTCCATTCCCTCAACTTTCCAAAGTTCCCATAAGGAGTCCTACTATGTGCTAGGAATCCAGCACATGCATGATAAAACTCCATCATTCTTTTTTTCATCATTTTCAACTGGCTACTATTAAGTGCACCATATGGGCCCTGAGAATGAAGCATTGAAAAAGGCAAATTCATGGAGTTTACAATCTAGTGGAAGAGACAGATAAGGAAAACAATAAATAAACGTGCCATTTTTCTGACAGCAATGAGTGCATTCAAGAAAATAAAACAGAGTAATAGGATGAGTAGTGACAGGGCAGGGGAGAGACAGAGTGTGAGAAGGGCTCCTTTAACCAGCATGGCAGAGAAGACCTCTCTGTAGGGAAGACGTTTGCATTCTTTTTTCTTTTCTTTTTTTTTTTTTTTGAGATGGAGTTTCGCTCTTGTTGCCCAGGCTGGAGTGCAGTGCCATGATCTCTGCTCACTACAAGCTCTGTCTCCTGGGTTCAAGCAATTCTCCTGCCTCCCAAGTAGCTGGGATTACAGGCACCCGCCACCACTCCCAGCTAATTTTTGTATTTTTAGTAGATATGGGGTTTCACTGTGTCGGCCAGGCTGGTCTTGAACTCCTGACCTCGTGTTCCCTCTCCTCAGCCTCCCAAAGTCCTGGGACTACAGGTGTGAGCCACCACGCCTGTCCAATGTTTGCATTCTTAATAGAGTTCTATTTGTCTCCTTCCTCACAATGACAATCATAACAACTACATCTGCTGCCACTGCCACAAATATAATCTCTGCTAATATTACCACTGCCACCTCAGTATCCATGAGGAAGACCCTTCCACCTGTGGCCTCTTCGTTCCTTGACTTCCTCTCTTTCAATGATCTTGTCCACCCCAACGCACCTCAGCCACTCACTTCCATGATCATACCCTAGACCTGACCATTACCAATTTTTCTACCAAAACTTTCAATGTCTCATTGCAAGGCTAGATAGGAGACTACCATCTACCATCTTCTCCCTGTCCAGCTCGCTCCCACTAGTGACTCTAACCATCTTTGCCTGCATGAGACATCCAATCCATATATCTTCCTTTGTTTTCACTGTCCCCCACCCACTTGATGTCCTCTCTCCCCAACTTACTGAGCTTTCCTTCGATGCTTAGTCAGTGTAATCACTCTGTTGCATACATTCCAGCTCCTCACCCTCCTCACATCTGCATACTCACTTGACAAAATCCCGAACCTGGTTCGATTCAACTCTGCCTGCTCTGCACCTGCAGCTGACATGTGGCTGAGGGAAAATACAAAACCACGATGGCTGATGACTGGTCTCACTTGAAATTAATGACTTCTAGCCACAAGTGAGTCCTTAGATAAGCTGCGTGCCTGGTAACCAAACTAGTTCCCTAGGTATTCCTTCTCCAACTCTCCTCAAAGACTGTTACATCTATTCTTCTCTCTTCAAAGTGCCAACACTCCCTCTCCCATCCTCACTCTCAGCAGATGATCTCATTTCCTATTTTACTGAGAGAATAGAAAAAATCGGAAGATTAAAAGGACTTCTCAAAGCTCCTACAACCAAATATGTTACAATGGAAGAAGTGTCTCCCATCTAGGGGCAACTCTTCCACTTGTCTACTAGATTCCCACCCCTCTCACCTACTCAAGAACATGGCTATAACATTTCTCCTCTCTTCTAAATCATTAATTTTTCCTGCTGTACTAGATCATTTTCATCAGAGAACAAACATATCTCTTGAGCCACTTCCCTCTTTTAAGAACTGCCCCATTTTTTCTCTTTCCTTTTACACTAAAGCTTTGAAAGTGTTGTCTCCAAAGTCTCTCCCCTACTCATATTCTTCCTCTCTCCTCTCTCCTTCCTTCCCCCCACCCATTCATGTTTTTCTATTCCTCTTGGACACTACAACTGATCCACTGCATCTTCTTGTGCAGCACTGTCCATGTCCCTGAGACACCATGGTGAAAATGATGGCCAGAGTAAACGAGTTGGCTGTATTGGGTTCCTGGTGACCAGGGCTGTTTTTAACTCTGGCAAAGTGCATATTGTCATGACCAATGACCCCATCATTGACCTCAACTACGTGGTCTACACGTTCCCTTCTCATTCCACCTATGGCAAGTTCCATGGAACCATCAAAGCTGAGAATGGGAAGTTTGTTATCAATGAAAATCCCATCGCCATCTTCCAGGAGCAAGATCCTACCAAAATCAAATGGGGAGATTCCGGCATTGATTATGTTGTGGAGTCCACTGGTGTCTTCACTGCCATGGGGAAGGCTAGGACTCATTTGTGGGGGGTGGGGGGAGCCAAAAGGGTCATCATCTCTGCCCCCTCTGCTGATGGCCCCAAGTTTGTGATAGACATAAACCATGAGAAGTACCCAAACAGCCTCAAGTTCGTCAGCAATGCCTCCTGCACCACAAGATGCTCAGCCCCCCTGCCAAGATCATCACCTGACCTGCCTTCTGGAAAGACCTGGCAAATATGATGACATCAAGAAAGTGGTGAGGCAGGCATCTTCACCTGCCTTCAGGAGGGCCCCCTCAAGGGCATCCTGGGCTACAATGAGCACCAGGTTGTATCCTTTGACTTTAACAGCAACACCCAATATTCCATTTTCAATTCTGGGGTTGGCTTCACCTTGAACGACCACTTTGTCAAGCTCATTTCCTGCTATGACAATGAATTTGGCTGCAGCAACAGGGTGGTGGACCTCATGGTCCACATAGCCTCCAAGGAGTAAGACCCCCCAGAATGCCAGCCCCAACAAGAGCACGAGAGGAAGAGAGAGGCTGGACTCTCAGCTGTTGGGGAGTCCCTGCCCCACTCAGTCCCCCACCTCACTGAGATTCTCCCCTCCTTAACACATTTTCATGCCAGACCCCCTGAAGAATGGGAGGGGCCTAGAGATCTTCACCTTGTCATGTACCATCAATAAAGTCTCCTGTACTCAGCACCCCCCAAAAATCTGATCTCAAGAATTCTTAAGAAATGTAACTTCATGAGATTTACAAGACTTCCTAAGTTCTACAATGAGAATTCCAGTTGTACCAGCAAAAATGTCTGGAACCATAGGTACAGAAAAGTATAAGGCCATACATTAAGATTTTTCTATTGCATTTTAAAATGTATAGTTGTTGGGGTTTTGTGAAAAATTGTAAAAATAGAGAAAACTACAGAAAGTAACATCATATTTATGTTCCCATTATCCAGGACTAATGACTGTGAATATTCTGGCATATTAGCCTCGCGTATTTAAAATTTTTATGGTAGAGAATTTCAAACACATACAAAAGTGGAGAAGAGAGTAGAAGGAATAGTATGATCAATCTCCAGGTACCCATCAGTCAACTTCAAAAATGATCCTGCCATGGTGAACATTTTTTCATCTGTTCCCTTACCCATTTCCTTCACAAATTGTTTTGAAGGAAGCCCCATATATTGTATAATCTTAACTACAATATAGTCAGTATACATCTGTAAAGTGTATCTTTGATTTCCTCTTCACATTTATAATAGCCTCATGATGTCACAATTAAGTTTGTTTAAATTTGGTTCCAAATAAGGTCCACACATTGTAATTACTTGATATGTGTCTCTTAATCTATAAGTTCTCCTGCCATCTTGCTCTCTCTCTCTTTTTTTTTTTTTTTTTTTTTTTTTTGAGACGGAGTCTCACTCTGTCCCCCAGGCTGGAGTGCAGTGGCACCGTCTCTACTCACTGCAACCTCCGCCTCCTGGGTTTAAGCGATTCCCCTGTTTCAGCATCCAGAGTAGCTGGGATTACAGGTGCCCACCACCATGCCCAGCTAATTCTTGTATTTTTAGTAGAGACGGGGTTTCACTATGTTGGTCAGGCTGGTCTCGAACTCCTGACCTTAGGTGATCCACCCACCCTGGCCTCCCAAAGTGTTGGGATTACAGGTGTGAGCCACTGCGCCTGGTCTCTTTTTTTTTCCCTTAAAATGTATTTGTTGGAAAAACTGGCTGTTTATCCTACAGAATGTTCCACAGTCTGGAGTTTACTACTGCATCCTTGTGGTGTCATTTAACATGCTCTTCCGTAGTTTGAATTTCCTGTACATTGCTGGTTGGATCTAGAAGCTTAATCAGATTTGGGTTTATTTTTTTGGCATGATCACTTCATTGGTGGTGGTGTGTCCTTCCATTAGGAGGTACAGAGTTGTCGTATGTCTCTGTGTGATGTTAGCAGCTGTTGGTGCTCCACTGGGGGTTGCAAAGTGGTGATATTAGAATTCTGTCATCCCATCTTCATTTATTAGCTGGAACACTTCTATAAAAAGAAATGTCCCCTCACCTACTGTATGTTTCTATAGAAAGGCAGGAAAGATGCTTGATTTCTTCCCTTTACTAACAGTTTTTAAAAATAATGAGCTGGGGCTGGGTGCAGCGGCTCATGCCTGTAATCCCAGCACTTTGGGAGGCTGAGGCAGGGAGATCACTTGAGGTTAGGAGTTTGAGAGCAGCCTGGCCAACATGGTGAAACCCCATCTCTACTAAAAATACAAAATTTAGCTGGGCATGGTGGTACACACCTGTAGTCCCAGCTACTTGGGAGGCTGAGGCAGGAGGTTCACTTGAGCCCAAGAAGGGGAGGTTGCAATGAGCCGAGATTGCACCATTGCACTGCAGCCAAGGTGACAGAGTGAGACGCTCTCTCAGCAATAACAACAACAGTAATAATAATAATAATGATAATAAGTTTGTTCCTTAGCACCCCCCAATAGTGAGATTTTTTTCCCATCTCACTACAGGCAGGCTTTCACCCTTCACCATTCCACCTAAACGGCTCTTGTCAAGGTCATCAACGATCCTCATGATGTTCAATCCAATGATATAGCCTTCCGTCCTCAACATAGGTGAAGTGTCAACAGCATTTGACACATTCTTTTTGCAACATTTGTTTTTTCACTTTCTTTCTAGGATAATCTACTATTGGTTTTCTTCCCATCTCCTTCTCTATCTCCTTTGTTGATTTCTCCTCTTCTGCCTGACTTATTTTTTCTAACTGAGATATAATTCATATACCATAAAATGTAACCTTTCATAGTGTACAATTACGTGTTTTTTTGTATGCTCACAGAGTTCTGCAATCATTACCACTAATTCTAAAACATTGTCATCACCCCAAAAAGTAATGCTTTATGCATTAGCAATCACTCTCCATCCCTACAGCTGTGCCCCTGACAATTATGAATCTACTTTGCATCTGTATGGATTCTTCTCCTTCACTTCTTAACATTGGAGTGCTCCAGAGCTCAATCCCTTTTCCTTTTTACCTATCCTTAGTCCTTGGTGATCTCATTCAGCTCTATGGATTTACATACAATCCATATAACACCAGCATGATCTCTCCCCTTAAACTCTAGATTTGGATACCCAACCGCCTATTTAATCTGTCCCCATGGATATCTAATAGACATCCCAAACTTAACATGTTTCAAAACTAGCTGCTGATCTCCTAGAACCTGCTCCACCTGTATAGCCTTCATCACAGATTATGACAATCTTATGCCTCCAGTTGCTCAGGCACCAAAACCTTAGAATCATCTCTGTCCTCTCTCATTCACACCCCACATCTACTAAATCGGGAAAGCCTGTTGGCTCTAACTTCAAAATACAGCCAGAATCTGACTATGTCTTACAACCTCCACTGCTATTACTCTTTTTTTTTTCTTGAGACGGCGTCTCGCTCTGTGGCCCAGGCTGAAGTGCAGTGGCGGGATCTCGGCTCACTGCAAGCTCTACCTCTCAGGTTCACGCCATTCTCCTGCCTCAGCCTCCCGAGTAGCTGGGACTACAGGCGCCTGCCACCACGCCTGGCTAATTTTTTTGTATTTTTAGTAGAGACAGGGCCCCACTGCTATTACTTTCATCCAAACCACCATCACTTCTCATCTAGTTATTTCAGTGATCTCCCTGCTACCACCCTTGTCCCTTCTACAGTTTATTTTCAATACAGTAAAGGGTGATTCTTTTTTTTTTTTTTTTTGAGACGGAGTCTCGCTCTGTCGCCCAGGCTGGAGTGCAGTGGCACAATCTCGGCTCACTGCAAGCTCCGCCTCCCGGGTTCACGCCATTCTCCTGCCTCAGCCTCTCCGAGTAGCTGGGACTACAGGCGCCCGCCACCACGCCCGGCTAATTTTTTGTATTTTTAGTAGAGACGGGGTTTCACCATGGTCTCGATCTCCTGACCTCGTGATTCGCCCGCCTCGGCCTCCCAAAGTTCTGGGATTACAAGCGTGAGCCACCGCGCCCGGCCAGGGTGATTCTTTAAATATATGAGTTAGGTGATGATGATCATGTTATAATAATACCTTTTCCACTTGCTACATGCCAAGCCCTACAAGGCCTTACGTGATCTGGCACTGCTACTCTCCCTGTCATTCATTCATTCATTCATTCATTCATACCACTCTACGCTGGCCTCCCTGCTCTTCTGAACCACCTCCCCAGCATGCTTCTATTTCAGGGCCCTTGAGTTGCTATTGTCTCTGCCTGAAACACACTTCCCTCAGGTATCATCATGGCTCCTGGTTCACTTATTCATTTCTTTCAGGTCTTAGCTCCCTTGTCACCATCTTAGGTGACCATCCTATCCAAAACTGCCACCCACCCCTAATCCCAGCATTCCCTATTCTCCTGCCCTGCTACATTACTCTCCATAACAATTATTATCTTCTGACAAACTATGCATTTGACATTTTTGTTTATTGTTTGTTTCCCCTCCGTAGATTTTTTAAAATTTTTTTATTTAAAAAGAATTATGCAAAAATAGAGATGGGGGTCTCGCTAGGTTGCCTAGGCTGGTCTTGAACTCCTGGGCTCAACTGATCCTCCCACCTCAGCCTCCCAAAGTGCCGAGCCAACCCGGCAGTAGATTTAAGGTCTCCTGTGAAAGGATTTTGGTAACTTTATTCTCTGCTATATTCCCAGCACCTAGAACAGTGTTTCACAAAAAGGTGCCCAATAAATATTAGTTAAATGACTGAATAATAACACCAGTAATCAATTAACAGACACAAACTGTGTAGTTAGACAACTCACATTCATGATATCACTTCGTTTTCATAACAACCCCAGGAAGGTGGATTATTGTCCGTATTTTACAGATGAGGAAACTGAAGAGTTGAGTGAATTTCCTAGATACACACCTCTAGTAAGTGCCAGAACGCCAACTCTAGCTTCCACAGGGTCACAGTACAGCTGTTCCTGCCCCCTCAAAGTGCCTTGCCCCAAAAGATGATTATTATTTTTTTGAGACGGAGTTTCGCTCTTGTCGCCCAGGCTGGAGTGCCGTGGCGCGATCTTGCCTCACTGCAACCTCTGCCGCCCCGGTTCAAGAGATTCTCCTGCCTCAGCCCCCTGAGTAGCTGGGATTATAGGCATGCTCCACCATGCCTAGTATTTTTTTTGTGTGTGTATTTTTAGTAGAGATGGGGTTTCACTATGTTGGCCAGGCTGGTCTCGAACTCCTGACTTCAGGTGATCCGCCTGCCTGGCCTCCCAAAGTGCTGGGATTACAGGTGTGAGCCACTGCACCTGGCCAAAAGATGATTATTCTATGGGTATTCCAGGCTCTTAATGCAAACACGTACATGGGACCCAAATAATGAGATTTCCATTTTAGGAGTTATCCAAAGGCAGGCAAGGCTTTGTAGGTTTATTTTGCTTTAGTGGCTGTGCATCTTTGGAGGTACAGCCACAAAGGACTAACTTGGTCCTGCTCAGACTTCAGAGATAACAGAACTGACATATGCATCAGTGGGAAAGAACAATGTGACAGGAGATTAATTTCTTTTTTCTGGAGTGAAAATTGTGTACAGCAGAGGCAATTTATCGTGTCGTATCATCACTGAAATTATCTCCCTGCTGTCTGCCAGCCCAGCTTTGCTTCAGTGGTTTCCTTAGTGTTATTTAAGCAAATGAATTATGTTTGCTTCTAGCTTTACTTGTTTACATATTTTGTGCACTGCTTTAGTAAGAGAATGCATTTTAATAACTTTTATGTATCTAATAGTCATAGATATTTGTAACAATATTTTTGCAGTCATATAATAAAAACAAACATTGCATTCTTGACAGGGTCAGATTGACCATCATTTGCTAGCATAATCCTTTATCTTTGATGTCAACAGCACTAAATTAGATACAGTTTAAGCAAAAACACTTGAGCATAAAGACTTGGTGGGTTTTTCACACAGCTGGACTTCAGTTTTGGAGGGTCAAGGAGAGTATAGTTGAAGAGGATGTTTTTAAAGGGGTCATAATAAGGCCCGTTTTAATGCTGCTTGAAGGATGTGAGATTTTGAAATAGGAGGCCCCATAAATGGACTGGAGAATCTACACAACATTTGGAACTGATCTCTTTCCTCCCAAAATATAACCTTGGAAGTTGGTATTAGCTCAATTTTACGGAGGCATCTTGGGGAAATTGCAATAACCTTGCCCCTTGCCTTCTATTTCTCATCCATTTCTAGTTAAAAAATGTTTACAGGCTCACGCTTGTAATCCCAGCATTTTGGGAGGCCGAGGCGGGCGGATCACGAGGTCAGGAGATCGAGACCACCGTGAAACCCCGTCTCTACTAAAAATACAAAAAAAAAAAAAAAAAAAAATTAGCCAGGCGTGGTGGCGGGCACCTGTAGTCCCAGCTATTTGGAGAGGCTGAGGCAGGAGAATGGCGTGAACCCGGGAGGCGGAGCTTGCAGTGAGCCGAGGTTGCGCCACTGCACTCCAGCCTCGGCGACAGAGCGAGACTCCGTCTCAAAAAAAATAAAGGCAGGGCGCGGTGGCTCACGCTTGTAATCCCAGCACTTTGGGAGGCCGAGGCGGGTGGATCACGAGGTCAGAAGATTGAGACCACGGTGAAACCCCGTCTCTACTAAAAATACAAAAAAATTAGCCGGGTGTGGTGGCGGACGCCTGTAGTCCCAGCTACTCGGAGAGGCTGAGGCAGGAGAATGGCGTGAACCTGGGAGGCGGAGCTTGCAGTGAGCCGAGATTGCGCCACTGCACTCCAGCCTGGGCGACAGAGCGAGACTCCATCTCAAAAAAAATAAATAAATACATAAAAAATAAAAATAAAATAAAATAAAATAAAATAAAAATAAAAAAAAATTAAAAAATGTTTACAGGCAGCCCCACTGACCACTTTTAAGAGACTGTAAAGAAAAAGTAATGAGTGATGATTGAACATAGGTATTAGCATGTTTCTTTTCTCAATATCTTTGAAATTCCAGCTATCTTGTGCAGGAGCCCAGGCATTAGGATTTTTTTAATTTTATCTTATTAGTTTTGGAAGGTGGGGGTATGCAGTCTCACTCCTTCTCTCAGGCTGGAGTGCAGTGGTGCGATCTTGGCTCACTGCAGCCTCCACCTCTGGGGTTCAAGTGATTCTCCTGCCTCAGCCTCCCGAGTAGCTGGGATTACAGGCGCCTGCCACCACGCGGACTAACTTTTCTATTTTTAGTAGAGACGGGCTTTCACCATGTTGGCCTGGCTGGTCTCGAACTCCTGACCTCAAGTTATCCACCTGCTTTGGCCTCCCAAAGTGCTGGGATTACAGGGGTGAGTCATTGTGCCTGGCCTATTTATTTATTATGATTTTTTAGACAAGGTCTGGTTCTATCACCCAGGGTCGATCTCAGCTCACTACCACCTCTGCCTCCCAGGCTCAAGCACTCTTCCCACTTCAGCTTCCTGATTAGCTGGGACTACAGGCATATGCCACCACACCCAGCTAATTTTTGTATTTTTGTTTTTATTTATTTATTTATTTATTTATTTATTTATTTATTGAGACGGGGTCTCCCTCTGTTGCCTTGGCTGGAGTGCAGTGGTATAATCTTGGCTCACTGCAATGTCTGCCTTCTGGGTTCAAGTGCTCCTCCTGCCTCAGCCTCCCAAGTAGCTGGGATCACAGGCATGAGCCACCACGCCTGGCCAAATTTTTGTATTTTGGGGTAGAGATGGGGTTTCACCATGTTGCCCAGACTGGTTTCAAACTCATGAGTTCAAGCAATCCACCTGCCTCGGCCTCCCAAAGTGCTGGTATTATAGGCGTGAACCACCGTGCCCAGCCTTATTTTATTTTTTAAAACTTATTTTAGCAACAGAGTCTTACTCTGTTGCCCAGGCTGGAGTGTAGTGGTGTGATCATGGCTCACTGCAGCTTCAATCTCCTGAGCTCTAGTGATCTTGCCTCAGTCTCCTAAGTAGCTGAGATTGCAAGGAGTTTCCTTCTTATTACAGAATTCAAGTTGGCATCACCGTCACATCTACCTGTAGGTTGAGCTCTGCCCTCCAGAGTGAACAGATATGCCCTCTTCCATATGTCAGCCCTTCCAATATGCAAAATTTAAAAAACCTCCCATGTTCCTTCCTACACTTTCATCTCAAGATCCCCTGTATATAGCAAGGTAAACTTTCTCATTACCATCTTAATTTTTGGCCTATACATCCTCTTAAATTTGTCAGAAACTTTTGGGTAGTGTTTCATCTGGTCTCTAAACCTAAGTCCAGTTATAAAGAAAATAACTGGCCAGGCGCAGTGGCTCACATCTGTAACCCCAGCATTTTGGAAGGCCGAGGTTGCCAGATCACTTGAGGTCGGAAGTTCAAAACCAGCATGGCTGACATGATAAAACTCCGTCTTTACTAAAAAGACAAAAATTAACCAGGCGTGGTGGCACACGCCTGTAGTCTCAGCTACTCGGGAGGCTGAGGCAGGAGAATCACTTGAACCTGGGAGGCAGAGGCTGCAGTGAGCCAAGATCACGCCATTGCACTCCAGCCTGGGTGATGAAGTGAGACTCTATCTCAAAATAAATAAATAAAATATCATTATATTAAATGCACAACTATACTGTAAAATACAATTCAAATGAGGCACCATGACTTCCGAGGGCTGTTCACTGCCAGAAAATAAACATTTTGTTTTACAGTTAATTTCTTCATTTATACACTGAAATACCTCAGGCTTTTCAAAGGAAATATATGCAAAAAAACTTGGGGCAGAATTGAATAAATTGAACCTCAACACTCAATTGTTTCAGGATATGAAATCTCAAAAATCTTTCTGTAGTGGCCAGTGATTGACACTTGTGAGAGTTTAGTGTCCTAAAACAAGCTCTCGAACAGATTATCAATGTGTGCATTTTTACATTGAAAATGCCACAAAAGGGCTGGGCAAGGTGGCTCATGCCTGAAATTCCAGCACTTTGGGAGGCCGAGGTGGGTGGATCACTTGAGGCCAGGAGTTTGAGACCAGCCTGGCCAACATGGTGAAACCCCGTCTCTACAAAAAATACAAAAATTAGCTGGGTGTGGTGGCGGGCGCCTGTAGTCCCAGCTACTCGAGAGGCTGAGGCACGAGAATCGCTTGAGCCTGGGAGGCAGAGGCTGCAGTGAGCTGAGATCACGCCACTGCACTCCAGCCTGGGCAACGGAGCGAGACTCTGTCACAAAATAATAATAATAATTAAATAAAGGAAAATAACTCATTGGACTTTTGCTCAACATTAAAATTGTTATATTCATTAGAAAGATACTCAGAAGGCTTTACTTTATTTTCCTAGTTAAGAATTCTTTCAACAACACCATTCTGTCCTACATGAAATAATTAGGATTCAAAGAGATTTGAAAATGATGGGCTGGAACCAACAAGATGAAATACAAGAGATTTTGTGTCTGCTAAAGCAGCTTAAATTACATGAACTTTTAAAATTGCCACGTCACATGGCTGACTCACACAAAACTTGTGGTCAACTAAAGCCCCCACGTCTTTCTCTGTGGTGCCAAATAGGTCTTTCTCATGCTCTACTTTAAAAGTATTAGACATTATAGATTATCTTATTGGTTTCAACTTATTTTTCTTGCATGTCTGGATTTTTTAAAAAAATTATTAAAGTATAACTTATGTAAAGTGCATAGGTTTTAAGTGTAATACAGCTTAACACACACACACACACATATTTTTTTATAAAACCATAACTCAGATCAAGAAACAGAACATTACCAGCATCCAAAAGGCTCCCTTGTGCCCCCTTCCAAGATTGGTTTTGCCTTTTTTTTGAACTTTGTATAAATGGAATCATACAGGATGTACTCGTTTGTGAATGGCTTTTTTGTTGCTTGTCTTTATGTCTGTGAGATTCATCCATACTGTTGGGGATGGCAATAGTTTGCTCTTTTTCATTGCTAAGTAGTAATTCATTGAATGAATCTATTTTTTTATTTTTTTTAATATTTTGAGACAGAGTCTCACTATGTCACCCAGGCTGAAATGCAGTGGCACAATCTTGGCTCACTGCAGCCTTCACCTCTGGGGCTCAGGCAATCCTCCCACCTCAGCTTCCCGAGTAACTGGGACCATAGGTAGGTACCACCAAACCTGACTAATTTATTATTTTTATTTTTTGTAGAGACAGGGTCTCACTATGTTGCCCAGGCTGGTCTTAACCTCCTGGACTCAAGCCATCTTCCCGCCTTGGCCTCCCAAAGTGCTAGCATTACAGGCGTGAGCAACCGCACCTAGCCAAATGAATCTAATAAAATTTGTTTATCCATTCTCCTTGATGGAAGCTGTGGATGCTTCCAACTGCTGGCTAATATAAACAATGCTATAATGAACACGCTTGTACACATCTTTTGGCAATACATGGATTTATATTAGGTATAAACCTGAAATGACACTTGCTGCATCATAGAGTGAGTATATGTATGTTTAGCTTTAGTATATATTGTCAAACATTTTAAAAAGTGACTGCGGGCCAGACACAGTGGCTCACACCTGTAACCCCAGCACTCTGGGGAGCTAAAGAGGGCGAATCACTTGAGCTCAGGACTTCGGGACCAGACTGGGCAACAAAGTGTGACCCCCATCTGTACAAAAAGTACAAAAATTAGCCAGGCGTGATGGCACGTGCCTGTAGTCCCACATACTTGGGAGGCTGAGGTGGGAGGATGGCTCAAAGCCTGAGAGGCAGAGGTTGCAGTGAACCATGATCGCACCACTGCACTCCAGCCTGGGTAACAGAGGTAGGCATTGTCTCAAAAAAAAAAAAAAAAAAAAAAGTGATTGTGGCAATTTACACTCTGTGATGCTGTTTTATATGTCTTTGGTTAGGCTATAGTCTTCAGTTATTCAATCAAACATCAATCTAGGTGTTGCTGTGAAAGGACTTTGTAGATATGATGGAAGTCCACAATCAGTTGACTTTAAGCATGGGAGATTATCCTGGATAATCTTGGTGGGCTTGATTCCGTTAGGTGGAAAGCCTTAAAAGAGCAGAACTGAGGCTTCTCAGAAGAAGAAATTTTGCCTATGGATAGCAGATTCAGCTTATGCCTGAGAGTTCCAAACTGCCCTTTTTGTCAGCCTTCCCTATAGATTTCAGTCTTGTCTAGCCAGACCCCACAATTGCATAAGACAATTTCTTGCAATAAGTCTCAAAATATATCTCCTGTTGGTTCTTTTTCCCTGGTTGAATCCTGACTGATACAAATTTTGGCATCAGAAATAGGGTGCTGCTGCAATAAGTACCTAAGTATGTGGAAGTGGCTTTGGAATTGGGTAATGGGTAGAGGCTAGAAGAATTTTGAAGAGCCTGATAGAAAATCCTACATTGCCTTGGATAGACTGTTGATACAAATATAGATGTTCAAGATTCTGTCAGGAAGGGCTCAAAAGAAAGTCAGGAGCATGGTAGAAAAACCTGTATCTTCTTAGAGAATACATATGTCACTATAAAGAAAATATTGACAGGATACTATACCCTCCCCATCTTTCTTTCTTTCTTTCTCTTTCTTTCTTTCTTTTTTTTCTTTCTTTCTTTTTCTTTCTTTCTTTCTTTCTTTCTTTCTTTCTTTCTTTCTTTCTTTCTTTTTCTTTCTTTCTTTCTTTCTTCTTTTTCTTTTCTTTCTTTCTTTCCTCTCTCTCTCTTTCTTTCTTTCTTTCCTTTTTTTCTATTTTTTTTTTTTTTTGGAGACAGGGTCTCACTGTCACCCAGGCTGGAGTGCAGTGGCGCAATCTCAGCTCACTGCAACCTCTGCCCCCTGGGTTCAAATGATTCTCGTGACTCAGCCTCCCGAGTAGCTGAGACTACAGGCGTGTGCCACCATGCCTGGCTAATTTTTTGATTTTTAGTAGAGACGATGTTTCAACATGTTGTCCAGGCTGGTCTCGAACTGCTGACCTCAGGTAATTCACCCGCCTCCGCCTCCGCCTCCCAAACTGCTGGGATTACAGGGGTGAGCCACCACACTTGGCTCTATTTTTCAAATATAGATAAATCAAAATTTACTTTTTAAAAATGTTCAAGGGATCCACAGGTAAGCAGGAAAAGAGAAACAGAGGAATGAGAGACAGAGGGAACAAGGAGAAAATAAATAATAAAACCCCAAATAAAGTATAACAGATCAATAGTTATATTAATGTAAATGATCTAAATACGCCTATTCTGTTTCTCTGACAAACCCTGGTAATACACTTCCCATCATGTTAGCAAGCTTATATTAACCAGATACCAAAACAGACAGATAGTAAACGCACACACACACACACACACACACCACTACACATCAATGTTGTTCCTGATAGACACAGAAACCCTTCACAAATTATTAGCAAATAAAATTCAACAATGTACAAAAATAATTATATACCATGAGCAAGTGAAATTTAATCTCATTTTGCAAGGCTGGTTCAACATTTGAAAATCAACCAATGTAATTCACCATATCAACAGGCTAAAGAAAAATCACATGATCATAATGATTATGTCAATTGATACTGTAAATGTATTTGACAAAATTTAACACCCATTTATGGTTTAAAACCTCTCAGAAAAATGGGAATAGAAAGAAAATTCCTCAACTTGATAGCAAGCATGTATTAAGTTGGTGCAAAAGTAATCGCTTTTTTTTTTTTTTTGAGACGGAGTCTCGCTCTGTTGCCCAGGCTGGAGTGCAGTGGCGCAATCTTGGCTCACTGCAAGCTCCGCCTCCCGGGTTCACGCCATTCTCCTGCCTCAGCCTCTTTGAGTAGCTGGGACTACAGGCGCCCGCCATCACACCTGGCTAATTTTTCTGTATTTTTATTATTTTTATTTTTTTATCTTTTATTTTTATTTTTTTGAGACAGAGTCTCGCTCTGTCGCCCAGGCTGGAGTGCAGTGGCGCAATCTTGGCTCACTGCAAGCTCCGCCTCCCAGGTTCACGCCATTCTCCTGCCTCAGCCTCTCCGAGTAGCTGGGACTACAGGCGCCCGCCACCATGCCCGGCTAATTTTTTGTATTTTTTAGTAGAGACGGGGTTTCACTGTGGTCTCGATCTCCTGACCTCGTGATCCGCCCGCCTTGGCCTCCCAAAGTGCTGGGATTACAAGCGTGAGCCACCGCGCCCGGCCAGTAATCGCTTTTTTACCATTAAAAGTAATGGCAAGGCCAGGCCCGGTGGCTCACGCTTGTAATCCCAGCACTTTGGGAGGCCGAGGCAGGCGGATCACGAGGTCAGGAGATCGAGACTAGGTGAAACCCTGTCTCTACTAAAAATGCAAAAAAATTAGCCGGGCGTGGTGGCAGGCGCCTGTAGTCCCAGCTACTCGGAGAGGCTGAGGCAGGAGAATGGCGTGAGCCCGGGAGGCGGAGCTTGCAGTGAGCCGAGATTGCGCCACTGCTCTCTAGCCTGGGCGACAGAGCTAGACTCCGTCTCAAAAATAAAATAAAATAAAATAAGATAAAATAAAATAAAATAAAATAAAATAAAATAAATGCTCACAAGTGCCAATCACTGGCCACTACAGAAGGTTGTTTTGGATTTCATGTCCTGAAACAATTAAGTGTTGAGGTTCAATTTACTCAATTCTGCACCAAGTCTTTTGAATACATTTCCTTTGAAAAGTGTGAGGTATTTCAGTGTATAAATGAGGAAATTCACTGTAAGATTGAATGTTTATTTTCTGGCCGTGAACAGCCCTTCACAACAACAGTCATGTTGCCTCATTTGAATTTTATTTTACAGTATAGTTGTGCATTTAATATAATAGTATTTTAAATTATTTATTTATTTATTTATTTATTTAGAGACAGGGTCTTGCTCTGTCACCCAGGCTGGAGTGCAGTGGTGTGATCTTGGCTCACTCCAATTTCCACCTCCCAGGTTCAAGTGATCCTCCTGCCTCAGCCTCCTGAGTAGCTGGGACTACAGGCATGTGCCACCATGCCTGGCTTATTTATTCTTTTGTATTTTTAGTAGAGACGGGGTTTCATCATGTTGGCTAGGCTGGTCTCGAACTCCTGACCTTAAGTGATCCACCCACCTTGGCCTCCCAAAGTTCTACGATTACAGGCATAAGCCACCGTGCTTGGCTGGCTCTTTCATCTTGATAGGACCAGGAAGTTAGATTTCTTTCTGGGCCTTTTTGAAAACTGATGCTGTCATGCAAGGTATTTAACCACCTCTTCCAAGGTTTATGCCACTTCCACATTCAGTTTCTTTTTCGTTTATTTTTTTTTTTTTGTGAGATGGAGTCTCACTCTGTTGTCCAGGCTGGAGTGCAGTGGCACAATCTGGACTCACTTCAACATCCGCTTCCTAGGTTCAAACAATTCTCGTGCCTCAGCCTCCTGAGTAGCTGCAACTACAGGCATGCACCACCAAGCCCAGTTCTTTTGTGTGTGTGTGTGTGTGTGTGTTTAGTAGAGATGGGCTTCACCATGTTGGCTAGGCTGGTCTCAAACTCTTAGCCTCAAGTGATCTGCCCACCTCGGCCTCCCAAAGTGCTGGGATTACAGGCGTGAGCCACCGTGTGTGACCTGATTTCCAGTCTTTATTCCAGTTACTGATAAGAAATGTTGAGCTTAACAAACAAAGAAGTAGTTTACCCTGCTTAATAACCCTTCTTTCACTTTTTGTGCTTTATTCCTACTCTATGTCTGGCCTTTCGCAGTTTGCTGGCCAATACTCCCAATTCTACATACTGGCTCTAATTTGTCTATTCCGTGATTATTCTGCTTCTGTGATTTTTATTCCTGGACCACCACAGAATAGCACTGCCAGTAACCCCATTTACACTTAAAGCATATTTAAAAAGCTCTTGTTTACATAAAAATAATCTGGTGACGGTGTCTATATACATTAATGTATGGGAACACCATTTGACTTAGGGGATTTACACACACACACATATACGCAGTCATGTGCCATGTAAAGATGGGGATGAAACCACCTTTGCAAAAATTATAACAGTGAGAAGATTATGACAGTGAAAGAGATCTGATTTAACCAACCCCCATTTTCCTTTAACCTCTAAACTGCCCTTAGTCATCCCTGGGCTTGGACCAAGTTAACTTTGGGAGAAATTTAGTATTTATTTATTTATTTGTTTATTTAGAGACGGAGTCTCGCTTTGTTGCCCAGGGTGGAGTGCAGTGGTGCAATCTCAGCTCGCTGCAACCTCCGCCTCCTGGGTTCAAGTGATTCTCCTGCCTCAGCTTCCTGAGTAGCTGGGACTACAGGCATGAGCCACCACGCCCAGCTAATTTTTGTACTTTTAGTAGAGACAGGGTTTCACCATGTTGGCCAGGATGGTCTCGATCTCTTGACCTTGTGATCTGCCCACCTTGGTCTCCCAAAGTGCTGGGATTACAGGCGTGAGCCACTGCGCCCAGCCAAAATTTAGCACCTACTTTAAATGGTAATAACCCTTTCCCCAAAACTAAACTGCCTTTGTAAAGCTAGTGAAAGACCACCAGGTTAGGAGGATGAGAGGAGCCTGAATTCTGCTAAAGTGTAGATATAAATGATTACCACCCATTTTTCCTGAGATGACAAGATTTACAACCTCTCAATTACTCCTACAGATAACATCACTATCCTAGAACCCAAGATTGTCCTTTTGAGATGTCTTCTCAGGTTTTTGCATTTCTGACAACCGATGGCTCCACCCAGACCCACCAAGTGGTCCTGTGGCCCAACCCAAAAGTGGACTCAGCACATACGAGGACCATTTTCCACACTCCTATGATTGCATCCCCAACCAATAAGCACCACCCATTCCTCAGCCTGCCAAACTATCCTCAAAAAATTCTAGCCTTTGAATTTTGTGGGAGGCTGATTTGATAATAATAAAACTCTGGTCTCCTGTTCAGTTGGCTCTGTGTGACTTACACTCTTTCTCTATTACAATTCCCCATCTTATAAATTGGCTCTATCTGGGCAATGAGAAAAATGAACTCATTGGGTGGTTACGGGGATGTGCTCTGAGAAATGCACCATTAGGCAATGTTGTTATTGTGTGAACATCATAGAGTGTACTTACACAAGTAAGTGTACTACACACCTAGGCTATTCGGTATCGCCTATTCCTCCCAGGCTAAAAACCTGTACAGTATGTTACTGTACTGAATACTGTAGGCAATTGGAACATACGGTAAATATTTGTGTAATTAAACATATCTAAATATAGAAAATGTACAGTAAAAATATGGTACAAAAGATAAAAGTATTAATACACCTGTATAGAGCATTTACCATAAATGGAACATCCGGGACTGGAAGTTGCTCTGGGTGAGTCAGTCAGTGGGTGGTGAGTGAATGTGAAGGTCTAGGACATTACTGTACACTACTGTAGACTTTATAAACACTGTATACTTGGGCTATGCTAAATTTGTAAAAAACAAACAAAAAAGTTCTTTCTTCAATAATAAATTGTGGCTCACACCTGTAATCCCAGCACTTTGAGAGGCCGAGGTGGGCGGATTGCTTGAGCTCAGGAGTTCAAGACTGGCCTGGGCAACATGGCAAAACCCCACCTATACAAAAAATACAAATATTAGCTACAGGCATGTGCCTGTAGTCCCAGCTACTAGGGAGGCGGAGGTGGAAGAATCACTTGAGCCCAGGAGGTCGAGGCGGCAGTGAGGCATGATGGCACCTCTGCACTCCAGTCTGGGTGACAGAACAAGACCCTGTCTCAAAAGTTAATTAATTAACCTTATCATACTGTAACATTTTCATTTTATAAACTTTATTCATAACACATCTTAAAATACAAACGTTGTACAGATGTACAAAAATACTTTTTTCTTTATATCCTTATTCTATAAGCTTTTCTCTATTAAAACAATATTTTTTAACCTTTTAAACATTTTTGCTAAAACTAAGACACAAACACACACATTAGACCAGGCATACACAGTCAGGATCATCTATATCACAGTCTTCCACCACCACATCTTGTTCCCCACTGGAAGATCTTCAGGTGCAATAAACATGAAGCTGTCATCTCCTGTGATAATAATGCTTTCTTCTGGAATATGTCCTGCAGGAACTGCCTGAGGTTGTTTTACAATTAACTTTTTTTCTATATAAGTAGAAGGAGTATACTCTAAAGTAATGCTAAAAAGTATAGCATAGTAAATATATAAACCAGTAACATAGTCATTTACTATCTTGTTTTTGTTCAAACATTTAAGTTAGGCGCAGTGGCTCATGCCTGTAATCCCAGCACTTTGGGAGGCTGAAGTGGGAGGACTGCTTGAAGCCAGGAGTTTGAGAACAGCCTGGGCAACATAGCGAGTCCTCTTCTCTACAGAAAAAAAAAAAAAAAATACAAAAATTAACTGGGTGTGGTGGGGCACACCTGTAGTCCCAGGTATCCAGGAGGCTGAGGTAGGAGAATTGCTTGAGCCCAGGTGTTAGTGGCTGCCACTGCACTCCAGCCTGGGCAACTGAGCAAGACCTCATCTCTTAAAAAAAAACTATTCAGCATTTTTTATGGGACAAGCACCGTGTAAGGTGCTGGGACATAAGAGTAATTACAACAAAGTCCCTCAAGGAGCTCATAGTCTAATGGTAAACCACAGAGTTAACAGAGGCACGCAGTGGTAAATGGCTTACCCAATGAGGTGGAAATAGCTAGGTATATGGAAACGTGGGACTAGAGCTGGAGAGAGGGCACGGTAGAACTTACTGTAAGTAAAACCCCTTTGATTGAAGAGCTGGGCTGCATACAAAAGCACATTACAAAATCTGCTTGCAAAAACCTTCAGTTTCCAGTTTTCCCCACAATTGAATTTATGTCTCACAATGAATTAATCTATCATTTGATAGCATTTCTATACTTGGCCCCAAAGCCTCGGAGCATGCCATCAATCTGTTAAGACAGCAATTTAGTAGACAGCTTAAAATCAAGAAGTATCTGACTCCAATTTCAGCATTAGGAGCCATATTAAAACACTTCAGCTAAATCAATGAATGTAAATGTACAGCACATTTATGATACTTCTACATGTAGCAGTTTGGAAAAACTCTCCTCTAACCCTCATCCAGAGTATTCTAATAAGTGATAGATACCAAAGAAATTAGATAATTTGTCACTTTCCAATATATATACTATTTTGGCTGTACAAGGGCAAAAAGTGTCACTTGGAAATAGTGGATAAGTAATCTAAGCTTTATACAGATATATACAAAGACATCACATCTGGATCCAATGTACAACGGTAACTGCAAACATGAACCAGTGTAAGGCAATTTCTTTTGTGATATATGACATAATCCCTGAAGGAAAAGGTAGAGTCCGCAAACAACCGTCCATTCCAGGCCTGACTGTCGTTTTCATGACACCCTTTTTGATGAAGCTATTTCAGGAGGCAAGATGTCTATTCCGATGACAAAAAGCAGTGCATAATTATACATGGAGTTGTTTTCAAATGTGGAAACCAGAATTATTCAGGAATCTAAGTCGTGAACTACGCAAAAATAGTACTGGTGGTAATGCTGCTACTAACCAAAAACAAGAGCTACTAACCGAAAACAAGAGCGAAAACTCCATGTCCATTGCTGTAAGAATCAAATGTGATGTATAATTCTCCACAGAGGATGTTCCCCCAAAACCTCAACAATACCTGAATTCTCAAATGTTATCAGTCGCTCATGTCAAGCAATTCTTCACTTTGCTGAGGATTTTCTTCTTCTTCAGGGCGTTCTGGATGTTCGCTCTCAGATGAAGTCCCGGCACCCTCAGATGAAGTCCCGGCACCCTCAGATGTGCAGTTAGCTTCGTAATCCTTCTTCGATAGCCACAAATAGGCATTAACAGGTCTGTCGGTGTTACTTAGACGTAATGAGAAAGAGTCTTCAGAAATTGGAATTTCCAGTGTGATTTCTACTGGCAATTCAGCTCCAAAAATGGTCTGTTCTCGGAAGCGTTCCAAGTTGTGAACGTCTCCATGCGTCACATATGCTAGTTTTCCCAATTCTTGGTCATTTGTTAACTCGCACAGTTGCTGAGAACAATCTTCAATTAACTTATCCAAAGCATCTTCTGTTGCTGATAATTTAGAAAGTTCCTCCTCTAGCTTCTTTTCTTCGAGTGTTGCTCCAGAATTAAAATCAGGTCCAATCCACCGAATATGGGTGCCAGATATTTTTTCAATTAGCTTGACTCCGTGTAAGACACTGATGATGTCATATATTCTTCGTCTGTGCACTGCCAGTTTTGCTGCTACCTGGTTTAAGTTAAGAACACCTCCAGGAGCCGATTTGAGAATATCTATAAATTTTCGCGTTGTACAAGCCAATGATGACTTATTATGAGGTTTCGTATTTACAGTTTCTCTTTTAGACTCAGGTTGTACATCATCTTTGGAATTAATCCTTATTGTTGATGGCAGTGGGCACTCCGCATTGATGGCGTCTCGGCGGCGAACGGTCTCCTCCGCCGGGTTAATGGGCAGGTCGGTCAACTTTCCTGCAGGCTGCTGCTGACTCATGCTGCTCAGCAGGACGGCCCGCGGCCCTCACACCCAACACCCCGCAAGTTCTCCCGCCTTCTCTCGAGCAGCTCTAGCACCGCTCCCAACTCACCAACTTCTGAATACTCAGCACGAAGCGGGTCCAAGGCCTGCTCGGAGGTGCAGTTCGACTAGGCCTTCTGGTCCGCCAGCGAACGCGCCGCAGCCCCACGCGCCACGGCCCAGCCCGGGAGCTCCAGTTGCAGACAGGAAGTGGGCAGGGCTACACGAGCGGCTCTCGGGCGGTCTGGCCCAACCGTCTGCCTACTTGTGGAGTGCTGACAATTGTTACAAATTATGTACTGTACAGAAATGCATTTGTTATACTTTTACACCACAAGCAACGCAGTAGCTTCATTTACAGCAGCATCACGACAAACACGTCCGTAATGCATTGTGCTACCACGACACTAGGTGATAGGAATTTTTCTGCACCGTTACAGTCTATGGGACCACCATCGTATATAAAGTCCGTGGTTAAATGAAAGGTCATTAATGCGATGCATGGCTCTATGTATATAGTTTTATACACTTTATTTATGTATTTATTTATTGACAGAGTCTTGCTCTGTCACCCAGGCTGGAGTGCAGTGGCACAATCTCGGCTCACTGCAACATCTGCCTCCCAGGTTCAAGCAATTTCCTGCCTCAGCCTCCCGAGTAGCTGGGATTACAGGCACCCACCACCATGCCTGGATTTTTTTTTTTTTTTTTTTTTGGTAGAGACAAGGTTTCACCATCTTAGCCAGGCTGGTCTTGAACTCCTGACCTCGTGATCCACCCGCCACGGCCTCCTAAAGTGCTGGGATTATAGGTGTGAGCCACAGCGCCCGGCCTAGTTTTTTTTTTGTTTGTTTGTTTGTTTTTTTTTTTTTAATGGAGCCTCCCTCTGTCACCCAGGCTGAAGTGCAGTGGCATGATTTCGGCTCCCTGCAACCTCCTCCTCCCGTGTTCAAGCAATTCTCCTGCCTCAACCTCCCAAGTAGGTGTGATTACAGGTGCACACCACCACGCCTGGCTAATTTTTGTATTTTTAGTAGAGACAGGGTTTCACCATGTTGGCCAGGCTGGTCTGGAACTCCTGGCCTCAATTGATCTGCCCACCTCGGTCTCCCAAAGTGCTGGGATTACAGTCGAGAGCCACTGCGCCTGGCCAGCTCTTTCATCTTAATAGGAGCGGGAAGCCAGATTTCTTTCTGGGCCTTTTCGAAAACTGATGCTGTCATGCAAGATAACCACCTCTTCTAAACTTTCACATTCAGTTTCCTCCTTCCTTTCTTTCTTTCTTTCAGCCTTTTCGAAAACTGATGCTGTCATGCAAGATATTTAACCACCTCTTCCAAGCTTTCACATTCAGTTTTCTTTCTTTGTCTTTCTTTCTTTTCTTTTTCTTTCTTTCTTTCTTCTTTCTTTCTTTCTTTCTTTCTTTCTTTCTTTCTTTCTTTCTTTCTTTCTTTCTTCTTTCTTTCTTTCTTTTTCTTTCTTTCTTTCTTTCTTTTCTTTCTTTTCTTTCTTTCTTTCTTTCTTTTTTCTTTTTCTTTCTTTCTTTCTCTTTCTTTCTTTTTCTTTCTTTCTCTCTCTTTCTTTCTTTCTCTCTCTTTCTCTCTTTCTTCTTTCTCTCTCTCTCTTTCTTCTCTTTCTTGTTTTGAGACGGAGTCTTGCTCTGTCGCCCAGGCTGGAGTGCAGTGGCACAATCTCGAGTCACTGCAACCTTTGCCTCCTGGGTTCAAGCTATTCTCCCTCAGCCTCCCAAGTAGTTGGGATTACAGGCACTGGCGCACCACCGGGCCTGGCTCTTTTTCTTTTTTTCCCTAGAGACAAGATTTCACCATATTGGCCAGGCTGGTCTCAAACTCCTGGCCTCAAGTGATACACCCATCCTCGCCTCCCAAAGTGCTGGGATTATAGGCATGAGCCACCGCACCCAGCCATAATTTTATACACTTTCAATACTTTTATTTTATGGGTCTGGGCAATGATTTTTTGTATTTGACCACAAAAGTTCAGGCAACAAAAACAAAAATAGATAAATGAGATTGCATGGAGGCTAGTCGTGGTGGATCACTCCTGTAAGCCCAATACTTTATGAAGCAGAGGTGGAAGGATAGCTTGAGCCCAGGAATTCCAGACCACCCTGGGCAACACAGTGAAACCCCGTCTCTACAAAAAATACAAAAATTAACCGGGCATGGTGGTGCACACCTGTAGTCCCAGCTACTCAGGAGGCTGAGGTAGGAGGATCGCTTGAGCCTGGGAGGTTGAAGCTGCAGTGAGCCGTGATCGTGCCACTGCACTCCAGCCTGGGCAACAAAGTGAAACTCTGTCTTAATAATAATAATAATAATAATAATAATAATAATAATAATGAGACCGGGGTGGCTCACACCTGTAATCCCAGAACTTTGGGAGGCTGAGGAGGGTGGATCACTTGAGGCCAGGAGTTCCAGACCAGCCTGGCCAATGTGGTGAAATCCCGTCTCTACTAAAAATACAAAAATTTGCTGGGTGTGGCGGTGTGTGCCTGTAGTCCCAGCTACTCAGGAGGCTGAGGCAGGATTGCTTGAGCCTGGGAGGCAGAGGTTGTAGTGAGCCTAGAGTGTGCCACCACACTCCAGCCTGGGCGACAGGAGTGAAACCCTGTTGAGAGAGAGAGAGAGAGAGAGAGAGATTGCATCAAACCAAAAAGCTTCTGCACAGCAAAGGAAACATTAACAGAGTGAAGAGGCAACCTACGAATTGGGAGAAAATATTGAAGACCTAGAGGATTTTTTTCCTCCCTCCTCACCTTTCTCTTCTCTAAACCCCAGCCAGACTGAAAGCATAGAAGCAGTCCAGACTGCCAAGTAATGCTCACAATGAGATGCATCCTTTTTATTGTCTAAGATTTTTTCAAAATCCATCATTTCTGATTAATTACTATATGCTAGTTACTGTGCTAATAACTGCATATATTCTCTCTAATCCTCAGACCATTGCTATAAGGTAGAAGCTAGTATTATACGCATTTTCAGAGAAATGAAACTAAGGCATAGAGAGGATAAGTAACTTTCCCAAATCACGCAACCAGGATTTGAAACCAGGTCTCTGTAACTACAAATCCCAAGCTCTTAGTCATAATATTCTCTAATGACTTCCCTAATGACTTTGCAATAAAGGGATTTAATCTTTGAGTTGATATAATTAACTGATATAACTGGTTATACTAATTTACATTAAGCCATCGCCTCTCATTGCTACCTTAATATGAATTCTTTCTTCAGATTAGGCCAAACATGAAACAATGTCCAGAGGGAACTGAGAGAAGGACTGGGGAATTATTATGAGGAACAAGGGAGTTTGGAGCCATAAGCATAGTAAAAGCTGGGATTATGGGCCACAGTCCTGGGTGGCAGTCCTATCAGGGCACGATAGGGGCAATTGCAGCCTGTGGATGAGGATGGGAAGAGGACTGGGCAGGGAGTCAGCAGAGATCAGTTTTAGTCTCAGCTCTGTCATTAACAAGCTGTTTAAGCTTGAATGAATTACTTGACTTCTCTGAATTTCAATTTTATCATCTGTCATTGAGATGGTTAGAGTATTAGAGGACATACACAGGTGATCTGTGGTCTGAGTGAGGCCAGTAGACATGTTTTGTTTGGATAGCTCAATATAAAACAGTTTTTTATTTTAAACACCTTTAGGCAAGATATGTACTCACTAGATCAGCACAGGCTCCATCTCTCTCTCTCTGCTTCACCTCAAGGCGGTCTCACTCATTTAGTTCACTGCCAGCTCCTACAGTCATTTTAGGTTTTGACCACTGCCCTGGTCACAGCTTCTTGAAGAGACGTTCAGCCCTAATTACATTCATTACAAATAAAACTACATCTGCCCAAGGGGATCTAGCCTACTAGAGTGGGAGAGTACTGGATGAAGAATCAGAAAGGCCTGAGTTCTAGGCCTGCAGCTGACACACAAAACTGAGTGATCTCAGGTAAATCAGCTAACTTCTTGGATTTCTGATTTTGTTTGCTCCTCTATGCAATATCATGCTCTGCTATGCTTACATAGTTGTTGTGGAAATCAAATACAGGTTGAGTGTCCCTAATCTGAAAATTGCAAATCTGAAATACTCCAAAATCTAAAACTTTTTGAGTGCCAACATGACGCTCAAAGGATATTCTCATTGGAGCATTTTGGAGGTAGGCTTTTCAAATTAGGGATGCTCAGCTGGTTAAAGTACCTGCAAATATCCAGAAATCTAAAAAATCCAAAATCTGAAACACTTCTTGTCCCAAGGATTTTAGATAAGGGCTACCCAACTTGTAGTATAAATAATGTATTAGTCGGAGTTCTTCAGAGAAACAGAACCAACAGGAGATAGATATCTATCTATATCTATATATCTACGTCTATATCTATTTCTATCTCTACCAATAAGCTTCTTTAACAGACTTTAAGGCAAATTTTCTTATTTCTGGCCGGGCACAGTGGCTCATGCCTGTAATCCCAGCACTTCGGGAGGCAGAGGCGGGTGGATTGTTTGAGTTCAGAAGTTGAAGACCAGCCTGGGCACCATGGTGAAACTCTGTTGCTAACAAAAAACAAAAAACAAATAAATAACCAGGAGTGGTGGCACATCCCTGTAGTCCCCAGGAGGCTGAGGCACGAGAAGAATCACTTGAGCCTGGGAGGTGGAGGTTGCAGTGAGCCGAGATTGTGCCATTGCACTTCAGCCTGGGCGACAGAGTGAGACCCTGCCAAAAAACAAACAAAAAACACCAAGAAAGAATGTGTGTTTGCAGGAGTCCTTGATATTTCTTGTACTTACAACTTTTAAACTGATGTCTTTATTATTTTTTTCTTTTTCTGAGATGGGGTCTCACTCTGTCATCCAGGCTGGAGTGCAGTGCCCCAATCTCGGCTTATTGCAGCCTCCTACTCTGGGTTCAAGTGATTCTCCTGCCTCAGCCTCCCAAGTGGCTGGGAGTACAGGCACAAGCCACCACGCCCTGGTCATTTTTGTAATTTTTTTTTTAGGCAGGTTCTCACTCTGTCGCCCAGGCTGGAGTGCAGTGGCACAATCTCTGCTCACTGCAACCTCTGACTCCCGGGCTTAAGTGATCCTCCCACCTCAGCCTCCCAAGTAGCTGGGACTGCAGGTGTGCACCGCCATGCTCAGCTAATTTTGTATTATTATTGTGTGTGTGTGTGTGTGTGTGTGTGTGTGTGTAAACAACATTTTGCCATGTTGCCCAGGCTGGTTTCCAATTCCAGGGCTCAAGCGATCCACCCACCTCGGCTTCCCAGAGCGCTGGGATTACAGCCATGAGCCACCGAGCCGACTGACCTTTTTTTTTTGATGTGTGTGTGTGTGTGTGTGTGTTTTACCATTCAAGTTATGAGAATGTCTCGTTTTATCCTCCTTCCCTAAAAGTCTGGAATTTTTCAGTACTGTTTTTAATTACAGGAATACATCATGAAATATAGCAGAAATGGCACAGGCTCTCAAGGAGCTCATGATTTAGTACTAGGGGATAACCATGTAAACAATTGAAAATCAGTTTGATTAAACTGGTGGTAGAGCTATATTCAGGGTGGAGTAGGAACACACAGGGAAGGGGTCCTTCTTCTGTGAAGGGAGGAGGCTCCCTGGAGGGAAAGAGAAGGCTTACTAGAGAGTATTGAAGGCCTGACTCTTCACTAGGCAGACGGAGGGGAGAAGGCCCAATGGAAGGAGAGAGAATAAGACTTGCAAGGACACAGGGCTGTGAGAGCAGAGTGGCCTTTGGAGGTTCCTGGGCATAGAGGCCTTTGGGGACGCAGTAAGGGGTCTGGATTGTATTCCAGCAACAGTGGGAGCCACTGAGGGACTTTAAGTGGAGAGGGGTGAGGGAAATGTTACAGATTCAGGATTAGCTCCTAAATCAATCTTCATTTAATTTAATTTGATTTTTTTTTTAGATGAAGTCTCACTCCGTTGCCCAGGCTGGAGTGTAGTGGTGCGATCTCGGCTCACTGCAACCTCCAATTCTCAGGTTCAAGTGATTCTCCTGCCTCATCCTCCCAAGTAGCTTGGACTACAGGAGCAAGCGACCACACCTGGCTAATGTTTCCCTTTTTTTTTTTTTTTTTTGTATTTTTAGCAGAGACGGAGTTTCACCATGTTGGCCAACTTGGTCTAGAACTCCTGACCTCAAGTGATCCACCTGCCTGGGCCTCCCAAAGTGTTGGAATTACAGGCGTGAGCCACCGTGCCTGGCCTTAAATCAATCATTTCTATCTTCTCTGTGAAGAATCAATTGAAAATAAGATCAAGCTTGGAGGCAAGGAGATCATATTTGCAGACCACATTCTGCAAATATTCTGCAAATATCTACATAAGCTATGCTACAGCAGTGGCTACTCAAAGTGCATCACCTGGGATCATGTTAAATAAACAGAATTTTAGGACTCACTGCACACCTGCCAAGTCTGAATCTGCATTATAACAAGATCCCAGGTGACTGGTGCCCATATTAAAGTTTGAGAGTCATTGGCCAAGACTAAATGGGGATGGAGAGGAAGCTATAGATATGGGAGAGTTATTAAGATGGGATCAACAGGATTTACCCTCAGCTATATTGATCTTTTAAAAATTACCTTATTTCTCCATTTGCTGACTTCCCCATTTTTTGGAGAACTAGAGTTCCAACTGACTGCACACTCTCCTGGGTTGGGTTCCCACCACAGCTGAGAAGCTGATCTTCTCTTTGGGTCTGGAGCTGCCTGGAGACAAAAAATTGGTTTCTTTTCAGGAGCCCCGGTAGATGACCCCTTATGCAGCTCAAAATCAATAAAATGTAAAATAAAACCATGTAGGATAATTCTACTTTTTTTTAATCTGTGTTCTCTTGATTTTACAATCTAGTATACATACATAAGCACACACATTTTTTGGCTCAAACATTTGAAAGTGAGGCAGGAGAACAGGGTCTGGAGGCAAGGAACCTAAGGCCATTTCACGCTGGCTTCCTAGTACTAAACAGAAAGGAAAAGTATACCTTGAGCAGTATGGCCATTTTCACGATACTGATTCTTCCTATCCATGAGCATGGAATGTTCTTCCATTTGTTTGTGTCTTCTTTTATTTCGTTGAGCAGTGGTTTGTAGTTCTCCTTGAAGAGGTCCTAAAAAAAAGAAAGGAAAAGTATAACTTTCTACACCTAAGTAACAAAAGTACCAGAGACTACTCCCTTTGCAAACCTCTACCTTTTCTGCACGGCAGATGGGAAATTGAAAGTATCTCTGATTGGTCGCTGTTTGCAACCAATCAGACGTTTACATAGGAGTGTAACTTTCTAACTGTACTTCAGCCTCTGATTGTGAGCCAAGTCTTCATTTGCATAGAAGTGCAACTTTATAATTTCACTTCAGTCTCTGATTGCAGGCCACCACTCTATTTAAATGAGGTGAGCACCAAGTGGCCAATGGGAAACCTCTAAAGGGTATTTGCACCAGAGAAGATTCTGTATTTGGGCCCTTGAGCCACTGCTTGGGCCTGCTCCTACACTGTGGAGTATACTTTTGTTTTCAGTAAATCTCTGCTTTTGTTGCTTCATTCTTTTCTTACTTTGTGCGTTTTGTCCAATTATTTGTTCAAAACACCAAGAACCTGGACACCCTCCACTGGTAACAAAAGTATGTGTTAAGAACTGTGAGGGTCTGAGGTTTTACCCTATTTGAAAACCCACAAGTTAGGCCAGGCAGGGTGGCTCACACCTGTAATCCCAGCACTGTGGGAGGCCGAGGCGGGCGGATCACTTGAGGTCAGGAGTTAGAGACCAGCCTGGTCAACATGGTCAAACCCCGTCTCTACAAAAAATACAAAAATTATCCAGGTGTGGTGGCTCCAGCCTGTAGTCCCAGCTACTCGGGAGGCTGAGGCAGGAGAATCGCTTGAACCTGGGAGGCAGAGGTTGCAGTGAGCTGAGATCATGCCACGCCACCGCACTACAGCCTGAGCGACAGAGTGAAACAGTGTCTTTGTAACAGAGTCGAACAGTAAAAACTAAAACTGACCCTACACAATTATAAAAACACCAACAACAGAAAAACTGGCCCCATTCCTTGGCAGTTCCACTTCAACTCCCAACAGTTTGGAGTATAGCAGTAGTTCAGTCTTCTTCCTAGACACAAACAACATTATGTGTAGTTTTACCTAATCCAAACACGTATTATTTTTTCTTTAAAAAGTTATACATGTGTATATATGTATAGTTTTATAATTAACTTTTTTATTACTTAACAACTTTAATCTTATTTTCATGACAGCTCATATAGATTCTTGTTAAAAGTGCCTGTGACTGTGTTGTATAAAACAAGTCTTCTGGCCAGGCACGGTGGCTCACGCCAGGCTCAAGTGATTCTCATTCCTCAACCTCCCAAGTAGCTGGGATTACAGGTGTGCACCACCATGCCTGGCTAATTTTTGTATTTTTAGTAGAAAGGGGGTTTCACCGTGTTGGCCAGGCTGGTCTTGAACTCCTGGCCTCATGTGATCCTCCTGTTTCAGCCTCCCAAAGTGCTAGGATTACAGGCGTGAGCCACCATGCCCGGCCTGGTTCACCATCTTACATTACCATCAGCAATGCGTGAGGTTTCCCATTACTTCACACCCTTGCTAATATTTTGTGCTGTCAGTCTTTTTGGTTTTAGCCATTCTAGAGGGTATGAAATGGCATTTCACAGCAGTTTTAGTTTGTATTTACCTGATATTTAATAATGCTGATGAGCTTTTCATGTGTTTATTGTCCTTTCATAGGCCTTTGTTTTTAATGTGTCTATTCAAGTATTTTGTCTATTTTTCTATTAAGTTTCTGTATTTTGTTCTTTGTCAGTTATATGTATTGTGAATATTTTTTTCCCAGTTTGTGGCTTGACTGTTCATTTTCTTTTTTCTTTTTCTTTTTTTTTTTTTTTAAATATTTACCACACAGTAGCTTTAGAGTAAGTGTTGAATACAGGCAGTGTGAATCACCCAAAGTTTTTCTTTTTTAAGTTTGTTTTGTTTAGGTCTTTTGCATTTTCAAATAAATTTAGAATCAGCTTGTCAATTTCTATAAAAGAAATTGACTGGGATTGTAAATGGGACTGCATGAAATCCAGAGATCAATTTAAGAGTTTGACATCCTAACAGTATTGATTCTTCCAACCCATCAACATGATATATCTCTCCATTTATTTAGGCCTTCTTTAATTTCTTTCAGCAATGTGTTCTATTTTTCAGCCAAGAGATCTTGAACTGCTCTCATTATACTTTTTCTGAGTGTTTGAAATTTTTTTAATTTTATAAATAATAATGTGTTTCAAATTTTCTTTTCCCAGTTTTTCATTGCCAATATACAATTTGTTTTGTATGTCAACCTTTTATCTCATAACCTTGCTTAATTTGCTTATTAGTTCTAGTATTTCTTTTGTAGATTCCTTAGCTTTTTTTCTGTACACAATTATGTTATCTGAAGAAAAAGTTTTACTTCATTTTTTTCCAGTTTCTATGTCTTTTATTTCTTTTTCTTGCTTTATTGCACTGGCTAGAACCTCCAGTATGATGCTGAATAAAAGTGATGAGAATGGACATCCTTGCTCTGTTACTAATTTCTAAAAGAATATTCTGGCTGCTGTGTAAAAAAAATGGTCAGTGAACAAGTAAAGGCTAAAGATATAAATTTGTGATTCATGAATATATAGATAGTATTTAAAGCATGAGCCCTGATGAGTAACGACATTTAAAGATTGGGAAATAACTTAAAATAAAAATAAACCGATAGCAGGACTGGAAAAAATGAAAAAGATGCTGCCAGGAGACCAGAAATAATAACGGATAATATTTATTGAATGTTTACTATTTACCACGACCTATTCTAAGCACTTTTCAAGTATTATCTTATTTACACTTTGCATGAGTAGAGGAAATGGGAAAGTAAAAGACACTGCAGGAGAAGCTTGAGGATGTGGGATATCACAGAAACAAACCAACAAAAAAGATTGTCCTAAGAATGAGAGAATGACTGACTTGAGGATATCACTGAGAAGCTAAATAAGGACAGAAGAATGTTCCTTGGACTTGCCAACATTGAAGCAAGAGCTTCAATAAAGTGGAGAGTCTGGAAGATGGGTTGGAGTGGGTTGAAGAGTGGATAGGAGGTGAAGAGGAAGAGGTAGTGTGAGTAGATAATTCTTTGGAGAAGTTGGGCTAAGAAGGGAGCAGGAAAAAAGTATCAGATGGAGAGGGCTGGGGGGTCAATGAAGGAATGTTCGTGCCCCTAGTGTTCCGGCCACACTATCCTTGTCCAGCTCTCCCACACTTGCCTTTGCCCACACTTTTCTTTCCATATGCCAAGTTCTATCTCCATCCTTCTCCACCTGGCAAACGCTTTTCCTTTAAGACCCATCTCAAGTACCCCCTTCCTCTGTGAAGACTTCACTAACAATCAGGGTAAAGTTAGCCACTTCCTCCATCATGCCCCTAGGTATCATGTACACACTTCTATTAGAGCACTCAGCACATTGATTTTAATGTAATTGTTTTATTTGCTGTGTTTTCCCTACTCTACTATGTCTTCCTCGAGGACCATGGGCAGATTTTACCCATTTCTGTTCATTCCCTTGTTAAAAATCCTCCACTGGAAATGGGTAACTGGCAATACAGGTGTGTTCTGGTTGTAAAAAGTCATCAAGCTCTACATTTACATTCAACACAAAGGTTTTTTTTTAATGTACAAAAAAATAAGTAATGTAAAAACTCTTTCCCTACCCCATTTATTGCAGGTTAAAATCCAATTACTGAGTACCTACTATGTTCCCAGCACTGTGCTAGGTTCTTAGATGATCCAAGCAGGCACCTTTGGCCTTCCTGTCCCTCTCCAGCCCTTGGTCTGTGCTGGCTGGAGTCTGAAGAAATCATAAACATGTTCTGCTCCAAGATAATTGGTTCCAGGATGGTCAGATCCTTGCTTGGCCCTGTAGGATACTTCACAAGGAGCTTGAAAATGCTGGATAAACAAAGGGGATGAATTTACAAATATTTTGGACTTCATGTTATCCTGTCAATATACTTCTGGAAAGTAGCAAAGTCTTTTGCAATAATACCTTAATATTTCACATTCTGCTTGTGAGCTATTATCCATATATTAATATTCCTGTTGGGCCATATGTCATTAACCAACAACCAGCAAAGTTCTGAGAAACTGATCTTTGAACCAATGTGATGGAATGTTCTACCTACTTTATAAAGGCTCAAAATAAATTTTTCATATGTTTATCCAAAAAGTTAAAAAAGCAAACATCTTATTTCTTCATTTTTAGTATTGGAGTGTATTACTTACACTTAATCTGTGTTTAGCAATCTGAAATAGGGCCTTAAGAGTGTTTGAATTCCTGGACCTCTTTCACATTTCTGGACTTGAGTTGAGTGAGATGAACACACTGCAACAGTAGCAATCTGCAAACAGGGAAAATCAACCCATATTTAGCAATTGAAATAGGAATATGGCTTGTGTAACATTCCAGTTTTGAAGTTTAGCCTTGGCTAAATTGTCTGACTTCAGCTAAATTGCTCAACCTTCCTGAGTCTTAGGATCTCCATCTTATAAAATGGAAATACTATAGTCTGTAAGATTAGCAATGAGAAGGAATATACTAATAATTGTAGAGCTTTTTGCTTGGAGAAAGTATGATTACTCATATGAATCGCTTTATCTGAAGGAAAGATAATAATTCTGCCCTCCAATTACAGAACCTTCTGAGGTGTTCTCATGTAGAAGTCCTTAAGAAGACACAGGAACTTGTACATTTAAAATGGGTGTTGATGGTGTGTAAATATACTTCACAAAAGCTGCTTTTGAAAAAAGACATAGGTCCATTGGAGCACAATGTCTCCAATCTAATAGAACCCACTAAAGAAACTTCTGTCAGGTTCCTATGCCAGGAAAATCTGCACTCGTCCTGAGCAAAACTATGGTTTATCTTTTTTTAATTTTATTTTTTATTTATTAAATTTATTTATTTTGAGACAGAGCCCAGGCTAGAGTGCAGCAGCACAGTCTCAGCTCACTGCAACCTCTGCTACTGGGTTCAAGCGATTCTCTTGCCTCAGCCTCCTGAGTAGCTGGGACTATAGGTGCGTGCCACCATGCCGGGCTAATTTTTTGTATTTTTAGTAGAGAGGGGGTTTCACCATGTTACCCAGGCTGGCCTTGTTCTCCTAACCTTGTGATCCGCCTGCCTCGGCCTCCCAAAGTGCTGGAATTACAGGCGTGAGCCACCGCGCCCAGACTGGTTTATCTTATACACAAGACAAACTTGATCTTGCTTCCTTCTTTCCTTTGTCCACCAGGAAGCCCAGAGGCAGGTTTGTAATTCACTTATGGCATTCCAGCATACTGTTTTAACTTTACTTTTTATTTCACTTAATTTTCCTTCCTATATTTTCCCTTGGTCATGAATTTTATCTATTGATTATTTTTTATCCTGTTACATTACACAGGTTGGTGTAACCCACTTCACATCCTCTTTGGAAGGAGGCAGTATGTAACCGACCAAACCACTACCTTTGGTTACTTATTAATTAACAGGAAGGCAGGATGAACATAACAAATGCTACTCCATGTACAAAATTGCTGCTAACCATTGCTGCTAACCATTTTAGAGACAGTGATGGGGAATGGACTCAGGCTCCACTTGACTTACTAGGTTACTTGGCCATAACAATCTCCATGTGCAGATAATGACTGTATGTAAATATCCAATTAAATATCTTTGAAATTTGTAAGGCCAAGGCTAATTTATTATGCTTTGAGACACTTATTTCTCATGGACACTCTGTACCCATCTGCCCAGCAAGAAAGAGACACTCTGGAACAGAAGGTCAAGCAATAGGTGATGGTAGGCAACATTTCCCTTTTCTCAGTGCACTCAAGAATTCCACTGCTCACCATGAGCTGGAAGACTCCAAAGAAGCTGGCTGTTATCTGTCTCTCCAACCTCCTGTCCTTCCACTCTCTCTCTTGATCCACAGGCCACCATCACCTCCTTTCTGGAAATGTCTGGCTTTTCCCCATCATAGAGACTTTAGATTCCTTTGTTCCTTCTGCTTGGAATGTCCTTTTTCCAGCTCTGGGTTCAGGCGATCCTTTCTCATCCATGAGGCCTCAGCTGACACAGCACCTCCTAGGAGAGGCCTCCTCTGACCACCCTTTGTTTCTTTCCTCATAACCCGCAATTAGATTATTTATTTGTCTACTTGTTTTTACTCTGCCTCCTTCACTAGACTGAAACCTTCTCAGGGCAAGCCTATCTTATTCATATGAAGAATATTGAATCTCCATAGTGGTGCCTCCACAGGGACTCTTACCATCTCCTCCTGCTTATTTCCACTATAGCTCTAATCACAGCCTGAAAGCTGCTTTCTTTGAGTTCTTGGTTATGGCCTGGCTCTCCCTACTAGACTGTGAGCTACATGAGGGCACGAACCAGGTCTCCCTGGCTCACTTCTATATCCCCAGTACCCAGCCCAGACCCTGACGCTGGATCGATGACAGAGCCTTAGCTTTTACATTTAGGGCAAGCACCATGGTCACCTCTTCCTGGGTGAAATCACTTGCTTTTAACTGTTTAATCTAGAATTACGGTGGCACTGGCTGCTGGTTCCAAAGGAAGAAGAATGAAGGAGAAATGATCTTTCTATTCCTGTTATGCATCTAAATCATGGAGGATTTCAGCACAACTTTTGAATGGTATTGTAGGAATGCAGAAGTGCATAAGCAAATGTTTAGGTGACTGGAAAACTCTCTGTGTGATTTAGCAGCTGCAATATTGAGAAACATTTTTTATGCCTTGTGTGCACTGTGAAAAGGCAAATGGCCTCTCATTTTTGAGCATTCTCCAAACTCTTAATTTAAAAAACCTTTTTCATATTTTAAAAGTATCAATAAAACCAAACCATGTAACACAGGCTACATTGACTAGCTTAGAAATTCCAGTGGTTATCAGGAAATAACAGGGTTAACTGCTACAAGTTGGAGGAAAGTAGTAGAGTCCACAATTTTGAAGGAGTATTGTCAGAGGTGGAGCAGCTGCTGAGAGTTGTGGCAGAGTGGATCTGGCTGGGGATATTGAGAAATCAACGTGGGCCAGAGAGGAGGGAGATATGGGAACCAAATCGAGTCTCCACCTTGCATCCTATTTCTCCTAATATGATTCATATCTTCCTCCCCTGCATCTGGCTTCTTGCCTTGGTAGCTTGTCTTTATGCAGTTAACAGATAGGTTTTTATTTTATGGATACGATATCGTGCCATGCTAATGTAATAACACGTAAGCTTAAATGTCTAGGGAGTGTAACCACTACACATGGATGAATTAATTTTGTCTATTATCAGCCTAGCAATTGCTGAGCTGATGAGGTTTATTGTAAAAATCTTGACTTGCTTATGTCCCTTACCAGCAGAACATCTGCTTGGAAGTTCAAACTTCAGAGTTCCAAGAGGATTCAGGAAGTGGGCTTGCAGCCTAAATATACATTCAGTTGTTTTCAGCTAGAGGGTAACCAACATCTTTCTTATTTTCTTTCTTTCTTTTTTTATTTTGAGACGAGGTCTCACTCTGTCATTCAGGCTGGAGTGCAGGGGCAACATCATGGCTCACTGCAAGCTCCACCTCCCGAGCTTGAGCAATCCGCCCACGTAGCTGGGTCTACAGACATTACACAGGTGCGTGCCACCATGACCTGCTAATTTTTGTATTTTTTTTGTTGAGAGGGGGGTCTCACCATGTTGCCCAGGCTGGTCTCAAACTCATAGGCTCAAATGTTCCCCCCACCTCGTCCTCCCAAACTGCTGGAATCACAGGTGTGAACCACTGCACCAGGCCTCTCTTTCTTATTTTCTAGTATTTCAGTGCAGAACTCCCTTAACACTACTTATAGACAGTTGTACAACTTGGCGTGTTACTTCTCAGGCACTTAGCCTCTTGAAGTATCTGTTTATCTAATTCCACCTAAGCCTGTGGTGATTTTGTACAAAATTCTGCCAAAACACTTTGCATGAAAAATATTCAGATCATGGTTTTTCAATTATGAATCAGATTGGGGCCTGTTTGCTAAAGATAACGAGAATGGAATCTTGGAAACACTAAACACTTAGGTCCAAATAAAACAAGCCCTCCCCACTATCCCCTCTAACCACATACTTGGGAATCTGCACATCAGCATTACAGATTTTATCTGTGCTCCTCAGGAAACTATCACCACGCTTCCCATGAGATGAAGTGGGTCCCCCTCCCTATTCTGTTTTGTTTGGGGAAAGTGGAGACAAGAGTGGCATGGCTATTATTTTGTTGCCATATAAGGAATCATTCTTTTTATTAATAAGCATCACTTTAGGAATCAGAAAAAAATGCAATTTAGCCTTGTAGAAACACGTCAAGATTTATTCACTTATTCACTCAACAAATATTTGTCCACCTTCTATAGGTACCAGGCACTGTGCTAGATGCTGGGGATATGGCAATGAACAAAATAGACAAGGTCTCTACTCTAAGAGATTACATTCTAATGAGACTCTTAACAGAAAAGGGTCTCCGTGGATAGTTCAGACCCTTATTATCTCGTCAGGACTATAACACTATCCTTCTAGTTATTGTTCTACCCTCTCCTGGTCAACCTTGGCAACACATTCAGCGTTAGATTTTTTAAATAATTGCATAATTTAAAATATGTATTAATAGAATACATTTATATAATACAAAACAAATAATTCAGAATCGAAAGTCATATAATAAAAAACCACAGCCCAGGCATGATGGCTTATGCCTGTAATCCCAGCACTTTGGGAGGCCGAGATGGGTGGATCACCTGAGGTCAGGAGTTCGAGACCAGCCTGGACACCATGGTGAAACCCCGTCTCTACTAAAAATACAAAATTAGCCAGACATGGTGGCAGGCGCCTGTAATCCCAGCTATTTGGGAGGCTGAGGCAGGAGAATCGCTTGAACCCGGGAGGCAGAGGTTGCAGTGAGCCGAGATCAAGCCATTGCACCCCAGCCTGGGTGACAAGAGTGAAACTCTGTTTCAAAAAAAAAAAAAACAAAAAGAAAAACCACAGTCCCCCTACCCACCCTTTACCATACCCTAGTTCTGCTCCACAAAAGCAGCCACTTAAATACTTCTAGCTGTTTCTTAATTGTAATTATGACCACATTCCTTTACAGTATGATTTTATTGCTGTTTCTAGATTCATCCATTTCAGACACCATCTATTGACTTCTTGTTTTGCTAGAAGAGCACTAGAGAGATGAAGATCTACCAATTTTACACTATATAGTTGTGTTTTAAAATAAAACAAGTGTATTTACACTATTACAACTATGTTAACAACACTTATTGTGGAGCTGTCAAGTAATACACTATGCTTATTTTTCTTTTCTTTTCTGTTGCCTAGGCTGGAGTACAGCGTCACAATCTCGGCTCACTGCAAACTCTGCCTCCTGGGTTCAAGCAATTCTCCTGCCTCAGCCTCCCAGGCAGCTGGGGTTACAGGCACACGATGCCACGCCCGGCTAACTTTTTTTCTATTTTTAGTAGAGACGGGGTTTCACCACATTGGCCAAACTGGTCTTGAACTCCTGACCTCGTGATCTGCCCGCTTTGGCCTCTTTTCTTGTCATATATATTTTTCCTGGAACCTCTAATTACCTTTAGCTTTGTTTTGTTTATCTATCGTTCACTTATCATAAATTCTTTACAGCTTCTCCATATTCTATTGAGTCCCCCTTTGCTTCTTCAGACATGACCTTTCTTTTTTTCTTTTCTTTTATTGAGACGGAGTCTCGCTCTGTTGCTCAGGCTGGAGTGCAGTGGCACGATCTCGGCTCACTGCAACCTCCGCCTCCCAGGTTCAAGCGATTCTCCTGCCTCAGCCTCCTGAGCAGTTGGTATTACAGGTGCACGCCACCACACCCGGCTAATTTTTGTATTTTTAGTAGAGACGGGGTTTCACCATGTTGGTCAGGCTGGTCTCAAACTCCTGACCTTGTGATCAGCCCCCCTCAGCCTCCCAAAGTGCTGGGATTACAGGTGTGAGCCACCTTTCCTGGCCCAGACATGCTCTTTCTGGGGCCTAGCATCTTCCTATGCCAATCTCGACTGCTTGCTCTCTAGGTCTGTTGCACACACACACTTGCCATCCTGATCCTGTCCCATGCCACTCTCCAAGATTGGGTCCAGTTTCCTGAACCCCAATTGTTCTCTAGACTTGTTTTATTCCCTTGTTTTGCTACAGCATATCATCCAGTAGTCTCTAAGTAGGATGCACAAGAGAGAAAGTTTCTGATCTCTTGTATTTGTGAAAAGGGTCTTTAACCTCACACTTGATGAGTATTGTAGTTGGGAATGGAATTCTGGGTTGAAGATGATTCCTCTCACATTTTTATAGCATTGCTCAGTTATCTTGTAGCATTTAGCATTGCTCTTGAGAGGCCTGATACTATTCGGATTCTCCTTTGTATGTTGTGTGACTGATTCTCTGGAGGGTTTTAAGATCTTCTCTCAATCCCTGTTGTTTTGGCATTTCAGCCTCTTCTGTGCCTGGTGTCTTCAAGTCATGAGCCTCTCAAATTCATGTGCTCAGGTATCTCGTTTGAGGAGATGTATAGTGAGCACCATGTGATTCAGGACGAGGGTGGGAGTGAAGGTAGGGTAGGGGATGAGGGTGTTGTCTGAAGCACAGCTCTGCTCATGTAACTCCTCTGCTCAGAAGCCTTCCTGTTTATCTCTTGCCTAGTGAGATAAGTCCAAACTTTTTAGCATGGCATTCAATGCCCTCTAGGATACGGCCTAACCTACCTGCACTGCTTTAGGGGGTTACTACACTTCAGTTATTACCTCCGGGCCAACTAGAGTACTTGACACTTCCTAAACACAATAGGTGCATCTCACTTCCATTGCTCTTCCTGTGCATTGCCACCCCATCCTGCCCTAACCACCTCACACAGCTGGAATTGCCTTTCTCACTGACCTGTACCTGTCAAAGTCCCGCTACCCTCCAAAGTCCCAAAAGGTACTTCCTCCATTAAGAATTGACTTTATTCTCATCATAACTTTTGGTGCCTCCTTGGGCTCAGTCTTGGCTTTCTTCCATGTGTTCTAGTTATTGATACACACAACCGTACTATAAACTCTGAGACAGTAGTGATATAAAATTTTGTTTTGGCTCCAATGGCACCTAGCACAGTGCATGGCATATAGTAGGTACTCTACCAATGCCTGTGAAATAAATACATCTTACATTTCTGTAAGTGTGGAAGAATACCATCACATTTTAACAGCTTTTTTGAGATATCATTCAAATACCGGACAATTCACCCATTTAAAAGGTACAGTTAGGCCAGGAGCGGTGGCTCATGCCTGACATCCTGAACTTTGGGAGGCCAAGGTGGGGGAATCACTTGAGCCCAGGAGATCAAGACTATCCTGGGAAACATAGTGAGACTCCATCTCTACAAAAATCAACAAAATTAGCCAGGCATGGTGGTACACACCTGTGGTGGCCCCAGCTACTCAGGAGGCTGAGGTGGGAGGATTGCTTGAGCTCAGGAGTTTGAAACTGCAGTGAATTATGATCATGCTACTGTACTCCAGCCTGGCGACAGAGTGAGACTCCTCAATAAATAAATAAATAAATAAAAAACATACAGTTTTTAGTATTCATAGAATTGTGCAACCATCACCAAAATCAATTTTGAACATTTTCATCACCCCAAAAGAAACTCTGTAGCCATTAGTAGGCATTCCCTATTTCCTACCAACTCTCTAGCCCTAAGTAAACAATAATCTACTTTCTGTATCTACAAATTAGCTTACCTGGTCATTTCACATAAATGGAACCATAAGTATGTAAGCTTTTAATGACTGGCTTCTTTCGCTTAGCATAATGTTTTCAAGGTTCACCCATGTTGTAGCTTGTATCAGTACTTCATTCCTTTTGCACTTGGAGATCCAGGTAGCCCAGCATTTGTTAAGGAGGCTATTCTTTCTTTCCCCATTGAATGGACTTGGCATCCATGTTGAAATCAGTTGATCACAGACTTATTGGTTCATTTTTTGACTCTCAATTCTATTCCATTGTTCTATATCTCTATCCTTATTCCAATAGCACACTGTTTTGATTACTGTAGCTTTGTGGTAAGTTTTGATATTTGGAAGTGTGAGTTCTCCAACTTCATTTTTCTTTTTCAATATTGTTTTGGCTATTCAGGGCCCCTCATAATTCCAGATGAATTTGAGGATTGGCTTTGCCATTTCTGCAAAAACTGCTATTGGAATTTTGATAGGGATTGTATTAAATTATGAATCAGTTTGGGGAATATAGGCATCTTAACAATATTAAATCTTTTGCACCATGAACATGGAACATGTTTCCATTTATTTAGGTCTTCTTTAGTTTCTTTGCACGATGTTTTGTACTTTTCAGAATAGAAGTTTTGCATCTTTTTTGTTAAATTTATTTCTAAGTAATTTACTCTTTTTGATACTATTGTAAACTTAGGTGTTTTCTTAATTTTATTTTCAGATTGTTACTATAACATTTTGAATAAGATACAAAAAAATCACCATGATCAATCAAAGTTTAAAATCAAAGGTTGTTAATATATATTTTTAGGTTGTTGTTTCAGGGCTTCCAGTGTTTTACAATGTCCAGCACAGCAACAAGGCTTTAAAAAATTATCCCATTAGTATGTTTTGGTAATGTGAAAACAATTGCCCTCACTAATGGATTTAAGATTATCATAAAAATTCTAAGCCAATACTATCATATCTGAGAAAAATTAACGTGAAACTGCTTACTTTAGTTGTTCCAGAAACATGTCTGCTAATAGTTAAGTATTTAATATGCTCCTTGGGTGACCGGGTATTTCCATAATTATAATTCTTTCTCTAAAAAACGTGGAAAATTCTTGGGTGTTGGCATTAAACGTCTCGTTTTCTTTAATGAACTGAAAATCAGATCCAATCAGATTAAAATTTTCTCAAGGACCAAGATCTGGACTCTGCAGTTAATGTTCTGGATGAGTTTTGGTTTTTGCAGTAGACGTAAATTCACACCAACTCCTCACCTAGAGAAGTCAGTCCTTCCATTTCTCTATTTTTCCATTAAGACATCACACTTAGCATAGTCCTCTCTTTGAATTGCTGGTTCTCCTTGCTTTATGCCTAATTAAATAATAAACAACTTTATCAAAATATCTAGTATATTATTGGCCAGAAATCAAGTATACAGTGAACATTTATTTTACTTGAAACAATATTTTTTATCTTAAAAAACGTTTTTATGCTAGTCAGGGTTTTAGAATGTTTACCCAGATTTTGTGTCAACTTTTAAAAAGAAATTTCATAGACGGGAGGCATTTGAGAAGTTGGAAAGAACCTTAGAAATCTAAGACAGGGGTCTGTGAGCCAAGTTCAGCCTGTAGACATGTTTTACTTGGCCCTGGTGGTATTTTAAAACTATTTAAATTAGTTGCCAACATTTACAAGTCATAAAAATCTGGATTTCTGCCTTTTCTTGAAAAAGTGGGTAAACCCGGCCATCTCAGGGCTACACTGCAGCATGGCACATACTGGGTGCATATGCACTCCATCCAGTTTCTCATATCAGGGTCCTCCTGTAGACTCACTTCCATCAGTTGCATGACCTGCTGACCCTGGGGGGCCCCTTTGCATCTGTGACTCCTGAGCTAACGTAATCCCCTTCTGAGGTTTTGAGACTGAGGTTTGGAAAAATCATTACTGCCCAAAGCTAGTCAACAGCTAATTAGTTGTCAATTTCTTTTTCTTTTCTTTTCTTTTCTTTTTTTTAATATTTATTTATTTATTCATTTATTTTGAGACAGGGTCTCACTCTGTTGCCCAGGCTGGAGTGCAGTGGTGCTGTTACAGCTCACTGCAGCCTTGACCTCCCCAGGCTCAGGTGATCCTCCCACTTCAGCCTCCTGAGTAGCTGGGACTACAGGCATGTGCCACTATGCCTGGCTAATTTTTTTTTTTTTTTTTTTTTTTTTGTAGCAAAAGGATTTCGTTTCTCCCTGTTACCCAGGCTGGTCGCGAACTCCTGGGCTCAAGCCATCTACCTGCCTCAGCCTCTCAGTGCTGGGATTACAGGCATAAGCCACTTTGCCCAGCCTAGTTGTCAATTTCTTCATAATGCCAAGAGTATTATTTACAAAACAGATAAAGTTAGAGGAGGGCTAATTATTCTACATTTTCAAAGGACTTTCTTGCTTGAATGGCATCCCCACTGATGTAGTTAGGCTTTTAAAATATAATGAACTGACAGAGGATCCAAAAGAGCCACAGCAAATCAGAGTGATTATACCTAAAAACAATAAAATGTGTTCTGAATCATCATCGTTTTAATCTGTCTCCCAGTTTATATCTGACCTCCTCTTTAAAGTTTTCTTTCTTGTCTTTCTTTTGTTTCTCTCCTCTTCTTCCAAACCTGTATGATTTATTTATGTATCTGGGTCACAAGTAAGTTACTCCTTAATCATCTGTTCATTCATTAAATATTTATTTGAACACTTACTAGCTGCCAGGTGCTGTTCTGGGCACTTGGGATAGCACAGTGAACAAAAGGGACAAAAATCCCTTGCACCACTTACATGCTAGTGGGAGAATGAGATGATAAGTAAACAAAGACCATTTCTGATAGTTATAGGCACTCCGAAGGTGTAAAAACAGGACAATGCGACAGTGAGCTGGGGTTGGGGTCTATGAAGCCAGCCATATCAAAGTGTGGGGAAGAGTGATGTAGGCTGAGAGAAAAACAAGCACAATGGCCCTGAAATGGAAACAAGCTTCGTGTGTTCAATGAAGGGACAGGCTAACGTGGCTGGAACAAGGGAAAGAGGAACAAATTGGTAGGAGCTGAGATGGGGGAGGGGGCAAGGGACAGGCGTGCAGGGCCTTGCAGGCCATGGACATAGGTTTAGATTTTATTCTGCATTAGGAGCCCTTGGAGGGGTTTCCTTTATAATGGCCATGCCTTATACAGTTGTCTCGCTCTTGATATCCATGGGAGATTGGTTCCAGGACCACTCACTGGTGGATACCAAAATCCACAGGTATAATCCTGGATATAAAATGTTGTAGTATTCACATATCACCTATGCACATCCTGCCGTATACTTTAAATCATCTCTAGATTACTTATCACACTTATTACAATGCAAATGTTATGTAAATGGTTATTATACTGTATTTTTAAATTTTGTGTTTTTTTTGTTGTATTATTATCTTTTACTGTGAGGTTTTTAAAGAATTTTTCTGCCGGGTGTGCTGGCTCACACCTGTAATCCCAGCACTTTGGGAGGCTGAGGCAGGCAGATTGCTTGAGCTCAGGACTTCGAGAGTAGCCTGGGCAACATGGGGAACCCCCCTCTCTACAAAAAATACAAAAATTAGCCAGGAGTGGTGGCACCTGCCTGTGGTCCCAGTTACTCACAAAGCTAAGGTGGGAGTGCAGCAGGAGAATAGGGTCTGGAGGCAGGAAACCTAGGGCTGTTTCATGCCAACTTCCTAGAACTAAATTGAAAAGAAAACCCTAGCTTTTCCATGCCTAAGTAACAAAAGGACCAGAAGCGACTCCCTTTGCAAACCCTCACCTTTTCTGCATGGGCACAAGAGAAATTTAAAGTATCTCTGATTGGTTGCTTTTTGCAACCAATCAGACATTTGTACAGGAATGTGACCTTTGTAACTTCACTCCTGATCACAGGCTACAACTTCATTTACATGAGGTGAGCACCAAGTGGCCAATGGGAAACCTCTAGGGGGTATTCGAACCTAAGAAGATTCTGTATCTGGACGCTTGAGCCACTGCTTGGCTGGCTCCCATGCTGTGGAGTGTACTTCCATTTTCGATAAATCCCTGCTTTCATTCTTTTGTTGCTTCGTTCTTTCCTTGCTTTGCTGTGTGTTTTGTCCAATTCTTTGTTCAAAATGCCAAGAACCTGGACAACTTGTGGTCAAGACCCTCTACCAGTAACAGGAGGATCACTTGAGTCTGGGTAGAGGTTGCAGTGAGCTAAGATCACGCCACTGCACTCCAGCCTGGGCGATAGAGCAAGACCCTGTCTTAAAAAAAAAAAAAAAAAGAAAGCAATTTTCCATTCGTGGTTGGTTGAATCCACGGATGCAAAATGCACAGATATGGAGGGCTAACTGTATTTTTTCTGAGTCTTCCACAGCAGACTGCATAATGCTAGGCATATATGAGTAAGTAAATACACACTAATGCGTTGACTAGTTGATAATTGGGTAAGGGACCCTAAGCAATCCTCTGGAAGCAGGCTGGCACTAGGAGGATCTGGAATGGCAAAGCTTAGGAATGCTTCATTTGCAAGAGACAGTTTCTTTAGGATAAAACAAGGGCAATGGAAGCAAGTACCAGGAGCTCTTTAGTGTTTCCATCTTACATGATGTCTTGAGAACTCTGTAACACCTCTGTGCAGAAGAGAGCAAGTCTTTGACTCAGTGACTCAAATGAGGAAGAAGTTGTCACTGGATGTCACTAGTGTCAACGGTGTCCATCCTCTTGAGTATACAAGATATAAACAGGTCTCCTCTGAGAGGAACAGCAGTGAGCAGGTAAGGCCCCAGCATTTGGCTGTGGACAAGCCTATTGCCTGGCCCTCAGAGAACTGTGGGTTCTGGATGGTGTGTGTGTGTGTGCACATGTGTGTGCGTGTGTGTGTGTGCTTGCACACGTGTGTGTGTGTGCACACCTCTGGAATCTGCTCAGACCTTTGAAACAGTTCAGCAGTTAAGGCAGAAACTTCCCAAGAGATGTCAGAGAAACCAGTGTGGATCATTATCTGATGATTACCAAGTATTAGCTTAAGTGAAGGCTAAAGGGGTGCTGCCGAGAACTCCTCTAGGCTGCAATCTCTCTTAGAGTTCTGAACCTTCCATTCACTGACCTATACAAAGTGGCAGGGAGAAGGGAATCTTGCTGATACATGGGAAAAAAAATTGCCCCCAAATAATTATTATGTACCTCAATGGCAAGTTATGATCCAACATCTCTAAAACATGTATGTACAGTGGGCCAGGTGCGGTGGCTCACGCCTGTAATTCCCAGCAATTTGTGAGGCCGAGGTGGGTGGATCACCTGAGGTCAGGAGTTCACGACCAGCCTGGAAAACATGGCAAAACCCCACCTCTACTAAAAACACAAAAAATTAGCCAGGCATGGTGACGGGTGCCTGTAATCCCAGCTACTTGAGAGGCTGAAGCAGGAGAATTGTTTGAATCCAGGAGACGGAGATTGCAGTGAGCCGAGATCGTGCCATTGCACTCCAGCCTGGGGAACAGAGCAAGATTCTGTCTCAAAAAAAAAGAAAAGAAAAAAAAAAGAAAAAGGTATGCACAGTGAGGTCAGGAACACATACATGAAAATAAGTCTGTCTATTCTAGCATAATGCAGTAAGGGTGCCTGGGTTTAAATACTGGTAACTCCTTTTAAGAACTGAGTGACCTTTGGTAAGTTGCTTAACCCCCCGATCACTTCAGTTTTCTCATGTATAAAATAGGATAATATAGTACCTCATCCATAAGGTTACTGTAATGATTAAATGAGATCATACATGAAAACCAGTTAAAACACTGCCAGGCACATCAACAAACGCTAGTTATTGTTATTTATTTCTTTATTCCAGTCTTGTTTTAAAAAGCACAGAATTAAGACTATTTACATTTGCATTGCATTTGTAGCAATTAACAGTGTGCTATTTGAGCTGAAAATTAGTTTTGCAGGAGGACAGAAAAGAGACAGTGTTAGTAATTTCAATCTCTGTCTTCTACTTCATGCTGTTTTCTTAACAAGCTTTATAGAGAAGCACTTCTTACGTGATTCCCAAATATAGGCCTAATCTCAACCAAGCACGACTCTCACTCCTAAATCATTCCAGTCTAGAAAACAAGTCACGAATTCATTTTCTTCCATTTTTGTTCAATTTTGCCAAACCCGTTAATCAATGAACAACATAAATCATCTAACTCTTCAGAATTCAACTGCTGTTAATATTCAGCCAACTCTAAGCATAACTTAATCCCAGGCTGAGAGGAGCTGTGCATATTTTTACCATAAGCCTATAGGGGACAAGTCTGAATGTGATAATCTAGACCAAGAAAATAATTACCATAGCATGATTTAACCCCAAAGAGATCAAAATAATTATAATATGATTTAACCCCAAACAGAAAAAACTTCCAAAGCCTAAACTGGCTCTTTCTCAGTGGGTCTCTGGCCTCCCTCAGCTCCCATAGTTCTAAAAAAGGGAACATTAGCCTATGATGTGTATGATCTCATTTTGAAAAAAAAAAAGTTTCATACTTATCAGTGAGTTTCACTTCTGAATTAACAGAAAATATGGTTGTTACATTTAAATATTCTGAATATGTATATGTACTTTTATTTTTAGTTGCTTTTTCTATAATATTGTTTGTGCTTAAATAGTGAACAACTGAAATATTAATGGATGAAAAGGAATGTTTAATTAACTTACTTTTATCAGACACCATGTCCACTTCTATATTTAGCAACTGAACTAATAGAGAAGGCTGCTGCAGAGTTAGTCAGCACATCAGCCTGTTAAATATCAAAGAGCAGAGGAGGCCTTTTGTCTCAGCATTGAACCAGAGACTGAAAATGCATTTAATTTTAGCATTTCCAGAGGAGGAAAAAAGATATAAAACAAGATAATCAGGAAAAATGTCACGCACTGCCTAAGTACACGTTTGTCAAACGAAAAATGCCAGGAGGGTGGCAGCCTAAGTAAGAGGTCTGCCCGGAAACCAGAATTCATCCTCACAAGTGAATTCTTTAAAATAATTTACCATTAAAACAGCCAAGGCTCCCATCTCTGCTAAAAGAGGTCCCAGGGAGTAGTAGAGTATTGAGTAGGTGGCAGGTTTTTTTTCCAGAAGCAGTTTCATGTGGTCTACTTTAGCATTTAAGGACTCAGAGGGTGTCATCAGTGCAATTGATGGGAAGGATTAGAAGAATGAAAGAAAAGCTTTCTCTTCAGAGTGAGCTTTTATTTTCTTAAGATTGTTTTATGTTGAGAATGTATATCCAGGTATAGGTGGCAGGGAGGAAGAAGTAGGCAAGATGGGCACCCTTCAAGATAGCCTAGCAATCCATATATATATATATAAATTTTTTTTTTTGAGATGAGTCTCGCTCTGTTGCCCAGGGTGGAGTGCTGTGGCATGAGCTCGGCTCACTGCAACCTCTGCCTCCCGGGTTCAAGCCATTCTCATGCCTCAGTCTCCCGAGTAGCTGGGACTACAGGTGCATGCCACCACGCCTGGCTAATTTTTTTTTTTTTTTTTTTTTTTTAGATGTAGTCTTGCTCTGTCGCCAGGCAGGAGTGTAATGGCATGATCTTGGCTCACTGCAACCTCCACCGCCCGGGTTCAAGCGATTCCCCTGCCTTAGCCTCCCGAGTAGCTGGGACTATAGGCGTGTGCCACTATGCCTGGCTTTTTATGTTTTTTTGTATTTTAGTAGAGATGGGGTTTCACCATGTTGGCCAGGATGGTCTCCATCTCCTGACCTCATGATCCGCCCACCTTCGCCTCCCACAGTGCTGGGATTACAGGTGTGAGCCACCGCACCTGGCTGCCTGGCTAATTTTTTTTGCATTTTTAGCAGAGATGGAGTTTCACCATGTTGGCCAGGCTGGTCTCGAACTCCTGACCTCAGGTGATCTGACTGCCTCAGCCTCCCAAGGTGCTAGGATTACAGGTGGGAGCCACTGTGTCCGGCCTCAATCCTAATATATTTTAAAGGTTTTGTTGTATTATGAAGGTAAATTGCACATTCTTAATAAAGCATAAAGAGAAAGGAGCTTGAGCTTTGATTAGCTATGATCATTTCTTTAATTTATTTTGGTATTCCAAGAAACTGGGCCAGTGCTTGCCACGTAGTGAGTCCCAATAAATATGTGTTGAATAAATGACAAATAGTTTCACATCAAGATGGTGAAGTGAGCATATGCCTAATTCTCCCCACATTATTTCAAACACATAGGAATGATCTAGAAGGTCTTGAAGATATTTAAAAGTACATAACCATCAACTGTGAGAGGAAAACTGAAAATTGTCACAGTCCAGAACAGAGACAGAAACCAGAGTGGAGAGCTAGGAGCAGTCTAGAATAGGGCTTCAAGTCCATGGGGAAATTCGGCCAAACTTGCCCAGTATGTGGTAGGCTGCTGGCACCAGGATCTCTGTGTGAAAGCAAGGTTTACAGCTGTGCTTCCCACCTGGTCTGCCTACCCACTAAGATTGGACCAGAATCTCCTGCTTGTCTGAAGCAGCAGCTGGGGCAGAAAACTCAAGCTAACATAAGACCTATGCCTGGTTTGTGCCATCTGAGTGTGTGCATTGGAACTGCTACATTTTACAGGAAGAAGCCCTGATCTGAGCTTTTGCTAACTCAAGGAGCCAGGACTGGGAGAACCGAGAAACCACCTCCATGGGGATGGGCATGCAAAAGAAAATTTCCATAGAAAATTAGGTCCCAAACAAAACGATAACATCTATGGGGAAGTTGGGCACCACAAAAAGTGGCCAGAGAGACCCAATATCTGAGGACATGAAAATAACGGAATAACCTAAAAAGGACTTTCAAGCAAGCATGTTTAAAATCTCCAAATTTGGCCGGGCACAGAGGCTCATGCCTGTAATCCCAGCACTTTGGGAGGCCGAGGTGGGTGGATCACCTGAGGTCAGGAGTTCGAGACCAGCCTGGACAACATGGTGAAACCCTGTCTCTACTAAAAATACAAACATTAGCTGGGCATGGTGGTGGGTGCCTGTAATCCCAGCTACTAGGGAGGCTGAGGCAGGAGAATTGCTTGAAACCAGGAGGCAGAGGTTGCAGTGAGCCGAGATCACGCCATTGCACTCCAGCCTAAGCGACAAGAGCGAAACTCAATCTCAATAAAAATAAAAATAAAAATAAAAAAACCCTCCAAATTTTAAATTAAAATTTAATTTAATTTAAATCTTGTGTTTGCAAGATGTGAAATACTATAAATAGTATTCTACCTTTTGTATAAGAAACTAGCTAATATCTGCAAAATATATTTTGCAGGAAGGATAAGTCAGCTATTAAGAAAGTTGATGACCCAAAAGGAATGGGTGGGAATGGGATGTGAAAGCAAGCAATGGCACTTCTCTGAGTATATTTTTGTATATTTTGTCTTTTAATTACGTTAATATTTTACATATTCAAAAATAAAACTGAATATGAGAAAAAACAAAAATGCAATATAAACAAATAACATAACTGCATATCACACTGAAGATGTAACTATGCAGTAGAATAAAAAGAACTAGTCCACTAACTTTTGACACAGCAATCTCATTGTGCACACTCAGTAAGATATATTATATAGATTAAAATAATGGCAAAGCAACCTTGAACATTTGTTAGTGGTTTATTATTGATATCAACACTGCTGCTGTAGCAATTTGAAGCTATTTTGTGTATCACTGGACTCAGCAAATGAGTAAATAGGCTGAAAAATGCATAAATAGACTGGGAGTCAGGATTCTCACCGTGGGAAAGGGGAAATACAAGTTATGTTACGGGGGAGGGAGTGGAAGAACCATGTGATGTGGGACTGGAATATAGCTACTAGTATGAACTCAATTCTATTTATTTATTTATTTATTTTGAGACTCAGCCTCACTGTGTCACCCAGGCTGGAGTGCAGTAGCATGATCTCTGCTCACTGCAACCTCTGCTTCCTGGGTTCAAGCGATTCTCCTGCCTCAGCCTCCCGAGTAGCTGGAATTACAGGTGCATGCCACACACCTTGCTAAATTTTGTATTTTTAGTAGAGATGGGGTTTTGCCATGTTGGCCAGGCTGGCCTCGAACTCCTGACCTCAAGTTATCTACCTGGCTCACCCTCCCAAAGTGCTGGGATTACAACTGTGAGCCACCATGCCCGGCCTCATGATTTTTTTTTTTTTTTTTGAGGCAGAGTCTCGCTGTTTCGCCCAGGCTGGAGTGCAATGGCATGATCTCGGCTCACTGCAACCTCCGCCTCCTGGGTTCAAGCAATTCTTCTGCCTCAGCCTCCTGAGTAGCTGGGATTACAGGCACGCACCACCATGCCCAGCTAATTTTTGTATTCTTTTTTTTTTTTTTTTTTTTTTGAGATGGAGTCTCGCTCTGTCGCCCAGGCTGGAGTGCAGTGGCGCAATCTCGGCTCACTACAAGCTCCGCCTCCCGGGTTCACGCCATTCTCCTGCCTCAGCCTCTCCGAGTAGCTGGGACTACAGGCGCCCACCACCACGCTCGGCTAATTTTTTGTATTTTTAGTAGGGACGGGGTTTCACCATGGTCTCGATCTCCTGACCTCATGATCCGCCCGCCTCGGCCTCCCAAAGTGCTGAGATTACAAGCGTGAGCCACCGTGCCCGGCCTAATTTTTGTATTCTTTAGTAGAGACAGGGTTTCACCATGTTGGTCATGTTGGGTTTGAACTCCTGACCTTGTGATCTGCCCACCTCGGCCTCCCAAAGTGCTGGAATTATAGGCGTGAGCCACCAAGCCTAGCCGGCCTCATGATTTTAAAATGCACGTCTGTCTAGTAAAAGGGCCTAGAATCAATGACATCCCAATGGCAGTGAGCACACAGCATCTAGTTATTGTACAGTAATCCTCCCTTATCTGTGGTTTCATTTTTTGTGGTGTCAGTTACCCACAGTCAACCACAGCCCAAAAATATTAAATGGAAAATTCCAGAAATAAAGAAATCATAAGCTTTAACTTGTTCTGAATAGCATGATGAAATCTTGCACAGTCCTGCTTTATCCCTCCCAGGACATGAATCATCCCTTTGTCCAGGATGTTCATGCTGTGGTTACTACCTGCCTGTGCCTGTTATCAGATTGAATGACATAGTGTGTATAGGGTTTGGTACTATCTGTGGTTTCAGGCATCCACTGGAAGTCTTGGAATGTAGCCCCTGAGGATAAGGCAATGTTACCCAAACACCAGGGGTTTGGTCTAGGTCCTGCTGCTCACCACACAGAGAGCCAATAACTGAGATGATGATTATTGCCAAGGAAGAAGGCTTTAATTGGGTGCTGCAGATGAGGAAATGAGAGCTCAGTCTCAAATCCATCTCCTGGACCAACAAAAACTAGGAGTTTATACAGCAGGCAAGAAATGTAACAATGAGTGAGAAAACAGGAACTAGGGAGGGGCAAGGAAGCAATCATGATGAATAAGGGGTCCGACATCTCATTGTCTCCAGGTGGTGATGTGGTGAGTTTCAGTTCTTTGATACTTTTTTTTGAGACAAAGTCTCATTCTGTTACCCAGGCTGGAGTGCAATGGCAGTATCATAGCTCACTGCAGCCTCCACCTCCCAGGCTCAAGTTATCCTCCCACCTCAGCTCCCATGGGTAGCTGGGACCACAGGCTTGCATCACCACACCTGGCTTATTGTATTTTATTTATTTATTTATTTATTTTCTTGAGACGGAGTCTCGCTCTGTCGCCCAGGCTGTAGTGCAGTGGCGCAATCTCGGCTCACTGCAAGCTCCGCCTCCCGGGTTCACGCCATTCTCCTGCCTCAGCCTCTCCAAGTAGCTGGGACTACAGGCGCCCGCCACCATGCCCGGCTAATTTTTTTGTATTTTTTAGTAGAGACGAGGTTTCACCGCGGTCTCGATCTCCTGACCTCATGATCCGCCTGCCTCGGCCTCCCAAAGTGCTGGGATTACAAGCGTGAGCCACCGCCCCCGGCCGGCTTATTGTATTTTAGATAGAAACACGGTTTTGCTAGGTTGCCCAGGCTGTCTTAAACTCCTCGACTCAAGTGATCTGCCTACCTGGGCCTCCCAAAGTTGATCCTTTTTTTTTTTTTTTTGAGAGGCCCGACAGTCCTTTCCTGAGGAAAGAACTCAGCTAAAACAAATACAAATTTCAAGCTTGGCCGGGCGTGGTGGCTCATGCCTGTAATCTCAGCACTTTGGGAGGCCAAGGTGGGTGGATCACCCAAGGTCAAGAGTTCGGGACCAGCCTGGGCAACATGGTGAAATCCCGTCTCTACTAAAAATACAAAATTAGCTGGGCATGGCGGCAGGTGTCTGTAGTCCCAGCTACTCAGGATGCTGAGGCAGGAGAATCACTCGAATCTGGGAGGCAGAAGTTACAGTGAGCCAAGATCATGCCACTGCATTCCAGCCTGGGCAACAAGAGTGAAGCTCTGTCTCAAAAAAAAAAAAAGTTTCAAGCTTGGAGACCAGAAGTGTCTGTCAATTTCTCTGTTTATGAAAAAAAAAAGTATCTATGGGGCTATTGGGTTGGTTTCAGGGGGACTACTATATTCTGAATACCACCTGCCTCAGGTGGGGGTCTCTGGAAACAGAAGCTGTGATGGAGTATAAAGTACAAGATGTTTACTAGAGATCAACCAATGTATACCTATGGAAGGACCGAAGGAAGCAGGACTGAGAAGAGAAAGAAGATGAACTGTGTTGCGGACCTCAACCAACCCAGCAGGGCGCTCTGATACAAGTATTTTGTCCCAATAGAGTGTCCCAAATGGGGCTGAAAAGCCAGGCCTTTTACTTCTGTCTCAGTCACTAGACATAGGTGGCCCCAGAAGGGCATGCACCTAAGTGAAAGTGTTTTGCAGCTGAGGCAGACATTGAAGGAGCAGACAGCTGGAGGCTGCCCACTGGCCACACTCCCGATAGATAGGCAGCAAGCCCTTTCTACTTAAAATTTAATTTAATTTAATTTTGTTGTTGTTTAGAGATGGAGTCTCACTAGGTCATCCAGACTGGAGTGCAGTGGCACAATCATATTTCACTGCAGGCATGACCTCCAGGACTCAAGTGATCCTCCCACCTCAGCCTCCCAAGTGGTTGGGACCGTAGGCGTGTACCACCATGCTCAGCTTCAAATTATTTCTTAAAGGATGATCTGGTGGCACATGTTCATGTCTAAAACACTGTTCCCACTCAAAGGAACTACATCTCCTTGGAGAAGTGGCTGATTCCATGTCCAGGGCAAGGGAAGAACAAAGTGAGTCTGGAACATCTGGTAATGTGAGGAAGCAAGGAATACTCTAAAATTGATAGACTCATGTTAAAAAGATACAGAAGGCTGAGTGTGGTGGCTCACGCCTATAACCCCAGCACTTTGGGAGGCCAAGACAGGTGGATCACTTGAGGCCAGGAGTTCGAGACCAGACTGGCCCACATGGCAAAACCCTGTCTCGACTAAAAATACAAAAATTAGTCAGGCGTGGTGGCATCCACGTGTAATCCCAGCTACTCTGGAGGCACAAGAATTACTTGAACCAGGGAGGCAGAGGTTGCAGTGAGCCAAGATCGTGCCACTGCTCTCCAGCCTGGGCAACAGAGTGAGACCCTGTCTCAAAAAATAAATAAATAAAATAAATAAATAAATAAAGATACAGGAGTCAGCTAGGAGGGGCCCCCACTAGCCAAATTTGGGACAATTTGAGCATCAAAATGAATAAGGACAGGAATGGATTGTAACATATTGAATAAAAAATTTGGCCAGGCATGGTGGCTCACACCTGTAATTCTAGCACTTTGGGAGGCTGAGGTGGGCGGATCACAAAGTCAGGAGTTCAAGACCAGCCTGGCCAGTATGGTGAAACCCCGTCTGTACTAAAAATAGAAAAATTAGCCAGGCGTGGTGGCATGTGCCTGTAGTCCCAGCTATTTGGGAGGCTGAAGCTGAAGAATCGCTCCAATCCAGGAGGCGGAGGTTGCAGTGAGCCGAGATCGCGCCACTGCACTCCAGCCTGGGTAACAGAGCGAGACTCTGTCTCAACCAAAAAAAAAAAAAAAAAGAAAGAAAGAAAGAAAAGGAAAAAAAGAAAAAAAGAATTCATGGGTCCATACTGATACTGAAGAAAAAAATTCAAAAAAGGATAGGGGAGAAGAAAAAGATCTTTTCTTTTTCTTTTGTTTTTTTCAGGCCAGATGGGTAAGATGCCAATGTCATAACAAGGTTCAAGGGTGGCACATCTCACACATGTGCATGAACACCCAATCTTCATGCTGATGAATTACAAAAGGATTGAAAAAGCTCTTCTTTACAGGAGAAATCCAACTAATAAATGTAGGATAAATGATAAAAATAGAAAAGCATTATTTTATAACCACCATAGTTAACTGATTCAAGTAAAAATCATCAATGAATGCTGAAACCATCAGGTGAAAACATACTGAGAAATAGAATATTTACACCCTCTCAAAATGTTGTTAAAATGGGAAAGTTCCCTTATCCCTCTCACAGGGCGTGCGATGGAGGTGTGGCTTGCTTCTTCGGTGCCTCACTGCTCAAACTTCTAGGAAAGCATGCAGATGGGCAGGTTGTGGGGCTCCGACCCCACGGCAGTGGCTAGGAGTGAATGTTTACAGCTCCTGAAGCCCCAGTGGGCGTGTGTTACAGGATGTTCTTTTAGTTTGCCATCTATAGGCGACCTGTGCTAGCTCAATTAGACCCCCTTCTTTATCACAAGGACAGAGGGATTTCTGTATCCTGGGGTTTCTTGCCTTGGTGTACCAGAAGAATCGGATCACATGTGAGCCTGGAGAATGAGTGCAAAGTTTTATTGAGTGGAAGTAGCTCTCAGCAGATAGGGGAGCCAGAAGGGAGAAAGTTTTCCCCTGGAGTCAAGCTGCTCAGTGGCCTGGGCTCTCCTCCAACCACCCTGACCAAACTCCATGTCATTCCGCCAGTTGATGGCCTGCTGGCGTGCCAGCATCTGTCTTGTGCTCTTCCACTGGCATGCTCCCCTTGACGTCCTCTCAACGTCCAGTCATTTGTGTCTTCTTCTGCCGACGTGTTCCTTTCGACGTCCAGCCACTTGTGTGCCTGCCTGTTAGGGTCTCAGAGTTTTTATAGGCACAGGATGGGGGCGTGGCAGGCCAGGGGGGTCTTGGGAAATGCAATATTTAGGCAGGAAAACAGATATGCCCGTCCTCATCTAGGTCTGTGGACACAGGCCTGGGGTGGAGCCCTAGCCAAGGACCACGCCCTTCCCTTCCCAGCTCTTCCCTGCCCCCATTCCATATCATTACTTCACAGATTACCTATTAATTCTAAGGCTAAAAGAAACTCTTACAATGGAGAAGTCTGATGGAAACCACCTGAACTCAGTGATCAAACCTCACATTAACAATAGTGGGACAAGGTGGCATTATGTGCCCTCTGATGTGGTGCACTAAGAACACGACATCACTTCTGTTGTATTCCTGCCAAAAATGGGAATGGTCACAAATCCAAATTGAGGGACATTCTGGGCGAAAAAAAAAAAAAAACTAACCTGAGCTCTTCAAAATGTCAATATCACAAGAACCACCTCACCCCAAAAAAACAGCTTGGAAATATTCTAGATCAAAGAAGGCTAAAGAGACTTGACAATAGTGTGATATTTGGTTCTTTTTTTTTTTTCCACTGATGCCTCAAATTCCTAGTTCAAGGGAACCTCCTGCCTCAGCCTTCTGAGTAGCTAGGACCACAGGTGTGCACCACCACATCCAGCTAATTTTTAAATTTTTTGTAGAGATGAGTTTTTGCCATGTTGACCAGGCTGGTCTCAAATTTTTGGGCTCAAGCGATCCTCACGTCTTAGCCTCCCAAAGTGCTGGGATTACAGGCATGAGCCACCGTGCCTGGCCAATCCTTGATTACATTCTGGATTTTAAAATACTATGAAGTATAAACAACTGCGAATATTTGATTTCAGATGTAAATTTGATATTATATCAATGTTAAATTTTCCAAGTATGATTATTATACTATGGTTATGTAGGCATATGCCTTTGTTTTTAAGAGATACATGAAGTATTTAGCGGTGAAGTGTCATATCCACAACTACAACTATCAAATAGCTCATCAATAGATAGATATCGACATACACACAAATAAAGCAAATGTGAAAAATATCAACAATTGATGAATGTAGGTAAAGGGTATATAGGTTTTTATTATGCTATTCTTGCAATGTTTCTGAAGGTTTGAAATATTTCAAAATAAAAGTTGACAAAAAACAAAAGTGCAAACAAAAACAATTTTCCAGAGATTAAAAAATAGAAAATAGAATACATAAAACAATAATAATGATTATGAAACAGGAGCCTGCAATAAGAAATCCATTGGAAAGAAAGAAAAAACTTGGATAAAGAACAGAAAATACAGCAAAATCAACAAAAGTTGTTTCTTTGAAAATATCAACAAAATTGACAATCCTTCAGTTACAACGACCAAAAAAAAAAAATTGAGGACTCAAATTACTAAAATCAGAAATAAAAGAAGAAAGTGTATTATTACTGACCTTACAGAAATTAAAAGAATTTCTGGGCACAGTGCCTCACACCTTTAATGTGCTGGGCACAGTGCCTCACACCTTTAATCCCAGCACTTTGGGAGGCTGAGGCAGGAAGATCGCCTGAGGCCAGGAGTTTGAGACCAGTCTGGGCAACATAGCCAGACCCTGTCTCTACAAAATATTAAAAAGTTAGCCAAGTGTGGTGGTGAGTGCCTGTAGTCCCAGCTATGGGGAGATTGAGGCAGGAGGATCGCTTGGGCCCAGGAAGTCAAGGCTGCAAAGTGAGCTGTGATGGTGCCACTACACTCCAGCCTGGGTGACTGAGAGAGACTGTCTCAAAACAAAAGAAAACCAAAAAAACCAAACTGGAAGTAAAATCGCAGAGAACAAAAACATTAGAGTTGGGGATGGGGTGGGAGAAATTGCCTTGCTTGGGAGAAGGATGGAGATAGTGATTACATTTGGAGTGTATGATATAAATAGAATGCATGACTTCTAAAATGACTGGGGTGACAGGGAGAAGAGATGAATAAAGAATAAAGCTGGGCACAGTGGCTCGCGCCTGTAATCCCAGAACTTTGGGAGGTGAGTGGGGTGGATCACTTGAGGTCAGTTGTTCGAGACCAGCCTGGCCAACAGGGCAAAACCCCATCTCTACAAAAATACAATAATTAGCTGGGCATGGTGGTGCATGCCTGTAATCCCAGCTACTTGGGAGGCTGAGGCAGGAGGATCATTTGAGCCTGGGAGGTGGAGGCTGCAGTGAGCTAAAATCGTGCCACTGCACTCCAGCCTGGGCAACGGCACAAAGCCTGGTCTCAAACCAACCAACAAACAAACAACAACAAAAAACAAAAAAAAAAACCCAAAAGAATAAAGCCAGAATATTGAGTCAAACAGACAAACAAAAGTTGCAGAATGATATAGACTAATGGTACCACTAATGTACATTAAATATAAAATCATGAAACAAAACCAACTCAGAATAGTAGTTGACTCAGGAGAAACAAGGGGATAGGACTGGAGACAGTAGAAAATATTAAATATTTTATCTGCAACATTCAATTATTTTATTTCCCAAAAGAGAAACAAAGTAAAAACAACATCAACAACAAAACAACAACAAAAAACTTCTTATTGACCAAGTCTGAAAAAAAATAAACAGAGAGACAAAGTAAATATAAACTCTTAATAGTTGTGAATTCTGGGGCCAGGCGTGGTGGCTCACGCTTGTAATCCCAGCACTTTGGGAGGCCGAGGTGGGCGGATCACAAGGTCAGGAGATGGAGACCAAGATGAAACCCCGTCTCTACTAAAAATACAAAAAATTAGCCGGGCGTGGTGGTGGGCACCTGTAGTCCCAGCTACTCGGAGAGGCTGAGGCAGGAGAATGGCGTGAACCTGGGAGGCGGAGCTTGCAGTGAGCCGAGATCGTGCCACTGCACTCCAGCCTGGGCGACAGAGCAAGACTCCGTCTCAAAAAAAAAAAAAAAAAAAAAAAAAGTTGTGAATTCTGGGTAGTGGGAGCATGAGTTTTATATTATTTTTTGTACTTTGCTTTTTAAGAAATGTCTGGGCCAGGCACAGTGGCTCACGTCTGTAATCCCAGAACTTTGGGAGGCTAAGGGGGGCGGATTGCCTGAGGTCAGGAGTTCGTGACCAGCCTGGCCAACATGGTGAAACGCTGTCTCTACTAAAAATATAAAAATTAGCCGAGCGTGGTGTCAGGCACCTATAATCCCACCTACTCGGGAGGCTGAGGCAGGAGAATTGCTTGAACCCGGGAGGCGGAGGTTGCAGCGAGCCGAGATCATGCCACTGCACTCTAGCCTGGGCAACAGAGCGAGATTTCATTAAAAAAAGAAAAAATGTCTGAAAGCCTAAAAAATATGTGTGCTGATCAGATTTACAGCCCACATTTATTAATTTCATATGTAATCTTGGCCTAATCATATAACTTTTTTTTCTTTTTTTAAAGACTATAAAAAAGCTAAAGATAGGCCGGACGTGGTGGCTCACGCCTGTAATCCCAGCACTGTGGGAGGCCAAGGAAGGTGGATCACGAGGTCAGGAGATTGAGACTATCCTGCCTAACATGGTGAAACCTTGTCTACTAAAAGTACAAAAAATTAGCTGAGCGTGGTGGCGGGCTCCTGTAGTACCAGCTACTCGGGAGGCTGAGACAGGAGAATGGCGTGAACCCAAGAGGTGGAGCTTGCAGTGAGCCGAGATCACGCCACCGCACTCCAGCCTAGGCGACAGAGAGCGAGACTCCGTCTCAAAAAAAAAAAAAAAAAAGCTAAAGATAGTCCATTGTACTTGTGTAAAATGGGAATGTCAAGATGGAAAGGTGGAGAAAGAATCTAACATTTCCTGAACACCTACTACCTGTCTGATGTTGTGCTAGTTTCATTACATGTGGTATGTAATTTAATTTCATTCTCACAATAATCCCATGACTTAGATAATGCTAGACCTGAACTGCGATGTAGAAACTGAGATGAGGTAAATTAGTCATACTGGGGTACACATAACACTGGGGATACATGAAGAATTTCCAGGAGTCCGTGGGCACAGTCAGTTGTGAAGAAATCATTCTAGACCCTTAACTTTTAAAAAATGATCTGCCTGAGAAAGCTGTGTCTGAGGCAGGTGGATTCTCCTTTTCCTCCTCCTTTTTCTCAACAGCACTTCTCCCATTTTACAAAAGAAAGACAACCCCTTTCTCCATCACTAATCTGACTTTGATGTATTTTGCCCCAGGGGATATAAACTTCCCCGTGCCAAACAAAGGGAGAAGCCAAAATAAGGGTGGTGTTGTGGAAAAATGAGTGACCCTGAATGCTGCATAACAAGACCTTTTGCAACACAGGTAGTTTCCAATTCTTTGTCTTCAAAAAAATTTCTGAAGGATCTAATGGAATTGTCAACCAATAAAATCATTAAAATTAATTTTTGACAATAGATTCATGATGGGATGGGATTTCGGTTATATAACTCAGAAGAAACACAAAGGTTTATATGGTAACACTGTGAGAAATGTCCTTCTACTTATTTATGTAAACAAAGCTTCTTAGCCTTAATATTTTTAAAACATGTAAAAAGTCGAAATAAATTTGATACAGAGCCCTGTCTCATTCTAACCACAAGCAACATTTATCCACAAATGGCATGAACTAATTGAAAGACTTCATCCATGTCTAAGAACTACATTTCCAAAAAAGTTTACATTGTGCATTTATTTTTCAAATCTTGTTAAATATTTAAGTTATCTTGATTAATTGTGTACTAAAGATAACTCTATCCAGAAAACTTTTTTATATTCCACCCCCAGACAACTTTTTTTTTTTTTTTTTGAGACGGAGTTTCACTCTTGTTGCCCAGGCTGGAGTGCAATGGCACAATCTCGGCTCACCGCAACCTCCGCCTCCCAGGTTCAAGCAATTCTCCTGCCTCAGCCTTGCTAGTAGCTGGGATTCTAGGCATGTGCCACCACGCCCGGCTAATTTCTTATTTTTAGTAGAGACGGTGTTTCTCCATGTTGGTCAGGCTGGTCTCGAACTGCCGACCTCAGGTGATCCGCCAGCCTCGGCCTCCCAAAGTGCTGGGATTACAGGCGTGAGCCACCGCGCCCAGCCTAGAAAACTTTTAACATGTAGAACTTTATGGTAAAAGAATTTTAAAAATGTAATTTATGTACATATTTGCATTGCAGAGATGTATATAGAGTGATGAAAAACAGACTTACACGTGTAAAATATATTACGTTAGTACAAAATTCTGTGAAAGTGAAGGAGATATGACTTGAAGAAAAAAGGAACAATGCAAAATTTCCAACTGTTAATTAAGTTAACCATGTATAATATTTAAATGGCTAATGGTGGGTATGAAACAACTACTCTATTTAAATTTAATTGGATAGAATAAAAAAGTGATGTAATCATTTTAGAATGTCAGTATATACTATATGCCCCAAATAACTTCGTTTTGTAACTATTTAAACATGGGATGAAAAAGTTTAGATACCAGCTTATAACGTGAATGGTAAGTAAAATGTCTCACTCGCTATTGTGTACCTAGTGCACCAAGCACAGGGCCTTTCTTATATTAGACAACCACATAAATTATTTCTAAACTGAATGATGTGGGGGCACACAGGTTTTCAAAATTATTTTAGGAAGCACATGAGCAAAAATGAGCTAGATGGGAGGAATAAGTTCTGGTGTTGTATGGCACTGTAGGGTGACTATCGTTGATAATTATTGTATATTTTCAAAAAGCTAGAAGAGCCAAATTGAATGTTCCCAACACAAAGAAATGATCAGGCCGGGCACAGTAGCTCACGCCTGTAATCCCAGCACTTTGGGAGGCCAAGGCGGGCAGATCACCTGAGGTCAGGAGTTCGAGATCAACCTGGCCAATATGGAGAAACCCCAAGTCTACTGAAAATACAAAATAATTAGCCGGGCATGGTGGTGTGTGCCTGTAATCCCAGTTACTCGGGAGGCTGAGGCAAGAGAATTGCTTGAACCCAAGAGGCAGAGGTTGCAGTGAGCTGAGATTGCGCCACTGCACTCCAGCCTGGGCACTCCGTCTCAAAAAAAAAAAAAAAAAAAAAAAAAAGATCAGCATTTGAAGTGATGGGTATGCTAATTATCCTGATTTGATCATTACACATTGTATACATGTATTGAAATATCACACTGTACCCCATAAAGATGCACAATGATTATGTGTCAGTTAAAAATAATAGTAAAAAAAAGATTATTTCTTGACATGGAAAAAGATGCTTATCATTAAACAGATTACCAGGTCACCAAAATAGAAATTGTTTATATCAGGGGTCAACAAACTTTTTCTGTGAAGAACCAGTAAATATTTTCAGCTTCGTGGGCCATATGATCTCTGTCACAACTACTCTGTTCTACTGTTGTACTGAGGAAGTAACCACAGATAATATGTAAACAAATGAATGTACTTGTGTTCCAATAACACTTTATTTCTCGACACTGAAATGTGAATTTCATACGAATTTCACATGTCACAAAAAATATCCTGCTTGAAATAAATGAACTGTAAAAACATTTGAGACACATCTGGAGAATTCAGAAGCCTGACTGGGTATTTTTTGGTGTTAAGAAATTTTCGCTAACTGTTCCTAGGTGTGATGACGATATTGTTCTTATGTTATAAAAAGGAGAAAAGCATCTTTATCGTTTAGCCATGTACACTGAAGTATTTCTGGATGGAATGATATGATATTTTGCATTTGATTTAAAATAGTCCGGTGTATGTGTGTTGGAGGGAATTGGTAGGAGAACCACAATTAAAACAAAATAGATCATGTGTTGATAATTTCTGAAGTTGGGTGTTGGGTGCATGGAAGTTTATTACATTATTTTCTCTATTATGTATATGTTTATATTTCACCATAATGAGTTTTCAACATGGCGAAACCCCATCCCTACTAAAAATACAAAAAATTAGCCAGGCGTGGTGGTGGGCTCCTGTAATCCCAGCTACTCAGAAGGCTGAGGCAGGAGAATCGCTTAAACCCGGTGGGCGGAGCTTGCAGTGAGCAGAGATCACGCCACTTCACTCCAGCCTGGGCAAAAGAGTGAAACTCCATAACAACAACAACAACAACAACAACAACAACAAAACAACACTATTATAATTTAATGCTTACCATGTTCCAAGAAACTGAAAGTATAAACAAGGAAAATACATTGCTTGCCCTCAAGGAGCTTATGATCTGCTGGGGAAAATAGACACATGAAATGACCAGGTATGTCACGATTACCTGTTGTGCTATTCGCATGAACCAAATGCCACGGGAGAACTGGATTCTGCCTGAGTTGGTCAGGAACGGCTTGAAAGAGACGGCAAGGTTTCACTATTTCAGAAGTAGAATTTCTAGGACTTGATGACCTATAGGATGTGAAAAAGATGGAGTCAAAAGTAATAGCTTTTACTTTGGCCACCTGGGTGGGTGGTGTGCCATTAATGGAGACAGGAAATGGGGGGGAAGAAATAGATCAGGGTGGGGCAGGCAGGGGAGAGTTCAGCCTTGGACCTGCAGGAAGTTGTTGAAACTGTTCTAGGCAGAAGGTTACTCAGTTACCGCAGTAACTACAGTTTCAAGAGGGGAATGCACAGGATGTTTTTGGAGATCCTTCTAGATCCCGGACTAACAGCCTACAGGCTGGGGAGAGGCAGGAGGTAAGCCTGGCTGGAGAAGTAGATGTGTTCTCTGAGAGCTGTTTTGGGCTCCACCATTGACAGGACACGTGATGATCATGAAATGGAGCCACTGCTTCCCTGTGGATTCCATTGACAAAGTCAGATGAAGGTCTTAGCACCACTTTGGGGGAAAAATCACTAACCTGAAAGAAGCAGCCACTTTGGATGACTGCAATAAAAGTGATGAACAGTGTTCTTTCATTGTTTTGGAAGTAGAGTACACAGGTTTCCATTGTGGGCTGTGGAACTATGCTGCTTGGTTTTAAATCCTGGTTCCAAAGTTGCTTAAGCCTCAGTTTCCTCATCTGTAAAGTATCTCATATAAGAGTAAATAAAATGATGTATGCAAACTGTCCATGACATAACACATTTTCAATAACTTAGAATTATTAGTTCTAATGGTACTTTTTGAAGAGAATGTAAAGGACTCGATTACTTTGTGTGCTGATAAATGCTCCATATTTCCTTCCGAGGGTGCTTTAAATTCTATTGAAATTGAAGGCCGTTTTCCTCGTGCCCTGTTCCTTACTCAAACAGAAATCCAAAAGATCACATCTGAGATCACACTACCTGATTTTAGTCTATTTAATTTCTTTTTACTTCTTAACGCTGAAAACATTACCAAAATGTAGCACACAAGTTCACAATTTGGGCAACCCCTTTCCTTTTATTCGTTTTGCTTGTTCTGCAACACACACTACAATCCCTCACATGCTTTCATTGGAACAATGTGTTTCCATGACCCACAGAATTTGAGTCTGTCTCAAGGAGATGAAGTGTTAAGGGGCAGGCTGGGTTGGCCTTGGGCGCAGACTAAGCTGGGGCAATGTGGGAGGCAGGACAGCATGCCTTGTACCTAGTAAGAGCATCACCCATGTCTGAACAAGGGCGGAAGGGAGGAAAGAATTGGAGGAGGCCGGAAGGAAGCAAGAAGGTAGGAATGGAACAGAGATGGGGGGGGCGACAAGGGGGAAAGGCAAGAAGGAAGAATGAATAAAGGAAGAGGGAGAAAGGAAGGAGTCTTGAGAAGAATGAATCACAACTAACACTGATTGAATGCCAAAGAATAGCCAGAAGTTTCCCTGAAAGAGGGTCCTCTGTCCAGAGCCTTCCACCATGGGTGCCTCTTGGCTGTTTCTTTTGGGCTGGGCTGTTTCTTTGGGCTGGTATGGGGTGGGGAGTTGTCTGTGGCCAAGCTAATTGTTCAATGCCTTTCCATGATGGAGTCGGGGCAGATTGGCTTCCTCTTCTCCTAGGCAGTGTAGCGGGACTTCTCTTGCCATCTAGAAGGACCAAACTTCAGTGCTTCTGAGGGCTTAGAAGCGGAAAAGAGAAAGCCCAGGCCCCTGGTGCCAGGGGCAGAGAAGGGCACTTTGTAAGGGCTTATGCTGCTGGCTGTCTGGTAAGGGAGACCACTAGCCAGTTTGTGCAACATGGGGTAAATAGAAATCATGAGGATCTATTTGCTGGATCTGTGTATACCACACCACCCCTACACCCACCCCTGTCGTCATCATCATCTACCTCCATGGTCTTCTGTACAGTGAAGAATGACTTTCGGCAGATTGAGGGCCAATTCTCCCCATGAATCCAGCCCTTATTCCATCACACCTAGGCAGGGGACTTGACTCCTTTACTAAACTCTCCTGTCATGCCTCATCAACCCCTCTCTACTGATTATCCCTAAACTGTTGACCAACAGGCTCTCATCTCTCAAATCATAAAGAGAGAAGAGAATCTTTTCTTGTCCCTACTCACTCCTCCAGTTCTGTTCCATTTTTCTTCCCCTTTACACTGGAAAGTCTCAAAACAGTTGTCTACCCTATGCTTCTCCACTTCAACTCCAACTCCCTCTGCAACCCTGTTCCATCAAATCCTTCCACTTCCCTTCACTAGCACCATTCTAATCTAAACCACCATCAGCTTTGATAGGAACTATTGAGAAAGCCTCCTAATCTCCCTATTTCAATTTTTAATCTCTTCTGAACCATTCTCCATATAGTAGTCAAGGTAGTCTTTTAAAAATGTAAACCAGATCTGGAATACTACTCAGCAATAAAAAAGAGCAAGCTATGGAAACACCCAACAACTTGGATGAATCTCAAGGGACTCAAAACCCAGTGAGAAAAGCCAATCTCAAAATGAATATTGTATGATTCATTTACAAAACATTCTCAAAATATCAAACTTACAGAAATGGAGGACGGATCAGTGGTTGCCAATGGTGAAAGACTTGGGGAACTGAGGAGATGGTTATTGCTATTTTATGATTATAATACAACAGGTAAGATCCTTGCAATGATGAAACTGTTTTATACATTGACCATGGTAGTGGAAAGAGGCCACACGTGATAAAATTGTATAGAACTAAACACACATACCAGACGTGCACACGCATACACACACACACACACACACACACACACACACGGTAGAAGTAAAACTGGAGAAATCAAAATAAGATTGGTAGATTGTATTAATGTCAATATTCTAGTTATCTTATAGTGTAGTTTTGCATTGGGGGAAATTGGGCAAGGGGGACCCCAGATCTCTCTGTATTATTTCTTACAGATGCATGTGAATCTACAATCATCCCAAAAGACAAAAGTTCAGTTAAAAGAAATATAAGTCAGACCATGTCACGCCTTCGGGTTAAGCCACTCATTCAATGCCCTCCCACTGATTTTGGAATAAAGTGGCCTGCCCATGGACTAGCATACAATCCACGATCTGGTCCCTGCCAACCTGTCCAGCCTTACGTTCTGGTACTCTCCCCAGCTTTCCTGGCGCCAATCATGATCACCACCTTTTAGTTCCAAGTCATCAAGATTTGGTCCCTCCTTCTGGCTTGCTTTCTGGAAAGCTTTTTCCTGGCTCTTTCATATCTTTCAGGGTTCAGCTTAAATGTCACCTCCTGCTTTCCTAATCACACTATTTGCACTTTTCCTGCACAGGCTTTATCCAAATTTGATTATTTTTTCACTTCTTTATTGTCTGTCTCCCCACTAAATTACAAGCTCCCAGGGCAGAGTGGGTACTGTCTGCAGACAACGCTGTTATCACCAGAGCCCGACACTGAGCTTGGCACATGGCGAGGGCTCAGTAAACTGCTGAGTGAATGAGACGCCACGCGCCGCTTTACCATCGGTGCTTTCTGAGTGACGTTAAAACGGTCTGGATGGTGGCACTGGGCTTATGGATGGGGCTTATTTAGCTCCCTCCGGCTTACTACTAAGGGGAGGGGTCGTCGGTGGGCCTTTCGGCGCCGCTCCGAGCCACCGGGTTCCGAAGTCGGAGGCCGAAACGGCGTGCGCCCCGAACCGCGGCCGCTTTTCAGGGAGTGCGCAGGTTAGCGAGGCCCCCGGTGACGCGAGACGCCACCCTCACTTGGCTGTCTTTGTTGCTCCCACCTCCCCAGCCCTGGCCGCCTGCAGTGATTCGTGACTCCCGCAGGCCTCTAAGGCCCGCTGCACGAGGGAGGGGGCCCGAGGCGCCCCCGGCCGGCCCTCCTCTCGGTCTTCGGATCCCAGCCGGTCATCGGGAAAGAGCCTGCCACCGCGTCCCCACAGCCACCCTCTCCGCGCGCCCGGGCCTCTCCAGTGGCGGGGGCACGTGGGCGCGCGGGGTGCGTGGCAAGCCGCCCCCCTCCCCGCGCCCGTCCGGCCGCCTCCCGCGCGCACGCGCGCGCGCGCGTCCCGCACACAGCCTCCGTGCAGTGGGCAGAGCCCGGCCCCGCGCGCGCCCCGCCCCGCCCCGGGCAAGCCGCGCCCGCCCCCGCGCTCCTGCTCCCTCCCCTCGCTCCCTCCCCTCTTTCCCTCCCCGCCTCCCCGGCGCGCACCCCTCCCCTCGCGCCCCTCCCGCGCCCTACATCCACCGCCCGGCGGAGGGGGCTCAGTCCGCAGCCGCCGCCGCCGCCACCGCCGCGCCTCGGCCTCGGTGCAGGCAGCGGCCGCCGCCGCCGAGACAGCTGCGCGGGCGAGCATCCCCACGCAGTAAGCCCGCTTTCTTTCCGCTTGTGCGCGCGTGTGTGCCTCCCGCCCGCCCGCGTCCTGGGTCCCGGGGGAGCGGCTGCACTCCTGCCCCGCCGCCGCCGCCGCCGCCGCTCGGGGCTGGTCCCTGCGGTCCCAGGTGCCTCGCCTTCCACGGCTGGGTACCTGCGGCTTCGGCGGCCTCGCTGAGGACGGGGGCCGGGGGGCGTCCCGGGCTGCAGGGTGCGGGCCGAGGGACTGCGAGGTCCCCCCTGGTGCGTGCCTCGGCCTTCCCTGGGTTTTTGGCTCGATGGGGACTAGGAGGCAGTGGGGTGGAGGTGGGGGGTATCGGGAGTGAAATGGGGGCTCTGTATGTTTTCCTGTGTGGAGGATGGTGGGGAGTGAAGGGGGGGCCCTGGTTTTGTCACCAAGGATGGCAGGCAGTGGGGGGTGGGGCGAGGTGGGGACACCTCTTGGTTCCTTCAGCCAGGATAGCTAGCAGGGGCTGTGGGGAGCGGGTAAGGATGAAGCGGTGGGTCGACTCCCTTGGTTTTCCCATCAAGGATGGCGGGGATCGTGAAGGGGGGAGGTGGGAGACCTGCCTTGCTTCGCTCAACGAGGATGGCGGGGGTGGCGACGAGGAGTAGAGGTGAGGGGGCCCGCCTCGGTTTTCTTGACGGGGATGCTTGTGGGGTGGTTGGAGGATGGGGGTGGGGTGCAGAATAAGGAGGGAGGGGGAGGGCCCGCTGTGGTTCTTCTGTCCTAGGGGGATGGCGCGGGTTTGGCGAGTGGGGGTGGGGAGGGGGTGTTTCAGCTCCAGCGTGGAATCTAGAGAAGCACGAGGAAGGTTCTATCACGGGGGTTGAGCTTTAGAAGGTGGGTTTTCAAAACTGCAGGGCGTGACCTTTCCCGTCTCAAAAAGCGTGAAATCCTTACAAGGTGCCGTCTGTTCTAGGCTCTGGGAGAGAGGTTTCTGCTTTCGAAGTTTCTCTTCCTTTCCTCTCTGCTCTTAGTCGTCCAGGACTAGGTAAAGATTAAAAAAATCATCAAGGCTAAGCGACTGTTGTGTTGTTCGTGTTGAGCGCTGTATTATTTTCTGCATTTGGGAATGTGCGAGTTTCTCAGGTTTGTTTTGATTGCCCTTTACAATAAAAACCCCATACTAGGGAGATCCCTTAGGAAAAGAAAAGGACAAGGCTTATTAATGGGATGCCAGGTTTGGATTTTGAATTTCCCGAAGGGCAGGAGATACATCCTTGTAGCATTTCGCTTGGTTTTCAGAAGAGTAGAAGTAGTAGGATAAGCGTATGTATTTGCTGGAAGTCCCCTTGTATTCATTTAAATTATCCCTTCGGGATTATCCGAGCCCCCTTTGATTTGGATTTGGAATAGATCCAGTTTTCCTAATTGGAGCCATCATCTTGTAATTGCTTGTAATTCTTCTCTGGGTTATCAAATCTATGGTAAGCTTATAGAACAGCAGGAATGATTTTTCCGTCATCTTGATTAAGACAGTTTTAATGTAAATGTTATGGTGTTCCTTGGAAATGTGAACATTTGCAGAATAGCACAAGTTTAAATTATGGGCCCCCCTGGAATTTTGTAAAGCCTTTCCTGCCCCAGCTCATCTCCAAGAACCGGGCCCTCCCGATCCTTACACTGAAGAAGCAAGGGCTTCTGGGATGGTAGCTTTGCCTTTACAAACTCATGTTCATATTTGCTTAAGAAGAATACGTATTAAGCAGGCATTTGCCTTTTATGTGCTGAGACTATAGTGTTTTCCCATTTTTGGTTACATAAGGTTCCAATCAAGTCTTTACCTTCAGTCTTTAAAAATGCTTATTTTAACATTTTTAAGGGCAAATACAATATGCAACAGGAAATTGGTCAGATAGGCCATGATTTGTGCAAACCACCTCACAATAAGTACATAGTTTAAGACTATCATATAGATTCTGTAACCATATATGGTTTTTGAAATTCTAGGCTACCATTCCCATATTTAATTTTCAAAAAAGGAAAATATTTTTTTCAGCCAAGTCTAGATTTTTGAGTGAAACTAAGAAAAATTGTGTAAGATTTAAATTGATAAAATTCCTCCTGTATAATACCAGTGCATTGGAGGTAATTTAATATATATTAAATGAATGGACCGCTCAAACAAAATAATTACTTTTTTTCCTGGAAGTGTTAAACTGGAATTGTTTAAGGGGAAATAGATTTTTAGTCACAAAGACCGACAAAAATGCATTTATTTACACTATTGTATTATAATGTTAATATGGTATTCATTCTGTGCCCAAATAACAATTGAAAAAATAGCATATTTATATAATAAAATTTAAGCCTAATGTTTTTTTCTCTGAGAAGTAGAATGCAGAAAGTGGTAAAAATCTTTTACAGAGAGAAGCATGTTGATAGGAAGTGGGCTTTTAAGTTTCTCTCTGGACAAAAGGTGTAAATGGCATGTCTTTTACCTGGCTTTTTAAGAATCTGTTGCCCTCTAGGACATGAAAGACATTTCAGGAATTAACAGAAGTCGGATCAAATTCTCTTGCTAGATGTTCTTAAAGATTTTGCTGATATCCGTTTGAAAATTTGTAAATCAAGTTTTCATGTAAGAAATTAACCCTCACCTGTAAAGTTTGAGCATTAAAAAAGTTTGTTGAAGGCATGGAAGGTAATTTCCTGTGACTGAACCCTGTTTTCCCACTCCCCACCTCCTAGTTCTCTTCTTCCCCATGCCTCTCCCTTTTCCCCCTTCTGGTGCCAGCAACATTGGCTTTTATAACCGTATGGGAGTTGAACCAAATGTTCCTGCTTGCTCGAACTTGAGGCCTTATCTATTTGGCTGCTTTCCCCAGCTTTTGCCTGCTGAACTTTTTTTTTGTTAATTGAACTATCTAGTTGTTCGGATTTGGGGTAAAAGGGAGTAGACTGTAATTATTTTCTCTTAGAAGATCTTTTCTTTTAGCTCCTGTGGGACAAGAGAAGAGAAAGGTTCTTTTTTGGTCGGTGGTGTACTTAATTAAGCAGAATATATGACTGTTCGTTTATTCAACAAACATTTGCCAAGTTACCTCCTTTGTTGGAGGCTCCATGCTAGGTGTGGAGATATTTGGTTGATAAGAAATGGCTTCCACCCTTCTGGTGCAGTTATGAAAATGAAAAATAGACAGTGAATCTGTTGTGAATAATCAAGAATTGTCTGGAGTTTTTTGGACAGACAAAAAAGATTCCTTGATGTTTACATTCAGCTTTGTATTACTGTATAGAGTAGGGAGAAGTGGATGGCCAGCATCCCTTCCTGTGACTTAATGCATCTCTGATGGCCAATTGGGCCTCCCCAAAATATTTTTCTGCGGTCAACTTTGAATTATGGATAGTAATGGATGATGGAGCCCAGAAGAGTGGATAGTCCTAAATAATAGCTCGAATAAACCTTTGACCTTCCACAGGGCTGCTTCCTGAGTGCCTGGAGAAATCTCCTCTTCTTTGTGGAAAGTGCCACACTGGTGGTTTTCAGCCAGGGTGCTTTTGCCCCCCGGGGTCACTCAACAATTTTTGCCAGATGCACTCTACTGGCATCCAGTTGGTAGAGGCAGGGATGCTTCTTAAATATCCAACAGCGCATAGGGCAGTGCCCGGCGGCAAATAAAGTTATCCAGCCTGAAATGTTGATAATGCTGAGGTTGACGTAATTTCCTCTACAAAATGTAGCAGAACATAATTCCAGGAGAGTAGAGAACAATAACAGCGTCTTGAGGTGACTGAGTAGTTGGCAGAGCTCACTTTATTAGTCTCAAAAATGACTAGTTTCAGCCAGGTGCCGTGGTTCACGCCTGTGATCCCAGTACTTCGGGAGGCTGAGGCAGGGGGATCACTTGAGCCCAGGAGTTCAAGACCAGTCTGGCCAACATGGCAAAATCTTGTCTCTACTAAAAATACAAAAAATTAGCCGGGTGTGGTGGTGTGCGCCTGTAGTCCCAGCTACTTGGGAGGCTGAGGCACGAGAATCGCTTGAACCCAGGAGGCAGAGGTTGCTGTGAGCTGAGATTGCACCACTGCACTCTAGCCTGGGCGACAGAGTGAGACCCTGTCTCAAAAAAATAAAATAAATAAAAGTGACTAGTTCCTGCATACCAACCTGAAGAATTAAAAGAAAATAACAGCTACCACTTATGGCACTTACTCTGTGCCAGAGGACTTGTATACATTATATATTCTCTTCATTTTGTAAATGAGGAACCACGGAGAGGTAAAAGATCTTGCCTGGGGCCTCACAGCTGGTCAAGGTTAGAAATAGAAATCAAGATTAAGATTATTACTCCTTTGAAGTTCATGGTTTTAAGCACAACTATGCATTATCTCCCTTGCGGCATGCATCATTCAAAATCTTACTTAACAAAATGAAAATTACTATATGTCCTATATACTATTGGGCTTGCCTGAGAGTAATTAAAACCATGAATGTGAAATGTGATCATACTTGGAGTAAGTGACAAGGAGTAGGGGAAAAGGGAACCAACATTAATTGAACACCTACTAAAATTTCAGAAAGCACGCAAATTAAATATACACCCATTGTTTAATTTGATCCTTAGGGCAACTCTGCAGTTATGATGCACATTTTACAGATGAGAGCGGGAGATATTTCTTAAGTAACTTGTCTAAGATTGCACAACTAATAAGCAGCAGGATTGGGATTTGAAATGATGTCCCACAACCAAGCCACTCTTTGCTGCTTACTCTAAAGGTTAGAAGTAAGTTGAGCCTCTTGGAGAAAGGAAGGTAACTGGCCCTGGGTAAAAAGTAACTTCAGGCAGAGTGCAGTGGCTCACGCTTGTAATCCCAGCACTTTGGGAGGCTGAGCCGGGCAGATCACCTGAGATCAGGAGTTCAAGACCAGCCTGGCCAACATGGTGAAACCCCGTCACGGTTAAAACACAAAAATTAGCCAGGCGTGGTAGTGGGTGCCTGTAATCCCAGCTACTCAGGAGGCTGAGGCAGGAAGAATTGCTTGAATCCAGGAGTGGGGGGTTGCAGTGAGCCGAGATAGCACCACCGCACTCCAGCCTGGGCGACAGAGCTAGACTCCATCTCAAAAAAAAAAAAATAATTTGAGAGGTAACGTGTAGTAGACATTGGATTATATTCAGGTAGAGAATGGAGAGGTGAATTGCTGTATCAGCTGATGAGAATCGAATTCCACCTGGAATTTGTTCTAGAGATCTACTCAAATTGAAACAGTGATTGTCGTTTTGTCAAACTTCATTTTCTATCTCACCTGAATTTTCCAAGCTGTGTTTTGATAACCATGAACCCGGAAGTTATGGAAGTCTGAGCTTAACCTTTCGGTAGCTCACCTTCCACCTTAGGGCTGTCCTGTAGAACTTAGGAGTGACAACATTTGGTTTTTGTCTTCTTTTTACACAATTTAAACATTTGTGCTTGCTATGGAAATTGTTTTTATAATACGCGGCATCAAATTCATTCTTGTGTTTTTCATATGGGGTTGTTTTGTTTTGACAACTAAATATTTATTTTAAGTTTTAATGTGTTTTGTTTCAGAGCACAAAAAGAGGAAACATTTAAAAAACAGCCCAATCACAATCATTTTGTCTGAAAAGCATTTTTTTTGGGGGGTGGGCAGGAAAAGGACCGCATGTTTCATTTCATTTACTTCAATTGGAATGGAATTTTAACCACGATTCTCAAGGCAGGATGCTGGAAAAAAATGTTATTTAGTTAAAATGCATGTTTTGATATCCACATAGAACTGTGAGCCATAGGTTCTGATTATAATAATAATGTCCTGATTCTACTACAGCAATCAGCCACTTGGGTAATCAACCACCATGTATAGACATGCATGGTGATACCATCTGATTTGTCTCATCACCCATTGATTCATTCTAGAGTAGACTTGAGAGATCTGATAGAACTTGCAAGAATGAATGATCCTTTTGAAAATCAAATTTTTCAATAAGAATGGTACATTTTATTGTAGGAAAATGCAGAAAATATAGAAAAGCTTCAAGAAGAAAACCAAAATCAGTCATAATCTACCACCCAAAAATTAATGACAATATTTTGTATGTCCTTTAAAAATGCAGTACTTTCTAAAAATGGTGGATTCAAGCCCATTGCAAAACCTCCAACTTATACAGTGTGTTTTTTTTTTTTAAATGACTAGATTTTCTGAACGACTGCTACATCTCTAGATAGAAGTCATGGTCATAACCCATGAAAAGGGAAAGCTGATGGTAGTTGGAGAACTATGCTATAGTCTCTTCCTGGCAGCTATCTAAAGAAGCTTAAGGATAGCTCCTTCAATTTTCTCCTCTTCCAACTTGAATGATCAAGTTTCAATGCTAAAAGAGGCTGTCAGTACCCACCCCCCATTATTTTACAGATGAGGAAACTGAGACTCAAAGGGGTCAAGCACCTAATGTGCTAACGTCAGAGCTCCAGCTTGAATTTTTAGATTGTCTTCATAGGTAGGTAAATTATTTCCTAAAGATTCTTCACAGTCAAGAACTTTTTCATGGCTTGACCCTCAAAAGAACGAGCTCTTCTGGTGGGAGTATACTATAAAGGATACTAAAAGGCCAAGTATAATACTTGCTAATTTCAGAATATGTTCCGAACAGTTGTGGGCAGTACAGGAATTTTTTGTGTTATTTGCTTTATTGTAATTGAACATTTAGTGATGGGGAACCTCTTGGATGGGTCTAGCTCTCAGTTTAATTTCCCCCAGCCTATGAGGCAAGTGCCAAGGCATATGAAATATGCCTATAGGTACAAAAATGAAAGATGACATTAAAAGAGTCTTTAGACATGGTAGCCTGGAAGATCACAATTAGGGCTTTTGCTCCATGAAAGTATTTTTTTCCTTTATAAAGGGAGATATCTGTTGAAATTGTGGGATAGAGATTTTAAAGATTGCATCTGCTTCCAAACTAAGATCGAAAGTTAAATTGTAGTAAATGTGTGCAGTGTGGTATCATTAAACTGTGCACACATACATGAAACTGTTGTTTTAATCTGGCATCTTTTTTTTTTTTTTTTTTTTTTTTTGAGATAGAGTCTCCCTGTGTCGCCCAGGCTGGAGTGCAGTGGCGCTCTCTCAGCTCACTGCAACCTCTGCCTCCCGGGTTCAAGCGATTCTCTTGCCTCAGCCTCCCTACTAGCTGGGATTACAGGCACATGACACCACACCTGGCTAATGTTTGTATTTTTAGTAGAGACGGGGTTTCACCATGTTGGCCAGGCTGGTCTCAAACTCCTGACCTCAGGTGATCCACCCACCTCGGCCTCCCAAAGTGCTGGGATTACAGGCATGAGCCACCATGCCCGGCCTTAATCTGGCATTCTTAAAAAAATCAGTTATTTAGCTTTCTTCCCCCTTTTCTCCTGCCCCATTTCATTTCTTTCTGTAGCTGTGAGGGTCACTCTGTCTTTGTGTCTGTTTCACTCTCAGGGTGACTCTTTTTTCAGTCCACCTGACTGCACCCACGTTCCTTTTTCCAGGCTCTCCATGGATCCATATCCTTCTATCACATTCATCTGCCACTGCATTTTGCCCTTGTCCCCGTTTGCCAGTGTTAACAATTACCCCACCCTGGGCTGGGCCAGGGCTGTTTTTCAGCTTAGGCCGGGCAGGGAAGCCGATCTCCAGGGAAGATGTGGAGTGAGAAGAGTTGTTGTCACTCTATACAGAAATGTCATTGACGGAATAGGATTAAACAAAATATGTACAGAGATTACATAGGCTATGTATACATGTAAACTTGTGAACACAAAATCATTCCTTCTTTACAGCCAGGGTCCCAGCAAATGCTAAAGCTACATGAAATAATGAGTATGGATACTTATTGCCGAGGGCTTACTATTTGAACAAGTGAGAGAATTGTACTCTTGCCTAGGGGTGTATTTTTAAGTAGTTTTTGCTCCTGTTCCTTATTATTGCCTGCTAATGGATACATATATTGTCAGTAAGTGACCAACTCTCCCTAGCTTCCTGTAGTACACTGTATTTCTCTTCTGAAAATGGATTTTCGTCTGTATTTAAACCACTGAGATTTACTTGTGCCTCATTTTTGAACTACTGTAGATAAAAAACTCACAGATAGGAAATACCTGTGGACTGTTTTTCAAATGCAGTGAAACCTAGAAAAAAAATAACAGTCAAAACAGTAAGTATCTCCTGTCAGCATTTTACTGCTTGTAGAATTGATATTCTATTTGCCCACATAAAATCTCTCTGGGTGTTATTCCTGTTGCAAGGCATAGTAGCTTTTCCTCCTGTTCCTTATTATTGCCTGCTAATGGATATGTACATTGTCAGTAAGTGACCGGCTCTCCAGAGCTTCCTGTAGTACACTATTTCTCTTCTGAAAATGGATTCCTCTGTATTTAAACCACTGAGATTTATTTGTGCCTCATTTTTGAACTACTATAGATAAAAAAGGCACAGATAGGAAATACCTGTGGACTGTTTTCGAAATGCATTGAAACCTAGAAAAAGAAAATAACAATCAAAATAATAAATATCTCTTGTAAGCATTTTACTGTTTCTTTTTACCCACATAAAACTCTCTGGATGTTATTCCTGTTGCAAGACGTTAAATGTTCCATAGACTTTTTTTTTTTTTTTTTTTTGAGACGGAGTTTCGCTCTTGTTGCCCAGGCTGGAGTGCAGTGGTGCAATCATGGCTCATTACAGCCTCCGCCTCCTGGTTCGAGTGATTCTCCTGCCTCAGCCTCCTGAGTAGCTGGGACTACAGGCACCCACCACCATGCCTAGCTAATTTTTGTATTTTTGGTAGTGACGGGGTTTCACCATGTTGGCCAGGCTGATCTCGAACTCCTGGCATCAGGCGATCCGCCCTCCTTGGCCTCCCAAAGTGCTGGGATTACAGGCGTGAGCTGTTCTGTGGACTTTCTAATAACAAGAATTTGTAATATTCACAAGGTTTTAAATTTCCTTTTCAGTACTAAGGAAATGATAGCTGGGAATGCAAAGGCTTTATTGGCAAGGTTGTTTTGACAAGGATGGCACAAAACTAAATTTCTATACCTGATTAATTTATAAGTCTTGTCACTCACTTTTAGTTTTAGAGTGTGGATAAAGCTGTTTGATTCTTGTCAGATTTGAAATGTATGATTTATGAGACATTAAGGATTGGTTTTTCAGTGCACTCTGCCAGGTCTAGTTTTATGCATCATTCTTGTTTGGGAAGCTGATTGCAAGTCTGCCTACAGACATAATCAATCACCTGCACTTTCAGGTGGCCAGGTGGACTGAAGTAACAGGTTTCCCCCCAGGTTTCTCAGAGACTAAAGAATACACACACACACACACACACACACACACACACACGTTTCTCAGAGACTAAGGAATACACACACACACACGCAGACATGCAAATTATCGGTCCAAAAATATTTTTATCACTAAGCCAGAGCAGTGGATTTAGACATTTGACTTAACAAAATTTGTTTTTCAACACATTCTAGCAACTACCCTGTAAATGATCATCATTTCACCTACAACAATGAAAAGATAAAGTCCTCAGCCACATAGCTTCTAGAGGCTAAAGAGGCACATTAAGTTGCTTGTCAAAGACTCTACACCTTCAGATGCCAGGGTCAACACAAGTTTTCAAACCCTAGACCCAGTCCCTTCTAGGCCACAGAAGGTCTGCCTCTTTTAAGGAAGGAATTTTCCAATGCACTAAGCACAGCTAATCACACTAAGGAAAGAAACCAAGCAGCCAAACTAATACGAGGAAGTGAAAGTTTATACTTGCATCTTATAGCAGATGGCCTTTGTTAGAGCCACTTTTAAAATACCAGCTTCACCGAGCATGATTTAGGTACAAAAACTGGCATCCAATTAAAGCCTTCAATTTGATGAGTTTAGACAGATGTATATACCCGTGAAACCACTGCCCCAATCAGGATGTGGAATGTTTTTATCACCTCCACAAGTTTATCCTTGCCCCTTTTCCAGTAACATTCTTCCCCCAGCCCCTTTCCCCAGACATCCCCTGTTATGCTTCTGTGTGAGAGCCACTCTCAAAACTCAGATTTGAAAGTTTGTGGATCTTCCTCTATAAAAAGACTATATTTACGTCCAAAATGCAATTGTCTTCTCTATGTTTAAAATAATATTACAGAGAAATTCTAGGTATGGATTTCCTAGAATCTTTCCCTGATCCTGTGCAAGTAAGCTACTTAGTAAATAGTATCATTATGTACTTGAAGAGAAATTACAGCCAAGAGAAAAACAATTCTGATAGACAGAAAAGCAGTGTATGTTCTTCTCAAGTAGTTATAACGAGATGTCAAATCCCTCAAGAACCGGAAAGGTAAAATTTGAATTTTGCTTCGTACTTATTTGTAAAGTAAAAATGAAGACTGAGAATAAAGGTTTTATATGTATCTGTCTATCTATCTGTCTATCTAATCCTTCATCCATCCATCCCTCCAGCTAGTGTGTGTATATATGTTTCTGTATAAAATTGCTATGTATTAATAACCCTATCCCTTGAGGATTACAAAAGATTTGAAGGCTTCAGAGGGAATTTTCTGTGCATGAAAGGTGTACTATCTTTACATACTTAGGTGCAAAGCAAGCTTTTCATATGCTGTTAGTACTCTCATTGATATGTTTAATTGAACTAATAATTACTGGGCAATTTAAAGGCTGCCGCATTGAGCTGCAGTTTGTCCCTTCGTTTGTCACCTTCTAGAAAAATCCAAGTGTCAAAAAATATCTCTCTAGCTCTGTTTTGTTGCTATTCGGCATGCGTCTAGTCTCTTCTTGCCACTCTCGATTTCTACTGTTTCTGCCCTATCTTCCTTCCCTGATTTTCCTTCTCCATGTCTTTCCCATATCCTGATGCCACTTCTTTGCACTGCTCTGCTTTCTCATGAGAAAGCCATTTTTATAAACATCTCCAGACTGAGAGGGCAGCAGACTAATTCCAATGTGTCAGATAGCATCTTGGAGGCTGTTTCTCCTGTGATCCAACACTTTTTTCACACTCCTTTCCAGTTTTGAGCTGTATTGGAAATTGGAGAGTTGTGAAAGGATGGTTTTTGGATAATCAAAGTTGAATATACTTGCTGGGCTGTGTTATGACTATCTTTGAAACCACGAATCTTTAAAAATAAGTGAATAGTTTCCATTATAACATTCCTAGGAAATTTCCTTTGATAACTGTAAAGCAATTAAAATTGTCCTGAGATAAGGTGATTTATTGTTTTTCAGAATGGGCCATAAAGATATTAAAAGAACCCCTTCAACATTTGTCAAAACCCATAAAATGCACAACGCAATGAATGAACCCTAATGTAAACCCTAGACTTTAGTTCATTATAATGTATTAACGTTGGCCCATCAATTGGGACAAATGTACCACATCAATACAAGATGTTAATAATAGGGGAAACTGGGAGATGGATGCTAAGGAGGTGTACAGAAACTCAGTACTTCCTGCTTAGTTTTTCTGTAAACCTAAAACTGCTAAAAAAAAAAAAAGTCTACTAATTAAAAAAAAAACTCTTCAAATGTATGGGTTTCAGAAATACAAAGACTAGATCAGGAACTTTTTATTATTACCGTGTGGATTAAAGTCCACTGTTTGTGGCCAGGTGCAGTGGCTCATGCCTGTAATCCCAGCAATCTGGGAGGCCAAGATGGGTGGATCACTTAAGGCCAGGAGTTTGAGACCAGCCTGGCCAACATGATGAAACCGCGTCTCTGCTGAAAATACAAAAATTAACCGGGTGTGGTGGCATGTGCCTGTATTCCCAGCTATTCGGGTGGTTGAGGTGGGAGAATCGCTTAAACCCGGGAGGCAGAGGTTGCGGTGAACCAAGATCACGCCACTGCACTCCAACCTGGGAGACAGAGTGAGACCCTGTCTTAAATAAATAAATAAATAAATAAATAAATTCCAGTGTTTGTTTTTCAGAATGAGTGAAATAAGATGTGTGTTTCTCCTTGAGTGATGTAACTTGTGGCACGAGCCCCTGAAAAGGGGAAGTATGAGGTTCCAGGAGAGCTGCCCAGTACCTCCAGTGCCATGTCTAGTTGCACAGTTGTCAGTAGATAGGAGGTCAGTGGGAGCACTGGGTTGGGACTTGGCATGCCACCCTTGAAACATCATGCCATCTTTGCAGTGGAGTCCCAGATTTGGCAAATTCCCTGCCCTACAACCCAGTGGGCCCTCTTTTGACCCTTGCATTTGTGGTATCATTAGCAACAGTGACAGTTGGTGAGCTTATGCCAACTCCGAGCCAATATCCAGGTCAGAGTTCGATTGCTTTGGGCCAAAGGCTATTATCGCATGGCTTGTAGAAGCATAGACCCAATGCCAGAACTTCATGCACTTACTCAATATGGCCAGCTCTACAGTAAACGTGTGTGAAAAGATTCGGTTTTTATAGGCATTAATGTAAATAGTTTCTTTATATTGGACCTGGGTAACTATGATGGGCAATTACAAGTAGCCATTGCTTTCCTGAGTTGGCTATGAGAACAGAGCATTCTGTGGTACGTGGTAGTGGGGGTGAGGGGAGGATCAGGTCTAAGAGGGACATTGCAACTGCAAAGGGAAAGAAAAAACTGAGAAGCTATCAAGGATTAGAAGGCAAATGGGAGCCATCACTCAAGCACTGTATATCTTGAAGTGGTTGTCTGTCAGGTCTGTGATAAGACCTGGGGTGAAAAACCTCATAGTTCGTGTGATTATCTGAAAAACACCAATAAAGGGAAGAATTGATTATAGAGTTTGCCTGTTTAGTTTTTTTTTTGTTTGTTTTTTTTTTTGAAACTGTGTCTTGCTCTGTCACGCAGGCTGGAAAACCGTGACGATCGTGGCTCACTGCAGCAGCCTTGACCTCCTGGGCGCAAGCAATCCCTCTGCCTCAGCCTCCTGAGTAGCTGGGACTGCAGGTGTGCATCACCACACCCATCTAATGTTTTAGTTTTGTAGCAGCAGGGTCTCGCTATATTGTCCAGGCTGGTCTCAAACTCCTGGCTTGTTTAGCTTATTAAACTTTATTTTGTATATTGGAAGTAATTCTTTGTGTACAGATCTGTTAGGTATATTCATTGTTACATCTATTGTTAGACAAAATTTTATTTTTCTTAATTTCATTGGTTGCCTGAATTGACAATATATGTGGTACCTACCTGTTAAAAGCAGATTTTGATGAGGAAGGGGAGAAAGAGGATAAAAATAACCTCTCCCCCAAGTCCCATTTCATGATGGAAGCTAGGATTCCAGTTCAGTGGCCAGGCTAACTGGTCACTTGATGCCAGTAGTGCGCCAAATGGTGGCACTGCCACTGGATTTCTTTCAGTCAGCTTCACAATCGATACCAAATCCTGCAGCTGACGTGACTTTACTGCGATTCCTGTTGATTGGAAAAATGGCAAAAGTCACCATCTAACCCAATCATGATATGTTTGTTTCCCAGGTATAGACAGGCTGGGTTAGTCATTAGGCCTAGTGTAGTCATGCTCCCTAACTACTGTAAGTATCTGGAAGGACTGGGGAGGTGTAGTGGCAGCAGCTTGTGGGACAGGCATGTGACAGCATCCTTTTGCCCCCTTGCTGCTCTCACCCACCTGCTTCTTGCGACCTATTGGCTCCTCTTCGTCTTCCCCTCCCTCTGTCTCCTCTTTATCCTTAATCCAGTTACTTTTGAATTTTCTGTTAAGGAACCAGGAGGGCCTCAGCATGAAAATAATTGGCTTAAGTATTCAAAGTACCAGAGCAACATACTTTATAATTCTTGGACTGCCTGATTGCTACTGCTGCAGTGGTTTGTTGGGTATTAAATGAGACTTAGGGCATTTCGTCAACGTTTTCTGACATACAATTTGAAAGTTGAATTTTGTCACCTTACAAACTTATCATTCCTGCAACTTTTAAAACCCCCCTAAATTTTCCTTATGTGTTTATGATTATCCCCGTAGCAGATAATGGCCACATGCGTGCTGATATGAAGGATTTGCTCCAGTGCTAATTGATGGGAGCAGAGCTGCCCAGTTGCTAAGTGTAAGGAAACAGTTTATGGAGTGCCAATGCCAGTTTAGGAAAAGTATGGGGCTGAGTACTTAGTAAGATGAAATAAAAAAATATTTATCGAGTGCTTACTCTAAGGAGAAGGCACTTGGCTAGGTTTGCTAGATGCTGTGGGGAGCCTTAAAACAACAGTGATCTCTTCAAGGCCGGGCGTGGTGGCTCACGCCTGTAATCTCAGCAGTTTGGGAGGCCGAGGCGGGCAGATCACTTGAGGTCAGGAGTTTGAGACCAGCATGGACAATATGGTGAAACCCCATCTCTACTAAAAATGCAAAAATTAGCAGGGTGTGGTGCTGTCTGCCTGTGGTCCCAGCTACTCGAGAGGCTGAGGCAGGAGGATCACTTGAACCTGGGAGATGGAGGTGGCAGTGAGATGAGATTGTGCCACTCCACTCCAGCCTGGGCAACAGAGAGAGACCCTGTCTCAAAAAAAAAAAAGTACTAGCGATCTCTTCAAGCAAAGAACGCCCATTCTAATTGGAGAAGCTGTTAAAGACCCATGAAGGATGTGGTGGAAAGAGTATTGAACTACGTAAGGTGTGGGGAGGGAGTCAGGAGTTTTGAATCCTAGCCCGAGTTCTGCCACTAAGCATTGGAAACTCTGGGCAAATCATCTCCCCACTCTGGGTCGCAGTTTCTAAAAAGGCAAATGAACAAGATCATCTCTAAGATATTCTGTGGATTGATTCATAAATGTGGAAGAGATTCCGGAAAACGGAAGCTTGAGCCCAGGAGTTCCAGACCAGCCTGGGCAACATGGTGAGACTCTGTCTCTACAAAAAATTAGCCTGGTGAGGTGATGTGTGTTTGTAGTCCCTGTTACTCAGGAGGCTGTGGTGGGAGGATCACATGAGCCAAGGAGGCTGCAGTGAGCTATCACCTGGGAGCTTGTTAGAAATGCAACTTTCATGGGCCCCACTCCAGACCTAGGGAATCAGAAACGCTGGGGATGGGGCTCAGCCATCTGTGTCCTAACAAGGTCCTCTCTCAGGAGATTTTGAGGCACAATAAAGTCTGACAATTACAGGCTATAGGAATTTGGGGCAGTGGTTCTCAGCCTTTGCCATATAATAGATTCATCTGGGGAACTCTGTTGGGGGTGGGGCACTGACTTTGTTTATGCTGCTGTAACAGAATATCTGAGACTGGGTACCTTATAAAGAACAGAAATCTGTTTCTCACGGTTCTGGAGACTGGGAAGTCCAAGATTAAGGTGCAAACAGGTTGGATTGGTAAGGGCTGCTCTCTGCTTTCAAGATGACACTTTACTGCTCCAGCCTCCGGAGGGGAGGAACGCCCTGCCCTCATGTGGCAGAAGGCAGAAGGGCAAGAGAGCCAAAGGCTCTCTTGAAGCTTTAATCCCATCCACCAGGGAGGAGCCTTCCCAGTTTAATCACCCCACCTCTTAGAGGCCCCACCTCTCAGTACCATCACATTGGCTATTAAGATTCAACACCTGAATCTTGGACACATAAAAACCGTAGCAGGCACCCAGGCATCACGAGTTGCTTTGGCTCCCCAGGTGCAGCCAATTTTGAGAATCACTGGTTTAGGGGAAAGTGGCATGAGCCAAGACTTCTGTCATTCTCTAGCGGCAATGAACCTCAGATGCAGGGAGTCAGCCAAAGCCAGAGGCTTGAATTTCACTCTAAGAAACTTGGCCTTTAGATTACAATGGAGAAAGGTTTTTGGCAATGGGAGTGATACGTTCGAGGTGGAACATTTGAGAGATGATTCTGACGCTAGCTATGTGAAGAAGAGGGCATACCCATAGTTAAGAAATCTGATGAAATAGTCTGGTGTGAAGTGATAATGGGCCCAATTAGGACCTTAGAAATGAAATTATAGGGAAGAAAATGTATGAAAGCTCTTTTGCAGGAAAAATGGGCAGGGTTTGGTGATGGTTGCTGGGGTGACAGCAATGTTAGAATGTCTTTGGTTCAGGAGTTCCTCTCAGACTTCTGGGAGGGCCAGTGCTCTCTAGATGCATCTGGCAAAATTGTCATGTATGGATCTGTACAATTCTTTGTTTTTTGTTGCTTTGATTTAGGAGTTATAATGTGGAGGTGACCCACAGCGAGTTATAGAAAAATACAGAATTATAGTCACCTCAAAAGCTACTCATGGTCATCATGTCAGAGGGAAAAAATGCTGTTTTTCTTTTAAGGAAAGAATGCTTGGAGTTGTGGGAAAGTTGTAGACTTGGCAGTGAGTAATTCAAGCCTATCAGTCAATTAAGTGAGTTTTTATTTTATCATGTGTTTTATTTGGGAGCTGCTGTAATAGTCATTGAGAGGACATCAGTCTTCATACCATTAAAACAAAACAAAAATACCATTGAACATTAGGGCAAAGGACAAGAATTTCAAGGTTTTTACCTTTTGACTTTAGCAAATATTTGCTGCTCCATTTTTCTTGCTAGATTTTGCCATTTGACTTGTGTTTTTGCTTTGTTCCAATTTGTTCTTTGTGCTTGTTAACTGTAGTGTCCTCTATTTTTTTTTTTTTTTTTTTTGAGACACAGTCTTGCTCTTTTGCCCAGGTTGGAGTGCAGTGGTGCAATCTCGGCTCACTGCAACCTCTGCCTCCTGGATTCAAGTGATTCTCGTGTCTCGGCCTCCCAAGTAGCTGGAATTACAGGCGTGCACCACCACGTCTGGCTCATTTTTGTATTTTTAGTAGAGATCGGGCTTCTGCATGTTGGCCAGGCTGGTCTTGACCTCCCAAAGTGCTGGGATTACAGGTGTGCATCACTGCTCCTTGCCTCTATTCTATTTTTGATGGCTTTTTTATTCATAAGTATTCTTAAGGTTTTAATATTCCAGTTAAAAAATAAATATATTTGTCCCTTTATGTTTTTCCCCAATATACTTATTCTTCCTTTATGACCAAAAATTATTTAAATTTGCATCCAGAAATAGCTCACAGAAAGAGCTCCTTGGTATTTATTTAGGGCACGGTGGGGCCTTTTGTTAGTTTCTAGGTCATGCCACATCTGGAAGGAAAGACACCTTTTATTTACTAATGTGAAAATCTATGAAAGCAGACTCAGTATTTTAAAGGGTTGCATATATTCCTATACAAAGTTAAAAATGACTCACTACTTCAACTTTGGTAAATGTGTGCACTTTAGTTTTTGAAAGAAGTGCAAAAATCTGCAGAAAAATCTGGACTAATCATAACTTGAAATTTTTAGTATATCTAGTAGATAACTTTTAAAAATATAACCCATCTTTTCCCAAACTGGATAAGGATAATTCCTCTCTTTGCAAATTGTGAGGAATACTATGATTATATCATATAAAATAGATATAGAAATGTGTAGAATAAATGATCTTCCAGACAGAGTATATAGAGTATATCACCAGATAATACTCTGTACTAAATATAAGGACACAAAACTGGACTTTATTATGTTTCTATAACTGGTAATATCCTTCTGGTTTTTGCTTGTTTATTAAATGAATATACTGTTAAAGATTTGGTTATGCTGTAGATCTTGATTATGTTGGAATTATTAAAAATGAGGCATCTTTAATCTTATTTCCAATAAATTATTTTGCCGAATGAGAGCCAGTTTACCAGTTCTTTTGTTAAAGAAAATGAGCCAGTGGCTACCTCAGTTGTATTTATCATTGCCTTTTATGGTAAACATTTAAAATGTGTTTTTAATGGTGCACATGCCAATGTTTCTGACCTCTATAGTAGCATAAGTATTTGAATAAAAGTGAGGTAAATGAGAAGTCTGTGCGGCCCAGTCTCATCACTAGTGTACCTAATTAAGAAGATGTTTGGAATTCACTGTTCTTTGATTTCTTGGGTGGGAGAGAATATTCTGAAGGATGTGATTAAGGAATCGTTACCATGACAATCACATTCAAAGAATTGAGAGGAGACAGTGAGTCTGTGGGGGATCATCTCTTTTGATTGATTTGACTCTTAAGTTCTTTCAAACAGCTGTTGTCACTGGATTTTCTTTTCCACGTAATTCACACAATTGATTGGTGATGTGGGGATCATTGAAGCTTGGTTGTCAGTAGTGATAAGGGTCAGCAGTGTCCATGACGACAATACTTTTGCTAAACCTGGAGACTGATTGTATGTGTTAAATGTCACTAAAAAGTAACTCTTGGCTTCTTCTGGAATAATATACGTGGTTTGTCTATTCTCACTTATTAATTTTGTCAGGGTGGGATATGATTATCATGAACTCTTTGAAAGCATGACTAACTCTAAAGTGTTTGAGCTTTATTTTGGATTACTTTGCTGTCATCTTACCCGGTGTTTTGTGTGCTGTTTTGTTTTTATTCTTTACCTTGCACAATATTGTCAACGTAATTTATATGATGTTCTGGTCAGAGACACAATTACACGCTGCAGATTGAAAAGTACACACAAATATACCCACCACGAGTGTCTTCAGCCTCACGACCCCAGCTCATGTTAAGTGGGACATGCTAGTACAGACGATAAAGTGAAATGGAGATACAAAGGCAGTTCAGATCTGACTGTCAATTTTTCTCCTTCTTTATGGACTAATTCTGAGTGGTGAAACCATGAACTATGGAAGGAAGACTGCTCCAGCGTGAGTCTGAGTTGAATCCCATGTGAGAGCTTTGCCTCCTCAGCCTTTGGGCCTTTCTTTCTTCTGCCCTCTGGAGGGTGTCAGAGAACATGAAATGCAAGGACTTTCTGGAAAGGATAGCCAGGGTTTGGTCTGGTTACTAGAAGACACTTTCCCTGCCCCTTCCCCACTTGTACCCCCTCCAAGCCGGAACATGTAGAGGTGAGGAGCAGACACAGAGATGGCAGGGAAGCTACAGGCGCACGCCACCACGCCCGGCTAATTTTTGTGTTTTTTCAGTAGAGGCGGGGTTTCATCATGTTGGCCAGCATGGTCTTGATCTCCTGATCTCGTGATCCACCCACCGCAGGCTCCCAAAGTGCTGGAATTACAGGTGCCAGCCACCACACCCAGCCAAAATAAGACTTTTTTTTGTCCGTGCCACCGAGATACTTAACATCTTACAGGACTAACAAAACCTAACATGAACCAATCCAGATTCATATGATAGAATATGAAAATGTTTTCTGGAAAGAATAGCCAGGGTCCCAGTCTAGTTACTAGAAGACACTTTCCCTGTCCCTTCCCCACCTGTAGCCCTTCCAAGCTGGAATGTACAGAAGTGAGAAACAGACAGACAGATGGCAGGGAAGCCATTGGCAAGGTGGGAATCTTAGGAAGGAAGTGATTCCGGTTCTTGAAAAAGAGAACCGGATTCCATCAAGTAGAATCGGTATGAATTGTACCCATCTCTAGGAAAAATCAATTCCAGAAGGGTGAGTAAGACGAAATATGGTAAGACTAGTGTGTGACAGATTCAGGTTTGGAGCTTCAGTTGGATTGAATCGAAAGAGAGGTATATTTGGTGTCAAGCGTTTGTGGCGGTATGTGAAATCATTATCCACATTTGGTAACAGTTTGACTTTTTGCCTGCTATAATAATAGTAGTAAGCATGTATTTAACATTCAATGGGTACCTTGTGTGGGGGAGGCACTGCCAAATGCTTTACATGGATGTACCTCCTTACCTCTATGAGGTAGGTGGCCATTATGATGCTCATAGAGGCTGGACAGCTAATATGAGGCGGAGCTGGTATTTGAGCTCAGGCAGTCTGACTCTGGTGCCCCTGCTGTGAAGAGCTGTGCCATGCTGCATTCCTCCTGTAGCTGCACGAAAGGGTGTGGAATCTTCTAGAAACAGTGAGTTCTATATGAGTGGAGTGTGGTGGTGGGAGATGAGATGGAGTAAAGCCTTTTGTGTAAACATACCATGCTAAGTACTAGGAGATAGAAATGAAATAAGAGATTTTTGTTCCTGCCACGAAGATACTTAATATTTTACCGGACAAAGAAAACCTGACATGAAACAATCCAGGTTCATATGATAGAATATGAAAATATTGTCTCTACTTAAGTACAGGTGGGAGGAGGACTGGAAGATGTTCCTTTGAATTAAGTCACTTTAAAACATTTGCTTTCAAATGTTAGCGCTTCACCATGGGCACAAAATTTGCCTTCCTCCAGGCTTTTGGCCTGACAAACAAGAACCCTGTCCCTATAGTCAGCAGATTTGTCCATTTTGAGTTGGGAAGCATTGTCTTCAGCCTTTTCTTCCTGACAACAATCCTGACAATCGTCGTCAGGATCTCTAAAGAGATGAACCCATTAGCCTAGTGAACCAACTGTCTCAGCTGTTTATTTACCAGCACATTAACAGTTTTTCCATTTATATCCACTGCCTGTGTGAAGATCAGCCTGGAAATGGTTTGAGGGCAGGGTGGGAGGGGTGGTTACACACCTGGTTGTAATCCTTGGTTTATTTTTGCCCTGTTTCCATCTATACTTCTTGAGAGCTTCCTGTGTTCCAGGCACTGACCTGGGTGTTGGGACAGAGCAGTGAAAAAACAGACTGGGTCCCCCGCCCAAGGCACTGTCTTTTCCTCAGATTTCATTCGCTCATGTACATTTTCATAGTTGATCTAAATGTGGCATTTGGTGTGAATTCTAGGATTTCACACTTTTGGGATAATGCAATGATCACACTCCCTTTCTCCTTTGCCCCAGCCAGTCCTTTCTGAATAAAGGTTGGAGGGTTGGGGGAGGAAGGCAGTGATGCGAATGGGCCTGTGGGGAGGTTGCACGGGCTTGAGGAGGGCAGCATGTCGTAGCGGGCCATATTTGTGTCAGGGTTGCGAACGGCACAGGGCACACCTGTTTCCTAGTGCTGCAGAACCCTCATCCTGGGATGAGCCTGCCCGCTAGTCTGCATCCTAATCCTGCTGTTGATTGGAGATAACTTCAGCGGTCACAGGGCACCTCGTCTCCATGGCAACCCCTCTAAATGTTCCTCTGGTGACTTGTGCTCTACATTCTGGCTGGATCGGAGCCCTCCTGTGGCAAAATATTCTAAAGATGTTAGAGAGAGAGAGAGAAAAAGGCTCAACTAATAAATCTATTCTAAACGACTGAGTCATTTGTTTTGATTACCCGGGTGATTGCCAAATGTTAATTTAAAACTGAAATAGGCCATGAGCTCACTCCCCTAACAATGCTGAGTGTTTGAGCTAATACAGCTTGATAATGAGGGAGCCAGATCCACTGCCAGTGCTCATGTTATATGATAAACAGACATTTGGAGAAATATGCAGAACATCTTGGCAGTTTTCCTTTAACTCTAAGGGTTGTAAATACAAAGTAGAATGTGTTACCATGAGCCATTTCATAGGAAGTTGACTTTATTTATTTTTTTTAGAATTCAGAACTTTGCTTCTAAAAAGGTAACTTTGCCTTTTGATTCTCATTTTTTTCCCTAACTTAGGCACCTTGGAAGTTGTTTTCAACCATATCCGGCCTTTGCCGAATACATCCTATCTGCCACACATCCAGCGTGAGGTAAGTTTTACTAATTGCCACACATTCTTACACTGATCTCCAACCTTCTAAGTTGTGGTATTAGGGGTGGCATTGTACAAAGGGCTTTATTTGTACAGGAGGTTTCAGAAGGTTCATTTTAATTGACCCAACCAATGTCACTGCTTACTCTAAATATTAGCTCTCGGGGGGAATGTCTTTTCAAGGGAAAATCTCATTTGCTTTCAACTTGGGCGTATGAAAAGGGAATTTGCCAGGCACAACAGAACTATTCTAAGGTCTGCTTGAAAGTAAAGATCTGCTCATATCGTTGCACGAACAGTAGGGAGCAGGAAAGCTGCATGGAGCAAACGCTGGGATGGGACGGAGGAGACTCCTGCTGCCAGCCAGGAGGAGGTTAGGCTGACCTGATCAGCTATTAGGAATCTTTCTCCGTGGGTGGAAGGAGCCAGGGTGCAGGACTGGCACTGCAAAATCTGGTGATAGAAGGCCAAAGAGTGCTTCTGCTCAGTGACATTAATAGGGTCCAGGAGATTTTCTTCTGATTTGCTCTCAAGTTCAGAATAACCTGTGGGAAGCCAGGTTGAGTAAGACCTTCCAATGCTTATATTGGATAAGCATTCTCTGTCCTCTTCATTTAGCCACAGTGGCTTGTTTATACTCTGTGATGACTCAGGGTTCCTCAATTTTCTCTGAGAGAAGGACATTGACCTTTGAAAATAATGAAAGGAAGGAATCTAAGAGAAGGCTCATCAAGGCACGATACAGGAATGGTCCCTCCTTTTTGGTGCCCCGGTCTCTGTGCGTTCACAAGAGGGAATGTAACCTTTGCCAGCACTGTACCTGTCAGGATTTGCCATTTCATCCCTCAAAAGGTTGCTGTGTTTTTGCCTTCACCTTCACCCTGCCCACCCCTGCACGCAGCCACATGGTCAGTGTAGGTACTTAGATTTCAGTCAGGGTACATGCTCACCAGGTGAAAGAATTGCCTTTGTTATGTCTACTTGCTACAGAATTCTCCCCAGGTTTTAAAATATATATCTTCAAATACCTAAATGTATTAAACCTTAAAGAGTAAAAAGCATAGGACAAACTTTTAGAAATGCTAAACCTGAATTTTATCCATTTCATCAATTATGGTGGTAGTCGGAAGTCCTTCCAAGGCCCTCGGGCTTGAAGCAGGCTCAGTGATACAAGCTTTCAGCAGCTTCCCTCTGCTGCTGGAGATGGAATCTTCATTTCTGGGTCTAAATCGTGCCATAGCTCTCATTCATAGCCTTTACCTATAATGGTTGTTTTCAAACTTAAAAAAAATGACAGAAACCTATCTTCAAAAATACAAATCTTTAGATCTAACCCCAATAGAGAAAACCCAAGCCGAACTGCTTTGGCTCAAGTAGGAGGCTGTGACTCTCTGTTACCCTCCTCTGAGGGTGAGCCCTATTGAAAAAGCAGAGATTTTAGCTCTGTGCCCTTTCCCAGCTCTTATTTTTATTTTCCCACAGAAGAGGCTAGATTCTTTAAGGAGATATAAAGAAGGGAGATATAAAGATATAAGATTCTTTAAGGAGATATAAAGAAGGGAGATATAAAGATATAAAGATTCTTTAAGGAGATATAAAGACATCCTCTCATCAGCTGGAAATGCCAGCTAGGTGAGACCTGGCTATGCATATGCATTGTTTGCCTTTAGTAATTCCATAGCAATCTGCAAATTCGATCAGCTTCATCAGCAGAAAACTTTGATAGAAACCATGTGTAAAAGGGCTGTGTTCTTAAAGTGGAGCATTTAAATCGGAGTTTTTCAAACACACATTTCAAGTGGTTTTATGATACCAAGCACACCCCAATGACATCTTTACATTGACCAAAACTTGGTGTCCTTGGGTTTTCTTTTAAAGCACTGAGTTTCTCAGGTGTGTCAGTTGAATAGAATCTGCTAAATTCTGTTTTTTTTTTAAATTTTATTTATTTTTATTTATTTTTTTTTATGGAGTCTTGCTTTGTCACTCAGGCTAGAGTGCAGTGGTGCAAATGCAGTGGTGCGATCCGGCTCAGTGCAACCTCCATCTCCCAGGTTCAAGCAGTTCTCCTGCCTCAGCCTCCTAAATACCTGGGATTACAGGCGTCTCTACGCCAACATGCCTTGCTAATTTTTATAATTTTAGCAGAGACAGGGTTTCATCATGTTGGCTAGGCTGGTCTCAAACTCCTGGCCTCAAGCGATCTGCCCTCCTCGGCCTCCCAAAGTGCTGGGATTACAGGCGTGAGCCACTGTGCCCGGCCAAATCTGTTAAATTCTGTTTCCCTGTAACAGAAATATATGGGATTACACAATTGCATCTGGTGTCCTTTCTTCCTTTCTTTTATTCATTCATTCAGCCCTACTGTAGGCCAGGGCAGGAATGTAGTGGTCAGCACAAAAACAACAAAAAATACATTTTGGGTTTGATATTCTTCAAGGGTGGGACATGCCTACATTATTTTCCCTTTTGCAGACGAGGAAACTGAAAATTGCTTTGCTTTTCTCAATTACTTTGCCCAGTATTCAGTAGACAGGTATGGATGCAGGGGTACAGTTCCAAGTCCCCATCTCTACACTGCTCTTTGAGCCTATGATTTATGCCACTTCCATATAAGCATGTGCAAATAAAGTATTCAGTAATTGCCATGGATGCAGCTGTCCCTGGGACCCGAAGGCCCTAAAATGAAAATAAATGTAAACTGTGTGTTTCACCTCTATTTTTAAAACGTTTGTTTGAAATAATTGAATAGTAAAATGGGCTTTGCTGTTTTCACATGAGGATATCTTGTTCTTTTATTTTTTATTTTTGAGATGGAGTCTCACTCTGTTGCCCAGGCTGGAGTGCAGTGGTGCGATCTCGGCTCACTGCAGTCTGTACCTCACAGGTTCAAGTGATTCTCCTGCCTCAGCCTCCCAAGTAGCTGGGATTACAGATGCGTGCCCCCATGCCTAGCTAATTTTTGTATTTTTAGTGGAGACGGGGTTTCACCATGTTGGCCAGGCTGGTCTTGAACTCCTTACCTCAAGTGATCTGCCTGCCTTGGCCTCCCAAAGTGCTGGGATTACAGGCGTGAGCCACCATGCCCGGCCTATTTTGTTCTTTTAAATGATGGTGTGTCCCCTTTTAATACAGTATTTATCATAGATAAACTTTATTATTCAGAAACTTAGAATTATTCCATTTGGCTGCCTTTTAGTTTACGGAATTATTTGGAACACAAGCTTGAACACATAATTCTTAACACATACGTGAACCGGGCTAAATTCGAGTATTTGTACGATAGTAGTGACAATATTGTTAATTAAACATGTGTTTCACATGTAGGAGATATTTATATCACTGACATATGGTCATTTTCATTATTGATTTGGCAGTTTTTTAATATTCACAAAACACAAAATTTTGAAATACAGTAGTCAAAGTGATATGATTTGTGCCATTTGTATTGATGTAACCTCTCTTCTTGGTGCACTAGCAATAAGAAGGAAAATCAGCACAGATGGGTTACACAGACTTACAGAATTTGGAAATTATCAGTTTAGAGCCAAGGTCTGAAACTGGTGGGCTGGATCTGGCACACAGAGGTGTTCTTTTAAAATTTTAATTGCCAGCATTTAAAAATTGAAAGGTTTCATATTTTTTGAAGTTCAAAATTTTCAGCTTCTCTTGAAATATCAGAAGATCTGGAGCCAAATGGCTGCTGTTTCTTTTTTCTTTTTTTTTTTTTTTTTCTGAGATGGAGTCTCCCTCTGTCGCCCAGGCTGGAGTGCAGTTTCGTGATCTCCGCTCATTACAAGCTCCGCCTCCCAGGTTCACGCCATTCTCCTGCCTCAGCCTCCCCAGTAGCTGGGACTACAGGTGCCCGCACCACGCCTGGCTAATTTTTTGTATTTTTTAGTAGAGACGGGGTTTCACCATGTTAGCCAGAATAGTCTCGATCTCCTGACCTTGCGATCCACCCACCTCGGCCTCTCAAAGTGCTAGGATTACAGGCGTGAGCCACCGCACCTGGCCAGCTGCTGTTTCTTTGGCTAGAGCATGAACTCTGAAGTTTGCCACAGTCTCCTGCAGTATCTGTAATCTCCTTGACACTAAGGACAAGGGTTGGTTGCCATTATCTGAATGTTTAACCCCTATAGACATGTGAGTTTTCAATCCCAGGTCTAGATAAAATTGAGGTTGCAAACTTAAGGTCATCCTTTTTCTCAAAATATCAGCTTGCTAATTTTCAGGGGCACAACATAGGGTGATAGTCATATTAAGGAGGTGCTTTAAAAGGGTTGACGGCAAACATTTCAGAGGAAGGATACTTTCTGATGATGGTACCTGATGAAGAGAAGGAGCATCGACAGGTACGGGTGATTTATTTTATTCTGGAGGACTCCTGTAGTCTACTTTGGTGCTTTTCACACTTTCATGTGCAGATTCTGATGCAGCAGGTCTAGAGTAGGGCCTGAGATCCTGCATTTCCAACAAGTGCCAGGTTATACCACTGCTGATCTGAGGACTGCCCTCTCTTTGAGTAGCAAGGGGACTCTACCTTAAAGCAATCCTGAGAAAAATCAGTCAGGCAGTGATGGTGCTAATGTTTAGAACATTCACTTTTCTCTAGCCTGAGAAAGAAAAAGAGATACGAACCAGGGTATTTTGGGTTGAATCTTCCCAGATGAATCTGGATCTACTTTTGAGTTGGAGCAGAGGAGGTGAAAAATCAATTATTTTCAATACAGTATAGCACATGGAAAAGATAAATCTAACCCTGATTTTAAAATTTGTTTTAAATAAAGTGCTTCTGGTAAAAAAAAAAAAAAAAGCTAGATAATGCTCAGGAATCATGAAATGTAGGGATTAGAGCTTTTAATTTTAGGAAAATTTAGGAAAATATGGGGCTGTTAGCAAACTTGTAAATCAGACCACAGAAAATAGGATAATTATCAAATCCCTGGTTATATGATAACCTTGTAAGCTATAAAATGATTTTAAAAAGTTGGAAAGAAAGAAATCAACAGTTTCAAATATATACAGTCCTATATTGAAAAGTATAATTAAAATGAAAAAGCACCCCAGGAAAAATTTGTGGCACAGATGACAAGATACATAATTTCTATATCATGCATAGAGCTCATACAGATTGTAAGAAAGGTGCGCACAGGCCTAGCACGTGGTAGGTGCTTCCTAACTGTTGGCTGAATGAATTATCCAATTGATAGATGGGTAAAAGACACTCAAGTCATATCACAATATAAAGAAATGTGTGGAAAACATTCAGCCTCACTGGTATGCAAAGATAAGCATATTTAAACATCAACAAGGCACACTTTTACTAAGCAGAATTACAAAAAGAAAACCCAATGTTAATATGGTTAACTTGAAATGAATATGCACTTATTCACTGCTGGTAGCAATGTAAGTTGGTACAAAGTCTTTTGGAACATTGTTTGCCAATACATGCCTAAAGGCACAAAGATTGGTACCCTTTAATCTAGTAATCATACTTTGGGAAATGTGTTCTGAGAAACAAATTATTCTAAGAAAAGAAAAAAAGCTGTATGTTATAAGTATTCATCACAGTGTTATTTATGAGAACAAAAAGAAAGAATTTAAATGTCTAATGTGAAAAAATAGTTCATTTATTCAATAGTTTTGGTTGAGTAGATTATGATACATCTATGCAGTGGAATTTCATGAATCTGTTAAAAATTATAATTTTCACACTTACATTAGCAATATGAAAGAATTTGTATAATACAGTCTTACTAAAAAATGCAGGATGCAAAATTGTATATATGCTGTGATTGTAACTTGCAAAGTGATATGTACCTGTGGACAAGAACTAGAAGGCACAAGGAAAAAATGTAAGTATCACTTTATTTGAAGTTATATTCATGTTGTGATATTGTTTGTACATTTTGCTATTACTTAGATGTTGAGAATCTTCCACTTTTATGTACTTAACTCCATATCACAAGCCGGATATTCTAAGCTATCACAGAGTAGGTGCTTAGTAAGTAACCAAGAAACATGAGGACTCCTGTCCAGAGCCTAAACATGGGGTTCCAATGCTCTAGTTCCTTCTCGCTTGTTGTGTTTCATCATCCAGAGCCCCCATTTCTCTTTCTTCCGTATTTGGTGGTTGGTAGAGGCATCTTGGTATATACCACATGACACCAAGTATAAATATTTGTTTCAGAGCTTTTAATGAATGTGTAGCAGTGCTAGGCAGGGAATGAATCTTCATGTTTAAAGGTCTAGCGTCCACTTAAGGAACATCTTAATGGAGCTACAGCTCAAGAGCAATGCCCATTTCATCTTCTGATTTCCTTTAGATAAGCAACAAAAATTCGCTTTAAGGTCATGAGCCTCCTTACAGCAGTCCCTCTCACCTTCAGCTGTATTCCCTGTTTCAGATATACTTGTTTCTCTGCTGTAAGTACACTTTTCTCTTCTAATTAGGTCAGTTACTTCATGTCTGTTTTTCTTTTTTGACATGGTTTCTTCTGGCTTTGGCACCACATATTTTCCCCATATGTCATTGCCTCTGGAGCTTCATGTTGCAATAGTTTTTCAAGGGGAACGGAGAGCACATTGCTAAGGGTGGGGGATGGCTTTTGCCTCTTTTGCCTGCCCTTTGCTTCAGTGAGTGTTCGTATTTCTTTTGGGCCTAGTTCTGTTTGGTTTTGTAGTCTTCAGAGTCAGTTATGTTTGGACTGAAAGATACTTAAGTAAAAATAATGGCAAGTCAGAGATATGTCTGGCAAAGGTGCAGCACATTTGTTAAGGTTACTGGTTTATTTATCTCCCTTGTCTCTATGGCAACTAAATCTGGGTCTGGGATTTAATGGACTTAGTTTTGACCTCTTCTAACATCTCCTAACTTTTCCCAGCCTCTGATTTAGAAAGAATTCATTTTCACTTGAGGAGAGAAACTCTCACTTAAAAAGGGGTCCTAACTGGACTCTCGAAAAGTGGAATCTCTAGTCTTTGATTCTTACACAGTCTTCAACCAGAGTACCCATTGTGGTTGTAAAGAAAGCTAAGAAGTCATGTAGAAATATATACACACAGGCCGGGCGCGGTGGCTCATGCTTGTAATCCCAGCACTTTGGGAGGCCGAGGCGGGCGGGTCACAAGGTCAGGAGATCGAGACCACGGTGAAACCCCGTCTCTACTAAAAATACAAAAAAATTAGCCGGGCGTGGTGGCGGGTGCCTGTAGTCCCAGCTACTCGGAGAGGCTGAGGCAAGAGAATGGCGTGAACCCGGGAGGCGGAGCTTGCAGTGAGCCGAGATTGCGCCACTGCACTCCAGCCTGGTGACAGAGCGAGACTCCGTCTCAAAAAAAAAAAAAAAAAAGAAATACACACACACACACACATACACACACACACACACACACACACAGACACACGTAGTGTCTCAAGGAAATACTTTTCTTTTTAGTGAAATAAAGTATTATTTAGTTAATGTGAATGAACTGTCTGTAAAGAGAACCTTTTGTCAGAATACCAAATCAATGGAACCATTGATTGGACATTATGCTTTTATTTTTTAAAAGTATCTCCTTTACCCATTACAGGATTATAAATTTGCACACATATAAATGTTTGAATCATATTTCAGAGTTCAAGTGTATTAAATTGTGCCATGGAAGTCCACAATAAAGATTGAGTTTGACCAGGATTCTCATGGAAGAAGTCAGATTTGGACAGCTAAGTTCAAATCTAGTGTTCCATCTTCACAATTAATGTGAAATGAGGACACATACCTGATCTCTAAGGTAGGTAAAGTCAAACCATCTTGGACTTCAGTTGGTTCAAATGAGCCTTTAAAACTTTTTCTCTTCTCCTGTATGGTGCTTTGAGACTTATAAAAACATTCCAACTGTAAGAATTTACTAATTTGTTCATCTGTTTACAGGTCTTTTCAGCTTCTCTAAGAATAAGCTCACATGTGAATTTTCTTTGAAACCCCAAAACAAAGGAGTCAGTAAGTGATTATCAAGTATTGCACAGAGACTGAGGCAAGGGAAGTGACAGAAGTCCTCTTCTGTCCTTACTCCCCAAGTATAAAATATTAAGAGTTCAGATCTGTCATCAAGTTTAGTTCAAGCCCAATAGGAACTTGTGATTACTTAGTAAGGTTTTTGAACATCATAAAAGTTCAGTGCATATGGAAGTTGTTTTAAGATTTTGTCCATCATGAACTCTTCTATTAATAGACAAAGATTTGAGAAGCCAACAACAGATGCTCACTTGTAAGAGAGAACCATGCCTGGGAGATGAATGTTGGATGCTCCTTAATTTCTGAGTTTGAAACCTTGACTCACTTGCCTTATAACCGTGGATGTAGAATATTTGTTAGATTAAGGTCATAGCTAAATCGTACAAATTTTATTATGATCGGTACAATAAGCATAGCTGGGGTCAAAGCTTTTATGGAAATCACAATGTTAAGGCCTGAAGTCCTTAATAATGCTTGAGAAAGAATGGCACTTTTATCATCATCATTATCATTGTCATCATAATTATTATCATATCAACCTTATATCACATGTTGAAAGCCCAGTGTGAACTGTGCTAATAATTGTTATAATTTAGGTATTTCATTATTGATATTTCAATTTTGTTTGAACAACTGTAGGGATCAATTTAAAAAGGAGGAAATATATAAAATTGTATTTAGAATAGTGACCTCATTGTCCTATCTTAACAGCCAGATAAGCTTTGTGCTTTGTAGAGCATCTCTCACTGAAGGATACCTAATTATTGGATAAACAATTAGTTCTTTAACAGTTCTTAGGCTGGATGCAGTGGCTCACGCTTGTAGTCCCAGCTACTCAGGAGGCTGAGGCATGAGAATCGCTTGATCCCAGGAGGCAGAGGGTGCAGGGTGCAGAGATCGCACCACTACACTCCAACCTGGGTGACAGAGTGAGACTCTGTCAAAAAAAACACAAACAGACAAAAAAAAAAAAATAACTCCAAACCAAAGAACAGTTCTTCACCTAAGTAGAAAAGCAGAAAAACAATGGTTTGTAGTCTTTGTGAGTCTGTGGACATCTCTTAAACCATGTGTGATAGGACCCATTTCTTTTTCTATTCTTTTTTTTTTTTTTTTGAGACATAGTCTCATTCTGTTGCCCAGGCTGGAGTGCAATGATGTGATCTTGCCTCACTGCAACCTCTTGCTCCTGGGTTCAGATGGTTCTTGTGCCTCAGCCTCCCAATTAGCTGGGACTATAGGCATGTGCCACCAGGCCTGGATAATTTTTTGGTATTTTTAGTAGAGACGGGTTTCACCATGTTGGCTAGGCTGGCCTCGAACTCCTGACTTCAAGTGACCTACCCGCCTCGGCCTCCCAAAGTGCTGGGATTACAAGCATGAGCCACTGTGCCCAGCTGATAGGACCATTTCTGTACACATTCATTAGGGCTACAAATTCATAATTTCCATAAGGTACTCTCTGTGTTTCTTTCCCAGGACTGGTAGAGTTTTTCCTATGGGTGGTGGTGAGAGTTTGTGTACGTAATTGTCAGCGTGCACAGGCAGAGGGATTTATAATCCAGAGGGTCTTTTGCTCCCTACAGTGGTTCAAGTGGAAACTAATTGGAGAGGGTGAGTTCCACCCTTTGCATTGGGCTCATGGGACAGGTTTGAACTGGAAAACAGTACAACATGCTCCAGTATTTTTAGCCTATCCCTTATGTTCCCAGCTCTGCCCTTTGAACTGTCAGTTCTCATAGACTTCACATAGGATCTTGACCTGACTTTTGGTCCTCTCATGGGTGTTTTCCATTTTCCTTACTGAGGCAATCTAAGGCACAAAGAGTAAAGGATTTGGTCAGAGTTACTGTCTTAAATTGTACTCTGCTTTCTCCAGGAAACGGGAAGCTTCTGAGGAGCAAGAAGCCTGATGTTTCCTCCTATGTCCTTTGTATCATTAGATACAAAGTTAGACTTAGAAGGCATTTGCTAGAGATACAATTAACTGAATGAAAGGCATTGTGTAAATTACAAACCATAGCATTACCGTGGTATTACACAGGACTGTCTTAGGATTCCTGTTCCTCTAATATCCATATTCCTGAATTGTTGGAAGAGATCCTTGAATAGAACAATCCCTTTTCCCTCATTGTAGCATGACATTATTTTTTCCCAGCATGTTATCAGCAAGTTTTTCAAACAGAAAAGTTGAAATTATACAGTGAACGCTCCTATTCCTACCACCTAGAGTCAGCAATTAAACATTTTACTATATTTGCTTTATCAAATATCCACCATTAATCCATCTTAATTTTTGGATGCATTTCAGAGTACACTGAAGGCATCCGTATGCTTTACCCCTAAACACTTCAGCTTTATCATTATGTGGTTTCAATTTTGACTTTCTTAGAGCTGCTTTCAGATTTGTTGAGATCCTGACATTTATTTTGGTGGTGGCTAAGAAGAGGTAATTACTCAAATGTGCAATATGCTCAGTTTTCAGACCCTGGGAGTTTCTCTTTGTTTGTAACTACCAGCAAGTATACGGACACATACATATCACTGTCCCTTCCCCCCTTCGTTATATGGTCACATTATTTGTATTGTTGAAATTTGGAAAGCCAGCCTAGGAAATGCAGTTGAGGGGCTTGTGGATATAAATGAAATCAAAGAATTGGGGTTGAGAATAGTAGGGCAAAAGGTTAGAGTTAGCTACTGTAAAGGGGGAGGATAGAGTTGGGTATAAGGAGTGGGGAAGAGATTCAGATCAGGAAGTTACCAGCATGATACCACTTTCATATATGAAGTCTAGAGAGGGTTTGGTGGCTGTTTATATGACCTAAAGGTCGTGGATTGAATAAACACTAAGAGTGCAAATAGTCCTTCCAGTCTAGTGGTTTTCATATTATATTCCATGGAACCCTAGAATTCATAGACATGTCTCAGAGGTTTTACCAACATTTAAATTGTACTTTCGCAAGTATATTGAACTATTTTTAAAAACACTAATAAGAAAACCCAACAAAAACACTTGACTGTGTTTTATAGAAAATTTTAACATCCTGGAGAACACGTACTGATTGACTTTATTTTATTTTATTTTATTTATTATTTTTTTGAGACGGAGTCTCGCTCTCTTGCCCAGGCTGGAGTGCAATGGCGTGATCTTGGCTCACTGCAACCTCTGTCTCCCAGGTTGAAGCGATTCTCCTGCCTCAGCTTCCTGAGTAGCTGGAATTACAGGCGCTCACCACTACGCCTGGCTAATTTTTGTATTTTTAGTAGAGACAGGGTTTTGCCATGTTGGCCAGGCTGGTCGTGAACTCCTGACTTGAGGTGACCCCGCCCGCCTTGGCCCCCCAAAGTGCTGGGATTACAGGCGTGAGCCACCGCGCCCGGCCCTGATTGACTTTAACATAAGTAAAGGTTATTAATGTCAACCTAAAATAAAGTTTTGACTAACACTTATCTGTCATCCATCAAAGTCGGGGTAGTATTTCTATGTGGGAATAAAGACAAAAGGTCCACAGCAGGACCATTACACTAAAGCCATGGGTGTTAAGGCATTGGCCTGCAAAAGCTGAAGTTACGTTTTGGTTTCCAGTTACCATGAGCACTTATCCACTGTTATATTTAGATTTTTTTTTCTAGTACCTTTAGGAATCTGCAAACAGACGAGTATCTGCTTTAAACTTGAAACGACCATAAAAGGAGAGAGATGGTTAGGATGCTGGCGGCTGGCTACAGTGTCATCCTTCAGATGGGCCTGTGTGAATGGATTAGGGAACCTTCAAAAAGGTCTCTCTTCTGGCCCAAACTGCTCAACCTAGTCTGAAAACGTATGTGTGCAATATTGCACTTCATGATGAGATGTGATGTTTAGGGCTTCTTTAATAATGCCTAAAAAAACCTTAAAATGGGCTTGGCAGATTTCTTTCATTTGGAGGCTGTGGTACTCAACTTTGGTGTTTTTCATTACAGACTGTACCACATTCTGTGCCCATAGTTTGAAAAACATTTTGGAAGCCAATACCTGTTTGTGTGTAGCTGCAGTCAATTTTTAAAGGTTTTGCTGATACATATTTTATTTTCCCCTAACCTTTATTAAGATCTTCAAAGTTGAAATGACTTTGCAGTGGCCATCTTTATCCCCATCATCAAGAGGCTGCCATTAACAGGATTTTATTCTACCTGTTTTATCACTATCTATCCATCCCTCCATCCCTCAGTCTGTCTTATTTTTGGATGCATTTCAAAGTGATGTAGCAGATTTCACCAGTTAACTTCATAATATTTTATACACTTGAAGTCTAGCTTTTTGAACAGTACACAAATGTGACTAAATTGCTATAGAATGCTGTGAAAGAAGGTATAAAATAAATGCCCCAGTTTTGCTTGGAAAAAATTTAGGAGGCTTGTTTTAAAAGTAACAGGTATTCTGGAATCCTGGCATGGAGTTGGAAAAAAATATACTAATTTTAAATTGGAACTTTTTTGTAACTCAGACATTGCTGACCCCTAAAAAAGAGGGGATACACTTGTAAATTTTATTTTCATCCCAGGCAGGAGCCAAGTAACTTCCCGTTCTTATAGAGAGGAAAGATCATCTTGAAAAGTGTTACAGACATAGAATGTTGGTTACGCCCACAGAATCAATTGCATTTGGAAGGCAGAGGAACAGTTAACTGAGGACTAAGTTGATCTATGCAGGGTCTGAGTCCAAACCCTGGTGTCAAGGCGTTAAGTGCAAATTATTATTATTATTATTATTATTATTATTACTGAGACGGAGTCTCACTCTGTCGCCCAGGCTGGAGTGCAGTGGCGCGATCTCGGCTCACTGCAAGCTCCGCCTCCCGGGTTCACGCCATTCTCCTGCCTCAGCCTCTCCGAGTAGCTGGGACTACAGGTGCCCACCACCACACCCGGCTAATTTTTTTTTGTATTTTTAGTAGAGACGGGGTTTCACCGTGGTCTCGATCTCCTGACCTCGTGATCCGCCCGCCTCGGCCTCCCAAAGTGCTGGGATTACAAGCGTGAGCCACCATGCCCGGCCTATTATTATTATTTTTTAAAGAAAACACTCTTGTTACAATTTGGACAGAGAGAATGGTATGGAGATGAAAGGTTCTTGTGTATGGCTTTTGCCCCTATTTATGTGGAAAGCACGCCCTACATTCTTTCAAAGCTGTGTTGTTCCCTTTATTCTCAGTCCCCAGAATTGTGTGCAAACACTCTCTCTTGGCCCAGGGGTTTGGCTGGGTGTGTTTCCTTCTGGAAGTCTTCACTAGCACTCTTGAGTTAGCTGGCAGGAGATCCCTTGAAACCATTTCCAAGCATTTTCTCACTTCCCTATAGAGGCTAATCCTGTACTTTCCACTTCAGTTCCAGCTGCTGTTGCTTGGGAGGAAACAGATTTCTGCTGTGTTCTCAATCTCCAGACGGTTCATGAAAATTTAATGTGTAAGAACAAAGAGGCTGGGCGCAGTGGCTCACGCCTGTAATACCTGCACTTTGGGAGGCTGAGGTGGGTGGATCACCTGAGGTCAGAAGTTCGAGAGCAGCCTAGCCAAGATGGCAAAGCCCTGTCTCTACTAAAGATACAAAAATTAGCTGAACGTGGTGGTGGGCGCCTGTAATCCCAGCTACTTGGGAGGCTGAGGCAGGAGAATTGCTTGAACTCGGGAGGCAGAGGTTGCAGTGAGCCAAGATTGCCAAGATTGCGCCACTGCACTCCAACCTGGGCAACAGAGCGAGACTGTCTCAAAAAAAAAAAAAAAAAAAAAGACAGAAAATATATTTTGGGCAGAGATTAGTTGGGGGATGTGGGTAGGAAACCTGGTGATTAGATATATTTAAACGTGTCATGTCAGTGTAGAGTGTGAATTAAAAATAAATTATATATGGAGAGTTGTAAGAAATTTACCAGTCCCTTGAGACAGACACATGCCCCTTTAAAACCCATTAAAACTCCTTGGCACAATGGAATAACATGCACTTTGGTCTTGGAAGAAACTATTAGGTTGCATGTTTTTGATTTCTCTACCACTGACTTGCTCTTTGATCTTGGAAAGTGACTGACTTGTCCTGTGATTGTTTCATAATCACCCATAATAAAACTGATTTACTGTATATAGTGAATAGTTAAGTTTAAAACTATATCTAGTTTCCATTATAGCTCAAGTTTATGTATTATTTTATTAGCGTTTAGATGTTAACATTAAGCTTTCAAATCAGATTAAATTTAATTTGAAAAAAGGTTTTGTATATGAATACTTTATATTCTGCAGTTCATACATGCAGTACCACCCTTAATTAAATGATACTTCCACAAATCAGTTTGGAAGATTTTCTTCCTGAAAAATGTATGTTTAAAATACATAAAAATTGATGGGACCATGTACTTATGGCTAGTCGGAAAGTGGAAAGTTTTTTAGATTTATGCTTAGGACAGGTGATAGTACTTGAGCTTCTATTCTTAGTTTGACCTTGCCTCCCCCACCCCCTTAAAGCAAGACACTTAATCTCTTTAATGTCTCAGTTTATTCATCTTTAACACCTGTATTCTTATTTCATGAAAACAGTACCTGGTTTATATTTGGTAGCATTTAAGGACTTGATATAGAAGGTGGTATGGAAGTTCAAATTATATAGAAAGTATTTGTATGCTGAATGATAATCTTGACAAATTACTGATTACTACATTTAGAAAGTTACAACTCTGGAGGGAATTGATATTTGATATTGTTTTCCTGTGTGTTCTAAGTTACCACCATAACAGTAGGAAAATAAACCCTATCCTGGCTGTGTTACAAAGGGATTAACTCACTTCTTCAAGTTGTTACTAAATCTCCAGCCCTTTAAACAACAGAAATAAAAAGTGTTCCTTATTTTAATTTTTCCCAAATAAAAGTCCTATAACTAACCTTGGCTTAATTTTTTCTTTTGTTGAGGGCTTTCCAAGTTATTTTCTTTGTGAGGAACGGAGGATAAACCATGTCAGTTACTTGAAGCAACTAAAAAATACCCCGTACAAATATGTAGAGGAGTATGCTTTTGATTTTTAGATCAAAGCGAAGAAGCAAGATTTTATGGAGCTTGCTTATTATACATTTATTCCGAGCTACCTGTGCCTTTTCAAATAATTAAATATTAACTAAATACAGGAGGATTACATAGCTAGACTTTAAGTAAAACTAAAATACCCATATTAGTATTTTCTAAATTCTGTATCGTTGAAAGTTTAGGCTGATACGAAAGAGAGGGAATTCCTATCATGGGGATTGCCAGTCTTTTCACAATGACCTGCTACTAGATTTTATAGTATATGATAAATGTGTGTGTGTTTATTGTGAAAATTGTGTGAGTCATATGAAAAATTAAGTCTACTTGAAAAATCAAAAGACATTACCTACTTGGGTACAAAGCCTGATTTATATATATATTTCTTTAATGACCATATTATGTTATATTAAAGTTTGTATAGTACTTGGACATATATTATTTAATTTCATTCCTAAAAAAATTCAATAGGGAAAGAAGACAGATATTAATATTCCCATTTCATAGATGAGGAAGAAAAAATAACTTGGCTTGTAAGCAATTCAGCAGAGTCAGAGATTGCATTTGAGATTTTTGATTCTAAGTCTAGTGTGCTTTCCTTGGGTTACGACACAATAAAGTCAAAAACATTTACAGTTATTTTCATTAATTGAAAGCTTAAAATCAATTTAAAATTCTAACAGTATAAAATTTAACAGTATAAAAATATTGTTAATTTTATGATGTTAATTTTTAAATTGATTTTTGAATTTGCTAAAAGTGTTTTAAAATCAGTATCCTGTTTCACAATTCCTGAATTAATCTCTTCTCTGTACATTTCCTGTTCCAGTATGATAATTTATATATATATGCTAAATATATATATAAATATATATGATATATTTATATATATATATGCTAAAGCATTTACTTATGGTATTAAATGAGTACACAGTTTGAAGGGAATTAAAATTAATTAGATCTTGCAGTTCTTATAATACTCCTGGTTTGCCACACTGAATTGCCATGACATGGCTGGGGATCCCTGTTTTACATCTAACAAAGATAGCTGCCAGTGTACTTAATTTTAAAACGGTCTCATCTATTAAGCTGCTTTATAAACATCAACCCCTTTTCTGAAATCCAAAGTTAGTTTTTTAAAATGTTCACTGATAATGGAGTGGGGGTGCTGGTGACATTTCTCTTGTTTATCTGTAAAGACAGGGAGGTGCAATCTAAGTTAGGAAATCAGTGACAAATAGTCATAGAACATGGGTCACCTGGCTTCAATTAGTTATGTGACCTTTAAGAAAACAAGTGCCCATTTCAGAAAAGACTGACCTTTGAGGCTACAGACATCAAGCTACTACTCTACTTTAAGGAAGAAACAATGACAGGGTTAATTTAAAACTCTGATGCAGACAGAGTTGAAAAATCCATGACAGATTTATATAACGAACGTGGATGGTGTTTTGTTTTCCCAGAATGCAGTTTTAAGGTCAGACCTATGACTCAGAGCTGTGCACTTCCCTGGTGGTATGCATCAATGACATGTTGCCAGTCTAATCGTCCAGAAGGGCTTGTGCCCAGCTCAGCTTGCTCCATTATAATCCCCAGCTGAGAAGCCACCTTTCATTTTTTAAAATAGATAAGGAAGACAGCATGAACATTTGAAACTCAAATACTATACGTACTTTATAACTTTTCAGCCTGAAGACTTGATGCACACTAAGTTGCCTCTTTGAGAAGTATAATCTCCATTGCCACTAATCCATCATGGTGTGGCACTGCATGAGGACATGTTGTGTGCATTGTCAGTATCGGCGTTTTGCTGAGTTTACTGTTTTTTAGTTCATTGGCAAGGGGATCGTGGGTTTTGGTGCAAAGAGCATGGATTTGGAATCAGAAGCCACTTCCTCTCTGGGTGGCTGATTAGCTGAGGGTAACCTTCACAGAGCTGGCATGGGATTTCCAGATGGTATCCTCTCTGCATGAACAAAAACAATGTGTCATTTCAGTAAACTTTGGTGGGTGCTCCTTGATCCACTCCAGATCTTTTCATCTCTTTCCTTTTACTCTCTCCTTTTCCTTGTAAATCAAAACTCCCATTCCTTTAGTGCCGCTGATCTCTTTTGGGGGTTAGAAGAAAGCAGTCTGATTAAACTAACTTACTACTGTTTTTAGTTGGTTCATCCTATCTTTAAAAAATGTATATATTTCAAGGCTGGGCTCAGTGGCTCACACCTGTACTACCCAGCACTTTGGGAGGCCGAGGCGGTTGGGTCAGGAGTTCGAGAGCAGCCTGGCCAACATGGTGAAACTCTTGTCTCTACTAAAAGTACAAAAATTATCTGGGCATGGTGGCACGCCCCTTTAGTTCCAGCTACTCAGGAGGCTGAGGCAGGAGAATTGCTTGAGCCCGGGAGGCAGAGGTTGCAGTGAGTCAAGATCGCACCATTGCACTCCAGCCTGGGCAACAGAGCGAGACTCCATCTCAAAAAAAAAAAAAAAAAATATATATATATATAGATAGATAGATAGATAGATTTCTTACAGCATTGTTTGTGATAAATATTTGTCAATAAGAGACTAAGTTAATTGTGGTATAGCTTCACAATTGGATACTATGTACATGTTCAAAAAGTAGAAGCTCTTTATGTACTGACAAGGAAAATTATCTGAATATAAATAAATAGAACTAGCAATAGAATAAATAGAAAAAGCAAGGTGCAGAGGAGTATGTATAGTATACCACTATTTATTTTTTTTAAAAAAAAAAAAGAGGAAAAAGAAAAAATATATAGCTGCCTATCTTATAAGCCCAGTATCTCCAGAAGCATAAAGAAGACATTGGTATCATTGGTTATCACTGGAGAGGGGGAAGTAGATGTCTGGGCATAGATAGGGGGAAGAATACTTTTCACTGTGTATTCTTTCATACTTCTCCAAAAATACATCTTTGGAAATAAACCCATGCAAAAAAAAGAATGTTCATAACAGTATTATTCATAGTGGCTAAAAAGTGGAAATAACCCAAATGTCCATTACCTGATGAATGGTTGAACAATATGTGGTTTATCTGTACAATGGACTACTATCCAGCCATAAAGAGAACTGAAGTACTGATGCATGCTATAGCATGGATGAACCTTGAAAACATTATACTAAGGGAAAGAAATCTGCCACAAAAAGCTGCATATTGTGTGATTCCATTTTTATGGAAGCATTATGCTAAGTGAAAGAAATCAGCCACAGAAGGCCATATATTGTATGATTCCATTGCCAGAAGTGGCACATCCATAAAGACAGAAAGTAGGTTAGTGGTTCCCAGGGGGTGGGGGTGGGGTGTGCAGAGTGATAGCTAAGAGATCCAGAATTTCTTTGGGGGTGATGAAAATGCAGAATCAGATGGTGGTAATGGTTGATATACGTTATGAATATACTAAAAGCTGCTGAGTTGTACACTTCATAAAGGTGAATTTTATGATATATAAATTATTTTAAATTTTACTTAGAGATGGGGGTCTCACTATGTTGCCCAGGCCAGTCTTGAACTCCTGGCCTCAAGCAGTCCTTCTGCCTTGGCCTCCCAAAGCACAGGCATGTAAATTATATCTCAATAAGTAAAATAACATAGCAAAACAACTTGAAGTCATGAACATGGAAACTTAAAGAATCACTGTGAACATATAAAACAGTGAACAACTAAAGTTTTCACCTAAGAAATGTTTTTATTCTAAAATATTTTACATATTATCTCTATAATGACAAAGGACTTCATGTTCTTTAGCTACCTTCACTCACACTCACCTGGGAATATTTCATTTTATAAGTGAAGATTGTTAACCCAAATGAAGCCCTGATTGATAAAATTTTGGGTAAAATAACTAAAAGAATGTGTGATTATCTGGAATTGAGATGTTGTAGCTGCAGGCCTTGCCCAGGCTGTGCCAGTAGGAGAGGAGGTATGGAGCCTCAGAGAATCTTTTGGACCAGTGTGCCCTTTCTCTCCTCACAGCTCATCCCAGAGCTGTCCCTGCCTCCTTAGGCTGATATGCCCCTGTTCCCTTCCTTGTGTTCTCCTGTGGTGAGCTGAGGCACAGGGTTTAGGGGGCCTATTATGATAGGAGGAGATTAACTTTGGGGCTCTAGGATGAGATCTGTGGACCTGAAAATATAGCCTCTCCGATCCTAGTCACTAACTGTTCATTCATGGAGAGTGACAGCTAAGAGGTCCGGGGTTTCTTTTGGGTGGGGATGTGAGGTGCTGGGTCATTATGGACATACAGCAATGGTCTGTCTACACAATGGTCAGATAATAGTCTTCTTACAGTCATCCCAACTCTAGATGCTTTAGCCAGAGTTCATCTTGGGGTGGGTATGGGGGATCGACCGCAACGTGTTTTTGGTCAAGAGTTGGGTAGATGGTGCATATTTTGGTTCTGCCACCCCTGGGACTTGGGCATTGCTGTACTCACCCAAGCTATGTCTCAGCACAGCCAGCCTCGTCTCCTGAGGTGCAGAGTCCTTTCTGTAAGTGGCTTGATGAGATAGGGTCTTTCAGATCCATGTCCTTGGCATTTATTCAGAATTAACTCACCTAATACGATGCTAATCTGCATTCTGGCTGGAGCTGCATATAGGTAGCCTCTTTTCATTGTTGGCCTTTATAGCCAACTTAAGCTCAGAGATGTGAATCAAGAGTGGCCTGCCTGATGAATTAGTGCTCATAAGGTAAACCCTTATTTGTTGTGTTGGAAAGTTCATTGACTCTAGCCAGAAAAGGTCTAATTATCCACTGGGCTAACTGGGCCCTTTCCTGGCAGGGAGGATGTAGGGAAGACCCTCTGTAGCTCAAGACTGGGCAGGTGACCTAGACCTATTGGGTATTTATTTCATTAGAGGATCAATAGAGCAGAGATTTGTTCTCCCCAGGTCTCCATCATCTGTTCATAAACCCTCCTGACCCATGTTGAATCCACAGCTGTCTCCACTGGGCTGTCAAGCTGCTAGAGGCCAATTCCTCTGAGTCCCTAGGACTTTGAGTTTTGCTCTCTGCTGCCCCAGTCATTCTCAGGCCCATGGTCCTTGCAGCTGGGCTCTTGGGCAACATCCTGAGCTCTTATCTCTTTTCCACATATCCCCTGTGAATTAGTAAACTTGATAAATTCTATTTGTAGGAATCTGCTGCTTGGGTCAGCCACATTTTTAGCGTGTAGTTGAATTAATAATAATATATAGTGCTTACTGTGTGCCAGCCACTGTTCTAAATGTTACAAATATTTACTGCTTTATTTCTCACAATGACCCTCTTACATAGGTACTATTATCATCCCCATTTTACAGATGGGCAAATTTAGTCACAGAGAAGTTAAGTGAAACTAGCCAATGTCATACAACCAGTAAGTGATAGAGGCAGGATTCGAATCTAGACATTCTGGCTTCAGTCTGTGCTCTTAGCCACTGCACTATATTCTCTTGAATCATTATAAAATAGATATACTGATACTAATCTCAGGGCAAATTTCCTACTATTTGTCTTGGAACTAACCGTGTTAATTGTTCAACCAATCTCATATAAAGTTAAGCCTTAAATTTCTTTCATGGAAGCCTTCAAAAATAGTTATGGTCCAGTCTAAACCATTTTACCTGAATTTCATTGAATGCAATAGGACAATCACTCCTTGTTTCATTCTCTGTACCTTAGATAATCTGGTTTTATTTATACCAGTTAGGTACATACTTCCCATGTTTGTTCTTGATTATCACACTGATTGGAAATGAGCAAGAAGGGTGGGGATGTGAGGTGAATGGGGTGTGATCTTTCCAAGTACATGTCCTTTGGTGGCTTCTGCTCCTCTAGCTGCAGACTCCCCTTGCGTTCTCCTTTCTGGACTTCGTGTTCCTGTCATTCTGTTTCATGTACTTGCTACCTGGCATGGTGAACTTGTTGTTTGACTTCAAGGGCTTTGAAATCACTCACTCTTGTTCCTTAAGTGTCAGCTGTTTAGGTAGAGCCTCTGCTTCCGCATCCAGCCTAGTCCATATCTCTCTCACCTCTGCGTCAACTACTGCTTCCAAGTTAGCCAAAGTTTATCCATAAACTTTGTTTTTCTAAGTTTCATAGGGTTTAATTGAGCAAAGAACGATTCGCGAATCAGGCAGCTTCTTGAACCAGAGTAGGCTAAGAGACTCTAGCATTAACCATAACTGTGGCTGAGATAACTTGACTGGACTCTTGCTGCTGCATGAGAGAATCTGCAAAATGTGTCATCTACACACACAACTGTCCCTTAGTCTCAGGGTCTGTGACCCAGCTTAACCTCTGTTGATGAATATAAAGTCAAGGGATAACAAATCCCATTTACCATACATAGCATTCCTAAGGTTTACATTATCATGAGTAAAGAATCCTTGCTAATATGGTACAAGGAATAGTCCCTTCGGAGTCCAGACACTCAGCTTCTAGACCTGGAGCAGCTGTTAACTGAGGGAAGCAGGTCATCTCTCCAACTCTGGGCCTCAGCTTTTCCATGTATAAAATGAGGTGATTGGATTAGGTGGTATCTAAGACCATTTCCAACTCTATTGTGCAATCTTTATGAAGCTGGAGACACCCTCAGACCTGGCCCACTTTATCTTCAGGTCCGCCAAGCCTCTCCAACTTGTGGAGGAGCCTATACTCTGTCCTCACCATGCACAGGTTGACAAACAGGAAAGACAAGCTGCCATTGAGGGTGGTAATCTAATGGCAGACCACATACCAACAAGATCACTCTGGTTCTGCAGCTGAGTTTTCACAAAACAGTGCCTGTCCTGGCACAACAGAAGAACTCATTCCACAGAAAGTTATTCCTATTTGCTCTCTCAGATATGAATCACTGTGGGCCACCGCTCTCCTCTGTCCACCTGTGATTACTCCTGCATTGAATCTGAATCAAGACACTGCTCAGGCAGTCAAATGATGGCCTTCGGGGAAACTTGGCAGATGGGAGCCAAGTGAGCTTCCACTTTATGTACTTTCAGTCCTCTGGAAATCTGGATTTCCCCTGCTATCAAAATAGACAATGCTATTGCCTAACAAAATACAGACTTCCTGAGTGACATCCAGGTCACGGCTCGATCTCTTTCCTCCTGCTGTGTTCATGCTTCCACTTCCGTGCACCATGTTAGGTTCAGATGATCTACTGACCAAACCCCAGAGAACCACTCATGAGTCTTTTCAACCTTTACCTTGAATTCTAGGGCCATCTTCTATTTGGGGTTTGAAAACACCAATGCATAATAAAGTAATGTATTAATTATGGTTTTTTGGTAAATAAAGATAGATTGTATGTTACTAGCCTTGATGTTTCACACAAGGAAGCAGAGCTCATGAATCATTATGATAACATCCCTGAACAAGGCAGTCGATCTCAGTTATCAGCATTAAGAATAAAGGTATGGATGGAAGCTTATTTGATTTGCTCTTCTTTCCTGTTATGGATATTAACCAGCTGGGTAAATTATAGAATAGGGTCATGGAATGTTTAGTCCTCAAGCATTTATCAGAGGCTTGAAATGTTCATAAAAGGTGGGCTTGGTGAATGCCAGGACTTAGCTTGGTCGAAAGGGTGTTTTGAGTCATGGTACATGGCAACATGGAAATAAAACAGATATGTCACAAGTAGGTGGTAGAAATAAACTGTAAGAGAATTTTAACATCTAAAATGTGACAAAGATTTATCCTTACCAGCTTTTCAGTTTCCTGAAACATTTATTTTCCTTTGATTTGAGATTCTGTGTTTATGTTATATATTTCTTTCTAAAACATTTTCTGGTTTCTATTTTCTTTACTTCTTTTACTTTTTGCCACTTCTGTTTTTTGAAAAATATCATCCTAGGCATGCTCTGAAAGTCATTTGTTGGGTGTTTTCCTGGTAGTGATTTTTGGTTATAGGCCCATAAAAGTAACTGTAGGATGTGGTTAGGATATTTCTTATCTCTTGGTAAAAGTCTAGTAGTAACACAGGAAGGGCACAGACTTTGGGGACAAGAGACATTTAAAATGTTACTGATCATGACATTACCAAAAATCAAAGGACAGGGGCCATGGCTCATGCTTCTTAATCTCTCTGTGAATATTATAAGGAAACTTCTAAGCCCTGGTCAACTGTGAAATGAACAGGTCTTTAGTTGAGTTAATTAGCATTTTCCAGGTGCTTTGCTGTTTACAGTGTCCTTTATTTCATGTATCTTATATCATTTGTTACAGGCCTTCTTTCATACTCACCTTTTCCTTTTCTCTGAGATTCAGAGACCCTTTGGGGAGGCTGAATTTCAGGTTTGTTTTCATTAGGACCTTACATGACCAAATCCCCCCTCTTGGGGTTCCAGGGGTGCTCCTTCATTTTACTCTCTGATGGGTATGCCATGAATTGTGACATTTAAGCAGTGACTTTGCAAAATTGGACTTGTCAGTAGGAAAAAGTACTCTTCCCACCTTAAAGATTGACAGGAACATGAGATGGCTGAAGCTGTTCTGGGCTTTTTTTCTGGCAAGGGTACATAGGACAAGAAATACTCCGGAGAGCTCAACATTGAATCACATCATATCATAGTGCATGACTAGTTGCCTTAATCTTGCAGTTGGACTCACTCAGGAGAAATTGTTGGCAGAGGGATTAAGTAGCCTGACAAAATTATATTGAGAAAAAAACTTGCAGTCTATTAATTTATTAGTAGTAGATATGAGGGAAAGAAGAGTCGTGTAAAAAAAAAAAAAACAACTGGACATGAAACCACGGATAAATCCACAAAGACTCCATTACAGTTTGTTATCAGCCCCTTGCCCCTGGCCATGACTAATGGCCAGTAATTGTCTGAGTAAGTTTTTAACCATTTGGAAATTTCTTCAGGAAAAGAAAAATCTAGTAAAGAGAGAAGGGTGACCAGAAGTCAAGCTGTGAATGAGGAAGTCCTGAAATGTGGGCCGTGGGCTAAGTGGGTCACTGAATTTGCCGTGTTTGATTCTTCGGTTGCACCACTTTGAACTTTTGAAGTTTGATCCTCCCAGTGGTGTTTCTGAGGTAGAGAGGCTAGGATTAGATTGCAGTGTGAGAAATCCCACAAACGTGATTCTACTGTAATCTCACTGTTCTCTCTCGCTCCTTGATAACTGGGATCCCATTAAAGGGGGTTCATTATTGACATCTCAGAAGAAGCTCATTGTGAAGTCTAAAATAAAGTGCCATTCTTCCCTACACCAGCTCTGCCTCCCATATTCCCCATTATTTTCCCAGTCACCCGGAGTCACAACCTCAGAGAGATCCTTGGCTCCTTCCCCTTCTTTCAGTTCTTGTAGCCCTGTGACAGTGTCCCTTACATCTAGTTATTCCTTTCCATGCCCATTGCCCCTGCCTGTCATTCTTTCAGTCTTTCCTTGCATCTCAGTGGACAATTGCATTACCCTGTGCTGTCTTCCCTGCCTCCTCTCTTCTCTGAGATCTGCTCTTCTTATCACTGCTTGCATGACTCCATCTCATTCTCCCCTTGCACCAGTTGCAGAAAGATCCTCCATGTGTGGCTTTCCCTCTTTTCTAGCTTTCGGTCCCACTACTTCCTTATCTTGTGCTTCTGTCACACCCCAAATCCCCCAGCTGCATCCTGCTTCTTGAACACGTCCTGTGTTTTTCTCATACCTTAGGTGACATGGTACCATTTTCTTGGAACACTCCCTCCCCCTTGTCTGCATGCCAAAGTCTTAATCATTCTTCAGGGACCAGGTCAAATGCTGTGACATCCATCAGGTCTCTTCTGATATCCAAACCAGATGTGATGTCTCCCTGTGATAAATCTCAGTAACACTTTATACCTTTCTTGTAATACTTGTAAGGCTCTGCCTTGCATGGTATTCATTTGTATATTTATCTTGTTAGACTTGAAAGTGAGGACTGTATTTTATTCTTTGTGACCAGTAAAATACCTTGCACCACATAGTAGGGCATCTGTCCAGTAAATGCTTGTCATATACAACAAAGCAATGGCTGGGGTGGCATTATCTACAGGTTAACCCAACAATAGATCATAATGCATCTGCAGATAGTAGGACCATAAGGATGTGTAGATAAACCCTGAAGTAAATGATGTGCAGAGGATCACATTTAGCGTTCACTGAAAAAAGCGTCCTGATACTGCTCGAGTGTGAGACTAGAAGGCCTGAAATGTAACCATCATACACCAACGAGAGTTGCTCCCAAACACCAGCCAACTCCACCAATAGTATATAAAGGTGCTTTGTAAACAGTACAGTGATTCTTAAAGATATTATTAAACATCATACTGCTAATGTGTAACAAGATTGACTAATATGCCAATGACACCTGTGACTCCAGGTACCTGTGAAATAACCAGCAAGGGTTCCGAGCCACTGATCCAAGACAGGACAAAGTTACCAACTATTCCTCCTAAGAAATTGTTTCTCATCATGCAAGGGGCCGTTTCTGTCTTGGTTTTGTGGAAGGTCTAATTCTGTGGCTTGAGGACATCTGCAGTAGGGCCAGATGTCAGAGCAGGTAGTGGTCGTGCTTCATGAAGTTTTTAGGACGGCAGAGTTACCTGGTTGATGGAAATGGAAATAACCGGAATAAATGCTATTGTTGCAGGCCCAAGCTCCCAGCCCATCCTGGCTGGTCATAGTTGACTAATTCATGGTGGTCAAAAAGTGATTCTCTTGTCTTTGAATTTTCTCTTATATTTTAGGCAAAACAGATTTGTTTTTTGATACTTTCATAAAGCTGTCTATCCATATTCTGTTGTCGCTTTTCAAAATGATCAGACACCTAAAGAACTACCATGCTTGCCTAAAAGAAGACACTTCCTGATGCATAGCTTGAAACAGGAATTGACTTCCTAAAGGAAAGTATTTGGCACACCAAGCCTATTGTTCACAGCACTGCAAGAGAGGCATTTCAACATACATGGGCTCTTCCTAAAAATATACCTTGCTAAAATCAAAAATTCAGGGTTCATTAAGGTCAATCATCTAATAAAGTAAGAGAATTTCCTCTAGGTGAAAAGTTTCAGTTTATTTTAGGGGTGTGGTGTTGTTACAACTGGCTAATCTCCACACCATAATTTAATCAGGCTGGATAAGAAAGAGACTAGAAAGGCGTGGAGCGAGAGCATAGTGTAGTTTCTCTTCTTTTCCCAGGCTTACTTTTTTCCTCTAACATGTCATAAATTTACTCGTAACAACCTGGCTTTTATTGTGTCATTTTCTAGCTAACTGGGAGTTACTGATGTCAGTTGTCTTTTAGAATAAATTACCTTAAACATTTGAAGATCATAAGAATTGGGGAACTCATTCATTCATTTACTCATGGAGCATTTACTGCTCACCTACTCTGTGCTATAGGAACATGAAGACAAGCAAAGCACTGCCCTGGCCCTCAACCTGGTAGGGGAGATGTGTGAATAGGGCCAAAACCAGTGACATGCACTGTTAAACAAGACAGTGGCTATAAAGGTGTCTGTACCAGCGAGGTCAGCTGCCTTCCTTGAAGTTGAGTGGCCAAAACCACTTTCAGGATTGCAGGTGGGACTATGTTTTGGAGGCTTGATGGACTTTTCAGTTATTTAGTTCATTCTTTCAAGGAATAGGGGGTATTGAGAGCCTCCTAGGAGCTGGGCAGTGTTCTAGGCTCTGGGGCCACTGCAGTGAGCTCCAGTACTAAACCCCTGCCTTCATGGAGCAGAGCAGGAGATCAGACAGCAAGGAGAGAGAAATCAGTGCAATACCAGCAGACTTGAAGTAGGGAAAGGAACAACCATGACTCTGGGCACCGGACAGTGAGGAGGCCAGTGAGGTGGGAGTGAGGGAAAGGGGGCTGAGGGTAAGGCCAGAGAAGGAATGTGGAAGAAGGTCCTGGAGGGACTTGGGAGCTTCCTTTTTTTTTCTCGAACATGCTCCTAATAGCCAGCCCCCAGCCATCTGATGGCCTGTTGAGCTATTATAACATTTTAGGTTGATGTCTTCATTTTCATTCATGTTTTTCTTTTTATTGTCCCTGATGCTGAAAAACAAGAGGTTGAGTTTGTGAGACAAAATTCTTCATTGTGTCTGTGGTGGGGCTAGGCATAGTCTCCCCATCTTGTTCTGTGCTGTCTGCCGTTAAGGAGGTGGGGAGATTAGGATCACTCTCCTTTCCTGTACAGTAATCTGCTGATCTCTGGAACATACTAAGGAGGACATAGAGTGACAACACCTATAATCCCCTTAATCTCTATATTCATAGTGTCTAATCTCCTTGAGTTACACTGGTAACATAAGTCTGTCTCTTAGAGTTACTTTTATCATTAACAGCACAAAAATGTATTATTTACAGGGCCAAATGCAAGCTCTTGAGGCATATAAAGTGGATTAATAAGGTTGGCTCAGCGTTAAGCTATGCCAGAGCCGAGTCCAAATTTTATTCTGGTACAGGGATGACTTTCTATGTGGCCTCTCTGGCTCTGGAGCTAATTTGGATGCTGAGTAGCCCCGCAGGTATTTATATGTAGTGTTTGGTATTTTTACTGGGTCCTATTCTTCTCCCTTGGATCACCTAAAATGGTTAAGAATTTTCTAGTGGGATTAAGGTTGTGATCTCTGGGGAGGGGTGGGACATCTGCTCTCGGTTATTTTTGTGTTAGCTGCTTCCCCTTAAATGTATGTTCACAAATGAGCCACAGCCTTATCAGCTGGGGTTGAGGGAAGACTGGTCTAGGTGCTGCTCCTGAACTGGGTCTCTGAGCCATGGCTTCCCATAGACACTCAGGTAAAAACTTCATGCTCTTTATCTTATATTGAGCACAGTTTTGTTAGGGCAGTGAATCCGTCATTTGGCTAAAAGATGGTTTTTGATGAAATGATTTTAGTCTTGTCTGAATAGTAAATAAATTATAGCTTGTCTCTGTTTTGCCTTTGCCTTTCATGCTATTTCAAAGACAAAATATTGTTCAAGTGGAATGAACAGTTTGAGTGATTTATTTTAAAAAGAATTACATAAACATGTTACTACTATATTTTTACCTTTTTCAGGACGTCTCATGAAACTATAAGAGATTGTGTGAGGAAAGGTTTTTCTGGTTAGGAATTTTTGGCTTTCTTTTTTATAAGATACAATTCTTCATCTTGACAGTGCTTTACATCCAAGGTGTTGGGAGAAGGTAAATCAAATGTGGAGCTGGAAGGAGGAACAGTTGTAACTAAGAAAGTCCATAATGACCTAGCACATCTTCCCTTTTGCTGACAATGTTTTAAATCTTCCCGAAGTAACAGCTATGCTCCTTTTGATATGATAAGTATGTTATTAATTGTTTTTTTTAGCAGAAAAAGGGGCACATTTTGGACTCCTTGGGCCATGAGCATTTTCTTCTGGTTTTGTAACCTCACAATTAAGGAAGCCCTTTGGCCATCGACAAGAAATCTATGAACTAGGGGCTGAGGAGCCAAAAGCCCAGTTATTTGAAGCCAGGAGGGTGGCTGTGGCCCTGTGGCCCTCTGCCTAAGTAACGGTTCCCTTTCTAGGGGCTGGTAAAGTCAGACAGTCTCCCAGCTTTCAGATCAGATCAAGGGACGTCATTATCTATGTTTTCTTTTTTGAAAAATCATTTTTTAAAACTCATTGCCTGTCAATATTTAAACAATGGAAATACTTTAGGAAATTTCTCTTCTTGGGGTTTTAAATATGCTGCAATGGAATGCCCTACCTTAATGAATTAATATGTAATGTCTTCCCTGTTCCCAAGTGTTCAAAAGTTGTCTGTTTTTTTTTTTCCAACCCTCAGGAGCTGTTTCACAAACATGGTACCAAATGCTTGAGATTGTGGTTATCAGCCAAGATACACATTCTCTGGGTGTAGGCAAACTAGTCAGCTGTGCTAGTTGTCGTGATGAACCTTAAATGCATGTTACCTGGTAGAATAACTCTCATTTTGTTTACTAATGAAGTGACTGAATAGTGACAGAAAGTTTAAAAGTTTAAATAGTGACAAAGTTTATAGCATACCCAACCTTGGGTTTTAAATTACACCAAATTCTTATGTCGTTCTTGTGTATGTAAGTCTGGAGGCTATAATAACTGTGGCTAAATGAGACCAATTATTTATACCTTTTAGATGATTTTTGAATTCAGGAAATTGCATTTTGTATTGCATTAGGTTAATAGGTTCATGAAAGCAGAGAAGAATCAGTCCATGAGAGAGAGAAGTCCTCATAGAAAATCAGTGTTGCCCTGAAATGGGCCCAGTATGGGCAAAACAGAAGCTAGGATAATTGGATCCAAATCCGTTTTTAGTGACTATCCATATACTGAGAGGACATTTCAAGGACAAAAAAAAAAAAATGTATACTCTTGACATGGAAGACTTTCAGTCTGCAAAATTATGTAGATTCAATTTCTTTAGCCTTTGGCCTTTCAAGTCGAAAACCAGGATTGGGGTGTGGAGGGGGATCAGGTCACTTGCCGTATTACACAGCCATCGATTCCCATCACCATCCACTGCTCAGTGGGCTGCACAAGCCCGCCAGTCTTTTCTCAGGGCAGGGATGGAAAATGAGAGGGTAGGATGAGAGGAAAGTAATCCAACTGGATTGGCTTCTTAAAATTCAGAAGATTTGAGTGAGGGTGAAACTGAACATTTTGTACTTTTGATGACCACCAAATGACTGCCTACTACTTCACCACAGCTGGAGAAACTAAAAACACATGCTCTTTTGCTGCCGGGTCAGAAATGCCTTTTTTCCCATATGAAAGAGAGGGGCTGTGTTGCACGTAATCTGTGCAACATTATGAAAAAACTTCATATACAGACAAAATGGTACTAGAATCGAATCTGGACTGCAGGAAGTTCAGTGGCACATAATTTTTCTTTTAATAATCTATATCGAACCCTCCTAACACCTGATATAATCTAAAATGGCATTAGTTATATACATCAGTGGCCTAAAAAAGATTTTTTTTTTTCTAAATGCAGCATACCAGTGAAGTTGCTAATAACACTGAATCATTCTGTACACGTTCTGTTTTGAAGGGAAAAAACACTTTCTGATTTTTCTATGAAATTGTATGAAAGACTACTTTTCAGCCGTGACTCATGAGCTCCGTCTCATTGCAGCTACTTAGGTATTTATTCCCAAATGTCTGACGACACCTCCAGGTGCATTAGCATGTCTACTACACAAGTGTCCTATTCATCGGCTAAGGCTTTGCTCCATTTGTTGAATGTTCTGAGGAAAGCATTATACCCTTTCTTTAGAAGCCAGTGTTTATATGTGGAGTCACTAATGTACTGGTAGGTTGGATTTAGTGATGAACAGATCTGAAATAACCTGATGTTTTTCCATTTGGGTTGTTGTTCATTGTTTACACTGTACATTACACCCTTCATGTAAAGCACATAGAAAAAATGCTACCTACTCATGATATTCACATTCTCCTTAAATATTCATAGTTTGAGCAACTCAGGCATGAGGGAGAAAATGAACAATAGGAAGAAATACATAAGAAAATGTAAAAACACAAGCAAGATTTATTAAACACAAATCGAATCTTCTTTAATGAGAGGTTTATAGTAAAAAAGAAAAAAGAAAAAAACAAATGTTGTAATGTTATATTACTTGTATGTGTACATGATTAAACTGAAAGCCAAAACTTTTAATTAAGATACTGAGGTTTATTTAGGCACCTCTTAGCATGTTGGATGTAGTTCAAGAATTTTCTGAAAAAGGAAGCTTGTTTATTAAGTGAAATTGATGTGTCTTTTGAAGCAGGCATAGAAAGTCAGGCTACCCTTTTGGAATAAATGTCTAAAATTTTATCACCCAGCCACATTTCTAACTGTATTCTAAGCTTGTGAAACTTTTTAATTTTTTAATTAAATTATTTAATAATGATGCTTTCTGTCTTAGAAAATCGGAGGACATTTATGTGACCCTAAGGTGTAGGTTAGACTTCAGCACCTTACACGTCATATAAGATGATTTTTAAAATCAGGAAATAGTATGTCATATTGCATTAGGTTCATAAGTCCATGAAAGCAGAGGAGAATAGGCCCAAGAAAGAAGTCCTTACAGAAAGGAAATCAGTGTGGTCCTGAAATAGGGTTGGTATGGACAAAATAGAGGCTCAGATAATTGGATCAGAAGCCACTTTCAGTGACTATCCACATACCAAAGTTTTAGAAACGTAGTTGTGGTGACGTATCTCCATCTGTCAATCAACAGGCATATGCTGAGCAATTCCTGTATACAAAGTCCTGGATTAGGTACTGGGGCCCCTAGTGTATGAGCAGAACTTTTTGTGATAGAGAAACCCCACTTGTTAGCACTAGGGAATGTATCCAAGTCACTCGGCACCAAAGTATGTTAGCAGCGGGGAATCTGTGGGTCTGTAGCAACCTCAGTTCTTGCCTCCTCAAGGAAGAACAAGGCAAAGGGAGAAGCCAAGGCAACTTTTAGAGCAGGAGTGAACGTTTATTAAAAACTTTTAGAGCAGGAGGCCGGGCACGGTGGCTCATGCCTGTAATGCTGGCACTTTGGGAGGCTGAGGCGGGTGGATCACTTGAGGTCAGGAGTTGGAGACCAGCCTGGTCAACATGGTGAAACGCTGTCTCTACTAAAAATACAAAAATTAGCCAGGCGTGGTAGTGCATGCATGTAATCCCAGCTACTTGGGAGGCTGAGACAGGAGAATTGCTTGAACCTGGGAGGCGGAAGTTACAGTTAACAGAGATTGCACCATTGCACTGCAGCCTGGGTGACAAAGTGAGACCCCGTCTCAAAAAAAATAAATAAAGTTTCAGAGCAGGAATGAAAGTAAAGTACAATTGGAAGATGACCAAGCAGGCTACTTGAGAGATTCAAGTGCATGGTTTGACCTTTGACCTGGGCTTTTATATGTTGGCATGATTCGGGTGTTATATTACTTCTCTCCTGATTCTTCCCTTGGGGTGGGCTGTCTGCATGCCCAGTGGCCTGCCAGCACTTGGGAAGCACCGCATGCGTGGTGTTTACTGAAGTTGTGTGCATGCTTACCTTAAGCGATTTTTCCCATAGCAGTAGAGCATTCCCAGAGGTAGGTCTTATACCAGTTAAACGCCGCCATTTTGCCTCTTAGGGCACATGCTTGAGCCCACTCACCCACCTCCTGAGATCTCATGGGGACGTGGCTGATCATCAGTTTCAGGTGTTTCTGTCTATTAGGGACCATGTTTCCTTGGTGCCAGTTGCAACCAATTATTATTTTAGCGAGAGATAGTTTAACAACCATCTGACCTTCACCTGATGGCTGCCTGACATTTCTGGTTGGGTGGGGGGCGCTCTCTTGCCCTGCTCATGTCTAATACCTACTCTAGCATCCCTACTATGTACAGATGAGGGCTACACCGAGACATTAAAATTAGTCAAAGAGCTGCCCGAGGGCAAACATGCCCTCCACAAAGACAAGTGGTAAGGGAAGAAGCATTGTGATGATGTATAGCAAATGTTTCATTCAATGATGGCTGACACTCCCATTCCCAGATAACAGCAATAGGTCAAGGCAAACATAACTAGAAGTTCTGGAAGATTAAAGGCCTTCACATTTCATGTACTTAGAAATAGCTAAGGGGATAAAAAATTATTCCCTAAGAAATAAATGCCTGAGTACATGTAATTCTGTAAGGTTAAAGAGAGCCCAGAAGAAGAGGTGAAATGCTGGCTGGGCATGGTGGCTCACGCCTGCAATCCCAACAAGTTGGGAGGCCGAGGTGGGCAGATCACTTGAGGTCAGGAGTTCAAGACCAGCCTGCCCGACATGGTGAAACCCCGTCTCTACTAAAAATACAAAAATTAGCCAGGTGTGGTGGCATTCACCTATAGTCCTAGCTACTCAGGAGGCTAAGGTAGGAGAATTGCTTGAACCTGGGAGGTGGAGGTTGCAGTGAGCCAGGATAGCACCACTGCACTTCAGCCTGGGTGACAGAGCGAGACCCTGTCTCAACAACAACAAAGAGGTAAAATGCTATCTTCATTTTTCCCTATTCTCTCATTTCACACAAAAGAAAGTGCAAGCTGGGCTGGGTGCGGTGGTTCATACCTGTAACCCCTGTAATCTCAGGTGCGGTGGCTCACGCCTGTAAAACGCACTTTGGGAGGCCAAGGCAGTTGGATCATGAGGTCAGGAGATCGATACCGTCCTAGCCAACATGGTGACACCCTGTCTCTACTAAAAATACAAAAATTAGCTGGGTGTGGTGTTACATGCCTTTAGTTCTAGCTACTTGGGAGGCTGAGGCAGGAGAATCACTTGAACCCAGGAGGCAGAGGTTACAGTGATCCAAGATGGCACCACTGCACTCCAGCCTGGTGACAGAGCGAGACTCCTTCTAAAATAAAAAGAAAGAAAGAAAGAACAAGGTTTTCTGTCCTCATGAAGTCAAAGCTTGACAGTAGCTCAGACTCTCAGGGAGTCCACACTCAGGATCTTTGCATGTGTCTCAGCATTGTCATTTATAAGCTGGCTTTTTAGAGTTGTTTTGGTCTTGTGCACATCAGCACATCATTCATATTTTATACAAAATTGTGATGTGATCAGTATCTCCTCCAACTTCATCCTGAGCACACTGTGTGCATGAGGGTTTGTAACAAATAATCATAAATTTAGAAGTATGTGACGTAAGCTAATTCAGGTTGCCCAGAGTTCCACTTAATTTGATTTATTGCAAAACAAGTACGAAAGTTCATGAATTTGACATAGACATTGTTAACATACTTTAAGTATTTCTAGCCTGTTTACTTATTACGCAACAAATCCAACATTCCTAGAAGTGTCTATTTTATCTTGACTAATTGTTTCCACACACATTAAAAGGACTCAAGTGAATTGTAGAAATGTGTTCTAAAAGAATATGCCCTTTGAAATGATGCTCCATCTGGATACAGACTGTAGGCTTAAGTATACAGTGGTGGGGAATCTAAGGTGTAAGGTGACCCTAGAGTTTTCAAACTACAGAGTGAAAAAATCTTGCCTAAAGCTAGGATTCAAAAATACCAAGAGATGAAACTCTTCTTATGGGTACTATTAACTTGGGGTTGATTCATTTAATTTTCCTTTTGCTTGGTTTAAGACCATGTACTATAGGAATGATACAGTGGCCAGTGACTTCATTTTCTGACATTTTCAACACCCGTTGTTACTTCTATCTTCACTGGTGAGCTGTGGATTATTTTATCATCTGGATGCTTAGAACTCTGAGCAAGTCATGTTCTAGAGCTGTGAAACTAAACAATGAAGAACTTTGCACTGGTAATATAAAAGTACTGAAAGTGTGTGGTTTTAAAGCGTGAAGAACATGGCAGTTCAGATCTCTCAGGTACTTTGAACCATAATGCAATTTTCCTTCTCTTCAAAACCTCTACTTCTAAATGGCATTCATTGTGTTTTCTAGTGTGTTTTCTTTGGTATGACACTAGTTAACCTGTATTTCTTACCATAAAGCTAGGACTCAAATACTAAGAGGGTTGACTCACCTTAAGTGGAACTTTATATAGTACTTTACGGTAGAAATATTTGGAATCAATTTCTGCTTATAAAGGTATCAAAAGCAAGCGATACTAAAACGAGTAGGTTCAAAGTTATATACTAAATAGAGACCTTGGTAAGAGAGAATGAAGGATTTTCAAATATGGTCCAGAAGATAGTCTCTGAAAGGCTAAACCAGCAATGGTTACTAGCCATGCAGGAAGCCAGTGCTGTGTAATCTTACAAATTCTGTTTTCCTGCCAAATGGCATTTAGGAGCAACTGATAATTTATTTCTTGCCACTTGCTGTTACTGGAGATTTATTTGGTTTCTCAACTCAGCCCTTAACAAGAAAGCAAGTCTTTATTGAGGGCACATTATCAGTATGGCAAAGCTAAGACAAGGCTTCTATGTGACACTGGAAAGACCAACAAGAATGGATTAAGGAGAGTGATTTTCCATAAGCTGTCACTGGGACAGGTACTTTTCTCTATAGACACAGAGGCTAAAAGCAGTTTAAAAGCTGCCTTACCCAAACAGTACATAGTTCAAGGAGATAGGCCCTGTGTCCATCGCGTCTCTAGTTTTTGTTTCTAACCCATTATATAAAGGAACATCCCAATTTGCTTTTTAGAGAAAAGTTCAAGTCAGAACCATTCTCTGGTCTTGCTAAGTCTCTTAATGGCGACACAACTGTCCTAAGCAACTGTCCTTGCACAAGAATGTCATTCATCTGCTTCATCTGCCAGCTCCTTAGAGATGAGGGGGGTCTGTGTGTCAGCAGGAGGCAGAAGGCCCTGTGGCTCATCCAGTGGCCTGATTTCCTTTGTTTGGAGGCTTGGTTTTGAGTGAGAGTTCAACAGCCTTTGCCCAGGCGGCTTCTGAAACACAGGGTGTGGTTTCCTTAGCTCACTCTCTGCTGTTTGGTTGCTCATGGCAACAAGATCCAAATAACTTGGACATGTGTTTGTATAAAAAAAAACCTGGGAATGGAACCCAAAGTGAGACTTTGGGGCTTTCAGTTAGTGGAAGAGCTGCGGTGAGTACCAGGCAACTGCTCATTTATTTTCTCTCATTCTTTCTCTCTAAATTACACTGGATATTTGCTAGCACAATAACCATGTTTGTGGATAGTTTTAGAAAATAGTCTCAATTCTTGTATTTCCTGCGCAAATGAAATAATTGCTATCTATTTACCCGTGTAAATTTCTTTTTCGGGGGAGAGGAACAAATTAGCATATGTTTAAAGAAGTTGAAAGCTAATAGAAACTCGTATTTGGTACCTTTTGGGTGGCAGGATTCTATAGGAAATGCCTTGGCAAAGGGAGCCGCAGAGTGCCTTAGTAATGCTTGGGATTGCAGGCCTGTTGTCTAGGGCCACAGCCGGGGAGGGGACCAGGGAGGGAAGAGGGGTTGTTCATGCGGAGGGAGTGGAAGGGATTCTTGGAATAATTTTTTCCAGACTCTATTTTAAGATTATGATTTTTAAGACAGCAAATATCCCCAATGGTGATACTGGTTACACTTCTGCGAGCATATTGATTCTCACTTGCTTGACTCAAGGGAGGGTTTCATTTTGGTCACAAAGCCACCCGTCACTATGACAGATAATTCAAGGTTGCCAGACTTGCCTATGCCAATTGACAAGGCCGTTTATATAAGTCCTCTCTTGCTATATTGCTCTGGCCTCAAAAGGCAGTAAACTCTCTTGGACAAAACTCTTTAGGATCTCTTCAGGGATTTAACACTTTTCTGCTAAATTGTAAGTAAATTTAAACATTTTAAATAAATTAACAAGGATTGCCTAGGTGCCTGGTGTGGTACAGAATGAGCAGTCAGTTTCTATTCTGATGAATAGAGTTTTATAGATAGGAGGAACGGGAGGCCTCCAGAGGATACTACCCTCCCTAAAAAGTGACAGAGGAAGAGCTGAAAGCGGGCAGAGAGGCTTCTTGATGACAACGTGGTGGGCTTAGAGAAGCTGCTGCCTGCAGGCGGGGCCCCTGCTTTCCTGCACCCCTTTGAGCCTCTGCCCTACACTCTTCCTTTGTATAAAACAACTGCTTCTTGCCTGCCTGCCCCATCATACCCCTCCACTCCATCGGGTCACTGCTCAATAGCACAATAGCACTGCTCAGCCACACCTCCCAGCATCCTGTCCCCTGTCTGGTGACTCGGCCAACACGGGCTCTGATCCACTTGCCCCACTCCGCGTCTTTTGTGAATCAGCACAGTTGGTGTATCTGAGCAGGGGCTTCTACCATCTCCCCAGGGAATCACTAGCCATCGGCCATCTGGCCCCATGGAGTGCTTTTGTTCCTGGAATCATAATGAAGTATCTGTTGTCTTGGTGCCTGGTGGTCAGCTGGGCTGAAGGGGAAGCTGGGTCCTGGTCCTCAGACCCCGTGGACTCCAAGGCAGCATTGCGCAGGTGCCTCTGGGAGCCACTGCTCAGGGTGCTGGGGCATTTCCAGTGGTCATTTGTCCTGTCTGCTTGCCCCCGCAGGTCCCTCCAGCTACAAGGTGGGCACCATGGCGGAGAAGTTTGACTGCCACTACTGCAGGGATCCCTTGCAGGGGAAGAAGTATGTGCAAAAGGATGGCCACCACTGCTGCCTGAAATGCTTTGACAAGTTCTGTGCCAACACCTGTGTGGAATGCCGCAAGCCCATTGGTGCGGACTCCAAGGTAACGGGCATCCCCATGTGCCAATGGGAAGGGCTGGGTTTTGGAGTGTCCTTTGCCCACAACCATGGCAGCAGCAACTGGCTGTTAGGATTTCCCAGCATCACTGCAGCCACCTTGAGGCCTCAAGGAAGCCTCCTCCACTCCCCAGGCCACAGTGGCCCAAGCTGTTTAATGTGGGGCTTGACTGGATGGGCGCCAAGGCCCTTGCCAGCTCTTTTGATTGCATTCTAAATATTTCAAGAATTGTGAGATTTTTATCCTCACCTCAGCGTCCCTCCTATAAGAACAGTCACTGTGGGGCAGTCCCAGGTGTAAGGGACTGTGTCATCTCAGTGGTCAGTCCCAGGGAAATCAGCCTTATGGGAGGGCTCCTGCTGCCACCCCCAGCACCCCTCATGGTGGCCCACCCTGTCTGCTTGGTTTCCAGGAGGTGCACTATAAGAACCGCTTCTGGCACGACACCTGCTTCCGCTGTGCCAAGTGCCTTCACCCCTTGGCCAATGAGACCTTTGTGGCCAAGGACAACAAGATCCTGTGCAACAAGTGCACCACTCGGGAGGACTCGCCCAAGTGCAAGGGGTGCTTCAAGGCCATTGTGGCAGGTACTGCCTCCTTCCCACCCCGGGTTCCCAGGGAGGAGGCCCTGAGGGCAGACGTGATGTGGGCTTGCTTATCACGGTGGGGCTAACGTTGCTCTGAGCTGCTTTGAGATCTTAGCATATATATGTACACATATACATACACGTATATATGCGTACACATATATGCTCGCACACACGCACACACTCGGAGACTAAAGAACACTGGCGAGAACAGCCTGTGGCAAGAGAATGAAGTAAACAGTATGTAGCGCTTTCTCATTTGGGCGTAGTAAGTGATGAAAGCATGCTTCTTCCTCAGGGTGTCATTCTGGGCCAAGCAGTCCCTGATTTAATGTCTAAGTGCACGCAGGGTGTAGAGGTGGGGGAGTGGGGGATTCAGGCACCGGATCCTAAAATAATAATGCTGGGGTCCCCGCCCATGACAGAAATCCTGGGTTGGCACAAGCACAAGTAGAACACAGGTAGGTTAGTTGGAGGTGTGAGGCCAGTAACTGCAGGGCCTGCATCCCCTCACCTCTGGAGGGCCTGGGGAGGGGAGCTGAGTGGATGCAGCCCCCTGCAGAGCCTGTCAGTGGGGCTATCCAATTGCTTCCCCCTGCAGGAGATCAAAACGTGGAGTACAAGGGGACCGTCTGGCACAAAGACTGCTTCACCTGTAGTAACTGCAAGCAAGTCATCGGGACTGGAAGCTTCTTCCCTAAAGGGGAGGACTTCTACTGCGTGACTTGCCATGAGACCAAGTTTGCCAAGCATTGCGTGAAGTGCAACAAGGTATGATTTCAAGGGAGTTCTGCATTGACCGTTTCTAGAAGTGTTTGACAGTTTGCAGAGCACTTGCACACACACTATCCCATTCCATCCTCACGACAGCCCTGTGACGTAGGAATTATTATTCCCGTTTTACAGATGAGGAGATCATGGATTAGGAAGCAGTGCCGCAGCCAAGTCAGGCTGTCAGCACGCATCCTCAGCCCGGTGGTGCAGGTGGCCCATATGGCATGCTGAGCTGGGCAGCCCTGGCTCTAGAGGCCTGCCTCCACCACTTAGGGGCTGTGTAACCTCACATAGGGGCTCACCTTCTCCGAGCCTTGGTGTCTTCATCTGTAAAGTGGGGATAATAATAGCCCCTGCCTCCCATGGCTGTTGTGGAGATTAAATGAGATATTGTATACCAAAACGCCCAGCACAGTGCCTGGCACGCAGTAGGCATTCAACAAAATGGTTGTTGAATCTGAATCCGGTGCTACACTCCCTGGTCTAGGCCATCACATCTGGAGGAATCACTTACCAGGATCAGCCCTGGCATGCCGATTGCTTTGTGTGTGTTACCTGCTCTAAGAAGCTGGCTGGGCAGCGTTTCACCGCTGTGGAGGACCAGTATTACTGCGTGGATTGCTACAAGAACTTTGTGGCCAAGAAGTGTGCTGGATGCAAGAACCCCATCACTGGTAGGCTAAAGAGTCCTTGCTAAGTCTGCCAGGCTAGGTTTTGCGCATGGTAACCATCTCTCATTTTCCTGTCGTCGGTTTCATCCACAAAGGCCCCCAGAGAATGCCCTTCTCCCCCTGCTATTGTGTTCCCAAAGGCCCCCCAAGAGTTTGGATTCGTACCCAGGCCAGGTTAGCCTTTGCAATACAGAACACTTCCTGACTGTTGACTAACAATGCCGAGAGTTCACAAGCCTGAGACCTGCCAGCCAACACCAGCAGGCACTGCCACTTTGCAGGGGGATTCTGGGGGGAGGGGTGGGAGGAGGGTAGAAAGAAGGGGGGTGGGGGAGGGTGGGGAAGGGGAAGAGGGAAGGGAGGCCGAAGAGTGATAACCTGGGATTGTAATACCCCATAGCTGAAGGCTAGTTCAGAGATGCCTGTTGGCAGGGTTTCTTTTTTTTTTCGGTTTGCTGTTTGTTTGTTTTTGCGATCAGCAAAGCTAATCACTTCATTCCTCATCTCGCGGCCGCGATCCACGTGCCCTGGGCCCTTTCCCTTGCCTCCAATTTTCCCATCTTCCCGGGGAGCCTTGAAATGTACATTTGAGAAGACTTTTGCCATCCTCAGGGAAAAGGACTGTGTCAAGAGTGAGCCACCCAGTCTCTAAAGCTAGGAAGCCCCCAGTGTGCCACGGGAAACGCTTGCCTCTCACCCTGTTTCCCAGCGCCAACCTCCGGGGCAGGCATCCGGGTGGAGAGAGGACTTGTCCCTCGTGGGTGGTGGTTCTTTATAGAAAAAATCGAAGCTTAGCAGCTCCTCGAGGCCCGGTAAGTGCACACCCCACGAACAGCCCAAGTTTGCCTCCTGGTGGCCACTTTGATGTCATGGCCCTGACCTAAATCAAAGAAACTGGTTATGCTGGGAGGTCGGTGCGCGTCACAGGGCAATAGCACGGTGGCATGGGAACGTGGGGTTTTTACATCAGGGAAGCCCTTGGCCGGGCTCCGGCATCTTCTCAGGTCCTTGAGAGCCACAGCAGGGTTGCGGCGGCATGGGGGACAATGGCGGCGTGGGGGACTGTGCACGATGGAGTGGAGGAGGGGGTCTGGGAGCCAGGCAGACCTGGCTCTTGCGTGCTTGTCGGTCTGTGAGTGGGGCAGGTCGTCATTTTATCTCTCTGAATCGTGGCGTCCTCACCTGTATTCATTCAGCTGTTTCTCTTCTTTTCTTTTCTTTCTTTTTTTTTTTCTTCCCCAGGGTTTGGTAAAGGCTCCAGTGTGGTGGCCTATGAAGGACAATCCTGGCACGACTACTGCTTCCACTGCAAAAAATGCTCCGTGAATCTGGCCAACAAGCGCTTTGTTTTCCACCAGGAGCAAGTGTATTGCCCCGACTGTGCCAAAAAGCTGTAAACTGACAGGGGCTCCTGTCCTGTAAAATGGCATTTGAATCTCGTTCTTTGTGTCCTTACTTTCTGCCCTATACCATCAATAGGGGAAGAGTGGTCCTTCCCCTCTTTAAAGTTCTCCTTCCGTCTTTTCTCCCATTTTACAGTATTACTCAAATAAGGGCACACAGTGATCATATTAGCATTTAGCAAAAAGCAACCCTGCAGCAAAGTGAATTTCTGTCCGGCTGCAATTTAAAAACGAAAACGTAGGTAGATTGACTCTTCTGCATGTTTCTCATAGAGCAGAAAAGTGCTAATCATTTAGCCACTTAGTGATGTAAGCAAGAAGCATAGGAGATAAAACCCCCACTGAGATGCCTCTCATGCCTCAGCTGGGACCCACCATGTTGACACACGACATGCAAGAGTTGCAGCGGCTGCTCCAACTCACTGCTCACCCTCTTCTGTGAGCAGGAAAAGAACTTACTGACATGCATGGTTTAACTTCCTCATCAGAACTCTGCCCTTCCTTCTGTTCTTTTGTGCTTTCAAATAACTAACACGAATTTCCAGAAAATTAACATTTGAACTTAGCTGTAATTCTAAACTGACCTTTCCCCATACTAACGTTTGGTTTCCCCGTGTGGCATGTTTTCTGAGCGTTCCTACTTTAAAGCATGGAACATGCAGGTGATTTGGGAAGTGTAGACAGACCTGAGAAAACGAGCCTGTTTCAGAGGAACATCGTCACAACGAATACTTCTGGAAGCTTAACAGAACTAACTCTGCTGTCCTTTTCATTGTTTTTAATTAATATTTTTGTTTTAATTGATAGCAAAATAGTTTATGGGTTTGGAAACTTGCATGAAAATATTTTAGCCCCCTCAGATGTTCCTGCAGTGTTGAAATTCATCCTACAGAAGTAACCGCAAAACTCTAGAGGGGGAGTTGAGCAGGCGCCAGGGCTGTCATCAACATGGATATGACATTTCACAACAGTGACTAGTTGAATCCCTTGTAACGTAGTAGTTGTCTGCTCTTTGTCCATGTGTTAATGAGGACTGCAAAGTCCCTTCTCTTGTGATTCCTAGGACTTTTCCTCAAGAGGAAATCTGGATTTCCACCTACCGCTTACCTGAAATGCAGGATCACCTACTTACTGTATTCTACATTATTATATGACATAGTATAATGAGACAATATCAAAAGTAAACATGTAATGACAATACATACTAACATTCTTGTAGGAGTGGTTAGAGAAGCTGATGCCTCATTTCTACATTCTGTCATTAGCTATTATCATCTAACGTTTCAGTGTATCCTTACAGAAATAAAGCAGCATATGAATAACCTGCCTCCTGTCTTTTCATTCTGCCTGGTGGAATCGCTATAAGGTGATACTCCTAATCCAGAAACCTAAATGACTTATTCTTCCAGGATATACTCAGTTTAGTGCAGGTGCACAGAACATAGGAATTATAAACAAACCTGTAAAAACCACTTGATTGACAAATAAATAATTAAAAACAAACAGAAACCACCCTGACCTAAAATAGTATTTCCCAGATTTTCACATCCCTGAAAAAGAAAAGGATGAATTGGTTTGATTTGGCCAGGGGATTAGGGAGGGAATCCCCGATGAAGCATGGCACTGAGAAGCCATCTTGGTCCCTGTTTGTTGGGTGCTTCCTCGCTGTGCCTTTCCCCATGTGCCCTCTGGAGCCCGAGGTCCAGGTTGAACGTGACCATCTCAACTGCAGCTGCCTCCACCTGCCAGCTGAATGACACCCTCGCTCCTTCTTATGGATATGGCTCACTAAGGAAGCTGCCCATTTGGGCCCATGCACTTCAGTTAGGGGGAACATGCAGGGATGCTGTGGGCAGAGGCAGGGGGTTGGCCTGGCATTGAGGCTCCCCAGTTGCCGCTGCTTCTAGACTAGCACCACACACCAGTGTCTTTTGTTCACCTCTGAGGCTCGTGTTCTTGGGTCATCCAACCTGCCCACACCCATGTGGCCCTTATGGCACAGCACAAGAGGCCCCATGTGACAGGTGTCTGCTGCACTCTCCTGGTGGAAGAGGCTTCAGACCATAAGGACCCCTCGTCAAACTACAAGCAGAACTGGGTGGGAGGAGAGGGTGTTAGTCTTAACTGGGTCCCATGCTGAGGGTGATAAAAGCAAAGGGCAGAAGCCCTTTGGTGCTAACGTTTGCCTTCTGAGAAGGGAACTGAACCTGTCAGCAAGAAACCATGAGCACTTTTAGGAATGTGGCACATCCCCTTGTGTGTGTTTCCTTACAGAAATTAGCCATGAAAACCTTGAAACCAATGAAGTCTGTCTAGTCATGTGGGGCCCCAGGGACAATGAGGCTGGGTCAGGGGATGAGGAGTGGCTGCCCTCACTGCTCCCAAGGGAGTGGGCTGAGTTCCTGAGGCTACAGCAAGGAAAGGAGCCCCACGGGGAGAGGGGAGAGAAGACAGGCCTGGGATGGAGAGGGGGCCCCACCTGCCTTCACTAAGGGCTTTGGCCCCGGCCTATGCTCTCGATCCACTTTGGCTGAGCCCTGGGCCTTCAGCATCCAGACGCATGCTCTCCTTCCTACCCACGTGCTCTTTCCCATTCCGGAACTCTTTCTCACTGCGGCAGTTCCTTGCTCTCCAGTCCTCGGTCCACCCTCCTTCTCAGCCCCTTCCCACCCTAATGCCCCTCCGCATCTGCCCTAGATTCTATGGTTTGCACTTCACTCGTTTCCCTCCTCACTCCTGTTATCCCTTTGCCCTTCTAGCCTGCTTGGCCTGCAAAACCTGAGTGGATGGCTCGAGCTCTGCTGAGGAAAAGCACCCTGGCCTAAAATTCCGTCCCACTACTCTGTCACTTGGCCCAAAGTCCCAAGACCGCCTCCACCACCTTTCTCACCCGGGAGACTGAGGTCTATCCGGAGTCGGCTTCTATTGCTTGCTTCGTGATGCGTGCCTGCCCTTCACACTTCAGCATCTTGTGAAGCACCTACACGCATCAGAGCCGACACGCACCATCGCTCCCGTTTACCAGATGAGAAAACAGGTTAAGAAGCTTGCCTAAGGTCACACAGCTAATAAGTGACAAGCCACACCCTAGACACACCTCTAGCATATCACTCATGACACTAAATTGTCGTAAAAAATAGACACATCACAATAAAACCATCATGCACAGTGCTCAGTACTCAGAAGGCATTTGTTTGTTGAATACGCGATTTTAAGAGTGACACCCCTAAGGCTCAGGAGAAATGAGGGTAAATTTCCACTTAACAATTTGTCAGCAGAGAAACATTTTCTCCCTCATAATTAATGGGATCAGAATATCAAGAACCTCTCTGCTTGTGGTTAACGAGGTGGGCTCTGGCACCAGGCTACCAGGGTTCAAATCCTGGCTGCTCTGCCACTTCGTAGTCATGAGACTGGGCAAGTTACCCTCTCTGAGCTTGATCCTTCACCTGTGAGACCTAAAATTTCTACTTTGCAGAATCCCATGTGGGAGACATAATACAAGTGCTTAGTGAGGGGACTGGCACCCAGTAAACACACTAAATGCCAACAAACATTTCATTCCCAGCACCAAAGACACCGCTCTGGTGTCTGTGACCTTACCCTGCAAGCCTCAAGACACTATGTCCACTCCCAAAGCAGTGTGGGGTGTTGGCTTGAGGGACAAACTTGGGTTTGAATATCAGCTCTGCCTCTTTCCAGCTGTGTGACCTGGAACAAATGCTGCTCTCCACAAATTTCAGTGTCCTCATAGGCATAAATGAATACCCACACCTCATAGAGTTGTTGTGAGCATTGAAAATGCCTGGCTGGGCGCGGTGGCTCACGCCTGCAATCCCAGCACTTTGGGAGGCTGAAGCGGGCAGATCACCTGAGGTCAGGAGTTCGAGACCAGCCTGGCCAACATGGTGAAACCCTGTCTCTACTAAAAATACACAAATTAGCCAAGTGTTGTGGTGTGTGCCTGTAGTCCCAGCTACTCAGGAGGCTGAGGCAGATGCATCACTTAAACCTGGGAGGCGGAGGTTGCGGTGAGTCGAGATCACGCCACTGCATTCCAGCCTGGGCAACAGAGCGAGACTCCGTCTCAAACAAACAACCAAACAAAAAGAAAATGCCTATTAAGTACCTGGCATATTGCACATGTAAACCTAACTGCAATGATTACAACACAGTTGGGGAAATCAGAATTAGATGGGTGCCTAGGACCCATCTGGAAACACTGTAACTGGACTGGTAAGGAGACCAAAGGCAAGGAGGCTGTTGTGGGCCCTGTTTCGACCAAGCAGGCCGGCCAGGCACTGGAGGGGTGGGGTCACTGAAAATGACAGGGAATTGCCCCCTGACATGATAAAATGTCATGCACAGTCTGCCTCCACGCTCTGGCTCCTTGGCCGTCGCTGCTGTTTTATGCCTCCTGATCCCTCTGGCTCTGGCTCCAAGGAGTTAGAGGTGTTTGAGAACAGTGGAGTCTCAAAACTGAAAAGGTTGCAGAGATTGTAGCACAGCCCCCTCATTTGACAGACAAGGAACAGGGATCAGAGAAGAGCAACAACGTGCACAGTGTCACACGTGAGATAGCAGCCCTCTCAGCTGGGTTCAGGTCTTCAGGGGCCTTTCTGGCATTCTTTATGGTATTTCACACTGCATTCTTGTGGTTTTTAGGGATTGGAGCTGTTAAAAAACTTCATTCCACATGCAGTGTCCACAATGACACAGGCGTAGAAAATGTGCTGATCTGCAGAATCTGCTGGTAGAGGCCAGGGGTCTGTCCCTCCGGGTAGAGGATACCAGGAAGGGAAATGCGAGGCAGCAATGCATGAGGGGAAAGCTAGGTCAATGTCCATCACCTTGGCCTTGTAAACAGGAACATCCTGGTAGACAGTTTCAATGGATGGATCAACAGGACCTGGCGCCAGACTTGGCAGTGAAGAGTTTCCAGCTCAGATGAGACACAGGGAGGTGATATGTTTGACAAGAATGGGATGTGTCTAGTTTGTGCTGATTTAAAAGTATATAGAATGCTCTAGCATGTTCAGTGGGGAATGGCTACCACCATTCTCATAAGCACCAGACCCCAAAGACTTGGGATGAACAAGGACCTTGCCTTATCAAAAACAAAACCTAGTAAAGCAGAGGTCCCCAACCCTTGGGCCACGGACTGATGCTGGTCTGTGACCTGTTAGGAACTGGGTCGCAGAGCAGGAGGTGAGTGGCAGGAGAGCAAATCTTCCCATCTGTATTTACTGTGGCTCCCCATCACTTGCATTGCCGCCTGAGCTCGGCCTCCTGTCAGAGCAGTGGTGGCATTAGATTCTCATAGAAGTGAGAACCCTATTGTGAACCATGCATGTGAGGGATCTAGGTTGTGTGCTTCTCATGAGATTCTAATGTCTGACGGTCTGTCACTGTCTCCCATCACCCCCAGTTGCAGGAAAACAAGCTCAGGGCTCCCACTGATTCTACATTACGGTGAGTTGTATAATTCCTTCATTATATATTACAATGGAATAATAGAAATAAAGTGCACAATAAATGTAATGCACTTGAGTCATCCTAAAACCACCACACCATCCCCACCAAAGGTTCATGGAAAAATTGTCTTCCACAAAACCAGTTCCTGGTGCCAAAAAGGTTGGGGACTGCTGGAATAAAGCATGACTTAAGATTGGAAACTAAACACTCACAGGCAGATCAGAACATTTGTTTTGCCACTCACAGTAACAGTGATGTCATTAAGAGATGAGTATAAAAGAGCACAATTAACTGCCTGAGCATGCACGCCCAGACTTTTCAAAGCAAGAGGGTTTTCCTCATCCAAGGTGAGCACCGAATGTGAGAATTAAAGGGGCGAAGGGAGGAGGGAAAGGGGAGTGACCGCTTAAAGGACACAGATTTTCTTTTCAGGGTGATGAAAATGTTCCAGAACTAGATAGTGGGGATAGCTGCACAGCCTTGTGAATATACACTTTAAAATGGTTACTTCATATGATTTTTATTAGGATAAAAAAAGCAAGATCAGCACCATAAAACAGGGCAAGAAAGAAACAACAAAATATATATATTTTTTTTAAATCAAAAGATACGGTAGTAATAAGCCTCAACTTATACAACAGAACCATCACAGGGAAGAGTAACAAGCACTGAAATAGTTGCAGGAAGACAACCAGAGCTTGAAAACTCACATCTAGGCTGGGTGTGGTGGCTCATGCCTGTAATCCCAGCACTTTTGGAGGCTGAGGCAGGAAGATCACTTGAGGCCAGGAGTTCAAGACCAGCCTGGGCAACATAGCAAGACCCTATCTCTTAAAAAAAGAAAAGAAGAAGAAGAAGAAGAAAGAGGAAGAAGAAGAAGAAGAAAGAAGAAGAAGAAGAAGAAGAAGAAGAAGAAGAAGAAGAAGAAGAAGAAGAAGAAGAAGGAAGAAGAAGAAGAAGAAGAAGAAGAAGGAAGAAGAAGAAGAAGAAGAAGAAGAAGAAGAAGAAGAAGAAGAAGAAGAAGAAGAAGAAGAAGAAGAGGAAGAAAGAAGAAGAAGAAAGAAGAAGACGAAGAAGAAAGAAGAAGAGAGAAAAAAAAGCCAGGTATGGTGCCATGACTGTGGTCCCAGCTACTCAGGAGGCTAAGGTGGGAGGACTGCATGAACCTCAGAGTTTGAGGCTGCAGTGAGCTATGATCATGCCACTGTACTCCAGCCTTGGCCACAGAGTGAGACCTTGTCTCTAAAACAAACAAACAAACAAAAAAACTCACATCTTTCTATTCCAGAAGTGGAACTCTGCCAAATCACCAACTGGATGAAGAGGAAAATCAGGGGATTTGATCCCTGTTCATTGAATTTGCTGGCTGCCTGTGTTCATAGCTCGGCCAACAATAATTGTTGTCTTTATACCACCACCAGTACACTTTTTTTAGTATTATAATGAAAAAACCCTTGTTTTATCTGCAAAGTTTATTTTATATAGCACACATTTATATGGAACTGTAACAGTGTTTCAACACAAGACATTTGTGCAGAAAAATAACAGAAACTCTTTTGTTAGGATGACTGTCTCTGTTTTATACATGAAAGAGCTAGTATATAAAAATAGTTTTTAAACCAAAGGTAACCTTCTCTATTCTATATCAAAAGTACAATACTCTGAGTGGCAAAGAACCAGGGAATCTGAAAGAATTACCTCCTTTTACTAATCCAAGACTGGCAGCCAAAAGGAACACTGGCCTGCTTCAGACTATTTACGATTCAACACTGAAAACTCATTAGGAGAATTAATCTGCACTTGAATTTTATGGAATCATATACTGTGTGTGCATACATATGTGTATGTACATCTGTGTGCACTTCTGTGTGCCCATCATGCGAACTCACTGGCAGCCAGTGGCTAGAGAAAGGCAAGCAAATTTTGGTTGTATCTCAAGCCTGAGTGTATACTCAACGACAGAACTAGAGAGTACAGGCAGAAAAGTACTTTAAACATTTAGAGGAATTAAACATACCCCATGGGACAACAGCCATGTACTCCTTTATGTACACAATAAAAATAATATATGTTTCTGTAGATAAACACCAATATGTCCTTCAAAAGGAAACACTGACAAGAGCATGAAAGGTGCTGACTGTTCCAAGATGGGGCTTTACAGGACTCCTGGCATTTGAGGCTATTAGTGCCTGTGTACTCACTGGCACAGATGGGTGGAGTTAAAAATATACATATATCATGGTAAAATACAATTCATTGGATTTTGCAACCTTTGGTATTTTTATATTAGAAACAATCTGACAGCTCTTGTGAACGATCCTGTGGCTCTTGCATAATCTATTATGTTCTCTACAAGATCAACTGTGAGTTTTTAGCTGTCAAAATTGTCACTGGTACACGGAAAAAGCATTACTTGGCTGGGTGCAGTGGCTCACACCTGTAATCCCAACACTTTGGGAGGCCAAGACGGATAGATCACTTGAGACCAGGATTTCGAGACCAGCCTGGTGAACATGGTAAAACTCCATCTCTACTAAAATAGAAAAAATTAGCCCGGTGTGGTGGCACACGCCTGTAATCCCAGCTATTGGGGAGGCTGAGACAGGAGAATTGCTTGAGATGAGGAGGCGGAGGTTGCAGTGAGCTGAGATTGCGCCACTGCACTGCAGCCTGGGCGACAGGGCAAGACTCCGTCTCAAAAAAAAAAAAAAGAAAAAGAAAACGCATTACTTTAAGATTTCAAATATATACTGAAAGAGAATTAGTTCTGCAATCAGATTCTTCTAGAAACTCCACAGTTACAGTTTCAGGAAAGCATCCTTGATGCACTCACTCCAGCAAACACATTGGTGGGACAACACAAGAATGAGAGACAATGATGATTTTCCAAAGAAAACAAAAACCACTCTTTACTTAGAACTCTTGCTTAGACACAAGAGAACAAGATGATTTTAACATCTGAGATATACATCAAGGTGGCCTTTTGACAGTTTCTTTCAATTTTTCAGTGTCACTTCCTTTACCAGGTTCAAGTCAGAAGCAGAAAAATTTGAGGACTGATGGGCCCAGGAGTTGAGTTATCCAGAGTGGAAGATGTATTTATCTCCCAGGCTAAGTAAGGTTTACGTATCTGACCAGAGGGAAAAATAAAAGAAAGATTAGTAGAGAAGATGCTAGTCTCACAGCAACTTGTCCCTGGCCTCCCTTCAGGGCACATGCCCAGGACTCTCAGCAGCCCCTCTGGAGTTGCTGACACATTGGTCCTATAAATGTCCTCCACTTCCCCAGTCCCCAACCAGGCCCAAGGTGCTTCTCAATTTCAAAGAGAACTTCTCAAGGAAAGAAAAACAAGAGGCTTCTGGTTTTGGAAACAGGTTGAGGCTTATTCCGAAGACCTCCCTAATCTTCTGCCCTAAGCAACTGTCTGTGTGCTTGCCAAGCAACCAGCAGACCAGGAGCTCAGAGGAATCTGAGATACAAGCTTGAAAAGAACATTATTTTTTTTTTTGAGACAGAGTCTTGTTCTGTCACCCAGGCTAGAGTGCAGTCGCATGATCTCCGCTCACTGCAACCTCCGCCTCCTGAGTTCAAGTGATTCTCCTGCCTCAGCCTCCAAAGTAGCCGGGATTACAGGCATGCATTACCACACCCGGCTAATTTTTGTATTTTTAGTAGAGACGGGGTTTCACCATGTTGGCCAGGCTGGTCTCAAACTCCTGACCTCAAGTGATCTGCCTGCCTTGGCCTCCCGAAATGCTGGGATTACAGGCGTAAGCCACCGCACCTGGCCAGAACTTATTTTTTATATCTGGCATGAAATGTGGGACATAAAAATTAGAATGAAGTCATCTACTCTCTCAAAACCAACTTAATGGAAGACTCTCATATCATTCCTGCAGACCCACAACTGTCTTCTCCTTCTCTTCCAAAGCTATATGGTGCAAAGACTGCCCTAGAGCAGCTAGAAGGAGGGGAGGGAGGTTCAGGGTCAATTGCCTTTCAAGAAAAAGGTACATGAGATGAAGACTTACCCAAATGAGGAGAAACAGGTTTGCTTCTTCTCTTATCATCTAAAGGTATCTGGGGACTTTGGCGAGATGTCATGGAATCCTTCAGAGTTTGTTTGTGCCTGTCAGGAGAAAAATGTGACAAAGATAGTTCTGTGTGACTTACAATGTTGGTGATCTTGTCACAGATACGCTGCTCCTCATAATTCACACTAACAGAGGATCTGCTGGTGGTGTTGGTTTCATCTGCCTTTCTGGTTTTCGTTGTATGACTGGTCATTCTTTTGGAAGATGGTCTGGAAAGAGACAGTTTGGTTAGAATTCCAATTATTCCCAAACCAAGGCTCTGGCCTAAAAGAAGCTTTGTCCTTTGATTAACTTCTAAGAAATGCCTTGGAATTAAAAAACATTTCAGAATCATAGAACAGGATGACTGAAGGGAACCCTAGAGATCACAGGACACACTGATTTTCAAACTGTATTCCAGAAAGCTCTAGGTCCCACGGAAGCACCAGGAGTAGGAGCAGCTAAGCAAGCAGGACTCCAGAAACCCTACCCCTCCCTTAGATTGGTCAAGGATGCGGCCAGTGAGGTGTAGTAACAGAACTGGTACAGGTCTTCTAGCTCTAATGCTCCTTCCACATCATCACACCTCTCAGCAGACTCCTGTTCCTGTGGGCCTTGCAGATGAATGTCTTCTCAGGCAATTGCCCATGTAGCATTCCTTTCCATGAATTGGTTCCTGCTCTCCTGACCTTTTGACCTTGTTTCCTTACATTGACAATGAGCATATTATGGCTGGGCATGGTGGCTTATGCCTGTAATCCCAGCACTTTGGGAGGCCGAGTTGGGCAGATCACTTGAGCCAAGGAGGTTCAAGACCAGCCTGGCCAACATGGTGAAACCTCATCTCTTAAAAAAAATGAAAAATAAAAAAATAATAAGATGAGGATCTCACTGTCACACTTAGAGTTGTGATGATAATTGAAATAGGTAATATAAAATGCCTGGTATATAGCAATCACTCAATAAATGTCTTCTTGCCCAACTTTATGAGATAACATTAACCAATGTGAACAAAAGTAAAGTTTGGAGCCAGATGTATCTGGAATTGAATTTGGGCTCTGCCCTTTAATAGCAGAATATTGGGCAAATAAAGCCCCTAGCCTCTCTGACCCTCAGTCTCCTTGTCTTTATAAATGGGGATGATGATCCTTACCTAGCAAGGCTGTTGTGGGGATGAGTTTATTTCTGTTAAGTCAAATATATGACATGGTGTTTGGTACAAACTAAGAGCACAAGGGATCATATTATTTAGCATTCTAAGAATGTCAATCATAATCCTGCCAAGTTTATTTAGATAAGCTGGCTAAGTGACTCACCTTGAAACTACTTCCTGTATTGAAGTGTCTTTCATGCTTTTTTGTCTGAAGTTTTTCAAATCGCCATTAAAATATGTTTTTGGCTCTTTACGGACCTGGCTAGTACCGTCTTCTAGAAATACCAGCTTGTGTGTCATTTTCTTGGCATTGTTGAATGGTATTTTAAATTTGGTAGGTGAGCCTGTGTCATTTAGAATGGCTAGGAAAAAAAATAACACAATTAAATATGGAGTTTCAATAAAGAATTCAAGAAAAAGTGAAGGCTATGATCCTGATGGGATGGGGAGTGGGTATCACCTGCCTGAAGGCAGGAAGAGTCAAGCAGCAGTACTCCTGGGAGGCAGGCCCAGCAGTCACAGTGTTTCCCAAGCCATGTCCCGGGCCACTGCTCAGCACACACACTCACTCTGCCCTTGAGGCACCAAGAGGCTACGTTTAAGAAATCTGTCCTTTTTCCTTTGCTAGGAAAGAATAATGACCAGTGATAAGACTGCTCCAGATTCTCGCCCCTCCCCTGATCACTCACCTAGCCAATTCTGTTTGTGCATTTCGTCTTACCTCTAATTTTTTTTTTTTGAGATGGAGTCTCGCTCTGTTGCCCAGGCTGGAGTGCAGTGGCACGATCTCCACTCACTACAAGCTCTGCCTCCAAGGTTCACACCATTCTCCTGCCTCAGCTTCCCGAGTAGCTGGGACTACAGGCACCCGCCACCACGCCTGGCTAATTTTTTATATTTTTAGTAGAGATGGGGTTTCACCGTGTTAGCCAGGATGGTCTCGATTTCCTGACCTCGTGATCTGCCCACCTCGGCCTCCCAAAGTGCTGGGATTACAGGCGTGAGCCACTGCCCTGCCTCGTCTTACCTCTAATATTACCTTCTACCTTTGGCTTTCCTCAATGCCCTAAGGCAGACTGAGGGGCTCTTACTGCTATGTTCTCATTGTATTTTCACCAAACTTCTTTCAACCCAATCATCTTGTGGCAGTATTATGGTTTGCTCATATGTTTGTCTTCCCACTGGCTATGGCTCCTTCAAGCTGAGGCCATGTCTTTTCACCCCTTCATCCCCAGCACCCAGTAGAGGACCTGACTTTCCTGTTCAATATCCACTAATGGGAAAAATATGGACAAATAGTGTTTTCTCAAATGGCAATTACTGCTACTATAAAGTGGTTCCTACTTGTAATGGAGTCAATGATACATTTGAGAAAGCATTCTTATTATGACATGGTTTCAATTTTTTTTTTTTTTTTTTTGAGACAGAGTCTCGCTCTGTCACCCAGGCTGGAGTGCAGTGGCGCAATCTTGGCTCACTGCAAGCTCCGCCTCCCGGGTTCACGCCATTCTCCTGCCTGAGCCTCTCCGAGTAGCTGGGACTACAGGCGCCCGCCACCACGCCCGGCTAATTTTTTGTATTTTTAGTAGAGATGGGGTTTCACCGTGGTCTCGATCTCCTGACCTTGTGATCCGCCCGCCTCGGCCTCCCAAAGTGCTGGGATTACAAGCATGAGCCACCGCACCCGGCCTTCAATTTTTCTTAATGAAGTGGAAAGTGGAATTCCACCTGTGGTCAATCATGGATGCCTTGAGGAGCTGAGCTATGAAATGCTGGCAATCCTCACATTCAACTGAGAAAGAGCTGCTGTCTACAGTCTATTAGCATGATCTTTAAAATAATAAGCAGCAGCAGCTGATATTTATTGAGAGTTTATGTGTGAGACACTGTTTTTAGCATTACATGGATTTACCTCACTGAAATCTCATATCCACTCTAGGAAAAGGACATTAGCTTCCCCTTTTTCAGACGGGAAAAACTCAGCACAGAAAGGTTAAGTGACCTGCCCAAAGCCACACAGCTCAAAAGCAGAGGAGCCCCTGGATATGAACCTAAGCAGTCTAGCTCGTAAATGGTAACTAACCTGATGGAAACATTTCATTCAATGAGTCCTTGTCACTTTCTTCATTGTCAGCCTCAGCCTCTTCATATATGTCATGGCTGGATGTCTCTGCGACCTACGATTAAAAAAGGAAATCTTGATTATACCTAATATTCAATCATCCTGGTTTAGAATTTCAATGAAGTGTGACTTCAAAGCTGGACTGATGGCTAATTTTTGTCATTTCAACGAAAAGGTAAAAAAATCTAACCTCTTTTAACTGGCCCCAAGAATCTACAGGGGATAGGGACAGATGCCCGTAGCTGTGTCTTTTAGCTAGGAAGACACTCAAGAATGAAAGATTTCCTTGGGCAGGAGCCAAGGGAATACAACTTTGGGTTGGCATTTGTTCTCTGCCTGCTCAGAACCTTAACTAAGGCAGGATAGGACTAGTCAGTGAATAGCTAAAAAGTTTTTGACTGCTGTTTTTTTTTTTGGGAGGGGGGAGGACAAAGTCTCACTCTGTTGCCCAAGATGGAGTGCAGTGGCACGATCATAGCTCACTGCAGCCTGAAACTTTGGGACTCAAGTGATCCTCCCATCTCAGCCTCCCAAGTAGCTGGGACTACAGGTGCGTGCCAACACACCTGGCTAATTTTTAAACTGTTTTATAGAGACAAGGTCTCACTATGTTGTCCAGGCTGGTCTTGAGCTCCTGGGCTCAAGAGATCCTCCTGCCTTGGCCTCCCAAAGTGCTGGGATTACAGGCGTGAGCGACCGCACCCAGCCTTTGGTTGCTGCTTGAGGGAAAACTCCCAGTGAGTTGAATGAACTTTGACATGATGACTCCCAGCACTTTTTGGAAATGGCATTTCTACTCTAAATTCTCATGTCATTTAATGTAAATGACCACAACTGGGTAATTACAAACAGACAAAATATCAGTCTTATAGCATAGAATGTAAAAAGCACAGAATCTGGAGGAAAAAGGCCTTGAATACATGCGCTCCATCAAAAGACATGACATTGGGGTAAGCAAATAATTATGAAACAGACCACAAAGACACTCACCATAAGGGAAAAAATGATAAATTTGAACTTGTTAAAATGAAGAACTTCTGTCTGGTTCATCAATAGACATTAGGAGAGTGTGAGGCAAACTATGGCATGGAAGAAGATACCTGCAATATATATATCCAAAGGACTCCTAACCAGTGTAGGTAAAAATGCCTACAATTCAATCAGAAAAAGGCAGGTGACAAAATAGGAAAATGGGCAAATGATTTGAAAAGGTACTTCACCAAAGCAAATCTCCAACAGGCCAGTAAGCATTTATGAAAAGGTGCCTGACTTCATTAGTCATCAGAAAATACTGGTAAATTCAACAACATTAAAATCAGAATGCAGGGTGCGGTGGCTCAAGCCTGCAATCCCAGCACTTTGGGAGGCTGAAGTGGGTGGATCGCTTGAGCCCAGGAGTTCAAGGCCAGCCTAGGCAACATAGCAAAATCCCGTTTCTACAAAAAAAAATAAAAATAAAAAATAAAAAATTAGCCAGGTATGGTGGCATGCACCTGTAGTCTCAGCTACTTGGAAGGGTGAGATGGGTGGATTGCTTGAGCTTGGGAGGTGGAGGTTGCAGTGAGCCAAGACTGCACCACTGTGTTCCTGCCTGGGTGACAGAGCAAGACTCTATCTCAAAAAAAAAAAAAAAAAAGAAAAAAGAAAAAAGCTTCTATCCAGGAGAGGATAGCATTAAGAAAAGATAAACTGGCCGGGCATGGTGGCTCACACCTGTAATCCCAGCAGTTTGGGAGGCTAAGGCAGGTGGATCACCTGAGGTCAGGATTTCGAGACCAGTCTGGCCAACATGTTGAAACTCTTTCTCTAATAGTAATACAAAAATAGCTAGGCATGGTGGTGCACGCCTGTAATCCCAGTTACTCGGGAGGCTGAGGCAGAAGAATCACTTGAACCCAGGAGGTGGAGGCTGCAGTGAGCCGAGATCACACCACTACACCCTAGCCTGGGTGACAGAGCAGGACTCTGTCTCAAAAAAAAAAAAAAAAAAAAAAAAGAGAGAAATGATCAGCGTTTGAGGTGATGGATTTGCTAATTATCCTGATTTGATCAGTACGCATTGTATACAAAAAAAAGAAAAAGAAAAGATAAGCTGTGAACTGGGAGAAGGTATCTGCAACACATAACCAAAAAAGAAGCAGTATCTATAACATTTAAAGAACTACAATGAGACAAATCAACCCAAAAGTCTTGGGCAAAAGATCGAAAAAAATATTTCACACAAAAGAAACATGAGAGCTAACTAAAGATATGAAAATACGGTCAACCTTGTTAATAATCAGGGAAATGCAAATGTAATACTTTATTTCATTACCACCAAATTGGGTAAAGTGAAAAACTTGGCAATAATGTGAAACAAGAGGCATTCTTATACACTGCTGGTAGGAGTATGGAGACTACCTTTGAGGCATTCACATCTGTCTTTCTCGTCCGCTTCATAATTTCTTCTATTCTCTATTTAAAGGAAAATAAAAATTCAAACATGAAAACAGATTAGAAACCAAACAGTTGTCCTAAAGGATTTGATTATCCCCATTTCACAGAGGTGGACAATGGCAGTGATTGCTCCAAAACCACAAATATTACCAACAAAAGGCTTACGGTGGCAGTTGAGTCCCTATCCGAATCCCAGTTTCAGCTATAAAATGCCCTGAATGATGACCGCTGTATTTGTTATAACACAAACATCCAAATGACATCTCACTCCTAATTTTGCATATGCAGAAATTCATTACTTAGACTAAGCATATATTATTGCAAACCAATTAGAGCTTTTAACATAATTTTAGTCTTTAGTCTTCAGTTAATTCCTGAAGCCAATGTTAACGAAAATAATACACCTCAATGATGCCACACTGTTATTGTGTTAATGAAGAGAGAAGATAGGAGGTGGAGGAGAAATATATTTTTAGAGGACAGGAATTCTCTCTCCTGTGCACACTTCCTTCCCTGCAGTGAGGAGAGTTGTAGCTCCCTGGCCCCCTCAAGGTGACCAATCTACTACCAGATAGGCCTTGCAGCAACTCAGCCTGGACCAGGGTTGCAGATGAACTCACATGTGGCCCTACCTTAAAAATAGCCTGCACCTTGGCCTCTCAAAGAGGCCTGCAGTTTCTGCTTCTCCCCATGTAGTTGCTGCAATTTCCAGCCAGTTTAGAAGAAAGTCTTAACTTCCACCAACCCCTACCATGACTGGAGTCCTCCTGCTCAGAGGAGTTTTGTTACCAGAGGTTTGATATAGTGAGGCATCACTGTAATGGCCACCAAGGGTCCATGAGGGGGAGGCATGATCAGTAAGAGGACAGCCTTCTATGTAGGAGAGGTCAGATCCTTGGATAAGGAAGAGAATCGAGTGGGAAAACCACTAGGACCTAGCATATATCAGATTTGTGATTTTTAAAAACATGCTGATATCAGGTGCCCAACATTGTTTTAAACACAGAATCAAGTCCCCCCAAACAGAGAGCGAGTACCTTTTTCCTTTCTAACCGTTCTTGTAAATTTTGTAACATAATTCTCTCGTGTTCTTTCTTGCGTTTGTCAGCTTCCTCTTGAGCTTTTATTTTGGCATCCCTTTTCTAGGAAATTTGCATAAAAATATCATTTAATCTCAAGATACCTGAGTGACATCAGAGAACTCTAGTTTAAAAATTTCAATGGTAAATGTTATCTAGTATAACAACAGAGTGTAACCTTTTGAATGAGGGTTCCTATATTATGATTTTGTGGATTGTCAATTTTCAAAGCACTAGTTAGAATGCACAAAGCTAGGCTAAATGTTATCTTGAGGATTCAGGACCACAGGGTCATCGTTATGAACATCACACCATCCTAATTCAAAGTATGTGACTGTGGAGCTATCCATTAACACAGTAACAGGAGCCAACAGCCTGACATTTCTCAAAAGCACTGAGAGGATTCTTGAAGGCACCCTCCTGAGAAATGCAAGCATAAACAATCATATATAAAACATATGACCAATGCTGGTGAATGATACACTAAAAACTGGGAATATAAATTGGGCTATGGTAATAATTCAAACTGAGTATAGTCTGAGCTCAGTTTGGGCACTTATTTACCCAGTGATTTGACTTTAGATAGATGAGACATTCTTCAGTTAATGATTTTAAACCTGTAGAAGTATGTATGGTTTATCTTATCTGTCACAGGGGTGTAAGGTCCAGTTGATGGAGTTGTATATGGTACCACAGAATGCAAGATGGGGGAAACCAATGTAGGATGTGGAATCTGTTTAAGCAATTTGGATTTCAAATTAAGGACTACTAATCTACAATTTGCTGTTTTCTGCTTATTTCACTAGGAAAACATTCTATGGTTTTCTGAGGATTGCTGACAATGACCTGCAGTGGTACTGGGTAATAGAGACTGTAACATAAAAATGCAGCCAGAGGTTGGGCACAGTGGCTTACATCTGTAATCCCAGCACTTTGGGAAGCTGAGGCGGGCGGATCACCTGAGGTCAGGAGTTCCAGACTAGCCTGGCCAACATGATAAAACCCCATCTCTACCAAAAATACAAAAATGAGCTGAGCGTGATGTCAGACGCCTGTAATCCCAGCTACTTGGGAGGCTGAGGCAGGAGAATGGCTTGAACCTGGGAGGCAGAGGTTGCAGTGAGCCAAGATCCTGTGACTGCACTCCAGCCTGGCTGAGAAGAGTGAAACTCCGTCTCAAAATAAATAAATAAATAAATAAAATAAAAAAATAAAATGCAGCTAGAGAATCTGCTCATGTCTTCTTTCTCAGAGACAGAGATTTTTGCTCTGGGTTCCATCTGAACTTTATAATCTGGTTCTCATCCCCTGATAAATTGTCAAGCCAGCAAACCTGCAGTGGTGCTTCCTGGTCTTCCTGATCCAACCATCCTTTCTTCTTTTTAGTCTCCTTTTGTCGCTGCCCATCTTTGAGTTTCAAGTGGTCTTCTGCTTGGCCTCCAACTGCTTCCTTTGCCATGTCTTTTGATTTCTTAATGACCCTGAGAGTATTTAAATAATTGTTAGTATTTATCTTGATTGCTACCATACTCAGCTTGCACTAGTATGTGAGTTTTTATAGTGAAACTTCCTGTGTATAGTAATACAATTTATATCTACACCAGAGTCACTATATCCTCTGTGTTGTTACTATATAGGAATTACACAATTCCACCCTTTTTTAAAGAAAAAAACTAGCCCTCGGGAGCAGAAAAATATTTCAATCAAGTAATAGATTACTTTGCTTGTTAAAAAACACACACACGTGAGAGGAAATCATTCCTTAACTGTCTTTGAGACACGACATCCCCTAAAAGGCCTTATTTACACGTGCTCACACCCAATCTCTCGTGGGGATAATAGAGATAATTTAGAGGAGAGTCTGGTGGTTCCCTAGTATTCAGCACCTTCAAATGCTAAATCAGCTCTGTTTATATCAAGCGATGAATAATATTCTTCGAGTTAGAGTTTTTTTTTTTTGTAATTCATAATATTCTCTTCTTTTTCCCAAGCCCATATAAGCATATGGAAAATGTGTGATTATTTCAAATAACACTAAATACTTAAATCAAAGTCAGTACTGTTGTTATTCCCTGCAGCCAGTGGACAGAGGTTTACATTATAAGGCCCGACATAAAATAGGCCTCAAGATGGAGGAGGAAGAAACCTGTGCTAGAATTTGAATGCACACAACTGTACATGAGATTTGCTGCCCACAAAGGAAATCCTTCTAGCAATGACTCACTGGCCTGATGAGATACAGGTGTCACAAAGATCACAGGAAAAGTAAAACATGAGTAACTATAATTTTCAGGTTTAAAAATCCTGACGTTACAAGTCTTTTAAAATAAAGGGCTGACATTAGTGAACACAAACAGATCTGTTCTTATATACCACTCTGGTGCTGAGAGATCAAATCCTGAATGTGAGTTTGGTCTCTGTGCATCCTCCTAGCACACCTTAATGGCACGTGATGTATGGAGGCTAAAAAGGACTGTGCCATTTATCCACACACCACGGTCCTTAGCCATTTACAAGGGCTTGAAATGCTTCCTATACAGGCAATGAGGAACTTCTGATCTTCACTGAAGAGAGTCAATTGTTCTTTGAGAATTTATAACTTGAGGGTAAAATTTTGACTTTCAAAAATTTGGGCCCCACTCAAGATTTATAGCATAGGAAGGAAGACTTTGTGCTGACCTTCGCTGCATTTCTTCCCGTTGTATTTCTTCTTCCTCTTTTTCTCTTTGTTCACGAGCAAGGCGGCGCAATTCTGTCAAAATTTTTGTTGCCGCCTCAGCATTCATAATACCTGCAGTACTCTTATTACCAGACTCTAGTTTAAATAAATATGTGCAACAGTTAGAGAGCTAATCAACTCTCACTTCAACAAAGAAGTGCAACACAATCCAAAACATTAATATATATATATATGTGCGTAGTCCAAAATTTATAAATCACAAGCAAACTATAGGTGATTATATAACAGATTTTGTTCAAACTGCACTCCCAACAACAGCAGAAGCATTTTGTTTCTTTTTAACACCTACTTGTTCCAAAATGAAATAATGTACTTCTACTTTCGTTTTAGTGGTTTTGAGATAACTGAATCAACTGACCCCATGGGAAAAGAGTAAGAAATACTGAATATAGAAGACAAGCTTATGCTCGGTCCAAACGAAGGGTACAAATATCTTAAATACTCAAACAGAAATGTATCTGGTATACATTTTGAGATCTGTGCATCGTTTCTACTATATAATTACTATTTAGCTAAACCTTGATAATAGTGTGTACATTTGGTTGATCATAGAGTAGCTAACTGTAGATAACAAAACTATCAGTAAAATAAGGTGAGTACACAGAGGCATATTATAATACTTTGGTCTATATAACTACTAATTTATTTTAAATAAATCACATATGAAAATGAGAAGACATATCAGGAATGAATAATCTGTAATTAAAAGATTGTTTCTGTTACAAAAAATTCACTGTGGAATTCCCTAAAAAAGCAAAATTCCCCAGTGTGTTTTTGAAATTAAGTAATGTCCATGGGTATTAAGAATGCATGTGACAGGCAAAACAGCAATATGGCACTTTCAGGAATACTACACAAATCAAGGGACACCACATTATGGCCTATATATAAAAACGAACCTAAATCTTGGGAAAAACCTGCTCATCCACGAGTGGATGTGCTCTCTCCAAGAACCATCACTATCAGAGCTAGAAGGGATCTTAGGAATCATCTAGATCAAACCTCTCATCCGACTTGTGCTTTTTTTTTGATACAGGGTCTCGATCTCTCATCCAGACTAGAGTGTAAAGGCACTATCACGGCTCACTGCAGCCTCCACCTCCTGGTCTCAGGCAATCCTTCTACCTCAGCCTCCCTACTAGCTGGGACTACAGATGTGTATTACCTTAAGCTAGGCGGTTATGGTATAATATGGCTTACTCTTATCCTCAACCCCCTAACCGAATATATAGCCTACCCTTTCCACATCGGGCTAATTTTTGTGTGTGTGCATACATATATATATATATATATATATTTTTTTTTTGTAGAAACAGGGGTCTCTCTCCTATGTTGCCTGGGCTGGTCTGAAACTCCTTGGCTCAAGCAATCCTCTCACCTCAGCCTCCCAAAGTGCTGGGATTACAGGCGTGAGCTACCATGCCTGGCCAGACCTATGCTTTTAAAAGCAGTTCCAAAAACGGATTTTTCAAAACACAGGGGTGAGAAGAAAGCTTTGGCAAGGACAAGAAGATACATTCCAATGTACCAGAGATTGGTTAGATTCTCTTTATCTAAAAGGAAAATAATTCCCTAAAGTTCTCTCAATTGGGGAATAAAATGAAGTGAACCTTTCCCAGAATACAGTAAGATTTTCTGTATTGCTAAGATAAACTTCTTAGTGAAAGAACTTACCTTCATAGATCATATGCCTTTGGCTCAAAGCCTCACATCTGTTAGTGGTTTTAGAAACTGTTTCTTTCTTCTTCTTGACAGTACTTGATGCACTTTGCACGGACAGGGTGTGTTGAATAGGCATTATTTTATAAGGAAAAGGAGTCTGTGGTGACTGTTTTGAAATAAGTGGTAATGGTGATGGAGGGCGGTTCTTTTGGATTTGCCTGCTGAGAAAAAGTAATACACATTTGCTAATTAATTTTCAGCATACAATTTCATAAAATATAAGATGCTATTATGAGACGACATTATAATCGGGGAATTTTTCTGAAAAGTAAATCTCTTTTTACAGGCTTTTTTCCCTTTACATTTGTGTTACCATGCATACTATATTATTTCACTCATCAAACACTGACACGGAATTTGTTCTAGTAAAATGCCTATCAGGAACAGTTGCGAATAAGCTGCTTACTTAGTGCTGATGGGAGACGGCAGACCACAAACATTTGCAGGAGATGATGACCATTTATAATATTCAGTGTACGATGATAGACGCTTCTTGGCAATAGGGATTAAGGCCTGTTTGTCCATTTCTGATTTCTGAACAGATAAACACAATATGGTAAATTACTAACAATTCTTTTACTGCAGCTGGCTTTTTTTTTTTTTTAAGAGAAAAACATTCTGAATAAAACACAATTAGAATTCTTTAAACTGCAATTTTCTTTTAGAGCATGAGAATCAGGACATTGATATTTGCTTCTGGACTAACAATTTACATTATACAATTCCAGGAGATCACAGAAATAACAAGTTTAAAAGAAATATTATCCTTCAAAACCAAACTCAATTTCCAAATCCTAATTCAGGGTTTAAAACATTTCTCAAAAAACATTTCTTCAGAGTTTAGAAACAGAGTTCATATAAACTTACATTTTCTCCCTTCTAATAAAAACTCACTAATATTTCGGCTCTGGAGGAAAAGTGGTACAATGAACATCAGAGAATTTTAAATTCCTAGTTTGAGTTAACCTATTTTATTAATTATATTGCAGAATATTATAAATAATATGCTGGTTATGTTGTAAAATCTGACCTATCGTGAACTATACAACAAAATATACATATTTTAATAGAAAATTTGTCAATAACAGGCACTTGACAAACCTTTGGAGCGTCTCTTGCTTTTGCCTTGGGAGATGCTTCCATGCTTGATTTAAGGGATGTCTCGGGGGATGCTTTCACCATCACCTCAGGAGATGCCTCCACGCTCTCCTTGGGTGACCCTTTCACACTCTCCTTGGGGGCTACTTCTGTGCTCCCCTTGGGAGGTGCTTCCACGCTCACCTCTGGCAGTGCTTCCAGACTCACTTCCGGGGGTGCTTCCAGGCTCGCCTCTGGGGGTGATTCCACACTTGCCTCTGGGGCTGCCTCCACACTCACCTCTGGGGGTGCTTCCAGGCTCACCTCCGGGGATGCCTCTATGCTCACCTTGGGAACTGTTTCCAGATGCACCTTCGGGAGTGCTTCTATGCTCAACTCAGGGGATGCGTCCATGCTCATCTCAGAATCGTATGTGCTCACCACAGGCGACACGTCCACGCTCACCACAGGGGATGAGTCCGTGCTCACCTCAGGGACCGTGCCCACACTTGCCTTGGGGGATGCTTCCATGCTTGTGTTGCAGAATACTTCCACATTCACCTGGGGGGGTGCATCCACACTTGCCTTGGGAGGTGTCTCTACTTTCTCCAAGGGAGCCTCTTCTACTTTTGTTTGAGGAGGTATTTTCATTGTTGACATGGGAAACATAACAGCCCTTAATTCGTCACTAGTACATTTACGCAAGGGTACAGTGACATACCGCATTACATAATTGGTGACGCCTGTAACTGAATGAGGACAGAGAATGAAATTCCCTAAGTTAGAAATCTGACAAGAAAAGGATGCCATGTACACAGTATAAGAACAGGAACAGAGAAAAGAGATTGTTTATTAGGAAAGCACAGGGATTACACACAACACAGGAAATGTTTAGTGAAATGGATGACAGACACAGGACAGAACTATCACAAAGTCAGTACTTCAGAAGCAACATTAACAACAGTCGTTGTAAAGGCAATACTCTTACAGATGAAAATAAGATGCTTCTCCAAAGTTGATGTTTGCAATAAGCTGTTTCTATTTTAATCATACTATATTTCAGAATAATTTTCACAAAAAATTACAAGATCTTCAACCTTTTCTAAAAGTAATCTAAACGTCTTCACCAGGACTAGAGATCTGACCATTATAGGTGATTATGTAAGACACTCCATATTTTAATGTTTTAGAATAGAAGGTAAGAAAGAGCATTTTCTCGCCCATACTAAAAACTGTAATAAGACATTAATCAGAGTGGGTTGGATCTCCAAGGTCCTTTCCACCTTTAACAATCTAATTTTATTTTTCCTATGAAACGGACGAAAATGATAATATTTGGTGCCAGGTAGGATGGAAGACAGTGATTAATACCAATGTTTGGAACCAAGCAACCTCATCACCACTGGTGGGAGTATAGATTTGTATATTTTCCCTGGGGAGCATAAAAAGTACATACTGTTTGTTCCAGCAATTCTACTTCTAGGTTTACTCTTAGGAAAAAAAAAATTACATAAATACATAAAAATGCATGTATAAAGTTGCTAATTACTGCACTGTTTATAATATTGAAACAATTGAAAATACCATCCAAATGTTCCAAAGGAAATGTGGACCATATTAAGGCAGTCACTAAGAGTAATAATATGCAATATTTTGGACATAGAAGATGGAAAGCAGGTCATTTCATTTTGTGAAAAAAAATAAATGCAAAGAAAAATATGAAGTTACCAATGAGCACTGGGATAATGGGGGAGTATATTAAAAACATCTTCTACATGACGTATTTATTGCTTATACAATTAATTTTTTTGTTTGTTTTTTGAGACGGAGTCTTGCTCTATCACCCAGGCTGGAGTGCAGTGGCATGATCTTGGCGCACTGCAACCTCTGCCTCCCAGGTTCAAGCGATTCTCCTGCCTCACACTCCCAAGTAGCTGGGATTACAGACATGCGCTACCACACCCGGAAAATTTTGTATTTTTAGTAGAGACGGGGTTTCACCATGTTGGCCAGTCTGGTCTTGAACTCTTGACCTCAGGTGATCCACTTGCCTCAGCCTCCCAAAGTGCTGGCATTACAGGCGTGAGACACTGCACCTGGCCTAATTAAACATTTTTCAAAAGGTATTTGGAGGTGGCTTCCTTAAGACCTGGTAAATTAAACTAAAAAAAAAAAAAAAAAAAAGACCTGGTTAAATTTATCTGCCACCTCATCTTTAAGTATGGGTGGCAAATTTTCACCTAATCTTACCCCAAATTACCAAAGATTGACTACTTATGAATAAAACTTTTAGCTAAATTAAATGTTATCTTTTAGTCCCTCATTTTTAGTGGAGAAAGCATTTTATTTACATATCTACGTGTGCCTAAACAGTCACATTACACCAACAGTTTGTGCTACAGAAAACATAGTATGACTGGTTTTTTATTAGCTATAAACTTTTAAGACAAAATATTGAGATTTTTTTGGATGGTGGTAATAGAAATATCTCACCATAGATTGGTGGGAAAGGGAAACTGGCAGAAAATAACCTGACATACATATAATTGGGCATAAAAATGTCAGGAATTGGAACAAAATAAATAAGGCTGCAGTACAAGAAAGTCTGTGATAGCATTTAGATGCGTTTTATTAATCATATGAATACTAACAGAGAAAAAGCAAACGGAGTGGGATATATACTGGAAAGGAAAAAGTGAAGGGGAAAAAAGAGAAAAAAAATCATAGGAACAATGCATTAGCCCTTTCCATTATGGGGGGAGGGGCGGTCTTGCTATCCAAAGGCAAGTCTAATACTACATGTAAACTATAAATGAGAAAGTCCACACAGCTCTGAAGATGTTTCATGTTAAGAACAATCTTCAGGTCTCTAACTAAAAGCTGAAGGGTGGCTCTATGCTATTCTTCCATATTTTAGGGGAAAAAGGGAAGGTGGAGTAGGAAACTTTCTCCCTTGAAATGAGTGAAGGTATTTTATATTTTTAAAACCCATAGAACTTTAAAATTTAACAAACACCTCCAAAGTTAGCTATCTCATCCTACAAATTACCTGTCTCCCATATAACTGCCCTATCATGTTAGAAGTCATAAAATAAATATGCAACATCAAATGCTGGGTAAAATCACTAATATGGTAACTACTGATTCAAACTATTTTGATGCCTAAATGCAACAAATTCAGTGATGAAGCCTGCTTTGAAATGCAAACACTTTAACACCTCCTGGCTTTCCACCATATGCCTGTTACCTGGAACATCTTTTCCAGGGCTGGATAATGAAGCAGCACTTCTGCTTCTGGCTAATGACGCTTTTGCTGGGCTGAACAGACAACTGACTAAATTATTCTCTTGAGAACTGATATATGAGCAATGAAATATATGATGAGAACAAATCCAAAGGATTCCATTGGAGGTCTCACAAACGCAAAGCAAGAAAGAGCAATGCAAACTGCTCTCAACAGCAGCTTTCCAGCAACACAAAACACTGAACACTGTCATCTGACTGGACTGCACTGTCAAGGAAGAGATCCTCAGAATAAAAGGAGAAAGGCCACAGCATACATACCAAAATAAGGAAAGAATCTAGGTAACATTTCAAACAGAGCCATTCCCCACCGTATGAAATTTATGGAGGAACTCACACTTGAGGAAAAAAGTTGCACATGGCAAAACAACTTTTACAAAGATTCCTACAGATAGACAGCACTGAAAATCATAATGGTCAAGTCCACTGCCAAAGGCTCCAAGGAAGTGAGTAAACACTTTTGTTAAAAGTAAATTTTGTTGAAAATATCTTGCTCCAATAAATCTTCATGTTCATAAAGATCCTTGTGTCAATGACATTTGTTCTAATACGATTTGACCTGAATCAATTAAGTGGAGAGTCTTCTGTAAAGGAATGGTTTGGTATGAAACAAAAAGCAACAAATACACGTGAAAGGAAAATGCTAGGGAAAGGTGTTAAAAAGAAGCTACTTTATGGCCAGGCGCGGTGGCTCACACCTGTAATCCTAGCACTTTGGGAGGCCGAGACGGGCGGATCATCTGAGGTCAGGAGTTCAAGACCAAGCTGACCAACATGGCAAAACCCCATTTCTACTAAAAATACAAAAATTAGCCAGGCGTGGCGGCAGGCGCCTATAATCCCAGCTACTCGGGAAGCTGAGGCAGGAGAATTGCTTGAACCCGGGAGGCGGAGGTTGCAGTGAGCTGAGATGGTGCCAGTGCCCTCCAGCCTGGGCAACAGAGCGAGACTCTATTTCAAAAAAAAAAAAAAGAAAGAAAGAAAAGAAACTACTTTATTTATATAAAGAAGTACTTTAGTAATCACTGTGAAATTCTGTGAATAATCAGCAGTGAAAATATGCACAAAGGATATATGTGGGTAATGCTATGAAGCAAGGGCAAAGCTTTGAAGTTTGAAATGTGGCCAAGTATTTAAACTTCCAAATCCAAATTAATGAAATACTGGAAGTGAATCAAATCCTCCAGTACACTCCTATCTATACCGATATTCTGTGATTTATTTCCTCAGCTGCATTATCCACCCCTTGTCAGATGATGGCAGGAATTATATACTTCATTTAAAGACAGATTTTTCTGGCTTTAGCCAAATAAGCGTGGCACCAAAGCACATTTTTTAGTTTAAGAAGGAATATTTTGGCTTCCAATTTTGGGAATGATTTTTCAAGCAATTCAATGTTGACATAAAATACCTCTTTTAAATCACTATTTAAAATTTGTATTTAGAAGTAACTAACCACGTGGCTTCCTTTCTGCTTGTTCTTTATCAGCAGATGAATGTAGGTTACTATCTCTTCTATTTAAAGATGAGCTTCTCTCGTCTGTTTTCCCTAGAGAGCAAGTACAAAAGGAATATTAGTTTTCATAAACTATTAATTATCTCAGGAGTGAGATACTCCTTTTTCAAACATTTTTTATGTTCTCTACCTTGCTTATAAGATTTAATTTCAAATATTATGCAGAGATTCTATATCCCCAAACTTAAAACAAGTTTATTCTTTATCTGAAATGAAAAAAAAATTATTTAGAAAATGGTAAAAATTAAGAGGTAAAATATCTGATACTATCTGACATCAAAGTTTCCAAATTACAAACATACAACCCTTTAGACATGATGTCTAATACTTAAAAGTAATTTACACTTTAGTTATAACTAGTATTTTTGTTATATATGCATATATTTTAAGATATATACATATACACACGTACACACATACACATATGTGCACACACCAGTATAAAATGAAGAAAACATGAAACTCCAATATCAATTATTTAGATAAAAAGATATTTGTTCTTAACATAAAGAAAATGAATTATCTGAGTTATACATGTATCAACTTGTAGGCTCTAACAGACTGTCAGTGTTTTACCCTACGGAGCCATTCTTTTGATATCAGGTGTAAAGTTACCGACAGCTGTAGCATCTGATTTCTGCATCATGGTCAAAAAATGGCTTTCAGAGGCTCAGGTCCTGGACCTTACAAGTTAAACAGTTATAACTAGTATTTTCAAAATAAAAATGAATATTAACAATTGGTATAGATGTCACGATTTAAGCAAACCAAGGAGAAATAATCTGCTTCCGTGTAGACACTTTCATTTCACTTGAGATATTCTTGCTCAGAATACTGAGAAATGGCTGTTTAAAAAATAATTTCTCTTTCGGGGATTTGTAAACTAAAGTACATGTTGACAACACAGTATCATCTGAAAATTCCTTGAATTAATAATGTGATTGAGCAGCATGAACCACAGAGGTGGTTCGATCATGTGTTCAAGTCGGTATCCTTCATTAGCATACTGCAAAAAATGACAAAATGGTGTGAGCAGTTATTATGAATCAGCAATGAATAGAAAAAAATAGACTACTTGAATCAACCCAGATTTAAAATAGTTATTTAAAATATTACAGGTTAGATTATGAACTTCATTTGAGTTTAAAATGTTGATCTCTCTGGATTGACCAGGTTTCATTTCAAGTTAAAGGTAAGACATTGTCAATATGGATTTTACTTCCTAGAAATCATTAATTATAGCATTCATCATTTCAGAGTGGGCAACATACTGTACCTTTAAGCAAGTTATTTCACAAAGTGTCTTCCACACATACCTTCTTGTATTAAAAGCTAATAAAGAAATCATTTTAAAAGTTTTATTTGGAATTGCTCCTTCACAGTACAATTTAACTATTATCCTGAAGTCATAATCTGTCCCTTCTCTTTTTTTTTTTTTTTATTATACTTTAAGTTTTAGGGTACATGTGCACAATGTGCAAGTTTGTTACATATGTAAACATGTGCCATGTTGGTGTGCTGCACCCATTAACTCATCATTTAACATTAGGTATATCTCCTAATGCTATCCCTCCCCACTTCCCCCACCCTACAACAGGCCCCGGTGTGTGATGTTCCCCTTCTTGTGTCCAAGTGTTCTCCTTGTTCAATTCCCACCTATGAGTGAGAACATGCAGTGTTTGGTTTTATGTCCCTGCGATAGTTTGCTGAGAATGATGGTTTCCAGCTTCATCCATGTCCCTACAAAGGACATGAACTCATCATTTTTTTTACGGCTGCATAGTATTCCATGGGGTATATGTGCCACATTTTCTTAATCCAGTCTATCATTGTTAGACATTTGGGTTGGTTCCAAGTCTTTGCTATTGTGAATAGTGCTGCAATAAACATACATGTGCATGTGTCTTTATAGCAGCATGATTTATAATCCTTTGGGTATATATGCAGTAATGGGATGGCTGGGTCAAATGGTATTTCTAGTTCTAGATTCCTGAGGAATTGCCACACTGACTACATGTCTCATTAATAAGGCTTTTGCTCATTATATTAAATATGTAATAAATGTCTATGAAATAAATCTTTGCTAATTCCTGAAAGCAATTAGATAGTAAAACAGAGTCAATGCTTGTGGAACAATTAAGATATATTAAAATGAAAGTACATAAACATGGCATTGCAATTAATGTTATCTAATTTTTCTAAAGGATTTAGTTGGTGAATAATAAATTAATTTTACCATATTATAAGCAAGGTGCCAGAGAAAATCTTCCCATATTAATCTATGAACGAACCCAGACTATACATCAAAGTGCTTTGGGGATCGCTTCTCGGCCTTTTGGCTAAGATCAAAGTGCTTTGGGAAAGTACATTGAGGGTGGAGGCGGTAAGTGGATGAACTTTTCTCAGACCAATACAAGAGAAAATGTGATATACTCAGACTGACAATAAAATAAAAGACCTCTCAAGCTCATCATTGAAATTTTAGGAGTCCTAAAAGTACAAATAACATAATGTAAGTTGGAACAAAAATCCTTTCCCCCTAGAAATCCTTTTCAACATATTAAAAACTATATTGTTTTAGGCAAAAATGGAAATCTTTTCCATAAGGTTAACTACTGCTACAATTAATTATACTTTAAATTGTATCCAAAATATTTTGCTGTACTAGAATTTTATAGCAATCAGCATTGCTCAAAAATTGTTGAGATACCTAATAATGCAAAACAAACATTTTAAAATTCAAACTATAATTATGCCTTATTCAATTCACAAGGCACAAAAGCCATCTTTCCTCATCTTTTTTAATGGCTAAGTTTAAGGGTTATGATGTGAAATTTGTTCTCTTTTTCCTCTCAAGAACACTCCTCTTTTTCCTCTGGAAAGAAAAGGGATCTTTTTTTTTGGATTGATGGGTATGGTTGCCTAATCCACTTCAATTATCAATGAGAGGCACCATGTGCTACAAGCCAGACATGGTTATTGACACACACTTGGGTATAGATTTTTCTTTTAATAAGGAACACTAATTAAAAGGGCAAACACCAGAAACAAAAATATATTTGAATTATTCATAGTAGATAACATCACTGTATTTGAAACAACTCTGTATTGCCATTAGGAAGAGTTGTAAAGTGGAGCTTGGCAATACGTCTATCATTAAACATCATTATCACATTATTTGCTTTTGGGGGAAAACATTGACTTATAAATGAAAGGTAGAATTTAAATATCATGATCCATCTATCAAATGACCAAAATATAAACCACAGAAAAGGATGTTAGAGTAGAAATCACTGAATTTCTTGGAGTCTTAACTATAAAACAAGGAAGGCAATTATACTTCTCTGTCAATTTTCCAAGATAATTGTGAATAACAAATATGATATATGTAATGCAGATCAACCTGTCCACTGCTACATATATGCTATTACTTTTCTAAAATGAGGTAATATTCACAATACTTAATGGAAATTGAATAACTAGTCTAACCAGTCCGTAGAAAACATAATTTCATTTATATGTTGGTAGAATATGAACTAATTTTCAAATAAATAATTATGCCACTTAATGGCAGTGTCTTTTGACCAAAATATGTTTCAGTTTCAGCTACTGAGGTCCAATAATCCCATCTCATATGATTAACACAAGCATCATGAAACAAGTATATTGATGAAAATACAAGGCCAGGCATGGTGGCTCACGCCTGTAATCCCAGGACTTTGGGAGGCCGAGGCGGGTGGATCACTTGAGGTCAGGAGTTCGAGACCAGCCTGGCCAACATGGTGAAACCCCATCTCTACCAAAAGTACAAAAGTTAGCTGGGCGTGGTGATCCATATCTGTAATCCCAGCTACTTGGGAGGCTGAGGCACGAGAATCGCTTGAGCCCACGAGGCAGAGGTTGTAGTGAGCCAAGATCATGCCACTGCACTCCACCCTGGGCAATAGAGTGAGACTCTGTCTCAAAAAAAAAAAAAAAAAAAAAAAAAAAGAAGTATGACTATCTCTCTCCCTCTGCTGTAAAATAACATGGGACTGTTCTGAAATAAACATAAATGTTCCACAATCTAAACAGGTGGTACTGTAAAAATATAAAGAACTTATTTCATTTAATAGAAATTCAGTAGAATACATGAAATAACTACTTACTTTTGGCAACGGAATTTTGAAGGCCTGCAGATGACAAAGGCATTTGTCTGATTAAAGCAGAAGTACCCTGTTCAAGTTTTTCAGTAGATGCAGATCGTTTATTGGCTGAGAAAAGACATAATACTGTAATCATATTTCAAGGAGGAAAGCATCATTAACTGAAACAAAATGAGTTTTCATGATGTAGTTCTATGGAGCACAGACTTACATTACTCAAGTTCACAATATCACTGCCCGTCAATCCTTTTTTTTTTAGTAGAGACGGGGCTTCACCATGTTGGCCAGGCAGGTCTTGAACTCTTGACCTCAAGTGATCTGCCCGCCTTGGCCTCTCAAAGTGCTGGGACTACAGGTGTGAGCCACGGCAACTGGCCAATCCTTCTAAACTACATAAATTTTACTTTTGTTTTCTGAAATTGTGTAGAATTATGTGCATATAAGAAAATTTACACTGAATCAATAGTAGACAAGGCAGACTTATTTTTAAAAATATGCATTTGATAAGCTGTGTAAAGCTTAGTCATTATTCAGCATTTTTCTGCTGATTATAAGTTTAAATAAGATTTTAGGTATATTGAGCTAAATAAAATCTACTATAACATTTCACCTGTTTCTTTTGCAATGGCATATGATACAAATTTAAATTTACTATGTACAGTATTTTTGTTTAGGATACAAACACTAAAATCTTGCTGTAAATGCAAGCTTCTACTCATAGCCAATATTTAAACAAGAACATAAACAAACTTAAAATTTAACAGGTGTATTAATTACCAGTTTTGCTCTCAGAATTCGCCATTGCAGAGCCTCCCCATGACCATCTTTTTTGCTGATAATCATCAGCAAGTCTCCTCCGTTCCAAAGTACGATAAAGAATGGCTGTAAATTTTTCCTATTTAAAATAAACGCCAACATATTTTTACGTATTCATTATATTAGTATAATTTTGATCTGTGGTTTATAAAATAAACCATAACCAAATTTCTGTCTCAGGTAAAAGTTTAAAATAATTGGAGATATGTCTCAGCTATCAATCAATACCAGTGCTTCTCCTAAATAACTCATTTTTTTTTTATCTTATGGACCTTGCATTAAGAAAATGACCATGCTTTCCTCTTTGTTTGTATCATTAGGAAATTTAGAGCCAAATGTGTAGCCTCTTTCTAGCAATTGTACAAAGACTGACTGGTATACTTTTGTGTATGCTAATCATACCTTATGTTTTATTTGCCTACGTTAATTTTCCCCTCTGCTTGATTTCCCCAACCATTTATTTTATCATCTGGTGTGGTATGTATTTTTAAGTCACCTTAAATTCTTTGTGGAATGAGGCAGGGGAAAAATCAGCACACATATAAGTTAAATTTATACCAGAATCATCTATTATACTCACATCTGTAACAGCTAAAATTCTGGTGTTAACTAATAAAAATAAAGTTTCAAAAAAGATAATCAATATATTTGTCTTGACCTCAACTTTAACTGGTCAAGACAACAGCTATACAAAGTAAATGCCATGTTGCAGCAAAACAACTCCACTTCCAGAAATGAGCTCTTCTCTCAAATATTTCTCATCCTTGTACTGTGCCATACCATAAACTCAGGTAAGGAAATCAACTTTTAGGACCAGAGGTCTTCTATTTTTCCCTAACAACAACCATTTCATAGCAAACACCATCCTTACAAAGCCTCTACTGTTTCTACCAAGGGCAAAGATAAACGTACTAGGAAAACGGACAGGAGCCATATCTTCTGAGAAGAAAAGCAACTGCAATTTTTAAAATAAAGTTGATATAATGTGCAACATTTGAAAATTATGTTTTCTAACAGAAAGGCAGTTGTTCTGAATTACTTAGAAACCCTGAAACTATAATAGAATAAAAACAAAGATTAACTTCGTATTATTAAACTATTTCTGATTCTATTCCTGTTTCCAAATGCATTACCTACTGTGCTCTCTTCCAGGTCCCTTCTCACATCATGGCCACCCAAGGCTCACATGGAAGTTCCTATCCAATTTCATATACACCTCCTGTCCACACTCATCCCTCCTCAGCACCACTGAGTCTGGGTTGGTTTTTTTTTTCTGCTCTCCAGAATTCCTCTTTTGCTATATGTAGCCTACTTACAGTGTCCCAGGTCCCCTGTTCTGTCTGGGACTCCCCCGCATTAGCTATCTGGGGTTTTCTTTTGCCCCTTCTCCTGCCATGTCTGTGGCTCCCTTTCTGTCTGCAGTGTCATTTTCCTGCATTCTCTTCTCTTCTCTGTGTTCTCTCTGGCAGCTGCCTTTTTCTCTAAGATAGTCTTTATTTTTTGGTCTCAGACCCTGTGACTTGTCTCTCTCCTCCATGGACTCCCACTTACTCTACACACAGTTTATATTTCACTTTCTTTGGTTCTTTACTTAGTTCTTGGTTCTTTCTTGGTTTATCTTTACTTAGTTCATTCTCTCTCTTTCTCTGGCCTTCATCTCTTCACCACAGATAAGTAAAATAAGAGAGATGGAAAGTGACAGAAATTCTGAATGAGAGTCTACCAAATACTAGAGCATGAAACAGAACATAAACAACCACAGAAAAGGGTTCAGAAAGAGAGAGATAGAGAGATAGTACACCATGGATGGGGAAGAAGTGGCACAAGAAGTGTCCTAGAATCAGGAAGCTCTCCAGATAGGGTGCAGGGCTGGAGAGGAAGCACGTACAAGAGCAAAGGTATGGATGAGGAGGGAGGAAACTGAGCACCGCAGAGAAAGACAAGAGGAAGCTTCATGGGAGAAATGGAACCAAAGAGAACAGGAGAGAAAAAGAAATGCAAATATTAGAATGACAGAAAACAAGAGAGGGAAATAAAAATACAACACACTGAGAGAATGGCAGGCAGAGGATATAAAGATGGGGAAAAACAGATAGAAGCTAAGACAAAGACAGAAGAAAATCAAGCTGCCTCAGGCAGAAAAAGGCCAGAGTCAGAGACCAAAAGACAGACTAAGGCTTATTTAGGGACACTTAAGAATCCCTGTAATGGGCTGGGCACAGTGGCTCACGCCTGTAATCCCAGCACTTTGGGAGGCCAGGGAGGGTGGATCACGAGGTCAAGAGTTCAAGACCAGCCTGGCCAAGATAGTGAAACCCCATCTCTACTAAAAATACAAAAATTAGCCAGGCGTGGTGGGGGGTGCCTGCAATCCCAGCTACTTGGGAGGCTGAGGCAGGAGAATTGCTTGCACCCGGGGGGCAGAGGTTGCAGTGAGCCAAGATCACGCCACTGCACTCCAGCCTGGGTGACAGAGTGAGACTCTGTCTCAAAGAAAAAAAAAAAATCCCTGGAATAAAGAGAAAGAGAGAATGCCAGGAAGATAGAGGACAGTGTCACAGCGACCATGCTAGATTCAGAAGGAGTCAAGCATGTTCCAAGTCAAGTAGTGAAATGACCTACAAGAGAAAAATTCGGTGTCAGAGAGAATCATACGGAATGAGACAGGTAGCCAGATGCCCAGTACCACAAAAGACAAACTGAAGAAAGACAAAAGTGAAAAAGAGAGGGCATAACAAAGCCACAGACTCATCCCAACAGAGTGCCAAAGACACCAAAAGAGAATCCAGAAAGGAAAAGAGAGGGGCAGTGCTACAAAACAAGAGCAAGAATGCTGACTCTGAACCACACATACAGATGGGCCCTGTCAGGAAAGGGAATGTGAGGAACGAGGAACACGGAGACAGAGGGTGGAGAGAGCGAGTGCCCTGATTTGGCTGGGGAGTCACACTTTTAAAGGAGTTGTGAGAAATTCGTCAGATGAGGGCATGTCAGGGAGGGTCAGACAGTGGGGTCTGCCCCTATTCTGTAGGCAATGAGACAACAGTGAATGCTTTTTGGTAGTAAACAGAGCCACTCAGAACCCCAGGCCACAGGTACCTCATGTGCCAAGTCCTGAAGGTGGATGGGGCTTTGTTCCTGGATTTGGAAGGCTCCCCATTCCCTAGGCTAGTGGGTCTAAGCTCCTGGGATCTTATCAGGCCATGGGTAAGAGCCTATATAATGCTGAGGGGAAGAGGAAGTGAAGAAGAAAGAGCTGGGATTGGTTCCCTTTCTACAGGGCCAGTAAGGCAGAGAAGGCCTGAGAAAACAATATTCCAGACTCAGGCAACACAGTTTATCCTCTCATGCACAGGCTGTAAAATTATGTACCTTTTGTGCTTCATCCTTCTGGTGTCTTTTTTCTTCTGCGGCTATTCTCCGTTGTTCTTCTTTCTCTTTTCGCTCCTTCAGCTTTCTCTGTCTTTCCTCCATCTGTTTTTCATATTGGAGCTTGGTCTTTCTTTCTTTTTCAAGTAGTTGTGTTTCTTTATTGGCTGAAATATTCCAAATACATTTTCAAGGTGTAAGAGCCAAGAAAATATTTAGGTTTTCCACATTACACACACAGAAGGAAAAAGTTAACATATCTCATTCACTTTCTTAAAATAACACAACCTGTGCTAGTAACTAAAGATTTATTATAAAAGTGAACAGAGGTAGCCACTGAAGAACCATTTTCACTGAGTATTCATTTAACTCTGGAGAACTGGATTGTCTATGCCAAATGACTCTCATCCTGTCCAAACTACAATTCCAAATTAAGAAAAAATATTTTCTTTCATGTGATATTTCTGCTGATTTGAGCTAAAGTCAAACCCTACCATATTAATATGCTGTACATTAAAATACTAATTTTTAAAAACCGCATGGCCAGGATATATGTTTTGTTCCCTTCTACTAGGAAACTTCTTTCAAAGTCCTCATCTATACAGACCATATTAAACATGCCAGTTTTACATTAATGGACTTAACCATATACCGTATCACAGGAGAGCAAAATTTTTCCTATATTCGAATTTTCCCTCACTAAATGCTTCTGAAGTGTGACTCTGTATAAATTAGGATCTAAAAGGATAATCTTTTTACAACTTGGTAACATGCTTTTCATCTTATCTATGTTAGGATTATTGGCAATTTATTTTCATTTTTAGAATAACTTTTACTGGCCAGGCGCAGTGGCTCACGCCTGTAATCCCAGCATTTTGGAAGGCCGAGGTGGGTGGATCACGAGGTCAGGAGATCGAGACCACCACCTGGGTTAATATGATGAAACCCTGTCTCTACCAAAAATACAAAAAATTAGCCAGGTGTGGTGGCGGGTGCCTGTAGTCCCAGCTACTCGGGAGACTGAGGCAGGAAAATGGCATGAACCCGGGAGGCGAAGGTTGCAGTGAGCCAAGATCGCGCCACTGAACTCTAGCCTGGGTGACAGAGTGAGACTCCACCTCAAAAAAAAAAAAAAGAATCACTTTTACTGAAATCCCATTCTGATTGTTTTTACAAATACTGAAGAAATTTCCAGACCTTAGTTTTCAGAAAATCAAAGCTAAGATAAACTACTCCTTCAAAAATTAAACAATTTAATCAAAAAATTTTCATGGGCCTTCTTTACCTGATTTAGTAAAAGGATTTAATCCAAAATAGTACATAATATAAAAATTATACTCTATCATATAAACAAATTAGGAGGAGTAAGTTAAAAACACTTTGCAATATATAACACAATTCATTCTGATTTTTGAAAAAAGGTCTAAAATATACCGTCTTGCTGTCTCCTTTTCTCCTCTCTGCGCTCTCTTGCTAATCTTTGTTTTATGTCATTTTTAAGCATGGATCCATCGATTACTAAAAAAAAGAATATAGTTAGATATTAATAGGATATCAAATTTTAAAGATATGACACTTTGACATCTATCAAAGCATCAGAGAAATTATACCTGGTTTAAATGTCGATCTTATATTTGAGGAATGGGTTGCAACACGATTAACCACACCTTGCTTCCTCCTTTCCTTAGCAATCTCGTTTGCTGCAGCAACTAAAATACAGGGAGATAAAGGGATTAGATGTTAAGAATACGGATAGCTAACACAGGAGTCAGCAAACCACCGCCAATTGTATTTGATGATAAAGGATAGGATCACTTCTATAAATCATGACTGATTTCATCTGGGTCAACAACAAAGATATATTGAACACCTATGATCTTCAACAACACTTTAACAAAGAATTTAAAGTGTTTACTATGATGGGCCAGGGTGTTTGTAGACATAAAGATAATTGAGTTGTTAGTGGCGGTGGCAGCATAAGCTTGTGGATGAGTAGGAGCCAATGATTAATAGATTTCAAAAATGTCTCAAACAAAACATTACACCAAGTGTTAGAAAAACTGAGCTGGCAAGGAATTGGAAAAATTAAGTTTCACCATAAATTGGAAATTCAGAAGAAAACAGGTTAAGAATTTATGGATCTGAACCGGGAAGCAAAGTGTTAACAGTGAAATACTCAGTGAAAGATCAGGCCCAACCAATGTTAAGGAGTACATTTATAAATTACCTAAATTAGGGGCTTTCTATACTGATTGCACACTGGAATCACCTAACTCACTTTTAGAAAATCAGCAATGCCTGCCTGCCCACTCCCTACCACTAGTCTCTGGCTGTGGGGCCCAGGCATCTACAGTTGTTAAAAGCTCTATTCTGATGCATATTGAAGGTGGAGAAATAAATATTCTTTTAGAAGAAGTAATCTCCAAAGAGATGGATGGTATCATTCTAGGTAGATGTCAAGCAAACAAATATAAACTATACAAGGTGCAAACAAACGTGTAAACAGGCAGAAAAGTGATAAACTTCAATAAGGGTGAAGTGTAAGATTAGGAAAGCAAAGTATGAGGAAAAGTAAGAAAACTAAAATTCCAGGATGACACACATGAGTTATTATAGGGGAATCCCTGAACCCTTTAATTCCACATATGGCTATATCTAAAATGTCCCACAATACTGAGCATCTTCAGAAAGAGTATTGAAAATAACACTGAAAACTAACTCTGTTCTTTTGTAGAAAAGCACAGGAAGTAAGCCCCTGTGATGCTGCATACAAGTCTGGTTTCTATGTATTAAGAAAAATTTAACAGTTGAAGATGGGCAGTTAAACTAACTGAGGGAATAGAGGGGCTGTCCTTGGACTTATAAAATGAATGAACTCTGAGGTGTTAATTGCTACTGAGGGAGTTATTTTACAGCATAACCTTGAAAATGACATCACAATTGCTGCCATAAGGATCACCATTTTTTTTTTTTTTTTTTTACCCCAGAGGCCGAACAGCCCAGATAATATATGACCTAGCTTAATTTGAAGATTAGACTCTTCTCAGCTTCCTTAATAATTTAAGTACTGGCAATTCCATGGACCACAATTATTTTCTGAATTTGAGCACTAGTATATTAATAAAAATTCTTGGTCTACAGACACTCCTATATACCCACTTGCAATATTTTTATGTGAGCGCAGAGAAAACGATAAAGTACTTGCAGTATTGTTTTTACACATTCAGTTCTCCTGCTTAGAAGTCCCAAGGATAGTCTGTATTTGACACTATTTAGCTGATAATTTCTCTCAAAATCTACATTTTTGGCCCAGAGTGGTGGCTCATGCCTGTAATCCCAGCACTTTGGGAGGCCAAGGCAAGTGGATCACTTGAGGTCAGGAGTTTGGAACCAGCCTGGGTAACATGGCAAACCCCCATCTCTAAAAATACAAAAATTAGCTGGGTGTGGTGGCGCACGCCTGTAGTCTCAGCTACTCAGGAGGCTGAGCCCAAGAGTTTGAGGCTGCAGTGAGCCTTTAGCATCCCACTGCACTCCAGCCTGGGCGACCCTGTCTCAAAAAAAAGTATATTTTTACCAGGCTAATTAAAAATCTTATTAAACAGAAATAACCTTAGAAGTAGCTGTGGTGAGAATAATGAACCAAATCATATAAAGGTTAATGTGGTAGTAGTATCCAATCTGATTTTTAGACCTTTGTATCCAAATTCCTACTGGTAAGAAATACACTAACAGAAAGGACAGGGTTTAAAAATTATTTAAAATGTCCAGAAAATGGGATAACACCTTTATGTCTGGATATAATAAAGTCAACATTTTATTCAACTTCATTGAATGAAAGAATTACTTAACATGCATTTAAATGAATGAGGGAATTTACTTAATATTCAGTTAAAAGTAACAGCAAGGTATTTCTGTAGTCCTTATACTAATTCTAAATCCAAAATTAAAGTAAAAGTTATATTTTGCCTGGAGATTAAATAAGAAAATGTGTAGTTTATCACTAAAACTGAATTATGAATCTTAATCTGTATTTATGGAACTTTTCTAAAAACTTCCATAACACATATATCATTTCACCATTTACAAAGTTCATTGGTATTACTTCATGTAATTCTTACAACAATCCTATAAAGTGGACATAATTATTTTCCTCAATTTTTTTTTATAGTTGAAAAAACTGAAGCTAAACATAACTTTCCCAATTCACACAGGTAGTAAGTGGTGAAGCCAGAACTTGATTTAACTGTAAATTTCAAAGCAACTTTATTTTGAAATATTAAGAAAAAATAACAGGAAAAGAAATCTGCCATCAGAGAACCATAAAAATCAGGCAGATTCACATAATTTTGCCTCAAATAGCAAAAGCCAAAGTCATAGGGCTGAGACTTTCAGAAGACCTCCAAGTTCAAACCAAAGATAGCATGTCTTGAAGACAAAACTGGAGACAATTTTCTACCATTTAGAGCTGTCTACAATGGAATGGCTAGTTGGAAAAATATTAAGCTCCTCATGAGAGTGCCCATTCAAGTGGCAGAAGTGCCCTGGGATTTTACAACTGGGACTCTGGATGCCTGACAAGATCATCTTAAGGTTTCTCCAACTCCAAAATTCTATGATAATCTGGCTGTCAATCTCAGTAGCTTTTTCTGCATTGGTAGAAATTATTCCTTGAATAAGTTATTCTAAACTGAGAAACACTGGTGAATTTAGAAAAACAAGAAGGGAAAGGTGATAACGTCAGTGGCAAGTTTCTTATGCTTATCTGGTTGAAATAGTCAAAAAATTTTTTATTTTAAAACAATTCTGCATAAAAATGTAAACACATGTGTTTTGTTAAATATTTGGTATGCTACAACCTCAGCACAGTGCTATGCACAGAAAACATCACTCAACAAATATATATTTACACTTTATATGTAACACATATATATACATGTATCTATTGCATGCATACATACATGTATAAATGTATTTTGACTGTGCTGTGCATTTATATGTTATGTATTCAAGACAGTTTTAACTCTTGCTGCCAGGCTGCCAGCAGAAGATGAAAACAATATTTTAGCAAAAACATCTGTTTCCTTGACCCCTTCAGGAAAATGCTGAGATCTAAAGGGCAGTTCTGGTCAAGTTGGTGCTCTGTGAAAAAAGTCTAACATGCGATATTTACAATTCCTAACATGAAGTGGGCAGCAAGCATTTAAACCAGGGTCCTAGGTTAAGACTTTTACATGGCTCTTAAGTTTTTGGTTTGAAATGCTGTGAATTCAAGTATCTGTCCCATATATAATTTGAAAACACTTTCCAACATCTGATATACAAATGCTTTTAGGGGTTTATCCGGTTCACAGCTTCTTCACCATATTCGAGTAATGCTGGTTAATCTAAATCACTGAAATAAACCAGTGCCTGAGAGCCACAGGTACCAATAAGCAATACAATTTATTGGAGACTGTCTTTCTAGGTGAATCATAAGTTTAGACAGGAAGGAAGATTCTTTTCTCCCTAATGAATGGTGAAAGTGTATGTAGTATATGCTTCTGGCACAGTCTTTGGAGAGCTGATTCAAAGTCTTCTCAAGTAACATATAGCTTCCCAATCGTAAACAATCTAACTTTTTAATTGCAAATGCAAAAAAAAAAAAAACCCAAGAAATTCAATTAAAATTAATAAAATCGTTTTATTCGCGCTCATAGCAGAGGAAACTAGTCTAACAGGCTAAAAGCAACCTCCTGCAAGGAAGAAATCCTATCTCAGGTAGTGGAGCAGTCTCCTGGACCAAGCAATGCGCTGTCAAATTGTATAAGATTGACGGTTTTCGAGGAGGGAAAAACTTTTTGGCGATGGGACTAGTTGAGGAAAAAGCACTCTGAAGTGCTGATTCCCGTTCAGTTCAGCCTAGAGACTGCAAGATGTCCCACAGAAGATGACATCTTGTCGAAGTCATGTGCTACACCAGGCAAATCAAGAGATGCAAACAGCCAAGTTTCATCCCAACTTTTAAAGCAACTTTTAAGCATCCCCACCCTCACCCAGCTTCCTGCCTGTACCTTGACCGGGAGGGTGCAGGAGGTTAGCCTTTGGGAGAGGCAAGGACTGCGACAGTAAAAGCGCCTAAACTCGCCCACGACCCGGGCTGGGGGATAACTCAAACTTTCCGTGCCCTGGAAAGGCTGCCTGGCCGCGGAGGCGGCGCCGGCGCGCCGAGTCCCTGCGGGCGCCCGCACATCCCAGGCAACTGTGCGTTCGTTGGGGCGGTTGCGCGGGCGGCCGCCGCCCCCCAAGGGCAGACGGGGCTCGGGGCGGTCCGCGGGGTCCGGGTTCCAGCCGCCCCCGCCCCGCCCGTCGAAGCAGAGCCCGTGAGTTGCCTCGCGCCGCGTCCGCGAGGCTCAGACCGTTGGCAGCGGCAGTTCGACCGTTGGCGGCGGGACTCAGGCGGCTCGCGGCGTCGGCCGACCATTTCAACCCCCCGTCCCCGCCCCTGTCCCATCCCAGGGCACTCCGGCGGGGGTGAGGGGAGGACCAGATAGCACGAGGCGACTCCAGGGAAAAGTTTTGTGGCGCCCGCTGCGCCGCTCCGACGGCCCGGGGACTGCGGGAACCCTGCCTCCCACGCGGGCCCGAACCACCCCCGGGAGTCGCCCGCCCGCTCACCCATCCGTGCCCGCAGCTCTCTCAAGGATGGGCTGCCGCCAGCGCTAGCTGCGGCGCCGTCCGCCATCATCGGAGTCGGGACCGGAGGCGGTGGTTGCTCTCCGATACATTGCGCAGGCGTCGGCGCGGCCTCCGCTTGGGCCGTGGCCCGGCTGCCGGTAGGCGGGGCGGGGCGGAGCGGGGCGGGGAGGGGCGGGGCCCGAAGGGCCACCGCGCCCGCCTCGGACCTGCGAACCAGGCAAGATTGCCTCTTGCGTCCCACGTCCTGACCGGCTGCACAGCGACTACCTGGTCTAAAGAAACCCTCTCCTAAGTTCCGTGCTCTGCCCCTACTGCATTGTGAGGACTAGCCAATCAGCACCCAGCTTGGCCCCCCAACATTCCTTTCTTCACCTTTACCTAGCAACACAGTAACATTCCTTCCTCATTCATTCATTCATTTCAAGAGCATTTACGGCGTGCCTCCTGGGTGCGCTTGTATCATGAGTTTACTAGTCCTTGAAACATTACACAAAGAAAGACCCAAGTTGGGGGAAAAGGCCCAGGGAGATGTTGGGAGTGGCAGAGTTGCTTTGAGGTGCTAGGGGCTCTATCATGAGTAAACTTCCCCAAGCTGTTGCACAATAAATCATGATACATAGGTCTCAAAGTTGGGTGAAATATCTTTAAGATGTTTGTGAGTCTTTAAAGAGAGGCAGAGGACTTATTGGCATCAATCTCTCCGGATTTTGGGAGAGACTCCACCAGGTTACAGAATGTTTTTCCCATTCACAGGGAAAACCGTAATTGGCCTGAGTCTCCTTTAAGGGGCAGACCTCACTTCGTGGGCGCTTGCCCTCATGAGGTGGAGTCACCACTGTTGTGTGTGTGTAGTGACACAGTTGTAAGGATGCAGTTTATGGTTGGGGCCATTAAGTGTGGTGCAGGAGATCCCAAAATGGGGCAGGACCACTTGTGAGATGGGGACTTTGGCGAGCCCACTGAGTCCAAATGACATGGGAGGTCTAAAATGGAAGAAGCTAATAATAGCATATATTACATATGTTAGCAATGATAGCATATGTTACATATATTAATATATAATATATGTAATATAATATGTAATATAGGGGCAGACACAGTGGCTCATGCTTGTAATCCTAGCATTTTGGGAGGCTGAGGTGGGTGGATCATTTGAGGTCAGGAGTTCGAGACTAGCCTGGCCAACAAGGTGAAACTCCGACTCCACTAAAAATACAAAAATTAGCCAGGCATGGTGGTGGGCACTTGTAATCCCAGCTACTTGGGAGGCTGAGGCAGGAGAATCGCTTGAACCCGGGAGGTGGAGTTTGCAGTGAGCCGTGATAGCGCCACTGCACTCCAGCCTGGGTGACAGAGCGAGACTCTGTCTCAAAAAAAAAAGAAAAAAAGAAAAGAAAAAGAAAAAAAGACATTATGTTGCACTTACAGTTTTAACAAAAATTAGAATGTGGTCAATAAGTGTTTGCGATGATGTAGATTAATACAAGTAGGGGGCTGGGCATGGTGGCTCACACCTGTAATGCCAGCCCCAGCACTTTGGGAGGCCCAGGCGGGTGGATAACCTGAGGTCAGGAGTTCAAGATCAGCCTGGCCAGCTTGGGGAAACCCCATCTCTAGTAAAAATACAAAAATTAGCTGGGCGTCTTGTTGGGCCGCTGTAATCCCAGCTACTCGGGACGCTGAGGCAGCAGAATTGCTTGAACTCGGGAGGTGGAGGTTGTAGTGAGCCGAGAGCTGCCATTGCACCCCAGCCTGGGCAACAGAGCGAGACTCTGTCTTGAAGAAAAAAAAAAAACTAGTGGCGAAAATAAACAGTTTGGCATTATAACTCCCGAAGCTCTGCTTCCAAGTAAATACAGAGACCAATGCTTTGCATGATATCTAGGATGGTGTGGGCGGCAAGCCACCCAGGCGCCGAGGCAAGAGACTGAGGACACGAGCTGTTCCAGTATAATAAAATATAAAACAAGAATAGTTATACCAGATATAGATTTTAGATATGATTATATATGAATATCATTAATCATTAGTTGGTAGTAATTACTCTTTATCCCAATATTATAATAATCCGCGCTCTATAATCATAACCTAGGAAAAACCAGGCCATACAGAGATAGGAGCTGAGGGGACATAGTGAGGTGTGACCAGAAGACAAGAGTGCGAGCCTTCTGTTATGCCCAGACAGGGCCACCAGAGGGCTCCTTGGTCTAGCGGTGACGCCAGCGTCTGGGAAGATGCCTGTTGCCAGGCGGACCCGTGGTCTAGCGGTAGCGAAAGGTGTCAAGGAACAACACCCGCTACTTAGCAGACCGGGAAAAGGAGTCTCCTTTTCCCCGGGAGAGTTTAGAGAAGACTCTGCTCCTCCACCTCTTGTGGAGGGCCTGACACCAGTCAGGCTTTCCCGCAGTTATCTGGAGGCCTAACCGTCTCCCTGTGATGATGTGCTTCAGTGGTCACGCTCTTAGTCCACCTTCATGTTCCATCCTGTACACCTGGCCCTGCCTTCTAGATAGCAGTAGTAAATTAGTGAAAGTACTAAAAGTCTCTGATATGTAGAAATAATGGCATAAGCTGTCTTTCTCTTTGTCTTCACTCTCTCTCTGCCTCGGCTGCCAGGCAGGGAAGGGCCCCCTGTCCAGTGGACATGTGACCCATGTGACCTTACCTATCATTGGAGAAGACTCACATTCTTTCCCTGCCCCTTTTGCTTTGTATACAATAAATAACAGCACAGCCAGACATTCGAGGCCACTACCAGTCTCCACGCATTGGTGGTAGTGGTCCCCCAGGCCCAGCTGCCTTTTCTTTTATCTCTTTGTCTTGTGTCTTTATTTCTACACTCTCTTGTCGCCGCACACAGGGAGAGACCCACCGACCCTGTGGAGCTGGTCCTTACAGGATGGTAGCCATCCATGATTATTAATATGACACACATATGATTAGGGTGCCCACAAAACACACACACATACACAAACACAAGTTCAGCTTTCATGACCTTATCTGGAACTCCACAAACAGAAAATTTAGCAAAACACATCAGCTTTGTAGTTTCTTGCAAAAATGTTGAACCCAAATCTAATAATGAAGAAACATTCAGACAGAGATAGAGACTGTGATATAGTCTACAAAACAACTGGCCCCAATGCTTCAAAATATTAGTGTCATGAAAGACTAACAACAAAAATCAGAGAAGTGTTCCAGATCACAGGAGGCTAAAGAGACCACATGCAATGTATGATCCTTGATTACAACCCTAATTTTTAAAAGAAGCTTTAAAGGGCATACATTACTGGCACAATTAGAAAATTTGAATATGAACTGTATGGTACATGATATTGTATCAAGGTCAAATTTCTTGGGTGTGGGAATGATGTTGTAGTCACCTAGGAAAATGCACTTCTTCTTAAGAAATAAATAGTCACGCCTGTAATCCCAGCACTTTGGGAGGCTGAGGCCAGCACATTGCTTGAGCTCAGGAGTTCCAGACCAGCCTGGCCCAACATGGCGAAACACCATCTCTAGAAAAAAATAAAAACACAAGACAAAAACCCAAAAATTACCTCGGTGTAGTGGTGCATGCCTGTAATTCCAGCTACTCGGGAGGCTAAGGCAAGAGAATCACTTGAACCCAGGAGGCGGAGGTTGCAGTGAGCTGAGATTGCCTGCTGCACTCTGGCCTGGGAGACAGAATGAGACTTTGTCTCACACACACACACAAAGACATAAATATTGAAGAATGTAGGGGTAAAGATTTGAGATTTTTCAAAATAAGAAGTTAGATAATTTTTTTCTTTATTTTTTGAGATGGAGTCTCACTCTGTCACCCAGGCTGGAGTGCAGTGGTGCAGTCCTGGCTCACGGCAACCTCTGCCTCCTGGGTTCAAGCGATTCTCCTGCCTCAGCCTCCTGAGTAGCAGGAATTACAGACCTGCACCCCCACACCCGGCTAATTTTTGTATTTTTAGTAGAGACAGGGTTTTGCCATGTTGCCCAGTCTAGTCTCCAACTCCTGAGGTCGAATGATCCACCCTCCTTGGCATCCCAGAGTGCTGGGATTACAGATGTGAACCACTGCGCCCAACCGAGTTTTTTTCAACCTAGAAGTTTGTCTTCAACTTATTTGTAAACACTGTCACTTTGAAAAATAAAATTTGATTGGGAATTACACATGGGGAGGCACCTAGTCTTTTCAGTGTCTTTTACTAGTCTTTTCAGTGTCTTTTACTGGTCTTTTCAGTGTCTTTTACTAGTCTTTTCAGTGTTTAGAGCCTCTAAAGGCCTCAGTCCTGCCAGGGTGTAGGAGGAAGAGGGGAGACAAGACATCCAGGAATAACCATATACAGGTGACATGAGTAGGATTTAGGTGAGTAACTGAAACGGGTTCCAAGGGCTAAGGGATGAGAAATCAGTCCTGTTTGGAGTGATCAGAGAAGTCTTTGTGGAAGAATTAGCACTTATTCTGGGCCTGAGATGGGGACTGTGGGAACTACCTCCAGAAGCGAGTAACCACGTCTTAATTCCAGCCCATGGTCGCTGAGTAGGGAGATGGGCCCATCTGTGGCCAGATATTCCCATTTTTCAAAATAAACTGGAAATCTGGATCTTAATGTAAAATCTATTTTTAAATGATGACATTAAAAGTAAAACAAAAACAAAAACAAACAAACAACAAAAACAAACAAAAAAACAGCTGGGTGCGGTGGCTCACACCTGTAATCCCAGCACTTTGGAAGGCCAATGCGAGCAGATCACCTGAGGTCAGGATTCCCAGACCAGCCTGGCCAACATGGTGAAACTCCATCTCTACTAAAAAATACAAAAATTAGCTGGGCGTGGTGGCACACACCTTTAATCCTAGGTACTCAGGAGGCCGAGGCAGGACAATCACTTGAACCTGGGAGGCGGAGGTTGTGGTGAGCCGAGATTGTGCCATTGCACTCCAGCCTGGGCAACAAGAGCAAAACTCTGCCTCAAAAAAAAAAGAAAAAAAGAAAAGAAAAAAAGAAAAAACACGGTGCAGGGCAGTGTTCAAATTTCCAAATTGCCTCATTTAAAAAATCTTTGAATAAAAATTCAGACAAGGTCCATACATTGCATTATTTGATATGCTTTTTAATCTATAGATATAACTTCTTTCTCTCTAACATCATTGGTAGATTACTGTGAGATTTAGTATTCATTTAGTAGGTAAACTATTCAATTAATCTTTTATTAACCACCTACTCTGTGACTAGCAGTGTGGGGACAAATACATACGGAAGGAAGTCCTGCCCTCTAGGGTCCCCAATCTCATTGACTCTAAACTAATGACTTACATCAGGGTCCCTTTAGATGTTTCCTTGGGGCTACAGAAGCTCACCAAGGAGCTCCCACGAGACTGTACATTTCTGAGAAAAAAATATTGGAACTGAAAGCTATCAGCTTGGGGAAAGTGGAGTGTATTCTGGAGCCAAAACAGACTCAGAGCTGGGAAAGAACCCAGGCGGCTGCTCTCCTCTCCTTTCCTCCCCGTATTTGGAAAGCATGTGTTCCCCAGCGAGCAGAGAAGAACTGGAATCCTGCTCGCTTTTTCTTCCTTCTAGGCTATTTTTTCCCCTTAAACCTTACACCCTTGGGAAGAACATTCAGAAACCACAGTCATAATAGGTCTAGAAATTGCCACATTTGTTTCTATTAAAAGATGAAGTTTTTAAAAAGTTGAGCTTACATATAATAAACATTTAGTGAGCTTACCAATGTAGTGAATTTGCATGCAAACTGCCACCACCACAGTCCTGTACTATGAGTTTTAAGCTTAAGAGCCATGCGATGGCTTTTTCTCTCCATTCTTAACGACCTGTTAGATTCCTTGTCATATACACAGTTGAGACAAGGCTCTGGTTTTGTGTTCTTTCTCCTCTCGTCGCTCATTCTTGTCCAGCATCTGTTGTAGCTTGACTGTGATGCCCGGGAAGAGTGATGTTTCCTTCTGGACTCATCTCTTGCCAAATCTACTCACATTTTCCTTCCTTCTCCCACATCTGCACTTTCTTCCCTCCTAAGTTGCAGACTTACATCAGGGCCTGGTCATGTCTCACTTGGTTGATGGCAGCCTTCTCAGCTCTGGAATTCCCACTGCAGCACTGCCCCCAGCAACTGACACTTCAGTAACCCTCCTTCCTGTGGCACAGAGGACCAGGGTGACCCCAGCTGTCTAATTTCAGCAGGCTGCTCTGTACCATTTCCTTTTAGGTCTTCCCTGGGGTGGAGGGGCTGATTTTCATAGCCTGAGCTCACCAGGGAGGGGGCAGTGAACTTCTGAGGAGAGGAAAAAGAGGCTCCCACTGCCATTTACCTCCAAAGTGGGAATGTAGACAAACCTCAGAGATGAAGGGTGTGGCAGTGGGGGCAATTTGCTTGGAGTAGTAGGTAAGCTGAGGAAACTTCCTGGTTGATAGTAAGAGCCATCATTTGCCGGTTGCCTACTCAATGGGAGGCCCAGTGCAAAAGGGTCGACATGGATTATTTTGTGTAATCTTCACCACAACTTTATGAGCTCGCTTCTATTCCCATCCTCATTTTACAGATGAGGAAGCAGGCCCAGGGAGGTTAACTAACCTGCCTAGATTTAGTGCAGCTAGGAAGTCGCAGAGTTGAGATTCAAGCTCACATATATCTGACTCCAGAGCTCGTCCGCCTTCCACTGGGCCTCCCAGTTTCTTTTTCCTTGACTTTCTGAGATGGAGTCTCGCTCTGTCACCCAGGCTGGAGTGCAGTGGTGCAATCGTGGCTCACTGCAACCTGCACCTCCCGACTTCAAGCGATTGTCCTGCCTCAGCCTCCGGAGTAGCTAGGACTACAGGTGTGCCCCACCACACCCAGCTAATTTTTTTTTTTTTGATATTTTTCATAGAGACTGGGTTTCACCATGTTGCCCAGGCTGGTCTCAAACTCCTTACCTCAAATGATCCACCCGCCTTGCTCTCCCAAGTTGCTGGGATTACAGGTGTGAGTCACTGCGCCTGGTTCCTCCCAATTTCCAGTTGACAAGCCCTCAGACACTATTAATTCCTCACCCTTGTGTTCCACTTCTTCCTTGATCCAATCCTCACACTCTGGCTACTGAGCCTTTTGAAAGTTACACTTTCTAATTGGTAAGGTCTCCCACAACTACATCTCCTAACATGAGTGTTGGTACAGCTGTCTCTTAAGCCTCTAATGAAATCGACTCAAACTATTGAAGAAGAAAGCATTGAACATGGGTGTTTAGTTGATGGTTTCAATAAAAGCCCAGTCACTTCGCCGCTACAAAACTGCACTTGTACCCCTTAAAGTTATACAGATTTTAAAAAATGGGTGTTTAATGTATATCTTGCAAGGGAGATAGATATGACTCCTTTTAAACAGGCTTCCTTCTAGAAAGGCTCAGAAGAGTCAATAAATGCTGAGTACATGGGACTGATTTCAAAATACATGTGTAAAGGAAGATGTGCCACATTTATCATGCTGTGTATCCTGTAAAGAATATTTATTGAATGAATGAAAGAGAGTACTAGAAGCCCCCTGGGTACTGAAGGAGGAAGAAATGAAAATACTTTGGATGGTCACCCCAGTGTTGAAAAGATCTAGACTTAAAATTATTAAAGGGCAAGAAAATGTCCTCATTTTTTTTTTCTTGACTTCAAATAAAGTACAGCAAACATGGGCTGTGCCTCCTCATTCCAAATACAGGCCTGCAATATAAGGGAAGCTTCAGAGGATGCCAAAAAGCAGAAAGTATCAAGGGATGCCCTTTAAAGACACTTTGGAATTTCTAATAGAGCTAAACACTGGTAAAATCCAGATAGGAAAAAATGAGAAGAAAATGGGAGTTAACATAGATTTCTGGGCCCCATTCCCAGAGTTTCTGATTCTATAAGTGTTATTATTTATATGACATCCATTCCTAAGTATATTGAACAATGTCTTGTGTGATGACAATTACTGCTGAGTATTTAATACCATTACACTTTGATAATGGAAAATATTAGAGATTCTAATACAGATCTAGTATTGTGTACATTGTGGAATATATATATGTATATACACATATATATATTCCACAATGTACACAATACTAGATCTGTATTAGAATCTCTAATATATATACAATAATACGTATATACGTATATATGTATATACATATATACATATGTGTATATATGTATATGTATATATGTGTGTGTGTGTGTGTATATATATATATATATATATATATATTTTAACTCAGAGCAGGCAGATGCTTTGCCCTGGGGTACATTGAAAGCCAAAGTATCACCATGACGTTACCAGCGAGCATGACAAGGCAGGGAAGCACATCACAATACAGACAGGTGGGGGTGGTGGTATACGTCACCTATAGGGAGATGCAGCAGAGATGCCTGATGACATTTCATATCACAATGCCCTGTGCCAGAGTCTGATACAATGCACTACATACATGATTTTCTATCTCTTTTCCCCACAAAGGACAGTACACGCACAAAGCCAACTGCATTTTGAAATGAGCTAGCTAGATGAATGAGGGAGAAGTAAAAACATCCAGATCACACACAGAAAGTGAGACACAGAAGAGACTCTTCTCCTATAAACTGAGAGAGATGTTTCCCAGGGAAAATTGGTCAGATTCAGAGTAGACCATGTCCCCTCATCCACTGCACTCAGCCCCCAGTTTTTCATGCTGCAAACTCAGATGTCTCTGTGGCAGAGGGAATGGTTTGTTGCTTTGAGTGTTGATATAGACATCTGGAAGCTCTGTGGATGGGAGGAATCTCATCCATACTTACATATTGTACTTCATTAATCATCAAGTCCTATCTGCGGCTACATGGTGTTCTAAAGTCTTAGATTATAAACACTTTGAGACTCAACCTGAAGGCATTTTCAATGGTTAAAAATCTGTTCTTGCTGTGGTTCTTCTTGAGAGAATGTCCCTTTGCAAAACTCAGTTGTCAATGGGCTGATACAGTTGTGTAGCTGAAAGCCTTCACTGTAAACCTCATTGTTTTTTTCATGGACTGTTCACAGCCCTATTTAAAGAATGTGTACTTTGGGAGAAAAAGGGCCTGAGAGTATAAAGGGACCTATGTGCACAATCTCCAGGGCATGTGGGTCTATTGGCATGCACGCATGGGTAGCCAAGAGCCAAAGCAAGCTTTGCCAATGGATTCCCATCATCTTTGCATGCAGGTCAGGTGAAGGACTCAGCAAAAACAGAGCAAAAGTTCTAAGGCTCAGGTTAACCCAACAGCAAACACTTCAAGGCCCACAAGCAGAGTGTTCAGGAAGACTTGAGGTAGACGAGGAGAAGAGAAAAAGTGCAGGTTATCCCTGAGGCCAATGGGTAAATAGACCATTTTCGTCTGCTCTCATGAAAGACACATACACTTGGATTTTGCTTTTCTTTAGTTTCCAGATGTTACTGTTGAGAACATATCAAGGATATCAGAACTAGGAACAACTGTCAAGGCCACCTACTTTAGTCCTTTTACTTTCCTCTGAGGCTCAGAGAGAGGTGTTGACTCAACTTCCTGTGGCTGGAACCGAAGTCTTCTGACACCCTATCTAATGAATGTTCTTTCCTCTACGCGCACGTGAAAGGCTGCCTAAACAATCTTTTGGTAGGAAAAAAAATAAGTGAGAATTGCTGATCCAATGCTGGGAACCATTATGTAATCCAGCTGGAATTTGGCCTATATCCTCCCAATGAAACTGAAAAGCGGATAGGAGGGAATTAAATGGAGATATTGCAAAGTTTTGAAAGATGTACTGTTTGACAACTTGTTCTTTTTGTAAAGGTTCCTGTGAATTGGCCCTTACCTGCTGTTCCATACTCATTCCTCACTACTTTCCCCCAGGAAATCTTTTCTGCACCAGTGAAACCAGGACATCTCCTGAGCCTACAAGGGCCTCTGCTTTGATCTTTGCTCTTCCCCCACCTCACCGAGGCATGATTCAAATTCAGGATAATCTGATTCCAGAGCTCGCAAGCTTTCCATCAGTAGGAGGAGTTAGAGGAAGAGAGGGCCACTAAAAATGGTGCCTGGTATATCAGAGAAATATAGGAAAGGAGATAGCTAAGAATAACCCTCCTGGAGTTAGAACAAACCTCAAAGATTACCTCTACAAAAGGAACACAATTTAATGGGATCAGATGGTGGTGCAATCTATGCCTCAGGGTGCTATTGATAACAATAGCAAGATTAAGTAGCAATTTGTGAAGGGTAACAGCTGTATGATAATCAAACTGAAGCAGATAGCTTAGCAAAGAGATCTGGGAAAAAAATAGAGCTCTGCTGAAATCAATGTCATCTTAGGGTAAATGTGTATATTCCTAGGGTTGTACCCTCTGAAGAGTGGCATCACAGGATGTAACCCGTTGAAGGTGTGAGAAAAACTTCACTAAAATAGTCTAGCTATTTCACTAAAGTTACCAAAGAAATAAGCAAAAAACAACAAGCCTTAGAGAGGTGACCAGTATCCAGGATTGTTATGATATGTTACCTAAAATATTTACTACCCAAGAAAATAAATAAGAAAATGTGATGCATACATTTAAAAAAAAGTGTCTAAAATTTTAATGAATGGTAAAAGAATGAATTCCTTTCCCCCTGTGATCAGGAACTAAATAAAAATATTCACTCTCAAAAAAAAAAAAAAAAAAAAAAATGGTGCCTGGGAGCCTATGCCAAAGGCCAAATGAGCAGCCACATCAAATTTCCATCTGAATCTGGGAGTGAGGATGGAAATGGGGGAAATGGCCAAGCTCTAGTGTACCTGAGTGGCTTCATGGAAGAAATGGCTATTTCTTGAATGGCGAGTTCTTTTACGTGTTGTCCTCAGAGCTTAGGACAAGGCAGGGAAGCGCATCATAATACAGGGAGGTGAGGGACACGTCACCAACAGGGAGGTGCAACAGGGATGCTGATGGCATTTTACCACAATGCCCTTCTTCAATACTGTGTAGAAGGTTTGTGTTCAATAAGTTTTGTTGTTGATCATGATGACATTTATTATTATGCCTGGGAATAATTAATTCAACTGAAATATACTCAGGAGGAACTGTTTCGTTTTTTCGTACTAACCAGTTCTTTTCTTTCTCTCTCCTTTTGCTGGGGGCAGGGGAGAGGTATGTGCACCCAGTTCCGGGATACTGTAGAAAAGGCTGATGGAAGAAGGGAGGTGTGAGAAATAAAGTACTGACTTCAATTTTGGTTCTGTAGAAATATTTGGGTAGCCTGCTTGGTGGTGTTTTCATGATTAAAAATGACCCAGTGTGTGTGCTTGACAGGAACATGGACCACAGCATGCCTGACATATGCTTTTTACCATCTCCATATGTCTCATTTATATCTTAATCCACAGCCTGCTGGGAAATAGCAGGGTAAGACAGCACTTGGGGGACCTCTGTTAGTTGGTCTCATGCTATTTTCTTAGCCTATGGTATTCACACATCCTCCACTCTGAGCTGGAATTTGGCCCTGGGCCTGTGCAATTGCCATAGGGCTGACTGCAGGGAAAAGAAAATCTGAAATGTGAAATGACTTTGTTCAAATATGAGTCAAGGATGTGTTCAGTCTGTTTATAGAAGGAGGAAATGACATTTGAAGAAAATTGGTTCAGGGAGAAATGCTGTCATTATATAAGCATTCATAGTTTAGTAACAGACTGTTGAGGAAAGTGACTGGCTAACTTGTGAAGCCCCTGAAAGTGTCATTTATCCACTGCAGTGTGGTGACGAGCTTTGGAACTGAACACATCTGGGCCTGGGTCCCAGTTCTGCCACTTAAGGACTTTGTGACCTTGAGCCTCAGTTTTCTCATCTGTAAAATGAGCATAATGACAATTTCTTATAAATGCTCCATTGTTACTCAAATCAGTTGATATAAAAGATCAGATACAGTCCCCAATGTACAGTACAGGCTCAATAAAAAAAGATTGTTAGTAGTAATAATAGCTAATAGTTTGGAGGAATTTACCGTGTGCCAGGCACTGAGTCATACACTTTATTTACATTGCAGCCTCACTTATTCCTGACAATAATGCTATGAGGCCGGGCACAGTGGCTCACGCCTGTAATCCCAGCATTTTGGGAGGCCAAGACTGGCAGACGGCTTGAGCCTAGGAGTTTGAGACCAGCCTGGGCAACATAGTGAGAACTCGTCTTTACAAAAAATCAAGAAATGAGGCAGGAGGATATCTTGAGCCCAGGAGGTCGAGGCTGCAGTGAGCCATGATTGCACCACTGCATCACTCCAGGCTGGGGGACGGACTGACACCCTGCCTCACAAAAAAAAAAAAAAAAAAAAAATATATATATATACATACCACGTAGCTCAGACTGCAATAGATAATTCCATGCTTCCTGATCCTGTCCCAACTCAAAAGTTACCTGAAAGCCTTTTCTTTCTCTTCTCCCTTCACCTTTACCCTAAATGTCCTTATTTGTGAACAGAGGGCTGGGGATGTTTCACCAGGTGATTTAGAGACTAAAGACAGGAGGCCAAGAAAACAAAGCATTTTGCAACCCAAATGCTGGCAGAGGGATTTGCAATTAGAAACGAGATCAAATTTTTTAGGCAAAGAATAATAATTGTGTGTAACTATCCAACAAAGATGCTTGTTTGGGGAGAAATAAACACAGGATTCATTCATATACTCGAAGTCTTTTTAAAGACCAGAATGCTGGCGCTTCACAGAATGTCAGTACCCTTTGTGTTCCTGCCCTGCCCCTTCCCCTACTTTCCTCAGCTGTTGTGGGGGAGAAGGCCTGTTTCAGAAGAAGACAAGGTAGGGTCTATTCCCTCGAGGTGCCGGTAAAACGTTGTCCAGTTGCAGACCCCCCCCCCAAGCTTGTCTCCTGATGGAAGAAGCCAGAAGGCAGGAACAAATATAGTCTCAACAGACTGCAGCCACTACAGTGCTTGAACTCTCCCCTCATTTCTTACAAGTGGAAACAGCCTTACTGGAAGAGTGATCTTGCAAGAAGAGAAAACATCTATCAAGAGTAAGGCAGGCTGGGCGCGGTGGCTCATGCCAGTAATTCCAGCACTTTGGGAGGTCGAGGCAGGCAGATTGCTTGAGGCTAGGAGTTTGAGACCAGCCTGGCCAACATGGTCTACTAAAAATACAAAAATTAGCCAAGAGTGGTGGCGCATGCCTGTAATTCCAGTAACTCAGGATGCTGAGGCAGGAGAGTTGCTTGAACCCGGGAGGTGGAGGTTGCAGTGAGCTGAGATGGTGCCCCTGCACTCCAGCCTAGGTGACAGAGCGAGACTGTGTCTCAAAAACAAACAAACAAAACAAACAAACAAACAAAGAGTAAGGCAAAAACTGAAGCAGCATCTCATGAGAATCTAAGCCAGAAGACCATAGTCATGGTAGTTTATGGCAAAGAGGGAGGCACGTGGGCCTTGAAGAGCATCAGGTTCAGGAGGGGTTAACTCCAATCACGTGGCTTAACACACTCCTCCTTCCCCCACTTCAGAAGGACAGCTTGTGGTTGGGGGAAATAGTGCCTCCTAGATGACAAAGTTATTTGAATGCTACTTGAAAACAATGCTGGTTCAAGCCAGAATTTCCACATTTTTCACTTAAACTGTCTGTGCATAGTTTCCAATTCTTTCTGGGTAGGTTATTTCACCCCCAACTCCATCTCTGCCAATTCTCTGGGTATGGTAGAAAGGAAGCACTTTTATTCCAGTCACCAAAGTTTATGAAAATATGAATGACATTAATAGAATATTTTGAATCGTGTATTGCTTTAAGATAGGAAAGTCAGTTATCTTTTTCTCTGGTGGCCTTTTTGCACCATACTTTCCTTCCTTCCATCCTTTCCTTCCTTCCTTCCTTCCTTCCTTCCTTCCTTCCTTCCTTCCTTCCTTCCTTCCTTCCTTCTTTCTTTTTGAGATGGAGTTTCACTTTTGTCACCCAGGCTGGAGTGCAATGGCCCGATCTCAGCTCACTACAACCTCCGCCTCCTGGGTTCAAGTGATTCTCGTTCCTCAGCCTCCTGAGTAGCTGGGATTACAGGCACCTGCCACCATGCCCGGCTAATTTTTTGTATTTTTTGTAGAGACGGGATTTCATCATGTTGGTCAGGCTGGTCTGGAACTCCTGACCTCAGGTGATCCACCCACCTCAGCCTCCCAAAGTACTGGGATTACAGGCGTGAGCCACTGCACCGGGCCTTGCACCATACTTTTCAAAACATGTTAATGGACACTCACTTCATGGTAGGCATTTTAAACTATGATTCTCAGGAACACCAGAGACATAAAAACTAAAATTATGACACATTTGATAGCTCAAAGACACTCAGATTTAATATTTAATTAGCTTCCTCCTCATTTTATGAAGGAAGTGATTTAGAAAGTGACTTGTCCGAAGTCACACTTCTTGTAAATGGCAGAGCCACTCATTTTATTTTATTTTATTTTATTTTATGTATTTATTTTGTTGAGACAGAGTCTCGCTCTGTCGCCCAGGCTGGAATGCAGTGGTGAGATCTCGGCTCTTTGAAACCTCTGCCTCCCTGATTCAAGTGATTCTCCTGCCTCAGGCTCCTGAGTAGTTGAGATTACAGGCGCCCGCCACCATGCCCAGCTAACTTTTTGTATTTTTAGTAGAGGCGGTGTTTTGCCATGTTGGCCAGGCTGGTCTCGAACTCCTGACGTCAAGCGATCCACCCGCCTCGGCCTCCCAAAGTGCTGGGATTACAGGCATGAGCTACCATGCCTGGCCAGAGAGCCACCCGTTTTAAAGTCCCATTTTTCACAATGCAAATGATAATCCCAGCAGGACTTTTTTTTTTTTTTTTTTTTTTTTTTTAAGATGGCATCTCCCTTTGTCGCCCTGGCTGGAGTGCAGTAGGAGTGTACAGGCACACACCACCACGCCAGGCTAAATTTTGTATTTTTAGTAGGGATGGGGTTTCGCCATATTGGCCAGGCTGGTCTTGAACTCCAGACATCAAGTGATCCTCCTGCCTCGGCCTCCCAAAGTGCTGGGATTACAGGCGTGAGACACCACAGTCGTCCCCAGCAGCTTTTTTGTGTGTATATAAATGAACAAAATGGTGGCCGGGCACGGTGGGTCACGTCTGTAATCCCAGCACTTTGGGAGGTCGAAGTGGGTGGATCACCAGAGCTCAGGAGTTCAAGACCAGACTGGGCAACATGGTGAAACCCAGTCTCTACAAAAAAAAAAATACAAAAATTAGCCAGATGCTGTGGCACATGCCTGGTAGTCCCAGCTACTCAAAGGCTGAGGCAGGAGAATCACTTGAGCCTGGGAGGTGGACGTTGCAGTGAGCCGAGATCGTGCCACTGAACTCCAGCCTGGGTGACAGGGCAAGAACTTGTATCAAAAAAGAAAACAAACAAACAAACAAACAAAAAAACAAAATGATTAGTTGCTATGAGAATTAAATGAGATAATGTTTATAAAGTGGCATGCACAGTAGCTCGTTCCCTACACTACACACGTTTTCTTTCCTTTACACACATATATATTTTTGAGATGGAGTCTCGTTCTTGTCTCCCAGGCTGGAGTGTAGTGGCGCGATCTCAGCTCACTGCAAGCTCTGTCTCCTTGGTTCAAGTGACTCTCCTGCCTCAGCCTCCTGAGTAGCTGGGATTACAGGCATCTGCCACCACGCCCGGGTAATTTTTGTATTTTTAGTAGAGACGAGGTTTCGCCATGTTGGCCAGGCTGGTCTGGAACTCCTGACCTCAGGCAATCTGCTGGCCTCGGCCTCCCAAAGTGCTGGGATTACAGGCATGAGCCACCACGCCCGGCCTCTTTCCTTTATATTAATGTCTACATATCAGGTTTACATAGTGGTAATGTTTATGTCCATACCACGTTGTGATCTGCCTTTTTCACTTAACACAGCCCGCATACTTACCACTTTAATGCCTAAATAGCATTCCATCTGGTCGATAGACTACATTTTTAAGACACTGTACCATTATTGAACATTTGGATTGTTTTCAGTTTTTCACCATTATAAATAGCTGGGCTTGGAATGACCTTACACGGTTTTTCACCTTCCATCCCCTCGTTCCTTTGGGGATTGTTTCTTTGGGATGTGGTCTCAGCAATGGGGGCAGAGGTATAAAGAGCTTTCAAACCAAATTGCTCTCCAGAGAAATACCACCAGTTCAGTGTGTCTGCGTGTCATCAGTGATGGGGAGACAATATTATTTTTTATTTTTTAAAAGACGGGGTCTCACTCTGTTGCCCAGGCTGGAGGTGAAGTGGCACAATCATAGCTCACTGCAGCCTTGAACTCCTAGCCTCAAGCGATTCTCCTGATTCAGCCCCCTAAAGCTCTGGGATTACAGGCCTGAGCCACTGCACCCCATCGAGACTATACTATTGGGAAAAAAACGTGGTTTAACTCTTCTCTCCAGGCATAGAAAAGCAACTTGAGAATTCTTGGCTGAAACTTCCTTCCCCACCCCTACTTACCCCACCCTGTCTTCTGCACTGTTAGTGCTTTCCTGGCCTTTTCTGTCTTTTTATTTTTTTTTGCAAAGTCTTGCTCTGTTGCCCAGGCTGAAGTGCAGTGGTGGGATCTCAGGTCACTGCAGCCTCTGCCTCCTGGGTTCAGCAGAGAGGATCATGCCTCAGCCTCTCAGGTAGCTGGGATCACAGGCACACGCCATCACACCTGGCTAATTTTTGCATTTTTAGTAGACACGGGGTTTCACCATGTTGGCCAGGCTGGTCTCGAACTCCTGACCTCAGGTGATCCGCCCACCTTGGCCTCCCAATGTGTTAGGATTACAGGCATGAGTCACCGTGCCCGGCCTTCCTGGCCTTTTTCTAACTAACTTCCTCTTTCTGCGCAGAATCTTGGAGCAGAAATGGCCATGCTGATATGCAACAGGACAAACAGTTTCTGCGTATCAATACTAGGCAAAATCTCACAAAAGCCACACACAGAAGTGGGAACATGAAAAGTGCTTCGCCAAATCAAACATTGGAGATACACAAATTCATGGACAAAAAGGTGATTTTGATATCAAAGATCAGCTATAAGAAAAGCCTGTCTGTCTTTTTTTTTTTTTTTTGAGCAAGAAACGTCTGACTCTGGATCTGTGAATCCATATCCTTGAATTTGAACATTTAGCCCACTGGATTTGGGGTGCCTGTCCTGACTTCTGTTACAAATTGTCAATGATTTAATAATAATAAGTAGTTTAAAAAAATCAAGGCCCTTTGCCTCCATTCACTATCTTATTTAATCCTCAGAACAACCCCTGGAGTGAACTCTATTAGCCCCTTTTTGCAGAGGAGGAAACTGAGGCTTAGAAAGATCATTTAACTTGCAGGAGTCACATAGCTGGGAAGTACCAGAGCTATGATATGAACTCAAGTCTGTCTGATTTGAAGGCCTTTGTACTTGATCTTGTTCTGCCTCTCATATTCTCCTCATTTATGAGATGGTGACTTACAACCTACCACACTAACTCCAGTGTTGTTTTAAGGATCAAATGAGATTAAAAATACTCCCAAAGTGCCTTGTAAAAAACGAACAAAAATTACACAAATAACATAGGCACTTTGTAACTGCAAGGCATTGAGATCACTTGGATTTAATTTAGCTACAGTGATTCCGTAGGACTCTACCAGCCACATAACCAGCTCAGCCCTAGGCTTTCTGGAGATACTCAGTAGCTTCAGTCCTAAGAATAATTTCTGACGGCTGGGCGTGGTGGCTCACACCTGTAATCCCAGCACTTTGGGAGGCCGAGGTGGGCAGATTACTTGAGGTCAGGAGTTCGAGAACAGCCTGTCCAACATGGCGAAACCCCATCTCTACTAAAAATACAAAAATTAGCTTGCACTGGTGGCGCACTCCTGTAGTCTCAGCTACTTGGGAGGCTGAGGCAGGAGAATTACTCCAACCCAGGAGGCGGAGTTTGCAGTAAGCCGAGATGGCGCCACTGTATTCCAGCCTGGGTGCCAGAGTGAGACTCTGTCGCAAAAAAAAAAAAAAAAAAAAGATTTCTGAGAAGTGGGTCCTGATTATGGTTACACTGTGATATATGCAAATGCAATGCTTACTTGTATAAGACTCACTTGTATTGATATTTCTGTTCATGATGGTCTTGTGCATATTTTAAGGGAGCCAAAGTACCAGGTGTGGTTCTCAGAGACTGTCCTAGAATACTCAGAGAATAATCAGGGAAAGCCAACTATTCTGCCTCAGGTCTTTGTTGTAGGTGGGTTATTGAGGCAATGTGATAGCAACTGATGGAGGCACTTTCTCTCCCACTTCCTCTGCTAAGAGAGAAACCTGGAGTTAGACACATTGCATTCAGAGACTGTTAACATTGAAAGAGGCCTTGGACATCCTTTCATTGGACATCAGTCCCCCTTTCTCATTTCTTATTTTTTGAATATAGCTTACATGTGTTTGTTAAAGATGCATGCCCTGTCCTGTATGTGGAAAAAAGAAGGCAAACTGTGTGCGGAGTGGTGTTGTATGAGACTCTCTCAAAGAAAGCTGTGGTCCAAAATGCCATCAGGCATCCCAGTGTATGCTGCCCATTCCTGTGGGTGACACACCTGCCTGAGTATGACGTGCCTCCCTGCCCCTTGCAGACATAGTTTCATTTAATTCTGATAGAATCCTATGAGGTAGCTGCTATCATTATCCCCATACTACAGACAAAGAACTCAAGGCCTAGAGAGGTTAACGAATCTGCCCCAGGGTCCATAGTTACTCCATGAAACTATTGGGTGTATTCACCTCCCAAAAGAAAAAAATGGGCAAGAGATTGGGGTTGAGAGTTGAGACAGATTTCTAGTTCTCACTCTGCCACTAACAACCTGTATGACTTTGGGCAAGTCTTTCCAGCTCTATTTCATCATCCATTCATCAGTTACTGTGCTGGTTGTTTCCTGGCTTTACATTCAATTCCTTTTTCTGAAATCTGTACAGTTATTTGTGATTACTTGTAAGTGGAATTAAACTTTAGTTGTCCAGAAAAATAAAAATAGAAATACAAAGTATTGAGGTGCTCCCAAATCAAACATACAGATGGCAGAGATCATCACAGAAATGACAATAAGGGACCCTTTTTCCTATTTGGCAAAGCTGAGTGTTGCTGCCACCTAGCGAGTAAAAGGAAGATGGCTATCATGCAAGGTCGGGTCCTTCTGTGGAGGCCCAGGGAAAAAGACCAGAAATCATCCAGTTTACCAAATATTAATAACTTATGAGATTTCACTAATACGTTAAAATTGCAGCGTTTGCTTCAGTATATGCAAGCCAATATCTCTTCCGTTGAGAAAAATGGGATCAGGAGAAGAGCTACTCTGGGCAGTGTTAAGTAGGAGTTATTAAAGAGGAGGTCTTTAAGTAAGAGGTCTTTAAGTGTTAAGTAGGAAGTCTTTGGTTTCCTCCAAACATCTGCTTACACTGTGTCCTTTCCTACTGATCCTCTCCCTCTCCCAGCTGGAATCCCAGAACCCTAAGTCTGAGCAGGAAGGAACCATCATCAGAGAATTTCTAAGGCAGCCCGGGTCATAGCACAGAAGAAAACGGATTTGACCAAGGTCACAAAGATAGTTAACACAGGCAAGACTGACAGGAGACTAGTCTCAGAACTCTGAAACCTGGTCTGATCAAATCCACCCCGAATGGATGAGATTAGATATTTGCAAAATCACCTTCAGTCTGGAGCAAGATTAGGCGATACCATCAATAATATGAACATATATAAAGGAAGCCAAGTCATTCTGGTAGGGAGAAATGGGTGGTCTGGCTGGAAACCTGGAGAAACTGAAGCTGATGGGAGCTTCAGGCACTAGAAGATGCTCTCTACTGAGATGAGGGAAGGAATCTCTCATCAGGACTCAGAGAGGTCAGGCTGAATATAAAGGCCCCCCAGTCAACAAATCTCAATCTTCATCAAATACATTCCCACCCATCAGGGAGTGCCCAGGGCTCCCAGTGCACCAGATCTAATCTTACGGTTTCCTCTGCTATTAGGAAAGAATATCAGAAGTGAGATGAGAAGCAAAGCTTATTGCAGGATAACTTGAATCTGCTAGAATGTATTTTTAAAAATCAAAATATTTTATTATTATTATTATTATTATTATTATTATTAATCATTTGCAGCAAACTCACAGATCCTAGTTTGGATGGCCCACATTCTTGCAATGATTCTTTTCTGTTTTTTTTTTTTTTTTTTTTTTTTTTTGAGACAGATTCTGGCTCTGTCACCCAGGCTTGAATGCAGTGGCACAATTATGGCTCACTGCAACCTCCTCTGCCTCCTGGGTTCAAGCGAGAGGCTCATGCCTCAGCCTCCCAAGTAGCTGGGATTACAGGTGCATGACACCGTACCCAGCTAATTTTTTTAAAATATTTCTAGTAGAGATGGGTTTTCACCATGTTGGCCAGGCTAGTTGGTCTCAAACTCCCGGCCTCAAGTGATCTGACTGCCTTGGCCTCCCAAAATGTTGGGATTACAGGCTTGAGCCACTGTGCCCAGCCTGGAATAGCTCTTTGCACTGTCAACAACCTAAGTAATAACAATAATGATGATAATAATAGCTGATATCACCAAGGGCATTCATCGTGTTAGGGGCTTTCCAGTCGTTATCTCATATATCTGACAATAGCCCAATGAAGTCATAATTATTATGACCCCTATTTTATAGCTGAGTAAGTTGAGGCTCAGAAAGCAGTTTGCCCAAGGTCACATAGCTCTCCCTGATCAGCTCAGCTCTTAATCACTACCCTATACCACTTCCTCCCTGAAGGCTTGGCTTCTGAGATGCACTAATACCAGGAGGCAGGAGGTGAGTGTATTCTCTAACTAGTGGACATGTATATTTCTAACTCTAGGAAGAGATTCCCTCCTTGCCATCCCTAGACTTTGTTGTAAATTAACACATAGGCATTCCAGGATTACAGTCTCTCCTCAGGAAACTGATGGATCGCTTGGTAGGCTAGTTGCCTGTAGGGGGAGAGATTACCTCTGGAAAACATTTTCCCTAATGTACAGAAAATTGTTTGCTGGGTGGGGGTAGAGCGGGAGACAAACTGTAGGAGGATAGGTGACTAATTAAGGGGAAGAATTTTTGATTATCTGTTGTTTCACATTATCAGAGTAATCGCTTCTGTCTATTAACATGGATAATTAAGAATTGACTGTGTAGTTAATTCAAACCTTCCTCTCTCACACACAAAATTCTCTTCAGTAATAAACAAGCATGCACAGAATTATTCACTGAAATAAATGGACTTCCTTCTAGTGTTTGTCAAATACAATCCCCTCTTCCTCTCATTGAATTACCAATTTAGATGAAGAGGTTCCTTAAACAAGAATCTATGTATGTATGTATGTATGTATGTATGTATGTATCTATTCATCTATCATCTGTTCTATATCTATGTAATATGAACAGAATATGCACTACAATGATTTTACTCTTGCTCTCACCCCCCCCCTTTTTTTTGAGACAGTCTCGCTCTATTGCCCAGACTGGAGTGCAGTGGCACCATCTCAGCTCACTGCAAACACCACCTCCTGGATTCAAGCAATTCTCCTGCCTCAGCCTCCCAAGTAGCTGGGGTTACAGGCATGCACAACCACACCCGGCTATTTTTTTTTTTTTTTTTTTTTTGTATTTTTAGTAGAGACGGGGTTTCACCACGTTGGCCAGGCTGGTCTCGAACTCTTGGTGTCAAGTAATCCACCCACCACGGCCTCCCAAAGCGCTGGGATTACAGGCATGAGCCACCATGCCTAGACTTCTCATGACCCTCTTTTGACATTTTTTTGGTGCCTTAGGCAAATAATATATGCTAAATCAAGTATAATATTTTATGTTGTTACTCTATGGTTTTTTTTAAGGCAGAGAAAAATAAACAGGGCAGTTAGAAAATGTGAACAGGAAATAGTTGAACACAAGCTGAGAATGATGCTAAAAAAGAGGAAGTGAGTTGGAGACTAAAGAAAGCTTTGTGTTTGGAGGGTCATCAAAGGAGAAAAGCGCTCTTTAAAAAAAAAATAGAGGACTCACCTCATGCCTAGACTCCATGTACTAAGTCTGGAGTACAAGCAGAATTTTCAGCTGTTTCTGGAAACAAGCCTGAGGGGCACATAGACCACAAGTTCCCCTCCAGGGGTTGAGAGAATGTCTTACTTAACATGAAATTCTCCCATGTTTTCTAGCCTAGTGCTTGGCATGTTTTAGGTACCCAGTAAATACATGGTAAGTCAAAATGAACTTTGTAGTTGAGTTCCAGGCTTTGAGAATCAAGTTGGTGATTAAAAATCAAAACAAAACAAAACAACAGCAAAAGAAATGAGAAATGATGGAGACTTCATTTTAGAGTGTGAAGGGAAGATTGCAAGGATAGTAAATGTTCTCATCTCATTTTATATGAATCATAACTGTAATAATGCAGGACATGTGGGCAGGTTTTCAGCGACTTGCTACAGCTCCCCTACAATCCAGCTATCTGCCTTTACTGTACAATTCGCTCAAAACAATTATTTAGTTTAAAAAACTGCCTCTGATCATGCGTGTGTGTGCATGCGTGTGTGTGTATATGTTTGTATATGTAATTCAGAGAAGCTAGTACTAAAAAGAATTTTTAGAATTAGAGCAATTAAAAAAAACCATTTATTTGTTTATATATTTTGAGACAGAGTGTCACTCTGTTGCCCAGGTTGGGGTGCAATGGTGCAATAATAGCTCACGGCAGCCTCAAACTCCCGGGCACAAGTGATCCTCCCGCCTCAGCCTCTAGAGTAGCTGGAACTACAAGTGTGTGCCACCACACCTAGGTAGTCTTTTAAGTTTTTTTGCAGAGACAGAGTCTCTCTATGTTGTCCAGGCTGGTCTCAAACTCCTGGCCTCAAACAATCCTCCTGTCTCAGCCTCCTGAGTAGCTGGGATTATAGGCATGAGCCACTACACCCAGCTAGAATTAGGACAATTATTCCCACCAGAAGTCTGTGGTCACTACACAGTGTGATGTGTGAGAAGTTTCAGGAGATCTTCTCTTCTCTCTAGCTCCCCCATGCCTTTCTTCCCAAACAAGCAACTGCAACTTAAAATCTTTGTCTCTAGATGGCCCCTGTTGAAATTATATATTTGGGAAGCAGTGGGTAGAAACCACCCAAAATCTTGGAAGGGAGCATTTATTATGTGCCAAGCATAGTGCTGGCAAATAAGCACATGAAAATATGCTCAACATCATTAGTCATTCGGGAAATGCAAATTAAAGCCACAGTGAGATACCACTGCATACCTATTAGGATGGCTACAAGTAAAACAAAGATAAAGCTGTTCATATGAAACGCTGGCAAATTTGCAGGGTATTTGGACCTCTCGTATATTTCTGATGAGAAGTCTTCAAGGAAAGTAGGATGATAGGATGAAAATGTGTAATAATTTGGTCTCTTGTCTAGAATGGAGCTTTTATCATCAAAGGCTAAAAAAAAAAACTGTGATATGCTGGGCACAGTGGCTCACGTCTGTAATCCCAGCACTTTGGAAGGCTGAGGCGGGTGGATCACTTGAGGTCAGGAGTTCAAGACCAGCCTGGTCAACACGGCGAAATCCTGTCTCTACTAAAAATACAAAAATTAGCCAGGTGTGGAAACGGTTGCCTGTAAACCCAGACTACTCAGGAGGCTGAGGCACAAGAATCTCCAAGTGAGAATCGCTTGAACCCAGGAGGTGGAGGTTGCAGTGAGCTGAAATTCCACCACTGCACTCCAGCCTGGGCAACAGAGTGAGACTTCATCTCAAAGAAAAAAAAAGTGTTATAGAAGCAGGTCCTGACAGGGCCAGTAGCTAAAAACAGTAGTGGCCATGTGTTGTGTGGTGACTAAGTCATTCCAGAGTAAAATAAAGAACCTGGAGAAAGACAAGTTCGTGATCTCAGCCTGAAGCCCGGTCTAAAGAGAGAAGTTTATTTGATATTATTTATATTAAAATTAGATAATTCTGGAAACAATTTCTACTGGTAAGAGAATATCCATTTTCTCCAATTTGAAGAAATTAATGACTTCTTTAGATCCCTCCTAGTAGAGAGGAATTGGTAGAATAAGAGGGAGAGAGAGAGAGGGAGAGAGAGAGAGACAGAGAGAGAGAGAGACTGTGTGTGTGTGTGAGAGAGAGAGAAAGAGAGAGAGAGAGGGACACCTTGGTGGCCATTTAGTGTAACTCATTTCCTTTTGCAGGTGAACCTAGTGAGGGCAGAGGAAAGGAAGGTCTTGCCTGAGGTTACACAGTGTAGAGTCAAGACCAACACCCTGGCCTTCTGGTGCCAAGATTAATTCAGTGACTATATCATGCTGCTTTTTAGCTAATAAGTTTATGTACAAATTTTCTGTGCTCCAAATTAGTCACAACCATCTGAGTTTCCCAGGATTGGTGACTCCTGGAGAATATCTCCTGATAAGGGGACACATATGGTCATAAGATTTACTGTACCTTTCATAATCAATACTGATTACTCCCCCTCATTAAAGACTTCTGCTTTCAGCAAGAGTAGGGCACCTCCCCAGTTCTGTCAGTTCCCTGACAACTATAAATGACAGTCAAGGTACTCTCTTATCTCCACCTGACTTGTATCATTCTCCAGCCTTGGGAGCTCTGGGCAGCTTACTACACAGATGTTGCTATGGTTGTGTTTGCCTGACTACCTGCCAATTTGGTTAATATAGGCAAATAAACCTACGCTCTCTGCCTTTTGCTCTGAGAGGGACTTGTCTGGAGTTAATTGAAATCAAGAGCATTGAATAGTCTAAATAAACATATATTGTATACAAGGGGCAATTAAATCAACCTGAAAAGTAATCTAAAGTGATGGCTACTATATATTAATATAAGCAAGAATCTGTGGTGTTATCACATATCTGAAGTGCTCATTGGAAGGCCATTTTTTGGACTCTAAAATGACCCATGTTTGTAAAATCAATGGGATTGCCATCTGGTTGATTTCATTCCGGTTAGTTTGGCCAAATACCATTAACCAGAAAACAATCCATCTGACTGGGGTCATTTCTAATTGCTCTGACAGAATTGATTCATTGAGAACTTTTTCAGCCATAGAAATAGAGTTGTTTTTATATGGTTTTGGTATTTAGGAATTTGGAAGACTTTTTCCTCTATAAAGGGTTCAAAAGTTCAATTTTCTAAAAAAAAAAACCACAAATCTGCCCAAAGGCAGAAGGTTTATAGTATAATATGTCACATATTACTTGTATAATGAAACCACTAAACACTCTGAAAATTATCTTCCCCTTCTCAAGTCCTGCATCATCTTGGGGGTGACTTTGATATCTACATTCCTTTCCACCTAGAACATTCTGTGACTCCCAGCACTTACAGGGGCCTATTCAAATGAGGGACACTGAAATCTACCTGAAATGGAGCAGGTGCTCATTTTTTTTGGCCTAGCACAGTACCTGATGGGACTCATCGCTGGGGTGAATGAAACAGTTAAAGAGAGTAAAAAAGTCCTACCCTTCCCAAATTTTCTACAGGCACAATGCCAACTTCTAAATAATCAATGTAAACATAAGTGTCTGAGCATGCTTATGTGACTGGAAGAATGGGAAATGAAGCAAACGGCATGCTTAGACTGGCTGAGACTGTGAAGTCCATGGTATTAGAGTGAGTGTTTAAGGCTAGCCACACTTTCGTGGCTACCATGACCCCTCTGAACCTTGCAGAGGGTAGGCAGGAGGCTGCACATAACTGCAAATAGAAGAGAAAAGGAGGAGGGAATCAGAAAATAGTCAGTAAATGGCATTAGAATGAACTAGAAACAATTATGTAATAACTGCCACTCACTAAGTTTCAGCCCATGTGCTCAGTACTTTCCCATACGTTATCTGATTTCCTCCCCGTAATATGTCTGTGAGAGAGATGTTATCTCCATTTTATGCCGTGGAAACCAGGGCTCAAGTTGGTACAGAACTTGACAATGTTCCCACAGTAGTACAAGGCACTCAAACCCTGATTTCTCTGTGTTCAGAGTGAGAACTCCCTTTTAACCACTATATTATTAGCTGGAAGAAGAGTCTAGAAACATACACAGCCACCTGTGAGGGACCAGGGCCAAAGTAGCTTCCAGGATGCACTTTGGTCTGTTCCTAGGGAACTGGAGAGAAGATTTGTTTACCTATTGGGCAGGAGACCTGTGGGAGCATGATTAGCTTGGGCTATGACTAGGGCTAGACACACAGGGTGGGACCAGGCCAATAATGAACACAAACAGCTAGCACCGAGGAGAGCTCCAGGCTTGTTCTCCTCAATGGGGCAAAGCTGAACTTTGCAAAGCTGCTGGCTTTCTCATCTGCCGAAGGAGCCTCCCCAAGTCAAGCAGTATATTCCGCAGCGTGGCTGGGTGCTATGTACTGCTGCTCCTGCTAGAATCTCAGAAGCGTGAGCAGTGCATCAATAAGATGAGGGACCAGGCTTCTAAGTTATATCCCAGCTAAGCCCCCCAGTGCCAATCCTGCTCTCAATTCTTGAGCAGTGGAAACAGCAGTGGCAGTTATGAAAACAAGCAGCCTTTCTTGCTCATCTTGGCATTGAGTTACAGAGCACATCATTATTATAGACAGAATCAGTAACATCTGTCTTTCCTGGCCCTTCTTTAACCTATTCTAGTTATGAAGCCTCTCCATGTTTCCCCCTCTGTAACTACTGTAAACGATGCAAAAGAGGAATGAGAGATAGAGACAGAGAGAAAGAGGGAAGGAGAATTAATTTACCACTGGGTAAAATGAAACTGTACTGAAGTGTAATGGAATTTCATTAACTTCGGAAACGATGATGAATGCTGTCCAAATAATTCTTACTAATGCATAATTCACAGCTGAAAATAGAGCCAAATTCTCCTAAAAAGCACATCCATTTATGCCCCAAATTAATTTGGTATGTTATTCAGGATGGTTGACAGGATAAAAGATCTACTATGAAATGTAATCATCTATTAAGATAGGGAATCTATGAGTCTTTCTGGTTTAGTAGATGATGGTAGCTGATAACAAGTGGCATCTTGAGAGGCAGACACCCACAGTCCTCATCCTCATAATTTGAATCTCCCCAAAGACATCATTTCAGACATAACCACAGAGAAGTTTGGATGATCTTTGAGATCTCCATAGCAACCATGGCCCAATTCATATATATATCCCAAAAGCAAATTAAAATCAGTTTCAAAAGATTCAACTGGGGTCAGGAAAAGGCCCATACTTTTGCTGACTGACAATATCATTATTAATTAATTGATCAATATTATATATTTATGTAGTATATAAATAATATAGACAAGGTATTATATACATTTACATATAATCAGATTGAGAGATTTTAAAATATCTTTCCCACTTTGTGTAAAATAGTCTATCCTATTCCACAAACTCTCAGTGACATTCATCACTTAATGTCTCAAGACTATGAGCTTTTAAATAATCTCTTCATAAGAACCCATATATGCTTTTTGTATACTCTGGAGAGTGGTAATGGGAGAGAGACCTTTTTACCTTTAGATCTGACACAGACCCCACCTGTGGTTGGCAGAGAGAGAAGACTACTATTAAGTAGGAGGCTAGCCATTGGCCCAGCTTCCACCAATGAGAATCTTTAGATTGAGAGGTCAGTCAACACCATACAAGCACCATGGCTCTTCCCACCCATGGGCCCATTCAGCCATTAGAGAGGACTTTGGTCAGACATGTGAGTAGTGCAGTCAGGGGTGACTTCTGCAACCCACTGAACTCCTTCCCTAGGGCAGGATGCGTTGGGTTAAAGTGGAAGTGGTTTGAGGAAGCACAGATCTTCCAGGGTGACCCTTATTGCTTCTAATGCCCTTAATCTATGACATGAGCACTTTGATGAAATTCAAGCATGCTGGATGCTTACATAGAGGCTCTGATTAAGTAGGAGTGCAACCATTAACCAGGTTTCACCAGTGGGAAACTTTAGTAGTGAGGACATCAACGCCTTGCAATGGAGGCATCATGGCTCCTCCCTCCCAAAGGTCCCTTTAGCCACTCAGAGAGCACTTTCTGCAGACATGTGAATAGTAATGTTAGGAATGAGTTCTGCAACCCTCTGATCTCCTTCCCCTGGGTAGAGGGCAGAGTATGGATGTGGAGGTGTCATGCGGGGAGCTTTACTTTCTAGGAACAACCCTGTTCCTCTTAATGGCTCTACCGTAATGATTTGGGGTCCTGGGGTGTGAACAAGTACATTGATTGTTGACACAGAAGCTGTGATTAAGTAGGAGGGCTGCCATTGGTCATCTTCTACCAATAGGAAACCTTAGAGGAGCCATCTATGCCTCACAATAGAGGCATCATGGCTCCTCCCTCTCATGAATCCCTTCAACTGATTAGAGAGAATCTTGCACTGAAATGTGAATAGTAATATACACATAATGTATTAATAATAGTATTGGCAACAGAAGTGATGGCCTCTGCAACCCTCTAAAGTCCTTCCCTTAGGGAGGGTACTATCTGTGGAAGTGCAGATATAGTAGGAGGAGCACTAACTTCTGGGCTACCTCTGATACTTTTGAAAGGTTCAACCGTAAGATTTGGGGTTTTAGGAGTCAAACGCATTGGCTAGTCATACAGTAGCTTTGATTAAATAGGAGTGCAGCCACTGGACAGCTTCCACTAATGGGCAACTTTAGTAGAGAGGACGTCAGGACTTCATGATGGAGGCATCGTGGCTCCTTCCTCTGAAGGGGCCCTTCAACTACTCAGAGAACAGGTTCTGCAGGTGTGTAAATAGTAATGTCAGGGATGAATTTTGCAACCCCCTGACCTCCTTCCCCTAGGAAGGGTGCAGTGTATGGATGTGGAGAAGTCATGGGAGGGAGAGAACACTAGTTTCTAGGGCCACCCATGTTTCCTTGAATGGTTCAACTCTTTATTTTGGAATCTGAGGTGTTAAACACTTTGTGCTGTTACAGAGGATGTCATTAAGAAAGACGGCAGCCATTGACCCACCTTCCACCAATGGGAAGCTTTAGCTAGAGAGGATATTATGGATCACAATGGAGACATCATGGCTTTTCCCTTCCTTGGGTCCCCTCAGCCTCTAAGAGAAACTTGTGCTGAAATGTCCTTAGGAGAAGAACTTGAGAGGGCTCCAGAAGTCATCACTTCTATTACTAGTAGTATTACTAATACATTATTATTTACATTTCAGCAGAAGTTTCTCTCAGAGGCTGAGGGGACCCAAGGAAGGGAAAACCCATGATGTCTCTATTGTGTGGTGTAATGTCCCCTCTAGCTAAAGCTTCCCATTGGTGGAAGGTGGGCCAATGGCTGCCCTCCTTCTTAATGACATCCTCTGTACCAGTAGCCAGTGTGCTTTTTTAACACCCCAGAACCCCAAATCATAGTGTCAGGTCATTAAAAACAATAGGGTTGGCCCTATAAAGTAGTGCTCCCCTCATGACACCTCTACATTCATACACTGCACTCTACCCAGGAGGAGGAGATCAGAGGGTTGCAGAACTCATCCTTGGCATTATTACTAGAATATCTGCACAAGGTGATCTCTGAGTGGCTGAAGGGAGCGTGGAGGGAGGAACCATGATGTCTCCATTATGAGGTATTGATGTCCTCTCTACTAAGGTTTCCCATTGGTGAAAGCTGGCCAATTGTTGCCTTCCTACTTTACGAAGGCCACCGTATGAGCAGACAATGTGCTTGACTTCTCCCTCCCAGAACTCCAAATCATGGGGTTGGACCATTCAAGGGTATGGGGTGGCCCCAGAAAGTAGTACTCTCTGTATGATATCTGCATGGCAAAACACTGCAAAGTCCTTCCTAGGGGAAGGACTTGAGAGTGTTGCAGAGTTTATCATTTCTGTTACTAATACTATCACTACTACAGCACCAATATATTACTATTCATATACCATCACAAAGTACTTTTTGAGTGGCTGAAGACACCCTTGGGAGGGAGGAGCCATGATGCCTCTATTGTGAGGCATTGATGTTCTCTCTACTAAGGATTCCTATTGGTGGAAGCTGGCCAATGGCAGCCCTCCTACTTAATCACAGCTTCTGTGTCAGCAGCCAATGTGTTACCACCTTAGGACCCCAGCAGCCTTGTGTTACCACCCTAGGACCCCAAATTATAGGATAGAACCATTAAGAGGAATAGAGGTGACCCTAGAATGCAATCCTTTCCCTATGACACCTCCACATTCATATCCTGCACTCTACCCTAGGGGAAGAAATCAGAGGGTTGCAGAACTCATTCCTAACATGACAATTCACACTTCTGCACAAGGTGCTCTCTGAGTAGCTGAAGGCACTCTTAGGAGGGAAAAACTATGCTGCCTCCATTGTGAGGCATTGGTATCCTCTCTACTAAGGTTTCCCCATTAGTGAGAGCTGTCCAGTGTCTGCACTTCCACTTAACCAAGGCATCTGTGTCAGCAGCCAGTGTGCTCAATTCCCACCCCAGAACCCCAAGTCATAGGGTCAGGTCGCTAAAAAGTATTGAGATGGCCTTAAAATACGGTGCTCCCCATATAATATCTTAATAAAGGGGGACATCAGTGCCTCACAATGGAGGCATTGTGGCTCCTCCCTCTGGTGGGTCCCCTTAGCTTTTCATTGATAATATTTGCTGAAATGTGAATAGTATTGTGTTAGTAATAGAAGTGATCACTTTTGCAACTCTCTCAAGCACTTTTCTTAGGTGGGTGCAGTGGGTGGAGGTGCAGATGTCATATAAGGCCACTTCTCTGCCTTTACTAGTCTTGCCCTATGACCTAGAGTTCTGTGGTGAAAATGAAGCACATTGGCTAGTCAGAAAAAAACCTTGGTTAAGCAGGAGGATGGCTATTGGCCAGCTTCCACTAATGGGAAACCTCAGTAAAGAGGACATCAATGCCTCACAGTGGGGGCATCATGGCTCACAGACGATCCCTTCAGTCACACAGAGAGCACATTGTGCAGACAAGTAATTAGTAATGTCAGGGATGACTTCTGAAACCCTCTGATGTTCTTTTCCTGGGTACAATGCTGCGTGTGTAGGTCAAGGTGTCACAGAGACAGAATTACTTTTAGGGCTACTTCGTTAAAAAAAAAAAAAAAAAAAGACTTGACCCTATCGTGTGAGGTGCTGGGTGATAAGCCAGCACATTGATTGCTGTTTCAGAGGATGTCATTAAGAAGGAAGTCAGCCATTGGGCCACCTTCCACCAATGAGAAACCTTAATTAGATGCCCCACAGTGGAGGCACCATGGCTTCTCCCTCCTATAGGTCCCTACAGCCAGTTAGAGAGCTGAAATGTGAAAAGTAATGTAGTAGTAATATAAGTAATGGCTTCTGCAATCATCTCAGGACCTTCCCCCAGGACATGGTGCAGTGTGTGGAGAGAGATGTCATTGGGGGAGTAGTAGCTTCTAGGGCCACATGGGTCTCTTCAGCCGGTTTGAGAGAATCTTGTGATAACATGTGAGAACTAATGTCAGGAAATGTGTGCCTCTCTCTGAACAGCTTCCCTTAGGGCAGAAGTGCCCCTACAGAAGGCTGTTTTCACCATGAGTTCCCTAAAGTCTCTCTTGATCCCATTTTCTCTCTCTCATCCCCAACTGTCCCAACCTAGTCTTGTGGTGTCACAGACTCCTCACATCACATTAACCTGGTAACTTTTCTTAAACACTCATCCCTTCCCCTCTTCCCAGACCTAGACATTCATGAGTATCCACCTTGAGACACATCATTTATCCTATTATCCTGCATATTTTTCTTTTTTTATTATTATTATACTTTTAAGTTTTAGGGCACATGTGCACAATGTGCAGGTTTGTTACATATGTATACATGTGCCATGTTGGTGTGCTGCACCCATTAACTCGTCATTTAGCATTAGGTGTATCTCCTAATGCTATCCCTCCCTCCTCCCCCCACCCCACAACAGTCCCCAGAGTGTGATGTTCCCCTTCCTGTGTCCATGTGTTCTCATTGTTCAATTCCCACCTATGAGTGAGAACATGCAGTGTTTGGTTTTTTGACCTTGCGATAGTTTACTGAGAATGATGATTTCTGGTTTCATCCATGTCCCTACAAAGGACATGAACTCATCATTTTTTATGGCTGCATAGTATTCCATGGTGTATATGTGCCACATTTTCTTAATCCAGTCTATCATTGTTGGACACTTGGGTTGGTTCCAAGTCTTTGCTATTGCGAATAGTGCCGCAATAAACATACATGTGCATGTGTCTTTATAGCAGCATGATTTATAGTCCTTTGGGTATATACCCAGTAATGGGATGGCTGGGTCAAATGGTATTTCCAGTTCTAGATCCCTGAGGAATTGCCACACTGTCTTCCACAATGGTTGAACCGGTTTACAGTCCCACCAACAGTGTAAAAGTGTTCCTATTTCTCCACATCCTCTCCAGCACCTTTTGTTTCCTGACTTTTTAATGATGGCCATTCTAACTGGTATGAGATGGTATCTCATTGTGGTTTTGATTTGCATTTCTCTGATGGCCAGTGATGATGAGCATTTTTTCATGTGTTTTTTGGATGCATAAATGTCTTCTTTTGAAAAGTGTCTGTTCATGTCCTTCGCCCACTTGTTGATGGGGTTGTTTGTTTTTTTCTTGTAAATTTGTTTGAGTTCATTGTAGATTCTGGATATTAGCCCTTTGTCAGATGAGTAGGTTGCAAAAATTTTCTCCCATTCTGTAGGTTGCCTGTTCACTCTGATGGTAGTTTCTTTTGCTGTGCAGAAGCTCTTTAGTTTAATCAGATCCCATTTGTCGATTTTGGCTTTTGTTGCCATTGCTTTTGGTGTTTTAGACATGAAGTCCTTGCCCATGCCTATGTCCTGAATGGTAATGCCTAGGTTTTCTTCTAGGGTTTTTATGGTTTTAGATCTAACATTTAAGTCTTTAATCCATCTTGAATTAATTTTTGTATAAGGTGTAAGGAAGGGATCCAGTTTCAGCTGGTCCTGTATTTGTTTGCTAGGGCTGCCAGAATCTAGCATCATAAACTGGAGGGTGGGAGGGGGAAGATTTAAAACTACCATCCTTGGCCAGGTGTGGTGGTGGATGCCTGTAATCCCAGCTACTCCAGAGGCTGAGCCAGGAGAATTGCTCGAATTCAGGATGGGAGGTTGCAATGAGCCGAGATCATGCCACTGCACTCCAGCCTGGGTGACAGAGTGAGACTCAGTCTCAAAAAATAAAATAAAATAAAATAAAATAAAAATAAAACTACCGTCCTTTAAGTGGCTCATGTCTCCTTGAGAAGGATGCTCAGAAGTGTCCAAAATGACACAAACACAGATTATTCAAGAGAACTTGTTTAAACAACAGAGATTGATTGCCTCACAGTTCTGGAGCATAGAAGTCTGAAATCAAGGTGTTGGCAGGGTCGGTTTTTTCTGTTCTAGGCCCCTCTACCTTGGGCTTGTAGATGGCCGTCCTCTGTGTTTCTTCACATCAGTTTCCCTTTATGTGTGCCTGTCTTTGTGCCCAAATTTCCTCTTTTTATAAGAATTAGGGGCCACCCTCATGACCTCATTTTAACTAATTACCTCTATGAAGACCACAACTCCAAATAAGTTCACATTCTCAGGTACTGGGATTAGGCTTCAACATATAAATTCTGAAAGGATGCAATTCAACCCATAACAGGCCATTGCCATAGCAAAAAATGAAATCTTGATCTCATTTTTCCAACTTGGGGAATTCCTTCTTCTCTCTTTAGTGGCAGGAAACTCAGTTTTTACTGGGACTGTTATTAAGGAGCTCTGTAAAGTTCTGTCTTTTACCCAGAAAAGCACTGTTCTTATTGTCTACAGGCCTCATAAAAAGAAGAGAGCTAATACAATTCTAAAACTAAAACTAAAATTAAAACTAGCAAAGCTCTCAGAAATCCTACAACTTCCATGGCCTAAAGCAGGGGTGTCCAATCTTTTGGCTTCCCTGGGCCACATTGGAAGAAGAACTCTCTAGGGCCACACATAAAATACACTAACACCAATGATAGCTGATAAGTTAAAAAAAATCACAAAAAAACTCATAATATTTTAAGAAAGTGTATGAATTTGTGTTAGACCTCTGCATTAGTCCGCTTTCATGCTGCTGATAAAAACATAACCAAGACTGGGCAGTTTGCAAAAGAAAGAGGTTTAATGGACTTACAGTTCCATGTGACTGGGGTGGCCTCACAATCATGGGGAAGGCAAGGAGGAGCAGTCACGTCTTACACGGATGGCAGCAGGCAAAGAGAGAGCATGCATGCAGGGAAATCCCCTTTATAAAACCATCAGATCTCATGAGACATATTCACTATCATGAGAACAGCATGGCAGAGACCTGCCCCCATGATTCAGTTACCTCCCACTGGGTCCCTCCCACAACACGTGGGAATTCAAGATGAGATCTGGGTGGGGACACAGCCAAACCACATCAGCTGCATTAAAAGCTGTCCTGGGCCACATGTAACCCACAGACCAGAGGCTGGACAAGCTTGGCCTAAAATATTAGATTAGCTTTAATGTCTACAAGATCACCCCCGTCCGGGACACACAAGTTATCTAATGAATTAATAACAGGCCACCCTATGTATTTGGTAATTTCACCCTCAGTCTTAGAAGTCTGTTTGGTTGTAAGTAGACATGATCAATTAATGTAAGTGACCCATACCATAACTCCAGCTCTATTACCAAGCCTCTGCGTGATCTGCAACCTGGAGGTTTAGTCTTCTGGAGATGACACTGGAGAAAAACTGCTCTTGAATCTTGAAGGCGAGGACCTTATCAGGTACTGTTAACAATTGACACAGCAGTAAAACTCCAAGGTGTTGGTGCTTGAATTCATGTTTCCCAGTTAAAAGGATATGAATAGTCTCATCCTGATTACTGGACATCCCTTCCATCTGGAGACCTTAAACTTTGGATTCTTAGAAATCTTCCAGAAATTGGCTGGATGTGGCGGCTCATGCTTGGAGGCTGAGGCAGGTGGATCATGAGGTCAGGAGTTCAAGACCAGCCTAGCCAAGATGATGAAACCCCATCTCTACTAAAAATACAAAAATCAGCTGGGTGTTGTGGCAGGCACCTGTAATCCCAGCTACTCAGGAGGCTGAGGCAGGGAATTGCTTGAACCCAGGAAGCAGAGGTTGCAGTGAGCCTAGATCTCACCACTGCACTCCAGCCTGGGTGACAGAGCAAGACTGCATCTCAGAAAAATAAAATAAAATAAATAAAATAAAATAAAATAAAAATCCTCCAGAAATTGCTGGCTTCAGAGGGTGAATAGCTCTCACCCAATATGAGAGAACAAGATTAATTTTATGATTCTTCATCCCCTTTTCAGTTCCTTTTCTCTTCTACTAACTTTGCTTATTATTCTACTTAGATGTCTTCTAGAACAGTAATGCAGTGATCCCGTATTCATCCTATTATTATTACTGTTGTTATTATTTTGAGATGGGATCTTGCTGTGTCACCCAGGCTGAAGTGCAGTGATGCAATCATGGCTCATTGCAACCTCGACCTCCTGGGCTCAAGCAATCCTCCCGCCTCAGCCTCCTGAGTAGATGGGACCACAGGTGTGTGCCATCACAACCAGCTAATCTTAAAAAAATTATTTGTACAAATGGGGTCTCACTTTATTGCCCAGGCTGCATCCTATTATTTTTGTCTCCTTATGATCTTCCACCACTTAATTTTTTCCCATAATCATGGCTCTGAAGTTAACTGATTGCTACCTATGTCACCCCCACTCCTGCCTAACCCTGCTGACAAAAATATAATAGCTCTTCCTTTAAGCACTTCAGGAGGTAGATTCCCTTTTACAGGTCTCTTCTGGTACTCGTTTCCCTCACAGCATTAATCCCAATCTTTAGTTTTGTAAAAATTGGACCTGACCTCACATCAACAAAATGCTTCTACTGAAGTCACTATAATCCTATCAGCAAGGTGTAGTCAATCAGGAGTGGACACTAACATTGGGAATATCTGGGTGCAATGATCAGTTTGTTCTCTTCAACCTTCTTTGCAGGAGCTGTTTAATTATACTAAAATTATACTAAAGGGAATTGTCTATCTCAGAAGCCACAAATTGGCTCACTCCTATTGCAGTAAATGATAGTTATACTCCAAATATAATCTGTGCTCCACTCAGTTCTTACTGCTTATATATGTCCTTATATACCTTTTTAATATAAGAAGACCTTATACCTCCTGCCACGCACCACCTTATCCTGTGTTTTTAGGGTAATCGTTAGAGATTTAAAACTACCATCCTTTCTGTGACCACGTGTCCCAGAGAATACCCAGAAGCCTCCAAACTGAGGCAAACACAGGTTATTCAAGAGAATTTCCAAGTGGGATAATGGATTCCCTCTTTTTTTTGAGACTGAGTCTCACTCTATCACTCAGGCTGGAGTGCAGTGGTGTGATCTCAACTGACTGAAACCTCTGCCTCCTCGGTTCAAGCAATTCTCCTCAGCCTCCCGAGTAGCTGGGATTACAGGCATGAGCCAACACATCTGGCTAATTTTTGTATTTTTAGTAGAGACAGGGTTTCACCATGTTGGCCAGGCTGATCTCGACCTCCTGACCTCAGGTGATCCACCCGCCTTGGTCTCCCAAAGGACTGGAATTACAGGCGTGAGCCACCGCTCCTAGCCTGGATTCCCTCTTTATGCTTGCACTGGAAACTGCAAATCCCATAGTGGGCATAATACGACTAGAACGGTGGTCTGAAACTTGTCTCTGACACTAGTGAAAGTCATAAATGACACACTCCTGCTCTGAAAGTCCAAGAAACTACTCAGAATTCATTAACTAGAGTTGTCAGGGGCAATCACATAGCCCTTAATTTCCTCTTCCAGCCAAGAGGGAATTTGTGTTGTAGCAAATATTACTCGTTTCACCTATGTAAGTACTACAGGGAAAGCAGAACCGTTTATGAGTATGCTAAAAGAAAAAGCCACCTGGTTGTCTCAAATATACCTGGTTGCATTCTGGGATATATTTTCATTGCCTGGGTTTCATAATCTAGGCCCATAACTTTGAGAATTTAAGACCTTTTACTGATATCTGTTTCTTTTTCCTTTTTTTTTTTTTTTTTTTGACGGACTCCCCCCTCTGTTGCCCAGACTGGAGTGCAGTGGCGTCATCTTCACTCACTGCAACCTCCACTTCCCGGGTTCAAGCAATTCTCTTACCTCAGTCTCTCCAAAAGCTGGGATTACAGGAGCCCGCCAACACACCTGGCTAATTTTTTTTTTTTGTATTTTTAGTGGAGACAGGGTCTTGCCATGTTGGCCAGGCTTGTCTCAAACTCCTGACCTCAAGTGATTGGCCTGCCTTGGCCTCCCAAAGTGTTGGGGTTACAGGTGTGAACCACCACGCCTGGCCATGATATCCATTTCTGATAATTGCTTTTGTTAATTACAATTAAGATTGCTGATGCTATCTTCCCAGAGTCTTTTTATATTGAGTTTTTTACCATACAGCCATTTTCATATCAGATGCAGCAAGCTGGAGGGACTAATCTCAGTCCAAGTACAGACTACATTCTCTAAGCCAGCTCCTGATCAGCAATGGGGAAGTCTGGGTATCATGGAGTAACATCCAGCAGCCTGACTTTGTCTGCCTTTGTCCAAAAGAAGCAGAAATAAACAGCCCCTCACATCTGGGAACTAGTGAGATGCTCACAGCTAGGCCTCAGCATTGGTACTAGCTGGCCTGGCACTTACAGCTAGACCAAGTTATTCTCCTACTGGATATTATGGATCTTACAGAATATCAGTGCCAGATAAGTTAACTCTAAGATCATGATAAAGTAAGACAAAACAAGGCCATTTCATAATTAAGTCTAAGCACAGACAAAAACAAGATCACTGTGCAGCCCACAAAATGCCAAACATCTCCTTCTCCTAGATAAGATGAGTGACCGCTGCTTCCTTTCCAATTACTGCTTCAGTCTTGTGCAGTTTGTCCTCCCTAGAGATAGGATTTTCTGATATACCCAGTGATAAACTTGTCCTCACTTTCTGATAGCACTGAATCTACAGCGAACCCTTGCTGCTTCTTCTTCTTCTTTTTTTTTTTTTTTTCAGGCAGAATCTCATTCTGTTGCCCAGGCTGGAGTGCAGTGGCATCATCACGGCTCACCACAACCTCTGCCTCCTGAGTTCAAGCGATTCTCCTGCCTCAGCCTCCTGAGTAGCTAGGACTACAGGCACGCACCACCATGCCTGGCTAATTTTTGTATTTTTAGTAGAAACATGGTTTCACCCTGTTGGCCAGGCTTGTCTAGAACTCCTGACCTTGTGATCCGCCGGCTTCGGCCTCCCGAAGTGCTGGAATTACAGGCATGAGCCACTGCACCCGGCCAGAACCCTTGCTTCTTTAAATCCTTCTGAATCACCCAACCAAAGCCCAAATCCTGTAATATGTCTTTTCTAACTCCCTCTTACTGAGGTGCCCCATGGTGTGTGTTTTGCCCCGTTGCAACAAGTAATAAGCTCAACTTGTTCAACTACAGGTGTGTTCCTGGTAGTCTTTGGCTGGAGGGCAATGACACTAGAGAACTCTGATGGGTGCCAAGGGCTGCTAATCAGATTCATCTCCAAGACACTGAAGGAAATGTTTTGGAAGCTAGACCTCTTCAAGAGGACTAAGTTAAGGCACCTTACAGTTTTCTAGCTGGCTTGAATGGTGTGACCTACTTGGATGACCTTAGCTCACTGGCAGATAACAAGAGGAAGAAGTCTATTGTTGGGTTTTGATAAGATTTAGAGGGCACTAAGGGAAGGATAATGTTCTTTTTTGTTTGTTTGTTTTGTTTTATTGAGACAGAGTCTCGCTCTGTCACCCAGGCTGGAGTGCAGTGGTGTGATCTTGGCTCACTGCAATCTCTGCCTTCTGGGTTAAAGTGATTCTCCTGCCTCAGCCTCCCTAGCAGCTGGGAATACAGGCGCCAGCTACCATGCCCAGCTATTTTTTTTCTACTTTTCGTAGAGACAGAGTGTTGGCCAGGCTGGTCTCGAACTCCCGACCTCAGGTGATCCGCCTGCCTCAGCCTCCCAAAGTGATGGGATTACAGACGTGAGCCACTGCACCCAGCCAGGGAAGGCGAATGTTCTTATAGAAGTCTCAAAACTCAACTGAGTTATGTCTTCTAGTTAGACAAACCTGCCTCTCTCTTCCCTCTGTCCCAGGTGCCTTTGAAGTCTGGCCTACCCGTATCTCCAGGGTTATCTGAGCAGGCCTCTGCCCTCCTGGAAGCCCTGCTGCTCCTGTTTTGTGTCAAGGACTCCAGCCCTCCAGCCTTGGGGCTTCACTTGTGTTATGGGGTGAGGCCGTAGTGAATCAGAACTTCCTTGGGCCTCATGCCAACAAAACCAATCATCCTTGATATATCAGGATAAAAAGAACCTCGGAAGGTGATTTTTTCTCTCCTAGTATTCCAGAAAGGTGACTGAAGGAGAGGCAGTATGTTTCCATGATGAAATGTGTGATAACACAATGACCTGAAAAATAATTTATACCTGGGGTGGGATGCAAATGGAGGGAATTGCTCGAGGAAGGCTGTACAAAGGAAAAAGAGTATTGTGTTGTCATGAAGGATGAGATAGTCAAGGGGTTAGGGGGCAGGCAAAAGGAGCAGCATTTGCAAAGAATCACTTGAACCTGCGAGGTGGAGGTTGCAGTGAGCCGAGATGGTACCACTGCACTCCAGCCTGGGTGACAGAGTGAGACTCAATCTCAAAAAAAAAAAAGAAAGAAAGAAAAAGAAAAATAAGGTGGAGAAGTCCAAAAGGGACCAGATCACAGAAGAGCTTTTCTTGCAATGCCACAGGGTTTTAACTTTATAAGTGGTCTCATCTGTCAAATAATTTTGGCGGAAAAGCCACATGGTCAGATTTGCATTGCAGAGAAAGAAATCTACTCTTAACACAGGTACATACATCTTCCTGCTTCTTCCTTTGTCACCTTAGAGTCAATTTTTAGCATAGCAGCCTAAGTGATCTTTTTAAAACGTCTTATCGTGTTATTCTTTTGCTCAAAACTCTGGCTTTACTCAAATCTTGGTTTCTAGACACGATTTTCTTCTTCTTTTTTTTTTTTTTTGAGACGGAGTCTCGCTCTGTCGCCCAGGCTGGAGTGCAGTGGCGCAATCTCGGCTCACTGCAAGCTCCACCTCCCGGGTTCACGCCATTCTCCTGCCTCAGCCTCTCCGAGTAGCTGGGACTACAGGCGCCCGCCACCACGCCCGGCTAATTTTTTGTATTTTTAGTAGAGACGGGGTTTCACCGTGGTCTCGATCTCCTGACCTCGTGATCCGCCCGCCTCGGCCTCCCAAAGTGCTGGGATTACAAGCGTGAGCCACCGCGCCCGGCCAACACGATTTTCTTCTAAAAGGAACCAGAGTCCTTACATAAATGGTGGATTCTAGGTGTGAGGCAAGGAAAAATGCAAGATTCAGCATGGAACATCTTGTGCAAGAGTGTAAGAAAGTGCTCAGCCGGACGCGGTGGCTCACGCCTGTAATCCCAGCACTTTGGGAGGCAGAGGCGGGTGGATCACGAGGTCAGGAGATCGAGACCATCCTGGCTAATACAGTGAAACCCCGTCTCTACTAAAAATATAAAAAATTAGCCAGGCGTGGTGGGGGGCGCCTGTTGTCCCAGCTACTCGGGAGGCTGAGGCAGGAGAATGGCGTGAACCCAGGAGGCGGATCTTGCAGTGAGACGAGATTGCGCCACTGCAGCACTCCAGCCTGGAAGACAGAGCAAGACTCCATCTCAAAAAAAAAAAAAAAAAAAAGAAAGTGCTCAGAAAATCATAGGTATATATATGTCAAAAGGACAGAGAAGCCAGTTTGAAAGGGCTCCCATTAAACAAATGTGGAACAAATTCAACATCAACATAATAATAGTAGTAGATTGTAACTCACTAATTAAAATAGAAATACATGAGTCCATACTGATATAAATAAATGAATAAATATGAGAGAAGGAAAAATTTTCCCTTTCAGTAGAAAGCTGACTAATACATGTAGAAAAATGGCGGAAGTAGAAAACCACCATTTGACAACCATCAGGTAAAAATTAACAATGAACACTAAAACAATTGGTTGAAGTTTTTTTTTTTTTTTTTTTTTTTTGAGACAGAGCCTCACTGTCACCTAGGCTGAAGTGCAGTGGCGCGATCTTGGCTCACTGCAGCCTTGACCTCCTGGGTCAAGCAATCCTCCCACCTCACCCTCCAAGTAGCTGGGCCACAGGCGTGTGCCACCACACCTGGCTAATTTTTTCTAGACATGGGGTTTTATGATGTTGCTTAGGCTGGTTTCGAACTCCCGAGCTCAAGCGATCCACCCATCTTAGCCTCCCAAAGTGCTGGGATTGTAGGTGTGAGCCACTGTGCCCAGCAGGTTGAAGTTCTGAGGAGGAACAGGATATTTACACAGGCTCAAAGCATTTCTCCACAAATCGCTTATACATCACTTATAAATTGCAAATAGGAAAATGATAACTTTAGAGTGGAGAAATGTGGTGAACATTACCTTAACCAAGTAATCAAAGTTAATATCCTCAATGATGGGACAAAGTGACATCGTGCATGCGCTGATGTGATGCACTGAGAATGATGCAACATCACTTCTGTGCTGCCAAAAAAGTATAACCTGAGTGACGAGGAAAGCTTAGACAAACCCAACTTGAGGGCTATTCTATAAAATAGCCAGCCTGTACGCTTCAAAAAAGTCAATGTTATTTAAGTCAAAGAACGGCTGAGGAACATTTCTAGATTAAAGGAGACTGAAAAACCGTGACAACTAAAAGCAGGATCTACATTAGATCCTGGATCAGAGGGGAACATGCAATAAAGGACATTAGTGAGACAGCTGTCTAAATATGAATGTGGACTACATATGAAGTAGTAATGCATTAGTGTAAATTTCCTTATTTTGATAGTTGTTGTGTAAGAAACTACTCTTGTTCTCAGGAAAATGCCTGCTAAAGTATTTGGAATGAAGGGACAGGATGTCTTCAATTTACACTCAAATGCTTCAAAAATATATGTAAGGAGAAATAAGGCAAATGTGGCAAAATGTTAACAATTTGCAGAATCTGGACGAAGGATAAATGAGAGTTCTTTGTACTATTCTTACACCACTTCTGTAAGTTTGATGCTATTTCAAAAGAAGCTTTTTAAAACCCTGCAATGGCTCCCTGTTCTCCAGAGTAAAACCAAAGTTCTTAAAACAGCCTGCAGGCCGGGCGCGGTGGCTCACGCTTGTAATCCCAGCACTTTGGGAGGCCGAGGCGGGCGGATCACGAGGTCAGGAGATCGAGACCACGGTGAAACCCCGTCTCTACTAAAAATACAAAAAATTAGCCGGGCGTGGTGGCGGGCGCCTGTAGTCCCAGCTACTCGGAGAGGCTGAGGCAGGAGAATGGCGTGAACCCGGGAGGCGGAGCTTGCAGTGAGCCGAGATTGCGCCATTGCACTCCAGCCTGGGCGACAGAGCGAGACTCCGTCTCAAAAAAACAAACAAACAAAAAAAACGAAAAAACGGCCTGCAAGCCCCTGTGTGATTTGGCTTTTTATCACCTCTCTCACATCTTCGCTCACCGTTTTCCCCTTAGCTTGCTCTGCTGGCACATTGACCTCAATACTGCCCTTAGAAACGCTCTAAGCACCCTGCAGTGCTCAGGTTATATCCTCTTGCCCAGAACACTCTTTCTTCAAGTATCCCCATGGCTTATTCCCTCATTTCCTTCAGGACTTTGTTCAAACATCACTTTTCAGTGAGGACATCACGGATCACCCTATTTAAAATTGCATTCCCGGCTGCGCGCAGTGGCTCATGCCTGTAATCCCAGCACCTCGGGAGGATGAAATGGGTGGATCACCTGAGGTCAGGAGTTCAAGACCAGCAAGGCCAACATGGCGAAACCCCATCTCTATTAAAAATACAAAAATTAGCCAGATGTGGTGGTGCATGCCTGTAATCCCAGCTACTCAGGAGGCTGAGGCAGGAAAATCACTTGAATTCAGGAGGCAGAGGTTGCAGTGAGCTGAGATCATGCTGCTGCACTCCAGCCTGGGCCACAGAGTGAAAATAAAAATAAAACTGCATTCCCCACCCTCCTTCCAGAAATCTCTATATCCCTTTCCCACTTTGCTTTCCTCTATGGCTTTTTTTCACCTTCTAATATGTTATATGCTTTATCTTTTTGTTTGTTTGTTTATTGTCTGTCTACATCCAGTAGAACATGATTTCTAAAAATTGGTTAGTTAATTAATTTTAATTTTATGAACCAAAACTAAATAGAAACACAAAAACCCCAAAACTGTTAGAGACTTTTCTTTACATTTTTTTTTTTTTTGGCCTGTCGAATATTTACTCCACTGCTATCTACAGAAGCACTTGGCCAGTTTGTACACAGTGATTCCTTATGCACACCGAAAGGGTCTCCGCAAAAATGACACTATATACAAATCTGTATACCCATCCTCCAGAGCAATTCTCCAGCTCCCAGAGGGAGTTATCAACTTAAAGCAGGATATTTAAGGTTTCATGTCTTTAGTTGCCTTATCATGATCCCAAATATACATTTCAGGGTTTGTTTTAGTTTTTAAAGACACTTTCCTTGAATATGTGCACTATGGTTAAAATTAAAAACAAAAGTAATAAAATAAAATGATTGCTGGAAGGAGCTGACCCTCCCCACCCATCTGAGAGACTTCATCTGGCTGCGGCACAGCGAGGACTGTGTGTGTCCCTGGACAGGTGCCCAGCATTGGGGTGGCCCCCGGTGGCGCACCTCTTCAGTGGAGTCAGCGAAGGCTCTCATTGACTTTTTTTTTTTTTTCAGTGATAATAACTCCAACCTCTATTTGACAAAGAAGAGGGAGAAGGAAGAGGAAGAAAAAGAAAGTGGGATAAAGGATCAGAAAGGGAGGAAAATAGAAAAAATTAGAGTATGACTCCAGGGTAGACCTGTTTTGTTGTCACTGAGTTGGTTGGTTGGTTTGTCTGTTGTATTTTTCAAGTTTCACCAAGTTGGCCAGACTGGTCTCGAACTCCTAGCCCGAAGTGATCAACCCGCCTCGCCCCCCAGAGTGCCGGGACCATAGGCGTGAGCCACCACGTCCAGCCCCCACATTGCTTCCGGCCTCCGTGGTAGACCTCCCAGACGGAGCGGCCGGGCAGAGGCGCTCCTCACTTCTTCCCAGACACGGGGCGGCTGGGCAGAGGCGCTCCTCACTTCCCAGACGGGGCGGCCAGGAGAGACGCTCCTCACTTCTTCCCAGACGATAGGTGGCCGGGCAGAGGCTCTCCTCACTTCCCAGATGATGGGTGGCCGGGCAGAGGCGCTCCTCACTTCCCAGACGGGGCGGCCGGGCAGAGGCGCTCCTCACTTCCCAGACGGGGCGGCCGGGCAGAGGCGCTACTCACTTCCAAGACGATGGGTGGCCGGGCAGAGGCGCTCCTCACTTCCCAGACGATGGGTGGCTGGGCAGAGGCTCTCCTCACTTCCCAGATGGGGCGGCCGGGCAGAGGCGCTCCTCACTTCTTCCCGGACGGGGCGCCCGGGCAGAGGCGCTCCTCACTTCTTCCGGGAGGCCGGGCAGAGGCGCTCCTCATTTCCCAGACGGGGCGGCCGGGCAGAGGCGCTCCTCACTTCTTCCCGGACGGGGTGGCCGGGCAGAGGCGCTCCTCACTTCCCAGACGGGGCAGCCGGGCAGAGGCGCTCCTCACTTCTTCCCAGACGGGGTGGCCGGGCAGAGGCGCTCCTCACTTCTTCCCAGATGAGGCGGCCGGGCAGAGGCGCTCCTCACTTCCCAAACGGGGCAGCTGGGCAGAGGCGCTCCTCACTTCTTCTCAGACGGGGCGGCCGGGCAGAGGCGCTCCTCACTTCTTCCCAGACGGGGCGGCCGGGCAGAGGCGCTCCTCACTTCTTCCCAGACGGGGCAGCCGGGCACAGGCGCTCCTCACTTCTTCCCGGACGGGGCGGCCGGGCAGAGGCGCTCCTCACTTCCCAGGCGATGGGTGGCCGGGCAGAGGCGCTCCTCACTTCCCAGACGATGGGTGGCCAGGCAGAGGCGCTCCTCACCTCCCAGACGATGGGTGGCCGGGCAGAGGCGCTCCTCACTTCCCAGACGATGGGTGGCCGGGCAGAGGCACTCCTCATTTCTCAGACGGGGCGGCCGGGCAGAGGCGCTCCCCACTTCCCAGACGGGGTGGCCGGGCAGAGGCGCTCCTCACTTCCCAGACGATGGGTGGCCGGGCAGAGGCGCTCCTCACTTCCCAGACGATGGGTGGCCGGGCAGAGACGCTCCCCACCTCCCAGACGGGGCGGCGGCCGGGCAGGGGCTGCAATCCCAGCACCCTGGTAGGCCAAGCAGGCGGCTGGGAGGCGGAGGCTGCCGCGAGGCCAGACCACGCCACCGCACTCCAGCCCGGGCAACACCAAGCACCGGGTGAGCGAGAGTCCGTCTGCAGTCCCAGTACCTCGGGAGGCTGAGGGGGACAGAGCACTCGGCGTCAGGAGCTGGCGAGCAGCGTGGCCAACATGGCGAACGCGTGCCTGCAGCCAAAGGAGAAAAAGCAGGCAGCGGTGGCGCGCGCAGGCAGTCCCAGGCAGTCCGTGGCGCGGGCCGCAGCGAGCCGAGTAGATTGCAGCCTGGGCCACAGAGGGAGAGAAAGAAAAAGAAAGAAAGAGAGAAAGAGAGAAAGAAGAAGAAGAAAAGAAGGAAGGAAGGAAGGAAGGAAGGAAGGAAGGAAGGAAGGAAGGAAGGAAGGAAGGAAGGGGCTCATTGACTTTTAAAAAGGAGGAGGATGAAGAAGAAAAAAAGGAAAAACAAAACCCCAAATGCCAAAGGAATTTCAGTGGGATGAAGTTTCTCCACCACTTGGAGAATATCTGTGGAGCCGCTGCACGAGCCGGGCCACCATGGTGTCGGAGATGCCGGGGCACACCTCCTCCACCGGGTAGATGGCCCCTCGCAGCTCCTCAGTGGACCCCAAGTTCCCTCCGCACGCCTGGTTCTTCTTCAACTCTGCAAACAGAGGGAAAATAATTGTAGATAAACACTGAGAGAAAGCCCTCTTTGGGATGTCTTTCATCTTATTTCTGTCTACATCCGATGGCTGAAGAGCTCCATTCTTAAGATTCTTGGGATCTTTTTCTCGGATTGTGAAGATCCAGTCCCCAGAATCGCTGCCCCACTGAGGCTTGGCCATCTGTTTCCGAGTTGGAATCCTCGGAGCTCGAGTCTTCGTGGCTCTGCCTTGCCTTCCATCTCTTATACCTGTCTATGAGCTCGGTCAAGTAGGAAGTTTTCTTTGCTTTGCGTAGTATAAACTTGTGCTTCAATAACTCCTTAGCAGTGGGTCTAAAGCTCGGCTCTTCATTCAAACAGGCTTCCACATACTCCTTGAGGGGTTTACTGTAGTTTTCTTCCAACGTTGGTGGGTTGTTCTTTGGAATGAGGAATAAAACTTTCATGGGATGCAGCTTGGAATGAGGTGGTTCCCCTTTTGCAAGTTAAATAGTTGTTATGCCCAGGGAACAGATGTCTGCCTTCGAGTCACAGGCCAACTGTTTGATGACCTCAGGTGCTATCCAGAACGGTGTGCCCATGAAAGTGTTCCTTTTGGTCTAGGTGTCTGTCAGCTGGCTGGCCATGCCAAAGTCTGCCAGCTTCACCTCGCAGTGCTCAGACAGCAGGACGTTGGCTGCTTTAACGTCTCTATGGATTTTCTTCTCCGAATGGAGGCAATCAAGTCCTTTCAGTATTTCTCTTAATATAGTAGTGATCTGGGTTTCATCTAACGGGCCAGGTTCTAACAGATCTAGTGCGGAGCCTCCATCAGGATATTCCATTATTATCCATACTTTTGTATCCTTCATACATCCTTCATGTATCCATAATATTTGGTTACGTATGGACTGCCACACTGACTCAACACTGTAATTTCTTGTTGAATGTCCTCTATCTCATCTTCAGCTTCTTCCAGATCAATGATTTTTATGGCAACCACTTTCTGAATCTGACTGTCAATGCCTTTGAACACCTCGCCAAAGGAGCCCTTCCCAATGTTCTCTAGTTTTGTAAAAAGCCTTTGTGGCTCTCTGTTTGGCTGTTATTGGTGTATAAGAATGCTTGTGATTTTTGCACATTGATTTTGTATCCTGAGACTTTGCTGAAGTTGCTTATCAGCTTAAGGATATTTTGGGCTGAGAAGATGGGGTTTTCTAGATATACAATCATGTCATCTGCAAACAGGGACAATTTGACTTCCTCTTTTTCTAATTGAATACCCTTTATTTCTTTCTCCTGCCTGATTGCCCTGGCCAGAACTTCCAGCACTATGTTGAATAGGAGTGGTGAGAGAGGGCATCCCTGTCTTGTGCCAGTTTTCAAAGGGAATGCTTCCAGTTTTTCCCCATTCAGTATGATATTGGCTGTGAGTTTGTCATAAATAGCTCTTATTATTTTGAGATACGTCCCATCAATACCTAATTTATTGAGAGTTTTTAGCATGAAGGGTTGTTGAATTTTGTCAAAGGCCTTTTCTGCATCTATTGAGATAATCATGTGGTTTTTGTCGTTGGTTCTGTTTATATGCTGGATTACATTTATTGATCTGTGGATGTTGAACCAGCCTTGCATCTCAGGGATGAAGCCCACTTGATCATGGTGTATAAGCTTTTTGATGTGCTGCTGGATTCAGTTTGCCAGTATTTTATTGAGGATTTTTGCATTGATGTTCATCAGGGATATTGGTCTAAAATTCTCTTTTTTTTGTTGTGTCTCTGCCAGCCTTTGGTATCAGGATGATGCTGGCCTCATAAAATGAGTTAGGGAGGATTCCCTCTTTTTATGTTGACTGGAGTAGTTTCAGAAGGAATGATACCAGCTCCTCCTTGTACCTCTGGTAGAATTCGGCTGTGAATCTGTCTGGTCCTGGACTCTTTTTGGTTGGTAAACTGTTAATTATTGCCTCAATTTCAGGGCCTGTTATTGGTCTATTCAGAGATTCAACTTCTTCCTGGTTTAGTCTTCGGAGAGTGTATGTGTCAAGGAATTTATCCATTTCTTCCAATCATGAGTGAACTCCCATTCACAATTGCTTCAAAGAGAATAAAATACCCAGGAACCCAACTTACAGGGGATGTGAAGGACTTCTTCAAGGAGAACTACAAACCACTGTTCAATGAAATAAAAGAGGATACAAACAAATGGAAGAACATTCCACGCTCACGGGTAGGAAGAATCAATATCGTGAAAATGGCCATACTGCTCAAGGTAATTTATAGATTCAATGCCATCCTCATCAAGATACCAATGACTTTCTTCACAGAATTGGAAAAAACTACTTTAAAGTTCATATGGAACCAAAAAAGAGCCCGCATTGCCAAGTCAATCCTAAGCCAAAAGAACAAAGCTGGAGGCATCACGCTACCTGACTTCAAACTATACTACAAGGCTACAGTAACCAAAACAGCATGGTACTGGTACCAAAACAGACATACAGACCAATGGAACAGAACAGGACCCTCAGAAATAATGCCACATATCTACAACTATCCGATCTTTGACAAGATCAAAGTTCTTTGACCTGACAAAAACAAGAAATGGGGAAAGGATTCCCTATTTAATAAATGGTGCTGGGAAAACTGGCTAGCCATATGTAGAAAGCTGAAACTGGATCCCTTCCTTACACCTTATACTAAAATTAATTCAAGATGGATTAATGACTTACATGTTAGACCTAAAACCATAAAAACCCTAGAAGAAAACCTAGGCATTACCATTCAGGACATAGGCATGGGCAAGGACTTCATGTCTAAAACACCAAAAGCAATGGCAACAAAAGCCAAAATTGACAAATGGGATCTCATTAAACTAAAGAGCTTCTGCACAGCAAAAGAAACTCCCATCAGAGTGAACAGGCAACCTACAGAATGGGAGAAAATTTTTGCAACCTACTCATCTGACAAAGGGCTAATATCCAGAATCTACAATGAACTCAAACAAATTTACAAGAAAAAAACAAACAACCCCATCAACAAGTGGGCGAAGGACATGAACAGACACTTTTCAAAAGAAGACATTTATGCATCCAAAAAACACATGAAAAAATGCTCATCATCACTGGCCATCAGAGAAATGCAAATCAAAACCACAATGAGATACCATCTCACACCAGTTAGAATAGCCATCATTAAAAAGTCAGGAAACAAAAGGTGCTGGAGAGGATGTGGAGAAATAGGAACACTTTTACACTGTTGGTGGGACTGTAAACCGGTTCAACCATTGTGGAAGACAGTGTGGCAATTCCTCAGGGATCTAGAACTGGAAATACCATTTGACCCAGCCATCCCATTATTGGGTATATACCCAAAGGACTATAAATCATGCTGCTATAAAGACACATGCACATGTATGTTTACTGTGGCACTATTCACAATAGCAAAGACTTGGAACCAACCCAAGTGTCCAACAACAATAGACTGGATTAAGAAAATGTGGCACATATACACCATGGAATACTATGCAGCCATAAAAAATGATAAGTTCATGTCCTTTGTAGGGACATGGATGAAGCTGGAAACCATCATTCTCAGCAAACTATAGCAAGGACAAAAAAACCAAACATTGCATGTTCTCACTCATAGGTGGGAATTGAACAAGGAGAACACTCGGACACAGGAAGGGGAACATCACACACCAGGGCCTGTTGTGGGGTGGGGGGAGGGGGAAGGGATAGCATTAGGAGATATACCTAATGTTAAATGATGAGTTAATGGGTGCAGCACACCAACATGGGACATGTATATATATGTAACAAACCTGCATGTTGTGCACATGTACCCTAAAACTTAAAGTATAATAGTAAAAAAAAGAAAAAATACCACAAAGCAGAATTCATAATATAACTGTGGTTTTATATATATATATATATATGTATTTTAGGGCTCCTCCTTGAAATAATTAAGAAAGTATTGATACAACCTTTTCAGGAGAGTTTTAAATTTCATTTATTGGATATATCTTCCTCTAGATAATAATAAGAATACATAAAAGAAAAATTCATGTATTTTGGTCGTTACTGAAAGAATTAAAGAAAGAGGAAAGAAACATGAAAGGTGGCTTGCCAGTTAAGACAGGTTTATTTTAGAGAAAACAAACCCAAGAGGAGCCTTTTAGCTGAGTTAGGTTAGAGGCACACTTTTTTACAGACTAAGAATTTTTAAGGATTCAGGGTGGGAGAGTTTATTAGAGGCTTGGACTGCTTCTGTGTTTCTTTGTTGTGTTTATTTGGGAGGGAGAGTTGTGTGTTTGTTCCCATACATATTTTTTTGCAGCTGCAAGCCTACCCCGCAAGTCTGCTTTTAGTTTCCCTATCTTAGTGCACCTGAAGGGAGAGGGAAAAAAAAAAAACAACCTTTCTGGATCTGCCTTTAGGTTCTGCATGCCAGGCAGGCCCGACTGCACAGGGAGTGAGCCGTGACGCTCAGGACGTCCACTTCCTTGGACAGGACAGCCGGGTCACAGATCCTCGGGAGCCGAGAGGCCCACCAGCCGCACACAGCCCTCGGGGGGCTGGGCAGGCCAGAGCCCGAGGCCACCCCAGGCTCAGCGGCGAGTGGCCAGCCGGGTCTCCATGCACCATGCCGGGAGGGGCTGCGGGGGGGCGCCGGGCCTCCAGAGAACTGCCGCCGCCACTGCCTTGCCACTGCTGCTGGGCTGGAGTGGCTATGCCTAGGCCCACCTAAAGCCTTTTCTTTTCTTTCTTTCTTTTTTTATTATTATTATACTTTAAGTTCCATGGTACATATGCACAACGTGCAGGTTTGTTACATATGTATACATGTGCCATGTTGGTGTGCTGCACCCATTAACTCGTTATTTACATTAGGTATATCTCCTAATGCTATCCCTCCCTCCTCCCCCCACCCCACAACAGGCCCTGGTGTGTGATGTTCCCCTTCCTGTGTCCAAGTGTTCTCCTTGTTCAATTCCCACCTATGAGTGAGAACATGTGATGTTTGGTTTTATGTCCCTGCGATAGTTTGCTTAGAGTGATGGTTTCCAGCTTCATCCATGTCTCTACAAAGGACATGAACTCATCATTTTTTATGGCTGCATAGTATTCCATGGTGTATATGTGCCACATTTTCTTAATCCAGTCTATCATTGATGGACATTTGCGTTGGTTCCAAGTCTTTGCTATTGTGAATAGTGCTGCAATAAACATACGTGTGCATGTGTCTTTATATCAGCATGATTTATAATCCTTTGGGTATATACCCAGTAATGGGATGGCTGGGTCAAATGGTATTTCTAGTTCTAGATCCTTGAGGAATTGCCACACTGTCTTCCACAATGGTTGAACCAGTTTACAGTCCCACCAACAGTGTAAAAGTGTTCCTAGTTCTCCACATCCTCTCCAGCACCTGTTGTTTCCTGACTTTTTAATGATGGCCATTCTAACTGGTGTGAGATGGTATCTCATTGTGGTTTTGATTTGCATTTCTCTGATGGCCAGTGATGATGAGCATTTTTTCATGTGTCTTTTGGCTGCATAAATGTCTTCTTTTGAGAAGTGTCTGTTCATATCCTTCGCCCACTTGTTGATGGGGTTGTTTGTTTTTTTCTTGTAAATTTGTTGGAGTTCTTTGTAGATTCTGGATATTAGCCCTTTGTCAGATGAGTAGATTGCAAAAATTTTCTCCCATTCTGTAAGTTACCTGTTCACTCTGATGGTAGCTTCTTTTGCTGTGCAGAAGCCCTTTGGTTTAATTAGATCCCATTTGTCAATTTTGGCTTTTGTTGCCATTGCTTTTGGTGTTTTAGACATGAAGTCCTTGCCCATGCCTATGTCTTGAATGGTATTGCCTAGGTTTTCTTCTAGGGTTTTTATGGTTTTAGGTCTAACATTTAAGTCTTTAATCCATCTTGAATTAATATTTGTATAAGGTGTAATGGAGGGATCCAGTTTCAGCTTTCTACATATGGCTAGCCAGTTTTCCCAGCACCGTTTATTAAATAGGGAATCCTTTCCCCATTTCTTGTTTTTGTCAGGTTTGTCAAAGGTCAGATGGTTGTAGATGTGTGGTATTATTTCTGAGGGCCCTGTTCTGTTCCATTGGTCTATATCTCTGTTTTGGTGCCAGTACCATGCTCTTTTGGTTACTGTAGCCTTGTAGTATAGTTTCAAGTCAGGTAGTGTGATGCCTCCAGCTTTGTTCTTTTGGCTAAGATTGACTTGGTGATGCGGGCTCTTTTTTGGTTCTATATGAACTTTAAAGTGGTTTTTTCTAATTCTGTGAAGAAAGTCATTGGTAGCTTGATGGGGGTGGCATTAAATCTATAAATTACCTTGAGCAGTATGGCCATTTTCACGATATTGATTCTTCCTATCCATGAGCATGGAATGTTCTTCCATTTGTTTCTGTCCTCATTTATTTCATTGAGCAGTGGTTTGTAGCTCTCCTTGAAGAGGTCCTTCACATTCCTTGTAAGTTGGATTCCTAGGTATTTTATTCTCTTTGAAGCAATTGTGAATGGGAGTTCACTCATAATTTGGCCTGAAGTCTCCATAATCTGATAAGTAACTTCAGCAAAGTCTCAGGATACAAAATTTATGTGCAAAAATCACAAACATTCTTATACACCAATAACAGACAAACAGAGAGCCGAATCATGAGTGAACGCCTAGAGCCTTTTCCACCTCCCCCAGCTGCAACATTAAATGCGGAATCTTTGCTTACTGGGCTCATATCTATTAATGTGACCCGTTCCAAGTTTAAAACAGAAACTTTCTGAGGGGAGATAGAGTTATCTGTTTTGTTCGCTGCTGAATCCTTAGCATCTCAGAATGTTGCCTGTACACAGTGGGCACTCAAATGATTGCGGACTGTATGAATACTGTTATGCTTGAAAAATTAGTTTCGGAAGAATAGGTAATAATAGCTAATACTTAATAAAGCATTTCTTACGTACCAGGTAGAGTTTTAAGTGCTTTACATATATTATCTCATTAATTTTATACAAATAATAGAGGTGGATACCATCATCACCATTAACTCATCATCATCATCATCATTTCCATGTTGCAGATGAGGAAGCTGAGGCAGTGGGACATTAGGAAAACCACGTAGTCTGGCTTCAGAGTCTGTTTTATTAGCTACTATGGTGTACTGTCTCTCTTGTGGTGTGACCACTTTTATAGTCTGTTTAAAAGCATGAGCCTGGTGCAGTGGCTCACACCTGTTATTCTGGCACTTTGGGAGGCCAAGGTGAGAGGGTTGCTTGAGGCCAGGAATTTGAGACCATATGGGCAATATAGCAAGATGCTATCTCTACAAAAAATACAAAAATTAGCAAGGTGTAGTGGTGGATGCCTGTGGTCCCAGCTACTCTGGAGGCTGAGGTGGGAGGATTGCTTGAGCCTGGGAGGTGGAGGCTGCAGTGAACCTTGATTGCACCAATGTATTCCAGAATGGGCAACAGCCAGACTCTGTCTCAAAGGAAATACAGACAGACAGACAGACAGACAGACAGAAAGAAAGGAGGGAGGGAGGCAAATTTATGTGATGTTTAAAAACATGTAGTATCACTATGCAAAATAATACTACACACTGTTAAGGAATGCCCACATATGTAGTGAAAGTATAAAGGAATGCATGGGAATGACAATGAGCAGGTAATCATTGGTAGTTCGGTGATAGTTTTTAAATTGGCAATCAAATATAAGTGAAATTGTCCTCCAAAATCTCTTAAGGAGTTGTCAGCATAGATTATTTTTCCTCCAGCATTGGACCCTTTTACTGTTTCTATGGTTGAGCCCCAAATTCAATAGCTGGCTTGCTATTCCCCACCAATTGGCCTGGTGGGATGCTCACACCAGGAAACGGAGAGGGAATGAAGATGGCTCGGACCTTCAACAGATTAAGGGTCTTTTCTAGTGTTAGAAACAGGGACAGAGTTGCAACAAATCAATCAGCTCAGCTCTCTCTGTGGGAGGACAAGTAAATCAGCAGAGCCATATGGCTATCTAGGCCTTTGAGTTTCCAGGCATGGATGGCTCATAACATCCCGTGATAGCCTTTTCTGGTGCTTATCAATTCCTATTGTCAATAATGACTTATTTATATCTAACTCACATCTCCCACTGCAATTTCAGCCAATTTCCTACTTCTCTGTAGATATGGAGAGCAGATGGTCAACATTCTCCTTATAAACTTCCAGGGAATGGAAGATACCTGTTGAAGCCCTTCCAGGTGACAAATGTTTTCCTGACAAAAGAGTTCCAATTTCTTTTTTTTTTTGTACAAATTTAATTTTCTAGTCAATTATTTCATTTGTGCTATGTTGGATTTTTAACAAAACATAGTGTTTTTCTTTGAAAAAAATAACACATGCAGATGATTACAATTCTTACAGTACAAAAGCATGTTCAGTGAAAACTGAGGTTCTCTCCCACCCAAAACCCCTCAGTTTCCATCTCTAGAAGCAACTATTCTTACCAGGGTCCTTTTCCAGAGATATTTGATGACATATCTAAGTATGTATAAATAATTCTCCTGTAAATTCTTTTCTTCATTTCAGCAAACATTAATTAAGCACCTACTATGTGTCAGGCAGTGTGCTAACTCCTGGGGCAGGGCACAGAAAGAACAGGATGTGTTTCCCTGTCCTCAGGAAGCTTACACTCTAGTAGGGGAGAAAGGCATAGTTTATGAAGTATTGATTGAGCGCCCTCTATGTGCCAGGCAGCATGCGAACCACTGGAGAACATGGAGTTCCTGCCCTACCAGAGCTTAGTGTTGTGAGGGAGACAGATCAATGAGCAGGCATGGTGTGAAATATAAACACATGCCATGGAAGTGTCATTATGTTTCTTGGTAGTGGCTCCACATCTTCTTGTAGGCTGTGTGACCCCACGTTGGGGATAGGTCACAAAACCTAAGCCTTGTGCCTACTGGAAAGGAGAAGCAGTGGAGTCCTAGACAGGAGCAGTGGTGCTGGAACCTGGTGCTAGGTGCTGGGCCAAGCACTTTACATACTGTGTGTTATGTAATCTTCACAGCAATATGAGGTGAGTTCCATGGTCAGTATTTTACAAATGAGGACACTGGGGGCTCCAGAGATGTTAGGGAACTGGCCACAAGTCACACAGGTGGGACTCAAACTCAAGCCTGTCTTTCTGCAAAGCCTGGGTTCTTATTCACTACCTTGATCACAGTTTGCGGGTTTTGGGGTGAATCATGGATGATTCCAATACACCTCCTCCTTCTCCGTTCCCCTGTGAAGAATCCTGGCCTTAAGCTGGGTTGACTCAGCCTCCTATTAGACTGACTTTTCTGTTGAAGATATGAGATGAAGAGGAAAATGCACTGGTTTGGTAGTCAAGACACCTTGGTTCTAGCTCCTGCTTTACCTTTCACAAGCTCTATGACTTTGGACGAGTCGTTCTACCCTTGGGACCCCAGGGACCTCACCTGTGAAGTTCAGAGGCTGACAGGGATCATCTCTGAATTCTCCATGGGATTTGGTGGTATTTCTGTCACCCCTAAGGGGCTATAATGACACCTTCTGGGACAAAAACAACATCCCCTTCTTGAGATGAACATAAAGCCAGTTCAGTAAATCTATTTACTTTAGAGGCAACTTGAAGAATAAATGTCCAGTGAGAGTAAATAGCTGGCTTCACCTTACTGATGGAGTAAGATGTGAACATGTTCATGCCTGTTTGGCCTTTGCTTTCTGCTCATAGTTCTGAACACTACACCTCCTCCTCCCCACTTTCTCAATAAAGTGAAATGAGCCTTAGTCAAGTAAACAAGTACCCTTTTAATATATCCAATTTAATTAAAGCAATAATCAACTAGGAACTGAAGACAATCCTTAGTGAAAACTGGGAAAGAGGCTTCAAATTAATGGGTTATTGCAGGGTTGTAATAATCTGAGAACTTTGCCCATGCTGATTTTATGCTCAGGAGAGCAGCCCCATGACGTGCTACAAGCTGCAAAAAGAGGATCTACCCGGATCAATAAGCCCCATAAAGCTAAGAGCAGAGAGGCTGGTTTGATGCAGAAAAGAAGGTGACTGAGGCATGGACAGCAGAAAATGAGTCTCCTGTTTTGTGCTTCTTTCATTTCACATCAAACATAGGAATTCAGAGACAAGATCTGGTCAGTTGGGGGTGGGAAGTTAAAAGAGTCCAGTTCTCAGGTAAGTGTCTTTCTTCCTCCCTTTCTCCTTCCCTCCCTCTTTCCTTTCCTTCCTTCTTTCCCTCTTTCCCCCTCTCTCCTTCTTTCCCTTAAATTTTTCTGAACCACAAAATTAAGAAATACGCATCATAAAATAACCAAATTGCTTGAAATTGTGTGAGGTATAAAATTCAAGTCTTTAATCCTCACCCTTTCTTTCTCTTTTCCTCTTTCTTTACTTTTCCTCCTTCCTTCCTTTTATGTTTTTTCAAAATTATGAAAGTAATGTATGCTCATTGTAAAAGCAAACAGTACAGAATCACAGGAAGTACAAAGGAAACATTTAATTCCCATTTTTCCTTCCTATCTCTTTCCTCCCCTTCCTATCTTCCTTACCTTCCTCTCTCTCTCCCTTTCTTCCTTTCTCCTTTCCTTTGATTTTTAAAATTATGTAACTAATTTATAATCTTTGTAAAATAACCAAACAGTACAGAACAGTATGGAAAAGTCCTCAAGCCCCACACCCTTTCCTCAACCCACATTTTCATGCCTTATATATAGACTTACCTTATTCCTTTGTTTTTTTTTTTTTTTTTTTGGAGACAGAATCTCGCTCTATCGCCCTGGCTGGAGTGCAGTGGCATGAACACAGCTCACTGCATTGTCTGTCTCCCAGATTCAGGTGATTCTCATACCTCAGCCTCTCCAGTAGCTAGAATTATAGGCATGCGCCACCATGCCTGGCTAATTTTGTATTTTTAGTAGAGACAGGGTTTCACCATGTTGCCTAGGCTGGTTTCGAACTCCTGGCCTCAAGCGACCCAGCTGCCTCAGCCTCTGAAAGTGCTGTGATTACAGGCGTGAGCCACCATGCCTAGCCTTTATTCCTTTTAATGGTTGCATAGTATTCTGTTGTGTAAATGTCCCATGATTTATTTATTGGGCACCAGGTAAGTTTCTGAAACATACGTTGAAGTTGTTATAAAAGTTTAGAGGAAATGGAATAAAAATATAAATTGGATTATTTGCTACTGAAAATCCCATTTTATAGATAGCAATCATATCCATTTCTATAGCACTTTATGCTTTGAAAATTGCCTTCGAGGTATCATCTCATTTGATCCTCTTTGAGAGCAGCTCTGGGAAATAGGCAGATTATTATCTCCATTTTTACAGATAAGGAAACTGAGGCCAAGGGAAATTAAGGAACAGAAATATGTATGGCCTCACAGCCAGTTACTGATTCTCAGCCTAGTCCTCTTATAGCACTATAAATTTAAGCTGCATTTCATTTTGCAAGTCATAAAAGATTTAGACACCCCCTTACTTCTAAGCTCATAGTTTAGAAAATCCATCCAACTCATACAAATTCCCTTATTATTCTAATGAGAATGGTGGTAGAATCTTTGGTAAATATGAAGAGCCTGATTAATGGCTGGTGTTCATAGCAAGCTCAAGATTCATTTGACTTCCTAATTGGCTTCTGTTACATTAAATGTAAAGTGGGTCTATTCATTCCAAATCCCACTTGGAGGTAGAAAGAAATACAATATGTTGCATTATCCTATAGAAAAGGAAATGTTTAAATCAGTAGTAAATCATCCAGAAGTATATTTTATTTAAAATCAGAAATGCCCATCAGCACCCTACTGCCAATTTTCTGTAACATGTTTCAGCAGGATTTGCAGTTTTAACACCATTTTGTTTGGAGAAAAGAGGGTTTTCAGTGCATTTTCCACATGAGACACTATAGTTACAATTAATTAAGGAGAGAAGCTGGGTGAACGTAATGAAATGGTGATTAGATTTCTCTAAACAGATCTGCTTTAAAACTACAAATGATTTGATGAGTTACTTTCGTCAACAAGGTCTTCTTGCATAACCTTTCTTCAAGAAATTTAGGATCATTACAACTACAAGTAGTTGAATTGAAGTTTATGCATTAGGGTTGAATGTATCACATTTTGGCTTTTTGTTTGTTTGTTTCTGAGACAGAGTTTTGCACTTCTTGCCCAGGCTGGAGCGCAGTGGCGCAATCTCGGCTCATTGCAACCTCCACCTCCCGGCTCCAAGCAATTCTCCTGCCTCAGCCTCCCGAGTAGCTGGGATTATGGGTGCCTGCCACCATACCTGGCTAATTTTTTTTTTGTATTTTTAGTAGTGATAGGGTTTCACCATGTTGGCCAGGCTGGTCGCAAACTCCTGACTTCAGGTGATCCACCCGCTTTGGCCTCCCAAAGTGCTGGGATTACAGGCGTGAGCCACTGCTCCTGGCCTCACATTTTGTAATTATGCATTTAATGTCTGTCCTCCCCATAGGGCTAACTGTCCTATGATGGCATATATCTGTGTCTTGTCTTCTCAGCACTGTATTCCCAAGGAGCAACACAGTGTCCAGCACATAGAAGGGACTCAATAAAATTTATTGAGCTAGTATATAGATAAATCCATCAGTGAGGTTTCAGCCAGGCTGGATATCTCTGGTAAATGCCTATCGTGGTTGGCTGACATGACTTTAAGCAATAGGAAAAAAACCTTAGGTGGTATGCAAAGGAGAAGTGTGGTCACACACGCTTAGAAATTGTCTTTTCTGAATCTGAGCTGGGCATATTTTTGACTTTTTAAACACAGACTTAGACAATGAAACAACACATCATATATCAGAAGCTTTATGGATTGATTCTCATGTCGAGTTTTATCTTTCTCTCAGGTAAGAAAATGTATTCTTATTATCTCTTTCAATGTCTCGTGTATAGTAGGTTATAGAAATAAACCATTTGAAAAATACTACCAGTGGAGATTTGCTGGGCTGCCTCTTAATGGTCACCTTTTGGTCAATGTGGCTACAGAAGAAGCTGAAGCGTCAGTAAGTGAATTCATTCATTCAGTATTCTGTACTACTGATAGAGAGCTGGCCTCAAGCAGGCAGTAGCTTGGACTACTGCCTTTGACATTTCTTAAAGCAACTCTGAAATGCCATTTGGCGGCTAATGCACACCTAACAGAAGATTTGGGTTTTCTTTTGGGCTGTTTCCTCTCCTCCATAATGCTTTATTTAAAGCTCTCTGAAGCATTGTGATATCATCTTTCTGTCTCCATTATATGTATATGGCAAGAATCATAGAGTACAGATGGGGAAACTGAGGCATGCAAACAACTGGTAACAGATTCATAAAGCAATGAGCATATATTCAGGAAGCACCCAGACCTTCCCTAGACTCTGTGACAGGAATGAAGATAATTTGTCTCTATTTTGCAGTAGATAATTAAGACAATTCACTGAAGTAGCTGGTAATTTAGAGACTTCAGGAGAAGGTCTTGGTAAACTGCAATCTTGTCCATATTAAGTAAATTCAGTTGGTAACATTGCTTATTTAGCACGTAAGTACTCAGCTAAAAGGTCATAAATGCCAGTGAGTGACAATGCCTGATGAAATTGACCTGGATTTAATTTGAATGGTCCTCAAGTGTAAGAGCTAATCTGCAAAAATACCAAATCATTATCACCATCAAGAGCAAACACTGGCTTCTTGCTGCATGCAGAGCCTGATGGGAAACGATGTTTCTTATAATAGAGATTGAAATGGGGCCTACGGGGTACAGTGGCAACTTTGTCACCTGGCCTGGCCTACCTGCTAAAAAGTTGATTTATTTTTCCTCTACCTGTTTCCTCAAGGGCAAGAAACTGTATTTTCCCAATTTCTTTATCCAAAGCATCCAACACAGGCCTTGACACGCAGTTTAGGCACTTGGTTCATATGTGCTGATTTAATGAATTCGTGCAATTTGAAATGATGAAAACTTTCAACATCTGTGTGGTGGTGGGGTACATGACAAAAACTCCATTGGGTTTTTGTGAAGGGTATGGTATAGAGCAATCTAGAATAGTGGAATATGGGAATCTAGTGTAGTCATGGAATAAAAAGTGAAGAGTGTGTGGTACTGAAAAGTTTGCATGGGTTTGCGAGGAACGTCACTGGTCAGTGAAAATTATTATTATTATTGTTATTATTATTTTGAGACAGAGTCTCGCTCTGTTGCTCAGGCTGGAATGCAGTGATGCAATCTTGGCTCACTGCAACTTCTGCTTCCCAGATTCAAGCAATTCTCCTGCCTCAGCCTCCTGAGTAGCTGGGATTACAGGCGTCTGCCACCATGCCCAGCTAATTTTTGTAATGGTCAGGAAAATTATGATAGATGTGCAGGTCCTCAACCTGCAGAGGTCAATTTAAGGCAGTCACAAGGTTTTCCAGACTGTTTAAGTCTCAAATTCATGAGTCAAACAAGTTTTTTTTTGTAGGTTATCAAACATTTAATTATAATTGTTCTTTGATTACCGAGAAATTCATTACTTTTTTCTTGGAAAAAAAAGACCCTGTCCTTGGAAATAACAGCATAACTAAGGCTCAGTTCCCTTCAGGCTCCACATGAGTCACCAGCCTCCCAACTGTGAGGGTCATTACTGGGGAGAGATTAAGGCCAGATTAAGCGGAGGGTGACTCAGAGATGCTCTAACTGGGAGGAGCCAGAGTGTGGAGCAAAACTGTCTCCATAGAAGAATATCAAGGGTTGAGAAGGAGAAACCAAATCTGTATTAAAGTCTATGGGGTGGCAGCAGAGCCAGAAAGAAGAGATGAAGACTGAGGTCAAGAGCTGAATAGTTGAAGAATGGAGCAGGAGGTAAAAAATAAGGCATAAATGAGACAAGAGGGCCTAGGACTTAGGCTGTATGTGGGACTCGATTTCCTAGTGCTCTGTCTTAGTCTGCTCAGGATGCCATAACAAAATACTATAGATTGGATGATTTAAACCATGGGCATTTATTTCTCATGGTTCTGGAGGCTGAGGGTTCAAGATCAAGGTGCCAGATGATTCAATTCTTGGTGAGGGCCGTCTTCCTGGCTTGTAGACAGCTGCCTTCTCTCTGTGTCCTCGCAAGGCTGAGAGAGAGAGAGAGAGCTCTGCTTTCTTCCTCTTCTATAAGGGCACTAATCCCAACATAGGGGCTCCACCTTCATGCCCTCATGTAAACCTAATTACTTTCCAAAGGCCACACCTCCAAATACCAACAACATTAGAGGTTGGGGCTTCAGCATAGGATTTTAGGAGAGGAGGAAACAAACATTCAGTCCATAACATGATTTTCCTCTTAATGGCGCTGGCTATTGGCTGTGTAATGGGTATGGGTAGGTTTGGGTTGAAGACATAGGGCTATAGTAGTTGTCCTGAGGTCTTGCTCATACCATGTATACACACACACACACATACACACACTCACACCCCAAGTGGAGTAGGACAGGCTTTGCTGGCTGAAAGAGTGTAACGTGTTCTGGAGCATTCTTGAGGTGGGAGGCTGGGTTTTTGAGGCACCTAGCCTCTACAATCAGTAACTTTTGCTCCTATATTGGATAGGCAATTAGTCAATCTGGGCCAGAATCAACTTTCCTGAGAAGTTGTCACATATGCAAGAGACAACCTGACCAGAAATTCTTTTGACACAAGAGAGCCCCAGAGCCATGTCAGAAAATCAGCCCTTATGCTATAGAGACAAACTAGGTCAGGGCAGTCAGGACACAGTAGGAGTGTAGCGGTAAAGAAGTTCTTCTTCTGAAAGGTGTTTGTGTAGCCAGGGTTCAGGAAAAGCCCTATCTTTTCTTTTTTGAAAAAAAATTATTTTTTAAATTGTAAATAGACACAGGATCTTGCTGTGTTGCCCGGATTGGTCTTGAACTCCTGAGCTCAAGTGGTCCACCCACCTCAGCCTCCCAAAGTGCTGGGATTACAGGCGTGTCCCACCCTGCCTGGTCTATCTTTTCTTGAGAAACTAATTCCACGAGAAAGGAGAAGTGGAAGATAAACTTTGAGCAGAAACTAAATTTCTGTATGAATTCAAGAGTTGAGCTGTCCAATATGGTAATTACTTGCAACATGTGGCTAGGTTTTAGTTAATTAAAATTAAGTTAAAAATTCAGTTCTTAGTAATACAAGCCAGGTTTTAAGTGCTTAATAGCTACAGGTGGCTGGTTGCTACCATATTAGGCATTGCAGATACAGAATATTTCCATATCACAGAAAGTTTTATTAGACAGCACTGTTCTAGAAAGTTGTACAGACTGGCATTTGAGAAAAGACATTTGTTTTAAACAGCTTTATTGGGTTGGATGTGGTGGCTCATGCCTGTAATCCCAGCACTTTGGGAAGCCGAGGCAGGTGGATCACTTGAGCTCAGGAGTTTGAGACAGCCTTGGCAATATGGCAAAACCCCGTCTCTACTAAAAATACAAAAATGAGCTGGGCATGGTGGTATGCACCTGTAATTCCAGCTACTTGGGATACTGAGGCGCAAGAATCGCTTGAACCCAGGAAGTGGAGGTTGCAGTGAGTCAAGATCGCGTCATTGCACTCCAGCCTGGGCAATGGGAGTGAAACCCTGTCCCAAAAATAAAATAAAATAAAATAAAATAAAATAAAATAAAATAAAATAAAATAAAATAAAATAAAATAAAATAAAACATAAACAGCTTTATTGAAATATAATTTACATACCATACAGTTCACCCATTTAAAGTATACAATTCAATGGTTTTCAGTATATTTAGAGTGGTGCAACCATCACTACTATCTAATTCCAGAGCATTTTTATAACCCCCAAAAGAAGTACCATACTCTCCGTTCCTCTCCCAGCACTCCAGGCCTTGGCAATCAGTAATCTGTTTTCTGCCTTTATGAATTTGCCTATTCTGGACATTTCAAGTAAATGGAATCATACGATATGCAGCCTTCTGTGACTGGCTTCTTCCACTTTACACAATGTTTTCAAGGTTCATCCATGTGTAGCATGCATCAGCAGTTCATTTATTTTTATTGCTGAACAATATTCAGTGGTAAGGATATGCCTCATATTTTTTTCCGTTCACCAGTTGATGGACATTTAAATTGCTTCTACATTTTGACTATTATGAATAATGCTGTATGAACATTTGTGTACAAGTTTTGTGTGGACATACGCTTTCATTTCTTTTGTGAATATACCTAGGAGTGGAATGTCAGAGTCAAATGTAACTTTATGATTAACATTTTGAGGAGCTCGCAGACCATTTTCCAAAGAGGCTGCGTCATTTTACATCCCCACTAGCAGTGTATGAACGTTCTGATTTCTCCACATCCTCACCAACACTTGTTATTGTCTATCTTTTTGATCATAGCCATCCTATTGGAAATGAAGTGATACTCCACTGTGGTTTTGATGTGCATTTCCCTATGACTATTAAGCATTTTTTCAAGTGTAAAAACAGACATTTTGTCTAACAATACTCAAAGCCTTTCACCTGGGAAATTATGCCTTCTAGACTCTGAAGCATAAGTTCTTTCTTTTTAATTTTTTCAGATACATATTTCCTTGAGTTGGCACAGGCATAGCACATTTGTCCAGCATAGGACAGATGAAGAAGGCTCATATGATAGCCTGTTTGAGCTTGAGCATATCACTTAGGAGGGTAACTGACCACCATATTCTGTCTCAGGCTAGTAAGTTGTGCAAATTTCCTTCATCAACAGTAAAAATATTGGTAGGGAATTGCATAGGCTGAAAAATAGGTCTGAAACAGTTTTCCCCATGTTGTTCATCGCCCAGAGGTGGATGGGCTTCTAGGATCCTTGGCTTGGATTTTTGTTACCTAGGTACTTTTGAGTTGGTCTATCAAGGTAGGGCTTATGGGAGCTGTTAGCATCACAACATAGAGACCTTAGTAGAGGGCCCAGTAATTCCACTGCCAGGTAATGATCAGTAGTCTTTCCTCTTCTGGAAATGGCTCCTCTGCACACATCATTATGCAAACTTGGGGGCTATCTTTCATTCTTCCCTTTCTCTCACCCTCCACATCTAATCCATTGAGTCTTGTTCATGCCACCTCAAAAACACATCCTAAATCTGACCGTTTTCTTTTCTTTTCTTCTCTCTCTCTCTTTTTAAATCATTTTAACTGCTTCTGCCATGGGCTGAGCCACCATCATTTTCTCTTGCCTGACTCCAGTAGCCTCCTAATGTTCTCCCTGCTTTCACTCTTGCCCTGCTACAGTCTATTCTCCACACAGCAGCCAGAGTGATCCTTTAATATATCAAGTCAGATCATGCCACTCTTTTACTCAAAACTTGCCAATAAGTTCCTATCAAAATTAGAATATAATTCAAACTATTTAATGAGGCCTAAAAAGCACTACATGATCTGATCTTCCACTGCCTCTTGGGCTTCACTTACTACCATGCATCCTCTTTCTCCCTCTGCTCCAGACACACTGGCTTCCTACTATTCCATAAACACACCAAGCACAGTCCCACCAAAAGGCCTTTGCACGTACACTTACTCATGTCTGGGTCACTCTTATTCCACATCTTTGTACCCTGGCTCTTTTTTCATCCCTTGGGACTAAGCTAAAATGACTCTTTCTCAGAGAGGCCTTTCTTAACTATCCTACATAATGTAGACATTTCCTTTCCCCTCATCTCTGCTTTTCCCGTTACCTAACTCATCAACCTGTCAATTTCCTTCAGAATACTGTATGTAATTTGTGTTTTTTCCTTTACTTGTTTTTTTTTTTTTTTTTTTTTTTTTTTTTTTTGAGACGGAGTCTCGCTCTGTCGCCCAGGCTGGAGTGCAGTGGCACAATCTCGGCTCACTGCAAGCTCCGCCTCCCGGGTTCACGCCATTCTCCTGCCTCAGCCTCTCTGAGTAGCTGGGACTACAGGCGCCCGCCACCACGCCCGGCTAATTTTTTTGTATTTTTAGTAGAGACGGGGTTTCACCTGGTCTCGATCTCCTGACCTCGTGATCCGCCCGCCTCGGCCTCCCAAAGTGCTGGGATTACAAGCGTGAGCCACCGCGCCCGGCCCTTTACTTGTTTATTGACTGCATCTGTCCCTGGAATGTAAGCTGACGCGCTCAGGGACCTTGTGTGTTATGTCTACTCTATTACTGCACTCTAACACTGACACATAGTCAGTGCTCAGTGACCATCACTGTTGAGAAAATAATTTTTTTCAGGGAGCTTCTGGCTTTATGAGTAAGGACATCTATTTTTTTGGGTGAGACATGGGCCTTGAATCCAAGATTTGAAGGAACAATCACATGACCTATGTGAGGATAATTCCTCTGTCTCCTATGCCAAGAACTCTTGGCAGGCCACATACGGAGTCAGCAGCCTAGGTACTAGAGGAAGGGATGTATTGGACAACTCTGTGGCTGGCGATTGGTGACAGAAATGAGGATGAGGGTTGGACGCTTCTATATCTGGTAGGCCTGGTTTATCTAAGGATTAGCCTGGTTACAAAACCAGTGGAAAGTGTGGGCAGTGGGTGGCAGATAGTAACTCTGATTCTCTGTGGTTGTGCACACTATGGCCATGGTGATGTGGGTAATGGAGCTCCCCAGTATCAGGCACCTATTGATTATATCTACTCAGACAGTCATGGGGCTGCTAGACCAGGGCCTGGTCTACAAAGTTTTTCAGTGCTCTAGAACGTTGAATTCCAAGGATTTGTGATTCTAAGAGCCAGAAGACTCCCTGCTCAGGTGAGTATCTGCTCACCTGCCCTTTTATGATTGGGTAGTGACACTTCCAAGATAAGGCAGGCATGGAGTAGCCTTGGTAGAATGCTCACTCTCAGAGTGGCCAGATTCTTCAAAGTACAAACACAAGATGCCTCTGGTGGGCCCCTTTCCTCAAATCTGCTCTGCAGCCTCACCTTGCTCTCATAGGTATTACCAGGTGGTTAGCTGGGTTCTGAGCCCTACCCAGTGTTGAGTCAAGTTGTGTCTTCCCAGCATTCGTATGTTGAAGTCCTAACCCTCAGTACCTCAGAATATGATCTTCTTTGGAAATAGAGTCATTGAAAATATAATTAGTTAAGATAAAGTCATACTGCAGTAGGGTGGGCCCCTAATCCAATATTACTGGTATCTTTATAAGAAGAAAAAGTGTGGACACAGACATGCACACAGGAGATCACCATGTAAAGATGAAGGCAGACATCGGGGTCATGTGCTTATAGGCCAAATAACACCAAATATTGCCACAAAACCACCAAAAACTAGGAAAGAGGTATACAACAGATTCTCTCTCACAGCTCTCGGAAGGAACCAACCCTGCTGACACCTTGACCTTGGACTTCTAGCCTCCAAAACTGTGAGGTGATACATTTCTGTTGTTTAAACCACCCAGTATGTGGTATGTTGTTATGGCAGCCCTGGCAAACTAATGACATGGACACTGATGATCTGGCAGGCTCACTGGGTTAGAATTAAAAAGAGGAAAGCAGGTTACCTCATGGGGAAGAACAGTGACCAGATCATGCCCAAAGTACCTGACCATGGAAGAACCTCATTTGTCCTTTGCCCTGAAGGTAGTGCAGGACAGTGGACCTGGAATCACAGTCCCCCAAACTTTGAAACACTTGAACATTTTAAGGAGAAACTTTGTCTTCTAAGAAAGGGTACAAAAACCTGTATAGCATATGTCTGATGTTACTTCATGCTGTCATAAGCAGAAAACAAAGGGATTTTGCTGAAAAAAAAAAAAAAAAAACCATTCAGATTGTCTATCTCTTAGAGTTTTAAACCGTTTACTCTCTGACTTTTTATTTTATTTGTTTATCTATTTTTAAGACAGAGTTTTGCTCTTGTCGCCCAGGCTGGAGTACAGTGGCGTGATCTCGGCTCACTGCAACCACTGCCTCCCGGGTTCAAGTGATTCTCCTGCCTCAGCCTCCCGAGTAGCTGGGATTAAAGGCATCTGCCACCTCACCTGGCTAATTTTTTTATTTTTAGTAGAGATGGGGTTTCGCCATGTTGGCCAGGCTGGTCTCAAACTCCTGACCTCCGGTGATCCAAGATTGCACCACTGCACCCCAGCCTGGGCGACAGAGCAAGACTCTATCTCAAAAAAAAAAAAAAAAAAAAAGAAAAGAAATGAAATGAAATGACACCAAAACCAAAAGCATGAGCAATAAAAGAAAAGAAAAATTCGATACATTGAATTTCATTAAAATTAAAAACTTTTACACATCAAAAGACACTATCAAGAAAGTGAAAAGACAATACAGAATGGGAGAAAATATTTGCAGGTCATATATCTGATAAGGTTCTAGTATCCAGAATTAAAATGGGCAAGAGACTTGAATATGTATTTCTCCAAAGAGTGTATGCAAATGGCAACAAACATATTTAAAAAAATGCTCAATGTCATCAGCCATTAGGGAAATACAAATCGAAACCACAATGAGATACCACTCCATAACGTCTAGGATGACAATAATAATAGTAAGTGGAAAACAACAAGTGTTGGCTAAGATGTGAAAAAATTGGAGCCCTCATACATTGCTGGTAGGAGTATAAAATGGTACAGCTGCTGTGAAAAACAGTTTGGCTGTTACTCAATAAGTGAAGCATAGAGTTACTATATGACCTAGCAATTCTACTCTTACGTTTATACCCCAAATAAATGGAAACGTGTTGAAACAAAACAAATGACATGCATGTTCATAGCAGCACTATTCATAATAGCCAAAAGATAGAAACAATCTAAATGTCTATTAATGTGAATCAATAAACAGAATGTGATATATTCATATAATGAATCTTATTAAGCCATGGGAAAGGATGAAGTACTGATACATGGTACAACATGGATGAACATTATGCTAAATGAAAGAAGCCAGACATGAAAGGACACACATTGTCTAACTCCCTTTATATAAAATGTCCAGAACAGGCAAATCCAGAGACAAAAAGGAGATTAGTAGTTGCCAGGGGCTGGAGGGGAGGGGGTAAATTGAGAGTGAGTGCTTAATGGGTACACGGTTTCCTTTTTGGATGATGAAAATGTTCTGGAATTAGATAATGGCGATAGTTGCACAACATTGTGAATATGCTAAATACCACTGAATAGTAGACTTTAAAATGGTTAAAATGGTAAATTTTATGTTATATGAAATTTCCCAGTACAAATAAAATGGTGCTTGGCACTCCTAGGGCACTAACCGCCATTTAAGTGAGATTTATGATGAGTTTTTCCTAACACGGAAAACACTTATGCTATGAGTGAGAAAAGCAGGGGACCCAATTTTCCTTACAATATGATCTCAGCCTCACAAAAACAAGCAAAGCCTGTGCACAGAAAAAAACTGAGGAAATATACCAAAATGTTAATGGTGATTATCTCTGGGTAGTGGGACTCTCTGGCTGGCTTTGTTTTCATCTTTTTACTTTCTAATACTTTTCAGTTTTTCTTTAAGAAAATATGTACAGTATCACTTTTATAACGGAAAAAACACCTTAAAAACAGTAAAGAAGACAATAAATGTCATTTAAAATAAAAGGAAACAGTGGATAGAGGCAAAGAGACACAGAGGAGCCAAATCAAGAGAGAACACGCTTCAGGGGAGCAATCATGCAATTTGGACTTGAAAATTGCCAGGGAACAGATGGCAGCATCTAAGCAGACATCTGCAATAGATAGCGAAATCATATGCAAAGACACAAGTGGCCTTTGAAGCAGGCCCTTGAGAGGCCCAGCAGAGAATGCTGCTTGCCTGGCCAAACAGAAGGGCAAAGCCCCTCTCCACCTTGTCACAATCTGGCCTCCTCAGAGCCCTGCTGGAGGCCCAGAGGCTGCGGTGGGGCTCAGCTCAGTTGGGCTTCCATGTGTGAGGGTGCAAAAGAGGTTGTGGAGGAAGGAAGAGGCTTCTGATAGTGACCTTGGCAAACACTGCAGCTGACATTTACAGGGGGTTGCACAGTTTATAAACATTCTCACACACATAACCTAAATGTTAGTTATGATTGCATCATCTTTTATCATGACCCTATGAGGTAGGCAGTTATTATTCCCATCTTACTACGGAAGAACGAGGCACGGAGAAGTGATATGAACTATTTATTTAACTTTTATATAGTGTTCTCTATGTGCCAGACACTGTGCTGAGAGCTTTCACAGGCATCTGTTGCCTTTGTTCACACAGCTAGTAAGAGACAGAACTGGGACTCAAATTTGGCTTTTTAGACCGCACTACACCACACTTCTGCTTATGTCTAAGCAGAATTTACCCATATCTGCAGAATCTACCTATATCTGCAGAATCTACCTATATCTGCAGAATCTTAAGGCCACAGTGATTCTATCTATCTATCTATCTATCTATCTATCTATCTATCTATCTATCATCTATCTATCTTATTATCTGTCTGCCTATCCATTCATCCATACATCTCTCCATCCATTCATCTATCTATTCATCCACCACCCATCCATCTTTACTTTTTCTGATTATAGGTGTAATACATGATTGTTTAAAACATGCAAATATGCTGAAATAAGTAACATAGGAAGTAAAAAATTTCCCTAATCTCACACCTAATCATTCTTAACTGTTTAATATGTGCTCTTCCAGACTTTTTTCTATGGGCATCCTACCTGCATATTTTTCTTTTACTTTTTAATAGGATAATACTGCACCTGCACTTAGTGTTAACTCCCATTTCACACAATAGTAAGCCTTGAAAAACTCTCCATGACTATAGAGGCCTATTTTGTTTGTTTCACTATCCCATTGTATAGAGGTAGCAATTTTCCTAAATAGTCACTTATTGATAGACATACAGGTTCGTCAATTGTTCTTGATTATAAACAATGTGGCAATAAATATCACTGTACTCTCATCTTTGTCTATCTGTATATTTGTCTAAAACGAATTAACTGAAATGAAATTGCTGGGTCAAAGGATACACACAATTATATACAATTAAGATTGCCATAGATAATGGCAAATTGCCCTTCAGAAAAATAATACTTAATTGGCACTCCCACTAGCAGCGTGTAAGAGTGACTCATTTCCCCACAGGCTTGCCAACGCTGGATATTCTGTCTTCTAAAATTCTATCAACCAAGTAGGCAAAAATGGTGTCTCCTTATTGTTTTAATTTGTGCTTAAAAATAGTAAGGTGGCATCTTTTCATAGTATTGGCCTTTATATTTCTGCTTTTGTAAATTGCTTTTTCCCTTCTTGTGGCAACTGGTTTTAAATTAGTATACTGCAGGCTGGGCATGATGTCTCACACTTGTAATCTCAGCACTTTGGGAGACCGAGGTGGGAGGATTGCTTGAGCCCAGGAGTCCGAGACCAGACCAGCCTAGGCAACATAGTGAGATATCATCTCTAAAAAGAATTCAAAAATTTGCTAGCCATGGTGGCATGCACCTGTGGTTCCAGCTAATTGGAAGGCTGAAGTGGGAGGATTGCTTGAGCCCAGGAGGTCAAGGCTGCAGTGAACCATGTTCATGCCACTGCACTCCAGCCTGGGGAAGAGAGTGAGACCCCCTCTTAAAACAAAAAATCAAAAACTAAATTAGTATACTGCAGAGAGGAGAGGCCCTTGTAGACCATATGAGGTTATGATACATTCTCTTTTAAGGTGCAACTAAGCCCTGGAGATTTATGCTCACCGTGAAACCAGTTCTTAAATGTATTTGACGTCATTTCAGAGGGCTGAACAGAAAGGCAGTTAACCAACAATAATTGAGATTTGGGTTTCATATCACTTATTGTCTTCTGGGATTAACTCTTGATTTATTAGCCACATGAAAGATGATAAAGTAATATAATCACAGAAGCCAGGGACAGAAATAAGCATTTGCTCATTCATCAATGGATAGTTCAGAAATAACTCCCTGGCAGGTGGATAGTATGAGTTCCTGCACATGGGAGTGTGTGATGCAGGTGGAATGTATATGAGTGTGTGTGGGGGCAGGCATATGCATGTTATTGTTTGCTTTTGGAGAATGTCCACTAGAGGAACGGAGGGAGAGAATACTATATGATCAGAGAATATCTGGAAGCTTTCATTTGGCGGCATCTCCCAGAAGCAGGGAAGTATTTACTTCCTGCTAGCCTCTGTAGTGTTCTGTTATGGTTGTCACTATTTTAGAGTGGTGGTCCCAACGTTACAACTCTAATTCAGGGGGTGGTTACAATTCCAATTCTGCCACAGAGCTCTTTATCTTCTGGCTTAGGCTGTACTGGCACTGGAATTAGGTTGATAATTAGATAATCCTCAGATATTTACCTAGTAGACTGAGGGTATAAGGTTTGTAGTGGTGATAGTATCATCACTCACCTGTAGCTTCTTGTGAGACAAAGGGCATATCCAATGTAAAGTTTCAAAGACACTGCCAAATTACTTACCAAAAGACCGTACCCAATGGACATGTCCTTCAGCAATGTTTGACAAGGTTTTGCATACATCATCTCACTTAATCTTCAAATAATCTTGTAAAGTCATCAGGGAGAGGCTATTATCTGGCATAGACTACAATGTGAATGGTGGCCCTTAAAGTTGAACAGGCATACAACGCTGTGGCCCCAAATCTCCATTTTACTGAAGCAAACATTGAGGTATCAGGAGGATGAGTTACTTGCTCAAAGTTCCACAGCCGATGAGTGTCAGGGCATGGATTTCAACCCAGGCTGTCTGACTCCAGAGCCAGTGGTAACTGGGGTCTATGGCCATCTTGAAACCACTGCAGCGCCCTTGGTGAGGAGACAGAAGGAGGTCATCAGGATACACTCAGGGCAGTCCCATGTCTTCCATTCTTGAGTACAAACAAGTCCCAGAGTTTCAGTATCGTCCAGCTGGTCATTCTTCAGGCCTTTGTCAGTGCCTTTCAGTGAGAAGCAGTCCCCAGAGACAGAATAAATCAGATCATTTGGCTCAGGAAAAGGCATTGGAGAAACAAATTGCTGTTGCACCATGAATATAATAAGGCAGTTAGGTGGGCGGAAATAGTTCTCTTTTGATTATATGAGTGAGGATTATGTGTAGCAAATTTGAATTCCAAGCTGCCTTTTCCCTGGCCTCTTCCCCACCCTTTCACTCGCCATACATTTCTAACTGCCTCTCCAAGCTGTCCAGCTGGTATGCGCTCTGGGAACACTAATCTAACTTTTCATATTAGTCCAGGCAAAATATAATTAGGAAGAAACTCTCCTGCCAAAACAAAAATCACATGCTAATGTCAAATAGAGATGATTTTTTACATCTACTATTTTTGTTTATTTGCACCAGTATTGACTCATAATTATATTGTATAATCCAGATTTGACTATATTGCCAAATATAATAAAACAATTTTTAACAGAAATTTCATTTGTTTTCTCTTTCCCCTCCCCCAAATTTGGACAGATACACTTTCACTAAAAGGAAAAAAGCTGGATTTTTTTGGAAGAGGTGACACATATGTAAGCCTGATAGATACCATTCCTGAACTCAGCCGATTCACAGCATGCATTGATCTGGTATTCATGGATGACAGCTCAAGGTATTGGATGGCCTTCTCCTATATTACTAACAACGCCCTCCTGGGCAGAGAAGACATAGACCTTGGACTTGCAGGAGACCATCAGCAGCTAATACTATACAAATCGGGAAAGACCTTTTCTATCCGTCACCACCTGGCTTCATTTCAATGGCATACAATATGCTTGATATGGGATGGTGTGAAGGGCAGATTAGAACTCTTCCTGAATAAAGAAAGGATACTGGAAGTAATGGATCAACCACACAACCTGACACCTCATGGGACTCTGTTCCTAGGGCACTTTCTCAAGAATGGGAGCAGTGAGGTTAAAAGCATGATGCGTAGCTTTCCTGGCAGCTTGTACTACTTTCAACTCTGGGACCACATCCTGGAAAACGAAGAGTTTATGAAGTGTTTAGATGGAAATGTAGTCAGTTGGGAAGAAGACGTTTGGCTTGTCAACAAGATCATCCCAACTGTTGACAGGACACTGCGCTGCTGTGAGTAACTTATCAAGTTTTTTCCTTAGCAAGGGTAGTGTTGACACAGTACTCCTCTGCTTGCTGTGGCCCCAGGTTGCTAGTTTTGTCATCACTTTTTAATGAGGAGCTCATACTGTTTTCTTTTATCTTTATTTTGATATGATTTCAAACTTATAGAAATATTGGAAGAATAGAAGAACACACACACACACATACACCACTTATTTGTTTCTAAGTCATTTGAGAGTAAGTTGCAGGCATAATTCTTCGTTACCCCAAAATATCTCAGTGTGTATTTCCTAAGAATAAGGAATTCTCTTACTTAACCACGCTATAATGATCAAAATCAGAAAAGTTGATGTTGATACAATACTAATATCTAATTCACATTTCACATTCATATTTAGCCAATTATCCTAGTGATTTCCTTTATAACTATTTTTTGCTCGGCCCAGGATCCAACTCAGTATCACACATTACATTTATTTGTCATGTCTCTTTAGATTAATTTGGAATAGATTCTCAGCCTTTCCTTGTCTTTCATGACCTAGACATTTTTAGCATACAGTCCAGTTATTTTGTCTCTCAATTTATGTTTGTCTAATATTTCCTCATAATTAGATTCAGGCTATGAAGTTTGGTAAGAATACCACAGAAATGATGTTATATTCTTCTCAGTGCATCACATCAGTAGACACAAGGTGACAATTTGTCTCATTGTTAATAATAACTTTGATTACTTGATTTTGGTGATGTCTGTCAGATTTCTCCACCATAAAGTTATTATTTTTTCCTTTGTAATTGTTGAGTAATTTCTGGGGAGATATTTGGAGGTTGTGTAACTATCCCCTTCTTACCATACTTTCACCCAATAGGTTTTACATATATTCATGATTCTTGCCTGATTCACAAATCACTATGATGTTTGCAAAATAATGATGTTTAAAATTCCATTTTTTTACATTTATTAGTTGGCATTCTATTGTAAGAAACAGCTTTTTCTTCTTCCATATTTATGTGTTTATTTATTTAAGACACAGGGTCTCACTCTAGCCAAGGCTAGAGTGAAGTGGCATGATCATAGCTCACTGTAACCTCTAACTTCTGGGTGGGCTCAAGTGGTTTTCCTGCCTCATCCTCCCAAAGTGCTGGGATAACAGGTGTAAGCCACCACACCCAACCTTATTTATGTGTTTATTTATTTGAACATGAACTCATGGATTCTCATTTTATTCAATGGGTTACAATCTGTTACTATCATTTATTTTGATGTTCAAATTGGCCCAGGGTTGGTCAGTGAGAGTTTTTCAATCCGGCTCTTGTGTCCTTTTGACACGTTCCCCATCATTCTTTGAGCATTTTCTTACTCTCTGGCACAACAAGATGTTCCAGGCTCTTCTTGTACGTTTTCTGCTCAGCCCAAGGAGCAGTCATTTTACTAAGGCGTCCCTGTTCCTTTTAGTGGGGAACGATATTTATAAACCAATTCATTTTTTCTTCTGAGAGCAATTATGATATTGGAGAACTCTTTGGAATGGAGTTCTTTTTTTTTTTTTTTTTTTTTGAGACGGAGTTTCGCTCTGTTGCCCAGGCTGGAGTGCAGTGGCGCGATCTCGGCTCACTGCAAGCTCCGCCTCCCGAGTTCACGCCATTCTCCTGCCTCAGCCTCTCCGAGTAGCTGGGACTACAGGCGCCCGCCACCTCGCCCGGCTAATTTTTTTTTTTGTATTTTTAGTAGAGATGGGGTTTCACCGTGGTCTCGATCTCCTGACCTCGTGATCCACCCGCCTCGGCCTCCCAAAGTGCTGGGATTACAAGCGTGAGCCACCGCGCCCGGCCTGGAATGGAGTTCTTGTAAGGAAACTGGCTTCTTGGAATTACACCTGTATTTGTCTCCTCTAGAATTTGGGGAAGGAAAGATGAGATTGTTTTTCTCTGCATAATCCCACTCTGCTCTCAAATCCAGTCCTCTCCACTATCAGCAGCAGCAGTCTTTAGCACAGGTAGTCAGTGATAATAGCATCAAGACAAGATTGTTTTGCATTTCCCGAAATACTCACTTATTCTTGAAGGAGTATTATTGACTGTTCTTATGGGTTTTTTCTTTCCAGGAGGAAGCTGTTAGGAAAGGAATAGGGGCTAGATCCATGCCTAAAAGGGCTCTCTCAGACTAAGGGGATATGTTTTCACCAACAGTCTGGATGCTGTTTGAGTTAACGGCAGAGGCACATTCCAGGGGATTTCTGTTTCTCTGAGATTAGACCAATGCAAAGGAACAGGAAAGCTATTCCTTTGTGCTACTACCCAAAGATATTTGGTTTTTCTCTTTCCTGGGGCCTTAAAAGCAAAACAGAATATTCCTAGCTGGTTCTGATTACAAAACTGAGCTAGAGACTAGCAGATTAAGCCTGAACAGCTCACCCAAAGCAGTTTAAAGTAACTTTATCTTTGATGTAAGGAACCGGAAGTATGGCCTTATATCCATGTGCTCAGCAGTGGTCTTTTAAAACCACATCTGGCCAGCGAGTGGCCATGAGTTTTCCTATCACTTTGTGGGTAGATAGCTAAATCTAACTGCTGTGTTAAAGTACTAGACAACCCTCTTTTATTTTGCTCTTTTGTACTCTTTTTTCTTTTTTTGAGATGGAGTCTCGCTGCGACACCCAGGCTGGAGTGCAATGGTGCCATCTCATCTCACTGCAACTTCTGCTTCCTGGGTTCAAGCGATTCTCCTACCTCAGCCTCCCGAGTAGCTGGGACTACAGGCGCGTGCCACCACGTCTGGCTAAGTTTTGTATTTTTAGTAGAGACGGGGTTTCACCATATTGGCCAGGCTGGTCTTGAACTCCTGACCTCAAGTGGTCTGCCTGCCTCCCCCTCCCAGAGTGTTGGGATTACAGGCGTGAGCCACTGCATCCGGCCTCTTTCATACACTTTTTAATGGACGACCATCCTCTGGGTCTGATTGAATCATGGTGGGCATAATGCACAATCTAACGTAACAAACAAGGAAATTATCACCTCAAACAGACAAAAAAGGTAGTAAAAGTTCTCTCTACTATTCAGATCTCTTCAAGTCGTCTTTCCAAACCTTGGACCAAGAGTTCCTAATCTAGGGGCCAGAATGGCCTTGAAGGAGTTGACAAAGCCCCTGAAATTACAACACCCTAAAAATACAGGGCAGATTTTTTTTCAGAGGATGCAGTCTATAGTTTCCATCACATGCTAACATATTATGGTAATTGGTGCCTTTTACTAAGTTCTTATTGTGTGCCAGGCATTTTATAGAAAAGGAAATAGGGGCTCAGAGAGGTTGAGTAAATTGCCTAATGTCACCAGTGAAATAAGTACTGTAGCTGGGGTTTGAACAGATTGGTCTGGTTGCAAAGCACATTTTCTTTTCACCTCCCACTGTACAGGTCTATCTCAAGTGAGTCTGTGGCCCCCAAAATGTTATGTTATATTACTATGTCTTAGAAGCTTCCTTTGGAGGTAATGGCTGGTTTGATAATTCACCTGGGGAAATTAGGCTACTAGCTGCAGTCATTGCCTGCCTCACCACTGAAGGATCTGTAAAATACCATAGAATTTCACCTATTTTGATTTTGGCTGTATGATATCTGGGACAAACGGAGCAATATATGAATAAATATGAGTGATTACAACATGTTTAGCTTCAGCTTTTGCCTAATAAATTGATATTTATGGTCCATAGAAGGATTATGACCTTTAAAAAATAAATTTTAATGAGTACATTGCTAGGTTACAAATCTCAATAAATCTATTTACACATAAATTATATATATATATATATTTATATATTCATGAGAACAAGGCTTTTGGGGAACATTGCCTGAAAAACATGAACCCTACTTGGGTTTAATAAACAAGTATTCACTATAGTTGGAAATGTCTTGGAATATTAAACAACATGGTGATAAATAATAACAGTGAAATTTCTAGTCATTAGAAATTTAGTTTTCAAGTAGCTTTTAAGCACCTTTTCTTTATTTTTAAAAATTACAAATGTAATACATGTGTTTGTGAATAAAATATATTTAAACAATACAAAAGCATATGAAATATCAAGTAAAACCTACCCTTCACTATCCTCTTCACAGAGGTGTCTATTAAAAATTTTTTTCCATGGGTTTGTAATAAGTGTGTGCATGTATGTGCATGAGTGTGTACAGTTTTTAAAAAGGGATGGCATTGGGAGATATACCTAGTGTTAGATGACGAGTTGATGGGTGCAGCAAGTTGTGTAACAGACCTGCAAGTTGTGCACATGTACCCTGGAACTTAAAGTATAATAAAATAAAATAAAATAAAATAAAATGGACAGAATGGGAAATAAAATAATAATAATAATAATATATACATGCATGTCGTTCTGCAACTTGATATATTTTAACTTAATACTATCATGGACAGACACAGAGGTATATTTAGATCTGTTTTTAGGGCTACATATATTCCATGCAACATAATTTACATGTAACATAATTTATTTAACTAGCCCATCATTGATGGCCATTTAAGTTGCTTTCAATTTTTTGCAATTACAAATAATGATACAGTAAATTTCCTCATACATACATCTTGGTACATTTAGGTTTGCAATTTTGTAAGACACGTTCCTAAGGGTAGAATTTCTCAGTAAAAGCCTATAAGCTGTTACAATTTAAATAGATTTATCATTTTTACTAGTTATTTTATTAATGTAACTATTCATTAAAAATTAATTGACCTCTAAAAGTAAAATTACTAGATATATACGGTAAAAGATTTAAAAATACATAAAAGTACAAATCTAAAGTCTCCTTTCACTTCAATCTTTTACTCTATGTGTCTCTCCCCAAAAGCAAGGATTGTTAATAATTTCTTATATATCCTTGTGGAAAAAATGTAAAACTTGAATTTATATGTAAATATATATTTTTTTCTTTTTCACAGTTGGGTTCATCATTATATGCATCATTTTCTGCATCTTTTAAAAATTTAATATTTTTGGAGGCATTTTCATATCAGAAAATATAGAGCTATCTGATTCTTTTTCGGGGAGGCTGCTGAATAGTATGAAAGAAAAGGGGTACGCTATAATTTATTCAACAAGCTCTGTTTGAAGGACTTTTAAGTTGTTTCTAGTTTCTAGCTATGACAAAAGTCTACAAGGCTTTTAAAAGTAGTGGGTGGTGACAGAAATATCTTGAAGCAACCGTAAAGAAATTGCCACAAGCTAAATTTCCTCTCAAGATATGGCCAGCATAATTTCCTAACTCAGCTCAGACACATGATCAAACAAAGGAATTTTTTTTGACCTGTGAATGTATGAAGAAAAAGAATCTTCCAAAGACATGCAGATTAAATTCCTTTTAGATCTGCATTTAAGAAATCCCTTCTATTGAAAAGAATGAAATAACCTGAACTGAGTTCATCCTGGGAAATCTACACTGTATCAAAGCATAGCATCCCTATATCTGCAGGGTCATTGATTTGCTGAGGTTTGTTAATTGGTCTAATGCTCCAGCTTCTTTGAATTAGTTTATGAATTGACTATTCTTAAAATATGCAGAGATGGATTATATAGTCTATGTCCTTTATAAAGGCCTTTGTTTGGCTCACTATTAATTCCTCTATCCAATTACCAGCTCTGATAGGAAAAGTTCCATGGTGATGGGCTCTACTAGCTAAAAGGCAATTTGGTCTTGCCCTCATACATCAATTCTCTGTGCTACCCTCCTTCCTCATCACGAAAGGTAAGCATGAGCTGTTTGTAGTTCACTCAAAGCCTTCTTATTTGTATTCTCCTTCACAGGATGACATTCTCCTATAGACTCAGAGATAAAAGCTCTAGCTTGTCTGTCTATTGCAGCATTCGTTTTTCATGCTTTTGCCTGGAAACTGAATGCAGACACCACTTTGAAAAAAAAAAGTTTCCTTTTCAACTTAAAGATACTCATTTCATATTTTTTCTACCCCACAGGCAGATCTGTCTGTGGCAGTTTCTGGTCACCATTATCTCTCACAAATCTAATCAACATGCTGAATTATATTTATAGAGGTCCTGACTGAAAGAAAAACCAGATGTGCTATGTGGGCTAGAACGACACATAGATTTAATATGAGGTGATATACCCAAATCACAACCAGAATTTGGTACCTTAGAAAATGTTCTACTTAACATTCTGTTGGCAGGTACATCTGCAAGAAAATGACTCATAAATATTCAGCTACTCTATACCTCTGTTCTCCAGCTCCCAATGATTACAATAATACAATTTTGTGTAGAGTGAAAGAGCAAATGGCAATTAAGCCCACAGACCCCTGTGAATTAGCATGGATTATCTCCACTTTAAAATACAGAGACAGCAAGGCTTATGCAAATTTTTTGTGCAGGTGATCACTTGTTCACAAACAGGAACAAAGTGAATATGGCAAATCATGTTTATGAGCCCTCCAAGGATGGAGGTCTGACCTCACGGCTTCTGTCCAATGTGAATAGATGGATATTCAGTGATTGCTGAAGCACAGTATCGGCTTTTGCATTTGATTTTTTTTTTTTTTTTTGAGATAAGGTCTCACTCTGTCGCCCAGGATGTAGTACAGTGGTGCAATCAGAGCTCACTGCAGCCTTGACCTCCTGGGCTCAAACCATCCCCCTGCTTCAGCCACTCCCCCCAAGTAGCTAGGACTACAGATGTGTACCACCATACCTGGCTAATTTTATTTTTTATTATTTTATTTTATTTTATTTTTTGGTAGAGACGGGGTCTTGCTGTGTTGCCTAGGCTGGGCATTTACTTTTTATTAACTGAATTTTTAATTGAGAGATAATTGTAGATTCACATGCAGTTGTAAATTCTTGTACACTTTGTCAAGTTTCCTCTAATGGTGACATTTTGCAAAGCTATAGTATAACAAACAGAACATTGACATTGATACAACCCACCAATCTTATTCAGATTTCTCTAGTTTTTATTATATTCATTTATGTCTGTGTATTAAGTTCTATACAATTTTATCACCTGGGTAAACTTGTGTATCTACCAGCATACTGATGCTGAACAGTTCTAACACTAGTAGGATCCCTCATGCTGACCTTTTATAACCACACCTACTTCCTTCCCACCCTTTCCCCCTACCCTGCTTCATACCTAACCCTTGACAACACTAATCTGTTCCCCATTTCTAAAATTGGGTCATTTCAACAATATTATATAAATGGAATCACACATTATGTAAACTTTTAGGATTACCTTTTTTTTTTTTTTAACTCAGCATAATTCTCTGAAGAGCCATCCGGGTTGTTGAGTGTGTCAATACTCATTTCCATTGCTGAGTAATATTCCATGGTATGGCTATGTTACAGTTTATTCAATTATTCATCTGTTGAAAGACATTTGGGCTGATTCAAATTTTTTGCTGTTATAAAAAAAAATCCCTGCTATGGACATCTGTGTACAGGTGTTTTTTTTGTGAACATAAGTTTTTATTTCTCTGGGAAAAATGCCATGGCTTGGCTGTATGGTAGTTGCATATTTAGTTTTTTTCTTAATTTAAAAAATAATTAAATTTCTGTGGGCACACATTAGGTGTACATATTTGTGTGGTATATGAGATGTTTTGATACAGGCATGGAATGTGAAATAATCATATCATGGTACCCATCCCCTCAAGTATTTATCCTTTGTGTTATAAACAATCCAATTATACTCATTTAGTTATTTTTAAATGAACAATGAAGTTATTATTGACTATAGTCACCCTGTTGTGCAATCTAATAGTAGGTCTTATTCTTTCTAACGTTTTTTTGTTCACATTAATCCCCTCCTCCCCCTCCCCCATGTCCCCCTCTACCCTTCCCAGCCTCTGGTAACCATCTTTCTACTCTCTATATCCATGAGTTCAATTGTTTTCATTTTCGTAGCCCACAAACAAATGAGAACATGCGATGTTTGTTTTTCTGTGCTTGGCTTATTTCACTTAACATAATGACTCCCCGTTCCATCCATGTTGTTGCAAATGACTGGATCTTATTTTTTTGTGGCTGAATAGTACTCCGTTGTGTATATGTACCACATATTCTTTATCTGTTCATCTGTTGATGGACACCTAGGTTGCTTCCAAATCTTAGCTATTGTGAACAGTGCTGCAATAAATATGTGAGTGCAGATATCTCTTTGAAATACTTATTCCCTCTCTTTTGGGTATATACCCAGCAATGGGATTGCTGGATCATATGGTAGCTCTATTTTTAGTTTTTTTTGAGGAAACTCCAAACTGTTTGCACATTTAGCTTTATAAGAAACTGTCAGACTGTTTACAGACTGTCAGACTGTTTTACAAAACTGTTTTGCAGTTTTACAAAGTAGCTCTATCACTTTATATTCCACCAGCAATGTATAAGGGATCTAGTTTCTCAGCATCCTTGCCAGCATTTGGTGTTGCCACTATTTTTCATTTTAGTCATTCCTGTAAATTTGTAGTGATATTTTATTGTGCTTTCAATTTGCGTTACCCTGATGCTTCATGATGTTGAACATCTTTTCCTGTGCTTATGTGCCATCTTCATGTCTTCATCAGTGAAATGTCTGTTCATGTGTTTTTCCCTTTTATAAAAACTGGATTGTTTGTTCATTTTATTGTTGAGTTTTGAAAGTTAAAACATATATTCTTTTTTTTTTTTTTTGAGACGGAGTCCGGCTCTGTCGCCCAGGCTGGAGTGCAGTGGCGCGATATCGGCTCACTGCAAGCTCTGCCTCCTGGGTTCACACCATTCTCCTGCCTCAGCCTCCCAAGTAGCTGGGACTACAGGCGCCCGCCAACACACCCGGCTAATTTTTTGTATTTTTTTTTTTTAGTAGAGATGGGGTTTCACAGTGTTAGCCAGTATGGTCTCGATCTCCTGACCTTGTGATCCACCCACCTCAGCCTCCCAAAGTGCTGGGATTACAGGCATGAGCCACCCCACCCAGCCCTAATATATTCTAATTTTTTGTTGGGTATATCTTTTGCAAATATTTCCTTCTAGTCTGTAGATTTTTTATAATTCTTTTTGTATTTATTTATGTATTTATTTATTTATTTATTTATTTATTTATTTATTTATTTGAGACAGAGTCTTGCTCCGTTGCCCAGGCTGGAGTGCACTGGCACGATCTCAGCTCACTGCAACCTCCACCTCCTGGATTCAAGTGATTCATGTGCCTCAGCCTCCTGAGTAGCTGGGACTACAGACACGTGCCACTACACCCGGCTAATTTTTGTATTTTTAGTAGAGATGAGGTCTCACCATGCTGGCCAGGCTGGTCTCGAACTCTTGACCTCTTGACCTTTTTACCTCAAATAATCCACCTGCCTTGGCCTCTCAAAGTGCTAGGATTACAGCATGAGCCACCACACTTGGCCTAAAAATTCTTTTTATATGGGCTTTCACAGAACAAAACCTTTTAATTTTGTTAAAGTCTAGTTTATTAATTAATTTTTTTAATGAGTCATGCTTTTGGTGTTCAAGTTTAAGAACTCTTTGCTTAGCCCTAGATCCCAAAGATTTTCTCCTATATTTTTTCTAAATATTCCATAGCTTTGTACTTTACATTTAAGTCTGTGGTCCATTTTGAGTCAATTTTTGCATAAGATGTGTGAGGTGTAGGTTGAGGTTCATTTTCTTTCTTTCTTTCTTCTTTCTTTCTTTCTTTCTTTCTTTCTTTCTTTCTTTCTTTCTTCTCTTTCTTTCTCTTTCTTTCTTTCTTTTTTTTTGTCTATTGATGTCCAATTGCTTCAGTATTATTTGTTGAAAAGGTTATCCTTGCTTTATTGAGTTGATTTTGTACCTTTGTCAAAAATCAGTTGAGCATATTTTTATGTGTCTATTTCTGAGTTTTCCATCTGTTCCATTCATCTACATATCTATCCCTCTGCCAATATCACACTATTTTGATTGCTGTAACTTTACACAAAGCCTTAATATTGGGTAGAGTGATTCCTCTAACCTTATTCTTCTTTTCAAAAATTGGTTTAGTTATTCTAGGACTTGTGCATTTCCATAAAAATTTTAGACTAAGCTTGTCTGTTTGCATATAACCTTTATGGAATATTGATAGGAATTGGATTATATCTGTATATCAATTTGAAGAGAGCTGACGTCTTTACTATGTTGAATCTTCCAATCTGTGAACACAGCGTGCTTCTCCATTTTTAAGGTTTTCTTTGATTTGTTTCATTAGCATTTTGTGATACACATGCTTTGTTAAGTGTATACCTAAGTATTTCATTTTCATTGGAGCAATTGTAAATAGCATTGTGCTTTTGATTTCAGTTTCTGCGTGTTCATTTTTAGGACGTAGAAATGTGATTGCTTTTTGTGTGTTGATTTTGTATTCTGAACTCATTTATAAGTTCTAAGTTCTGGTAGATTTTTTTCTTGAAGATTCTTTGAAGTTTTCTATCTGGACTACTGCATAATCTGCAATGCCTTAAAAAAATTTTTTTGCCTTGTTGGAGTGCCTCTAACTTCCAGTACCACGTTGAATCATACTGGTGAGAGTGGACATCCTTGCCTTGTTCCTGATCTTAGCTGGAAAACATTCAATCTTTCACCATTACAGTTGATGTTAGCATGATGCCCCTTACCATGTTGCTAAAAATCCCCTCTATTCTTAAGTTGCCCAGAGATTGTATCGTGAAGCGATATGAGTTTTTGTCAAATGCCTTTTTTGGATCAGTTGATATGATTTTTCTTCTTTATCTTGTTGATATTGTGGGTTATATTGATAGATTTTCAAAGGTTTAGCCAGCTTTGCATATTTGGAATAGATCCCACTTGGTCATGGTATATAATTATTTTTATATATTGTTTCATTTAGTTTGCTCATATATTGTTGAGGATTTTTGTATTTAATTTCAGGAGAGATATTGGTCTGTAGTTTCTCTTTTTTTTACTGTCTCTGTCTGATTTCAGTATCAGGATGACACTGGCCTTATAAAATGTGTAGGAAAGTGTTTGTTCCTCTTTTCTGGAAGAGATTTTATAAAATTGGTGTTAATTCTTCCTTGGCAGCAAACTCCAGTGAAATCATGTGGGCCTGGAGATTCTTTTGTGAAGGCTTTTAAATTAGTAGTTCAATTTCTTTAATAGCTATAGGGCTATTCAGATTGTCTATTTCCTCTTGATGGAGCTTTGGTAAATTATGGGTTTTGAGAAGTTGTCTATTTCTTCTAACTTGTCGAATTTGTGAACATAAAGTTATTCATAATATTCTCTTATTATCTTTTTAATTGCTGCAGAATAAGTAGTGATATTCTCTGTTTCATTTATGATATTGCTGACTGACTTGTGCTTTTCTCTTTTTACTTTCATCAGTCTTGCTATAGGTTTATCAATTTTATTGACTTTAAAAAATCGTATTTGCTCCATTGATTTTTCTCTATTGTTTTCTTATTTTTAATTTCATTGAGTTCTTTTATGATCTTGATTATTTTTTTCTTCTGCCTGCTTTGGCTTTATCTTGGGTTTTTTTTTTTAGGCTCTTGAGGTGGGAGCTGAGATTATTGTTTTGAGATCTTTCCTCCTTTTAAATGTATGCATGTAGTGCTATAATCTTCCCTCTCAGCACTGTTTTAGTTGCACCTCCCAAATTTTTAAAATTAAATTTAATTTGATTAAAATAGTTTTATCTAATTCAATGTTTTAAATTTTTTTTGTTAAAATGTCTTCTTTGATTCATGGGTTATGCAGAAGTGTGTTGTTTAGAACTTTTCTATGGTCTTTCTGTAATTGATCTCTAGTTTGATTTCATAATAATCAGAGAAAACGGTCTTATAAATTCAGTTCCTTTAAATGAGGTTTGTTTTATGGCCCGGTATATGGTCTATGTTGGTGAATATTCCATAAGTGCTTAACAAATATATGTATTCTGCTATTGTTGAGTGGAGTGCTCTATATCAACTAAAGTCTGTTGATTGTGCTGTTCAGAACTTCTATATATCTGCTGATTTTCTGTTTAGTAGCTTTATCACTTGTTGAGACAGGGATGTTAAAATTCCCAACTATAATTATGGATTTATTATTTTTCCTTTCAGCTCCATCAGTTTTGCTTCATGTATTTTGAGGCTCTGTTGTTTGATATGTATGCATTTAGGATCACCATGTCTTCCTGGTGAAGCAATGCATTTATTATTATGTAGTGTCCTTTCTTGAGTCCAGTAATTTTCCTTGCTCTGTACTCTAGTGAATATTATTATAGCCATTTTTACTTTTCTTAAACTTACTGCTTGCATGGTATAATTTTTCCATTCTTCTACTTTCAACCTACCTATATAATGATATTCAAAGTACATTCTTTTGTAAACAGCAACCTATGGGTTACTTGAGCATACTTTAATATTCCATCTTGATTTATTTATGGGGTTTTGAGTTTCTCTTTGCATGGTTTTCCTAGTGGTTGGACCTGGTATTACAATATGAAAATGTGACTTACCATAGCCTACTGTTGTCAACATTTTATCAGTTTGAGTGAAGTATGGAAACCTCACTTCCATTTTGGGCCTTTGACCTTCCTCACTTTTTAGATTTTTTTTTTGAAGGGATCTCATTCTGTCATCCAGACTGGAGAGCAGTGGAGTGCAGTGGTATGATCATAGCTCACAGCAACCTCAAATTCTTGGGCTCAAGCAATCCTCCTGTCTCAGTTTCTGAAGTAGCTGGGACTATAGGTGTGCACCACCACACCCAGTTATTTTTTAAAAAAATTTTGATAGAGGTAGGGTCTCACTTTGCTGCCCAGGCTGGTCTTGAACTCCTGGCTTCAAGCAATTTTCCTGCTTTGACCTCCCAAATTTCTGGGATTACAGACATGAGCTGCCATATCCAGCCACTTTTAAATTTTGTTGTTTTAAATATCAGATGATGTTACAATTTTTGTCTCAATCATCAAATATGATTTATAAAGCTCATGAGGAAAGGGATCATCTATTTTATGTACTCATATTTTTGTTCTTTCCTTTGCTCATTTTTTCTTTCTGATTCTCTGAGATTCTTTAAAAAAAATTCTTTCTGTTTGAAGTAATTCCTTTAGCTAAACTTTTAAAGATAGGTCTGCTAGTGACAAGGTATCTTAATTTTCCTTCATCAGAGAATGTTTTCATTTCCACTTTATTCCTGTAAGATAGCTTTGCTGGATATAGAATTCATGGTTAACAATTATTTTCTGTCAGCTTTTGAAAAATATTATGACAGCTTCTTCTGGCCTCCTTAGTTCTGGATGAGAAATCTGTCATTTAAGTTGTTGCTGTTCTATAAGCAATGTTTGTTTCTTTCTGTCTATTTTCAAAATTTTTTGTCTTTTAGTTTTCAAAAGTTCAATTATGATGTGCCCTGCCACAGATTTCTTTGGCTTTTATCCTTCTTGGAATTTGTTTAGCTTTTTGAATCTCTAGGTTTGTGTCTTTTGTCAAATTTGGGAAGCTTTTAGCCTTTATTTATTTATTTTTAAATATACATTCAGCCCCATTGACTTTCTCCTCTCTTTTAAGGCTATGGTAATATGAATGTTGGATATTTTGTTATTGTCCCACAGGTCCTAGTGGCTATCTTCATTTTTCTTTTCAATGCATTTTCTCTATTGTTTAGATTGGGTGAATTCTATTATTTTATCATTATGTTTACCTGTTCTATCTTCTGTCATCTCTACTCTACTATTAAGTCCATCCAGCTTGTCTTAAAAATTTGGTTTTGTATTCTTTCATTCTATAATTTCCATTTGGTTCCTTTTTTTTTTTTTTTTGATACAGAGTCTCGTTCTGTCACCCAGGCTGGAGTGCAGTGGCGCGATCTCGGCTCACTGCAACCTCCGTCTCCTGGGTTCAAGGGATTCTCGTGCCTCAGCCTCCTGAGTATCTGGCACTCAACACCACATCTGGCTAATTTTTGTATTTTTTGTAGAAATGGGGTTTCTTCATGTTGGCCAGGCTGGTTTCAAACTCCTGGACTCAGATGATCCGTCCGCCTTTCCTCCCAAAGTGCTGGGATTACAGGCATGAGCCACCATGCCTGGCCCCATTTTTTTTTTTTCAAATAATTTCAAAAATTTTAAGTTCACGATTTGCAGGTTTGTTACCTAGGTAAATGTGTGCCATGGTGGTTTGCTGCACCTATGAACCCATCACCTTGATTCCTTCTTAACAATTTTTATTTCTTTTCTAAGATTCTATTTTCTTCATTTCAAGAGAATTTATAACTGCTTGCAGAATTATTTATATGATGATTGTTTTAATATCATTGTCAGATAATTCCAGTGTCTGATTCATCTCGGTTTTAGCATCAGTTGATTATCTTTTCTTACTCAAGTTGTGATTTTGTTGCTTCTAAATATGACAGGTAATTTAAAAAATTGTATCCTGGACATTTTGTCAATTAGGAGATTCTGGGTCTTATTTAAATCTTTTATTTTAGCAGTCAGTCATTCTGCTTAGGCTTAGCACACAGGTCTTGGTCCATTTTTGTGGGCTGCGCTTCCAAATACAACTTAAGTTTTAGAGTCTTTGTGATGTTATTTCATCTTGCTTGGTTTATCTAGTACCCCTAAGGCTTCCACCTGTCTCTGCTGGTGCTTCTTGGGTGGGGAGCAGAAGGCATCTCCTTAGGCCAGGCCTCCAGCTGTTTCTCAGAGGGGGATGGATGTGGGGGCATCCCCCTACCAATGTCTCTTGGCTTCCGCTAGTCTCCGGACAGGAAAGGAAAATCTTGGGCTAGTTTTCGTAGACTTGGCCACCTGCTGCTGGACAGTCCCTTTTTCTTGTTTCCCCTGCCTGCCTTGGTGTCTCTGGGTGAGGGAGGAGAATCTCAGTACTGCAGGGACAAAGAGACTTCCCGGATCAGGCCACTTGCTATTACTGGCTCCCTTTTTCCTCTTATGCCTACTTGCCTTGGTTTTTCTGAGTGGCCAAGGAAAACCTTGGGTTGGCAAAAACAATAGTCTTCCCAGACTGGGTTATGTTCAACCAGTGTTTTTTGGTGGAGAGGGGAGATTCAGGCCTGGTAGGGAAGGAGAGTGCTTCTCTTGGTTTCTTATTGTTAGCAAGGTGCCCAGTCAGTCCCCCTTGCTGGAGTATCCCACTTGCCTGAAGTTGTCAGAGGGACTCCCATTTGATCCAGAAGGGGAATGAGCCTACTTGGACTGATTTCTGTTGCTAGATTGGGGATTAGGAAGCATAGGGCCTGGGCCGCATTTTTATGTTGGGTTTGGTGAGGGGGAGAAGATAACTGCCACTATGTTGTTCCTTTACTCTTGGGGTCCCAAACCAGTTTGTTTTATTCTTAGCACCTTTCATAGTTCTCCTTTGGTTGTCTCTTACACCATTTCCAGGATTTATAGTTGTACCTTTTGGGGAGGAGCAGGGAAAAGTGGATCTATGCCATCTTGTTCAGTTGAGAAGTCTGCATTTGCTTTTAACATCAGTTCTTGGGCAGTAAAAGCTCTTGAGTGTGTATGCATAGACAGATAGTGTGCAACAAAATGACAGAGATAATATCACTGGCATTGTAACTACCTTACTCACTTACAACATTTTCTTTTCTGAGAAGGACAGGCATTAAATTCAATGGAGATAAGTGTGCCATTTGGGATAAAAAAAATCCCTACCACATATAGGGAAAAGAGAAAGATTGATGAAGCAGAAGTAAAGTGAACCTCAATCATTAGAAATGATAGGTGCACAGAAAGTCTGAATTACTGAATTTAAGAAAAACAAAAGTATGTACAGATTAAGACAATAAGGTCACCAATAAACAAATTAAGTTATAAAAGAAATTTATATTCAGTATCAGCCTACATTATACAAAATGAACTTGAATGTTCAAGATCATTTTCAATGCCAACCCATTGTAATTAACTAGACTTAAGGTTTATAGGAATCTTTAATTCCAATGGATCCTGATTCTAAAAAGCTACTGATTGTTTGATTGAATTGTCTTTATCTAGGATATGAATGATTATTCAAGGCAGATATTATATCAGGGAATGTCCGTAATTTGGGATCCCCAATGAGTTTTGATTCCTGGGCCAGCAAAGTCTCCTTGATGTTTTAGTTTAGCATTGCAATGCTGTCCTCTAAAGTTTGTTTCACTGTTTTGGGTGATTGCTGTTTCTTGCAGTGTTCAGCACTTGCAGAACTTGGCATTTAGTATCTAACTTTGTTTCTCCTTGGTACCTTCCGAAAAAGTCTCTTTCTTTCTTTGTTTCTCCTCGGATTGGGGTGTTTCCATGTAAATTGAGGGCATACATTTATGAGTGCTGGATAATTGAGGCATTGCTACATACTGTCTAATTTCTTCTCTAAATCTTTCATCTGTGAAAATCTCATCTCAACACTGCACTTCTCTGGGCCTCATCTGTAAATGAAAGGGTTGAATATAATCTCCAAGTCCTGGCTCTAAAATTCTGGGATTTTAATGAATGAAGACTTAGTCTTTATTAATACAGACTTTAGAGGAAAAATTTGATACAGCAGTCCTTCTGGAAGAAACCTTGCATCTGAAAGGTTTAATGGAAGGTTTGCTGAAATATACAAACCCAGGCTTTAGGTTAAAATGGAACAATGTAAGACGCATTATTTCTTGAGATCTCTGGTACTTAAAATGCCACCTGCTTGGCAATTTAGCTCAACTCATTTGTTTTTATCTTTCTAAATCTTATATTCCTTCTTGAGATGCTTACTGGAAGTGTTAATAACAATTGCTACATCTATGGCTCAGCCCTCTCTGATAAAATACCATGTCTAACTCCCATTCCCCATCTTCTAAAAGAGTTTTCCACTACTTATGGATTACTCCAATAGTGCTCTTTGAATGCTGCATCAAAGAAGGTAACTTAGACTTTTATGGTATTTAGTGTTTTATTGTTTTCCTAAAAAGTGAATGCAGTTCAATCATTAACCTTTTGTAAAGGAGAGGGAATTGTGAACTCTTCTCTCAACAATTAGTGCATTCATAGAGTGATTTCAGGCTCTAGGATGCCACACTCCTCAAATGTGCTAGAAGTGACACTTTCACAGAGGTTTGCTAAGCCAGTTGGCTGGTGTAAACCCATCTACAAAATTGGAAACGAAGATCCTGACAATTCTCCTTTCACGTGAAGTTGTGGACAAATTTGAAAGCATAAAGCTTGAAATATACATTTGGCTGCTTAAATATACCAGTTTCTTGATAAGGCCTAACATAATGTGCATCTGTGATAATTGGAAAAATGTCATAAAATTAAGTGAAAAAGTACTTTTTATATAGCTTTGACTTTTCCCCTTATAAACGTGTGTACTTTTATCAACTCATCTATACAGTCAATTGGAGGATTGTTATTCATTCTACTTGCTAATGACCACAAAATCCTGAAGAGCATCCTACACACACCTCAAAATTTCTGGATATGCAAATTATAAGTAATTTTAATGCTCAAGACAGTGAAACAAATCAGTAGATTGTCTACTACCACAATTATTCCTACATCATAGGTAATATGCTTCTCAGATGGATAAATTCAAAATACTAATTTTGCTAAGGTAAACATGGATGTTTGGGTGATTTCAATTGGAGAAAGATCATGACTCAGTCTTGAATTTTACTATGTACCATTTTCACTTGGATATTCACTATCATCCTAAATTCCACTTATCCACGTCTGAACTGGGTGTTTTTCTTCTGAGTGAGGCTGCCTTCCCAATTTTTCTGTTTTTATGAATATTACCACTATTCTCCGAGTTGCCCAGAAGCAAACTTTGAGTTCTCTGAGATTTCTCTGTCTTCTTTATCTCTTAAACCTCTTTGTTATTATACCCTGTCAATTCTTACTTTCCAGTAGATATAGGGATAGGAATCTTCACACTGCCCTCACATCATTCCAAGACTTATTCAATTATTCAATTAGCTTACAAATAGATACTAAACATCTACCATGTGCCAGGCACTGGGATAGACACTAAAGATACAATGATGGGCAACAAAAGATGAGGACTCTGTCCATGTGGTCTAGCGAGGAAGAGAGACATTAAAAATTACATGCAAACAAAGGTAAATATCCAACTATGATGCATTACATGAAGAAGAGGTATGAGGTGTCATAAGAGTCTAAAATAGATTGGTGTGAGCTAGTCATGGAAGTCAGGGAAGGTAGGCTTCCCTGAAGAGGTGATGCATGAGCTGAGAACTGAAGGATTGGCAGAAGTTAATCAGATGAGGAAGGTTGGGAAGAACATTCTAAGTAGAGGTTACAGCAAATGCAATGGTCTTGTAGTGGGAAAGAACATGCCAAGTATTAGAGAACTAAAAAGAGGAAGAGTAAAAAAAAAACAGAGGGGACTTAACACAAATTGAGACTGAAGAGACAGAGAGGGACCAAATCATGCATAGCTTTATATGCTTTATTAAGAAAAAATTTTCTTTTTATCCTATGAGGAATAGAAAGCAACTAAAGAGAGCTCAGTGTGTGTGTGTGTGTGTGTGTGTGTGTGTGTGTGTGTGTTTGTGTGTGGGGGGGAGGAAGGGGATCAGGTTGGCACTTAAAAATATCATTTTGGTTGTATTATGGAACAGAATAGAGGGGGTCCAAGAGTAGTGGCAGACAGTTCGGTTGGGAGGCTACTGCAGTAGTCCAAGTGAAAGATGATGGTGACTGGTTAGGGTGGTAAGTGATGGAGATAGAGATAAGCTGGGGTGAGCCAAGAGATATTTAGGAGCTATGATCAATAGGACAAGATTATGGACTGGCTATGGCAGGTGAGAGAGAGAATGAAGGAGACAGAGGGAGAGAGAGAGAGAGTTGGAGCTCGCATAATTTAATGTATGATAGTGTAGGGCCAGTCACTGAAGGAATACCAGAAGAGGACCCAGTTTGGAGAGAAGCTAATGAGTTCAAGTTGGAGAATGTTGAGTTTGAGGTGTTAATGAGATATCCAAGAAATGATATCAAGTAAACAATTGGTTATATAAATGTGGAGCTCAAAATAGAGATCTGGTCAAGAGATATAACTGAGATTTGTCTGTGTATAGGTGTAAATTGAAATCATAGGTGTAGAGAAACTATACAGCCAAATGAGAAGAGGTCCTGGGACAAAGCCTTGGTCGGGTAAAATAGGATGAGTCTAAAAATGAGTGGACAGAGAAGTAGGAGAAAACGCAGGAGTGTGTTGTGTAATGGAAATCAATGAAAAGAGTATTTTCAACTCATTACTTCTACTAAATAAGTGTTAATTTGGGAGTTCCAGATTAAAACATTTTCAATCTAGTGTTTAAGTGATCATAGAAGTTTGACCAAGTGAAAGTCAACCGTTTTTTGAGCACTTACTCTGCATAAGAAGCTATGCTAAGTGTTTTATGCACATTAACTCACTTAATCTCATAACGATTTTATAGAATAGGTGTTATTACAATCCTCATATTATAGATGAAGAAACTGAAGCACAGAGAGGTTAAGCAACTAGTCCAAGGTTATGTAATGGATGTGAAAGTGATGGAGCCAGCATTTAAAACTAATCCATTTGAATCTAAGGTTGATTTTTCTTTTTGGAATATTTTAAACTACACAATTCAATTTCTTTAATAGATATAGGACTATTCAAGTTATCTGTTTCTTCTTAACTGAGTTCTTATAGCTGTATCTTTCAAGGAATTGGATCCTTTCCCAAAGCTAATCTTCTTAATCAATGCACTACTGTGGCATGCATCCCTCTTTCAGGAATGTTTATATATTTTATGAAGATACTACGAAATGGATGTCTTCCTACCAGTTACTCAACCAGGGTGTTATGAGTGCCATATAGAGATCTTAGAGAGTAGAAAATTATCTTAAGGAAAATCAAGTGATCAAGTGATTTGATTATATCTGTGATACTTTCTTACAAAATGAAAAGAAATTATAGAGCTCTTTCTAATTGTCTCTAATTTCCAAAGCTGAATCCAAAATAACACATTCTTTCTGATTTTTTTAGTTGTTCCTGAAAATATGACAATTCAAGAAAAAATTACAACTGCTTCACAACAGATAGATATGACCACTCCATCCCAAATTACTGGAGTAAAACCACAAAAGACTGCACATTCCTCTACACTGTTGTCTCAAAGCATACCTATATTTGCAACTGATTACACAACCATATCATATTCCAATACAACATCTCCACCTCTGGAAACAATGACTGCACAAAAAATCTTAAAGACACCGGTAGATGAGACAGCTACATTTGCAGTAGATGTTTTATCAACTTCATCAGCCATCTCTCTGCCTACCCAGAGTATATCCATAGACAATACTACCAATTCCATGAAAAAAACAAAATCTCCATCTTCAGAAAGCACAAAGACAACGAAAATGGCTGAAGCCATGGATACTGAAATCTTTCAACCACCTACACCTTCTAATTTCCTATCCACATCCAGATTTACCAAGAATTCAGTTGTATCTACAACTTCAACAATTAAATCTCAGTCGGCTGTTACGAAAACAACATCTTTATTTTCAACTATTGAGTCAACATCTATGTCTAAAACACCTTGTCTCAAACAAAAATCCACAAATACTGGGGCACTCCCTATCTCCACAGCTGGCCAGGAGTTCATTGAATCTACAGCTGCCGAAACTGTACCTTGGTTTACAGTGGAAAAGACTTTACCTGCATCTACTCATGTTGGGACTGCATCAGCATTCCCACCTGAGCCTGTGCTCATCTCCACAGCTGCTCCAGTAGATTCTGTATTTCCTAGAAACCAGACAGCATCTCCATTGGCAACAACTGATATAAAAATAGCATTTACAGTCCATTCATTGACTCTCCCAACTAGGCTTATTGAGATCACACCTGCCCCAAGGACAGCTGAAACAGAATTGACATCTACAAATTTTCAGGATGTCTCTTTACCCAGAGTGAAAGATGTCATGTCTACTTCCATGTCTAAAGAGACCTCCTCTAAGACCCTTTCTTTCTTAACATCCTCTTCATTTACTGGGACTGAGAGTGTACAGACAGTTATAGATGCTGAAGCTACACGTACAGCCTTAACTCCTGAAATCACACTTGCATCTACAGCGGCTGAAACTATGCTTTCCTCCACTATCACAGGACGAGTTTACACCCAGAATACACCTGCAGCTGATGGACATGTGCTTACTTTGATTTCCACTAGATCAGCTTCCACATCTAAGGCAACTGAGTCAGGTCCCACATCCACAACTGATGAAGCTGCCCATCTGTTCTCCAGCAATGAGACCATTTGGACTTCCAGGCCAGACCAGACCCTGCTGACATCTATGAACACAACCACCATACTCACATTTGTGCCTAATGAAAATTTTACATCAGCATTTCATGAGAGTACTACTCATACAGAACATTTATCCGCAACTACCAATATCACCCCACTGAAAGCATCTGCAGAGGGCAAAGGTACCACTACCAATGATGCTACTACAGCCAGACATACAACAGCTGTATCCAAATTGACATCACCATGGTTTGCTAATTTCTCCATAGTTTCTGGAACCACATCCATAACCAATATGCCTGAATTTAAACTTACCACTTTACTACTAAAAACAATACCTATGTCTACAAAACCTGCAAATAAACTTCCTTTGACACCAAGGGAGACTGTTGTTCCATCAGTAGATATAATATCTACTCTTGCTTACATTCAACCAAAGTTTTCTACTGAGGAAAGTGCTTCTGAGACCACACAAACAGAAATGAGTGGTGCAATTGTATTTGGAGACACAACGACCCCTGTACCAAGGTCAGCAACAACACAAAGATTAAATGCCACTGTGACAAGAAAAGAAGCAACTTCCCATTATCTTATGGGAAAATCAACTATAGCAGCAGTGGCTGAGGTTTCTCCATTTTCAACAATGCTGGAAGTGACAGATGAATCAGCACAAATGATGACAGCTTCTGTCACTGTTTCCTCTTTTCCTGATATAGAAAAGCTAAGTACCCCATTGGATAATAAAACTGCAACAACTGAGGTGAGAGAAAGTTGGCTTTTGACAAAATTGGTGAAAACCACACCTAGGAGTTCATACAATGAAATGACAGAAATGTTTAATTTTAACCACACCTATGTAGCACATTGGACTTCAGAGCCATCTGAGGGAATTTCAGCTGGATCTCCCACTTCTGGGAGCACACATATATTCAGTGAACCCCTGGGTGCTTCTACCACAAGGATGTCAGAAACCAGTTTCCCCACTACCCCCACAGACAGGACAACTACGTCCTTGTCTGATGGTATCTTACCTCCACAGCCTACAGCTGCTTATTCCTCAGCAACCCCTATGCCTGTTACTCATATGTTCTCATTGCCAGTTAATGGCAGTTCTGTGGTGGCTGAGGAGACTGAGGTTACCATGTCTGAGCCTTCTACACTGGCCAGGGCTTTTTCTACATCTGTGCTCTCAGATGTCTCAAATCTATCGTCAACTACAATGACCACAACATTGGTACCACCTTTGGATCAGATTGCTTCCACAACCAGTGATATTGTGCCTACCCATGGAGACGTGATTCGTACCACTTCAGAGGCCACAGTAATCTCTGTCAGGAAGACATCCATGGCAGTTCCTTCTCTGACAGAAACACCATTTCCTTCACTGAGACTCTCCACTCCCGTGACAGCTAAGGCTGAGACCACCCTTTTCTCTACCTCAGTTGATACAGTAACCCCATCTACACACACTCTTGTCTGCTCAAAACCTCCCCCTGACAACATTCCTCCTGCGTCCTCCACTCATGTGATCTCAACTACGTCTACACCAGAAGCAACTCAACCCATATCTCAAGTAGAAGAGACTTCTACCTATGCTCTCAGCTTCCCATATACTTTCAGTGGTGGTGGAGATGTTGCCAGCTTGGCTACTGGCACCACAGAGACCTCTGTTGTTGATGAGACCACACCCTCACACATCTCTGCCAATAAGTTTACTACTTTGGTAAACAGTCACATTTCTCCGTCTGCCACACATCGTGTACACACACCAGTGTCCATCCAATTGGTGACTAGCACCTCTATCTTATCTTCCGACAAAGACCAGATGACCATATCCCTGGGAAAAACCCCTAGAACTATGGAGGTGACAGAAATGTCCCCATCAAAGAATGCTTTTATTTCATACTCCCAGGGTATTCCATGTTTGGAAATGACAGATACCGGATTTCCTGAGACCACAAAAATTTCCAGTCACCAAACACATTCACCTTCAGAGATTCCACTTGGGATTCCCTCTGATGGAAATTTGGCTTCATCTCCCACTTCTGGAAGCACACAGATTACACCTACCTTGACCTCAAGTAACACAGTAGGTGTTCACATTCCAGAAATGTCTACCAGTCTTGGGAAAGCAGCTCTCCCCTCACAAGCTCTGACAATCACCACTTTTTTGTCTCCTGAAAAGGAAAGCACGAGTGCCCTTCCAGCATATACTCCCAGGACCATGGAAATGATAGTAAACTCCACCTATGTGGCTCACTCTGTCTCATATGGCCAGGATACTTCATTTGTAGATACCACAACTTCCAGCTCAGCAAGAATATCAAATCCAATGGACATCAATACAACTTTTTCACACTTGCATTCACTTAGGACACAACCTGAGGTGACTTCAGTTGACTCTTTCATTTCTGAAAGCACACAGACTTTCCCTGAGTCCTTGTCTCTTTCCACAGCTGGACTATATAATGACAGTTTTACAGTTCTCTCCGACAGGATCACTACAGCCTTTTCTGTTCCAAATGTACCTACAATGCTTCTTAGAGAATCCTCTATGGCAACGTCCACTTCTATTTACCAGATGTCCTCATTGCCAGTTAATGTAACTGCCTTCACCTCCAAAAAAGTTTCTGACACTCCCCCAGTACTGATAACTAAATCTTCTAAAACAATGCATCCAGGTTGTTTGAAAAGTCCCTGTACAGCCACTTCTGGGCCTATGTCTGAGATGTCCTCAATGCCAGTTAATAACTCTGCTTTCACACCTGCAACAGTCTCTTCTGACACTTCCACAACATTTGGGTTATTCTCTACTTTATTGTCTTCAGTTACCCCCAGGACTACCATGACCATGCAAACATCTACGTTGGATGTCACACCTGTGACATATGCTGGGCCTACTTCAAAAAACAAAATGGTTTCCTCTGCTTTCACTACAGAAATGATAGAGGCACCTTCCAGGATCACACCTACAACCTTTCTCTCTCCAACAGAGCCAACTTTGCCCTTTGTAAAAACCGTTCCCACCACTATTATGACTGGGATAGTGACTCCATTTGTAGGCACCACTGCCTTCTCTCTACTCAGTTCTAAGAACACTGGAGCTATTTCCTCCATTCCAAAGACCACATTTTCACCATTTCTATCAGCAATTCAACAGTCATCACAAGAAGATGAGGCTACAACTTTGGGCATATTATCTGGGATTACTAACAGGTCCCTATCTACTGTGAACAGTGGTACAGGGGTAGCTCTCACAAATACTTATTCCAGAATCACTGTTCCTGAAAATATGCTTTCACCTACTCATGCAGATAGTCTCCATACTTCCTTCAATACTCAGGTTTCCCCATCTCTGACTAGCTTTAAGAGTGCCTCTGGATCCACAAAAAATGTTAAAACAACCACCAATTACCTTTCTTCTAATACTAGAAAGATGACTTCCTTGTTAGAAAAGACTTCCTTAACAAACCATGCCACATCTTTGAATACCCCTGTTTCATACCCTTCATGGACCCCATCCAGTGCAACTCCATCCTCTTTGACATCATTTCTTTATTCACCTCATAGTACTGAAGCTGAGATCTCTACTCCAAAGACCTCTCCTCCTCCCACATCCCAAATGGTTGAATTTCCAGTTCTGGGAACAAGAATGACATCTAGTAATACCCAACCTCTGCTTATGACTTCCTGGAACATACCTACAGTTGAAGGTTCTCAGTTTCCAATTTCCACCGCTATTCATGTACCTACATCCAATGAGATGGAAACAGAGGCTCTACACCTTGTTCCTGGGCCTTTGTCAACATTCACAGCCTCTCAGACTGGTCTAGTATCTAAAGATGTCATGGCAATGTCATCAATTCATACGTCAGAAATTCTTCCTAACCATGGGCTTTCTGAGAACCCTTCATTATCAACATCTTTAAGAGCTATCACTACCACATTGGCTGACGTTAAGCACACATTTGAGAAAATGACCACATCTGTAACTCCTGGGACCGCACTCCCATCAGTTCTTTCTGGTGCCACTTCAGGATCTGTAATTTCAAAGGCTACTACTTCACCGGTTCTGACATGGCTCTTATCTAGTCTCCCTTCTGGCTCCCCTCCAGCAACTGTATCTAATGCCCCTCATGTTATGACTTCCTCTACAGTAGAGGTGTCAAAATCAACATTTCTGACAACTGACATGATGTCAGGGCATCCATTCACTAACTTGACAACACTACCCTCTGCTACCATGAGCACCATACTCACCCAAACCATTCCTACACCTACACTGGGTGGTATCACTTCTGGCTTCCCAACTTCTCTCCCTATGTCTATAAATGTCACAGATGACATTGTGTACATTTCCACACACTCTGAGGCATCCTCCAGAACCACAATAACTGCTAACCCCAGGACTGTGCCTCATCCTTCATCCTTCAGCAGAAAGACTATGTCACTTTCTACAACTGACCACACTCTATCTGTTGGTTCCGTGCCTCTGCCTAGCTCTACAATAACATCTTCATGGAGCAGAATTCCAGCCGCATCATCACCCTCTACTTTAATTATTCCTAAGCCCACACTGGACTCCCTTCTAAATATAATGACTACTACATCCACTGTTCCTGGAGCCTCATTTCCACTCATATCCACTGGGGTGACATATCCTTTTACAGCAACTGTGTCTTCACCAATATCGTCCTTTTTTGAGACAACTTGGCTGGACTCCACACCTTCCTTTCTATTTACGGAAGCATCGACTTCGCCTATTGCCACCAAGTCCACAGGTACTGCTCCATAATGCATGTGGTGTAGCCCCAACAGAATTCATGCACTATGGGTCATGTGTTCTCCAGAGTGGCCCATTGTTGGAAGGCAGAAAAAAATGAAGAAGGGTGCAGGTGTTTCTTATCTCCTTCAGACAATGGGTACAGTGAGTACCTTGTCCAAATACAAAATTCTCTAGCCATCTTTCTTGTCTTTGCTTTACTGAAATATAATGTAAATGTATATTTTCACTCAGCATGACAATTTCTAAGCCTACTTTCTCCACCTGTTTTATTCTTGACGGTCTGACTCTGATTCTGCCAATGTGCACATGGACTAGGAACCTCACCCCTTCCCAGTAAGAGAATCATATGGCCTTAGGTCTGAGCATGCTGACCACACACCAGAAAACACCAGAAAAAACACCAGAAGATATCTTATCTTGCCTTTTGGATTCCTTTTATGCAGGTCTCAGCCTTCTCCAATCTCTACCTGCAGCTGGCTGGGAGTGCTTGTCCAAGGCCAGGGAATATTTGGCTTCCACATTGTTCAAATTTTGAATGTTCCTGCAACTTTTAACATTCTACAATAGAAATTTGATAGGATACACAAGAGCAAAAGGGAAAAAAGGAGAGAAAAACCTAAAGCAGAAAGCAAGGCACAGGAAGAAAAAAACAGTTATTTTAGCAGGGAAAGTGATCTTCTGAGATAATGTTCAGTTTAGCCGTTGAGCGGACTGAAAGTCTGTTGGCCAATGAGAGTGGATAATTGGTGGGATTTGTGGAGTGTCTGTCAACTAGAAATCAAGGAAGTGCCCAAATAATTAAAGCAAAATTGGGATGGTAACATCCTGTTCTGCTTTTTGATATGGAAACAAAAGTGTTGGTTCTTGACCTTGGAGTTAAATTAAGCTAAGTTCAGGCATGAGACATGATTATTTGGTTTACTTTAAAACAGAGAACACTTTTCACCAAATTTACAGAAGTCAAATTTCTTGAACTAAATGAATAAAATTAACCTCCTTATTTTTAGTTACAGTTTCTTTCTACAATGTTGAAATGAGCTTCTCTGCCTTTGTTGAAGAGCCAAGGATCCCTATTACCAGTGTTATAAATGAATTTACGGAAAATTGGGTAAAATAATCTTTTGCATGTTTATGGCATATATAAATATATGTGAATATATACATGTATATATATGACAGAGTATATTAAAACTAGGCTTTACTTTTTTCTACCAATAATAAATTTCACAGCTAAGTAGTTTTGATTTTTTTTTTTTTTGCTGCAAATCTGTCTGCTCTGTAAGCAACATCATGAGAATGTATGCAATCTCTCTTTCACAGTGCCAGTGCTGAAAGCTTTTATGGAACGTTATTATTTTCATTTGTTGAGATCTGTACATTTCCCTTTAGTGACACAAATTCTGAGTCTTTGCCAAATTTTCCTATTTGGGGGAAGTGGGAGAGCAGTGATAACAAAATGTATACTTAAATACAATGGTATTTAAGTATTATTGTTTTCTGTATTTTATTTTTTTCTTTTTCCAACACAATGAATGTTTTACTTATCCTTAATTTTTTTCTTGATATGACTAATACATACTCTCTGTAACAAAATCAGACATTGACATCAAAAACCCAGAAAGTAAATGTCCTCTCTAATACTGCTCTGTGCATTAACTCCTCTTAATAGTTTAAGGTACATTCTTTTAGATTTTTTTCTGTGCATATTATAACATTGATGCATGTGTGTTCTTTTACAAAATAATTGTAATTGTACTAGTTATGCTATTTTTCAACTTGCTCCCCCTCCTCTGCACTTAACCATGTATCTTTGCACATATTCATGCTGGTAAATATAAATCACACACTTTAACAGATGCATAGGATTTCACTACATGGTTGTAGTATAGCTTCTTTTTTTTTTAATCCATTGGTGGACATTTAAGTTGTTTCTATCTTTTTCTCTATTTAGAAACAATGCTGGGCTGGGCACTGTGGCTCATGCCTGTAATCCTAGCACTTTGAGAGGCTGAGGCAAAAGGATTGCGTGAGCCAAGGAGTTCGAGACTAGCCTGGGCAACATGGAGAGACCTTGTCTTCTTTAAAAAAAAAAAAAAAAGTTTAAGAAAGAAACAATGCTGAAAACAATTCCCTAGAAATAAATTTTAGGGCACTTAAGTATTTTTATAGGATAAATTCCTGGAATTGGAATCAGTAGATGAAAAGATATGAACCTTTCACATTTAAGTAGCTGTCACTAAATGGCCTCCCAGATAGGTGACACCAACTTGCACCATCTCCCAACAGCAAATAATCGTATCTGTTTCCCTTCTTTCCCTGTCAGCACTTATTTTCAAGTGTCTGTGGCTTGGTTATAAATCCTTGAAAGTGGGTGGGTGTGTCTACTCAGGCTACCATAACAAGATGCCACAGACTGGGTGGCTTAAACAACAGATGTTTATTTTCTCACAGTTCTGGAATCTGGAAGTCTAAGATTAAGGTGCTGGCGGAGTTGGTTTCTGGTGAGGCCTCGCTCCTTGGTTTGCAGAGGGCCATCTTCTTAACTGTGTCCTCACATGGTCTTTCCTCTGTGCATACACATCCCTGGTTTCTCTTTTTCTTCTTATAAGGACACTGGTCCTATTGGAGTAGGGCTCCACTTTTATGATCTTATTTAACCTTACATCCCCAAAGGCCTTATCTCTGAATATAACCACATTGGGGTTAGGGCTTCAACATTTGAGTTTTGGAAAGACACAATTCAGCCCATAACAGTAGGTAAAATGTAAATTGAAAAACTTAATGGAGCAGATGGAAATGTTGAGCCAGCTGAAATAATGAGTGCAGCTTAATGATCACACCATCCCAGGTGATTTTGCTGAGTTAAACTAGAGGAGCAGAATACTAAAACTGAGTTTTTTTTTGTCTTGTACAGTTGAATTCTATATTTCAGAACAGTGAATTTTCTCTTGCTAATCTGGAAACCCAAATTAAAAACAGGTACGTGAATGACATTTACTGTGGGTCAAAGGGCAATTTGAGGGCATTTTGGGTCTGTTCCTGTCTGGAGGGGATGTCCTATGTTTATGTCTGAGATTTAGGGCTGCCACATTTTTAGTTGCATTTTCCTTCCTGAGTAGGTCCTTTTTGGCATGAGGAAAAAAATTGTATTACTATTGTAGGGTATAAAGCTAATGGGAGAACAAAACAAAAGAAAATCAATAGGGGAAGTCGTGCAGTTAGACTGAGTTACCTCTAATGCCCCTTTCATCTCTAAGATTCTATGAATCTGTGACTTATACAAAAATAATACCTTGAAGTGCTATGTATGGACAATGCACGAGGATTTATAAGGCCTTTTATTTTGGAATGATTCACTTTCAGAAAAGAAAAATTCCAAAGTGAACTTGAAATGTCTAAAGCAAGAATGTTGACTAATCCAAGATTTGCTTGGGGCACAAATTTCGAAAGGTGATTGCAGTGAAATGGGCAGGCACTGAGTAGTATCATGGAAGCTATGGCAAAGGCAATTGCTCACCGGAGAAGTATTTCCTGTATTCTTTCCCTGCACATATACTAGTCCTCTGTAAAGGGACACCCCGCAGAAGCTCTTTGAAAAATAGGCATGGCTCTGTTAAGCCATGGCAAACTGATTTTTAAAACATAAAATGCTACTGCCTGTCTTCTGTACATTGGGACTTTGGTTTCTCTTACATATCCAAGTATTAATTATTAATCAAGTATTAATTCATATAAGTATTAATAGGTTCAAGAAAATTCATATAAATGAATGGAGGTAAATCTATGGTAGGTTATTGTCTTAGTCAGTTTTGAGTTACTATAACAAAAATGCTATAGACTAGGTGGCTTAAGCCACAGAAGTTTATTGCTTACAGTTCCAGAGGCTGGGAAGTCCAAGATCAAGGTGTTGGCAGGTTCAGTGCCTGGTGATGGCCCTCTTCTTGCTGTGTCCTCAAGTGGTAGAAAGCAGAGAGACAGAAAGCTCTCCTGTCTCTTCTTATAAGGGTACTGTTTCAAAAAAATTCAAACTGTTTTTTTTCCTCTGTTGTCATACCAACACAACAATCAATATAGAAGACTTCTACTACCAAACGTGTGGGGATTTTCCCCCAACACACCAAGCAGCTGACACCAGCTGGTTGTTCTTTACTTCAATTCTATTCTGGTGCTATCCTCTCAAAAATAGCTTCAGATCTCACAGGTCCCCAAGACTGCCCCTCACCCCAGACACTAGTCAAAAGTCCAGGCCTCCAGAACTTCTGACTAACTGACTTCAACTTGGGGTTCCCGTGACCCGCTCTTTGAGCTTGATTAATTTGCTAGAGCAGCTCACAGAACTCAGGGAAATACTTATGTGTATTGGTTTATTATAAAGGATACTGCAGAAGATACGAATGAAGAGATGTGTAAGATGAGATAAGGGACAAGGGGAATGGAGCTTCTATGATCTCCCTGGGTGCACCACCCTCCAGGAACCTCCATGTATTCAGCTCTTGGGAAGCTCTCCAAACCCAGTCTTCTTGGGATTTTATGGAAACATCATTATGTCAGCATTCCTTTCCCAAGTCTCATATGAGGCAAGACTCTTTCTGGAGAGGGTCTTAAGACTCACCATCAGAAAGGTGAAGAAAGATTAGAGTTCCGCCTTGGGGCAGGTGAAAGGAGGGTGGGAGAAGATCAGAGAGATTCTGTTTGCTGAAGCCAGCTTCTGAGGCCTAGCACACCTAACATTATAACAAAAGACTGTAACAAGGGCTATGGGAGTTATGAGCCAAGGACTGTGGATGAAAACATATGTGTACACACACACACACACACACACACACACACAGACACACATATAACACCCCAGGCACCGATCCCATTCATGAGATCTAATTACCCCTCAAAGGCCCCGTGATCTAATTACCCCTCAAAGGCCCCGCCTCTTAATATCATCACATTGGGATTGGACTTCAACATTGAATTTTGGGAGGACACAAACATTCACAACATTTAACCCACTAAAACAAAACTAGAGATGTCTGGGGGTATACAACATTCTTTTTAAAAACTGTGTCTATTATTTTTCCTTATTACAAAAGTAATATGTGACCACTGTAAAATCTTAGAGCTTTACAGAAATATATGTATATATATATATAACATGGACTGTAAAAATCTCTGAATACTTGCCTTCCCCCACCCCTCCAAGAACTCCTGTTAACAGCTTATTTTATTGATTTTTCTAGATTTGTTTTCACGCATTTACTAAGAGAATAAGATCCTCCTCTACATACTGTTTGACAACTTTCTTTTCATGCTTTATAATACATCATGTATGCCTTTTCAGGCCAATACATGCAGATATAGCTCATTTGTTTTAATAATTGTGCAGGATTCTTTTATATGGTATGCCATGATGTTTTCGTCCAATTATCTAATGATGGACACTTGAGTAATTTTCACTTGTATGTCTATTTTTATGCACTTTTGCTGGTACCATTATGGAATAGATTCCTGGATGCAAGGTTAATAAGTCAAAGGCTTGCCACCATTTTGGTATGCATATAATAAGCAAGCCCATTGGAAGCGTTCCTCTGGAGCCTCAGCATTATTTGAATTCCAGGCTGGGAGAAGTCTACTGTTCTGCCTCAGTGTTGCCTTTCTCCTGATCTTGTGCCCTGTGTACTTGGTACTATATTTCATTTTCCCATAATTTTGTAATGCTTTTGATACAGGGACATTTCAGAGGAAGAGATGGTCATGGATCGAGCTATTGTAAGTAATTTTTCAAAATGAATCTACTTGTGACCTATCCTATGCCTGATTAGATGTAAGTCAATAGCTCTTCCACCCAAGGTATATTATCAGGCGAAGCTCTGTTGTGACAATTGGGGGTCAAATTACATTACTTCCTTTGGGATTGGCACAAAAAGCCATCAATAAAACCATCCCCTTCTTTTTTGAACTATCCCTGTGGCAGCTTTTTGAGGCACATTTTCTGGTCTACAGGGATTGTAAAGGGTAAGTGAATTTCTTGGTTATAGATGTCTTGCAAAAAAAAAAACCTAGCTCTTCCAAGAGTGACACAATTGTTTGCAAGACTGGCATTCACACAATAAATCCACCCTCTATATGTCCAGATTTGAAGCCAGAGTGTGATAAAACTATCTCCCATCATCCTCGCCCCAATTCTCAGTTCTTGTTCCATTGCCTCAAAGCTTTACAACAGCACACTCTAAAATGAGTAGCAAGCACATAGCTTTCCAGGTATTTAAGTGTGAGGTAAGTATTTGATGATACAGAATACAATGAAGCCCACAGTACAGGGGCCAGAAGCAGTGACTCACACCTGTAATCCCAGAGATTTGGGAGGCTGAGGTTGGAGGATTGCTTGAGGCCAGGAGTTCAAGACCAGTCTGAGCAACATGGGGAGACCCCATCTCTACAAAAAATAATTTAAAAATATTAGCCGGTCACGGTGGTGCATTCCTGTAGTCCCAGCTACTGAGGAGGCTGAGGTGGGGGGATCACATGAGCCCAGATTTCAAGGCTGCACTACACTATGATTGCACCACTGCACTCCAGCCTAGGTGATAGAGCAACGCTCTGTCTCATAAAACAAACAAACAAAAAAATATAGTGCCTAGTGCATTCCAAATTATCCACTATCATTAAAAATATTTTCTGTAAATAGCTGAGTCAGGAGTTTTGATGTATACACATTATAGCATGATCTAACTAAAATTCCTGTCAATAACAGGTGTAAAATCCTTTTGGTGATAATGTGGTCAAGCTGCCTGGGTTGGAACCCCTGCTTTTCCACTTCCTGACTATGAGACCTTGGGCAACTTAATTAACCTCTCTGTGCTGCAGTTTCCTCATCTGTAAGATGAGGACTGTTGGAAGGATAAAATGAGATAATCTATGTTAAGTGTTTAACACTGGGCTTAGAACATAGTAAATGTTTGATAATGTTTACAATTGTTAACAGCATGTTAATATCTAGATCCAGAAGGCTTAGATTCTGCTCCTAGTTCTGTGACTTGTCAACTGCGTGATACTGGGAAGACCATTTAACTTCTCTGTGACTCAGATTCCTCATGTGGCAAACAGGGTGACAATCCCAGCATTGCCCATCCTACAGGGTTGGTGTGAGGAGTAAACGCATTGATGTTTTTGAGGGTAGTTTGTAGATGGCAATGAGTTACATAAATGTAAAGCATAATTATATAATTGTTGTTAACAATAAGCCCTGTACTCAGTTATGACATTTGTTTAAAGATTTCAGTGACTATGTACTTTTCTTTTGCATTAGTTGGAACAGAGAGAAGGACAAGAAATGGCTACAATTTCCTATGTACCATACAGGTAGGAAGTAGGAACTGAGTTTATTAATAGCTGGCACATTTAGTTCTGATTTTCCTTCCATTTAATTCTGTATGTGCGGCCAGTTGGCCAGAGTTGTCAGAAGAAGATCAAAGTACCCAGTGATTATTTCACATATGCTGTAATTAAGCCCTTGCCTTCATGAAATATGTTGTTTCGGTTGGTCACGGCACAGGCTAGCAGCCAGCCTGCTGCCTCTTTGTAGTGAAGAGAAAATGGGGTGGTCATAATATGGGACGGGGGAGTGAAGTGTTTGTTGTGGTCAAAAAGGTCCACAAAATACTTGGCAGGGAAATTGGAAACATCAACAACAACATGCAAAGTAGCTTTGGTTCTGTTCAGACTCGTGGTCCAGCTCCTCCTGGAATGCTGGCTATTGTTGGTCTGTTTGATGCACATCAGGAAGAACATATAGACAAAAAAGGCCCATGAAGAGGTCTTTGAAATGGAGTAGAGGGTCTGTCGCAAGCAGGAGGAGAGGTTTAAAATGAAGACTCCTCTTCGGACTGGAAAGATGAAAGCTGAGAAGAGCTAGGCTCCAAAGGAAGGAGATAGGATGAGCAGGGACTTCACCAAATATAGATCAAGGGAGGAGCAGACATCACTTAGATTAGACATGGAGATAAGTTTTGAGCAAGTACAGGTATGTCCAACTTGCAACAGCTGGCAGGAAACTTAGCAAATGTCTTCTTCAAAAAGCCGTGTCTACAAATGGAAATGGAAAAAAGATATAGGTAAGTTTTTGCATCTGAAATGTGCTTCCTAATGGAATATTAGAGGAATTCAGAATATTTGAGGATCTTGCTGTAGAGGATAGAGGATGAAGTCAAGGACAGCTCTATCCTTTCATCAGTGATCTTTTAGTGGACATAAATACTGAGTGAGTCTTTGTGACCATGGGAAACGTTATTTCCCTGAGGCTGAGTTCCATCATCTGTATTATGGGAATAATAATAGCATTACCTCATACGGTCGTTGTGGGAATAAAGTGAATCAGAACATGTGGAGGAAGGGTTTCACAAATGTTAGCTACTATCATTATCATTATCATCATTATTACTTATTATAGAAATGAGCCTTCTTCAGAACACTTCTTTATAGACTAACTGAGCATCATATGCCTATTTGCCTGATTTCAGTAATGATGGGTAAATTGGAGACCAGAAGAATAAAAGGTTCTCTCTGAAATAATAAATCCTGAAAACCCCATCTTCTCTATTAATTATTACAAACTCTTAGAGAAATCTCAAGGCTAGCAATTGCAACACAATGCATATGTTACTGACCATTCTTTTGAAAATAGGTTTTGCATTGTCTGTTTTGGATAAGAGAAAATTTATCAGAACATTTCAGTATGCTGTCTTCCATCACTTCTTAAGATTGGCTGCTTAATAGCTGTAAAATGTTTGACATTTATGAACTACCAATTAAATCAGCTGTACAGAATTTCTGCATTGCAGGCCAAGTTGCACTCCCTTGACATAACTGCAACAACCTTTCTTTTTTATTCTGCTTTGTAGTTGTGTTTGTCAGGTCATCATAAAAGCCAGCTCTTCCTTAGCATCCTCTGAATTGATGAGCAAAATCAAAAGTAAAATACGTGGCAACTTCACGCATGGAAACTTCACACAAGATCAATTGACGTTATTAGTAAACTGTGAACACGTTGCAGTGAAAAAACTAGGTAATTTTTTTGGGGGGGTGGGTATTGCAGTATGAACTTACTCCTTTATTATAAAACTCATAATGCATACTTGGTTAAAGATTCTGAGTTCAGAAAGGAGAGAAGTCATCTTTATGTTTTTTTTCCATATTCTTGGTACCCACTTGATCCGATGACCTATCTACCTTTAAGAACTTATGGAAGAGCAGAATGCTGGAGGAGTTACCAGAGACTGCTGGTCAGCTCTGGATATTAGCAATGGTCAATCCGTCAGTGGAATGGGAGGATTTTCTCTCTTGCATAAATACCCAGAGACCTGAAGAGCTTCCTCATTAATACACAATAAATGCCCAATAGATATTTGCTAATTTATTGATTGATTCAGCCATCTTATTCATCTTGGCAAGTGATAAGGGAACTGTCCTAGATTTCTCTCATGGGGGCGTTCTCTGATTAGCAAAGCTTTACTGGTAAAAGTGCAAGGCTGCCAGGCCACTCCACCTCATTCCCAGTGCAGCTTTGTTCCTTTTCCCCAATAGACTGCTGTAGAAATCATTGAGCTCACACAGCTCTAATGCCAGATAACACACACAGGCCTTAGAGTGCACAATCCTTGGCAACAGACTAATTAAGTATCAGAGGGCAGCCTGTGATGGGTGCAGGGGTGTGAGTGAAATGGAGGGCAGAAACGTGTTGAAGCCACAGGCAGGGCCCAACATGTAAATGACACTAATGAATGTGTCCTAAGAATGAGAGGAAGGCACCTTTCACCCTCACTCAGAATGGAGACTGGGATAGCTGAGCAAAGCTGGCTGGGCCACTTCTCACAGCATTCTCTCAACACCTGAGGGAAATATTTCCAGAATCAGGGTCATGAAACCCAGTAAGTGCTCAGAAAAAATTGGGAATTTATCATATAGACTCAGCCCACGTCACATCTCCTTTCGTGTGACAGCAAAACCTTGCCTTAACAGCCCTATGTGGAAGTTTGCCCTGTCCCTCAGCACCAACATCAAAAACAGAGCCCTAGACTGCGTGCAGTGGCTTACGCCTATAATCCCAGAACTTTGGGAGGGTGAGGAAGGAGGATCACTTAAGGTCAAGAGTTTGAGACCAGCCTGGGCAACAAAGCAAGACTCTGTCTCTACAAAAAAGTAAAAAATTAGCTGGACATGGTGATGCATGCCTGTAGTGCCAGCTATTCAAGAGGCTGAGGCAGGGGGATCACTTGAGGCCAGGAGGTTGAGGCTGCAGTGAGCCATGATCACACCATTGCGCTCCAGACTGGGTGACAGAGTAAGACCTCATATAACAAACAAACAAACAAACAAAACAGAGCTCTCCTGTCTATATTGATCATGTCAGATACACTGAGTTTACTAAAACGAAATTCATCCCAGAGTCCATTAAGAAGGGGGCCAGAGAGAGAAGTTGGCCTATAGTCTCCTGTCTTTGGGTATAAAACTGATAACAGCGAGTATCTCAGAAGCTGGGCAATTGGTAGGTGGGAACTTTTGACTTTTGACTCTACACTCCACCATGTGGCTTGAAATTTTTCAATTCATATGTATTGTTTTAAAAACAAGACAGAACAATGTCAGGTGAGGTGGCTAATGTTTATAATCCCATATCTTTGGGTGGCTGAGGTAGGAGGATTGCTTGAGGCCAGGAGTTTGAGACCAGCCTCTATAACATAGCAAGACGCTGTCTGTACAAAAAATTTTAGAAAAACCTATATCATCAATTGGTTGTTTCAATGAAAGGGACTAAATATGTGGTTATGCTGGGTGGTTTGTTATTTAAAAAAAAAAACACTCCATATAATGATATTTTCAATAAGGCCTGGTCCAAATGGCTAGGTAGAAAAAGTTTTCTTTTTTATTTGCTGATCTTTACGTGCAGTGTAATAATGACGTTCATAATAATATATAATATTATATTATTATATAGTAATAATAACAATGGATGTTCATAATACTTTTAAGTGCCTCTTGCCCTTTAAAATGTGCATACATTTTCTCTGTAGAGCCTGGAAATTGCAAAGCCGATGAAACAGCCTCTAAATACAAAGGGACCTATAAGTGGCTATTAACCAACCCTACGGAGACAGCCCGAACTAGATGCATAAAAAATGAGGATGGAAATGCCACAAGATTCTGGTGTGTACAGGTCAAGTTCTAATTGCTGATTCAGATATACAAAGATCTGACTAATTGGGGACCTGTTTCTATGTCATTTGTCTGAGCATGCTCCCTTCCTCCGCCTCTAGTGCCAGTCTTTCTTTCTATTACCTTTTGGACCTGTTTAAACATATGCATGCAACATAATAAGAAAAATTTTAAAGGAGACAAAAGATAAAAGTTACCCATCATCCCATAAGAAAAATTTTAAAGGAGACAAAAGATAAAAGTTACCCATCATCCCAGAAGAAAATTCAAGAAGACAAAAGAGAAAAAAGTCACCCATAACCCCACTGCCTGAACAAAGCTCTTTTTAGGTTGGCATATATTTTTTTCATCTAACCTTTCTCTGTATGCCTTTAAGTTTTATGTAGCAGTAATCACTGTCCTTGTATCAATAATGTAATTTACCATTTCATTCAATGGTTTGTCAAACATTTTCCATGTTTTACATTTATTATCTTAATGTTCATTTCAAAAAACGACCTTGGAAACTTTCTCGTTGATGGGCTATAGTAATTTACTAAATCACTCTTCTATTGTTGACTTTATCATTTTCCTTTTTAAAATAATCAGCTCTCTTTTCTTACTCTCTGCTGTTCATGGTTTATGCCATTAACTTAAGTGGGCAAAACCAGAGGGGCAGCAGGTTTTGACAGAGGCTTAAAAGCACTCTTAGAAAGCAACATTAGGGGCTTTCCTTTTCCTCCCTGTGTCTAATCAGTCGGCAAGTCCTGCAGCTTTGACGGTCATAGTCAGAGCCCACATCTAGCCTTTCCTTTCCAACCCCACTGCCACTACCCTGGTGCAAGCCCTTATTGCCCACTATTAGAGCGGTCTCCTTGCCATCTAACTTAACAGTACCCCTTACCCGCCTCCGCCAACTATATTCTACACTGCTGCCAGCATGATTTTCCTGAAGTATGGCTGCTATCATGCCACTGTCGTGCTCCAGCTCCACATTGCCTCAAGAATTAAGTCCAAACCCCTAAATATAGTCCTGACCGTAGGCTTCCTCTCCTGCTGTCTCACTCAGCATTCTCCCTCCCTTTATTACGCGCTCCAGTCAAAACGACCATTTGCTGTTCTGGACTCAGTAGGCGCTTCCTGGTGTCTCTTTCTCTGCCTGTGCTGTTTGCTCTTCTTGGGGTTGGGGGAAGAGATTTTTCTCTACCTCTGTCCTTTCAGCACACAGCTCAGCTCAAATGCTAAAAGTAACATCTCTTTCCTTGGTAGTTTGATAGATTCAGTTTTGTTTATACAGCATTTCATCTTATATTTGCCCTAAGTTTCGAGTAGTTACACTTGGAGTTTTAAACCCCCTAGTTACAAGTTTCTTGAGGGAGGGATGAAGCGCTGCCCTGTTTGTCTGTGCTACCTATTACCATTCCTAGAACCGAATGGGTGCTCAATAAATGTGTTAGCTGACTTGAAATGAACTGGTTTGAATTGGGTGAGGCACAGGGGAGGGTGGATGATGAGGGCCAATGAGCTATCCAGGGCTCTATATTAATTGTCTTAAGTTAATATGCTGAGATAGAGACCACATTCCAACAGGAATTTCCCCTTAAAAGAGGAGTAAGAAGGGACAGTGAGAGGAAAGAGTCATGTCTAGAGGGCCAGAATCTCTGTCTGGACGCTTGGTCAGCAGGACAGTGCCATGCCCCATTCCCAGCTCCCTTACCTGTTTATCCACTCCCCTTCCCCCTTCCCACATGTTGACCCTAGATTCACTTGCTCCCTAAGAGCAAAATTTCTTGTTTTCACAAAGAAGTACTGGGCTCCCACCTTTGCTATCTATGCCGGGAGGCTTGGGGCAGGCGAGGAGAAGGCATGCTAAGGATACACCCACCATTTGCTTTAAGACTATCTTTGCCTCATCCTCTGATGAGAAAGCTCTTTCCTCTCTTTTTCAGTTCAATCAGCATCAACACGGGCAAATCTCAGTGGGAAAAGCCAAAGCTTAAACAATGCAAATTGCTTCAAGAACTTCCTGACAAGATTGTGGATCTTGCTAATATTACCATAAGTGATGGTAAGATTGTTTTGTACATATAAGACAAATTATGGAACTTCAATTACTTTGCCTACTTGACCCCAAACCAGAGAGAGTATAGGCAAACCCCACTTAGGAAAATCTACCTTACGACAATCCAATTTCAGAACAAAGGTAATTAATGTTGGTGGAGGCGGTGGTGGGGCATGAGATGTTAGGACTATCAGTGTTTCTGTGATTTTTGTTTGTTTTTGCTACATATATATATATATATTTGAGATGGAGTTTCACTCTTGTTGCCCAGGCTGGAGTGCAACAGCGCGATCTTGGCTCACTGCAACCTCTGCCTCCTAGGTTCAAGCAATTCTCCTGCCTCAGCCTCCCTAGTAGCTGGGATTACAGGCGCCCACCACCACGCCCGGATGATTTTTTCTATTTTTAGCAGAGGCGGGGTTTCCCCATGTTGGCCAGGCTGGTCTCAAATTCCTAACCTCAAGTGATCCACCTGCCTCAGCCTCCCAAAGTACTCGGATTACAGGTGTGAGCCACCGTGCCCTGCCTTATTTTACTTTTTTGGCTAATTATTGTTTTTATTTTATTTAAATTTTTAAAAAGTTTTAATAGGTAATACTTCACTGACTTCAATATTCAAAAAACAAAAAGGGTATGTGTAAAACATCTCCCACCCACTGCTGACCTCAGCCATTCAGTTACTATCCACAGAGATATTTTATGGATCCATAATGAAATGTGTATACACATTTGTGTATGTGTATGTTGTATACACACATATACTTGCCCTCACTTTTTGTACACAAAGTGGAGCATGCTATACACACTATTCTTCACGTTGCTTTTTTCTCTTAACAATATATTGAAGAGATTATTATATCAGCATATAAAGAGTTTTCTCATTCTTTTTTCCCCCTCTGCATTGTATTATATATATCACAATAAATGTGCCACAATTTATTTAACCTGTTTCTTAAGGATGAGTATTTAGGTTGTCAGTAACATTTTTCTTTGAAAACAAGACTGTACAACTATTTTTGTGTTTTTTTCATTGTAGGGAAAATACTATAACATATTTAATAAAATTTTCACATTTTTGATAGTATATAAGGTGTTTTAGAGTTGGTATTGTCTAAGCAGCTGATATAGAAGGCTGCATTTCTTTCAAAAATACATTTGTAGACCATATTAGCTTTTATTTTTGTTTGTGACACTGTTAGCATAATTCATATTATTAGGTAAAAGAGATTCAAAATAAAGAGTATCTCTTTTAAAAAACCACTGCTTCGATGACTATTACATATATGTCACAATTTTGAGAAAGTAGGGGTATACCTAAAGCATAAATCCTTGAATGTGGAATTGCTGGGTCAATCATACTTTTGATGGTGTCAAAATGCTCTCTGTAATAGTTACAGCAATTTAGATTCCCACTTGCAAGTTATGAAAAGTACCTTTTTCACAACTCCTTCATCGACACAGCATGTTTGTTATCAGACTTCTGGATCTTTTTGCGATTTGATAAGCGGAAATTGATATCTCAATGTAGTTTACAAACTTTTTAATGGAGATATTCACATATCATAAAATTCGCTCATTTAACACGTACAGTTTAGTGGGTTTTTAAAAGCATATTCACTCGATTGTGCAACCATCATCACTAATTCCAGAATGTTTCATCACCCCAAAAAGAAACCCTGTAGCCATTAGCAGTCTCTCCATTTCTCCCCCACCCCGGCTCCTGGCAACCACTAATCTACTTTTTTGTCTCTATGAATTTTGCCATTTTGGGGCATTTCATGTTTCTGAGGTTCATCCAATGTTGTAGCATGTATCATTGCTTCATTCCTTTTTATGGATGCATTATATTCCATCATATAGATATACCACATTTTGCTTATTAATTCTTCAGTTGACAGACATTTCTTTTCCATCTTTTGGCTACTATTAAAACTCTAGCTGTGCACATTTATGTACAGATTTTATGTAGACATATGTTTTCAATTTTCTCGAGTATACATTGAAGAGTAGAATTGCTAGGTCGTATAGTAACCCTATGATTAGCTTTTTGAGGAACTTCAAAACTGTTTTCCACAGCAGTTGTGCCATTCTACATCCCTGCCAACTCTGTATGAAGGTTCCAATTTCTTCACATCTTTGTAAACACATTACTATTGTCTGTCTTTTAGATTATGGCTGGTAATAATGCCCCCCAACACACCTTTATTCCTAATTTTAGTAATTTGTGTCTTCACTTTTTTTATCTTTGTCAGTCTAGCTAAAAGTTTTAAAATTTTGTTAATGTTTATAGACTTTATTTTTTAGAGCAGTTTTAGATTCACAGCAAAACTGAGTGGAAAGTACAGAGCTCCAGCATATGCCCTCCCCCAACCACATGCAGACTCCCCCACCATCAACATCCCCCACCAGAGTGGTATGTTTGTTACAATTGAATGTACACTGACACATCGTTATCACCAATAGTTCATAGTTTTACACTAGCGTTCACTCTTGCTGTTGTACATTCTGTGGCTTTGGACAAATGTATAATGACATAAATCCACCATTACAGTATCATATGGGATATTTTCACTGCTCTAAAAGTCCCCTATGCTCCACTTATTCATCCCTCCTTCCTCTCAACCCCTGGCAATCACTGATCTTTTTACTATCTCTGTGTTTTTGCTCTTTCCAGAAGGCCATATAGTTGGAATCTTGCAATATGCAGCCTTTTCAGATTGGCTTCTTTCACTTAGTTATGTGCATTTAAATTTCTTCCATGTGTCTTTTCATGGCTTGGCAGCTCATTTCTTTTTGGCACTGAATAATATTCCATTGTCTGGATGTACCACAGTTTATTTATTCATTCACCTACTGAAGGACATCTTGGTTGCTTCCAAGTTCTGTTAACTACGAATACAGCTATTATAAACATCTGTGTGCATGTTTTTGTATAGATGTTAAGTGTTCAACTCATTTGGGTAAAGAACAAAAGGTGTGGTTGTTGGATTGTGTGATAAGAGTATGTTTAGTTTTGTAAGAAGCTGACAAATTGCCTTCCAAAGTGGCTGTACCATTTTGCATTCTCATCAGCAATGAGAGCTCCCGTTGTTTCACATTCTTTCCAGCATTTAGTGTTGTCAATGTTTTAGATTTTGGCTATTCTAATAGGTGTGTAGTGGTATCTCATTGTTGTTTTAATTTGCAATTCCTTAACAACATATGATGATGAATAGCTTTTCATGTGCATATTTTCCATATTTATGTCTCCTTTGATGAGGTGTATTCTATAGGCTGAATGTTTGTGTGCCCCAAAAATTCATACGTTGAAATTCTAACCCCAGTGTGATGGTATTTGGAGATGACGCCTTTGGGAGGGGTTTAGGTCATGAGGGTGGAACCTTCATGAACGAGATTAGCGCCCTTATAAAAGAGGCCCCAGAGAGCTTCTTTGCCCCTTTCACCATGTGAGGTTATAGCAAAAAAATGGCGGTTTATGAGCCAGGAAATGAGTTCTCACCAGACATTCAATCTGTTCTTCATAGACAACTTGCCAGACATGGTTCTACTGCATAAAATGGGTCCCTCCCATAGTGAAATGTCAGAAATTGAGGCACAGGCATTCCAGCGCCTCACAGAAGGGCCAGGGAATTGGCCTTGAAGCAGTGAACTTCTCAGATCTGTTTTCCTTGCAGATGATGCAAGTTTGAGATCCTTGCTGAGGACTATCTAGAACAATTAGGAAAGCAAGCACAGCTCTGATTATTTCTAGGTCAGAAACCAAGAGTCAGGGCAATAGGAAATGTTACAGCTTGAAGTGAGTGGGCAGAAAGTTAGAGGGTTTGTGTTTCACACTGACCTCCCTCCTTCTGAGTGACACATTTTTCTTTAGACATGCTAATAGAATTTTCTCTTGTGGAAGAAAAATAAACAGTCATAACAACAACAAAAACACTGCACCGGGTTGGGATTTTTAGAAAATTGACTGTGAGAAGTCATTTTATATATATAAAAAATCTACTGCGGAGTAAAGGAACAGTTGGATGATGATTATAATGTATATAACTGAAAAGTAAACTATCAAGTTTATTATCTTTGGAAGAATCCTTCTATTCTACTTGTAAATTAGGGGCTTAATGAACAATGAATACAATATAAAGGAAAGAAAAATGTATTCACGTTGAAACAATTTATTTTCTTTTGCTTTCAATCTTGATGACAAGCATTAGATATCTTGGTTGAAGAAAAACTCTTCAGCTCTCTCACTTAAATGCTCCTTTTTCTTAACTCTTTAATATCAGAGTTAGAAAATGTACTTTTATTTCAAAGTTCTTTGGGTTCTCTTCTGTGCTCAATGTTTGTTACCTCCATGATATTAAAGATGCATCAGGCTCTAGTGAAGTTGACTAGAACTTTTCAGAAAACTTTTTCCTGTCTGTGTCCATTCCACCATCAGGGCAGGATAGTGAGCGCTGAAGAGAAGACAGTGGTATTCCCAGGAGGTCAGGTAGAAAGACTGCAAAGCACAGCTGTTCCAACCCCCAACACGGCAGAGAAAAGGGCCAAAGGCACAGATGCTGTAAAAAGTGATATTGAAGAGCTCAAGCTTTGGAGTCAGCACTGGGTTATAATATTTCAATGTTTTAACTTCTTAATCTATATAAAGGGGATAATGTGAGTACTTTCATGACTAATACAAAGGTTATTGTGGTGAATAGATGAGAAAATGCACATATAATGCCTTGCTGTTGTATCCTATCTCCAAAATGCCCACCGACTCATTCCCTCTTTGTCAATTGGGAGTTGAATCGGGGCTGGCTTGTGACTGCTTAGCCCAGTAGAATTTGGGAGAAGCGACTTTGCCAATGATGGGACTAATTTTTAAGGGGACTGGAAGTTTCTGCATCCTTTCTCTTTGTACACTCTCATTTGAGATGCTTCCTCAGAGCCAGACACCATGTTGTAAGAAGCCCAAACAGTGGTGTGCTGAAAAATATTTAAAAACCAGCTCTACCCAAAGAAGGTGCTGATTTGTAGCTTTTGCCAGTTTTCATGATATAATACCCTCTCCTTCATGGCTGAATGCAAACTACAATGTAATGTATAGTGACTGAACTATACAGTTGGTAAGAGATGCATGCACAGATACATTAGATATGTAAATAATCACAAGAGCATAGATTAGTAAAATGTAGCAAAATAATTAGAAAGTGAAGAGGTTTCAGTATCATTTTAAAATATAATTTACGCAATTATAAGTTTATATAATTTAATTTTTAATAATGGCCATGTTTAACAACTCGTGCACAGAATTCCTGAAAATTTAACAATTGGTTCTCACCAACTGGTAAAAGTTGGCTCCAGTACATCACAAGCCAGACTGAGCCCACACCACTGGGGGAGGCCATGTGTAGGGAGTACAGCCAACAGCCTCAACTGACCAGTCAGCATCAATTGCCTGCCATGTGAGTGAGCCCTCTTGGACATCCAGCCCAGATTAGCCTTCTGATGTATTCAGCATCAGCTGCTACCTGACTTCAAGTGTATGAGACAATCCAAGTGAGAACACTCAACTGAGCCTAGTTAACACACAGAACCATGAAGGATAATAATACATTGTTGCTTTAAGCCAGTAAGTTTTAGGGTGATTTGTTATGCAGCAATAGATAACCTGGAACACTGGCTCATAGGAATTGCTCAGTAAATAGCAGATATTATTATTTTGAATGTTGCAATTACTGGCAGATTAACTGTAACAGTATTTCAAGGAATGAGGATCAATTTATTCTGCAACAAATAATGGAGAAGTCCCTTTATTACTTTTGCTTGAGGACCAGGAATTTTTACACGATGAGTGTAATTTAGCTTGAATTTTCCTTAAAAACTATACAACTCCAGAGAAAAAGTCTATAATTACTTTCCACAGTATAGTTAGTCTCCCATTGGCCTGCTGTTTACTTTCATTCTGCCACAGCAGGGACTATGTGAAAGTGAAATTGTACCACTGAAGCCCAAAGAATCATGACTAGGCAGCTCTTGCTATTCCATTTTCAGCAAAGTCTGAGCGATTTCATAAGAGCAGTAGAAAGGTCCATGAACGAGCTTACTATCTTTTTCTATCGTGCCTAATCTTAATATTTTCTCAGCTTCTTTAACTTACCAGAAGATAGATGTTAACTGGGACAAAATGTTAATTGAGAAACAACTACAACCTTGTTTAATCTCCTCTCTTCCTCCCATCTCCTCAGGGAGAACTCTGTCTTTGCTAGTTCAGTTCCTATGTGAGCCATTGTTGGATAAATTGGGGTAATGGTTGGGAAGAATTGAGAGGATCTCAGTTACGATTGCTTAATTTACATTGATGAGAACAGAAAGTTGTTTGCAGGAAAAAAAAGAGAATAAAGGAAGAAAATGAAGAGGAAAAGGAGAAAGCAAAAAGTAGCTTGCGTAGGCTTTTGAAGGTGTTAAGTTGTGGGGAGCTTGGGGTAGGAGAAAGATTTGAGGAGATGCTGGTAACTATGGAGGTCATTGAAAGAGAGGGAGGAAGAGAAATACAGACAGAGAGAGGGGATGAATTTTATGCTGAATTATTTTGTTTTCTGAAACAGAGTTGACTATTTGTAGTATAACCTGGGTTAAGTGTGTTATGAGCGTTAGCTCTCTCTGGAATTTTTCTTAACAAATGGTATTTTTTATTATTTTCCTTTATATTTTGGTTATTGGAGTTGAATGTGAGTGCTTTAAACTAGGAAGACACGACAAGAAAGCTCAGCTTTATACGTGTTATATTCAACTAAAATCGAATTTGTGCTGTATTCATTTAACAAAGCTCTTCACTTTAAAAGTGAGTCATGATTCAAACAAAACAACTATTTAGAAGAAGCATTTATGAGATAAGAACTTTTGGGCACCGACAGGATATTTGATGATTTTGAATATTATTGCTAATTTTTAAATTTAATTTGTTATTGTGGTTGTGACATGTAAAAATCATTTATTTTAGAGATACATGCTAAAGTATTTATGGATAAAATGATATCATATTCAGGACTCGCTTTGAAATAATATGGGGTTGGGGAAAAGGTGAGTGGAAGTGTAGAGAAAATGAGATTAGCCATTCATTGACACTTGTTGAAGTTGGGTTATTCATGAGGAACATGGAGATTCATTATACAATTCTTTCTACTTTTGTGTATGCTTGCAAATTTCCATAATAAAAAGTGAAGAAAAAAGTGGGCGAGTTGATATCTATTGTTCTTACTCTCTGGAAAATCTGAATTAACTGCTTTTTATTATGACGTAGTCCATATTTGCTTTTTTTTTCCTGTGGTTTGATGGTTCTTGACAGGAAAATGTAACCATCACCCTTAATTATGAAAACATAGACTGAGTGTTTGCTGATATTTGAGTATAAGGTGGGATCTACTTAACACAATCCAATACTCAAAAGTCTCAATTTAATTAGAATCAAATTTCAAGATAATTCTTCAGGGACAAAACGATTTCCCTGGTGCATTCGAAAAAGGATTTAATGAATGAAAACTTTTTAATGAATAAAAACTTGACTTATGTTCTACTTTCTGGGACTACACCTATTGTAGAAACAAAGGGCCAATATTTTCCTTCTGTAAACATGTTACCTTGGTAGGTATTCTCATCTCACCCTCTTTACTCTTTAAAGGGAAAGAAGCACACCAGAATGGCAGAAGACTAAGTCATGCAGCTTTTATGTCTCAACTTTCTTTCCCCAGAGAATGCTGAGGATGTTGCAGAGCATATTTTAAATTTGATAAATGAATCCCCAGCCCTGGGTAAAGAAGAGACAAAGATTATTGTTTCTAAAATATCAGATATTTCACAATGTGATGAGATAAGTATGAACCTAACTCATGTTATATTACAAATAATCAACGTTGTTTTGGAAAAGCAAAACAATTCCGCCTCTGATCTGCATGAAGTAAGCAATGAGTAAGTACTAATACTTTGGTGAAAGACATTATTTTTTAAAAATTTAAAATGCAGTTGGCCCTCTGTATCTGTGCATTCTGCATTTGTGAATTTAAACAACCACAGACTGAAAATATCCTTAAAAAAATCTTGCGTCGATACTGAACAAGTACAGAATTTTTTCTCATTATTCCTGAACAATACAGCATAACAACGATTTACATAGCATTTATATTGTATTAGGCATTATAAGTAATCTAGAGATGATTTAAAATATACACTGATGTGCATAGGCTATACAAAAATACGACCCTATTTTATATCAGGGACTTGAGCATCCGTGGATTTTTGTATTCATGGAAGTCCTGGAACAGATCCCTCAAGGATACGAACGGATGACTGTGTATATTATCAATTTCTTGGCATATAGTCATCATAAATTTTAAAAGTCAGGTAATTACACATTGAAAGCTCAGTGAGTACAATGCAATGGGGTCACTTTACTTGAATGTTCATTGTGAAAGGATGTATTCGCATCCGAATTGAATCTTAGTGATAGCAAGCTTTCAAGTACACAGTTACCCCAAACCAAACCCCCAGTCTATTCCCCCAACTTTTGTGCTCCCTCAGTGTTCTTAATGTCTATAAAATGTATCCAACCAGTGCTAAAGTGGAAAACTCGAGAATAGTACTAGTTAACTCCCTCTAACTCACAGCCAATTAATAACCAACTCTTTTATGCGGCACTGTACATCCATTTTTAAAATCCCTTAAATATTTCGGTGGAATTCATTTACTTCTCTCCATCTCCACCACTACCACCCTATTCCTAGCCCTATTTCTCTCATCAGACTGTCTATAATAACCTCCTAAATGGTCTCTCTGCCTCCATTCTTGACCCTCTATGGGTCATCTTCTACATAGCACCCAGAGTAATCTTTTAATGTATGTATCAGATCATGTGCTTACTTTACTTTAAAACCACTCGGTGGCTTTTCCATTACACATAAAATAAAATCCAAATGTCTTTTAAAGTCCTACGAGGCCCTGCAGGGTCTGGCTCACATGTAACAATTTCATTAATTTTCACGACAATCTTTAGAGATGAGTGTAATATTACTTTTGACTTTGCAGGTGAGGAAACTGAAGCTAAGTGAGATTACTTTATTTGCCCACAGAGTTAGAAATTAGGGGAGCTAAGATTTAGATGTCAACTTGTCTGATTCCAAAGCCAGTGCTCTTATTTAATAATTCCTAAATGATATAAAGATAGTGATTAAAACTCAAAGAAAAGTCTTGCAATGAGGAAATCTTGCAAGGAGGATGGATTTTACTTTTAAAAGGTAGGATGCTCTTCTCCATCTGTGGTTTCTTGCAGAATTCTGAGGATAATCGAGCGTACTGGTCACAAGATGGAGTTTTCTGGGCAGACAGCAAATCTGACGGTGGCCGGGCTGGCTTTGGCTGTGCTGCGGGTGGACCACACGTTTGATGGCATGGCTTTCAGCATTCACTCCTATGAAGAAGGCACAGACCCTGAGGTGAGTGCAGCTCAGGGAACTGAGCCAATCAGCCGAGCACAGTTTCAAGTCTTCATTCATTTACTCCTTGGGAGAGAGAGGGCGCTCTGTTACTGTTTTAAGGGGACCTTATGGAAATACAGGCATCCCAGCGAAGATTCATATGTAATCTTTAGTAGGCTAACGTCTTGGTTGGAATGGTGTCTGGGAATTGTGCAATGATACCATCTTTGGCCCTGTGACCCCAAATTATCTCAAATGTCAGTTTATTATTGGCCACCATCTAAGGAACACATTATATGTTGGACATTGTGCTACTGTCTCCTTTGTACAGATAAGGAAACAGAGAAGTAATTTGCCCAAGAACACGTAGCCTAATGGCTAAGCTAGGATTGAAACCTACATCTGTCTGGCTTTAAAGCCTGGGCCTTTTCCACCATATCATATTACCTTAGGCTTTGGCATGTTATAGGCTGCCAACCCTACTCAAAACAATTTCAGAGGTTAGATTTTTTTTTACAATTAAAAAGTAATAAAATGTACATATAAGAAAATGCACAATTCCTAAGTATACACCCTCTGAATTTTGACAAATGCATACATCTATGTAATCCAAACCCCTATTAAGATATAGAACGTTGGCCAGGTGCAGTGCCACACCTGTAATCCCAGCAGTTTGGGAGGTCAAGGTGGGAGGATCACTTGAACTCAGGAGTTTGAGACCAGCCTGGGCAATATAGTGAAATCCCATCTCTACAAAAAAATTAAAAAATTAGCCAGGCATGGTAGTGTGTGCCTGTGGTCCAGCTACATGAGAGGCTTAGGCGGAAGGATCGCTTGAGACCAGAAGATCAAGGATGCAGTGAGCCCTGACTGCACCACTGCATTCCAGCCTAGGCAACAGAGCGAGATTCTGTATTTTTAAAAAAGATATAGAATATTGCTATCACCTCTGAAAGCCCCCTTGTGCCCTTTGCAAGTGAAGCTCTGAAACTACTATCTGCAGTGGCAACCACTGTTCTTATATTTTTCTGTGATTGTTTCTCCTGTTCTACAACGTTATATAAATGAAATCTTATAATATGTACTGTTTTGTATAAGGTTTCTTTCATGTAGCATAATGTTTTTTTCGTCATCCTTTTGTTACAGTAGTTTGTTCCTTTTTATTGCTGAATAATATTCCAACGATTGGGTACACAACAGATTCCTTGTCTATTCTCCTCTTGATGGACATTTGGATTGTTTCCAGTTAGAATATTATGAATAATCCTGCTATGAACCTTTGTGTATAAGTCTTTATGTGATCATATTATTTTTATGTCTTGGATAAACACCTAGGAATGGAATTGCTGGCTCATAGGTACATGTTTATAATTTATTTATTTATTATTTATTTTTTGAGATGGAGTCTCGCTCTGCCGCCCAGGCTGGAGTGCAGTGGCACTATATCTGCTCACCACAACCTCTGCCTCCCAGATTCAAGCGATTCTCCTGCCTCAGCCTCCCATATAGCTGGGATTACAGGCACTCACCACCATATCCAGCTAATTTTCGTATTTTTAGTAGAGACGGGGTTTAGCCATGTTGTCCAGGCCAGTCTCAAACTCTTGGCTTCAAGCTATCCACCCACCTCGGCCTTCCAAATTGCTGGGATTACAGGCGTGAGCTACCTCACCCGGCCTGTAGGTATATGTTTAAATGTATTAGAAACTGTCATAGTGTTTTCTAGAGTGATGTGGAGTAATTTTTCATGTTCATATTTGTTATTTGTATGTCTTTGGTGAAATATCTGTTAAAATCTTTTGCCCATTTTTAAATTGGGTAGTTTTCTTTCTTTATTGCAATAGTTTTTGGGATACATGTGGTTTGGGGTTACATGGATAATTTGTTTAGTAGTGATTTCTGAGATTTTAGTGTACTCGTCACCTGAGCAGCATACACTCCGTACCCAATATGTAGTCTTTTATCCTTCACCCGCCCACCACTCTTTCCCTTGAGTCCCCAAAGTCCATTACATCATTCTTGTGCCTTTGTGTCCCCATAGTCTAGCTCCTACTTATAAGTGAGAATATATGATATTTGGTTTTCCATTCCTGAGTTACTTCACTTAGAGTAAGAGCCTCTAGTTCCATCCAAGTTACTGCAAAAGACATGATTTCGTTCCTTTTTATGGCTGAGTAGTATTCCATGGTGTATATATACCACATTTTCTTTATCCACTTGTTTGGTTGATGGACACTTAGGTTGGTTCCATATCTTTGCAACTGTGAGTTGTGCTGCTTTAAACATGTGTGTGCATGTGCCTTTTTCATATAATGACTTCTTTTCCTTTGAGTAGATAGCCAGTAGTGGGATTGCTAGACGGAATTGTAGTTCTCAGTTTAGTTCTTTAAGGGATCTTCATACTGTTTTCCACAGTGGTTGTATTAATTTACATTCCCACCAGCTGTATAGAAGTGTTTCCTTTTCACCACGTCCACGCCAACATCTATTGTTTTTTGACTTTTTAATTATGGCCATTCTTGCAGAGTAAGGTGGTATCTCATGGTGGTTTTAATTTGCATTTCCCTGATGATTAGTGATATTGAGCATTTTTTCATATGTTTGTTGGGTGTTTGTCTATCTTCTTTTGAGAATTGTCTATGTATGTCCTTTGCCCACTTTTTGATAGGATCATTTGATTTTTTCTCGCTGATTTGTTTGAATTCCTTGTAGATTCTGGATACTAGTCCTTTGATGGATGCATAGTTTGCAAATGTTTTCTCCCACTCTGTGGATTGCCTATTGACTCTGCTGATTATTTCTTTTGTTGTGCAGAAGCTTTTTAGTTTAATTTGATCCCATTTATTTGTTTCTGTTTGTGCATTTGCTTTTGGGGTCTTAGTCATGAATTCTTTGCCTAGGCCAATGTTCAGAAGAGTTTTTTCCAATGTTATCTTCTAGAATTTTTATGGTTTCAGGTCTTATATTTAAGACTCTTATATTTAAGACTTTGATCCATCTTGCATTAATTTTTGTATAATGCGAGGGATGGGGATCCAGTTTCATTTTTCTCCGTGTGGCTTACCAATTATCCCAGCACCATTTGTGGAACAGGGTGTCCCTTCTCCACTTTATGTTTTCACTTGCTTTGTCAAAGATTAGTTGGCTCTAAGTATTTGGCTTTATTTCTGGGTTTTCTATTCTGTTCTATTGGTCTACATACCTATTTTTATACCAATACCATGCTGTTTTGGTAACTATAGCCTTGTAGTATAATTTGAAGTTGGGTAATATGATGCCTCCAGATTTGTTCTTTTTGCTTTGAATTGCTTTGGCTATGTGGAGCTTTTTTGATTCCATATGAATTTTAGAATTTTTTCTAGTTCTGTAAGAATGATGATGATATTTTGGTGGGAATTGCATTATCTATAGATTGCTTTTGGCAGTATGGCCATTTTCACAGTATTGATTCTTTCCATCATGAGCAAGGGATGTGTTTCCATTTGTTTGTGTCATCTATGATTTCTTTCAACAGTGTTTTGTAGTTTTCCTTGTAGAGATCTTTCACCTCCTTGATTAAGTATATTCCTGGGTATTGTATTGTGTTGTGTTGTGTTGTGTTGTGTTGTGTTGTATTGTACTGTATTGTATTGTATTGTATTTTGCAGCTGTTGTAAAAAAGATTGAGATTTTGATTTGATTCACAGCTTGGTCGCTGTTGGTGTATAGCAGTGCTGCTGATTTGTGTACATTGATTTTGTAACCTGAGACTTTACTGAATTCATTTATCAGATGTAGGAGCTTTTTGAATGAGTTGTTATGGTTTTCTAGGTATACGTTCACATCGTTGTTGAACAGCAACAGCTTGACTTCCTCTTTTCCAATTTGGATGCCCTTTATTTCTTACTCATGTCTGATTGCTATGACTAGGACTTCCAGTACTATGTTGAATAGAAATGGTAAAAGTGGGCATCCCTCTTATTACTGAGTTGTAAGTGTTCTTTACACATTCTGGATACAAGCAATTTATCAGATGTATGTTTTGAAAATGTTTTCCGTATGACTTGCCTATCTATTTTCTCAATAATGTCTTTCGATGAGCAGTTTTTTGCTTTCTTATTTTCTTTCCCTTTTTTTTTTTTGTTGTTGTTGTTTGAGAGTGAGTCTCATTCTTTCACCCAGACTGAAATGCTGTGGGTTGAACACAGATCACTGCAGCCTTGACCTCCTGGGCTCAAGCAATCCTCCTTCCTCAACCTCACATGTAGCTGGGGCCACAGGCACGCACCACCATGCCTGACTAATTTTTTAATTTTTTGTAGAGATGGGGCTCTCACTTTGTTGCCCAGACTGATCACGAACTCCTGGGCTCAGGCAATCCTCCCACCTTGGCCTACCAAAGTGCTGGGATTACAGGCATGTGCCATTGTGCTCACCAAAAGTTTTAAATTTTCATGATGTCTAATTTATAGTTCTGTTTTCTTTTATGAATAACCATATATGACTTGTCTATGATACCTTTGTCTATCAGGAAGCCATGAAGACATTCTCTTATGCTTTTCTTTAAAAGCTCTATGATTTTAGCTTTTATGTTTAGAACTCAATTAATTGATTTATGTATTGCATGAGGTAGGAGTTGAGGATCATTTTGTTTTACGTGGATATCCAGTATTTCCACCAGCACCATTTGTTGAAAAGACTTTTCCTTCCCCATTGGCTTGCTTTGGTACCTTTGACAAAAAGTCAAATAGTTGTATAAATGTAAGGCTATTTCTGGACTTTCCTATTCTGTTTTTTTTTTTTTTTTAAACTCGTATGTTATTACCAGGTCCTCTTGGTTCCTGAAGTGTTGAAGTCAGGTAATATGAATACTTCAACATTGTTGCTTTTCAAGATTGCTTTGGTTATTCTAAGCCTTTTGCATGTCCATATAAATTTTCAAATCTGCTGATCAATTTGTATAAAAAACTTGTTAAGATTATGATTTAGATTGAGTTGAAGTTATTGGTCAATTTTGGGAGAATTTATTTCTTAGTAATATTGAGTCTTCTAATCTAGGAACATTTATTTAGTTCTATTTACATTTCTCTGAGCAATGTTTTGTAGTTTAGGTGGGGATATATTGCATGTCTTTTGATAAATTTATTCCTAAGTCTTTTGATTTTTGATGCTGTTGAAAATGGAATAGTTTTAAAACTAGATATTCCAATTATTTGCTGCTAGTATATGAAATGCAATTGATTATATATGAAATATTATTTATATTATATGCTATAGATATACACATTTTGTTTCTTATGCACTTGCTAAATTCACTTATTGCTTCTAGTAACTGTTTTAGAGATTCTTTAGAACTTTCCAAGTAAGCCAACATCATCTGACAGTAGAGAGTTTTATGTATTCTTTACTGATCTTTATTTCTTTTATTTCTTTTTGGGGGCCTATTCTGATGTTTAATACTTCCAATAAAATGTTGAAAAGAAGTGGTTGAAGTGGGCATCCTTGTCTTATTTTTAATATTAGGAGAAAAGTATTCACTGTTTTTCCATTACTGTGATGTTACCCATGTTTTTGTTTTTTTTTTTTTTAAGGATGTTCTTTATTTGATTGAGGTAGTTACCTTCTATTCTTGGTTTCCTGAAAAAATTTATCACAAATTGTTGTTGAATTTTGTCAAAAGCTTTTTCTGTATCTTTCGAAGTAATCATTTGGCTTTCTTCTTTATTCTCTTAATATGGTAAATTATATTGATTTTAAAATATTAAGCCAATCTTGAATTCCTGGAAGAAACCCTACTGGTCATGATGTGTCATCATGTTTATGTATTGCTATTTTCTAAGTGCTTATGTTTTGTGAAGTATTTTTGCCCTTACATTCATGAAGAGTATTGGCCTGAAATTTTCTTTTTTTGTGATTTGTCAGGCTTTAGAAAGATTTTGGCAACATTCTAAAAGTGAGTTGGGAAATGGTCCCTCTTCTACTTTCAGAAAGAGTTTGTGTAACATTGCTGTCATTTCATTAAATGCTTGATAGGGTTCACTAGGAAACCCTCTGGGTCTGAAATTTCTTTGTGGAAAGTTTTTTGATATCAAACTAGATTTATTTAGTGGATAGAGAGCCATTCAGATTTTCTGATTCATCTTGTGTCAGTTTTTGGATAGTTGTATTTTTCTAAGAGTTTATTTCATCTAACTTGTCAAGCTTATTGGCAATAATTTATAATATTTTCCTATTTTTTTTAACATCTGTAGGATTTATAGCAGGAGTCAGCAAAGTTTCTGTAAAGGGCAGATAATAAATATTTTAGGCTGTGCAACCCACAGGTGGTCTCTGTCTGCTGAATGTTCTTATATGTTTGTTTTTGTTCTGCTCTCTGTTCCTCTTGCCCCCGCCCTCTTCTCTCCTTCTTTCTCTTCTCTCTTTTCCTTCCCTCCTTTCTCCTGTCTTCTCCTTCCCTCTCTTCTCCTCTCCTCTCCCTCCCTCTCTTCTCCTCTCCTTTCCAGCCCTCTCTTTTCCTCTCCTCTTCTTCCCTTGCTTTCCTCTCTTTTCCTTCCCTCTCTTATTCTCTCTTCTACCTCTGCTTCTTTCTTTGTGCAACCTTTTAAAAATGAAATGTATGTTGTGCAACTGTCACCACCATATGTCTGCAGAACGTTGTTCATCTTCCCAAAGCTACTGGAGAGGTCAGCCTCCCCAGTAGCCGATGCATTGAATAACAAGTCCCCATTCGTCCCTCTCCTAGCCCTTGACAATCACAATTCTCCTGGTCCCTGTGATTTTGACTACTCTAGGTACCTAATGTAAATGGAATCATACCATATTTGTCCTTTGTGACTGGCTTTTTTCACTTTGCAAAATGTCTTCAAGGTTCATCTATATTGTAGCATGTTAGAATTTGCTAATTTTTTAAGGCTGAATAATGTTCCATTTTATGTATTTACCACACTTTGTTCATCCATTCATACAGGGGTTCTTTTGGAAGTGATGGAAATATTCTAAAATTGATTGTAGTGATAGTTGCACAACTCTGAATGTGGTGAAAGCCAATGAACTGTATACTTTAAATGGGTGAAGTATATGGTATGTGAGTAAAGTCTCAATAAAGCTGTTACCAAAAAAAAAAAGAAACTTAAAAGTGACAAGTAAAATCTATTCTTAGCTCAGAGCAATATAAAAACAAGCCTTAGGAAGGATTTGGCTTGCTGATTCATTTGTCAACTTCTGATTTATAGTAATAAATCCTCCTTCATTTTTGATATTGGTAATTTCTTTTTTTGCTCCTTTATTTTTGATAGTATAGGGATTTTTCCATTTTGTTGATCCTTCTAAACAACCTTTGGCCTTGTTAATTTTCCCTATTACTTGTTTCCTACTTTTTGATATCTGATTTTATGTTTATTACTTCCTTTCTTGTACTTATTTTGGTTTTACTTTTATCTTCTTTACATAGCTGCTGCTGCTGCTGCTGCCTCCTCCTCCTCCTCCTCCTCCTCTTCTTCTTCTTCTTCTTTTAAAATGAGGTCTCTCTGTCACCCAGGCTGGAGTGCAGTGGTGTGACCATAGCTCACAGCAGCTTTGAACTCCTGGACTCAAGCAATCCTCCCACCTCAGCCTCCCCAGTAGCTGGGACTACAGGCACGTACCACCACACCTGGCTAATTTTTAGATTTTTTATTTTTGTAAAGACAGGGTCTTTCTTTGTTGCCCGCGGGGGTCTTGGACTCCTAGCTTCAAGCAATCCTCCTGCTTCAGCCTCCCAAAGTGCTGGGGTTACAGGTGTGAGCTACCACCCCTGGCCTGTCTAGCTTCTTAATGTGGATCTATATATCATTCATTTTAGACCTTTCTTCTTTTCTAACATAATCCTAAAAAGCTGTAAATATCTTTCTAAGCACGGCTTTAGCTGTAGTCCACAAATTTTTATATGTTGTATTTTTATTATGTCAGTTCAAAATGCTTTCTATTTTTTTTAGTCCGTGGATTATTTAGGAGTGTATTGTTTAAATTACAAGTATTTGGGGCTATCTAAGATATTGTATTATTATTTTTTCAGACAGGATCTCACTCTGTCACCTAGGCTGGAGTACAGTGGCACAATCACGACTCACTGTAGCCTCAGCCTCCTGGGCTCAGATGAGCCTCCCGAGTAGCCTCCTGGGCTCAGATGAGCCTCCCGTGTAGCTGGGACCACAGGTGCATGTCACCACACCTGGCTATTTTTTAAAACATTATTTGTAAAGATGAGATCTCGCCATGCTGCCCAGGCTGGTCTCAAACTCAGCCTTTCAAAGTGTTGGGATTGCAGGCATGAGCCAAGCCTAAGATATCTTATTGTTATTGATTTCTTGTTTATTTCATTTTGGTCACAGAATATACTTAGTATAATTTCAATCCATTTACATTTGTTGAAACTTATTGTATTAGTCAGAGTTCTCTAGAGGGACAGAACTAGTAGGATATATATGTATGTATATATATATGTATATAAATACACACACACACACATATATATATATGAGACTTTATTAAGTATTAACTTACATGATCACAAGGTCCCACAATAGGCTGTCTGCAAGCTTGAGGAGCAAGGAGAGCCAGTCCGAGTCTCAAAATGGAAGAATTTGGAGTCTGATGTTCTAAGGTAGGAAGCATCTAGCACAGGAGAAAGATGTAGGTGGGGAGGCTAAGCCAGTCTCTCCTTTTCACATTTTTCTTCCTTATATTTGCTGGAAGCTGATTAGATGGTGTCCATCCAATTAAGGGTGGGTCTGCCTTTCCCAGCCCGCTGACTCAAATATTAATCTCCTTTGGCAACACCCCCACAGACACCAGGATCAATACTCTGTATCCTTCAATCCAATCAAGTTGACGCTCAGTATTAACTAACCATCACAAGTCCATCCCTTTTCAAGTTGAACCCATACACATTTCCTGAGACCATACATAATCTTCAAATAAAGACAACAATAAGGTCATAATTATGCCTAACATAATACAACTATCCTTTGTACAACTGGAAATGCACAAATCCCCAACACAAATACTATTACATAAAATTAACAATACTTAAATGCTGATATGAAGTCAGTAAATCCTATGTCACATGATAAAGGAAAAAAGAAATAAAATGAAGATATTTTCTTAGTACAAGTGTATACATGCACAAACATGTTTTTAACAAAAGAAGGAGGAAATATTCATGACAATTACAGTCTCCGTTTTTGTGGCTGGTCACGTGGTCGTAGCTGGTATTGATGTCTACCTCCTTCTGCTACCCATTCTCTATTCCCTTTGCCTTCAGCAAGCACCTCTGCAGGTCGTGGTTTTTTTTCTGGTGGAGTGACCCAAGCCTTCATTTTTGAAGGGTCTAGGCCATTTGTAGTTCTGCCTGGATTGGGCTGTTGTAGTTTCCCATTGACCTTAATCACAGGGCGTGGTAATTCTAAGAGATGCCCTAGTGGATCTCCTGTATTCCATGCATACCTTACCTCTGTTGTGGAGTAGTAGACTGATTTCATCTTGATAGTCAGGATCAATCACCCCAGCCAACACTGTAACTCCCTTCTTAGCCTATTGACTTAAAAGCGGGAGGAACCCAAAGTGTCCAGCTGGCAATCTTAACTTCCAGTTTAAGGAGACCGATGTTATGTCTCCTGGTGGCAGCGTTCCTCCCTCTGGAACTAAGACCTCTAGGCCAGCAGAATGTAATGTCGTGGGAACTGGAAGCAAAAATTTTGCTAGTGGATCATTAGGGGTGATGGTGAGTGGTGCCACTTCCACTTCCAACTCTTGATTCCTGGAACTGTGAATCCTGGCTATGGGAAAAACAGTACCATATATTGGACGCTGATTTAGAGCACTTATTTTATATCCCAGTGTGTGATTTATTTTGGTGAATGTTTCACATGGACTTCAAAAAAAATGTGCCTTCTACCGTTGTTGGATATAAATAGCAATTAGGTCAAGGTGCCAGCAGTGTTGTTCCAATCATCTTTGTTCTATCCTAGTTGTTCTCTAATTGGGAAGGGTGTTAAAATCTCTAACTTTGTGCAACTGTCTATTTCTCCATTTAGTCCTTTCAAATTTTGCTTTGTTTATTTTGGGGCTCTTTTACTAAGAACGTATACATTTGTGTTGGTTTGTCTTTCTAATACTAATCCTACCCCTAAACATATTTAACATTATTAAATATCCCTCTTTATCTCTGATAATACTGTCTTGAAGTTATTTTATCTGGTTTTAATATAAAAAACCAAGTCATCCAAGCCTTCTTATAGTTACTCTAAAAGGTATATATGTATATTTTATATTCATTTGCTTCCTAGCTGTCTTTATATTTAAAGTGTACCTCTTGTAGATAGCATACAGTTTGTGTTTTATTTTTTACCCATCCTGATAATATCTGACTTTTAATTGGAGTGTGTAGTTTTTCAATATTTAATGTAATTATTTATGTGGCTGGATTTGAGCTATCATTTTATTTTAATTTCTGTCTATCCCTCTGGCTTTTGTTCCTCTGTTCCTTCTTTCCTGTTGTCTCTTGCTTTATTTTAATATTTATTATAGTTGCTTTTTAATTGTTTACTGACTCTTTAATTATATATATTTGCCTGCCTTTCTTTCTTTCTTCCTTTCCTTTCCTTTCCTTTCCTTTCCTTCTTTCCTTTCCTTTCCTTTCCTTTCCTTTTTTCTGGAGTCTCCCTCTGTCACCCAGGTTGGAGTGCAGTGGCACGATCTGGGCTCAGTGCGACCTCCACCTCCCGGGTTCAAGCGATTCTCATGCCTCAGCCTCCGGAGTAGCGGGGACTACAGGCATGTGTCACTACGCATGGGCTTTTCTTTTTTTTTTTGTATTTTTAGTAGAGACAGGGTTTCACCATGTTGGTCAGGCTGGTTTCAAACTCCTGACCTGAAGTGATCCACCAGCCTCAGCCTCCCAAAATGCTGGGATTACAGGCGTGAGTCACCATGCCTGGCCTGCATTGTTTCTTAATGGTTGCTCTAGAGATTATAATATACATTTGTATATTTTTTTTACAGTCTACTTAGAGTTAACGTTGTACTGCTTCATGTAAAATGTAGAAACTTTAAACCAGACATGTCAATTTATACCCCCTGTTTTTTATGCTATAATTGTCACACACATATTTTACACAAGAAGATTATAAACTTCACAAGACAATGTTATAGTCATTACTTTAAAAAGTCCTATGTTACTTAAAAAATTGAGAGAAAAAATGGTTTTTTACATTTACCTAGATATGTATTATTTTTGATGCTCTTCACTCCTTTCTGAAGATCAGAGCTCTATTTGGTATCACTTCCCTTCAGCTCAAAAAAATTCACTTATGATTTATTGTAGTGCAGGTCTGATGATGATAAATTTTCTGAGTTTTTAATTTATCTGAAAATGTCTTTATTTTATCTTTGTGCTTGCAGGATATTTTTGTTTGCTATAGGATTCAGGATTGGCAAGTCCTTCCCCCAGCCCCCAGTATTTTAAAGATGTCATTTCACTCTCTTCTGGCCTTTATGTTTTCTGAAGAGAAATCAGTAATCATCTGAGTTCTTGTTTTTCTGTATATAATGTGTAATTTTTATCTGGCTTTTAAAAATATTTTCTTTGATATTCTGCAGTTTGACTATTATATGCCTGGGCACTTTTTTTCCTTTGTACTTATCCTGCTAAGGGTTTGCTGAGCTTCTTGAATATGTAAATTTATACCTTTTACTGAATTGGGGGAAATTTTCACTGTTATTCCTTCAAATACTGTTTCCTCACCATTTTCTCTTTCCTCTCCTTTTGAGACTCCAATTACTTGTATATAAGACCTTTTGATACTCCCCCACATATCCCTGAGACTGTTCATGTTTTTAATCATTTCAGTATCTATTCTTCCGAAAGGATCATTTCTATTATCTACCTTTAAATTTGCAGACATCTGTTGTTTTTGTGTTACCATTGGACCCATCCTGTGCAATTTTTTAAATTGTACTGTTTTTAGAATTCATGCTAAATGAATAGATTTTAGCTACTCTTGCCATAAAAACAACAAAAAAAGAGGTAACTATGTGAGACCATGGATATGTTAATTTGCTTCACTATAGTAACCTTTTTACTCTCTATATGTATCCCATAATATCATGTTATATACCTTACACACAATAAAGTTTACTTTTTAAAAATTTCAATATTATACTCAAAGTTTAAAATTTCTATTTTGTTTGTTTCTGTTTTTTTAACTATTATTTCCTCTCTCCATTAATTGCAAACATATTATCTTTTAAATACCTCAGCGTAGTTATACTAGCTGCTTTAAAATCCTTGTCTGCTAATTCTAATATCTGGATAATCTCAAGGTTTAACTTCATTGATTGTCTTTTAAAAATGGGTCACATTTTTTCTTCACATATTGAATAATTTTGGACTATGTCTTGGGTTTTATAAACGTTATATATGAACACTCTAGATTCTACTCTATTCTTTTGTAGATTATAGATTTTTGTCATAACAGGCAATTAACTTGGTTGGACTATACTGTAGACACCATCTCTTGATTGGCAGTTCAAATCTCAGTTAATTCCTTTATTCTTAGTGGAAGTCTGTCCTGTACATATGTGGTCCAGAGGTCAGGCATATATTTGGGCAGAATTTATACTTAGAATTTTGGATCCCGCTTTCCATTCCAGATGTCCACCACAACCCCCATCACCTCCCAGTGGCTAAGGTTGCCCTGGGTTTTGTTTCTGGTTCTTCATTCCACAAAGACTGCAATTAAAAAAAAAATCAAAGTTTTAGATGTCCTTCACAGCATTAGTTTCAGCCTGCCATCAGGCTACAAGATGTAAAAACGGGTACCCCACCTTATGATGTTACCTTTTTCCAAGTGTTTACTCTTCTCCAGAAACTGTCTGCTTTTGGTAATTTTCCAGTGCCTTCAAGTCTTTGTTACTTTGTATTGTTGTTATATGCAGGATGGTTGAGTTTATTAGGAGCTACTTAGCCATACTGAAACAGAGGTTGAATTCCCAGTGTATTTTGTTTACAATGGGGTTTTCTATCATAAATCTTGGTGGAGAGACAAACCAAACAACACCAGTTGTATTCTTGGTACCAAACTGCTTACATATTGAAGCTAAATCATGACCTCTCCATGGTACTTGATTGCCCTAGCAGAGTTCATTTCTGCTTAGCAAAGAGCCATATGGGTTTTGAGACTACAAGTCATTTTTAGAAATATTATTCACTTTTAACCTCCGTTATACACCCAGCTAGATAATAGCAACTTGAGAGGCAGCATAGATAATTTTTAAAAGTGGGCCAAAATCGCATATATCTTTGTTCACCCACATCCCAGTTGTGTGATCCTAAGCAATTCACTTAATCTTTCTACGCCATTTCCTGTTGCCATAATACAACGTACCTCTCAGAGTTGATAGAGAGATTAAATGGGAGAATGCAGGTAAGTGTGTCCACATATTCTGTTTTGTATAGGAGAATCCAGATTTATGGCTGTGGACTTAGTGTAATTATTACCAAAGCCCTTTTGACTGTCAAAAATGTTCCAGTACTTGTCAAATACTATTACCAATCAACTCAGCAAATACTTCTAATAGTGGATGTCTTATTCCATTTTGTGCTGCTATAACAGAATACCACAGAATGGATAATTTCTGATGAACAGAAATTTATTGGTTCACAGTTCTGGCGGCTGGGAAGTCGAAGATCAAGGGGCCACCTGCGGTGAGAGCCTTCTTGCTGTGTCATCCAATGGCAGATGTGCAAAGAGAGGGAGAGAGAGAACAAAAGATTGAACTCACAGCCTCAAGCCCTTTTATATTTGGCATTAATCCATTCAACAGGGTGGAGCCTTCATGACCTAAACATATCCCATTGTGCCCCAGCCCCCATTATTATCACATTGGTGATTAAGTTTCCAGTACATGCTTTTTGGGGGACATATTCAAACCATAGCTGCGAGCATGCAGCAGAATTGCTAAGCGCTAATGCCTCACTTCCCTGCTTCAATTTTTAACCAAAACATTGCTCCATAAACTATGAGGAAAGTGCCTAATATCATTGTATTGTGTTTTTTGTTGTTGTTTTGTTTTTTCCTTTTAACATATGGAGGAAGGTAGCCTGATTTCCAAGACTGGTTTTTATTTCTGGTAATCAGGGCAAATGACCTAATTTGTCATTTCCCTCTCATCTCTATTATTACCCAGGTGAAAGGAGATCAAAGGGAGAGAACCTCAGGAATAGGCTTAGAAAGGAAAAGATGATGTGTGTTTGTGTCTATGTCTGTGTGTACCAGGATCATGTCTTGGCCTGTGATTGTGTGTGTGTGTGTGTGTTAAAAGTATCTCATCTCTTATGGAGCTATTTCCCACCTTTCAGTCCTTTGAGTGATATTCTGAGGCTGAGCTGGGGTGGGAGGTGGGCAAGACTTCACTATGATGAATGAAGACTCCAATTTTCATTTTTTGGCTTTTCTTGGCAGATTTTCCTAGGCAATGTCCCTGTGGGAGGGAATTTGGCTTCCATATATTTGCCTAAATCACTGACGGAGAGAATTCCTCTTAGCAACTTACAAACGATCTTGTTTAATTTCTTTGGCCAGACTTCACTCTTTAAGGTAAATTCTTGCCTGTGGTAACTGTGATGAACTGGCATATGGTGACTCATTGTAATTATGAACTCTTGCTATTTTCATGATGTTCTGCTTATTTTAGAATATGCTGATTGATTCCACAAGTCTTCCAACACAACCCCTGCCCCTTAACATGAATCAACGTCTACTTTAATGATGTTCTACAGTTTTTAATTTTCACAATATCTCAGCTTTGGAAGGAACCTTAAGGATTATCTGGTGGCTAAACAGAAGCCTCAAGATGTTTCAAAGCCAGAAAAGAACAGCGAGTTCTCCTGATGAAATGATGTTTCGGCTTATCGGTGCTTTCCTCCCAAATCTCCCCTGCTCCTCAAAGCCAACATGTCCACTATTCTTGGCCAAGTCCTCTGAAGTTGGCTGGTATCCAGAAGGACATTTGCCTGCAGGCATTTGTTGCTACTTCCCACAGCCCCCACAGAACTTTCTCTGAAGGCTGCAGTCCTCACCCACTAGAAAACAGAGGCAGCATGATGTGATGCTGAAGAGTGTGGACTCAGGGGCAGGCTGGTTGAATTAAAAGCTGGCAATGCCATATTCTGCCTGTGTGTCCTCAAGCAAGTTACTCAACCTTCATGTGCCTTAGTTTCCTTCTCTGTAGTATAGGGTAATAAGAATTCCTTATAGAGCTATTGAAGGATTAAAGGAATTAGTGTATTTAAAGTGCTTACAATACTGCTTGGCGCACAAGTACCATGTTAAGTGTTTGTTCTACTATTATTATTATTATCCTGTCTTAGGTCTCGGCCTAACAAAAGGCTCATTCGTTTAGACCACTCTGTCTCGTCTAGCTGTTGGGAAGACAGTAATCAGAGTTTGCATGAATTTGAAGATAATGAACACTATTAATTGTTAATATTTATATTTATCATTTCATCTACTTCTCATGAGAAGCTGATACTCAAAAAGGTTAAGTAATTTTTCCCAAGGCCACATACCTAAAAAGTGGCATAGCTAGGAATCAAACCCAGGCTATCTGACTTTAAAGTTCATGTATTTAAGAGGTCAATACATTAATTTTCCCAGATGTGTTTGTATTTCTAAAGAGGTTATCCAAAGTAATGAATTTCTAATGGTCAAATATTCATATTTCTTTTGTGGGAGGTTGTACTGGGCCAACTCAAAATATATCACATACCCATACCACACGCCACCTCAAATATACCATGTCACCTCCAGCTATGTCTGTAAGACTTTCTGTTCCCCTGGAGTTCTCTAGCCACTCCTTTCTCTATCTAAATTCTATTTGTTCCTGTGGGCTTAGCTCAAATCCCACCCAGGATGGCTGCCTGGAGTAAGCGAGTCTCTGCTCTGCTTCCTGCCTCCTGGGCAAAATATTTAGTCGGCAAAACATTTTAATAAAAATTAAAAATACGGTCCATAACACTTTGACCCTTTTGGTAGGCTTACAATTTCTCTTTGTCACCTGAGATGCCATTATTTTGGTCTTCATTTCTCTCCTTTTTTCAGAGGGCTGTGCTTGTCTCATAGAATAGGAGATAAACTTGTTTTGCATAGATTTCACACTTAATAAGTCATTTTTATTCACTAACACTTTCTACTGGAAGAGATTAAAGATCTTTGCCAAAATTAAACTGCAAACGTCATAGTACCAGACGAAGAAGGATTATAACTAGCCTGCTTCAAATTCAGAGTTGAAAGGGCCCTCCTAACTCATATCATCCCATCTATTCATTTTACCATGGGTAAAAGTAAAATGGATATTGAGGACCTCAAGACTCAGAGAGGGGAAAGAATCTGCTGAAGGTGCCACAATTTATTCATTCATTCACTCAATCATTTATTCATTCAGCAAATATTTATTTAATTCCTACTGTGTGTCTTATATGGTGCTGAATGCTGAGGATGCAATGCTGAGCAAGATACATAGTGCCTGCTCTCGTGGAACTTCCAGTCTGCTGGAGGAGAAAAGAGACCTAAATGTTTTAACATCGAAGGGGTGACCCTTGGCTGGGATCTGTGCCACTGGTTATGGGGGAAAGAGTACTTACAAAAATGCTGCTCTTTAATTCTATTTTTCTTGAATCCCCGAGTATCACAGCCTTGCTTTCACACTACTTTCTCTAACATTTTTTGATCAAAATCTTAAGCCATTATGACATATAACCTTAGAAATTTATTTGTTTGTTTGTGTCTTTTAAAGATAGGATCTCGCTCTGCCATCCAGGCTGGAGTGTAGTGATGCAATCACAGCTCACTGCAACCTCGAACTCCTGGGTTCAAGAGATCCTCCTGGCTCAGCCTCCCAAGTAGCTGGGAATATAGGTGCTCACCACTGTGCCTGGTTAATTTTCGTATTTTTTTGTAGAGATGGGGTCTCACTTTGTTGCCCAAGCTGGTCTCAAACTCCTGGTCTCAAGCCATCCTCCCGTCTCTGCCTCCCAAAGCGTTAGGATTACAGGTGTGAGCCACCATGCCTGGTCCACAGAAATTGTTGATAAGGCACCACTCTTGGATAATATGTGTCTCCTCCTCTACGCCTCCACTAGCTGTGATTCTCAGGGAGAGGGACAGGCACTAGGCTGTTACAATATGGCACAGGGGCTCTGGGTGCATAGAAGAGGGAATCTACCACTCATCTGGAAGATCAGGAAAGTGCAGTGAGAGAAAGGTCTCAGCAGAGCCCTGAAGTTGAGTAGGAGCTCAAAGATGAAATAGGGCAAATAGAAGGAGGGAAGAGAGTTTCAGATAGAGGGAATAGCTTGTCTAAAAGTTCAGAGGTGTAACAGGTAAAACTTGAGCCTACAGTGCAAAGGATGGAACGATGAGGAAGTTTCTGTTCCTCTCATGGCATGGCTACTGTTTTGTAGTAAGGGAAATGAAACCAGAGAAAAGGCTAATTAAGTCTTGGATCATAGTGTGTGTCTCATCCTTTGGCCTTTTCACTACAGAAAACTGTGTCTCTTAGACTAAGTTGGGAGGATCATTAAATAACATCTAGTCTGCCATCTTTCCTAGTGTCACCAATAGACCAGAAAGAGGTAACAGGGTTTAGGAGGAACAAGAGAGCTAGGGTTAGCACTTGGCCTTTTGAGTGTCAGCAGGGCCCTTCCCGTTATATCTTGCTGCTGGCCATCTCTAAATCAGGTTGCTCCAGGCTGGCTTTGAATGAACAGAACAGGTCAGAAACAGGAAGTAAGTAGAGTCCTAGTGGAGCCCCAGGCTGAATTTGCAACTACCCAGGCTGCAGGGCTCAGGTGTGTAGGGTAGGTAGTAGGGACTGCACACTGTTTCTTCAGAAATATGAAGCCTTGGCATCTTCTAAAAGTGGCCCAGCAGGATCTCCAAGGAATATCATCTCGGTTCACGTCCTCTAGGCTTTTGTGGGGAAGTCCTCAGATATTTTTCTTCCTCTCCCTCTTGTCTGGTATCACCAGCCCTACCTGTGGCCTCTTCACATGTGCCTGTGCCCCAGAACAGGCAGCATCTCAGCTGACTTGCATCCTGGAGCCTTGGCCTGGGGTACTTTGGCACTGTTAGTTAGCAAGCCCCACTTCTCAACAGATAAATTCTAGTTTGTTGCCTTTAAACCAACATTTATTAAGCATTCCTGCCCTGTCATCCACTAGCTGAATGACCTTTATCTATTTAGGCACTGAGCCACTCAAGCCTCAGTTTATCTGAAAAATGCTTATATGGCTTCAATGAGGACTGCAAATGGCATGTGCATGAAAAGCACATAATAAGTGGCTCACCGTGGGCACAAGACACCTGCTACGTGCTAGGATATGTGAGGAACACCAGGCTATACAATGCCTGGGCTCTGGCCTCAGAGCTCACAGTCCCCTAAGAAGGCGATGACTGTCCTCTGAAATTTGTTTCAAACTGGGTGTTGATCAACCTGCTTCCATCTCTGTCAGAATAGAACAAGAAGTGGTTTATAACTTACACATGATAGATTTAGGGTTCTTATAGAGGAGCTCCCTAAAAGTAAGCAAGGATGGTTGAGAGTTAGAACTGGGATAAGTTGTGAAATGTCAAGGTCCAGAAAGTTATCAACATAGAGAATAGTTTCATTTTGTTGCTAGTGCAGTACTGAGTAGCAGGTGCAAAACAAATGCGTGCTAGATACACATTTGGTTGGATAGATGGATGGATTAATGAATTGTTCTAGCTTGGTATAATGGAGACCTTATGTGAAGACAGGAGATGAGCTGAATAACCTTTGACTTTAGCTTGCAATTTTATTTTCCACATTTCTGTACCTAATGTTGTGTGTAGCACTTCAAAATTCCAGATTGATTATTAATATGTAAGTAATTAGAAATTTAGGTCCTGAACTCCTCTTTTGTTTCATCTGCAGACCAAAAATGTCACTAAAGCATTAACCACATATGTTGTGAGTGCCAGCATTTCAGATATGTCCATTCAAAACTTAGCTGACCCAGTGGTTATCACTCTGCAGCATATTGGAGGAAACCAGGTAATATATCCATTTTCAGCTCAGAATCAAATGGCCTCAGGAACTCTGCAAGATTTTTCTGTTAAAAGTAATTTGTTAATTAATAGATGTGATTCTAACACTTAATGAAGAATGTCTTATTCCAGGTAGCAAAGGTGTGTTATAATTGGAACCTTCTAGAAGTAATGCCTTATCCTAAAGTGATAGGGAATGATGGGCATTCTAGCACTGTGACAGATTGGTGGGGCGGTGACGGGATCTTTTAGATGCCCCATCACACTAAATGACATGTGATTCCATTTATTTTTGAGTGAGGCAAGCAACTTCACTCAAAATTATTGAATATTTGTATTACTTGAATTTCCATAAATAACATTAAAATGTGTATGAATTATCACCAAAGAACTAAAAGCATAGTCATATGGCATAACATAAGGTATATATTACTAAATAATCAAATTTAGCCTAAGTACAAGTATGAATGACTATTCCATTATTTGACATTAATGTATGGCCAGTGTGACATCTCAATAGATTTCTCAGTTCCCAGTCTAAAAGACCATGTAGTTCAGCATACTTTTCACTGGTCTTAATTCTAGAAGGCAAAAAGAGAAGGAAGAGAGGGAGAGGAAATTTAAAGAAACAAATACCAAATGAAACATGTTAAGTAGGTAAGATCTCTCAATTTGGTCTGGGCTACAGCACTTCAATTATCCCCAGTAACTAATTGCTCCTTGCCTGCAGTTTCCTGGAGACTATAGGAGCTGGTGACATCTTAGGAATGTTCTGTAGGCCTAATGATGGGGCAGATCAAATTTCTGTCCATAAGCCTTGATCTCAGCGGTGAGCCCCGAATTCCAAAGCTCCGGAAGGAACACATCAGCCCTGCATTGACTATCCATAGCCTTGTACCAGAAGGGCTTGGCAATTTTTAATACTACCAGATATTTTAAAGGACATATCAGATCATCAGCCAGTGACATGCTGTTTTCTCACTTGTAAATCCAGAGTTAGTTGGAGTTAGTCTAAAAGCCAATTCACAAATGGCCCAAATGTGTATGTGTATGTGTGTGTGCATGTGAGTGTGTGCATGGCTACCATGGGAAAAAATATTGAGGAAGAAAACACTTGTGTGTATATGTTACTATATGGTAAATATCACAAGGCAAGATGTTTACCTCTGATTTCTTTTTTTCCAGAATTATAGTCAAGTTCACTGTGCCTTTTGGGATTTTGAGAATAATAGTAAGTATTTTTGTTAGCAACTTTGACTTTGCCCCAGATCATTTTCCCACTTGGCAGTTAAATGGGAGGGGGTTGTGTTGAAACTACTGTCTTATCAGACCCTACAGAGTATTCTGAATGACCAAGATACAGGATATGATTTTTATATCAAATTAGGGCATGGGAATTAAGACAATTTTCCTTTTTGATAGGGAAGATCTCTCAATTTGTGCTGGGGCTACAGTGCTCCAATTATGCCCAATAACTAATTGCTCCTTACCTGCAGTTTCCTGAAGATTATAGGAGCTTATTATAAGTATCTTAGGCTCCAAAGATAATTATTTGGAAAATCAGAAAAATTACATAACTCGAGGGTAAGCAAAGTTGGAAGAAAGAAATTTGGAAGGCCCAGCGCAGAGTAGCCTTGAGCTGTTTGAAGAAAGTTGAGGAAGGAATACCTGGTTCTTTATCTGTGCTTTCCCACAGGGTTTTGCAAGATCTATGATCTCCTTCCCTTTTTTTTCCCTCACCTCTTTTAGACTGACTGTGTGACCTTGGATAGACACTTTACCCCCTCTGAGCCCCAGTCTTTTTATCTTTTCATTGAGGAGATGAAACTTCTTGGTTGGTCTCTAAGGACCCTGCTTGCTTGAATAAGCGTGAGTCTTTGGAGACAGACAGTAGAAGACTGGGAATGGTCATAGCTGACTGGGTTGCTCTTAGGATTGCCATCTTCACTGGAAATATCCAGGGTTATCACCAAATCTCAGAGAATTTCCACACAGAATAAATTTCCCTAAGAACGCCAGGAGTGGCTAAGTGAGGAGTCCTTCTGCCTGTGGAAACTCTGCCTGGAACCTTTCCCTTTTTCACTATCCTTGGAATTCTGGGACAAAATGGAAATTCTCTTCCCATTCGGCTCCCCAGAGTATAAGAATACTACTTCTTTCTGACAAACAAAAATAACACTGCCCTTTCCTGATCCCCTCCAAGTCTCTCAGGATAAAACTCCTATAAAGTGACCAGCTTTGTCCCCTACAAACTCAATACGTTGATCTCTATGTTCATTAACGCAAATTGCTGGGGTACTCCCAGGTCACCCTTTGCCCCTGCACCTCTGCCCCGTGGATCTAGAACCTCTGGAATCTATGGCATTACCCCAGATGGACAAATGTTGACCAGACTTAGCTGCCTGACCGGGGATAACCCCTTTGGTCTAGTGCCACTCGGGAAGTTCTACTCTCAATCTGATCTAGTACCTGAGATCTACAGGTTATGGAGATATGAGTGTTAGTTCTAAACCCTGAGTGTGCCCAGAAGAAACTAGCCAGATGTACAGCAGAGCAGAGGCTCTAATTGGCCCTGCAGAGCTCCAGACCATGATCTGACTTTGATTGAAAGCACTTGAGACCCTTTGAATTGCGGGTTCAGCTGGGTGTTCAGATGTCTATTCCAGTCCCTCTGAGTAAGCTCAAGTGCCAGCTTATATTCCATACATCCATGTCCTTAAAAAGATTCTAGATCTGCTTGCTTCCTATTTATTGGCTACTTTAAAAAAAAGTTCACGGTTAGAGTCTGTCCTAATTTATAGAGGTATGGTATAAGAACAGGAAAAGGGAGAGCCAAAGAAGTTATGCCATTTACGAAGTCCCCAAAAAGTCAATTTAGTCTATTAGACTTAATTTAATTTCAGTGTTCAATTATACCCCTAATCTTGCTGTCTTAGCAAATAATATTAATTATAACACACGTTTGGATAGTGAATATAATGGAAAGTTAAACATTTCTGAGAAAAACAAAATTGCTTTGAAATTTCCTTCTGTCTCCTACAGATGGGCTGGGTGGATGGAATTCGTCAGGCTGTAAAGTAAAGGAAACAAACGTAAATTACACAATCTGTCAGTGTGACCACCTCACCCATTTTGGAGTCTTAATGGTGAGTTGTCTCTTAGTCACTCCTCGATGGAAGTTTGACAATTTTTATTAGACCAGTAATATATGTGTGAACTGTTATTAAAAAATGGTATGCATTTGGAAAAAAAGCCCCCTTCCAATTTGTTCATCCAAAGTAGATCAGATTGAAACAAATATTTATTTTTTCTCCTTATAAAATTAACGCTTGCTTCTCAAATTTCAAACAGTACAGAAAAGGTCCCTGTAACCTCCCTCCCAAGTGATCACCACCTTTAACAGGCTAACATGTATATTCATTTAGGTTCTTTTCCTGTGTATATAGGAATGTATGTTTTTGTTTTATAAACATGGTATCAAATTATTCGTACTGTTTGTACCAATTGCTTTTTTCATTTAACAATATATATTGCACAACTTTCAGGCAAATGTGTATGTATCTATTATACTTCAATTTTTAAAATACCTTTATAGTATACCATTGCTTGGGTTTAACACAGTAAATTTAACTAATCCCTGACTGGCGGACATTATAGCTGTTGCTGTTTTTCTCATTATGAATATTGCTGTAATACACATTCTTACTCATGTATCTTCAAACATTGGTGTAAGTATTTTTGCAGGGATAAGTTGACAGAAGTAGAATTGCTGGATTAAAGGGTCTGGTCATTACAATATTTAAATTTAAGAAGGATCATAAGTATTTGCTGAGTTTTTCTTCCAAATGACTCTCAAATGTATTCCTTTTTCTCTACCCACATCAGAATACTTTCCTGGATTTCTTAGGTAACTTTATTACATACTGTTATCTGAATGTGTCATATGTTACTTGTTCCTACAAAGAATGGTTAGCTTTTTGAGGGCTGTGGGTCTGTTTTATATTTGTTTATTTTACATATATATATATATATATATATATATATATTTTTTTTTTTTTGAGACGGAGTCTTGCTCTGTCGCCCAGGCTGGAGTGCAGTGGTTCAATCTTGGCTCACTGCAAGCTCCGCCTCCCTGGCAGAGGTGGGAATAATCACCTGAGTCCAGGGAGGCTGAGGCTGCAGTGGGCCATGGTCAGGCCACTGCACTCCAGCCTGGGCAAAAGAATGAGACCCTGTCTCAAAAAAAAAAAAAAAAAAAAAAAAGAGAGAGAGAGACCAGGGTTCTTGTTCCAGCTCTGTCTGTAACTAGCTATGTGATCTTGGTCAGGTTGCTTCCCTCTTTTGAATCTTAGATTTTCTTCTGAAATGTGAATGACTGGAGTACACTAGGGTTTCTCAATCTTGGCACTATAGATATTCTGGCCAAATAGTTCTGTCTTTTTTTTTTTTTTTTTTTTTTTTTTGACGGAGTCTTGCTCTGTCACCAGGCTGGAGTGCAGTGGCGCAATCTCGGGTCACTGCAACTTCTGTCTCCTAGTTTCAAGTGATACTCCTGTCTCAGCCTCCCCAGTAGCTGGGATTACAGGTGCCCACCACCACACCCAGATAACTTTTATATTTTTTAAGTAGGAATGGGGTTTCACCATTTTGGCCAGGATGGTCTCGATCTCCTGACCTCGTGATCTGTCCACCTCAGCCTCCCAAGGTGCTGAGATTACAGGCGTGAGCCACCCCGCCCGGCCCCAAATAATTCTTTGTCGTGGGGGGTTGTTCTGTGCATTGTGAGAAGTTTAGCAGCATCCTTGGTCTTTCCCCACTAGATGCCAGTAGCACCCTCCCCAGTTGTGACAATCAAAAATGTCTCCAGATACTGCCAAACGTCCCTGGGAGAGGAGTAAAATCACTCCTGGTTGAGAACTACCAAAGTAAACACTGCTTCTTAACCTTTTATGAGTCATGAATCTCTAATCATCTGATGAAAGCTACGGGCTTTGTTCTTAGACCAGTGCACACATATATTCAAATAATTTTGCATGTCATTTCAGATCTTTAATGGTACTTAATTAATAAATTACTGAACTTTGTGATCTCTAAGGTCCATTTTGCTTGTTAATTTTGTGAAGGCTATTTAAGGTCTAAGGAAAAGGACTTTTATTTTTTTTGCTGTTCTGTGTAGTGTTTTGAGATGCTCAGTTCAGATAATTATTCACTTTGCATCCCAAATTCACATCTCTCAGCTTGGTTATATTTTAAATATAGAACATGTTAATGATGATGAAGCCAAGGACCAAATGTTCTTCCAATGCTATTGATGTCTCCCCATGCCCTGTACACAGTCAGTTGGACTAGGCACACTCAACAAACAATATTTGGTCTTATCATATATCCATTCACATAATCTGGTTTTAGAAGAGCTATGGCAGAAATGTTATACATCCTGGGAACTTCCCGTTAGTGAACACTGGAAGCATTTTGCCATAAACTTGCTCTGGTGTATGTGTAAAACACAACACATTGTGTTCCTTAGGATTTATCCAGGTCTACAGTGGATACAGTGAATGAACAGATATTAGCGCTTATAACATACACCGGATGTGGAATCTCCTCCATTTTCCTGGGAGTTGCAGTGGTGACATACATAGCTTTTCAGTAAGTTGATACAGCCTTGCTCTGAGCATATTTAATTTGGTTTGATGGATGCTATTACCATTGTAACTTTGTTAATTTCATGAACACATCACAATAGGAAGAAGTCAGATCCATTAGATTATGAAGTGGACGAGTTAAAAACAAAATATCAAGGCTCCTCTAAAAATATTTTAATTGGATTTTTGTAAAACAAGGGAGTTGAGATAGGAAAAGATTTCTGTATAGGATATAAGAACACCAACCCTTAAAGAAAATTTGATAAAGTAGACTTTATTAAGAACTTCTTTAATCAAAAGACACAATTCAGATAGTGAAAGGCAAACCTTACATAGAGAGAAGATATTCACAATGCATATATCAGATAAAAGACTTGTATGCAGAATGTATTAATAACTCTCATAAATCAAAAAGCAAAAGACAGTAAAGTTTATAAATGGACAAAAGACTTGAACAGGCACCTCACAAAAGAGAATATCCATGCCTAAGCCTAACCTTTACCAAATGGCCAATAAGCATATGACAAAGTTCTTTACATCATTACTCATCAGAGAAATCCTAATTACAACCACAGTTATGTACTTCTCTGCACCCACCAGAATGGCTAAAATTAAAAATAATGACAATAGCAAGTGTCAACAAGCATGTGGAACAACTGGAACTCATACATTTTCTAGTGGGAATGTAAAATGGTTCAGACACTTTGGAAAATTTTTTGGCAATACCTGTTAAATATAAATATACATCTAGCTGTTGACCCAGAAATTTCACTCTTAGATATATGCTCAAGACAAATGAGTACATATATCCACTGAAAGATATGTACAAGAATATTTATAGCAGCTTCAGTCACAGTAGCTTCAAATTAGAAACAACCCCAATTTACATTAACAGTTGATTGGATGAATAAATTGTGATGTATTTGTAAAATGGAATGCTACACAGCAGTAAAAAATGAATTACTTCTATACAATGCAACATAATATCTAAATCTCATAGACATAGAATTGAGCAAAGGATGCCAGAAAAATAAGACAACATACTGTGTGGTTCCATTTACAAAAAGTTCCAAACACAGGTGAAATCTATGGGGATAGAAGTGAGAGTATTGGTTACCTCTGGTGGGTGATATTGAATGAGAGAAGCATGAAGGAGCCTTCTGGGATGTTGAAAATATTCTATCTCTTGATCTGTGTCGAAGTTCCACAGGTATATACATATGTAAAGATCCATCAAGTTATATTGTTAACACTTGTGCACTTTACTATTGATCTCAGAAAAAAATTCACACAAAATGAAAACAGCAAAATTTAAATCAATGAATATTTAATAACAATGTAAAATAATCAAAGGGGGTAGTACATATTTTTTTATTTTGAAAAATACTGGGTGAGTTTCTGCAAAGTAAAGTTGCAATCACTTATTCCATGAGGCCATATGTCGGGATCTTTAGAACTATCCACGTAGCTCTACTTGGAATGGTTTCCATAGTCATCCTGCTATTTGGTAATATGTAGCTCCAGCCTGCTGAAGCAGTGGTGATAGACTCATAATACCCAGGAAACTCCTTCCTTCTTTCTAAAAGATAAAAAGAAAAATAATAGCCTCTCTCAACTGCGTAGTTGAGAGAGGCTATTATTATTTCTGTTAGTTAAGGTCACTATATTTATTATGCTTTGACTCTACCTGGAAAGAGAATGAGGGACTTCAAAGTATAAGCAAAGATGAGTAATTCTTTTATTCTTTCACTTATTATGTAGATAAGATGTGGCGATGTTTAATTAAAAAAAAAAACAGACTTTACCTAACAACATTGTACTTTCTCTTTTAGCAAACTTCGAAAAGATTATCCTGCCAAAATTCTGATCAACCTGTGCACAGCACTACTGATGCTAAACCTGGTATTTCTGATCAATTCTTGGTTGTCATCATTTCAGAAAGCGGGAGTTTGTATCACAGCTGCAGTGGCACTTCATTACTTCCTGCTTGTTTCTTTTACTTGGATGGGCCTGGAGGCAGTCCACATGTATTTGGCTCTAGTCAAAGTCTTCAACATATACATTCCAAATTATATCCTTAAATTTTGTCTAGTTGGTTGGGGTAAGTATATCTGCCATTGTTTTTGATATTTATGTCTTAAGCCTGTCTTTCTAATTCTATCTCTGTTAGATTCTGTTAATATCATACGTCAAAAATTAAGGATCGCCTTGCTGGTGTTTGGGCATGCATCTTTTTTTTTCTGCCTGTATTGCTCTGTAAATTCAATTTTTAACCTTTATGGCGAGGAGTTGGTGCAGAAATATTTATTGAGCACTTATTGTGTGTTGTGCTAAGTGCTGGCTCTACAGTAGTGAACAGATTTTATCTCTTCCTTTACAGAAGTTACAGTCACAACAAATACTGATAAAACAGCTAACACTTAGGTAGCACTTACATGTGCCAGATGCTATTCTAAGTGCTTTACATACACATTTAGTCCTCATAATATCTCCACGGGATAGATTCCATCATTATTCCCATTTAATAGATGAGGAGACTGAGGCACAGAAAGATGAGGTAATTTGCCAAAACTCACTCAGCTAGTAGGCAAGAGAGCTGGGATTTGAGCCAGGAAGTTTGTCTCCATAGTTTGGACTTGTAACCTCTATGGTCTTGCCATATTGTTTAAAGAACAGGGAAAAGACTTGAAATGGGTGAAAGAGTGCTGGGTCAGCCAGAACCTGACTCTCATCACACCTCATGACTGTGATGATCATTGCTGGCCTTGGAAGAAGCCAGGAATGGTCCTCAGCATAGATCTGTCTGAATACAAATGTCATTTCATTGGCTTGCTTTCCTGTATTTCTGACTAACATGGTCAGCTCGGCTCCTTTCCTCTCTCTCCCTTGTGTATTCAAGGCAGATTTTGGGTTCAGAAAATGTGTTAGATGTGTAGGAGATGTATATTAAGTAGCATACCTTGGGTACATAGGAACACAGATTTTATCTTCCACTGCCTTTGTGAAGACAATACCCTTCTAATTAGCTACTCATCCCTTTAATGAGTTCATTAACATAGTACATGCTTTCACTGGATACACAGTCAGTGCTATTATCTATGCTAATATGGGGAGCAGAGACAGGCAAATACTGAACAGATCATAATCTAAAAGCTTGTTTTAGTACACTTTGGAATCCATCAGAAACACAGAGACAAAAGCAGTCGATACACTCCCCTTAGTGCCTTGTGTCCCTCATCTTGATTCAATTAGAGGATTGAAAAATGTGGAAGAGGCTTCATGAATAATCCAAAAAGCAGATAACCCACGTATGGCCCATTGTGAAAGGGCTGTAAATATCATTTCATCCTGGCTTTCCTTCTCCCTCATCATCACTCATTCCCAGCTTCTTTTTTAAACCCTTCCTCCAGGACTCACTTCTTATCTCTTTGATCTTCTAATTTCATACACATTTCTTGGGTTACAAGGAGAGGCAGGAAAGGCTAAAGCTTGGTACTTGGAAGCAGGAAAACTTTAGTTACACACACAAGCTAAAAAGTCTGACTGGCTTAATCAGTAAAGAAAGATACAATAAGCCACTCTTACCTTCAGTTTATTACTTACATAAACTGTGAAAGGAAGAGTACCTAAAAGTGCCAGCTTTCACATTCTTGTCCCCACGCTAAAAAGAACAACCCGAAAACAAAGGGAATGGACGACTGCCACGTGAGTTGTAGGATTCTTGGTGGCTGAGGAGCTAGTTTTAAATGGAAGTGATGCTGTTTCCTATTCTGCAGCCCTATTCTAAGGGGGCAGGGTACAAAGGCCCACACCTCTGCAGAACCCTGGGAGATGATGAGAAGCTGTCTCCTGACAGCCTCCTGGAGGAGATAGGGAGGTGAGTAGAAGATGGTCCCGGAGCACCTCCTCACAGGCCTCTCATCTTCTCGAATTTGTGGAGGCGCGCAGGGCACACTGCCCAAATTCAGATAAGCCTTTACCTGTGTGGTCTATGTGGATACATGCAAGGTCACCAAGGAGCCACAGCTGAGCTGTCCCACTACAGGGAGTTTTAGAGCATTTCAATATTAGACAAAAGCAATCAACTGTAAGGAAAATAGATATTAATATCTGTATGTTTGAAGCTCTGCCTTATGAATGCCAAAGCAACCTGTTGGAAAGGTTTATTACTTTTAATGACAAAAACCACAATTACTTTTGCACCAACTTAATGAATCCCTGTCCAAGACAGTAGATTTGTTTATATTTTTAAAATAACAACAGAAGGGATCTTTTTTTTAAATTTTCAATATGTAAACACAGCTTGAAGACTGCTGCACAACTTCCATCCTAAATATGAGGACTTCCCCTGTCTCTCCCTTCCAGCCTTCTATTTTAAAAAACATCTGCAGCATTCTAGGTGCTGTGCTTGGGGTGGGCTATACAGATTTGAAGTGACCATCCTGTTTATCACAGAATGGGACAGTGGAGGATTTTTCAAGATATTTGGCATTCTGGGCTTTGGAACAGCTTTGGGAAGCATGTAACAAAACCCCTAAAATGTATGTAGGTGTATGCGCTTAGTCTAGGAGAAATACAACTGAGAGATAAAGAAATCATTTTTTTTTGCAAATGTACAAGAAATTGGATTTTTAAACCCTGTGTCTACACTCTCCTCACGTTTGACCATTTTGACTGAACTGATTGCTTTATTATAGTCTGACTGAATTGAGTTGTTGTTAACTGGTCGATCTAGTCAAAATGTCAAACTAGTAACGAGTGTGGAAACAGTTTCCCTGTCAAAAAAGCACTGAAGGCTGCAGCTGATTGCCTGTGCCCTTCTCCTAAGGTGACCTAGACAAAAAGCTATTGGGAACGAAGGGGCGATGTGAAAGGGAGTAAAAATTAGGGGCTCATCATCTAAGAAGAAATGCTTGATGCGAACTTGCATTCCAATCAACTAGATACTTCTTTTGCCAAGTTGATTTTCTGGCACTTGAGCTATTTTTAATAACTAGTGGGCGTTGTATTGGAGCCATTGGCATGCTGTCTAGTTTAGCAGATTGGAGAACTCCTTGAAATGTTTAACTTGGAAGAATTCACAAACATTTTGCAAACAATAGTATTTTGATGCCCTCACATCTGTGGCTCATTTAAACAGTGTCTTAATGTATCATCACCCACAGTCATTGATTAGGTTGCCTCCCTGCTACCTGATGAAATGCCTTTGACTTGCTTTCCCACTGCAGGAATCCCAGCTATCATGGTGGCAATCACAGTCAGTGTGAAAAAAGATCTGTATGGAACTCTGAGCCCAACAACTCCATTGTAAGTACCAGCATCTCTGTTTCTCTGGTGGTGGGGCTGTGGCCCAGCAGGGTATGGTAAAGTGTTCTTGGCCTGGGATTGGTCTTGACCCTTGGCTTCAGAAATCAACCTAAGTCCTTTTGCCCTAAACATAGGCCACATTTATGTGATGGTAGTTGCCCGGGTCCTCTATGACCTTGGGCAAGTTACCTTACCTTTTAGTTCAATTTCCTCCTCTGGAAAATGGGGATAATAATGTTTTCTCTTAATGTCCTGTGTAAATTAAAATGATATCATGTATGTAATGTGCTCAGCATATTGCCTATTCTATGGCAAATGCTGTGTAACTGGCACGTATTATGATTACAAAGCTCACACATCAGGTCATTGCAAAGAGTGGCCACTACAAGAAAATTCTGAGATGATTTGGGAAACATTTTTTACCTTTCAACAACAAGGGTCTTCCCTGAAGAACGCTGAACAGCTTTCCTTTGTAAACGGCCTCGGCTTTGTTGTTCTCTTGTTTCTTTTCATTTTTTTCCTTTTCTCCCATTTGATGTATAAGCTCATCTCTTTAGTTCTCTCAACCACAATCACACAAGAGTAGCAATTCACTTCACCCCACCTCTCCAGAACCTTCTTTTACAGGCGTGTAGGTGTGTAGATAGTTGCCCTGTGGTCCTTTAGGCTGCACAATCTCATTTTACACTTCTGATTGTTCCATTCTTTTTATCATTGCCTCTCAAGTTCTCTTCCACTATAGATTTCCTCTCCCACTGGACTGGAATTAAATGTAGAAGGTCCTGCTCCAAGACTCCCCCATCTTTCATATTGAGATGACAGTTACCAGGGGGTCAAAATTATTTTGCCCTTTGCAGCAGATGCTTTCTAATTAAAATTCCTTGTTATGTTTTCTTTCTCTTCCATTTTCTCTTCCCTTCCTTCTCATCTCCCCCTCCATCCTCCCCCTTTGCCTGTTTTGTGACTTAAAAGGTCCCCAGTGTCTACCTAATGGTGACCCTTCTTGAACCATCAAAAGCAAGAGCAAAAGCAAAACCAGAACAAAATCAACTCCACTTTTTCCCAAAAGAGACTTTTCAGATGTGACTTGGTTAGTAAGAGGCCGACTGCTCTAATAGTTTTTTTTCAAATTATATTTTGAAGAAGTAATTCATGCACATGGAACAAAATCCAAACGTACAACAGGGTAGAGGATGAAAAGTAAGCCCCACTTCCAACCCCTAGCTACCCAGTTTCCCTCCTGAGGTAACTCTTATTACCAATTTATTACCAATGATCACATTTGTATGGCTATTTTCTTGCATACTTTGTTACCCAAGTGGTAGATATAGACCGTTTGGCACCTTGGTCTTTCCACTTAACAATATATCTTGGAGGTGATTCTCTACCCAAACATATAACACTATCTCATTTTAACAGTTTTCTATAGCGTCCTTTAAGGATGCTGATGATATTCAGGGAACTCTAGGTGTCAGAATCTATTAGGAAAATTAAATGTTTTTTAACATGTTTGCAACACACACACAAACTCACACATATGTGAAAGTATCCACGCCAACATAAACAATGTGACCAAAAGAGATTTTCCTGGTTTTAGAAAAGAGAGCTCAGCTAAGTTGACACACATTTAAATTAGTCAAGCTTCTCTGTGTTCAAAAATCAGGGAAAATGCCTCCAGTAATTGCAAATGTTATTAAATGGAATATCTGTTCCTATGAATCACTGCATATTTTTTCTTTAATAAAAATTGTAGAGTCGTTAATCAATCCAGTAGCCAGTGTTGCCTTTGTCTTCCAAATACATCATATTTTAAAGCAGTACACCTAGAGCTCTTCTCTTTTTGTAGCATTTTCATTAACTTTCATAATTTCACCATTGTTTGATATAGCTTTCAGAAAAGCCATTCATTGCTCACATCCTTTCACTGTGATATTTATCTTGTAAAGTAGAATTAATCCTGCAAATAAGAGCCTAGATATAAGGTGGTGGCGGGGTGGGGGGCGTGCGGGGGCAGTGTGGGGAGCACGGCGATGGAGAGCCACTTTGGGGGAAAATGTATCATTCGTTTTTCTGCTGTTAACGAAGAGAACCGTTTCCTAGGGAATTGGACTGACAGGTTTCTGCATATATAGGGCAGAAACACCCTCTAAGATTTCTGACTTAGTGTTGGAAAGAACCCTGAACTGGGGCTCAGGAGATTGAAGTTCTTGTCCCAGCTCTGCCTCCAGTTGGTATGAGTGAACTCTGTCAAGTTCATTTCTCTAGGGCAGATGCCCTTAGGGTGAAATAAAATTCACTAGATGATCTTCAGTCTCTGAGAAATAGGACTTTATGTTTCCCTATCTCATGATAGTCTTCTTTGTTTCTTACAGTTGTTGGATTAAAGATGATTCGATCTTTTACATCTCAGTGGTGGCTTATTTTTGCCTCATATTTCTCATGAATCTCTCCATGTTCTGCACTGTTCTTGTTCAACTGAATTCTGTGAAATCCCAAAGCCAGAAGACTCGGCGGAAGATGATCCTGCATGACCTCAAAGGCACAACGAGCCTGACATTCTTACTTGGCCTCACCTGGGGGTTTGCCTTTTTTGCTTGGGGACCCGTGAGGAACTTTTTCTTGTATTTGTTTGCCATTTTTAACACTTTGCAAGGTAACTGCTGCTTTTTTGCCTTTTCTGTGGCCAGCTACACCTCCAGCAAAGCTTTTGTTGCTTTGGAAAATAATCTCACCTGTTGGAAACATTAACTAGATGTTAGTCTTCATTAAATGCACATACAGCCCACTCTCTCTTGCTCAGTGGTATAGGGAGAAGCCCAGATAGGTAACCCAACTTTAGGTAGTTGGAAATGTCTGTATCAAACACTGATTGGCAATACTTCTTATAGTGTTCATTGTATCAACACATTGAGATAGAAAATGTACAGATTCACACTCACGTTGACATTTTGAAGTACACAATCCAGCTAAATATAGCAATTAACTGGAAAGCAGAAACATTAAATTTTAACCCCATAGGCTCCATCTGCATCTGATATCCTAATATTTTGGGAAAGAGCCAGGCTAGACTATCATAGAATCATACAGGAATGAAGGTTAAAAGCAAAGGGCTGTGGGAAAGGCCAAGGTTATAGCCTTGAGTTTGCTATAAAACAGCCTTTAAAAAAATTACAACAATTGGTTGAATTAGATGATCCTAAGCTAAAGGCCCTAGAGCTCTTTTAATTATTTTCCTTTATTCTGATGAAATGAACAAATAATCAATGAAGTGATGAAATGGTAGACAAAAGATGGCATGAGAAGTAAAACTAGGGGCAAGGTATGATGGCTCATGCCTGGAATCCCAGCACTTTTGGAGGCCGAGGCAGGCGGATCACTTGAGGTCAGGAGTTTGAGACCAGCCTGGCCAACATGGTGAAACCCCGTCTCTACTAAAAAATATAAAAATTAGCTGGGCATGGTGGTGTGTGCCTGTAGTCCCAGCTACTTGGGAGGCTGAGGCAGGAGAATTGCTCAAACTCTGGGAGGCAGAGGTTGCAGTGAGCTATGATCGTGCCACTGCACTCCAGCCTGGGCAACAGAGAGAAACTCTGTCAAAAAAAAAAAAAAAAAAAAGCTAGAGATCTGGTTCATATAACTCTGAATAATTGCTGATGTTCATTTTAACTTGATTTTGCCTATTAAAAATATTGGGGGGAAGAGGCATGCAAAATGATTTTGTCTGAGTCTCTAATTCTACCCCATACTTTTATCCTCAAGTGTCGTCCAGTCCATTTGGGCTACTGGGACAGGCTGAGAGTCAAGTTGGCATTTCATTGAGTTAGAGTCTCCCTTCATGCTCTCCACTATTTTTTTTTCATTCAGTAAACCCTTATTTTCCATACTGAAGCCCACTGATGGTACCATGGGATGCTCCCACAAGGAAAAAGTTCTATGGTCAAATAACTTTGGGAAATGTGGCAAATTACATTCTCCCTTTCTTGGAATAGCACTGTATACATTAGCATGGTAAAAGCTCTATTTTAAAATGCCTTTAAAAACTTGTTTTAATGTAGTGTCTTAAAAACCTCTGAACATTTTATTGTGGTCATTGTTAATCCTTGAGGAACCTTGAGAAAAATAAATTGACATGCAGTCATTACATGACAGGCACTTGCAAAGTGCTGCGGAGTCGGGGGATGGGAAGCAATGTAGCAGAAGGCATGGTTTTTTATGTTTTAGGACTCAAGAAACCATCTTATTTTAGAGCAATGAAGTGGATCAACGGAAACTTTTTGTCCCATCAGATCCTGCCAACCATATACAGCCATGTTCTAATTGGAATGTAAGAAGTCACAAAATGTGTTGCTCTTCCTTCGCACGCCGTTTTTATTGCCTCTGGTAGTAGGAATGGAATTTTTAGAAACTCTCAATACCACCCTCGCTTGGTTCCCTTTGAGGCTACTGGCACTTGGTTGAATTCTAGTGTAGAACTGAAGGTTGTATTCTAGTGTAGGACTGAGGCCCTGGTGATGGTTCTACACTTTTTCTCTGGATAGAACTGTCTGGCCCCACACTACAGTATTCTAACCCGATGCTCTAACCTCGAGAACTAACCAGCCATGGTGTAGAATGTCCACGGAAACGGTTTAGAACCCAGGTGCCTGTGAAGGCTTCATCCACGGTGGTAACTCCAGGCTTCTCTTTGGCTCAGTGATTCTGAGGAGAAATGTACTCACTCTGTGGAAAGAGGGGTTAAAGGAAAGCTGGCAAAAGATCAAGAAAGCAAGGCAATTTCGAGCTTAAAAGGGAGGGGCAGGGGTGTTTTCAAAACCACTCTTAGGGTGGAAAGTAGCATCTAAGGAAGGAGCCTGCATGGATAGAAGCAGAATTTAATAGGATATTTCTTTTCTTTTCAACTTTTGTTTCAGATTCAGGGGGTAGATGTGCAGGTTTGTTAGCTGGGCATATCATGTCATGTTGAGGCTTGGGGTATGAATGATCCCATCATCTAGGTAGTAAGCATAGTACCCAATAGTTAGCTTTTCAACCCTTACTTTTTCCCTCTTCTCCCCTCTAATAGTCCCCAGTTGTCTACCGTTGCCATCTTTATGTCCATGTGTACCCCATGTTTAGCTTTCACTTTTAAGTGAGAACATGCAGTACTTGGTTTTCTGTTCCTTCATTAATTCACTTAGCATAATAGCCCCTAGCTGCATCCATGCTGCTGCAAATGACATGATCTCATTCTTTTTTTTATAGCTGTGTAGTATTCCATGGTGGCTATGTAGACACTTCCTTTATCTAATCTACCTTTAATGGGCACCTAGTTTGATTCCATGTCTTTGCTATTGTGAATATTGTTGCAATGAACATTAGGGTGCATGTGTCTTTTTGGCAGAGTGATCTGTTTTCTTCTGGATATATACCCAATAATGGGATTGCTGAGTCAAATAGTAGCTCTGTTTTAATTTCTTTGAGAAATCTTCAAACTGCTTTCCACAGTGGCAGAACTAATTTACATTCTCACCAACAGTATATAAGTGTTCTAATTGGGTATTTCTTGAAAACTAAAATCAAAGTCCCATAGATCCAGCAACAAAAGAGCCAAGCTGTTTCTGTCTGTCAGATATGCCTTATGTCCATCAAGCACAAAGTCTTGCCAGTCCTGCCTAAAAAGACTGCAAGATAGCATGTGCCATCTTGTAGCAAGGGAGTTTTCAGAGCTCAGAGTTTCAAATTCAAGACACACACACACACACAACCCGAATAACCCCCAAAACAAACGGTGGAACGAGTGAACAAAGTAGTCATTTAAAAGACAAATGACAAGCTTGCAATGCTGGCTGAAGGGGATGGGGGTGACCTGTGGTCAAGTGGGAAAAAATTATGCTCATGATGAGCTATTTGTGAAGGAGGAATGCACAAATAAAAATGCAGGTGACAAAAACCTGACATCTTCCCTCATGCCTGTGTTTTCCTAGTGAGTAAGCAGATCAATCTGTTATGGGAAAGGAAAAGGAAAGCTGTCAGGCAGAGGGGGAGAGTTGGCAGGCAGCTCATTGGAATTCACAAAATAACCTTTTAAGTCTGAAAACTAAACTCCATGCAAGAAATCAGAGTAGTAATAGGTGCTTGATGTCACTGTCACCCCTTGTACATGCTGAAGTTGGAGGAGTTTTGCCTGCTCTGAGACTGTGGTTTGCTCTCCTCGGGGTGCTGCACCAACTTCCAGGTGGCTGCTGCTCAGAAAAACAGCGAACACTGCTGAATTCATCCCCGCAGTTGTTTGGTTACACATGGAGATAAAGCCCTTGGGAGAGTTAGCGAGACATGCCATTCCATTTAGCCTCCAGATTGCTGCCTGCCACCTGGAATCCGAGTCTCAGGGCTGGGGCTAGGGAGCCAAGATCTTCCCAATCAAACTTCCTATCGAGTGATAGGAAGTCACTTGCCTCTGCCTGAAACTTTCCAGGGACTAAGAGCTCACCATTCTGTAAAGCAAAGCATTTAACTTCTTATCAGCTCTGATGTGATACCAGTTTTCCTTACCTGAGGCTAGTATAGTACAGTAGTTAAGCCCTTGTGTTCTATAGTCAGACTGCATTCAGAGCTGGTGCTGCCAGCTCAATGTTAGCTCTGTGACCTGGGTCAAGTTTACTAGACTTCTTGGACTCCGAGTTCCCTCAACTATAAAAATGAGACTAATGGTATAATACCTATCATATACTAATTGCTAAATAAACACTAGCTGTGATTTGTTAGTACATGTTGCTCTGAAACTTTCTTCCATTGCTCCTGGTTCTAACCGGGCAACTGTACAGATACAAGCCTAATTTGTCCTTTTCATGACAGCCCTTTCAGATCTGTGGCTAAGTAAGCATCTCTTCTCACCCTATGTTTTCCACTCCAAGTTTTTTTTTTAATCTAGATACAATATCCCAACTCTTCCAGCTTTTCTTCACTATCCTTCTTCACTGTATTCTTGAATACTTCTGTTTATCATCTTCCTCTTAAAACAAAGCCTTCCAAACTGAACATGGTGCTGGTGGGAGGTATGGTCAAACAAGGACAGAATATGGCAGGAGACTGTCACTCGCCTCAATCAAGATTCTTTACTTCCAGTAGTGCTCAAGCTGAAATTTGCTTTGGGACATTTACAATAGACTGGTGCTCAGTTTACAATGGGTTAAGACCTCTTTGATACTAATCATTTACCTTCAGGACAACCGGCCAATTTAGAGGCAAGGTGAACCTGTATAGAGAACAAAGGTTTCCAAACTGCACTTGGATCAAAATAAATATTTTGAGGCTCAAGCAGTTATCACTATGTTGTAGGTGGATGTGAGAGTTTGTGTACCAAGTGTCTTGGAGTTCAAATCAACATACATTTATTGAGCTGCAGCACTTAGTGTATTAAAGACAAAAGGCAAAATGACATAAATATGAAAAGGAAACATATCTCGGCCCTCAAAGACTCAACAGCTAGGTGGAGAAATGGGAAATAGATGAATAATTGTATGGCTACATATAGCAAATAATACAAGAAACAAAATGTTATGAGAGTTCAGAAGTGGGAAAAATGAGTTTCAGTTTGAGGCATCTGGAAAGATTTTGTGGATAAAGACTTTTTGTAGTGGACCATAAATATAAGTCAGGCTATTGACAGGAGTTATTTCTGCCAATCCTACCCCTAACTGCAGGAAATCTAATTGGTCCTCCAGGGAATTTGCAATCAAGATAATTTTTTTTTTTTTTTTTTTAAGACAGAGTCTTGCTCTATCGCCCAGGCTGGAGTGTAGTGGCTCAATTCTGGCTCATTGCAACCTCCACCTCCCGGATTCAAGTGATTCTCAGCCTCCCAAGTAGATGGGATTACAGACATGTGCCACCACACCCAGCTAATTTTTGTATTTTTAATAGAGACAGGGTTTCTCTATGCTGACCAAGTTGGTCTTGAACTACTGGCTTCAAGTGATCCACCTGCCTCTGCCTCCTAAAATGCTGGGATTACAGGCGTGAGCCACCACTCGTGGCCAAGATAATCTTAAGTTATATTTTTATCTTTCAAGGACATATTTTAGAGGGTGGGAACAAGAAATGGCCAGCACTGCTGGCAAAGACTTTCAGCCCCTCCCTCACCATTGCAGGACAAAATCAGGGCTGGCATTAGAAGTTGAGGGTCAAATCCATGGTTTCCACATGGTGTCATTATGCGAAAAAGCATGTGTAATAATTATTTATTGCTATATAACACATCAACAATTTTTACCAGCCTAAAACAACAAAAATTTATTATCTCACACAGTGTCTGAGGATCAGGAATTCAGGAGCAGCTTAGCTGGGTGTTTCTGACTCAGGGACTGTCATGGAGTTGTAGTCAAGCTGTCATCGGGGCCTGCAGTGATCTGAAAACTTGACTGGGGCTGGAGAATGTGCTTCCAGGAAGGCTCATCCACATGGTCGTGGACTGGAAGCCTCAGTTCCTCACCATGTGGGCCTCTCCACAGGGATGCTAGGATGTCCTCAGGACAAAATGCTTAGCTTCCTTCAGAGGGATGAGAGAGGGCTCGCTCTTTTATAACCTAACCTTGGAAGTGACATGCCATCCCTTCTGCTATATTCTATTGGTACAATGTGGAAGTAAACTACACAAGGATGTCAGTGCCAGGATGTGGGGATCATTGAGAGCAATCTCAGAGAGGGGCTACCTTACGTCTCACACTCTAGGATGAACAGCAGCCCAGGGGCAAAACAGTAGTTGACATGAAGTCTTGATATAGACATTTTTGCCTTTGGGAGGGAGTCTACAAAGACAAGATCAGAAAGCCAGTAATGGCCCTGGGGTTCCTTGAAAGTAGTATCTCTCGTGACAGGAGCAGGCCTGAGTCAGGGCATTGGTGACAGCTGGTGAAAGAAACCGAAAAAGACTGACCTTCTTCTCCTGGCTTAGGATTCTTCATTTTTGTGTTTCACTGTGTGATGAAGGAGAGTGTGCGGGAGCAGTGGCAGATACACCTCTGTTGTGGGTGGTTGCGATTGGATAACTCTTCTGGTAAGATGTCAGTTTGGATGAAGTTTTGAATTTTACATGTTTTACAAAACTGATCAGATTAATTTGTCTCTTAACTTGAGTACTTACAACATATCAGCATCAAAACACAGGCTGTTTCCATGCCATAAAAATGATTTGTGCTTTTGAGCTGAGATGAATGAAGTCAAGTGAAGACTGTGACTTGGGCCATATTTTAAACTAGGGATGCTTTTGTTTTGGCCCAGATTCCCTGGATTGCTTACCCTCACTGTCACATCAGTCTCAATTCAATTAAAAGAACACTGAATGCGTGCCTACTGTGTTCCAGGCACTGGGTCTCAGGGGTTTCTGGCTGGTAGCCAACAGTGTGTTGAATGGATGTAGGAAGCAAGGAGTGGTGGTGGAGATGGCGAGAACTTATAAACATTCCTAAGATGCCTGGCCAGTGGGCTGCACAGGTGTACTGATGGCCCACAAACTGGGGGATGTAGTGAACTCAGATGTTTCCTCTTAGCCCTGGTGCTTCCCTTGAGAATGTTTCCAGTGCAGGCAAACTGCTGTTCTATGTATCAAAAGGATCTTCCATCCAATTCAGGCAGCTTCTCTCGGTCTCAATACAAAGCCTAATCCATTTTCTTTAGTGAAGGCAGCACTTGAACTCTAAGATTCTACAAGTAGCACTGAGATTCCCCCCATTCCCCACTTTATGTTGGCTATATCAGCAACCTGCTGGTCCTTGTGCTCTGGGAAAAGCAGGCATCCTTGGTATGTGAATTGTCTCCTCCTATACCACACATTACCGTACAAACCTACTTCTTACAACTTCATAGAAAAGCTGACTCCTTCAGGCACCCAGAATGAACACTGTGCATCAAGCTTTGGTATTTTGTTTTGTTTTGTTTTGAGACAGAGTTTTGCTCTTGTTGCCCAGGCTGGTGTGCAATGGCGTGATCTTGGCTCACTGCAACCTCCGCCTCCCGGGTTCAAGTGATTCTCCTGCCTCAGCCTCCCAAGTAGCTGGGATTACAGGCATGCGCCACCACGCCCAGCTAATTTTGTATTTTCTAGTAGAGACAGGGTTTCTCCATGTTGGTCAGGCTGGTCTCGAACTCCCGACCTCAGGTGATCCGCCCACCTCGGCCTCCCAAAGTGCTGGGATTACAGGCATGAGCCACCGCGCCTGGCCTAAGCTTTGTATTTTTAAACTAGATTATTGAAGTGTAATTTATATACCATATAATTCATTACTTTAAGTATAGAATTTCATGAGTTTTATATTTGTAACTTTTCTTGGTATCATTTCAGATGGGAGCAGCCGGTGTCAGATAAACGTTGGATATAAACAGGAGGGACTAAAGAAAATCTTTGAGCACAAACTGTTGACACCATCTCTCAAGTCAACTGCAACTAGCTCCACTTTCAAATCTTTAGGCTCTGCACAAGGCACACCTTCAGAAATAAGCTTTCCAAATGGTAAGAAAAAAAGGCTGTGTTGTCTATATTTATATTCCAGAGATACTGAATTAACGTGAGACCACATACTGGGTCTTGGATGATACTTCCTCTTCAAAACTAAATGCACATGTGCGTGTGTATACCTCGACTCATTCTTGGCTGAGAAAGTGTGTATAGAAGCATAGAAATGTGACAGAAGTGTGTATAGGTGTTTCTGTGCCTAGTAAATTTAGTAAGTATAAATGTGTTATTAGACTAATAGAGGAAAGAAGAGATGGGAGGTTAGAAAATTCAGGAGTAATTAAAAACAATTGTCACAGACCGTTAAAACCAGAAGGAACCTTAGACATTGTCTAGTCCAATCCCTTCATTTTATAGTTGAGAAACCTCAATCAGAGAAAAGGAAAATGCCTTATTGACAGTCACTGAGCCCATCCTTACCATCCAGTAGAACTGGGGCCAGTCACTTAGCCCTCAGCCCTCAGCCATCCAGCAGAACTGGGGCCAGAATTCAGGTCTTCTGGCTCTCAGGGCTAGTCCTATCAAGAAAACTCTCAGAGATACACATCACTCTTAGATGCTGAGCTTCTTCCATAGGAAGCCATATTTCTAAGCTGAGACAGATGTTCAGTTGGGAATGGGGCATTGTACCTAATTATGTAAAAAGAGAAAGTGTAGGAAAAGGATTGACCTACAGGCTTAAAGTAAAGAGAAAGGCAAAGTGAGCAGGAACTTAAGAACTTCAGGTTGATACTGTGATGATTCTGCATTGTGTGCTTCTAGTTAGATGATAGTGCAGTGGTCTTTGGTTGCCTTTCTTTAAGACCAAAGTATACTCCAGTTCACACACACTTTGGTGGCCTGGATGTAGTCATTCTCCTGCCTTCTAAGTGCTGGAAGTAGGGGACTGCCTCATTCGCTAGTATTTTTCTTTATGTTGGCTCCAAAAACCAGTTCTATGTCCAAGGGCTGAAGGCAATCTGGAAGCAGCATGGTGGGTTAAAAAAGCATCAGACTTGGAGTTGGAAGGCTTTAGTTCAGGTTCCAGTTGTGTCAGTCACTCTGTGACCTTGAGCACATCACTTCTCTGCTTGGAGCTACATTCTTTCTACCTTTAATATGAGGGGACTAGAATGGATAATCTCTTGAGAGCCTGCCAGTTTCAGGACCATGTATGGGGCAACGCTATTTTCCAGTTTAGTCTGGTTGACTAGTGTATAGCGTCTCAGTCTCCCATCTTTGTGTGGGAAAATTAGTGATGCACATGAGAAAAACCTTTCCCTGGCCACAAGCATTTATCAAACTCTGGCCAACTAACCTGTGGATATGTCTTGGTGCTCGTATAAAGTCACTGGGGTGCCACGACATAGACAAGCCATGGGTTGTGGAAGCTCCTTAGTAGATAATAGTTGGGGCTGGTTGGGAAATAACATTTTTCAAGAGGGTTATTTAGCATTGGATTTCTTGATGTCCCTGGGGACTATTTAATTAGCAAATATACAGCCCAATGTGTACATATTTTGCTTCAGAGGATCAGTAGCAAATACCATATCCAGGATATTGATGTTGTCTTACCAAGCAATCGACCTGGAAAACCAACATTAAAGTGCTCATCAGTTGAGAGGAACTGAGCCAGTGGGGCAGGTAGACCTGCCACAGGTTCTAAAACTGAAATCTCGGTCCTTCCATTGTACTAGTGGCAGCCAGAAGCTTGATTCTATTGGCAGAGAGTGAAAAATCATGCCCTCTGTACCACCAGGCATTCTCAAGCTTGAGAATTAGCCAAACTTTCAGTGCAAGAATATCAAATCCATAAGGGATATAAATGTGTATGTTCACATTTTATGTCATCTTCTCTTGAAGGCCTCCAAGGTTTGTACATAAATATCCTCTCCTAGGTTAAGGTTAAGGTCAATAATGCTGCCTCTTATTCACAACGTAGGAAGAACATATGCACTGGTTGTCCAAACGGTGCTGTCAGGATGAATTAATTCACCCCAGATTTTATATAAAATGGTCCAAAGAAAGCACCATATCCTTCCCTTCTCTTCTAATTGTTTTATTTTTTCCTTCATTTGATAAAATTTTCTTATGCTTCTACTATGTGCAAAGTCCCTGATGCCACAGCTGAAAATTTTATTTTTTTCTTTACTGCAGATGACTTTGACAAAGATCCTTACTGTTCGTCTCCTTGAGTTGTGAAGTTGTGCCTAATTATGTAAAAAGAATATAATACCTGTGGAAATAAAAATGAATTCCAAGTGTATACTTGTTCGGGTGATGGGTGCACCAAAATCTCACAAATCACCACTAAAGAATGTACTCATGTAACCAAATACTACCTGTTCCACCAAAACCTATGGAAATTTAAAAAATTAAAAATAAAAAGCAAAACAAAAATCCCAAAATGAATTCCATTCACAAACAGAATTTTTCAATAAATCCCAGTAGAGATACTTGCCTCCTCCCAACCCCTGATTGGGGAAAATGTTGAATTTGTGAAACAATTTGCTCCAACCTTCTATTTTAATTATTATTTTGTAAGGGAAAGAATAACATTTGATAAATATTAAAGTCAGAATAATTCTCCTATTTGTCGTTATAGTTATTTCTTTTTTGGATAAGATTTCAGGCTATCATTATGATATATTAGAGGAGAAATTTCTACAGCATTGGAAATTTTGTTTTAAAAGCTTTAAGTGTACACATCCTTAAAAAATAAAAATCAAGACCAGAATCCTTACTTCTCTGCCATGGGAGCCAAACAATTTCAGGTGGTCAAAGTTTCAGGATGCCCAGTTGGCCTGAAACCCACAGAGGCAGTAGATAGGAAGAGCCACAAGGTCATACATTTTGGAAAAATACTCTGCCCTGTTGGCCTGTCATGACAAAGCACCTGAGATCCCCATTGTTCAACTCACACTTTTGATTGAAGCTCTTATTAAAATGTAAACACGTTTTGTGAAAGGGTGGGTCATCAATCCACAGACACCCATAAATTCCTTAGTAAGGATGAATTTTTCAGCCAATACAGCCCCTCAAGGAATAGTGAGCAGGGTCTTGAGGAATAAAACAGAACAGAAACTGTTCAAAGCTGGCGGTTCTCTCTAGGAAGGAAAGGCCGGGTTGGGGTGAGCAGAACAGTAGAGGGATGGAGTGCAAAAAGGGCCACCCAAAGGCAACGGAGTGATCAATGAAGACAAATTTTGCCAGCTTTGCTTTCTGTGGCTTCCCAGTCAGGTGTGCTGCTCACATTTGTCCTTGGATAGAAATAAGTAAAGGAGGAACATTCTGGAAGGATACACAAGCAACTGGTATCAGTGGTTGCCTTCAGGAAGGGTAACTGGGTGTCTGGGGGCAAAGGAGAAAGAGACATTTACTTTTCACCCTATACCTCTTTGTATCTTTTGAATCTTGTATTGAGAGAATATATTACTGCTTGGAGCAATAAATAAATGAATACATAAGTAAATAAAGATAACCAGACCCTTCCAGTGAGAAAGATAAACACCTACATTTCAATACTAAAAATCAAGTTCCCCAGGACTCTTGTGAATATGCATGATGCCGTGGGCTGTGGAGACAGCAGAGTTGGGTTCAAATCCCAGCTCTGTCACTTTCTAGATGTGCGACCTTGTGATGTAATAATGATCATACATGCATCCTAAAATTGAAGTGAAACTGAAATAAGATGAGGTCTGAAAATGTTCTAGCACAGTGTAACAGAGTATATCTTCACTCCTTTCTCTTTCAAACCCCCATCAGCTTACCACTCATCCCCTCATGGCCCCAACCTACCATGTCTACCCCATTAAAGGTATCACATTGATCTTCTAAGCAAAATTTAATGCTGACTACCAAACAGACTACAGCACTGGTGCCAGTCACTGGTATAAAACTCCTAGGTCTCCATTGTTCCCCCAACACCTCACATAATGTAAAAATTAGGTTGGCCCTTAGGCCCCTGAATATCTGCCATCAGAGTCAAATCCATTGTTCCCCATGTGGCTCCATGTGTACTTTTGTGGTAGGGGAAGGTGAGTGAGTGTGTGTGTGTGTGTGTGTGTGTGTGTCTGTCCGTGTGTGTGAAGGGACTAACATGAATAATGATCAAAGTGTCTTGAATGTTACATGCCTTTGAACCAAAATATTAAGTCACTTTCACTCAAAAATAGATTTATGGACAAGACTTGGTTGCAATTAGCACTTTTACAAATAAATGCATTTTGCAAGTGGTTTGATTTGGGGGATCATTTTGGCTGTTAAAATGCCCATGATTGTATTTATTTTCAACAAGTAATAAAATCTTGATTGTTCTGCTGCTGCTGGAGTGATAAATGTACAGCCTATCTCTAATGACCTGACAGACTGTCGAGAACAGAAACGTTATTTGATAGAAAAGTTCATGATTCCTATCATGACACCCCTTGCTAATTAGGAAAACACAGGCTTTCTGCAATTTCAAAGGCAGTTTGAAATTGCAGGGAAAACACTGATATCTTACTGGCATCCTTTGGCTTGCTTTTCTTGGGTGCACGAAATGACACTTGTGTGAAGGTGGACCCAAGTAATTATGGAAAAAAGACCCTAGAAACTTTGGACTGCTTTCAATCAACAATCAACTCCCAAGTATTCACAGAGTCCTGACATGGAGGGAAAGATACAGACACATCATACTTAGGCCACTACCTCCAGCAGCTTACTGTATACTTGGGGAGACCAGATGCACACACTGGAATAGTGAATGATTAGAGCAAGGATATGATAGAAGAAAGTGCTTTATAGGTAGGAAGTCACAGAGGATTTAGTCAGGCTGAGAGTAGGGTATTCCAGGCGGAGCCAATGGTGGCGGGGGGTGGACATTTGAATAAGACAGGACTCTATTTCTCAATACCACAGGCAAATTGTCTTTATTAAGCATTGATCAGCAAATTTACAAAGCCCCCTGGAGCCTCAGGGCATGGACTTTTCATTCTCTGCTGCACCCTGGGTACCCTGTGGGCAAGTGGCAAACACTGAATGGTACTAAACTCTCTCTGAGGCATGTCTGAGGAAGCTCCTGCCCAGAATCCTAATCCTTATCATTTTGTCCAAAGTCCCAAAGACGACAATGACCATCTGTGATGGCCCACTTCCCCTGCACCCAGGAATATGGGAAGGTTGGGGAGGGAGCAGAAAGCTAAGAGGAGGTAAGGCTTGCATCTCTAATAGCTCAAGTCTATGATGTGTTTCTGGTCCTGACCTTCAAGCATTTAGGGTACACAAGGAGCTTGGAGCAATGAAGGAAGGACCTAATTATACCTGTCTTAATTAGGCAAAACCAGTGGAATGGATTAAATTTATACTTATAATGTCTGGTAACTCATAGACTCTCCATAAATATTTGTCACATGCCTGAGTGCATAAGTGGTCTAAAATACATGAGCATAGGAAAGCAATGGCTGACTTTTCCCAATCTAGGGTTTGTTATCTTAGTACTGAGTAGACCTATGCTTTCCATTATTACTTAAACTCCATTAGGGCAAGAACCTTGTTTGTATTGTTTACCATTGTACTCTCAGTACCCAGCACAATGTTTTACTCTAGGTTCTTTGGTTGCCAGCCACATAAACCAAATGTCTTTGAGCTGACATTATTGTCAGTTCTAACTCACCAAGGGGACTTGTTGAAAGTGTTTTGGGAATTCAAAACATTTATGGGAAAGTTAAAGAGCAGGGCTAGACATTGTGGAAGACAGTGTGAAGATTCCTCAAAGACCTAAAGACAGGGCTACCATTTGACCCAGCAAGCCAATTACTGGGTATATACCCAAAGAAATATAAATCATTCTATTATAAAGACCCATGCATGCGTATGTTCATTGCAGCACTCTTCACAATAGCAAAGACAGGAATCAACCTAAATGCCCATCAATGACAGACTGGATAAAGAAAATGTGGTACATATACACCATGGAATACTATGCAGCCACAAAAAAGAGGGAGATCATGTCCTCTGCAGGGACATGGGTGAAGCTGGAGGACATTATCCTTAGCAAAGTAATGCAGGAACAGAAAACCAAATACTGCATGTTCTCACTTATAAGTGAGAGCTAAATGATGAGAACACATGGACACATAGAGAAGAACAAAACACACTGGGGCCTTGCAGAGGGTGGAGGGTGGGGGGAGGGAGAGGATCAGGAAAAACAACTAATGGGTACTAGGCTTAATATCTGGGTGATGAAATAATCTGTACAACAAACCCCCATGACACAAAGTTACTTATGTAACAAGCCTGCACTTGTACCACTGAACTTAAAAGTTTTAAAAAAAGAAAGAAGAAAAAATAACAGGGCTTGAAAAAGGACAGGAGTCTACAAAGCAGGAACCATAGTGATTGTCTCCTAACAGGGAAGTAGACTCATGCGTGCACCATTACTGGGAAGAATAAACAGTAATTTCTATGCTCATGCTACTAGCTTAAGACTCAAAGTCCTGTGAGCCTGTATCTAATCAGCTGAGCTTAAATTTTGTGCTATATTGAGCAGTGAGAGGAGGGATGTGGCAGAAAAAATCTTCAGGAGCACTTTGGTTTTGATAGTGGTAGAAGTATGAATTTACCATCCCACCAAGAATATCCACAATGGGGGAGAAGTCATTCTACAAAAATAAAGTAGGGTGTTAGGAATGAATGAGTAGGTAGGAAAAAACCCCACATGTTCACCTCACACAATATAGGAGTGGATATACTTTGGTTGAATGATGACTAATTCAGTAGCAGCCTTCTTCAGTGAGGGTGGGATAGTGCTAAGAAGAATAGATCTCTCCCCTACTCTGAGGCCTCATTCAGGTGAGAGGTGAAGCCAGCTGGACTTCCTGGGTCGAGTGGCGACTTGGAGAACTTTTCTGTCTAGCTAAGGTTTATAAACGCACCAATCAGCACTCTGTAAAAACGCATCAATCAGTGCTCTCTGTCTAGCTAAAGGTTTGTAAACACACCAATCAGCACTCTGTAAAAATGCACCAATCAGTGCTCTGTGTCTAGCTAAAGGTTTGTAAATGTGCCAATCAGCACTCTGTAAAAACGAACCAATCAGTACTCTGTAAAATGGACCAATCAGCGCCCTGTAAAATAGACCAATCAGTAGGATGTAGGCATGGCCAAATAAGGGAATAAAAGCTGTCCACCTGAGCCAGCAGTGACAACCCGTCGGGGCCCCTTCCAGGCTGTGGTAGCTTTGTTCTTTGCTCTTAGCAATAAATTTTACTGCTGTTCACTCTTTGGGTCTGCACTACCTTTAAGAGCTGTAACACTCACTGCGAACGTCTGCAGCTTCACTCCTGAAAACAGTGAGACCACGAACCCACCGGGAGGAACAAACAACTCCTGACGCGCCATCTTTAAGAGCTGTAACACTCAGTGGGAAGGTCTGCGGCTCCACTCCTGAAGTCAGTGAGACCACGAACCCACCAGAAGGATGAAACTCTGGACACATCTGAACATCTGAATGAATGAATGAATGAAACATCTGAATGAACATCTGAACATCTGAATGAATTTGATGAAACTCCAGACACACCATCTTTAAGAACTGTAACACTCACCGCGAGGGTCCGCGGCTTCATTCTTGAAGTCAGCTAGACCAAGAACCCACCAGAAGGAACCAATTCCAGACGCACAGGTATTCACTAGTTACGTTTGAAGGCTAAGGTGAATCGGGATGTGCTGAGAGAGCTGAAGTGTTAAAGATAAGCGTCCCAGAATGATAGATAAGAGTGCTATTAGAAAAGGTGATCTTTAGAGATACTGGGTACACAAGTTGGCCTCACTCTAAGGAAAGCCAATATATGAAAATGAGCTTCATTTTTTGTCTACATTGTCACCTTGCCATGTCTCTCCAGACAAGCACCTTTTCAGCCCCAATACTAGGAAATATTCCCCCAACCTCCATTCTGCAACCTAATTACTTAGGCCCAATAAAGACCCAGATCATGCAGGCTGGGTAAGTGTGATTCATTATAAAGTATAACTTTATGTCTCTACACTTGAAAGGGCATTTTTTAAATTACACTTTTTGAAGGTGTTTCACCATAAAGCTTTTTATGAGTTCCCTTAAATATTTGAAAATATATTTTGATCCCAACTTCCAGGACCTTTCAGCTCTGATTAAGGAGTGCTCTGTTGTCTGAGAAGGAAAGCTAGGAGGAGTGTTACTTCCATTCTCCACCTTACCAGGCTAATGGCATTATATTCACAAAGTGAGATTCCTAAAAAGGGAGAGGCAGAAGAAATCAATAATAAGTAGTAACTTCAAATACTGAAAAAATTTCATCTCATCTAAATGCGTAAGAAAAGTACAGATGTTTCCTTAGTATATGCAGTCCTATGCAAATGATTATGTAAATTAAACAAAAAGTTGGGACTGGCAGATTCCCAAGTTTGCTAAGACTTACTTATGTTAGCCTAGAATTCATCACAGAAACAAGGGTAAGGATTGTTGTTTACATCTCCTTCACTTAGATGTGAGGGGAGGCAAGATTGAAGGATATGCTACCTTAATAAAGTGAAGACACTCAAATCCGGGGACATGCTAGATAGATGGTTAGATGAGTAGATAGACAGTTTTCACCTTCAAAATGTTAGCCAACTCATTCATCATGCTCAGTTGGTTGTGGGCAGCAATGGGACTAGAAATGGAAATGAATCTGAGTTGGAGTGAATTTTGATGAAGTCCTAGTTCATGCAAGAAAGACTTTTTTCTTTTTTACATCCTCAGCTCACAAATTCCCAGAGGAATGGAGAAATTTAGAGACAGTTACAGGGGAAGAATAAAGACCTAGTGTAACAAGCTATATCAAATCTTCATGCACTGGCCCTTTCAGAAGGAGAGACATAAAGATATACTTTATCATGGATCGTTCTTTCCTACCCTTCATGATCTGGGTCTTTAGTGGACCTGAGAAATCAGGTTTCTTAGGTTTCTAACTATAGATAGTAACTAACTATAGATAGACAGTTAGGTTTCTAATTATCTATAGATAGATAGATGAATGAGCTGGCTAACATTTTAAAGGTGAAAGCTATTTATCTATAGTTAAAAACCTAAGAAACTGGGGCTGGTGGCAGCGCAGATAGTGAGGGATAGAAGAGAATTTTTCTCTTCTCTCTGCCTCCTTCAGACCTGAGTCTAGAAATATGAGCAGGTAAAGGTTTCAGAGAGGCTTGGCAGTCTTTGAATCTGGTAGCTCACTAAGTCCGGCATGCTAGTCATTACAGGCACTTCCTCTGTGCCCGTTTCTATGCTAAGCTCCATAGAGGATACAATGAAGTAAAGGCCACAGTCCTACACACATAAAAATGGGGTAAAGGCCACAGTCCTACACACATAAAAATGGGCTGTCCTTTGTGTAATAAAACATCCATACCTACAACAGTTTGTCCACAGTAACGCATGTTAATTCTTAAAATTGTGTGGTAGAGACCTTGAAGCATAACAAATAGTAATTACTTAATTACTAGTCCAATTCCACAAATATTTATTGAGAATACACTATACTTGATGCACTGAACAAGACAGTTCCTAAACTTGTCTGGGGAGACAATTTTAAGTGTGCAGTAACAATACACTATTTGATACTTTCATATGGTAGGAAGTTTCAATTTATACAACTGGCAGAAGGGCAAACAGGTATAGCCTGTTTGGAAAACTGTTCTGTAGTTTCTAAGAAAGTTAAACACACCGAATGACCCAGCAATTCTCCTAGGCATATACACCCTAGAGAAATGCGAACGTGTCAACCAAAATATTTGCACACAAATGTTCATAGCCACATTATTCATAACAGCCGACATGGTGGAAACAACCAAAACGTCCATCAACAGGTGAATGGATAAACAAATTGTGGGACATTCATCCAATGGAATACTATATAACAGTAAAAAATGAACTATGCACACACACGACAACATGGATAAATATAAAACATGTTGAGTTAAAGAAGCCAGACACAAATGAGTCTGGCTTCTTTGATGGTACAATTTCATTTATATGAGCAGACAAAAAGAATCAATGATTATAGAAATTGGAATAGTGATGATCTCTCAGGGAGAAGTCTGTACTGGGAAGGTTTAAAGAGAGCCTTCTGGCCAGGCACGGTGGCTCATGCCTGTAATCCCAGCACTCTGGGAGGCTGAGGTGGGCAGATCACGAGGTCAGGAGTTCGAGACCAGCCTGGCCAAGATAGTGAAACCCCATCTCTACTAAAAATACAAAAAATTAGCCAACCATGGTGGTGGGTGCCTGTAATCTTCACTACTTAGGAGGCTGAGGCAGGAGAATCTCTTCAACCCAGGAGGCGGAGGTTGCAGTGAGCCGAGATCACACCATTGCACACCAGCCTGGGCGACAGTGCGAGACTCCATCTCAAAAAAACAAACAAAAACAAAAAAACACACACATACACACACAAAAAGCCCGGGGGGAGCCTTCTAGGAGGCTGGAAATGTGCTTTTATAGCTAAATACACATATAAAAGTTCATTCAGTTGCACACTTAAAATAATGTACCTTATGCATCTTATTGTAGTATGCTGTCTCTCAACTGAAAAGTAGAGGGAAAACCCCATTCAAGCTATTGAGCACACTTTACCAATGTCTATCCAAACTTCAGTGTATATAAACTTAGCTCAGAAATTCCACTTACAGCATTCTATCCTAGCTCAACAATTCAAAAATTTATGGGCAAGGTTATTCAGTGCAACTCTGAAATAGTGAAAACTGGAAATATGCTAAAGCTTTTAAATATCAGAAGGGTTAAATAAACGTGGGCTACATATAGCATGGAGTAATATGCAGCTAAGAAGAAGCTATACCAATTTGATTAATAATTCAAATATATCCACAATATATTTTTCTGCTATAAAGAAATTTGCATGACAGTACATGTAGCATGATAAAGTATGTGTAAAAACAAAACTTTGTGTGTGCATGCATGTCCATAGTTACACAGAAAAAAGTAAAGACACACTCCTCATTGTTAATAGTGGTTTACCTCTGGGGAGAAGTATTGATGAGGCTTTCACTTTGTATTTTACATACTTCTGTATATGTTGAATTTTTAGAGAGTATCTATAACTTTTGTAATTTGAAAGTTTAGTAATAATAGGAATATATGCAGTGTGATGAATTTCCCTGAGATGTAACAGTGAAAATGATCAAAGGGTGTTTGTTGACAAAGATGATAAATTCAGTCTTGGACATCTGGTTTTGAGATGCCTGTGGGACATTCAGGTGGAGATGTCTAGAAGGGAGTTGGATATGTAAGTCTGGAGGAGAGAATAGTGGTTAGGGATGGAGATGGAGATTTTGGCAATGTCAATGGTAATTGAAGCCACCTTAGGAGTGAATGCGATTCCCAAGGGGGAGTACACAGAAGAAGAATGGAAGCAAGTAGGCCCAGAAATGAGGAGCACTGAGGGCCAGGCATAGGCGGATCATCCTGCAAGGGACATCCTGAAGGAATGGTTGGAGAGGTAGGAAGGAAACCAGAACTATGAGGTCCCATGTAAGCCAAGGAAACTTTGGTGAGATCCAAGAGGTTGAGCAGTGAGGAAGGAGAAGAGGGCAATGTAGCTCTTTGAATAAATGTAGCCACTAAGTTGCAAAAGTTGGTGGAGGGGTGGAGGTCACTGGAGGAGACTGAGGTTGAGAAAGGTTTTTAAAATGTAGTGTTAAGATAAGAGAGAGATGAACACATTTACATGGTTAAGGGAAGTAGCTAGCAGAAATGTAGAGGTTGAAATATTGAGGGGGGACATAATTTAGCCAATAGAACAAGGAAGGAAGGGATGAGATCCACGGCACAGATGGAAGGATTCCTCTTAGACAGAAGGTGAGGCACTCCATTGTAACAGGAAGGAAGGTGGCAAGGGTGGGTGTGGACGCAGGCAAATATATAGATTTGGTAATCGGAATTTAAGGGAGCTCTCATCTGATCGCTTCTATTTTCTCTGTGAAGTAGGAGGTGAAGCAACCTGCTGAGAGTGAGAAGAGACTGATAAGATGGAGAAGGTTTAAAATAGCTGCTATCGAGAACAGGAGGAAGAGCTAAGTAGCAAAGCAGAAAAATTTGTAGGTCTCCTTGAAGATCCACTTGAGGTGAGAGACTATGGTCTGCATAATTTGGGGGGATTGTGTGGGATCATCCCCTGGGAGAGAGGGCAGAGGTGGAGCATCTACAGTGTCAAAATCCCTCATCAAATGGGTTAACTGATTCAAATAACTAGTCAATTCAGTGAAGAAAATATAGTAGCACAATTACTTGACACAAGAGCCCAACTTCTGATTAGTGCCCCAGCTGAAGCATTTGGATTTAATTCCATTACCCAAGGTTCTGCAGCATGCTGGAGAAAAGGAAACCCTAACAGTAGCATTTCATCATTCTAGTCACAGCTCAGAAGCAGCTCCCTATTAGCACCCTCACCTACAATTCTTTTTAAAATGGAATGCTTCTCATTGCAGCAATATTTATGGTGACAGAGAGATGAAGGCAATCCAGCATCCATCACCAAGAGAGTGGAGAGGCAAATGTGGTGGACACACATTCTCGAGTAGTTTGCAGCAATTGGAAATAAGAGATTAGTTGTACACAGAGAAACATGTATAGATTTTTAAAACAGTGCTGGGTAAAAAGAATAGCAAGAAGCAGAATGATATATATAACACAATACCACAATACACAGTTTACGGAAATTTCAAAAGACATTCATTCAAACTGATAATACACGTTTTGTAAGAACACATGCAAACAAAAATAGCTTAATTAAGCAGAAGACAATAGTTGCTAATGAGGGAGGGAGGAGAATTTGAGTGAAGTGTGGGGATGACAGGGAATAAATAAATCAAGCAAGTTACCAATGATGATAAATGTGCCATGAGCTGAGTTTGATTAACTCAACCCTCTGCGCCTAAGGCACTAACTAAATACAGAAATAAATAAATGAATTGAAGTGCTTTTCTAACCTCTTGTACATTTTGTTTCAGGCAACATCTTTATCTTCAACCTATAACAATTGGCCCACATAGGATCAGTGTTATCTAGGAGCAGGTTATCTAGGGCTGCCCCTCACCTCATCATTTGTGGGTTTTCTTTGCAGCTTTATCGAGGTATAATTGATAAATCAAAATTGTATATATTCAAGGTGTGCAATGTGATGTTTCAATATATGTATACATTGTAAAATGATCTCCACAATCAAGCTAATTAACATACCCATCATCTTACACAGTTAACTTTTTTGTGTGGTGAGATAGTTAAGATCTACTCTTAAAGTCTACTGTCTTATCAAATTTCAAGTATACAATATGGTATTCTTTTTTTTGGCTTCCTTTTTTTTATTATACTTTAAGTTTTAGGGTGCATGTGCACAACGTGCAGGTTTGTTACATATGTATCCATGTGCCATGTTGGTGTGCTGCACCCATTAGCTCGTCATTTAACATTAGGTATATCTCCTAATGCTATCCCTCCCCCGCCCCTCACCCCACAACAGGCCCCGGTGTGTGATGTTCCGCTTCCTGTGTCCATGTGTTCTCATTGTTCAATTCCCACCTATGAGTGAGAACATGCGGTGTTCGGTTTTTTGTCCTTGTGACAGTTTGCTGAGAATGATGGTTTCCAGCTTCATCCATGTCCCTACAAAGGACATGAACTCATCATGTTTTATGGCTGCATAGTATTCCATGGTGTATATGTGCCACATTTTCTTAATCCAGTCTATCGTTGTTGGACATTTGGGTTGGTTCCAAGTCTTTGCTATTGTGAATAGTGCCGCAATAAACATACGTGTGCATGTGTCTTTATATCAGCATGATTTATAATCCTTTCGGTATATACCCAGTAATGGGATGGCTGGGTCAAATGGTATTTCTAGTTCTAGATCCCTGAGGAATCGCCACACTGACTTCCACAATGGTTGAACTAGTTTACAGTTCCACCAACAGTGTAAAAGTGTTCCTATTTCTCCACATCCTCTCCAGCACCTGTTGTTTCCTGATTTTTTAATGACCGCCATTCTAACTGGTGTGAGATGGTATCTCATTGTGGTTTTGATTTGCATTTCTCTGATGGCCAGTGATGATGAGCATTTTTTCATGTGTTTTTTGGCTGCATAAATGTCTTCTTTTGAGAAGTGTCTGTTCATGTCCTTCACCCACTTTTTGATGGGGTTGTTTGTTTTTTTCTTAACTATAGTCACCATGCTGTACAACAGATCCCCAGAACTGATTTATCTTATAACTGAAAGTGTATATCCTTTAACCAACATCTCCCCATTTCTCCAACCCAGTCTATCCCTAGATTACCCCCAGGTAGCCACCCTTTTACTTGTTAGATCCTACATATAAGTGATACCATGCAATATTTGTCTTTCTGTGTCTGGCTTATTTCACTTACCATAATGTCTCCAGGTTCGTCCGTGCTGTCAGAAATGGCAGAGTTTTTTTTTCTTTTTAAGGCTTAATAATATCCCACTGTGTATATATACTACGTTTTCTTTATCCATTTATCCGTCGATGAATGCTTAGGTTGATCCCATATCTTAGCTATTGTAAATAATGCTGCAATGAACATGGGAGTGCAGGTATCTCTTCAACATACTGATTTCATTTCTAGTGGATATATACCGAGCAGTGGGATTGCTGGATCATATGCCAGTTCTATTTTTTGTTTTTACCCCACCACTTATTTTATGAATGAGGAAACTGAGGCCCTGAGAGGGAAAATGACCTGGTTAAAGTCACACATTTAGTTGCAAAGCCTGGATGTCTCCTGGCATCTACTACTCTTTCCCCTGTGTACCATGCATACCCATTCAGGGAAATTTTCACTGGCTTTGTGATTGTGTTGTTGTTGTTCCTTGCTTCTTAAACGAGTTAAACTCCATTCTATGGTTTCTGCTTCATTCACATTTTTTTAAATTTAGAAATAAAAGCAGGAAAAAGGTGTCTTGTCCTGCCTGGCCTACATGGCGGAAGGGTGGTTAAAGTCAGTAAAGCTTACCTCATGCCAAGGGTGCTCAACAAATTTTTAAACCTATTACATTGGCCCGGCCTGGTGGCTCATGCCTGTAATCCCAGCATTTTGGGAGGCTGAGGTAGGTTGATCACTTGAGGTCGGGAGTTTGAGACCAGCCTGGCCAACATGGTGAAACCCTGTCTCTACTAAAAACACACAAAAAAAATTTAGCCAGACATGGTGGCATATGCCTGTAACCCCAGCTACTCGGGAGGCTGAGGCAGGAGAATCGCTTGAACCCTGGTGGCAGAGGTTGTGGTGAGCCGAGATGGCACCACTGCACTCCAGCCTGGGTGACAGAGTGAGACTCCATCTCAAAACAAACAAACAAACAAACAAACAAACAAAACCTATGACACAATGTTGAGTACTAGACTTTTTGTTAGTACACTTCAACAGATTTAAAAAATCTAATAAACAAGTCAGTCTTAATAATAATAATAATGTTATCTCTGTTGTACTCTAACAATGCCTCACAGGACCTGGCAAAAATTGCTGTTAATCAATATGCCTCAGCCTTGTGTAATAGTTCAAATAGAACAGTTGCCTGCCCTAACCATGCCCGCTTATACGCCCATGAGTCAAGAGAACAGGCAGTCTTTCTGCATACCTGTGTGATAGTGTTCTGTGACATTTGATTTTTTAAGATTACAAAAACCACCAATTTAACAGCTTTATTGAGGTATAATTGATACACAAATAACTGCACCTATTTAAGGTGTATAATGTGATGAATTGGAACATATGCACACACCTATTTGACCATCACCACAATCAAGGTAATAGACATATCCAATACCTCCCAAGATTTTTGTGTTCTTTCTTTTTGTGGTAAGAACACATTTTGTAAGATCTACCCACTCAAGATGTTTTGAAGTGCACAATACCGTATTGGTAACTATAGGCACTATGTTATACAGCAGATATCTAGAACATATTCATCTAGCATAACTGACACGTTATACCCATTGAACAACAAATCCCCAGTCCACCTCCCTGCTCCTGCACCTGGACACTTATTTGATGTTGCTGCACACCTCTTCCCCTTTACATCGAGTTGAACTTCAGTGTATATTGTATTGAGTGACATATTCAACTCAATATTGTCTCTGAGAGTCATCATAATACTTTGTATGCTTGGCTGTAGCAAGAATATATTGCTTCCTTGGCTTCCAAGAAGGGATCAGAGCACCCCTGCTGAGAACCACTGCTCCATGATGCCATGGGATGAAGTTGTCAAGGGTATTGGCTTTGGTATCAGAGAGGCTGGAGTTTGAACACCAGACCTGTCACTGTGTAAGCAGCCTTTGGTAAGATACTTAAGCTTTCTAATTCAATCCCACAAACACGTATTGGATGTACTCTATGCTAAGTACTGTTCCAGGAGCTTAGGCAGTACAGTAGTGGACAAATAGAAATCCCTGCCTTTATGATGCTTATGTTCTAAGAGGGGGAGATAAATGACAAACAATCAAATAAGTATACTATGATGTGGTAGGAGGTGGTAAGTGTCACGGATTAAAGAAAAGTCAAGCAGGGTCTTCAGACATGGGAATGCTGGGGAGAGGGTACAGGCTGCAGTATCAAACAGGGTGGTCAGGGTATGCCTTGCTGAGAAGGTGACATCTGAGCACAGAATAAAAGGGAACTAGCCACATGGCTATCTGTGATAGGTAGAAGCAGTACTGATGAGATCAAGCAATGGGGAAGTAGCAGAGGATGTGGTGAAGAATGGTTGACTTGTCAATTTTTGAAGGTGGATCCATCCTAATTTCATGATAGATTGGGTATGGTGAATGAAAAAGAAATATCAAGAATATCTACAAGGATAAAGATACTACCTACATCTGAGAAAGGGTGTAATTTGGAGCAGGCTTTCCTTTGTTCTTACCCTTTTAAAAAAACTGTAAATTGGCAAATTATAATTGTTACATTTATGGGGCACAAAGTGATGTTATGATATATGCATAAAATACTTTCTTACATTTTCATTGTGGGGAAAGATCAGGAGCAGTGTTTTGGACATATCAAGATGCCTATTTGAAATCTTTGTGGAGGCCAGGTGTGGTGGCTCACACCTGTAACCCCAGCACTTTGGGAGGCCAAGGCAGGCAGATCACTTGAGGTCAGGAGTTTGAGACCAGTGTGGCCAACACGGCAAAATCCCGTCTCTACTAAAAATACAAAAAATAGCCAGGCATGGTGGCTCACACCTGTAATCTCAGCTAGTCTGGAGGCTGAGACACGAGAATCTCTTGAACCCAGGAGGTGGAGGTTGCAGTGAGCCGAGATCACGCCACTGCACTCCAGCCTATGTGACAGAGTAAAGACTCTGTCTCAAAAAATAAAATAAAATAAAATAAAATAAAATAAAATAAAATAAAATAAAGAAATTAAAGTGGAGATGATATTGAGTAGGAAGTTGGATGCAGAAGTCTGAAGTTCAAGGGAAAAGTCCAAGCTGGGGATATAAATTTGGGAGTCATAGGTATAGAGATGGCCTACAAAGTCATGAGCTCAGATGAGACCAACTGGGAAGTAATAGAGATAGAGAAGAAATCCAATGACTGAGTCCCGAGGCCCCACAATATTGAGAGGTCAGAGAAGAGGCACAACCGGCAAAGGAGACTAAGGAGTGTTTGGTGAAGTTAGGGGAAAATCAAGAGATTATGATGTCCTGGAAACTAAGTGAAGAAAGCGTATTAAGGAGGAGGGAGTAATCCACTGTCTTAAATGCTGCTTCTGGGTCAAGGAAGATTATTACCCCCAAGCACTTACAAAAACACTTGGCATATAGGAGCCCTCATAAATGTTTGTTGGATTGAATTAAAAAATTTAAGTATCTTGCCAAAAGTTAGGTACATAGTGATAGGTCTGGCATTCAAACTCCAGTCTCTCTCATACCAAAGCCCATGCCCTTGATGACTCCATCATCTGGCAGCACGGAGCAGTGGTTCTCAGTAGGGGTTCCCTGAGCCCTTCTTGGAAGCCAACTTACAGATTGAGAATGAGGAGGTTATTGGCGACTTAACCGGAGCAGTTTTTGTGGACTAGTACAGGCAAGAGCCTAACTAGAGTGGGTCTAAGAAAGAATTGGAGACAGAGTAGAGACAATGCTTTAGCGATGTTTGCTGTGAATAAGAACAAAGAAATGGGGTAATAAACTGGTGGATGAAGCCTCAATTATCTCCTACATAAAAAATATATTGGTAGGATTGCTCATCTCTTAGGATTACTGAAAGAATTAAGAAGAGAGTCAATAAAAAGTTTTTGAATACTGTGCTAATACATGTATCATATCTATCACATAGTAGGCACTCAATATATGGTAGCCATTATTTTAATAATGTTTATGCTAGACTTAAAAGCATATTCTGATACCATTTAAAAGCATACATATTTTCATGTCTCAGACAAAGAGATGAGTCATTGTGTGGGGGAGCAAAACAAATCACAAAATAAGTTTTGCTGTAGTGCACATCAAACCACTTCTCACACGATGACCTCCAAAGAACACATCTGCTGAGCTTTCTTCGCATTTTTGTTCCCTAGGATGCAGTAATTACATGTAACTACCAGAGGCCTAGGAAAAAAAACTTCTTTCAAAAACACAATCTTCTCTCAAAATGAGAGAAGCATCTCCATGAACAAACATATCTCTTGAATGTGACAGGGCCATAAAGTTTCCTTTTCTGTTTCTTGTATACACATTATTTTTTTCTCTCTCATTCCCCTAATTGCCAAGTTAAATGTCATAGAAGTAAACTGACATGCAAGAATTTTCTCCTGCCCAAACCAATGCTCCTTAAATCTTTTATAGATGGTGAACAAACAATATTACATAAGCTACAAGTTATGAAAACTGAGCAAACTTAAGGAGAGTTTAGTTGTGAAACAAAGCAAAACTTAAAATGAAGTTATTCTGACAAGTATATATTGATATGTATAATTGTTAGGGTGCCATATGTTAATTAGGTGTAAGTGGTAAGAGGCTGGCATGAGAGATTGGAATTATTCTTTTACACAACTGAGCCTGATTGCGTCCCTCCTCTTTGTTAATTATTCAAGTGCTAATATTTCTATTGACAAAGATGTTTTCCAAACAACACATTCTTTAAAAAAATTTTTTTATTTCAATAGCTTTTGGGGTACAAATGGTTTTGGTTACATGGATAAATTGTATAGTGGTGAAGTCTGAGATTTTAGTGCATCTGTCACCCGAGTAGTGTACATTGTACCCAATATATAGTTTTTTATCCCTCATCCTCCTCTCACCCTTCCCCCTTCTGAGTCTCCAAAGTCCATTATACCATTCTGTACGCCTTTGCGTACCCATAGCTTAGCTCCCACTTGCAAGTGAGAACATACAGTATTTGGTTTTCCATTCCTGTGTTACTTAGAATAATGGCCTCCAGCTCCATCTAAGTTGCTACAAAATGCATTATTTCATTCTTTTTATGGCTGAGTAGTATTCTATGGTGTGTGTGTGTGCGTGTGTGTGTGTGTGTATATATATATATATATATAACATTTTCTTTATCTAGTCGTCAGTCAGGGGCACTTGTGTTGGTTCCATATCTTTGCATCGTGAATTGTGGCACTATAAACATACATGTGCATGTGTCTTTTTCATATAATGGCCTATTTTCCTTTGGGTAGATACCCAGTAGTGTGGTTTGCTGGGTCAAATACTAGATCTACTTTTAGATCTTCAAGAAATCCCCATACTGTTTTCTGCAGAGGTTGCACTAATTTACATTCCTACCAGCAGTGTATAAGCATTCCCTTTTCCCCAAATCCACACTAACATCTTCGGGTTTTCACTTTTTAGTAATGGCTGTTCTTGTGGGAATAAGGTGGTATCTCACGAGTGTGGTTGTAATTTGCATTTCCCTGATGATTAGTGATGTTGAGCATTTTTCATATGTTTGTTGGCCATTTGTATATCTACTTTTGAGAAATGTCTATTGGTATCATTTGTTAACTTTTTGATGAGATTTTTTTTCTTGCTGATTTGTTTGAGAAAAACAACACTTTCTATTCTGTTTGTTTCTTTGCTTATTTGTTAATTCCTTCCTGTTTCAAAGGAAAAGGTGTCCTTCCTTTCTAAGACACATCCTTACCTCACCTCCCCAGGGACCTACCTCCATTAATGCCATTTTTTTCTTCCATCACCCAAATCTGTCCTGCTCTGATCAGCATGCCCAAACTTCTGGCATACTAAAAGTCCTTCCTGAGAATCTGTCTCCTCCTCAAGACACCAACTCATTTTTCTTTCTTCCATCACCAAACCCCTCGTAGTCTTCAGTGTTTCATTTTGCAGCCATTCTTTATTCTCCTAAAACCAGATCTTTCCTCCCCTGTGCCATTGAAACTGCTTTGGTGAAGATCACCAAGGACCTAGTAACTGACTAATCTGCTGATTTCCTTTCAGCCCTTGTCCTCTGCAACCTCTTGTGGCATCCTAAACTCTTGGCAACCCGCTCCATCCTGAACTCTGTCCTTTCTCAGCTTCCTTGATACCACTCTGTCCTGGCTCTTGTTGGCCTTTCCCAGGGTCCTCTCCTCAGTCTTCTCCTCTCCTTTCTCTGTGTTCTCCCTGGGAGATGTAATTCACTTCTGTGGCTTTCGTTATAATATGCTGATAATTTCCACATCTATATCTCCAGCCCAAACCCCTCCACTGAACTCCAGCCCTATATTTCCAACTCCTATTGAACATCAGCACCTACATTATTCATAAGCACCTCCAACTCAACATGTTCGTATTCAAACTAATGATCTTCATCCCCTCAGCCCCAGCCAGTGCCCAAACTAGAGATCTGGGAATCATTCTCAATTCTTCCTAGTCTCTGGCCACCCATGTTTAATTTGTTCCTCAATTCCGAAATACCTCTGAAATCCTTCCTTTCCTCTTCTCCATGTTCCATGGGCTTGGTTCAGGACCTCTGCATCTTTTACATGAAATCTCCCCTCCCCTTCCCGGCCCCTACCACCTGTACTGACTTTAACCACACTGAGCTCCTTAGTCTTCTCTGAATGCCCAATAACTTTTTTACACTAAAGAACAGAGTCTAACCTACTTTTCTGAAATGTATTTCTTATATTGCAGAAAATGTCGTCTGCATTCAATTTACAGTATATGCAGACTCCAAGCCAATTATGTGCTATAACTGAATATTCAGTGCATGGAGGCTCTGGGGCAGATGGGTTACAATGTACTTTGTTGCACTAACAGGGCCCAGATGAGCCCCTTCAGGTCTCTGGCTCACCTGCTTGTGACCCCCTCCCTCTGTCCCTCTCTGGAAGTATTATGCAGATTATATAAGAGGAAGACTAATGACTGGATTTCATTCGGGAAACTCTTGTCTTGTTCTGTGCAATGGAAATTTGTAAAAAGAAAATGTCCATTCTTTTGCCCAAAGCAAAATGGAACCCCACGGTGAGCTGGAGAAAGCAGGCTTAATTTCCTGGCAGCAGCCTTTCCCGGTGCCCTCCACTCGCCCTATTTGGAGAGAATAGATCTGATTGCAGGCTCTCTCAGCTCATTGTTAAGAATTACTTAGATTTAACAAAAGTGTATTTTTTAAAGTCTCTGTCTCGTTACATTTTTCTTTCAGAAAAGAAACCCTAGCACAGTATACACTATTTCTTAGCTCTTTCCCTCATTTCTCCAGCCAGAGCACAACTGTAGATCTTAACCACATAATTCCTGGGAGATTATAAGGTCTTTTCACCTCCCATGGTAGTCTGTGGGACTCCTCTTTCCAAAGCCATTCATTCACTTTTTTTTTCATTCAGTCTGTCAGTTCATCAGTGAGTTAGCAAGCATTAACAGCTGTGCATTGGCCACTGTGGTAGCCCCTGAGACAGGCGAAGGGGAGGGATATATAAATGAAACTAGACCCCCTTTAAAAGATCCACAATTCACTGAGGGAGATAGACACCTCTGCCTGGAGAGACACTCTTGTCCTCTGTGCGGGCAATTCCTTATCTTTCAGCACCTAACTCAAATATCACAGGCAGAGTTGTTTGCTGCTACTCTGTGCTCCCCCAGGTGTTTTGCCTACGTCTTCATTGGGGTGCTTGCTGCATTGGATTGAATGTTCTCTGTTATCTCTAGACAGTGACTTCCTTGAGAACAGGGACTGTGACATACTGAGCTTTAGATGTGTAGGGTTTAGTACATCAGAGACAGCTCAAACCATCCCTGTTGAATCAAGTAATTTAAGAACAGTAAAAGGTGGCCGAGTTCAGTGGCTCACGTCTGTAATCTCAGCACTTTGGGAGGCTGATGTGTGTGTGTGGGGGGGTATTGCTTGAGGTCAGGAGTTCAAGACCAGCCTGGCCAAGATGGTGAAACTCTGTCTCTACCAAAAAATACAAAAATTAGCCGGGCATGGTGGCACACACCTGTAGTCTCAGCTACTCGGGAGGCTGAAGCAGGAGAATCACTTGAACCTGGGAGGCAGAGGTTGTAGTGAGCCAAGATTCCACCACTGCACTCCAGCCTGGGTAACAGAGCAAGACCTTGTCTCAAAAAAAAAAAAAAAAAAAAAGAAAGAAAGAAAAAAGAAAACAGAAAAGCAAAAGGTAATGTTAGACTGTAGAGTGAGTTCCAATCATATTGCCGTTGGAGGGCAGAGGCTCACCTGTCCTCTGAGTGCCCTCTTCTCCAGCCAGGCAAACCTGCTTGCCATTCCACAGCTAATCAGGGATTCACATTGCTCCAGCTCCCAGAGATCCTGCTCTTAGCTTATCTCTCCGTTGGAGCCCAGGGCTTCTCAAATCATGTGGGGGATCTTATTATAACACAGATTCTGAGTCAGTAGGTTTGGAAGTGGGACCTGGGATTCTGTGTATCTAATGTGCTCCCGGGTAAAAGCCGATGCTACTAGTCCAAGAACCACACTTCGGGTAGCAAAGACTCCAGCTAGCTTTTCCTAGTGGGGTCTTCTAGTCACCTAAGTCAGGACCACCATGTATGGTTATGTAGAAATGCTTTGTGCCAAAACACCCAGCCAAGGAGACCAGTGATGGTTGAAATCTAAACCATGCTCACCCCAGCCCTGCACTCTGGTACTGGCCACATCCAATGGGTGGAAGGGGCACATTTCCCCATTTTTTTCCAGTTCCCACAAGGGTTCTATAAGCTACTTGCACCCTCAGGACTATATCCATTAGAAGTAAGCACCTTTTCTAATTCATACAAAGGTGCCATATGGTCCAGCAGCCTTGGCCATGGGTGACACCCCAACCCACCTCACCATTTATCCTTTGCTCCTTTCTGACTGATCCCTCAGGAGGATAGTTTTATATGTGATTTGAGTCAGCTCTGTCTCTTTTATGTGCACACCTATATTTGCTGATACGTGAAAAGTAACAGGATGTAAAAGAGCACTGTACTCTTCATCAAAAGCCTTCTTTTTTTTAACTAACTTCATGACTACAGGCAAAGTACATAAACCCTCTGAGCCTTGGTTTCCTCATTTATCAAATGAGTACTGGTAGGATCTACTTTACTGGCTTCTCTAGGTTATTGTAAGGATCAAAATCAGTAACCTAGGGGAAAGCCCTTTGTAAATTGTAAGGTTCTGTACAAAGTTAAGGATTATTACAAAGGGACTAGATGGCATATCTTTAAATCCCTCTGCAATTCTCCCCAGCTCCAGAGCTCAGTGCCCTGCATGTGGTGGCTTCAGAGCCCACTACTGGTTGACTAACCCAGGCATGAGCACTCTCTGAATTCTTTCTAACAAAGCCCAGCTTACCTTGGTGAATAGTGCTGTGTGCTAACTTCTGTAGAAACTGTGACCCAACTCCATCAGCCTGCATATTCAGCAAGAAGATAACATCTACAATGTGATCATAACAGTTTAATGGGAATTAGGCAGTATAGAAACACCAAAGTAAAGACACCAAATTCCAGATAGATGGTTTCAAGAGTAATCTTTCACTGCTATTTTTTTTTCAGATTTGGAGGGTTGACTCACCTGTTTATATGCTAAAAAGAACCCCCTTATTTTGATTTCTGAATACTTTTTCTCCTAGTAGTCAAACTTATTATGGAATAAAACATTTTGATAATTGCTTTTTAATATGATGAGAGGTTGGAACCTTTCCCAATGACAAGGAAATGAGGGAATATAATGGAATGATGTCTTGTAATTTTTATAACTTCCAAATAGCAAATGAGAGAGTTGTTCATTTATTCACTGAAGTTTCCTTCCAGAATCACAGAATTACTCCTACACAGCAATTAGAAGAGGAAGATGAATGTTTAAGCGTTCGCCGTAACTTGTCTTTCTGGGGAGGAGGGGACTAGGGTTTAAGTTATTGGCAATGGGAAAAGTTAATTAACAAATAGAAAATTTTAGATATTACTTATCTGTATTCTGAAAAGGTTTTCTAAATTGAGAAACTGAATAAACCTTGACTGTAATTCTCAAAGAGTTTCTTTTAAAAATGAAGCCAAGGTAAATAATCTAGATGTTTGTATTTTAAGTGTTAATATTAGCTTTAAAAAATATGGTTCTTTTGGAATGGGGAGCTTTCCTACTTATCACTTTTCAGAGTCCACAGCTAGGCAGCTCAGTAGGTAGGAGCCACATGTTCAGTCCCCTGTAGGCCTCTCAGCTTCTGTCCATTCTAACATCACAGCCAACCTTGCCAGTGTGTGTCATGGCTCACAAAGGTACTGGCCAAGAGAGTGGGGAGGGCTTCAAACAGAAACCATTCTCACTTCTGAAGAAACAGCTCAGAGTTGATGACTTACTCCCAGTGCCACATTTTCTTTACACAAGGAGAGATTTGTAACCTGTCATGAATTATTTTCTTAATTGCCAGAAAGGCCAGAATGAATTTCAGCATTCAGTTGCAGTGACTTCTTTATCTTTAGTTCCTAGTCCATTCATGTTTTTCCTTTTCTGGTGGAGTTATGGAGTTGCAGATATTTTTCTTATCTTTACTTTAACCCACCTGGCTATATTCCTATATTCATTCTCGCTCTCTCTCTCTCTCGTAAGCTGCTTCAATTCCTTTTTAGAAGTTGGTAGCTGTTAGATTTAGGGACAGATGACTCACTTGGTAGTGTATCTCAGTGGGCAAAGGTTACTTCATCTTTTACTTTGAAATTTTATTTCTTTTTGACACTTCTCTTCATCTCTACTTGATATTTTTTTCTCACCTATGTCCTTTATCAGTTAGCTCTGAGAAAGGAATAACAAAAAATGAATGAAAAAGGACAACATGTGTGTCAATATCCTGTGTTTTTAGCTCCTCTGAGAGCATCACTGTTTTGCTGAAGGTTGTGTATTTCTGCTTAGAGTGAAAAAGCAAAAAAAAAAAAGCTTTTGAAGATGTATTTTATCTCTTCTTGCTCTAAACCAAGAGTTTAGTTATTACAACAAAGTCACTCATTTGCTATTTTCTTCAAACACCTCCCTAATCCAAATATACATGATTTTCAAGCTACACAATTATTTTTTTCTGGAAAAAGATGGTGTCTAAATAAAAGAGATTTTTCCCCCTGTCTGCTGTTTTAGTGTTTTACATGCTATGGTTTGTCTCCATCATTTATTCATAAACTCATCCTTCGATAATCATTCATTCATTCAAAAACATTTATCAAGAGCCTCACTTTGTGCTAGGTCCTTTGCCAGGCCCTGAGCACACAAAGATAAATAGGACAGAGATTAAAAGTCCCTATCCTCAAGGAACTGGGTATAAGGAAGAAACAAAAGTGTCCTCAAAGAGTTTACACATCAGTCAGAGATACAGACACAGACACAAATAACTACAATGCAACATATAATTTATGTGCTATGGAGGATATAAGTAAAGTTTATGACAACACAGAGATGCAGTGACTAATGCTAAGTTGGGAAGGATGAGGAAGGCTTCACAGAGGAAGTAGTTTTTAAGTTGATTCTTGAAAGGTGAGTTCATCGTCAAAGTCTGAAGGTATGAGAGAAAGGCATTCCAGGCCGAAGGGGCAGCATAAGGAAAACCTAGAGGTATGGAAGTGCTTGCTGTGTTCGTGTTGTTAGATGAGGGGAGGATGGTGAGAGAGGAGGCTGGGAAAGAAACTGAAGCATTCAGAAGGCCAAGCTAAGGTTTCTAAGGATCAGCCAACACTCAGAGGCCTTCTCAATTGGCTTTCAAACTTCTTTCCATCCTATTCCAGTTGTTGTCTCCCATTTTCCATGCCATTGCTCTTGGTGGGTATAGTGAATGAACTGGATTCCATGGCTTGATTTTCAGTACTCATTAAAGGATTTGTACCTTGGCTTCTTTTTGCTTCTTGCTGCCTTGGGTCATAACTCACTTTCGCCTCCAGCCCTTGGGATCCAAAGCCAACCACCTTTGGCCTGTGTCATGGTTAATTCTCTGCTCCTATCCCCAATTTTCCTGTATTCCTAAGAAAGGGCATGGAGCAATGTGTTCAGACGGAGTCTGTTCTAGTAGCATGGTGCTATGGAATGCTGACTAGTACAATCTAACTTGCTGTTGCTAGAGGCTGGGTGTGTTCTTGCACCAAAGATCACCCCAAAAAGCAGAATAAAAGTGAAATGAACTTCATATTTTAGAAAATTGGGTTTTGAAACCTCAAGATTCTATTCATAAGGACAAATATCACAATATCATGGCACCAGTTGCTTCTTGGAAAATAAAATAGGAAAATGTGAATGATTGAGCTGCAATAAAGATGGGCTGATTTTCACCTGAAATATATTTCTTTTATCTGCATTTTTTCATTATATAGGGTGCATGGAAAAGTTTAAAAGTATGTATCTGTTCAGTACCATAAAAGTATATATCAATTCAGCACTAAATAAAGGTATATATCATTGATATCTTTAGGCATTTTAGTGTAGTAGTTCATATTTTATCTGTTGTTTTTTTTAACTTTCTTTTCCTTGGTGTGGGTTTGAGTGAGTAAGACAGATATGGATTTGAATTCAGGTTTTGCCACATACTAGTCATGTGACCTAAAGCAAGTCAGTTAATTTTTTGAAGTCTTAATTTTTCTGTAATATGGAGATAATAAGTAGTACTTCATTATAGGGATATTGTGAAGATTATATAAGATAATGCATATAAGGCATTCAGCACAGTGCCTGATACATAGTAAGTATTCAGTAAGTTTTTATTATTGCTGTTGTTATCATTATCATTGTTATTTTATTATGTTTCATCTGATATCTTCATTCCCAATTCTGTTCTTAAAATGTTGTCTCTTCAGTATACCCAACGTGACCAATATTAGGGAGGCTGAAGGATTCAGAAACTTCACAGATGGAAGTAAGTACAAGGGTCATCAGTCATCTCTACTTAGAAGTTCAATACCATAACTGACATCAGTGAGAGAACAACCATGGATCGTCAACTTCACATTAATTTCTGTGATGTTACCCCAAAGAGATAATCAAGAAATACTGGATACCCAAAGACATCAAATAATATTTCCTCAAACTTTTCTCCACCCCCTGTATACCTAAGAAGCTCAGGAAAAATATATTCCAGACTTAAACCAGAAACACTTGTTTCATTGGCCAGAGTTACTTAAATAACCTTGCCAGGCCTCATAGTTTCAAGGGAGCTGTTACTACACCCTGGGATTCCTGCCCCAAAGGTACCCTGACTATTGAGCTCTTACCTAAGAGCACTGGAACTAACTTGTGTCAGACAGAATTGCTGCTTTGTCCAGGAAAGAATATTTGTATGGCCCAGGTAACTGGTCTTTGATAAAAGTATAGAACTCTCCCATACTCAAAAACATCCCATCCATTTTTAAAATCCCAACCCACTGTTAATTGAGCAAATAAAGGGCCATGCATATTTAGTGTGCTTATTTAGTTATTTCTGGGTTATTTGAAAGCCTTGTAAACTAACGGAGCACATATACTGACTCACAATCATTTTTTACCAATTGACTTTCCCTCTTTATATTTCCTCAAGTAAGCAATTATTGTAAAGCAATTATTCTCTTCTTCTTAGTAGTAGTGTTGGGCAAGTAGTGAGAGGTGCTTTTGCAAAATAGACAGGTTTTCTCTCCACCACTTATGTCAACATCCTAAAAAGCATCAGATATAAAATATGATGACTAGAATCATATCCTGTGTTTCTCCAGCCTTACCAGTATGAATGGACTCACACTGTCAGTAATAAACTGGATTTATTCCTTGGGACCTTGGGACTCCTTAGGAGATGCCTCACATGTACTCACAAGTAATTCTATTGCCTTCTTGGCATCTTCTGGGTATCTATCTCCATATCGGCTGAGCGCCTAATAGTCATGGCTATCTCCTGTTGCATCTGGCTTATGGAAGCTACACAGTACGCTGTTTTTCAATAGGAAACGAAGTCTCGCTCAGAGAGGAACTTAAGCAGAGATGGTGGATCCCAGTGCCTCCCACTGGGCTCTTACTGCCACATAGATGGTCCCTAAAGCCGTGGGACCAGGTAATATCACCTAGTAAGAGTGTAGATAGAGAGAGGGGCCTAGGTCCAAACCTTAAGGAATTGCAGCATTAAGAAGTCTAGTAGAATGAGAGGAGCCTACAAAGAACACTGGGAAGGAAAGGCCAGTGAGGTAGAAGGAAAATCAGAAAGACACGGACACCAAGAGTAGAAAGAGTTTCAAGAGGCAAGTAGTCAATGGTCTTTCATGCTGCTGATGGATCAAGTAATTTGAGGGCCCTAAAGTGTCCACTGGATTTGTCAAAATGAAGATTGCTGGTGAGATTATTCATAACTGCCTCAGTGGAGTAATGAGTAAAGAAGCCAGATGTAAGACAGCCAAAGAATGAATAGCAGGTAAGGAAGTGGAGATGGCACAACATTTGAAGGCATCCTATGAAGGAGTTTTACTGTGAAGGGGAGAAGGGAAATCTTGGAGGAGATATGAGGTTACAGGATTTTTTTTCAAGATGGGAGATAATAGAGTAAGTTCAAATGCTGATGGGAATGTTCTAGTAGGGATGGAGTAATTGAACATGTAAAAGAGGATAAGCAAAGGAATAAATGCCTTGAGTGGGTCAGAAGTTTTGGGATACAGGTCACAAGTGGTGAGGTTGGTCTTCAAGAGGGAAGAGTGGTGTATTAAGTCTGTTCTCATGCTGCTAATAAAGACATACCTGAGACTGGGTAATTTATAAAGGAAAGAAGTTTAATTGACTCACAGTTCCACATGGCTGGGGAGGCCTCACAGTCATGGTGGAAGATGAATGAGGAGCAAAGTCACTTCTTACATGGCAGCAAGCAAGACAGCATGTGCAGGGGAACTCCCCTTTATAAAACCATCAGATCTTGTGAGATTTACTCACTATCATGAGAACACCATGGGAAAGACCTGCCCCCATGATTCACTTACCTTCCACCAGTTTCCTCCCATGACACATGGGAATTATAGAAGCTACAATCCAAGATGAGATTTGGGTAAGGACACAACCAAACCCGGTGAAGAGGGCTTGTGCAGATTAAGATAGAATCGTGGGTTTGGTAATGAAAACATTCATTAAATGAACACATTCATTCAATGAACACATTCATTCAATGAACACATACGAGGCACTATTTTAGGCTATGTCTGAGGATTCTGTGAAATAGACCAGTCCTCATTCTCATGTCATGGAGTTTTCAATCTAAGGGAGAATACATATGAAAACTTTAAAACATGTAGTATATCGTAGAATTTCAGAGAGAGAGAGAGAGAGAAGTGTTATGAAGAAGCATAAAACAAGCTAAGGGGTTAGTGGGAAATTGAGTGTATGGGGAGTTGAAGTGGTTATTTTTAAAAGGGTAGCCAGAGAAGGAGATTCTGAGGAGTAGAGACCTAAAAGAATGTGAGGAAAGAATGTTTCAGGGAGAGGGAACAGTGGGCAAAAAACCTCCAGGAAATGAACACATTAGAAGAACTTGTGGAAGAAGGCAAGTGTGACTAGAACCTAGTGAAGAAGGGTTGGAGTCAGGGTTGGAGAAGTGAGTGTGGGAAATTTATGAACATCCTGGCAAGCCATGGCAAAGACTTTAGATTATATTCACAGGCAGTGAGAAGCACTGGAGGATATTAAGTAGAGGAGTGACATGATCTGAATTACTCTTTAAAATGATCAGTCTGGCTACTCTATAGGGAATGAATTGTAGAAGAGCAAGAGAAAAAGCAGGGAAACACTAGAACCTTTGGCAAAAATGTTAAGTGAGACCAGTCAGCATGGCTATGTGCTTTCCTCCAGAGAGGTTTATATGCTCAGGAGCTGGCACAGAGTAGATGGAAAGTTGGGCTTAACCACCATTGAGGTTTTGCAAGACAAGTCGATGGAGGGAGACAGGGATAAGTCATTTGAAAATATATGCAAGAGGGTGATCATAATATTGGATCGTGGAGTCTAAGTTGGGTAAGGAAGGAAGCAAAGACATGAGTGTTTCAATTGGTCCTTGAAAAAGTGATAAGTTTAATGGATTGGATGCCTAAGTAAGAGTCAAAGAATAGTTGGAGTGGGAAAACTATAGGAAATGAGCTGGAATGGTTGGAGGTGGTAGTGTGTGGCATGCTTGAAGTTAAAATTTTGCAGATGGTGCATTACATTTTTTCAATAACGTAAAGATCTAAGGTATGACTATGAGAGTAAATGGCTGCCATGGGATGAGGGGGAGAAGAGATGAAGAAAAAAGGAGAAAATTATGGATCTGAGTGGCCAGAGTGTAAGATGAATTCTATACTTTGATGTTGAAGTCACCAGAAATACTAGTAGTTTTGGCTGAGAAGACACGAAGGCAGGTATTGAAATCTTCAATGAATAACTAGGAATGACTGGTGGAGGTGGAGGGTGATGATAGATAACTGCAGCAAGGAGAGGATTCTTCTGTTATCTCAAGGAAATATAAAATGAGGTCATCAGCTGAGAATGAGGGGTGTATGAAGCTTAAGGAGACACAGGATAAGGTATGAAATAAATGTTATGGATAATGAGAAAATGAACTTACCAGGGAAATGTACCAGGATTGACTTGTGGTATTAAGTGCCATTCGATATCTGTGATCATGAATTTAAAGTGAAGGCAGGTATTCCAGTTCTGTGATTGTCTCTAGAAACATGTTGGCTCAGGAGCTGGGTTCCTTCAGAGTTGAGTTTTGCCAGGCGAATACTATGGGGGAGGGGAGAGAGAGCGAGCCACAGACCAGGGTGGGGGGAGAAGAGCACAGATCAGGGAGTTGCAATGAAGTGATTATAATAATGGCTCATGGAACCTAAGTTGGACAAGTAAGACAGGACAGGAGGAAGCTGAAATTTGAGAAAAAGTGATGAGTCACTGGATTGGAGGTCACGATGCAGTCAAAATACTTACGTGTTTCTGAATCCTAGCTTAGACTAAAACCTGAATGACTCTCCCTCCGCATACCCCATTGACAGAGCCAAATCCTAGCATCTACCCAGCTAACTGGATCCATTGTGCAGCAGTTGATTGTTAAAACATTTGTACAATGGTTGATACAACAGAATATATACATATACATATATACACATATATACGCGTATATATGCATATATGCATATATATACAAATATACATATGTATACATATGTATATATACAAATATACATATGTATACATATGTATATATACAAATATACATATGTATACATATGTATATATACATATACATGCATATGTGTATATATACATATATGTGTATATGCATGTATATATGCATATATACACATACACATATACATATATACACATATACACATATACATATATACATATACATATATACACATATATACATATATACATATACATGTATATACATACATACGTATACATGTATATACATACATATATGCATACATATATATGTATGCATACATACACGCATACATATATATGTATACATACATACACGCATACATATATATGTATACATACATACACGCATACATATATATGTATACATACATACACGCATACATATATATGCATACATACATATATGCATACATATATGCATACATATATGCATACATACATGCATGCATACATATATGCATACATACATATATGCATACATATATGCATACATATATATGTATACATACATATATACACGTATACGTATACATGCATATATACACATATATGTATATATGTATACATACATATATGTACATATATACATACATATGTATACATACATATATGTGCATATATCTACATGTATATATGTATCTATGTATATAAATATGTATATACATAGATACATAGATACATATATACATAGATACATATATACATACATATATGCATATGTACATATATGTGTATACGTATATGCATATGTACATATATGTGTATACGTATATGCATGTGTACATATATGTGTATACGTATATGCATGTGTACATATATGTGTATACGTATATGCATGTGTACATATATGTGTATACGTATATGCATGTGTACATATATGTGTATACGTATATGCATGTGTACATATATGTGTACACGTATATGCATGTGTACATATATGTGTACACGTATATGCATGTGTACATATATGTGTACACGTATATGCATGTGTACATATATGTGTATACATATATGCAGATACATATATACATATATGTGTATACGTATATACAGATACATATATACATATATGTGGATACGTATATACAGATACATATATACATATATGTGGATACATATATGTGTATATATATATATGTATATACACACACACACATATTTTGGAGGGGGGACAGAGTCTCGCTCTGTCACCCAGGCTGGAGTGCAGTGGTGCAATCTTGCCTCACTGCAACTTCCGCCTTCCAGGTTCAAGTGATTCTCCTGCCTCAGCCTCCCTAGTAGCTGGGACTACAGACACCTGCCACTACGCCCAGATAATTTTTGTATTTTTGTAGAGACAGAGTTTCACCATGCTGGTCAGGCTGGTCTTGAACTCCTGACCTCAGATGATCCACTGCCTCAGCCTCCCAAAGTGCTGGGATTACAGGTGTGAGCCACCGCACCCGGCCCAATGGAATATTTTAAATTACTGGATAGTTACATATAGCCTTTGGCTTTACTTTAGCTATATAAACACAAGTCCTAATGATTTCCTAAAGTCTATCGAGAGTGCCCTTTGGGATAGTCAAGCCCATTCAGGTTTTGTAAACACCCTTTCCTGAGGTCCATCAAACTTTAGGAAATTCACAAATTTTGGTGATAATCATAAAGAAATTTGACTCTGAATCCTTGCATAATTTTGCTACTGAAACTGCAAAATCTCAATTCTCTGCTTTACAGTACACTCTGTGGAAGAACATGTTCTTCCAGGATCTGGGTTAGAGAGCATTTGGTTGAGATCACTTGGGTAACAAATGTATTCATTGATGACTTCAAAACAAGACCCAAGACCCAAGGTTTTGTTGTTGTTGTTGTTTGTTTGTTTTTGCTCTTTTGTTTTTTAGGGTGAGTCCTCTGTCATCCTAGGGGATGACCCCACTTTCCCAGACAGAGGTTAGGTCAGTCTTTGGGATTTTTTTTTTAATCCCAGAATTTTAATCCTACTATCCTGGAAGACTATCCATCTCTTCGTGATTCCTCTCAAAGGGGCCCAGGGGTCATCGTATAGATGATCTTGTCCTCTGGTCTGTCACTTCAGAGTTTCTGATGTTCTGGAAGTTTCTGGACTTCTTATGTTCTGGCCTGTCAGCTCAGAGTTTCTGATGTTCTGGAAGTTCCTGGACTTCTTGTTTCTGGCCTGTCAGCTCAGAGTTTCTGATGTCACTTTGCAGATCAGGTTCCTACCATACCCTTGCTTCTCTTAAAAAGAAACTATCGGCCGGGCATGGTGGCTCACGCGTGTAATCCCAGCACTTTGGGAGGCCGAGGCAGGCAGATCACGAGGTCAGGAGATCGAGACCATCCTGGCTAACACAGCGAAACCCCGTCTCTACTAAAAATACAAAAAATTAGCCGGGCGTGGTGGTGGGCGCCTGTAGTCCCAGCTACTTGGGAGGCTGAGGCAGGAGAATGGCGTAAACCCGGGAGGCGGAGCTTGCAGTGAGCCAAGATCCGGCCACTGCACTCCAGCCTGGGTGACAGAGCAAGACTCCGTCTCAAAAAAAAGAAAGAAAAGAAACTATCAAAATACTGTTGAGTTTTTTTTTAAAGCCATTTCACTCTAACTGTATGCTAGCCAGTCAATCAGTTAGAAAGTCCTTATAAGGGAAGTAGTATAATATGAGTTAGCACGGGAACTCTACAAGTAAACTGATTCAGTCCCCACCACTTACTAACTGTGACCTTTGTACCTAACTGGTAAGTCTCAGTTTTTTTATCTGTATAATATGGTTAATAATAGCTGGGAAGATTAAAAGAGATAAATCCTATAAATTACATAGTGCAACCTATGGCTCATTGTAAGTGTTCTAGAAATGTTTGTCATTATTATTATTGCATTATGCTAGAATGCAAGCACTACAAGAGCAAGAATTTTTGTCTGTTTTGCCCATTGCTTTATCCTCAGTGCCTGGAACACAGCTTGGCACACTACAGGCACTCAGTGATTATTTGTTGGATAAATTAATAATATGTGTCTTGTTTCTTGTAATTCCCACAGTTTGGTATATCTAAATAATTATTAAAACCCTGAATCCTAAAATATTATGGTTGGAAAAACCTGAAAAATCAAAGCCAAACTATATAGATTCAAATTTCAAATCTCCCACTTACTAGCTGTGTGACATGGGCAAAGTTACTTGACCACTCTGTGTCTCAGTTTCCTCATGTGTAAAATGGAGATGATGATAACAGCCTCTAACTCATTGGGTTTTTATGAGCATTTTACAAGTTAATATATGTACCTGGCATATAATCAATGCTGTATGTATTAGCTAGTAGTAGTAGTAGTAGTTACTGAGTTAGGGATCTTCTTAATTTCAGCCCAACATATATCAATTGATTGAGTTAGGTACTTCTCAGCTGGAATGAATGTCACTTTTCCAGATTTCTGGAACTATGTAATTGCTTCTGTGAAAGACAGCGGATTTGTGTGCCTCACGTCTCTGTGCTATATCTGGTAGCTTTTCGCTGTAACATTTAGATTTCAAATTCAGCATTATTTACTTTGTCATCAAAATGAGAATATGTACTTTTCTTGGTGCTGGAAGTATGTTCTGTACCAACATTATTCAGAGTCTTCATCATCTTTTAATTTCCAGTGCCTGGTACATATTAAAGTTCAGTTAAATACTAGTTATTTGTTGAGGGAATGTACCTTTCTTCTATCTTTGCCATATGATTTTACAGAGATAGCAGGAGTCAGCAAACATCTCCTGTAAAGTGTCAGAAAGTAAACATTTTAGGCCTGGGGGCCAGACAGTCTCTGCCACAGCTATTCAACCTGTGCTGTGAAAGCAGCCACAGACAATGTATAAGCAAATGGCTGTGGCTGTGTTCCCATTAAAACTTTATTTACAAAAACAGGTGGCCAGCTCACAGGCCATCGTTTGCCAACTCCTGGTTTATAGGGTGGCAAGAAGCTTAGAGGCAAAAATAAATAAGAGTGGTAAATCTAGTTAAAAAACATGTACTCTAATGGGTTGTAAGCATTGAATTTCCACTTAAACTGTTGAGTGGAGGTTTAAGTCATAGACAATTTCACCTGAATTCTAAGTTTTTCTATTGGATGTTGTCTGGATCTGTTTTACCTATGTGGGTAAACGAATCAAACAGCAAAGACCAAAACAAAATTAACTATCCATAAATGAGTTTGAAGGCCAAGAGTACAGTAGTTCAGGCTTAGTGCTTATTTATTCTCTTGGCTTGTTATACATACTTGATTCTTTTTGTGTACCAATAGTTGTACATCATATGACTTAGGGTGTGGCTGGTTAGTGGTTCACAGGTACGGTAAAGGACTCCTGGGGAATCTTACTTTTTTTTTTAACCTATTTCTTCTACCCTCAAACCTACACTATAAAGTCTCTACATACTCTTCCTTTTTAAAATGTGGCAGAAAACAACAGGGAAAAATGCTTATTTATTCATTCATTCAATAACTGACTAAGCACCTAGTCTATGCCAATGTTTATAGAAACTAGAGGAGGAAGATAAAAGGTTGAAAAAAATGCACCACCTATTCCTGCTATTATAGAGCTCACAAGCTAGTAGGGAAGACAGACTGGAAAACAGGCAGTAACACTTACAATTCAGGGTGGTATTGTTAACGTCATTGGAAAGCACTGGCTAGTCCCAGAATTGTAAAATCATAACGTATATTATTTGGATGCTAAAGACTTACGTTGGAACTCCAGGAAGTCTAGAGCTGGTAGCTGGTGTAAGTAAAATTAATCACTGCTATAGCAGTTAATTTTATATGCATATGGATGTGCTTTAAACTAAATCTTATCCCTAGAAAGAATCCACTCAGAGAATAAAGAATTTTTCTAATTTGGTTAGCTTATGAAGTAGCCATTAATGATCCGAATTTGTTTGACATTTGTGGGGAAAGGTTGTCTGAAGAAGATGACAAACCCAAAGGGACCTGGAGTCAGCGGCCTTCGTTCTCTCATGATCAATACCAGACTGCACAGAACAGAGTGCAGAAAATCAGGGGGAAATGTCACTTGTTATAAATATGTACCATGACTAACTGATGTATTTGGCGTAGGAGAATAATTGGAAATTCTATTTATGGTCCTATTTACACTTCTATTGTCAAAATTAATGATTCACTATGAGTGAGAATTTTTGCCTATATTCATTACCAACATTGCCTGTGACTAAATTAAAATGTGTTTGTATTTCCACGAATCTTGATTTTCATGGCAAAGCTCCAGACTCAGTCAATTTTTATGTGCTAAGATCTCTGCCCAGTAGCCTACAGTCTTCCTTAAATTAAGAAATCCTTACCCTTCAAAAGAGACATTTATTTTTAATAAGTTTTATTAACTACTGAATAGACACAAAAGAAATGTATACCATAGGTATAGAGAATAACAATAGCACAAACTCTGAAGTAGCCACCATTAAGGAACAAGAAGTAAGCTCGTATTTTAAAAATTAAAATGATTTTTGTAAGGGTAATGTATCGCATGGTACAAATTCAAAATGTACAAAATGTACAAAAAAACTGCCATTTTTCCTGTCTCCAGTATGTAAAGCATTTCCTCATTCTTTTTGTTAATAGCTGCATAGTGTTGTATATTTAGCATCACTTATTTAATCAGTCACCTACTGATTCATATTTAGGCTTTTTCTGATATTTTCCTGTTACCAAAAAATGCTGCAACGACTAACTTTGTATGTAAATCACACATACATGAGTACATCTGTAGAATAAATTTCTAGAAGTTGATCTGTTAGGACAAAAGGCATGTGAATTTTCATAGAAAGACAATTTATACTTTTACTACCAATGTACGAGGCATGCTTGTTTTCCCATATTTTCGTCCACAAAATGTGTCATTAAACTTTGTCAATGTTGTAGGTAAAAATGGTATCGTGGCGGAGTTTAAATTTGCATTTCTTATTATTACTGAAGCTGAGCCTCTTTTTATGTGTCAACAGCCATTTATATTTGCTCTTCCACGAGCTGCTTGCTCATCTTCACTTACTTTTCTATAAGGCTTATTGGTCTTTTACCGATTTGTAAACACAATTTATTTAGGGAAATTTGCTCCTTGATAATAATCCTCTTTCCTCTCAGTTTACTTGTATTTTCATTTTGTTTAGGTGATTTTTGCCATGCAGAAATTCTTTTTTTGGGGGGCGGGGGAAGATAACATCCTGCTCTGTCACCCAGGCTGGAGTGCAGTGGTGTCATATTTCACTGCAGTCTCAAATTCCGGGGCTGAGCAATCTTCCCACCTCAGCCTCTAGAGTAGCTGTGACTACAGGTGCATGCCACCATGCCCAGCTAATTTTTGTTGTGGTTACAATGAGGTCTTACTGTATTGCTCAGACTGGTCTCAAACTCTGGCCTCAAGTGATCCTCCTGCCTTGGCCTCCTGAAGTGCTGGGATTGCAGGTGTGAGCCACCGCACCCAGCCAGAAATTCTTTATTATTATGTAATCAAGTGTATCAATCCTTATAAAAAATGTTTTCTGGGTTTAGTGATGTATCTAGAAAGGTCTTTTTTACTCTGAGGGTAAAAACAGACATTTAAACAGAATCGTGATTCATGAGTTTTCCTGCTGCAGAGTTACAATACTATTTTACAAGTAGTATCTTTATATCTGACCTCTAGCACTGAATGGAATGAACTGGGTAGAAAGGATTTTGCACAGTGAACCTTCACTCGTGGAACCCAGTTGCTATGGAAATTTGATCCAGCTCTGTTGCTTAAAAAAACACTTATTATTTGTCTATTACGAGTAAAATACTGTGATAGGCACCTTGTGAGATACCAATATGAAACAGAAAAAAATAGACCTTGTCCTCCAAAGAACTTGTACTGTAGTGTGGGAGATAGGTGTATTTATAAAACGAGGGAGTGAAGAGGGCAGTGTTGTGAGTGGTATATAGGGGTGAGTGGTTGGGCTCAATGTAGGTTGAGTATAGACCTAGTTATTACTGATGAATGATGTTCTTATGTAGAGAAGGGGTTAACAGGCTTTATCTGTACAGAGCCAGATAAATATTTTTGGCTTTACAACTGCTTAATCTGCATGAACAATGAAAGTGGCTGTATCCCCATGAAACTTGGTTTATGAACTGAAATATGAATTTCATGTAATTTTCACTTGTCATAAAATATTATTTTTTACATGTTTTCAAGCATTAAAAAATGTGAAAAACACTCTTAGTCATTGGCCATACAAAAACAGATGTCAGGCCAGATTTGGTCCACAGGTCATAGTGTGCCAACTCCTGAGGTAGAGGAATAATTGTGAAATCTTATCCCGGGGGGAAATGATTTCAGAGCGACCTATCAATTACTGAAAGCCTCAAAACTGACTTGAAATTCATCCCTTTATTTAACTTGTGCAACAAGAATCTGGAAGCAATGAATGGGGAAGCCATGAGTATGTGACCTACTGCTGCTTAGCTAAACACTGCTTTGAGGTGAAGAGGATGGAGTTCTTTGAGTCGAATTCACCGATTCCTTCTGTTAAACTGCCTTTCACCTAATATTTCTGTCAGAGGATCTAGAAACTATGGTGATTGATGCCATAGAAACACACAGCGAGAGAGCAGGGTGATGAGTTTGTGGATTGTGGCATGGCTGAGAGGCAAAAAGCTTTTTAGCTGCCAATCTTGAGGTAAAATAATGGAACAAAATGCAATGCAGCTAGCATGCAGGGAGCTTTTCTGTTTACAGAGCACTTTTACATATATTATCACCTTTAATTTTACTCAAAACTCATGATAACTCTGTGGGGTAGATATTTTTATGATTTAATAGATAAGGATCTGAGCCTTTTCTTATGGTACTATTCACATTGCCTTAAGTATAAGGACCAGGTGTCCCTCAATGCTAAGGCTAAAACCACAATTAATAAATGATAGTGAGAAACATGATGATAATAAAAGTATGCAATTCATTGGATGTTGGCTCTATTTCAAACACTGAGCTAGGCAATTGACATGTGATGCCTCATTTTGGCCTCACAGCTGCTCGATTATGGAATCATTTGGCCATTGTGCTTAGGATCACAAGCTTTGGAGTCAGAAAGGCCTAGGTTCAAGCCTTGGTTCTGCCACTTAGAGCTTTGTAACCTGGGAAAATTTAGTGAACGTCTTGGAATTTCAGTTTTAGGATCTGTAAAAGATGGGTGACATAATATTACCTACTTCTAACTATAGTGGGAGATAATGAATGTAAAATGCTTAGCATGGTGTCTCACACCTTCTTAGTGCTCAGTAAATCTTCATTACTACTACACAGAGCTTAAAATAAGCGAGTGATTAAAATAATTTAATAGAATCCACACACTTGGCATTCAGACCTTTTTGATATAGTCAAGTGTATCGACTAAGTTTGCAACTTCTTGGAAGTTGCAAAATACTAGAAAGAGTCATGTGTCCCAGTTTTCCCCAATGGTGACATCTTATATAGTTGTAGTACAATATCAAAACTAGAAATTTGACATTGGTATAATACTGTTAGGTAAACTAAAGACCTTATTCGGTTGTCCACTTTTTAACATGCACGCACGTGTGTGTGTGTATAGTTCTGTACAGTTTTACCTCAAGTATAGATTCATGCAGCTACCACCACAATCAAGATACATAACTGTTTCCATTACCACAAAATAACTCCCTTTTGCTAACTCTTTGGATTTGCATGTAACTCCCCACAATCCTTGTTCCATGGAAACCACTAATCTGTTGTTTTTGTCATTTCAAGAATATTAAATAAATGGAATCATACAGTATATCAACTTTTGATATTGATTTTTTTCACTAAGCATAATGCCATTGAGGTCTATCCAAGTCATTGCATGTTACCAATTGTTCATTCCTTTTTATTGCTGAGTAGCTAGAGTTTCTACAACTGTCACCCATTGAAATGAAATTTGGTCTGTGTCTAGTAATTTGCTATTACAAATAAAGATGCTATGAATAATAGTGTTCAATTTTTTGTGTGGACATACGTTTCCATGTCTTTATGCTCTGGAGAGTGATTGCAGAGTCATATGGTAAATGTACGTCTAAATTTATGAGAAACTGTGAAACTGTTTTCCAAAGAATTTGCAACCATTTTATATTCCCAACAGCAATGTTTCAGTGGTCCAGTTTCTCCACATCTTTACCAACATTTAGCATTATCATATGTTCTATTTTAGCTGTTCTAATAGGTATGTTATAATATCCCTTTGTAGTTTTAATTTGCATTTTCCTAAAGGCTAGTGATGTTGAATATTTATTCTTGTGCTTACGTGATATCCATGTCTCCTCTATGGTAAAATATATTTTGATGTCTTTTGCCCATTTTACAACTGGATTAATTGTTCTTTTTACTGTTGAGTTTTGAGAGTTTTTTATATTATAGATATAAGGCCTTTGTTGAATATATGGTTTATGTTGTGGGCTTGTGTACCCCAAGAAGATATGCTCAGGTCAAAACCCTCAGTACTTGTGAATGTGACCTTATTTGGAAATAAGGTCTTTGCAGATATAATCAAGTTAAAATGAGGTCCTACTGGATTAGAGTGAGCCCTAATCCAATGATTGGTGCCCTTATAAGAAGAGAGAAATTTAGGCATAGGCACACAGGGAGAAGACCATGTGACAAAAGAGGCAGAGTGATGCATCTACAGCGAAGGAATGCCAAATATTGCCACCAGCGACCAAAGGTTAGAAAGAGGCAAGGAAGAATCCTTCTCCAGCCATCAGATAGAGCACAGCCCTGCTGACACCTTCATATTGCACTTACAATTCCTAGTACTGTGAGAGAATACATTTCTGTTCTTTTAAGCAACCAAGTTTGTGGTAATTTGTTATGGCAGCCCTGGGAAACTAAAATTTCCCGTTTGTAAATATTTTTTCCCAGTCTCTAGTGGGTCTTTTCATTCTCTTAACAGGATCTTTCCAGAGAAACATTTTAATTTTAATGAAGTCCAATTTATTCATTTATTTCTTACATGAATTATGCTTCTAGGGTCATGTCTAAGAACTCCTTTCTTAGCTCTGAATCACAAAAAATTTTCTTCTATGTTTTCTTCTAAATTTTAAAAATAATTTTGTGTTTTCATTTAAACCTATTATCCATTTTGAATTAAGTTTTAAATATGGTGGGAGGTTGTTCTAATACCATTTGTTGAAAGCATTATCCTTCCTCCATTGAATTGCTTTTGTACCTTTGTCAAAAATGAAGTGAGGCTGGGTGCAGTGGCTCATGCCTGTAATCCCAGCGTTTTGGGAGGCCAAGGCAGGTGGATCACTTGAGGTCAGGAGTTCGAGACCAGCCTGGCCAACATGGTGAAACTCTGTCTGTACTAAAAATACAAAAATTAGCTGGGCATGGTGGCAGGCGCCTGTAATCCCAGCTACTCAGGAGGCTGAGGCAGGAGAATCGCTTGAACCCAGGAGGCAGAGGTTGCAGTGAGATCATGCCACTGCACTCCATCTTGGGCGACAGATCGCGATTCCGTCAAAAAAAAAAAAAAAAAGCCCAGCACTATGGGAGGCCAATGTGCTTGGATCACCTGACGTCAGGAGTTCGAGACCAGCCTGGCCAACATGGTGAAACCCTGTCTCTACTAAAAATACAAAAAAACTTGCTGGGCATGGTATTGTGCACCTGTAATCCCAGTTACTCGGGAGGCTGAGGCAGGAGAATCACTTGAACCCGGGAGGCAGAGGTTGCAGTGAGCCAAAATCGCATCATTGCACTCCAGCCTGAGCAACAAGAGGAGACTCTGTCTCAAAAAATAATAATAATAATAATTGAACACATTTCTGTTCATCTATACTAGGATTCTCATTCTGTTACCTTGATTTACATATCTATTTCTTTGCCAATACCACATTGTCTTGGTTCCTATAGCTATATAGTAAGTCTTAACATTAGGCAGAGTGATTCCTTGTAATTTATTCTTTTTAGCAACTGATTTAACTATTCTAGTTCTTTTGCCTTTCCGTATATATTTTGAAATAATCTTGTCTATATCTACAAAACATCTTTCTCAGATTTTGATAGAGAATGCATTAAACCTATAGATCAACTTGGGGAGAATTGACATCTTTACTATATTGATTCTCCCAATCCATGAACAAGGCATATTTCCCTATTTATTTACAGCTTTGATTTTTTACACTAGCATTTTATAATTTCCAGCATAGAGATCCTATTACATTTTGTTTTATTTGTATCTAAGTAATATATTTTCTTTAGAGTGATTGAAAATAGTATTGTTTTAAATTTTCATTTCTATATGTTTGTTTCTAGTACAGTAGTCCCCCAATCTATCAACCACAGTCTGAACAGTATTTTGAGAGACAATCTCTTACTGTGCCTAATTTATAAATTAGAATTTTATCATATGTATATATGTATGTGTGTATAGGATAAAACATAGTATATATAGGGCTCAGTGCTGTCTGAGGTTTTAGGTGTCCACTGGGGGGTCTTGGAATGTATTTCCTATGGATGAGGAGGTGCCACTATACATAAGAACGTGAGGTAATTTTGCGTGTTGATCTTGTATTCCAACACCTTGCTAACTCACCAATTTTATAAGCTTTTTAAAGATTTCTTGATATTTTCTATATAGACATTCATGTCATCTCCAATAGAGACATTTTTCATTATTTCTTTCTTTCCAATCTCGATGCCTTTATTTCTATTCTTGCTTTATTGCAGCAGCTAGAACTTCTAGGACTATACTGAATAAGAATGATAAGATTGAACTTTTTCTAACTTGTATTTTGACTTTATTCTTGTTTTTGTTTCGTGGGCGGGGACGGAGTTTCACTCTTGTTGCCCAGGCTGGAATGCAACGGTGCGATCTCGGCTCACTGCAAACTCCACCTCCTGGGTTCAAGCAATTCTCCTGCCTCAGCCTCCCGAGTAGCTGGGATTACAGGCGCCCACCACCACGCCCAGCTAATTTTTTGTATCTTTAGTAGAGATGGGGTTTCACCATGTTGGCTAGCTGGTCTTAAACTCTGCTTGTCTCAGCCTCCCAAAGTGCTGGGATTACAGGTGTAAGCCACCACTCCCGGCCTTAACTTTTAAGTTCAGGAGTACATGTGTAGGTTTGTTATATAGGTAAACTTGTGTCATGGGGGTTTGTTGTACAAATTATTTAGTCACCAGGTATTAAGCCTGGTACCCATTAGTTGTTTTTCCTGATACTCTCCCTCCTCCCACCCTCTACCCTTCAATAGGCCCCAGTGTGCGTTGTTCCTTTCTATGCATCCATGTGTTCTCATCATTTAGCTCTCACTTACAAGTGAGAACACACAGTATTTGGTTTTCTGTTCCTGCATTAGTTTGCTTAGGATAATGGCCTCCAGCTACATTCATGTTCCTGCAAAAAACATGATCTCATTCTTTTTTATGGTTGCATAGTATTTCATAGTGTATATATACCACATTTTCTTTATTTGGTCTACCACTGATGAGCATTTAGGTTGATTCCATGTCTTTGCTATTGTGAATGGTGAACTTTCTTGCCTTGTTGCTGATCTTTGAGGTAAAGCATTCAGTCTGTCACCATTATATATGATGTTAGCTGTGAGGTTTTTGTAAATATTCTTTACTAAGTTGAAGAACTTCCCCTCTATTTCCAATTTGCTTTTTTTTCTTTTTCTTTTTTTTTTTTTTTACCATGAATGCATGTTGTATTTTATCAAATATTTTTGTGCATCGATTGGTTTGATCACGTGGTTTTTCTTTTTTAGCATGTTGATATGGTGGATTACACTGAGTGATTTTCAAATATCAAATTTATCTTGGATCCCTGGAATAATACATGCTTGATCGTGAGGTATATGATTTGTTTTATATGTTGCTGGGTTCTATTTGTTAAGATTTTGTTGAAGATTTTTGCATCAAGGTTCATAAGAGAAATTGGTTTCAAGTTTTCTCTCTCTTTTTTTTTTTTGGGTACTGTCTCTGTTTTTCATATTAGGGCATCACAAAATGAGTTGGGAAGTGTTCCCTCTTCTTTTATTTTCTGTAAGAGATTGGGTAGTGGCAGGGTGCAGTGGCTCATGCCTGTAATTCCAGCCTTTGGGAGGCCGAGGTGGGTGGATCTCTTGAGGTCAGTAGATCGAGACCAGCCTGGCCAACATGATGAAACCCCGTCTCTACTAAAAATACAAAAATAGCCAGGTGTGGTGGCACATGCCTGTAGTCCCAGCTACTCAGTAGGCTGGGGCATGAGAATTGCTTGAACTCGGGAGGTGGATGTTGCAGTGAGCCAAAATCGCACCACTGCATTCTAGCCTGGGTGACAGAGACTCTATCTCAAAAAAAAAAAAAAAAAGAGAGAGAGAGAGAGTGAGAGATTGGGTATACAGAACTGGTATTAATTCTTCTTTAGATATTTAATGGAATTTACCAGTAAAATTATCTAGGCATGGAGATTTCTTTTCCAGAAGGTTTTAAATTATGGATTTGATTTTGTTAATAGTTATTGAAAGATTCAGATTATTATATCGGGTAAGTTTTAGTATTTTGTGCTTTTTCAGGAATTGAACTATTTCTTCTAAATTCTCAGATTTATATGTGTATATTGTCTGCAGTAGCCCCTTATTATTTTCCTTATGGCTGCAGGATCTGTAGTATATCTTGTTCCACTCCTGATATTGGTGTTTTGTCATCTCTTTCTCTTTGTCAGTCTTCCTAGAGGTTTACCAGTCTTGAAGAACCAGCTTCCCCAGAACTACTTCCTTCTGACTTTCATGCTTCCAGGTGACAAATACACTGTCATTTGAATTGTTGTTCCTCTGTAAGTAATGTCTCATTTCTCTCTGTCTGCTTTCAAGATTTTGTTCCTTGCCTTTAGTTTTCAGGGGTTTCGTTATGATGTGTCTTTTCATGTATTTCTGTAGGTCTATTCTATTAGGATTTGCTTAGCTCCTTGAATCTGTAAGACTATGTCTTTCTGTAAATTTGGGAATTTCTTCAAATATTTTTTCAGTCCCGTACTGTTTCTTCTCTCCTTCTGGAATTCCAATGATACAAGTGTTAGATCTTTTGCTATTATCCCACAGGTCCCTGATTCACTTTTCCTCCAGTTTTCTCTCTGTTGTTTGGATTGGGTAATTTCTATTAATTTATCTTTGATTTCACTGAATCTTTACTCTATTATCTCCAATCTGTTGTCGAGTTTGTCCAGTGAGTTATTTATTTATTTTTTCATTAATTTATTTCAGTTCTATAATTTCCATTTGGCTCTTCTCAGAATGGCTTCTATTTCCTTATTGAATTTTTTCCTCTTTTTTATTTGTTTCAAGAGAATTCATAATTGCTTGTTCACGCATTTTTATGATTTGTGTTTTAAAACAATTGTCAGATAATTCCAACATCTGGGTCGTCTCAGTGTCGGCATTTGTTGATTGTTCTCATTCAAGTGTGATTGTCTAGACTTTTGGTGTAATGAGTGATTTTCTATTGTATCCTGGACATTTGGGGTATTGTGTCAGGAGAATCTGGTTCCTATTTAATCCTCCTTATTAGCAGGCAGCCATCCTATTTAGGTGTAGTGCTAGTGCATCGGTCCTTGGGAAGGTGGATATTCAGCTCCCCATTGGGCCCTGCTGACACCACCCCAGCGAAAGTGATTGATAACTCACACTTCCTCATTGCAGATGGGTGGGGTGGAAGTCCACCTCCCTCCCCACCTTGATTCTGTGGCAAAAGCAGATTACTGTCTCACTCTGCCTTATTCTACTTGTTGACACTGGGTGAAGGTGGAGACTAATTTCCTCACTGGGTCCCACTGACCCAAGGTTGGGCAGCAAATCAGAATGCAGACCAGACCCACAACACCCCTACATTGTTTTGTCTCATTGATGCCTAGTTGCAGGTGGAGGCTTACCTGTCTGCTGGGCTCTGCTGGCCTGACCCTGGCAGAGAGATCAGAACACTGCCTGCTTTCTCTGGGTCTGGGGTGGAAGATGAATTCTTTACTCAGCCTTGCTAAAACCATAGGGGCTGGTGCAATTTTTCAACTGGTGTTTGGCTGGACTAAGGCAAGTATTTTCAGCTTCTTTTCTATTCTGTCAGGCCACCCTTTTCCCGGTCTTTTGGCTAGGGGGAGCAGGCTTCTCTTGGAGCCCTTTTTTCTCTGTCTGTTGGCAGTGCTGGGTTACAGCACCCTTCTCCAGCACCCTATCCAGGATACATGGGAGGCAATGGGGAAATCCAGAGGACTCACCACCATGAAACCCTCAAGTCCCGAGGTCTTAAGATAGTCTACCTTCTTTCCAACTTTCAGAATCTTCCTACAATTGTTTGTTGTGTTAATTTCAGTGTGTGTGTGTGTGTGTGTGTGTGTGTGTGTGTGTGTGTGTGTTTTAGAGATGGAGTGTCTCTCTGTCACCCAGATTGGAGTGCAGTGGCATGATTATGGCTCACTGCAACCTCGAACTCCTGGGCTCCAGAGATCCCCCTGCCTTAGCCTTCTGAGTAGCCAGGATGACAGGCACATGTCACTATGCCCAACTAATTTTCAATGTTTTTTGTAGAGAATGGGGTCTTGTTATGTTGCCAGGGCTGGTCTTGAACTCTTGGCCTGAAGTGATCCTCCTGCCTCTGCATCCCAAAGTGTTGGGATTGCAGGCTGTTCAGTAATTTTTAATTGTGAAAGGGAGGACCTGGGAGGAATGGGCTACTCCATTTTCAATCAGAAGTCAGCTCATGCCTGTAATCCCAGCACTTTGGGCGGCTGAGGCAGGTGGATCAGTTGAGCCCAGGAGTTTGAAACCAGCCTGGGCGACACAGTGAGACCCTTGCCTCTCCACAAAAGGAAAAAAAGAGTTTGAGCTCCCCTCATCACTCCCCCCTCTTAAAAAAATAAATCAGATTTTTTAAAGATTATTTTTGTATGCTCCTAATTTTGAAAATGTATTCTGTAAGTGGGTGGAGAAAGTAATGTCTTTGTCCCTAGCTCTGTTGTCCTTCTTTTAAATATGTCAGTGTGGATACATTGGTGTGGGTAATGATGACAATAACAAAACTAACAGTTACTGAATTCGTACTAAGTGCCAGGCACCGTTGCAAGCACTTTCCATTAAGAAATGCCCATCATAGGTCCATAAGCTTATATCTACAATTCCAAAATCCAAAAGGCTCTGAAAACTGTAAGTTTTAAAAATAGATTTGACGGCAAATCTGTCCTGAAATGGCATTAGGCTATTTATGGTCTTTATTTATTCTATTTAATGTGAAGATACACACATTTCACTGCAGAAATATTAATGTGTTTTTCTAATGGGATATTACCTCAGACCCCATTAGGAATGTTAACAAATATAGAGCATATATACCATGTTACCTTTCTAAAAGCTAAAAATTTCTGAATTCTGAAATGCAGCTGGCCCCCAAGGGTTTTGGATAAGGGATTGTGGACTGATTCTAGCTTATGGGCCTGCCTCGAAGATTCCATTAAGGGAACATTTTCACTAATGCTTTCAAAGCTCTTTTCAAATTATAACTATGGTAATAAAAGTGAACACAAAAGTAAGAAAGAGGTAAACTCAAGCAAATAGGCTAAGAAAATGTCTATTCTATCAACAACCCAATCTCCATCTCAGGTCATAGGGTAAATGTCTGATCACAGTCTGGTGATACTAAACACTATGACCCAATTCTTTTAATAATCAAAATGCAAGCTTGCACAGGTCTAGTGGCACATATTCCAGGAGGAAGTGTTAGAACTATTGATGGAGGAACCCAGGGTCATAATTCTATCTTGTCTTCACTTATTTTAGTCTTCTGAGGTGCCAGCACACATGAGAATTCTTAGTTACAATAAGTTATTTAAAAATTAACGTTAACCCACTGATATAAAGACAAGAGACCAGCCTTACATACACAGGTCCCTAAACTAGAATATGTCCTGGCAGCTAAGCTCAGTTCCATTGATCTGTGTGGACAGCTATATTCATTTCATTTATTCATTCATTCAACAAGTAATTACCGAGAACCTACTCTATATGAGCCACTGGAATAGACACTGTGGGCCCAGAAATAAACAAGATAGACATATTCTCAGATGTATTTGCCAAGAAACATCTTGAGCTCAAAGTAGAAATTAAATAAAGGATGTTTGTGCTGCTTCTAATTTCCTGAAGATTGAATTATTCATTCTATTAGCCAGTGAGTTTCCAAAGTGTCCTATGATGTGGCATATCCACTGGGAAAAGCATGAAAAAGAACACTGATTACAGTTCTACTGACATAGTGCTGTATCTTCACAAGATAAGAGAAAAGGGGAAAGGGAACAGCTACCCTCCCAGTGGTTAGATCAATATGGTCATTTATTTTCCTCTCAACCCTACTTTGAAAGCCCTGACTCATTCCTAGAGTGTACAGGCCTCTCTTCTTAACAGGCAATGTTAATTTGATGCCCAAGACAGGCTTAGATACATTTCTAGGCCCTAATATTCATTCTCAACTCTTGCTGTACATTAGAAATCACCTTGAGACATTTTTTAAAACGTGGATGCTAGGAACCCACACCAGACTAATTGATTCAGAGCCTCTGAGGCTAGGCCTAGGCATAGGTGTCTCTTAAAAGAGCCTCAGATGATTCTGAGGCATCATGAGGACTAACAACCACCGTAAATCTAGCCCAGCCCACTGATCATGATTGCATAAACCCAGTCTTGTGAACCGCATTGTATAACCAGATTTTGTTAAGGTTTTTCCTACTATGTGCCAGGCACTGTGCTTTACACACATTGTTCTGTTTTATCCTCACAAAGTGTTAAGTCAAGGGGCGACTCGAGAGATAGGGGCTTTATCTGCCCTCCCCTACCTCCATCAGATGCCTTTAAACAACATATATATATATATATATATATATATATATATATATATATATTCCATTACTCACCTCCCCCATATATATATATGGGGGAGGTGAGTAATGGAAAAAAAAAACACTATACTTGCTAGGATATTCAAGATAAGCTCCCATTGGCTGTCCCCTCTAACTAAGTCACCCATATATGGAAATCCAAGAGCTGCCACTGCCTTAAAACAATTCTGTGAGATAGGCATTACCATCCCCATTTTACAGGTGAGAAATAGTTGAGTCACTGGATGGTTAAGTGATTTGTCCAAGGCCACGTAGCTAGTAGTAGAGCTGGAGCCATTTCTATTCACCAACTTTTCAATCCAGTGCAACAGACTGGATAGTGTCCCTCTGAAATTCATATGTTGATGCAGTAACCCCTAATGTGACTATATCTGGAGACAGGACCTATAAGGAAGTAGTTAAGGTTAAAGGTTCAATGAGTCATAAGGGTGGGGAACTCACCTGATAGGATTAGTGTCCTTATAAGAAGAGACATCAGAAAGCTCATTCTCTCTCTCTCTCTCATAAGCTAGGAGGAGAGTCCTCACCAGGAACTGTCCCTGCTGGGCCTTGATCTGGGACTTCCAGCCTCTAGAACTGTGAGAAAATAAATATCTGTTGTTTAAGCCCCCAATCTATGGTGTTTTATTATGGCAGCCCAAGCAGACTAATACAGCTAAGACAGATATCATTCAGTCTTAGTTGTTACTTTGTGCTTGGCACCTAGCCGAGTACCTGCACTTGGCACATGCTAGCTGCTCTGAATGAATAGGAAGGTAGCAAAGCTGTGCTCTTTACCACTCTGCACATGCCTTGTCCCAAGGTCCAAGCCCAGGCCCTCCATGTACCCCTGTTCTAGGTTTACACCTCTTCCCTGAACCTGGCATTCTACTCAGGACTCTGGTTGTTACAGTCTGACTCAGCCCATTGCTGGGTTGGCTATTCGCTCCTGCTTAAAGCTATTGCATGTCAAAACACACTACACAAGAGCCAGTGATCACAAGTAACTCAAAGATTCATTACTATATGTTTGTCCCCAGAACCAGGCATGTGCTCTTTCTTTCTTTCTTTCCTTCCTTCCTTCCTTCCTTCCTCTTTCCTGATGGAGTTTCACTCTTGTTGCCCGGGCTGAAGTGCAATGGTGCGATCTCGACTCACTGCAACCTCCACCTCCTGGGTTCAAGCGATTCTCCTGCCTCACCTCCTGAGTAGCTGGGATTACAGGCATGCACCACCATGCCCAGCTAATTTTGTATTTTTAGTAGAGATGGGATTTCTCCATGTTGGTCAGGCTGGTCTCGAACTTCTGACTTCAGGTGATCCACCCAACTTGTCCTCCCAAAGTGCTGGGATTACAGGCATGAGCCACCAGGCCGGCCCATTCTCTCTCTTTCTTCCTGTGCCTAAACTTCAGAGAGACCTCTTGCCCGAGGGCTCTTTCCCCCAGGGATTTTCCTTTTTCCTCTCTTTGTCTATCTTCCAGGGTGGGGAGGGGGTTGTGGGAAGAGGAAGAAAAACAGAACCAGTTCCTGAGATATGTATAAAGAACAGGAGCCTGCCTGCAGGATTTTCAAATAATGTCAGAGGCTAATTTCAGGCTATTATCGTGCTGTGGATAATTAGAGATCAAAAGAAGCAGGGCAGGTTGCCTCATAAGGGACTTAATGGGCATAGTGAGTACAGCTGGTGCTTCTGATGGTTTTTTTTGACCTGGCAGATGTAAATAGTTTTGTCAAATGTCATTTTGCTAAGAGTGACTTGGCTCATTTTGCTAAGAGGTGCTAAGAGTTTGGCTCCATTTTTCCACAATTCACCCCCTGACATTTGGTTCATTGTGCCAGGACTCTTTTAAATATACTTACATGCAGGTAGTGCTGGTTGTCCAGACCCAGCTCGTATGAAAAATCCACCTGCTAGCAAGAGGGACCCTGGAACAAGGTGTACAGCCAATCGTCCAAGGCTGCAGGGGATACCCAGGAGAAAAGTTCCCTGGGAGTTCAGGGAATTTTCTCGTGTAAAATTCGAGTTATACTGTTAACTGTTTTAATTGGTGGTGCTGGGCTATTTGTACGGCCAGTTCTAAGGTGTCCTATAGTTCCAAGACAGTTTTCCCTTAGATTTAGTGGTTGAGGATACCTAAAATCTTGAAGTTTCTGGTACCAGTGATGAGTCTGGGGATGTGGGGCTGTCTTGTCTGGGGAGGTGGGGTTGAATTTGGCCCTGGGGCCCTTATCAGCACTCTTTTGTTTAAAGGGCTTATTTTGTGTTAGGATGTGATAGATTGTGGTATTGAGACTGGCCTGGTGGTTGGCCAGTAATCCCTTCAGGGCCTCTTTTACAGGGCCTACTTGTCCAGTTAGGGGTAGCGGGGATGCCCTGAAATTTGGAGTCCTTCTTCTGCTAAATAGCTGTCAGGCATGTGCATCTAGGGAGGTCTTTAGAGGGCTGGTAAGGGCATTTCTGCCTTCTAGGCATTCACCAAAATGGTGGACCTATTGGGCCATACCAGTTCCGTTGAGCAGTTGTCTGACTTCTCCTAATGAGGTCTAGTTAGTAAGGGCCCTGGCACTGAGTACTACTGTGCTGGGGTGGGCTCTTAGTTGGGCCACAAAACTCCAAAGTAGGAGAGAGGGTGTCTCTTCAGGGAATATTGTATTTTGGACAGGCCCCTTTTAAGAGGTCAGTAGAAGCCTGCAATATGTTGCTAACTAACAGGTCACGTGAGATACTTATCACTTGGTGGATCTCCGAAGGGGACAAGTTTAGCTCACAGCCATTGTTGAAGTGGTATAATAGCCAATCGGTCCCTTTTTCGTTCTTCATTTGCACGTAACCTTTAATTAGATTTTGAATTTCCAATAGGGTCAGATGTTAGGTTTTATTTTGCATTCCTGTTTCTTAACCCCTAGTTGCTATCTTGTGGCTGATTATGGGGTAAGCTGCTGGAACTTTTACTTCTTGTTGTTCATGGTGGTGGGACTCCTCTGAGGAGTCCCAGTTTATATCCTCTGAAGCAGCGTTGCCTTCCTTGGCTTTCAGTTTTGCCACGGCAGCCAGGTTGTGTGATTTCATGTTAGATAGAGCCAGCACCTTAGCATGCTGGAATGCTGGAGCACAGCACTAATACCCAGGCTCCTTGGCAGCCAGTTGTGCATTGCAAATAGGATGCAGTGGTGACCTGAGGCCTCTTTGGCAGTGAAGGATTTAGGCATTCAGGACTGGATTGCATCAAAGATTTCGTCACGGGGCACCAACGATGGGTCTCTATACCTGGGCGAATTTGGATCTTTGTGACAGAGGCAGAGGCAGGCACAATAGCAAAAGCCTTCAGGGCTTTGCAGGGTTCTCTGTAGCTACCCCCCTTAAGTGGATATGGACCTCAGTATACTACAGTTACAACAGCCAAGGGGAGCCCTACCAGCAACAATTGACGGGAAGCCAAGGCTTAGGTGGGACAATGCTACTTCACCCGGTCAGAGTGGCCTGGCTCCTTCTGCAATCCGCACTAGGTAGGACCCTACCAATTAGCAGAGTGCACTGCAACTAAGGGTGAGTGTTCGCTAGCAGTCAGGAAAGCTGTTCCAAACCTTTGGGGTCTTTGTGCTTACCCAGAGATATGGTTTGGATATTTGTCCCTGCCCAAATCTCATGTTGAAATGTAATCCCCAATGTTGGAGGCGGGGCCTGGTGGGAGGTGTTTGGATTATGGGAGTGGATCCCTCATGAATGGCTTAGGTCATCCCCTAGGTGATAAGCGAGCTCTGCCTCTGAGTTCACACTAGATTTGGTCGTTTAAAAGTGTATGACACCTCCTCTCCCTCCCCACTCTCTCTGTTGCTCCTCCTTTTGCCATGTGATGTCTCTGTTCCTCCTTCGTTTTTCACCATGATTGTAGCTTCCTGAGGCCTCCCCAGAAGCTAAGCAAATGTTGGCACCATGCTTCCTGTACAGCCTGTAGAACTGTGAGCCAATTAAACCTCTTCTCTTTGTAACAGTCTCAGGTATTTCTTTATAGCAATGCAAGTACAGCCTAACACACCCAGCTAGTAAGCCAAGAGTAAGAAATGAATTGCAACCAGCCTGACCTCCATGTCGTTCTGTCGTGATCCCACCACATCATCCTTGCTCTTGCTGGCTCCTCTTACTAGTCTCTGATACCTGTTAACAGTTACCTGTCAGCCTGTCTGAATTTCTCTTGTATCTCACCAGATTCTTCATTGCCCCACTACTAGCCCCCACAACTCTCCCTTCACCCTTACTCCTCATCCCCCACCAGAGGGCACTTCTTTTGGCACAGATATTGATTCCACCACCCACTCACCAATTGCCTGTTGTGGTCACACTTTGCCTGCTGGGCTGGCCTTTGCTACAGGTCTGAAGTAAAGAAAAGCAGAGGTCTTTACATCCAATGCTTCCAAGTATCAACAGCTTGTGCTTGTCTCCAGCTCTACCTGGTCCCACTGTTTCCCTTGTGATGCCCCTCAACCACCACAGCCCAGGGCAGCTCAAGCACACCCAAGAAGTCAGTCCACCAAGACCATCCACCCCTTCTTTGGCACCAAAACCGGGAATGGAGAACTTTCTGGAAGAAGCCATACAGAGAAGGCCCCCTTTAAAGCGCAGAGGCCCCACTCACCTTCAGGATGTCTGGCTCTGAGATGATGTGACCAGACCACTGGCAATAGCTAAAAGGAGCTAAGGCAGATTGCGCATGCCACCACTGCCAGGCAAAGTGAGCCACTTTCCTGGAGGCGTTCCACTGGCAAAGTGCCAGGGTACCCAATACTGAGAGCTACTACCTGGTGATCTAAGAGCTGAGACAGCTTCACGGACATAAAAATAAGGGAAGGAAGGCAGAGAAGGAAGGAGAATGGCAAGAAGGGAGGGAGAGAGGAAGAAGGGGAGGAATGAAGGGAGGAAGGGAGGGAGGAAAAATGTAAGGAAGGGAGGAAAAAAGGGAGGAAGGAAGGAAGGGAGGAAGGAAGGGAGGGAGGGAGAGAGGAAGGAAGGAAGGAAGGAAGGAAGGAAGGAAGGAAGGAAGGAAGGAAGGAAGGGGGTAGGGAAGGTAGGAGGGAGGGAAGGTGGGAGGGAGGAAGGGAGGGACTGGACTCACACCATGACTTCCACTCTCCTGTCCCAAGCAGACACAGAGGGCTGCAGCAACCTTAACCTTAGTCTCTTCTAAGCACTTTAGGGCTGGGCCACATCCTGCTCACCAGGCTTCCCCTGAGTGCCAGGAGGATCCCAGGGAAGGGTCAGTTTAAGTCATCCCTGCTTTGCTGCACAAAGACATGGTTGGGAACACACTGCAAAGCAGGCCCTACAAAATTCAAGAAATCTGAGCCAAGCACCCCTGTTCATCACAAATTATCACATGTGTATTTCCTCCCTGATACGTGCTAGCCCTTGAGAGGGGCAGTCTTTCAATGGAGACACCATGGTTAGCGATAATACACATCCACCCTATCCAGCAGGGAAAAGTCACCCTTGACCTAAGGCACCCACCGAAGTCTGCTAAGAGGTAAGGTCACGGTCTACACTAAAAGAGCCCCAGGACATAAAGCCTGTGAGGAGAGAACAAGGGGCACTGGAGAAGGGGCCATGGCTGGTCAGCCAGTGGTTAGGCAAGGCTGGTGGAGCTGTTCAACCAAGGTTCTGAAGAACAGATCTGGCACCCCACATGGGGCCTGGTTTAGCAGGGAGGAAGTGCACTGTGTGCAATTTCCTTCCTGATCTCAGGCTACGGCAGCCACACAGGACCAGCTACATAATTTGCAGGGCCCAGGAAAAATTAAAACGTGGGACCCCTTGTACAAAAATTAAGATTTTCAAGATAATGACATCAGAACATGAAACCAAACATAGGGCCCTTCTATGCAGTGGGCCCTGTGTAACTACCCAGGTCACGTGCCTGTAAAGCTGGCCCTACAGCTGGAAAAGCCTAGAAATGTTCAGAAAGAGCTGCCACAGGGAGAGAAGGGTGAAGCCCTTATTAGCAGAAAGTAGGAGAGGCCCACCTATGGGGTGTGAGGTACCAACTCTTCTATCGGGTATAGACAGTAGGGGTAAGGGACTGTCTCCTTGGAAAAAGAGGGTGAATTCTAGTCCTCAAGAGCTATCCTCTCTCAGAAAATGGGACCATGAAGCAAACCCGGGGTGGGAGGGCCCTAAAGGCCAGTCCCCAAGCCTGCCCCTGTGGTATCCTGCTTCCCAATGCCTTAGCATGGAGGAAGGGGGCGTGCAGGGTGAAGTGAGGGAAGGGAGATTTTGACCTTGGCATCCAGGCCAATGAGTAGGAGTAGCGAATAGTGGAAACTATTAAGAAGAAAGAGGCAAGGAGGAAGATAGGCCAAAGGCTGACCCCAGCAACCAGAGGAAATATTCCTTCTGAGCATGGGTTCATTCATTTTTACTGGTTTTGGTTTTAGAGACATCCTTATAAAATGGGACAGGGGTGAGAGTGAAGGGAAGTAAGATGGATGAGAGGTGGCACAGGTACCCTTAAACATGGCTAGCATCAGAATGAGTTGTAGTCTATGCATAATTTGCAGGGCCCATTATAAATCAGTCAAACTCTTTCTGTCCCTACTTCAATTCCATCATTGCCAGTTCAGTCCTAAGGTAAATAGTACTCAATTATCCCAGGGGTGCTTATTTCTTTGGACCCTTTTGAAAGCCCTAAAATAAGTCATCATCAACTAATCAATTTCCCTTATGAAGCAACACACACTTTTCCCAGGGACAAAGATAAAGCAGAAAAATGAAGAAGAAGAAGAAAAACAAACAAACGAACAAAAAACAAAACCTTAGGTACACCCAGCCTCTGATTCTGTGTAAAAGACACAGAAATAGCAGTAAAGGGAGAAAGGAGGTAGGTATAGAGTGAGTGAGTCTATTGGCACAATAGAAAAGGGCTGGAAAAGACGTACTAGAAGGGACAGGGCAACAGCTTCCCCATTAATATTTCTACCACAGAATGCTTTCAGAGGTCCCTAAACAGGGGCAGCCTTTTTGGCAAACCAGCATCCGAGCTGCCTACCAGCCCACCACACAAAGCATGGATCACTATTGATGCACAATTTTCTACCACAAATCACCACCCACACTTATGCTTCCACATAGTTAAAGCTTGAGGATGATAGAAAAGCTGTGAGTAATTCCAGGCGGCTGTCTCTGTAAAGGAAAGAACACAGCTGCTGTATCCTAGAAAAGGGATCTCCTACACCCTGTGTTCGGGGCTGACACGTGTTCTCCAATGTTTCTATCATACTGTGGAGGACTAATGTCAGAGCTCCCTATCTGGTCTTCACATTAAGCCTCCTCCTACATGGACAACGCCTATGAAGGGGCAGCTTGTGTGGACAGGACAGCGACTCTGTCTCTGTTGTTCCCACTGTTCTCTTGACTAATACCAAATCTCTCCATCTGGGTCATCCAACTCATTCTCCCTCTGGGCTTCTTCCAAGCCACCTAGCAAGGAAAGGATGTCTCTTGATCCATCTCCCTTATAATCAGTGCACAATTGCTCCTACTGGAAAGAAATCAGGCTCTGGAAAAATGGAAAAGCTGATGGTATTTTCAGTTCCCAGCATCGTAGGAAGCCCTAAGACAACTATTCAATTTCTGTCTCTCACAGAGGAGAAGTCTTCAGAGGCCACAGGTGCAAAGAAGCAGAGGCCCATGAACTAGGTTCTAGACCTCACAAGGCAGCAACATTTCCTCCACCTATTCCTGCTTTCTCTGATTCTCCTTTTGCGATGCCTTTCTGCACATCAAGTAATGGGAGGATGACTCTTGTTCTGCCCCCCTAATAATCAGTGCACATCTGCTTCTACTGGAAATAGATCAGGCTCTAAATGGAGCTGCCCTATCTCAGTCTACCCGAGAGAGTTGAGGTGTGGAGAACCCACAGTCTAGACTTTACAGAACAGAGGGAAGAAAATAGAGTAAAGGAGAGAGTGTAAAGAGTATTGATCCTTATGTGCAGAGAATGAATCCATTTAGGAAGAGTTTGAATTCTTATTTTCTGGCTTCTGTTTTTGTGCTTCTCAAAGTCATGATCACATATCCTTCTCAAGTCACCCTCATTGTAGGCCATTGAGTCACTGCCAAAGACTCCAGGATTAGTCCTGGCTTATTTGTTTTAGAAACCAAGAGAGATAGTGCTCCTTCATCCATAGTAAATGCAGCAGAAAGAGTAAAATGTTACCTTAAATCCAATACCCTTGCCCTGTAAAAGTCCTAACTACAGATGCTTTCAAGAAAATGTGAGCTAAAAAAATGGAGTGAGGCAGAGAGCTCCAAGTGCTGAGGACTGTCAGAAGTGCAATCTAGACTCTAGAGGACTCCAGAGTGGCTACATTGGCAAATTGTTGTTCCAGCTTCACTAACATATCCCTCTTTGGTACTCATGGTTGTTGCAATCATATAACCTTTTCAAGATCTGCCAAGAGATCATCTTTGAGATTATGTAACTTTGCATAACTTGATGTGCAGTCAAGCTTGTGGGGCGTGTGAGATAAATCTCTAAAACAGTTCATTTCATTGCGCTTGTAGGGAAACTTGTTTCCCTACTCTAAAAGACAAGGAAAATTGGAAAGGGGTGATGATAGAGGGGTCTTAGTTTGGAAGCCTTTTTCTCATCCCACCTCTGTTCACCAACCTCAGGTTAATCGGGGGAAGCTTGTCCCCCAACCTCAGGTCTGCGCTGGGCCCCTAGTTAGCTAAGGGCCATGAGACTCCGACTGGCATCTAAGTCCACGCGGCAAGCCCAGTAAATAGCCTAGAACACGGAACTGCCTCCCTAGCCTCACGCCACTTCAAGGAGCAGGCCTGGCCAACTGCTCCAGGGATGTGTCAGACATACTTGAATGCAAACAGGAAGGAAGATTGAAAACTTTTTGCATTTTGCTGCAGTAGGAAGCTATCTCTTGGGTGAGGTTGGCTTTGGAGTGATAAAAGCCTGTTGTGCAAGGAACTCCCAGCTTAGTCCTACCTCTTCCTAAACTCCCCCTGCTGGTGCCAAGGCAAGGTGCTCTCCACTGGGGAAGGAAAGGGGCTGGCCCCTTGGCTTTTTCCACGTGCTAGGGGATGCAGGGAGCTCATCACCTCCTTACTCTGCTAGAAGGAAAGTGGAGAGTGTGGGAAAACAGGCATCTTAGAAGCAATAAAAGAAAGAAAGAGAATGTGAATTGAAGCACAATAACATATTCACCATGCCACAGCAGTTTGTTTTGCTTGTCAGCAGTCTATAGTCCACTTATTATTACAGAATTTGTGTGCATCTCCCGAGCTTCAAACTATTTTTGTTATTCACATCTATTAACTCAGCTCATCTACGTGTTTATTTTCCTAGAACTGATATTTAGTTTGTCTCATGGTGTGTGGTGTTTTATTATTCAGATCCTCTGTACTTCTACTAGAAATGTGTTTTAGACACCCAAATAACACTCAGTAATAAAGACACCAAGGACATGATCCCTAGAGACTGGGAGTCTGTCTTCCAAAAGAGGGCTGTTTGGGGGATAAACACTGCTCAGGAAAGTCACTTGTCTCTTGTACCAGACCATAAGGGGTTTACATGGCCTGGGAGAGGGATAGTGCAGATCCTGTTGTATCTTGGACTATGACATCCTCCTGTCCTCACTCCTGGGAATATATGTCTCCCATCTATGCATTCAGTCCCACCTCTCAGTCCATATGACCAGCCTTGGCTTTGAGGCAGAGGGGTATTTAAGGAGCTTTAGGCGAGCATTCTGACCTCAGCTTCAACCTACCTTTCTTACTTCTGTGGCTCTGCCTCTGCTTAATTTAGATGCCTTCAGCCCTACCTTTTGTCTACCTTTCCTAAACTTGAGCCCATGTCCTTGTCTTGATAATTTACAAGATACACTTTATCTCCCTCCTTAGATGAGGAGTTCTCTTGTTTCTTGGTGGGGTTGGAGATGTATGAATCGTAAGTCTGAGTATTGCTGTGAGAATCTGGAAGAATCCCCTGAAACAGCAAGGAATAACTGATCCTCATCTTCCCATTCCATATATCCCATCATCTCTGATTTATGTACTTCCATGTCTTCCTAGAGCCAGGTAAGAAGCTCTAGCTTCTTAGCTTTATTGTCTACTACTCCCTTCATCACCACCCGCCCCCCACACAAATATGAGATCAACTCATAGAAACCAGGCCAGATCCAGCTATTCAAAACTGCTCACCAAGGCCTGGGAGGTCCCAAGTCAGTGTCATAGGAATCTCAGTTGAAGATCATCCAGGTTACTAATCACAAAAGTAGAGGGAGGGGAGGATGAATAGAGGTTGATACATCTGTACAAATATACAGTTAGAATAAATAAGATCTAGTCTAGGGTGACTGTAGTTAACAATAATCTAGTGTACGTTTGCAAAAAGCTAAAAGAGAATAATTCAAATGTTCTTAGCATAAAGAAAAGACAAATAGAGGCCGGGTGCATTGGCTCACGCCTGTAATTCCAACACTTTGGGAGGCTGAGGTGGGCGGATCACTTGAGGTCAGGAGCTCGAGACCAGCCTGGCCAACATGGTAAAACCTTGTCGCTACTAAAAAAAAAAATACAAAAATTAGCTGGCCATGGTGGCGGGCGCCTGTAGTCCCAGCTACTGAGGAGGCTGAGGCAGGAGAATCGCTGGAGCCCAGGAGGCAGAGGCTGCAGTGAGCCAAGATTGTGCCACTGTACTGCAGGCTGTGTGACAGAGGAAGACTCCGTTTCAAGAAAAAATAAAAAAAAGACAAATATTTAAGGTGATAGATATTCCAATGACACCAATGTGATCCTTATACATTATATGAATGCATCAAATTTTCACATGTACCCTTAAAATATGTACATCTCTTATGTATAAATTTAAAAAAGTTTAAAAAGAAAGGCCAGGGTTCTAGAAAGTAGATCTTTTAAACAGCCACACCTGCCTGTGCACCAGATACCTTCACAAACAAAAGGTGCTCCAGCACTGACTCAAATATAAACAGCCTTCATTCCTTGTATCTGATTTTGCCCTGCTTCCAACTCATCCTTGTAGTTCTTCGTTTTTTGTCTGCCCTTGTAGATGAATAAAAAGAAAATGCAACTTGGTACTAGAAAGCTCTGGATTTGAACTCTGGCTCTTCCACTTACAGATGTGTGTGACCTGTCATGCCAAACCCCTATCAGCTCCAGTGGGGATGGCACCAGGCTCCAGAGGCTGAAGAAGAGACCCAGAGCTAGTGAACAAGACATAGGGTTTTACTGGGGCTTACGTATGGGGAGATAGTCCAGTGGTGGTGGGCTAGGCAGGAGAACTGCAACCACTTGCAAAAAGCATGCAGTTTATATAGCATTTTCACTTAGCATCCTTTCCCTAACAACCTCCATCTGGCAACCTTTACGCAACCCAAAACTTGGGCCCCCGAGCCCCTGTATGGTCCGTGTTCCACAGGACAGGCAGGGGGCTCAGATGTTCCTCATAGACAAGGAAGGAATCCCCAGGCTGGCCACTCTCTAGCTGGGAACACACACTCAGGTGCATGTGCTATACAGGGTGGTTCTCTGGGAAAGCTTGTTATTGCTTAGGTGCGTTTACCATACATGACCTTAAGCAAATTTCTTTACCTTCTAAGGCTTTCTTTCTTCACCTCTAGAATGCAAAAGAATATCATCTACCTCTCAGAGCTGTCTCAGGATTAAATGAGATAACATACATAAAGAATACCTATAGCACCCAGCATACAGTAGATGCTCAGTACATGTACATACTGTCTGTCATTCCATCTCAGATCAAGCCATTGTGGTGGCACCTCTTCCACCTATATGCAAGGCTAGTGTGGTCTAATGAGATGACAAAGGAAAATGTGCATTTTGCTCTTCATATTTGAACTTAGCTATTATTTTTATTTGAGCTAGAACACTTTCCTCCACAACCATGTGGCTTATCTCTCCCAGAGACAGCTCCAGCAAACAGATTTTTTTGTCGACTTGGCCCCAATAACCACCTTTTGAAGCCCCTCATTCCCAGTCCCTCACTATGCTCCAATAAGCACTGCTTGTACTGGGTGGACCCAGAAGATGGGAACTGGAAAAGCAAAACAAGGTCAGGCCTTAAAACTAAGTAAGACTTAGAGGCAGTGTGGTCAAAGATGGGATGAAGGACGAGCAGGTCAAAATAATGTTCAGATGTGATTCCAGGGACACAGCCACTCTGCCATGGTACACCCCTTAGGTATGGTTCAGTGCACTTCTTGAGGGACAAGGTGTGCCTCGTATGTTTTTAAAGGAGCCAAGCGAATCCAGACACCCACTTTAGTTCACTCAAGTGCACAGCCCAACCACAAGTGTAGTGTGGCTGCTACATTCCTAAATTGTCAACCAAAATATATGAGAATGCCCCTGGGACCTCTTCCGAGATTGTGGAGAGGGGTGGGTCCAAACCAATCACTCTTCTGCTCAAAAATTAGAAATAACTTCTTATCGACTGCTGAATGAACTGCAGACTCAGCCCACAGCATTCAAGTGTTTTTCACAAGTTAATGTCAATCTGCCTGGCCAGGCTTACTTCACCTTGCTTTCCTATCCACACCCACCCTTCAGCCACACAGCACTGTTCATTCCCTGAACATGCCCCCACGCACTCCCACCTCTGTATCTTTGATACTTATTTGTGACTTCTTCCCTGTCCTTCATCTCTCCCTACTTCAGTCCTTCACAGTTCCTCTGAAAAAATGGACTGTCCCATGAGTCCTTTCCTGATTCCCCAAGTCTCCTCCAACTGGCCTATTTTCTCTGAACTATGATAGAATTTACTTCTATCTCACTTGTGGCATGGATTCTAGTTTGTTCCTAGGTTGTGGCCCTTGCTAGGGTTCCAACATCGCAGGCAGGTCTGGTAACTCGGAGGAACAGTGGTAGGGCAGAGGGCCTCTGAAGAGATAAAGTCTCCTGATGGAAGGCAACAGCCAAGTGCAACAGAGCTGACTCAGGCACGAATCTGCCTCCAGCCCAGAATCCTCGAATGCAGGCCGGTGTCCTATCCAGGGACTTATTTGCATCCATGAAGGAGTCTCATGACAGTAAAGGGAATGAGATCCCTAACCCGGCCCACTGAGGTCAAAGGTATAAGTGATGTCTGTCTAATGGCCTCTCTAATGGTCCCAATGAGGCCAAACTGCAGAGAAGGAGCAATTGTTGTGCCCTGAGAGGACACTTTCCATGGAGGGAGAATTGGAGTCCAGATCACTGGAGAGGGTTCTGGTTCAGGACACTCGGTGGATGCTCCTCAAAGGCAGGAGCTGCATCTAAGCCATGAGAGAGTCAAAATCCTCAGGAACCCAGGCAGGTTTTCTTTAGGACATCTAAGCCTGACAGAGTACAGATGACACCTTCAAAAACCATCTTGATGAGGATGGATCAAGTCAGCATTCTATGCTGGAACCAGTTGAAACTGGTGGCTGGATTGAGGCCACCTCTGTCTGATGGGGTAGTGGTTATGAGCACGAACTATAGAGCCAGCTCCCTGGGTTCAGCTTGAGAACTTGATTTGCCTTGTGCTTCAGCTTCCTCATAGATAAACGGGGATAACAGAATCAGTCAACTGAGAGCAGCAAGTGAGACCTCTTTGATGTCAGTAGTTGTGAAGTCCATTTCAAGAGGCCCAGCAGACTGTATCAAATAAAGTAGAGGACTGATTTGTGGCTATGTGGATATGCAAAAGCAACCTACAGATTCTTGGCTCTATTTAAAGGGTGAAACAACAGTTCTAGAAATTTTTCTAGAAAAAATGGGGGAGGGTCTTGATGTCATTATAATTTGGCTATTAAAGGATGAGACCTTACTATTTTTTCCTTTTTTCTTTTCTTTTCTTTTTTCCTTTTTTGTCGTTGTTGTTGATTGTTTGTTTGTTTTGAGATAGAGTCTCACTCTGTCACCCAGGCTGGAGTGCAATGGCTCGATCTCAGCTCACTGCAACCTCTGCCTCCCGGGTTCAAGTGATTCTCGTACCTCAGCCTCCTGAGTAGCTGGGACTACAGGCACCCGCCACCATGCCCGGCTAATTTTTTGTAATTTTATTAGAGATGGGGTTTTGTCATGTTGGCCAGGCTGGTCTCGAACTCCTGGACTCAAGTGGTCTGCCTGCCTTGGCTTCCCAAAGTGCTGGGATTACAGGTGTGAGCCACTGCACCTGGCCTTCTCTTTTCTTTTTTTTTGTTTTTAATTATTTTTAGACACGGGGTCTTGCTGTTGTTACCCAGGCTGGAGTGCAGTGGTGTGATCATCATTCACTACAGCCTTGAACTCTTGGGCTCAGGCAAGCCTCCTACCTCAGCCTCCAAAGTAGCTGGGACTATAGGCACGTGCCACTATGGCAGATTAATGAGAACTTATTTTTTATTTGCAGGCTTATCATACCTTGTCATACTGGCAATGCTCAGCAAACTAGTCGTGATCACTGGAGAGGGACTGCTGTGCTTAGAGGAACAATGCAAAAGACTACAAGTCTTGGCAGAGTAACATAGAGACTGCAGGGCAGAGCGTGGGGCACCCAGTGGAACAGCAACAGTGCCAGTGAGAACATACTGGCAGGACTCTCATTGCTAGGGGCTCCTAGAAGTGCTTGAGGTGAGGGCGTTGCAGGAAGCTAAACATTATGTGTGAGCAAGTATGTGTTGGAGCCAGAGAAATTCAGATTTTCTGGCTATTTGTGTCCTTGCTTTATCTCTTTCATTAAGCTCTTTGAGGACAGGTACTAAGTCTTACTCATCTCAGTATCTCCCAAGAGCAATAGCCCTAGTCCTGTGCACAGGTGAGACTTGCTAGAAAATGTCCCACTCATCCCTATCCCTCAGTGGCGTCTGGCCCTGGGCTTACTTTTATTCTCCCCATTTTTCAGCTTCATTGAGGCATAATTTATATGCCATATATTCACCTAAGTGTAAAGGTTGAGTTTTAATAAATGTATACAATCATGCATCCATCATCATCACACCACATAGTTTTGGAATACTTCCATCTTTCCTAAATATTCCCTGTACTGCTTAGCAGTTATCCCTGCCCCAACCTTCAGACCCAGGCAACTATTTGTGTGTTGTCTATAATTTATGGTTTTGTCTTTTCTAGAAATTTCATATTAAGGAATCATATAGTATATCTGGTGTCTTTCATTGCATACATTTAAGATTCATCCATGTTGTAATAAGTATCAATTGTCCTTTTTTATTGCTGTGTAGTGTTCCATTGCCTGGGTAAGCCACATTTTGTTAATCCACTTGCTAACATAACAGATAGACATGTGGGTTATTTCTTATTTGATTTTACAAAAAAATGCTTCAATGTTCATTTTTCTTACTAGTCTTTTTGTAGATGTATATTTTCATTTATTTTGGGTAGAAGCCTAGAAGTGAAATTGTGGAGCTATACGGTAAATGTATAATTTTCATTGATTTGAGGCACCTGAACAGGATTAAGAAGTAGGAAGCTGAAAGTAAGCCATATGGGGATGGTACATATGGTTGAGGATATAGCAGAGAATTCCAGGAAAAGGAAGATTACTGAGAAGAAAGATAGAAATGCATTAAGAGAAAAATTCATCTCCTTAATAGTTTGTACTTCAATATATGCAGGAAGCCTAAACATTTTATGTAATTACAAAATTGTCTCAATCTATTATAATAGTAGAATTTCACCTGGATCATAGCATACACCATTAGGCATGTGTGGATGGACAAGTACAGTGATAAGGGCATCTATAAAGGCACCTAAGTCTGCCAATAGCCTACATGGTTGTCCACTTCTACAGAGCCATTAAGTTTAATCATGACAAGAATTTGCCTTTAACAAAAAATTCCATGTCAAAGATTCAATTGGAATTTCTACTCTTCGCTTCTACCTCTTGGCTTTCTACTCTACCAGAATAGTACAACTGTTCCATGGCACAGTTGTATTTATTTTACCTGGTCTCTGCAGAGGCCATTCTGAATAGTAAGCTCCCCATGGAATATGAAACTGTACCAATCAGGTTTTAGGACCAGAAGTAATGAAAGAGAACTCTGTGACAATAGAAATAATTATTATATAGCTCCAAACACACCCACATGTCGAATTATATTATCCTATAATTGATCTAACCCAATTAATCTATAACAAAGAAATCCATCCGACTTCCTAGTGCAAAAGTATAAAAGAAGAAAGCTTGATCATTAGAGACTTAAAGATTGAGAGTTCTAGTCATTCAGTTTTCAGTTCTTAAATATACAAACAGATTTTGAAATTGAGTAAGAGGCAAAAAGTTTATGCACTTCATCTTTCTCCCATTGGAGAGATCACCCCAAGCACCCTGGATGATTTGGGCATAGGTGCCCAAGAGTTCAGTGAATCTGGCTTACCAGGGATTGAGATATATAGGAAGGACAGCCAGCTCCAGGAAGGTTTTTGACATATCTATCACAGCAGAGAGTACCTTTTTCTTTAATGAAGACCCACAGAAATATCTGTTGCACCTCAGTATCAGGAAAAATACCCCCATGATCCTCTTGGAAGAACTGAATTATTTTTATCCTAAGTGGTTCTCAGAGTGTGGTCCCAACCAGCAGCATCCTCATCACCTGGGACCTTGTTCAAAATGCACATACTCAGGTCCCACCCCAGACCTACCAAATCAGAAGCACTGGAGGCGAGACCCAGCAATCTGTGTTTTGATAAGCCTTCCTGATGATTCTGGGGGAAGCCAAAATTTGAGAACCACTGTCCTGTTTACTGATGGCCAAGAATCTTAGAACCGAATTGGCAGCTTCTCTCTAGCAGCTGCTTTCTAACCCCTCTCCGCACCACCTGAGAGGTAGAGAAGGCTTCTTCAGCACCCTTAGACGCCCAGCTCCTTAGAGACTTAAAAAAATATTTTCACAACACCAACTAAATTGGGCTGTGAACCAGAAAACACAACTTCAGAAAATTGGTAACTTATTCATTCAACTTCTAATACATTTTTGAGTTAAAAAGCTGCATTAGGATTGTATTACAATTCCTTAATCTAGAACCAAGTAGTTGTTTTGAAAATCTTGGATGATAATATTGACCACTTATGTACTAAAAACAAAAAAGGATTTCATCATTTTGTATAGGCCAAGTGCCTAGCTGAAAATGATTCACTTTTGCTAGTGAATTATAAGGTTGTAAAAGAGATATAAAAGCAAATGCATTTAAATTATCTATCATGAATCACTGGTTAGCCTGGAAATCTCTTGTTCTTTGGTTAATAGAACACGCAGAAAACCTAAGCTTACAATGCCAAATGAGCAAATATGGCTCATTGTCAGGAACTGAGTGTTTTTCAGCTCTTGTCACTGATTTTTAACCTTTCAGAAGCCAAAGAGAATCTGTGTTTCATCTTAGTTCTGTTGAGAACTTGTGAGACCTTGGGTGAGATACTTTCCCTACTCTGGACCTCATTTCTGCCTCTGCAAAATGAGAGCCTTTGATTTTATCATGTCTAGGGTCACTTCCATCTCTGATATTCTGGGATTCTGGAATTCTAGAGATCTAAGACCCCCACTGCTCCAGTACTACTCCAATGCAACTACTCTCTCCTGACCGCTCTTGATCAGAAGGAAGAGGGAGAAGAAAAAGTATTCCAGTGGCTGCAGCCTGCTGACAGCATGAGTGAGATCTGGGAATTCAGATAATCTCAGAAATCACATGCAAGCATTACAGAACTTACAAAACAGTGCTGTGTGGAGATCGGCTGTGGTGTGAATTGGGAGACATGGTTTGCTCCTTGGTAAATGATACACAGGAGTCCCAGGGAGATTTTATCATTAGTTTGCTGAGAACAAGATGTGAACCCTTTAAGGAGACCTTTTCTGTAGAGACAATCTTAAAGAACCAGCCCAGTGTATGAAATTACTAAAGTGTATATATCTGACAGCTTAGGAACTTGGGTTTATGCAAACACTCCCCGCACCCCCATTCCCATCAAAGGCAGTTATTTAGCTGAGTGATTCAAGCTGTGGCAATAACTTATAAAGGGTGGGGGATAGGTGTGGTTTGGGGGACTTAAACCACATCTGTCTTCCACCCTTCATGAAATTAAGCAGGTAATTGATTCAATTCATCCGCTTCACTTTCTCTGAAGAACTGATTGCCCCTACTAAGTATAAAGAACAACCTTTGTTGTTCCCCCTGTTCATTAGCTAGCCAAATACTTTGCTCTTTTTCACTTCGCTCCCCAGACTACTTTCTAATATGGTTATATTTATGAACACCTCACTACATGGTTTCTAGCTGAGAGATTATGCATTGCATTTGATAATTTCAGAGAATATTTCTTAGCAGCTTCAATTAGTAACTACACTCCAACTGCTAGCTTCCTGCTCCCAAACAGTGCCCCCACCACAAACACATACATATAAAGCACATGGTTATGTTTTCTGTAAAAAGTAGCTTCTCTGGCTGGTACTGAGGTGATTGCCTTAAATGTGTACTTCTTTCAGTTGATGTAAACATCATCTACATGCCCATCATCCCTGGAGTCACCTATGGCATTTCTTCATCTGCAAATGATGATTTTCATTCTTAAAAGTTCTTTTGTGTCAGGAGCTTGAGCAGTGATGTTCTGTATTGTTTTGTTTTGGAATAAGGCAGGTTAGGTTCCCTTTAACCATTTCTAGAGAGAAAAATCCTAAACAGCCCCTTAAAAGAAAACATGGCATTAAAACAGACAGTCAAACAGTAAAAGTGGTTTTATTAGGACATTTAGAGACAAAGCAACTGGTGCTGTGCCTGGATTTTTCATCTCTTAAAGGTTGTTTTGGCCGGATGTGGCGGCTCATGCCTATAATCCCAGCACTTTGGGAGGCCGAGGCAGGCGGATTGCCTGAGGTCAAGAGTTCAAGACCAGCCTGGCCAACATGGTGAAACCCTGTCTCTACTAAAAATACAAAAATTAGCCGGGCATGGTGGCGGGTGCCTGTAATCCCAGCTACTCGGGAGGCTGAGGCAGGAGAATTGCTTGAACCCAGGAGGCGGAGGTTGCAGTGAGCCGAGATCGAGCCACTGCACTGCAGCCTGGGTGACAGAGTGAGACTCCGTCTCCAAAAAAAAAAAAAATGTAAAAACGTTGTTTAGATATTGTACAGCACAGCCTGGATAACTGCAAAGTTGGGGTTTACCATGTGACAGAGCTAGATATTAAGCCCAAGTGACCTGAATTATCACTCCTTGGAGGTGACATCAACCCTGTCGAAGTGTAAATGATTTGTTGCTTCACCATCTCTCTGATATCAAATTTTGAGGAGTGGGTTTAAGGTTGTGTTTCAGGTGACACCTACACTTACTTATCATGTAAAACAAAATGCACTAGACTACCATGTGATTGCAGGGGGATAAATGGTTTTTTTCTAAAAAAAAAAAATTGACAAAAGCTATATAGACCATCCTGGGTAGATATGAAAACAGGGTGATTCTAATAATCAATAAGACAATTTAATAGGGTCTAGTTGCTCCCAAGATTCCCCAACAGGGAAGAATAAGCAACTGCAGAGCATTTCCCCAGCCCCCCCCCTCTCCTTATGACAGGACACGCCAATAAAACTCCACCTCCTACTCTTCAGTGCCAGATGGGTAAGCATTTAGCCAAGCATGCTGGGAGACACACAGAACTGAAGCAAAGGAGTATCCGGATGTCTTGGATTTTCTTCCCATTCTGTTCTGTTCTGTTCTCATAATACCATCTCGTTACTAGACGTAGGCATTGGACGTGACAATCAACTGCATTTGAACTGAGAAGAAGAAATATTAAAGACACAGTCTTCAGAAGAAATGGCTCAAAGGCAGCCTCACTCACCTAATCAGACTTTAATTTCAATCACAAATGACACAGAATCATCAAGCTCTGTGGTTTCTAACGATAACACAAATAAAGGATGGAGCGGGGACAACTCTCCAGGAATAGAAGCATTGTGTGCCATCTATATTACTTATGCTGTGATCATTTCAGTGGGCATCCTTGGAAATGCTATTCTCATCAAAGTCTTTTTCAAGACCAAATCCATGCAAACAGTTCCAAATATTTTCATCACCAGCCTGGCTTTTGGAGATCTTTTACTTCTGCTAACTTGTGTGCCAGTGGATGCAACCCACTACCTTGCAGAAGGATGGCTGTTCGGAAGAATTGGTTGTAAGGTGCTCTCTTTCATCCGGCTCACTTCTGTTGGTGTGTCAGTGTTCACGTTAACAATTCTCAGCGCTGACAGGTGAGTTTCTTTTCTCTGTTATATTTGCCAGGATGTGAAATTGGGCAAAAAGAAAGGAAAGCTTGTACTTAGCATTTACTGGCCACTATTCTGCTTTTCTCACACTCTGTAATGTGGATGTGAGATTGGAAAATCCGGTGGCATTTAAAATAAAAGTTAGTGTAAGAATGATAAAATTTCTGTTGGCATGGAGGAGAAGGTGAAATTGCATACTTTATGGATAATTTATTCTTATTGTTTGCTCGAAAGTATACTGAATGGGGTTTTTATTTTTCCCCAGTTTATTAAGTAAAGCAAATTGTTCCAGGTGTAAAAGAAAAAAATTCATGCTTTATACATTAGTGCAGCCTAGTGGTGCAATATAGTCAACATGAAAACCAGGATAGGTGTGAAATTGACCACATATGGATTACTGTATATCGGAAGAGTGGTGAAAAGACAGAAGCATCTAATTTACCTGAAATTCATCAAATTAGCTAATGGCAGAAAAACGGTGAGGTTTTCAACTCCCTGGTAACTTAGTGTAATGTCATCACGTAATTCTATTTGTTTTCTCTATAGGCATTCAGTGACATTATCATTTCCAGAGAAATAAATTAATCTTGGTTGACTTTTAGAGCTCTGTGGAGAGAGAGTGTGAGATCCTCTTGCAGTCAGGGTGTTCAGATTCTGTGTTAGGATATTTTCAGTCCAAGTACTCTGTTTTTCTGTGTTCCTACTGTAGAATAACTGTAAAAACACGAAAAAATTTGAGGCTCCAAGTGTTAAAAGTGATGCTTTAAAAAGCCTGCAAGAATCCTGTAAGTAGTCAATGTTTGGCAGTACCAGAAGGAATAGCTTCTTCAGATTCTAGAATCTGAGAGGAGGAAAACCTTTCCCTGTGTCTTTTTACGATTTTTGCTTTGACGGGTCTTATATTCTATTTGAGGGCAGACTGGCTTAATGACTGTAGATTTTAAGGTGGATTTGTTTGAATGAGGAGGTATCTCTGTACCGGCACAGGACTTCTGATTGCAACTTTGCCTCGCCCTAAATCTGTCCACTGATCAGCTTGGGCAACAAATTAACACTTACAAATGGGGAAGAAATTAATCCTCTCTTCTTTACCACATAAACCCTTGGAATTCTTTTCTAGGAAGGTTGATAACTGTTCACTCATGAAGAAAGGAAAATTAATTCAGTTTAACATCAGTCACTTATACAAAAGAAGTCTTTTAGGTACCTTAAGTGTATTACACTTAAGGTAATACACAGGTGGTGAATTACTCTCAATCACACATGAAGTCATGCTGATAAATGTTTATTTGTCCTAAATAGAGAGTCTATACATAAAATTATAAAATTGCAAATCTGGAATATCTCATAGGAGTGAATAATGGAAAAGGTGATTAGCATAAATAAAAATATTGGGATGTATTATGTGCATTTAAAACCATAGCCAATTCTAATTGGTTAACGTTGACTTGGTTATACACATATGCACGGAGGGTAGAACTGGATGACCACTAAGGTCACTTCTCACCCTAAAATTTGGTAACTTTGACATTTATTTGGACCTTTGCCTCTGATTATGTGTTTCTAGATACAAGGCAGTTGTGAAGCCACTTGAGCGACAGCCCTCCAATGCCATCCTGAAGACTTGTGTAAAAGCTGGCTGCATCTGGATCGTGTCTATGATATTTGCTCTACCTGAGGCTATATTTTCAAATGTATATACTTTTCGAGATCCCAACAAAAATATGACATTTGAATCATGTACCTCTTATCCTGTCTCTAAGAAGCTCTTGCAAGAAATACATTCTCTGCTATGCTTCTTAGTGTTCTACATTATTCCACTCTCTATTATCTCCGTCTACTATTCCTTGATTGCTAGGACCCTTTACAAAAGCACCCTGAACATACCTACTGAGGAACAAAGCCATGCCCGTAAGCAGGTATGTATTAATCAGTACTCATGCAAATCTAGTTTGAATTTAGAAGTGAAGTTCCTACTTTTGCACAGTGAGTAACTGTGTATCTTCCTGTGTATAAATGCAATAGCAGTGTAGTATTTTTGTTATGAGCATAGGCTCCGGTTTGAATCCCAGTTCTATCACGTAACTAGCTGAGTAATCTTGAGCAAGTTACCTAACCTTTCTGAGCCTCGGTTTCCTCATCTGTAAAATGAAGATGATTACTAGATGATATAGATGAAATGCTTAGGTGCAGAGTATTTCAATAAATGGTAAGACTACTACTATTAGAGAGGGGACAATTGACGTTTGAGAGCAGTCAAAATTTTTTACCCCATGGAATAGTGGGGAACACTGCATAAGATGATACTATGAAGAAAAGCATCTCTTGTTTTAGAAAGTGTAACAGAATAAAAATACATAGCGTATAGAACTGGCAAGAATCCATAACACTATTCAATGCAAACCACTTACAGATGAGCAAACTGAGGTGGGGAGGAGTGAGGGGAAAGAGTGGAATGCAAGTAGCACGAGAACACAGTGACTCACAGAAGCTTGATTACGACCACTGCAGGAGCCACGTGTGCCCCCCCTCTCATAAATATGGACAGAATAAAAGGAATGTTGCCAAAACATAGTTCCATTTGATTAAAAATATTTTTCTAACCTCTGGGGAAGGGGAAGAGAGGATTCCATTTACCCCTTGATCGGTACACAGAGAACTGTGCCTTTTATAGAGCTAGTCCATTCAGTTAGTTTAACAATGGTGCTCATGAGACTGAAGTTGCATATTTAATGCCCATGTGAACCAGTTACCTTTGCTCTATTTGTGACCACGGGCTATATATTCACCTAACTTGGCTCATTTCTCTTATTAATAGATGTAGGTAGGATTATCTTCGCATAAAAAGGACAGCATATTTTGGGTTTACTTCTTTGACTATATGGTTAGAATTCCTATAGAGTAAAAACAATTTTAGATACCAGCTTGGAAACTTTCATAGACCTCAAAAGAACATTCTGACCTAGTCAGCTTCTGCTGATGCAGTGAAAGCAATTTTGTATAGCATCTCTCTGTTTTTAATTACATTAAATTTTGGAGAATTCCATGGCATTCTTTGAGTTAACTGCAGACATCCTAGAATATCTCGAAATTAGGGGGGAAGGTGTCTCTGAATTAGAGTTAATGAGTCCAAGATCAGAGGTTACCATGCCAATTGACTTGCTGTGTTATATAGTCACAGGCTGACTTCCTGCACATCCCAGCCAGTTAGCATACAAATGCATGTTCAAAGGGAAATCAGCTGTAATTAACTGTAAATTTCTGTGTAAATTTATAGGATAACTTTTTAAAATCTCTCACAGCTAAATGATGTTTTTTTTTGTTTTTTGTTTTTTTTTTTGCTATGTTTCTTCCCCCTATAGATTGAATCCCGAAAGAGAATTGCCAGAACGGTATTGGTGTTGGTGGCTCTGTTTGCCCTCTGCTGGTTGCCAAATCACCTCCTGTACCTCTACCATTCATTCACTTCTCAAACCTATGTAGACCCCTCTGCCATGCATTTCATTTTCACCATTTTCTCTCGGGTTTTGGCTTTCAGCAATTCTTGCGTAAACCCCTTTGCTCTCTACTGGCTGAGCAAAAGCTTCCAGAAGCATTTTAAAGCTCAGTTGTTCTGTTGCAAGGCGGAGCGGCCTGAGCCTCCTGTTGCTGACACCTCTCTTACCACCCTGGCTGTGATGGGTAGGGTCCCGGGCACTGGGAGCATACAGATGTCTGAAATTAGTGTGACCTCGTTCACTGGGTGTGCTGTGAAGCAGGCAGAGGACAGATTCTAGCTTTTCAAGGAAAAATGCTGCTTCTCCTCCCAGCGTGTGTATCCGACTCTAAGCTGTGTGTAGGTGTATGGTGTCCAGATTTTTGTTGTTTGAAAAGTGTGTTGAAATCTTAGGAGTGAAGGATCCCTATAAGTAAGTAAAATACAAACCATTACTTTCTTCAAAGTACAAATAGTAATGTCATCGGGCTTTCTAAATAAAATGAAGCCCCACTAAGTGCAGAAAGACAAGTTTATATATGCCAGTGAATCGTAAGGGAAGTCGAATGGGAAGGAAGGTGTAATAAACAAAATGAAACTTAAAAATCTCATTTGTTGTTTAATCATATCTGCGATGCTTCTAATTCCTCATATACTGTGATTTGCACAAAATTGTGTTTGTGTTTACTGTGTGGTGTAAATCTAGAGATACTTTGTATGTGAAAAGGGGATCACAAAAGAGAGAAAGCATCTCTTAGGCTATTTTCTTAAAAATAAACCTTCACAGAATGGCTGCCCTTTTCCATTAATCTGTATTCCACTGTAGCTGAATCTGTGCAGTTGAAATGAAAATGTTTTGGAGCCAGCGAATATAAAGCACTGAGTAAGGATCTGGGGCACAGTGCTTGCCTTACTGGGTCAACACTTACAACTGCCATAGATTAATAACTGGGCTAAGTTGTCATTCAGAAATATTGTTAGAAACTTGCCTTATTCATAGGCAGAATAAGTGGCCATGTTTATGGTGTCATTTGAGGACCCCTGTTGAAAAATCTGCAAACCTGCCACGGTGACTGGAATTCTTCCTTTACAGAAGTTCGTTTCTTTCTGGTAAGCAGTGCCCTCTTTCTAAAAACATGCAGAAGTACCATATGAAATCCCTAACCCCTGGGTGTGCAATTGTGATCAGATCATCTTCCTACTTGACTTTATTAAACCCGATGGGAGGCTAAGTCCTGTAAGTGTATGGCCTAATTAATCTCTGCCCATGGAAATCAGATGGAAAGTTCTGATTTTCTATCCTGTGCTCCTACCTGCTAACATCATTCACTTGTTAATAATTATTGTTTTTTAAAAAAAAAACTCTTGTCAATAGATGTGTCAGATTTAGATCTGTGGTTTCAGAAAAATTTTTGGAGCAAATTTAAACATGTTTGGCACTATAGGTAAATTTGTATTTAAAAAAAAACTTAATGTTTGAGTGTGCTTTTGGTAATGCTGAGCTTTCTTTAAATGGCGTGTGGAGTCATGAACATTTGCTAATGATGTGGCTCCAAAAGGTAATACATATTAACATTAGACTTTAACTTTCTGTAAAATTGGTTTACTTAAAGTGTGTGGGGGGGTGATACTGTATTAGTATTGTTTTAAAGTGGACACTGTAATAAGTGTGGAAAAACAAATAAATATGAAATAAAGTTTTAAATGACTCTGTGTAACTTTATATTCTAAAAACAGTATTTCTGACAGAATATAATGGAACCCATTTTAATTCCAAAATGTTACTTTCAACTCACAGAGCCCTAAAACAATCTATTTTCCTCACTCTGAGTAAAAATTACATCTTTACTGTCCTAAACTCTAATAACTTTTCAGATATAACTTGATAAAAGTACCAGAATACAAAAGTGAAGACAGCTTTTTGGCAGTTCATAAAACTAGAACTCAAAGAACTTTTTTTCCATTCTCAGCAATCCTTAGGTGAGTTAGGGATATAAAATAATTCCCTAAATGGCTGTGTAGGGCATCAGCCTCCTTCCATCCGTAGTTGTAGTTGGCTTAAAATTCACAGCTTTGCTTTGATTTTTGAGAGGCTGGTCTCTTTTTCAACAGATTATCCTTGTCATGGCTAACCTTACAAGTAGGCCCTAATAGCCACAATGTTTTTCACACTGCCTATTGTGGTTCCAGAAATGTTTCTATGGAAAATTTCATTTCTTTGGAGAGAATTCTAAATGGCAGGGATAGGTGGGATATATACAAAATAAATTCTGTATACATCTCAATTTTGCTCGGGATCTTCCCTGACCCAAGACTTAAAATATGGAACATAATACAGTAATACTCCACAAAGCATGAAAACACAGTCACGAAGTTAGGCATTACCAAAACGTCCAGCAGGTAAGTCTTCATCATTGAAGGTGAAAGCACTACAAAACACTTACCACTCGCATTTCTGCTGAATAGCAAATTTGGGTTTGCAGAATTTCTGCAGTTTGAGTCGTCTTAGGTCAGGAATTCATCGATCTTTTTGTCAGAAAGACAGAAGTCTTTTTATTTCCACTAAGTCTTGAGATTACAGGATGTGGGGATAGGAAAATTCCTGGACAGAGTGGGCTTGAAGGGACCATTTTAAAAAAATCTGATTTGGTATAGTTCAGTAATTTTTCAGAAACAGTTCTTAGGCCAGATAGGTGAGTCCAATCTGGAGTGCAGTCTCTGCTTTTGTAGGTTAATGTATATTTATCCACCAAGAAGGCTGTGGCCTATTAGGGCAGAAGTACAACACAGATCACCCCATATAAAGGTCAGAGGGAAGAATGAAGCACATATTCAGAGAGAAGCCAGCTGTGTAGATTCTTCCTAGGTCTAGCATCCCTTTATGTGGCCCATCTACACTGCAGTCCTGGAGTTTCAGTAGCCACCCCTATCTCTATAACCCACCCCTCCTTTTTTTTGTTACCTCGAGTGTTTCTATAACTTGCAAGAAAAAAAAACAACTTGAAAAAGACAGGTTACAAAGACACAGATGCTTTCAGATTACCTCAGTCATTAGGGAGTTATTCTATGAATATGCAAGGAAATGAGAAAAAGTAGGAACCAGGCCTCATAGAGACCACAGCATTGTGCAATTGTAACTGTCAGATCTCACGACCAAAGAGAATGCCATTCCAGGTACAATGTGTTTACCTCTCAACTCCACTGCCTCACTAGTATGGTGACTCAGTGACCCCCCTTCGCTGCTTCAGCTGCTCCTCTCACCCGTGGGGAACTTCTCCATAGCAGGCCTCTGTTCTGCCTTTTACCTTTCCCTGGGAGTATCTCCTTGCTTCTTTGCCAGTCTGACCACATCCCTGCATGTTCCATATTCAAACTTCCCGGGAGAGGTTCTTACTGGCTCAGTCAAATCCAGTCGAGAACGCAGAGCTATCTGCCAGGTCACCACACAGGCCCTGGGCAGCCTTTGGGCCAGGATGGCTGGGTGACATGGGACATAAGCATAAGGAACCCTTTCAGTCACCTGCTCAAAAGACGGCTGTGGTAGAGCCGGCACTCAATGATATGTGCAGTAGGGTGGTGTCGCATATTATTACCTATGCTGTGAACTCGGGAATGAACTGGGAGCCCAATAACACATTGCCGAAAACAGCTGTATGCTATTTTTGGATCCAGGAAAAAATATTTAGCAAAGTTTAAGCCTAATAAAACTCACATTACCTATATCATAAAAATGCACACAAATTCAGTTCTCCAAGAGTTCCTGCCAGAACGAGAACTTCATGAAAAAGAAATGTAATTAAAAAAAAAAACTAACCCAAACTATTAAAAACTGTTGTTATCGTTGAAACCATAGATTCACACAACTGGTGTGTGGGGAGCCAGGATTTTCTAGAAGTAGTACTCAACTGCTATGTTTAGAAGTGAAGGTCACTGGAATAGTGAAATAATTTCTTCTGGGAAAGTTTTCCCGACCCTCAAGCCTAGGTTATGATATTTATGTTTACACTAATGGGTTATTATTTTAAATGAATTAATATTTTTTAACAGCCGCTTTAATTTTTGTGCAGAAATATTGGTAAGTATAAACCACAAACAAACGTTTTTTGGGGTCTTCAATGTTTTAGTGTAAAGAAGACCTAGAACCAAAAAGTTTGAGACCTGCTGTCCACCAGCATCTCATATCTGTCATTTGCCAACCATCCTAATTCTGTCTCCCCTGAGCTGTGCCTGTCTTGTCGACTCCTGGGTCGCCAGAGCCTCATGCAGTGCCCTGCACTTAGTAGGGGCTCAATAAATACCTGCCCAACTTAAAAATATGGACCTTTTCCTTTTCAGCAATGAGTGTAATTCCTGAAAACAAAAGTTCTGTTGAGAACAAAAGTATGCTGTGTCTTTCTAAAAGAATGACAAAGAAGCGGAGTTTGCCGGCCAATAAAGCTGGTGTTTACACTGGGATGTTTACATTTATGCTTAAGTTTCAAATACTAAGCTCGAGCGCCACTGAATCCTGCAGAGGCAGGCAACTGCTGCCCCTCCCATCCTTCCCATGGAGTCGAACTCCAGCCAGAGGAAGGTATGAGACCGATAAAGGAGAAGGCTGACACCAGAAAAAGAAAGTTGGCCCTCCTACCCCCTCATTCGTTCATTCACTCGCTCATTCCGCATTAGACACCAGAGCCGGTGCCAGGAGTTTAGGCTACCAAGATGAACAAGATCCGGTGTCTATCCCAGCGAGTCGTAAAGAAACAAGTAAAAGACGCGGTTCCTGAGCGGGGGAGGGGCCTTTGGGCGAAGGAGGCGCGTCGTTTTCTCGAAGCCAGAGAAATTTGTCCTGTCCGCCCCACCCACTCCCCTAAGATGGCGCCCTCGCGAAACCCGCCCGGCCACCTCCGCGAGGGAATATTCCCACGCCTTCCTTCCGTCTCCCTCCCGGGCCGGCCGATCCGCCGGGGACCCCGCAGAGGTCAAGGCCCTTGAGGCTCCGCGGGATCCCAGTGGCCCTCGCCCCGCCCCAAGGCTGACCCCGGTGGGCGTCGACGCGCGGCACCCAACCCCGGTGCCCCGCCTCCCCGGGCCTCGCGCCGCGTGCCGGCGTCGGCGCCTTTTGACGCCATAGTGGGCGTGTCGGCGCGACCCGCGACGTCGCGACGCGCCGACAATGGCGGCTGCGTCGGCCTGAGCAGGGCTTAGTTTACAAGTAATTTCCTGACGTTGCCGAGGGAGCCGCAGTCGCCTCAGGTCCGGTCGGCGGCGGCGGCAGCGGCAGCGCGCCCGCGCGCTCCCGCAGCGCCCTGGACCTAGCGGCGGTGCCGAGGCCCGGCGGAGCAAGCCAGGTGGGCGGTGGCGCGGCCGAGCTCACAGCATCAGCGCGCGCGCGCGGTGGGCGGGCAGAGAGGGGGGCGGTGCGGCAGCCGAGCGGCCCCGATTTCCCGGGGACTGCTGGGGCGCAGCGGGGAGGCGGGCCGGGGGGCGGCGGGGCGCGAGCAGAGCGCGGTCGACCTCCCTTTCTCTGTTCAGTTCCAGCGTCATTTCGGCCTCTTAGTTCTTCTGAACCCTGCTCCTGAGCTAGGTAGGAAACATGAGCGGCACCAACTTGGATGGGAACGATGAGTTTGATGAGCAGTTGCGAATGCAAGAATTGTACGGAGACGGCAAGGATGGTGACACCCAGACCGATGCCGGCGGAGAACCCGATTCTCTCGGGCAGCAGCCGACGGACACCCCCTACGAGTGGGACCTGGACAAAAAGGCTTGGTTCCCCAAGGTAGGAGAGTGCCACGGGCGCCGCTGAAGAGCGGGCCGCCTGGCCAGCCTCGCGGGGCACTCCTTTTACGTTTGCTTTGCTGAGATCCTTGGTCCTTGGTCCTAGCCCCCTTGGATAGCGACGCTTCTTTTTGTTGTGTTTGTTGGGGCACCGATGTGTAAAGGAACGTAAATCTTTAGGGTGGTGTCTTAAATGTAATTTTTAAGTCTTTTCTATGCTTTATTAATCTTGTCTGTGAAGGTCACAGTTGATTATTACATGACTGCTTTTTATTGCAAAGAGGAAAAATACCAAGAGCAAATTTAGTAGCTGTCCATTTCTGGTAGCCAACCCCACTTGTCCTAGGAACTCAGATGTTTAGCTTATGTACTGTGTGCAAAATGCAGTTTCTTGATTTCTTTTTTAAAGTAGCTGTTTATATATCTTTACTAATTGAACTTTCTTTGCACCTTGCTTTACTTTCCTAGTAAATTTTGTCCCTAGGCATATATGTTTGAACCATATAACCACAGGAATAAGACTGGAGATGCACCGAATACAGATGGAAAATCTGTGTGTGTTTGTTTGGAATACTTGGAAATTGCTAAGTATTTTTATTTCAGCTTCGAAGTAAAATAACTAATGTTAAACTTGATTCTGTAAACTTTGTGGTAAAAGTGCCCTTTTAATCTGGCTCTCATAAGCAGGAAAGGGCACACTAATAGCACACAAATTGACTTGCAAGCCAATGATACAAAACCCGTCTCCACTGCGCGACTGGACTGCTGTTTTAAAAATTCTTTTGCAACTTTTATTTCCCATTCTGTATTTGTATATATATTCCAATCCCTCCAGATTGTTAAAATTTACGATTTCACTTCTGTATTGGTAGTGCTAGTTTGAGTGCAGATTTGGTTTCTTCAACATTCTGAATACTTTTAACAAAGGTGTGATAATGGATTAATGTGTGACTTTATCCTTTTATGTTATTGAAGCCCATACCTCTTCAAACTTTGAGTTTTACATTTTCCCCATTCCATGCGTGCCTAATATTGATTGGTATGATGATATAACTATATTTCTTTCGTTTTGCAATAACGCTTTTCCCCCAAAGGGGAGGAAGATAGATGAGTTGGATTTGCCTTTAATTTGTTCTGATACTAAAATATAACGTCATTTAATTTGTGATAAAGTTAAAATAAACATTTAGTTTTACAATTATTAACCCCATTCTTTATATACCAAATCAGAGTTCTGTTCTGTGTGCTCTCTGCATACAGATATTTAAGTACTTATTGTACATGTATATTTGTGCATCTGTACAGTAAGAGAAAATTGGATTCTGTGGTTAGATTATTCATTGACTGTTGTTTTTTATTGTTTTATTATCTGGTTCTTCCTTTGTTGTATGTATTTGTAGCCTTAGTCAAGTAGACTGTAGAGAGGTAGTAATTAATAAATGAAACAACTAGAAAAGATGCCAGCATTACTTAAAATGCTTTAAATCGTATCTCAGACTTTTGCATTGATCGTCTAAGTACTTGTGTCTTATTTTTTATCACCGTGTGCACAATTTTCTATAGAAGGTGACTATTCTTGCATTTATACTTTAATAACTACAACTATTATCCATAGCGACACTTCTGTGTTAAGTTGTATAACTATGCTGTAAAAACACAATTTAAACTTCTTATGGGTGGAAATAATTTTGAATTTCACTGTCCGGGTCTGTTGAATTGCTTGTTTAGATTACTGAAGATTTCATTGCTACATATCAGGCCAATTATGGCTTCTCTAACGATGGCGCATCTAGTTCTACCACAAATGTTGAAGATGTCCATGCTAGGACTGAAGCGGAACCTCCACAAGAAAAAGCCCCGGAACCCACTGATCCCAGAAAGAAGGGAGAAAAAAGAAAGGCTGAGTCAGGTAAGTGGTTCTAGCTTACAAATTTTAAGTGTAAAAATTAAAAATATGGGTGTGCATATGTACAGTTGCTTTTTCGAGAATTATAATAGCTTTGAAGGAATAAGGTGAGTTTTTTCTTTAAGGTAGTGTCAGTTATAAAGAATCAAGATAAACTGGCCATCTTTTTTCCAGATAGGGCTCTAAAACTAATTATTTGTCAAAAGATTTAAATCCTTTGAAAGCTGGGTAGTGATTTGAGTTAGTTTATCTTGGTCTTTTAAGAGTAAGAGAAAGGTCGTCCTGGAAGTTTCAAGAAACTACTGCTTTGTCAAGATTCCATAATATGACTCTTATCTTTTTTTGCAAGTGTTTTATTTATTTAATTAATTTTGATTTCTAGGATGGTTTCATGTTGAAGAAGACAGAAATACAAATGTATACGTGTCTGGTATGTATAACTTTTTAAACAGGTTTAAGGTAGGAAATACTTAATTTTGAGATTTTTCACGAAGTGATTTTTAGCTTTCAGTTTCTCCAGAGTCCATTTTTTATCATTGTGTCATTTTTTGTTCAGCCATTTATATTAGTAAGGAATATGTGTGTTCATTACAGAACCAAGAAATTTAGTGTGTAACTTTGCATACCAACCTTTGGGCCTGGTTAATGTAACTTACAGCAGTGTGTCCCTTCCCATTCAGTGAGGCCCTCAAGAAAGCATAATTTTAATGTATATTTGAACACACAAAAATGTGAAATTTCTTCAGTTCTGTAAATGTAAAACTTTTACATACATTTACAAAATCAACATTGCATTCACCTAAGTTATAGATGTCTAATTGGTAGAATACTCAGTAATTCACCTTCATTATCAATTATAAATGTTTTTTAATTTTTCTTAAATGACAGGTTTGCCTCCAGATATTACAGTGGATGAATTTATACAACTTATGTCCAAGTTTGGCATTATTATGAGAGATCCTCAGACAGAGGAATTTAAGGTCAAACTTTACAAAGATAATCAAGGAAATCTTAAAGGAGACGGTCTTTGCTGTTATTTGAAGGTAAGTTGTATGATCAAATAAGTTTCTTGTATCTTCGTTTTTAACTCAGGAACCAGGGCTATAATTTCTATAGATGATAACCAACACCAAGAACTGTTCAAAACAGGATATGAAGAAAACTGAAATTTCAGTTAGTATCTGTGTGTATCACATTGGTAAGATTATTCACTTGTTTTAAGAAAATATGTTATCAGGTTAAAGTATTATATAAGTATGTGACTGGAGTGCTTCTTTTGTTTTGAAAAATTCTCACTGGAAAGATTTCTTTATTGATATGTACAGTCAATTCAGACTACATTTTAAAAATTCAAGAAGAAAAAAGCCAGTAACATTTTAGTTGTCCATTGGAATGAATTACACCAGGGTTCAGCAAACTCGGGCTCCGTTTTGGTAAATACAGCTTTATGGAACACAGCCACACTAATTCATTTATGCATTTGTCTATGGTTGCCTTTGTGTTTCATTGATAGGGTTGAGTGGTTGCAGCACAGACCTTGCGGCCTACAAAGCCTAAAATATTTACGAACTGGCCCTTTAACAAAAGGACTTTTCTGACCCTTGAATTAGACCATGAAGGAGACGATAGCTTATTCTTACTGCTTTAAAATATTTTTTTGAATGTGAGAAAAGAGAGAGTGGTACTAAGAGAAATTTGCAGAACTGCATGTAGTCATAGTACCATAAATTACACAAAGAAACCTCAATGCCAAAGGCAGCCATCATTTCTGGAACTCCTGCCACCTTAGGAGCATGTGTTATACATTATCACAGGGTACAGAACAAATGATGACATGTACATAAGTCAAACCTGAAAATAATTATAGAGTAAAATCAAAATGGTAAAGCAAAAGTACAAACACCACAGGTGTGTTGTGAGTATACAGTATTCCAGTGAGATCAGAAGAGAGTAGGATTAAGCTGACAGCTTTTTGGGAAATAGGTTTTTGACCTGAATCTTAAACGTGATGGTTATGGGACATGAGCATGACCATTTTAGGATGGTAGTTTTGTAATGTTCAAATGTAAGGAGATTTGAGAGTTTTATAAGTTTTTTAAGGATTATTAAAAAATCTGTGAACAGATTCTTCGGGAGTTCTGTTAGATTTTTTAAAATTTTAAAGGAAAAAAATTGAGTTTTGAGACCCATAGAAGTACAAGATTGTCAAAACAGTAAATTGAGTTCCAGGAAAATATAGTGAATTATTCCAGGACCCGTATTTATGTGAGCAGCTGAGTTCAGTTATCCATTTTTGTTTTCTACAGGTCCTCTGATCTTTGACTCTGTTTGTATAGGGCTGATAACTGTACTTTCTGTAAGACCTGGAATCCATACATGTATTTAATATAAAGTAGAAGTCATCAAATAATTGTCTTCTACTTCTCAGTGTGTTACAGACTTACAATTTAATGGATGAACCAAAAAATTAAAGGCTGGCTATGGTGTTCCCAGTTCCTTGAGTCATCTAGTCTTTTAAGTAAGAGTATTATAGGATTTTAAAAGAAATACACCTTAGAAATCATGCAGATTTGCTCCCTTCATTCTGCAGAGGAGAAATTGTGGCCTCAAGAGACAAAATTACCCAATAATAATATAATTTATTGAACACCTACCATATGCTAGTCCTTATCCTTTCCATGCATTATTTCATTTAATTTTGTCAAGAACCTTGTGATGAAGATATTAACTATTTCCATTTTACATATGACGATACTGGGGCTCAGGAAGCTTGAATAATTTACCCAAGTTCACACAGCCATTTAGGGACAGCCGTGTCTCAAATGCGGGTTTCCTGGTTCAGATTCTAGAGTTCTTTATCTCAAAGAGAGAGATCTCATATATTCATAATATATAAATATAAGAATTTAAATTATTTTATGTATAATCATCGTTCATCTAAAAAACTCCTGAAGTTTTATTTCATTGTATAACTGACTATGTTTTATCTTACATTTATAAAGAGAGAATCTGTGGAACTTGCATTAAAACTTTTGGATGAAGATGAAATTAGAGGCTACAAATTACATGTTGAGGTGGCAAAGTTTCAACTGAAGGGAGAATATGATGCCTCAAAGAAGAAGAAGAAGTGCAAAGACTATAAGAAGAAGCTGTCTATGCAACAAAAGTTTGTAATTTTTTTCCCTTTTGAAAGGTTCCATATATTCTAGAGTATATTTTTGGTAATAGCCATCTAGTTTTATTCTGTCAAGTGTGCCTACACATTATTTTAAAATAATTTCATTAGCTCATCAGGTACCTTTAGCAATCTACACAATAGGATGATTTAGTGGTGGGGATTTTAATTTTCCAGGGTGTTTGTATGTAATATAATAAGAGCTTAAATGAGCTAAGAGAAGCCATCTGTTTGGAAAACATTGAACATCAAATTAAATAAGATGGTTTAGGCTTATGTACCAGAACCGTTTACTTTCTGTGTGGATTGAAATCAGTTGTACCAGGAGCTAAATTTTTAGATACAGGTTTGTTATAGGAATTAGAAATGACAGGATTTTATAATTGTATTTACTGTAGTTGTATGTAGTATATACATAATGTCATCAAGTTTCTATTATTATTCTGTTTGTTTAATATACTTTGAAATATACTAGTTTTAAGAAATTAGTCAAAATGATAAATACTTTTATCAGAGTAAATTCTAGTGACACTTCTAACACCATGCTTAAACTAATTAAATATCATAAAAGCATTTAGTTGTGATGTCTCATCGTTTTTACAAGAGCAGGTAAAATTGATAACCACATATTTTTTAAACAATATCAGTAAAATTTATGATTGTAACAGAGTGAGTAGTTTTATGTATTTGAGTGTAGTTTGTTTTTTATAATGATAAAGTACCTAAAAACCAATACGATTTAAAAATATTTTTTAGCCTCAAGGTATATTTTTCTGAACTCATAAATACTAAGAATTAGAGATTTTTCAAGGGTCTCATTGGAATGTTTGTATAATCAGACAACAGTTGCCCTGAAAAACATTTAATCTGGGAATTTCAGATACTGGGGCCATTTTGCCTCTGCCTTTTATTTTATTTTATTTTATTTTATTTATTCGAGGCAAGAGTCTCACTCTGTCACACAGGCTGGAGTGCAGGGGTGCAATGTTGGCTCACTGCAACCTATACCTCCAGGCTTCAAGCTATACTCATGCCTCAGCCTCCCTAGTAGCTGGGATTACAGACATGCACCACCACACCTTGCTCATTTTTGTATTTTTAGTAGAGACGGGGTTTTACCATGTTGGCCAGGCTGGTCTTCAACTCCTGACCTCAAGTGACCTGCCCACCTCGGCCTTCCAAAGTGCTGGGATTATAGGTGTGAGCCACTGCACACGGCCCCCTGCCCATTATTTTTATTTCAGAAAGTTTTCTGACTGGAACTATCTGAAATACAGTTTGTTGTTGTAAAATCCAGTAATTATCTTTATTAAATACTCAATAAAGTATTGTATGAACAACTCATTCTTTTCTCTCTCCAACAAGTCTGAAGCAAAATTTACAGTTTGTTGTTACTGCTTCATTGCCTCAGGCAGTTGGATTGGAGACCTGAGAGGCGAGCCGGACCATCCCGGATGCGCCATGAACGAGTTGTCATCATCAAGAATATGTTTCATCCTATGGATTTTGAGGTAGGAAGTGGTGTGCTTACTGATAGAAATGCTGATAGGCTTTCTTTCTCTCAAGGGAGCCTGGAGCTTGCCTTGCCTCATCTTTGTCATGTCACCTCCTATGTGTTTGTGCAGTGAGTAGTAAAGGAAGATGGAGCCAAGAAGCTACTTAAGTCTTTTGATTTCCCTTCCCTTCGTTTAGCCCAGTATTGTTTTAAAGTGTATCCCAGATAAGACTGTTTAATAACCATACTGTGTCCCTAACAGCAGCTACTTGATATGGGAAACCATTGAAAAATATCATCATTAAAAGATTTATGGGAACTGCTTGTGGATTTTCAGTGCAGGCCAACAAATATGGGCTGATTTTGGTGGGGAGTACCAGCTTCACAGCTGTAAATGCAAACTTCAGTTTGGTACTAAAAGTTATAATGCTTAATGTCCGTGGAAAATTCTAAGAGCAGCAAGTAAAAGTGAATAAGTACATGTGTTATGTATCAACTTTTTTAAGTGATTTTTTAAAAAGTGAATGGAACTGTCCTTCCTCCCCTCAAAAAAGTGAATAAAGGAGGAGCAAAGAACAAGGAGTTCTGAGGAATACTGTCATCAAAGTACCTTGTGTTACATTCTGCCTCTATTCTTATCTCTGTCTACTGGTGTAGACTGACTTTATTGTTAGTGGAGAAACAACTCTTTATTCTCTCCCTGGTTCTGAAGTTAGTGATAGCAAGTTATACAGAAAGCAGGTTATACTGATAGCAAGTTACACAGAGAAAAATGTTTGTAATGTAAAATTCCGTTTTTACCAATGATCTAGTTGTAATCAGTGCCCATTCCTGACCGTTTTGTGCATTTAAACAATCAAAATAGTAATATAATTGTAGCTCCCTTAGAGAGGGCCCCAAAATGGACAGTTCAGCTCTATCTCAATGAATAGTGTTGCGATAAGGTTTACTGTGTACCTATGGAGTTTGGGCATCTTTTGAGGTCATTGGAAATATACGTGTGGTTTATTTATGAGATTGATTGATTGATATCTCTTCTGACCAGAAATCTGGAAGAATTTTGAAATATAGCAGTTTACAGTTTTACAGTTGCAGTGATAATGAAATATGGTTTATAAACACGTGCACACCAGTTACATTTTGAAATACTGTTTTTGCCAGCAATAACTTTAAAATAAATGCATAGAATTACAAAAATATTAGCTGGGCATGGTGGCGCATGCCTGTAATCCCAGCTACTCAGGAGGCTGATTCAGGAGAATCACTTGAACCCAGTAGGCAGAGGTTACAGTAAGATCACGCCACTGCACTCCAGCCTGGGCAACAGAGCGAGACTACATCTCAAAACAAAACAAAACACCAGATCATAGTCATTAAAGCAGCATATAAAATAAATGCATAGATTGATCACAATATTTAGTCTGCTAAATACAACTCCAGGATTTCCTATTATTTATTACATTTTATCCCCCTGCTAAATAAGTGATTTGTTTATTAGGTGACATATTTATTTCTGTGACTTGAGGTCTTTGATTCACACATTTCATACTCCTGCCACTCGAGCGTGAATGTAAATGCAAACCTAATTCAAAGTATCTGGAACCTCTGCAAGTAGAAGTCTGTTGTGTAATTTTGTCTATTCTTGTTTCTACCTCCTGCCTTGCTCATTGAAATACCTTATTTGAGTCTAAGGATCACCCCAGGCAGACTTAGCTTTTCCTAGCTTAACAAATATTCTTTCCCCAAAACCACATTTATTCTACCTTGACCCCTATACATTCCCTCCAGTGAATATTTTTAAAGATAGAAGTTTCATGCTTGCAAATTCCTGATTTTTTTTTAAATCTTCTTGGTTTAGTGTAAACATTACTTTGGAGTTACGGAGCCTTTGTACTACCCTATTTTGTTTCCTTCATAGCATTTATTATTATCTGAAGTAATTTTGACTCGTCTACTAGAATGTGAGCTCCATGACACCCAGTATTTTGTCTACCTTGTTTGCTGCTGTATTCTCAGTACATAGAATTGTGCCTGGCACACAGTTGGCCCTTAATATTTATGTGATGAAGAATTGAACGAATTGCTAAATGAAACCCTTGTTATTTACAAGCCAGAGTCTTTTCATTCACCCAGTGGATAAAACATTTTCTCTTCAGCATCTTTGCAAATGAAAGCAAATTTTCTTTTTAGATGCCTGTGCCACAAAGGATGGTAGGACATTGTCTTGGCAGTGGTGGAATTAGTTCACAAAGAAATGCTTGGTGATGCTATCCTTGTTTGCCCACCTTCCTGGCCTCACATGGTCCAACTAGCTTGCTGAGAGCATGTCAACAAGAAGAGTGACAAATAATCTTGCTTTTGTTCACTGTCTCTGAGCACCTGAACCTCAGTGTAGACGTGTGCTGTCAGATATGGTAGACTATAGCCATGTGTGGTTAAATGTAAGTTAATTAAAATGAAATAAAATTCAGTTCATCACTTGTACTAGGCACATGTAGCTAGTAGCTACCATATTGGATAATGCAGATATACAACATTTTCATCATCACAGAACCTTCTATTGGACAACACTGGTATAGACATTATATAACTTTTGATAGAAGTGTCCAACAGGAAAACCTGCTTTTATTGCATGTTTTGGGGGAGTGTTTGATTTGACTGAAGACTCCGTATGAACCTAAAGAACACACAGCAGCATTGAGCTTTTTAGTGGAAAACAAAAACTGAATTGTCAGGTTATCCTGAGATATCTGAAAGGAGTCAGATTTTGGGTGGAGGGGTGTATTTTGATTCTAAACAGTTAGAAGTAACATACCTAAGAATACTGTCTGATATCAGGGTAAATATTGAAGGCTAACATTTTTAATGTGACTTCAGAGGGTCTTCAGTATTTAATTCAAATCCTTATTTTAAAATGCATTGCCTGGCAAATTTGAATACCAAGACATGAAGAGTCAAAACTCAGATGCATTAGCCGGGCATGGTAGCACGCACCTGTAATCCCAGCAACTTGGAAGGCTGAGGCACGAGGATCACTTGAATCCAGGAGGCAGAGGCTGCAGTGAGCCAAGATCGCACCACTGCACTCCAGCCTGGGCAACAAAGTAAGACTCTGTCTTCAAAAAAAAAAAAAAAAAAAAGAGAGAGAGAGAAAGCAAAGCACTGAGACATTGGTGTAGAAATAAAGGTGATGCCTACCCCCACCATGGAATCACACTTCAATTTAAAAGTTGTTAAACATGTTAACACAGTTTTTTTTTTTTTTATATAATCCTGATTTTCCTTGGTGAATAAAAGAGAGGTATTAGAAACAGTTTATCAGATTCTTAAAAAGATTTTCTTGAATATTGGCTTTGTACAAAAGTCTGTGCTATTTTCTGTGAGGTATCTGAAACTCAATAAAACAAAGTTGCTGCCTTCTGAAAGCACTCACTCTAATAGGAGCTAACCACACACACACACACACACACACACACACACACATATCAAAAGCCGTAACTTTTATTCTCTACTCCTTATTCTTCTCGGGTCTGATCATTTTGTATAAAGCAAATTGGCTGCTTCTCCAAAATTGAGTTTTATAAGTGGGGAAATCCAGAGTTCTGCCAACTGTAGTTTTAGAAGCCTCAGATTTATGCAGATGAGTACGATTTTATATTTTTTATTTTAAATCAGATTTCAGTAACTCCCTGCCAGCTTATTTTTGCTTTTTGAAGAACCTTACGGGAGGAAAGCCACAATTCTCTATAGTTCCTCTTTAGCTGATGAGAAAAATGAAAGCGTGTAAGAAAGATAGATGCACTTAAATGTTTCCTAGAAAGTGTAAGTCACCTTCAATAGAAATTTATAGATAGGATATCTTCATTTATATTTGTATGTAGTTGAAATTCAAGCTGATAATGTAACTTTTCCTGAGCCCTTTTTATGCATTGGTACTTGGAGAGAGATTTGTTAATTCCCAGAGGGAATCTTAAATCTTTTTTTTGTTGTTATAGGGAGATTTCCACCCAAACTCTAGGCTACTAGAAACAGCAGTACTTGAATGTTCTTAATAGGCTCATAGTTGCAAGAAAGCAACAGCTAAGAATGTATTTTATTGCATGCTTAATAACAGCTCCTTATTTGTATGGTTCTGTTACAGTGTGGTAGGAGACAAGACGAACAGTAATCCTTATAATGTTTATTCTGTGAGTTAAAATAGCATCTTGAAAGCACAAAAATCAATCTTAGGACACTTAGTCAATAAAAGGGATATATTGCTCTCTCTCTCTCTCTCCATTACAGCATTTCTGTAAATAGGAATGTATCCAAAACACAAAGCAAAGGACTCTTATCAGTGTGATGTTGATGCCCGTGCAGAACATAGGAATTAGCAGTCTGACTGAATATGCGCCACAGGACTTCCACCTTCTTCTCCTGCTCTGCCACTGTAGGCCCCTTCTGCTGCCTGCCATACTTGTCCATTTCCTTTGTTCCTTTAGCAGGGCAAACCTATAGGAGTAGCAGTGGATGTAGTAGTCTAATTTTATTTGATTTTGAGTTTTTAAAAAATTTTATAGACTGAAAAACACAACTAACCTTAGGCAAAACCTTTTTCTGTTTGTTGATTTATCAGAACAAGAAATTGGATTCTCAGGATTTATAGTTAAAGAAGGGAGCAAACCCGTTTTAATCATGCATATTTTTCAGGATGATCCATTGGTGCTGAATGAGATCAGAGAAGACCTTCGAGTAGAGTGTTCGAAGTTTGGACAAATTAGGAAACTCCTTCTCTTTGATGTAAGTTCATGACTTGGACATATGGATCCTAAAGCAATCATTCCTCCACCTTATAAGTTCTTCCCATATGTTAATATACCCCTGAATTTTAGATTAATGTTTTTATATAGTAGTCTACTATCTTATGATAATCATCTATTAGCAATAATGAGATGAACATGGATTACAAGCCAAGGATTTGATAGATTTAGTATGCCTTGCTTATTTTCCGTCTTCATTACCCTAGAGTACATGATCAGGTGGAAGAAGGTACAAGAAAAATGTATGAGATCTCTGGTTCCCTATTAGTCACATTTTCTCCTCTTTGTGAATTATTCTCATCCTCCATATTTGGAACAATCAGGGACAATATTCTCCTGTATATTTCCTCTTCTCACCCTCTTTTTACTTCCAAAATTGACACCCAATAATTAAGAGTCACCATTTATTGCTTGTGTATTACAAGCTACTTTACATGTTATCTCACTTCTCAAAACCCTTTGAGGCAGGTTAGCACTATTATACCTATTTTATAGATGGAGAAGCTAACACTTTAGAAATTGAACACCTGGCTCAAGGTTGTTCATCTGGTAACTGACAGAGCCAGGATTTAATCCCAGGGCAATATGACTTCAGAGTTTACACTCTTAACAATTATACTGTCCTGCTTCTCATTAGACAGGGATGTCAGCAGAAACATTTCCAAGAACATTGTGCTTGGTTCTTGCTAGGTAAGATTGAGGTAAAGAAGCAGCTGACTGCACGTGACTGGCTGGGATAAAAGGGAAGAAAGACTTCATACATAAAGTCTTTTACTTCAGAGTATCAGACAGAACACTACTACTTACCTACTTTGTGAAATGTATGTGTTTTATTTTTAATCTTATCGTTCATTCCTTTTTTTTTCTTTCTTGTCTTTCTAGAGGCACCCAGATGGTGTGGCCTCTGTGTCCTTTCGGGATCCAGAGGAAGCTGATTATTGTATTCAAACTCTTGATGGAAGATGGTTTGGTGGCCGTCAGATCACTGCCCAGGCATGGGATGGGACTACAGATTATCAGGTAAATTCTGCTGCTTGTCAAGGGCACACACAGTGTATCATTACCAACAAATACTGATCCTTCAGATCTAAATTTTGGGTTCGGTTTAACCTATTTAATGTAACAATGCTTCTTTTATTTTTATTTACTTATATATTTTAATTTTTTACTCTTTATTATTTACAATGCTTCTTTTAAATAATATTTTGCATTCAGAAGATAGAGAAATGTTTGAGTCCTTCAGTTTCTAAGTCTGAAAGTTTGAGGCTTGTTCAGAGTAGTGATAAGAAAAGAACACATTCAACCAAATGTTACTCTTCCTTTGTATGCTGTGAAGTATGGACAGAGCTCAAATATTAACTTTTTAAGAGATGAGACATTTCTGCAGTACTGTGCTATTTGGTCTTTATTTAAGTGATCTTATTTAAGGTCAACTCTAGTAAATCAAGATGTAAAGTTTTGAAAACTGAAGACAGGGAATTGCTTTCATTTCCTAATAAGAGATGCTTTATAAAATTAAGGTTGTTTCATCAATATTAGGTATGTTCAGAGAAGTAACCTTTTGCCTAAAACTTATTTTAATGGCAGTCTCCATTTATCCACAGGTGGAGGAAACCTCAAGAGAAAGGGAGGAAAGGCTGAGAGGATGGGAGGCTTTCCTCAATGCTCCTGAGGCCAACAGAGGCCTTAGGCGTTCAGATTCTGTCTCTGCTTCTGAAAGGGCAGGGCCTTCTAGAGCAAGGCATTTTTCAGAGCACCCCAGCACATCTAAAATGAATGTTCAAGAAACTGCAACTGGAATGGCGTTTGAAGAACCTATAGATGAGAAAAAGTTTGAAAAGACAGAAGATGGGGGAGAATTTGAAGAAGGTGCTTCTGAAAACAATGCTAAAGAAAGTAGCCCCGAAAAAGAGGCTGAAGAAGGCTGCCCTGAAAAAGAATCTGAAGAGGGCTGCCCCAAAAGAGGGTTTGAAGGCGGCTGCCCCCAAAAAGAGTCTGAAGAAGGCAATCCTGTAAGAGGATCTGAAGAGGGTAGTCCTAAAAAAGAGTCTAAAAAGAAGACACTCAAAAATGATTGTGAAGAGAATGGCCTTGCAAAGGAATCTGAAGATGACCCCAACAAGGAGTCTGAAGAGGAGGTTGGCCCCACAAAAGAGTCTGAAGAAGATGACTCAGAGAAAGAGTCTGACGAAGACTGCTCTGAAAAACAGTCTGAAGATGGCTCCGAGAGAGAATTTGAAGAAAATGGTCTCGAGAAAGATTTGGATGAGGAAGGCTCTGAAAAGGAGCTTCATGAAAATGTTCTTGACAAAGAGTTAGAAGAAAATGACTCTGAAAACTCCGAATTTGAAGATGACGGCTCTGAAAAAGTGTTAGATGAGGAAGGCTCTGAGAGAGAGTTTGACGAAGATTCAGATGAAAAGGAAGAAGAGGAGGATACATATGAAAAAGTATTTGATGATGAGTCTGATGAGAAAGAGGATGAAGAATCTGCAGATGAAAAGGGGCTTGAAGCTGCTGATAAAAAAGAGGAAGAAGGTGATGCAGATGAAAAGCTGTTTGAAGAGTCAGACAACAAGGAAGATGAAGATGCAGATGGAAAGGAAGATGCTGACGAAAAGTTGTTCGAAGATGATGATTCCAATGAGAAGTTGTTTGATGAGGAGGAAGATTCCAATGAGAAGTTGTTTGACGACTCTGATGAGAGGGGGACTTTGGGTGGTTTTGGGAGTGTTGAAGAAGGGCCCCTATCCACTGGCAGCAGCTTTATTCTCAGTAGTGATGATGATGATGATGATATTTAATCCCTTAAACTTGCTTTTTAGGGAGAGTCCTCCATCTACATTTGCCTGTGCTTCAGGGTAATTACTAGTAGTGTTACATGAACATGTGCATAGTGGTAGGATGCCATCAGATTAAAGCATTGAAGTTTTTCATTGTTACCTGTACCTAATGGTTTTAAATATATGTTAATTGATTGTTTAGTTAAAATGTCATAGTTACAATGCAAGTAAACTGGATACTTGTTCTTTTGTCAGATTTGTTAAATGCATGCAGAATAATATTTTTAAAAGTATTGATTGAAGTTTGTGATATTCATCAATAAAAATAAGTTGATAATATGCAGAAACTGAAAATTGGACTTGAGTTAAATTGCATTTTAAATTCTTGATATTGCTTTATTTATACTGAAGGTTGGCTTTTCTGAGGACTTGAAGAATCCCTTTGGAGTCTGCTTGCTTCCCGCTGGTATTAGCACATATGTCTCCATTTCCTCTCTATAAACCAGAACATGTTCCTAAACTCAGAAAACAACTCTCTGGATTTTTTTTTCTGCCCAGTCCTTGCAAATTAACTCGTTTGTTTTCTACCCTCTTTCCGTTAAAATTGGCTCTCAGATGTCCAAAAGTGAACTTCCTGCGGTCTACAGCTCCCATTATTATTAAAAATCTAGAGAAACAGATTAGAATTCTACCTTGTACTATTAGCGTCTCTGGGCCCCTTTAGAAGTTAATTCAAATTAGAGGATCTCTACCCAGAAAAAAATGTACACACTACACTACACAACTTGTGTACAGTTTGGGGAGGTTCATGGATTCCCTGAAGTTGAAGAACTTCATGCCTGCTTCAGTTGTTCGTTTTTTTAGAATCATAGTGCCTAGCACTGTGCAAAGTTGTGTAGTCCCAATAAAGTTGTGGGTCTTTCTTGATTATGCTTTCCAAATTCAGTAGTGATGAATTTACTTCTGATACAGCATTAAGAAGCTATTCTCAGAAATTAGGAGCATTAAAATAAACTGCATTGGTGCTCTTTCATTACAGTATATGTAAGTGTAACCCTCTAGATAGAGAAGAGTTCCTATACTTCAAGTCTGTTTTTATTTTGAGAATTTTTTACTTGATGTCTGGGATTTCATAAAATCTTCAGGATTAGGATTTTCACCAGGGATAAGTCAGTAAACGAGGTGAAGAAAGTTAAGTATAGAAAAATTGCAAACCAAAATAGTGTTTCCTTTAAAGATAAGCCAGAAGCATTTAAACTTGAATTTATTGGAAAATTAGTTTTCTAAATGAAAGGAAAAGAATGCTTTACCTTCCATACACAGCGGTTAGGATGCATAACTCTACAACGTAAATTAGCTGTGAGACCATTAGGAGAATTTGTTTCATTCTTTACATTACAATTTATAATTTTGGAAATCCAGAATCTCTCAATATACTATGCATCTAGTCTGTTTTAGATACCAACCGTTGCTTAGTAAAGACTCCTTGCCACAATTTTGGGACAGGAAATACATTAAAAATAGAGTAAATCTCTTACCCTATATGTGTAGTATTTGAGTTGAGAATAAATGTTCCATTTTTGTTTTCTAAAAAAAAAAACAAAAACAAAAAAAATAGAGTAAACTTTCACTATTTGGTGGGTTTTGTCTAAAGTCATTGCCACCCCTGGCGGGTTAACCATCTTCTGTGTGAACTCAAGTGTGTATGTTTGTATGTGTGTGTGTTCGCAAGTGTGTGTTAGTGGATTTCAGTTATGCGATACTGTCCCGAATATTTTGACTTCAATTTGGTTGATATCACATACTCAGGTTCTTTTCATATAAACACACTGGAAGTGAAAATCACAAACAGCTGTAAAATGGAAATAATTTATGAGGTGATATAAACAACAGAAATTAGAGTCATAAAGCACACATAGCTACCTGTTTACTGAGTAATCAGATTTTTATTAGTCCTGAAAACTGAATTTAATGTGAGGCAAGAATACATCCTATTATCAAAAGAAAATGGGGGCAGGGTGGATTTTAAGCCTAGCAATGTTCCACTATCACCTAACAACTACTGAGTTTAATGCTCCTTACAGCTATAATTTACACAAAATATTAGTGCATTCAGTCCTAAATGTATAAACCAGAAGTGGCTTCAGGCATAACCTTGAATGGCTTGAATGCCCTGCTGTCTGAGTCCACAAGTACCTTGTACAAGAACAGACATGAAACTTCATGTTAGGAAAAACTATTTCTGGTCTTTGCAATATTAATGAAATACTGAAATTATTACTGCTTTCTACAAAAGAAATAAGGGCAAAATTGGAGTAACTCAAGTATCTGTTTCCCTTCCTTCTCAAGTAGTAATAGCTCTGGGCTCTTTGTGAAGTCCTGAGGAGCTAAATCCAGTTCATTTGGAAGCCACTACCTCTTCCTTTTCAGAGTATAATCTATTTTCCTGATGTAAATTATTTGGTCATTTCTGAGGCTTGGCAGGAAGGTAGGGATTAGCTAATATTCTAATTATGCCTTTCTCAATCATGTGAGTGATTTTTTGAAAAGTAAACCAAATATTTCTACATAATGCAGAGAAGTGCTCTTAATTAGTTTGAACAAAGCCAGGGCCTGGAGAACAGTAGAAGGCTTACAAATTTGCCCTTTGTGAATATGTGTCAGTTTTCTTATAGATTTTTCCTTATTGAGTCTCTTTCAGATACAAGCTGTATGCCTTTCTTTGGATGGTAACTTCATTTAAAACGAGTTTACTCAAATGGTTTTTACCTCTTATCACACCTCATTTACATGATGGGCTTTGTGTATGTCTTCCTAGTACTTCCCTGATGGAAGAAAACAATGTTAAAATTATTCCCTTCTAAAATCACAAATTGATACTGCAGATAGCCTAAATTCTTGGATGCCAGTTATTACAGGGGACGATTGCTTGAGAAAAAGACTTCATAGTATAAAGTTGACTTTTAGCTATTCAGAGCCCCACAGGTCTGTTTTACTTTCCATTCAAAACCAAGAAGATACTGCGCTTATGGTATGCCAGATGCGTTACACTCAAATATCACAAACAGGTTGGCTTATAAACATAAATTTGAGTTATCTGTGAAACTTCAAGGCTGTGCTATTAAGATGCGCTGGTTGTCCCAGGCTAAAGAAAGCTAGGCCAGCAGTGGAGCACAAAGGTGGCTTTTTTGCTTCCAGTGTTCTACATTTTGCACCACTTCTTAATGTTAAATAGCAGTGACAATATTAGAAGAGTCAAGCTCTAAGAATAAAAGACCTTTTGATTTGCCTTTTTCCAGGTTTATAATAGAAATTAGGCTTAAATAATGTAAACCTGCAACATATTCATGTAAACATTTCTAGACTCAACTATGGTCTGACTTTAAAGTTTGAAAATGTGATTATCTTGACCCCTTCTTTATTTTTTCTTATTTTTATAATACCTTCTAAATAAACAGCATAAAGTTTGTTTTTTTAGGTGATTCTTAAGAAATTAGAGAATAAGTTAATAAAAATGTGTACAGCACTTGGATGCTTTTAATGTCACGTTTCACTGGGAATATATTATCATATTGAAATACTAGTAGTGTTAGGCTATTGATTTAGCATATTTACACTTACTATAGTATCTATTTAATGTGGTTCAATTAGCAAATTATATATTTGGCTAGTATGTACCCAATAATATGCTAGATGAAATGGGACAGTGAAGAAGACGTGGGCCCTCCTCAGATGGCAGTTGTAATGTCTAGACTGAGACAAGACAGCCCCCCCCCAAAAAAAACCCCAAAAAACAAAAGCCATCAATCCAGCAATAGTGCTTCTATAGCCTAGCACAGTGCCTGGCACATAGTAGGGGCTCAATAAATATTTGTTAAATGCATTAATTTATCCCATGGATAGACTTACACACTCATTCATTTGAGGAGGTTCATTTGTCACTACCACCTTGTCATTATTCTTGTTGATTTCAATATCAAGGTAATTGATTCTATTCTTCCACTAGTCTTTCCACCTCAGCAGCCCAACTCTTCAAACCAGAAATCTAGGAATCATCTTAGATTTTTTTCTCTCTTTCACCTCCCCCACCCCACATTCATTTCCTGTTGGCTCAAACTCCAAATATATCCCACATCTGAATACTTCCCATCTCTACTCCCACCACATTAGGACGAACCACCATCATCTCTCACCTGCTTGCCTAAAAAAGCCTCCAAGATGGACTCCCCATTTGTTCTCTTGTCCTCTCCCGAATAATTTATACAACAGCCAGGGAGATTTTAAAAAATCACTGCCCCAAATGCCCTGATGTTTTTCTATTACAATGCTTTAATAGTACTTGAAATCCAAACTCCCTCCTATGGCCAGGCAACAAGGCCTTGAATGATTTTGGCCCTGCTAGCCTCTCCAGACTCATCTCAAAACTTTGCCTAGTCCACCACTCTTCAGTCACACAGGCATTATTTCAGTCTCTCATGCCTACCTCAGGACCTTTGCACATACCTCCACCTGGGATGCTCTTTACCCAGCCAAGCTGGGCCTTTCTCATCTTTCAGACTGCTGAATTATTACTTACTTAGAAATCCTCACTATGGTAACCCATCACTCCTCCCCACCCAAATCTCCCTTGATGCTATTACTGATGAACATTCTCGGAGTAATTATTACACTCTCAGATTATCTTGTTTGTTTACTTGTCTTCCTCTTGCTCTTCCTTCCACCACCCTAGCGGCATGCCAGTTCAAACAGCAGGGCTTTGTCCCAGTCTCTGCTGTAACTCCGGTGCCTGGAATAGTGACTGGCACATAATCGACAACCATTTTTTTTAAAAGGTTGAGAATAATCATCATGAATGTGTTGTATTCTTTTAGGAGCTCCACGTTTTTAGAAGAATGTGAAGGACTTTGAGTAGGTCAAGGAAAAGGGAACAATAATAGTTATTTCTAACATAAAACCAATGAGATAAGATTTTGAAAACACAAGGCTCACAAGTAGAGTTAGTCACTGAGGACAAAAAAACTATATTATTACAGTTTTATTCTTCATAGGGAACTGGATTTGAATAATAGCAAAATTTCTTGGCAAGATGTATTAAGCTTTTGCATAGCTAATTACTAGGGCTTCTCAGTGGGGAGCTTATGGAATTCCTTATTTCTCTTACTAGATGTAAAAATGTCTTTCTTAAATGAACTACGTGAAATTTCTTTTGGAAAACCCCTTGGTTTGATTTCCAAAGTGATTTGATTCTCTGATTTCCCCACACTCTTCTTCCCTGCCGTTTTATTCTCTCTGTCTGCTCTGTAGACGACAAGAAATTTTACCAAAATCATGTTATTTACAAACGTGTTTAGATCCCTTTCACCCTGGCAACATTTATTATCTCTAATTATTAGAAAAGTGTCTACACGTTTGATTAAAATGAAGGAATAGGAGCTCAATTCAAATGCAAATGTTTTATTACTGCAGGAGAGTAGGGAGTTGGGCCAATTGGCAATAAGACTATATTTCACTTATTTATTTACCAGTATTTCTGCTACAAACTTGGTGTTCTCAGACCAAGGTATTGAGCTTCATTCTCCATTCCACTTGATATTGAAATCACCAAGAATGATGACAAGAACAATGGTGAAGTCAACAAGCCACTTCCAACGAATGACTGGGAGTGCGCATGAACATCCGTGGAGTACAAGAACAGACCTGCGGAATCTTAGAACTGTAGCCTGTTTATATCTGAGTTTTTGGGAGTTTGCTTATGAAACTTTCAGAAGTGCTAGTTAGACTGTTCGTTGATACAATGAATACAGGCTGTGAGCCAGGCATTGTTCTAGGTCTGGGCATACAAGAATCAATAAGGGGGAATTGAGAAAAGATAGACAATATGCATATATTTTTAAAAAGATAAATTCAGATGGTAAATGCTGGGAACAAATTCAATCAGAATGATGCACTAGAGACAACTTGTGGGGAGAAAATTCTTAAGCTGGGGAGATAGAGTGAAGGTTGCTGAGGAGGTGACATTTAAGCCAATACCCAAATGATGAGAAAGAACTTACCTGGTGAAGAGCTGGGGGGAAATGATTCTAGGCAGAGAAAGCAAATGAAAAGACACTGAGGCAGGAAGAAGCTTGGTGTATCCAAGATCCAAAACAGGCCAGTGTGGCTAGAGCAGAGTGAGTGATGGATAGAGCAGTGGAAGATGAGGTTTAAGAGGTAATGCAGGCCAGACTGGGAAGAAGAGGGACTTGAAAGTCATAGAAAGAGGATGGTTTTTATTCGGAGTGTAATGGAAAGCCAACAGAGGGTCTATTTTTAAACAAAGCAGTGATGCAATCGGATTTATGTTTTAAAGGGATCTTTTTAACTGCTGTGTGGAGAATGAACTAGAAGAAGGAGATTAGAAAGGAGGCTATTTCAGAAGTCCAGGCAAGCAAAGATGGTGGTTTCAATGAAGGTGGTAGCTATGGAAGTAGAGAGAAGGGATTGGATTCAGGACATATTTTGGAAGTAGATATAACATGAAGGGATGAGGATGTTAAGAAGTTTGGATTTTACAATAAGTACAGACGTTTCCATTATAATGATACCTCTGAAAAACTTTATAGTATGCAAAAGTGTGTGCTAAAAATAATAGGGCTTAGGGGAAATGTAGGGTTAGGGCAAACCCTCAAAACCCATGGAAATTTGTAATAGAGCATTAAGAAGAGCAATAACAATTGCAATAATTGTAAAAATGAAGTTTTCTGTCTGATGACGTTTGCACCCCACATCTCAGCCAGTTAACGCATCATAGACTTAAACTCTGGGTCAGCTTCCTCCTCCAAGATGTGAGTCCTAGAGGACATTCACTTCTAATAGAGACCATTTTCATCAAAGTTAAGAAAGTGATCTAGGACATCGCCTTTTTCATTGTTCATGGTTTAACAAGGAGTTTTAAATGTTAACATCATTTAACATTTATGGCTTTGCAGCATCTTCATCTATACTCGCAGCCTTGTCAGATAGCTTAACATAGAAAAAACTATAGCCAATACTTAAACCATGGAATTAGCCACACTAGTACTAAAGAAAGGTCTCTTTGTAAATTTCCTGCTTTCTGCTCAAGGTCTCCATATATTACTAAGACCTTCTTTTTAATGGTGTGAAAGTTTGCCACAGATCATCTCAAAATGTTAACGTGCTAGAAAAATGATGTGTAAACCAACGCTTTCTATGTTATACCAATATTATTTCCCTAATGCTTATTAAGTAAAAAGAAAGCCTTTGGACCTGTTAAGCAGAGTGATATGATCTAATTCGTGCTTCAGAAAGATCATTCTGACCGCTGAGAGGAGGACAAACAGTGAATGGCTAGTGGGAAAAGGTGGCCGCAAGGGGTTGCTGCAGTAGTCCAGTTGAGAGGTGATGGTTAATAGATGGTTAGGCAAAGCTAATAGTGGAGATGGTGAGAAATGTCTGTATTCATTCTGGATATATTTTGGAGGTAGCGGTGATAGTATGTGCTAATGGAGTTAAAGTAGAAATTAAGGGAGACAGATTAAGGGAAAAGATTAAGGGTAAGAGATCAAGAATGACTTTCCAGGATTTTATCCCAGGTAACTGAGTGACTGACGGGTGGTTTTAGTAACTGTGGTAGGGAAGACTGGGGAAGGAATAGGTTTGAGGAGTGGAGCAGCTGAAGGCTTCTGTCTTGGCTATGTGAAGTTTGGGATATCTATATGACATCTAAGGGAGATGCCAAATAGGCAATCAGACATACAAGTCTAAAGCTCAAGGATGAAGTCAGAGCTGGAGATATAAACTTGGTGACATTAGCATGTTGCTCATATTTAAAGCAAGGGACTGAGGAGCTGTCCTCAGGAGAGAATATAGAGAGAGAAGAGGAGAGGACCAGACCACCCCTCCCACACTTGAGCATTTGGAGGTGAGACACAGGAGAAGGGGCCAGAAAAAGAGATCGAGAAGGAGTGCTCAGTGATGCCGGAGAAAAAGATGAGAGGGTGAGTTTCTGGAAGGCTAGAGAAGAAAATATTTCAAGAAGGAATGGTCAAAAAAAAAAAAAAAAAGGAAGGGTCAGCTGTGCCAAATGCTGCTAGAAGGTGAGACTGAGGACAGAAAGCTGGCCATTGCCTTTGTCAAGTGGGAGGTTGTTGGTGATCTTTGTTAAAAGTCATTTCAGATCAAGCGTGGTGGCTCATGCTTGTAATCCTAGCACTTTGGAGGGCAAGGCGAGCGGATCACTTGAGGTCAGGAGTTCAAGACCAGCCTGGTTAACATGGTGAAACCCAGTCTCCACTAAAAATACAAAAAACTAGCCGAGTGTGGTGGCGTGTGCCTGTAATCCCAGCTACTCGGGAGGCTGAGGCAGGAGAATCACTTGAACCTGGGAGGCAAAGGTTGCAGTGAGCCAAGATTGCACCACTGCACTCCATCCTAGGTGTCGGAATGATTCTGTCTCAAAAAAAAAAGTCATTTCAGCAGAGTGCTGGGGATTCAACCCAAATGGAGGGAGTGGAGAAGAGAATGGGAGGCAAGGATGTAGAGGCAGCAACCATGGGCACCTATTTTGAGGAGTTTTGTTGTGAAAGAGAATAGAGAATAGGGCAGATTCTGGAAGAGAATGTAAGGTTATGGAAAGGGTTTTTTTTAAAATGGGTATTTATTATTGAATCCAGTTGCATAATGATGGGATACTGCAGAATAGAGAAAGGGCTGTGCAAGAGAAGAGAGGACGATCACAGGGTTGGAGCCCTGGAGTAGACTGTTTCCACTGGAGAGATGCAACCAAGTTGCTTTTGGTTGGGCAATTCAACTGATCAATGCAACTAATAGGGTGGCTAACGTCATGTTTAGCCTTGCATTGTGTCCAGCAGTTTCTGCATCTCACTCCATCAAGCCATCACACATTTTGTACTTCTGTTCAGTTGCAGAACTGGACTAAGTTTTAAGGGGACTCGTGCAGAACTATCTGCTTAAGTCACCTGTTGAACAGCAGTGGAGACTAGGCACAGCAGAGGTGAGCAGCAACCCTCATCAATTCAGGAGCATGTGTGAACACACCCTAGGGACTTGTAAAAATACTTTTCAGGAAGAAAATAGACCTTGAAAGGATTTGGAAGTCTTACAAATGTAGGTGATTAAGGGATCTAGTGGAATTTGCACACTGATATAGAGGTGACCTCACTTGTACCCAGAGATTCAGAGGCTCTGGTAAAGTGAAGTACCCTTAGGTCAGTGCTTCCTAAACTTTAGCATGCAAAATCCAAGTGGCTGTTAAAACACTGGGCTCACCCCCAGAAGTTCTGACTTAGTAGGTTTGAGGTGGGGCCCGAGAATCTGTATTTCTCACAGGCTTCCAGGTGGTGCTGCTGCTGCAGGGCCAGAGACCACACTTTAAGAGCCACTGGCACAAAGAAGGGACTGATCCCTTCTTGATGGGGGAAGTGAGGAAAAGCTTCATAAGAAAGGCAAGTGAGCTGCAAAGATGCATATATGTTGGACAAGCCAAGAACAGGAGGAGAGAAGGCTCTTATTTGTTCACTTTGGTGGCAGCTTAAGCTAAGTTGATCATGTGGCGATCAACGTTGATTGTTAGCAAAACTAACGAACACATCTGCTGTGCTACCAACCATCACCTCCCAAAATTTCCTCTTGTCTCTTTTATTATTATTATTTGTTGTAGGAACACTTAACATCTACTCTCTTAGTGGATAGAACATGAGCTAAATTTTCTCAGCACACACTCACAGGTAACTGTGTGGATGTTAATAGATATGTTAATTAGTTTGATTGTGATCATGTCTACCTATATCAAAACACCAAGTTGTTGGCCGGGCGTGGTGGCTCACGCTTGTAATCCCAGCACTTTCTGAGGCTGAGGCAGGCGGATCACTTGAGGTCAGGAGTTCGAGACCAGCCTGGCCCACATGGTGAAATCCCGTCTCTACTTAAAATACAAAAAATTAGCTGGGCGTGGTGGTACGCACCTGTAATCCCAGCTACTCAGGAGGCTGAGGCAGGAGAATTGCTTGAACCTGGGAGGCAGAGATTGCAGTGAGCTGAGATCACGCCATTGCACTCCAGACTGGGGGACAAGAGCGAGACTTCATCTCAAAAAAAAAGCAAAAAAACAAAACAAAACAAAACAAACAACAACAACAACAAAACACCAAGTTGTACACCTTTTAAAAAAAATCTTATTTTAACAGAGATAGCCTATGACTTTCAAGACATCACAAAGAGCCACACCAACCTCTCAATACCAAAAACTAAAGGGAGATGTCCTCCCTAAACAAGGAACTAATAGATTTGATGTTCTAAATTAGAAAATGAAAATGAAACAAAACTTCAGAGGACTCCGTCTTCTTCTCCTAGCCATTACCAACTCAGGATTATAAATATCCTCTTTAAATAAAACTCAAAACTGCAACTTTAAAAAAAGATCTACCCTTTTAGCAGATTTTAAGTATACAATACAGTATCATTAGCTATGGGCACTATGCTGTATAATAGATCTCCAGAACTTATTTATCTTACATAACTGAAATTGTCTACTCTTTAATCATCAATGCTCAGGTGTTCTTAACCTAAGATCTGCCTTAATCTCTCTTGAGTGTGCAGCTTGGTATTTGCCCATTATTGTGAGGAGTGAAGATTATGAAATACTGATTTTAAGTAATGCAGTCTTAATGGAGATGTTAGTTTTACCAATTAACTATGATGTAAAAAGATTTGGATGATGCTCGGCTATTTCTGTGCTGCAAATTTAGATTCTGTGAATCTCAATTGATTTATAAAGGAGGAAAGAAGGGGGGACAGCCGGGCACGGTGGCTCATGCCTGCAATCCCAGCACTTTGGGAGGCCGAGGCAGGTGGATCAGGAGGTCAGGAGATCCAGACCATCCTTGCTAACACAGTGAAACCCCGTCTCTATTAAAAATACAAAAAAATTAGCTGGGCGTGGTGGTGGGCGCCTGTAGTCCCGATGCTACTTGGGAGGCTGAGGCAGGAGAATGGCATGAACCCGGGAGGCTGAGCTTGCAGTGAGCAGAGATCGCGCCACTGCACTTGAGCCTGGGCAACAGGGCGAGACTCCGTCTCAAAAAAAAAAGAAAGAAAGAAAGAAAGAAAGAGGGACACATGTGTTTCATTTCCTACCATAAAATATAATAGATGATTAATAAACATTTCAGAAAAATAACCACTGTTCCCTTCCTCTTATTCCAGAAAACCTTTGCTTATTTAATAGCTTAAGAGTCTACCCATCCTATGAAGACACAGTTTTACTGTCCCTTGCTATAGACTGATATTCTTTTGTTTGGTTTAGTTTAGTTTTTAAATTAAGCAAAGACCAATAACATTATTAGTGTCTTTGGAGGTTTGCACAGATGAACACTGTTCATGCTGAAACATCCTAGTTGACTTGCAGTTATCTTATTACAAATCAGAATTTTCTTATTAAATGCAAGTTTCTCTTAAAATATCTTTTAATATATTTAAAGAAATGGTATCTCTTTAAAATAGATTTCATAAAGTGGGTTTGCCACATCATAAATCAAAATTTATGTATTTATGTAAAATTTATGTAAACAAACTTTAAATTATTTTAAATTTTGATAGATTTTGCCAAATTGCCCTCCAGAAATGTTGAATTAATTTACACTCACAAGTGTATGAGAGCGTTCTATTCCCGTATTTTTGTTAATACTAGGTATTACTGACCTTCCAAGCTTTTGCCAATCTAATAGTTGAAAATGGCATCTTATTTTAATTTATACTTTCCTGATAAGTAGTTAAGTATTGTTTTAAATGTTTGTTGACTCTCTATTTCTTCCTTTTTGATTTGGTTGTTCATATCTTTTGCTCAGTTTCCTGTTGGCTTATTTGCCTTTTTTAATGATTCATAGAAGTTTTTTATATTATGGATAGAAACCATATGGATAGATACTGCAAGTAGATTCTCTCAGTCTGCTCTTTGTCTTGTAACTTTATATTGGTTTTAGGTACACAGAAGCTCACCTTGTGTCAACTGGTAAATCTCTTTATGACTCCTGAGCTTCATGTCAGAGTTGGAAAGACCTTCCCCACTTCAATATTTACATTTATTGTAATATATTTCCCATATATACGTTTCTATATATTATTTTAGCAGTTTAATAGTTTAATTTTTTATGTTTACATCTTTAACCTTGTGGTATTTCCTTTCATGTGAAGTATGAGAAACAAATTTGGGTGTGGAGAATTAAGAGCTCAGTTTTAGATATATTAAATTTGAGATGCCTGGGCTGGGTGCAGTGGCTCACGCCTGTAATCCCAGCACTTTGGGAGGCCAAGGCGGGCGGATCACCTAAGGTCGGGAGTTCGAGACCAGCCTGACCAACATGGAGAAACCCCGTCTCTACTAAAAATACAAAATTAGCCGTGCATGGTGGCACATGCCTGTAATCCCAGCTACTCGGGAGGCTGATGCAGGAGAATTTCTTGAACCTGGGAGGCAGAGGTTGCAATGACCTGAGATCGCGCCATTGCACTCCAGCCTGGGCAAAAAGAGCGAAACTCCGTCTAAAAAAAAAAAAAAATTTGAGATGCCTATTAGAGGCGTCTGGGCTGGAGATGTAAATTTGTGAGCCATAGTTACATAGAACATACTTAAAACTTTGGGCTGGGATTGTCAAAAGAGAGATTACAGAATCAGAGGAGAGATCCCAGAACCAATCAATCCCTGAGGTAATCTGAGATTTAGGGTTTGAACCAAGGAGACTGAGAAGAAAGAGCTAGTGAGGTCAGAGAAAAACAGTATAAGGTGGTGCCATAAAGTGAATAAGAGAATGTTTGAAGAAGAAAGGAAGTGATCAACTCTTGAATGCCTCTAAGAGACTGAGTAGGATAAAGACAAAGAAGTAGGAATGGATTTAGTAACAGTGAGATGATTGGTGACTTTGACAAAAGTAGATACATTGTAAAATGGAAGTTTAATGGAGTGGGTTTAGGAGCGAATGGAAGTGAGAAGTAGAGATAGTGACCAACCATGGACAAGTTCAAGAAGTTTTGCTACAAAGGGGATCAGAAAAATGAAAATAGAGATGTGGGAGGGGTATAAGAAGTGGAAGATACATGGGCATATTTGAATGAAGATGGGAATGATCCAACAGAGATGGAAAAATTGAGGGAAGAGAGAAAGGGGATAATCGAGTTTTAAGATAGGCCTTAAACTTGATGCTTTTCCCCAATGAATAGCCAGTTGTCTCGATATTATGTTGATTAATCCGTCTGTTTATTGGTAATTTGAAACCTCTAAAAATATGAAATTCCCATATATATTTGTACTCTATAGTCTGTTCCACTGATCTTCCATGACTTGGTCTTCCAAACTGCTGACAGTTTTCAAGTTGTTTCCATTGCTATTTATCTATTTTATTGAGTTATTTTATTTCAGCAATTATGTTTTCAATTTGTAAGAACTCTGTCTTATTCTCTGATTACTTCTTTTTCGTAGCACACCAATTTTGCCCTATGAATGCAATATTATCTTTGACATCTCTCAAGATGCTAGTTAGGATTTTTCAAGCATATTTGCTTCTGTGTTCCACATTCACTTTTCCCTCAGAAGTCCACTGTTTTGCCTTGTCATCTTAGTGTTTCTGTATCATGCTGTCGGTTTTTCTTAAATGTCTGGTGACTGGCCATTGATACAGAGGTCTAGATTGCTATATTTTGGTAACTGGTTTGGGGTCCTCAGCAGTTATGGAGGTTACCATTCACCTGACAGGCCTCCTCTCTGAATGTGACAGAGTTGTGCAGGTGAATGGTTGGGGGTGAGCCAACAGGAGGGCTCCTATTTATGAAATGTGGATAGGCATATTTGGGTTGCAGTTTGGGTAGCTAGTAGCTTAGAGATTGGGAAAGCATCTTATTGGATATATACTGCTTTAGAGGACTTAACTGCTAGACCTAGATGGCTTTTGTCTCCATATCCTTATGATGGCCTCTAAATTACCTGGGCAGTTCCACTTCACTCTCCAACCACAAAGTCCATGCTAGGCTCCCTCTCTATGCAAAAGAAGAGCTTTATTTAGAAAGCTATTCTCACTGGCTATAGCCAGGGGTGAATACTACAGCAAGACACTGTGCACAGAGTTGGAACATGGCCCAGGAGCTTTGGCAGACCTTCGACTCACTTCTCTGCTTTCTGCTCCATGACTCACTCTAGCTTCTAGCCCCTGCTAACTCTGAGCTTTTTCTGGTGCTTCATTTGGAAGATACATGATCATTTCTCCAATATGCTTCTCCTATTTCTATGTTAGCAGGGCATGGGTTCCACATTATAATTTTCAGACATTTCCTACTATTTCAGTGAGGTCACATAACATAGCGCAGACCCTAGAGGCCAGACTGCCTGGCTTGGACAAGCTATGTAACTTCTCCGTGGCTCTGTTTACTCAATTTTTAAAAATGAGATAATAATAGTACCTGCCTTATAGAACTATTTAAATGCTTTAATACATGTCAATTGCTTAGTGTAGTACCTAGCCCACTGTATTTTTCTGGTCTGCTGGTGATACCTTTTCTGGCTTTCCAGCACTGCTCTAGATTATTTTCTTTTTATTTTTATATTTATTTTGGCATTTTAGTGAGATTTTGGAACGAACATGAGATTAAATACAATGGCTTCATTTATCTCCTTAAACTGGAAGCAAGCACTTGTATTTGAAAACACAATGAAATGAACATTCTAAGTTAGTTTTCTAACATTTTGGACTTTACCCTCTCTTGATTTACTTACAGTAGCTGTAAGAAACCTTAGAGATCATCTAACAGAGCACCCTCACTTAAAAAAAATGGGCAAAGGAATGAGAAATAACTTCCCCAAGGTTGAAAATCTATTTAGGAAAAGATCCCAGACTAGAGTCAAGATCACTTGCCTCTTGGTGCAATTTCCCTACCACTAAAAATAAGTAAATAATAATGGCTAACACTCGTACCAAGATTAGAAACTCCATTATATCTGTGTGTGTCCTATGTCTTTCCTCCTCTTAGAACAGTGCCTCCTTCTATTGAAAGCCAATCCTTCCACCTGAACTATGATCCCATCCTCTCCACCTGCTTTTTCCAGAATTTTATATTATTAATAACACCTTATTTCTGTGGTATATTCAACCTCTTGCTCTCAGCTGGATCCTTTCCATTGGCCTTTAATGATGTCAATACCTATCCCTTTAAGAAAAAGAAACAAAAAACTCATTTAGCACCCCCTAATCCCATCCCCAGATTCTCTTCTGTCTCTCCACTCTTCCACCTCCAAACTCCTGCAAAGTACTCTCCATATTGTCAGTACCAGCTCTTCCTCTCCACTTCTCTCATCCCACTTGAATCTGCCTTTGGCCTCAACACTCCAGCAAAGACTTCTCACTAAGGTCACTTATGACCTCCATGCTGCTAAATCCAACAGACATTTTTATTAGACTGTTCTACTTCTCAGGAGCATTTGGCACAGGTGATCAGTTCCTCCATCTTCAAATACATTCTTCTTTAGGCTTTAGGATTCTAGCCTCCCTCTGGTTTTCTTCCTACCTCCTTGCCCATTCTTTATCAGTAATGTTTGCTGGCTCATCACTTCCATGTGGCCAGTAAATGTTAGAGTTACACAAAGCTTGGTCTTATCCCTGTTTATGTTTCACTGTCTGCTCTCTCTGGGTAAGTTATAGCCCAAGGCTTTAACAGCCATCTATATACGGCTGGCCCCAAAATGTATATCTCTAACTCAGATCCCTCTCCTGAATAACTGACTTCTGTTATCACTCAAAATCACCATGCTCAAAATGGAAGTCTTTATTCCCTCTCCTAAACATGACACTCTTCCAGTGTTTCATATCTCCGTGAAAAGCACACTCATCAGTCAACTTATGTAAGCCCCAAACCTAGGGATTATCCTGATACCCCTCCTTCCTTATGTCAAATTCAGTACCAAATGTGTCCATTTTCTCTTTTCTTTTATTCTTTTCTTTTCTTTTTCCTTCCTTCCTTTCTTCCTTCCTTCCTTCCTCCCTCCCTCCCTCCCTCCCTCTCTCCCTCTCTCTTTTCTTTCTTTCTTTTCTTTTCTTTTTTTGAGATAGGGTATGACTTTGTCACCCAGGCTAGAGTGCAGTGGCGTGATCATGGCTCACTACAGCCTCAAACTCCTGGGCTCAAGCAATCCTCCCACCTCAGTCTCCCGAGTAGCTGAGATTACAGGCATGAGCCACCACGCTCAGCTAATTTTTTAATTTTATATTTTGTAGAGATTGAGATCTCACTATGCTGCCCAGGCTGGTCTCAAACTCCTTATCTGAAGCCATTCTCCTGCCTTGGCCTCCCAAAGTGCTGGGATTACAGGTGTGAGCCACTGCATCCAGCCAATTTTATTTTCTAAATGTCTCTTGAATCCATCCACTTCTCCCTACTTCCAACTCCTTTTCCCCAACCTCCAGATGCAGCTACCGTCATCTCTTCCCTAAACAATGAGAACAGTTTTCTAACTGGCCTACTCACATTCACTGACTCCTTCAATCTGTTCTCCCCACTGCAGCCAGACTGGTGTTTTTCAAAATGCACATCTGATTATTTCATTCCCACTCCCACCGCTTCCCCACACTCCTCAGCACATATCTCTTTAAATCCCTTTAAAGGCTTCATATTATTATTAGGAATAAGACAAAATTCTTCAACACGGCCTGCAAAGCCCTGCTTGCTCTGGCTCCTGCCTGCCTTCCCAGCTCTTCTCCCACTGGTTCCCTCTCATTGCCTCCACTCCAATCACATAGCTTCCTCTGCTCCTGTCACTCGGGTTTGCCACGCCCCTCCCATTACACTCCTCCCTCCCCTCTTTGCTTGGCTAACTCCTCATCTTATCAGATCTGAGCTCAAGCATTACTTCCACAGAGAGGGTACCCTGTCTTCCCTGATGAAGTCAGGGATCCTTATCACAGGCTCTTCTTTTACCAGGCATTGAGTCCTCACCGTTGCAGTTGTACATTTACTTATGTGAATACTGGAATAAGTTTTCTCCCACTGCCACTTCTCATGTGTCCATTCAACAAATATTTACTGAGTCCTCACTACTTACCAGGCATTATTTTGGAAAGGGTGACAAACTGTAAACAAATAAATGTGTAATATGATACCAAGAGGTGAAAAGTGCTATGAAGAAACACGAAGTGGAGCAACAGGCCAGAGACTTTGAAAGTCTGCTACTTTGGATAGGATAGTTAGAGAAGGAGAGCTAAACACTGAGTACACATGGACACAAAGAAGGGGACAACAGGCCGGGCGTGGTGGCTCACACCTGTAATCTCAGCACTTTGGGAGGCCGAGGCAGGCAGATCACGAGGTCAGGAGTTCGAGACCAGCCTAGCCAATATGGTGGAATCTTGTCTCTACTAAAAATACAAAAATTAGCTGGGCGTGGTGGCACACACCTGTAGTCCCAGCTACTCAGGAGGCTGAGGCAGAGGAATCGCTTGAACCTGGGAGGCGGAGGTTGCAGTGTGCCGAGATCCTGCCACTGCACTCCAGCCTGGGTGACAGAGCAAGATTCTGTCTCAAAAAAAAAAAAAAAAAAAAAGAAGAAGGGGACAACAGACACCAGGACCTACTTGAGGGTGGAAGGAGGGAGAGGATAGAAAAACTACCTATCAGGTACTCTGCTGATTACCTGGGTGGTGAAATAATCTGTACACCAAACCCCCATGACACACAGTTTACCTATACAACAAACCTGCACATGTACCTAAAGTAAAAGTTTTAAAAGAAAGGATAATTAAAGAAGGAAGACGTGACTGAGCACAGATTTGAATGGAGTGAGAGAACTCATCACAGGGATGCCTGGGGGGTGGGCATTCTGGGAAGAGCAAATTGTGAGGGTAAAGACTAGAGGGTGTTTAGCCTGTTCAAGGAGGAGCCAGGAAGTCAGCGAAGGGGAGTGGAGTGAAGGGGAGAGTGGTAAGAGATAAGAACAGAGATGGAGGCAGGGACCGGGTCAGGGAGGGCCTTGTAGGCCATGCTGTGGGAAGAGAAGCAACTAGAAGCTTTTTCTAATTGATACATAATATTTGTATGTATTTATGGCGTATATGTGATATTTTGCTACATGTATAGACTATATAATGATCAAGTCAGGATATTTGGGATGTCAATCACCATGAGTATTTTTGTTTGTTTGCTTTGTTTTGTTTTGTGTGTGTGTGTGTGTGTGTGTGTGTGTTTGAGACAGGATCTTGCTCTGTCACCCAGGCTGGAGTGCAGTGGCATGATCTAGGCTCACTGCAGCCTTGACCACCTGAACTCAAGCGATCCTCACCCTCCCCAATAGCTGGGACCACAGGCGTGTGCCACCATACCCAGCTAATTTTTTTTATCATTTGTAGAAACGAGGTTTTGCCATGTTGCCCAGGCTTGTCTCAAACTCCTGGGCTCATGCGATCCTCCCACCTCAGCCTCCCAAAGTGCTGAAATTATAGACGGGAGCCACTGCACCCAGCCTCCACCTTGAGTATTTAGGTGTTGGGAACATTTCAAGTCTTCTAGCTATTTTGAAGTACATAATACATTGTTGCTAACTATAGACACTCTATTCTGCTATCAAACAGTAGAAGGTTTGTTTGAATATAGAAGAATACCTTCTATTTAACTGTAGTTTAGAGCTTCTGTTCTTCCCCCTGCTCCCACCCACACACCCTTCCCAGCGTTTGGTATCTATTCTCTACCCCCATGAGATAAACTTTTTTCATTATAATATTTTAAACAAGGAGTGACTGCATTCCATGTTCTAAAATGATCACTATGGCTGTCTTGGGATGAATGGTTTAGAAAGGGGTAAAGGTGGAAGTCAGGAGTCCAGTTAGGAGGCTGTGGTGGTGGTGGTCCTGGGAAAAAATGATGAGGGCTTGGACTACAGTGAATGTTGGAGAGGTAGTGAGAAAGCACAGATTGGAAAGCATCTGGAAGGTAGAACTTTCAGGATATGTGGATATGTTCCTCCAACCCCTCTGGTGGGTTTCCTTCTCACTTACAGGAAAAGCCAAAAGCTGTAGTGTGGCCAATGAGGTCCCATGTGACCTGGTCCTCATCTTTTCCCCTCACTCCCTCTCCTCTGGCCACACTGGCCTGCCTTTCTGTGAACAGATTAAGCACTATCTCACCTTTTGAATTTGATGTTCCCTCAGGTATCAGGAAAGCAGGTATCCATGTGGTTTTTCCCCCTCGGGGTTCTGCTGAGGTGTCACCTTATCAGAAAATCCTTTTTTGGCCACCCTGTATAAATTAGCACCTAGCCTACCACTCCTTGTTCTTCTACCCTGCTTAATATCTCTTTATAGTACTTATCACCATCTGGCATTGTAGATATAATGTACATATGTGTATATATACACAAACATATAACATGTGTATGTATTTCTTCCATGAGGACAGGGATTTGGTATGTTTTGTTCACTATAGCACACAACCCCCAGAACAGTGCCTGGCACACAGTTGGCATTCAATAAATATTTGTTGAATTAATATTGATGAAGTAGACAAAGAGAGGAGCAAACAATGGTTCCAGTATTTGGGGCCTGAATAATGGTGCCACTTACTGAGGTAATATTGAGTGGTTTTTTAAATGAGGATTGGGATCCCCTCCTCCAAACCTCCTGCCCTGAATTGCTTTGCGTATTGCAGATTGAGAGAAGTCCTTTCTCCCTCTTTGGCCAATGGAAGCCTGTGACAAGTCCAGACTCCTAGGGGTCTGAGCTCTCCTTTTCTTCCCATGGAGAGAGAGGGAAAAACTAGAGATAAACCAAACTGACTCTCAGTTCCTGAGACTGATGTGACATCAGCTTGATCTAAACCCCAAAACTGATGCTTTATTTCTGTGTATGGTTTTGGACAAACAATTGGCCTCCCAGTTTAAGAGACAATCTCACAAAATGCTTTTTTTAACGCAAAAAGAAAGAAATGGAAAAAAAAAAAAGAGCTACCATTTTCCTCATTCCTGCAGGTGCCCAACCAGGTTGACTTGTTGGAGTACATTTTCTGCATTCTTAATAGATAGCTAGCAGGAAACGCCTTGTACAGTCCCAGCTAGAGGGGCGGAAAGTAACAAGGAGGTGGGGGTACAAATCCTCAGCTCCTGCTTCCGCAAGCACTAAGCTGCTCTGAAGTGAGCCAGGCAGCTCTGGCCATCTTTTCCCAGCCATAGAATCAGGTGATGGTCCAGAATTAAGAGGTAAGAGAATCTGGGGATTTTTTCTGGGGAGAAGGAAAGAAACTTAACTGGGAAGAAATGGGGGTAGTCATCAAATACTTTGCTCAATGAGATACAATCTGGTCCCCTTGGGGATTTCGTTCCAAGTGATTGGTTTGACAAACTAACCCCTCTGACTTCCCTCCCTACCCCAGACTGCTAGGTACCATTTTGGAGAAGTGCGGTAAGTGCGTCCATTCAGGCAGATTGTGGTAGAGTTCTGGCCAAAATATGCTGGTTTGGGATTCTGTGCTCAAATATTTTCTCTTTCTTTCTTTCTTTCTTTCTTTCTTTCTTTCTTTCTTTCTTTCTTTCTTTCTTTCTTTCTTTCTTCTTTCTTTCTTTTCTTTCTTTCTTTCTTTCTTTTTTTCTTCTTCTTTCTTTCTTTCTTTCTTTCATTTTTCGTTCTTTCGTTCTTTCGTTTTCTTTTTTTTTTTAAGAAGTGTGGGCAATATTTGAGGGAGCACTTTCCGTCTTTGTATCTTGTGAGATGGGGAAGTTGCAAACTGCCTGTTGTTTAGTAATTATGCTGTTCTGGCGGTACCACTGGTAAAACTTGGCCTTGGGGTTTTGTCTACTACGAGAGGCTTTTGCTATAAGCCAGGCACTGATATGGAACCATCTTCTCTGGGAGACAGCCACCCTTTCTTTAGCCTCACTGACATCCCCTTCTATCCAGCTTTGCAGCATCTCTTTTTCCTAGGCAAGACACACCCCAGCAATTAATTCATGAATGAAGAGATCTCTTAAGGAGGGCTCATTTGAGGATGAAGCTCCTCATGTTTCTCCAGAGGTAGAGTGAGATGCAGTTCTTCATAGGACTAAGCCAATGACACTTCTCAGAATTTTAATATTCCTCAAATACAGTTTCTCTCCACTGTGGTCCAAGTGCAGCCCAGGGAGTTGCTTATGAGCCGATCCAGAGAAGTAGCCTATGGCTTTCGTTTTGATTGTGTGCGGTGTGGTTGGGGAGGAAAAGAAGGGCATAGGTAGTACTTATTCAGTGAATACTGAATTTATTATTCAGGATGCCCAATTGCCCACGGACTGAGCTCTCCAAGGTGAAGGGGATGAAACACTACCTCTGACTTTCTCCATCTCTAATATTTCCTGACTGTAGCCAGTTGGCCTGGGGCATCTCTGGATTCTACCCAAGGAGACTAGGCACATGCTTCAGGGCCCTAATGTCCTTAGGGTCCTACCAGCTCCTTCTCTTGTGGCTTCAAGGGGAGTTAGCAAAGAGAGATTGCAAGCTATGTCAAGCCTGAACCTTGAGCAGTGGCCACTGGAAATTCTGAGAATGAGAGGGTGAGTCCTCCAAAGTTGCTCACTGGCCCCTCCAGCAGCAGGCAGAGGCTTCAAGGAGAAGCCCTGAGGGAGCAGACAGAGTTGGGAGTTGCTGTCTGCGTTATCTGAAGGAAACCAGATGGCTGGTTTAGGGTTCTGGCTTGAGGCCCCCTAGGAATTAGGAGATAGATGGAGAGACTGAGGCCCATAGAGGAGAAGGGACTATTAGACCCAATGGGTAGTCAATAAGGGATGGTGAAGGTAGGACAGACGTTAATGCCAGAAAGACCTAGGTTGAAATCCCAGCTCTGCCACTCCCTAGTTGTGTAGCCTAGGCAGTCTATTTCACCTTCTTTAAGACCCAAATTGCTCATCTGTAAAATGGGGATAACAATACCTAATTTGAAGATTATGAAGATTGGAGAAGATAGGTGTGTAGTTTCTGGCACAGAGTAGGTGTTCCGTGAACTGCAGCTTTAAAAAAGTACTGCCTCCATGCTTCTCATTGCTTTATGATTCATAACACCTTGGTTTTTATTTCTATCCCTTCAAGTATCAGAATAGACCATGAGCTTTTTCTCTAAATAAAGGAATAATTTCCCTACAGTGAAATGCATAGGTCTTATGTGTAAAATTTGATAAGTTTTAACAAATTTATCCATTCATGTAGTAACCATCTCCCTCATCAAGATGTAGAACCTTTCCAACACCCCTGAGGGCTCCCTCATGCCCTTTCCTAGTCAATCTCTCAATCTCTACCCTACGGGCAACCAGAGTTCTGAATTTCATCACCGCAGATTATTTGTGCTTGTTTCATGTATGTGAAATTGTACAATATGTGGCCTTTAGTGTCTGGATTCTTTCACTAAACATGTTTTTGAGATTCATACATGCTGTTGTGTAGATTGGTTGTTTGTTCTTTTGCTGAGTAACATTCCATTGTGTAAATATGTCACAGCTAGTTTATTTATTCTCCTGGTGATAAACATGTGGGTACTTTCCATTTTTGGTTACTATGAAGAAAGCTGCTGTGAACATTTGTGTACATGTCTTTGTGTGGACATAGTTTTTATTTCTCTTGGCTATGTGTACCTAGAAGTGAGATTGCTGGGTCACAAGATAAGAATATGTTTAACTTTATAAGAAACTACCAGTTTTTCAAAGCGTTTGTTCACGTTTTTGGAAAGTAAGGGTGCAATGGATTCGTTTTTGAGCTAGTACTTGGTTATGCTTATCATGACTGTCAACCAGGGGAAACATTGCTTACTTAACATCTACATTATGCTAGGTGCTAGGAATAAAGAAATGAATATGAAATGCTGTTCTCAAGGATCTCATAAACTAGAGAGAGAGACAGTCTATTAAACTCTAGTCATTTTCCTTAAATTGACAAGAATGAATAGATCAAATCCATCTTTAGCCAGAGCACATGGCAAGTCAGATTCGGTGATCAAAGGTAAAGAAGCATCCTAACAGGCTATTTCCCTAGTAAAGGAAGGCCACAGCATGTCTTGAGGGCCCACTGTGTGCCAGGACCTGGTCTGGATGCAATAGCCAGCCTCTGCCCACAAGGAACTCTCAAGGTAGGATATGATGATACCAATGATGGGACCCAAGTTTAGGGCAGTTCAATACACAGCTATTGAGCATCTACTCTATTCCAGGCACTGTTGTAGATACAAAAGATGTGCTGGGGAACAGAGCTGACAATCTTACAACCTTTCAGGAGGTTTCCACCAATGGTGACAACATTGGTGTAAAAATGTTTTTTTGTACATCTGCATTTTGTTCAGAATATATCTGTTGGAGTCCTTAGAGATGGTGTTGTTTGTAATTGCTAGTTTCTAAGATGGGATGCAGGTAGGCGCAGGACACAGTCTTACATAGATTAAGGCATCAGGGGAGTAGGAGAATTTGATGTGTTTACTCCTCTGTGTGCGAGTGGTCAAGATGGAAAGCAATGCCTACTATTGAAATTGTCAAGCACCCACTGGATTGCCTGGTCAAGCTCTCCATGGGAGCCCATGCCTACAGATAGTTCTGGGCCAACCTTGGCTCATTTGTTTAGGAGAAAGGCACTTCCCTGGGAGGCAAGTTACTCTGCTATTTGGCCTCAATGTCCTCCCACCTCCCCATTTCCTGATGCTCTCTCTAGTCAGGTTGCCTGATCATTCTCATTTGTAAGAGAAGGCCCCTTCTCAGCACTTCATGGAGATTTGTCCTGTTGTCCCTTGAAGACTGATTAGACAAGGCTTCTCAACAGCATCATCATTGACCTTTAGGAGCTATGTGGCTCCCTGGGGCCCCAGTGAGCATGTGTACCTGGTGGGAGCAAATTGCTTGCCCCCAAGGACACTGCTCACGCAAACCACAGCCAAGCCACTTGGTAAAATAGTGCCAGTGACATTTTGCCTTTGGTCCACAGCTATCACCTGTGTCATTCACTCACAATGGAAGAAATGAAGAAGACTGCCATCCGGCTGCCCAAAGGCAAGCAGAAGCCTATAAAGACGGAATGGAATTCCCGGTGTGTCCTTTTCACCTACTTCCAAGGGGACATCAGCAGTGTAGTGGATGAGCACTTCTCCAGAGCTCTGAGCAATATCAAGAGCCCCCAGGAATTGACCCCCTCGAGTCAGAGTGAAGGTGTGATGCTGAAAAATGGTGAGCATGTGGGGAGGGAGGAAGTTGGGATTCCCTATCAAGGCTGCCACGGACACACCAGTTCTTTGATGTACTTGACACACTTGCACGCACACGTATATGTTTGCTAAAGGCAAGTTGCTCTGACTAGTGAGAAGCCACACCCCTTCCTAGAAGTTTGATGTCAAAATGGGGCTGCCATCTACTGCTCCAACCTCACCTCCCCAGCACTGTCCTCCAGAAACTGGCTTCCTTCTATCCTTCATGTTCACTTTGATTTCTTCCTGGCCTTTGCACAAACTGTTCTGTGTCTGCAAAGCTCTTCCCTCCCTTCTCCTAATTAACCCACATTCATCCCAAGATCACTTCTTTAGGGCAGCTTTCCCTGACCACCCACACCCCCAAGCATTCAAATATCCTATTACAGATTCTCCTACCATTCTTTAACTTTCCTTCACAGCCCTTGTCACAGTTGCAGTTTTTACACTTGTATAATTGACTATTGCATACTCCTCCATTAAATGAAAGTTCTGTGAGGGCAAGGACCACTGATGATTTTGCTTAATATTGTGTTTCCAGCATAACAGTGACTGTGACATAGGGGACAACCAACAAGGATTTGTTGAATGAGTAAATGAACATACAAATATGTAAATTTGTGAGCACTATATCTAGGTACAAAGAACCTTGAAATTTCCATAAAAGACTAAAACGTAGATTAGAATCTTGCTGAATAAGCCATTAGAGCAGAAGTATGTTATGATAGTTTTTAAATGTTGATAATATTTGCATTTTATATAATTTATTTCCATAAATGGAGTGTTCCCAGTTGTAGAGAGGTGGTTTTGAAAAGTTTTAAAATCAAAGCTGGCTGGGTGTGATGGTTCACACCTGTAATTCCAGCACTTTGGGAGGCCAAGGCAGGAGGATCACTTGAGGTCAGTAGTTTGAGACCAACCTGGCCAACATAATGAGACCCTGTCTCTACAAAAAAATTTAAAGAAATTATTCAGGTGTGGTGGCTCATACCTGTATCTCCAGCTACTAAGGTGGGTGATGCAGAAGGATCACTTGAGCCTGGGAGGTTGAGGCTGCAGTGGGCCATGATTGCACCACTGTACTCCAGCCTGAGTGATAAAGCAAGACCCTGTCTCAAAAGAAAAAAAAAATTAAAGCTACTGGAAAAAAAAAAAGAAGTTTAATGTAAAAATGGGTGCTGTTTAATCAAATCAGTTCACCTATTTTATTATTTCCTCAATCATGTTAATTGCTGGGTTTACTGCTCAGCACACAATGAAGCTCCACAACTATTTACTGTTATCATTATCAGTATTTTTCTTCTTCTTCTGTTTTTTAGAGACAGAGTCTCACTCTGTTGCCCAAGCTGGAATGTGGTGGCGCGATCATAACTCACTGCAGCCATGAATTCCTGGGCTCATGAAATTTTCCCGCCTTAGCCTCGCAAGTAGCTAGAATTACAGGTATGCGCCACCACACCCAGCTAATTAAAAAATTTTTTTTTCATAGAGACAGGATCTCGCTATGTTGCCCAGGCAGGTCTTAGATTCCTGGCCTCGAGCGATCCTCCCACTTCAGCCTTCCAAAGTGCTAGTATTACAGGTGTGAACCAGCACACCCGGCTAGTATTATTATCACTACTATTATTACTATTGGCCTGATGGGGCAGGAACACCAAAGCATCTATGAAAAGAAAACGCATGTCCCATGTAGGTGCTCCCAGCCTATAGTGGATGGTTTGGTGAGCAAGGGCAGGGGCCAGAGGGAAGTAGATGAATAGTCTTGCCACATCCCTTTCCCACCCTTCACAGGGCCAGGTGTGTCTATTTGGTAATTGTTAAGAAATAAACAGTCGTACATCTCAAAACAGTTACTTCAAGAGAGCTAAGTCAAAATGTGCACATCAAAATATCCAGGTTTGAAGGAAGTCTTAAACATCACACTAGCAGGGGCTGTAGTATGACTTTCATGGACCCTGGACATTTTTTTCTTCATGGACCTCCTTCCTCCGCAAAAATATTAAAAGTTACATTTTATGACTGCATTGGTATAAAGATGAATATAATCCAAGCTGGGTTCATGTTTTAAATATATTCAGTATCATTGTCATATTCATTTTTTAAAACATTTTTGTGGGCCCCTAAAACCATTAATGGGCCCTAGGCACTGTGCCTCCTGTGCCTAATGGAGAAGTCATCCTTGCCAGCCGGATGTCACTCAATATGGCTCCCTTTACCTTTTTGGAAAGTGAGCAAATATATCAGGGTCTGGTGGATTTCAAGAGCTCTTTATTGGTGTTGGTGAGTGCACATGTGGAACGACTTGCTCCCACTGGAAGACATACGTACCTCCAAGTGGGGGCTTTTGTGTAAAGTGGACAAGAGGGGCCTCTGCCTCCAGGCAAAGAGCTCCCCTGTTTCCAGGTGCCATCATTCTGGCTTTGCTTTTTGGGACTGGAGAGAGGGTTGATGTGTATCTGATGTATTCACCTTTGCAGAATTTACTTCTCTCTTAGAATTTATTTTGCAGTCAATCAATGTTGGTTTCTCAGAGAATCTTGTGGGTTAAATAAATATGTGGAAGGGCATGGGGTAGCAGCAGATACTAAAGGAAATGATGTGGAGCTTGTTGTTAAAATGGGCAGGAGGGGGTGGGTGGGGAACGGGGAGGTGATGTCTAAGAGTGTGCTGAATAATCACAGCAGAAGCAGGAATGACCATGCTCTTGAATCATTTGGGGGATTGACATGTGGTAAGAGCTGAGAAATGTGGTGTGTGGGATTCAGAAGATCTAACTGGCTCTTTGGAAGTGTCAAAATCTCGGGCAGTTAATACACAGACAATATACTGACTTTGGCTATTTGACTCTGATTTATTTCTGAACACATTGGCTTGGATTCATTATAATCATTCCCTTGTAAGCACCATCAAGCCACGGTCTCACTTTCTCTATTCTACTTGCCTGGTAAAACCCAAGCTGGGATAAAACCAACTCTTGGCCTATTGCCCCATTTCTCTGCTTCATTTTGCAGCAAAACTCAAAAGTGGTATTTATGTGTACTCTGTCCTTTCCTCTCATGCTCTCTAAACTCCATTCCACTCATGCTTTCAACCTCATCACTCCTTGAAATCGCTCTTATCAAGGTTACCCAGTGACCTCCACTTTCCAAATCCAATGGTCCCTATCTGTCCTCATCTGATTTGACCTATCACAACATTTGCTGCAGAAGATTGCTCCCTCCTCCTGGAAATACCTACTTTGCTTGCAGTCAGCCCCTAACATTGCGCTTTCTTGGTTTTCCTCCTGCCTCCCTGGTTCCTATTTCTTCTCAGTCTCCTTTGCTATATGTCCTTCTCTCTGCAACTTCTAAACATTTCAGGGCCCCAGTACTCAGGTCCCAGACAACTCCTTTCTCTATCTACACTTACTCTCTTGGTCTTAAATGCCATCTATATGTTGAGCAATTCCAAATGCATATCTGCAACCCAGAATGGATTTCAGACCTGCCTGTCTAACTGCCTACTTGATCTTCACTTAACATGCCTAATAGGAAACTCAAACAAAATAGCTCCCAAACTGAATAAACTCTTAATTTCCCCCTCAACCTGCTCTGCCCACAGTCTTTCCCATCTCAATAAATGGGAGCCGCATCCTTCCAATTCCTTGAAGTCATGCTTAACACCTCTCTGTCTCACACCCCACATCCAATCCTTTTGGAAATTGTGTGGGTTCTATCTTCAAAATATCCAAGATCTGACCGCATCTCCTCACCTCTGTTATCACCTGGGTCCTAGAAGCTATCATCGCCCCCCGCTGAATTGCTGCAGTCACCTCCTAATTGGTCTCATTGCTTCTTCCCTTCCTCTCCTTCAGTCTATTCTTAGGAGGGCAGTCAGAATGGTAGCATTAAAATGAAAGTCGCACCCTAGCATTCTTCTGTTCAAAACCCTCTGACAGCTTCCCATGTCACTTGGATTCATATCCAAAGTCTATAATGGGGCCCTACCTCATCTGGGCCCCCGTTGTTTTTCTGATCTCATATCTTACCACTTTCTGCCTCACCCGCTCCAGTCTAGGCTCCTTGGTATTCATAAACTATGCCAAGGACAATCCTGCCTCAGGCCTGCCCTTTACACATGGTCTCTCCTATCCCTGGAATGCTCTTTCCCCAGATACCTGCATGGCTTCACCTTTCTCCATTCAAGTCTCCACCTGGATGTCACCACTTCAAACAGTCCTTGTCTGAGCAATCTATTTAAAAAATGAAAGCCCCCACCCTCTCACGTCTGTCTTCTTACCTGCTTCATTTTTCTTCTTAGCATTTGTCACCACAGGGCACATTATATGTTGTATTTCTTTCTCGATTCCTTTCTCCCCTTACCCTCTGAGCTCCGTGGCAGTGGGGACTCAATCTGTTAACTGCTGCTTTCTAAGTACCTACCACAATGCCTGACACATGGAGGCAATCAATACATACGGCTTGAACGAATGAAATTATGATTTTGATCACAAGGTGTTGACAGTACAGATGGGGGTCACCGTAGAGAGGGGGTACGGTGTGGTGTACAGCTTTAGAACCACTCAGCATGGGGCCGAGCCAGCTCCATCACTTACTAGCAGTGTGATCTCCAGACATATCACTTCACCTCTCTGCGCCTCAGTTTCCTCATCTCTAAAATGGAATAATATTGAATTATAGGACAGTGCTTGAGAGGAGTCAATGAGATAATGCATGTCAAGTGGCACATAGTAAGCGCAATGTAGTCCAAAGCTTGAGTTGAGTTTTTGAACAGCTAAGATAGATGTGAGGACCTGTGTTCAAAACACCAGGTTCACAGAGCAGCAGGCATCTCCCATAAGCCTCCAGGTTTTTGGGGGGTTCTGTTGCGTGGCTGCCATAGAGTTTCCTATGCCTTCTGACTTCACCTTGACCTTCTGTGAAGCCCCTGCCTGCTGAGGGAAGTTGGGCATGGCCCTGTTTCTTGCCCAAACCAGCCTTCACAGGCCAGATAGAGAGGTGGCTTGGTTCTCCATCTTCCTTCTTGGTTGTTGCATTTTCCCTATAAGAACCCCACAAATCCCTTGACTGTGAAGATGTTGTCTCCCTCACAGAGTGTGGTGCGGGCTAGGCAAATATTTGTCCGCTGATTGAGCAAATGAAGGAAAAACTGCCTCCCTCAAAGCCTCTCTTATCACCACTAGGAGTCAAGTTTCTCATAAGCTCTGCTGCCTCAGGGGAGGGCCCCCATGAAAGGCTTCCAGTCCCACAGAGGTTCTCACTGGAGGTGTTATATGGCATACATATGGCTTTGAAAATGGTGGGAAATCTTTCAAGTGGCCTTACATTACTGACTGTTAGTATCCTCTCAACCCCTACAGGCCAGCACCAGGCCGTCCAGCCCAGCTAGGCCATTCCAAGGAGAACAGGCTCCCATTCATGGGCTCCCATGGCCGACTCGCCCACATTCTAAGGGCTCTCTGTTGAGCCAAATATGCAAAGCCCAAACACAGAGACCCGTGTGGCTAGGAAATGCCGTCAAATTTCCTGGCTTCTCTTCCCCAGTCAATGTTATGTTTTTATTTACTTATGTATAATTTATACTGGCTGTACTTCAGAAAAGAAAATACAAGTTGAAGGTATCTTTGAATTATCTCCCTTTTAAAAGGACACTGGGAAATTTAGAATCAGTAACTAGAGAAGCTTCAGTAACTATAGTTTGTAGGGGGCATGGTCCTGGTACTTATGCCACCCTGTGTTCTTCCTGTCCTGTCCCCAGCCCCAGTCCTGAGGCTGGCCTCAGGCCTGGTGACATTGCTCCAGGGCTGCTGAGAGAAGGTGAGAGGGTATATACGTGGGCCTTCAGAGGTCTCAAAGGATCCAGCCTCCTTCTCTCTCCCCTCCCATCTGCCATAATCAGTAAGGGTAGGGAAGAAATGCTGGCTTTAAAAAAAAAAAAAGTGTAAATATCTATGTGAGATGTAGTCATGCTAGTTGTTTATGGCCCTTGTAAATACTGACAGTTTCCTGTCTTCCTTCCCCGTAAGGAAAAGGAATCTATCTGCACAAACATATATGGAGCTTCCAGCAAATACCAGACACCACACTACAATTAGTGCATTTTACTTCAGTCCACAAAATCAACTGTGATTTATAAAGTTCAAAGACAGGTAAATCGAACCTATGATGTCAAAAGACAGGATATGGTTACCTTTTGGGGGAGTTGTGACTGAGAGGGAGTATGGTGTGCTTCTGGGGTGGTGGTCAGGTTCTGTTACTCGAGCTGGGTGCTCATTACCCAGTTTATGAAAATTCCCCCAGCTGCACACTTCCATTCGTGCATTTTTCTGCATGTTGGTTGTGCTTCCCAAAAGCATTTTGCAATGGATGTTATCCTTATTTTACAGAGCAGGAAACTGCAGCCCAGAGAAGGTAAGTGCCTAGAGATGGGTCACACAGCCAGTGAGTTATAAAGATTGAAACCCAAGTCCATCGATCTCCAGAGCCAGTCTCTTGACTACCCCATTGTCTTGCCTTTGTACACCCTGACAATGCCCCAGCAAGAGGATTTAATACCTATAAGGACTATCGCTAATAATGTGTATAATGGCTAACACTTTTTGAACACTTTCTGTGTGCCAGGCCCTTTGCTAGGGTCTGTCACGTGGATTATCTCACTAAATCTTCACACCAACTCTACTGGTTAACTCTATGTCCATTTTCCTGATGAGGAAACTGAGGCTTAGACAGTCAAGTGACTTGCCCAAGATCTCACAGCTAATATGGGGAGTTTATAGTATTTGCCGGCAGATGGAATTGATTTCAGATCTTAGCCACTCAACATTTCAAATACTAGCTCATATTCTGCATTTGATCTCTATTTTCAGTTGGGAAAAAGAACCTGGATATTCATCCAAAGACTAGGTACCCCAGGGAGGCAGCTGTGAAAGAGGGGAAGGAACTGAGAGGCCCCCCTGGTGCCCTGGAACAGCACAATCTTCTCTAAGCTGTCCCTCCACCCCCAGTGTTATTTTGACCTCAGCTAATGCAAACGATATGCTTTTTGTACTTGGGGGTGAATGAATGAAGTGCAAGTGCCACCAGCAAAGAGGGCAGAGAGGGAAAGTCAATGTGCGCAGATCACGCAGGCCAAAGGTTGGACTTTCATAGTGCAAAGTGTGCATGTGTTCAAAGGGTTCTTGGTTTCAACTTCATCATAAAATGAGATTTGTAGCCCAGGCGTGGTGGCTCACTCCTGTAATCCCAGCACTTTGGGAGGGCCAGGCATTCAAAACCAGACTGGGCAACATAGAGAGACCCTGTCTCTACAAAAATATTTAAAAATTGTCCAGGTGTGGTGGCTCACACCTGTATTTCCAGCTACTCAGGAGGCTGAGGCTGAGGCAGGAGGATTGCTTGAGCCTGGGGAAACTGAGGCTGCAGTGAGCTATGATCTTGTCAGTACACTCCAGCCTGGGAGACAGTGAGACCCTGTCAAAAAAAAAACCCCACAGAATTCGCATTAAAAGATGCAGAAAGAGGGAGAAGAGAAGGAAGGAAAGAAGAAAGGATAGATGGAAGGAAATCAGGCAATCATGGATTAGTCATTCACAGCTGTGACTCGTTTTTTGGGCGCTTCACGGGTCAAGTGGTTTCTTAAGTTTTTGCTTAAAACATAATTTTTACTATTTACAAACATAAAATATACTCATTTTTGGAAATTTAGAAAACACAGATAAGCATTCAGGAAACAAAAACCACATGTGCATCCATGGACATGTACTAATTTTTACAATGTGACATCATTTTGCACAGAATGGATTGTAACCTGCTTTTAAAAAAATTCAACAATGTCATATCCACTTCTCAATGCCATTAAATGTTCTACTACAACATCATTTTAATGGCTTAAGAGTATCATTTTATAGATGTACCAAATTTATTTAAATTTTTGGATATTTAGGTTGTTGCTAATCTTTCACTATATTATACAAATCACTTTGATTGAACATCCTTGTCGGTACATTTTTACATGCATCGTTCACTACATCCTTAAAATAAATTGCTACAAGTGGAATGCTTGGGTCAAAGAGTACACACAAATTTTAGGGTTTTGATACATACCGACAAATTTCTTCCTAGAAATGTTAAGCCAATCTGCCAGCCCTCCAACCCAAAGAGCATGTAAAAGTGCCCAGCTCACTGCATTCTTTGCAATATTGGGGAGGCATAGTTGGTAGGAGCATAAGGTTTGGAATCAGGCACCTCTACCACTTGCTAGCTGTGTGGCCTTAGACAAGTCACTTTAATCATTCTGGGTCTCGATTTTCTCATCCGGGTTGCTGTGAGGATCACATGAGATCATGTATGTGGAGTGCTAAGTAAAGCGCCTGGTCCATAGTGAGTACACAGTAAACAAACACTATTACATATTTACAAATTGTTCCCGCCCACCTCTGATGTGTTATTCCCTGGGAATGGCCACAGACTGAGCAAACACCTCTGAAATCCCTTTTATAACCAGTATCTACTCCAGCCTCCAAACCAGCCCTGAAGTGCTGCTGCTGCCTCTGCTGCTGTTGTGGGCCCCTTGGCTCAGTCCTTTCTGCCCCTCCCTTCTCCAGCACTAGGTGACTGTTGGCAGGGAGGATTCTCAGGCATCATACATTAATGACCATCTTGCTTTTTCTCACGTTGATTGTACTGAGTGTTGCAAACCAGTAAAGAAACCCAGAGTGGCTTTCTAAACTGAAAGGATGAATAATAACAACAGCAACAGCTACCACTTATTGAGTGCCAATTGTGTACCAGGCACCATGCTAAACCTTTTACATGGATTGTCTCATTCAATCTCATAACAGTCTCAGAGGTGGGAGGGGACTTGCTCAGTGTCACACAGCTAGGAAGTGGCAGATCTGGGATTGGATTCCAAGCCTCTCTGACTTGAAAGTCTGTGCTTTTAACCACTTTCATCCTGCTCTCTTCAATTTAGAAAGGTTCAGTGGGGAAGGTTGTGTGTGTATGTATGTGTGTGTGTGCATGTTTGTGTTTATGAGTGCGTACATGTTTGCAACTGTGCATACGTATGTGTGTTTGTGTGTAAAAATGTGTGTGCACTCGTTAGAATAATAGTTTTCAGGGCCACTATGTGCTAGGCACTGTGCAAGTTCTTGGGGATATAATGGTGAACAAAAGAGAAATTATCTCAGCTCTCGCCAAGCTTACTGAATGATAAAGAAGACCAATAGTGAATGAATGAATGTAAGAATTAATAAATAAATAAATTACAGTATTACTGCCATGAAGGAAATAAACAGGGTGCAGTCACAGAAAGTAACAGGGTCACAAACTTTAGATTGGAAGTTGAGGGAAGGCCTTTCTGAAAGGGTGACATTTAAGTTTGTATGTCGAAAAACTAATCTGGAATGGGAAGTCAGGGCCTCGATGCAAGGATAAAGTGGAGGGAAGGTACTCTGGAATGGAGGCAAACTCATAAGTGCCTGAAGATGTTTTCTAGAGTGTTCTGGGGCTCCCAAAAGTGTATATGGGTGGAAATGTGTGGTGCCTCTGGGTATGCGTGGAAGGCAGGGGGAGTGGCCTGCCAGTTTCACCGAAAAAGGGCAGTGTAGGAAATGGAGACCAGCTCTCTCTGGACAGGTTTTGTCTCAGGACCAACAGCATCAGGAATTCTAGAGGGATGAGTGGGACTAAGAGGTAGGGTCTAGATGCCCAGGGTTGAAGAAAGTGGAGTGGAAGCCATTTGTACTCCTGCTGAAAGAAAAATCCTAGCCTGCCCCATGTATGCCTGCATCAGGGTGTTGCTCACCTGCTCTCCACTCATTCATGTGGTCGGGGGTTTGAGAAGCCAGCAAATTCTGCCCTGGGACACCCTCTCTCACTTCTACAGGTAACTAATAGGGGGCACTTGGATTAAAAATATGTCACCAGGGTCACTTTTAGTAGCAGCAGCAGCTTTGAGCCAGTGCAGGTTTGTAGTTTAAGAGGCCTTTACCCATCCACAGGGTAGGTGGGAGTGGCTGCTGGAGCAGTTGGCCCAAGAGGCCTGAAAAAGAGAGGCCCACTCAAATCCAGGGTCTCCACTCCACGGGCCACTGACTTCCAAGCCTAATCTGGAATGATGTGTTTCCCCAGGCCACCCAAGGCCCGCTGTTGGATCACTGTGAATTTGGGGTTAGGACACCCTGTGCGTGCCCACAAGCTCCCATCCAAACTGTGCTCTGGGGCACCCGGTGACCATATAGGACTTCGGACTGTGGCACACCAACCCACTTCCCTTAACATTTCAGAGAATTCTAGAAAGGAAGCAGTTAAGAGAAATAGTCAAAACATTCTGGGGCTCTGCTTTCCACATTTCAAGCATTCAGTCCCTAAGTCATATGTATGAGATCTGTAAGGCCTGTTCAGATGGAAACTGCCTAGTTGTCAGGGGCTACGCTTTGTTTCTGATTTGTGCTTAGAACATGCAGTACCCTCATTCAATATGAAACACAGACTGTGATTACACCAAATTAGCTTAATCACTCTCTTTGTGCACTGAATTGCTTCTGGCCTGGAGATATCAATTTTCAGAAGTAGCATTCACCCTCAGCAAAACAAATCTTAATATATTGTCTTGCCTTTGGTTTCATAAGAAGGGCCAACCATCCCCCATCACTCACTGTGAATGGTGTGAGATGTTGGGGAGAATGTGCCGTGAGGGCTTGGACTTCTGTTCCTATCCTTTGTGTCACACTGAGTGACGGCACTCCAGTAACACTGTGCAGGCCTCTCAGAATTTTTTATCTTGTACACAATCCAGTCAAACCGAACATTCAAGAGCGCTGGGAGAGGTTTGTATGGGAAAGAGGACCAGTGTCCCAGACATCCTCTCCAGCCGGCCAATCTTCCTTTGTCTCCACACCCACCCTCTCTCCATTATCTTGGATAGATGATAGGCTCCAGGCTTTAAGAACTATCTGGAAGAGCTCTTTCCCTCCTCCCTTCTGGCCTGAGTGGGTGTTGAGAATGGGGAAAACATTCATCCTTGTCCTAAGCTATCCTGGACATTTGAGATCTCAGATTCGGCGGCTATCATAGGCACAATAAGAATAGTGTCTATGGGACCAAAGGACACTCCATGCCTCTTAACTAATCCACATGAACTTCACAAGAAGAAACTAAGTCACCTCTTGACCCTCAGAATTCTGCTTTTGCAAAATGGGGTCCAAGCAACTACTTCCCTCCCCATTACTTATCGTTCCAGCTCACTTCCCTTCTTGGCTAATCAGTTTTTGCTACCTTGGTTCAGTCTCTTAACATCCCTGTGCCTCATATTACTCTGGAAAATGTGGTTTTAGCTCCTAGAGTTGTGTGAGTGACCAGCACAGGTAAGTGTTAAGCCCTTTATAAAGTTCTGTGGAGTCCCCCTATTTGGTGTATTTAAAACATCAGCTGTAAAATAAAGCTAGATGATAGCAGCAACCAAACACAAATCAAGCACGTTTACTTCTAGAAAAGTATCCTTAAGGAGCTAGTTGGAGCCGGGAGCAAAGGTTCCTATACAAAGATGCTCGTTATAATGCTGTTAACATAATAGAAAAAAAAGGAAATAACCAAGTAGTGCACAAATATGACATTTGTTAGTTATATTACTGCCTTGCCATGGACTACTTACTGTACAGCACTTTAAAAAGCTGGTGTTTGGCTCACCCCCTTCCCTTCCCTTCCTTTCCCTTCCCTTCCCTTCCCTTCCCTTCCCTTCCCTTCCCTTCCCTTCCCTTCCCTTCCCTTCCCTTTTCTTTTTCTTTTTTTCTTTCTTACCGAGTCTCACTCTGTTGCCCAGGCTGGAGTGCAGTGGTGCAATCTCGGCTCACTGCAACATCCACCTCCTGGGCACAAGCGACTCTCCTGCCTTAGCCTCCCGAGTAGCTGGGACTACAGGTGTGCACCACCACACCCAGCTAATTTTTGTATGTTTAGTAGAGATGTGGTTTCACCATGTTGGCCAAGCTGGTCTCAAACTCCTGGCTTCAAGTGATCTGCCCACCTCGGCCTCCCAAAGAGCCGGGATTACAGGCATAAGCCACTGTGCCTGGCCTATTCATTTCTATAGGAGGCTTTTCATGAGATTTTAATGAAGCAAAAATGGCTTGAATAACAATATATGTTGTGAAAACAATGCATACATGAATAGAAACCAATCCTAGAAACAGTACACCTACGGAGGACAATGGCTGTTTCTGGATATTATCATTAGGATGATTTTATTTTAGCTTTTCTGTATTTCCTTCAAGTTAAAAAAATAGAGTATGTATTAAAAAAAAAACTACATCCACTTTGAAAACAATAAACACCTAACATGTCTCCTAAATCTTTCCTTCTCAGATGATAGCATGTCTCCAAATCAGTGGCGTTACTCTTCTCCATGGACAAAGCCACAGCCAGAAGTACCTGTCACAAACCGTGCCGCCAACTGCAACTTGCATGTGCCTGGTCCCATGGCTGTGAATCAGTTCTCACCGTCCCTGGCTAGGAGGGCCCCTGTTCGGCCTGGGGAGCTGTGGCATTTCTCCTCCCTGGCCGGCACCAGCTCCTTAGAGCCTGGCTACTCTCATGCCTTCCCCGCTCGGCACCTGGTTCCAGAGCCCCAGCCTGATGGGAAACGTGAGCCTCTCCTAAGTCTCCTCCAGCAAGACAGATGTCTAGCCCGTCCTCAGGAATCTGCCGCCAGGGAGAATGGCAACCCTGGCCAGATAGCTGGAAGCACAGGGTTGCTCTTCAACCTGCCTCCCGGCTCAGTTCACTGTAAGGAAATGCCTACAGATACTTGGAGGGGTGCCTCTGATTGGTTGTGGTTGAGAGTGAGTTGGCATGAGATGAGGTGCCAAGACTAATTGCTGCCACTCTGGACATAGGGCTGCTGAGGGACGGGATGTTCTGCTTAAATGTTCCATATATCTTCACTAGGCTTCATTGACATTCAGTTTGATAGCTAAAGGGTTACATAGATAGCCAGCCAGATGGACTTGGCCCAAAGTACTTACCCTAGCCTGTCAACTTGGCCTTACCTTAGAAAAATGATGGGCTGCTGCCTAATATCGTAGGGTTCTGTGTTTACCTCATTGGGAGCAATTAAATAAGCCATTTGCAGAACAGAGCTCTGTGACGTACCTACAGGCTCAAACTGTAGCCTCCAAACAGGTTGGCAACTTGCAGTGATGTCAGGCTCCAGGCAAACAACAAGGGCAATCTATACCAACCATCTGCTCCACACATTAAAATTCAAAGCGACTGTAGAGGCAGCCCCATTGCTGCTTGGAGACCTAACAGTGCCTGGCTGTCCTTGGCTTGCTCCTGTACTCTGGGATCCTCCTGCTTGGTTTCCCTTGGGTTCCTGCTCCCTGACCACCACCCCTCCCCTGAACTAAAAACACCCTTAAGGCTCACTCACTTCTTCATTCACTCATTCACCCAGCAAATATTTAATTAGCGCCTACCAGATGCAAAATATCCATCAGAAAACAAGGCTCCCTTCTTTGTAAAAGGACGGGGAAGAATTGGCATTAATTATATTTCCACCAAAAAAGCAACCTACTCTGTTGCAAGATTTGCCTTTCATATGAAACACTTATAAATATATATATTTTATAGTTTCATGGAACCAAGTCTGCATCCTCTGTCATTCTGGACGAATTTTCTTTTGCAGCTTCCTTGTCCATACATAGTGTAGTTCTAGTGTTCCATGCCTGAAAGAAATTACTAGAAGCTGTCTTTACACTGAACTAAGCATATAGTAAACAAAGGGCCTGTTCAGCATAGCCTACCTAAGTCAGGCACTGTGTTCTATTCTAATGTGGAAAACAAATTTCCCATTAAAATACCACTCTGTCATTTCCAGAATTTGATTAGGAATATACTTAAGGAGTAAATCATAGAAGTGTCATGTTTGGGAAACCTGTGAAATTTCCTACCCCTCTACTCTTTTTCAAAAGTCCTTTCCTACTGGATTCACAGGGAAAATTAGGCCAACTGTGCTTGTATATATGCCTGTGAATACACACAGCAGAGCCCTGTTTCGACAGTTGGTTAGAACACAGATGGCTGAAATCATCACCTTCCAAACATAGCAACTCTTTACAGTTCAAGTCTGATTCAGCAAATATTTAGTGAGCATCTACTGTAAGCCAGGCACATCATGGTGAAACTATAATGCAGGCATTGTCCTATTCCTGAAATCTCAAGACAAATTCACAAACAAATGGTTATCACCGAAGTCTTCATGCTTTACTCATGTTGACATGAGTTGTATTAATTGGTGACTGGCAGTCCAGGATCTGTTGAGGAAGTCAGTGACCCTTAATCAGGAACACTGCCTTGGAAGATGGTGGACCTTAAAAACAGAAGCTTCTCAGTTTTTGTAGCATCTGATAAGAGATAATATGCCAGATATTCATAAACTTAGGGCCAGGCAATGTGGGGCCCCTGGAATGCTACTGGGCACTCTCTAACCTAGTCCTAGAAATTTCAGTTCCAATAATGTTTTCTTCTTCTTTTCTAGATAAGAAACTATATGTATCTCGTGGATCTGCCAGTACCAGCCTTCCAAATGAAAGTAGGTATCTGGTCCAGCCTTTGATGGTGTGTGTCTGTATCCTGAGAATGAACTTGAGAAATAAGGCTTCTGTCTACTACTGGAGACACTGGTAGTGTAAAACCCAGAGTCTCCAGTAATGGACGGGAGCCTTATTTCTATCACTCAGTGTTTTCATAGATAGAATTTGTTTCATTTTAGCCTCAAAAAGAGTATATGCACTTCCTATCTTGTAAAATTTTATTTTGCTATAGAAGCAACTCTCCTTACTTTCTTTTTTCTTTTCTTTCTTTCTTTTTTTTTTTTTTAACCTGAGTTTGACTTAACTGAAGTAGCCAAGGTGACTCAGAAAAATTAAGAAATTCATGAGGATGAGGATTAGCTTGCTGTGTCCCAGATGTTCAGTTTTCAGCCTAGTACATAGGGCCACCCCAGGACTCTGCAGTCAGGGAAAATGTCAACTGAGGCGTGAGGCCAGGACTCTGAGCTCCACACTCGATTTGAAAGTGGTGTCAGTGGGAACTTACAAAAGAGGACAATGTAGGTGGAATGACAGGAGGATCTTCATGACCTGGGTTCAGGGTTCAAATGCCAGCTTTATTATTTACTTGCTTCAGGAACCTGGTCACATTTCTTAACCACTTCATGCCTCAGTTGCTTCATTTTGTCAAATAAGCATAAAATAGTGCCCACCTCATTGGGTGAGGTGTGAGGAGTAAATGAAATAATGTATATCAATGCTAAGAATAATGGCTGGCACATTATTCTAAGCATTGGCATACATTAAACCATCAAGAAGTCTTTTTGGAGGGCATCCTGTGTGCCCCAAGCTGTGCTCTGTGTGCTGTGTTTAAGAGAGGACTCAAGCCGGGTGTGGTGCCTCACACATGTAATCCCAGCACTTTGTGAGGGCAATGCAGGAGGAACACTTGAGCCCAGGAGTTAGAGACTAGCCTGGGCAACATAGCAAGACCCCCAATTCCATAAAAAATAAAAATAGAGAGGATCCAAAAGAAGAGCCACTACCACAGCCCGTGATCTCAGGCATTTGCCAGTCTGGTGTGAAGTAAGGGTGAGGGCAATCTATAGACCCCACTAGAATGTCAACCCCATGAGAACTGAGACTTTGAGAGGTATACCACTGTATCCCTAGCACCTTGCAGAGTGGTATACAAATTTGTTGAATAAATGAATGAGTAAATGCTGGAAACAATAAAAGAGCATTTAACAAGGAAATGGTAAGAAAATGCAGTAATGTAGTAAAAATTATTCCAATGTAGCAAAAATTATTCTGTTTGATGCCCTTGTGTGAGAGACAAACAAAACAAAAACCAACCCCAGTGATTAATTGGCCATGCCTCCATGAGGAGATTCATTTAGAGCTGGTTCAAAAGCCTTAGCATGGCCAAGGCAGGCATCACGTAAGTCCCTGCCCAAGGAAATGAGTTCTGCTGGCCTTCTAACTTATGAAAGGCAAGGATTATGGTGTTTCCTGAGTACTTGTTAATAGTTTCTACATTTGTTTATTGTGAGTCTCAGAATTACTGATAACTTGATGCTTAAAATTGTTCATAAACTAAAACTAACAGCAACAACAACATGTATTGGGTGTTGACTATGAGCCACGTACCACATACTCCATCTTGCTCAGTCCCCACCATGACCTTGTGAGGTGTATGTGAATATGTCCTAGGTGCTTTACTCAACCAATATTCAGTAAATAGTGATTGAATGAATGAATGTCCCCATTTTATAGATGAAGAAACTGGATCTCAAAAAGGTGAAAGGACTTGCCTTAAGTCACACAGCAGCAAGTGGCAGATGCAGTATTATCTCTTTGCTCTCACAGTGTCATAAAATTATCAGAAACAATTCCAAGTTAAATCAAGTATACAACAGTGAATATTAGTCACTGGTGAGATTATTTTACTACACATGAGTTCACTGTCTATCTGGGACCAGGGCACTATCCTAAAATAAAGGAAGGGGGATGCAGAAGGCTCAGAAAGCAAGCAAAAGAGCAAAGAAAAATATACCTTTGGGAAAGGGGGTAGGGGATGATCTTTCCTTGCAGAGAGTAGTTGAGGAAAGGTGACTATGCCAACAGGCCCAAGTCCACCCTTCTAACACTGTGGCCCTGGGCAGAGGGAGGTAACATGGAGCTGAGAGGAAGAGAAGGGACTTCCTAGGGCTCCAAGTAAAAGGACAATGGAACCCAGCAAAGCCCATGCTCTTAAGCATGACACCAGTCTCCCAATCTTGCCTGATGGTACGAACCACCTGGGGAGCTTGTTCACTGCCCAGATCCTGCTCCCCCACTTCCTGGGGGAGTAGATGTGGCATGAGACTCAGTTGCCTCTTCATGTTTTATTCTTTTTTTTTTTTTGAGATGATGGAGTTTTGCTCTTGTTGCCCAGGCTGGAGTGCAATGGCTCAATCTCGGCTCACTGCAACCTCCACCTCCCGGGTTCAAGTGATTCTCCTGCCTTAACCTCCCAAGTAGCTGGGATTACAGGCACCCGCCACAATGCCTGGCTAACTTTTTGTATTTTTAGTAGAGACGGGGTTTCACCATGTTGGTCAGGCTGGTCTTGAACTCCTGACCTCAGGTGATCCACCCGCCTTGGCCTCCCAAAGTGCTGGGATTACAGGCGTGAGCCACCGCGCCGAGCCTCATGTTTTATTCTTTATATAATTTATATTAACCTCATTTCAAAGTGAACTACATGGACCTTTCAGTGGAAATTTAGGTTGTTCTGAAAGATTTCCTATGTGAGGCTCCAGAAAAATATTTGTCAAGAAGGGAGGCAGAGTCCCCTCATGTGGGCTGTCATGCATCTATGAAGCAGGGGCATGTGGAGCAGAATAGTCATCAGAGCCAAAACGGTAGTCAGCGAGACCTTGGAGAAAGACATTCTGGAGGTTAGTCTCACAAATGTTGGTCAAAAGTTTTAGTGAATTTGATTTTATCTTTTGGTCTGTAGAAATAGATATACTGGTTATGTATTGCTTCAATGGCTACAAATAATAATAACAGTTGATATTGCTAATTGCCAGACACAGGACTATAATATACATTGGAGATATAACAGTGAATAAGATTGTCTTGGTCCCTGCCCTCATAGAGTTAATAGTTTCGTGGGGAAGGCATGCCCACTCCCAAAGGGAAAATACAAAATATTTGCAAGTTATGATAAGTGGAGTGAGGAAAACACATAAGATGTTGAAATAGGGAAAAATGGGGGCCAACTTTAGATAAAGTGTTCATGGGAGGCCTTTCTGAGGAAGTGACATGTGATCAGGGACCTGAATGAAGTGAGAGAGCCAGCTCTGGGAAGAATTAGGGCGGAGATGGAGGGAGGTGGAGGAAATTGTCCCTGCAAAAGCCCGAGATGTGTGTGAAGAATGGAAAAAAAAAAAAAAAAGACCAGGGTGAAAGGAGTGGAGTGAGAAACGAGAGAGTGTGGTACAAGACAAGGCTGGAGAGGTAGGCAGGGGCCAGGTGGTGCAGGGGCCTTATGGGTCACATCGGGAGTTGAGATTTCATATTCTAAGTGACATTGTGAGCCATGGAAGGATTTTACGTGTGATCCAATTTGCATCTGATAAGATCACAAAAGCTGTTCTGTAGAGGACACAATGGAGAAAGGGAAGAATGAAAACAAAGACACAAGAAGCATGAGAGGATGATAGCCTGGATTAGGTGGCAACAGCAGAGATAGGGGCATTTGAGATCTACTTGGGAGGGTTAGCTCTTAGGACTTGGTAACGGATTAAATAGGAATGGCAAAGAAACGGGAAGAATCCAGGTTATCTCCTAGGTTTCCTGTTTCCGCAAATGGATAGGAGAACACAACTGTTTTGGCCATGTCAATTCTGAGGTGCCTATAAGACATCCAAGTGGATATACCTTTTAAACAGTTGTATATGTAAGTGAAGAAAGTCTGGGTAAACATTTGGGATGTATATTAGTCCTGTACATAAGTGGTATTTAAGGCCAGTGGATGTGATCACCTAGGCAGAGGATGTAGACATAGAAGAGAGGAGAGCCGCAGAAAGAGGCCTGGAGGGTGCCAATATTTAGAGACTGGGTACATGAGGAACCAACGGAGGAGACTGAAAAGGTGTAGTCAGTGTGATAAGAGAAGAACCAGGGCAGTGTAGTATATAACAGAAGCTAAAAGAGGTGAATGTTTCAAAACAGAAGGAGTGATCAACTGTATTAAAGGCTGTGGAGAGATCAAATAAGAGGAGGTCAAATAAAGAGAAATTCCTATTTGATGTGGCATCAGAGATTTTTGTAGCCTTGTTAAGAGCAGTTTTCATTATGTGATGTGGACAGAAGCCAGATCGAAGTGGGTTGAAGAGTGAACCAGAGATGAGAAAGTGGAGATAGTAAATTCAAGGACCTTCTTAGAGAAATTTAACATTGAAATGATAAAGAGAAAAAAGGTGTTAGCTAGAGAGGCTAATGGGCTTTGAGAAGGTCTTTTTTTAAGAAGGCAAATATTAGAGCCTCTTTGCATGATAATGGGAATGATCCAATATAGGAGGATGAAGATAACTTGAGGGGTGAAGTCATTGAGAAGACAGAAGGGACATGTAGAAGCATTGACCTTTCATAAGAACGGGGCTATTCTGCCATTGAAAGTATACAAAAGAAAGCTAATAAGGACACAGACGCAAATTGATTTTCAGGCTTGCTTGTGAGGAGACTAAAAAGTACTAATCTAATGATTTCTACTTTCTCAATCAACTGTGGAGCAAGACAGCAAGAGTGTGGGATATTTAAAGAGAGTGAGAAAGTATGAAGAAGTCTTGGGCATTGGGAAAGCAAGCCAGATAGTAGACAAACATAAGTAGGATTTCTGGGTGGTGATCCGAAGTCTGAGCCCATGAATTTCAAGTGTGAACTCTCAGTTGGGTTGTGCAATTTTCATCAGTGATGTTAGCTTAGTGTAATGTGCAGAGAAGGCAAATGGGGACGCTCATCTAGGGGTGAGGTTGTGGCAAGTGAGTATGAAGGATAGAGAATAAGGAAAAGGAGTTGAGGGTGGGTAAGACCCATTGAGAATAGGTTGAGGCTGTGGGTTTCCTACATTTTCAAAGTTTGAAAAGAAGCTGAAAAGTCTCAGTCTGGTCCTGATGAATGACATACTTTCACTTGAAAACTTTGGTTTCTCAATCCTAACAAAGTGACCCCCAAATGCAATTGTTGAGAAATCTGATAACTTATTAGAAATTGAGTAAACTGCCCATCACAAGTTGAATAAATTCTGTTGTGGCTGCAACAGAATTTATTCTGTATCCAGAGCATTTCTTGGATGCAGTTCCATGAGTTTCTGTCTTCCCTTCCTCTGAGGTTGAGGACTCTGGTATCTGACATCCCACAGGTGTTCATCTGGACCCTGGAGGAGACTTACAGCCTTCCGTAGGGGCCTAACTGGCTTTCATTAACCATGTAACTTCTTCTTTAGCTCTTTCAGAGTTAGAGACACCTGGGAAGTACTCACTTACACCACCAAACCACTGGGGCCACCCACATCGATACCTGCAGCATCTTTAGTCAAGTTGGAGGAGAAAGACAACACTTGGTCTAAGACACAGCTGCAAGACATCCCTGCAGATTGTTCCAGATAAAAATGAAAGCTGCTCAAACCCACTTGCCTCCCCAATCTGTTAAACAGCTTCGTGTCTAGTATGAGCTCAGTACTTGCCCTGTGAAAATCCCAGAAGCCCCCGCTGTCAGTGTTCCCCATCCACACCTGCTTGCTCCTGTGTAACAGCTCAGATGATGAATAATAATAAAACTGTACTTTTTCGGATGGTGCTATTCTGGGTTCTAATTTCTTTCACATCCATCATTTCATTTAAATTTTCCAGCAACCCTAATATTGGCATTATTATCTTCATTTAATATGTGTGGACACTGAGGCTTAGAGAAGCTGCCTAAGATCACATGGCCAGTATCAGGGCCAACACTGAAATCCAGGTCTCTGAACTCAGTGGTCTTTTCTTATCACTGGAATACTTAATATCAGGATATTAAATTAATGTCAAGATGGCTCTTAGATATTTTCCCCTCCCATCTGCTATGTAAATAAAGAGCACAACTCTTCTATGAGTGGATTGGTGATCTTGGCATTAATACAGCAAGTCTCCTGTCTCAAGAACAGTTTTTCCAGTGTATTACATATGTTTCCTAGATTCAGTAAGAGGAAAAAAGGCTTAAGGAGTACATTTTCTTTCAAAGTTATTTACTTTCAAAATCCATGTTCTTCTTTAGGTGATGGCTGGAAAAATTCAGGGTGGAGGCTGATTCTAGAGCACTTGTAGCACATAATTATAGAAGTGTGTGTTTATCTTGGCTGACTCTAGAAAGATTCATCTGTGTTAGAAGATAATATATACCATCAGAAGTGAACTCTTAACATGCAGTTTAGGGAAAAGAAGAAATGATTCCAATAGAGTTGGCATATTATGTAGGTTGGATGATCTAATAACATTTCCTTGCAAACCCCTGGAAGCTCTCTCTTGAATAAAACTGAAGGCAGTAATAATTTTTCTACTTTAATAAAGAGGAAAGAAAAGACTCCCTGTTCCTAAGAGACAAACGCTCGCTCCTCTGAAATAAGCAGGTAAATTCCTGCTCACATCAACTGATACTAATCTCAGACTCAGATTTCTGGCTTTTCATATCTGTCTTGTTTTTCCTTTCCCACCTTACTTCCAAAGAGCTAAGGGGAAAATTATTTCTTTGTATCACTTTGGCATTTTACTTTTGCAATTAAAAAAATACTCCCTCCGCTTGCGTACAAGGTGTATACCACCCTTTACACACAAAGGTGGGGTAATTGACCTCTGTGTGTTGTCCGTGTGACTTCATCTACATGCTAGTTAATAATCTTGTGAGATGCTAACTTGGGCAGAGAGTAGGGGAGGTGGGATTTTTTTTCCACCAGGTCAATCAAGGTCTTGAAACTGTGGGAAGTCAGGGCCCCATAGGGCTAGAGCCTATAAACCTCATTCACCTCTTTCTCTGTAGTTTTGAGAAATTTACAAGTGGTCTGATTGGCTTTGACTTAGCAGCTGCCTCTGCCCTCCACACCGCACCCCCATCACACCCCCAACACGCACCCATTCCTGACTTTACAATCTGGAAGAATTGAAATTGCTTCAAATGGACTGGACACTCAGATACTCAAATGATGCCTGTCTCTGAAAAAGCAAAAAGGTGGCAATTCCCTTTTTCTGTTAGCAAAGATTATCCTTTAAAAATCTCAGCTAAGACTGTTGTTTGCAGATCCAAATGAGACTTGTGTTTAAGAACATTTCCATTCTAAAAATCAGTGATCATGTTCAACACTGAAAATAAAATCACTCCTCCACAAATAAATGCTAAATAGAATATGTTATTTTTTCCTATGTAAACAATGAACACTGACCTTTCCCTAATTATTTCCCTAGCTTAACATAATTAATTGAAAATAATTTTGTAACCCATTTGTGTATACAATGGTTTCTTTCAATTCATTTAATGTGTAAGATTTTAAAATAGCATGTTACTATGAATGTTCATAGATTAGTGATTGTAGAAGTGAACTAGGCTATAGCATTCTCATAAGGATTACAGTTTTATCAGTATTTTTATTTTTATTTTTTGTGGGTATGCAGTGGGTGTATATATTTATGAGTTACATGAGATTTTGATACAGGCATGCCATGTATAATAATAACATTAGGGTAAATGGGGTATCCATCACCTCAAGCATTTATCCTTTGAGTTACAAACAATCCTCTTACACTCTTTTAGTTATTTTAAATTATTTTTGACTGTAGTCACCTTGTTGTGCTAGCAAATACTAGGTCTTTCTCATTCTTTCTAACTATTTTTTTGTACCCATTAACCATCCCCATTCCCTCGCACCCACCACCAACTCTCCACTATCCTTCCCAGGCTCTGGTAACCATCCTTCTATTCTCTGTCTCCATGAGTTCAATTGTTTTGATTTTTAAATTCCACAAATAAGTGAGAATATAAGATGTATGTCTTTCTGTGCCTGGCTTATTTCTCTTAACATAATAATCTCCAGTTCCACCCATATTGCTGTAAATGACAAGATCTCATTCTTTTTATGGCCGAATGGTACTCTATTGTGTATATATACACATTTTCTTTATCCATTCATCTGTTGATGGACACTTTGGTTGCTTCCAAATCTTGACTATTGTGACTAGTGCTGCAATAAACATGGGAGTGCAGATATCTCATCGATAGACTGATTCCTTTTCTTTGGGGTATATACCCAGAAGTGGGAATGCTGGATTTTATGGTAGCTCCATTTTTAGTTTATTGAGGAACCACCAAACTGTTATCCATAGCGATTGTGCTTATTTACATTCCTGCCAGCAGTGTACGAAGGTTCCCTTTTCTCCACATCCTCACCAGCATTTGTTACTACCTGACTTTTGGATAAAAGTCATTTTAACTGGAGTGAGATGATATCTCATTGTAGTTTTGATTTGCATTTCTTTGATGATCAATGTTGAGCACCTTTTCATATACCTGTTTGCCATTTGTATTTCTTCTTTTGAGAAATGTCTATTCAGGTCTTTTGCCTGTTTTTAATCAGCTTATTAGATTTTTTCCTATACAGTTGTTTGAACTCCTTATATATTCTTGTTATTAATCCCTTGTCAGATGGGTGGTTTGGAAACATTTTCTCCCATTCTGTGTGTTGCCGCTTCACTTTGTTGATTGTTTCCTTTGTTGTGCAGATGCTTTTTAATTTAATATGATCATATTTGTCCATTTTTGCTTTGGTTGGCTGTGCTTATGGGATATTACTTAAGAAATCTTTGCACAATCCAATGTCCCAAAGAGTTTCCCCAACATTTTCTTTAGTAGTTCCATAGTTTGAGGTCTTAGATTTAAGTCTTTAATCTATTTTGATTTGATTTTAGTATATGGTTTTGCAGGGTCTAGTTTCATTCTTTTGCATATGGATATCCAGTTTTCCCAGCACCATTTATTGAAGAGACTGTCCTTTCCTCAGTGTAAGTTCTTGGCACCTTTGTAAAAAATGAGTTCACTGTAGATGTAGGGATTATCTCTGGGTTCTCTATTCTGTACCCTTGGTCTATGTGTCTGTTTTTATCTTAGTATCATGCCATTTTTTTGTTACTATAGCTCTGTAGTATAATTTAAAGTCAGGTAATGTAATTTTTCCAGTTTTGTCCTTTTTGGTTAGGATAGCTTTGGCTATTCTGGATCTTTTGTGGTTCCATATAAATTTTAGGATTGTCTTTTCTAGTTCTGTGAAGAATGTCCTTAGTATTTTGATAGGGATTGCATTGAATCTGTAGATTGCTTTGGGTAATATGGACATTTTAACAATATTGATTCTTCCAATCCATAAACATGGAATATCTTTCCATTTTTGTGTGTGTCTTCTTCAACTTCTTTCATCAGTATTTTATAGCTTTCATTGGAGAGATCTTTCAATTCTTTGGTGAATTCCTAGGTATTTTATTTTATTTGTACCTATTGTAAACGGGATTACTTTCTTGATTTCTTTTTCAAATTGTTTGCTGTTGGCCTATAGAAATGCTACTGGCCGGGCGCGGTGGCTCACGCCTGTAATCCCAGCACTTTGGGAGCCCGAGGCGGGTGGATCACGAGGTCAGGAGATCGAGACCACGGTGAAACCCCGTGTCTACTAAAAATACAAAAAAAAAATTAGCCGGGCGCGGTGGCGGGCGCCTGTAGTCCCAGCTACTCGGGAGGTTGAGGCAGGAGAACGGCGTGAACCCGGGAGGCGGAGCTTGCAGTGAGCCGAGATCGCGCCACTGCACTCCAGCCTGGGCGACAGAGCTAGACTCCGTCTCAAAAAAAAAAAAAGAAAGAAAGAAAGGCTACTGATTTTTGTATGCTGATTTTATATCCTAAAACTTTACTGAATTTGCTTATCAGTTTTAATAGTTTTTTGGTGAAGTCTTTAGGTTTTTCCAAATATAAGATCGTACCATCTGCAAACAAAGATAGTTTGACTTCTTTCTTTCCAGTTTGGATGTTCTTTACTTCTTTCTCTTATTTGATTGCTCTAGCTAGGACTTCCAGTACCATGTTGAATAACACTGGTGAAAGTGGACATTCTTGTCATGTTCCTTCCTAGAGGAAAGGCTTTCAGTTTTTCCCCATTCGGTATTATACTATCTACGGATCTGTCATATATAATGTTATTATGTCAAGGTATGTTCCTTCTATACCCAACTTTTTAGGGGTTTTACCATGAAGAGATGTTAAATTTCATCAAATGCTTTCTCAGCATTTGAAATGATTATATGGTTTTTGTCCTTCATTCTGTTGATACGAGATATTGCATTAATTGATTTGCATGTATTGAACCATTCTTGCATCCCTGGGACAAATCCCACTTGCTCATGATGAATGATTTTCTAATGTGTTGCTGAATTTGGTTTGATAGTATTTTGTTTAGGATTTTTGCATCAATATTCATCAGTGATATTGGCCTGTAGTTTTCTTTTTTGTTGTGTCTTTGTCTGGTTTTGGTATCAGGGTAATACTGATCTCATAGAATAAGTTTGAAAGTATTCCGTCCTCCTCTATTGGAATAGTTTGAGTAGAATTGGTATTAGTTCTTCTTTAAATATTTGGTCAAATTTAGCAGTGAAGCCATCAGGTTCCAGGCTTTTCTTTGCTGGGAGACTTTTTATTATGGCTTCAATCCCAGTACTTACTATTGGTCTGCTCAGGTTTTGGATTTCTTCCTGGTTCAATCTTAGTAGGTTGTATGTGTCTAGGAATTTATACATTTCTTCTAGATTTTCCTATTTAGTGATAGTTGTTTATAGTAGCCACTAATGATCCTTTGAATTTCTGCAGTATCATTTGTAATGTCTCCTTGTTCATGTCTGATTTTATTTATTTAGGTCTTATTTCTTTTTTTCTTAGTCTGGCTAAGGGTTTATCATTTTGTTTATCTTTTCAAAAAGTTGACTTTTTGTTTCTTTGGTCTTTTGTTTTATTTTCTCAATTTCAAATTCCTTTATTTCTGCTCTGATCTTTATTGTTTATTTTCTTCTACTAATTTTGGGTTTGGTTTGCTCTTGCTTTTCCAGTTCTTTAAGATGCATCTTTAGGTTATTTGAAGTTTTTCTTCTTTTTTGATGTAGGCACTTACAGCTATAAGCTTTCCCCTTAGTACTGCTTTTACTGGATCTCATTGGTTTTGTCATTTTGTGTTTCCATATCATTTGTTTCAAGAATTTTAACATTTCCTTCTTAAGTTCTTCATTTGCCATTTTGTTATTTGTTTCCTGGCTGTTTTGTGGCTTTCTCTCCCTTCTTTCCTTCCTTCCTGTCTTCTTTTCCATGAAAGGTGATTTTCTCTGGTGGTATGATTTAGTTTCTTGCTTTGATTTTTTGTGTATCTAGTGTATGTTTTTTGATTTGAGGTTGCCACGAGGCTTGCAAATGGTATCTTATGACCCATTATTTTAAGCTAATAACAACACTGTTTGCATAAACACACAAACAAGCAAAACAAAAACTAATAAAAACTCGACAACTTAACTTTGTCCCCCCTGCCCCCCGACCTTTAAACTTTTTGTTGTTTCTATTTATATCTTACTGTATGGTCTATGTTTTGAAAAATTGTTTTAGTTATTATTTTTGTTTGGTTCATTTTTTAGTCTTTCTACTTAAGCTAAAAGTAGTTTGCACACCAAAATTACAGTGTTATCATATTCTGTGTTTTTCTGTGTACTTACTATTACCAGTGAGTTTTGTACCTTCAGACTTCTTATTGCTCATTAATGTCTTTTACTTTCTGGTTGAAGTACTCCCTTTAGCATTTCTTGCAGGACAGGTCTGGTGCTGATGAAATTCCTCAGCTTTTGTTTGTCTGGGAAATTATTTCTCTTTCATGTTTGAAGGATATTTTCACCGATATATCCTATTCTAGGGTAAAGGCTTTTTCCTTCAGCACTTTAAATATGTCATACTACTCTCTCCTGGCCTGTGAAGTTTCCACTGAAAAGTCTGCTGCCACACATATTGGAGCTCCACTGCATGCTATTTTCTTCTTTTCTCTTGCTGCTTTTAGGATCCTCTCTTTATCCTTTACCTTTGGGAGTTTGATTACTAAATGCCTTGAGGTAGTCTTCTTTGTGTTAAATCTGCTTGGTGTTCTACAATCTTCTTGTATTTGAATATCATTATCTTTCTTGAGGTTTGGGAAGTTCTCTGTTATTATCCCTTTAAGTAAACTTTCTACCCCATCTCCCTTTCCACCTCCTCTTTAAGGCCAATAACTCTTAGATTAGCCCTTTTGGGGCTATTTTCTAGAACTTGTACATATGCTTTATTGTTTTTTATTCTTTTTTCTTTTCTGATTGTGTATTTTCAAAAAGCCTGTCTTCAAGTGCATTAATTCTTTCTTCTGATTGATCAATTCTGTTATTAAAAGATTCTGATGCATTCTTCAGTATGCCAATTGCAGTTTTCCACTCCAGAATTTCTGCTTGATTCTTTTTAATTATTTTAGTCTCTTTGTTAATTTATCTGATAGAATTCTGAATTCCTTCTCTGTGTTATCTTGAATTTCTTTGAGCTTCCTCAAAACAGCTATTTTGAATCCTCTGTCTGAAAGGTCACATATCTCTCTGTTTCTGTAGGATTGATCCCTGGCACCTTATTTAGTTTATTTGGTGAGGTCATATTTTCCTGGAGGGTCCTGGTACTTGTAGATATTCATCTGTGTCTGGGCATTGAAGAGTTAGGCACTTATTGTAGTCTTCACAGTATGGACTTGTTTATATCCATCCGTCTTGAGAAGGTTTTCCAGGTATTATACCACAATTGGTATTGTGTTACGATCTTGGTGTTGTGATCTAGGCCACATCTGCATTAGGGGCAACTCAACACCAGTAACACTGTGGTTCTTGCAGACTCATAGAGGTATCACCTTGATGATCTTGGATAAAATCCAGAAGAATTGTCTGGATTATCAGGCAGAGACTCTTGTTCTCTTTCCTTACTTTCTCTCAAACAAATGGAGTCTCTCTGGTTCTGAGCTGGCTGAGGCTGGAGGTGGAATGACACAAGAACCCCTGTGGCCACCACCATTGGGACTGCACTGGTTCAGACCTGTAGCCAGTACTGCACTGGGTCTTGCCCAAGGCCTGCTGCAACTACTACCTGGCTACTTCCTATGTTCACTCAAAGCCCTGGGGCTCTACAGTCAGCAGGTAGAGAAGTTAGCCAGGCTTGTATCCTTCCCTTCAAGGTGGTGAGTTTCCCTAGGCCCTTGGCAGGTCCAGAGGTGCCATCTGGGAATCAGGGACTTGAATCACAAACCTTAAAAGTCTCCCTAGTGTTCTATTGTACTGTGGCTAAGCTGGTACTCACACTATGAGATGTAGTCCTTCCCACTCTTCCCTCCCCTTTCTACATGCAAAGGAGCCACACCCCACGGCAGCCACCAGCACAGGCCCATGGGGAGTACTGCCAGGTTACCACCGATGTCCTCTTAAGGCCCAAGGGCTCTTCAGTCATCTTGTGGTAAACGCTTCCTGGCCTGGGACTCACTATTCAGGACAATGGGCTCTCCTCTGGCCCAGGGCAGGCCCAGCAATGCCACCCAAGAGCTAAGGCATAGAATTAGGGACCCCAAGAGCCCACTTGGTGCTCTATGCCCTTGTGGCTGAGCTGTTACCGAAGGTTCAGGACAGAGTCTCCTATACTTTTCCCTCTGCTTTTCTGAAGCAGAAGGAGTCTTACCACATAGCCACCACAGCTTGGAATGTGCTGAGTCTCACTTGAGGCCAGCTAGTTTCAGAGTGTCACCCAAGGCCATGGCATCCTACCTGGGTATTGCTGCCGGTTTTCAGGGCCCAAGGGCTTTTTAGTCAGCAGGTGATTGGTCCTGCCAGGACTGGGTCCTTCCCTTCAAGGCAGTGAGTTCTCTTCTGGCCCAGGGTGTGTCTAGAAATGCTGTCTGGGAGCTAGGGCCTGAAAAGAGGGCCTCACGATGCTGAGTAGTGCTCTATCCTGCTGTGGCTGAGTTGGTATCCAAAATGCAAGACAAAGCCCTCTTTACTCTTCCCTCTCCTCTCAAGTGGAAGGAACGTGTCTCTTATGGAGCCATGGGCTATGCAGCCTGGGGTTAAGAGAGGAGTAATGCCAGCACTACCTTAGCCACCCCAGGTGGTGTTTCAGTAGATCATGCGTCCTTCACATCCACTGGCTTTGAGCCCAGTTCAGCACTAGGAGTTGCAGTCCTTTTGGCCTAGGCTACCTTTCAAGATTATTTAGGGTTCCAGAACCCTTGAGCCTATGGTTGCCAGGCTTGCCAGAACTCAAGTTCCAATTGCTGGGATAGGTGATTGCCCTCCAGCTAGGGCTGGTTAAATATACCCTCCATGGGCAGTTGTCAGTTGACTTCAGTCTGGTTTTGCTTTCTGCTGTGACAGGGCAGCACGGAGTTCAATCCAATATCTCAAAATCCCTGTGCTCTTCCTCTCCCAAGTGCACAGATTCTCTCTCCACACCACAGAGCTGCTCCATGGGGATGGGGAAGGGGTAGCATCAGCGATTCAGGACTGTCTTCCCTACCCTCTTCCAGTGCCTCTTTCAGCGATATGAAGTTAAAACCAGGTACGGTGAGTGCTCGTTTGATTTTTGTTTTTTACGAAGATTTGTATGTGTGTGTATATAGATAGTTGTTAAGTTGGTGTCCTTGCAGGGGGTGGGAATGATTGGTGGAGCCTTCTATTCAGCCATCTTTCTCCACCCTCTATCACTATTTTTTTTCTGTTTTTATTTAGATTCAATGGGTACATGTCCAGGTTTGTTAAATGGGTATATTGCATGATTTTGAGGCTTGGGCCTCTAATGATTCCATTGCTCAAGTAGTGAACATAGCACCTGATAGGTAGTTTTTCAACCCTTGTCACTCTCCCTCCTTTCCCTTCTTTGGAATACTCAGTTTTTATTGTTCTTACCTTTGTGTCTGTGTGTAGCCAATATTTAGTTCCCAGTTATAAGTAAGAACATGCCATATTTGGTTTTCTGTTCTTGAGTTAATTTGCTTGGGATAATGGTTTCCAGCTGAATTCATGTTGCTGCATAGGACATGATTTCATTACTTTTTATGGCTGTGCAGTATTCCATGGTTTATATGTACCACATTTTCTTTATCCAATCCACTGTTGATGGGTACCTGGATTGATTTCATGTCTTTGGTATTGTGAATAGTGTTTGGATGAACATATGGGTGCATGTGTCTTTTTGGTAGAATGATTTATTTTCCTTTGGGTATATATCCAGTAATGGGATTGCTAGGTCGAATGGTAGTTCAACCCTTAGTTCTTTGAGAAATCTCCAAACTGCTCTCCACAGTGGCTGACCTAATTTACATTCCCACAAACAGTGAAGACATACACAAACAGTGTATGTCTTTATATATTTATAAATTAAGTCTCAAAGTTCTACTCAAATATGTTTAGTTATATTATTGATCATTTTAATGATTCTGTATGCTTAGGAGTAAGTCAATGAGCCTATTTATTATATTTACAGCAGTTACACTTACCTTTTAGTTGAAAGCTGTGACCTTCCACTAATTTTTAAAGCCTTTTCCTAATGCTACTGCAAACCTGGACTGAGAGTTAGGACAGCTGGGTTCTGGCCCTGGCTCTTCCACTAGCTAGCTGTGTCATCTTGAATCAGTCACAGCCCCTCTTCCCTGCTTCTCCAAGTCTCAGTTTCTATATGTATAAAATAAGTTGATCCCTAAGGTCATTTTCAACTATGTGAGCCTGTATTTTGAAATAAATGTTGTAGCTATGACAAAACCTATCAACAGTTGCCATATTGTGTCTCGAAGAAGAAGACAGGGTCTGGATAACTGAGGAGCAGAAGAGAGAACTGTGGCAGCCATGGAGGGCGCTGCCAGGAACTCCCTTCAAGAAAGAATTTGCCATTCAGTTGCAAGAAGTGTCGTTAGTTGAGTACTTCCACCTATTAGCACCTTAGGATCTGTTTCAGCTATGCTGTTTGTGGGCTTTCCCAACCAATGGTTGAGCATTACATGGGTACTAAGGCCTGGCCATTTCTGCCCCTATGTGGAACTCCTCTAAGGGGCAATATTTGTTCCAGAGCCCCTACTAATTTGGCTGAACTTTTGTCAGATCTGCATCTTGGTCTGAGTCTCTCCCTGCTCAATTTTTCTTCTTTCTTTTCTCTTTTGCAGATGTTACTTACCAGGCCCCATAAACCCCTCATACCTTTAACTCCTCAGCTCCTGCTTTCTGGAGGACCCGCTGATACAAGGATATAGCAGCATTTTAAGAGAAAACATAAAGGGAGAAATCCCAAGACTTATTGAATAGGTGGTGATTAGACTAGTCTGGCTTAAGCAGAGTATTTGGGTTGATGAACAGTTGAAAATTAAGCTGGCAAAATAGACTAAGGTCAAATTGATGGGTTGAATGACAGTGTCACTTAGGAGGCAGAGTTAAGGTTGGTGCCAGATTGGAGTCCTGGGCCAGCCCCAGACACGTCTTTAATCACCTACCAAGATCATCTTCCAGGCCAGCAAGTGACTGTCTCCATATCAAGAGATGGTTACTTTTGCAGACCTATGTGGTCTATATCAGTGGTTAGCCCAAATCCCCACTAGACACATCAGTATCACCTGGGGAGCTTGTTGAAAATAAATGCCCCCTGGCTCTTCCCTAGACTACTGAATCAGCATCTCTGTGACCACCCCCTACGCCTGCCATTAGTCACATGTGCAACCAGTTGTATCAGTTTTCTAACCTGCTGTAACAAATTACCACAACCTTGGTGGCTTAAAGCAACACATATTTATTATCTTACAATTCTGGATATCAGAAATCCTCCTACATGAATCTCACTGAGCTAAAATCAAGGTGACCTCAAGGCTGCATTTCTTCTGGATCCTCTAGGGAGGATTTGTTTCATTACCCTTTCCAGCTTCTAGAGGCTGCCCACATTCCTCGTCTCATGGCCTCTGGCCTCCATCTTCAAAGCCAGAAACGTGCATCTCATTCTTCCATAATCACACCTCCCTAGGACTCACTTATTTTGTCTTCCTCATCCATTTTTTAAAAACCCTTGTAATTACCTTGGGCCTCAGATGATCCTTCTGTTTTAAAGTCAGCAACCTTAATTCCATTTGCACTCTTGGTTCCTCTTGCTATGTAACATAATATATTCACAGGTTTTGGGGGGATTAGGATATAGAAATCATTTCGGCTATTCTGCCTACCATATCAGGTTTGGAAACCAGCAATCTATGTGGTATAAATGTTTCTCCCCAAGGCTATCATATCTGAAGACATTTGTTTGGCCAATCTGCATAAATGTATTGACAACCTTTTCCTTTAAATAAAGTGACTACTCTTAAAAGTACGCATGCCCTTTGAGCTGACAACTTCACCTCTACGGATGTATCTAAAGAAAATGAATTTGACAAATGCACAAAGATTTAAATACACAGATGTTCAACACTGCAGTGTTTATAATAGTGAAAAATCAAGAACAACGTGAATGTCTAACAGCAGGGCATTCATTAAACAAACTACGTTTCATCCCTCTGATATAATATACAGCCATTAAAAATGATGCTATAGATTTGTATTTATTCATTAAATGCATATTAAGTATAAAACGTTATATACACATATACTGCACATACACATGCACTTTAAGCTCATTGTAAAAATATACATATATAATTTGAATAGGTATAATTATTTATTACAGCATTGTTAGTAGTAGCAAAAAACACTGTAAATGACCCCAGTTTTTATCAAAAATAAATTGTCTAAATAAATTATGATACATCTATACAACTGAACACTATGGAGAAGGTAAAAAATCAGGTAGATTTGTATACACTGATATGGAAAAACATCTAAGATATATCATTAATTGAGAAAAGCAAGTTATGAAAGTCTATTTAGTATTACTGCATTTGTTTTTTTTTTTTAAAGGGAGATGTTAATGTGTGTGTGTTTGTGTGTGTGTGGAGTTGTTGTTTTGTGCAATGCTGCACAATTCCAAGGGAGACTATTCACATTCTATCACATGATAGTCTGTGTGGCAAAGACTTTATGAAACACACGGTGTATGTATGTATATGCATGCATGTATGTATGTTTATATGTGTATACATACACACCATATGTGTATACAGTATATGTGTATACGAAACTCATAGCTAATTCCAAAAAATCTGTTCACAGTGGTTTCCTTTGGGGAATGTGATTGGGGAGACTGTGTGTGTGTATGTATGTGTGTGTTTGTGTGGTGGTATTGGTCAGGGAAATTTTACTTTCACATTATATCCTTCTGTGCTGTTTAAAATTTTTTACAAGCCTGTGTCACTTTCATGAGAATATATATACATATAGATATAGATATATAGATAGATATATATAAATTTTATTTTGAGACAGAGTCTTGCTCTGTCGCCCAGGCTCGAGTGAAGTGGCACGATCTCGGCTTACTGCAACCTCCGTCTCCTGGGTTCAAGTGATTCTCGTCTCAGCCTCTGCAGTAGTTGGGATTACAGGCACCCGCCACCACACCTGGCTAATTTTGTGTAGTTTTAGTAGAGACGGGGTTTCGTCATGTTGCCCAGGCTGGTCTCGAACTCCTAAGCTCAGGCAATCCACCCACCTCAGCCTCCCAAAGTGTTAGGATTAACAGGTGGGAGCCACTGCGCCCAGACGAGAAAATCATTTAAATATGTATCTTATTCAGAAAATTTTTAGAAAAATGAGCAGTGGCTATCTCTAAGTAGTTGCAATAATTGTGAGGCAGTAAAATATGCTCTGTTCTCTCCAAGTTTCTCTGTTAACCCAGACCACTTCATCTTTCCCGTCCTGTTCGTTTTGTAAGACTGGAAGAGAATCATACACTCCTGGGGGCAGCTACAGCCTCAAGAGATTATCTAGGCCAGTCTGCTGCCTTCGTACAGATAAATTATTTAAATGATCCAGGAAAGATCATTGCCTATCAGGAAAATGTCAATAACTTTCTTTGGGAAATACTAATCAAATACTAATTACCTGTATTCAGTGATTATTTTCTTTCTTGATTAGTTATAACTTTTGTAGAAATAAACTTGAATTAAAAAAATTGATTGAGTGTCCATTATGAAGTCATTTTCACATACATTGTCACAATTTAAACCTCACAGTGACCCTGTGCAATTGGCTGATGAGGAAACTGAGGCCCAGGCCTCAAGGAGATGTGTATATACTGCTAAACTGGGGAGAGAAGATGGAACCAACATTTATTTAGCACCTACTATATACTAGTTACAGTATAAAACTTACTTCATTTTCTCTTAACAGCATATAGAAGTTATTGTTCCCATCTTGCTGGTGAGGAAACCGAGGCTGTGAGAGGCTCAGTAACTTCCCCCAACGTCACACAGCTTGAAACTTGGCGGAGCCGGAATTCCAAGCCAGCTCTTTCCTCCATCCCCTACCCCCATTTTTTTTTTTCATTTTGTTTTTTTAGACAGGTTCTTGCTCTGTCACCTCAGGTTGGAGTGCAGTGGTGCAATCACGGCTCACTGCAGCCTCAATCTCCTGGGCTCAAGCGATCCTCCTGCCTCAGCCTCCCAAGTAGCTGGTACTACAGGTGCATGCTACTATGGCTGGCGATTTTTTAAAAAATTTTTTGTAGAGACAAGGTCTCACTATATTGCACAGGCTCGTCTAGAACTCCCGGACTCAAGCAATCCTCCTGCCTCTGCCTCCCAAAATGTTGGGATTACAGACATGAGCCACTGTGCCTGGCCCAGCTCTTCCTCTTCTGAGAAAAGTGTTCTCCCCATTAGCTTGATGGGATATCTCTGCAATTTTCCCCTGGGGGGCCTTGAATCCCCTTGATATAATCCTGCAATCTTAAAAAAATCAATTTTTAAATTTCACAGATTACAGAATCCTGCATTTGAGGATCACAAAACTTCTGCTCCTAAGCCTTGTAAGCAACGATGGTTACAAAAATAAACTCAGCTCTGAGATTTAGTTAACAAAAGATAAAAGCATTACTATTTCAAAATCATTTTTTTGTCCCTGAGGTGGTGGGCAGGGAAAAAGAGTGAGCTGTTTATTTTTGCGGTAATTACTGCTTTGGGTAAAAATACTGACCCGTATAGGAATGTCTGTGAGTGATCCCTTGATATAACCATCAGAGTAGGGAAAGGAAAATGAGGAACTGCTGTTTAATAAATATAGAGTTTCGGTTTTGCAAGATGAAAACGTTCTGGAGATCTGTTGCATAATAATGTGAATATCCTTAATACTACTTAACTTGACACTTAAAAATAAGATTGTAAAATGTATTTTTTTTTTTTTTTTTTTAGAAACAGGGTCTTCTCTGTCACCCAGGCTAGAGTGCTGTGATGTGATCATGGCTTACTACAGCCTTGAACTCCTGGGCTCAAACCATCCTCCAGCTTCAGCCTCCTGAGTTGCTGAGACTACAGGCATGTGTTACCACATCTGGCTAATTTTTTATTTTTCTGTAGAGATGGGGTCTCACTATGTTGCCCAGACTGGTCTCAAATTCCTGGACTGAAGTGAACCTCCACCTCGGCTTCCCATAGTGATGGAATTACAGGCATGATTTTTTTTTTTTTAAGACTAGTCAAGTGCAGTAGTGAGAAGGGATGGGAGGAAATAGAACAAGGAGTTCGATCTGTAACTGTGAACAATCAATTGAGATAACCCACTACCTTCGGACGAGCCAAGATGGTAAATTTTATGTTATGTGTTTGTTACCTCAACTTAAAATTAAAAACAAAATATATTAGAGATTTCTGGAAACTTTTAAACAATGTCCAAGAAAGAGAAAAATGAGAAAGAGAGGTGATAAGCATGTTATTTTCTTCACTTTAACAGTCTAAGTTTATTGCTTGCCCTTACCCTTGTAATAAATGAAGATCTAGAATCTTCAAATTTCAGACCTGAATCTATGTCAAGGTGAGAAATCAAGACACAGAGCTCATGGTTATAGCGAAGAGTAAGGGAGCTGACCATTTCTTTGCACCTATAATCTATATGTGAAACAATCCACAATGACCTGAGCCCTCAAGGATTCTCTTAAGGAATTATTAACATAAAAAATATTTACATGTCAGCTATATTTTGCCGTACCACTAGATGGTACAAAAACCTAGTTTTCTGGTAATGATTCGCTCATGTTGTGAAGGCAATGGCAGAGTATTTAATGTGAAATACTCCGAATATGTTCTTTGTGATGTTGAAAAGTAAAACACGTTGGAGTAACACCTGGAAAAAATAGCATTACACTCTCATTTTCTGTTAGTTTGCTTCCAGCTTGCTAATGACAGAAAAGGCACATTCGGGAAGATAGTTTATACATGTCTTTTAAATTTCCCAACCCTTTGACTGAGATTTTGCATCTCAGATCTAGTTTTGATGGTGATATGTCTACTCTGTCTGGCTTAATCTCAGTAACTTCTAGAATCGTTAAAATTATGGTAGAAATATCTCCAATTTTAGGTCAGAAGTGCTTGATACTTTGAGAATATATTGGCTTTTCTGAAAAGAGAAATGCTTTGAAGTTCCAAAAGAGATGTAGCAGTATTTTGTTTAGATAAAGATCAAAAACAGGTTAAACAAATCTGTGTGTTAAACATCAAGGTTCTAAATGAAATAAAACTAGAATTTTAAAATAAAAACTAAAAAGGCCCTTCAATCTGGAAGTTTCAAAAACTCTTGAGTGAAAGGGGGGAAAATCAGAAATTATAGATTTTCTGAAAAATAATGGTAATGAAAACACTACACATCAGAATTTATGGGATTTAAAGCAGTGGCCAGAGGAAAATTCATAGCCCTGGACATCTACAACAATGAAAGGAATAAAAACAAATGAATTAAATTCTCAACTCAAAAAAAAAAAACTGGAAAAAGAACAAGGCAAACCAAAAGAGAGTACAGCAAAGGACATAACCAAGATAAAAATAAAAGTGGAGGTTTCCTTTGGAGGGAGTAGGCAGTGGCTTGAAAGGAGGTCTTGGGGAGGAGTGCCTCGGCAGTGCTGGTAATGCTCTATATCCTGAGCTGGCTGTTGATTACACAATTGTTTTCACTTTCTGACAATCCACTGAGCTGGAATTCACTCTTTCTAGAGAAAGTAAGTTTAAAAGGGCACAAATATTAAGTGGCCATCTCGGTGAATATATATATGTATAATATATATAATATATATTATATATTAATAATATATGTTATATATTAATAATATATAATATTATAAATATATAATATATATTATATAATATATATATTATATATTATATAAATTATATAATATATAATATATAGTATATATTATATAATATAATATATAGTATATATTATATAATATAATATATAGTATATATTATATATAATATTATATATTATATTATATATTATATACTATATATTATATATAATATTATATATTATATATCTTATATATTTTTTAATTTTTTAACAGAAAAGACCTTGTTTTTAAAAAAATTTTTAAAATTATATGTTATATATTATAAATATTATATAATATAATGTATTATAAATATATATATAATATATTACAAATATTTATAATATATATTATAAATATGTATATATTATATATATTATATATATTATAAATATTTATAATATAAATATATATTATAAATATTTATAATATAAATATATATTATAAATATTTAATTATATATACTACATATATTGCATTATATATTATATATAATTTTATATTATATATTTATATATTATATATTATTTATATATTATACATTTTATATATATTATATATAGTCTCCATATATATTCTCTATATATAGAGAGAGAGGGAGGGAGGGAGGGAGACATTTACATTTTTATGGGTACATAGTAGGTGTATATATTTATGGGGTATGTAAGATGGGGTACATAAGATATTTTGATATAGGCATGCAATGTGAAATAAGCACATCATGGAGAATGGCATGGTACTGGCATAAAAACAGACACATAGACCAATGGAACAGAATAGAGAACCCAGGAACAAATCCACACACCTACAGTGAACTCATTTTCAACAAAGATGCCAAGAACATACGCTGTGACCTTTTAAACTTCATTGAAGAGTTTCCCCAAAAAGAGAAACTGTAATTTTATTATTCTGTTTCCCCCAGTACATTGTTCTCCCTCTGATGCTTAGCATAGTATCTTTCACAGAGCAGGCACTCAATAAATGTGGAATTGCCTTTAATGGCTTTGTATGTTTCACCATTGAACTTGCCATTATTGGAATGTGAGGCCATAGTTAATGACAGTAATAGTAATGGTTTAAACACATATAGCACTTTATAATTCAAAGCTCTGAATCCCTGACTTTCATGTAAGTGGAACAGGTTGCCTGGATCCGTTAATTATGTGGATCAGATGTACATGTGGAGGTCTCCTGACCTGGAAATGGTGGCTATTCTAGTGGTAACGACAAAGTAGGGTAACAACGTACTTATACTCATCTAGGTTGACCACCCATCCTGGTTTGCATGGGATTACCCTGTTTTTAGCATTAAAAGTCCCATGTCCCAGGAAATTCCTCATTCCCAGGCAAACCAGGACAGTTGGTCACATTATATCACTTTACGTGCATGATCTCGTTAGCCTTCACAATAGCCTTATCAGGGAGAGACTATTATTATTTTTATTTTACTGATAAGAGACTGGAGGCTCAGAGGGGTGAAGTCACCTGTGTAAGGTCATGAAGCTAGAAAGTAGTGGGGTCTCGACTTTAGCCCTCGTTGGACTGAATCCAAAGTCGACATTCTTTCCACTCTCCTGCAGCTGCAGAGAGCCAAAACAGATAGGCGACCGCAGTCAGTGGGGACTGAATTACTGAAGTCCTCCTATTGGAAAGGACATTCTTCAACTTGTCCAGAGAATGACACAGAGATTCAAGACCAGTTGGGAGAAGTGCAAATTGGGATAGCTCCCTTGGCCCAGAGCCAAAAGCTGTGGTTTAGTGCAGTCATTCTGGACAAGGGGTTGATTAAAACCTTCAAATATGAACAAACGTTGCAGAGTTCTCCCTAGGTAGAGAAGCAAATCCCAATGACCTGTTAAATTCATTAGCAAAGAGCTAAATTCCCTGAGGACTTGGAGCAGCTCCTCTGAGTACAGTTTCTAGACAACTTACCAAGCAGGGTGGCCAACTCCACCCAGAGTGGAAATTCAGAATCACAGTCACGGTTTGAGCTAATTGATGTCAGTTTTTTCCAAATGACCCACAAAGACTGTTTTCTGATCTTTCAAGTTCATTAAGTCCAGGTTCCTATTATAGACCCAAAGATTCAGGAGGAAATGCGGGGTTGGAAGCTCCAGGATGGAACTTTCAGGAAGCACCTGGACAGAAATAGCGAAAGATGAACATGATAACAAGTAAACAAAGGGCACAGAAGCAGCAATGCCTTCCTAAACCAGCGAAAGAGCATAGAAAATTATATTCAAGAGGTGCCCTGGTGGGATATTCTGAGGTGTGCAATAAGCACATCATTTGAACCTCATTAGTTTCCCAGAAGCACAGTTGGGAATATCTCAACTCTCCATTAATGCAATTTAGCATGTCCTACCTAAGTGCTCTGCCCCCTGGCAGGTAGAGCAAATCTCAGTATTAACATGTCTGTTCATATCACTGACATTAAGTTTCATTTCATTCTCAAAAGCCAAAGGACAATCAGTCTTCAATATTCTGTTAGCTAATCCCATAGCATATAATCATGCAGAAGGTTTCAGAAATTCAGGTGTGCTTTCCTGCTTATAAGCCAACACACTTTGTGACACAAATAATAACAAATAATCAACAGATATTTTAACCAGGCAGAAATCCATCCAATGGATTATTCAGCCTTGGTTATCATTCTTTGTTACCTGAAGCTGATGGAGTTGGTAATTCTGAATAAACTGAAGAGCATCATTGTCACCCACTTCCTAAACGAAAGTACCAGCTTTCAGAAGGACAATGCCCATGTCTGAGCCATCTCTGCATTTTATAATGCCTAGCACAGCAACCTAGTTCAGTAAATTTTTTCCCCAGAAAATAAATGAATGAAAATAGCATTGTGTCACTGACCAATTGATATTACTCTTGGCCAACAAATAAAACAAATGAACTTTACAGACTGTTGTTGGACCTTCTCAAGACTGGAATAGCTAACCTCCTCTGATATCCATGGTTCCCTGGGCTTCCCCTATCTCCTTAACACCAAGTCACAGCACGGGTCACATTGTGTTTATCCCAGGTGACTATTTCTTTGTCTGTCTTCCCCACTAGACTGTGAGCTAGGTCTGCCGTGACCATCACTGCATCCCCAATGCTATGTTTGTGAATGACTGGTTGCGTGAAATATTAATTCTACTCTATGTTCCAGAAACACTAGTTTGAGGCTGAGGAATAATCAATTTACCACTCTTCCCCCAGGTGCCCTTGCTCATCCAACTGTGTGACCTTGGGTAAACAGCTCAGTTTCCTGGGAGCCAGCCTCAGTTAGAGTAGTGGGCTTGGGGATGGACCTGCAAGGGGGTGCAGGGCATTCCCTGATACTAGGGCTCTGAGGGGGGACCTAAGGCTGGAGGCAAGAGTAGATTGCTCCTCCCGAACAAAATTGAAAGAGGGAGGCTTGGTTTTCTGGTGACAAGGTATAGAGCCTTTGGCTTCAGATAGATGAAGGCTTAAGGTATGTCTCCAGCACTTATGACTAACTTTGGACAATTAACCCCATCCCTCTGAGCTTTATTTCTTTATCATGGCTCATTTTGGCATCTTACCCTAACCATTGTGTATCCTCAAGGTGAATTCATAATTTTTTGTACGTGCATATTTGGAATTTTAAAATAATATTTGAACAATAAAGGCTACCATTTACTGAGCACTCAACATATGGTGGGCTCTGAGCTAAGTGCTTTAGATGCATCATCTCATTATATCAGCAAAATAACCCTTGGAGGCAAGAATTAGAGTGCTATTTGACAGATAAAGAAATTAATTCTTGGAGTGGTTTAGTAAGTGGCCCAGCCCATGCAGCTGGGTAAGTCGAAGAGCAGGGATGCAAGCCTGGTTTTGTCTGACTCCAAAAGCTCATCCTCTTAACTGGTACACTAACTGCTGTAATTAAAAGATATTAAAACAGAAACATGTAAAAGCCAAAGTACAAAGTAAATAAATAGAAGAGGTTTTGCTTTCTGTTGAAAGGCCATTAGTTCCAGGCCCATTCTGATGTCAAATGGAAAAAATAATAAGGTTGGTCCATCAGTTAGCAGAAGCAAACAGACCACTTTTCCAGTATGCTGGTCCTTTCTCCCCATTACTAGCTAAAATGATTACCATCCACTCAACCTCTTTAATGACTCCTGACTCAGAGCTTTCATTTGGCTCTCTTTTTACCCATAAGATATCAAAATATTATGTAGCTAAAAAGTTCTCTCTGAAAGAACTTTGCAAACATTCTTTTTTTTTTTTTTTTAAAGCAGAAGTCATCAGTTATCATCAGTCTTCTAAAGCCAGGAATTCTTTCAAAATTCTATAAGATCTTTTGTCAAATGCATTTAGCTCTGAATGAAGGAAATACTAAGTGCCCTTTACACTGTCCTTCCCCAGAGAGTTTCAGACCTCATGGACGCTGTGTAACATTGGGAATGACTTTGGTGACTAAAACTGGTCCTGTTGCCCTAGTTTCAGGATAAAATCTACAAACTGCTTAGGTGTCAGGGGAAGCACATTTTAGTCAAACCAAGCACAATTTCCATCCTGTTAGAGACAAGCCAATTACTGTGCCAGGTTAGAGAAGAGAGACGGGCCACAGGCACAGGGGCTTGCATTGTCTATGCACAGGTCTATGCTTTGGGGGCTCTGCTGCTCTCTGCTGGCCACAGGCTGTTGCTGTAGTCGCCGAGAAAGTGATTCATTCAAAGTGCTGCTTCTGGGGTTTCTCCTACTATTGCCACTACCACTAAATAGTACCTTTTATTGAGTGCCCTTTCGGTGCCAGGTTCTGAGCTAGGTGCCACAGAGTCAGAGATGACAAGTCTTGGTCCTCATCCTTGGCAAGCTCAGTCTAGTGGGGAAGATAGATTCTCAGAGAATTATAATAAAGTGCAGCAAATGTCGAAAGAGAGTGCGAGAAAAGATCCTTGCGTTCCCTCAGTCAGCAGTACTGAGTTCCTACTCTGTGTCAACTGCCTAGTGAGGTTCTGGGAAAATAAGCACAGAGCTTTATAGTTGTAGCTGTCCACTCAGTACATGTCTCATCTCATTTCATCATCACAACAAATCCGTGAGGTTTACAGGGCAGATAGTAGTAGCCCTATTATATAGGTTAGGAAGCTGAGACTCAGAGAGGTTGCATGAGTTGCCAAATGTAACACAGCTAGCTGCTAGGTTATAGAGGCTTGGACTCGATGGACTTCAAATTCACTCTCTTTACTGCTGCACCACACTGCTTAGTGCTGCTTACTGAGAGGTTGGTAGGGTAATGGTTAAGACTAAGTGCTCCTAGAGTCAGGCTGCCTGGGTCCACTCTGACTCTAACACTCTCTTGCATCAGGCAAATTACTTAGCTTCTCTGTGCCTCGTTTTCTCCATCTTTTAAATGAGAAGAATAACAGTACTTAACTTACGAGATTATTTTGAGGACCAAATAAGTAAATGCTTATGTCAGTCATATGATAAACAATAAATAGCTCTTTTTATTATTATTATTATTATTATTATTATTATTATTATTATTATAAAGATGGGGGTCTCACTATGTTGCACAGGCTGGCCTTGAACTACTGGGCTCAAACTACCCTCCCACCTCAGCCTCCCAAAGTGCTGGGATTACAGGCATTAGCCACTGCACCCAGCGGTCAGCTCTTAATATTACTGCCAACACGTGAGGCAGAACAACTTGGGGCAAGTGGGAAGAAGAGATGTAGGTCAAAGAAGGCACTAAGTGCTGCTAAAGTAACATCTGATTGGTTATTCTTGCTTAATTAACAGGAAAAACCCTTCCAGCTCTCTATACAGAGTCCACTCTGATAGCTCATGTTTTCAGACCTCCAGGGACAGCCCCTCTTCTCCTTGTCTCCAAGAGTACCCACACAAGTAATGGGGCTACAGAAAGTGGAAGAACTAATTCTGCCCTGGATAGGTGACCTCTGCCTTTGTAGAGCTGGGGGCAGAATAAAACTGTCAGAAGGACCAGGATTTGTAAAAGCGTCTATTGTAGAGGATTTATAATTGAATGAGTCATCTTATCCATATCTTTAAAACAGGGCCAGTATGGGTTAGTACTAGAAATACGAGCAGAGACTTAATTATACAATGATATTTAAATTGGATCTTCCTTCCATCTCAATACTCTGGGATGCCATGACAATCCCCTTCTCCCACTTGGCTGCTTTTCCTCAATTCGCTCTGACAGCTCCTCTTTTGGCTCCTCCATGAGCCCTTCTACCACCCCTTAAATGCTGGTGTTCCCCAGGGATCTTTGCTTGGCCTCCAGTCCTCACACACTACACTCTTTTTCTAAGTAATTGCATCATTTCCCACCACATCAATAACCATCTATTTCCAAGTTGATAACTCCAAAATCTCTGTCTCCTGCCAAGACATCTGCCCAAGCTCCAACCTCATCATCTACCTGTCTGCTAGATATCAGCACCTAGAGGCCCCAAAGGCAGCAGTCCCTGCCAAATGTGTTTCCTCACTTGTGTTCTCTACATTATTTTCTGACATCAGCATTAACCTAGCCAGTCAACGTAGGCACTTGGAAGTCATTCTTTTTTATTGAGATATCACATACCATAATATTTGCCTTTTTAAACTGTACGATTCAGTGCTTTTTAGTAAATTCACAAAGTTTCTCAACCAGTCCCACAATCTTGTTTTAGGACATTTCATCACACCTGAAAAAGTTCTGCTTGTCCATTAACAGTCACTCCCCATCCTCCCCTCTCCCAGTCTCTGGAAACAATGACTCTGTGTTCTGTCTCCTTGGATTTGCCTATTCTGTATATTTCATATAAATGCAATTGTATTTATATATATGGTATTTTGTGATGGCTTCTTTCACTTAGCATAATGTTTTCGTGGTTCATCTATGTTGTAGCATGTATCAGTCTTTCATTCCTTTGTGTGGCTGAAAAATATTCCATTGCATAGATTTATCACATTTTCTTTATTTATCAAGCAACTGACATTTGAGCTGTTTCCACTTTTGGACTACTATGAATAATGCTGCTATGAACATCCACATACAAGTTTTTGTGTGGACATATGTTTTACTTAGTTTTAGAGTTGCTGAGTATATACCCAAGATTAGAATTGCTGGGTCATTTGGTAACTGTATTTTAAGCTTTTGAGGAACTGCCAAACTATTTTTCAAAGTGAGCACACCATTTTACAACCCTACCAGCAATGTATGATGGTTCAAATTTCTGTAGGAGTCATTCTTGATTCCTCCCTCTCTCTCAGTCCACACAGATAGTCAATCATCCAAGTCTTGCAAATTTAACAACCTAAACCTCTCTCAGTACTGCAACCGTTGCTCTTGGTCAGTTCTACATCATCTTTCACCTGGACTATTGTAATAGCCTTCAAGCTGGTTCTTGCCTCTGGCTACTCGTCCACCTGTACCAGCATGAGCTTTCTAAAAACAAGCCCCAAAGAATGTCAATTCCCTGTTTGAAACCCTTTGATGCAGTGACTCTCAACCCTGCCTGCACAGTAGAATCACCTGGACAGATTTCAGATATCCTGATGCCAGGGCTGCACCCCAAGCTGATTAAATCAGAATATCCAGGTTTGGCATCCAGGCATCAGTATTGCTAAAGCTCCCAAAGAGATTCCAATATGTAGCCAAAAACAGAAACATTGCTTTAGTGACTCCCTACTGCCCGTAAGATGAAGTTCAAGCTCCCTAGCATGACCCACGGGTCCTTCATCATCGTCAGATGATGCCCATCTATTTATCTGCATCTTGTACCCCTCCCTGCATCACACGTAATACCCCAGCTGTACTGATCTGCATGTGGCCTCCAGCAGAAACATATTTTTCTTCCCTGTCTTCTCTGCCTGGAATGTCCTTCTCAGCTCTCTTTGCCTCGGGAGCTCCCTCCTACTCATTCCTTAGGATTCAACATCTCTAGAAACTCTTCCTTTATCACGTCCTTTTTGTCCTGTGTACTCCTTCAGCACTATTGGAATTGTTTGTCTTCCCCAGAAGACTGGGACCCACCCCTTCCCCCACCCACAGTTTAGCACCTGAAATTTATCATGCTCTCTAAGTAAGAGCTTTTGGGTAAGTGAATGAATTAATTAATGTCCTCGAAAGAGTTGCAACACAACATTTTGTTGCGTACCATCTTAATAATCAGAACCTGAAGGCATCTGGGCCAGAGTAGACAAGGACCTCAACCATGAATAAATGGTCTGGTGTACCCAACCCCACCATACCAGCACACAGCTTCCCTAGCCAGGGGAATCTCAGGTGCCACAGAAATTTGACCTCAACCAGAGAGGTTGGCTCTTGACTAGAAAACACTGAAGACGAAATAAATCAGGACCTAACATGAAGTGGATAGCTTAGCAGACCCTTCCTGTAAAATTCGAAAACTCCTGCCCAAGGGAAGAGGGACCAATGCTTGCACTTGAATAAACGACTCTAGTATAGGCAAATCGAAGCACCTTCCTTCCCTGAGCCCATTCCAATGCTCATCTGATCTCTGGGGCTTTCATGTTGTACACCGCTCCACCCTATCTTAACCTTGAATCCCAGGTACACTCTGACTGCTCTGACAACAATCTACCTACCTGCCTGCCTACCTGACTCATACCTTAGCTCCACTTTGATCACCTGGTAGCAATGGATTGTCCAACTACACCAAGTGTCAAGCCTACAGGCTCTCAGGAACCCATCTCTGAGAAAGGCATCAGCTTTGCCAGCCAACTGCCTGCCCAATGTCCAGCCCCAGACTTGGCCCCTTGATTAGGTATTCTCCTTACATATATCTCAATACTAAAATGACTTACCAACACTGCTATAGACTAAATGTTTGTGTCCCTCCAAATTCACATGTTAAAACGTAATCCCCAATGTGATGGTATTTAGGATGTGGGGCATTTGGCAGGTGAATAGGTCATAAAGGTGAAGGCCTCATAAATGGAATTAGTGCTCTTATAAAAGAGGCCCCAGAGAGCTCATTTGACTCTTCTGTCATGTGAGAACACAGAGAGAACACCACCATATATGAACTAGAAAGTGGGCCCTCACTAGACACTAAATCTGTCGGCATATTGATCTTGAACTTCCTAGGCTTCAAAACCGGAAGAAATAAATTTCTGTTGTTTATAAGCCACCCAGTCTATAGAATTCTGTTATAGCAGTCCAAATGGACTAAGATGAACACTAACACTAATTGCCCATATTCGTGCCAGCTATAAGAGAAAGCACCATTTGAGGAAACATAAAACTAAACACACATTAGAGTCCTTTTTACAACTCTGCTTTGTTGCTGTTTAATTCATGGTTCTCAACCTTGACTCCACACTGATATCACCTATGGAGTTTCGAAAATACTGACAGCTATAAGGAAGTAAATCAATCAATCGAATTACCTAATTTTGAAAATAAATAAATAAAAATACCAATTCCTGGGTCTCACACCCAAATATTCTGATTTAATTAGTTCAGAAGGCAGCCCAGACAGCAAGTTTTATAAGCTCTCCAGGTGATTCTAATATGCAGGCAGGATTGAGACCCACTTGCCCAAAAGCTACAGTCATGTGCCCCATAACGATGTTTTGCTCAATCACAGGACCACATGTACAATGGTGGTCCTATAAAATTACAATGGAATTAAAAATGTCCTATTGCCTAGTGGCATTGTAGTCATAGTAACGTTGCAGCCCTAACACCGTAATGCAATGCAATGCATTACTCGTGTTTGCGATACTAGTGTTAACAAGCTATTGCTCTGCCAGTTGTATAAAAGACTAGCAATATGACTGTGTATAGAACATATACTTGATAATGACAATAAACAACTATATTACTGGTTTAGGTATTTACTATACCACACCTTTTATCATTATTTTCAAGCGGACTCCTTCTACTTATTAAAAAATACAGTTAAGTGTAAAACAAGCTCAGGCAGGTCCTTCAGGAAGTATTCCAGAAGAAAAAATTGTTAGCATAGGAGATGACAGCTTCGTGAATGTTACTGCCCCTGAAGACCTTCCAGAGGGGGACAAGATGTGGAGATGGAAGACCATGATACTGATGATGCTGACCCTGTGTAGGCCTAGGCTAATGTGTGTGTTTGGTCTTAGAGTTTAACAAAAAAGTTTCAAAACTGCGCTTGCTTTGGCAGCCCACGTACTAAAATTGGAATGATACAGAGAATAGTAACATGGCTCCTGTGCAAGAATGACACACAAATTGTGATGCGTTCCATTAAAAAAACTAAAAATAAGTAAAAATAATAAAAAGTAAAAGTTTTAAAGTAGATAAGCTTAGAGAATAAGGATATACATGATGAAAATATTTTTGTACAGCTGTACAATGTGTGTTTAAGTGTTATTACAAAAGAATAAAACAGGTAAAAAAATTAAAAGTTTATAAAGTGAAAAAGTTATAGTAAGCTAAGGTTAATTAGTTATTGAAGAAAAAAAAATGTATTTTTTGAGACAGAGTCTTGCTCTGTCACCCAAGCTGGAGCGCAGTGATGCAATCATGGCTCACTGCAGCCTTGAACTCCTGGTCTCAAGTGGTCCTCCCACCTCAGCCTCTCAAGTAGCTGGGACTACAGGTGTGTGCCTCCACACACAGCTAATTTTTAAATTTTTTGTAGAGATGATGTATTGCCATGTTGTCCAGGCTGGTCTGAAACTCCTGAACTTAAGCGATCCATCCACCTCAGCCTCCCAAAGTGTTGGGATTGCAGGCGTGAGCCACCATGTCCAGCCAAGAAAAAATACTTTTTATAAATGTAGTATAGCCTAAGTGTACAGTGTTTGTAAAGTCTACAGTAGCATGGAGTGATGTCCTAGACCTTCACATTTACTCACCACCCACTGACTGACTCAACCAGAGCAACTTCTAGTCTTGCAAGCTCCATTCATGGTAAGCGCCTTATACAGGTGTATAATTTTTTAAATCTTTTATACTGTATTTTTACTGTGCCTTTTCTATATTTAGATATGTTCAATACATAAATACTTACCATTGTGTTCCCATTGCCTACAGTATTCAATATAGCAACATGCTGTTCAGGTTCGTAGCCTAGGAGCAATAGGCCACACCATATAGCCTGGGTGTGTAGTAGGCTATACCATCTATGTTTGTGTAAGTGCACTCTGTGCTGTTCACACAACAAAATCACCTAACGACACATTTTTCAGAATGTACCCTCATCATTATGCAACACATGACTGTGCTTCTTAGACTCCAAACATACTTCCCCTGACTTGGTTCTAGGGAGTCAACATTGTCAATGTTACAGCTTCGTCTTAGAATGGTTTAGTGCTCCGCCCACCTTCTTCTTATACCCAGGATCATAAAGGCTTCTTCAAGGGCACTTTTTTGGGCACGGAGCTGACCACCTCCATGTGTTTCCTTCCCTTCAGGCCTTACAGAGCTTATTCTCATTATTCCACCTCTATTTGCAACGGAGCCTGAAACCTATCCTTATTTGCAGTTTGCCCTTTAAAAATCATCCCTTCTGGCTTTCTTTTTGCCCTGTTCTTTCTGTGTCCAAACTGAAAGTTCAAAGTGAGAGAAACTCATGCTACAGAGTGACTCGCTGGGGTTTGGTGTCAAATCTTAAAACGCCCACTTTCCAATCAAGGGTGACTAAATTATGAAGTAGCACCACCCCCACCCCCTCCTTTTTAGCTCTTCACAATGCTTGCTATCACCTATTTTATAATTAGCGGTAGATTAGCATGAAAAAGATCTTCCTTCCTGAATTAGGCACTGCAAATATATTTTCTAACTTTTGACCTAAATTGCAGTCTGGTTTAAAGTTTTGTTTGTTTACCGGTTTTCTAGAGAAATAAGAAAAAAAATAAAGTTTGGTTTGTTTGCTTGCTTGCTTGCTTGCTTTTTTTATTCACTCAACAAATCCTTAGCACATTTTGAACAAAGCAGCTTGAAAGCAGAGTTAGGCTATTTCTGTACACAAATAAAAGAGCAACTAAGCTTGTGTTTTCACCAGTGGTCTTTTGCAGAAGATAAGGGTCAATAGCTATGAGGGACCAAGGCTCAAGTTTCACTTAAAGGAAACTGGATTCACTTCTCCAAGTGATACTGAAAGCTTGTATTCCAGGGTTAAGATGTACCAAATCAGGGACTCTCTTGTTTTCAGGGATAGTGCGGATTCTACATATCGGGTTTTTAGGGTGCACATGATGAATAGTTTGGAAACGTTTCTGCACCAGTTTATCACTGGCAAGACAGAGGTACCACTTGCAGTCCTCTTCCTGAGAAGGTTCCTCCCACAAAGCATCCCACTTCCTTTTCAAATTTTACTTATTTTACTCATCAGCAATAAAATGAAAATGTGTCTTTCGCTCTCTATAATCATCTCCCCAACTCAGCAACTTAAGGTGCCTCTGTCACTTTGATTTATTCAAATGATTTGAAATGTCAACTTATTGAAGATCTGTAGAGGACCATGGGTAATGTCACCCACTGCCCTGAAAAGCCAACGAATTTTAACTCTCTGAACGGATGTCAGAGAAGGGCAAAGCTGAGCCCATGGAATCACTTTTTGCCATGCTTTTCAATGGAGCGATTCCAGGTGACTTCGTCATGCTCATTGAGGAAGCCACATCTCCTGCCAGTTTGTATGGCATCATATTGGCAAAAAGGAAAAATGGTCACTGTGAGGAGACTTTTCCCCACAAGTATGATTTCTTAGAGAGCCATGGCATTATTTTGGTGCTTAATGAAGTGAAACCTTTTTATCCCAGCTACAGTCTGGCCTTACTGGATTGGCAACAGCCCCAGCAAACTGACAATTTAAATGAGGGTGCCACTGCTTGAGGACTTTATGTGAGGCCTCATTAATTAGTCTATGAGGATGGTCTAACACGGTGCTTGGCACAGAGGTAGATAGCACTCGTGGCATGTTAACCATTGCTATGATTATGAAAAGTTCATTTCTAGAGAGTCCCACCAGTAGTTAAGAGGTAGGCTTAGGGATTTGACCTCTAACACACTGTGACTATTCCTGTCATTCTATCCTGCTGGTGGCTGGCCTGGTGCTCTAGGGTAGTCAAAACCATTATAAGAAACCGCAGAGAAATGTTCAATTCTCCTGTTGTGCTGGAATTCAGTCAACGCCAATGGATCTTAAAATAATTGGGTCAGTGTCTGAGGCTTAGAAAGGCAAGAGTTCTCTTTTGCCACATGGGATTTGGTGTGAATTTGGCATTAATATCAGACCTGTGCTATCTTGGCTTGCTTCTTTAGGAAGAAAGCTGGTGCTAACCCCTCAAGGAAAGGATAAAACACTTAGCAGAGCCTTGTTTGTTTCTCAGTAGGGAGTGGCACACTAGCTTAACATGTAGGAAGTTGGCAATAAAGTACTATATATGATGGAGATCTGACCTTGTTCTTAGCTGAGGTTGGTATGGCTTCCTCTAGAGCATTTGCCAAGTGGCCTTTGTGGTTAAACAGCACACTGAACTTTCTCTTAACTCCTTTTAAAGTGAAGACAAAAGGATGGATATGCCTGGCTGCCTCCAATGAACATTACACAGTGCCTCCTCTGTGTTAGGTGTTGGAGGTGCCATGAGCAGCACAGTCCCAGTCCCAGTTCTCAAGTTCACAGTCTAGTCAGAGAGACAAACAGTGATGCGCTAGAGCCCATTGCTACTGACTCATGAGAGTTGATAGACGTTTAGACATTTTTGCCAGTCAGTCGTTAAACACACACTTATTAAAAATAAAATTCTATAAGCCTGCAATTAAAATATATTTCAAAACAAAGGTAAGAAACACTCAAAATGTATCACTTCCTAATTATTTTACTGCCATTGCTTATTATATATGCTCTTGAGGTGATCTATAGCTATTGTAGCAGTCTGATGGAAATGCTGTATAATGGTGTACTACTGGGCATTTCTACCCAAATCAATATGTGACCTCACGTCGGTAGCTTGAAATTGGTCATGGTGGAAATATTTACACAGTGGAAATTGGCAATCACTATAAACTTGGAATGTTTTCTTTTTTCCTTTCATAAAATCAGTTATTAGACATTTATTAACACACCTGGAGACATTTTAGCAAATAGATTATAGTAAATCCAGTGGGCCCCATGGCTGTGGGATTATAGCCCATGGTAGGAGAACATGGGAAAGCGTTGTGAAAGGCTTCACACAGGAGGCAGGTGCTTGAAGCAAAGCTCTGAAGGATAATTAGGAGTGAAGGCCCAGAGGCAAGATATGGCAGAATTGATTGAATGAAAAAGATGTGGGTTTTGCTCTCAGGGGCTCTCAGTTAAAAGGAAACAGGAGAAATGGAGTGAAGGGTCAAGTGCTCTGTGGGGTCTACTGGGGCTGCTGTAGGGGCACAGAGGAGGGCACAGGGCTGGTGGGGGTAGAGTAAGGCTTCCTGGAGGAGGTGATGTGGCATCTTACCACGGAGATCAAAAGAGAACTAGGAGTAGCCACCATTCCTGGAATGGAGGTATAGAAAAGTAATGTCTTCTTATATATTAAAATATGTTGCCATTATAATCAGCATAGAAGAGTAATCAATGTTTTAAAAAAGTATTCTCAGGAAATGCTTCACTGTTGAGATTGTGCAATCCTTGAAATATTGCCTTGGGAGTGGGGGTCTTAGTTTCTAGTGCAGCCTCCCACCTATCACGGGTCTTTGCTTTATAATAGCCCTGGCTGAGGGCTTTGAAGTTCTGCCTGAATACTACAGGTGTTGGGGGAGAAGGGAGTTGAGTGCATTTGTTAAATTCTGAACCAAATGGGAACAAAGACCTCATTTGGGGAGATAATTATTAAATCCTATATTCAGAAGTCTGGTGTTTGCCAAGCCCTTCAGTTTCATGGACAAAGCATAAACAATATTCCCTTTTCAACACCACAAATTAACTTTTCCAAGAAAAATTGGCCGTGAGATAAGGATAGATTATATTCTGGTATGTGTGTGAGGAATGGGGACTTTGAACTGCTCTCAGGTCCCTAACTACAGAAAATCTAAGAAATGATGTTGTCTCACTTTGGTAAAATAACATCTGGGGAAAATACCTACTTTCTCTTTGCATTTAGTGCCTCATTTAAAAAAAAAAAAAAAAAAAAACTAAAGGTCAGATTAGCAACCTAAAAATGAAACTAGAATGGAGGTGAGGAAAGAAGGAGTAGTGTAACATTTTACCCTGCGGGCTGAGAAGAGGGAGCGGATCTAGTCGTGCAAGCACTCAGAGTCTGAAACGTAGGCCCTTAGTGTTACAAACAGGATGAATGCCTTGGCAAATAAACTCTTGAAAAGAAACCTGTGCTAAGCTTTCCCAGAGACTTTGAGTTTTCTTTAATCCTTTACATCCTTCTTTTTGTTACAAAAATAAATTTATTTATTTATTTATTTATTTATTTATTTGGACAGGGCCTTGCTCTGTCGCCCAGGTTGGAGTGCAGTGGCGAATCACAGCACACTGCAGCCTTGACCTCCGGGGCTTAAGCAATCCTCCCACCTCGGCCTCCTGAGTAGCTGAGACCACGGGCACACACCACAATGCCTGGCTAATTTTGTCATTTTTTGTAGAGACAGGGTTCTCTCCATGTTGCCCAAGCTGGTCTCAAACTCCTAGGCTCAAGAAATCCTCCCACCTCAGGTTCCCAAAACGCTGGGATGACAGGCATGAGCTACTGCATCTGGCAAATTCTTCTTAACTTTCTTGTTTGCAAGAAATAGAAACCCATTCAGCTAGTTCAGATAAAGGATGGGTGGGAAAATGAAATTAATTCAGAAATATTAACTGACACTCACTATGTGCCAGGTTCTGAGCTAGGAGTCCCTGGTAAGCAGTGACTAAGATGGACACAGTCCCTGTCCTCAGAGAGTGTACCATCTAGGAGGAAAAAAAGCACTAAACTAACAATTACACAATTTGGGTGTTGTTGTTGTTGTTTGGGTGTTGTTGTTGTCGTTGTTTGGGTGTTGTTGTTGTTGTTGTTGTTGTTTCTGAGACAGGGTCTTGCTCTGCTACCCGGTCTGGAGTGCGGTAGCGCAATCTTGGGTCATTGCAACCTCTGCCACTGGGGTTCAAGCGATCCTCTTGCCTCAGCCTCCTGAGTAGCTGGAATTACAGGCATGTGCCACCACACCAGACTAATTTTTGTTTTTGTTTTGTTTTGTTTTGTTTTTTAGTAGAGATGGGGTTTCACCATGTTGGCCAGGCTGGTCTCAAACTCCTGACTTCAAATGATCCGCCCACCTCAGTCTCCCAAAATGCTGGGATTACAAGCATGAGCCACTACGCCCAGCCTATGTGTTATTTAATTATAAGCACGATGTGCACTCTGAGGGAAAGGAGTGAGGGGTCGTGAGATCCCATGGAGCTCCAACCTAATAGGGCTGGATGAAAGGCCAGAGGAGGCTTCACTGGAGAAGTGATATTTGAGAAAACTCAGGAGCATAACTTTTGCTGGGATGAAGGAAGCATTATCCGGTACCCTTGCTTTTCTTTCTAATTCCCTTATCAGGCAATACGTTACAAAATCAGCATGAAATTTGATAAATTAAAACTCAGAAACAATGTAGAAAAAAAGCCTCCAAATCTATTTTATACTCGCAGGCTCCTTCAACCAATATGCTCAATTATTTTCCCTGAACAGATGTTCCCAGACCTTCCACTCACCCAGGAGTTTATTTCTTGGCTATTCCTGACAAAATTGCTGTTTAGCATAAGATTTAAAATGTGTGCATTAGAAAACCCCATTGTCTCAGCCCAAAATCTCCTTAAGCTGATTAGCAACTTCAGCAAAGTCTCAGGATACAAAATTAATGTACAAAAATCACAAGCATTCTTGTACACCAATTACAGACAAACAGAGAGCCAAATCATGAGTGAACTCCCATTCACAATTGCTTCAAAGAGAATAAAATACCTAGGAATCCAACTTACAAGGGATGTGAAGGACCTCTTCAAGGAGAACTACAAACCACTGCTCAATGAAATAAAAGAGGATACAAACAAATGGAAGAACATTCCATGCTCATGGGTTGGAAGAATCAATGTCGTGAAAATGGCCATACTGCCCAAGGTAATTTATAGATTCAATGCCATCCCCATCAAGCTACCAATGACTTTCTTCACAGAATTGGAAAAAACTACTTTAAAGTTCATATGGAACCAAGAAAGAGCCCGCATCGCCAAGTCAATCCTAAGCCAAAAGAACAAAGCTGGAGGCATCATGCTACCTGACTTTAAACTATACTACAAGGCTACAGTAACCAAAACAGCATGGTACTGGTACCACAACAGAGACATAGATCAATGGAACAGAACAGAGCCCTCAGAAATGATGCCGCATAGCTACAACTATCTGATCTTTGACAAACCTGACAAAAACAAGAAATGGGGAAAGGATTCCCTATTTAATAAATGGTGCTAGGAAAACTGGCTAGCCATATGTAGAAAGCTGCAACTGGATCCCTTCCTTACACCTTATGCAAAAATTAATTCAAGATGGATTAAAGACTTATATGTTAGACCTAAAACCATTAAAATCCTACAAGAAAACCTAGGCAATACCATTCAGGTCATAGGCGTGGGCAAGGACTTCATGTCTAAAACACCAAAAGCAATGGCAACAAAAGCCAAAATCGACAAATGGGATCTCATTAAACTAAAGAGCTTCTGCACAGCAAAAGAAACTATCATCAGAGTGAACAGCCAACCTACACAATGGGAGAAAATTTTTGCAACCTACTCATCTGACAAAGGGCTAATATCCAGAATCTACAATGAACTCAAACAAATTTACAAGAAAAAAACAAACAACCCCATCAAAAAGTGGGCAGAGGACATGAACAGACACTTCTCAAAAGAAGACATTTATGCAGCCAAAAAACACATGAAGAAATGCTCCTCATCACTGGCCATCAGAGAAATGCAAATCAAAACCACAGTGAGATACCATCTCACACCAGTTAGAATGGCCATCATTAAAAAATCAGGAAACAACAGGTGCTGGAGAGGATGTGGAGAAATAGGAACACTTTTACACTGTTGGTGGGACTGTAAACTAGTTCAACCATTGTGGAAGTCAGTGTGGCGATTCCTCAGGGATCTCGAACTAGAAATACCATTTGACCCAGCCATCCCATTACTGGGTATATACCCAAAGGACTATAAATCATGCTGCTATAAAGACACATGCACACGTATGTTTATTGCGGCACTATTCACAATAGCAAAGAGTTGGAACCAACCCAAATGTCCAACAACGATAGACTGGATTAAGAAAATGTGGCACATATACACCATGGAATACTATGCAGCCATAAAAAATGATGAGTTCGTGTCCTTTGTAGGGACATGGATGAAACTGGAAAACATCATTCTCAGTAAACTATCGCAAGGACAAAAAACCAAACACCGCATGTTCTCACTCATAGGTGGGAATTGAACAAGGAGAACTCATGGACACAGGAAGGGGAACATCACGCTCCGGGGACTGTTGTGGGGTGGGGGGAGGGGGGAGGGACAGCATTAGGAGATACACCTAATGCTAAATGACGAGTTAATGGGTGCAGGAAATCAACATGGCACATGGATACATATGTAACAAACCTGCACATTGTGCACATGTACCCTAAAACCCTACAGTATAATAAAATAAATAAATAAATAAATAAAATTAAAAAAATAAAAAATAAAAATAAAATGTGTGCATTTACAGCACTACATCCAGAATGCACCCCAGAAAGGAATTTTCACCATTAAATGTACAACTTAGTCAGGGCTATGATGACTAAAATGTTGTGGGAATGCTGATTATTTAAACATGACATTTTTAAGTTTTGATTCTTCATCTTTGCAAACAATTCTTTATTTTTATACTGCTGCAGAATTAATACCACTGTTGACTTGTGTTTCAGACTTTACATATCGCATTCCCTGTGCTTTTCACAGGTCTGCTGTGTTTCCACAGTTACTTTCCATCTGAGAAGCTGGAGAAGAGGCATTTTCCTTGACCCTCCACCCACCTACAGTCAGGCAAACATGCCTCTGACTAACAGAAACTGCCTGAAGGTGATGACTTGGTACATCCAGCAGACACTGAACTGCTGGACAGAATCGTATTTATAGCTTTCTTACAACTATCTTTTGCTTCTCACACAGGGTAGCTACTGGATACAGGAAGGTGCCTCTTCTTTTCTCACACCCATTTCTCTCCTTTGGGCTTACGGCTCCACCATTGTAGACATACTTGTCTGGCCTAAGAAAGCAAACTGACCAAAGAGTTGTGCAAAACTCAGCAGTTTCCATTTTGTAAACCTTCTCCAGTTGGAATTGCATAAAAGAGCCCTTCTCCTTTAAATTTCACTTTGAACTCTACCTTGGCTGAACCAAAATATCAGAGGGAAACTCAGTCAAAACCACAGTGTAGACCCCAAATAAGTAAAGATTTACTTGAAACCTGAAGATTTTCTCAAAAGCTTTTGAGAAGTTGCAGATAGAAAGGCCAACCTCACTTGGATTGATGATAAGGAGTGAAATCTGAAACCATGGGTTCTAGGCACTGGCTACCACTAGAGGTAGGTGGTAAAATAGCAATAATAATAATAATAATAATAATTATTATAATTACTGCTGCTAATACTACCTCTTGTCTTAAGCTTTTGCTATATGTCAGTAGATATTGTGCTAAGCATTGTTTATCTCGATGGCTTATCTCAGCAACCCTCTGGGGTGGGTGTGATATGACATCTCTTTACAGATGAGAAAATAAGGCTTGTTTGAATTCTGCCAATTATACTTGCAAGCACGTGTGTGTAGCTCTATGCAATTTTATCACATGTGAAGATTTGTGTAATCACAACCACAATCAAGATACTCAACTGCAGCCTGGGCAAAATAGTGAGACCTCATCTCTAAAAAAAAAACACACACACACACACACACAAAAATACAAAAAAGAGGCCTGGCGCGGTGGCTCATGCTTGGAATCCCAGCACTTTGGGAGGCCAAGGCGGGTTGATCACCTGAGGTCAGGAGTTCAAGACCAGCCTGGCCAACATGGTGAAACCCCATCTCTACTAAAAAATACAAAAATTAGCCAGGTGTGATGGTGCACGCCTGTAATCCCAGCTACTTGGGAGGCTGAGGCAGGAGAATCGCTTGCATCTGGGAGGTGGAGCTTGCAGTGAGCCAAGGTTGTGCCACCGCACTCCAGCTTGGGTGACAGAGCGAGACTCTGTCTCCAAAGAAAAAAAATAAAGAAAGAAAAAGAGAGAGAGAGAAAGAGAGAGAGAGAGAAAGAGAGAGAGAAAGAGAGAGAGAGAGAGAAAGAAAGAAAGAAAGAGAAAGAGAGAAGAAAGAAAGAAAGAAAGAAAGAAAGAAAGAAAGAAAGAAAGAAAGAAAGAAAGAAAGAAAGAGAAAGAAAGAAAAGGCCGGGCGTGGTGGCTCACGCCTGTAATCCCAGCACTTTGGGAGGCTGAGGCAGGTGGATCACCTGAGGTCGGGAGTTTGAGACCAGCATGGCCAACATGGTGAAACCCCATCTCTGCTAAACATACAAAAAAAAAAATTATCTGGGCATGGTGGTACACACTCGTAGTCCCAGCTACTCGAGAGGCTGAGGCAGGAGAGTTGCTTGAACCCAGGAGGTGGAGGTTGCAGCGAGCCAAGATCGCACCATTGCACTCCAGCCGGGGTGACAAGAGCAAAACTCCATCTCAAGGAAAAAAAAAAAAGCAAAACAAAACAAAACAAAAGAGCCAAGCTCACACCTGTAATCCCAGCACCTTGGAAGGCTGAAGCAGGAAGATTATAATTACAGGCGGGGTGGCTTGCGCCTGTACTCACAGAACCTTGGAAAACTGAGGCAGCAGGATGGCTTGAGCCCAGGAGTTTGAGGCTGCAGTGAGCTATGATAGCACCATTGCACTCCAGCCTGTGAGACACAGCGAGACCCTGTCTCTAAAAAAACTAAAATAAAAATAAAATAAAATAAAATAAAATAAAAGATACTCAACTGTACCATCACCACAAAACTCTGTTATTATCCTTTTACAGCCACATTCGGCCTCTCTCCCTTATCCCTGGTAGCCATTAATTTGTCCTCTATCATAATAGTTTTGCCATTCTGAGAATACTATATAAATGAACTCACAGACTACATAAACTTTTGAGATTGCCTTTTTTTCCGTCAGCATAATTCCCTCGAGGTTCATCCAAGTTGTTGCATATTGTATTGTTTGTATTATTGAGTGGCATTTCACGGTATGGATATAGCACAATTTCTTTATTGAAGTTTATTCCTATAGAAGGACATTTGGGTATTTTTCCAGTTTTTGGCTATTACAAATAAAGACGAGTTTCTACATGCAAATTTATGACCATAAAGTTGTTTGTAGTATTTCTTATTATCCTTTTAATGGCTGCAGAGGTTGCTGTGATATCTTTGTTTTATTCGTCATATTGGTGATTTTTGTGGGTTTTTTTTGTATTTTTTTAAGGACAGGATCTCACTATGTTGCCCAGGCTAGAGTGCGAGTGGCTATTCACAGGCACAATCATAGTGTACTACAGCCTCAAACTCCTGGGCTGAAGCAATCCTCCTGCCTCACCCTCCTGAGTACCTGGGACTACAGTGTATGCCACTGCGCCTGGTCTGATACTGGTGATTTTTATCTTCTTTCTTTTTACCTTTGTCAAATTTGCTAGAGGTTTATCAACTTTATCAAGTTATTTCAGAGAACCAGCTTTTTTTTTGTTTGTTTGTTTTTTGTTTTTTGTTTTTTTTTGAGACAGAGTTTCCCTCTTCTTGCCCAGGCTGGAGTGCAGTGGCGCAATCTCGGCTCACCACAACCTCCACCTCCTGGGTTCAAGCGATTCTCCTGCCTCAGCCTCCCGAATAGCTGGGATTACAGGCATGCACCACCACACCCAGCTAATTTTGTGTTTTTAGTAGAGGCGGAGTTTCTCCATGTTGGTCAGGCTGGTCGCAAACTCCCAACCTCAGTTGATCTGCCCGCCTCGGCCTCCCGAAGTGCTGGGATTACAGGCATGAACCACTGTGCCCGACCTGAACCAGCTTTTTGTTTCATCAGTTTTTCTAATGATTCTCTGTTTTCTATGCCACTGAAAACAATGGTATTGACTTGCTCTTCTTTTTCTAGGCTCTTAAGATGTGAGCTTAAATTATTGATTTGAGACTTTTGCCCTTTCCAATGTAAGCATTCAGTGTTATAAATTTCTTTCTTGGCACTGTTTTAGCTGATTTCCACATATTTTGATATGTCGTGTTTTCATTTTATTCAGTCCTATTTATTTTTAAATTTCCTTTGAGACTGTCTTTTTGACTCATGTATTATTAGGCATGCTGTTTAGTTTCCAAGTGTTTAGATATTTCCCTTTTATTTTTCTGTTATTGATTTCTAGTTTGATTCCATCTTGGCCAAATAACACATTGTATATAATTTCCATTATTTTAATTTGTTAAATTTTTTTTGTAACCCAGGATGTAGTTATCTTGGTGAATGTTCCATAGGAACTTGAAAAAAAATGTGTATTCTGCTGTGTTTGGGTGGAATGTTCTATATATGTCAGTTAGATCCTACTGGTTAATTGTGTTAAGCTATATCCTTGATGATTTTTTTGTCTAGCAATTTTATCAATTGCTAAGAATGGATTGTTGAAGTCCCCGAGTATTATTGTAGATTTGTCTATTTCGCCATTCAGCTCTATAGGTTTTGCTCAGGTATTTTGCAGCTCCGTTCTTTGGTGGTCTTCTCAGTGGTTTGACCCTTTATCATTATGTAATATCTCTCTTTGTCTCTGATAATTTTCTTTGCTCTGAAGTCTACTTTATCTGATATTAATATTGCCACTTCTTTCTTTTGATTAATGCTTGTAGAGCATCTTTTTCTATCCCTTTACTTTCAAACTATCCTGTTATATTTGAAGTGCATTGCTTATGAACAGCATATAATTGAGTCACATATTTAAAATCTATTCTGCCAATCTCTTTTAATTTGTGAATTTAGACCATTTACATTGAAAGTAATTATGGAATTTCTAGAGCTTAAGTCTGTCATTTTAATATTTATTTTATGTTCATTTTCTGTTTCTTGCTCCTCTGATATTTTTTCTTGCCTTCCTGTAGGCTACCTGAACAACTTTTAGAGTTCCATTGTATTTATTTATAATGCTTTTGATTATATTACTTCATATGGTTTTCTTAATGGCTGCTCTAAGTCTTACTACACACATAGATAAATTATCACAGCCTGATGGTATTGACATTTTACCAATTGAGTGAAGTGTGGAAACATTAATTCCATTTAGGTCCCTTTAATCTCCCCACTTTTCAAATACAACTGTCTTAGGTATTTTCTCCAAAATCATTGAGCTCCACGTCAGATCGTGTAACAACACTTCCTTCAACTATAAAATATGATTAAAGAAACTCATGAAGTAAAGAATAGTCCATTACATTTACTTCTATTTTTACCAATTCCATTATTCTTCCTTCCTTTCTGAAGGTCCATATCTCCTTTTGTTAACATTTTCTTGTTCTTTAGAGAACTTCCTTTAGCCATTATTTCAGCGTAGGTTTGATATTGACAGATTCTCTTAGTTTTCCTTCACTTGAAAATATCTTGACTTCCCCCTTCATTCTTAAAGAATGGTTTCACTGGATACAGAAATTGTAATTGACATGTCTTTTCTTTCATTACTTAAAAAATGTGCCACTTCTTTCTGGCCTCCATGATGTCATTTGAGAAACCCTCTGTGATTCAAACTGGTCTCCTATAGGTAAGGCATGGTTCTCTCTGGCTGCTTTCAAGATTTTTTTTTCTTCAGTTTTCAGATGTTTAATTATGCTGTATTTGACTCTCTACCTCCTACTCCATCCTTGCAAATTTATGTGGTGTGGATTCATATTGGTGTGAATCTCCTTGGGTTTATCCTAACAGAGATTTTCTCAGCTTCTTGAATCTTTAGGTTTATGTCTTTTGACAACTTTGGGGAATTTTCATCCGTTATTACTTCAAATACTTTTTCAGTCCCACTCTGTCTCTCATGCACCTCTCATAATATTAATATTTTTATTTGTTTCAAGAGAACTTGTAAATTCAACAGAATTTATAATAGATCATTGAAGCATTTTTATGACATCTGCTTTAAAATCCTTGTCAGATAATTCCAATGCGTGGTTCATCTCAGTATTGGTGTCACTCGGTTGTGTTTTTTTCTGGTATTTGTTATGACAGGTAATGCTTTGTTTTGTTTCACTTTATACAATACTTTTATCTCCTTTTGTTTTTAGTTGACATATAATAATTGTACAAATTTATGAGATACAGAGTGATATTTTAATACATGTATACAATGTGTAATGGTCAGATTACATAGTGTACATTTTGCTTTTTTATGTTAGAAGACTTGATTTTATTTAAGTCTTCTATTTTAGCAGTTAGCTTCTCTTAGGTTTAGTATGCAAGTTCTGACCTACATATGTGGGCTTTAGTTCCAATGAAAGTTTAGTTTGCTGAGCCTTTGGAAGCCATCATCCTATGGGCATCTGCTCTGGGTTTAGGTCATCTCTCAAGATTACAGAAACCCCTGGAAAAAAACTGATTGTAGTTCAAGCTGCTGCTATGAAGTCCCAAGTGTTTCTATTAGACCAGCATTTTCTAAGACCATAGAGATGAAGTTCAAAACCACTCTTCTGCTACTACAGCTGCTAGCATTTTGGTAAATTATGTTGACTAAAGAGGATGTCTTCACAATGTTTGATGCTGATGTTTTCATCTCTTCTACTTAAAATTGATCTGTGTTGCAAATTATACCTTCCTAAAGAGTATGCATACAACTTTTTTTACTAACATTTTCTTACAGAGTTTGCTCTGAAGCAGTGTTTTCTCTATCCACTTCATGCTATGATTCTAGTTCTTCTGGAATATTTATTTTAAACAGATACATTTCATTCCAACCAAGAATTTTGGAGGATATTCCGACTGACTTAAACTAAGAATTTTAAAGGTTAGTCTTTCTGATAGACTAAAGGGAGTAATACTATATAACTTTTCCATACCATTCTCATTTTTTTTAAATTACTTTGCTTTCCATCACAAACAAAATGGTGGGTGCAGTTTTAGATAGGATAGTCAGGGAAGACCATTTCAAAAGAAGGTAACATTTGAGCTGAGATGATACAATAAGAATCTAGCTATATAAATATCTGGGGGAATAGCCTTAAAGGCAAAGGAAATAGAAATGCAAAGGCTCTAGCAGGAACATGTTAGGTGTGCTTGAGGAACAACAAGGAAATCAGTGTGGCTGTAGCAGCATGAGTAAGGGGGCAACTAGTAGAAAATGAGATGAGAGAATGGCAGGAGCCAGTCCTATAGGGCTTTATAGGCCATAATCAGGATTTTAGATTTTATTCGAAGGTATTCCACTTAGATAGACAGCAAGACATTGGAGGATTTTGAAAAAAAATTGAAAGACATGATCTGATTCACATTTTAGAAAGATCACTCTGGCTGTGATATAGAGAATAGATTGGAATGGGGCCAAAAGAAACATTAAAATAGTGAGGACACTATTTAAGTGGTCCAAGCAAGCAATGACTAGTCTCTTTGGACCAGGCTTAAACTAGGAGGAGAATGGTAGAGGTAGTGAGAGGTGGTTAAATTTTGATATATTTTTTAGATATAGCCCATTGGAATTTTTCAGGGTTTATATGGAAGGGATGAAGAAAAAGTGAGCAATCAAGAATGTCCTAGGTTTTTGGTTGAGCAACTATTGGAGTGTGATTCCATTTTCTGAGATGGGGAAGCCTGCGGAGGGGAACAGTTTTGCAGGGGTATGGTAGGAGGTAGGGAGTCAAATGTTTTGCTTTGGCTATATTAATTTGAGATGTCTATTAGACATCTAAAGGAAATGATTAAGGAGGAGGTTGCATATATGAACATGGAACTCAAATAAGAGGTCTAGATTGAAGGTAAAATCTTTAGAGCCATCAGCATACATAGATAATAGGTAAAGCCATAGGATTTTATGAAATAATTTAGAGACTATAGGCAAATGAGAGGGCCTAAGGTTAAACTCTAGATAGGGTTTTGCCATGTTGTCCAGGCTGGTCTCAAACTCCTGGGCTCAAGTAATCCACCCAAATCAGCCTCCTAAAGTGCTGGGACTACAGGCATGAGCCACCAAGCCCGGCCATGATCTCTCTTCCTCACTGGAGTATAAGCTTCACAAGAACAGAATGCAGATTTTCTTTGTTCACTGCTTATATTAGTTTGCTAGGGCTGTCATAACACAATACCACAGCCTGGGTGGCCTAAACAACAGAAATGTATTGTCTCACAGTTCTGGAGTCTAGAAGTCTGAGATCGAGGTGTCAGCAGGGTTGGTTCCTTCTTGAGACTCTGAGGAAGAATCTATTCCATGCCTCTCTCCTAGCTTCTGGTGGTTTGTTGGTGATCCTCAGCATTTCTCAGCTTGTATATGCATCACCTTGATCTCTGCCTTTATCTTTACATGGTGTTCTGTGTGTATGTATCTCTGCATCTAAGTTTTTTCTTTTTATAAGAACATCTGTCATATTGGGTGAGGGCTCACCCTAATGACCTAATTTTAACTTGATTATATCTTTAAGGATCCTATTTCCAAATAAGTTCACATTCTGAAATACTGTGATCTAGGACATCAACATATCTTTTTGGGGGACACAATTCAACACACAACACTGCTCTGTCTCCAGCATCTAACACAGAGCCTGCCTCCGGGCCCCTAATTCCCCTAGTGACTCCTTGATGAATGAATATATGAATGGACTTTAGAGCTTCTGTGAAATGGTAAGCAATGTTGTGAAGGATGTGTGTGTGTATGTGTGTGTGCGTGTATGTGTGTGCATGTATTTCTCTGGAGAGAGAGAGAGCCCCTCTAGCCTTTCATCAGATTCTCAGTGATCCGTGATCCTAGAAGTGCCAAGACCCACTAGCTTATAATGTAAACACCACATCTTTGCTATGATATAGGGGCCCTTCATTATATAGCCCTGGTTTACTCTGCAGCCTGGTCTTTTAAACTTCACACACCTGTCTCCAGTCACACTGAATCACCTGTGGTTCCCTTCATGGGCCATTCTCTTGTTCATCTCTGAGCCTTTTCATATTTTGGTATCACCTCTGCCTAGTCTAGGATTCATTTTCGATCATCTGGCAGATTCTCAATCATCTTTCAAAAATAAGCTCCAGGGTTAGCCCCTCAAGGAGAATTTTTCTGACTTCTCTGGAGGGTGATAAGCATTTTCACTTCTGGGAACAATGTTCACACATCCACTAAAGCAACTGCCATAGACAGATGGGTCTGTTTCTACCACTGGACACTGAGATCCTGGAAGATAGAGATCAACTCTTACTCACCTCTGCATCCCTAGGCTAGAAGGGTGTCAGTCACAAAACAAGCCTTTAAGGGTGAATGGAAAAAAAAAGAGTGGCTGCCCTGGGGAAGACAGATTCTAACTTGAAGAATAGCCTAGTTCCAACAACAAAATCTGTTTCACAGTGAGCTAAATAGTGTGCAGCTTCTGGACACCACATGACTACTCATGATGGGGGATAATCTAGAAAGAGCATATGCACTGGATGGAAGGTCGAGCTGCATCTGGCCCCCACAACCTCTTCCACATCTGAGTATTTCTGATTCCACAACAGCCTGACCTTCCTTTTTTTTTTTCTTGTGACTGGAACCTGGCTTCTGAACTGGAGGGTATGTCACCCTCGAACTCCCGCTGACTAGGCCAAGGTTAGAAAAGGTACTTTCCAGAAGTTCACCATCCCAGGCAGACTCAAGGTGCCTGGCTTTGCCTTCTCAGCATCTCTGACTTCCCATCTGAAAACTGACTAATACTTGCTAATTGTATGTTCTAAGATCCTTTGATGAAAATGCCAGAGTATGTAAGTATCAAGTATTGTTATGAATAAGAAAAAAGGAATGAAGTTTCTGTTGCTTACTCCTTGAACGACATTATAGAAAATGGATGTCTTTTGCCAAACCACAGGGCATAGCTGCATTGTAGAAAGGAAACTGGTAAAAATGTATTCAACCCCTCCATCCTTTGGATTCAACATTAAAATATCTGCTTTTCTAGGACGCTCCTGATTACAAAAATGCCAAGGAGTCTTTTGGTGTCATTGTGGATTGTGCTCAGCAGTCTTCCATGAAGCCCTGCAATGAAACCTCACTGCAGTGGTGATCTAGTCTGGTGTTCTGTCTACCTAGAGCAGCACTCCCCTTCTGGGAAATGCTTTTTTATCCACTCCAACCGTGCATTTGAAGGATGCCTGCTATGTTCTTCTGGAACTCTGTTGCCTGCACACAGTGACTGGTAGAGACATGGGCACCTGATCCAAGCTGGGTCAATTAAAATCCTTCCAGGGACTTTGAATACATGGGCATAGAAAGAGTGAATAGAAAGTCCTCTCTGGAAGCAACTCTGGGGCAGGGGGGGTATGAGTACAGAACTGGCCAGCTACTATGCATCAGCGGTGTGGGAGAAGACTGAGAGAATGAAACTGACACTCAGAGAGGCAGAGGTCGGAGACAGAAAAAGGAGGGAGGAAGGGTGGGGAAGGAGAGAGAGAATGAAAGAGAAACAGACAGAGAGAGAGAAATCCTGTTAGTTACTCAAGTCCTTTGTTCTAGTTGTTCCTGCCTTCCCATGGCTCGGTTACATGATCACCAATAAGCCTCTTTTTTTTTTTTTGCCTAAGCAAAATTCCACCTGGCTTTCAGTCACTGCAAACCACAACAATCCTGACAAATATACACATGGAACATGCTATTAGCTCCAGAAACAAATGAAGAGCCTTACAGTCTCCAAGTACTTTCAGCTCAAGACAGTTTTTCTATCAAAATGACTTTTCTCAAGAATGTCCACTCTTCCTCCCATGGCAATGACCTAGGAAGAAAAGGAAAGAGAATGGGTTGACATTCCTAAGTACTTGTGCATGAAAGGGGCTTTACAGATCATCTGGTCAAACCTCCATTATACAGATGGGGAAATGGAGCTCCAGAGATGGGAAGGGATGATGTGCTCCCAAAGTTGCACATCATCCCTTCCCCTCCCTGAACTAGAATAGAGTTCTGGCTCTATTACTAACTTTCTACTAATAATGTTTGTACTAATACAAAAATTTGTTACTAAGAACAAATATTATTAGTAATATTACTAATAATCATTACTTATTACTAACAAGTTAGTAATAGAGCCAGAACTTGATTCTAGTTCTTCCAATTTATTCTGACTCACTAGTTTCCCACAGGTCTCCAATCTGAAATTCTGTAAATGAAATTGCAATGCAATTTTTTAAAACACCAAACTTTATTTTCTTCCTGGAATACACATCACTCCTCACCCCCACTCATTCTATTTCTTCAAGTTCATGAATATGTAAAATGTTAAGAATTTTAAGTTATATATCTGCTGGAGGGTTACTATGGCTGTGACACTTAAAATTTTAGTTCTGCAAACTATTTTGATTCATATCCAGTGCTTGACTCTGACATGAAGGTCTAATGAAAAATCAGGCCTCCGGCCTTTTTGTTTTCATCTTGTAGAACTACTGCTACATTTAGCCTTTTAAAAATGATATGACCAGCTTTCATTTTGACAATTGTATCCTCAAGACTTCCAGAAACTGATGAAATTGTCATTGCTGTGAAATTATCCTGCAATCATTGTGAATATATATATATAGTGAATATATATATATACAATCTTTGTGAATATATATATATATATATATATATATATATATGGTAAGTTATAATGTGACTCATGTCCACTCATGTCATCGTCAGGCCCTTTAATATTTCTTCAGAAGGAAATGTGTGCAAGTAAGATATTATCGCATATTATCAATCAGTCCATTGAGTAATCAACCAATCAATCATTGAGTACCAAGTAGGTGCCTAGCACAATTTTAGTTGTTTCAGGAACAAAAGAAATGTAAGGCCCTGAGATACTTAAAAGTATATGAATGCAGATATATTTCCCATCTTAAACATGCAGCAGCTTCCCCATGGTGGCTTACTTTTGTTACAATAGGAAGTTACATGGTAGAGTGGAAAGAACATGGACTTTGGAGTCAGGCTGTCCTGGGTTTGAATGTGTATTACTAAAATTGTGCAAACCTGGAGAAGTCACAGCCCACCACTGCGCCTCACTCTCCTCATTTGTTAAGTTGTAATAATAATAATAATAGCAAAAGTATCTACCTTTATCTACCTTTCAGGGTTGTTCTGATAATTAAATGTTATCATTTACCTGGCATAGGTAGGTGCCCAATAAATGCTAACTAGTATTGTAATTAATATGATATATGTTTAGGTCCAGTTGTTCAAGAGAGTATGGTAACTCAGGAAGGTTTAGCAAGCTTAGTAGGCAGCAGTATGGTGTAGGAATTCAGAGCAAGGGCTCCAAAATCCAACAGAATTTGAGTCGAATCCCAGCTGTACCACTTTAACTCATTGGGTGACCTTGGACAGATTGTTAAACTTCTCAAGTCTCAAGTCTTTTCATCTCTCAAGTGGGGATAACGGAATCTATCACAGAGAGCTGTTGGCAAAACTTAATGAGATGATGGCTGGAAAGAACTAGTGCATCACCTGGCACAAAACACTATTTGGTCACGTGTGAAGCTGTTAACATCTGTGCTATAAAACGCCATGGTCACTTTATAAATTACTGTTATTGACACATCCTTTTGCTTTCCAGTATTCATAGGCAAGAAAAACTGAGCCATTCTTTATTTCCATCTGTTTTTGTCATTTGAAAGTAGCATTCATAGTAGAGACCTAAGGATTACTTTAAAGAAGCACTTAAAGATTTTCAAGATAGTGCCTCAAATTGCAGGAAGTCTATATTATTTTTCAGAATAGACTTGTAGATCTTCAGCAGTTACTCCTCCAGATACTAATGTACTAAGTAATCTACTGTTTGAGGGGCTTTCAGAGAAAAGGTGCTTTGTAAATATATAAAATTGCTTATACTGAAATAAAATAAATCCTTTAGGTACTCTAAGATTATGTACTACTAATATTTTATATATACATCCAACTGCTAATATGATTCTAAAGGAAAGAAAAGACAAGATCAAGAGTGCACTTTTCAAATGAATTTTGTAGAGAAAAAGACTAAAAATGTTTACTGTATTAAAGCACTGCATTAAGAATTCTCAAGTTAAGTTTCTGAAAATAAACACTTTTTTTGAAATGGAATAAAAAGATTGCACTGGAAGCAGAGTCATGGAGGAAACAGAAGAAAGCTAACATTCATTCACCATCAGCCATGTTACTTCATCTCATTTAACGCATGCAACAATCCCATGAGGTGGGTGGTATTATCCCCATTTAACAGAAGAGAAAACTGAGGCCCGGAGAGGTGAAGTAACTTGTCTGAGAGCACACAGCAAGTCTGTTATCAAACAGAGGCCTATTTAACTCCAAGCTCCATGTTCATTCCAGATCTATCCCTTGTGCTGACACCAAAAATCTGAGTACTCCTGAATGTGTCATTTACCTTATTCATGTCGTGTGTCTGTTCAGTTGCATTTGGCTGCAAGTAATAGAGTAACTCACTAACACCAGTTTACACAATAAATACATCTAATTTTCTCACATAATAAAAAGTTTAGAAGGATGTAGTTACAGGGAAGGGACCACAGCTCAGGCCTCCAGTTCTATCTTTCCACTATGCTGCCTTCCATGAGCAGGCGATGTCTCTCTTAGTCTAAAATGTTCTTAGCAGCTCCAAGCATCACACCATCACCTGACAACTTCCAAAAATAGGAAGTGAATGTAGGGAAAATACTTTCTGTATATATGCCTCTCTCTTTGATCAGAGAGGGAAATCTTTCCCAGAAGTCTCCCAGTGAACTTCCCCTTGTTTCATTGACCCAAGCTAGGCCACACAGACACCTATAAATATGGCAAGAGGAATGAGATGACCATGCTTGGCTTGGACCAGTAATGATAATGACTAGGGACACCTTCCTTGAGATCAAGAGCTCTTGCCTAGAAAGCCTGACACAAGCAGGGTTCTGCTATCAAGTAAGACATAAAGACAGGAAGGCCAATGAGCAGGCACCGAACAGTGTTTGCCCCAGCCATCCATTTCCCTATCAACAAGTAAACACGTTGCTCTGGGCCACCTCTTAGTGAGATTGAGGAGAAGACTGTAGCTGCAGTTAAAAAACAAAGCAAAGCAAAAGCCTGAGGCATATAAATACACATAATCAACACATGCACTGTTAGCTCAAACTCCCAAATAGTGCTCCTTCCCCATCTCTCAAACTACACTTGTCTTTTTGTAAATTCTTTTCTCCATCAAAACTGTCCTTGACATTCCTTTTAAACTAATGTTTATAGATGGTGGTTCTAGGCATGGGAGGAGATAGATAGGTCCTTGTCCCTCTCTGGTCTCCCTCCTCTGTCCACCTTACCATTGTAACATCTGATCTCAATCACTCACTCTGGATTGATGAAGTTATTTTGTCCCATGCTATTCATAGAAAGAAATAAGATACAGGGGAAATGATAGTCTGCTGCAGTAAGATAACAGATTCAGAATATTTTTTCCATCTCATTTCTAAGATAATTATATTTAACCTCCAATCTATCACAATCAGAAATTTTTCGACCACATTTTGTATTGTGCTAAAAAAAATCAACGGTAGTCATATTTTTCAAAGCAGCTGTCAGATTTAATCTTGTAACAGTTTATTGACTTGAAACTCCTTAAATAATGGTTTGGGGATCTGTACTGTAGCAAGAATTTTCATTTCTTATTTTGGATTCAATATTGTAACATCAGCCTTCTACCTTAAGGAAATGTAGAAACCGAATGCTTTTCAAAATGTTTCATAACCTTTCTAAAATTGCAGCACTTTATTAAAATGGCATTTAAACTGTTTTTAAAATGTACCTTGGATTCTTGATAACACTATTATCTTGATAACACATAGATTTATTTTCCTATCTGTATAGGAAACGCTGTGGGTTTTTTTCCACAAATTTTTCCAAAAGACTTATGGCAGGCCATCTTTATCTCTCCAGTGCAGTGACTCAATCATCATTTCAAGTTTTTCATCTTTTCTTTTAAAATACGGAAAAAATTGAGCACCTGACTCTTCTGTACAAGTAGCAACTCCATTTGTCTCCTCAAAAAAAAAAAAAAAAATGAAGTGGAGAAAAAGTAGTTATCTTTGGAAGACAATCAGTACTCACTGTTGACCACCAATCTAGAATATCTCACCTCAACTTGGTCTCAGCAGCCTTGGGGGAGGAAAGGCAAAAAGGCACTCAAATTATCAGAACTAATTGCCTCCTATTTGGCCTTGATTTTGCCTTCATTTATCCATGTAGTCATCTGCTCACTCACTAAATGTGCCCCTCTTATGTGCCAGGCACTGACTGTTCTAGGCATTAAGGAGACAACAATGCACTAGACAAAGATCTCTGCCCTCAAAGAGCTTATGCACACTGTGTATTGGGGAAAACTGACATCATTCAGTGAAAACACAGAGAGTAAAAGCATTAAAAAACTTTAAAGTGATTCCAGAGTGGTTCAACATCCTCAATGGGTTGATGAAATCTCTGGGACCTAGAGGACCTAAAGTCACACAGCTGGTCCATGGGGCCGGATACAGAACCTATATCTCCCGAATAATCATTGCTAATGTTTACTAAGTGCACTGTGCTTTACATGTATAGGTTGAACCATACAAAATTGCTGATATTTGATTGGTTTTCACCTACAGAAATGAGAAATTCAGAAAGTTCCGCCTATTTTTATCACATTAAACGCTCACAATTCTTTAAAGTCAATAATACATTATCTCCAATTGACACGTGGAGAAAATTAGGCAGAGAGAGGTTAAGTGACATATCCATTTGATATGACTGAGTTTTGAACTTGGATCTGTTTGATGCTAGGGCCAGAGCTTTTGGCTCTATACTATGCTGCTTCCTGAGTTAGTGGCTGTTACTTTCCACTGTGCTGTCTCTCACTCCAGGAATCATACAATCAGTGAAACATTTAAAAGCAGAAATCCGAAGAAGAGCAAATGAATGTCCGTATAATGGATTTCATTAGAACAGAGCAAAGCCATTGATTTCATCTTCCAAATGGAAATCTCCAAAAAGAGACTGGTGTTTCTAGTAAGAAGTACATCAAAGGCCTTTGTCTTAGGTGAAGGAGGGGTAATGAGAAATCAAAATCATCATGATGGAAATTTGAACTCTTCGATGGTCTGGAGCACCACCTTCTTTCTGTTCAGGAATATTTGTTTAGTTTGCTTCATGACAATAGAAAAGCCTCTCCCCTTATGAATCCCAAAGAGAACACTGAATGACATGAGGGCAACCGTCAAAATCCTTAGGTTTGCTTGGGTTATGGTGTAGAGGCAAAATTCAGTTGCTTACCAGTAATTTTTTTTTTAGAACTAAACATGTCTAACTGGTTCTTTTCAAATTTACCAATCAGATAAATCACTTTACTTCCCCTGGGGCCAAAGAAGAGAAGAACTTACTGTTAATTCCCGGGCAAAAAGAAAAAAAAAATGCACTGACAAATATTTCAAATCTATATCATGCCTGTTAACAGACAAGTTATTGGGGTAGGAGTCGTGAAGAAATTAGCCAAAGACAAGAAGGCCTTCAGAAGATGTGTTTGTTGTTGATGATTTGTAATTGTTTATTTCATTGAACGAAAAGATTTTTCTTTCTTCGACACAAATCTTTATAGCCTGTCCCCGCTCTGCACACCCTACCCAGCCTGCCCTGTTAAGCAACTAGCAAAACTCAAAAACGAGCCCCAGGCCTCACTCAGATTGACCTGCAGTGTCCCCTGAAGTGCAGGCATTATAATGAACATAATGATGGCAGTTAAGGGAAGAGTGTGGCTTGTTCCATTCCTTTTGATTAGACATAAAACAGAAACATATGTTTTTACCACCCTTCTCATCTTTGGCAGTATTTTTCTGTCATGTTGTATAGGGACAATGTAGCTTCATGAACAACTTTTTCTTACAAAATGTGAGCTTGCAAAACAATGCAAATATCTATCGATAGAGAAATGGATAAGTAAGTTACAGTGCATCCTTCAATAGATGCCTATACATCCCGTGAAAAGCAGGAAGTAGATCTGTATATATCCACATGGAAAGATCTTTGAAATATGATATTAAGTGAAAAAATGGGACACAGAACAATATGTATATTACAATCCCATTTGCGTAAAAAAAAAAGGAAAGAAAACCAAAGATACATATATATGAGCAAATAAAGTCTATAAGAAAACACAAGAAGCTATTGATAGGCCAGGTGTGGTGGCTCATGCCAGTAATCCCAACACTTTGGGAGGCCCAGGCGGGCAGATCCCTCGAGCTTAGGAGTTCGAGACCAGTCTGAGCAACATGGCAAAAACCTATCTCTACAAAATACAAAAAAAAAAAAGAAGAAGAAGAAGGTATTGACAGCGGGTGTGACCTCGGGGTGGCGAAGGGGACAGAGGTGTTTTCATTTGGTCCTGTACTGTTTGAGGAGGTGTGTTTGAGGAGGTGTTTTGTTTGTTTGTTGTTTGTTCAGGATTTTGTTTGGTTTTGTTTTGTTTTATTTTGCAATGACTATGTGACTTTTGTAAATTTAAAAGACATTTTAAAGAGTTAATAATAAAATCTGTATTTGTAATAATATGCAAGTGGAAAAAAGAGAGAGAGAGCTGAAGTGAGCCAGAAATTTGTCTTTTTAAGAAGTATCCCAGGCAATTCTGATGCAGGTGCTCCAAGAATTATACATGTATTTTAAATTTATATTTCACTTAAAATTTTTAACATTTTGACACGTTTCCTCTGTCTCTCTGGATACATGTGGTGTGTGTGTGTGTAAATTCTGGAACACTGAAAAGTTGCAGACATTTGTCATTTGTTGACAGAAAGAGTCAAACCCTGTAAAATATTTGGAGACTTATTCTGAGCCAAATATGAGTGACCGTGGCCTGTGACACATCCTTCAGGAGGTCCTCAGAACATCTGCCCAGGGTGGTTGGGGAACAGCTTAGTTTTATACATTTTAGAGAGGCATGAGATATCAATCAAATGTATTTAAGAAATATATTGGTTTGGTCCAGGAAGGTGGGACAACTCAAAGCAGGGCAAGGGATGGAGGGGGGCGTTCTAGGCTATAGGTGAATGTAAACATTTTCTGGTTGACAATTAATTGGTTGAGCTTGTCTAAAGACCTGGGATTCATAGAAAGGGAATGTTCAGGTTAAGGTAAAGATTGTGGAGCCCAAAGTTCTTTTCAAGTCTTATAGTGACTGCCCTTAGAGACAATAGATGACAAATGTTTCCTGTTCAGATCTTAATCTCTTTGGGATTGGGAGGATCTGGAAGAAAAATATCTAGCTATGTTAATAGAGATTTTTTTTTTTTTTTTTTTTTTTTTGAGACGGAGTCTCGCTCTGTCACCCAGGCTGGAGTGCAGTGGCGCAATCTCGGCTCACTGCAAGCTCCGCCTCCCGGGTTCACGCCATTCTCCTGCCTCAGCCTCTCCGAGTAGCTGGGACTACAGGCGCCCGCCACCACGCCCGGCTAATTTTTTTTTGTATTTTTAGTAGAGACGGGGTTTCACCATGGTCTCGATCTCCTGACCTCGTGATCAGCTCGCCTCGGCCTCCCAAAGTGCTGGGATTACAAGCGTGAGCCACTGCGCCCGGCCTAGAGATTTTTTATAGATGTAAATTTTCCCCCACAAAGAACGGCTTTGCAGGGCCATTTCAAAATATGGCAAAGAAACATGTTTCGGGGTAAAATATTTTTATTTTCTTCCTTGTCTCGTAATGTTATGCCAGAGTCAGGTTGGAAAGTCACAATATATAGGGTTAAATAAAACCCATCTGATGAGAATTTATGATTTGTAGGCCATGACTCCCCAGGCCCCTTAGATAGGAATTTGGGTAAGATAAAAAAAATCAGAGTTTAGTCCTCCTATTTTAACAGCACTTCAACCCTAAATGCTTCAGCATGTATCTTCTAAAAACCATAAGCACAATGTCACTATCATACCCAAGACATTTAACATCAAATCAGTAATGTTAAAAACAGCCAAAATTCATATTTCTCAAACTGTCTCACAATACCTTCAATAAATTGTTTACTGTGATTTTTTTTTTTTTTTTGAAACAGGGTCTCACTCTGTCACCCAGACTGGAGTGCACTGGCACAATCTTGGCTCACTGCAACTTCCACCTCCTGAGTTCAAGAGATTCTCCTGCCTCAGCTTCCTGAGTAGCTGGGATTACAGGCACGAGCCACCATATCAGGCCAATTTTTTGTATTTTTGGTAGAGACTGGTTTTCACCATGTTGGCCGGGCTGTTCTCAAACTCCTGACCTCAAGTGATCTGCTCGCCTCGGCCTCCCAAAGTGCCGGAATTACAGGCGTGAGCCACCACACCCAGCAGCTTACTGTGATATCTAATTAAGAATCCTGCATTGCATTTAGTTATCATATCTCTTTTGTCTCCTATGAAACAGCAGCTCTCCACCCCACCCCATCTCCTACCGTTATGAGGACCATATTTTGGGAAGAATTGCTCTATGGCTGGAGTTCTTGTTGCACTTTCCCCCCTCATTCTATTCTCTTTCTCTTCCTGGTGTTTGTAGCATTTCCTGTTTTCTGCCACCATTCTCTTTTGGACCCACTACATAAGGATGTTGCGCTTCTCTGACTCCATATTCATATCAAGATCACCAATGGCTGCCATGTTCCCCCAGTGACCTCTACATTTCTAAATCCAATGGCCAATTTTGAGACCTTAACTTACTTGACCCATCAGCAGCATTTGACGCAGTGCAGTGGGTCACTCCCTCTTCTTTGCTACACTTTCCTTAGCTTTTAAACCACCATCGCCCACCTTGGTCTCTTCCACAGCCTCCTTGGCTATTTAGTCCTCACTTTTCTGATCTTTAAACATTGGAGTAGACCAGGGCTTGGATATCTGCTTTCCACCTCTCCTCACTTCCCTGCTCATATTCTACCTTCTTACAGTCTGTTATCAACACAACAGTCAGAGTGACCCTTTTAAACTTTAAGTTAGATCATGTTCCTCCTCTCCCCCTCTCAAAACACTCCAGTGGCTGCTGTCACAGGGTTCTTCCTCCATAATTCCAACTCTCACTGGGCTCAGGTAATGCTGCTTCTTCTCCGAGCCCCTCCAGGCCTAGGGTTTCCCTGGACCCACCCTATCCCTGCTATCTCTGTGACCTTATGTCCTATTGCTCTTCCCCTCTGATCACTCTACTCCAGCCACACAATACTCCTGATGTTTCTCAAGTATGTTTCTCCCTCAGGCCTCTGTTTTTGCACCAGATAGCCACATTAGTTACTCCTCACTTCCTTAAGGGGCCTGCCCAAAGGTTACGTTCTCTGAGAGTCTTCCTTCTCTACTCTCTGTAAAATAGCCACCCCCTTTCCACCCTGCGGGCCACCCCCCAGCTCTCTTACTCTGTCTTATTTTCTCCCCATCATCATCTGGCATATTATGGATTCATTATTAAGTTGTTTATGGGCCTATCTCTCTGCACTGAAATGTAAGCTCCAACAGGGAAGAAGTCATATTTTGTTGACAGTTGTAGCCCCAGTGTCTGGCCTGGCACATAGATGGCCTTGAAGAAATATTTTGAATGAGTGATTGACTGTATCATATATAGTTATATAAACACATAGAAGATCTGTAACCACACTGAACTGGTCATAGTGGGTACCTGTGGGGAGTGGGATTACAGAAGGAGAACTTTCACTTTTTACTTCATAGGCTTCTCTACTATCTGAAAGTTTATAGCAAACATATCTCATCTTTGTAATTAGAAAAATACCAAAATAGGGATTATTAAAAGTAAAAGAGCTTGAAAGAGCCAAGAAACTGCTTAGCAGAACATATCAGGCAGCAGGTGGCAGGATTGCCTCAACTTCTGCTTCCCTCTGCCGGGATAGTGTGCACCAGAGCCCAAGTACATGCCGGCCAGGCACTGGCAGAATGCCAGGAAGAGTGGTGTGAATATGGGGCAAAGGGCTGCAATTAACATACAGCATCGTGTGGCCCCTGGCCATCAGTGGCTGCGGACTTACTTCACATTTGTAAAATCTTCTTCGTGGCTTCCTGCATGCTTTGATTCATGGGATTCTACGGCATTGCCCCGCCTTTGAGAACCCCAAGGAAATTCCTGCAGCTAACTTCCGGACAGTCAACCAGGCATTCAAATTTACCAGTGTCAGTGGGCTCTAGAATGACCTCTGCTTCAGGTTGCTAAGAATTTCCCAGGTACTAGCTGAGGAGTTTGGGATTATTGTTTTGAAGCCTTCGTAGGTTCATGACTGTAGTCTGTGTACATCTATATGAATGCATATTTGAAGAAGAAAAATCTAGAAAAATGTGTTCATTAGACACTTTTCCCTCACCCATTTCATCAAGGTTCTTCTCCATTTTATAAGAGCTGCCCTCACCAAAGGCATTTCTAAGCAGGATGGTTTTGTCCTTGCCAACATAAGCCAATGGTTAAATGAACGATACCTTGATATGCAGACGAGGCAGAAGGCAGAAGGGCGAGGCAGTGCTCTTGCTGCCAGCCAAATCTGACTATCTTTTGTGCCACTCTGCTTCCAGGATCTGCTGCAAAGCCCACCTTGGGTTAAGATTTTGCTCTAAGATCCCCTTCCCTGCCAAAACCTGCCACACTGAGACATGCACACGTGTGCACACACATGTTGATGCACACGTGTGCACACACATGTTGATGCACACACACACACCTAGCTCTGGCCAGGAAGCTCATAAGAAGCCTTTGCCCCTCTTTATTTTACCCTGTTACCGGGCACCTCTTCCTTCACTCACTCCATGCTGCCCGCTGGCCCCAGTGCTGCTAAGCCAATGTCCATCATCCTGCTGAACTTCCACTGTTGCCATTTGCCTCCCTCTGCACTCCAAACTCCTGACTCTATACCCATTCTGCATAGGCTTCAGTCAGGGCTCCTTTGGACTCAAGGAACAGAGACCCATTCGAGCTGGTTCAACAACAAGCTGTGGGTGTTGGTGGGGCAGGAAGGTGGGGCACAGGTCAGGTAAAGAGACCAAGATCTCATGGCACTCCCAAGACAGCCACCATAGTGGGACCTGGAACAGGTAGCAAGGCAGCTACAATTTCTGGTTCTCTCTCCAGAGGCCCATGATATTTCTCTTGGTGTCTCTGCTCCTCACTGTATACCTGCTCCATTCTCCTCTTTCTACTGACTGATCTCCTCAGAACTTTTGCCCATACATGGCCCCTCACGTTTGACCGAGCTCCATGTCTGTATTATAGCCTTTCAGTTTCAGTATATTAGTCTTTCAGACTCCCAGACTCTTCGCCTTCCAATACCATACCCTCAAGAGAGAAATCCGATTTCCCAAGCTCCAGACCACAGAAGTTCTACATAGAGCATGAACCTACCTAAAAGGGGGCCACCGTCAGATCAGATGATCACCAATCCTGCTGCAATCAGACAAGACTGGGAGCGGGGGCAGTTTCTATAGACATTTAGCGTCCCAGGAGTGATGAGCAGATCCCCTATGGGTGGGCAGGGAAATTATAATCATCTCTAGTACAGTAGGCCTGGAAACTGGTCTGGTGAAAATCTAGACCCAAGGGCTCTGTCTACCTACCAGTTTTTTAAAATCTTGCGTGATATTCATGTGTCCCACTTAGTCTTAGAAACTCCCAGAATTTTCAGATCCTAAGCCCCATCAGGATGATGCCTGTCCTAGCCCCTGTTCACTGGTCCCCATTGTTTCCATTTAAGTTTCTTTGTTGAAACAATATGCAGTCTATTCATACAATGGAATATTATTCAGTCATAAAAAGGAATGAAGTACTGATACATGCTACAGCATGGATGAACCTTGAAAATATTATGCTATGCAAAAGCAGCAAGATGCAAAATACCACATACTATATTATTTCTTTTATTTATTTGTTTATTTATTTATTTATTTATTGAGATGAAATCTCACTCTGTTACTCAAGCTGGGGTGCAGTGGCACAATCTCAGCTCACTGCAACCTCCACCTTTTAGGTTCAAGCGAGTCTCATGCCTCAGCCTCCCAAGTAGCTGGGACTACAAGTGCATGACACTACGCCTGGCTGGCTGGCTAATTTTTATATTTTGTATATATATATATATTAGTAAAGACGGGGTTTCACTATGTTGGCCAGGTTGGTCTTGAACTTCTGACCTCAAGTGATCCGCCCACCTCAGCCTCCCAAAGTGCTGAGATTAGAGGCATGAGCCGCCACCCCTAGACATATGATTTCATTTATATGAAAGTCTAGAATAGAGAAACATAAAGAGACAGGAAGAAGATTAGCAGTTGCTTAAGGCTGGGAGGCTTGGCGATAGAATGAGATAGCCAGAGGATACACAGTTTCTTTTTGAGGTCATGGAAATTTTCTAAAGTTGGCTGTGGTGATGATTGCACAGATCTGTGCGTATATAAAAATTCACATCTCTCAAAATTTCAGAGGCAGAACTGCAAAAAGACTTTTCTAGGACTGCTGAGAAATATTTAAGTAAAAGAAAAATATTAGACACTCTCTAGCTTCCAATAAGCTTTGCCTGGGCATAAGATAACTCATGAAATAGACAGAGGTACAAATCCCAGCAAAACATAGTCAAGCATCGTAGTGAAATTCCATGCCAGAGCTCACGATTCTCCCACACTAGTAGGAAGAATGACAGTGTAAGGGGATATATGCATGGATGATGGCATCAGATTTTGCCAAGGAGTTGGTGGAGCTTAACAGAGCAATTGCTTTTGCCTCTGAGAAGTATCATATTTAGGTCAAAACAGCCAATGTTAGGCAGGGGGTGGCAGGAAGGGCATAACTCTTTATTTTGGAAGGCAGAGCATGGCTCAACTTGTTTTACTGACCGAGTGATTTTCCATGTACAGTGGTCATCCCTTATCTGCAGTTTTGCTTTCCGCGGTTTCCGTTACCTGAGGTACAGTACAATAAGATATTCTAAGACAGCCAGATACGTTGGCTCTTCCCTGTCATCCCAGCACTTTGGGAGGCCGAGGTGGGTGGATCACCTGAGGTCAGGAGTTTGAGACTAGCCTGGCCAACATGGTGAAACCCCGTCTCTACTAAAAATACAAAAATTAGCCAGACGTGGTGGCACATGCCTGTAATCCCAGCTATTCGGGAGGCTGAGGCAGGAGAATAGCTTGAACCCGGGAGTCGGAGGTTATAGTGAGCCAAGATCATGCCACTGCACTCCAGCCTGGGTGACAAAGCGAGACACCGTCAAAAAAAAAAAAAAAAGATATTCTGAGAGAGAGAGAAAGATCACATTCATATAACTTTTATTGTAGTATATTGTTATAATTTTTCTATTCTCTTGTTAGTTATTGTTGTTAGTCTCTTACTATGCCTAATTTATAAATTAAACTTTATCATAGGTATGTATATATAGAAAACAACATAGTGTATGTGGTACTGTCTGCGGATTCAGGCATCCACCAGGAGTCTTGGAACGTATCCCCCGTGGATAAGGCGGAGGGACACTACCGCAACAGCAGCATCTGTAGAACTTCATTCAGGATAGCTATTATCCCATAGTATTTATAAAGGTAAGCAGAGCAGTGTCGTGTTTCTACAACTAACAGCATAAAAGAAAAACAGGGAAAAGATCTGTACAGAGGGGGTGTGTCATGCAAGAAAAAAAAAAAACTAGAGGGCAAACTTTTTTAAGAGTGACTCCCAGAAAGCCTTATTTATTTATTTATTTATTTATTTATTTATTTATGAGACTCGCTCTGTCGCCCAGGCTGGAGTGCAGTGACACAATCTCGACTCACTGCAACTTCCGCCTACCAGGTTCAAGCAATTCTCCTGCCTCAGCCTCCCAAGTAGCTGAGATTACAGGCGCCCAACACCGTGCCGGGGTAATTTTTGTATTTTTTGTAGCGACGGGGGTTTCACCATGTTGGTCAGGCTGGTCTCAAACTCCTGACCACAGGTGATCTGCCTGCCTCGGCCTCCCAAAGTGCTAGGATTACAGGCATGAGCCCCAGCGCCCGGCAAGCCTAACTTATATTACTCAGCTCTCAGTTTAAAAGTTCAGCATGTCTGTTAGGAGTTTTCAAATTTATTCAGCCATTAAACACTTTAAAATTATAATCTATTGCGAACACACCAACAGGTGTCCATGGATAGCACATGCAGATAGCAGAAAGCAAAACATAGTTTTCACAATTAGTTGTTGCTTACAAATATGACCAGGATGTGATTCATATGCTGATTTAGTCTTTATTACAAAATTGTGTGTGTGTGTGTGGGTGGGGGGCAGGGTCTCACTCTGTCACCCAGGCTGGAGTGCAGTGGCACAATCTCCGCTACTGCAACCTCTGCCTCCTGGGTTCAAGCAATTCTCCTGCCTCAGCCTCCAAAGTAGCTGGGATTACAGGTGTGTGCCACCATGCCCGGCTAATTTTTGTGTTTTTGGTAGAGACAGGGTTTCACCATGTTGGCCAGGCTGGTGTCGAACTCCTGGCCTCAAGGAATCTGCCTGCTTTGGCCTCCCAAAGTGCTGGGATTACAAGCATGAGCCACCGCATCTGGCCAAGAATTTTTAAATAGAGAAATTAAATCAAGTTAAGTGTATCAAAACATGATGTTGAGTACCTTAAACATATACAATAAAAATTAATAATAAATCTTGCCTACTTCCATTGGGCAACTTCTTGTTGCATCTAAAAATAAGAAATTAAATCACTTTAATACTAAAAACTGCAAAATATAACAAGATAGAGCAATATATATTTACATTTTTGTATGAAATATGACACAGAACACAAAACATTTACACACGAGAACAGGGAACGGTTCCTTCTCAAAAGATATCCCATAACACCCATTTAATATTAAGAATGAAGTTCCATTATCCTTATGTCAGGTACAGTATTACATTTATTCCTCAGTTTGCTTTTTCTTGTTTTACAAAGGTCTGTGTAGCAAAAGGAAGAACACAAAATGCTTATTTTGCAGCATTTCCAACTCTTAGATTAGACTGCTCCCAGACTCATGAATTATTTCATAAGCTGTTGAAATAGCTACTTCTCTCCAATTTTTAGAAAGTGGGGCTGGGATGGACCATCCCTACTTAGAAGTATTCTGGTTTTTTGTTTGTGTGATACAGACACAGTCTGAGAGACATAAATCTCTGCTTCTGGTGTTAAAATTCCTTCTTTCCATCACAGGCTCATGGAGAATGAACAGATGAAAAACACACATTTAATAGACAAGACACAATGCATTATATGACAAATATATGTAACTGGAATGATAGCCACTGCCTGTCCCCTCATCTCTCTATGTCAGAGTTGCTAGGACAGAAAAATCCTCATTCAGCCTCCATTCCCAGAGATTGCAGGAGAGAGCTGGTCCCTGGAATTTGACCTGGCCTCCAAAATAAAGAAAATGTTTTCCATGTCTTCTGCTAGTTTTGGGGGTTGGTGACTCTGGGATAGGCCTACTTTTTATGCCTCTGGAATGCCCTTCTCCCTTGCCCCTTTGGGCACAGTCTGAAAGGGGAAGCAGAGCTCGGCAGGGCCAGCTGGGCAGGTTTTGTGAAGCTTTGGAAAAAATTTCTCTCCTTTCCAGTATGAATCAGACTGGACCATTCCTGATAACTAATGGGGACCCATGAGAGGTATTAATCCAGGAGAAGCAGATCATCTCCTAAGGGTATGAGCTCTCGAGTCAGGCTGCCTAGGTTCAAATCTACCATTTACTAACTGTGTGACCTTGAACAACCTTGAGGTTACTAGCTGTGTAAACTCCCTGAGCCTCAAGTCCATCATCTGTAAAATGTTAATAAAAATAGTCCTTACATGATGGAGTCATTGTGACAATTAAATTGCTACATCTCATTAATTCTAAGGCATCATTGATTATAAGATAAACCATTATTTTATGTACCACTAAGAAAGAAAATAACAAGTTGCCCCTTAAACTCTATATGCCAGTGATTTTGAGACACATCCTGGTTTCAGAAATGTTAAAATGTGGGCCAGGAGCGGTGGCTCACACCTGTAATACCAGCACTTTGGGAGGATGAGGCAGGCCGATCACTTGAGGTTAGGAGTTCGAGACCAGACTAGCCAACATGGTGAAACTCTGTCTCTACTAATAATACAAAAATTATTTTGTGGTGTGGTGTGGTCGGTGTGGTGGGTGTGGTGGTGCGTGCCTGTAATCCCAGCTACCAGGGAGGCTGAGCCACAAGAATCACTTGAACTTGGAAGGTGGAGGTTGCCGTGAGCCGAGATCATGCCACTGCACTCCAGCCTGGGCGACAGAGTGAGACTTTGTCTCAAAACAAAACAAAACAAAACAAAACAAAACAAAAGTTAAAATGTGAAATAGATGCATTTATTTCAGAATCAATGAGATACAGTAGTTAATACTGATCAAGTACTTAGAGCAGTGCCTGGCATATAGCAAGTGCTCAAAGGTTGCTGTGATGCGGTGTGATTTCCCTAAAGCAAGCTTGTCCAACCCGTGGCCTACAGGCCACATGTGGCCCAGGACAGCTTTAAATGTGGCCCAACACAAATTCGTAAACTTTCTGAAAACATTATGAGATTTTGTTTTGCAATTTTTTTTTAAGTTTATCAGCTATCGTTAGTGTTAGTGTATTTTATGTATGGCCCAAGACAATTTTTCTTCTTCCAATGTGAAAGATGGGACACTCCTGCCCTAAAGGAAGGTAGCAATTCCCACCTTGAAAATGGAGGCCTTATTGAGAAGGGCGGCCCCACAGCCTTCAACAGGGGAGAGCAAGGCTAGGAACTGGGCATGCTCACAAAGGACCTTTGTGTAGGGATAAATTATTTCATGTTTTTCTGTTGCACAACACAAAGGCAAAAGCCATTTTGAGTGTACAGTTTTGCATCCTTCCCTCCCTCATTGTAATCCTCTTAGTTACCCTTACTCCCAACCCTTCGGTACAGTCCAGTGCTCCTACAGAACTCTGTGGCGAGCTTGTGGGGATTACTAGAGTGAGCAGTTAAGGGGAGAAGGTCCTGCACCACATTTGATGTGGGGCTGAGGTCTAGGCAGAGGAGTGGCGGCGCATCAGGAAAGGCCACCGTTCAGGAGATCCATGTGGTGACAAGCGCAGCTCAGAGGTGATCAGTGGCCTGCAAGGAAAAATCACTGTGAGTGGCCTGGAGGGATCTAAACTCAGAGAAGTGGCTGCCCAGTGACCATCTGACTGAGGAGTAAGTGTGAGAGGACAAAACCTCTTTCCCCAAGATTTTAGGGAAAAAGTGACCATTGGGGTGGCAGAAGTGACAAGTCCTTAGGTCACATAGATAATAACATTATAAGACAATATGCACAATCTAGACCAGCAGTCATTAAATCAGGTCACTATCTTTATTTTCTCACTTATAAAAAGCATGTTTCAGCCAGGCGTGGAGGCATGATCACGCCTGTAATCCCAGCACTTTGGGAGGCCAAGGCGGGTGGATCACTTGAGGTCAGGAGTTCGAGACCAGCCTGGCCAACATGGTGAAACCCTGTCTCTACTAAAAATACAAAAAAAAAAAAATGCTTGGTGGGGTGGCATGTGCCTGTAGTCCCAACTACTCAGGAGGCTGATGCATGAGAATTTCTTGAACTCAAGAGGTAGAGGTTGCAGTGAGCCGAGGTCATGCCACTGCACTCCAGCCTGGGCAACAGAAAAAGACTCTGTTACAAATAAATAAATAAACACATTTTTTTCACATCTTATCATTACTGAAATCAGACTGTATAATTATGATGATGGTGGTGGTGATGATGATGATAATAATAGTTAACACTTAGGTACAACTTAATATATGCCAGGCACTATTCCAAGTGCGTTATCTGTATTAGCTCATTTACAACCCTATAAGCATAGTTATTATACTATTTTTGACAGTTGGGGAAACTGAGGCACAGAAATCTTAAGTTCTCTGAGGTGTCACACCCCCACACCCTCACATACCCACACACACCCTTATTAGGTGGCAGAGGTAGGCAGAGTCAATGACCCTAACCATGACATCCAGCTAATTTTTGTATTTTTAGTAGAGACAGGATTTTGCCATGTTGGCCAGGCTGGTCTCAAACTCCTGGCCTGAAGTGATCCACCCATCTCGGCCTCCCAAAGTGCTGGGATTACAGGTGTGAGCCACCGTGCCTGGCTCCAAAAGCTGTTTTGAAACCAATTATGCCTCTTAAGATACCCGGTGGTATCTTATAATTGAGGAAATCCAAATAGTGGTTAAGTGGTACCTATGGTCCAATTCCAGGCCCACCTTCAAGCATTGTGGAACTCTGAGGTACAGTATTGTGTGGTGGCAAATAACACAGGTGGTGGCCTCTCTCTAGTCTGTGTTCAAGTTCTAGCTATGCCACTTACAAGCTGATTAAGCTTGGGTGAGTTTTTAAATCCCACTGATCCTCAGTTTCCTGTAAAATAAACATGATCCTAACATTTTCTATTTCACAGAGCTACTGTGCAGATAAAAAGAGACAATTCTGGTGAAATTCCTTGAACACAGCAAGTGCTTTATAAAGAGAAACCATTTTTACCCTTCATTTGACTTCCTGGTGTGCTCAGATGAGGGGCCTTCCCCTCAGTGTTCAGTAAAAGGGGCGGTTCTGATGTGTTGAAGACTGGTGTCTTTTAAATAGGGGAGCTCATTGGTCACCTCAGGCTTTTTATACTCTTCTCAATGCTTGACAGTGCACAACCAAGTATAAAGTGATCGCTAAAAAGGCCCGCACGCACCTGGAGAACCACTGCTACCACAAACCGGGCACAAACTTGTCCCAGATGGGAATGGGTAACATTTGCTCCCTCAAACACAAAAACAGCTCCTCTAGGTTTTTGCTTCACATCGTCCAAATTTTTGAATGTTTGAAACCTGACTTAGATTTGTGAGAAGCCCCAAAGGACTTTGTTAAGAAAAGCGAACACTCAAGCAAACAAAAAACAGGCACTACCATCTTATTTATTTTTATTTCTTTTTATTTTTTATTTTTTGAGACAGGGTCTGGCTCTGTCGCCCAGGCTGGAGTGCAGTGGTATAATCTTGGCTCACTACAACCTCTGCCTCCTGGGCTTGAGTGATCCTCCCGAGTAGCTGAGACCATAGTCAAACGATGCCACACCCTGGCTAATTTTTGTATTTTTATTAGAGACTGGGTCTCCCAGTGTTGCCCAGGCTGGTCTCCAACTCCTGGGCTCAAGCCTGCCTTGGCCTTGCAAAGTGCTAAGATTACAGGCGTGAGCTACCGCGCCCGGCCTGGCACTACCATCTTGAAGCAACAGATGGCCACATGCCGAGTAATAAACTGGAAATTAATGACTCAAGTACTGAAGTGACCCCTAATTAAAGAGTAAAGAGGATGTCGGGAGTGGTCATCAGGCAAATTCCCCTTGTCTTAAATGTAAACTTATATCCTCTTGTTTTTCTCTTTGTGGAAAAGAAGACAAGATTTTAATCTTCCCCTGGGCAAAAACCCCCTTTATAGAGTCAGAATTTTAAAAAAGGGGTTTGGAAAGTATGGTCAGGAAGGGAGAGAAAACTGAACCAGATCACCTAAGTGATAGGTCTCTGAGAGGAAGGGAATGTAGAATTTGAGGTTGCACTCTTACTGAGTTTTCTTCTTTAAGGACATGTTGAAATTTACTTGTGGATTACAGTAAACAAGTACAAGTTTGGCACCCAGCTCCCTGGGACTCTTTGATCCCGTCATACTACAAATGCCAGTTAAGTTGTGCCTCTTCAGTTCCTGTTTTCCCTTTGACCTGTTCCTCCAGGAATGTGGACAGATCTTTGGTTTGAAGCTTCAGATTCTTCCCTTTAGCTTATATCCCTAGGGGCAAAACCCAAACTGCACCCAACCATCATACCCTTGCACCTAACAGAAAACTCATGACCCTATTATTATAAGCACACCGCTTCAATCAGCTAACGTAGCACAGCTAAGCCAACCCATTGAACTACAGAACTGTTTTCCCTAAGAGCCTGGGCAGGATTTCTCACTATATGTAATAACCAAACTCTGGGCTCTCATCCCAGTATTCAGCAAGATTTTGATTTGGCTCAGAGTTTCTGAAAATGAAATCAATAATCTCTAAAAAGTAGACTTTCTGCCAGGGCCATCTCTGGGCATGGTGCCCACTCAACTCATGGTTTTCAGATAACACTATGGTGCTCATTTGGGCTTCAGAAGTTCACAGTCCTGATTCTCTAAGGAAGGATCGGGTACGAAAAAACACTTGGGGGAAGTGTGTGGGTGGGTAACAAATAACTATAAGCCAGGGTAGACATTCCTCTAGGTAGGTTGAATCCTCAGAGGCTAAGTCACTGCCTCCAATATTTTCTGGAAATAGTTGTGGAGGAGGCAAATAATACATGAAATGAGTGGCAGAGGCAGAGTTGAAGCAAATACACAAAAGGAGCCAGAAACACTGAGATGTGGGTAACACCCGTCACAGACAGTGGGAGAAGCAGATTTAGATCCTGTCATACCATTCTGTAGCTGGACAAGTTAATTAACCTCCTTGGGCCTCAGTTTCCTAAACTGTAACATGGGTATAATAATCAGATAGCTACCTTACAGAGCTACTGCAAGATTAAATGTGTTTGTTACTATATAGAAAGTGATTCAAACACAGCCAAGCACATATTTAGTGATGTATATAATGTATATTGTTGCTGAATTCTAGATGTTTCTAGAATGTTCAATTGACTTTGGCTGCTATACCAAGTTGGCGAGTAGCCATTATTGACAAAACAATTCAAAGGCAGGTAAGAAGAGAGCCGCAGTGAGTAAAATTTCCCAATTCAGGTCATTGATTACTGCCTGCAAAATCTATTGTTGACATTGTTTTTGTGTTCTTGTTCTTCTACACACCCACATTTGAGGGGCAGGGGAAAGTGGGGAGTGTTTCCACATGGAAATTAAAGATTGAGATTGCTTATTTCGGGAAAAGCAAAAATAAACAATATGGAGGTCCAATTGGGGCTGTCCCCACCTACTTCCTAGGCAGCTTCATAGGAAGCTGGCACTGGCCCTTTGAGCAATGCGGGGTCATCTGAGTCTGGTTCTGTCACACACCTACTCTTTTCTATTCCACCATGTAACAAAGAACCAAGTCACCGTTCTTTGGTTACTGATCACTTTGATGAATGTCACTCTTTATTTCCTAGTAACCGTTTCCTTCCTCATTACTAAGCCCTACCAACCGAAGGCCTCCAAGCTCTTCCACTCTGACTCAGAACAAGAGGCCCGCATGGCAAGCCCATTGCCCTGAATCAGAGCTTTTCCAGTGTTTGTTGATAGGAAGGGAAGAACGCAGGTATGGCAACAGTGATCATAAGATCTGCAGCTTTGGAAACCTCTCAAACCAATTTCTAGTCACTCGTCATCTAAAGATTGTTCCTGAGGGGTAAAGCACTTTGATATGAAGGCGGAAATGATGACACAGTGGCTGCAAAGGGTTCCTTCTCTACCCCACCTCATCATCCACCCCACTCGGTTCCTCAGCCCACGTTTTGGTTCATCCCTCTGGATGGAGTGAAAAGGATTTGAGTAGTGTGGGTGCAACCCCTTTAGGTAGTACTTAAAATTTGAAGAGAATCCCAGATAGGGTGAGAAATCTCTAAAATGGACACCCAAGCCCTGTGACCTCTCATCTCCAAGCCTCAGGATGAAATGAGCTAGTTTAAGTGAAACCTTTCTTAATTATTCCAATGAAACCATCTTCCCCATCCTGGTCATCTAACCAATTATCCCATTTCATTTTCTTCATAATCTTTATTACTACCTGAAAGCATCTTGTTAATTTATCTATTTGATTATTGTTTGTCTACTCTCTCAATAATGTTTATGAGGACAGGGACTTTGTCCGTTTGTTCACTCCTGTATCTTTCAGTGCCTAGAACAGTGTCTGGAACACAATAGGTGCTTGATGAATATTTGTGGTGTGAATGAAATAATAATGAACTGAAATGATTTTTAAGCAAGGTCTCCTGAAAATAAATCATTCATCCTTCCCCATAGCCTTTGACAATTCAGACCCCAAACATTTTTTTATGGGGCAAACAGACTACCCTTTGTTCTCCTTTAACATTAACTAGCATGGGGATGTGGCAGTGATAGGAAGTGTGGGTCAGTTAGTCACCATCATGCAATGAACTTTATGTATGTATTTAAAAAATTTTTAATTTATGTGGGTACATAGTAGGTATATATATTTATGAGATACTTTAGGTATTTTGATACAGGCATGCAATGTGTAATAAGCACATCATGGAGAATGGGGTATCCATCCCCTCAAACATTAATCTTTTGTGTTACAAACAATCCAATTACACTCTTCTAGTTATTTTTAAATGTATGATTAAGTTATTATTGATTATAGCCACCCCGTTGTGCTATCAAACCCTAGGTCTTACTCATTCTTTAACTATTTTTGTATCCACTAACCATCCCCACCTCCCCCTCTACCCACCACCCTTCCCAGCCTCTGGTGACCATCCTTCTACTCTCTACCTCTGTGAGTTCAATTGCTTTGATTTTTAGATTTCACAGATAAGCAAGAATATGTGATGTTTGTCTTTCTGTGCCTGGCTTATTTCACTTCAATGGACTTTTGGTGAGAGGTAAGCTGAAGTACAGGCTGCCTAGAGGCCAAGACACTCTCCTGGATATGTATGAACTGGCTCAAGGCCGGAAGGGAACACTTTGCACTTCTAACATAATTGAAATGCTGAAGAGGAGTTTGAAAGATGAAGATAACAGGTCTCCGCATGACAACCCCACAGCTCTGAAAGTTCAAAGGTTTCCACTTTGTTAGATGTACACCTTTTAATGATCCCCCGCACTCTATGGCCTTTGCCCACGATAACCCTCACAACAGCAATAAGGTGTGTAGGTGGCAAGTATTATTAGGCTCACATACAGGCGGAGAAAGTGAGGCACAACCAAGGCGGAGTAAGGGTGAGGCAAGCCAGGTGAATCAACCACTTCTCTTACTGTTTACTCCATTCGAGTTGCCACTCATTGAGTGCCTACTTTGTACAAGGCATAATGCTTGAGCAATGTCAACCACTAGCCCACGTTATTTCTCCCACTCAGACAGGCCTAGGTTTGCTTGGCTCAGGACGAGGAAAGGCTTCTGCAATAGCTTAGAAGCTGCACGTGAGCATGCAGCCGCAAAAGAACAGAGCTGGGAAGACCAAAGCCCCTGAGGTGATACCCAGTGCTTAAGAAGGGTGGGTTTCCTATGTAGAATGAGAGGAATCTTCTGCTTGGTTTGTGATCACAGGGTTCACTAGGGGCCAGGCACTGTGCTTCCCCTGCATTATCACATTTGGGTCTTCACAACTGTTGAGGCAAGACATAATTATCTTCCTTTGACAGATGAGGAAACTAAAGCTCATTGACTTACCTAAAGTCACAAAGCTGGTAAGTGGTAGTCACTTGAACATGAATCACCTAGGGTCTATCTAATTGTAGAGCCAATCCAGCTGAAGACATGTCAACCAGCATGCTGCAGCATTCAGGTAGAACACTGGGGCTCTGTTGTCCTGTAGTGGCCAAAAAGCTCATTCAGCTAAAGGTAAGTGCAGTCACCATTGGCATCTACAATAACATCACAGGCACTTAATAAATGTGGAGTGAATGCATGAATAATGTTCATAATGAAACATTTAATCTTCAAGAAGACATGACCACATGTTTAGAGTCTTCTGTTGGGAGATAACATTTTAGAAAGTTTTTTTCCAACAACAGCTATACTTTGGAAGTTTCCACCTGTAAAAGACTGGCCGTCAACTAGCATCATGCGTTGCTTGATGACAGGGTTACATTCTGAGAAGTATATTGATAGGCAACTTCATCACTGTATGAACATCATAAAGTGCACTTACACAAACCTAGATGGCAACACCTACTACACACCTAGGCTATATGGTATGGCCTATTGCTCCTAGGCTACAAACCTGTACAGCATGTTATTATACTGAATGCTGTAGGCAATTGTAACACAGTGCTAAGTATCTGTGTATCTAAACATATCTAAACATAGAAAAGGTACAGTAAACAAATACAGTATTGTAATCTTATGGAACCACCTTTGTATATGCAGTTCCATGTTAACCAAAATGTCATTATGCAGCCCTTGATTGTATTTGAAAAATGAGCTTCTCTAGAAGAGTGTTTCCCCTGATGGTTCTGGATAGTGCACTTGTTTGCCTCCACTGATCTTCCTTCATATGCAGTGACTAGGCAGCATGCAGTTGCAGTGATGGTGAGCATAGACTCTGAAGTCAGACTGCTAACGTTCTAATCTTGGCTCTGCCAACTTGCTAGCACAATAACCTTAGGCAAGTTACTTCATCTTTGTGTACCTCCATTTCCTCATCTGTTGTGGGGATTAAGTGAGTTATTATTTGTAAAGTACTTAGCACCTGGCACATAGTAAACACTACATAAGTTATTATGCTGCTTCAAGTAATAAATGAACCTGTGATTAAAAACTGGCCCATGGATAGGCCACTAAATAGACAAAACAGAAGCATTAAGTTGAAGGTTAAACCTTCAAGTTATAACTTCCATGCACCAAGCATTTCTCTTTCCTCTTTTCACTGTTGTTGAGATCTGGAGTAGTTAGACTGTGGCCCACCAGAAGCCACACTCTGTGACCACCAAACCCCAGAATTGCCCACCTCTGTCTTCTAGAAACTCTGGGTAGGTGACTCAGCACTCACTTGCTAGTTCTTCTGTAGCACCCTAATCTGGAGGCTAGCCTGAACCACAACAGTGGGTGATCTTGGCTGTGTCTGTTGGGTGACCCCTCTCTCTCCTATTAAAAGTAGCTTCCTAATCTTTGTTAGTGAACTGTAGGACTGATTCAAGACAATTTTGTCATCACCAAGTTGGCATTTTCCATCCCGCTCTTGATTACATGTCCTCCCTCCTCTTGCCAGGCTACCCATGAGCTATATCCTCTATTTTTCAAAGTCAGCCGTAGCAAACCACACCTTTGGAGCATCTGAATAGGAGGTCTATAACATCTCTATTTACGTTCTCAGTAGTAAAATGCCTCTATATCTTTTTTTAAAAATCTCTAAGCTAATGTTTTCTATTTTTCTCTTAAAGTTAGGAGATTTGGAGAACTCTATATTAGAAAGTTCCAAAGAATAAAAAAGGGTATGATTATCTTTTTTCTTGATTCAGAAGAGCACATTCTGTCAACAAAATATTACTTCATGCATGTGGAGAGTTCTCACGAAATATTCATCTGTCCTTATGAAATGTTGAATTTAGTGCAAATAAAAAGTATATGGTGCATAATTTTAGTATTGAATTGATGGAATTTCCTCCCTGACATCTGAGTTCTCTTGCTTAACAAAGACTTCTCTCTTCACTAAGCAGCCCTATACTCGGGTTTGTTTCTACTCTTCTGCTCTTCTGTCCACTCCTCACCCACCTCACTTCCACTACCAGTTGCTCATCTCTATTTATTGTTGGACTAAACAAAGATGACATGTTATGCATTGAATTGTGTCCCTTGAAATTCATGGATCAAAATCTCTGGTGTTGGAGTCTTGGGATTTGCATTTTAATGAGTTCCACTGCTCTAAGATCTCTTTCACCTTCATATTTCATGAGTCTATGACATATTATCCACTTTGCCCAATCCCCATCATCTATTTAGAAACAGGATCATGTCTGGGCCTTGTGCTGCTCTCGCCTTCTGGTTTGATCCTTAGTACAACTGGTGATTGAAGTCCTAACCCTGGGTACTTCAAAATGTGATCTCATTTGGAAATATGGTTATTGCAAATGTAATTAGTTAAGATGAGGCCCCACTGGAGTAGGGTGAGTTCTTAATCCAATATAACTGCTGTCCTTATAAAAAGGGGAAATTGGGAGACAGACACAAACACACATGCACAGACATACACACATACACAGACATACACACACACACACACAGAGAGAGAGAGAGAGAATGCTATGTGAAGATGAAGGCAGAGATCGTGATGAATGCATCTATATACCAAGGAACACCAAAGATTGTCAGCAAACCATCAGTAGAGAGATAAAACAGACCCTCCCTCTGCATCTCCAAAAGGAACCAATCCTGCTGACACCGTGATTTTGTACTGCCAGTCTCCATAATTGTGAAACAATAAATTTCTGTCGTTTAAGCTGCACCCAGTTTACGGTACTTTGTTACAGCAGTCCTAGCAAACTAATACACTATATATATGTGGTCAATCAATATTTTTCTTTTTGGCTCGGTAAGGTGACCAGATGTTCAAGTTTTTAATACTGTGTATATGTCAAGGGGTTGGGTCTCCTGGGGAAAGTTCTCAAGAGAATAGATATATTCCAGGGCCCGGGGATCCAGATGTGTAACTGGATGTGAAATAGCTGGCTGGCTTAGCCAACAGAAATGACACTTTGTCCTTACAGCCTGGCACTCTGGCCCCAAGGAAGTCTGTGTTGCAGTTCAGTCAGTTTACAGGGAACAATGAAGCTGAGGGGGCCAGATCCTTTTTGTGGGTGCCCCTCCCCTGCTAGCACAGCCCATCCAGTCTAAAGCTTCTAGTGAGCAGTAATACTGGCTGTAGCTGGAAACAACAGGCCAACTGGAATCCTTGGCCATTGGTACACACTCACATGGAAAGCCCAGAAGGAAAAAGGACTCTCACTAGGACCATCACAGAGAGGAAAAGGCCCTGGGCTGAGTAACCTGGCACCTTAATTTTGTTCTCAAGGTCCTTGAGCAAATGACCAATGTCTCAGGGCCTCTGTTTGCTACTTTGTAAAATAAATGGGCTCTATAACCATCCTGCTAAGGTAGGGTTTCTCAAAGTAGCCCAGCATGGACCACTGGCAGCACAATCACCTGATGTACTTGTTCCCAGCCCTGATTCACTAGATCAGAATCTCCGGTGTTAGAGTCTTAGAATCTGCATTTTTAATAAGTTTCATTGCTCTAAGATCTCTTTCACCTTCACATTTCATGAGTCTATGATGTATTACCCACTGTGCCCCATCCCCATCATCTATTTAGAAACAGGATCATGCCTGGACCCCATGCTGCTCTTAGCTTCTAGTTTGATCCTTAATAGAGCTGATGATGTCCTCAAGTGCTTTCTAGCTGTGAAAGCCATATTTCCACTTCCAGCAAAGAATGATCCAGAGCAAGGAGAAAAGCAAAAATAAAGCTTTAGTGAGAAATAATTTTGAAAGTACTAGCTTAACATAAACTTTTGATATTGTCTGGCTTTTAATTTTCCAGAGCCTGTTTGTCCCTCATGAACACAAATGATCAGTAGGTACCCTCACTATTTCCTTGAACTCATTCCTTTGACAAAAAAAAAAAACGGAGAGAAGGGTAGGTTCACTAATCATTTGAGTTCTACCAAACATCACATAATTGTTTTGCATATCAGTATTTTGTCCTTTCCTGCTAAAGGTCTTTCCTTGGGTTTGCAAATAGAAGTTTGAGAAGAGTCCTGGTACTGACTGAGCTTTCTTGGTAATGTCATGAAATTTCCAACCACAAAGTCAATCTTCATTTGAGTCAGAGCAATTAGAGGAAGACTAATGGCTGTGGACAAACTACTGAAATGTTTTATTGAGGAAGCTAAGTAGGTAATTCAAATGGGAGAGACTTTTTGTAAGGGTGGAGTACCATCTGCCACCTTCTAGCAGGGAAATGAACAGAAGCTGTTCTTAAAGATGAGGAAAAAATGTGAGTATTCAAGATTCCCTCTGACGAACTGTAGGGAATGGCATTGAAGGATGTTTTCCTGGGCCTTCTTGTGACATCTGTTTTTCACAGTCTTTCTGTAATTCAAAGTTTAAACTTTGATTTTCAAATCATCTGGCGTTGCCCACATTCCAGTAGCTGGGATGCCTGAGTTTGGTTCCTCAGGAAAAGCTGCTTATTTCAATTGATCTAGGAAACTATTGACCAAAGTCAATAACTCTTGGGCTCAGTTTAAAAACATACTGTACAGTCAGTTAGAAAAGCACAGAAATGTCATTTTTTTTTTAGCAGAATGTTGGCTAAAGGGGCAGTACCCTGTTTAGAAGTCAGAATAGCTCTTAGTATACCCAAAGCCACCAAATGTTCAAATGACTCTTTTTGCTTGAGAACACAATGGTGCTGGTGGCTTTGTTATTTCCTGAGGTTTGGCAGCCAGTGATGAAGATTTCCTTGTATCAAGAACATGCTTCTTTCATGTAATCTAGGATACTAAAGAGGGTCCATCCTAATAAAAGAAGCCCATGATGCAAATGGTTTGGGTTGGCGATTCTTGTGCAAATCAACAACCACAAATTATAGATTTCAAAAAGTCCTAAGCATTAACTGGCCTCTAAGTAAAACTTGGGGTTAAAGGTTTACAGCAATGTGACAAAATGTAGTCATTCTTATCAGAATTATAGTCTCAGTGACACTTCCATCAGCTGAGCCAGTTAGCGTCAGAAAGATTCTGCTTCTCATGTTGGGATTTAACTTGATGTCCTCCAAGATGCTAGAATCTTCTTAATTGGTTACCACGGGGGTGGGGTGTAAACCCACCAGGGCACACTCTGCAGCAAACCAAACAACCAGATTAAAAGGATGTGGGAGAGGCTTACACACACACAACCCCCACATCAAGGCCACTGAAACGCCTCTTTAGCTAGGAGTAGGTCATGTAGGTGATAGGTGCCAATATAGGATCTAAGTTTGAGGGTGGGAGACTTGGGTCACTAAAAATCACTCACCCAGTGGTACTCATACATACTCCATTCCTCGTGAACTTGATGTGGCTCATGCAGCTTCAACTTAAGGGTCTTTGAAGAAATGACTATCCCTGCCAGAAAAAGTAAAAGCTCTTTGAGGACAGAAGTCATGTCTTGAGCCTCTTAACCTTGTATCTATTGCAGAGAAATAGGAGAAAAAACACAATTTCACAGTGATGTGATGTCATTAAAGGGAAATATTTTATCATCTGGCCTTTTAAAACAGTGGTTATTAAAATATGAAGCAACATAGAAAAACGCTTATTAGGAGAGGCTAAGTGAAAAAAAGCAGGATGCATAAATTACATGTATTCTATTATTATAACCATGAAAAAAATATATAAAAATAAGACTAAGAAGGAAATATGACAACAATAGTTATGTTAGGTAGGTTTTTGAGTAATTGGTAATTGTATTCCTTTTCTCCTTTTTTGGTAATATTGTTAAATTACTTTTATACTTTTCCAGAATTTTATTTAAAAGATGGGTTTCTGTGCAGGTATTATACAATCAAGTCCCCAGGCTGAAACCATGAGTTGATTTTTCCCCTCACCTACCCCAATCTTCCAGAAACAGAGAATCTCAATGGGGTGAGCAATAATTCATCCTCTAAAGGTTGCCCAGGAGAGGCACTCAGCTGGACTCTTGGCTCTCAGTAACAAGGCCCAGAGAAACTGAGTCACCCCAGCCCAAGAGCCATCAGTGTCATTCCCTTCTGTTTCTCTAAGTTGAAGCCTTGGTGCAACCCATTTTTATGAGTGCCTGCCAGGGTGGTTTTAGAAAGCTGAGCCTCAGGAGGAGGATAAGGAACAGTTGGGAGCACCCAATTTCAGCTCAGTGTGGATGGTCCTCAAGCAGGGAAGACAGAGGAAATGTGCATTGGGTACAAGATGGCGCCTCCTCTTCCTGGGAAGGAAGATGACCTTTGTGGCTAAGATTTTCTACTTAGAGCTTTCCCTGGTCTCACAGATCATCAAACGAATCACCAGATTTACCAAAACATTTTTGTGGGGGCCACTTACTACACTGACCAAAAATACCTCAAAAATACGTTTAAGCCCATTTAGCCATTGTTTATTGAAAAAATGCAGAGTGAAGTGTATAGGGCACCAAAGATTCATACCTTGCCCTTGTTCTGCAGCTCGTAAACGAATTGAGGAGACAAAAAACAGTTAAGTACCATTGCCTGGTGCTACATAATTAAGTGCCAGGTAAATGGAAGAGAATTCCTAGGCTATCAAACAACAACCTCTGCAAATTACTCCACCACCCTCCAGGCTTTGGAGCTCTTGCCACTTGATTAGGTTTCAGTACTTGATGGTTATGGAAAGTGCCTGAGAGCCAGTGCTCAAATCAACTTGTTTACAACATCAGTTCCTAACAGGGACAAATTTGGAAATCAATGGAAAAATGCACAGGGATAAAGCAGGTATAAAGTTATATACTCCATGTGATTCCAGTGATGCCAAATATATGTGTATTTATTTCTTTATTGAGAGAGAATGCATGCAAGCCAGGAAGTCTAGAAGGAAATACTCCAAAATGTTATCAGTGGTTATCTTTAGGTTGTGGGTGCTTTTGTTTCCTTCTTTACATTTTTCTGCATTTTAAAGTTTCCCACAATGAACACTTATCACTTTTCTCATCAGAAAACCAGAGCTCCATCGAGCATTGGTGGGTGAAGCGTTCTAAAATGTAGAGCTTCTCCGTGAAAATAATAAGATGGGTTTAAGGGCAATTTTAAAGAAATCCCTGGCTAACTGAAAATTAATTCTTAACAGAAATTAGGCCTGTTTGAGGTAAACTATTTTTCTACTGAGATTCAGGGGGCAGCCACATCCTCCCACAAGTCTGCTGTCTTATCTCAGTGTCTTGATGGTTCACCCAGAGCCTGAGCAAGCAGGAGCTGAGGACCTACTGTGTGCCCAGCATGCAGCTGGCTGTGATGGAGCTGCATAGGTCACTGCTTTCTGTCATGAGCCCAATGCCCATTAGTTACAGGAAGAATTTGGACTTTATCTGACTACATCCCCTCCAGCATCTCCTACTGTAGTGAGAGCCATCATAGCATAGAGGTTAAAAGCACAAACCTAGGATTTACACAGATGGATTTTCATCTTTTTTATGTTGCTTACTAGCTTGGCCAAGTAATTTGACCCTTCCCAGCCTTGGTTCTACCCCACAAGTTGCTGCTGGGAGCCTCCAGTGTGGCATATCGGATTCTCAGCATGGACTGGGCATATAAGAAGTACCCACACCATTTTAGTCCCATCCTGTTTCTTTCCCAACCCAAGCCACGTTCTGAAGTACTGCAATATCTTGCTAGGTGTCAAACAGGGAAGAATTGCAAAAACATGAGGTACTGGGTGAAGAAAGAGAATGACATTGTGGGATACCACACCCTAGCCATCCACAAGAAGCACAGACTTTCTCTAGATAAGGAAGGGCCAAGTTGTGTGGTAGACGGTTAGTTGCCATAGGAGTTTAGATAAAAGAGGACATCATATGAAACTTCCTGGAAGAAGTACATTTGAAGTGGCTCTAAAGGAGGAGAAAGCATTGGAGGTGAGGTGAACCAAAGTGAAGGCATTATGAAGGCAGGAAGAATGCTAAGCTATTGGACTAAACTAATACCTTGCTCACAGCAGTAGCTTGTGGATAAGATATGCAAGCGGCAAACTCCCTTTTAATTGTCCAGCCCCATCATTTTATATCTAAGAAAACTGAGCCCCAGAAAAAGAAGGCCAGCTAGCTAGTCAGGAGCACAGCCAGTACTGGAATCTTGGCCTTTTGGCCCCCAGAGCCCAGTGATGTGGTACTAGGTTGAGAGAGCCTTGAGGGCAGGGATCCTGCCTCAATCAAAACTGAGTGAGGGGCAGAAGGTGGGGGAATGGGCCATGACTGCTAAAGGGGACTGGGTGTCCTTTAAGGGGTGGTTAAAAAATGTCCTGGAATTAGATAGTGTTGATGGTTGTGCAACTCTGTAAATATACTAAAAACCACTGAACTATACATTTTATAATGAGTGAATCATATGGTATGAGAATTATATCTCATACCACTCATACAGGATGAGTGGACCCATCCTGGGTCCTGGCCCAGAACAGGGGCTCAGTCGCTAGGAAGGGAATGGGGCCAGTGAATGAGAGAACAATATGGTGATCTACAGTTCAGACCATATAGTAATTGTGGCACTTCCTACACCCCAAGTAAAAAGGAAAAGGAAAAGAAAAAAATACTCTGGGTGCCTTTGAGGTAAGATATTGAATTCTTTCTCTGAAGTTCTTAGGTTTGACCTTAGATACCATTTCTCCCCTTCCTTTCCTCACTCAGGATGCCCTTGATCTCTTCATAAACAGTTGAGATCAGAGGGTGCCCCTGTGTTCGGAGCACCAGGTGTTACGCTCCAGGTGCTGTCAAGGAGCTAGAGCTGGGCATATGGAGACCCTGTGGTGTGAGAACTGCCCAAGCCATCAGAGGTCCCAGACAGCTCCCCCATTGCCTCTAGGGAACATGATGAGCACCAAAGAAGGGTTCAGTCTTGCTGCTCACCTGGGCATCAGCTTTATAGCTTTCCACAGCTTTTTGTGAAGTTGTAGGGGCTCCTTTGCTTCTTGAACATAGCGGTAGGCTTTTGGTAAATCAAAACAGATATATACACAGCTATTTTTCTCTGGTTCTCTTTCATTTTTCATTCATTCATTTGTTTGTTCATTCTACAAAACAGACATGGCCCAGGCCCCTGTAGAGTTTATGATCTAGTGGGGGAGAGAGAGATTACTCAAATACACTTGAATGACAGGTTTGAACTACACTGGTCCACTTATACATGAAGACAATGATCAGGATGAAAATCTTTATGATAATCCAATTCCACTTAATGAATAGTAAAATTATTTTCTCTTCTTTATGATTTTCTTAATAACATTTTTTCTTTAAGTATACAGTATATAATACATATAACATACAAAGTATGTATTAACTGTGTATGTTACTGGTAAGGCTTCCAGTCCACAGTAGGCTATTAGTTACATTTTGGGGAGTCAAAAGTTATACAAGGATTTTCGACTGCATGGGAGGCCAACTCCCCTAACCCCCAGTTGTTCAAGGGTCAACTGTAATTCCCGTGGTAGGTAATTCTAAGATGGCCCCTAAGATTCCTATTTCTGGCATACATGCCTTGTATAATTCCCTTCCCTCTCTGTGGGGAGAATCTGTGAACATGATGGGGTATTCCTCCTGTTATTAGGTTACATTTTAAGGCAAAGATAAGGGGATTTTGCAGATGTAATTAAGGTCCCAAATTAGTTGACTCTTAGTTAATTCAAAAGGGAGGATATACAAGATGGGTCAACTTAATCACCAAAAGAAATTGTAAGATGACAACTGGGACAAATGCTGCAGAAGGAGAATGCATGGCATGATTTAAATAAACATAGCTAACACTCAACGTAATATATACTATTTCTCAAGTGCTGTTCTTGGTACCTTGCTTAGGTCTCACAATAGCCCTAGGAAGAGACTACCATTCTCCCATTTCCTAGGTGATGAGATAAAGGTACACCGAGTTTAGTGACTTGTCCAATGTTGTATTCTTGGGGAATGGTAGAGTGGGTATTTGAAGCCAGGCAGTGTGGCTTTGGTCCTGAGGGTCATGCCACACCCACTAGCCCAGAAAAATCCTTCCTTTTGGGATGGGAGATGTTTGAGAGGAAAAGAAAGTTGAGCTTAGTCCTTCTTGCATTTGTTTCCCACTTTGGTTTCTATGGTACTTGCCAATCCTGGTTCTCTTGTTTTGTTTTGTTGTGTTGTGTTGTGTTGTGTTTTGTTTTTAAATCCCTCCTTGCTTCTCTTTTTTTCTTTTACCTAATTTTGAGATTGCCCCCAAACTTGGATTCCTTGCACCCTGCTCTGTCCTCTAAGTTCTCTCTCTTTTTGACAGTGCATTCATTCTGATGAATGGTCTTTTAAGGTATTATGAAGTCATGCAGTTAATTTTTAGCAATGAATCACAGCTGATTTCAGAATCAAATGTCATATAAATCAATTTGTGTAGAGCTAGTAAAAGTATTGTAACTTCGAGGGAAATGACTATCAGTTTGCAATTCTAGATACCCAATAGAATCACCTGAGGAACTTGTTCAGGTGATTCTAATGTGCAAACAGGGCTGAGAACCATTGGGTTATTATAACCAATGAAGCCATTCAGTACAATCTTACTTTAAGGGAGTCTAGGAGTAGCATGGAGGGAATCCAAATGCCTAAGTGGTCAGGAAGAATGTTACTTTCTTTATAAGACTATTGTGAAAATTGATTCTATGAATTGGAGTTATCTTGTCATACCCAGCTAGAGTTGAGAGACCATGGAGTAAGCACCTGCCCAGAGATTATGCCACAAGCCAGCTACCAAAATGACCTGCCATAACCCTAAGACCAGTTTTACCCACTGCCATCACTCACTGATCAGAGCTTGCCAACTCCCAAAACTTTCGCTAGTTCCAAAGAGTTTTCTTTCAAAACAATATGTAACATGTCTCTCTCTCTCTCTCTTTTTTTTTTTTAACTTTTTGAGACAGAGTCTTCCCCTGTCACCCAGGATGGAATGCAGTGGTGCGATCATAGCTCACTGCAGCCTCGACTTCCTGGGCTCAAGTGATCCTTCCACTTCAGCCTCCCAAGTGCCTGGGACAACAGGTGCACACCATCACGCCTGGCCTCTCTTTCTACTAAAACCCCCAACCTTCCCTTTGTTCTTTGGACACACTGAAGGCCAACCCAGTCTGCATGTATGCCCAAAATTGCAATTTTGCTTTCCAAATAAAATGTTTTGTTTTAGAGATTTGACTCTATATTTTTATTTGACTTTGACACCATGCATTAATAAATGCAAGCCAGTGCAGCAGTAAAACATTCCACATTCACTGGTGCAAGTGAAGAAAACACAGGAAAACAGAAAAATGATAGTATATCACTTCCATTAGTGTGTTCCACACAGTTTAATAGGTATTACATAGGTGAGAAAATAAGGTGGTGAGAGGATGGGGGGATTTGGGTGTAGTGTGATACCACTTTACATATGTATTATTGAATCCTTACAATACTGAGAAGCCTCCCTATTTAAATATGAGGAAACGGAGGCACAAAGAGTAAGTGGCATGCCTGAAGTTATAAGGATAGTAAGATGGAAATATTAATTCATCTTAGGAATGAAGAACTTTGCCATTCTTCCTTTTCTGAAAACATCACCAAGAATTATTGTTGAATTTTTTGCTATTTCACCATTTATCACAATAATGTTTTTTCTTTGTTCTGTTAAGTGAATTAGATTAATGAATTTTCTAATATTAAACTATCCTCTTATTACTTGAATGGGTCCCTCTTGGTAAAGGTATGACTCTATTCACATACAGCTAGGTTCCATTTACTAATATTTTACTTGGCATACTTTCAATAAATATGTGTGAGACTGCAGGCAGCTTAATTTTTATGCTCTTTGTCAGATTTCGATATCAATGTCATGCTGGATTTGATTTTTTTAATGAGAATATTTTTATTTTTCTCTGTTCTAGAACATTTGAAAAAGTATCAACATTACTTGTTCCTTGAAAGTTTGAAAGAATTCATGAATGAAACTGCTTCAGCCTGATGTTGTTTAGGAGAATTGGCTATTTAAAAACACTGCTTGTTTGTTTGGGCCAGGCACAGTGGCTCACACCTGTAATCCCAGCACTTTGGGAGGCTGAGCTGGGTGTATCACTTGAGGTCAGGAGTTCGAGACCAGCCTGGCCAACATGGCGAAACCCTGTCTCTACTAAAAATACAAAAATTGGCCAGGTGTGGTGGTGTGGCCTGTAATCCCAGCTACTCAGGAGGCTGAGGCAAGAGAATTGCTTGAATCCAGGAGGCAGAGGTTGCAGTGAGCCGAGATCATGCCACTGCACACCAGCCTGGGCGACAGAGTGAGACTCCGTCTCAAAAACAAAAAAAAACCCACAGTTTTCTCTGGATATTAAAAATACTAGTTTATTCCATAGAGACTTAAACCAGCCCAAAGAACGCAGTGAGAGGCAAAGATGTTCGTTTTACTCCATTAGGCTCTTTCTTTCCTCTTCTCATTCACTTTTATTAATAGTGATAAACATATGTTTACCTGGCAAATCCCTCTTTTCTTCTTATACAAGTCTGGGTTAATTACAAAACAGCAGTGACTTTTTCCAGGGCCACATCTAGGTGCATGACATACTTTGGAACACTCACAGTATAATTGGGTACCTGATGCAAATTATTTGCCTATGCAAGCAACATTTGAGATAAAAGTGTTACGGACTTCCTGAGATTAGCATTAATTTTTCTTCTCTGTTTCCTCTACCTTCTCTTTCCCAGCTATTTAATAGAAGCCTCTTTGCTAGAGGAGGTGGCTGGAGAAGAGCCACAGAACTAGGTGAGGGGGTGGGGAGAGTGAGTGGAAAACGATCAGAAATCTTTATTGGGAATTAGATTTTCCCTGTCTCGCCCCCCCTCCCACCCCAAAAAGCCTACAGTTCTTCCGGGCCACGGTTTGAGCCTGCCATTCTAGAATGTTCCACAGTGCAACTATTACTTTCCTGTAGAGGTCATGAAACGTAAATGTTTGGCTTTCCGGTCTTGCTGAAAGATCTTTATTTCAGTGAAATACCAATCCAGAAGCTACTTCGAAAAGTGTCATATGCCATCCCCAGCCTTGGTTTAGGAATAACTTGTGCAAAAGCCACAAATGCTCTTCTTCACAAAACCTCTACTGTGGTTTTTGCACATCACTGCTAACTCTAGCACAGTCTTTCCTCTTTCTTACAGGAGTAAGAGAAAGTATTAGCACTAAGTCAGCTCTGTTCACATTTCCGGTTTCAGAGGCGCTAACTCTGAAAATGCAGTATTTTTTACAGTTCACCCACTCTGTGAAGGATATTCCCAAATCTCATCCCGGTGACAGAAAATCCTTATGTGTCCTAAGCTGCAAATAAGCATTCTGCTCCCAGGTGGAAGAGGATTTTGAGATAAGTTTTTGTTAAGAAGCATGGAAATAGGAGCATTGAAAATTGGCGAAATGCGTTAATTCTCGGGTTCAGCCACATGAGTAAAATCCCGGATTGGTATTTTGTACCTAGTGATGACTAGTGCGCGAACCCATGGAAGGCTGGGGACAGCAGTATGCAATGTTGGAAGAGAAGAAAAACACCCTCGTGACTCCCCTCCGGTATAGCTCAAAGTCCCCAGGAGACTTCCTTTCCCCAGATACCTGTGGGTCTACCTGGACGCAGAAATGTGTGCTCTCCTGCTATCAAAACTGCACCTCTCCCCTTGTCTAGTAAATTAGCCAGACATGGCCCTTAATTGAGATAGTGCTGTGAGCCTGGTTTTTTAAGGCAACTTCCTTACCTATAATTAGTTGTCCCTTCATCCTCCTTAAGCTTCCTCTTCCCATCCTGGGGTGTGTGGAAGAGGGCCAGGGGAGAGAAGGGCTGTGAAATCCTCAAAGTCCCCAGAGCTCTGCCCCCTGACCCCAGCCCTTAGAGGCCCCCTGCCCTCCCTCCGCTTCTCAAATTCCCTAGCTTCTCTCAACTCAGTCCTTGCCAGCGCTAAGAGTAGCCCCACCCCCACCCTCCCAGGCAGGGGAAGGGGCAGCTTTAGGGCTTCCTGGAAATTTACTCCCTGGCAGCTTTCCCAGGAGGATTTGCACGTAAAAAGGACAACTGGGGAGGGAGCCTGCCCCTCTGTACAAAGCTTGTCCTTTAGAAGACCTGGACACAGCCACCAGGTGGGAAGGTGTCACCTGTATGAGGGAAGTGGGAGGTTATCCTGAGAAGAGAGTGTGTGTACGAGGGTTGGTCTGGGGTGGGGCAGCGGTTGGTTGGGGAGGACAAGACTTTTCTGCCTGCACTACCCCCACCTTCCTTTTTCCCATTTGTTTCACCAAGATTTTCCTTCCTGACTTTTTTTTGGACGCTTTCTGCACTCCTCTTGTTCTATTCCTAAACTGTCCCATGCACCTTTCCACTACCTTCTCCCTGAATATTTTTTGCTGTGTCCTGTTCCTTGTCCTGGTCCCAAATCATTTGGCCTGCCCTTCCCTTGTCCCTGGATCTTTTTGCCGAGTGGCACTATTTTAGGACAAAGAGCCTTTTCCAGTCCCGCCTTGAACCACACTACATAGAAGCCTCCTTGTAGATGATGTGAGAGTCCAGCTCTAGGAATTAGCTAACTCTTACCTGGGGCTGGGGGCCAGGCTGTGGAAGGACAGAGACTGGAAAGAGAGCAGGACCCCTTCAGCAGCCCTACTTGCCTTCTGCAGAGAACAACAGCCTGGCCTGAACAAAAGTGTTCCTAGTGGCAGAAGATACTTCTCCAGAAGGGCTTGCTTTCATCACACTGTAATTATTTATACATTCATTCAATGAAAATTTACTGATCACCTACTATATGCCAGGCACCATTCTAAGTGCTGGAGATACACCAGTGAATAAAAAAGACAAAAAGGCCCTGCCCTTATGGATGGATCTTACATTCTAGAAACTAGTGCTGGACCAGGCATCAAGACCATAAGTTATTATCTATGAGACCTTGGAGGAGCTGCTTAACAACTTCCTGAGCCTGGGGTCAGAACTGAAGAGGGCAGCATGGAAGATAGCAGTTAGAAGTTGGAGCCTCAGATTTCTCATCTATCAGAGGGGTATCAGGCTGAATGGGTCGACAGATACAGAGGTGTGCTCTTTGAAGAGTATCTAATACCATATAAACATATAGTTTTATTATTGTCTACCCACATCCTTGCAACTGCGTTTAGGGAGTAGTTCCTAGCTTTGGGCCTACAAGAAATGAAGGTACCCTGGGTCTGTTTCATTTGGAAGGATTCTGCAAGTGCATGAGAATAGAGAATACAAGTATTAGGTTGGTGCAAAAGTAATTGTGGTTTTACCATTACCTTCAATGGCAAAAATCTAATGATTAAAGATAGATGATAGATAGATAGATAGATGATAGATAGATAGATGATAGATAGATAGATAGACAATACATAGATAGATAGATGATAGATAGATAGATAGATAGATAGATAGATAGATAGATAGATAGATAGATAGATGATAGATAGATAGATAGATGATGGGTAGATATAGCTATCGATACATGTTTTTTACACAAGTAGCACATATTCACTGTGGGAAACTTCAAAAATATAGACAAGTTAAAGCAAAAAGATAAAGATACCCCAGAACCTATCACCCAGACACAAGTCTTGTGGTACCTTGCCGACTTGTTTCTGTGTGCACATGTAGATGAGCGTAGAGCATAATCAAAGAGCCATGCAGTTCCTCCGCTTGACTGTGTGTCCTCTGCTGATGAACATCTTTCTGCTCACGTTCTTTCTGCTCATGTTCATGATCTTTCTGCTCGTGTTCAACATCTTTCTGCTGTTCAACATCTTTCTGCTTATGTTCATCTTTCTGCTCATGATTGGAGCAGCATTTCAAAAGATGGAGCTAGTTTCTTCTACAGAAGTGTTGTATTAGTTTCCAAGGGCTTCCATAACAAATTACCACAAACTGGGGAGCTTAAAACGATAGAAATGTATTCTTTTACAGTCCTGGAGGCCAGAAGTCTGAACTTGAAGGTGTTGGTAGGGCCATGCTCTCTCTAAAGGATCTAGGGGAGGGTCTTTCCTTGTTTCTTCCTAGCTTCTGATGGTTGCCAGCAATCCTTGATGTTCTGTGGCTTGTAGACACATCTCTCCAATCCCTGCCTCTGTCTTTGCATGGCTGTTTTCCCTCTGTGTTTTTCTGTGCTCAAATTTCCTTCTTCTTATAAGATCACTAGTCATTGAATTAGGGCCCACCTTAATTCAGTTTGACCTTATATTAATTTCACTAATTACAGTTGCAAAGTATTTCCCCCCAAAAAAGTCACATTCACAGGTTCCACATGGACCTGAATTTGGGGAGGGGAGCACTGTTCAACCCAGAACAGATATCAACCCTACTGCTTATTTGAAACTGCTTCAGATGCGGTTGGTTCCCCGATGTCAGGGGAGAGAGAGGGCTCCAGGCATCAGCCTCCCTGTGACAAGGAGTACCAGGATGTCCTTCTCCTCACAGTCAGAAAACATCCTGGGGGCTATTGAGTTCTACGTGGAAGTGCTCTAGTGGAAACTGTCCCAGGTCCACGCTTACCAAGATGGCGCAGTTCACCGTGGGGCATTGTGATGAAGAAAGATTCCCAACTCCACTTATTCACAGGGGAACACCCCTGCCACAATAGCTATCAAAGGTTGTGGTAATTGTTTTCCAATTACCTACCTGTGGGCAAAAATTAACATGGGTGCAGAACATGGAGGGGAACTTTTAGCTACTACCCATAAGCACTTTGGGGACACTCTCAACTTATTTTTACAAAACTGGAACTGGACTGGTTGCAATGGCTCACGCCTGTAATCCCAGCACTTTGGGAGGCCGAGGCAGGTGGATAGCCTGAGGTTAGGAGTTCAAGACCAACCCGGCCAACATGGCAAAACCCCATCTCTACTAAAAGTACAAAAATTAGCCGGGCGTGGTGGCAGGTGCCTGTAATCCCAGCTACTCGGGAAGCTGAGGCCGGAGAATTGCTTGAACCTGGGAGGCGGAGGTTGCAGTGAGCCAAGATCATGCCACTGCACTCCAGCCTGGGCAACAAGAGTGGAACTCCATCAAAAAAAAAAAAGGGGGGGAACATTCTATTTCTGCCATGATATTTGCATTATCAGTGTATCACAGGGGTCCTTCTAAACCAGTAAATATACTTCTGTACCAAAATGTATTTAACTGGTAATCCTAAATCTTTTGATAAAGCCCTTCTACTTCTCTTCCACCCCTGTGGTCCCTGTGGTACATCTTGTGCTGAAAGATTACCTTCTACTCAAATCTTAACTATTTTACTGAAACTCTCCACCTCCTTTTGCACCCCTCGACTCAGCCAGGAAAAAAAAAAGTATATTTCCTGCCCCTGGCGTTTCCTTAATCAGATGCAGACATGGCTGGATGTTCTTTGCCGGGCTGCTGAGTCAGAAGCCTGGACGGGCCAGCTTCAGTTTTAATGAAGTGGCTCAGGAAGGAAGTGCTAACAGAGATGGGTGCACAGTGCAGTCAGTGGGTGGGAGCTGATGCTGGCTAGAAGACCTGAGTCTTCCGAGAGGCAGCTTGATTCCTGGAAAAGACTACTGGGCTGGAAGTCAGGAGGCCTGGGGTACTCTCAGCTCTGCCGCTAACATGCTGCATGACCATGGTAAGTCATTGCCTTTCTCCGAGCCTCAGTGAGAAACAGCGGGCCTGGCCCCAGAAGACACTGTGGGAGAACTAGAGGTCTTCTGCGTCAGGCCCCCACTAAGAAGGCAGTCTCCTGTGAGGATACCTAAGAGATGAGTTAGAAGCAGAGGGCACATTTCACAAACAGCCCCCAAGGGGTTGTCAGGAACAGATCACAGGAGGAATCAGAAAGACAGAAATTGCCCAAGCCTGGGGTCTGAACTGAAGAGGGCAGCCTGGAGGACACCAGTTAGAAGTTGGAAAGAGAGAGAGCCCTGAATGAGTTAAGTCAAGAAGAAGGATCATGGTAGAGGTAAATTGCAGGGTAGGCGGGGAAAGGCTGTGGAGAGGGGTTTCTGGGCAGTGGAGCCAGGAGCTAGCCTACTAAAGTCCTGGAGCTCTAGGGGAGATGCAGAAAGCAGGCTGAGCCCAGCCATGGTGGCTCACGCCTGTAATCCCAACAGTTTGGGAGACCAAGGTGGGCAGATCACTTGAGGCCAGAAGTTCCAGACCAGCCTGGCCAGCATGGTGAAACCCTGTCTCTACTAAAAATACGAAAATGAGCCAGGCATGGTGTGTATACCTGTAATCCCAGCTACTCAGGAGGCTGAGACACAAGAATCACTTGAACCTGGGAGATGGAGACTGCAATGAGCAGAGATCGCGCCATTGCGCTCTAGCCTGGACGACACAGCAAGACTCTGTCTCAAAAAAAAAAAAGAAAAAAAGGCAGGCTGAGACTAGAGCAAGGGAGGTTTAAAAATTGGACTAGAACCACACAGACAAGTCTTAAATGTTCAATCATGTCAGGCTGATATTTGAAGGAAAACAGGTGCCAACTATGTGCCCACCTGCAGAGCACGCCATCCCTGAGACCCTTCACCGTGGAAGAAAGGGAACTTTTTGTTCTATAAAAACCTGACATTTCATGTTCCACATTAAGGGCTGACTGGAGAACCTGAGGTGCTATGCAGAGACCAGAAGAAGGCTTTGGTCCCAAGCCTGCAGCCCTAAAAGAAGAACGAGCCCGTGAGTTCCAGCCTGTGGGTCCTTCCACATGCTAGTTCCCGCACCTGGAATGTATTCTTTCCTGACCCAGAAAATTCCCTCAGGGCTTCCTCTTCCAGGAAGAAGTCTTCCCTGAGTCTGTCACCTCTTCACCCTCACTCCTGCATGCTCCCCAAATCCCCTGCACTTCTCTACTGTGGATGCTTACCCAGTGCACTGTGGTCCACTCTGGCTTTTGTATCTCCTTAACTAGCAGCTCTGTGTTTCTCATTTTGGATTCTCAGACCTATCAGAGAGCCTAGTGCTTGCCAAATGCTGGGAAAATACTTATTGAAAGGATATTGACTACTCAGTGTTAGCCACAAGGCCCCTCAGACAGTCTTGCCATAGGAAACATCAATGGGAGAACCTTTTGGAATATACAGAGAGATGCTGTGGGGAACTTATGGGTTTTTTTGTTGTTGTTGTTTGTTTGTTTGGCTAAACTCACAGCAATAGGTGTTAGAGTCATACAAGGGTTACAGCAGCACCCAAGGGCCCACTTATGACTAGAAATTTCTTCCAGAATTCCCTTCAAATCATGATTCTCCTGCTGTGTTTGGGGTGGGGAGTGTGTGGCAGTGGCGAGGGGACAGAATCCTGCCTCTAGGATACAACTCTGGAGTGGATATGTGCCAAGGAAGCTCACCTTGAGGACCTGGGATGGAGGTAGGCATCTGGTAGAAAGGGAGAATGAAGATTCTGGTCACACTGTGAAAACTAATACCAGAAACCAGATCAACACACTCAACATCCCCATTCCCAACCACACTCATCTATGCTGGAGGTGATTATCCCCACGCCCCTCCTATGTTACTCTTCCTGAGCCATTGGAGTGCCAGAATAAACATAACCAACTAGAAGACTTCTGCAGAATGGAAAACAATGGAAGATTCCAGACTAGAAAGGCCAAGGACAGCAGATGGACACTGAATGTTGAGATTTGTCGATGGAGTGCTGCAAGACAGGATGCAAAGTTATGACAGGTGTCTTTGCTTCTAGAGAGGCTTCGCAGACATGCATTCTATCCCACCCCACCCCGCCCCACCCCCTGGGTGTGTAGGTACTCCTCCTTCTTGTTCCCACAGCATTCTGTGTTCACTTCTACAGTGGTGCTTTTCACACTGTTTGTGATTGTCTGTCTGCTCGTGTATTGGTCAGCTTCTCTGAACTGGAAGCTCCTGGCAAAGCAGGGACTATCATCTTTTTCTTTGTATCCCCAGGGTCCAGCTCAGCACCTGGGTCATAGTAGGCACTCAGTGAATGTTGATGTGAACAAATGAACTGATTCAAAGAAGTGTCTCCTGAAGTTGCTTATTTCCAATCCAGCCAACCAATGCAGTATTCTGAATGGAGGTACCAGAGATCACGTCATCTTCAGCTTTCTGCTGCAGATCCACATGAAGAATCACACATATCCTTAATGTTAGATAGGACTTTGCATTGGACACTTTAAAATGTGATGTCTGGCTTTGAAGAGGGTGTATAACACACATAATTTACTGTGCATCAATCTCACTAATGGAAAATAAACAATAACCCATAAATCATCTTTCTTCAAGTGTGATGTGTTTAGGTTAAAAGTTGATTGGTCAGTGTTAAAATATATGTAAATTTTAGCCTTCCAGATCCCATGAAAACGTCTGAAAAAAAACTTTTAAAAATGAGTAAGTACAAGGTTATTTGTTACAGCATTTAAAAATATCATATGATTGGAAACAACCTAAATGTTTATCAATAGGGGACTAGTTAAATAATTTATGGTACATCATCATTCATGTCATGAGGCACTATGAAGTTGTAAAAAAATAGAGAATAAGGAAGTGTTTTGCTGACATAGAACAATCTCCAAGATACATTGTTAAGATGTAGAACAATGTGTTATATACTGCTGTGTGTTAAAAGGCTGAAAGGGAATATCTATGTATTTGCTTGAATGTGCATAAAAGCATCCCAGGAAGATACATAAGAAACTGACAACACTGGTTAACCATGGAAGACTGAAAGGAAGAGATGGGAAAAAGACTGCTTTACATACTCTTTCATACTCTTTCATTTACATTTTAGACCATGTGAATGTATTATTTAGTCAAAAATAAATATAAAAAGGAAGAAACCACAACAACCATAGGAAATACGAAAAGGTGACATCAATGTGACATAAATTTTGAGAGATACCAACAAGCAAGAAAGGCCATGAATTTGGACTAACAGACAGATCAGAGCAGTAAACATTGCAATTCAGTAAGTTGCAAGAGTGTGCTTTCCCAAAGAAGCATTAATCACAGAGTCAATGAATGTGAGGAGCAGGGGTGGGCTATGAGGCAGTCACTGAAGAGCGGCAGTGGAAACAGCTGGGAAAGGTGGCCCTCTCCCTCTCTCTCCTTTCCCCCAGCGGACCATTTGTTAGCAGCAGCATTTGGCCTTGGCCCTCAGTCTAAAGTTGCCTAGACAGGGCTCGGGAAGGGTGCTGAGACCTCCACAACAGATAGGAGGACAAAACCAAAAGGAAAACCAGCATTAGTCAAGAGTGAAACCTTCTACAAGGCTCCACCCCCAGAGAAAAGCCCTCCTTACTTCATCAGTTGTGGGGGTCCCTGGTCTTCCTGCCTCTCCACCCACATAACCTAAAGGGAAGCCTGACTGTTGACATTTCCTACCCACTTAAACAGAACCCACAGTCAGCCCTCCCATTCCGGAGAGAGGTTTGTGGGGGAAACAGATAGATCAACAAAATTGCAGAGGAAACTCATGCCATCTACCCATAATAACCAACACAGGTTTTCATTCATAAATAAATAAATCGCCAAGCATTTGAGAAAAACTAGCAACATAATGAAAAGGACCAAAATAAACAAATGGAACTGACCCAGAGGAAAGAGAGAGAATTAAGGGAATTGAAGAAAATGTAAATATATTCTGACATATATTGCTAGAAAAGCTGGCCAAGCGCTATTCTCCCAGGTTAGAATATTTTACAACTTCCCATTCTATCTCTTTAAAATAACATTTAGTAATTTGGCAAATAATTGCTAACTCCTTACAATGTGTCAGGAACCAAAGATTCTGGGTTTTTTTGTTTTTGTTTTTGTTTTAATTATCTTTTTCCTCTAATAGCTAATGGTAGAAAAATCAGACAATTCCATTATCATATGATGTGGCAAATGCTATGATAGATTAAGCACAGAAGAGGTAGAGCACAGTGGCTCATGCCTGTGTAATCCCAGCACTTTGGGAGACCAAGGCATGCGGGTCACCTGAGGTCAGGAGTTCAAGACCAGCCTAGCCAATATGGTGAAACCCCGTCTCTACTTAAAAAAAATTGTAAAAATTATCCAGGCACGGTTACGCAAGCCTGTAGTCCCAGCTACTTGGGAGGCTGAGGCAGGAGAATCATTTGAACCTGGGAGATGGAGGTTGCAGTGAGCTGAGATTGCGCCATTGAACTCCAGTCTGGGCGACAGAGTGAGACTTTGTCTCAAAAAAAACAAACAAACAAACAAAAAACATTAATAGATAAGACAGGAGAGAATTAGCCTTGGCACACGAATAACATGAATAAGCACAGCACATTTCGGGAAATAAAACTAGCTTAAAATGCTTGATGCTCAGGATTGAACCTGAATGAGTCATAGACGATGAGGAGAGAAATGTGGGCAGGGGTCAACTCATCTGCCATGTTAAGAATCGAGACCCTTTCCTCTAGTCTAGAGCTTTTCAGACATATTCAGGGAAAAGAACCCTTAGGAGGCCCTTCATACAACAAACAAAATACTGATATATTTAACTCTTTCATATGTGCTGGAAATAATTTTCCAAGCAGAAACTATGACTGTGTTCTGGGTTATCAATATAAAATCACAACCACAAGCATATTCACATCAAAAACAAACTGTTGAAGTATGATCCATTGTTTTTCTTATTTTTCCCTTGATATTTGCTAGAGATCAATCACTAGCTAGCAGAAAAGTAGTAGTAGAAAAGGGTGACCGATATTTAAGAAAATTCCATGTAAAAATAACTGAAAAATGAGACTTCAATCCACTAACTTAATTCTTTCTGTAAACTTAGAAAAAGATGGCCAATATTTGATTTTGGCTATAGACACTTGCATGCACTCCTATACATGTATACATTTCTTGGAAACTAAGTTTGATAATCATTTCTGGACATGTTAGGCAGCTGAAGATATTAAAAGGGAGCCCACTCCCTGTTAGGGAGAGACAGGCATGAGAGGTTCTGAGACAAAGGACTTCTGATGCAGAATCAGAAATCAAAAAAACAGCCTAAATTGGGAAGCTGGAAAGGTAGCCAATTGTGGCATTATGGTAGAGCACCAGGCAGAAGGATGAGAGAAAGAGAAGGCTTCAAGAATTGAGGTATAAGCAGGGCATTCTGGAGTCAGTTGCTGTCAGTGTGAAAGATGGATGGGGTGGGACAGAAAGAGAAACAAGAAGATAAGTTAGGATGGTACAATTCAGTAATCTACAAAAGAGAGGATATATGGGCCTGGAGTATGATGATGGCAGGGGCCATGGAGAGAAGTGGTGGCAACCAAGGTTTTTGGAGGAAGAAGCCACTGGGATTGGGGCAATCTGGGGCAAGAGAGAATGAAAAATCATGAATGAATCCCAGATCTCTGACTTGGGCAATTAGGTGGGTGGTGGGACCATTCACAGAGATATGGAGAATCTTAAGGGAGAACAGGTCTGGATTGGAATTAGAGTGGGGAGATAAATTAATTTTAGAGTATACCAAATGTGAGATGGCTTTGGAATACCCAAGTAGAGATTTTCAGAGGTAACTGTGCTTACAACTCTGAAGTTCAGGACTTCAGTTATAGATTTGAGATTTATCACAATGAAGGTGAGATTGAAACCCATGAAAGTTCATGAAACCCATGAATCACCCAATGAAATCATGGAGAACAAGAAGAGAGGGGAGGAGAGGAGAAGGGAGAAGGAAAGGAAATAGAAGGAATACCAAAGTTTTAAGGGATAGGAAGAGAAAAGAGGATAACATGAAGAAGGATTCTGAGAGGCAGAAGCCCTTAAGAATAGGGTGATATAGAATTCAAGCGGGGAGAGCATTCAGGAAGATGACAACAGGTTAATAGGTCAACAGAGTAATAGAGAGGTCACTAAAAATAAACTCTAACAAGTATTCAGCCAAAACTATTATTGAGCTAATAATGGTGGGATCAATTTCAGGGGAATATTGTGGGCAGAAGTCAGACTGTAGGAGGCTGGGGATCAAGAAGTTGAGGCAAGGAGGTTGGACAACAACTGTTTTTTCAAGTTGGTCACGTGAACAAATCTGTGACCTTCAGCCTCCCCTCCCTCGGGTCTTGGCTGAGCTGATTGCGGGGCCCCTGCAGCTCTGTCACTCTCAAGTTGTATAAAACTGACAGTGCAGAAGTCCTTGAGCCCATTTTGGCTCTCATGATAATTTTCCTTCAGTGGAACTAAGGTTACTTGTCTAAGAACCAAAGCCTCTGACTTGACATATCAAAGTTCATCACGTGCATTGAAGCCACCTACTTGGCAGAGGTAGTGAAAAGCTACATAGATCTGGGCCCAGGACAGGATGCTGGGGCGTGGGAGGGGAAGAAAGCAGGTGCTAACTATATAGATAGCATGCCTATCAGAGCAGTTTTTGTGTTTCCTATTTGTCTCTCAAAACAATTTTATAGGAATCATCGAAGCAATTTTATCATGGTTTCTAGACCAGGTTTGGATGTGAGGTAGGGATTTCCACAGCTGCTTTTAGTTTGAAGGAAATCTGATAAGATGGTGCAAAAGCACTTCAGAAATGTGTAATCCTACACACTTTGGTGATTCAATTCATTGTCAAAACTTAAGGTGTTTTTAATATTGTTACTGTTCATTTGGTTTTTACCAACATGTAAGGAGTTGGCAAGTATTTGTAAAACTCATGTCTTAGGCTAAATAAATTCCAAAAAATTCAGGATGAGAATTGTTTATTGCTTAATGTGTTTCAAATTTCTTTCATGCACATCTTTATTAGATCTTCACAGCAACCTATGGGATAAGCAAGACAGATGCAAGTGACTCCTTTGGTATGAGGAAACTGAGGTCTAAAGAGATGAAGTGATTTGCCCAAGGCTCATAGCAATTTATCGGTAGAGCAAAGACTAGAATTCAGATCTCTTAACTGCAGCCTATTTTCCCTATTCTGAACCGTTACATCAGCATCAACAATTATCTAATGGATTGAAACAGTGTACACAGGCAACTTAGCAACGTCAAGTCACTATTTTTACTTTAACTTCAATTCCAGAGTCTTGGCCTGATTTCCCTCAAGACCCTACTTATCTTTGCCTTTGCGAAATTTATTTTTCTTGCATTATCGTTCCAGCTAAATTTTATTTAATAACCGTCAGCATGCTTTTTTTGCTTTATGCCATGTAGGCTTGACCTGAAAACCTGCCAGGCTTTCATTGAGTTTAGTGATTAAAGAAGTAAAGTTTTGAGAAACAATTAGTTGATGGGACACCAGTCATAAAATCAATCCAAACTTTTGTTGACATGTGTTTCTTTCTCCATATACCAGGTTCCCACTTGGTATTAGTAAGATTGAAATTGAAATAAGTCTATTGCTGGTGGATGAATTTGTCACTTTCCTTGAAACTGGTGAACCCAAAAAGTTAGACAGTGATAGGAAAATACTGCCATTGTCTGTTAAGAAGTCTATGACATTTCAAGGCAAGAATGAATATATGGAAGAAGAAACTTGTTTCTTCTTTACTAACAAAAAGGAAAGCCTGGAAGTGAATGATATGGGTATAATTAAAAAAAAAAAACAAAAAACCTTTACGTAACGTTTTTGCTGGGAGAGAAGACTACGAAGCACATTTTCCAGGAAGTGTGGGCTGCAACGATTGTGCGCTCTTAACTAATCCTGAGTAAGGTGGCCACTTTGACAGTCTTCTCATGCTGCCTCTGCCACCTTCTCTGCCAGAAGATACCATTTCAACTTTAACACAGCATGATCGAAACATACAACCAACCTTCTCCCCGATCTACGGCCACTGGACTGCCCGTCAGCATGAAAATTTTTATGTATTTACTTACTGTTTTTCTTATCACCCAGATGATTGGGTCAGCACTTTTTGCTGTGTATCTTCATAGAAGGTTGGACAAGGTAAGATGAACCACAAGCCTTTATTAACTAAATTTGGGGTCCTTACTAATTCGTAGGTTGATTCTACCCAAATGATGGATGATGGTAGAAACCAAATAGAAGAATGGTCTTGTGGCATAATGTTTGTTGCCTAGTCAATGAAGTCTCATATTCTTGTCTCTGCTTAGGATCTTGGGATCTGGAGTCAGACTGCCTGGGTTCAAATCTTGGCCCTGCCCATACCATCTCTGTTATCCTGGGGCAAGCGCCTCAGTTTCCACATCTGAGAAATGGGGATGGTGTTGGTGTCCATTTCATAGATTAAGTGAGTTTAGCCTTGTAAAGAGTTTAGAAGGGGGTCTGATACATAGGAAGCACTATGTACGCACTAGCTATAATTATTTGCTAAAGTTCTGCTTTAAAAGTAAGCTATTTTTTTTATGGAGACAGCTTTTTTTCTTTTAAATTTCCAGCTAGACAAGAAGAGCGTCAATTTGATCTAAAATTTCATAGTGCTTCAGATTAACATAGACATGGATAAGTCCCAGAATTTGCAGTCTTTTAGTAAAAGTAGCGTTCTCTGTGTAATTCTTCGCAAACACTGATTGTAGTTGCAGGATGCTCAGTTTCCCTCTGAGATGTTTTACATTTTTAAATGGTTAGACTTGCAGGAACAAAAGGGCAGAGTAACTTAGCAGGCTGTTTTGCATTCTTAGGAAAAGAAAACCATCAGGATTTATTTTGTTTTCATGTATTTTTTCACTTCCACTGAGGAGTATAATTGGCTGGTGTTGACAAAATACCAATCATAGATGTAAAAGAGAAAGTTGATTAGTTTTCTGGCTGTTCCTAAAATTCTGGATGCCGGAACTGTGGCTAGAAAGCATCTGGATGATTGCACTTTATCAGGGTTACTTGAGTGTCCTCTCTTAGGATCCGGACCTAGAATTAATGTCATGAGATTTTTCTATCAGGGTAAGGTGAGGTTGTGAGGGCTGAAGTCATCCACTGGGTTATCCAAATATTAGGTTTCACTGCTGACAAAAGAGGGGGCTTCTGGTCTGGTTGGTTATTTGTGTTTGGCCTGATGTGCTCTGTCAATCAAATGTCTGGACATAGGCCTAGCTTCTAAAGGGGCAATAGTGACCTCAGTGGACTGATATTTACCGTACTATTTACATGTGTTCTTAATGACAGCAGAAGCTGCCAGCTAACTGAATCTTGTTTTGAATCTAAAAAATCTCTTAAAGCAAGAAAATGGTATAAAATTAGTTGATAATGCAAGTGAATTCTATACATTTAATTATTCTAAGACATTGGAAAATAAAATATCTTGTTACTTTGAGGATAAAAGATGATTTCTTTAAAAATGCAAATGTTTTCTACAAATACTAAAGTTAAAAGGGAGAGAGATGTAATTAGAACTCGTTAACTGACACATTGCAAATTAACTTCTTTTTATAAAGCACTGCATCACAAACACTAAAATGAAGTGGGCAAATTAACTCTGCAGAAAACTATTTTCTAGGCTGATGTTTATAATGACCAATCATTACTGAAGCAATGAGAAATGTGACAATTACAGAATATTGCTGCTCTAGTATGTTGAAAAAATGGGCATTTTGTAATGAACATTTAGTAGAATAGCTCTGATTTCTACCTGGAGTTTCTGATAACATGACATCTTAATTGCTGTCTTTTATAGATTTTTAAACTGCAAATACAAAATAGCAATCAGCCAATATAATAACTTATTATTCCCCATTTGTGCCTGAAAGTCCTCCTCTTGTTGATGCCATGGAAATGAATGTAGAGGCAGATATCATTAGCTGTATTCTCCTTCCGAATGACATTTATCATATCCTTGTTATTTCAAAATAGATAGAAGATGAAAGGAATCTTCATGAAGATTTTGTATTCATGAAAACGATACAGAGATGCAACACAGGAGAAAAATCCTTATCCTTACTGAACTGTGAGGAGATTAAAAGCCAGTTTGAAGGCTTCGTGAAGGTAAGGAGCTTAGTTGCTAGTAAAAGTGTCATTGAAATGTTTTACTACATTTGCTAGATCAGGAAACTGACAATGCCAATGTTTAAAGATTGGTTATAGACACACACACACACACACACATATATATGCATGCATATATAAACATACATGGGTGTGTGTGTGTGTGTGTGTGAAAAAAAAAAAAAACAAAGACACTCTCTGGGGAACATATATCCTTAGAGGTACAGTCACCCATATTTGTGAGCTTACATATGCAGCTACCACTAGGCAAAATGATGAAGTCCACCAAGCTTGGTTTTTGCATTTCTGTGTCTCCCCATCCAAACCTTGATGCTCTCCCACTGGGGACCCAGAGTCTGATCCCCATTTCCCAGGGAAGCAATAGCCATCGACAGCTGCCGTGGCAGCAGGCCACAAGTGAAGGGACACCTGAAGACTGGTAACAGTCTCTGGTGCTTCTCTGATGATGGAATTTTAGATGCCCTGACAGTGAGATCTTTCCCTTTTACTGGGGAGAGAGGTGAAGGGAATAAGTAACAGACATTCTCAGTGCCGCCCAAACCAGACTCCATATAATATTACTTGCTCATGAAGCCTGCCCACTCTATGGCCGGTCATGACCAGAGGCACAGAGGGTTCAAAGCCTTTTAGCCCACCAGGCTGGTAGCTAGCATGAAGTCACTGCAGTGACTGTGGCTTATAACAGATACCTAAAACAAGAATTTTTAGAACCTTTACATTAATTCCATTGTCACAGACATGGGGTCTAGGGGCTCTTTCTCCTGAGGCAGAACATCAAGAGTTCTTTCTGCCTATGTCCCTTTCAGAACACTGAGTCAAATACCCTTGGGCCTCGGCTCACTTAGGGGTCATTTCTAGGAGGCAGCACTCCACATTGAGGACAGTTCTGGGCCAGGTGGGTGGGTATCTGGGTAAACCAACAGGAATTAGTTCTCACATATAGAAGATGTGTAATTTAATGCAGGCGTAAAAGGTTTAAGATCTTATTTCTGATCTTATTCCTGCCCTCCTGTACTGTCACCGAGGTGCCATTTAATTCATTAGTGAAGACTCTAACAGCTTATTCCTGAGTCACCTACGGAGAACAGAATGCGGCTCAAATCCGCTGCTTGCTTTCAGGTTCTTTACACTAATCTAGGCTTTAGATGAAACTCCTAAACCCTTACTTTGCAAGACTGGCCGGCTAGGAAAATGATTTGAGTTTCTTCGGTTCTTCGAGGATTTGGGCCAGTATTACAGAGTATTGGAAGATGTTACCAGTTTAAATGTGAATAAAGGCACTTTCAAAACAATGGTTAATAATCCAAATAACAGACTGAATGTGCTTGGCTGTGTGCCTTTGGGTAAATAACTTCACCTTTCTGGGCCTCGGTTTTGTCATCTATAACATGAGAAGACAGATTATCTGTAAGGGCACTACCAGCTCTGACATTCTATAATTATGTGATAAGCCTTCAGTTCCCTCCAATGGCAGTGAGAGTGGCTTGTCAGTCCCCCTCATTTCTTACGGAGACTTTTACGATTGAATTGTCAATTCCTCACGTCATTATTTCAGGTTGGCTATGTATGTAAAGCTCCCAAAATCAGCTACCAAGCATAGGAGTAAAGAAAACAGTCAGTTTGGCCTCCCTGCTTATGCTTGTATGAAAAAAGTGACAGCTCCAAAGTTTCATATTCTTAAAAGGCAGATCTTCTCAGGCATGTCAGCCAGGGCCCCAGGGATCTCCTCCTTACATGCAACTAAGGATGCCCCTCATCTCTACTGCAGCAGGTGTGGAACCTATACCTAGGATTATGCACAATGAGTAGGTACAAAGTCCTCCAGCTACCCAATCCTCCCCCAATGACGGATCCCCTTTCCAATAAGCTTTCCCCCAAATTTCTCACTCTAAAACAAAATTTTAGACCTTGAAAAAACTCAATACGCCAATTATAGAATAGCTCCAGATTAGATTCATATTTTCTTGGCTAATGCTAGTAGGCTTTCTTTCTGGGCCACAGTCTGGCTGCACCTAAGCAACCTCAAGTTTGAAACTGGGGTCTTTGAATCAGGGCTTGATGGAGTCTTAGAAGTCATCAGATCCAATTCTCAATCCACAACTTCAGTCTTCTCTCCACCTCCTGACTAAGGGGTCATCCAATCTCTGTTTGCACATCTCTAGTGACAAGGAACTCATTATCTCTGGAGGCAGGTAGCACCAATCTGTCATTTTGGGGGAAAGATGGTATTCAGGGCTCAAGTGAGGGTAAGCAGAGGTATTATTTTGAATAGTATAATTTCATATTAAAACTTGCAACCCACCCCACCTCTGCTAGATGTTCAGTTCCATGATTATTTGCCCACCAATGCCTTCAATGCCTTTGAGAGACTCAAAGCATTTCTATTTCAAGTTAAAGGGCAACCTTTCCATACCTGCCACATGGAACTCCCACTAAGAGAGAAATAACTCATCCTGGATTTTCTGAAAGTCTACTTTAAAAAGTATTTCAGTTGAGGTGGGGAGTGAAGCAAGAAAAAAAAAAGGCTCTGGGGAGTGTGGCTGGGGGAAAGTTCACGGAAAGGCTAGGCTGGGCTCACGAAACACGAGCTTTGCTGAGTTCATGTTTTCATCTTGGCCAGGCCTCAACAGCAATGCAACAACTTAGCCTAAAAGTATCTTAACCTTGATCACCACACTCTACTTTTTGAAAAGACACTAAATAGTCATTTGTTTACTTGTGATCTCACAAACATTTTCCTGTCACCACATCTTCATAGTGCCGCTCTTCAGCTCAAATGGAAAGTTGAAGCTCTGGGGCCCATGTGAGCGTTCTGAGGCTCAGGTTCCCCTGGAGGCTCTGTGAACTACGCCCTTAAATCTGGCAACTGAGCTGAGCCTACAGCCAGCACTCAACAGTGACAACACAAATTCCTTCTGGAGGAGGAAATAAAAGGAAGAGTCCTGTAGACAACTGATTCCAGGAGTGGGAAGGAGCACAGGACTTTGATTATCATAAGATGTGAAAACACTACTGTCTTCTTCCCTTGTGCGCAGAGGATAGACAGATGGAATAAGCTAAGCCTGGCCTATGAATGCCATCTCACAGTTTCCACTCTTGGTTTAAACCTCAGCTTCTTTGGGTGACCTCATACTGACCAGTTAAGCCCTCCAGGCCTTTTGTTCAGTCTCTTTAAAATGGCAGCAATAGCCTTTATCATCTTCCAGCCTGTGTTGATGGAAGTTCCTGTTAGCTTCTTTAAATACCTCTAGGCTTCTTTCAGTTTATAAGTGAAAAGAAACCTTTTAAGAAGTGTCGCATTTGCCTTTGAACATCAACACCATTGGGAGATGACCTGTGTTTCTGAAATGCTGATTATTCTAAATAGATACAGTGCAACTATCAATAAGAGAATCTCTTCAGCCCATTGAAAGGGATAGCAAAATTTAAAATGTCTGAGGGTCTTTTCATAGTCTGGCATTTCTCCCCCAAGGTCAAACTTACTGTTATCTTTTCCTACAGGATTTCAGACCAAATTTATTCTAATAGATACACACTATGCTTTATGTTTAATAATATTCCATATACCAGTTCCCAGGGTAGAATCATCTCCCCATTCAGCATTATTTGTCAATATCTGTCAAAGCCAAGGAGGTTGGGGTCATAGGAAGGGTCAGGATCACAGTCTCTGGTCTGGAGAGAGCACTGGAATGGAGATAATAAGGCCTGGATTTTACTTCCAGATTCTCCCCTGGGCTTTCTGGGTTGTTGGCTCATCTGTCAGATCCATGGACTCCCAATTGGCATGATGGAATTAATGACAGGATCTGAGTCTATATGATAATCCTCACCAGAAACAGACAACAGAGTAATGACAGATGCAAAACGAATGATAATTTTAAAACCCCACAGCAGAGCCCTTGTCAAAATGACCTCTTGCAATGCTTCTTATTTTAGGGTATAATGCTAAACAAAGAGGAGAAGAAGAAAGAAAACAGCTTTGAAATGCAAAAAGGTAGGTTTGCTATTTACTAATTTCTATGAATGCCTAAAGCTAAAAGGAAGCTTTAAGCTGATCATATTGAACAACCCAGTGTTGTTGCATCAGGGAACTTTTAGCCCTGGAAATAAAACAGGAACACAGTTGTCAAATTGACACCTTCTCTAGTCCCTGTGATTTGGAAAGACTTTGTACATATATATTTATGAAAAAAGGATATGTTCCTTTAATGCTGATGATACCAAATCTGAAGAAATCCCATTATGTTAAATACCTTAATAGAAGCAACCATACAGCCTGATACCACCTACAGCGGAATAAGAAGACAGGAAAGTCATCATTTGGTAACAGTGGCATTCATCACTCATTGATAACAGTTTTTCATGGGGCACAGTGGCCGGTGGAGCCTCTGGGATCAAGGAGTGACAATGTCACAGTGTTCTATTATTTGCCCTGTTCTTAAAGTCAGAGCATCCTGAACATCTCAGGGTTGGAAGAGACCTTGAGAGTTCTCAAATCCAGCACCATCCTCACAACAAAAATCTCCTTGACAATAGCACTGACCGTCTAGCCTCTGATCAAACATGTCTAGGGATGAGGCACCTTCCACCTCATAAGGCAGCCTGATCTGTCTTTGAATGGCTCTAATAATACTAAGATTACTATACTACTCGAGAGAAGTCTTTCCTCCTCAGGTCAAACTTTGTTCCTATAATCTCCACTCACTTGTCCCAGTTCTGCTCTTTGAAGCCATAGTGAACAAAGTATAATTGCTCTCCTACCCAGTGGCTGTCCAGATATGGAAGACAGCAATCATGGCGGCCAAGCTTTGACTGAGCTTTTTCTTCTCCAGGCTAAAGATCCCTGATGTCTTCCACTGTTTCTCCTATGACCCTTTCCAGGCCCTTTCTTCTGCCACTCACCTCCTTTTCTTGGACACACTAACTTTTTCCTGTTCTTTTAGAATGTGGCACCGCAAACCAATACAATAATGCCTGAAGTGACTTCAGCAGCAGATTATGGGAAAGAGGGGGTGTTGTTAGAGAGAATATTATATCACAAAGTTGGTGAACATGATGTTATGGCTTCTGCAAATTTAATACACACAAAAACATACATACATACAGAGATAGAGATACTATTTTCTGAGGCAAAGAGAGCACTCAGACCTTGCCTTAACTGTTGTTCTGGATACTAAATGGTCATCCGACTTCCATGAAGGTTTTATCTTCAGAATGACTGCAAGATATGTTGAGTAATAGTACCACACTGTCTGTTAATTACAGAGAAATCTGAGGAAACAGTTTATGCAGATGCTGTCTAGAAGTCTTCAGGGAAATGATAACATTAACCAAACTGGTCATTTAGGTCATGTAATTTAACTCAACATTTATAGGGCACTTACAAAGTGCCCAACATCAGGCTCATAACTGGACAAAAAGAAACTTCCACACAGTCTCTGCCCTTAGAAGATTGGCACATCTCATTAGGGAGCAGGGCTTTAACACAAGAAATAATTAAAGATAGATACAATAGTTCGGCCAGTTGCTTGACCAAATCAGAAACCATAAGAATCTTACTAAGTGTGCAGACTTTGGAGCCCACTAAAATCCCCAGTGTATGGAGTTGTTCCTAAAAGCAAGATTCACGGTATGTTTAATGAAGACCAGTGTTTTTAGCCTGTGTCAATCTATGCAAAATGGAATCGAGTATTGATCAACTGTTAGGAGAATGGGATCGATGGAAACAGCCAATTCAATTACTCAGATATTAGAAACCAACTTTTCCTTCAGTGGGGGAGATTTCAGACCATTTTATCTTTCCTTTTACATAATCTATTTTTGCACAGTCTCTATTACACAGCTGTAGAACTGGACCAGATAGTTTTGTGGGCAGTTTTTGCATTATATTAGCCTGACAGTTTGTTTTTGGTTTCATTTCAGGCGATCAGAATCCTCAAATTGCGGCACATGTCATAAGTGAGGCCAGTAGTAAAACAACATCTGGTAAGTCACACAGCATCTGAGCGGTAGCCACCCAAGGGGAAAGGCTGGGATGCTGAAGTCAGGTTACCTAACGGTTAAACTCCTCTTTTCCCCTGGGACCCAATTTACAAACCTACCCCTACACTTCTCCTATTCCCTTCTTTGTCTTCAAAGTGAGTTCAAAGGCAGAGATGGGACTTAGAGGGACAAAAGGAGGTGGAATGCAATCTCGATGTTCTCATTATGTTCTTGCTCAATGGCTGATTCTAAATGATGAATTACTGGGTGGAGGGACCATTATTCTGACAACAGAAGAAATGGCAGGTAGTGACCTCCTGACTGGGAGCATCCCTCCTCCTAACCCGTCTTCACTGTGTGGAAATGGGCCTCATGGGGTATTTCCTGCCATCTGTCAATCCCTGTATGATTAAGCTCAGCCTCACTGAGGCCAGCCTCAGGGAAATTAAAGGTAAAATCATTCTGTAAAGATCAATAGGTCCCAAGACGTTAGATTTTCCAATGAAGTAACAACAGACGACATATTGTGATCTTTTCAACTCTGAACGATTTTATTTCCATATACGTTCTGCTACCATTCTAGCCTTTAGATATTTTTTCCCAAATGTGCACCTTGCAATAACTGGTGCCGGAGAATATGTAGTATCTGATAAATGGATGGAAACATGCACGCTAACATAAAGTCCCCCATCAACATAAAGGCAAGAGCGTCAGAGGAGTCTTTGAAAAATTCAACAGAGTGCTCCGGAATGGAGTTCTAAGCAGTGCATGTGTGTGTGCGTGTGTGTATGTGTGTGACAGAGAGAGAAAGAGAGACGGATAGAGAGAGAGAGAAAAGACACCGCTTCATCTCTGAAGTGGCTTGGGCTTCTCAGTAGGTGTAACACATGGACAGTTATCATTATCATGGATCATGGTACCAAAGTAAGAGCACCGAATATGGAGTTTTTGAACGCTGGGATTCAAGGACAATGACCACCGCTTGCTGGGTGACCTTGAGCAAGACCCTTTACCTATGCAGCAGTTTTCTACTTCACCTACTTTACAGGGTAGCTTTGAGCATCAAATCAGCTAATGTGGCTGAAAGTGATGCTGTCGAGTGCTGTACAACCGTAAGGTGACACTACTTAGTTTACTTCACCATGGCTTAGATGTCAAAAGGGTGACATAAAGCCCCTCATTAATACCAGTTAGTTACACAATATTTAATAATTTTGTCAAGTACCCCTTCCCTCTTCTGAATCAGATGACAACAACAGAGAAATCTCCTAGAAGAATAGCTTCCCACTGGTCTTTTTTCGCCTGTATCTAAACCCTTGATCTTGGATATATTTCATAGAGCTCAGATTCTCCCAGAAGGCTTGTAATGGATATCAGTCCTACAATATCTTACAGTCTGCATCACAATAGGTTTCCAGGGGATCAGATGGGAAGACAGTAACATTCCACCCCCACCCCAGTCCCAAACCTCTTCTTCCTACCTAGCCATGCTGCTAAAATGTTGCCCTACATCCCACAGCAAGTACTAAAATTAGATAAGGACGTACCAAAGTAAACTTACCGAACTAAAAGACTGAGAACCTGCCCTTTTTTTCTCAATAAAATGGTTCAAAAGGGCAAATATTCTAATGAAGCATTGTTTCTGGAGTGGTCTGGAGGGCCCAGATCTGTCAGGCATTTCAGGATGCCTCCCTATTAGTAAAGGGCGAGCCTTAGCAGGTGGGATCTTGTGCCCTGATAGACCTAAGACTATCGAATACGAATTATTTTTAAAAAAGCTCAAGGAAGCAAACACATTAGTACTTTCACTTTTCCTCAACCCTCACCCCCATCAGTCAGTCTAGCTTTCTGTGGGAGCTGAGATTTCAAGTCGGGTGCACACACTACTTTGAACCCACTCAACATCTCAGCCGAGAAAATGGCACACTGTTGGTGGGTACTCTGGCTTAGCCACAAGAATACTGGTACTTTCAAGTTGGTGGCGCCCACTACAATGGGAGATCAAAACATACCGTGAAATAAGCACACAGTTTATTTTCATACTTCCTTGCCTAATTTTAGTCCTTGCTGGGGGAGGCAGATCAGGTTTGCAACAGCATGATCAGGTAGGAAGAAATGGGGTCTTTTCTCTGTGCTGAGGCTGAGCCAGGTAGACTGACAACTCTCTGACTTTGTAAAATTCAAGGCAAGCAAGGTATTCATGGTAATATTAGCAAAAATTTGGTCTGAGTAATTTGGTATGTATAATTTATGATGTCAAATTTTGAAATCATTTGTGCCTTCTTAAGTTCAAGACAAATTGGCTATAAGAACTCTAACGAGAGAAAGAAACTCACTGTGATCTCTTACTTTATTTAATCTTTACAAGTCTCTGAAATATGCTCCAATATGAGCCCCGTGTTGCAGATGAGGAACTGAAGCTCAGGGAGATTTAGAGACTTGCCCAAGCTTAAATAGAGCCTAGATTGGAACATGGCTCTGTCTGACTCTGAAGCCCATGGAAGGGGCCTTCAGAATCCATTCCTATACAAAGCCAATATTCAACATTAAACTATATTTTTTGTCAGAATGTGAACCATGCTCTGCTTCACCTCACCACAAACTTTCCCTGTCTTTGTAACAGTGTTACAGTGGGCTGAAAAAGGATACTACACCATGAGCAACAACTTGGTAGCCCTGGAAAATGGGAAACAGCTGACCGTTAAAAGACAAGGACTCTATTATATCTATGCCCAAGTCACCTTCTGTTCCAATCGGGAAGCTCCGAGTCAAGCTCCATTTATAGCCAGCCTCTGCCTAAAGTCCCCCGGTAGATTCGAGAGAATCTTACTCAGAGCTGCAAATACCCACAGTTCCGCCAAACCTTGCGGACAACAATCCATTCACTTGGGAGGAGTATTTGAATTGCAACCAGGTGCTTCGGTGTTTGTCAATGTGACTGATCCAAGCCAAGTGAGCCACGGCACTGGCTTCACATCCTTTGGCTTACTCAAACTCTGAACAGTGTCATCTTGCAGGCTGTGGTGGAGCTGACGCTGGCAGTCTTCATAATACAGCACAGCAGTTAAGCCCACCCCCTGTTAACTGCCTATTTATAACCCTAGGATCCTCCTTATGGAGAACTATTTATTATACACTCCAAGGCATGTAGAACTGTAATAAGTGAATTACAGGTCACATGAAACCAAAACGGGCCCTGCTCCATAAGAGCTTATATATCTGAAGCCGCAACCCCACTGATGCAGACATCCAGAGAGTCCTATGAAAAGACAAGGCCATTATGAACAGGTTGAATTCTGAGTAAACAGCAGATAATTTGCCAAGTTCAGTTTTGTTTCTTTGCGTGCAGTGTCTTTCCATGGATAATGCATTTGATTTACCAGTGAAGATGCAGAAGGGAAATGGGGAGCCTCAGCTCACATTCAGTTATGGTTGACTCTGGGTTCCTGTGGCCTTGTTGGAGGGGGCCAGGCTCTAGAACATCTAACACAGTGGAGAACCGAAAAACCCCGCCCTGCCTCCCTCTCGGACAGTTATTCATTCTCTTTCAATCTGTCTCTCTCCATCTCTGTCTTTCAGTCTCTCTCTCTCTCTCTCTCAACCTCTTTCTTCCAATCTCTCTTTCTCAATCTCTCTGTCTCCCTCTGTCAGTCTCTTCCCTCCCCCAGTCTCTCTTCTCAATCCCTCTTTCTCTCTGTGTAACACACACACACACACACACACACACACACACACACACACACACACACAGGAGTCAGGCCATTGCTAGTCAGTTCTCTTCTTTCCACCCTGTCCCTGTCTCTACCACTATAGATGAGGGTGAGGAGTAGGGAGTGCAGCCCTGAGCCTGCCCACTCCTCATCACGAAATGACTGTATTTAAAGGAAATCTATTGTATCTACCTGCAGCCTCCATTGTTTCCAGAGTGAACTTGTAATTATCTTGTTATTTATTTTTTGAATAATAAAGACCTCTTAACATTATCGTTGTTGTTTGAGTACCTAAAGCTCCCAGCCAGGTTGGGGAAAGAGGAAGAATTTGGAGGGAATTTTCCCAACCTTTGTGATGTTTTCATGAACTTTGCTCTCAAGCTACCTACATTATAAAATATCTTGTTGGCAGCACACTTTCTGGAAGTCTGTGACAGCCTTTGATGGATGATGTGCTAGCCTATTCAGTAAAAAGCAATCTAGGTCTTTATTCCCAGCTTCTTCTGAAAGTTGCAGGAGATTGAAAGAACTTTTTTTTTTTTTTAGTTTTTAGTTTTAGGGTACATGTGCACAATGTGCAGGTTTGTTACATATGTATCCATGTGCCATGTTGCTGTGCTGCACCCATTAACTCGTCATTTAGCATTAGGTATATCTCCTAATGCTGTCCCTCCCCCCTCCCCCCACCCCACAACCGTCCCCAGAGTGTGATGGTTTTTATTAATCACAGCCAAGTGAGGCTGGAGGGGGTCCTTAAATAAGGAGCAGTGGCATAGCTTATTAATAGCTGTCTAGGTGGTTCTACTTAGGCAAGAGGAAATGGAGCTGGGAAAACCTGAGGGGAAGGAAGTATTGGCCCCCCAGTCTTCCACTGAAGTCAATGGAGCCATTTCTTGTCACCTCCAATAGAGGAATTTTTCATGTAAGAAACCCAGAGTGGCGTGTTCATCTTTACCGGGTAAGTCCTACATGCTCACTGTTGCTTATCTCCCTGGGCTCATGGTTTTAACTTAGCAGCACCTTCAAGCCGCTAATGCCATGCCTTTTGTTCTCAACTGTCTCCTAGAATTTACCTGCATCTCCAAAGGGTGGGCCTAGTTCCTCAAACCCAATACATTCCAACGGAACTCTTAATTTTCCCCCCCACACAATGGGATCTGTGTTCAATGTTTCCCATTCCAATGAATGGTGCCTTAATCCACCCTGTTTTTCAAGTCAGAAAACTGGTTTGACTTCACTCTCATCACCACCATGTTCAATCCCTCCAGCCTATACTCATTAACCCTGTCTCTTAAGTAGTCCTTAAGTTAATCTACTTCTTTCTATCTCTACTATTTCTATCCTAGTCCCAACTATCACCATCTCTCTTCTGGAATAGTACAACAGCCTCCTAGATTCCCTGCCTCCACTCTTGCTCCCTTCCATCCATTCTCCATGCACAGCCAGTCCCCTGCTTCTTATGAACCTTGGAATAAAGACCAAAATAATCAATTTCATCTCCTGCTGCCACCTCTCTCGGTCTCTTAAGTTCTAGCCCTCAGTTCCTCTAAGCAAGGTTACAAATGCTTTCCTACCTTAGGGCCCTGGAATGCTCTTTTCTCTTCTTGCAAGACCCATTTCTCTCCCCCACTGCACCCTGCACTTAGTAAGTGCTTCACAGCACTTATCATGGTTGAAGTTTTCCCTACCATGCTGTGAGCTTCTTGAGGACCAATACCTTGTCCCATTCACCATGATAACTTCAGCGTCTACCACAGGACCCAGCATTGAATTGGCTCTTTATTTGGTGCATGAAGGAATAAATGAATGAATAAATACAGCTGCTTATAACTCAGTAGCCCAGAAAATAATTCTGTGTGTTGGCTGAGGCAAAAATTTGCTACACTGAAAGGATCCTCATTATGTCAAAAATATCTGGATGATAAAAATGCACTCATGGCGTAAAAAATGACTGAGAATTATGCTGTAGCTAAAAATAGATAATATGTTTTTATTATACATTTCATGATAATTTGCAAAATAATACATGTTTGTTCCAAACTTCAATTGAACATTTTCAACATTTTCCTATAAATGAAAAAGACTCGAGTACATTTCTGATGTACCTGTAATAGTCTGATCATAAATTATCTAACTTAGTTCCATTTTTATAATCATGTCACTTCTGCCTTCTATCTAAGGGGGAGGGTGAGAATGTTTGAAATACCCAATAATTATTTCTAGATAAAGAGAAAATAAACAAAGGATAAAATATCACTGCCTCTGTTACTTGACGGTTAGCAAATGACCACAAAACGCAAACAGTGTGCTCTAGCAAGCTGTCAGAACAGGGGGCCCCCACTTAAATGGAAATGACATGTAAACTTTTGGGCTTCAGGAGAGAATGCATTCGGTGATACATTCAACTATTTTCACAGGGTCCAATGCCACTGTGTTGGGAACTGCACTGCTTTAGACTTTTAAAGTAGTCTGAAGTACTTTTGAGACACAGAAACATGGAACGAAGTATGATTTTTATGTTATTTTTCCCTGTGAATCACATCTCCATTAAAACAAAACAAAACAAAACAAAACCAGAAATGCTCATTGTAGTGTAGTAGTTAAATCTCGAGTCAGACAGATACAGTCTTAATCTAGGCTCAACTATTAACCAGCTTTATAAGTACAGGCAAGTCATTTCACCTCCTCTAGTCCTCTGCGTTTTCATCTGTAAAGTGAGAATGAAAAGAAGACATGCTGGGCCAGGCATGGTGGCTCACGCCTGTAATCCCAGCAGTTTGGGAGGCCGAGGTAGGTGGATCACTTGAGGTCAGGAGTTCGAGACTAGCCTGGCCAACATAGCAAAACCCTGTCTCTACTAAAAATACAAAAATTAGCCAGGCATGGTGGCGCATGACTGTAATCTCAGCTACGTGGGAGGCTAAGGCAGCAGAATCACTTGTACCCAGAAGCGGGAGGTTGCAGTGAGCCAAGATGGTGCCAGTGCACTCCAGCCTGGGCGACAGAAGCAAGACTGCATCTCAAAAAAAAAAAAAAAATGTTTATAAAGATTCAGTGAGATTGTCCACAGAAAGTCCCCAGCAGAATCTGCTCTCTGGAGAAGATCATCATGTAAGAAGCACTAAGGTGGGTCTCTACATGGTCCCCAGCACATCTGTCTGCATTCAGTGGTGCAAGTGGACAGGGTGCCATCTTAAATGGTTGAAACCTCTGAGACCAAGGAGAATGCCTGGCAACCCAGGTACACATGAGAGCCTTTGCTCATGTACTAGATCAAAGACCACACCCAACGTGAAGCAAAGTGAAACCAAAAAAAAAGAAAGAAAGAAAAAGCAAACATTACAGTAGACCTGTGGATAGCAAAGACCCTTTTGTTAATGGTATAGTTTTATTGTCAAAAACTGTTAAGTGCTGGGGGCTTGGAGTTGCCAAATTTTTCGGTAGGTTTGAGATTACATATATATATTTAGATGGAGTCTTACTCTGTTGCCAGGCTGGACCGAAGTGCAATGGCACGATCTCAGCTCACTGCAACCTCTGCTTCCCGGGTTCAAGCGATTCCCTTGCCTCAGCCTCCCGAGTAGCTGGGGCTACAGGTGCATGCCACCACGCCCAGTTAATTTTTTTGTGGGTATTTTAGTAGAGATGGGGTTTCACCATGTTGGCCAGAATGGCCTCGATCTCCTGACCTCGTAATCTGCCCGCCTCAGCCTCCCAAAGTGCTGGGATTACAGGCGTGAGCCACCCAGCCCAGCCAAAGTTCTATATTTAGGAATGTTTCTTTAAAAGACGATGACCATTGATTCCTAGTCTAAGGGGCATCAGCACACAAACCTCCCCCTTCTGTACCACACTTTCACACTCCTCTGAGTCATTCTTCAAGCAATTCAGTAACTTTCAGGAAAACTAGTTAAATATGTAGTTATTTTTCCCTGCCCCACTCCTGCAGTTCCACTGAGTTATCTATAAGGTAGCTGCATCCATGGGTCTGGAGATCAGGAGAAAAGTCAGAATGGAAAACCGTGGACATGGGAGTCATCTGCATTTTGATAAATGAAGTTATGGGGGTAGTCAAGGTTGTCCAGGAATAGGCTATAGATTGGAAGAGACGAGGAAAAGAGGATCAGCAATGTTCAGGGGACAGCCAAAGGAGGCAGGTCCAGCAAAGGAGACTGAGGGGTGACTGAATGAATGCCAAGAAAATGTGGGCTCATGAAAACCAAGGAAGGAGAGATTCATCAAGAAGGCAAGGGTCAAATACTGCAGAGATGTCAAGGTGAGGATCGAAAAGCTGATGGATTTGTCAATTATAAGCTTAATGGTGACTTCACAAAGGTGGATGGCTAAGGTAGGAACTTTAGCATGCACCAAGTGTGCAGGAGGATATGTGATAGAGAGAGCATGGGTCCAAGAGTCAGACAGACTAGGGTTTCAAATCCCAGCTCCACCATGTACTAGCAAGTTACTCAACATCTCTGTGCCTCTGTTCATTTGTAAGTGGAGATAACAATAGTAAATACTTAATAAGGTTGTTGTGAGGCTTACATGAGCTTAATCATGTAAACCACTTAGTACACTGCCTAGCACACATGAGATGCCATGTTCTATCTATTGGCTCAGAGCAGGAATCATAAACCACTGAAGGTATGTCAGGCAGAAAGATAATTAGTTGTCTACAAAACCATTGGGCTACAGAAGTGGAAGTCGAGGGAAGTCAGGAGGCTGCCACTGGACTAATGGCTTCAAGGTCATATCATTGCAGTTGTGATGCACATGTTAGGAGGCTGCTGCCACCACTATAGTCTCTCACTCACAAAGCTGTGAATAGACACACTGGAATGTGGAGTACAGAAGCCACAAACACATATTTGGAATCGCCTGCTGGCCACCAAACCCCAAGAAGATAGCCTCTGCCCAACTTAAGCCTTCCAAATTTTGTTGGCAGAAGTGAACATGTATCTGAACCCACATTTTATCCAGAACCCTAGCTGCAAGGGAGTCTGGGAAATGGATTTTTCAGCCTTTATGTTTTTGGAAAGAAACAGAAAAGGGGTAGGAATGCATGTGGAGCAGCAGATAATCTCCACCTCATCAATCTTTAAGTGGAACGAATATTTTCATCCTGAGTGCTGACACCAGCATTCCAACTGTGGTCAAAATATAGGATTATCACTGATTGACAAAATCCTGCCAAATTGAAAGAGGAATCAGGACAGGAATAAATATCAAGGGATAAGCTTGAGCAGGAAAATACATTTTTCTCTAATATTGAAAAGCAGATAGTGAGCAGGCATATAATTTATAGGCTTGGACCAGAAGAAGAGAGGTAGAGAAGTTAAGGAGGTTCTATCTCAGGGCATGTATTATCTCTGTAAAGTTGGGAGCAAACGTCATCTGCCCTGAGTGAAAAAGATTGAGACTGGCTAGAGGGCTTGGTGAGAGCAGACTAGCTAATGAGGGAAATGGGAGAGGAAGCTGACACAGCACAAGAAATCTTTCTGCATACCGGCTAGCAAAAAAAGAAGCAAAAGACTTATTTTTATAAAGCACTGTTTATTTTTATGTATTGAAAATGTCCATTTTAAAAGTCTTCAAAATAAAAACAAGTTAGAAAATCTGAGCTTGTGTTAAGAAGGGGCAGGACAGAAAAGGAACTGAAAGGCCTCTACAGGCAGCAGTTTAATTACAGGGCAACAGGAACTCATTTATAGAGTATTGTAAACAACACAACTATGGCGACACTGCTCTCAGATTAACATGGCTTCATTTCCTTTATATTATTGTTTAGTGTGTAAGCATGGTTACCACTCTGCACAAGCTTCATTATCCAGAGTACCGAGGGCCCCCCATCAGAAGGGCCAAGTCCCCAAAACATGCATATGTACTCATCACTGTAAAATGAAGACCTTTCAATATTTTCAGCAATCAACTAAAGTATGCTGTAATCACAAAAATGTTTCCTATAGATGCAGTTTGCACATTTATTGCAAGCCATTGACTAACCACAGAATGGGCAGATGTGAAGATCTGTGTTGATGTTGTTATTGGTGGTAGTAGTACTGATGTTTTTAATTTTTAAGTGAAGGATGTTATATCTAAATGGCTGTGCTAAAAAACAGAACAACAGCCATTCCTAGAAATTTCTTTACTCTTCAGCTTCCAAACACGGCTGTGTGTGGTTGGCTGATGTTGGACTGCAAGAATAGTCCATTTCCTGTGGATGGTGTAATTTCTGCTGTGCAGCAAGCAGACAACAGCCCTGTACCACGTAGCTATGGGACCTTGAGACTCTCAGTACCAAAAATAAAAAGGGCTCCTCAGCAAGCTCAGGGTTTCAAACTTCAAGTTTTGTTTTTTCAGAGACAGAGGTGTCTCTCTGTTACCCAGGTTGGAGTGCAGTGGTGTCATCACAGCTCACTGCAGCCTTGATCTCCTGGGCTCAAATGATCCTCCCACCTCAGCCTCCTGAGTAGCTGGGACCACAGGTGTGGGCCACCATGCCTGGCTTCAAGTTTGGTTTTTAAACAACATTTGCAAAACCCACATTTATAGGCATCCATCAAATATATTATAAAGGCAATTCTGATCAGCCCTTTGGCCTCAATTTCCAGTGACCTTCCCCATCTGGCCAAATTTCTCTTGTCTTTGGGGGAGGGAGGGGTGAGTGGCACTGAACCTTAGGCCAACTTTCAATGGTGCTGAATTTGGATGTGACTGTCTTCTAAACCTGGTTTCTCACGGTTCTAGTTTCTGGGATAAAGTGGATGATGTGATTCAATGAGCAACTTGGGTTAATCAGTCCCGAGTAATCCAGCACACAGCTACTAGAGGGGCCCTTTTGTTCTGGATGTACAAATTGGACTAGAAGCATATTTCTGCAAATACTGCTTAGAGTCCCACCCAAAGAGGCCAATTAAAATTACAACTTCTCACAGCATATATGAGAGAGTAATAAAGTGAATGAAAGCTGTCTACTAGGGCACAGTATCTTCTTAATGCAGATTGTTTTGAAGGATAAAACGTCACAGTTTGAATATGCAACATACATAAAGTAACTGCTCACAGTCTAACTACATTTTTTTAAAAAGTAAGCAAAGCACATACATACTAGTTTACACACCACTTGGTATGGTTGGCTAAAAGCACTGGGGAAATAGAAAACTTACACACTAGGCAGAAGGTGAGGGAAAGAAACCTATCATGCAATGGGAAAAGGCGGTCAACTCTGCTACTAAAAGGGAGGATTGTCCAGTAGAATTTGCCGATGGATTTGGTGTTGGTGTGGGTGACCAGAGCTTCTGCCCCCCTGAGTTACAATTTACACGACACAAAAGGAACAAGGGTACTACAGTTTTCTTGGTCTTATAGACAACACAGGGCAGTAATTTTAAAACCTGTGATTGAGGGGAGGCATGTGATGGTCTAAGGAAGGGCAGCCGGATCATTGGGTAATGTGTTTGTCTTTCATCCTACTCTAGCCATAGTCTGGAAGATTTGCCTTCAGTAAATTAAGTACTAAGAGGCTTGTAGGTACAGGAAAGCACTGGAGGGAAAGTTGGGTTCACATTTAATAAGCCTTGGCCAGCTGCTTTGCAAGGGCAGCCAGCCCAAAGAATGTGACCTGAGGGCAATGGCTGTTGCAGAGGCACTGTGAACAGAAGGCAATCTGAAGACCTTTTAAGTAACTGGCCTGCCATCCCTTTCTCTTTCTTACTGAATGGAAAAGACTCTGGGGCCATTTCTACCACCCCTTCCTGCTTTTTCACCTGTTGGAAAAAAAAAAAAATGAACAACCAACCAATAACCAAACAACAGCAAATGCCCAAGCGCGCACGTGCGCGCAAACATACACGCACACAGAGGGGAGAGAGAGAGAAGGGGGGGGAGAGAGAGAGAGAGAAGGGGGGGGAGAGAGAGAGAGAGAGAGAGACTCAAACACAAAACAAAAGCCAAAGAAGTGAGCAAACTGAGTCAAATCATTCAGCCGGACATTTCAAGAGGCCCTGAAGGCACACTCCGCCCGGTGGCACAGTGATGGTTATGGAAGAATTGAGGTCTTGCTACTGGACTCGGCTCGAATACACTCATCTGTTTGCTTCAAAAGCCTCCGCACCAGCTTTTCTAGGTCCCTTCTTGACTTCAATTCTTCTTCCAGGCATTGCTTCATTCTTTTATTTTCCTATGATGGGGAAAGATTTGTTGATTACCAAACAGAGAGGGGCCCTTCCAAGGGCTCCTCCTGCTCATCCTCGGGGCAGCTTTCATCACTGACTCTCTTTCCTTCCTCAACCTTCCCTCCCTCAGCATCTATGACAAAGCAGCCTGTCGATTCTCCTGCCTGTCTCTGGGAAACCTTTTGGATTCTTCTTCCCTGCCCTGACCCTCTTCTAATTTAACTCGCTTTTCACTTAGTGTCACTTCTGTTTCAACCCAAGTGTCTATTAAGGGGACTCCTAAATATCTCTGGTACTGACCTCGTCTACTGAGAATCGGGTCCACAGTCTTAACTGCCAGCCTGGTATTTATTATTATTAATTATTATTATTATTATTATTATTATTATTATTATTATTTTAAGAGATGGGGTCTCACTCTTATCACCAGGCTGGAGTGCAGTGACATAATCGTGGCTCACTGCAGCCTCAAACTCCCGGGCTTAAGTGATCCTCTCACGTACCTGAGATTACCTGGCAGCAGCTTGGTATTTCCACCTAGATATGTCACAAGCACCTTAAACTCATCAGGTCCTAAAGTGAACTCAGTATCTCTCTCAACACCCCAAACTTCTCCTCCTCCTGTGATTACTGATCTCCATGAAGGGGCACCACCATATGCAACTAGCCACCCTGGGAAGAAGCTTCATCTTTAATCCCTGGCTCTTTCTTAATCTCAAAATCATATTATCCTCGTCCATAAGTTCAAACTCTGCAATATGCCATCCTTTACATTAGTTTTCCTCCTCCCCAGCCTCATTACCCTGCCTCAGTTCAGGACTCTGACAGGTCTCACCCTGAGTTTTGTAAGAACCTCCTAAGTGGTCTTCTAGGCCCTGGTCTGTCTCCCCTCCCACCCATCCTTCACTCTGTCACCAGATACAGTCAGTCCTCACACACAAGGCACAGTGTGCATCACGGAGCACTGGACCACATCGGCAGAAAAGCCCACAAACCATGATGAATGGTTCTCTTTACACTTACACACTCATGAATGACTAGTCTTTTCTTAAAGTCTGTTTATGGATGTCAGAGAACAGGAAAGTTGTAACTAACTTTGGGACTCTATTGTGAACTACTACATAGAAATAAAAGCAAGCCTCGGAAATTTAAATTCAAGGCTACATGAAAAAATCAACAAAACCTACCTTGATGACACAAGGAAAATAAAAATCCCCCCTCGCTACCTTGCTCCTAGGCCTTCCCTGAAAGCATGAGCAGTGTGAGGCAAGGAAAAGAGAATGGTTCTGTTACCCGAGAAAATAACTTTCATATTTTATTACCTGCTTCAGTTCTTTGACCTCGTCCTTCAAGGCGTAAACAGTATCAACAAGGCTCCTAGAACATAAAGATAAAATTCAGAGACAAATGGCTTGCACTGAGGTACTGTTAAAATACTTAACAATAAAAGCCACTTTATAAAAATACAGATCGTGAAAAACAGTGGACTTTCTAGCTGATTGGGAATGGTACTGCTCTAAATGGTTTCCATCTTCTTCATTTTGATGGAAGAACAACCACCACCACACATGCTTAGCTAAATGCAATGTCATTACACCTTTTCTATACTTCCCTCCTCCTTTTCTACTCACTTCCCAGCTTGGGTGAACAAAACACAAGAGACTAGGGCCCGTCACTAAGCTTTTCTTTTTCTAGCTTTGTTGAGGGATAATTGACAAAGCTGTGTACAATGTGATGTCTTGATATATGTATACATTGTGAAGTGGTTACCATAATCAAGCTAATTAACACATCCATCTCCTCACATAGTTACCTTTTGTATGTATGTGGTGGAAATCTACACTCTTAGCAAACTTCAAGTATACTCCATTGTAAACTATGCAGTCTTCCCTCCCTTGGTATCCATGGGGTATTGGTTCAAGGACCCCCATGGATACCAAAATCCACAGATGCTCAAGTCCTTAACATAAAATGGCATAGTATTTGCATATAACCAATGCACATCCTCCCATATATTTTAAATCATATCTAGATTACTTATCATACCTAATACAATGTAAATGCTATGTAAATATTTGTTATACCATATTACTTAGGAAAAAAACAATATGGTATAATACAGTGCATACATATATCAAGACATCACATTGTACACCTTTGTCAATTATCCCTCAACAAAGACGGAAAAAGAAAAACTTTATTAGGTATGAAAAAAATATGTACTTGTTCAATACAGATGCAACCATCCATTTTTTTCTGAATATTTTTTTGATCTGGGGTTGGTTGAATCCACAGATGCAGAGCCCACGCATGCAGAGGGCCAACTGTAGTCAACACGCTGTACATTAGTTCTCCAGAACTTATTCATCCTGCACACCTGAGATTTGGTACCCTTTGACCAGCATCTCCCCATTTCCCCTTTCCCCTCAGTCCCTAGAAACCGCCATTCTGCTCTCGGTTTTTAGGAGTTCGATGTTTTCAATTCCCGTCATAAGGTTTTGATTTCTCTAGCTTTGGGGCAGGAATGAACATCACCTATCATATAATGAAAGGTATCACAAGACTGCCTAGTCTACAATATCTGTGCTATGACATTGCCCTTCTCAGTTCTCTGACTGCACATGACACAAAGTCAGAGGCATTCTTTCTGGAATATCCCAACCATACATTACCCAAAAAAGGATGAAGTACCCTGGCTGGGTTGCGGAACAGCCTTTTCCTCTCTGGGTCTCTCTCTGGACAAAGATTTTGGAGATCTAAGTTTTGGTTCTGATCCTGCCACTTACTAGTCCTCTGTTCTCCGGGAACCAGTTTCCTTCTCATCCTCTCTTGATCTTAGTTTCTTTACATGTAAGATGGGGATAATAGCACATTTTCTGAAAACCTCACAAAGTTGTAAAAATGAATATAGTTATAATAAGAATTAACTATCATTATTTATTGAGTGCTAGCCTTTATACTTATTTCACTTAACCTCACAACAACTCTGAAAGCATTACCATCATCCTTATTTTACAGATGAGGAAACTGAGGCACAGAGAGGTGAAGCAACTTGTCCCAGGTCACACAGCTAATGAGTAGCAGAAGTGGGAGTTGAACCACACTGTTTTTTGCTTGAGCCCAAGTACTTAACCATTTTGCTGTATCACTTCACACACCAGATGTAAAATGCATTGACAATGCCAAGCACCTTGAAATATGCTGTCCTATGCAAATTTAGGCCTGACTTCAGAAATGACTCAAGTTTAGACAAATGAATTATTTGGCTACTTTGTGTTAATTTTATGAGCCAGAAGGTACTTAACCTGATTTTCCCCATTAGGTCACCCACACTACTGTGTAAAGGTAAGTCAGAGACATAATTTCCCTGAACTTCCTGTACCTCAGTTTCTTTATCTGTGAAAGTGGTGAGAGTAATGTTTATCTAACTGGATTTCTGTAGGATTTTAAATGATGTCGAATATGTGAAAGCACAGCTTCTGACTCAAAACATGTGAGTGGCATCTCTCTGGGCAAGGAAATTGGTTCTGTGGCTGGAATTCCCAGCCACTTCCTAAACTCATCCAGGGCACTGATGTTCCCACGTGCTCAGAAGCAGCTTACTGGATGGGGAGCTGGCTGCAGGGGCAGCTGCCAGCTGGAGCTGCCTTGGAGGGCTATGCCACCTCTGCCTTTCCTTCCTCCTTCCTTTTGTTAGTGGGTAGCCCTCTAAAGTCTCCCAAATGCATGCACAGCAAAGCAGGCCGCATTCCCAGATAAGGAGGGGTTGTCCCTCATCATAGACTCTCCAGGAGCCCCCCGTCCTACCAGACCTTCTTGCCAGCCCCAAGAAAAACTAGGCAAGGTTTTGCCTGTTCTACTCACTTTTCTTCCATGATGGTCTGGCCGTTGCTTCTGGTTTCTTCAATGATGAGTTTCTCTTCCTCAGGGAGCAGGACTTGTGGAATGGAATCTTTTCGAGTACCTACAAACAAAGGTTGCAAGAGGGAGGAGGAGGGAGAGTTACTATTGAAGAGTAGAAATAGTGGGTGTTAGTTCTTTTCCATTATTGTTACAGGAGGGTCTTTGTTCATAGCATGTGGCTACATTACACCCAGAGGACAGTCACCCATCATTTGCTGACTAAATTTTCCTGACATGAGAAATTCTAAATGGCCAAATACACTGATTCAATCTTCCCGAGGTGGGAAGCATTTTGTATTCAGCAAAATAATGCAAAAGAGCCCTGTAATACCTGTCTACAACCAAGACCTCCATTCTTTCCTGTTTTGCCTCCTCCAGAGCAAAGAGCTGACCAGTGATCACTCTTCCCTGCAAATCTCCAGGGAAGGACACACTACATCCTATGCTACGGTGTTTTGTCATTGTAGTAAAAGGTTGACAGTAGCACTGCACTGAAACACAATGTGTTTAAAGGGCCTCAGAAGCATCATCACCCCCATTTGTTCTCTTTACAGTCTTATAGGGTAAGGTAGGTATGTCTCCTAAGACCATTTTCATCAAGGGTGGAATAAAGTTTGGAGATTATCACATCATCAGCAAAGATGTAGGTGTCCTCTGCCCAGAATGTCTCCAGGCTCTGGGACAGAAGAGGTGACAGAACAGGCATGGGCGCCCAACCAAACAGCTCTCCTGCACCTCCCTCACTCTGGATCCTTCCTCTCAGAGCTCAAGTGCTTAATCTTGGGTCTCTCTGAGCCACTGGCTTCCTCTCTTCTAGGCCAAGTTCCTTCAGAGGTGTGCACACTCACTGCCTTCACTTGACTACCTCCCCTTTCTGGAGGTGAGATGTGTCTCTGCCTTCTCCAGGGCCTAGCACTTTGTAGGTGCTTAATACAGGTGGCCCCCCATATCTGCATGTTTCACATCTGTGGATTCAACCAACTGTGCATTGAAAATATTCAGAAAAAATAAAAAACAATACAAATTTAAAACCCCATGCAGTATAACAACTATTTACATAGCATTTACATTTATTAGGTATGATAAGCAATCTAGAGATGATTTAAAGTATATGGGAAGATATATGGAGATGATAAGCAAATACTCCACCATTTTATATCAGGGACTTGAGCATCGTCAGATTTTGTTATCTCTGGGGGTCCTGGAGCCAATCCCCTGCAGATACCAACGGATGAACATAAGTGGAAAGCAAACTGACTGAATGACTGGCTGAATGCAGTAAGAGCCAAGGGCAGTCAGTTGAGAGAAACAGGGTTGCTGGTTAGAGAGGGATAGAAGACAGGAGGTCACCATGATGCTAAATGATCTGCTGCGTGACAAGCACAGTGCCAGACATCTTCCACATGTAAAAGGTTGGGTAGGGAGCAAGGGTGAAGATGTGTCTTTTTAAGCCAGAATATCTGGCTGCACTTCCCAGCTGCAGACCCATCCACTCTGTCAAATATAAAAATAAGTGGTGCGGGAGGAGATGAGGTCAGATTTTGTAGAAGGGATGCTTCTAGTATCTCTTTGTCCCCCTCTCTTCTCTAGTTCTCAGAACTAAAACTGCCCTCACTTTCCTCTCCTGGCTCCGTGAAACATGTTATCAGAGCTATGCATGCCCAAAGCCACAGCCAGGTTTTCTCTGTGAAGCAGAGTGTGACAGTCCTCTCTTCATGGCCAAATGTGTCAACTTTCACATTGAATGCTTTCTCTCTCTCTCTCTCTCTCTCTCTCTCTCCCTCTCTCTCTCTCCTCTCTCTCTCTCTCTCCCTCTCTCTCTCTCTCCCTCCCTCCCTCTCTCTCTCTCTTTTATTTCTTTATTTTTGACAGTGTCTCACTCTGTCACCCAGGCTGGAGTGCAGTGGTACAATCTTGGCTCACTGCAACCTCCGCCTCCCAGGTTCAAGAGATTCTCCTGCCTCAGCCTCCCAAGTAGCTGGGACTACAGGTGTGCGCCATCACACCCGGCTAACTTTTGTGTTTTTAGTAGAGACAGGGTTTTGCCATATTGCCCAGGCTGGTCTTGAACTCCTGGTCTCAAGGGATCTGCCTGCTTTGGCCTCCCAAAGTTCTGGATTACAGGTGTGAGCCATGGTGCCCAGTAGAATGCTTCTTTTATGTCAGCCTTAGAGACGCATTACTTTGAAAGAATATGTCAAGGCACCTAAGAAATCCCCTCCCACACTCAAATGATTAGTCACTGGATGTCCAAAATGGAGTACTATGGAGTATTCATTTCTTATGCAGGTGCAAAAACCTCACAAAAGGTATTCTGAATGTCTATAATAATGGGAGACAAAAGACATAATCAAAGTGACCTGTCTTTTAAAAAGCATAAAGATGAATCAGAAAATATTATCTCACTTTCAGTTTGTAACCTGAAAGTTGTTTGGGGAAATACCCTAACCTAATAGCTCCCTGATCAATTTTATACATTTTGGACAACCTCTGCTAAGCAGCTACATTTCCAGATTTTCAGAGCAATTTGAAACCTGAGTTTGGTGAAGCATTGTTCGTTTAAATATGCAGCTGATCAAAGATAGTATTTTGACTTCCTTTCCAAATCTGCCTATAAGAAGAGATTAGCATCAGTTCACAGACACAGGAACTCTCTGGGCCCTTTAATTCCTAACTAGTGTTGGTGAAGGTATCTGTGTACTTCAAAGGAGAACAACTTTTAAAAAAAATTTCACTTCTATCACCTCCAACTCTTTTACTCTTGCATCTCTCTTTCTGGGTGAAAAACAACAGTGGGTAAACAAACCGCTTGGTAGCTAAAACCACCTTATCTGAAAGATGCAGTCCTGCACCACTCCTCTGCACCAAGTCACCTGCTTTCCACACCCTGCAACCCGTCCTGGTTGCTTTTCTCTTTTTCTAAAAGACACTAAACAGTAAAGAAGAAACGTCACTCACTAGAGAAAGTAGTTTGGGGGAACCTACTTGAGCCATGGCCTTGTTGAAAATTTGCGCTGGTGCAGTAGGCTTCGATCACTTTAAGGATCTGAGCATCCTCTTCCAGAGCAGCTGTACCTGTGAAATTTAATTCATCATGACTTTTCACAGATATATGCTTTTGGACCCTCAAAATGATGCAGCACGCTCCACTGCCTGGGACTGGCTTCTCTGACCAGTAGAGTGTGAAAGGCAGGGGAAAGAGCTGTCCAACGCTGGTGATGGAGAAGCGTGACAGCATCCTCATGGAGCTTTGGAGTCAGCCTCAGTGAGCTCAGTTTAGTGGAGGGCCTACTCCTGAAGCCCAGAGCTCTACATTGGGACCGGGGTGGGGGGGTGGTGTTTTGTCAGTGGTCTCAGTGAGGCCAAAATCACAGCACTGAGCTTGTTGCTAGCTTAGCTCTCATCGATATACCCCAGCCTTCCTCTCCTTTAACTTTCAAGGCTCACCTTTAGGAAGCTTTCCCTCATTAACCCCACCCAATTTTCTTTTTTTTTTTTTTTTTTTTTGAGATGGAGTCTTGCACTCTTTCTCAGGCTGGAGTGCAGTGGCGAGATCTCGGCTCACTGCAAGCTCCACCTCCCAGGTTCGCGCCATTCTCCTGCCTCAGCCTCCCGAGTTGCTGGGACTACAGGCACCCGCCACCATGCCCAGCTAATTTTTTTTTGTATTTTTTTTTAGTAGAGACGGGGTTTCACCATGTTAGCCAGGATGGTCTCGATCTCCTGACCTTGTGATCTGCCCACCTCGGCCTCCCAAAGTGCTAGGATTATAGGCGTGAACCACCGCACCCAGCCAACCCCACCCAATTTTCTAACCAGTTGGCATAGTCACTCATTTTCCCTTCTCCCTTCTCCTCTACTCCAAACTCATTCTTGCAATGGCTGGATGGCAGCATCCTGTGAACGTGCCAATGTGCATACCCAGGTGGGGGGTGGGGGGTGGGGCATGCCAAAGCTGAAGTGGAGCAAATATTTATCCAAACTATATTCCCAGCTGATACACACAATTCTGTCACCTCTTTGTGAGACATCACTTACTCCTTCACATGTGTCCCAAAGTACCTTGTGTCCCAAAGTACCTTGTTCACAGCCTTATAGCCAAATATGTCCATATCGACTGGCTGACTGACTTTGCAGTCTGTCTCCAAATGAAACCATGTTTCTAGATGTGGGCAGGCTGATTCCCTGAGTAACTGAGAGCATCACTGAGCATGGGACTTCAGGAAGGACTTCAGCCTTCGGGTCTATTTAGTCTATCTCCCTGCAGAAAAATATCTCAAGTATCAGAAACTAAGAGGGAAAAAATGTATCCATAGGAAATGGGTCCCTTTAGAGGTTCTAAACCAGGTGAGGCCAAATACTCAACACGAAAATGATACAGATGACATCTGCCTAAGATGACATGAAGTGCAGCCATAAGAAGCTTATTCAAATGTTTAAGAAGTGACCAAAGCTTTCCATGCATTCTTCTTTATATGTAAAAGACGATGTCAAGAAAAAATTGCTCCAATCATCTGCTTTCAAATAAATCCTCACATAAAAGAAGATTCTCATGTTAATTTATCCATAAACAACTTTCAGAAAGTACAAAACACATACTTTTCCTAATCACATATTCCTCCTCCGATGGTTTTCTCTCAGTCTTCCTTTTATGAAGAAATTTCTTCATCGTTTTAGGGCTTTTGCCAGACTCCTGTGAGGACAGAGGTTTCTTAATGAATTAAAATTCTCCCTCAACAACAAAAGTAAAAGCACGAATGAAACTAAGTAGAATTCCTCTCTCTTATCTTGACAGTCTCAGTTAGGAGTACATCAATGTTTAATTCTATGCACAATTAAAATGGTTCCAATAAACTCTAAAAGGTTAAATAAAACAGAGGCAAAGACATTATCCTCTCAATTTGCACAGAGGTGGGACTAAGAGTGGAGTGTGCCTACTGAAAATGTGGCAGATTCTCCAGGAGGCCAAATGGCTTTAGGGAACCATCTGCAGAGAAAGTAAGGGATGTCAACCCTAAAAACGTAACAGTATTCTTAATTTGGTTTACGTTCCCCACTGATACAGTTTTAGGGGAACTAAATAACCACTGTAACCACTAGTGTAGTATTGATCACTTTTCAAAGAGCTTCAAAGCTATTTAAATAATTCTGCCTTAGAAACAGTCCCACAAATAAGAATATAATTTCCATTTGTGAGACAGGAAAATTAAGGCAGAAAGACTAAGCCATTTTTCCACAGTCAGGGAGAAGAACCAAATGAAGGATTTCCTAAAAAATAATTTTGGGTTAGAAGTAACACACCCACAGCCAAACTTAACTATCCATATATAAAGCCATGTATTTAACTAGTAGACAAAATAAATGCACTGAATTTGTTTTTGCCATATGAGTAACCAGCAGGTCAAAAAATACTCATTGTCAATATCCTTAATCCTTAATCCAATAATCTGTAAACAGATTAGGACCTTAGACTTAGGAAAAAACTCTCATGATCACCTTATCCCAATTTTCCAAGAAATGTGTATACATGGAGCATGGATATTAATTATTAATAGTACCTTAAAAATACAGGAAACAAATCATTTATTTCACTTAGCCACAGTACTTACACTTGAAAAAAAAGACAAGATACGAAAAACTCTCACATGACAAAAATAACAGGAAAAAAACAGAATTTAAAAAAAACACAGGAAAATGGGCATTTTAGGGCATTATGACATTTTTATATGTATTTCACACAAGCCTGCTTTTTGAACAAAGTACTTACATGTCAAAATTGCATCTTCATATTTTAGCCACCAATTATAACAAGGGACAAAACAAGCATAAGGGAAAGCTTCATTCATCAAAGGTTACAGCACAGCATTATGATGTCACTGTAAGCCAAAGATATTGTACTACCCTTACCTTTAAGATATAAGACATCCTCTAAAATGAATATGTAAAGAAAGAGAAGATGAGCGTGAGAGGTCGATGGTTATAATGACCAAATCCACTTATCAATAATTCTAAAACAACATTTGAAATGTTAGTGTTATCATAAATTACACAGAGGGAATATAATCACATTTCCCACATTAGTTTCAGATGCAATATTATCATGCAAAAGCCCGAGGAATACAGTTCTGTGCAGAATAACAAATGCTGAAAACAACTGAAATACATACTATCTTGTAGGAATATATTAATAACTCTCTTCCCCCAGCAGAAACGAAGTGATCATGCCTTAGTTTTAATAGATTAGTTTTGTGAAAGATTAAGTCAACTTTACTCTTCAAAGCTCACCTTAATTTGAACTTAGTAACTGATAATTACAAAATATCCATCATTAAAAAGGGGGTCTAGGTAACTATGAAGTGGCACTCCTGGTTTACATAGTCAAAGAAGAAAATTGGAAGATTGCAAGAATTGCAGGTAAATTTCCAAAGCAAATCTGTGGGACTGCTTCCTGACCAAATTCTATACAGAGTTATATAACAAAGATTCAGTTCGAGGGTTGTTTGTCCTATCATGTCAAGTTGAAAGGATCAAAAAATCCACCAGTGTCCAAATATTGTCCTATTTTTACTGCACTTAGAGTTGGTAGCAACAATTAATCGAAACAAAAGCACGGTGGTTTCAATCAAAACACTCAAAATTGAGCTAAGTCTGCATCACTCATCAAAACACACGTTTGATATAGAAATATATGCTGCCTTTGCCCCATAATTCTAAGACTCATCTCATAACTGTCACAAACTTAATCTTCACTCAACAAGACCAATTTAAAGAACAGTTACTAATAAATGAGGATCATTTCTGAAATCTGAAATGATTTGAGACAGGTTAGGGATAAAGCCACTGTTTGGATGGAAAAGTAATACTCCACACAGTTACAGAAGCTAGTGAGTGACACTTCCTGACTGCAACTTCGAGAGAAAAAAAAAAATACACAAAACCTTTAAATCCCCACACTACCCAAATATTAAATGGCCTTTAAGGTTGTCTCTGAGAAGCCTCTTTTTAAAAGACACTCCTTTCACCAAATTCTTTTCTCATTCCAATTGCAACAAATATCACTTTTATAGTTTGGACTCATAGCTTGGTCCCATAACACTTTACTAATTTGGTTCAAATTTATCAAAATGATCTCAAATGCTGAATTAGGTCTGCTTCATTGGCAACTCAACTACAATGAAGTGGCTCTTGTTTGAGATTTGTGCACATTATTAACAAATCTAAAGGATTATCATAATAATCATTAAGGTAAACCAGAAGCACTTCAGGAGGAGACTGGGAACACTCAGGCAGTGCACATAGATCCTGTAGATATTCAGTACATATTTGCAGATGGACAATGGGAAATGGGAAATTAAGAAATCAAACAAATCACTGAGTCTGGCAATTCAAGACTGACTCACATATACCACCTATCTTAAATTCTAGCACATTCCCACAGAACTACTTGTAATAAGCTACAAAATTAACTTGTCAGAAGCATTTTACACCATAGGTAGCAAAATTACCTCTTTATAACCTAGTGCTGCTGATGGTCTAAGTGGAGGTGCAGGTCGTAGACAACTTAAACTCCACGGTTTTATAATTTGAGGAGGCTCCAAGGGTCCTCGGGGCTGTCCGGTAGAGCTAAAAGACTGGGAAAATGTCTGATGAGATGTTGGCAATCTGCCATCTGAACCCGACCTTGTGCCACACAGTGAGAGAACAACAATAGCTTCACTGGATTAGCAAAGACAGCCATAGAAAGGGATAGATGGAAAAACAAAAGTCTCCAGTTTGAGAACTGGCTCTTTCCAGTCCAGCTTATCAGGTCTCTAAGAAACAAGCACAAAATTGACTCAACATTCCATGATCCTGTCCTCTCTTTCTCATCTGGAATTTAATTAATTTAATTTTCTTTCCTCTGTAAGGAAGGAAAATGGAGTAGCAGTCAACATTTGAGTTCAGTGATATGTTTGGCACTCTGGCAGGTGCTTAAATAGGTTATTTCATGAGAACAGCCTCAGACATAGACTCAGTCAAGGGAAGTAACTAACTAGTAACTGGCAAAGCAAGATTTGAACCCAGATCTGAAGCCAAAGCCCATATTCTTCCAACCACAACACACAGTCCTCAAAACTGGAATTTTGGCATCATAGGTTTATATGTTAACAAACAACACAGCATATCTTCCATCTCACTCAGCAAGTACAATAAAATCTCATCAATTCAAATTCCAAAGTCTAAATTTGTGATAACTCAGAAGGAGACAATGCTAAAAGTTTACCTTTGAAGAAGGTTACTGAGCAAATGTGAGAGCATGAGTGAGATGACATGGAGATATTTAAGTACTTAGGGAGGTAAACTATTTGTTTCGACTTAGCCCATTGTTAGTAGGAGAATAACCATTGCTCATGGAAATAAGCCTTGCTTATCATTAAAATATTTTAGCAGGACTTCTGGTTAGAAATACTTTGCTAGCAGTTAGTTGGGGTATCTGAATACTGTCACACAGAACTGCACACTCTAAGTAAACCTTTTCATTAATTTGGATGGGCCTCATAATGAGAAATCAGAATGAGTGAGGTTTAACTGTACTTCAAAATCTACAAATATAGGCTGCCCAAAAGACTAAGGGTGTGCTCGCTGCTTCTTGTAAGTAAGCCTCCAGCAGGCAGGAGTTGACGAAAGACTCAATAATTTCTGGACAGAACACATGGACTACTTACGGAATGAGCACTACATGATGACGATGAGGTTTTGGATAATGAACTGCAAGAAGTAGGTCCTCTGATCAGTCTGTTCAGCTGCTCCAACCATTCCTGGAAGTCCTGGTTGTGGTTACAATGGACCACAATTCTCTCCACTGTGTTACCTACATCCCCCAATTATGATCAATTTGAAAACAAAAGGCAAGGAAAAACTTGAGCTTGTCCCATTCATAAATACACTTCATGCAACTAAGACTTGGGTGTGTATTTTCAGGGGTTTTCATACCTATGGGATAACCCTGCTGAAATTTCTATATCAGAAACAGATAACCTGTGATTACAAAGTGAATAAATATTCATGTCTGATTTAGAAAACTGTCCTTGATTTTTACTGCTTACAGAAGCTTAAAAGTAGTGTAAAACTTCACCATAAATAAACTTGCAATCCAAAAACGTAAGCACATAGTCCATCTAGTTAAGTCTAAAGTGGGAATATTGTCCTGGTTCCCCCAGTATCAAAGTTGGAACAAGATCCAACTAAGACTGTTTACAACCTTTTGGCAAACACCAAACCTTAGGATCCTTCTTGGGAAAGAAGAGGGTAAGGCCATGATCCCAGTCTTAGCCACTGTGCCATATCAGCACCAACAGTGAGGCCACTACATATAAATGACACAGACCTGGCAAAAGGGATCATAAGCTAAAATGTCAGGGAGCATTACTGAAGCCTGGCATTATGCTCAATTTGTGAAGAAAGTTTGATGGCTTTTCAGAACTTTTCAGAAATACAACCAAATCTTACTAACTCGTGGGCTGATGATAAAATTGCTGATAAAAGTCTCTATCTTTGGCTCTTTTGCCACCAGGGAACAAACGACAGAGGGGAAGAAAATTGCATTTACATCAGTCCATTTCGTTATTCCTTAGCTCTCACAAGTAGCTCTTATGCAACAGAAGATTGAAACTAATGGCAAAGCCATGGCTTTTGAATGAGAGGAGACTTCTCTGTGCTATTGCTGTACCCTAATTATCCCAGGAAATGGAATATGCTTTGCCATGCCTGCATAAAATTTGCTGGTGGCCTATGTAACAGAAAATAATGGCATTTATTTATTAAATTCCCCTTCATTCCAAAAAGAATTGGAAGTAGTTACATGAAAAAGAGAAAATTACCTACCAGTGATTTCAAATGTGCAGTCATTCCCTTCAATTTCATCTAATCTAGTCACCACTGTTCCTGCTATTGGTATTTTTCCCTATTAGAAAAAGAACATTCTCATTAATTCTGCAGTTATACAGGTCTCTGTTTATTTCACTTAGATTTTCTGACCCTCTCAGCACTACAAAATTATGGCTAGATGTATTTCTCCAGTCTGTCAATAGAAAATATGTTTCCCTGCTCTAAATTTTAATCAGACAAAGAAAGCAAGGGGAAAATGTGGATTTTGTTTGGCTAACACACCCTAAACTATAAGATCAGGATTTACAAAGCAGTTTACTTTTCTAACACATTTTCATAAGAATCGGTAAAAAAAAATGAAGGCTCAGATGTTATGAAAATTATTAATTGCCAGGCCAAGATGTAACAGGCAATAGTAACTTATAATACTCTGTATCTTGGGAGCTGACTGAGGGACGTTTAATTTCCTAAGGAGCTTAATAACATGCTTCTTAGAAGCCTGAATCATATGCTGTGACTATAGTAAGACAAACATAGGAGCAGGTCCCAGCTTTATGTTTTCTCAGCAATAATGACATGGGCCTGTACAACACTGCTGCTAATTTATCTAGTTTCCATTTATGCATGCAAAACCTAGTGCATAACTAAAGCGGTGGATATATTCAAGATAAACTCATTATACTAATACAAAGGTCTTTGATCTAAGGAACATCTGCTCTTACAAGCTCTTTAATTACAATGAAGGGTCAGAACATTCTGGTTTTCCTGGCTTGAGCTTTTAATGCCATAGTGGAGATATTGCATCTGGATGGAAACCTGTTTTCATTAGGGGGTCTGCTATGTGTTTTATATGAAATTTACTAACCTGATAGATAAAGCCACTCATCCGAGGACTTGCAGATAACATTATCAGGACATTTGAAAATAACATAAGGTACCGCTCTTCTTTTTCCTGAGAGGGAATGAAAATAATACATGAAGAACAGAATTGGACATTTTATCTGTTGAGAATTTCTGGAATCACTGCCTTATAACATAGACCTTATATAAACAACTGAAACATTAACGGTAATTTTTTTTTAAAAAAAACATACCCAACTTGAAAACACAAAACTAGTTGAATTTTACTTTGACATGGACATAAACCCACAGTTTATCTCTCTTCTCCTTGTACATAACAATTAAATACAAATAACCATGCTTGCTTTCCATGTATGAAAGCCTGAGAAGTCACCACAGTTTATGCAGCCAGTGAGATGTCCTAGACCTGGGCACAAAATAAGTCTCCAGGTTCACAAAATGAAAATATATTTTACTTTGAAAAAATGGCAAGATGAAGGGGTTTTCAGGTGATAAGAAATTTAGTATGCTCTAACATGTTTGTTAAAGTCGTATTCATAAAATTAGCTTTAGTCATTAAGAACAAGATAATTATTGGATTTATGTAAAATGTAAAAGTAGATACACTTTTTTTTTCTTGAGACGGAGTTTTGCTCTTTTTGCCCAGGATGGAGTGCAATGGCACGATCTTGGCTCACCACAACCTCTGCCTCCCGGGTTCAAGCGATTCTCCTGCCTCAGCCTCCCAAGTAGCTGGGATTACACGCATGTGCCACCACTCCCGGCTAATTTTGTATTTTTAGTAGAGATGGGGTTTCTCCATGTTGGTCAGGGTGGTCTCAAACTCCCGACTTCAGGTGATCTGCCCGCCTCGGCCTCCCATACACTTTTTTAATGGCACTGAGGAAACCTTGAAACATAAGGGCTGCTGTGAGCCCCTTCAACAGATATGCAATTAGTATACGCAAAAATTACGTTTGCCTTCCATGCCCAGCCATCTTAGCTACAATTATCCTTATGCCTGTCTCCATCTCCTTCCTTCCATTTGAGAAGAACAACCCTTCCAGGCTAACTATTCTAACAAGTGCTCTACATTCTCTCACATCTTTGTTTCACTTAGTTTTCCTCTACAGACATCTCTTCTTCTTCTCCCAGAATCCTCTTCTGTTTTACTAGCTTTTCGTCTTTTTCTTTAACATATGTACACCTCCTATCCTAACAGACCTTGGCTTGACCCCATGTGGCTCTTTATGCATAATATCCCATTTCTTGACATTTTATTGCCAAGTTACTTGCTGCCTTCATTTTCTCCGCATTGATCCATCCCTAACTGCATCCCCATTGCTCTTGGAAAGTCATCAATAACTGCCTTCTAGCAAAATCCAATGGCTTCCTCTTGGTCCTTACATTCCTTGCCCTCTGAACCTTCAGCAGCAGTCAGCACACTGGCCATTTTCAAATGCTCCTCGTGGAATTTCCATGACACCATGCTCCCCCAGTTCTTCTCTACCTTCCTCTTTGTCTTTTTATTCTTTCTGGCACTGATTCCTCCTGCCTTCACCCAAGGGGTTTATCCCAAAGGTGTGAATGAGTAATAGTTAGACTCACTGCAATAACCTTCCCTGGGGTATTTGCATTTTAAATGAGATTGCTTATTAACCCAAAGTAATGAATCTCTGCCAAAGATGTGTCAAAGAGTGTAGGAAGATGTTTTGGGAGAAGGAAGACAATTCTAACACCAGATACATCAAACCAGGTACCATGATCAACCTTTCTCCCTTTCCCTGGCCCCTTCCTAAAAGAAATAATCCATCTTCAGCTCCCCCCATCCCCTGGGCTTCTCTCTGGATATTTACTTCCCAGGAAGGCACATCTGTTAGGGACATCTAAGTCTCTGCCTCCAACTCTGACCTCTCACTCACATTTCCATACTACGTTAACAGCTGCCTATGGGACATCTCCACCTAGATTATCTATAGGTCTAAAATTATATTTTTCATCTCCTCTAGCCCAGGGGCAACACTTCCTGTTGACTTTCCCTTCTAAAGATGCCTCCAATTTGCCCCTTCTGCTCCATTCCCAGTGTCACCACCGTCTTAGAGGACTCCTTCTCACTTTCCATCCCAGCTGGCCTTTCTGCTTCTCGTCCATTCCCTCCAGTTCATCTGACATATATGGGGCTCAGATTAGTGTGAAACATCCCTTTCGGAGTGTTGTTCTATGACTGTGGACTCTCATTATTTCCCATGGCCTGCTGCATCCGTCTGAACTACTCTTGCCTGATGTCAAGCTTCTGCATAATCTAATTCTACCTGACTCAATCAGTCTTTTACTATGGCCAAGTTGCTTCTTTTGCTCCCTACAGGCTGGTTTCCTTACTGTGCTGCAGCAAACCAAAGCCACATTTCTGTTCTCTCCTAAGATAAAAATGACCTCTGCCTTGTGAAATCCTCCCCTTTTGTTTTTGTGCCCCCTCCTCAAGTCCTGTCTCCATAAGGTCTTCTTGATCTCTCCCTCCTGTGAACTTCTATGGACTCTTGTTGAGATCGCAAAATCGAACATTGACTATTTGGTTTGTTAGCTAGTTGCAACTTGTGTTTTAGTCTGTTTTTAATGAGTTCTTTGAAAACAGGGATCATTGCTTATTCTTTTCTCCTATCTCCCACAGCACCTAGCAGAATGTTGAACAAAGAATAGGTGCTCAGCTTCTGATTTGAATGTTGTAGCATTTGACTTTGATGGAAGAACAAGGAAGAAAAACTACTTAAGAGGCTCAGGCAGGAGGACTGCTTGAACCCAGGAGGCAGAGGTTGCAGTGAGCCAAGATGGCACCACTGCACTCCAGCCTGGGTGGCAGAACAAGACTCCATCAAAAAAAAAAAGGAAGAAAAATATGAAAGATGGAAGAAATGATGTTGAGATTTGAAACACCTTACCTCACATGCTCCATACTGCACCATTACTTGTGACATAAAAATCACATTTCCCAAGTTTTTAATATCTTCTCCTTCCCATGCCTGAATAGGTTCGGACAGTATCTGTAACTCCAGCTGTTTTCTCTTCCTCAGATCTTGACATTGCCCCTACAGAACCAAAGCAGAACATAATGGAATAGGAATTCTTATGAAATAGACTAAAATAAGACCAAAGTAAGATGTGGCTTCTGACTCTTTGGTTCCCACTGAGTCCCTATTCCTCATCGTGAATCCCATGACCAGGCCTGTTCTTGATAGACAGAAAGATCCACTACCCTGAATCTCTAGGCTTGAGCCCCCAAAAGTTTTGTGAGGAAGGCCTATTTTTCATTTTGCCAAAGCGTCAAAACAAAATGCTAGAAAGAGCTTATTTCTCCCGCCCTGTAAAGAATATGGGAAAGCAAGCAGCCAAATCACACAGACCAGAGCCAGGTGAGAACCTGGTAGATTCAGATCTACTGGTTGGTGCCCCTGCTTTAGCTCCTCTTACATTGTCTATCGTTGCATAAATAGGGCTTTAGTGACAAAATAATTGTATTTCTAACATATACTCAATTTCCAACAAGGTAACATCTTGAAAATAATAAAAAACAAAAAATTTCTCCTGGAGTTATAGTGAAAGAGAAAATTAAATTCTTTATGCCACAGTGAATCAAACTTATAATGAAACCTAGGCACTGCTGTACTTTGTTTAATGACCAAGTTTGCTGTGAAAAAAATACTAAATTAGTTTTTATTCCTAAAAGGATTGGAAAAAAGAGATACAACTGAATTTCATGATGACATACTGAAATTTAAAACCAAGAAAAAATTACAGTTTGCCAACACTATGTGGGGTATGAATACTCTCTCTATATATATGCATATATATACGTGTATATATATAATATATATACACATATATAATATATATATATATATATATATATATATCACTGCTTAAGAAACTGTGAGGTTATCTTAATTTAACAGCATGCCTTCCAAATTGAATACAAAAATAAGCACATGGTTAGTTCTGTTACTGTTTCCAAATGAATGTAAGATAATATTTTGGGGGTATATTTTCTATAAAATCTCTGCTGTCCCTTTCAGCTACATGGAAACTCAAAGAAACAAATTCACTGTACACATATTTTAAGAACACCTATAGTAGGAATAAATATACTAAATCATCAAGGCAAGTTATATAACATAATCAGAAAGAAATACAGGTTTTTAAAAAGACTCATTTTACATTCCTATTTATACAAGAAAAAATAGAAGAACCATAATTATGATAAATGCTGTGGGTTTCACTGGGCTGTTCTATTAGCTTGCGCCATGTAAAACTGCCAATATTGGACTGTTCTTGGCATATAACAATGGCAATTTTAACCTAATACTTACTCTGGTCTTCAACTTGCTGTTCAACTACAGACACATCAATTACTGATCTTTCAACAAGGATTAATAATTAAACATTAGTCCAAATCACTTATAATGCTACAGAATTGTGTGAAATGAAGCTAAGTTTAATCAATTGCCCAAAATGAAGTTTTTCTTTCCTCCTAAAATGGCACGAAGTGGTTTTATATCAGTGGGTTCAAGAAGATACATTAACCATCACACTGAAGACACAAGATCACAGGTACTGTTGATAGCAACCTATATAAAGCACTTGCATTTTAGTACTTTAGGTTTTTTCCTCCCTTTTAGATTTGATGAAGGATTTCTTCTTCATATGCAAAGAAAAAACTCATACCCTTTGGCATAACTAGTTGAATCCAGTATTGATGCAAATCAGTGAATGATGAGTTACACAGACTCGTCATTAAGTGAGCAATGGGGGTAAAGACAAAGAGACAAAAGGAAACCCCCCACCTACACACCAATGCTTAATGTGGCTTAATGTGGCTGAGACTGTAAATGTGATTGCTTTATACCCTCAGCCTGGCAACCTTTCTTAGGTAAGCATGATTTTTGCAGGACAAAATTAAATGAAACAATCACTGCTATACTGTCATGAAAGCTTATTATTTCCATTCTAAAGACCTTTGTATAGGGAAATAAATGTTACACACAAATCGCTCTTTCAGGAATAAAATATACAAAATGGAGAATTATGATTTTAAAGCATCACCTACCATGAGAGTTTTGAATGCCACGATTGCTTTCAGAATATCCTGATGATCTGGATGAGTATCCTATCAAAGGAATACATTTGAAAACAATGTTAGAGGAGAGAGGATCAGCAGTTGCCAAGGGTTAGGGGTAGAAGGAGAGTATGGCCACAAAGATAGCAAGAGAATTTTGGGGGATGATGGAACTGTTCTGTATTTTAATTGTGGTCATGGTAACATGAATCTATACCTGTGTGAAAACTCATAGAACTGTGCACCAGAAGAAAAACATTAATTTTACTGTACACTAAAGATTAAAAAATAGAGCAGCATGGGAGCATTTGGAATCTCAGTGACTCTAATTATTAGGTGATTAAGGAATTAAGAGAGTTGGTAACACATCATATATTTAGTAACAATGTAGTAAAAGGCAAGAGTTCCCATTTCCCTTTTTGCTATTATACTTTGGATAATGACTATTTAATAATAAATATAATAATTAAATAATTATTCCAGGGATATCATTAGGTCATGTTGTTGGAAACAAGAGTCGTGGTTAGAGAAAAATCAATCTATTAGCCGGGCATGGTGGTGCATGCCTATAGTCCCAGCTACTTGGGAGGCTGAGCTGGGAGGATCAGCTTAGCCCAGAGGTCGAGGCTGTGATGAGCTGTGATTGTGCCACTATACTCCAGCCTGGGTGATAGAGTGAGACCCTGTCTCAAAACAAACAAACAAACAAACAACAACAACAAAAACTCAAGAGAAAAATCAATCTAATTCCATTTCCTAAAATGCCTCCGTTTTCTTTCAGCAGTGTGAACATGGCAGATTGGAAAAGATTCCAAGTTTCATACCATATTTTTCCTTCTTAAGCAAGGCTCTTACACATGGCCTGCAATCCTGTGGTACTTGCAATTCCGAAAAGTGGACAGATTCAAAAACGGCTTAGAGGAATCCACAATTCCATAACTGTTTATGAAGGGAAGATAGAGATTCTTATGGGTAGATGTGCACCTAACATTGGGGCATATGGGATATGACCTTTGGAACTCAGCTGGAGTAAGAGAAGACCAAATCTCCTGCCTCACTAGTCTCGGGTGATAAAATACAGAGCTGAACAGATTAGGGGCCTGACCCAAGCCAAGAATGATATTGCTCATAAAAAGTAAGGTTGTATTCCTTTACAGTAAAATTTATCCTTATCCAAATCAACCGACAACCAAGAATTTCAGGTTTTATTCTACTGTTAGCAGCCATGTCAAATGCTCTGAAATCTGCACAAAGTGTCTCACCCAGTGGTGAACTAGTACTAAGGGCTTGTATTTTCTGATGATGGGAAATGAGAGGCAACCAAAGACATGTCACCCACAGCAAATGGAGGCAGGAGGAGAACAGGCTCCACTACAAGAAAGGCTGGGATATAGGATCCAGGCAGCAAGAGCGTCTGGGATTTGTTTCTCCCCAAAATAAGTGCATATTTGTATTTCAACACTGAAAAGTAATAGAAACTGAGGCCACTTGTTTCTGGATTTTTGTGATAAGCAAGGAGGGGCAAACCTCAAACGGTTCAGCAAACTGGTTTAGCTTATGGAAAGGCATCCAGAGGTCAACACCTTCCTGAGCCCTAACTGAAATTTCACACTGACAGGCTTTGCTCACCAGCTCCCCACTGCCTCCAGCTTTCAGGCAGGTCAAATACCCTGAGAATGTGGTTTCACTCAGAGAACATTCTTTCAATCCTTACAAATGCTGACAAGCCCGGCAGAGTGCGGGTGCACCCTTTTACTTTAAAGATAATCAAACCCCTTGAAACCTCAAAACCTTTCCCCAGACACAGGAAGAGCAACTAGGGTAAACGCAGCCTCCTCCAGCAGGCCCTCCTCTCCCACCCACACTTAAATCCCCCATGAACAATCACAAAAGAACGGCTCAAGGAGCTAACTCTGCTGATTGGTTTTTCATAACATGAGGCCTTTGGTTCTTGGTGAAAAAATATTCAATTATCAGGCCTCATTGCAAAATCTTAATATTTAGAAAAGATTATAGCTATGCTACAACAGTTGTAAGTAAACTGTAGGTTTATAAATAAAAATGTGGGGGGACTCTGATGTACATGCATGATGTGTAGAGAGATACCACTAATATTGTGTCCATCCATTAGTCTTTAAGGAATACCAGAATCTTCCATTGTTATCCAGAGACAGGAAGTTGAATGATGGCAGAATTCTAGAGATAAATATTCCTGTCTATAGTGAACTTGTTCTTTGTACATTCTGATGTTGTTTTGCTCTATCTCCCCCAATAAAGTTGGTTAATATACCAGAACCAAAGAAGATTTCTTAGTTGGATTTTGACCAAACTACTGAGAGGGCAAAAGAAAACTCAAGTTAGCAAGTAAGCATAGACTTAAGGGAAGCCACAGGACCAAGGCTTGGAAGAAAAGAGCGAAAAGGGAGAATGATCATTAATATCTAGTAGCAAAGAATAAGGATCTTATTTTGCTGCATAAAGAGGAAAACTAGAAGCCTGAGAAGAGAGAAGAACAGATAAAGTAAATTTCGAATCCAAGACCTTGATTCCTCTGCAAGGCCATTTTGGAGGCAAATTGGCTGCGTCCTCCAGAGCACAGGACCACACTTGGCACACAAGCTTGAAAAAGTTCACCTTCCCTTACCTCCATATGCCGTTCTAACTCTTGCAAGAGAGTAACATATTTCTCCAGTCGCATGAATGGTTTGCTGAGGCTTGTTGTTAAAATAAGGATACCTGGGCTCGATGCACCTTGATTTTCCATGAATTGTTCCAACTCATCACTAGCAAAAGAATAAATATAATTTTGTTACTGTTGAATATCTCATGTAAAGAATTATCAACCTAAAATTATTTTACTGTATTTGACACAATATAAAGCCAAATAAAAATGTGTTTTACTAGTTCAAATGCTGTTCAATTTGTTTTGGCTCAACTAAATCAGGTTTTATTAAGCTCCTTCTGTAAAATCAGCACCAGGGCTCCTTTGGTGAGCCAGACACTCATGATCCCTGGTGTCACACATTCAACAATTACTGACTGAGCATCTACTAAGTGACAGGCTCTGTTCTCTGATGGGGCTACAGCAGTGAACAAAAAAAAAATCCCCACCCTTAAGGAGCCTACATTCATGGGCGTGAGATATACAGTGTATCAGATGACCCAGAACTTAAAGTATAATTTAAAAAAATAGATTTTCTTAATCACTTCAAACGTCCTAGTTATTGGCTGGTCAGGTGCCTAAAGATAACAATCCACAAGGTTGTATCACCCACTTGTAATGTTCTAGAATCACTTCCTGCATTTAGATACCAGCATGTTTGTATGACTAACCACAAAGTCACTTAGCCCAATATCTAAAACCAGTGCAGCAGGTTAACCAAACACTTCCATAAGGCAGTAACTTGGTGAAAAAATATATTAATATTTTATGAACTGTGTGTTGTAAATGTCTAATTCTAAGCCAGTGCTTTCTCTGCTGTTTAGCACCGTTGCAAACTGTTTACTTTCCACCAACAGGGATATTGAGTCCTGGGGCTGCAAGATCATTTTAATACATATTTAAGCAAAATATACTTAGAGAAGGAAACCTACTGCCTAAGTGACAGCTTATGCTGAAACTTCTGCTTTATTACATGGCCCTTTTACCTCTTTAGTTGGCCATGCATATCCAGTCAGTCACAAATCTTCTCGGATCTGTTCATTCCTTCCCATTTCTGCTGCCACTGCCTTAGTTCAGGATTTCAGCTCATCCCATCTGGCTTACTTCAATAGACCAGCTGTTTTCCTGGCTTCCAGGCTTTTTCCAGGTCCTGCAGACTATCATTTTAGCCTCATTGCTTTCCTACCCAAGAAGCTCTGAGTGCCTACAAGATCAAGTCTTAACTTTTTAGACTCCTACTGGCTCCACCATCTTTCTCACTACTCCCCAGCAGGAAACCCCTACTGCAAAGTGACCTACTTATTCTACCTAGAACACGTCTTATGCCATGGTTCCCAACTGTGGTGTGCTGCTGTAAGGTGTGAAGTGTGTTCAAAAAACTTGCTATCAGTAATAAAGTACTAGGAGGCTGGAAACAGAGCAGATTGCAGGTCATCCCTATTAATAATAGACACCCACCCACACTCTCCCTTCATGGGCTTTTCTGAGCAGGAGAGAAAAGATGGAGTTTCAGCTAATGCAACAGCAGCCTTGAGTCATGCAGCATGGCACGTATGTTGGGCTGGGAATGGCTGCCTTAATGGAGTCTAGATCACATATGAGAGGTCATATCTAGCAATTGCTGCTAATCCTTTTATAAAACTTTAAAAAAATTATAGAGATGGGGTTTTGCCATGTTGTCCAGGCTGGTCTCGAACTCTTGGGCTCAAGCAATCCTCCCGCCTCGGCCTCCCAAAGTGCTGGGACTACAGGCATGAACCACCGCACCCAGCCTGCTGCTAATCCTTTTATCAGTTTTTGTAGTCTTGTTCCAGAAGTAGCCAAAAGGAGGGAAATGTCCTAGACTTGGAGTCATAAAACAGAGTTGGCGACCCTGGATGAGTTGCCTGAGCCTCAACTGACTCATGTTTGTAAGAGAGATAAAACCTACTTCCTAATAAAATTGCAAAGATTAAATATTGGGGGTTTTAACGCTACTGTTTCATGCTAAGAATTGTACATGCATTCATTCTTGTTTAATGACAACAACATTTCCACATAGGTTTTCTCCCCATTTTACAGATGAGAAAGCTGAGAGGAATGGTGATAGTAAGTGGCTACAGTGGGATTCATACTCAGGTCTGAAGCCAAAGCCTCAGGTCTTTTCAGGATACCATACTGGCTCTCTGCAGGACAGCATTTTGTAAACTTTAAAGTAGTCAATGGATGCATTATTACTATTATTATCCCAAGACAAATACCTTGCTAAAATCACATCTTTAAAAACTACCAGTACCTGTGGTTTCCAACTTAATGGAAATTCGATTGATGTTTAATTGCCAACCAAGAGCATAACGTGCATAAAGAAGTTTAAGAATTCATTGCATATAAAATATAATTAGGGAAATAACTCGGGTTTGGAGTGCATTTGAGTAGAAATGTAATTTGGAGAAAATCATTTTCCTAATTTCTTTTCAATTTAGTAAACAAGTTTTATTTTTTCTTTCAGTGACTAAATGACTGCCTGCATCCTCAACATTTTACTCAAATTGATGCAAGAGTTAAAGCAATTAAAAGCAAATGCTAATGTGTACCTTATTATTACCTTCCATGCAGCATTCTAACTTCTAGGCTTGCTAAATATTATAAAACAATTTAAATTTATTTCAATACAACATGAGATCACTATCTTGAATTAAAACACTGGTTCTTCAGAAAAGATAATTTTACTAGGGCAACAAAAGAACAAAATTGTCCTAAAATGCGTTTTATCTATGATAAATAGATCCTAAAAGACACATTTTATTTAGCCAAATAAACATAATACACAAATTGGTATCATTATACACAAATATAATACATAAATATATATTGTTATACCAAAGAACAATCTGTCTTTTAAATGTAGAATTTTATACAGCCCATTTGAAATAGCAGTGGATTAAGACTTGCTTTTCAAGCTTAACATGTTCTGTATATGTGACATGATACAATAGAAGCAGTTCTCAGTGTATAAATGCTGTTTAAAACAACATACATTTATTTCACAGAATGCATGGTGGATGGGGCTCTGGGATATTCTGGGTTGGACTGGAAAGCTGAAGAAAACTATGTATACTATAATAACACTACAGAGCTTAGCCGTCTCATATAGAAGTGTTTCTGTGGCATCTTTGTATAGGTTTCTAACTTGAATGATCATAACTCTACCTAGCAGAAGGTCAGATATTCCTCCTCTCCACCTCAATTACTCCCCCACCAGCCCTTCAGGGGAAATCACTGTGGCCCAAAAGGGGTGGTGAGGCAAGATGAGCTGGCTGCCACAGCCTCTGGCCAGTGGAAAATTTCAAGAGTGCCACTCACACTGGGTAGAGTGGTTCCCTTTCTTCTCTTTTTCATTTATCCAGCCCCAGAGATTAGGTGGTGTGCTTCTTTTGCTTCTTTTTTTGTCCCCACTCCTTTTTTTTTTTTTTTGAGACAGTCTTGCTCTGTTGCCCAGGCTGAAGTGCAGCGGTGCGATCTTGGCTCACTGCAACCTCCACCTTCAGGGTTCAAGCGATTCTCTTGCCTCAGCCTCCTGGGTAGCTGGGACTACAGACGCATACCACCACATCCGGCTAATTTTTGTGCTTTTAGTAGAGATGGGGTTTCATTATATTGGCCAGGCTGGTCTCGAACTCCTGACCTCCAGTGATCCACCTGCCTCGGCCACCCAAAGTGCTGGGATTACAGGCGTGAGCCACCGAGCCCAGCCTTGTCCCTACCACTTTTTGTTTGTGATCAGTCTTACTTGCTTCCTTCTCTGGTCCTTCAAAGACAGAAAAGAACAGAACCTAGGCTCAGAATTTTTTCTGTGCTCCTTGCCCCCAGAGCAAGTACACAAGTTTTTGGGGAGTTTCTCAAAGTCTTCATTGCCAGCAACCATGGTAAACAAAGAGTGGAGAGAACTAACAAGAGCAAAAGCACACCACAGCAGAGACGGAAGTGAGGTCCAGATCTGTCTTAGCACCAACTCCTCTTCTCTCTGATCTCTCATTTAACCCTCTCCCTCGTGAAAAAGGATGAATGCCACACTGAAGCAAGCACAGGAGAGAAGCGGGTATTTTTGTAAAAGAGAGGTTATTCCCAGGAAGAAACAGGAGCTACCGTAGCAAGCTAACAGGGGAGAGGGAGGGGAAATCCCGAAAGACCTCACCCAGGGGACAACAAAAGACTAGAGCGGCCATTCAAATATATGCAAATATGGGGACACATCAAGGTTGGGGTCTGATTACATATCCAAATTCAGGCCATACACGAATGCATTTTTTAACAAGACACCTGCATGCAATCATACAATTTTAAGGCTGTATCCCTTCTCAGGGCCAATTGTTATAAGCATTCCTGGTATGGTATTGCCACCTAAAGGCCGAAAGGAGGAAGTTCACCTCAACATTACAGCTTCAGCAAGGAAAGAACAGAAATCCACCAATGTCCCTATTTCAGTTGAAATCTTCATCTAAAAAATGTTTAATGTGAATTTTCTGTGAATTTCATTTCACTGTGCTATGACTTTAATAGGTCAGCATAAATTGCCACTAGATTCATGTAAAATAGTTGAGATTATATTAAAAGCACATGTGAGAAAAACCGCAAGTATTTTAATTTTCATCCCTTTTACCTGTAAATAAACCAGTAACGTAAAAATTTAGTTCTATGAGGACTCCAGTGAGTCTTCCATCATTTCAAGGGATATTATAAAATTCTCAAAAAACACCATTAACTAAAATTAAACAGGGCGTTATACTTCACCAAAAACTTGAGAATCTTTTTAAATCAATTGTGTAACAAACTTTAAACCATAATGTTTGAGGGAACCTTTACTTAATTTTAATTACAAAATTAAATTCCCAACATAGGTAAATGTAGTCAGTAACATTTTAACACATAGAGTTACAATGGAAACTTCTCTAAACACCACAGAAAGTCTGCCACTTGAGGTAAACCATTTCTTTCCAGTATTCATCCAGAATATTGTTTTCATATCAAAAGGAGAACATGTGCTCATTTTACTGGTGTTAAGGAATTTGCCCTTATATTCACAGGATATTTATGTATTCATCAAAGGAAAAAAGTCTCTGAATCATTTTTTCTTTATTGTAGATATGTAGAAAAGTATTAAAACATTCCTGGAAATGACAAAAACAAATTTAGGACTGTGGTTCACTCTGGTGAGGGAAGAGAAGAGCAGGAAATATTGAAGGGGATACACAGAACTTGAATTGCATCTATAATTTGTTTCTTAAGCTGAATAGTGGGTATGTGGGTGTACTTTATATTATCTCTGTTCTTTGTATGCTTGAAATATTTTATACTTTTTTTCCTAAAAAGAAACTAGTAGCTGGTAAGTAGAAGATGTTTAAAGGACACATGGAGCATGGTGACACTGTGCTGGGGGCTTAGTATACATTATTTCATTTCATCCTCACATCAGTCCTGCAAGGTAGATGGTTTGACCCTCATTTTACAAGTGAGGAAATTAAGGCTTAGAAATGAAGTGAATTGCCTTGGGTAAAACAGCCTCTAAGTGGTAGAATTGTGAAGTGAGACATTAAAAAAGTGGTAAAAAGTTTAGGCTCAGATCAGGCAGGGACACAGAAGGATGTAAAAGGAAATAGTAAGGAGTTCCACTTTTGAGATGGTGGCATGAGATTCACTGGATGCACTACTCAGTTAAAAAACAAAAAAGCATAACAGGTGAAAACCATTTAGACCAGGCGCAGTGGCTCACACCTGTAATCCCAGCACTTTGGGAGGCTGAGGCAGGAGGATCACTTAAGCCCAGGAGTTTGAGACCAGCAAACTCTGGGCAACACAGTGAAAGCCCTGTCTCTACAATTTTTTTATAATTAGCTGGGTGTGGTGGTGTGTGCCTGTAGTCACAGCTGCTCAGGAGGCTGAGGTGGGAGGATTGCTTGAGCCCAGGAGTTCAAGGCTGCGTTGAGCTATGATTGTATCACTGCACTGCAGCCTGGGTGACAGAGGAAGACCTTGTCTCTAAAAAGACAATAATAATAAAAATAAAAATAAATAAAATATCTAGAAGTTGTCCTAATGATATAAGATAAATGAAAAAGAGTATTTATTCAGGAAAATCTACTAAAACTCAGTAAGAACCGGGAGAATTTACAGCATTTGAGCTGTGACCAGCTCTCCCTTTTCTCCCTCCTCCCAACTCAGCTTGACAGAAGCTCCATTCTGGGCAACTGTGACCAAGTAGAGAGGCCTCCCTGGCCTCTCAGCTACCAGTCAAAAAATATGATATCTCACCAGGAGGGACAGGTCATCAGCACACCTCTCCCCTTCAACTCTGTGTAAAAGAGGCTAAATTCCTCGTGAGTGTGCCTGAGAGGTCGAAAGCTCACTTCACGCAGCCCCCACACAGGCTGGAGAGTAGGCCCAATCACCCTCACCCCAGCCCAAGTGTAGGGTAGAGGGTTCCATGCTGGAAAAGGCAAGCTGGAAGAGGCAACCAGAGGGTACCCATGCTGCCCAGCTCCCAGAGTAGTGAGATTTTGCCCAGAGGGAGACGCAGTCCATGGGAACAGAAGAGTTCTGAAGATCTCCATGAAGAAATTGGTTTTATTTGGAAAAAAGGCACGTGAGGATATTCAAGCTTAAGGGCTCTTGCCAAAACAAAGGAGATTTTGGTAGTAAGCAAATAAAAGGAGGCGGGTAGCTCCTGTCACTTAAGTGCAAAAAGCTAACCCATAGGCCAGCTAGGTCACCAGCGAGAGAACCAGGGAAACAGACAGCTAGGAAGTGCTAAGAAGGATCAGAAGAAACCTCAAAGTCTGGTCTCAAAAACTGTCTCCAGTTGAACTTAATTAGATCAGATGGTGGAGCAATTTATGCCCCCACGAAATTGCCAAAAATATTAGAGCCAATCAGCTGGAAATTAGGAGAGGCTAACACCTGGATATGATACCAAATGGGGCTTAAGAGAGAGATCAGGGAGTGAGACAGTCAAAGACAGCTCTGCTAAGACCACTGTCATTCCAGAGTGACTGCATGCCTGACCAAGCTGTGCCCTCTGAAGAGTGATACCAGAGATTGTATGCTGTGAGTGAAATAGACTTCACTAAAATAGTCAAATCGAGTTACTAAACAAACACATAAGCAAACAACAAAAACATGTCCCAGAGAGTGGGGAATGAAATCAGTATCACAGTTGTGAAATCTAAAATTACCTAAAATGTCTTGTTCTCAACAACAAAAAACAATATGGCACACAAAGAAACAGGAATGTGTAACTTACACAAATAAGAAACAACAGAAATTGTCAGTAAGAGGCAAAATGTCAGACTTAATAAAGTCTTCAAAGTAGCCATTATAAATATGTGCAAAGAACAAAAGGAAACCATGCTTAAAGAAGTAAAGGAAGCTATGATGACAATGTCTCACCACATAGAGAACATCCATAAAGGTGTCGAAATTGTAAACAAAAAGAAAGAAGAACCAAATGAACATTCTAGAGTTTAAAAGTAAAATAACTGAAATTTAAAATTTCATTAGAGGGGCTCAACAGCTGATCTGAACTGGCAGAAGAAAGAATCTGTAAACTTAAAATACATCAATAGAGATTATGCAATATAAAAAGGAGAAAAAAGAATAAAGAAAAATGAATAGAGCCTTAGAGAAATATGGAAAATCTTTAAGCAAAATAACATATACAAAATGGAAGTACTAAAAAGAGAGGAGAGAGAGAATGGAGCAGAAAAAATATGCAAAGAAATAATGACTAAAATTCCCAAATTTGAGAAAAACATCAACCCACACATACAAGAAGCTCAATGAATTTCAAGTAGGATAAATGCAAAGAGGTCCACCCTCAAACAAATTATAATAAAAATCCTGAAAGTCAAGGAGAAAACTGAAAGCAGGAAGAGAAGAACAACTCGTCATGGGCTAGAGAACCTAGATAATATTAACAGCTGATTTCTCGTCAGAATCCTGGAGGCAGAAGGCAATGGGATGACATACTCAAAGTACTGAAAGAAACAGAACTGCCAACCAAGAATTCTGTATTCATCCAAACTATCTTTCAAAATGGAAGGTGGAATGAAAACATTCCCAGACAAAAACTGAGAGAATCCTTTCTAAAACATCCACCTTAAAATAAGCACTCAGTGAAGACCTTCAGGCTGAAAGCAAGTAAACCCAGACTTAAATTCACATATTAAAACAAAGAGCACCAATAAAGGTAAATATGCAATTATGAAAGACAGTATAAATACATGCTGCTTCTTCTCTTAACTGATATAAAAGCAATTGGACAAAGCAAAATTTTATAATTTCATTGTTGGATCTATACACACATCAATTTAATATATTTGAAAACCACAGCATGAAGGCGATGGGTGGGAGCAAAGGTCTGTTGGAATAAGAATATAATACCAGAGAGTAACACAAATTCACAGGAAAAAATGAAGGGAAATAGAAATGGTAAATAAGAAAGTTAATATAACAAACACTATAAATATATTTTTCCTTTCTTCTCTCGGTTGTATTAATGGACATAAAATTAAATAACAATTATAACGTATTATTGTGTATATGGAGTTCATATTTATAATAATAATAACAAAAAGGGAAGAGGAAAGTTATACAGGAGTCACGTTTTTATATATAACTAGAATTAAGTTAACATAAAAAATGAAGTCCATTCTGCTAAGATATATATGGAAAGTTTTAGAGTAACCACTAAAAGACACCCCAAAATATAGTGAAATATTGTAGAGAAAATTTATAACAAAAACGTTCAAAATAATAAAAAATTAAAATATAGTGAAAAAATCATTAAAGCACTTCTGATTTCAGCTCTGACATCGAAAGAGCTTGGAAGTCATCACACTATAGTCATAATTTAAAAAAATAGTGAACAAACTGAAAATCAATGACTTTTGTTAGATTTACTGAGAATTGAGATCACAGAAAAAATCACCACCTCAAAATCTGGAGAAACAGTGAATACAGAGAATTACAGCTGAGATTAGCTTCCCTAAAGCAGAAGCCACTGGACCCAGTAACTGGCAGGAACACTTGCATAGTGATTTTAATGAATTCCTGGAGTCTGAATGTGGACCCCAACTTGCGATTTAAAAACTCCTGGAGAACCATCTTGAGGAGGCGGGGCAATGCTTTTGTGGGTTTGGGATCCAAAAACCCAAAAATGTTCTCATAGTGAAGATCAGAGAAAAATCCTCTCATGTTTTGGGGTAGGAGTGGGGGCGGGGTGTAGCACCCATTTTGAAATAATCCCAGAACCTTTTCCAAAACAAAGGCCTGTCTTCCAAGGGAAACTATGTTGCCAAGTCTTATCTGACCTGAGGAAGGTACAATAAGCCAGCTTCAGCCCTCTCTCATCTTCCTGCCATATGTGAGAGGACTGAAAAAGGCTAAGCACGGCTTCTGGAGGTCAACTTCCAGGGACTCAGGTCTACTAAAAAATTGAGACTTGTTCATAACATTATAGAATGTATCCCCTTCCCCAACACCTTATCATCACATTGACAGGGCCCCAGTATATAATCACAGTGGATTACAGGGAGGGATCTGCAAGACACAGACTCTATTTAAGAAGCAGCCGGGCGCGGTGGCTCACGCTTGTAATCCCAGCACTTTGGGAGGCCGAGGCGGGCGGATCACGAGGTCAGGAGATCGAGACTACGGTGAAACTCCGTCTCTACTAAAAATACAAAACAATTAGCCGGGCGTGGTGGCGGGCGCCTGTAGTCCCAGCTACTCGGAGAGGCTGAGGCAGGAGAACGGCGTGAACCCGGGAGGCGGAGCTTGCAGTGAGCCGAGATCGCGCCACTGCACTCCAACCTGGGTGACAGAGCGAGACTCCGTCTCAAAAAAAAAAAAAAAAAAAAAAATTAGCCGGGCGCGGTGACGGGCGCCTGTAGTCCCAGCTACTCGGAGAGGCTGAGGCAGGAGAACGGCGTGAACCCGGGAGGCGGAGCTTGCAGTGAGCCGAGATTGCGCCACTGCACTCCAGCCTGGGCGACAGAGCGAGACTCCGTCTCAAAAAAAAAAAAAAAGAAAGAAAAAAAAAGAAGAAGCAGTTCTTAAGAAACCCAAAGATAGGCAGGGCACGGTGGCTCAGGCCTGCAGTCCCAGCAGGACTGGGAGGCTGAGGCAGGTGGATCACTTGAGGTCAGGAGTTTGAGAACAGCCTGGCCAACTTCATGAAACCCTGTCTAAACTAAAAATACAAAAAAATTAGCCAGGCGTGGTGGCACATGCCTGTAATCCCAGCTACTCAGGGGGCTGAGGCATGAACATTGCTTGAACCTGGGAGGCAAAGGTTGCAGTGAGCTGAGATCGTGCCACTGCACTCCAGCCTGGGAGACAGTGAGACAGAAAAAGAGGAAAGAAAGGAAAGAAAGAAAGAAAGAAAGAAAGGAAGAAAGGAAGAGAAAGAAAGGAAAGAAAGCAAGCCAAAGTTAATAAGGGAGAAGAAAAGGAAACGAAAAATCTAAAGCCCCTCATACTTACAGCTACAGCAAACATTAAACACAGGCAAGACCTTAGTCAGATTAACAGAAAACCTCACAGTAAACACCTAGTTACCTCAGTTCCTATTACTTAATTTATCATGTCTGCCTTCCAACAAAAAAGTACAAGGCATGCTGAAAGGCAAGAAAAAAACAGTCTGAGGAGACAAAGCAAGCTTTAGAATCAGACTCAGATATGACACAGATTTTGGAATTATTAGGGAATTCAAAATAACTATGCTTAATATGTTAGAGGTTCTAACGGATAAAGATAGACAACATGTAATAAAAGATGGATAATGTAAGCAGAGTGATAGAAACCCTAAGAAATGATCAAAAGAAAATGCCTGAAATAAAAAACACTGTGACAGAAGTGAAGAATGCCTTTGATAGTCTAACAAATAGGCTAAACATAGCTGAGGAAACAGTGAGCTTCAAGATATGTCAATAGAAATTTCCTAAACTTAAATGTAAAGAAAAACATTTTAAATGGAAGAGAATATACAGAAACTGTGGAACAAGTACAAAAGTTGTAACATTTGCATAATGGGAATATAGACAGAAAAGAAAGAGAAAAGAGAAGAAATATTTTAAATGTTGACCCTATTAGGCCAAGAATTTTGCAAAATTATTGACAGATCCCAAACTGCAGATCCAGATATCTCAGAGAACACCAAGCAGGATATATAGCAAAACATATCTACACCTAGCCATTTCATATTCAAGCTGCAGAAAGGCAAAAGCAACAAGAAAATCTTGAAAGAAGCCAGACAGGGAAAAACACCTTACCTATAGAGGAACAAGGATAAGAATTATATCAGACTTCTCATTATAAACCATGCAAACAACAGAATGCAATGAAATATTTAAAGTGTTGAAGAAAAAAATGACAACCTAGAATTCTGAATACTTTCTCAAACAAACAAAAAATGTGGGAAATTGTGGCCAGACGACTTGCCTTGCAAAAATGTTAAAAGAAGTTCTTCAGAGAGAAGGAAAGTGATATAGATTTAAAAACAACAAACAAAACTTGGATATACATGGAAAAAAGTATTGGAAAAATAATAAATCCAGGTAAAACAAAATATTTCACTTTTCTTATTTTTTTTTTTTTTGAGATGGAGTCTCGCTCTGTTGCCTAGGCTGGAGTGCAGTGGTGCCATCTCGGCTCACTGCAAGCTCTGCCTCCCAGGTTCATTCCATTCTCCTGCCTCAGCCTCCCTAGTAGCTGGGACTACAGGCACCCGCCACCACGCCTGGCTAATTTTTTGTATTTTTAGTAGAGACGGGGTTTCGCCGTGTTAGCCAGGATGGTCTCAATCTCCTGACCTCGTGATCCGCCCACCTCGGCCTCCCAAAGTGCTGGGATTACAGGCGTGAGCCACTGCACCTTGCCTCATTTTTCTTATACTTAATTGATTTAATAGATAACTGTTCAAAGTAATAATAGCAACAGTGTATTGGGTGATTTTACTTTATGGAAAAGTGAAATGAATTACAATAATATTATAAGGGATAAGAGGGAGGAATTGAGAGTATTCCGTTATAAGTTACCTATGAAATGGTGTAGTGTTATGTGAAAGTGTTGTTAGATTTAGCCGTAAATACATAACATAAACTCAAGGGATACTGGTAAAAATTTTTAAAGAGAGTATAATATGCTAAGAGAAAAGTGGAAATAAAATAATATAAAATGTTTACTAAAAACAGAAAAGGCAGAAAAAGAGAGGTAAAAAAGAAACAAAGAACAATTGCAATGAATAGAAAACATGGCAGATACTAATCCAAATATATAAATAATCACTTAACATGTTAATTTTCTAAATACGCCAATTAAAAGAATGAGACTGTCAGAGTGGATTAAGAAACAAGACTCAACTATATTTTGTCTACAACATATATTTTAATCTATGACAATTAAAAGTAAAGAGATGAAGAAGGATATATCCTATTAACAATAATTGAAAGAAAGCTGGACTAGCTGTATTAATTTCAGAGAAAGCAGATTTCAGATCAGGGAAAATTATCAGAGATAAAGAGGGAAAAATATACAATGACAAAAGGGCAAATTCTCCCACAAAACATAATAATCCTTAATGTGAATGCACCTAACAACAGAGTATCAAAATACATGAAACAAAAATTGATAGAACTGAAAAGAGAGATAAATCTACTATTGTGGTTAGACTTTAACATCTCTCTATCAGGAATTGACAGATCCAGCAGCAGAAAATTAGTAAGCAGACAGTTGAACTGAATAGAACCATCAATCCAGTGGTTCTAATTAACATTTGTAGAATATTTCATTCAACAACAGCCACACTTTCTTCTCACACTCACATGGAGCATTCACCAAGACAGACCACGTTATGAGCCATAAAACACAACTTCAATCTGTAAGAATAGAAATCAACAAATGGTGCTGGGACAACTAGATATCCACATGCAAAAGAATAAAATGGAACCATATGCACAAATTAACTCAAAATTAATTAAAGACCTAAACATAAAAGCTAAGATTATAAAACTCTAAGAAAATAAATAGGCATGAATCTACATGACCTGGATTAGGCAATAATTTCTTAGATATAACACCAAAAGTGCAAGCAACAACAACAAAATGACATATTGGACATCATCAAAATTAAAATGTAAAATCAAAATTTTTGTGCTTCAGAGGACACCATCAAGAAACTGAAAAGACAACCCAAAAAATGAAAGCACATTTTTTCAAATCATATATAGGCACACCTCATTTTATTGCACTGTACTTTATTGAACTTCACAGATAACTGCATTTTTTACAAACTGAAGTTTTGTGGCAACCGTGTGTCGAGCAAGTCTATCGGTGCCATTTTTCCAAAAGTCTGTACTCACTTTGTGTCTATGTGTCATATTTTGGTAATTCTTACAATACTCCAAACTTTTTTTATTTTTTTTATTTTTTTTTCCGAGACGGAGTTTCACTCTTGTTGCCCAGGCTGGAGTGCAATGGCGCAATCTCGGCTCACGGCAACCTCCACCTCCCAGGTTCAAGTGATTCTCCTACCTCAGCCTCCCAAGTAGCTGGAATTACAGCCATGTGCCAGCATGCCCGGCTAATTTTGTATTTTTAGTACAGACAGGGTTTCTCCATGTTGGTCAGGCTGGTCTCAAACTCCCGACCTCAGGTGATCCACCTGCCTTGGCCTCCCAAAGTCTGGGATTACAGGCATGAGCCACCATGCCTGACCACAATACTCCAAACTTTTTCATTATTATTATATCTGTTATGGAGATCTGTGATCAGTGATCTTTGAAGTCACTATTGTAACTGTTTGGGGGCACTATGAACCATGCACATATAAGAGTGAATTTAATCAATAAATGTTGTGTGTGTTCTGACTGCTCCACCCACCAGCCATTCCCTCTTCCCCCTCTCTCTTCTAGGGCCTCCTTATTCCCTGAGACACAACAAAATTGAAATTAGGCCAATAAATAATCCTACAGTGGCCTCTAAGTCTTCAAGTGAAAGGAAGAGTCACACGTCTCTCACTTGAAATCAAAAGCTAGAAATGATTCAGCTTAGTGAGGCAGGCATGTCAAAAGCCGAGATATGCTGAAATCTGGGCCTCTTGCACCAGTCAGCCAACTTATGAATGCAAAGGAAAAGTTATTGAAGGAAATTAAAGTGATACTCCTGTGAACACACAAATGATAAGACAGCGAAGCAGCCATATTATTGTATGGAGAAAGTTTGTGTGGTCTGGATAGAAGATCAAATCAGCCACAACATTCCCTTAAGCCAAGGCCTAATACAGAGCAAGACCTGAACTCTCATCAATTCTATGAAGGCTGGGAGAGGTGAGAAAGGTGCAGAAGAAAAGTTTGAAGCTAGCAGAAGTTGGTTCATGAAGTTTAAAGAAAGAAGCCATCTCCTTAGCAAAAAAAAAGTGCAAGGTGAAGCAGCAGGTGCTGATGGAGAAGCTGCAGCAAGTTATCCAGGAGATCTAAGATCATTGATGAATGTGCCTACACTAAACAATAGGTTTTCAATGTAGAGGAAACAGCCTTCTATTAAAAGAAGATGCCATCTAGGACTTTCATAGCTAGAGAGGAGAAATCAATGCCTGGCTTCAAAGCTTCAAAAAACAGGCTGACTCTCTTGTTAGGAGCTAAAGCAGCTGGTGACATTAAGTTGAAGCCAGTGCTCATTTACAATTCTGAAAATCCTAGGGCCCTTAAAAATGAATCATGCTAAATCTATTCTGCCTGTGTTCTATAAATGAAACAACAAAACCTACATAACAGCATATCTGTTTACAGCATGGTTTACTATTTTAAGCCCACTCTTGAGATCTGCTGCTCAGAAAAAAAAAAATTCCTTTCAAAATATTACTGCTCATTGACAATGCACATGGTCAACCTAGAGCTCTGATGGAGATATACAAGGAGATTAATGTTGTTTTCATGCCTGCTAACACATTCATTCTGCAGTGCCTGATCAAGGAGTAATTCTGACTTTCAAGTCTTGTTATTTAAGAAGTACATTTCAGAAGGCTATGTATAACTGCCATAGTGATTCCTCTGATGGATCTGGGAAAAGTAAATTGAAAACCTTCTGGAAAAGAATCACCATTCTAGATGCCATTAAGAATATTTGTGGAGGAGGTCGAAATTTCAACATTAACAGGAGTTTGGAAGAAGTTGATTCCAACCCTCATGGACAACTTTGAGGGGTTCAAGACTTCAGTGGAGGAAGTAACTGAAGATGTGGTAGAAACAGCAAGAGAACTAGGATTAGAAGTGGAGCCTAAAGACGTGACTAAGTTGCTGCAATCTCATGATCAAACTTGAATAGATGAGGTGGTGCTTCTTATGGATGAGCAAAGAAAGTGGTCTCTTAAGATGGAATCTATTTGTTATGAAGATGCTGTGAACACTATTGAAATGACAACTAAGAATTTAGTATTCCATAAACTTAGTTGATAAAGCAGTGACTGGGTTTGAAAAGACTGCAATTTTGAAAGAAGTTCTACCATGGGTAAAATGCTGTCAAACAGAATCACGTGCTACAGAGAAATCTTTCATGAAAGGAAGAATCCATCGATGTGGCAAACTTCATTGGTGTATTATTTTAAGAATTTTCCCCAACCACCCCAACCTTTAGCAACCACCACTCTGATAATTTAGCAAGCATCAACGTTGAGAGAAAACTGTCCACTAACAAAAAGATTATAACTTCTGAAGGCTCAGATGACCATTAGCATTTTTTATCAATAAAGTATTTTTTTTTGAGACGGAGTCTTGCTCTGTCACCCAGTCTGGAGTGAAGTGGCACGATCTCAGCTCACTGCAACCTCCGCCTCCCGGGTTCAAGCAATTCTCCTGTCTCAGCCTCCTGAGTAGCTGGGGTTACAGGCATGTACCACCATGCCTGGCTAATTTTTGTATTTTTAGTAGAGACGGGGTTTCACCATGTTGGCCAGTCTGGTCTCAAACTCCTGACCTCAAGTGATCTGCCCACCTCAGCCTCCCAAAGTGCTGGGATTACAGGCATGAGCCACCACGCCCAGCCAATAAGGTATTCTTAATTAAGGAATGTACTTTGCTTTTTTAGACACAATGCTATTGCACACTTAATAGACTACAGTAGAGTGTAAATATAACTTTTATATTTATTTGGAAACCAAAAAGTTCATGTGACTCACTTCATTGCAATATTCACTTCACTGTCGTGGTTTGGATCCAAATGCACAGTATCTCCAAGGTAGACATGTATCTGGTTAGAATCTATTACCCAGAATATATAAAGAACTGTTGCAACTCAACAATGAAAAGACAGCTAACTGAATTTTTTAAATGAGCAAAAGATTTAAATAGACATATTCCCAAAGAAGACATTAAAATAGCCAATAAGCAAGATGAAAAGATGCGCAACATCATTAGCCATTAATAATGAGTGACTGTTACTGGGGACGGGTTTTTAGAGGGGAGTAATAAAAATGTTCTGGAGCTAGACAGTGGTGATGGCCACACACTTGTGAATATATTAAAAACCACTGAATTGCATAGTTTAACATCGTGAATTTTATGTTATATAAATTATATCTCAATAAAAGTACACATAACCCAATTTAAAAACAGGCTAAGGATCTGAATAGACACTTCTTTGAATGAAGGCATACGAACTTCCAGTAGGTACATGAAAGATGCTGTATTAGTCCGTTTTCACACTGCTATAAAGATACTATCTGAGACTGGGTAATTTATAAACAAAGGAGGTTTAATTGACTCACCGTTCCACATGGCTGGGGAGGCCTCAGGAAACTTACAATCATGGTGGAATGCAAAGGAAAGGCAAGTACTTCCTTCACAAGGTGGCAGGAAAGACAGCAAGAGCGACGGGGGAAGAGCCCCTTATAAAACCTTCAGATCTCATGAGAACTCACTCACTATCATAAGAACAGCATGGGGGAAACCACCCCCATGATCCAGTCACCTCCCACCTGGTCCCTCCCTCGACATGTAGGGTTGACAATTCAAGATGAGATTTGGGTGGGGACATAGAACCAAACCATATCAGATGCTCAATATCGTTATTCCTGAGGAAAATGCATATCAATCTCACCATGAGAAACCACTTCATATCCACTAATATGTCTATAATCAAAAAGACTGACAATAACAAATGTTTGGTGAGGGTGTGGAGAAAATGAAACCCTCATACACAGATAGTGAGAAAATAAATTGATGCAGTGACTTTGTTTTGTTGTTGTTGCTGTTGTTTTGTTTTTGTTTTGTTTTTTGTCTGAGGCAGAGTCTTGCTCCGTCAAGTGAAGCCAAGGTGGGCGGATCATTTGAGGTCAGGAGTTCGAGATCAGCCTGGCCAACATGGTGAAACCCCAACTCTACAAAAATTAGCTGGTCATGGTTGTGCATGCCTGTAATCCCAGGTACTCTGGAGGCTGAGGCAGGAGAATTGCTTGAACCTGGGAGATGGAGGTTGCAGTTGCGCTCCAGCCTCGGTGACAGAGCAAGACTCTGTCAAAAAAAAAAAAAGGAAGGGAAGGGAAGGGAAGGGGAGGGGAGGGGAGGGAGAAAAGAAAAGGGTAACTTTCTATTGCTTAAGCCGGGTGGTAGATACACAGGTGCTCATTTTATCGTGATCCTTTAAATTTGCATTTACATTATTCTTTCTGTGGATAAAATATATGTCTCAATAAAAACATTTTTTAGAAGTCTGACAGACCTGGATTCTGGCTCAACCACTTAAGATCTATGAGTTCTTGGGCACATTACTTAACCTAAGCCTTCCAACGTCTTATCTGTAAAGCAGAGATGGTAATAATAATAACTCCCTCATAGGCTTTTACATCATGTGCCTGGCACATTGTCAGTGCTATTACTAGCTAATGTTAGCTATAAGCAGTTGAGCCACTTGCCTAACAATTCCAGGTTCATGATCTCTCTTTCTTTAAACTCCAATTTCCATATTTGCTATTCCATAAGAGTTCAAAATTTATCAGAGGAATAAAATTGACCTTCAAGCAGGACTTACTGCGTTCAACCTTTAAAATGTCCTTACATAACATCTTTGTAAAGTCAATAAATATTGCACCTTAATAGGCCAGGACAAGAACCAAAATTTCTGTCATTTCTGGAGGCTCATGTCAACTAATGTTCTAGCCTAGCTCTGGGAGCTCAATCTAGGTCAGATTAAGAGGAATATTCTTTTCAGTCTTGAGCAGCTTCCAGAATCCATGTCCATTCTGCATCTTAGTCTCCAAGTTAAGTCAAGAGTCTCTATATGTTGGACTTGCTTTTGTCCCACCTGGATTTCCAGCATATGACTTCGAAGGTAAAATTCTGTCATCAAGCCTATCCTACAGTTTTCTGGCCCAGATGAATGTGTCAGTGAATGTGTCAGGGGTGGGTAGTCAGAAGCTAAGGATGGCAGGAGAGGTGTGACACTTATCTAGGTCCCTTGCAAGGACTCGTATTCTTAAAGGAGACACTATTCTATTGTTCATCATGAATCGGAAGCAACTTATACTCATGTATAATTATTATCAGAGCCCTTTGCTTAAAGTATCTGTCACACAGCTCACACCTGCTTTGTAGCTACATCATTGCCTAAAACTTTCTCTAAGCAGACAAGGGAAGGCAAAAAGAGATGAACCTACGCAGTTTAGCTATGTGTCAGCAACTCAGATAAAACATTCATTGGGGCAGAGGAAAGCTAAATGATAGGCTCCAAATAGAATTTTGCTTCAGGAAAGCTCTCTCTGACCCTTTCTTCACATCCCACTAAGTTGATATCATGTTAATGTTATCTCACAGAACCCTTTTAATTTACTGTTTCATAATATGACATGTTTACAACGTTTAATTTAATATCTGCATTTCCCTCAAGATTCTGTGCTCAATGAGGGGAGGGACCTCCTCCTCCTTGTTCATTCCTGTATCCCCATCAGCTGGTACAGGGCCTTGCACATAGTAGGTGCTCAAGAATTTATTCTTTGGATTAATGGGCAATCAATCCATGTAACAATGAATCAATTCCTGGCATCATGAACAGGGATAATTAAGAGTCCAACTGAAGACCTTGGATTTCCAAATGATGTGGTCCTAAGAAAGGATCTCATTGCAAAACCACCTAGTTGGGGAAATGTTAACTATTTACCTGTGCTGAGTGAGCACATTTACAGCTGAAGGATGGTTTGCACAGTAAGCCAGATACATAGATTTAAAATGAGGCATGAGACTCAGTAGACAACCTCCTACTTTGTGCTGGTTTTCTGGAAACCTGTAAACAAAATGGACAAAACACAGAATGTAAAATAGGAAACAGGAGGCAAAGGAAGATTATTCCAATTAAATCTGGCAGCATGAAAGCCTTCTGAATATTTTGCCAAGGTTAAAAGAGAAACTATATTATAACCATTTTACCTATGAAACTCAAATTCTTGCCCACTGCTTTAAACTCTAGCCACCAAACATAGTTCTAATACATAGGGTCAGATACTTACTTGGAATTAGTAGGTACGGTTGCTTGTTTGTTTTTAAGATGATTATTTTCAAATTTAGCTGGGTACACTAAAAGTATTCTTGGTTAATTTATCTAAAGTTTGAATACAGACAAAACTAATCAAATCCAAAAATGACATACCACAAAAGAATATTATGTAATCTTGGAGGTCTGGTGTTTGCTAGGCAGGGTGGCCTCAAAAGTTTTTAAATTAATGTTTTAAATTATAAGCCACCTGTCTTCATTTGTAGAAAAATCAGAAAAGCATAATAAGAAAAATGAATTTCTCAGACTCCCACCATTTGGAGATACTGACTCTAAAAATGTTGACATGCTTCTTGGGCTTTTTTCTACATGTTTCTCTATAAAATGGAAAACATAAGGATTATGAATCTAGTTTGTAATCTGCCCTTCTCACTTAGTGAACATCTTTGCATATCAATAATCTAGACCCCTCTTGGCCCCTCAAGTCCCTTTAGTGTGCGTCCTCTCCATCTTTCTCCCTGGACAACCACCTGTGTCCCATTAAGCTTAAATAACAGGTAATCACCTCAGTTTCCCTAGAGAGATGAAAGCTGCCAACTTCTTCAAGATATGCTGCTTGAAAAATTAGTCTTTCTATAGAAACATATTGACTGATGATCATTATAGTTCACTGTAGTATGAGATTAAACATCTGGACAATCTAGCTAGCCATCAAAAATGTGTTGGTTCACATAAAGATATACTTTTCCTTCCCCCACTTTCTGTGTGTTTCAACTCTTAATATAATAGACATAGTATCAGGAGCAATTCAAAGACACCAAATCTGTGAAACTGAATGAATCATTTGAATGACTTTTCCAAGTAATTTGCAATGTACAAAAGAAAATATGTAATCAGTGCCAGAGGTGTCATTCATGGTCAATTAAGACCTTATGTGTCTCCAGGGAGGAGACCATCACACACTGGGGCCTGTCAGGGAGTGGAGGGAAAGGGGAGGGAGAGCATTAGGACAAATACCTAATGCATTCGGGGCTTAATCCTGGATGACGGGTTGATGGGTGCAGCAAACCACCATGGCGCATGTATACCTATGTGACAAACCTGCACGTTCAGCACATGTATCCCAGAACTTTAAGGAACATTAAAAAAAAAAAGACCTTATTTGTCTCTAATACTGACCAGAAACAGCAAACTGATGTATTTTTTAAATAAAGTCAAAAGTAATTTACGAGACACAGAATTCTAATATACAACTGGTGGTTTGACACTGTGAACACTGCCACCTAGTACACTGTCTATGTATTGCTACTTTGTTCAAAGCTGTAACAAATACCTAACTATGAAGTGTCCTTATCAAAGGCAACAGGTAAAAGGAAAACAAAACACAAACAGCAATGTTGCTGGCTATCCTATCAGAAATATGCTGCACTTACTTTGAACATTCTTCCAAGGCTTGGCAGAGTGTCTGTTGAAATGTGCATACTTCCTCGAAGTTTCCCAGTAAAGATGTAACCTCCACAGTACTCAGACTGAAAAACAAATACAGTACATGTAGTTATCTATTCTAGTTTAGTTGGCTAATAGTTTGCTAATATATGGTAAATACAAGGGAAGTAATCCTTATATTTTAACTTTTGCTTTTTAATTTATAACAACTCTATTGTCTTAGGCAACTTCTTAAGCTTCTCCCCTTGATTTTCTTTTATATAATAAGAATAATGATCCTAAAGAAATGGAGTGGTCGTAAGGGACATTTAGGTATTTTATAAAGCAACGGGTAAATTAAAACAAGTGCTTAATACTGAAGTATATAAATAGATAAAAATACATCATAGCTGTGAATAAGTGTAAAAAACTCTGAGTACCTTCCTCTGGATGAACTGGAAAAGTAATTGAAAGATATTATATATGCTCATATAATACACAAGAAAAAATAGCAAAATCAACTTTCTCCTAAACTAAAATGCTCATACATCAATTAAAGGAAATCTTTATGAGATGAAGTAGGAGGAAAAAAATAGTACTGATTTGTTTGTTTGGTTTTGGAGTGGAGTGAAGTCAAATAAAAGCAAACTGAACCACTTTATCCAGGGCCTCTGTATGAAGAATGTTCTTATCCATTCCTCCCCTACCAAACAGTAAGTGATAATAATAACAAGAGCCAACACACATAGAGCACTGAACACTTACACGAGCATTTTACAATTAAAACCTCATTTTAACCTTATAATAACTCTATAAGGTAGGTATTATGCCAGTGCTGTTTCCATTTTACAGGTGGGGAAACCCAGGCATAGAGAGGTTAAGCAAATCATCCAAAGCTACAAAGCCAGGAAATGCCAAAGACAGAAATTGAACCAAAACATTCTAGCTGCAGAGTCCATGCTCTTAACCACTTTTTGGGAGAAAATGTTTCTAAAGATTTGTTTAAAAAGCCAAGGTTGGGCTGGGCGTGGTGGCTCACCCCTGTAATCCCAGCACTTTGGGAGGCCAAGGCGGGTGGATCACTTTAACCCAGGAGTTTGAAACCAGCCTGGCCGACATGGTGAAACCCCGTCTATACTAAAAATACAAAGAATTAGCCGAGTGTGGTGGCAGTCGCCTGTAATTCCAGCTACTCGGGAGGCTGAGGCAGAAGAATTGCTTGAACCCGGGAGGCGGAGGTTGCAGTGAGCTGAGATCGTGCCACTGCACTCCAGGCTGGGTGATGGAGTAAGACTCTGTCCAAAAAAAAAAAAAAAAAAAAAGCCCATGTCTGCCACATGTTCTTCTCCTTCTCCTTAAGTGTATAGTAACACTAGGCTGGGTGTGGTGGCTCACGCCTGAAATCCCAGCACTTTGGGAGGTGAAGGCAGGCAGATCACTTGAGGTCAGGAGTTCAAGACCAGCCTGGCCAACATGGCAAAATCCCATCTCTACTAAAAATACAAAATTGCCATGCATGATGGCACATGCCTGTAGTCCCAGCTACTCAGGAGGCTGAGGCAGGAGAATCGCTTGAACCTGGGAAGCAGAGGTTGCAGTGAGCCGAGATCTTACCACTGCACTCCAGCCTGGGGGTGGAGTATATTGTATATGCTATATAATATATATATATATTATATATTATACATATATATATATAAAATACCAGGGGAGTATTCCCAAGAGAATTTTTTTTGCTGACTAAGAAAGAAAGGGAAGAAGACCAAAACAAACATTACCAGTAACTCCGAGAGAATAAAAAACTGCCAGTTCCTCTGCTGTAATGCCATCCTGAATCACAAGCTGGAAAACCCCTATTCTAAAGTGGAACCTTTAGCCAACCAACTTCCCTGGTTGTTGCTCTCTCAGAGCAGTGAGAACTTAAGTTGGGGCCTTACCTGAACTTGACTGGGGGTTTATCTGGCCCCTTCACGATCAGATAACAGTCAGTCTGGTTTGCTCAAATCACTTTGGGGCCAACAAGACAGTCAGAAGTAATGGAAACTTACTATCACTGCATTCTGAATTCATTTAGGAACAGTACAGGTCTGACTCAGGTCTCTCACCTCCTCGGCCCTGACTCTTTTCCAAGGAACTCAAACAAACCAGTAAGAAAAAGAACAAATAATCCCATCAAAAAGTAGGCAAATGACATGAACACACACTTCTCAAAAGACTTACAAATGGCCAACCAACACATGAAGAAATGCTCAGTATCACTAATCATCAGAGAAATGCAAATTAAAACCATGAGATACCACCTCCGCCCATCCAGAATGGCCATTATCAAAAAGTCAAAAATAATAGATGTTGGCGTGGATGTGGTGAAAAGGGAACACTTACACACTGCTGGTGGGAATGTTAGTATATTAGTACCAATATTAGTACAGCCTCTTTGGAAAGCACTACAGAGTTTTCTCAAAGCTAAAAGTAGATCTACCATTCCATCCAGCAATCTCACTACTGAGTATTTAGCCAAAGGAAATGAACTCATTAAATCCTCTTATTTTTTCTTGATCGCTAATCAGTCCCTCCTTCATTTAAAATCTTACCATCTCCCCTCCCAGAGTTACCACTTCAGTTTCCATCTCCTCTGCCTGTCACTTCCAGAAAACAGAAAGCATGTTTCACTTGGAAGCGGGGGGGCACAGTGGCTCCAGGCTGGCCATGTACTGGCTGTGTGATGCGCAAGGCAGTAAACCTGTCTGGACTTCAGCTTCTTCTCTATTTAATAGAGATAGTCATTTCTCCCAGGATACTAGACCCAATGATTTACTGATTTACTTCAGCTCTAAGAACTATGATTCACAGAACACTTCATATTTCACATGATAATAACAAAAAATACTTTTTGTTTTGTTTTGTTTTGTTTTGTTTGAGATGGAGTCTCACTCTGTCCCCCAGGCTGGAGTACAGTGGCATGAACTTGGCGCACTGCAACCTCCGCCTACCGAGTTCAAGCGATTCTCCTGCCTCAGCCTCCTGAGTAGCTGGGACTACAGGTGCGCACCACCAAGCCGAGCTAATTTGTATTTTTAGTAGAGATGGGGTTTCGCCATGTTGCCCAGGTTGGTCTTGAACTCCTGGCCTCAAGTGATCCACCCGCCTCGGCCTTCCAAAGTGCTGGGATTACAGGTGTCAGCCAACGTGCCCAGCCAGCCACCGCACCTGGCCCAAAAAACACTTTATTGTTGATCATGTTTAAACTCTTACAATACAGGAATAGAAAATTTGTTCATACTGAAGTAGATTTCCATAGTGCCAGGAGAATAAACAAGTGGGAAATTTAGCAAGAAAAAAGGCATTATAACTAAACAAGCATAATTTGGAAAAGCGGAGAATTTTTCTCACAATATTTTTTCTTTTCTTTTTCTTTTGTTTGCTTGGTTTTGTTGTTGTTGTTGTTTGTTTGTTTGTTTGTTTTCACATGGAGTCTTGCTCTGTCTCCCAAGCTGGAATGCAGTGATGTGATTTTGGCTCACTGCAGCCTCCGCCTCCCAGGCTCAAGCGATTCTCCTGTCTCAGCCTCCCAAGTAGCTGGGATTACAGCCTTGCACTACCACGCCCGGCTAATTTGCTTTTGTATTTTTAGTAGAAACAAGGTTTCACCATGTTGTCCAGGCTGGTCTTGGACTCCTGACCTCAAGCGATCTGCCCGCCTCAGCCTCCCAAAGTGCTGGGATTACAGGCTTTTTGAGCCATCACACCCGGCCAAATTTCTCAAATATATTAACTGATTTAAGTTTGAAGCTGATAGTTCAGACAACTGTTTAGCAATAGTAAACTCTTTCCAAGGTAAAAAGAGAGGTTTTTGTTCTTCATTATATGGGCTGACTGGTAAATTTTCTATATGATCATGATCTCTAGTGAAATGTAATAAATTAAAATAAAAACAAATAAATGCAGTTCACCACTATTTGTTAAATATGCTGTGCCTACAAGGATAAAAAAAAATAGTCACTACTTTTCTTTCATGAAAACTAAAGCTTTCAATTCTTTTAATTCAGGCTTTACACAATCACTTCAGATTTCTAAGACCAGAGTAAGGTTTGAACCTTTTGTCTTTAAAAACACTTTAGCATCTCTTTATCATTCACATTTGCCTGGGTGAAATAATGGCTTGAATAGCTCTTATGAGCATTCACAAAATGCCATACTCTTTCCATTCTCAGAGCATGGGAAAGAAGTTCTGCCCTGGCAAACAAAGGTCGGAGTGAGCATGAGAATTTCCAGTTTATGTGCTTTCTGAATAAAAGCACCAGGGAGTTCTTTTCCTGTAAGGTAAAACCAGGCACATCACTTTTTTTTTTAATGTACAAGATAAAAATTGTGACAGGAAGAAACACAGATCTACTCATTCCTTTCACAGCCAGAAGAGAAAGAAAGCCCAGCTCTCCAAAAGCAACATCTTGCATAATTTCTGTTGCCCTGACCATGTTCTTGGCAACCTGTGATCTGTGGAAATTCTTCTAAAGGGCAAAATCAATTATTCAGTGACATAAGAATAACGATTCCATATGCTGACATTATGTTGCTTTACTTAGTGAGGGGTTTAAAATAAACATCTTACTTGTTATTTGACTGCAGGGGTCTTAAGTAAGTAACAAGAAGAGACTGAAGTTCTTTAGCATATTCTTTTTCAGTGTCCAGGATGTTCTGTAACACCTATGAAAAAAAAAGTCAATGTATTATAATCATCAAGATAGTCTAAGGCAAAATGTAGCTTTGATCTTTTAACCAAATTACTAGGAAGAAAAAAGGTCCTATTTACTCAGGCTACCATTGCAAGCAAGGAACACAAAATCTGAATGCACTTTCTTTCAATCTAGCAAACTACTTTAATTATTGCATGACAACTGGTTATACAGCACAATTCATATGAATACAATTTTTCAGTTACCCATAACTGAAGGGGCCTTGCCATTTACACAGTACTGCTTGGTTATTTATTTCTTGTAGAGACAGGATCTCTCTATGTTGCCCACGGTGGTCTCAAACTCCTGGTCTGGAGCAATCCTCCTGCCTCAGCCTTCCAAAGTGCTGGGATTACAGGTGTGAGCCCACATCAAACCCCACAGTACTGTTTAAAATGTTTTCATGTGCTGTAAATGATTTTATCCTCAGGAAGTTCTCAGTTAGTTAACAAAGAATCATTATTCCTCTTTCATGCAGGAGAAAATTGAGGCCAGCTACCTTAGACATAGAGATTTAATGTCAGTATAATTTAAGGATCGCTGTGATATCAAACATCACAAGAGATTTTTGTTTAAGTTATGTTTGTGATAAGACCTTTAGGGAACAAAATCTGAGGATACAGTGAATTTTTAAGCAGAGTTAAAACTAGTATTTTATTAAAGGCAAAAGGTACTACCATGAACAATTCAAAGAACAAAGTAGGCTGAAGTGTGAGGAATTTAACAAGAGAAATAAAAATTATCATTATTATTAATAATGTAATTAAAATCCTATAGGCAAAACAACCAATATGGGGGATCACAATTTCTCTTCCCCTACCAGTTCTAGGGTCATGTCACAACCCATTTCCAAGCCTCTTCTGGTGACAGGTAAAACCTTCATTTAATACCTAATGTAAATGACGGGTTGATGGGTGCAATGGGCCAGCATGGCACATGTATACCTATGGAACAAGCCTGCACGTTGTGCACATGTACCCTAGAACTTAAAGTATAATAATAATAATAATAAAAACCTTCATTTAAGCTCTTAGAGATAACCCAGTTAACATTCTGGTACATTTTCTTTCATATATTCTAATTCATTCAACGAAATCGACTGAGTGCCTACTCTGCCAACTGCTGTGCTGCCCACAGGGAGTTTATACTGTATTTGCAGAGACATTAAACAGAGAGTTACAAGACAGAGTGAAGTGTCCTTAACTAGGAGAAGTGTATTAGGCTACCAATATGCCAGCCATATACTCACAAGACAATGCATGATAATCTGCTTTTGAAAGGTGGAATGGTCAAAATAAGCGGAGATCCTGGTAACCGTGGGTTCTCTGGGAAACAACTGGAGTGCAGGGTGGTAGTCTTGACTCTGCTGCTGACTGAGAGGTTGCTTCAGTTTAAAACTTTGCTTACATCATCTCAGATTATGACACTGCACCTACCTTGGGGACCATTATGAAGATGTAGTGACACACTGTACAGATAGGTGCTGAGTAAGTGGGAAACAGACCTACCAATTTAAAGGGTTAAAAAAGAGTTTCTCAGCCAGGCGCGGTGGCTCACGCCTGTAATCCCAGCACTTTGGGAGGCCGAGGCGGGCGGATCACGAGGTCAGGAGATCGAGACCATTCTGGCTAACACAGTGAAACCCCATCTCTACTAAAAATACAAAAAATTAGCCGAGCGAGGTGGCGGGCGCCTGTAGTCCCAGCTACGAGGGAGGCTGAGGCAGGAGAATGGCATGAACCCCGGGGGGCGGAGCCTGCAGTGAGCCGAGATCGCGCCACTGCACTCCAGCCTGGGTGAAAGAGCAAGACTCCTTCTCAAAAAAAAAAAAAAAAAAAGGGTTTCTCAATAGCAACATTATTGACATTTCAAACCAGATAATTATTTGTTGTGATGGAATGCCCATAGCATTGCCATGACATTGCCAAATGTCACCTGAAAGGCAATATTGCCCCCAGTTGAGAATCACTGGCTTAGAAGAACACAGGATGGCTTCAAAAGCTCGGGGTTAAATTGTAGCCCCTATACCCAGCCACTCATGTCTACTTTCAGTTCCTCTATTCCTCAGAAACTACCCTCTAAAAGTGTAAATGCAGGGTTCTGGAGGTAGTGATGTTCTCGGAAATTAACCCAGTAATGGAATAGAAATATTCCCCTCTATAGAAAGTCCAAGCGCGAGAATGGAAATTAGAAACTACTTTGAGATGAATGAAAATGAAAACACAGCATACAAAAACTTATGGGGTGCAGTTAACCAGTGCTTAAAGAAAACTATATACTTATAAATGCCTATTTTAAAAAAGAAAAAAAAGACTTTCATTTTTCAGTCTGACATGTAAGGAGCTTAGAAGTCATTACTCCATCCTAACAGGAAGCAAATAGCTAAACAAACTGAAAGAAAACATCGTTTTCTCTTAAATCTGTCAGAAAAGTGAGGTCACAGGGAAAACTGCTACTCCAAAAATTGGAGAAACAGGCAGATAAAGAGAATCACAAATTACCAGAGCAGGGGTCCACAGGCAGAATCCTCCACAGGAACCAGCACTAGGGTAGAAAAACCTACACTGTAATTGACAAACTTCTGGGGGCTCCATAAAGACAAGTCTGAGAGTTAGGAACTCCAGGGGCCCAATATTAGGACAGCACACCCACACTTTTGTGAGTTTAAGCTCCAGTTTTTCTCAGTGAAGATTAGAGGAAAATACCCTCATGCTTCAGGCAGAGGGAGGGAAAAAGTTGCCTTTTTGAATATGTCAGAGCACTCTATTCTTCTTAACAAGGTCTGCCCTCAGGAGAAACTATTTCACCAGAGCATAACTATTTTTTGTTTGTTCGTTTGCTTTGTTTGTTTGTTTCTGTTTTTGTTTTTTGAGACGCAGTTTCGCTTTTGTTGCCCAGGCTGGAGTGCAATGGCGCGATCTCGGCTCACCGCAACCTCCACCTCCTGGGTTCAAGCCATTCTCCTGCCTCAGCCTCCCTAGTAGCTGGGATTACAGGCATGCGCCACCACGCCCAGCTAATTTTGTATTTTTAGTAGAGACGGGGGTTTCACCACGTTGGTCAGGCTGGTTTCGAACTCCTGACCTCAGGTTATCCGCCTGCCTTGGCCTCCCAAAGTGCTGGGATTACAGGCGTGAGCCACTGCGCCCGGCCCGAGCATAACCTATTGAATTTTTATCACATGCTAACTGTTATGGCGGAAGGTCAATAAGCAACTCCAGCCAGCTCTAGCCTGCCACATGGGGGAAGGAAGATAACCCAACTCCAGCCCTTTCTAGCCATCCTGTCCCACCTAAGGGGGAGAACTAGGAAGCATTGGTGAAGTTCACAGTCCAGGGACACAAGCTCATTAAAAACTGAGACCAGTCATGGAAATATAGAATGCTTCCCCTCCTTCTACACCTTACCACCACATTACTAAAGGATTATTTACCACAGTTCCTTTACCCAGTACATCATGTCAGGCTTCCAACAACAATTTACAAGGCATATTAAAAGGCAAAAAATACAGTATGAAGAGACAAAACAAGCATCAGAACTTAAGCCAGATAACACAGGAATGTTAGAATTATCAGACCAGTGTTTTTAAGTAACTGTGATTAATACACTAAGGACTCTAACAGAAAAAGTAGACAACGTGCAAGAATAGATGGATATTATAAGCAGAGAGACAGACATTCTAAGAAAGAATCAAAAAGCAATGCTAGAGATTAAAAACACTGTAACAGAAATGAAGAATGCCTGCACATGATGGACTCAATAGTGATCTGGGCATGGCTGAGGAAAGAATCTTTGAGCTTGAGAATATGTCAATAGAAACTGCTACAACCAAAAAGCAAAGAGAAAAAAGATTGGGGGAATAAAATAGAAGAGAGTATGAAAGAACTGTGGGACAACTACAAAAGGTGCAACATCCATGTAATGTGGAAATATCAGGAGAGGAAAGAGAAAATAATGGAAGAAATATTTGAAACAATAGTGGTTGAGAATTTACTCAAAATTAGTCAGACACCAAATCACAGATCCAGGAAGCTCAGAGACCAAGTAGGATAAATGCAAAAGAAAATTCTAAGCATGTGATACTCAAACTCCAGAAAATCAAAAATAAAGAAAAAATTATTGAAAGAAGCCATGGGAAACAAACAGTTTATCTATACAGAAGTTCAAATAAAAGTTACATCTGACCTCTCCTCAGAAACACAGCAAGCAAGAGGAGAGTGCAGTGAAATATTTAAAGTGTTGAGAGAAAAACCCACTAACCTTGAGTTCTGTGTCTTGTGAAATTATCCTTCAAAAGTGAAAGACAAATCAAAACTTTTTCAGACAAACAAAAACTGAGGGAAACGGTCACCATTAGACCTGCCTTGCAAGAAATGTTAAAAGAAGTTCTTCACAGAGAAGAAAAACAATATAGGTCAGAAATCTGAATCTACATGAAGAAGGAAAGAATGTTAGAGAAGGGATAAGCAAAGATAAAATAAAAACTTTTTTCTTATTTTTAATTGACCTAATAGATAACAGTTTATTCAAAATAATAATAGCAGCAACGTATTTGATTATGTGTGTGTATATACTAATGTGTATTTATGTGTAAGTAAAATGAGTGACAGCAATCATACAAGGGATGGGAGGTAATAATTAGGAATACGATGTTATTATAAGGTCCTTGCACTACCTGAGAATATAGTATGTATCTTTGTATAGTATTATATGAAAGTGAACTGGGACTAGCTATAAAGGCATAGAGCAACCACTAAAAATGTTTTTCTTAATGAAATATAATTGATATGTGAAAAAAGAGAAATGGAATCATATAAAATGCTTAATTAAAACAAAAAGCAAAAAAATGTGGAAGACAAAAAGCGAACAACGAAAAGGGCAACAAATAGAAAACAGTAACAAGTATGGTAGGCATTAATCCACCTATATCAATAATCACTTTAAATGTCAGTGGTCTAAATGTACCAATGAAAAGACAGACATTTTCAGAGTGAATCAAAAATTAAGACTCAACCATATGCTGTTAATAAGAAATTCAATTTAAATATAAAGACACTTATAAATTAAAAGTAAAGGGATGAAAAAGGAGATATCATGTTCATACTAATCAAAAGAAAGCTGGAGTGGCTATGTTAATTTTAGACAGAGCAAACATTAGAGCACAAAAAATTATCAGGAATAAAAAGAGGCATTACATAATAATAAAGAGGTCAGTTCTCCAGCAAGACATAACAGTCCTTAATATGTATGTGCCTAAAAGCAGAATCAAACTACATTGCAACTTTTATAATCAGGCACAACTTTTATAACCAAATGAAAACTCTTCCATCAAAATTGCAGTGGAAGCGTTCTCCCTTCAATCAATAATAAAAAAAATTAACACTCTAGTTCCTTGTCAGTGCAAATGACAATAAATTTGCTTACTTAACCGGCTCTCATTCAAAAACCAGGTGAATAAAGTATATTGATAAATCTGAAAGTATATTGATATATCTAACTTCCCACAGAATGACAATAACAATTATGAAAAACTGTTAAATAATTTATACAAATTTCTTTATGCATAGCTTTTTAGAACTTTTAGTATGATAAATATATTTCGAATCTCTAAGCAGGGCCAATATGATATTGTGTTTTTCAAACATATTTGACAATGGCATTGTGTATTTTTTAGGCATTTTACACACATTGTTACTTGCTAATTGCTATTCCAAGAAATGAACAAAGGAACAAAAGAAATGAACAAAAGAAACATTTTCTTTGGCTGAGTTATATTTTAATATTATGCCTTTCAGTGAGAACTGACATTAGAAGTAGCTATATGAAAGGCCATCATAGTTTTAAACTATTGTTGTAAACTATAGTTAAAGACATTGTCCAGTATGTTGACTGGCATTCTTGGAGTAAATTACTCCTGTGATTTAATACTTGGTAAAAAAAAAAAAAATGTGAGGCAAAAACCGCTAGAACTTCAAGTAGAAATAGATAAATCTATTGTAGTTGAGACTTCAATACCCCTCTATCAGAAATGGAGAGATCCAGCAAGCAGAAAATCAGTAAGGACATATTAGAACTCAATAGTACCATCAAGCAACCGGATATAGTTGGCATCTATAGACTACTTCATCCAACAACAGCAGATTACATATTCTCCTCAAGCCTACATGAAACATTCCTCAAGACAGACCACATTATGATCCATAAAACCCACCTTAGCAAATTTAAAAGAATAGAAATCATGCAATCTATGATCTCAGACGACAATGTAATCAAACTAGAAATCAATAACAGAAAAATACTTGGAGATTAAACAACACATCTCAAAATAACACATTTATTTTCTAAAAAGATATTTCAAGAGAAATTTTAAAATATTTTGAACTAAATGGAAATGAAAGTATAACTTATTAAAATGTGTGGAATGCAGTGAAAGCAGTGCTTGTAGGGAAATTTATAGCACTGAATGCATATATTAGAAAAGAAGAAAGATCTAAAATAAATAATCTAAGCTTCCACCTTAGGAAACTACAAAAAGAAGAGCAAACTAAATCTAAAGCACACAGAAGAAAAGAAATAATAAAAATTAGGGCAGAAATCAATGAGACTGAAAACAGAAAATCAGTAGAGGAAATCAATAAAACCAAAAGCTGGCTCTTTGAAAAGATCAATAAAATTGATGAACTTCATTGAAAAAAAGAGAGAAGATACAAACTGTTAGTATCAGAAATGAAATGGCAGGATATCACTAGAGATCCCATGGACATTAAAATAATGTTAAAGGAATATTATTAATAACTCTGCCTACAAATTTGATAACCTAAATTAAATGGACCAGTTTTTTAAAGACACAATCTGCCAACACTCAAAAGAGAAGAAATAGATAATCTGAATAGGCCTACATCTAGTAAAGAAAATGAATTGGTAATTAACATCCTTCCAAAACAGAAAGCATTAAGCCCAGATAGGTTCACTGGTAAATTCTACTAAACATTTAAGGAAGAAATTATATCAATTCTTTACAATCTCTTCCAAAACATAGAAGCAGAGAGAATATATACTTCCTAACTCATTTTATGAAGCCAGAATTATCCCAATACCCCAACCAAAGACATTACAAGAAAACTACAAACCAATATCTCTAATGAACATAGTTACTAAAATCATCAACAAAATATTAGCAAATGAAATCCAGCAATAGATAAAAATAATGCTACAACACAGCCAAGTGTGATTTAACAAAGTATGCAAGGCCAGTTCAACATTCCAAAAAATCACTAATGTAATCTATCACATCAACAGGCTAGAGAAGGAAAATCACATGATCATATCAACAGATTCAGAAAAGGCATTTGACAATATACAACACCTATTCATGATTTTTTTTAATTCTCAGAAAACTAGGAATAGTTTCTCAACTTGATAAAGAACAGCTACGAAAAAAAAAAAAACGAAAAAAAAAAACAAACAAAAAACCCCGACATCTAACATCATACTTAATGGTAAGAAGCCAGATGCTTTCCTACTAAGATTAGGAACAAAACAAGAGTGTTCCCTCACACCACTCCTTTTCAACATCATATTGAACATCCTAGCTAATGCAATAAGAAAAAAATAAAAGGTATACACATTGGAAAGGAAGAAATAAAACTGTCTTTATTTGCAGATAACATGATTGTATATGTAGAAAATCTGAATAAATCAAAAAAATTTCTGGAGCTAATGAGTGATTATAACATGGTTGCAAGATGCAAAGTCAATACACAAATGTCAATCATTTTCCTTTATATCAGCAATAAACAATTAAAATCTGAAACAAAAAAACATAATATCATTTAGATTAGCACCTCTAAAAATGCAACACTTAGGTATAAATCTAAGAAAATATGTACAAGATCTATACAAAGAAAACTACAAAACTCTGGTAAAAGAAATCAAAGAACTAAATAAATGGGGAGATATCCTATATTCATGGGTAGAAAGACTCAATATTATCAAGATGTCAGTTATTTCCAACTTGATCTATAGATTCAACACAATTCCAATCAAAATCTCAGTAAGTTATTTTGTGGATATTGACAAACAGATTCAAATACAAAACCAGTATGTTGAAGAGATATATGCACTCCCATGTTCATTTCAGCATTATTCATGATAGCCAAAATATGAAATCAGTGAATGCACGGACAGAGAAAATGTGGTATAAAAACACAATGGAGGCTGGGCATGGTGGCTCATGCCTATAATCTCAGCACTTTGGGAGGCTGGGGAGAGCAGATTGCTTGAGCTCAAGAGTTTGAGACCAGCCTCGGCAACATGGTGAGACCCTGTCTCTACAAAAAACTAAAAAACTAGCCAGGTGTGGTGGTGCAGCCCTGTAGCCCCAGCTACTTGGGAGGCTGAAGTGGAAGGATTGCTTGAGTCCAGGGGGCAGAGGTTGCAGGGAGCTGGGATCACACCACTGCACTCCAGTCTGAGTGACAGAGCAAGACCCTGTCTCAAAACAAAACAAAACACAATGGAATACTACTCAGTCGTTAAAAAGATGAAAAACCTGCCATTTGCAACAACATGGATGAACCTAGAAGACATTATGTTAAGTGAAATAAGTCAGGCCTAGTAAGAAAAATACCACATGATCTCATCATATGTGTAATCTTAAAAAGTTGATCTCATAGAACTAGATAATAGAATGGTGGTTACAAGGGGCTGGGGCAGTTGGGGGAGCTGGTTGGGATGATATTGATCAAAGGATATGAAATATCTGTTAGGAGGAATAAGTTCAAGAGAGCTCTTGTGCAACATTGTGACTATAGTAAATAACAATATATTGTACTCTTAAAAAATGCCTAGAGAGTGAATGTTAATTGTTCTTACCACAAAAATGATAACTATGTGAGGTAATATGTGTGTTAATCAGCTAGCTTTAGTCATTCCACAATGACTAAACATGACAGAACATCATGTTGTACACAATTAGTACATATAATTTTATCTGTCAATTAAAAAAAAGACTATTCAGTGGGGAGAGAACATTTTTTTTCAACAAATGGTGCTGAGAAAACTGGATATCCACATGCAAAACAAAGAATTTACACCCCTACCTCATACTATATACAAAAACTAACTCAAAATGGATTTCAGAGTTAAATCTACAAAAGTCTTAAAGTAAACAGAGGACAAAATCTTCATGACTTTCAATTTCGCAATGGATTCTTGGGTGACACAAAAAGCATAACAAAACAAAAATAAGTAAATTGGAATTCATCAAAATTAAAAACTTCTGTGTGTGAAATGACATTATCAAGAAAGTGAAAAGACAGCTCATAGAATGGAAGAAATATTTGCAAATCATATATCTGATAAGAGTCTAGTATCCACAATATATATAGAACTATTACAACTCAACAACAAAAATAATCAATTAAAGTTGGCAAAGAATTTGAATAGAAATTTCTCCAAAGAATATATACAAATGGCCAAAAAGCATACCCAACATCATTAACTATTAGGAAAATGCTAATCAAAACTACAATTAGATACTACTTGATACTCAATAGGGTGGTTATATTACAAAGAAAAAAACAGACAATAACAAGTGTTGGTGAGGATGTAGAGAAACGGAAACTCTTACAATTGCTGGTAAGAATGTAAAATGGTACTGCTACTGTGATAAACAGTTTGGCCATTCCTCAGAAAGTCAAACATAGAGTTACCATGTGACCCAGCAATTCTACTCCTAAAGAAGTGAAAACATATGTCTACACAAAAATTTGCACATGAATGTTCACAGCAGCATTTTTAATAATAACCAAAAAGTGGCAGCAACCCAAGGTCCATCAACTGATAAATGGATAAATAAAAGCTGGTCTAAACATACAATGGAATATTACTTAGCTATAAAAAGAAGTACTGATACATTCTGCAACATGGATGAACCTTGAAAATATTATGCTAAGCGAAAGAAACCAAACACAAAATATCACACATTATAGAATTCCATGTATGTAAAACTTCCAGAATAGGCAAAATCCATACAGACAGAAAGTAGATTAGTGGTTGCCAAGGGCTGGAGGGAATGGGAAATGGGAAGTGACTGCTAATGGATAGAAGGTTTTTTGGTGGGGTGATAACAATGTTATGAAATTAGATGAGATAGTGGCGATCATTGTGCAACTCTGTGAATACACTAATAACAGTGAATTGCACACTTTAAAATGGTGAATTTTATGCTATGTGAATTGTACCTCAATAAAGCTATTATTTAAAACAAAGCACAAATTTCTCACCTGTAAATAAAAACTCTTCTGTTTTTTCTCTGACTCCAAGTCCTTATGCAGGGTCATGGCCCTCAGTACTCAAGCTTGTTCATCATGATAACTCTTTGTCCATCTGTGTTGTTGTTCACTGCAGTTCCTCAAGTAATCACTTATACTCAACATTGATACTCTTTTTTTTAATTCATAGAAATGGAGAGAAATGCACTAGAATTCAACAGTACTATATTTTATTAAGTAAAAAGGAGGAGGTGAGGCTCATATGCACACTGCTTTATTTAAAATATTTATTTGGGCCAGGGGGAGTGGCTCATGCCTATAATTACAGCACTTTGGGAGGCCGAGGCAGGCAGATCACTTGAGGCCAGGAGTTTGAGACCAGCCTGGCCAACATGGTGAAACCCCCATCTCTACTAAAAATACAAAAATTAGCTGGGTATGGTGGCACATGCCTGTAATCCCAGCTACTTGGAAGGCTGAGGTAGGAAGATTGCTTTCACCTGGGAGGTGGAGGTTGCAGTGAGCCCAAATCAAATCGCGCCGCTGCACTTCAGCTGGGCGACAGAGGGAGGGTGTGTCTCAAAAACTATAAAAATAACAATTAAATATTTACTTGGTTATCTATAGTATTGGTGTTCGGATTCAAAAAGGATAGGGCCCTTTTATATTCGGGAGGGAATTAAATCTTCTAATGTTTTTGTTCACACTTCTCTTTTCTCTCTTTTTTTTTTTTAGACGGAGTCTCACTCTGTCGCCCAAACTGGAGTACAGTGGCACAATCTCGGCTCAATGCAACCTCTGCCTCCTGGGTTCCAGTGATTCTTCTGCCTCAGCCTCCTGAGTAGCTGGAACTACAGGCGCATGCTACCATGCCCAGCTAATTTTTGTATTTTTAGTAGAAGCAGGTTTCACCATATTGGCCAGGCTGGTCTCGAACTCCTGACCTCGTGATCCGCCCACCTTGGCCTCCCAAAGTGCTGGAATTACAGGTGTGAGCCACCATGCCTGGCCTGTTCACACTTTTCTAAAAAGACCATGTCTGGTAACAAGCCATCTCACATCCTCGCCCTTCCTTTCTAACATTTTTTAAATTTTTTTAATTATTCATTTATTTTTTGTTGTGTGTTTGTTTGATTGTTTTTGAGACAGAGTTTTGCTGTGTCACCCAAGCAGGAGTGCAGTGGTGCTATCTTGGCTCACTGCAGCATTGGCCTCCCAGACTCAAATGATCCTCCTGCCTCAGCCTCCCAAGTAGCTCGGCCTGCAAGCACATGCCACCATGCCCAGCTAATTTTTTATTTTTTGTCGAGACAGAGTCTCACTATGTTGCCCAGGCTGGCCTTGAATTCCTGGGCTCAAACTATCCTCCTGCCTCTGCCTCCCAAAGTTCTGGGATTACAGGCATGAGCAACCATGCCCAGCTGTCACCCTCCCTTAAAGCACTGTTGTCTATAACTGTCATAGTCCCTGAATTATAATATCTGTTGAAATAAAAACAACAGCAAACAGTCATTGCTTGAAGGGAACTTTTAAATTAGAAAAATCATAGATATTATTTTCATCATAAAATGTGATTTTTAAAACAAACACTACTTTAATTCCGTGGTTGATATAATTCACTCTGCTTCTCCCCCATTGAAATAGCCTTAATATTTCAACTCCCTTTAAAATGCTACCATCTGGGGCTCTTGTACCTGAAATTGCTAAGATTCTTCAAGAAGGATGCCAAGTGTCCTGCTCCAATGGGTTTACTTGCTAGGTGAGACAACACACTTTCTAGGGTACCCATCTCTGCTGGAACCACTGGCATAGGGCAGTTACTTCCCATGGGAGGGAGGCACGCAGACACTTCCTGCTGCCTTGGAGTGAGTTCTGGAGAGCTAAATGGAAATATACATTAAACTCCTAGGACTGCAAGTTTTGAGAGTGGCAGAATGGACTTTACAAAATTAAAATGACAAAAGTGGTTAATAAGTCTTTTTATCGAATTATGCCCCCCTCCCCCCCCAAAAAAAAACGCATGTGAGTAGTAATATACTAAATAGAACTTCTCTTGCTGTGGTTGGATGAGCAGGAATGTTCATCAGGGTGGATGTTTGGGATTCCTTCCCAAAGTCACTCGGAACTTTATTGCTTTCTTCAATCTCAGAAGATCAACTGATGAACTTCTGAGACTGGTTCTTTATTTTTCAGGCCACAGGGCATCTAATGTAAAAGGATAAGAAGGGAAGCAGACAGAGAAGGCTATGTGCTCCCAAACAGAAGGCCTCAGTGGTGACTCAGAAGGCAAGGAGTTTGGCAGGCCAAGCAACTTCAGAGCAGTACAATTTGATCTGATGAAATCCATTCAAACTCACTAAAATAGACTCTGCCCAGATACTGCCTTTGCCTCCCTGACTCTGTCTTCACAAGGACAACTGGGCATCCTTTTGCTCAACCAACCTTTGCCTGAATTCAGAATAAAATAGACAGTGAGAAAACATAGGAAAAAAAAAGGTGGAGGCTTTTGCTACCACCATCCTGGGCTATTGATTTTCCAATAAAACACATTTCCTACATTTCCTGGAGAGGCTTTAGAGTGAGTTCATTTGTATAACTATGTTTTCCAAAAGGAAGGAGTCATAAAAGTATAAAGAAATTATTTTAAGAAAAATGCATAAACAATGGCTGAAAATAGAGATATCTCCAATGATAAAGGAGACTATAATGGTCTCAGGAAACCTTAAATCAAAGCAAAAATATTACATTATAGGAATTCTGAGATAATTATGGTGCCTATGAAAATGAGCTAATGTTGGTAAAGTTCTTTGAAAACAAAAAGGGAAATATATTATAATATTTATGTCATATTTGATTTCTATGCCAGTAGAACCGCCTGCAGTGATTGATTCTGCATGCCCAGGTCCTTGGCTTTCACAAAACAAGCAGCACTATTCCCCATTATCCACAGATAGATTCATGAACTCCACAGGATCCTGTCACTTCCTCCACCTCCAGCCCTCACATGGAAGAGCGGTATAGAGGAGTAAGATGGGAAGAGGGTAAGAAAGAAATAAGAGCGGATATGGAAAAGAGAATCAATGGATAGATGTGTAAGGTAGTTTAGGCTAGTAGAATTAAAAAGGTGGGTGAGCACTAGAAAGGTAGAAAAATCCAGGGTGGGAGCGAGAGGGTAGATAGATGGGTGAGAGAGAAAATGAGGGTGAGCAGAAGGCAGGAAGCTACAGCAAAGGTTACCCGAGGCTTCCTAGGATTTTTGTAATGTAACATGCCACAGCCTTCCTCCCATATTTTCTACTGCAGGCAGGTTCTATAAAACATGCCCTTTAGGCATCTACCATATGTTACATAAAGTAGAAGAAAGCAAGAACAAAATAAATGATATTGGTCCTTAGTGATTATATTTTCCTACTTGGATGTGGGGAAATATCATCTTTCACTGTGCACACAGATGCTCATCCCCAGAGTTGAATATTAGGATTACTGTGAGTCTGGCCTATTTCTGACAGCACAAAGGCCAGCTTTATTAAGTGTGCTGCAATAGTTGCAGTGAATAAAGAATTTCATCTTACAAGGGATATGTGGATGGGAGAAGAAGAGAGTGCAGTCCACTCTCTGACCTGCAGGGACTAATTACAGACAGGCACATTCTTGCCTGGGAGAATTTGCTCATATAGCTCCTCCTGTCTGAATAAGCTTTCAGCTCTTCTCTGCTTGTCTAACTTCTGACCTTCCTCCAAGATTTGCCTTGAATCCTACATCCTCCATTCAACCTCTTCCTTGATTGGTTCTCATATTTTAGGTGAAGTGAGCATCAGAGCCACCTGTGTGTTAAGGGGAAGTGGTTAAGGAAGGAGTGGGAGGAGTTGTTTAAAACGCTATTTCCTGGAATCAACAGCCAGAGAATTTGATGTAGCAAGTCAGGTGTGTGGCCCAGATGTCTGCCTGTCTGTCTTTCTTTCTTTTTTATTTATTTATTTATTTATTTATTTATTTATTTTGAGACGGAGTCTCGCTCTGTCGCCCAGGCTGCAGTGCAGTGGCGCAATCTTGGCTCACTGCAAGCTCCGCCCCCCGGGGTTCACGCCGTTCTCCTGCCTCAGCCTCTCTTGAGTAGCTGGGACTACAGGCGCCCGACACCATGCCCGGCTTATTTTTTGTATTTTTAGTAGAGACGGGGTTTCATCATGGTCTCGATCTCCTGACCTCGTGATCTGCCCACCTCGGCCTCCCAAAGTGCTGGGATTACAAGCGTGAGCCACCGCGCCCGGCCTCTTTCTTTCTCTTTCTTTCTTTCTTTCTTTTATTTCTTTCTTTCTTTCTCCTTTCTCTTTCCTTTCTCTTTCTCTGTTTCTCTCTTTCTCTCCTTCTCTCCTTCTCTCTCTCTCTCTCCCTCCCTCCCTCTCTCTCTCTCTCTCTTTCTTTCTTTTTTGAGACAGAGTCTCACTTTGTCACCCAGGCTGGAGTGCAATGGTGCAATCTCGGCTCACTGCAACCTCCGCCTCCCAGGTTCAAGCAATTCTCCTGCCTCAGTCTCCCAAGTAGCTGGGGATTACAGGCCCGGGCCACAATGCCCAGCTAATTTTTGTATTTTTAGTAGAGACGGGGTATCGCCATGTTGGCCTGGCTGGTCTCGAACTCCTGACCTCAAGTGATCCACCCACCTTGGCCTCCGAAGGTGCTGGGATTACAGGCGTGAGCCACCACACCCATATGTCTGTAGTTTTAACAAGCTCCCCAGGTGCCTCCGAGACAAAGGATCCCAACCGCATTTTGAAAAACCCATGTTACAACACCTTACAAACTTACATCATTCTCTACCGTGTGGCTTACACTATCATGTTTGACCTGCCCTCCCAATGAGACCATGGGTGCCAAGACCTAAGTGCTGCATACAAATAAAGCCTGACAACCAAGCTGTATCAATTCCTTTTTCTGATTTTCACTTTTTAAATCTTCCTGGCATATAACATTAAGTTACAATAAGCAAAGAAAGACAATGGGCAGAAGAAGATTATTAGAAAAATAATTAATAGTGACAGAAGTTTAACATATGGCAGCAATAATTGAGGACAATTAAGGAACCAAGGTCAGGGACAGCAAAAGCTTTCTCTGCACTGCCATGTCCCTCAAGGATGCTAAGTTCCTATTCAAAACAACAAGCCAGGAGTGGCCAAGTCTCAGTTACCCACATTAAACATGCCTAGTGGCAGGTGCGGGTCTGAGCTGGGTGCCCACAGCCACTTTGGTCACACTGGGCAACTACGTAACATTTCAAAATTGACATGATGCCAGAACTGCATCAAGGCCTAAATGGGGCTGAAATCAGCAGATAATCCCTTAGAAACTTGAAAAAGAGGAGAATATGTCTGCAGATTTGCAAATTCCCAGAGGTCTCTATCCTGCCCAAGTTTACAGGATGTGATGATTAATTTTATGTGTCGACCCAAGTTGGCACATAAAATTAATCATCACATCCTGTAAACTTGGGCAGGATAGACAGGGTGCCCAGATATTTAGCTAAACATTATTTCCGCATGTGTCTGTAAGGGTTTTCCAGATGAGATTAGCATTTAAATTGGTAGATGGAGTAGAGCATATTGCCTGCCTATTGTGAGTGGGCTTCATCCAATCTGCTAAGGACCTGAATAGAACAAAAAGGTAGAAGAAGAAAAATCAACCAACCAAAATCTCTTCACATCCACATCTAGTTACAATATATCCAGCTGGTCAATAATTAAGCAATATTCACATCGAAGTTCTACAGGTTCTTCACAGGCTATCATGAGTTCCCCCAAGACATTTGTTTTCTTTATTAGGTCTGAGGTTTGGGATAATATCTACCAAAAAAAACTGTTAAACATATATGTCCTTTGACCTAAGAAGAAGGGAGAATTTGCTTTCTCTGTCTGCCTATTTGAGCTAGAAAATTGATCTTCTCCTGACCTCAGAGTGAAACTTACACTATCAGCTCTCTGGTTCCCAGGCCTTTGGACTTGTACGGAATTACACCACCAGCTTTCCTGGGTCTCCAGCTTTGAGACAGTAGAGTGTGGAATTTCTCAGCCTCCATAGTCACATGTGCCAATTCCTTATTCATTCTCTCTCTCTCTGTCTCCCCTCATTGGTTCTGTTTCTCTGGGAAACCTGACTAATACACAGGACCAAAATACAGAGGGCCCTGCGCTGGCAAAGACTCATTAAATGGAAGAGCATAAGAACAGGTCTGGCTGGGTGCAGTGGCTCACACTTGTAATCCCAGCACTTTGAGAAACCAAGGCGGGAGGACCACCTCAGGTCAGGAGTTCGAGACCAGCCTGGCCAACATGGCGAAACCCCGTCTCTACTAAAAATACAAAAATTAGCCGGGAATTGTGGTGCATGCCTGTAATCCCAGCTACTCGGGAAGATGAGGCAGGAGAATCGCTTGAACCTGGGAGGCAGAGGTTGCAGTGAGTCAAGATCATGCCACTGCACTCCAGCCTGGGCAACAGAGTGAGACTCCATCTCAAAAAAAAAAGAATAGGTCTGGTCAGAGACAAGTATTATTGGGGTATAGGGATAGAAAAATCTTTATGGACCAGGGGCAGTGGCTCACACCTGTAATCCCAGCACTTTCAGAGGCCAAGGCGGGCAGATCACGAGGTCAGGAGTTCGAGACCAGCCTGGCCAATATAGTGAAACCCCGTCTCTACTAAAAATACAAAAATTAGCCGGGCGTGGTGGCGCTCGCCTGTAGTCGCAGCTACTCGGGAGGCTGAGGCAGAAGAATTGCTTGAACCCAGGAGGCGGAGGTTGCAGTGAGCCGAGATCGTGCCCCTGCACTCCAGCCAGGGCGACAGAGTGAGACTCGTGTCAAAAAAAAAAAAAAAAGAAAAAAGAAAAAAAAGAAAAATCTTTATGAAAAAGAAAGAATACATAATTTCCTGTTTTATTTAAAAATTTATATACACAAATATTACAGGCTATATATACATATATATGCATATATATGTATACACATACACCTACCCTAAAGAAAATTTGGCATGACATTCACTAACATGTTAATAGTGATTATTTCTAAGTGGTGGGATTACATGTGGTATTTATTTTCTTTTTTACATTATTTCTGTATTGTCTGACATTTAAAAAACAGTTATTTATATAACTAGTTATATAAGAGAAAAAGTTATTTCTTTTTTTAATGAAGTAAAAATCAGTCATTAGTATTCTTATAGATTTAGCAACAGAAAATATCTACAATTAATGACTCTTAGAGGGAAGAAGATTTAATATACCATCAGATGAGGGCACTTTTCATGTGAGTGAAATTGATTTTACAAGTCTACAAATCCTGTGGATGAAATAGATTTTTTTTATTCAACACAGATTAGGAGAACAATCAGAACACTCAAAACATATTTTGAATTATTTGACACTAAAAATTTGCCTAACTATTCAAAGCCAAAGAAATGTGGATTTAAAAAAATCAACCAACCAAAATCTCTTCACATCCACATCTAGTTACAATATATCCAGCTGGTCAATAATTAAGCAATATTCACATCGAAGTTCTACAGGTTCTTCACAGGCTATCATGAGTTCCCCCAAGACATTTGTTTTCTTTATTAGGTCTGAGGTTTGGGATAATATCTACCAAAAAAAACTGTTAAACATATATGTCCTTTGACCTAAGCACTTAACTTTCACCATACAGATCTTTATATGCTTTGGCAAAGTGATATATATAAGCTATTCAATGCAGAATTGTCTATTACAGCAAGGAACTAGAAACAACACACGTCTTCCAAGGCCGGGCGCGGTGGCTCAAGCCTGTAATCCCAGCACTTTGGGAGGCCGAGGCGGGCGGATCACGAGGTCAGGAGATCGAGACCATCCTGGCTAATACGGTGAAACCCCGTCTCTACTAAAAATACAAAAAAATTAGCCGGGCGTGTTGGCGGGCGCCTGTAGTCCCAGCTACTCGGAAGGCTGAGGCAGGAGAATGGCGTGAACCCGGGAGGCGGAGCTTGCAGTGAGCCGAGATCGCGCCACTGCACTCTAGCCTGGGGGACAGAGAAAGACTCCGTCTCAAAAAAAAAAAAAAAAAAAACACGTCTTCCAACAGGAGGTGGGTTATATAAACTGCAGCATGTCCAGACTTCGACCATTATATATATAGGATTGATATAAATTCCATGAGAATCACAGAGTATACTCTGCCTTGGATAATCCCAACCACATTTTAAGTTGGTAGAACCAGCAGAGGCAGAGAGAGATCCAAAGCAGAGTGATGATATGCTCCAGACCCACAGGGAGAAGAAGCTATGGTAATATTTTCATCCATCATTCCACTACAACCTTTCTTTAAAAATTAAATCATTAGGGGTTATCTAAAAGCTAAAAGAATTGGTCAGGAAGTAAGGGAGAAGGGAACCTACCTATGCTGGGTAATACATTTTAGCCTTGGAAATGTAAGATAAAAGATATTAACAAAATAGTCCCCTGTGATTATTTATTGTCCATGTTACCTAGAGAGTTCCTTCTTCATTTTTCATATTCTCTATTGCTCATGTCATCACTATAGAGCAAATTCACTGAAGAGTGAAATTCAACTTTTTGAAACCAAGTGATATTCACATACCTGCATAGAGATGTTTAAAAACTCTATCCATGCACAAAGGGAGATGAGTACGCAAGACAAACGCACATAGAACACTGGCTAAAAAGTGAAACGGTATTTCAGCTGAGGTGGTGAGGTGGGGCCGGGGGAATGACAAGGCTACCAGACAGGGAAACTTAGAGGTTAATCATGACTTGACCTTTTAATTAGTGATTAGGCCAAGTCTGGAAAGGAGACATGAAGAGAAAGCAGAGAGTAGATGAAGGAGAATGATGCGATTTCTTTTTCAAACAGGAATTTATTTTGAGTATTGCACATACCCTATTTATAGCTAACATATTTTGACATATCTGTGTTTAAGTCAGAGCCATGTCATTCCTCCCACTGTGCCAAAGGGCAGTTTTCCTTTTGGGCTCTCTTTAAAGGATGATAATATTCCAGACGATATAATAATGAAGTCATTGATTCTAAAGTAAAATTACAAAATGCAACCACTTAAAATTTATTGCATTACAGGAACTTGGAAATTCACCTTCTAAATATCTGGTAAGGGTATGTCTAACTGCTGAATTTCATCACAATTCTTACATATTAGCCAATTTCTATTTCATGCTGTTTAATAGGGCTTGCTGTGAATCTGTGCTACCTTTGAATTTTTCAGCACGGTAGATGTAAGACTTCTAGACATCTATAAGAAGCATATAAGTAAAAGAGCTCCACTGTAATGTGAATGGCATTAGACTCATGCATGCAACTTTATTCAGTCTTTCCTTTGTGTCACCTCAACACATCAATGGTTTGACAACTGAAAAAGTTCCATATAGAGTCAAGAAAATTTTTATTCATCATCTGAACACTTACCACAGTATAATAATTCTTGGTAAGTGGAGCAGTTTCAAATCCTTTGACGGCTTTTGGGGAGAGAGGTCTCTCTGTGAAAAAGACATTTAAATTATGTTAATATCACAGAAGGCTATGATGAACATTTTATAACACGGGTCAACTAACATACTATAAAGATTCCCAGTGGAAGGATCAATGGAAATGTACATTCCCAAACAAATGAAACTACAACTGTGCTAAACTATAGATGGTCAAAGTTAGATCTTCTTGTCTAGACCCCTCAATTTCCAAAGGAGGAATAAGCCAAGGAGTTAAGACCTAACTAAGAAATAGCAGGGCCAGGGCAAGAACTTTGCTCCCAGTTGGGGTTTGTCTGCCCTCTCCATTCAACTTATTCAAAACAGATATGCAAAACCAATACTAGCCAAATGTATACAGATAGTCACCAACTTACGACGGTTCAACTTACGATTTTTCAATTTAACTATGGTGCAATAGTGATACACATTCAGTAGAAATCATACTTTATTTTGACATTTTCCTGCCTTGGCAAACTACTGTGTACATGACCTAATAAATACTTTATTATAAAATAGGCTTTGTGTTAGATAATTTTGCCCAACTGTAGGCTACTGTAAGTTTTCTGAGCACATTTAAGGTAGGCTAGGCTAAGCTATGATGTTCAGTAGGTTAGGTGTATTAAATGTTTTATTGATTTATGATACTTTCTACTTATGATGGGTTTATCAGTATGTAACCCCATCGTAAGCCAAGAAGCATCTGTACTTATAATCTGCAATTTACTATACAAGTATAATAAAATATAAGTAATGGCAAGCATGCTTTTCTTGGGTCTGTCTACTATGCCAACAACAAAATGATCAGAAGGTTTAACTCAATGAAAACTAGCAGGAAATTATTCTCTTTTAAGTATAATTTTAATATTATTCCATTGCGTTGTAAAATGCTGCCCTTCTTTTACCTAAATTAATCTTACTTATTAAGCTTATGACTAAAGGAAATCCTAGGACATTCTTTCTTTTTTAAAAAAAATAAAATTAAAATATGAGACAGTCATAACAAATTTTTAGCAGTGTCACAACATAACATCTTTCCTACCTGCATTTTCTCCTCTGCTTCACTTTGGTTTATATTTTAATTTTAACTTGCTATATTGTATGCTGTTTTAAACCCTTTCTAAAGTATAGCGCAGTATAAATAACCAAATAATAATATATCATCAGATCTTGATTTTTTTTAAATAATATTTTCTTTTTTTTTTTTTTTTTTGAGACAAAGTCTCGCTCTGTCGCCCAGGCTGGAGTGCAGTGGCGCCATCTTGGCTCACTGCAAGCTCCGCCTCCCGGGTTCACGCCATTCTCCTGCCTCAGCCTCTCCGAGTAGCTGGGACTACAGGCGCCCGCCACCACGCCTGGTTAATTTTTTGTATTTTTAGTAGAGACGGGGTTTCACCGTGGTCTCAATCTCCTGACCTCGTGATCCGCCCGCCTCGGCCTCCCAAAGTGCTGGGATTACAAGCGTGAGCCACCGCGCCCGGCTTAAATAATATTTTCAAGTTATAAATCTATTGCAATCCCACCCCAAAAAATTTAAAACATAAAACAGAAAATAAAACCCAGCAATTAGCCCATCACCTAGAGCTAACCATCATCATTTAGACTGTTTTTGAAGTGTGTCTTCCCATTCTTTTATGTATGTTTGTGAACACACATATGCACACACTCTTGGATCTTTCTAACCTTACCTGTAGTTTTATAATTCTTCTACTACAATATTATTTTATAAATATTTTCCCATTTAACCTTGATTTTTAATTATTATTGTATTGGAATATCCCTAATATTTATTTCATACTTAATAGCTTTTAAGACATATTATTTTATATTTACAACAACCCTGACAGGCAGACTATCTTCTCATTTTACAGAGGAGGCCACTAAGATTTAAGGAAGTGAAGTCCGTTATCTCAGGTCATGCAGCTAGGAAACGGCAGAGCCAAGATTGAAGCCCAGGTATGTCTTGACAAGAGCCTGTGTTCCTAACCAATATGATACCCAGAGATAAAGCTACTGAAGGGCTTGGTCAATGGCATGGGCAGGGGTTCCTGCTGGAGTTCAGAGGGGCTATGAGTTTGATCTGGGATGGTTAGAGAAGACCTTGCTGGGAAGGAGGTACTCGATCTGGCCCTGAAGGGCAGATGGAATTCAAACAGGCAGGGAAGGCAGTACAGAGTTTTCTTTTCAGGGAAGACTTCAGAAACACAGATGTAGAAATGGCAATGCTCAAGGCAGAACTGTTCTTGCGACAGTGAGTTATCCAGTGGGGCCAGGTTGGGTAGAGTGAAAATAAGGCAGAAAAGTAGCAATGAGGGACAATTCTGTCACTCCCCAGTTAGGACATGTGGAGCATAGCCAGTTCCTGGAAGCTTTATGCTACTTCAGGATCCGCCTGGATCCACTGGTGGTTCATAAGGCTTTCCTGGGAAAATGTGAGCACTATCAGAAATGAAACAGGGGACATCACTCCAGACCCTGGAGATATAAAAAGGATAATAATGGAATACTACAAACAACTCTACACACATAAATTTGACACTTAGGTGTGAAATGAACCAATTCCTCAGAAAACAAAAACTACCACAACTCACCCAATATGAAATAGATCATTTGAATGGCCTTATAACTATTAAGGAAATTGAACTTATAAATTTAAAACTCTGAAAAAGGAAATCTCCAGGCCCATAAGGTGTCACTGGAGAATTCTATCAACTGTTTAAGGAAGAATCAATACTAATTCCATATAATGTCACATAGAAAATAAAAGAAATCACTTCCCAAGTCATTTTATGAAATCACTATTACACTACACCAAAGCCACACAAAGGCAGTGCAAAAGAAAACTGCAGACCAATATCCCTCATGAATATAGATGCAAAAAAATTTACAAAATATTAGCAAGTAGAATTCAGCAATATTTTAAAAGAATTGTATACTATGGGATTCATCCTAGGTTGGTTAAATATTTTAAAATCCATTAATGTAACCCATGATCTTAACACTCTTAAAAGAAAAAAGTCACATGATAATATTAATCGATGCAGAAAAAGCACTTGACAAAATTAAACACCTATTCGAAAAAAAATAACTCGTGGAAAAAATAAGAATAAAGAAAAATTTCTTCAACTTAATAAAGTGCGTCTACAAAAAACCTACAATTAGCATCTTACATAATGGGGAAAGACTGAATGCTAAATGCTTTCCCCCTAAGATCAGGAAGGAGGCAAGGATGCATGCTCTCACCACTATTAATTCAGCATAGCACTGAAGTTCTAGTTCTCTCTGCAGTCTTGGTCTAGGATGGGGAATTAACACAAAGAACAGAAGGGAGACAGATTTGGAAGGATAAACTTGGAAAGTCTAAAAAAATGTAGCCCTTGCAAATGACTGGCTCCATGAAACACTACAAGAGGGAATGCAAAGAGAAAAACACCAGCACTATGACCTCAGTGACAATTTCTGGCCTCTTGTTCCTCCTTTGCTCCCCACCCCGACCCCTACCACTTCTTCCTCCCGCCATGTGAAGAATTCTCTGAAACCCACACTCAGCAACATGCAGAGAAGGAATGAATATGTGGAGGTTCCGAGGAGACAAGTTCAGTCCCTAGGCGGGGGGGTGGTGGGGGTTCAAAGTGTCCTAACTAGAACGAACATGAAAATGTAAACATTTTAGGTGGTGTTCTAAGGCAATGAGGAGACTGAGTAATCCAACCAGTGAGGGGAAAAATCAGTCAACATAGTGAAGAATTCCAATGGATTGTTCGTATAATATAACTCAAACAAGAGTGTCACACAAATACAGGCATAAGAAATCCTCCTGATCCTGATACAAAGACTCCTTTCCAATTAACTTTTGATTCTTTCTCTTCCTTTGCTGGTGTACAGATTACTATTGCCTGTTGGTGGTGATAGGACAAAAAGAAATCTAGTGACAAATAGTCTCTCTGGACAGGAAACATCTATGTGATACACCCAGGGGATTAAAACAGGAAGTCTAAATATAAAGCTCAATCCTAGCTTTGGTTTATAATGAGCAGGAAGAGTGATTTCTTAATCTGCCTTAATACAAATTTAATTAACCATGTACCTAATCCCCTCAATTGATATCTATATTTACTGCTAATAAGAAGTTTTAGAAGAAGGATTTGATGACCTCTTAATTGAATCAGTGGGAGAAAATAGAATTTGTTTAAAATATCTGCTCAATCGCACTTGCCTCAATAATTTCTTGGCTTAAAAATTTTGCCAGGAAATTTTTAATGCAAAGTCCCAACAAAACCCTCAACCTTTCTAGGTAACAGAACAGAGACAAAAATTTAAAAAGGATATCATTACCATTATGTTGACACTGTGCTAGCAGAAATTACTTTGATGTATAAATAACAAGTTAATTTACAAGTTACCACTGATTTTTAAAAGAGAACGGAAAATTGTATAAGTGGCTAATTTTCTCATTTATAATGTATCTGACTCATATGAAATACAAGAGCAAAGTCCCTTAATATATGTTCTGTAAATTATATAATGACTAAGTTATTAATACATGTATTTTTTAAGATCCTTAAAAAACATATTTTTGGTCAAAATAGGGTTTTTCTCATGTAATAGAAAATCCAGAGGTAGGCAAGCAGAATTGGTGGCAATGGCTTCATGATGTCACCAATGTCCAGGTTCAATCATCCTTGGAAAGAGGTTTTTATCATCATGGTCACAAAAACTTATTCTACTTTCAGCCACAAGCTCATGTTAAAAAGAGATGTGTGTGTATGTGTGTGTGTGTGTGTGTGTGTGTGTTTCATACTCAAGTCTTCTATTTCTTAACTTTCTATAGTATTAGGTGGGTGATTTTTTATGCCATACGACCTCTGAAATCGGCCTCCTCTCAAAGAGCGGGAAAAAGCTATCCCCAGAGCTTTGGTCATAATTATCTCTAGATGAGAGCTACAGTGGAATCCAAAACTTAAAACGCCACTCCCCAAGGGCAAATTTACCAGAGCACAAAGTGCTCTTGTCAATGACAGGCTCAAGGGAGGAAAACTATGCACAGCACTCCCATGGCACAGCAATCTGCAGGGTGAGGGTTGTATCGCTTTGGGCTTGTTTTGTTCTGCTTTTAAGACATTACAAAAGAATGTGTAGTATCAGGCTAAATGTCCCTCCACCCTCCAGGCTGCATGTATGAATGTGTCAGAATTACTGACTCTTCCAGTGGCCACAGTGTTATATGTTTGACCCAATAGTAAGCAGACTGAGATCACTAAAGATTTTTAGTTCCACGCCTGACTGAACTTTATAAATGGCCTAAAAGGTTGTATGGCAACAGGGTTTAAAACTCTACGTTGGCTGGGTGCAGTGGCTCACGCCTGTAATGCCAGCACTTTGGGAGGCCGAGGTGGGCGGATCACCTGAGGTCGGGAGTTTGAGACCAGCCTGATCAACATTCTTTACTAAAAATACAAAATTAGCCAGGTGTGGTGGCACATGCCTGTAATCCCAACTACTCGGGAGGCTGAGGCAAGAGACTCGCTTGAACCTGGGAGGCAGAGGTTGTGGTGAGCTGAGATGGCGCCATTGCACTCCAGCCTGGGCAACAAGAGCGAAACTCCATCTCAAAAAAAAAAAAAAAAGTTTCACTACATCACTTTTTTCAAACTCCTTAAAGACAAATTTTCCTAAGCTTATACATCAGTATGGAGTTCATTGAAAGAAATAAAGGCCGGGCACGGTGGCTCACTTCTGTAATCCCAGCACTTTGGAAGGCCAGGGTGGGAGGATCGCTAGAGCCCAGGAGTTTGAGACCAGCCTGGGCAACATAGTGAGATCCCGTGTTAAGAAAAAAAGACAGAGAGAGATTAATTAATTAAAAATTGACAAGTATTTTCTAGACCAAACATAACACAACATAGCATTTAATTTAAAATATTCCTCGGCAGCATCCTAGATAGGTTTTGGCTTACCTACTATTTTGTGGTGGTGGCAAGAGTTGGGGTAGGAAAGAATTCAAGTCAACAAAGATTTATTGAGCACCTAGTTTCCCAGCAAGATATTTTTATTACCTGAAGCTAGTCTCTTCTATTGTCCATCAAGTTCACTCTGCTCAGTCCTACCACAGAACCGTCGTGGGTTTTGTTTTCCCTGAACAATCACTATGATTTAGATTGTCCCTGCCTCTCTTCTGGGCCTATTCACAGCTTACCTGTCTTTCAGGGTTCAGCTTAAGCCCTATCTCCTCCATGAAGCCTCCGCCAACCTCTTCAGGCACAATGTACTCTCTGTGTCTGAACACTGATGCTCTGCTATATATTTTACACTTCATCGTCCGCTGACCTATACTGTCAGTTGCCTCATCACCAGCTCTTATCTCTCTCCTATGCTCCATAACCATACTGCCAACTACTTGCTAGAAATCTTCAGACCTATGACTCGGTGCACCTCTACTCAAGTACAAAACAGTTCATCATCTTCAGTACCAATCACCCCCCCAACACAGACACACACAGAGACATGCACACACAACCTCTGCCTCCTCCTGTCTTCTCTATTAATGGAGTTCAGCACACATCAAACATTTCCTATGTCTAAAGCACCATGTTAGGCATTTGAAGACAAGACAGTATACAAAGATGAATAAGTCCCCTTGACTTCCCTGTCAAGATGAGTTATGTTCCTCTCTTCTCCTCCCACCTCTCCATAGCATCCTGTATTTAGCTCTATCACTAAACTTATCATATTGTATTCTAATGATGTCTTCTTACACTACAGTATGAACACCCTGAAGGCAAAAGCCATGTCTTATGCTTCTCCACCACACCAGTGTCCAAGACAGAGATTGACACCCTCATTAAGAGAAATCAACCTTTGTGGGCTGGCTAGATGCGTGACACTTCATGCCATTAAGGAGCTCACCGTCAAGCTGGATCTCTAGACTTGGTATTGTTCTCATCTGTTCCCTTATCCTCAAAACTAATCATCAGCAAGTTTTTAAAATTTCATTTCAATAGTATATACTGCATCCATCCACTTCTCTTCCTCCCCACTATCCCCAGAGTAATCCATACCACTATCTGGATTGCCTGGACCTTAGCAGTAGCCTCTGGTAGTTTCTCTACGCCCTTGCTGGTTATTCCCACAACTTCCCTGAAATCCATCCCCCACACTACCTCCAGAAAGATCTTCCTAGACCATGTTATCCCTTGCTTAAAACTTGACATTGACACTGCCTCTTAATGTAGCTCCAGCTCAAGGTCCCATTCCTTATCATCATGCATCTGATTCTCAACCCAAATCACCCCACCATCCACTCTTACTTCCACGCTTGAACTTAAAAGTTCCCCCTAATCTTCTTCTCCCAGTCAGAAGCTTCTTCTGTCCTTCAAGACCCAATTCAAGTGCTTCCCCACTCCTTATGTTATTGTTAATCAAATTGTTTCTTCACTGTTCCTACAGCATCTTACTCAGTCCTTTGTGTTACTTACTGTGTCCTAGCCTGTAACAGTTAGTTGTGCACAGACCTGTGTTGATTACTAGACTGTAACGTGCTAGGGGACGGCGTCTATCAGGTATAGATTGTTATAGACCCCCTGAGTGCCTAGGAGGTACTCAGTGAACAAGCTGAACAGAATTGGCCGGGCGCGGTGGCTCACGCTTGTAATCCCAGCACTTTGGGAGGCCGAGGCGGGCGGATCACGAGGTCAGGAGATCGAGACCACCGTGAAACCCCGTCTCTACTAAAAAATACAAAAAATTAGCCGGGCGTGGTGGCGGGCGCCTGTAGTCCCAGCTACTCGGAGAGGCTGAGGCAGGAGAATGGCGTGAACCCGGGAGGCGAAGCTTGCAGTGAGCCGAGATCGCGCCACTGCACTCCAGCCTGGGCGACAGAGCGAGACTCCGTCTCAAAAAAAAAAAAAAAAAAAAAAAATGTAAGCTGAACAGAATTGAATTACCTACGCCGCAATATTCATTCATTTTACAAATATTTACTGAGCATAAACAAAACGAATGAAGTCTCTGCCCTTGTAGTATTTACATTTCTAATGGTAAAATATAAACAGTAAATGAAATAAATAAGTAAACGTGTATTATGTTAGATGGGGAAAAAAATAAGCGAAAAATTTAGGCGGGGAAGGGGGATAGAGGGAGTGGGGATAGGGTTAAATTTTCTCCTGGGTGACCAGGAAAGGCCCTCCTGTGAAGTAGACAAGTGAGTGGACCTGAAGGAGGTGAGGGAGCCACCCGTGCTGATAGCTGGAGAGTGTTCCAGACAGGGGGACAGCAAGTGAGGCAGGAGCCTGTCTGGCACAGGCAGCCAAGAGACCAGTGTGGCTAAAGTAGAATGAGTGAGGGGAAGAGAGATCAGAGAGGAAGCCAGAAGGGCAATGGAAGGCCAGATCCTGGAGGGCCTTGGAAGCTATTGTGATGACCTTGGCCTTTTCTTTTATTGAGATGGGGAGCCATGACCCAAGTTACATTATTATCATTATTATTATTATTAATTATTATTTTGGGACAGAGTCTCGCTTTGTCACCCAGGCTGGAGTGCAGTGGCACGATATCAGCTCACTGCAACCTCCGCCTCCTCGGTTCAAACTATTCTCCTGCCTTAGCCTCCCAAGTAGCTAGGACTATAGGCATGCGCCACCATGCCCAGCTAATTTTTGTATTTTTATTAGAGATGGGGTTTCTCCACATTGCCCAGGCTGATCGCGAATTCCTAACCTCAAGTGATCCGCCTGCCTCAGCCTCCCAAAGTGCTGGGATTACAGGCATGAGCCACCGTGCCCGGCCCCAAGTTACATTTTGAAAGAATCACTCTGGCTACTGAGTTTAGACTGGATTATAGGAGTGACAAAAACAGGGGCAGAGATGCCAGTTAGGAAGCTGCTGCCATAAGCTAAATGAGAGAGGTTGTTCCGTACACTGCTAGTTCCAGGCCTTCCCTGACTAGCACTCATTTCCTGACCCAAGCAACTCAGACCTGTCCTTGACAGTTGGGTTAGATGCTTCTAAGGGTTACCTAAGTGCTCAAGTCAGAGCTGGAGCTTGCCACATGAATCCTAAGCTGAGTCCTAAACCAGAGACAATATAGGAGAAATTTTAAAATGAAGGGCCCTAAGACCAGGACAAATAACCTGGGGCAGTCTATAAGGGAGTGGCCAGACTGCTACAAGGAATCACAGTGAGGGACATTATAAGGACAGTCGTCAAAGTGAGGGTGTGCTGTTCACTTCCCAGGTCCCCTCAGCAGTGCTTGGGATTCCTGGACAAAATTACTGCTCCTTTTTGTTTTGCAGATAAAGACACTGTATCAGGGAACAATGTTAGAGTGAACCTGGAAAATCTTTTAGGGATCCTGTCAACAAAATTATATCAATTGAAAGATGTAGTGAGAGGTAAAAATCATCTGTGAATATCATCAAAACCAAGGAAATTCCAGGCAAAGCCTGTGGAAATACTCCAGGGCTAAATAGAACCTTCTTGATTCCCAGTAATGAAAAATGCTAAGAAGTCTCCATATAGGTATATAATTATAAATCTGTTAGTAAACATATTCCATTAAAGGGGATACCCCTTTTAACCCAAAATAGAACACAGAAAAGTGTGAAAATTAATTTTATCTTAAACACTTTAGGAAAAAGCTCCTAACTCTGGTTATCAGGGGGAAAGTGCAAAGAGAAGAGGAACTTTCATTATCTACATTGTACAGCTGACCCTTGAACAACATGGGTTCGAACTTTGCAGGCCCATCCCATCTATACATGAAGACAATGAAGATGAAGACCTTTATGATGATCTACTTCCACTTAAGTAATAGTAAATGTATTTTCTCTTCTTTATGATTTTCTTAATAACATTTTCTTTTCCCTAGCTTACTTTATTATAAGAACACAGTATATAATACATATAACATATAATCAGTAAGGTTTCCAACCAACAGTAGGCTATTAGAAGTTAAGTTTTGGAGGAGTCAAAAGTTATACATGGATTTTCTTTTCTTTCTTTTTTTTTGTGTGTGTGTGTTTTATTTATTCTCAGTCTTAAAGTCGTAACTTTAGGGCAATGCTCTGAACACTAGAATCTAGAAGTAACTAATAAGCCCTAATGATCCTACTGCCTTTAAGGGTCTTCAAGTTCCATATGTTTGAAGAAGGAAATTTATGTATTGAAATCATTCTAGAGAAGGCAAGGAAAGTGTGGGAAATCCTATCAAGTTACTCTGGAGAAAGACAGCTGCCTCCAAATATTCACATATTTCCCTCTTGATGAAATTGATGGAATGCTTCTTGGTATTCTTAGTGCCTCATCCAGTACCTGGTCCATATTGAATGAATTGAGCCCTTAGTGAGATGTCATTCAGGTGCCAGCCTTCAAGAATATCAAAATGAATCAGAAATTTTCAGCTCTCAAGAGCTCAGAGTTATACATGGATTTTCAACTGCATGGGGGCTCAGTGCCCTTAATCCCCATGTTGTTCAAGAGTCAACTGTAGCCGGGTGCGGTGGCTCACGCCTGTAATCCCAGCACTTTGGGAGGCCAAGGCGGGTGGATCACGAGGTCAGGACATCCAGACCATCCTGGCTAACACGGTGAAACCCCATATCTACTAAAAATACAAAAAAAATTAGCCAGGCATGGTGGCGGGCGCCTGTAGTCCCAGCTGCTGGGGAGGCTGAGGCAGGAGGAAGGCGTGAACCCCGGAGGCGGAGCATGCAGTGAGCCGAGATGGCGCCACTGCACTCCAGCCTGGGCAACAGAGCAAGACTCCATCTCAAAAAAAAAAAAGAGTCAACTGTATATTTCCACAGTGTTTCATTTTACTTACAGTGAGCCTATAATTTTATTAATTAATTAATAGTATCAATTTTGAGGCACTGAAAAAGCAATAAGATATCTACAAAAGAAATAATGCACTGAGGAGCTAACCACTCAAAAGAGCCCTTGTGTAAATATTTTCGAAAAGTAAAGAGATGTAATAATGTGAATAACTAAATGCTGTTTTATGTGTATTGTGACATATTTTTATGTATAAGGGTTTGCTGGGTTTTTTGCAATATCAGCAGAGCCTACCTTCTTAAACAATAAAGGGCAAGTGAATTATCAAAAAAACTCTAAGGAAAACTACTGAAGAGTGGCCAGGCACAGTGGCTCACGCCTGTAATCCCAGCACCTTGGGAGGCCAACACAGGAGATCACTTGAGCCCAGGAGTTCAAGACCAGTCTGGGCAACATAGGCAGATCCTGTCTCTACAAAAAGTTTAAACATTAGCTGGGTGTGGAGGCGTGCACCTGTAGTCCCAAATACTTGGGAGGCTGAGGCAAGAAGATCACTTGAGCCCGGGAGGTCCAGGCTGCAGTGAGCTATGATAGCCACTGCACTCTGCCTGGGCAACAGAGTGAGACCCTGTCTAAAAAAAATAAAAAAAAAAAAAAAGAGAGAGAGAAGAAAAGACTACTGAAGAGCAATTCGATTTCATTCTCTGGCTATTGTTACAAAAAACAGGTAAACAGCTAGCAGTATGCAGTGAGTTAAGGGCAATCTTGTTCAGAATCAAAGTGGCCAGACAGCTTCCTGCAGCCCTATCATTATTATCTCTCATGTCTGAGGCATTTAGTCTCAGGTCTGCTTACAGGGCTTAAGGCTAAAAAAAGGAAGTTAGCACATGGCCTCTCTTATTATTGGATTCTGCCATGGTAAGTTTTAGAGTGGTGAGAAGGACTATGTACTATATTACATGGGCTAGAATTAGTAGACATAAAGGGATACAGTTAGGGTGGACCAGTTGTCTGAGCTTTGAATTCCTTTGCTTTTTTTATTTTTCTGCTGCCTTAATGTAATCTAAATACAATTTGTTTCAAAATATCTAATCACAGATTTTTCCCAGTTCTGTTCTACTCTTATTTTTGGCATACACATACAAGTATAAACAGTTTCTGTTAACCAATTAAAACTATACCATTTTCAGTAAGAATACCAAGAAAGTACAGGAGTCACAATCAAAAAGGCTTTTAAAAACTTCACTTACCACTGGATTTAATTTCACGGACATAATTACTGGGGAACCAGCCTGTTCTCCCATTTAATGTGCCTTCCCACCAGCCTCCTTCTTCAACTCGAGTGACATAAATGATGTCCCCCTTACAAACTGACAGTTCATCCTCATTAGTCTGCTTAAAGTTGAATCTTGCTTTTACTATCAACTGATGACTTCCATTTTCCGTCATCTCCTATAGAAACAAAAGCCACACCAGATTAAGCACTCATCTAAATAAGGCAGGGGTAGAATGATATGGATTTAGGCAAACAAAGTGGAGGAAGCAAAGACAAAACCCCAGATCCATCTCAGTCCTGAGTTTTTAACTTAGGAATCCATGAATGGGTCTCTGAGGGATTAATAAATCCCTCAAAACAGTACATAAGCTTTGGCATTTGTGAGAATGTATATTTTGAAGTGGGTCATAGCTTTCATTTTTCTCTCCACACCCCTCCCCATTATCTAAAGATTATCTACTTAACTAAGCCAGATAACAAAGTAGAGTGATAAGCTCTTCCACCCTGGATAAGCTATTCCACCCTGGATAAGCTATTCCACCCTGGACAAGCTATTCCACCCTGGATAAGCTATTCCACCCTGGATAAGCTATTCCACCCTGGATAAGCTATTCCACCCTGGATAAGCTATTCCACCCTGCCTCTACTCAACACACAGTCCACATAATTATGTAACCAAGATGCACTAACCTACCCTCCATAAAATCTGCCTCCCATCTCCTAATTACTAAAGATATCTTAATTTGGCTAAGACTTATTTATATGCAAAGATCAAATAACCCATAGTTGCCTAAGTCAGGAATTCTTTTTTCCATTTTTTTATTTTTATAGATTTAGGGGGTACAACTGCAGTTTTATTACGTGGATATATTAAGTCAGGAATTCTTAATCTGTCATGTATAAACTGGACTTCCTTTTTGAGGGTCACAGACCCCTTAGAGAATCTGATAAGCACAACATATTTTTGTCTAAATAAGTTCATACACATGGGCTTTTGTATACAATTTGAGAGGGTACCAGGGGTGTAGAGCCATAGTGTTCATCAGCCTTTCAAAGGGATCTGTGATCCAAAAAAGTTAAGAACCACATGCTCAAGTGCTTTGGAAGTAATAGGTCATAATGTCTTACTGCAAGTGGGTGGCTTTTGACAGGAAATAAAGGTTTCACCCAAAGAGCAGAAGATGAGGCATTTCCTCCCAGTAAAAGCTCCCAATAAGACCAAGTGAAAAGGCAACTGGGAGATCCCAATATAGAAGCTCATCATAGACTGAAATTTAAAATCAAGCCTTCCTCATTAGGAACGGAAAGAGAAAAATAAAAATGGCAATAATAATGAGGATACTAATCAATATTTATTGATTGCCTACTATGTGTCAGGCACTATTTAGTTCTAATAAAACAAGGGATAGGGAAATTAACAGCAAACTGCCATCAGAAAGTAGCCATAATGACTTCCATTTGCATAGCATTCTCAGTTAAACGACTTGTGTAATTCTCGTAAGGGACAGAGCTGGAGCTTCAATCCGGATTTTTGCCCCACCACATGCCTTTGACTTGCTCCTTCGGGCCAGCCTGAATTGGTGCTCGGTTTATAATTAGTTTTCTCAGTGATGCCCAAAACAAACCGGATGGCTGTCTCACCACATATGGAGATGCAACTAGGATATCAATCTAATTTTATGGATTTTAAAACAGACGGAGAATTGGGGACTATACTTACCACTGTCTTTGACTGCCTTTGCAGCCCTGAAACTGTGCTAGAAACTGCTCCCTGTGGGTTTGTCTGAGAAGTATTAGCAGCACTAAGAGAAGAGGAACGTCCACATGGTCTTTCTGATAGCTGATCTGTGAAAAGAGGAAAAGGCATGTTAAAGGAACCACTCAGGTCAGAGAAACATCTACCACATAACATTATCTTTCTCGGGATACTATCAGAGGCATCCTGGCTGTAATTCTAACTGTTATCATTACGAACATGTCAAGTGTATTTCAATCCCCCTTCCCTTTTTGGTGGCCAACTTCCTGTTCTTAACCTTACTGGCCATCGTGCTCCAGTAGAATGAAAAACAGCGACAGAACCACATTTTCTCTTAACCATTTCCCTACAACTCTTCCCTCCTGAACCAGTTGCAACAGTATGTCCTGTTATCCAAGGCAGAACTATATTGGGTACCAAACAGCTGTTTGTGGCTCTTATTACTTTGAAATATTTCAAATTTCTCTCTTTGTTTTTTGGCCCATAACTCAGTGGCTCATTTCTTACTCACACATAACAATATGTGTGGTATATATGATGTAAAATCTCCCTGATGTGTGTGGGGCAGGGTGCAGAATGAGAGTGAAAGAGAAGATGTGTTTGGGAAAGATGCAATCTTGATACTAGAATAATTTTTTTAACAATCAGATTCAAGAGTCTTCTCTTCCTTGAAACCTTGTGAAATTCGACCAGGCCAGAGCTGAGCTGGATGTTTTCAGTTTGTTGAGAGTATACAAAAGAGAAGAGCTGGCTTCTTGACAAATTTAAATAAGGGTTCTTTTCCTCTCCATTTATTTTTAAAAGATATAAACTGCAAAAGTCTAAAGCCCAAACATTCCCTAGGCGACAAGCTCAGTATCCAAGTAATTTCCTTGATGCTGTGGGTTTTAACTTTCACCTCCTTGTATTTTATAAATATCTGTGGCAAGCGAAGAGACTGTAAAACTTGCTAGGAGAGTTTGGCAAAGGAACGTATAATTTGTGTGGCATAATGTTAGAATTACACGATCCTCCCTGACTAGAACTGGATAGTTGTCATGTGTGTTAAATATAGTTACTTGAATTAGCTGTACTTTCAGCTATACGCCTTGCAATAGCTCAAAAGCATTTTTTTTTTCCAAATAGCAAAAGAACAACTTTGGAGAAGTATTTTTACACGTATTGCTATTATATACAGCTCTTTTGACAAAAACTATAATTACTCGATAGCTTCCTAGATGCTCTAACCTATTTGGCACTTGATTATATTGTCTGCTCTTGTCCTCTAATTATTTCACGTGGGTAAGTTGAGTCTCTTTAAATAGACAGTAATTTTCTCAAAGGCAGGGACCATAGCTTTGACATTTTTTGTAGCACCTGGCAATGCTGGGCACACAGCCTCTTGACTCTCCAACAGTTTGAGCAGCAAGCCTCGTGCTTGGGCATAAGGGCTCTGTAGTCATTTAGATGTGGGTCTGAATCCCAACTCAGCCACTAACTTTCTAGTTGGGCAACTGTTGGCCTGACTTTCCTTATCTGTAATATGGACCTAATAATAATAATACCTACCCCCAGTGTTGTTTCAAGGATTGAATGAGATCACCTGTGGCTCTTATGACAGCCTAGATCCAGGGCAAGAGCTCAAAGCATTTTAAGTGTGATTATTACTATCCAGCTGTTGGTAAAATATTATACCAGGGAAGGAGTGAAGTTACATTCTAAGTGTATCATCATTTTCTTCACATTTACTAGCATTTATATTTAATACCTCTAGTGTGGTAGGTGTTAAACATTTAAATAAAAGATATTATTTTCACTCCCTATGACCCCAAGATTTCATTTTTGGTGCAAGGCTACTGAGGGGTTCCTTTACATGGACAAAGGCATACGTAAAAAAATGAGAAAAATATGTCTCTAGTGGGGAAAGGGAAGTGACGGCTGTATTTTGTAAACTCTATGAAAAAGGGAACTGGTCTTTCCTTTTTCTTTTCTGTTTTGTTATACTCAGTTGGCTATTCAGAGCTTTGAATGGAATAGTTTCTTAGTTCTTATCATTATATTAAGGTCATTAGAATAACATCTATGATAGGTATGTTTTAAATCCTAAGCCATGAAAAATTCGAGCATTTGATATTTGTTGGGGTGTATTTAGGGGAGCAAGGGGAAAATTTGCATCAAGAGAACAATCCTGGCCAGAGCTGGCTCCTAGGGTAACCACAAACACATGGGTTCAAAAATGTCACCCAGAACATATAAATCACAAGCCCGGCTTACCTTCTGTTGCTTTGTTGACAGCTAAAAGAGTACTCAGTACCTTGGAGAAATTGACCCCTGAATAAAGGTCATCAGGATCAAATACCTATGAGAAAGGAAAATTGAAACCGTAAGACACTACAAGTATTCAACTCAACAAACAAAACTATCAAAAGGCCACTTCCTCCAGCCCTCCGGGAAAAAAAAAAAAAAGTGTAAAAGCCAAGACACAAACCTCCATATACCTTTGGGAGAAATGAGAGCAGCAGCTGAGCCGCCTAATAACATGTGGCAGGCCATCAGTGAGTCAGAGCAAAGCAGTAATGGGAAATGAGAGCCAAGCTGAGAAGGCAGCGCCCACCAGGAAATGAACAGCGCATACTCAGACCCACTCTTCTGGCCTGAATGTATCAATAGTTTCAGCCCAGTTACAGGAAGCTCATATGCATGGGTTACAATTAATGCCCATCACCTACATAATGTCCTCGACAGTCCACAAATAAGGAGGTGGAGCCTTTTTGACATGCTTGCATCTGTACAGTTTATTAGCTGTGTCTAGTTGAGTCACTGTCAGAAGTGCCTTTTTCTCTGCTCTCCTTCCTCCCCACTGCCACCCTCTGCATCCCAACTGCCTAGGATCCCAATTCCATGTTGCCCAAACTTTCTGCCCAGGTCTGCCTTTTGCTCCCAGCTTCAGTTCCCAGTTTCTGCTGCTTGACCTTGCCCCTCTCAGCTCATCATGAATTCAAGTATTTGCCTGCCTGAGCCTATGAGCTTTTCCTGGCTTTAGATGACTTTCCCAAATATGACCTCTGGCCTGTCTGATACTACTCAACTCTTGGCAAAAAACACATTAAGTAAATACATTTCACTTTACCAGTCAACTGTTGATCTGATATGCTATTGTCCCCAGTGAAGATACCAATCAGATGTTGTTTTCAATACAATTTACCTGTTACCTTTGAAATGTAGTCAGTGTGTTAAAATATATTGAGTCTCAAATATGTATATTTGAAATTAGAAGTGTTCTCATGCACAGGTACAATCTATTAATTTTCCAGCCAACAATGTAAGTATGCATATCTGAAGGTAACCAGATGCCCACCTTCTGGATGGAAATGCCGCTTCTAAAAACATTTTGTTCCTGGATGTCTAGAAGTCTCTTAAAGAAAACAGATTGCATCACTTTTTCCCCAAATGTGGGGATGGAAATAAAATGTACCTTTTCATATGGGACATGATTGGTAATGGGCATAGGATTTTAAAGGGTCTGTCTTCCCATTAGGTAGAGCCATTTGTTCCATTTTTAATCTGCATATTTTCTGGGAACCATATCAAGACAAATTTCTATCTTTTTTGTACATGTTCTTGAAAACCTATAATCTGTTTTTAGAATGAAAATATATAATATCAATTTTGCACGTTTTGGGGGGTCAATAAAGATACATGCAATTGCAAACCTACACAAGTCTGCCTATTCTAGGATTCACTGCTTTATTCATTTAATCAATGAATGTTTTGCATTCAAAGTTAAAATGACCAAAAAGCCCAGTTGCATCTAAAAATGAGACATTAATATATTTCTGGTAAAAGACTAATGCTAATATTACTAAAGAGTTAAACAACAACACAATCCAAATCTATTTCTGAATGCTACCATATAAAATTCAAACTTTTCCAGAAATACATTGACAAGAGTTCTGTTTTAGTTTGTCAAAGCCTGGGTGAACCAGAGGCAATAGACTAGAGAGAGTGTCTAGTATCTCAGGGGATTTCAGACTTATTGAGTCTCCCTTAGAACTGATTAACTGGGAAAATGTTAATGACACGTATGCCAAAATAGTAGCAAAGCAAAAAAATTCACTTGTTTTTACCCCATCAGTCCTAATGGGAGTGTGCATATGTGTGTGCATGTGGATACATGTTTTGGGTGGGTGTGGTAGAGATGAGTAGATCTAAAATAATAAGCAGAAGTTAAATATTAGCAGAATAAGGCATGAGAGCAAAAGTTGTGATAAAAAACCTCTCCCTCTGGTTTTAGTTGTTCCTTATCCAGGGTTATTAAATGCCTATACATGGCAACATTGGTATTATTCACTTGTACAAGTACTTGACTGATTTTGAAAATAAATAAACTGATCAGAAAATGAAATGTGCATCAACAAGAGTCATTGCATTTGCTTGAGGGAAGCTTCCTGAACTGTACCCGGTTCTCTTTTGGGAAAACCCCAATATAGTCAAGTTTATCCATGGACACTGTTCTTCTTGCTGCAAGCCTATTCTGAGGCACTAGAAACTACAGAAGAAGGAGTTGGAAGAAGCCTCTGGGAACTGCTAGAGAAAGCAATGCCTAAGCATTATTATTTCAGAGTAGCTGGAGAATCAGATACAGCCACAAACATCCTTCACCACACTATACCTTCTAAGTCCTAAATTGAATGATATTGAAAATTCCACCCTAGATCTTTCTTCCATGCACTTCAGAGAGCTCCCCTATGAAAATGGAAATATTATCTGGAGGGATCACAACATTTTCAGCCACTATCAGTTATTTATGTCTTAGTGGAAATGAGCAGTGTGAGACCAAGTTGAGAGATGATGATGTGGAGAAAGACTAAGGGCTCTGGTCCCCAAATAGGAGAAAGCAAAGGAGAATTCCCCAATGCAGAGAGGGTGTGAGAAGAACAAGGAAAGGTAGATTACAGTACAGACCACTTTCCTAGGACTAATCCCACTCATTTATATATCCAAAATAGAGAACCAATTCCCTTTTCTGTCTGCAAAGCGCTGGAACTTGTTAAAAAGGTAATGTAAATTTGCACATTTATGCTGTATGTAATTTTCCATAATCATTTTCAATGAAATTTTTCAAAGTCAAAGTCAAATCATGGCAAAGTCATGATGATACTCATCTTCTAGTACCCTGTGCAAGCCTCACTAGTGTGTTCAGTGTCTCTGGTTTGTGACTGAGTCCCAGATTAGCTGAACTTTCTTGATACCTATTTTGGTGCACAAAAAGCCAGTTAGTTCCAGTTAGATCCGTGAAGGTCAGATGAACAGCAGGATTCCCTCCCTCCATTCATCTTACCACTACTGTGACTCAGACAAGAAAAAAGTACTACTTCTTAGACTACTGCTAGATGGTGTCAAGGTATCATTCCTGCAATCAGATGATGCAAGGTTCAAATCTAACAACAATAAAAACATTTACTCTAACCAATAGGACAGACAGGGATTAAACTTTATTAAAGATATTTTAAGTATTTACATATAGCCAACCTAAGTTGCATTCCTACATCAGTAAATGAAATCAAACTTTTTTTTTTTTGAGGCAGAGTCTCGCTGTATCCCCCAGACTGGAGTGCAGTGGCACGATCTCAGCTCACTGCAACCTCCGCCTCCCAGGTTCAAGCAATTCTCCTGCCTCAGCCTCTCGAGTAGCCACCACACCCGGCTAATTTTTGTTTGTTTGTTTGTTTGTTTGTTTGTTTGTTTTTGTTTTTGTTTTTTTAGTAGAAACGGGGTTTCACCATGTTGGCCAGGCTGGCCTCGAACTCCTGACCTCAAGTGATCCACCCACCTCGGCCTCCTAAAGTGCTGGGATTACAGGTGTGAGCCACCGCGCCAAGCCCAGACATTTAATTTTTAAATGTTTCCCCACAGCTTTTTATTCTAGATATCCCCAATGACAGCAAAACCTATTTGCAAACCACTAAATACCAGGTGTTAATTGTGAATTATTGGGGATCTGCCAGTGTAAACTGTAAGAAGTTAATATTTCTATAGCATTACAAATAGAACCTTTTGGAGTAGTGCTCGGTTTCAACATGTATGCTATTTTATGACGCTTTCCCTAAACTGAAAAAAGCCAGGAAGCATATGAGAAGAAACTTTCCCAACTCCCTGTTCCATTCCCTCACTTATCTTACAGCTACTGTTTACTGATTTACTGAGGTCCTGCTATGTTCCTGGTGCCACGCTTGGACATCACATACATATTGCTATGATCTGAATGTTTGTGCCCTTCCCAAATTCATATGTTGAAACCTAATCACCAGTATAATGGTATTTGGAGGTGGGGGCATTTAGAGGTGATTAGATCATGAGGGCATAGCTCTCATGAATGGGATTGTTGACTTTATCCAAGAGGCCCCAGAGAGCTACCTTGTCCCTTCCACCATGGAAGGACATAGAGAGACGGTACTATCTATGAATAGGGAAGCAGGCCCTCACTGGGATACTAAATATGCCTTGATCTTGGATTTCTGGCCTCCAGAACTATGAGAAACACACTTCCGTTGTTTATAAGCTACCTGGTTTATGGCATTTTGTTCTTGTGGTCTGAACAGACTAAGATACAAATATATTTTTTTATTTGCATTTGATTCTCCCAGCAAGCCCATGATGTCAGTACAATTATTTTCCCCATTCCACGGATGAGTAAACTAAGACTCAGAGTAAAGTCACAGGGCAGGAAAATGATGGAGCCAATAAAGATACACAAGAAAATGCTTGGAGGGGCATTGTAGCCCTGCATGCACACCTTATGTTTTCATGAGACATAGAGAAAAAATGAAAAAGCAATCCATGAGTCTGTATACAAAAAGAAATCCTTTGCTTCTGTCAATACAAGTAGCATCTGTATCATCTGCATCGAGTTTGTTATAGCCTCTAAAATGATTAATTCAACTAATTGTAGCAAAGAGAAAATCTTCCATATTACAAGACTGTCTCTGCAGGGGCCTTGCCTAATTCCTGTGCTGTCCTTCCCATTTCAAGAGTCAGCCTTCACTTAGGAGGCACTTGGCCACATTTGCCAAAAGAGGGGAAAAGCTACACTAAGCTCCTCCTGTTTGTTGAACCAGGTCTGCCTCGTGAGCCACGGTCCATATTTGTGAGGTCCTGGTCTGGTAGGGGTCCAGCTCGTGATTACAGAACCAAGCTAAAACATCTGCGCCACGTGCAATGACACCTAGCCTCCTGATTTTCTTGGCATCATGCTCTAACCACCTGAGTTAACCAGTCACAGCAGTCTAGCCACATCTTAGTTAAGAAAAGAAGGCATACCCTACCCTGGTTCAGAACTGGTCATCTTTAATGTCATGTGGTTTCAGTAACACCCAATCAACTTCTATTTAAAGGTAATTTAAGGTTGGGGGTGATTATAATAGGTTCCATTACTCAAGAGTTAAAAGTCTAATCAACTGAAAAGCGGCCGGGCGCGGTGGCTCACGCTTGTAATCCCAGCACTTTGGGAGGCTGAGGCGGGCGGATCACGAGGTCAGGAGATCCAGACCACGGTGAAACCCCGTCTCTACTAAAAATACAAAAAATTAGCCGGGCGCGGTGGTGGGCGCCTGTAGTCCCAGCTACTCGGAGAGGCTGAGGCAGGAGAATGGCGTGAACCCGGGAGGCGGAGCTTGCAGTGAGCCGAGATTGCGCCACTGCACTCCAGCCTGGGTGACAGAGCAAGACTCCGTCTCAAAAAAAAAAAAAAAGAAAAGCAAGTGATTCATTGGGACCACAAGGACATATATCTTATATTTCAAGCCTGTTTTTTAAAAAAGATTCCGAATATTTAGGAACATTCCAGCTCTTCCTTGTTCTTATTGCTCTTATTGAACAAAATCTTAACTTAGCTCATCTTGAATCACATTCTCTAATTCTCACAGCTGAGCACACTGCCTCTGTTAACCCCTGAACTTTGGTGGAAATGTCATTACATAGTGCAACAGAGCAAGCAAATCTGAGCTGCTTAGTCATATTTCACTGGGTGGTACCACTCCTGGCTCTGTGAACGTGATCTGGGATGTGTACACATAGCTCCTACTAAAAGCAGTCACAAAGTCAGCAACAAATAATGCTCTTAGCTCAGAAATTGGATTCATTACCCACTGGTATTCCACTTACTAGAATATAGTGGATGGCATTTCTACTGTGCCTGGTTTTAAATAATAGCTGTTCTTATTTGATATGGACCAAACTTAAGGGAGCACACCTTGCTCTCAACTTTTATTTCCTCCCTTTCTCTCCAAGATCTAATTTGTGCCTGTAGCTGAAACAACATACAGTGTATTGGAAAGAACACTGATGTGAGAGTCAGAAGACTTTGACTCCAATCTCAGCTTTGTCACTACCGAGCAGTTGTGAGGACCTTAGGAAAGCAACACTACCTTTATGAGGCTCCATTTTCCATCTGGAAAGTGTCTTTGAGCAAAGGAGCTCAGTGAGAGGTCTTGTGGTCTGTCATCTAAATAGGAGCTTTTAAAGGCAGCATCTTGGCTGGGTCCCCAAGGCCCAGAATCAGGTCTTCAGTTCTCAAGGCTCTTGAGAATGGACTCACACTAGCCAAGCTCACAAAAGGCCAATGCATAAACCAAAAGGCCAATTTCTTAATTTTTACTAAAAATAAATGAAGCACTAAGAAGATTAAATACTCCCATTTTCTGGCCAGAGCACTCTCTCCCAATAGAGAAATCTCTCTGGTGAGCTAAATTATAATCAGAAATGTGTTGAGTACTACAGAATCAGAGCAAAGAGAGTCTAGGGTATTGCAGCCTAACATGCTTATAACCTGTTTACAAGCTGATTTTTCAAAATGTCATTTTTAAATGACCTATTTATAAATTCTGGCTTTATCTTGCTGCCACTGCATCGTGGCATTTGGACTGTGATCATGGAAAGCTTTAACTCTCTATGTTTTCTTTTTGGCTCTGTGGATTTCTATAAAGTCACTTTACATAACTAATATGGACTCCTAGATTACTCGAACCTCATAGAATCCAGAGCCAGGAAGTTCAGCTCCATGGAGCTCCTATGACAGAAGCCAAGATCTGAGCTTGCCCCCCACTCTTCATTAAGTCACGAATCTCATTCCCTGATGGCTACCTCAGCATCACCATAGGACTCCCATTCTTCCTTGTTAGCACTCCTATAGGGGAGAACCCTTTCTCTATAACAGAGATTTATCTTTAGTTGAGTATTAAGTGTTCAGGTAAGAGGGGAATGAATGAGGAACAATATACGCATCTTAGTGGGGCCAGTCACAGGATTAAATAAAGGGAGAGCAAAAGAGAACAACTGATGGCTGGGCACAATGGCTCAGGCCTGTAATCCCAGCACCTTGGGAGGCCGAGGTAGGTGGATCACTTGAGTCCAGGAGTTCGAGACCAGACTGGCCAGCATAGTGAAACCCATCTCTTCTAAAAATACAAAAATTAGCCAGATGTGGTAGTGGGCACCTGTAATCCCATCTACTCGGGAGGCTGAGGTAGAAGAATGGCTTGAATCTGGGAGGCAGAGGTTGCAGTGAGCTGAGATTGCACCACTGCACTCCAGCCTGGGCAACAGGGCGAAACCCCGCCTCAAAAAAAAAAAAAGAAAAGAAAAGAAAAAAGAAGAAGGAACAACTGGTTTTGAATAATCTCACCAAAAAGAGAGTAGGCATGAAGGAAAGGGAAAAATGAAATATCTCTCGTCAATAGCGCTTGCCAAGCCAAGGACAGGAAGCAGGAGGCCTAGACTCAGCTGCCTCACAATCAGCCAGCCATTGTGGCTTGGCCGGCTCCCGCCCCTCCTCCTGTGCTCCCGTCACCAGAGCCTTTGCAAAAGCACACTGGTTGCCAGTTTTGCGGGGTGGGGTGGATGGGTGATCTCTCAGCTGCTGGAGCATCTGTGTGCCAGACCTGAGGGTGTCTTCCCCAATGCCCCCACTCCCACCCCTTTAGAAACAGGGACTGACTCCCTAGTGTTCCAAATTGGAATGCGGAACACATTTTCCCAGAAACAGCATCACACCTGCCACTTAGCCTCTGTGAGTTCTATAGTTCAGCCGCATTAAGTATTCAACAGGCTGTTGTGGGCCAGCCAGAAAACATAATCACCGTGTTGAGCCTTGTTTCTATGGGAAAATGTTTTCTGTGTCCCTAATAATCACTTAAAAATGAACTTTTGGAAAATAATTTGTTTTTACATTGAAGAGTGGCCAGACATGTGTTCCCAAATCAATGTCCAACATCCTTTATGCTTTTTCCTTGTCCCTTCATATAAAAGATGAACAAATGCCCTAGACATTCAGGGTACTATTTATTTTAGAACTCTTAGTGATGAGAGAATCAAGGTAAATATATGAAGTCTGTGAGAATACCCTCAGAAATTTCAGTAGTCAGCAGCTCCTCCCTGCCTGTTTAACAATCCAGGCAGTTAGAGAGGAGCCTCACCTATGGAGAGAAGGCTCCCTTGGTCCCTGCTTTCCTAGCAGCTACTAAGATTTAGGGTAGGAGCCCCAGAGCCTACCAGAATTTGCAGCTGAGACTGGTGGTAAATAGCCTCACACAAAGACTAGGGAAAAACGAGGGCCATGAAACAAAAGAGCCACTGCTAGTCGCTTTCAGCAGCAGCCCTTCCAGTAGTATCACCTGTTGCTATCCATAATGTCCTCACTGACCTACCTTCATGTTTCTTTTTTCCAAACAGCTACAGCTTTATAGTCTGTAGAGATGTTGTAAATTTAAGCTCTCAGTGGTCTATCAGCCCAATATTCTTTATTCATTATGCAGGTGCTGAGATTAGTCCTGAATTTCCTATTAAAAGGTAGGCTCTTTGAAGTCCACATTCCCCCACAGACCTGGCCCCAATATTCAACATATACGAAATACTTGATAAATAACCATTCGTTGGTTGATTGACAGGATGCTCTGTCAGAGAGACTTAAAGGTAAATTATGCCTAGAACGTAAGCCCCATGGTGCCAATTTTTTTTTTCACTTCTGGATCCTCAGTGTCTAGAAGAGTGCCTGTCACACAGTAGGCACTCAATAGATATTTGGTTAATTAATGAGAGTTTAGCTGTTCTCATCAATAGATGATTAATCATACTTGAAGAAAAAGCATTGCAGAAAGTATAATAAACTCAGAAAGAGATATCACTTAGGAAGGAAAAAAAAACAATCTCCACGCAATTTTCCAGGAAACATGTAACATCTAAAATTAGATGCACCTGTACTCATCAGCAAACTTAAGCTCTGTGACCATGAGGTGACCAAAGTGCTTCAAACTCTATGGTTGTTAATTTTTTAAGTTGTGTGCTGAGTGTGGGCAACATCCACAATTGCTTGCCTGTCCCAGGTAATAGAGGTTCCTCTAAATGCCATCACAAAGCACCATGACCTCATTATTATAGAGAAGAGCAGCTGCAAAGAACTGTGGGATTTTACTGCTTTTTCTGGAATTGGTTATATTTTCAACCGTTTTTGTTGTAAAACTGAATAAATGGCAAACACTACAAGCCACCCTCCCCTGTTCATGACTATGCTTTAAAACTAGCTCCAACTCACAGCCAGAGCACAATGGGACATGGCAAAGCAACTCACCAGCAGCAAGAAGGGGTAACGTGTAATTGGAAAGACTACAATTCACATGCCCAAAATCCTCCTAACACCAGCTAAACTTGGAGGAAAGGATGCTGTGCCAAAGTTATTATTATTTTTTCTCTTTACTTAGAGATTACTATTATTATTTTTTCTCTTTACTTAGAGATTCAGCCATTCATTTGGCAAAGACTTTTGGCTCTTCCTGTTTATATATCTGTGTGATTCACTTTTTCAAAAGTATGTCATTTTCAGAGACACGCATCAATGCCTAACAGACATAAATTAATTAGTGAATCCTGCTCCAACTTACTCCAAACAGGATTTGCACTTAGGAAACAATCCAAACACTGTTAGGTGGGCATTCAGGAGCTCAGATCTCACAGACATCAGAAATGGTGCTTTTAGTTAGCACTCATGTCTCTCAAAACACAGCAAAGGCATCCAACAAAAAGCCTAATATAACCCAAGATCAAGTCCACCCTCTTCAGACTAGCATTCAAATTACTTCTCAAGGCCAGACGCAGTGGTTCATGTCTGTAGTCCCAGAACTTTGGGAGGCTGAGGTGGGCTAATCCCTTGAGGTCAGGAGTTTAAGGCCAGCATGGCCGTCTGGTTTAAGTTTAAGGCCAGACTGGCCAACATGGCAGTCTCTACTAAAAATACAAAAATTAACTGGGTGTGGTGGCACACGCCTGTAATCCCAGCTAGTGGGGAGGCTGAGGCAGGACAATCGCTTGAAAACAGGAGGCAGAGGTTGCAGTGAGTCGAGATCGCGCCACTAGCCTCGGCAATCTAGCCTGTCACACTCTAGCCTGTCGCACTCTAGCCTGGGTGACAGAGCAAGATGCCATCTCAAAATTTAAATTGAAAATAATTTCTTCTCAAGCATCTCGAAGATAGACCTTAGCAGGCCCATCGTTTCTCACCATCATCTCCTTATATGCTCCAGAATCTTCTTTCTTCACTGTGCCTCTCTCTGACATTTATACTTCTCCTTCAGAAAGTTCCCTCAATCATCTGAATGCTAGCTATCCTTCAGGGCCCAATCCAATCACTCCCTTCCATGGTGTTTTCCCCAAACACTACGCCTCAGTACACAACAGGCTTCCCTATTTCTGAATTCCTCTTGCATTTAGGCTCTAGATTCTGGAACCACTAACTTGGACACCTAACCATACACTGCTAAATGCTGTTAAATTCCACTCTTTCACACACACATGCTGCCTCTGTCCAATAGGCAGGAGCCCACAGTGCCAGGCATGGTGCTCACTTTACAGACATTGAACAAGTTCTTGCTAAGTGTCAGTTTTCTCTCCCAATCTGAAATTCAAGCAGGTATTTCTTCCACCAGAAGCACCTGCCCTTTGGGCATGCCTTTCCCAGAAGGAAAGAGAGGAGGAAAAGGCAAATTTTTCAAGTAGAATTTGATAAATTAAGGCTCATATATTTTCCATCACCTGGTAAAAATACTTTTTTTTTTTTTTTTTGAGACGGAGTCTTGCTCTATCACCCAGGCTGGAGTGCAGTGGCGCCATCTCGGCTCACTGCAAGCTCCGCCTCCCGGGTTCACACCATTCTCCTGCCTCAGCCTCCTGAGTAGCTGGGACTACAGGTGCCGGCCACCACGCCTGGCTAATTTTTTTGTATTTTTAGTAGAGACGGGGTCTCACCGTGTTAGCCAGGATGGTCTTGATCTCCTGACCTTGTGATCCGCCCGCCTCGGCCTCCCAAAGTGCTGGGATTACAGGCGTGAGCCACCACACCTGGCTACAGTTGACTCTTGAACAACATGGGGATTAAGGGCACTGAGCCCCCATGCAGTTGAAAATCCATGTATATCTGCGCCCGGCCAAAAATAAATTGTTATTTTTTTTTTGAAGAATATGATTTTAAAATGCTGACAAAGCATTTACCTCACCAAAAAGAAGTGAAGTTACTGCCTGAGATCACTTTGGAGAAAATCACAGTTAGAGAATCCTCACATGAAGAGCTCACACCTTGAAAGCCCAGTGAAAGCAAGAGAGTTTCGGTAATAGAAGAAATAAGAAGTAGCCTAGAGACTGGAAAAGTAGAAAAAGGCTTCTATATGACATCACAGGAGCTAGTATCTCACACCTTTAATTTTCTTTTTTTAATTTTTAAAAAACTTGAAACAAGTACTCTAGCTTGGCATAAAGTAATGTTATCTTAGGGGAAACCCAGCTTTCTTTCTGTCCTCATTTTTACCCATTAAAGAGTCATTTTTATGAATAAAAGTCAACTCCTGACCATCTACATGTAGACTCTTTAAATACACAAGCTATCCAAAATGAAATTTTAAAAGTTCATTTCCATTCAAATACCCATTCATTATCCATTCAACAAATATTTATTGCCGGGCGCGGTGGCTCACGCTTGTAATCCCAGCACTTTGGGAGGCCGAGGCGGGTGGATCACGAGGTCAGGAGATCGAGACCACAGTGAAACCCCGTCTCTACTAAAAATACAAAAAAAATTAGCCGGGCATGGTGGCGGGCGCCTGTAGTCCCAGCTACTCGGAGAGGCTGAGGCAGGAGAATGGCGTGAACCCGGGAGGCGGAGCTTGCAGTGAGCCGAGATCAGGCCACTGCACTCCAGCCTGGGTGATAGAGCAAGACTCCGTCTCAAAAAAAAAAAAAAAAAAAAAAAACAAATATTTATTGAACACCTGGTGTCTATGCCAGGCAGTAATACATAAATTTGTTTTAAGATGAGAAATAAAAAGAACACTATATAAAATCTGGCAAATGAAGTCACCCACAGGTACATTAGCCCTAAGACCATTTTCTATTCTGTTGTCTCTCTACTTGAAGGTGATTTTTTAATCTTGAATCAAGATTTGCCTCAATACACAACACACTCCCAAATACCAGTCCTTCTTCAGAGAATGCAAAGTGGTTATACAAACAGTGTAAATGCTTATTTCCACCATCACAATGTATATTCTCACAAAAAAGTTGTTAAACTTCTTTTGTTAGTGAAAGACTGCAGTCTCCCGATTTGCATACATTTCTCAGAAATTATTAGTACATACCTCTCTTTTGCTGGAGACCTCCTCATGAAGAACATACAAATTAGTGTTCAGGCCTGCTTCACAGGCAGGGCTTTTCATAAATGATGTTAAGAGTTTGACACCTTAAAGATGCCTCTTAAGGCCGGCGCGGTGGCTCACACCTGTAATCCCAGCACTTTGGGAGGCCAGGGGGGCGGATCACTTGAGATCAAGAGTTCAAGACCAGCCTGAGCGACATAGTGAAACCCCAGCTCTACTAAAAAATACAAAAAATTAGCCGGGCATAGTGGCACGTGACTGTAATCCCAGCTACTTGGAAGGCTGAGGCAGGAGAATTGCTTGAACCCAAGAGGCGGAGGTTACAGTGAGCCAAAATCGCACCACTGCACTCCAGCCTGGGCAACAGAGCAAGACTCTGTCAAAAAAAAAAAAAAAGCCTCTTAAAATAACGTCCATGCTTCCAAGAAGTAGGGAAACATCTTTGTTATTGTTGAGGGTGAGACAAGTCCTTAATAATAGTTTCACTTGCTGCTTTGCAAACTGCTGCATTTTATCTCACCTTAATTTAATTCCTTATTTTCCCTGTTGCCCTATTCACTCACTCAATTGACATGTCTGATCTCTGGAATAATATTCAAGTCCCCAAGAAAGTATAAAGCTTGGATTTTACCAGATTTGCCTAAGTAGAACTTAATTAGGAAGGTAAATCTTCTGCCAGAAGTCCAATAGAAATGATATGTGACTACATGCTGTTTTGGATGATCTACATCTCTAAGCCCATACATCTCTTTGTGTGATAAGGCCCAGTTTGCCAGGGTATGACAAAGCCTGAAGCTAATCGGACAGATATCTAGTGTCATAGGTCTTTCTTCCAGCTGACAGCAGAGGAAGTGCCATTGCCCATGTTGAAATGCAGATACAGAGTAGCTTCTGGACTAAGTGGACATACACAACCCCCTCTAAAAAACTGGTAAAGGGAGGGCCCTAAGAAACTGGCAAGTGCCTTCACACTTCCTCATTTGCAATTCAAAGGCCCAACTCTGCATTTCCTCTCGGTACCAACCCCAAATATCATCAGCAATCGCTCTGCATACCTTATGCTGTGCTGGCAACATCACATCACCTCTCAGACTGATCCTTGAGGGCCACCTCAATGATAACAATAAGACCAAGTTAGAATGGGGCTGGAGTAGGGGATAGCTGGCCAAGATTGTGTGGTTTGAATAAAGAGGTATATTGTGTTCTGTTGTCCCCAGAAACAGCCTGGATTACAGTCAACATTAAAACCAAATTAGAGTGAGTTAGATTTAAAACAAGATAATTTACATCTCCAGTCAGGAAGATTCTAATAATTAATCAAATTTTCTAACAAAATGCATTCCTTTTGGTATATGTTTGGTATATTCACCCCAATTCAGACACAATGCCTTTCTTCTTTAGATATTACATACTGTGTTTTTTAAATAGAAGCCATTGATTTTTATTTTCCCCCTCAACTATGCCCAATTCATCAGGTTTATTGCTTATTTCCTGAAGGCAAGAGGTTTTTGGCAATCATCACCAAAAATAAAAGACCATTCATTGTATTGTTTAACTTAACTTAAACGATCATCTTGCTTTGGGGTGTATTTTAAAATTTCAAGCAATTTTAATTTTAAAATAAATATGTCTGTTTTAAAAGACAAAAATTAAACTAGTTCATCCAGGTAAACATGAGCAACTGAAAATAGTCTTTTCTCACATTCTTCTAGTTTATGCATAGACTAGAAAAGAATGAAAAGATCTGATTTTTCAATACCCGGAGGAATCCATCCAAACTGTTTCTATTATTAGAACACAAAATGGTAGCTCAAGAAGTTACTGTGGTTAACAACTGAATAATTCATAGTCTCTGAAGAATTCAGCTGCTTTGTCTTCTCCAGTTCCTCTTTACAACTGGATCCCCAAATATATTTCTAGTCCTGAGCTGTTATAAAGGAAACCATACACAAATTGTTTTCAGCAGTTAAAAATTGACCATGCTAAGCATTGAGAACAACAGCAAAACAATAAGCTAGGGAAAGAACAAGAACTCTTACAAGGAGTTCCTAAAACTCTTCAGATTGCATATATATTGTCTGAAACTGTAGTTAAAAATTCCAATCTCTGTTCCGTGGATATCACTGGGCTGCAATATCACGGAAATTTAAACTGTCTTTATGTAGCCTTCCAAATAAAATATAAAAAACCAATTAAATATAATATCTAAATTATTTTAAACACATTTCAACACACTGTAATCTAAATTTGAATTATTTTCTATGATGAAAAGCACAGAGACTTAAACTCAGAAACGAAAGCACTTTAATAGTGAGTGAAAGATGCTAATAATGTTGAAGGATTAATTTCTGCTGTTAAGCATGGAGAACAGAGGCCAAGTCTGACATCACTATTCATCTAAGACGCCCAGAAATATTCAACTTTGTTTTGCCTTCTAGAGATGTGTTAAGTATTAGAAAATATGTGAGGTTTTTACCTTTGACTTTATTTTTAAAAACATTTTCCCAAAAACAAGTGGTCTCTGCTGAATAGAGCATAGAACTGAGAGAGAAAATGGCTGGATTTTTTTTTCCTATTTCAAGTTTTAGCCCTGTCTAAATTCCAAATGTAACTAGTAAAACCTCAGAACCCTTGGAAAGCCCACAGTTTACCCTTCTTTTTTTTTTTTTTTTTGAAACGGAGTTTAGCTCTTGTCACCTAGGCTGGAGTGCAATGGCATGATCTCAGCATCTCAGCTTACTGCAACCTCCACCTCCCGGGTTCAAGCAATTCTCCCACCTCAGCCTCCTGAGTAGCTGGGATTACAGGCACCCGCCATCATGCTCAGCTAATTTGGGTACTTTTGTGGAGATGGGGTTTCACCATGTTGGCCAGGCTGGTCTTGAACTCCTGACCTCAGGTGATCCTCCGGCCTCAGCCTCCCAAAGTGCTGGGATTACAGGCGTGTGCCACCATGCCAGCCTGCCCTTCCAATTTTTTTAAATGTTAAATCTTCAAAAGGAAATCTTTCTAAAAATCAATGACTCACTTCTTAAACAGAGTTAGCTTACCATAACTGAACTAAGTGAACTTTTTTAAAAATAATGCAATGTTTTTTATCTAATATATCCCAGAACACTGATCTACTGGGATATATTAAAATTCCAGTTAGGAACTAGCTTTTATTGAGAGTTCACTCAGTGCCAAGGACGGTGCTAAGTGCTTTACTTGCTTTCTTTCATTTAACCCTAGGAAGAGGCATATAATTTTTTTTTTTTTTAACCAAAGTCTCTCTCTGTCGTCCAGGCTGCGGTGCAGTGGCACAATCTTGGCTCACTGCAACCTCCACCTCCCAGGTTCAAGCGATTCTCCTGCCTCAGCCTCCCAAGTAGCTACAATTACAGGCTTGCACCACCATGCCTGGCTAATTTTTGTATTTTTAATAGAGATGGGGTTTCATCATATTGGTCAGGCTGGTCTTGAACTCCTGACCTCAAGTGATCTGCCTGCCTCAGCTTCCCAAAGTGCTAGGATTATAGGCATGAGCCACTGTGCCCAGCCAGAAGCATATACTTAATAAGTGGTATTACTACTACCTCCTAGGACGTTAGCATATACCTAATAAGTGGCCAACCAGGTCAGTCCATGTCCAAAGCTCAAGCTCATAGTCCCTGCACTGGTATACTACTTCTCAAGAAAAAAAGGCTGCCCTAACCAGGAATCAAACCCAGACCAAGGCAGGAAAAGGAACATATTCTAGCGACTAGACCACACAGCATGCCTGACACCACATCAAAAGTCCCCAGAGAGTTATGTGTTTGGGGGTCTGCTATTTATAGTTTTTCTGTCTCCTTTGCTGACATGCTGTTGATTTCAGTTATTCCACGTTGTACATAGCTATATAGAGTTTCTGCCATTGCCAGCGTACCTAATCTAGAGCAGCCCCTCATTTCCCTTTATCACAACTTTCTATTTAGATACTATTTTCCAGTTTACAATGTGCTTTCACATACCTTACCTCATCTCATTTAATCTACTATTTCTAATCAGTTTCAGGGTGAGCAACCAGATTACCCATAATGCTAACATGCTGAGATAAGTAAAAGCAATTAGGCTTTGAGCAAGGGCCTGAAGCAGTGTCCTATGAATAAAGTACATAATTCTTAGTACAAAGATGGGATGTCTCCTTTGCAGCCCAGATCTTCTCTGAGTACTCAGTCACTCTATCAATCTTTCATCTAACAAACCCTTCCTAAGCACTTGCTCTGTGCCATGTCCTATACTGGGTGCTAGGGTTATAAAGATGATCAGGGCCAGGCACGGTAGCTTATGCCTGTAATCCTAGCAGTTTGGGAGGCCAAGTCGGGTGGATCACTTGAGGTCAGGAGTTCAAGACCAGCCTGGCCAATATGGTGAAACCCCATCTCTACGAAAAATACAAAAATTAGCCGGGCATGGTGGTACGCGCCTGTAATCCCAGCTACTCAGGAAGCTGAGGCAGGAGAATCGCTTGTACCTAGGAGGCAGAGGTTGCAGTGAGCAGAGATCGCACCACTGCACTCCAGCCCGGGCAACAGAGCGAGACTCTGTCTCAAAATAAATAAAGAAATAAAATAAAGATGATCAGGCTCCAGTTCCTACCTCTGAAAAGTTCTGAGACCAGCAGATGTGTTCACAAATAAACCAAAGCAAGGGTGGACGAGCAGTATAAAGGTAGCTTGGCACAAGGGATTATGGGAAAATGAGTGTAAGCTGCCCAATTTTGCTGAGAAGACTGTCCAGAAGATTCCAGGCTGAGAAGAAAGTTGGGATCTCCTTCTGTATGGTTCTCAGCTTAGTGGCAGACACTTGAGGTCACTAGGTTGCTGAAGTCTGGATAAACCAAGGAAATGGTTCTCAACTCTGGATACACATTAGAATCACTTGCAGAGCTTTCAAAAAAAAAAAAAAATCACGAGGCTTGTCTGATTTGGGAAATGGCTGGACAGTACCTACTAAAGCTGAACACATGCAGACCCTATGACCTAGCAGTGCCACTGTAATGCATAAACCCAACAGAAATGGGTGTATATATTCTCCAGGAGACACTCACGAAGATCTTCATAGTAGCATTGTTCACAGCAAACAAAAACTGGAAACAATGTAGATGTCCATCAACAAGTGAATAGAAAAATAAAACATGGTATATCCATACAATGAAATATTATATGCAAGAAAAAAAGTGAACCACTACTAGCTGCAACAACATGGATGACTTGTACAAATATTATGCTGAGTGAAAGAAACCTCATACAAACGAGTACATACTGTATGAGTCCGCTCATATAGAGTACCAAAACAGGCGGGAAGGCAGGGAATCTACTATGATAGTGGTGGATAGTCATGATAGTAGTGCCCCATGGCAAGGCACAGTGACTGGGAAGGGGCATGAGGATAGCTTCTGGGCACCGATCCTGTTCTGTTTCTTAATAAGGGTGCAGACTGTATGAGTGTGTCAGTTTGTGAAGATTCACCAAACGATATACTTAGGATTTGTGCAATTTCCTGAATGTAAATATAAAGTTGATTTAAGCATTTTTTTAAAAAAGGAATACCAGTGGCTGGGCCTCATTGAGGACCAATTAACTCAAAATCTCTGGGTTATAAGACCCCAAAATTTGTATTTTTAAAAAGCATCCCAAGTGACTCCAATGTACAGCCATGTCTGAAAACAAAGGAGCTAGGTGTTCCTGTATTTATCAATAGCTTTGGGGGCAACAGCCTAGCACAAGGCAAAGGGAATGAGTTCTGGAGTCAGGTACATCAATGATTACATTCCGGTTCTTCTTTGCACTGGCAGTGTGAGGCATCAGTCTGGATCATCTCCAAACCTTAGTTTCCACCAGGGTATAATGAGTACAATGCCACCTACCTCCCAGGAGTGTTGCAAGAGCTACATATGATAATAAACTTAAAGCACCTAGCATAGTGCCTGGAACATAGGAGGTGCCTGAGAAATGGTAGATACTCAACTCCTTTTCCTCCTTCGCATCTACGGTCCTAAGCACAGTGATAAACAGATTGCTATAAAAGAACAAAACTCATACTCTTCAATTTCCTCTCCTGAATGAGTTTCTTTGCAAAGATTGAAGTAATATTATACTTGGACTAATGATGTCAAATGAATATCAGAAATTTCTGGGCCCTGGCTACTCACTCTATTCAGCACCTGCTATCCCTGAATGTGAGTAGAGGCAGACTGTAGGTAAATAGAAACCACAGACCATCCTTTGAAAAACTCTGCTCCTGTCCTTACCCCTAAGAACAGCACCAGCCCCGCACAAGCACAGACAAGGCTGAGATGTGAGTAGGCAAAAAGAATAGAAAAAAATTGGTAGCTTGGAAGACATACCATCCATAAAATGTGCCAAATAAAACACCTTTGTATAAAATGTCACATTTTAGTAAAAACAAATGAACAAAGAAAAAACCTAGGCTGAAAGCAGGAGATCCAGGTTAGAGTTTTGATCCTACCAGTGATAAGCTGTATGACTTCGATTAACTAAACTTTTCTGTTTCTTTGTCAAGTGAAAGTAATGCCATCTCTCCTACATCCTTTACAAGGGCACAGGGAGTTTCAGATAAGTAGAAGGCATTAAAAAAATTAAGCACCAAAGAAATGCAATATGAGAATAGTAGCTGGAAATTTACTTTGTTCAAAACTCCAAACATCTGCCCCGGCACCCAGACTAAGACAGAACACTCCCTTGTTTTAACTGCTCTAAGCACACCCAAAGCGTACACCGGCCTGAAGCTGGCTTATTATGTAAGAAGGGACTGCAGCATTGCCTGGCATGTAGCATAATACTTTGCTGAAGAGAAATCCTTGGAAATGCCTCAGCTGAAGCACAAGGGCAGGCCCAGGCCTTACGTTTTGGAGAGAGGTGCTCTCAGTCACAGAATTCCAGACTGTGGCTGGAGCAAATGATGTCATCACAGATCCTCTTACCATGGTCAATGTCAAAATTAAGATAGGAAGTCCAAGGACACTATGAGTTTTCCAGGCAAATATAAGTTTTAAAAAAAACAGTTTGAACCTTTGAATCTTGCCTTTAAAATTACTAATACTTTACAGAACATCAACTGAAATTTATCCTATTTTGTAAGGTTTTGGGGGGGGGTTATGCGAAGTTTTTATTGACGAAAATATACATAATTGCAGAGGAAAATATATTCATTTACTGTATTTTTACTCCCACTACACATTAAGAAAAGGGAAAAATATCATGTGAGTTACCCCTCTATCCAAAAACAATAACAAATCAAAAATGAAAATATAAAACCTTTGAAGAGGCAGAGATAAACTTGAGGGCTCTCCGCTGCAGAGCTAAGAAACGAAATAGCTCAAATACCTGTTGGGTTCCTAAATGACTGGAAAATGAAAACTTGAAATTAACTACAGACACTTTGGAACACCTTGTAGAATACAGGTCTTTTCCATCCACAAACCATTCCTGCGACAGATCTCTGTACTTAACGCAGAAAACATCTCCAAATGTATGGATGCTCGGGGTTGGGAGGGCATCACATTAGTATTAAAAATGGTACTGTTGACTCCTGCTCTGGTTCTGGGGGAAGGAAAGAATCCAGTCGGATGCAAACCTTGCGGCCTGAGCTGGACAACTCGCCCCTAAGTTTGGCGCGTCCTCGCTCTGCGCCCTTGGCCCCCATCTCCCCCTTCCCGGCACCCTGGATCTCAGCGAACTGTGAGGCCCTGGCAGAGAACGGACCCCGCAGCTGGGGCTGCGAGCCACGGCAGTGGGGAAGAAGGGCGGTTCCTCTCCAAAGGGGGTCCTTCGGCACCCACCCCCGGGCCCTCGCGCGCTCCCCTTCCCCTGACCCTTTTGCCCCCAGGCAGGTCACCTGGCTCGGCCGCTGCCCGCCTGTCCTCCGGCTGCTCCCTCACTCCAGCCGCGCCGCCGCCGCCTCCTGGAAGCCGCTCGCCCTCCCGAGTCACGGGGCCGGCGAGCGGGCGGGCAAGCCTGTGCCAAGGCTGCGGGAACCGATCAACCCAGCCGGAGCTGGGACCCTGCCCTGAGCGCGGCCGCCACCAGGGCGAAACTGGAGAGCTGGGCTAGGCTCGTCCCAGCGGGGAGGGGCTGCTGCAACTTTGCGCCTGGACGCGGGCGAGGAGGGGGCGCCCGTCTCCAAACTCTGTGCCGCGCCCGCAACCTCTCCAGCCCAGGGATTGCTTTTTAATCTAAAGGGAAGTCAGAGTCTTGTCCTCAAGTTCTTGTTGCCATAGCCGTGCCGCTCGGCGGGCGGAGGATCGCGGGGCCGAACTGGGGGTGCCGGAGGCGCGCCCCGCTGGGTGCGCTGGCTGCGAGCCGGGCGAGGGTGCGCGGGGTGGCGACTGGAGGGGAGCGACTGCCGGGGGAGCCAGCCCGCGAGGCTTCTCCAGACCACGCTCAGCTGCCCGCGCTGGTCCCCTCCTGCCCGCAGCCGGAGCCGAGCAGCGGAGGGAAAGCGGCCTGGAGGCACTGGGCCAGCAGCGGGTAAGCAGTGACCCGGACCTGGATCGCAGAAGTAGGAACTGGAAGTGACAGCGGCGCAGGCAGAGCAGCAGCAGCAGCAGCAGCAGCAGCAGCAGCAGCAGCAGCCCTGGTAGCTGTGGCAGCAGCAAAAGCCGCGGTATACCCGCGGCGGCCACACTGCGCATGCTGCTGCCGCCCGCTTCAGCCCCTGCCCGAGGGCTGCCGGTGCCTGGCATGCTGCAGGTCACTGCCAGAGCTTCGGGCGGGATTCCCGGACTCATGGACTAGCCCTTTCTGGTGGCCTGCTTCCTCCCTCACCCCCAGATGCAACTCAGAACCCCCAAACTCTATGGTGAGCCGCTGAGACACCCGAGAATCGTTGGCTCTCCAGATGCCCTTCACATACCACCCTTCCTCCAACTATCCTAGATGCCCTTCCCGGCCTCTCTGATAACAGGCGCCAAATCAAATAGTCTCTTTGAGAGAGAATGAAAACGTTCATGATAGATGGGAAATATTTAAAATCTTACTCAATGTCTAATATTTACAGAAATACAATGCACTCTGTAAAACATTAGGATGGCCAGACTCATGGGTGACATTTAATGTAACTCTTGGAAATTCCATTAAGCATGTCAGATTTGCACAACAGAAGAAAAGAACTTGCCAAAATCCTCTTTGGTCTTCCTACTAGTTCCAACTGAGCAGCTAAATATGCAAAGCTTTGCCTAGCGGAAACTGATGGAAATGGGCCAGTTAAAAACAGACATTACAACCATTAGACATTACCCAACCCCTACTCTAGTCTCCTCATTTTACAGATGACTCAACTGAGGCCTGGAAAAGGAGATCCTGACTTCACACAAGTGGCAGGGTCAGGGCTTGAAGGAAGATCTGCTGATACCCGTTACAACTACTGGTAATTGTAGTGGTTAGGCCGGGCCTTGTGCCTAACTCCTCCCAGGAGGCACCGCGCTGCTAGATATTTAGTCTTGACTCATGATCATTAGTAGAGCTGCCTTACTTTCAGAACTGCTTCCCTGCAGAGCAGCCCCTGGGAAATGGCAAATCGTCCATCCCACAAGCCTCACTTTGGGGAGGGCACCCATGCTGTTCCGGTGACAAGGCAGATGGAGTGACTCAGGGAGACAGGAGGGAATGAGGGGGTGGGGGCAGAGAAAAAAACATACTGCTACCAGCTGGTACTGGAAAGAAAGAAAGAGAGAGAGGGAGAAAGAGAAAGAGAGGGAGAGAGAGTAAGAGAGGGAGAAAGAGAGGAGGAAGAGAGGGAAGGAGGAAGAAAGAAAGTGAAATAAGTACTAATTGAACCTCATATACATTCAGTGAAATCCTTCCAGAATAAAATATCTTAAAAAAAAAATAAACTTGGGGCTGGGTGCGGTGGCTCACGCCTGTAATCCCGGCACTTCGAGAGGCAGATGCAGATGGATCACTTGAGGTCAGGAATTCGAGACCAGCCTGGCCAACAGGGCGAAACCCTGTCTCTACTAAAAATACAAAAATTTGCTGGGCATGATGGCGGGCACCTGTAATCCCAGCTACTTGGGAGGCTGAGGCACGAGAATCACTTTAAACCGGGAGGTGGAGTCTGCAGTGAGCCTAGATCATGCCACTGCACTCCAGCTGGGTGACAGAGCGAGACTCCATCTCAAAAATAAATAAAAATAAATAAATAATAAACTTGGCTCAGGAGCAGAATAGGAGATGGTAGGGTGTCCCTGGCAATGGGTTGGTAGTAACGGTGGAAGAGGACAAAGGCAGATTACCTTCTGGGGATAAGGCAGAGGAAAGGGTTGGCTAACAGGAAAACCACAGGTTTAGAGCTTTCAGAGACCAGTCGATCATGTAGTTGTAGCCAGGACAATGCAATCAAAGAGGTACTACCCAGGCCATTCTTGACTGATCGGAAGAATTGTAGGTGTCCCCAACTCTCACCAACTTCAGGGGCAACACAAGAATAAAACTGCCATTGCTAGAACTTGTGTTGTTGAGAGACATCAGTGACCCTCTACCTAGACAGGAGGATTCTTCCATACATTCTGGAAACTTTTCACTTGGGACCTGAGTATTTTCCCTGCTTTCTCCATTCTGTAAGAAAGTAAGAAAGATATATTTGGTTCACAAAAAGGAAATACAAATAGACTATAAAGGGATAAGAGGATGTCCAAACTCATTAGTAATCATGAAATACAAATTACAGCAATAAATGAAATGCCGTTTTCATCCATCAGTTTAGCAAACATTAAAGACAAATAATATCCAGTGTTGCCAGAGACAGGAAGAAGACACTGTGTACACTATTGGTGAGAGTGTAACTTGGTATAACATTTTTGTAGGGCAATTTGACATTATCATAATTTTACACAGTAATCCAATTTCTATAAAGAAACATCCTTCAAGAATAATCACTGATGTGCACAAATTTCTATGTGCATATATAACATGATCTACTGGGTTTTATCCCAGGAATGCAAGATTGATTTAATATATGAAAATCAATTGATGTAATACAGCATACAAATATAATAACAAACAAAAACCAGTGGTCATTTTAACAGACGTAGAAAAAGCATTTGACAAAATCCAACTCTTTTCATGATAATAAACAAAACAAAACACTTATAACAAACTCAGAATATAAAGAAACCTTCTCAATCTGATAAAGGCCATTTACCAAAAACCCACATCTAACATCATACTCAATGGTGAAAGACTGTCTGCTCTCATCACTTCTATTAAACATTGTACCAGAGGTTCCAGCCAGAAAAATTAGGGAAGAAAATGAAATAAACGGCATCCAGATTGGAAAGGAAGAAGTAAAACTATCTCTATTCACCAATGGCATACTCTTGTATAAGAAAACCATATGGGAATCCACTAAAAACTATTCCAACTAATGAATAAGTTCATCAAAGTGAAGAATACAAGATGAATATTTAAAAAGCAATAGGGCAGGCACCATGGCTCACACCTGTAATCCCAGCACTTTGGGAGGCCAAGACAGGTGGATCACTTGAGCTCAGGAGCTCACGACTAGCCTGGGCTACATGGTGAAACCCTGTATCTATAAAAAATACAAAAATTAGCCAAGCATGGTGCTCCACACCTGTGGTCACAGCTACTCAGGTGGCTGAGGTAGGACAATCACCTGAGCCCAGGAGTTTGAGACTGCAGTGAGCTGTAATCACACCACTGCACTCCAGCCTGGGCAACAGAGTAAGACCTTGTCTCAAAAAATAATTATATTTATATACACTTGCAGTGAACAATTTAAATACCAAATCAAGAAAACAATCCTATTTTTGATAACACCAAAAATAATAAAATCCTTTGGAATAAATTGAACCAAGGAGGTACAAGACATGTACACTGAAAAGTACAAAATATTGCTGAATGAAATTAAAGACAAATAAGTGGAACTACATCCCATGTTCATGGATTCAAACATTTAATATTATTAAGATAGCAACACTCTCCAAAGCAATCTACAGATTGAACACAATCACTATCAAAATCTCAGCTGGCCTTTTTTGCAGAAATTGACAAGCTGATCCTAAAATTCATATGGACATGCGAGGGATCCAGAATGGCCAAAGTGATTTTGAAAATGAAGAACAAAGTTGAAGGACTCATACCTTCTGCCTTTAAAACTTACTACATAGCTACATTAATCAGTTCAATGGAGGAATTGGTTAATGTTGTCTTTTCAACAAATGATACTGAAACAACTGGATGTGCATATGCAAAAGAATGAATTTGGACCCCTACCTCCTACCATATACAAAAATTAACTCAAAATAGATCAAAGACCTTAATGTAAGAGGTAAAACTATATTATTCTTAGAAAAAAACAGGAAAAAAATTCTTCAAGACATTTGATTATGAAAGAGTTTCTTAGATATGACACCAAAAGCACAAGCAACAAAAGAGATGAATTTGGCTTCATCAAAATTAAAAACTTTTGGACAGGCAATAACAAATGCTGGAGAGGATGTGGAGAAAAGGGAACTCTCATACACTGCTGGTGGGAATGTAAATTAGTACAATCATTATGGACAGTTTGGAGGTGCCTCAAAAAACTGAAAATTGAGCTACCATATGATCCAGCAATCCCACTGCTGGGTATGTTACCCAAAAGAAAGGAAATCTGTATATGGAAGAGATAATGGTGCTCCTATGTTTGTTGAAGTACTGTTCACAAATAGCTAAGATTTGGAAGCAACCTAAGTGTCCACCAACAAATGAATGGATAAAGAAAATGTGGTATGTATACACAATAGAGTACTATTCAGCCATAAAGAAGAATGAGAATCAGTCATTTGCAACAACATGGATGGACCTAGAGATCATTATGTTAAGTGAAATAAGCCAGGTACAGAAAGACAAACATCACATGCCTTCACTTATTTGTGGGATCTAAAAATAAAAGCAATTGAACTAATGGACATAGAGAGTAGAAGACAGGTTACCAGAGGCTGAGAAGTGTATTGGGGAAGGAGGTAGGGATGGTTAATGGGTACAAAAAAATAGAAAGAATGAATAAGGCCCATTTGATAGCACAACAGGGTGACTATAGTCAATAATGTACTTATTAAAATAACTTAAAGAGTGTAATTGAATTGTTTGTAACACAAAGGATAAATGCTTGAGGGTATGGATACCCCATTCTCTGTGATGGGATTATTACACATTGCATGCCTGTATCACAACATTTCATGTACCCCACAAATATATACACCTGCTATGTACCCACAAAAATTGAAAGTAAAAAACAAAAATGTCTAATTAATAAATTTTTGTGGGCCAGGCACAGTGGCTTAGGCCTGTAATCCCAGACTTTTGGGAGGCTGAGGCAGGTGGATCACTTGAGGCCAGGAGAGCCTGGCCAGCATGGCAAAACCCCGTCTCTTCTTAAAAATACAAAAATTAGCCAGGCATAGTGGCAGGCGCCTGTAATTCCAGCTACTTGGAAGGCTGAGGCATGAGAATCACTTGAACCCAAGAGGCCAAAGTTGCCATGAGCCAAGATTGCACCACTGCACTCCAGCCTGGGCGACAGAGCAAGACTCCGTCTCAAACAAACAGACAACAACAACAAAAAAAAAATTGTGTTACAAAGGACACTATCAAGAAAGTGGTGGGGTGCTTCAGAGAGCACTTTGTTCCCAGATGTCTCAGCAGACTTTCCTGATCAGTTACTAAATGTGTGATCCTCTAAAGATCCTAAGACATTGTAGCCATATGAGAACACACAGATGGACGTTACTTGGAGAAGCCAACTGGCCACCCAGAGGACCAGAAGGCAACAGCTTTTTTAATGTGGTCACCATGCCCCACAGCCCAATACTCAATTTGTCGTTACGGTGCTGCATCTGCGGCTCCATTTTTCTGCATTTCCAAGCTGACAATTTAAAGGCGGTATTCTTTCTTTAGATAAATAATAGTGTGTTCTAAGCAACAGTCAATCCCTGCTCTTCTTGCTTTTTGTACATCTACAGTTTTATAGAGTCAACAAAAATCTATTAGGTATGTCCTATGCCAGGCACTGTGCCAGGCACTTTGGGCCCGAGAGAGACTCTATCCAGTGACATTTGCAAATATTTATGTTTAGGTCTGTTTTCCAGCTACCTGGAAGCTTGAGAAAAGATGATGAGTCTTCTTGGCTGCTTCGTGCTCCCCAGCTCAGCTTTCGGTCTCATTCCTTATGTATTGATTTTATTAGTCTTCTTTCTGGGTTCTAGAAGTGCTTCGATATGGCTCCTATATATCCCTTACAAGAATAATTTTGCACACAACAATGCAGAGAACATTACCTAGTAACAATACCACAGAAAACAGCTATTGTGTATGCCTTATGTGCAGTGCTATATTAAGTGCCTTGGATGTATTATCTCATTTGATCCTTAAAACAATCATATACAGCAGATATTATTAATGTCTTCATTGTACAGATGAGGAAAAAGGAGCATAGAGAGGTCAAGTAACTGTGCCAGAGTTATGCAGCCAGTAATTGACCAAGCCAAGATTCTAATCTAGGTCTCTCAAACTAGAGAAGGCATGTGCTTAACCACGATGCCAGATATTGCCTCATTACAATATTCATATAATGTTCAGGTCAGCATGAATTATCAAAAAGAGATAAAAATGTTTCCAGTGCCTTTTATTTAAGAAGAGAGAAAATTAAGACATACATTTTAGAAATATTTCTGTCTTGTGCTCACTTCAGCAGCCCATATACTAAAATTGGAATGATACAGAGAATATTCATATGGCCCCTGCACAAGAATAACACAAAAATTTGTGAAGTGTCCCATAAAAAATAAAAGTAATAAACATAATTTTTTTAAAAAATAAATATTTCTATCCAAAGTGGAAGAATATTTTAAGCATTGGTGCTTAAAGAGTAAGCATTAGTTATCAGAAAAATCCTGAACAATGCCTAACCTGGAAGGTGTTTCTGTATCATCCAGTATTCTTAGAACTGTAAAGAAGCTAAGTAAACCTTCTGGCAACTTTAGAATGCAGAAATCGTTGGCAACTTCACCATGTTTTTATTTGAAAAAAAAAAAAAAAAAACCATAAAATTGGCCAGGCATGGTGGCTCATGCCTGTAATCCCAGCATTTTGGGAGGCCAAGGTGGACAGATCACTTGAAGTCAGGAGCTTGAGATCAGCCTGGCCAACATGGTGAAACTCTGTCTCTACTAAAAATACAAAAATTAGCCAGGCGTGGTGGCGCATGCCTGTAATCTCAGCTACTTGAGAAGCTGAGGCATGAGAATCGCTTGAGCCCAGGAGGCAGAGGTTGCAGTGAGCAGAGATGACACCGCTGCACTCCAGACTGGGTGACAGAGCAAACATCTGTCTCAAAAAAAAAAAAAAAGGAATAAAAAAGAAAATATCATAGTATTTATTAAAGAGAAATTTAAAATTTCCTGAAGAGTCTGGACCATAATAGAAAAAAAAAGAAAATTCCATAGTAGACATTATTCTATAAGGGATATACAGTGGTCACCCATCACACCTACCTCAAAAGTCACACACACAGACCCACACATGAAAAGAGAGAGAGAAAGAAACAGAGATTGAGAGAGAGCACGCAAATTGGGCAACAGGGGAAAAAGGAATAAAATATTCTGAGACAGATATACCCTGGTCCTAGGGCTAACTTTAGGAAAAATGGTGAAGGAAGCAAAGTTTATCTGGGGCAAAGCTACCAGCATTGCTAATAATAATATCTACCACGCAGAGAATACTTACTACATTCCGGGCACTCTTCTGGGGCCTTTACATATATGAATTCATTGAAATGTCACATGATTCTATCAGACATTCAAAGAAAAATTGGTACCAATCCTACTAAAACTATCCCAAAAGACAGAGAGAGATAATTCTCCCTAAATCATTCTATGAAGCCAGTATTACCCTCAAACCAAAACCAGAAAAGGACATAACAAAAAAGGAAAACTACAGACCAGTACCCCTGATGAACACAGATGCAAAAATTCTCAACAAAATACTAGCTAACTGAATCCAATACCACATCAAAAAGATAATATACCATGATCAAATGGGTTTCATACCAGGGATGCAGGTTTGGTTTAACACATGCAAGTCAATAAATGTGATACACCACATAAACAGAATTAAAAACAAAAATCACATGATCATCTCAATAGATGCAGAAAAAGCATTTGACAAAATCCAGCATCCTTTTATGATCAAAACTCTCCACAAAATCAGCATAGAAGGGACATACCTTAAGGTAATAAAAGCCGTCTATGACAAGCCCACAGCCAACATTATATTGAACAGGGAAAAGATGAAAACATTCTTCCTGAGAACTGGAACTAGACAAGGATGCCCCCTTTCACCATTTCTGTTCAACATAGTCCTGGAAGTACTAGCCAGAGCAATCAGACAAAAGAAAGAAATAAGGGGCATCCAAATCGGTAAAGAGGAAGTCAAACTCCCACTGTTTGCTGATGATATGATTGTATACCTAGAAAACCCTAAAGACTCATCCAAAAAGCTCCTAGATCTTAAAAATGAATTCAGTAAAGTTTCAGGATACAAAATCAATATGTCAGTAACACTACTATACACCAACAGCAACCAAGCTGAGAATCAAATCAAGAACTCAACCCCTTTTACAACAGCTGCAAAAAAAAAAATAATAATAATATACTTAGGCATATACCTAACCCAGGAGGTGAAAGATCTCTACAAGGAAAACTACAAAACACTGCTGAAAGAAATCAGAGATGACACAAACAAATGGAAACACATCCTATGCTCATGGATGGGTAGAATCAATATTTTGAAAAAGACCATACTGCTAAAAACAATCTACAAATTCAATGCAATTCCCATCAAAATACCATAATAATTCTTAACAGAACTAGAAAAAACAATCCTAAAATTCATATGAAACCCAAAAAGAACACACATAGCCAAAGCAAGATTAAACAAAAAGAACAAATCTAGAGGCATCACATTACCCAACTTCAAACTATACTATAAGCCTGTAGTTACCAAAACAGCATGGTAGTGGTATAAAAACAGGCACATAAACCAATGAGACAGAATAGAGAACCCAGAAATAAAGCCCAGTACTTACAGCCAAATGGTCTTTGACAAAGCAAACAAAAACATAAAGTGGGGAAAGGACACCCTATTCAACAAATGGTGCTGGGATAATTGGCAAGCCACATGTAGGAGAATGAACTTGGATCCTCATCTCTCACCTCATCTCTCATCTCTCACCTCTCTACAAAAATCAACTCAAGATGGATCAAGGACTTAAATCTAAGACCTGAAACCATAAAAATTCTAGAAGATAACATTGGAAAAACTCTTCTAGGTATTGGCTTTGGCAAAGAGTTCATGACCAAGAACTCAAAAACAAAGGCAACAAAAACAAAGATAAATAGATGGGACCTAATTAAACTAAAAAATTTCTGCACAGCAAAAGAAATAATCAGCAGAGTGAACAGACAACTCACAATGTGGGAGAAAATATTCCCAAACTATGCATCTGACAAAGGTCTAATATCCAGAATCGATAAGGAACTCAAACAAATCAGCAAAAATAAATAAATAAATAAATAAATAAATAAATAAATAAATAAAATAAAATAAAATAAAATAAAATAAAAATAAACAAATAGGCCGGGTGCGGTGGCTCACACCTGTAATCCCAGCACTTTGGGAGACCAAGGCGGGCAGATCACCTGAGGTCAGGAGCTTGAGACCAGCCTGGCCAACATGGTGAAACCCTGTCTCTACTGACAACACAAAAATTAGCCAGGCGTGGTGGCGGGCACCTGTATTCCCAGCTACTCAGGAGGCTGAGGCAGGAGAATCGCTGGAACCAGGGAGGTGGAGGTTGCAGTGAGCCAAGATCACACCACTGCATTCCAGCTTGGGCAACAGAGTGAGACTCAGTCTCAAAAAACAAAACAAAACAAAACAAAACAAAAACAAAAAACAAATAATCCCATCAAAAAGTGGGCTAAGGACATGAATAGACAATTCTCGAAGAACATATACAAATGGCCAAGAAACATATGAAAAAATGCTCAACATCACCAAGCATCAGAAATGCAAATCAAACCACAATGAGATATCACCTCACTCCTGCAGAAATGGCCACAATTAAAAAAAACAAAAAATATTAGATGCTGGCATGAATGTGGTGAAAAGGAAACACTTCTACACTGCTGGTGGGAATGTAAACAATACAACCACTATGGAAAACCTTAAGTATGGAGATTCCTTAAAGAAGTAAAAGTAGAACTACCATTTGATCCAGCAATCCTACTACTGAGTGTCTACCCAGAGGAAAAGAAGTCACTATATGAAAAAGACACTTGCACACACATATTTATAGTAGCACAATTTGCAATTGCAAAGTTATGGACCCAGCCTAAATGCCCATCAGCCAAAGAGTGGATAAAGAAAATGTAATATACATATATATAATATGTATACATACACACACACACACCATGGAATACTACTCAGTCATAAGAAGGAACAAAATAATGGCATTCACAACAACCTGGGTGGAGGTGGAGACCATTATTCTAAGGGAAGTAACTCAGGAATGGAAAACCAAACATATGTTCTCACTTATAAGGGTGAGCTAAGCTATGAGGATGCAAAGGCATGAGAATGATGTAATGGGCTCTGGGGACTCAGGGGGAAGGGTGGGAGTGGGGTGAGGGATAAAAGACTCTACATTGGGTACAGTGTACACTGCTCAAGTGATGGATGCACCAAAATCTCAGAAATCACCACTAAATAACTTACCCACGTAACCAAACACCACCTACCTGTTCCTCCCAAACTATTGAAATAATATTTTTTAAAAAGGTCACACGAATCCTATGAATTAGGTGCCACTATTATTCCCATTTTGTAGGTAGGGAGACTGAGGCCTAGAGTCATAGTTAAATAACATGCCCAAGGTCACAAAGCTGCTAGTAAGAGAGAACTGAGATTTGAGCCCAAAAAGTTTAGCACCACAGTCCATGCTTAAACCACAACTATTTGTCCACAGATAATATGACTAATACTAGTCTATTAATATAGAGTACTTCTTCTGTCCCAGGCCCTATGCTAAAGACTCTACATAAATTATCTCATAGATCTTACGAGGTTGGAGCTCTTGGCCCTAAATTATTATGCAGTATCTTATTTGATTCTTTTTTTTTTTTTTCGAGACAAGGTCTCTTTCTGTCACTCAGGCTGGAGTGCAGTGGTGTGATCACAGCTCACTGCAACCTCCACCGCCTTTTGGGTTCAAGCGATCCTCCCACCTCACCCTCCCAAGTAGCTGGGACTACAGGCACAAGCCACCACGCCTGGCTAATTTTTGTATTTTTTGTAGAGTCACCATTTCACCATACTGTCCAGGCTGGTCTCAAACTCCCGGGCTATAGCAATCCTTCTGCCTCAGCCTAGGATTAAAGGCATGAGCCATCATGCCTGGCCTTATTTGATTCTTAAAGCAACCCCATGAGTTGGCTATTAGCACGTCCATTTTACAGATAAAAATACTGAAGCACAGAGAAGTTAAGCAACTTGATGCACGTGTAGAAGTATCACCTCCCTTTCAGTAACACTTCCTATACACACTGTAGGGATCCATATAATATAAAATAATGCAACAAAATTTACTATACAATTTCTACCTCAGAGCCAAGTTCTCTCAGCTATTCAAGGCCTCTGTTCTAAAGTATTAATGGGAAGGAGTAATAATGGCCTTTCCTCTTTTCTCAACTAGGGAGGATTACAGTGACCCTCTCCAACAGTCAGTGGCCCACTTTTGGTTCCCCTTAGTAGGGGAACACACCCACACAAGCTCTGTCACTGGAAGCCTGTTTACAAGGCTTGGATGCTGTATATAAAAGACATTATTGTTTGAGTTTTGATTTTGTTTTGTTTTTCTTGGAACTGGTTTCTGGAAAAGACAGACTAGCAATCCATTACTGGGGACCACCAGTCTGCTACCTCTGTTTAACTCAGTGGCCAATGACAGTGAAAATAAACAAGTACTTTTACTACCAATCTTGATTAGCAGAGCAAAAAAACGATGACAACAGGGAAGGCACCCGGGGTAGGCTTACTTCTACTTGGAGGGTTGCACATCCTTTCAGGAAGTCATTGATGTTGTTGATGCAGTCAGCTTCAGTTTGGGGATCCAGACAAAACTAGAGGAACACAGTGAAATGTCACCTGGAGATTGTCATCCCATGCCAAGCAAAGTATACTCATCATTTGCTGATAACTAGAGAAAGCAGGCTTCTTAAGTTGTGGGGCAACATTGCTGTCAATCCAGGAAGAGAAATAACCACTGAAGGAAGTGATGCAAAAATCTAAACGGTCGATCTTTGTTTCAAATGTCACCAAACCTTTAGTGGCAAGCCATGTCTACTTACAAGCTTTCTCTCATGCCTTCTGTTCCAGTGTGCTGATGGCAAATTAGGAAGACTAAGTTTTTTGAGCTTAGTTCTTGCTTTCAAGAAAGGAAGCAATCCCTGGTACCTCTCTCTCCTCCTTCCCCCGATAATTTAATAAAATTATATTTCCCCTTGGCTGTTCTCTACATTTGATCACATTTCTTTACATTTTATCACTATTTAATCACTCTTTCTCAAGTTTAAGAAATTATAAGTAAATTTATTTGCTCAACAAAAATACAAACTGGCTCATGAAGGCAAAAGTGCTATACTCACAGTCCATGATGACCTTAAGAAAGTAAAGTAAAATTGTACCTTTAAGCTTACTTAAAGTGCCTACTTTAGAAATTATCTATTCTCGTGATCGTGGGTTTTCAGCTATTAAAAATCTTGAATTGTTTTAAAGAGAGTAAAGTTAGTTTCACTTTGAACGCACATTGCATTCGAAACATATATCTGGTTTCTATTGCTTTTACAAACTTTATGTGACATTTTGAATTATTTCTCCTAGTTGCTATATAGTCTCTCCTTCAATGGATTTTTGTAAAAGGAAATCTACACTGATTTTAGTCAAATTGCCAATAAACACCACCAAGATCTGTTATAAATCATTCTATTTTTCCACAGACTCATAAGTACCCCAAGTTTAAAACATGTCCTCGGTACACAAGGAGATGTAACATGCATCTCCATGATAGAGCAAGCTTGTGATATGAGTGTTCTCCTTGTCCCCTGTTGCCAGTGGTGTCACAGATTTTCCCTATACTACAATTTGGGGGCCAATTACTAAAGAATAACATTTCATTTTCTTACATTTTGAAACTACAAAAACAGTAAGAAAGAATGTCTAACTCTTAGAAAAATATTAAAGTAGGAGATTCCCATGGCCTGGGAAATAGAAAAATCTCAAGAGTTACATGATTGCTGCTCTCTGGTGATAAGCAATCCCAAAGAGACTACAAATTTCCCTTACCTTTTCCACAGAGCCGGGCATGAGTCTGTTGATCAGTTTGCACAGAACTACCCCATTTTTCAGCGAGGACTTTAAAAACTCCTCCGGATCACAGATGGTCTTCTTAGGGGAATCTAAAACTCCCAAAGATATAAGCCATGTCACGATTTGTTCTTCTGGATTCATTACTGAGGACGGTACACTCCAAACAGCACTCTGGGGCAGCTGCAAGGACTAAGCCACATCCGCGATTGCATCTGCTGTTGTCTTCCTTTTTATGAGTTCTCTTCGGGTGCTTGCAGAGCAAAGGTTTAAAGCAACTTTTCTTAAACAACAGCGGAACCCACTCAAAATATGGGATTTTAAAACCACAGAGATCACGGTCCAAGATGTGGAAACAGATAAGAATTAATGTAACAATCCCGGATAACGCTGGTTTTTCCTTTCCAAAACCTGCAAAACAAATTCGTTAAGATAAAAAAAAAAGAAGAAGAAACGCACATGCACACACGCATACACACACACACGCACACAGAGTGCAAGAAGTTATAAGGGAAGAAAGTGAAAAGGATGCTGGGGAGGGAGGAGAGACAAGCAAGCAAGTGCTTTGGGAAACAGAGGTGAGCCAGCACTTCAGGGGACCTTGGAAATGAGACACTCATGGGCCAGTCTGGGAAAACACTGTCAATAAATAGTCTAGCCCCAGTGAAAATCTGGCTTCTGTTAGGAGGACGATGCCAACTGGCTCTTAGGTCAGACAGATCCGAGCCTCATGGGGAGATGTGCTGGCACAACAGGGCTCAAAGAAGGTAGACAGAAAATTCTTCCAAGAAATAGCCGGATGTCCTCATACTATCTCCCAGAGATGGTGTGTCACGATCATTCCTTGCAAAACACGTTGAGTTGCATGGTGACAACGTGCCAAGCAAACGAAGATTATGCCTGCTGTCAGCCATCACTGTGTATAAGCAGAAGCTAGAAGAATGGCATTTTACTTTGCAGCCAAAAAGCTATGTTTAGGGAAATAGGCTAAGGATAACATCTGACATCCTGTTTACTTACATTCTTTAGCAATTCTTTTTCTGGACCTGGTTCCACTACATAATCCAGCTGTAGTACCCTTAGCAAAGGCTCAGACTCAGTCACACAAGTGAGTAAAATACACTTGAAAAAACAGAATGTTCGAGAACAAAAGAGCACTTGTCCTCTGTCTACACTACAATGTGGAAGATTCTTATTTCCCCAACAAAAAAACTCTTTGCACTTAAAATACTGCTCTGAAAAAAAAAAACTGTCTATAACAAGAGATCTTCATCATTCTCAAACATTTTCAGAACCACTTGAAATAGGCGAACTATTGGGAAATTTATGATAAGGCCAACTTTAATAGTATAACCCTATGTTGGCAAATGTGTGGCACTTACCATGATTACCTCTCCTCGTGCATGGGACACATCAGATCATTTATAGATCTTTCCTACTAAGCCTCAGAATTCTTTTCAACACAGCTTCAGGCATCTACTACCAAAGAATCAGCTTAGATAACCCTACTAAACATTTTCAAAGCTGCCCTTTCTTGCTGTGTCAGGACACTTGTCACACTTTACTATTATCACTTGTTGATCTGATGATCTGACTCCTCCACAAGAATGTAAGCTTCCTAAACTCGGGGTCTTGTTTGTTTTATTTAACACTGTGTTACCAGCAGACTGCCAGGTATACACAGTAGATGTTAAAAAATGTTGAATGAATAAATGAATGTATTTGGATGGTGTCCCTGATATAGACAGTAACTGATTATAGCAAGGATCTTTTGTTTGTTGGTTGGTTTAAATGGCTTAAAGCAAACATTTTTTCTTGTTAATGATTTTTACCATTTTATTAAGCTGTAATTGACACATAAGGAACTGCATATATATGATTTAATGAATTTTGACATATACATACATCTTTGATACAATCACACAAATGCAATCCAGATAAGCCTTTCCATCACCCCCAAAATTGTCCTCGTGCCCTTTTGATTCTTTCTTTCCTCTTTGCCTCCAAATCCCAGGCAACCACCAATATATTTTCAGTGTCTATAGATTAGTTTGCATTTTCAAGAATCTTGTATAAATGGAAGTACACAGTATGGTACTATCTTTTTTCTGGCTTCTTTAACTCAACATCATCATTTTCAGACTCATTCATGTTATTGTGTCTGTCCATAGTTCTATAACAAGGATTGTTTGATGTACTTGTGACTTAAGCAAAATAAGTATAATCAATCAAAAGTTTTCACTGACGTTGACCCATGGCCAAATCTATGTAATGGAAATAAAAACAGAATCCATTTGTTGATAAATAAAATTCCCAAATCTGACGAACTTAAACACATTTTTATATGTCATCTGAACAGTTTTCACAATTGCTCATCAAAATTTTACTCTACAGACAAACAAAATCTGGCAGTATTATTGAGGTATCACTTAGATCTTCTGATGAAGAACAAAGCCTGGGTAAGTTTTGTGAACCCAGCCTCCTCCAAAACAGGCTTGAGTTCAGCAAGTTCATCTGGATAAAACTCTGCCTCATTTTGAACACTCACTATAGCAAACATTACTATGAGTAATAAAGTATATCAGAATGGCAAGGCCACCGCCTCAAGGCAAAAGAACCAGTTCTATTTGTATAAAGATTGGAAGTTACAGTTGGTGTGGTAAAATGTCAACAAAGCGAGGAATTCCAGGACAGTGGCAAGCATATAGGTGAAATGGGTACCCATGAAACCCAGGCTGGTTAGGGACTCAAATGAAGCTAAAAGGAGCTGATGAACTGAGGGAATGGGGGAAGAGGGGGAATTCAAAGACTGGGGGTCACAGCAACACAAAGAGCAGGCTTCACATAAGAGCATGAGAAAAAAAAGCAAAGATCTCTCACCCTACCTCAGATCCTCAGTACCACACCCTCTGGGCCACTGAACCTGCCTCTTCGAGGGCTTTCCCACCTCCATCCTCTCATCCTAATGAACTCTCTAACAGGGCACATTTGGGTTGATTTTCCAAAAACACCTCTAGTGTTAATACCCCTGTTCAAAAACCCTCAAAGTCTCTCTATTGCCTGAAGCAAGGATTGACAAAAAACAATGTTCATATGATTATCTCCTGTGAGGCATAAAGGAGAAAGGAAGGTGAGTGTGGAACTTAAGCTAAAATAGGTAACATTTCATGAAAAATCAAAAGATCTTCAGGAAATAAGGCAAATGTGAACATTTGTTAAGACTGAATGCTGGGTACACTGGTACCTGTTTTACTATTTAGTTTTGTGTGTTTAAAATGTTACTAACCGACTCTCTTTCATTTCAAATCTACTAAGGCACTTATTTTTTTTTTTTTTTTTTTTTTTTTTTTGAGACGGAGTCTTGCTCTTTCGCCCAGGCCAGAGTGCAGTGGCGCAATCTCGGCTCACTGCAAGCTCCGCCTCTCGGGTTCACGCCATTCTCCTGCCTCAGCCTCCCGAGTAGCTGGGACTACAGGCGCCCGCCACCGCGCCCGGCTAATTTTTTGTATTTTTAGTAGAGACGGGGTTTCACCGTGTTAGCCAGGATGGTCTCGATCTCCTGACCTCGTGATCCGCCCGCCTCGGCCTCCCAAAGTGCTGAGATTACAGGCGTGAGCCACCGCGCCCGGCCCCTAAGGCACTTATTAAAAAAAATATTTGGGAGCTCTCTTCCCAGATACTCCAGTTCAGAAGATCTGCAGTGGGAAAAAGGAATTTGTGTTATCAAAGTATCCCACTTGATTCTGATGCAGATAGACCAAGGTCACACTTAGAGAAATGAGTTTATTGGTCTCTAACCTTCTACCCCACTCTAATTTCTGCCAACACTTGGGTCATTTCAATATCCACAAAAACAACAATCCAACATCATGACCTCTCAGTTCCTTGACCTTCTCAACTTGTAATCAATGTATTACCTCTCATTTCCCCTTTATGCCTATTCTGTGAAATGGACCTGGGGCCTTGAAATATTTTTGACTTTGCCAACTGGCATGATACAAAGTTTTATCAGTGGGCAGTGGTGGAGAGACATTGCAGGAAGAAGGGGTTTTACTTCCTGTTTTCTATGTGCTCACTCCACAAGCTCCTGCCGAGCTCCCAGCTTTCCTATTGCCCACCTTCTGCAGCACTGGTTTTCCCAACAAACAGTAGGTAGCAGCCTCCCCAGGCACTACCCTTGAGTGTTTAGGCAGCAAAGAATCTCTGATGAGACAGACACCTTCCATGTGAACCAGCACTGTAGAGGGGTATATTTCAGCAAGTTCCAGAGAATGTACGTCCAACAAGTTCCACCAACTCAGCACCAGAGCAACTTCTCCAATAAGGCCTGGATCTCAGCCCTGGGTGGAGAGGAGGGTTATCACAGCTCTAGAGGTATTGGCCATTACACATTATTTTTATACTGTCTGCTATTTATATCTGCTATCCCATACTTTTTAGAGTTTCCTTTACTTATTACTAGCCAATCCGTCAACACTCCAATCCCCTGTTATTGTTAATTCTTTATGTTAAACTTTTCTTGTTAAAATTACTATGTAGTAGGCTGGGCACAGTGGTTCACACCTGTAATTCCAGTACTTTGGGAGGCCAAAGTGGGCAGATCACCTGAGGTCAGGAGTTTGAGACCAGCCTGGCCAACATGGTGAAACCGAGTCTCTAATAAAAATACAAAAATTAACCAGGCATGATGACAGGCATCTGTAATCCCAGCTACTCTGGAGGCTGAGGCAGGAGAATTGCCTGAACCCGGGAGTCAGAGTTTGCAGTGAGCTGAGATCATGCCATTGTACTCCAGCCTGGGCGACAAGAACCAGACTCCATCTCAAGAAAAAAAAAAATTACTATGTAGTGTCTATGTTCTGATTGGACCCCAACTGATACACCTTATTATCTTAAATGTATACTTCCTCTCCACTTTAGCTAACTTCTTGGAAGGTTACACCTTTTATCACACAAATTTCCCTGTTTCCTAAGTCATGAATTCCAACATTACTTTTTTTTTTTTTTGAGACAGAGTCTCTCTCTGTCGCCCAGGCTGTTGCCCAACCTCCACCTCCCAGGTTCAAGCGATTCTCCTGCCCCAGCCTCCTGAGCAGCTGGGACCACAGGCACGCACCACCAGGCCTGGCCAATTTTTTTTGCATTTTTAGTAGAGACGGGGTTTCACCATGTTGGTCAAGCTGGTCTCGAACTCCTGACTTCGTGATCCACCCGACTCAGCCTCCCAAAGTGCTGGGACCACAGGCATGAACCACTGTGCCCGACCCAACATTGCATTTTCTAAACAACCTACCATTTTTCCAGCTTGCCTGTTACTCCCACTACAATTCCTTAACCTCACAGGTATCTCCAAATCATTTTTTTTCTAAAATGATTATACAAATTTACATTCCCACAAGCAGGGTATGATTTCCTATTGCTCCATGTCATAGGTAAGACTTGATATTTCAGACTTAAAATTTTGTTATTTCGTGGGTATGAAATTTATATTTCTATGATTACTAATGAGGTTGAGCATTTAATATGCTTATTGGCCTTATATGTTTCCTCTTCTGTGAGATACTCCTTCCTACTGCCCATTTTTCTATTGGGTTGTTTGTCTTTTTGTTATTGGTTTGTGAAAGTTTGTTATACATTATGGATACGAAATTTATGTCATTTATATGTGTTTGCAAATATCTTCTTATATCTTTGTTTTTCATTTTATGGTGTATTTTAAAGAACAGAGCGTCTTGATTTTTAAAAATAAAATACTTTATCTCACTGTTGTGTAAAATAAATGTAGAATTTGGGTTTCCAAGCCTAAAATGCAGCTTCGTAATCATCAGAGACCCAGGATTCTACTCTCCTGCCATACTTAGCTTGTCACCTCATAGTTCAGAATGACTATTTATGTGAACTTGGCTTAGGCAATGGTTTCTTAGATATAACACCAACACAACAAGCAACAGAAGGAAAAAAAATGATAAATTGGTCTTCACTAAAATTAAAATTTTTGTTCTTCAAAGGTGTATTAATCCATTCTCATGCTGTTAATAAAGACATATCCAACACTGAGTAACTTATAAAGGAAAGGTTTAATTGCCTCACAGTTCAGCATGGTTGGGGAGGCCTCAGGAAACTGACAATCATGGCAGAAGGGGAAGCGAACATGTCCTTCTTCATATGGTGGCAGCAAGGAGAAGTGCCAAACAAGAGGGTGAAAAGCCCCTTATAAAACCATCAGATCTCGTGAGAACTCACTCACTATCATGAGAACAGCAGCACGGGAGTAACTGCCCCCATGATTCAGTTACCTCCCACCAGGTCCCTCCCATGATATGTGGGGATGATGAGAACTACAATTCAAGATGAGATTTGGGTGGGGACACAGCCAAGCCATATCAAAAAGACACCATCAAGAAAGTGAAAAGACAACCCATGGAATGGGAGGAAAATATTTGCAAATCATATATCTGATAAGGAAATTGTATCTAGAATATATAACGAACTCTTATAACTAAATAATAAAAAGACAAATAAGTATAATGGATAAAAATTGAGTAGACAATTCTTGTTTTGTTTTTTTTTTCTGAGACAGAGTCTCACTCTGTCGCCCAGGCTGGAGTGCAGTGGCGCTATCTCTGCTCACTGCAAACTCCACCTCCATTCTCCTGCCTCAGCCTCCCGAATAGCTGGGACTACAGGCACCCACCACCACACCTGGCTAATTTTTTTTCTTTGTATTTTTAGTAGAGATGGGGTTTCACCATGTTAGCCAGAATAGTCTTGATCTCCTGACCTTGTGATCCACCCGCCTCGGCCTGAGTAGACACTTCTACAAAGAAGATGTACAAATGGCCAATAAGCATGTGAAAAGATGCTCAACATCATTAGCAATCAGAGAAATGCAAATCAAAACCACAATGGGATTCCATTTCATACCCATTAGGATGGCAATAATAAAAAAAGACAGACAATAACTAGTGTTGGCAAGAATGTGGAGAAACTGAAATCCTCATACAATGCTAGTGAGAATGTAAAGTGATGGGGCTGCTGTGGAAAACAGTTTTGCAGTTCCTCAAAATGTTAAACATAGTTACCATATGGCCCAGTTATTCCACTCCAAGGGAAATGAAAACATATATCCGAGCAAAAACTTATATACAAGTACTCACAGCAGCATTATTCATAATAGCAAAAACTGAAAACAACTCAAATGTCCATCACCTGATAAACTGATAAATAAAATGTTATAATGGAATACTGGTCATAAAAAATTAATGATGTACTGATACATGCTACATCCTGAATGAGCCTCGAAAACATTAAGCTACATGAAGGAAGCCAAATACAAAAGACAATATATTGTATGATTCCACTTATACGAAATATTCAGAATAGGCAAACCCCTAAAGACATAAAGTAGAACAGCAGTTGCTTAGGGCTGGGGTGAGTGTTGAGAGGAAATAATAAGTTATCACTCATGGGTATGAGGGTTTTAAGGGGGAAGGGGAGCAATAACAAGAATGTTCTAAAATTGATTTGGTGGTGGTTGGACAATTCTATGAATATACGTAAAGCCATTGAGTTGTACACTTTAAATAATGAACAATAGTTTTTCAATAGTTAAATGGTTAAACAAACTGTGGTACATGCATGTCATGGCATACTACTCAGGACTAAAAAGGAATAAACTATTGATACATGCAACAACTCAGATGGATCACAAGGGAATTATGCTGAGTAAAAAAAGCCAGTCTCAAAAAGTTATATGCTGTATGACTTCATTTATATAATATTCTTGAAATGAAAGATGCCCAGGGGTCTCACAATGCCAGAGGTACAATGTGTGTGTAAAAATATTGCCTCTGACAAATAGTACAAAGACATAGAGGATTATATAGTCTGCTTTCCCAAGGAGAAGTGAATATTCTTCTTCTGGAGGGGCAGCTTGGGTTCTGGAGGTATTTTGCTGACAATCTGGCCTCTGGTAGTACATCAGGAGTCATTTTCAGCTTTTTCTACTCCTTGGGTTTTGCCAGAACCTATTGGGCAACGAATATTGGGAAACCTGTCAAGGGAAAAAATTCAAAGGCATAGAAGACTGTGTGTAAAATCACTAAATTGGATGGCCAGCGTGTTCTCTTCCCTACTCCATACTGCGATGGGGTAGGTGATGATGCAGTCTGGTCACAAAGAACTGACATCATATATAATGGAAACTTCATATATTGTGGGGTGAAGATTTTAAAGATGAATGTGGAAAAGCCTTTAACAAAGATGCATAGTCCAATGTTCTCAGGGGCATTGGTGGAATGCTCATTCTGTATGACAAACTGAAGAAACCATCTAAGCGCAATCTAACTAGAAATGAGAACCAAGAGAATCATGAGAATATGTACCATACTTATTATTTTCAACCACTAAGAAATTTCCATTGTCTTTTTACCCAGGCCAGATCATGTCTGTAGACATGTCTGTAGAAAGATATAGAGAAGGAGACCCGCTGTGATCACATTTGATAATTAGAACTGATTATTCTGTATATTGATCATGGTCGGAGGCAGCAACCATCATTATAGGTCTACAGAGGACAGATCTCAAGCTAAGCAGATCTAGAAACCACTTAGTTTAAATGTTTCTTATAGTACCGTCAAGTTTTGTTTCAGTATTTTTTTAAAGCAGTCCCATTTGTACTAAACCACTACATACTATTTTTGCACAGTTGAATATTTGCAATATTGCTCTATGTTGGGCATTCTGCCATAAAATAATAAATACGCAAAATATTCTTTTTAAAAAAATCAAATATCAGTGGAGCATTGATTTAAATTATAATGCACCTATCAAATCAAATACTTAAGCAGCTTCTAGAAAGAATGATATAAATCATGTACTGACGTGGAAAGATATCCAAAATAAGTTTAAAAAGCAAATTGCAAAATAGCACATATGGTCTGATCCCCTTTGTAAAAATAGATGCTTAATTGTACTTATTTTAAAAAACACCATGGTCGGGCACAGCGGCTCACACCTGTAATCCCAGCTACTGGGGAGGCTGAGGCAGGAGAATCTCTTGAACCCGGGAGGCGGAGGTTGCAGTGAGTCAAAACCAGTCTGGGCGACAGAGTGAGATCCTGTCTCAAAAAAAAAAAAAAAAAAAAGACTAGACACGCAGCTCTTTTTACTGAATATTCATTAAATGTTTCCTCAACTTCAGATGCAGAAGGTTAAATTGATCATACTACTCAGTTTATCATACATATAAAAACTCTCCTCCTATTTTTTTCCTTCATTCACAAACACTATTCCCCTCACAGATGCCATTCTAATATGCATAATAAATGTCATTAAATATCCATGTTCTCTCACACTGTATGTAATGCGCTTTTCTGTGCAGAAAAGAGGTTCAGGTTGTCCATTGCACAAGAGCCTTACAAAGCAGTGCTATTCACAATCACAGATATCTTAATATTTTTACAATTCAAAGACTCTAAGTTTAAGAACTCAGGGATTTCAGATTGGTGATTTCAATAGGACCCTACACGACCAATTCAACATCCTGTCTTCTCAGTTCTTTGAGGAAAAGCGAGTTTGGTGAGTATCAGGAGCTCAGTTTTTGGCATGTCATCACAATTGAAAAGGCTGTTTGTCATCCAAGTACAGGTTCTCCTTAAAGCATTGAAAGAAGTTAGAAATTATTTGACAAAAACTGAACAGTACTATTTAAGAAAAAATTGTTAATAATGCTAAACAAATTGTACGGTCTCTTAAAATTGACACCAACTTCTCCAATATAGAAACACTAGAAAAAGGCAAAATACAATTCATTTCAACTGTATATCTGAGCCCATATATGATCTATATAACCCCATAGAGCCAATCTATGATCAATTTCAAATTCAACTTTTTAAAATACTATATAAATTCCTTATAAATTCTGGATATTAGACTTCTGACAGTTGCATAGTTTGCAAATATGTTCTCCCATTCTGTAGGTTGTCTGTTTACCCTGTTGATAGTTTCTTTTGCTGTGCAGAGGTTCTTTAGTTTAATTAGATCTCACTTATGAATTTTTGTTTTTGTTGCAATTACTTTTGAAGTCTTCACCACGAAATTTTTCCCAGGGCCTATGTTGAGAATGGTATTCTGTTGGGTACTATGTTCATTACCTGGGGTAATAATCTGTATACCAAACACCTGTGACATGCAATTTACCCATGTAACAAACCTACGCATGCACTCCCTGAACCTATTATCAAAATAAAAGTTGGAAAAAGAAAAAAATCGTTCCTATCATGTCGGGGTCAATGGGCATTTTGGCCAGTCGCGGTGTCTCACGCCTGTAGTCCCAGCACTTTGGGAGGCCAAGGCAGGCAGATCACCTGAGGTCAGGAGTTCAAGACCAGATTGGCCAACATGGTGAAACCCCGTCTCTACTAGAAATACAAAACTTATCTGGGCATGGTGGCCCACGCCTGTAATCCCAGCTACTCGGGAGGCTGAGGCAGGAGAATCGCTTGAACCCGGGAGGCAGAGGTTGCAGTGAGCCAAGATCACACGCCACTGCACTCCAGCCTGGGCCACAGAGCAAGGCTCTGTCTCAAAAGAAAAAAAAATCATTGTATAAAATATCATATTTAGCTCTTTTCTGGCTGAAACCATAGAGGGTGTCAAAGAGAAGAAGTTTCCTGCTGTTCCAGGAACCCTTAAGAAAAAGTGGAGGAATTCCGCAGAGCCTGAGAGAGAAGTTTGCCCAAAAGATGCTTTGAAAGGCAAGGAGGAAGTTTTTGTATGAAAAAAAATGAAGCACTATCACAAGGAATATAGACAAATGTACAGAGCTGAAATTAAAATAGCTAGGATGGCAAGAAAAGCTGGCAACTTTCTATGTACCCGCAAACCCAAATTGGCATTTGTCATCAGGATGCTCTGAGCCCAAAGGTCCAAAAGGTGTTGCAGCTTCTTCACCTTCGTCAAATCTTCAATGGAAACTTTGTGAAGTTCAAAAAGGATTCAATTAACATGCTGATGATTGTAAAACCATATATTGCCTGGGGGTACCCAAAGCCGAAGTCAGAAATGACCTAATCTGCAAGCGTGGTTATGGCAAAATCAATGAGAAGTGAGTTGCCTTGACAGGTAACACTTTGATTGCTCGATCTCTTGGTAAATACAGTATAATCTGCAGGGAGGATCTTGTTAATGAGACCTATACTGTTGGAAAACGCTTCAAAGAAACAAATAACTTCATGTGGCCCTTCAAATTATCCTCTCCAAGAGGTGGAATGAAGAAAAAGACCACCCATTTTGTAGAAGGTGGAGATGCTGGCAACAGGGAGGACCAGATCAACAGGCTTCTTAGAAGAATGAACTAAGGTGTCTACTGTGATTATTTTTCTAATCTGATCAGTTAACAAAGAGTACGTGCTTTCAAATTGAAATAGATGAGTAAATAAAATATCATATTTAAAGGAAAAATTTATAATAAAGATTATAATGGCTGTATTCATTTCCTATGGCTGCTATAACAAGTTACCACAAATTTAGTGGCTTAAAACAACAGAAATGTATTCCCTCACAGTCTCCTGGAAGCCATAAGTTTGAAATCAAGCTGTCAGTAGGGCCATGCTTCCTTCAGAGATTTCAGGAGAGAATCCATTCCTTGCTTCTTCCAGCTTCTGGTGGCTGCTGGCATTCCTCGGCTTGTAGCCACAATCTGTGTCTGTCTTCACAGTACCTCCTCTGTGTGTCTGTAGTCTCCCCCCTGCCTCTTTCTTATAAAGACACTTGTGATGGCATTATGTCCCACTTGGACAATCCAGGATAACCTCCTAAGCTCAAGATCCTCAACTTGGGCTGGGCATGGTGCTTCATGCTTGTAATCCCAGTACTTTGGGAGGTGAAGGCAGGCAGACTGCTTGAGCCCAGGATTTCAAAACCAGCCTGGGCAACATGGTGAAACCCCGTCTCTACCAAAATACAAAAAATTAGCCAGGCAAGGTGTCAGGCACCTGTGGTCCCAGCTACTCGGGAGGTTGAGGTGGGAGAATCACCTGAGCCCAGGAGGTGAAGGTTGCAGTGAGCCAAGATTGTGCCACTGCACTCCAGCCTGGGCAACAGAGCAAGACTCTCTCTCGGAAAAAAAATCCTCAACTTAATTACATCTGCAAAAATCTTCTTTCCAAATAAAGTTACATTTATAGGTTCCAGGAATTAGGAACTGATATCTTTGGGGGACCATTATTCAGCCAAGTATAATTGCCTTTACAGTGTTCTAAAAAACATATGTAACTTAATTATTATAAAATAATAATATAAATATAAACTAATAATAAAATTAACAAATACATCTACAAAAATTTTACAATTGAAATGACTGATGAAAATATATATGGATTGTGATATTGATGATTTTTAATGTGTGAGGAACTAAAATCTGAAACTAAAAAGTTGATTACTAAAATCTAGTAAGACTCTAGGCCAGACGTGGCTTGTGCCTATAATCCCAGCACTTTGGGAGGCCGAGGCAGGAGGCTCACTTAAACCCAGGAGTTTGACACAAGCCTGCACAACATAGGGAGACCCTGCCTCTACAAACAAAAAATTTAATAATTAGCCAGACGTGATGGCACATTCCTGCGGTCTCAGCTACTTGGCGGGCTGAGGTGGGAGGATTGCTTGAGCCCAGGAGGTCGGGGCTGCAGTGAGCCCTGTTCGTGCCACTGCACTCCAGCCTGGGTGGCATGGCAAGACTCTGTCTCAAAAAATAAAAAATAAAAAAAAACTATTAAGACTCTTGTTGAAGTGCTGCAACCTATTTGCAGCAATAATTTATCAGGTACATTTGCAGATAGCTCATGAATCTCAGGACATATTAATTTTGTCAACAATGGCCACCATTAAAGAATGTAGCTTCCCAAAATTAAAATTTATTAAGAACTACTTAGCGCCTCTGCCCGGCCACCCACCGTCTGGGAAGTGAGGAGCGCCTCTGCCCGGCCGCCCCGTCCGGGAAGAATTGAGGAGCGCCTCTGCCTGGCCGCCCCGTCCGGGAAGAAGTGAGGAGCGCCTCTGCCCGGCCGCCCCGTCTGGGAGGTGAGGAGCGCCTCTGCCCGGCCACCCATCGTCTGGGAGGTGAGGAGCGCCTCTGCCCGGCCACCCATCGTCTGGGAGGTGAGGAGCGCCTCTGCCCGGCTGCCCCATCTGGGAAGTGAGGAGTGCCTCTGCCCGGCCACCCATCGTCTGGGAAGTGAGGAGCGCCTCTGCCCGGCCACCCATCGTCTGGAAAGTGGGGAGCGCCTCTGCCCGACCACCCATCGTCTGGGAAGTGAGGAGCGCCTCTGCCCGGCCACCTATCGTCCGGGAAGAAGTGAGGAGCGTCTCTGCCTGGCCGCCCCGTCCGGGAAGAAGTGAGGAGCGCCTCTGCCCGGCCGCCCCATCTGGGAAGTGAGGAGCGCCTCTGCCCGGCCGCCCCGTCCGGGAAGAAATGAGGAGCGCCTCTGCCTGGGCGCCCCATCCGGGAAGAAGTGAGGAGCGCCTCTGCCCGGCCGCCCCATCCGGGAAGAAGTGATGAGCGCCTCTGCCCGGCCACCCATCGTCTGGGAAGTGAGGAGCACCTCTGCCCGGCCACCCACCGTCTGGGAAGTGAGGAGCGCCTCTGCCCGGCCGCCCCGTCCGGGAAGAAGGGAGGAGCGCCTCTGCCCGGCCGCCCCGTCCGGGAAGAAGTGAGGAGCGCCTCTGCCCGGCCGCCCCGTCGGGAAGAAGTGAGGAGCGCCTCTGCCCGGCCGCCCCGTCCGGGAAGAAGTGAGGAGCGCCTCTGCCCGGCCGCCCCGTCTGGGAGGTGAGGAGCGCCTCTGCCCGGCCACCCATCGTCTGGGAGGTGAGGAGCGCCTCTGCCTGGCCACCCATCGTCTGGGAGGTGAGGAGCGCCTCTGCCCGGCCACCCATCGTCTGGAAAGTGAGGAGCGCCTCTGCCTGGCTGCCCCATCTGGGAAGTGAGGAGTGCCTCTGCCCGGCCACCCATCGTCTGGGAGGTGAGGAGTGCCTCTGCCCGGCCACCCATCGTCTGGGAAGTGGGGAGCGCCTCTGCCCGACCACCCATCGTCTGGGAAGTGAGGAGCGCCTCTGTCCGGCCACCTATCGTCTGGGAAGAAATGAGGAGCGTCTCTGCCTGGCCGCCCCGTCTGGGAAGTGAGGAGCCCCTCTGCCCGGCCGCCCCGTGTCTGGGTAGAAGTGAGGAGCTCCTCTGCCTGGCCGCTCCGTCTGGGAGGTCTACCACGGAGGCCAGAAGCAATGTGGGGGCTGGACGTGGTGGCTCACGCCTGTGGTCCCGGCACTCTGGGGGGCGAGGCGGGTTGATCACTTCGGGCTAGGAGTTCGAGACCAGTCTGGCCAACTTGGCGAAACATGAAGAGTACAACAGACAAACCAACCAACCAACTCAATGACAACAAAACAGGTCTACCCTGGAGTCATACTCTAATTTTTTCTATTTTCCTCCCTTTCTGATCCTTTATCCCACTTTCTTTTTCTTCCTCTTCCTTCTCCCTCTTCTTTGTCAAATAGAGGATTGAGTTATTATCACTGATCCATATAAAGTCCCTCTCTCATTTATTTTAACTCCCACCCCCATTTCTATTCCCCGACTTCCCATGTGCAACCTTCCTAATATGTTTGATACGCATCTTTTTGTTTGTATGTATTTTTAGAAAATGTTTATTGCTTTTGTATGCAAAAAAAATTAATAAAAAAAACTACTTAATATGTACAATGTTAAAAGACTGTCATATATAGTGACAAGCAAGCAAGCAAGCATTGAAACTGCCATAAAGAATTTTGTTTTGATAAAAGCAAAATGTGAAACTATTTTATAATAAATTATTATATCCTGGTGGCTTTGAGTTCCTAGTTGTGATTAAATTTTGGGATTGTCTATACTTTTGTGTTCAATATTTGATTTGTACAATTTATGCAAAATGAGTATATGGGTTTTGTAACCATTCTTATTGGAAAATAAATAGAATATTAATTGTTTTCTTCTACTGGAGGAAGAAATAGGGCTTTTTGTTTGTATTGTTTTATTTTCACACAGGAATAATATGGCCTAGCAGTGGCTCTGTTTGAAACAGATTTTTCATTTGGCTTCCATGACTCCACACAGTTTTCCTTTGGCATCCTTGGTTTCTGTTTGTCTCTTTTGCCAGTTTCTCCTCTTCTTTCATGTTATGAAATATGGGAATGCTTTAGGACTCAGGCCCTGGGCAGTTTCACTTTTCTATCTGCATTCACTCCCTGGGTGATTTCATCCAGCTTCGTGGCAGTAAATCCCCAGCCCTGACCTCTACTTTGAACTCTAGACTCATATTTCCATTGCCTACTCACTGTCTCCATTTGGATGATCTAATCTCAAACTCAATATGACCCAAATTGGGCACCTAATCTTTTCACCCAATGCACACATCAAGCCAGTTCTTCCTAAACAAACTGAGAGGCAAGGAGGTTTGATTGATCTGTGTGAATACTGAAATCATCAAGTCTAAAAACCTTGGAGTTGTGCTTCACTTCCTCTCCTTCTCTTACACTTTGTATCAGGGCAACCAACAAGTCCTGTCAGTTCTACACAAGTCCAGAACCAATGCTCCTCTCACCTTCTCCCCTGCTGCTACCCTGGCCTAAGCCACATTGTCTCTCACCAGGATCACTGCCAATAGCTCCTCACCTGGGGTATCCACTTCTATTCTTTCCTTTATGCAGTCTATTCTCTACAAAGGAGCCAGAGTAATTCTTTTAAAACACAAATGAGATAATGTCCTTCACCTGCTCTCAACTCTCCAATGGCTTTCCATCATATTTATAATAAAATTCAAAGGACTTAGATAGACTACTAGGCCCTACAATATCTGACCCTTGCCTACTTTCAAGCTTTATTTTCTTTTTTTTTAACCTTTATTTTAAGTTCAAGGGTACATGTGCAAGTTTGTTATATAGGTAAGCTCGTGTCATTGGAGTTTGTTGTACAGATTATTTCATCACCCCGATATTAAGCTTAGTGCCTACTAGTTATTTTTTTCTGATCCTCTCCCTCCTCCTGCATCCTCTCTCCATCCTCCACTAGGCCCCCTGGTATCTGTTGTTCCCCTCTATGTCTCCATGTGTTCTCACCATTTAGCGCCCACTTATAAGTGTAAACATGCAGTATTGGTTTTCTGTTTCTGCATTAGTTTCATAAGATGATGGCATCCAGCTCCATCCATGTCCTGCAAAGGACATGATCTTGTTCCTTTTTATGGCTGCATAATATTCCATGGTGTCTATGTACCACATTTTCTTTATCCAATCTGTCATTCATGGACTTTTAGGTTGATTCCATGTCTTTGCTATTGTGAATAGTGCTACAATGAACATACACGGGCATGTGTCTGTATGACAGAATGATTTCTCTTCCTTCGGGTATATATCAGTAATGGGTTTGCTGGGTCGAATGGTAGTTCTGTTTTTAGCTCTTTGAGGAATTATCGCACTGCTTTCCATAATGGCTGAACTAATTTACACTCCCACCAACAGTGTATAAGCGATCCCTTTTCTCTGCAACCTCGTCAGCATCGGTTATTTTTGGCTTTTTAATAATATTCATTCTGACTGGTGTGAGATGATAGATATCTCATTGTGGTGTTCATTTGCATTTCCCTAATCATCAGTGATGTTGAGGTTTTTTTCATGTGTTTCTTGGCTGCATGTATGTCTTCTTTTGAAAAGTGTCTGTTCATGTACTTTGCCCACTTTTAAATGAGGCTGTTTTTTCCTTGTAAATTTGTTTAAATTCTTTATAGATGCTGAATATTAGACCTTTGTCAGATGCATAGTTTGCAAAAATTTTCTCCCATTCTGTAGGTTGTCTGTTTACTCTGTTGATAGTTTCTTTTGCTGTGCAGAAGCTCTTTAGTTTAATTAGATCCCATTTGTCAGTTTTTGCTTTTGTTGCAATTGCTTTTGGTATCTTCATCGTGAAATCTTTGCCCCTTCCTAAGTCCAGAATGTCAAACCCTATTTTCTACTACACTTCTCTTTGGTTGGTCTGTTCCAGACCCACTGGCCTCCTTGCATGCATGCAGGTCCCAACCTCAGGGCCTTTGCACTTTCTTCTTCTTTTTTTTTTTTAGACAGAGTCTTGCTCTGTCGCCTAGGCTGGAGTGTGGAATGCAGAGGTGCAATTTCGGCTCACTGCAACCTCTGCCTCCCAGGCTCAAGCAATTCTGCCTCAGCCTCCCGAGTAGCTGGGATTACAGGTTATAACCACCATGCCCGGCTAGTTTTTTTGTATTTTTAGTAGAGACAGGATTTCACCATGTTGACCAGACTGGTCTCGAACTCCCAACCTCAGGTAATCTGCCCACCTCGGCCTCCCAAAGTGCTGAGATTACAGGCGTGAGCCATCACACCTGGCCTGCACTTGCTTTTCTTTCTGTTCATAAAATATTATTTCTTCCAAAAGCCTTCTTTTTGACCATACTATTGAAAATCCACCATCACTCTTTCTCTCTTTTTTTTACTTATCATTATAGCATTTATCACTAACCTGATATTACATTACATATTTAATTGTTTATTTGTTAGTAGGTCCCACTATAAAGTAAGTTTCATGATAGCTAGGGCTTTGTTTTGTTTACTGCTGTACCCTCAGTGTCAAAAAAATGCCTAGCACATAAAAGGCATTCATTAAAAGCTTGTTGAATGAATGATAAATGCCATGTCCATGACCTCCTCTATGTTAGTGCTATTGTGGGTGTATTGGGAAATTGTGGGAGACTTTTTCTTTTTAAATTATGTATTTCAGTAGCATTTCATTTTATACAGTAAGAATGTATTGACTTTTTAACCAGAACAAAACAATTGTAAGATGATACATCCCTGTATGACATGAAAAGGAGAAAAAGGTCATAACATAGACACTATTTTAGTGTCTGAGTGTGTATAGAAAAACTTCTGAAAAGACATACATCAAAATGTTAATAGTTATGAACTACTGATATGCCCAACAACATGGATTAATCTCATGGATGTAATTTTGAACAAAAGAGGACAGACATAAAAGAGTAAATACTGTATAATTCCATGCAGATAAAGTTCAAAAACTGGTAAAACTAATCTACAATGATACAAATCAGAATAGTGGTTCTTTCTGGTGAATGGTATAGACTGTGGAGGGGCACAAGGGCACTGTCTGTGTTGATGGCAGTATTCTGGGTGATGAGTACACAAGTCTATTTATATGTAAAAATTCATTAAGATTTACAGTATGCAAGTTATCCTTTAATAAAAAAATAAAAGCCAGGCATGGTGGCTCACGCCTGTAATCCCAGCACTTTGGGAGGCTGAGGTGGGTGGATCACGAGGTCAGGAGATTGAGACCATCCTGGCCAACATAGTGAAACCCATCTCTACTAAAATTACAAAAAAATTAGCCGGGCATGATGGTGTACACCTGTAATCCCAGCTACTCAGGAGGCTGAGGCAGGAGATTCTCTTGAACCCGGGAGGCGGAGGTTGCAGTGAGCTGAGATCACGCCACTGCATTCCAGCCTGGGTGGCACAGTGGGACTCCATCTCAAAAAAAAAAAAAAAAACAAACCTAAAAATAAAAATAAAAACACTGCAGTGAGCTATGATTGTGCTACTGCACTCCAGCCTGGACAACAACAGTGGGAATATATCTCTAAAATAAATAAATGAATACAAACAAAATGTTAGTAATACTCATCTCTGCGTGGTGGTATTATGATTGCTTATTATTCTATTTTGTTGTTCTTGTGTTTTGTTTGTTTGTTTGTTTGAAACAAGGTCTCACTCTGTCACCTAGGCTGGATTGCAGTGGCATGATCTTGGCTCACTGCAACCTCTACCTCCTGGGTTCCAGTAATTCTCCAGCCTCCACCTCCCAAGTAGCCAAGATTGCAGGTGTGTGCCACCATGCTCAGCTAACTGTATTATTCTATTTTTTATACATATATATATATATATATACACACACACACACATATATGTAAAACTTTTTTATTATACTTTAAGTCCTAGGGTACATGTGCACAACATGCAGGTTTGTTACATATGTTATTATTCTATCTATTCTTTATATCTTTCTTTGTTGCCTATTGCTTGTCATAAGAAAGTGTTACTTTTGTAAGCAGGGAAAAGAAATGCCATGGTGTTTGCACAAGAATGAAGTGCTTTGAGACTCATAGGATATATAGCTTTAATTCACGCACTCCTAGAATTGGTGATATTCTGGGAAGAGGAAGACCAATTTGTGTTGCCACAGTCCAGGCAAGGGAGAAGAGGACCTGGGCTGCAGCCGTGAGATGCAAATGAGGAAACAAAAACCCAGACTGATAAAGGGGGTAGGCTTGACAGAAAATGGGTATCAAAGAAAGTAAATGTTGTCAGCAAACGGATGTTGAATGGGAAGAGAGAAGGAAGAATCTAGATGATTCTTTACTTTCTGGTTCAGCTGAATGAAATGCAGAACTGCCATTCAGTAGGCCTGGGAAAGAAGGGAAAGGGGGTCCAGGGAAAGACTCTGAGTATGTTTTCAAATCTGTCAAGTGTAGGGTATCTATGGGCTATCCAAATGGAGGTATCCAGAAGAAATTGGATATATTAGAATCTGGAACTCAGGAGAAATATCTGGAAATGTGTTTCGAGAGTCATTTCCATACAAGTAGTAGTTGAGGTCATGTGTATGAATGAAATTCCTTAGGGAGTATGTTCCTCCGTGGTTCCAAAACTCAATATGCATCAGAATCACCTGAAGATTTTAATAAAAATGAAAATTCTCTGGGGGTGGGAGGCAAGGGGAGGGTGAGCATTAGGACAAATACCTAATGCATGCCGGGCTTAAAACCTAGATGATGGATTGATAGGTGCAGCAAACCACCATGGCACATGTATACCTACGTAACAAGCCTGCGTGTTCTGCATAGGTATCCCAGAACTTAAAGTAAAATAAAAAAAAGAAAATTCTCCACCACCAACTTCCAATATTCTGTTTCAATAATACAACAACAATAACTAATAATAATAATACAGAATTTTTGGAGGAGTCCTTACTTTGTCATAGGCACCATTTTAAGCATCATATAACCATTATCTCATGCAGTTGCCCAAGTAGCCCTATGAGGTAGGTACAATCTGCATTTTTAGCAAGCAGCGCAAGAGATTATGATCCACTTTAAGCAACATTGGTATTTTCAGATGACAAAAGATAGAAGCTAAAATGATGATGAACACCAACATTCAGTAGGAAGCTTGAGTAAAATGAGCCAGAGAGCAGAATGAGATGGAATCACAAAGCAGGTAGGAGGGTCCGGGTGCGGTGGCTCAGGCATGTAATCCCAGCGTTTTGGGGGGCTGAGGTGGGCAGATCGCTTGAGCTCAGGAGTTCAAGATCAGCCTGGGCAACATGGTAAAAACCTAGCTCTACAAAAAATACAAAAATTAGTCAGGCATGGTGGCATGCGCCTGTGGTCCCAGCTACTTGGGAGACTGTGGTGGAAGGATTGCCTGAGCTTAGGAGGCAGAGGTTGCAGTAAGCTGAGATCACGCCACCGCACTCCAGCCTGGACGACATACCAAGACTCTGTCTCAAAAAAAAAAAAAAAAATTAGGAGGAATACTAGAGCAAGTTCATGGGACATGCATTCGTTTTCCCTTTCACACACTCTCTCTCTCTCTTCATTTCAAGTTACGAGTACAGGTAAGGCATTCACTTTAGCTCCTTCTACTTTCTTCCTTTACTCAGGTAACCACTACTGTGAGGTTGAGGTGTATTCTAACAGTAGGTTTTATATTTGTGTTTGAAAAAAATGAAATATAATTTACATATAGCAAAATTCACAGATCTGAAAGTACAGTTCAACCAGTTTTTACAAATGCACTCACTCAGGTAACTCAAATCAAGATATGAACTTTTCCATCACCCCAGAGAGTTCCTTCATGCCCTGTCCCAGTTAATCCCATGTCCTCCCCACTGAAGTAACCACTGATCTGATTTCTATCACTATAGATTAGTCTTTCCTATTCCATAACATCAGATAAATGGGAATTTATAGTATGTACTTCTTTTTACCTGACTTCTTTCATTCAACATGATATTTTTGAAATTCATCCATGTTGCATACATCAGTAGTTAATTCATTTTTATCAGTGAATAGTATTTGATTGTATGAATATACCATAGTTTATCTATTCTTCTGGTGAGGGACATCTGCTCTGTTTCTAGCTTGGGGCCCTTATGAATAAAGCTGCTATGATTGTCCTTATACAAGACTTTTTGTAAACTTAAGCTTTCATTTCTATGGAATACATACCTAGAAGTAGGATTGCTGTGCTGTAAAATATGTACATGTTTAACTTTTTAAGAAACTGTCAGTTTTCCAAACTGATTACATCATTTTATACTCCTATTGGCATACATGAAAATTTCAGTTGTTTTACATCTTTGCCAACATTTGGTGTTATGATTCTTTTTTATTTTAGCTATCCTTGTGTGTAGTGATATTTCATAGTTTTAATTTTAATCTCTCTGTTGGCTAACAACGTCGAGCACCTTTTCATGTGTTTATTGGCCACTCACATATCTTCTTTCAGAAATGCATTTAAATGCTTTGCCCTTTTTTAAAAGTTGGTTTCTGTTTATATTATTTAGTTATGGGAGTTCTTCATGCATTTTGAATACAAAACTTTTGTCAGGTGCATGTAGTGTAGATATTTCTCCCAGTGAGCTAAATATTAAGATCATTGAACTCATGGAGATAGAGAGTAGAAGGATAGTTACCAAAGGCTAGGACAGGAGTTGGAGGGGGAGGGGGAGATGGTTAATGAATACAAAAAAATAGTTTGAAAGAATGAATAAGACCTAGTATTTGCTAGCACAACAGAATTACTATAGTAAAAAATAATTTAATAGTTCACTTTAAAATAACTAAAAGAGGCTGGGTGCAGTGGCTTATGCCTGTAATCTCAGCACGTTGGGAGGCCAAGGTGGGAGGACTGCTTGAGCCCAGGAGTTCAAGACCAGTCTGGGCATAGGGAGACCCTGTCTTTACAAAAATAAAATTTAGCTAGGCGTAGTAGCACACAACTGCAGTCTCAGCTACTTGAGAGGCTGAGGTGGGAGGATCGCTTGGGCCCAGGAGGTCAAGGCTGCCGTGAACCATGATCACACCACTACACTCCAGCCTGGGTGACAGAGTGAGATCCTGTCTCAAAATAATAACTTAAAAAGTATAATTGGATTATTTGAAACACAAATGATAAATATTTGAGGTGATGAATACCCTGTTTATCCTGATGTGATTAATATATGTCGCATGCCTGTATCAAAATATCTCAGGTATCCCACATATATACCAACTATGTACCCACAAAAATTAAAAACAAAAATTTAAAAATATATAAAAAATATATATTTCTCCCAGTGTTTGGCTTGCTTATTTAAGGTATCTTTTGATGAGCATTCGTTTTTCCATTTTGATGAAGTCCAATTTATCAATTATTTTTCTCTGCAATTAGTATATTGTGTGTCCTAAGTAGTCATTGACTATTCCAAGGTCATACAGAAATTCTTCTGTTTTTGGCCTTGGGCAGTGGCTCACACCTGTAATCCCAACACTTTGGGAGGCCGAGCTGGGTGGATCACTTGAGGTCTAGAGTTCGAGAACAGTCTGGCCAAGATGGTGAAACCTCGTCTCTATCCAAAATATAAAAATTAGCCAGGTGTGGTGGCATGTACCTGTAATCCCAGCTACATGGGAGGTTGAGGCAGGAGAATCGCTTAAGCCCAGTGGGCAGAGTTTGCAGTGAGCCGAGATCTTGCCACTGCACTCCAGCCTGGGCAACAGAGTGAGATTCTGTCTCAAAAAAAAAAAAAAAAGAAAAGAAAAGAAAGAAAGAAAGAAAGAAAAAGAAATTCTCCTGTTTTCTTCCAGAGCATTATACCTTTCGTTTTTACCTTTAAGTGTGTAATGCCTCTCAAATTTATTTTGTGTATTGTATTGAGCAGGGAGGTTAAAGATCTAGTATTTTAACTTCCATATAAATATGCAGTTTTTCAAGTAGCCTCTATAGAAATGACTTTCCTTTCCCCTGTCGAATTGCTTTGGGTTGCACACATTCTTAATTTCACTAGGCACTGCCAGATTGCTCATCAGAATGGCTGCACAGGTTTAACCTCACACTAGCAGAATCCAAGGATTTGCTCTCATCCTCTCATATTTTCACAACCACTTGATCATTGAACTTACTTTAAACAATGTGATGGGTCCAGACTTATATCTCGTTGTTTTCATTTGCATTTGTCTGATTACTTGTGAGGTAGAGCATCTCTTCGTACATGTTTAGTCATTTTGGTTTCCCCCTATGTGATTTGCTTATTCAAGTGCTTTGCTCATTTTTCTTTCTTTTTATTGGGACAAAGTCTCGCTCTGTGACACAGGCTGGAGTGCAGTGGCGTGATCTCAGCTCACTGTAACCTCTGCCTCCCAGGTTCACGCGATTCTCCTGGCCTCAGCCTCCTGAGTAGCTGGGATTACAAGCACCCACCACCACATCCAGCTAATTTTTGTATTTTTAGTAGAGACGAATTTTTGCCATGTCGGCCAGGCTGGTCTCAAACTCCTGACCTCAAGTGATCCACCCGCCTCAGACTCCCAAAATGCTGGGATTACAGGCATGAGCCACTGCGCCTGGCCTTTTGCCCAGTTTTCTATGGTGTTGCCAGTCTTTTCAGGTAGTTTTCGAAGAATTCCTTTAAAATTTTGAATATTAGTTTTTGCCAGTTTTATACATTGAAAAGATCTTCTCTCAGCCTGTCACCTGACTGTTAGTATTATCTATGGTATCATTTTTTGGCTTTGGCTATTTAGGCAACTATAAACTTTAACAAGGCAGTCACTGACTTCTACTTCTCGTTTCTTGTAGTTTCCTCTTACATTTATTTCTCTTTGTATCAATCAGTTTTCTTAGCTGCAAGCAAGAGATGACTCTGGATGGTTAATTACAAAGGAAGTTCATAAACTGGATATTGAGGTCACAGGATTGTTGAAAAGGCATGTGTCAATAGTTCACTCATTTTTATTGGTTAGTAGTATTGCATCATATGGATGTACCACAGTTGATTGAACTATTCGCCCATGAAAGGATATATGGGTTGCTTTCAGCTTTTGGTTATTATGAATAAGTAGGTACAAACATTTGTGTATGGGTTTTTGTGTAAGCATAAGTTTCTATTTCTCTGAGATAAATGCCCAAATGTGAAATTGGTAGGCTGTGTGATAGTTGCATGTTTAGGTTTGTAAGAAACCATCAAATTTATTTCCAATGTGACTGTATAATTTTACATTCCCATCAACAACATTCAAGTGATCAGTTTTTCCAAATTCTGGCCAGCATTTGGTGTTCTATTTTTTACTTTAGCCATTTTGATACATGTGTGATATCTCATTATAATTCTAACTTCCATTTACCTGATGGCTAATGATATTGAACATCTTTTCTTGTGCTTATTTGACATCTGGAATGTCTGTTTATATATTTTGCTCATTTTCTAATTGGATTGTTTTCTTACTGTTGAGTTTTGAGAGTTCTTCATGGAATTTTGATACTAGTCCTTTGTCAGATATGGGGTTTGCAAATATTTTCTCCCAGTCTGCCAGTCTATAGCTTGTCTTTTCATCCTCTCCGCACAGGCTTTTGCTGAGGAAGTTTTTAACTTTTATGAGGTCCAATTTGTCAGTTTTTCCTTTTATTGACCATATGTTTGGTGTCTAGTCTAAAATTGCCTTGCCCTAAATCCTAAGAATTCTCTCCTATGCTTTTTATGTTTTACATTTAGGTCAGTGATACATTTTGAATCAATTTTTGCATAAGATGTGAAGTTTAGTTTGAGATTCCTTTTTTGTATATGGATCTTCAATTGTTCCATTGCCATTTGTTAAAAGGCTATCTTTTCTCATTGAATTGTTCTGGTACTTTTGTCAAAAATCAAATGTCAGCTGGGCATGGTGGCTGACACCTGTAATCCCAGCACTTTGGGAGGCTGAGAAGGGCAGATCATTTGAGGTCAGAAGTTCGATACCAGCCTGACCAACATAGTGAAACCATGTCTCTATTAAAAATACAAAAAAATAGCCAGGTGTAGTGGTGCACGTCTGAGGTCACTCTGACAACTGAAGGATGGTGAAGGCAAAGAATTTTATTGAGCAATTAAAATAGCTCTCAGCAGAGAGAAGAGCTGGAAAGGGAATGGGAAGGGCAGGTCATCTTCCCTGAAGTCAGGAGGTCTCTTCCCTGAAGTCAGGCCATCTCTCTCTCTCTACTGACTGAGTCTGGGGTCTTTATAGGTACAGGATGTGGGCAGGGCAGGCCGTAGGTAGTATTGGAAAAGGCAACACTCAATTGGTTAAAAGGCATTATTCAGAAAGAACCAATCAGGAGAGAGCAGGCAAACAGGAATAGAAGTTCTCACTCTGGGCCCCGGGTTTCAGGCTGTTTTGGGTTTGAAGGTGGGGTTTCACCAGGGACCTGCCCCTATCTGCCTAGGCATTTGGCTGCCTCCAGTCACTATCATTATAATGGAATATTACTTAGTCATAAAAATGAATGAAGTAGCAATACAGGCTACATCATGAATGAACCTTTAAAGCATTATGTTAAAAAGACAGACACAAAAGATCACCACTGTATGATTCCATTTTTATTTATTATCCGGAACAGGCAAATCCATAGAGACAGAAAGTACATTAGTGGTTGCCAGGGGCTCAGGGGGAGGGGAGAATGAGGGATTTCTTTCAGGGTTTCTTCATAGGATGTTATTTGGTACAGGGTTTCTAAAGTTGATTGCAGCGATGCTGGCACATGTCTGTGAGTATACTAAAAATCTGAATTGTACCCTTTAAGTGGGCTAATTGTACGATGTGTAAATTATATCTCAATAAAGCTGTTTACATATATATTTACATATATATATTTAAATAAGAGATGGAATCAACATCACCAATACCCTCATATAGCCAAGACAATTTTTTAAGATAAAGAGAACAAATTTTACTCATAAGATATGAAGTCATACTGTAAAGCTATAATAATTAAATAAGTGTGGTGCTGATTTGGGATTAGGTGAGCAAATCACTAGTGCCCAGAAACTAACCCATGCATTTGTGGAAATTTGGTTTGTAATATTTCAAATCAATAGAGAAAGAAGACTGACTCCTTGATAAATGAGACTGAGACAATTTGCTATCTATCTGGAAAAAGGTAAATTTCTACCTCCTACCACACACATACACAAATTTCGGAAGGGATGGATTAAATATTTATATGTATAAAACCCAACTAAAATTGTATTTAAAGAACATGTAAGAGAATATGTTTTTCACCTTGAGGTAAGGAATAGCTCTCTAAAAAGAACCAAAACAAACAAACAAAAAAGCAACCAAAATCATAAACAGTAGCCTTCCTTAAATTGCGTCCCAGAATTAGGCAGATTTACTAAAGTGAACACTGCCAACCCTTTAATGACGAGTGCACCCACCCTCCAGTTCCTGGGAGTGCTGCTGCTAACAGCTTATAACTGCACCCGTCTCCATAGAATTGCACTGAGCTGTTGGGAAATACCTTGTTCTATTAGTTTTCTATTGATGCAGCAACAAATTGCTACAATCTTAGTGACTTAAAAAAAAAAAAAACATACGTATTATCTTACAGTTCTGTAGAAGTCCAACATGGGTCTTTCTGGGCTAAAATTAAGACAGAGGATACAGCAACTAGGTGCCATCTTGGAAGCAGAGATCAAGCCCTCACCATGTCAGAGGCGTTTGAACCAAAGCAACTCCATCTTGAATAGGAGTAGGGTAAAATAAGGCTGAGACCTACTGGGCTGCATTCCCAAGAGGTTAAGGCATTCTTAGTCACAGGATGAGATAAGCGGTTGGCACAAGATACAGGTCATAAAGACCTTCCTGATAAAACAGTTTGCAGTAAAGAAGCTGGCTAAAACCCACCACAACCAAGATGGCAATGAAACTGACCTCCGGTCATCCTCACTGCTACACACCCACCAACACCATGACAGTTTACAAATGCCAAAGCAACATCGGGAAGTTACCCTCTATGGTCTAAAAAGGGGAGGCATGAATAATTTACCCCTTGTTTAGCATATAATCAAGAAATAACCATAAAAATGGGCAGTGCCCTCGGGGCTGCCCTGCCTATGGAGTAGCCATTCTTTTATTCCTTTACTTTCTTCATAAACTTGCTTTCACTTTGCTCTATGGATTCACCTCGAATTCTTTCTTGCACGAGATCCAAGAACCCTCTCTTGGGGTCTGGATCGGGACTCATTTCCAGTAACAACCAGACACCAAACCTGTCCATTCCTTGATCTTGGATTTTCCAGATTCTGGAACCATGAGAAATAAATCTCTGTTGTTTATAAATTACCTAGTCTGTGGTATTTCATTATAACAGCACAGACTAAGACACCAGGTTACCATTACCATTGTGTTAGCTAATTGGCTTTATCCAAGGGAAAAATAAACCTCTCATATCTTTATGACAGGAGGTGATTCTGACACTTGGAGTAAGATGGCGACCAAAGTTAGGCTGCTACCCTCCCACAGGAACTGGGAAATGAGGGTGCTTTCTCCCTTGATATTTACATTTCAAAGAGATGACTCTTAGGTCCATTGTTGAGAAAGACATTTGTGGGTCACAAAGATGGCAAAAGACGTACTTAGTCTGCAAAAGGATTTATGTACATTTAAAAGAGAGGAGAAAGTACTTACAATTATAAGTTTTCTCAAGTAAATGTTCTGGAAAAAAAGGAGGGGAGAGAAATCTCATACCTTATTTTCAATGGGGGTAATTAAGCCTCTCATTGTTAATTTGTATCTGTCCTTACAATCTCCTGCCTGTGTTACTATAAAATAGTAACGTGCACATTTTTTTAGTTATCTTTATTCTGGTTTTTTTCCCTTTCTCTGGGCAGTTGTAGCCATCTAAAATCAGCAAATCTGTAGTAAAATACAAAGCAAAGCAATTATTAGAAGCATGATAGAACATCAGAATTACTAAATTTGTAGAAAGTGAATTTTTTAGAAATTTTTATCTGCCTTGGGGAAATAACCTTTGAATATATTATACTAATGCTGAATAGTTAAATCAGATTTTTAAAAGATATTTGAAATACACTTTTATTCTGATTCTAAACAAAAAGGAATGGCAATGATAGTAACAAACAAAATTTCCCCACTGAACAACATAAGGATGTTTTACATACTCATACCAAATCTCTATGCCAGTTAGGCACAACTGAATATTGTGATGTGACAGTAGCAGCCTTACATTTGAAACTCAAGAAGAAATCAACTGCATTCCCAAACAGCTAAATATGCAGGTCCAAACAATGAAGGTATTTTTTAAACTGTCACATTCACTCCAAAGCCCATTCATCTCCTTCAGCATCCCACAGATGGAGTACATGTTGCCTTTAGCTAGATAATAAAGTGGCACACACAGTGCACCACTTGACATCACAGAACTGCTGCCTATAAAACTAAACTTTTGACACTGGGCTCCAGCTTCATTCTCACAGGTCATCATCCTCATCTGGGACAGCAGTTGTCTAAGCAACCTCTAAATCACGCTCATACTACCCTGCCAAATTTGGGTCCATGACAACCTCTGGTGAGGCAAGAGCAGGCATGGCAACACATTCCAAGTTAGGGTCTCCAATGAGCTGTCTAGCAAGCCAGAGGAAGGGCTTTTCAAAGTTGTAGTTACTTTTTGGCATTTATGGCAGAAATGTCATAATACTGAAGATTCTTCTTTCAGTAGAAGACAGTAGATTTTTCCTTCACTTTCCCATCCTTAATATCCATTTTGTTGCCATACAACATGAGGATGTTTTCACATATTCATACCAGATCTCTATGCCAGTTAGGCACATTCTTGTAAATAACTCAAGATGTTACATCAAACGTTATAATGGCACACTGGGCTTGAATATAATAGCCATTTCTCAGTATACCAAATTTCTCCTGGCCAGCTGTATCTCATACAGTGAACTTAATAAATCCTCTGTTGGTGTGGAATACAAGGTGATAAACTTCAACACCTAAGGTGGCTACACACTTCTCAAATTCACTGGTCAAATGACATTTCATGAATGCAGTTTTTCCAGTACCACCATCGCCAACCAATACCAATTTGAACTGGACTTGGGGCTCTCCTTGGGCAGCCACCACCATTATGTTCCTTCCAGAAGTGTCTCTGTTTTTATCCAGCTGAGGCTGAAAAGATGGCAGAAGCCCAGAGACTTGATTAGCAATGAAAAAATGTTTTAGTCATACATTAATTTTATAAATTGTTGTGATGTCTTTATTACTTGCACTTTCAAATAATTAACTATGGAGCATTATTTTGTAGTTCCTCATGAAGTCTTGCCCAATCCAGGCCTATAGAGTAGCTTAACTCAGGACCCTGCTAATTTCAAATTTTAATTAACAGTTTTTCTTTGATGCCCCAATAAATTTCTCCCGAGTTTCCATCAATTACATGAGTAACATCACATTTACATGGTAATTTAGGCCGTTCAGTGATTGCCTCATCTTCCTAAATAACTTTGTTTTAAGATGAGAAGTAGAAAGAAATCCATGGCTATCAACTAGTTAAAAGTCTTACGAGGCACTGACTTTAGAGTACGGATTGAACTCCTAGTGTTTAATGTGCACAACTTTAATTTGCTTTGTGTTTGGTTTTTGGTTTTTTGTTCGTTTTTTTTTTTTTTTTTTTTTTTTTTTTTTTTTTTTTTGAGACAAGGTCTCACTCTGTCGCCCAGGCTGGAGTGCAGTGGCATGATCATAGCTCACTGAAACCTCAAACTCCTGGGTTCAAGCAATTCTCCCACCTCAACCTCCCAAGTAGCTGGGACTATAGGCACACACCACCACACCCAGCTAATTTTTGTATTTTTGTAGGGATGAGGCCTCGCTGTGTTGCCCAGGCTGGTCTTAAACTCCTGGGCTCAAGCGATCCACCTGCCTTGGCCTCCCAAAGGGCTGGCATTACAGGTTTGAGCCACCATGTCCAGCCAACTTTAGTGTTTTAAGCCTTAAGGAAAAATCCATCTTATGGGCCATTTTTTCCATTGGTCTAAATAGTTATATAATTAAAACAGTCAGCTAAATCTCTATAAATAACAGGCATCCACCTTTGTTTATCCACCCATACTGGAGAAAACCTGCCTCCCAATGTTAGTAGTGACACTATATCTGTCTTTTGTAGTTGCTAGTAATCTGTAGGTGCCAGATTTCTGTTCATCTGTTAATTAGATATTTTTCTTTTCTATGTCATTCTCTCAATCAAGCCAGTTAATAAAATATTGTTGTGTCGGCCGGGCGCGGTGGCTCAAGCCTGTAATCCCAGCACTTTGGGAGGCCGAGGCGGGCGGATCACGAGGTCAGGAGATCGAGACCATCCTGGCTAACACGGTGAAACCCCGTCTCTACTAAAAATACAAAAAATTAGCTGGGCGTGGTGGCGGGCGCCTGTAATCCCAGCTACTCAGGAGGCTGAGGCAGGAGAATGGCATGAACCCGAGAGGTGGAGCTTGCAGTGAGCCGAGATCGTGCCAGTGCACTCCAGCCTGGGGGACAGAGAAAGACTCCGTCTCAAAAAAAAAATAAATAAATAAAAATAAAAAATAAAATATTGTTGTGTTAAAGTTAGAACTTGAGTACCTGGATGCATACTAATTACTTTAACTTTGTTATTATCAAAAATTACTAATGAGGATGATCTCAGTTGTACTCAGCCAGTAATCCAGAGCATATCCACAACGGGAGTACAATTTAGAGCTCATTGGAAATATGTGGTTGGAGGAACCATTACTGGGAATGCAGAAATTTGGTGTAATAATAATGTTTGCTTTCCAATAAATGTGATTCTTTATTGTGGTGATTCAAATAACCTCTGCCTGAGTAGTACTATGAAAATAGCAATCATTTTTTTAGAATACATCTTTTTGAGGCAAGAGAATCATTAGAACCTGGGAGGCGGAGGTTGCAGTGACCGAGATCATGCCATTGCACTCCAACACTCCAGTCTGGGGGACAGAGTGATACCGAGTCTCAAAAAAAATTTTTTAAAAATAAAGAATACCTCTTTTCAGTTGAGTTCAGTACCATTATCCATTACTCTAGCGAAGTTCTTTGTGGGAACTGTCTAGTCCTCCTGCGGTGCTGGCTTCACATAGAAAGCATGAATCCAGCTATGGTTCTCCTTCACTTTGATAGCAGTATGAGTGATCAGCAGCACCTGAAAGGGTCTCTCCCAATGGAGTGACAACCTGTCTTTCCTTTGAAATACCTTTATGTGGATGAAGTCTCCTATTCTATAAGGGTGGCAGACTGACTCAGGCAAGTCCTTATGACTGTAAGTCTCAGGGTTTCTAGGGAAAAGAGAAGGCCTTTTAACTATTGAACATGTTTATGAGAGGATTCAGTTAAATTGGGAACAGAACATGGTCTCAGACCCAAGTTCATAGGCCTGCCAACCATAAGTTCAAAGGGAGAGATACTATGCTTGCCTGCTTGCAGGGGTCACTCTAATTTTTGATAAGGTTAGTGGCAAAGCTCTAAGCCATTTTAACATGTTAGATTACTAAATCTTGGCCAAGCAGTTTTTTAAGAGTTTGATTCATTCACTCTACTTGTCCAAAGGACTCAGGCTTATAGGAATCTGCATACATTTGGCATAATTCCTGGGCAACAGTAGAAGTAAAATGACTTCCTCTGTCCTACTCAATGTGCTCTGGTATCCCAGAAGTGGAAATTGTGAGTTTTTTTTTTTTTTTTTTTGAGACGGAGTCTCGCTCTGTCACCCAGGCTGGAGTGCAGTGGCGCAATCTCGGCTCACTGCAAGCTCCGCCTCCCGGGTTCACGCTGTTCTCCTGCCTCAGCCTCTCCGAGCAGCTGGGACTACAGGCGCCCGCCACCACGCCCGGATAATTTTTTGCATTTTTAGTAGAGACGGGGTTTCACCGTGGTCTCGATCTCCTGACCTCGTGATCCGCCCGCCTCGGCCTCCCAAAGTGCTGGGATTACAAGCGTGAGCCACCGCGCCCAGCCGAAATTGTGAGTTTTAAGAGAACCTTTACCACTGCCTGAACATCAGCTTTTTATTTTTATTTTATTTTAAGTTCTAGGATACATATGCAGAACGTGCATGTTTGTTACATAGGTATACACATGCCATGGTGGTTTGCTGTACCTATCAACCCATCATCTAGGTTTTAAGCCCTGAATGCATTAGGTATTTGTCCTAATGCTCTCTCTCCCCTTGCCCCCCACCCCCCCAACAGATCCCACTGTGTGATGTTCCCCTCCCTGTGTCCACGTGTTCTCATTGTTCAACTCCCGCTTATGAGTGAGAACATGTGGTGTTTGGTTTTCTGTTCCAAACATCAGCTTTTTAAATTTTATTTGATTGTGGTAAGAACATTTAACAAGAGATCTACCCTCTTAACAAATTTTTGAGAGTACAATATAGTATTACTGGTTATAGGCACAATGTTGTACAGTAGACTTTTAGAGTTTATTCATCTTGCTTAACTGAAGATCAGCTTTTGAAGACAGAAAGATTTCAGGCCATCCAAATGTCACACATACCAAAACTAGACAATATCGCTTACCGAAATCTAACTGCCACCACGTTCCTGGTAAAGCTGGTTAGAGATAACTTCCTGTGCTTATATTTGGAGTGGCCCGTAAAGAATAGCACATCAATAGCATACATTACATAGCATATCTCTTTAATATGTTGTGAATAACTTTATCTTTTTGGTAGGCCTAGTAGGGGTCTAATGCCTTTAAAATTCGTCTTTTGTTCAGATCATTTTGTCGATGACACAACACCACTAACCAAGCAAATTGGGACTGAAGTATAGGAATTACTGTTAGGTAATTCCCACAGTCCAATCAAATTTCTTTTAGCTCCTTTTTCAATTCATTTGCTCATTTATTTTTGTGAAGCACATTTTAAAAAATGAACAAAAGCTTCTTGTTGTATTAAAAATAGAGCTTCTAAGTTTGGAGCCAGCCATGTTTTAGAAGCAGCTTTTGGCAGGGCGCGGTGGCTCACGTCTATAATCCCAGCACTTTGGGAGGCTGAGGCAGGCGGATCACCTGAGGTCAGGAGTTCGAGACCAGCCTGGCCAACATGGCGAAACCCTGTCTCTACTAAAAGTACAAAAATTAGCTGGGTGTGATGGCACATGCCTGTAGTCCCAGCTACTCAGAAGGCTGAGGCGGAAGAATCGCTTGAACCCAGGAGGCGGAGGTTGCAGTGAGCCAAGATCGTGCCATTGCACTCCAGCCTGGGTGACACAGAAAGACTTCATCTAAAAAATAAAAATAAAAAATAAATAAAAGCAGCTTTTACAGCTCTATCAGCAAAATGAATTACTAGTATCTGAGAAAGCAGATGTAAAGTCCCTAACAAATCAGCTATCAATTTTCCATGTGATTTTTTTAGTTGTTATTGAAGTCAAAAATCCTCTATTTAAAAAAATGTTCTCTGTTGCATGACAGACATCAAACATATGTTTATTATGTATATAGTTTTATGTTTATTTTTAGTCCAGAACTAATAATTGCAGTTCTACTAACTGGTATTAACTCATCTGCTTATGCAGACTTAATTGCAGATAAAGCATAAGCTTCCAAAGCTGCATGATAAGTCACTGCAGCTAGGAAGCTTTTTGAGTGGCCACTTTTAGCCATACTACATTACCAATTGATAAACATTATTATATCATCATTTTGAACAGGAATATTACATAAATCACATCAGATTTTTCAAACTTTGGACATTTCAAAGCTAAGAGAGAGGCTATCCCCAATTTCCGTTGTTCAAAAGCCTCTTCAGATTCTAGGGACCAAACCAGAAGATCTGAAGGATTATCATGTAGTTGCTCCATCAGAGGTTTTGCCCACTCTGCAAAACCTGGAATCTACTCTCTTTAATACTGCATTAGTACCAAAACTGTGTCTAAGTCCATTTGGGCTGTGATAACAAAATGCCATAAACTGGGTAGCTTACAAACAACAGGCATTTATTAATCACTTTTTGGGAGGCTAGAAAGTACAAGATCAAGATGCTGGCAAATTCAGTGTCTGGTAAGGATTCACTTCCTCATAGACGGTGTCTTCTGGTTGCATCCTCACATGGTGGAAAGAGCCAGGAAGCTCTCTGAGGCCTCTTTTATAATGGCATTCATCCCATTCACTAGGGCAACACCCTAATCACCTCCAAAGGCCCCATTTCTAATACCATCACATTGGAGATTAGAGTTCAACATACGAATTGGGGAGAGAATAAGACATAAACATTCTAACCATAGCACTACATTCGGCTGTTAGATCTGCAAAATGAGATGACTCCTAGATTGTACCACTCTAAGGCCCACAGCTGAACACAGATGCCTTAAATAGTTTACTCAGAAAAGCAATGTTGCAATTTATCTAGTGAGGCCTTATGCCCTTGTGAAGCAAAGAATTGTAACAAATCCAAAGTGTTAGTTTTGCATTGCTCTTTAGTTTCTGAGGCTACCAGCAAAATCATCCATATTTTGAAAAATTATAGATCCTTCTGGTAAAACAAATTTATCTGTTTCTGTAAATGACTAGAGAAAACATTAGGGGAGTCTCAAAACCCTCGAGGAATTGTCTGCCATAAGTATCAGACTGCTTTATGAGCAAGTAAGAATTTAGACTTGTCTACTTATAAGAAAAGAAAGAGGGGGAAGGAAAAAAATAAGGAAGGAAAAAAGGGAAGTGGGGAAGGAGGGAAGGAAGGAAAGAAGGGAGGAAGGGAGGAAGAGAGGAAGAGAGGAAGACAGGAAGGGAGGAAGGGAATGAGGGAGGGAGGGAGGGAGAGAGAGAGGAAGGGAGGGCAGAACATAGAACATAGAACAATAAAAAAATTTTTTTCAGATAATGATACTGAGATCAGAATAGTTGCAAGATTAGGAACTACAGGTGTTAATGGGACAACAAATTAATTTACTTCTCTAAAATCAGTACAAATCTATATAGAGCTTATCCATCTTTATGAAATTTACCTTTCTTCTTTACTGGAAATGTGTGGGATTACTACAGGGTAAGTGCCCCTTTTTAATTATCCTTTTTCTTTTTTTTTTTTTTTTAGAGACAGGGTCTCACTCTGTTACCCAGGCTTGAGTGCAGTGGTGTGATCACGGCTCACTGTAACCTCAAACTCCAGGGTTCAGGTGATCCTCCCATCTCAGCCTCCCAAGTAGCTAGGACCACAGGCACCTGCCATCACGCCCAGCTAATTTTTTTTAATTTTTTGTAGAGACGAGGTCTCACCATGTTGGCCAGACTGGTCTCAAACTCCTAACCTCAACTGATCCTCCTAACTTGGCCTTCCAAAGCATGGGGATTACATGTTTTTCTAATTCTTTTATAACTGGTTTTATTATGTTTAATTGAGCTCTCAAAAAAGGATATTGTTGACACATGGCCATGGCTCATCTTTTTGGTAAGCTATTTTTTATATCTCAAATTAATCCAGTATTGTCATTCCCTTTGATTAAATGCTCCTTCAAGTCTTTTGCTTACTTTTAAATTCAGTTGTCTGATTATTATTATCATTATTATGATTGAGTTGTAAGAGTTCTTAATGTATTCTGGATACAAGTCCTTTATCAGATATATGATTTGCAAATATTTTCTCCCAGTCTGTGGCTTGTCTTCTCATTTCCTCGATGGAATAATTTGAAATGCAAATTTTTTTTCATTTTTTATTAAGTTCAGTTTATTCATTTTTTCTATTATGGGTCATGCTTTTGGTGTTGTATCTAAGAATCTTTGCCTAACCCAAGGTCATGAATATTTTCTCCCATGTTTTATTCTAAAAGATTTATAGTTTTTTACTTCACATTTAAGTGACTTGTTTCAGCTTGTGGGGACTTTTCCAGCACAGTATCAGACCGCCACTCTCTGCAATACCCCTTTTCTTTCAGAAGTATATAGTATCCAAATCAGGTGCCTTTTCCCAAAAGGCTCCACAGATACTTCATCCACAGTACAGAATATAGTAGCTATTAAGTTGCACAGCAGGTCTCTCACCAGTAGGTTTATAGGAGATTCAGGAAAAATGAAGAACACATGTTCCTCAGTCAAAGGACCTATCTCTATGGGAATTACAGAGGAAAGGGGACAAGTAGAAGGCTGACCCAAAATATCCATAACCTGTATTAACCTGTCACCAGATGGGAAAAGTTACTGACACATTACAGTCCACTAGTTCTCACCTTTGTGATTCCCTCAATTTGTCAATTTTGAACCACTTGCCAAGTATTTCCTAGCTGAAAGTTTTGTTCTAGGCTCTCCTAATTCTCTTATCTTTGCAGTTTCTGCATCATCTAGAGTGTCCTTCTGCATTCCCTCTTCCAACACCCTGACTTCTTGCAATAACAACATACAGCCTCCCATCTTTCTTTCTTCCCTTTCTGGATTGGTCATTGTAGGATTATTCCCTTCAGTAAAGAGTTCTAACTAAGCAGAGAACACAGCAAACTTTAATCTCTTCTTTTCTTTTTTTGTTCTTAGATTATCCCAAAACTGAGTAGCTGCTGCTAAGATTTGAGTAATAGTTTGCCTTTGCCATCCTACTACCTTTTCCTTAGCTTGGGTTTGGACAGTCAGTGAGAGAGCTAAAATAAAGGTGGTTAGAGCCAGAGGGTAATTTTTATATGACCTTGGATCCATGCCAATAAACTTTTAGAATGCCTGAACAAGTCACTGATGGAAATCAATGAGGTACTCACCTGTCTTATGAGTAAACAGCTGCAATATCTTCCAGTTCCTCTTTACAAGAAAGGTTTCAAGGAACCTCTATCCTCAGATTATCCATATTTGTGAGGGATGGTGGATAGTCAGCTTCTCTTGACCACCATACCCCTGATGTGGTAATCTTCTGGACACCAACATCCTTGCTCCATCAAAGGATCAAAGTCTGCTCATTGCAAAATTCCATGCAGTAGCTGGTGCACATCTCCACACATGGGGCTGTAAACTGAAAACATGCTGCATAGTAGTACTGCAAATTTCTGGGGCACAGGGAAGAGAAGCCTTTAAATGAGTGAGAAAAGAATCTGAACCACCCAAGAGTCCTGGGTAGCTACTCAATGGCATCAGTTTTGCTGGCTATCCAAATCGGAAGGTCTGGTTTTCCTCACACTGAGACAATAAAAATGTAAATTACACAACACTTCAGTTCCAGTTTTGACATTCATAAGTTTTATACCTTGGTTGCCTGTCTTTTTCCAAGTGACAAGTGCAGCTACTCTCCATTCTGTTGCCTCATGGGAACACAGTCTGTCTTAGCCAATTTTTTGTTGCTGTAATTGAATACCACAGACTGAGTAATCTATAAAGAACAGAGGTTTATTTCGGGAGTCTAGGAAGTACAATATCAAGGTGCCAGCATCTGGTGAGGGCCTTCTTGCTGTGACATAACATGCTGGAAGGTATCACATGGCAAGAGAGTAAGAGCATGTCAGCTCAGGTCTCTCTTCCTCTTCTTATAAAGCCACCAGTCCCATCATGGGGGCCCCACCCTAATGAAATTATCTAATCCTAACTACCTCCCAAAGGCCCCACCTCCAAATACTATCAAACATGAATTTGGGGATTAAGTTTCCAACACATGAAATTTGGAGGACACATTCAAACCAAAGCACAGTCTTTTATCCAAGTTCTCAATCATCCCATGATCCTGTCTCTATTATTTCTGCCTTTCTAGTTGTGTGTTGTGTGGTGTGTAGATGATAAGACCTCCTGGAGGTGGAATCTGGTCTAAAACATAAAGTAGACTCAGGGCTAGGCCACCAGGCACACAAACTTGTATCCTCAAATAGAGCAGGTAGTTGTAGAAAGTTGTACCTTCATCTCCCTTTACAGGGAAATCTATTCACGAAGGGAGCCACCTCTAAAAGATCATCACCTCCCCCTTGCCTGGGAGCCACTACAGTCAGTTAGAAGCAAAGAAGGATAAGGACATGCAGGGGAAGCAGAGGGAGCAGGAACAGCAGAGAAAGGAGGAGAAGCTTTCCATGAAAGAGAAAGTGCCTTTAATTTTTGCATTTCCCCTCTTTTTTCTTTTCATCTGGCTATCCGAATCTTTTTTTTTTTTTTTTTTTTGGACGGAGTTTCGCTCTTGTTGCCCAGGCTGGAATGCAATGGCGCTATCTCGGCTCACCACAAGCTACAGGCATGCGCCACCATGCCTGGCTAATTTTGTATTTTTAGTAGAGACAGGGTTTCTCCATGTTGGTCAGGCTGGTCTCAAACTCCCACCCTCAGGTGAACTGCCTGCGTGGGCCTCACAAAATGCTGGGATTATAGGCGTGAGCCACCATGCCCAGCCTGTCTGAATCTTTTAGGCTAGTCAAGTAAAACAGTGGGAGTGGAGAAGACACAAAGAAATAGCCAGTTGTGATCAATTAGTTGTAAACACCACTGTACTTTGACCAGGCCTAGATCATTTTTAAGTCTCCTCTTAGAACAATATTTATCCCATAAATACCAGGAACTCATTCATTCAGGATGAAACCTCTCCAAGGATGTGTTACTCTATCCAAATCAAAAGACCCATCCTCCCACCACTACAGAACTGGATTTTCATGTGCATAACCATCACAAACGTGACAGATATTAACTATTTAAGAGAGAGACTTGAAGGCAACATTCCTGTCTTCCCATATTTTCCAACCATATGATGACCCTGATTGAATTTTGGAGTCTACATTACCCATGTTTATTTAATAGTAACATATTGAATTTGGACAGGTTGGATTGTCTAGGTAGTAGTCCCAAAAAAGAGAGCGCTAGAGGGAAGACTTTTTATAATTCCGGGTCTCCTACCTGATTGTTTTATGGTTACAGACTGTCAGTTGTCTGCTCATGTCAGGAGCTACCATGTATTTCCATGTTCTCATCACCAAAATTGTTGGGGAAATATAATTAAAAACAAAATCTTCTCCTAACCCAGAATTCCTCTCCACAATGGTAGTAGAGAAAGAACGTTTTATTATTGAGTCAGCATTAAACCAGAGCATGATGCACATTCCAAGTAACTCACTAAGAGATTGCAAAAACAGAAAGGAATCTCACCCCCTAATATAGCCAAGCAGATACCATTATTTACATGTTTTCAAGTAAATAAATAATGACTAGTCCTCAAGTAAGAAGACTTGGCAGCATTGTTTGTCACACATATTTCACCCAAACTTTACCTAGTAATTGAAGTGAACATCTGTGCTAGTTAATTGGTTTTATCTATAGGAAAAAATTATCATATCTTTATAACAGGAAATAGTTTTGCAATTTGGAGCAAGGTGCCCACCAAAGTTAGGTTTCTACACTCCCACAAAAACTGGGAAATGGGGTGCTACCTCACTTGATGTTTACATTTTTAAAAAATGGCTCCCAGGTCCTTGAGAAAGACATTTCTGGGTCATGAAGCTGATAAAAGGTCTATGTAGTCTTCAAAAGTCTTCATTGAAATTTCGATGAAATATATATACATATATGAAGAAAATATACTTGACCCTTGAACAATGTGGGGGCTAGAGGCGCTCCCTGTGCAGTTGAAAATCTGCATATAACTTTTGACTCTTCAAAAACATAATCACTAGTAGCCTACTGTTGACCAGAAGCCTTACTGATAACTCAGTCGATTAACATATTTTGTATGTTAAATGGTATTATATACTGTATTCTTACAACAAAGTAAGCTGGAGAAAAGAAAATGTTATGAAGAAAATCAAGATAAAAAATGTATTTGCTATTGATTAAGTGGATCATCATAAAAGTCTTTGGCCAGGCACAGTGGCTCATGCCTGTAATCCTAGCACTTTGGGAGGCCGAGGCAGGTGGATCACCTGAGGTCAGGAGTTCAAGACTAGCCTGGCCAACATGGCGAAACCCCGTCTCTACTAAAAATACAAAAATTAGCTGGGCATAGTGGCGCGTGCCTGTAATCCCAGCTACTCAGGAGGCTGAGGAAAGAGAATCACTTGAACCAGGTGGTGGAGGTTGCAGTGAGCCGAGATCGTGCCTCTGCACTCCAGCCTGTGCAACGGGAACGAGACTCCATCTCAAAAACAAACAAATAAATAAATAAATAAATAAATAAATGAAATAAAATAAAAGTCTGTCCTCATCTTCAGGTTGAGCAGGCTAAAGAGGAGAGGTTGGTCTTGCTGTCTCGGGGTGGCTGAGGTGGAAGAGGTGGAAGAGTAGTCAGGAGACACAGGCACACTTAGTGTAATTTTATGGAGATTAAACACATGATAATTTCTGTCTTTTTTGCTATTTAATTTCTCTAAAAATGTGCCTATACAGTACCAATTCTTCCACAGTTTGCTTTAGTTTCAGTGCATGCATCTTACAAGGGTACATGTCATAAAAGAAGTCAAAAGCAATCTCGAATAATCAGAACCCTTCTGCTAAATTGCCTAATGCCAATTTGTTTTCTCGCACCGCTTCTTCTACATCTTCTTCATCATTGTCTGGCACAGGTTCAGAAACGCTCATCTCTATCAGGTTGTCTTCTGTTCATTCCTCTGGTGTGGTGCTGATTAGCTCTTTAATTTCTCCAAAATCCATATCTTGAAACCCTTCCCCCACCACCACCACCATCTTTTTTTTCCACCTCCAAAATCTCTTTCATCATTTCCTTGATTGGCTCTGTTGTAAATCCTGTGAAGTCATGCACACCTGGACACAGTTTTCTCCAGCAGGAATTTATTGTTTTGGGCTTGAGGGTTTTCATGGCTTTTTCCATAACAACGATGGCTTCTTCAATGATGTAATCCTTCCAGACTTTCATGACATTCTGTCTATCAGAGTTCTCTTCCATAGCACTGACAATCTTTTCCACAGTGTACCATGTGTAATGAGCCTTAAAGGTCCTTATGGCTACCTGATCTAGAGGCTGGATTAGAGACATTGTGTTTGAGAACAAGGAGACCAATTCAAGTCCTTTGGTGTTGAACTCATAGGGATCTGGATGGCCAGGGGCATCATTCAATAAAAGGCAGTCCCTTACTGGCAAGGTACTTCCTGACTTCAGGGACAGAGCATCTATGGAACCAATCCAGAAACAGGGTTCTTGTTGTCCAAGCCTTCTAGTTATACAACCGGAAGACTGGCAGCTGGTGTTTATGTTTTCTCTTCAAGGCTCAGGGGTTAGCTGTTTTATAGATAAGAGCAGTTCTTATCATAAAACCAACTGCATTTGCACAAAACAGTAGAATTAGCCTGTCCCTTCCTGCTTAAAATCTTGGTGCTTGCTTCTCTTCCTTACTAACAAATGTCCTTTCTGGCATTCTTTTCCAGAATAGGGCACTTTAATCTGCATTAAAAACCTGTTCAGGCAGATATCTTTTCTCCACAATGATTGTCTTAATGACATCTAGAAACTTGTCTGCTGCCTCTTGATCAGCGGAAGCTGCTTCACCTGTTATCTTGACTTTTTTTTTTTTTGAGATGGAGTCTTGCTCTGTCGCTCAAGCTGGAGTGCAGTGTCATGATGTCAGCTCACTGCAACCTCCACCTCCTGGGTTCAAGCAATTCTCCTGTCTCAGCCTCCTGAGTAGTTGGGATTACAGGCATACACCACCAGGCCCAGATAATTTTTGTATCTGTAGTAGAGATGGGGTTTCACCATGTTGGCCAGGCTGGTCTCAAACTCCTGGCCTCAAGTGATCCGCCTGCCTCAGCCTCCCAAAATGCTGGGATTACAGGCATGAGCCACCGTGCCTGGCCTATCTTGGCTTTTTTTTTTGGGGACGGAGTCTCGCTCTGTTACCCAGGCTGGAATGCAGTGACGAGATCTCGGCTCACTGCAACCTCCACCTCCCAAGTTCAACTTCAGCCTCCTGACTAACTAGGAGTACAGGCATGCACCATCACGCCTAGCTAATTTTTGTATTTTTAGTAAAGACAGGGTTTCGCCATGTTGGCCAGGCTGGTCTCAAACTCCTGACCTCAAGTGATCCACCCGCCTCAGCCTCCCAAAGTGCTGTGAGCCACTGCACCTGGCCAAAAGCTGCATTTTCAATACAACATAAAAAGGTATTTTGCAAAATGTTCAAGGTTTTCATACCTACTGGCACAGCTGCGGCAACAACTTCATTAATTTAATTTCCTTTTCTTTTTTATAATAGTCCTTACACTGGATTTATTTATCTTGAAATGGTGGGCAACTAAATGTCGGGCGTGGTGGCTCACACCTGTAATCCCAGCACTTTGGGAGGCCAAGGCAGGCAGATCATGAGGTCAGGAGATCGAGACCATCCTGGCTAACACGGTGAAATCCCATCTCTACTAAAAACACAAAAAATTAGCCAGGCGCAGTGGTGGGCACCTGTTGTCCCAGCTACTTGGGAGGCTGAAGCAGGAGACTGGCATGAACCTGGGAGGCGGAGCTTTCAGTGAGCCGAGATTGCGCCACTGCACTCCAGCCTGGGCGACAGAGCGAGACTCCGTCTCAAAAAAGAGAAAGAAAAAGAAAAAGAAATAGTGGGCAACCACAGGTGCAAATCTCAATTTATGGTACATATCAAGCAATTCACCTTTTTTCTTCTAATGTCATGATTTTTATCTGCTTCTTAGGAGCACTTCCAGCATCACCAGTGGCACTTCATCCCATGGCGTTATTCAAGGTTTGTCCCACCATAGGTCCCATGGTGTTATTCAAGGTTGATGGTATTGCACTGAACACAATGAAAAACACATGAAAATTGTAAGAGATCACTTTTTATTGTGATATGCAATTTACTGGAGAGACAAACTACTCATGCAGAGATGATTAGTGTCCCATGCAGTTCTAAGCAGATGCCCACAACACCTGGGCTCACAACAATAGCAACAGAAGGTGGCTACAAAATTGTTACAGTAGTACAGTATATACTACAGTTAATTTCGTGCAGTTATGACTTAACATTGCATCTCTACTGTTGTTTATATTTATTTTGGACTGCAAATGTTGCTATATATGGTATATGTTTGTGTGTACATGTGAGATGCCACACTTTTAAACAACCAGATCTTGAGAGCACTCACTCGCTATTGTGAGAACAGTACCAGGGGGATGGTACTAAACCATTCATGAGAAATTCAACTCCATAATCTAGTCCCCTGCCACAGGGCCCCATCTCCAACATTGGGGATAACAACTGAACATGAGATTTGGTTGGGGACACAAATACAAACCATATCACCAGGCTCAGGAGCAAATCATAAGATAAGCTAAAATTCAGAGAAGGTTGAATTCTTCAGTTCCAGTGAGTCTCCTACACCAAAATCAGGGTCCCAGTAAAGAGTGGGACCCTAAGACTTGGAAGAAAGATTACTGAGTAGATGCATTTGGGAACCTTGAACCCCAAGATCCTCCCGAAACTTCTGGACATGCAGAAATGCTGCAATCCTCCTTTTAGAGGACAGCAGTCCCCCCGCCACCCCGCCCCAATTGAAGATCATGAAAGGAATTCAAATGAGGCATTGTCTGGGACAATGCCTGCCCTTCTCAGGATCTGCCCCCCTCCCTTCCCAGCAATTAGAACAATAACTATGGTCAAATTTCAACATAGGATAACGGGAGAAGTGCTGGACCTGCTGAGGGAGGAGAGGAATTATACACAAAAAGAGAGTCATTATATACACAAAAGGAGCTGCAGAACTTGGCTGATGTTTACCAGCAAAAACTGGAAGAGTATATCTGAGGATGCTGGATCTACAGGACAGATTACAAAACTGAATAGAGAAAAGTGTGTTAATATGGAGGTACTCTCCTGTGACACAGGATTCAGCACACTGGCAAGGGCCCCAGAGGCCAGTTTTGAAATGGTTTTAGGAAGGTAGAATAAAGCAGTGGTCCACACTAAATGAAGCAGCAATACTAGAACTTAGTGGTAGACTATAGAGGAACAGATCAAAAAGCTTAGAGAAGTGAACATGTTAGGATGGATTTATTACATGAGAGAAGAAGACCGACCAGTTGACTATGTTCATTGGAGGGGCCCAGAGTATAGTTCACTTACCAAAACAATAAGGAATGTGATAGTGAGGGGACACCAGCATTATGAAAAGCTTCAGCCGGGCGTGGTGGCTCAAGCCTGTAATCCCAGCACTTTGGAAGGCCAAGGAAGGCAGATTATTTGAAGTCAGGAGTTCGAGACCAGCCTGGCCAACATGGTGAAACCCTGTCTCTACAACAAATACAAAAATTAGCCAGGCATGGTGGCACATGCCTATAGTCCCAGCTACTTGTGAGGCTGAGGCAGGAGAATCACTTGAACCTGGGAGGCAGAGGTTGCAGGGAGCCGAGATTGCACCACTGCACTCCAGCCTGGGCAACAGTGAGACGCCGTCATAAATAAATAAATAAATAAATAAATAAATAAATAAATAAATGCAAGCTTCATAGTCGGCTGGGCATGTTGACTCATGCTTGTAATCCCAGCACTTTGAGAGGCCAAGATGGGTGGATCCTTTGAGCCCAGGAGTTCAAGACCAGCCTGGGAAACATAGGGAGATCCCATCTCTACAAAAAGAAGAAAAAAAGAAAAAAGAAAAAAAAAGAAAAGCTCCATAGTAGTAGCTGTCCTCTGTAAACCAGGGCTGATGATAGGAGATGCTCGTACAGAACTAGGCTCTCTAGTGCTAATGGAGGTGACAGGATTCTGAAATAGGGGAAACTAGGTGACAACACTTAACCATCAAAAGTGAATTGGTTATAAGTATATGCAGCAAGGTTGGAATGATACCAAGGGATGCCTCCTGACTCACAGGGATTTAATGAGATGGCCCATAGAACATTGTGTTCCTAGGGGCAATTCAGAAAAACAGCCAGCAAGGGTATTACTATATATAAATATATAGATAAGCAGAAGTCTGAAGTCAGTTGCCCCAATGGAAAGTCACAGCTCTTTTTCTAACTTCCAGACCTAGGCCAGTTCTCAGACCCCAAGCCCATAAAATGAAGAAGAGGTCAGGTTCCCATGAGAAAGGGCCCTATAACAACATGGTAAGTATATTTAGCAGTGTTCTTCAGGCCTTCTCCAAAAGTGTCTATGACCATTTACTCAGATAGCTGGGGAAAGGGGAATACAGAGACTCTTTCAAGTCTACTGGACCCAGGAAATAAATAGACACTGATACCCAGGAGCCAAAGTGTTACTGTGGCCCACTTGTTAGGGAGAGGCTTATGGGGGTCAGGAAATAATTGGGATTTTGGCCCAGGTTTGTCTCACAGTGAGTCCAATAGTCATCTCCATGACTCCCAAATGAGTCATCGGAATGAACACATTAGCAGTTCGCAGAATCCTTACCTTGGTTCTTTGCTCTATAGAGTGAGAGCTACTGTAATAGGAAAAGGCCTATGAAAGCCCCTGAAAGTCACCACCACCCCCAAAGAAAAACCTTTCAACGGCCAAAACAGTAAATAAAAACCAGTATTACATCTGGGGGAAGGGAGAAATAGCAAAGATTAGTGTCACCCTCAAAATATTAAATAATGCAGGAGGCATGGTCCTCATCATATCTTTCTTTAATTAATCAGTCTGGGGGCCGGGCACAGCGGCTCACACCTGTAATCCCAGCATTTTGGCAGCCCAAGGTGGGCCAATCACTTGAGGCCAAGAGTTTGAGACCAGTCTGGCCAACATGATGAAATCCTGCCTCTACTAAAAATACAAAAATTAGCTGGGCATGGTGGTGCACGCCTGTAGTTCCAGCTAGTCAGGAGGCTGAGGCAGTAGAATCACTTGAACTCGGGAGGTGGAGGTTGCAGCAAGCCAAGATCACACCGCTGCACTCCAGCCTGGGCAACAGAGCAAGACTCTGCCTCAAAAAAAAAAAAAAAAATCAGTCTGCCACCTGCCCAGTAAACATAATAGTCCCAATTGTATCTACTGAACATGAGTAGTATCTTTACTAAAGCAAATTAACACACCTCTGGTAGATGGTATATGGCTATTGATTTGGACCAATCCATTTCTTTCATACGTGTCAGGAAGGAAAATCAGAAACTGGTTCTATTCACATGGAATAGACAGAAGTATATATTCCCTGTCTTACCCCAAGGCTGTTATTTTTCCTGCTCTCTCTTATAACTTAACGGGACCTGAAGCAACTAAATACTTTAGAGAATATCACATCGGTCCACTCTATTGATGGTATCATGTTAGCCGGACCTGATGAGCAAGAAGCAGAAGTACCCTGGGTGTCCTAATAAGATGTACATTCTAGAAAGTAAAAGATAAACACTGCAAAAATTCAGGGATGAGCTACATGAGTGAAGTTTTTAGGGATCCAGTGGTCTAGGGTCTAGGGAATGCTGAGACATTCACTCCAAAGTGATGGACAAATTATTGCACCTTTAACCTCCCACCTTTAAGAAAGAGTCCAAAGGTGGGACTCTGGGTAGGTAAGCAATATGTTCTATACTTAGAAATACTGTAAAAACCCATTTATTGAATGACATAGAAGGCTACTAGTTGTGAGTGGAGCCCTGGACAAGAAAGGCCTCTGTAGCAAGTCCAAGCTGCAGTAAATGCAATCGCACCACTTGGGTTATATGCTCCAAAAGATTCCTTGATATGAGTCGTATCTGTGGTAGAAGAAAAATGTGGACTCCCTAAGAAGCCCAAATAGGAACTGTGCAGTGCAGACCCTTAAGGTTCTGGAGCAAGGCCATGCCATCTAGATGCAGAAAGCTATATACCATTTGAAAGGAGCTCCTGGTATGCTCCTGGGCCCTGGTAGAGATTGAGCACTTGCTCTTCAGATTTTTTTTTTTGAACCTGAGTCTCACTCTGTCACCCAGGCTGAAGTGCAATGGTACGATCTCGGCTCACTGCAACCTCCGCCTCCCAGGTTCCAGTGATTCTCCTGCTTCAGCCTCCCCAGTAGCTGGGATTACAGGCATGGGCCACCACACTCGGCTAATTTTTGTATTTTTAGTAGAGACGGGGTTTTGCCATGTTGGCCAGGCTATTCTCGAACTCCTGACCTCAGGTGATACCCCCACCTCAGCCTCCCAAAGTGCTAGGGTTGCAGGCGTGAGCCACTGCACCTGGCCCAGATTTTTTTTTTTTTTTTTTGAGTACTTGCCCTTTGGATATCAAGTAACCGTGTTCCCAGTATTGCTCATCATGAGCTTGGGTCTGTCAGACCCACCCCGTCATAAGGTTGGGCAGGCCCCAGCAGCAATTTATTGTAAGATAAAGTGGTACATCCAGCAGGATTGGGTGCTAGCAGGCCAAAAGACCCAAGTAAGCTACAGAAACAGGTGGTCCAGACACCTATGTCACCCACAACTGATGCACTGGTGCTTCTTCCTTAACTGACACCAATGGGCACATGGAAGGGGAAGTATTCCTTATGATCAGCAGGCATAAAAGGAAAAATCTCAAATTTAGCTCATGGATAGATCGGCTCAGTATTTGTGTACCAGCTGAAAATATGTAGCTACTGCCCTACAACCCCACTCAAGGGTGTCTCTGAAAGACAGTGAGCAGAGCTTTTGGTGGTACACTTGGTTATCCACTTTGTGTGGAAGAAGCGGCCCAAACTTATTATATTGATTCATGGGAAACAGTGAATGGTTTGGCTGGTTGGTCAGGGGATTGGAAGGGAAAGATGGAAAGATTGGGATCAAGGAGGTCTGGGCAAAATGCATATGGATGGAACTATGGGAATGGGTACAAAGTGTGAAGGATTTTGTCTCTTCATTTTAACATTAATCAGAAGGCATTCGCTGCAGAAGAAGCACTAAATGACCAAGAGGACAGGATGATCTGGCCAGTAGGTGTCAGCCAGTCTGTCCTCTGCCATCCCAGTGCTTGCACAATAGAGTAGCTACAGTGGCAAAGATGGAGGTTACACACACCCAACAACATTGGCTTCCTCTCACCAAGACTAATGTAGAGATGGCTGTGGCTGAATGTCTAATCTTCTAGCAACAAAAACCACACCAAGTCCCCAATATGGCACCATCCCTTGAGGATATCAACCAGTCATGTGGTGTCAAAATGATTACATTCAACCCCTTCCCTCTAAAACGGTCAGTGGTTCATTATGACAGAGATTACCACATATGCTACATACAAATTTTGCCTTCACTGCCTGCAAGGACTCAGTCAGCACCACTACCTGAGATCATGATGTATCTGATCTACCAACATAGGATCTCTCCTAATGTCACCTCAGACCAAGAGATCCACTTTATGAAAACTGTGATGCAGCAGTTGAACACACGACAATGAAATTCATTGGCCCTACAACATTGAGCACCACTCAGAGGCTGCTGGTGTAATAGAGTGATAGAAAGGCACTTTAAGGCCGGTTGCCGTGGCTCACACCTGTAATTAATCCCAGCACCTTGGGAGGCCAAGGCCGGCGGATCACATGAGGTCAGGAGTTCGAGACCAGCCTGGCCAACATGGTGAAACCCTGTCTCCACTAAAAATATAAAAATTAGCCGGGCATGGTGGCGGGCGTCTGTAATCCCAGCTACTCAGGAGGTTGAGGGAGGAGAATCTCTTGAACCCAGGAGGTGGAGGTTGCAGTGAGCCAAGATCGTGCCATTACACTCCAGCCTGGGCTACAAGAGCAAAACTCTGTCTCAAAAAAAAAAGGCACTTTAAAGGCACAGATGAAACACCAGCTTTGAAACTATCCCTGTGAGGATGGGGCACTATCCTTCAAGATGCAGTATATGCAGACAGTCCCTGACTTGTGATGGCTCCACTTAGAATTTTTTGACTTTATAATGGTGCAAAAGTGATACACATTCAGTAGAAACTACATTTTGAATATTGAATTTTGATCTTTTCCTGGGGAAGTGATATGTAATATGATACTCTCTTGTGATGTTGGGCAGGGGCAGCAAGCTGCAGCTCCCACTCAGCCAGGCAATCACGAGGGTAAACAACCAATCCTCTACAGTGTACAATGTTGCCAGATGAGTTTGCACAACTGTAAGCTAATATAAGTGTTCTGAGCATGTTTAAGATAGGCTAGGCTGCCGGGCGCGGTGGCTCACGCCTATAATCCCAGCACTTTGGGAGGCTGAGGTGGGCGGATCACGAGGTCAGGAGATCAAGACCATCCTGGCTAACATGATGAAACCCCGTCTCTACTAAAAATACAAAAAAATTAGCCGGGTGTGATGGCACATGCCTGTAATCCCAGCTACTCGGGAGGCTGAGGCAGGAGAATCGCTTGAACCCGGGAGGCGGAGGTTGTGGTGAGCTGAGATCGTGCCACGGCACTCCAGCCTGAGCAACAAGAGTGAAACTCCATCTCAAAAAAAAAAAAAAAAAGATAGGCTAGGCTAAGCGATAATGTTCACTAGGCTAGGTGTATTTAATGCATTTTTCACTAACAAAGTTGAGGAGCATCTGTACTCTAAAACCAGGGATCAGCAAATTATGGACAACGTGCCAAATCCAGCCCACTGCCTGTTTTGATAAATATGATTTTATTGGAACATAGCCATGCTCATTTGTTTACATACTGTCTTTGGCTGCTTTCATGTTACAACATCAGAGTTGAGTAGTAGCAACAGAGACCATATGGACTGCAAAGTCTAAAATATTTACTGTCTGGCCCTTTATAGAAAAAGCTTACTGACTCTAGCTCTAACTCAGAGATCATTATATAGTGCTCTGGCCCCAACAGGCAAAAATACATGGGTGTAAGAACCAAGACATGGAAGTAAGAGTGACCCTCTCATCATCACTCCTAATGAACTACTTGAGGGATTTATGCTTCCTGTCTCTACAACCTTAGGATCTATGCATCTAGAAGACCCAGTTCCCAGATGGGGATCACTTCCACAAAGAGACATAGTAAGAGTCCGACTACACCTAAAGCTACACCTATTGGCTGGTCACTTGAGCTCCTTCTGCCAATAGATCAGCAGGTATGAAAAAGAGTTACCATATTGACAGTGGGAATTGGCCCTAGATTATCATGAGGATGTAAAGTTGCTGCTATATAATATGAGCAGGGAAGAGTATGTTTGGCATTCATGTGACCAACTGGGGCATCTCTTGCTACTGTAATGCCCAGTTTTAGCCATGAATGGGCAAGTGAAGCAACCACAGACTTGATAAGGGCATGAAAATGGGCTCAGACCCATGGCGATGAGGGTATAGGTCACCCCATCAGGAAAGCCACCTAGACCAGCAGAAGAACCAAACAAGTTAGGGAAATCTAGAATGGATGATGAAAGAAGGAAAAAAGAATATCAGTTAAAGTCTCAGGACCAATCAGAGCAGTCAAGGCTGTGGTTTGTTTAAATCTCCTCTTGCAAGTTTCCCAAAGGAACTCTCACCAACTAGAATCCTGGAAAAACCATGCCCAAATAGAGTGAATTTAATAGGAAGTAGCAAGTGGATCTGATTGGTCCAAGGAATGAACTATAGTAGACACTGTTGGTGCCTTACATTGATCACCTTCATTAACTGGTGCATCCATCCCCCAGCTACATTGAGTGCTGTGGCTAACAGTTTACACCTTTAAACATCTCCAAATAATTACCCTTTGCTAAGGGGAGCCACCTCTTCTGAAGACAACTGGGAAATCCAAACACCTCCCACCCCCACCCCACACCACCACCGCCAGTAATGACCAATGACTGACTGATAGGCCTAACTCCCTTGCCTCCTAATGGAAGAACTCCTCAAGTTCCTCATTGCTACATGAAACAACTCCTGACACATGTTACAGGGCATGACCACACCCATTCCTCCCCTGTATCTTCCTACTCTCATTCTTTTACAGGTTTTTCCTAAAGAGCCCTCCCTCAATAAATCACATACACCTAAATGCCTGCCTCAGGCTCTGCTTCTGGGCCTTTCATGCAAAGGCAGAGCCATTTTCCTTAAGCTTACTGACCAGAGCACATGCTCCCTGCAGGCAGGAATGCCCCAAAGAAAGGGGATAAGTCACAGATGCCAAATTCTTAGTCCCAAATCACAATTTAGCATGTCACTCCTCCTCCCATGAGGAGCAGCGAAGGGCATAGAAAAGCCTGGAGTGTTACCTGAATATGTGTCCCTTCACCTGAAAACTGGGTAAATTAGGAATAAGTAATCCCCCTTATCTTGGGTTGGCTCCCCAGAAGCAGGCTCTGAGATGAGAATTCAAGTACATGCAGTTAATTTAAGGAAGTGCTCCCAGGAGACCTCGATAAGGAAATGGAGGAAGCAGGACAGGAAAGCGGAAGTAGCTAAGCAAATGTGTAATTTCAGGCAACATCCTATGGAGGGTTGCTTCCACATGACCCCACAGGAGAATGCCGAGTGTAAATTATGTCACAGGGTTTGTCCCTACTCAAGACAGAGGAATTAAACTTTCATACTTTCCCTCAATAACCTTCATTTGGTAAAGACTATCTAGAACTTGCAAGCGGAAAGGGATGGGGTTGCAAAAAGATGAATGTAAATTCTCAGGCATTGTCAGTTCTCTGCATATACAAGCAAAGCAGCTCCTTAAAACAGGCTTCCAAGAGAGCCAGAGAGGCAAAGGTGCAGGCCTTTAGAAGTAAATATACACAGCTGGGTGTGGGGGCTCATGCCTGTAATCCCAGCGCTTTGAGAGGCTGAGGCGGCCAGATCACCTGAGGTCAGGAGTTTGAGACCAGCCTGGCCAACACAGAGTGAAAACCTGTCTCTACTAAAAATACAATAATTAGCCAGGCGTGGTGGCTTGTGCCTGTAATCCCAGCTACTTGAGAGGCTGAGGCAGGAGAATCACTTGAACCTGGAAGGCAGAGGTTGCAGTGAGCTGAGATTGTGTCACGGCACTCCAGCCTGGGTGACAAAGCAAGACTTTGTCTAAAAAAAAAAGGAAGTAAATAAACACAAAAGCCAGGGAAGGAGTTCAAGAAATTGTTAAAGGAATCTGAGAGGATCTGGGCAGCACAACAGTAATCAGTACAACCTCCTAACATTTAACTGTAGTTTTTTTTTTCAACTGTCTTTATACATATTTTACATATAATTCACCCATTTCAAGTGCACAATTCACTGATTTTTAGTAAATTTACCAGGTTGTGTAACTATAATCATAAATCCACTTTAGAATATTTTTATAACCCAAATAAAATCCCATTTATTGTTACTCCTTTTCCCCATCATGAGGACCAAGCAACTACTTTCTTTGTCTCTACAGAATCATACCATTTGTAGAATTTTGTGACTGGCTTCTTTCACTTAATATTATGTTTTCAAGGTCCATCTAGGTTGAAGCATGTATCAGCACTTCCTTGCTTGTTATGGCTGAATAATATTCCATTGTTTGAATATACCACATTTTGTTTATCCAGCCCTTAGTTGATGGACATTTGGGTTGTTTCCACTTTTTGGCTATCATGAATAATTCTGCTCTGAAAATTCTTGCACTAGTCTTTGTGTGTACAAGTGCTTTCATTCCCTTTGGGTATACACCTTGAAGAGGAATTGCTGGGTCATATGGTAAATTTATATTTAACTTTTTAAGAAATTGCCAAACTGTTTTCCAAAGTGAGTATACCATGTACGTGCCCATCAGGAATTTATGAGGATTACCATTTCTCTGTATCTTTGTCAATAATTCTTTACTGTGTGCTTTTTTTTAATTTCTGCAATTCTAGTGGGTATGCAATGATATGTCATTGTAGTTTTAATTGCATTTCCATGATAACTAATGATATTGATCATATTTTCATGTTCAATGTTTTAAAAACAGCTTTCTTGAGGCATAATTTACATACCTTAAAATTCACTGGGGTAATTGCTCAAATCAACAATTTTTAGTAAATTTCCAGGGTTGTACAACCATCACCACAATCCACCACAAAGTTTCCGTCAACCAGAGGAGATCCCTAATGTTCATTGCAGTTAATCTCCACTCCCTTAAGCCTAAGGAACAACTAATGTATTTTCTATCTATACACATTTGTCTGTTCTGGACATTTAATATAATACTGGCCAGGCGTGGCGGCTCATGCCTATAATCCCAGCACTTTGGGAGGCCGAGGAGGGTGGATCACTTGCAGTCAGGAGTTCAAGACCAGCCTGGCCAACATGGTTAAACCCCATCTCTACTAAAAATACAAAAATCAGCCAGGCACGGTGGCGTGCACCTGTAGTCTCAGCTACTCGGGTGGCTAAAACACGAGAATCGCTTGAGCTCGGGAAGTGGAGATTGCAGTGAGCTGAGATTGTGCCACTATACTCCAGCCTGGGTGACAAAGTGAGACTCTGAAAAAAAAAACAAACAAAACAAAAACAAAATGTCAGTATATAGCATTGTTCAAGTCTTCAGAATGTTTGTTCTATCCATTACTGAGAGCAATAATGAAGTCTTGAACTGTTTCATTTCTGTCTTCAATTCTGTTTTTCTTCTCGTATTCTGGGGCCCTGTGGTGAGTATGTGTACATGTTTATAATTATCGTTACAATTCATGTCTCTAATGAATTGACCTTTAGTCATTATATAATGTTCTAATTGCTCTCTAGTCCCATTTCCTTGTGTATTAGAGTCTACTTTATCTGATATTAATATAACCATACCAGTAGTCTTACGTTTACTGTTTGCATGGTACATCTTTTTTCTTGTTTTTTGTTGTTTGTTTGTTTTTTGAGACAGAGTCTCACTCTGTCACCCAGGCTGGAGTGCAACAGCGTGATCTTGGCTCACTGCAAGTTCTGCCTCCTGGGTTCAACTGATTCTCCTGCCTCAGCCTCCTGAGTAGCTGGTATTACAGGCACCTGCCACCACACCTGGCTAATTTTTGTATTTTTAGATGGGGTTTCACCATGTTGGTCAGGCTGGGCTCGAACTCCTGACCTCAAGTGATCTGCCTTCCTCCACCTCCCAAAGTGCTGGGATTACAAGTATGAGCCAACAAGCCCGGCTATCATTTTTCATCCTCTTAATTTCAACCTACTTGTGTCTTTGAAATTAAAGTACATCTCATGTAGACAGCATATAGTTGGATCTTGGGATATTTTTCCTACTCTGACAATATCTTCCTTTGATTCAGTTGTTTAATCCATTCACATTTATTATTGGTATGATTGGATTTATGTTGGCCATTTTGATAATTGTTTCTATATGTCTCATCTTTTATGTTCATTTGTTCCTCTTTTACTTTCTTCTTTTGTATTAAACATATATTTTCTACTGTACCTTTTTAATTCCTTTGTTGAATGATTTCTCTATTTTGAGGGTTTTTTTTTTTTAGTGGTTACTCAATTCTTTTGTACTAACGTACATATTTACCATTTGTGGTACTCTTCAATTTTTTCTGTAATTTCAGATTCTTTTTGGTGTCATTTACTTACTGTAATGTGGTTTCATCCCTATCTCCTTCTTTATACTATTATCATCATATATATCACATCTTGGCTGGGCACGGTGGCTCACGCATGTAATCCCAGTATTTTGGGAGGCCGAGGCAGGTGTCACTTGAGGTCAGGAGTTTGAGACCAGCCTGACCAACATGGTGAAACCCACCTCTACTAAAAATACAAAAAACAGCCGGGCATGATGATGCACACCTGTAATCCCAGCTACTCAGCTACTCAGGAGGCTGAGGCAGGAGGATTGCTTGAACTTGGGAGGCAGAGGTTGCAGTCAGCTGAGATCATGCCACTGCACTCCAGCCTGGGCAACAGATTGAGACTCTGTCTCAAAAAGTAAAAAATTAAAAAATTTTAAAAATTGTATATATCACATCTTTATATGTTAAAAGTCTAAGAATATTTTATAATTGCAGTTTTATGGAATTATTTTAAACATATTAAGAGAAGATTAATTGTACACATACACATATAAGGGACTTCGAAAAGTTTGTGGGAAAAATGGAATTAAAAACAAAAATGTAAGGTCAGGCATGGAGGCTCATGCCTGTAATCCCAGCACTGTGGGAGGCCGAGGCAGATGCATCACCTGAGGTCAGGAGTTTGAAACCAACCTGGCCAACATGGTGAAACTCCATCTCTACTAAAAATATAAAAATTAGCTGGGTGTGGTGGCGGGCACCTGTAATTCCAGCTACTTGGGAGGCTGAGGCAGGAGAATTGCTTGAACCCAGGAGGCGGAGGTTGCGGTGAGCCAAGATTGTGCCATTGCACTCCAGCCTGGGCAGTAAGAGCGAAACTCCATCTCAAAAAAAAAAAAAAAGTAAATATAAACTTTATTTCTCAACATAAGCTCCATCAAGTTCAAGACACTTTGGTAAGGAATGATACCAGTCATTTAGTCCATCCCTAAAGAACTGAGGGTTCTGGGAATTTAACCATGTCTGCTGTCTTTTTTATATTACTAGCTGAAGAAAAATGGGTGCCCTTTACAGATTCTTAAGATTAGGAAACAAAAAGAAGTCAGAAGGAACCAAATCAGGACTATAAGGCAGATGCCTAATTATTTTTCATCAAAATTCTCACAAAATTGTCCTTATTTGATGACAATGATGAGCAGGAACATTGTTATTGTAAAGAAGGACTCTCTGGTGAAGCTTTCCCAGGTGTTTTTCTGCTAAAACTTTGGCTAACATTCTCAAGACATTCTCATAATAAGCAAATTTTATTGTTCTTTGGCCTTCCAGAAAGTCAACAAGCAAAATGCCTTGAGCATCTGTAAACACTGTTGCCATGACCTTTGTTCTTGACTACTGTGCTTTTGCTTTGACTGAACCACTCCAACTGTTGGTAGCCATTGCTTTGTGCTTTGCCTTCAGGATTGTACTGGTAAGGCAACGTTTCATATCCTGTTACAAGCCTTCAAAGAAGTGCTTCAAAATCTTGATCCCACTTAAGATTTCCTTTGAAGGCTCTGTTCTTGTCTGAAGCTGATCTGGCTACAATGGTTTTGGCACCCATCAGGTAGAAAATTTGCTCAACTTTAGTCTATTTTCAGTCAGAATTGGGTGAGCTGAACCAACTGAAGGGTCTATGATGTTGGCTATTGGTTCTGTCGTTGATCATTGGTGATTATTAGGTACTCCTTCAATTAGGGCATGGGCAAGATGAACTCATGCCTTAATTGAAAGAGCACCAACTGAAGGAGCAACTTTTCTCCTCACAAATTGATGCGGATGGTCTGCCACTGTGGGCTTCATCTTCAACATTGTCTCATCCCTTCTTAAAATGAGTTATCCATGCTGGGCACAGTGGCTGACGCCTGTAATCCCAACACTTTGGGAGGCCGAGGCGGGCAGATCACTTGCAGAAGTTCAAGACCAGCCTGGGCATTATGGTGAAACCCTATCTTTACAAAAAATACAAAAATTAGCTGGGCATGGTGGTGCACACCTGTAGTCCCAGCTAATAGGGAGGCTGAGGTAGGAGGATCACTTGAGCCTGGGAGGTTGAGGCTGCAGTGAGCCATGAACATGCCACTGTACTCCAGTCTAGGTGACAGAACAAGACCCTGTCTCAAAAAATGAAAAGGAAATGAGTTATCCATTTGTAAACTGCTGATTTCTTTGGAGCTTTGTCCCCATAAACTTTTCATAATGCATCAGTGATTTCACCATTCTTCCACCCAAGCTTCACCATAAATTTAATGTTTGTTCTAACTTCAAATTTAGCATAAGTCACGTTGCTCTGATAGAGGCTATTTCCAAACTGATGTCTTATCCTTTTCATACCTCAAACTAGAGGTTAAGGTATGCTATAACAAGTTAGTACAAGTTTATTTGGATGCTAAAATTTTTGGAATCCATGTATAGTTTTTTCATAATACTGCATTTCCATGAACTTTTAGAAAACTCCTTGTGTGTGTGTATGTGTGTGTGTGGAGATACATACACCTTACACTGTTTATAATTGCCTACATAATTACTTTTACTTGTGCTTTTCATTTGTTTCTGTGGATTAGATTTAATCTCTAGTGTTAATTATTTTCTCCCTAAAGAACTTCTTTTGGCATTTCTTTTGGGTTTATTCTTCTAATTTCTTGTAAGGCAGTTATGCTAGCAATATATTTTATCATTCATTTGGGAATTTATTTTGCCTTCAGTTTTAAAGAATACTTTTGCTGCATATAGATTCTTGCTTGAAAGATTTTTCTTTAAGCACTTGGAATATATCATCTTACTGCCTGCTGGCATCCATTGTTTCTGATGAGAGGCCAGGTGTTAATCTACATGTCTCTTACATGTGTAGATTCATGGAATCATCACCACAATCAAAATGTAGAATTGTTCCATCATGATAATGCTCCTTCATTCAGTCTCTATAGCCACATTCAGCCCCTCCATGCCCCACTCTTTGGCAACTATTGATCTGTTCCCCATCTCTATAATCTTGTTATTTTAAGAATGTTATTTAAATGAAATCATACATTATGCAACCTTTTGAGGTTGACTTTTTCACTGAGCATAATTCTCTGGAGATTTATCTAGGTATTTGCATGTATTGATAATACATTCTTTTTTGCTGTGTAGTATTTCATGATATGGATATGGCACATTTTGTTTAACCACTCATTGAAGTATGTTGGGGTTATTTGCAGTTTGGGCTAGTATAAAGAAAGCTGCTTTCAGCCAGGCACAGAGGCTCATGCCTGTACTCCCAGCACTTTTGAAAGCCAAGGTGGGCAGATCGATTTGAGGTCAGGAGTGAGACCAGCCTGGCCAATATGGCAAAACCCTGTCTCTACAAAAAATACAAAAATTAGCCAGGGGTGGTGGCAGCAGAGGTTGCAGTGAGTCGAGATAGCGCCACTGCACTCCAGCCTCCTGGGTGACAGAGCTATGCTCTGTCAAGGGAAGGAGGGAGGGAGGGAGGGAGGGAGGGAGGGAGGGAGGGAGGGAGGGAGGAAGGGAGGAAGGGAGGAAGGAAGGAAGGAAGGAAGGAAGGAAGGAAGGAAGGAAGGAAGGAAGGAAGCAAGCAAGCAAGCAAGCAAGCTGCTTGAGGGAGGGAGGGAGGAAGGAAGGAAGGAAGGAAGGAAGCTGCTTTCAACATTCACATACAGGTTTATGAACCTAAGTTTTCATTTCTCTAGGATAAGTGCCCAAGAGTGCACTTGCTGCATCATACAGTGAGGTATAATTTTTTAGGAAACTACAAAAATATTCTCCAGAGTGGCTATATCATTTTTACATTGTTATCAGCAATGTATGAGTGATCCAGCTTGGTAAGTCCTTACCAGCATATGGTGTTGATATGGTTTGGCTCTGTGTCCCACCCAAATCTCATCTCGAATTGTAATCCACATAATCCCCACGTGTTGAGGGAGGGACCTGGTGGGAGGTGATTGGATCATGGGGGCATTTCCCCCATGCTGTTCTCACAATAGTGAGCAAGTTCTCATGAGATCTGATGGTTTTATAAGTGTTTGACAGTTCCTCTTCACATACTGTCTCACCTGCCACCATGTAAAACGTGCCTGCTTCCCCTTACACCATGACTGTAAGTTTCCTGAGGCCTCCGGAGCCATGCAGAACTGTGAGTCAACTAAACCCTTTTCCTTTATAAATTACCCAGTCTCAGATAGCATCTTTGTAGCAGTGTGAGAATGGAGTAATACAGGTTGTCACTATTTTTTTTAATGTTAGCCAACCTGATAGTTATATAGTGATATCTCACTACAGTTTTAATTTTCATTTCTGTCATGGCTAATGATGTTGACCATCTTATTATGTGCTTACTTACCATCCGTTGTCCTTTTCAGTGAATGTCTGTTCATATCTTTAGCTCAATTTCTTTTCTTTTTTCTTTCTTTTTTTTGAGACTAAGTCTCGCTCTGTTGCCTAGGCTGGAATTCAGTGGCAAGATCTTGGCTCACTGCAACCTCCACCTCCCAGGTTCAAGTGATTCTCCTGCCTCAGACTCCCGAGTAGCTGAGATTACAGGCACCTGCCACCATGTCCGGCTGATTTTTGTATTTTTAATAGAGACGGGGTTTCACCATGTTGGCCAGACTGGTCTCGAACTCCTGACCTCAGGTGATCCACCCACCTCGGCCTCCCAAAGTACTGGGATTACACGTGTGAGCCACCACACCTGGCCCTCTTTAGCTCAATTTCTAATTGAAATGCTTGTTTTTTTAACTGTTGAATTTTGAGAGCTCTTTATATATTATAGATTCAGGGCTTTTGTCAGATATGTGGTTTGCAAATATTTTCTCAGTCTTTGCCTAGTCTTTTTATTCTCTTAATGGGGTCTTTTGCAGATCAAAAGCTTTTTATTTTGATGAAGTTCAATTTATCCATTTTGTTTCCTTTGTGGATTGCACTTTGGTGTCAAATCCAAAAACTCTTCACCTGTCTTTAGGTCCAACAGATTTTGTCATACTTTTTTTCCTGAAAGTTTTATAATTTTACACTTAATATTTAAATATGAGATCCATTTGGAATTGATTTTGTATAAGTCATGAGGTTTAAGTTAAGATTAGCTTTTTTTATTTTTAACCTAGATGTCCAATTGTTCTAGCACTGTTTGTTAAAAATGCTACTCTTCCTCCCTTGAGTTATTTTTATGCCATTGTCAAAAATCTTTTAGGCAGCTAGGCGTGGTGGCTCACGCCTGTAATCCCAGCACTTTGGGAGGCTGAGGCAGGCAGATCCCTTGAGGTCAGGAGTCCAAGACCAGCCTGGCCCACATGGCAAAACCCCATCTCTACTAAAATACAAAAATTAGCCAGGTGTGGTGGTGCATGCCTGTAGTCCCAGCTACTCGGAAGGCTGAGGCAGAAGAATCACTTGAACCCGGGAGGTGGAGGTTGCAGTGAGCCAAGATCACGCCATTGCACTCCAGCCTAGGCAACAAGAGCGAAACTCTGCCTCAAAAACAAAAAACAACAAAAATGTCTTGGGCATATTTGTGTGGGTCTATTTCTGGGTTTTCTATTCTGTCCTGTTAATCTTTATGGCTACCCCTCAACAAATACCACATTGTACAGATTATAGGATTTATGTATCAGGCTTTAACATCAAGTTGAGTAATTTCTCCTATTCTTTCTCAAATTTAAGTATTTTAGAGACTGTTCCTTTTCATGAAAATTTTTGAATAATCTTGTATATGCTTTCTGCATCAATCAATATAATATTTTCTTTTTTGGGGGGGGTTGGGGGAGGGCTTGGGGAACAGGGTCTCACTCTGTTGCCCAGGTTGGAGTGCAGTGGTGCAATCTTGGCTCACTGCAACCTCTGCCTCCTAGGCTCAAGCAATCCTCCCACGTCAGCCTCCGAAGTAGCTGGATGGGACTATAGATGTGTGCCACCATGCCCGGCTAATTTTTGTGTTTTTGGTAGAGACAGGGTTTCACCATGTTGGCCAGGCTGGTCTCAAACTCCTGACCTCAAATGATCTGCCCACCTTGGCCTCCCAAAGTGCTGGGATTACAGGTGTAAGCCATCGCATCCAGCCTATTTTCTTCCTTAGTCTATTGATATGGTGGACTACATTAATTGATCTTCGAATATTGAACCAGTCTTGCATTACTGGTTTAAATCTCTTAATCTGTTTTAGTCAAGGTTCCTCAGAAAGAACCAATGGAATATATATAGAAAGAGATATATGAGAAGGGATTTATTAGGGGAATTGGCTCACTCAATTATGGAAGCTGAGAAGTCCTACAATAGGCCATCTGTAAGTCTGAGAACCAGGAAAGCCAGTGGCATGGCTCAGTTCCAGTTCAAAGACCTCCAACCCAGGGAAGCTGATGGTGTAATGCTCAGTTTGAGGCTCAAGGCCCCAGAGCCCAGGGGGCTGCTGGTGTGAGTCCCAAAGGCCAGAGAAACAACTGGATTTCTTACATCTAAGGGCAAGAGAAGAAGGGTGTCCTGGCTCCAGAAGAAAGAGCAAGAATTTTTCCTTCCCCCAACCTTGTGTTACACCCAGGCTCCCAGCTGATTGAACGGTGCTCACCAACATGAGGGCAAATCTTGTCCATTCAGTTCACCAACTCAAATGCCAATCTCCTCTGGAAACACCGTCACAGACACACCTGGAGCAGCCAAATCATTCTAATCAAATGCCAAACTACCTGAGTTTCCCTTTAAGCAGAAGAGGGATGGGCTCAGTGCTTAATGAAACATTAAGAATAATGAATTATTTACCAGTTTTCCAGAATTCTTAACCAGTCGACACCCAAAATCAATCATCACAGTTGTGGTGTATAATTTGTGTGTTGCTGCATTTGATACACACACACACACACACACATATTTGAGACAGTCTGGCTTTGTCACCCAGGCTGGAGTACAGTGGCACAATCACGGCTCACTGTAACCTCCATCTCCCAGGTTTAAGCGATTCTCCTGCCTCAGCCTACTAAGTAGCTGGGATTACAGGCGTGCACCACCACTCCCAGCTAACTTTTGTATTTTTAGTACAGAGTTTCACCATGTTGGCCAGGCTGGTCTCGAACTCCCAGCCTCAAGCAATTTGGCTGCCTCGGCCTCCCAAAGTGCTGGGGTTACAGGCGTGAGCCACTGCACCCAGCCTGATTTGCTAATATTTTATTAAGGATTTTTGTTTCTACATTTATTATGAGACATTATAGTTTTTGCTTTTGTGCTCTCTTCAGTTTTGGGATCACAGTAATAGTGGCCTCATAAAATGAGCTAGGAAGTGTTCCATCCTCTTCTGTTTCTGGGGGGAGACTGTGTAATACTGATGTTAATTCTTTAAATGGGATGATTCTTCAGTGAACAAAGTGATAAGCATGGAGATTTCTTTTTTAGAAGCCTTTTAGTTACGAATTCATTTTCTTTAATGGTTAAAGGACTATTCTGATGATTTGGGTTTTTTTGTTGTTGTTGCTTTTTTTTTTTTTTTTTTTTTTTTTTTTTTTTTTTTGAGACGGAGTTTCACTCTTGTTGCCCAGGCTGGAGTGCAATGGCGCCATCTCGGCTCACTGCAACCTCCGCCTCCCGGGTTCAAGCGATTCTCCTGCCTCAGCCTCCCGAGTAGCTGGGATTACAGGCATGCACCACCACGCCCGGCTAATTTTGTATTTTAGGTAGGTAGAGATGGGGTTTCTCCATGTTGCTCATGGCTGGTCTCAAACTCCCGACCTCAGATGATCTGCCCGCCTCAGCCTCCCAAAGTGCTGGGATTACAGGCACGAGCCACCGCGCCCGACCGTTGTTGTTTTCAAACTACTGTGCTCAAGTGATCCTCCCCTCAGCCTCCCAAAGTGTTGGAATTACAGGCATGAGCCACTGCGCCTGGCCCAATTTGTTTTATCTTGATGTAGTTTGGGTATCTGCATGGTTTTGGAAAAACTGACCAGTTTCTTCTAAGTTGTCAAATTTATGAGTGTCAAGTTGGTCCTAATATTTTCTTTTTCATTTTTTTAACAACTATAGGCTCTGTAGTGATATTCACTGTTTGAATCCTGATAGTGGTACTTATGTTGTCTCTCCTTTTATCTTTGTCAGTCTTGCTACAGGTTTATCAATTTTATTTTCATTTTTAAAGAATAGGGAGGCGGAGGTTGTAGTGAGCCGAGATTGCACCATGGCACTCCAGCCTGATGACAGAGCAAGACTCTGTCTCCAAAAAAAAAAAAAAAAGAACAACCAGGTTTTTTGCAACATAGATTTTAACATTTTTCATTTTAATTGTTGATACATAATAGTTGTACTTATTTATTGGATACATGTGATATTTTGATATAAGTGTACAATGTGTGATAATCATATCAGGGTAATTGAGGTATCCATCAGCTCAAGCTTTTGAACATTCCAATTCCACTCTTTCAGTTATTTCAAAATATACAATAAATTAGAGATAACTACAGTTGCCCTATCATGCTACTGAACATTAGATCTTATTCCTTGTATCTAACTGTATTTCTACCATTAACCATCATTTTTTATCCTCTCTTCCCACTACCCTTTCCAGCCTCTGGTAACCATCATTCTACTCTCTATCTTCATGAGTTCAATTTTTTTTTTTTTTAGCTCTCATTTGTCTTTCTGTACCTGGCTTATTTTGCTTAACATAGTATCTTCCAGCTCCATCCATGCTGTTACAAATGACAAGATTTTCTTTTTATGGATGAATTTCATTGTGTATATGTACCACATTTTAGAAGAACAAATTTTTGTTTTATTGATTTCTCTATTGTTTTCCTGTTTTCAAGTGATTTTGCTTTTTTTGTTGTTTGTTTTTTTGAGATGGAGTCTCACTCTGTGGCCCAGGCTGGAATGCAGTGGCGCAATCTCGGCACACTGCAATCTCCGGCTCCCGGGTTCGAGCTATTCTCCCTCCTCAGCCTCCCAAATAGCTGGGATTACAGGCGTGTGCCACCACGCCCAGCTAATTTTTGTATTTTTAGTAGAGATGGTGTTTCACCATGTAGGCCAGGCTAGTCTCAAACTCCTGACCTCAAGTGATCCTCCCACCTCGGCCTCCCAAAGTGCTGGGATTACAGGCATGAGCCACCACGCTCGGCCTCAGTGATTTCTGTTCTTGCGTTGTTTCCTCTGCTTTTTTTGGTTTATTTTTTAACATTTTTTTAGTAGAGATAGGGTCCCACTATGTTGTCTGGGCTGGTCTTGAACTCCTGGGATCAAGCAATGCTCCTGCCTCAGCCTCCCCAAGTGCTGGGATTACAGGCATAAGCCATTGCATCCAGCCCTTTGGTTTCATTTGCTTTTCTTTTTCTAGTTGCTTGAATCAGGAACTTAGATTATTAATTTAGATTATTAATTTGAGATCTTTCCTTTTTTCTAATATAAGCATTTAGTATTATAAATTTCTCTTTCATGAAATTGTAAAATGGTATAGCCACTTTGGAAAATAGCTTTGTATTTCCTCAAAATGGTAAACAATGAGTTAGTTACCTTAGGACCCAGCAATTCTACTTTGAGGTATACACCCTGAACAACTGAAAACACAGGGTTCTTACCAAAACCTGCTCAGGAATGTTCACAGCAGCATTATTCATCATAGACAAAAACTATAACTTCCAAATATCTATCAACTGATGAATGGACAAACCAAATGTGATACATTCATACAATGTAATATTATTTGACCAAGAGATGAAGTGCTGATGTATACCTCAATGTGCAGGAACTTCGAAAACATTCTAAGAAGCCAGTCATGAAAGACTGAATATTGTATGATTCAATTGATATGCAAGTACAGAATAGGAAAATTCACAGAAACAGAAAGTAGTTATTTCTGGGCCCAGGGACAGAAAGGAATAGAAAGTGACTAAGAGTAAGTATGGGGTTTCTTTTTAGGGTGATGGAAATTTTTTTTTTTTTTTTTTGAAACAAGGTCTCACACTCTGTCACGCAGACTGATGTACAGCGGGTGTGATCATAGCTCACTGCAGCCTTAACCTCCTGGGCTCAAGCAATCCTCTTGCCTCAGCCTCCCAAGTAGTATGGACTACAGGCACGTGCTACCTACCATGCCTAGCTAAAATATTCTTAAGTTAGATAGTGGTGACGGTTGCACAACTCTGTAAATATGCTTTAAAAAGAAAAAAAACCCAAAACATTGTATTGTACACTATAAAAGGTAAATTAGGCCGGGTGCAGTGGTTCATGCCTACAATCCCACCACTTTGAGATGCCAAGGCAGGAGGATCACATGAGCCCAGGAGCTCCAGACTGGCCTGAGCAGCGAGACCCCATCTCTACAAAAATAAAATTAGCCAGGCGTGGTGGCATGTATTTCTATTACTGATTTCTAGTTTGGCTCCATTACAGTTAGAGGACATATTGTGTGTGGTAGGCAGAATGGCCACCCAAAGATGTCTACATCTTAATCTTTGGAACCTGTATATATCTTATGATACATGGCAAAGAGGAATTAAGATTGCAGATGAAATTAAAGATGCTAATCAGTTTACTAAAAATAGGAGATTACTCTAGTTTATCCACGTGGGCCCAATCTAATCATAAAAGTGGAAGAGGGGCCAGGCAAGGTGGCTCACACCTGTAATCCCAGCACTTTGGGAGGCCAAGGTGGGTGGATCACCTGAGGTCAGAAGTTCGAGACCAGCCTGACCAACATGGCAAAACCCCATCTCCACTAAATATACAAAATTAGCAGGGCGTGGTGGCGCATGCCTGTAATCAGAGCTACTTGAGAGGCTGAGACAGGAGAATCGCTTGAACCCGGGAGGCAGAAGTTGCAATGAGCCAAGATCACGCCACTGCACCCCCAGCCTGGGCAACAAGAGCGAAACTGGGTCTAAAAAAAAAAGTGGAAGAGGGTAGCAAAAAAAAGAGATGCAGCATGACAAGGATTTAATCTGCCATTGCAGACTTTGAAGATGAAGGAAGCGAGACACAAGCCAAGGAATCTGTTAGCCTCTAAAAGCTGGGAACATCTTCAGCTTATAGTCTGCAAGTAAACATGGACTTCATTCCTATAACCACAAGGAATTGAAGTATGTCAACAACTGAGTAAGGAATGGATTCTCCCTTAGAGCCTATAGAAAGTAATGCAGCCGGCCAGGCACAGTAGCTCATGCCTGTAATCCCAGCACTTTGGGAGGCTGAGGCAGGTGGATCACCTGAGGTCAGGAGTTCGAGACCAGCCTGACCAACATGGAGAAACCCCGTCTCTACTAAAAATACAAAATTAGCCGGGCATGGTGGGGCATGCCTGTAATCCCAGCTACTCCGGAGGCTGAGGCAAGAGAATCGCTTGAACCCGGGAGGCAGAGGTTGCGGTGAGCCGAGATCGCACCATTGCACTCCAGTCTGGGCAAGAAGAGTGAAACTCCATCTCAAAAAAAAAAGAAAGGAATGCAGCTCTTCTGGTGCCTTGATTTTAACCTGAGACCCATGTCAGACACCTGACTTACAGAAATGTAAGATATTTGTAATTATCTAAACCACTAAATATGTGGTAATTTGTTACAGCAGCAACAGAAAATGAATATGCTCTGAGTTGAATTTTTCTTTGAGTTTTATGACCCAGGATATGGTTCTATCTTGGTGAATAGTTTATGGGCACTTGAAAGTAATGTGTATTCTGTTGTTGGGTAGAGTGTTCTATAAATGTCAATTGGATCCTCTTAGTTGATGACATTCTTCAGTTTGTCTATATCTTTGCTGATTATATTTACAGTAGTCAATACTGGGTGTGGATACTGAAATCTCCATCTACAATTGTGGATTTTTAAATTGCTTCTTAATTCGATCAGTTTTTATTTATGTAGCTTAAGCTTTGTTGTTTGGTGCATACAAAAGTAAGGATCATTATGTCTTCTTCAGATTGATCCTTTCATCAATAAATAATGCCCCTCTTTATCCCTAGTAATTTTCTGTGCTTTGAAGTCTACTGTATCTGATAGTAATACACTCCTGATTATTTCATTAGTATATTAATACTTCTATGACACATCTTTTTCCATCCTTTTACTTTCAACTTACCTATGTCAATCATGTTTTGAAGTCAGCTTACTATACATAGCACATAGTTGGATTACATTCTGTATCTACTCTTCCAATTTGTATTATAATTAGTGTATTCAGATCATTAACATTCATAATAATTATTGATGTGTTAGGGCTTATGTTTGCCATTTATTTTTTTTCTGTCCCTTCTGTTTCTCAGTTTCTCATCCCTGTTTCTTTACTTTCTTTCATGGTTTTTTTTTTTTTTTTTTTTTTTGAGACAGTCTTGTTGTGTTGCCCAGACTGGAGTGCAATGGCGCCATCTCGGCTCACTGCAACCTCCGCCTTCCAGGTTCAACTGATTCTCCTGCCTTGGCCTCCCGAGTAGCTGGGATTACAGGCATGAGCTACCATGCCCGGCTAATTTTTGTAGTTTTAGTACAGATGGGGTTTCACCATACTGGCCAGGCTGGTCTCGAACTCCTGACCTCAGGTGATTCACCCGCCTCAGCCTCCCAAAGTGCTGGGATTACAGGTGTGAGCCACCACGCCTGGCCTCATGTGAGTTTCTTAAACATTCTGTAGAATTATATCTTGAATTAGCTATAGTATTTTTGAACATATCACTTTGTATAGGCTTAGTGGTCACTCTAATTATCACAATATAAATACATAACTAGTCACAGTCTAGTGATATCAACAATTTATACAATTTATATTTTGAGTGAAGTGCAGAAACTTTGCTTCCATTTAGGTCTCTTTACCCTCCCCACTCTTAAAACATATTTATGTATTACATCTATTTAAAAATATAATTATATGCAAAGTGTATGTAGTGACAATGTACATTTCCTCTACATACACTAAGCACCATATCAGATGATATGACTTTGGTTCAACCACCACATATTTCTAAAACTGTTGAAGATAGTCTATTATTCTTATTCCTACTTTTACCTATTCCATTGTTCTTTTTTCTTTTTGAAGTTCCACGTCTTCTGTTATAATTTCCTTTCTGCTTGGAGAACTTCCATCAGCCATTCTTTGAGGGTAGGTCTGCTAGCATCAAACTCTGTTTTCTTTGTGTAAAAATGCCTTTATTTCTCCTTCATTCCTCAAGGATATTGTCACCAGAGATAGAATTTGTAATTGATAGTTATCTTCTTGAGATAACTTGAAAAATATTGTGCCACTGCCTTCTGACCTCCATTGTTTCAGGTGAAAAATTTGCTGTCATTCAAATTGGTGTTCCCCTATATACAACACATCATTTCTCTGTAGCCACTTTCAAGAATTTTCCTTTTAGTTTTCGAAAGTTTCATTAAGATGTGTCTTAGCGGGTCAGGCACGGTGGCTCATGCCTGTAATCTCAGCACTTTGGGAGGCCGAGGCGGGGGGATCACCCGAGTTCAGGAGTTCAAGACCAGCCTGGCCAACACAGTGAATCCCCGTCTCTACTAAAAATACAAAAATTAGCTGGGTGTAGTGGTAGGTGCCTGTAATCCCAGCTACTCGGCAGGCTAAGGCAGGAGAATCACTTGAAACCGGGAGGTGGAGGTTGCAGTGAGCCAAGATTACGCCACTGCACTCCAGCCTGGGCAACAGAGTGAGACTCCTCTAAAAAAAAAAAAAAAAAAAAGTATCTTAGCATGTATTTCTTTGAGTTTATCCTCTTTGGCATTCATTCGCAACTTCTTGAATCTGTAAGTTTATACCTTTCACAAAATTTAGGAAAATTTCAGCCTTACTTCATCCAATATATTTTCAACCCCATATTTTCTCTTACTTCTTATTCTGTAACTCTTACAATATGTGTTATTTACTTCTTTTGTTATTGTCCCACAGGTCTCTGGGGCTCTATTCAGTGGCGTGATCTCAGCTCACTGCATGCTCTGCCTCCCGGGTTCATGCCATTCTCCTGCCTCAGCTTCCCTAGTAGCTGGGACTACAGGTGCCCACCACCACACCTGGCTAATTTTTTTGTATTTTTAGTAGAGATGGGGTTTCACCATGTTAACCAGGATGGTCTCGATCTCCTGACCTCATGATCCCCCCATCTCAGCCTCCCAAAGTGCTGGGATTACAGGTGGAAGCCACCATGCCCAGCCCCATCATCTTTTTTTTTTCTGTGCACCTCTTCCCTTTCTTTCCTTTCTCTACCTATTTCCTTTCATTGGCCTCCCCTTCTCCAATTTTCCATCTGTTCTCATCTTTTTTTCTTTCTTTTTTTTTTTTTTTGAGATGGAGTCTTACTGTCACCCAGGCTGGAGTGCAGTGGTGTGATCTTGGCTCACTGCAACCTCTGCCTCCCAGGTTCAAGCAATTCTCCTGCCTCAGCCTCCTGACTGGGACTACAGGCACCCGCCACCACACCCAGCTAATTTTTATATTTTTGGTAAAGACGGGGTTTCATCATATTGGCCAGGCTGGTCTCAAACTCCTAACCTCGTGATCCGCCCACCTTGGCCTCCCAGAGTTCTGGGATTACAGGTGTGAGCCACCATACCCCGCCTAGAGTAGTCTTTACTCTAGGAGGTGGTTCTTTCCCCTAAGGTGTGGTTTTTCAATTGAATGCCTATGATGTTAAAAAGTTATCTCCACTCTGGCTAGGTCAGAACCTCATATTTCTCAGCACTGTGCAACCTCTAGTATCTCCATTCTTTTTTTTTTGAGACAGTCTTGCTGTCACCCAGGCTGGAGTGCAATGGCGCAATGTTGGCTCACTGCAACCTCTACTTCCTGGGTTCAAACCATTCTCCTGCCTCAGCCTCTCAAGTAGCTTGTACTACAGGCATGTGCCACCATACCCAACTAATTTCTGTATTTTCAGTAGAGATGGGGTTTCACCATGTTAGCCAGGCCGGTCTCAAAATCCTGACTTTAACTGATCCGCCCACCTTGGCCTCCCAAAATGCTGGGATTACAGCCACTGCACCCGGCCTTCTCCATTCTTCTTTCAATCCCATAGCAGCTGCTCTTCTGGGCCTCACAGAATCTCATACTATGCATGTACAGCCCAGCCCTCAACAAAAGACCCACAGAGGGCAGAGGGAGAAGAGATTGGCAAGATGGCACCTGGCGAGAGATTCTCCAGCCGCTGCTGACATTGAGCAGACAAGTAAGTGAGGTACTGTCCCCACTACCTCCCTTCTTCCTCCCTCACCCCTGGAGACCTTCTCCTTCCCCTCCTCCCTCCACCTGGGGGAGGGGGGCGGGCATGGTTCCTGGGACATCATGTAGGACTCTAAGGAAGAGAGCCAGGACCAGCACTGAAAATCATCGTGCTAGGGAACAGCATCTCCCAGACCACCTCCTTAGCTACAGATTTTGCTCAAAAAACTTTCGGGAACCAGTACAAACTATAGGACTGGATTTCTTTTGAGAAGGATAACATTGCCAGGAAACTTGAATGTTACTCTCTAGTTTGGGATACAGGAGGCCAGACAATAGGAAGCAAAATGTTGGACAGATGCATCTATGGAGCACAGGAAATCATCTTGGTATATGATATCACAAGTTATCAAAGCTTTGAGAATTCTTAGATTAGTGAAGAAAGTGAGTGAAGAGTCAGAAACTCAGCCACTGGTTGCCTTAGTGGGCAATAAAATTGATTTGGAGCATAATCAAACAGTAAAACCTGAAAAACACTTACGGTTTTGCCAGGAAAATGGTTTTAATAGCCACTTTGTTTCAGCCAAGGCAAGAGACTCTGTCTTCCTGTGTTTTCAAAAAGTTGTTGCTGAAATCCTTGGAATCAAATTAAACAAAGCAGAAATAGAACAGTCACAGAGGGTGGTAAAGGCAGATATTGTAAACTACAACCAGGAACATATGGCAAGAGCTGTTAACCCTTCTAGAAGCTCTGTGTGTGCAGTTGGGTGAGCTCATTTTTCCATTGTGTTGATAGTTTTGGCTGCCCTTCACCTCTGGGTGTGTCTGAGAACTTCTAAGAACTTGTTTTATCAGTGACCATCTCTGTAGTTCAGTTAACACTTTCCTCCGAACTTGCTTCATCCTTAAGTGTTCCTCCCAACCGCAGGCATGTGCTTGGATTCAAAAGAATTCAACTTTGCGACCACACACTTTGCATTCAAACTGGAAGGCTCATTCTCTGGAATTAGACTGTTTCATTGAAAAAGAATGGTGTCCGGCCGGGCGCGGTGGCTCATGCCTGTAATCCCAGCACTTTGGGACGCCGAGGTGAGTGGATCACCTGAGGTCAGGAGTTTGAGACCAGCCTGACCAGTATGGTGAAACCTCGTCTCTACTAAAAATACAAAAAATTAGCTGGGCATGGTAGCGCACACCTGTAATCCCAGCTACTCGGGAGGCTGAGGCAGGAGAATCGCTTGAACCCGGGAGGTGAAGGTTGCAGCCAGCCGAGATCGCGCCATTGCACTCCAGCCTGGGCAACAAGAGCGAAACTCCATCTGGAAAAAAAAAAAAAAAAGAAAAAAAATGGTGTTGCTTCTCTGTATGTTCTTGCTTTTTTCCCTGATGTAAATTTTTTTCTTTTTTTTTTTTTTGAGACAGAGTCTCGCTCTGTCACCCAGGCTGGAGTGCAGTGGCGCGATCTCCACTCACTGCAAGCTCCGCCTCCCGGGTTCATGCCATTCTCCCGCCTCAGCCTCCCGAGTAGCTGGGCTACAGGCGCCCGCCACCACGCCCGGCTAATTTTTGTACTTTTAGTAGAGACGGGGTTTCACTGTGTTAGCCGGGCTGTTCTCGATCTCCTGACCTTGTGATCCGCCCGCCTCGGCCTCCCAAAGTGCTAGGATTACAGGCGTGAGCCACCATGCCTGGCTCCCTGCTGTAAATGTTTTAAATATGAAAAGTATCCAAGTCTTGATCATCGGCCAGGATCTTGTCACAGTGGTTTCATTATCTCATGTGAACTCATATACGTCGAAGTACACTTCGGGATGCAAATATCACACAAGTAACATATTTTGCCTATAGATACTTGAGAAGGTATTCTGTTGCTATCAATTGCGAGTAAAAACAAAGCTATCATCCAACTGAAAATGCTCAAAATAAGCCTGTAATAGAAATTTTTTTTCATTTTTAAAAAGGAGCCTGGCCGGGCGCGGTGGCTCACGTCTGTAATCCCAGCATATTGGGAGGCCGAGGCAGGTGGATCATCTGAGTTCAGAAGTTCGAAACCAGTCTGGCCAACATGGTGAAACCCTGTCTCTACTAAAAATACAAAAAAATCAGCCAGGCATGGTGGGAGACGCTTGTAATCCCAGCTATTCAGGAGGCTGAGGCAGGAGAATGGCTTGAACCCGGGAGGCGGAGGTTGCAGTGAGCTGAGATTGCACCATTGCATTCTAGTCTGGGTGACGAGCGAAATTCCGTCTCAAAATAAATAAATGGATAAATAAAAAGGGGCCTAAATTGCCTATTTTGTAGTTTGTAGTCATGATGTATTGTGTAATACTCAGGTTAGATGACTTTATGAATTTAGATAAATGTTCAGCTGATGCTCCACCTGGAATTTCTCCTGCAAACTGCTAAGATAGTCCAGTAATGAGTTATGACAGGTTTTTTTGTTTGTTTTGGGGGTCTGTCTGTTGTTTTTTTATTTTTTCGGGTTTTTTGTTTTTGAGACAGGGTCTCCCTCTTTGTCACCCAGGCTGGAGTGCAGAGCCACAACCACACTCACTGCAGCCTCGAACTCCCAGGCTCAAGCAATCCTCCCACCTCAGCCTCCCAAGTAGCTGGAACTAGGCATGTACCTCCACACTGGCTAATTTTTAAATTTTTTGCAGAGACGGGATCTCACTGTTTCAAGGGCTGGTCTCAAACTCTTGGCCTCAAGTGATCCTTCTGCCTCGGCCTCCCAAAGTGCTGGTAGTATAGATGTGAGCTACCACACCTGGGCAGTGACATACTGTTGAATCTTTCTGGATCAGACTATACCTGATGTTCAGATGTTTTTCTCTCACAAATTTAAATTTTCTTAAAAGACCCACAGGGGCCGGGCATGGTGGCTCACACCTGTAATCTCAATACTTTGGGAGGCCGAGGTGGGTGGATCACCTGAGGTCAGGAGTTCAAGACCAGCCTGGCCAACATGGCGAAACCCCATCTCTACTAAAAATACAAAAATTAGCCGGGCATGGTGGCAGACGCCTATAGTCCCAGCTACTCGAAAGGCTGACGCAGGAGAATCACTTGAACCTGGGAGGTGGAGGTTGCAATGAGCCGAGATCACACCACTGCACTCCAGCCTGGACAACAGAGTGAGACTCCCATCTCAAAAATTAAATAAAAAACTTTTAAAAAGACCCACAGGGAACCCCCACACCAACATCCGGGGGACACTATGTCCTTCCTCTTCAAAACCCGAACTGTGATCTTTGCTTCCTTTGTCCAGTGAGAACAGTGTGCTGTGTTTGAACTTCACCTTCTTGTGCTACAATCCGAAAACTGCCCCTAGTCAGAGAACTGAGTGAACATGGGCCTCTCCTCGTGTGACTTTCTTTTCTCAGGGATTGTTCTCCTAGAGTACTTATTGTGCAATGTCTCAAAATAGTTGCCTCATTATATGTTGGTTAGTTTTACAGTTGTTTATGGGGAGAGAGTAGGTGCAGTATCAATTACTCCATCATTTCCAGAAGTGGAAGTTACTTTGTTTACTTTTCTGTGTGTTACACTTCAATTTTTAAAATCTTTTTCATGCTCATTTTTGTGGTGGAATAAAAATGGTTTTATTTATTTGTTTTATGAGACAGGGTCTCGCTCTGTCACCCAGGCTGGAGTACAGTGGTGTGATCATAGCTTACTGCAGGCTTAATAGGCTCAAGCAATCCTCCGGCCTCAGTCTCCTGAGTAGCTAGGACTATAGGCAAGTGCCATCATGACCAGCTAATTTTATTTTTCATAGAAACAGGGTCTCACTATGTTGCCTAGGCCTCAAGCTACCCTCCCAAAGTGCTGAGACTGGCCTCCGAAAGTGCTGAGATTACAGGTGTGAGCCATCACACCCAGCCAAAATGTTTTTTAAAAGCTAAAGGAAGATTATTACATCACACAGGCTTAGACCCCTCAGGATTGAAGGTTTAGTAAACCAAGTAAAATACCACCATTAACTGAGATAAAATATAAATATATATATACAAAATGGATATTTTAGGAAAAATACTATAATTACCAATTATTGCCTTGTGACTAGTTACCTAAGCAAGAGTCATAGTTTCTACCTGAATTTCTCCTTTTACTGTATCATACTCGTTTTCTCTTCTCCCAATATTTTATATAGAATGTTTAGGGATACATTTTAACATTTTCAGTTTTATGTATTGGAAAAATAAGATTGCAGACATTCTGCACTTGGAGTTGAATGCGACTATTCACAAAACTTTAGGTTGTCTTTCTTTGGGGTAGCCATAAAGCAGTACACTTGAAGATGTATGCCAAATAGTTACAGTATGTTAGGCAGTGGTATTTTTAGAAGAACAAATGAGAAGTGAAGCATATTCATTCAATTAACACATACTTGCTGAACTACTACTATGTTCTAGGCATCATCTCAGGCTTTGAGGATACAGGAATAAACAAAACAGGCAAAGATCCCTGATCTTATGGAGATTATAATTCTATCAAGAGAAGACAAAAACAATGGGTTTTTAAAAATTGGTACGTCAGCCCAGCACAGTGACTCACGCCCGTAATCACAACAGTTTGGGAGGCCGAGTCGGGCAGATCATTTGAGGCCAGGAGTTCGAAACCAGCCTGGACAACCCATGATGAAACCCCGTCTCTACTAAAAATACCAAAATTGGCCAGCCATGGTGGTGGGCACCTGTAATCCCAGCTACTCAGGAGGCTGAGGGAAGAGAATCCCTCAAGTCCAGGAGGCGGAGGTTGCAGTGAGCAGAGATCATACCACCACTGCACTTCAGCCTGAGTGACACAGTGAGACCCTGTCTCAAAAAAAAAAAAAAAAAAAAGGCCGGGCATGGTGGCTCATGCCTGTAATCCCAGCACTTTGGAGGCCAAGGCGGGCAGATCACGAGATCAGGAGTTCCAGACCAGCCTGACCAACATGGTGAAACCCTGTCTCTACTAAAAATACAAAAATTAGCTGGGTGTGGTGGTGTACGCCTGTAATCTCAGCTACTTGGGAGGCTTAGGCAGGAGCATTGCTTGAACCCGGGAGGCGGAGGTTGTGGTGAGCTGAGATCTTGCCATTGCACTCCAGCCTGGGCAATAAGAGCAACACTCCGTCTCAAAAAAAAAAAAAAAAAAAAGGTTAGGGAAGAGGACCAGCAAAGGACTGGAAGTAGTGATCACTGGGGTAAAAGAAAAAGTGTAGTATCCTAAAATTAGGATACTATCAGGGAAGGAGTGACTAATGGAGTCAAATATGGAAGAGGAAAATTTGGATTGAATCTAACAATGTGCAGGTCACTGGTGACCTTGACAAGAGCAGTTTCAGTGGAATGATGAGAGTGAAAACTTGACTGAAATGAATTAAACAGAATGTGGGAAGAGGAATTGCAGACAGCAGGCATAAGTGACTCTTTTAAGACATTTGGCCACAAAGGAGAATAAGCAACTGGGGTAGTATGTGGACAGCATAGTGCAGTGCATAGTTATTGTTGATTTTACTGTCCCATATCCATTCTACCTTCTCATGGTACATCAATTTACCTTCCAGGAGTTACTTCTCCCTCATTGTATACTTGCTTTGTGGGACCACCACCTGCACTCAAGCTGTAAGTGTTGCTAGAGAAAAATATGTAAGCATGCTTAACTAGTTTCTCTATAAATTCATGATACAAATCTCAAATGGGACTCAAAACTACCAAATACTTCTCTAGTTTGTTCACTTTCCAACTTTTCAGATGACTGTCTCATTTATTATCTCTTCTCAAACCTCCACTTCTCACTCCTCCTCACTTTCAGCAGATAACATTGCCTCTAAATAACTAGAAAAAAGAAACAATATTAAAAGTTTCCTGGAAGGGTGCAGTGGCTCACGCCTGTAATCTCAGCACTTTGGGAGGCCGAGGCGGGTGGATCACATGAGGTCAGGAGTTCAAGACCAGCTTGGCCAACATGCTGAAACCCTGTCTCTACTAAAAATACAAAAATTTGCTAAGCGTGGTGGCAGGCGCCTGTAATCCCATCTACTCGGGAGGCTAAGGCAGGAGAATCCCTTGAACCCGAGAGACAGAGATTGCAGTGAGCTGAGATCGCACCACTGCACTCCAGCCTGGGGAACAGAAGGTGATCCATCTCATTAATAAATAAATACATAAATAAGTAAATTTCCTTATTTTCCCACAACCTAATCTACTAATCTCCTGCTTGTCCACCCTCATTCTTTGCCTTCCTTCCCTCATAGTGTGGTGAAATACTTCTGCTCTTAACGTCACCCTGTGACTTTTTTGGCTTCCATCTTCCCTTATCCGAAGACTTCATTAATGCTGTCATCCCCTCATTCTCATGTGTCAATTTCTCCCCCTTTATTGGAACGGTCCCACAAACCTATATTCTAGTGCCGGGCGTGGTGGCTCACGCCTGTAATCCCTGCACTTTGGGAGGCCGAGGTGGGCAGATCACCTGAGGTCAGGAGTTCGAGACCAGCCTGATCAACACGGAGAAACACTGGCTGTACTAAAAATACAAAATTAGCTGGGCATGGTGGCATGCGCCTGTAATCCCAGCTACGGCAGGCTGAGACAGGAGACTCACTTGAACCCGGGAGGCAGAGATTGCAGTGAGCCGAGATCACGCCATTGCACTCCAGCCTGGGCAACAAGATCAAAACTCCATCTCAAAATAAATAAATAATAAATAAATAAATAAAAAGACATTCTAGTATCTACCATTTTTAAAAAATACCTCCCTTGACCCCACATCCTCCTACTTTTCTGTCCTTCACCACAGCAACATTTCTCGAAATAGCTCACTCTAGTTCTCGTCTTTGTTTCTGTGCCATCCTCGCCTCAACTCAAATAGGGTTGTGCGCCCTCCATCCCCCTGAAATGGCTTTTGTTAACTGCATGTTAGTATGCCCAATGCATGTAGCATGTTGTGTCGAATGCTCACTCCTTTTTCTTCACCTCTGAGCAGCATTCAACACAGTCATTCTTGCGACTTTCTCTTGGCTTCCTAGAAACCACACTATCCTGACTTTCCTCCTACCTCTGAGCCCACTTCTTTTCAGATTTCTTGCTACATTCTCACCTCCTTGGGCCTCTAAAATGTTGGAGCATGCCAGCATTCAGTCCTTGGACTTCTCTAGTTACACTCTTCCTGAGTGATCTCATCCACTTCGATAGTCATACCTTACAGTGCCATCCACATGCTCATGACTCCCCAATTTACCTCCAATCCATACAACTCCAGCAACCTCATTACTTACACCTAATTCTACATGTGACATTTCTGTGTGGATGACTAAAAGTCACCTTAAATGATTCATAAAGTATTACATGTATTAATATACATGACAGGCAGTGTAGCATACTAGTTAGAAACATGACTTCTGGAACAACACGACTTGAAATCTAGTCTATCAGTATATAGGTATGTGACCTTGCATTATTTATCTATGTAACAATTTCCTCACGCATTCAATGAGGAAAATAATAGTATTTACCCGATGAGTTCTTGTGAGGAGCAAATATGTTAATGAAAAGTACTTAGAACAGAGTCTGGGCCTGGCGCTGCAGCTCACGCCTGCAATCCCAGCACTTTGAGAGGCAGAGATGGGTAGATCACCTGAGGTCAGGAGTTCAAGACCAGCCTGGCCAACATGGTGAAACCCCGTCTCTACTAAAAATACAAAAAATTTTCTGGGCATGGTGGCGGGCACCTGAAATCCCAGATGTTCGGGACGCTGAGGCAGGAGAATCGCTTGAACCCAGGAGGCGGAGGCTGCAGTGAGCCAAGATCACACCACTGCACTCCAGCCTGGGCAACAGAGTAAGATGCTGTCTCAAAAAACAAGCAAAAAACAATAAAAGCTAAAGGAAGATTATTACATCACACAGGCTTAGACCCTTCAGAATTGAAGGTTTAGTAAACTAAGTAAAATGCCACCATTGACTGAGGTAGAAAAAAAGTAACAAAATGGATATTTTAGGAAGAATATTATAATTACCAATTATTGCCTTGTGACCACTTACCTAAACAAGACTTATAGTCTCTACCTGAATTTCTCCTTTCACTGTATCATACTCTTGTTTTCTCTTCTCCCAATATTTTATATACAACGTTTAGGGATACATTTTAACATTTTCAGTTTATGTATTAGAAAATTTGGAGATAAGATCCCAGACATTCTGTACTTAGAGTTGAATGCAACTATTCACAAAACTTTAGGTTGTCTTTCTTTGGGGTAGCCATGAAGCAGTACACTTGAAGATGTATGCAAAATTGTTAGTGTTAGGCAGAGATATTTTTGGAAGCACAACTATGAGAACTGAAGCATATTCATTCATTTAACACATACTTGTTGAACTACTATGTTCTAGACATCATCTCAGGCTTTGGGGATGCAGGAATAAACAAAACAGGCAAAGACCCCTCGTCTTAGGAAGATTATATTCTATCAAGGGAAGACAAAAAGAAACAATGGGTTTTTTAAAATTGGTACATTAGGCCGGGCGCAGTGGCTCACGCCTGTAATCCCAGCACTTTGGGAGGCCGAGGCAGGCGGATCACGAGGTCAGGAGATCAAGACCATCCTGGCTAACACAGTGAAACCCCGTCTTTACTAAAAATACAAAAAATTAGCCAGGAGTGGTGGCGGGCGCCTGTAGTCCCAGCTACTCAGGAGGCTGAGGCAGAATGGTGTGAACCCGGGAGGCAGAGCTTGCAGTGAGCTGAGATCGTGCCACTGGACAAGAGTGAGACTCCGTCTCAAAAAAAAAAAAAAAAAAAAAAAAAAAAATTGATATGTTGACTGGGCATGGTGGCTCACGCCTGTAATTCCAGCACATTGGGAGGCCCAGACGGGTACATCATTTGAGATCAGGAATTCAAAACCAGCCTGGCCAACATGGTGAAACTGCATCTGTACTAAAAATACAAAAATTAGTCGGCCGTGGTGGCACACACCTGTAATCCCAGCCACTAAGGGGGCTGAGTCATGAGAATCACTTGAACCCAGGAGGCGGAGGTTGCAATGAGCAGAGATCACACCACTGCACTCCTGCTGGGGTGACAGTGAGACCCCCTTCTCAAAAAAAAAAAAAAAAAAAAAAGAAAGAAAAAAAAGGCACGGAAGAGGATCAGCAAGAGAATGGAGGTACTGATCAATGGGGTAAAACAAAAAGAAAGTGTAGTATCCTAAAATTAAAATAAAGAAATTATATCAGGGAAGGAGTGATCAATGGAGTCAAATATGGAGGTAAGAGGAAAATCTGGAGTGAATCTTAACAATGTGCAGGTCACTGGTGACCTTGACAAGAGCAGTTTCAGTGAAATGATGAGAGTGAAACCTTGACTGAAATGAATTAAACAGAATGTGGGAAGAGGAACTGCAGACAGCAGGCATAAATAACTCTTTCAAGACATTTTGTAGCAAAGGAGAATAAGGAACTGGGGTAGAATGTGAACTGCGTAGTGTAGAGCATAGTTATTTTTTTTTTTTTTTTTTTTCGAGAGTCTGGCTCTGTCGCCCAAGCCGGAGTACAATGGTGCAATCTTAGTTCACTGCAACATCTGCCTCCCGGGATGAAGCGATTCTCCTGCCTCAGCCTCCTGAGTAGCTGGGATTACAGGCACCCACCACCATGCCTGGCTAATTTTTCTATTTTTGGTAGAGACAGGGTTTCACCACGTTGGCCAGGCTGGTCTCGAACTCCTGACCTCAGGTGATCCACCTGACTTGGCCTCCCAAAGTGCTGGGATTACAGGCATGAGCCACTGGGCATGGCCATTACTGTTGATTTTACTGTCCCATATCCATTCTACCTTCTCATGGTACATCAATTTATCTTCGAGCATTTACTTCTCCCTCATTCTATATTTGCTTTGTGGGACCAACACCTGCACTCAAGCTGTAAGTGTTGCTAGAGAAAAATATATAAGCATGCTTGACAGGTTTCTCTATATAATTCATGATACAAATCTCAAATGGGACTCAAAACTATCACATATTTCTCTCGTTTGTTTGCTTTCCAACTTTTCAAATGACTGTCTCATTTATTATCTCTCCTCAAACCTCCATTTCTCACTCCTCCTCACTTTCAGCTGATAACTTTGCCTCTAAATAACTAGAAAAAAAGAAACAATATTAAAAGTTTCCTGGCAGGGTGCAGTGGCTCACGTCTGTAATCTCAGCACTTTGGGAGGCCGAGGCGGGTGTTGAGGTCAGGACTTTAAGACCAGCCTGGCCAACATGGTGAAACCAAGACTCTACGAAAAATACAAAAATTAGCCGGGCGTGGTGGCGGGTGCCTGTAATCCCAGCTAATCAGGAGACTGAGGCAGAAGAATCGCTTGAACCTGTGAGAAAGAGGATGCAGTGAGCTGAGACCACGCCACTTCACTCCAGCCTAGACAACAGAGGGAGATCCATCTCATAAATAAGTGTCCTTATTGTCCCACAACCTAATCTACTAATCTCTGCTTGTCCACCTTCATTCTTTGCCTGCTTTCTCATAGTGTGGTGGATGAAATACTTCTGCTCTTAACATCCCCTGTGACTTTTTTGGATTCCATTCTCCCTTATTCTAAGACTTCAGTAATACAGTCATCCCCTCATTCTCATGTCAATTTCCACCCCTTTACTGGAACAGTACCACAAATCTATACTCTAGTATCTCCCATTTATTAAAAATACCTCCCTTAACCCCACGTCCTCCTGCTTTTCTGTCCTTCACCACAGCAACATTTCTCAAAATAGCTCACTCTAGTTCTTGTCTTTCCTTGTTTCTGTGCCATTATCTCTTCAACCCACCTCAAATAGGGTTGTGCGCCCTCCATCCCCGAAATGGCTTTTGTTAACTGCATGTTAGTATACCCAATGCATGTAGCATGTTGTGTCGAATGCTCACTCCTTTTTCTTCACCTCTGAGCAGCATTCAACGTCATTCTTGCAACTTTCTCTTGGCTTCCTAGAAACCACACTATCCTGATTTTCCTCCTACCTCTGAGCCCACTTCTTTTCAGATTTCTTGCTACATTCTCACCTCCTTGGCCTCTAAAATGTTGGAGCATGCCAGCATTCAGTCCTTGGACTTCTCTAGTTACACTCTTGCTGAGTGATCTCATCCACTTTGATATTCATACCTTACAGTGCCATCCACATGCTCATGACTCCCCAATTTACCTCCAACCCATACAACTCCAGCAACCTCATTACTTACACCTAATTCTACATGTGACATTTCTGTTTGGATGACAAGTAGTCATCTCAAATTTAATGATTCATAAAGTATTACATGTATTAATATACATGACAGGCAGTGTAGCATACTAGTTAGAAACATGATTTCTGGAACAACATGACTTGAAATCTAAGTCTATCAGTATATAGGTATGTAACTTGGGTAATTTATTTAATCTATGTGACTGAATTTCCTTACACCTTCAATGAGGAAAATAATAGTATTTACCTTATAGGTTCTTGTGAGGAGCAATTTTTTTTTTTTTTTTTTTGAGACAGAGGCTTGCTCTTGTCGCCCAGGCTGGAGTGCAGTGGCACGATCTCAGCGCACTGCAACCACCACCTCCAAGGTTCAAGCAATTCTTGTGCCTCAGCCTCCCTGGGTAGCTGGGATGAGAGGCACCCACCACCACGTCTGGCTAATTTTTATACTTTTAGTAGAGACGGGGTCTCGCCATGTTGGCTGGTCTTGAACACCTGACCTCCAGTGATCCGCCAGCCTTGGCCTCCCAAAGTGCTGGGATCACAGGTGTGAGCCACCGCGCCCAGCAATGAGGAACAAATATGTTAATGAAAAGTACACAGAACAAAGTCTGGGCCTGGCACATGGATCATGCCTGTAATCAAAACACTTTGGGAGGCCAAGGCAGCTGGATCACCTGAGGTCAGGAGTTAGAGACCAGCCTGGCCAACATGGCGAAACCGTCTGTACTAAAAACACAAAAATTAGCCGGGCGTGGTGGTGGATGCCTGTAATCCCATCTACTCAGGAGGCTAAGGCAGGAGAATCACTTGAACCTTGGAGGCAGAGGTTGCAGTGAGCCAAGATTGCACCACTGCACTCTGCCCTGAGGGACAGATGGAGTCTCAAAAACAAAACAAAACAAAACAAAAAAAAAAACCATAAAAGCTAAAGGAAGAGTATTACATCACACAGGCTTAGAACCCTTAGGATTGAAGGTTTAATAAACCAAGTAAAATGTCACCATTAACTAAGGTAAAAAAAAATACAAAATGGATATTTTAGGAAGAATATTATAATTACCAGTTACTGCCTTGTGACCAGTTACCTAAGCAAGAGTTATAGTCTCTACTTGAATTTCTCCTTTTACTGTATCATACTCTTGTTTTCTCTTCTCCCAATATTTTATATAGAATGTTTCGGGATACATTTTAACATTTTCAGTTTATATATTAGAAAATTTAGAGATAAGATTGCAGACATTCTGCTCTTGGAGTTGAATGCGACTATTCACAAAACTTTAGGTTGCCTTTCTTTGGGGTGGCCATAAAGCAGTACACTTGAAGATGTATGCAAAACAGTTCACGTGTGTTAGAGATATCTTTGGAAGAACAACTATGAGAAGTGAAGCATATTCATTTAACACATACTTGTCGAACTCCTACTATGTTCTAGGCATCACTTCAGGCTTTGGGGAGACAGGAATAAACAAAACAGGCAAAGATCCCTCATCTTAGGGAGATTATATTCTATCAAGGGAAGACAAAAAGAAACAATGGGTATTTAAAAATCAGTACCCCGGCAGGTCGCGGTGGCTCATGCCTGTAATCCCAGCTCTTTGGGAGGCTGAGACAGGCAGATCATTTGAAGTCAGGAATTCGAAACCAGCCTGGCCAACATGGTGAAACCTGTCTCTACTAAAACTAGAAAAATTAGCCAAGCGTGGTGGTGAGCACCTCTAATAACAGCTACTCAGGAGGCTGAGGCAGGAGAATCACTTCAGCCCGGGAGGCGAAGGTTGCTGTGAGCAGAGATCATACCACTGCACTCCTGCCTGGGCGACAGAGTGAGACTCTGTCTCAAAGAAAAAAAAAAAAAAAAAAAGAGATTCGGGAAGAGGATCAGCAAGAGACTAGGAGTGATCGGTGGGGTAAAAGAAAAAGAAAGTGGGCTGGGCATGGTGTCTCTCGCCTATAATCCCAGCACTCTGGGAGGCCGAGGTTACTGGATCACCTGAGGTCAGGTCGTTGAGACCAGCCGGGCCAACGTGACAAAACCACGTCTCTACCAAAATTACAAAAAATTAGCTGGGGGTAGTGATGGGCGCCTGTAGTCCCAGCTACTTGGGAGGCTCAGGCAGGAGAATCACTTGAACCCAGTAGGTGGAGGTTGCAGTGAGCCGAGATCATGCCACTGCACTCCAGCCTGGGAAATAAGAGTTAAGACTTCGTCTCAAAAAAAAAAAAAAAAAAAAAAAAAAAAAAAAGTGTAGTATCCTAAAATTCAAATAAAGATATTCTATCAGGGAAAAAGTGACTAATGGAATCGAATATGGAAGAGGAAAATTTGGATTGAATCTAACAATGTGCAGGTCACTGGTGACCTTGACAAGAGCAGTTTCAGTGGAATGATGAGAGTGAAAACTTGACTGAAACGAATTAAACAGAATGTGGGAAGAGGAATTGCAGACAGCAGGCATAAGTGACTCTTTTAAGACATTTGGCCACAAAGGAGAATAAGCAACTGGGGTAGTATGTGGACAGCATAGTGCAGTGCATAGTTATTGTTGACTTTACTGTCCCATATCCATTCTACCTTCTCATGGTACATCAATTTACCTTCCAGGAGTTACTTCTCCCTCATTGTATACTTGCTTTGTGGGACCACCACCTGCACTCAAGCTGTAAGTATTGCTAGAGAAAAAATACATAAGCATGCTTAACTGGTTTCTCTATAAATTCATGATACAAATCTCAAATGGGACTCAAAACTACCAAATACTTCTCTAGTTTGTTCACTTTCCAACTTTTCAAATGACTGTCTCATTTATTATTTCTCCTCAAACCTCTACTTTTCACTCCTCCTCACTTTCAGCTGGTAACTTTGCCTCTAAATAGGAAAAAGAAACAATATTAAAAGTTTCCTGGCAGGATGCAGTGGCTCACGCCTGTAATCTCAGCACTTTGCGAGGCTGAGGCGGGCGGATCGCTTGTGGTAAGGAGTACAAGACCAGCCTGGCCAACATGGTGAAACCCCGTCTGTGCTAAAAATACAAAAATTAGCCGGGTGTGGTGGCAGGCGCCTGTAATCCTATCTACTTGCGAGGCTGAGGCAGGAGAATTGCTTGAACCTTGGAGACGGAGGTTGTAGTGAATCGAGATGGTGCCACTGCACTACAGCCTGGGCAACAAGAGCAAGACTCAGTCTCAAAAAAAAAAAAACAGTACATTAAATGCATTAAAGTGATTGCCAGTGGTAGGTGAATGTATGGGAGGGGGGATGGGGAAGTAAAGTAAAAACAAAATGAGGAGGGCTCTGTGTGTACTAATCAGAATATACCAAAATACTTGAGTATGATGAACTCAGGAGACAAAGGAAAAAACTCAGCTTATCTTGTCTTTGACAAGATGCTGATCTAACAAAGTGCTGGTTCCTTCCCCTCATTCCAGCCCTAAAGATGACACACAAGAAGAAAACTGATGAAAATAATAAAATCTAACACTTATGCAGCATTTACCATATGCCAGGAACTATTATCTCATTTATCTTAGCAGCCAATGCTATGAGATGATTATTATTCCCATTTTATAGATGAGAAAACTAGTGAGGTTAAGCGACTTGCCCAAGGTCACACAGCTGGTAATGCTGAAACTGGGATTTGAACTCAGTCTAGATAGAACAGAGAAACACCTAGAGAAGGGAGAGGGTAAGTTTGGGGTAGGAATGGAAGTCAGGGAAGGGTAGCCTAAAATGGAGGAAAAGGGGGCTCCATGGACAGAGGAGAAGCTAAGGGTGAAATATGTCATTGTGCCCTTTCTCCTCCAACATTGCACCAGAAAGATCATCTCCCACCTCATCACCACAGCGAGACAAAGAACATCTGTGCCAAGCCAGCTGGAGGTGGGTTCCGTTTAGGCAGCACTGGAGCCCAGTTAGACGGGGCAGCATATTACATGTGCAGGCACACAGGCCACCCTGAAAACTACACCTTCAGCTAGTCAATACAACCTATACTTTCAAGGCAAGGATTTGGCCATATGTTCCTTGAGGAATTCTTTCCCAAAAAAAAAAAAACAAAACAAAACAAAACCTGAAGAAACTGACATCAGGGTATCTTATTCTGTTTTCTGTTGTTATAACTGAGTACCTGTGACTGGGTAATTTATAAAGAATTGATTTTGGTTCTGCTTGCTGAGAAGTCCAAGGTCAAGGGGCCACATCCGGTGAGAGCCTCCCTGCTGGTGGGGACTCTTGCAGAGTCCCAAAGCAGTGCAGGGTATCACACGGTGAAGAAGCCAAGTGTGCTAGCTCAGGTCTCTTCCTCTTCTCATGAAGCCACCAGTCCCAGTCCCATGATAATCCATTAATCCATTAATCCACGAATCACTGAGAATTGAGTTTCAACATGGGCGGGGCATGGTGGCTCATGCCTATAATCCCAGCACTTTGGGTGGCCGAGGCAGGCAGATCACTTGAGGTCATGAGTTCGAGATCAGCCTGGCCAACATGGTGAAACCCCATCTCTACTAAAAATATAAAAATTAGCTGGGCGTGGTGGCACCCACCTATAATCCCAGCTACTTGGGAGGCTGCAGCAGAACTGCTTGAACCTGAGAGGCGGAGGTTGCAGTGAGCCGAGATAGCGCCACTGCACTCCAGCCTGGGCCACAAGAGTGAAACTCCATCTCAAAAAAAAAAAACAAAAAAAAAAACAAAAACAAAGTTTCAACATGGTTTTCGGAGGAAACATTCAAACCACAGCACAGGGGTTCACCAACAAACAGCACCCACAGTGAAGCACAGTAAAAAAGCCCTCAGAGCTTACAAACATGTTAATCCCCTCTCTTCTTATAATCGTGAACACAGAGCCAAAACTTTCCAATTATTTGAGGAAAGCCCCTAATAAGAAGTTTGAAGTAGAAAAAAACAGCAATAGTAGCTTCAAAGGAAAAAAAATCCACTCTGCAGGAAAAAAACTTCAGGACTTTAAAAAATTAATATCCTTAGAGAGCTTACTATAAAACTACAGTAATCAGGCCGGGCGCAGTGGCTCACGCCTGTAATCCCAGTACTTTAGGAAGCCAAGGCTGGTGGATCACCTGAGGTCAGGAGTTCGAGACCACTCTGGCCAACATGGCAAAATCTTGTCTCTACTAAAAATACAAAAATTAGCCAGGCGTGGTGGTGGATGCCTGTAATCCCAGCTACTCGGGAGGCTGAGGCAGGAGAATCGCTTGAATCAGAGAGATGGAGGTTGCAGTGAGCCGAGATCATGCCATTGCACTCCAGCCTGGGGTGACAAGAGCAAAACTGTGTCTAAAAAAAAAAAACACCCTACAGTAATCATGGTAAGGATAGACATAGACATTACCAATCGATTTTTTAAGTACAGTAATGGACCCAGGTATGTATGTTTCCTATTAAGATGCTGAAGTACTGGAGGCTAGTCTTTTCAAAAAAAGATGCTCAAAGGCCTATCTGTATTTGAAAAAATCAATTTCAACACCTACCTCATACCCAAAAAAATTCAAAATGGATTACAGACATAATATAAAAGTTAAAACCACAAAACTTGTCCAGGCATGGTGTCTCATGTATATAATCTCAGCACTTTGGGAGGCCTAGGCACATGGATCCCTTGAGCTCAGGAGTTGAAGGCCAGCCTGAGCAACATGGTGAAATCTTGTCATGAGGTTTTGAGACCCAGTCACAAAAAAAAACTTACAAAACTTCTAGAAGACAGGAAAAAATATTTATGACCAGGCAGTAGGCAATTTTGTTAGGTCACAGAAACCAAGAACCATTTTTGTTAAATTAGATTTCATTTCCTCATTGAAAAAAATAAAACATAGGCAAGACAGACTGGGAGAAGATATTCTTAACACATCTGACAATTTGTATTCAGAACACATAAAGAAATTCTGTAACATTTAAAAAGCAGGCAACCCAATTTTTAAGATGGACAAAAATCTTAGACTTTTGTGAAAGTAGTTATATACATGGCTAATTAAGCACATGAGAAACTGCCCATCAGCCTGGCCGACATGGTGAAACCCCATCTCTACTAAAAATACAAAAATTGCCGGGCGAGGTGGCTCACGCCTGTAATTCCAGCACTTTGGGAGGCTGAGGTGGGTGGATCACGAGGTCAGGAGTTCAAGACCATCCTGACCAACATGGTGAAACCCCATCTCTACTAAAAATACAAAAATTAGCTGAGCATGGTGGTGCATACCTGTAATCCCAATCCCAGCTACTCAGTAGGCTGAGACAGGAGAATCGCTGGAACCCGGGAGGCAGAGGTTGCAGTGAGCTGAGAGCACGCCACTGCACTCCAGCCTGGATGACAGAACAAGACTCCATCTCAAAAAAAAAAAAAAAAAAAAAAAAACAAAACAGCAAAAATACAAAAATTAGCCCAGCATATGGGCCGGGCACGGTGTAATCCCAGCACTTTGGGAGGCCGAGGCGGGTGGATCACGAGGTCAGGAGATCAAGACCATCCTGGCTAACAAGGTGAAACCCCGTCTCTACTAAAACTACAAAAAACTAGCCGAGTGTGGTGGCAGGCGCCTGTAGTCCCAGCTACTCAGGAGGCTGAGGTAGGAGAATGGCGTGAACCCGGGAGGTGGAGCTTGCAGTGAGCGGAGACCGTGCCACTGCACTCCAACCTGGGTGACAGAGCTAGACTCAGTCTCTAAACAAATAAATTAGTTAAATTAAATTAGTCCAGCATGGTGGTGGACGTCTGTAATCCCAGCTACGAGGGAGGTTGCAGCAGAACTGCTTGAACCCAGGAGGTGAAGGTTGCAGTGAGCCGAGATTGCGCCACTGCACTCCAGCCTGGGTGACAGAGACCCACCCCCGTTTCAAAAAAACAAACAAACAAAAAAAAACAAAACTCCCAGTATGAAGTGCAATGTGAGATACTGGAGTAGATCCTGGAATGGAGAGAAAACAGTAGAAAATATGTGAAATCTAAACTCTGTTTTTTGAGACATGGTCTCACTGTCACCCAAGCTGGAGTGCAGTGGTGCCATCACGGCTCACTGCAGCCTCAACTTCCTATGCTCAGGCCATCCTCCCATCTCAGCCTCCTGACACCACACCCAGCTAATTTTTGTATTCTTTTGTAGAGGTGGGTCTTGCTATGTTCTCCAGGCTGGTCACCTGGGCTCAAGTGATCTCCTACCTTGGCGTCCCAAAATGCTGGGATGACAAACATGAGACATCACACCCAGCCTAGTCTGGAGTTTAGTTAATGGTAATATACCAATGTTAATCTCTTAGTTGATAAATACCACAGTAATGTAAGATACTAAAATTAGGGGAAATTGGGTAATACGTATGAGAACTCTCTACTTTGCAACTTCTGAAAATTTAAAATTATCCCCAAATAAAGCCTTTTTAAAAAAGTGCTCAGCATCATTAGTCATCAGGGAAATGTGAATTAAAATCACAATACTACCCCACCCACCAGAATGGTTAAAATGAAACTGATCAACAGCAGCACATGTTAAGGATGTTGTGGAGGAACCAGAATTCTCATAAATTGCTAATGAGGCCGGGCACGGTGGCTCATGCCTGTAATCCTAGCACTTTGGGAGGCCAAGGAGGGTGTATCACCTGTCAGTTTGAGACCAACCTGGCCAACATGGCAAAACCTCGTCTCTACTAAAAATACAAAAATTTGCTGGGTGTGGTGGTGGGTGCCTGTAATCCCAGCCACTTGGGAGACTGAGGCAGGAGAATCGTTTGAATCCAGGAGGCAGAGGTTGCAGTAATCCAAGATCGTGCCACTGCACTCCAGCCTGGGCGACAGAGACGCCATATCAAATAAAAAAAAAAAAAAAAAGCTACTGAGGGCATAAAATGGTACAACCACTCTGGGAAAACTTTGGTAGTTTCTTAAAAGTTAAACATACAACAGGTCCTTAAAAAACGTCATTTTGGTGAACATCATTTTGTTGAGGAAAAAAAAAATCAACTCCTGGCTGGGACCACTGTGCGGAGTTAACACATCCTTCCCGTGTCTGCATGGGCTTTCTCTCTGGGTACTCCTGTTTCCTCCCATATCCCAAAGGTAAACTTTCAAGTCTGAATGGTTCCAACCTAAGTGAAATGTGAGTGTGAGCATGCCCTGCAATGGGATGGTCTCCTGGCCATGATCGGTTGCCACCTTGGCCTTGAGCTGGCTAGACAGGTTCTAGTTTCCTGAGACTCCGAACTCAAATAACTGGGTAAATAACTAGATAGCTTTTCAACTCTTCTTAAATAACTGGGTAAATAACTATATAGCTTTTCAACTTTTCTTAAACGTATGCACAGCTCACGTTTATTTCAATGTTCAGTATTAGATGTGTTTTGGCTTTTATTTGGCGCCAGGTGCAGTGGCTCACACCTGTAATCTCAGAACTTTGGGAGGCGGAGGAAGGATTGCAAAGTTCAAGACCAGCCTGGGCAGCAAAGGGAGACCCCCGTCTCTTTTAAAAAAAAAAAAAAAAAAAAAAAAAAGCCAGGCATGCTGGCACACACCTGTAGTCCCAGCTACTTGGGAGGCTGAGGTGGGAGGATTGCTTGAGTCCAGGAGGTCAAGGCTGCAGTGAGTCATAATAGCACTACACTGCAGCCTGGGCGACAGAGTACGATGTCTCAAAAAAAGTTTGACATTTTTAACTACAAGTATGTTGTAGGAACTTAATTCTTTTGTCAATTCGCCTATGGTAAAATTGGTTTCATTATAAAAGTTTCCAAGAACCCTTCAAGAAATCTTCAACAATGTTGAAGATTTACTGTATTATCTACCCTGTCACTTCATGAATTCCACTCGACATTTATCCAAAAGAAACTGTTACGTCCAAGACTTGTACAAGAATACTCATAGCAGTATTTGTAATAGCCAAAAATTGGAACTAGCCCAGATGTCCATCAATAGTTACTTCATACACTGCAATTCTACTCTGCAATAAAAGGAATATACATGCAACTATGTAGATGAATCTCAAAACATTCTGTAAGCAGCTAGACATAAATTACATCAACAGAATTTACATAATCAAAATATGCAAAAAATATCTTATGATAGAAATCAGGTCAGTGTTTGTTGCTGGTGTTGGGAGGTCTATTTACTGAGAAGGGGCACACACAACTTTCCGGAGCTAAGTTCTGTGTCTTGATGTGCTAAGCATTTCTCAAGACTGATCAAACTGTACACGAGATCAGTGCATTTCACCATATACTTTTTTTCAAGTACTACTCAATCCTGAGAGGATAAGCCACAAATTCACCATAAGGGCTAAACTTTAACACCAGATACTGACGAGGCATGGAATAACTCACACATCATTGGCTAAGTGTTTCCACAATAGTACTTTGGAAAAAATGCGTAGCCATCTCTCAAAAATGTACATCTATCCTGATTCAGCAATTCACACCCGTTTTCATCTCAGTAATTACAAAAACAAAAACCAGTGTGAGAACATTTATAGCAACTTTATGCATGAAAGCCAAAAACTAGAAAAGGCCCAGGTTTCCATGAATGGGAAAGCATACTATACTTGGCAACACAGAACTACTAATGTATACATGGCTAAAACTCAGGTACTTTGAGATGATGGTAATTATCCATCGATAGAGTACACATTTCTCACAGTTCATTTAAAACGGTACACTTAATACTTGAATATTTCAGATTTAAATGTTATCTTAAAAAATGATTAAAGAACTAATTGATGCAAAAGTTCAAGTTATTTTTCAGGAAGTATACTGACATGTGCAACATAAAGTACTGACGGGATGAGTAGAGTGATGTTTTCCTGGAATAGGTATAGAGCTGGCTGGGCATTGTGGCTCACACCTGTAATCCCAGCACTTTGGGAGGCCAAGGTGGGCAAATCACTTGAGGTCAGGAGGTTCAAGACCAGGCTGGCCAACATGACAAAAACCCCGTCTCTACTAAAATACAAAAATTAGCTGGGTATGGTGGCGCACGCCCATAATCCCAGCTACTTGGGAGGCTGAGGTAGGACAATCGCTTGAACCCGGGAGGCAGAGGTTGCAGTGATCCAAGATGGCGCCACTGCACTCCAGCCTGGGGGACAGAGTGAGACGCCATCTCATGAATAAACTCCCGAAAAACAACACGTGTAGAGCTGAGACTATTTACAGAATGACAATACTTAGGGCTTTCTCTGCCATCTTAATGCTTAGCTGCATTCTTTCTCCATGTGCTGAGTTCTGTTCAACTGACTACATAACCCAAATGCAATGCCCAGTTTTAGACACAAATGAACATCAACTAGTCAGATATATACAGGACACTAGGTAAAGCAGAGAAACTGAAAACTGCAAATTCAGAAGCATATTATCATATGCATCGCTTGACCCAAAGTATTTGGAACCCACAGCCACAACTGAGTTGTTGCTGACCTGTTTTTCCCCAAGAGGTAAGCAGGAATTAAATAAAAGCACTACAGTTGATTCCTGGTTTATTTAGCCTCTGCTTCTTAGGTGTGTGATTGTGCTTCCATTTAACTTTTAGAGTGAGGACTGAATGAAGTCATCTACATTCCCCCAAAGCTCACTCTCAAAAAAGGTGGCCTAGTCACATGAACAGCCTCAATGACTCTGGACATTCCCATGCAAAACTGATTAAGTGCCATCAATGCAACAGAGGTAGTGTTTGGGGGAGGGGGACATGGGAAAAAACACAAAAACATAAACCCCTAATTTCTAAAAAGTAAAAAAGAGCCCCTTGCCACAAAAAAAGATGCCACGTTAAAGTTTTATTAAGTTTCAATACAAAACATTCCAAAAAGTGAAAAGTGATCTATAATACCCAAGTTCTATGTTCAACTACCAGTTAAACAAGGAAAACATTTTCTGTATCATTATGTTTTACAACCAGTATAAACCCCAGAAGAATCAAGATCTGATTCCTTTTCCACACATCTGCTAGGTCAGTAAACTATCAAACAGGTATCTGGTCATTTTAACATACTCCTTATATTCCTATTTGGTACAATCTCTATATCCTATACTATCTTCAAGATATCTAAATATCTTAAATATTTAGGGTATCTCAAGAGCCAAAAGGTCCTCACAGAAGCGTTAACCCAAGTAATCATAAGAGTATAGAAGGATTGGGCTAAGACAACTATGGAGTGCAAACACCACATAAATTTGGTCATTACCCTTGTGGTCTGTGATTAGTAGTAGGTTGTCAAATCAGAGTTAAAAATGTTGTACTATCTCTAGTTGCAAATGTTCCAAACAAGACAGTGCCATAACTACACGACAAAAAAAAAAACAAAAAACAAAAAAAAAATCATAGAAGGTGGGTTAGTTCCTGTAATCCAACAACTCAAGTCTGTTTCCTTTGAGAACATTATACGATTGGCTCTAGTCTCCAAACCAATAAAAAACTACAACTTGTTCCCAAGACTGGGAGGTAAAGTAGGCTTATAAAACAATACAGCAAAAGAAAGCCAAGTGGCCTAATTGTTTCCAGTGTGCTTGCCATCTTAGCATGGTTACTTTCCAGATGTCACTCATAAGTTGTATTCTACAACTAAACTGTTTGTGGATAAGCCACCACCAAAAAATGTTTCACTTACTGACAGGCACTTCACTAGAGCTACCACTTATATCCATCATTTTTATAATTCAACTTAAATTCTAAATTGAAGAGTTGTCCCCATGACTTTAGCTAAACAAAATGAAAAGCCAAAGCTGTAAAATCTATGTAAAGAACCACAAGAACTTCCTGACTACCTCCACTTACCAATTTCCTTAATTACTTCCCCTTTTCCATTTGGTCAATTACTTGCTTTAAGTAACTACCAGTCACTCCCTAGTTATGAGTGTTAATCAACACTGATGCCTTCCCTCAGATCCACAGGAACCCCTGAAGGCAAAATCTATTGCCTGCACCAAACCAATTCTGACAGCACTGCTTATGCAACTGTAGTGACTTATTGACAATCAGCCGCCTTCTGCTTCAACAACTCTGTAAAATGAAAAACATGGGATCCTGTTACATAGTATTTGTTTTACTGTAAAGTACTTCCCCCCAAACTATCATTTAAATATATACTTTCTTGTTGCTTTAGCTGAAAATAAAAGTAACTGCTTTAAAAAGCAAGCAGGCGCAGTGGCTCACGCTTGTAATCCCAACACTAGGAGGCCGAGACAGGCAGATCACTCAAGGTCAGGAGTTCGAGACCAGCCTGGCCAACATAGTGAAACCCTGTCTCTACAAAAAGTACAAAGATTAGCCAGGCACGGTGGTGCACACCTGTAGTCCCAGCTACTTGGGAGTCTGAGGCAGGAGAATCGCTTGAACCTGAGAGGCAGTGAGTTGAGAAGCCATCTCAAAAAAAAAAAAAAAAAAAAAAACAAACAAAAAAAGAAAGCCGGATGCAGTGGCTCACGCCTATAATCTCAGCATATTGGGAGGCCGAGGCGGGCGGATCACCTGAGGTTAGGGGTTCAAGACCAGCCTGGCCAACAGTGAAACACTGTCTCTACTAAAAATACAAAAAAATAAAAAATAAAAATAACCAGCATAGTGGCAGGCACCTGTAATCCCAGCTACTTGGAAGCCTGAGGCAGGAAAATCGCTTGAACCTGGGAAGCAGAGATTGCAGTGAGCTGAGATCACGCCATTGCACTCTAGCCTGTGCAACAAGTGCAAAACTGTCTCAGAACAGAAAAGAAAAAAAAAAAAAACACGCAAACTTAAAAAAATCAACCATAGGAGGCCGGGCGCGGTGGCTCATGCCTGTAATCCCAGCACTTTGGGAGGCGAGGCAGGCGGATCACAAGGTCAGGAGATGGAGACCATCCTAACATAGTAAAACCCCTACTAAAAATACAAAAAATCAGCCGGGCGTGGCAGCGTGCACCTGTAGTCCCAGCTGCTGGGGGAGGCTGAGGCACAGGAGAATGGCGTGAACCCCGGAGGCGGAGCTTGCAGTGTGCCAAGATCGCGCCACTGCACTCCACCCTGGGAAACAGAGCAAGACTCTGTCTCAAAAAAAAAAAAAAAAAAGGTAGTATTAAAATTACATACTATGTCATCATTATGTCAATAAAATTATGTTAATCAAACAGGGAACTTGCAGCCATAGTTGCATCAACTCCAATTTGTATTGTGGCTATGCAAATGAGCAGGCACTAACTAGTAACAGTGAAAGTATATCCATTTACAAAATACACTGAGCAAATCTTTTCTTCTTCTTGAGACAGGGTCTTGCTGTCGCCCAGGCTAGAGTGCAATGGCGTGATCTCGGCTCACTGCAACTTCCGCCTCCTGGGTTCAAGCAATTCTCCTGCCTCAGCCTCCCGAGTAGCTGGGATTACAGGCGCACGCCACCACACCCGGCTTTTGTTTTTTTTTTTTTAAAGTACAGATGAGGTTTCACCATGTTTGCCAGACTGGTCTTGAACTCCTGACCTCGTAGTCTGCCCGCCTTGGCCTCCCAAAGTCCTGGGATTAAAGGCATGAGCCATGGTGCCTGGCTGAGCAAACTTCTTACGTGTGTACTTCCTGTTGAGAATGCTTGCATATGAAGAGCTATCAGCAAGCTTTATGGGTTCAAAAATAGCTAAGAATAATCTCATGAATGAGCCAGACTCACGGAAATGTACCCTCACTCTATATTCACAATGAATGTGTCAGGCACTACACATTAAAGCACTTAACTTCATCAATTCCAAGCAGCATTTTCTTTTACAGATGAAGTGAGACCACAATAACTTGCCAATGTCACAGCTAAAATAAGTGGTAGTTACACAACATTTAAACCTTCAAAGGCCACTGCTTTCAACACTTACCTTAGCATTTCTCTTACTGCCAGCTTTATCTACTGTGAATCAATCAGCACTCCACGACCATAATGAGCAAAATCATCAACCTGCAAAAGTTAAATAAATGAAAACTAGTTATCTCTCTTAAGGAAATTCTTTTAAAACTTGCCTATTACTGCCCTCTTTTCCAGAAAGAAAAGGCAAGTTCAGACTTGCAGCTTAATATATTTCATGTTCTACTATTTCTCTTAAGTGGTGGAAGATTCACTGGCTCGGGATGGACTGGAATGGCTTAAATGGTAAAGTTGCATGGCTTATGGATTGTCATTCTGTTCCAATGGTGCACTGCCACGTTAAATCCATAAGTTGAACGAACAAAACTTATTTGAAGGAATAAGTGCAGTATAAGGATTTTTAGTTGGAGGTCTTCAAGTTTACTATATTCAAGAGCATCTTTTTCAACTTCATGGCTGGACCTGGGTCATGCTGCCTCAGGTTTTGCTTTTTAAAGACCACTTGCAATAGATTTTCTCCATACAGTGTAGTTTCATAGAACTAAAAACAAGTCAGGCATCCAACTAAATGTCAAGTTTGCAATGGCTTACAGGGGTAAAAAGGCGGACCCCAAACTTAAGCCATTTCCCATATTGAGTAAAAGACAAATTTGAAAAAAATGTTAAAACATATGAAGCATGTTTAAAGGTCTTCATCAAAAATGGACTTTGAAAAAAATACCCCCTCCCAAGCCCCAGATCGCCATTGGTAAACAACAGCTCTATTAATAAAGCCTTTAAGTGTCACACATGCTTAAAAAAAAAAAAAAATCCAAGTGTTGAATTTGGAGGACTTCTAATATGCTATTGAATATTTCTTTTCTCCAAAAGCTTTTTTTTTTAATCTAGAAGGCATTTCCATTGCCTTGAGGTACAGTATGTTTCACTGTACTATGAGGAAGGTAAGTGTTCAATTTCGACTTAGACGGAAAAACTAGTTTGCTTTGCTTACCATCTTTGCTGTTTCACAGGCATTTGATGCTTTAAATCTGATGTGGAATGCTGATAGATTCACTTTTTAGAAGTCATAAGCCTTTAGGAAGTTGGAGATAACTTCATTGCTTATCTATTTTCTCCTTTGCAATCAAGCTGTTCCTTTAAAAGTGAGACACTACAGAGTTGCAAAAATTTGAAACAGTAAGAGCAAGCACCTTTGCAGCTTCATGGTTGGTTTTGGCCAAACTTTTTATTTAGTATTCTGTAGTTGTTTAACACACACTTAAATGGTCTTATTGGGGGAGGGGAAAGGGGAGGTTCTTGCAGATTCCCAAGGAAATGTCAGAAAGGCAAAATGGCCAGCATTATCCATTTGTTTTTTTGGGTTTACTGGGTGAATAGCACTTTCCTTACATAGGCATGTGATTTCAGGTTTTTCATACTGAGAACATTGAGATTTCAGTTGGAAGACACCCTGAAATCTTATGAGTAGCATATCCCAACCACCCTCTAATAGCTAGCTTGTTTGTATAGGTAGAATGATTCATCTCTCCATTTTAGATGGCTAGATGCTTTGTGGAAGATCTTAGAATTAATTGCCTGCCTCATTTACTGGGAAAAATCAGATAGGAAGTGGCCTTTAGGGATACTTTTACTTGGAAAGTTACACCACTAGTACAAGTCTTAACACATTTAACACCTTGCTTGTTGAAAAGCAATGCAAAAATCAAATAAAATTAAACATGTTTTACTTTTTTCCTCACAAGAACATAAAAATTATGGAGGGGAACTTAACAGGGAATTTAAAAAAAGTAACACAATTTTTCCTTTTAGTAGTCCTTGGGTAGTTATGATAGAATAGTTTCCACTTTTTGTTTCTTTGAACTGGGATTTTGGTCCAAAGTTTTGTTTGTTTCTAGTATCTGCTTCTGCCTCCCCCTCTATCAGATCGGCTTCCTCCACGGCCACCACCTCTTGGTGCTCCGCGGCTTGAACTGCTGTAGGAATCACGTGGAGGAGGGTACCCCCTTTCCATAGAAGGGGGAAGCCCTCTTTCTTGTCTGCCAACCCGATCACGACCACTTGAGTAGAGATCACTTCGGCTGCTTGAGTAACTGTCTCGACTTCCACCATATCCGTCACGTGAGCTGCTGTAATCATCATAGCGACTGCTTCCACCATAAGATGGCGGGGGCCCTCGTGTAGGTGGAGCACTACGTGAGTTACCTGCAGGGTCAATGGTCAGGTAATATGGCAACACTATAAATTGTATATATACAACATTTTAAATCTGAATTTACAAGAATTCTTGTATTAAAAGTTTACTTTCTCAACTGGGTGGGAGGTTTTAAACTCTGCCATTGCTGGCCATAACAGGGATTTGCTCATCTGCTGAAATATGGAATTGGATTCATTTTAATGTTTGTTTGAAAAGACTGAAGACGGTGTGTATTTCAAGAGGATATTCCAGAGAGCTTGTTATTTTATAGTAGACACTCAGCCACTTTCCAGTGATAAGTTGCAATTTTGAACTGTAGAACTTGCCTTCATATTGCAATGGTAAATATTTGATCTTGTTAATAAAATTTTTAAATTGTATTTTCACTGTTGGGGGAAAACACATAAGGCTGCCAATTTAAGCAAGCAAAATCCCCTCCAAAGCAAGCAAACAGCCTCAAAAGAAACTTAGAAAAACAAAAAAAAAGCCCCTCACAAAACTAGGAAAAGCCCAGCTGATAAAGTTACCCCTTTAAAAGCAAGCAAACATCCCTTTAAAAGCAAGCACCACGCAGCCTAATAAACTGGCTCACGAACCTAAAAACTCAAGCTGGTGATACTCAAGACCCTTAACCAGTATCTTACCATAACTCTCATATGAATCTCTGTAGGAACCTCCACTTGGATGATCTGAATAGTCACGATCACGACCATATCCATCTCTATCGCTAAATTAAAGAGAAACCATTAAGTCCCAGAGAATCAACTTTTACAGCAACTTTTTCTTACACGCAAGCCACAGAAGCAAAGTCACTTACCTATAGCCTCTTGATGGATAGTCATCACGTGAACTGGAATGACCATAATCACGGTAAGTATAATCTCGTGGTGGTGGTGCATAATCTCTAGTATCACGAGAACTTGGGTAATCTCTGCTTGAATAGCTACAAAGCAAAAGTTTTGGTTTATGCTTTTGATAAGCTTTCCTTCAACCTTAATTATTAATTTAAAAAGCTGCACTTTTCTATTACCTGTCTTTAGTAGAATACCCATCATCTCTTGGGGACAAATAAACATCTCTACGAGAGGGCAGCGGTTCCCTTCGAGGTGGACCTCCATAACTATCTCTTCCACGTGATACAGGAGCTTAAGGAAAAATATCATTTTTTTAAACATAGCCAGAGAAAAAAGTTAAAAGGTGAACTTACATTCAGGATATGAAAAGTAATGAGACTGACTTCAAAGATGACATTACGGAGGCTAGACCATCTAATTTTATTTTCTAGAATTTCCCATTCACATTTTAAATTTTTTTTCAGTGCTAATTCCATTTATCTAATCACCTAGAACCCGACTAAAAGTTTTTTGAGATGGGAGTCTCGCTCTATCACCCAGGCTGGAGTGCAGTCACGCAGTCTTGGCTCACTGCAACCTCCACCTTCTGGGTTCAAGTGATTCTCCTGCCTCAGCCTCCCGACTAGCTGGGATTACAGGCGCACACCACCACACCCGGCTAACTTTTTGTATCTTTAGTAGAGACAGGGTTTCACCATGTTGGCCAGACCGGCCTCGAACTCCGGGCCTCATGATCCGCCCACCTCAGCCTCCCAAAGTGTCAAGATTACAGGCGTGAGCCACCATGCCCAGACTCCATGAATAAGGTTTTTTTTTTTTTTGAGACAGAATCTCACTCTGTTGCCAGGCTGGAGTGCAGTGGCATGGTCTCGGTTCCCTGCAACCTCCGCCTCCCAGGTTCAAACAATTCTCCTGCCTCAGCCTCCCAAGTAACGGGGATTACAGGAACCCGCCCTACACCCAGCTAATTTTTGTATTTTTTAGTAGAGATGGGGTTTCACCACATTGGCCAGGATGGTCTCGATCTCTTGACCCTGTGATCCGTCTGCCTCGGCCTTCCAAAGTGCTAGGATTACGGGCGTGAGCCACCACGCCTGGCCAATCAAAATTTTAAGCATCATTCACCTCTCGATTCTTTGTGTTATGGTAGTAGCATAGATTTTCATACATGGAACATTTACCTCTTCCTCCCATTCCACTGCTACTGCGAACTGGTCCTGAAGGTGCAGATCTCTTAGGAGGAGGACCCCCACTTCTTGGTGGTGGTCCTCTTTTTACTGGGAGTGGTCCCCTGGAGGAACTCATGTTAAAATTCATGGAATATCCACCATCATCTACATCAAAAATAGAAAAGAAAAATATTACTACTCACAAGAATCAAGAAAGATATAAAAATTTTTTTTTTTTAGGGAGTCTGTCACCCAGGCTGGAGTGCAGTGGCTTGATCTCGGCTCACTGCAACCTCTGCCTCCTGGGTTCAAGCAATTCTCCTGCCTCAGCCTCCTGAGTAGCTGGGATTACAGGTGTGCGCCACCATGCCCAGCTAATTTTTGGGTTTTTTTAGTAGAGACACGACTTCACCATGCTGGCCAGGCTGGTCTCGAACTCCTGACCTTGTGATCCGCCTGCCTCAGCCTCCCAAAGAGCTGGGATTGCAGGTGTGAGCCACCAGGCTCGGCCACTATAAAAGTTTTCTTTGCTTCATCAAGAATATGACCATTATTGGGCCGGGCACGATGGCTCACGCCTGTAATCCCAGCACTTTGGGAGGCCAAGGCGGGCGGATCACCTGAGGTCAGGAGTTCAAGACCAGTGTGACAGTGAAATCCTGTCTCTACTAAAAATACAAAAATCCAGGTGTGGTGGTGCATGCCTGTAATCCCAGCCACTTGGGAGGCTGAGGCACGACAATCGCTTGAACCTGGGAGGCAGAGGTTGCGGTGAGCCAAGATCGTGCCACTGCACTTCAGCCTGGGCAACAAGTGCTAAACTCTCCCAAAAAAAAAAAAAAAAAAAAAAAATTATTGATCTGGGTAGTCTAGTTTCACTTGTACTTGACGGAGCATGCAGTGCAGTCATATAGACTGGGGAAATACGAACTGAAGGACTGGGGAAATAAGAACTGAAGACAGTCTTAAACTTTTTTTTTTTTTTTGAGAGGGAGCCTCACTCTGTTCCCCTAGGCTGGAGTACAGTGGCACTATCTCGGCTCACTGCAACCTCTGCCTCCCGAGTTCAAGTGATTCTTCTGCCTCAGCCTCCCGAGTAGCTGGGAATACAGGCACCCGCCACCACGCCCAGCTAACTTTAAAACATAAAAATGATTTCATTTTCATGTCCAACACCTTGGCCTATCAATTTTTAAATGCCTTTCCTACAGAATGAACTACATGGACAAAAAGTAACACTGTTCACGGCTTAACACTATAATTTAATATGCTTCCCATGCTTTCAATTGGCAATCACTTTGGTAGATGAACAAGTGTTGCCAATTTCAAAAGTTGGCGCCTTTCCTCAAGGACTTAACCAAAGCAACCACTTGGTGTGAGCTTGCAATCCCCAACTTATTACACCAAACCCGAGGTCCACGCAAGTTATTACCCATGTGTCCTCCCCGTGAGGGAGGTCCCCTGGTTCCTCCACTTCCTCCTCTTCCACCTCTAAGACCTCTTGGAGGGCCTCTACTTCTTGGAGGTGGAGGCGGTCCACGTCTACCACTTTCAAATGATGGTTTGGTGGCTTGTTCCACCTTGATGGCTTTTCCATCTAATGACTAAAAAAAAAAAGATATGGTTAAATCAAGATTTAAAAATAATTTGCACTTCTACTATGCACTAAGACACTAACAGGTCCTTCAAAATGCAGTTATGGGTAAGTGTTGCTCATTAGTCTAAGAAAAAACACTGCAAATACAGTCAGTTTAGATAAATGGGGCTTTTCCACTTAAAATTCTTAATACTTAAAAACGATACTGATGATCTGGATTGAAACATAAGGTGAATCCACTGCATTATTGTATGGTAAAATTTAAAACAAGGCCAAGTAAATATCAGCTTGTTACCAAAACTAATAGCCAAAACCAAAAGCCAAGTTATCAAAATATGGCTTATGGATCTCAAGATAAAATGTATCATGTTGGCTGGGCGCAGTGGCTCGCAGTGGTTCACGCCTGTAATCCCAGTACTTTGGGAGGCTGAGGCAGCTGGATCACCTGACGTCAGGAGTTTGAGACCAGCCTGGCCAACATGGTGAAACCCTGTCTCTACTAAAAATACAAAGTTAGCCGGGCGTGGTCGCGCATGCCTGTAATCCCAGCTACTCAAGGGGGCTGAGGCAGGAAAATCGCTTAGAACTCGGGAGACAGAGGTTGCAGTGGGCATTGCACCATTGCACTCCAGCCTAGGCAACAGAGGGAGACTATCAAAAAAAAAAAAAAAAAAAGCATCATGTAATGTTATCATGTAATGCCATAATTATTCTGAACTGAGAGAATGTTAAGAGCGTAAGATATAACGCACTACTAGATTTGTTTCTGCAATTACAGAATACTCTTTGGAACAGGATCACAAACAGGATGAGTGGGTCCCAGACAGGCATATACTGAAAAACAACGAAAACTCAAAAGCTGTCCTAGACCAGACTTGGGCAACTACATGTTATTTTATGCACTAGTAACAGGTTATCATCCATTGTGTAGACAATCTCACCTTTCCATTCATGTCTCTGGCTGCATCCTTAGCGTCTGCTGGGCTTTCAAAGGTGACAAAAGCAAATCCTCTTGATTTGTTGGTTTCACGGTCTTTCATCAAGAGTACTAAAAAGTAGTTTTCAGAAAAATAAAGTGTTACCCTAGTTCAAATGAAATAACCAAAGTAAATGTGTAAACAGAAAGCTCAGAACTTCTTAGAGGACAAAATACATTATCATGTCAGACGATCAACGCAATCAAATTCATCATAGCTTATATTTTAATTATAATAGCCCAGCCTGTACTGCCAGACAACTCACCTTCCACTATTCGTCCATATTTGCCAAATACTGCTTCAAGAGCTTTCTCATTTGTTTCCGTATTAAGCCCACCAATGAAGAGCTTTCCTGGGCGATCTGCTTCAACCATTTTTTTTTTTTTTTTTTTTGCCGGTGACTCTGTTGAAAAGGAATAGTATTACCTCACTGCAAAAAGTTCCTCAAGTTTATTGGACACTTACTTTCGCACATTTTTCATATTTTCCACTAAAACCATTGTTCCTTAATAACTAAAGAAAACGATAACGAGCTAAGCCTCAGCCACAGTAGGAAGCAATTTGAATTAAGTAGTCTAGTTAACAGTGCAATTTACATAAAACTGGTTAAAAGGGCCAACTTAACTTTTACCACTACCCTTGATCACCCTTAGCTGTTCTTAGGCAACAGCTGCTTAACATTCGAAAAAGCAACTTTTAGTTCCAGTCCTGTTGCCTTTGAAAGATTCAATTACTCATCACACCCTTCCTAACGATGGGGTTTTAAAAGACTCCCAAGGTCACAGGATAGACACAGGACCTTAACACCAAGCCCTCTTCCAAAGACTCCTCTTTTCCTCATTAGGATTCCCTACTAAATCCAAGGAGAAATGTGAAGTTTGAGCCAAGTTATGCCGCCTCTTCTTCACTGGTCCCCGCCCTACCGAAAATTCTACTATCCGGCCAAAAAGATAAAAACAAATTGTCAACATCGTTTCCTATTAAGTAACGGAACGCGGACGCACACACTAACACTCGACACTCCGTGACTGCAGCGGAACCTAATTAAAACTCGTCATTAAAAACCGCGTGTAAAAGACAAAATGGCGACACTTGGATTCAACCCAGAACCACCGACACTGGTCAGGGGACTAACTTTTACCACCAACATTGGCTGGGAACATTCAGAGGGCTTCTTCTCCGGGGCCGCCAATGAATACGAAGCCCGCAGCCCGCATGGAAGTCCACATGCCCATCATTAGCGCCAGCGCCATACCAATGCAGGTACCGCGGTGGTGCGATCGCTCCTCGCCCCGCTCCAGCCTACAAAGCCCCGACCTCCGCTACCAACTCCCGCAGACGGCAGCCAAACTTTCTCGAGAGGCATACAACCAAACGGGCCCCCTCATTTGTTTTCCCTCGACCCCCTCAGCTTTATTTAAATAGGTCGGAACCTTTGGGTTCTTAAAATGGCGCCCGCCACCCCCATCTCCAGGGAGATATAATCCCCAGTCCTAACACGGCGAAAGTGTGACGAAAAACGGAATGAGGAAAGGAGACACATACCGGAGGGGTGACAATGGGTTCAAGCTCCAACGAGCTCGCCGATAGGGCTTCCTAGCAGCTCAGCACCAGTGGCGGCTGCCAGCTCCGAGGACCTAACCGCGAAGCCGCTAGCACTACTGCGCAACGAGGGCGAACAAAGGAGACAGCAAACTTTATACTGCCCGGGAACGAGGCTGAAGGACCCGGATGGAAACGGAGCTTAGAATTTGAAACGCAAAGGGAGGGGGGAAGTAGTTCCCAGTCTCCCCATTGGCTGCCTCCTCTGTCATTCACCCTTCTCTCCTCCCTTTTTCCCGGGCCCTCGGTGTTGGGTCGGCGGACCTTTCTAACCGTTTTCCTTACCCCCACCCGTTCTTTACAAACGCGCTTTTTTTGCTTTGCGCTAAAATGGTGCACTGGCTTCATTTAATAAAGAACTGAAGTTTATTGAGCGTCCTAGTGGGCCGGGCACAGTGCAAAACTTTACTTTTACTTTTCCATTAACTCTTCTAATTGTCAAAATGTGATGAGGGTAGATACTCCTACTATACCAATTTTGCAGAAACGGAAAACAAAGAAGTTTTGCCAATATAATATATTTTCAAAAATTGTCTTTAACAAGTGTTTTTAGTGAGTGTGGGAATTTCTGATAAATACATGTAAATTTCAGATGAGTAAAAAACATACAAAACAGCATGCAGATAGTACATTCATATAGAATAATTACTGAGCACCTTGTAAATGGTGGGCTCTGGGCTAGGCCAGGAGGATACAACCCCAGGGAAAAGACAAGAGTCAGGCCTGTGGATAAGGGTACTGGATTTAAGAAATGAAAATACGAGGCCGGGTGCAGTGGCTCACGCCTGTAATCCCAGCACTTTGGGAGGCCAAGGTCGGTGGATCACGAGGTCAGGAGATCGAGACCATCCTGGCTAACATTGTGAAACCCTGTCTCTTTTTAAAAATACAAAAAATTACCCTGGCGTGGTGGCACGCGCCTGTAGTCCCAGCTACTCAGGACGCTGAGGCAGGAGAATCCGGGAGGCAGAGGTTGCAGTGAGCCAAGACTGCGCCACCGCACTCCAGGCTGGGCAGGCGACAGAGCGAGACTCTGTCTCAAAATAAAAAGAAAATGCGGGACGCTGATTTATTCTGCGAAGCTGTTAAAAATTTTTAAATAAAAATATGGGACGCGGCCGGGGCGCAGTGGCTCATGCCTGTAATCCTAGTACTTTGGGAGGCCGAGGCGGGCAGATTGCCTGAGCTCAGGGGTTTGAGACCAGACTGGGCAACATGGTGAAACGCCGTCTCTACTAAAATAAAAATAAAAAATAAAAAAATTAGCCGGGCGTGGCGGCGTGTGCCTGTAGTCCCAGCTACTCGGGAGGCTGAGGCAGGAGAATTGCTTGAACCCAGGAGGCGGCGGTTGCAGTGAACCAAGATCATACCACTGCACGCCAGCCTGGCAACAGAGCGAGACTCCATCTGAAAAAAAAAAAAAAAAAGGGACGCCCAGTTAAGTTTAAATTTCAGATAACGAATACTTTTTTTAGTATAGTACGTCCCAAATTTCATGTTTTAAAAATTCGCTGTTTATCGGAAATTCAAATTTAACTGAGCATTCTATATTTCATCAGCCCATCCTACTTGTTGAGGGGGGAAACTAAAAATTTTTTAAATTTTTTTCTTAAAGAAATTGAATACAATTAACAAAAGAATGGCATGTTGTGATTAATGCCAGGGAGGAAATAAACTAGTTGCTTTGATGGACAATATTAGGGAGAACAACTTTGATTAAAACATCAGGGAAGGTCTATGTGAAGAGGTGACCTTGGAGATCAGAGCTGAAGGAAGAAAAGAAACTAGCTATGGGAACAGCTGAGGGAAAAGCCTTCAGGAAAAGAAGGGAATACTAAGCACAAAGTAGAGAGGAAGAGCTTGGCATATATCAACGGACAGAAAGAGGGCCAGGTGACAAGAATTTGAGAGGCATGAAATGAGGGAGCCAAGACTGGCAGGACCTTTGAGCCCATTAAATGACTGTAGGGGTAAGTGTGGGAAAAAGGACACTAATAGGGCTGTGGGAGCAGACCAGAAAGAGAGGATGGTGGCTTGAATTAGGGTGGTGGGCAGTGGACACGGGGAGGAAAGAACAATTGTTAGATGAATATGGTCGGTATCGTGTTTGATGGTGCTATGGTCTAAATGTTTGTGTCCTCCCCCCAAATTCATATGTTGAAATCCTAATACCCAAGGTGATGGCATTAGGAGACGGGGATTTGGGGAGAAGATTAGGTCACAAGGGCAGGGTCCTCATGAATGGGATTAACACTTTTACAAAAGAGGCCCCCGTCCACCATGTGAGAACACAGTGAGAAGGTGCCACTTATATGAACCAGAAAACTGGTGGTGGTGGGCCCTCACCAGACACTGAATATGCTGGCGTCTTTATCTTGGACTTCCCAGCCTACAAAAATGTGAGAAATAAGGACTGGGCGCGGTGGCTCACGCTTGTAATCCCAGCACTTTGGGAGGCCGAGACGGGCGGATCACGAGGTCAGGAGATCGAGACCACGGTGAAACCCTGTCTCTACTAAAAATACAAAAAATTAGCCGGGCATGGTGGCGGGCGCCTGTAGTCCCAGCTACTCGGAGAGGCTGAGGCAGGAGAATGGCGTGAACCCGGGAGGCGGAGCTTGCAGTGAGCCGAGATCGTGCCACTGCACTCCAGCCTGGGCGACAGAGCGAGACTCCGTCTCAAAAAAAAAAAAAAAAAAATGTGAGAAATAAATTTCTGTTGTTTATAAGCCAGCCAGTTTATGGTATTTTGTTATAGTAGTAGCAGGAATGGACTAAGACAGATGGGAAAGGGGTGGGGAAGAATTGCGGAAAAAGAAAATCATTATGGATGACTCCAAGTATCTGGTATTAGTGGGACAGATGGTAACAGTCATTTACCAAAATGGTTTCAGAGGAGCAAGTTTGGGATATAGGGGCAGAAAAATCTGAAGCTCAGAGCATAGATCTGTGCTAAATTATCATCTCAGAGATGTAATAAAAGCCATCAGAATGGATGAAACCACCAAACAAGAGAGTACAGTGAGAAAAGAAGGCCCAAGATCACATAATATGAGCTATTAAAAAAATACATATGGAGACAAAATAACTGGGAGGAAATATGCCAAAATGTTACCAGTTTATCTTGGAGTGGTAGGATTTATGGACAATTTTCACTTTTCTTCTTCTTCTCCTTTTTTTTTTTTTTTTTTTTTTTTTTTTTTTTTTTTTTTTTTTTTGAGAAAGAGGTTCGCTCTCATTGCCCAGGCTAGAGTGCACTGGCGTGATCTTGGGTCACTGCAACCTCCGCCTCCCGGGTTCAAGCGATTCTCCTGTCTCCACCTCCTGAGTAGGTGGGATTACAGGCATGTGCCACCATGCCTGGCTAATTTTGTATTTTTAGTAGAGACAGAGTTTCACCACGTTGGCCAGGCTGGTCTCAAACTCCTGACCTCAGGTGATACGCCCGCCTCGCCCTCCCAAAGTGCTGAGATTACAGGCGTGAGCCACCGTGCTGGGCCTTTTCTTCTTCATAGTTACAATTACCTGCCCATGGTGAATTTTGGTATATGCCAGGCAGGTTGTAGTAAATAATACTCAGGTCATGGGTAAAAGCCCCCAAGGAGCTTCGAAACCAGCTCTGAATTATTAACATTAATAGGGGGAGTAATGCCCAGTAGGACAAGAATATTTGTTCTTGCTTTTTTCTCCCCCAGCCAAATAATAAAAAGTAAGGCAAAAGTCATGTCCATTTGCCTTTTGAATGAGTTCTGTAAATTATAGACTCTGGAGCCATTTGGGAATTGGCAAAAATGACTTAAATACCAGGCTCAGCAAGCAGTACTTGTAGTCCCAGAGGTAGCCAGGAGAAATCCCTCACCCTGTGGAAGCAGGCACTCTCTTTCTCTGTCTCAAGTCCAAAGAGAGACTACAGGACTCTCCTCTAGGCTCTGAGTGTAAATCAGGTCTCCTCTAGTCTAGGGCAGAATGGGGCAGGCTTGACAATAGATAACCCTGCCCTCCTGGGTCTCAAAAAGGAAATGTGCATCCCCGTAGACCAGCTCACTTTGGCCTCTGCAGTTCACACCCAGGAATGTGGGGGAGGAGAAGTAGCATGCTGGCGGTGTTGGATGCAAACACCACTCCCAAGGACCAAAAGCGAGTGGGTGGGGCGGGGATGGCTAAGTTAAAGGAATTGTAGGAGGGGATCAGTTGGCCATATCGTCCAGGACAGAGAGGAAAAAGAAGCAGCTCGGGGGGTGGGTGGGGAAGCAAAGTGCTACTGACTAGATCCAGAGGGCAATGGAGAGGGGAGCCTTTTTTTTTTTTTTTTGAGACGGTGTTTCGCTCTTTTGACCAGGCTGGAGTGAAGTGGCGCAATCTCGGCTCACTGCAACCTCCGCCCACTGGGTTCAAGCGATTCTCCTGTCTCAGCCTCCCAAGTAGCTGGGATTACAGGTGTCCACCACCACGCCAGGCTAATTTTTGTACTTTTAGTAGAGACGGGGTTTCACCATGTTGGCCAGGCTGGTCTCGAACTCCTGACCTCAGGTGATCCACCCACCTTGGCCTCCCAAAGTGCTGGGATTACAGGCGTGAGCCACTGAGCCCGGCCGAGAGGGGAGCCTTTTTAAGACGTGGAGTAAGGTAATCAGATTTCATCTTAATGAGATTACTGTGGTTGCAGTCTGGAGACTGTATTGGGGGAGGGAGAGACAGGAAGCAGGGAGACAAATCAGAAGGGTATTGCTGATGTAATGCAGGAGAGGGGGGACGTGGGCGTGCTGAGTGTGAGGGACTCTGGCCAACAGGCAGTTGGATAAGCAGGTCTCACACTGCCCAAAAGTAATTTCCGAATCCCATCCCTCCTCCTCATGGATCTTCTAGATTTTTCTCTTTGCCTCTTTATTTACTCTTTTATATTGTCATTAAATGTAGTTGCATTTTTCTCTTTGCTATAATTTTTCCTTTGCCTTATTGTTTTGTCTTCAGATGCCATCTCAGTGATCGATGGATACACCGAGTCAAACAATATTACTTCACTACTAGGTAATCTTGGAATATAATCAGTGCTAAATAAATGGCTGAATTGACTTGCAAGTTCTTCTTATTCTTCATGGCACTTAGCATGAGATGGGTGCATAGGAAGTTTTTTATTGTTTTATTTTAATTTAATTTAATTTTATTTTATTTTTGAGATGGAGTCTCACCCTGTCGCCCAGGCTGAAGTGCAGTGGTGCAATCTCAGCTCACTGCAACCCCCACTTCCTGGGTTCAAGCAATTCTCCTGCCTCAGCCTCCTGAGTAGTTGGGATTACAGGTGTGCACCACCACGTCTGGCTAATTTTTTTGTATTTTTAGTAGAGATGGGGTTTCACCCTGTTGGCCAAGCTGGTCTCAAACTCCTGACCTCAGGTGATCCACCTGCCTCGGCCTCCCAAAGTGCTGGGATTACAGCCGTGAGCCACTGCACTTGGCTGGAATTATTTAACAAATACTGGTGGCCTTGTCTTAAATCCTGATTTAATTACAAGGGGCTCATATTTTATATTAAAAAAGGAAAAACAATAAACAAACCCATACTTTTACAAGTTGCAACCAATTAAATTTAAGAAATAAACTTTCAGGCCGGGCACAGTGGCTCACGCCTGTAATCCCAGCACTTTGGGAGGCTGAGGTGGGCGGATCACGAGGTCAGGAGATCGAGACCATCCTGGCTAACACGGTGAAAACCTGTCTCTACTAAAAATACAAAAAATTAGCTGGGCGTGGTGGCGGGTGCCTGTAGTCCCAGCTACTCAGGAGGCTGAGGCAGGAGAATGGCGTGAACCCGGGAGGCGGAGCTTGCAGTGAGCCGAGATCGCACCACTGCACTACAGCCTGGGCCACAGAGCAAGACTCCATCTCAAAAAAAAAAAAAAAAGAGAGAAAAGAAAAAAGAAATAACCTTTCAGTCATCAAACTAGGAATCACTCTGGGATGGGTAAACTGAAGTTCTCCTGTCAGGCTTGCATTTTTACAGGAAGGGCATTTGTAATGTCACTTTGTTTCCAGTTATGCTTGTTCGCCAAACTACAGAAAGATAACCCTGCCACATGTTAAAAAAAAAAAAGTCTGTTATCTTGTGCAAAGCAGGAAGGAAGAAGGGAAGGAAGAAGTAGATGTGATTAAAAATTGGGAAACTTTCCAAACCACTTTAAGTAGCCACCATCCAGAAGATAGCCTACTTAGCTTAGCTACAAAGAGCAAGAAATAAAAACTTTTTAACCAACATATGGCTCTGGTATCTATCTTGGAACTGACTAAATAAAGATAAAATTCTACTGTATCTTTCTCCACAATGAAGGAGATGATGCATTTTAACCAAACTTCATATCTAATTAAAAGGAACAAAAGTATGCCTTAAGAAACATTTGAGCCAGGCATGGTGGCTCATGCCCGTAATCCCAGCACTTTGGGAGGGCAAGGCAGGTGGATTGCTTGAGGTCAGTAGTTTGAGACCAGCCTGGCCAATATGGTGAAATCCCCTCTCTACTAAAAATACAAAAATTAGCGGGGGGTGGTGGCACGCGCCTGTAGTCTCAGCTACTTGGGAGGCTGAGGCATGAGAATCGCTTGAACCCAGGAGGCAGAGGTTGCAGTCAGCTGAGATCGTGCCACTGCACTCCAGCCTGGGTGACAGGGCAAGACTCTGTCTGAAAAAAAGACCAGGTGTGGTGGCTCATGCCTGTAATCCCAGCACTTTGGGAGGCTGAGGTGGGCAGATCACCTGAGGTCAGGAGTTCAAGACCAGCCTGACCAACATGGAGAAACCCCATCTCTACTAAAAATACAAAATTAGCCGGGCATGGTGGCGCATGCCTGAAATCCCAGCTACTCAGGAGGCTGAGGCAGGAGAATCGCTTGAACCCGGGAGGCAGAGGTTGTGGTGAGCCAAGATCGCACCACTGCACTCCAGCCTGGGCAACAAGAGCAAAACACCATCTCAAAAATAAAAAAAAAAATAAAAAGAAAGAAGAAAAAAAAGAAGAAACATTTTATGGGGAGGGGGTGCAATGAATTGTTTAATAAATTGTGTCAAGACAATTAGAGAGCCATTTGAAGGGAAAATATCTGGATCCATGCCACACTTTTTAACTCCAAAATAAATTTCAGCTCAAAGATTTAAATGTAAACAATAAAACCATTGAAGACTAGAAAAAAATGGGTAGATGTTTTTATAATCTTGTCATGAAGACGATTTATACATTTATTCATTCTTATAGCACATATTTTTTCAATGCCTACTATGTGCCAGCACTGTTTTAGGTGCTGGGAATACATTAGTGAACAAAAAGACAACAATCCCTGCTTGCCTGGTGCAAACATTTTATTGAAGGGGTGCTATGGTTTAAATGTTTGTATGCTCCCCAAATTAATATATATTTTTTGTTTTTTGTTTTTTTGAGACGGAGTCTCGGTCTGTCGTTCAGGCTGAAATGCAATGGTGTGATCTTGGCTCACTGCAACCTCTGCCTCCTGGCTTCAAGCGACTCTCCTGCCTCAGCCTCCAGAGTAGCTGGGATTACAGGCATGAACCACCACACCCAGCGATTTTTTGTATTTTTAGTAGAGATGGGGTTTCACGATATTGGCCAGGCTGGTCTCTCGAACTCCTGTCCTCAGGTGATCCGCCCACCTCAGCCTCCCAAAGTGCTGAGATTACAGGCATGAGCTACTACACCCGGCCTCTTCTTCCTTTTTTTTTTTTTCCTAAGAGACTGGGTCTCACTCTGTCGGCCAAGCTGGATTGCGGTGGTGTGATCCTAGTGCGGCCTCCAACTTCTGGGCTTAAGAGATCTTCCTGCCTCAGCCTCTGGAATAGCTGGGACTACAGGCACTGATCACTACACCCAGCTAAAATTCATATATTGAACTCCCAACCTCCAAGGTGATGGTATTAGGAGGTGGGGCCTTTGGGAAGTGATTAGGTCAGGAGGGCAGGTGGAGCCATCATGAATGGAATTAGTGCCTTTATGTAAAAGACCCCAGAGTGACCCTCACCCCTTTCTCCTTGTGAGTACACACGGAGAAGTCAGCAGTCAGCAACTGTTCCTTGGCGAACAGGTATATACAAACCCACCCCCAAAACCTGAGCGAGGTGAGAGGCCAAAGAAATGGCAAATCCAGGCCAGGCGCGGTGGTGGCTCACACCTGTAATCCCAGCACTTTGGGAGGCCAAGGCGGGCAGATCACGAGGTCAGGAGTTCGAGACCATCCTGGCTAACACGGTGAAACCCTGTCTCGACTAAAAATACAAAAATCTAGCCGGGCATGGTGGCGGGCGCCTGTAGTCCCAGCTACTCAGGAGGCTGAGGCAGGAGAATGGCGTGAGCCCAGGAGGCAGAGCTTGCAGTGAGCTGAGATCGCGCCACTGCACTCCAGCTTGGGCGACAGAGCGAGACTCCATCCGAAAGAAAGAAAGAGAGAGAGAGAGGGAGAGAGGGAGAGAGAGAGAGAGAGGGAGAGATAGAGAGAGAGAGAGAAAGAGAGGAAGAAAGGAAGGAATAGCAAATCCAGTTTGTCAGAAAGAAAATATTTAGGACGGGCGTGGTGGCTCACACCTGTGAGCACTTTGGGAAGCCGAGGCAGGCAGATCACCTGAGGTTGGGAGTTCAAGACCAGCCTGGCTAACATGATGAAACCCTGTCTCTACTAAAAATACAAAATTAGCTGGGCATGGTGGTGTGTGCCTGTAATCCCAGCTACTTAGGAGGCTGAGGTGGGAGAATCGCTTGAACCTGGGAGGTGGAGGTTGCAGTGAGCCAGGATCATGCCACTGCACTCCAGCCTGGGTGACAAAGTGAGAATCCGTCTCCAAAAAAAAAAAAAAAAAAAAAAGAAAGAAAGAAACAAAGAAAGAAAATATTTAATAGGGACTTACAAACAAAAGCAATGCTTATGGCAGCCATGAGATGGTGGATCGGTGCACCCACTCTCCAGAAAATATCCTTATTAAGCAAGCTTTTAGGGTAAAGCAGGTGCAACTGGTTATATCTCAGACTGTCTTGCCAAAACTCATGACCGCTGGGGAAATTAGATAAGAGTCTTTATGAGGAGTTATTTATGCTTCAGGCATTGTTCTAAGACCTTGCTGCAGAACAACACTTTGGTATGCAGGGGTCAAACATCAAGTCATTAAAACAACAACAACAACGTATCAGTCGCATGGCAGTTTCACTTCCAAGATGGCATCACTCTTGCCATGCAACAGGCTCTTTTCCTAAAGCAACCCAGAAGAGGGTCCTCACCAGAACCCAGCCATGCTGGCATTCCGATCTTGGGCTTCTAGCCTCCAGAAATGTGAGAAGTAACTTTTTTTTTTTTTTTTTGAGACGGAGTTTCGCTCTTGTTGCCCAGGCTGGAGTGCAATGGCGCCATCTCGGCTCACTGCAACCTCCGCCTCCTGGATTCAAGCGATTCTCTTGCCTCAGCCTCCCGAGTAGCTGGGATTACAGGCATATGCCAGCATGCCCAGCTGATTTTGTATTTTTAGTAGAGACGGGGGTTTCTCCATGTTGGTTAGGCTGGTCTCGAACTCCAGACCTCAGCTGATCTGCCTGCCTTGGCCTCCCAAAGTGCTTGGATTACAGGCGTGAGCCACTGTGCCCAGCCAAGAAGTAACTTTTTATTGACCCAGTCTATGGTAATTCGTTATAGCAGCCTGAACGGACTGAGAGAGGATATAGAATATAAACAGCAAGCCAAATAGATAAATAAATTAGAAGTATGTTTGAATGTGAAAAGTGCTATGAAAGAAATAGAGCATAGCGGCGTCGGGGGGCGGGGCGGGGTGCAGGGTAGTAAGAAGTACGAGTGGAAGAGTACAAATCTGAAACGGTTGGCCTCACTAAGAAAGTGACATTGGGCTGGGTGCAGTGGCTCACGCTTGTAATCCCAGCAATTTGGGAGGCTGAGGTGGGCGGATCACTTGAGGCCAGGAGTTTGAGACCAGCCTGGCTAACATGGCAAAACCCCGTCTCTACTAAAAATACAAAAATTAGCCGGGCGTGGTGGTGACTGCCTGTAATCCCAGCTACTCGGGAGACTGAGGTAGGAGAATCGTTTGAACCTGGGAGGCAGAGGCTTCAGTGAGCTGAGATCGCACCACCGCACTCCAGCCTGGGCGACAGAGAAAGACTCTGTCTCAAAGAACCCACACACAAGGCCGGGCGCGGTGGCTCACACCTCTAATCCCAGCACTTTGGGAGGCCAAGGTGGGCTGATCATGAGGTCAGGAGATCAGGACCATCCTTGCTAACACGCTGAAACCTCGTCTCTACTAAAATACAAAAAAAAAAAAAAAAATTGCCAGGTGGGGTGGCACCTGCCTGTAGTCCCAGCTGCTCGGGAGGCTGAGGCAGGAGAATCTCTTGAACCCAGGAGGCAGAAGTTGCACTGAGCCGAGATTGCACCACTGTACCCCAGCCTGGGCGACAGAGCGAGACTTCATCTCAAAAAAAAAAAAAAACAAAAAAGTCACACACGCTTGAAAGAGGTGACGTTGAAGCAAACACAAAGGAGGACGTAAACACGTAGATATCCAGGAGAAGAGCATGCTGGGAAGACTGAAATATACCTACCATGTTCTAAGAACAATAAGGAGGTCAGTATGGCTAAAACTGAGTGGGAGAATACAAGAGTAGTAGGAGATGAGGCTGATAAGTAGCACAGGAGCCAAATCATGTAGGTTCATGTAGGCCATGGTCGACTTTGGCTTTTACTGTGTGTGAAATGGGAAGTCACTGGAGGGCTTAGAGCAGAGGAGTGATGTATCTTACTTACATTGCAACAGGATCACGTTGGCTGCTGTGTTGAGAATACACTGTAGGGAGCAAGGGTGAAAGCAGGGAGACCAGTTAGGAGACTTTTATAAATAGTGCCTTGGATCAAAGTGGTAGCAGTGGAGGTGGTAAGAAGTAATTGGCTTCTGAATATATTTTGAAGGTAGAACCAAAAGGATTTCCTTACATAAAATCCAGATGGCATGAAAGAAAAGACTGACTCATTTGACAATAAAAGCATTCATTCATTCTCAAGCTGCTTTGATGGTTCATTCTTCTGTAGTGGATCTTTAAATGTTAGAGTTTCTCCAGCTTTGTCACTAGACCCTCTTGTCTTTTCATTCTGTCGTTACTCCTTAGGCAATTTCATCCATTCCCAGGGTGTTAATTACAATAAATATCACTAAGACTCTCAGATTTATATTTCTATGCCAAATCTTAGTCTTGAGCTCCCCAACTTGTATATCCAACTTCCCACTTGACATTATCACTTGGCTGCCTTAAATTCATTCACTCATTCCCTTGATGAATATTTATTGTGTACCAAATATGTGTAGGCACTATAGTATGGGCTGGTATACAATGGTGAATGAATAAAACAGACTTGGCCCCCTGCTCTCATGAAGCTTCCAGTCTAGTGAGGATGGGGGTAGGGGGTGGTGAGAAAATAAACAAGAAAACAAACAAAAAGTGAAAGCTGCTATAAAAACCAAGTTGCAGTAATACAGAATAAAAAGTATGTATGTGCAAGGAGAGGAAATCTACTTAGAATAGTCAGAGAAAAGATCTCTAAAGAAGTTTCATGGAAGCTGAGAGTTCAAGGATGAGAAACAACCACCCATGAGAAGAACTGTAGAAAGAACAGTGTAGACAACAGCAACAGCATATGCAAAGGCTCTGTTGAGGAAAATAATTTCATGTATTTGAAGAACTGAAATGAAGCCACTATGGCTGGAAAATAGTAATCAAGGAATAACAGTGATAAATGATTAAGCTGGAGGGTTAGGAAAGTGTCAGATCATCCAGAACCTTGTAAATCATGGCTGGGAGTTTGGGCTAAGAATGAGAAGCCGTTGAAGGGCTTTAATCCAGGAAAATAATTTGAGCTGATTTGTGGGTTTTTTGGGTTTTTTTTGAGACAATGTCTCACTCTGTCGCCCAGGCTGGAGTGCAATGGCGCTATCTCAGTTCACTGCAACCTCCGCCTCCTGGGCTCAAGTGATTCTCCTGCCTCAGACTCCCCAGTAGCTGAGATTACAGGCGAATGCCACCATGCCCAGCTAATTTTTGTATTTTTAGTAGAGACTGGGTTTCACCATGTTGGCCAGGCTGGTCTAGAACTACTGACCTCAGGTGATCCGTCCACTTCCACCTCCCAAAGTGCTGGGATTACAGGCGCCAGCCGCCGCACCCAGCCTGATTTATGTTTTTGAAAGATCACTCTGGCAGCTGTGTGGAGACTGAGTTACAAGGGGCCAAGTGTGGAAGCTAGAAAACCACTTAGGAGTTAAAGGCAGTATTTTGAGTGAGAAATGACGTGACTCAGACTAGGTTAGTGGTCATGGAGATGGAGAGAAGTAGATAGATCAGAAATATATTTAAGAAGTTGAAACAATGCACACTAGCCTAGCTAAGAACACGGACTCTGGTGATTAACGGCCTGGCTTAAAGCACAGCTCTGCCACTTCCTAGCTGTGTGAATTTGGGCAAATCCATAATCTCTCTCTGCCTCAGTCTCCTCATTTACAAAATGGGGATAGTCATATTTATAGGAAGTGTGAGGATTAATATTCACAAAGCATTTAGAACCATTCCTAGAGCACAGAAGCACTATATTAATTGTTAACTATCAATAATGATAGTGGATGGCTGGGTGTGGTGGCTCATGCCTGTACCCATCACTTTGGGAGGCCAAGGCAGGAGGATTGTTTGTGCCCAGGAGTTCAACACTAGCCTGGGCAACATAGCAAGACCCCATCTTATTTAATTATTAATAAAAAATGACAGTGGATTGACTGTGGGGAATGAGGGAGGAACCAAAGGTGATTCCAGGTTTTGGCATGAATTACTGGATGTTTTTTTGAGATACTAGGGTGACAAAACCTGAGTCTTGGTGGAAGCCACTAATTTGTTGTCTACATCAACTGGAAAAAGTCACAGATTTTCTTTTTTTTTTTTTTTTTTTGTCTTTTTTTTTTTAATTAATTTTTTTTGCATACAAAAACAATAAACATTTTCTAAAAATACATACAAACAAAAAGATGCGTATCAAACATATTAGGAAGGTTGCACATGGGAAGTCGGGGAATAGAAATGGGGGTGGGAGTTAAAATAAATGAGAGAGGGACTTTATATGGATCAGTGATAATAACTCAATCCTCTATTTGACAAAGAAGAGGGAGAAGGAAGAGGAAGAAAAAGAAAGTGGGATAAAGGATCAGAAAGGGAGGAAAATAGAAAAAATTAGAGTATGACTCCAGGGTAGACCTGTTTTGTTGTCATTGAGTTGGTTGGTTGGTTTGTCTGTTGTATTCTTCATGTTTCGCCAAGTTGGCCAGACTGGTCTCGAACTCCTAGCCCGAAGTGATCAACCCGCCTCGCCCCCCAGAGTGCCGGGACCACAGGCGTGAGCCACCACGTCCAGCCCCCACATTGCTTCTGGCCTCCGTGGTAGACCTTCCAGACGGAGCGGCCAGGCAGAGGAGCTCCTCACTTCTACCCAGACACGGGGCGGCCGGGCAGAGGGGCTCCTCACTTCCCAGACGGGGCGGCCAGGCAGAGACGCTCCTCATTTCTTCCCAGACGATAGGTGGCCGGACAGAGGCGCTCCTCACTTCCCAGACGATGGGTGGTCGGGCAGAGGCGCTCCCCACTTCCCAGACGATGGGTGGCCGGGCAGAGGCGCTCCTCACCTCCCAGACGATGGGTGGCCGGGCAGAGGCACTCCTCACTTCCCAGATGGGGCAGCCAGGCAGAGGCGCTCCTCACCTTCCAGACGATGGGTGGCCGGGCAGAGGCGCTCCTCACCTCCCAGACGATGGGTGGCCGGGCAGAGGCGCTCCTCACCTCCCAGACGATGGGTGGCCGGGCAGAGGCGCTCCTCACCTCCCAGACGGGGCGGCCGGGCAGAGGCGCTCCTCACTTCTTCCCGGACGGGGCGGCCGGGCAGAGGCGCTCCTCACTTCTTCCCGACGGGGCGGCCGGGCAGAGGCGCTCCTCACTTCTTCCCGGACGGGGCGGCCGGGCAGAGGCGCTCCTCACTTCCCAGACGGTGGGTGGCCGGGCAGAGGTGCTCCTCACTTCCCAGACGATGGGTGGCCGGGCAGAGGCGCTCCTCACTTCCCAGATGGGGCGGCCGGGCAGAGGCGCTCCTCACTTCTTCCCGGACGGGGCGGCCGGGCAGAGGCGCTCCTCACTTCTTCCCGGACGGGGCGGCCGGGCAGAGGCGCTCCTCACTTCCTCCTGGACGGGGCGGCCGGGCAGAGGCGCTCCTCACCTCCCAGACGATGGGAGGCCAGGCAGAGGCAGAGGCGCTCCTCACCTCCCAGACGATGGGAGGCCGGGCAGAGGCGCTCCTCACTTCCCAGACGATGGGTGGCCGGGCAGAGGCGCTCCTCACTTCCCAGACGGGGCGGCCGGGCAGAAGCGCTCCTCACTTCCCAGACAGGGTGGCCGGGCAGAGGCGCTCCTCACTTCCCAGACGGGGCGGCCGGGCAGAGGCGCTCCTCACTTCCCAGACGGTGGGTGGCCGGGCAGAGGCGCTCCTCACTTCCCAGACGGTGGGTGGCCGGGCAGAGGCGCTCCTCACTTCCCAGACGGTGGGTGGCCGGGCAGAGGCGCTCCTCACTTCCCAGACGGTGGGTGGCCGGGCAGAGGCGCTCCTCACTTCCCAGACGGTGGGTGGCCGGGCAGAGGCGCTCCTCACTTCCCAGACGGTGGGTGGCCGGGCAGAGGCGCTCCTCACTTCCCAGACGGTGGGTGGCCGGGCAGAGGCGCTCCTCACTTCTTCCCGGATGGGGCGGCCGGGCAGAGGCACTCCTCACTTCTTCCCGGACGGGGCGCCCGGGCAGAGGCGCTCCTCATTTCTTCCCAGACGGGGCGGCCGGGCAGAGGCGCTCCTCACTTCCCAGACGGGGCGGCCGGGCAGAGGCGCTCCTCACTTCTTCCCGGGCGGGGCGCCCGGGCAGAGGCGCTCCTCATTTCTTCCCGGACGGGGTGGCCGGGCAGAGGCGCTCCTCACTTCCCAGACGGGGCGGCCGGGCAGAGGCGCTCCTCACTTCTTCCCGGACGGGGCGGCCGGGCAGAGGCGCTCCTCACTTCTTCCCGGACGGGGCGGCCGGGCAGAGGCGCTCCTCACTTCTTCCCGGACGGGGTGGCCGGGCAGAGGCGCTGCTCACTTCCCAGACGGGGCGGCCGGGCAGAGGCGCTCCTCACTTTTTCCTGGATGGGGTGGCCGGGCAGAGGCGCTCCTCACTTCCCAGACGGGGCGGCCGGGCAGAGGTGCTCCTCACTTCCCAGACGATGGGTGGCCGGGCAGAGGCGCTCCTCACTTCTTCCCGGATGGGGCGGCCGGGCAGAGGCGCTCCTCACTTCTTCCCGGATGGGGCGCCCGGGCAGAGGCGCTCCTCATTTCTTCCCGGACGGGGCGGCTGGGCAGAGGTGCTCCTCACTTCCCAGACGGGGCGGCCGGGCAGAGGCGCTCCTCACTTCTTCCCGGACGGGGCGGCCGGGCAGAGGCGCTCCTCACTTCTTCCCGGACGGGGCGGCCGGGCAGAGGTGCTCCTCACTTCCTCCCGGACGGGGCGGCCGGGCAGAGGCGCTCCTCACCTCCCAGACGATGGGAGGCCGGGCAGAGGCGCTCCTCACTTCCCAGACGATGGGTGGCCGGGCAGAGGCGCTCCTCACTTCCCAGACGGGGCGGCCGGGCAGGGGCGCTCCTCACTTCCCAGACGGGGCGGCCGGGCAGAGGCGCTCCTCACTTCCCAGACAGGGTGGCCGGGCAGAGGCGCTCCTCACTTCCCAGACGGTGGGTGGCCGGGCAGAGGCGCTCCTCACTTCCCAGACGGGGTGGCCGGGCAGAGGTGCTCCTCACCTTCCAGATGGGGCGGCGGCCGGGCAGAGGCTGCAATCCCAGCACCCTGGCAGGCCAAGGCAGGCGGCCGGGGGGTAGAGGCTGCCGCGAGGCCAGACCACGCCACCGCACTCCAGCCCGGGCAACACCGAGCACTGGGTGAGCGAGACTCCGTCTGTAGTCCCAGTACCTCGGGAGGCTGAGGCGGGCAGAGCACTCGGCGTCAGGAGCTGGCGACCAGCGTGGCCAAGATGGCGAACGCGTGCCTGCATCCAAAGGAGAAAAGGCAGGCAGCGGTGGCGCGCGCCGGCAGTCCCAGGCAGTCCGCGGAGCGGGTAGCAGCAAGCCGAGTAGATTGTAGCCTGGGCCAGAGAGGGAAAGAAAGAAAGAAAGAAAGAAAGAAAGAAAGAAAGAAAGAAAGAAAGAAAGAAAGAAAGAAAGAAAGAAGGAAGGAAGGAAGGAAGGAAGGAAGGAAGGAAGGAAGGAAGGAAGGAAGGAAGGAAGGAAGGCAGGCACAGATTTTCAATGGAGTAGATTGAGTCTATTATAAAATTCATGATCACAGATGTCAAATGACAGATCCATATATCACCTAACAATTCTACTTTACATCTTTGGTCAATTCACTTTCCTACCTTCTGCAATCATTTTTCTTTTTTTTTTTGAGACGGAGTCTCGCTCTGTCGCCCAGGCTGGAGTGCAGTGGCACAATCTCGGCTCACTGCAAGCTCCGCCTCCCGGGTTCACGCCATTCTCCTGCCTCAGCCTCTCCGAGTAGCTGGGACTACAGGCGCCCGCCACCACGCCCGGCTAATTTTTTTTTTGTATTTTTAGTAGAGATGGGGTTTCACCGTGGTCTCGATCTCCTGACCTTGTGATCCGCCCGCCTCAGCCTCCCAAAGTGCTGGGATTACAAGCGTGAGCCACCGCGCCTGGCCCATTTTTCTTAAACCTATTCCATTTTTCTGTAACCTTCTACTCCAGCACCAAGTCCCCCCTGCACTCACACTTTTAATATTTGACCCAAACTCCTATTTTACAGAGAAAATAGAAGCCATCTGATAGGAACTCCCTTATCTTCTGGTTACCAAACATACATATCTACCCATTTCTGTACCCATCCTGTCTTCTTTTCCTCCAGAATAGTGATTCCCAAAGTGTTGTTAGTTCCCCCAGAATAGCAGCATCAGCACCGCCTGGGAAGAAGTTAGAAATGCAGATTTGCAGCCTCATCCCAAACCTACAGAATCACAAACTCTGGGGTAGGGTGAAGGAAGGGGTAGCATTCTATGCTTTAACAATCCCTCCAGGAAAATTCTGATGCACTCAGGTTAGAGAACCACTGCAACAGAAAAAAATAATACCTCCTTTCATTTAAGGCCTACCGTTCTACTTGTGCTTCAGATAATGTTCTCCCTGTCTTTTTTTTTTTTTTTTTAAGACAGAGTCTCACTCTGTTGCCCTGGCTGGAGTGCAATGGTTTGATCTAGGCTCACTGCAACCTCTGCCTCCTGTGTTCAAGCAATTCCCTTGCCTCAGTCTCCTGAGTAGCTGTGATTACAACCACCCACCATCATGCCTGGCTAATTTTTGTATTTTTGTAAAGATGAGATTTCACCATGTTGGCCAGGCTGGTCTTGAACTCCTGACCTCAAGTGATCCACCCGCCTCGGCCTCCCAAAGTGCTGGGATTACAGGCGTGAGCCACCACGCCTGGCTGTGTCTTCTTAAGAATTTTATATCATTGTTCCTTTTTCCCTCCTGTGTATTCAACCACTCCTTCTCAACTGGAACTTTCTTGTGTACATAAACATGCTCAAACCTTTCTCATATACAAAAACTCCTCTCTTAATGGTTCATCTCCTTCTAGTTACTTCATGATAGTTTCCCTCTCCTCCACAGCCAAACATCTTAAAAGAGTTGTCAGCATAAGAAATAAAGGAAATCCTGCAGTATATGGCAGCATGGGTGAATTGACATTATGCTAAATGACATAAGCCAGTCACAGAAGGACAAATACTGCATGATTCTGAGAGGTGACAGCGTGCCGGCAGTCCTCACAGCCCTCTCTCGCTCTCGGCGCCTCCTCTGCCTGGGCTCCCACTTTAGCGGCACTTGAGGAGCCCTTCAGCCCACTGCTGCACTGTGGGAGCCCCTTTCTGGGCTGGCCAAGGCAGGAGCCGGCTCCCTCAGCTTGCAGGGAGGTGTGGAGGGAGAGGCGCCAGCGGGAACAGGGGCTGTGCGTGGCGCGGCGCTTGCGGGCCAGCTGGAGTTCCGGGCGGGCGTGGGCTTGGCGGGCCCTGCACTCGGAGCAGCCGGCTGGCCCTGCCGGCCCCGGGCAATGAGGGACTTAGCACCTGGGTCAGCAGCTGCGGAGGGTGTATTGGGTCCCCCAGCAGTGCCAGCCCGCTGGCGCTGCACTCGATTTCTCACCGGACCTTAGCTGCCTTCCTGCAGGGCAGGGCCCAGGACCTGCAGCCTACCATGCCTGGGCCTCCCACCCCCTCCATGGGCTCCTGTGCGGCCCAAGCCTCTCCGACGAGGGCCACCTCCTGCTCCACGGCGCCCAGTCCCATCAACCACCCAAGGGCTGAGGAGTGCAGGCACACGGCGCCGGACTGGCAGGCAGCTCCACCTGCAGCCCCAGTGCAGGATCCACTGGATGAAGCCAGCTGGGCTCCTGAGTCTGGTGGAGATGTGGAGAACCTTTATGTCTAGCTCAGGGATTGTAAATACACCAATCAGCACCCTGTGTCTAGCTCCAGGTTTGTGAATGCACCAATTGACACTCTGTATCTAGCTGCTCTGATGGGGCCTTGGAGAACCTTTATGTCTAGCTCAAGGATTGTAAATACACCAATCGGCACTCTGTATCTAGCTCAAGGTTTGTAAACACACCAATCAGCACCCTGTGTCTAGCTCAGGGTTTGTGAATGCACCAATCGACACTCTGTATCTAGCTGCTCTGGTGGGGCCTTGGAAAACCTTTGTGTTGATACTCTGTATCTAACTGACCTGATGGGGAGGTGGAGAACCTTTAGGGATTGTAAACGCACCAATCAGCACCCTGTCAAAACAGACCACTCGGCTCTACCAATCAGCAGGATGTGGGTGGGGCCAGATAAGAGAATAAAAGCAGGCTGCCCGAGCCAGCAGTGGCAACTCGCTCGGGTCCCCTTCCATGCTGTGGAAGCTTTGTTCTTTCGCTCTTTGCAGTGAATCTTGCTACTGCTCACTCTTTGGGTCCATGCTGCTTTTATGAGCTGTAACACTCACTGCGAAGGTCTGCAGCTTCACTCCTGAAGCCAGCGAGACCACGAGCCCACCAGGAGGAACAAACAACTCCAGATGTGCCGCCTTAAGAGCTGTAACACTCATTGCGAAGGTCTGCAGCTTCACTCCTGAGCCAGCGAGACCACGAACCCACCAGAAGGAAGAAACTTCGAACACATCTGAACATCAGAAGGAACAAACTCTGGACACGCCGCCTTTAAGAACTGTAACACTCACTGCGAGGGTCCGCAGCTTCATTCTTGAAGTCAGTGAGACCAAGAACCCACCAATTCCGGACATGATTCCACTTGTAAGAAGTAGCTAAAATAGTCAAACTCATAAAAGCAAAGAATAGAATGCTGGTTGCCAGGGACTAGGGAGGGGAGGAAATGTGGAGTTGCTAATCAATGTGCATTAAATTTCAATTATGCAAGATGAGTAAGTTCTAGATATCTGCTATAAAACATTTTGCTTATACATAATACTGGGCTGGCCATGGTGGTTCACGCCTGTGATCCCAGCACTTTGGGAGGCCGAGGTGGGCGGATCACTTGAGGTCACGAGTTCAAGACCAGCCTGATCAACATGGTGGAACCCCATCTCTACTAAAAAAAAAAATACAAAAATTGGCCAGGTGTGGTGGCGTGCACCTGTAGTCCCAGCTACTCGGGAGGCTGACCCACAAGAATGGCTTGGACCTGGGAGGCAGAGGTTGCAGTGAGCTGAGATTGCACCACTGCACTCCAGCCTGGGTGACAGAATGAAACTCCATTTCAATCAATCAATTAATCAATCAATCAAACATAAAAAGTGCAAATAGCGTCTATTAAATTTTTTTTATTTATTTTTTAGATACAGGGTCCCACTAATTTGCCCAGGCTGCCTCAAACTCTTGGGCTCAAGCAATCCATCTGCCTCAACCTCCTGAGTAGCTGGGCCTAAAGACATGCTCCACTGCACCTAGCTGCCTATTAGAATTTTTTTTTTTTTTGAGATGGAGTTTCCCTCTTGTTGCCCAGGCTGGAGTGCAATGGCGCGATCTCGGCTCACTGCAGCCTCTATCTCCCGGGTTCAAGTGATTCTCCTGCCTCAGCCTTCAGAGTAACTGGGATTACAGGCGCATGCCACCATGCCTGGCTAATTTTTCATTTTTAGTAGAGACAGGGTTTCACCATGTTGGTCAGGCTGGTCTAGAACTCCTGACCTCAGGTCATCTGCCTGCCTCAGCCTCCCAAAGTGCTAGGATTACAGGCGTGAGCCACCATGCCCTGTCTGTCCATTAGAATTTTAAATAAGCATACTCTTTTTGTTGTCTACCCTAGAGAAGAACCATCATACAGGCCCAGGGCAGCATGTATGAGGCCATTTTTTTTTTTTTTTGCAGAATTGTTAGTGACTGGGGAAAAAATGAAAACTTAAATGACCATCAGTAGAGGAATGGCCAAATAAATTATTATATATTCATAATATATAATATCAAGTATCTGTTAAAATAATGCCGTAGTTTATTCTATACATCATGTTATACTATACATAATGTGTATATGTAAAACATATATATAAGTATATTTAAAATTATATATGACGATAATATATTACTACTTAGAAAAAAACAGGAAGGATACACACCAAACAAATAACAAGGATTACCTCTGAAAGGTGGGGGAGAAGACGAGATTGGTGGCAGTGGTTAAAGGGGATTTTAGTCTTCTCTGTAATATATCAATTTTTAATTTTATTTTATTAATTAATTTATTTTTGAGGCAGGGTGTTGCTCTGTCATGCCACCATGCCCAGCTATTTGTTTTTGTTTTTGAGACGGAGTCTCACTGTCGCCCAGGCTGGAGTGCAGTGGCGCGATCTCGGCTCACTGCAGGCTCCGCCCCCCGGGGTTCACGCCATTCTCTTGCCTCAGCCTCCTGCGTAGCTGGGATTACAAGCGCCCGCCACCTCACCTGGCTAATTTTTTGTATTTTTAGTAGAGACGGGGTTTCACCGTGTTAGCCAGGATGGTCTCGATCTCCTGACCTCGTGATCCACCCGCCTCAGCCTCCCAAAGTGCTGGGATTACAGGCATGAGCCACTGCGCCCGGCCTTGTTTCTGTTTTTGTTTTTGTTTGTAGAGACAGGGTCTCGCTATGGTGCTCAGGTTGATCTTGAACTCCTGTCCTCAAGTGATCTTCCCATCTTAGCCTCCTCAAATGTTGGGATTACAGGCATGAGCCATTGCACTCCCTTGCCTGTTTCAATTTTTAAAAAGAAGAATATATATACATACATATATATATGTAGTACTTATGTTATTAAAAACAAATCGAATGAAAGAAAGGGTTGTCTATACCAACTAACTCCACTTTATCACCTCTCACTCAATTCTCAACCTGCTCCAATTTGGCTTTTATTCTGATCACTTCTTGCAAATAGCTCTCTTTCATGTCACCAATGACATTCACATCACCAAATTTAAAAAAAATATATCATAAGAAAATTAGCCAGGCGTGGTGGCACGTGCCTGTGGTCCCAGCTACTTGAGAGGCTGAGGTGGGAGGATTGCTTGAGCCAGGGAGGTTGACGCTGCAGAGAGCCCTGATCCTGCCACTGCACTCCAGCCTGGGTAACAGAGACCCTGTCTCAAAAAAAAAAAAAAAAAAAAGAAAAGAAAAAAAGGAAAAAGAACTGGTCCTACCGGATTATGGCCACCCACTCTCATGACCTCATTTTAACCTAATTACCTCTTTAAAGACTCTGTCTCCAAATAGAGTCACATTCTGAGGTTCTGGGGGTTAGGACTTCAATATATAAATTTTGGGGCAGGGTGACACATTTCAGCTCATACCATCAAGTAACTACAAATAGCCTTTCTGCTGGTCCTTCCACATCTGGTTTGGCCCCTCTGTTATCACATCTTCATGAAGTAGTGAGAGGAGCTGATAATGTCACTGGCCCTCCTCCACAACATGCACGTACACTCACATAGTTATAATTCTCCAGTGACTTTCCAATGTGTTTAGGAAAAAGTCTTCCTTTTTTTTTTTTTTATAGGGTCAACAAGACAATAGTAGTCTGACTTCTGCTGATGCACCTGTTTCCTTGCCTAAAACACTTCCCCTCTAACCCAACTGGTCCCCTAACCTAGTAATTTCACTTATTCTTTGAAATCTGGATTACTGCCCCTTCCATTGAGTCAATTCTTTGTTTTTAAAATTGCCTTTATTAAAGTATATTTTACATATAAAACTCACCCATCTTAGGTGTACAATTCAATTATTTTCAGCAACTTTACTAAGTGGCACAGTCATCATGAAAAATCAGCTCTAAGACATTAGTAGCCCCCAATTATTAAGGGTGCAAAAGTAATTGCAGGCTGGGCACGGTGCCTCACGTCTGTAATCCCAGCACTTTGGAAGGCCAGGGTGGGTGGATCACCTGAGGTCAGGAATTTGAGACCAGCCCGGCGAACATGGTGAAACCTCATCTCTACTAAAAATACAAAAATCAGCCGGGCATGGTGGCACATGCCGGTGATCCCAGCTACTCTGGAGGCTGAGGTAGGAGAATTGCTTGAACCTTGGAGGCGGAGGTTGCAGGGAGCTGATTTGGGCCAATGCACTCCAGCCTGGATGACAGAGCAAGACTCTGTCACAAAAAAAAAAGAAAGAAAAAAATTAATTGCAATTTAGCCATTGAAAGTAATGGCAGCCAGGCTTGGTGGCTCATGCCTCTAATCCCGGAACTTTGAGAGGCCAAGGCGGGTGGGTGACTTCAGGTCAGGAGTTGAGACCAGCCTGACCAACGTGGTAAAACCCTGTCTCTACTATAAATACAAAAATTAGCTGGCTGTGGTGACACATGTCTATACCACCAGCTACTTGGGAGGCTAAGGCACGAGAATTTCTTCATCCCTGGAGAGAGAGGTTGCAGTGAGCTGAGATCATGCCACTGCACTCCAGCCTCTGCAACAGAGCAAGACTCCATCTCAAAAAAGAAAGTAATGGCAACAACCGCAATTATTTTTGCACTAACCTAATAAGTGATGCCTCATGCCTATTTTCAGTTAACCCTGTCCCCAACTCCAGTGCCAGGCAACTGCCAATCTACTTTCTGTCTATAAATTTACCTTTACTGGACATTTTATTTTATTTTATTGAGACAGGGTCTTGCAATTTTGCCCAGGCTGACCTCTAACTCCTGGGCTCAAGGGATCTTCCTACCGCAGCCTGCTGAGTAGCTGGAACTGTAGGTATGCACCACCACACATGCTTTTGGACATTTTTATTTTTATTTTTATTATTTTTGGGGGGGCAGAGTTTTGCTCTTGTTGCCCAGGCTGGAGTGCAATGGCATGATCTCTGCTCACTGCAACCTCTGCCTCCCGGGTTCAAGCAATTCTCCTGCCTCATCCTCCCAAGTAGCTGAGATTACAGGCGCCTACGGTGTCTGGAATTGGTGGGTTCTTGGTCTCACTGACTTCAAGAGTGAAGCCGCGGACCCTCGCGGTGAGTGTTACAGTTCTTAAGGCGGCGCGTCTGGAGTTGTTCCTTCCTCCCGGTGGGCTCGTGGTCTCGCTGGCTTCAGGAGTGAAGCTGCAGACCTTTGCAGTGAGTGTTACAGTTCATAAAAGCAGTGTGGACCCAAAGAGTGAGCAGTAGCAAGATTTATTGCAAAGAGCGAAAGAACATAGCTTCCACAGTGTGGAAGTGGACCTGAGCGGGTTGCCACTGCTGGCTCAGGCAGCCTGCTTTTATTCTCTTATCTGGCCCCACCCACGTCCTGCTGATTGGTAGAGCCGAGTGGTCTGTTCTGACAGGGCGCTGATTGGTGCGTTTACCATCCCTGAGCTAGACATAAAAGTTCTCCACGTCCTTATCAGATCAGTTAGATACAGAGTATCCACACAAAGGTTCTCTAAGGCCCCACCAGAGCAGCTAGATACAGAGTGTTGATTGGTGCACTCACAAACCTTAAGCTAGATACAGAGTGCCGATTGGTGTATTTACAATCCCTGAGCTAGACATAAAGGTTTTCCAAGGCCCCCCCAGAGTAGCTAGATACAGAGTGTCAATTGGTGCATTCACAGACCCTGAGCTAGACACAGGGTGCCGATTGGTGTATTTACAATCCCTGAGCTAGGCATAAAGTTTCTCCACATCCCCACCAGACTCAGGAGCCCAGCTGGCTTCACCCAGTGGATCCTGCACCGGGGCTGCAGGTGGAGTTGCCCGCCAGTCCCACTCTGTGCGCTCGCACTCTCCTCAGCCCTTGGGTGGTGGATGGGACTGGGCGCCGTGGAGCAGGGGGTGGCGCTCGTCAGGGAGGCTCGGGCCGCACAGGAGCCCATGGAGGGGGTGGGAGGCTCAGGCATGGCAGACTGCAGGTCCCGAGCCCTGCCCTGCGGGAAGGCAGCTAAGGTCCGGTGAGAAATCAAGAGCAGTGCCGGTGGGTCGGCACTGCTGGGGTACCCAGTACACCCTCCGCAGCCGCTGGCCTGGGTGCTAAGCCCCTCACTGCCCAGGGCCGGCCGGTTGCTCCGAGTGAGGGGCCCGCCAAGCCCACGCCCACCCGGAACTCCAGCCGGCCCGCAAGCGCCGGGCGCAGCCCCTTTTCCCACTGGCACCTCTCCCTCCACACCTCCCTGCAAGCTGAGGGAGCCGGCTCCTGCCTTGGCCAGCCCAGAAAGGGGCTCCCACAGTGCAGCAGTGGGCTGAAGGGCTCAAGTGCCACCAAAGTGGGAGCCCAGGCAGAGGAGGCGCTGAGAGCAAGCGAGGGCTGTGAGGACTGCCATCACACTGTCACCTCTCACTTCATCAGGTTGATGAAGTTTCCTTCCATTCCAAGTTTGTTAATCGTCTTTATCAGAAATGAGTGGAGGCATCTTAGACAAATTCTTTCATCAAATCCTTTCAATAATCTTATGCCAGCATGGGCAAAATAGGGAGACCTCATCTCTACAAAAGTATTTTAAAATTAGGCCAGGCGCGGTGGCTCACGCCTGTAATCCCACCACTTGGGAGGCCGAGGCAGGTGGCTCACCTGAGGTCAGGAGTTTGAGACCAGCCTGACCAATATGGTGAAAATCCGTTCTTACTAAAAATACAAAAATTAGCCAGGCATGGTGGCGTGAGCCTGTAGTCCCAGCTACTTGGGAGGCTGAGACAGGAGAATCACTTGAACCCGGGAGGTGGAGGTTGCACTGAGCCGAGATCATGCCACTGCACTCCAGCCTGGGTAACAGAGCAAGACTCCGTCTCAAAAAAAAAAAAAAAAATTAACATGCATTCATTATTTGCATGACAGTCATGATTTATCTTTCTTTGAAAACTATCTTTTAACAGTGGCAAGGATAGGACAGCAGGAAGCCAGAGATGAAAGTAAAATGACACAGTTAAAAGTTTAGACATGGGTGGCCCTCATGCCAAGATGTCCCACGCTTGGGTCCCCAGCCTTGCACCCACCTTGCTGCTCAGCCTGCTGGCTGACCCCCAAAAGGCTACAGCCAAATGTGGTCTCTCCTTCACTTGCTCCAAAGGATTCAAATGCTGTGGCGACAGCTGCTGCCAGGAGAACGAGTTCTTCTCCGGCCCTTTGAGGTTATTCTGAAGTCCACCCTGGGCCTAACCCCCATAGAGCCACCCCCTCCCTGTAGCTTCAGCCCTGAAGAACATACTGGGGAACAGAAGGGCATTGACAATCCACCCTTCTGAGTCACCTCCTGCCTGGAATCTTGTCACCAGGAACCTCCTCCTCAGTGCCTCCTGGATCAAGCTAGAGACTGCTGGCACCCCGGGAGTGTCCCTCCCCATCCTGCCATGTCTCTGTTCATTCTTGGATTTAACTTATTGCTTTTTCTGCCCCTGTTCCACCCCAGCTGCCTCTCTTGTCTTGTGGGTTGGGCTGGAGTGACAGTATCTGTGCCCCCCCACAAGCCCAAGTGAGAGGCTGCCCGAAGGAAAATGCGAACCATTGGAGGTGCCCAACAGCAGAATGGGCTACTCTGAGGGGTAGTAACAGCCCCATTTCAGGAAGTATGCAAATCTTGACTGAACAGCCAACTCTGAGATTTTATCAGGGCATTTCTGTACTTGTGGGAGATTGGAGTGGATGAGCTCTGAGCCACCTTCCAGTCCTACCTGAATAGAGAAGAACTCACTGTAACCCCTGCAACACACGATAAACACACATCCTCACTGAAAAAATAAATAAATAAATGTTTAGACACTGGGATAAATGTAGGTAGGTTTAAGGAGAAGAGAAAATCTTATTGCTAAGGTTAGGCTTGAAAAGAAAGAAAGGACAAAAGACTGTTGAGTTACCTAGAGAAATCGCTGTTTCATAATTAGTATTGAATGAGTATCCTTGCTACATTTTTTAGTATATAGAAAACTGTAATAAAGACATATACCCGGCCGGGCGCGGTGGCTCAAGCCTGTAATCCCAGCACTTTGGGAGGCCGAGGCGGGTGGATCACGAGGTCAGGAGATCGAGACCATCCTGGCTAACACGGTGAAACCCTGTCTCTACTAAAAATACAAAAAATTAGCCGGGCGTGTTGGCAGGCGCCTGTAGTCCCAGCTACTCGGGAGGCTGAGGCAGGAGAATGGCGTGAACCCGGGAGGCGGAGCTTGCAGTGAGCCGAGATCGCGCCACTGCACTCCAGCCTGGGGGACAGAGAAAGACTCTGTCTCAAAAAAAAAAAAAAAAAAAAAAAAAAAGACATATACCCTTTTGTGGCCAGACGCAGTGGCTCACACCTGTAATCCCAATACTTTGGGAGGCTGAGGAGGGCTGATTGCTTGAACCTAGAAGTTCAAGGCCAGCCTGGGCAACATAGTGAAACCCTGTCTCTACCAAAAATACAAAAAATTAGCTGGGTATGGTGGTGCATGCCTATGGTTCCAGCTACTCCGGAGGCTGAAGTAGGAGGATTGCTTGAGCCTGGGAGGCAGAGGTTGCAGTGAGCTGAGATCGCACCACTAGTCTTGAAAAAAAAAAGGCACATACCCTTTTGATAAAAAGCTGATACTGGTGCAGGAATCAGATTCTTAGTCCAAAATCCAAGAGTTCAAAGGAAAAATCGAAAATTTCCACTCTCACCACATCATAGAGTATGTAAATAACAAAAATAATTACTCAACTGGGCACAGTGGTTCATGCCTGGAATCCCAGCACTTTGGGAGGCCCAAGTGGGCAGATCACTTGAGCCCAGGAGTTTGAGACCAGCCTGATCAACATGGATAAACTCTGTCTCTACTAAAAATACAAAATTAGCCGGGTGTGGTGGCGCATGCCTGTAATCCCAGCTACTTGGGAGGCTGAGGCAGGAGAATCGCTTGAACCTGGGAGGTGGAGGTTGCGGTGAGCCAAGATTGTGCCATTGCACTCCAGCCTGGGCAACAAGAACGAAACTCCGTCTGAAAAAAAAAAAAAAAAAAGGCCGGGCACGGTGGCTCACGCCTGTAATCCCAGCACTTTGGGAGGCCAAAGTGGACAGATCTTGAGTCCAGGAGTTCGAGACCAGCCCGGCTAACATGGTGAAACCCCATCTCTACTGAAAATACAAAAAATTAAGCTGGGCGTTGTGGCGGGCGCCTGTAATCCCGGCTACTCGGGAAGCTGAGGTGGGAAAATCATGTGAACCTGGGAGGCAGAGGTTGCAGTGAGCTGAGATTGCACCACTGCACTCCAGCCTAGGCAACACAATGAGATGGAGTCTCAAAAAATAAATAAATTAAAATAAAATAAAATAAAATAAAACAAAGAGGTGGGCGGATCACGAGGTCAGGAGATCGAGACCATCCTGGCTAACACAGTGAAACCCCGTCTCTACTAAAAATACAAAAAAAATTAGCTGGGCGTGGTGGCGGGCGCCTATAGTCCCAGCTACTCGGGAGGCTGAAGCAGGAGAATGGCGTGAACCTGGGAGGCAGAGCTTGCAGTGAGCCAAGATTGTGCCACTGCACTCCAGCCTGGGCAACAGAGCGAGACTCCATCTCAAAAAAAAAAAAGGGGGGGGGTAGGTGTGGATAGAAGAAGATTTAGAATTAATAATTGACTAATAAGGGAGGCCAACAGAACTATAATTCACTGTGATAAATTATAAATCAGAGGTACACATAGTGTACTTGGGAGTGCATACCACAGACACTTAATTCAACTCTGTGTGAGTGTGAGTGTGTGTGTGTGTGTGTGTGGTGTATGTGTGGAGGTAGGGGTGCTGCCAGGGAAGATTTACAGGGAAAAGTAACTTTCAACTTAAGAGCTGAACTATTTACAATAGCAAAGACATGGAATCAACCCAAATGTCCATCAATGCTAGACTAGATAAAGAAATGTGGGCTAGGCACGGTGGCTCATGTCTGTAATCCCAGCACTTTGGGAGGCCGAGGTGGGCGGATCACGAGGTCAGGAGATCGAGACCATCCTGGCCAACATGGTGAAACCCCGTCTCTACTAAAGATACAAAAATTAGCTGGGCATGGTGGCACACGCCTGTAGTCCCAGCTACTTGGGAGGCTGTGGCAGGAGAATCGCTTGAACTCAGGAGGTGGAGGTTGCAGTGAGCCGAGATCACGCCACTGTACTGCAGCCTGGTGACAGAGCAAGACTCCATCTCAAAGGAAAAAAAAAAAGAAATGTGGTACATATACACCATGGAACACTATGCAGCCATAAAAAGGAATGAGATCATGTCCTTTGCAGGAACATGGATGAAGCTGGAAGCCATCATCCTCAACAAACTAACACAGGAACAGAAAACCAAACACCTGAGTTTCTCACTCATAAGTGCAAGTTGAACAATGAGAACACTTGGACACAGGGAGGGGAACACCACACATCAGGGCCTGTTGGGGGATGGGGGGTAAGGGGAGGGAGAGGATTAGGACAAATGCCTAATGCACGCAGGGCTTAAAACCTAGATGACGGGGCCGGGCGCAGTGGCTCACACCTGTAATCCTAGCACTTTGGGAGGTCGAGGCGGGTGGACCAGAAGGTCAGGAGTTCGAGACCAGCCTGGCCAATATGGTGAAACCCCATCTCTACTAAAAATACAAAAATTAGCCGGGCGTGGTTGTGGAGCCTGTAGTCCCAGCTACTCAGGAGGCTAAGGCAGGAGAATCACTTGAACCTGGGAGGTGGGGCTTGCAGTGAGCCGAGATCATGCCACTGCACTCCAGCCAACAATGCGAGATTCCATCTCAAAAAAAAAAAAAAATTCCCTGTACAAGTTTTTTCTTCCTCTGATTCATTTTCTTATGACCTCTCTGTACTGTTTTTGCATTGTTTCTGCTAATCTGAAATTATCTCAAAATAAAAAGTTAAAAAAAATCATCTGTTGGCTATCCATTGGCCTAAGGATCAAGTCTAAACTCTACCTTTGCTTAGGAAGCACTGAATGATCTGACCCCTGCCCCATGCACACATACACCTTTCCAGTATCAAACTTCTGTATGGCTGAAATCTTGCTTGTATATTTCAGCTCTTAATTTTTTGTTGTTGTTGTTTGTTTCTTTCTTCCTTTACTGTTTTTTTTTTCTTTAAATTCCAGGATACATGTGCAGTGTATGCAGGTTTGTTACATAGGTATACATGTGCCATGGTGGTTTGCTGCACCTATCAACCCATCATCTAGGCTTTTTTTTATTTTTGTGGGGTTTTTTTGTTTGTTTTGTTTTTGAGACAGATTCTCGCTCTGTAGCCCAGGCTGGAGTGCAGTGGCATGATCTTGGCTTACTGTAACCTCTGCCTCCTGGGTTCAAGCAATTCTCCCACCTCTGCCTCTCGAGTAGCTGGGATTACAGGCACCTGCCATCATGCCTGGCTGATATTTGTATTTTTGTAGAGATGGGGTTTCACCATGTTGGCCAGGCTGGTCTTGAACTCATCACCTCAGGTGATCCACTCGCCTCGGCCTCCCAGAGTGCTGGGGTTACAGGCCTGAGCCACCACATCCTGCCAGAGATCTTTTATACCCTTCACTGAGCCTCATCTAATAAACATGGTACAATGATCAAACTAAGAAATCAATATTGGAATAGGGTGACTATAGTCAATAATAATTGTACTTTTTTTTTTTTTTGAGACAGCGTTTCACTCTTGTCATCCAGACTGGAGTGCAATGGCATGATCTCGGCTCACTGCAACCTCTGCCTCCCAAGTTCAAGTGATTCTCCTGCCTCAGCCTCCTGAGTAGCTGGGATTATGGGCTCCCACCACCACGCCCGGCTACTTTTTGTATTTTTAGTAGAGACAGGGTTTGGCTATGTTGGCCAGGCTGGTCTCGAACGCCTGACCTGAGGTGATCCACCTGCCTTGGCCTCCCAAAGTGCTGGGATTACAGGCGTGAGTCACCGCGCCCAGCCAATTGTACGTTTTAAAATAACTAAAATAGTGTAATCGGGCCAGGCGCGGTGACTCATGCCTATAATCCCAGCACTTTGGGAGGCCAAGGCAGGCAGATCACCTGAGGTCAGGAGCTTGAGACCAGCCTACACAATATGGTGAAACCCTATCTCTACTAAAAATACAAAAATTAGCCAGGCGTGGTGGTGCACGTCTGTAATCCCAGCTATTCAGGAGGCTGAGGCAGGAGAATTGCTTGAACCCAAGAGGCAGAGGTTTCAGTGAGCCGAGACCACGCCACTGCATTCCAGCCTGGGCAACAGGAGCAAAACTCTATCTCAAAAAAAAAAAAAAGTGTGTAATTGGATTGTTCACAATACAAAACATAAATGATTGATGGGATGGATGCCTCCTCATTCTCCATGATGTCATTATGTCACATTGCATGCCTGTATCAAAACATCTCATGTACCCCCACAAATATATACACCTACTATGCACCCACAACAATTTTTTTTTTTTTTTAGACAGGGTCTCACTTTGTCACCAGGCCGGAGTGCAGTGGCATGATCTCGGCTCACTGCAACCTCTGCCTCCCGCGTTCAAGCGATTCTCCTGCCTCAGCCTACCGAGTAGCTGGGACACCGTGCCTGTCCAATAATTTTTTAAAAAGGTAATTATCACATAAAAAATAAATAAATAGGCTGGGCACGGTGGCTCACGCCAGTAATCCCAGCACTTTGGGAGGCAGAGGTGAGCGTATCACCTGAGGTCAGGATTTTGAGACCAGCCTGGCCAACACATAGTGGAACCCCGTGTCTATTAAAAGTACAAAAATTAGCCGAGTGTGGTGGCGCACACCTGTAGTCCCAGCTACTTTGGAAGCTGAGGCAGGAGAATCACTTGAAACTGGGAGGTGGAGTTTGCAGTGAGCCGAGATCACAGCACTGCACTCCAGCCTGGGTGACAAAGAAATAAACATTGGCCCAATACTATTAAACTAAACTACAGACTTTATTCAGGTGTCACGAGTTTCCCACTAATGTCCTTTTTCTGTTTAGGATCCAATTCAGGATCCCACATTGCACTGAGTTGTCTGTCCAGTGAAGGATTTTAAAGAGCAGTGAGACATGATCAGATTTGCACTATCAATTTGGGAGAAGCGTATTTAGATTGGGGAAATTGGGAGGAAAAAAGTGAGTCAAAGCAGGAAAACCAAGGGGTAGGCTAGTTTGGTCCTGTCAGCACACAGCATGAAAGGTAAGATGTGGCCTTTGGAGCTGGCATACTTGGCCTACCATGGACATTAGTCCCCTTTTGGAGGTTCCAATAAACTGATCTAGAAACACGGCTTAAATAGAGCATGATTCCACTGGATCACAGTATTCCTTTGTTCACTACTTAATTTGGGTATGTACATATTGAAGTGAACTAGAAAGAGGATGGAAACTGCAGCTGGGATACCTTTAACTGCAAATGATTAGAAACTTGAAAAAATTATTAAAGACCTAGTAGTTGTAATAATCTGGTTTTTTGTTTGTTTGTTTGTTTGTTTTTGAGACAGAGTCTCTATCACCCAGGCTGGAGTGCAGTGGTGTGATCTTGGCTCACTGCAATCTCCATCTCCCAGGTTCAAGTGATTCTCCTGCCTCAGCCTCCCAAGTAACTAGGACTACAGGCCCCTGCCACCGTGCCCGGCTAATTTTTCATAGAGACGGGGTTTCACCATGTTGGTCAGGCTGGTCTTGAACTCCTAACCTCAAATGATTCGCCTGTCTCAGCCTCCCACAGTGCTGCGATTACAGGCGTGAGCCACTGCACCCAGCCCTGTAATAGTGGTTATTTTTTTTTTTTTTTTTGAGACAGAGTTTAGCTCTGTCACCCAAGCTGGAGTGCAGTGGCGCTATCTCGGCTCACTGCAACCTCTGCCTCCTGGGTTCAAGTGATTCTCCTGCTTCAGCTTCCCGACTAGCTGGGATTACAGGCGCATGCCACCATGCCCAGCTAATTTTTGTATTTTTAGTAGAGACAGGGTTTTGCCATGTTGGCTAGGCTGCTCTCGAACTCTTGACCTTAGGTGATCCGCCTGCCTTGGCCTCCCGAAGTGCTGGGATAATAGGCGTGACCCACCGCACGTGGCCAATAGTCTGATTTAGAAATTTTCTTTAATATGGCCTGAAGCACCTGGTTTGTAAAGTGCCATAATTTGCTTTTCTCTCTTTTGCGAAATTGTTTGAGTGACACTACTTATCACAGATTTTCCAGTTAACTCTCTCTAGGCAGTATTCTCAAAGCTTAATGCCTAACTTGACATTCATATGGTTCACTCAATTTTTTTTTTTTTTTGAGACTGAGTCTCACTCTGTTGCCCAGGCTGTAGTGCAGCAGCATGATCTTGGCTCACTGCAACCTCCACCTCCTGAGTTCAAGCGATTCTCCTGCCTCAGCCTCCCTAGTAGCTGGGATTACAAGCGTGCGCCCCCATGCCCGGCTAATTTTTGCGTTTTTAGTAGAGATGAGGTTTCACCATGTTGGTCAGGCTGGTCTCAAACTCCTGATCTCAAGTGATCTGCCTGCCTCAGCCTTCCAAAGTGCTGGGATTACAGGCATGAGCCACTGCACCCAGCCTTCACTCAATCTTTTGTTTGTTTCTGAAACATTTTTAATGAACATAGCTGGAAGATTAACAGCTATATTACCTCACAAAAGGAGTTTTAAAAATTACCAAATACTTTATACTTCCTTTTAATATCATTATTGAAAGGTGAAGCCAGCTGGACTTCCTGGGTCGAGTAGGGACTTGGAGAACTTTTCTGTCTTACAAGGGGATTGTGAAATGCACCAATCAGTGCTCTGTAGCTAGCTAGAGGTTTGTAAAATTCACCAATCAGTGCTCTGTAAAAACGCACCAATTAGCGCTCAGTAGCTACCTAGAGGTTTGTAAAATGGACCAATCAGCGCTCTGTAAAATGGACCAATCAGCACTCTGTAAAATGGACCAATCAGCAGGACATAGGCAGGGACAAATAAGGGAATAAAAGCTGGCCGTCCTAACCAGCAGTGGCAACCTGCTCAGGTTTTGCTCTTCACAGTAAATCTTGCTGCTTCACTCTTTGGGTCTGTGCCACTTTTAAGAGCTGTAACATGGCTGGGTGCGGTGGCTCACGCCTGTAATCCCAGCACTTTGGGAGGCCAAGGCAGGCAGATCACCAGGTCAGGAGATTGACACTATCCTGGCTAACACGGTGAAAACCCCATTGCTACTAAATATACAAAAAAATTAGCCGGGCACGGTGGTGGGCACCTATAGTTGCAGCTACTTGCAAAGCTGATGGCGTGAACCTGGGAGGGGGAGCTTTCAGTGAGCCGAGATCATGCCACTGCACTCCAGCCTGGGCAACAGAGCAAGACTCCGTCTCTTAAAAAAGAAAAGCTGTAACAGTCACTGCGAAGGTCCGCAGCTTCAATCTTGAACTCAGCGAGACCACGAACCCACGAGAAAGAACCAACTCCGGACACAATTATATTCAAGAACTGTATTAGATATAAGAAGACCTGCTTTCTTTCTTTCTTTTTTTTCTCAGAGACGGAGTCTTGCTCTGTTGCCCAGAGTTGAAGTGCAATCCTGCGATCTCGGCTCACTGCAACCTCTGTCTCCCGGGTTCAAGCAATTCTCCTGCCTCAGCCTCCTGAGTATCTGGGATTACAGGCGTGCACCACCACGCCCAACTAATTTTTGTATTTTTAGTAGAGACGGGGTTTCACCATCTTGCCCAGGCTGGTCTCGAACTCCTGACCTCGTGATCTGCCCGCCTCGGCCTCCCAAAGTTCTGGGATTACAGGCATGAGCCACCGCACCCAGCCAGAAGACCTGCTTTCTAGCCTCAGCTTGGTCATCTATTAGCTATGTGACGTTGGACAAGCAAATTAACTTCTCTTCAGTTATCTCACATAAAACAAAGAGATCAATAACTAACCTGCCTACCTGACATGAACACTGGGACGATCACATAAAATGACTAGGAAAGAACTTTGTAATTTCTACCACTACATAACAAGAGGGAGAGGGCATTATTATCTTTGTCATCTACACTTACTCTCATTTTAAAAAATTTTATTTGGTTGGGCACGGTGGCTCACACCTGTAATCCCAGCACTTTGGGAGGCCGAGGCGGGCAGACCACCTGAGGCCAGGAGTTTGAGACCAGCCTGGTCAACATGGCAAAACCCCGTCTCTACTAAAAATTACCCAGGTGTGGTGGCCCATGCCTGTAATCCCAGCTACTCAGGAGGCTGAGGCAGGAGAATCACTGGAACCCAAGAGGCGGAGGTTGCAGTGAGCCGAGATCACACCATTGCACTCCAGCCTGGGCGACAGAGCGAGACTCCGGTTCAAAAAAAAAAAATCTGAAGAGCAAGTGGTCAATCTCTTCCAGGGTCCAGGAGCAAACCAGGAGCTCCTTTCAAATGGTATATAGCTTTCTGCTTCTAGATGGCATGGCCTTGCTCCAGAACCCTAAGTGTCCGCACCACCACACCTGGCTAATTTTGTATTTTTAGTAGAGATGGGGTTTCTCCATGTTGGTGAGGCTGGTCTCAAACTCCTGACCTCAGGTGATCCACCTGCCTCAGCCTCCCAAAGTGCTGGGATTACAGACGTGAGCCACTGCGCCCAGCCACTTTTTCATTTTTATTTTTAACACAACAACCAACCAAGTAGGGTTTATTCTAGAGCCACAAGGCTGATTCGGTACTTGAAAATCAAGATAGGCTGAGGGCAGTGGCTCACGCCTGTAATCCCAGCACTTTGGGAGGCCGAGGTGGGTGGATCACTTGAGGTCAGGGGTTCAAGACTGCCTGACCAATATGGTGAAACCCCATCTCTACTAAACATACAAAAAATTAGCTGTGGTGTCGTGGTGCATACCTGTAATCCCAGCTACTAAGAGGGCTGAGGAAGGAGAATCGCTTGAACCCAGGAGGCAGAGGTTGCAGTGAGCCGAGATCGCACCACTGCACTCCAGCCTGGGCCACAGAGCAAAACTCTGTCTCAAACAAACAAACAAATAAACAAAAAAATCAGCGTAATCCATCACATTAATAGTCTTAAGAAAAAAAGAAGATCGTAGCAATTGGTGCAAAAATTTTGATAAAATTCAATATGATGAACACTTCCAGCGAACTCAGAAGGCAACTTCCTTTACCCAATAAAGGGCATCTATAAAAATCTGTTAATCTCACTTAATGGTGAAAGACTGAAATTGTTTTCCCCCCAAAACTCCACACTCACCACTTCTACTTAACATCATATTGGAAATCCTACCAACAAGGCAAGAAAAAGAAACAAAAGGCATACATGTTGGAAAGAAAGAAATACAGCTGTTCCTGTTTGCATACAACATGAGAAAGTGTACAGGGCTGGCCAGAGGTGGCAGGCGGGGAGGCTGGTACCTGTCCTTACCGTCTCACAGGCTTTGTTGTTGGGGAAAACCAGGCCTGCCTGGTGGATGCTTTTGCTGCTCTGGGGCCTCATACATCTTGCAGGGTTGTAAGGAGGCAAAAGATGAACATGGTTTGGATGGGCTGGCTGACCAACTCCTAGAGCCTCCAAAATATACAGAATATGCTGGAATGGGTTAATAGCCTTCTGGAAGGTAGTCGTGTTGCCCACATCAGCTGAGTAGCCCGTGGTGGGTGTGCTGTTTACGTGGATGGTGCACAGTCTCGGCTTATCTCCAGGACTGGCTTGGTGCCCAGCAGGTGGCTGGAGCTGGAGACAACAACACACTGGTGGCATCAGGAGAGCTGAGTCTTGTAGATTTTGGTGATGCTTCACTTCTTGAGGTTGACATAGGCATACGCCGTCCCTGCAGGGAGCCTTAATGGAAGACCTCAATGTCACTCTTAGAGTCTGACCAGGGTCCGCTTACAGGCATGGCCTACGTCCTGGAGGTGACCCGGGAGGCAGGGATGTAAAGGTCACACCTTCTCGTGGAGCGGCGGGCCTTCCCAAGGTTTGCTTCCTTGGCGCCTGGAGGAGCCGGTATCCACGCTCCAGGACTAGGGCTGGGAGGCTGTCCTGTTTTTTTCTTATACACGTTTTCAACCAAAGGCAGACCAGAGAGCCATACTAATGCAGTGGTGAAGCACACAATTTTTATCCAAGCTCTGGTTACTTCCAACTGTGACCGCTCTCACACTTGCTAGCTCCCATTTCCCATTCCTCTTCACAAAGGCTGTGCCCTGGCAATCATGCTATTCTGCCCTGCAAATCTTGACATGGGCTTCTCCACTTCTTTTGATCAAGTTCAACCTTTTCACTCTCACAGTTCCCTTATTTCTCATCATTCGCATATTTCCTTTCATTTCTCCTACAACTTTTTCAACATCTCTAGTCCAAGAGTTAACTTGCTACATTTCTACACGCCTTGGCTTACCGCCAGCATGATGCCTTTGTTGTCTTGAATCGCCGCCTGCCAATCACCAGGAGACGCAGACCTCTCAGAGCGAGGGAACTTGAACAGAAAGGCACTTGGCAAGGCGCACACGACTCAGCGTAAACAAGTGACCTCTTGTTCTCCAAAGCTCTTGAGACCCAAGAGGGAAAAATAACAAGCTTTTCTACTATCTGTGTCCTATCATACCTACAATACTCTCTTGGTCCACATGCAAGCACTTTGCATTATAGTACACCACAAGGAGCAAAAGGTAAGACAGGATTCTTAACAGAGGTCATAAAATAAGGTCCCCGCCGCTAAGAGAAAGAAGACTTTCTTCCAATAGCATAGAGCAGGACTCCACCTCCGCCTCCCTTTTCTTTAGTCTTTTGCTCTTCCATCCTCCTACCAAGACTAGCGTTATCCAATAGAAATATAATGCAAGTCACATACTATGTAATTTTGCATTTCCAAGTAGCCACATTAAAAAAATTAAAAGAAGCAAGTTAAGCTGGTTTTAGTAATGTTTTATTCAACGCAGTGGACCCCAAATATTATGATTTCAATCACCCATGCAGTGATTAGAAATGTTTTCTTTCTTTTTTTTTTTTTTTTTGAGACGGAGTCTCACTTGTTGTCCAGGTTGGAGTGCAGTGGCACTATCTTGGCTCACTGCAACCTCCACCTCCCAGGTTCAAGCGATTCTTCTGCCTCAGCTTCCTGAGTACCTGTGATTACAGGTGCCCGCCACCACGTCCGGCTAATTTTTGTATTTTTAAGTAGAGATGGGGTTTCACCATGTTGGTCAGGCTGGTCTCGATCTCCTGACCTCGTGACCCGACGGCCTGGGCCTCCCAAAGTGCTGGGATTACAGGAGTGAGCCACCGCGCCCGGCCCCCCTCGCCTTTTTTTTTTTTTTTTGAGACGGAGTGTCGGAGTCTCGCTCTGGCGCCCAGACTGGAGTGCAGTGGTGTGACCTCGGCTCACTGCAACCTCCACCTCCCAGGTTCAAGCAATTCTCCTGTCTCAGCCTCCCGAGTAGCTGGGACTACAGGCGCACGCCACTATGCCCGGCTAATTTTTGTATTTTTAGTAGAGACGGGGTTTCACTATATTGGTCAGGCTGGGCTCGAACTCCTGACCTCTGGTGATCCACCCACCTCGGCCTCCCAAAGTACTGGGGTTACAGGCCTGAGCCACCGCGCCCGGTCAAAATGTTTTACTTTCTTTTTGTCTTTGGTAGCTGGAGTGCATTTTACACTTACAGAACATCAAACTCGGAAAAGCTGCATTGTAAGTGCCTCATAGGCACCGCACTGCTCCGTGCGGCCCTAAAATGCCACACCCCCTAATGCCTGCAGCCAGAAATGAAGATGGCAGGAGCGGTAACACTGCTAGTTTGGGACTAAGAAAGGCAACCTCGGGAGGAGGCGAGCCCCTGCGATGATGAAACTTCTAGGACAGCCTCCCCTCGCCCCCCAACCTGTGCAGGGCCTAGCGTGGCTGCAAGCGAGGCAGAGCGCAAGGCACGGCCAGAGCCACGGGAAAGGGCGAGGCAGGGCAGTCGGGATGGCGGGGCAGTCGGGATGGCGGGGCAGTCGGGATGGCGGGGCAGTCGGGATGGCGGGGCAGTCGGGATGGCGGGGCAGTCGGGATGGCGGGGCAGTCGGGATGGCGGGGCGGGGAGGCTCGGGGGGGATCCCCACGCATGCGCACCGCGACAGCTCACGATGCCCGCCTACTGGCGCCCTAGCAACCGGGTTGCGAACCGTCGTCTATCCCGACTAAGTGGCCGTCCTGGGAGTTCTAGTGCCACTAGCCGGCCTCGGCTCTTCCCTGTCCGAGGCTCTTGTCATTTCCGCTTATTTCCTCCACGGGTGCCGATTTCATGTGTGTGTCCCCGAGTGCCTGAGCCGGCTCCTGAAATGAGTACTCGTGGTTTCCGCGTGGGAACCAACCTCGAGCGCCAGTGGCCCGCCCTCTCCGGGCTGAGGTGGCTGCTGAGGCTGGGGCTGCTCCTGAGGCTTCAGGGCCGACCGCTGCACGGCTTTCTACCTTCCCAGGTTAGCTGCGGTCAACTTCTGCCAGGCGGAGCGAGAAATCGCATTTTGTCAGGTGAGGATTGCAGGGAGGGAGTGAGATGTTAGGAAAAGGCTTCGGGTAGGGGTATGGGGCCGATAGGGGACGACCAGGGCCGAGAGCTCATCGACTTGGACCCGGAATGCCATTGCCCTCCCTGTGGGTGTGTCTCAGGGTCTTTCAATCTCGGAGCCTCCCACTTCGCGGATCTTTCCCGCCCTCTCAGTATCTCCTCCTTCCTCACAGTTCCTCCCCTTCCTCTTCTTTCTCTGCTCCCTCCTTTCCCTCCCATCTCGTCGTCCTCCTTCTCCCTCTCGGCTCCAACGCCTACTGTTTCGGCCCCACCTTCTTATCTTGGCCCCGCCCCCTGCCTCCCTTATCGGCTCCCTACCCAGTCCCTTTTTGTTCTGCCAGTGCTCTCTCGGCTCCTCCCCCTCCTCCTTTCTCCTGGATGCTACGCCTTCTACCATCTCCTTCTCTTTCCCCTCCCTCTCGGCTCCTCTCCCTACCTCTCCCTCTCTTCTCCTTTACCTTCCTCCTCTCTGCTGCTTTTTCTAGTCTCTTCCCCTCTGCTCTTCTGTTTTCCTTTCTGCTGCTCCTCCTCCTTCCTCTAAGTCCTTCCCACTTCCCTCCCTATTGGCTGCTCCTCCACCTCCCTCTTGGCTTCTCTCCTGCCTCAACTAACTCCTCCCCTCCTCCCCAACGCCTTCGGTTCCCTCTCAGCATCTGTAACCCTCCCCTTCCCTCCACCCTTTCCCTCGTGTTCTTACACAATCTTCCATTCTGGACACATACACTCATTGTGGTCTTTCTTAAATACATCCCCACCATGCTGTGTTACCCCTCACTCATATGGTCTCACACTCTTACCTCCCTAATTCTTGTTAATCCACTTAGGTCTCCTGGGTCCTCTCTCTGCAAGCATAGTGTTATTTACTTCTAGAGATTTGTGAGAATAAAATGAGATAGTACATGAAAAGCACTTACGACGGCACCTTGCACATAGTAAGCTTTCAATAAATGGTAACTGTCATCATTATTACTTTTCTTTAGCCAGGGATTCCTGGCACAATTCCTCTTCAGTGTGTCCCTCAACCACCAGTAATTTCTTGGCTCCCTTCCTTAGTAGCCTCATTGTTTTCATTGTAAGCTGACTCAAAAGGAATTTTTTTTGCAAGTAATCAATTCAAAAAGTATTAATAAATAAGACGTATGTTCTGATCTCTAGTTGCCTAATCTAGGGTGTAGGGGGATATTCTGGTAGAAGGCATCACAAATGCACACAAAGTTGAGAATGGTGCTGGTGCCATCTGACTATAGACTGAGCCAACTTGAAGGTTCTAGGAGTTTTTAAAGGCTAGCTCTAGGTGCAGCATGTTTACTTTTCAAACCTGGAGCTTGCCTTTCCCTGTGAGAAATATTGATAGCAGTGTTTTGAGCCAACCTCTTGCCAAACACATGTAAGAAATAGCATCCTTTTTATATTTTTTATTTGTCTTTTCTCTGACTGTTGATATCTACTCCTTGCTCTTTATTCTTTATTTCAGCAGGCTCCCTAACAAAGAAACATGATTAATAACATCTGGAACCTTTCCTTTCCTTTCCCTTTCCCCTTCCCCTTCCCCTCTTCCTTCCTTCCTTCCTTCCTCCCTCCCTCCCTCTCTCTCTTTCTCTTTGTCTCTTCCTTCCTTCCTTCCTTTCTTTCTTTCTTTTTCTTTCCTTTCTCCCTTCCCCTCCCCTCCCCTCCCCTCCCCCCCTCCCCTCCCCTCCCCTTCCCTTCCCTTCCCTTCCCTTCTCCCTCCCTTCCTCCCTACTTCCCTTCCTTCCTTTCCTTCCTTCTTTCTTTTTTTTGAGATGGAGTCTCACTCTGTCTCTCAGGCTGGAGTGCAGTGGCACGATTTCAGCTCACTGCAACCTCCACCTCCTGGGTTCAAGTAATTTTCCTGCCTCAGGCTCCCGAGTAGCTGGGATTACAGGCACTCGTCACCACGCCCGGCTAATTTTTTTGTTGTTGTTGTATTTTTAGTAGAGATGGGGTTTCACCATGCTGGCCAGGCTGGTCGAACTCCTGACCTCAGGTAATCCACCCACCTCGGCCTCCCAAAGTGCTAGGATTACAGGTGTAAGTCACTGCGCCTGGCAACATAAACTTTCTATATTGAGTGAGACCTGTCTCCGGTATTTGGGGTTCACACATTTAAGTCTGTGATACATTTTGGGTTTTTTGTTGTTGTAAGATGTGAAAGTTAGGTTGAGATTAATATTTTTTTGCCTATAGACATCTAATTTCTTTAGCATGGTTTCTTGAAAAGACTATCCTTCCTCCGTGAAATTGCTTTTGCACCTTTTCAAATTTTTTTTGGCAGAGTCTTGCTCTGTCCTCCAGGCTGGAGTGCAGTGGCACCATCTTGGCTCACTGCAGCCTCCACCTCCTGAGCTCAAGCGATTCTTCTGCCTCAGCCTTCTTCTTCTTTTTTTTTTTTTTTGAGATGGAGTCTTGCTCTGTTGTCTGTTGCCCACGCTGGAGTGCAGTGGTGTGATCTCGAGTTCAAGCAATTCTTTTGCCTCAGTCTCCCAAGTAGCTGGGATTACAGGCACCCACCACCATGCCCGGCTAACTTTTTTTGTATTTTTAGTATAGATGGGGTTTCAACATGTTGGCCAGGCTAGTTTCGAACTCCTGACCTCATGTGATCCGCCCACCTTGGCCTCCCAAAATGCTAAGACTACAGGTATGAGCCACCTCGCCTGGCCCTGCCTCAGCCTTCTGAGTAGCTGGGACCACGCCCAGCTAATTTTTGTAGTTTTAGTGGAGACGGGGCCAGTCTGGTCTCAAATTCCTGACCTGAAGTAATCCACCCGCCTCGGCCTCCCAAAGTGCTGGGATTACAGGTGTGAGTCACCATGCCCGGCCACTTTTTCACCTTTGTAAAAGATCACTTGGGCATAGTTGTATGGCTATATTTCTGAGTTTTCTGTTGTACTGTTACATTGGTTTGTATGTCAGGCATTAGCTTTTTGATGATTAAATTTGCATGCAATACTTTTGTGGAGTGCCATTGTTCTAACAGGAAAGTGTACCTTATCAAGAAATGCTATCCCTTGGACTGAAGAAACTTGGCAGTATAGTACAACCCTGCTGCCAATAAGATTCTTTTTCGGTTCATATTTGTATTATTTCAGGACAGTAGGTGCTAAAATATGACTCTGTTTTTCATTGTTTACTCATGCTCATTATTTCCTGATTCATAACATTGGCACATTTCATCTGAAGGCTCTGGAAGAAAAAAAAAAATAACACTGGGCTGGGTGCGGTGGCTCATGCCTGTAATCCCAGCATTTTGGGAGGCCAAGGCAGGCAGATCACCTGAGGCTGGGAGTTCGAGAACAGCCTGACCAACATGGAGAAACCCTGTCTCTACTAAAAATACAAAATTAGCTGGGCATGGTGGTGCATGCCTGTAATCCCAGCTACTCAGGAGGCTGATGCAGGAGAATCGCTTGAACCCGGGAGGCAGTGGTTGTAGTGAGCCAAAGTGGTGCCATTGCACTCCAGTCTGGGCAACAAGAGTGAAACTCCATCTCAAAAACAAAAAACAAAAAATAAAAAAACCACTGGCACTTTACCTTGATAATCCTCCATAGCTAGACCTTGTAAATAAGAAATTTTGTATTAAAAGTATCAAATATTTTATTATCACATTCTTTTGGTAACAATGTTATTCAGAGATAAATCACGTACCGTATAATTCACCCACTTAAAGTGTCTAATTTAGTGGTTTTTAGTATATTCACGGAGTTGTACAACCACCACTACCATCAATTTTATTGTCACTTTTAAGTGAAGGATTATATATCAGGGTAGTTTTTAGGAAGCTAGGGTGGATTTCATATCCCACCTTGTATGTTATTGAAGGAGACAAATTCTTCTCTTCAGTGATGACAGCATTGTGTGTGGTCTAGTTGTAATCATTTCAGTTACGAATGAAAATGTAGAAGAGGGAGTGTAGAGAATAATGGCATACTGAAGTCTTTGAAGAAGTTTTACCTGCAAGATAAATTGCTTATTTTATGACATTTGAATTATAAACTTTAGCCAAATCTCTTAATATTTTCACTGTTTTCTTAACAGTTTTCACAAAACATAAATGTGTAAAAGTTTGTGTAAAATCTTACAATCGAGACCAAATGGACAAGCTGGCTTTTTTGAAGAAAGGAATACGACTGAATTACTAGCATCACTGGTAGGTTTGGCATCTGAAATAACATGACTTGGCTGGGTGAGGTGGCTCACGCCTGTAATATCAGCACTTTGGGAGGCCAAGGTGGGCAGATCGCTTGAGCTCAGGAGTTTGAGACCAGCCTGGCCAGCATGGCGAAAACCCATCTCTACTAAAAATACAAAAATTAGCCGAGCATGATGGCAGGCACCTGTAATCCCAGCTACTTGGGAAGCTGAGGCACACGAGAATTGCTTGAACCTGGGAGGCGGAGGTTGCAGTGAGCTGAGATTGCGCCACTGCACTCCAGCCTGGGTGAAAGAGTGAGACGCTGTCTCAGAAAAAAAAAAAAAAAGAAAAATTAACATGACTTAATTAATTTTTCAATTGCTTTCAGAAGTTTTTTGTTTGTTTGTTTGTTTGTTTTGAGACAGGGTATTGCTCTGTGGCCCAGGCTGGAGCAAAGTGATGTAATCATAGCTCACTGCATCCTCAAACTCCTGGGCTCAATTAATCCTCTTTTTTTTTTTTTTTTTTTTTTGAGACGGAGTCTCGCTCTTTCACCCAGGCTGGAGTGCAGTGGCGCGATCTCGGCTCACTGCAGGCTCCGCCCCCCGGGGTTCACGCCATTCTCCTGCCTCAGCCTCCCATGTAGCTGGGACTACAGGCGCCCGCCACCGTGCCCGGCTAATTTTTTGTATCTTTAGTAGAGATGGGGTTTCACCGTGTTAGCCAGGATGGTCTCGATCTCCTGACCTTGTGATCCGCCCACCTCGGCCTCCCAAAGTGCTGGGATTACAGGCGTGAGCCACCGCGCCCAGCCTCAATTAATCCTCTTTACTTAGCCTCCTGAGTAGCTAGGACTACAGGCATGTGCCACCATGCCTGGTTAAGTTTTGATTTTCTTTTTTTGTCTTTTTTTTTTTTTTTTTTGAGACAGAGTCTAGCTCTGTTGTGCAGGCTGGAGTGCAGTGGCGTGATCTAGCACACTTGAAATCTCCACCTCCCAGGTTCAAACGATTCTCCTGCCTCAGCCTCCCGAGTAGCTGGGATTACAGGCACCCGCCACCACGCCCAGCTAATTTTTGTATTTTTAGTAGAGACGGGGTTTCACTGTGTTGGCCAGGCTGGTCTTGAACTCCTGACCTCGTAATCTGCCCACCTCGGCCTTCCAAAGTGCTGGGATTACAAGCGTGAGCCACCGTGCCCGGCCTTTGCTTTTTCTTTTTTGCTGTCACCTTATTTTTTTATTATTATTTTTATTTTCTTTTTGTAGAGACAGGGTCTAGCTATGTCCCCCAGGCTGGTCTTGAACTCCTGGCCTCAAGCAGTGCTTCCACCTTGGACTCCCAAAGTGAGTCACCACACCCTGCCAAAAAAGTATTCTTTTTTTTATATTTTATTTTATTATTACTTTTTGGATATAGGGTTTCTCTCTGTCACCCAGGCTAGAGTATAGTGGCACCATCTTGGCTCACTGCAACCACCGCCTCCCGGGTTCAAGTGATTCTCGTGCCTCAGCCTTCTGAGTAGCTGGGATTATAGGTGTCTGCCACTACACCCGGCTAATTTTTGTATTTTTTTAGTATAGATGGAGTTTTATCATGTTGGCCAGGCTGATCTTGAACTCCTGGACTCAAGTGATCCACCCGCCTTGGCCTCCCAAAGTGCTGGGATTACAGGCGTGAGGCACTGCACCTGGCAGTGTTTCTTATATTTCAGTCATTTCACATACCACCTTGGTAATTTTTGCTATATGTCAAGCACCTGTATTATTATTTATCTACTTTAAAAAAATCCAATCTCATTTCAAGTAAATACGTAAAAGGTAAAATTGTTTTTCCATCTACTGCCTAAAATCAGCTTGTATATCTTCAGTGCTATGTATTCTTCACAATGGGAAGCAGTGAGATAAAGAAGTAAAGAAAATGGGAAGAGAAGCAACAAACAACTGCTTAATTGATAGTTCTTTGAAAGCAAGGGTAAACTGGCAGAAGAAAGGAGTTAATGAGCAGGAGAAATGTTCATTAATATGGTCTGTGTTTGAGACCATATATGAAAGTGGGTTCTTAGGGAACATTTAACGACAACGTCTTTCAAGATCAAGTCTGGGAAGAAGAAAGGGACCAATAGGATGAAAAACCCCCAGTTGGCAGGAGTAGCAATAACTTTACCAACATTTGTAGGTTGTCAACATAAAATTACCAAGGTTAAGTAAAAGCTTAAATAAGGCTGGGTGTGGTGGCTCACGCCTGTAATTGCAACACTTTGGGAGGCCAAGGCGGGCGGATCACAAGGTCAGGAGTTTGAGATCATCCTGGCTAACATGGTGAAACCCCGTTTCTACTAAAATACAAAAAAAAAAAAAAAATTAGCCAGGCATGGTGGTGCGTGCTTGTAGTACCAGCTACTCGGGAGGCTGAGGCACGGGAATCACTTGAACCCGGGAGGTGGAGGTTGCAGTAAGCACAGACTGCGCCACTGCAGTCCAGGTGTGGTGACAGAGTGAGACTCCGTCTAAAAACAAAAAACCTTAAATAAAACCAGCAGCTACTTTTTGCTATTTCTTTTATACTGATAGTCTTTCTTGTGAATTTCCTCTTCCTCTTCCTACTCTCCTTCTCCTCCTCCCCCTCCTCCTTCTTCTTATTCTTCCTCTTCCTCCTCTTCTTCCTCTTCCTCCTCTCCTTCTCCTCCTCCTCCTTCTTCTTATTCTTCCTCTCCCTCTTCTTCCTCTTCCTCCTCTTCTTCCTCTTCTTCCTCTTCTTCCTCTTCCCCCTCCTCTTCTCCTTCTCCTCCTCCTCCTCCTTCTCCTTCTTCTTCTTCTTTCTCACTTTGTCACCCAGGCTGAGTGCAGTGGCATGATCACGGCTCACTGCAACCTCCACCTCCAGGGCTCAAGCCATCCTCCTTCCTCAGCCACCTGAGTAGCTGGGACTACAGGCGTGCGCCACCACCTCAGGCTAATCTTTGTAGTTTTTGTAGAGATAGGGTTTTGCCATGTTGCCCAGCTTGGTCTCGAACTCCTGGATTCAAGTCTTCTGCCCGCCTCAGCCTCCCAAAGTGCTGGGATTACAGGTGTGCACCACCGCTCCCAGCCTATTCTTAAAGATATTTATTTTAGATAGATACTGATGTCCTCCTCCCTTCACCTGGACACATAGGCTCCCTTTCATTGAAAAATGAAAGTTTCAGGCAAGTTTCAGAAAAGTTTATAGGCTGGGCATGGTGGCTTCTGCCAGCACTTTGTGAGGCCAAGGTGGGCGAATCACCTGAGATCAGGGGTTCAAGATCAGCCTGGCCAACATGGCGAAACCCATCTCTACTAAAGATACATAAAAATTAGCCAGCCGTAGTGTTGGGCGCCTGTAATCCCAGCTATTCGGGAGGTTGAGGCAGGAGAATCACTTGAATCTGGGAGGTGGAGGTTGCAGTGAGCTGAGATTGCTCCACTGCACTCTAGCCTGGGCGACAGAGCAAGAATCCATCTCAAAAAAAAAAAAAAGTTGTTTATAGTGCCATTGATCATATCAGTGGGAATAATTATGCCAATTATTTTCAAAGTGTGGTCTGGGGGCCTCTGAGAACTTTTCAGGGGGTCTGCAAGGTCCAAACTATTTTCATAGTAGTACTAAGCTGTTACTTGCCGTCTTCACTCTCATTCTTTCATGAGTGTACGGTGGATTTTTCCAGAGGCTACATGAAGTGAGATGATGACCTCAACTTCTTGGGAGGCTGAGGCAGGAGAATCACTTGAACCCTGGAGACAGAGGTTGCAGTGAGCCAAGATCACGCCACTGCACTCCAGCCTGAGTGATTGAGTGAGACTCTGTTTCAAAAAAAAAAAAAAAAAGTAAAAAAAACTCCTTTTTTGGTCTAACACACTAGCAGTCAAGTTTTGATAATTTATTTGAACTATTAGATAAATATAGTAGTAGAGAACAATGGGCTAGAATAGAGTCCAGAAAGAGACATAAATATTTATGGAAATTATGGGAATTTCAGTTTATCGTAAAGGTGGTGTTTCTTTCTTTTTTTTTCTTTTTTTTTTTTGAGACGGAGTCTCACTCTGTCGCCCAGGCTAGAGTGCAATGGCACGATCTCGGCTCACTGCAACCTCTGCCCTCCATCTCCTGGGTTCACGCCATTCTCCTGCCTCAGCCTCCAAGTAGCTGGGACTACAGGCACCTGCCACCACGCCTGGCTATTTTTTTTTTTTTTTTTTTTTGTATTTTTAGTAGAGACGGGGTTTCACTGTGTTAGCCAGGATGGTCTTGATCTCCTGACCTCGTGATCTGCCAGCCTCAGCCTCCCAACGTGCTGGGATTACAGGCGTGAACCACCGCACCCTGTCTTTTTTTTTTTGAGATGGAGTTACGGAGTTTCACCCTTCACCCAGGCTGGAGTGAAGTCGTGCAATCTCGGCTCACTGCAACCTCCGTCCCCCAGGTTCAAGCAATTCTCCTGCCTCAGCCTCCCGAATAGCTGGGATTACAGGCGCCCACCACCACGCCTGGCTAATTTTTGTATTTTTAGTAGAGACGGGGTTTCACCATGTTGGCCAGGCTGGTCTCGAACTCCTGACCTCAGGTGATCCACCCGTCTCGGCCTCCCAAAGTGCTAAGATTACAGGCCTGAGCTACCATGCCCCACCAAAGGTGGTGTTTCAAATTAGCAAAGACAGTTCAATAAATGATGTGGGGACTGACAACTGTTTCAGGACAGGAATAAAATGATCTCAGTCTATACTTCAGTCCTTATGCCCAAATGAACTACAAGGGAATTAAAACTTTAAACATTAGGGAGATAGAAGAAAACATGGAATGAGGAGGCAAGGTACTGTACAAGATCCAGAAACTATAAAGGAAATGACGGATGAATCTAACTATGTAAAAATAAAAACAAAAAATCCTTCTACGTGGCAAATAAAATAAATAGCAAAGTCAAAATGCAACTGATATACCAAGAAAAACTATTTGTGATTTGGGGGTGGTGAAAGATTGATTTCTTTCATCCAGAGCCCATAGGCAAATCAATCAGGAAAAGGCAAACAGACCAAAAGAAAAATGGGCAAAGGCTACAGTCTGCTTTACAGAAAAATAAGTGCAAATGGACAAAGAACATGAACCTATACTCAACTGCAGCCATAATTAAAGAGATACAAATTAAGACAACACTGAAAAGCATTTTTTTTTTTGAGACTGAGTCTTACTCTGTCGCCGAGGCTGGAGTGCAGTGGTTCGATCTTGGCTCACTGCAACCTCTGCCGCCTGGGTTCAAGTGATTCTCCTGCCTCAGCCTCCCAAGTAGCTGGGACTACAGGCGTCTGCCACCGTGCACGGCTAATTTTTGTATTTTTAGTAGAGACGGGGTTTCACCATCTTGGTCAGGCTGGTCTCGAACTCCTGACCTCGTGATCCACTCGCCTCAGCCTCCTAAAGTGCTGGGATTACAGGCGTGAGCCACCGCACCCAGCCGAAAAGCAATATTGTTCATCTGTTGGATCTACAAGCATATTAAAGGGTGATGCCTAGTGCTGGCTAAGATGTAGGTAAACACACTGTTACAGTAAATTGATAAAGTCTTGCTGGAGGACATTTGGCTGTAACTAGTAAAATAAAAGAAACGTGTGATAATGCGTAGTAATAGCAAAACTTATGAAATAACACACAACAATAATATATATATATATAAAACAAAATAAAAAAAGATACATATTATTTGACCTGGTAATTCCACTGCTAGGAATTCATTCTCCAGATAACCTGCAAAGGCTTGCCAATATGCACATCCTGTGAGTGTGTTTAGATGAGAGAGCTCTTGGCAAGGCTCAGTTGGTGGAGAGTCCCACTGTGACCCTCAGCTGACTATGTTGTGTTAGTAAGATAGTGTGTATAGAACAATAACTATGGTTAAGTGAAACCTCTGCTTGTTTCTCTTTGTTTTTGTTGTTTGAGAGGGAACCTCACTCTGTCGCCCAGGCTGGAGTGCAGTGGTGCGATCTTGGCTCACTGCAGCCTCTGCCTCCAGGGTTCAGGCAATTTTCCTGCCTCAGGCTTCCGAGTAGCTGGGATTACAGGCACGCACCACCTAGCCCCGGTAATTTTTGTATTTTTTTAGTAGAGACGTTGTTGCACCATGTTGGCTAGGCTGGTCTTGAACTCCTGCCCTTGAACGATCCGCCTGCTTTGGCCTCCCAAAGTGCTGGGAATACAGGCATGAGGCACCGCGCCCGACCTTCTGCTTATTTTTCTATATTGATCATGTACCACTTTAGCTTATGGAATTGTGGCAATACAATTTCAGTTTGTACATCTACTTTGATTTGCTATTTCTGCATTCTTGTTTAAGCACTGTATTAGAGGTAGTTTTTTCAAAATTCATGCCAACATAAATAGCTTCATCCCCAAGAGATGATCAGTGCAAAAATTTGCAATTACTGCTGTCACTTTTTTTTTTTTTTTGATGGAGTCTTGCACTGTTGCCCAGGCTGGATGCAGTGGCATGATCTTAGCTCACTGCAAGCTCTGCCTCCGGGGTTCATGCCATTCTCCTACCTCAGCCTCCCTAGGAGCTGGGACTACAGGCGCCTGGCACCATGCCCAGCTAATTTTTTGTATTTTTAGTAGAGACGGGGTTTCACTGTGTTAGCCAGGATGATCTTGATCTCCTGACCTCATGATCTGCCCACCTCGGCCTCCCAAAGTGCTGGGATTACAGGCATGAGCCACCGCACCCAGCCTCTCCTGTCACTTTTAAAAAAAGTTACTCCTCATATCTATTGGCTGAGGAGATGGAAGTGTTTCTGGGGATTTGAGATGCTAAGATGAGGATGTTTTAGGCCCATGGCCATGGCACCTACTTTTGTTCTATTCAGCCTACTGAGAGGTGACAGCGTGCTGGCAGCCCTCACAGCCCCAGCTTGCCCTTGGCACCTCCTCTGCCTGGGCTCCCACTTTGGCAGCACTTGAGGAGCCCTTCAGCCTGCCGCTGCACTGTGGGAGCCTCTTCCTGGGCTGGCCGAGGCCGGAGCCAGCTCCCTCAGCTTGCGGGAGGTGTGGAGGGAGAGGTGTGGGCAGGAACTGGGGCTGCGGCTGCGTGCACGGTGCTTGCGGGCCAGCGCAAGTTCCGGGTGGGTGTGGGCTCGGCGGCCCTGCCCTCGGAGCGGCCAGCTGGCCCCGCCAGCCTCGGGCAGTGAGGGGCTCAGCCCCTGGGCCAGCAGCTGCTGTGCTCGACTTCTTGCCGGGCCTTAGCTGCCTCCCCGCGGGGCAGGGCTTGGGACCTGCAGCCTGCCATGCCTGAGCCTCCCCGCCAGCTGTGGGCTCCTGCACCGCCGGAGCCTCCCCAACGAGCGCTGCCCCCCTGCTCCACAGCACCCAGTCTCATTGACCACCCAAGGGCTGAGGAGTGCGGGCACACGGCGTGGGACTGGCAGGCAGCTTCACCTACGGCCCCAGCATGGGATCCACTAGGTGAAGCCAGCTGGGCTCCTGAGTCTGGTCGGGACATGGAGAAGTTTATGTCTAGCTAAGGGATTGTAAATACACCAATTGGCACTCTGTATCTAGCTCAAGGTTTGTAAACACACCAATCAGCACCCTGTGTCTAGCTCAGGGTTTGTGAATGCACCAATCGACACTCTGTATCTAGCTAATCTAGTGGGGACGTGGAGAACTTTTGTGTCTAGCTCAGGGATTGTAAATGCACCAATCAACACCCTGTCAAAACAGACCAATCAGCTCTCTGTAAAACAGACCAATCAGCTCTCGGTAAAATGGACCAGTCAGCAGGATGTGGGTGGGGCCGGATAAGGGAATAAAAGCAGGCTGGGGTGGAGCCAAGATGGCCGAATAGGAACAGCTCCGGTCTCCAGCTCCCAGCCCCAGCGACACAGAAGACGGGTGATTTCTGCATTTCTGCTTGAGGTACCGGTTTCATCTCACTAGGGAGTGCCTAACAGTGGGTGCAGGACAGTCGGTGAAGTGCACTGTGCGCGAGCCGAAGCAGGGCGAGGCATTGCCTCACTCGGGAAGCGCAAGGGGTCAGGGAGTTCCCTTTCCTAGTCAAAGAAAGGGGAAACAGACGGCACCTGGAATATCGGGTCAGTCCCATCCTAATACTGCGCTTTTCCAACGGGCCTGGAAAACGGCACACTAGGAGATTGTGTCCTGCACCTGGCTCGGAGGGTCCTATGCCCACAGAGTCTTGCTGATTGCTAGCACAGCAGTCTGAGATCACGCTGCAAAGCAGCAACGAGGCTGGGGGAGGGGCGCCCGCCATTGCCCAGGCTTGCTTAGGTAAACAAAGCAGCCAGGAAGCTCGAACTGGGTGGAGCCCACCACAGCTCAAGGAGGCCTGCCTGCCTCTGTAGGCTCCACCTCTGGGGGCAGGGCACAGACAACCAAAAACTCAGCGAGAACCTCCACAGCCTTAAATGTCCCTGTCTGACTGACAGCTTTGAAGAGAGTAGTGGTTCTCCCAGCACGCAGCTGGAGATCTGAGAACGGACAGACTGCCTCCTAAAGTGGGTCCCTCACCCCTGAGCAGCCTAACTGGGAGGCACCCCCCCAGTAGGGACAGACTGACACCTCATTCAACTGGGTACTCCTCTGAGACAAAACTTTCAGAGGAACTATCAGACAGCTGAATTTGTGGTCTCACGAAAATCCGCTGTTCTGCAGCCACCGCTGCTGACACCCAGCCAAACAGGGTCTGGAGTGGACCTCTAGTAAACTCCAACAGACCTGCAGCTGAGGGTCTTGTTTGGTAGAAGGAAAATTAACAAACAGAAAGGACATCCACACCAAAAACCCATCTGTACATCACCATCATCGAAGACAAAAAGTAGACAAAACCACAAAGATGGGGAAAAAACAGACCAAAAAAACTGGAAACTCTAAAAAACAGAGCACCTCTCCTCCTCCAAAGGAACGCAGTTCCTCACCAGCAACGGAACAAAGCTGGATGGAGGATGACTTTGATGAGTTGAGAGAAGAAGGCTTCAGACGATCAAACTACTCTGAGCTACGAGAGGAAATTCAAAACAATAGCAAAGAAGTTAAAAACTTTGAAAAAAAAATTAGAAGAATGGATAACTAGAATAACCAATGGAGAGTAGGGCTTCAAGGAGATGATGGAGCTGAAAGCCAAGTTTCGAGAACTACGCGAAGAATGCAGAAGCCTCAGTAGCAGATGCGATCAACTGGAAGAAAGGGTATCGCTGATAGAAGATGACATGAATGAAATGAAGAGAGAAGGGAAGTTTAGAGAAAAAAGAATAAAAAGAAATGAACAAAGCCTCCAAGAAATTTGGGACTATGTGAAAAGACCAAACCTACGTCTGATTGGTGTACCTGAAAATGATGGGGAGAATGGAACCAAGTTGGAAAACACTCTGCAAGATATTATCCAGGAGAACTTCCCCAATCTAGCAAGGCAGGCCAGCATTCAGATTCAGGAAATACAGAGAACGCCACAAAGATACTCCTCGAGAAGGGCAACTCCAAGACACATAATTGTCAGATTTACCAAAGTTGAAATGAAGGAAAAAATGTTAAGGGCAGCCAGAGAGAAAGGTCGGGTTACCCACAAAGGGAAGCCCATCAGACTAACAGCTGATCTCTCAGCAGAAACTCTACAAGCCAGAAGAGAGTGGGGGCCAATATTCAACATTCTTAAAGAAAAGAATTTTCAGCCCAGAATTTCCTATCCCGCCAAACTAAGCTTCATAAGTGAAGGAGAAATAAAATACTTTACAGACAAGCAAACGCTGAGTGATTTTGTCACCACCAGGCCTGCCCTAAAAGAGCTCCTGAAGGAAGCACTAAACATGGAAAGGAACAACCGGTACCAGCCCCTGCAAAAACATGCCAAATTGTAAAGACCATCGAGGCTAGGAAGAAACTATAGCAACTAACGAGCAAAATAACCAACTAACATCATAATGACAGGATCAGATTCACACATAACAATATTCACGTTAAATGTAAATGGGCTAAACGCTCCGATCAAAAGACACAGACTGGCAAACTGGATAAGGAGTCAGGACGCATCAGTGTGCTGTATTCAGGAAACCCATCTCACGTGCAGAGACACACATAGACTCAAAATAAAGGGATGGAGGAAGATCTATCAAGCAACTGGAAAACAAAAAAAGGCAGGGGTTGCAATCCTAGTCTCTGATAAAATAGACTTTAAACCAACAAAGATCAAAAGAGACAAAGAAGGCCATTACATAATGGTAAAGGGATCAATTCAACAAGAAGAGCTAACTATCCTAAATATATATGCACCCAACACAGGAGCACCCAGATTCATAAAGCAAGTCCTCAGTGACCTACAAAGGGACTTAAACTCCCACACAATAATAATGGGAGATTTTAACACCCCACTGTCAGCATTAGACAGATCAATGAGACAGAAAGTTAACAAGGATATCCAGGAATTGAACTCAGCTCTACATAAAGTGGACCTAATAGACATCTACAGAACTCTCCACCCCAAATCAACAGAATATACATTTTTTTCAGCACCACACCGCACCTATTCCAAAATTGACCACATAGTTGGAAGTAAAGCTCTTCTCAGCAAATGTAAAAGAACAGAGATTATAACAAACTGTCTCTCAGACCACAGTGCAATCAAACTAGAACTCAGGATTAAGAAACTCAGTCAAAACTGCTCAACTACATGGAAACTGAACAACCTGCTCCTGAATGACTATTGGGTACATAATGAAATGAAGGCAGAAATGAAGATGTTCTTTGAAACCAACGAGAACAAAGACACAACACACCAGAATCTCTGGGACACGTTCAAAGCAGTGTGTAGAGGGAAATTTATAGCACTAAATGCCCACAAGAGAAAGCAGGAAAGATCCAAAATTGACACCCTAACATCACAATTAAAAGAACTAGAAAAGCAAGAGCAAACACATTCAAAAGCTAGCAGAAGGCTAGAAATAACTAAAATCAGAGCAGAACTGAAGGAAATAGAGACACAAAAAACCCTTCAAAAAATTAATGAATCCAGGAGCTGGTTTTTTGAAAAGATCAACAAAACTGATGGACCGCTAGCAAGACTAATAAAGAAGAAAAGAGAGAAGAATCAAATAGATGCAATAAAAAACGAAAAAGGGGATATCACCACCGATCCCACAGAAATACAATCTACCATCAGAGAATACTACAAACACCTCTATGCAAATAAACTAGAAAATCTAGAAGAAATGGATAAATTCCTCGACAAATACACCCTCCCAAGACTAAACCAGGAAGAAGTTGAATCTCTGAATAGACCAATAACAGGTTCTGAAATTGTGGCAATAATCAATAGCTTACCAACCAAAAAGAGTCCAGGACCTGATGGATTCACAGCTGAATTCTACCAGAGGTACAAGGAGGAACTGGTACCATTCCTTCTGAAACTATTCCAATCAATAGAAAAAGAGGGAATCCTCCCTAACACATTTTACGAAGCCAGCATCGTCCTGATACCAAAACCTGGCAGAGACTTAACCAAAAAAGAGAATTTCAGACCAATATCCTTGATGAACATTGATGCAAAAATCCTCAATAAAATACTGGCAAACCGAATCCAGCAGCACATCAAAAAGCTTATCCACCATGATCAAGTGGGCTTCATCCCTGGGATGCAAGGCTGGTTCAACATACGCAAATCAATAAATGTAATCCAGCATATAAACAGAACCAAAGACAAAAACCACATGATTATCTCAATAGATGCAGAAAAGGCCTTTGACAAAATTCAACAACCCTTCATGGTAAAAACTCTCAATAAATTAGGTATTGATGGGACGTATCTCAAAATAATAAGAGCTATCTACAACAAACCCACAGCCAATATCATACTGAATGGGCAAAAACTGGAAGCATTCCCTCTGAAAACTGGCACAAGACAGGGATGCCCTCTCTCACCGCTCCTATTCAACATAGTGCTGGAAGTTCTGGCCAGAGCAATCAGGCAGGAGAAGGAAATAAAGGGTATTCAATTAGGAAAAGAGGAAGTCAAATTGTCCCTGTTTGCAGATGACATGATTGTATATCTAGAAAACCCCATTGTCTCAGCCCAAAATCTCCTTAAGCTGATTAGCAACTTCAGCAAAGTCTCAGGATACAAAATTAATGTACAAAAATCACAAGCATTCTTGTACACCAATAACAGACAAACAGAGAGCCAAATCATGAGTGAACTCCCATTCACAATTGCTTCAAAGAGAATAAAATACCTAGGAATCCAACTTACAAGGGATGTGAAGGACCTCTTCAAGGAGAACTACAAACCACTGCTCAATGAAATCAAAGAGGATACAAACAAATGGAAGAACATTCCATGCTCATGGGTTGGAAGAATCAATATCGTGAAAATGGCCATACTGCCCAAGGTAATTTATAGATTCAATGCCATCCCCATCAAGCTACCAATGACTTTCTTCACAGAATTGGAAAAAACTACTTTAAAGTTCATATGGAACCAAAAAAGAGCCTGCATCGCCAAGTCAATCCTAAGCCAAAAGAACAAAGCTGGAGGCATCACGCTACCTGACTTTAAACTATACTACAAGGCTACAGTAACCAAAGCAGCATGGTACTGGTACCACAACAGAGACATAGATCAATGGAACAGAACAGAGCCCTCAGAAATGATGCCGCATAGCTACAACTATCTGATCTTTGACAAACCTGACAAAAACAAGAAATGGGAAAAGGATTCCCTATTTAATAAATGGTGCTGGGAAAACTGGCTAGCCATATGTAGAAAGCTGCAACTGGATCCCTTCCTTACACCTTATACAAAAATTAATTCAAGATGGATTAAAGACTTATATGTTAGACCTAAAACCATTAAAATCCTACAAGAAAACCTAGGCAATACCATTCAGGTCATAGGCGTGGGCAAGGACTTCATGTCTAAAACACCAAAAGCAATGGCAACAAAAGCCAAAATCGACAAATGGGATCTCATTAAACTAAAGAGCTTCTGCACAGCAAAAGAAACTATCATCAGAGTGAACAGGCAACCTACACAATGGGAGAAAATTTTTGCAACCTACTCATCTGACAAAGGGCTAATATCCAGAATCTACAATGAACTCAAACAAATTTACAAGAAAAAAACAAACAACCCCATCAAAAAGTGGGCAGAGGACATGAACAGACACTTCTCAAAAGAAGACATTTATGCAGCCAAAAAACACATGAAGAAATGCTCCTCATCACTGGCCATCAGAGAGATGCAAATCAAAACCACAGTGAGATACCATCTCACACCAGTTAGAATGGCCATCATTAAAAAAATCAGGAAACAACAGGTGCTGGAGAGGATGTGGAGAAATAGGAACACTTTTACACTGTTGGTGGGACTGTAAACTAGTTCAACCATTGTGGAAGTCAGTGTGGCGATTCCTCAGGGATCTGGAACTAGAAATACCATTTGACCCAGCCATCCCATTACTGGGTATATACCCAAAGGACTATAAATCATGCTGCTATAAAGACACATGCACACGTATGTTTATTGCGGCACTATTCACAATAGCAAAGAGTTGGAACCAACCCAAATGTCCAACAACGATAGACTGGATTAAGAAAATGTGGCACCTATACACCATGGAATACTATGCAGCCATAAAAAATGATGAGTTCGTGTCCTTTGTAGGGACATGGATGAAACTGGAAAACATCATTCTCAGTAAACTATCGCAAGGACAAAAAACCAAACACCACATGTTCTCACTCATAGGTGGGAATTGAACAATGAGAACTCATGGACACAGGAAGGGGAACATCACACTCCGGGGACTGTTGTGGGGTGGGGGGAGGGGGGAGGGACAGCATTAGGAGATACACCTAATGCTAAATGACGAGTTAATGGGTGCAGGAAATCAACATGGCACATGGATACATATGTAACAAAACTCCACATTGTGCACATGTACCCTAAAACCCTAAAGTATAATAAAAAAAAATAAAATAAAATAAAAGCAGGCTGACGGAGCCAGCAGTGGCAACCCGCTTGGGTTCCCTTCCACGTTGTGGAAGCTTTGTTCTTTTGCTTTTTGCAGTAAATCTTGCTGCTGCTCACTCTTTGGGTCCACACTGCCTTTATGAGCTGTAGCACTCACCACGAAGGTCTGCAGCTTCACTTCTGATCCAGCGAGACCACAAACCCACCAGAAGGAAGGAACTCCGGACACATCCGAACGTCTAGAAGGAAAAAACTCCAGACACGCCGCCTTTAAGAACTGTAACGCTCACCGCGAGGGTCCGCGATTTCATTCTTGAAGTCAGTGAGACCAAGAACCCACCAATTCCGGACACAGTACCATGCCAGAGATCCAGGTAGGTCTCTGGATCTTTTAGACCCCCACCTCATATCTCCTTACTATGAAACATACTGTGGTTTTTACAATTACAAAAGTAGTATAGGCTTGTGAAAACCACCTACAAAACTCTTACTTGGTATAAAGTACCAAATAAGAGTCTCCTCGTAATCCTCTCCAATTTTAATAGATTCTTTTTATGTATACTGTGTATAACTTTTTGATGTGAGATTATATTTTATATATATAATTTCTGTGATCTTTTATGTCTTCACTGAGAATTTTATGATGGACTTCTTTCCATGTTCATATATATATAATACACATATTTTATATCTATATCCATAGTTGTTATTTATGTATTTTTTTGGAGACAGAGTCTAGCTCTGTTGCCCAGGCTGGAGTGCAAGTGGCATGATCTTGGCTCACTTGCAATCTCTGCCTCCGGGGTTCAAGTGATTCTCGTGCCTCAGCCTACCGAGTAGCTGGGATTACAGGCATGTGCCACCACACCCGGCTAATTTTTGTATTTTTAGTAGAGACAGGATTTTGCCATGTTGGCCAGGCTGGTCTCGAACTTCTGACTTCAAGTGATCCGCCTGCCTCAGCCTCCCTAAGTGCTGAGATTATAGGTGTGAGCCACCGTGCCTGACCCATACTTTTTATTAATAATGCTGTGGTCAACATTCTTTCACCTCTTTAGTCTCATCTGTAAAATGGAAATAATAATAGTATATACTATAAAAATTAGCTGGGCGTGGTGGTGCGTGCCTGTAGTCCCAGCTACTCGGGAGGCTGAGGCCTCCGAAGTTGCAGTGAGTCAAGTTGCAGTGAGCCAAGATTGCGCCACTGCACTCTAGCCTTGCAACAGAGCGAGACTCTGTCTCTAAAAAAGAATTGTGTGTACTATAATACACAGGGTTGTTATAAGGATAAATAGGATAATACTTGTAAAGTGCTAGAGCAGTGTTTAATACATGGTAGGCACTCAATAAATGACAGCTATTGTTGTACAGCCATGTATGTAATCTTAATTATTACTTTAGGATAATTACTAATTATTTGCTGGGTCAAAGGATATGGACTTTGTAGAGATGGGGTCTTGCAACATTGCTCAGGCTGGTCTCCAACTCCTGGGCTTAAACGATTCTCTACTGATAATTACTTTAGGATAATTAGTAATTAATAATTATCCTAAAGTGGTTGCTTGGTCAAAGGATACGGACTTTAAAAAAACAACCCTTTTGTTGTAAAATACAGACAGAAAGCCACACAGAACAGAAATAGCGTTTAATGAATAATTATAGGGGGACACCTTTGTAAACCACAACCGAGCCAAGAATAGAATTTGGCCAGGTACCTCAGAAGGATTCCATGTGTCTCTGCCCCTTTACAACATGCTGCTTTCTCCCAAAGTAACCACTATCCTGACTTATACTAATCACTTCCTTGAGTTTCTTTTGTAGTTTCACCACCTAAGTATACTTCCCTAGACACTATATTTTATTTTTATATTTGAGATGGAGTCTTGCTCTGTTGCCCAGGCTGGAGTGCAGTGGCGTGATCTCGGCTCACTGCAACCTCCACCTCCTGGGTTCAAGTGATTTTCCTGCCTCAGACTCCCAAATAGCTGGGATTACAGGCGCACACCACCATGCCTGGCTGATTCTCATATTTTTAGTAGAGATGGAGTTTTACCAGGTTGGCCAGGCTGCTCTTGAACTCCTGACCTCAGGTGATCTGCCCACCTTGACCTCTTAAAGTGCTGGGAATACAGGTGTGAGCCACCGCGCCTAGCCATAGTATAGTTTAGACTTGACTCCTTTTATATGTCTTTTGTCAACATTTTATTATGAGCATTTTCAAACACAGAAAACTTGGGTGGGCCAGGTGCAGTGGCTCACGCCTATAATCCCAGCACTTTGGGAGGCTGAGGTGGGAGGATTGTTTGTGCCCAGGAGTTGGAGACCAGCCTGGGCAATATTGCAAGACCCCATCTCTCCAAAAAGTTTTTAAAAATTAGTGGGGCATGGTGTCATGCATCCGTAGTCCCAGCTACTCAGGAGGCTGAGGTGGGAGGATCGCTTGAGCCCAGGAGGTTGAGGCTACAGTGAGCCATGATAGCGCAACTGCACCCCAGCCTGGGGGATAGAGTGATACCGTCTCAAAAAAAAAAATTTGGAAGAATTATATAGTGGACACTCATCTATCCAACATCTATATTCTGCAGTTGCCATTTTGCTCTATTTGATTTATCACATATCTATCCATCTGTCCATCCCTGTATCATTCAATCCAATCCATTGTGCATGTTCCTCTGTCCTCTATTTCCTGCAAATTGGCAGCTGGATCCAGTGGCTTCATCAGATTCAGGTTTGGTTTCTTTGAGAAGGTGAGGTGGTAGTTGTGTTCTTTCATCAGAAGGCACATGATTTTTTTTGTCTCTCTTTTTTGTTGTGATACCTGGGTTCATTTGTTCATTAGGGGCTGCAGCATGCTGAAAGAAAACAGAAGCCTGTGGAGTGAGCCAGGATCAACCAGGAAATAAAACCCTTTCCCTTGCGATGTCTCTCCAGCGCCCTCTACTGACCAAGCTGCTTTAGTGCCAGTTTGTAGAGGTAAACTATTTAAAGGGCCTGAATTATTTTCATGGGGGGAAAAACTCATGAATTTGGAGATGAGAGGCAATATATCAATAACAGACACACCTTACACGCATGTACGGACCAGATAAGGAAAACTATTTCCAGAAACTTATCTGTGTGCAGCTCTGTTCTCTCTGGTCCTCTGCTCCACGAATTCTAGCGTCTTTGGCCTCCCTGGACTTTGAACTTTGTTTTCTCAACCCTAGGAGACTGCAGGGCTCTGTATGGATACCTTTTCCCTGTGTCACAGCCTGGAAATTTTATCTAGGAAGTAAGCTGGAGGCAATAGGAGGGCTTATCTTATTTGTTCCCCTTCCCTAGGTGATCACTCTGATATTTCTTGTTGTCCAATGTCTGGAAACTATAGCTTTACATATTTTACTCATTTTTAAAGTTGTGTAAGTAGGATAGTAAATCTGGTCTTTGTTATTCTACCATGTCTTGGGCCAAGAAGGAAGTCTAACCTCCTTATTTTCTTTTTTAAAAAACATATTTTTATTTATTTATTTATTTATTTATTTATTTATTGAGATGGAATTTTGCTCTTGTCGCCCAGGCTGGAGTGCATTGGCACAATCTCAGCTCACTGCAACCTCTGCCTCCTAGGTTCAAGTGATTCTCCTGACTCAGCCGCCAGAGTAGCTGGGACTACAGGCACCTGCCCACCATGCATGGCTAATTTTTGTATTTTTAGTAGACATGGGGTTTCGCCATGTTGGCCAGGCTGATCTCGAGCTCCTGACCTCAGGTCATCCACCTGCCTTGGCCTCCCAAAGTGCTGGGATTACAGGCGTGAATTACCGTTTGCGGCCTGTTTTATTTTTAATTTTAATTTTTACTTTTAAAGTTGACAAAAAATTGTTTATATTTACGGTGTACAACATGCTGTTTTGATATGTGCTTGCATTGTGGAATGACTGAATCGGGCCACCTTTTTTTTTTTTTGAGACAGAGTTTCACTCTTGTTGCCCAGGCTGGAGTGCAATGGCGCAATCTTGGCTCACCACAACCTCCACCTCCTGGGTTCAAGCGATTCTCCGGCATCAGCCTCCTGAGTAGCTGGGATTACAGACATGTGCCACCATGCCTGGCTTATTTTGTATTTTTAGTAGAGACGGGTTTGTCCACGTTGGTCAGGTTGGTCTCGAACTCTTGACCTCAGGTGATCTGCCTGCCTCTGCCTCCCAAAGTGTTGGAATTACAGGCGTGAGCCACCGTTGCCGGCCTTGCTTTCTTTTTGTATGCATTTGCTTGGTATAACTTTGCTTATGCTTCTATTTTTAAGTTTTCAGAATCTCTTTGTTTTAGATCTGTCTCTTGCATACAACATATTGTTTGTTTGTTTTTGAGACCGAGTCTTGCTCTGTCACCCAGGTTGGAGCGCAATGCCATGATCTTGGCTCACTGCAACCTCTGCCTCCCGGGTTCAAGGAATTCTCCTGCCTCAGCCTCCCAAGTAGCTGGAATTACAGGCATGTGCCATCACTCCTGGCTAATTTTTGTTTTTTTAGTAGAAACGAGGTTTCACCATATTGGCCAGGCTGGTCTCGAACTCCTGACCTTTTGATCCACCCGCCTCGGCCTCCCAAAGTGCTGGGATTACAGGCGTGAGCCACCGCGCTCAGCCTATATCTACACTTTTTATTTATTTTTTAATTTTACTATTATTATTTTTTGACGGAGTCTTGCTTTGTTGCCCAGGCTGGAGTGCAGTGGCACAATCTTGGCTCACTGCAACCTCCACCTCTGGATTCAAGTGATTCTCCTGCCTCAGCCTCTCAAGTTGCTGGGATTACAGGCATGCACCACCATGCCTAGCTAATTTTGTATTTTTAGTAGAGATGGGATTTCACCATGTTGGCCAGGCTGGTTTCAAACTCCTGACCTCAGATAATCCACGTGCCTTGGCCTCCTAAAGTGCTGGGATTACAGGTGTGAGTCATTGTGCCCAGCCTATATCCACACTTTTTAGGAACCTCTTTCTTTAGATGGTCTCATGCAGTTTCATTATGTGTTTAGTTATGGATTTGTTTTCTTTTTTGCTTTTAATCCTGTTTGTAATTCCTTGGGTTTCCTTCATTGTTGTCTTCTATCAGTTCTGGAATTCTCAGCCATTGCCAGATATTTTCTTTTTTCCTTTTCAGACTCCATTTAAAGCTATGTTAAATGCTCTTATTTTCTGCCCCATGTATAACTTCTCTTCTATATTTTCCTTTTTTTTCTTTGTGCTGTGTTTTCCTGGCCTATCTTCCAGTCTGTAAATTCTCTCTTCACCTGTTTCTTATTTTCTGCTTTTGTTTTTTTTTTGAGACAGAGTCTTGCTCTGTCGCCTGGGCTGGAGTGCAGTGGTGCCATCCTGGCTCACTGCAATCTTCACCTCCTAGGTTCAAGCAATTCTCCTGCCTCAGCTTCCTGAGTAGCTGAGACTACAGGCGCCCACCACCACGGCCAGCTAATTTTTGTATTTTAGTAGAGACCGGGGGTTTTACCATGTTGACCAGGCTGGTCTCAAACTCCTGACCTCAAGTGATCCACCCACCTTGGCCTCCCAAAGTGCTGGGATTACAGATGTGAGCCACTGCAACCGGCCCTTATTTTCTCTTTTTCATGCATATGCTTTCACACTTGCTTTTTATTTCTTTTAAATATATTAACTTTAGTTCATTTAAAATCTGCCTCTGATAATTGCTGTATCTGAAATCTTTGCAGGTTTTTTCTAGTTCTTGCTCATGATGTCATTTTTCCTTTTGTGCCTCATTATTTTGAGTACATACTCATTGTCCTTGAAAATCGTTTGTGGGGTTTCTTTAAGTTGTAGGGTCAAAGTACATTGCTCCAGAGAGGACTTTCGTTGACTTCTCCAAAGTGTCTTTGGGGATTACCAGTCTGGGACCATCTTAAAACAAATTCACAACTTGAAATTCCTGGGGCTACCTAGGTGATATGAATCCAGCCTATAAATTTGTTACAGGCGGTCTCTGGCCAAAACTTTTCTTTCTTTCTGCCTTTCTGTCTTTCTGTCTTTCTCTCTCTTTCTCTCTCTCTTTCTCTCTTTTTTTTTTTTTTGAGACAGACTCTCTGTCACCCAGGCTGGAGTGCAGTGGGGTGATCTTCGCTCACTGCAACTTCTGCCTCCCAGTAAGGTCGAGAAAGATTAATTGACATACACAAGATTGCATGTAGCAAATTTTCAATTCCAGCCCAATATTTTGTTTTTGTTTGATACAGGATCTCACTCTGTCACCCAGGCTATAGTGCAGTGGTGCAATCATGGCTCACTGCAGCCTCCACCTCCTGGGCTCAGGTGATCCTCCCACCTCAGCCTCCTGAACAGCTAGGACCACGGGCATGCACCACCATGCCCAGCTAAGTTTTGTATTTTTTTGTAGAGACAGGGTTTTGCCATGATACCCAGACTGGTGTCGAACTCCTGGGCCTTGGCCTCCCAAAGTGCTGAGCCACCATGCCTGGCCCAGTCCAATGTTTTTCTATCCAGATTTTGCTTTCTTTTCTTTTCTTTTTTTTTTTTTTGATGGAGTCTCGCTCTGTTGCCCAGGCTGGAGTGCAGTGGCCAGATCTCGGCTCACTGCAAGCTCTGCCTCCTGGGTTCATGCCATTCTCCTGCCTCAGCCTCCTGAGTAGCTGGGACTATAGGTGCCTGCCACCACGCCTGGCTAATTTTTTGTATTTTTAGTAGAGACGGGCTTTCACTGGGTTAGCTAGGATGGTCTTGATCTCCTGACCTCGTGATCCACCCGCCTTGGCCTCCCAAAGTGCTGGGATTACAGGTGTGAGCCACTGTGCTCGGCCTCTTTTCTTTTTTCTTTTCTTTCTTTTCTTTCACTTACTTTTTTCGAGACAGGGTCTCACCCTGTCACCCAGGCTGGAGTGCAGTGGTGGGATCTCAGTTCACTGCAACCTCCTCCTCCTGGGCTTAAGTGATCCTCCCATCTCAGCCTCCTGAGTAGCTGGGACTACAGGCATGTACCACCACGCCCGGCTCTGTTTGCTTTCTATTATAGCAAACTATGTCTTGTATTTTTTGAGTACTTACAGGGTCTCAGCTTTGAGGATACAGTTAAGAAGTGCCTGACATATAGTAGATCAAAAATATTTGTTGGGCTGGGTGCAGTGGCTCATGCCTGTAATCCCAGCACTTTGGGAGGCCATGGTGGGTGGATTACCTGAGGTCAGGAGTTCGAGACCAGCCTGGCCAATGTGGTGAAACCCCATCTCTACTAAAAATACTAAAATTAGGCTGGGTGCAGTGGCCCACACCTGTAATCCCAGCACTTTGGGAGACCGAGGCAGGCGGATCACGAGGTCAGGAGTTTGAGACCAGCCTGGCCAGCATGGTGAAACCCCGTCTCTACTAAAACTACAAAAATTAGCTGGGCATGGTGGCAGGCGCCTGTAATCCCAGCTACTTGGGAGGCTGAGCCAGGAGAATCGCTTGAACCTGGGAGGCAGAGATTGCAGTGAGCCAAGATCATGCCATTGCACTCCAGCCTGGGTGACAAGAGTGAAACTCCATCTAAAAAAATATATATATATATCTATATATAGATATATGTAATGTGTATATCTATATATAGATATATATCTATATATAGATATATACGTGTATATCTATATATAGATATATATCTATATATAGATATATATGTGTATATCTATATATAGATATATATGTGTATATATAGATATATATAGATATATATCTATATATAGATATATATGTGTATATATATAGATATATATGTGTATATATAGATGTATATGTGTATATATATATAGATGTATATGTGTATATATAGATATATATGTGTATATATATGTGTATATATAGATATATATGTGTATATATGTGTATATATAGATATATATGTGTATATATGTGTATATATAGATATATATGTGTATATATAGATATATGTGTATATATATGTGTATATATAGATATATATGTGTATATATGTGTATATATAGATATATATGTGTATATATAGATATATGTGTATATATATGTGTATATATAGATATATATGTGCATATATATGTGTGTATAATGAATAAATATATAAATAAAAATAAATGTATATGTAAATATATATACATAGAAATATATATAGAATGAGTAAATGAGTGAGTAAATGAATGAATTGTAGCAGGAAGAGCTGCAGACAAAACTCCTCAGACACCAGATTAAAGAAGGAAGAAGTTTATTCAGCTGGGAGTGTTGGCAGACTTGTGTCTTAAGAGCCGAGCTCCCTGAAAAAGAAATTCTTGGCCTTTTTAAAGGCTTGCAACTCTAAGGGGTCCACGTGAAGAGGTCATGATAAATTGGGCAAGCATGGGGAATGTGACTGGGGGCTACATGCATCAGCTAACAGAACAGAAAGTTTTGCAATGCCTTTTCATACAATGTCTGGAATTTACAGATAACACAAGTAGTTTAGGTCAGGGTTGTTATTATTATTACTTTTTTAACTTATAGGGCCAGATGGTGGTGCCAAGGTTGTCTGGCTGTTTATCTTACTTTTGTTTTTTTCCAACTTTTTGCTTTCTTTCTTTTCTCCTGTTTTGTGAACTAAGCAAGGTGGGGGAGAAGAACAGCAGGAGTAGTAGTGGTCTCCTTCCTTATCCCCCTCTTTGAGAATTTCACTAATTAGTGGGAGTTCTCACTTTTATTTTTACTTTCTGAGTCTCTTTGCGAGACAGAGTGATAGTGTTTTATGTAATACGCTTGTGCTGAAGTTTTCTGACAAACCATGGTAGCTACAAAACCTTTTATCATTTGAAGGAGTAAGTGTAATACACAGGGGAGCAGCAAGCAAGTTTCTGTTACTAGTAATACACTTACAATGAGGGTTTTAAATTCTCTTATAGCTGGAAACTATTTTCTAAATATAGACCTAGGATCAAACCTGTGTTAAACCTATACAGGCGAATGTACCAACTTTGTCATGTCCTAAGCGGGTTAGTTCTTTTACTGGGTTTTAAAAGCTTTTTCCTAGCAAGTAACACAGTATTTCTTAATAATAGAAGTTTTTAAGAGCCAGATGCTTGAAATTGTGGCGTCTGTTTGGGGAAAGAGTAGTTAAAGTTATCTTGAGGCATTAATTCTTTTGCTTCTCAAGGCCATTGGTCTCTTATGTTAGCCTTTTAATAAACATAACATGAGGAAACGTCTAGGCTGCCGGCAATGTTTTCAGCCAGCTGAGCAAATAGGTTTTATTATTTTTTTTTTTTATTTATTTTTTTTTTTTGCTAGAGGAGGAGGCTCTGGTGAACTTCTGGTTTATATGTTTAAAGAATGACTTAAAGACTCAGAATTGTTGCTGGGCCGGATGGGTCTGGGTTTCCTGACTAAGTAGTATGTGTACAGTGGGGACACCTTATATAGGTGTTTCTTCTAGCATGGTTATGGGGGGTAACAACAACAAAACAATGTACAGCATATTCATATCCAGCAAGGACAAAAGAGGTCCTTACCTGGGAAAAAGGTTGAATACAGAGACAGAACAATAGGAAAACAGTATTACAGGAAAACTTCTAGTCTTAAGATTTTTAACCACATCACTTGGCTTGGTGAGTCCTTAAGCTTTGGCTGTGAGTAGACTAGTCAGCTGCCTGTGTGTGACTAGAGCAGGGCTTGTTGTTTCAAGCTTCAGCCGTGCATAGACTGGTCAGCCTCCAGAGTGACCAGAGCAGGGCTGTCGTCCTCAGCAGCAGCTTGGTCTCATCTCAGGATCAGCCGGGTTGGATGATCTGTATCCTGCTGGCTGGTCTACTTGTCCTGAGCTGCCAGTGTTAGCTGACTGTGATGGATCTAAGACACAACACCTGCAACTTTAACAGCAGCGGGAGTAGACAAGATTACAGTACAGGGCCCATCCTATATGGGTCCTAGAAAAATTAGATTTTACTTTTTTACTTTAAACAGACACTAGATTTAAAGGGGTGTCAGGCTTACAGGCATTTGTATGTATTTAATTATGAACACTTTGTATGGCTATTTCTAAAAACTGCATTTGCTTTCTTAAGGTTAATTCCTTTAGTTCCTGGAGGTCACCTTTAATTTAACCTGTAATTTGGGGGTGGCCGACCGAACAAAATCTTATAGAGCAAATACCTAGTTTGTTTGGTGGGGGTGCACCTGACTCGGAGGAGGACCATAGGCAAAAACCTGATTTTATCTTAAATATATTTCCCGGCAATATTTTTTCAGTAGCTGCTCAAGTGTCCAGTTCATGCATTCCACCTTATCTTGAACTTTGCGGCCAATAGGCTGTGTGTAACTTCCATTTTATTTATTTATTTTATTTATTTTTTATTTATTTATTTATTTTTGAGACGGAGTCTCGCTCTGTCACCCAGGCTGGAGTGCAGTGGCGCAATCTCGGCTCACTGCAAGCTCCGCCTCCTGCGTTCACGCCATTCTCCTGCCTCAGCCTCTCCGAGTAGCTGGGACTACAGGCGCCCGCCACCACGCCTGGTTAATTTTTTGTATTTTTAGTAGAGACGGGGTTTCACCGTGGTCTCGCTCTCCTGACCTCGTGATCCACCCGCCTCGGCCTCCCAAAGTGCTGGGATTACAAGCGTGAGCCACCACTCCCGGCCCCATTTTATTTTTAACAGTCTTGTTAAATCTTGCACTATTTCAGCTACAAATGCTGGCCTATTGTCTGACTTTAAAGTTAGAGGCAGTCTAAACCTGGGGATAATGTCTTTTAACAGTACTTTAGTTACTTCTTGTACTTTTTCTGTCCTGGGGGGGAAAACTTTAACTTACCCTGAAAAGGTGCAAAGAAGCACTAGCATGTACCGATAGCCTCCAGCATGGGTCAGTTCTGTAAAGTCCATAAGCAAGTTTTCACAAGGTATGGCTCTTTCTCCTGTTTAAGTTTCTTAGAGGAGGGGTTCTTTTTCTTCCCCCCCCTTTGTAACTCTATCTAGTGGCTTAGCCATCAGTGAGAAACTGGAGTCCAGATACGCCGGATTCCTGCTGCTTTTTAACTTCTAATGTGACCATGGGCTCCTGGGAGCCTAATGAGAAGGTGCCTAGTCTGCTCTAGTCTTTACATTCTTCAGCTCCTGCCAGCCTGATCAGATCAGTATTCGGTTCCTCCAAGGTGCGGCAGCCCTTGGCCGACGGCCTCTTTGTCTTGCTGCCTTGGCCATTTCCTTTATTGCCTTCTGAACATTCACCCTTCTAGTGTCCTTTCTTTTTGCATCTCGTACATTAATCTCTCTGTAGCCTTGTCTGGCTCTTGAATCCTTGCCTAACTTGACTTATTCCACGTCTACATCCGCATCCACGTCCTCTCACATTGCTAATCTCTCTCTTTATAAGAGCTGTTGCTAACAGATTGGCTTTTTTAAATCTTTATTTATTTTTTTTCCTTCCTGAGTTCTCCTGCTCCTACGGCCAGCTGGCAGGGCCAGGCAACAGCACGGGCCCTGCCCCCGCGCACTGCTGTCTGTCTCTCTTGTTTACTTCTGATTCTCTTTTTCACACTTAGTCTTAGTCTTTCTTTTTCTTTTGCTCTTTTCCCGGCGCCAGTCCCTGGCTCCTCCTTTTTTTAGATCGAGTCGGGCTGGGGAGAGGGGCTTAATCCTTGGCGTGCCTAGCTGCCGCGATTGTTGCTTTTGCTCTTTCCCGTTTTGTTCCTTGGTTCCAGTTAACATACACCTTGGTGGCCACTTTTATAGACTGGGTGGTATTCATGCCTGCAGCTTCTGCTTGATGTTACCCTGGGCTTGCTTTACAAATGAAGTATTCACTATATGCTAATTTTTCAGCAGCCTCAGGGTTAAATGGGGTGTAAAGCCAGAATGCTTTATAGAGTCTCCTAAACCTGACTTAGGCTCTTGTCAGCTCCTTGAAGCACTTCTGAAATCTTTTTTATATTAATTGCTTTTTTTTCTACCAACTGTTTGCCTCTGCAGAAGTGCTTCTTAGTACCTCTGCAAATCCTGAAGCTGAGTTGCATTCTCTGGGTCTTTTTCCTCTTTTTCCTAGAGTTTAATAGGCCCTTTTCTCTATATAATTCTCCATGCACTTGGAGGGTTAAACAGGCATACCGAGAGTCAGTGTAAATGTTTACAGTCTTACCTTCACTGAGTTCTAAGGCCCGAATTAAAGCAATGAGCTCAGCTTAGCGACAATGTCCAGGGTTATCACCGTGTATCCTGCACATCTGTCTCCTTGTGGGTTGATGAAGCTGTTCCCACCCACGTATAGCTCCCAGTCTACTGATGCCCAAGGCTGGTCCTGGAGGTCAGGTCTGCTAGAGTAAACTTGAGTCCAACACCTCTACACAGTTATGCTCGACAGGGCTCTAGTTGCCGGGAGCAAGGTGGCAGGTTCAGGGTGTTTCCAGTTTAGTAGATCAATGGTTGAAAAGGGCCGATAGATGAAAGTCTGTTGTCCCCCGGTCATTATAATAGACAGGTCCTCACCTCTCCCTGAGAGGCATTTGCATAGCTCGAGCAAGACCAGATTTGAGACGGCCCACTTGACTATCTTGACTTCCTTCCTTGGCCTCTCGAGGCTCCGATCCTCCCCTTCGAGGTGAGACCTGGGGCGTGTTAGCTCCTGAATCTGGTTTCTGAGGGAGCTGTTGGCCTCGGTAAAGGGGGGTAGGCTGGGACATATGGAGAGAGAATTTCTGTTATCTCTGGCAGCTTCTGCAAAACTGGCTTCTCTTGCTGTTTCTGGGACTCCCTTTTTAACTCTGTGTCTGCTGGTGAAGCTGCTCTTACTTTTACTTTTGGCCTTTTTGCAATAAGCTGTTAAACGGGGCTAAATTTACGCCAGTTTTGTCTATATTATATTTAACTATGAGTCAATATAAAGGAATTGATCTAGGTACACTGGCTGTCCTCCGACCCCTGTCACCACCTTAAATACATGGCCAATTGTTCCCTGTCTATAGTTCCTTTGGTGGGCCATCCAACACCAAAAGAGGGCAATTCTAATTCACCCAGAGTTCTTAACCTCTGGGGGGTTAACTTAACTCTATAATCCCCTGCAAAACCTTTCTTAAGGTTCTGTAACATGCATTTTAATAGAGTAAGTTTTGATGATTTGATTACTTTCCTTTTATTTTTCTTTTCTTGAAATTTTTTTAAACACAGTTTCTAGCGGAGTGGGCTTACTTTGTGTCTGACCTATTTTTCTCTCGAGACAAAACAACGTTCACACTACAAGAAGGAAAGGGTAAAAGGTCACTCACTCGTCTAATTCCACCAAATCAAAATCAAAACTAAAACCAAAGTGTCATTAAAGGCACCTCTGTTCGTCAAGCAATTTAAGCCAAGTCAAAATCAGAACCAAAACCAAAGTGCCAATAAAGGCACGCCTGTTTATCAAGCAATTCAAGTCAAGTCAAAATCAAAACTAAAACCAAATTATCAAGCAATCCAAGTCAAGTCAAAAACAAAACCCAAAGTGCCGGTACAGGCACGCCGTGGGTGATCATGCCATGCTTCCACTCAAATGGAGTGGGCAAGTTCCAAAGACCAGTCTTACCAAGTTTCAGATGTCCAGACTTAAAGTGCCAGTTCCTTCCCAGTGTTCAGCCACTGCGTTGATCCTTTGTGTGGGCCTGCCATGCACTGCCCTGATGAGGCATTCCACCGGGGCAAATGCCTGCGAGTGCTCATCAGGATCTGTCTGCATCGCTCAAGTTGGCTGGAGTTCCCCGCAGGGATGCTCTACAGGGCAGGCATAAGCTGCCTAAGGGGCTGCCTCTACCGTCCATTAATCACCTCGCTTCCCGGTCAGGGAACCAAGAAATGTAGCAGGACAAGCTGCAGACAAAACTCCTCAGACACCAGATTAAAAAAGGAAAAGGTTTATTCAGCCGGGAGCATCAGCAGACTTGTGTCTTAAGAGCCAAGCTCCCTGAAAAAGAAATTCTTGGCCTTTTTAAAGGCTTACAACTCTAAGAGGTCCACATGAAAAGGTCATGATAAATTGAGCAAGTGTGGGGAACGTGACTGGGGGCTACATGCATCAGCTAACAGAACAGAAAACTTTGCAATACTTTTTCATACAATGTCTGGAATTTACAGATGACACAAGTAGTTTAGGTGACGGGTTGATGTTATTATTATTACTTTTTTAACTCTTAGGGCCGGGTGGTGGTGCCAAGGTTGTCTGGCTATTTATCTTACTTTTGTTTCTTTCCAACTTTTTGCTTTCTCTTTTCTCCTGTCTTGTGAACTAGGCAAGGTGGGGGGAGGAGGGCAGCAGGAGTGGTAGTGGTCTCCTTCCTTAGAATGACCCAGACAGAGTTCTTAATTTTGTGATGTACTGGGGAACACAATTTACTAGGGGATATAAATGTATAAATACACCAACTACAATTTGATGTAAGTGACAATAGAGATATGAGCTGAGTGCTGTGAGAACACAGTACAGAATTCTCTTTAGTAATTTAGCAGGTTAGAAGTAGAGGCTGTCGTGTGCGATGAGTCTGGAGAGATAGGTGGGATCCAGATACTGAAGGACCTTTACCTATTACATTGAGTACTTAGTTTATGCCGAGCAGTGGTTGATATACTTTGCCTGAGTTGATTTAATCCTCACAGCATCCTGTGGGTACTGTTATCATCTTTACATTACAGGTACAGAAACTGATACACTGAGAGGTTACAACGTGGCAAAGATCACACAAGCTAGTACAGAATATACCTGAGCTTTGAATATAGGTAGTTTTCTTCTTTTCTTTTTTTTTTTTTTTTGAGACCTAGTCTCACTCTGTCACCCAGGCTGGAGTGCAGTGGTGTGATCTCACTCACTGCAACCTCTGCCTCCCAGGTTCAAGCAATTCTTCTGCCTCAGCCTCCCAAGTAGCTAGGATTACAGGCATGTGCCACCATGCTTGGCTTATTATTTTGTATTTTTAATAGAGATAGGGTTTCACCATATTGGCCAGGCTTGTCTTGAACTCCTGACCTTGTGATCCGCCTGCCTCAGCCTCCCAATGTGCTGGGATTGCAGGTGTGAGCCACCACACCTGGCCTTTTTTTAAAAAATTGAGACAGTCTTGCTCTGTCACCTAGGCTGGAGTGCAGTGGTGCGATCTCAGCTCACTGCAACCTCTGCTTCCTAGGTTCAAGCGATTCTCCTGTCTCAGTCTTCTGAATAGCTGGGATTACAGGTGCATGCCACTGCCACCACGCCCGACTAATTTTTGTATTTTTATTAGAGACAAGGTTTTGCCATGTTGGCCAGGCTGGTCTCAAACTCCTGACCTCGTGTGATCTGCCCCCCTCGGCTTCCCAAAGTAAGCGGGGATTACAGCTGTGAGCCACTGTGCCCAGCCGAATATAGGTAGGTTGACTATGGATCTACATCCCTAGCCACTATGCTGTGCTTTTTCTCTCTAGTAGTATGGATATACTTTCATACTAGTTTATGCACATCTACTAGCTGTATTTTATTTCTCTGTGTGGTTATACTGTAATTTATTTAACTGGATTGATAGAGATAGAGATTGTTGGTTGTTTCTAGTTTTTAGCAGTTACACATAGTGCTTTAGTGAGGAGTGTTTACTTCCCACCTCAAGCTGATTTGGACGCAGTCTCACATGATCACTCTTCTTTCTCCTTTATCATTACTGTATTAAATGATCTCCAAAATTCCTTCAGGGCCATCACCCTAAATTCTGAGATTTGCAGAGCCATAATTCTTAATCTCAAGAGCTCTATATATTGTAGATTACTCAATGTGGTAATTGTGAAGGCTCGTTTGTACTTTTTTTTTTTTTTTGAGATGGAGTCTCCTTTTGTCGCCCAGGCTGGAGGGCAGTGGCACGATCTCGGCTCACTGCAACCTCCACCTCCTGGGTTCAAGAAATTCTCCAGCCTCAGCCTCCCGAGTAGCTGGGACTACAGGCACATGCCACTGCGCCCAGCTCATTTTTATATTTTTAGTAGAGAAGGGGTTTCACCATGTTGGCCAGGCTGGTCTTGAACGCCTGACCTCAAGTGATCTGCCCACCTCGTTCTCCCAAAGTGCTGAGATTACAGGTGTGAGCCACCGCACCCAGCGAATTTTTGTATTATTATTATTGTTATTTTTATTTTTTAGTAGAGACAGTGTTTTGCTGGTCTCGAACTCTTCGGCCTCCCAAAGTGCTGGGATTACAGGCATGAGCCACCACACTCAGCTGTACTCATTTTCTAAGGATTGAAGGCCTGGGTGACATATTAGTTAACATGTATTGAAGGTTTCCTATACCAAGCATTCTACTAAGTACCTTACATGCATTATTCTAATTGTCTCAGCAATCCCGTGAGCAATTATATTTATTGTCCCTTTTTTTAAAATGAAGAAACTGCTGGGCGCAGTGGCTCACGCCTGTAATCCCAGCACTTCGGGAGGCCGAGACGGGCGGATCATGAGGTCAGGAGATCAAGACCATCCTGGCTAACACGGTGAAACCCCATCTCTACTAAAAATACAAAAAATTAGCTGGGCGTGGTGGCAGGTGCCTGTAGTCCCAGCTACTCGGTAGGGGAGGCAGGAGAATGGCATGAACCCGGGAGGTGGAGCTTGCAGTGAGCCGATATTGCGCCACTGCACTCCAGCCTGGGAGACAGCGAGACTGTCTCAAAAAAATAAATAAATAAATAAAATGAAGAAACTGAGACTTAAATAATGTGTCTATGGTCATATAGCTAGTAAATAGCTCACTGATTGCAAGGCATATATATATATATGTATATATATATATTTCTGAGACAGTCTCACTGTGTCACCCAGGCTGGAGTGCAGTGTGGCATGATCACAGCTCACTGCAGCCTCTTTCTCCTGACTCTAAGCAATCCTCCTACCTCATCCTCCCAAGTAGCTGGGACTACAGGTATGCATCACCACACCTGGCTAATTTTTAATTTTTTTGTGGAGATGGGGTCTCACTTTGTTGCCCAGGCTGGTCTTGGACTCCTGGGCTCAAGCAGTTCTCCCTCCTCAGCTTCCCAAAGTGTTGGGATTACAGACATAAGCCACTGCATCCGGCCAATGCTTATGTTTTTAACCCTTGTATTAATTATTTTGCTAGGGCTGCCATAACAAAATACCACAAACTGGGTGGCTTAAACAATGGGAATTTAAGGCCGGGCACGGTGGCTCACACCTGTAATTCCAGCACTTTGGGAGGCTGAGGCGGGCGGATCACGAGGTCAGGAGTTCAAGACCAGCCTGGCCAATATGGTGAAACCCCGTCTCTACTAAAAATACAAAAATTAGCTGGGTGTGGTGGCACGCGCCTGTAGTTCCAGCTACTTGGGAGGCTGAGGCAGAAGAATCTCTTGAACCCGGGAAGCAGAGGTTGTGATGAGCTGAGATCATGCCACTGCACTCCAGTCTGGGCGACAGAGTGAGACTCCGTCTCAAAAGACAAACAAAAAACAAACAAACAACAAAAAACAATGGGAATTAGTCACTTTGCAGTTCTGGAGGCTAGAAGTCTGAAACCAAGGTGTTGGCAAGGTTGATTTCTTCTGAGAGCTCTGAGGGAGACTGTTTCATGCCTCCTTCCTAGCTTCTGGTGATGGCCAGCAATCCTTGGTGTTCCTCAGCTTGCAGCTGCATCATTCCAAACTCTGCCTCTGTTGTCATGTGGGCACTTTATGTCTCTATTTTCTTTTTCTTTTCCTTTTTTAAAATTTTTTCGAGACGAAGTTTCACTCTTTCGCCCAGGCTGGAGTGAAGTGGTGTGATCTCGGCTCACTGCAACCTCTGTCCCCCAGGTTCAAGTGATTCTCCTGCCTCAGCCTCCTGAGTAGCTGGGATTATAGGTGCCCGATACCACACCCGGCTAATTTTTGTATTGTTAGTAGAGACGAGGTTTTACCATGTTGGCCAGGCTGGTGTCGAACTCCTTACCTCAAGTGATCCACCTGCCTTGGCCTTCCAAAGTGCTAGGATTAAAGGTGTAAGCCACCACGCCTGGCCTTATGTCTCTATTTTCACATGGTCTTTTTCTCTTCTTAGAAAGGCAACAACAATATTGGATTAGGACCAACCCTAGCAGCCTCATCTTAACACGATTGTATCTGCAAATACCGTATTTCCAAATAAGGTCACATTCATAGGTACTGGAAATTAAAACTTCAACATCTCTTTAGGGGACACAATACAACCCGTAACAACTTTTATTTCAAAACTGTCCTCAAATCCCCATGGAAAAATAGTTGTTCACTCTTCTTTAACCACTCCCACTAAGAAAGAACAGCCAAAGAGTTCTTTTGAACTGGAGCAAAGTTCTTTTTTTTTTTTTTTTTTAAGACAGAGTTTTGCTCTTGTTGCCCAGGCTGGAGTGTAACAGCATGATCTTGGCTCACCGCAACCTCTGCCTCCCAGGTTCAAGCGATTCTCCTGTCTCAGCCTCCCGAGTAGCTAGGATTACAAGCATGTGCCACTACGCCTGGCTAATTTTTGTATTTTTGGTAGAGACGGGGGTTTCATCATATTGGTCAGGCTGGTCTCGAACTCCTGACCTCAGGTGATCTGCCTGCTTCAGCCTTCCAAAGTTATGGGATTACAGGTGTGAGCCACCGCGCCTGGCCTGGAGGAATAGTTCTTAAAGTGTGTTCTGAGGTCAGCAGCATTGATATCACCTGACATACAGAATCTCAGGCCTGATTTTGGATCTAATGAATCAATCTACATTGTAGCAAGACCCCTGAGTGATTTGTATGAACTTTGATTTTTTTTGTTTGTTTTTCAAAGTATTACTATCTTTATTATGGTATAGAGTAGTATTTTATACATTAGCTCATTTTATAGCAAAAACATTTATGTGCAACTGTAGAGAAACCACTACACAGATAGCTCCAACTTAAATTAGAAAACATTTTGCCGGGTGTGGTGGCTCACACCTGTAATCCCAGCACTTTGAGAGTCCGAGGCGGGTGGATCACCTGAGGTCAGGAGTTTGAGACCAGCCCGGCCAACATGGTGAAACCCCGTCTCTACTAAAAATACAAAAATTAGCTGAGCATGCTGGCATATGCCTGTAATCCCAGCTACTCGGGGGGCTGAGGCAAGAGAATTGCTTGAACCCAGGAGGCGGAGGTTGCAATGAGCCGAGATCGCGCCATTGCACTCCAGCCTGGGGGACAAAAGCGAGACTTCGTCATCAAAAAAAAAAAAAAAAAATTCTTTTTTCTTTTTTTTTTAATCTGTAGAAAATAGTAAAAATTATAACATTTACCAAGGTAGCCCAACAAGTTCATTTAAACCACGTAATAGCTAAATACATTATACACTTATAAATAAAGGTTGAATTCTGGGATCCAGGAGAAACTTTAGTTTTATTTATTGTAACAGCCATATTTTAAGTTATGTGAAGTGAAATTTCTATTAATCTTCTCTCTTACTCTTAATTTATGCCTGATTATTTTTCTTTATTCTAAATCCATAACCCACAACAAGGTTTTAGCTGTTGTTTTCTAAAGGACGGGTACTATATCCTTTTAATTTGCTTGATAAGGTACCCTTGCCTATCCAAATAATGAAATAATTCGGTTGTTATTAAAGCATGCCCAGTATTTGGGCAAAACCAGAATCTAATAAATTACACTGTCACCTAATACCCATGGCTTCATGGGAAGCATGAGGAACAAGGGTAAAGTGATAAAACTGGCAAATGGATCAAGGAATAAAAGCCAAGAGAATTCTGAGACCAGAGGGCAAGAAACATCTAGTCAGGATTCAAGGACAGAACTGAAGTTCAAATAGAAGAAGGATGTTGCCTCAAGGGTCAGGAGCTGAGCTGGCTATCAGAGCCCCTAGTACTTGGTGATCAAATAAGGGCCAGTTAGAGATAAAGACTGGATTAAGGAAGAGAAACCAAGACCTAGAAAGATTCTAGGTGTTCACAATAATTAAATGAAAATAAGACAGACCATGTGGCTTTAAATTTCCTAGCATAGTATGTTCCAAGATTCCCGGTACAGAAAGACTTTCTGGAAATTAAGGTGAGAAGATAATGTGACTCTTAAGTTCCTGTGATATGTAGAATGTTTCCCAGAGAAATAATATCTGGGAAGTCAGGCAGAGTTATCTGGCCAGGGGGTACATCAAGTTCTTCAGTTTCCTCAAAACAACTTAACCACATACAATTTGTCTTAAAAGGAAGCATCCAAGCAGCTAAAACAAACTTTCAACAGATTCAGTTTAACAAACAGATCCTATACTGTGGCTTTAGGAACTAGGCCATTGACTACCTAAAAACCCCAGCTTGCCCACTTGAAGTTAACCCCTAGAAACATTAGTGATCTGTGAAGTTTTCACCATTAAAACAACGCTTTATCGTGCAAATCATACTTGTTCTTCTCTTTGCTCTCCAGTTATGAACTTGTTACCCTTTTGCATTTGATTATTTCCAATTTTTTTTTTACATACTCTTCAGCAATGCAAATCTGTGCCCCCTACTCCCTTAAGTCCTTCTTGGTAAATAATGTTAATCTTCCAATAGGAAGAAGCAGAGTACATTATCATTTAAGCACCAGTTATCCAGCCTTCTTACAAAGAAAGCTGTGGAGCTACCTTATACATTTGAAATTCCTTAAAGATCCTGGCTTTCTATTAAAATGTACTTTTATATTTACTGTCTGTGAAGAATTCACTGAAGCATGAATCACCTTATAATGAGAAGCTAAAAATGTATCAAAATGCACATTAAGTATAGGTAATCTATTAAGTATAGGTAATCTATATCAAACATACTACGTCTTCCAAATCTGGAGCATACACTGGTATAAACTGTATTGCAACCCAGCTAAGTTTGAAATCTTGTTTCAGAACGTTGCTCAGTATTAAGTCTCAGTAGACAAATAATAGGGCCACATGAGAAACTGTTGGGCAGGTGGCTGAGAAAACCTTAACTTTCAAAGGCTCAAAGTCATCCTCCAGAGACTGTTACATCCCGTTAGGTATTTACTTTAGGGAAGGACACTATTAAGGGATACTTTTGAGTATAAAGACAGGTGAACTCACAAAGTATAGGCAGATACATGCTTGATTTTATCTTCTAATCTATAAATAATGCATTAGAATAAAAATGTAATGAATTCATACACCTTTCAAAAAGAAAAACTGATGAAGCAGCAATAAAAGTTACAAATGATAATGATCAGATGAAATAATTTAGATGAAGCTTGTCTGTGTCTGAAAGAGACAGGGACTCAGCAAGTGGTCAAAAGGAAGCACAATGTGCTTTTAACTTTGTACGAAAAATAATGTTCAGTTCTATATTGCCAAACATCATTCTCTTTTTGCTATATAAATCTTCTATTTCTAATTATTGACCAAATGCTTTGCTGAAACTCCGCTTCTGGCCTTTGTTTTGGGATCTGTCACTTTTTTCGCCACCTCCTGATCGCTGTCCTCTCGGGCCTCTATTGCCTTTCCGCTGTCCTCTGAATCTTGTTTCCGTCCTGCTGTCCCCTGAAGTCTCAACTGCCTTCCTTCTGACCCTTGAAGCCTCCATATCCTTCCCGTGGTCCTTCCAGCTCTAGTTGCTCTGTGGCCACAGAGAGCTGCCAGCGTGGTAAATCATGCCATTTTTGCTGTATTTCTGTTACTGATGTGGTAGGTACATCAAAGCAAACACCCAGCTTTCCTTTGAGAAAAACCATTCCCTTCACTTTGGAATCAATCTCCTCGACCAGCTGCTCTTTAAGTTCTTTCCAAGCATAACTAATATTTGGTATTTCAATTGAGCACCACAAGATCATGGTCACAAAACCCACATTTGAGTTGATCAAGGAGCGCCGGTCTACGGACATGGCACCTGAAATATGGGCCAGTGCTGCTGCCAGAGCTTCCACAGCTCCCTTCTCCTCTATCAGCTTCTCAGCTGATTGCTTAAAGTGACTAATGGCAGTGGGAGTTATGGAATCTAAAAGCCTGATGGCATCTTTGCTGGAAACTTTTACAATTTCTGTTGCAGAAGGAACACCTATTCTCTTGAACTTAATTCTGGCTTTTTGCTCCACTTGTGCTAATTGATATTCTTCCTTGTGCTGATAAAAGCAGATGCACACCCCCGTCCTTCCAGCTGTGCCCGTCCACCTGGATCGATGCATGTAGAACTCAACATCCTTTGGTGGAGAGCTTTGTATAACCAAATCAACCTCAGGGATGTCTAACCCACGTGCAGCGACATTGGTTGCTACCAAAACTCCAAAACTACCATTTCTAAAACCTTTCAGGGTGATTTGCCTTTGCTTCTGTGGAATGTCTCCATGCAATGACTGGGCATCCTCCTTTATAGCCGAATTCTGGGACAGCTCCTAGGCTTCTTTCTTGGTTTCACAAAAGATGATAGTGTGTCCTTGATGACCACTATATACTTGGATGACCCAATAGCTGCTGCCCTCTGAGTCCAGTGGCACTTAATAGCCAGATGCTCTATAGTTTTTGCCATTTTCTGAGTCTTTTCACCAATCAGGTCCACCTGTTCATATGTAGATTTCATATATTTCTTGGCAACATTAAATACCCAATGAGGGCCAGTTGCAGAAAAAAAGCAACGTTTGGGGATTGTCTTCAGAATCTTTCTTGTATGCCACACTTAAAATCTCTTCCACTTGATCAGCAATCCCATATCCAACATCTGGTCAACTTCATCCAGGACAACATGCTTAAGTTTGGTGAGCTCTAGTTTGCCATTCTGTATATGGTCTTTGATACGACCTGGTGTCCCAACCAGGATATCCATCCTGTTCCTCATGCATTCGAATTGACTTCCATAGGGAGTTCCACCATAAAAACAAGCCACTGATAGCCTTTTTGTGATGTCACTGAAGTCTTTGCTTACTTGATTTGCCAACTCTCTTGTAGGTGCAAGAACCAGTACCTGAGGGGGACGGCTTCTCTTCCTGTCTTAGAGTTCCCCATGAAGTTTCTCAGTCAAAGGGATAGCAAAGGAGAATGTTTTCCCAGTTCCTGTCCACGCCTGTGCAATTAAGTCCTTCCTGCTGTAAACATGATGGAATGTCTTTGCTTGTATAGGAAATAGGAAGGTCACTCCTCAGCCTTTGAGAAGCTTAATAGTTTCTTCAGATATGGGACAATTAGAGAAAGCGCCTTCTTTTTGTTCCACAGGTATTTCCTGCTCTGTCTCACTGTTACTTTCTTCATTGGCAGCTTCATTGAGGTCACAGTCAGGTTCAGAATGAGGAAATCCATTCTTCAGGTTGGGGCTCTTCTCTCCAGTTTCTCCATTTATTTCCTTTTCTTTCGTCATCTTCTTGGACTTAGGAGCATCTATTTCTTCCTCAGAAGGCTCCTCATTTTTTATCACTTTTTTGGTTTTAGAAGAAACCACTTTCTTTTCAATAGGCTCCTTTTTCTTTCTCAAACTTTTGGTTTTAGGAGAAATGTCATCTTGAGATGGCTCCTCTTTTTTGCCTTTTTGGATTTAGGATAATTCATGTCAACTTCAGAAGGCTCTGTTTTCTTTTTAACTTGTTTAGCTTTGGGGAAACAGTTTCTTCTTCTTCTGCTGTCTCTTCAGTTTTACTAGATTTTGACTTCTCTTTTTTCTCTTTCTTCTCAGTTTGCTTTTGTAATGTCTCCACTTCTTTCATTGTGGTGTCTGATTCCAAACCAGCATTACTACGGAGTTTTCCCGGCATCTTCAGTGCAGGCTGCCCAGGCCGACCGGTCTTCTCCACTTTGATGTTTAAGAAGCATTGATCTAGGGAATTTGAATAGTTACCTTTAGGTTGTGGCTACTACAGAGTGAACTGATGAACACTTGCCTGGTAGGGAGAGTTAAATTCATTTTTTGTCTTTTATGCTTCCAATTAGAAATGTAAATATATCTTCATTATGGAAAAACTGGGAAGTGCAGAAGAGTACAAAGAAACAGCAGAATTGTTATTGACAATAATCTCACCTTCCAGAGATACCACTGCTAACATTCTGAAACATTTCCTCCTATTTTTATTGCTTCCTTACTTTTACCGTAGATAAAGCCCAAATTCTTAATATGCTTGAACTTTACATACTGGTACAATTTTATTAGTTAATTTGTATTACTTGACAGTTTTATGTGGTTAAAACCCAGGAAAATATATGTATTTATGAATTTTACAATTTTGCAATATTATTCCTTTTTAACAACTAAGACTATAGAATCAACTAACACCTTAATTTTAGGCCAGATGATCATGGCTGCAGTTTCAATCTGACAAAAATATATTTACTCTTCAGTATGCTTAATTTGTAGCTTAATTTTCTTAGAAGTAGTATATCTTGTCTTTATTCTATTACCAAATTTTAAAGTCTTTAGTTTCTAAGAAAAGTTCAAACTTTAACATTTCTGTATTTTTTTTGCAGTCTGTATTCAACAAAAAGAATACTTTCTACCTATTCAACCATGTTGACATTACTATTACATATCACAGTTTCGGAAAGTGATACATATTGGGGTATTGTAAGATTGGTTATTGCTAAACTTGACCCCAAAGGTAGTTATAGTTTCTTTTTAATTAGCTCCAATGATTTAAAAATTAATTCAAAATATAGCAATTCTCAACTAGAATCTTCACTTTTGGTGTATCTGTGTTATATAACTTTAGGCATACATTTTGAAAAATCAAACAGGCAATTTTACTCCTTCTACCTATAGTAAGTATCTGGATACCATGCAATGTGAGGAAGAACTGACAGGTCTGGAAGAGAATAGACTTACTGAGGGTATCCTAACTCTTTTCATTTAGCTGCTGTCATATGACACAGGGGTTAGATTTAGATTAGTGTTTCTTCAGAGGACAGTTCTAATACCAGTAGAGTCTATTAGGAAGGTATCAGCTGAGTCTGCTAATGATTAGAGCCTTCTAGCAGTTGACAAGCAACCTCAAGAATTAGTGAGTACTTTATCCCTGAACATATGTAGGTAGAGCCTGGACGAGCCAGCTCTTAGAGATAACACAATTAGGCATTCAGCATAGTACCTATTAAGCAAGGAATTGTAAAGGGCAATTCTGCATTGGGTATGAGATCGAGATCAGACAGGTGGCCTTTAACATTCCAATTCTAGGATTCTTTAAACTGTAAGATAAGATTACTACTAATTTTTTTTTTTTTTTTTAAACAAAGCCTCCATATTTCTCCCAGACTGGAGTACAGTGGCATGATCTTGGCTCACTGCAACCTCCGCCTCCCAGGTTCAAGTGATTCTGCTGCCTCAGCCTCCCGAGTAGCTAGGACTTTAGGTGCATGCCACCACGCCCAGCTACTTTTTGTATTTTTAGTCGAGATGGGTTTTTACCATGTTGGCCAGGCTGGTCTCGAACTCCTGATCTCAAATAATCTGCCTGCCTTGGCCTCCCAGAGTGCTGGGATTATAGGCGTGAGCCACCATGCCTGGCCCTATTCTTCAATTAAGAAAGGTAAAGAGGGGACTAGATCACAAAATGTATAAAATCATGATCCACTATGGGCAAGGTATTACAAAACCTGAAATATTAGAATGGAGAGAATTATCCCTTGAAACTTAAGTGAAGTGGGTTAATATATTAAATGAAGCAGGTATGTTTTCTTTTCTTTTTTTTTTTTTTTTTTTTTTTTTGAGACAGAATCTTGCACTGTCGCCCAGGTGCTGGAGTGCAGTGGCGTGATCTTGGCTCACTGCAACCTCCACCTCCCGGGTTCAAGGGATTCTCCTGCCTCAGCCTCCCGAGTAGCTGGGACTACAGGCACGCACCACCACGCCCAGCTAATTTTTGCATTTTTAGTAGAGATGGGGTTTCACAATGTTGGCCAGGATGGTCTCAATCTCTTGACTTCGTTATCCGCCCACCTCGGCCTCCCAAAGTGCTGGGATTACAGGCGTGAGCCACCGGCGCCCGGCCAGGTGTGTTTTCTTAACACAGAACAAGGACTTAGGAAGTCTGGAATTTAGTCTCATCTCTGCTGGTTCCATTTTGGAAAGCAATCCTGAATTTATAAAAATGAATCCAACTTCACTGTTTTTAGGCTATTTTACTTTAGCCAAAGTGTTCCATTTTATAATAGCTGATGGACAAAGGGAAAGAACAGTTAGAGAATGTATTGTGTGGATTTTTTTTTTGAGATGGGATCTTGCTCTGTTGCCGAGGCTGGTGTGTAGTGTCATGATCTTGGTTCAGTGTAACCTCTGCTTCCCGTGTTCAAGTGATTCTCCTGCCTCAGCCTCCCGAGTAGCTGGGATTACAGGCGCCTGCCAACACGCCTGGCTATTTTTTGTATTTTTAGTAGTGACGGGGTTTTGCCATATTGGCCAGGCTGGTCTCGAGCTCCTGAACTCAGGTGACCCACCTGCCTCAGCCTCCCAAAGTGCTGAGATTACAGGTGTGAGCCACTGTGCCCAGCCTGTGTGGATCTTTATAGACTTAATTTTCTCATCTGTAAAATGAGAAGGCTGATTTAGGAGTTTTTAATGTGGAACCTGATGCATCAACTCCTGGGAATTTTTATTCGTGTAGTTTCCTGAGGAAAAGAGTCCATAGATTTCATTACATAAACAGTCCCATAATAGTTAAGAACACTGGTACTTTCCAACTCCTTTTTTATGTCATACTTTTTTTTTCTCAGTAAAACTTAAAAAAATTGTATACATTTAAGGTTTACAATATGATGTTTTGATACGCATACACATAGTGAAATTACTAGTCAAGCCAATTAACTTATCCGTCTTCTCACATGGTTACCCGTTTTTTTTCTGTGATGAGAGCACTTAAAATCTATTCTCATAGCAAATTTTCAGTATATAATACAGTATTATTAACTATAATCCTCATGCTGTATATTAGATCTCTAGACTTATTCTCCCTACATAACTTCACGTTTGTACCTTTTGACCTACATCTTCCCATTTCCTTTCCCTCCCCATCCCTGATAACCACTGTTTTACTCTGTTTCTATGTATTAACTTTGTAAAGATTCTATAGGTTAGTGAGATTATGCAGTATTTTCTTTCTGTAGCTGGCTTATTTCACTTAACAGTGTCCTCTAGGGTTCAAGTGATTCTCCTGCCTTCATCCCTATTGTTGGTAATGACAGTATCTTTCTTTTTTAAAACATTTAAATGGCTAAATAATATTTCATTGTCTGTGTGTACATGTGTGTGTTTGTGTGTACCACAATTGCTTTATCCATTTATCCCTCAATGGACACTTAGGTTGTTTTCGTATCTTAGTTATTATTCACAATAGCTGCTGGTTTCCAGATATATATTTGGAAATGGGATTGCTGGATCATATGGTAGCTCTATTTTTTAACTTTTTGAAGAACTTACATTCTGTTTTCCATAATGGTTGTACTGACTTACATTTCCACCAACAGTGCACAAGGGATCCCTTTTCTCCACACCCTCATCAACACTTGTTATCTCTTGATTTTTTTTTTTTTTTTTTTGAGACATAGTCTCGATCTTTAGCCCGGGCTGGAGTGCAGTGGCACGATCTTGGCTTACTGCAACCTCCACTTCAAGTGATTCTCCTGCATCAGCTTCCCGAGTAGCTGGGATCACAGGCACGTGCCACCACGCCTGGCTAATTTTTTTGTATTTTTGGTAAAGACGGGGTTTCACGATGTTGGCCAGGCCAGTCTCGAACTCTTGACCTCAAGTGATTCGCTCGCTTCAGCCTCCCAAAGTGCTGGGATTACAGGCATGAGCCACTGCACCCGGCCTAGCTCTTGATTTTTAATAACAGCCATTCTAACAGGTGTGAGGTGATATCTCATTGTAGTTTTGATTTGCATTTCCCTGATGATTAGAGATTTCCAATTTTGTCTGATTTAGTAAAAGGAAATTCTTTTTTTTTTTTTTTTTTTTTTGAGACGGAATTTTGCTCTTTTTGCCCAGGCTGGAGTGCAATGGCGTGATCTCCACTCACTGCAACCTCCACCTCCCGGGTTCAAGCAATTCTCCTGCCTCAGCCTCCCAAGTAGCTGGGATTACAGGCATGTGCCACCACGCCTGGCTAATTTTGTATTTTGTATTTTTTAGTAGACACAGGGTTTCTCCATGTTGGCCAGGCTGGTTTTGAACTCCCGACCTCAGGTGATCTGCCTGCCTTGACCTCCCAAAGTTGCTGGGATTACAGGCGTGAGCCACCGTGCTCAGTCGGAAATTCTTTTAAAATTAGTGGCTGTGTTAAAAATTTTGAAGCTTGGCTGGGCGCAGTGGCTCACGCCTGTAATCCCAGCACTTTGGGAGACTGAGGCGGGCGGATCACGAGGTTAAGAGATCGAGACCATCCTGGCCAACATGGTGAAACCCCATCTCTACTAAAAATACAAAAATTAGCCGGACGTGGTGGTGACTGTCTGTAATCCCAGCTACTCGGGAGGCTGAGGCAGGAGAATCGCTTGAACATGGGAGGCGGAGGTTGCAGTGAGCTGAGATCAAGCCACTGCACTCCAGCTTGCACAACAGAGCGAGACTCTGTCTCAAAAAAAAAATTAAAAAAAAATTGAAGCTTATTTATCTCCACAAGGTGTTGCCAACGAGAAATAAAAGAGGAATTAAAAGGTTTAGGGCATATTTATAAATAACAGGAGTAAACATAGCCTCTAAGAGATGCCAGGAAATACCTTATCAATGTCAAGGACAATCACTCATGCTTTTTTGTTTATGTCACTTCTGATATTTGGAAATAGAATTTTAAGGTGATGGACTGTGAGGTCTGACTCAGGCTGCTTGCTCATATTTGAATGGATTTGGTTAAAAAGGTAGTAAACAAAGTGTGATTGTACAGGAAGCTAATCTCACCAGCTATGTGAAAATCAAACTTAATGCTTTATAGTCATATCTCATATTCTCAGACTCAGAGGAAAAAAGCCAAGAAAATAATCTTCTACAGTTGTATTTATTCTACACTGCCTACAGAAATAGTTTATGTGTACATACAATCAAACTTTTATCTAATCGCTGTAAAGGTCATTTATATAGGCCCCCCGAGGGCAAGGACTGTGTTATAATTTATCTTTTTCAGAATTAAACAAGCTGCCCAAGGCCATGGAAGTGAGTTAGACGTAGCTGTTTGCTAGGTCTACAGTCTCGTGTTTTATTTTAGGCACTGTGGCTGGCTAATAAAATTTCCCTGACTTTTACCATAGTTAATGATCTCTTTTTCTTTTCTTTCTTTTTTTTTTTTTTTTAAGAGACAGGGTCTCACTCTGTCACCCAGGATGGAGTGCAGTGATGCCATCATAGCTCACTGTAGCCTTGAACTCCTGGGCTCAAGTGATCCTTCCACCTCAGCCTCCCACCTCAGCCTCCTGGGTAGCAGGGACTACAGGCATGCACCACCGTGTCTGGCTGTATTTTTACTTTTATTTGTAGAGATGGGGTCTTGCTATGTTGCCCAGGCTGGTCTTGAACTCCTGGCCTCAACTGATCTTTCCACCTCGGCCTCCCAAAGTGCAGGGATTACAAGTGTGAGCCGCTACACCCGACCTCTTATTCTTAAAATACTTGCTTCATTCGAGTTTTAGGTTACCAAGCTTTCCTGGTTTCCTGTCTCACTGGTCACTTCTTAATCTCCTCCTCATTTTTGTAAACTCCTAATGTGGGAGAGCCCTTAGACTCAGTCTTTGAACTTTTTATCTTCTTTAGTTCTACTCATACTTTGGTACTCTTACCTGTCTCATGGTGTTACCATGATAACTGTTAGATCTCCAGACTTCTATATTTAGCTGTCTATTTGACATGTCTACTTGTTTTTTTTGTTTGTCTTTTTTTTTTAGACGGAGTCTTGCTCTGTTGACCAGGCTGGAGTGCAATGGCGTGATCTCTGCTCATTGCAACCTCTGCCTCCCGGGCTCAAGTAATTCTCCCGCCTCAGGCTCAAGCAATTCTCCTGCCTCAACCTCCTGAGTAGCTAGGATTACAGGTGAGCACCACCATACCTGGCTAATTTTTGTATTCTTAGTAGAGACGGGGTTTCACCATGTTGGCCAGGCTGGTTCTGAACTCCTAACCTCAAATGATCTGCCTGCCTTAGCCTCTCAAAGTGTTGGGACTACAGGCATGAGCCACCGCACCTGGCCAGGACATGACCACTTGGATGTGCTTCCCCTGTTGTTTTTCCCATCTCAGTAAGTGGCACCTCCATCTTTCCAGTTGCTCAGGCCCCAAATCATGGCATCACCCTTAATTCCTCTTTTTCACTCTTCACTCATACCCCCTATTCAGTCCAATCCTTTGACAGACCATGTGGCTCTCTCCCTTTGAAATATTTCAGAATCCACCACTTCTCAACTCCTCTACCACTATCATCTGGTCCAAGATATCATTTTACCTCACTTGGATTATTGCAAAAACCTAGCCAGTCTCCCTGCTGCTATCCTTGTCTTCCAGGGGTCTGTTCTCAATACAGTATTCAGAGCATTCCTTTGGAAATGTCAGCTCTTTTCAATCCTCTGCTCAGAATCTTCCATTGACTTCTCATCTTACTTAGAGTAAAAGCCAAAGTTCTGAAACTGGCCTATAAAGCCTTATGCAGCCCATATATAAGGCCAGAGGTTTATAATAAAATAGTGCTTCTACTTTGGTGAGAGCTCTTAACATAATCTTTGCTGCATAATCTTTCTCATATCAAATGAAGATATTTTCTGTACTGGCTTCATACTTACACAGTAAACCTTAATGTGGATTATCATGCAGTAATTTAATTGTTCTCTTTAGTGTTACATTTTGATCTGTAGCCTTAAGAATCATCATTTTTTTCATGGTTATAAAGCTAAAGAGAATTACAAACAATAAAAAACAAAAAAAATCATAAGTTTAAAAATTTATAGTTGTTTTAAAATGTGTTCTGGGCTGGGCACTGTGGCTCACGCCCGTAATCCCAGGACTTTGGGAGGCCGAGGCAGGCGGATCACCTGAGGTCAGGAGTTCCAGACCAGCCTGGCCAACATGGTGAAGCCCTATCTCTACTAAAAATACAAAAATTAGTCGGGCGTGGTGGTGGACGCCTGTAATCCCAGCTACTCGGGAGGCTGAGGCATGGGAATCGCTTGAAACTGGGAGGTGGAGGTTGCAGTGAGCCGAGATCACGCCACTGCACTCCAGCCTGGGCGAAAGAGTGAGACTCCATCTCAAAATAAGAGACTCTGTCTTAAAAAAAAAAAAAATGTTTTACAGCTTTAAATAGAATTTATTCATTCTAGAAACACTTATAAGGGCATGTTATGTACCAGGCACTAGGGTTACAAAAATGAATAGAAAGAGATGCACATCAGTAGTTTTCCCAACTGTGAGTGAATGGTTTTATTATGCATACACATGTATAGACAATTCCATAAAGATTACCTATTATTTATTACACAGAAGCCAAGGGATAAATTGTATGCTGAGTAAGTAAATCAAAAGGGAAGCATCACTGTTTCTCCTTTCGATTTTTCTCCTATTTTTCCTTTATTCTTCTTTACATTTTGAATAGTAAGAGTCTCCACATCCCTGACCAGGCATTTGCTAGCTGCATCACTCCTCTCTGATTTCAAACTTCTCTAGTTTGTTTCCATCTTCTATTTTTAATACTTTTTTTGAGACGAAAAGGTCATGTAGATTATATTTTCAGTATCTTTCATTTCTAAGCATGCTGCTTTATACACAGTAGGCCCTCAAATCTTTGGGTGCTTATAAATATGATTTTTGCTTCCTCTAATTCTCTAGACATGCAATTAAGATTACAGGATGGGTTACTTAGTATATTGAAAAAGAATGATATGAAATACGAAAAACAAAGCCATTTGCTGACAGAAGGTTTTTTTTTTTCCTCTGTCTACCTTTAGGCACAGGGAAAGTTCCTAAGTTTTGAATTTGGGATAGTATATTGAGTCTCATTTGAGTGTTGAGGAGATTTGGATACAAAAGAATTTTAAATCATAAAGAGTTTTAAATGTAGAATATAATGGAAAGCCTATTTTTTTGGCCTATTACATGCCTGAGTAGCCATGAATTGGAAATTTTACAATGTCAGTTTCATGTAAAAATTCTCTTCCCTTCTCTTCTTCGTTTATTAGCTATAAGCATTCAGATGAAAACATGTCACTTGTAATGGACCCCCTGTGGAAATTCCTGGAGAATATACAGATAAGTTGAATATGACTTACACTTATTCTGTGAGATTGAAGTAAGTACTTCGTGCCATCATCTTAATTTTTTTCCAAAGCAAGTATATAAATATCATGTACATAATATTAAATAATAAATTTTCCTTGATTTAAAGTTGTATAACACAGCTAAGAACCCAAGAAAGCACGTAAATTCTTTCTGTTCCAACAATTTAATGGACAGTCATTATAGGAATTCCTGTATTAAATCTACTACATTTCAGATACTGTGCCAGCTACTTTACTTTCTCTTACTTCATATTAAAGGTTTGAGGTTTGAAAGAGGTACATGGGGAGCCAGAGGGGCATCTTCTGGGGTTGGCAGACTGGCTGGCTGCTCAAGTGGGACCTTAAAGGAAGAATATCACATGGAAGAGACACAGTATAGTGTAGAGAAAATAACACAGACAATGGCAGACTGACCTGTGATTCAAATTGCAGCTTTGCCACTTACTAGCTGCGTGAGCTTAAGTAAGTCACATGATGTCTGAGTCTCGGTTTCTTCTCATGTCATTTACTTCTCATTTTTGGAATATGTAAAGCCCTTAGCATGGTGCCTGACACAGAGTAGGTTCCCAATACGTGGCATTCATCATTGTTTGTATGTCTAGACTTTTTTATTTCACAAATAGTTTTTCTTTTTACAAAGATGGTGTGTATTTTTGGTTAAAAAAAGATATCGATAGATACACTATAAACATTAGATATAGATAGATATACTATAAACATTCTAGTGAATATTCTGTGATGGCTGTGTTTCACAAAGGGTTTTCCGTTAACCAGTTGTCTCTTATTTTATTTATTTTTGCTTGGTATTTTATTTTTATTTTTTATTTTTGAGACGAAGTCTTGCTCTGTCGCCCAGGCTGGAGTGCAGTGGTGAGATCTCGGCTCACTGCAACCTCTGCCTCCGTTCAAGTGATCCTGCCTCAGCCTCCCAAGTAGCTGGGATTACAGGCATGCACCACCACACCCGGCTAATTTTTGTATTTTTAGTAGAGACACGGTTTCACCAAGTTGGCCAGGCTAGTCTTGAACTCCTGACCTCAGGTGATCCGCCCCCCTCGGCCTCCCAAACTGCTGGGATTACAGACGTGAGCCACTGCGCCCGGCCAGAAGTGACATATTAAAAGATGATATTCATGACACTCTAGTGCTTTACTTGTCCCTGGACCAGATGTTTGTGTTCATGGGTCAGAGACTCTTAGCTCCGAACTGTATTAGTGGTGCTTCACCAAAGGACTGATTTCAGGCTATTCTTTTAATAGGGAAAACCTTTTATGACTATGTAGATCTACGTATTTCCATTTTTAGTCTTTTTTAGACTGTGTATCATATATATATATGTATGTATACATATGTGTATGTGTATATATATGTGTGTGTGTATATATATATATATATATATATATTTTTTTTTTTTTTTGAGACGGACTCTCACTCTGTTGCCCAGGCTAGAGTGCAATGGCATGATCTCGGCTCAGTGCAACCTTTGCCTTTCAGGTTCAAATGATTATCCTGCCTCAGCTTCCCAAGTAGCTGGGATTACAGGCACCTGCCACCACGCCCGGCTAATTTTTGCATTTTTTTTTTTATTAGAGATGGGGTTTCACCATGCTGGCCAGGCTGGTCTCAAACTCCTGACTTCGGGAGATCCGCCCGCCTTGGCCTCCAAAAATGCTGGGATTACAGGCGTGAGCTGCTGTGCCCAGCTGTATATCATATTTTTGATTCAGGTTTTGTTATACTTAGTTTCATCTAAGGCTTATTTTTTATAGCTTCAGATATTCTTTCCTGAGACCAAACCCTAATCACCGTATTTGGGGCTAGATCTCAAATCTCGAACATTTACAAATTGTGCTTGGTTTGTGTCATTTCTGTAGATAGCCTGACAGCCATTATAAAATGATTCTTCCTAATCTCATTCTGAAAGCAATTCCACATTAGGAATACCTCGCTTTTGTCCCTATGTATCACCTTTAGTGGTTATCTCCATTTTATAAATGAGGCTACTGAAGCCCAGCAAGCTCAAGTAATTTTCTCAGGATCACAGCTAGCAGGTGGTGCAAGTGATATTCAAAACCATGTCTGTCTGGCCCCCAAACTCATAGTTTTTCTACTATACCATTCTGGCTTTCTTTCTTAAGCGTCTATTATATTTTCTGCCTCAGAGTCACTGTAAAGAAAATGAGAACCATTTATGTTAGAAATGTGTGTGTGCCTTGAATCATCTAGCTAGAGGTCAGGATTACTTGATCCTACATCCTGTAGTTTACCCAAAGTACAATTGGTGAAAACAGGCAATTTACTAGTCCAATAAATATAGTCCAGTCTTCTAATCTTTGGATGAAATACAGAAGTGTAATCTGAGGAAAGGAATGAAATGTACTCTGAAGGGGCCGGGCGTTGTGGCTCATACCTGTAATCCCAGTACTTTGGGAGGCAGAGGCGGGCGGATCACCTGAGGTCAGGGGTTCGAGACCAGCCTGACCAACATGGTGAAACCCCATCTCTACTTAAAATACAAAAATTAGCCAGGCATGGTGGCGTGTGCCTGTAGTCCCAGCTACTCGGGAGGTTGAGGCAGGAGAATCGCTTGAACCTGGGAGACAGAGGTTGCAGTGAGCCGAGATCATGCCATTGTACTCCAGCCTGGGTGACAGAGTGAGACTCTGTCTCAAAAAAAAAAAAAGTGAAATGTACTCTGAAGACATTTAATAAACCTTTCTTCAGTGACTGAGAATAGAATACTATTCAAAGTCTAAGCTATTATCCTAAGTTGATTGAAAGCTGAGGTCCTTATATATTTTTGTCAGTTATCAATCATTTATTAAACATTTAAATGTAAGGACTTTTATTCTTAATACTAAAAACCACAGGAAAACACATCTAAATTGAAGTTCAGATTCATATCAGGAACCTACATAATATGGTGCTAGTGGTCTGTCAGGAAGCAACTGTAGCCATCAAAAAAGCCATACCAGGCTGGGTGTGGTGGCTGACGCTTGTAATCCTAGCACTTTGGGAGGCTGAGGCAGGCAGATCACCTGAGGTCAGGAGTTCGAGACCAGCCTGGCCAATATGGTGAAACCCAGTCTCTACTAAAAATACAAAAATTAGTCGAGCATGGTGGTGCATGCCTGTAATCCCAGCTACTTGGGAGGCTGAGGCAGGAGAATCACTTGAATCCAGGAGGTGGAGGTTGCAGTGAGCCAAGATCATACCACTGCACTCCAGCCTGGGCAACAGAGCGAGACTCCGTCTCAAAAAATAAGAATAAAAGCCATACCAAATGGGAAAATTTGGAAAATCCCCTTATTTCAGGTTAGGTCTCAACCCCTTGTTCCTCAACAGTCAAGTCTAATCCTGGAAGCAATTCCAGAAGAGGGAATTTTCTTTTCCCATTGAAACTTATTTAGTGTACCTAGAAGGCCCTTGGCTTCCAGAGGTGTTACACTGGAAAGAACCAGACACAGTTGAATTAGAATCTTGGCTCTGCCATTTTCTGCTGTATGAACTTGGTTAAATTACTTTGAGCCTGTATTTACGAATTTGTAAAATGGAGATAAAATATTATAACCCCATTTGATTGCTGTCAGGGTGAGGTGAGCTAACATAGAATATTTAGCACGGTGCCTAGCAAGTAGTACACATTTAATGTTTCCTATTTCTCTTTCTCTCCAATATAGGTTCTCCCAGACCTAGGGAGCAGTTGATTTATAAATGTCTCATACAACAATAGCTCATGCATGCAGAGAGACAATTATGCAGTGAGAACATGCTAAGCCATGATATTCTCTATCTGAGTGCCAAAATGTGGCTGTTAGGGGGAGGGTGCAAGCGAGAGTAATGACATATATCTCTAATAGTGCTCTTTCTTTATTTTCTTGTCTTGGGTTGAAAAATGCTTTATTTTTGTTTTTGATTCCCAAGTTTTATTCAAGAAGTCATACAAAATATTCCAGATAAGTGAATTTTAATCCTCATCTTCCTCCTCTTCTGCATCCTGGTTAATTTGGGAGTAATGTAATTGCTGACTCTCTGCTGTTAGCAACTATGTGCAACTAATCAAGTAGGTGATTCTTCTTCAGATATTTTTTTGGTGAGATATTTCAAATATCTTTTGGTAAAAAGCACCTCAGAAGTCACAGTAATCTTGCTCCTGCTCATTTTGATGGTCATACCCCCTCCACCAAGACTCTCAGCTTTTCTGCTCACTTTGATCCTTTCCTGCAAAAGTTGCACAAAATTGGCAGCATCATGATTCCATCTTCTACAGAGTGGGTGCAATCAAGAGTGAACTTCAGAACCTGCTTTTTTTTTTTTAACCCTCCTTTGCCATAAGCTTCTTTATGGGCACCATGGCGGCAGCAGAGGCAGAAAGGGAGGTGGGTGTACTATGCAGGCCGGAAAAATGCTTTTTTTTTTTTTTTAATTATAATGGTGCACATCAACATTTCCCAAACTGCATTATGTGGAACACTAGTCTAGTCAAATAAGTTTGGAAAATGCTACTTTCTACTGCCTCCTTTCTCAGCTTTACAAAACACATAGTAAAGTGTTTAAAAGTCTCCTAATCTCATTCATAATAAAATGTCTTGACTGAGCCTAACTCAGCATTTTACAAATGTATTCGACTCTGGAGTTCCCTCCCCTCCCCTCCCCTCCCCTTCCCTCCCCTTCCCTTCCCTTCCCTTCTTTTTGACAGAGTATCGCTCTGTTGCCCACGCTGGAGCACAGTGGTGGGATCTTGCCTGGTTGCAACCTCTGCCTCCTGGGTTCTAGCGATTCTCCTGCCTCAGCCTCCCGAGTAGCTGGCTAGGATTACAGGCGTGATCCAACATGCCTGGCTAATTTTTGTATTTTTAGTAGAGACGGGGTTTCACTGTGTTGACCAGGCTGGTCTCAAACTCCTGACCTCTGGTGATCCACCCACCTCAGCCTCCCAAGTAGTTGGGATCGCCTGGCTTTTTTTTTTCCCCCATATTTTTAGTAGAGATGGGGTTTTGCCATTTTGGCTAGGCTGGTCTCAAACTCCTGGTCTAAAGTGATCCATCTACCCCGGTTTCCCAAAGTGTTGGGATTACAGGCGTGAGCCACTGTGCCCTGCCTGGAGTACTCTCTTAGGTTAGGGTAGCATTTAGATCCCACTGTGGATGCCATTTTGGCTACCCCAGGTACCCATGCTGGTTGTGTCTTACAGTAGCTCACAAAATCCTACAGAACCTGAAACATACCTCAAACTTTCAGTGTACAAATGAGAAGCAAAGCTTCATATCTTGGTAACTGTAAGTATAAAAGAACTTAACCTGCATCATGGGCTATGAAGGATTTTGTCAATTAGCTGAGTACCTAGTCATCGCTTATTGAATTGTTTCAGTGGGAATGATAGAATTTGAAAATCACTAGTTTTTCAACCTCCAATTAAATATTGATTCAGGTCAGTATGATCAATGAATGTTAAAATTGTAGGTGAATGAGTGTTGGGGAAACTGGTTATTTTTACAGTGGCAAGGTATCACTCTATAGACTGTACACCTTTACAGCCTATAGTATCACCCTACAGACTACTTGCTAACTGCTAATGGAAAAATATAAAAGCGAATAAGTAAATAAACATGAGTTCATATGGTATCTCAGACCCTCATCCAGCACCACAGCATTTCTTCTAGCCTTTTCCCCTGGTTTAGTTGTAATTTCTTTACCTGAAAGTGAGAAACCTGGCTCTCATCATCTATGATGCATTGACTTATTTATTCAACCCTAGCAACCCTAGCATACATGTAGTTTCAGAATTGCTAACACATATCCTTGTGAGAAACATATTCATTCACTAGAGTACAGTGTTTATATAGCACTTTTGGGGCACAGAAATATCTTATCTGGTGTGTATTTTACACTTTAGCTCATCCCCTTAGGACCAGACACGTTTCAAGTGCTGAAGAGCCACATAGGACCAGTGGCTGCCATATTGGCACGGATCTAAACCACCTCATGTGTAGCATCTGTTCCCTTTCCTCTGTGCTTCTACATGTTTTTTTCCCCCCCTTTTGCTGCTTCTCATTTCCAATACAGAAAATTTCACCAGATCCTGTTTGATTCTAGGCCCTTGACTGGGAGAAATACACTGTCTTAGATGTGCTTCTGGTGCACAAAGACATCTTTTTATTTTATTTTTTTTTGAGACAGAGTCTCACTCTGTCGCCAGACTGGAGTGCAGTGGTGTGATCTTGGCTCACTGCAGCCTCCGCATCGTGGGTTCAAGTGATTCTGGTGCCTCAGCCTCCCAAGTAGCTGGGATTACAGGCATGCACTACCATGCCTGGCTATGGCACACAAAGACATTCATGTGGCCAGTGGAGAGGGGAGATGCAATCCTGACACAGGATTGGGGTTGGGGAACATGGACAGGAAGCTAAACTCTATGCACATGATGAAGCACTTACAGATGTCAGAGCCATGCAACAGCTGTGGCTCCTCAGTCACCTGGATCACGATCTCCATTCTCCTGTACTTGTCTTATCACCTTGCTGCAGCCACCTGCAAACTGCTGTTTGGATCCAGAGCCTATAATCATCAGCTGAGCTTGTGGGTCTGAGCCCCTGATCAAGCCTAGACACAGAAAAGTTCAGAGGCAATATAATAATTTTTAGTTTGAAAAGTTTTTGGCCGGGCGCGGTGGCTCACGCTTGTAATCCCAGCACTTTGGGAGGCCGAGGCGGGCGGATCACGAGGTCAGGAGATCGAGACCACGGTGAAACCCCGTCTCTACTAAAAATACAAAAAAATTAGCCGGGCGTGGTGGCGGGCGCCTGTAATTCCAGCTGCTCGGAGAGTCTGAGGCAGGAGAATGCTGTGAACCCGGGAGGCGGAGCTTGCAATGAGCCAAGATTGCGCCACTGCACTCCAGCCTGGGCGACAGAGCGAGACTCCGTCTCAAAAAAAAAAAAAAAGAAGAAAAGTTTTTTTTTTTTTTTCTGAGATGGTGGCTCGCTCTGTCACCTAGACTGGAGTGCAGTGGCACAATCTCAGTTCACTGCAACCTCCGCCTCCCAGGTTCAAGTGATTCTTGTGCCCTAGCCACCCAAGTACCTGGGACTACAGGCACGGGCCACCATACCTGGCTAATTTTTGTATTTTTAGTAGAGACGGAGTTTCACTGTGTTGGCCAGGATGGTCTCGAACTCCTGACCTCAAGTGATCCACCTGCCTTGGCCTCCCAAAGTGCTGAGATTATAGGCGTGAACCACTGCGCCTGGTCTGTTTTTTTTTTTTTCTTTGAGATGGAGTCTCCCTCCGTTGCCCAGGCTGGAGTGCAGTGGCGTGATCTTGGCTCACTGCAACCTCCGTCTCCTGGATTCAAGCAATTCTCCTGCCTCAGCCTCACGAGTAGCTGGGATTACAGGTGCCATCTGCCACACCCAGTTAATTTTTGTAGTTTTAATAGAGACGGGGTTTCACTATCCCAGGCTGGTCTCAAACTCCTGACCTCAAGTGATCCACCCACCTTGGCCTCCCAAAGTGTTGGGATTACAGGTGTGAGCGACCACGCCCGGCCCTATTTTGTTTTTTAATTAGCTGTCATGAGAATGCACTTTAATGTTTTCAGAAAATAATACAGGTTCCCAAACCGGTGTAAAATTTGGAATTTATAATACATTTGTTCAGGAGGCATGAGTCATAAAGATTAACATTTGAGTGAAGACCTTTTGTTTATCAATTTATATGTTTCTTGAGTGCCTATTATGAACTGAGTGTCTATTATGAATTTATTGAATGCCTGTTATGAATTATGAACATTGAATGCCTATTATGAATTATTGAATGCCATAATAAGGTGTTTCTATTCATAATACTTTGCTTTAAAAATTTACAGTCTTTTTTTTTTTTTTTTTGAGACAGAGTTTTGCTCTTGTTGCCCAGGCTGGAGTGCAATGGCACAATCTTGGCTCACTGCATCCTCTGCCTCCTGGGTTCAAGCGATTCTGCTGCCTCAGCCTCCTGAATAGCTGGGATTACAGGCATGCGCCACCATACCCGGCTAATTTTGTATTTTTAGTACAGGTGGGGTTTCACTATGTTGGCCAGGCTGGTTTTGAACTCCTGACCTCAGGTGATCCACCTGCCTGGGCCTCCCAAAGTGCTGGGATTACAGGCATGAGCCACTGCTTCCGGCCAAAAATGTACTGTTTTTATATCACCAAAGGCTTTTTGGTTTCGTTGTAATCACATTAATGTTAGCTATATATTTGAGTTACATAAGCTCCATTTGTTGGCTAGCCTGGGACCCTAGCTAAATTTAAAGCATTGTGTCCAAGTGCAATCACCTGAGGTCAGGAGTTCAAGACCAACCTGTACAACATGGCAAAACCCCATCTCTACTAAAAATACAAAAATTAGCCCAGCATGCTGGTGGGGTCCTGTAATCCCAGCTACTTGGGAGGCTGAGGGTGGAGAATCTCTTGAACCCAGGAGGTGGAGGTTGCAGTGAGCCAAGATTGCGCTACTGCACTCCAGCCCGGGTGACAGAGTGAGACTCTGTCTCAAAAAAAAAAACAAAACATACATATATGTATATGCGTATATATACGTATGTATATGTATATATGTGTGTGTGTGTGTGTGTATATATATATATATATATGGCGTTGCTTTTATTGGAAAATGCATTTCTGATTTTCAGGAAGCATGGATCATTAACTGAATTGAGAATTCCAAAATTTCCCCTCTGGATCTCAGTTTCACCATAATAAATAGAGGGGGTTGAACTCGATTGGTAATTCTCAACCCAAATCACAGTGATGTCCTCTTTTTTTTTTTTTTTTGAGATAGAGTCTCGCACTGTCACCTGTCACCTGGATTGGAGTGCAGTGGTGCGATCTCTGCTCACTGCAACCTCTGCCTCCCAGGTTCAAGTGATTCTTCTTGCTTCAGCCTCCCAAGTAGCTGGGATTACAGGCGCCTGCCACCACGCCTGGCAAATTTTTTTGTATTTTTAGTAGAGATGGGGTTTACTATGTTGGCCAGGCTGGTCTCAAACTCCTGACCTCATGATCCACCCTCCTCAGCCTCCAAAGTGCTGGGATTACAGGCGTAAGCCACCGCACTCGGCCGATGTCCTCGTTTAACAAGTAGTTTATAACTCTCCTTTTACTATTCTAAGATGATGCTAATAGGTAAGGATGAAACTTGTCTATATACATAGTTTCAATAAACATCAATATAACATCCTAACTACAATATAAAGGAGAAACAAAAGGGAGGTAACTTTTAATAAAATAGTTATTTAGGTATATAACTTTTAATAAAATAGTTATTTAGGTAACTATTAGGTAAAATAGTTATTTAGGTAATAAAATAGTTATTTCAGTCATTGTCAGATGCTTGCACCCATGGGTATAATTATTGTAAATCTGGCAACACATGCATATAAAAATAGTATGCACTGGTGGCTCTAATACCACATAACTCTAAATGATGCCATGATTTTCTGAAATGATTAATTTTGGCAAAATTCCAAGCCAAACATGTACCATTTTCCTTCAACTGATATGGCAGTTGTGTTCTTGGGAAAAAATATCAGCGAATATTGAAACCGTGTAAAAATACTTTATCTGTAAAAGGGAGTTAGGGCTGGGTGCAGTGGCTCACGTCTATTATCCCAGCACTTTGGGAGGCTGAGGTGGGAGGATTACTTGAGCCCAGGAGTTCAAGACCAGCCTGGGTAACAGAGTGACACCTTGTCTATAAAAAAAAAAAAAAAAAGCCGGGCGTGGTGGCACACCTGTGGTCCCAGCTACTGAGGAGGCTGAGGTTTGAGGATCATTTGAGCTTGGAAAGTCGAGGCTGCAGTGAGCAATGATTGCACCACTGCACTCCAGCCTGGGCAACAGACAGAGGCCTTGTCGCAAAATAAAATAAAATAAAATAAAATAAAATAAAATAAAATAAAGGTGTGGCTGAGTTAGAATCTAGGCTCAGGTAATCATAAGCAGTTTTGCACCCACATGAAAGTTGAGTGGGGCATTTGAAAGAGTTGTAAGACATTGTACAGTTCTCAGTTCTCCATTGTGTGGGTCTCCCTGTGCCTTGCAGGACATCTCTGTTAATACTAGCAGCGTCACCGCACATTCTCATTGTGCCCCCTAGAGGGTGCTGCTCCTCTTGTTGAGAACAACTGGACTAGAAGATCGAATTGCCGGCCGGCCTGATTCTTTTTTGAGTCCCTACATGAAATTTTTTTTAAATTTACATTTTTATTTTTATTTTTTTAGACGGGGTCTCACTCTGTCGCCCAGGCTGGAATGCAGTGGTGCGATCTCGGCTCACTGTAGCTTCGACCTCCCAGGTTCATGCCATCCTCCCACCTCAGCCCCCCAAGTAGCTGGGAGCACAGGCGCGAGCCACCATGCCCCGCTAATTTTTGTATTTTTTTGTAGAAACGGGGTTTCGCCATGTTTCCCAGGCTGGTCTCGAACTCCTGAACTCGAGCGATCCACCCGCCTCAGCCTCCAAAAGTGCTGGGACTACAGGTGTGAGCCACCGCGTCCCGCCCCTTCATGAATTTTTATTGAATGAGACCTATCATAGGGTACTGTGTCATGGATCAAGAAGTCTTTTATGTTTCTACATTTGCTTCTTGTGCCTCCATTATTACCAACGTTAGAGACCTGTTTACCTCATATGGTATTATGAGAATTGCTGTCTTATAAAAGATTTTGAAACTCTAGAATGTAAAGAATGCAGCATAATTCATTAATTTTAAATGGGTTAAAAATAGTTTTTACCACTTAGTTATCTTTTCGCATTTGTCATTTTGTTCTCAAATATGCCTTAGGATTTTTAAATAATTTTTTACTTTCCTAGGGAAAAGTAATATGTGTTGTGGTCCATTATTTCCAGTAGATGGCAATGTTTGGTGCAAAAAAGAGTGTATAGCAACTGCAGATTGCCCTGGCTCTCTTTGTACTTAAAATCCAAACTTCATAGTGTGTGTTTGAAAGTACTGCTCTTTTTTTTTTTAATGATGTGATATGAATTAACTCAGTTAAACCAATGGATAGGCTGGTAAAGAGGTGCATGTAATTCAAATTTTCACAAAATAACATTTTACTGTTGCAAAAATAATTTTTTAAAGGAGTTCCTAGAAAAATGCAACAATATTTTAATAGAAGGCTAAATTCGTTCGTGAGGTATTTACCTTTTGATTTATCAGTTATATAAATTATGATTTTCTTATAGGTTTTTTTTAAAAAATAATTTATTTTGAAACAGTTTCAGACTTACAGAAGAATTGCCAGAATAGTACAAAGAATTCCAGTAGTCCCTTTAGCCGGATATCCCGACTGTTAACACTGTACCTCATTTGCTTCATTGTTCAGTCTTCTGGGTGGGTGTCCATTATCATTAGTCTTTGAATCTTTTGAGAGCTAGAGGTTGTCTAATCACCCCTAAACACTCCAGAGGGTACTTCCACAAAACGAGGTCACTCTCCTACCAGCATACAACCCTCTGAATCAGGAATCAATACTGTCCAATCCATATCCATCCATGCAGCTCTTACCAGGTGGTCAACAGTATCACTCTTTCCCTTTCTGGTTCACAGTCCTATCTAGGATTATGATTTTGGTCTCCTGCGATCTAGACTAAGTTCGTTAGTCTTTCATACCCTTGAAATTTTTAAAGGGTACAGACATTACATTCTGTATGATGACTATCATCTTGAGTCTTAAGGATGTTTCCTCATGACCAGATGCTTGCATTCTTGGTAGGAATACATGAGGAGGCACATGATGCTAACCTGTCCCGTCACTGGTAGCGTTAATAGTGGTCATCAGGATTTACCTCAAATCTATTGTAGGATTAAAGCCCATTTTAAAAAAGCTTTTTTCATGTTTTTATTTTTTTTTGTTTAAAAAAGCTTTTTTCATGTTTTTATTTTTTTTTGTTTAGGCTGGGTGCGATGGCTCCCGCCTGTAATCCCAGCACTTTGGGAGGCTGAGGTAGTAGGATGGCTTGAGCCAAGAGTTCAAGACCAGCACTGGCAACATAGAAATTATCTAAGAGTAGTGGTGGTACATGGCTGTAGTCCCAGCTACTTGGGAGGCTGAGGTGGGAGCACCGCTTGAGCCAGGGGAAGTCGAGCTGCTGCACTCCAGCCTGGGTGACAGAGCAAAGACGCTGTCACAAAAAAGAAAAATAAAAAGATATAAACATACGTAATAATTTTTTTCCAAATTTTTGTTTCTTTAATCTTTTTTTCCTGGCTTATTTTTCCTTCATATAAAACTCATTTTAATTAAAATCTTTCATTTGGGTTTTTATTTTTTTTAAAAAAAAATATAGTGACTTTCTTCATATGCCCCAAACTTCATAAAAAAAAAAATCCAAAGATATTTCAAGCATAGCTTCGCCAATCTGTGCCTGTATTTTTCTTTTGCTAAGATCATGCCATGGACTTGAGGGGTAATAACACTGCAATAATGGCCTAAGTATTTGTTGGGGGTTATAATTTTTTTTTTTTTCTGAGACGGAGTTTCACTCTTGTTGCCCAAGCTGGAGTGCAATGGCGCCATCTCAGCTCACTGCAACCTCTGCCTCCTGGGTTCAAGCTATTCTCCTGCCTGAGCCTCCTGAGTAGCTGGGATTACAGGCATGTCCCACCACACCTAGCTAATTTTGTATTTTTAGTAGAGATGGGGTTTCTCCATGTTGGTCAGGCTGGTCTTGAACTCCTGACCTCAGGTGATCTGCCCGCCTCTGCCTCCCAAAGTGCTGGGATTACAGGCATGAGCCACTGTGTCCGGCCAGGGATTATCATTTAAGATCATAATATATTGGCAATATCTTAAAGCTCTTGACAAGTTGAATTTGATCACACATCAGCAGAAACAACTTCATTCATAATTGTGTTTTCTTATGTTTTATTCAGTACTCAAAACTACAACATAAAAGAAAATCTTTTTCTTTTCTTGAAACAGGGTCTCACTGTTGCCGAGGCTGGAGTTCAGTGGCACAGTCACAGCTCACTGCAGCCACAAACTCCCTGGCTCAGGTGATCCTCCCACCTCAGCTTCCTGGGTGTCTAGGACAATAGGCACTCACCACCAAAATACTTAACATACAAAAAATGTAAAATATAGGAAATGGGTAGGGCGTGATAACTTGAGCCTGTAATCCCAGCACTTTGGGAGGCTGAGGTAGACAAATTCCTTGCGCCCAGGAATTTAAGACCAGCCATGGCAACATAGTGAGATCTCATCTCTGCAAAAAACTAAAAAATTAGCTGGGCATTGTGGCGCACACCTGTGGTCCCAGCTACTTGAGAGGCTGAGGTGGGAGGATCACTTGAGCTAGGGAAGTCGAGGCTGCAGTGAGCTGTGATCACGCCACTGCACTCCAGCCTGGGCGACAGAGCAAGACTGTCTCAAAAACAAAAACAAGAAAAAACAAAAAACCCAAAACCAAAAAACAACAAAAAACAAATGATGGGTTAAGTAGTTGAACAAGGTTTTATAATCAAACAAAATACCCTAATAACAAACCTATTTGCAGAGGGTGGAGTTGGTGGGTTGCAGTGAAGCAAGTTGTTTTTTAGTTGAATTTAAGCAATATCAGTAACATTTGTATATTTGTATATGGTGAAGACTTCAAACCAGATAGAAAAGGTATAAGTAAATCTCTCCCTTCCTTTACCCTCCAATTCCCACTCTCTCCATCTAACAGTATAAGCATGATTTTTTCTTATTTATCCTTCCAGAAAAATATTTGTACCTACAAGATATGTATATCATATTCTTGGGAAAAAGTGGAATCTTGCCACACATACTTTTCACCTTTCTTTTTCACTTAATGCTATTTCATAGAGATACTGTCACTTATAGATGCACATCATTCTTTTTAATGGTTGCATATTATTTGCATGGATTACCATAGTTTATTCTCATTGTGATGGGCATATTTGGTTGTTTCTAGGTTTTTAAATTTATAGACAAAGCTACAGTGACTCTCATTATATATACTTTTGTGTACCTTTGCAAATGGAAATATGATCAGGACAAAAGGGACAAAATGAAATGAAGTATGGGGTGAATTTAGGGTTACAGAAAAGTAGTAGCAAAGAGATGCTATTATTGGTGAATAGCAGCAAGCTAAAATTATTTCCTCCTAGTCTCTTTTAAATGAGGTAGAATATTAGGAAATGAAAATAAGAAGGCCGGGTGCGGTGGCTCACACCTGTAATCCCAGCACTTAGAGAGGCCGAGGGAGGCTGAGGTGGGTGGATCACCTGAGGTCAGGAGTTCGAGACCAACCTGGCCAACATGGCGAGACTCCATTTCTACTAAAAATACAAAAATTAGCCGGGTGTGGCTCATGTCTGTAATCCCAGCTACTCAGAAGGCTGAAGCAGGAGAATCGCTTGAACCTGGGAGGTGGAGGCTGCAGTGAGCTGAGATCGTGTCACTGCACTCCTGCCTGGGTGACAGAGTGAGACTCCATCTCAAAACAAAAACAAAAACAAAACACAAAAAAGAAAATTAAAAAATGTCAAAGTAGATCATATAATTCCATGAAGTTAAAAGTAAAGAAATGGAGAAAGTACATGCAGAATCGTTTTTCCATTGGTTTCAGGATTATAACCAGCAAAAACTCAACTAACATTTGGTCATACGATTTTATATTCCTGTTTTAGGAAAACAAAACTGTCAAGTGGGCTTCTAGGTGAGATTAGATTTTGGAGTCTGTGCCTCATACTAATATTCAGTGGTTTAGGTAAGCACTTCATGAAGTAAAAAGTAAGTAGTTTTGAGGTAGAAATGTAAATATATATATTTAAATTGACATATTTTGTTATCACAGATGATCTTGGGTTACCTCTTTTTCCTTCTCTGTGACTGTAGTTTCCTCTCTCCTCCCTTCCACTCTCCACATACACAATGAAAAAAAAGATAACTGTGTTTTGAATATGTTAATGTTTATGCTGAAGGGAAAGAGCAATCCGAAATGTCATGGAGATACTACGTCTGCATGGAATGAATATTGGGGTGGGGAGTCAGCGAGATATGACTGTGGAAGTTGACAGTGTGCAAGAGATGAAAAATAAAATGGAATGGAAGCTTTTGTTTGTGGGTTCAAAAAGTTCAGGCACAGTAGAGAGTTAGGAAAAATAGTAACCAGCTGTAGTAACCAGCTGGGGTAGAGGAAGGTAGGGATGTCATAAAAATCTGGGAAGGGATGAGAAAAGGGTGAAAGGATTTCATATGACAAACCCACAACTTCAAGTGGCTGTGTCATCAAGGCAGGTCATATAGAGGAGAGGATCGTATGGAGATAATGTCTGCCAGTGAAGGACCATTTACTCTTTTTAGTCCCTATCGTGATGCTGTGGTAGGCTCTGAGCTGAACAGTGAATAAGGCAGAGGACATGCTAGTGGACCCGGAGTGAAAGGATTTGATTCCTCAGGAATCTTCAACAGGATGAAACCACAGAGTTAGAAGCCTGTGGCTATGGAAAGAGTAGTTTCACATGGGATGGACTCATTGAGGGATGAACCAACTGAGAACATAACTAATGACTAGGGCCGTGATAAAGTGCTGAGAGTGGGAGTAGGATGTGAAGTTAGTAACTTAGGAGATTGAACAGAGAAGCTGGTCAAAAAGAAATGAATTTGTCTATATTGTATTTTATTCCTTGTTGTCTTTATATCCTGTGATAAAGCAATCATGGGTCAAAGGAGATTACAAAAGTAAAAATGAAAGTAAGGGCCCAGTATGGTGGCTCGCACCTGTAATCCCAGGGCTTTGGGAGGCTGAAGTGGGAGGATCACTTAAGGGTGGTAGTTCAAGACCAGCCTGGGCAACATGGAGAGACCCTGTCTCTAAAATAAAAATTAAAAATTAAAAAAGTGAAAGTAAGGAATGGTGTGATACTAGGAGTATGGTCTTCTGGAGTGATGATTCTCCTTATACTCCCATTGACTTTAAAATGAAAATACCCTTCCTCTCCTTTCTTTGTTCCTGTTATTCTTCCTCCTCCTCCTCCTCCTCCTTGTCCTCTTGCTTCTTCCTATGGTAGCTTTTCCTGAGAGGCTTCTGTTTGGGCAACAGTTCCAATCCCATTTTGTCACCCCCCATAAGTCTCCGCAGATACAGTCTATTTAAATGGTTTCTCCAAAGGGGTTGTGAAAGTGAAGGACCTCTAGATAGATTATGAGGGCTAATTTCTAGTAGTAGTAATGTAACAACAAATGTACTGTATTTTAGTTTCTGTCTTGACTTAATTTACTTACAACATTTAACAGACGTTTAGATGTCAGTAGCCTTATTGGCATCTCACTAAAACAGTGCTGGACTTTTCATAGATTCTGGTGAAACTTTTTTGGGTGTGTATGGGTTTGGCTGGGGAGATGGGATGGCAGAAGGCATTGGCTTTGCTTTGGGGATAGTTTTTAAGTTTTAGTTTTAGAAACAGGAAGAGCTGGTAGATAAGTGGTTCTTGGGATCTTTGCCCTGAAGCTCATAGAGTAATAAAGACTATGGCCTTGATCCATTGGCTAAGAAGCCAGTCAGCCAGTAGTTCAACCTGTGTCTCCTGAACTTAGGTTGTCGGTTCCATGCTCCCAAACTAAGTTTGTGTTACAGATCTTATTTACTTCTTATTTCTCTTTGAGAAGGTACTCTTAAAGTTTTCTAAAAATAACCTTAAGAGTAGTGTTGCTTCTATTACTTTATTTGTAATACTCTTTTGTAACATAACTTTAAGTTCACTTAATATATTGATGCATTCAGTCATTGATCTAAATTTAACGTTAGAAAACTGATTTACATAATGATAATTTGAGTGTCTTTCTTTTATATGTACATGCATTTTTTTTTCAGTGCCCAATCAGGAAGTTTTGAGATTTAACTTCTCTTTTTTTCTTTCTTAAATTTTCTGGTATTGTGAATTCCTTTGTTATTATTTTCTTATCTGGAATGGTGGCTATCATCATATTAAGGATTCTCCATAAAGATATTATCAGATATAATAAGATGAATTCTCCCATAAGTAAAAATGCATATGTTTGATTCAACAAATACTTAAGTGCCTATTCTGCCCAGTTTTCATCAATGTTATATTTCTACTTAAAGTATTGCACCTTGAATACAACACATTTTTTATGCCTAGTGATTTTGTATGTTATACCAAATCAGAAAGTACAGAGTTGTGTAAATTTTTTTAAAAGAACAGGGAGGTTTATTAAGAGTTGTTTATCATCAAGTTTTTGGTTATATCCTTTTTTATGTGTTTCTGAACTCAAAATGTCATTATTAAAGATTTTCATTGATTAGAAGTATGAGATAACAATATGAAACATTGCAAAATACTATAATTTAGGTTATACTGTTTATACTGTTTTGACTCTTGTGACCACTTGTGTATTGGTCAATTTTTAATTGCTGTAACATTGGTCAAGTTCCTTTTGTAGGTTAAATCATTTTGCTTTCTTCATGAAAAGTAAATCAGTTGTGTGTTTTATGTAATTAACACACTCCCTCGGATGCAAAACTTTGAGTAAGGGAGTGATTCATTTGTGTGGCAGGATCATGTACCTTCCAGACACCTGCTAAATTCATAATGAGCCATTGGTTTCCAGTTAGTCTGCCTTTAAAGGAAAATTCTGTTTCAACTAACTTTCAGAGCTCTTGTAACTTTCTGTCATAGTAACTTGTATGTTTGTTAGAGACTTTCTTATGTGTGGGAGGATGCCCAGCAGGAGTTTGGCTGGAAGATGATTCATGCAGTTGTTTTCAGGCCCCCAAAGAACGCAATGTTGCTGTCAGCCTTCCTGGGTCAAGGAACACAAATTTTGTTTGTTACCTTTATTACTTTAAATGAGTACACTCAGATATGTCTTAAACATTCATAGTAAGCTGCTGGCATATGTTAAACTTTGATTCCTTTGTACAAAGGGACTTGGAAAATTATACCCTAAAGTTAATGGAAATCTGTGTTTTATAGTATTTGCATTTCTGTCTTCTCAAATTAAGGATATTAGTCTAAGTATCTTCCTATATCAAGCACCTTCCATAGCTTCTTTAGTTCTGAATAGTTTACTGTAAACTCCAATATGTATATTCCTTGCTTTGCAAAATAATGCATTCTTAAAATCAGTACGTGAGTAGAATCATATTTTAAGTGGGCTAAGGGAGTTCATAATTTAAAAGCTAACATTTTGAAATGCTACAGCAAGCCTAAGTGCTGGTCTTTAAGTGTATAAATGGAATGGCATCTGTAGTGGGCTCACAATGGCTGATGAACCCTAGTGCCTTCATTTATAAACTAAAAATGGAGCTTGTCAGTTTTTGATAGCCAGAGTAGTGATTTTTGTAAACAAAGCTGCTGTAAAAAATGGCTCATTAGATGTTTCAGATGTCAATGATAATTTCAAAAATCAGCTTTCAGGGTTATATTTTCCTGAGACCAGTTCTCACTTTGATTTTTTTTCATTCCTCAGCTTGAATAAAAGGAAACAGAAGGAAATTTCTTTGGGAAAAAAAGAAGTGCTGTTTTTGGAGTGACTACCGAAGTGTGGGAAAGGGGGAGATATTCTGTGTAATTTTGATTTAGACAGTGAAATTAAGGCTAATTCAACTTATGAAAACTTACTTCCACTTACCTTGAATGGAAAATCAGACTTTTTCATTACGAAAAAGTGTCAAGTACTTAGCTAAGCAAATAACATTTGCTTGTAGCATCCCTTGCTTGTAGTACTCCCATTAGATAATTTCCTTGTGTGCTGTTTCATATAATGTCTTAATAAGGTTGTGCTTAATTTCTTATAAAGTCCTATGTACTTTGAGACTATTATTGTTGCTGGTTTTCTATTTCATTTTTGTGCCTTTAGGTCTGGCCTGCCTTGGTTTTCCTTCTCCTGCCAATGGAGGAGCTTTAATGACCTGTGCCATTGTGTTATGGGTCCTTCTGGGAACCCCTACCAGATATGTGTCTGCTGTAATGTATAAGAGTAAGCATTACAACTGTTACTATTCCAGGAAGTTGCTGTGTGAAATGTAGAAATTAAAAGGCTGTGAAGTAAAAAATAAAAAAAATTGCATGGGGGAATTTTAGCCGACTTATGAAAATGTAATTGTGCCTTGATTACTCTAAAGTATTTGTAAAGTGGACTAAATCAAGTTGCTAAAGTAACTATTCTGTTTTTTACTTCCTCAGCATTTAGAGGTGTTAAGTGGAAGACAAATGCCTTGCTGACAGCACTATTATGTCCGGGGTTAGTATCTCATGTTCTCTTTTCCCTATGCAATTATATGCTTCCTTATACTTCATCTTGGAAAAAAAAGTCATTGTATACTATAACAAAAAGTAGGAAGGACATGAATGACCATTGTGCTTTGTGTAGTCGCAGCATTCCCTTTCTGTTGTATCTACATTCTTTTTATTTTTTTGTACGTCTTAAGCTTTAATACAAAGAGATGGTGATGGTGGTGCAGTATTCAATTTTTTTTTTTTTTTGAGACAGGGTCTCACTCTGTCTCCCAGGCTGGAGTGCAGTGGCACAATCTCGGTTCACTGCAACCTCTGCCTCCCAGTCTCAAGTGGTCCTCCCACCTCAGCCTCCCTAGTAGCTGGGACTACAGGTGCACACCACCATGCCCAACTAACTTTTGTATTTTTAGTAGAGATGCGGTTTCACCATGTTGGCCAGGCTGATCTCGAACTCCTGACCTCAGGTGATTCACCTGCCTCAGCCTCCCAAAGTGCTGGGATTTACAGACATGAGCCACCACTCCCGGCCAGTATTCAATTTTGATCTTTGTTTTTGAAGCAGATTTCATAAATGTTTATCTCAGTTATACATTTTGCATTCCGTCATGCTAGAGTTGCAATTTATGCACGACATTTTGTTATTCTTGTTGCTGCCTTCAGTGATTATTTCTTCCTGTCTCACCTAGTTACTGCAGCGTCGTTAGTGACTGCAGTTTCAAGGTACAGTCATAGTCAAAGTGAGGGTAGGAGTGATGCTGTGCAGTGGCTGTGAGAGTAGCTTATCTAGTGTCGTAATTATATAGATGCAGAATCTGTAGCCAAACTACGAACTAAAGAGCAACTTGTTCTGGGTCTCACTTGAAGTCAGTAAAAGGGCCAGGCTGTATATAACTCAGTGTCCCCTCTCCTGCATCCTATCCATTCCTCTTCCTGCAATACTTCACTGATAAAGTGCTGAATTGCTTAGGGTTTTGTCTCCAAATTCCTTGATATGTTTTTGTCGTAGTCAGCTTGGATTGCCGTAACAAAACACCATAGACGGAGTGGCTTAAAAACAGGATGCTAGCATAGTTGGCTTCTGGTCAGAGCTCTCTTCTGGCTTGCAGATGGTTGCCTTTATCCCTGTGTCCTCACATGGCAGGGTGGGGAGAGAGAGAGAGAGAGAGAGAGAGAAGAGAGATAGAGATAGAGATAGAGCTGTCTCTACTTATAAGGGCACTATCCCATCATAGGGACCTACTTAGGTCTGAAAAGCCCCATCTCCAAGTATAATCACATTGGAGGTTAGGGCTTCAACATATGAATTTGTGGGGGGCGGGGGTTGGATGTGCACAATTCATTCCATAGCATGTTTCATTCATTCATAGAAAGAAAAAAATTGTCTCCTTGATATGTTTTGAAGGACAGTCTTTTTGTTTTGTTTTTAAGGAAGTAGTAATGAATTATATCTTAATTGTTATGTGGTACTTAACTATTTGTAACAAAATTTCCACGTCCTTAATGATGGAAGTGTATCATAATAGGAAAAGAGGTCCTACACTAAAAATTTTACAGAGTAAATTCAGTTACATGGACATGATACTGATTAGTGATAAAATGAGGGTAGATGAATTCATAATGCTCTGTAACTGAGTATAATGCCATCAATGATGCAATTCAGTGATATATTCAGTAGACTGATAATATTTATCTACACGTGGCTTATTTATCCCTAAACTCCATGGAAATAAATAAGATCGTTGAAAGATGAGTAAGCATATGTACAGAAAGAAAAAAACAGGTCAGTGATAGAATTGAACATTACAAAATTGCACATTAAATACATGTACCTCAGAATTTTTTTTTTTTTTTGAGACAGGGTCTCACAGTCACCCAGGCTGAAGAACAGTGGCCCAACCATGGCTCATTGCAGCCTCGACCTCCTGGGCTCAAGCGGGTCCTCCCATCTCAACCTTCCAAGTAGCTGAGACTACAGGTGTGCACCACCATGCCTGGCTAGTTTTTTAAGTTTTTGTAGAGAAAGTGTCTTGCAGTGTTGTCCAGGCTGGTCTTCAACTCCTGGCCTCAAGTGCTCCTCCTGCCTTGGCCTTCGAAAATATTGGGATTACAGACATGACACCACCATGCCTGGCCAGAATTTTTTTTTTTTTTAAGACGGAGTCTCGCTGTGTCACCCAGGCTGGAGTGCAGTGGCACAATCTCGGCTCACTGCAAGCTCCACCTCCCGGGTTCACGCCATTCTCCTGCCTCAGCCTTCCAAGTAGCTGGGACTACAGGCACCCACCACCACACCCAGCTATTTTTTTTGTATTTTCAGTAGAGACGGGGTTTCACCATGTTAGCCAGGATGGTCTCGATCTCCTGACCTCGTGATCCACCTGCCTCAGCCTCTCAAAGTGCTGGGATTACAGGCGTGAGCCACCACGCCCGGCCTTTTTTTAAAAATTATACTTTTGACTTACTTAAAATGAGCCTAATGCACCCACCACCCCCAATCTTGTAGAGCCATCTGCCTTTTCTATAACTTTTCAAGGGAATTAGAATGGGTGGTCTTTCCTGAGGTGTTTTTTTTTTTTTTGAGACGGAGTCTTGCTCTGTCGCCCAGGCTGGAGTGCAGTGGCGCCATCTCGGCTCACTGCAGCCTCCGCCTCCCAGGTTCAAGTGATTCTTCTGCCTCAGCCTCCCGAGTAGCTGGGATTACAGGCGTGTGCCACCACGCCTGGCTAATTTTTGTGTTTTTAGTAGAGGCGGGGTTTTGCCATGTTGGCCAGGCTGGTCTTGAACTCCTGACCTCAGGTGATCCACCCGCCTTGGCCTCCCAAAGTGCTGGGATTACAGGCGTGAGCCACTGCGCCCGGCCGAGGTGAACTTTTTAATATATTTATGTAAGTAACTGATGTCCTTGACATTTTTTCAAACGTTTATTACTTCAAGTTCAAGACTCAGATGAATCCATAACTGAATACGTTTGACAACAAAAGTGCCATTGTGCAAAAGTCATTATACTGGATTGTAATACAAAGAATAACACATGCAAGAATCAATCAGTAAACCATCTACTACTCTCTGCATTATTTACTCAACATCCTTATTGTGGGTTTTGCAGTTTTGTTTTGTTTTTATTCTTACTATATTTAAAGCACAATGCAAGGCATTGTGGAGGAAAGAAGTACAAATTGCTCCTGAAACTTTGCTTTCAAATAATTTATAATCTAGTGGGTTGTTGGGGCAGAAACAGGAGATAAGACATGTAAAATAGTGATAATTCTATTTCATACTAATTAGGAAGAGTTATCAGACAGTATGTTTAAAATGATGTAGAGTTTCAGGGGAGGAAAAGGTAATTTCCACTTTGGGGCTCCTGGGAAGGCTTTGTGGAGGTAATGATGCTTAATTTATGATTTGAAAGATACTTAGAACTTGGCTGCTTCTGTGCTTGATTCTATTCCCTTCCATTTCTTTCACAGGCTTGTTCAGTTCATTACTGCTCCTTTCTTGTGTATCTACTTTATCTCTCCACTGAGGCCCCTTTTTTCTGCTTATAAATATATTCGGCTCTTCCCTTTCTACCCCTTGGGCCCACCACTTAACGATTTTTAGAAATTTTTTTGTAAATTTAAAAATGATTATATATTTTATTCCTGAGATAATGTTGCAGTTGTCACATAATGCAAAGAACCACACGCAGACATGGTATTTAAATATATATTTATTTCAAAAATTCATTCTTTTTGGTGTACAATGCTTTGAGTTTTGACAAATACATAGAGTCGTGGAAGCACTACCACAATCCAGATGCTGAAAGATTCCATCAGTCTAAAACTTCCCTTGTGCTATCCCTTTGTAGTCAACCCCTTCCCCGACCTGAAACCCTGGCAGCTATGAATCTGTTCTCGACCCCTGGAGTTTTGCCTTTTTTAGTATGTCATATGAATAAGCCATAGAGTGAGTCAAATAGAACCCTTTGGATCTGGTTTATTTCACTTCTTACTTTTTATTACTGAGTAGTATTCCATTGTATGGGATGTGCCACAGTTTATGTATTCACCAGATGAAGAACATTTAGGTTATTGCCAGTTTTTGATGGTTATGAATAAATGTTGCCATAACTGCTGTAAAACATTCATAGAACAGGTTGTTACGTGAACTTAAGTTTTCATTTCTCTTGGGTAAATACTTAGGAGTGGAGTGGCTAGGTCATATGAAAAGTATGTTTGACTTTATAAGAAACTGCCTAGGCCGAGCGTGGTGGCTCATGCCTGTAATCCCAGCACTTTGGGAGGCCGAGGCGGGTGGATCACCTGAGGTCAGGAGTTCGAGACCAGCCTGGCCAACATGGTGAAACCCTGTCTCTACTAAAAATACAAAAACTAGCTGGGTGTGATGACTCATGCCTGTAATCCCAGCTACTCAGGAGGCTGTGGCAGGAGAATCGCTTGAATCCAAGAGGCGGAGGTTGCAGTGAACTGAGATCGTGCCACTGCACTCCAGCCTGGGTGATAAGAGCAAAACTCCATCTAAAAAACCGAAAGAAAGAAAGAAACAAACAAACAAACTGTCCAATTGTTTTTCAAAGTGGTTGTTACCATTTTACATTTCTACCAGCAATGTATGAGAATGCTAGTTTGTTCACATCATTGTCAGCACTTGGTATTGTCAGTTTTCTTTTTCTTTTACTCATTCGAATAGGTGTGTACTGGTATTTCATTGTGGTTTGAATTTGTATTTCTGTAATGACTAATGATGCTTAACATCTTTGCATGTTTTTATTTGCTATCCATGTCTCTTTGGTGAAGTGTCTGTTCAGATCTTTTGCTTGTTTTTTAATTGGGTAGTTTGTTTTCTTATTGAGTTTTGAGAGTTCTTTATATATTCTAGACAGAAGTCCTTTGTGAGATATGTGATTTGTGAATATTTTCTCAGTGCTTATCTTCTTAATATCTTAACAGGGTCTTTTGCAGAATGACAGGATTTAATTTGTATGAGTCCTATTTATCCATTTTTTTCATTTATGGATATGCTTTTTGTATTGTATTTAAGAATGCTGCCTAATCCAAGATCACGAAATTTTCTTCTATGTTTTCTTGTAAAAGATGCATAGTTTTATGTTTTATGTCTAGGCCTCTGATCCATTTTGACTTAATTTTTGGATATATGTGAGTTGTGGCTCAAAATTTTTTTAAATTTTGTTTATGGGTGCCCTGTGGTTTCAGTACTAATTGTAGAAAAGACCGTTCTTTTTCCATTGAATTACCTTGGCAACATTGTCAAAATCAATTGTCCATGTATGTTTGGCCAGTTTCTGGACTCTGTTCTGTTACATTGATCTATGTGTCTATCAGCTCACAAATACCAGACTGTCTTGATTGCTGAATTTTTTTTTTTTTGAGAAAGAGTCTCACTCTGTCACCCAGGCTGGAGTGCAGTGCCATGATCTCAGCTCACTGCAACCTCCACCTCCCGGATTCAAGCGATTCTCCTGCCTCAGCCTCCCAAAGTGCTGGGATTACAGGTGTGAGCCACTGCGCCCAGACTAATTACTAAAGTTTTTAACAAAATTTGACATTAGGTGGTGTGAGTCCTCTAACTTTGTTGATTTTTCTTTAAGATTGTTTTGGCTATTCTTGTTTATTTTCCTTTCCATATAAATTTTAGCATCAGCTTATTAATATGTACAAAAAAGTTCTGCTGGGATTTTGATTATAATTGCATTGAATCTATAGATCAATTTGTGGACTATTGATAGCTTCATAATATGAAGTCTTCCAATCAATGAGTACAGTATTTCTCTCCATTTATTTAGGTCCTCTTTAGTGTCTTTCATCAGCGTTTTGTAGCTCCAGCACGTATTTTGTTAGATTTATACCTACATATTTTTTTCTTTCTTTTCATTCTTTTCTTTTTTTGGTGCTATAAGTGTATTTTACAAAATGAATTCCAGTTATTCATTGCAGGCATATAGAAATATAATTGATTTCAACATGTTGCCCTTGTATCTTCTCACCTTGCTAAACTTACTGATTTGTTCTAGGAGCTTTGTTGCAGAGTCTTTGTGATTTTCTGTGTATGTAATTATGTCAGCTGTGAATGGAGACTGTTGTATTTCATCCTTTCCAATCTTGATGCCTTTGTTGATGTTGCCATATAGCACTGGCTAGACCTCGAATATGATGTTGAAAAGTGGTAAGAATGGATATCTTTGCCTTGTTCCTGATCTCAGAGGGAAAGCATCTAGTCTTTTATGACTAAGTATGTTAGCTGAGAGTTTCTCATATATGAATTCTGTCAGGTTGAGGATGTTTCTTTCTATTCTTCCTTTGCTGAGAACTTTTTATCAGTAATAGATTTTGGATTTTGTCAGATGCTTTTTCTGCATTTATTGAGATGATCAAATGGTTTTCTTTTTTTTAGTTTATTAATTTGGTGAATTACATTGATTTGATTTATATTTTTGACCAGTTGTGCATTCCCAGGATTAATTTCAATGCTTGTTACCATTAAATTTTCAAGAAAACCCTAAAGTTAATATTACAAGAAGTGGTACTTGAAGGTATGTAATATAATATAAATACAAGTAAAATGCTCTGAGTAGCCTTGTCATGGTTTTTATTCTTTTTATATATGGCTAGATTCGGTTTGCTAATGCACATAGTCCCTGACTTATGATAGTTTGACTTATGATTTTTCGATATTATGATGCTGTGAAAGCAATATGCTTACAGTAGAAATTGTGAAAGCAATATGCTTACAGTAGAAATCGTACTTTGAGTTTTGAATTTTGATCTTTTCCTGGGCTAGCAATAAGCTGTATGATACTGTCTTGTAATGCTGGGCAATAGCAGCGAGCTGCGGCTTCCAGTCAGCCACACAACATGAGGGCAAGCAACAGACACTCTACAGTGTACCGTGTTGCTAGCATTTTTGGATGTTGTGTTTTGTGTTTTTGCATCCCATCATGTCTACAAAATGTCCATGCTAGTCAAAGCTATGATGTTTGGTAGGTTAGGTGTATTAGATGCATTTTTTTTTTTTTGAGACAGAGTCTCGCTCTGTCACCCAGGCTGGAGTGCAGTGGCGCGATCTCGGGTCACTGCAAGCTCCACCTCTCGGGTTCACACCATTCTCCTGCCTCAGCCTCTCCGAGTAGCTGGGACTACAGGTGCCCGCCACCACGCCTGGCTAATTTTTTTGTATTTTTAATAGAGACGGGGTTTCACCGTGGTCTCGATCTCCTGACCTCGTAATCCGCCCGCCTCGGCCTCCCAAAGTGCTGGGATTACAAGCGTGAGCCACCGCGCCTGGCCTAGATGCATTTTCAACTTATGATATTTTCAACTTACAGTGGGTTTACTGGGATGTAACACAGTTGTAAATCAAGGAACATCTGTATTTGTTGAGGACTCCTGACCTGTCCTCTAAATTTCTCATTTTTTTCTCTTGTAATTTTTATCTCTGTATTTTTGCTCTACTTTCTAGATTTTGAATTTTTATATTGATTTTTGTCGTTATTGCCATTAGATTTTAGCTCCCTAGAGCTCTTTTTTAATCTCCTTCCCTCCCTCCCTCCCTCCCTCCCTTCCCTCCCTCCTTCCTTCCTTCCTCTCTCTCTCTTTCTTTCTTTCTTTCTTTGCTTCTTTTTCTTTTTCTTTTTCTTTTTTTTTTTCAGAATCTGGCCCCATCACCCAGGCTGGAGTGCAGTGTTGTGATTTCTGCTCACTGAAACCTCCACCTGCCAGGTTGAAGATATTCTTATGCCTCAGCCTCCAGAGTAGCTGGGATTACAGGCTTGTGCCACCATGCCTGGCTAAGTTTTTTGTATTTTTAATAGAGACAGGGTCTCACTATGTTGCCCAGGCTGATTTTGAACTCTTGGCCTCCAGTGATCTGCCTACCTCAGCCTCCCAAAGTGCTGGGATTACAGGCATGAGCCACTGCGCCTGGCCTTGTTTTCTTAATGTTCCTTTAAAAAAGCATCTTGTCAGTGTTCCATGAGTGTAGTATCATATTTTACCTCTCTTGGGTTACTAATGATAAGTATTTTTTCTCAGTGAATAGTATCATTTTCTTCAGACTGACTTTCTCTTTTTGTTTTCATTTCTATCTTTCATGCTACAGGATTTCCTCAAACGTCTGGCAATGGCTGGTTATATGTACGCATATGATGAAAAGTGTGAGAATAAAATACAAAATGAATGTTATGAGTGTGTAGGGAAGCTTATAGACTTGGAGCTTCAATGTTTGCTGATCTAGGTGCACTGTTTTTAGTGGACCTTCTTCTGTCAATATCTTTAGGGTTTAAGCCTTGAGATAGTAACTTTTCCCAGAGAAGACCTGGAAATTCTAATCTCCTGGATGAAGGGTTAATGTCTGGCTGTCAGCATTCTGGGAGGTGTCTAGGGGAAAGGAGCCAAGTGTCTTGACATGTGCCATGTAGCTGCATATAGTACCCAAGCCCTTAATCATGTCTGATGTTCTCCAACCTGGAGAATAAACCTCCAGATACATGCTGTAGTTAGAGTGAGGGAGATGATAGATGTATCTACTTCTCAAAAAACTTTCACAAAATTCTCTTCCATTAGTCACCCCACCACACTTTACTCACAGATTACCTGTTGCTTCCAGTTTCTGAGCTTTTTGTGGATTCTACAGTGTAAATTGGGTTGCCTCTCAGCTTTCTCCACTGCCTGCAATAGTTTCTGGCTTCCTTTTATTTTTTTCTGCTATCTGCTCTCCTGTTCTCCCTGTCTGTGAAGATTTTTTTAAAAAATACTTTTTATAATTTTCCTGTGGTTTCAGAAGAAAGATTAAAGATATGTGTATTCAGTCAGCCATGTTAGCCTAGAATTCTCTATTTTCATGTTGATTTTTCCACCTATAATAATAAATTGTTGTGATAGAACATTTAGAGATGCAGAAAAGCATGAAGATTAAAATAATAATCCCCTACAGTCCCATCTTTTTGAGTGAACTGGTGTTGACCTTCTGTTATGTTTCCAGTCTTTTTTCTGTGCATGTAAATTATGATCACATAATGTATACATTTTTTTTCCAGCTTTATTCACTTAATAATGTGTTGTTAAATGTTAGGTCTCAATATTTTAGGTAATCATTGGAAATTCTCTGATATCATTTTTAACAACCACAGGTATTCTATTGTATTGATAATAATAATTCACCCTTATATAGTACTTAACTATATGTCAGATATTGTTCTAAATGCTTTGCAAATACTAACCTATTTAATCTTCCCATCAACACTATGAGGTAGATATTATTGTTATTATCCCATTTTGCAGATGAGGAAATAAGGCACAGAGTAGTATAGTAACTTGCCCAGGTTCACTCAGCTAGTAAGTGGTAGAGTCAGAATTCAGATTCAGCTGGGCATGGTGGCTCACACCTGTAATCCCAGCAGTTTGGTAGGCCGAGGTGGGTGGATCAGGGATTGAGCCCAGAAGTTTCAAACCAGCCTGGGCAACATGGCAAAACTCTGTCTTTACAAAAAATACAAAAAAATTAGTGAGTGTGGTGGCATGCGCCTATCTATAGTCCCAGCTACTTGAGAGGCTGAGGCAAGACAGTCACTTGAGCACAGGAGGAGGAGGTTGCAGTGAGCTGAGACTGCGCCACTGCACTCCAGCCTGGGCGAAAGAGCGACACCTTGTCTCCAATAAATAAATAAATAAATAAGAATTCAAATTTAAGCAGTCTGGCTTGAGAGTCTGTTCTCTTAATCATGATACCAGACAATGCTTCTATAATTTGTGCAATCATTTATTTTTTACGCATTGTTAGAAAATGTAGGTTGTTTGTATTTTATGTTAATTATAGATTATGCTTGGACAAGTGTCTTTTTGTGTCAGGTTTTGTGCACTTCAGTTTATTTGCTATTGTCCTTCTACATCCTTTCATGTTCCTGTCCCATATCTCTTCCTTTCCCAATCATCTCTCTTTATTTTTATGACCCATTCTTCTTAATACTGGCAGTTTGGATCTCTCTTTTGAAAAGCATTCCTGAAAGTTGACAGCTGACCTTTCTTCTTGTCAAATTCATTGCATTCGTTCCTAGTCTCCTTGATCAGTCTGTAACATTTGACAGACTATTAGCTACACTCATTTTTTTTTTTCTTTTGAGATGGAGTTTTGCTCTTGTTGCCCAGGCTGGAGTGCAATGGTGGGATTTTGGTTCACTGCAATCTCTGCCTCTCGGGTTCAAGGGATTCTCCTGCCTCAGTCTCCCGAGTAGCTGGGATTACAGGCATGTGCCACCACGCCTGGCTAATTTTGTATTTTTAGTAGAGATGAGGTTTCACCATGTTGGTCAGGCTGGTCTCGAACTCCTGACCTCAGGTGATCTGCCTGCCTCGGCCTCCCAAAGTGCTGGGATTACAAGCGTGAGCCACCGTGCCTGGCCAGCTACACTCATCTTTATGAAAAGTTCTTCTCTTCCACTATTCTTGTCATTGTGCTAATCTAGTTCTTCCACCTCTTTTTTCCTTCTCTTAACTCCCTTCTGTCATCCTCCTATCAAATATGAACCTTCTTCCTAGTTATATCCTCACCTGTAGGTTCTTCTCTTTCCTTCCTCTCCCTCTTTCTCCTTCTTTTCCTCCATCTTCTTCCTCTCTCCTCTTCCTCTTTTTCTTGATTTCTGCATTCTCTCCCCTTGAGTGATGGCATCCATTTTCATGATCAGTTTCAAGTACTATGTCTTTATAACTGAATTTATTTCTTTATATTTATCAAACAAGTTCTCTCACATGAAGTTCTTGTTTTTGTTTATATTATCAGCACTGTTTTCGTCACGTAAGCTAAAAACTGCATTCATTCTTAGTTTTACCCTTACTCTTTATTCTTCTAAAACGTTTATATATCATTCACATACCATAAAATTCACCCTTTAAAAGCCTACAATTCAGTGGTTTTTAGTATAGTCACAAAGTTATGAAACTGTCACCAGTATCCTAATTCCAGAACATTTCATGACCCTCAAAAGAAACCCTGTTCGTGAGAACACATGGACACAGGAAAAGGAACAATACACACTGGGGCCTGTTGGGGGGTGAGGTGGGGGGCGGGAGAGCATTAGGAAAAATAGCTAATGCATGCTGGGTTTAATACCTAGGTGATGGGCTGATAGGTTTATCAAACCACCATGGCTCATGTTTACTTATGTAACAAACCTGCACATATACCCTGGAACTTGAAATAAAAATAAAAAAAAACCCTGTTCTTATTAGCAGACACTCCCCGTTCTCCCATCCCCTTGGCTGTGAATTTACTAATCTATTTTCTATCTCTGTGGACTTGCCTATTCTGGGCACTTAATATAAATGAATCATGAAGCATGTGATATTTTGTGTCTGAGTTCTTTCACTTAGGATAGTGTTTTCAAAGTTCATTCATACTGTAGCATGTATCAGTACTTCATTCCTTTTTATGATTAAATAATATTCCTTTGTACGGATGTACCACCTTTTGTTTGATGGACATCTGGGCTATTTTTAACTTTTGGATATTTTGAATTACACTGCTATAAACATTTTTTTTTTTTTTTGAGACAGTCTCACTCTGTTGCCTAGGCTGGAGTGCAGTGGTGCAATCTCGGCTCACCACAACCTCCACCTCCTGGGTTCAAGTGATTCTCCTGCCTCAGCCTCCTGAATAGCTGGGAATATAGGCACATGCCATCATGTCTGGCTAATTTTTGTATTTTTAGTAGAGACAGGGTTTCACTGTGTTGGCCAGGCTGGTCTCAAACTCCTGACCTCGTGATCTGCCCGCCTTGTCCTCTCAAAGTGCTGGGATTACAGGAGTGAGCCACTGCGCCCAGCCTATAAACATTTTTGTAGAATTTTTATTTTTTATTATTTTATTTTTTTTTTATTATTATACTTTAGGTTTTAGGGTACATGTGCACAATGTGCAGGTTTGTTACATATGTATCCATGTGCCATGTTGTTTTGCTGCACCCATTAACTCCTCATTTAGCATTAGGTATATCTCCTAATGCTGTCCCTCCCCCCTCCCCCCACCCCACAACAGTACCCGGAGTGTGATGTTCCCCTTCCTGTGTCCATGAGTTCTCATTGTTCAATTCCCACCTATGAGTGAGAACATGCGGTGTTTGGTTTTTTTGTCCTTGCGATGGTTTACTGAGAATGATGTTTTCCAGTTTCATCCATGTCCCTACAAAGGACATGAACTCATCATTTTTTATGGCTGCATAGTATTCCATGGTGTATATGTGCCACATCTTCTTTTTTTTTTTTCTCTTTTTTTTTTAATTAATTTTTTTTGCATACAAAAACAATAAACATTTTCTAAAAATACATACAAACAAAAAGATGCGTATCAAACATATTAGGAAGGTTGCACATGGGAAGTTGGGGAATAGAAATGGGGGGTGGGAGTTAAAATAAATGAGAGAGGGACTTTATATGGATCAGTGATAATAACTCAATCCTCTATTTGACAAAGAAGAGGGAGAAGGAAGAGGAAGAAAAAGAAAGTGGGATAAAGGATCAGAAAGGGAGGAAAATAGAAAAAATTAGAGTATGACTCCAGGGTAGACCTGTTTTGTTGTCACTGAGTTGGTTGGTTGGTTTGTCTGTTGTATTCTTCATGTTTCGCCAAGTTGGCCAGACTGGTCTCGAACTCCTAGCCCGAAGTGATCAACCCGCCTCGCCCCCCAGAGTGCCGGGACCACAGGCGTGAGCCACCACGTCCAGCCCCCACATTGCTTCTGGCCTCCGTGGTAGACCTCCCAGACGGAGCGGCCAGGCAGAGGAGCTCCTCACTTCTACCCAGACACGGGGCGGCCAGGCAGAGGAGCTCCTCACTTCCCAGACGGGGCGGCCAGGCGGAGACGCTCCTCACCTCTTCCCAGACGATAGGTGGCCCGGCAGAGGCGCTCCTCACTTCCCAGACGATGGGTGGCCGGGCAGAGGCGCTCCTCACTTCTTCCCGGACGGGGCGGCCGGGCAGAGGTGCTCCTCACTTCCCAGACGATGGGTGGCCGGGCAGAGGCACTCCTCACTTCCCAGACGGGGCGGCCGGGCAGAGGCGCTCCTCACTTCCCAAACGGGGCGGCCGGGCAGAGGCTCTCCTCACTTCCCAGATGGTGGGTGGCCGGGCCGAGGCGCTCCTCACTTCCCAGACGATGGGTGGCCGGGCAGAGGCGCTCCTCACCTCCCAGATGGGGCGGCCGGGCAGAGGCGCTCCTCACTTCTTCCTGGATGGGGCGGCCAGGCAGAGGCGCTCCTCACTTCTTCCCGGACGGGGCGCCCGGGCAGAGGCGCTCCTCGTTTCTTCCCGGACAGGGCGGCCGGGCAGAGGCGCTCCTCACTTCCCAGACGGGGTGGCCGGGCAGAGGCACTCCTCACTTCCCAGACGGTGGGTGGCCGGGCAGAGGCGCTCCTCACTTCCCAGACGATGGGTGGCCGGGCAGAGGCGCTCCTCACCTCCCAGATGGGGCGGCCAGGCAGAGGCGCTCCTCACTTTTTCCCGGATGGGGCGCCCGGGCAGAGGCGCTCCTCATTTCTTCCCGGACGGAGCGGCCGGGCAGAGGCGCTCCTCACTTCTTCCCGGACGGGGCGCCCGGGCAGAGGCGTTCCTCACTTCTTCCCGGACGGGGCGACGGGGCAGAGGCGCTCCTCACTTCTTCCCGGATGGGGTGACCGGGTAGAGGCGCTCCTCACTTCTTTCCAGACGGGGCGGCCGGGCAGAGGCGCTGCTCACTTCCCAGACGATGGGTGGCCGGGCAGAGGCGCTCCTCACTTCCCAGACGGGGTGGCCGGGCAGAGGCGCTGCTCACTTCCCAGACGATGGGTGGCCGGGCAGAGGCGCTCCTCACTTCCCAGACGATGGGTGGCCGGGCAGAGGCACTCCTCACTTCCCAGACGGGGCGGCCGGGCAGAGGCGCTCCTCACTTCCCAAACGGGGCGGCCGGGCAGAGGCTCTCCTCACTTCCCAGATGGTGGGTGGCCGGGCAGAGGCGCTCCTCACTTCCCAGACGATGGGTGGCCGGGCAGAGGCGCTCCTCACCTCCCAGATGGGGCGGCCGGGCAGAGGCGCTCCTCACTTCTTCCCGGATGGGGCGGCCGGGCAGAGGCGCTCCTCACTTCTTCCCGGACGGGGCGCCCGGGCAGAGGCGCTCCTCGTTTCTTCCCGGACGGGGCGGCCGGGCAGAGGCGCTCCTCACTTCCCAGACGGGGCAGCCGGGCAGAGGCACTCCTCACTTCCCAGACGGTGGGTGGCCGGGCAGAGGCGCTCCTCACTTCCCAGACGATGGGTGGCCGGGCAGAGGCGCTCCTCACCTCCCAGATGGGGCGGCCAGGCAAAGGTGCTCCTCACTTTTTCCTGGATGGGGCGCCCGGGCAGAGGCGCTCCTCATTTCTTCCCGGACGGAGCGGCCGGGCAGAGGCGCTCCTCACTTCTTCCCGGACGGGGCGCCCGGGCAGAGGCGCTCCTCACTTCTTCCCGGACGGGGCGACTGGGCAGAGGCGCTCCTCACTTCTTCCCGGATGGGGCGACCGGGCAGAGGCGCTCCTCACTTCTTTCCGGACGGGGCGGCCGGGCAGAGGCGCTGCTCACTTCCCAGACGATGGGTGGCTGGGCAGAGGCGCTCCTCACTTCCCAGACGGGGTGGCCGGGCAGAGGCGCTGCTCACTTCCCAGATGATGGGTGGCCGGGCAGAGGCGCTCCTCACTTCTTCCCGGAGGGGGCGGCCGGGCAGAGGCGCTCCTCACTTCTTCCCGGACGGGGCGGCCGGGCAGAGGCGCTCCTCACTTCTTCCCGGACGGGGCGCCCGGGCAGAGGCGCTCCTCACTTCTTCCCGGACGGGGCGGCCGGGCAGAGGCGCTCCTCACTTCTTCCCGGACGGGGCGGCCGGGCAGAGGCGCTCCTCACTTCTTCCTGGACGGGGCGGCCGGGCAGAGGCGCTCCTCACTTCCCGGACGGGGCGGCCGGGCAGAGGCGCTCCTCACTTCCCAGACGGGGCGGCCGGGCAGAGGCGTTCCTCACTTCCCAGACGGTGGGTGGCCGGGCAGAGGCGCTCCTCACTTCCCAGACGATGGGTGGCCGGGCAGAGGCGCTCCTCACTTCTTCCCGGACGGGGCGGCCGGGCAGAGGCACTCCTCACTTCTTCCCGGACGGGGCGGCCGGGCAGAGGCGCTCCTCACTTCTTCCCGGACGGGGCGGCCGGGCAGAGGCGCTCCTCACTTCTTCCTGGACGGGGCGGCCGGGCAGAGGCGCTCCTCACTTCCCGGACGGGGCGGCCGGGCAGAGGCGCTCCTCACTTCCCAGACGGGGCGGCCGGGCAGAGGCGCTCCTCACTTCCCAGACGGTGGGTGGCCGGGCAGAGGCGCTCCTCACTTCCCAGACGATGGGTGGCCGGGCAGAGGCGCTCCTCACTTCTTCCCGGATGGGGCGGCCAGGCAGAGGCACTCCTCACTTCTTCCCGGATGGGGCGCCCGGGCAGAGGCGCTCCTCATTTCTTCCCGGACGGGGCGGCCGGGCAGAGGCGCTCCTCACTTCCCAGACGGGGCGGCTGGGCAGAGGCGCTCCTCACTTCTTCCCGGACGGGGCGGCCGGGCAGAGGCGCTCCTCATTTCTTCCCGGACGGGGCGGCCGGGCAGAGGCGCTCCTCACTTCTTCCCGGACGGGGCGGCCGGGCAGAGGCGCTCCTCATTTCTTCCCGGACGGGGCGGCCGGGCAGAGGCGCTCCTCACTTCTTCCCGGACGGGGCGGCCGGGCAGAGGCGCTCCTCACTTCTTCCCGGACGGGGCGGCCGGGCAGAGGCGCTCCTCACTTTCTCCCGGACGGGGCGGCCGGGCAGAGGCGCTCCTCACCTCCCAGACGATGGGAGGCCGGGCAGAGGCGCTCCTCACTTCCCAGACGATGGGTGGCCGGGCAGAGGCGCTCCTCACTTCCCAGACGGGGTGGCCGGGCAGAGGCGCTCCTCCCTTCCCAGACGATGGGTGGCCGGGCAGAGGCGCTCCTCACTTCCCAGACGATGGGTGGCCGGGCAGAGGTGCTCCTCACTACCCAGACGGGGCGGCCGGGCAGAGGCGCTCCTCACTTCCCAGACGGTGGGTGGCCGGGCAGAGGTGCTCCTCACTTCCCAGACGGTGGGTGGCCGGGCAGAGGCGCTCCTCACTTCCCAGACGGTGGGTGGCCGGGCAGAGGCGCTCCTCACTTCCCAGACGATGGGTGGCCGGGCAGAGGCGCTCCTCACTTCCCAGACGATGGGTGGCCGGGCAGAGGCGCTCACTTCCCAGACGGGGCGGCCGGGCAGAGGCGCTCCTCACTTCCCAGACGGGGCGGCCGGGCAGAGGCGCTCCCCACCTCCCAGATGGGGCGGCGGCCGGGCAGAGGCACTCCCCACCTCCCAGATGGGGCGGCGGCCAAGCAGGGGCTGCAATCCCAGCACGCTGGTAGGCCAAGGCAGGCGGCTGGGGGGCAGAGGCTGCCGCGAGGCCAGACCACGCCACCGCACTCCAGCCCGGGCAACACCGAGCACTGGGTGAGCGAGACTCCGTCTGTAGTCCCAGTACCTCGGGAGGCTGAGGCGGGCAGAGCACTCGGCATCAGGAGCTGGCGACCAGCGTGGCCAAGATGGCGAACGCGTGCGTGCAGCGAAAGGAGAAAAGGCAGGGAGTGGTCGCGCGGGCCGGCAGTCCCAGGCAGTCCGCGGCGCGGGCAGCAGCAAGCGGAGTAGATTGTAGCCTGGGCCAGAGAGGGAAAGAGAAGAAAGAAAAGAAAAGAAAAGAAAAGAAAAGAAAGAGAGAAAGAAAAGAAAGAAGGAAAGAAAGGAAGGAAGGAAGGAAGGACGGAAGGAAGGAAGGAAGGAAGCGAGTCTCGCTCTCTTCAAGGCTAGAGTGCAGTGGCGCCATCTCAGCTCACTGCAACCTCCATCTCCTGGGTTGAAGCAATTCTCCTGCCTCAGCCTCCTGAGTAGCTGGGACTACAAGTGCACACCACCACACCAGGCTTTTTCTATTTTTAGTAGAGATGGGTTTTCACCATGTTGGCCAGGCTGGTCTAGAACTCCTGACCTCTGGTGATCTGTCCACCTCGGCCTCCCAAAGTATGTAATTCCCTTTAGAATGCTGCCTGTAGGGCAGTGTTACAGAATAGGTAAAATGATAGGAAATGTGAGGCAGGAGAGGATATGGCCACAGCGTGTTTTGTGGTGTCAGATAGTCCCAGGTTTGAAATCCAGTTCTACCACTTACCAGCTAAATCACCTTGGGCAAGTTTCTTCATTCATTCACTCAACAAGTATTTAGTGCATATCTGGGTGCCAGGCACTGTTCTAGGCACCAAGAATAGAGTGGCAAAAAGGACAAAGTCTCTCCCTTCATGCAGCTTACTCTTTAGTTACCTAATATCTCCAAGCCTAAGCTTCTACTTCTGTAATATGGTATAACCAACTTCACAGAGCGGTTGTGAAGATTAAATAATGCACATAAATAATGTCTTATGAATAAAACCTTCTGAATAACGTATATTAGTAAACAAAGCCAGTGGCACTGAGTAAATAATGAATGTGAGTGAAATTTAATACATCATTTGCCTCTCATCCTGTTAACAATCAATTCCAAATGCCAGTCTCCATATGTAGGCCAGGTGTGAAGGACAGAGGAAGTATGAGAAAAGACATGAACAGAAAAGGTGGGGGCAAGGAGGGACAACGAGGACTCAACCTTACCTTCTTTTCAACACCTCCCTCTTCTCTATGCGATTGAACAGTTCTTGCTCTCTCTCTTTCTCTGTCATCTGTTCCAAACGGGCCCTGTCTTCCTCATCTCCCATGAGGTCTTCTCCATAGCCATCATGGAACTCTTCATCTTCTGAGGAAGAGTCTGAATCTGAACTGGAAGAGGAGCTGTTGCTGTCAGAGTCTGACACTTCACCTTCCTCAGGGGCTGAGCTCTCAGCTGAACTGTCTTTGTCTGAACTGCCTGAGGAGGCAGTTTTGTTGGCCTGTTTCTTCATGGTTCCTTTCTTCTCTATTTTTCTGGCTTTTCCTTTCTTCTTATTTTTATTGCTCCCAAATGTCCACTCATCGTCACTGTCAGACGTCTCCGAGTCTGACGAGGCTGCAGGCTGACTCACAGGCGGCTCCTTCTCCTCAGAGTCACTGCGCTTTCGCTTTGCCAGGGACAAGAGCTCCTGATCCAGGTTCTCGTCGCTGCCGCTGTCCTCTGTGTCCGAGTCGATCACGACGCGGCCTTTCCGCTTCTTTACCATGGTGGTCCCGCGGCTCCCACGCCGGCCGCCGCCCGGACTCCCCTCTTGCCTGCCTGCCAGTGGGACCGCCACTGCCGCCGTCGCCGCCGCTGCTCGACCCACACAAAGGCGACCCTGTGCCACATCTTCTTAATCCAGTCTATCGTAGTTGGACATTTGGGTTGGTTCCAAGTCTTTGCTATTGTGAATAGTGCCGCAATAAACATACGTGTGCATGTGTCTTTATAGCAGCATGATTTATAGTCCTTTGGGTATATACCCAGTAATGGGATGGCTGGGTCAAATGGTATTTCTAGTTCTAGATCCCTGAGGAATCGCCACACTGACTTCCACAATGGTTGAACTAGTTGACAGTCCCACCAACAGTGTAAAAGTGTTCCTATTTCTCCACATCCTCTCCAGCACCTGTTGTTTCCTGACTTTTTAATGATCGCCATTCTAACTGGTGTGAGATGGTATCTCACTGTGGTTTTGACTTGCATTTCTCTGATGGCCAGTGATGATGAGCATTTTTTCATGTGTTTTTTGGCTGCATAAATGTCTTCTTTTGAGACGTGTCCGTTCATGTCCTTTGCCCACTTTTTGATGGGGTTGTTTGTTTTTTTCTTGTAAATTTGTTTGAGTTCATTGTAGATTCTGGATATTAGCCCTTTGTCAGATGAGTAGGTTGCAAAAATTTTCTCCCATTCTATAGGTTGCCTGTTCACTCTGATGGTAGTTTCTTTTTCTGTGCGGAAGCTCTTTAGTTTAATCAGATCCCATTTGTCAATTTTGGCTTTTGTTGCCATTGCTTTTGGTGTTTTAGACATGAAGTCCTTGCCCACGCCTATGTCCTGAATGGTATTGCCTAGGTTTTCTTGTAGGATTTTAATGGTTTTAGGTCTAGCATTTAAGTCTTTAATCCATCTTGAATTAATTTTTGTATAAGGTGTAAGGAAGGGATCCAGTTTCAGCTTTCTACATATGGCCAGCCAGTTTTCCCAGCACCATTTATTAAATAGGGAATCCTTTCCCCATTTCTTGTTTTTGTCAGGTTTGTCAAAGATCAGATAGTTGTAGATATGCGGCATCATTTCTGAGGGCTCTGTTCTGTTCCATTGATCTATGTCCCTGCTGTGGTACCAGTACCATGCTGTTTTGGTTACTGTAGCCTTGTAGTATAGTTTAAAGTCAGGTAGCGTGATGCCTCCAGCTTTGTTCTTTTGGCTTAGGATTGACTTGGTGATGCGGGGCTCTTTTTTCGTTCCATATGAACTTTAAAGTAGTTTTTTCCAATTCTGTGAAGAAAGTCATTGGTAGCTTGATGGGGATGGCATTGAATCTATAAATTACCTTGGGCAGTATGGCCATTTTCACGATATTGATTCTTCCTATCCATGAGCATGGGATGTTCTTCCATTTGTTGTATTTCCTTGAGCAGTGGTTTGTAGTTCTCCTTGAAGAGGTCCTTCACATCCCTTGTAAGTTGGATTCCTAGGTATTTTATTCTCTTTGAAGCAATTGTGAATGGGAGTTCACTCATGATTTGGCTCTCTGTTTGTCTGTTATTGGTGTATAAGAATGCTTGTGATTTTTGTACACTGATTTTGTATCCTGAGACTTTGCTGAAGTTGCTTATCAGCTTAAGGAGATTTTGGGCTGAGACGATGGGGTTTTCTAGATACACAATCATGTCATCTGCAAACAGGGACAATTTGACTTCCTCTTTTCCTAATTGAATACCCTTTATTTCCTTCTCCTGCCTGATTGCTCTGGCCAGAACTTCCAGCACTATGTTGAATAGGAGTGGTGAGAGGGAGCATCCCTGTCTTGTGCCAGTTTTCAAAGGGAATGCTTCCAGTTTTTGCCCATTCAGTATGATATTGGCTGTGGGTTTGTCATAGATAGCTCCTATTATTTTGAGATATGTCCCATCAATACCTAATTTCTTGAGAGTTTTTAGCAGGAAGCGTTGTTGAATTTTGTCAAAGGCCTTTTCTGCATCTATTGAGATAATCATGTGGTTTTTGTCGTTGATTCTGTTTATATGCTGGATTACATTTATTGATTTGCGTATGTTGAACCAGCCTTGCATCCCAGGGATGAAGCCCACTTGATCATGGTGGATAAGCTTTTTGATGTGCTGCTGGATTCTGTTTGCCAGTATTTTATTGAGGATTTTTGCATCAATGTTCATCAAGGATATTGGTCTGAAATTCTCTTTTTTGGTTATGTCTCTGCCAGGCTTTGGTATCCGGACGATGCTGGCTTCATAAAATGTGTTAGGGAGGATTCCCTCTTCTTCTATCGATTGGAATAGTTTCAGAAGGAATGGTACCAGTTCCTCCTTGTACCTCTGGTAGAATTCGGCTGTGAATCCATCAGGTCCTGGACTCTTTTTGTTTGGTAAGCTATTGATTATTGCCACAATTTCAGAACCTGTTATTGGTCTATTCAGAGATTCAACTTCTTCCTGGTTTAGTCTTGGGAGGGTGTATTTGTCGAGGAATTTATCCATTTCTTCTAGATTTTCTAGTTTATTTGCATAGAGGTGTTTGTAGTATTCTCTGATGGTAGATTGTATTTCTGTGGGATCGGTGGTGATATCCCCTTTTTCATTTTTTATTGCATCTATTTGATTCTTCTCTCTTTTCCTCTTTATTAGTCTTGCTAGCAGTCTATCAATTTTGTTGATCTTTTCAAAACACCAGCTCCTGGGTTCATTAATTTTTAGAAGGGTTATTTGTGTCTGTATTTCCTTCAGTTCTGCTCTGATTTTAGTTATTTCTAGCCTTCTGCTAGCTTTTGAATGTGTTTGCTCTTGCTTTTCTAGTTCTTTTAATTGTGATGTTAGGGTGTCAATTTTGGATCTTTCCTGCTTTCTCTTGTGGGCATTTAGTGCTATAAATTTCCCTCTACACACTGCTTTGAATGTGTCCCAGAAATTCTGGTATGTTGTGTCTTTGTTCTCATTGGTTTCAAAGAACATCTTCATTTCTGCCTCATTTCATTATGTACCCAATAGTCATTCAGGAGCAGGTTGTTCGGTTTCCATGTAGTTGAGCGGTTTTGAGTGAGTTTCTTAATCCTGAGTTCTAGTTTGATTGCACTGTGGTCTGAGAGACAGTTTGTTATAATTTCTGTTCTTTTACATTTGCTGAGGAGAGCTTTACTTCCAACTGTGTGGTCAATTTTGGAATAGGTGTGTGGTGCTGAAAAAAATGTATATTCTGTTGATTTGTGGTGGAGAGTTCTGTAGATGTCTATTAGGTCCACTTTGTGCAGAGCTGAGTTCGATTCCTGGATATCCTTGTTAACTTTCTGTCTCGTTAATCTGTCTAATGTTGACAGTGGGGTGTTAAAATCTCCCATTATTATTGTGTGGGAGTTTAGGTCCCTTTGTAGGTCACTCAGGACTTGCTTTATGAATCTGGGTGCTCCTGTGTTGGATGCATATATATTTAGGATAGTTAGCTCTTCTTGTTGAATTGATCCCTTTACCATTATGTAATAGCCTTCTTTGTCTCTTTTGATCTTTGTTGGTTTAAAGTCTGTTTTATCAGAGACTAGGATTGCAACCCCTGCCTTTTTTTGTTTTCCATTTGCTTGATAGATCTTCCTCCATCCCTTTATTTTGAGTCTATGTGTGTCTCTGCACGTGAGATGGGTTTCCTGAATACAGCACACTGATGGGTCTTGACTCCTTATCCAGTTTACCAGTCTGTGTCTTTTAATTGGAGCATTTAGCCCATTTACATTTAAAGTTAATATTGTTATGTGTGAATCTGATCCTGTCATCATGATGTTAGTTGGTTGTTTTGCTCGTTAGTTGATGCAGTTTCTTCCTAGCCTCGATGGTCTTTACAATTTGGCATGTTTTTGCAGGGGCTGGTACCGGTTGTTCCTTTCCATGTTTAGTGCTTCCTTCAGGAGCTCTTTTAGGGCAGGCCTGGTGGTGACAAAATCACTCAAAACTTGCTTGTCTGTAAAGTATTTTATTTCTCCTTCACTTATGAAGCTTAGTTTGGCTGGATATGAAATTCTGGGTTGAAAATTCTTTTCTTTAAGAATGTTGGATATCGGCCCCCACTCTCTTCTGGCTTGTAGAGTTTCTGCCGAGAGATCAGCTGGTTAGTCTGATGGGCTTTCCTTTGCGGGTAACCCAACCTTTCTCTCTGGCTGCCCTTAACATTTTTTCCTTCATTTCAACTTTGGTGAATCTGACAATTATGTGTCTTGGAGTTGCTCTTCTTGAGGAATATCTTTGTGGTGTTCTCTGTATTTCCTGAATCTGAATGTTGGCCTGCCTTGCTAGATTTGGGAAGTTCTCCTGGATAATATCTTGCAGAGTGTTTTCCAACTTGGTTCCATTCTCCCCGTCATTTTCAGGTACACCAATCAGACGTAGGTTTGGTCTTTTCACATAGTCCCAAATTTCTTGGAGGCTTTGTTCATTTCTTTTTATTGTTTTTTCTCTAAACTTCCCTTCTCGCTTCATTTCATTCATTTCATCTTCCATCAGCGATACCCTTTCTTCCAGTTGATCGCATCTGCTACCGAGGCTTCTGCAATCTTCATGTAGTTCTCGAAACTTGGCTTTCAGCTCCATCAGCTCCTTTAAGCCCTTCTCTCCATTGGTTATTCTAGTTATCCATTCGTCTAATTTTTTTTCAAAGTTTTTAACTTCTTTGCTATTGTTTTGAATTTCCTCCCATAGCTCGGAGTAGTTTGATCGTCTGAAGCCTTCTTCTCTCAACTCGTCAAAGTCATCCTCCATCCAGCTTTGTTCTGTTGCTGGTGAGGAACTGCGTTGCTTTGGAGGAGGAGAGGTGCTCTGCTTTTTAGAGTTTCCAGTTTTTCTGCCCTGTTTTTTCCCCTTCTTTGTGGTTTTATCTACTTTTGGTCTTTGATGATGGTGATGTACAGATGGGTTTTTGGTGTGGATGTCCTTTCTGTTTGTTAGTTTTCCTCCTACCAGACGAGACCCTCAGCTGCAGATCTGTTGGAGTTTACTAGAGGTCCACTCCAGACCCTGTTTGGCTGGGTGTCAGCAGCAGTGGCTGCAGAACAGCGGATTTTTGTGAGACCACAAATTCAGCTGTCTGATAGTTCCTCTGGAAGTTTTGTCTCAGAGGAGTACCTGGCCAAGTGAGGTGTCAGTCTGTCCCTGCTGGGGGGTGCCTCCCAGTTAGGCTGCTCGGGGGTGAGGGTACCACTTTAGGAGGCAGTCTGTCCGTTCTCAGATCTCCAGCTGCGTGCTGGGAGAACCACTACTCTCTTCAAAGCTGTCAGTCAGACAGGGACATTTAAGTCTGCAGAGGTTCCTGCTGAGTTTTTTTTTTGTCTGTGCCCTGCCCCCAGAGGTGGAGCCTACAGAGGCAGGCAGGCCTCCTTGAGCTGTGGTGGGCTCCACCCAGTTCGAGCTTCCTGGCTGCTTTGTTTACCTAACCAAGCCTGGGCAATGGCGGGCGCCCCTCCCCCAGCCTCGCTGCCGCCTTGCAGTTTGATCCCAGACTGCTGCGCTAGCAATCAGTGAGACTCTGTGGGCATAGGACCCTCTGAGCCAGGTGCGGGACACAATCTCCTAGTGTGCGGTTTTCCAGGCCCATTGGAAAAGCGCAGTATTAGGGTGGGACTCACCTGATTTTCCAGGTGCTGTCTGTTACCCCTTTCTTTGACTAGGAAAGGGAACTCCCTGACCCCTTGCGCTTCCCGAGTGAGGCAATGCCTCGCCCTGCTTCGGCTCGTGCACAGTGCGCTTCACCGACTGTCCTGCACCCACTGTTTGGCACTCCCTAGCGAGATGAAACCGGTACCTCAAACAGAAATGCAGAAATCACCCGTCTTCTGTGTCGCTCAGGCTGGGTGCTGTAGACCGGAGCTGTTCCTATTCGGCCATCTTGGCTCCACCCCCCTTTTGTACAATGTTTTGAGTGAATATATGCTTTCAGTTCTACTGCATGTATACCTACGAGTGAAGTCACTGGGTCATATGGTAACTTTATGTTTATTATTTTGAGAAACCGTCAGCCTGTTTTCAAACCTGGCTGTACCATTTACATCCCTATCAGTAATGTATTAGGGTTTCGGTTTCTCTGTACCCTCAGCAACACTTGTTACTATCCTTTCTTTTCTTTCTTTCTTTTTTTTATTATAGCCACCTAGTGTGTATGAAGTGTTATTTTAGTTTTTTAAAAAGTTTAGAAATTTATTCTGTTTAATGCAGAAGCTTTATATAGCTTTAGTTAAAAAAAAAAACACGAAAAAAAATCAAAACAAAAACAGTGAAACCAAGACACTATTCCAAAGTCTGGGCCCTTCCAGCCTTCCAAATACAAGAGCTCTGAAAGTTGTATATACCGATTGGAAGAACAAGAGAAAAATATGAACAGAGCCATGATATTTCATTAAACAAAATTGTATGTAACTGAAGGATCCTTCCTGGGACTAGCTTATTGCCTTTACAAAAGATAAAACAAAACAAAAACACAAAACCAGAAGAATGGAATGAGAGTCCAATGTTCCAAATCAGCTTGATACACATCAATATAAATCCACAGTGTCCTGGCAAACAGCATGCTTTCATTTTCTGTCTCATCCTAGACCTCGAATCCTGATTCATTTCAGCAGAGACTCCACAGGAAATAGGAGAGATTATGGCATTAAAATATTCATTTATACTTTTATGGTAGTTCAAAATGGTGGTCTTATTTCTGGGCAGGCTTACAGACCATACAAGGTCAGAAGCATAACTTAAATGGGTGCTAAGACTCAAATGAAAAAAATGTAAAGAAAAAGAAAAAAAGAAAACCAAAACCAAATAAACAAACAAAAAAACCCCTCTGGGAACAGCCAGGGCATTTAAAGGAACCATAAAAATGCTAATAGTATTTAAACCTCCCTTTTTAAAAAGGGATTTTTTTTGGCTTAAAATATTTCACTCTAAATGAATTATGTCAACTGTGAATGAAAGAATGTCACTAATACAGTGTGGACAACTTTTGCAATGTAAATCCATGCCCCTTGTTTTTACATGGTGAACTTCAACCTAGCAATTATTACAACAAATGTTAGAGTCTAAAGCTCAAACACATTTTAGCAATTTTGAAATTGAACTGCCTACAAACCAAATAAAATTTACATCATAACAAACATTTCCGCCTAAGACTGTGGGGACTCTTGGGCCTTCCTCATTGATCTCAGGGCCTTTTCACACAGGTGCTTTTCTTTTTTATTTTTATTTTTCGGAGATGGAGTCTCACTCTGTCGCCCAGGCTGGAGGGCAGTGGTGTGATCTCGGTTTACTGCAACCTCCGCCTCCCGGATTCACACCATTCTCCTGCCTCAGCCTCCCAAGTAGCTGGGACTACAGGCACCCGCCACCACGCCTGGCTAATTTTTTTGTATTTTTAGTAGAGACAGGGTTTCACCGTGTTAGCCAGGATGGTGTCGATCTCCTGACCTCGTGATCCACCCGCCTCGGCCTCCCAAAGTACTGGGATTACAGGCGTGAGCCACCGTGCCTGGCCAACGCAGGTGCTTTTCTAAGTCATCAAGGTTATCTTCAGCTTCACTTTCAGTATCCTCCTTCGGCTCTGGCGCTGCCACTGGTTCTTCCTGTGCTAATGTGGTTGTGGCAGCTGCAATGGCTGCAGGGGTCACAGCAGCTGCAGCCACAGCCTTTTCCTTGTGTTTTTTGTGCTTCTTGTGCTTCTTATCCTTTTTGTGTTTCTTGTCCTTCTTTTCTGTTTTTTTAAATATATCATGCAATTTTATTACCATTTTTTCTATATAAATGACACAAAATTTAGACCAATAAAAACCATTTCTTCCATGAAATTTCAACAACTGAGCTGAGCTGGGAAGAGCTAAACTGCTTGATATCAGAGTTTTTTTTTTTTTAATTATTTAAGTTCTAGGCTACACATGCACAAGTGCAGGTTTGTTATATATGTATGCATGTGCCATGTTGGTGTGCTGCACCCATTAATTCATCATTTACATTAGGTATATCTCCTAATGCTATCCCTCCCCCCTCCCCCCACCCCACGGCAGGCCCCGGTGTGTGATGTCCCTCTTCCTGTGTCCAGGTGTTCTCATTTTTCAATTCCCACCTGTGAGTGAGAAAATGTGATGTTTGGTTTTTTGTCCTTGCGATAGTTTGCTGAGAATGATGGTTTCCAGCTTCATCCATGTCCCTGCAAAGGACATGAACTCATCGTTTTTTATGGCTGCATCATATTCCATGGTGTATATGTGCCACATTTTCTTAATCTAGCCTATCGTTGTTAGACATTTGGGTTGGTTCCAGGTCTTTGCTATTATGAATAGTGCCACAATAAACATACGTGTGCATGTGTTTTTATAGCAGCATGATATATAATCCTTTGGGTATATACCCAGTAATGGGATGGCTGGGTCAAATGGTATTTCTAGTTCTAGATCCCTGAGGAATTGCCACACTGTCTTCCACAATGGTTGAACTAATTCACAGTCCCACAAACAGTGTAAAAGTGTTCCTATTTCTCCACATCCTCTCCAGCACATGTTGTTTCCTGATTTTTTAATGATCGCCATTCTAACTGGTGTGAGATGGTATCTCATTGTGGTTTTGATTTGCATTTCTCTGATGGCCAGTGATGATGAGCATTTTTTCCTGTGTCTGTTGGCTGCATAAATGTCTTCTTTTGAGAAGTGTCTGTTCATGTCTTTCACCCACTTTTTGATGGGTTTTTTTTTTTTTTTTTTTTTGTAAATTTGTTTGAGTTCTTTGTAGATTCTGGATATTAGCACTTTGTCAGATGAATAGATTGCAAAAATTTTCTCCCATTCTGTAGGTTGCCTGTCACTCTGATGGTAGTTTCTTTTGCTGTGCAGAAGCTCTTTAGTTTAATTAGATCCCATTTGTCAATTTTGGCTTTTGTTGCCATTGCTTTTGGTGTTTTAGACATGAAGTCCTTGCCCACGCCTATGTCCTGAATGGTATTGCCTAGGTTTTCTTCTAGGGTTTTTATGGTTTTAGGTCTAACATTTAAGTCTTTAATCCATCTTGAATTAATTTTTGTATAAGGTGTATGGAAGGGATCCAGTTTCAGCTTTCTACATGTGGCTAGCCAGTTTTCCCAGCACCATTTGTTAAACAGGGAATCCTTTCCCCATTTCTTGTTTTTTTGTCAGGTTTGTCAAAGATCAGATAGTTGTAGATGTGTGGTTTTATTTCTGAGGGCTCTGTTCTGTTCCATTGGTCTATATCTCTGTTTTGGTACCAGTACCATGCTGTTTTGGTTACTGTAGCCTTGTAGTATAGTTTGAAGTCAGGTAGCATGATGCCTCCAGCTTTGTTCTTTTGACTTAGGATTGACTTGGCAATGTGGGCTATTTTTTGGTTCTATATGAACTTTAAAGTAGTTTTCTCCAATTCTGTGAAGAAAGTCATTGGTAGCTTGATGGGGATGGCATTGAATCTATAAATTACCTTGGGCAGTATGGCCATTTTCACGATATTGATTCTTCCTATCCATGAGCATGGGATGTTCTTCCATTTGTTGTATTTCATTGAGCAGTGGTTTGTAGTTCTCCTTGAAGAGGTCCTTCACATCCCTTGTAAGTTGGATTCCTAGGTATTTTATTCTCTTTGAAGCAATTGTGAATGGGAGTTCACTCATGATTTGGCTCTCTGTTTGTCTGTTATTGGTGTATAAGAATGCTTGTGATTTTTGTACACTGATTTTGTATCCTGAGACTTTGCTGAAGTTGCTTATCAGCTTAAGGAGATTTTGGGCTGAGACGATGGGGTTTTCTAGATATACAATCATGTCATCTGCAAACAGGGACAATTTGACTTCCTCTTTTCCTAATTGAATACCCTTTATTTCTTTCTCCTGCCTGATTGCCCTGGCCAGAACTTCCAACACTATGTTGAATAGGAGTGGTGAGAGTGGGCATCCCTGTCTTGTGCCAGTTTTCAAAGGGAATGCTTCCAGTTTTTGCCCATTCAGTATGATATTGGCTGTGGGCTTGTCATAAATAGCTCTTATTATTTTGAGATACGTCCCATCAATACCTAATTTCTTGAGAGTTTTTAGCATGAAGCGCTGTTGAATTTTGTCAAAGGCCTTTTCCGCATTATTGAGATAATTGTGGTTTTTGTCGTTGGTTCTGTTTATATGCTGGATTATGTTTATTGATTTGCATATGTTTTTTTGTTTTTTTTGAGACGAATTCTCTCTCTGTTGCCCAGGCTGGAGTGCAGGGGCGCGCGATCTCGGCTCACTGCAAGCTCCGCCTCCCAGGTTCTCACCATTCTCCTGCCTCAGCCTCCCGAAGAGCTAGGACTACAGGCGCCTGCCACCATGCCCAGCTAATTTTTTTGTATTTTTAGTAGAGACGGGGTTTCACTGTGTTAGCCAGGATCGTCTCCATCTCCTGACCTCGTGATCCGCCTGCCTCGGCCTCCCAAAGTGTTGGGATTACAGGCGTGAGGCACCACTCCCGGCCTGATTTGCATATGTTGAACCAGCCTTGCATCCCAGGGATGAAGCCCACTTGATCATGGTGGGTAAGCTTTTTGATGTGCTAATGGATTCGGTTTGCCAGTATTGAGGATTTTTGCATTGATGTTCATCAGGGATATTGGTCTAAAATTCTCTTTTTTTTGTTGTGTCTCTGCCAGGCTTTGGTATCAGGATGATGCTGGCCTCATAAAATGAGTTAGGGAGGATTCCCTCTTTTTCTATTGATTGGAATAGTTCAGAAGGAATGGTACCAGCTCCTCCTGGTACCTCTGGTAGAATTCAGATGTGAATCCATCTGGTCCTGGACTTTTTTTGGTTGGTAAGCTATTAATTATTGCCTCAATTTCAGAGCCTGTTATTGGTCTATTCAGAGATTCAGCTTCTTCCTGGTTTAGTCTTGGGAGAGTGTATGTGTCGAGGAATTTATCCATTTCTTCTAGATTTTCTAGTTTATTTGCATAGAGGTGTTTATAGTATTCTCTGATAGTAGTTTGCATTTCTGCATCTATTTGATTCTTCTCTCTTTTCTTCTTTGTTAATCTTGCTAGCGGTCTATCAATTTGGTTGATCTTTTCAAAAAACCAGCTCCTGGATTCATTAATTTTTTGAAGGGTTTTTTGTGTCTCTATTTCCTTCAGTTCTGCTCTGATCTTAGTTATTTCTTGCCTTCTGCTAGCTTTTGAATGTGTTTGCTCTTGCTTTTCTAGTTCTTTTAAGTGTGATGTTAGGGTGTCAATTTTAGATCTTTCCTGCTTTCTCTTGTGGGCATTTAGTGCTATAAATTTCCCTCTACACACTGCTTTGAATGTGTCCCAGAGATTCTGGTATGTTGTGTCTTTGTTCTTGTTGGTTTGAAAGAACATCTTTATTTCTGCCTTCATTTCATTATGTACCCAGTAGTCATTCAGGAGCAGGTTGTTCAGTTTCCATGTAGTTGTGTGGTTTTGAGTGAGTTTCTTAATTCTGAGTTCTAGTTTGATTGCACTGTGGTTTGAGAGACAGTTTGTTATAATTTCTGTTCTTTTACATTTGCTGAGGAGTGCTTTACTTCCAACTATGTGGTCAATTTTGGAGTAAGTGTGATGTGGTGCTGAGAGGAATGTATATTCTGTTGATTTGGGGTGGAGAGTTCTGTAGATATCTATTAGGTCTGCTTGGTGCAGAGCTGAGTTCAATTCCTGGATATCCTTGTAAACTTTCTGTCTCGTTGATCTGTCTAATGTTGACAGCGGGGTGTTAAAGTCTCCCATTATTATTGCGTGGGAGTCTAAGTCTCTTTGTAGGTCTCTAAGGACTTGCTTTATGAATCTGGGTGCTCCTGTATTCGGCGCATATATATTTAAGATAGTTAGTTCTTCTTGTTGAATTGATCCCTTTACCATTATGTAATGGACTTCTTTGTCTCTTTTGATTTTTGTTGGCTTAATGTCTGTTTTATCAGAGACTAGGATTGCAACCCCTGCCTTTTTTTGTTTTCCATTTGCTTGATCTTCCTCCATCCCTTTATTTTGAGCCTATGTGTGTCTCTGCACGTGAGGTGGGTTTCCTGAATACAGCACACTGATGGGTCTTGACTCTTTATCCAATTTGCCAGTGCGTGTCTTTTAATTGGAGCATTTAGCCCATTTACATTTAAGCTTAATATTGTTATGTGTGAATTTGATCCTGTCATTATGATGTTAGCTGGTTATTTTGCTCATTAGTTGATGCAGTTTCTTCCTAGCCTCGAAGATCTTTACAATTTGGTGTGTTTTTGCAGGGGCTTGTACTGCTTGTTCCTTTCCATGTTTGGTGCTTCCTTCAGGAGCTCTTTTAGGGCAGGCCTGGTGGTGACACAATCCCTCAGCATTTGCTTGTCTGTAAAGTATTTTATTTCTCCTTCACTTATGAAGCTTAGTTTGGCTGGATATGAAATTCTGGGTTGAAAATGCTTTTCTTTAAGAATGTTGAATATTGGCCCCCACTCTCTTCTGGCTTGTAGAGTTTCTGCTGAGAGATCCGCTGTTAGTCTGATGGGCTTCCCTTTGTGGGTAACCTGACCTTTCTCTCTGGCTGCCCTTAACATTTTTTCCTTCCTTTCAACTTTGGTGAATTTGAAAATTATGTGTCTTGGAGTTGCTCTTCTCGAGGAGTATCTTTGTGGCATTCTCTGTATTTCCTGAATTTGAACGTTTGCCTGCCTTGCTAGGTTCGGGAAGTTCTCCTGGATAATATCCTGCAGAATGTTTTCCAATTTGGTTCCATTCTCCCCGTCACTTTCAGGTGCACCAATCAGACGTAGGTTTGGTCTTATCACATAGTCCCATATTTCTTGGAGGCTTTGTTCATTTCTTTTTATTCTTTTTTGTCTAAGCTTCTCTTCTGTCTTCATTTCATTCATTTGATCTTCCATCACTGATACCCTTTCTTCCAGTTGATCAAATCGGCTACTGAGGCTTGTGCATTCGTCACGTAGCTCTCGTGCCATGGTTTTCAGCTCCATCAGGTCCTTTAAGGACTTCTCTTCATTTGTTATTCTTGTTAGCCATTTTTCTAATCTTTTTTCAAGGTTTTTAACTTCTTTGCCATGGGTTCAAACTTCCTCGGAGAAGGAAGCTCGGAGAAGTTTGATCGTCTGTGGCCTTCTTCTCTCAACTTGTCAAAGTCATTCTCTTTCCACCTTTGTTCCGTTGCTGGTGAGGAGCTGTGTTCCTTTGGATGAGGAGAGGTGCTCTGATTTTTAGAATTTTCAGTTTTTCTGCTCTGTTTTTTCCCCATCTTTGTGGTTTTATCTACCCTTGGTCTTTGATGATGATGAAGTACAGATGGGGTTTTGGTGTGGATGTCCTTTCTGTTTGTTAGTTTTCCCTCTAACAGTCAGGGCCCTCAGCTGCAGGTCTGTTGGAGTTTGCTGGAGGTCCACTCCAGACCCTGTTTGCCTGGGTATCACCAGCGGAGGCTGCAGAACAGCGAATATTGCTGAACAGCAAATGTTGCTGCCTGATTGTTCCTCTGGAAGTTTTGTCTCAGAGCGGTACCCGACTGTGTGAGGTGTCAGTCTGCCCCTACTGGGGGTTGCCTGCCAGTTAGGTTAGTCAGGGGTCAGGGACCCACTTGAGGAGGCAGTCTGTCCGTTCTCAGATCTCCAGCTGTGTGCTGGGAGAACCACTACTCTCTTCAAAGCTGTCAGACAGGGACATTTAAGTCTGCAGAGGTTTCTGCTGCCTTTTGTTCAACTATGCCCTGCCCCCAGAGGTGGAGTCTACAGAGGCAGGCAGGCCTCCTTGAGCTTCAGTGGGCTCCACTGAGTTCGAGCTTCCTGGCTGCTTTGTTTACCTACTCAAGCCTCAGCAATGGCGGGTGCCCCTCCCCTAGCCTCACTGCTGCGTTGCAGTTCGATCTCAGACTGCTGTGCAACAATGAGCGAGGCTCCATGAACATAGTACCCTCCCAGCCAGGCACAGGATATAATCTCCTGGTGTGCCATTTGCTAAGACTGTCGGAAAACCGCAGTATTAGGGTGGGAGTGACCTGATTTTCCAGGTGCTGTTTGTCCCCCCTTGCCTTGGCTAGGAAAGGGAATTCCCTGACCCCTTGTGCTTCCCGGGTGAGGCGATGCCTCACCCTGCTTCGGCTCACGCTCGGTGCGCTGCACCCACTGTCCTGCACCCACTGTCTGACAATCCACAGTGAGATGAACCTGGTACCTCAGTTGGAAATGCAGAAATCACCCGTCTTCTGCATCGCTCATGCTGGGAGCTGTAGACTGGAGCTGTTCTTATTTGTCCTTCTTGGAACTGCCCCCCTCGTCCTTCTTTTTCTTCCCACCTTCTTCTTGATCTGGATTTCTTGGCGGTGATGCTCTTGGTGTTGGGCTTTTGGCCTTTTTGACCAGTACAGCTGGTGTGCAATTTGTAGATGGTGACTGAGACTGGACGGAGGATGGAGGTGCTGGGGGCTTTTAAGCTGCTGGCTCTGGAGACCCGGAGACAGATCAGGATGATGAGACCCTCATTATAGTCTGTGGGCTTGGTGAAGCAGCCTTTTTTATCTTTTTAGGTTCCAGAGTCCTGGAGACTCTTCCAAAGGGCCTTGTATTTGGAGACAGGGACTGCCTTCTTTGGGGTGATGACGACCCTGCTCTTCAAACAGGTGGAGGACTTGAGGTCTGAGGAGCTCGAGGCCGTGGTGAGGGTGAATGTCATTTGTTTGGTTGTGGTGATTGGGCCTCGTGGGTAGAGCGGCTTGGGGAAGAGCCTTTCCTATGCTTGGGTGATAATGAAGGTGAACGTCTCTTGGTGACTGAGGAGCTTCTTTGTTTGGGAGGTGGAGAATGGGAGACCCAATGCTTTGGTGGTGGAGATGGTGATACTCTTTGTTCAGGAAGGGGAGGAGAAGAAGCCATTCTTCTCTTTGGAGGTGGAGAAGGAGAGTATCTCCTCTGTATTGGAGAAGAGTATCTTCTAGGAGAAGGTGAGCAGCAGTGTGAGGGAGGAGAAGGAGTTCTTTTTCGTGGTGGTGGTGTGGGAGAACTGTGCCCTTGAGGAGGAGAGGCAGGAGAAGGAGACCATCGCCTTCTGGTGGGTGGTGGGGATGGAGTTCTCCTCTGTCTACCACGAGGGTGAGTCTCTTTTTGGCGCTTTTGTGGTGATGGAGAGGCACTCCGGGAAGGGGAATGTCTCTGCCACCTGCCAACCTCACCATTCTTCACATGGGATCTCATGGGTCGTTCATCTTCTGAGGAGGAGGAGGAGCCAGACTCAGATGAAGACTGCTGGTTTTGTTGTCTGTATTGGCGTCTCTGCTGCACAGAATCTGCTGCAGCCATTTTACCACGTTTATCTTCTTCCGATTCAGATAACTACTTTTCTAGGCTTCGGTGCTGGTGAAGGGCACTCCCTTTTCTCAGTACATTTATGTTTTGTCACTGCCTGAAGTTCTCCCTGGATACACAGAAACACGACTTTTTCTTGTACGGTTTGACTGCTGGGGTGTTGGGGAATGCTGAGTTTTGGGTGGCAGAGTTGCAGGAGATGGCCTGTACCTTCACCTTGGAGGACTTGCTGAAGGAGATAACCTATGAGTTTTTCGAGGGGGGCTGGATGTCCTCTTGGGAGGCTTCTTTGGTGGTGACCGGGAATGAGATGAAGAGAGTGAAGAGCTACTTCCAGACAAGGCTGCTGATGAACGTCTTCTTCATCTTACTGGAGATCTACTCCTTCTATGCCTTGGTGGAGGAGGCATTCTTCTTGGTGGAGTTCTTCGAGGAGATGGCCGCCACCTTGGGCTTGGCCACCTTCTAGGTGAATATGATCTTGATTGGGATCTATGGCACCGTCTAGGTGGAGTGTGAGAAGGAGAGCGGGACCGCGTCTGAGATCTTGATTTGGAGCGTGACCAAGATCGTGGTTGGGTCTTCTCCTTCTGCTTTTCTTTTTTGGAATTGTTTTTCCGGAGAAGGTTCTTTAGGCTCTGGTACAGGTTCAGGTTTGGGAACTTTCAGAATGTCACTAGTAGAAGTGGCCAGTTGTACTGAAGGTTATTTTACTTTCACTGAAGGTTCTGGGAGCTCTGGAGTTTTTTCCTTCTTTTCTGGGGCAGGAGAAGGACTCTGGCTCTTGGTTCTTTGATGGGGAGATCGAGAATGACTGCACTTTCTCTCTTCTAACAGGGCAAGATTGTCTTTTACGGGAAGGAGATTTGCGTCTTCTTGGGCTATGAGACCTCTCCCTTTTTTCTCTGCTGCTTTCTTTTTCTTCCTTACGCCTTTTATCTTTGTCTTCATCTTGCTTTTTCATAGATGCCAATTTTTCTTGTTCAATCTGTCTTTGTTTTATTTCTTCTTTCTTCAGTTCTAGGAAAGCAGAAGAGATTCCCGAGATGTTTTCTTGTGCATTTAGCAGCAGGGGCCACAGTTCTCCCATAAATTCTCCAGCATTTTTTCCATTCGAAAATCCAGTCAGGTTGATTTGCATCATTTTGGAGTCTGGATTCTTCACTTACAGCTGGTTGAATATAAACTCAATCACAACATCATCTTCAAACCCAAGGATTTTTGTTACTCTTTTTGTTATCCAAAGCTTTATAACTTCCAAATTTACTTTGCTCGTGTCCACCTTTTTTTCTAGGCATTCTGCAAATTTCAGCTGCTTCAGTAGTTTCTTCTGTTTGTTGCTGAACCGATTATACTGTTCTGCACTTGATTGGTGGAAGAATCCTGCATCCATCTTGCTGCCTCGCTTGGAGATCACTCCCTATCCCACGGTGTACCGCCTGTTTTATAGTTTTAATTTGCATTTCCCTGATGACTAATGATATTGAGCATCTTTTCATGTGCTTATTGACCATTTGCATATCTTCTTTGGAAGTGTGTCTATTAAAATCCCCATTTAAAAACTGGATTATTTTTCTTTTTTATTGTTGAGTTTTAAGAGTTTTTAAAATATATTCTGGATACTAAATCCTTATCAGGTATGTGACTTGCAAATGTTTTCTTCCATCCCATGGACTGTCTTCTCAGTTTCTTGATTGAATTCTTTGAAGCACAAGATTTAAATTTTGATAAAGTCTGTCATTGGTTACTTGTAGTTTTCGTGTCACATTTAAGAAACCATTGCCTAATCTGATGTCACTAAAATTTATTTCTATGTTTTACAGTTTTATATTTTTATGTCTTAAATTTAAATCTTTGATCCATTTCAAGTTAACTTTTGTATATGGCACAAGATGAGTCTAATTTCATTCTTTGCATGTGGATATCCAGTTTGTCTTGACACCATTTGCTGAAAAGACTATTCTTCCCCTATTTAATTGTCTGGAGTTCCTTGGTGAAAATCAAATGGTCATAAATCTGTGGGTTTCTTTCTGGACTCTCAATCCTATTTTATTGGTCTATTCTTATATGTTAATCCTTATGCCAGTACCACAACGTCTTGATTACTGTGGCTTTGTATCAAATTTTCAAATTAGGAAGTGTGAGTTCTCCAACATTCTTCTTTTTCAAGATTGTTTTGGCTAGACTTTTGCATTTTCATATGTATTTTAGGAAGAACTTTTCAATTTCTTTAGAAAGTCAACTGTAAGCTGGGTGCAGTGGTATGTGCCTGTAGTCCCAGCTACACAGAAGGCTGAGGCAGGAGAATCCCTTGAGCCCAGGAAGTTCAAGGCCAGCCTGGGCAAAACAGCAAGACCCCATCTCAAAAAAAAAAAATCCAAACAGAATAAAACAAAAAAGCCAGCTGTGACTTTGATAGGTATTGCATGGAATCTGTGGATTAATTTGGAGAATATTGCCATCTTTGCAATATTAAGTCTTCTAGTTCGTGCACACAGGATATCTTTCCATTTGTTTGGCCTTGTTTAATTTATTTCAATGACATTATACTTTGTATGATTTCAGTTCTTTTCAATTTATTGAGACTTTTTTATGGCCCAACACGTGGTCTACCCTGGAGAATGTTCCATATATACTTGAGCAGAATGTATATTCTGCTCTTGTTGGATGGAGTGTTCTGTAGATGTCTGTTAGATCTAGTAGGTTTATAGTGTTGTTCAAGTCTTTCATTCTTTTGTTGATCTTCTGTCTGGTTGTTGTATCCATTATTGAAAGTGGGGTACTGAAGTCACCAACTGTTATTGTAGAGTTGTCTATTTCTTCCTTCAATTCTGTCAGTTTTTGCTTCATATAATTTGGGGGCTCTGTGGTTAGGTACACATATGTTTATAAATTGCTATTTATTCTTGATGTATTGACTTTTATATTGTCACAGAATGTCCTTTATCTCTCATAACACTTTTTGTCTTTAAGTCTATTTTACATGATAGAAGTGTAGCTACTCCAGCTCTCTTTTAGTTACTGTTTGCTACACACACACACACACACACACACACACGTACACATTTTATACTTTTACTTTCAACTTAATTTGTGCCTTTGAATCAAAATTATACCTCTTGTAGACATCATATATTTGGATACTTTTTTGAACACTTTTTACAATCTCTTCTTTTTAATTTTCATCAATTTACATTTAATGTAGTTATTTCATCAATTTACATTTAATGTAGTTATTGATAAAGTAGAATTTGCATCTGTCATTTTGCTATTTTTTCTATATATTTTATGTCTTTTCTGTTCCTTTGTTCCTTCATTACTGCCTTTTTTTGTGTTAAGTAGGTATTTTCTAGTGTACCGTTTTTATTCCCTTGTCATTTCTTTTACTATTTTTTTTTAGTTATTTTCTTAGTGGTGTTTTATGGATTGCTAATATCTTAATTTTTAACAAGGTAGCTCATATTAATACCAACTTGATTTCAATATCATACAAAAGCTTTGCTCCTCTACAGCTCCTTTCCCTCCCCCTCCTTTGTGCTGTCATTGTCATACAAACTATACCTTTATACTTCATATGCCCATCAATATGGATGCATAATTATTTCATTATGCAATTGTCTTTTAAATCAGATAGGCAGCAAAGGAGCTTGAAACAAATAATGTTTACTAATCATGGAACTTTGGGCAAGTTCTTTAACTTCTCTAAACTTAGATTTCTTCATCTGCAGTATGGAAATAATGATATTATTTACCTTGTATGGTTGCTGCAAGGATTAAGTGGGATAATGTATGTAAAGCATTTATAACAGTGCCTAACACAGAATAAGTACTCCATAAATGGTAGCTGTGGTTATTAGTTACTATTTTCTTTTACCATCGTGCCTTTGCTCATGATGTTCCATCTATTTGTAATTTTCTTTTTTTTTTTTTTTTTTTTTTCGACAGAGTTTCACTCTGTTGCCCAGGCTGGAGTGCAGTGGTGTGATCTCAGCTCACTGCAACCTCCGGCTCCTGGGTTCAAGTGATTCTCATGCCTCAATATTCCGACTAGCTGGGATTACAGGCGTTCGTCACCAAGCCCCGCTAATTTTTGTATTTTTAGTACAGACGAGGTTTCACCATGTTGGCCAGGCTGGTCTCAAACTCCTGACCTCAAGTGATCCACCCGCCTTGGCCTCCCAAAGTGCTGGGATTACAGGCTTGAGCCATGGTGGCTGGCCTATTTGTAATTTCTTCTTTCGAATTTCCCTATGACAATTTTTTTTCATTCTCAAATACCACCACTTCCATGCTCTCAACTTGTACAGTGTCTATTATCACTATCACAACACTTATCACACTCTTCCTTAGATTGTAGTTGTTTGTAATATGTCTTGTCTCCCATTCTATATTTTAAAACTCACGAGGGTGAATACTATGTCTTCACCTCAGTATTTTTCACAGTGTGTAACTCAGTGCCTTATAATGGAGTAAGTGCTCAGTAAATGTTTACTGTATCACTGAATAATGTGAATAATTTAAAAATGCAAAACAGATTGAGTTTTCTAGTTCTGTTAGTAGATCTGAATGCAATTTTAAAGCGATAAACCAAGAATGATACAAAGGATGTACTTAAGTGGTTTATGGACTTTCTCAGGTGAATAGGAGAGTCATAAGCTACTGGGATTCTTATTTCTCGAAATGTGGTAGACTGAAAGAGAATTTCAGTGCCTCACAGCATATAAATGGATTTATTAGGTTGGTGCAAAAGTAATTGTGGTTTTTGCAGTTCCTTTCAACTACAAAATCGCTATTACTTTTGCACCAACTAATAGATGGAGAAGTGATTAGAGTAATGAACATATATATTCCCTAAAAGGATATGAAGACAGTAAAGTTTATTAAACAATGTACTTTTCCTCCATGTAACCCCCAAAGTGGTAGGTAGGGAAGGGAAGAGGCAGCAGAGTTTGATGGGTATGCATTGAAACTTTAAAATAGAAAGAAGAAAGTTTGAATTTCAGCACTCAATATTAGGTGAGTGACTTTGGGAATGTCCTATAACATTTCTGATTGCCCATTTCCTTGCATGTAATGCCTATGTCACAGAGGTGTTCAGAGAAGTAAATGAACTAATGGATTGTGAAATTGTTTTGTGAGTTACAAAGCATTTTTGGCCACTCTTTTCTTCTGGGTTCTTACTGCTCTGTGTTCATCGTTCTGCTATAGCAATTCCCATGTTGTATTGTAATTTATTTGCTTATATCTGTCTCCCACTAGATTGAGCTTTTTTTCAGAGCTAAGATTTTTGTTTTATTTATCTTTGGACACCAGGGCCTAACACACTGGTACTCAATAAATGTTTGATGAAAGTGTGAATAAATGTTTCAGGTCGGAGATGAACTCAGGTGACCTATTAAGTTTCCTTCTAGTTTTGCTGCTTAAGATTCCTTGGAAAGGTCTACAAATAATTAGAGATTGACATAGGAAGAAATATTTAGAATGTGAAAACATGAACTTGGAGGACAGTTACAGATTTGTTAAACACATATTAACATTCTAGAGTGTACTTTCAAAAGGGAAATTGTTGAGACGGGTTAATTGAGTTTATATATAAAAAGGGAGGTTATGATTTGTCAAGTGAGAAGTAACTTTTCTGGCCAAGGAATGATAACAGCTGAAACGAATCTCTCAAAAGCTAGGAAATTTGGCAGAGGAATATTGTGGCTAAACAAATTCATTAGAGCAGAAAGGTATTAAAAACATTTTGAGAAGTGGAGTTAAATCATGGAAAACCGGCTTCCTTATTAAGATGCCAGAAACTGATGAGATATAAGGTGGAGGTTTTGTTTTGTTTGAAAGAGCTTGAAGCTACATCTCCAACAGGAGCAAAGTATGAGCCTTTGGAGAGCGGAATAGCTATACTTACTGAAAAAGTTGTTAGTAGACAGAAGAAATTGTAAACACAATTTACAATGTAAACATTGTAGAAATAGTAAAATGAAAGAACAAATGACTGAAGTTGATTGAGTAAAGTCCAAATCACTTGTAATGAGAGATGAAAAACCATCCAAAACAATGATCGTAAATAAGAAATTGAGAAGAGATGACAAGTATGATGGCATAATTAAAACGATAGATTTGGAATGGACCTTGGGAGAACTTAACAACGAAAGAGCTAACCAGAGATTCCCTGAACAGTAGACCTCAAAGCCTAAACTGGTAATATCATAGAGTGGCTATTAGTACATTTTCTCTCTCTGGTCTCTGACGAAATGTCCAGGAGGGGAGAAGACAGATGTAATTGGTGGAGTGGGTTCAGGGATAATTTTCTCATCATAGAGGCTTATTTATTTATTTGTTTTTGAGACAGAGTCTCTCTGTGTTGCCCAAGCTGGAGTGCAGTGGCACAATCTCTGCTCATCGCAACCTCCGTCTCCTGGGTTCAAGTGATTCTCTAGCCTCAGCCTCCCGAGTAGCTGGGATTACAGGTATGCACCACCACTCCTGGCTAATTTTTGTAGTTTTAGTAGTTTTAGTAGAGATCGGGTTTCACCATGTTGGTCAGGCTGGTCTTGAACTCCTGGCTTCATGTGATCTGCCCACTTTGGCTTCCCAAAGTGCTAGGATTATAGGCATGAGCTACTGCACCCAGGAAGAAAGAAATATTTAGAATGTAAAAACATGAAGTTGGAGGACAGTTACAGATTTGTTGCACACATATTAACATTCTGGAGTTATCATCATAGAGGCCTCATCGTAGAGGCTTTATTATAGCATAGTGGAATGAGAAAAAACTTGCACTTAAAAAATCAGACACACCTGACTTAGAATCCCAGCTCTGCCTCTTTTAGTGGTTTGACTTTGAGCAAAGTACTTAATATCCCTAAAAGACATTAATAAGGAACTCTGTCCCCTTTCGTAACTCCTGTTTTTCGGATGTCTGGGTTGTTCATCTAATTATTCTATAATTTTTTGCGTGTTTTCAATTTTTTTAAATGCTGCTTTTTAAGACATTTTATCATCTCTGTATTCCAACCCTTTTATTGAGGTTTTAATTCCTCTTGTCATATTTTTAATTCCCAAGAGCTCTTTTGTTTTCTCAATAGACTTTAAAGTTTCTTTTTCTTGTTTTATGGTCGCAATATCTCCTCTAATCTCTCCGAGGATGTCAATGATAGATTTTCTTTTTAAAAGTTTCCTTCTGAGCTTCAGGGATCTTCCCCAAGAGAACAGACCTCCAGTATTCTGCTGGTGTTGGGGAAGGGAAGTTATTTGGCCCTGCAGAATAGGGCAAGGAATCTGCAAGTCAGCTTCCTAGGCTGACTTTCAAGCAGTCCTCCTGGTTATTACCTCTCTTTCATGCCTACTTACAGGGGTACCTGGTACTACAAGTTCCTGAGCCCTTTTGGAATTCTGTGGTATAAATGGATTTGCGTTTCAGCTTTCCCTACTGATGACTTGGGATGCAGGTTTCTCAGTTCTGGTAGTTCAGTTACTATTTGTTCAGCTGCTATATCTAGTTTCCAAAATTTGTCGCTAGTATCTTCTCTCTATTCTGCTACCTTGTGTGTTTATGCCGTTTTATAATTCCCTTACTGTAATTTTATGAGGGTTTTGAGGAAGGAGCAGACCTAAATGTGTGAGTTAAATCTGCCATCTTTAACCAAAAGTCTCTTAATTCTTTGTTTTTTTAAATTATTTTATTTTACATTCAGGGGTACACGTGCACATTTCTTTCTTGGGTGTTCTTAACTCTTCATGTCTTTTATATCCATCTCTTTTCATTTTAACCATCTCCACATTATACAGCTTCTTACCACTTCCTATCTGGGCTGCTTTCCTCTATCATCTCGTCCCTTAGGTCTGTTTTCCACAGTGTTGTGGATTCATCTTCCCAAACAACTGCACTGTGTATCAGAGTTTTGATTGTAAAAACTCTTCTGTTGCTTCTTAATGCCACAAGGAGAAAATCAAAGTCTTCCACAGTCTAGCCTCTGTCTGCTGTTTCAACCTTATTTTTTAGGCTTTCCGAAACACTCATATCCATATCCATACCCATCCCCACTTGTAGCTTTGGTCAAACTTGTCTGGTGTACCAAATAAGTAGGGACACAGCAGCTAGGCTTGCCTGGTGATGTATCCAGTAGACTTAGAAGTTGGCCTGTTGATTTTGAGCAACCAGTTTAAAACTCCTTAAGTGAATACCTGTCTAACTTGAATGCATCTTATGGCCCCTTTCAGCCTAGGATTTGAAAATCTATTTTCCATATATGCTATTTCTTGATTGTGTTTGCTATATAGCATATCGAGTTTTTTCCATGGTCTATTACTCACACCTTATTTACCTTCTGCTAGACTTTGAAGGTGCAAGGATGAGTAGGCTGTGGAAATTACATCCTATAAGAAACTTCCATCCTCTTTCTTATATGGTATTAAGTTTAAGCCATAGCTCAATGACTGGGTATACACATTGTGATTTAATATTCTTCTAGGATTTAACATTGTAATTTATTATATCCTTCTTAGGAAAAGAATATCTGGATATTCATAGGTGTGGTGGCTCTTGCCCACCACTCCAGTGCTTTGAGAGGCTGAGATGGGAAGATCACTTGAGCCCAGGAATTTGAGAACAACTTGGGCAAGGCAGTGAGACTTCCTCTCTACAAAAAAAGTTAGCCAGTCCTGGTGGCACACACCTGTAGTCCTAGCTGCTCAGGAGGCTTTAGTGGGATGGTTGCTTGAGTCCAGGAGGTTGAAGCTACATGTAAGCTATGATTGTGCTGCTGCACTCCAGCCTGGGTGACAGAGAAAGATATTATCTCAAAAAGAAGTTATGTTTATAACATTTTCCTGAAAGTATATTGTTTTCTTTTGTTGTACACATTTTTAAATTAAAAATTTTAAAAATTAATGGACATATAATATTTGTACATATTCTTGGGGTACATAGTGATATTTCAATGCATATAATGTATAGTGATCAAATCAGGGTAATTAGCATATCCATCATCTCAAAATTTATTATTTCTTTGTGTTGGGAACATTCAATATCCTCCTTCTAGCTAGCTATTTGAGACCATATGACATATTATTATTAATTGTTGTCATCCTACAGCATTATAGAATGCTGGAACTTATTTTTCTTATCTAGCTGTAATTTTGTGGCCTTTAATAAATCTCTCCCTACCCATTGTTTTCTAATGACTTTTTTCTCCCTTCAGAATTGTCTTTGCTGATCTCTTTATTATGATGAAAATTCTCTGGATGGAAGGGTCATCAGCTGCCATCTCCTCTGCTACTCTGCTAGATATCCTTACAATTTGGTTTGGAATTTCATTTTTTGGTGCATATTTTGGAAATAAAGAAAAGGTAAACTTTTAAAATACTGCTTTTGGCCATTGAGCGATGACTGAAATAATACCTCAGTGTGTATATTACACATGAAATACAAAAAGTCCCACTGGAGAAAACTACAGAAAATAATCATTTTGTAATAAAAGATACTTAAAAAAATTAAGTAAAGGACAGTAACACTTTCAAAGACATTAATGCATTTCCTACATTATCAATTGTTTATATTTCCTTTTGCCTCTGATGAACCAAATTAAAAGGACATATTGTAGAAAGGCTGACATCAGCCAACTCAGGAAACTAATAGGGTTATACAGTGGGAGAAGAAAGTCAAGATGTAGTCCAAGGAATGGGGCTATTCAGTTTACAGATTTGAAGTAGCCTATTCCACATATCAGAGAAAGGTATAGGATACCAAAAAGTCTCAATGAGGCCACACAGCCAAAAAACTCTTCAAGGATATAGCATGAGATTGCAGAAGAAATGTTGGAAAAGACAAAATGGGAGGTGGAGTTCCACAGAGAGCAGCAAAAAGAAAATTTTCTGAAAACTATTGACACATTCTTAGACAAATTCTAAGAGAGAACTTTTGGACATTTTAGATTATTTTGCATTAGAATAGTCACTAGTAAATCTTTCCAGTCTCTCCCTTGGAAATTATAAAAAAGGATAAATATCCTCATTGATTGTTTAGCTGTGTGTCATTTAATATGGTGCCACTGGTCGTATGTGGCTGTTGAGCACCTGAAATGTGGCTGTCTGAATTGAGATGGGCTCTGTGGAAAATACACACCAGATTTTGAACACTTAGAATAACGACAAAGATAATGTGAAATATTTGCTCAATAATTTTATATTAACACAAGTATAAATCGTAATATTTGGACATGTTAGACTAAATAAAATACGATGTTAAAATTAATTCCATCTGTTTGTTTTTACTTTTTTAAGGGGGCTACTAAAAATTTTAAAACTACACATGTGACTTGCATTATACTTCCATTGCACGGCACTGGCCTAGCCCCTGCCCACACGACTGCTTTTTGTTGTTTTCTTTATACAATTGTTGTTTTCTCAAAGCTGCCTTTGAGAAAAATGCTCCTGTAAATATTCCATGCCCTCTTCAGATTCAAGATTCTGTTTTATGATAATATCTGTATAGATGTTTTTCAATTTCATTTCAGCTGCCATTCATGGCAGCTGATGACCCTTGCATCCAGAGAATTTTCATCTTAATAAGGAGATCAGCAAAGACAATTCTGAAGGGAGAAAAAGGTCATTAGAAAACAATGGGTAGGGAGAAATTTGTTAAAGGCCACAAAATTACAGCTAGATAAGAAAAATAAGTTCCAATAGTTTTCAAAGGCTCATGCCTTTAATCCCAGCATTTTGGGAGTCTCAGGCAGGGGGAATCACTTGAGGCCCGGAGTTCAAGGCCAGCCTTGGACAACATAGCAAGATCCTGTCTCTACAATTTTCATTTCATTCTGATTCTCACTTCATTTATTTCCGAGCAGATTAGTTGTCCAGTTCACACAAACCGGATCCCCTGTCAGATTCCTCCATAGAACTTCTTTACAAAACCACTTCTTGGCATCATAATTGGTGGCATTTTACCCTTCGGCTGTATTTTTATTCAACTCTTTTTCATTCTGAACAGTATTTGGTGAGTATTACATCTTCATAATCTTAAAAGTGTTAGTTTTTAGTAAATTAACATTCCTATAGTTTAAGGAGGTTAAATTCTGGTATGATAATACTTCATTTACCTCCACTTTATCCAGTAAATAACAATCTGACCTAGAAGAATTTCCTAGAGAACCGAGACTTAATTCATGACTTTAAAAATATTTATTTTTAATTTTTATGGGTACACAGTAGGTGTGTATATTTATGGGGTACATGAGATGTTTTGATACAGGCATGCAGTGCATAATAATCACATCTATGGAGAACGAGGTATCCATCCCCTCAAGCATTTATCCTTTGTGTTTCAAACAATACAATTATACTCTTTTAGTTATTTTAAAATGTACAATTAAATTATTATTGACTACAGTCACCCTGTTGAATTCACAATTTTTAAAAGGCACATTTTGATGGAAATATTTATAAAGATTTACTTTTTTGGCTGGGCGCAGTGGCTCACACCTATAATTCCAGCACTTTGGGAGGCTGAAGCAGGTGGATCACTTGAGGTAGGGCATTCGAGACCAGCCTGGCCAACATGATGAAACCCCATCTCTACTAAAAATACAAAAATTAGCCGGACGTGGTGGTGACTGTCTGTAATCCCAGCTACTCGAGAGGCTGAGGCAGGAGAATCACTTGAACCCGGGAGGTGGAGGTTGCAGTGAGCTGAGATCATGCCACTGCACTCCAGCTTAGGCGACAGAGTGAGACTCCATCTCAAAAAAAAAAAAAAAAAAAAAAAAGCTGCAAAATAGATTATAGTAACCATATAGTAACCGTATTTTCCAGATGTTCTTGATGGGAAAGTAGTTTTAAAATGAAAACTAAAAGGTTTTTCAACAGTTAATTTTCATTTCAGTGAAAAGCAATGTGCTTGTTTTTTATTTTATTTTTGTTTTTTATTTTTTTGAGACAGGGTCTCACTCTGTCACCCAGGCTGGAGTGCAGTGGGGCGATGTCGGTTCACTGCAACCTCCACCTGCCTCCCAGGTTCAAGCAATTCTCATGTCTCAGCCTCTTGAGTAGCTGGGACTACAGGCGTGCACCACTATGCCCAGCTAATTTTTGTATTTTCAGTAGAGACAGGGTTTCAACATGTTGGCCAGGCTGGTCTTGAAGCAATGTGTTTGTTGCATACAACTTTGTATAAATTTATTATCTAGGGAGATGCTTCTCCTCAATATTCGTCCCTCACTCTCATACTCAGGTATGTATTTTACATGAGATTTTTAGGTGGGGTATTGATCGGTTCATCAATTTCTTTTTATTTCCAGAAGGCTTTTTAAAATGGATGTTGTGGCTGGGTGTGGTGGCTCATGCCTTTAATCCCAGCATTTTGGGAGTCTCAGGCAGGGGGAATCACTTGAGGCCAGGAGTTCAAGGCCAGCCTTGGACAACATAGCAAGATCCTGTCTCTACAAATGAAATAAAATAAAATGAAAAATTAGCCAAGAATGGTGGCACGTGCTTGGCTAAAAAATTAGCCAAGCATGGTAGCCTGTAAGTTCCAGCTACTTGAGAGGCTGAGGCAAGAGGATCACTTGAACTCAGGAGGTTGAGACTGCAGTGAGCTGTGATTACCCCACTGCACTCTAGCCTGGGTGATGGAGTGAAACCCTGTCTCTAAAGTATTAGTTAATTAATTAGAATGGGCATTGATCATCCTAACTTAGCTCAGGTCTATAATAACCAAGAGAATTAACTGCATTCTTTCAAAGTTTCACCTAGATGTAATCCACACACAGATTTTTTTAAAAGGCATGTTTGAAAGTATATTTAATAGAATTATGTGTGCTGTGCTATAAAGGCATATTTGGAAAAGCTGAATGTCAACAGGCTTTCTAAGGCAAAAGTGGTATTTGAATCTGTGGTTTTCTGTTTTATGATGTAGTTGTTGGTATTTATGGCATTTGCAGCCTTCCATTTCTAAAGAGAATGTTTTTAAATATGTATGGAGAAAATTATGGTGATATTGATGAGTCTCAAGTGAGAACTAACTTATATGACCAGAGAAACATGGGTAACTAGCAGCACTGGTTCTGACTAGAGAAGATATGGCCAAACTCTGAAACTGCATAGGTAAGGGACTATTTTTTGGTACTTAATGGATAAGTGGAGATTTGGAATACAGAGTTGAATGTTTAGGGGAAAAAAAAAGAAAAAAAAAAGGTTTAGAGAAGTGTGTGACTGTCTATTGTATAGATTTGGATTGATCTTTCTGTGTGTACTGTTAAAGTTTATTTAAACCTCTTATTTTTATTTTCAGTTCTCATTAGCTGTACTACATGTTTGGCTTCCTTTTCTTAGTCTTTATAATTCTTGTGATTACTTGCTCAGAAGTTACAGTTTTGCTGTATTATTTTCATTTATGTGCTGAGGTAAAGCCAAAGCCATAAGAAGCTAATGCATCTTACATTTTCTATACTTGCATTATTGGAATTGGAAGTCTGTGTTTAGAAAAGAATTGAAATAAATGATAACTGCATGTTTCTACAACTTGGGATCAGTTTTATATTGTGTTTTCCTATTAACAGATTTTGACTTTGATGTGCCTATCACGTTAAGGCTGCTTTGATGGGAAATTTAAACAGAAAGTGATTTCTCTTTGGCTGGTTATTGTAGTTGCTGCATGATATTCAGTTAACAGAAAAAATAAGGGACTGATTTAGTATTTATCAAGTTCAATGATATTTTCTTTTCTTTTTTTGAGACAGGGTTTCACTCTGTCGCCCAGGCTGGAGTGCATGGTGCAATCTCGGCTCATTGCAACCTCTGCCTCCTGGGTTCAAGCGATTCTCCTGCCTCAGCCTCTCTAGTAGCTGGGATTACAGGTGACCACCACCACACCCAACTAATTTTTGTGTTTTTAGTAGAGATGGGGTTTTGCCATGTTGCCCAGGCTGGTCTCGAACTCCTGGGCTCAAGTGATCCACTCGCCTTGGCTTCCCAAAGAGCTGAGATTACAGGCATGAGCCACCACGCCCGGCCGATGTTTTCTTTTTAACAATTAAATTTTTTCTTTGCAGCTTAAGCCAGGAATCTGGTTTGTTGGTTTGAGATAGTGGCTAAAGATCCTTTCTCTTCTTTCATTTTATTGCCTTTTGGTTACCACAGACACAGTAGTTCTTTTTACCCCAGTCCCATTTTTCCCCGATATCATTCTGGATAACTGAGCTGGTAGTGTACATTGTTCTCTTAAATCCCCTAAATCCATTTTATTTTGGTGGTTAAATATGACTCTTCAAAGATGACAGACAATAGAAGGTTCAGGGAATGATTCTTATATACATGTTGTCTTAGACATTTTCTTCTTGTGCTATTGGTATAGAGGTACAAAATATAACTGTATATATACTTAAATATACTTATGTAGTATACTTATACTTAGCTGGTGTATTAGTTCATTTTCACACCGCTGGTAAAGACATACCCGAAACTGGGAACAAAAAGAGGTTTAATTGGACTTACAGTTCCACATGGCTGGGGAGGCCTCAGAATCACGGCGGGAGGCGAAAGGCACTTCTTACATAGTAGCAAGAGAAGTATGAGGAGGAAGCAAAAGCAGAAACTCCTGATAAACCCATCAGATCTCATGAGACTTATTCACTATCACGAGAATAGCATGGGAAAGACAGGCCGCCATGATTCAATTACCTCCCCCTGGGTCCCTCCCACAACTAGGAGATACAATTCAAGTTGAGATTTCAGTGGGGACACAGCCAAATCATATCAGCTGGACATTAATTGTATGGTACATTTTGCCTTAGAGAATCTGCAGCAATCATTAATGAGGCATACAACAATAAGCATACAATGGATGTGTTTTTATTCCTAAGAAAATGTTTTGGGGGGTCCCGAAGACTACCCACATGTTTGGTGACTCACTAGAAGGACTCATGGGACTGGGCATACAGATGCATGCATGGGTAGGCTACGGAAAGGATGCCTATAGGATCAGTGAGGGAAAAAGACAGGTGGAGCCTGGAGAAATCCAGGCACAGCCTTCCTGTGTTGTCTCCCTCCCATTAGAGAGCACACTGAGTGTGCTTCTTTCTCCAGCAGTGAGAAATGCGGTAATAAATATGCAATGTTCTGCCCAGGGAAGCCCGTTAGAGATTTCAGCGTCCAAGGTTTTTATGGGGAGTAGTCACATAGGCACCCTCTGCCTAGCAACTACAAAATTCCATACTCCCCAAAGGAAAGCAAGTATTCACCATAAATCACATTGTCTGTACAGTCTAGGCATACCAAACCAGTCTACATCAGTCAGGGAATGACTAAATCCCAAATTCCCAGATGCAAACCAAGGGCCAACCTTGCAAGCAGGCTTTCTAAAGATAGTAGCCTCAGATCTGCTATGTTAATTCTTTTCTGCACTGTCTTTCCTCATGGTCCTTGGCCACAGTGTCTTTGCAATAATATTATCATCAGTAGGAGTCCATGGAACAGGGTGAGACCAACCTGCAGTATTGACCTTAATCATGCCATCCATGGGTCCTGAATTGAGCCAGTTAAAGCAAATCTTATTAACCACAAGGTCTAGCCTAAATTTCTATATTATCCCCCTTTTAAAAAAATGGCTAGCCTGAGGCAGCAATAGGCATAGCACAACTCTGGCCAGTATGTAGAAGCTGAACTGAATGCCTTCCAGGGCTGAGGCAATGTTATGATAGTCAGCCTGCACACATTAAAAGTCCAATCCCAGAGGGCACATGTGGTATACCTGGAAACAAAGAGTTGACAATTGTTAGGACACCCCAAGCAGGACATACATTACATATTTTATTAAATTTCTTATAAAAGTTTCTCTTTTATTCCTTTTAATCCATTATTTTATGGAGCTTATCTTATGTTCTTGTTATAACTGCTAACCCATTTATGGTTAAAATTTCATCTGGAAAGTCATTTTTTTTCTACTTCTTTTTACAGGATTATCATTGGTGGTGGTGATTTTTAACCAGAAGCTTTATAGCTGTTTATCTTTGTACGTATGCAGTTCATTACTTCTCTGCCAAACTTCAAATCACAGAAATTGCGAGCTCTATTTTGTACTTTGGGTACACGATGATCATTGTGTTGATTTTCTTCCTTTTCATAGGTAACTACGGAATTACTCAGTATATTTCAGACTCTCTTAAGAATCTTGGAGATAGCCGTAATGTAATAAACATCAATTAACAATTAGTGGAAGGAAAAGGGAACAAAGTCATCATGTTCATTTTTATGCGTTGCAGATAAAAGATTGCAAAGCTGAGGGACCTGGAGGGACCTTATGTACTTAGCTACAAGACTGTCACTTACGAATGTTTTAAAACAGGGATATGTTCCAAAGCACAGAAAGGGTTATGTGTAATCACCTTTGAACAGCCTCCAAGCATAAAAAATAACCTACTTGAATAACTTTTAAATTAGTAAAATTAGATTAATTAAATATGTCATCATATAAGCAATTATATGTGAAGGACAAGATGTATACTTCTCAAGATTACTCGTTTGGGGTTGTTATTTGGATTCATATGCGATGGGAACTTTTGTCTAGATTGATGCTTGAAGCAAGTGGAAAAAAATGGAATGTTTTATAAAATGCTCCACTTGGAGAAATAATGAAGTTGGAGAGCTCTGGGACCTTCTGAACGCAAGCAAAGTAGCATTTCTGCCTGCGTCATGTCAAGTTCTGGCTTTAACTCAAGTCATATCACTTGTATAGGTCTGATTGGAAAAGTTCAAGGATTTTCTCTGATTTTAACTCTCAGGTTCAACAAATGTATAAAAATAAACAATGGACATTTGTTAAAAATCAAAACATTCAGACAAATGTAAACATTATCTGAGAAACCCAGCATCTTGGTGGTGGTTCCTTTTTCTATGTAATATCTAAAATATATATTACCTCTTATGTACTACTGGTCTCAACTGCTCAGTCTTTACTGAGTAAAGACTCAACTGCTCAGTGTTTACTCTTCTTTAGAGACCATGTAGTCCTACTCTAATCTCTCAGCCACCAGAAGTTCTATTTAAAACTGAAAGCCTAAGAGCTTCTCACCATTCTAGTCCAAGGAGTAGGCTCCTTATGCTTTTTTTTTTTAAAAAAAAAAACTTTAATTGAAGCATGTGGACGGAAAAGCACACGCATCACAAGTGTACAGCTTAATGAGTTATCACAAAGTGAACACACCTTTGTAACTAGCACCCCCACCAATAACCAGTACATGATTATCAGCCCTGAAGCCACTGTTGGGCCTACTTCCACTTGCTTTCCACAGGGCACCCACTATCTTGACTTAGCTCTAAAAGGACAGTGTAGGAAGGAAACATTGATATGCTGATAAAAACTAGAGTTAAGTGACAGGAAGAGGAGGGAAAACAAGAAAAAGCACAGAGTGGTACAAGGGGAATCATCCAAATGATGTTGAAATGATTTCACAGAATAGGTGTTGAGTGGAATTAAAGATGCCAAAAAGGGTGAAGACTAGGGAAAGGCCATTCAATTTTGCAAGAATCACCCTTTGAGAGGCAGTGTTCAATGTGGCGTGAACTGCTACTGCTTGTTTTTTGAGGTCTTTCTGCACAAAGTGATTCCTGGTCACCTCAGCCCATAACAGCATAGATTAATTTGGCCCATCTTTGAATTGTATGTAAATAGATTTACAAACACCACATAATAATACTGTTTTCTGTCTGATTTCTTTCGTGGCTGGTTTCTTGCCCTTTATATTGCTTGTGAGAGTCCTCCACATCACTGTGTGTAGATGCAGTCTGTGTCCCTCATGTCTTTTGTTTTGGATCCTCCTTCTACCTTGCCCAGTGAGCTTTTATATTTGTGTAGTATGCGGGTTGGATGTATGCAGCACAATAATTTCAGACTTATGTTTTCTTCATTATCTAACACTTTGACTCAGGTTGCCTTTTTCTGGGAACGTTGTATTACAACAGCTTCTTTTGAAACAGATGTACTCTTGAATGGTCACATTGCCCACAAAAATCTTTTTCTGTTCCTTGGCTCCAGCACCTGCATTCTAGATTCTGTCACCACACCACATCGAACACTGCCTCTCAAAGGGTGATCTCTTGCCAAATTAAATGACTTTTCCTAGTCTTTGCCTTCTTTGGTTTCTTTATTTAATACCACTCAACATCTATTTTGTGAAGTCATTTCAACATCATTTGGATGATTCTCCTTGTACCACTCTGTGCCTTTTCTTGTTTTCTCTCCTCTTCCTGTCACTTAACTCTAGCTTTTATCAGTATTTCATTCCTTCCTTTCTATACTCTCCCTTTTAGAGCTCATTCAGTCCTATGGCTTCACTTATCTCCTCAATGGTGACTGCTCCCCAACCCATATTTCTAACCATAGTCTCTCTCTGGCTGAATTCTGAACATTTCCATGTCCCACTGGTACTGCAAACTCACCATGCTCCCAAAATGAAGTTAGCACTTCCTCCTCTACAAACTGACTTATCTTAATTTCTTTCTCTCTTTGACCATCATCACTAATCTCTGATCTCCTTGACCTATTTTGAATAAATTCTTAACATAGCCCTTCTGTATTAGCCCATTCTCATGCTGCTGATAAAGACATACCCGAGACTGGGTAATTTATAAAGGAAAGAGGTTTAATTGACTCACAGCTCTGCATGGCTGGGGAGGCCTCAGGAAACGTACAATCATGGTGGAAAGGGAAGCAAACACGTTCTTCACATGGCAGCAGCAAGAAGTGCAGAGTGAAGTGGGAGAAAAGCCCCTTATAAAACCATCAGATCTCGTGAGAACTCACTATCAGGAGAACAGCATGGAGGTAACCACCTCCATGATTCAGTTACCTCCCACTGAGTTCCTCCCATGACACATGGGGATTATGGGAACTACAATTCAAGGTGATATTTGGGTAGGACACAACCAAACCAATATCACCCTCCATGATTTATAGCTAATCAATCATAACTTCCCTATTTATTCTTCTTAGAAACCTCTTGTTGCCATATATTCCTTTTTTTCATACTCCTACAGTCTTTATCCAGGCCTTTATTTCTTTGTCCTTGGATCATTGCAATAGCCTCTTACTTGGTTTGCTGAATTCTACTCTCTCTTTTTGTAACACACTTTTCATGCTAACCTGCTTTCAGATGAACTTATTTTTTTCTTATTATAATAGTGCAATTTGAGTTCCCGGGCAAGATGGCTGAATAGGAACAGCTCCAGTCTGCAGCTCCCAGCGAGATCAACGCAGAAGGCAGGTGATTTCTGCATTTCCAACTGAGGTACCCAGCTCATCTCACTGGGACTAGTTAGACAGTGGGTGTAGCCCACAGAGGGCAAGCAGAAGCAGGGTAGGGCATCGTCTCACTCAGGAAGCACAAGGGGTTGGGGAACTCCCTCTAGCCAAGGGAAGCCGTGAGAGACCTTGCTGTGAGGAATGGTGCATTCTGGCCTAGATACTATGCTTTTCCCATGGTCTTCCCAACCCACAGACCAGGAGATTCCCTCGGATGCCTACACCACAAGGGCCCTGGGTTTCAGGCACAAAACTGGGTGGCCATTTGGTCAGACACCAAGCTAGCTGCAGGAGTTTTTTTTTTTTTTTTTTTTTTTTTTTTTACCCCAGTGGCTCCTGGAACAATAGCAAGACAGAACTGTTCACTCCCCTGGAAAGGGGGCTGAAGCCAGGGAGCCAAGTGGTCTTGCTCAGTGGATGTCACCCCCATGGAGCCCAGCAAGCTAAGATCCACTGGCTTGAAATTCTTGCTGCCAGCACAGCAATCTGAAGTCGACCTGGGAAGCTCAAGCTTGGTGGGGGAGCAGTGTCTACCATTACTGAGGCTTGAGTAGGTGGTTTTCCCCTCACAGTGTAAACAAAGCTGCTGTGAAGTTCAGAGTGGGCGGAGCCCACCGCAGTACTGCAAAGCCATGGTAGCCAGACTTTCTCTAGATTCCTCCTCTCTGGGCAGGGAATCTCTGAAAGAAAGGGAGCAGCCCCAGTTAGGGTCTTATAGATAAAACTCCCATCTCTCTGGGACAGAGCACCTGGGGAAAAGGGTGGCTATGAGCGCAGCTTCAGCAGACTTAAAGGTTCCTGCCTGCTGGCTCTGAAGAGAGTGGTGGGTCTCCCAGCACAGTGCTGGAGCTCTGCTAAGGGACAGACTGCCTCCTCAAGTGGGTCCCTGACCCCCGAGCCTCCTGACGGGGAGACACCGCCCAGCAGGGGTCGACAGACATCTCACACAGGAGAGCTCCAGTTGGCATCTGGCAGGTGCCTCTCTGGGATGAAGCTTCCAGAGGAAGGAGCAGGCAGCAATCTTTGCTGTTCTGCAGCCTCCACTGGTGATACCCAGGGAAACAGGGTCTGGAGTGGACCCCCAGCAAACTCCAGCAGATCTGCAGAAGAGGGGCCTGACTGTTAGAAGGAAAAATAACAAACAGAAAACAATAGCATGAACATCAGATAAAAGGATGTCCACACAAAAACCCCATCTGAAGGTCACCAACATCAAAGACCAAAGGTAAATAAATCCACGAAGATGAGGAAAAACCAGCACAAGAAGGCTGAAAATTCCAAAAACCAGAATGCCTCTTCTCCTCCAAAGGATCACAAGTCCTTGCCAGCAAGGGAACAAAACTGGATGGAGAATGAGTTTGATGAAGTAGGCTTCAGAAGGTGGGTAATAACAAACTCCTCTGAGCTAAAGGAGCATGTTCTAACCCAATTCAAGGAAGCTAAGAACCTCGATAAAAGGGTAGAGGAATTTCTAACTAGAATAACCAGTTTAGAGAAGAACATAAATGGCCTGATGGAGCTGAAAAACACAGCACAAGAACTTCATGAAGCATACGCAAGTATCAGTAGCCGAATCAATCAAGCAGAAGAAAGGATATCAGAGATTGCAGATCAACTTAATGAAATAAAGTGTGAAGACAAGATTAGAGAAAAAAGAATGAAAAGGAACAAACAAAGCCTCCAAGAAATATGGGACTATGTGAAAAAACCAAACCCACGTTTGATTGGCATACCTGAAAGTGATGGGGAGAATGGAACAAAGTTGGAAAACACACTTCAAGTATTATCCAGGAGAACTTCCCCAACCTAGCAAGACAGGCCAACATTCAAATTTAGGAAATACAGAGAACACCACAAAGATACTCCTCAAGAATAGTAACCCCAAGACACATAATTGTCAGATTCACCAAGGTTGAAATGAAGGAAAAAAATGTTAAGGGCAGCCAGAGAGAAAGATCGAGTTACCCACAAAGGGAAGCCCATCAGACTAACAGCTGATCTCGGCAGAAACCCTACAAGCCAGAAGAGAGTGGGGGCCAATATTCAACATTCTTAAAGAAAAGCATTTTCAACCCAGAATTTCATATCCAGCAAAACTAAGCTTCATAAGTGAAGGAGAAATAAAATCCTTTACAGACAAGCAAATGCTGAGGGATTTTGTCACCAACAGGCCTGCCTTATAAGAGCTCCTGAAGGAAGCACTAAATATGGAAAGGAAAAACTGGTACCAGCCACTGCAAAAACATATCAAAATGTAAAGACCATCGACACTATGAAGAAACGGCATCAACTAATGGGCAAAATAACCAGCTAGTATCATGGCAGGATCAAATTCACACATAACAATATTAACCTTAAATGTAAACAGGCTACATGCCCCAATTAAAAGGCACAGACTGGTAAATTGGTTTAAGAGTCAGGACCCATTGGTGTGCTGTACTTAGGAGACCCATCTCATGTGCAAAGACACAAATAGGCTCAAAATAAAGGGGTGGAGGAAGATTTACTAAGCAAATAGAAAACAAACTAACAAAAAAAAGGCGTTGCAATCCTAGTCTCTGATAAAACAGACTTTAAACTAACAAAGATCAAAAAAGAGAAAGAAGGGCATTGCATAATGGTAAAGGGATCAATGCAACAAGAGCTAACTATCCTAAATATATATGCATCCAATGCAGGAGCACCCAGATTCATAAAGCAGGTTCTTAGAGACCTACAAAGAGACTTAGACTCCCACACAATAGTAGTGGGAGACTTTAACTCCATGCTGTCAATATTAGATCAACGAGACAGAAAATTGACAAGGATATTCAGGACTTGAATTCAGCTCTGGACCCAGCAGACCTGATAGACATCTACAGAACTCTCCACCCAAATGAACAGAATATACATTCTTCTCAGCATCACATCGCATTTACTCTAAAATCGACCACATAATTGGAAGTAAAACACTCCTCAGCAAATGCAAAAGAACAGCAATCACAACAAACAGTCTCTCAGACCACAGTGCAATCAAATTGGAACTCAGGATTAAGAAACTCACTAGAAACCGCACCACTACTTGGAAACTGAACAACCTGCTCCTGAATGACTCCTGGGTAAATAATGAAATTAAGGCAGAAATAAGTTATTTGAAACCAATAAGAACAAAGACACAATGTACCAGAATCTCTGGGACACAGCTAAAGCAGTGTGTAGAGGGAAATTTATAGTGCTAAATGCCCACAAGAGAAAGCAGGAAAGATCATCGGCACCCTAACATCACAATTAAAAGAACTAGAGAAGCAAGAGCAAACAAATTCAAAAGCTAGCAGAAGGCAAGAAATAACTAAGGTCAGAGCAGAACTGAAGGAGAGAGAGACACGAAAAACCCTTCCCAAAAAGTCAATGAATCCAGGAGCTGGTTTTTTGAAAAGATTAACAGAATAGATAGACCACCAGCCAGAATAATAAAGAAGAAAAGGGAGAAGAATGAAATAGTCACAATAAAAAATGTTAAATGGGAGATCACCACTGATCCCACAGAAATACAGACTACCTTCGAGAATACTGTAAACACCTCTATGCAAATAAACTAGAAAATCTAGAAGAAATGGATACATTCCTGGACACACACACCCTCCCAAGACTAAACCAGGAAGAAGTCGAATCCCTGAATAAACCAATAACAAGTTCTGAAATTGAGGCAGTAATTAATAGCCTACCAACCAAAAAAAGTCCAGGACCAGACGGATTCACAGCCAAATTCTACCAGAGGTACAAAGAGGAGCTGGTACCATTCCTCCTGAAACTATTCCAAACAATAGAAAAAGAGGCACTCCTCCCTAACTCATTTTATGACGCCAGCATCATCCTGATACCATAACCTGGCAGAGACACAACAAAAAAAGAGAATTTCAGGCCAATATTCCTGATGAACATCGATGCAAAAATCCTCAGTAAAATACTGGCAAACCGAATCCAGCAGCACATCAAAAAGCTTATCCACCACGATCAAGTCGGCTTTATCCCAGGGATGCAAGGCTGGTTCAACATATGCAAATCAATAAATGCAATCCATCACATAAATAGAACCAATGACAAAAACCACATGATTATCTCAATAGATGCAGAAAAGGCCTTCGATAAAATTCAACACCGCTTCATGCTAAAAACACTCAATAAACTAGGTATTGATGGGATGTATCTCAAAATATTAAGAACCATTTGTGACAAACCTACAGCCTATGCTGGAAACATTCCCTTTGAAAACTGGGACAAGGCAAGGATGCCCTCTCTCACGTCTCCTATTCAACATAGTATTGCAAGTGCTGGCCAGGGCAATCAGGCAAGAGAAAGAAATAAAGGGTATTCAAATAGGAAGAGAGGAAGTCAAATTGTCTCTTTGCAGATGACATGATTGTATATTTAGAAAACCCCATAGTCTCAGCCCAAAAACTCCTTAAGCTGTTAAGCAACTTCAGCAAAGTCTCAGGATACAAAATCAATGTGCAAAAATCACAAGCATTCCTATACAGCAAGAACAGAGAGCCAAATCATGAGTGAACTCCCATTCACAGCTGCCACAAAGAGAATAAAATACCTAGGAATCCAACTTACAAGGGATGTGAAGGACATCTTCAAGGAGAGCTACAAACCACTGCTCAAGGAAATAAGACACAAACAAATAGAAAAACATTCCATGCTCATAGATAGGAAGAATCAATATCATGAAAATGGCCATACTGCCCAAAGTAATTTATAGATTCAATGCTATTCCTATCATGAAGCTACCATTGACTTTCTTCACAGAATTAGAAAAAAACTACTTTAAATTTCATATGGAAGCAAAAATGAGCCCGTAGAACCAAGACAATCCTAAGCAAAAAGAACTAAGCTGGAGGCATCACACTGCCTGACTTCAAACTATATTACAAGGCTACAGTAACCAAAACAGCATGGTACTGGTACCAAACTAGACATAGACCAATAGAACTGAACAGAGGCCTCAGAAATAACACCACACATCTACAACCATTTGATCTTTGACAAACCTTACAAAAGCAATGGGGAAAGGGTTCCCTATTTAATAAATGGTGTTGGGGAAAACTGGCTAGCCATATGTAGAAAACTGAAACTGGACTCCTCTTTACACCTTTTACAAAAATTAACTCAAGATGGTATAAGATTTAAATGTAAGACCTAAAACCATAAAAACCTTAGAAGAAAACCTAGGCAATACCATTCAGGACATAGGCATGGGCAAAGACTTCATGACTAAAACACCAAATGCAACGGCCACAAAAGCCAAAATTGACAAATGGGATCTAATTAAACAAAAGAGCTTCTGCACAGCAAAAGAAACTATCATCAGAGTGAACAGGCAACCTACAGAATGGGAGAAAATTTTTGCAATCAATCCATCTGACAAAGGTCTAATATCCAGAATCTACAAGGAACTTAAACAAATTTACAAGAAGAAAACAAACAACTCCATCAAAAAGTGGGCAAAGTATATGAACAGACACTTTTCAAAAGAAGACATTTATGCGGCCAACAAACACATGAAAAAAAGCTCATCATCACTAGTTATTGGAGAAATGCAAATCAAAACCACAATGAGGTACCATCTCACACCAGTTAGAATGGTGATCATCAAAAAGTCAGGAAACAACAGATGCTGGAGAGGATGTGGAGAAATAGGAATGCTTTTACACCATTGGTGGAGTGTAAATTAGTTCAACCATTGCGGAAGACAATGTGGCGATTCCTCAAGGATCTAGAACCAGAAATACCATTTGACCCAGCAATCCCATTACTGGGTATATACCCAAAGGATTATGAATCATTCTACTATAAAGACACATGCACACGTATGTTAACTGCAGCACTATTCACAATAGCAAAGACTTGGAACCAATCCAAATGCCAATCAATGTTAGACTGGATAAAGAAGATGTGGCACATGTATACCATGGAATACTATGCAACCATAAAAAAGGATGAACTAATGTCCTTTGCAGGGCCATGGATGAAGCTGGAAACCATCATTCTCAGCAAACTAACACAGGAACAGAAAACCAAACACCGCATGTTCTCACTCATAAGTGGGAGTTGATCAATGAGAACATATGGGCACAGGGAGGGGAACATCACACACTGGGGCCTGTTGTGGGGTTGGGGGCAAGGGGCGGGATAGCATTAGGAGAAATACCTAATGTAGATGACAGGTTGATGGGTGCAGCAAACTACCATGGCACATGTATACCTATGTAATAAACCTGCACGTTCTGCACATGTATCCCAGAACTTAAAGTATAATTAAAAAAAAAACAAAAGGAAAAAAATAGTGCAATTCAGTCCAAGATTACTTTTTTTTTTTTTTTTTTTGAGACGGAATCTTGCTCTGTCACCCAGGCTGGAGTGCAGTGGCGTGATCACGGCTCACTGCAACCTCCACCTCCCGGGTTCCAGCAACTCTCCTGCGTCAGCCTCCTGAGTAGCTGGGACTACAGGTGCACACCCCCACACCTAGCTAATTTTTGTATTTTTAGTAGAGACGGGGTTTCACCATGTTGGCCAGGATGGTCTCGATCTCCTGACCTCGTGATCCACCCGCCTTAGCCTCCCAAAGTGCTGGGATTACAGGTGTGAGCCACCGCGCCTGGCCCCAAGATTACTTTTAACAGGTCAACTCATATTTACAGAATGCTTACACTGTGCTGGACACTGTGTTAGTGTTGGGAACACAGTGGTGAAGAAGACAGATAAGGTTCCCTGTTTTTATGGACCTTTCTATTCTAGTGGAAGGGAGACATATGAAAGAAAAATTGTGGGTTTGGTGAGCTTTGTGAAATAAGTGATGTTGAAGAAGAGGTGGATGGTCAAGTGTTCCAAGCAGAGGTGGCAGCATGTTTGAAAGTCCTTAGTGGGAAGTAGTTTGACATCTTCAAAGAATATAGAAAAGTCCAGCATGGCAAGGGAGGGAGGGTGGTACTAGGTGGCAGTAGTGAAGTTAAAAAGGTATGGAATAGGACAGGTGCAGTGGCTTATGCCTATAATCCCAGCACTTTGGGAGGCCAAGGTGAGAGGATCCCTTGCACCCGGCAGTTTGAGGCCAGTCTGGGCAACATGGTGAGACCCTGTCTCTACAAAAAATTAGCTGGGTGTGGTGGCACATGCCTGTAGTCCAGCTGCTTGGGGGGCTGAGTTTGAAGGATCACCTGAGACCGGGGAGGTTGAGGCTGCAGTGAGCCATGATCATTGAACCACTGCACTCCAGCCTGGATGACAGAGTGAGACCCTGTCTCAAAGAAAAGAGAAAAGAGGGAGGGAAGCAGGCAGGAAGGAAAGGAAAGGAACAGTCAGATCTTATGAGGATCTTGTAAATGATATTAAGGAATTTGTTTTATTGTGGGAATGATGGGAAGTTGAAGGGTTTAAACAGTGTAATAGGCCGGGCACAGTGGCTAATTTCTATGGCCCCAGCACTTTGGGAGGCCAAGGCAGGCAGATCACTTAAGCCTAGGGGTTTGAAACCAGCTTGGGCAACATGATGAAATCTTGTCTCTACAAAAAATATTTTAAAAAACATAACCAGGAATGGTGGTGTGTGCCTGTGGTCCCAGCTACTCAGGAAGTGGTTGGATCACTTGAGCCCAGGAGATCAAGGCTGTAGTGAGCCAAGACGGTGCCACTGCACTGCAGCCTGGGTGACAGAGCAAGACTCTGCCTCAAAAATAAAATGAAAATAAAACAGGGCGATAATGCCATTTTCCCTATTCAAAAACTGTAATAGCATCATACTTCCTCCTCCGTCAAGGCCTAAGCTCACCTTGGTGTTTGGAGCTTCCATAATGTGGTCTTGCTCGTTATTCAGTGTGTTTTCTAAGCCTCTGAAAGCTGAACTACTCACTAAGTTCAAGCTTATCTCCTGCCTTTTTTTTTTTTTTTTTTTTTTTTTTTTGAGACGGAGTCTCTCTCTGTCTCCCAGGCTGGAGTGCAGTGGCAAGATCTTGGCTCACTGCAAGCTGCGCCTCCCGGGTTCACGCCATTCTCCTGCCTCAGCCTCCCGAGTAGCTGGGAATACAGGCGCCCGCCACTACGCCTGGCTAATTTTTTGCATATTTAGTATAGATGGGTTTTCACTGTGTTAGCCAGGATAGTCTCGGTCTGCTGACCTCGTGATCCACCCGCCTCCGCCTCCCAAAGTGCTGGGATTACAGGCGTGAGCCACCGCGCCCGGCATCTCCTTGAGAGCAGGGACTACACTGTATGCCTATTTTGTGTCCTTCAGAGTGCTAAGCCCATATTCTTCTTGACTTCATAGAGTATGGAAGAGAGGAGATAACATCATGGGATCATTTTTGCATATCAGTTTTAAAATTAAATCCTGGGTATGAGAAACCTTCAAAGTAAATCTGAGTACTGTTCATATCACAAACACAAAATAACTGTGATTTTGACATCTGTTTTCTAGAACTGTCCTTTAAGAAGCTGTCTTCTTACAGACTCTTAAATGGCATTTCTTTATATTTTATCATTATGTGTTGAGGTTCATAGCAGGAAGCAAGGCTTATTACCTATTTTCATGTTGTTTCACTTGTGAGGAAGAAGTCCTTAATTAAATAGCCTTGAGAGTATAGATGTACATAAAAGTACAATTATTAATTTGTGATTACCCTTTCTTCCTGTGGACAAACATTTTTAAAATTAGCAATACTTACTCATTTAAAACATGCTGAGGAGCTTCACACTTATTCATGCTTATTGATTCAAACTTATTTAGAATAATTATGCATTCATTCGAAGCTCTTCCTTGTGGTCACCACATTCCCCTTTGGTGCTTGAATTCATCCATAGCATCACAGCAGAAGTACAGGACTTCGTAGCTCTCACCTTTCTTTTTTTTTGAGACAGAATCTTGCTCTGTCACCCAGGTGGGAGTGCAGTGGCATGATCTTGGCTCACTGCAGCCTCTGCCTCCTGGGTTCAAGTGAGTCTCCTGCCTCAGCCTCCCGAGTAGCCAGGATTACAGGCGCCCACCAACATGCCTCAGCTAATTTTCGTATGTTTAGTAGAGACAGGGTTTCACCATTTTGGCCAGGCTGGTCTTGAACTCCTGATGTCAGGTGATCTGCCCACCTCGGCCTCCCAAAGTGCTGGGATTACAGGCATGAGCCACTGCACTGTGCTATTGATATCTGTCACCTTTCAATATTGAGTATTGTGACTGTAGGAAGATACTTTGTTTATATAGTAAGTACTTTTCCATGTTGCAATATACCCTTCATATTTATCATGTTTATGGCTGCATATTGGGCAGATTACTTTGCTGAACCATTTCTTCACTATTGAACTTGTTTTTTTCCCCCATTTTGGATTATTTCCTTAAGAGTCTGTGAAGTGGGATGACAGGGTCAAAAAAACATGAATACTTTTTTTTTTTAATGCCTTTCTGCTGTGACCTTGCCTGGCATTGGGTATTATTTTTAAAAAGAAACAAAGAGAAAGCAGTTTTCTTTTTTGTTCATGCAGTGTGCTAAAATGGCACCCCATTGTTTTCTTCCTCTCGGTTTTGAAGCAAAAGGAAGTGATATATATTCTGGCTGGTGTACCTCTACCCAATTTTTATTTGGTAGCACACTTACAGATGTGTAATGAAAAGTCGAAATATGACTCAAGGGACAGGAATAGGGAGGATAAACCACAGCATACCAAGAAAGGGTACCAGGAGTGAAATTCTATATTTTTATAGATAAACACAAATGAATTTCAATTAAGGTTGGATGCCTTGCCCCAAATCCTAGTTTTCTTTCTTTCTTTTCTTTCCTTCTTTTTCTTTCCTTCTTTCTCTCTTTCTTTCTTCTTTTTCTTTCTCTCTTTCTTCCTCTTTTTCTTTTTCTTTCTTTCTCTCTCTTTCTTTCTTCTTTCTTTCTTTTTCTCTCTTTCCCTCTTTCTTTTCCTTCCTTCCTTCCTTTTCTCTCTTCCTTCCTTCCTTTTCTCTCTCTTCCTTCCTTCCTTTCTTTTCTTTCTTTTCTTTCTTTCTTTCTTTCTTTCTTTCTTTCTTTCTTTCTTTCTTTCTTTCTTCTTTCTTTTCTTTTCTTTTCTTTCTTTCTCTCTCTCTTTCTCTCTCTCTTTTTTTCTTTCTTTTGACGGCATCTCACTCTGTCGCCCAGGCTGGAGTGCAGTGGCACGATCTCGGCTCACTGCAACCTCTACCTCCCAGGTTCAAGTGATTCTCCTGCCTCAGCCTCCAGAGTAGCTGGGATTACAGGCACCCACCACCATGCCCAGCTATTTCTTGTATTTGTAGTAGAGACGGGGTTTCACCATGTTGGCCAGGCTGGTCTTGAACTCCTGACCTCAGGTGATCTGCCCTCTTCAGCCTCCCAAAGTGCTTGGATTGGAGGATAGTGATTTTTTATTTGATTCAGGATTTTGTTTTAGATATCAACAAATGAGTTAAAATCTTAAGAAAGTGAATTAAAATAATGTATTTCTATTTTGATATAATGGACTTAAGATCAAAATAATCAATTAAGATCTAACCCTTGGGTTTCCTTTCTTAAAGCCTAAAAGCTGTCTAGTACTATAATAATAGAATTTGTAGTTAATTATAAACTTTGGGCTGGGTGTGGTGGCCCACACCTGTAATCCCAGCACTTTGAGAGGCCAAGGTGTTCAAGACTTGAGGCCAGGAGTTCAAGACTAGCCTGGCCAGCATGGCAAAACCCTGTCTCTACTAAAAATATAAAAATTAGCTGGGTGTGGTGGCACACACCTGTAGTACCAGCTACTTGGGAGGCTGAGACAGAGAATCGCTTGAACCTGGGAGACAGAGGGTGCAGTGAGCTGAGGTTATGCCACTGCACTGCAGCCTGGGTGACAGAGCGAGACTCTGTCTCAAAAAAAAAAAAAATTGGGTGCCATTGCCATTGGGTAGTAAATTAAATATTTTGTACAGTGACCTATATTTTAGGGAAGTAGTTAAAAATGTTTGCATTTAGCTACAGTCTCTTATTCTAGAGCAGTGGTTCTCAACCAGGGCAATTTGCCCACTCCCCCAGGGAACATTTAGCACCGTATAGAGACATTTTTGATTGTCATGACTGGAAGGATACTAATGACATGTAGTGAATAGACATCAGGGACACCGCCAAATATCCCACAGTGTGCCGGACAGCTTCCACAACAAAGAATTATCTGGCCTAAAACGTCAATAGTGCTGCTGTCAAGAAATCCTGGTCTAGAGTGAACTATTTTTGAACCTTACATTTACTTGGGAGTTAATGCTATTTTCAGAATACATTTTTGATCATTTTGAGAGATTATGTTGAGAGTCTGAGACTCTGCACCACCAATCACTGGGCAGTGATTGAAGCCAGTGTGTTACAAAGAGCTTTTAAGACCCAGAAGAAGTATTAGCCAAATGAAGAGTGCTTTTCTGTTGGCTTTCTCACTGTCTGTGCTTTGAATATATTTTTATTCATTAAAAGAAGCTAATGAAGTTCAGTATATTTTGAGACAGTCTACTGTGTAATATTTTATCACTAAATTAAAGAAGATTTCATGTTTTCACACAGAGCAAGATGAAATATAGTATACTGAAGGAAATGTCCAATTATCTTAACACACAAATGTTAGCTATAATGGGCCTTTTGTGTTTTATTGTACCAAGTTGTTGCTAGCTCTACCTTATTAAAATCTTCAGTTTTAAAGGCTGAAAGATCAAAAAGAGATAAAAATATATTAATGCTGATTGTTAACCAACCAGTATTTATTAAGCATCTTCTATGGGCTTGGTGACATATTAATTGAGAATATGGAAACATTAAGATATAATGCTATTTTTATTGAGTTGATTATGTGCCAGCTATTTGCACACATTTATCTCACTTAATTTTCACAATTGCCATGAACTGTAGGTCACCTTATTCCCATTGCATGGATAAGGCAACTGAAGCCCAGAGAGATTGACTTGTTCACAGTCACTCAGCCAGTAAATGATAGAGCCATGATTCATTCAAACCCAGGTTGGTCTGACCTCAGAGCTCATTCTTTCAGAGTACAACTCTACGTCCTCCTCGAGAGGCACTTTCTCGAGCTAGAGCCAAACCAACAACTAAAGGATGCCTCCAAAATCTGCTCTGTAGTCCTCTATTTGACCAAGTGGACTGCTCTTAACTGGGGGAACTAAGACTGGTGCGTGTAAAGCAATACAATATCACCCTCAGGAATATAGGATGACAATAGAATATCTCTGGTCTTTCCCATGCCCTTTCAACCCTTCTTTAAAAAACACATCCTTTCTGTTTTACTACATGATTCTGGGATACAGGGAGTCAAGGCTAGTGTAACCTCTGGAATAATTCCATTATGTCCTCAATTCCAGCTTATTTTGATCTCAGTTTACATTTATGGACCAAAGAAAGTGGTAGGTTCTGTAGAACAGGACACAGTCATCCCTATTCTCAAGGATACAGAAAACCTCTGGGTCCTATTTTACTCAGTGCAAGTAGTTATAGACTGACTGGGCCTTGTGGTGTTCAGTATTCTTCGAGTTTTGAGTATCATACTAAAAAGTTTCAACAGAAAGTCTCCTCTTAAAGAGGTATTCTATTCCCCCAGAGGTAATCAGAAGCTGCATTCTCTGGCATTTTTGTGTTGTGCATTTCACATCCTCTGGCATCTCATGCCTGGGTTGGTGTCTCTACCTTTTCCTGTCTTAACTGCTGCTTGATTTTTGAGGTCTTTCTGCACAAAGTGGTTTCTGATCACGTCAGCCCATATTGATATCTTTCCTAGAACAGTCAAGGGCAGAATCGGCTTTGACTCTTATCTGTGCTATTTATTGGGTGTGTATTATAAGGCAGGTCACTTCACCTCTTTGAGCCTCCATTTCCTCGCGGAATGGGGAAAATAATAGTATCTGCCTCAGAAAAGCACAACTGAATGTCATCACACATGTGAAGCCTGTAACTCAGAGACAGGCATATAATTTAGTAAAAGCTAATTATTATTATCATCATCTTCATGAAATACAAATTTGATTGTCTTATTTTCTGGCTTATGTATCTTCACTGGCTCCCAGTTTCCCACATGGTCAAATCCAAACTTCTTAACTTGGCATGCAATATCTAGCCCCTTATCTACTCTCGCAGTCTTTTCTCCTATAAAAAAAAAAGAAATTAGGCCGGGCACGGTGACTCACGCCTGTAATCCCAGCACTTTGGGAGGCCGAGGCGGATCACCTGAGGTCAGGAGTTCGAGACCAGCTTGGCCAACATGGTGAAACCCCGTCTCTACTAAAAAATACAAAAATTAGCCAGGTGTGGTGGCAGGCACCTTAATCCCAGCTACTTGGGAGGCAGAGGCAGGAGAATTGTTTGAACCCGGGAGGCGGAGGTTGCAGTGAGCTGAGATCAAGCCATTGCACTCGAACCTGGGGGACAAGAGTGAGATTTCTCTCTCTCTCTCTCAAAAAAAAAAAAAGGATCTCACTCTGTCACCCACGCTGGAATGCAGTGGTGCTATCATAGCTCCCTGCCTCCTCGAGCTCCTGGGCTCAGGTAATCCTCCCACTGCAGCCTCCCAAGTGCCTAGGAGTAGAGGCATATATGCCCTCTTTAATGCTCACTTAATTCTCTATCTTACACTTTTAATGCTTCAGTCCCTCTGTCATGGTTCTTACTGTTCCTTAAAACTGCCAGGGCTTTGAGTGTTTTTTTAGGCCTTTATGGGAACTTTATTCCTCTCTCTGGAATAGCTGTCTCCCATCCTCAAATGTGTCTGAACCCAGCTTTATAGAACTTGACTCTATGATGCCTTCTCCAAAGTCCCACCATTCATTCATTCAGTAAGTACATATTGAACGTCAACTGTGTGCCAGGCTGTGCTGTAGGGGCTGGGGTTTTAGTGGTGAGCAAAACTATAGAGGGATAAAAATCCTGATCCTCATGGAGCTTACATTGCTAAGCAGTTAATTTAAATAGTTCAGTTTAACGAATATGCATTGTCCACCTACAATGTGCCCAACACTATGCTAAGCACTGGGGGCATAAGATTAAGACTTAATCCCTAGCCTGAAGGCTATAGTCTTAAGAGAGAAGACCCTTAAATGGGTCATCTCCATGCATGGCGGCACAGAGCCTGATACATTGAAGCCCAGGGTTTTGTGAAAGCACAGAGGAGGGCACTTAGCTCACTTGGGGAGAGGGAAAGAGGGAAGGAAAGACTTTTCTGTAGAAAGTGATAGAGATGTGTCTTATGTTTTGAGGGAAGACTGAATCTTAAAAAGTAGAAGGTAAAGTTGATAACTGAGCAAGGCATGGCATATAGATATCTCTAGATAACTTGGGGTTGCTGGAGTTTAAAATTTAAGGTGTAAACTGGCAGGAACAAGGCCTGAAGGAGTAGGTCATGACCTGACCCTGGGGGGCCTTGTGTGCCAACACTAAGGAGTTGTAATTATTTATTTTATTTTTTAGAGACAGGGTCTCACTCTGTCACCCAGGCTCGAGTGCAGGGGTGCCATCATAGCTCACTGTAACCTTGAACTCCTGAGCTCAAGCGATCCTCCCACCTCAGCCTCCAGAGTAGCTAGGACTACAGGCATGTACCACCATGCCCAGCTAATTAATTTTTTTTTTTTTTGTAGAGACGGGGTCTTGCTATGTTGCTCAGGCTGGTCTCAAACTTCTGGCCTCAAGTAATCCTCCCACCTCAGCTTCACAAAGCACTGGGATTATAGGCAGGAGTCATCACATCTGGCCAGGAGTTGGCATTTTTGCCAGATAAAGCTTGGATGTGCATCAGATTCACTTGGGGCAATTTAATGTCAACTGAAACCAATAAATCTGATGTCCAGGGACTATCCAAGAGCCTATGGGGCAGAAACCCTGTTGATCTGTATTTCTAATGGCTTAACCGGTTCCTAATACACTCCAGGGCTTGAGTACTTTTGCTATGGGGAAGTTTTTTTGTTTTTTTGTTTTTTTGTTTTTTTTTTTTTGAGACAGAGTCTGGCTCTGTCACCCAGGCTGGAGTGCAGTGGCACGATCTTGGCTCACCACAACCTCTGCCTCCCGGGCTCAAGCGATTCTCCTGCCTCAGCCTACCAAGTAGCTGGGATTATAGGCGCCTGCCACCATGCCCAGCTAATTTTTTTGTATTTTTAGTAGAGACAAGTTTTCACCATATTGGCCAGACTGGTCTCGAACTCCCGACCTCAGGTGATTCGCCCGCCTTGGCCTCCCCAAGCGCTAGGATTACATGTTTGCGCCACCATGCCTGGCCAGGTTTTTAAGGGCATCACAATCAAATTTTGTGGCTTGGAAATATCACAGTCACACTGACAGAGTAGAGTATGGTTTGAGAGGAAGACTGGAGGTAGGGAGAGAAGTCAACAAACAGTTGGTGAAATGAGAGATGAAGAGGGAGTGGCTTAATATCCCATGGCTGTGGAGATAGACAGATGGATATGGAGGAGAGGGATTCAAAAGCTATTAAGGAGTTGCAATTTGCAGGACTTGGTAACTGACAAGATGTGGGTGCAAAAGAGGGAGGAATTAAGGGTGATTTTCAGGTCTCCGACTTTGACCTCTACATCAATAGTGATGTGTAGCACAGCCACCAACTGAGATTATTTTCTACAAGAACCCCTTTTCTATCCCTCACTACCTGGCAAGTGCCAGGCCCAGAGAAAGTGCTTAGTGAATGCAAAATCAAATACGGCTAAAGGGAGTCAAGGCCCTCAAGACCCTTATCCCCAAATAAGCTTTCCCTTTATTATTTTGCACAATGGCTGAAATTCCAGCTTTATGGACAATCTTTTTCCTGCACGTTTTATTCACTGCTGCAAGTTCTTGGAATTTAGTCTCCACAGTGGCTGTGGAAAGACTCTTTAGAGATTTTTTTGAGATGAGATCTCACTATGTTGCCCAGGCTGGCCCCAGCCTCCCTAGTAACTAGGACTACAGGTGTGCACCACCACACCCCCACCAAAAGATTTGTTTATGTTGAATAGAAAGTAGTACACTTTCAAAATGTTTTATTTAACTAGTTTCTTTTTCTTTTTTTAGTGTAGTTATATGACCACATTGGGAAACCCTTAGAAGAAATATACATTGGATACCTATCCCAGGATCAGACTGAGTTATTTTCATTGTAGAATTGCAGTTAGGGAAGGGAAAGGGGAAAAATGGGTTTCTCTGCTTTTCTTGGACTGCCTCATTCAGGATCCTGTGGTTGGATTGTCTTTTGGTTGTGTATCATTATAAAAGGTTCTGAAGCTTAGAAAGAAGCTAGGGCGGCTGGGCGCAGTGGCTCACGCCTGTAATCCCAGCACTTTGGGAGGTCGAGGCGGGTGGATCACTTGGTCAGGAGATCGAGACCATCCTGGCCAACATGGTGAAACCCCGTCTCTACTAAAAATACAAAAATTAGCTGGGTGTGGTGGCACGTGCCTATAGTCCCAGCTATTCAGGAGGCTGAGGTAGGAGAATCACTTGAACCTAGGAGGCGGAGGTTGCAGTGAGCTGAGATCATGCCACTGCACTCCAGCCTGGCAAAAGAGGGAGACTCCATCTTAAAGAAATAAAGAAGCTAGGGCATTTTTAATATTGGTTTAGTGCTTTCTCTGACCTGAAGCAAAAGTAAGCAAAGATATCAGGGTGATAATTCTCCCCGTTTTTGTTTTATCTGCTGTTTTCTACTCTTAAATTGTGATGCAAACAATTCAGCTGTAGAAAAAAAATTAATCTCTCCAGATCCTTTAAGTTGCTTTTAACTTGTGTGGTTCAGTGGCCATTTGGTTCAGTGGAAGACGGAAGGAAGGAAAGAAGAAAGGGAGGGAGGGAGAGGCAGACTAGCTGAGAGGGGAGCTTTTTGAAATCTTGACTCTCAGGCTGCATCCCAGATCAATTAAATCAGAATCGCTGGGGGTGTCACCCAGGTGGTAGTATTTAAATCTCCCCAGGTGATTTCAATGTGCGGCCAATGTTGAGAATTATCACACTAATCAGATAAACCCCATGTGATCATAAATTTCAAGCCCCAAATCAGAACATCAATAATAGCTATCACTTCTTGAGCGCCTACTCTGACAGGCACTCTAATATATCTTGTCCTTTTTCTCTCAGGAAAAGCCTTAGTTGCGTCAGTGTAATTCCTTTTCACATTTGAGAAACAGAGGAGGTAGGTAGTTTGTTCTACGTCATATAGCTAAGTGTCTGCTTGACTCCCAAGTCCAGATTCTCTAGCTCAGCTGACTACCAAAATAGTGTGAGGGTTGATGGATTTTTGTGTTTTAGGTAGGAGACAATTGTGTATTTTAGGTAAAGCATCAAAAAGTTGAGAATTCATAAACATTTCAATGGTTTATGGGGAAAATAGGCAGCAAATCAAAATCAGAGATGTTTTCGATTCTGAGACATGTGTTAGCTATACACCTGCCATCTCCTGAACCTTTGAAGTTGGATTCAGAGAAGGAAGCTTAGAGTAAGAATAGGTATTATCATTCCCATTTTCCAGCTGAGAAAACTGAGGCTTGGCAAGATTATTACTTGCCCAAGATCAGACATCTAGTAAACCAATAGAGTAGATCTGTGTTACTCTATGCCCATGGTCTTAATCACTATACCATACTGATTCCTGATGAGCACTGAAGAGTAGAAGGAAGTGGTATGATATATTGGATGGAAAGTTATCCTAAGTTTGGAATCTGGCAAGGAAAAAGGTACTAGCTGCTGCCTAAAACTTTCTGCCATCTCCTTGTTGAGTAAGATGTTTTCCTAGATGAATTGTCCTGGGGTGCACCATTAGACTATAGAATCTGGAATTTTCTTTGATTAAGTCATTGAACCATAATATCATCTGAAAAGTTTTTAATGATATGAACATCAATGAAATCCTGTATTAAAGAAAAATTTGCTCATAATTATATCATCCTGAAATATAAAGGTGCCTTCTTTTATCTATGCTCTGCTCTATCTGGTCCACATATTTATGCTTATATTATGTTCACACTGGTATGATACCTGGGAATCATTTAGGGCCTTTTATCACCTGATACCATATTATAAAGATTGCTTCATGCTGCTATATAGTCTTTACATTGGTCATTTTTGTATTATTTCATTGAGCACTTGGGACATAATTTAGCTAATTGCCTATTTTGGCAGCATTTGGTTTGTTTTTAATTTTCTTTTTATATACATATAATTTTTATAAATCATAGTATTATGATCACCATTTTGCATGTAATTTTTTGAATATGGGGCCATTTCTTTAGGACAAATCCTTCCAAATGAGATGTTTTTCTCATTTATTTCTTTATTCACTTATTTATTGAGATGGGGCTCGCTATGTTGCCCAGGCTGCATTTGAATTCGTGGGCTCAAGCGATCTCCCGTCGGAGCCTCCTCAGCTGGGACCACAGGCATGTGCCAGTGTACCCGACTCCAACATGGTTTTAGAGTTTAAATAAAGCTTAAGGCCAGGCACAGTGGCTTATGCCTGTAATCGCAGCACTTGGGGAGGCCGAGGCGGGCAGATACTTGAGGTGAGGGGTTTGAGACCAGCCTGACCAGCATGATGAAACCCCGTCTCTGCAAAAAATACAAAAACTAGCCGGGCATCTTGGCAGGCTCCTGTAATCTCAGCTACTCGGGAGGCTGAGGCAGGAGAATCGCTTGAACCCTGGAGGTGGAGGTTTCAGTGAGTCGAGATTACGCCACTGGACTCCAGCCTGGGTGACAGAGTAAGACTGTCTCAAAAAAAAAAAAAAAAGTTTAATAAAGTTTTTAAAGTTTAATGATACAAAACTTTGATTTATAAAACTAATATATGCTCTGGATATGCAAATAAATAAGATTATTACCCCCTTTGGCTATGTGTAGTGATAAGGGTTATTTACATTTTCTAAATTGAAGCAAGTTATAAGAAGTTTTTTTTGTATCAGAAACTAGGCTTGGACCTCTTTTATTCTTTTTGAAATGGAGAAGTTAAGCTACTAATTTTGTTTTCTTGCTTTGGTTAGAGACCTGCAGAATTCAATCAGATGGATTCTCACACCCGTTTGCAGATGACTGCCTCTGGCCCTGGTGCTCTTCCTGTTTGCTCAGCAAGAGAACCTGTTGGTTTTTATTTGATAAATGTACAAATCTTGAGAGTTGGAGAATCAGTAGCCCACCTCAAAACTGACATGCTTTGTGTTTTTGAGAAAGCTACTTTCATTTGCTATGACGTCTGGCTAACAAAGATCTTTTTCATTTTGTTTCAGGGACAGTTGGATTTTTTTCCTGTTTCTGGTTAATTGCTAAAATCTACAGTGTGCTGAAGGTGAAGTAAAGTATTTCCCCAAAGGATTCCAAGCACATCTCCCTTGCCCTTGAATATGTGTATATCTATATGAACATCAATTGAGGTATATATGTGTGCCCCTAATTACATAATTTTAAGCATATATATATATATATATAAATGTAAAATCTCATTGTCTGGCCTCAGTTTGTATGACACAAAATACTGATTGTATGGAAGAAAACATGTTGGGAAACAGATTTACTCTACATCATATTTTCCTGAAAAGCTACCTTAAAAAGATTTAAATTAAAGCAATTAGAGCAAGGGAGGCACATTTCTTTAAAAAATTAAAGTTGAATACCATACTGGTTTTTTCAGATGAAATTTTCTTTCTTTTCCCTTTTCTCTTTCATATTTCTCAGAGCATCTAATTCCATCGAACTATTGTCAAATAAATTTTATGTAAAATGTGTATTTTTCTAATGGGAGTTGATTATACAAACTATTACACTTTTGTATCTGAGTGATCATTTAAAAATGCATATTGGTTTAGCACATAGAGTTTATGAAATGCCAGGTAATGCTCTTATTCCTCAGTGAAATCTGCATATTTCTAGTTGTTGGTCGTCTATTTCTGTTTGCCGTTCCTTGGGGGGCTGAGAATGTTCAAGTTTGACTTAGGTGTGTTTAAGTAATAAATCTTTGGAGTCAATTTTCTCGGGTTTATTTGCTTTGCCTAAACAATAGTCAGGTATCACATCTCCCAAAATGCTGGGAATTTGTATTGCAAGTATTCTACTAGCTTGTATTTTTGGGGGAGCAGTCATGAAAATCATACATTTTCTACATCAAATTATATTGATAAATATGGGTCTCATTTAGGAAAATGTTTGAAAAGTGTCTACACATACCCTTCAATTAAGGAATATTCTCAAAGCCATCCTTAAGCTGAGGAGTACTTGTTTGTGTGTGCAGGGATCAAAGAGTTTATGTTGCCCCTGGATGGGAGATTGGAAGGAGGAGGGACAGGTTCAGAGAGTTGCATTCTGAAACAGAGTGAAAGGAGGAGAAGGAGTTGACTAGTTACCTCATGGAAGAAGAAAATAATTCACTAGCCAGTAATGTGTCTGTATTGGAAGGGTCAAGGCTACGACTGGTGGCAAATGGGCCTGGGGCCTAGAGCAGCTTGGTGGGGGAGGGAGTGGCTAGAGAAGGCTACACAAGGTTTCTTGACAGTGGTATTTTCACCTCCTCTCAACTCTCTCCCATTCAGTCTCGTAACCTAGGGCTGGGCCCTTAGCCCTGCTTGACAGGAGAAACTGCGGTTATGAGGCCCGTTGGAGCCAATTCTATTCTCCACTAAATACTCTGAAGTAAGTAGTGGTATATTGAGCTTCAGGGACCTCTTTTCCCACTAGGTTGGCTGCTTGATTGTTTTATCTGAGCTCCCAAGCCCACTTATGTGCATTGATGGTAGTAGTTTGCTAGAAAGGCACGTTTATTTCTGCAGCTGGGAAATGTCATTGCCTAGATGGCGTTCATAGATTAAAGTGAAGGCAGCCACCTGCAGGTCTCATGGAAGCCATCTTTGAACATCTTGAAATAGTAAATCAGCATTTAGCTTGATTTTGTAGTGAAAAATGGAGAAGAGCACTTTACTTTGATTGCAATGGGGCTGAATAGCTCCCTGAGCCTCCCAGTGTGGGCCCACGAATACCACTTTGGAGGCAGGAGGCATGCAGTTCCTCTGCTACCAATGAGAGTATCAGAAGAAGAGCTACTAGTAGGTCAAGTACTTCGACTCGATAGGAACTAGAGGCTCTTAGGTTTTAGACATATTTGCCTATCTCATCTGTGTACAGTAGTTTCACATGTAATGGTTGCAGTAGAGGTATAACCATTTTCTGAAAGGAGGGCTTGAGGGAACGTGCTCTTGCCCTCCTGTTCTATAAACCCTGGTGAGTTGGGGCTGAACCAAGGTGTGTGTGGAAACTAGGCCAGGCTGGGCTGAGTTGTATGGAGGGAAGTGGCCTGGGCCAGAGTGGTAGGGCAGCAGGGGCTGGAGCCCAGTGGTGGTGACCTGGGTGCTAGGGAGTACTGTTTCCTAAAGACAAAGGTTACTCACTATCCTCCCCCCATCCCTTGCCCCTAGACTTCATTGTCTTTAGAATAAAGTTGGGCATTTGAGGGTCCCACAAACCATCTGGCCCCAGATTTTCTCTCTGCCAACCCTCTCCCTCCTTTTGAAATCCTTTTCATTCATAGAAGACCAGGATTATGCTCTTCCAGCAAGCCCCTCCTGCTGACCCCCCTTCATCCCTTGCATATTCCTTATATTAGAATACTGGAATATGAAATATTGGAGCCCATATATTTCATTTCTACTTTGTAATGCAGTTAGTTGTTCATCCCCTGTCTCCTCCATTCAAGCAAAAGAGAAGGGATGGAGACCAAGGTATGTGTCTCCCTCACTGTTTCCTCAAGGATCTTGGCATAAAAACCAGATACACACATAAAATTCGACTTTATTTAGAATATTAAAGAGGAATATACCAAGGATAGAATAACAGCACCTATTTAAGAAACACAAACATCACTTAATAATACTTAGTTAAATCACAAACATCAATTTCTCCACATTTCCCAAGCAGGAGTCCGTTATTCCTTTCCAGCAAAAGAAAAAAAAAAAGGCATTGTAACCATTTTAGAAAGGATCCAATTAAAGCCAACCAATATGTGAAACCCTGGCCTTGGGCAGAGTCTCTGGGACTACTGGCCCATGTAACAGTGTTGATTTATGAATTTGATTGGGGTGTGAGTGGGGTTCTCTTCTTGTTGAGGGGAAGAAGATAAAGCCTACCTGTTTTGTGCACCTGAAGGTAAGTCGTGCCAATAGGAACTTGGCCCCAGGACTGTAGTTTGACAATCCTTTGAAAAGGCACTTTTCAATTACAAATTCTTTTTTTTTTTAAAGAAAAATGAAACTTTTAAATTCAAACGTTAAAATATTAAGAACTGTTTATTGATTAAATACATTTTTCTGTTTTCAGTTTCAAAGCAGCTCACAAAATTTGGTATTAAAGGCAGTTTTAGAAGCAATTTAATGAGGGTATATATAGTTTTTTAGTTGTAATATTTCTGAAAATATAACAAAATCATCTTATAGTTTTCTTTTCTTGTCTGACACAAATTCCGTTGATACAGTACTGTAACTATCAAACACCGTAGCTGTGACCCCATAGAGGAGTCCCACTACCTCTCTATCTAGTTAGCCATCCATTCTGTCTCTATCTTGTCTCTCAGACAACCAACCAAAGGGGGAAAAACAGAGCAGGCTTTTTCTGGGTTTTGCTGCTGCTTTAGGAGGGCATGGATGGTCACATTATGGATCTGCCAAGTGCAAAACCTGTCAGTTCACGGTCGGGTGTTGGTTGGGTCTTCTGGGTGCAGTATTCTTTTCGTCCTGCTAACTGGACTCTACTTGCCTATCCTGGAGTCCTTCGTTTTTAATGGAGAAGGATGGTCTTCTTTGAGTTTGCATTCTATATATTCAGTGAATAGAAAACAGGCATACCAGTGCCAAGTGTGTTGTGGAAAACTGTCAGCAAGAACTTCAGCCACGATGATTAGCTCACACTAATGAGCAATTGTACCAGAATAAGTTCTCACCTGTCATATATCATGTTAGGGATTTAAGGAATGAAAGGCAACACTTCCTGCCATCCCACCTTGGCGCCATTTTACATATCCTATAGTATATACTTCAAAAATAAATTTAAAAAACAAATGTACTATGTTCTACATCAGAAACTGACCAAGTTGTAGGTCACACATAGAATTTGGCATGCATTTTATTAACTAACTTCACATGTACATACTACCTTTGAGGACGACACTATCTACAAACACATACAATCTAATATCTAGCACCGTATCTCCAAGAATACTTATATACAGTTATAGTTTACATTTAGGAGAATTACTACAAAAAATACTACATCACTAAAACAAGACAAAAATACCAAACTTTTAACATTAAAGTTGTAGCACAGATGAAGAGGGGGGAAAATCCACTCACGTTTGAAACATCAAACTAAAACCAATCTTTTTTTTCTCTACATTTTAGAACAAGACAGATAGAATAATTATTCCTCAGACATAGTAAACCTCCTGCTGAGTGTCTAAGTCACTGTGGTTTTCCCTTGGTGTGTGTACTCTGAGATATGGAGGCTTTGGGAGGCAATGATGGAAACACTTGACACCTATTAGCAACCTTCATTTACCTTGAGGATTCTTATTCTATTTACCAAAGAGCAGTGAACTTGTCAGTGACCTGGCAATCTGTGGCCAGGTTCAGTGGATTTTAGCTTTCCTGTTTCTTTCTCTTTCAGTGGATTTTAGCTTCGCTGTTTCTTCCTCTAGCCAGTTTTGTTGCTTAGGGCAAAAGACTGCTGTAAGCAAGCTGGGCATTTGCCGTAGAAGAAGATACCATTGCTAAGTAATTGGAAAGAACTTATGACAAGGATTTCTCTTTGGATTTTAGACTATCGCATTTGCTGTTTCCAGCTCATTGCTTCTGTCTCCTCATGCCTTAGCTTAGAGGGGCTTTGAGGGGCCAAGAGTACTAGTCCAGCCCATGGAAAGTAAGAGAGAGATAAGGAGGGAGAGGGTTAAAAGCCATTCAGTGGCCAGATTTTCTCTCCTTATCTTGGCCACTGGCTAACAGCCAACTGTTCCCGTAATCTTTTGTCTGCTCTAGAAGGAAATGGCATTTTGCTTAGAGAAACCTCTCCTGACAGCATGAGGTCTTTCTTAAAGAGGAATACAACAGAAAAGACATTATGAGGGGAAAACACGTTTTTTTCCTCAAAATTTTGGGCAGGGTGGTTATGAGAGAAAAATACAGTCCAGTAGTTTAAATTGTTACTCATTGTTTTATCCCAACAACCCATGAGAGTTTTATCTTGAGAGTCCAAATTACCAGATGATGCGTATTTTTCTTTCTTCCAAATGATGTGTTTCAGACACTTTTAAAAGCTTTTTTGGCAAAGTCTAAGTAAGCCTAGTTTAATCATGTAAATTATTCTTCAGGTAGTATGAAAAAATCTTCTTGAAGTAACTTTACCTAGCTTAATTGGCTAATTATGTATAAAACAAGGCAATGTTAGGCATCTTATAATTTTGTAGGTAAAAGATTTTTTAGTGTTTTATTTTTGCTGAAATAATTGGACAGTATCTACAGTATTGATTATTCCCCCAGTGATGCGTAATATCGGGTGTTTTTTTGGTAAAAAATTAGGTGCCTACCTTCTACTAAATAATAACTGGCACTTTTCCTTACCTGTTGAATTTGAAGTAGGTATCCCGTCATCTCTAAATTGGATTCGAGTTGGGTAGGAGACAGAAAAATACCTTTCATTGCTGGTCACTCCTACGGCTCACTTCTCTCCTTCCCTGCTTCCATAGGCCCCCAGGTCCCTGTGAATCTGTCAGCTCTGGGTTGGGAAGGGATGGATGGGGAGTAGGTGAACACGCAGAGCTTTAAGCACGGACTATTCCTGAAGGGCCAGTGCAGCAGAGGGAGAGGGAGTGAGGCAGGTGAAGGCAGTGGGCTGATGGCAAGAGGTAGGCAGGGAGCTGGAAGTGCAGAGGCCTTCCAAGCAGCTGGTACTTGTGGTGTCTCAGAGAAGAGGGACCCTAGCATCATAGAAGTCACAGAAGCCCGGGGCTTGCTCCTTATTACTGCCTTCCCAAGCTTGTGGAAATTGGTGTGTTAGTCAAAGCACCTGCGACTTCTTGGCAAACTAGATGCTCTATTATTCGTAAATAAGGAAAATCATTAAATTTAAAATCACATCATTTCATAGTCTGGTTTGTCTGGCCCCTGTACTTTAATGGGATTTTTTTTTTTTTTTTTTTACTGCACATATGAAGTGGCCTTGGCAAAAGAATACATCCTTTAAAAACATTCAGGGAAAGCTATTGCACATGAGGATCTGTGAGGCTAATGATGACTTTTTTTGTGTGCTTTCAGATTTTCAAATGACAAAACAGTATGTGCAGTAAAACCTCATTAAGTTGATAGTGCTTTATTCAAAATAGCAAAAAATTTCGAGTACTTGCTATCTCCAAGCTAACCATAGGCCTTATTGTTCATTTAGAAGAAAATGTCATCAAAGCAGAATGCTCTTAATTAGAAGGTCCTCTTTTCCAGGCTCATATTTTCAAAAGGTCTTCACTTTTGAGGAATCCAATTTACCAAAATAATGGACAATGACTAAAATAGGGAAAAGAGGAACTTCAAAAAGGAAAGCAGGGAATCTCAGTGCCCTTGAGAATGTTGTGTGTGCTGTTAAATGGACTTACCATACTTGTACAGGTTCTGGTTCCATTTTGATTTGGGATTTTGGCAAACAATTTTCTCTGATACAGTTTGAAGGGGATGAGCTTTAAAAAATAAAACAAGAAGTTCAGTTTTAACACAATGTTTGGAGACATTTATGTTTGAAATCCTGTTTTCTACCCAAGTAAGCATTTCTACTCAAAGGATAGGCTATAGCTACCTTGAACTCCTTTGACAATTTGAACAGACCTCAAGGCACTGCCCCTCCCCCATAGGAGGACTGATCACATAGGCCATTTCTTCACCCAGATATCCTTTAAGGACAGGTCAGTACAAGAGTTTGGCGATAAATTGGTAGAACAAATTTATGACTGTTAATTCACTTTATGCATTTTGGTAGAAAAATAAGTGATAGTGTAAGGGTAAACTTCAGCCCCCATGCCTTGTCTGAATAACTACAAGTTCCAAATTAATGGAGTTGGAATTAATAAGGTTATCATGGTATTTTTATTTGATGGGTCAGCTCTATATTACTTGGTTCTATTCCCTCTCCTAAATTCTGAACATGGCAATCCCAGATTCCCATGCAGAGTTATTCACAGTCAAAATATATTGCTGTTTACCCCTTGAGAAGTTCATGTTGAAATCTGTGAGGAGGAAGAGATAAAAAAATATAAATGAGCTGCGCATTTATTTAAATGAAACTTGAGTTCTAATAAAGGCATGACAATCACACAAGAATGAGGCTAAACTCTGAAGATGGTCATCTTACAACTACCTGATTAACCATTTTCAACCAAACACTCCCTCCACCCATATTGACAGTGGATTTCTGCATGAACAGTTGGTTGACTTTAGAGTTGCTTTAACTTGTTCTATAGGAGGATCAAAAACACTGGCTTGACTGTTTTTTTGGTTCCATGTTACTTGGTCACATACATACGGCCCATGCCCTTAGAAATGTATATGTATATCCCTGCCCAAAGTTATTTTGCGGTTTGGGATTTGAGGAATGTTCCTGTGAATTGACCCTAGGGATAATTTAGATATTGTTAAAGTTTTCCCAACGTGATTTATTTCAACAGCATTAATTAGGATATGTCTGACCTGAATGCTCTGATTTTAGGACTGTTTGGAATAGGTTAGATGTTTTCCAGGTATTGTGAAACCATCCTCTTTGTCATTTCTGACTCTCTGATATTTCTCTCTCACATCTGCAGAGAGCTTAAAAGCTTTAAAGAGAGCCACAGGTGGAAAAGACACATGGGTGTGCCTGGAGGAAGAAAAATGTTCATTCTGCCTTCCTTGCTCCCCATGTGGAGATCACATTTATTGTCTATGATCTCATGGACACAAAATATATTTCTGATGAACAAATTGTTCCTCAGTGACATTATGAATTTTGTAGGACTTAGGCCACTTCTAGTTGAATTTCTTTTTGTCTGTAAATAGTGTTTGACTAAAAAAGGCTTATTTGACAAAAACAAACCAAAAGAAAACACAAGTGTTGGCAGAGATCTGAAGAATTCCTACCAGCATCTCAATTCAGTCACATAAGGGAAGTTGTAAAATAGTGGCATGATTTCTGCCCCACTATTATTCAAACAGGAGACAGAAAATATTTGTGTCAATTGAAAATTTACACTTGATGACCTCAGTTCCAGCCCATGCATAAACCCAAGATTTTATAGGAAAAAAAGTCAACTGTTTAGCCCCCCGGATGTGTGTTATTTCTCAATCTTTTCCCTTGGACTAGCTTCCCATTTCATACATGTCCTTCTACTTTCCTGGATCCCTTTAGGGGATCTAGAAACCTTCTTGAGATTCTAACTGCAGGAAGCCCTTTGTTTTAGTTTGCATAACAGTCTTTGCACCCGACTGTGGGGCTGTTCAGTTCAGAATTTGGCTCATATGTTGATCAGTCCATTAGGTTCTATTTCTTGAGCTCCATGAATGATTTGGTCCATTGCCTTTCTTTCAGTTGAACATAAGCTGTAGCTCTCGCCCATGAGCTCCCGACCCGAGGGCCGAAAAGTCCTTAAGTTCACAAGTATCATCTTCCCTTTCCTTCAGAGCTAAAGTTGGCATGTTGTAGCTCTGGAAAGACAGAATACCAACTACAAGTCCAAAATGGATAGCCCTTGTTGCTTTAAGAAATGTAGAGCCTAATAATCTTTGGGGGGAAAATTTCAGTCAGAATCCTCAAGTCCATGCTTTTACGGAAAGACCCCAGTTCCTGCCTCTTCTATATATTTATCTACCTTGTGGTGAAGAGCATGTGTGTGCAACACCTTTGCCTGAAATGGTATGGTTTGGCATTAATGGATTGTGGGTCCATTGAAAAGAAATCTCCTCTTGTTTCTCGTGTTATGGACAGTTCAAGGTTTGCCTTAGAACTAACTTCAAGGAAAAGTAGCAGAATCGTAGGAAGGGACAATCTTGCCTTCAGTCCCACCCTCTGTGCCGGCTTCGGTTCCGGGCAGGTCTGGGTGGCTATCTTCTTTCGGGGGCTTTTTCTTGCAGAAGAACTTCTTCAGCATATCCTGGATTTCCTTCTTAATGGTCTTGTGCATGTAGCCGTAGACATAGGGGTGGATGCAGCACTGCAGGAAGAAAAGCCAGATGATTATGGTGATCACCCACTGGGGTACCTGGGTTTCGACATCCACCCACACGGCCAGGACTGCTAAAAAGCAGTAGGGCCCCAGGGATAGCACATAGGAGAAAATGATGATGAAGATCACTTTAGCAGCTTTGCACTGGTAGCACCTGGGCAGAGGAGGGTTGCTGTTGCTGTTACGACGACTGGGTGGGAGGCTCTCCGGGATGTTCACTGCCTCGACGTCATCCTCACTGAAATTGATGTCGTCTTCACCAAACTCCATGTCGTCTTCACCAAACTCCATGTCATCCTCACCCAAGTCAATGCTGCACTGGTTGACCTCTGTGCGACCCTTGTCTGCCTTCATGCTGTTCTCCTCAACTTTGGTGCTGCCTTCCTTACCCTCCATGCTGCCGTCGCTGGCCACCGTGCTGCTCTCTCTGACCTCCTCGCTGCCCCTGGCGTCTACACTAGCCTCACTGGTCCCCGTGCTTCCTTCCTTGGCCTTCGGGCTGCCGTCCTTGGCTTCCATTCTGCCCTCCTTGGCCTTGACCTCACCTTCATGCTGGCCGCAAAACTCACTCTCATCCTGGAACTCCTCCTCCTTCTCTGCTCCCTCTTCATCCTCATTCTCCACACAGTCCTTGACTCGCACTTCCAAGCTGTGTCTCTTGACATTGTACAGCAGAGCATGCTGCCTCCGGGCTGCACCGAACACCACGGTGTAGCAGGCAATCATGACAATCAGTGGAATGACGATGAAGGACACCACGCTGAGAATAGTGTAGCTAGGGCTGGCCCCCCAGATCATGGAGCAGAGGGCATTGCGCTCATCAAAGGCAGCCTGGCCCCAGCCGTAGAGTGGAGGAGTGCTCTGCAGGATGGCCACAATCCAGGTGCCATAGAGGAGCATGTAACCACGGCGCTGGGTCATCTTGGACGGGTAGGAGAGAGGGTGGATGATGGACAAGTAGCGATCAACTGACACCACGGCAATGGTGTTGACGCTGGCGAAGGCGAACAGGTGGGTGAGGCTGACCAGGGCCGTGCAGAAGTGGCTGTTGAGGGGCCAGAAGAGAGGCACAGAGGTGGCCACCACCCAGGGGGCCACGAGCGAAATCTGCAGCAGGTCGGTGACCAGGAGGTTAAAGATAAAACGGTTGGTCACCTGCAGCAGCTGCGGCTTGCGCTGCAACACTAGCGCCAGCACTATGTTGCCGATGAAAGAGGCGGCGAGGAAGATAACCAGCACAGTTGAGCGGATGATGCCGTGAGCCAGGCTGATGGGCATTTTGGAGAGGGGCATGCACGTGTGGCTGCTGTTACTCTCGCGCGTGCTGTTGGTGCAGGTGGACGTCATGGCAACAGCCAGAGGGCGTGAGACAGAGTGCAGGCTCAGCGCCGGCACCGGTGGGTGGCAAAGGGGTGCACAGACCGCACTCAGTGCCTATGCTGGTGACAAAAGAAACACGCAGGCAGAGTTAGTCACCCGTCAAGGGAAGAAGCCTCTGCGCCCAGCAAGGGCGCTGCAGGACCCCCTATCCCGGGTTCCCGCACGGCCCCATCCCCAGTACGGGCAGCTTCTCTGGCTCCTTTCCGGACTCTCCTGATCTGTCTGCCTGTCTCCTCTCTCCAGGGCTCTGATTTCCTCTCATCTGTTTCTCCTGCTGGCGCGTGCGTGCGCGCGCTTTCTCTGCTTGTCTCTCACACTGTCTCTGGCTCCGGGGAGTTTTGGTCGCTAGCGCTAGCGCATGCGCGTGCGCTCTCTGGTTCTGTCTGTTTACCACCGTCAGTTTCTGTCTCTCTCCAGTGTCTCTCGCTGGCGCACTTTTTTTCTGTATCTCTCGGGGTGTGTGTCTGTATGTGTCTCACCGTTTCCTGATTCTTTCTCATCCTTGTCTCTCACTCATGTCTGTCTCTGTTTCTCTGTCTCGATAGCACGTGCACGCTGTTTCCTTTCTGTTACTCTCATTTCTCTCTTCCACTCTGTCTTTCAGTCTCTCTGTGTGTGTCTCTTTCGCTAGCTCACTTTCTCTGCAGGGCTTGCGCTCTCGCTCCCTATCTTTCTCACAGTCTTGCCCCTGTCTCTCCCTCAGTCTCTTTCTGATCCATTCTGTCTCTCTGTGTCTCTGCCTGTCACTGTGTCGCTCGCTAGTTCATGTGTGTCTCTGTCTTTCCCTAATGCTCTCTTGTCTCTCCATTTCTCTCTCAGTCTATTTCCCTAGCAGTTCATCTTTGTGGGTCCCTAGCGCACCTGTTCAATGTCGTTCGCTGTGTCTCCCTGCCCGTCTCCGTGTCTCTCCAACTCTCTTGTTTCTGCGTCTCCCTCGGGTTCTCTAGGTGTCCCCTTCTGTCTCTCACTGGCACGTGTGCGCTTGCTCTGTCTTTCTCGGACCCTCTTGTCTCTGTGTCTCTCCGTGTGGTTTCTGTCTCTCCCTGCCTAAGTTCTCTCTGCATTGCTCTGCCTCTCTCTCCATTGATCTCTAACACTCTACTGCTTGTCTCACCTGTCTCTCAAGCTATCTCTTTAGTGTGTGCACTCTCTAGTTGGTTTCTCTGTCCTTCACTTTCCTGTCACCCCAGGACTCTGGCTAAACACTTGCTTTGTATGTTTGAGTGTGTGCGCATCTCTATTTCTCTACATCTTTTTCCCATGGCCCCTCACCTCGGTTTTTCTCTGGTTGGATCTCTGTCTCTTTGGATCTCTGTCTCCCTGTGGACTTTATTTTGCCGTGGAAACCACCTGCCGCCCTGGCCACCGCGGGCTTTGGCTAAAAAACCCTTAGTTTCTCAGCAGTGCAATGGCGACTGGAAAATGCAGAGAGGATGCCTATTGAGCTCCCCTACCCTCACCCTCCACAGCCCCATCCCCATTCCCAATTCTGCGTCCTCTTTGCTTTCTCCGATCTGCTTGGTGTCGGTGGCAGCCGAGGGGAGTGGGAAAGGAGCTGGGGAGAAAGGCAAAAGAGGCAGGGGTGCAGGGTGGTGGGGACAGTCAGAAAGGCAGGGCGAGAGAGATTGAGAGGCAGAGAGACAAAAAGGAAATGAGAGACAGCGAAAGAATGAGATACATACAGAGAGACAGAGAGAATGTGAGCAACAGAGAGAAAGAAAGAAAAAAGAAGAAATGGGAGCGTGAGAGTGAGAGAGAATGAGAGAGCAAGACAGACTGGGAGAGACGCAGACAGAAAAAGCAAAAAAGAGTGAGAAAAGAGAACAAGCAGAGGAAGAGGGAAAGGATGAGGAAAAAACGAGAGAATGGAGAGGAAGGGGGGAAAGAACGCACGAGAAAAAGTGAGAGAGAAAACGCGAGGGCGGGAGGATGGCTAGGGAAAGGCGAGAAGGGGCCGCACCGCGGGCCACCGCGCCTGGTAGCTCAGCAGCCGTCGGGACGCTTCAGAGGGGACGTCGTGGGCTCCCAGGCTCGGGGCCCGGCCGGGTGCTGGGGGCCACGAAGCCCGGAGTAGGGCCGGGCCGCTTACCTGTTGCTGCTGCGGACCTGGCGTCGCGGGCGCCGCGTGCAGGTCCTTCGGGGCTGCTCGCGCTCGTCCCGGCCGCCTCTCGGGGCGCGGGCGGCTGCGAGCTGGCACCGGGCAGCGGGCGCTGCGGGCGCGGCAGGAGCGGGGCACAGCGTCTGTGCCCGCACGTCCGGCCAGCGCGCCGCGCTGCAAGCTCTGAGAGGCAGCGGGGGCGCGCGGCGTCTTAAGGCAGCGCGGTGCCCTCACCTTGCGGTGCCGCCCTCCCCTCGGCCCCCGCCCGCGCCCGTGACGCACGAGGCCGCCGCAGCCCAGGGGAGCGGGGCTGGCAGGTGGGAGGCCCTGCACCAGACCCCACTCAGATTTTTTCACTCCGGGTTCCCACCCCTGGGGCCCCGAGTCCACCGAGACCTCACAGACTGGGGATTGTCACCGGGGCAGATTTTCGTGCAAACCCGGTGCCTTCCTAGCCCCCGGATTTCGGGCAAGCTCCCAGGCACGGACCCTGCACTATCCTTCCGATTCTTCCAAATAGGAGGGCCCGGGACTCCCCTCGACTTCTGAAAACCCTCCAAAGTATGAATAGCCCCTGAGCCCGAGAAAGGAATCGTGACTTTAATGTCAACGATTTTCCACTAATTTCTCTAGCTCCCAGGAAGAGCTAAGCGGCAATGCTTTCCCTGTAGGATTTGGAAGCATTTCATTTAAGACAAGCCGCATAATTATCCACTATATTCTTTGATTGAAGTATGTCTGTCTGTAAGTCAGTCAGCATCTCTCCCTCTCTCTCTCCCTCTTTCTCCCCCTCTCTCTGCCAGGTACTGTGTTAAACTGTTTACACAGAGAATACCGCTGAATCGTTACCCCAGCCTTGTGAGATAAGTACCGCTATTATCTTCATTTTATAGAGACAGAAGCAGAAGCCAAGAAAGATTACCCTACTTGCCTAAGTTCAAGTAAATATTGCACACGTTCTATTAACCAAGACATTCTGGTCTCCCCTAAACACATACTGGATATTTGTTGTATATCAGGCCTGAGGAAGCACCCTCTTCCCTGCCCCCAGAGGGTAGGGAAGATGACCCAGACCAGGGATCATTTGCATTAGATTTCCAAGGGATTAGGAGGTGTTTTCTAGGCAGGGCACGAGGGGAAATGTGTTCTGTAAGAAGAAGATGCATGGGGTAAAACTAGGGCTGCAAGAGAGACTTGGGTTCCAAAGGCTGGGAAAACAGAGAGGCTGCAGCATGGTGAGTGCCAGGAGGTTAGCTGGTTAAATTGGGTAGAGGCAAATCCTGAGGGGTCTTGAATGCCAGTCTGCAGACTTCAGACTTTACCCTGAGATCCCTGGAGGTCGTTGGAGAGTTGTTTTATTATGAAAGACTTCAAGCATACACAAACGTAATGAGAATAATAAAATAATCCTCCATGTTCCTATTACCCAGCCTTCACAAGGGTAAATAGTTTGCCATTCTTGTTCATTGGTGGGTTTTAGGTAGGGCGGTATTCTAAAATCAGGGCTGGTGTTGGATGGAGAAAGCTGAAGGGAGGCTGTGGTAGGAGACAAGGAGGGTCTTGACAGGTCCAACAGAGCGGGGCATGCAGAGACCTACAGAGAGGCAAATTGACAGGGAATAAGGGCAAGGAGGTGTTGGGGAGGGTCTAGAGTTGGTTTGGAGTTGGTTGATGGGCTGGATGGAGATACCCCCTCCCCTTCTTGTCACCTACCTCTGAGACAGGGAGATGAGACAGGTGTATAATCAGGCCTCAAGAATGCTCTTTGGAGCTGGAGTCCTGCATTTGCTCTTAGATCATTTGTCCTTTTTCTGCTACGCCTGATTTTATCTCCCCAAGGTTGAATGGTAAAAACCTGGTCATTTTTCCTAGAGACAGTTTCCGTGATAATCACTCACAGTTATTAATTCCTAGCTTCGTGCTGGCCATGGTACAGAATCCTGGGTGGCATGCACTGTCAAGCGGCAGTTTGTTCAGACTCAATGATTTTACAATCACTTGGGAGGCAGTGAAGCTGCTAGAAGTGGCCAGAGACAAAGGCCAGTCTTTCTTGACCTTTCCTATTTTTACCGTGGTTGTAAGCATGCCCGAGACTGCTAGGTTCCAGCAGGGGACCCTCTAGACACATATTAAAGATGGGTGCCTCAGAGGGATGGGCTCATGGAGTCTGCAGCTGCACTTTCGGGCACGAAGGGGGATGATAGGGAGTGGAAGGGGTTGGGTGGGATGAGGCCTCTGCAACTGAGACAAGCCTGCCAGCCGGAGATAGGAAAAAAGCCAGAGAAGTGCTAGGAAATAAATACCAGCTATTTTTCTGTATAGGGAGATGTTTGAGGGTGGTTAATCCTCCAGTGTCTTCTCTTTCCCTCCAGATGTGAGCAGAGTAGGTATCCTTGGATTTCAAAGACATCCAAATATCAGCTCCCCAACTGGAAGTATGTGGCGGAGCTTTGGGGAATGTGGATTTGGCTTCCAGCCCCGCGGGCTCTGATTCTGATAGCCTTGAAGGAGCCCTTCGACTGACAAGCCTCATTGGATTCTGGGAAGAGTCTTTGAGATGAAACAGGGAGACTTCGGGATGATGGCTTAAGAAGTCATCTAGTCCTTTTCCCTACCTTCATAATTCAGTAGCAGCAGAGGTACGATCAAGCTGATGATATTAATGGACCAAGGCTAGAGGGCAAGAAGCTACCAACAAGAAAGGGCCCAAGGTCCCAATGACAATCACAAGTTGCAACACTGGTCAGTAGTGTGCCGGCCTCAGGCTTGTTCACCTTGTCAGACTAATTGCCTCAATTGCTGTATCAATAGCTAGATGAGGGAAGTTGGGAAACCCAAGACTCAGCCAGGTATTAGTTCTAGTCATTCATTCTAGTAATAAAGGGTACAAGAGTCCTTGAGTGCCTACATTATGCTTGCTGTATTGTATTAAATCCTTGAGGAAGCTCTGCAAGTTAGGAATCAATACTGTATTTTCTGAAAGCATGACACAGTATATGCCACTAGGAAATGGAAAAACGCTGAAAATTTAACCATCATACCATGGCTAACCAGATACATCTTGATTTCAAAGATGCTAGAATGTGAAAAAAAAAGAGGTGCTTTAGAATCAATGTAAGATGGTACCATCCTTGTCTTTACAGAGAGATTAAGTAACTTATCCAAGGTCACACAGCAAATAAGTTTTGGAGCTGAGGGTTAAAGCCTACTCTGACTCCAAAACAGGGGCATTTCCTGGGCTACATCAAGGAAGAGTGCAGAGAAAAGGCAGAAGGGCTCCCAGACCCAGCTCAGATAAGATTTTTGAATCTAGGTGAAAGGGGACTAGGAATTGCTAGAATTGTGAAAAGACAAGTGCATTTGCAATGGTAATGGTTTCTTTTTGTAGGACAGACACATGGTTCCCATAGGTGGTAAAAAGACTAAATCAGTCAATCTAAGTTCTAAGTCACACTCCTTTTTGCTTAGAGAGTTCATAATAAGTTGATGGGGAAAAATATATGGTTTTGTTCTGGAGTGCCTACCCATGGGGGTGTTTTACATTTTTCAGTGTTCTGTGTTACTCTGGAATTCACTTCAGGCCAACTCCTAGAAGTTGTGTTCGCAAAACTGAAACAAAATCAAGTACCACCTGGGTGTGAGCTAATATTGCACATTCTGTGGGCTTGGGCAGTACAGAAGGTCTGGATTTCAAAGCTATGTCTATCCAAATAAACTGATTTGGAAGAGAAAATCAGCAGAAAATAACTCGATGGATTAAAACCAGAGAGCAGAAGACTTGAATTCTAGCCCTAATTCTGTGGCTAAGTTGCATGTAACTTTGGGAAGATCCCCTTCCTCTCTCTGATCTCACTTCTGTAATCCACCAAATGAATGTGTGTGTGTGGTGGGGCTAGGGGTTGGATGTTAGGTAGTCTCTAGGGATCCTGTCAGTCTATGACCTTTGATGCCATCTACTTTCTATCTGAGTGTTATTTTAAAAACCCCCAAACTCATCCGACCCAAATATTAAAAAACTGAAAGCTGGACTCTGCTTCTGGCCATGAAAGAGTAAGAGACAGGATTTACCCTTTTATCATAAACAACTAAAAAAGTGGACAACATACATAAAATAATAGTTGTTAGACATTGGAAAATAGACAGTACAGCACAGTGATCTTCAAGAAAAGAGAAACAAATGAGGTGAGCCCTACAATTGCCTCCGTTTACTACCTAGAGAGAATTTCCAGTCCTCTCTGCAGGAAGAAAGAATCCAGGCTGAGCAGGGAAGTCCGCCTAAATTTAGGAGACAAAGTTCAGAATTCAAGGAGGTGAGGGTGGGCAGAATTTGCAGAGCAAGGTGCCAGAGGGGCACTGCACAGAAAGAGTACTCTGGAATTCTGTAAAAGATTTCCCTCAAGGCTGAATACTGATCAGCACATGCATGTAAAGTATGCGAGGTTGGGATAGAACCACTCAAAAGGAGGAGGAGGAGTGATTTGTAGAGCTCACACAAGACTGGGAATAGCTCAGTTTCCCAGTAGTCAGAGAGAAGAGACTTCATAAGATACGGTGCATCAGACTAAGTGCTCAGTAGTGGAGCCAAACTAGCCTTAGTGTCAAGTATGCACTGGTCCCACATATGAAAGCTTAAAAACAGGCCCCGGTGTGTGATGTTCCCCTTCCTGTTGTGGGATGGGGGGAGGGGGGAGGGATAGCATTGGGAGATATATCTAATGTTAAATGATGAGTTAATGGGTGCAGCACACCAACATGGCACATGTATACATATGTAACAAACCTGCACGTTGTGCACATGTACCCTAAAGCTTAAAGTATAATAAAAAAAAAAAAGAAAGCTTAAAAACAAGTTTTGAAAATATCAAACTGTTTCCAAGTGGCTTTACTGCACTGAGAGCAAGATTCAACAATACGTAAAGGAATACAACAATATTTAAAGGAGCACCCAATAAGCTAAAATTTGCAAAATGTGAAATCTAATAAAAGATTATAAGGCATGCAAGGTAAGAAAATATACTCCCAATGAGAAGAGAAATTTTTAAACAGAAACAGATGCAGATGATAGAATTAGTAAACATGGATATTAAAATGGCTTTTAAAATATAATTCATATGTTCGAGAATGTAGAGGAAAGTATGGGCATGTAAAAGCGAGACATGGAAAATATAAAAATATAAAACAGACTCAAATCTTACTTCTAGAGGTAAAAAAATACGTTTGGTATAGAAAATACACTGAATGACATTATTAGCATGCTAGACACTGCAGAAGAGAAGATTAGTGAACTTGAAGACACAGTAATAGAAACTGTGCAAAATGAAACAGAAAGAACAAAGATAGAAGTAAATAAGAAGAGCAACAGTGAGCTGTGGGATAACTTCAAGTATCCTAATATATGTTAATTGGAGTCCCAGAAATAAGTAGGGAGGCAGAAACATTATTTGAGGAAACAATGACTGAAACATTTCCAAATGTAATAAGAATATAAACCCACAGATTCACAAACCTCAACAAAACTCAAGCACAAGAAATATGAAGAAAACCATACCAGGCCACATCATAATGCTTGTAGTTTCTCTGTAAATCCTCACTATATTTTTGGCAAGGATTTGGAGAAATTATAACTCTCATACACTGATTTTGAAATGGAAAATAGTATAACCGCACTAAAAAAGTTTGGCCAGTTTTAAAAAGTGGTAATCATCTACCTACCGTATGACTCTGTCCATGTGAAGATGTACATGAATGTTTATAACACTTTCATTTGTAACAGATAAAAACTAGAAATCACCCTAATGTCCATCGACAAGTGAATGGAATATCCACACATTGGGATAATATTCAGCCAAAAAAAAGACAATAAGTTATTGATGTACACAGCAAGGATGGATCTCAAAATAATTATGCAGAATGAGAGAAACCAGGCAAAAAAGAGTACATACTGTATGATTCCATTTATGTAAAATTACAGAAATTCAAACTAATCTAATGTGACATAAGGCAAATCAGTAGTTGCCTTGAGATGAGGGAAAAGAGAGAGGGAGGAAGATAAATTACAGAGGGTCATAAAGAATCTTCTTGGGGTGATAAAAGTGTTCATTATCTTGATTGGGATGATGGCTTTGTTGGTTTGTACCTATTTCAAAACTCATCAAACTGCACTCTTTAGACGTGTGCAGTTTTATCTACTTTTCTTAAACCCAAATAAAACTGTAAGAAAATAATCACTGGGGGAAAAAAAATCCCAAAGCCAATGATTTGCATGTCCAGGATCCTATTCCTGGTATTAGAACACTGGCTTTTCCCTGAGAGGACCGTAGGCCACCGATCACATCTGTCTTGGCTCTCATCAGTCTACTCTGCGTTCTAGTACAGTACTGTTGTGTTGTAGTAATCAGCATCCTTTTTCCATTTCATTCTGTGATGGGAACGCAATGTGAGCTCATCTCAAATACTTGCAAAACTTTGGTCATCACCTCATGGCAGATAATAGCTCTCAGTTACTCAGTATTTACCCTTCACCTAGTACCTGACCTCTCCCAGCTCATTTAATGACTGCTGTGAGATAGATGCTGTCATAATTAGCCTTGTTTTATTAACGGGGAACGAAGGATCAGAACGGAGTAATGTTTTACATAGAGCCACTCAGGAACACAGAAGGCTAGATTTTGAAGTTAGGACTGACAGTGACTTTAAAGTTTGGATGCTTAACTGCTACTCTATTTTGCTTTCCTATCATAGGGAATTTATTTATTTATTTATTTATTTATTTATTTATTTTTGAGACAAAGTTTTGCTCTTGTTGCCCAGGCTGGAATGCAATGGCACGATCTTGGCTCAGGACAACCTCTACCTCCTAGGTTCAAGCGATTCTCCTGCCTCAGCCTCCCAAGTAGCTGGGATTACAGATGCCCACCAGCACACTCAGCTAATTTTTTTGTATTTTTAGTAGAGACAGCATTCCGCCATGTTGACCAGACTGGTCTCGAACTCCTGACCTCAGGTGATCCACCCGCCTTGGCCTCCCAAAGTGCTGGGATTACTGGCATGAGCCACCGTGCCCAGCCAAATTTGTTGTATTTTTTTTTGAGACGGAGTCTCGCTCTGTCACCCAGGCTGGAGTGCAGTGGCGCGATCTCAGCTCACCGCAAGCTCCGCCTCCCGGGTTCACGCCATTCTCCTGCCTCAGCCTCTCCGAGTAGCTGGGACTACAGGCGCCCGCCACCACACCCGGCTAATTTTTTGTATTTTTAGTAGAGACGGGGTTTCACCGTGGTCTCGATCTCCTGACCTCGTGATCCGCCCGCCTCGGCCTCCCAAAGTGCTGGGATTACAAGCGTGAGCCACCGTGCCTGGCAATTTGTTGTATTTTTAAATGTATCCCTGGAAAGGAATTTTATACTCCTTGTCTCATCTAATTCTCCAACAATTTTGCCAGGTGGTTAATGTTAATATCCCTTATTTTATAGATGAGAAAACTTTGGTTAGATAAGCTAAATAATTTGCTCAAAGCCACCCCAATAGTGTGTGGTTGACTTCAGAGCCCACTCTTTGTAGCTGCTTTGCTTACTGTCACCTCCAGGTCCATGGCAAGAAAGCGTTAAACGCGCTCATCTCAGAACCATGCTTGATCTTCTCCCATCTAGTTGCCCAGAGGCTCAAGAATTTCACAACATAAGTTTGGTGTGATATCAGGTGCTGGGAGCGTTGGAATGGCCTACCTTGTTCTACAACATATATTTCTTGAATGGAGGGATTGGATGGTTAGAACTGACATATTGCTAATCAGTATTAAATATTCAAAGTATCGAACACTGCAAAACTCCTATGGTTCTGTGTTAAATATCAGGGACTGCAGGGTTTTAGAAGGCTCATTTATATATTGTTTGTCATTGAGTTAGGATGTTCGGAAGTTGACTTCATAAAACAGTACAAGAACTGAGATTGATGGCAGTTATGAATCAGGAGAGTGCCCTGGAGCCAGTGAGTTAACCAGAGAAAGGTGATTCATCAAGTGTGCTCAGGTGCTTTGCTTGAACTGTTGGTATTGTTTGTTGGCTGTAGAGATCTTGCCAAAATGCCTCAAAATGGAGACTACAGAAAATAGGATTATGTTTCCACATTTAGGCAAATATTTCTGCCATGCTCAGATATTAGCATTAGAGGTGGAAAAATCAATCTGTCTAAGCCAAACTAGAATGGCCGCGTAAGTTTTGAGTTTTTGCTCAGAGGAATGCAAAGGGTGAATTGTGAATAGTGCTGCTTTGAACATTCATATATAAGTTTTTGCACTTTTCTAGAAGATACTCGTGAAATTCTTCAGAAAGACTGGTCTGTGGTCACAGCAGCATTGTGCCTGGAGACAGTCCATACCAGTTGGTGAAAGCTGATTTTTACATTTTCAGGAATTTTGCAAGCAATTGTTAAAATGTGAATTATATAAAATTGCAGTTAAATAAATTACATTAAAACAAAGGAAATAAATACTCAAAACGTATCACTTCTTAATTAATATTTTTATCACCTTTTATTACTATCTGTGATCTTGTGGTGCAAATAATTTACAACAGTGAGCTTCTACATATTTCTTCCCAGCTCCGCGTTCACCAATAGCACATTGGTTGCTTGACATTGGCCATGGGAATATTTTCACCATGAAAAGCATCCAACACTACAAGTCAAGACTTTTTGTCATCTGAGAGCCAGATGCTAAACATTTACCAACACATCGCTGTCTGTAGAGCACTTTATTTTTGTTTATATACAGTACTGAGACATCATCCACATGCCATACAATTCATCCATTTAAACTGTACAATTCAACTGACTTTAGTATAATCACAGATAGGTGGAATCATCACTAAAGTCAATTTTAGAACATTTTCACAATCTCAAAAAGAAACTCTGTACCCTTCAGCTAATGGTCCCCTATCATCCCACACCCATCAGCCCCCGGCAATCACTTACCTTTTCTGTCTCCATGGATTTTCTTTTTCTGGCCACTTTATAGAAATGGAACCACACAGCATGTGGTCCCTTATTCCTTACTTTATTACTTTATTCTTTTTGTTTTTTTTTTTTTTGAGACAGGGTCTCACTGTCGCCCAGGCTGGAGTGCAGTGGTGCGGTCTCAGGTCACCACAACCACCGTCTCCTGGGTTCAAAACATCCTCCTACCTCAGCTTCCTGAGTAGCTGGGATTACAGGTGTGTGCCGCCATGCCCGGCTAATTTTTTTTTTGTAGAGACGGGATTTCGCTATGTTTCCCAGGCCAGTCTCGAACTTCTGAGCTCAAAGCGATCTGCCTGCCTCGGCCTCCCAAAATGCTAGGATTACAGGCCTGAGCCACTGCGCATGGCCTCATCATACAGATATGCCTCCTTTTGCTTATGTATTCATCAATTGATGAACATTTGGGATGTTTCTACCTTTTGGCTATTGTGAGTAGTGCTGCTTTGAACATTCATATATGAGTTTTTGCTTGAACACCTGTTTTCAGTCCTTCTGAGTATATGCCTAAGAGTGGAATTGCTTGCTCACATGATGATTCTGTTTAACTTATTGAGGATCTGCCAAATTGTTTCCCACATTTTATATGGCCACCTGCAATGTATGGGGGTTCCAACTTCTCCACAGCCTCACCAACACTTGTTGGTTTCCACTTTTTAATATTATAGCCATCCTAATGGATGTGTAGTGGAGTCACATTGTGGTTTTGATTTTCATTTCCATACTGACCAATGATGTCAAGCATTTTTTCATGTGTGTGTTGCCATTTGTGTATCTTCTCTGGAGAAATATCTATTCAGATCCTTTGGTAGAGCACTTTAAAAATATCTCTCATCCTCATAGCAACCTTGCAAAGTGTGTGTCCTGATTCCCATCTTACAGTTGACGCAACTGAGACTCAGAGATGAAGACACTTGCTTAACTTGTACATAGCTAGAAAAGGAGCTGGGATTTGAATATATCTGACATGGCAACCCATGATCCCTCCATTACATCCACTGTTTCCAAGACCCTTGATCTGTCTGCTGATGCTTAAAGGCTAATAATCTCATCCAGGGACTGTGGTCCTGAACAAAGTGTTCTGGCCTGGGTTCTAATCCTGGCTCTGGCTCTAGGTCTTCATATCCTCATCTCTCAAGGTAGGACTCTGAGCTGGATGACCTCTGTATTACTCAATTGATCTAATAGCAAAATTGGCCCTTTCATTTTTTATGCAGATGTCCTGAGGATTTGTACAAAGGAGGCTTGATTGCTTGATGTGTTATTTTGAGTGGTTAATGGGATTCTTTTTCTCAGTGCGTTATGTTACACTTGCCTACACTGATGCTCACCTGCTACTTTCCCGCCCACTCACACAGCCTCTCAGCATCTTCCTGCAGTTTAATCTAAAGAGCTTAACATGCTACTACCCAGAAAGATTGGGTGTTGCCTGGAAACCTGAAGTTTTTACTAGGCTTATTCTCTTCCACATAATTTTTGAGTAAGTCAAATAAGACATGTCTCTCCACCAGTCTTTGATGGGAGGCCATAGTGTCTACACTTCTCTTCCTAGAGAAGATCAGGCTTATTCCTCTGTTCCCTGTCCCTATGCCTGTTGCTTATTCATGATACAACCACACCTCAATCCCATAGTGATTTGGCACTATGTTTTCATGTTCCCTTTTTTTATTTATGTGTGTTTTCACCATTTAAAACTTTTTGATAGATAGGTCAGGCATGACTACCACTTGTGTAAAATGTTGTCCAAGTGGTCATTGAGCCCATCTTTTGTTACAAAAATCATGTGTTTGCCAGCTTGTACCCTAGAGTCTCTTTAGAAACCTATCTTATGAATGGAACTCATATTGGCAAGGTTCCAGTCTTTGTCATGTGGGCCCTCAGTAAGGACAAGCTGTATCTGTTGACCTAGTTTCATGAGAACATTTTAGCCCTCAGTCTTAGTGAAGGGTGCATATTTAGGCTATTCTTTAGGCCTTGGACATCCACAGCATTTGCCCCTATCTGGTTCAGTACATGGACAATTTCAATGAGCTGTGAGAAATGGACATCCCAGTGATATCTAGTTTGGTATCCGTTCACTTCCTGGCCTGCCAAGCAGAGTTGCTTTCCCAGCTGTTGATTTTTCCCACTGATGGATTGTCTTGCTGGCATTCTCCCTAGACTACCTCAATGGGCTCTAGGCTTTGGCTTTCAGGTACCTTGCCTGGTTCTTCTCCAGTTCCATTGGTGTTCCCTGATTTTTAGTTTGCCTCTGACTTTCTATTTGTGGGGAGTGTCTATGTTCCCTCTGCTTGAGCTCCTTTCACATTGCTCATCTGTCTCACTTGGCTATTTAGTTGCTCAAACATGGTTGTTTCCACGTTTCTGGGATTTTGGACTCGGCATACCCTGGATTGTCCATAAGATGTTTTTTTAAAACTGTCTACAGGCCTCTTGTGGTTATTGACTCGTTTGTTTAACTCTTTCTTTCAAATTATTTCCTAATGTTTACATTTGGTCAAGGTTCTATTTGCTAGAATGAAGTAAATAAGCATGTGGTGGATTTCTTTGGCTTTCCCTTTCCCACTGAGTTGCTGGCCCTGGTTGTGCTGGGATCAGCATTTTTGAGGACTTTATTCACAATTAACCTGATGAGTACTGATCATAGGCCTCCATATTCCACAGGAGCCCAGGAAGAGGATGGATAAAGCCGGTGGGTGCTTTGAGATAATCTATGGTGTTCGAGAATCTGGCTTTTAGCCTGTCTCATTCACTGCCTTAGTCAGTTTAGGCTACTATTGAAAAGCGCCGTAGACTGGGAGACTTATAAACAACAGAAATCCATTTCTCACAGTTCTGGAGGCTAGAAGTCTGAGATCTCAGTGCCAGCATGACAGAGCTCTGGGGAGGATTCTCTTCTGCATTGCAGACTTCTGTCTTCTTTTTGTATCCTTACATGGTGGAAAGAGAGATAGAGAGCTTTCTGGGGTCTCTTTTATAAGAACACTAAACCTATTCATGAGGGCCTAATAACCCTCATGATCTAATGACCTCCAAATGACCTCCTAATGACCTTCTCATACCATCACATTGGGGATTCGGATTTCAACACATGAACTTCGGGGAAACACAAACATTCAGTCTGTACGATAGAAGGTAGGTCCTTTTCCTTCTCTGGATTCAGTTTCCTCATTTTAATGAAGGGTCTGGCTTACGGGAAGGATGGGGATGTAGAAATGTGGTCTCAGTGGTTCAGTGTGCATTACTGCCTTGTTAATGTTCATTATTCCCCATAAGTAAGGAGTTAGATTCAGATCGACTCAGCCCTGGGCAAAATTTTTGGACCCCTCCAGTATCTGAAACCTGAGCTCTGGATTCATATCTGGGTTGGTGGCTGGGACTATCTGGCTGTGGAGAAAAGGGTCCGAAAATTCCCAGTTCCACCAGGCCAGCCCTGTACTCTGGCTCTCTAACCTTTTCCACAATGCGCTGGGAAGTACTGCTGACCAAGCTTAGAGTTTCTTGAGAATAGAAATTTGCCTTTTTAGTTTATGTTTGGATTAGGGACTTTTTTGGGAAGATGATACAAGCTAGGAACTCTAGCTATAGAAAAGTGGGCATAGCACATGTGCGTGTGGACACACACACACACACACTCAATTGCAAGGGGTTCATGGGCCTATGAAGGCAATCCATAGAGTCTGGAGTCCAGGGACCCTGGTTAGAAACCCTTGCTCTAGAAGATGGCTCCTAGCCTGCGCTGATCTCAGTGGCCGCCCCTGCAGCTTGGTTATGCTCTGACTTCATGGACAAGAACAAGTGTGGTTGATCAACAAACCACCAGAATTGATTCAGAGCCTTGATTGTTTCTGGAAGGAGCCATTGGCTCTTGGACACTAATTCTATAGCTGAAAAGTTATGCTAAGACATGCCAACAATTAAAAAGGAGAGGGAATGAGGGCCAAACGAGCAGGTTCTCACAACCTCTCAGGTCAAGGAGCTTTCTCTGGTGGGAGGATTCCTGGTGGACATGGAATGGCTGGCAAGTGCTTCTGTCATTGGCAAATTGGAAGGAGATTCCACTGCTTTCTATTATAACCCCCCAAATCTATTAAAAAACATCCAAGTGAACAGTAAGATAAATGCTTATTTGAGGGGGAAGTATGTTGAAATGCAAAGTGGCAGTCTGAATGAGGGTGAAATGAATAGACTTAGAAAGCCAGTGGCCTACAAAAGAAGCGAGCCTAAGAAAAAGTAAATACTAGAGGAGAGGGAATGTTCTTAGGGGGAACCTCTCTCACCCTGGTATCTTATTTCTTGATGGAGATGTCATGATCTCCTGTGGGTGCCATGGAGCTGTGTGGGAGAAATGTGAGAGGGATGTTGGGATCCAGAGAGTGGAAATTTGAAGGAGCTGGGCAAAAAGCACTGAGGTGTTGTGTGGTGTAGGCAGATCATCTTTAATATAACTGGGCTTGTTCCATTTTGCAACAGAATGTCCTTTCTAAAGGCTGAGCTGAGTTGACTGCTGGATGGACACACCACCTTGAACAATTATGGAGAGTGACGATCCAAGACATGGAGCTTGTGAAAGAGCTTTGGCTAGTCTGGTACCATTAGAGAAAAACTCCTTTGGAGACAGTAGGCAGAGGAAGAGGGGGGGTAAGCTAATTGAAATTAATTGTGTCAGCCTTGGGCCTCTACTTGGCATCATGAATTTACTCTTGGTATTGGCCCATCCCAAGAGCAGGAGGGACAGCTGTAGTGTAATTGTGACAGGAGGAGTCCTACTTTTCCAGTCGTGTATTCAGGTGGGACACATCAATGGGGCTTGGAGGCTGAATAGCTTTCTTTGCTGAAATGTAGCTGTTTCCTTGCCTAGGGCAGCATGCTGTTTCTGTGGGTGGCTGTGGATGCGCTCGTGGGGAAATAACCCCGGGAACGGTTTAAAATCAATCACTTCGGAGGTGGCGAGGGTGAACTGCTGCTAATGATCCACTCGCTATCACTTACTTGCCACTCCACAAGTAGGCAGAGACAGACCTGCTCCTTTCGAGGTTTTTGTTTTTAAAAAAATTATATGATTTTTTTTCTTTTTATGAGATGGGATCTCTCTATGTTGGTCAGGTTGGTCTTGAACTCCTGGCATCAAGCAGTCCTCCCGCCTTGGCCTCTCAAAGTGCTAGGATTGCAGGTGTGAGCCACCATGCCCAGCCTAGAAGTTTTTTTTTTCCTTTCTTTCTTCTTAGACCTCTCTTAGCATCTTTGCTATCCAATACTGGCTGGGGGCACTTTCCGTCACTTTTGTTCGCTCTTGTTTCACAGGTGATGCGCTCAGTCTCAGATTCAACTGCTGGAGCCATGTCCAGCAGAGGCATTTCCAGAAATGATATGGCTCATTTTATGATCCATGGATGGTAGGGATGGTAGGAATAGGGGCTATATGGGGCATACTAATGTCTGCTGTGCTTAACTTTTGTTTTTAGATGAAATAGCCTATTCCATAGCTACCTACTCAGGAAACTGGGGTCACATCATTATGTTTCTGAGTTTTGTTTTTGATTTTGGTGTGGGCTGTTTGGATCAGAAATGGACATCTGGCTCCTACCTAGGCTAGCACCAAGGGTTTTGCCTAACAGTGGCCTTGGCATTTGGGCTAGAGAATGCCAAGAGGCTTGGTCAGTTGGTTGGGGGAAGGCAATGGGCAGGAGATGTAGAGATACCATGAGAGGCACATGAGGGGGAGAAACAGAGAAGCAGGCCTCAAGAGAAGACTTAGTTCCTGACGACTTTCAACTTCCAAGCCCCTCATCTCAGTTTTTAATTTTTATTTTTTATTGTGGAAATTTTCAAGCATATGCAAAATTAAAGACAATAGCTTAACAAAACCCATGTTCTCGTCACCCAGCTTAAGTGATTACTGACTCATGGGCAATCTTGTTTCATTTAATTCCCACCCACTCCTCCTATCCTCTGGAGCATTAAAAGCAAAACAGCTTTATTGAGACATAATTTGCATACTATAAAATTCACCCCTTCTAAGTGTAAAACTCAGTGTCTTTTAGTAACTTTACAGAGTTGCACAAATATCACCACAATCCGGTTTTAGAATACTTTTATCGTGTTGAAAAGATTCCCTGTGTCCATTTTCCTTCACTCCCATTCCCATCCTGAGACCCTGGCAACCACTTATCTGCTCTCTGTCTCTACAGATTTGCCTTTTCTGGGCATTTTACATGAAATGGAGTAATACAACATGTAATCTTGTGCATCTAGCTTCTTACACTTAGCATAAGGTTTTTGAGGTACATCCACCTTATAGAATTTATCAACGCTTCATTCTTTTTTATGGCTGAATAATTCATTGTATGGATATACCACATTTTGTCTATCCATTCACCAGTTGATGAACATTTGTGTTGTTTCTACTTTTTAGCTATTATGAACAATGTTATTATAAATATTCACTTCTAGAGCAGTTTGAGGCAAACCCCTGATATCATATCATTTCATCTGTGAATACTGCAGTATGTACCTTTACATTAAACACAGCAGTCTTTTAAAAAGACAAACACAACACCATTATCACATGTGAAATAATTAACAATAAATCTTTAATGTCATAAACAATCCAATGAAAGTTAAAATTTCCAATTATCTCTTAAATGCCGTAGGATTTTTTGTTTTACAGTTGGTTAGAATCAGGATTGAAATAAGCTCTACATATTGTGATTGGTTGATATGTATTTTAAGCATTTTTTTATCTATACGTTCCCCTTCCTCCATCTCTCTCTCTCTCTCTCTATCCAATCTATTTGTTGAAGAAATGAGACCATTTGTTCTGTAGAGTTTCCCATAGTCTGGATCTTGCTAATTGCATCTCTGTGATGTCTTTTACTGTGTTCCTCTGTCCGTTGTGTTTCCTGTAAATTGGTAGTTGGGTTAAGGCTTGATGAGATTCACATTTGCCTTCTGGCAAGACTCCTTCAGAAACGGTGATATGTGTAACAGTGTCATCATGAGATGCATGATGTCTGGTCATCTCTCTTTTTGTGATGTTAGCAGCTACTGGGCATTATTGACTAGATTCTTTCATTCATGAGGTGGACCCTTTCTGAAAGCAGCCTGAATGAGACTCTCTGTCCTTTTCAATCCAAAGGACCTAACTAGCCTGAGGAACTCATGTTTAAGCTGAGGTAGCAGCTCAGCATTGGCTGGGGGTGCTGGTGAGGGGTGCAGAGGGGGGGATCTGGAAACTCTGGACAGGTGGGAGGATCTGGAAACTCCATCATCATGACATCTGTGCATATGTGTGTGTTTTGGATGGAGCTACTTGGGCGGTAAGCATGGTCTAGCAAGAAGTCCTGCCCCTCCAGGCCTTCCCAGAGGCCCAGTTCTTGAGTTCTGTAATATTCATACCGAACTTCTTCTTTTTTCTTTTTTCTTTTTTTTTAGATGGAGTTTTGCTCTGTCACCCATGCTGGAGTGCAGTGGCGCAATCTCAGCTCACTGCAACCTCCGCCTCCTGGGTTCAAGTGATTCTCCTGCCTCAGCCTCCGGAGTAACTGGGATTACAGGTGTGCACTACAATGCCCCACTAATTTTTTTTTTTTTTTTTTTTTTTTTTTTTAGTAGAGATGGGGATTCACCATTTTGGCCAGGCTAGTCTTGAACTCCCAACCTCAAGTGATCCACTAGCCTCAGCCTACCAAAGTGCTGGGATTACAGGCGTGAGCCACTGCACCCAGCTCCATACTCAACTTCTTATATCCATACTACTATCACTTCCCTCAGTCTCCTCAGTTATTGGATCTTGTAAAATCCATACACCTTGTTGCTTTCTGACTTTCCAATGTCTCCTCTCCACACCATCCCCTCCACACTCTGCCTTTTGTCTTTTTGTTTCCTCATTAATCCTCCCTTACTCCCCCTCATTCATTACCCATCTTTCCATCTCTTACCAGTAACAGCCAGTTTGGGTACTGCATTATGGGGGAGTTGGGGGGTATCTAGCCCAGCAAGTCTGATTGCTACAGAACAGGCTAAGCACATTCTAGCAACTGATGGAGAAGATGGGAATCTGCTGGATGACAGTGTTTCCTGTTAACATTACTTTGTATTGGCAGGGCGTGGTGGCTCACGCCTGTAATCCCAGCACTTTGGGAGGCCAAGGCAGGTGGATCACGAAGTCAGGAGTTCAAGACCAGCCTGGCCAAGATGGTGAAACCCCGTTTCTACTAAAAATACAAAAATTAGCCAGGTGCTGCGGCAGGCGCCTATAATCTCAGCTACTCGGGAGGCTGAGGCAGGAGAATCGCTTGAACCCAGGCGGCAGAGGTTGCAATGAGCCGAGATTACGCCACTGCACTCCAGCCTGGGTGATAGAGTGAGACTCCGTCTCAAGAAACAAACAAACAAAAAAGCAAACAAACAAAAAACCCCATTACTTTGTATTTGGCTTCCTATAGCATAGGTGAGTACCTGTTATCAAAACACGGGTGCAAAAGAGAGATGAAACAGGGATGCAAATGAGGAGAGGATGAAATGAACATGGCACTGTGCAAAGGAAATGAGTCACATTTTCACAAATTCAGTGGTCTTTTTATAAACTATACCTGTCAGCGGACCTCACTGTTTGAAGTAAACAAGCTCAAAAACCAGAAAAAAAGCAAACCAGGCTATCTTCTTTACTTGGTGGAAAGTGGTAGATGTTCTAAGTAGAGACGCAGCATAATTCAATTTCACAACTCTCTGAGAGCTGCTATGTGCCCAGTGCTGACATGGTTTCTGCTCCTGTGGTTCTCATCAGCCCACTGGGGAGACAGACACACAGGAGAGAATCAGAGAACAGGAGATGGAAGCAAGCAAGTTGCTATAAGGTGGTTCATACATCAAATGCTGGGGGAAGGTCAGAGGTAGAAGAAGCTGATGTGGGCTGAGGGCTTCTGGGAGGAGCTAAGACCCTAGCATCAGCAGTTCATACCAGTGTGCTTGGTAACACCTCGGGGCCAACTGGACACTTTTCGTTCCTCTGTGCACAGAAAGCAGATCTTGCAAATCCTGGCGAAAACCCATGCCCGAGTCCGAAAGAAAAGGCTTTGGGTGTCTGGGGCCGCTGCAGCTCCTGGTGTGTGCAATCAATTCCTACCTCAAGTGCAGAAGGCTTCCCTCAACCAGCCTGAGATACAGCATTCAAAGCACACCAGAGAAAGGTTGGGGGGCGGGGGGACGTTTCCAAGGTGAACACCGATTAGAGCCAGCTTTATTTTCATGAACTCATATGCATACTTTTAGCTCCCATATTTCCTGCTGGTTTGAAGAAGTGTGTAAGCAACCATGTGGACAGCTGTGCTTCCCATCAGTGAGGCAGTGCTGGGAAGTAAAAAGAACATGGGTTCCGTGTGAACTTGAGAGGTTCTAGAACCCTCTGATCCTTAATTTCCCCTTCTGTAAGTGGGGAAAGTGGGGCTAACTAGAGTAACTCATGGGAACTATCTAGTGGGGCTAACTAGAGTACCTCATTGTTTTAAGGATCAAATGATTGGTGTGAAAGTGCTCACAGCAGCGGATGGCAAGCAGTAGGTACTATTGTGATGATGATGGTGCAGTTCCGTGGCGTCCCATACAGGAAGCCCCCTGCGGTGTGTGGGACCTCCGCATCTTCCAGGCGGGCATACCTCCGGACATCGCCAGCTCTGGGTGATTGTGAGGTGCCGCACGATGGGGTCTGACGGCAATTGCTCATCCTCAGCAGTTTAAAAATGACATTTGGTTGAGCTGCCGTAGGTGTTATGGATGCTTCCCCCTCCTTCATTTGCGTTTTGCTGAGTTGTCGTCAGATATTATCTGGTCGGATGTTCCCGAGAAGTGCAGGCCCCTCCCCGTGGGCCGCCCAGGGGTGGCCCGCGGGCGGTGCGGGCGACTAGCGGAGGTTGGAGTGGGCTTGTAGACTCGCTCCTACTCCCACCCTCTGGGAGGCCCCAAACCCCGCCCTCTCCCTGCTCGCGGCGAAGGCAAACTGCGCGCACGGCGCCCTCTAGTGCCCAGGAGCTGTCACTGCGCGGGTGCCCGCGGCCCCAGCTCTCCCCGCCCCACCAAGGGTGTTTGTGAAGATCCCTTGGCACGGCCGCATACCCCAATCTTCATTCCTGGGTGTCCTGACCACCCCCCCCCAGACCCATAAGACGCAGATCCGAGACCGCTTCTTGTTTGTTTATTTATTTATTTATTTAGCAAAAAGTTTACTAAAACGGGGGCCTCTGTCGGTTCTTGACTTTGCGGCACCTGTCCCGGAGGGCGCCGTCTCCTCCAGAGAGCAGCGCCTGCGATAGGATTCAGCAGGGGTCACCCGCACCCCTAACTCAACTCGAGGTGCGAGTCCCCATCTCGCAGCGCCCTCCCGGCTGTCATCTGCTGCCCTCGCTACCATTTTTGTTTGGAGAAGCACTGAGAGGAGACAGGGGCAGTCTACTCCTCACTAAACGTAACCCGGTGGCCCCAGGCGCAGCCCCATCTCCTCGGATGCCAGGAAGATGCCCGCGTGCCGCTCGCGCGCGGGCGCTGTCTGTTTAGAAAACCCGGTGTTTGGTCAGACTTAGACATCGATTTCTACCACCCGCGCAGCTTCTGTCTATTGCTTGGCGAACTGTTAGAGTAAACTGGATTTAACAAAGGGAAAATACATTTGCCAGGACCTGCTGTGCCGAAATGTGGGTTGCTATCAGCACAGGCGCTTAATGAGGACTGAATTATCATTAATACGTGGATGAAATTTATAGTGCTCGTTAATACTTCTGAAAGACAACATTCCAGGCGTTGTCTACCTCTTCCCTCTGCAAATGTGGATGGGATTCAAAACGTGTGTCTGGATCGCGAGCGCACTTTGAAAGGCAATTTATCATTCATTTCTGAATTTGGCCATGGGGCTTGTAACACTGGCCTTCATTTCCCCCCTTCTCTGTGTTCTTAATGACACCAAGATTTCTCTCTGTTGCCACCTAATGAGTTTTACTATTGAATAGCAGAGGCTGCGAGACCATGTATTCATCCCTTCCAATGTTAAAATGTTTTAAAGTACAAAGTAAGAAGAATTATTATTGTTTGAATTATGGCATTATCTTCTCTTATTTGAGTTTTTTTTTTCCTTCTCCCCTCTCCTTTTATGTAAACTCGGTAGGACAGGTTTATCACAAGTAGAACATTCCAATTCAGTACCCATCACTAAATGTGTTTTCTGTGAAAGGCAGATTTGTAAGAGGCTGGAGAGAGAAAATGATAAGAGAAATACAATTGCAGAAAACATTGCATGCCACCTTCAAACAATCCAAAGCTTACAGCAGCACTCATATTGTGTGGGTCTTCTTGAATGTGTGTTTTTCTTCTTTTTCTTTTTCTCCTTTTACATCCTCTACATTTTACAAGGCCAGTGCTCTAACCCCTGAGCTATGGAGCGAACTGCACATATTCTCTATATTTTAAATTCTGTTGTCCACATGTACAAAATCCAAGGTTCAAACTTGATTTCTTCTGTCAGTTTTCAAATGCTTGCTCCTCTCTGCAACTGTGCAACTTCCTTGCAAGTAGAAGAATTGGGAGGGAAGAGTAGGCCAAATATCAAAGAAGATTCCCACTGCTCACGACTTAGCAGAGACTCATATATCTTTGGCTTAGAGGGAAGTAGGCAAGACCCCTGAGAGAAGTAGGCAGAGGGCCTGAGGGGCGTACCTCTGCATGGTTAGTTTGTTTGTTTTCTGTACGAGGCGTTCTTCAGTTGGGTTGGTAGGCTGGGCTCCCAGAAAGGGCTACTGGGTTTTCTCATTGGTGTCACCAGCACTTTTCAAGGTGGGAGGGAAGGAGTGACGTAGATCTCCAGGCTGGATGGTGGGTGGGGAGTTGGGCTAGCCTGAGGCCCCTGGGGGCACATTTGGCAACTAGGAGTTAAAGTTTGGGCTCTTCCTTCACCCAAGTACTAGTACTTTGAGTGGTTTCCCTCTGACTCAGAGCCCTCAGTTTCCTCATGTGGAAATGGACAACAACAACCTATAGGGCTGAGTGAGGATCAGAGAGGTTCATCAAGTGGGAAGCTCATAAGAAGAGTTTAAGTTGTTGTTCTTTCTGCTTTTGGTGAGATTGTGGATCCTGAGAACCTGTTGATTTGAGATGGGGGCGGGGGCGCAGCAGAAGGAGAAAACACCTGTCCGCTAGAATTCCTTTTTCATGAGAATAGTGAAGTGCAGCAACTCCTAGGAAAGAGAGAGAGGAGGATTCATGTTCAAGGGAACTAGTGCTAGGGTGAGCATGGCGATTGAATAGGAATGTTTCTGAGTTTGTTAACCTATGGACCAGGCTGGATTAAAGAGCTGAGGACTTATCCCAAAACTGACAGGATAAGTCATCATCCTGATGATAAACCATCATCAAATCTACCAATTGGGTATAAGGAAAACAATCTCCAAAAGAATGAGAAGCACTGACAGAAGAAGCAAGAAGAATGGAAGTTAGACTCAGAAAGAACTCTGTGAGTGAGGGCTGTGATCAGTGTTTAGCAAAGGGAGAAAATGAAATCCCATTCTGTGGAAACACAGTATTTCTAAAGAGCCTTGCCTGGGAGCACAACCCTGCTGATGGGCAGGCAGTTAAGTGGATGCTTCTGGAGGCATCGTTCTGCTTCACATTCTCGCATAAATAGATTTCTTCTTACTGTTTTCAGTGAAAGCCAAAATTGATATCTTCTGTGCAGGATTGGTCTGAGAAAAAGAGATTTTTAGAATCAAAGTTTCCCCTTTCCTGAACAGTGTTAGCAATGATGGAATGGATTTTTATTCCAAGGGAGTCTTTTTATTCACATACTCATTTATGGGCACACACCGAATGCCTGACTATCAGGAAGATTTTAATTTTCACAAGGCAACAAGCAGTTTTGGTTGCTATGGCGTTTGTCAGTATCATTTTCACTGTACAACGTCTTACAGAGCCTTCTGTTCTATAAAACCTACTTAGAACTTCAATCTTAATGCTGCTGCTTTTTGTTGTTGTTTTTGTTGGTCAAATGTGTGATGGTTATAGTATTAACAAAGCTTGCTTGGACAACGTAGACTCCCTTTTTCAAGGATTAACAATCTGAGGGGAGCTGTGACATTGCAGTTCTTTAAAGTCTTTATCAGGATTTCTGCACAGATGACGACTTTGAATCTTGTATTCTTTTCTGCCTGACTGGAAAAGTCAGCTTTTGGGAATACATTTAAGGGGAAATTAATCTGTAGCTAAGTGGGAGTGGGGGAGCTATGTGACATGTTATGTAAGCTTCCAAAATGTCTTCTTCCTTCACAAATACAATTGAGAAAATCCCCTTTGTAACTAAAAGTCAATTTCTGCTGGAGGTGGGGTTAGCTTTCATTAGAAACATGATGGTATGCTTTATAATGCTTGTTAATTAGAATGTCTGTCTAGTGGTTGCCTTAAGGAGGGTGGGATCAACCCTTTACCCCTAACTGGTTTGGAAGCTGAGGCTGATGATGTCACACATGCACCAAGAAGTATGAAAAGGCATACTTGCATCATGAGGCTTTCTTGGGAGGGCAGGGCAGGCCCCCAAACAGGTCCAAAAGCAGACACCAAAGGCTGAGTGAAGGAAGGGGCCAGTGGCTTTGATTTTATTGCAGTTAGGGCATGGGGTTGGGGTAAGAGTTCACATGCATGGGCTGAAGTTTGCATGGTTTGAACTTCCCCATGGGCTCCAAGGGAAGTATTACCTAGACTTTCTTATGGGCTTGCTCAGATATGGGGAAAAAGGGAAAGGGGATAGTTGGGATTGAAAGCTGTTAGCAGTCAAACATCAAAATCGAAGTGAGACTCTGTTGCAATTCACCTCTGATGTTTCACTGATGACTGAATTGTGCTACGTTTTATTTAATTGAATTTGAACTTGTTTAAGTAAGCCATTATGGTGCTCTATGAGGCCTGCAGCCTGAGACCAGTAAGGGAGGTGAATGTTTCTTTGAATATCTTGTTTAAGATGCCAGCATTGTGGATTCTGAGAAGTGAAATGAGTGCCTTGGTCACTGTCAATGATGTCTGGAACTCTGATGGGGATAATTAGTTCCTTGGTGAGGCCTTGTATTATGGTGTTAAATACGTGCGTGATTTGTATTTTGGTTATTTGTGAGGGAATAAATTTCCAGAATTCTTTGCCTTAAGGGGGAAACCTTGGATAAGGGATCGTAGGTGCCATTGGTTAGACCAGATGGCCGGATTGTTGGTAACATCCTTGATCAGGGACATCCAGGGTAGGAGATAGACAGCAGCAGCTCTCCAGCAACACTGCCATGTGTAAGGTGTACAGACTCCCTTTTCTGATCATCCAGTTGATCCCAAGGGGTTCCCCATGTGGTCATTGCATCTGAGACATGGGTAATCTCCTTTGCATCTCTTAAGGGACTAGGGACAGGAAAGGCCACCCCTTCCTTTCAGTGGAATATGCCAGAGGGCCCAGGTTTGGCTCCATCATGTAAGTATCATTTTCATTTCAATAAGGAGGGGTGTGGCCTTCACGATCAAAAGCATAATGGGTAGCTGGGTGCAGAGAGCCCCCTGTCAGAGTCTCTGTCTCCAAAACAGCATAGTATGCAGCCGGCAGTTGTTGCTCTAATGGTATGTAGTGTGGGGCTGAGGAGAGTAGGTTTTTCTTTCGCATCAGCAGCCCACAGACAACTTATGGTCATTATAGGTGGTCCAGAGACTCCACAAGACACAAGAGGTTGCTAAAACCTCTACAGTGAAGAACTCTTTGGAGGGCACTAATGGAACTGCCATTGCAGTTTAGACAGATTCTGGTGACTTTTGTAGCAGGAGGTCCCATAAAAGATGGGCTGAGCTTAAGCAAAAACTGTATAAGTGAGCTTAAGCAAAAATTGTAAGCAAAGAATATGTTACCTCCAGAACCAAAAATGTCTGAAAGATGTTGGGCTTCATTTAATGATGTGGGTGCTGAGAGGGTCCAGCTATGTAGGGCAATGGGCACTATGACCACGGGGAATTTAGTTAGGGCAGTAGTTCTTGATGGTTAAGGTGAGACATACCTGTTTGTTTTCTATTTTTATATCTGGTAACTTCCGTAAGTGAAAAGAAGACCCCACATTTAAATTTAGTGGACCTCCATGTATAACTGTGATTTGAGCCCTAGTATCAATTAAGGCCATGAAAGTTTGCCAATTGGTGCATTTCAGCAGATGTTAAAGTTAATTTAGAACCTATGTGTTACAGGTGCAAAAGCCAATCAGCACTCTCATTTTTCTGTTGCATAAATTATTTTAGTAAATTTTGGATATGCAGTTTGGTCAAATTGCAAACCTCTGCTTCAGCTACTCTTTCCTCACCTTGTATTAATTTTTTGTTTTGTTGTTGTTTTTGTTTTGGTGGTTACCAGATATACCTTATGAGGGGAAAGGGGTTGTCTCTGATCATGTTTATAAATTTCTTCCTCCAGAGAGTCCCAAATCAGTATTATCAGGGTTAAGGGCCTTTAATATGGCAATTATTATTTCACTGGGTAAAGGTACACTAAACTTAAGTCAAGTTTGAATTAACTCCTTGGCATGTTGATCAGCTGTGGCTCTCAATAGGACCTAGAGTCTTCATCGGTCCATTTTACAATTATCCAGTAGGGTGATGGTGTCCTCTGGCTCTTTAAGAGGGGTAGGGGAAAAACATTTAGAGTGCTTTTCATAAGGGTTTCTGTCATGGGGGTGTCATGGGTGTTTCTCCTCATAATTCTGAGGATCAGGATCTTTTTTGCACTAGAAGCACTTAGGGTCCTAATGAGCCATCTTCTTTTAAGAATGTGACCTCAGCACTGGACATGGTGACTGCCTATTTTCTTCTTCACACCAGCAATCACCCATGACCACCTGATGGGCCTGTATATTGCACATGATATCAATCTTTTTCTTGAACACTCTATAGAATGAGACCAATGCCTGGCTGAAACACACAACCAATAAACACAGGGTAAGAGTCCTCTCTCTGAGTCTAGCATCAGTCACAGTTCGTGCTGAAATTGAGACACATGATTCAATCTGAAACAGATAGGTTTGGGCTGAGATACCAAAATTGGGGCCATTTTAAGGAGGGCTGCAATCCTGTACTCTTGTCCCTAAATGCAAATCTTCCGAATTAGGGCAACAACTCTAACACAAACTTACTAGCAGGCAGGAGCACAGCTCAAAGAGCACACTCAGGCAGCAGCTCTGAGTGCATGCTTGCCAGCAGGCTGCAGAGCCAGTTAGTAAACTGAAAGCAAGAGAAGAAAGCCCTCCAGGAGGCAATAGTCATCTCTTAGACCATCCAGCTCTCAGCACCAATGGTCTTGAGGTTTCTTCTCAGAGGGGAAGGCCAAGTCCCTTACCCCTACCCAAGAGCTTAGATCTTGAGACTGATGATGCCACACATGTACCACGAGGGTATGAAAAGGCTTATTATTCACATCATGAGGTTTTCTGGAGAGATTAGGGAAAGCACTCCAGCCTGTCCATTGTGCCGAAGTAAAAGAGGGATGAATGGCTCTGGTTTTTAGTGTGATTAGGAGTGGAGTCAGAGGGAAGTTCCGTGCATGTGGGCCAGAGTTTTTTTTTTTTTTTTTTTGGTTTGAGCTTCCTCACTGGCACAAAGGAAAAGGGAGGGAATGTTTGGGCTTTCTTATTGACTTGTCTAGTTGTGGGGCAAAAGGGGAAAAGGGGAGTGGGGAGTTCAAAAGCTGTCAGCGGTTAAATATAAAAGATGGAGCTGGACTTCTTGTTACAATCTCCCTGTCACTTTGGGTGATGTATTACATGCACTAGTACAGTTAATGGGGAATGTAAGATGAATAAAATGATGAAACTGCCAAATTACTTCAAGGGAAAAAATCACATATTGAGTCCACAGGAAATCCGTTGGGATACAAAAATGATCACATACCACAGAAGCAAAAACAGAGCTCTGGGATGAGATGATTTTCGCCAAAGAAAATAGAGCATTCTTTGCCTGTGCCATGGTCACTTCCTGAGCGCTCCCAAAGAGATGAGAGAAAGTAAACTCCTAGCACCATCTCATTTAATAGGTTTTCAAGGAAGTTTAAGGCTTTAAAAAAGTCCTTTGTCTACACTTAAACCTAAGCTCCCCATATCTCTGTCTCCTTTCTCTTCTCATGTTAATCACCACTGTTGGGGTAACCAAATTGCTCTTTCTCAAGCTACATCATTGTCCAATCTGGTGACTGCTAGCCACGGATGGCGTTGAGCACTTATAATGTGGTTAGGATGAATTCAGTTGTACTGGAAGTGTAAAATACACAGACTTAGATTTTTGTATTAATTTGTTAGAGTTGCCATAACAAAGTACCACACACTGTGTGACTTAAAACAGGAGAAATATATTGTCTCACAGTCCTGCAGGCTTAGAAGTCCAAGGTCAAGGAGTTGACAGGATTGGTTCCATCTGAGGGGTGTGAGGGAGAATCTGTTTAATGCTTCTCCTGTAGCCTCTGGTGGTTTGCTGGCAATCTTTGGCATTCTTTGGCTTGTAGAAACATTACACTGATCTCCGCTTTCATTTTCACATGGTGTTCTGCCCGTGTGCATGTCTGTATCTGCGTCCAAATTTCCCCTTTTTATAAGGACACATGTCATATTAGATTAGGGCCCACCCTAATGATTTCATCTTGATCATCTGCAAAGATCCTATGTCCAAATAAGATCCATTCACAGGTACTAGAGGTTAAGACTTCAACATCTACTGGGGTGACACAATTCAATTCATAACAGATTTTGACGACCTAGTATGATAAAAAATGTAAAACATCTTATTAATAATTTTTTGTTCATTACACATTGAAGTGATAACATTTTGGGTATACAGTTAACCCTTGAACAATACTGATTTGAACTGCACAGGTCCACTTACACATAGATTTTCTTCCATCTCTGCTACCTATGAGACAAAACCAACCCCTCTTCTTTGTCCTCCTCCTCAGCCTACTCAATGTGAAGACAATAAGGATGAAGACCTTTATGATGATCCATTTCCACTTAGGGAATAGTAAATATACTTTCTTTTTCTTAATGATTATATTCATAATTTTTCTTTTCTCTAGCTTACTTTATTGTAAGAATATGGCATATAATACACATAACATACAAAATATGTGTTAATCGACTGTCAATGTTATTGGTAAGCCTTCCAATCAAAAGTGTGCTATTAGTAATGTTCTGGAAGAGTCAAAAGTTATACGTGGTTAGGGTCAGTTCCCCTAAGCACCGCATTCATTGTTCAAGGGTCAACTACATTGGTTTAAATATAATATATTGTTAAAATTAATTTCACCTCTTTCTTTTGACTACTTTATTTATTTATTTATTTATTTTTTGAAACAAAGTCTCACTTTGTCGCCCAGGCTGGAGTGCAGTGGCATGATCTCGGCTCACTGCAACTTCCGCCTCCCAGGTTCAAGCAATTCTCCTGCTTCAGCCTCCCGAGTGGTTGGGACTACAGGCACCCGCCACCACACCTGGCTAATGTTTGTATTTTTAGTAGAGACGGGATTTCACCACGTTGGTGAGGCTGATTTTGAGCTCCTGATCTCAGGTGATCCGCCCGCCTCGGCCTCCCAAAGTGTTGGGATTCCAGGCATAAGCTGCTGCACTAGGCCTCTTTTGACTTTTTAAAGTGTGGCTACTAGAAAAGTTTATAATTAATAATGTGGCTTGCATTTGTGGCACAAATTCTACTTCTGTTAGACAGGATTGCTAAAACAAAGGTTGGCAAACTACAGCCTGCACACCTGCCCACTGTCTGTGTTGTAAATGAAGTTTTACTGGATCACAGCCATGTTCACTGGTGTATGTGTTGCTGTTTTCACATTACAGTGGCACATTTGATTGCTTTTGACAGAGATCAGATGGCTCACAAAGCCTAAAAACTTGCTATCTGGCCTTTAACAGAAAATGCTTGCTGACATCTGCTGTAAAACATGGCTTTAATCCTGTCACTGCCCTGCTCCAGAACCTACAGCATCTCTCTATTGTTTATTGGAGACCCTCCAGCCAGCCCACTCTGGTCTTGATCGTGCCTTATCCTTCTCACCAATCATTAGAGAATAAGCTGAGCCCTTGACTCCTCTTGTAGGTCCCACACTGCCTAGCCACTGTCTGGCACACTAGGGCCGTAAGGAGAGAGTCACAGAATTCGTTGCAAATGTCACAGGCACTTGACTGGCAGGCGGGGTGTGAAGAGAGGTGACTCCTAACAGAGCTGACCTTTACAGGGCTTCCATTGCCTCTCATCAGATGTGTGAAGGAAAACTCATATCAAGGCAGTTCCAGGTTCCACCTGCAGGCACTGGAGGGTTCCATATGTTTGAACATTCTACTGCTGCTTTTGATACCTGCAGCTATCATTTATTGAGAGCTTACTGTGCGCCAGGCCTTTTGCTAAAAGCATTATCCAAGGCATTATTTCATGTAATTTTCTCTAGCCGGGAAGGTTGGTACAGTTAGTTCTGCTATAACTCTTGTTTTGAAAAATGTGAATTTGCTTTATGTGATTGACAATATTTGGGAACAATTTGAGCATAACATGAACTTTTTGTTTGCTTACGGGCAATTTCTTCCACAAGAAACACTAAGCGAACACAAGAAACATTAAGTGAACACAAGAAACTGTACCCAGCTGAACTGAACCACACAGGAAAACACAAATCATGGGCATTCCTGCGTGCATACACACACATACTCACACATCCAACATTTACCAGCTACCTCGGTTCACCAAGATGTGTGGGATGAGCCACACTGGGCCACATCTGCTGTTAAAACTTCTATTTGATTTCAGATCACCATCCTTTCACTACTTCACAAGAACTCACAAATTGTGACTCTTCCAAGAGTCACTTCCACAAGCAAACTTCAGGTCTTTTTAAAGTTCCATATTTATTGTGAATTTGTCTGCAAAACTGTGATGCTGTTTTCATTAGGTTCTTATCTTTTGAAATATTTTGATGAAGTTTTTGAGTGTTGTACTTCTAAAGCCATTTTTCCCCATAAGCCCTCTGACTTTTAATGCACAATTCTGCACAGTGTGGAAATTTTTAGGAACACATATGTCACAGTTTAGCAGAACTAGCTTACTGTAATTACTCCCATTTTGCATGTGGCAAAACAGAGCTTAAGAGGAAAAGTGACTTGACTATGGGGCTATAGAGCTGGATTTTGAATCCAGATCTCCCTGACCCCATAGCTTAAACTCTTGACTATCCTACTCCGTTAGTTTACAACCTATAAAATAAATGGTACTTTTGGCTACCCAAGTTTTTAAAACAAAAGTTGGAGAGATCTGGTGGAAAGTAGGCCAGAGCCTTTAGTTTACTTATGATGCTTTTGTTTTGCTTTGTTTTCTTGTGGTTTGGGGGTTTGATAAATGGACTCAGGGTTTTGTTGCTTTCCATACTTCTCCAATTGTAGTGCTGAGGCTGGAAGGAAGATTGGGAGTGGCTAGTGAACAGGAACCTCTTACAAAGGACTAGAGAGGAAATCAATTCTCTCTTTGCCTAGAGATGCAAGCATAATGGAAGGATCTGGGCATCACAGGAGGACATAGAGTGAGTCAGCAAATCAATGCTGGTTGTTTTTTGAAAGCTAATGCAATGCCGTGATGTGTAATAATAACAGAAATACAACCTACAGGAATCATAACATAACCTTTAGCATTGATCAGGGCCTTATTAGAGTAGTGTGATTAGCTTGGGGTCTGTAATTGAAGAGAGATGTGAAGAAGTCAGAGGAAAGAGAAGGCTGTCGTGGCTTGTCCCTGAATACTGTGTGCTGCAAGGACTCTGTACACAGACTCCCTTCTCATCCCCTAACTATTGCACTGGGTGTTGCTATGACATCATCCTGAGCCTATAGGCTCTGAGAGAATGAAAGATGAGGATAGAGCATGAGGAATATGATTTGCCAGGAGGCAGAGCACCTAGGTGGCAAAGGCAGAACAGGGTACTTAGAGCAGAGACTAGGCAGGAAAGCTGCAAAGAGACACAGTTAACTCAAACATCAGCCAGAAGTGCTGTTTGCACTGGCAGCTTGCAGTCAAGATAGGTTTGCTGAGGGAGAAGCAGAGCATATTGTCAGGTTAGGACTGCAGAGGGGGTGAATCTCTTCCAAGTGGTGAGCTCCCAAGGACTGGGGATGATTACTGAGAACTCCAAAATCTCTGGTTGGTTAAAAGCAAAATTATTTTGCAAATCTGAACACAAAAACAACACATAATTATTGTAAAGGATTTGGAAAATAAAGAAGAGCAAAAGAAGAAAATACCAATTCCCTCATATCCTACCACTTAGAGATAAGGCCCTGGTAACACACTGGTGTTTTTCCTCCCAGTCCTCGTTCCTTACATGTTCAAAACTGTGCATAAAGTAATACTATACATATATATATATATTTTTTTTCTTTTTTTTTTTTTGAGACGGAGTCTCGCTCTGTCGCCCAGGCTGGAGTGCAGTGGCGCAATCTCGGCTCACTGCAAGCTCTACCTCCCGGGTTCACGCCATTCTCCTGCCTCAGCCTCTCGGAGTAGCTGGGACTACAGGCGCCCGCCACCACGCCCGGCTAATTTTTTGTATTTTTAGTAGAGACGGGGTTTCACCGTGGTCTCGATCTCCTGACCTCGTGATCCACCCGCCTCGGCCTCCCAAAGTGCTGGGATTACAAGCATGAGCCACCGCGCCTGGCCAGTAATACTATATTGTTAAAGAGCTTGGCCTCTGGAGTCAGGCTGCCTGGGTTTGAATCCTGGTTCTGGCATTTAGTAACTATGTGCCCTTAAGCAAAATCATTTATCCTTTCAGATTTTCAATTTCCTCATCTGGAAAAACTGAGGGTGGCTGGTCATGGTGGCTTGTGTCTGTAATTCCAGCTACACAGAAGGCTGAGGTGGGAGAATCACTTGAGCTCAGGAATCTGAGGCTGCAGTGAGCTATGGCCATACCACTGCCCTCTAGCCTGGATGACAGAATGAGTCTCCATCTCTACAAAACGAAAAAACTGGGACGATGTCAGTAACTGTCTCACAAGGATTATGAGATTAAATGTTATGTTACACCATATATAGCTTTAGCATAAAGCTTGACACATTGTGGGCACTCAATCATTTTAGTTATTCAATTACTATATTATAAATATTAAATTATATATACATGTTATATATTATACATAAACAGATATTGTATATACATATACATAATATATTTAGTGATTATTTATTAAGCCAGGCATTATTATTTGCCAGGGACTGTTCTAGGCACTGTGTATACTGCAATAAAAAACAAAAATATGCATACTGCATATGTACTTCTGAGTTTTGCTTTACCAACTTAAATGAGCATTTCCCCATGTCATTAAATGTCTTAAAAATAACCACTTTCATTGACTGTATAGTATTCCCTTAGAGTATTCATCTAGTCCCTAATTGTTGGACATTTCAGTTGTCCATTTTTTACTATTATAAATGAAAATTACAGTACATAATTTTTTTCTGGATTCCCCCAGCTCCTACCAGACTGAATTCTAAAAGAGGCATTGGTAGGTCAAAAGCTTATGATGCAGAGAGCTAAATTGCTTTTCAGAAAGTTTTCCATCATCTTCGTTAGGCCATTCTCTCTTCCTCCTGCTTAACCTTCATAAAGAAATCCTTTTAAGGTCTTAAATGACTTGATTTTAATGTTCTCTGGTGCTCATGAATAAAAATTACCTGGTTGGATAAGCTCATGAACTTTGAAGAACATAAACTTCTGGAAGGCTGCACTGCTCCTCAGGAGATCCTGAGCCACCATTAAGATGGGACTATGTTCACTTGAGAGTCACTGCTAAGGCAAGTGGAAGGCTTTGTCAGGCAGTGCCATGATCTCCTTAGTGACTCAGAATGGGAACTGTGGTGGTTTTAAAATATGGCTGCAAATTCTTTGACGCACTTCCCATTGAGAGGTGGGATCTATGTCCCCTTCTACTGAATCTGTGTGTCATGACTGCTTTGACCAGTAAAGTATGAGGGAAGTGATGCTATGTGATTCCCAAAACTACACATAGAAGGCCATTCAGTTTCCACTATATTCATTTAAATATTCATTCTTGGAAACTGAACCAGCATGTAAGAAGTCTGGTTACTCTGAGATACCAAGCTGTAAGGAAGCCCAAGCCACATGGAAAGGCCACATATAGGCACTCTGGCAGACAGTCCCAGCTGAACCCAGTTTTTAAGTGATCTCAGGCCAGGAGCCAGACCTATGAGTGAAGAAGCCTCCAGATAATTTGAGTCCTTAGCTGTTCACCTCTTCTCAGCTGAGGCCTCAGACATCAAGGAGAAGAGAAAAGCCTTCCCTGCTGTGCTTTTTCCAAACTCCTGACCCCTGGACTCTCGGGGCACAAAATATGGTGGTTGTTTTACACTGCTAAGTGTTTTGGGGTGCTTTGTTAGGCAGGAGTAGATAAACAGAAAAGTCATTCTTGCTTCTCAATGGAGAATGGCTTGGAAGGAGCAAGAGTGGAATTGGAGAGAGTAGTTAAGAGTTGCTGCTGTAGGCCTGATGTGGTGGCTGATGCTTGTAGTCCCAGCACTTTGGGAGGCTGAGGTGGGTGGATCACTTGAGATCAGGAGTTTGAAACCAGCCTGGCCAACATGGTGAAACCCCTTCTCTACTGAAAATACAAAAATTAGCTGGGCGAGGTGGTTGGCACCTGTAATCCCAGCTACTTGGGAAGCTGAGGCAGGAGAATTGCTTGAATATGGGAGGCCGAGGTTGCAGTGAGCCAAGATCGTGCCACTGCACTGCAGCCTTGTTGAGAGAGTGAGACTCCATCTCAGAAAAAAAAAAAAAATTATAAGTTGCTGCCGTAGTCAGGGTGGCCTGGGCTAAGGTTGTGGAAGAGGAGATGAAGAAATGCCCATGCATTTGAGAGATAAGTAGGAGGTACAATCCAAAGGACTTAGTGATGAGCTGAACGTAGGGAGTGAGGGAGAGAGAAGCCCAGGTTGACTTCTAGGTTTTGTCTTGAGTGACCAGTTATATGGCAGTGCTTTTAAAGAGGTGGGGAAGAGTGAGGGAGGGACAGGTAGGAACAGGGGTGGAGGGTTGGATATTGTGAGTTCTATTTTGGATCTCTAAGGAGCTCTCACAGTGGTCCTGACAAAAGATGATGGTAGCTTGGAGTTGGTCATTTGCAAAAGGGAAAGAGAGGAGAAGAGGGGCTAGATTTGAGACCAGCTAAAGAGGTGAGCTTAAAAATGGATTACATCCTTAGGACACAGAAAACAAAGATTATAAAAGAAAAAAATGATAAACTAGATTTTATCAAAATTTGTAATTTCTTCTCACCAAGTGACACCATTCAGAAAATGGATAAGTAAGCCACAGACTGAGAGAAAATATTTACAATACATATAACAAAAGATTTATATCTATAATGTATAGAGAATGCTTATAACTCGATAATAAAAAGACAAATAATCCAATTTAAAATGGGAAAGTGATTTGAACAGATACTTCCCAATAGTGATATAATAAATGGCTAATAAACACATGAAAAAGTGCTCAACATCATTACTTATTAGGAAAATACAAATCAAAGCCTCTAGATACTACTACACAACCACTGAAACGGCAAAAATAAAAAGACTGACAATACCAGGTGTTGGCAAAGGTGTGGCACAATTGGAATATTTATACACTGTTGGTGGGAGCGTAAAATGGTACAACCACTTTGAAAAAAATCTAGCAGTTTTATATTTAACTATGCATACTTTACCCTCTATCCCAGCAATGCTGCTTTTGGGCATTTACCCAACAGAAAAGAAATGGAAGCATACATCCACACAAACACTTGTAACAGCATGCTCATAGCATCTCTATTTGTCATAACTTCCAAATGGGAACAACCTAAATGTCTGTGAACTGGTGAAGGGATAAACAAACTGTGGTACAGTCATGTATTGGCGTTCTACTCGGCAATACAAAGGAATGAACAACTGAACAGATAAATCTCTATATGTGGCCTCTCCATGTGGCTTGGGCTTCCTCACAGCTTGGTATCCTCAGGGTAATCAGACTTCTTACATGCTGGTCAGTGCCCAATAATGAATACTTAAATGAACATAGTGGAAACTGAATGGCCTTCTATGTGTAGTCTTGGAAATCACATGGCATCACTTCCCTTGTACTTTACTGGTCAAAGCAGTCATGACACACAGATTCAGCAGGAGGGGACATAGACTCCACCTTTCAATGGGAAGTGTGTCAAAGAATTTGCAGCCATATTTTAAAACCACCACAGTTCCCATTCTGAATCACTAAGGAGATCATGGCACTGCCTGACAAAGGCTTCCAATTGCCTTAGCAGTTGAAACAGACCACGTTGCAAACAATCAGACCAGTGGTTGCCTCTGAGTATGTTTGTCCTCACCATAATGGGGCATGAGGGAACTTTCTGGGGTGATTGAAATGTTCTATGTCTTGATAGGAGTTTGGGCTATCCCAGTATATGCGTTTGTCAAAACTTACTGAATATTGCACTTAAGATTTGTGCATTTTTCTATAAATTTTACTTGTAACAATTGTAAAGGAGCAAACAACGGATGGGATATAGGTACCAGGATGAGACCCGCCATGAGCAACTGCAATGAGTTGGGCATGGTAGAGCCTAGGTAAGCCCCTCCCTGAAAGCAGCAGCTTGGATTCATTGGTTGCAACTGACTTCTGACATTCCTCGTGGGGAACTGCCACCAAAGTGAGTGGCCTCTCTCTGGCAAGAAAATCACCTTTATCTACCTGACCAAAGAGTTACCTATTCCAGCTCAGATAGAGCCTAAGAGTCAATTGAGGTACACAAGAGCTGTTATTGCTTTGCACTTAACATGCAAGAAGAACCATTAGGAAATTGATTCTATTTCTAATGTGAGAAGTTTCTGAGTGAACCTGAATCGCTCCAGTTCTTGGCTGTGCCCCTATGCTCTCCTCCTCCCAGTTTACTGTTGTCTCCCACTTGGAACAAAGCAGTTGTTGGGCTTCAAATTTGCCTGAGGATGGTCTATTATGATCAGCCCAGACACAATGAGTGGGAAAGCTCTTACTGTTGCATAATTATTTTCGGTGATTAGTAGAGCTGGGGAGTATGAAAATGACTTCCAGTGTTTGTGGCTTAATAGCATGACTCTGTTTTCTTTGCAACTTTTCTCCAGTGCAAAAGTTTGCAGTCCCACAGGCATGCTCATTATATTAGTCCCCCCTTATCCACAGTGGATCTGTTTCAAGACCCCCAGTGGATGCCTGAAACCACAGATAGCATCAAACCATGTATACGTTATGTTTTTCCCTATACAGACATATCTATTGATAAATTTAAATTTACAAATTAGGCAGAGTAAGAGACTAACAACAATAATAATACAATGGAACAATTATAACAATATACTGTGATAAAAGTTGTGCAAATGTGTTTGAGCTCCCTTTCTCTCTCAAAGTATCTTATTGTATATGATATTTTCAGACCATGGTTGCGAGTAACTGAAACTGTGGAAAGGAAAATCACAGATAAGGGGGGACTACTGTTTGTAAAAACAACAAAAATAGAAAATAGCTTTTCTTTTCTTTTTTTCTTTTTTTTTTCGTAGGCTCAGCAGAGATCCAGTCCAGGGTAAAGGAAAGAAAATGCAACCTGTTTAAGGACAGCCCTGTTTTTCTTTGAGATTTTTTTCCTGCCATGACTGCTAATGAATGATCCAAGATGTTCGTGTCGCAGTGTGATTTTTCTCCTGCTTGTTCCTAAAGAGAAGCCAAGAAGCCGAGGAATTAATGATGTCACAGTAAAATTGTAGGGGTTATGCAACGTGATTCTGGAAGTTAGGCTGGTGAATTTCAGATAGGAGTCAGCAGAAGCTGGGTTTCTGGGGAGAAAAAGATGCTGCGTTACAGCCAGCATTTTTTGATGAATGCAAAGAAATGTGCCTGTTAACATAGAGTGCTTCTCCTTTCTTGAAGCAGGTAGTCAGGGTTTGCATTGAAAAAAATCAAAGAGCTTGCCTTGGAAGTGCCGCGTGTTGATGAGCCAACGAAGATGGTAGTCGTGATGTGGCTGTTCTGATAGCTCCTCTCTGTTTCTCATCACTTACATCGACTCCAACTGATTTTCTCATTAAGCCATATCATAAATGTTTACAAATCAGCATCTAGAGAAAGCACAGGGAGTCAGGAAGCCTGGGTTTGAGGCTTGGGCCTCTCATTAACCAGCTGTATTACTTGAAGGAAGTCATGTAACATCCTATGTCTTAATCTCATCATTTAGAAAGTGTGGAGGGTAGCACCTATCTATGCCTAGCCCTCTCCCCAGGATTATTGTCAGGAGAAACGTAGAATAATGTGAGGCAAAGTACTTCACGAGAATATAATACAAATACACCCGGTATCATATCTGTGAAATGCTTGTCTCATACACAGTACTTACGTGACCAACCAATGACAATGGGTTGTTAGTTGGTTATTCATGCTGGAATTAGGCATAAATATTTTTGTGGAAGATAGCTGGAGTGAAATTGTATAGCCATGGATTGAGCTAATTGCTGTCCGGTATATATCTGTAAGCCCCAGGAGGGGTAAATGCAATCTCATTGCCAGATGGTCTCTAGAGTTTGAGTGGCCAATAGCCAAGTAGCTGCCAGTTGGTCCTTTGCATGTAGTAAAGGGGTCACACCACGCATAGATTTCACTCCGTCTCTCTTGTGCATGTTGGTAAAGATGCAATTTCCTCCTGGGAAGCCAGAGCTACTTGCAGAAGCCTGCATGTTAACACAGGAGGTGTCTGATGCCTGGGAAGGGTAAGAGAGGCACCAAGATGAGGGGGTGCACCCAGCTCTGTGTCAAAAAGAGTTGGTTAACTCTTCTACCCAGACCGATTGGGAGGTGGGGTTTCTGGTTAACCAAGTGCTTTGCTTAATGGATATGTGCCACATGAATGGATGGCACATGCATAAAGGCACAAGAACACAGCAAACTTCTTATGGCAAAATTATATTCCATACAATCGAATGTGCCTTTGTTGATTCAAAAAGCACTTTGGGATCTTGCAGCTTCTCTCAGCAGCCACGTGAACTGAGGTTACCACTACATTGTAGATAATGCCACTTTACATTTATAGGCTGCTTTAGTGTCTGCATGCAGCATAGAGCACTTTACGGTGTCCTAGCCTCTCATCACCATTTTGAGGTCACAATAGCCCTGTGCAGTAGGTACTGTGATTTTCTACATTCTCCTGATAGAAAACAGTTCACAGAGGTGAAATGACTTTCCTCAGGATTATACAACTAGAAAGGAGAAGAACTAGGACTTAAACCCAAGTGACAGGAGTCCTGGGGTCTAGTGTGCAGAACAAGCCAATTTCAGCTATATTACAGGCTGTGGAAAACCTATCTCAGTACTTAAAATAATACATATTTTCCTAAAGAACAGAGGAAATAATTAATTTTTCTTGGTTTTGACATGTGGGCCAATACTAGGAGTTGAGTAAGCACTATTGCCATTATTCCAAGGGGCTTCACTAAGCTCTCCATTTTTACACCATCACTAAAATGTAGTGATAATGTAAGTCACTCCATTCCTCCTCCCCTTCTCCCTGCCTGCCTCCCTGCTCAGCCCCCTCTTCTCTAAGAGTAGGTGCAGGTATTATTAGAGAAAAATGATTATAGTTGTAGACAGCTGCTAATGCTGGTCCATGTGGCATTTGACATAGTCCCAAAAATGGGAGAAGAAAAAAAGCCAAATTGAGTACTTTCTTTGACCAGTGAGTTTTATCATCAATAAGTAGTTGGATGCCTTCTCTGCAAGTAAAGGGAGAAATGTTTGCCAAGTTCATTTCTAAACTGACAATGAATAGTAGTATTAGGAATGTCATCAGGCTGAGAAATCTCTTAGCAACAACTAAAAAAGCGAGACTATATTACTTTATATTGACTTTACTGAAGATGTACTCACATCTTCTCAATGGTTCCGGGCTGGGAATAGATTTCTGATTTGTCTCACAATCATAAAGACTTCATCAAGTCAAAGTGTGTATTCAGCAACCCTCCCAGGGCTGTACCCATAGCCATTACTCACAAAGTCTTTCATCAATACATGCTTTAAATGGTTACCAGTTGATATTTATAAATTTCTTACTCCTCCTAAAGAATGGTGCGGGGAGAATTTGCAGCAATATCCAGGCAGGATGTTGAACTGGGGAAGCAATTTACCTAAATGGGGATTAGGTCTCTGCTGTAGTACAAAGGAAAGGAATTCTCTAAACAAGTCTACAAGGGCTCTGCGAGTGGCTCTTATAACTTGACTTTGGGGCCACTGACAGGTTATGGGAATGCCATTAGAAGCTGTTTCACTACTTGAATTTCTAAACTAATATGAGACATTTTGAAGAGAGGTGCAGGGAAAAATATCTGGTCTCAGTACCAGGGAACTTTATGTAGAATTACTCTTTGCCAAATGTGGTGTTTCCACAAACTTCCACCGCAGCAAATGCAGCTGTTGAGAGGAATTGTACTCATGATCTGTGATTCACTAGTGGCAGACCACATGCTGGCCTGAAAAATGGCAAACTGGGAATGCTCTCTCTCTGGCTGACAGTCTCCTGGGAGCTAGGGAAAATGCAAATTCCTCATTATCAATTTGAGTTTTCATGTGGCTCACCAAGAAGCAAATTTCCCAAGAACCAACAGTCTTTATGGGAAGAAAATAACATGGCAGAAAAAGAAGGACCTGCTTCCACAGCCAGGCATTCAGCCTTATAACCTAGGTCTTCCTGTTTCTATTTATAAACAAAGAAAACCAAATGCATTCAGGGTTATAATGCCACATTAATATTGCTAAAACTTTTCTTTCATTCTTTGTTTGTTTTTGTCACAGGGTCTCATTCTGTCACCCAGGCTAGAGTGCAGCAGTGCAATCACGGCTCACTGCAGTCTTGACCTTGCAGACTCAAGTGATCCTGCCACCTTAGGCTCCTGAATAGCTGGGGCCACAGGCATGCGCCACCATGCTCAACTAAATTTTTTTTTTTCATAGGCAAGGTCTTACTATGTTGCCCAGGCTGGTCTTGAACTCCTGGGCTCAAATGATCCTCCTGATTTGGCCTCCTAAAGCACTGGCATTACAAGCCTGAGCCACTGCACCTATTCTAAAACTTTTCTTGATGCAGATGGATCATGGAAATAGAGCAAATGTGCAGCAAGCATGGGTGACGTTTATGGACCTTGCTAACTTTCTAACAGTGCTTATTACAACATTTCACTGGCATATAAAATGATTTGGACATTGTCATGTTCTCAGGTTACATGTGAAACAAGTTTCTCTCTCTTGAGGAATATTAAAAGCCAGACTGAGGAGGAGAATGACTAAACAGCTCTTAGATGCTTGCATACTCACACGCAGAAATAAGAGATATTTTACTGTGCCTTAACTTTGCTGAAGGCAACCTAGCAAGAGGGAAATCCCTGGGGAAGAAATTGAGCATTTCCAGTTCATATAGGGACGTGAATTTTACTCACTAATGAGACTATTATAGACACATTTAGTTGATAATGTGCTTTTCACACCAGATCCTCAGTTGGGTATCTCATCTGGGTTTCACTTCAATTTGTTACCTTACAAAGTTAAACACAGGTTTAAGACAGTCACAAAAGACTGCATATTAACACAGAGTAGCATCTTAGACCAACTTCTTGAGGTCTATAAGAGTTAACTCAGTTGGCTATCAGAGATAGAGAGAAACGTGGGAGGCTGGGAATGAAAAGTGAGAAGAGAAAGGTGGTAGAAAAGTTCAAGAGTTCAGTAAGCCCCCCAGTAAATTGCCAAAAATATTGTTTCCTGGATTATTCAGAATGAGATTTTCAATAGAATCTACAGGCAAATGCTAGACATCACTAGTGCCTTTGACAAATGGTTCAATCCACTGTTTGCTTTACTGGAAAGAAAGATCATGAAACCCTTTTTCTCCATTGCTTGTTGATTATAGTGCTCCCAGAATTTCAAAGGCAATATATAATCCAAGGGATATGACATGACGTTTAATTATAGCATCAATCCCATTCAGAATGGCTTTTGGTTTTCTTCCACACTTGCTCAAGGGTTAGCCATAGGTTGGCCATTGCTTGCTCAGGCTATTTTGAAGTCCCTCCCTGCCTTTTTCTTTTTTTTTTGCAACTCCCACATCCAGAAAGTCTCATTGTTTGGCCCGGGGATGTTAGGTTGGCATAATATGCCCAGCACCAAAAAACAATTCTTCCTTGTGTCCTTTGTCGCACTCAAATGCAAAAAGCTCGACACTTAATGAGAGTGTTAAATTAAAGTGATTTGCTATTTGCATGAAGGTAATTGATCCATGAAACATATATCTTACTTAGCAATGTGGTTTGGTACATCAAGCTTACGTTGAGATGACTACTTCCTGGGCAATAAATATGCTAGAATATTTTATCAGTACGGGCAGGAGAGACAGCTTGAAAGATGTATTTAAAGGTGGTGGCAAGGACGGCCAATTGGCAATCAGTTTGCCAGTGCCCATTTGTTTCCAAGAGGCCACCTAGCAAAGGAGCTTGTTCTCTCCTCTCACAGACATACATCAGACAGATTATGAATAGAGTTTTATACCATAAATTAACTTGTTACTGGAGTAAAAAGTGAAGGAGAGTTGCAGTGAGAAGTAGTTTTTTCCTGTTTCACTGTGAATAACCCCCAGGAAGCCAGTTGGATTCTGGCCACTCCAAATCAAAGGCCAGATAGCAACTGGTTTCCACTTATAGCCCTTCCAGGGTCTATGAATGTCTCTTGGAGAATGCACACTTTCTGGAACTTATCATTACACTTTGAGGAATTTTTCAGGAAATGTTTTTCAATTCAGAAAGAAACCTGATTTCTCATTGTCTGTTCACCACAAAATTTTGAAAAGGCAAACCAAATGCTAAATGTTGAAAAGGAGGAAGAAACCCAATTGTCAAATTGCCTTCAGAGCCTGTCGCACATTCCTTTGAATCTCCTCAGTGGTGACAAATCTTTGTCCTCAGAATAGGCTATATTTGAACAAACAGCTAGAAGTCATCAGAGCCCACACTGGTGGATAAGGTGGGTAATCAGGCTCGGTGATGAATATTTTGGATTTAGAAATGAGCTGTGTCTCTCTGGGAATGACTTTCCTGTGTGGCTTAAAAGTGAGTTTTGGAGGAAGTTGTGGCAAAAAGTGCAGCAGAAAGTTTGGAGCACTGTTTACGTCCTTGACATCAGTGTATATCCTCCCATGGGTACAACTCAGAGTGGTATCATTTGCTTGGTTTTGGTGGTTGGTTGAAAAACAGAAACCATATTTGACTTTGTATTAATATGTTGTATGAATGTGGGATATAACACCTGAGCTCTTTATAATATTTGCCCAATTCTGAAAACACAATTCTTGTTTTTTTTTTTTTTTTTTTTTTTTTCCTGAGACAGGGTCTCTCTTATGTCGCCCAGGCTGGAATGCAGTGGCATGATCATGGCTCACTGCAGCCTCCATTTCCCAGGCTCAAGTGATCCTCCCACTCAGGCCTCCCTATTAGCTACCATAGGCTCTGCCATCACACCTGGCTAATTTTTAAATTTTTTGTAGAGACTGTGTCTCACTACTTTGCTAAGGCTGGCCTCAAACTCTTGGTTTCAAGCAATCCTCCCACCTCAGCCTCCCAAAGTGTTGGAATTACAGGCGTGAGCCACCACATCCAGCCTGAAAACACAATTCTTAGGGGTGGTATGGGAAAGCAGAAAGGATCAGACAGACCTAGTTTCACTTACTAGTTCTGCTTAGTTTTGAGCTAATTTTCTTTATCTGTAGAGTGAGGTAACAGTAATACCTACTTCACAATATAGTAATTTTTATGAGTATTGAAGGAGACCATGTACATAAAAAAATGTAGTGCCATGCCTGGCACATACTAAGGACTCAACTAATTGTAGCTATCATCGTCGTCATCGTCATCATCATCATCATCATCGTCATCATCGTCATCATCGTCATCACTGCTGCTGCTATTACTACTATTAAGCAAACATCCAATGGTCAAGAAATGATTAGAGGACTATTTTGTAAGCATCCACTGATAGGATGGCACTGCTTCAGGCAGGGGATATGGGAGTGGAGGAGGGAGAGGCAAAGTCTCGGGCAGACGAAACTATGAGAACAGAATGAAGGTGATTTGGGATTGCCCATCTCCATCTGTTTGTGGGATTTCCATTTTTAGCAGGTAATGTTTGTTTTTTAGGGAAGTTGGTAATGAGAGATTTGTTTAGAGTTTATTATGGAAATGGTTAGGGGTCAAAAAACCGTCTTGATGTTCTCTTCAATTAGGCTGGAAATATTTAAAACATTTGGACAGTTAACTGCCTTGTTTATATGAACACTATAATAAATTAAAACGTACCAGACTGGTCAGAAATCACCACACAAAAACAAATAAACAAACAAAAAAACCCAGGATCAACAAGGTGAAATTTTAACTGGATCTGAGTTTTTTTTCTCTCCAAGTCACTCTGTGCCCATCAATTTTGTGCTGTTAGGTCACTTTTGCCTTGGAGTCCCTTTTTTTTTTTAACTGATGAGGATATTTAAAAGTAGGCTCTGGGGTTTTAAAGATGTATTATGAATATGTTTCATACGCAGAAAGTGACTTAGTTGATGCACAAACTTAGGCAAAAGTTCACATGGAGTGACTTTGAGAGAGCTCCTGGTAATAAGAGATATGGTTGAGATGAGCAGCTGCAAATTTCTGCTTGCTGTTCTTTAGGGGGAGTAGAAAATTTCTCAATATCAATTGGAAGACAATTGGTGGGAAAATGCTTGTCTCATACACTTCTGCCTCCTTAGCCTCCTACCCTGAAGTAAAGCTCACTAGCAGGATCATAAATTAAGAAGATCCAGAAGTCATGCTAATGGAAGAGAGGTGTGTGTGTTGAGGACAGGCCTTCATTTGAAAGGAAAGGCACCGTGGGAGATGCCTGTACCAGTTGGATTTATTCCACTCCACCAAGGCTCCCTGACCACTATGGAATCTTCATCCTCTATTCTTTTATTGTGATAAAAAGCACATAATATGAAACTTGTCATCCTATTTTTTAGTATGTAGTCCAGTAATGTTAAGTATATTCACATTTTTGTACAACAGATCTCCAGAACTTTTTCAGCTTCCCAAACTGAACTCTAGACCCTTGAAATACCAACTCTTATTCCTCCCTTCCCTCAGTCTACTTTTTGTTTCTATGAATTTGACTACTCCGGTTATCTCATGTAAGTGGAATCATACAGTATTTGTCTTTTTGTGACTGGCTTCTTTTACTTAGCATGATGCAGAATTTCTTTTCTTCTGAAGGTTTTCTCCTCTCATCTATCAATGAACATTGGGTACATCTCATTTTAAAGGGATCTTTCCTCCGCTGACCCTACCTTACATTCCCACACAGCATAAAATTTGAAAAGATTCTGATGGCAATTAGGGAGAGTGCATTTCATGAATTAGCAAAATGAGAGAAGAGAGAAGAAGGTTATTTAACTTGTCCTGATTCCTGCATGCTGACAAAAACCTGTAGCTGAAGTATAAGTCAAAAACGTCTTGGGCTTGGGATTTTCTCCAAATCTCAGTTTTCATAGACACAAGAGCCCCCCCTTTTCTTTCTGTTAACACAACCTCTAAAAAATAATGAACAGGTTTTCAAACTGTATAAGATTTAGTTTGTCAATAATATAATAAAAAGAGGGATTGTGTATGAAAACCTCTGGCACACTGGTTAGTGACATAGAAGGCTTAACAAATATTGGATAGAATAATTATTAACATACAATTAACTATTTCATGAATATGGATCGTGTGCCTTCTATGTGCAAGGCCCTATTGAGCATTCGATATAAAACATTTGGCAACTGGGAGGGGTTTAGAACTATGAATCAGCATAGCTACTTTTTCCTGAGCTTGTCAAAAAAAAAAAAAATCTGAGAAAATTTGACAAAGGCTGTTTATTCGTAAACTTGTGGCCATCATTTTCTTTTTAGTGGGGGTACAAAAGTGTTAGAAAGGACAGTAAGTTTTAGAATATAAAAGGAAATACTGAGAAAGCCTCTGATTGGCAAACATTTTGTTAGAATGGGAATTTTAGAATGAGGGGAGACTTTGTAATGGGTCTTCAGGTATATTTGGCAGTCCTTGGTTGGCTGCAAGGGGGCAAACAAGCAGTTTGGTGTCATTTCAAAAGAGAAAAAAAATTATTCAATGTTAAGGGTAGAGGATTTTCTGACTGTTTCCCTGAATAAGTAGGGGTTGATGGGGTGTCTTTGGTGTCAAACAGTTGTCACGGTCCTTACAGTAAAGGGTTGTCATGCAAGCAGCTCTCGAGCAACTTCTATGTGTCAGGTTCGTAGCCTATGTTACATCACTCTAATCAGCACAGCAAAACTGGGAAAGAAATGTATTTCAAAATGAAGAAACTGAAGTACACAGAGTCCAAATAACTTGTCTGACGACACACAGCAGGTAAGTTGCAGGGTCAGGACTTGAATCCCCTGCTCCGAACCCTTCTTTGATATTCCCTAGAAAAGGTGATCTATAGGGAAAGATGGGAAAGGAAAAACACTAGTTCCGTTACAGAAAAGAAGGCTAAGACATGTGCATGGTGGGGATGCATTTGTTCTTACCATTAAAATTATCATCATCATCATCATCATCATCCCATTAAACAATATTTATGAAGTGCCCAGACACCATATGCTGTATGAGGGCTTTTGGACCCCAAGAGAGAAATAATAGATTTGTTTTTCTCACTGCAAAGAAGAACATTTTGTGATTTTTTTTTTATTTGGTCATACTTTTTTTTCCTATCTTAAGATAATCCAACTTCATTTTTCTTCAATTGCTATTGCTTCTAAAAGGAAAAATGAAAACAATTGCAGAGCAAAATGCTTCTCGGCACCAATATTCTGCATTGTCATTTCTCAGAAGTTCCAACAAAAGACTGGAAAGAAAATTTCGGAGGGTGGAGCCAAGATGGCCGAATAGGAACAGCTCCGGTCTCCAGCTCCCAGCCCCAGCGACACAGAAGAAGGGTGATTTCTGCATTTCTGCTTGAGGTACCGGTTTCATCTCACTAGGGAGTGCCTAACAGTGGGTTCAGGACAGTCGGTGAAGCGCACTGTGCGCGAGCCGAAGCAGGGCGAGGCATTGCCTCACTCGGGAAGCGCAAGGGGTCAGGGAGTTCCCTTTCCTAGTCAAAGAAAGGGAAAACAGACGGCACCTGGAATATCGGGTCAGTCCCGTCCTAATACTGCGCTTTTCCAACGGGCCTGGAAAACGGCACACTAGGAGATTGTGTCCCGCACCTGGCTCGGAGGGTCCTATGCCCACAGAGTCTCGCTGATTGCTAGCACAGCAGTCTGAGATCACGCTGCAAGGCGGCAACGAGGCTGGGGGAGGGGCGCCCGCCATTGCCCAGGCTTGCTTAGGTAAACAAAGCAGCCAGGAAGCTCGAACTGGGTGGAGCCCACCACAGCTCAAGGAGGCCTGCCTGCCTCTGTAGGCTCCACCTCTGGGGGCAGGGCACAGACAACCAAAAACTCAGCGAGAACCTCCACAGCCTTAAATGTCCCTGTCTGACTGACAGCTTTGAAGAGAGTAGTGGTTCTCCCAGCACGCAGCTGGTGATCTGAGAACGGACAGACTGCCTCCTAAAGTGGGTCCCTCACCCCTGAGCAGCCTAACTGGGAGGCACCCCCCCAGTGGGACAGACTGACACCTCATTCAACCGGGTACTCCTCTGAGACAAAACTTTCAGAGGAACTATCAGACAGCTGAATTTGTGGTCTCACGAAAATCCGCTGTTCTGCAGCCACCGGTGCTGACACCCAGCCAAACAGGGTCTGGAGTGGACCTCTAGTAAACTCCAACAGACCTGCAGCTGAGGGTCTTGTCTGGTAGAAGGAAAATTAACAAACAGAAAGGACATCCACACCAAAAACCCATCTGTACATCACCATCATCGAAGACAAAAAGTAGACAAAACCACAAAGATGGGGAAAAAACAGACCAAAAAAACTGGAAACTCTAAAAAACAGAGCACCTCTCCTCCTCCAAAGGAACGCAGTTCCTCACCAGCAACGGAACAAAGCTGGATGGAGGATGACTTTGATGAGTTGAGAGAAGAAGGCTTCAGACGATCAAACTACTCTGAGCTACGAGAGGAAATTCAAAACAATAGCAAAGAAGTTAAAAACTTTGAAAAAAAATTAGAAGAATGGATAACTAGAATAACCAATGGAGAGAAGGGCTTAAAGGAGATGATGGAGCTGAAAGCCAAGTTTCGAGAACTACGCGAAGAATGCAGAAGCCTCAGTAGCAGATGCGATCAACTGGAAGAAAGGGTATCGCTGATAGAAGATGAAATGAATGAAATGAAGAGAGAAGGGAAGTTTAGAGAAAAAAGAATAAAAAGAAATGAACAAAGCCTCCAAGAAATTTGGGACTATGTGAAAAGACCAAACCTACGTCTGATTGGTGTACCTGAAAATGATGGGGAGAATGGAACCAAGTTGGAAAACACTCTGCAAGATATTATCCAGGAGAACTTCCCCAATCTAGCAAGGCAGGCCAGCATTCAGATTCAGGAAATACAGAGAACGCCACAAAGATACTCCTCGAGAAGGGCAACTCCAAGACACATAATTGTCAGATTCACCAAAGTGGAAATGAAGGAAAAAATGTTAAGGGCAGCCAGAGAGAAAGGTCGGGTTACCCACAAAGGGAAGCCCATCAGACTAACAGCTGATCTCTCAGCAGAAACTCTACAAGCCAGAAGAGAGTGGGGGCCGATATTCAACATTCTTAAAGAAAAGAATTTTCAACCCAGAATTTCCTATCCCGCCAAACTAAGCTTCATAAGTGAAGGAGAAATAAAATACTTTACAGACAGGCAAACGCTGAGTGATTTTGTCACCACCAGGCCTGCCCTAAAAGAGCTCCTGAAGGAAGCACTAAACATGGAAAGGAACAACCTGTACCAGCCCCTGCAAAAACATGCCAAATTGTAAAGACCATCGAGGCTAGGAAGAAACTATAGTAACTAACGAGCAAAATAACCAACTAACATCATAATGACAGGATCAGATTCACACATAACAATATTCACGTTAAATGTAAATGGGCTAAATGCTCCAATCAAAAGACACAGACTGGCAAACTGGATAAGGAGTCAGGACCCATCAGTGTGCTGTATTCAGGAAACCCATCTCACGTGCAGAGACACACATAGACTCAAAATAAAGGGATGGAGGAAGATCTATCAAGCAACTGGAAAACAAAAAAAGGCAGGGGTTGCAATCCTAGTCTCCGATAAAATAGACTTTAAACCAACAAAGATCAAAAGAGACAAGGAAGGCCATTACATAATGGTAAAGGGATCAATTCAACAAGAAGAGCTAACTATCCTAAATATATATGCACCCAACACAGGAGCACCCAGATTCATAAAGCAAGTCCTCAGTGACCTACAAAGGGACTTAAACTCCCACACAATAATAATGGGAGATTTTAACACCCCACTGTCAGCATTAGACAGATCAATGAGACAGAAAGTTAACAAGGATATCCAGGAATTGAACTCAGCTCTACATAAAGTGGACCTAATAGACATCTACAGAACTCTCCACCCCAAATCAACAGAATATACATTTTTTTCAGCACCACACCACACCTATTCCAAAATTGACCACATAGTTGGAAGTAAAGCTCTTCTCAGCAAATGTAAAAGAACAGAGATTATAACAAACTGTCTCTCAGACCACAGTGCAATCAAACTAGAACTCAGGATTAAGAAACTCAGTCAAAACCGCTCAACTACATGGAAACTGAACAACCTGCTCCTGAATGACTATTGGGTACATAATGAAATGAAGGCAGAAATAAAGATGTTCTTTGAAACCAACGAGAACAAAGACACAACATACCAGAATCTCTGGGACACGTTCAAAGCAGTGTGTAGAGGGAAATTTATAGCACTAAATGCCCACAAGAGAAAGCAGGAAAGATCCAAAATTGACACCCTAACATCACAATTAAAAGAACTAGAAAAGCAAGAGCAAACACATTCAAAAGCTAGCAGAAGGCTAGAAATAACTAAAATCAGAGCAGAACTGAAGGAAATAGAGACACAAAAAACCCTTCAAAAAATTAATGAATCTAGGAGCTGGTTTTTTGAAAAGATCAACAAAATTGATGGACCGCTAGCAAGACTAATAAAGAAGAAAAGAGAGAAGAATCAAATAGATGCAATAAAAAAAGAAAAAGGGGATATCACCACCGATCCCACAGAAATACAATCTACCATCAGAGAATACTACAAACACCTCTATGCAAATAAACTAGAAAATCTGGAAGAAATGGATAAATTCCTCGACAAATACACCCTCCCAAGACTAAACCAGGAAGAAGTTGAATCTCTGAATAGACCAATAACAGGTTCTGAAATTGTGGCAATAATCAATAGCTTACCAACCAAAAAGAGTCCAGGACCTGATGGATTCACAGCTGAATTCTACCAGAGGTACAAGGAGGAACTGGTACCATTCCTTCTGAAACTATTCCAATCGATAGAAAAAGAGGGAATCCTCCCTAACACATTTTACGAAGCCAGCATCGTCCTGATACCAAAACCTGGCAGAGACATAACCAAAAAAGAGAATTTCAGACCAATATCCTTGATGAACATTGATGCAAAAATCCTCAATAAAATACTGGCAAACCGAATCCAGCAGCACATCAAAAAGCTTATCCACCATGATCAAGTGGGCTTCATCCCTGGGATGCAAGGCTGGTTCAACATACGCAAATCAATAAATGTAATCCAGCATATAAACAGAACCAAAGACAAAAACCACATGATTATCTCAATAGATGCAGAAAAGGCCTTGGACAAAATTCAACAACCCTTCATGCTAAAAACTCTCAATAAATTAGGTATTGATGGGACGTATCTCAAAATAATAAGAGCTATCTACAACAAACCCACAGCCAATATCATACTGAATGGGCAAAAACTGGAAGCATTCCCTCTGAAAACTGGCACAAGACAGGGATGCCCTCTCTCACCACTACTATTCAACATAGTGCTGGAAGTTCTGGCCAGAGCAATCAGGCAGGAGAAGGAAATAAAGGGTATTCAATTAGGAAAAGAGGAAGTCAAATTGTCCCTGTTTGCAGATGACATGATTGTATATCTAGAAAACCCCATTGTCTCAGCCCAAAATCTCCTTAAGCTGATTAGCAACTTCAGCAAAGTCTCAGGATACAAAATTAATGTACAAAAATCACAAGCATTCTTGTACACCAATAACAGACAAACAGAGAGCCAAATCATGAGTGAACTCCCATTCACAATTGCTTCAAAGAGAATAAAATACCTAGGAATCCAACTTACCAGGGATGTGAAGGACCTCTTCAAGGAGAACTACAAACCACTGCTCAATGAAATAAAAGAGGATACAAACAAATGGAAGAACATTCCATGCTCATGGGTTGGAAGAATCAATATCGTGAAAATGGCCATACTGCCCAAGGTAATTTATAGATTCAATGCCATCCCCATCAAGCTACCAATGACTTTCTTCACAGAATTGGAAAAAAACTACTTTAAAGTTCATATGGAACCAAAAAAGAGCCCGCATCGCCAAGTCAATCCTAAGCCAAAAGAACAAAGCTGGAGGCATCACGCTACCTGACTTTAAACTATACTACAAGGCTACAGTAACCAAAACAGCATGGTACTGGTACCACAACAGAGACATAGATCAATGGAACAGAACAGAGCCCTCAGAAATGATGCCGCATAGCTACAACTATCTGATCTTTGACAAACCTGACAAAAACAAGAAATGGGGAAAGGATTCCCTATTTAATAAATGGTGCTGGGAAAACTGGCTAGCCATATGTAGAAAGCTGCAACTGGATCCCTTCCTCACACCTTATACAAAAATTAATTCAAGATGGATTAAAGACTTATATGTTAGACCTAAAACCATTAAAATCCTACAAGAAAACCTAGGCAATACCATTCAGGACATAGGCGTGGGCAAGGACTTCATGTCTAAAACACCAAAAGCAATGGCAACAAAAGCCAAAATCGACAAATGGGATCTCATTAAACTAAAGAGCTTCTGCACAGCAAAAGAAACTATCATCAGAGTGAACAGGCAACCTACACAATGGGAGAAAATTTTTGCAACCTACTCATCTGACAAAGGGCTAATATCCAGAATCTACAATGAACTCAAACAAATTTACAAGAAAAAAACAAACAACCCCATCAAAAAGTGGGCAGAGGACATGAACAGACACTTCTCAAAAGAAGACATTTATGCAGCCAAAAAACACATGAAGAAATGCTCCTCATCACTGGCCATCAGAGAAATGCAAATCAAAACCACAGTGAGATACCATCTCACACCAGTTAGAATGGCCATCATTAAAAAATCAGGAAACAACAGGTGCTGGAGAGGATGTGGAGAAATAGGAACACTTTTACACTGTTGGTGGGACTGTAGACTAGTTCAACCATTGTGGAAGTCAGTGTGGCGATTCCTCAGGGATCTCGAACTAGAAATACCATTTGACCCAGCCATCGCATTACTGGGTATATACCCAAAGGACTATAAATCATGCTGCTATAAAGACACATGCACACGTATGTTTATTGCGGCACTATTCACAATAGCAAAGAGTTGGAACCAACCCAAATGTCCAACAACGATAGACTGGATTAAGAAAATGTGGCACATATACACCATGGAATACTATGCAGCCATAAAAAATGATGAGTTCGTGTCCTTTGTAGGGACATGGATGAAACTGGAAAACATCATTCTCAGTAAACTATCGCAAGGACAAAAAACCAAACACCGCATGTTCTCACTCATAGGTGGGAATTGAACAATGAGAACTCATGGACACAGGAAGGGGAACATCACACTCCAGGGACTGTTGTGGGGTGGGGGGAGGGGGGAGGGACAGCATTAGGAGATACACCTAATGCTAAATGACGAATTAATGGGTGCAGGAAATCAACATGGCACATGGATACATATGTAACAAACCTGCACATTGTGCACATGTACCCTAAAACCCTAAAGTATAATAAAAAAAAAAAAAAAAAAGAAAATTTCGTTGGGCCAGTGAAGGAAGAGAGGGAATGACTCTCATCTTAGGCATCTAAGAAAGGCTTAGATGATCTTGATTTTGAATTTGATGGGTGAGAAAGCAAAATATCACACTTCCAAGTAATGTATTCTGCTAAGTTCAGTTTAGGGCCCTAAAACGAAGGAGGGAGCCAGTAGAACTTTCTCCAGAAGTTTTCGGCTTCCATGTTGCTTGGACTAAATAATTTGAACTTTAATCCAACAGGTGCCAAAAAGGAATGAACCTAATTGTTCTTCTGCCCCACCCATAGGGAATTTCCCAGCTAGCTTCTGGGCAAAAGGGAAAAAAGTTCCATCTTTGAAACAACCACAGTCATAATCACAACCACAACCTCAAAACAAGGGATTCAAAAGCCATAAGTAGACAAAGTATCACCTAAAATCCTATGAAATGTGCCTTGCCTTCTTTCTTTTTTCTTGGTCTTGCCTTTCTTTTTCTTTCTTCATGTGGGTTTGTCCCATTCATTCTCCATCTGCATCCAGCAGCACTGCCAGCATTTCTGGTTGAGGACCTATGAGAGATATATGGGTGTGTAAGAACTTCAGGCAGACAGGGAGACATCTGCTCCTCCAGCTGTTGCATGGGCAGGAGGGCAATGAAAAGCTTGATCATCAGACCTGCCCTTTAGTGAATGTTCACCGTGCTTTGGGAAGGGCATATATCTTGTCTCTTTTAATCTTCAGCAGAACTCAGTGGGGTAGGTACTATTAATAGCATCCCCATTTTACAGGTGAGGAAACTGGGACTCTGGGAGGTTATATAATGTGCTCAGGGTTACACGGTTAGGATGTGGTGGAGTTTGGATGCAAACCCAAATCTGTCTGCTCTGTTGGACCTGATGTCTTGAGTTTTTTCTCTGACTCAAATTGCTAATCCACATGTTAAGTACTAAAACCTGCCCACTGTAGACTTGTGAAAGTTCTGCCTTACAAACATGTTTAGAATAGAAATTCTGGAGACCTTGGGGAATTGGTTTGCAAAGGCTGAAACAAATCTACGGATGATCAACAGCATCCTTCCTCCAGTTCTGGAGACTTTGGCCCTTTAGTGGAAAGCAGGAATCTGAGCACAAATATATTAGGCACATGTGCTTCAGTGGCAGTGCAATGACAGTAAAGAGAAAGTAAACTGGATCTGGAGAAACACTAGCAGGTAGGATCTGGATGTCATGTTTGAGCTGACCTCATTTACTCCCCGCATTTTACTGATGAGAAAACTGAGGCTGAGAGAGTGCCAGAGGGGTTAACAGGTGAATTAGTGGCACATCATGGACTTGACTCTGGGTCTTCCAGCCCTGAATTCTTCAGTCTGACTTTTGCTGCCTGATTTTTCCCTGGGACATTTCTTCTTTCTTGAGCATCATTGCTAATGACAAGAATTGGTGGCAGCAGGCCTGGGAGCTGGGAGTGGGTGCTTCTGCACTTTAAGATGGAGGGCAAACAGAAGTGAGGACCATTTCTCTTGAGGTAACTTTGAGGAACTGAGGTCCAAAATAGTAGTGCTAATTACAACTATCATTTTGCTGCCTTGATATGGCATTATCAGTTTGACTCAGTTGAAAAACTTAAGAAAGTGTAGACTGTTGGCTGTCATAAAGCAGCCATTTGATCCTAGTGCCTGATACTTAAATATCATCTGCAGTCCAAATCGGGGTGCATATGGCCATCTCTGGAAAGTCCCAGGTGACTCTTGTATCTATCATAAAACCTAAGCACACTTGGACACAATTATCAACATTTCTCTTTTAATGAGTCTGATTAATCCATACAAACAGTTGAATGTACTGCTTATTAACAATCCCCACGTGAACACTTCACAGCAGTACTTTTATTTCCCCCGTTGAATGTCATAAGGTTTCCAGAGAAAATTCAACACAGCTTTGCAAACAGAACCTGAAAAGATCACTAAGGTCTTTCTTGGCCCTATTTGCTTTCTGTTGCTCATGTGTGACCCTCCCTGCTCCCACAGCATCTTATGAAAAAGCCTTTCTACATTGAAGAGATGCAAGAGCAGGTCAGGGGAGGCATTTTTTTTATTGTCTTTTTAATTATTATACTTTAAGTTCTAGGGTACATGCGCACAACGTACAGGTTTGTTACATATGTATACATGTGCCATGTTGGTGTGCACGTAAATGATGAGTTAATGGGTGCAGCACACCAACATGGTACATGTATACATATGTAATAAGCCTGCACATAGTGCAGGGGAGGCATTTTATAGGGGCTTCTTCATCCTGACTTTTGCATTTACACCTCATTCCTTTTCAGGCTCTGGATGGTTGGGCTGGTGCTAACTGGTGAAGCTGGCTTGACATTTAAATGAGTTGAGTAGCAGGTGGAGCAGCTGATGGGGGAAAGACCTCTGGGAAAGCCAGGGATGTGGCTGCTGGGGAAGGGGAAGAATCTGGTGGAGCCTGTGTCTTCCAGAGGCTGCTAGCATCAAAGAGTAAGACTCCCCTCCCCCACCTTGCCAGGCCTTGGGGCTCACACAGCCACCCAGATTCCTTATAACCTACGGCCACCAAACACCATTGGCACAGCCCATTTCAAGTAACCCTGAGCTATAAAAGTCCACATGCCCACAGATGTTCTAAGAGGACAATGTTTTTCCCTTGTTGAGATGATTCGCTTTAAAAAAAGGAGTCACCATGAGAAATCCTATTTATTTATTTATTTATTTATCTATCTATTTATTAGAGACAGGGTCTTGCTGTGTCACCCAGGCTGGAATGCAGTGGTGCCATCATAGTTCACTGACGCCTCAATCTCCTGGGCTCAAGTCACCCTCTTGCCTCAGCCTCCAGGGTACCTGGAACTACAGGTGCATGCCACCATGCCCAGCTAATTTTTATTTTTTATTTTTTGTAGAGAAGAGGTCTCCCGATGTTGCCCAGGCTGGTCTCAAACTTCTGAGCTTAAGTGATCCTCCCATTTTGGCCTCCCAAAGCCTTGGGATTATAGGATTGAACCACCACCCAGCTATGGAATCCTTTTAAAAACAAAGCTCTAAGATAGCACTATCCTTGTGCTTGATGTGTACCATAAGACTGATGGTGAGGGCTTGGGTGGTCATGTTACTAGTAATAGACCAAAGTTTCAGTGACTCAAGAAGTTTAAGCACATTCAGAGTTGACCCTCTATTGATGTTGCCCTCATTCAATTGCACCTGAACCTTTTTCCTGAAATGGCAGACAGTGAGGAGGTATGACTAGAGATGTGGAAACAGCAGGGACTACAGATTTGCCTATGCCTTTTTCATGCATGGATATGTCCCATAAGGCAGGAGAATCATTGTGAAGAAAAAAGATAGAGAGATGCTGCTCTTGAATATCAAGGGCACATTTTGTGTTTGGTGTGAGGTAGGAGTAAAGATGGAGCTAAAAAATAAAAGAGAATAGAAAGATATGTCAGGATCTTGAATCAGTTCTGCTACTAACAAGCTGTATGATGCCAGGCAAGTCATTAACCTTAATCGGAAATTAAAGGAAATTGCATCAGATCCTTGCTACTCAATGTGTGGTCCATGGAACAGCAGCATCTATGTCACCGGGTTGCTTGTTAAAAATGCTGCCTCTGCCCCAACTCTACTGAATCAGAATTTGTATGTTAACAAGATCCCATGTGAATTTATACACATTAAAATTTAAGAAGCATTGGACTAGATCATTGGGTCTTAACCCTGGCTGCACATTATAACCTAAGGAGTTTTAAATAAACACTGATGCCTGGCTCCAGCTCATATTAATTAAACCAGAATCTCTTCTGCTGATTCTATTGTATTTTATTTATTCTAATAAGCATTTATATCCTGCTCACTTATGTGCCAGACACTGCTCGAAGTGCTTTACAAATATTAGCTTGTTTGATCCCCATTACAGCCCTATGAAGAATGGGCTATACCCATTTTACAGATGAGTAATCTGAGGGACAAATTTCCTGTTTAAGGACAAACAGGGATTCTCACTATAGTGTTTGTGCACTTCACTTCCATACTATGAATTTGATTATCTCTAAGTTTTGATCCAGCTCCGGCATTCAGCATCTACAAGTTTCCAAACTGTAACGGAGGGTTTAAAGTTGGGAGAAAACCAGGAACTGGGAGTGGAATGCTGCTGTGTTTCTGATATTTTGATGTGGTATCTCTTGTATGCTGGCAGCATGAGGTGGGTCTCCTTGGGCCTCTCTTGTTCTTTCTTTGCAGACTCCTTAGTGGGCCTCCTTTCCTTCTTTCATGGCTTAAGTGTGAATGTTGCCTAAGGCTTTATCCTCAGCCATGGTCTTCTCCTGAGCTCCAAAACTATATAGGCAATTGCCTGTTTAACATTTCCATCTGGGTCACTTATGGGCATCTCATACTCAACAGATCTAAGACCAACCCCATCACCTTTTTTTTTTTTTTTTTTTTGAGATGGAGTCTCACTCTGTCGCCCAGGCTGGAGTGCAGTGGTGCAATCTTGGCTCACTGCAACCTCTGCCTCCTGGGTTCAAGTGATTCTCTTGCCTCAGCCTCCTGAGTAACTGTGATTACAGGCACACACCACCACGCCTGGCTAATTTTGTGTGTGTGTGTTTTTTTTTTAGTAGAGATGAGGTTTCACCATGTTGGCCAGGCAGGACTTGAACTCCTGACCTCAAGTGATCCACCTGCCTTGGCCTCCCAAAGTTCTGGGATTACAGGCATTAGCCACTGCACCTGACCCCCATCACCTTTCTTGAAAACTATTCTGTCTCTGGTGTTCTATGTCACAGTGAATTATATCACCATCCACTTTATGGCCCAAACTAATCATTTGGGCCTTAAGACGCCTTCCTGTCATTTGTCTCCCTCTTCTTTGAATTTGAGATGACTCCCAAATCCCTGGCCCAGACCTCACTCCTGAGCTACACGTACATAAGTCCAACTGTCTATTTGACATTTCCACCTGGGTGACCAACAGGCACCCCAGACTCCACAAGTGTAAAGTGTAAATCAGAACTTGCCATTCATCCTTTCATAAAACTTGCATCTCTCTCTTAGTGGCTGGATCTATGGAATATGGGGAAAGGGGAACACAAAACTGAGATCTAGGTTTCTGCCTTAGCTCTTCGGTCTTAGGCTTGTCATTCATTGAGATGGGGAAGATTGAGGGAGAGGCAAGTTTATTGATATAGTGTGTGGAGGGGGAGAGGGAGATTGATCCTCTGTTTAAGATTCAAGTGGAGAAGACAAGTAGGCAGTTGGATACATAAGTCTGGAGCTAGGATAGAGTTTGGAGCTTGAGATATAAATTTGAGAACCACCTTTGTAAAGAGGTTCTCTTTTCTTTCCTTCTTTTTTTTTTTAAATACAAATCACGGGGCTAGATGAGACCACCTAAGGAAAAAATATAGAAAAGAGAAGAGGGGCCTAGGACTCAACTCAGTCCTCAGTCACTCCCATATCAACAAGTTGTGAAGAGTAGGAGAATGAGCCTGGTAAAGAAGAAAGGGAAGTCACACAGGTAGGAGAAAACTCTGGGGAGTGAGGTGTCCCAGGAGACAAGGGGAGAGAGAATTTCAGGAAAGAGGGAGCAGTCACGGGATTAAATGCTGTTGAGATGTTCAGTAAGATGAAGATTGAAAATTCACCACTGGACTTAACAAAACAGAGAAGGGCTGGAGAAAACATTGATATAGGGAATAAGGCAGGAAAGCCTGGAGCACGTTAGAGGAATAGGAATTACTTAAATTTACCTTGAGTGTAGTGTATGTGAAAGGGGTGCTGTGTATTGGGAAATACAGTTGGAAATGTTGATTGGGAACCAGGCAGTTAGAGGGCTTTGGGTGACAGGCTCATGTATTTTATTTGCAAGGCAGTGTGGGGTGGGCTGAGAGTACCAAGAGGTGTTTCGACAGGTGAGTATCATGATCAGTCCTGCAGTTTTGGAAGATGTGTCTGGAAGCAGACCATGAGAGCTTACCTTTTCCTCTGAAGAGTATAAGGCATTAGAAATCTCTCTTCCATTTAAGCAAGTAAGTCATAAAGAGTCACATTCGAAAATCTGTTCAAATGCTTGGCAAAACAAGTGAGGTTTTATCTTTTCACTGTTCTGCAGTTCTGCAGTGCTTTGGGATAGCCATGGTCTTAGGTTAGTGCTGGGAAGCATCCTAACTCTAGTTTCCAAGCAGAGATTGAGAGGGTCAGGCAGACCAGTGACTTTCTTCCCTTTCTAGGCCTAGAGCCAATGGAGAGCACTCAGACACTGAGATCCTGGGGAAAGTTACGTACTTTAGCGCTGAAGTCCTTATTGTAACTTCCTTTAGTTTTTCTGCATGACAGTCACATATTTCGGGTCCTTAAACCCAGGATAGTTATTGCAGCCAATTACAATTGCAATTTTCCCCAAGATACTGACTTTGTTCTGCAAATGGTACATCCACAATTATATTATTTTTATGCGTCACCATAAAATACTAAGAGTCATCTAATGTATCACTGACAAAGGTAAGTTTTAGAAAATTTAACATAAATTGGTAAAAAAGTTAGGTGACTCAATATTTTTCTTTTAGAACCAAAACAGCTGCTGCCTGTGATTGAAAATCACATCTGATTGGCTGGTATCAGCATTTGGGTTATCAGCAAGGGAACTGGAGAAGAGCCCAAACTCATATTTTGTAATCTTTTTTTTTCAATCACTTTTCTCCATTATCCTTTGATCATGGAATATAGCTGTGGCCTTCTGTGCTGGCAACTTTTCGGTCTTCTGCTTTCCCAGAAGAGGCCTCTCTCTTCTGTTTCTGATTCATGTACTTAATAACATTTCTGAATATCATCTCTGACATTAAACTAGTGCCATGTGGGGACAATGCCTAAAGCCCAGGCTGTTGGTTAAAGGAATGGGATGAGATGGAGGAATTTCTCATTGCTGTTCTGAAAGGAGAGTTTGCCTATAATATGTAAAGAATGACTGTAAGGTCATGAGCTTGATTTTGATTTTTAAACTTGGGAGGCTGTATAGGTTACATCTAAGGATGCTCCCATTCCTCAAAAGCCACCTGGAAACGGGCTTCCTTGGAATATCCCTTTTCCCTTCAGAGCCAATTTACCAACCAAAAAAGACAACCACGGCTTACTACTTTGGAGTCACAGGTGGTGCTTGTCTTAACTAATATAGTATCATTCAGCCTTCCACCCCACCCCCATTCCCACTCCCACCCCCACCCCAGGCAGGCTACAACAGATCTGGTTCCAAATAGCTTATGACTATTTCCAAAACCTTACGCCCTTTCTCAAAAGATGAAGACGTGAAGCCATCAAGAAGTTTACATGAAACCTTATGCCCTTTCTCAAAAGATGAAGATGTGAAGCCATCAAGAAGGTTGCATGAAACCTTACGCTCTTTCTCAAAAGATGAAGACGTGAAGCCATCAAGAAGTTTGCATGGTTGGGCTGTAGGTCCTGAAGGCAGTTTCCCAGGGGGTTTTCTCTCTGGGGAGTGGAGGGCCTCTTGAGGGGATCAGCATATCAAAGAGCACCCTTGTGTCAATGGTTAAGGTCAATGTCATCTTCCTTAGGAATTTTAAATATATAATAACTTTATTCCTTTTTTAATTACAAAAGTAGTCCATGTTCATTGTGGAAATTTTAGAAAACACAGTCAAAAGGAAGAAAATAAAATGTATTAATAATACACTCCCTATCCAGAGATAGTCTCTGTCGAGATTTTGGTGGCTATTTTCCAAGATATTTTTCTAGACACAACACACACTCACACTCACAGATATCCATCCATCATTAAGTGCTGTCAGTTTGACTTCTTAAATTTATCTTTATGCTTTATTTCTGCTTCCTCTATTACTACCACAATCGAAACATCTCTCACTTGGACAACTGCAATCGCTTCCTAACTGGAATTGCTGCTTCTGCCCTTGCCCTTCTCCAAACCCTTTTCCATTGTGTGGCCACTGTGGCCTTTTAGAAACACAAATGAAAGTCCTTAGAATCCTCTAAGGAGTCCTGTTATGAGGATAGAGACAAAACTTCTATGGCCTACTAGGACCTCGTGATCTGTCCACTGTTTTCAGCCTTGCCTTCCCTATCATTCCCTGCACTCCAGCCACTCTGGCTTTCTGTCATTTCCTTAACCTATTTTTCATCTTGAAGTCTTTGCCCTAGCAATTTTTCTAGAATACTCTCTTCTGTTTTTTTTTTTTTCTTTTCATGACAGGCTCCTTCTTATTCTTTAGGTCTCAGTCTACATATTGCTTCCTCAGAGGTCCTCCCTCGCCACTCTATCCAAATCAGGCCCTCCCTATTATCTTATTTCCCGCTATGGCTGAGTCTAATCAGAACCTACCCTACATGCCTTGGCCTGGCAGGAGTTTTCAACTAGGGGACAAAGGGAAAACACTGTTGGAATTGAGCAATCCCAAGATTGACCCTCAAAGTCCTGCCTTACTCTCACATCTTTTCCAGTTTCTGATTCTTCTGGGCCCTCACTGGTCTTCCTTCTGTACCCTCCTGGTCTCTGAGCTATTCCAACCTATTTTCTGATATAGCCCCAGGATTAAATACATTTCTTGCCCTTGACATCTAAATTCTGTTCTCTTCTACTGGCACTTGGCTCTTCTTTCCAAGGAATTCACAGAAATCTTGGGAAGGCAATGGGATTTCCAAAATTTATGGAAGAGGAGTTACACATTCCATACAATGGTAAACTGCTCAGTAATAAAAATGAGTGATACATGCAATAGTATGCAATAGTATGGATGAGTCTAAAAAACATTTGAGTGAAAGTAGAAAGACATAATAGATTACAGACTATGATTCCATTTACAAGATGTTTTAGAATAAGCAAAACTCATATATGGTGAAAAAATGTAACAGTGGTTACCACTGGTGGGTGGATAGGGGTTACTAGATGAGAGGGTGCATGAGGAACCTTGCTAGGGTGATAAAAATGTTCTATATCTTGGTAAAGTTTGGGTTATACCGGTTTATGCATTTGTCAAAATTCATTGAATGATACACTTAAGATGGATAACAAATTTTGAACACTAGTTCAAAATGCATGCTATAGTGTTTTGGGGTGAAGTGTACTGATGTTTGAATTTACTTGGAAATACTTCCATAAGTAAGATAGATAGATTAATGGATGGATAGATGTGTGATAAAGTTAATATAGCAGAGTGTTAATTGTGGAATATAGGTTATGGATATATATGTGTGTTATTACACAATTCTTTTATAATTTTTGGTATTTTTGATATAATAAGTATTTCAGTATTATTGATATTTTTATCAAAAATATCAATTCTAAGGTTTTATCATTTTAATAATAAAATATTGGGAAAAATGCCCTAGACTGAAAACCGCTCTGCAGTATAAAACCTTTTGCAAAGTAAATAATTATTGGGTACTGGAAATGATTTCTACTTAATTTATCTGCTTCAGAGTATAGAGAGTATTTTGAAAGAAAGGCCATCTCTAAAGGGTATATAGATCAAGAAATGAGGTCTTAACAGAGTAATTACACCAGCCTCAGGAAGCTGGGAGCCAGGGAGGTATTTTGCAAATCACTGAGAAACAGAAACCAGGGTGTGTCTGTATGCATAGAGGGGATCAGAGATTCCTGACTCAGAGTCCAAACCACTTAAAATTGAGCCTTCCTTGCCACCTAAACTCCAGGCTCAAAAAGAAGTAAGTGAGTTTGGCAAACTCATTGGCCTCACAGCCTCAGAATGGGGTTGTTCCAGAAGCCTTGAGACCAGTTTCCTTGAACTTTAGGGTCACCTTTCTGCACTTTTCTATCCAGGAAAAATGGGAGGGAACAAAAATGCTCAGAGAGTCTGAAAACTCCCTGGTCTTCAACATCCTGGGAACTCTGCTAGACTATAAGCTACGTGAGGGCAGGGACACAATCTGTCTTGTTCAACACGGTTTCCTTGACACTCAACACACAGCCTGGTACCATAGTTAGCACTCAACAAATACCCACTAAATGTATGAATGTTTCGCTGAGTGAATAATATTTGTTGATTCCGACATTGCTAATTTCTAGTCATCTTTCAAGTCTCAGGACAACTGCCACTTCCTCCAAAAGTCAGTCCCTGAATTCCCCCTTACCATCCCAGACCATGTTAAGCCCTTCTTCTATGCACTTCTTTGGTTATTCTTCCAATCATTTAGTGCATTTTTAAATGATAGTTTTGATGTCTATTTTCCCCTCTTGCCTGTAAGTCCCGTGAAGGCAGGGATGGTGTGCATCTTTGTTGCCGCTGCACACTTAGTGTCCAGTATAGGTGATACATAGATTTAATGAATAGGTGCAGTCTTTCCTTCATCTGGGTAAATTATTCTACCATGTGTTTTTGCTCAGCTTTTCCTGGCAGAAATTTGAGAACTAGAGAACCAGAGGCATGTCGTTTAACTCTTTGTCTCCTTTGTTTTGCTGGGCACAGAATGGATATAAATCAAGCACAGTTCATGATCGCTCCATCATGACACACAATGATGCTCCTTCTCTCTGGGGACAGCTGACACTGAGGTTCTGCCTACAATACACAATGATGAAACAGATTTAATAGGGACTAAACCCACAGATGTAAATATCAGTGGTCTAGTCTGACAGAATGCCTTTTAATGGATCATATCAAACTATTGCCAAAGCCAGGCTCAGCCATGTTAAGAGGAGGTTAAGTAGAGACAGTTAAATCAGTCAATGTGGTTTTTGGCCCTTGGTTCTCATCTCTGCCCTTACAAATCCCAGGGTTAGCTAGGAGTGATTGGAGACTTGTCTGAAAGCTGCCCAGTAGCTGGGGGCAGTGGCTATAGAATAAAGTTATCTTCTTCAGACTGCAGTCCAGGAGAGGCCTGGGGATTGGGGACCATCTGCCCTGGTGTGGCTTCAGGCACTGCCATGCAATGTGGCCTGTGGACAAAAAGAGAACAGGAGGTAGAGCCTCAAGAAGAATGTCCTCTAGGTCCAGGAAGACATCCTGCTTATGCTGTTACAGGACCCGATGCAGATGTAGACTAGTTCCTGATGTCAATGAACCCAGGGGCTGTGGGACAGGCTCCTTGTACCACTCTTAATTTCCCTAATGATCTGCTTCCATGTGCCATGTGGAGCCACAAAAAAGGGGATCGCCTGTGCCAAAAAAGAGAAATTACTGTTGAAAAGCCTCTGGTAAGACCTTCACTTAGGATTTTTTTTCTCCCCTTTGAAAACAAATAACTTGAGTAGCAAGTATAACCTTGACTAGGATGACCACATAATTTATTGTCCAAACCATGACCCATTTGAAAGTGAAAGAGGACCCTGTTGATAATTATGCTGGGCCACAAACCTAACCTGAGACTATCCCAGGCAATTTGGGATGTATGGTACCTGCAGCCTTCACCATCATCTTGGATGAGCTTTAAAGCTCTCTTGGACCCTGGCATCCAGCCACGTGGAATGTTTCAGATGGTTGACAACCTGCAGTAGGAAGCAGAGCAGCTGGGCAGATCTAACAGCAGAGTCTGTGAGCAGCAGAGTCACAGAGCCATCTAGCCAACTGATGATGAGCATCTGCTGTGTGGACAGGACTGTTTGGTCATCCATCAGTCACTTTTCATGCTCAGAGCTGTATGCACAAGTAGGATGATTGTCAGCAGACTAGTCTTCAAATGTAAATAACGGCGGCTTATCATCACAGAATGCTTCCCATGTGCTAGGTATTGTGCTAAACACTCCTTATACCTTAGGTCCTACTGCATATTTGTTGATGTTCATAGCAAAGCCTTCCATGTAGAAAGCTTTTGTATTTAGTGATTACCTTTCTATTTACTGTCTTATTTGATCCTCGCAACAATCCAAGGAGGTAGGTGTTCCTATTCCAATGGCCAGATGAGGAAAGTGAGGCTTACCAGATAAAACAGCTTGTAAATAACTGCTAGAACTGGGACTTAAATCCAGGTATGTTCAACTGCAAATTCTATACTCTTTTTTGATATCGCACCTAGTTAATGTGTTAATTCAACAAATATTTGCAAGTCAGACACTATGTGGCAAAGACTGTGCTAAGTGCTAGGTGTATAAATATGCATTGGTGGTGGGCTCAAGCTGTGAAAAGGCAGAAACATTTTCTGCCTCAAACAGCTCCTTTAGCGGGACAGACAGGCACACAAACACATAATTTGAATACAATAGACTGGACACCATACTCTACATAATATTTCAATGAAATATAAAATACACAATAATATTGTATGATATATTAATATCGTATGAACTACATTTATATATTCTATTATGTTTCTATTTTATAAATAAATATGTAAGGTATGTACAAAGTGCTGTGGGAGTGCAACGGAGAGGAACCTGAGAAAGTTTCCCAGAGAGGGTAACATTTAGGATGGGCTTTGGAGGGTACCTAGGAGTTCGTCAGGCAGAGAAGTGAGGGAACCAAGCCCACACTTGGCAGAAGGAATAGACTGTGAAAAGGCACAGGAGAGAATGAGACATGTTTGGAAACCAGCAAGCAGGTTGATGAGTCTTCCTCTGTGAGAATGGCCCACTTGAGGATTTACAGGTAAATTTATATGATACCTGAGGTTTGCTTTAAAATGCTCCAGATAAACCAAAGTGTGTGGAATGGGGAGGAGAGGAAATAGATAAAACAAGAATGACAGGAATTGGATAATTTTGAAGCAGCAGGATGATAAGTATAGGGAGATTAATTTTAGTATGCTTTTCACTTTTGCATGTGCCTGAAATTTTCCATAGTAAAATCTTTTTTGAAAGAAAAAAGCAGTTTGGTGGAGATGGCACAAAGAAAAGGTGGAGGGAAGTGTTCAAAGGTGAGGCCAATGAACTAGGTGGCATGGTTGGTGTGAGGGTGGGAGGGCAGAAAATGAAAGGTCCTCACAAGCCAGGCTAAGTATTCGGGACTTAATCCAGTATTTAATAGGGAGACATTAAAGGATTTTAATCATGGGGTTGACAAACTCATTGCATATTTAGAAGAGATCATTGGCTCTGTATAGGAATGGATTATGAGGCAGGGAGTGGAGAGCTGGGGAAGCAGGTCCAGGTAAGAAGTGATGGGGGCCCAGGCAATTAAGGAAAAAGAGGTCAGAGTTACAGTCTTTGGGTTTTCTTCTGAGTACAATGGGAAACCACTGGAGGGTTTTAGGCAAGGACCAAATATGATGTGATTTACATTTTTAAAAGATCCCTTGAGCTATTATGTGGAATCTGGACCAGGGAAGGGTGGGCATGGGTAGAAGTGGGGAGAATGATGAAGCCTTTTGCCAAAGTCCAGATGATGTGACTTGGATTAGATTAGTGGCAGTAGAGTTGACAGGAGTAGATGGATCTGAGACATATTTAGGAAATTGAATTGGTGGGAATTGGAAATGGATAGATTCGGTGTGTTGTAGAAGAGGGAGAAATAAAGGATATCTCCCAGGTTTCTGGAATAAAGAATTAGGTGGAGGGTGGTGCCATTTACTAAAGTAGGACACAGGGAGGAAATGAGGAGTCTACCATGTGAAAGAAAATGGCAACTGGCAAAGGTTTTCAAGAGGGAATACCTTTCCGAAACTTGAAATAAATTTCAGTGGATTTTGGTAGTGCATATAGGTTACAGAAAAATGTACTTAGACTGTGAGTCCTGCAGTTCCTACAACCAATACTCTTTGGAATATATTATTTATTACTTTATTGCACACAAGAACTAATTATCAAACAAAATATGAAAAGTTTAGCAATCATCCAGGCTTCATTTTATGAATGTTCAGAGAAGAAATGATTTGTACAAAGTTACAGTAAGTTTGTGATAGGTCAAGGTCTACAAGCCAAGTCTCTTGACACCCAACTTTGTTTTCTTTCTGCACAGAAATTTATATTCTTTCTGAGTTCTTTCTGAATTAGAATTGACTGTGTTCTTAACCCTTTTCTCCCTGTCTCCTTGGACCCCTTTTCTCTGCCTAAGTATGTGTATATAAGCAAATATATGAGAAATGCCATCTAACTTTCTTTCTTTCCTTCTTTCTTTCTTTTCTTTCTCTTTCTTTCTTTTCTTTCTCTTTCTTTCTTTCTTTTTCTTTCTTTTTTTCTTTCTTTCTCTTTCTCTCTCTGTCTCTCTCTCTTTTCTCTCTCTCTGTCTCTCTCTCTCTTTCTTTTTATTTCTTTCTTTCTCTCCTCTTTCTTTCTTTTTCTTTCTTTCTCTCCTTTCTTTCTCTTCTTTCTTTCTTTCTCTTTTTTCTTTCTTTCTTTCTTTCTTTCTTTCTTTCTTTCTTTCTTTCTTTCTTTCTTTCTTCTTTCTTTCTTTCTTTCTCTCTTTCTCTCCTTCCTTCCATCCTCCCTTCCTTCCTTCCTTCCTTCCTTCCTCCCTCCCTCCCTCCCTTCCTTCCTTCTTTCTCTTTTTCTTTTTTTTAAAGATGGGGTCTTGCTCTGCCAGGAGGCTGGAGTGCAGTGGCACTACCATAGCTCACTGCAGCCTTAAACTCCTGGGCTCAAGTGATCCTCCCACCTCAACCTTCCAAAGTGCTGGGACTACAGGTCCTGGCTACTATGCCCAGCTCACAGCATTTCTTTATGATTGGGCCATATGTCTTTTTTTATGAATACCTATATTATTTAAAAATATTTTTGCGGCCTTTGAGAATTTAACTTGGAAGATATTAAAATAGAGGGTTTAAGTTCGTAAAAAAATTATCTCTGAAAACAAAAAGTATAAGGCTATTATTCATACTCATGAAGCAGATACTTCATGTGAGTCTGTTGTGCTGTCTTCTCTGAGTTCTGAGATCTTTCCATGACTCCTTTTTTGACTTCTGAAGGCACATTGAGGGCACGTCTGTGTTTATCGAAACACATGACCAGATAAACTTGCGATTGCAGAGCCAGTTGTTCCTCTAGCTGTAGGGAATGTTTCACACTGCACTTAAACCCTAATCCTCCCAAAGATAGTCCATAGGATTAAAGGCTCTAGCACTGTCATTCTGGTGTTTTGGTTAGCTCACTATTTAAAACGCTTGCCTTTTTCTGAACTGAAGTTGCCTTCAATGTATTTCACTCCCTCCCAAGGCTGCTTGATGAGCTGACGATTGATTCCTACAGTCGCGCTGGCAGATGAGGAATTTTTACAATTTCCTACTATCTAAATACAATTCTATTTTTGCAGTATCTCAATGCCCTAATTTGGTCCCCTTGTTTCTTCTTTATAATGATTTAGCTTTTCTCACCTTTTCTCTACTTGTTGAGGGAGATTGACTCCAGGAATAATGTGGACAGGCTTGATTTCATCTGTACCAAAAATTATTTAAGCTCATAAAATCTATATGTATGAACATTCACAGTGCCTGATATTAGCTGCCTTTTGTTGAGTGCTTATGTGAGCAAAACACTAAGCTAAGAAATTTACATATATTATCTTATCACATCCTTACAGCACACACTTGAAGCATGTTATGGGCTGAATTGTGTGACCCTCCCCAGTTGATATGTTGCAGTCTTAACCAGTAGTCCATCAGGATGTGATCTTATGTGGCCTTTAGAGAGGTAATAAAGGTAAAACGAGATGATTAAGGTGTGTCCTTATAAAAAGGGGAAATTTGGACACAGGCATGTGTGTGGGGAGAACATCATGTGAACATGAGGACAGCCATCTGCAAGCCAAGGGAAAAGGTCCAGAAGAGATCCTTCTCTCACAGCCCCTAGGAGAAACCAACTCTGCAGACACTGTGATCTCAGCCTTTTAGCCCCCAGAATTGTGAGATGATACTTTTCTGTTGTTTAAGTAACCTTTCTCCAAGTGTGTGGTGCTTTGTTATAGCAACCCTAGCAGACTAATGCAAGAGAGTATTACTATCAACCCCACTCTACAGATGAATAAGCTGAGGTGCAGAAATGTAACTGACATGTGCAAGGTCATAAAGTAAATAAGGGCAAAGCTGAGATTTGAACTCAGTTCAGTCTCACATGAGAATCTGCTCCCCGTTGTCATGTTACCTATTTGCCTAGAGTCTCTGGCTAGCCCGCAAGACTAGCTTATTATTGTATTAATCCTAAAGATCACCACCAAAAATCACCACCAAAATGTACCTCCTTGAATTTTATAACTACACAGCAAAACGATAGTCACTTAAAAGCCATATTGAAATGATTTTTACTTTTAAGAACTTTTTTGGGGGGGAGGCAGGGAAAAGGCATAGCTGGGAGATAGATGCACTTATTACTGAGAAATTGTTCCTGGGGCACCCAGAGCAATATTTCTTAGCCTAAAGCTGTCAAGTCAATATTGCCCAACAAATGGCCTTCTGTAGTCATTGTCGCTCCCTGCAATGTGGGGCTCTGAGACTCAGTTTAGTCATTTACTGGGATACTTCCTGAGACTGGTTAGGCCAGCACAATCTGATTTCTTTCCTTTTGTTCATGCCGGAAAGTGATGGAAAGGCAGAACAAGCACTAAATCACTTCTATTCTGTGTGTTCAAAGGCTGGTTTTAAGTTACTTTCTGTGAAACAGTTGAGCCTAAATTTACTTGATGTGGATACAAAAGTTTCTCTGTGGAAACATATTGGGCTTATTAGAGACTCTCCCAGGGTAGGACAGCAGTGTGGATTATGTAGCAAAACATTTCAAACCAAGTACTATGTGCTAATGGTTTATATACATGTGATGATAAGATAAAAGGGCCTTTTGGAGTTATGCTTGAAGACACTAATTAAATTCGCATCAACAAGTCAACATATTGGTCTCATATGGATTTGAGCACTTTGGAAATGCTTTTGTTTTGATACAATTAATTAAATTCACACATTTTGCTGATATTGATTAGTCACCTTAAAACACAGATGGCAAAAGTTGAAGCTTTGAAGAGCACTTTTGAATGCATTTCTTTGTTGCTGAGTAAATTAGAATAGTTTTTCCTTTCAAGGAGCTAATTGACTCGAATTTTCAAAATTTCATGGCAGATAGTGAGCAGTTGATTCTTTCTCAACAAATTCAATCCAAATGATACATGCTTTTACTTAACTGCGACAGGCTTAACTGCAGTTTTAAATTATTCTCAATGCAGAGGCAATAAAGCATTTCAGTAAATACGTCTCAGAGGAGAAGTTAGGAAGAAAAATCTCAAGTATTCCCAGTAGCCACTGTTCAGGTCACTGTTTGAAACTACAAGGCACATGTCAAAGAATTATGACCTGCCATGGGCAGTATTTTTCAGCTAGGAGTTTATAAATATATCAAGGGCCTGAAGAAATGACTCCAAACAGAAAGCGAGTAAACCCTACAGGAATACTTCATTTGAAAACTAAATATCTGCGGCCTTATCTTGTCAACAAAATTGGATTTCTCTCTGTTATTATGTTGTTTCTACTTATGACTGCATCATAATGGAAATCTAGAGAGAAAAGCACGTGTGTGGAGTCTTCAACATGGCTGTGCCTTAGCAACAGGAGCTACTTGCCAAAATGAAGGAGTTTGCTTCCTGACATTCCTTCTCCTTGTTCTTGGCTCCTTCAATCATGAGTTGCAAAAGGCCAAAAGGATTTGCTCATTTTGCCCAGCTTGAAAATGTAATCTGCGCTTTAGAACACTAAGATGGAGAATTAGATTCACTTCAATAGATATTAATCTAGTGATGATTGTGTGTAAAGCCCTGCACTTGGTGCTGGCAAGCTGGTGGGAAAGAGGCAGGGTGGTAGAGGCGACAATGATAAAGAGATGAGTGAGAGATGGTGTCTACCCTCTTGAATAATAGCTAACATTTAGTGAATACATCCTATGCCCCAGACACCGTGCTAAGCACTTAAAACCACTTACTGAATTTAATGACTGTATAGGTAGGTGCTATTTGTTTACACATTGTACAGATGATAAAACTGAGGCTCAGAGAAATTAACTACTGCTGCTTCTCATTCACCTTTGCTGGCACATCTTCCTCACCACCTAACTCTGTAGCACCCCAGGGCTTAGTATTTGGCTCTCTTCTTGGTCTATACTCACTCGCTTCATGATCTCATTTAGTTTTGTGGCTTTAGATACCAAGTATATTTTTAATAGGCATCTCAGACTTTACAGGTCCTAAATAGAGATCCTGATCTTCCCTCTCCTTAAGAAGTGCTCCTTCCCTTGTCTTCCCAGACTGAGCTGATGGAAACTTCATTCTTCCTCTTCTTAGGCTAAAAATATTTTTTTCTCACATCTTTTAAGTATATCTAGAATCTGACTACTCTTCATCTTCAAGGCTACCATTTTGGCCTGAGCCACTGTCTTCTATTGCCTGAATGACTACTGTAGTTTCTTAACAAGCCTCTCAGCTTCTTTCCTTACAGTTATTGCTATGTAATAAATTGCCACAAACTCAGCAACTTAAAACACTCATGTATTATCTTGCAGTTTTGTAAATCAGAAGTCCACAGGGCTCAGATGGGTTCTCTGCTTAGGGTTTCACAAGGCTGAAGTCAAAATGTCAGCCAGGCTGGACTCTTACTTGAAAGCTTTGGGGTCAGAATCCACTTCTAAGCTCATCTGGGCTGTAGGCAGAATCCAGATACTCACGGCTGTAAGTCTGAGGCCTGTTTTCTTGCTGGCTGCTGGCTGGGGGGTCACTCTGGAATGCTACAGGCTACACAGATTTCTTCTCAAGCAGTCCTCTCCATCTTCAAAGCCAGCAATGGCATACCAAATTCCCCTTGTGCTACAGATCCATTTAACTCCCTCTTCTGCTACCAGCTGGAGAAACCCTCTGCTTTTATTAATAAATTATACTTTAAGTTCTGGGGTACATGTGCAGAAAGTGCAAATTTGTTATATAGATATACACGTGCCATGGTGGTTTGCTGCACCCATCAACCCATCATCTACATTAGGTATCTCTCCTAATGCTATTCTTCCCCTAGCCCCTCACCCCCTGACAGGCCCCGGTGTGTGATGTTCACCTTCCTGTGTCCATGTGTTCTCATTGTTCAACTCCCACTTATGAGTGAGAGCATGCAGTGTTTGGTTATCTGTTCTTCTGATAGTTTGCTGAGAATGATGGTTCCCAGCTTCATCCATGGCCCTTCAAAGGACATGAACTCATCCTTTTTATGACTGCATAGTAGTCCATGGTGTGTATGTGCCATATTTTCTTTATCCAGTCTATCTTTGATGGGCATTTGTGTTGGTTCTAAGTCTTTGTTATTGTGAACAGTGCTGCAATAAACATACACGTGCATGTGTCTTTATAGTAGAATAATTTATAATCCTCTGGGTATATATCCAGTAATGGGATTGCTGGGTCAAGTGGTATTTCTAGTTGTAGATCCCTGAGGAATCACCACATTGTCTTCCACAATGGTTGAGCTAATTTACACTCCCACTAACAGTGTAAAAGCGTTCCTATTTCTCCACATCCTCTCCAGCACCTGTTGTTTCCTGACTTTTTACTGATCACCATTCTAACTGGTGTGAGATGATATCTCATTGCGGTTTTGATTTGCATTTCTCTAATGATCACTGATGATGAGCTTTTTATAATATGTCTGTTGGCTGCATAAATGTCTTCTTTTGAGAAGTGTCTGTTCATATCCTTCACCACTTTTTGATGGGGTTGTTTGTTTTTTCTTGTAAATTTGTTTAAGTTCTTTGTAGATTCTGGACATTAGCCCTTTGCCAGATGGATAGATTGCAAAAGTTTTCTCCCATTCTGTAGGTTGCCTGTTCACTCTGATGATAGTTTCTTTTGCTGTGCAGAAGCTCTTTAGTTTAATTAGAATCACATTTGTCTATTTTGGCTTTTGTTGCTGTTGCTTTTGTGTTTTAGTCCTGAAGTCTTAACCCTCTACTTTTGAAGGGCTCACTTGATTGGGTCAGGCCCAACCAAGTCATCTCCATACCTTAAAGTCAACTAACTTGGAACTTTAATTATTTCTGTAAAATCTCTTCAGAGCTGTACCCGGATCAGCATTTAGTTGAATAAAGAGGAAACAAAAATTTCGGGGGGTGAGGTGGGGGATCCATATTTAGAATGCTGCCCATAAAATAAAAAAGAATTAATATTAGAATGCTGCCTACCTTACCTCCCTGCAGTTTTTTCTCCACTCAGCAGCTAGTGTGATCCTGTTCAAATGTAAGCAAGATCCTGTTCAAATGTAAGCGAGGATTGTACCCACAGTGCTCTAGGGGCTCCTTATCTCCTTACCATGTCCAATGCCAAACTCTTCGTCATGCCCCGCAAGGCCCTCATGGTCTGGACTGTGCCCCTTATCACTCTGACTTCTTCTCCTACTTTCTCTCACTTACCCTTCTCCTCACTTGTTTTCCCTCTGGACATACTTGAATGCTCCAAGCACGATCCCACTTCAGGGCCTTTGTATATGCTGTTTGGTCAGCTTGGGATGACTTTCCCCTTGATAACTACTTACCTTAATATTTCTACTCAATTTTCACCCTCTCACTAAGGTCTTCTTTGACAACTTTTTTGAACTTACACCCTACTCCATACTCCCTAAGCCCCCTTCCCGCTTCAGTTTCTTCCAGATCCTTTATTACTCCCTAACATAAAATATGTAAATACATAAAATAGAGTTTACACTTTTATCTTGTTTATTGCCTTTTTCTTAGAATGTAAGACCCACAAGGGACTTTGTTCACTGATGTATCCCTAGCACCTAGTACAATGTCTGGAACAGAGCAGGCACTCAATAAATGTGTTAAATGAATGGATCAGTGAGCTTGCCCAAAGTCACACACTCTAGTAGTAAGTGACAGCGTTGGAATTTGAACATGAAACACATACCACCTCCCTGCAGCTTAGAACCCAATGGTAAGGGTGAAGATAAACAAAGTTAGGACTGTAGTACAAAACACTCTAAGGAAAATGCTTAGAGGAGACGCCAAATGAAGATTCTAGAATTTTCAAGGATAGAAAAGTCATACCTGGCTGTGGTGATCACAGATGAGACAGAGGGGGAAAAGACAGAGACAGGGAGGACAAGCAATGTGGAAATGGAGGCAGAGATTGGGGTAATGAAGCCACAAACCAAGGAAAGACGAAGAATGCTAGGCAGCCACAGTGAGTGTGGCTTTGCTGACACCTTGATTTCAAACTTCTGGTCTTTATAACTGTGATAGAATGAAGTTCTCTTGTTTTAAGTCACCAAGTCTATGGTAATTTGTTATGGCAGCCCCATGAAAGCACTGAAAGAGATTTGAAGGATGAGTAGGATTGCTGTGGATTCTGTGCTGCACTCCAATTCCCTGTCAGGCCCAAAAGATTTGTCCACCCAGCTCCTGGGGTTCTGTGGGTTGCCAGTCTTCAGCTGTCAGCCCTTTATAGGAACTATTTTTGCCGAAGTGGGGACCTTGTCCATAGCAACGTCCCTGTTCTGCAGATAGTTTGCATCCAATTACTGTTCAAAATGGGGGTGGTATGAGTTATCAATTGATGCATAATAAATTATCTCACACTTAATGGCTGAAAACAACACATATTTATTATATCACAGTTTCTGTGGGTCAGGAGTCTGGACATAGCTTTACTGAGTTATCTGCGTAGGGTCTTACAAGGCTTTCAAGGTATCAGCCAGGCCACATTGTCATCTGGAGGCCTGTCTGGGGCAGAATTCACTTCTAAACTCAGGTTGTTGGCAGAATTCATGTCTTTACTGTTGTAGGGATGAGGCCTCTGGCTTCTGGCTTCTTGCTGATTATTGGTTGGAGGCTGCCCTTAGCTTCTGGAGGCCATCAGACAGTCCCGTACCACATGGGCTTTCTCAACTTGGATATCTTATCAATCCAACAAGTAGAGTCTCTAGAGTGACTTTGGTAGCAAGACAGTCTTATACGGCATAATATAATCATAAAGCTGACATCCTATTTCCTTTGCTGTATTCTGTTGATTAGGAGCAAGTTACCAGGTTCAGTACGTGAACACACTAGGAGGCAGGGATGACTCGGGGAGCATCTTAGAGTCTGTTTGCCACAGGAGTATAAAGGCCTGGTCCTCTCGTTTTCACTGGAGACAGCTGTGAAGGGCCATCCTGGGTTTTTATCCTTTTGTGGGCTTAGCTGTGGCATTGTGTGGTCACACTATGGCCCAGATTTTCCCTCTGCCCACTCTGACTTCATTTCCTTCCATTCCACAGGTCGATCCTGACAGCATTCCCTTATAAATGATCTTCACTCTCATTTCCATCTCAGAATCTGGGGAATCATATCTGTGGCAAGGATTTTCATAGGCGGAGGCGAGGAGGCTATTGGAGAGTATCCCAGGACGAGAGAACATATTAAAACACTGAAAAAAAATGTAGGGTCTGTGGGTGAGGGAAACAATGGGATATCCAATTAGAGTGGGTTAAAGAAAAGGATGGAATGTGAGGCTAGAAATTCAGGCTGGGGCCACTGTGTGGAGGACCCTGAATGGCATACTGAGAAGAGTGAGGCAGTGGGAAACCTTGGAGGGTTTTGAGCACAAGACATTTGCACCAGGCTGTGATTATGATTCAGACAACAAACTGTTTCAAATACTTTAGGAGGGCCTTATATCTGTTAAAAGAATGATGTAGTAAAAATATGTAAAGTGGCTACCAGGGGAGCTCCTCTTATACATGTAGGCATAGAGTTTTCTCTCTTAGGGACAAAATGAAGCCTATGGCTGTTATGAGTTGAACTGGAATTCGTATGTTGAAATCCTAACCCCCAGTACTTCAGAATGTGACTCTATTTGGAGATATGGTCTTTACGTAGGGATAATCAAGTTAAGATGGTGTCAGCACATTTCTCAAAAGATGACATTTATGCAGCCAACAAACATATGAAAAAAAGCTGAACATCACTGATCATTAGAGAAATGCAAATCTAAACCACAATAAGATACCATCTCATGCCAGTCACAATGGCGATTATTACAAAGTCAAAAAACAACTGATATTTCCGAGGTTGCAGAGAAAAAGGAACACTTTTACACTGCTGGTGGGAGTATAAATTAGTTCAACCATATGGAAGACGGATTGTGAGGAATTGTGAATCCCTCAAAGACCTAGAAGCAGAAATTTAACCCAGCAATTCCACTACTAGGTATATACCCAAAGGAGTATAAATTATTCTATTACAAAGATACATGCATGTGTATGTTCATTGCAGTAATATGCACAATAGCAAAGACATGGATTCAACCCAAATGCCCATCAGTGGTAGGCTGGATAAAGAAAATGTGGTACATATACACCATGGAATACTAGGCAGCCGTGAAAAGGAACAAGATCATGTCCTTTGCAGGGACGTGGATGGAGCTGGAAGCCATTATCTTCAGCAAACTAATGCAGGAACAGTAAACCAAAACACTGCATGTTCTCACTTTTAAGTGGGAGCTGAACTATGAGAACACATGGACACAGGGAGAGGAAGAACACACACTGGGGCCTGTTAGAGAGTGGCGGTGGGGGAAGGGAGAGCATCAGGAAGAATAGCTAATGGATGTTGGGCTTAATACCAAGGTGATGAATTGATCGATGCAGCAAACCACCATGGCTCATGCTTACCTGTGTAACAAACCTGCATATCTTGCACATATACTCTGGAACTTAAAATAAAGGTTGAAGGAAAAAAAAGATGAAGGCAGTAGTCTGGGCCCTAATCCAATATGATTGGTGTTGTTATAAAAAAGGGAAATTTGGTGTCCACCAATGGATTAAAAAAATGTGGTACATATACACCATGGAATACTATGCAGCCATAAAAAGGAATGAGATCATGTCTTTTTCAGGGACATGGATGAAGCTGGAAGCCATCATCCTCAGCAAACTAAAACAGGAAAAGAAAACCAAACACTGCATGTTCTCACTCATAAGTGGGAATTGAACAATGAAAACACATGGACAAAGGGAGGGGAACAACATACACCGGGGTGAGTCGAGGGCTGGGGGGCGAGGGGAGGAAGAGCATTAGGACAAATAACTAATGAATGCAGGGCTTAAAACCTAGATGACGGGTTGATAGGTGCAGCAAACCACTATGGCACACATATACCTATGTCACAAACCTACATGTTCTGCACTTGTATACCAGAACTTAATATAAAATTTTAAAAAAGGGAAATTTGGGTTTGTGGATGCACACACACACCTACACATGCACAAGGAGAATACCATGTGAAGATGAAGGCAGAAATTGGAATGATGAAGATGCAAACCGAGGAATACCAAGGATTGCTGGCCATCACCAGAGGCTAGGAGAGAGATATGGAGCAGTCTTCCTCAGAGCTCTCAGAAGGAATCAACCCTGCCAACACCTTGGTTTCAGACTTCTAGCCTCCAGAACTGCAAAGTGACAAATTCCCATTGTTTAAGCCACCCAGTTTGTGGCATTTAGTTACGGCAGCCCTAGCAAATTAGTACAATAGCTCTTTCTCCTCAGTTTCCTGGCTGTGAGCTCTGTGAGAAAGAGACCATGTCTGTATCAGTTAGGATGCTTCAGGCTTCAAGCAACAGAAAACTTAACTAAAAGTGGTTTGAAACATGACAACATTTATTATTTCACATGAGAATATCAGAGGTAGGGCTGTCCCAGAATGGATTAACTCAACAGCTTAGTGATGTCAGGGCTTAAGCTCAGCTACCTTGCTCTGGTTTCAGGGCTTGAGATCTTTGGGACCACTCAGATGATCCTAAGTAGAGATAGAATCCACGTGAGGTATGGTTTATTTCCACTTCATGCTGCCTATTATCTCATCTTTTCAGGTCCCAACCCTAGATGATGGGTGGTTTTTAGGGCCCCCAACCTTCGCAGATCCTGTGTTCCACATTTTTTTATTACCCTGTATTCCACATTTTTTTCTCTCCAATACTGTCAAAAATGTTGCTCAGCCTCTCAGTCACTTCTATATTGGTGAAAGCCCCGTGGACAAAAGTGGATCAAATACCTCTCTTGGTTTCCTGATTCAGCTCTGTTTCTAGGCTTGGTAATTCTCCACTCTTTCATTATTTCTTTGATAATTATAGAAATGTGTTCTTTTAAAAAATATTGTCTTTTCTCAATTTTCTTTAGCAGAAAGGCAGGTCCGAATTAACTCATCTTTAATGATCAGAAACAGAACTCTATCTTCTTAGACTTTATCACTAAAACAAAAATTACACAAGCTACTTCAGTAGCCCCCCTCTCTCTCAAGAAGGAACCATTATTTAGAATTTAGTTTTTATAATTGCATATATTTGATACATAGGTGCATATCCTCAAACAATGCATGGTATTGTTTTTATAAATGGCATTATACCATATTCTTCTGCAGCTTTCTTTTTCTGTCTATTATGTTTTTGATATTCATCCCATTTTGTTATGCTAGAGACATAGTATATTAATTATACTTGCCTCATAGTATTCCCTTATATGATTGCACCACAATTACTCATTCATTCTCCTGTTGATGAACATTGGGGTTATTTGCATTTTAAAATGTGCAGTCTGGTCCAGGCCACAATATTTGTATTTGACTCAACAAAGATGAGAAAGTAGTGCCTCTTAGACAATCAAAAGGCTTAGATGAAACTTCCATGCTCAAAAATGTCCCAAGGGAAATTAAAAATTCTCAGTTGACAAATGAAGACCAGAACTTAATAACTCTACAAAATTCTTTGAGTAAAAATTTGATCACATATGATGAAGGAAATGGGGGCCCCATCCTTATTCAAAGGTCCTAAGTGTCCACTGGTACAAGGTGCTGGGATACACAGAGGACAGAACTGGTCACGTGGCTGTGGTACTAGATTCCCGGCAGGGCAGGGGAGCTGGCTGTTGAGATGGCTTTGCTGCTGCAGAGTACACAGACCTTGGTTCCAGACCTGGGCCATCATCAGTTTCCTTACCCATATTGATGTTTTGCAATCTTTTTATGGACTTACTCCTTTTTGATAAACTTTTAAATCCTTTGCCTCCCTTCATAACTGCTTTTTCTTTTTCTTTTCTTGCTTTTTTTTTTTTTTTCGAGACCGAGTCTCGCTCTGTCCCCCAGGCTGGAGTGCAATGGCGCGATCTCCGCTCACTGCAAGCTCCGCCCCCGGGGTTCACGCCATTCTCCTGCCTCAGCCTCCCAAGTATCTGGGACTACAGGCGCCCGCCACAACGCCCGGCTAATTTTTTTTTTTTGTATATTTAGTAGAGACGAGGTTTCACCGTGTTAGCCAGGATGGTCTCGATCTCCTGACCTCGTGATCCACCCGCCTCGGCCTCCCAAAGTGCTGGGATTACAGGCTTGAGCCACCGTGCCTGGCCATACTGCTTTTTCATCCTTTGCTTTTTTCCTAACGCTTTCTTATGAAAATTTTCAAACATCCAGCAAAGTTGAAAGAAATTTGCAATGAACAACCACTGGTACCATTGGATTTTATAACGAACATTTTGCTATTTTTGCTTCATTATCCATCCGTCCATCTATCTATGTCGGTTCGCATTTATCCATCCATCTTATTTTTTTCTGGTGGATTGGACAGCAAGTTGCAGACATTAATATACTTTACCTCTAAACCCTTCAGCATGAATATCATTAAGTTCAATATTTGTTATTTTTTAATTGAAGTAAAATTCACATACAATGAAATGCAGTGATCTTACGAGTACCATTCTATAAGGTCTGATAAATGCACACACCATATAATCCTAGCCCCTATCAAGATACAGAACATTGCCAATAGCCCAGAAAGCACCCCCATGCTCCTTCCAAGTCAATCTCTGCCTTCACCCTCCACAGGAAACCATGGTTCTGATTTTTCTACCATAGTTATTTTTAATAACTTTTATTTGGGAATAATTTCAAATTTAGAGAAAAGTTGCAAGAAAAATAATACTACAAAGACCACCTAGATACTCTTCACCCAGATCCACCTCTCATTAACATTTCACTAATTTGATTTGGCATTTGCTTTCTTTCTATGTATATAGATTTTTTTTTAACCTGGCGTGATGGCATGCACCTGTAATCTCAGCTACGCAGTAGGCTGAGGTGGGAGGGTTGCTTGAGCCCAGCACTTTGAGACTAGCCTGAGCAACACAGTGAGACTCATGCTTCTCAATTTTTTTTAAATAAAAATAAAATATTTTTTTCTGAAGCACTTGAGATTAAGTAGCATGCAACCATAGATTAGTTTTGCCCCTTGTAGAAGTTCATAGAACTTCACACAGCATGACTTTCGTTTTTAAATTTTTATGAAGGTAATATATTCACATAGTTAAAAGAATCAATAGTATGGAAAGCGTTAATGAAAAACAGCAGTCCCTTTTAACCATTCCTACCAGTCTGTCCTGTCCTTAAGAGTCTATATCTTTTTATTCTTTTAAATATTCCTTGTGGTAGTTACTTCCTTATTCCTAAAATAGTGTTATATTATTGTTGTTTGTTTCAGCAATTTTAGACATTATCTAGTCATTTTACATTATGATAGATCCATTCATTATTATTATTCACTCATTAATCCATTCATTCAACAAATATTTTTCTGGGTGAACACAAATTTTTATTTCACCTGAGTAAATAGCTAGAAGTGGGATTGCTGGGCCATATAGTCAGTGTATGTTTAACTTTGTAATAAACTGACAAACTAATTTGCAAAGGATATGTGCCATTTTGCATTCTCATCAGCAATATATGAGAATTCCAGTTGCTCTGCCTCCTCACCAAGTATTGTCAACATTATCAATTTTAGGCATTCAAATAGGTGTGTGGTGATATCTCGTTATGGTGTACATTTTCATATCTCCAATGACTAATGATGTTGGGCATGTTTTTAATGTGCTTATAGACATCTCTAAATAATTTTTGGTCAAATGTCTATTCAAGTATTTTGCCCATTTAAAAAACTTTATTATTTTATTAATTTTCTTATTGTTGAGTTTTAAGAGTTTATTGTATATTCTAGAAACAATTTATTCGTCATATGTGTGGTTTCCAAATATTTTCTCCTGGTCCAATACTGGATTTCAAGGCTACTCTTGAGCTGAGGAGAGTGATATGGGAATAAGTTCAGTTAAAATGCCTCAAAGCTCACTCTTTTACAGAAACTCAGCCATTTTTCTTGAATAAATACACCCCAGATTTCTGAAGTCCCTTGGTTAATTTCCAGAGTTCTTAAAATGTTGATCCTGACAAATTATTTTCCAGTGTTCTCATTGCTTCTATGGGGAAAAGAATTTTTGGAGATCTTTATTCCACCATTCCTACTGATGTCACTTCGGAGATTTTCATAAAACAGATTTTTTCCTGCATATTTTATTCTTTCTAAGTTTGGGTTCCCTTATTTATTTATTTATATTATAAAGAATATATTTATTCTTTCTGAGTTTGGGTTCTCTTATTTCTGTTTGGTTTGTTTGCTTGTTTAATTTTGGAGGTCTTTCTCAAATTTATTCATTCATTCAACAAATATTGAGTGTCTAAAATGTGCCAGGTACTTCATGTGAACAAAATTAAAACAAAGACCAAACTGACACAGAGTTTACATTCTAGAGGAATGGTAATAATATAATGTTGGATGATGTCTGCTGAGTGCTGTAAAGAAAAATAAGGCAAACTATCCAGAGCAAGAGAGAGATGCAGAGCAAGAGAGAGATGGAGTACAAAGGCACTCACATGAAAAGATATTTGATACAATTGAACAGCCAGGAGACTGAGCAAAGGAAAGAGCAGTAATAAGTGGATTTGGAAAGGAAAGGCCTTTGTGTGCCTGGAAATGGACTTTAGCTTTTATTTTGATCAAGGCAGGAAACCATTGGAGGCTTTTTATAAAGAAGAGTGACATCTTTTGAGTATGTCTTAAAAGTCTAATTGATGATTCTACTGAGAATAGGCTGTAAGAGGGTGAGGGTGGAAGATGGGAAACCAGTTAGGAGACTATTGCAGCAGTCCAGGTGAGAGATAAAGGTGGCCTAGGTGAGGGTGGCGGAAATGGAGGTGATGATAAATGGTAGGATTCAAATATCTCATGAACCTTGGCTGTCTGTATATATATAAGAGTGAGGCACAGAAACATTTATTGAAAGCCTGTCTGTGGTTGAAGATTGTTGACTGGTAGTCTAGAATGAAAAGTGGTTAGACAAGGAGCCAGACTTTTCCATTCAGACTTAAATCTCCTATGTAAGTATGTAGAAATCCTTTTTGCTCAGATAGGTCATTTTCTTCAACAATAATTCTTCCCTATCTTGGAGCATGTTGGAATATAAGCTTGGCTGCTGTCAATTTTAAACCTAGCAGGGGATAACTTGGGAGTGGGGGTGGGCTCGGCCTCACAGGTTCAGGAGCAAGTGTTCAAGACATCTCCTATAAGACTTACCCCCTGCTCACCAGCGTAGCTCGTGTCTTTTAAACCCTAGACATCTTCATTTAATATAAACTTCATTCAATGTTTCCAGAAATAAAAGCTCGTTTCTTGCCTGGATGCTTACTATGAAGGTGGGAACCTCAGAGAGTATTTAGTCCATGTACAGATATTCAAACAATGTCCTATTTTCAGCTCTGTACTTCGGACCTGCCTTATTGGTGCCTCTCAGGTTTTAAAGAGCAAATCAACTGGCTATGTTCTGCATCCTCCTCTGCAGGCATTTAAAGTTGTAGCATTCTTCTCTCTGTTCTACTTCCAAAAATTGTTGAAATTTTTCACCCACTGATGTCTTCTATCTTAATCTTTTGGGTCCTTATATGTTTATGCCTTTTAAAAATTCATTTGCTGTCATTTTGGGAGCACTTGGGAGGGAAAGGAGATAGATAATGTGCTGTCAATCAGCATCTTTGCCCAGTAAGTATACATCTTTCACACTCCATATGACCCTCTGAAGATTTGGATTTCCTTTCCCTACACTGAGAACCAGTGATATATTGGGCATCTATCATCGAATTTTAGGGTTCTACTTTAGAGACAAACAGATATGAGTTCGATTTCCACTTACACTTTTACTGGTTGTGTGATCATGGAAAAATCACCTAAGTTACTTGGGCCGCAGTTTCTTCATTTTAAAATAATATTACTTTTTGTGTGTGTATATGTATATATATATTATGTTTTTTGTGTGCATATATATATTAATTATTCACATCCATTTTAAACATGAAGAAACTGAGGGTTCTGGGGATCTGATGCACAACACAATCATTATAGTTAATAATACTATATTGTTTGCTTGAAATTTGGTAAGAGAGCAGATCTTAAATGTTTTTAATACACACATACAATGGCAACTACGTGTGGTGAATGATGTGTTAATTAGTTTGATTGGGATAGTCATTATACAATATATACATATATTAAATCATGTTGTATACCTTGAATCTATACCACTTTTATTTGTCAATTATAACTCAATTGAGTTGGAAAAAAATTGGAGTGATTATTATGCCACATCAAATTGATGTTATAAATGCTTAATGTGCTAATCTATGTAAACCTCTTAGCACAGACTGATCCATGCTCAATAAATGGTATATATTTCACTTAGCATAATGACCTCCAGTTTCATTCATTTTGTTGCAAGTGAAAGGCCCAGAAAGACAAACATGGCATGTTCTCACTTATTTGTAGGTTCTAAAAATCAAAACAATTGAACTCATAGAAATACAGAGTAGAAGGATGGTTACCAGAGGCTGGGAAGGGTAGTGGGAAGGTTGAGGTGAAGTGGGGATGGTTAATGGGTACAAAAAAATAGGACGAATGAATAAGATCTAGTATCTGGTAGAGCAACAGGGTGACTATAGTCAATAATAAATTAATTGTACATTTAAAAATAACTAAAAGAGTGTAACTGAATTGTTTGTAACACAAATTATAAATACTTGAAGGGATGGATACCCCATTTTATAAGATGCGATTATTATGCATTGCAGTCCTGTATCAAAACATCTCATGTACTCCATAAATTTATACATCCACAAAATTAAAAATAAAAATTAAAAAATAAACTTCTTATCTAAATGAATCCTTCTGCTGGGAGGGAGAATAATTTGGTGGGCATGGGGTGTGCTTACATTCCATAAGCTATGATTCCTTAAATTGTATCTGTTGTTTGTAAATAAAAGACCTTTTCAGTAGGAGGTATGAAGATTGCCTAGTTAATCTTACCACATAGTAAACACTCATCATCTTTATTCATTTGGTCATTCATTCTTTAATTTATTCATTTAATATTTGTTGAGCTCTTACCATATGTCAGGCACTATGATAGGTGGCTGGGAGACAGCACAGGCAAGACTCAGCAAAGCAGTTAAACAGGGTTCTCCACTTCAAGTACATAGCAGGCCGGTGGTAGATAGACAAGGAAGGGCGATTTTGAAACACTGTAATTGTGCTATGATGCAACACATGTTGCTGTGATTAACTGTTTGATGACTCTCTTTCACTATAAAAAGACCTCATCTATCTTGTTTATCACTGTTGTCCCGGTGTCTAGCATTGTGCCTGGCACATGAGAGGTGCTCAATTAGACTTTTTTATTGAAAAAATGATGTGTGATGAAAATCTTTCTTTGATAAGTTTACATAGAAAATATATTTGAAAAATTTACCTTTAATTCTTAAGAGGAGAGCATTCCTGCAATGTATGTGTGTTCAGTGAGTGAGTGCATGACTGAATATTTGGCAAAGGGTGAGTCAAGGATAAGAGGAAGTACATCACAGTTCAACAAATATTTCCTGAGTGCCAACTCTGTGCCAGGCATAGTGTAGGGTATGGAGGATACAGAGATGAATAAGACATAGCTTTTGCCCTTAAGGATCTCCAAGTCTAGCCTGGAGACAGACATGTGAACTGTGAATTACAGTACAGTATGATAAAGGCCATAAATAAAACTCAAATAAGATGTGAATCTTAAGCTTGAGGGCTTTGGGTAAGGCTAGAGCCATTAAACATGATTCTGAAGACATGTTCCATTTTCTACAATAAGATTCAGTGGGAAAACAATTGCTCAGAGAATCTATTATATATTTTTCAGAGAAAGTATGGAAATCTCATTATTGTTAATGGCAATAGAATAGAGAAGAAAATAGAATGAAAAGCAATATCTAAATAAGCTATCATTATATATGAAATAGAGTCACTTAGTGGTTAAGTGACGTTTGTTAGGAAGTTATCCTGGCAGTCGCTTTTGGAAAAAGAAGATCAAAAGCATACCAAGAATGCCAGTTAATGCCATCATTATTTACTTAGTATAAATTCACAGGAAAATATGTTCATGAAAATAAAACATCATCTAAAGAATTGAGTGTGATTTTCATCTTTATTGTTGTGTATCACTTTTCCTTTAAAAAGCAAACAAACTTATTTATAACTTTACTGTAGGAAACAGTGACTGAGTTGATAAAGAAGGTATACTAGGTAAGAAAAATAAGTAACAATGGCTTAGAAGTCACCACTCCATCCAAACAACGAGTAGAAAACTGAAAAAACTGAAAAATAAACACATCTTCTTAGATCCATCAGAGAAGTGAGGTCATAGGGCAAACCACTGCCACAAAAGTAGAACAGACAAGCAGATACAGAGAATCATAACTTACCAGAGCAGAAACCCCAAGGAGAAATCCCCCCAGAAACTAGTTCTGGGGTAGGAAAGCCTTAATCGTAATTGAAAAATTGTTGAAGGCTCAGTGTGGACAACTCTCAGAGTTAAAAACTCCAGGGGGATCAAGTTATAGGGAGACCTATGTTTTGTAAATTTTACCTCCAGGAGTTCTACATGTCCTCACAGTGAATATTGGAGAAAAATCCCCTTGTTCTTCCAGCAGGCATTAGGGGGAAAGAAACCATTTTGAGATACAGCAGAGCATTCTGTTCTTCACGAGTCCAGCCCTCAGAAGAAACTATTTTTACCAATCTAACCTGCTGGGGTCATATCAAGGCCTAACCTACCTGGGGGAAGGGAAATAACCAGCTCCAGCTCCAGCTCCGTCTAGCTTTCCTCATGAGAAAAAAGAAATACCCGACTCCAGACCCCTCCAGCCATCTTGCCCCGCCTAAGAGTTGCTGGGGGATGGTGGAGGGGGGAGGCATGACTGAAAAACAGTGGTGAAGTTCACAGTCCAGGGGCACAGGCACACCAAAAGACTGAGATCTAATCATAGGATTATAGAATGCTTTCCCTCCTCCCACACCTTACCACCACATTACTAAAGGCCTGTTTACTGCTGTTGCTTTTAGCCAGTACATCACGTCCACCTTTCACCAAAAAATTACAAGGCATATTCAAAGGCAAAACAAAAATAAAAACAAAAACAAAAACAAAACCACAGTTTGAAGAGATTGAACCAACATCAGAACCAGGGTCAGATATGGCTAGAACATTGGAATTATCAGATCAGGAATTTAAAAAATTAGACAACATGAAAGAACAGATGGATAATGTAAGCAGAGAGCTAGAAATTCTAAGAAATTTAAAAATACTCAAGGTCAAAAGCACTGTAACAGAAATAAAGAATGCCTTTGATGGGATCATCACTAGACTGATCACAGTGAGGAAAGAATTTGCACTTGAGGACGTGGTAATAGAAAGTTCCAAAACAGAACAATGACTGGGAAAAAGAGAGTACAAAATATCTAAAAAATGTGAGACAATTACAAAAGGTATAATATGCGTAATAGAATACCAGAAGGAGAAGAAAAAAGAAAAAGGAACAGAAGAAATGTTAGAAGCAGTAATGACTAAACAAAACAAAATAAAAAATCTACACCTAGGCATATCGTATTCAAATTGCAGAAAATCAAAGATAAAACAAAAATCTTGAATGGAGCCAGAGAAACCACCTTATCTCTAGAGAAGCAAAGATAATAATTACATCTGGCTTTTCCTCAGAAGCCAGTGAAGCAAGAACAAGGTAAAATACAATTAAACATTTAAAGTGTTGAGAAAAAAAGACTCACCAACCTAGAATTATTTGCCTTGCCAAAGTATCCTTCAAAAGTGGAGAATAAATACTTTCTCAGAAAAATAAAAATTGAGGGAATTTATGTCAGTAGACCTGTCTTGCAAGAAATGTTAAAAGTTATTCAGAGAGATGCAAAATGATATAGATCAGAAATGCAGGTCAATATAAAGAAATGAAGAACATCAGAGAAGGAATAAGTGAAAGTAAAATAAAATGTTTTATTTTTCTTATTCTTAGTTGATCTGACAACAGTTTATTCAACATAATAATAGCAACAATGTATTTGGTTGTGTGTGTGTGTGTGTGTGTGTGTATGCATTTGCTAGGTATATTTATATATAAGGGAAATGAATGACAGCAATGATACAAGGTACAGGAGGGAGCAGTTAAGAACATTTGCTATTGTAAGGTACTTGCCATATCCATGATATCTATTTGGGTGACAGATACTATAAAGTGGTATGCTGTTATTTGAAAATGGATTTGGATTAGCTGCAAATATATATTGCAAATTCTAGGGCAACCACCAAAAATAGTTTAGAAATTATAAAACATATGTTAAGAAAGGAGAGAAAGTGGAATGATATAAAATGCTCATTTAAAACCACAAGAGGCAGGAAAAGCATGAAAGACAAAAATAGGAAAAATAAACAAAGGCAAGAAGTAGAAAACTATAGTAAATATGGTAAATATCATAATAATCCAACTATATCAATAATCACTTTAAACGTCAATGGTCTAAATACACCAATTAAAACAGAATTCTGGCCAGCTGCAATGGCTGACACCTGTGATCCTAGCACTTTTGTAGGCCAAGGCAGGAGGGTCATTTGAGGCCAGGAGTTCAAGACCAACCTGGGCAATATAGTAAGACCCCCATCTCTACAAAACGTTTTAAATTAGCAAGGTGTGGTGGTGCATGCCTGTAGTCCCAACTACTCAGGAGGCTGAGGCAAGAGGATCACTTGAGCCCAGAAGGTTAAGGCTGCAATGATCTGTGATCTGACACTGCACTCCAGCCTACGTGATGGAGCAAGACATTGTCTTAAATAAATAAATAAATGACAGATTTCACAGAAAGACAAATACCACATTTTCTCACTTATAAGTAGGAGCTAAATAATGTATACACATGGATGTAGCATGTGGAATGATAGAAAATGGAGACTTGGAAAGGTGAGGGGGTGAGAGGTGGGTGGGTGATGAGAAATTACTTAATGAGTACAATATACATTATTTGGGTGATGGATACCCTGTAAGCTCTAACTTTACCAATAAGCAATCTATGCATGCAACAAAATTGCACTTGTACCCCATAAATGTATACAAATAAAATAAAAGAGTTCATCAGAGTGGATTAAAAAAACCTATGTGTTGTCTACAAAAAAAACACTTTAAATATAAAAACAGGAGGGTGGAGCCAAGATGGCCGAATAGCAACAGCTCCAGTCTACAGCTCCCAGCGTGAGCGACGCAGAAGATGGGTGATTTCTGCATTTCCAACTGAGGTACCAGGTTCATCTCACTGGGGAGTGTCGGAAAGTGGGTGCAGGACACTAGGCGCAGTGCATCGAGCATGAGCTGAAGCAGGGTGAGGCATCACCTCACCCGAGAAGTGCAAGAGGTCAGGGAATTCCCTTTCCTAGTCAAAGAAAGGGGTGACAGATGGCACCTGGAAAATCGGGTGACTCCCACCTTAATACTGCACTTTTCCAATGGTCTTAGCAAGCAGCACACCAGGAGATTATAACCCGTACCTGGCTCAGAGGGTCCTACACCCATGGAGCCTTGCTCATTGCTAGCACAGCAGTCTGAGATCAAACTGCAAGGCAGCAGCGAGGCTGGGGGAGGGGTGCCCGCCATGGCCGAGGCTTGAGTAGGTAAACAAAGTGGCTGGGAAGCTCGAACTGGGTGGAGCCCACCGCAACTCAAGGAGGCCTGCCTGCCTGCCTCTGTAGACTCCACCTCTGGGGGCAGGGCATAGCCAAACAAAAGGCAGCAGAAACCTCTGCAGACTTAAATGTTCCTGTCTGACAGCTTGGAAGAGAGTAGTGGTTCTCCCAGCACGCAGCTGGAGATCTGAGAATGGACAGACTGCCTCCTCAAGTGGGTCCCTGACTTCCGAGTAGCCTAACTGGGAGGCACCCCCCAGCAGGAGCAGACTGACACTTCACACGGCTGGGTACTACTCTGAGACAAAAATTCCAGAGGAAAAATCAGGCAGCAACAATTGCTGTTCACCAATATCCACTGTTCTGCAGCCTCCGCTGCTGATACCCACGCAAACAGGGTCTGGAGAGGACATCCAGCAAACTCCAACAGACCTGTAGCTGAGGGTCCTGACTGTTAGAAGGAAAACTAACAAACAGAAAGGACATCCACACCAAAACCCCATCTGTACATCACCATCATCAAAGACCAAAGGTAGATAAAACCACAAAGATGGGGAAAAAACAGAGTAGAAAAACTGGAAACTCTAAAAATCAGAGTGCCTCTCCTCCTCCAAAGGAATGCAGCTCCTCACCAGCAATGGAACAAAGCTGGATGGAGAATGACTTTGACGAGTTGAGAGAAGAAGGCTTCAGACGATCAAACCACTCGGAGCTAAAGGAGGAAGTTCGAACCCATGGCAAAGAAGTTAAAAACCTTGAAAAAAAATTAGACGAATGGCTAACTAGAATAACCAATGCAGAGAAGTCCTTTAAGGACCTGATGGAGCTGAAAACCACAGCACGAGAACTACGTGACGAATGCACAAGCCTCAGTAGCCAATTTGATCAACTGGAAGAAAGGGTATCAGTGATGGAAGATTAAATGAATGAAATGAAGCGAGAAGAGAAGTTTAGAGAAAAAAGAATAAAAAGAAATGAACAAAGCCTCCAAGAAATATGGGACTGTGTGAAAAGACCAAATCTATGTCCGATTGGTGTACCTGAAAGTGATGGGGAGAATGGAACCAAGTTGGAAAACACTCTTCAGGATATTATCCAGGAGAACTTCCCCAATCTAGCAAGGCAGACCAACATTCAGATTCAGGAAATACAGAGAACACCACAAAGATACTCCTTGAAAAAAGCAACTCCAAGACACATAATTGTCAGATTCACCAAAGTTGAAATGAAGGAAAAAATGTTAAGGGCAGCCAGAGAGAAAGGTCGGGTTACCCACAAAAGGAAGCCCATCAGACTAACAGCTGATCTCTTGGCAGAAACTCTACCAGCCAGAAGAGAGTGGGGACCCATATTCAACATTCTTAAAGAAAAGAATTTTCAACCCAGAATTTCATATCCAGCCAAACTAAGTTTCATAAGTGAAGGAGAAATAAAATACTTTATAGACAAGCAAATGCTGAGTGATTTTGTCACCACCAGGCCTGCCCTAAAAGAGCTCCTGAAGGAAGCACTAAACATGGAAAGGAACGACCGGTACGAGCCACTGCAAAAACATGCCAAATTGTAAAGACCGTGGAGACTAGGAAGAAACTGCATCAACTAATGAGCAAAATAACCAGCTAACATCATAAAGACAGGATCAAATTCACACATAACGATATTAACTTTAAATGTAAATGGGCTAAATTCTCCAATTAAAAGACACAGACTGGCAAATTGGATAAAGAGTCAAGACCCATCAGTGTGCTGTATTCAGGAAACCCATTGCACGTGCAGAGACACACATAGGCTCAAAATAAAGGGATGGAGGAAGATCTACGAAGCAATTGAAAGCAAAAAAAGCTAGGGGTTGCAATCCTAGTCTCTGATAAAACAGACTTTAAACCAGCAAAGATCAAAAGAGACAAAGAAGGCCATTACATAATGGTAAAGGGATCAATTCAACAAGAAGAGCTAACTATCTTAAATATATGTGCAACCAATACAGGAGCACCCAGATTCATAAAGCAAGTCCTGAGTGACCTACAAAGAGACTTAGACTCCCACACAATAATAATAGGAGACTTTAACACCCCACTGTCAACATTAGACGGATCAACGAGACAGAAAGTTAACAAGGATATCCAGGAAGTGAACTCAGCTCTGCACCAAGCAGACCTAATAGACATCTACAGAACTCTCCACCCCAAATCAACAGAATATACATTCTTTTCAGCACCACACCACACCTATTCCAAAATTGACCACCTAGTTGGAAGTAAAGCACTCGTCAGCAAATGTAAAAGAACAGAAATTATAACAAACTGTCTCTCAGACCACAGTGCAATCAAACTAGAACTCAGGATTAAGAAACTCACTCAAAACCACTCAACTACATGGAAACTGAACAACCTGCTCCTGAAAGACTACTGGGTGCATAACGAAATGAAGGCAGAAATAAAGATGTTCTTTGAAACCAATGAGAACAAAGACACAACATACCAGAATCTCTGGGATACATTTAAAGCAGTGTGTAGAGGGAAATTTATAGCACTAAATGCCTACAAGAGAAAGCAGGAAAGATCTAAAATTGACACCCTAATATCACAATTAAAAGAACTAGAGAAGCAAGAGCAAACATATTCAAAAGCTAGCAGAAGGCTAGAAATAACTAAAATCAGAGCAGAACTCAAGAAGATAGAGACACAAAAAACCCTTCCAAAAATTAACGAATCCAGGAGCTGTTTTTTTGAAAAGATCAACAAAATTGATAGACCGCTAGCAAGACTAATAAAGAAGAAAAGAGGGAAGAATCAAATAGATGCAAAAAAATAATGATAAAGGGGATATTGCCACCGATCCCACAGAAATACAAACTACCATCAGGGAACACTATAAACACCTCTATGCAAATAAACTAGAAAATCTAGAAGAAATGGATAAATTCCTTGACACATACACCCTCCAAAGACTAAACCAGGAAGAAGTTGAATCTCTGAATACACCAATAACAGGCTCTGAAATTGAGGCAATAATTAATAGCTTAGCTACCAAAAAAAGTCCAGGACCAGATGGATTCACAGCTGAATTCTACCAGAGCTACAAGGAGGAGCTGGTACCATTCCTTCTGAAACTATTCCAGTCAACAGAAACAGAGGGAATCCTCCCTAACTCATTTTATGAGGCCAGCATCATCCTGATACCAAAGCCGGGCAGAGACACCACAAAAAAAGATAATTTTAGACCAATATCCCTGATGAACATTGATACAAAAATCCTCAATAAAATACTGGCAAACTGAATCCAGCAGCACATCAAAAAGCTTCTCCACCATGATCAAGTGGGCTTCATCCCTGGGATGCAAGACTGGTTCAACATATGCAAATCTATAAATGCAATCCAGCATATAAACAGAACCAATGACAAAAACCACATGATTATCTCAATAGATGCAGAAAAATCCTTTGACAAAATTCAACAGCCCTTCATACTAAAAACTCTCAATAAATTAGGTATTGTTGGGACGTATCTCAAAATAATAAGAGCTATCTATGACAAACCCACAGCCAATATCATACTGAATGGGCAAAAACTGGAAACATTCCCTTTGAAAACTGGCACAAGACAGGGATGCCCTCTCTCACCACTCCTGTTCAACATAGTGTTGGAAGTTCTGTCCAGGACAATCAGGCAGGAGAAGGAAATAAAAAGTATTCAACTAGGAAAAGAGGAAGTCAAATTGTCCCTGTTTGCAGATGACATGATTGTATATCTAGAAAACCCCATCATCTCAGCCCAAAATCTCCTTAAGCTGATAAGCAACTTCAGCAAAGTCTCAGGATACAAAATCAATGTGCGAAAATCAAAAGCATTCTTATACACCAATAACCAACAAACAGAGAGCCAAATCGTGAGTGAACTCCCATTCACAATTGCTTCAAAGAGAATAAAATACCTAGGAATCCAACTTACAAGGGACGTGAAGGACCTCTTCAAGAACTACAAACCACTGCTCAATGAAATAAAAGAGGATACAAACAAATGGAAGAACATTCCATGTTCATGGATAGGAAGAATCAATATTGTGAAAATGGCCATACTGCCCAAGGTAATTTATAGATTCAATGCCATCCCCATCAAGCTACCAATGACTTTCTTCACAGAATTGGAAAAAACTACTTTAAAGTTCATATGGAACCAAAAAAGAGCCCGCATCGCCAAGTCAATCCTAACCCAAAAGAAAAAAGCTGGAGGCATCATGCTACCTGACTTCAAACTATACTACAAGGCTACAGTAACCAAAACAGCATGGTACTGGTACCAAAACAGAGCTGTAGACCAATGGAACAGAACAGAGCCCTCAGAAATAATGCTGCATATCTTCAACCATCTGATCTTTGATAAACCTGAGAAAAACAAGAAATGGGGAAAGGATTCCCTACGTAACAAATGGTACTGGGAAAACTGGCTAGCCATATGTAGAAAGCTGAAACTGGATCCCTTCCTTACACCTTATACAAAAATTAATTCAAGATGGATTAAAGACTTAAATGTTAGACCTAAAACCATAAAAATTCTAGAAGAAACCCTAGGCAATACCATTCAGGACATAGGCATGGGCAAGGACTTCATGTCTAAAACACCAAAAGCAATGGCAACAAAAGCCAAAATTGACAAATGGGATCTAATTACACTAAAGAGCTTCTGCACAGCAAAAGAAACTACCATCAGAGTGAACAGGCAACCTACAGAATAGGAGAAAATTTTTGCAATCTATTCATCTGACATAGGGCTAATATCCAGAATCTACAATGAACTCAAACAAATTTACAAGAAAAAAACAAACAACCCCATCAAGAAGTAGGTGAAGGATATGAACAGACACTTCTCAAAAGAACACATTTATGCAGCCAAAAAACACATGAAAAAATGCTCATCATCATTGGCCATCAGAAAAATGCAAATCAAAACCACAATGAGATACCATCTCACACCAGTTAGAATAGCGATCATTAAAAAGTCAGGAAACAACAGGTGCTGGAGAGGATGTGGAGAAATAGGAACACTTTTACACTGTTGGTAGGACTGTAAACTAGTTCAACCATTGTGGAAGTCTGTGTGGTGATTCCTCAGGGATCTAGAACTAGAAATACCATTTGACCCAGCCATCCCATTACTGGGTATATACTTAAAGGATTATAAAACATGCTGCTATAAAGACACATGCACACGTATGTTTATTGTGGCACTATTCACAATAGCAAAGCCTTGGAACCAACCCACATGTCCAACAATGGTAGACTGGATTAAGAAAATGTGGCACATATACACCATGGAATACTATGCAGCCATAAAAAATGATGAGTTCATGTCCTTTGTAGGGACATGGATGAAGCTGGAAACCATCATTCTCAGCAAACTATCACAAGGACAAAAAACCAAACACCGCATGTTCTCACTCATAGGTGGGAATTGAACAATGAGAACACATGGACACAGGAAAGGGACCATCACACACTGGGGCCCGTTGTGGGGTGGATGGAGGGGGGAGGATAGCATTAGGAGACATACCTAATGTTAAATGACCAGTTAATGGGTGCAGCACACCAACACGGCACATGTTTACATATGTAACAAACCTGCACATTTTGCACATGTACCCTAAAACTTAAAGTATAATAAAAAGGAAGAAAAAAATATAAAAACACATATAGATTAAAAGTAAATAAAGATAAACTATGATAACACTAATCAAAGCAAAGTCAAAGACACTATATTAATTTCAAACAGAGCAGACTTCAGGGCAAGGAAAGTTATCAGGGGTAAAGAGGGGCAATGCATAATGATAAAGAGGTTAATATTCAAGGAAGACACAATAATCCCTAATGTGTATACACCTAACAGTAGAGAATCAAAATACATGAAGTAAAACCTGATAGAATTATAAGGAGAAATAGATGAATTCAGTGTTATTGTTGGAGACCACCACCTCTTTATCAGAAATGAACAGATCCAGCAGGCAGAAAATTAGTAAGGACAAAGTTGAACTCAAGAGCACCATCATTATGTAATATTCTAAATACTTTTTGTCATTTCAACAATGTTCATAGCATCTTCACTAGGAGTAGATTCTATCTCAAGAAACCACTTTCTTTGCTCATTCATAAGAAGCAACTCCCCATTCATTAAAGTTTTATCATGAGATTGTAGCAATTAGGCTCCCCTTCTAATTCTAGTTCTCTTACACTTTCTACCACATCTGCTGCTGCTTCCACCACTGAAGCCTTGAACCCTTCAAAGTCATCCATAAGGGTTGGAATCAGCTTCTTCCAAACTCTTGTTAATGTTGTTATTTTGACCTCCACCATATTTGACCTCCACATATTTGACCTCCATTCAAGAATCATGAATGTTGTTAATGGCATCTAAATGGTGAATCCTTTCCAGAAGGCTTTCATTTTACTTTGCCCAGATTCATCAGAAAAGTCAATATCTATGATAGCTATAGCCTTATGAAATGTATTTGCTAACTACTAAGACCTGAAAGTCAAAATCATTCCTGATCTCAGGGCTCCATAATAGCTGTTGTGTGTTTTAGTCCATTTTTGCACTGCTCTAGAGAACTACCTGAGACTGGGGAATTGATAAATAAAAGAGGTTTAATTGACTCACAGTTCCACATGGCTGGGGATGCCTCAGGAAACTTACAATCATGGTGGAAGGTGACAGGGAAGCAAGACATGTCTTACATGGCAGTAGGGAGGCGGGGGGACTGCTGCACACTTTTAAACCATCAGTTCTTGTGAGAACTCACTATTACAAGAATAGCATGGAGGAAGCTGTCCCCATGATCAAATTATCTCCCACCAGGTCCCTTCTCCGAGGTCCAAAATGTCTTCCACTTTGTTTTGATTAGTGTTATCATAGTTTATCTTTATTTACTTTTAATCTATGTGTCTTTATATTTAAACTCCCATCTCCCTGGGACAGAGACCTGGGGGAAGGAGTGGCTGTGGACGCAGCTTCAGCAGACTTAAATGTTCCTTCCTGTTGGCTCTGAAGAGAGCAGCAGATTTCTCAGCACAGCATTGAAGTTCTGCTAGGGGACAGACTGCCTCCTCAAGTGGGTCCCTGACCCCCGTCCTCCTCACTGGGAGATACCTCCCAGCAGGGGTTGACAAACACCTCATACAGGAGAGCTTTGGCTGGCATCTGGTGGGTGACCCTCTGGGCGAGGCTTCCAGAGGAAGGAGCAGGCAGCAATCTTTGGTGTTCCACAGCCTCTGCTGGTGATACTCAGGCAAACAGGGTCTGGAGTGGACCTCCAGCAAACTCCTGCAGACCTACAGAAGAGGGGCCTGAGTGTTAGAAGGAAAACTAACAAACAAAAAGCAATAATATCAACATCAAAAAAAAGGATGTTCACGCAAAATTCCCATCCGAAGGTCACCAACATCAAAGACCAAAGGTAGATAAATCTACAAAGATGAGGAAAAACCAGTGCAAAAGGCTGAAAATTCCAAAAACCAGAATGCCTCTTCTCCTCCAAAGGATCACAACTCCCTGCCAGCAAGGGAACAAAACTCGATGGAGAATGAGTTTGATGAATTGACAGAAGTGGGCTTCAGAAGGTGGGTAATAACAAACTCCTCTGAGCTAAAGGAGCATGTTCTAACCCAATGCAAAGAAGTTAAGAACCTTGAGAAAATGTTGCAGGAACTGCTAACTAGAACAACCAGTTTAGAGAAGAACTTAAATGACCTGATGGAGCTGAAAAACACAGCACGAGAACTTCATGAAGCATACACAATTATCAATCGCCAAATCACTCAAGCAGAAGAAAGGATATCAGAGATTGAAGATCAACTTAATGAAATAAAGTGTGAAGACAAGATTAGAGAAAGAAGAATGAAAAGGAACAAACAAAGCATCCAAGAAATATGGTACTATGTGTAAAGACCAAACCTACGTTTGACTGGTGTACCTGAAAGTGATGGGGAGAATAGAACCAAATTTGAAAACACTCTTCAGGATATTATCCACGAGAACTTCCCCAACCCAGCAAGACATGACAAAATTAAAATTCAGGAAATACAGAGAACACCACAAAGATATTCCTCGAGAAGAGCAACCCCAAGACACATAATCGACAGATTCACCAAGGTTGAAATGAAGGAAAAAATGTTAAGGGCAGGCAGAGAGAAAGGTCGGGTTACCCACAAAGGAAAGCTCATCAGACTAACAGCGGATCTCTCTGCAGAAACCCTACAAGCCAGAAGAGAGTGGGGGTCAATATTCAACATGCTTAAAGAAAAGATTTCTCAACCCAGAATTTCATATCCTGCCAAACTAAGCTTCATAAGTGAAGGAGAAATAAAATCCTTTACAGAAAAGCAAATGCTGAGAGATTTTGTCACCACCAGGCCTACCTTACAAGAGCTCCTGAAGGAAGCACTAAATATGGAAAGGAAAAACTGGTACCAGCCACTGCAAAAACATATCAAAATGTAAAGACCATCAACACTATGAAGAAACTGCATCAACTAATGGGCAAAATAACCAGCTAGTATCATAATGACAGGATCAAATTCACAAACAACAATATTAACTCATCATTTTTTATGAATTTTTTTGAATATTAACTCATCATTTTCTATGAATTTGCTAAATTTATGAAAATTCATAAACTAAAGGTTTATATTATTCTGCATGCTTAATTCAACTATTGTTAATCTAATAAAAGGCTATTAATCAGGTTGTTTTCAACTTTCTTAATGAACATTTGCTTTCATAAAATTTGCTGCCCCCATACATGCTCTGTATATTCTCACCTTTGTACTTTAACTCATGCTGTTCCCTGTTCCCAGACTTCCCTTTCCCTACATCTTGACATGTCCAAAGCCTATCCATTCTTTTACACCTACATCTGGCCTTTCCCCTGAAGGTCCTACAGAAGTTTCTATGTCTCTTTCTATGTCTTGTCTCTTTCCCGCCCCCCTCCCTTCTCTTACTTTTTCCCGAAGCCCCTTAACCTTCCATTTCATATTCTGAATGCTTTTGCCATATATTCAATGCTAACTTTGGGGCCTATTGAGAACAGGAGTAATATTGAGTAACTTTGGATATGCTCAGAATGTCTAGATCATGGACATAATTGGTACTTAGAATACATTTAGTCACAAGATTTTCATGGAGTGTTGACTATATGCCAGGCATGGGGCTAGGTGCTGAGTGTGCAAAAGATAAATGACAGACTGTGCTCTCAAGGTGCTGTGATGTGGTAAGTTAGAGGTATCCACAGGGGACTGTGGAAATCCAGATGAGATAGCTCAAGTGACTTTTATGGAAGAATAAATTAGGAGAGGCTCTCTGAAATGAGGTGATGCCTGAGATGAGACTTGAAGGTTTACTGGGCAAAGTTAAAGGAGAACATTCCAAGAAAAGATGATGGTATGAACAAAGACCAAATCTCGTTGTGGCAAACTATAGGGCATTCAAAGCTTTCTAGAAGCCAGCCCAAGTATCCTCAGAAAACTCCTTCGTCCTTCACCAACAGTTCAGTCCACAATTGCTCTAGCAAACCCACTGCTTTCCCGTCCCCGTACAGAAAAGGTGAATTTCCCCTTCTATCCCTTCACCTAGGCATTCCTTCTACTCAGAACACCTTACCCTTTTTTTAACCCTTCTATACCATGTCTGGTATTTTACTTTCTTTACAACATTGTCTCAAGCTTTCTTCATCTAAGAAGTTTTCTCTGATTAATTCCAACCAACTCTCACTATCCTTCACTCAGTTTCAATTGGAGCAGTTTTTGATATTAAGTACAGCAGATGAATTTGAGTCCTTGTCTTAGCTGTGAATCTTTCAGGTTGGTTGAGCTTAAGAAACTTCCTTAATGTCCTAATTATTAACATAATAGAGATATGCCTCTCAGAGAGTGGTGGTGATGGTCTAAAGAGGTCCAAGATGTAGGGTGCTTAGCACAGTGCCTGGCAAATAGTAAATCCCAAATAAAGGGCATTAGTAATTGTTGTCATTAATAATCATTGTTCTCAGCTTGTTCCAAGTGCACATATTTTAACTCCACAGTTATTGCTCAGCTTCTTAAAAGCTGGGACTCAGTCTTTGTTTAGCATGATTTCACACTGTTTGGCACAGGTATGTACTCCATAAATGTTAATTTCTTGCTTGCCTATGTGACCTAATTGGTTAAATTCAACACTCTATTTCTGATGACTTATATTTTTTAATCATTCAACCCAATTGTAATTTTACTGATGGATGAGAATCTGCCATGTGAGCTGAAAGCCAATATAACACAGACTTCTTATCTGCCCAGCATTAAGGTAGGTGCTATTGGGGGATGTATATATTAATAAAAACAGTGACCATTTAGGGCAGGAATTGCAACCCCAATTGAAAGATGAAAAAAATTAAGACTCAAGGAGGTCAAAATGTTGCTGATGGTCACATCTCCTACAGTTAATGAAAAGTAGAAATAAGATCAGAAGTCAGGTCTTCCGCCCCTTTAGTTCTGTGCTCTTCCATATACCACGACCTTTCTAGAGCCTTTCCTGACCCTCTGAAGGCTTCTAGGAGAGAGCGAAAACAATAGCAGCCAGGAGTGCCTTACTCTTTCACATCTATTACAAATTGTCAGAGAATCTGTAATGCTCAGTACACTCATTGTGCATCTCAATTGCCCACGCTGCTTCCTTAGTGCTGTCATTCACTCTAGGGGTCTCCAAGGAGACAATGCACATTCTGACAATCAGCTCTTGGCACCTCCACCTTGATATTTTTGCAAACATTTACATTGCTGGGTTCATTCCTTCAGTTTTGAGGTGTTGTTTTATATAAAACTGTGTGGTCCTTCAATTCATGCTGACTGGAAATTGGGCTTCAGTTTCCCCAAACCACGATGCTCCCAGAGTTGGAGAACTGAAAACAAAGACAGTATGAGGAAACATAGCCTTTGTCCCTATGGACAATTAGGAATTCTGGGGTCATATTAAATAGACACACAACCTATCAAACATCCTGGAGCTGTCTCTATCCACTACATCCTATTGAAAACCAAAGGGGAGAGTAGGGGAGCAGAGTTGAGGTGAGAAGGAGGTTGTCAGAGGCACAGTAGTAATTAAGAATAAGACCAGCTAGGTGTGGTGGCTCACACCTGTAATCCCAGCACTTTGGGAAGCTGAGGCAGGAGGATGGTTTCAGGCCAGGAGTTAGAGACCAGCGTGGACCACATAGTGAGACTCTGTCTCTACCAAAATTAAAATAAAATAAATAAAATAAAATAAAATAAAATAAAATAAAATAAAATAAAGAGTAAGGACCAAGGTGTTAGTATTAATCCTGCCTCTCCTTGGCATTGTGAATTTGGTCAGGTTCTAAGCCTCTCTGAATTTCAGTTTCCTTATCTGCAAAAATGCAAATTATTTTTGTTTGGTGGGAGGATGGGAAGGAGGTAACTACAGAATAAGACAGAGATTAAGTTTAGAAATCAGTCAAGGTGAAAACATGGGGCTGGGCATGGTGGCTCACGCCTGTAATCTCAGCACCTGGTGGGAGGCCGAGGCAGGCAGATCACCTGAGGTCAGGAATTCGAGATCAGCCTGGCCAATATGGCGAAACCTGTCTCTACTAAAAATACAAAAAATTAGCTGGGCATGGTGGTGCGTGCTTGTAGTCCCAGCTACTTGGGAGGCTGAGGCATGAGAATTGCTTGAACCTGGGAGACGGAGGTTGCAGTGAGCTGAGATCATGCCACTGCACTCCAGCCTGGGCAACAGAGCAAGACTCCGCCTTAAAAAAAAAAAAGTGAAAACAAAAGGTCCAAGAGGGTAGGAAGACACTGGGAGAATTGACAGGTGATGAAAGGCAAGGTAGGTACAGGCAAGTAGCAAGTAGCTCCACAGTCAACAGAGGAAAATGCAGAAGTGACCTTTGGATTTGGCCAGGAGCAGGCCACTGGAGACCTCCAAGCAGTTTCCATGAAGTGCTCGGGAGAGAAACCAGATTTCATGGGCTTGAGAAGGGTGAGAGTGATGGAGAAACCAGACAGGGAGATTCCTCTTTGCCCCAGCATAAGAAGTGGGACCTGAGAGAGTGGTGGCTGCTTGGTGTTGTGATGACTACACACTGGGGAAGATGGCCCACTCCTTGCTTCCCAATGCCACTTCTGGATCTTTATCCCCTTACGTCCTCATTCCCACTTCAGAGTCTCCATTTCCTCATGTGAAAAAGAGGAACTTTCTATTATAGATTCCATAGGTTTTTGAGTATTGAAGGATATAATGCATGTAACATGCCTGGCCTGCAGAATGAAATGACTCAATAAATACTGGCTGCTTTTACTGTATTATTATTATTATTATGCTTTAGAGCTATAGAGGGGCAGGTCAATTAAAAATACCTCAAGAAAGTGGAGCATCTGTTCAGGGCCATTGGTCCATGAAGAGGGAAGGCTTCCAGGTGAGAGAGCCTTCCTAAAAAGTCAAGGTGTGGGTGGCTGAAGGGTGAGGAATGCAGGAGTCTGGCTGTCAAAATGGTGTCAGATTCTGTGCTGTTGGGCATGCTATAAGGAGCAAGACAGAGAAAGTCCCTGCCCTCACGGATTTTAGGAAATAGTTGAGGAAAACACAGATAAATGAGTAGTGCCAAGGAGGCTGTGGTGAGGGTTAGGACTGGGGAAGCACAGAGTGCCTTGCACCTAACTTGATCCAAGAGCTTAGTGAGAGAAATGAGGTTCTTTTCTGTCCCCAACCCCTGCCCAACCCTACCACCATCTTTGGAAGAAAGGCTCTGGATCCAGAAAGGAGTGTTGGGTCTACCCCATGTCTGTTAGAGTGAGATTTTCTGATATGCATGGATTTCAAAATTCCTTCACTGGCAGATGCTGTAAATCGGCATTTGAGGAATGATCCAGAGGCAGCTGAACCTACCTAATTTTTAAATGGACAAATCCTAATGCGAATGCTCTTTTTCCCCCAGTCTCTGAAACTTACTGTGAGTAAAATCACTATAATAACAATATGGAGACATTTATAGCAAATCATTAAAGAAATTCCATTTTCTGTCAGCAAACACAATTTAAGCACTTAACAGCTAAGCTTCTTAAGATTTATAGCTGACTAGGGAGCAATTAGGACTGGGTTTTAATTAATACACATGAACTCAGGAGGTTCTGCCAGGAAGAAAGGCTAACTTAGTAAGTAGTGGAAACAGCCTTTGGATTTAATTCAGAATATCTCTCAGACATCTTCTTGGAATAGAACACAATTAAACAAATCCTTAACTTAATGCACTAATTACAACATGCTATATTCATCTCCTCCTCATCCACAACACCCTCGTCATTCAGCCTGACAAGCAAAATATTTGGGGGTGGGGAATGACTGCTGATTTTTAAATGACTATTAAAGTTAAACTTATCAGCTATTCAACAGAAATAGGAACTCCCGCCGGGCACGGTGGCTCAAGCCTGTAATCCCAGCACTTTGGGAGGCCGAGGCGGGCGGATCACGAGGTCAGGAGATCGAGACCATCCTGGCTAACACGGTGAAACCCCGTCTCTACTAAAAATACAAAAAATTAGCCGGGCGTGTTGGCGGGCGCCTGTAGTCCCAGCTACTTGGGAGGCTGAGGCAGGAGAATGGCGTGAACCCGGGAGGCGGAGCTTGCAGTGAGCCGAGATCGCGCCACTGCACTCCAGCCTGGGTGACAGAGCGAGACTCTGTCTCAAAAAAAAAAAAAAAAAAAAAAAAAAAAAAAAAAAAAAAAAAAAGAAATAGGAACTCCCTCCCTGCTAAATGAGATTGATTAATTAACTGTTGTGTTTGGTGAACTCTGTCCAATGGCAATTTGGAATGCAGCACCTTCAGCACCTGCATCTAAAGGGGAAAAAGCTAGAAGGGAAAGACCAAGGCACTGAATGCCCCTTGTACGTGACCAGTTTTCAGGGTTATAAGTCTTCCCCTTCCCAATTGCCTAGAACTTCTGTAACCCATTCTTGTTAGCTCTTAAGCTGAATGGCTATTTCAGGATATCCACAGCTTGCAAAGTTCCACGTCTAATTATTTCTGGGAGTCTCCAGGAGTCCTTTGCTAAGAAACACAGTTCAGATTTGTGTGTCAGTTTGGATCCTCTGGGAAGCCAGAATAGAGTTTGAAAGGCAAGACACCTATTCATGTAAGGCCCATGAAAGATAAAGGGGAGAGGGACCTGGAGTAGGCAGGGAGAGCCTCCAGGCCACAAAGCTGGCCTAGCACCTGTAAGAGGAGAGGGGAACAAAGGAGGATTGGGTGTGAAGAAGCTCAGACACTGATTAGCTTGGAGAAAGTCTTGGCCGGCCCAACTGGCACCAATCTGACACCAAGATTTCCCATAGAGGTGGGCCACACTGGGCAGAGCTGGCCAGGGTCCTAACACCCTGCCATTCTCTGTCACTGGCCATGGGCAGGCTGGGAAAGGCATGGCCTCAGCTCAGTGCTGCAGTGGATCCGTATAGCACCACGGCAGCAGGACACTCTCTGCTAACTGTACCCCTTGCAGGATCAGCCATTGCTTTCCTGAAGGGAGATCCCAGAAACACCCCTTCCCTCCATGGCTGCCAGAGGAATACATCTGGATTATGAGCAGTGGTCCTGCAAGGTGGCCACAGGTATCAATCTTGGGATTCGGTGTTTTAAATGATATACTTGAAAATGGCTAGTCCCACAGGCTTTAATACTCTGTAGGTGTGTTAGAACGCAGAACAAGGCTAGCAAGTAGAATTTTGCCACTGGGAAAATTCCACTGTAGTCAGTTGTATTAAATGTAGAGCCCTACATTAAGATTTTAAGAGGATTAATTATTAAATATATAAATTGAAAACTTCAGGAGTAACTGAAATTATTTGCTTTATTTGAAACAGGCTTTGAAACCTCTGATATATAGAAATGTTTATGATACGCCACATTGCAGTCTTTTTTCAGTTAAGTTGGTGATCCACTCTGCTAAAAACCAACAGCTTTGTAAAGGAGTTTTCCTTTATTATGGAAATATCAAGTCTGACATACATGAAGAGATTTTTTGCTTGAGTAGATGATGATGATGATGATGATTTTATTTTTTGAGATGGAGTCTTGCTCTGTCGCCCAGGCTGGAGTGCAGTGGTGTGATCTCATGTCACTGCAACCTCCGCCTCCTGGCTTCAAGCAATTCTCCTGCCTCAGCCTCTCGAGTAGCTGGGACTACAGGCACGTGTCACCATGAAGCACTAATTTTTGTATTTTTAGTTGAGACAGGGTTTCACCATGTTGGCCAGGCTGGTCTTGAACTCCTGACCTCAAGTGGTCCGCCTGCCTTGGCCTCCCAAAGTGCTGGGATTACAGGTGTGAGCCACTGCACCCAGCCTTGAGTAAATTATTGACAGGTTATTGATAATATTTTAATGTTTAGAATGGCTATTTTCCCTACATTCTTTTTTGTTGTTGTTGTTGTTTCAAGACAGATTCTCTGTCACCCAGGCTGGAATGCAGTGGCACGAACTCGGCTGACTGCAACCTCCACCTCCTAGATTCAAGAAATTCTCCTGCCTTACTCAGCTTCCTGAATAGCTGGGATTACAGGCATGAGCCACCATGCCCAGCTAATTTTTATATTTTTAGTAGAGACGGGGTTTTGCCACGTTGGCCAGTTAGTCTTGAACTCCAGACCACAAGTGATTTGCCCGCCTTGGCTTCCCAAAGTGCTGGGATTACAGGCATGAGCAACCAAGCCCTATTTTCCCTGATATCCTATGTGTAACCAGGCACAGATGTATTTTTCTGACTTAATGGGAACGTGGTTAATCAGCATATACACTACACTTTTCATGTTTTATTTCTTGTAACCCTCAAAAGAGCCCCAAGAAGTAGATAGTTTTTCTATGTCCATATTATAGACATCAAAACGGAGAGTGAGAATTTAAGTAGATGGCCCAGTTTTATTATGATGGAAAGTGGCAGAACTTAGATCTGTCAGATTCTGGAAACTGCATGCCCAAAGACTATACGATACAACACTGCCTATCATGAGTTCAACAGCAAATTCCTCATTTATAGGAAATAGACCTGATAGTATCCACAATAATTTATGTCTGCTTAGAGTTCCCCTTTACTCTATTTTGCTGTTGATTTTAAGTGGGCTCATCTGTTTACCAAAATGAGCAAACTGTGGTCTGGCTAATTGCCTTAAATTGTACACTAAGTTTTATGTGTAAAGAGATTTTTTTTTAACCCAGGAGGAAATCAATAAATGCAATCAGTTTCTAAAAGGAATTTGTCCCGTGGGTTATTTAGTTCTTTGGATTCCAACCATTTGGAGATTTTACTGTTATTTTTTTGTTATTGATTTGTAGTTTGATTCCATTCTTTTTGGACAACACAATCTGCATTATTTCAATTATTTTAAATTTGTTGAGGCTTACTTTATGTCCCAGGATATGATCTAGATTGACATTTTTTCCATAGATATTTGAAAAGAACGTATGTTCTGCTGTTGTTAAGCAGGGTGTTCTACAAATGTTGATTACATACTGTTGGTTGATAGTGTTACTATTTTTCTAAAATATTCTTGCTGCCTTTTTTTGTCCAGTTCTATCAATTGGTGTCAGGGGGTATCATTTTCTCTAATTATAATTGTATAGTGGTCTATTTATCTTTTTAGTTCTATCAGTTTTGGCCTGTGTATTTTGCAGCTCTGTTGTTCTGTGTATACATTTAGGATTGCTATGTCCTCTTTGTGGATTGATAGTTTTTTGTTATATAATACTCTTTTTGTCTCTGGTAATTTTCTTTTCTGTAAAGTCTACTTTATCTGATATTAATAAAGCCACTTCTACTCTCTTTTGCATGATATATCTTTTTTATCATTTTGCTTTCAACCTGCCTATATTATTATATTTGAGTGAATTTTATAGACAGCATATATTTGGGTCATGGTTTTATTAATGCACTGTGAATCTGTCTTTTAGTTGGCATATGTAGACCATATATGTTTAATGTAATTAGTGATATGTTAGGGCTTAAGTCTGCTGTTTTATTTTTGTTTTCTGTTTGTTCTTTCTTCATTTCATTTATGTTTCCCTTTCCCTGCTTTCCTGTTTGTAACTTGGACATGTTTTCGAATTCCATTCTGATTTATCTATAGTGTCTTTGAGTGTATCCCTTTGTACAGCTTTTTTTAGGGGTTGCTGTAGATATTACACTATATATACACATAACTTATTGCATCATTGATATTATCATTTACCAATTAGAGTGAAGTATAGATACTGTACCTTCCCTTACATCCCTTTGCCCTCTCCCAATTATAATATAATTGGGGGGTGGAGCCAAGATGGCCGAATAGGAACAGCTCCGGTCTACAGCTCCCGGCATGAGTGATGCAGATGACGAGTGATTTCTGCATTTCCATCTGAGGTACTGGGTTTATCTCACTAGAGAGTGCCAGACAGTGAGCACAGGACAGTGGGTGCAGCGCATTGTGCGCAAGCCAAAGCAGGACGAGGCATTGCCTCACTCGGGAAGCACAAGGGGTCAGGGAGTTCCCTTTCCTAGTCAAAGAAAGGGGTGACAGACGGCACCTGGAAAATCGGGTCACTCCCACCCTAATACTGTGCTTTTCCAACGGGCTTAAAAAACGGCACACCAGGAGATTATATCCCGCATCTGGCTCAGAAGGTCCTATGCCCACGGAGTCTGGCTGATTGCTAGCACAGCAGTCTGAGATTAAACGGCAAGGCAGCAGCAAGGCTGGGGGAGGGGTGCCCACCATTGCCCAGGCTTGATTAGGTAAACAAAGCAGCCAGGAAGCTCTAACTGGGTGGAGCCCACCACAGCTCAAGGAGGCCTGCCTGCCTCTGTAGGCTCCACCTCTGAGGGCAGGGCACAGACAAACAAAAAGACAGCAGTAACCTCTTCGGACTTAAATGTCCCTGTCTGACAGCTTTGAAGAGAGTAGTGGTTCTCCCAGCATGCAGCTGGAGATCTGAGAACAGGCAGAATGCCTCCTCAAGTGGGTCCCTGACCCCTGAGCAGCCTAACTGGGAGGCACCCCCAAGTAGGGGCAGACTGACACCTCACACGGCCGGGTACTCCTCTGAGACAAAACTTCCAGAGGAACAATCAGGCAGCAGCATTCGCAGTTCACAAAAAATCTGCTGTTCTGCAGCCACCGCTGCTGACACCCAGGCAAACAGGGTATGGAGTGGACCTCTAGTAAACTCCAACAGACCTGCAGCTGAGGGTCCTGTCTGTTAGAATGAAAACTAACAAACAGAAACGACATCCACACCAAAAACCCATCTGTACATCACCATCATCAAAGACAAAAAGTAGATAAAATCACAAAGATGGGGAAAAAGCAGAGCAGAAAAACTGGAAACTCTAAAAAGCAGAGCACTTCTCCTCCTCCAAAGGAATGCAGTTCCTCACCAGCAATAGAACAAAGCTGGACAGAGAATGACTTTGACGAGTTGAGAGAAGAAGGCTTCAGGCGATCAAACTACTCCGAGCTATGGGAGGAAATTCAAGCCAAAGGCAAAGAAGTTAAAAACTTTGAAAAAGAATTAGATGAATGTATAACTAGAATAACCAATACAGAGAAGTGCTTAAAGGAGCTGATGGAGCTGAAAGCCTAGGCTCAAAAACTACGTGAAGAATGCAGAAGCCTCAGGAGCCAATGCGATCAACTGGAAGAAAGGGTATCAGCAATGGAAGATGAAATGAATGAAATGAAGTGAGAATGCAAGTCTAGAGAAAAAAGAATAAAAAGAAACAAACAAAGCCTCCAAGAAATATGGGACTGTGTGAAAAGACCAAATCTATGTCTGACTGGTGTACCTGAAAGTGATGGGGAGAATGGAACCAAGTTGGAAAACACTCTGCAGGATATTATCCAGGAGAACTTCCCCAATCTAGCAAGGCAGACCAACATTCAGATTCAGGAAATACGGAGAACGCCACAAAGATACTCCTCGAGAAGAGCAACTCCAAGACACATAATTGTCAGATTCACCAAAGTTGAAATGAAGGAAAAAATGTTAAGAGCAGCCAGAGAGAAAGGTTGGGTTACCCACAAAGGGAAGCCCATCAGACTAACAGCAGATCTCTCGGCAGAAACTCTATAAGCCAGAAGAGAGTGGGGGCCGATATTCAACATTTTTAAAGAAAAGAATTTTCAACCCAGAATTTCATATCCAGCCAAACTAAGTTTCATAAGTGAAGGAGAAATAAAATACTTTATAGACAAGCAAATGCCGAGAGATTTTGTCACCACCAGGCCTGCCCTAAAAGAGCTCCTGAAGGAAGCACTAAACATGGAAAGGAACGACCAGTATCAGCCACTGCAAAATCATGCCAAATTGTAAAGACCATCGAGGCTAGGAAGAAACTGCATCAACTAATGAGCAAAATAACCAGCTAACATCATAAAGACAGGATCAAATTCACACATAACAATATTAACTTTAAATGTAAGTGGACTAAACGCTCCAATTAAAAGACACAGACTGGCAAATTGGATAAGGAGTCAAGACCCATCAGTGTGTTGTATTCAGGAAACCCATTGCACTTGCAGAGACACACATAGGCTCAAAATAAAGGGATGGAGGAAGATCTATCAAGCAAATGGAAAATGAAAAAAGGCCGGGGTTGCAATCCTGGTCTCTGATAAAACAGACTTTAAACCAACAAAGATCAAAAGAGACAAAGAAGGCCATTACATAATGGTAAAGGGATCAATTCAACAAGAAGAGCTAACTATCCTAAGTATATATGCACCCAATACAGGAGCACCCAGATTCATAAAGCAAGTCCTGAGTGACCTACAAAGAGACTTAGACTCCCACACAATAATAATGGGAGACTTTAACACCCCACTATCAACATTAGACAGATCAATGAGACAGAAAGTTAAAAAGGATATCCAGGAATTGAACTCAGCTCTGCACCAAGCAGACCTAATAGACATCTACAGAACTTTCCACCCCAAATCAGCAGAGTATACGTTCTTCTCAGCACCGCATCACACCTATTCCAAAATTGACCACCTAGTTGGAAGTAAAGCACTCGTCAGCAAATGTAAAAGAACAGAAATTATAACAAACTGTCTCTCAGACCACAGTGCAATCAAACTAGAACTCAGGATTAAGAAACTCACTCAAAACCACTCAACTACATGGAAACTGAACAACCTGCTCCTGAAAGACTACTGGGTGCATAACGAAATGAAGGCAGAAATAAAGATGTTCTTTGAAACCAATGAGAACAAAGACACAACATACCAGAATCTCTGGGACACATTCAAAGCAGTGTGTAGAGGGAAATTTATAGGACTAAATGCCCACAAGAGAAAGCAGGAAAGATCCAAAATTGACACCCTAACATCACAATTACAAGGACTAGAAAAGCAAGAGCAAACACATTTAAAAGCTAGCAGAAGGCTAGAAATAACTAAAATCAGAGCAGAACTAAAGGAAATAGAGACACAAAAAACCCTTCAAAAATTAATGAATCCGGGAGCTAGTTTTTTGAAAAGATCAACAAAATTGATAGACCGCTAGCAAGACAAATAAAGAAGAAAAGAGAGAAGAATCAAATAGACGCAATAAAAAATGATAAAGGGGATATCGCCATCAATCCCACAGAAATACAAACTACCATCAGAGAATACTATAAACACCTCTACGCAAATAAACTAGAAAATCTAGAAGAAATGAATAAATTCCTCGACACATACACCCTCCCAAGACTAAATCAGGAAGAAGTTGAATCTCTGAATAGAACAATAACAGGCTCTGAAATTGTGGCAATAATCAATAGGTAACCAACCAAAAAGAGTCCAGGACCAGATGGATTCACAGCTGAATTCTACCAGAGGTACAAGGAGGAATTGGTACCATTCCTTCTGAAACTATTCCAATCAATAGAAAAAGAGGGAATTCTCCCTAACTCATTTTATGAGGCCAGCATCATCCTGATACCAAAGCTGGGCAGAGACACAACCAAAAAAGAGAATTTTAGACCAATACCCTTGATGAACATTGATGCAAAAATCCTCAATAAAATACTGGCAAACCGAATCCAACAGCACATTAAAAAGCTTCTCCACCATGATCAAGTGGGCTTCATCCCCGGGACGCAAGGTTGGTTCAACATATGCAAATCAATAAATGTAATCCAGCATATAAACAGAACCAAAGACAAAAACCACATGATTATCTCAATAGATGCAGAAAAGACCTTTGACAAAATTCAACAACTCTTCATGCTAAAAACTCTCAGTAAATTAATTATTGATGGGACGTATCTCAAAATATTAAGAGCTATCTATGACAAACCCACAGCCAATATCATACTGAATGGGCAAAAACTGGAAGCATTCCCTTTGAAAACTGGCACAAGACAGGGATGCCCTCTCTCACCACTCCTGTTCAACATAGTGTTGGAAGTTCTGGCCAGGGCAATTAGGCAGGAGAAGGAAATAAAGGGTATTCAGTTAGGAAAAGAGGAAGTCAAATTGTCCCTGTTTGCAGATGACATGATTGTATATCTAGAAAACCCTATCATCTCAGCCCAAAATCTCCTTAAGCTGATAAGCAACTTCAGCAAAGTCTCAGGATACCAAATCAGTGTACAAAAATCACAAGCATTCTTATACACCAATAATAGACAGAGAGCCAAATCATGAGTGAACTCCCATTCACAATTGCTTCAAAGAGAATAAAATACCTAGGAATCCAACTTACAAGGGACGTGAAGGACCTCTTCAAGGAGAACTACAAACCACTGCTCAATGAAATAAAAGAGGATACAAACAAATGAAAGAACATTCCATGCTCATGGGTTGGAAGAATCAATGTCGTGAAAATGGCCATACTGCCCAAGGTAATTTAGAGATTCAACACCATCCCCATCAAGCTACCAATGACTTTCTTCACAGAATTGGAAAAAACTACTTCAAAGTTCATATGGAACCAAAAAAGAGCCCACATCGCCAAGTCAATCCTAAGCCAAAAGAACAAAGCTGGAGGCATCACGCTACCTGAGTTCAAACTATACTACAAGGCTACAGTAACCAAAACAGCATGGTACTGGTACCACAACAGAGATATAGATCAATGGAACAGAACAGAGCCCTCAGAAATAACGCCACATATCTACAACTATCTGATCTTTGACAAACCTGACAAAAAAACAAGAAATGGAGAAAGGATTCCCTATTTAATAAATGGTGCTGGGAAAACTGGCTAGCCATATGTAGAAAGCTGAAACTGGATCCCTTCCTTACACCTTATACAAAAATTAATTCAAGATGGATTAAAGACTTACATGTTAGACCTAAAACCATAAAAACTCTAGAAGAAAACCTAGGCATTACCATTCAGGACATAGGCATGGGCAAGGACTTCATGTCTAAAACACCAAAAGCAATGGCAACAAAAGCCAACACTGTCGAATGGGATGTAATTAAACTAAAGAGCTTCTGCACAGCAAAAGAAAGTACCATCAGAGTGAACAGGCAACCTACAGAATGGGAGAAAATTTTCACAACCTATTCATCTGACAAAGGGCTAATATCCAGAATCTACAATGAACTCAAAAAAATTTACAAGAAAAAAAAAAACAACCCCATCAAAAAGTGGGCAAAGGACATGAACAGACACTTCTCAAAAGAAGACATTTATGCAGCCAAAAAACACATGAAAAAATGCTCATCATCACTGGCCATCAGAGAAATGCAAATCAAAACCACAGTGAGATACCATCTCACACCAGTTAGAATGGCCATCATTAAAAAGTCAGGAAACCACAGGTGCTGGAGAGGATGTGGAGAAATAGGAACACTTTTACACTGTTGGTGGGACTGTAAACTAGTTCAACCATTGTGGAAGTCAGTGTGGTGATTTCTCAGGGATCTAGAACTAGAAATACCATTTGACCCAGCCATCCCATTACTGGGTATATACCCAAAGGACTATAAATCATGCTGCTATAAAGACATATGCACACGTATGTTTATTGCAGCACTATTCACAATAGCAAAGACTTGGAATCAACCCAAATGTCCAACAACGATAGACTGGATTAAGAAGATGTGGCACATATACACCATGGAATACTATGCAGCCATAAAAAATGATGAGCTAATGTCCTTTGTAGGGACATAGATGAAACTGGAAATCATCATTCTCAGTAAACTATCGCAAGGTGAAAAAAACCAAACACCGCATGTTCTCACTCATAGGTGGGAATTGAACAATGAGAACATATGGACACAGCAAGGGGAACATCACACTCCGGGGACTGTTGTGGGGTGGGGAGAGGGGGGAGGGACAGCATTAGGAGATACACCCAATGCTAAATGACGAGTTAATGGGTGCAGCACACCAACATGGCACATGGATACATATGTAACAAACCTGCACATTGTGCACATGTACCCTAAAACTTAAAGTACAATAATAAAAAAATATATGTATATATAATTGTCTTAAATATTTTCTCTACCTACATTTAGAATCACATCAGACGTTGCTATAATTTTTGCTTCAACAATCAACATAATTTAGAAAAATCAAGAAAAGGAAAGGCTTTGTTTTCACCTGTATTTTTGCTTCCTGTGTTCTTCCTTCCTTCCTGATATTCCAAGGTTCCTTGTTTGTCATTTCCTTTTTGTTCAGAAAACTTTCTTTAGCCATTCTTTTAAGGTAGATCTGCTGGTGAAATATACTCTCAGCTTTCCTTTGTCAGAAAATGTCTTGATTTCCCCTTTATTCCAGAAGATTATTTTCTCTGGGTATAAGATTATGGTTTTACAGTTATTTCTGTACTTAAAAAATGTTGTGCCACTTCTGTCTGGCTTCCATGGCTTCTAATGAGAAGTCCATTGTCATTTTAATTGTTTTTCCCCTATAGGTTTGGTGTCATTTTTCTCTGACTGCTTTCAAGATTTTTTTTTCTTTGTCTTTATTTTTCAGGTGTTTGATTATGAAATGTCTTGGTATGGATTTCTTTGGGTTCATTTTGTTTAGGGCTTTCTCAGCTTCTTTAATCTGCAGGTTTATGTCTCTTCCCAAATTTGGAAAGTTTTCAGCCATTATTTCTTGGAGTACTTATTTAGCCTTGCCTTCTTACTATTCCCCTTCTGGGACTCTGATGACATGAATGTCAGCTATTGTGGTATAGTCCCACAGGTCCCTGAGGTTCTGTTTATTCTTTTTGGTTTAGTTTTTCTCTGTTGTGTAGGTTAATTTCTATTGTTCTGTCTTCAAGTCCATGGATTCTTTCCTCCCCTCCATTTTGCTATTAAGCCTATGCACTGAGCTTTTTATTTTTGTTATTATATTTTTCTCTTCCAAAATTTCCATTTGGTTCTGCTTAATATCTTTTATGTCTTTGCTAAGACTTCTGATTCTTTTCTGAGGCTTCCTGTGTTTTGTATGTTTTTTTCAAGAGTGTTTACAATTGCTCCTTTAAACATATTAGATGATGGTTTCTTTAAAATCTTTGCCAGATAATTCTAACATCTCTGTCATTCTGGTATTGGCATGTATTGATTGTCTTTTTATACAGTTTGAGATCTTCCTGATTCTTGTTATGACCATGATTTTTTAAATTGAAAATTGGTCATGTTTATATTATGAGGTTGTGGATTTTCTTTAAATCGTCTGTTTTAGTTGACATTTTCTGACACTGCTCTGGCAGGGAAAGGTGAGAGCATTGCCTCATTACTGCCAGGTGGAGGTAGAAGTTCAGGGTACCCACTCAGCCTTCATTGACACCTGAAGGGTAGGCTGTTTATTTGCTGCTAGGTCGAGGTAGGAGTTCTGGCTTCTCACATAGTCTCCACTGACACGGTGGTGGGGGTGGCCTTGTAACCACTGGACAGTGGTGAAAGTCTTGAGTCTCCACTAGGTCCCTTCTTACACTGACTGGCAAGGAATGGGAGGGACTTCCCAGAACTTCCAGGTGGAGGTGGAAGTACAGGCTCTTGATATGGTTTCCAATGACACTGTGGGGATGGGGGATCATTACTGGCCAGCAGATTAAAGTTCTGTCTCCCTACTTGACCTTAGTTGATAATACTCTTACAGGGTATTGAGGTGCCTTGTTTTTGCCTTGTAAGAATGGAAGTCTAGGCTCCCTATTTGGCACTTACTGGTGTGGCTGGTGGTGGAACAACAAATTTTTGTGTAACATTTTGCTGGAGTAGAGTGGTTATTCTCTAATTTTTTTTCTTTTTTGCCAGGCTGCCCCTTTCCTGCTCTTTTGGCTAGAGAGAGCAAGCTTGTGTTTTGTCTTCTTTTTCTGTCTGCTTCTATCAGTCTTTTGAAGTTGCCAGTTATTTTCAGCTCCATGTCTGGGATATATGAGGCAAAAAGAAACCCAGGGAACTTACTACCATGTCTTTCCTTGGAACTCAATGTCCCTAAGCAATCTGGTTTCTTTTCTACATGTTTCAGAGTCCTCTTATTGTTGTTTTACATATAATCCCCAGGTGTCCAATGTTTTAATTGTACTTAGTAGTCGAAATAGGGAAAAGTATATCTACTCCATCTTCCTGGAGGCAGAAGCCCAAAATTGTGTTTTAAAAAAGTTCCTCATAAGCAGATGCTGTCATTCCCTTGGGATATCTGGGCTCCCCAAATATCTCCTATGGTACTGTCCAGCATTTTTTGTCATGCTGCTTGAAGTTTCATAAATTAGAGTATCATTTAGGTTAACTAGGATTCTTTTGAAAAATTAGACATTTTTCAGATGTTTAAGGGGACACCGATTTTCTAAGCCACATTAAATAGGACTTATCATGAAACAGCAGAGATGAAGAGCTGCATGTATTCTTGTAGCACGGAGCACCACCCCACGGAGGACAGTTTAGTGGTGTCCCAGTGGGTAATTTAGAGCAGATGTAAAGGCTGTAGGGACTCAGGGAGCTAGGCAACAGGAAGAAAATGCTAGGTGAAGAAAGGCAGATAGAAGGATATTAAAGGTAAACGCTAATGATTTTTAAGTCTTGATTGAGGCCCGTTCTGTTCCCAAGAATAGTAATTATCCTTTATTTTCTATCAAGTGCCAGGCACTTCAGGTATGTTATCTCACTAAACTCTATAATGACTCTGTGGAATAGGAATTATAATTCTCATTTCACAGAGGAAGCAACTGGGGCATAGAATTTAGGTGACTTCCCTAAGTTCTCATAGATAATAGATTAAAAGGTCCAGATGTAAACTCAGATCTGTCTGACTTCAAAGTCCAGTTCTTTACCATTGCAAATTCACTCTTCTTCCTCTTCTTCCTGTTCCCTCCAGCAGAATGTGAGTCCTTTCCCTTATACCCTTATACCCAGGCCCTGGGTTCATGAAGATAGTTCCTGAATGTGGGATAGTAGGCTTTTCAGGGGTAGCCTAAGACTTCCCTCAGCTATGGAGCTTATTTTGTGGATAAACACATTCTAAATCCAAATAGCTGACTTATAAATGGCCCTTTGGAACACAACCCATTTCAAATGTTGGGGAAGCTTGTAATTTTCAGTCACATACAAGTGCTTTCTCTCTCTTTCTCTTTTTCTCTCAATGCTACATTTTCATGTAACTTAAAGAGACAATCAGGTTAGAATTTTTAAAATTTATCTTTCAGGTAATGACCCAGTATTTTCCTTCAGGCTCATACAAGCTCTGAGGACTATTGCAATCATTTATAAGATATTTTCATTGGCCAAGAAACATTTGTGTCTATATTCTGCCATACAATCTAATAATAGGAGTAATTGATTTAATAATCACAATAGCAGGAACCTCAGGGGACCATTTAAATGTGGCCTGTGTTGATATTGCTGAGGCCTTGTTGGAGGCAGGGCCATAAGAGATTGGGTTTTTCATTTCCATAAACAAAAGTACACTTTTCTCCCTTGGTCTTATATGCAAGAGGCTCCCAACACTTATACACACTTGGGGGATGGGAAGCCAGATAATTGCCATGCAATAGGGCAAAGGAAAAAAGAACTATTGAAATTTGATGAGTTGTGTTTTTATTTCAATTCTGTCAAAATACCCCAATGAGATTGAGGTGATATCAAATGGGCAATATAAATGCAAATCCAAGGGCTCTCAGTCTGCCAGGAGAGGTCACTCACTGGGGTGCATTGTAGATATACAGAGGTCAATGTCTATAACAGTACTCAGGTTTACCTGAGATGGAAATCCAGGCTCTATGGTTTGACTTCATATCTAGGGAATTTCTTATGCGGACACATGTCTTGAATACAGTTATGGAGTTACTATTGACAGCTTTACAGTTGTAAAAATAACTAAAATTGTTACCAACCTGTTGGTTTTCAAAGAAAGTTGAAAGAACACATACAAATTTTTAAATGAAGTTTAGCAGATGGGGGATAGCTGTGGGGAAGCTTAATGAGCAGCATGATTGTCACAAGAGGACGTAGCTTTGAACTCCAGCTCTGGCGTTTACTAACAGAAACCTGGTTAAAGTAATTTAACCTCTTCGAATCTCAGTTCCTATATCTGTAAAATGGGATGACAATGCTCTTGGGGACTCTTTGAAAATTAAAATGAGAGGATACATGTAATAACAATTACTGTTATTGAGTGTGATTGTTATTGAAAAAGTGAAAGAAAACTTGTATCTCAGGTCAGTTAGTTTGAAACTATATGTCATTAAAGGTTATCTACTATATTTCATAATGCTATACACCAGGCACCTTGCTAGGTGCTTTACCTGGATTACTAATTTAATCTACACCATAACCCTGTGGGAAGTACCACTATTATCCTCATTTTATAGCTGAGAAATCTGAAGTTTATGGAGGCCAAGAACCAAAGCAACACAGTTGGCAGATGGCTGAGCTAAGATTGTGACCTAGGCCATCTCACTCTCTAGCTTATTGGAAATGAACTCTCATTTCCTTTCTGAGTATGACAATTTCAATGTCATGTTAGGGTTGTTCACCTAATGATAAATTGTTTTAGCAAAAGTAGCTTTTTAATTGAACAAGTATAGCATATCTTTTCTTTTTTGACAGCTGTTTCAGTTACAGTCATGACAAGAAATTGATGGCATGCTCAATATGGATGGATTGAGAAGAGTTTAGTAAACAGGCTATCTGAAAATGCATGGGTAGGATTTAGAGAAACCAAAAAGTGATGGTGCAGTACCTTGGGGGTTGGCAAAATCTGGGGGGCTGTTACCTTTTCTAAGCCTGAGGGGCAAAAGGAGGAGGCAGTTACTGGAACCAGTTGTATGAAAGAGCTGAAGGACAAGAGCTACAGAAGGATACAGCAACACAGGTGACCTGGGATGGAATGGAGCTGGAGGAATAAATACATCAATCTTATTCTCCTCACACTCTCTGACTTTCTGCTGCTGCCCCTTACCCACTGGCTCAAACTTAACCAGAATCCAGAAGGCAAAGACAATCCATACAGGTTAGTCTTCCGAGGCACAGAGCAGGATGGAGAAGGGTGAAGAGTGGAAAGTAAATCTGGAGGAGTAGAGAAAAAACATCGAGCACAATGTAATTTGTTCTTATTTTTAGCTATTTATGTCATTGTAAAATAAAATTCAGAAAGCAAACACACGTGCAATGTCACCATTAACAGTTTGGTTATAATTCTTTCATGAATTTTTTTCTCTCTCTTCCCCTTCCCCCTAGCTGACACACACACACACACACACACACACACACTATATATATATATATATATGCAATTTAGAGTAGGTTTACCTACTGTAACACACAGACCCCAAGACACAGTGACTCAAGACCATATAAATTTATTTTTTGATCATGTAACTGTCTTGGACAGGTGTTTAGTTTGATGAGATTGCTACCTTCAACAAGGTCATTCAGGGATCCAGGCTTCTTCCATCTCAAGACTGATACATAGCTTAGGACCTTGTTATTGTCTGCACCCAGGAAAGAACATAGAGGAGTACATAGACAGAGGTTTTATGAGCCATTTCTGTTCACATCTATTGGCTAGAGTTGTTACATGGCCACACATAACTGCAGGTGTGGCTGGGAAATGCAATTCATCTGTATGTCCAGGAAGAAGGGGTGAATGAACTCTAGTGAAAAAATAGCTAGCACTCTCTGTGACAGTGATGCACTTATGTTTGTGTGTATATGTGAGTGATTTTTACATAAATTGAATCATATTCATATGGATTATTTTTAAGTACACAATTTTGTGCAGTTTTTTATGTTTATATTTCCCCTTCCACACTTTTCCTCTCCACCTGTATTAACATCTTCCATTCCCACCCCACATAAACAACTCAGTTTGAGAACCTGCTGTGCCAACACCCATGCATATGAAAACTTTAAAAAAACTAGGAAAGGACAGGGAACTTCCTCAACTTCAAGAAGAACATCTACAAAAAAACTTATAGCTAGCATCATACTTAATGGTTGGACTCTATTCTCCTAAGATCAGAAACAAGGCAAGGATGTTTTCTCTCACCACTCCTATTCAATGTCATACTAGAAATCCTAGCTAGTGTAGTAAGATAAGAAAATGAAATAAAAGTTATACTTATAGGGAAGAAAGAAATATAACTGTCTTTCTTCACAGATGACATGATTGTCTAGGGAGAAAAATCCCAAAAAACTACAAAAAAAAAAACAAAAACAAAACAAACAAACAAACAAAACTCCTGGAAGTAATAAACAATGATAGCAAGGTTAATATACAAAAACAGATTGCATCCCTATGTATCAGGAATGAGCAATTAGAATTTGAAATTAAAAGAATGGGCCTGATGCGGTGGCTCACGCCTGTAATCCCAGCACTTTGGGAGGTTGAGGCAGGTGGATCATCTGAGGTCAGGAGATCGAGATCAGCCTGGTCAACATGGTGAAACCCCGTCTCTACTAAAAATACAAAAATTAGCTGGGTGTGGTGGTGGGTGCCTGTAATCCCAGCTACTTGGGAGGCTGAGGCAGGAGAATTGCTTGAACTCAGGAGGTGGAGGTTGCAGTGAGCTGGGCTCGTGCCACTGCACTCCAGCCTAGGTGACAGAATGAGACAAAAAAAAAAAAAAAAAAAGAAAGAAAGAAAGAAAAGAAAAGAAATTAAAAGTACAACGCCATTTACAATAGTACCCCCAAGAGAAATGTTTAGCTATGAATTTAATAAATAGAACCTACATATGGAAACTACAAAATTGTGATTAAAAAAATTAAAAATTTAAACAATGGAGAGATATTACGCATTCATGCATCACTATTGTTAAGATATTAATTCTTCCCAATCTAATCTATAGCTTCAACACAATGCCAAGCAAAATCCCAGCAAACTACTTTTTAGATATCAACAGACTGTTTTCAAAGTTCATATGGGAAGGCAAAAGACACACAATGCTGAAGCCAACACAATGTGAAGAAGAAAAACAAAGTTAGAAGACTCATACTACCTGATTTTAAGAATTACCATAATGCTACAGTAATCAAGACAGCATAGTATGGGGGAAAGAATAGACAAAGATATCAAGGAAACAGAAAACAGAGCCCAGAAGTAGGCTCAAAAAAAAAAAAAATACAGTCAACTGATCTTTGATAAATTAATGAAGGCAATTCAATGGAGAAAGAATAGTTTTTTCAATAAATGGTAATGGAATAATTGTATGTTCATATGTTAAAAAAAGAACTTAGACACAGATTTTACATCTTTAACAAAAATGGGTCATAGACCTAAGTGTAAAATTCAAATTATAACATTTTATAAGAAACTATAGGAAAAATATATAGGTGACCTTGCACTTGATAAGTTTTTAGATACAACACTAAAAGCATGATCCATAAAAGAAGCATTATGTAACTTTTATTCTTTTCTTTTTTTTTTTTTTTTTGGAGACGGAGTCTCGCTCTGTCGCCCAGGCTGGAGTGCAGTGGCGCAATCTCGGCTCACTGCAAGCTCCGCCTCCCGGGTTCACGCCATTCTCCTGCCTCAGCCTCTCTGAGTAGCTGGGACTACAGGCGCCCGCCACCACGCCCGGCTAATTTTTTTTTTTGTATTTTTAGTAGAGACGGGGTTTCACTGTGGTCTTGATCTCCTGACCTCGTGATCCGCCCGCCTAGGCCTCCCAAAGTGCTGGGATTACAAGCGTGAGCCACCGCGCCCGGCCTATTTTCTTAAAACTTACAACTTCTGCTCTGTAAAAAGACTTTGTTAAGAGAGTAAAAAGATAAGTCACAGAAGGGGAGAAAATATTTGCAAAACACACATGTCATAAAGACCTTCTATCTAAAATATACAAAAAACCCTTAAAATTCGACAATAAGAAAACAAACAATCCGATTTAAAAATGGACAAAACATGTAAAGAGACACAACATCAAAGAAGATATATAAATAAGCATATGAAAAGATGTTCAAAATTATTTGTCATTAGGAAATTGCAAATTAAAACAACAATGGGATACTACGCCATATCCATTAAAAATGGCTAAAATCCAAAACACTGACAATACCAAATGCTGGTGAGGATGCAAAACAATAAGAACTCATTGGTGGCCAGGTGCGGTGGCTCACGCCTATAATCCCAGCACTTTGGGAGGCCGAGGCTGGTGGATCACCAGGTCAGGAGATCCAGACCATCCTGGCTAACACGGTGAAACCCCGTCTCTACTAAAAATACAAAAAATTATCCCGGCGTGGCAGCAGGCTCCTGTAGTCCCAGCTACTTGGGAGGCTGAGGCAGGAGAATGGCGTGAACCTGGGAGGTGGAGCTGACAGTGAGCCGAGATCGTGCCACTGCACTCTAGCCTGGGCGACAGACCGAGACTCCGTCTCAAAAAAAAAAAAAAAAAAAAAAAAAAGAACTCGTTGCTAAGTCACTCATTGTTATTGGGAATGAAAATGCTACAACCACTTTGGAAGGCAGTTCGACAGTTCCTTATGAATTTAAACACAGTCTTACCATACAGTCCAGCAACCATGCCCTGAAGTACCTACCTAACTCCAGAAATCATGCTTCTAAAAACTTACCTGTTTAAAAAGCTTATGTCCACATGAAAACCTGCTTACCTATGTTTATAGCAGCTTTATTCACAAGAACCAAAACTTGGAAGCTACCAGGACGTCCTTCGATAGGTGAACAGATAAGTAAATTGTAGTATATTCATACAACAGAGTATTATTCAGTAATAAAAAGAAATAAGCTAACAAGACATAAAATGGCATGGATGAATATTAAATGCTATTCCTAAAAAAAAAAGAAGCCAGTCTGAAAAGGCTACATACTGTGTGATTACAATTATAAAACAATCTGGAAAAGGCAAATTATAGAGACAGTAAACGTGCCAGTGGTTGCTGGAGGTACCGGAGGAGTAGAGGAAAGGTGGAATGGGTAAAACACATAGGATGTTTTAGGGCAGCGAAACTATTCTGTATTATACTGTAATTGTGAGTGCATGACTATGTGTTTGCCAAAACCCATTGAACTTTACAGTGCATGAACCTTAATGTATCCAAAACATTTAAAAAGTAATTTAAGAGGTTGGAGAAATCCCAGGATAACAGTCTAACTGTGTTATAAATATGCGAAACAACCTCACTTAAGGAGGTTAAGGATAAAGGTGTTCACCTAAATGACTTTGCTAATAAGTGGAATCAGTAAAACTAAAGACGAAAGGAACTGCACATAAGCATTGTACTCTAGTTGACAGAGTTGTTTCACTTGGAGGTACAAGTTAACAATTCTGATGCTGCTACTGATGTATACTGGAATGGAGCAGCTAAGTAAATGAATGTCAGATGGTGGGAACCAGATTTCTCCCTTTTTGGAGCGGGAGTTTACAGATAAGCAAGGGGAGGAAGCTAGAATAATTGATAGGGTGAGAATTAGAGTTGGAGACAACAATATAAACTCATGTTTAGCTTGATATGGATACAGATGGTTGCATATAGAAATATTTATAGGTATGTATATATACATGAGTTAGTATTCACACATATATATTTTTCCCTCTGTCAGCTGATAGGGCCTACAGGCAACAACATTCCAGTAGGAATGAATACAATTAGTGCCCAGATCTTGGTTTCTAGTACTAATTTCCAATTAAAAAAACAAACAAACAAAAAAAAAACAGGGGCCAGACACCGTGGCTTCTGGTCAGGAGATCGATCCTCCGAGGTGGGCAGATCACTAGGTCAAGAGATCAAGACCATCCTGGCCAACATGGTGAAATCCTGTCTCTACCAAAAATACAAAAACACCTGTAATCCCAGCTACTCAGAAGGCTGAGGCAGGAGAATCGCTTGAACCAGGGGGGTGGAGGTTGCAGTGAGCCAAGATTGCACCACTGCACTCCAGCCTGGCAACAGAGCAAGACACTGTCAAAAAAAAAAAAAAAAGAAAAAGAAAAAGAAAAAGAAAATAGGCTCCTAAGAGAACTGGCTGATTCTAGGACTAGGGCAAGATATATATAAGATGAACTTGGAATATCTTATGGTGTCAGGAAGTAAAGAAGTGTTCAAAGATTGAAAAAAAAAAAGTAGATCCACAAGGATGAGAGTATGTCAAAGAGACTCTGGAGTCCACCAAAAGAGCTCCCAATGGCCAAAACATGGAATAATTTGGGCAATAAAATAAAAAAAATAGTACTGGCTTATAATAAGTATAAATATCAATGAATCCATATTAGTAAATAAACAACTGAGTAACGAAACAAATGGGGAAAAGAGCCAAATGTCGTATAGAATAATTCCAAATAATTTATGTAGAAATTCTGCCTTGAAGAGGTGGAGCCTAACTTCCCACTCCATAAGTGTGGGCTGCACATAGTAACTTCCTTCCAGAGAGTATAGTATGGAGAATGGGGGAAAAGTGTAACTTTAAAATGGGGGAACCTGACAAATACTACCTCATCCAGGTAATCAAGGTGAGTATCAACAGTGATAAGTCATGTTGACGGCATGTGCCCTTGATATGATGTGATGAGAATGGCAATTTATCTCTATGGTCTTCCTCCCCAAAACCCATAACTGTAGTCTAATCATGATAAAAACAGCAGGTGAATCCCAGTAGAAGTACATTCTAAACAAATATATGACCAGTTCCTAGAAACTGTCAAGGTCTTCAAAAACAAGCAAAGTTAGAGAAACTGTCACAGCCAAGAGAAGTCTAAGGAAACATGAAAACTAAATGGAATTCAGTATTCTGTGTGAGATCCTAAAACAGAAAAAGGACATTAGGTAAAAATCTAAGGATGTCTGATTAAACTATAGACTTTAGTTAATGACAGTGTGCCAATATTTTTCATTAATTGTAAGAAAGGTGTCACACTAATGTAAGTAGTTAATCTGGAAAACAAGATTTGGGTGTGGAGCTTCTCTGCACTATCTTTGCAACTGTTCTACAAATCTATAGATATATTCTAAAATAAAGAGTTTATTTTCAAAAATTCTACTGTAGATCTTTTCATACTTTTTCCCATGCCCGTATAATCACACACACACAATTGCATGGAGTTTTCTGGTTATTATTTCTGGAAAATGAAGTCACATACATATAGTTCTGCATCTTGCTTTTCTTACTTTTCGATATCTTATGGAACCCTCTCCAAGTCAACCGGTATAACATTTTTTTCTTCTCTCTCTCTCTCTCTCTCTCACACACACACACACACACACACACAGTCTTTCTCTTTTTTGATATATGCATAATATGATGTAAATGTAGATGTACCCAAATTAATTCTATCATTTCCCTATTGATAGGCATTAATTTGTCAAAAATTGCCACTAAACAATATTGCAATAAATATCCTTGTATGTATATCATTATGTATTGGTGCTTTTATATTTACATTATCTTTTCTAGAAGTGGAATTGCTGAGTAGAAGGGCACACGTAATTTTAATTTTATAGTTACTTCTAAATTGTTTTATCAAAAGGCCATAATTGTTTTTATTTTGACACATTTATAAGAATCATTGTTACCATAGTTTAAATTGTTTCCAGTCTGATGGATATGTTATTCCTGTGTTACATTATTTTTCATTTCTCTGAGTATTATTGAATTTAAGCATCTTTTTATATTGTTTTCTGGCCCTTTGTATTTACTCTTCTTAAATTGACTATTCATGTCTTTTGCCCATGTTTTATTGAATTGTTTGCCTTTTTTTTTTTTAAATTTCAAGCACTCCTTACAAATGATGTCATGAACTCATTTGTCGTACTGGTTGCTGATATACTTTCCGAATCTATGATATGCCGACAATATGGACTTTGTTCTATAGTGGGTTAAGCCTGTATGTTGGCACTCTCAATTAATTTGGTATTTGTATTCTTTGCTTTTGATAGCATGTTTGTAGGCTGTTTGTTTCTCTTTCATTTTGCATGAAGATTTCCAAGTCCTACTTCCTTTGCAATCTAACTTAATGCATTCATTGAGTATAGGTTTGGCTGAATGTAAGCCATCCCAAAACAAAATGGGCTTAAAAGGGAGAGAAGTTTCGTTCTATTACATATAAAGTTCTGCACTGTTTTGTTGGCCTTGCTCTGTGGTTCTGTCCCGGATCCAGGCTTTTTACTTCTTTTTGTGTAGCTTTCCCAGGATGTTATTATCATGCTCATAATTTTGTCTCTATTTCTACCAGACAGAAGGGGCAAAAGAAAGGAAGAGGTGCACCTTCCCTTCAAGGGCATAAACTGGAAATTACAAAATCACTTCTGTTTACGTCCAGTGGAGCAGAAATTTATCATATAGCCTTAAGTTGCTGCATGGTAAGCTGGGAAATGGAGCTTTTATTCTAACTGGCCAGGTACTCAGATCAAAATTAGAGATTCCGATACTATAGCAGCTCAGGAGAGCTACTAGTCTCTGCACATTTATCAAGAGCCATCTTAAGAGAGAGACATTCCTAACCATAATTCTAGACTAGCTTCCTGCCTCCTCCATAATCTATTATAGCCCCTCCCCTCTCTTGTACATAATTGATAACTGAGAATCCTAGGGAAAATATGGAAGGACTATCTAAGGAAACATGATAATTTTAAAACTCTTATAGTAGAAAATCTCCAAAATGTACAAAATTATATTGAATAGTTTAATGAGCCTCCATATACCCATAATCCAGCTTCAACAATTATCAATTCATAACCAATTTTGTTTCACCTAGAATTTACTCATTCTCCTTGGGATTATTTTGAAGCAAATACCGTGCATCATATAATTTTATGTAAACATAGTTATTTTAAATATTTGCTTTTGAAAAACAGCTGAGTAATAAACTGGAATAGAGAAAGTTGGAAGATCAGGAAAGGTAGTTATCAAGGGCAAGCCTGGATTATCATTCACCCATAGCAATGGATTCACTTAAGCATATCTTTATGAAGTCCATTATTCTTCGCATGGCTAGCTCCTGGTCATTCTTTAGGTCTTAGTTAAATGTCACACTATCCTTTTCTTTTGTAGCACATATCACAGTTTATAATTACTTTATTTGTTTATTTGTGTGTTTCTTCCAGAAGAATGTAAGCTCCATGAGGACAGGGCCTATCATAATGCTTGGCACGTAGTAGGGCATCAATATATAATTACGGAAGGAAGGAAGGAAGGAAAAGAAACTAAGAAAGGAAGAATTCAAAGCTCTTTATTAGTTGCAGGATAGACTGATACTATAGATACTATAATGTGAAGCCTGCCTGGAAGGGACTACCAGTTTGGTAAATAAGACAGCCAGCCAGGCCGGCAACTCTAGCACTCATCTGTTCGTCCATTAAGTGAATAGTTGCTGCACATCTACTATGGGTGACGCCCTGTGTTAGAAAGGTGGACTGTGATAACTGCTAAAACAGATACATAGACAGAGTGATGCACAGGAGAATTCCATCTCAGGGAGGCAGGACTCAGGTAGGGCTTTGAAGAATGAGCAGGAAGGACATCAACAAAGGGAAAAGCATTATTGGAAGTGAGGATAGAGGGATAGAAAGAACAAAGGCCAAGAGGTTGGAAAGATTAGGACACATTCAAAGTCTTAAGGCATACAATCATTGGAGTAAAATTGTGCTATTTATGCCCCTGTTTTAAAAAGATAGATAGTAGAAAGACATAGTGGGGGTTGCTGCCCTGGAGTTACAAATTTTTTAAAATGAAAAATTAAGAAATGAAGAAACTCTAACAATTTTTTACTAAGCATGGTCTCTTTTTCTCCAAAAATTCTCTCATAAACAGCTCCTTCTTTATTTAGATAATGGTTATATTGATAACAGCATAATACCCCCTGGGAGAGTCATGGAAAATCAAAACAACTGGGACCTTCGTTAAATAGAAGAGCTACTTCTGTTCCCATGTGTGGTGGAGTGAAAAATGGCCAGCTATTTTGTGCTATTTGTCCTGTTAAAAAACAGGGTCTAATTCCGCTCTCCTTGAATCTGGGCTGGCATTAGTGACTTACTTGACAAATAGAATATGGTAGAACTGACATTTTGGGACTTTTGTGGCTGTGTTATAAGAAGCCTTACAGTTTCCACCTGGGTTTCCTAGAACCAAACTACTCTGCTGTAAAGAAGCCCCCAAAAGGCATGTGGAAATGCCCGCAATGAAAAGCATCAAGACCTCTGGCCCACAGCCCCAGCCGAGCTCCCAGATGGCAGCTACTACCAATTTGCCAGACTTGTGAATATATCACCTTGAAAGCAGATCCTCCAGTCCCAGTTGGGCCGCCTCACCTAGCGCAACACGAGCAGTGACAGGCCATCTCTGCCAAGCCTTGCCCAAATTCCAGAACCATAAAAAACAAATGATCATGTTATTTAAGCCACTAAGTTTTGTGTAGTTTGCGTAGTTTGTGTAGTTTGGTGTGCAAGCAGTTCTGGTGCAGTGGCTGCTGCTGGCAGGCCACTGTGTGGCTGAATCTGCTTCTTCCACCCTAGCCTCTTTCTGATATGGATTGTAAATCTTTAGAGTTCTTTTTATATATAAATTAAAAAGTAATGTAAGTTTCATGTAGTAAAGTTAGGAAATATAGAGAAGGAAATCAAAAAAATTAAAATTACTCATTGTGCTACCTCCCAGAAATAACCACCATTAATATCTTGGTGCCTAACATTCCAGATTTATTTCCTTCCTTTCTTCCTTCCTCCCTCCCTCCCTGCCTCCCTTCCTTCCTTCCTTCTTTCCTTCCTTCCTTCCTTCCTTCCTTCCTTCCTTCCTTCCTTCCTTCCTTCCTCTCTCTCTCTCTTTCTTTCTTTCCTTCTTTCATTTTCTTTTTTTTGACGGAGTCTCGCTCTGTTACCCAGGCTGGAGTGCAATGGTGCGATCTCAGCTCACTGCAGCCTCCACCTCCCGAGTTCAAGCGATTCTCCTGCTTTAGCTTCCTAAGTAGCTGAGACTATAGGTATATGCCACCGCACCCTGCTAATTTTTGTATTTTTTGTTGGAGACTAGGTTTCATCATGATGACCCCAAAAGAGTAGAGTGTTATCAAGTCTTGGCTAAAGGAGAGATTATATGCAGCAAGAACAAGCTCTCAGGTTGAGTGACCAAGGTGTTCTCTAAATTGAAATCATGTTGAGACTAAAATCATGTGTGCCCCATGAGGAGACTATCAACCCTGACCAATGTCCTCTGGGAGAATCTTGGATTCAAGACAAGATGTAGATGTGAGTAGCTGGTAAGGCCAAGGCACCAAAGTGAGATAGAAGAGGAGCCTGAGAAGTGAGTTTGAGACTTTTCAGGCCAGATACCTTGCATCCCTCCAACTTCAAAGAAGTCTGGGCTATTGGCCATGGCTGGCCTTCCCACATTTGGCAACTGAACACAAGATCTAGGAGGTATCATGCTGGAAAACGCATACACACATGGTTGCAACCTCTACTCAGTTTGTAAAATCACTATTTTTGGTGATTTAGTCTAAGCCCTGAAGCCACACGAGCAAGGGGACATTTGCTCTGCCTTTTGATTTGACAACAGGATAACCTGTGCAATAAATTGCTAAGCCTGGAGAACAATGACTGAGTCAAATCCTGTGGTGGCTAGATTTTCTTCTAGCTGCACTTCTCACTCCATTGCAAATCAAGAGAATGTGAACTTTGCAAGGGGAATGGGACCATAGAACTATTAGGTTTTCCTCCAGCTTTGAGGTTTTATGAGTTGATGGGCATGTCTGCATATGACTTGATCATAAATGGAGAACATCCGGCAAGCTCAGGGCATCTCCATGGCAGTCAAGGAGATTTAGTGTGTGCATGTGGGTGTTTATCCATTGATTGGAGGGGAAAGGCTCCCTCTTGAGGCTGGAAATTACTCTTTTCTTAGCAGAAAAGCAAAAAAGAGAAATGGAGGAGTTTGGAGGAAAAGGAATACTTGAGAGTTGGGGGTTGGGGTTGGTGGGGAGAGACTTTGCCCCCGACAAAATGAACTTAGTAATGGGAGGTTTGGAGTTAGTGAGGCAGGCTGACTCACAGCTGGAACAGTAGGCCACTGTGTGGCCTCCAGATCCCACAAAGAAATGGTCCATTGAAGTTTTGAAGTGGGAAAGTCAGGAGGGCAGGCAGCAGAGGCAATAATGCCAAAGTGGAAAGACTCTTGGCTCATAAGAACAGAAATTTGGCAGCATGGGGGTGATGGGGAGCTTGCCAGCTTCATATACCAACTACTGAACAAATGTTGTTAAATATTGCTTGCTGTGAATTAAACTTCTCAGTATAACTCTTTGCCAAGAATGTTCAATAAGACATGGTGCATGGGCAAAGAATACCACTTGATTAATGTAATAGATATGCTCAGGTATAACACACACTAAATAAAATAGAATATTCATGAAATTCTTACTATGGATGCTTCATCGTAGTCAAAGACAGCTAAAGGGTATGTGTGTGTGTGTGTGCGTGTGTGTGTGTGTGCACGCGCATGTGTGTGTGTGTGTTGCTTCTCTAGAGGGTTATAGGCATATGTTGGGAGAGCCTATGAACTCAAAGCTGAGGCTACAATTGAGAAAGAGAAGTCAGGAATGTTTCCCAGTAATTAATGTTTACTTGAAACATTAATTCAAGTAATATTGTTGTATATTTACAGTGTACCAAGTGCTGCCCTGGGATCCATATTTTATATAAATGAGTAGGACCAGGTTTTTGGCCCCAGAGGAATGCACACTTAGAGGAATGAGACAATGGCATACAGTGTTATAAATACTGATAAAAGTTAGCTCAAGTATTATGGGGGTTTAATCCACTCTACAGAAAATGGAGTAAGGGAAGAATTCTCTGTGATGGTAGGGTAAATGAAAAGCTTTTAATGAACAGGTGATAGAACCCAATGAGAGGGGGACTAACTGGGTCAGCCACTAGGGGGCATGTGAGTACGGGTCTGCAAGTGGGAAAGAGGATCCTGTTCATGGCTTTTGGTAGCGGTAGGGAGACTGTTTCCCTTAAATAGGAAACCAGAGAGGAAAGGATAGTTTTTCTGCTCAGTCTCTCCATTAAAGCAAATGGTTATTTTATAGGCAAACTGACAGGTATTTGGTAATTGAGGGGGAAAGGCTGAGCTTGTTCCTGAGGTGGTGGATCTCACTAATGTGGGTCCCAGTAGATTTAGGCTAGGTACACATGGCTGGAAAACTTAGCAAGATGGGAGAGATGGCAGCAAGACACATGCCAGGGACCACAGGGAGCTCAACACAAGAAGACTCCTGCTTCCCTAGTAACCAGAGGTGATGTACAGAGTCAGGGTGATGAAGGGGATATTGGCTTCCACGTGCAATCCAATTTCTCTTAAAGTCATCCCATTTTATATTCTGATTTAGCTTTAATTTTTCCAGGCCTCTCCAATGTGTGGGAACTCATGGGACTGAATTAATAGGGATAGTCTAAATGTCCTTAGCTGGTGACTCCATCCACCCAGTGTGGCACCCAAGCCCCTAGATTCATCAAGTCTAGACACAGAAGTCGCCGGGGAGACTCACGGATACTCACAAACAGTCCTCTCATGGTTTTCTCCTTCAGGTCCTAAGCTGAGCTTTCTGCTAAGCTTGTGTTAACAGTGTTCTAAAGAATAGGAGGATATTTTATTTAATTTTGTGTGTATGATAATGGCAATGTGATTTTGTTTAAAATAAATTCATATCCTGAAATATTTATGGATGAAATTAAATGATGTATAGGATTTGCTTCAAAATAATATGTAAAGTATAGACAAAACAAGATTTTCCAATTGATAATGATCAAAACTGCGTGATAGGCACACAGGGGTTCATTATACCATTCTGTCTAATTTTATATATATTGGAAAATTTTTGTAATAAAAAAGAGAGGAGAATATCATATGAGTTGATAAGAATAACATTTATTCATATAGAGCTTGTTGGACCAGGTGAATCAGGATTTCCAATTCCCTGTCTCCAATAGTAGCCTGAATGCTTTTGTAGAATTTATTGAACGTAAGATGTATACCAAAGCAAGGTGAACACTAATCCTTAAAGGAAAATGAAGGATACATTACATGTATCAGAAGTTGGGAAGACCAGAAGGATCCTGGAACAAGAACAAACTAAGTTGTCAAAATTTGCCTCAAAAAAGGAATATATATGTGTGTGTGTGTGTATTTTTTCATTAGTTCTGTCCCTCTAGAGAACCCTGACTAATACAAATGGCTAATTACAAAGGTATTTTATGTGTATACTGACAAGAAGACACTCAGGGTAAACCTAAAGACTGTTGAATTCACACATTTAGTTCTCACTACTAGAATGTTGATGATCAGGCGCAGTGCCCTAGGCAGCCTTCTTCAAATGTGATGGGGCCAAACCTTGCCTTGCTTGCTCTAGCACAAGTGGTAGTACCTCTCCCGGTATCTTTGGTAGAGTGGGGATGCCCCAGGTTCAACATCAAGAGATTCCCTGAAAGCAGTTTCATGCCCATTGAGAGTTAAGATTGCAGATGTTTACATCATTAGTGTGATTTACTTGGCCACTTCCCAAGAACAGCTGTGTGGGAGGTTGGCATGGTGAAGATGTGGCTGGATTCTGAAGCAATGTGTGTGATGAGAAAATACATTTCTAAAAATGCCAAATGGTTAGATAAAACCCTCCTTGTTTCTTTGGAACTGTGATCAATGCCACTTGATTTTCCTTTCTTCTTCCTCCATTGCTGACCTGGTTGCTCTCCCATGACATTTGGAACCATTGAAGGGTAGTTCCCCGCATTTTTAGTGGCTGTTAAACAGGTTTTCCACAGTGAGAGGCTGAGGCAAACTGAAATTTATAAAACTACTTGTTATAAATCAAGACCATGGAAAGAGCGGCAATACTCTAAACTGTCTAATTGTACACACATCTTCCTTCTTCAAGTTCCTTACAATAGCTGTGAAGCGAAATCTATTTGACATATCGGGCAAATCCCACCTGCATATCAGGGTGCAGTTTTACCTTCTGCAAAGTAGTTTTGCAGAGGAAATATTCCAGGTCACAACGCACTATTCAAAACAATAGCCAGTGATATTTAAAACAGAAGATCATCAAAAGAGGAAGAATTTGGCAGAAGGGTCCCAGTTCTAAGATTCTTTCAGTTGACTGCCCGATTTCCTGGCTATCCTGCTCCATAAAACAGGATTGTACAAGGAAGAGAAGTGGTCATGTCACCTCTTGTGATTGCTCAGGAGGCAACAGACAGCTGGTGAGGCAAGTGGGAGGTGGGAGTACCCACAAGGAGCTGACTGGAAGGAAGTCAGGACGCTGAATCCCACTCCTGAGTAAAGAATTCTGAAAAGAGAAAACTACTTCTCTTGGTTTCTTTCACTCATTTCAAAGTCTCATAAGCTTGTAAGGAAATTGTCAAAGATGCTCTTATATAGCCTATGATCAATCAGATATAGAGTTAGTTCCTAGGAGTTCTAATGCCGACACTGGAGACCCACCTATAATCACCTTCTCTGGGCTCCCTCAGCACTCTGTACTCTTTACAACACTCATTATATGGTGTGGTGATAATTTATTTGTTTCCATGTCTGTTCGCCAGCTAGATTGTGCCCTTCAGGGAAGATACCTTATCTAATTAACCTCTGTATCCTCAGCACTTGACATGGTGACAGGCATAGAATAATAATTCATTAAGTGTTTTTCAATGAATGGTTGAAAGGATGGATGGATGGATAGATGGATGGATGGATGGATAGAATGAAATATAATGTCATTTTCTCCATTCAGTAGCTGGAGCTGGGAATGGGTAGATGAATTACTTCTGTTCGGGATCCAAGCTTCTCTAACATGGAAACCTAATAAATGTTCGGTTGAACTCAGCTAGCATATGAGCTCTTACTATGTATTAGGACAGTTCTAGAAATAGTGTGGGGGATTCTAAAGAAGTACAAGATGGTTCCTGTCCCCCAAACCACTTTCAAAGTCATTGAACATACAAAGTGATAAACCCATGAAATAAGCAACAGAGAAAGCGGTGTTATAACCAAGGACTAGACGTTGATAATAAGTTCTACAGAAGTTTATAGAAATGACACGAGAATACGGGCCAAAGTAGAACAACCACAACAAGCAGAGATGAGGGGAAGGCACAGAAGCAAATACAAGGTTATGAGCATTTATGGCATATCTGTACAGCAATGCTCCCTTTTCCTGGTTACTGTCCCCTCTCTCCCTATCCACATGATTCTAGCAAAGTCTCTCACCTTACCTAGGAATATAGAATTCTTCCCCAGGGCATTTGAAACTAGAATTGATAAGTTCAGTGTGGGTCTGTGGGTAGACATAATAACAAGTAAACTTAACAAGTGTCACTGGTCAGGAGGTGTCGCTGGTCATGTTTTCCACCACACAAAGGATTCCGATATGCAGTGAAAGAGAATAATGCAGAAGCAAAGGCAGAAGTTGTGGTGACAGAAAGGACAGGAGTGGCGGTGGCAAAGAGATGGTGTTTCCCTGGGTTTAGCTGATCTGGAGGTCCAGCTGCATCCCTGTCTTCCCTCAGCCTTTTCCAAGTCCCTTTCAGCAATTTCTCTTTGTTGAAACCACCCCAAGTTGATTTTCTGTTATGAGCACATTCAAAGTACACATTCATAGATGTACCACTCACTGAGGAATAGTATATTTTCAGAACAGTTTATAATTAGGTGTGGCGAGAGGCTAAAGTCTGGAAGTGGGTGGTGTGAATATTGAAGCAGTTAAGCAGAGACCTATGGTTAGACTTGTTCCTAAAGGGACTGCTGGTGGGAATGTGCATGATGAATTCCATGGGGAAAAAGACTGGAAGTAGGGAGACCAGTTGACGGAGGAAGAGCCACCTCATGAGTGTTCAATTTTGCTTCATCAAGTAGGAGTCAACTCTTAGAGAATAAAAACGGAGGTTATTTAAAAAAGAAACTTAGGAAACAAATTAACCAAAATAAAAATGATTACTGTTACTGTGCACACTCCCAAAACACTAGACCTTTCTATGAACATCCTCCTGCTACTCTGTACCTTATCCTGGGTCATTTCAAAAATGTTCTTTGCAATGACTCCTCTTAAAGTAGAATTGAGATCGAGCTCCCTCTCTTCCTCCTCTGTATGTTTCCTATTCTGCCTCCCATATTCCTTTTCTCTTCTTAGCCTGGCTAACCCTGAACTAGGGTTGCTAATTTAAGGTAAAACAAATTTGGGTCTCAAGAAAGAGAACTCCCCTCTCAATCATTGGGGTTTGTATGGAAATGTCATTGTAGATTTTTATGGCATAAAGCCCAGATCACCTACTATTTAACATCTAGAGTTGAATCACAAATATGGAAGGAGATCCAAGATTACTAATGAGCTGCCTTAGTCTGCCAAGAAGCTAACTCAATATCAGGAAAAAAAATCTATTGCATGGCATCTGTCTGTAATGCTAGCCAAAGAGGTGTATAATGGGCAGTCACAATTGAAAATGACCTTCATTATGCTGAATTCATTTCTCTAATGTGTCCATTTTTCCTCATCGTGCATCCTGACAGTAATAATAGACATGAAAATAAATTCAAATTGTGATTCAAATTTCAGAATGTGAGATTCACAGGTGTGGTGGCTTTTCTCAGCTGAATGTGGGGGGTAGATGAGTAAGAAATCTAGGAGGATTTAACAAAGTGAGGAGCATTGTTCAGAAAATCAGACACGGACGGACACAGCATGGGCAAGACTGTCTGTCTTACTCAAACAAAAATCTTTACATAATGTACCAAGAATTTAAGTAAGTGATTTGCAGTTCAGGAAGAAAAAGTTAACTCTTAGCATTACAGATAGGCCCCAAAATATCTTTGAGCACCTGTTTCTGCTTTCTCGGTGCCGTACCTGTGGTGCCACTGGGACCATAGAACCATTTGGCCATTGTTTGTTTATACTGGCTGTGTAGTTAGCAGAAAGAGTGCTGGATTCCAAGTCAGGAGACCTGGAGTGGATCCCTGGCTCCGCTACCTATTGTCTGTGCCATGACAAGGAGTCACTTAACCCCTGAGCTTTAGTTTCTGCAACTGCAAAAGGGGACTATAATCACTGCACATTATACCTTGCAGGTTTGTTAGGATCAAATGACATAATGGATGTGGAAGTGCTTTGTCAGTTGTAAAATATATTATTATTGTCATCACAGTGATTTGCCTCCGTTATTTCAGAGAACACTGAAATACCAGAAAATCAGTGTCAATTTCCACTCTGTGAAAATTTCCACTTACCCATAGCCTGATAATTTATGCATGATGAGTCTCTCCTCCATCTCTCTCAGCGTTGTTCCTGAGAACTCTCAGGCTGGGTTGTAGCAGCTCTCTCTTGCTGCTAAAGTGTGTATGATGTATGATTTGATGAAGGGGCCTTGTGGTTGACTGAGAAACACAGGGTAGGTCAAAACAATACCAAATCTGGATGAATTCAGTGCACAATATCATCAAGCCTCTTGATTGGTCTTTCTATACGTACAGCCTCAATCTCGTAGCTTAAAAGATGGCGGCAAGCTCATGACCTTTGCTTAATGCAATGTTTTGCTACTCTCTACCATTCTGGATATCAAAGGAAGCTACCAAATCAACCTGAGAGAGTAATTTCTTAATGAGATTCTTCAAAACATAGATAAATGGACAGTGCTGTCATTTCCATGAAAAACAGAAATGATAAAAGGAACTCTATTTCCTTTACCTCATGACTCATCCACTTGCTGGTGGGAGGTTTTTTTTTATGTTTTTTGTTTTACTCTTTTGGAGAATAGCCAAAAGGGTATTATTCTGTTATGCTTAACAGAACAATAACTGTCCTGTGCATTTTTAACAGAGCTTTCACATATATTATCTCATTTGAACTCATTTTATTTACAACCACCTCCTTGCTCTGTCCTTTCATCTAGCTTCCAGAGAGTATCTTGTCATTGCTGTATCTTTATAATTGCCTCCCAGTTGCTTTTCAGATTCTCTCCATATTGCCTGAAATTGTCTTGACCTGGCCATGACCACATCCTATGTAACTGCTAACTCCAATGGTCTTTTCTTTGTTCTCATCAAATCCAAACTCTCAGTAGCATTTAGTTCTTTTGAGCTGCACCCTGGCTTCATGAAACTCAGCTCTGGAACATTCTTCTGCATCACTCTTTGCCAGTCTCCTTTGTGCATTCTTTCTTCCGTGCCCCTTGGAAATTCTTGTTCTTGAGGGCTTACTCTTGGCACTCTTTTCTTACTGTGTGCTTTCTCACTAAGCTATCCCAATACTGAAGTATTGTGGCTTCAGTTACCATTCTAGGTGCCCAAGATTAAATCCAATTCAGACTTTTCAGTCCCTCTCTTCAAGCTATACATTCCTACTTCTAAAGATTTACTAGGCTTTGCTACAAAGATGGGCTGCTGGCACCTCAAACTCAACATGTCCCAAACAACATTACATTCTCTTAAGCCTCTTGTATTCCTTTTCCTGTTAATGATCCCACAATTAGCCCAATTGTCTAAGTCAGAATCCTTTACTCCCCTCCTTCCTCCACCCCAACATTGAATCAAACATTGTCTTCTCTATTCCTTCTAAATATTGCCCAAATTTGTCTTCTCTCCACAGTAACTACCACTGTCTTAACTTTGTGTGATACCAACAAATAGCTTCCTACCTGTTTTAGCTGTTCTTTGTCTCTGCTTTCCTCAGCTCATCCCCATACTACTATTAGGGTTAGCTTTCTAAACACAGATAGGAGTTCAGGATTTCTTTTTCTTTTCTTTTTTCTTTCTTTTCTTTTTTTTTCTTTTTGAGATGGAGTCTCACTCTGTCACCCAGGCTGTAGTGCACTGGCTTGATCTCGGATCACTGCAACCTCTGCCTCCTGGGTTCAAGCAATTCTACTGCCTCAGCCTCCCGAGTGGCTCGGACTACAGGTGTGCGCCACCACAACTGGCTAATTTTTGTATTTTTAGTAGAGTTGGAGTTTCATTATGTGTTGGCCAGGCTGGTCTTGAACTCCTGACCTCAGGCGATCTGCCCGCCTCAACCTCCCAAAGTGCTGGGATTTAATTTGATGCAAGTATAATCATCATTCCCATTTTAAAGATATGAAAACAGAGGCATAGAGCCTTGCCAGTAGTAACACAGCTAGGACTGAGTTAACACTGAGCCAGGACTGCAACCTAGTTCTTAAGACTATTCTGGCTTCTTTCCATGCTGCCAGAAGAGGACTACCAGCTTAAAGGAACACACCAGTCACACATTTCCTGTAAGACAGGAAGTCTTCCAAATGCATTGAATTAAGCCTGCTGTCTGATCCTTGCTGTTGCAGTGACCTGGAGTACTGGAATCCCCCTACTGATTGAAGCAAGCAGCTACAGTCCTAGAAACATAACGACAACAGGTTTTATACGTAAAACACATTAACTAAGAAACGATATCATTTATCAATTAAATTTTAAACTGGCACTACAACAACCCATTCAGGTGCAATCTCCTAGCTTTCTTGCAATCTTGGGACCCTCACCTGCTGCTATGCAAACAGATATAGGGTCACTCCCCCAAAGCTGAACATGGATGGCCTGGGGATTACAGGGTTTGGTTTTATGTGCTGCTACCTTCTTCCCTTCAATGGAGTTGCCAAAATAACCAGATGTTATTAGCCAGATATGTCTGGAAAGAGGCCAATCAGTGATGTGGAAAATAGAAGAAAGTGTTAGGATTGAAAAGTGTTAGACGAAAAATTAAAACTCTTTACGTGCCTTGAGGCTGATGAAAAACTTTGCCAAACTGCTAGGACTGTAAGGCTGACTGTTCCTAGAATGGAAACACTGTAGGAGGGGCTCACAAGTCAGGAGGGGCTCACAAGTCCATGGCCAGATGTTTGCTTCTATTTATATTTTACTACTTTTGTTTCGGGACAAATTTAGGGTAACTGGTAACTGATAATATTTTGAGGTTTTGTTGTTAATATTCTGCTGTATTTTATCAGACTATAAATAGGCCTGTTTAGAAGATTTGCTGCATTTTGGACTGTGTTTGTCTTACATTCAATTAAAATTTTCCCCTGGAGATCTGGCTCCAATTAGATAATAGAAGTTATCAAGAAACTGGGTTTTTTTTGATGATCGCTTTTAAACAAACTTTGCTGGAATGTGTCTGTTAGCTTTTGCAAGAAACATCTGAAATTTTTAATAGAAGCTTTAGAATTCCTTTATTGAAAAATGCTTGTTGATCAATATTTGCAAATCATATATCTGATAAGGAAACTGTATCTAGAATATATAAGAACCCTTACAACTCAATAATAGAAAGACAAACAGAACAATTTTAAAATGTACAAATAATTTGAATAGACATTTTCTCAAAGAAGATATATAAATGACTAAAGAGAACATGAAATGATGCTCAGCATCCTTAGTCATCAGGGAAAAGAAAATCAAAACCATAGTGATACACCACTTCACATCCATTAGGATAGCTATAACCACATGATCAGACAATAAGAAGTGTTAGCAGGGGTGTGGAGCAATTGAAAACCCCATATATTTTTGGTGAGAATGTAAAATTGTGCTGCTACTGTGGAAAGCAGGCTGGCAGTTCCTTAAATAGTTAAACGCAGAGTTATAAGATAACCCAATAATTCTACTTCTGGGAATATACCCAAAGCAATTCAAAGCAGAGACTCAAACAAATATTTGTACACCACTGTTCAGAGCAGCATTATATACAATAAGCAAAAGTTGGAAACAATCCAAGTGTTCATCTACTGATAAATGGATAAAATAATATGGCATATTCACACAATGGAATATTATTTGGCCATAAAAAGGAATAAAGTACTGATTCATATTACTTAAAAAAAACTTTTAGTTCGGGGTACCTGTGCAGGTTTGTTATATAGGAAAATTACATGTCACATGGGTTTAACGTACAGATTATTTCATTGCCAGGTAATACGTATGGTACCTCATAGGTAGTTTTCCAATTCTCACCCTCCTCGCACTCTATCTTCAAGGAGACCCTGGTGTCTATTGTTCCCTTTTCTGTATCCACATGTACTCACTGTTTAGCTCTCACTTGTAAGTGAGAATATGAGGTATTTGGTTTTCTGTTCCTGCATTAGTTCACTTAGTGTAATGGCCTCCAGCCCCATCCATGTTGCTGCAAAGGATATGACCTCATTCTTTTTTATAGCTGCATAGTATTCCATGGTGTATATGTGCCAAATTTTCTTTATCCAATCCACTGTTGATGGGCACTTACGTTGATTCCATGTCTTTGCTATTGTGAATAGTGCTGTGATTAACATAATGTATGCATGTGTCTTTATGGTAGAATAATTTATAACCTGCTCGGTATATACCCAGTAATGGGATCGTTGGGTCGAATGATAGTTCTGTTGTAAGTACTTTGAAAAATATCCAAACTGCTATCTAGTTTTCTGCTATCCAGAAATTTCCAACTGCTACTTACAGTGTCTGAATTAATTTACATTCCCACCAGTAGTGTATAAGCATTTCCTTTTCTCTGCAACCTTGCCAGCATCTGTTATCTTTTTGAATTTTTAATAATAGCCATTCTGACCAGTGTGAGATGTTATCTCATTGTGATTTTTGACTTGCATTTCTTCACTGATCAGTGACGTTGAACATTTTTTCATATGCTTCTTGGCCACATGTGCATCTTCTTTTGAAAAGTGCAACAACATGGATAAGCCTTGAAAACATTACGTAAGTGAAAAGCCAGACACAAAAGACCACATATTCTATCTCTATGAAATGTCCAAAACCGGCAAATTTATAGAGAGAAGGTAAATTAATGGTTGCTAAGGCTTGGGGAAGTGGGAGGGTAATTGTGGGGTGATAGCTAAAGAGTATGGAGTTCATTTTTGAGGTAATGAAAATATTCCAAAACTGATTGTGATGATTGCTGAACAATTCTGTGAATATACTAAAAACCATTACAATTAACGGGTGAATTATATGGTATGTGAATTACTTCTCAACAAAATTGTTACAAAGAAAATATTGCTGGACATGTTCTTTGTGCCTTGTGCTGTATCAGGTGCTGGGGACAGGGGTGCAGATATAACTAAGAGTCAGAAGCTCCCAAGAAGCTTATGATTTAAGGGGGCAAATAGGAAAGAAAGCAACTATCAAGATAGGGTAAAAAAAAAAAAAAGGTGCTATAATAGAGCTTGGTGCTTCTAGCAGAATTAATGAATAGATATGACTGATGCGTTTAAGAAATGCTTCAGCTAGGAGGCAGAATTTAATCTGGATCTTGAAGTGTGAATGTGAATTCAATTCAATAAACAAAGCCTGAAGATATTTTTGGGGGCAAGGTTGGGGAAGAAGGTCATTCACAGTTGAGGGATCCGAGCAAGGATGGAATGAAGGCTACAAAGAAATGGAAGCCTGAAGTCATCGGTGCAACCAAGGAGCAGCCAAGAATTGGATGGTGCATAAGGATTGTGGAGGGGTGCTGTGAGAGGTAAATCTGGAAAGGTAACCTGGGGTCAGATTTTTGAGGGCTTTGAATTTCCTGGAGCTTGGAACATTCCCTGAAGTAGGACTGCATTTCATAGAACAATAATGTGGTAAAGTTCTCAGTAGGAATCCTAAGGTGGTATCTATGACTCTGCTACCTCCAGGCTGTGACCGTGGGTGAGTCACCTAACCTCTCTGGACCTCAGTTTCCTTAACCTGAAAATGAAGATGAACATCCTATCCACAACGTTGTAGTAATGATCAAATGAAAGGAGAATGTGGGAGACACTGTAGGCTGAATAACGCAGCATCTGTTCTCAGCCTGCTTCTCCCTTGCCTGCATCTATAACAGAAGTTTGAAAACCCAAATACCTGCTCAGCTTCCTTTGGAGCTCAAGGTGGCCACATGACAGTGACATACTTATGGCTAATGATACATAAACAAAAGACTGCTAAGGGGCTTCTAGCAGAATTTTTCTTTCCTGAAGAAAAGACACAGGCATTGCTAATGCTGTCTGCTTTTCCCTAGTTTCTGCCTTGAATGCAGACATGATACCTGGGGCTCTAATAGGCATCTTGCAGCTGAATTACTGGCAACAATGAAGGTGAAAAGCCAACACATTAAGGGTGGGTGGCAGTACGGAGACTGTAAGATGGTCTGGTCTCTTGATGGCCACAATGAATGAATGCCAGCAACCACCTACCTCTGGACTTATGTAAGAAAAATAGCCTTCTGTTTGTATGAGCCATTGTTGCTGGAGGTTCTCTTACCTGAAGCCAAAAAGTGTTCTCCACTGATACAGAGTGTATGAAGAAACTTTATAAGCCAAACAATTATTTTAAAAAATAAAGAATGATTTCTAGAAAAGGAGAAATATATGACTTGAGTTATATTTTGATAGCAGGCTAAAAATAAATTGGTGAATTGTAGGAGGGAATGTTAGTGAGGTGGTGGTGACAAGAATGAAGACAATAAACAATGGAAGTGCAGTGGCAGTGAGGATGGAGACAAAAGGACAGATGCCAGAGAGAACATGGAGGACCAGACAACTGATCGGACATCAGAAAGGGTGCAGAAATGGGAGGGTTTGAAAATGCTTTGAAAGATTTTAGCCCTGGTGACCGAAGGGATGGTGGAACTGTAAACCTACATTCCTAATAAGGGAATGAGTATAACTTTAAAGAGAACGATAATTAGTTCACTTTTGGACATATTGACTTTGAATTGCCTGCAACACACTTAAGAGAGGTCCTGCAGGCAGTTGAAAATCTGGGAATTAAAGAACAGATGGAGATATGCATTTGGATGTCTTCAGTGTACAAGTGGCAGCTAAAGCCATAGACGTGGGTGGTATCACTCATGAGGAGTAGGGATGGTATAGGAGAAAATGGCAAGAGATGGAAACTTGTGTGTGTAGGGGATGTCTACGTTTAAGTATTAGGTGAAAATGAAGAGTCAGTAGAGAAGAGACTAAAAAGAAACTTTCTATGATTTAAAAATATTTATTGAATGTCTACTATGTGCTAGACACTGGGCTCAAGACTGAGTAGTCAGAAAAGCAGGAAGAGACCCAGAAGTATGTGAAGCTGTGGAGGGTGTGGAGCAGGAATGGCCCTGGTCAACAGTGTCAAATGCTGAAGAAAAGTCAAGTGGGATGAGAAATGAGGAGCTCCTTTCCTTGGCCACACTCATCTAAATTCCTTTAACAGGAGTTTGTTGTTAACTGTAATAGCCTGTCTGGAAGACAAATGCTAAATTAATTTGGGAACTGACTTCTAAAACTCTCAAGTGGCCTAAATCATTTAAAAGAGGTTCAAATTCTATTATGTGAGATTGAATTGGTTTCTGCAGGTGGTCGTGCAACATTCTCCCCTAGAGATCTCTATGTCACATATGGTTTCTGTCCAGTTCCTCCTAGGAGCAAGAATAGTGGTGATGTGAGAGCAGAGCAACTTCATCAAGTCGCTCTGATGCCTTATTCTGTGAATGTAAATTGGAGCTCCTTGATTTGAACTCTCATAGACCTTAGTGCCTATGCTGTGCAATATACACTTGATTAATATGATCTTTTCCTTACTTGTGTCATGGGTGTTAGGCTTGCCTCTCTAAATACACTGAAAGTCCCTTAAGGGTAGAGATTATGTCTTTTGGTTCTCTCCCATTTCCTACAGGGCTGGACAGAATAGGCATTAAATAAATATTTGATTATGTCATAGGACTATAGTCAAAGTGGTTTTATAGAACACCAGTGTGCATTTTATAAAATGTACATTTTTAAAAATTAATGTTATTTTAAATCCCAATATAAAAAAATCTAGCTATATAATTTTATTGATACAGGGTATAGTTTGGAAGAGTATAAAGAAAGTGCATGAGTGAACTAGCTGGCATGGATTTCATCTTGGGCTGGACGAGTAAGCAAAAAAGAAACAGATCTGGCTTGTATGAAACTCAGTATCACTTGGCAGCAATCTCCCAGCTCTCTGTGGGGAAGCCTGGATTAATGCCAACAGGATGAAGGGTATTTCAGGAATCCACTGCAATGTTTAAAGATCTGTGCTTGGGATCTTTATGGGCCCAGTCAACAACAACAGGTGCATTAGAACTTTTTTCATAAGTTAATTCACTAAACGTTTATTGAGCTTATATCGCAAGCAGGTACATGTATCCAGCCATTAAATATTGCAGCTCCTCCAGTGTTCAATTCTTGGATATTCGCCTTTTCTTACTCTACACTTTCTCTTTAGATGATTTCATTTTCAGCCTCTGCTTCAACCACCACCACCCATAGGCAGATGACTCACATGTTTGTATCTTCAGATTGGAACTCTTCTCTGAGATCTAGACCTATGTGTCTAGCTGCCAGCTTGGTAGCTCCTGTTGGATGGCTTCCAGAAATTACAAATGAAACAGGTCTTAAAAAGAGCTCATGCTCTTCTCTTTCTTTCCACCATCGCCTTCAACCAAACCTGGCCTTCTTCCAGTGTTCTCCATCTCAGCCGATGACACTTTCATCTATCTTGTTCCATTAGCCAGAAACGTGGCACTCACCATTGACACATCCCACTTCTTCACCCTCATATCCAGTCTCTTAGGAAGTCCCTACCATCACTTCCACCTGCAAAATATAGCCATATCTGCACACTTTTCCCTATTGCCACTGCCACAACTCTAGTCTCAGACAAAATCAGTTCTCACCTGGCTTAGACAATTGCAGCTTTCTTAATTGGCCTCTTTACTCCCATTTTTCTCTCCTTCTAGTTTGATCTCCACCCCATAGGAAGAGTGATTGCTTTGATATACACATCACATCATGGCACCCTATTGCATGAAATTTTTCAATGACATACATACCCTTTTTCTTAGAATAAAGAATAAGATAGCTTATAAAGTCTGGAATGATTCCCTAAGTTTCTAACTTGGACTTTCATTTAAGGCATAGTTTTGCAAGTGAACACAAATAGAATTTTGAAAGCAAACTTACAAATCTTTAGAATTACAATATATTTGGAAATTAGAGTGTTAATTTTCCCGATAATTTAAACTTGCTCCTTTAACCACTATATTCCATATTTATGTCTTTACTACACTGAACAAAAGTTAACCTTTTTATGATGATTTGGTGATTCTGGCTCCTCTCTTGCTGCTAACTTTACTTGTCAGTGTGTCAGCCACAAGCATCCCCCTTCTTGTCTCCTTTTAAATGTATTTTTGAATGAAGTGTATATATATGTGAGCCTGCTTACCTAATTGTGGAGGTTGACTGGGAAAGTCTGAAATTCGTAGGGTAAGCCATCAGGAGGAGCAGGCTAAACATTCTGGGGCAGAAACTGCCCCTGTGGTCAATAGACAGAATTTCTTCTTCCTCAGAGAAACCTTAGTTTTGCTATTAAGGCTTCTTCAGCTGATTGGATATGACCCACCCACATGATCAAAGATAGTGTCCTTTACTTAAAGTCAATTGACTGTAGATGTTAATCACATCTACAATAGACCTTCACAGCAACACCTAGGTTAGTGTTTTATGGAGTAAAAATAGGAATGCTAGCCTAGCCATGTTGACACATAAAACTGACCATCACAGTTGAGAAGTCAATATTTATAGTTGATACACATTCTCATCCACAGGCTGGAAAGAAGCTTTAGATGGCTATGGCACTCAATGCTCATAGGCTTTCTCATTTCTTTCTGGGTTATACAGCCTTGTTCCAGCAGTTAAAGCTGCTGGAAGCCTAATCTCCAGATATCTGAAGTGGTTCTATATGATACTTGGACTTCACATATTATATTTAATTTTGAAACAAAAAATAGTTAATGAATTATTTGACAAATACAATTTTAAATATGTAGATGATATGAAAAGGGCTGCAGGTCCTCAATTTAGATGGGGCCTAAAATGTACAACAAAGAATGCTTAGGACAAAAGGGACAAGAACAGGATATCCAGGAGAGAGGAGAAAATGCTGGAATTGGACTAAGGAGAACCTTAATACTAGGATGGGGTTACAGTGTTTATAGGAAATATTATGAGAAGTAATCCATCTTTTGAGTTTTAGGTATTTACACATATCATCATGAAGAAAGCACTGTACATGAATCTATGAATTTAGGCATGATCACATGCTATTACAGAAATATTAATAATAATAATAATCATTTCTTTCTCTGACAAGATTTTGTGAAGGTAAGAGTAAACATCATGCCATGATCCTGAGGCCAGAATCCCTTCTTAAGTTATACTGTAGATGGAAAGGAGGCCTCAGCTGAGTAGGCAAAAGTTACTAACATAAAATTAAATTAACGATATGTTGATGTTTGTTTGGAAAATACAATATGGTCTAGAAATGTATGAGCTTCTTGCTACCAGTAAAACTGATGACTAAATTGTGTTAGGAAGACGTTTTGTTGGGGATAATGGTATGTGTTGGTGGGGAGATAGTAGAGAAGAGAAGAAAATATAGTAAATTTGAGGCGTATATCTCTAAGCATCTCAGAAAAGATGAGACTTTAAAGGTAAACAGTGCTCTATTCCGACAGCACAAAAAGCCTAATCCAGAGGCACCTCTGAGTCAGGCTGTGGGTTGCTGGGACCGAGGGATGAATGTGGAGTTCAGATTTAAAGGCTCTTGCTTCCCCAGTGCCCAAGAGAAATGGTATTGGCCTATAACTGGGAGCAAGGATGGACTAGAAAGTGAAACAAGGGGAGATGATTTCGAGTCAAATCTAAAATTTACATAGCTTACATGTAGTTTGTGCTTCAGGATTTCCTCAGAGAGTCCAGCCCCCGTTTTCAAACTCCCAAATCATAAATATTCCTTCCAGTTTCTCCTATGGTGCTACCACCTGTGAGTCTCTTTTCCTTCCTATGCCGTTTGGCATCCCTCTTCCTCATTGGCCATCCATTGGTAGCATAGATGATTGACCTATACACTCATCTCCAGGCCCCATAAACATTGCTTTTTTCCCCTCCCTCTCTATAGGAAGAACAGCGGCATTGTTCTCCTGATTTTCCCTTCCTCTAAATTTCCCCCTTTGCGGTCAATATCTTCATTTCAGTTCTTTCCCTTCCTAGGTTCCAAGGAATGTGGCTCCCCATCTTTGGGGATGAAGTTGCAGGATGTGGTGGAAATAGCACTCGACTTTGACTGAGACTCTCTTGGATTTGTGTCCTAGCTCAATCTCTCTGAGTTCTGGTTTCCTTGTCTGTAAAATGTGAATAGTAATACCTGCCTGACCTACCTCAAAGTGTTTTTGAGAGTAGCAAAATCAAGCCGAGTTAATGGAGAAGAAAAGACTTTGTCAACTCTAAACACGTATATTCCCAGATCCTAAGTGGAGAAAGAAAAACACAGAGCCCAAGACAAAGACACACTGAGAAACCCAGAAACTAGGAGGAAGACAGTAAACATAATGGATTAAGAAATTTTGCTTTGAGGCTTGGGGCAATTTTTTTTTTGTTGTTTCTGAGTGAAAGCAATGTTCTTTTGTGAGCTGAAAGAAATCCTGATCAAGGCTAGGTAAGAGCAGTACCAGTGATGCATCTGTATCCATAAGCTTTGAAGTAAAATTAGACGTTAAAAAAAAACCCCAAGACTGCCCTCGATCTCTAAAGGCCTGGAAAACGACCTAAAGTCACCTCTAGCGTCTCCACAGAAGTCTATGTCTACCTGCTTATTTTTCTTAATTAAATCTGATTTACCTTAAGTAGCAGTCTTGAAGATAAACAAACAACACTTACACAGGTATATACAGCACGTTGTTTACGAGTATTAGAACACCATAGAGAAGTGGTGCATATGTACTTTTAAGGTATTTAAATATGCCATTTTGAATTACACTTTTTGTTGTATAATATAAAAGTGGCTCCACGGTCACTTTTGTTTTTCAAAACTAATTTTTCAAAACTTGCAAACCTAAGGTATTTTGGGCATATTATGGGTTACGTAGGGTTTTGTGGGTTATGTCTTGGATCCTAACCAGGGAGACAGCACGGCAGTAATAGAACATAAAATTAGGAGTGAGAACATGGGTTAGGTCATACCTCTGTCACTTAATTGTTGTGCAGCCTTCATTTCTGTGAAGCTCAGTATTCGCTTCTATAAAATGGAGATTAGACCTATCTTTCTGGGTTGTGGTAATGATTAGAAATCATATATATTTAGTTTCCTATTTCTGCCATAACAAATTACCTCAAACTTAGTGTCTAAAAAGAATACAAATTTATTCTCTTACGATTCTGTAGAAGTCCAACCTGGGCCTCACTGGACTAAAAATCAAGATGTTGACACGGTTGTGTTCCATTTTTGAGACTTTAAGGGCAAATCTGTTTCTTTGCATTTTTTCAGCTTCTGAAGGCTTCCTGCGTTCCTTAGCACTTTTCACTCTCTTCAAAGCTAGCAAGGTTGCATCTTTTTGGCCATTCTTTCATAGCCACATCTCCCTTTGACTTTTTTCTGCCTCCCTCTTCTACTTTTAAGGACCCTCGTGGTTACACTGGATCTACCTAGATAATCCAGGATAATCCCCCCATTTAAAGACCAGTTTATTAGCAATGTGAATTCCATCTGCAACATAATTCCCCCTTTCCATGTAACCTAACATATTCACAGGTTCTGAGGATGAGAAGGTAGACATTTTTGCACCCATTTGCAGAGGGAGGGGGCTTCTACAATGACTTGGAAAAGAATGTAGACATCTTTGGGGGGTCATTATTCTGCCCACCACCACCCCTCTATACACACATACACTAAACTTTTTAAAATTTTTGAACAATTTTCAATTTGGAGAAAATTTGTAAAGATAATACAGAGAGCTCCCATATGTCGCTTACCCATTTTCTCCTAATGTTGGCATCTTATTACCATGGCACATTTGTCACAATTAAGAAACCAATACTGATATATTACTATTAACCAAACTGCAGACTTTATTAGGATTTTGTCAGTTTTTCTACTGATGTTGTTTCTGTGTTCCAGGATCCAATCTAGGATACCACGTTGTATTTATAGAGTTATTACTATTAATAGCAATCTTATTACTTCTATGACAAAGTATATTCCTAATTCCAAGCAACTGATTTAATTCATCTTAAAATATCCCATAGAGACAAAATAGAAAAAACATACTGTGTACTTTAAACATTCTTTATTCCCCTTTCCTCCCTTAAATGTATTTATTAAGCACCTACTGTGATACAATTGCTCTTCTAGGCCCTGAGGATACAGAAGTGAATGAAACAGACAAACATCCCTGCCCTCAAGTAGTTACATTTTATTGGGGGGAAAAGAATGGAGTTGTGAAGGGAACCGACAATAAACAAGACAAGTAAGTAGAATATACAGTTTGTATCATGGGGATAAATGAAATGAAGAAAAATAAAGCAGTTAAATGAAATAAAGAAAAATAAAAGGGAGAGAGACAGAGAATGCTGGGTGTGTGTGGAGCAATTTAAAATAGTGTAGTCAGGGATCCAAAGCCTGCAAGAGATGAGGAAGTGAGCCACAGCTATCTGGCGGAAGATCACTCTAGGCAGAGAACACAGCTGGGACAAATCCCCTAAGACTCCCTAATAGGTTGGAGAAAGAACAAAGAGGCCAAGGCTGGTGGAACAGAGTGAATGAAGTTAGAGAGGTAATGAAAGGTGGTGCCCAATTATATACAGCCTTACAAGTCATTGCAATGACTTTGGTTTTGACTTGATGGAGATGGGAAGTTATTGGAAAGTTTTGAGCAGAAGTGTGACATGGTCTTATTTTGCATTTTAAGAAAATCAATTCTGGATGCTGTGTTCAAAATAAACAGTAATGGGGTAAGTGTTCAGGGAAACCTGTTGGGAGGCTATTGCAATAATCCAGGCAAAAGATGATAGTGGTGTCAACCAAGGTGGTAGTAGGGAAGGCAGTGGGAAGGGGTTGGATTCTAGTTGTATTTTGGAAGAAAGTTAACAGAACTTACTGATAAATTAGCTGTGAAGTATGTGAGAGAGAAAGGTATCAAAAGTTATATCAAGATTTTGGGCCTGAGTAACCAGAAGGATGGAGATGCCACTTACTGACATGGTGAGACCACAGGAGGAACAGGTTTTAACAGTGGGCATGGGTAGAGGAGCTATACTATAAGATGGGTTTTGTACATGTCAAATATATATGCCAGTTGATCTCTAAAGTAGGCAGTTGGATACATGAGTGTGAAGTTCAGGGAAGGGATCTGGGCTGGAGATATAACCTTAGGAGTTGCCTGTGGTATTTAAAAGCCACGAGACTGGATGAGATCGCTAAGTAAGTGAATGTAGAGAGAGAATACAGGACCAAGAAATGAGCCCCAGGGAATTAAAATATATTGAAAGATGAGGGAGGTGAGGATGAAGAAGCAGTGGAGACTGAGAAGGAGAGGCCAGTGAGGTGAAAGAGGACCAGGAGAGAGTGGAATCCTGGAGGCCGATTGAAGTAAGTATTTCCAGAAGGAAGAAGTGATAATACAGTGTCAAATGCTACTGCTGAGTCAAGTACAATGAAGATTGAGAAGTGACTGTTGGAATCAGCAAGGTGGAGGTCATTGCTGATCTTGACAAGGGCAATTTCAGGGAAATGGTGGAGGAGAAAGCTTGATTAAGATGAATTTAAGAAAGGCTTGGTGGAGAGGAATTGAAGATGATTATGGGCAATACCTTTGTGGAGTTTTTTATAAACAGAAAGAGAAATGAGTAGTAATTGGAGGGCAATCCAAGATTAAAAGCGTAGTTTAAAATGGGAGAAATAACAGCATGTTTGTATGCAGATGGAATTATCCAGTAAAGATGGAAAAATTGATGATATAGAAGAGAGACAAGAGAATTGCTGGAAAACTGTTCTGAAGTTGGTAAAATGGGATGGGTTTGAGTGCACAAGTCAAGAATTGGCCTTAGTTAGGGGCACAGACCCCTCATCTATGGTAACAGGAGGGAGGCCAGTGTGTGCACACAGATGGAGGTCAGTTGCTGATGGGAGTATGGGCAACAACTTCTCAGCTGATTGCTTCTACTTTCCAGATAAATAAACAGGGTCATCTGATAAGAACGAAGATGAGAGAGGTGCTGGAGGTTGAGGAAGAAGGTAAGGTACTATTTGTTTAGAAGAGTGAGAGAATAAATGAATTAGTAAATGTAATAAAATTACTGAATATCATTAAGGGACCAATTGAGGATAGTGGTCATGAATTTAAAGTGAGACCAGTAGGTACATAGTATGTTTTCCCCAGGCACATTTAGCTGCACAGGTGCAGGTTCAGAGGAGGTAGAAAATTTGATTAAAATAGAGTGGAGACGTTTCCAGAGGGGTATGATGAAACAAGGCAAGGGGCAAGGGAGTCATTGGTATATACAAGAGAGAAATTATAATGATGGGTCATGGAAGTGAAGCTGTGTAATGAAGAAAGTGAAATGAAGAAAGTGAAAAGGTGATAGGCTCAATGAATTATAGGTCCTGATGAGAGTGAGGGATTGCTGAAGATAGGGCAGTAGATGGAGTCAGTGGAAAAATAAGAAGTAGGGTGGGATAGTGGGATGCATAAAATTCAGATAAAGGAAGGAATGCAGTTACTGGTAATGATCAGGTCTAGGATATGGCCATGGGAGTGAGCAGCTGAAGTTGGGGAGTGGGGAACAGACAATGCCACTCAAAGAGGTCAAGGAACTGAAAGTCCAGGGCACAGGTAGGATTCTCTATGTGTACTATTGAAATGACCAAGAATTAAGGCAGATGTAGTGTTGGAGAAAGTGAAAGCATGCCAAGAGCTAAAATACTCAGGAGGTCAGGGGTCTGTGGATGACTGCAAAAAGGAGGGACTAGTAAGTGGTCTGGTCTGATGGCATGAGATCAAAATGAGGGTGTTTTAGTGGAGAAAAGAAGAATGGTCTGGAAATGGCAATGGAAAAAAAGAAGGCCACCTACCCCACTTTCATATCTAGCAGTATGAGGGTTTAACAGCCACCACTTAAGAAAGCAACAAGGGAAAGGGTATTGTTCCTAGAGGAGAACTGAATTTCAGTTAGAGCAAGAAAGAGAAAGAAATTTTCAGAGAATAGACTAAGATTATAGGGAAAACAGTTTAGGCAAAGAGAAGGGGACATTGATATAAAAATATTGGGTTCATTGGGTGGTGGCAGGGGAATATTATCTGTGTGTCTTAGGCTATGTTTCACATCATACAGTTTTCTTAGAGATTTGAAAAAGGAGAGCTGCAGAGTAACACATAGTCAGTGTGTCTCTAGCAGTGGCCAAGAGAGGGAACCCTGATCAGCCAACGTAAGTCCTGGGATCTGCGAAGAAGGTCCGTCACTGCAGCAGAGAAGCAGGACTCATCAGACTGCCATAGCTGGGCAACGATCCTTTGAAGCCATTTAACAACTCTAGTCCTGATTTCTGCACTCTCCAAACAACCTTTGGACTTTAATTTGGTTTTCTAAGTTATCTTTTCTTCTGGCAGAGAATGTGCTGGCTGGCTGGCAGTTCCATTTCCCAGTGTAAATTAATCAATTGGCTTCCCATTTAATCAGTTGGTCTCCTGTAAATTTGGTTAGCATGAGTCAGTCCCCTGAAGCCTGATCACCTCTGCGTGAATGCCATAAAAATTAATTTCTGAATTTGTTAAGCTGAGGACCAGACACTGGCACTCATGATGACCCCAGTAATGTAGCCCAGCCTGAAGCAACTGTGTCTGCTTTCCCCACAGATTTACCTTAATTCTATTCTACTAAGAATGTGTCAAAAAGAGAGTGAGGCAAATGCCCTGTAGTTTAAACAACAAAAAAAACTGCTTGCATCACATTATTTATTCTTATGCAAATATGATATGAAGCTCAATGGAACAATGTGCCTTGGCAACTATTTTGGTGAAGTTCACATGCCTTTTCCTCATTTCCTGAAGAACACTGGCTAAGGCAGCAAGATATCTTGCTGGCTTAACTTCAGAGAAGTAAAGCCCAGGTAGGTAAGATAATCAGTGCAGTGATGGATTAGAATTCTCAATCCACAAATGTGTGGACCCATGTTCTGAAAAGAAGTGTTCCTGATTTGAAACACAACATGAGAACTAGCTAAGTCCCACCAATTGTTATAATTTGCATTAATGAATATTTTGATCCTTTTGGGCCTAATGTCCAGAGTACTGTGATTAAGACATCTTGCCTTCTTTCCTTGTAAACAGACTGGCTTTATTCATTATCTGAAGCATCAAAATTCAAAAAGTTAACAGACTCAGACACTTCGGTTTCTCATAGTAATAAGGAAAGATGGTTATTTTTTTCTTTTAACTCCCTCCTCCCCGTGTGTGTGTGTGTGTGTGTGTGTGTAGAGCTTACATTGTTGTTGGGTTAAATATGAAATCATGAGGAAAAAGAGAAGCAAAATAAAGCAATAATGCTGGGGCCAAAATGAGGCTGAGTAGGAAAGAAATAACAGAAAGGAAACACCTATGATTCTTTCCCAAACGTCCATTAGTTGGTGATGAAATTCAGGTCAAGGAAAAAAGGGCTATAAATGCTATTGGGTTTGTTTGACCAAAACAAGTATTAATGGTAATAGCTAGAAAAGAGGTCATCAAATGATGGTCTGCAAGACAAGTCCATCTCATTACCTAATTTTGAATGGACAACAAGCTGAAATCATTTTTTTATGTTTTTAAATGATTGAAACAAATGAAAGGAAGAACAATATTTCATGGCACTTGAAAATTACATGAAATTCGACTTTTAGTGTCCATAAGTAAAGTTTTATTGGAATACAGTCACATCCATTTATGTACAAATAGTCTATGGCTGCCTTCACACTACAATGTCAGTAATTGCAACAGAGGCCATAAGGCCCACAAAACCATAAATTTGAATATCTGGCCCTTTGGTTTTTATTAGATGGCAACTGTTTATCAGCTCACATTATTATACCCAAAATTTAAAGTGATTTGGGGAGAGATTAATGGATATTTAGGTATCTTTTCTATTAATTTATTCTTCAATAAAAATCTTTACCAGTGAATTTAACCTCAAGTATTTACTCCACAACTTCTATTGTCTCTATCCCCAAAGAAGTCACAGAGGTGGAGCACCAGATAATAATTTGGAAGTTGAAATACAGAATTAAAAATATATCACTTGGTACTCTAGTTTTTGGTTCTGTCCAGTAATGTGACCATTAAATATCTATCTAGAGCAGAGTTGGGTAATAGAAAGAGTTAAGAACCTGTTACAATATTGAATCCACAATCAGATAATAGGAAAGTGTCTTTGGATATTAAAAATCTGGCTACTAAAATTAAAAGTTCAGCACAATGGTTGAATGATAGAATGGATGTGGCTAAAGAAGGAATTAGTTATTGGAAACTTAGGTAGAGGAAATTTCCCAAAATATTAAACCAAAAGACAAAGAGATGTAAAGTATCAGAGAAAAATTGTGGCGTGGAGAATCAACCCAGCTTCATGAAGTTATCAGTGCTCAGGCTCCTTTTATCTTTCTGTTGCAACCATTTTCAAGATATGACTTCCATCCTCAGTTACCTCACAGCTCAAGGTAGCTCCTGGGGCTCCAGCCATCTTATCCAAGTTCCAGGTAGTCAAATAAAGGAAGTGAGAGGAAGAGTAAAATGGACACCTCTCCTAGTTTTGTCAGTTCTCCTTAAGGAGGCTTCCTAGAACTCCTACATAGTATTTATTTTAACTTAACTGGCTAGAACTTGATCAGGTGGCCACACTTGTCCAAAGAAAGACTAAAAAGTATTATGTTTATTCAAGGCAGTAGTGTACTCTGCTAAAAATTGAGGTTTAGTTCGTTAGGAAAAAGGGAAAACTGGACTTGGAATAGGCAATTAGCAGTCTCTTCCATAAATCCTGTTCTTAGGCAAACTGGTATTCAAGGATGAGGGCAAATACATATTAATAAATTTTAGTATTCGTGGACCCGCTCTAAAATACTCAAGGGCATACTAAAACTAAAAAGTAATATAATAAAGAGAGACATAACGTACAAGAAACAAGTGGTGTGTTGGTAAATGTTTAACAACCAACTCTGGGGGGAAAAGCTCTGATTTGTATCATGAAAATCACCCCCAACATGGCTGACATCAAGCTACCAGCATGATTTCACTGAACACAAAGTTGAAAAGAGATGCTAACAATTGGCTCTTGTGATAAAAAAAAAAAACGGTTTTAAAAAAGCATGATAAGGAATAACAAAAGATGGGAAGGATAAGTTCAAATATATCAATAATTCCAATAAATGTGAACAAATTAAATTCCACTATTATTTTCAGATTGTGTTCAAATACTTAACATGTGCTGTTTATAAGTGACACATACCTAAAATAAAATGATAAAGAAAGTTTGATGGCTAAGACTTGGGAAAAATACAAGAGAAATACTATTTGGAATGGAATGAAAATAAAGGAACTATACATTAAAATCTTTGCTGGGTGGCTAAAACAGTACAGAAGAAAATGAAAGCTTTATGTGCTTATAAAAAATCCTGAAAATTAATGGAATAAGTATCCAACTCAAGATGTTAGGAGAATAATGGTAAAATACACCCAAGAAACGTAGATGGAAGGAATTCATAATGATATAAGCATTACTAAAACGGAAAATAAGCAAAAGTAGGCCTGACCAATAAAACTTAAAGTTAATTCATTGTAAAGATCAACACAGGCCAGGTGTGGTGGATCACACCTATAATCCTGGCACTTTGGGAGGCTGAGGTAGGCAGATCACTTGAGCCTAGGAGTTCAAGACCAGCCTGGGCAACATGATGAAACCCTGTCTCTACAAAAAAGACAAAAAATAGCCAGGTGTGGTGGTGTGCACCTGTAGTCCCAGTTACTGCAGGGAGATACTGAGATGGGAGGATTGTTTGAGACCTGGAGTTCAAGGTTGCAGTGAGCCATGATTGCACCACTGCACTCCAGCCTGGGCGACAGAGCAAGACCCTATCTTAAAAAACAAACAAAGAAACAACACAATTAAAAAGAAAAGATTTGGCAAATCTAATTAAGAAACAAAAAGAGATTCAAATAAGCAAACTTTGGAGTAAGGAGGACATAATAGATATGAAAAAAACACATGAAAAAATGCTCATCATCACTGGCCATCAGAGAAATGCAAATCAAAACCACAGTGAGATACCATCTCACACCAGTTAGAATGGCCATCATTAAAAAGTCAGGAAACAACAGGTGCTGGAGAGGATGTGGAGAAATAGTGCACATTGTGCACATGTACCCTAAAACCCTAAAGTATAATAAAAAAAAAAAAAAAAAAAAAGAAATAGGAACACTTTTACACTGTTGGTGGGACTGTAAACTAGTTCAACCATTGTGGAAGTCAGTGTGGCGATTCCTCAGGGATCTAGAACTAGAAATACCATTTGACCCAGCCATCCCATTACTGGGTATATACCCAAAGGACTATAAATCAGGCTGCTATAAAGACACATGCACACATATGTTTATTGCGGCACTATTCACAATAGCAAAGAGTTGGAACCAACCCAAATGTCCAACAACGATAGTCTGGATTAAGAAAATGTGGCACATATACACCATGGAATACTATGCAGCCATAAAAAATGATGAGTTCATGTCCTTTGTAGGGACATGGATGAAACTAGAAAACATCATTCTCAGTAAACTATCGCAAGGACAAAAAACCAAACACCGCATGTTCTCACTCATAGGTGGGAATTGAACAATGAGCACTCATGGGCACAGGAAGGGGAACATCACACTCCGGGGACTGTTGTGGGGTGGGGGAGGGGGGAGGGACAGCATTAGGAGATGTACCTAATGCTAAATGATGAGTTAATGGGTGCAGCAAAACAACATGGCACATGGATACATATGTAACAAACCTGCACATTGTGCACATGTACCCTAAAACCTAAAGTATAATAATAAAAAAATAAAAAATAAAAATAAAAAAAGAAAAAATTAAAGCATTTTCAGAGACCAGAATATACCTATATGTATAGTTGTGACTCTTGAAGTCATGTTTGCATTTTCCTTATTCAAAAAGTGAAATCAAATCAGTAAGTTTGAGGAAACCCCTAAAATTGAATACAAATGGAGACACATTAATTATATGTCAAATTGATAACATAACGAACCCAGAAATAAAAACTAATCAGGTAATTTTTAATCATATACTCTCAATTTAAAGATAAAAAGAAATAAATCTTGAAAGTTTCTTATTAGGTTTGTTGTTAGTAGTGATGTCAGTACAGCAACGCTGAAACTATTTTGTGTATGTTTATAGGATTGGGGAAATGAGTGATTATATTACATTAATGTTGTTGCAAGCCAGGGTTCTCACTGTGGGAGAAGGTACATCATTGGCATGGGAGAAGAGGAAGAATCCTATGGTGTTCGATTGGAATTAGAGATATCAGTATGAGCTCATCCTTAACTCTGTTCACTTAAAAGGTCTAGAAGTGTTAACATCCCCGAACCAATGCTAAGATCTCGTTTTCTAAATACCATTCTCCAATAAAAGAAACCAGAGCATTTTGGAGAAATAGCTGGTTCTAGGGCTAGGGCAAGGGAAATATAAGATAAACTGGGAATATCTTGTGCTAAAAGGAAAGGCAGTGATTCAACACTGATGGGACGTGCCTAAAGGACATAGGAGCCAGCTTGAAGGGTTTCTACAGCTGGATTGGGGACAATTTTACCATCAAAATGAAATCATGAAGGTAAAACATCTACACATCAGATAGTTTTTGTGATATTGAAAACTTTAGTTTTTCATAAATCGAATTTATGAGTCCAAACTGATACTGAAAACCAAAGTCAGAAAAAAAACCAAATCAATACATTAAAAAAGGAAGGAGCAGCCAAAACTATTTTTTATAATAATAGAATGCTCACTAATAAATGTAGTGGGATGACAGAGTTTGAAGCCAATATTTTGCAATTAACATAATAATAATTGATTTGGGCAAGACACCAAAACTATTGAGTACAAGAGTATTGAAAAGAATCAAAGGTATTTCCCCACAGATTACTTACTATAAATCACAAAGGGGAAAAGGGCCTATTCATGGTGGAGAAGCTTGGTAGATACTACTTTCACCAAGTGATTAAAGCAAACGTCCACAAAAAATGGGACAACCTGACATCATGTGCCTTCTGCTGTGATGCACTGAGAAGGGCAAAGCATCACTTCTATTATTTCTGCCCACAATGCAGCATCTGAATATGATCATAAGGAAACATCACACAAAGCCAAGCTGATGGTCATTCTACAATGTAACTGATTTGTTCTCTTCAAAAATGGCAATGTGATGAAAGATAAAGAAAGGCTGGGGTAAAGATGAAGAAAGAGATAGGACAACTAAATGCAATGTATGACCCTAACTTGGAGCCTAGATTAGAAGAAAATGAAAATGCTACAAAGAACTTAATCTGAATAATTGGTGAAATTAGAATTTGGGATATGCATTAGGTAATAGTATTTGATTGATGGTAAAGGTCCCAAATTTGATCATTTTCTTGTTACTATGTAAGAAAAATCTTTATTTTTAGTGGACATATGCTGAGGTACTTAGCCTTGAAGGGTCATTAACAACTGGTTACATGGTTCAGGAAAAACATAGTATATGTATATATTTATAAAGAAGTGAAGCAAATGTGGAAACTGTTACAAAATTATTTTTTCAAGACTACTCTTTACCACTTTGTGCCTATAAATTTTACAATCTGGGGATGAGTTTCTAGAAAAAAAAATAGATTTCCAAAGTTTACTCCAGGAATGCTTTAAAGTCTGAATAGATCTATTACCATAGGAGAAATTTAGAAAACATTTAATTGCTTTCTTACATAAACTGTTCCAGAGCATAGGGAATAGAGGAAACATAAATGCAGGTCTCATCCCAGCGTAAGGAACCTGCAGTCGTGTCCACTTTATGTGCAATAAACAGACAGCTGAGTGTAACAGACTGGGAGTCAGTGGACCAGGTTATGGTACTGACTCTGCCTCTCAGTGCAGTGGGGATTTGAGCAAGTCACATAACTTCTCTGAGCTTCCATTTCATCCTGTGAAGTGCTAGACCCTATAAAGTGGGGCTGGTGCGGTTTGCTTTTCATACCTCACAGATCTGTAGTAGGAATCAAGTAAGCTAACACTGTAGGAAATGAAAAGCCTTGGACACATATAAGAAATACTACTCAAGAATTCAGGGAAGTCTGTGTGCATCTTGGGACTTGACCTGTATTTGTAATTCCTTTTCAACAAATGTCTTTTGTTAAAAATAGTTACATTTTGTCTAGTTTGTAATATTGAAAAAGGCCAATGGTGGAATGTCCGAAACTTTTGTATGTCTGACATTCACTCTGCCTTGGAATAGTTTATGTAACCAAGGAATTCTCTCTTAGTTAATGGATTGGTGACTCACGTGGATGTGCAAATATATAATTACTTCTGAGCTTTAATGACACTTCCAAAAAGCTCTCTACTCTCCTGGACCAGGAAAGGACCTCTCCCCATAGCATTTGGTACTTATTTGTCTCATTAACCATTTCCTCCCTGCTAGATATAAGCTCAACGAGGGCAACAGCTAGATCCACCTTGTTCATCACTGTCGCCTCAGTGCCTACACAGTAAGCACTCAATAAATATTTGTTGAAAGGCAGCTCTTATTCAAGAAAGAAAAATGAATAAAAATCCTTACTGAAAGAAGAGTTGTATTTTTTAGCAAGTATTTTTGAGCATGTACGATGTGCAGTGCCCTTGGCTGAACAACATGGAGGCTACAGAGGTCATTCTGAGTCTTGCAGTTTCTGACAAGACCACTCAGCTCCCAGGCTGTCATTTTCTCCTCTCTGGAGGCTCAAAGTGACTGTTTGCAGAGTCACTCTGCCACCTTTTGGCTATACCTAGGAATTGCACCTTTTCTGGCGTTCCCCTCATCCGGAGAGGACCTGCAACTCGCTCTACAGACCTAGGGCAGCAGCATCATTCATTCATCCATTCCGCAAACATTCACTGAATGCACACCTCATGCCAAGTTCTGTGCCAGGAGCTGGAGACATAGTGGTGGAAAAGCACACAGAGTTCTTGCCCTCAAGGAGTTTACTGTCTGGTCTAGAGGAGAAAGAGGGCAATAAATGTGTAATTACATAAATAATAACTACAAATGTGTCCAGTGCTGTGGAGGAGAAATACAAGTTGCCATAAGAGTGTCCCATGTCTTTCCACTCCATTATCTTTCTGCAGCAAAATCTCATGAAATGGGAGTACAATACATTTTGCCACCCTAACCAGAAGGGCAGGAAAATAAATGCTCAGGCTAAAAAGGGAGCACAGAACCATGATCAGATTGGCTGCAGTAATGCATATGGATTGGATTTTTTACAACACCCAGGCTTGCCTTTTGTCTAAATCCAGACTGCTATCCAACCTATTCCATTTGCCAAAAAAAATTGAAATGCTCTAGTTTTCCTTAGTAGTAATAATAGCTGACATTTTTTGAGAGTTTACTTTGTGCCAGGCACTGTTAGGCATTTTAAATGCAGCAGCTAGCACAACCTTCATAATAATCCTATGATATAGGTAGTATTAGTGTTCCTGTAATGACAGTAATGGTGGGAAGCACAGGGTCTGGAGTAGGATTACCCACCTTTGAACATGATGTGCCATCTACCAGATGTGTGACTGGGCAATTTACCTAAGTTCTTGGCGCCTCTGTTTTTCCACCTCTAAAATGGAGATTATAAAAGTAATCTACTTTATAGGGTTGATGTGAGGAGTAAATGACAATACATGTAAGCAGTTAGAACAGTGCCTGGCATATATATGTGTATATTTATGTGTGTGTGTGTGCGTATACACATTATATATATTTTTACGGATGAGGGCATCTGAGCTTCAGTAACTCATCTAACCTCCCATATCTACTGAATGGTTCAGATGTTGAGAGGAGAGGCAATCTGACCCCTGAGCCTGGCCTGCACACTCATCCACTGTGCTATTCTGAATACCCTGTTCCTGGGTACCTTCTGTTTCTCTGGCAACAGAAGTCTCAATTGACTCTGCACAGTCATATTCTGGAATCATTTTGCTGAGTCTTGGTTTTAGCTGAACATTGGCAAAAGTAGCTTTTCACAGGCACCTGCTATTTCTTTCCCCAGGGGAAGATCTTACAGGTACATTGTAGAAATAACCTCTCCTTTTGATATTGATGGAAGCTCTGGAACAGGGCAGCTTTCAGCAACATTATTGTTTGCATGTGATGTCTTTGCAACATGATGTAGTCATTGTGCAGAGAACAAGAGCCTTAAAGCCAACCAAATCTGGATCTAAATCTCAGCTCCACCATGTGACCTTGGACTAGGGTTTCCTTCTCTCTGATCCTTAGTTTCCTCAGGTTGGAAGTAAAAGAGAGAACCACTACCTCATAGAGTTGGCAAAAGAGAATAAAAGAGATTATATGTAATATTATTTATATATACACACATACATATATGTATATGTAGATATACGTATATACATGTTTATATATAAGTATATAATATATCTCAAAGGGTTAGGCACAGTACCTGAGTTGAGGCTCACAAATGCCAACTCTCTCCCATCAGGGGGTTAGTTATTGTGGTTACAAAAGGGTGAGGGGGCTGGGAAAAATCCAAATAGTAGGCAACCACAAAAAGCCAACACATGGGAAGAACAGAGGGAAAGGGGAAGAGAGGCGGAAGGGAGATGTGAATAATTCATTCTGGGCTTGAGCCCAAACTTCAGGGTGAGGAACGTCTTCTTAGCAAACAGTCAACCCCGATCTGTGCTTTACTGGAGCCCACAGTCCCCACACAACAGCACCATCTGTGATGAATGCACTGATTTGGAGCTGCAGCCCCGGCTGCTGCTCCTGCCCCTCTGAGAGGAAGGTTAATGGCAGGGTTCAAGGAAAAAGCAGGTGGAATGTGTCTCCTTAGCCCACTCCTCCTCTTACCTTAGTGAATGCTAACTCCAAAGTCTCTCTGTTCTTGGAGTTGAGGGCCACTTGCCTTGGAAGCCAAATTGAGGTAAATTGATACTTTTTGGATGCTTCCCTCATCACTTAGTTATATGGAAAATTATCAGGGTGGGGTTGATTCTGGAGAAACCTTGCACTTTTCCCTGAGTCATGCTTTTACTGTTTAAGGCCTGATTAGGCCCCATGGCTGAGAACTTTGAGTGTATTCGGAAGAGAATGGGTTTTGATAAACTGGATTGAAGCAAAACTCCTAATTTAGCCTAGAGGTTCAGGACTCAAGTTCCCCAATTTGGAATGGTGCATATGGGAGTTTAAACAAGATAAAAGTTATGGAGAGCTGGTACTATACTAGATGCAGAGCTGGGAGCCAAGACAGCCAGCTTTTAAGATGTCTTACAGGTGGGGGATCTGCAATGTTTGTTTTCTGAGGTTTGCTATAAATGAGCTGGAGGCTTCGGTTGTCACGGTAATGGCAGAGGCTCCATTTCGAAGCTTCTAGGGAAAGCTTATCAAGTAAGCACAAGCCACTTCTCTGAGCAGGGAGTCAATGCCATGGTAGGAACATTTGTTGTAGCTCCTCTATGCAAACTGCACAGTCACAGAAACATGGCTTAGTGGTTTTCAAAATTGCCACTCGCATCTACAAGTGGAGCAGGTGAGAAGTTATCTCAAATGAACGCAATGTTGGCAATCAAGCATTTGTTGAATACCTTCTATGTGCTGCACATTTCTGTCAGGCATTGTGAGGGATCCAGAAGAAGCTATGACCTGGCTTCTCCACTTCATCACCGAGCCTGTAAATGAAAGAAACTACCTTGTGTGAAACAACAACCTATGAAGAGTGAAGTGAAAAGCTAAGGAGCCCAGTGGCATTCAGAGGATGTGGTGGCTTGAAATAGTGGGTGCTTAGAGCTTGGTAGGGTTGGCTAAATTGCAAGGCACAAAACAATGAGAAGACCACCTGACTGCAGCACAAGGTCTGGATCAAGGAGACATGATGGTGGGGTAGGTAGTGTGAAGATGACCAGGTAGACCTCATAGTTGGGGCTGCAGACTCTGGACAATAGGCAGCAGGATAGATGGTAAAAAGGTTGTGTTAGGAAGAATTGGCCCTTTCCTTCTCTCTGACCTCATCTTGCACCACACTCCTGGTACTGAGGTTAATAATACTAGCTGCTAAAAGGATCTCTCTCAAATTCTCCATTGACAGCTCTACTCCACATACTCAGGGACCAGATGCCTTTTGTCTTGTGGCTTTGAAAACTCAAGGGGGACTGGACATGGTGTCTCATACCTGTAATCCCAGCAATTTGGGAGGCCGAAGCAGGTGGATCACATGAGGTCAGGATTCGAGGCCAGACTGGGCAACATGGTGAAACCCTGTCTCTACTAAAAATATAAAAATTAGTGAGGCATGGTGGTGTGCACCTGTAATCCCAGCTATTCAGGAGGCTGAGGCAGGAGAATCACTTGAATCCAGGAGGCAGAGGTTGCAGTGAGCCAAGACTGAGCCACTGCATTACAGCCTGGGCAACAAGAGTGAGACTCTGTCTCAAAAAGAAAAAAAAAAGAAATCTCAAGGGGTTTGGAATTATCTATTGATTATTTTGTAGCCAATAAACAGATGAAAGAAGAGAGAATCACATGTCAGAGGGTTTTATAGGCCAGTCCTGGGAGTGGTATATTTTGCCGTACCTACATTCCATTGGCCATAAGTCAGTCATGTGACCACGTGTAATGGCAAGGATGTCTGGGAAATGGAATTTGGTTGGATGTCCAGTAAGAGGAGGAGGACACAGATAGTGCTGAACACTCTCAATCTCTGCCACGTGCCTCTATTTGCACTATGATTCAGTCTCTCTGATTTTCTGAGAGTTCTTTCAATATGCCAAGTTCCTCTTCCCCTCAGGGTTTTTACAATTGCTGCTCCTGTGCTTTTTATAAAGAGCACTCTATGACTGGCTGATGAAAAGTCACCACCTCAGAAACGCTTTTCCTGATCATTCACAGGAAGAATCTCACTCTATCACATTTTAATCCCGTTTCTTCTTCGTAGCACTGCCAAAGCAGGTACAGTACTTCTTGAAATTACTTTGTTTATTGTCTGTTTCCTCTTGCTTGAATGTAGCTCCAGGAAATCAAAGACATCGTGAATCTTGTTCACTGCTATATTTTCAGTATCTAGGACGGTTCCTAGCTTGTGACAGTTGATAAAAAAAAAAAAAAATCAGTTAAAGGAATAGAAAAAAAAGCAAGAAATTGTCCAGCAGCACGATGTACTTGAAAGAGGGCATAGTAAGGCTGGAGGCAGGTGGATCCCCTGGTATGCTAGTCAGTTGCAGGAATAATAGTTAATACTCTTTTTTTTGAAATAAAGTCTCTCTCTGTCACCCAGGCTGGAGTGCAGTGGTGTGATCTCCGCTCTTTGCAACCTCCACCTCCTGGGTTCAAGTGATTCTCCTGTCTCAGCCTCCTGAGTAGCTGGATACTCCTGAGTAGCTGGGATTCAGCGTCCTGAGTAGCTGAGTAACAGGTATGCACCACCACACCCGGCTTTTTTTTTTTTTTTGTATTTTTAGTAGAGATGGGGTTTTGCCATGTTGGCCAGACTGGTCTTGAACTCCTGGACTCAAGTGATCCACTTGCCTCAGCCTCCCAAAATGCTCTGATTATAGGTGTGAGTCACCATGCCCGGTCCGATAGTTAACACTTATATAGCCTTTACTATGAATCAGACAATGTTTAAGCACTTTATGTTATATGCATTATCTCATTAAATTCTCACAACAATCCTATGAAACTGGCACAGTTATTATTTCCATTTTACAAGTGAAAAAATTAAGGCCCAAAGAAGTTAACTTTCCAAGGTTACACAGCTACTAGGTGGTACAGGTAAAATTTAAGCCCAGGGATATCTGGCCCAAGATCCATGCTCTTAAGCCATTACAATATACTCCCCTTTACCTTGGGGGGCTGGTAGGAGCCTGGCTCAGGGTAGAGATGGAGGAAATGCAGACAAAACTGGAGAAATGAGCAAGACTTGGAGATCTGACATGTTTATCTGAGACTTGGTTTCCTATTTTGGTTAGGGAGGGAAAGAAGTCCCTGATCATAAATGTGTCCGCAGATGCTCTACAGATCCTTTTCAGCTAGGTATGGAAGGTACTCTAGTGCTTCTCCACTCCCTAACCCAAAAACTAGCTCACTTCTCTCTGTCTCTTCAGAAAGATGTTCTCGGACCCAGGGAGGGAAATGAGGACAGAGGCAGGAATGAGTTTTCAACTGGAGCATCATGAAAATGAAGCAGAACATTGTATTTCAGAAGAAGAGAACACCCATCAATCCAAAAGAGTTGATTTAATAAAAGTTGAATCATCTACAGTTGCCTCCCTAAAGCAGTAACAAAACAAAATTAATGTAAAAATGGAAATTCTTCTGATTGTCAGTGGAACATCACGAGCAGTGAGGAAATGTGTGATGCGGAGGTCTCAGATAAAAACCACTGTGAATGCTGAACTCTAGTGGAGAAGTGAAATCACCCCTGCTGGCTCCTCCTCTGCTCAACCTCTAACAGCTGAAGCGTCTTGGGACTTAGTGCTGATCCTTTTTTTTCTCTATCATCACTCTTGCCTTCTGCCTGGGTTATCCCATCTAGCCCCCGGCTTCAATTACCATCTGTATGCTGATAACGCCATAATTTATATCTCTAGTCCAGACTCCTTGCAGGAGCTCCACACTCCTAGGTGTACCTGCTCATTTGACATGTCAACTTGGCTAAAGAGCATCTCAAACTTAGCAAGATAAAAACAGAATTTTTTGACTTTGGTATCCTCCCCTCCAAAGCTGCACCTTCCCTAGTCTTTCCCATCTCAGCAAATGGCATCACAGTGCATACATTTCCTTCAGACCTCCAATCCACGAGTTGTCCTTGATCTTTCTATTTCCCTCATTCTCCTACCCCTACTTCATATCCAAACTACCATCAAATCCTGCCAGCTCTATCTTCAAAGTCTGTCTGGAATCAGCTCTGTCTCCTCCTTGTTGTTTGTTGCCATCCTAATTCAAACCTATATCATCCCTTGCCTAGATGACAACAGCCTAAACTTGTCTCACTGCCTCCACTCGTGGAACAGTTAGTTATCCCTTTTTGTTGTTGTTTTATAAAATATTTTTGGAGTGATCTTTTAAAAATGTGACTCAGTGAGCCCTGTGGCAATGTTTTAGTACAAACTCATGTTTAGTTTAATATAGATACAGATGGATAGACATATAAATATTTATAGATATGTGTATACATATGGGTTAGTTCACACAAATCATGTATTTCCTAGCTATGTTAGCTGAGAGGGCCTAGAGGCAATGACACCTTGCTAGCAATTAGAACACTCAGCACACAAATCTTGGTCTCTAATATCATTCTCCAACAAAAGGAGCCAGGGTCCTTGGAGAAATGGCTGATTCTAGGACTGGGGAAGGAAAAACACAAGGTGAGCATACAGCATCTTGTAGTGGCAGAGAGTAAGATAGTGCTCGAAAAAAAAGGATAGGGGTATATCAAAGGAATATAGGAGCCAACCAGAAAGAGCTCCCACCAGCCAAAGCTAGAACAAATTGAACAATAAAATAAATAATGTAGTATTTGGATTATTACACAAAGTATGATATCCATATCCATGAGTTTGTACTAATATAAATAAATGTTTGAATAAAGAGATAAATGAGGAATAATGGGCAAATCTTCCTTATAGGAGAATTCCAAATAATAGATGTGGCTATTCCCTTTTCCAGGAGATGCAGCTTAGTTCCCTTTCCCCCATCTCCTTGGAAGGTAGGATAAACTTAGTGCCCTGCTTCTAAAGCATAAAATATGAAGAAGGAAAAATAGTAACTTTATAGTGGAGAAATCAGGCAAGCACTACCTGAACATCTCCAGTAATGGCATGTGGCTACCTATCCTGAACCCCTGATATGATATGATAAGAAGGACAAATCACCTCTCGGGCAGTCTTTCAAAACACCCCTAATCTGAGTCTAATCATGAGGGGAAAACATCAGACAAACCCCAGACTGGGAAAAATTTTACAGGGCAACTGACCAGACTCTTCAAAACTGTCAGGGACGTGAAAAACAAAAGAAGACTGAGGAGCTATCAGAGACCAGAGAAAACTAGGGTGATTTGATGACAAAATGCAGTGTGGTAGCTGGGATTCGATCCTCGAACAGAAAAAGGAGATTAATGGAAAAACCGGTGAAATTCAAATAAAGTGTTGACTTTAGTTAGTATTCATGTGCCATGGTATATTAAGATGCTAGCAATGGTGGGAACTTGGTGAAAGTGTACAGAAACCCTCTGTACTATCTTTAAACTTTTCTGTAAACCTAAAATTATCCCTAAATAAAAAGTTCATCTTAAAAACTATGATTCAGATCATGTGGCTGTCCCATTTAAAACTCTCCAAATGTTTCCGTTTGCATCTATCATAAAACCCAAACTCTTTACTAGGACCCCTGCAAACTCATCATGTACCACTCTCCTCTTGTCACTTCACTCCAGCAACACCCAGCTTCTGACATTTCCTTAAACATACCCCACTTCCTGCATCAGAAGCCATCCTCATCCCTCTATCTTTTAAAAGCAAACTTCCATTCCTCCTGGATCTCTCCTGTAGCCCAATTTTATTTCCTTCATAGCACTTCTAATAATTTGAAACTTCCTTATTTATTTATTTTATTGCAGCTAGGCTGTGAGCTCTGTGAGGTCAGGTGCCTTACCTGTTTTGTTCATCACTCCTTTCCCAAGACAGGGTAGGCATCAACTAAGTACTTGGGGGGGGATAAGTTGATCTTTCTAGGCTTCTGAAAGTCCCACCTCCTTTGGGATCACCATAACAACTGTCCAGAAGCAGGAAAAGGCAGAAAGTCTGAGAAATTAGTCCCACCTGGGTTTGAGAAGAGTGGCAGACATCTTGCACACTGTCTTACAGGCACATGTTGGGGAAAGGTGATCTTTGATTGGAAGAGAGAAGGTCTTATAACCTAAGGGTTTAGGATGTAGATCTTCTTTCCTCCCAATCAATATTTGTTTAATTATTAGATTGTCCATGCTAAAAATAGACTATAATTGATTTTCTGAGAAAAAGTCCTTATAATCTTGCTGTCAAAATTTTATAAGGCCTACAGTATGGCCAGCATATTTGGAGAATGGAAATGATTTTCTTAAAGACAGAAAATTTCCTTGGTTTAGCTATGCTTAGTGCTTAAAACCAATCATAAATGAACATGAACAGGAAGGTTCCTACCTCACCAATATCCCTGCTATTCCCTAACATCCATTCATCCATATCCTCCTCCCAGGCCCCATGAAAGACCTACCAAATTTCCCTACCCCCTAAAGCAAACAAAACTCTTTTCCTCCCTTTCTATGCAAAACTGTTTATTAATTAAAAGCTATAATGCGGCCGGAGGCAGTGGCTCACGCTTGTAATCCCAGCACTTTGGGAGGCCGAGGCGGGCGGATCACGAGGTCAGGAGATCGAGACCACGATGAAACCCCATCTCTACTAAAAATACAAAAAATTAGCCGGGTGTAGTGACGGGCGCCTGTAGTCCCAGCTACTCGGAGACGCTCAGGCAGGAGAATGGCGTGAACCCGGGAGGCGGAGCTTGCAGTGAGCCGAGATTGCGCCACTGCACTCCAGCCTGTGCGACAGAGCGAGACTCCGTCTCAAAAAAAAAATAAAAATAAAAAATAAAAAAAAGTGCTATAATGCATGTATAGAGCCTTTCAAAAGCTAGCAATCCAGGTCCTCTCATTTTAACTAAATCAGAATCAGAGTTGACTTCATGCCCATCCTGCCAGGGAGGCAGTTCCTTCTTTCAGGTTTTCTTGTTATTAGTAAGTAAAAAGCCTGGTAGATACCTTATGAGGGTTCAGGTGCCACTTTGGATGCACTGTATTTTGTCCTTTTAGTGTTTTCTCACTGGGTGGTTTGGCCCCATAACTGTAGCCCGTGTATTAGTCCATTGTCACACTGCTATAAAGATACTACGTGAAACTGAGTAATTTATAAACAAAGGAGGTTTAATTGACTCACAGTTTCACATGGCTGGGAGGCCTCAGGAAACTTACAACCATGGCAGAAGGCAAAGGGGAAGCAAGGTACATCTTATATGGCAGCAGGAGAGAGAGAGAGCAGGGGAATTGTCAGACATTTATCAAACAACTGAATCTTATGAGCCCACTATTATGAGAATAGCATGGGTGAAACCATCCCCATGATCCAATCACCTCCTATCAGTTCCCTCCCTTGACATGTGGGGATTACAATTCAGATTTACAATTTGAGATGAGACTTGGGTGGGGACACAGCCAAATCACATCATTCCTCCCCTGGCCCCTCCCAAATCTCATGTCCTTTTCACATTTCAAACCAATCATGCCTTCTCAACAATCCCCCAAAGTCTGAACTCATTCCAGCATTAACTCAAAAGTCCAAGTCCAAAGTCTCATCTGAGGCAAGGCAAGACCCTCAGGCCTAGGAGCCTGTAAAATCAAAAACAAGTTAGTTACTTCCAAGATACAATGGGAGTTCGGGCATTGAGTAAATTGTCCCATGCCAAATGGTAAAAATTGGCCAAAACAAAGGGGTCATAGGCCCCATGCAAGTCCAAAATCCAACAGGGCAGTCCTTATATCTTAAAGCTCCAAAATGATCTCCATTGACTCCATGTCTCACATTCAGGGCACACTGATGCAAGTGGTGGACTCCCAAGGCCTTGAGCAGCTCTGCCCTTGTGGCTTTGTAGGGTACAGCATCCCTCCTGGCTGCTTTCATGGGCTGACGTTGAGTGTTTGCAACTTTTCCAGTCTCATGGTGCAAGCTGTCAGTCAGCGCGTCTACCATTCTGGGGTCTGGAGGATGGTGGCCCTCTTCTCACAGCTCCACCAGGTAGTGCCACAGTGGGGAATCTATGTAGGGGTGCCCACCCCACATTTCCCTTCCACACTGCCCTAGTGAGGCTCTCCATGAGTGTCCTGCTCCTGCAGCAAGCCTCTGTCTGGATATCCAGGCATTTCCATACATCCTCTGAAATCTAGGCAAAGGTTCCCAAACCTCAATTCTTGACTTCTGTGCACCCACAGGCTCAACACCACATGGAAGCTGCCAAGGCTTGGGGCTTGCATCCTCTGAACCCAAGGTCCAAGCTGTACCTTGGCCCCTTTTAGCCATGACTGGGATGCTGAGCACCAAGTCCCAAGACTGCATAAAGCAGCAAGGCCCTGGGCCTGGCCCACAAAACCATTTTTTCCTCATAGGTGTCTGGGCCTGTGATGAGAGAGGCTGCTGTGAAGACCTCTGACACGCCTTGGAGACATTTTCCCCATTGTCTTGGCAATTAACATTCGGCTCCTTGTTACTTATGCAAATTTCTGCAGTAGGCTTGAATTCTCCCCAGAAAATTGGTTTTTCTTTTTTATTGCATTGTCAGGCTGCAAATTTTCCAAACTTTTATGCTCTTGCTTACTCTTGAATGCTTTGCTGCTTAGAAATTTCTTCTGCCAGATACCCTAAATGATCTCTCTCAAGTTCAAAGTTCCACAAATCCCTAGGGCAGGGGCAAAATGCCACCAGTCTCTTTGCTAAAGCATAGCAAGAGTGACCTTTGCTCTAGCTCCCAGTAAGTTCTTCATCTCCATCTGACACCACCTTGGCCTGGGCTTCTTTGTCCATATCAGTATCAGCATTTTGGTCAAAACCATTCAACAAGTTTCTAGGAAGTTCCAAACTTTCCCACATCTTTCTCTTTTCTTCTGAGCCATCTGAACTGTTCCAACCTCTGCCTGTTACCCAGTTCCAAAGTCACTTCCACATTTCCAGGTTATCTCTACAGCAGTACCCCACTACTGGTACCAATTCTCTGTATTAGTCCATTCTTACACTGCTGTAAAGATACTACCTGAGACTGGGTAATATATAAACAAAGAAGGTTTAATTGACTCACAGTTCTGCGTGGCTGGGAGGCCTCAGGAAACTTACAATCATGGTGGAAGACAAAGGGGAAGCAAGGCACATTTTACATGGCAGCAGGTGAGAGAGAGCAGGGGAAGTGCCAGATACTTATCAAACAGCCAGATCTCATGAGAACTCACTCACTATCAGGGGAATAGCATGGGGAAAACCACCTCCATGATCCAGTCACCTTCTACCAGGTCCCTCCCTTGACATGTGGGTATTACAATTTGGATTACAATTTGAGATGAGATTTGGGTGGGGACACAGCCAAACCATATCAGCCCTGAACACATCATTCCAGCTGGCCTTTAACAGGACTGTGATGTACCAAAAAAGTCACTAAGGCAGCCCAGAGATTGGTAAGATTTACCTTTGCCCCTCAAAGTTTTTTGAACAGATTGACTTGAACAGTGCTGGATTATGGCAATTAACCTTAACCTCACCATAGTTATTATGAGAATAAATATTGTTCTTCTAAGATTTTTAATTAGTTGCTTCCATTATTATTATTTTATTTTAGAATCAAGGGGTACATGTGCAGGTTTGTTACATGACTATACATTGCATGATCCTGAAGTTTTGGCTTCTATTGATCCTGTCACCCAAATAGTGAACACAGTACCCAATAGGTAATTTTTCAACTTTCCCTTCTCCTCTCCGCTCTCTTTTGAAGTCCCCGTTATCTGTCATTTCCATTTTTATGTCCATGTGTATCCATTGTTTAGCTCCTACTTATAAGTGAGAATGTATAATTTATAACTTGTATGTTTATCACAGTTATTATTTTTTAATGACCCAGATTGAAAATCCTCTTTTAAGTTTCACTCCCTTGCTTCTACTATATATGCTCTGCAAATACCTCTGTACAATTTTCAATTAAGATTATAGAATGTAGATCTTAATCCTAGGTGTCTCAGAATCACCTGGAAGGGCTTGTTAGAAATATGGATGCTAGGGCTGGGCGTGGTGGCTCATGCCTGTAATCCCAGCACTTTGGGAGGCCAAGGTTAGCAGACCACTTGAGCCAAGGAGTTTGAGATCAGCCTGGGCAACATGGCAAAACCCCATCTCTAAAAAAAAATTTAAAAATAGAAAAATTATCCTGGTGTAGTTACACACACCTGTGGTCCCAGCTACTCGAGAAGCTGAGGTAGGAGGATTGCTTGAGCCCAGGAGGTTGAGGCTGTAGTGAGCCATGATCATACCACTGCACTTCAGTCTGGGCAACAGAAGGAGACTCTGCCTCCAAAAAAACAAAAAAACTGATGCCCCTGGACCTGTGATTCTGAATTTTCTTGGAGGACACCCCGGCTACCAGGTCTGGGTTTGTACCTGGGGACATCTGTATTTTCAGCAAGCTCTCCCAGGTGATTTTGACATACACCCAGGATTGAGAACCACCTTTTTAAGGGATGCTGGGGAAAGGAGAGAAAATAAGAAAAACTAATTGGCATGTGAGGAAATGGGTCTTTACGATTCCTAGGGATTTGCCTTGGGAAATGGAAAAGGAGAGAATATTTTTTAGAGCCCTATGTATAAGGCTGTCCAGACCTGCTCACTAGGGTTGGAAGATAGTCAAAAGTAGGAGGCAGTTGTTCTAAGTCTTGGTTGAACCTCATGGTTGTCTGGAGTGTTGCCAGGGTAAGCAATTTTTGGAAATCAGAGAGTGGACCTACATACAGTATATAGGGCCCAGTGAATACTTTATTTATTTAGATATACGATGCAGTAATGTTTCATAGTTGTGTTTCTCTTTTTTATTTTATTTTAAGTTCTGGGATACATGTGCAGAATGTGCAGGTTTGTTACATTGGTACACATGTGCCATGGTGGTTTGCTGCACCCATCAACCTGTCATCTACATTAGGTATTTCCCCTAATGCTATCCCTCCCCTTGCCCCCCACCCACCGACAGGCCCCAGTGTGTGATGTTCCCCTTCCTGTGCCTATATGTTCTCATTGTTCAACTCCCGCTTATGAGTGAAAACATGTGGTGTTTGCTCTTCTGTTCCTGTGTTAGTTTGCTGAGAATGATGGTTTCCAGTTTCATCCATGTCCCTGCAAAGGACATGAACTCATTCTTTTTTATGGCTGCATAGTATTTCGTGGTGTATATGTGCCACATTTTCTTTATCCAGTCTAACATCGATGGGCATTTGGGTTGGTTCCAAGTCTTTGCTATTGTGACTAGTGCTGCAATAAACATACGTGTGCATGTGTCTTCTCAAAGTGATGTCCTATTTAAAGACTGTGCATGTGTGTGTGTTTGTGTGCGTGTGTTGAAGGATTGGTGTTTAAAATCTGGCTTCCCAGTTTCCAATTCCGACCTATCAGTGCTGGATAAACTTTAAGAATCAATGTTTTATAATATGGGGCTGAAAGCATTTTTTTTTCTGTTGAGGAGCATCAATGTTCAGAAAAATGTTCACGAAAGTTAGAAAAATAAATTGGGTAATTATTTGGAATGAGTAATGATATTCTATTTTCAAAAGAGGAGGAAATATAAAACCATTCAGTATATACAACAAATGAAAAATACACTCCAACTCTAAACTATGAACAATTAAGGAAGTTAAAGAGAGAAAGATGAACTCAGTAAATAGATGAGGGGAAAGATAAGTAAAGGGATGAATTACAAGAAACAATGTCCTATCTCAGCTACTATTATGACTTATCATGGACTATAGATTTTTTAAAAAAACAGATAAATGGTGCTAAACTTTACTCTTGAAACTGCTTTAATCATCCAGTTCTATCCATGTTGTGAATGACAGAATTTTCTTTTTTAAGGCTATAGAGTATGTATGTATATCTATCTATCTATCTATCTATCTATCTATCTATCTATCTATCTATTTATCTATAATCTATCTATAGCATTCTCTTTAGTCATTCATCCATTGATGGACACTTAGGTTGATTCCATATCTTGGCTAATGTGAATAATGCTGCAATGAATATGGGAGTGCAGATAGCTCTTTGATGTACCAGTTTTAATTGTTTTGGCTATATACCCAGAAGTGGGATTGCTGGATCATCAGGTAATTCTATTTTTAGGTTTTTGAGGACTCTCCATATTATGCTAAGTGAAATAAGCCAGGCACAAAAAGTGAAATACTGCATGATCTCACTTATATGTGGAATCTAAAAAAGTTGAACTCATAGAAACAGAACAGAAAGGTGGTTACCAGAGGGAGGGATGTATAGAGACAGGGAAAGAGAAGATATTGATCAAAGGACACAAAGTTTCAGTTAGACTGGAGGAATAAGTTTTAGTAATCTATTGCACTGCATGATGACCACAGTTAATAATAATGTGTAGTTGTCTCTCAGTGTCATTGGAGGATTGGTTCCAGGACTCTCCTGAATACCAAAATCTATGAATGCTCGAGTCCTTGATATAAAATGGCATAGTGCAGCCAACAGGCACATGAAAAAATGCTCATCATCACTGGTCATCAGAGAAATGCAAATCAAAACCACAATGAGATACCATCTCACACCAGTTAGAATGGCGATCATTAAAAAGTCAGGAAACAACAGGTGCTGGAGAGGATAAGGAGAAATAGGAACACTTTTACACTGTTGGTGAGACTGTAAACTAGTTCAACCATTGTGGAAGACAGTGTGGCGATTCCTCAAGGATCTAGAACTAGAAATACCATTTGACCCAGCCATGCCATTACTGGGTATGTACCCAAAGGATTATAAATCATGCTGCTATAAAGACACATGCACACATATGTTTATTGTGGCAGTATTCACAATAGCAAAGACTTGGAACCAACCCAAATGTTCATCAATGATAGACTGGATTAAGAAAATGTGGCACATATACACCATGGAATACTATGCAGCCATAAAAAAGGATGAGTTCATGTCCTTTGCAGGGACATGGATGAAGCTGGAAATCATCATTCTCAGCAAACTATCGCAAGGACAAAAAACCAAACACTGCATGTTCTCACTCATAGGTGGGAATTGAACAAGGAGAACACTTGGACACAGGAAGGGGGACATCACACACCAGGGCCTGTTGTGGGATGGGGGGAGGCGGGAGGGAAAGCATTAGGAGATATACCTAATGTAAATGACGAGTTAATGGGTGCAGCACACCAACATGGCACATGGATACAGATGTAACAAACCTGCACGTTGTGCACATGTACCCTAGAACTTAAAGTATAATACAAAATACAAAATGAAAAATAAAATCGCATAGTGTTTGCATGTAACCTATGCACATCCTCTTGTATTCTTTAAATCATCTCTAGATTACTTATGATACCTAATACAATGTAAATGTTATATAAATAGTCATACTGCATTTTTAAGATTTGTATTATTTTTATTGTTGTATTGTTACTTTTTATGAATATTTTTTATTATCAGTTAGTTGAATCTGTGGATGTGGAATTCATAGATGCCAAGGGCCGACTGTATTGCATATTTCAAAATTGCTAAAAGAAAAATAGACTTCTTAACATCTTAACCATTAAAAAAATGCTAAGTTGGTGAGTTAAAGGATATGTTAATTAGCTTGATTTAATCTTTCTACAATGTATACATAGATCAAAACATCACATTGTACCCCATAAAATATACACAATTATTGTCAATTAAAGCAAATAAAAAATTAAAAAAAGAGAAAAATCCTAAAATGCTTTAATGCTATCTAAACTTTTTACCTTCTAATATTCTCAAAACTGTCTTTTCCCAGCCTTCCCCTGAGAAAATTTCCAACTTTCTGTTCTGAAGAGAGAGAAGTCTACAATCTCAGTGGAAGAGGACGGGTTCTGTTTTCATGGAGTAACATCCCTATCTGCTGGCCTTCCAAAATATTGCCACTGCAGACAAAGAGTTTCTGAGGCAGAAGCATGATGGCTCTATCTCCACTCCACCAACCCCTGCATCCTGAGCCAGCCAGGTCCACAAGCAGGAGGCGGGCAAAACCCCATGCTGGTCTCTCTCGCTCTCTCTCTCTTTAATCAAGAGCCTACTTCCCTGGGAGCCCTGACAAATTCCACTTCACAAGTCTATTATAGCCTAAATCACACACTGCCTTAGACTTAGCCTGTGTAGCAGTCTGACTTCCCCCTCTGAAGATAGGGATTATTTCTTGTTATTATAGGGTCCCAAGTGCCGTCAGTGTCTAGCATATATTAGGCCATCAATAAAACATTGGCTGAACAAAAATTTACCGTAAAGGATAGAGTGTCCTAAGTTGCTTAAAAGTGTGCATTAACTACCTGATGAGACTTCATCTTGTGTTACAGCTGCTTTTGTGAAACAAAGATTGTCTATTTCCTTTTATGATTATTTTAAAGCAGCTTTTATGCAGAGATACAAACGATTTTTTCTCATAGTGACAATGGTCTTGCTTTCATCTTTGAGCAGTAAAACTTTTAAAAATGACTTCGAATGCTTACGTGAAATTGTGATCACCTAATTACCAATGATAAAGAGAAAGCAGTGATGTGGTACACCAAATACTATTTCAAGAATAATGAGTAATTACATTCAGGGAAGCTCCCTTACTTTTCTGATGGGATCAACCATACATGTGTTTTCTAGACATGTGGAAAGAGAATCCATTTGTGTAACAGTTATGGTCTTCAAAGTAGTTTCACATATGTGACTTCATTTTAGTCTCACAATCCCCTTCGGAGTTAGACACAGGAGCTTTCACTTCCATTTGCCAGTTAGGACACTGCCACAGACAGCTTTAGTAATAGGGCCAAGGTGAGCCTACAAACTAGTGCCAGAGCCAGGATAGAGCCATTAGCTCCCTCCTCTTGTCCAGGATGCACAGGAGTTGGTGTTTCGTGCTTGGACTGTATTAACTCTTTGGAGAGCAATATTAAGACCAAAACATCATAATGTCAGAGCTTTATATGCACACAAAACCTCCATCCAAGTGGGTTCGATTTTGTTTTTTGGAGAAAGGAAATCTTAGGCCCATCAGCCACATTCTTCAAGGTTGATTAGTATTGTTTCTATTTCCAATGTTTGGAATTTAGATGGCTCTGAGACTGCTCTTCCTGCCAGAAGTGATTTGTGCACGGAATGGCAGCCCAAGTTCTGTTGTCACCACTGTTCCACTTGCTGCTTTCACAGTTTGCCCTACCTTTGTTTAAAATGATTGAAGAATGCTGTGAGGGCTGCTCTGAGGAAGCAGACAAGTGCATGCAACTCTCTTCTTACAGCAGCCTTTCAGCTTCCAAAGGAGGAGAAGAACTAATAATCTTTTATTTGTTTAGGCTGCTTGTGTTTATAGAATCCAGGAGTTCTCAGCAACTTTCATTTAGCTTTTACAAATCACACACATACATTCCCCAAAATACAGCAGTTTAACCATTTCTCACCTTTGCACATTTTATCACTGGGCATAAAATAACCCCAAACGAAAGCAAAATAGGTGACAAAAATAGAATATGCTTTCAAAACTTTACTAATGTCAGAAAAAAAGTGGAACTTCTAGGCCAACTAAAGATGTTTAGTCCTATGAATTTGTTAGGATTATTCTATACTTTATTGAGTTTTAATCCACTTCATGTATTAATTTAGTTCAGCTTCTCTTTTTTAGCTCTGGGGAAACTGAGTCCTCAAGAGAGTAAGCGATTTGTTCAAGGTCACACAAACAGTGGCAGAGCCAGGACTACAATTGTAACTGCCTATGTTCAGCCCAGTGCTCATTTCTTTGATTGCAGCTGAAGTCAGAGTCAGCTGTTTTCATATTTTCTTATAGATAATACTACTAATACAAACAGCTAACCTCTACTGAGCACATGCTATGTTTCAAGCACTGTGCTAAGTGCTTTATATGCATTGTCTCTCATGTTTAAAGTTGCTAAACCTGCTTCTTTTTCAAAAGAAACCGTAAACCAGTAATAATTTATTCTATTTCTCTCTCTCTCTGTCTCTCTCTCTCTCTCTTTCCTGCTAAGAGGAAAACATGAAAACTTTAACTAAACATGATTTTTCATGGCTCCTCTTGGGGTTTGGCTCTGTGGCGTGCTCTCCTTCAGAACTTGCTCAGTCTTTCTCTTTCACCAAGCGATCTCCATGGTTGGTACTAAGGCTTATCAGTAAGACAACACAATCCTGACCTTTAAAATGTATCCCAATTGTCCTTTGAACTGGGATTTTAATCTGTAGATAAAATGCAAGTCAAATGATCAAATTTACTTATTTATTTTTCTCCTTCTCATATAATGTCTCTTCATTTTATTTTGAGAATATTATATTTCTTTAATAAATAGTATCTCTCCTAATCCCTGTAATTTCCATTTCTTGCTTTTGAACAGCATGCTAGAGAAGCGCCTTTTTTTTTTTTTTTTTTTTTTTTTTAACAAGCACAATGGCTTTGGTCTTTCTAGGGAAGACAAAGGGCTAAATTAAAGGCACAGCTAGCAACTTGACACTGGCTGGGGGTGGAGAGACCTAGTTAGCATTCATCCATTTACCTCTGTCCAGTTGGCTAGCTTGTCTCTCTCTCCTTTCTCATCCCCTGAAGGCTGGGAGTAAAGAATCACCAGGTTCTTTATGGTACTTCCAACAGCTGGACCTATAGCAATTGCCTGCGGGTATGTCTTCCCTTGGACAGAAGGTGAGTAAGCCTGTAACCAGGTTGTCAAGAAGAGAGGAAATCCGAAATGTAGACATCAGCTTTCAATTACACTTGCACATATCTTTCTCTTACAAATACCACACCTCATTTTTTATCTTTCTGAATGCATGATTTTGTTTCATTGAGAGATAATTCACATTTTGAATACATTGTCACAACTCAGTTTAGTTGAAAAGAAGTCCTTCATTCGTTCAGTAATCCATTCATAGAACATTTGGTATGTTCTAGGCACTATACTAAACGCTTGTGCAGTCAAACATGAATCAAGCAGTCCCTTGCCCAAGCAATCATTCATTGCTCAGTTAAACTCTGTTAAATTTAATTCAGCTGAAGGTTTTCTTCTTTTATCAGATGGTGTCACAAGTGAAATTCAAAGTAGAGCTTCTAGCCACCCCCAGGAGTGCTGAGTGAACATGGAAGGACCCACTTGTGTCCATTGATCTCTCAGAGATGCTGGGGATTGTGGGTATACTCCCTTTTGGATTTCGGAGCTCCATGGATTTGTGTTTTGAGCTGAGTTTCTTTGAGCAAATTTCTGATTCAAACTGGGTTTGGAGTCATGACAGAAACTAGACTGGGTTCACGAATGGATTTGATCTGGGAATTAACTGTCTTGAATCCAGTTAGAGGCCTCTTACATCTGACTGGGTCAGAAAGGAGCTGGTAGTAAGCAGTAATATTGCAGGAGGTATAAAATTTGGGTTTTAAAAATTCACAGGGATTTTTGTGTTATACCACTTTGTTTCATGTTTCTTGCATACTTAGGTAGGAAAAATTATTGGCTAAGTTAATCAAGAGAACCTGAGCATAAAGCCAATATTTTAGGTAAAATGAGATCCTTAATTTCTAGAAAACTGAGTTCCTTCTGGTTTATACTTTAGGCCCGAGAGGCAGCAAAATCTTACAGAAATGGCAAAATCTTACTAAAGATAACTTACAGTGGAACATTCCGAATGAACAACAATGCATTGAAGTACATTTAAAAATGAAGGCTCTCAGTAAAGTCCCTTTTGGCTAAGAATGGGTTTAGTACTACAGCATGTCAACTGCTATTCTCTTTGGAATAATCTGCCTTGCATTCTTTGCTGAAGGCTGTGGGTGACAGGATTAGGCACATACAAGATCGTGGGACATGGGGAGCTTTTTTCCTCTCTAAAAGGGGAAACGTGAGAGCTGATGGGACTGCTGGAAAAGATCCTTTTGGTACCGAGAAGCAGTAGCCTGAACTTTTTAGTGTTGCTGCAATGGGTGGGTCTTTCTCTGGCCTCCCTGAGCAGCTCACCTTCCCCACCCTGCCACAGGCAATGCTTTTCTCTCTCTACTTTTCCTGTCTTGTATTTTCTATTACTCAGGGCAACCATCTTGCCCAGAGACCACATGTTGAAACTCCTGGTTGGAGGTTGGATTAACGATCATGGGGCCTAACCAGGGGCAAGTTTGAGCCTTGCCAGTTTGATATTGGGTGCTAAACAGAATGTCTATGTTTTGTCACATGTATTTTACTCTGGCCAGAGCAAAAAAAGATACTCTTCCTTTATGATACAGCTTGGTCCCAGTGCAATGGTGCAGAGAACTGAGTCACTAGGGCCACTCAGGGAAAGGAACCCAGAAACCTGGCATGCTGGCAAAAGCGTAGGAATTTCTTACCAGTCAGATTTCTTGCTTCTTTTTCTCTGTGCAAATAGTTGAATGGATGGTAAAAAATTACTGTTTATCTCCATCTTGTTTTACGTCCTTGGGAGCTTGACCTTGTAACCACATGACAATACTTTCTCTTGGTCTCTGCCTTCCAGAGAACAGGAATTTTAGGGTTTATGTCATAGTTAGCTCTAAAACTTATCTTGAGTAGTTAAAAGCCTTTGCAAGCTCAAAATTAACGACTGTAGATTCCTTCTGGGAAGGGCAATGGAGATTACTCTCTGCTGTAGCTCAGTAGCTAAGGTTTCTCCTTTTCACACTGGCAGTCTGGGTTCAATTCCCTGCTTAGGCAGTAAGTCCCTTTTGGTTTAATATCTACATGACCTTGTTGAGCCTCTTCTTCTCCACAGACTATCTTAAATTTTCTTTTCTCTGAGAACCTAGGAGATTACCTTTGGTAAAGTTCAAAGGCCAGAAATATTGGCCACTTGGCCTGGCTAAAATCGAGTAATAAAAAATATTAAAAAGACTTTATTACAGTGCTATGGTTAAAAATCAGCTTAATTAAAAGCAGATATTCAAGCTCTAACAGCCTGGAATCCTTGGGAAAAACAGGAGGCACCAGAAACTCCTTTCCTGGCCTTATTCTTCCAAGGGCTCCACCCTAAAGCCAATAACCAATTAAGAAACTTAAAAACTGGCAAACAAAAAATCTTACAACTACTATAGTAATCTTCTGTCTGTGTAATTATATATGTGTTGTGTGTAATGTTTATATAAAAGAGCTCTAATTAATTGGCTTAAACAAAAACAAATGCTTAAATCAAATATTTTAAAAACAAAATAAAAACAACTTTAAAGATTATTGATAAAATAGAGACATTTTGTCTAAATTATGCAGATCAGGTATTAGGTTTGAAAATGCTTTAAAGTCATAAACTGCTTTGACTTTTGAAAATTGTTCAATTTATTTTGGAGACATTACATTCTAAATAGGCCTGGGGATGTATGGAATTAACCATGCTCACTGGCTATGCAAAAAAGGTTATAAAGAAAAGAGATTTTATATAAGAAAGGATGTTGTATGGTAAATTCTTGTCCTAAAGTAAAATGACTGGGTCTTTAAAAAGAGGGGTGTTTAGGGCAAATCAGAAAGTCTAAACATGTTGTACATGGTCTGTGTAAGTCGTGAAAGAATTTATGAAAAGATTTTTTTTTCCAGAAATGTTGTACAATTTAAAATTAGGCCTCCTAAATGCTTCATAAAGTGCCACTATGACTCTTAACTGTACAGTTTGCCTGTTTTACAGCTAGGTAAGGCCTGGTACACGCAGAGTTAGATGCTGGAAAGAGTCAGATCTTACCTGCATTTCTATCTAGGTCCTAGGCTCCATGCCTAGTACACAATTAAAATCCCTTACTCACCAAGGTTTTCACCAAAAGTAAAAGCTGCTAAGAATTAACACTGTAATGTGTAACTGAGACTACTGAAAAAATAAGTTTACATACAAAGTATGTAAGGAGAATAAAGTGTGTTTTCATAAGAGATTATAAAAAGATATAGAATGTAAATTTCTGCCTAGGTTAGAGGGTTAAAGGATTGTTTTAATTTAAATAAAGCTAAATATTTGAACAAGTTGTGGAAGGTTTATAAAAAATTAGTTGTAAAAAATTCTATGTGTGGACATATTGGCTAAAGTTAAAATGGCATTATTCAGTTTTTTCCATAAATTGGACATTGGAATAAAAGCACAACAGAGTTTTATTAAAACATTGTTCTGCTCTGAGAAAAAAAAATTTAAAGGGTTATAAAATGTTTATAAAAATCTTATCTTGTTGTCAAACTAATTAAAACTGAATAGGTTTATAAAACGTTATTTAAAAACTAGCTTTAACATCAAAAATACACTAATGGAAACATAAAATTTGGTTTTCTCTTTTAAAAAGTATTTTGTGTAATATCAAAAGACAAAGGTTTTTGTTTATCTTTTAAGTAACTACAAAGGACAAAGTGGAGAAGGGAAAGAAAGGAGACAGAGTCAGTTGTCCTCATGCTATCTTCATTGGGTCTTGTTTGGAAAGCTGAGTCTCCTCTCTATCAGAATAAGGTTTTTTCCTTTAAAAAATTTTTGAGTTATCATTTTGCTAAATAAATGACTTATGGTACCCTAAAATTTTATTTTGTAATATCCAATGTTTTAAACCTTTGGTATTTAACAAACCTTTCAAAATCAAGCTCTAGATTATCAAGCTAAATCAGCCAGTACTAAAATTGTTTAAATATATAATTTGAATGAACTCCATGGTCTAAGTCAAATTACCTCTGCTAACCCATTAGTTATCAGTGCTGTGCACCTAAATTGGAGAAACAATTGGAATGCAAAAGGACGTAAGTCCAATGTTAAGCATGGACTCATGAATAACCAGGATGGCCACCCTGTCTTTCCTGAGTCCTTGAAGCTTTTGTTATTAAAGGTTCTGCATTACATGAATCGTTAAGAAAAAAAAAAAATGCAAATTGAATATATTGATGTGGTGACCTATAAATTGCAGAAATAATTTAAAACCAGTGTTTGATTCCATATTTCTGGGAAGACAATCAAAGCTTCAGGTACATTTGGCTACCTGATAGGCCATTTAAACATTTATAAAGGGATTTCATTCACTTGTCATTTTCAATTCATGTTTTCTGGTTGTATAAAAGCTTTCCCATACAAGAGGGCTGATGTTATAACAGTAGATTATTACACTACAGTGTATTTTCACCAGGTAAATAAAGCTTTTTAATGGTTCACTGAGGACAATCTCTTCACAATCTAGAGCCCAAAGATTGGATCTTCTGAGAACATCAGAGGAAGACTGTACTTGCCATCCACATTACAGCAAAACTTTGGAGCCTTGAACCTCGGGTTCATAATCTCATAACTGAGATGGCTCCCTACACACTCCTGGAAGTGTACACCCATTGGAACCCTTAAGGTAAAACTAACCAGGAAAGTTTATCCCCAGAAGAAGATAATATCCTTGATCTTTCCCCAAGATCACCAATCAAGACTTCTACTATCTCGAGACTCTTATATTTGAACATCTTTTCCTTGTTTATGCCTGCATGAACAATAGAAATGAAAAGGGGGGTCTATTATGTGCACTTTTATGTGCACTTATAGAGTATACTTTTATTTGTGAAGGATTTTGCAGCCAGCCTTCTACATGAATAACCACACACTTTAATATATAAAAGATGAAGGCCCAATGTAGGTGAGAAACTTTAGTGGTACATGTGTTGCCTCATAATCAGTCAAAACTCTTTTTAACCCATATCACGGATTAAAAAGAACATTGCCAGGAGGCCTTCACTCTTCTAGAAGGACATCATTTGTTATGTCCTTTGTCCATGGTTTAGAAAAAAAGAGGCAATAATTAGAAATATCACCCACACAATAGGCTTTACAGAAAATTCTACTTTAAAGGCTATCATTACACAACAGACTTTAAACTCTCTTGTGAAAATTATGCTAAATAATAGAATTGGCTAAACAGAAAAGTACCTGTGCAGTTGCTGACACTCGTGGCCTATGGAAAAATACATCAAATGTAGATTATAAAAATTCAGTTGTAGGGGATTAATGAAAAGGCCACTTAGTCAAGCAAGTAGACTCTTCATCTAGCTCATTCTTTACTTATTTAATTTTAGGTGGTTTGGTTTATGGGGAACCTGGGTAAGGAGCATACTCCCAACTCTTGGTATTATTCTCTGAATAGTCATAATAATAGTCCCTCTGGTGTGCTGTGTTATCTCAAAGGATTTAAATGTTTTCATGCAGCCATCTCTAAAACTTCAAATGGTCTCTCTTCAACTGGAGTGACAAAAGCTGAAATAAATGTGTGACCATGATAACACCATAACCTATGAATGACGTGCTGAGACCAGAAACCCAAAATGATGGTAACTGAGAGTGGCACTCAGGCCCTAAGTTTCGGTCACACTTTCACCTATGTGAGAACCTGGCCAAAAAGGGAAAATTTTTAAACAAAATTATAGGAGGCCATTATTTTGGACTGAGCTTATGCACTAGGCCCTAACAAACCAAACCAAACTAAAATGGAGTCACTTGTGCTAAATGTGACATAATCAAGCTAAGGCTTTAAGAAAACACATAGATCCTAAAACAGACCAGGATTTTTCTCCTGTAAACATCATGCTCTGGTATAAGGAGGTATCCTCTACTCAGTCCTTATTCCCTCATTGCAAAACCCACTGTTCTACTTTTCCAGTGGGTTTCAAAACCATATAAGTACATATACCATAGTGATAGTAACATCAGTGACTAAGATTTTGGTCAATCTCTCAAAATTGAAAAAATGACCAAAAGGGGGGAATTGTTAAACCAAACTAAATATGGCCTGAGAAGGACTCCGTACTTCTGTATTTGAGTCCTTGTGGATGAATTGTAACCTAGCTTAATAGTCAGACAAAATTGAAAACCAAACTTAATAGTATGCCCCTGTAACAATGGCTGAGTGTTGGCCAATCCCAGGAGTCTTACTTCAACTACTCATAGACTGCTGAATGTTCAAACTGTGTTCAAATAAGGCAAACGTTGAGCTGTAACCAATCTCACTGTTTCTGTACCTCACTTCCAATTCCTGTATGTCACCTTACCTTTTTTGCCTATAAATTTGTTCTGACCACGAGGCACCCCTGGAGTCTCTGTGAATCTGCTGTGATTCTCGGGGCTGCCCAATTTGCGAATGGTTCATTGCTCAGTTAAACTCTTTTAAATTTAATTCGGCTGAAGTTTTTATTTTATCAACATAAATGTTTATAAATCAAACATTAGTAGGCTTTTGTTGTACTTTCAGCCATGCCAGTTATTACCTGTGAAACCTTGGTTAAGTTACTTCACTCTTTCTAGGTTTCAGCTTTATTATTTGTAGAAAAAGCAATTGTAAAAAATCTTATAATGTAACAACCAAGTGAGACAGCCAGGTAGGAGGGGTCCCTGGAGAAACACCAACCAGCCTGCCCACTGAGGTAGAGCCTCGGGAAGTTCACGATGTTTGCAGCAGGGAGGAGCCTGGCCCTTCCTCTTCTTGTGTGGAATCTGGGATTCGAACTGCTGGGCTGGAAGCACTCTAGCAAGGGCTCTGGCTTTGCAGAGGATCCCTGTTTCCCTTTTTTTCCTTTTCACCCAATAAAACCCTGCTTCACTCACCCTTCAAACTGTCTGCGAGTCTAAATTTTTGTAGCCCTGGGACAGACAAGAACCCCGTTTTTAGCTGTACTAAGGAAAAGACCTGTGACACAAGTAATTAGTAAAAGGAAACAACAAAAAGTTCCCAGGTAAAAGGATTATTCAAAATATTGAGATTACATTCATTAATTCCAATAATTTAGTGTTTCAATTATCTTTCAATCTTTCTGATAAGAAGTGGGTTTCAATTAGGTGCTCCCATGTGGTTAACATCTCGCTGTCTTTCTAACACTTGCTAATCTTCCTTTTTAGCAAGCGAGAGCAAGCTTCAGCTCAGTGCCTCCAGCAGAAAATGGTCTCCGGCTAAAACTTAATGTTGTTTTGTGGTCATATTTATTTTTATCACTATGTTCTATTTATAGGAAGAGATACTGCCTTCCCACTTACTATAGTGACCAAGTTTCCTTTTAAAAAATTATCCAAATATAAAAAGTGAGTCAAATTCTAGAAAATACTAATTAAATAATACAGCTGATTATTACATATAGCAAATATCACAAAGGTGATTCTAGAATGATTAAAATTTGGGAAACAATGGATTATGTGATTGAGGCAGAGACTGGTTAGGTGTTCATCAAATTCATTTCCTTTTATTGGACACATAGGAAGAATTACATTTTCCAGCCTCCACTGCAGTAAGGTTGAGGCCAGGTGACTAAGTTCTGTTCTATGGAATGTCGGTGGAAGTGTTGTGTATCATTTCCAGTTCTGGCTCACAAAACATCCCATGAGTTCCTTTGCAAAGTAGCTAGTGTAGTGGCTCTAGAGGATGGTGAAACCAACTGATGCATAGAGGCTAAATTCCTGAGTCCCCATTTGGAGGAGAGCTGCCAGGAACCTCTGAATTGGACTTTGCACAAAAGAGAAACTTTTACTCTATTAAGTCACTGAAATTTGGGGATTATTTGTTAGAGCTACAGCAGTTAACCAACCCTGATTAACACAGCAATCCATGAGGACTTCACTACTTAAGCACAGTGACCTGTGTGTAGTAAGTGCTTAGTAAACGATTGTTGAATAAGTTAATTTTGCTCTCATTTTAATCTGTCTTTACTCACAATTGTCTATTGATAATGTTATTAGGTATAGGATTTAGGTTTCAGCACAAGTCTCAAACCCTTCTTTTATGACACATTAGACAACTCCAGTAATGTTAAATGACCTTAGCATTTTCAAAATAAAATGAGTTTGAATTACTGTTTTAGAAAACATGCCTATAATACTTTTAGGACTGGGGTAAACGGGGTTGAAAATAGGGTACCCTGTTACTCAAAAGATTTGAAATCTCTGCCTTAGAATATGATTATGAATTCAGTGTTTTGGCAAAGTTTTAAAGACATCAAATGATTTAGAGTCTACTCTAGACTAGATTATTCCTCTGTCTCCAGAGGGAACTGTTTTACACGCTTGCAGATGTGATAGTTGTTTGTTCTTTATAAAATAACAACAACAGCAAGCAAGGTGGGGTTTTCCTTAGGTATTGTATTCTAAGGTCTTAGAACTTTCACATTCAGGAAACTCTTCTTCGGGGAGGATCAAATAAAATAGTGTATGTTAAAGTCCTTTGCAAAACATTAAAGTACTATACAACTATAACATTATTGTTAGCCATTGTTCTACCACTAAAGCCCATTTCCTTCTCTTTTGCTCTCTTAATCAGGTAACGTAATTTTCTTTACTGATCAGCCACTTAAAAGAACACCACTTGAAAGGCAAATTAGCAATATCTACATTAGAGACAGAGTGAGACTCCATCTCAAAAAAAAAAAAAAGAAATATCTACATTATAGATGTACGTATCTAAGTACTTGTATTAGATGAATGTTACATTCCTGGAATAAGTAATATAAATTAAAATGGGAAAATCAAGGCTAATTTTTCTATAGAAAATATGTCATTGGCCGGGCGTGGTGGCTCATGCCTGTAATCCCAGCACTTTGGAAGGCCGAGGCTGGCGGATCACGAGGTCAGGAGATGGAGACCATCCTGGCTAATGCCGTGAAACCCCGTCTCTGCTAAAAATACAAAAAATTAGCCGGGTGTGGTGGCAGGCGCCTGTAGTCCTAGCTACTCTGGAGGCTGAGGCAGGAGAATGGCTGAACCTGGGAGGCGGAGCTTGCAGTGAGCCATGAGATGGCACCACTGTACTCCAGCCTGGGAGACAGCGAGACTCTGTTTCAAAAAAAAAGAGAAAAAAAAAGAAAAGAAAAAAAAAGAAAATATGTCACTGGAAGTAGTATGGTGGAGTCATTTTCTAATCCAGAGCTTCGTTTTCCTCGTTTGTAATGTGGGAGAAATAATAGTACCTATTGGGTAGTGCTCTTGTCATGGTTGAATGAGATAATGTATGTGGTATACATTGCACATGTGAGGTACATAACCTGTGCTTAATAAACAGTAGCTCTGACATTATTATGATGATCATCTGCACAGACTCTGGAGCCAGACTGCTTGAGTTCAAGTCCTGGCTCTGCCATGTACTAGCTGGGTAATCCTAGAAAAGCGATTTCCTATCTCTGTGCTTTACTTCTTTCAGCTGTAAAATGGGGGAGATAATACCAGGGCCTACCTTACAAGGTTATTGTGAGGATGAAATGAGACAACATATGTAAAATGCTTAGAAAAGGGTGCCTGGCACATCAGGAGAGCTCAATAAATAGTAGCTATTATTCTTGTCTATGAGAAACCATTTTGGAAGGTGAGAAAAGTGTTGCTTTTGTCTGCTGCCTGATGCTCACAACCTTCTCCACTTCATTCAGCAGAGACTTTGGTATCTGGATTAGAGAATTCTTTTTCATCCTAAATCCTTCCATTCCCCTAGGGGGTGTCATAATTGACATGGACAGGCAGAACACCACTCTGACCTCTCAGTTCTTTGACCTCTTAAACTTCAGAGGTCTTTACTTGCACACCACTTTAGCTACCTACTCCCATGGAAAGGAATATTCTTAACTCCGAAGATGGAGGGTTGTAGAGAAGAATCTGAACCAACAGGCCTTGCTAAGTATCCCCCAGTTTATTGCCATTAGATTATACCCACTTTGTTCAGTTCTGTTTCTCTATGATTATCCACATCTTCATCAAATCTAGCATAAAAATCCACAAGTTTCTAAAAAATACACAGGTTTAACGGTTCCTTCAGGTCTTCATTTCCTAGGAAAGCTCCTGTGTCACATAAGATGTATATTAAATACACGTGTATGCTTTTCTCTGGTCAATCTGTCTTTTGTTATAGGGGCCATTAACCTAGGATAGGGAAGAAAAAGATATTTTTCCTCCCCTACACTAGGGACTGAATGTTTTGTGCTTCTAAAGTTTATATTTTGAAGCCCCTATCCCCAGTGTGATGGTATTTAGAGGTGGTGCCTTTGGGAATTAATTAGGTTTAGATGATGTCATAAGGGTGGAGCCCCCATGATGAGATTAGTCCCTTTATAAGAAGAGGAAGAGACATGAGGTCTTTCTTTCTCTCCACATGTACACACCAAGGACAGGCCATATGAGGACATAATGAGAAGATGGCCATTTGCCAACCAGGACTTTCCAGCCTCCAGATCTTTGAGAAATAAATGTTTTGACTGAGCCTCGTGTGTTTCCCCCATCATTTATTCCTTTCCTCCTGTGATAGTAGAGCAGTGTCTCTCCTCCCTTCTAAAGTTAATTTCTTCATCCCATTTTCTTCGTCTTCTACTCACTCACCTATGACAAGTGCTTTCTGTCTGTTTCTACTAGCTTTGTATCAGCAGCATCAAAACGTGTTCAAGTCATTCAAGCCTTTAAAAATAAACAAATCAACAAGAAAATTTTATTGACCCAAGATCCCCTTCTGTCTACTGCCTTAGCTCTTTCTCCCTATTCACAACCAAACCTCTTGAGGGTTGTCTCCTCCTTGATCTCCTCTTCCTCACCTTTGAGCACTTCACTGGACATGCTCTCATCAAGGTCACGGGCAGCCTCATTGCTGGTAAACCCTGTGGACATTTTTAATCTATATCTTACCAAACGTCTCTGCAGCCTCTGACCACTTGCTTTTGGAAATTCTATTTTGCTTGGCTTCTGTGATGACCACCCTATCTGGGTTTCTTTCTTCATCTCTTCTTTCTTCTCTTTGCATAGCCCTCTTCCTCTGGCTGCCCCCTAAATATTTGTGCTTCTTGGGAATCTGTTTAGGTGTCTTCTCATTCTACACGCTCTCTTAAGGTAATCTCTCCTGCTCCTATGACTAATAATTCTCCTTCAGATCTGTTTCTTCATCAGATATATTCAGTTCAGACATATATATATATATATATATATATATATATATATACACCTATCTGTCATTGACACTGAATATCTGATAGACATCCAACTCAACATGTACAAAATTGAATGCATCACCCAACTCCCCAACGTTTCCTCAAACTTCTGTGTTAATAATTGCCCACATCAGAAACCTTGGTTCAGAATTGTACCTCTTCCCTTCCCTCATCCTCTCTTCAACAGGTCTTGACATTTTTACCTGAAGAGGCAGTAGAATATAGTGGTTAAGATCAAGCACCTGCTGCTAGTTGAGGGATCTTGGATAAGTTACTTAATCCCTCTGAGGCTCAGTTTTCTCTGCAGTGACCATGTTATGGGGTTGTGTGGATCAGGTGAGATAAAGCATGTAAAGTGCATGCTATAGAGCCTGACAAAAAATAAACACTAGCTATTGTTATTCATTACATCCTTATATTCTCGGCTCTGGTCTGAGTGTTTGTGTTCCCCAAAATTTATATTTTGAATCCTAATCACCAAAGGGTTGGTATTAGGAGATGGGGCCTTTGGGAAGTGATTAAGTCAGGAGGACTCTGCCTTCATTAAAATGGGATTAGTGCCCTTATCAAGGATGCCTGAGATAAATCCCTTGCCCTTTCCATCATGTGAGGACATGACAAGAAGGTGCCATCTATGAACCAGAAAACAGGCCCTCACCAGACACTGAATCTGCTGGCACCTTGATCTTGGACTTCCCAGCCTCCAGAATTGGGGAAATAAATATCTGTTATCTCTAAGCTGCTCAGCTTATGGTATTTTGTTAGAATAGCCTGAATGGATTAAGATAATCTCTCCAATCTGTATACTTCTCTGTATCCTCCAATGCCACTCTTCTAGTTTAGGCCACCTTCATTGCTTACCTGCACTATAGTAATAGTCCTCTGGCTGATTACTCTGCCTCTCTTCTGGTCCTCTATCAATCTACCTTCCAAAGTGTAGCCAGAATATATTTCTGAAATGCAAGTTAGATAATATCTCTTCCCTGCTGAAAGCCATTCAATGACTCCTCACTGTTCTCAGAACAAAAAGTCCAAATGCCTGAACTTCTCCAGTTTTATGTGTACATACAACATCCCTCTTTCTTATCAGGGTCTTTTCACATCCTTCGAGTAAACTACCTTTCTCCACTCTTACTCCCCCCTATTTGCCTGATGACTCTTAATAATCTTTTAAATCTCAGTTTAGATATCCGTTCTTCCCTTCCTGGCCACTTGAGACATATTAGGCACCTTTCTGTACTCCCATAATGCCCCCGGGTCTTTCACTCCTTGGTCCACCTGTTGTGCTGAATTAGCATGGCCTATTTGTATGCCTATCTCTCTAAAACTCAAAGTCCCTGAGGGCAGGGAGTATGCTTTCTCCACCACTACATTTTCAGTGCTTAGCACAATTCCTTGCTCATTGTAAATGTTCAATAAATATTTGCTGCATGAATAAAATATTATCTAAAGGGCAACAGCCTAATTTAATCTATAAATAATGTCATGTACCAGAATTTCTCGTTCAACTATAAGTCACACACCTGTTCATCTTAAAGCTTTTTAAAGCATATGCATATCAATGTAAGAAGGCAATGTTAAAAAGATGTTCCTTCCTCTCCTAAAGAAGTTTTCTCATTGGCCACCAGTTGTCACTTTTGTACCACCGCCCCCCTCCCCCCAAAACACAAATATTGTTTTCTGGTTGTAAATATCAGATCCTAAATGACAGAAATTCAGTACCTAGCACAGTACTCAGGGAGAACTGTCATTTGGGCTCTGGAGCCAGAGAGAGTCTGTTGTTCCAGAGTACATTTATAGCAAACTATCATAATGACATAATTTATGCACTGCTTGCTATTAAAATGCTGTAAGAAATGTCATGGGTGTAGTTGGTTGAACCCTGGAAGAGAAATCAGAGTAAAGTGAACTGCTGCAAAGTGAAGACTGGCTAGCCCTCAAGAAAACGTTGATTGCTTCCATCTCCTTGCTTTGGTCATCACAATGTGATTGGTAGGATACATATTTGTCTGACTTTTTTTCTGTCTCTCCACTGTCTTTTGAAAAACGTTTTCCTGCCACCTCAGGAGTAGGAAAAATACTGAAAGCCAAGATTTTACAGGCCATACTGTGAAATTGGACATGTTTGTGATGTTTCATGCTTAGAGTATTTCCATTAAAGCTTGCTGAACTCATAACATATTTTTGTCTGTTGTGACATTATTTTGTATTTCAAAACTCTTACAAAATAATACATGAGACACAGATTGTAGCTAAGAACTGGAAGAATCTTGGCCACATTTCAGAGAAGGGCCACCCAGCCAGAAGTGTTCTAGGACTTGGGATCTGAACTGGACAGCTGGGATGTATGAATTCCCAGCGCCCAGGCCAGTTGGCCAGTTGGCACTTAAAGCCTGAGTTGTAATTATAGATATCTGAGAAGGATGTGTGTGTGTGTGTGTGTGTGTGTGAAGAAAAATATACGCTGATAAAAAGAACTCTCAGACAGCTATTGCCTCAAATTGTCAAGCCTTCATTTCTTTCAATAAACATTGTATGCTTTCTTTATACTATGATAGACACTGGATTTCCTTCATTTTATTTTGTCTATTTGTTTATTTTTTGAGATGAAGTCTTGCTCTGTTGCCCAGGCTGGAGTGCAGTAGCACAGTCTTGGCTCACTGCAATCTCAACCTCCTGGTTCAAGAGATTCTCTTGCCTCAGCCTCCCGAGTAGCTGGGACTACAAGTGCGTGCCACCATGCTTGGCTAATTTTTGTACTTTTAACAGAGATGGGATTTCACTATGTTGGCCAGGCTGGTCTCAAACTCCTGACTTCAGGTGATCCGCCCACCTCGGCCTCCCAAAGTGCTGGGATTACAGGAGTGAGCCACTGCACCCAGCCTGAATTTCTTTCATTAATCTGATATTTATAGCCAGAAAAATAATAATTGTGAATTTGTGTGTGTGTGTGTGTGTGTGTGTTCATTCTGCAAAGCGGCAACTGGTGGTAAATAGAAAAACTCCTGGGAACAGTTTGCCTCAGAATATATCCAAATGAATGTCAGATGGTGTGTCCCTGATTCCTCCTTCTTTTGAAGGGTGATAAAATCAGGGCAGAAAGAATGGCTGTCTTCCTTTCAATCTCATATCTCAGTTGTAATTCACATCATGAACTACTCAAGTTCCTTTCTGGAAAGAGTGTCGCTTGCTTCAAAACAGAAGTTTAGAGATCCAGAAGCTCAACAGCTGTGGAATTGCATCTCTTACTCCTATCTATCCCAGCATCACAGACAGGGCAAAGCAGTGCCGAGTACGTCACAGGAAATAACCCTGTTCCTGGGAAGGGAGTCCAGTCTATGGGCTGGTGGAAAATGTGCTTTATTCTGGTGATACATATTTTAGTCTTAGAGAAAAATATCCTATTTTATGCCAAAAGAAATTTAAGAGCTTAACATTATTGGAAGTCAAGGTTACATATGACTTTTGAAATCCAAATCACAGTGGGAGGGACTATTAGAACATTCAAGAAAATGTGGATCCATTATAGACTATATTTTCTGAACATTATTTTCCAAGGTTCTGTTGCAGATTTGTTTTATTATTATTATTTTTTTTTAGAGACAGGATCCTGCTCTATTGCCCATGTTGGAGTGCATTGGCACAATCACGGCTCACTGCAGTCTTGACCTCCTGGGCTCAAGCAGTCCTCCCACTTCAGCCTCTCAAGTAGCTGGGACTACAGGTGTGCATCACCATGACTAATAAAATTTTTTTTTTTTTTTGTAGAGATAGGGTCTCATTATGTTGCCCAGGCTAGTCTCTAACTCCTGGCCTAAAGTGATTATCTTGCCACAGCCTCCTAAAGTGCTGGGATTATAGGCATGAGCCACTGCACCTAGCTATTGCAGATTTAAATTCTGATGAAGGTCATTTATGGCTTGACCTGACCTCTGTTTAGCTGACTTTAAAAAGGTCTTCAGTGCATGAGGCATCTGTGTAACCTAGATCGGTGTTTATTGGCAGAGTTTCCTGAGCAGGGATGAAACCAGGTTGTGTGGTGCCTAAAGTATTTATAATTTTGGGAGAAGGAGGGGGATCTCTAAGTAAAATAATACAAAAATATCTTACTTTTACAAATTTTACAATGACACATGACCATGTGAACACATTGCTAGGGCCCTTCCCAGTGATGGGTCCTGAAACTCAAGCTACATTAGCTTCATGGTAGGTAAATCTGCCTGTGTTCCCAGCATTCTGAAAGATGCTCACTTGTTGACTAGGAAAGCTGTAGGGAAGGTGGAAAGAGAAATATTGGTGATGATGGAGGTCGCTGTATTAGAATCAAACAAACAAACAAACCTCGAGTTGTTTAAATAAATTAGAAATCTTTGTAGTACATGAAGAATCGCTAAATTTCTGAAAATGTTGAAAGCAAGTTGGGCTCTACCCACAGGCAGTTCTGATTAGATCTGTTGTATGCTTTTGTTCTTCGAGTCTTCGAAATGCCTTTCTGTTTCTTTGTGATGCTCTATGGATAAAACTAGTATCCTGGATCACTGACACAATCCAAAATAGTCATTTAAGAAAATCTACATCAGTGAGATGGAATATATCCACACTAGTGTTCATCTCTGTGAATGCTGTTCTCCTCATAACCCCAAGGATTCTACTTTCGACTGTTATTTGATTACCTAAAGGAGGGAAAATTGCTCATTCCTTAAAGCTTACTATTAACTGGCATTTTTAAAGGGTTAGAGAATTTATGGTGTCACATGAATTCTGATTCACGAAGCTACTAAAATGGTGCCCTTTTAAAGTTTACACGTAACCCATGAAGTGGCTATATACACTTTTTAAAGGTCAATATTCCACAAATCATAACACAGTAAGCAGCTAATTATTTTGGAAAACCAGGGGAAATTTTCAAATATATTTACTGAATGTGTAATCTGTGCACTGCTGGTACCACCATTTTCCAGGAACAGGAGTTGTGTTGGGTTATTTAATCATGTAGCTTTTGTGGGAAGGAGCAATTTCCGGGGACAATTTCTTCCCTGAAAGGTTTCTAAAATATAAGCGGCTGTTTCTTAAAAGAAACCTGCTGTATGAAAACCCAAACTTTATAAAATGGGCAACTTAGGGGGTGATCAATGACAAAACAAGTTATTCTTTTTTTAAAATAAGTAGTCCTGGGGTTTCTCTACTGTAGTTCAAATTTGGTAGGAAGAGGCTTCTTATGGCTGTGGCCACCAGCTGGCTCTTGCCCTAGGAAAGCCTCTTCTTCGCCTCTCTTAGCCACCATTGTCTCTGGCACAATAAGGACTACTACCTCTTAGATTAGTTGTTTTGAGAATTTAATGAGATAATGTGTGGAAAAGTGACCAACAAAGTGCCTGACATGTGACAGTTACTCCATGAATGCTTTTCGAATGTGCTGATTTGAAATATTTCTTTTAAAAACTTGTTTAAAAGGCAGGGTCTTGCTCTATTGCCCAGGATGGTCTTGAACTCCTGGGCTCAAGCAATCCTCTTGCCTCAGCCTCTCAAGTAGCTGGGGACTAGACGTGCATGCCACCATGTCTGGCTATGTTTTACTTGTAGAGACAGGGTCTTGCTATGTTGACTAGGCTGCTCTTGAACTCCTGGCCTCAAGTGATCCTCCTGCCTTGGCATCCCAAAATGCTGGGATTACAGGTGTGAGGCACTGTGCATATCCTTATTTTTTTTAGTCATTTAAGCACTTGAATTTATCCACTTTTTCCTATCTCCACTGTCACGCTAGCTCAAGTCATCATCAATCTCTCACCTGTACTTAAAAATTTTTTTCCATTTAGGACAAATCTCATGTTTAATGTTTTCTTATGAAAACTTTAAAACACACAGGAAGATAAAATAGTGTAATGAACACCCATGCATCTATCACTAGATTTAATCGTTCTTAATTTTTTGACTATTTACTTCATTTTTTTGAAGTAAATTACCAAAATAAACGCCTTAATATGACTTTCTAAGAATCAGTTATTTTCCTACATAACCACAATGGTATTATCATATCTAACAAATGACTAATAATTTCTTAATAATATCTAATGCTCAGTTCATATTCAGGCTTCCCTAATTGTCCTCAAAACATTGTTCAAAGGTGATCAAACCAGGAAGAGCCCATTGTAATTTCTTTTACTCTCTAGAACATTAGCCTCCAAATTACCCCCACTTGTTTTTAACATTAAGTTTTTGAAAAGAGCTAGTCAGTTGTCCTGAAGAATGTCTCACTTTTCTGCATTTTCTGATTGCTGCCTTGTGGTGGTGTTAAACTTGTTCCTCTAGCACCAGCATTTTCTGCAAACTGGAAGTTAGATCTAAAAGGATCAGCTGGATTAAAGTTGAACCTTTTAACCTTAAAATAAAATTTCTGCCTTAAAATATTAGGCAAGAATCCTTGTTATGGGCTGAACTGTATTTCCCCAAAATTCATATGGTGAAGTCCTAACCCTAGTAAATTGGAATGTGACTGTATTTGGAGATAGGGCCTTTAAAGAGGTGATTAAGTTAAAATGAGGCTTTCAGGATGGACCCTAATCTGACTGGTATCCTTATGAGAAGAGAAGATTAGGACATAGAGAGTCAACAGGGATGCACACACAGAGAGAAAAGGCCATGTGAGGACACAGTGAGAAGGTAGCTGTCCACGAGCCACGGAGAGATGCCTCAGAAGACATCAACCCGACCAACACCTTGATCTTGGACTTTCAGCCTCCAGAACTTTGAGAAAATCAATTCTGGTTGTTAAAAAAAAAAAACTCAGTCTGTAGCATTTTGTTATGGCAACCCTAGCAAACTCTTACAATCCTCATAGGTAAAGTTGTATGCTCATATTACATCCCATCAGAAGGTACATCACGTGTGATTGTCCCACCATTAGAGATCCAACATTGATGGATCACTGAGGTCATGTGAGAACATCCTGATCTCTCCATTGGAAAGTTACACTTCTGCCTTGCAAGCAGGAGTTTGTTGGGCAATGCTTCGGCATCTTGCAAATATCAGATGTTCATGAACGTTTCAACCTCATGCTTTTAGCATAGCTTCCACTGATAATCTAGCCCAAAGCAACTGTTTTATTATCGCCTGGACTACTTCAACAGCCTTCTCATTCATCTACTTCCTTTTAGTCTTACTCCCGGAGTCATTACTAGCCTACATTGTGCCTTTGTATTAGTTAGAAAAAGAAACCCCCTTTGATTACACAAAACCCAAATCCTGGGCTAATGGCTGGATCAGAAGAGCTCAGGCTGGACTACAGCTTCCACTTACCCCTTAGTAAAGCCCCCTTGTGCATGAGCAGCCTGCAAAACCGCACGTGGCAGCCCTGCTTGCTCTGCTCCATTCCATTCTCCAAACAGCAGTCAGGGTGAACACCAGCAATATAATCACATCACTCACCTGCTTCAAGGCATTCAAAATCCCCACATTGAACCAAAAATGAAAAATATGTAAATAACCTAAAATTAGGCCCTGTGTGACCAACCACCATCCTGCTTATCTTCTAGCACTCTTGGCCTACCTCACTAAACTCCTGCCCCACCGCTGTCCTTGTAGTTTCTCAAATATGCTGCAATTCTTTTCACTCAAACTTGTCTTTCCTTCTTCTGAAGAGCTCTTGCCACTCCTCCCCTTTTACCTCCTTTCTTCATCCTAGACCAGATTAGAGGTCTGGGTCTATTTGGCTCTCATAGTGCCCTGCTTTTTCTCTGTAGCACTTAGCACAACTGTAACTAAATAATTATGCATGTTATCATTTGTTTAATATCTGCTTCCCTAACTAGATTATAAGTTTCAGGAGATGGAGACTGTGTCTATATTGTTATCATTTTATCCTTAACAACTAACACTACCTAGAACATAGTAGATGCCAACTCAGTGTTTGTTGAATGAACTAATGACAGAAAGCATCATGGCATGGTATACTGCAAAATGGGCATACTGATGTGGACTTCAGAGTGTTATCGGGAGGATTAGATCAAAGAGTACCTACATGCCTAACACACAGTAGGTATTGAGCACCTAAACTATTTATAGATTTGGTGAAGCATTTTTTTGTTGAATGTATTAGAGAGGCAAAGTATGAGAAAATGCTTTATTGGACATCGAAAAGTTATTTGGTATCGTCAACTGTGGCATACCAATATTTGTTCTTTCATGTACATAAAAGCTGTTTTTTCTGACCATAGAAGCTTCTACTTAAACATAAACTCTTCTAGTCAATTTCCAGGTTCTTCGTGAGGGTACTTTATTTAAGGATCTCAGGAGTAGGCATCATGTCTGTTGGCTGTTTCATGGTTGAAATATATTTTGGATGAACAAGATTCTATCATGGGAGCTGACAGAATTTTTAAAAATCAAGATACTTAATAGTAGTTGAGTAAGACTCTAATTTCTATTTTAAGGTGTGGTAAGAATCTTTGAGATATAGGTCAGAAACTTATAAAAATAGATGTTCTATGTAACCCACTAATCATTAGAGCCTAATGGGATCTGTAAAAAATTCTAGGAGAGCAGGCTTGGGGGAGTCACAGCAGAATATGACTGATCTGCATGCCTTTATGAGGAGCCTTTAATCAAAGTTTGCAGTTGCCTGAGCTTTGAATCCCTCCCTCCAGCCGTCCAGTGATGCCACGCTGGTGGCGTTGACCTCAGGGTCATTCTTTTTTAAACAATTATGTTTAATTTGTGAATGCGATTTCCAAATGCAAAAGCTCCCCTGCCTTCCCCTGATTTCCCTCTGTGGAAGAATGTGTGAATTCACATGCATCCTGTCCTAACTGTGCAGGCGAAAATTCCAGTCAGGGGACATTGTCTCACATCCTAGATATGTGAGAGAATAATGAACTGATAACATAAAAGTAGATTTTCTAGCAATAGAGCTTCTCTTCTGAGTGTGAAAATTGCCAAAGTGTCTTAGGTTATCATCTACTTTACTTCTGGGTTTTGTTTCTCTGACCAGATTGGGCTAAAAGTAAAACAGGAGGTGAAAGCCCTTACTTCTGTTTGTTAATCTTTCTTCTTCTATCTTTTTTTAAAGCAGTCCTCTTTTTTCTCCCTCTCTTTTTCCTCAATAGAAAGAAAAAAAAGTTTTGTCAGCACTCCTGTTTCTTTTGTTGTTTTCTTTTTCTCAGAAGTCTTTTTCTGCTTTTATCCTAATCCCAGTCATGCATGAGAGAACAGTTGTGCTCTGTTGTTTGGCTGTTCTGCTAGTTTTGAATCAGTGGGACTCCCTCTTTGTTCTCTATTCTCTGAACACAGAAAGGTAAAAGAGTAGAAATAGGGATTGGAACTCTTAAGAAGAGAAACCTATATTTATTTAGATTTAATTCATTTTTTGGGCCATGTCAGTAATAATTAAGGAGTTGCAGGGAATAGAACGGGGATCTCAGTTTCCTTACCTAGAACAGTTTGTTTAACTGCTATCTCTGGAAATAATCTATTTTAACCACGTTTCCAATTTTGACAATTGTTGGAATCTGCTTAATCATTTAATGTATGGCTGTTTCCCACTTGGGCTTGATACATCGTAGCAGTTGCTTTATGATTCAAACACCACCTACCTGAAGTGACAGCTGCATGGGGTTCAGTATGGACTTCATGATAAGACCATTTTAAAATCACACAAGAAGATCTGGCTGCATCTACCTTTTTCCAGAGCATCAAAGAAGCTCCTGTAGTTTTTAATATTTGCATTTTAATTTTTGTGATTTTTAAAAGGCATTCAGAAGTGAGACTTGAACTTAGGATGAATATGTGAGGGCTTCATCCTTACAAAACAGCCCCTTTCTGATGCGGTTACCCAACATGGGCTTGCTACAGGTTGTCATGGTGATAGTGTAGGCCTGAAAATTTTCACAGGCTCAAACTATGAAGTTTTTGAAAACTGTTTTGATTAATTTTTCCTCCACTCCAACTTCTCTCTCACTTCAACTGTTTTCTCTTTTGTTTCACACTTGATTTATGGCAGGTTGCTGTCATTTAAATAGATGTGCATTTTGAAATTCCTCCTTTCTTTGCTAATGCAAAGAAAAAAATAACCCATGCAAGTCATGCTCAAAGAGTTGGTTATTGTTGCTTGCTGGATTTCGACTCTCTGTGGTTGTCGGGCCTAATTCAAAGTAATTCAGGCTCCACAGTGGGGGCAGTGCATAGCTCCACAGGAAATTATGATAGCAAAAGTCTTCCTGTCGAGCTCTGCACTTGGCACTACAAAGTGCCTCAGGCTGCAGCTACCTGAATAGGGTTGAATTAGACCAGACAACCGCATCATCCCACTTCTTAATCTATTAGAGCGATATACAAGTGGCAATTGTTGATTGCAAAAATGGGATTAAGAGGCTCTTCAAGTGAATTGATTTTCTTGTGAGAACAAAAAGAGGAAAGAGAAGCCTTCGTTTGAATCACACAGCCAGAAAGTTTCATGAATGGGTTCCACTCCAAATGTTAGAATTAAAGCAATCAGTGAGTCCCCATGGGGTGTGCAGGTGAGAGAAATAAACTGCTCTAAAATAGCAAATTACGTGCAAAACCCAAGTTTAAGGCATCTATCTGCATTGAAATACTGCCCAGAATAAAGTAGCCACTGGAAAGCTGCCTAATAATGTGACACAGACAATGATTCGCAGTGGTTCCTTTGTAGATTTGCACACTAGTGTTGGCTTCAGCTGGAGTCAGGTGAGACTTGGACGTTCTTCACTATTTAGTCTCTGCTTTGCCCCGATGACACTTCTTTCCCTCCCAGGTCAGTAGGTCCATGCTGTCTGTTGAAAAGTTTCCCTGTGGGCCAGGTCTCTTTTGAAGAGTCACTTAATGCCTAGGTTATTTTTTTCCTTTGAAATGTCCTTAAACTTTTGACTTTGATTACTTTGGAAAATGTACATAGATTCTTCCTAGTCAGATTAAAATTGTTTTACCTTTTCCAAAGTGTCATTTAGTTAGGAAAGACGTTTATCACAGTAGTGTGTCTCCTGATGGCCAAATGGTACAGGCAGGCCTCTGCTACAGGGTGATTGTACAGGGCAGGACTTGAAAATATCAACTGTTGATTTAAGCTCCTGTGTTGCTCAAAGCTGCATAAACAACCATAAAAAACCTCAAGTTGATGGAGAGACCATCAGGATCCTAAAAAAAAAGATATAAAAGGTACACACATGAGCTCTCATTTTCTAATTTCTAAATGATAACTAAGGGTCACTCTAATGTTGGTTGTTTTCTATGGTATATCATGCATCACAAATGTATCCAGAATGATCATTTATCTGGCAGCTTTAGCTGTCAGAAACACCAAGAGTGTGGAGAATAGAAATGACACCCTGATGCCAGCTGGGGAAAAGAAACTGACCAGAGCAGATGGGGTAAGCCTCCTATTACTTCTGCCTTTAGGACCATGTCCCATTCTAACCAGCAGCAAATAATTTGGAAAGCCCCAGCTCTTTGACAACACAATTGGCGACAAGCAGTTGAAATGTGTTAGAAGAGGCTCCTGTTTGGGAAGAGAAACATAACTCCAAGTGACAATGAACTCTCCACAGATCTGAGACTGCTCAGAAGAAAATTCTTGTTGATGAATGTAGGAAATGAAAGTGTCCGCCTTTCTCTCACCTATCAGCCTCAGGGATTAGGGGAGGATGTGGCGATCTCTTTCCCATCTTCAAAGGTTGCTTCAAAGATCCTTTGGAGAAATATGGCGCAATTTAGACATTTGACATTCCTTATGCATACTGATGCTGTGACTTCAAAAGCTCTATTGACCAAGCTGGTTAGGGAGGTGTTATTTATTTACTCTTACCGGGAAATGTTGTTGTCGTTGTTGTTGTTTTCTCCTGCTTGTTTTGTTTTCTTAACCTGTAGAGGCAGAAGCCAAAGGACACATCAGAAACGGCATGATGGAGTTGTTACTGTGTTGTGAGTCTGGAAAGACTGCTGAATCTCAGGTCCTGACCCGCAGGGAGCACTATTTTTGGCAGTAATTTCTGAGACAAGTTTGGGGGAAAGGGCAGAAATAAAAGGGAACCACAGCCAGAGGACCCCGTACAGCCAGCAGCATATTGGCCGACGGTGTAGGTTTCTTCTGCTGTATTTGAGCAGCTCTCTGTTCAGTCTTTACCTTGGCAGGTGGAGTTTTTTTGTAAAGGGAAGCCTTGTTTAGACAACATTTGCACAGAAGCTTTGAATTCCCAAATTGTGAAACTCTCCAAAGAAGAAAGAACATGTGCATTTACATGAAAATGTAATTGATAGATTTCGTGTCCTCCTTTCCGTGCATATTCAAGTAATTCTCTTTCTGGGTGGATTTCACTTGCCACAGCCTTTATTTAAAACTTAATTCAGAGGAATCACAGTTTGTTAGGTCTTTTCTTTCCCTCTGGATTTTTCTCTAAACCTCGAAAGCAGAAGCACTGGCCTGCATGTAACATAGCAAGTACGGGATACAGTAAGTAATAATTGGATATTTATCATAATGTTGCTTTCCCGGAACACTATTCATTAACTGCCCCATATTTAATTATGCTGAAATTAGCACAGGGGAGTCTCTGGCTAGTGTATTTGCACATGCTATCAATTATGTCCTAATAAATTAATTTGCTTTTCAGGATTCACCAGAGGCACCGGTTGGGCCTCTGCGCTCCTGCTTGACTGTTCTGACTTTGAACAGGTTTATTCAGCTGCTGTCTGCTAAGCCCTACAGAAAAGCACAATGGCTGCTGATCGGCCTTTTATGGTTTATTGGAAACTGGTGGTCCGCACTGCAGCTCTGGTCAGTGATTAACCCGCGAGAAAACAAACTACACAAGGCTAAGTTGATGTTGGAGGAGGAATGAGCTCACTTCATTAAGGCTTGAAGAGGAAACCTTTTCTCCTTCAGTGCTTGTTCAAAACTTTTCAGGTCTCTATTTAATCACGTAATTCTCTCTAAGTAGCAAGAGAAGCCTGCTGCACAGCAAGTGGTCTTTTGCCACATGACAACTTAGAAAGATAAATTATATATAAATATCTTCATGGTTTTGTGTGGTGAGGAAACCAATTTTAGTATTACTCTGTGAAACTAATTTACTTGTTTCTTTATTAAAAGAAATAGCTGGGTCCACTCTGTGCTGTTTCATGTGCACAGTGGCCTTCATATTTCTTCTGGGCTTCTCTTTCTTTGATAGGGTTATTGAAAAATCAGGTGAAAGGTACCTCCCTTCCTGCCTACCCACTTCCCCATGATTCTAAACAAGGATTTGAAAGGGGCTGCAGAGGAAAAGAGTGAGGGAAAAGCCTCAAATAATACAGATTATTGCAAAATTGAAAAAAAAAATCAATCTCTTTCCAGCTATGAGGTAAAACAGGATCTGCACAGCCTGGTTCTCTTTCAGGAAGTATTATATTTTCTGGCATCATCTAATCTCTCTCTCTCTCTCTCTCTCAACCAGCAACCTCAACCTTGTAGATGATGAGTAAAAATCATAACAAATATAGGTGCTTCAGTTCTGGTTTTGGCAAGTGTTCACTCTGGGAAAAAAAAAATAAAAAATTCAATAAAGACATGCAATCAGTGAATGTCAAGGGATTTCAATGCTGCCTTCCAGTTCTGAATTTAAGGATGTAACTATCCCTGTGGCAATTTTGGGAATGTCTTACCCTATTCACTGGTCCATTTTTCCTATTAGATCTAGGGATAGGTACTTGATTGTCTACCCTTCTCCCCCATTCACATACACACAGGCACTCTTAAGACATTGTTATGGGAAAAGGTTTAATTCATCAAGAAAATCCATAATGAATTTGTAGATTAAATATCAAGGAGAAAAGTCTCACAGAATCTCCATTATCATCAGATATACGTATATCTTCAGAAAACTCACAATCACTGGAGAATAAATCAAGGAGAGGGAAAGGATTCTCCTCTGCCAGAAGCCAGAGCCTCTGAGCCGTGCACTGCTGGCTGCTTTTAACTGGGACCTTATTCATAAACCTTCCATAATCACTGATTTGCATGCCATTTACATGAGTCTGCCAGCAGGACCAAGGTTCCGATTTTTTTACATCTTTCATCCTCTGTTATATTATCTATACCTCGTTCTTGTCTCTCTTTCCATGCTTTCCCCTTCCCTTTTGTTGCAGTGAGAAGAGTTTTACAAACCTCTCTGGCTTTTTGGCAGAACAAAACTTTTGGTTCGGGTGCTCTCTCAATAATCTTTCTTTACCACTCTCCCCGCTTCACTTTATGCAGTGACTCCACTCCATCATTATCTCTTCCGCAGCCCCTCCAGTAACAACCGAAATGGGATTAACATCACCCACTTGCTGATTTATTGGGCAATTCCTATTTAACTGTTTGCTTTTCTCTTATAAATGTTACATTAGTGCTTCTCAAACTCTAATGTGCATCATGAATCACCTGAGGAATTGTGTTAAAATACAGGTTCTGATTCAGTAGGTCTAGGATGGGGCCTGATATTCTGCATTTTTAATCAACTGCTTGGTGATGCTGATGTTGCTGGTCCCAGACCACAGTTTTAAACTGGATCTTCCCATCCACACTTTGAAAAGCAAAGTGTATTCGTAGTAATGCTGGATTGTTAGAGAATCACACATTTTAATCAAGGCACAAAAATTTGAACAATGTTCTTGAGGATAGTTAAAAAGTGCCCTAGCATCAGAGCATATGTTAAAATCTCAATGTTAACTAGATTCCTTTGCCAGTGAACACACATGCTTTTCTATATTTAAAAAAAAACTCCATGATAACCACAGGCAAAGAAAATGGCAGTTTGTGCTGAAGTCTACAATTGGAGGAACAAAATGGAGCTCAACAAATGACCTATCATTAAAGGATTTTGAAATGTTAAAGAAATTTACTACTAAATCACATCTTGGTAGTAGTGTTACCGTAAAGAAAGTGTTCTCAGCTGGGTGAATATTTTAGCTCTATAATGGCATTTTAAAAAGTCTTTTAATATTGCCATAGTATTTGTTCCGATTCATTTCAGCTTCTACAATTTTCTGAGCATTGAGGTCTGTTAGAATGGATGCTGGACCAGTAGTATATCTTAATATAAACTGCTGTTTCCCCCTTTTTAATTCCTACGACCTTTAGGGAAAGATTTTCTACAACCTCTCATAGCATTATTTTTTGTAAAAATCAAAATCCTGATATTACTTATTTTTATTTTTAATTGACACATAATAATTTTATAGCTAAGTGATTTTTAAGAAACTTAGTCATTCTTACTATAGGATGTTGTTACTGAAGTCTAACCATAGTAGTTTATGCTGCAATTTAGACCATTATTATTTTGTTTAGTCAACCACAAAATATTTATAACTTATGTACTATAAACCTGAGATAGTTCTGGGTACCATGGAAGAGAGGAAGAATTTTAAGATATGGAGGACAATGGAGTACAAACAGTTGTGTAAAGTAATGAGGCATAGTCTATGAACTGATACAATGTCATTTCCGGGATATATTATTAAGTGATAAGAGAAAAGTGTAGCATATTAGCATGCTACTTTTTGTATAACAACTAAGAAGAACACACACATATCTATGACATATAGATAGACAGATGTAAATTGGTATGTTTACTTTTTCCTACAAAAACAAGTGGAGAAAGGCTAAGACAGAATTTATTGAGAGTTAGTAGAAACTGAGTAGATAGGATAGGAATAGAATAATGACTACTCTGATGACAACATTTTAGATAGTTTTTTTTTTTTTTTTTTTTTTGAGACAGAGTCTCACTCTGTCACCCAGGCTGGAGTGCAGTGGCGCGATCTCGGCTCACTGCAAGCTCCGCCTCCCGGGTTCATGCCATTCTCCTGCCTCAGCCTCTCCTAGTAGCTGGGACTACAGGCGCCCGCCATCACGCCCAGCTAATTTTTTGTATTTTTAGTAGAGATGGGGTTTCACCGTGGTCTCGATCTCCTGACCTCGTGATCTGCCCGCCTCGGCCTCCCAAAGTGCTGGGATTACAAGCATGAGCCACCGCGCCCAGCCTCGCATTTTAGATAGTTTTGACTTTTTTCCCTTTTTTCCTTTCGAAGTAAAAAGAGGTAGAAAAAAAACAAGAGAGTTTTGACTTTTTAAACGTAAATATTTTACATACTTTTAAAGTTTAAAAAAATGAAAAATCAAATATTAAAACTTAATACAAATAGAAACAAATGAACCTAAGTATCACATTTGTAACAAATGACAGAGAAAAGAAAATTCAAATTTCTTTCAATATTTTGAACACATATCTCTGACTATACACATCATTGCTGGAATACGAGGGGACTTCAAAAACTTTGTGGAAAATGGAATTAAAATATAACAATAAAATTGTAAACTTTATCTCTCAACATAAGCTCCATCAAGGTAAAGATATTTTGGTAAATGATGGTAACAGCCATTTATTCAATCCCTAAGGAACTGAGGGGCCTTGGAATTTAATCATGTCAACATAGTCTTTTACATTATTAACTGTAGAAAAATGGGTGATTTTTACAGATTTTTAAAGATTAGGTAACAAAAATAAGTCAGAAGGAGCCAAATCAGGACTGTAAAAGGTGGATGCCAAATGATTTGCCATCAAAACCATCACAAAATTGCTCTTGCTTGATGAGAGGAATGATCAAGAGCATTGTCGTGGTGAAGAAGGACTCTGGTGAAACTTTCTCAGGCATTTTTGTGCTAAAACTTTGGCTAACTTTCTCAAAACACTCTCATAATAAGCAGATGTTGTTGTTCTTTGGCCCACCAAAAAGTTAACAAGCAAAATGCCTTGAGCATTCCAAAAAACCATTGCTATGACCTTTGCTTTTGATCAGATCACTTTTGCTTTGACTGGACCACTTCCATCCCTTGGTAGCCATTACTTTGATTGTGCTTTGTCTTCAGGATCATATTGGTAAAGCCATGTTTCATCTCCTGTTACAAGTCTTCAAGGAAATATTTCAGGATCTCAATCTTATGTATTTAAAATATCCATTAAAATCTCTACTCTCATCTGCAGCTAATCTGGGTGCAATGGTTTCGGCACCTTTCGAGTGGAAATTTCATCCAACTTTAATTCTTCAGTCATAATTTTATAAGCTAGGCCATTTGAGATGCCTATGGTGTTGGCTATTGTTTATGCTGTGAATCATCAGTCCTCTTCAATTAGGGCACAAAAAAGATTAATTTCTTCCTCACAAGTTGATGTGAATGGTTACCTATTCTGCTGATTTCCTTGAGACATTGTCCCTACAAGTTTTCTTGTAAAGTATTAACAGTTTCACCATTCTTCCACCCAAGCTTCACCATAAATTTGATGTTTGTCCTAACTTCAATTTTAGCAGAATTCCTGTTGCTCCGAGAGGGGATCTTTTCAAATGGATGCCTTATCCTTCTTAGTGTCTCACACTGGATCCTGTTCGGATATGTCATAGTAAGTTAGGACACATTTATTTTGGTGCAAAAAAATTTGAAATCCGTGCATAGTTTTTCATAATATACATTTTCATGAACTTTTTGAAGACCTCTTGTGTGTTCTAAGGACAAAAAGAGCTATAAAGTCATAATAAGCTTTATTTAGTAATTGTATTGTGAATAGTGCACTATATTTGTGTGTTTATGTATACTGTATGATAAAGCAAATAAGGAAATGTATTAATTTTGTCTGGAACCAAGACTTCCACAGTAGAAGAAATGTAAGTATAAAGTAAAAGAAAGTAAGGGAAAGTTCTGTAATGCTAAATTTGAATCAGAAATATCAGTATGAATTTATTTTATACATGTATATACATTTTTTCCTAGCTCTATTTACTCACTGAACTTACAAGTAATGACATCCCAGTATCAATGAACATACCTGGAGCTCAAATGTTGGTTTCTAAATGCAATTCTCCACTAAATAGAACAAAGAGCCCTTGGAGAAATGACTGATTTCATGGCTGGGGCAGGGAAGGTACCAGGTGATCCTGGAACATCTTGTTGTGCCAGAAAGAAAGGAAGTGTTCAGATGCTAATGGGATTAAGTCGGAGAACACAAGAGTTGTCTTGAGGGGTTCCTACTGGTTAAAATCAAGACAGTTTTAACATTATAATAATCTTGGTAATGGATTTTAATACATTTAATTAAAACAATCCATGAATTTGAAGTGATAGGGCCAAGGGGGTGAGCAAGGGTGTGAGGAAAGTTCTTTTTTTTTTTCAGATTAATACTAATTATAAAATGTAGAAAGAATGAGAGAATTAGAAGCTCACAATTTTCCAATCTCCAATGTGATAATCTAGCAAGGATCATCAGTGGGTGCTAAAACTGTGGAGTGAAAGGTAGTTTGGGAAACCAGGTATTCCAAATGTTCAAGGTATGATGTCAAGGTATCACCCCAAAATTACTTACTAATTACAAAGAGAACAATGTAGTGTTACAGTGTGGTGCTATGATAGTCATCACTTTAAAAGTGATCAGTCTTAGTGTCACCAACATGACATTAAGTGCCTCCTGATGTGATACAATAACAACTACACAACAGCACATATATAGTACGTTTGCCTAGAGTGTTTTATCTAAATCTAATCACAAGGATATAATTAGAGACATCTAGAATATGGGATGTTTTATTCTACAAGACAACTGGCCTAAACTCTTGAAAAAAAAAAAGTCTCTAATGAAGAAAAACAAAAAGGGGGAAAAGATTGTTGTTAAATGCCATCAAGACAACAAATCTTGATCAGAACCTAAGCTGGGTGAAAGAAGACATAGAAGGCATTTTGGGAACAATTGGGGAAGCTTGCATATGTACTGTAATTTGATGATTTTACAGACTGATTACTACATTTCTGGGGCTTGATAATGGTATTGTGGTTATGTAGAAGATTGTCCTTGTTCTTAGGAGATATGTGCTCAAGTTTTTTTTTTTTTTTTTTTTTTTTTTTTTTTTTTTTTTTTTTTTTTTGCGACAGAGTCTTCCTCTTGTTGCCCAGGCTGGAGTGCAATGGCGCTATCTCGGCTCACTGCAACCTCCGCCTCCTGGGTTCAAGCGATTGTCCTGCCTCAGCCTCCCAAGTAGCTGGGATTACAGGCTCCCACCACCACGCCTGGCTAATTTTTGCATTTTTAGTAGAGATGGGGTTTCACCCTGTTAGTCAGTCTGGTCTTGAACTCCTGACCTCAAGTGAACTGCCCGCCTTGGCCTCCCAAAGTGCTGGGATTACAGGCGTGAGCCACTGCGCCCAGCCTGTGCTCAAGTATTTAGGGCTGAAATATCATGACATCTTCAAGTTGTTTTCAAATATATAATATATATGTGATATATAATATACATATATGTGTGTATATGTATATGTAAATATGTGTGTGTGTGTTTATATATATATATATATATATATAAAAGAGAGAGAAAGCAAATGTAGCAAGATATTAAGAAATTGGTAAATCCAAGTGAAAAGTATACAGGATTTGAATTTACTAATCTTTCACACTTCCTGAAGATTTGACATTTTTCAGTACAAACATCTATGGACAGGGGGAGTACGTCATGTGCAGAATTGGTGGAAAGGCAGGAGAACCAGATTCAGAAAATAGGAACAAGGGTGACTCTGCAGCCGGAGCCACAGCCACAAACTTGTTACAAACCCTATACAGTGAGCACACTCCTGCACAGATGCTATTGAGCTCTCAACTCCAGGCTGCTGGCTCTAGTTGCTGGACAATGCTGTTGACTCCAGTATGGTTTTGCCCCATCTCTGCTTCTGTCTGTCACTAGGTTCCATGCCTTTGATTAGCCATGCCTTCAGTTATGGGCCCATACCCTAGCTGCAGGAAGTATTGGGAAAAGCATTTTTAACTTCCATAGTGAGAGTCAAGCTCTGCCTCACTCAGACTCATTTGGTGACAGATTCTTCAAACAGAAAATCCATTGGAACATTAGAAGTGAGTTCAGAAGCTGTCTTCCTATGACAGCCCTTAGTCTAGGGTAGAAATCATAATGAGCTAGACAATGTATATCACTATAAAGTCACCTGTATCGTGTCACTCTCTTCATCATTACCTCTGATGGTCCATCGGTTCTAGTTCTAACCCTCAGCTGGGCTTTCTGGCCCTAATAATTACATTAATACTAACCCAGGTAGAACAGAACTGAGCCTTTGAAATTACAGAAAAGTTGTAACATAAACTATAAACAGAGATGCAGGCCCCTTGTGATGTTAACTTGGATCCACTCGTCATGAAGTAGAGTAAGTTATTTGGAGTAAATTATGTAGCCCAGCGCTGTCCAATCTTTTGGCTTTCCTGGGCCTCATTGAAAGAAGAAGAATTGTCTAGGGCCACACGTAAAATACACTAACATTAACCATAGCTGATGAGCTAAACAAAAAAATTGCAAAAAAACTCATAATGTTTTAAGTTTACAAATTTGTGTTGGGCCACATTCAAAGCCATCCTGGGTTGCATGTGGCCCACGGGCTGTGGGTTGGACAAGCTTGATGTTGCCCAAAGGGTGATTTGCATGGGAATAATGTGCCCCTAAATTTCATCAATAAGCAAACAGTCTTAAATGAACTAAAGGTTTAGAAGTCAGAGCATGTTATAAATTTGGATGCCATGTGTTCAAATAGCTAAACGGGAGAACCAACGTGGAGAAAAAATGTACTGTGGCTTTAGCATGACACTGGGGGAGAGTGTCTTGTCAGGCTAATGTGAGTACTTCTATTTCCTTGATAAGTCTCTCTACAGTGTTAAGGGTGACTCACCAGGCTGCCATAGCTTGATGACATTATTCCTCAATTCAATTTTTTGTAATCATCATCAACAGCCAGTTATTGAACGCTTCTTATGTGCTCATTACTGCAAATATGAAGATGAATCAGGCTCTTGAGGAGCTTATAATCCACTTGGAGAGAAAGAAGATATACACTAAAGATAAATAACATTAAAAGGTAGCACATAAAGACCAAATGAGGAGTATAGAGAAGTGCTGAAGAAGGTCAGAGGAGGGACAGAATACTGTTAGGTGGGATGGTAATAGCAGGCTTCCTTGAGAAAATGAACATTAGAGGAAGAGATCGATTCACATAAAAGCAGGGAGGTGGTTTGGGGTTATCATTACAGGTAGGCCCAAGAACACGGGCCACAGTGTTTTAGGGGGTGGAAAGGAAGCCAGTTTTCCTGGGACAAAAACATGCAGAGGTTGTACATTGATTACCTAATGAGGTAAATTTTGGGGCTTTGAAGAGCCTTGTTGCCAGAGCAAAAATTTGGAAGTTAGCTATTAGATTAGTTGAGCTCCTCAAAGCTCACCTCTCTATTTGTACTCTTGAGTCCATATTCTATCTGCTTGAAAACGTTGGTTTTTGCTTTACCTTCTCTTTCTTCAAAATCTTATCTTCATGGACTCCTCCCCATGTCTTCAAACACACATAGATTTCTCCTTTCCCCTCCAATTTTATTGTCCCCCACCCCACCCACCCTTTGGTTATTTTGTGTTGTTTTTGTATTTATTTTCCAATGTGAATCTTAACCAGAAAGATCTTTTTTGACTTGGATGCTTCTTTTACTTACTTATTTCTCTCCTTTCGCTATTATACTGTTAATTGTTCACCTACAAGTTACTTGTTAATCTCCTTGCACTATGATATAGTGGTCCCTTACTATTGAAACAGTAATTTCTAAGGTTTCCAGTGGCTACTTTACCATCAGATCAAGCAGTATTCTCAATACTTATTTCCGTTGACACCTCTGTTTTGATGTTTGGTGCCACTTTGATAATGTCACTTTCCTGTTCAACAAACTTCATGGGTTTATTGATGTTTTCAGAGCAAATTTCAGTTCCTTAGACAAGGATCCAAGACCCTTCAAAGTCTGTCCTCAACTCCCCCTCCAGTTTTATAATGGCTACCATTTACTGAATGCTTCTTATGTGCCAGGCAAATATTTTCATGTGTAGTCTCATTTAATGCAAAACTCTGTGAGGCAGGTCCTATTAACCTCCATATTATATGCCTTTAGAAACTGAAGCACAGCTTATAACTCCAGTTTCAGCCTCTCACATGAAGTTAATTCTTGTATATCAAAGTGCTACTTGACAGTTCCATTTGTTTATTTATTTATTTATTTATTTTTGAGACAGAATCTTGCCCTGTTGCCCAGGCTGGAGTGTTGTGGCATGATCTCAGCTCACTGCTACCTCTGTCTCCTGGGTTCAAGTGATTCTCCTGCTTCAGCCTCCCAAGTAGCTGGGATTACAGGTGTGTGCCACCACACCCTGCTAATTTTTGTGTTTTCGGTAGAGGCAAGGTTTCACCATGTTGCCCAGGCTTGTCTCAAACTCCTGACCTCAAATGATCCACCCACCTCTGTCTCCCAAAGTTCTAGGATTACAGGCATGAGCCACCACGTCCAACCAACATTTCCATTTAGATGTATGTTGCTTATTTCAAACTCAAGATATTCAAAACTGAACTCTTGATCTTCCACATCCCTAAACCTGTTCCTTCTGCAGTCTTTCCCCATTTTAGGGGATGATGATCTGCTTTTCAAAGTTTTCAGGTCTAAAAGCTTAGCAATACTTCTGATTCCTTTCGTCTTTTAGAACTGCACATCCAATCCATCAGCAGAAGTCTGTTGGCTCTACCATCAAAATATATTCAGAATGTGACCGTTTATCATCATCTCCACTACTATACTCCTGTTTTAATTCACCCATCACCTCTCACCTAGATTACTGGCATAATTTCCTACCTGGTCTTCCCTCTTACACTATTGCCTCTACTGTAGTTTCTCAATACAGCAACCCCAAAAAGATGCTACTAAATATGCCATGTTGTATCATTCCTCTGCTCAGAAACTTTCTAATGGCTCCCATTTCATTCAGTATAAAACCTAAAGTTCAATCATGACCTATATAAAAAAGATGCTACATCATGACCAAGTGAGGTTTATCTGAAGAATGCAAGACTTGTTTACCATTTGAAAATCAATCAGTGTAATTCATCATATTCATCATATTAAAAGTATAAAATAATGAAAACATAAGACCATCTCAATAAATGCAGAAAAAGCATTTGAGAAAATTCAAAATTCACTCAATATAAAACTTTCAGCAAGCTAGGAATAGAAGAAATCTTCCTCAACCTGATAATGGGCATCTATGAAAAACATTTAAGTAACAGCATACTTAATGGTGAAAGACTGAATGCTTTCCCCCAAGACAAAATATGAGGCAAGAACGTCTGCTCTTGTTACTTCTATTCACCATTGTACTGGAGCTGCCAACCAGTAAAATCAGGCAAGTGAAAAAGGAAAATGCATACAGTTTAGAATAGAAGAAATAAAACCATCTCTATTCATGATGACATGAATGTATACACAGAAAATTCTAAACAGTCTATCAGAAAACTACTAGAACTGATAAGTGAATTTGGCAAGTTCAAATGATACAACGTCAATGTATAAATTTTTTTTTTTTTATTATTTATTTATTTATTTATTTTTTTTTTATTATACTTTAGGGTTTTAGGGTACATGTGCACAATGTGCAGGTTTGTTACATATGTATCCATGTGCCATGTTGATTTCCTGCACCCATTAATTCGTCATTTAGCATTAGGTGTATCTCCTAATGCTGTCCCTCCCCCCTCCCCCCACCCCACAACAGTCCCCGGAGCGTGATGTTCCCCTTCCTGTGTCCATGAGTTCTCATTGTTCAATTCCCACCTATGAGTGAGAACATGCGGTGTTTGGTTTTTTGTCCTTGCGATAGTTTACTGAGAATGATGTTTTCCAGTTTCATCCATGTCCCTACAAAGGACACGAACTCATCATTTTTTATGGCTGCATAGTATTCCATGGTGTATATGTGCCACATTTTCTTAATCCAGTCTATCATTGTTGGACATTTGGGTTGGTTCCAACTCTTTGCTATTGTGAATAGTGCCGCAATAAACATACGTGTGCATGTGTCTTTATAGCAGCATGATTTATAGTCCTTTGGGTATATACCCAGTAATGGGATGGCTGGGTCAAATGGTATTTCTAGTTCGAGATCCCTGAGGAATTGCCACACTGACTTCCACAATGGTTGAACTAGTTTACAGTCCCACCAACAGTGTAAAAGTGTTCCTATTTCTCCACATCCTCTCCAGCACCTGTTGTTTCCTGATTTTTTAATGATGGCCATTCTAACTGGTGTGAGATGGTATCTCACTGTGGTTTTGATTTGCATTTCTCTGATGGCCAGTGATGAGGAGCATTTCTTCATGTGTTTTTTTTGGCTGCATAAATGTCTTCTTTTGAGAAGTGTCTGTTCATGTCCTCTGCCCACTTTTTGATGGGGTTGTTTGTTTTTTTCTTGTAAATTTGTTTGAGTTTATTGTAGATTCTGGATATTAGCCCTTTGTCAGATGAGTAGGTTGCAAAAATTTTCTCCCATTGTGTAGGTTGCCTGTTCACTCTGATGATAGTTTCTTTTGCTGTGCAGAAGCTCTTTAGTTTAATGAGATCCCATTTGTCGATTTTGGCTTTTGTTGCCATTGCTTTTGGTGTTTTAGACATGAAGTCCTTGCCCACGCCTATGTCCTGAATGGTATTGCCTAGGTTTTCTTGTAGGATTTTAATGGTTTTAGGTCTAACATATAAGTCTTTAATCCATCTTGAATTAATTTTTGTATAAGGTGTAAGGAAGGGATCCAGTTGCAGCTTTCTACATATGGCTAGCCAGTTTTCCTAGCACCATTTATTAAATAGGGAATCCTTTCCCCATTTCTTGTTTTTGTCAGGTTTGTCAAAGATCAGATAGTTGTAGCTATGCGGCATCATTTCTGAGGGCTCTGTTCTGTTCCATTGATCTATGTCTCTGTTGTGGTACCAGTACCATGCTGTTTTGGTTACTGTAGCCTTGTAGTATAGTTTAAAGTCAGGTAGCATGATGCCTCCAGCTTTGTTCTTTTGGCTTAGGATTGACTTGGCGATGCGGGCTCTTTTTTGGTTCCATATGAACTTTAAAGTAGTTTTTTCCAATTCTGTGAAGAAAGTCATTGGTAGCTTGATGGGGATGGCATTGAATCTATAAATTACCTTGGGCAGTATGGCCATTTTCACGATATTGATTCTTCCAACCCATGAGCATGGAATGTTCTTCCATTTGTTTGTATCCTCTTTTATTTCATTGAGCAGTGGTTTGTAGTTCTCCTTGAAGAGGTCCTTCACATCCCTGGTAAGTTGGATTCCTAGGTATTTTATTCTCTTTGAAGCAATTGTGAATGGGAGTTCACTCATGATTTGGCTCTCTGTTTGTCTGTGATTGGTGTACAAGAATGCTTGTGATTTTTGTACATTAATTTTGTATCCTGAGACTTTGCTGAAGTTGCTAATCAGCTTAAGGAGATTTTGGGCTGAGACAATGGGGTTTTCTAGATATACAATCATGTCATCTGCAAACAGGGACAATTTGACTTCCTCTTTTCCTAATTGAATACCCTTTATTTCCTTCTCCTGCCTGATTGCTCTGGCCAGAACTTCCAGCACTATGTTGAATAGTAGCGGTGAGAGAGGGCATCCCTGTCTTGTGCCAGTTTTCAGAGGGAATGCTTCCAGTTTTTGCCCATTCAGTATGATATTGGCTGTGGGTTTGTTGTAGATAGCTCTTATTATTTTGAGATACGTCCCATCAATACCTAATTTATTGAGAGTTTTTAGCATGAAGGGTTGTTGAATTTTGTCCAAGGCCTTTTCTGCATCTATTGAGATAATCATGTGGTTTTTGTCTTTGGTTCTGTTTATATGCTGGATTACATTTATTGATTTGCGTATGTTGAACCAGCCTTGCATCCCAGGGATGAAGCCCACTTGATCATGGTGGATAAGCTTTTTGATGTGCTGCTGGATTCGGTTTGCCAGTATTTTATTGAGGATTTTTGCATCAATGTTCATCAAGGATATTGGTCTGAAATTCTCTTTTTTGGTTATGTCTCTGCCAGGTTTTGGTATCAGGACGATGCTGGCTTCGTAAAATGTGTTAGGGAGGATTCCCTCTTTTTCTATCGATTGGAATAGTTTCAGAAGGAATGGTACCAGTTCCTCCTTGTACCTCTGGTAGAATTCAGCTGTGAATCCATCAGGTCCTGGACTCTTTTTGGTTGGTAAGCTATTGATTATTGCCACAATTTCAGAACCTGTTATTGGTCTATTCAGAGATTCAACTTCTTCCTGGTTTAGTCTTGGGAGGGTGTATTTGTCGAGGAATTTATCCATTTCTTCCAGATTTTCTAGTTTATTTGCATAGAGGTGTTTGTAGTATTCTCTGATGGTAGATTGTATTTCTGTGGGATCGGTGGTGATATCCCCTTTTTCTTTTTTTATTGCATCTATTTGATTCTTCTCTCTTTTCTTCTTTATTAGTCTTGCTAGCGGTCCATCAATTTTGTTGATCTTTTCAAAAAACCAGCTCCTAGATTCATTAATTTTTTGAAGGGTTTTTTGTGTCTCTATTTCCTTCAGTTCTGCTCTGATTTTAGTTATTTCTAGCCTTCTGCTAGCTTTTGAATGTGTTTGCTCTTGCTTTTCTAGTTCTTTTAATTGTGATGTTAGGGTGTCAATTTTGGATCTTTCCTGCTTTCTCTTGTGGGCATTTAGTGCTATAAATTTCCCTCTACACACTGCTTTGAACGTGTCCCAGAGATTCTGGTATGTTGTGTCTTTGTTCTCGTTGGTTTCAAAGAACATCTTTATTTCTGCCTTCATTTCATTATGTACCCAATAGTCATTCAGGAGCAGGTTGTTCAGTTTCCATGTAGTTGAGCGGTTTTGACTGAGTTTCTTAATCCTGAGTTCTAGTTTGATTGCACTGTGGTCTGAGAGACAGTTTGTTATAATCTCTGTTCTTTTACATTTGCTGAGAAGAGCTTTACTTCCAACTATGTGGTCAATTTTGGAATAGGTGTGGTGTGGTGCTGAAAAAAATGTATATTCTGTTGATTTGGGGTGGAGAGTTCTGTAGATGTCTATTAGGTCCACTTTATGTAGAGCTGAGTTCAATTCCTGGATATCCTTGTTAACTTTCTGTCTCGTTGATCTGTCTAATGCTGACAGTGGGGTGTTAAAATCTCCCATTATTATTGTGTGGGAGTTTAAGTCCCTTTGTAGGTCACTGAGGACTTGCTTTATGAATCTGGGTGCTCCTGTGTTGGGTGCATATATATTTAGGATAGTTAGCTCTTCTTGTTGAATTGATCCCTTTACCATTATGTAATGGCCTTCTTTGTCTCTTTTGATCTTTGTTGGTTTAAAGTCTATTTTATCAGAGACTAGGATTGCAACCCCTGCCTTTTTTTGTTTTCCAGTTGCTTGATAGATCTTCCTCCATCCCTTTATTTTGAGTCTATGTGTGTCTCTGCACGTGAGATGGGTTTCCTGAATACAGCACACTGATGGGTCCTGACTCCTTATCCAGTTTGCCAGTCTGTGTCTTTTGATTGGAGCATTTAGCCCATTTACATTTAACGTGAATATTGTTATGTGTGAATCTGATCCTGTCATTATGATGTTAGTTGGTTATTTTGCTCGTTAGTTGCTATAGTTTCTTCCTAGCCTCGATGGTCTTTACAATTTGGCATGTTTTTGCAGGGGCTGGTACCGGTTGTTCCTTTCCATGCTTAGTGCTTCCTTCAGGAGCTCTTTTAGGGCAGGCCTGGTGGTGACAAAATCACTCAGCGTTTGCTTGTCTGTAAAGTATTTTATTTCTCCTTCACTTATGAAGCTTAGTTTGGCGGGATAGGAAATTCTGGGTTGAAAATTCTTTTCTTTAAGAATGTTGAATATCGGCCCCCACTCTCTTCTGGCTTGTAGAGTTTCTGCCAAGAGATCAGCTGTTAGTCTGATGGGCTTCCCTTTGTGGGTAACCCGACCTTTCTCTCTGGCTGCCCTTAACATTTTTTCCTTCATTTCCACTTTGGTGAATCTGACAATTATGTGTCTTGGAGTTGCCCTTCTCGAGGAGTATCTTTGTGGCGTTCTCTGTATTTCCTGAATCTGAATGCTGGCCTGCCTTGCTAGATTGGGGAAGTTCTCCTGGATAATATCTTGCAGAGTGTTTTCCAACTTGGTTCCATTCTCCCCATCATTTTCAGGTACACCAATCAGACGTAGGTTTGGTCTTTTCACATAGTCCCAAATTTCTTGGAGGCTTTGTTCATTTCTTTTTATTCTTTTTTCTCTAAACTTCCCTTCTCTCTTCATTTCATTCATTTCATCTTCTATCAGCGATACCCTTTCTTCCAGTTGATCGCATCTGCTACTGAGGCTTCTGCATTCTTCGCGTAGTTCTCGAAACTTGGCTTTCAGCTCCATCATCTCCTTTAAGCCCTTCTCTCCATTGGTTATTCTAGTTATCCATTCTTCTAATTTTTTTTCAAAGTTTTTAACTTCTTTGCTATTGTTTTGAATTTCCTCTCGTAGCTCAGAGTAGTTTGATCGTCTGAAGCCTTCTTCTCTCAACTCATCAAAGTCATCCTCCATCCAGTTTTGTTCCGTTGCTGGTGAGGAACTGCGTTCCTTTGGAGGAGGAGAGGTGCTCTGTTTTTTAGAGTTTCCAGTTTTTTTGGTCTGTTTTTTCCCCATCTTTGTGGTTTTGTCTACTTTTTGTCTTCGATGATGGTGATGTACAGATGGGTTTTTGGTGTGGATGTCCTTTCTGTTTGTTAATTTTCCTTCTACCAGACAAGACCCTCAGCTGCAGGTCTGTTGGAGTTTACTAGAGGTCCACTCCAGACCCTGTTTGGCTGGGTGTCAGCACCGGTGGCTGCAGAACAGCGGATTTTCATGAGACCACAAATTCAGCTGTCTGATAGTTCCTCTGAAAGTTTTGTCTCAGAGGAGTACCTGGTTGAATGAGGTGTCAGTCTGTCCCACTGGGGGGGTGCCTCCCAGTTAGGCTGCTCAGGGGTGAGGGACCCACTTTAGGAGGCAGTCTGTCCGTTCTCAGATCTCCAGCTGCGTGCTGGGAGAACCACTACTCTCTTCAAAGCTGTCAGTCAGACAGGGACATTTAAGGCTGTGGAGGTTCTCGCTGAGTTTTTGGTTGTCTGTGCCCTGCCCCCAGAGGTGGAGCCTACAGAGGCAGGCGGGCCTCCTTGAGCTGTGGTGGGCTCCACCCAGTTCGAGCTTCCTGGCTGCTTTGTTTACCTAAGCAAGCCTGGGCAATGGCGGGCACCCCTCCCCCAGCCTCGTTGCCGCCTTGCAGCGTGATCTCAGACTGCTGTGCTAGCAATCAGCAAGACTCTGTGGGCATAGGACCCTCCGAGCCAGGTGCGGGACACAATCTCCTAGTGTGCCGTTTTCCAGGCCCGTTGGAAAAGCGCAGTATTAGGACGGGACTGACCCGATATTCCAGGTGCCGTCTGTTTTCCCTTTCTTTGACTAGGAAAGGGAACTCCCTGACCCCTTGCGCTTCCCGAGTGAGGCAATGCCTCTCCCTGCTTCGGCTGGCGCACAGTGCGCTTCACCGACTGTCCTGCACCCACTGTTAGGCACTCCCTAGTGAGATGAAACCGGTACCTCAAGCAGAAATGCAGAAATCACCCGTCTTCTGTGTCGCTGGGGCTGGGAGCTGGAGACCGGAGCTGTTCCTATTCGGCCATCTTGGCTCCCAAAAATGTATAAATTTTTATATACTTGCTATAAACAATTGGAAAATAAAATGTAAAAGAAGACCGTTTTCAATAGCATCAAAAAAAACATGGAATACTTAGAGATAATTTAAACACATGTGCAAGACTTTTCCAGTGAGCAGTGTAAAACATTGTCGAGGGAAATTAAAGAAGACCTAGTAAATGGATTGGAAGACTCAGGGGTGTTATTGTTAGAACATCAGTTCTTCCCAAAATGATCTGTAGGTTCAGCACACATCCAGTTAGAATCTCAGCATAATTTTTTGAGGAAATTGACAATCTGACAAGGTATATAAAAATGCACAGAACCTAGGATAGTCAAAGCAATCTTGAAAAAGAAGAACAAAATTAAGCGACTTAACATTATCGGATTTCAATACTTTTTATAAAGCAATAGTAATCAAAGAGTGTGGTAATGCAATAGCAAAGACATGGAATCAAATCCAATGCCCATCAAGATAGACTGGATAAAAAAAATGTAGTACATATACACTGTGAAATATCAAGCACCCAAAAAGAATAAGATCATGTCCTTTGCAGAGACATAGATGGAGCTGGAGGCCATTATCCTTAGCAAACTAACGAAGCAACAGAAAACCAAATACTGCATGATTTCACTTATAAGTGGGAGCTAAATGATGAGAACACATGGACACATAGAGAGGAACAACATACACTGAGGCCTATCAGAGGGTGGAGGGTTGGAGGAGGGAGAGAATCAGGAAAAATAACTAATTGATACTAGGTTTAATACCTGGGCGATGAAACAATATGTACAGCAAACCCCCATGACACACGTTTACCTATGTAGCAAACCTGCAAATCCTGCACACGCACCCCTGAACTTAAAAGTTAAAAAAAGTGTGGTGCTGGAACAAAGATAGACATATAGAAAATGATAGAGTTCACAGGTAGCCCCACAAATATATGGTCAATTATCTTTTGCAAAGGTGCCAAGACACTTCAACTGGGGCAAGGACAGTATTTTCAACAAATGGTGCTGGAAAACCAGATAAACATATTTTTAAAAATCCCCAACCTTTACCTCATTTCATACACAAAAATTAATTCAAGTGCATTACATACCAAAAGGTAAAAGTTAAAACTGTAAAATCTATAAGAAGGCACAGGAGAAAACCTTCACTATTTTGGTGTAGGCAAAGTTTTCTTAGATGGAACACCAAAAGCATAAATCATAAGGAAAAAGCTTAATAAATTTGACTCTATCAAGATTTAAAACTTCTGATTTCTGAAATACATATTAAGAAAATGAAATGGATGTGACAGAATTGGAGAGAAACCTGCAATACATAAATCTGACAAAGGACTTGTGTCCAGAATATATAGTGAACTCATAATTCATTAATAAGACAAGAAACCCAATTAAATGAATAGGCGAAAGAGTTAAAAAGAAACATCACAAAAATGATCTAAAAATTGCCAGTAGACACACACAGAGATGTTTATCATCATTAGTCATCAGGGAACTGCAAATTAAAATGGCAATCATGTACCACTACACATCTAGTAGGATTGCTAAAATTAAAAAGATTGATAATACCAGGTATTGGCAAGGATGTGAAGCAATTAATACTCTCATGCATTGCTGGTGGAAATACCAAATGGTACAACAACTTTGGAAAAGAGTTGACAGGTTTCTTATAATGTGAAATATATATTTACTGTGTGTTCTAGCTATCCCACTCTTAGGTAAATAAAGAGAAATAAAAACATAGATCCACACATGGATATTCATAGCAGTTTTATGCATAATAGCTCCAAATTGGAAACAACCTGAATGTCCACTAACAGATGAATGGATAAACAAAATGTGTGATATCCATATACTGATATACTACTCAGCAATAAAAAGGAACAGTTTACTAATATACCCTAAAACATGGATGAATCGCGAAAACATTGTATGTTAAGTGAAAGAAGCCAGACACAAAGAGTTTATATTGTGTGATTCCATTTGTATGAAATCCTAAAAATGTCAAAACTACTCAATAATTACAGAAATCATGTCAGTGGTTGCCTAGGGCTGGGTGTGACAGATCTGTCTGGAAAGGAGCATAAGAGAACTTTTTAGGGGTTTGAAAATGATCTGTATGCTGACCATGATAATTAGTATATTGGTATAAATGTTGGTTATAGCTTATAGGACTATACACTTAAAATGGGTGCATTTGAATTATGTTAATTATACCTCAAGAAGTTTAATATTAAACAGGCATGGAAGGTAGAATAAGAAAGTCCAACATATATCAAATATAAACTCCAAAAGGAACACATATAGAAAATTAAAGAGAATCAACATTTAAAGAGATAATTGACAGTTTTTTCAGATGTGATGAAAAATACGAATTTTCAGATTCAGAAAGCAAATCTTGGTCAGGAAAAATAAAATAAATTCACATTTGGATACAAATTCATAAAATCCCGAATGCCAAAAACTATGTGATGTTAAAATAGATCTAAGAAGAAAGACAAATTACTTTCTAAGGAATAGCAATTAGATGGATAGCAGACTTAACAACAACAACGGAAACCAGAAGACAATGGAAAAATATCACTATATCCAGCAAAAAATGGCTTCAAACTAGAATTCCACACCATTTCAAAACATTTTCAGAAACTGGATGGTGATTATAAAGGTATATACATATGTAAAAATTCATCAACCTGTACATGTAATGTTTGTACAGGTTACTGTGTGAAAGTTATACCTCAGCAAAAAATTTTGTTTCTATTTTCTTATATTTTTAATTGCTTTTAAAATACAATATGCACATGGTAAAAAATCCAAAACTTTCAGTGAAATTGAAATAAAATAAAATTTAAAATAAAACATTTTAAGTATTTCCAGGCATAGGTTTTGAGTTTTTATGACACATAGATTCTCCCTAAAAATCTACCAAAGAGGTACTTCAGAAGAAAGAATTTATCTAAAAAGGAAGGAGGGAGATTTAGCAATTGAGAGCAAAGAAAATGGTAAGCAGGTGGGTAAAACTAAACAAGAATTGACTCAATCAACAGCAATAATAATAATATTACATTTAATTGATTACATGATACACAAATCTTTTTAACATTTCTGAAATTGGGATGCATCTTATGTGTTGATGTGTCATGTAATTAGCAGCATTTTTTTCTTTGGAGTAGGTAAAATCATGGTGCATGATACAATCAATGATGTCTTTGATTCAGCAAAATGTAATCATAATTACTAATTTGGGGAACGTAACAAAATGGAAACAAAATTATTTACAATGGGAAATTGACTGGGGTTAACATGTTCTAAGATCCTTTTTAAGGATCTTTTTTAAGGATCTTTTTAAGGATCCTTTTTAAGGATCTTCTCTCTTAAGAGAGAAGAGATATTGAACAGATTTAGATTCTATTAAATCAATTGTGACTGTCAAAATTTAAGAGAATCCTAACTATATATCATAATTGCATAGGGAATATAATTTATTTCAAGTGACTTAATTAATTTTTAATTCTTGTAGGTACATAGTAGGTATACATATTTATGAATTACATGAGATATTTTGATACAGGCATGCAATGCACAATAATCATGTCAGGGTAAATGGGGTATCTGTCACCTCAAGCATTTATCTTTAATGTTAAAAAACAATTGAATTATATTTCTTTATTTTAAGATGTACACTTAAAATTATCTTTGACTATAGTCAACCTGTTGTGCTAGCAAATATGAGGTCTTATTCATTCTTTCTAACTAATTTTTGTACCCATCAACCATCCCCACTTCCCTCCAATACCCCCAACCCCTCATTACTCTTCTCAGCCTCTAGTAACCATCCTTCTATTCTCTGTCTCCATGAGCTCAACTGTTTTAATCCAAGTAACATTAAAACACACTCTTTAGACTGTACATTCCTAGTGGAATATAGGAATATATCTGATAAACAAAAAGAGCCATGAGAAATATTAGGCTGCATTAAGTAGTGTAGTTAGTAATAATAGTATTGTTATTTTAAAATTATCAAATATGTAATGGGTTAATGTCATAAAGATCCAAGATTTTTAAGATAAGAGAGATAAAGTATACATTTGAATTAATTAAAAGCCCCCAGTCTTATATATAAATTAAGAATATAATAAGACTTTATAATTTATTTTTTCTTAATGAAAATATACATATTTCCTAGCTCTTTTCACTGAAAAGCCCTAGAAATAATGATATCCCAGTGACAATGAGCACCCTTAGCACCCATATTATCATCTCTAATTTTCCTGCTAGAAAGCATCAAGAGCTCCTTGGAGGAATAACTCATTTTATGTTTGGAGTAAAAAATGAGCCTCGTAGATCCTGTTGTGTCATAAAGCAAATAAGCTATCAAAGATTAAAAGGGTCATGCCAAAAGGATGCAGGAAACAACTTGAAAATACTGGATTCTTGCTCACCATATAAGGGATTATTTACAAGAATAGTGACTGCAATGGATCGAAACTCATACAATTTATAAAAACCCATGGGTTCATAATAGCAATTTTAAAAATATTGATCACCAGGGTCTGGAGAGAGAGATGAATGTGGAGTGACTGGTTAATTGTGTGGAACTTCCTTTTGAAGTGATGGAAATGTTTAGAAACTAAATAGAGGTGATGGTTACACAACATTGTCCATGTAGTAAATGCCACTGAATTGTACAGTTTAAAATAGTTAAACATATGAATTTTATCTCAATAATAATATTGGATGATGGGTACATGGCAGTTTATTACATGCTTTCTCTACTTTTGTGAATGTTTGAAAACTCTCATGAATCAAAGATAAAACAGTAATAGAAAATTGAGCTAAATCATAATGAAAATATTATCTATCAAAACTTATGGGATGCAGCTAAAGAAGTACTTAAAAGGGGGAATTTATAACCCTAAATGCTTACATAAGAAAAGGAGAAAGACAAAATTTATGGGCTAAGAATTCGATTTAAGAAATTGGAGTATGAACAAATGAATAAGTTGTAGCAGGAGTAAGAGTTAATAAAAAACATAAATTAACTAAATAGAAATTAAAGATATACTCATTAAATATAAAAGGTGTTTTTTTGACTAATAAAATAGACAAACTTCTGGCAATATAACTATTGCGAAAATATAGAAAGCACAAATAAACAAGACTAGAAGTGAAAATAACTATGGTTACTTCAGAAATTAAACAGTAAGAGGTTATTATAAACAACTTTATGCTAATCCATTTGAAACCATACATAAAACTGATAAATTCCTAGGAAAATATAGCTTACCAAAACAACGAATAGAGAACCTTGTCTTCCAAATAATAAAAATCATTGTTGAAAAGTTTTCTCTACAAAGATAACATCAGAACCAGATAGTTACATAGAGGATTTCTGCAAACAATTACTGGAATGATAATGTTTATCTTATATACTCACTTTCCTGGGAAATTGAAAAAGGAGAAAAACTCCCTAACTCCTTTCTCATGCTCTCCTTGTCTGAGTGAAAACAGTATGAGTGAGGTGTCTTATGAGAAAGGAGTTAGGGAACATGAACAGACACTTCTCAAAAGAAGACATTCATGCAGCAAAAAAACATATGAAAAAAACTCAACATCACTGACTGTTACAGATAGGCAAATCGAAACCACAATGAGATACCATCTCACGCCGGTCAGAATAGTGATTATTAAAAAGTCAAAAAACAACTTTTTGGTGAGGTTCTGGAGAATAAAGGAACACTTTTACACTGTTGGTGGGAGTGAAAATTAGTTCAACCATTGTGGAAGACAGTGTGGAGATCCCTCAAAGACCTAGAGGCAGAAATACCATTTGACCCAGCAATCTCATTACTGGTTATATACCCAAAGGAATATAAATCATTCTGTTATAAAGATACATGCATGTGTATATTCATTGCAGCACTATTCATAATAGCAAAGACATGGAATCAACCCAAATGCCCATCAGCGATTGATTGATTGGACAAAGAAAATGTGCATACACAAGACGGAACACTGTGCAGCCATGAAAAGGAAAGAGATCATGTCCTTTGCAGCTGTATGGATGGAGCTGGAAGCCATTTTCCTCAGCAAACAAATGCAGGAACAGAAAACCAAACACCATATGTCTCACTTATAAGTGGGAGCTGAACAATGAGAACACATGGACATACTGGGGGGAACTCAAACTGGGGTCTGTTGCCGGGGAGGGAGAGCATCAGGAAGAATAGCTAGTGGGTGCTGGGCTTAATAACCTAGGTGATGGGTTGATCTGTGCAGCAAACCGCCATGGCACACTTTACCTATGTAACAAAACTGCACATCTTGCACATGTACCCCAGAACTTAAAATAAAAGTTGAAGAAAAATAAATAAGTAAATAAATAAATAAACAGCATGAGAAAGGAAGTTATAGGCTGATCTCATTTGCAAACTTTGGCATACAAATACAAAATGAGCTATCAGCAAACTGAATCCAGCTGGTATAAAAAGAAAAATGTATCATGACCCATTTCTCTAAGCCATAAAAAGGGAAAAAGTTTAACATTAAAACATTTATTAATTTGATTCATTATATTAACAGACTAAAGGAAAAAAACTCATCCTAATAGATGCAGAAAAAAATTTCACAAAATTCAACCCCTTTCCATGATTAGAAAAAACCAGCACTTTGGCAAATAAGAATAGAAAGGAACTTCTTTAACTTGATATGGAGTATCTACCCCTAAATACAGCAAACATCAATTTTAATGGTCCAACATTAGAAATATTCCCCTTAAATTCAAGAAGAAGACAAGAGTCTCTGCATCTAATAATGCTTATTGAATAAATTAGTAGCTGCCTTGACAATGCATTGACTTTATAGCTTATAAATCTGTCTCTGTTGAATTCACAAATCCGTTGTTAGATGTTTCCAGAGTTTATGGACCTGCCAAGCTATGATGAAATGGCGTCAGCCAGCCTTAAAGGCCCAACCTGTTGCCAACTTTTATCTTTTTCAGTAAACAGAGTGGACATTTAAGTAAATGCCTGCTGACTATTAAAATTCAGTCCCAGCAGAACCACTGGTTTAAGGAACTTTGTATTGGATGTAATAAAAATAAATACATTAATGACACATCCAAACTTGCTCTTCACATAGCTACTGTATTTGCAGGGGCATCCCCAACTGGTTTCTTCCTGCTTTGGCATAATTGCCCCTGTAGTCTGTTTGGTTGACTATTCACTATTCTAGTCACAGATCGTTGGACTAGACACCATCATTAACTGCCAGTCAGCCAACGGCACTGGATCCAGGGATTTTTGCTGCCTCTACAGTGGTTTGCTTGAACTCTGTCCTGTACAGGTGCTCTATGCCCAGTGTCATCAATCTAACATAATCACTGATTTTGTGACAATAAAGCGGAGAGGCACAGGTCCAAGTAATATTTAGTGATGGTCTTAGTTGCCTATGAAACTGGGGACACCTCCCAAAGCTGAGAGAATCGGGGCTTGGGGTGAGCGTGCAGCTGGTGGGGTCCTTTCCCCTTCTGTATTGTATTTCTGTATAGTCTTAAACATACGTGGTTGTCATTATTCAGTAATCAGCTCTTTCTTGTGACTCTATAGAGGATCTGAGTGGCTGAATCTGCAAACATTCAGAGCTTTGGTATTCTTTCCCACTTAAAGGTCATCTACCCACCTCATCCCTACCCTGTCTTTCTCTTAGTTTTGTCCTTGCTTCATTGTTATCTATTTCCACTGAAAGATATTATCTCACAAGACAAGAAGACTAGAGTTAGGGTAGTTGATTTGGCAATTCCAGTGATGTCAGGAAAACCTTGGGATTTTTCATCACTGTTGCTCTGCCATTCTCAGAATAGGCTTTATTCTAAGGTTTGCAGCAAGATGGCTGCAACAGATATAGATATAATAACACCCAGAGGATGTAGAGGGACCATATTTTTATATGCCTCTTTTTTAGGAATGTGCAAAATTTTCCCAGAAGCCACATAGCAGTTCTCACTTCAAATATAATTGGCCAGAATCAGGTCATAGGACCATTCTTAACCCAATCACTAGCAAGGAATTATGGTCCCCTTAGATCAATGGTTCTCATGCTTTAGCATGCATTAGCATCACTTGAAAAACTTGTTTTAAAATACAAAGTGCTAGTCTGCACCCACAGAGCCTCGTGTTCAGCAAGTCCACGGTGGCCCAGGAATGTACATTCCTAGCATGCTATCAGGTGATGCTGCTGCTGCTGATCTGGGGATGTCACTGCATTAGATCAATCAGGCATACCTCTTGAACTTATGGCCTTAGAACTCAGGAAACCCTGAATCACATGGCTACATGAGGGAGGGTTGGATCCTTGATCAAAATCAGGGTTCTGTTTGGAAATAACAACAACAAAAAAGAATCAGTACTAGAATGTCAACCCGGAGTGTCCACTAAAAAATAAAACTTGATATCCTGCAAATCTATAGATGAAGATGACAGGAATGTTAGACATTCCCTGCTGAATCATTCAAGAGGCAGGAAGTAAAGTGCCTTATTCTACCCATCCACAATACAGAATGATCTCGTGGGAGTCTTTTCACTGTGAAATAGTGAAACAAGCTTTGTTTTTAGAGCCAAAAAGAATTTGGAAACCGAAATTTAAGCCAGGCATGATGGCTCACACCTGTAATCCCAGCACTGTGGAAGGCTGAGGCAGGCGAATTGCTTGAACCCAGGTGTTTGAGACCAGCCTGGGCAAAATGGCAAAACCCCATCTCTACAAAAAATACAAAAATTAGCTGGGTGTGGTGGTGTATGCCTTTAGTTCCAGCTACTCTGGAGGCTGAGGTGGGAGGATCGCTTGAGCCCAGGAAGTTGAGACTGCAGTGAGCCATGATTGTGCCAATGCACTGCAGTCTGGGTGACAGAGTGAGATTCTGTCTCAAAAAAAAAAAACAAAACAAAGAAAACCCTAAATTTAACACACTAGTTATATATAGCTGAGATCATTCCTTTACCTATAAAATGATGACAAAAATCTGCTTTGCAAGGCTGTTTGAAGGGTTAGGAAGAATATATGTAAAGTGTCCTGCACATTATAGACACTCAACGAGTGGCAACTATTATTAATTAGTATTGTGCCCTTTTTCAAATTTGTGAACCCCACTATTAGTTTTTGTGGTTCTAGGAAGCAGCATCTTAGGGATCCTCAGTGGCATTTCAGGTCGAGCTTTTGGGACAATTGGAAAGTGAACACTCAAACCTGATGAACATCTCTTGCTTTTGAAATACTTTTGATTGCTGGTAAGCCAAATATTCCCGGTCTGTATAGGTCTGAATGGTGTTTTATTGATTATTCCTCATGGTAAAATGTTAGAAAAATCCATATGTTGAATGTTTTAATGATACTAAGGGTTTGTGGCATTTTAAATAAAAATGAAAAGGCTTTGAATTTTAACAAATATTTAAGAAATTAATATAAGTTTTGAATTTGTGTGGGTATTTATGAAGATCTACACCCTATAATTGTTCTGAAAAAGTGGCAGGTTGCCTTTTGGTAATAATCATTAGAGAGAGTACAACAAGGAGGTAACTTAGACTCGTGTGATAGTGAAAGATGTCTTCTTGGTGTATTTTAAAATACTTTGATGAGTATCCGTTTTAAATATTTCAAATGGACTCTTAAAACTGTAGGGGTGAGGGGAAAGCTTGCCCTTTGCCTTCTGAAGTTTCACTGAAAAATTAACTGACAAAAGCCAGATTAATTAGAGAAAAGACATGTAAACGTATTAATGTGTACACAAGCGAAAATCACAGAGTGATTGCCCCATATTTCAATGGGGCTTAAATACTTATATAGCCTTATTTCATAGGGGAAGAAGGAGATGGGAAATATAATTTTTTAGGGGCAGTAATGATTATCAGAGAAAATAAATAGATCAAAAAACAGAGATTAAGATAAAAGTTCTCCTTCAAAATTAAATGACTGAGAGACAGACACTATGTTATAAATAGGTCTGTTCTGGTGTGGTTACATTCTTAGCCTTTACTTTTCTGCAAGAGACAATGAGATAACAGAAAAAAGTAGTTGTTCTTCTTGGTAGCTGTATCCAGTCTTTATATAGATAAAAAAATATTTCTTCTAACAACTGTTAATCTCTAAGGGCCTTTACTTAAAAATACTCACTATACCAGAAAGCCTCATTTTGAGGTAAACTTCCTTGTGCTTCTTCAAAACTCTAGGTTTTTTTTAAAACTATGTTTGCCTTTGAAAAGTGTCTATTGTGGCAGTTAGCTGTCTTCAGTTGCAAGCAACGGAAACTAATTTTGGCTAACAACCACAAAAAGAGGGGTTTACTGCAAGAGTGCCAAGTGTCTCACAGAATTGGAGATGCTTAATACCCAGGTCTCAGGAAAGACCATAACATGAGCACCCTTAGGCAATATGAGTAACATTGTGCCTGTGGATTGTTTCTCCATTGCAAGAGTTGGCAAACTATAGTCTATATGCCAAATCCAGTCTACTACCTGTTTTTGTAAATAAAGTTTTATTGGAGCACAATCATGCTCACTTCTTTACTCTATGACTGCTTTCATCGTACAATGACAGAATTTTCATAGTTGCAACAGACACTGTATGGCCCACAAAGCTTAAAATATTTACTCTCTGACTTCTTACAGAAAAAGTTGCAGACTCTTGCTTTAGGGCATTGCTGTCAGAATGATATAGTGCCAACTGACTTCCATCTTCATAGCACTACTCAACATTCAAAATTTTGGGAGAGGGGCTGAGATTCGTCCAAACTGGATCATATGCTCACTCCTAGAAAATCAGTATAACGGAGGATGGACTTTATGATTGACAGTCCCACAAACAGGATGGATGGAGGAGGAGCAATTCCCTAATGGAAAAGCCAAGGCCTGTTATTACAAAGAGGAAAGGATAAAATGCAGGCAAAACAAAAAAGTCTACTACCTGTATGCAATTATAACATACAAATTCAGAGATCTCTATATGATCACATAGTGTGCTGGATAGACTGAACAATGGCTTATGTGTTCTGTACTTTGCTTGTTAGAGTAGTTAATTCTTTTTCATTTTGACTTACAGGTGCTGTTTATGTGCTATATATTTTAATCATTTGTCATGTAGATGGCAAATATTTTCCTATCAAAAAAAAACCCTTCCAAGTTTGTTCATTCATAGTATTTTTTTCTGATACAAAAGTTCCTCGTTTTAATGTAAAAGACAGTAGATTGACACAAATATTACAGGCTTTGGAGTCCAACAGACCTGGATCCAAATTCTTACCAGTTTTGTAATTTAGTTAGGTTGTTTACTCTCACTGAGCTTCAATTTTTTTATCTGTAAAGTGGGGAAAATACCTGGCTTTATGGCTTGTTATAAGGAATTAATAAGATATGAAATGTGCCCAGCAAGAGTAGGAACTGAAAATCAATTTTTCAAGTCCTCCAGTCTTCAAAGTTCACCCTCCCCTTTAAAACCAGCAACTGTAATTGGAGCTTGCATATTTCATGATTGTAGATAGTCTAGTCATTTACTGGACTAGTGTTTTTTAGAATCCCCAGGGAAGAGTGACAAATATGTCCCAGTTGTTACTAGTCATCTCAGACTTCCATGCTCATAGGTCACCCTGACCACCCTCCCATACTCAATACTTGTAGGATTTAATCATTACCACAGGCTCTTCTCTTTATGGAAGGTTTGGAAAAACAAGGTGGAATTATAGCACTTTTGAAACATTATTTTAGATAATCAGGCTTCTAGAGTCCAGTCCCCTTCCTCTTTCCACTCAAGAGGTCTCCTACTAGCTTTATCCCTTAGCCCCCACTAGCTCCACCATCAGGTAGAGCCAGCCTACTTGTCTTCACTGGGAATGTCTTTGACCATATACTATAGTGAAGGCCCCAGTATCCTCCCCCTATACACCAGAGAAAAGGAGAACCTCTTTCCCCCCTCACTTTCATGTGAATATCATTGGAATTCTTAAAGAGATACAAACCTATAAAAAATTAACTTTTTACATTACTATGCAAAACTGTTTAACCCCCAACGTTGTCCCAAATGTCTCCCCTCCAAAATAGGATTCTGGCTTTATATTTCCAGAGAGAAATTAATCATTTGTATTACCTATCTATTTCTGCGAGAGAAATTACCCCTCAAATTTAGCAGCTTACAACAAACAACACTTACAATCTCACAGATTTGGTGCATCAGGGATCCAGGAGTGGCTTAGGTAGGTCCCTCTGGTTTATGGTCTCAAGCCCAAGCTTTCAGCTGGGGCTGCAGTCTCATCTGAAGTCTTGACTGGAGGACTATCTGCTTTAAACCTACACATGTGGTTGCTAGTTCCTCACTGGCAAATTCCTTGCTATATGCTGTCTGGGTGTTCTCTTGACACGACAACTGGCTTCCCCCAGAGCGAGCAATCCAAGAGATATCAAGAGAAAGAGAGAACACAAGACAAAAGCCACCGTATTTTATGCCCATATTTTGGAAGTGATGCATCATCACTTCTGCCATATTTTATAAATCACAATGACCAACCCTGGTACAGTGTAGGAGGAAACTACCCAAGGGTATGAATACCAGGAGGCAAGGATCATTGAAGTCATCTTGGAAGTCTGCTACCATAAAATCTGACTATTTTCTCCAAACAAGAAATGTGCATCCACTCATAGAGAAACAAGAGGAAAACTGCTTCCAACTCCAGCCAGTTTGTCTCTTCTTTTGGCCATCATGATTTTAAAAATTATTAAGGTCCAGTCTCAGCAGTCTCAGAGAATTTCAACATATTTTATGATTTCTAATTCTAATATTTCTTTGGTAAGAAAGAGCTATAAAACTAAAAGGGAGGTTTGCCTAGAATGACTTATATTATTGTTTGAATATATGCTGTCCTCACGTGGAAATCTAGCTAAAGTACAGAAAAGTACATTCTATGTACACTAGCAGCTACAGTTTGCCCCATATCAAATTATACTTTAGTCATAATCATTTGCATTTAATTTGTACTCTTTTCATGAATCATATTCGCTTGAGGTTGTAACCACTTGTCATATTATTTTCTGGCTATTGTCTTTGTCCTTGTGCCAGGGCTCTATAGAGAAAAATGCGACATCCATTCTCTTCTTACTAGAATCTATCCAGATCTACACTGTCATAACTAAATACTTTTTAGAAGTTAAATTCCCCTTTTCTCATATATAATTTAATCCTCACAGCACCCTGGCCAAAAAAAAATGTTGTTATCTCATTTTATCCATGAGGAAACTGAAACTGTAGAGGTTAAGTAAGTTTCCTGAGATCACACAACTAGGAGAGTATGTGGGAATGCCAAGGTGTGAACCCAGATCCTCTGGTCTTCAACAGAACTTTTTTGAACTTTTTATTGAAGTACAATACCCATACATAAAAGTGCACAAGTCATAAGTGTATAACCCAATGAATGATGACAAAATGAATACACTTGTGTAAGCAGAACCTGGGACAAGTAATGGAACACTGCACCTGTGAAGTTTCCTTCTGCCCTCTTGCAAGTCACTGCTTCTTCAAGAGTAATCACTATCTTCATTTCTAATGGTATAAATAAGTTTAGCCTTGTGAAATCAACTACTAATACTATGAATTATGTTGTATAGGGCTTCTTTCTTTGTCAGATTCATCCATGCTGTTGGTTAGAGTTGTAGTTTATTGATTCTCATTGCTATTACAGTATTTAACTATGAATATACTACAATGTATTTATCTGCTCTATTCTAAGGGAATTCTATTCTGATCCAAGAGAACTCTTCAACAGATGAATGAGAAAAACAAACCGTGTGATGACTAGTTTTATGTGTCAACTTGGCTAGTCTCCAGTAGCCAGATATTCAATTGAATACTAATCTAGGTGTTTCTGTGAAGGTCTTTCATAGATGTGATTAATATCTACAATAAGTTGACTTTAAGTAAAGAGTATTAACCTCTATAACCTGGGTGGGCCTCACTCAATGAGTTGAAAGGTTTTAACTGCAAAATTGGTTTCCCTGAGAAAGAAGAAATTCCACCTGTGGTCTTCATGTCAACTTCTGTCTAAGAGTTTCCAGCCTGCTGACTTGCTCTATGAATTTTGGACTTGCCCAGCCAGACCCTACAATTGCCAATTCCTTGAAATACATACAGTCATCCCTTGGTATCTTATCTGTGGGTGATTAGTTCCAGGACCTCTTGTAGATACCTAAATCTGCAGATGCTGAAGTTCATTAAATAAAATGGCTTAGTATTTTTGCATGTAAACTATGAACATCTTTCTGCATGCTTCAAATCATCTCTAGATGACCTATACTACCTAATACAATCCAAATGCTATGTAAGTAGTTGTTATACTGTATCTTTTAAAATTTGTATTTTCAAGTTTTTGCATTTTTCATCGTTTTCTTAGAAATATTTTTGGTCAGTGGTTGGTTGAATTCAGGGATACAGAACTTGTGGGTATGGAGGGCTGACGGTCTTTATGTGTGTGTGTGTGTGTGTGTGTATACACACACACATATATATACACATATACATACATATAGATTCTACCAGAAACCAGAACCAGCAAGAGATATATATTTTTATATATATATATTTTATTTTGTATAAATACCATATATTTATAAAATATATAAACCATAAATATATATTATTGTATATATTTATAAACTATAAAAGAATATATAAACAAAACATATGCCATATATATTTATAAAATATATTAAAAATCTACATACCTAAAAAAATACACCACATATATTTATAAAATGTATTAAATATATATACAAAATATATACAAAGATGTATATATACACACATATACACACCATATATGTGGTGTATATATATATATATATACACCATATATATACACACACATATATACACACACACACACATTATGCAACAACATAGATGAGCCTTAAATGCATTTTGCTGAGTGAAAGAAGCCAGACTCAGAAGGCTGCATATTGTAACATTCCATTTACACGATATTATGGAAATGGCAAAACTGTAGGAATGGAAAGAAATTGGTGGTTGTCAGGGGACAAGGATTGACTCTTAAGGCGCCCCATAGGGAATTTTTAGATTAATGGAACTCTTTCCTGTGGTAGTAGAGTGGTAGATAAATAACACTGTTTTTGTCAAAATCCATGGAGCTGCACATCACAAAGAGAGAATTTTAGTGTGTGCACATTAAAAAAAAAATTAACCATTGAATAACCAAAATCCAAAACACTGGCAATACCACATACTGGTGAGAATGTGGAACAACAGTGACTCTTACTTATCATTGGTAGGAATGCAAAATGCTATAGCCACTTTGTAAGATAGTTTGGCAGTTTCTTACAAAACTAATCATATTCTTATACAATCCAGCAACCCTGCCCCTAGGTACTTACCCAAATGAGTTGAATGCTAAAGTCCACACAAAACCTTCCACCACAGATGTTTATAGCAGCTTTATTCATACTTGTCAAAACTTGGAAGCAACCAAGATGGTTTTCAGTAAGTGAATGGATAAACTGTGGTACATCCAGGCAATAGAATATTATTCAGCATTAAAAAGAAATGAGCTATCAAGTCATGAAAAAGACATGGAGGAAATTTTAATGCAAATCACTAAGTGAAAGAAGCCAATCTGAAAAGGCTACATTTTGTATAATTCCAACTACATGACAATCTGGAAAAGGCAAAACAACAGGAATAATAAAAGGATCAGTGGTTACTGAGAGTTAAAGGAGAGGGAAGGATGAATAGGGAGAACACAGAGGATTTTTAGGGCAGTGAAACTATTCTGTGAGAAATGACAGTGGTCAGTACATATTATTGTACACATGTCCAAACCCATGAATCTTCAAGACCAACAGCAGAACCCTAATGTAAATTATATACTTTGGGTGATAATGATGTTTCAATGTAGGTATTCAATTGTAAAAGATGTATCACTCTGGTGAGGATGTTGATAATGGGGGAGGCTATGCATATGTAGGGGAAGGGAGTGTATGAGAACTGTATACTTTCCACTCAATTTTGCTGTGTACCCAAAACTGCTCTAAAATAATAAAATTTGTTAATTAAAAAAGTCAACCAGGATTTCAGAGGATCCCAGGGTGTAGACTGTGCGGACGGTGACAAACAAACCTATCTTTGCTACAAATGTAAGAGATAACCTCACAGAAAGAGATAAGAAAAAAAGGAGCTCACATACGTATCTTTGGAAAACAGTACTTTCCCTGAATACTGTAAGGCTAAAGACAAAAGGAGTTGTACATGTTGTACATAAACACTATGCTGTGGTTGTTAAATTTGTTTCTCATAGAGATACAACTTAACAATTCTGAAGTGACTTAACATGTATTGTAGGGTTAAACAGAAAAGTAAATAAGTTAAACAGATATTGAGGGTCAGATTTCTCACTGTCAGGGGAAAAAAGTTACAAATAAACAAAGGAAGGATGTCAAAATCAACACTGTGATGCTAGATTAGAGTTGGAAATATTATGAACCCATATTTATATACACATATGTATTATTTATTTATACAGAAAGAGAAATACAGAAATATAGATATGTGTGATACTTTGTTATATATACATATATTTTCTTGCTCTGTCCACTGAAAGGGCCTATAAATTGACAGCCCCATAGCAACTAGCACCATTGATGTCCAAATATTGGTTTCTAAATATCATTCTCCACTAAAAGGAGCCTTTGGGAAAATAGCTGATTCTAGAACTGGGGAAAAAAATACAAGATGAACCTTGAGCATCATATAGTGCCAGAAAATGCTAAAAATAAAGACAGAAAGACAAGAAGGAGGGAAGACAGGGAGGGAAGGAATGAGGGAAGGAGGGAGGGAGAAAGGATAATTCTTGGACCCTCTTTATGAAATGGTTCCTGGGGCTGTCATAACCAGGCTAATTTTTCTAAGACAGGTGGGGCTGGGAAAGATGGTCTTAGCATTCTTGGAATAGGGGTCTCATGGGGTAGCAGAGCCCAAATGGTCAAAAGCAGCTGACTTAGGAGAGGTATGAGAACAAAACACAGTGTGCGATCTTGTATTGAAAGGAAGTTTCTATAGATACCATTGGTAAAATTTGAATATGGACTGTATATTAGATAATAATATTGTATAAGTGTGAATTCTCCCAGATTTGATCATTTAATGAGATTTATCTAAGAGAATGTATGTGTTTCTAGTAGATTCACAGAAAAATATCCAAGCACAAAAGTTCAGAATATCTGGAACTTATTCCCAAACAGTCCAGCAAAAATAACAATAATAATGATAACAATATATGTGCACATTTGTGTATGTATGTGCATATTGCATGTGTGTAGAAAGAGAGAGAAAATGAGGTGCTGGTGTGTCAGATGTGGCAAAATGTTAGTCATGAATAAATCTACATGAAGGATAAGAGTTCACTTTATGCTTGCAAGAACTGCAGGAAGAAAGCTGGCTTAGAAAGCCAGAAAACCTAGGTTTATGAAGGAAAGAGAAAGAGTCAAATGAAAACATGGAGGGGGTCCGGGGTCACTGCTCAGAGTAGGTGTTCTCCACTTGTCTTGAAGTATCAGGAAGTGAGATCAGTGTGAGTGAGCAAAGACTTGAGGCAATTCAGAATTAAATGGCTTGTGAGGGTGTAATTAGGTAGGTTGTCTCCTAGTCTGCCAGTGAGAGTAAAAATTGATGGATCTTTCCAAATTCCTTTCCAGAAAGGTAGTATCAGCAGGGCTAGCTTGTCTATACCTTTTTAAAATGCAATTCTATTTGTCAATGTTGATATGTTTTATCTACATATACAGAACTCAAGACACATGCACAAACTCTCCCCAGGTATACAAGTTTGTGAATTCTTTCTCTGTAGGTGATCATTAAAGCCTAGAGTAGAAAGTGAAAAGATTAATATACAGTACATATTCAAATTTTACCAATGGTAGTAGCACCCTAAAACATCCAATAGCAAAGAAGTAGCCAACAAAGGAGGCTGAAAGGGAATCCTAAAGGGGTAGGGAGAGAGAGTTGGCAACATAAAAGCCAAAGAAAAGAAAATGTTTCAAGAAGGGAGTGGCATACAGCTTAGAGATGCCTTGGCTGATATGGTAGACACTAGCTATATGTGACTATTGAAATTTAAATTCAATAAAGTTTAAAAATTCAGTCCTCAGTCACACTGGCCACATTTCAAGTGCTCAATAACCACATAAGCCTAGTGGCTATCATACTGGACAGCACAGATACACATCACTTCTATCACTGCAGAAACTTCTGTTGGACAACATTGGACTAAAAGTCAAACAGGGTAGGAACCATAAAGTGTCCAGTGGAACCTAGCAACATGGAAGTCAGGGTAATCTTGATGAGAGTCATTTCAATGGAGCTGTGGGAGCGAACGCCAGAGTGGGGAGTTAGCAAAGACGAGGAAATGAAAGTAACAAGTTAGCTTCTTTGAAAATGTTGACTGTGAAGTGAAAACCGGACCTGGTGTCATTGCTGACAAGGGAATCTGAATGGGAAGACCTTTAAGAAGGAAGTTTTGAAACCCTATGGAGATTATATGTTTAAGTGAGAGGGTAAATAATCATTAAAGTGAAGGTCCTGAGAAGCTAGAGAGGCTGGGACTCAGGGATTGGGTTGCAGGACTAGCCATACAAAGGAGGTATCCTCTTCCATTTTAATGGACGGATGGGCAGAATTACAGGTCAGTCTGTAGATTTGGTAGTAGGAAGGTTAGGGAATCTGAAGTTTTCCATTTTTTAATGTGAATTTGAAAGTGAGTTCATTTGCTTGGAGTGAAAGTTGGGGTGGCTGAAAGATAATGGAGTATGAATAGAATAAACATGTGAACTAACTTCTTTGGAAAGTAGGTGAGAGCATTGGCTGGAGGTGTGGTTCTCAAACTTAAGCATGCATTAGAATCCCCTGGACGGCTTGCTAAAATAGACTGCTGGGCCCCACCCACAGGGGCTCGGATTCTGTAGGTCTAGGATGAGCTGAGAATTTGCATTTCTGACAAGCTCCCGGCTGATGCTGATGCTGCTGGTCCAGAGAACACACTTCAACAACCACTGGACTTGCCAAGTAGCACTGACATTGGAAATTATAAATATTGATAGTGATGGTAGGGCAAGGTATGAAGATGGTCAAGAAAGTTTGCAATTGTGGAGAATGTGAGAGAATTGACTAGAGGAACAATATAAATACTGTTAGTGTAACAAAAGTTAAAGTTTTGACTGAGGCATCAAGATACCATAGATATTGAAGCAATTAGTGAGGCAGGCCACCCTGTATGAACTTCAAAGTAGTGAACCAATAACTGATTTCAAAACTCTTAAGCCCTTCACTCAGTATGGGTTTAAAAAGCTCTGGTTGGTGGAGATTAGGGGTGCTTGTAAGGAATATTTCTAGTAAGAGGGCTGTTCTGTGAGCCCTCCTCCCCAAGATGGAAGGGTACAGAGTGCTTCTCTCTCTACATCAAGTCAGGAGAGAGGAATTTCAGGGACCACTTAGCTTGGTATGTGACTTCTACAGTTGGACAGATATGGTGACATGGTGTCTGACTCTCACCTGGAAAATGTAAAAGGCTGGCCAGTGCTCCAAGAGCAGGAGCAAAAATGTTGGTGCTGTGTTGAGATATACCTGCTCTCCCAGAATCTGTCAGAGCAAGGGACACGTACGTGTACCCCAGGGGTCAGACAAAAGCCACACATGCATGAGAGATCTTCAGGTTAATGGCTTTCTGCAATGTGGAGGTTTCAAAAGGAATCACAAAAGCATTCAAGAAAGACATAGCTTTAAATACCTGCCCGTCCCAGATTGTGAAAAGCCAACTTACAACAGTATCAGTCAAGAAGTAACTTTTCTATCTCCCTTACCTCTTTTTCTTCCCCTTGCTTTGCTGCTGAACTAGGGTGGCCAGATATAACAACAACAATGACAAAAATACAGGATTCTCAGTGAAACTGGAATTTGAAATAAACAGTGGAGACCATTTTAGCATTATCTACCATGCAATATGTGAGACCATTCATGTTCAAAAATTTATTCATTGCCTACTCCAAATTCCAATTTAATTGGGCACCCTGTATATTTTATCTATTACTCTAAACAGGGTCAGTAATTGTAGTTAGTAAGATGGGGAGAATGGCTCAAAGTCTAAAGTAGGGAAAGAGAACAACCTCGGTCCATTTGCCAGCTGTAGGCCCTTCACCTGTAGCAGGTTGCAGCGGAAGAATAGCTCTAACTCTGGTTTTAGTTGAAAGCTTTATTCCATGGAATGGGTTAAAGTAACCATTTAACACTGTGTTTTGTTACTAAAGAGACAGGTAAAGTGGAAGACACCATTGAAGGTGGTTTATGATTTCATTCCGTGACTTCTCTCAGTTCAACTTATTGATTACATTTGGATATGTAAAATAAATAAGTCTGGAAACATGTATAACAAACTGAAAACAGTGCTTATTTCTGATACCACAGTGGACTTTCAATTACAGTTCTCTTCAATTTTGTTTAGTTCGAGTTACTATAAATATGAATTACTGTGATCCTTGAAATTAATAAAGATTTTTTAAACTTGTTATTTTTTCGCTTAACATTTTCTGGTCATCTCTTCTTGTTAGTATTCTTCTAGAAGGTGGTTTCTATAGCTGCTTGATATCCCATTGTATGACTGCAGCATAATGTATTCAAGCCCCTGATTCAGGTTGTCTTGTCCTTTATTAATACAAATAATTTTACAATGAAATCCTTGTAGTTTAATCATTATGCACATCTTTAATTATTACCTTAGGATACATACTTAGAAATGCAATGTCTGAGCCCAGGAGTTAAATGTGTGCTTTTAAGCTTTCAAAATTTCCTACTGAAAGGCTGACTACCTACACCAACTCCACTACAGGTAATTATTAATATGTATCTCATTGTTTTGATTGTCATTTCTTGATGAATATTTTTACAAGTGTTGCTTGGCCATTTGTATTTTCACATTAACTTGATAGTCTGATGGATGCTTAACAGACGGATATTAAATTGATAGATGCTAGCAGGTTTTGTTGACTTTTGTCTACGTTGGCACCCCGTCATGCATGCGCACACACACACCCATTCTATGTGTTACACAAATGAATGCTGGTTGAATGAATAAGTACATGTAATAATTAAGTATTTAAAGAATCTGGTCAAAGGAAACTTCTTTGACTTATTTTTCTATCGGCAGTTTCATGATTTATTTATCCACTCAACAAGCAATGTGGAGTGCCTAATGTGTACATAACTCAATGCTAGTCCATTTAAAAATAATAAGCATTGGGAATAATTTCAGTCAATACAATAAAAGTAAAAATCACACACATTCTAGGAATATCTCAGCTATATAGCACCTTCAGTGGAATGACCCTCTTTAGATTGGCGAATGCTCTAAGTACTTTGAGATTTACACACTTACTTTCAATTTTTAAATGGTTGTTGGAAAAAATATTTCTACAAGATACCATATGCTTCTGTATTTTTATAAATATGGTACCTCATAGATGCAACTATACATGGATGGAATGAAAGAGAGCATGAATGAGTTTGTCACTCTGCTCTGTATGTAGTAAATGTCCCCTGTTTTCCAGATTGGGAAACGTAATTGATTGGGGTGCCCTGAGAGACTTTTGAGCATTGTTTCTACTCACCTCTGTGGCTGCTGTTGCTGTCCCTGCCACCATGACTGTGGACCCTCCATACCTCCTTCTAAACTCTGCTGTTTCTGCCTCCAATGACTCTCTACCCATTTCTTGTTTCTTCTCGCTTCTGTTGCTTCACCAGTGCCTCTTGACTTTCAAGTGTAAGTTATTGTTATCAGCATCAGTTATTAGTTATTATTAATAGTATCATTTTCCTTTTGGGTGACAACCCAAGTAGTCACCTTACCCTTGAAGTAATTCTGCAGGCTGTCTGTCTTGACCTTGTTGTTTGATGCTGGATACCAGTGGATTGCTCTTTCACTATAAAAAAATGTTTTCGAGCTTTTTCTATGTCCATAAACCTGAGGGTTCTAGAAGTCCAGATGCCAGATAACATCTGTATTGTAGAATTGCTGACATCATATGAATATGAAGTTTTATACAAGGAGACCCCAACTATAGGGCTGGATCCACCAATAGCTCTTACAAGCTGGTTTGATAGATTTCCAAGCCAGTTGTATCATGCCGTTGAGAGAACTTTCTAAAGAAAGCTACTTCTGACATCCCCTAATTCATGTTCTTTAGAAATGTTCTCATCAATATCTGAACCCATCAGCCCCACCAAGGGGTGACAGCATCTCCTTGGTCCCCGTCCTACTCTGGTGGTTATATGACTCCAAGGAAATAAATCCTAGGCTTCTCCACCACAAGTTTGGAGTGTCCTTTCTTAAGGCGGATGAGGAGGCTGCATTTTCTTATCGGTAAAGGGGTCTTGAACCTGAAGATGAAGTTGTAACTAGGAAAAAGAAAAGAACTAAAAGAATGTTTTAGGTTGGTTCAGACACAGCTGACCTGAGTGGGGGGTAAAACTGCATTGTTAGAAGAAAATCCTCGTCTTAGGGTCTTGCTGCCTTTGACTAGGAATTCTGACAAAGAAAATTCGAGCATACTAAATTCTTAATGAAGTGCTTGATTTGTGCCAACTTTAACATCCCTCTGGTGTTGTGAAAACACCTCTTCCTTCTGACAATGTGCTCAGTTGAGATGCGGGAGTCAGGGTGGGGGAACAATTCAGGGAATGCTGTGGAGGCTGCTGTGGGAAAATCCCAAAGGCTGAGATGAGTGGAGAAGGCCCAGGGAGAAGAGGGAAGGGAGGGGCCTGCCCGGCCTGAGTGCTGCAGGCACAGGGCAGTGGTTGCAGAGATAAGCAGGGAGGAACTTTCTGTCAACAACCACAACCACCGCCAACACAACAAAGAGCAGTCTTTCCTAAGAGATGATTCCACCTGCCTTTGACACTGGGCACCACATATCGGGCTCTCTGGTATTTCATTGAAATGGCTGCCTTTGTGGAGTTCAGAGGGGAAAATAATGGAGTAGGTTTTGCCTCTTCCCTTTTACAGTAGTCCCCAAAAGAGCGTACATTTGATAAGGGCCAAAGTCTGTTTGTGAAAAGAAACCTCTGAGGGGAGGTACAGCACCTAAGACCAAAGACTTTAATTTTGCCTCAAATTTTGGCTATACTGTTTCTATAGAGACCAAAGGGAAGCTTTGGCTCCCCCACTCAGCTATTAAAGTTTAGTGCATTGAAAACTGTCTTCATGCTGTGATACCCTTTCAGGGAGGAGAATAGGGTCTGAACTAATCCATGAAAGTTGTCATGCTATGAACTAGTAGTCAAGCTTTTTCCTTTCAATTGAATCTAAAACTATACTGTACTTCACACTTGATTGGTCCTTCAGATGGAAGGATTCAATATCCCTGCTGGAAATCAGCTCGTCTTCTTCACACAGTGTTGTTGAACGTGGAAAGAACTTATTTCTGACGCATAATTACCAGCTCTAACATATGAAAAGTCGTAAGGATATTTAATTTTTTTCCTTTTCTTAAATTTCAGTCAAACTCTTTAAAATGTTAACTTTTATTTCCCCCTGTGACAAAGCTTGTTTACTAGACTGTGTCTCCATGCTTGGGCTTGCTGTTTGTCAATAGATGTTGGGATCTATACATGCTCACCAGCCTTTCTTTCCTCAGGATGATAGACAGACATACAGCATAAATGTATCGAGGACAAAAAAAATATCTTCTGAATGCAGCCGTCAGCGAGCCATTGAATGTCCTGTAGCAAAGGTAACGGGTCACTTATTTACCATGAAGACTGGGACGAGAACTCAAGGAATCTGAGTAGTGCTATGCCAATTGTCTAAGGGAAAGGGCACTTTTCCTTTCCCACTCAAAGAGTTAGCTTTGTTTGTTTGCACATGTTTTAGATCAATAACTGGTAATAGTAAAGGCAGAATAAAAGCTCTAATAACCATGAGCCATCTGTAGTGTGAATTGACATTTTCCAAGTTAAACACTATGTCTTGTGAATGAATACATACAGTGTGTATGATTTTTTTTAATTGGAAAAAAAAAAAGGCTTGATCTAGCTACACCAAAAGGGGGCACCAGGGTATTAAGGAAGTTATGATGGTTTCGGAGGCTAAAAATTAAATTAAGTGAAGTTTGAAGAGGTTTTTAGTATAATTGTTATGTGCATGATTTTAAAAACGTGTTGTTTTAAAAGTCAGTTGGATGGTTTCAAGTATTTTGATAAGACTGTTTTGATATCAGAGTGGAATTTCCTACTAGCATGGGGCAATATTTCTGGGGTTGGTGGTATAAATGCTAAAAAATATTTGACAAAAAATTATATAAGAAAAAATCACATATGTCTCCTCAGAGTGCTATTAATATTCATAGTATTTCTCATCAAAATTTTGGTATATTCTGTCTTTTAAAATATAAATTTGTCTCTTCTTTGTTGTATAAGACACTCAGTAAATGTAAGAATATTTGTCTATGTGTATCTGTGTCTAGATGAAAAAAATCAGCATTCTGTATTTGCTTTTCTGAGAGAGGATGCAGAAAGTGGGGACCTGTGGGTTATGGCAAATAGTACCTAACTTAGAGATACTGTAGCTTCCAGAGTTCAAAAGGAATAAATAAAGAGAACAGACGGCATTTCCTGGAAAGATTTTGAAATTATACGTTTTGATTAACGCTATCTAATTTCTATGATTCTAGTAAAGTGAATTTAGTGAAAGAAAATAGAGACAAAATACTTTTTAATGGGATTGTAAATATATGCAATGCAAGTAGATGACTCTTCTGATTTAATGTCACCAATGAAGAGTAAAAACCAGTTCAATTTCTAATTTCGTTAGTGATTGACTAAGTGCTATTTGTGTTTTCTCATCATTCTGATACCCTGCCCCTTTCCCTCCCTTATGTGAAATAGAGACCTTTTATATGTAATCAAATCTTAAATGGCTGACTAGCTAATAATTCCTCTAAAAAATGGAAATCAGTGGCTGCATGATCCTGTTTTCTCTGTATATCTGTACCGTTTCCAAAGATGGCTGCAATCTAAACAAAATGGGTTGTCTTTTCATGGAAAATATTTTCTCCTTTTACTTTTTGATGTCTGGTCATAGCTTCTTAAAAAATGATAAAATAATGAATTTAGTTGAAATCGTGTTTTATGGTTTAATTTTTATCCAGCCTTAGGTCTTGCCCATTGTTTTATGCTTTGTGATGATTTATGGAATCATATATTATGCAATGCAAGGCAATTTACAAGCTGCTATTACATCCCTGTAACTTTTATGAAATATGTGACTAATTAGTATATTGTTTAACGGGGAGAATTAGATTAAAAAAACAAATGTCTTTCAGGTTTATTTGAAACATATGGACTTTATTCAACCAAAGTAATTATTCAGGTACAATAAATTGTTATGTGTAGTGCTGGCAGATAGCTGTAATTTTATTTTAAAATATGGCAATATCGAGAAGTTTTTACGACTTTGTTGTTTATCTGAAATAAAAATAGAATAGGATTATTGAATTTCATATCTTCTTTTTACTGTCAACAGTGTAGTGATTTGTGGTGATTAACATGTACTGAAATGTCTATTAAAGACAGAGAAGGAAAGTTACTGTTGCCTTTTGCTTGTTGTGGTTCTCCCCAACATATATATTGTAAAGGATGTTTGATGAGATTGTGAAATATTTAAAATGTGGTCAATAAAGTCTGTTTCATATAACTGGATATTTTCAAAATTATATTTTCTATTTTTTTTAAAAAATTAGTTGTTTAGTTAATAATAATAATTGCACTGTATTGCTTCTGCTTTGAGGAATTGATGTTCCTTAGTGCCACTGAAAAAGAAAAATTCTTTCTTTTTCAGGATAATGCTTTATAAATAATATATACAAAATATTGTATAGATATATAGATATTCATATAAATGTTTTATTTCTCTGCGTACTCTTCAGGTTCTGCCATTTTCACTAAGGGTCGATCTGACCGATAAAATCAGGTTTTGTACATTTTTGGAATAACAGAAAACCAGAATAGCCAAGATGTGAACATGCAATTAATCATGATGATGATGATGATTAGTGTATTGTTTCAGCCACAATCTATGCTTTGGGATGGCTTCCCTTGGATCTAAGACATTGTTCCATTTTAAGAAAATGTTCATATGGTGATATCCGAGGTCAGAACAGACAAAATAATAAGTAGATCAGATTTTGATTAAAGCTTTTTAGTTCTTTAGCCTGGCATTTCTTATGAAAAGATTTCACATCAATAGGTCACAAAGACTTTCTGGCTTTAATTTTTTTTTTCAAAAAGTCAATTTACTCATGCCTAAAAGTCCGTCCATCCACATGCTCAATGGCTTACTTTTGTGGTATTTTCAAGTCACCTCTCCATGGAAGCAAATTAGTGGCCAAGTAGAGCTTATGAAAGAACCTGAAACACAGAAGGGTCTCCAAAGGGGCTATTCTCCTTTAGGGAAGCTATCTCCGGATTTAAAAAAAAAAAAAAAAAGAATCGAAATCACAGCTGCAAGGGTCCCTGATCTGTTCCCTGGCATGATGTGTTCATTGGGGAGTTTCACATTAGATATGTCATTTCTTTTTAACAGATCGATTTGCCTACACAGGGCGCAATCTGTGAGAGTTTTCAGTCATAGGTTTTATTTATTTTTTTTCCCATAATCCAGCTCCATCTCTGAATAAGAAGTGAAAGGAACATTCTGGCCTCTTTGATTATAAAGACATGCAAGAAGCATAGAAAACCTGATGAAATTAAAGCAACAAGAGATTTCAAAGCACTTAATCAAAAAGCAAAATTTTCTTTTCAAATGAAACACTATGTTATTGTAAAACCAGACATTCTACATAGGAAGCTGACTAAAAAGAGATAATTTCAGAGACATAGAAAATAGGCATCCTGACTAGATTCCTGCAGCACCTTCAAAAAGTTTGGTTTTTGGTATTTGGGAGAGTAAGCTAAAACCACAGAACAGAATTTGATCCTAGAACAACCAGATAGAGTTACATGTTTTGTTTTGTTTTCTCTCTCTCTCTCTCTCTCTCTCAAATAGACAAGCAGAATAGCTGAGATAAAGCTTGAGGACTAGTCATTCAGCAGAGCTGTAATCTCTAAATTCATAATGGACTTTCCAGCTTAACTGGCCTTCATGCAACTGTTTATTAGAAATTGCAGTATTAATTTTCAGTGTTGCTCTAGTGATGTGATTAGGAGTACAGATGACCAGAGTTAAATTAAAGAGGTGTTCTAAACCTCACAATTTAAAACATTTCCCTGAACTGATGTGGAGACAATACCGGTCTCTCTATTTTTAAAATTCAGTTCTCTTGGTTTGAATAGTGAGAACAAAGGTGCTAATCTGTAGTACTGAGAAAGGCCAATTATGCCCTCTGCATCAGACAGGGCATAATACGATTTTAAATAATTGTCAAATTAGATGCATATGAATGTAGTTTTACTATTTACTCAAAACCCATTAACCCAGTGTCTATGTTATATGGAATCAGGTGCATTTGCAAATAAATTCTCCTATATAGAAATGCTCCACCTCATCGTACAAAAACATGAAGAGACACTTAGGATTTGCTTTAAACCATTGGTACTGTTGATCTGATTTAGAATTAGTTGGTTATACTAAGCAACTGAAGCTAGTGTTTCTCAGGAGTTCCATACTTTGTACTTCAAAAAATATTTTCTTAACTATTTTCACATTTTTAATTTCATTAGTTTCCTTATAGTAGTCTGAGAAAGTGGACATTTATTCCCATTTTCCAGTTGAAGAAACTGAGGCTCAGAGAAGTCAACTTTCACTAAGTCACGTGGCCACTTAGTCACGGACACCCAGTCAGCACGACACTGTTAAAGCAGTCATCATAAGTTGACAGCCTGCACACTTCTACAGTGGGCTCACAGATAATTCTTGTTTGGTCCTTGCACAGTGTTAAAATATATTTTTTAGATTAGTTGCTAACATTTAAAAGTTGAGAGAGATTTTACATTAAAAAAAATCAGGATTTCTGGATTTTGGGGGAGAATCAAAAGCTTTGGCAACCCTGGATCATCATTTCTACAAGACAAGCATTCACTGAGACTGTCGTGGCTCCCTCATCCCACAGGGCAAACTCTCTCCACTTTGTCACAGTCTCCACCAGACCTGCCTTGTTACTTGCTCGGTCCTTTGAGCATTTGCGCTCAAAATCCCCGGTGTGAAAACAATGACTATCAACCTTTCTTGAGCATGCGATCCCAGTTTAAACAGAAAAAAAAAAAAAAAAAAGTTTACCAATCTCTGGTCTTAATCTCTGTCTTCCTCGCCAGCCAAAAATCTTCAAGGTCAAGCCCAGAGTATCATTCCTTTTTGGAGCCTCCCCAGATCATAGCACAATGACTAGCTCATAATGTGCCCTCAGAAAATTTCTAGGGTAAAGAGGTCATGACAGCTGCTTTATTATTAGAGTTAGTGCTACGTTGACTTTGGGAAAGTTCTATGAATTGGGAATCAACTTCATTAGACTTCAGAATTGCAAATCCTATTAACTCCTAACTGAATGGAAAATCAAAAATGTGCACCTACAAGATGCTAAACAACTGTGGGAAAAATGTGTCATTGAGCAGATGCTTTGAATATATGTGTAGATGTTTCTAGTTGTGTAGACACATGACTACTCCAGGGTGGACAAATTTCTCAGAGTATGGGGCACTCACATGAGGTGCCTGCTTCCTTGTGACTATGGCCTGAAAACTGCCATTTTCAATTTTCCAAGTTATTCCCTTTGGAAGTAATTTAGCAAAGGATGCCAGGTATGTGTTTGGGGGAATGGGGAAGTTTGGAGGATATATTCACCTACAGCAGCCTTTCCCCTCCTCTGAACTTTTCCAGCAGTTATTCTTTGTATTATTTCTGGGTTACTCACATTTGCAAAATTTGAGAATATTACCCAATATCATACTGTAGATGTGGCATGGGGGTCCAGAGAGACTTGCCCAACGTATCTGACTCCCTGTTTCTGAATTTCATGTGTCCTCATCGAATGACAAAGCTCCTTGAGGGCAAGGACTGAGCCTTATCATGTTTGTACCTGTCCCGGAATCTAGATGGTGAGTCTTGCATGTAGTGGGTGCTGAGTTAATTTGAGTTCTCTTGGGAGCTGTGACGTTTTCAGACTGACTTGGGATATAAAGGATACTTTGATTTCCTTGTCAGGCTCTCATTTCAAGACGAGAGACCTTCAGCATGACTGCATATTAGGCTTTTCAATGGAGCCCAAGCCGAGCACTTGGCGGCAGATAAAATGGCCACCGCAGAGATGCTTTTTGAAAAGAACTTGATTCTATTTTTAAAGGCTTTTTTTGGAGGTGCAGAGGAAATAAAATATTGTGCTTTTTTCTCTTGTTGGTGATCCTATAGGTGTTTCTTTAAGAAAATGCTACACACAAAATTTGAAGGCACCAAAATTATCTGACTCATTAGATTTAATGAAATCCAGGAGAGAGTACTTCCGGAGTCCTGAGGCCTTTCATATTATCCTTTATCTAATTCTTTACAAGTTATTTTTCAGCTAGTAAGTGCCAAAAATAGGCACATCTGCAGAAAGTGAGTACATTTTTCTCTACAATATGACAGTGCTATCTGACAGCTGTTAGAACTTGAAATTCAGGGGCTTGCAAAGTAATTCTTCAAGTGTAGCTCATTTCCAAAAAAAAAAAAAAATTCAGTGTTCTGTTTTCTTCTTTTCATTGAAATTCATTTAAAATTTTTCTTTCACAGAAATACTTTTGTGATTCTATAGTCATTATGTACGTGCTTTCTGGTCTTATACTTTGTTAATAATTTATTTTTATTATCATGGGATATTTTTGTAAATTTAATGCTGAGACAACATAATCATGGTATGTATAAATGTTGTTTTGTTTTTAAAAAGTGTCAGGAAACTATTGCATTTTTATTCTCCATCACATTTGGTTTTTGGAGCTTCCCTCTCCAAACTGTTTCCTGTAGGAGCTGCTGAGAGATGCTGAGAATTGTGACTCAGTGCTATGGTACATTCACAAATTAACTACCTTCCAAAATTGCAGAAATCACTAGAATCCAGAAAGTTATTTTTTTTCCCCACAGGAAGCATCATTCTACTTTTGGTCAAATAAGCAGAGTTCCAGCTGTAGCTCTGCCCTACAAACTACAGAGAATTTCAGAAGGTACTTATCTTCTCTAGGCCTCAGTGTCCTCATCTATGAAATGAAGAGTCAGAACAGGGACTTTATAGATGAGGCCTCAGTGTCTTATCTATAAAATGAAGAATCAGAACAGGACTCTAACCCATATGATTATTGTGAATATTGAATGAGCAAATGCAGGTAAAGTGCTTTGCCCACTGCCCAGAACAATAGATAGCATTTTAAAGTTATTATTATCAGCAACAATGTTTGATTCCTAGTTCAGGCCTAAGTGGTGCTTGCAACTCTGATCCGAAAGGGCAGGGAGAAAAAGAAGTGGCTTCTCTGGCTGGCACTATAAAAAGATACGAGGCTTTCAGAAGCAGTGAGTCCATAGCCCACCTCTCTTATCCACAGAGGAGCGACAAGAGACAAGCAGGCCTGCATAAAACCACCCTTCATTGCTGCAAAACGAGTCTAAATAGCTCCAGGTTACAGCTACTGAAACTAACAGAGTGGTAGGTTATAGCAACAGCTGGCCTCCCTAGACTCCTCCTTCCCACTTTAGCTAACTATCTTTAAGGCAGCAAAGAGGTGGGGCTCTTTCTGTAGCCATAAAGCCATCAAACACTCAACATAAATGTTTTTCTGGGAAGAGATTATCTTGGGAACCAAAAGGGCAGTCTTTGTCATTTATCATTTTGCTAAGCATCCTTGAAGACCATGGAAACAGTTTTCTCTCAGTAGCTGGAAAGAACTTCAGCGTATTTTCATTCTTAAGAATAAAAGTTATTTTAGAGTTTAAAAAAGAATCTTCATTTTCCAGCCAATCAATACAAGAATAATTTTTGATTTAGAAAATATATGTTGCAATTGGAAGTGGCTTTGGTATGCCTGGGCATTTTGCCTCCCTGTCCTCATCTTGATGAGTTCTGTAATTATATGTCTTTCAAACGCAAACTGGCACCTCTAGGCCTTGGAGTATAGTCCAGATGCCAAGTATATCTTGCCTGGAAAAAGAAAATGAGAGAAGTGGCAAAAAGGATAATTAAAACTAATACTAGCAGCCATTCACTGGACATTTGTCTTGAATCAGGTACTACAATAAATGGCTTTCATTAATTCTTATTTAATTATCCTAACAGCTGTATGTTCTAGGAACTAATATCTTCATTTTACGGATGAGAACATTAAGGCTTAGAGAGGTAAAATGACTTTCCCAAGGGTCATATGGCTAGTAAGTAATAGAAATGGAGATTCATACCCAGGCTACTTGCACTCTTGTGCCCACGCTTTTAACCATTGTACCATATTCTTTTTTGATAAATAAAAATATTGGAACCATGGCCTCATGAAATTAGTTTACAGTTTTCATCTCTCATCTTTGTCTTAGAGTATGTTGACCTCACTCATTTGAGTGAAGAGGGAGAAGGTGGTGAAAACTTGAGGCTAGAAGCCTTACTCAAGTCAGGCCAAGCAAACCCCCTTACTTTATCTCAGAACCTCTGAGTTGCTCTACTGGCTTCAGATGGCTTCAAGTTGCTCTACTGGCTTCAAAATGAGGTTTTACAGAGAAGCAGATTTAGTATCAAATCTTGTCTCACTACTTGCTAGCTTTGGGGGCCTCATCAAGCTTCCTGACCTACAGTCTTTTCTTCTGTAAAAGGGGTTACCTTCTGCCCCACAGGACTGGTGCAAAAATTTAAAAAGACACTGCACATGAGAGAGAGTATGGAGTACCTCTTAGAGACCAAATTACAGCATTAGGCAGCCTGAGTTTGAATCACAGCTTCGCTAACTTACCAGTTGTCAGACTTGAGCTTTCATTGCCTCATCTATAAAACAGGTTATGTGTTGGGGGTGTTAATAATAACACCTACCTCATAGGTGCTGCTGTGAAGACTAAGCGGGTTAATACAGGTAAAGCCTTTAAACAGGGCCTGGCCCATAGTAAGTATCTTATAATTGTGCTGTTATGCAAGGTATGAATGACACACACAAAGGCAGCTCTTATTGCTACAGTGTTGGCCACCAGTCCCACTTATCTTCAGGAATAGTTCCAGCCCACACAGTTGAGAACTCCTTTAAACTAGACTCTTTAAACCTTGGCTTAGATTTTAAGTCCCAAGCAACTTGCTGTACTTTTCCCCAAGTAGGGAGCATGGACTTTATGCCCAGTTACATCATATCATTATGCCCAGGCAGAGGGAGCAAGAAGAGAGAATAAGAGTCTGTATCCCCAGGATCTTGATATATGCTGGGGCAGAGGGCCAGGAAAAGATATTAAAGTCATCCTAGAGGAGCTCTCTCTGGAATTGTGGTGGTTTCCCATCCACGAGATTTCCAGAAACAGCTGTTTTAGCATCCTGGCACTTGTTTCCTTCCTCTCAGGCCTCCTGCAGGACCTAGGAAATGGTCCCTTTCTCCTAAAAGGCACAAGAGCCGCACAGAATGATCTGAAGGCTGTGTAACATTCACCCTAGACTGGATTCCCTGCATAGGGATGGAGTGGAGAGGAGTGCTGAGGATGACAGGGGCAGCTTTTCATTCTGGTGTAGAAATCTTTCAGAGGGATGCTTTATGGTTTAAGGCTGTGCCATGTCGCTGTTGCCATGTTAGGTACTGACTGGCTGCCCACCTGGACAGATTGTAATCTCCATAAGTACAGAGACCAAGTCAGTTCAGCGCCATACATCAAGGCCAGTGCTTGGCTCAAAGAAAATAAATGTTTATTGAATGAAAACTGTGTTCTCTTGCTCAGAAAGGCTGGGGAACCTATGAGGAGGGAATGGTTTGCAGGAATACTATCAGGGTACATGTATTATTCTTCCCCAAAACTGGGGGTGGGGAGGGCATTAAATTCCATGATCCATTGGTTATCTCAGTGCCAACTTAGACAAAAATCTTTCCTCAAATCTTCGTTCTCTCTTCAGCTTTTCTGCCAAATCTTCCTTCTCAGCTTTTCTGCCAGACAAAGACAATTTATGGCCACCATTTTTTTCCCTCAGTTTGGGTTACAAGGTTTTTTTTTTTGTCAATTTTCTTCTTCCTACAGAAACTTGATTGCAGCTGGGTATAGCATTTATGTAAATTTCAAGTGCCACTCCTGTTTGTCTCTGGGTTAACCTAATGGTTTATGTTAATCTCAATCAGGTCTGCCACTCAGACCTCTTATCCCCTTCACCTTTCACCTAATTGCCAATTTTCCTTGAGGACCAGGCTATAGAAGCCCTGTCTATCTCTTCTTCCCCTTGCTTCATTCATTTCTTCTCTGCTGTATATTCCATCTGATTGTTCCCTGGAGCAGTGAGTAGATGATTTCATGTGTTCCTGACACATGATACCTACATGCAACCACCATGAAACTGTACTTCTGAAATGGTCTATGTACACGGTCACATGCAATAACAGGGACAGATCTCCCAAACACAATGTTGAGTGAAAGAAGCCTGACACAAAAAAGGAGCATCCTACAAGATGCCATTTCTGTGAAGTCCAAAACCAGGCAAAATTAATCTGATTAACCTGTGGGCAGTGTAGGGGGGCAGGGGAGGCAGTGACTGGGAAGCAGAAGTGAAGGTGCCTCTGGAGTTCTGGTCATGTTCTGTTTCTTGATCTGGGTGCTGGTTACAAGAATGTGTTCAATTTTTGAAAATCCATCAAACTGAACACTTATCATTTGTGCACATTTCTGTAGGTAAGTTATACTTTAATGAATATCTCCCCAAAGAGGGGTCTATTGAGCCTCCACTATGTATGAATTCCCTTGCTGGGTGATATTAGGGATTATTTTCCCTTCCAAAGAGATTAAAAAAATAAAACTCGAAACAGGCAAAAGACTCTTTGGGTTTCTCTTTGATGGTTAGGGTGACTACAGGCAAACCCTAGTTCATTTCTAGGCTTTTCCACAGACTCTTCCAAGTCCTTTTCAGCTCACCTCATCCTCTCTTGCTCAAATCCTTTCTTTTCCACTAAGTGTTGTTAAATATCCTCTCTTCCCTTGCACTGATATTCATCAATTTCTACTGAATTTGACTTGACTCCTTAACTTTAAACTCTGAAAAAGCAAGGACTAAGTCAAGATATTTTGTTGTAAATACAGTATAGCATGACACAGGGCTGGGTACAAATGCCCAATTCATTGGGGTCTATTTTGTCCTACAGCTATGAATTGAGCATTTGTACCCAGGAAGGGGAGCATTTCCAGGAAAAGGAGAGAAGGTTCTTCCGTGATCAAGATAGATTTGATTTTCTTTACACTTCCATTTCTAGACCCACCCAATATATTCTCTGCTTTCACATGTAACTCATGACCAGTAGCTTTACAAATTTCACACTGGCATAACGTGGTCTCTCCCTTGAATTAAATCCAGTAACTCAAGTACCTGTCCAGATTTGGTGGGGCTGTCACTTTAAAGAATCAGTAGACCCTGGACATTTTTGGATATAACATTCACAACTTCAACTATGTATGAGTGGGTCTTAAAGGCTCATGACATGTAGGAATTTGTAATTTTGCTGAGGCATAAATTTGAACTGCACACACTTCAAGGCTGGTGTGATGGAGCAATTGGCTTTGTAAAAATGTGATGGTTCTTAGGAGGAAAATAGAAGTTTTATGGAGGAAATTATATGCCGATTACATAATTGCGGGATTTGTGAATTGGAGAGGAGTTGGAGGTGAAGTTTTCTGTATGCCCTTCCTGAATGTCAAGGGTTCGTTGTACTTGAATTTCCTCACCATAATAGCCAGAGATTTGGTTCTTAGCTATTTGTTACTTTTTAGCATTCATTTGATTAAACCTTTCCTAAATGCACGGCATACAACTAAATACTTTTTGAGAGGTGGAAAGAGATCCAGAAGAAAATAATCAGCTTTTTTATAAGGAGAGAGAGGGAAAGAGAAAGCAAGAGAACGAGAGGGAGAGGGGGAGAGAGAGAGAGCAAGGAATGACATTGAGGGTCAAGAATTTTGGTTTTTAGTCCCACCTTTGCACTGAAATCTAGCTGAACTGACTAGCTTTGTGACTTTCGGGAGGTTATTTTCTTTTTCTAGTCCTTAGTTTTCCTATCTATAAAGTGAGGGGGTTGGAGCAGATTATCTCTTAGGTGCTTCCAGACATAACATTGTAGAAATTTATGACCTAAAGCTGCATTTCTGTTTTCATTTCAAGCTCTGTTCTCAGTGATGCCCTCCAGAAGAGATTTATAAATGTCATTACTGAGTATCCATTGAGATAAAGCCATCAGAACATGAGGCTGCACTCGCAAGTACTTTTTAACCCAGGAAAGCTTTGGACAGCTCCTAAGGCAAAATTGCGTTTAAATACACAAACAACCAAATGAACAAATGATTCACATATTTTCATCAATTTGGAAATGAAACCTTTCTTAAAATTCTTTGGATTTTCTTTTGACTGCCAAAAGAGAAACATTTTTGTACTTGTTATTTCTTTCGAGTTCTAATATTTAGTTTCTGGAACTAGAAAAGTAGACCAAGGATCTGCTCTTTATTTCAGGAGTCTCAGTGAATGGAGTGAAGTGGCCCAGAAAAGTTGCTGCCTTGGGAATTGGGTGTGGAAGGTGGAGATGTTGTCCAACTTGGAATCACAGATGAGATAGAACTGGAGAAAATAATAGAACATTTTCTCTCACTAGATGGGGGGAAGAAATTGAAGTTTAAAAAAGAGAAGTGACTTCTGTTCAACATTTATTTCAAAAATGTGTATTGATACACAACAGAATACTATTAAGCCATAAAAAAGAAGGAAATCCGGTCATTTGTGACAACATGGATGAACTTGGAGGAAATTATGCTAAGTGAAATAAGCCAGACACAAAAAGACAAATACTTCATAACCTCACTAATATATGGAGTCTTAAAACGTTGATCTCATAGAAGTAGAGAGTAGAATCATGGTTACCAGAGGCTGGGAAGGGGGGTAGAGGGGTTTTGGATAAATGTTTGTCAAGGGGTACACAATTTTAGTTAGATGGGAGAAACACATTCAAGAGTTCTACTGTACAACATAGTGAGTATAGTTAATAACGATACGTTTTATTTTTGAAAAATGCTAACAGAGTAGATGTTAACAGTTCTCACCACAAAAATGATAACTATGTGAGGTAATGCATATGATAATTAGCTAGATTTAGTCAATTTTCAGTGTATATACACTTTAAAACATGTTGTACGTGATAAATACATACAATGTTATCTGTCAATTCAAAATAATAAATTATTTAAAATATATATGTAGATAGAGATAGATAGATAGAGATGCGGGGAGAGAGAGAGAGAGAGATAAGGTACCTAATATGTGCCAGGGCCTGGGGATACAGCAGTGAACAAAACCTAACCTTATGGAACTGACATTACAGTGATTGAGAGAGACTAACATTAATAAGCCACACAAATAAATGTAACAAGACCTAGGAAGAAGAGATACATAGTGCCTTGGGAGTGTAAAATGTGGTGCTTGACCTGGTCAGAAAAATCAGCCAATGCTTCCCTGAGGGAGTGATGGTATGGTGAGAGCTGAAGAATGAATAGGAGCTATCCAGGTGACAAGGTGACAGCAGTTCAAAGGCTGTGGCAAGACAGAACACAGTCCAAGGAACTGAAAGTGGGCCATTGTGACTAGAAAGGAGAGCATTCAGGAAAGGGTAGTGCAAGATCCGGCTGCAGCTGTGGGCAGGAGTCAGGCTGTGCAGTATCTTTGTCCTAAGAGCAATAGAGTCATTGGAGGGTTTTGAGAATGGGAAGGACATGGTTAGATTTGTGCTTTTACTCTGGCTACTATGGGGCTAAAAAGGAGATGTGGTGAGAGACAAAGCTGGAGGGAGTGTGGGTCCAGCTATGAAAGGGCTTGAACAACAGGTCAAGAAATTTGACTTAGTTCTGCTGGCATTGGGGACTTATCAAAAGCAGAGGAAGTAAGCTGGGTCCACACATGAGATCAATTGAAGAAAGTCTTGTGTGAACTCAACAAATATTATTAATATTTTGTAAACACCATGAAGGGGTAAATGAGAAATAGGTGCCCTGATCTTCACTCTCCATATTCTGAAATTGGTTGCTGACCTAGAAAACCACTTAACATTCCTGGCCTTCATTTAATAAGAAGTATGATGCTATTTCCCCCAAACACTTAACTCACTGGAGAATATACCAAAAGTATAATTCACTTTTACATAACTCCAATTCCACAGGTATTTATGGAGCCCTGCTATGAGGCTAGTGGCTTGGTTCATAGTAGCACTTATCTGATGCTGTATAGCAAATTATCCCAAAACTTAGCAGCTTAAGATAAAACCACATTTGTGATCTTACAGTTTTTATGGGTCAGAAATTCAGGCATGGCTTACTGGGTCCTCTGCTTCAGGGTCTTTCATAGGTTGCAATCAAGGTGTGAACCAGGGCTGGGATCTCATTTGAAGGTTGGACTGGGAAGGGATTTGCTCCCTTGCTCATGAGGTTGTTGGCAGAATTTGGTTTCTGGAGACTTATTGAACTGAGAGCCTCAGTTCCTTGCTGGCTGTTGGCTGGAGGCCAATCTTAGTTCCTTGCCCTGTGGGCCTCTCCATTACGGCAGCTTGCTTCATCAGAGTGTGGGAGCCAATGAAACAACAGGGAGACTCTTGATGCTTGCTCGGAGGAACTTTATAGTCTTCTTGTATGTAAGAAATAATTGGCAAACGAAATATATGACAGACTGTCATTAAATGCCCAAATGTATGATAATAGGCCACAGAGGATTCATCGAGCTTGGATGAGGCGGGTTAGTGACACAGGGAGGGGGAAGGCATTACAGATAACCGGTGTAGTGTGTGCAGTGATGTAGAGACAGGACAGGTATGGTGTTCAGAGAACAGTAAGGCCAGTGGCCTGGGTGGTGGAGTAGAGTACATGTTTTTGGGTGTAATAAAAAGCAGTAGAAGCAAACAGCAGATTCCAAGTCTGTCTTCAAGATTTAAGAGTGAAACAGAGTTGTTTGAGAAAAGAATCATCATCTCTTCAATGATTGTTCCTGTCACTGTCTAAGAGCATGACCACGTGACTGGTCCTCAAAGGCATACATTTTGATGAACATATATACTTTGACAAGAATTGTGATTTTTAACATTTGCCATGTAATTTTATTTACATAATCATTGCTACTTTAAGGATTTTTTTAGCACTCCCCTTTCAGAACAAAATAATTGAGTAGTAGGTCTTCCTTTTCTTACTTTATATTTTTTTGTTCTCAAATATAAGCAGGGGAGACTTTTCTTGTTGTTGTGTATGATTTCTCTTTGAGGTCAATATTAGAATATCCTTCCCTCATTTCTGATCCCTTAACCCTAAGCAGACTCACCCCACTTTCAATCCACAAGACTGTAAACTAATAAAATAGCTATCATTAATAAATAGTTGAAAATTATGGAGTTGGTGCATTTTATTTGTAGTTCTTTATGGGGATTAAAAGTGATTTTGGGAAGTGACTTGCTTTTTCCAGACCCTAGCACAGTGGCACATAGCATCTGATAAATGAACCCAACAGATAACCGACTGAGTGCAATACCAATGATTTTTAAATGTGACAAGGAATTTGACTTGGTCTGGTACAATTTTACCCAGTTCCTTGTGTAAAATGAAAAATCAATCCAGATGTGGGTTGCATTTGTATCATTTAAAACTGCTCTGGGGGATCTCCACCTCCCAGGTAGAGGCTCCGTACAACAATAAGCCAGTTTATCAAAGATGGGATTTACTGCTCGTTGTTTTTCTATTAGGGAGGAATTACGCTAAGCCCAGCAGCAGACATTTTGTGTTACCATGGCAGCCCATATTTCCTGCAGGGTTGTGACCCCTAATGACTACAGTGGGAAGGCAGGAAAAATAGAGACTGTTTGAAGATTAGTAAATAAATGCGTTACTTATGCAAACCATCTCTGAGATGGCCCCACAGTACAGAGGAGAAATGAGGAAGCTCTTCAGATTGAGCAAATGGTTATATGTAAATACCTACGTTGGAGGAAAACAAATCACCTTTCATTTGATTATTTCTTTAAAAGTCTGGTTGGTCTGATAATGCAAGTAATATAAACTGGACTTCATACTGAGAAAATAGTATTATTGTGCATGGAAATACAAACAGATGTTGATGCTTTTCTTTCACTCCCAACAGCTATTTATTTCCCCCATTGGCTCTTTGGATATAATATGGCTCCTGAAATGATTTTGCAATTTTTCTCGATGGATTACAGACAGGAAAAAATACTGAGCATACTCAACTTAACGTAAGCGTTGGGAATGCAGTCCACCTTTTCTTGTTGGAAGCGGTTCAGTATTGTTTTCAATTGACTTGATTTCTCTTAATTGACCCGCTCCATTTTTGACAGACAATCAAACATTGATTTGGGTCTACTAGTTGTAAGGTGTTTTCTCAGTACATATTTCTCTTGACATCTCATCTGCATTTATCCATACAAGAAATATTTACGTTTCTTTTGTATCTACTATACTATTACTGTTCAAGACATTGTTCAGGTGAAACTGGTTCTAAACTTGTATTATTTGGGTAGATCAAATACAAATGGATCGCATTTTCTTGCTATGTCTCTATTGCTCTTTAAAAGAGTTTTATTGAGACCCAAGAGGGGAAAAGTATGATATAAAGTGGATTTGCCACACATCCACTTTATGTCATATTCTTTCACCATGTATTCATATAAGATATAAATTGATATTTATATAAAATAAATATTTTATATATTTCTTTTTACCATGTATCTATATAAGAAACATTTACTTATTGGGAAGCTATTATGTGCTAGGCAGAGCTCCAGCCATTGGAGATAGAGTTGTGGACAAGACAGCCTTTGCCCTGAAGGCTAACACAGTATAGCTATAGTTCCATTGGCTCACTTGGACTTGGAAGTTTGCCCTGCTGGTGTTCTGGCAATCAGAAGGGGCAGCATTTGGGAGAGTGTTTCCAGTGGTAAGGTTCATTTGTGCTGACCCATCAGTTCCCTCACCTGGTTCTCCTTGTATCAAGGGCGTGAATCCAGGCCAGGCAATGTTCACTTCCTTTTTATTACTCAGTCCTCCTGTAATATTTTTTACTGTGTCTTCTGTGCATTCTTGCCAGTCAGGAAGATTTTTCAGCTATTTACACTCCATAGCGGATATTTTTTAAATCATAGGAATATTGTTATTTTATTCCACACATTACCTCTGTTGCCTTCTTCAGAGATTCTAATACATCCTTTCTTCGTGCTCCAATACTGTCCCCCTCCCACTTCAAAATATTGAGACTTACTGGGAAAGCCAGTCTAGGTTCACAAACCAGCCCCCTTAGATGTCCATTCTTCAATTTTGGTTTTAATTGCTTTTAGCAGATCTAAAAGGAATCTGCTGGATGTATCAGCCAGTATTTAAAGTACCTTGGCCAAAGGTGCTAAATAAAATTTTAAATGTTACTTCTCGAAGAGGCAGCATTTAACATGAAGCACATATATGAGGTAAATTTCACCCCCCACCACCCTTTTTTGTTTAGAGAGACAGGGTCTCACTCTGTCTCCCAGGTTGGAGTGCAGTGGTGTGATCATAGCTCATTGCAGCCTGGAACTCCTGGGCTCAAATGATCCTCCTGCCTCAGCCTGTCCAGTAGCTGGGACTGCAGGCATGTGCCACCACACCCAGCTAATTTTTGTTTTTAGAGAGAAGGTCTCACTATGTTGCACAGGCTTGTCTCAAACTCCTGGGCTCAAGCAATCCTCCTGCCTTGGACTCCCAAAGCTCCAGGATTACAGGCATGTACCACCATGCCCGGCTCCAATTTCCCTTTTCATAAAAGAAACAAGAACACTAACCATGAACACAAATCAGAATTGTTGTTACACCTTGGCGTAAAGTTATAAGGTTTCAGTTGGAACAATCAATTCTTTGTATGAGCAAATCTATTCATACCAATTCTTTCTCCACCTCATCCCCAGGGGTTGCAGGAGAAGAGAAGGAAGTTGAGACTACACAAGACCATAGTGGGAGGGGAGTGTCTTGGAAAATGGGAGGGGTCGATTGGGCTGAACACTACTGAGAACTGATATTGTGTCTCCATGCTAACCAGCTGAAGGGTGGTAAACCTTGACTTGGATGACTTAGCTGCAGTTCATTGTGCTTGTAGATATCATTATGGCTATCTATCTCTTGGCCTCTGAAGTAGCCTCCTACTGTCTAGCTGTAAGGCTGATAAACACTTCTATTTCTCAAGTGAGGGCCCAACAGACCATAACTCTGTTCCTATCTTTCAGAGACAGCAAATTAGCATCATAAGTCATGGTGCAAATATTTATGAAAGTGTTTTCCAACTTTAAGACTCTTTGATTCTATGATAAACTCTTTGACAGCAGTTTTTGGAAGAACTCACTTAATATTATGTCCCTTCTTGCCTTCTGGCTTCCCATAAAATAATTCCACAGAAGCTTTCAGACCACAGCCTGAGCAGTAGCAGAGGGCATTTTTCTCTGCCCCTTTGCAAATTCTCTGAGATGACTAGGCTTAATTGCTCAGCAGCTGTGCAGCTGTCAAACACAAGGTTTGGAAAGTGCCAGGGATTGGCACCAGGGAGCTGGCATATGGAGGGACATATGCCAACAAGAGGAATGTTGTTGCCTCCACCTTGCTGCTACCTGTACCCTCCAGGTTCCAGGCAACTTTCCCAGACACACCAGTGAGGCTTGAAACCAGAGAAGGGGAATTGTTGAATGTGGGTTGTCCTAGCCTGCAAAAGGAAATGGAGGAGGGGTCCCCCACCTTCTGCACGTGCCAATGTGTTTGCCTGTGGAACCTGAGGCTGATATCACTCTTGTCTGTAGCTGTGGCATCACATAGAACCAGGATGAGGCTTCAAATTTGTTACTGCCTCAGAAGTGAAGTATTAGCTGGAGGAGATAATGGGGAAATGAGTGAATACCCTTAGTGACCCACAGATTATAGAGAAAAATCTTTCAAAATTATATACAGATGGACTTGTGAGTAGCATTCTTCAGCTGGACTGGAAGAGCTCATAATGGAAAATAGACGTTAACAATGTTTGTAGCATTCAAGAATTACTGTGCAGGCAGTCTCCATGACAAGCCTGCTGGTAGAATCTGATGGCAATTCTAGGGGGAGGAAAGAAAAATAGAGCTGTTGAAAGAAATTGGGGCTCAGAAAATGTAAGAAGACTGGAGAGGCGACAGGATGATTGATGTAGCGTGTGGAGCTACGTAGGGGCTCCCAAAAGAGGATTCCATTAACTGACCAGGGGTAAGTTAGCTGGCAAAGGCCTGAAATCGAGGAGCAGTTGTGAGGGGATATTTCTCTGGCTGGCCACTGGGGCCCAGGGAAGAGCTCTTTGGAAGTAATTCAGAGGAGGACACAGTCACTGGGTCAGGGCTGGAGTGGCTGGGGCTCAGACAGGTTTGCTTTACATAAGATCAAATTTTACTTTCTGACTACGGATGTAAACATGCTGATAGTAGGAATTTTAGGAAATACAGAATATTAAGCAGAAACTAAAAATAACTCATAGTACTACTACTCAGAGATAACCACTATTGATATTTGAAGTACATCCTTCTGGATGTTTTACTCCAAGCCCATATATAGAGAGAGTTCTTTATAAATTTGGAATTAGTATGTTTTACGACCTGTTTTTACCCCTCACATAGTAACATGTTGTGATTGTTCTCCACCTCTTCACCTGCCTGAATCCTACTGACCTTTAAGGGCCTAACCTAAGCCTCATTCTCTCACAGCAATTTTCTCTGAACTCTAAGCAAGGTGTTATCCTCGCTCTCTGGGCTCCCGTGGCACTGTGTTCCTGCCATTTGAAAGCACTCATCACACTTGTTCATTTCTTACCTCTTCTATGTGAGTACAAGTCTGCCTGCATCACTGCTATATCCCTAGAGTCTAGCACATAATGGGCAAAATTTAAAAAAAAGTTTGTTGCATACATGAATGAGAGCACTTCTGATCTGTAGCATACGTGAATGAGAGCACTTCTGATCTGTAACGTGGTGGACCTATAATTTGGGGCCAATATGAATGAATTACAGAGTCCCAAATGTGGGTTCTATGCTATGATTAAGGAGAAGAAGCAATAATAAGAGCTGGAGTGCTTGACTAATGGATGGTTTCTCTGTGCCATGCTGGCTTCACTTACAAGGCTATGAATATGGTTTGAATCCTAAAGGCTCCTTACTTTGCAGTCAAGTCACTCCCATTCTCCACTGGCTGATGAACCTGTGATGTAGGGAGACGGTTCCAGAATCATGATGCTGGAGTGAGGCAAATGTTATGGTCTAGAAGCCACTGTGATACAGGTGGGTTTCAGTTTCCCCTTCCTGTCCCCTTAGGTGGTAGTGGTGGTGGGAGGAGTGGTAAAGTGTACCAACAGTGAAAGCAGTGGGAGAGGCCTGGACACATGCATTCAGTAGGCTTTGTTCCAGCATGGAGGGGATGCCAAAAAGCATTCAATGGGTCTTTAAGTCCCAAGGTAAGGAACTGCTACGCACAGTCTGAAAGAAGCATGTCCAGTTGCTGAGAGGACCCCTGCAGCTCAAGTCCTTGCTGGAATGCTAGCTAACTTCATAGAGTAAGATTTTGAGCTATCTCAGGAAAGTGAGACTGCGAGACCCAGTTCTTTGCTCATAGCAGCAGCGCTACTCTATATTTATATAAATAATCTAGTCACCAGCTAGTTTCTTCTCATACTTTTGGTGAATTTGGAGAATAATAGACACTTTTGACCATAATTTCATTGAGAGTAGTTTTTCTTAAAGTCCAATAGAGTTTCACAGTCAATTTCTGTTATTAGTATTTAGTTCATATATCAATGAAGTCAATGACACTTGTTAAAGCATGGTAAAGAAGACTTTATTTTAGGACCACCATGATAGGTATAGGGATCACTGCAATGGGATATTGCAGTAGGTGAGAGAAATTGGGCTCAACTCTGAATATAGCCTGGGTAAGTGGAAACTTGTAGTTAAGGAGTAGGATGGGGGTCAGTGGATTAAAAAATTACAAAAACAAACAAACAAACAAAAAACCAACATTGGAGGAAGGGGATTTCTGGCTGAACAGACCTAACAGGACATTTGCTGAAGACAGGCCAGGGTGATCAGACATCCCCTGGGTGATGGTGGGTGATGAGGAATCCAATCAGATATTGAGGGTGATCAGACATCAACGGGGAAGGAGGGGTATTCTTACTAAACTGCCTTATCAGTGTTCATTACTAAAACTGGATTTTACAAGAAAGTGCACAGATGAGCCAAGGACAATATTCAGGAACCCAACTATGGTTTGGTCAAGCAAAGAATCCTTGTCAATATCTGATAAGAAGAAAGAATTGTAAAGCGGAACTCCTAAGTGTTTGATTGTCTCAGATGACTCTTCCCTGGCATTTAAAGACCAGCAATCTTTGCAGAAGTAGCAAAGCACCTTTAGCCTCCAAACAGTGTGTGTTTCTTGTACATTTCTACAGTTGATTGCCTCTTTTATTTTTTTCCTTAGAGACAGTGTCTCGTTCTGTCACCCAGGCTGGAGTGCAGTGGCATGATCACAGTTCACTGCAACCTTGAACTCCTGGGCTCAAGTGATTCTCCTGCCTCAGCCTCCTGATTGGCTAGGACTACAGGCATGTGTCACCATGCCCGGCTAATTTTCTTTTAATTTCATATAGTAACTGCTTTTCTTGTTTTCATGTTTTCGACCAAGTTTAAGACTATACTGAAATGTCCTGTAAATCTTGAATATAATTGCATTTAGAATTCTTTCTACAAAGATTAACTTTTCTAAGATCTACCACATATTACTTCATCCATTTAACATCCTACCATGTGTAAGCCATGTGCTGGGAGCACAGTGACAGGTGCAGGAAGCAGAGGTTGTGAGGGCTTTAATGTTGAAACTCTTCTGCTTGGGTTTTGGCTACCCTTTGGATATATACCCAGAAGCTGGATTGCTGGATCATATTCTAGTTTTGGTTTTCTGAAAAACCTCCATACTGTTTTTCATAATGGCTGTATTAATTTACATTCTCACCAACAATGCACAAGGGTTCCCTTTTCTTCACACCCTTGCCTGGTGAACATTTCTTGATAAAGTCCCAAACGAAATGAAATATGGGCTGGGCGCAGTGCTCAGGCCTGTAATTCCAGCACTTTGGGAGGCCAAGGCCAGTGGATCACCTGAGGTCAGGAGTTCGAGACCAGCCTGGCCAACATGGTGAAACCCCATGTCAACTAAAAATACAAACAAAAAAAAAAATTAGCTGAGTGTGATGGTTCATGCCTGTAATCACAGCTACTTGGGAGCCTGAGGCAGGATAATTGCTTGAACCCAGGAGGCAAAGGTTGCAATGAGCTGAGATCATGCCACTGCACTCCAGCCTGGGCGACAGAGCGAGACTCTGTCTCAAAAAAAAAAAAAAATTAAGTATGGTCTTTCCTGTTCCCCGCCCTCCAAGTAGCATCCTCCAATCATTGGAACAATTAGAAAACTAAAAGTGCTCAGTTACATTTTCAAAATGCCCTCTAGGGGGCATTGATGATGCCCTGAGAACTATTGCTCAGCCCACTGATCTTGCTTCTTTATGCAAAGTTTGTTCCTACCTCAGGACCTTTGCACTTGCTGTGGTTGTCTCTGTCTGGAAGGCTCTTCTGCTAAGCATTTGGATGACCCTTTCCATCTTGTCCCTTACATATCTGCTCAAATGACGCTACTTTAGAGACCCCTTTCCTGACCATTCTATCTAAAGAGTATCCCTGCCCCATCTACCTCTACCTTTTCACCTTCTTAAATTTTGTTCATAATACTGTAACTATTGGTATCTGACATTATCTTATATATCAGTTTTATGGTGTGTTTATTGCTTGGCTCTTCCAGTAGATGCTAGTGGCTAGGAGGAAGTGTCCTAGAGGTGAGGGACTTTTTCTGTCTTTTATATGGCTCTATTTCCAGAATCTAATAAATAGTGACTGGCCCATAGTAGGTACTTGATAAATATTTGTTGAAAGTATGTCTGATTATCGGTTGGGCATGGTGGCTCACACCTGTAATCCCAGCATTTTGGGAGGCCAGGGCGGGTGGATGATTTGAGGTCAGGAGTTCAAGACCAGCCTGACCAACATGGTGAAACCCCCATCTGTACTAAAAATACAAGATTAGCTGGGTGTGGAGGCACACGCCTGTAATCTAGCTACTTGGGAGGCTGAGGCAGGGGAATCACTTTAACCCAGGAGATAGAGGTTGCAGTGAACCGAGATCAGGCCATTGCACAACAGCCTGGGCAACAAGAGCAAAACTCAGTCTCAAAAAAAAAAGAAAAAAAGAAATTATGTCTGATTATCAACTACTTGCCTCCTTTTTTTTTTTATTTTTTTTATTTGCCAGAGTCTCACTCTGTTGCCCAGGCTGGAGTGCAGTGGTGCATCTCGGCTCACTGTACGTTCCGCCTCCTGGGTTCATACCATTCTCCTGCCTCAGCCTCCCAAGTAGCTAGGAATACAGGCGCCTGCCACCATGCCGGGCTAATTTTTTTTTTTTTTTTTTTGTATTTTTAGTAGAGATGGGGTTTCACTGTGTTAGCCAGGATGGTCTCGATCTGCTGACCTCGTGATCCGCCCGCCTTGGCCTCCCAAAGTGCTGGAATTACAGGCGTGAGCCACCATGCCCAGCCTTTTGTGCACTCCCATGCAAGTCTGCCACATAAAGGTCAGCACTATTATGTGTTATGTGTGGCAGCAATGAGGTTGGTAACAGTTGTCTTCTCTGGCTTTTCTTATTATGAACAGGTACCTAAGCATCTAAATGCAGTCAGCTTGCTAACTAGCCTGTTGCTTGTCCATGCCATACGTGTATTTGTCTTTTCCTTCTGTTTCCATCAAGGGCAAGCATTTCTAAATTAGCATTTGAATGTCACACAAAATGATGTTACTGCACTGCTTAGGGTTTTTTTTTTTTTTCTTTTTCCTGGACAGGCTAAACGTTGTCCCTATGGTTTTAAGTAACTTTTGATGTACTTAGTAGTTCAACAAACTAAACAAAGTGATGTGCTAGTGTCAGATCTTCCATGTGGGAGAGGGGGTGTCAGCCAAGTGGGGTGATTAGATCCCAAAGAAAGGGGCTTGGTGAAGTAAGGGGAAGGGGCTACCCAGAGTGGCAAGAGAGAAGCCAGAGTATGAATGCAAATTACATACAGAAGCAAGCACCAGGGATCAGAGAAACATAACCTTTTATTTGGTGAAAGGGGCAAATGGTGAAAGAGGAAATGAGAAAGAAACATAAAAGGTTGAGAGTTGGACCAACACAGAAATAGAATGATTGTCGAAGAGTGACTTAGAGCAACTTCTGCCTGGAAGACTCTTCCTTCAGGGAGCCACATAGCTTGGCCCCTCATTTCCTTCAGGTCTCGGTTTAAATGTGATCTCATCAGTTGGATCACCCCTGAATAAAATGGGACTTCTTCACCATCATGCTATATTTCCCTTAACCTGCTTCTTCTTCTTTATAGCACTGTTACCATCTGACATTATATATTTATATTGCTATTTGTTTATTTTCTGTCTCCTGACCCACCCCACTTCCCAACTAGAACGTCAGAACCGTGGTCTGCACACAATACTCACTTAGTAAATATTTGTTGAATGAATGAAAGAGCAAAGGTACTGAGGCATGACTGACCACAGTACATTTTGATCTTGGCACTTCCAACAGAACTCTGCTTGATGTCTTGTGGGAAAGTGGTAATACCCTAATTCCTCTATCCTAGTGGGCTGTGAGAGGATCCAGAGAAAAACATGGGAATAAAAACATTTGGAAAAGGATGACCTCTGACTTTAATTGTAAGGGTAATCAGTAGAAATATTAACGGTAATGATTACTTTTTCTAAATGTATGGCTTTGTTCTCTTTCTTTCCTCTTTCATTCTAAGATAGATTGAAAAATCTCAGAAGACAGTTACCAAAAGTAGCCCCTTGCCCCCAAATATTTCTGTGGCCTTGACCAGTGGTTCAGGATCAGAAACCCTGCAGAATTAAGAAATTAGAGTCCAGATCGAATTTTGCTGGACACCTAGTTTCTGCTCTGTTAGGAATTCATTCAGCTGTCAGGAGAGTTTATTAATAAATTCAGGTTTTCTTTATGATCCCAGGATGACAATAACAACCATGAAATAGTTATAGTAAATGCTACCCTATTTATTGAACAATTGTTATGCACCATGTACTGTGCTGTTCTCACAACCACCCTACAAAGTAGCTGTTATTATCATCCCCATTTTGCAGAGGAGCAAATTGAGACCCAGATAGGTTACTTCATTTGTTCAAGATCACAAAGGTGGTAAGAGACAGAGACCATGATTTTTCTGTGACATTTTGCTATCACTGGAAAGAGTAAGAGCAAATTAAAAAGCTGTCCTATTCCCAACACCTCTGCCAGCCTAGATCTAGAATGAAGACTGTTATACAACCTGACACCTCTAAAGAGACACCCTGCACGGTCCACCCTACAGAAATGTAAGCACACTTTATAACCACCAACGTTGGCTAGGGGGCTGGGGCATTCATGAGCTCAAAACCAAATATCCTCCCCCAAATCTTTCTTATCTCTCTGCCTTATAGTAACAAGGAAACAAAAATAGTTGGGAAGACTGACTTATCTGCATGGATACTTCCTAAACAACTGTGTATTGTCTCCTGCTCCTAAGTTATTCCAGCAAATGGATTTTGGTTGTTTTCAAACGTAACTTTCTGCTGTGTGTCACTGTTATTTGTATTAGGTTGGTGCAAAAGTAATTGAGGTTTTTGCCATTGACAGTATTGGCAAAAACCACAATTAGTTTTGCATCAACCTAATGTATGCGTATCCTATATCCCCTACTCAGTTGAAGCTCCTAAAGGACATGGATCAAGTCTTAGTCATCTTGTATCCTCCTCCTTTGACCTTCAAACCAGACTCGTTATCCCATACCCAATGGAGCCTTATACATCCCACTAGACAGTCCCCAGAGTTCCAAACGGTGCCTAGCATGCAATAGGCACTCAATGCATACTTCTGCGCTTGCTGTATCATCTTGGTCCTCTTTGCAGCGAAACACTAAACCTTTCACTTTGCTTTTGCCCTTACTCATTCACCCATTCATTCATTCTTTTATACAACTATTTCCTCCTTTGGGGTTCAGAGAGAGTAGACATTTCTCTTTCTCAGTTTTCTCTAGTCTCATTCTTGTAGTCTGAGCTCTGTGTATGCACAGGTCCACTGCTTAGCATTATCAGTGTTTCCTGGGGATGAAAGCCCTGCCGCAAAGGGTGGGACCTCCAGGTGGGGACAGCAATAATACCTTACATTTTAATTGCTATTATCAGTTTTCTGAGTACTTTTTTACCCCTCTTGTTTGCACATCACAACATCCCTATGAATTATGCAGATATTACAAGAATTCTCATTTTATAGATGAGCAAATAATCTTGGTGAATTTTAATAATTTCTCCAAGGTCACACAGCAAGGTAAGTGGTAGAACTGAGATTCAAGTCTGGATTTTTGGATGTATAGTTCAGAAGGTGCTTTTTCTGAGGCATGTTGGGGGAACAGAAGACCCTGGGGATAATTTTGCCTCCACACCCAAATCCAGCTTGCCACCCTCCATTACCTCACAGGAGTGAATAAATGAGTAGAACAGTTTCACTCTTCATTAGACCTCTGTTAGGCAGTGTCCGGTTTGTTTATTAGCTATAATTAGGAAACTGTTTCAAATCTCCCATGTAGAGATGTGCTCATATTCTCACCATGAATCTTACCTGAGACCAGCCTATCCGGACCACAATCCAGTCAGAGAGCCATTGCACTGGAGCAGACTACAAGGGGCATCTGGCATTTGTTAAATGCCAAACCCATGCTTTCTCAGACACCCACTCCTTCCATTCTAAGCTTCTTTTTTTTTTTTCTATTTGAAAATTGCCAATATCGTCAACATTCTGAAGTTCATTCCTATTCACTCCTGTTGGCAGTGTGTGCTATACTCAGCCTGTGTTGATCAAAGTAGGTCCCAGTCACAACTAAATTGACTTTGTTCCAGCTCACCTCAACACACCTTCACAGCAGTCCCTGTGAAAAGTTGAGCATCAAAATCCTGCTTCCTGAAAGAAATTTTTAAAAATCTAAACAAATGAAAGGACATTCTGTGTTCATGAATTGGAAGACTTAATATTAAGATGGCAATACTAGCCTAAGTGATTAACAGATACAACGCAATCCCTACCAAAATCCTAACAGCCTTTTTTTTACAGAACTAGAAAAGCTAATCCTAAAATTTATATGGTATTGCAAGGAACCCTGAATAACCAAGAAAAATTCTGGAAAAAAATTGGAGGACTCACACTCGCCAATTTTGAAATGTACTACAAAGGTACAATACTCAAGACAATGTGGGACTGGCATAAGCATAGACATACAAATCAATAAAATATAACTGAGAGTCCAGAAATAAACCCATTTATCTACAGTCAATTGGTTTTTGAAAAGGGTGCCAATGCCTTACAATGGGGGAAATAAGTTTCCACAACCAGTGGTGCTGAGACAACTGAAGAGCCACATGCGAAAGAATGAATTGGGCCTCTGTCTCACAACATATACAAAAGTTTAGTCAAAATGGATCAAAGACCTAAACTTAAGGGCTAAGACTATAAAACTCTTACAAGAAAACATAGGAGTAAATCTTCATAACTTTCATTTGCCCAATGGATTATTAGATATGACAGCAAAAGCACAAGCAATGAAAGAAAAAAACAGATAAGTTGGACTTTATCAAAATAAAACACTTTTTGCATCAAAGGACACTAACAAAAGAGTAAAAAGATAACCTACAGAATGAGATAAAATATTTGTAAGTTTTATATCGAATAAGTCTAGTATTTAGAATATATAAAGAGCAAACCACTATAAAAATGGACAAAGAACTTGAGCAGACATTTTTCTGAAGACGATATATAAATGGTCAGCAAGTGTATGAGAAATACACAACATCATTAGTCATTAAGAAAATGTAAATTGGCCGGGTGTAGTGGCTCACCCCTGTAATCCCAGCACTTTGGGAGGCCGAGACGGGTGGATCACGAGGTCAGGAGATCGAGACCCTCCTGGCTAACATGGTAAAACCCCGTCTCTACTAAAAATACAAAAAAAAATGAGTGGGGCATGGTGGTGGGCACCTGTAGTCCCAGCTACTCCGGAGGCTGAGGCAGGAGAATGGCGTGAACCCAAGAGGCGGAGCTTGCAGTGAGCGGAGGTTGTACCACTGCACTCCAGCCTGGGTGACAGAGCAAGACTCCTTCTCAAAAAAAAAAAAAAAAAAGAAAGAAAAAAAAGAAAATGTAAATCAAAACCAACAGTTCACAACCTCTAGGGTAGATATAATTTTTTAAAAAGGAAAACAACAAGTTCTGGCAAGGTTGTGGAGGAAATGGAACCCCAATGCATTGCTGATTGGAATGCAAATGGTGCAGTCACTATGGAAGTCAGTTTGGTGGTTCCTCAAAAAAGTTAAATATGGAATTACTATAGGACCCAGCAAATTCCACTTCTAGGTATAGACCCTAAGGTATTGAAAACAGATATTCAAACATAACTGTATACAAATGTTTATAGTAGCACTATTCACAATAGCCAAAAGGTAGAAACAATCCAAATGCCCATCAACTGATGAACAGATAACAAAATGTGTTGTATCCATCCAATGGAATGTTACTCAGTGAACAAAAGGGATGAAGTATTGATACATGGTACAACATGGATGAACCTCAAAAACATGCTGTTATGAAAGAAGCCAGACACAAAATGTCGTGCGTTGTATGATTCTATTTAAATGAAATATCCAAAATAGACAAAGCCATAGAGATGGAAAGCATATTAGTGTTTGTCAGGAGCTAGGGCCGGGAGGGGAAGGGGCATAGAATGTGACTACTTAATGCATATAGGGTTTTCTTTGGGGGTAATGAATTGTTTGGGGGCTATATAGAAGTGATGATTATACACCATTGTGAATGTACGAAATGCCACTCAACTGTACACTTTAAAATTGTTAATTCTATTTTGTGGGAATTTTGCCCTGAAAAAAAGTCGTAGTTCTGTCTTTATGCAACACTGTCACCAACAGGGCCTCTCTCCAAGCACCAAGAAGTTTGGTGGTCCAGCAGGGGTCACATGAGTAGCCCTGCTTTCTTGGCCTTTCATATTTTGTTAATGGGCTTAGCAGATTCTTCATGATCTGAGTTTCTAGCCGGCAGGTATCTTTGATTCAGGGACTGAATTCAATCATCACCGCCCTGTGTGCATAAATGATGGTGTTGAATCATCCAGATGGAACATGTCATACTCCAAGTGCATGTGTATCTCTCCCAGACTCACACATCATAGGTACCTATGAGTAGCACAGCAAAGCCCCCATCCCCTTCTTCTGAAAACAGCTTTCAGGATTTGAAGTTGTCTCTCAGAAGACTCACTTTGCTACCTACTTTGGCATTCATGGGCTTGGAGGTGTCTTCCCTTTTTTGGAATCAGGGTAGAGAACATTCTGTCTTCAACTATAAGGTCTCAGTTGAGCCTTCTTATGTCAGTGGAATCAGAGGTTCGTAAATGATCCTAATGTGTTGAAGATGAGAAACTGGATCTCGGCTTCAGTGAAGAATAATGTTTATTACATACTAAAGAGCACTAGAAGAGATGGCAGCTAATACAGAAGTTGTGTGAACATGTGCGTCATTAAAAATTGTAATTAAGCCAATTCCCTGAGGACCAGTAACGAAACCTAGGGCAGTTGTTTGCGCGAGGGTTGGGTTAGAATTCCACATTGCAAAGAGAACTGTGGCAGCATCTGAAATGGCAGCTGAAACACTGGTGTTGATCATGGCTCTTGGAGCAGGAAGAGCCGAGAGACCCAGTGACAGAGGTACTCTCTTGTCTCCACCTAGGAGTTGATAAGAGTGACACAGTGGCACAGATTTTAAAAAATGATAGGAAATTCTTTTTTTTTTTTCTTGAGACAGAGTCTAGCTCTGTCGCCCAGGCTGGAGTGCAGTGGCACAATCTCGGCTCACTGCGAGCTCTGCCTCCCGGGTTCACGCCATTCTCCTGCCTCAGCCTCCCAAGTAGCTGGAACTACAGGTGCCCGCCACCACACCCGGCTAATTTTTTGTATTTTTGGTAGATACAGGGTTTCACTGTGTTAGCCAGGATGGTCTCGATCTCCTAACCTCGTGATCCACCTGCTTCGGCCTCCCAAAGTGCTGGGATTACAGGCGTGAGCCACTGCACCCGGCCTAGGGAATTCTCAGGAAGTTGCTGAAAGGGAGTGCAAATGTGCTTGGGGATCCCAGAAGTAATTTTCAAGGAACACAAAACAAATGGTGATGTTGACTGTTATTTTACTGTAAACAAAATTTTCATGGAGTGTTTACCATGAGCAGGCACTATGTGGAGCTCTTTATGGAAATTATCTAGCTTAATTTTCAAATCCCTAACAGATAAGTGTTGGCATTAGCTCAAATTTACAGATGCAGAAACTGAGACTCTGAAAAAGAATAAGCCACCTGCTCATGGCTACACTACTCATAAATTACAGACCTGGGAATCAAATTCAGGACTGCTGACTCCAGAAGAGTAGGACTTGTTTTAAGATCTTACTCAGGGCTTTTCTAGGGATGAATGCGGGGAAAGGGTGGGAAATCAACCTTTATTGATAACGTAATTTGTGTCATTTAATCCTCACAACATCCCTGATGAAATGAGCACTACAACTTCCACTTGATTCCCACTTGAGGAAACTGTTGAGTCCATCAGTGGCCACTTCTCTTGAAGAGGGCTGTTCCTAAGGATGAAATTTTTTTAAACCTTAAGAAGAAACTTTAGGGCACTTACATAGACCTCCATAGAATGGTTTCAGGCTTAACCCTAGACTCCAGGGTCTCCGTTGACCCTCCCTGTTGTTAATCTCCTGGTTTGTGCACATGTGCACATGATGCTCAGGGCATAACACATTAGTGGGTCTGGGGCTCCATTATGAAGGCTCCACTGCCCTCCAAGTGTGCATGTAGGGATACATCGTGCTCAAGTGATTGGCCCTTTCTGGGGGTTTCTGTTGTGTTTGCCTTTTTGTTGGGATCTTTGATACTCTAAGATCCAAACAGACTGCTAGAAAATTATCAGCTGCTGAGAGGTAAGGACTGAGATCAGAGTGGAGAAGTTCCTGAACCTGGAAATGGGGAATAATAAGGATCTGGGTGGGTTCATGGAAATCACCAGTTCATTCCTCCTTTCTTCTTAGCCAAAATCCAAATTGCCATGGGAAACGCCATCAGCTGCCCTGCTTCCTGTGGTCCACCTGTGCATTGAGTGACAAGGAAAACCCTATTTGTAGTTACCTGACAAAACCATAAAAAGAAAAAAGACCACAGCTGCAGTAGCAGCCAACATAACTGAGCAGCACCCTCTTTATTTCATGTGCTTACTTGCTCGGGCATGGTCTGATTCAATCCTCACAGCAGCTCTATGCACCAGGTACTATTATGTCCCTGGATTTAGCCTGCCCCGTTTGTACTGATGATGTGCCTGAGGCCCAGAGAAGTCAAGTGACCTGCCCAAGGCCACAGAGCTAGTAAGTGGTAGAGCCAGGATTCAAATGCAACCTGCTACTTCTGAACCAGTGCTCTGAATCTGATGCTCTCCTGCCCCATGGGGAATGCAGGAATCAAACTGGGTTCCCTGCTGCCATTTTGTAATTGCCCTCTACCCCTTTGGGGATCTTCTTGAGGCTCAAAGCCCTAAGACATTGCTCTGAGTGGGGTCAAAGGACAGAACTCAGTGAAACAGAGAGACAGATGCTGGTGTGGGTGGGGGAGGCTACGGTGGGGAATCTGAGAGAGGGGTAGTTACACAGTTTAAGCTGAAAATTGCCAGCTTCACAACTGCGTCAGTAAGTGGAGTTGGGGAGAATGAAAAGGGTGAATTAAATAAAATTGTTATTCATCTTCCCTATTTTTTTTTCACTTTTGCCCTAAGAGGGCAATTAAAGAAACAAGTGGTTTGTGGAGATTAGCTGACTGGTAGCTTTGCATATTAATATAATGACACTTGGCTCTGCCAGGCTGACTTTCTATTTGAGGTAGTGCTGTCCTTTCAGGCTGAAGAGCTGATTTCAGAGAATTAGGCCCCTGCAGATTAAAAATGAAATGAAATCAGTGTGCTCTCTGTCTCCACCCTGATTGCAGCCCCACCAAGACTGTCTGCAGAAAGCAAAAAGGATGTGAACAGGCTGTGCACCCTTCTGCCAACAGTCATTGGAGTGCAATGGGTCCAGGAGAGGTGAGGCCTGAGGCCAGGTGAGGGTAGGTGTGGGTGTCATCACTTCTCAGGAAGGGCTCCACATTTGCAAGACACTGCAGATACAGAGGTTAATGCTGGATCCCTTCTCTTGGAGGAGTGTCTTACCTAGTAGGGGAGGACACATGATACATACTATAATTTCATCTGGTGGGGGGACATCAGGAGTTGACATGTGGCTCAGTCTAGAAGAATGAATAAAAATTGGACAGGCATGGTAGGGGACATGGTTTCTTTTTAGGAGCAGAAGATAATGGCTTCAGTGTATGGCAATGTATGGTGGGCACTGTGATGCCCACAGTGTCTCCATAGAAACCTGAGCACTCCTATGCTGCCTGCATGAGGATCAATCCACTGGCAGTTTGGGCGTCTGTGGCTTAGTCCGTGAGCAAAATATCAGAACAGAAATGGAATCTTGCCACAAGCGCATTCCCACTCTACCTGCAGTATTTTCAGGGAGTGGCTTGGAAAGGGGTTAACTACAAGAGCTTTTGAGTCAAACTGATCTGCCACTCTCTGAGCCTGAGTTGATTCAGTTTCTTCAGGTGAAAAGTAGAAATAAATAACAATAACTTCCTTACAGGACTGTTGTGAGGATTGACTGAGATCCTGCTCGTGGAATCCAGATATTAGCTGCTGAAGTCTTTTTACCTTTAAGATCTAGATAACACTGACTCAAACTCCTATTTCCCCTCCCCAAGATGTCTGCAAATTTCTATGGGGTTTTCAATTATATGGTCACCTCTGTCTCTAGCTTTTTCCCACCTGTGAGTTCTTCCTCTCACAGTACAACCATTTACAATTCTGTAGCTCTAAACTTAAATTCAAACTCTTTCTTTGATTTTGACAACAGCAGCAACAACACTACTACCCCCAACGTATTAACAAAAGCAACAATTCGCAATGCCTGTATGTGCATAGCATACTTTATCGAAGGCTTGGAGAAGTAGAGGAAGTTGTTGCAGCATGGTAAACAGCTTAAAATGCAAAATGTTCTTCAAAGTCCTCTGGCCATGCCCCCAAGTTGTTCAATTTGCCTATCTCAGTCCTCTTCTCTGCTCCCTCTCTCTTGGAAACAAAGGAACCCCATTTTTTCCACTTTACAATACAGAGCAATTCAACTGTCTTTAGCCCTTAACCCCCAAGCTTAGCACTGGGTTTTTCTTTCAATAAGCAAGAGTCTGGCTGAGGCTTGAAAATGTCTTCCTAAAAGAATTTAATTAAGTTTTTAAATAAGTTGCCATCCGTCTCCTTGACTTTATGGTGGGGAGGATGATTTTTTTTCCCTCATTATACATGTAAAGCATATCACAAAAATACTCATCCATATTAAGCACACATAAAATACCAACTGTTGTTATTATGACAATTTTGATACTTTGGACTGATTTGGGCATAAATTAATAAATGTGTTATACCTACATTAGTATAAGAGTCAAAAGAGATTATCTCTATAAAAGCCCTTAGAGATCCAGTGTTTCTCCACACTTACCTTTGGAATACTATATTCACAGGCTGTTTATAGATCATCCAAGAAATAAGGGTTCTTTGCTTAAATGTATTAGAGAGATATGACACACTATATCCTACTCTTAGGAATGCAAAATTTACATTAGACTATTAAAGACTCTGATAAGTCCTGCAAAAAGATTATCTATTTAACTTTGTTTAACTGTGTGTTCTCCAGTCAGAACAGACCAAATAAACAAATGTTGTAATTAATATTTCATGAAATTTACTTTGTCCTGTGTTAACCTGGTTCCAACTCATCATTTTACAAATGACTAAGTAGGATGCAAAGAGGTGAAGGACCTGAACCAAAGGCCACCCAGCTAGCTGGTAGTTTCTGAGTCTGATGTAGCAAGTGGAATGGAGACTGTGAAGAGTGTGTCAGAGAAGATCTAAAGACAGCCAACAGTCTTTTCATACTATTCACCTACCTCTGATATAGGCTGAAGGTCTTTATTGAAAGAGTCAACTGAAAGTGTTATGTCTATACTCCCTGTCTACCCCTCTTTATCTCCTCCAATCCAAACTAACCAGGCTTCAAATCCTACTGCTTAACTAAAATTGCTCTTATTGAAATCACTAATGCCCTCCATGTTAAGTATCTGATGGTCACTTCTCTGTCCTCATCTTACATGACCTTTTGCCAACATGTGATGAAGTTGAGCATTTCCTCTTTCTTGAAAGTCTTTCTTGATTTCTTATAACACTGGAGCCTTCTGGTTTTCCATCAACTCTCCTTGCTAGAGTTTTTTGTTGCTCTTTATTGTGGTGGTTGTTGTTTGTTTTTTAGTGACTTTTCTGAACAAATATTTAAAGTCTTTAATTATTTGTCATGTGTGGCCACTGAAGTCTCTCTTTGGTTAGCCTGGTGGTCAGCTAATGATTGGATAGAGATTGCTTTCAATGTATAGAAACAACACATCTCCCAGTCTTTGTTGAGGGGCTATGTGTACATGTCAGTGCGTGCTTTCAACACTCCTTCAACTCTGTCTTACTCTTCATTCCTGTTCACACAAAACTTCAAGCTCAGCCAGAGGTGAGACATTAGGGCATTCCCAGGTCTTTCCTATGTGCCAATTTTGTGCATCTTCACAGTCCTACACATGTGTATGGCCTTCTAGATTCTCAGGAATATGTCAAAGCTCCTTGCAGACATCTCATTTCTCAAGTTTTCCATTTAAGCTTTTTGGCTACTCTATTTTTTTACCCCAAACTTTGTTCATTGCCTGAGGAAGCTGTTTTGTTAAACAATTGCTGCTGATTGTTTTTGACAAAGGCCTATGGGGAAAAGGCTGTTGGCATTGGGCAAAGGTGAGTCCAGCTGGTGCTTTATTTAATCTGTATCTTGAATCCCATTACTTCTCACCATCCCAACCAACATCACCCTGATCCAAGCCACCATCATCTCTCACCTAATTACCTTTGTAATCTCCTAACTATTCCCTCTTGATTCCATTCTTGTCCTTCCATAATCTATTTTCCCCATAGCAGATCCCTTAAAAAATGCCCTTCAAATGAAGTTGTGCCACTGTTTAAACCCTTTAATGGCTTTCCTTTGGAGAAAATCCAAGCTCCTTCCCATGGTGTTCCAGGCCTGGCATGATGTGGCCCGTGCCTGCCCACTACTCTCAACGTGTACTTTTTCCCTATTGCACCTTAAGCTAACAACTGTTGGCTTTCCATTGCTTGAACACATCAAGCTCTTTCCTACCACAGAGCCTTCACACTAAGGTTACTGGCTCATCACAGCTTTCCTAGAACTTTACTGGTGTTAGTACTAGAAGTCCCATGTCTCAGGAATCCCTTTGTCCTGGGAAGACCAGGACAATTGGTCACCCTACTTTGTACACATGGTGAATTCTAGTTAGAATACTGTTCTCTCTATTCTTCACCTAGATATATCTTACTTATCCTTAAATCTCAGCTTAAATATTCCTCCTTTGGGCAGGCTTTCCCTGACCAAACAATTAGCAGTACAGCTTCCCTGTTTTTCTCTCCCATGATTCTGTACTTTTCTCCTTTGCACAACTTATTATAATTTGTGATTATTGTATTTATTGCTTTGTTTACTTTTTCCTTGTCTCCTCCACTAGAGTGTAAACTCCATGGGGGGTCGTATTCACTCGTATGTTCCCAGCATCCTGCACAATATGTAGCAGATATAGGAGCTTCGTAAATACTTCTTAAATGAATGAATGGATGGATGGGTGAATGCGACACTATCATAGATTGACCTACAACTCCTAAAAACACAAATAACTCAGCAAGTTCAGTGGCAAACTGCTTATGACACAACTCTGATCTGAGCAGAAACTAGCCTAGCCCACGCAGTGCCTTTGTGTGAATTAGAAAAAGATGCCCCTCAATTTGGGCACAATCTTGAGGGAAAGGGGCTTGGTCAGCAGGGCACAGGATGCATTTCAGGCCCTTTTGCCTTGCTTTTCAGCCATGTGGCCTTGTACAGGTCATAGATTGCACAACTGAAGCCACGGCCCTGACTTTAAAGGGAAATCTGTAAGCAAGGTGAAAGGAAGAGTGAAAAGGGAGAGCTACAGAGTCCCAGGAGATGCAGTGTCTGATTCTGGTGGAAACTGGGTTTCTTTTGGAAGTGGTTTTAAAAAGCCATATGAGAAAAAGGACTAAAAAGTGACTGGCTCAGTCATCTCAACTGATAACAGCAGTGAAGTGTCAAGAGTGTGTGCTCTGGTATCCCACAGAACTGCGTTTGCATTTTGTCTCTGCCTTTTACTAGCTGTGAAGCCTTAGAGAAGTGCCTCTGTTTTCTCATATGTAAAATGGCCTATAAGGTCAATGTGAATATTAAACAAAATGATGTATACAGGATATGCTTACTACAGTGTTTTCTGTATAGCGAGTCTTAAATAGTCATTACTAATATTGATAGATAATGTTACTTATATAAAATATACAAAATATTTGATTTCAAAGAAGTCAGAATGGGTTTCAAAGGTAGCTTTGAACAGGCAGCCCCTTCCCCCAGCAGCCAGCCTTGAATTTGCAGTTTGGGCTTTTATTAAAAGACGAGATTGAAAAGCTTCCCAGATTATACAGCTGGTCAGGTCCTAAGCCAGCTGGGTGACAGTGTAGGGTAATGAGCAAGGTGACTCACTTGTCCCAGTGGAGGCCTCATCTCCTGTGAAACAGCAGGGTTGGGGGTAGGGGTGCTAAACAAGTTATAAATAAGGTCCCTGATATGGTTTGGATTTGTGTCCCCACCCAAATCTCGTGTTGAATTGTAATCCCCAGTGTTGGAGGAGGGGCCTGGTGGGAGGTGATTGGATCATGGGGGGCAGATTTCCCCCTTGCTGTTCTCGTGATAGTGAGTGAGTTCTCACTAGATCTAGTTGTTTAAAAGTGTGTAGCACCTCCCCCTTCACTCTATTCCTCCTGCTCCAGCCATGTAGGATGTGCCTGCTTCACCTTTGCCTTCCCCCATGATCGTAAGTTTCTCAAGGCCTCCCAAGCCATGCTTCTTGTACAGCCTTTGGAACCGTGAGCTAATTAAACTTCTTTTCTTTATAAATTACTCAGTCTCAGGTAGTTCTTTATAGCAATGCAAGAACAGACTAATACAGCCCCCAAGTGCTATGACCATGCCAAATGCCCAAGTGCTGTAGAAGTGGCTGGCTGCAGGCCTGTTCTCGGGCAGAAGGCACGCAGACATCAGTATGACTTATCTCTCTTCAGGGGTCCAGGCTTCCAAGGCAACTCTTTGCCAGAGGGAGGCATAGCCCCAGGCCCTGTGTTACTCTAGATGATGTCTAAATGGGGGACTGGGTGGGCAGCAAGAGTGGATTGGGCCTGGAAAAGGCCAAAGAAAGGAAGAAGAGAGTCTACCCAGCACTTAAGCACCTCTATATGACACCACTTCGTTTCCCACCTCTGAAGACACTGGAACCTAGGGAAAATAGCTCAAATAAACAGCCATAAAGCCAATCTTGAAAGAGAAAGAAAGGATTGAGTACCAAATACCAGGTCTTTTTGGGTTTTGACTGGAAAATTACCTCTTTTACCCAAGGTCATTCAGGTGGTGGAAATCTTCAGATTCAAGAAGGCTCTATAGTACAATGCATAATAACAATGTTAATAACAGTGGCAACAGCAGCAAAAGTAGTGGCTGAACTCTACACCATGGCCTGGCCCTGCACTAAGTGCCTACACAGGCTACCTTGTTTCATCCTGCCAACAATTCTCTGAAGTAGGAACCATTGCCATCTTTATTTTATAGATGAAGAAACAGATTCAGAGAGCGTAAGTAGCTTAAGCCAAACAATGGAACCTGCATTTATACCAAGGTGCCTGTAACACAAAAGTTTCTAACACCAAAGCAGAATACATATATCCTGACATTACACAAACATTTGGTTCACGAGACTTCTCCAGGAAAAAAATCCAGGGCCTTTGATCACTCCTTGCACAGCCTGAGCCCTGAGCACTGAGAGGCCCAGTATTTTCCCTGTTTAGTTCTATTGTTTACCTCATGTAACTTACTAGCTGTGCAACCTTGAACAAGGGCTTAGCACAGTACCTGGCATGCCATAATGTCAGCGATATTATTATTGCTGTTAGCCTCCCTGAGCCTGTTTCACCTGGATAAAATTGGGATAATAGAGCTCACACTATCTACCTCACAGGCCAATTGAGAAGTCAAATGAGATGATGGATAGAAAAGACTTTTTAAACTGAGAAGGTCAGTGTGAACATATTGTGCTATCATTAATGCATTTATTTGTTCCTTCAACAGACTTGTCTTGAATGCTTATTATGGCCTGGGGTAGACACGAAATTGAAAAGCAAATAGAAGCCCTGCCTTTGTACCATCGCATTCTCCCTGAAGATTTTTAATAATTATTTCTTTGTGTACCACAGGGCAGGGATTTTTACCACCATTTCGCAGATCAGGTTATGTAATTTATCCCAAATCATATAGTAAGACATAATTAAAAATAACAGGCATCTGTGTGATCCTGAGCAAGTTACTTAACCTCCCCATGGTGGGCTGAATCATGGCCCCCAAAATATCTAGGTCTTAATCCTGGACCTAAAAATGTTACTGCATATTGAAAAAGGGATTTTGCAGATGCAATTAAGTTGAGGATCTTGAGATGGGGAGATTATCCTGGTTTGGCCCTAAATGCAATCATGCGTGTATATCCTTGTAAGAGAGAGGCAGGGGGAGATTGGACACAGACAAAAGAGAAGACAATGTGATCATGGAGTAATCACAGATTAGAGTGACGTAACCTCAAGCTAAGGAATTCTGGGAGCCACTGAAGATGAAAGTAGCAAGGCATGGATTCTCCTCTAGAGCCCTCCAAGGGACTGTGGCTCTGCTGACACCTTTACTACTATCCAGTTATAATGATTTTGGACTTCTGGCCTCCAGAACTGGGAGGAAATATTTTTTTCTTGTTTTAAGCCAACAAGTTTGTGGTAATTTGTTTCCATGCTTTCATGGAGAGTAGCCCATCCAATATTAGCCCATCCAATAGGGATAATAATAAGACTCACTGATATGGTTTGGCCGTGTCCCCACCCAAATCTCATCTTAATTGTAGCTCCCATAATTCTCACATGCTGTAGGAGGGACCCAGTGGGAGATAATTGAATCATGGGAGTGGATCTTTCCCATGCTATTCTTGTGATAGTGAATAAGTCTCATGAGATCTGATTGTTTTATAAAGGGGCGCTTCCCTGCACAAGCTCTTCTCTTGCCTGCCACCGTGTGAGACGTGACTTTTACCTTCTGCCATGATTGTGAGGCCTCCCCAGCCACTTGGAACTGTGAGCCCATTAAACCTTTTTCTTCTGTAAATTTCCCAGTCTAGAGTATGTCTCTATCAGCAGCATGAAATGAACTGACACGCCCACTTAAAAAAAAAAAGAAAACTTTTATTTTAGGTTCAGGGGTACATGCGCAGGTTTGTTATATAGGTAAACTAGTGTCATGGGGCTTTGTCATACAGATTATTTCATCACCCAGGTACAAAGCATAGTACACAATAGTTACGTTTTCTGGTTCTCCCTCCTGCCACTCTGCACTCTCCAGTAGGCCCCAGTGTGTGTTGTTCCTTCTATGTGTCCATGTGTTCTCATCATTTAGCTCCTACATGTAATTGAGAACATGTGGTATTTGGTTTTCTGTTCCTGTGTTAGTTTGCTAAGGATCATGGCCTCCAGCTCCATCTGTTGTTTCTGCAAAGGACATGATTTCATTCTTTTTTATGGCTGCATGGTATTCCATGGTGTATATATACCACATATTCTTTATCCAGTCTACCACTGATTGACATTTAGGTTGATTCCATGCTTTCATTATTGTGAATAGTGCTGCAATGAACATACGCGTGAATGTAAGACCTACTTTGTAAGGTTGTTGTGAAGATTCACAGGGTTAATACATGCAAAGGTCTTTCAAACAGTGTCTCCTATATTGTAATCACCATATAAGTGTTAGCTATTTTATCATTGCTGTTATTGTTGTTATCATCAGTGGAATGCTTACTATATGACAGGCAATATATTAGGCCTTTAGGTACATTTCTTCTGGTAAGCAAAAGTGCTGGACCTATAGCTTGAGTTTCATGGATTTCTTTCTCTTTTTTTTACATTTACTTGTAGTTATTATTATCATTCAAAGGTCCCAGAAGAGAAGTTTGTCTCAAGCCTTCATAACAACTCTATTCTACACCCTTCCCTGAACCCGCTAACCCAGAACCCAAGCTTCTTGGGCAGAAACTCTACCTTGGGAGGGCAGGTGATCCTTGGTAAGTCAGTCTAGCCCACCTCTGGCTCCAAGCTCCCTTCTGGAAATGCTGGAGTGGGGTGAGATGGAATGAAGCCCTATCCTCTCCTGGGATAGAAATACCATCTCCTATTAGTAGGACAAAGGGCATCATCACCTTTCTTATTTCTCCTCTGAGCATCTACCACATATCGGCATTCCATCAGTATTTGGTAGGCTATTGAATATCCCCAGGATGAGTGAAGAACAAAATACCATTACCCAAACAGAGATTTTGAGACCCACAGGGATTGAGTGCATTCATCAAGGCACAGGCAGGAAAGAGATGGCCTACCCAAAGGTGTAATTTGAGGAGAGTTTAAGGAAAAGTCTACTTACAAAGGTGTTTGTTGGTTGGGTAAAGGAAACCAATTAGGGATGGTTAAAGACTGGAGCTAGTTGCAGCAGGGAGATATTACCACTCCTAGCCTAAAGGAGCAAGGGGAAGGAGTAGTTATGGAACCCACTGAAAGATGTAGCTGTGGGAAGGAACTGCAACAGGAGATGTGGCTTTTGGTAAAACAATATAGGCACTGGCAACCTACAGGCTTCCTGCCCGAGAAGCCTGTGGCCTAGACAGTAAAGGAGCCAGGAAAATCAATACACCACCCTCTCTTTCCTTCAATCCTTCAATCTTCTGCCAGTGCTTCTCAATGACTGAACCCAACTGGATACTAGAGGACTAGGGAGCCCAGGTGATTGAGTCCACATAGCTCTGCCTCTTGGGGCACACAAGGATGTAGGGTGGAGAAGGGTGGAAAGAAGATCTAGAGAGACAAATGGAGCCCATCCAACATGGCAATTTTCCCAAGATCATCCAGCAAGACCAGTGCTAAGTTAAAACTAGGACTTGTACTTGAGTCCAGGCTCAATCTCTGAGACCTCATACTTCTAAGCAACCCAGTCTCATGATGAATTTAGTATTTGGCCAAGTGCTTGTTGTCCTAATTTATCCTTACAACTTCTGACGTAGTTTTTTTTCCCTTCCATTGTCAATGCATTTGAAAAGGAAAATCTCTCCAACATTGCTCAATTCCTTTGGTTTTTGTGACACCTCTTCCCACAGGCCATAAATGAGTTAATACAGAAGATAAATAAATAAAATTTCTGTTGCATTCCTTCAGGCAATACTTACAAACTTATAAAAAAAATTAGAACTAAAGTGTATAGATTTTTCTGAAAGTTTTGGTTGAGTATAAATTAGAATTAGAAATTAGAAAATTTCCCCCAGGAGATAGAACTTAGTTGCCTGGAGAAATGTTGGGTAAATGATGAAAGAATCCTGACATGGTTGCTGTGGGTATTACAGGCATCAAATCCTTGCTTGGCAAGGCTGGAAAGGTCTGGCCACTCCATCTCTGTGCCTTCAAGGTGATTGCTCACCGGCGTATACTTGTCACACACCAATCAAAAAGATTGGCTGGTGGAAGCCTGGGCTCTGGGGTCAGCCAGATCTGAATTGGTTCTAAACTCTACCACTTCCTTGCTGTGTGGTCTTGGCTGAGTCATTTAATTTCCCTGAGGCTCAGTTTCCCCTCTGAAAAAGTGGGGAAATGATTTGCTTACCTTTCAGACTTGTTGAGAGGGTGAAACGAGGTCACACTGTAAACCCCTTAGCGTGCTACTTGGTGAAGAGTCAACACTCCATACAACACTGAAGCACTAAGCAGAGGTTCTGGGCTCAAGAAGCTCCCTCTCTTCCCCCACCTCTACTGGTTCCCAGCTAGCTTGTGTTACATCCCATCTCCTGGTTCTGTACCCTCTAGACACATTTCTGACATTTTGGCTCTGATGTCTCCTGAGCAGTTTTCAGCCTCGGTCTTTCTTTTGGACGCAATACCCCTTTCCCTATTGTCTCAAGTCAGGATTCCCTACTATATCCTTGGCACCCCTAGAGCCCCACCTTCTAGCCAGGTTAGTTTTGTGTCCCCAGGAACCAAGAGGAATGGGTTATGGGACTCAGATGGAGTTTTCAGCAACCCTGCAGTCCAACCCAGCCCTTGAAAGACAGGAAGGAGGGTTTGGCGAATAGCACTAGGGCTGGCATTGGTCAGATCTGGGTTTGAATCCCAGTTCTGCCACTTACTAGCTCTAGGACCTCATGCAAACCATTTAACATAGTTCTGCCTTGATTTCCTCATCTGACGATGGGCTAAAGATAGCACCTACCTCATGGGGCGGTTGAAAGGAGCAAATGAGGCAGTTTGGAGAGTGCTTAGAGCAGGGCTTGATGGTGGTTAGTTCACCTCTGACCCCACTCAGCAGTCCAGCACAAAGGCACCCACACCAGACACTCTTGCTACAAAATTCCCTATGATAGCTCATTTTATATATCAACTCAACTGGACCATAGGATGTGCAGATACCTGGTTAAACATTATTTCTGAGTGTGTCTATGTGTTTATGAAAAAGATTACCATTTGAATCAATAGACTGAGTAAAGCCCATTTCCCTCCCCAATGTTGGGTGGGCCTCATCCAATCCATTGAGGACCTAAATAGAACAAAATGGTTCAAAAAGATTCTCTTTCTTTCTGCCTGACTGCTTGAGCTGGGACACTGATCTTCTCCTGCCTTCAGTGTTCTTGATTCTCCGGCTTTCAGACTTGGACTGGAACCTACACCATTGGCTCTCTGGCTTTTCAACCTTTGAACTACACCTCTGGCTTTCCTTGGACTCTAGCTTGCAGACAGCACAATCTTGTAAACGATACCTTATAATAAATCTCTGGATATGTGTACATATATATGTACACAGACATACACATATAAAGCAAGAACAAATAGGAGATTATAGATGCGTGTGTCTATATATATTTATATATAAATTATATATAATTTATATATAAATATATATATATATATTTATATATAAATAATATATAATTTATATATAAATATATATATATATATTTCTCCCATTGTTCTGTTTCTCTGGAGAACTCTGACCAATACATCCCCTCCATCTTTTGCATCTTCTTCTACCCTACTAGTGGTTCCACCTTCTACATCCCTTCCATTCCCATTTCCTACAATGGCAGCAGTTCCTAGGAACTACAAGCCTCAGGATAAGTTGCTGCCTGACTAAGTATTTTATCTAGATTTTGAATCATTCCTTTTGTAATCATGTTTCTCATATTTACATGAGTGGACCCAAAGCAGGCATTTCTGGGCATTTTTTTTTTTTACAAGAAGATGGAATTACTTCCCACTTATTCTGCCTATAGAAGCAGATGGGAAACATTCATGGGCACTTGGATGATCACCTCAGAAGGGTCAGCTGGCAGCCCAGCAGTTGGCAAACGGGTCTTCAAGCATAAAGGGTCTGCCCTGGCATTCTGAGTTTTCATACCATCAGCCCCTGGCTCCAGGCTCATCTTTGCATTATGCAACCCCATTATCTGTCTGCGTTCAACCCCGAGAATTTCCTTGCAGTAGTCCTCCAGCTTTGTGGGTCTGGAAGACCGAAAGAAACCCAGATAGCAGAAGTGAAGTAACTTGCCCAAGGTCTCCCAGCCAGTCAGGTGCTTTAAAACTCTCAGGTGCTTCTCCTTCTAGGAGTCATTCATAACATGTAAGCAGTACTCAGTAGCTAAAAGTGAGCACTCTGACAGACCGGGGTTCAAATCCCAGCACTACTGCTCATTATCTGGTTAATCTCAGGCAGAGTACTGACTTCTCTTCCTTAAAATGGGAAGAATGGTTGCCTGTACCTTATAGGGTTGTGAGAATTCCAATTAGTCAGGGCCTGAGTCATAGTGTGTTTGTATGTATAACCTGAAAGATCTTGAGCCTTCCTACCCTGTGGATAAAAGAGAGGCCACAGGGTCACGTTACACTGACCTGTTACCCCCAGACCTCTAACGTCCACCCCATCCTGCGCCAGACGGTCTAGAGGGTCACTCCAAGTCTACCTACATTTGTCCCTGCTGGCCTCCTCAGTGAAGCTTGCATGTGAGAGGGCTGTCAGTCCAGGTGCCAGCTCCCAGGTGAGAATGGCGCTGTCATTCCTTTAGTTCTCACTGCCCACACCAGATTCTGTCCTTCTCAGAGAAAGGGAGAATTATACTTGACTTCTACCAGGGGCCTGGATCTCATCTGTGCAACCAGATCAGGCAGGTACAAGCAGTTCTGCTAGTATGTATATTCCCTGCCTCACCTCAACTTTGCTGAGGGGCCCCTTAGTGCCAGACCCTGTGTAAAGCATGCAGCACTGAGTTCTTTGCTGTTCTTATACCTGCCAGCATGTTTCTGCCCTAGAACCTTTGCACTTGCAGTTTCCTCTTCCTGGAATGCTCTTTCCCCAGACTTTCACATGGCTTGATCCTTCCCGTGCTTCAGATCATCTTTTCAGTAAAGGCTTCCTTTTCCCTGACTACTCTATTTAAAAGTGTTATCACTCATCACCACCATAATACTCTAGCCTTCTCCCATAAATATGTAGCATTCATCACTACGTAATATGTGTATTTTGCTTATTTATCTTGTTTATCTGTGTCTATGAAAGTTAAGAGTTTTGTTTGCTTTGCTCTCTGTCATATTCTCAAAATGTAGCACCATGCCTGGTACATACTAGGCACTCAATAAATGTTTGCTTAGTAAATGAAAGACCCCATGAGGTAGATTCTATTTATGATCCCCATTTCATAGACAGAGGCACAGAGAATTAAAGTTAACTTGCCTTACACCACACAGTTAGGATCCAAACACAAAGTGTCTCTGATTTGAGAGTTCTAACACAAAACCACTACCCTGTGCTTCTTTTGGACACAGAGCCTTCTTGGCAAGCCAAAAGTAAACCCTCCAATCAGACCTGGCTGTGGAACTGGAAGCTTCCCTAACTGTTCACCTGGTCCTACCTTCCAACTCTGGGGAGGTAAAGGGAGTGTCACAGTCGGGGGAAAGTGCCCCCAGAATCTTGGACTGTAAAAGCCTGGGTTCAGAGTGGCTTCGCTTCTGAGCTGGGGACATGTGAGTGGGTAGCTCCAACCCTGCCTGTCTAGCACCCCATGAGCCCTTCAGACAGACATCTCCCAGAGACAAAGAGAAGGCTCAAATCTGAGTCTTATTTTGTCTCTTACTCCCATTGAATAGAGCTAGCACTGCCTTGATACTGAGATTTGCTTAACTCTGTGCCCTGCCATCCAAAATTCTGGCCACCTTCAACAGCCTCTGGAGCATGCACACTGCCTCCAGTCTCTAGGGCTTTGGCTTCTGGCTCATAGTCTTTCTGTCCTTGGCTTTTGCCAGAATCTTTGGGGACTTCTGTGTGTCTTTGTGATGTCCCTACAAACACTTGGGCCTCTGAGTTCCTTGACTTTCTTCTCACCTTCATTGACAGTTACCTTCCCCTCATTTCAACTATGCCACCACATGAAAGTTTTCTCAGAACTGCTCTCACCACCTCTGTGATTCCAAACTCTGAAATTTCTCCCCGGTCCTTCATGATCCTCTCTTGTATTCCCATCTCTGCTACTGAAGCTACTCTTGGTGCACATCCCTTCCGCTTCCCCACCTACCCTGCTTCCCCCTGGCCCCTGATTCTTCTAGACAGTGGATCAAACTTCTCCTGGCTTCAGCCATTTCAGCCCCACTGGCCAGGATTCTAGAAACCCTTCTGTCTTAACTTCCAATGGGACAACCCTGCTTACTCAAACTCCACCGAACAGCCAGTGCCCAAGTTCGACTCTCCTATTGATATTTGCAGGCTGTGGAGTATTGTCAATGAAAGCCTTGACATACTAGCGTCTTGGGGGTGTGGGGGTCCCTTGTCACCCAAGCTGCCTGGATGCATCTCTGCCCCTTGCACAACTGCCCTTCTCTTTCCCTCCTGTGGATCCTGCAGCCCTCTTCCACATGACTCCCACTCTTTACCATTTGCAAACCACCGCACTGGAAAATAGTAGGTAGGTGGAAAGCCACATGCTTAAAACACATAGAAACACCTGGGCTTCAACAGGTCACAGAGGAAGGAAATGTAGGCTAGTCTAATTCATAAATGGGTGTTTTCTCAATAAACTCAAAAAAGAAGCTCTCTGAAAATGAACTGTATTGCAATCTTTTGGAGGGAGTGGGGGCATGTGAATAGGAAATGAGCGAGGTTATTTTTCTGGATCTAGGTTTTTGTGAGGGAATGTGCTAGAATGGCATTCTGGAATTTCTGTCTCAGAATGATGCAAGTTGGTAGCAACATCCCCAATTATCATTTGTCAAGGTCCATCAATTGCTAGTACAACAAAATACCTATTAAACCATTAACATTTTATGTTCAAATGAAATGAGAAAATGTACCTTGCAATATATCCATATGTCCTAAAAAGAGTTGTAATTTTTTTCAGCTGCTTTTTTCAGTCAGTGAGCAACTCATCTCCACTTCATTATTTCTTTCCACTTTTCTTCCCATATTCACTCTTGTTTCCCTACAGTCCATTCTCCACACGGTAGCCAGAAGAATCTTCAAAAAGCATAAACCAGGGCATGTCTGCCCCTTGTTCTCAATCTTCTAGCAGCTTCTAGCTGTGCTTAAAATAAAATCCAAAGTTTTACCATGTCCTCCTCTCCTACCTCATCCCCTTCTGTTCTCTTAGTCATTCAGTATGATCCGTCCTCATCCTGGCCATCATTATCTCATACCTTGCTGGCTGCAGTAGCTTCTTCACTGGTCTCCTTGCTTCCACTCTTGCTCCCTGCAGTCCATTCCCCACTCAGCAGACAGAATGAGCTTTTGAAAACATAAATCAGATCATTTAAACTTTCAACCCTTTAACAGTTTCTTTTTATAACTAGAAAGAAATCCAAACTCTTTGGTATGCAAGGCATACCATGATCCATAACTGCCCTTCTATTCTCCGAAGCTATCAATCTTCCCCTAGTGGGTAGAGTTTTTAAATTACAAGAGAAGAAGGCAGTTTAAGGAGTTTGGGAAGCCATTGAATCCTTTATTTGGCAAACATATCTTACGTTCCATCTATGTGCCATTATGGGGATCCAAAGTTGAAGCAAGTAATATCTTCCCTGAAGGCTTTTGCAGTCTAAGTTACCCCCAACATAGATGAGGAGGGCCATGTCTCATTGTAAAGGTGGCAAAGTTTTTAGGTGACAGTGCAGACTCTTTGGCAGTCCTGGTACCTGACTTCACATTCCCATTGAAATGTGGAACCTTTCACTTTAAAAATATGTGCATAAGTCTGCATTCAGTTTTCTCTGGAGATGATATTGTTCTAGAATCACACAGCCCGTTAATAGAATCTATGTAGTGCTAATTTAATTTCACAAACCTTTTTGCTCAATATTCTTTCATGGGCTCAGGCCAGCACTCTTGACATTTATCTACCAATGCTCTTTGTCCAAGGAAACAAACTTAACAATGGCTCTGAAATAGCTACTCTTATTCAAGTATTTACCAAAAGCAGACTTTTCTTTTTTAATCTAGTGACTCATGACTGTAAGATGATCTTTTCACACTGTATTGCAGTGGTTCTGAATATACTGGTGACAGGGTTGGTGAATCAGAATGACCTTTGGACATTTGGAAAAATAACATGCCTTGGGAACATTTTACATTAAAGGTGTATGCCTCTTCCCAGCAGCACCACCTCCAGTTGAGTATCACAACTTCGTTCCTATACGTTTTTCTCTATTTTTCCTTTAAAATAATCCCTGAAAAACCATGGTTGTGTATCTACCATCAGCTGCTTTTAACCCCTCACATATTTTCAGCATATGCTAAATCTTGGTCATTACTTATATGTGTGGTTCATAGAGGCAACTTTGAAGGGGAGGGATACAGGGAGTCATGCGAGTCATCAAGTCAAGACATCTGAAGTCAGTGCAACTCAAAGCATCACATACGACCCAATAGAGACCACAGGCAAGAACATGAATTCTCTGCCCTCACGAGCTCTCAATTTAATAGTTCAAAATCTGACTTTGCTCCTAATTTGCTCTATGACCTTGAGCAAGTCTGTTGCTATGCTTGTACTTCTGTTTCCTCATCTGTCGAGTGTGGGGGCTTAGACACCTGGACTCTCAGGCCCTTTGCACTTCTACTGTAGTGAGACAATGATTCCATGAAACTTTGCCTCTTCATCTTGCATCATGGAACTTCCTTGGCCTACTCGGCAGCAGAAAAAACAAAAAACAAAAAACTACACTGACAGCCTCGTTCCCTACCTATGCTCAACTCCTACTTTCTTCTTTTTTCCTTGGGAGGCTGAGGCAGGAAAATCAATGGACCCTGGGAGGCAGAGGTTGCAGTGAGCCAGGACCGTGCCATTGCACTCCAGCCTGGGTGACAAGAGCGAAACTCCGTCTCAGAAAAAAAGTTATATGTTGTTGAATATGATTATTAATAATAATAATAACCTTTCTAGCCTTTCATTTTTTGTTTAACTGGGAATTACCTTTATGATGCATTATACTATATATAAACTTTCCCCTAGGAATTTTGGTAACATGTCTTAGTCCATAGCACATATGAATTCCCTGAAATAATGAAGAAGCTGCTGTTAGAAATATGTGGATGAGCATCATACTATCCAGTTTGAAAATCTGCTAAAAGCTACAGTAATCAAAACAGCATGGTACTGGCATAAAAAAAGACACATGAACCAATGGAAAAGAATAGAGAGCCCAGTAATAAATCTACATACTTATAGTCACTTGATTTTTGACAAAGACATGAAGAATACACAGTAAATGAAACAAGAACACAAAGAGAGTGTGGACTCTTCAATAAATCGTGCTGGGAAACTGGATATCCACATTTAGAAGAATCATATCACATCATATATAAAATCAAATCAAAATGGATTAAAGACTTAACATAAGACTTGAAACTGTAAAACTACTAGAAGAAAACATAAGGGAAAATCTCCTCGATGATGGTCTGGGTAATTGATACACAATGGAATACTATTCTGCCCACAAAAGAAACAAGTACTGTCATTTGCAACAACATGGAGGAAACTGGAGGACATTATGTTAGGTTGAATAAGCCAGACACAGAAATACAAATGCCACGTGATCTCCCTTATACATGGAATGTAAAAATGTTGAACTCATAGAAACAGAGAGCAAAATGGTGGCTGCCAGACACTGGGATGGGGGTGGTGGAGAGTGGAGAGATGCTGGTCAAAGGACATAAAATTTCATTTAGGAGGAATAAGTTCAGAAAATCTATTGTATATCATGATGACTACATTTGATGACAATATATTGTATATTTAAAAACTGCTAAAAAAGTACTTTTTAAGTGTCCTCACCATTAAATAAAAATAAGTATGTGAGGTAATGCATATGTTAAGTAGTTTAATGTAGTCATTCTGCGACATATACATATATTGAAAACATCATGTTGTACACTGTAAATATATACAATTTTTACCTGTCAATAAAAAAATATGTATATGAGTGACTGTGAACACAGCCTCCTTTTCTGGTTTTCCACTTGAGGGGGGTTGGCTGTGTCTGTACTCTTTTATCACCACTGAAACCCCCATCTTGGTGCCCCTGCTGATTCTTTGTTTGTGGATTGGGTAGCTAAATAATACAGTGTCTTTAAAATACCTGGGAAATCTTCCTGGCACATAGTAGTTCTTTTTGATAATTGAGGCATTCATCTACACTGCTCCTTTTGCACACTTGCTTTGAGACAATCAAATAATATAGAGCTGAGAAGTGGCCATGAATATAAGAGAAAAAATGAGAGGAAAAAGGGAGAAAATATGTAGGAATAAGTAAAAGCCTGAGGGTCACCCCATTACTCCTCACCAAAACACACACATAGCCACCCACACAAACAAGAGATGAAATGATAGCTTTTATTATGCAAACAAAAGGGGTCTTATTATTTTACCTTACTTACTTTAAAGAAGATAAACTCATGACTAAGGAATAAAACAAGGTTTTTAACATGAAAATTGTCTGACAGAAGCAATGAATATATATCTCACACAGGCCTTCAAAGGGATAGTGTCTTATTTTTATATTTACCATTTTGCATATTTTTTTCTAAAGAATTTTGGATCATTTCTTACTAACTACTCCCAAACAACCCCTGAAGTCAACATAACAAACTTTGATTGAGTTTCTAGGTCAAAGAATGCAGTGAGTGGAGGCCTGCCAGATGGGTCTTCCCTGAAGGCTGTGAGGTCCCCAGTAGCAGGATGGGTCCCTCCACTCTTCCTTACCCTGGCCGCTATTCAAAAGCAGAGCTATTGTTTTTAAGCAGTTGTTCAAAACAATAATTGAAATTATAGCTCCAGAGGTATTAAATAATTTGGGTGCCTCTGATAGAAACATGGAAAACTTCAATTGGAAAAGTAGATTAAACTTTATAATAGGCAAAATTCTAAGATGACCTCTGTAATTCTTACACTGTGGTAGAAATACCCTTATATAAACCCTTCTCCTTGCATGTATGTGGAACTTGTTACTTGCATCTAAACAATAGAGCATGGCAAAGGTTGTCATATTTTATAGAAGTAAGATTCCCTAATCAGTTAACTTTGGATCAATCAAAAGGAAGATTATCTTGAGTAGGCTTGACCTAAGCACGTGAGCCCTCCAGTCCTGCCCCAAAAGAAGAAACTGGAAGAAGTCACTCTGTCTCCTGCTAGCCTTGAAGAAGAAGCTTCCATGATTTCTACTGCTGCAAGAAAATGAATTCTGCCAACAACCACATGAGCTTGGAAGAAGACTTCTAGCCTGGGAGCCCACCCTGGCCAATATTTTGATTGTAGTCTTGTGAAACCTGAGCAGAGGACTCAGCCATAACTATTTTCAGATTTCTCACCCATAAAAACTGTGAGATAATTAATTAATGGTGTGTGTGTGTGTGTGTGTGTGTGTGTGTGTGTGTGTGTTTGAGATGGAGTCTTGCTCTGTAGCCCAGGCTGGAGCACAGTTGTGCAATCTCAGCACACTGCAACCTCTGCCTCCCGGGCTCAAGGGATTCTCCCATCTCAGCCTCCCCAGTAACTGGGACTACAGGTGCCCACCACCACACCCAGCTAATTTTTGTATTGTTAGTAGAGACAGGATTTCGCCATGTTGGCCAGGCACATCAAGTGATGTGCCTGCCTCAGCCTCCCAAAGTGCTGATATTACAGGCATGAGGCACCGTGCTCAGGCAATTAATGTTGTTTTAAGCTACTAAGTTTCTGGTAACTTGTTACACAGTAGTAGAAAACTGATATAAAGTTCGTGAGCCTTACTCACGTTCTGTAAAAAAAAGGAAATGCTAACTAGTGACACCTCAATAAGAAGTCAAAAAGATTCAGTAATAAGTGCTTTAGCTATTTCAATATTATTGGGGTGGTGGCTAACAACCTGGACTTCAGAGTGAGATAGTCTTGGGTTCTGGGACCAGCCCTGACACTTAATAGCTGTTTGAGTTTAGGTAAGTCACTGTATTTCTCTGAACCTGTTTTCCCACCTTTGATGCCATTTTCCATGGCTGTGTTTCTGTTGCCATTTAACAACTGAAGACGTGGCGTTAAGGAGAATTTGACTTTCTTACACAGACAAACAGGATCTAATAGAGGTTAATCCACATACTGAATTCTCCAGGCTAGGCTTTCAATGGGAAAAAGTTTTCATAAAATGAACTTCTGGGCCACTTTTTTTTTAGAGAAAGTAGGAATGGTGAGGATTAGAATTGGCGTATACACATTTCTCAGTTTGCTGGTGTTTGCGGCTGCACTTGCTCTGTATTCTGTTGTCCAAAGGCAAATAAATAAATAAATCATCAAATGTTAGCAACAAGAAATGGCTTGTCAAAGTCACAGACCCTACTAGTGTCAGAGTCAGGAACAGAATTCAAGTTCTCCGAAACTCTATGCTTTGCAACTATATTATCTTGCTCTTCCTGGAATTTCTCCTGATTTGCTGTGAGGACCCTAGAAAATAATTTCCACACATGGTTTCTTTCTTTGTTTTGCCCAAAGCCTGCATCCTTTAACTTGATTACATCTTGTCTTGCTGATAGAAAGTAATTTCAGCAAGTGCTTAGCTATAATAGTTACCTCCCCAGTGTGAAGAGGTCTCTGTTCTCTGAGAGAGCAGAGACCAATTTCTAGCACCCACTCACAAATTCCACAATGCAATTCATCTCCATGATTTTTTTGCTCCCTGCTTGCCCCTAGATGTAGAAGTGGCTCACATGCACTTTTTGTTGAAAAGTAAAAGTAGGGTAAAAAAGATGTAGTGAAAAATATACTCCTATGGATTTTTTTAAAAAATGAAAATTGAACTTAGTGGATTTCTTGGGAAACCAGTGTTGCTCCTCCTGATGAAATCCCCCTCATCTTTCAAGATCCAGCTTTGCTGACACTTCATCTAGGACTCATTCTCTGTTCCACCCCAGGCAGAGTTTCTCTGTCTTCCTCCTCTGTGTTCCCATTGCATTTTGACTAGAATTCTTCTTTGCTATTTATCACAAGTTGCCTTGTATTAAAGTTATTCTGCCCAGCACAGAGGCAGTACACTCTCAGAGAACAGAGACCAATTTTTACTTATCTTTGCATCGTCCACCCCTACTGCCATGCCTGGCAAAGAAGAGGCACTCAATTACTGTTTGCTGAGTTGAATCTAAAATCAACTTTTTAAAATTTACTTTGAAATTTGTTGTAGCATACTTTAAAGTTGCTTTGACAATGAATAAAACTGTTTACATTTATGGAGTTAAATCAGGGTGGGTTGAGGGTGGGGGTGGGAATGATGAATTTTCCTATTACAGATTTTAACCAGAATCTCACATGGAAAAACTGGGTTTGTGAATGGACTTTTGGGTTTTAGTCTCCTCTACTTTGCAGTCCCTATCAAGGGAGTACATATGTTGATATATCAGTCAGGCTTCAGGGCAACATACTGAAACAACTCAAGATATACTAATCAGAGATTATTTAATACAGAGAATCCATACTGAGAACTTATTTGAAGGGAAGAAGGTGTGGGCTCTATGCTGAACATCAAAAAATGACTCCTAGAACATGACAGGAATGACCCTCTTGAAGAGCTACTATCTTTAAGGCCACTGATGGAGCCACTAATTTTTTTTTTTTTTTTGAGACAGGGTTTCACTCTGTTGCCCAGGCTGGAGTACAGTGGTGTGATCATGGTTCGCTGCAGCCTTGATATCCCAGGCTCAAGCGATTCTCCCACCTCAGCCTCCTGAGTAGCTAGGACTACAAGCACATGCGACCATGCCTAGCTATTTTTTTTATTTTTGCATGTTTGTAGAGATGGAGTCCCCCTGTGTTGCCCCGGATGGTCTCTAATTCCTGGGCTCAAGAGATCTTCCTGCCTCTGCCTCACAAAGTACTGGGATTACAGATGTAAGACACCGCGTTTGGCTGAACCACCAAATTTAAGAATGCATTGCAATTGCTGTTATCCAGGAATCAGGAAGACAGAATTAAGAAGCTGCCACTGCCACTATTCCTACCCCAGCTACTTCTTGGCCCCTACAAAGATGATGACTGGGTTATGAGACATAGACTCTGTCTATCGTCTCTACTACAACTTGCTTGTCAACATCCAGGAAGCTAGAGAATTGACATGGGGCACCAGCGCAAGAAAAGATCTCATGTCTCTAAGACCTAGCTTGCCAGCAGAAAACAACTAAAAGAAAAGAGAAATGGCCTACACTTTCCATCTGACTGCAAATCTCCAAGCAAGTGCATCTAGTTTGCTTCCAGATCTTCGGCTACAAGAGAGACTGGGAAATATACTTTCTAGCTTTCGAATCTCAGTAGTATAGGAAGGTACGTCAAAAGGAAGATGAGCTAGAGACTGAGTGAGATAATACACAATATCTCCACAGGCTAATTCTGTAACAGTCTGCTGGCCTTGCATGGCTGTGGCACTGAGGAGCTTTCTACCCTGTGGTCAGATAGACCCATTTTCCTAAAGACATAATTATACTAAAAATACCAATCATTATTTGCCATACCACAGCAGGAGAAGCTTCAAGAGAAACTACCTGTCTCATAGCCTTGTTGAATGGTCAGTGAATTATGTGCCCCAGCCTCCTGGCTGTACCTTATGTGATCATGGGTGGGTCCTTGGCCCAGTGGTGGCTCATATGTAGTCTAGCCAGGAACCTAAGTGGCTTGGATGACCTGGTCTGAAAAAAAGAGCTAAGCCAATAGACTTATGCCCTTATAAATTTAGTATGGTAGGCTGTGTACAAGGTGGAACTATCGCAAAATCAGATTTGTAGAGAGGTGAATGAAGCAAATATGCAGGATGAAGCAGACATACCCAGGAGAAGAGAGAGCATCCCCTGAGTAAGCCCCAGAGAAGATAGCTGTCTCCATTCTTAGTGTCTTTTGAGGCTAGTTCCAATCCAAGCATGCCCTTGCAACACTCTTTCCTCTTGTCTTGGGGATAACTTAAGTGGGCCTACCATGTAGCAAAAGGGCTTTGACTAAAACCAGCCCATAAAGGAAAGTGGATGGAAAACTCACTTTCTTTCACTGGTCATGTGGCCAAGACAACGCTATGTTCACCACCATATTTCCCCTTCTTGAGCACCCACACCAGGAAGAGTCCATTTCCCAGTCTCTCTTGGAGGGCTACTCTAAGTTCCTACCAGTCGGAATGTGAGCTGAAGTGATGTGTCATTTGCAGTCCAAGGCAATTTAAAATGGTGGAATCCCCCCTCTTGCCCTCTTCATCTATGTGGCTGGAAGCTAAAATCTCTGAAATGGAGGCCTGGAACTAGAGAAGTAGCCAGGATCTCTGAGCCTCTTGGAGGACAGTTGCCAAGGAGATTTGCTCAGCTCTCATCAGATTGTAATTTACCTTTCAGCAGATGGAAACTACTTCTACTTATGGGAATCAAGGAGGAAAGAGTGTGGGCTTTTTAATTGGAGTCAATGGCAGTATTTCTATGTAACTCAGTGAATGACTGAGCCATATAAACTTCATAAGGAAGGGACCATGACTGCTTAGTTCGCCACTGTACCTCTAGAACCAAGAACAGTGGCCATTGTAGATGTTCAATAAATATTTTTTCAATGAATGAATGAGCTCAGATGAAGTCAAGTTTTCACATCTTTGATTAGGATGTTATTTGAGTTTAAAATCATTTTAATCGGCTTTCAGTTAGCCAAAAACTAACTATAAGTTGGTCCCAGGAGCATTTCTGGGTATACATCAAAAGCTCATCAGAAGTATTCCTAAGTGGCCAGGCATGGTGGCTCATATCTGTAATCCCAGCACTTTGGGAGGCCAAGGCGGGTGGATCATTTGTGGTCAGGATTTCGAGACCAGCCTGGCCAACATGGTGAAATCCCATCTCTACTAAAAATACAAAAATTAGCCGGGCAGTAGTGACACACAACTATAATCCCAGCTACTCAGGAGGCTGAGGCAGGGGATTGCTTGAGCCTGGGAGGCAGAGGTTGTGGTGAGCCGAGATTGCACCACTGCATTCCAGTCTCGGCAACAGGGTGAGACCCTGTGTCAAAAAAGAAAAAAAAAATCCTAAGTAATTACTACAGGCAACCCAGTAAGTAGACATGGGGGATCTAGCCCTCTCAACAATTCTCCTGATTTTCTGTGTGAACTTATGAAAATAATTTCACTCAGCCTCAGTTTCCTCATTTACAAATGGAGATATGAATCTTTGCCCTGTCTGCCTCAGAAGAGTTCTGAGGCTCAAATGACCCAATAGATGTGGAAGAGCTTTGTAAACTATAAGGTGTGTGCACGCACATGCACACACACACATATGTACAGCTAGGTGTGTATGTATGTATATAGAAAATAAATCATTAGGAATCACATATGTTCCCTGCAGAACATAAAGCCCTATTTGTCCCACAGCAGTTACACATTTATATTTCCCACTTTCTATGAATATCCTTAAATTTTATTTTAGTGCAAGTGAAATTGGCTGGCACCTCTGTGTAATTGTTGACAGATGAGGAAGATACAGAGATACAGGTAATCTGCATGCCTCAGGATAATCAGTGAAGAAATGGAATGACTGAATCTATTATAGAAAAGCTTGTCTGGATTATGCAAATATTCCACCACCCAAGGTAAACCAAGTGGGTCTAAGTGGCACAGAACGTGGAGCTGCCATTGCAGATTTGGGTACTGTTTGGACTCTGCAACGCCAGCATACTTACAGATTGCCTTACTCTGCATAACAGTTGAATTATTATGACTACATGACTACCTGTGTAGACATTCACTCACTTTAAGTGCAAGAGGTACTCTTAAATTCATTCACTCGATCATTCATTCCTGGGAAGCACTTTTCCCGTCATTTGATACAGCAATTATTACTTTTTAAAGTGAATGTTTACTCTCTGATTTTGCTAGCAGTCAACTTTCATCTATTGAGTGTTTTTCATTGTGTCAAGCCCTGCACCAAAGCACGGTGAGGGACATGGTGATGTATAAGGCATGATCCCTGCTCTTAGAGGACCATAGCTATGCAAGTTAGTTAGGGAAAGCTTCTCAGAAAAGGTGGTATATTAGTTTTCTATTACTGTATAACAAATTACTACAAACATGGGGGTTTAAAATCTCACCTATTTATTAGCTCACAATTCTGTTGGATATGGCTCAAATGGCTTCTCTGCTCAGGGTATCACAAAGTTGAAATCAAGGTATTGGTCAGGCTGATGTCTCATCTGGAAGGTCCAGGAAAACTTGTTTACAAGCTCACTCAGGATGTTGGTTGAATTCAGCTCATTGAGATTGTAGGACTAAAGTCCTTGCTTCCTTGCTGGCTGTAAACCAGAGGTTATCTTTGGCTCTGAGGGCTGCCACGTTGCTTGCCATGTGGTCCCCTCCATCTTCGAAGCAGTAATGGTGTGCCAAATCCTTTCCAAGCTTTGAATTTCTGACTCTCTCCTTTGCAACCAACTGGAGAAAACTCTGCTTTTAAAAGGCTCACTTGATTAGGTCAGTCTATTTAGGGTAATCACCCTATGCCATATAATGAAACATAATCATAGGAGTGATATCTCATTACATACACAGGTTCCATTCACACTTAAGGGGTTTATGCAGGGCATGTATCCCAGGGGGCAGAAATCTTGGAAGCCATCTTAGGATCTTGCCTACCACAGGTAAATGTCAGGATAGTCCTTGAGAATGGTAAGCTGTAAATGCTATATAACCATGTTGGAGAGATTTGGAAGGCACAGTTTTCCAGTTTCCAGTCTCCCATATCTGTTCCCTTCATTATTTTCTGATGATGGCTCTTCCTTCTTTGGATTACTGAATACCAAAGAAGATCATTTGGACCAATTAACGTCCACAGGTGGCCTTTGGGCTCCAAATGACATCCGGCGTAGGGGTGGCTTTCTGTATGGAAAATTTGAGGCGTGTTTCTTTCTGTAAATTCCTAGAGGATAGGCAATCCGTTTTCCTTCAATACTCCCACCTCCAAACAAAACAAACCAAAACAACAAACTTCTCCTGATCCTTATATTTCCTGAGACATTTCTCTCGAAAACTGTACAGCCAGGTTTGGGAAAGAATCACCTATGTTCTCTTTCTCTGTATCCTTGCTTACAAATCACTCCTTCACCCGCTGCAATCTAGCTGTCATTCCCACCATTCCATTTGGTTTGACCCAAAAGAATAGACTCACTTGGATTCAAATACTGGCTTGATTACTATGGTGGTTGATTTTATGTATTAGCTTGACTGAGCTGAGAAATGCCCAGATAGCCTATAAAACATTATTTCTGGGTGTGTCTGTGAGGGTGTTTCCAGAAGAGATTAGCATTTCAATCAGTAGATGAATAAAGAAGATCTGCTCTCACCAATGTGGGTGGGCATCATCCAATCTTTCCAGGGCCCAGATAGAACAAAAAGGCAGTGGAAAGGGGACTTCACTCTCTCTTCTTGAGCTGGGTCATCTATCTTCTTTTGCCCTTAGGCACAGGAGCTCCTGATTCTCAGGCCTTTGGACTCCAGGACTTACAACAGCAGCAGCATATTATGGGACATCTCTGCCTCCATAATCATATGAGCCAAATCCCATAATAAATCCTCTCATATAACAGGATTTATTATGGGATTGGGCACACACGCGCGCGGGTGCACACACACACAAACACACCCCTCCTTGATTCCATTTATTTGGAGAACCCTGACAAATACAATCACTCACCTGATGTGTGACTGTCTCAGCCTTAATTTCCTTTTCTATAAAAAGCGAATGACATTTATGCTGAAGTGTTTTGGTGAAGATTAGTGATAATGCATGTAAAGCACCAACATATTGGCACTCTTACTCTTCTGTGACTCTAAGCACCTTGAGCACAGAAACCGTATTTTAAAGGGTCGCAGGACAGTCTGACGTCACCCTTTTGACAGTGGCATTTTGACAAAACAGCACCAAAATGTCCCCATGTTCAAATGGGCCTATGAAAGCATCCTTATTGAGAATTGTGCTTCCTTGTCTCCCACATTTCCTAGCACAGTGCTTGACACACAATAGAAACTCCATCAATGTTTGTTACTGATAGAAATGATGAATTAGTTTATCTCTTTTCTTCATCTAAATTGTATGCTTATTGAGGGGAGATAATTTTTTTCTTATTACAAAGATTCCACATGGTTTGTTCTTCCAGTACTTGGCTATGGGTAATTCTTTCACTCATCCAAATTCTCAGACTTAGATGAAACCCAAGGGAAGATTGAACTCATGCATCCCAGTAAGATTAGCTCTTTAATGTTTAATAATCACTAGGGAAAAAGAGATTCCTCAACCTTCTGCAATAACTTGTTAGATTAAATAGAAGGAAGACAATAAGTATTATTAAAATTCCTCATGCCCTATGCAAGTCTATTTGCAAATGCTAATGGGTTTCTCAGGAAGTCAAGCAACTTCCTTTCTTCCTTTCTCCCCCACCTTTGCTTTCTATCTCTCTCTCTCTCTCTCTCTCTCTCTCTCTCTCTCGTGTGTGTATAGGTTGTTTGCCCTGCCTGAATTAGGGAAGAAAAATGGGCTCCTCCACAGAATCTGAATCAGATTTCCTATAGTGGAGTGGTTAAGGAATAGAGCTTAGGCTTTCAGAAAGATAGATTCTGTTACATGTTCAAGCTCCACTGTCTGATTTTGGGGTAGCAAATTCTTTAGCCCCTCTGAGCCTCAGTTTCTTCAGCAAGAAAATAGAGATGAAAATGGTAGTACCTCCCTCAAGGATGATCATTGAGATTTAAAGAAAGAATTCACATAAAGCCCTTAACACATGTTTAGCAGGTAATAATAAATGCTAGCTGTTTATATCACAAGTAGAATTCTCTTTTAGCAAGAGTATTTTAATGCCTAACTTGGCATAATGATCATCGTGAAACTATTCCCCATGTCTTTGTGAATAATCTATACAGTACTGCTTTGCTGATGAGAATGAGTACTCCTGTAAGAAGCACACTTCAAAGACCCTCTTTACTTGACAGTTATTGGGATATAATTATCATTCTGTGAAATCAAAGGTATGTCTGTGTAAGGGCTGCATTTAGACACAGACTCCATATTAAATATCATGTTAGCCATAATAAAATATGGTGCTTTTTCCTGTGGATTAGTGATATTTTGGTTGGGTAGATTGGGTAAATAATTGTAGAAATTGTTTTTGGTTTTGTTTTAGGAATGAACTCTCCTTAAAAGACTGAAAGACTCTTGGTCCTGGTGGATATTTTGGGGCCTGATCCTAGCAATAGTGAACCTCCTTCCTTTAGGGAAAAGGCAAAATCCAGGGCTGAGCAGGTGTTTAGCTCTGGATTATTCTGGGTTATTCAAAAGGTTTAGAACAATGGTTTCTGATTCTGTGGATCTGGGATTCAGTCTGATAATCTGCATTTCTAACAAGTTTCCAGTTTATGCTAATACTTCTGGTTCAGGGACTGCACTTGGACAACCACTGCACTAGAAAGAAGTGAGGGAATAATAGTCCCTTCTGCCTACGTAGTATTTTTTTTACCATTTCTAATCCTAGTCACATCCATTATCACCTTGGAGCCTCACTGATGTCAGGTTAAGACAAGGAAAGTATTGTGAACATCAATTGTCCATGAGAAATAAGTTAAATAGAGACTTACAAACTTTGGATTCTGCAATGTACTATGACTCATATCTTGTAAATGGTTTCCTATCTGGAGGAAAATAACAGGCTCTGAGGGCAAACTCTATAAAGGAGATGGCAAATGTCAGTCACCTACACTCTCCCTACTGCATTCTTAAATGCATTACCAATCTGTCATAGCAGTCTTTTGCCCAGATTTGCCCTCAGAACCCTCCTAGACATATGCTCAAGGCAGCCACTACCAGTTAATCAGGGTTAGCACATACTGCTATTTTCCATTAATCCTCCAAAGAGAAATGAAGATGAACTAGGCAGGATGGAACTGGCTTTGTGAATTACCGACTGTAATTTAAACTAAAGATGTAGTCACAAAATATCATGATTCTAGTGACCTTCCAGGTGCTTCAGCAGCCTATAAAGTCCTTTATAGGAAAATAAAGCTATTCTGGTAAGGCCTCCCATCCAGCAGGTTCTAAGAACTGGTTAATGTCAAGATGTCATTTGTTTATTTATTCAACTATTATTTGTTGGAGCCCATTCTAGTGCCAAGCACTGTGCTAGACATTTTTGGCTACAAAGATGGACCAGACACAGTTCTTGCATGGTCTAGGAGAGAAGACAAAACATGTGTAAAACTAGCTGCATCTTAGGGATAAATGCAGTTAAAGGCTGCAAGAGGAACAAGTAAAGTGTAGAGAACGGAGATGTCACTTTCAGTTGTAACATTAGATCTTCCTCTGTTGGACCCACTTCTACCTCTACATAGCAAAGTGACAGAGAACATTAGAAGTTCGCTTGCTACAGCTTCTGCCCATCAATTCTTGACCTCGGTCTGTTTCTTGCTATGTAAAACACATCCCATACAGTGGTTAGAAGGATTAATTGTCTCATACGTGGTGTGCCCTTGCTCTATGAAAGGTATTGTAATGCTCTCCACTGAAACTCCTCAGGCTCAACTTACTGTGAAGTCCATTCAGAGGATAGGTACACCCAGGCAGTTTGTGGAGGTTTCAGATCTTGTCGATTTAAATAGAATGAATCACTGTACTGGCAAAACTACCATCTTCTCCTCTTAGTTTGGCTTAGTTTGGGAAATTCACAATGATAACAACACTCTACTTCACTCCTATCTTTTGGCTGCACAACAGCCCTGAAACTTCAGAGGAAGGCCTTATATGCACAGATAAAACTATAAAAGATACATGTATTTGTATTAAGAACGTCGTATTATGCTTTCAACAGTACCCATGGAAGAAAGACAACATAGTCATCACATGTATCTCCCCACAAGTTTCTACTTTGGGGTTAGCAAGGCAATTCCTTTTTGAATAATACACCTGTTATTCCCCCACTTCTCTGAAAATAGACAGTACTTTTAATATGTGTTTACGTTTCATCTGGGTTGGAAAAACCATCATAATTTGGATGTTCTGATATCTCTTCAGACTTCTTAAAATAAGATTCTACTGCTATGTATATGGATAATTGTTTTTGAAGCAGATATATAGTAATTGGCAGGTGAATATTCGCTCAAATCCCCACTTAACATTTGCCATGAGTTTCATGATTTTGCTGCACCCATCTTTGTTTTTAGTAACGAGACCACATAGTCTTAATATTGCCACAATTTAGGTCTGAAACAGAATTTGGGTGTGAGAGGGGATTTTCTGCAGTAATGGAGGAAAATGCCCCTCAAGAAATAAAGAAGCTCTGGAAGAAATGGACCATTTGTTATTTCTGAAGGCCAAAGGTTAAAAAATTTCTTTTTGACAGCCTGGAAAATGGTTTTCTGAAGTAATACTGTAGCACCAGGCCACATAAAACAAATGGTAGAGGCTTCAGGAGTGTTGTCAAAAACTCAATTATTGATAAAGTCCAGCTCCAAACTCTCTCTCTCTCTCTCTCTCTCACACACACACACACACACACCAACTCAATGTTCATATCTTTTTGTGTTGTATAATGGGGAGAGAGATGCTAGCATTGCTTCTAGAATCATATCAAACAGCATGAGGAATCACGAAGCCATGGAAACAACTTGTCTGGTTATATGTAACTGTAAAAAGAAATTGGATTTTGAAAACTAACAACAAAAAACCAACTGGAGTTTTCTTATGAACTTTCTCGGAATTGTATTACTGATTTGTTTATTTGTAATTCATTCCTTAGTTATACATATATATAGAGAGAGAGCTTTATAGACAAATAGATCTATATATATAGAGAGAGAGAGGGAGAAGAGAAAGTTCCATCTCTCTCTCTATATATATATATATTTAGTTATACATAGAAGTGTGTGTATATATATATGTGAATATATATATATATACACACACATATATATGGCCCTCCTAAAATAAGCTTTAATAGTTTTTCCCTCAATTTGAGATTTTATTCTTCTGCAAATTTTGTACATTTTTTTTTTTTTTTTGAAACAGAGTTTTGCTCTTATTGCCCAGGCTGGAGTGCAATGGCCCGGTCTCGGCTCACTGCAACCTCCGCCTCCTGGGTTCAAGCAATTCTCCTGCCTCAGCCTCCCGAGTAGCTGGGACTACAGACACCCACCACCATGCTCAGCTAATTTTTGTATTTTTAGTAGAGATGAGGTTTCACCATGTTGGTCAGGCTGGTCTTGAACTCCTGACCTCAGGCAATCCGCCCACCTCTGCCTCCCAAAGTGCTGGGATTACAGGCGTGAGCCACCGCGCCCGGCCTGTACATTTTTACATGTTAACAGTCTCTTACACATGTACAGCAAGACTCTTTCACATTTGTTATCTTACCATGTCCTAATACATTTGTGAGACAGGTAAAGGCTTCCAGATTCAGATAAGGAAATTGAAGCTCTGAAAGATTAAGTGGCCTATCCAAAGTCACACAGCTACCGGGTGTTGAAATCTGGACAGTGATCCCCATCCTCTGCCTCTAGAGTTCTTCACACTCTACCACCCGGATGTGTGTGTCTGTCTCTGTACCGTTGAGTAAGTGGGACTCCTCCACTGGCAATTCAAACCTATTTTGTTTCACCTATGCTTTATCCCTTCCCTGGATGCAAACCAGGGCTAGTACCTGTGACTTTTCTGGTTATGCTCAGATAATATAACATTATCTTGTCACTTTGGGTCATTTTCAGTAAAGAGTCTAGTCCACTTATGAGTCAAAATCCCTATCTTCATTTGAAATGAAGGTTTCTCCATTTCCCCAACCAGTAACTGCAGTGGGAAAGGGGGGATGGTGGTCACCTTATTCTCAAGTTCCACACCTTGCACTTCTACTCCTCTTCCCTACCTGGCTAACTATGGTTTCTGACTTCCTCAGTGGCAAAGCAGGGATGAAGAAAATAGGTAAGGGGCAAGACCTTGCCTGACTAGTGTGGCCGTGGTAATTCAGCACCAGAACTCTGTGGGTTAGGCCAGGTGTGGTGGCTTATGCCTGTAATCACTTGAGGACAGGAGTTTGAGACCAGCCTGGCCAACATGGCAAAACCCTGTCTCTACTAAAAATAGAAAAAACGAAATTAGCCTGGAGTGGTGGTGTGCTCCTGTAGTTCCAGTTACTCAGGAGGCTGAGGCACAAGAATGGCTTGAATCCTGGAGGCAGAGGTTGCAGTTGCAGTGAGCCAAGATGGCACCACTGCACTCCAGCCTGGAGGGCAGAGTGAGACTCTGTCTCAAAAAAAGAAAAAAAAAAAAGAAAAAGAATAAGAACTTTGTGGATTTAGCAGGTGTTTCAAGCTGGCTCTTTCCCTGTGGGCTGCTTCATGGATTCCTCTTTTACACCCTCAATGTTGGAGAGATTAATAATCAAAAGCCAGTTTTTAAGAATCTCCTTAGTCTTGGGATTTCAGCTGCAACTGAGATAAAACTAGTTTTGTTGTAACATCCTGTTACATGTAACTGATTTATTCATTCACAATGTGAATAAAGATCATGAGCTTTGGAGTCAAAGAGACCTAACTATAAATCAAGGTATTGCCACTCACTAGTTGTATGACCTTGGAAAAAGTTTTCTACCATCTCTTAGTCTCAGTTTTTAAATCCAGGCATTACAATACTTACTTTACAGGCATTATAAGATTATTTGAGATAATATATGCTAATTGCCTGGGATAAAATAGACACTCAATAATTGGTAATAGAAGTAGCTGTTTTTGTTATATAGGCAAGCTGACCCTAATGAACATTTCCAGGTAGATAATGTGTCCCTTTAGCATAGTACTACACCCTCTTTTGCCTCCCGATATCCTAAAGTTTACAGGGTTCTTCTCACTTTCTCACTGTGCTTGAAATCCTTCACTAGGTTATTCTACCTAAGCCTGGCAGCCCTGCAAATGGACTTTTTTCCAGATTGTAAGGATTAAGTGGGATCATGCATTTAAGATGATTACCCAGAATCTGGCACTGGTAAGTGCTCAAGAAATGGTAGTCACTACTATTATTGGTTGTGTTACTGTTATGATCTTACTATATCCCTGTTTTTTTTTTAAATGTCCCTCTTATCCACAGTCTCAACTTTCTCATTCTCAACAAATCAACTCCCTGAGAGTGACCAGATACAGATACTTTCTTTCTTTTTTTTTTTTTTTTTTTTTTTGAGACAGAGTCTTGCTCTGTCACCCAGGCTGGAGTGCAGTGGTGCAATCTTGGCTCACTGCAAGCTCCACCTCCTGGATGTTCACACCGTTCTCCTGCCTCAGCCTCCTGAGTAGCTGGGACTACAGGCACCCACCACCACACCAAGGTAATTTTTTGTATTTTTAGTAGAGATGGGGTTTCACTGTGTTAGCCAGGATGCTATCGATCTCCTGACCTCATGATCCACCCACCTTGGCCTCCCAAAGTGCTGGGATTACAGGCAAGAGCCACCAAGCCCAGCCAGATACTTTCTTCTCTAAAGAATCCCTTGAGACTCTTCCAAGTGACCGAGTAGATTGGTTTGATTAAGAATGCAGGTTCTATTGTTGAAAACTTGATAAATGGAAAAAAAAGAATGCAGGTTCTAAAATCAATAGAGTTTTACTTCAAGCCACGACTCTGTGCTTTCCTAGTTGTGTGACCTTAAATAAGTCACTCAACCTCCTTGAACCTCAATTTTCTCATCTGTAAAATGTTGGACAATAATAGCGTGTACCTTGCAGGATTATTGTGAGGATTAAGTGAGATAATATATGTAAAGCACTTGGCATGAATCCTAGAGCATAGTAAATACCCAGTAAATGTTGCCTATTATCACTTTTACTGTTATTCATGATTCATGCAACAATCCTTTGTCAGCTACCTACCATGAGGTCCTTGTTATGCTAGAACTAGGGGTAGAGAGATGAAAGGCAAAAACACAGTTCCAAAACTCACAAAATTTACAGTCTAAAGCAGTGGTTCTCAAACTTGCACATTAGATTCACCTAATGGACTTTTAAAACTCTCAATGCTGCATTCATACGAATTAAGTCAGAATCTTGGTTGTGGTGGTGTGGTGCTGTAACCTAGCATCAAGATATCTTTGGGTGGTTTGACTATGTAGCCAGAGTTGACAACTTCTGATCTAGAGCAGAGATTGGCAAATGTTCTTTGCAAAGGGCCGGAGAGTAAATACTTTAGACTTTGTGGGCCATATGTTCTCTATCACAACTACTGAACTCTGTGGTTAAAATTCAAAAACAGCCATAGACAATACATAAATGAATGGGCATGGTCATATTCCAATACAACTTTATTTACAAAAACAGAAGGCAGGCCAGAGTTTCTCGACTCCTTATGTACAGTATGGAAGCAAATCAAAGATTACAATACAGCATGGAAGGTGCTGTGATGGGTCAAGAAGAGCATTCAAGAAATGGTGAAGCTTAAGCTGAGCCTTGAAGAGCACGTAAGAGCTAGTCAGGAAAAGCAAGACAAGGCAGTGGGGCAGGTGGAGAAAAGATCTTCCAAGGAGAAAGAAAGTGACAGCAATACTGTTAAATGAGCATGGAGAGTTGGTGGACCTGAAAATAGTTGGTATGGCTTGAGTGTACACGAGATGTTAAGGAAGAAGTGGTAGATTAACCTGGAGAGATATGAACAAATACACAAGAGCCAGATGATGACAAACTTTATAAGTTGGGCAAAGGATGTTAAACTTTACCTTGAAGACCATGGGACATAGTGGCATTATCAGAGTCACATTTTCAAATGAACACTCTGGCAGGTAAGCGGGAAGGGCGCATTGGTGGTGCAGCAGACTAGTAACCATTAGGAAGCAATTATAGTAATCATGTAAGGAGAAATGAGAGTATGAAGTAATGCAGTGATAAGAAGTGGGGGAATCCAAGTACAAGGAAGGACAACAGACAGTAGGAGGTGCACTGATTGAATTGAGAGTGCGTAGTTAGGAAGAGGAGGCCATCAAGAATGTAGCCCCGTTTTCAGGCCTGTGCAACTGAGAACACTTGAGATAAGGAGCACTGGAAGAAGGGCACCGATGGAAAGATTAAAGGAAAACCATGAGTGTGGTTTCAGACATGTGAAGTTCGCAATGCCAGTAGGACATCCATGTGGATATATCCAATAAGCAGTCTTGAGCATACGAATGAAGTCGGGATAGGTGAGAGAGATGGGCAGTCAATGGCATATAAATCATAGTGAAAACAGTAGTTTTTTATGAGTTCACATGCGGTGAACATGGCCTCCTTCCCTATCCCTCTTCCCCTCTTCACAGACAAGGTCTCTGTGGAGTTATCTACCCTTGAAAGCATTTTTTTTTTTCCTTTCTTACCTTCTATTTGCTCATTAACCAACTGTAGTCTGGCTCCTGACACATCTAAAGGATGCTCACATCTAAAGGATGCTCCTAAAATTTCAGGAGGAGGTAGTTTAAGGAGAAAGGAGAAGGTTTGAAATAACTTACATAGGGAAGGAAAGAGGGAGCTGACAAGGGTCACAAAGGATTGTGTGGCAGTGCTGAGACAACATCCCAGTGAGGCTGAAAGTTGTCATTATATAGGATCAGAGTAAACAATGGAATGGCTTGATCCATGATCAGAAATTTGCCAAGGACCAAATGAGTTCTGACTATTGGTAAAAAGAATACTTGAAAAGCAAGCAGACTTAAGAACATGACTGGAGAAAGAAGTCATGAAGCTAGCTGATTGCTGATAGACTGGGGTAAATGGATAATATAATGATTACATTTCTCCCTTACACAATCAAATAGTCATTTGAAAAATGTTTGTTTAAAGAGTTCAAACCTCTTCACATCTCAGTCACCCAGGCAGGCTACAGACTAGGATGAGGCAAGCAAAGTGCCTACGGTGCAAAATGTAAGGGCCCCTCACTCTCAGGTGCCAAGCCTAGGCCGAGTGCAGTGGCTCATGCCTGTAATGCCAGCACTTTGGGAGCCCAAGACAGGAGGATTCTTGAGCCTAGGAGTTTGAGATGAGCCTGAGTGACATAGCAAGACCCCATCTCTACAAAAAATTAAAAATTAGCTGCATGTGGTGGTGCACGCCTGTAGTTCCAACTACTCAGGAGGCTGAGTCAGGAGGATTGCTTGAGCCTGAGAGTCTGAGGCTGTGGTGAACCATGTTCATGTCACTGCACTCCAGCCTGGGCAACAGAGTGAGACCCTGTATCAAAAAAAAAAAATTTAGATTTTAACCCTGCATTTGCATTTGCTTGACTATGAGAGTGAAGGCCTCCTTAAATTTTGTACCCCGAATGCCTCACTTTCTGCCCCTAGCCTGGGCCCTGCACATAGAGTTCTGATCCCAGAGACAACTATCAATATTTTGGCATATTTCCTTCCAGTCTCTTATCCTAATAATTTATCTATTTCACTAAGAAATAGTGAAATAGCTTATACAATTTTTTATCCAGCCTTATTTACTTGACATTATAATGAAATTGAATCTTTTTTAGCTCTACTTTTATTATGTCTCCATTCACTGGTAATGCATATTCACCACAGCAAAGCCAGACAGTACAGATAAGCAAAAAGAACAACAAAAAATATCATGTGTAATCTCACCATCCAGAGACAATGACTGTCGTCACTGCTGCATGCCGAGATTGATTCATAATACAAAAAGGTATTTCTGAAGTAGAAATATACTGCCAGCTTGTGGAAGGCTGTGCAAAGACCATTTGCAGTTAATAACGTGTAGTAAAGTTGGGAGAAGGGTTTTGGGTAGGAAAAGAAGGCACCAGGGCCACAACCTTGAGAGGTAACACAGTGATAAGGAGCACTGGAAGAGGGGCACTGATGGAAAGTACACCCTGCCTAAGGACCCTACATTTTAACCTTGCCTCCTCTGTCATCGAAGAGTCTATTCTCCCATCCAAAGTGAAAAAGCTCAATCTATGGGGGAAATTATGTATTAAAAAGATAAAAAAGAAAAATCCTCTTAGTGTCAGTTCCTTGTAATAATTATTCTTTAGGCTTCTTAACACTCTGTAAGCTTGATTTTTTTTTTTAAAGAAAATGTCCTGTAGTCCTCCAAGTGAAAGATATATGTCACATCTCCAGGTGAGAGACAGGATATCTGCTTACGGCTACACTAAATGTGATATGATCATCCTTAATGATAATGTGATCACCATTTAGAGAAGTATTTTAGATTCTAGTTTTCCATTAGAAAACTTTGATAAATCTTGATGGATTTTCCATTACCTAGGGAGGAAAAAAAACCCTCCCTGTAATCTGGTTGCAGGCTAGTTTTTCAACATTTGCTCTCCTAATTCCTCCAGCACCATCACCACTACCATCATTACCACTGCCACCTTCTTTTCTGCTACTACCTCCTCTTTCTCTTCACCTATAATTGTAGCCAAATAGGACTACTCTTCCTGCCCAAAATTCATTCCTGCTTTCCAGCTTCTTTGTCTTGTTCTGCTCAGATTGCCTCTAAAGCCTTCCCTTTCCCCAGTCTCCCTGGTGAATTCGCCTTTCCAAAGATCCAACCCAATGACAATTCTACCATGAGGTTCGCCCAGATCTAGCCAACAAAAAGTGATTTTGAATTGGATTTCTGGTACTGGTAAGGTTCTTACTGAAATGGGGGCTATAGTTTTGAGTAGAATCAATGAATATTTTCTTATTAGAATATTTAGTATCAAGGTCCAAATAGGAAACTCTAATCAATAAGGTACAGTCTGAGGATATTCTGATAAATGATGGTGTTTATATGTGTAACCTAACTGGAGTTTCACTTCTAAGGGTTGACAGGTACTAAGGAAGCAAAGATCATATTTCTTATTGGGGTGGGTGGTATAGGACCAGTTAAATAAAACATGACAGGTGGGATTTAAATTTGAGGATGTGGCTGAAGAGATTAAGACTAAGAGATATGAAAAGAGAGGATAATAATGGCTTATATCCCTTCCCTTCATTAACGGCGGGGTATAGTAGCAAGCACATGAGGTTTGGAGGGAAGGAAGCTAAGAGCCGAGTCTGGATCAGACACTGTGCTCAGTGCTTTGCAAACACTGTCTCACTTAGTCTCAAAAGCACACTTTGTTGGAACTGGCCAATGTAGACATGAGTCGTGGCTCTCTCACTCACTGGCTTTGTTCATTTGGGCCAAAACTTTCAGCAAAGTAGGACTGGAAGGTAGCTTCCTCAACCAGATAAAAGAAAAGTTATTTACAAAAAGCCCACAGCTAAAGTCATACTTAATGGTGAAAGACTAGAGGTTTTCCCCAAGATTGAGGAAAAAGGTAAGGACATCTGCTCTCAACACTTCTAGTCAACATTTTACTAGAGGTTTTGGCCATTAAAATAAGGTGAGAAAAAGAAACAAAAGGCACTCAGATTGGAAAGGAGGAAGTAAAACTACCTCAATTTGCAGATGACATGATCTTGCATATAGAAAATCCTAAGGATTCCACTAAAACCATTAGAACTAATAGAGAAACACAGTTTACAAAAGAAATGCAAGACCTACATACCAAAAACTACAAGACATTACTGGGATAAAATAAAGAAAATCTAAATAAATGGAGATAATTATCTTATCAGTTGAAAGACGGTACTGTTGAGATGTAAATTCTGCCAACATGATCTACAGATTCAACACCATCCCAGTCAAAACTCCAGCAGGCTTTCGTTGAAATTCAAATCAGATTCTTCATTTAACTTCATAAAAGTTAAAAAAATTAGAATAGCCACAAAGACCTTTGAAAAATAACAAAATTGGAGTATTTCAATTTTTCAGTAATCTGCTCAGTTTGGTATTGGTATCAAGATAGTCAAAACAACAGAAGAGAGAGTTCAGAAATAGATGCATACGGATACGGACAACTGACTTTTGACAACGGTGCAAATTAAATTCACTTAGAAAGGCTCATCTTTTTAATAAATGGTGTGGAACAATTGGATATCCATATACAAAAAAAAGAACTTCAATCCATGCCTTGCATTACATACAAAAATTAATTCAAAATGGATCATAGACCTAAATGTAAAACCTGAAAGTATAACTTATAAAAGAAAATATAGGAGAAAACCTTCGCAACCTTGGATTAAGCAAAGCTTTCTTAGACGTGACACCGAAAGCATGATCTATCACAGAAAATAATTGACAAATTTAACTGCATCAAAACTAAACACTTATGCTCTTTGAAAAACACACATGAAAATAAAAAGGCAAGCCTCAGACTGGGTAAATACTAGCCAAGCACATACATGATAAAGGACTTGCATCTTTTTTAGGTTGCTAATGTGGTGAATTGTACTGATTGAGTTTTAAATAATAAATGAAACTTGCATTCTAGGATAAGCCCCACTTAGTCATAACGTATTTCCTTTTTATATACTGTTGGGTTTCATTTTTAAAATTTTGTGTGGAATTTTTCCATCTATACTCCTGAAGGATATTTTTGTTGTTGTTGTTGTTTAGAGAGACAAGGTCTCACTGTGTCACCCAGGCTGGAGTGCAGTGATGCAATTGTGGCTCACTGCAGTCTCAACCTCCCAGGCTCAAGCAATCCTCCCACCACAGCCTCCTAAGATGCTAGGACCATAGGTGCATGTCATCATGCCTGGCTAATTTTTTTTTTTTTTAACTTTAAAAGTTTTTTGTAGAGACAGGGTCTCGCTGTGTTGCCCAGGCTAGTCTGGAACTGCTGGCCTCAAGTGAGCCTCCCACCATGACCTCTCAAAGTGCTGGGATCAAAGGCATGAGCCAACACACCCAGCCGAGGATATTGGTCTGTTGTTTTCTTTTGTTGTTGTTGTTTTTCTTGTAATGTCTTTATCTGGGTTTAGTATCAGGGTAATCTCTGATTATCAGGGTAATGTCGAGTTTGGAAGTGTTCCCTTCTTTTCTTTACTTTGTTTTCATTAAAAAAAATATAATATTTTTCCATAAGTTATTGGAGTACAGGTGGTATTTGGTTACATAAGTTCTTTATTGGTGATTTGTGAGATTTTGGTGCACCCATCACCACAGCAGTATACACTGCGCTATATTTGTAGTCTTTTATCCCTCACCCCCCTCCCACACTTCCCCCCAAGTCCCCACAGTCCATTGTATCCTTCTGATGCCTTTGTGCCCTCATAGCTTAGCTCTCACATATCAGTGAGAACATACCATGTTTGGTTTTCCCTTCCTGAGTTACTTCACTTAGAATAATACTCTCCAATCTCCTGCAGCTAGCTGCAAATGCTGTTAATTCATTCGTTTTCATGGCTGAGTGGTATTCATTAATATATATATACCACAGTTTCTTTATCCACTTGTTGTTTGTTTCCACAATATTGCAATTGTGAATTGTGTTGCTATAAACATGTGTGTGCAAATATTTTTTTCTTACAATGACTTCTTTTCCTCTGGATAGATAACCAGTAGTGGGATTGCTGGATCAAATGGTAGTTCTACTTTTAGTTCTTTAAGAAATCTCCACGCTGTTTTCCATAGTGGCTGTACTAGTTTACATTCCCACCAGCAGTGTAGAAGTGTTCCCTGATCACTGCATCCACGCCAGCATCTACTGTTTTTTTGATTTTTGATTATGGACATTCTTGCAGGAGTAAGGTGGTATCACATTGTGGGTTTTATTTGTGTTTCCCTGATCATTAGTGATGTTGAGCGTGTTTCCATATGTTTGTTAGCCATTTGTATATCTTCTTTTATTTTATTTTATTTTTTTTTTGAGACAGAGTCTCGCTCTGTCGCCCAGGCTGGAGTGAAGTGGCGCAGTCTTGGCTCACTGCAAGCTCCGCCTCCCGGGTTCACGCCATTCTCCTGCCTCAGCCTCTCCGAGTAGCTGGGACTACAGGCACCCGCCACCAAACCCAGCTAATTTTTTGTATTTTTTTAGTGGAGACGGGGTTTCACTGTGGTCTCAATCTCCTGACCTCGTGATCCACCCGCCTTGGCCTCCCAAAGTGCTGGGATTACAAGCGTGAGCCACCGCACCCGGCTCATTTGTATATCTTCTTTTGAGAATTGTGTATTCATGTCCTTAGCCCACTTTTTGATGGGATTGTTTGGTTTTTTTCTTACTGATTTGTTTGAGTTCGTTGTAGACTCTGGATATTAGTCATTTGTCAGATGTATAGATTGTGAAGATTTTTCTCCCACTCTGTGGGTTGTATGTTTACTCTGTGGACTGTTCCTTTTGGCATGCAAAAGCTCTTTAGTTTAATTAAGTCCCAACTATTTATCTATAAATCATACAATCATCTCAATAGATGCAGAAAAAGCATTTGACAAAATCCAGCATCCCTTTATCATTAAAACTCTCAGCAAAATTGGCATACAAGGGACACACCTCAAAGTAATAAAAGCCATCTATGACACCCACAGCCAACATAATCCTGAATGGGGAAAAGTTGAAAGCATTCCCTCTGAGGACTAGAACAAGACAAGGATGCCCACTCTCACCACTCCTCTTCAACATAGTACTGGAAGTCCTAGCCAGAGCAATCAGACAAGAGAAGGAAATAAAGGGCATCCAAATCGGTAAAGAGGAAGTCAAACTGTCACTGTTTGTTGACTATATGATGGTTTACCTTGAAAACCCTAAAGACTCCTTCAGAAAGCTCCTAGAATGGATAAAAGAATTCAGCAAAGTTTTCAGATACAAGATGAATGTACACAAATCAGTAGCTCTTCTGTACACCAACAGCGACCAAGCAGAGAATCAAATCAAGAACTCAACTCCTTTTACAATAGCTGCAAAATAAATAAAATAAAATAAAATAAAATAAAATAAAATAAAATAAAATAAAATAAAATACTTAGGAATATACCTAACCAAGGAGTTGAAAGATCTCTACAAGGAAAACTAAAAAACACTGCTGAAAGAAATCATAGATGACACAAACAAATGGAAACACATCCCATGCTCATGGATGGGTAGAGTCAACACTGTGAAAATGAACATACTGCCAAAAACAATCTACAAATTCAATGCAATCCCTATCAAAATACTACCATCATTCTTCACAGAATTAGAAAAAACAATTCTAAAATTCATATGGAACCAAAGAAGAGTCTGCATAGTCAAAGCAAAACTAAGCAAAAAGAATGAATCTGGAGGCATCACACCATCTGATTTCAAACTATGCTATAAGGCCTTAGTCACCAAAACAGCATGGTACTGGTGTAAAAATAGGCTCATAGACCAATGGAACAGAATAGAGAACCCAGAAATAAACCCAAATACTTAACAGCCAACGGATCTTCGACAAAGCAAACAAAAACATAGAGTGGGGAAAGGACACCCTATTCAACAAATGGTGCTGAGATAATTGGCAAGCCACATGTAGGAGAGTGAAACTGGATCTTCGTCTCTCACCTTATACGGAAATCAACTCAAGTTGGATCAAGGACTTAAATCTAAGACCTGAAACTATAAAAATTCTAGAAGGTAACATTGGAAAAACCCTTCTTAGATGTTGGCTTAGGGAAGGATTTCATGACCAAGAATCTTCTTTTCTATCCTTTGAAAGAGTTCATTTGCTAAGAGGGAGGCCAGCTTCCATGTGAGCACCCTATGGAGAAACCAGTGTATCAAAGAACTGCCAGAGGACTATCTTTAACATTTTTTGTAGTGCATATCTTCTGGTGCTATTTTTTTCCAGCTTTTATATGTTTTAAGACATCTTTATTTTGCTTTCATTTTTGAAAGATATTTTCACTAGTCACAGAATTTAGATCAATAGTTTTTTTTTTCTTACTTTTCGTACTTTAAAGTTGTTGCTCCACTGTCTTTTCACTTGCACTAGTTCTGGTGAGAAATCTTCTGGAATGCTTATTTTTGTTGAGCAGTTTGATTATGGTATTCCTTGATATATTGTTATTTATGTTTTTTCTGCTTGGAGTTTGTTAAGCATCTGAGGTCTGTGGGTTCATAGTTTTTATCATATTTGGAAAATTTTCAGCCATTCTTTCTTCAAATTTTTTTCTGTCCCTCCCCTCCACTAGGGACTCTACACAAATATTAGGTTGCCTGAAATTGTCCCATAGCTCTTAATGATGCTTTTTTCACTAATGTTTTCCTCTGGTGTTTCATTTTGGATACTTTCTATTGTGGCCTTCTGTTTGCTAATTCTTTTCCAATACCTAATCTTCCATTAAAGCCATTAATGCCACCAGCACATTTTTCATCTTAGGCTTTGTTGTTGCTTTTTTTTCCTAAAAATTTCATTTGGGTCTTTTACATACCTTTCACATGTCAATTTCTCTGAGAGTTTGCATCACGAATTAGTATGGAGGGTAGTCTCATTACCACTGGGTGGCGGTATCCTAGCTCCCCACTGGGCCTTCTCTGGGTTGGGGTGCCTGATGAAGGTGGAAGTCTAGGCTTCCCATTTGACCTTTGCTCAGGTGGAGGTCCACAGTTTTTTCTGTGATGTTTGGCTGGAGTGAAGTTGTTATTGTCTAAAAGTTTCTGTCCTGTTGGGCTCTCCTTTTCCCGATCCTTTGGCTAGAGAGATTAAGCTTTCTTGGGACTTTTATTGTTTGTGCCTACTGGCATTTCTGGGTTGCCAGCTTCTCCAACACCCAGTCCTGGATACATAAGGCACAAAGAAAAAAATTAAAAACCCGGGATCACACACAACTATGTTATTCGTTGGTTCCTGAGGTTTATAGTTGGTCCACCTTCTGTCCACCTTTCAGAGCCTTGCTATGTTTGTTTCCTACAGAATGTGCAAGGTTGTTAGGTGCCCTTGGCAGGTGGAATAGGGAAACAACATCAAAAAGGCTCAAGATCTCCAACTCTGGTCAACAAGGAATGAACATGTAGGAGTAGATTTGCAAAGTTTAGTCTCAAAAGACATGAAATTGTGATTTCAAAAAGTCTCCTCAGCAGTAAGTGCTTGGTGGCTTTGGAATGCAAAAACACTGGAGATAAGGAAGAGCTTTGGGCAACAGTCCCAGCCATGAGGTGATTAGGGCATAAACAAGGTTTCTGGTAGTATTAAGAACTGTCATGAAGGAACAGATGTGAAAAATATTTGGAGAATATTGTTTGGGGAGAAAAGTTGAAAAGTAAGTTTGAGGTGAAATTTTAGAGAACCTCGAGTGCCTAGCTAAGAAGGTTTGACCTTGCAAAACTTACTAAGACCCTCCTTAGCTTTTCTTACATTATACGACTGATGCCCATTAGGAGCTTGTATTAGTCTGTTCAGGCTGCCATAACAAAATAGCACAGACCGTGAATATGGTTTGGCTCTGTGTCCTCATCCAAATCTCATGTTGAACTGTAATCCCCAGTGTTGGGGGAAGGACCTGGTAGAAGGTAACTGGATCATGGGGGTGGATTTCCCCTTTGCTATTTTCATGATAGTGAGTGAGTTCTCATAAATCTGATTGTTTGAAAGTGAGTGGCGCTTCCCCACTCGCTCTCTCTCACTCTCCTGCTCTGTCATGGGAAGAAGATGTGCCTTGCTTCCCCATATCCTTCTGCCAAGATAGTAAGTTTCCTGAGGTCTCCCCAGCCATGCAGAACTGTGAGTCAATTAAACCCCCTTTCTTCATAAACTATCTGGTCTCAAGTAATTCCTTATAGCAATGTGAGAACAGACTACTACAAACTGGATGGCTTAAACAACAGAAATTTGTTTTCTCACAGTTCTGGAGGCTGGAACTTCAGGATCTGGGCCACCAGCATGGTCAGTTTCTGGTGAGGGCTTGCTTCTTGGCTTGCAGATGGCCAGCTTCATATGGTCTTTCATTTGGGTGCACACATCCCCTGGCATTTCTTCCTCTTCTTATAAGGACACCAGTCCTATTGAATTAGGCCCATACCCTTATCATCCCTAATTTAACCTCAATTCCTTCATAAGCATTTTATCTCCAATATAGTGACATTTGGGATTAAGGTTTCAGCATATGAATTTTGCAGGGACACAATCATTCAGTCCATAGCAGAGTGATTTCTAGAAATACTGCTAAAAAGATTATGAAATGGTTTTGTGGGCAAAGAATTATGTTCATGATAGATAATGATGATTATAACCTATGTTAACATGGATTATTGCTATTCCAAAAATTTTTCTAGTTATGGAGAGGTGTGCTAAATAAAATAATCTGTGTAGAAATTTAGGGAGTAGTTTAGCATCAGTATCATCTTTCGGACTCTGAGAGAGTAAACATAATAGAATCCATTGATTGCATTCCTTACTTATATTTGTGTTTTTGAGATAAAAGAATTGTGCTTGATCAGTAATGCAGTCATTAGTGTGTTTATGACTGCAGAAATCATTGAATTATTTCCAAAGTAAAATCTTTCACTGATGTGGCTAATGCTGCAGGAATCAAATTCACTGGAAGTGGACATTATCTGATGACTGACCCCTTAATGTATTAAATAGCTTTTACTTTACATGGAGACATCTTGAGCTCTGATTTGAGCTATTATTCTATAATATCAGCTTCATTGGGAATTAGTGCCTAATTATGAGACATTTGAGGCTAATACCACATTGTCATTAGCTGGTGAATTCTTGGAGAAAGAAGACTGATGTGCATGGGTTTCTCACATGCAGCCCTCAGCCTTCCATTCATCTCAGACACCTGACTTTTCCTCTAGCACTTTAAAAAGACTGTTGCCCTGACTTTCTCTCAGAATCTCTTCTACCTTACTACAGTGCTCAAAATGCTGCCTCTGGATACTTCTGGGATCATACACACCTGACTGAAACCAATTCTTCTTGAGGACTCTGAACAAGTGAGTTACAAGTCATTCCCATTGGTTCTGCTCATTAAGTTGATTCTTGTTAATTTCTTGCCCCAAAAGCAACCTGAACCCAGTTTTCTCTCCTCCCACCCCAGGCCTCAGTGACAAAGACAATGTCAAGTGCTGACTACTCACCTTACAGACCAGGAGCTGGGAATCTAACTCCAGGGCCTTAGTCAGGTGGGTGCTTTCTGGGTTATTTTTTACAGTTACCCTGTGAGGCTTTGAGAAGGGGAAAGCGTGAAACAAAAGAGGAGCAAGAAAATAAGGCAGCTACTGCAGCGGAGGGGACGGAGACAAGATTAGAAGTGCAATCAGCAGATAAATGAAGAATGGCCACAGGGATTTGGTTATTGGCTGTGTCATCACCTCTGGTAGCTCCTAAGACAATGCAGAGCCTATAAAAAGTGTTTGTGGAATCGTTGAGATCTAATAGCAAGGGCTTAAATCTTGAGAGCTCTGGTCTTGTCTCTGCCTTTTCATTTGCTGAAGGACCTTTGACTTCACCAACCTGCTTCCTTCCCCTTCAACCCCCTCCCCAACACAGATCATACCTTCATAGTGCACTGGGGGCAGTATGTTCTGCTAGCTGGAACATCCATTTCTGAGGGCTGGAATCCCACCATCTGCTGTACCTTTGGTCCACACTCAAAGTAAGTTATATACAGAGGTCTCTGAGCCTCACTTTCTCTCTCTATATATAAAACAGAATTGAACCACAGAAGAATCTTCTGGAGCCAAGGGGTGTCTATCAGTACAGGATGTGTATGAAAATTGACACATGTGTTGGTGTACTTGAAGTTGAGTGATACATGCCCCATCAGAATTTTTGTTGTTTATTGGTTTGGGTTTTCTTTTATTTAAATTGAATGAGAAAATGGTGAAATTTCTTGAGCATATTTTCCTTTTATGCAGGTCAACTCGTGTTACATGGTTAATGAATTTTTAAAAATGAGGGATACTGCTTCCACATAAAAAAAAAAAGATTGTGGAGAATAGGAGAGCGCATGGGGACATTCAGCCACAAGGAGAAGAAAACTAGCATATTTTCCAGCACTTGTTCTGTGCCTGGCACTCAACGCACATTGTTTCATTTAACCCTGTCATCAACTGTGGGAGGTAGGAGCTGCTATTTCCCCCATTTTACACTGAGGAAACTGAAGCCTGAGATAGGTTAAATAATATGGCCAAGATCACACTGCTAGTAAGTGTCTGAGCAGGGACTAGGAGGTCTAGAAGGTTCCAAGGTTATTACACCATGCAGCCTCCAGAAAACCTGCTTTCTCTCTTTAAAAACCTATTAATTTCTTCTGTGAACACCCTTGCTGCTTGAGGAAGCTATTTTGAAGTTTGAGCCCTGTTCACACCTCTGGAGTAATGAGCTGAAGTCATTGCAGGCTTAGAGCATCTGGGAAAATCTGCCAGGCCAATGGAGAAGTTCTCAGAGGTCCAGGCCATCTCAATGGGCCTGGGTTAGCAGCAATGTGACTGCCAGAGAGTGACTGGGTCTGATGGGGAGAGGTAAAGAGAAACTGAGTCAGAGCAGCTGAGAGAACAGGACTCCAAACCCCAGGGGAACTAACAAGGGTGAGAGATTTCCCAGGGTAAGTGGTAGCTAAGATGCAGGAGACCCAAAGACAGAAGTAGATAGAAGAGTGGGTGAATATTCCCCTCTGCAGAACTCTCTGGTGCTAAAGTGTGGGTGTGTGGGAGTGATGCAGGACGTGAAACCCAGGTGGAGAAAATAAAGGAGACAGAGACAGAGAATACATAGGCAGAGAGAGACAGAGAGAATATATCCAGGTAGCACTTTTGCAGCCCAATCAGGGCAGTACAAATATCACAGAGCATGTCAGTAGTTGCAGAAATGCCATAGTCTTCACTCTGAGAACTACTCCATTTCAGACACATACATTAGCGTTTCCAGATTGCTCTAATCACTCAAGTAGACTCTTCCGACTTTCCTTCCACCATTTCTAACCAAAAAGCCTGAACAGCAATGACAATAAACTTCTCAATTACAGATGCTTAGACGAAACATGAAATTTTGTCTCGCCACAAAAATGTCCTAGCTGAGCTCTTGTTTACCCAACTATCTAATTTTGCCACCTTCCAAAATAGCATCTCACAACACCTGGTGTGGAAGCATCTGCATGCTTGCTTGTGTGTGTGTGTGTGTGTTTGAGTGCGTGTGTGGTAGGATGGGAGACAAGAAGAAGGGGAAGTAGGTGGAGAGATGAGATGCACATTTGTATAGCTGACATCCCCCCTTAATAATTTCCCTCCATTGTCAGCACAATGCCTTTGTGACCGGAGGAGAGCAGAAGGACATGCAATTTATTTCACATTGTTTTTCTTCTTTGGATCTCAGCAAGTCAGGTATTCCTGGAGATGGCATCAGCAGGAGACCGGATGTTGCCAAAGAAGAAAACAGGCACTGCCAAGCACAAAAGGCAGCTAGTGCCAGTATAAGGATCCCCCCTCTCCCTCTCAAATAGCTGGTAAGACAGAGCCTGTTCCTCTCCCAAAGTTGCTTTCCACTTGGGCTTTTGCTTTTGGGGGGGCTTATGTTATTCTTTTAAAACATATCTCCAGTCATTAATTGACAATTACCTCAGAAAGGGATGATTTGGGTTTCCCCAGTTTGGGGCAAGGCCCTAACTTCCCCCAAAACCTAGGCCTTCATGAAGTACAGTGTTTCCTCACCGGCTCTTGACTTTTCAAAATGGCAGAATCTTAAACCAGGTGTTGGGTTTTCTTCGTGGTCAGATTTAACATTACTTCGTAACCGATGTTGAGAAAACTTCCTCCTACTCCTTGGAGTCAGAAATTATTATTTGCCAACTCATAAATGAACACAAACCCTCCCCAAATTTCAAAAGCCCAGAACTCAGCAAGGTTCTCTCCTTGTCAAAATATATTCATCTGTTCTCTCTTCAAAAGGCGTTGAGAGGCTTAATGGGCATTTTTGGGCTCTGTTCCTCCACATACAATTATCTTTAATAATAATAATGCTTGAATGGAAACATAATGCGTTAGCCTGGAACACTAGAGTGGGTGTTTAATTGGCCCTGCCATTCTCAACACCTGAGATAAAAATAAGACTGCTTAAGAGGGCCCTTTCCAGCTGGGCACTGGGAGAAGTTGGTGTGCTGCCAACTCCTAAACAGCATTATGTGCCTATCTGTCAATCCTTAAATTAGCCCATTTTAAGCCCTTAGCTTCCTGAACTGATTCATTTCATAGAGGGCTATTATTTTAGGCCAATTCTATTTTTTGTGGTGGCCTGACAGCTCTGAAATGTTTTTCCTTCTGAAAAAGCCTGGCACATTTTTGTTTTTCTTTGGCACAGATGTGCCCTTAATGTAATGTCTGCAGCTGGCAGGAAAACTTTAGAACAGTGGTTTTCAAAGTATGGGTTCTCAAAGTAGGATTGCAGGAACCTTGGGTGTTCCTGAGATGCTTTCTTTTTCTGACTCCATGTGTGTCTGTGACTGGTTTTCTTCATAGAACACATCCCTAACAACATAGCGGCAGACTGAATGCAGAACCCTATCTGAGAATCCAGCTGTCCTTTGTTAAGGCAGACATTAAAGCGATTTGTAAAAATGTTACACAATGCCACTCTTCTCACTGAATATTCTTTTGTTTGGGAAAATAAAGTTATTTTCCATCAAAATATTTTTGGGGTCATATGTATTGCCATGTACCATATTTGTTAAGTAATTAATTAATAAATATTTTTACAGTTCTGTTTTAATTTATAATACGGTACATAGAAATAGATATGACTCGCAAGAACAAAAACTCTTTGGAAGTCCTGTTGGGACTTCAACATGATGCTAAGGTGATACTCAGTGATACTGAGGTACAGCCCTTCAGCAGAGAGGCAGGAGTCCCTGTGTCCTTTCTTGGCTCCTGCCTCCAACCTTCTGGGCGCTACAACTTTCTCTCTTCTGCTCGATATGCCCGGAGCACAGGGACATTTAGAACAGGTATCAGAGAGACTATGAAAAGACGTGTACCCAACTTAAAGTAAGTATAACATTTTTCAGCATAGTGGCTACGAGCTCAGATTTTGGTCAAAATCCTATCTTTGCAATTTATTAGCTAATTGACTGTGAACATGTTACTTAATTTCTCTGAGACTAGTTATTTCTTTATGTATAAAATTGGGATGCCTATTTCAAAAGGTTTTTATGAGAATTAAAGGGAATGATGCAAATGCAAAGTGCCTGGCACATAGTGGGTGCTCAGCAGATGATAGTTACTGTCATTATTATTCCACATAGCATCTTAGGAGGTGACATGTAAATACCAGCAAGTTGTGGTCCCCCAGAGCCCTTCCTTTAGACTCTTCTTAGCAACTGCCACCCTCTACATGTGCGTGCACTTGTGTATTTGCACAAGCATGTACACACACAAATTTACTGGACAGATATTCACTGAACACCTACCATGGGACAGGCACTATTGGGAGTGAGAATAACACAGTGAGCATGGTCCCTCACCTCAAGGAGCTTTTCTGTCAAGCTGGGAGCCAGAGGCGTCAACAGGCAATTGCAGCATGGTGTTAGGACAGAGGTAAGATAGATGACTACGGGAAGCTGGGAAGGGCACCTACCCAAGCCGGGAACAGCTCTCCAAGAAAGATTTGTCAGCCATGTTCTCTCCCCTCAAAGAGCAGAAGACCTTCTAGTTTCTCTATAAGATTACAGGCCACTGGGGGCAGAAGTGCTTCACTGTGGACATCACGTCAGGAAGAAAAATGTCCTCTGGATATACAAGTCAGCCCAGTCCATACCAGGCATTCTTATCTGTGGTTATCCTTTGATAAGAATCATCTCCAAGCTCCCCAGGCTTTTTCCTTAAAGACTATGCATCAAGGGTAAGTAGGCCAATTCAAAAATGAGCAAAGGACTTGAATCGGCATGTCTCCAAAGAAGATGTACACATGACCAGTAAGCACATGGCAAGATGCTCATCATTAGTCTTTAGGGAAATGCAAGTCAAAACCACAATGAGATACCACTACACACCCAATAGGATGGCTATAAGCAAAAACACAGAAAATAACAAGTGTTAGTGAAGATGTGAAGAAATTGGAACTCTTGTGCATTGCTGGTGGAAATGTAAAAAAATGATGCAGCCATGGTGTAAAAAGTTTTGATGGTTTCTCAAAAGGTTAAACATGGAACGACTATGTGACCCAACATTTCCACTCCTGTGTATAAAGTGGGCCCTCTATATCTGTTGGCTCCACATCTGCAAATTCAACTAACCATGGATCACAACCGTGGTATTCACAGGATGCAGAACCCTCAGATATGGAAGGCTGAATTTTCCTATCCGTGGGTTTCATGGGGCTGACGACAGAACTTGAACATCTGTGGATTTTTGTATTCATTGTGAGGCCTGGAATTAATCCTTTGCTGATTCCGAGGGACAACTATATATCCAAAAGCAAGGAATAAAATACATATCTGTACCCCAATATTCATAGTAGCATTACTCACAACAGCCAAAAGGTGGAAACAACTCAAGTGTCCATCAGCAGATGAATGAGTAAACAAAATGAGATATGTATATCCATACAATGAAATATTATTCAGTTATAAAAGGAATGACATTTTGATATATACTGCAACATGAGTGGACCTTAGAAACAATATGCAAAAGGAAATAAGCCAGATGTCAAAGGACAAATCTTGTAATTCCAGTTATATGAGGTAGCCATATGAGAAAGTAAAATAGAGGCTACCAGAGGCTGAAAGGAAGAGGAAATGAGGAGCCAGTATTTAATGGGCACAGAGCTTTTGTTGGGGATGATGAAAACATTTTGGCATGAGATGGTGGTAACGACTACACAACACAGTAAATGCATTGAATGTATTCACTTAATGTATTCATTCAAATTGTAGACTTCTGAATGGTTAAAATGATAATATTATGTTACATATATTTTTTGCCACGAATAAAAACAAAAAGGTAGGCAGAGAACATGACTGTTATGAGCACAAGCTTTGAAAGCAAAGACATCTGCATTCGAGTCTCAGCTCTGCTATTTAATAAGCTGTGTGGTTTCATCACTCCACACCTGAATTGCCCCCTCAGCAAGATGGAAAGAATAACTGCAGCTTACCTCCTAAGGTTGTTGTGGGGTTTAAAGATGATGTATGACCAGCGCTTTGCACTGTGCCTGGAGCACAGTAGAGCTCAATAGCCGTTAGCTTATATCATTATCTGCCCACAGCCTCCAGGATGCACCTTTCAAAATGTGAATCAGATCATGTTCCCCCAACCCCCATCCCCTCTGCTGAAGGTCCTCTACAGTTCCTCTTTGCCCTTAAAAGAGGAGGTAAGATACCTGTACTAGCAAGGAAATCCGAGCTAGAAGAGAAGGTAATTCCAATAGAGATGTGCTTCACTTCCCTATTGAAGATTCTACAGGAAGAGAGACTCCTGAGCAGCAGGCAAACCAGAAGAATAAACTGGAATCAAGGTTTAAAAACTAGGTTCAGTCTACTGTGGCCTTCGACAACAGGGCTGCTCAATGGCTCCAAGGACAGCAGGAAATATATTCGATTAAGTTTCCCTCAGCCTGATTTCCCAAGTGATCTATGAACCTGTTATGAGACAATGAGAAACCGAGGAGCTTTCTTATGTTCAGGGCTCACAGTTACAGCTATGAGCTATCTATGAGCTGTCTTCTGTTCAGGGCTCATTTGTTTTGCCCAAAGAATGTATTTAACTCATCTTCAATTTCTTCATATTTGTCTCTAAAAAACAAAACAAAAAACTTTTGGCTGCAAATCTGGGGATGAATAGGCAATGTTTGTGTATGCCCTGCTCTTCTGATGTGACCCCTGACTACTTCTCCATCTTCATTTTGCATCTCTCTCCCTGTTACTCTGCATCACAATGTTGTTGGTCTCTTTTTAATTCTTCAAATGCACCAGGCTCTTTCTGGCCATGGGGCCTTCTCTCAGCAATATTCTTCCCTTCCACCTTTGCCTGGTTAAGGCCTATTCATTCTCAGATCTCAGCTTAAGCATTACTCCCTGATGGAAGGCTTCCTTCCCTGATCCCCTGGCCTTAACCAGATCACATAGTCATGTGTTGTTTCCTCTCACAGCACTGATCTCAGTGCATTATTACATTCATATAATGCTTGACTGAAGTCTGTCTTCCCCAGAGGAGTGTAAGCTCCGTGAGGACAGAAATCATGCGTCATTTTGTTCAGCACTGCCCATGACAGTGCCTCATATATAATAGCTGCTCAATAAAAATGAGTTCAGTGGCACAGTGAGTGTACAAATGTGCTTGCTTAACAATTTATGCTCTCAGCCTAGGCCACTTCCACTCTGTACCAGAGAAACCCAAGCTCATATTCACTGCTGCATTTCCTCTTACTTCCCTGCCTGTCTGAAATGCTTGTTTTCCTTCCTCTGCCTAGTGGCTTCAGACTTGCAGGACCTGGCTCAGAAAATATTGCCTATTAAATGAACCAGCAAAACCATCCCCAATCTTCTAGGCTTAGGCTCTCCCTGACTAACCCTTCTTTCTCCCAATTCAACTTACGTGCTACTGTATATTATTGAAGATTGTCTTTGAATAAATAGGTCTTGTTTCCTCTGAGAAGAGAAGGAGGCCTATTCCATATACACAGGGTCATGGCTAAGTGTCTGACTTTGAACTTGGGCTCAAATTCTGGCTTTGTTACTTAGTAGTTGTGCAGCCTTGAGACATCACTTCCCTGCTCTGGGTCTCAGACACCTCATTTGTAATATTAGAGTGTTGGACAACATGACCTTTTAAGTTATTTCCCACTTTAAAGATTCTAGAAGCTTTATGAGATGCTAGACAAATGGTGCTACTTGAATGCTGTGGAGTGTTTTTGTTAAAACAGCTCTATGGAATATCATTTATATATACAAATTGTTTCTATTTAAGGAGTACAACCTGATCGATGTTTTGGTATGTATATATACGCACTGTGAAATGATCGCCAAGATCAAGCTAATTAACATATCCATCACTTCTACATGGTTACCATGTAGGTATGTGTATGTGTATGTGTATGTGTATGTGTATGTGTATGTGTGGTAAGATTTAGGAGCTATGCTCTTAGCAAATTACAATGGTATTGTTAACTATTATCATCTTGCTGCTCATTAGATCTCGAGAAATAGTTCATGCTGCATAACTGAAAGTTTGTACCCTTTGACTAACGTCCCCCCATTTTCTCCACTCCCCAGCCTCTGGCAACCACCATCCTACCCTCTGCTTTGCTGTGGAGTCTTAACATGCTGTTCTACCAGAAAGGGAAAAGTGGGGAAAGACAGACCCAGTCCAATGGACCACCAAAATCGAGGGAAAATAAGGCTATCCTAAAATAAATAATATACATGAAATAAAAGGTGGTTATTTCTAGAAGGGCTTACAGGTGACTTTCATATTTTCTACATTTTCTGAGGTTGGCTTGCCACTCAGTGGTTTCTTGCCGTTCCTTCTTACACTTATTAAAATCAAATCCCAAACCCAATCTTATTGCCTATTTTTTCATTCTGTACACATTTTGGGTCTGTTTGTAGTCTAACAAGGAGATATGTAAACAGCAATGCCCTGAGCTCCCATTGCAGGCCAGACCCTGTGTGGGTTTTGGAAGAGTGGAAATGAGAGAGCAGCATACTTCCCCAGGGCAGAAATGACCGAACTGCTCCATCCAGGACAAAGGTTTTATACTTGTTCTGATACAACATGTCCAGATGCTGCTGCCTGACTGCTGAATGGACATCTCTCCACACAGGACTGAGGCATTTGCCTTTTTATTTTTAAGTGGGGGTGTTTTTCCCTGTTTCTGAATTTGGTCTTCTTTTCCCCTGCTCCGCTTCCCTCTGTGGTGGGCTTTCTTCTTTTCTCTTCCTTTTTTCTTTATCTCTTTTATTTTTCAGTCCCAACAAAGCAAAGAACAGTCAAAAGAAATGATTTCCCATTGGCTTTACAGACCTGGCCTAGCCCCAATAACATTATTCCCCACCGCTGAGGAACTGGAAGTCTGAAGTGAACTTGAACTCCTATATTGTGCTACTTGCTTTCCATGAAGAGCATGAATAAAAATAAGCTGCTATTGTTGAGGTAAACCAGCTTCCAGCATACCATGGGTGCCCATTAAGTGTTAAATAATAATGTTTGGTGATGTAGTTAGCTTGATTTATACTCATTATTATTATTTTTGCTTTCTTTCTAATCCATAGAGTTGGATCATGTGGGTTGGGCCAGCCCATTGTTAGGGGAAATTAGTGAAGGGCTGCACACATTTCTCTCCACCTAGCACACCACAATGACAATTTACCTGTCAGCCTTCCTGACACTAATCTTTGCCTGTGGCTCTTTCTGGTCTGACTTTCTAAATCCCCTTGTAGTTATTTAAATCTTTGAAGGCTGGTTCTTTAGGGAGATTGAGAAATGATGGTCATGGGCAATATATTATTTCAGGGGTGGAAAAAAACAGCCTTTTCAGAGCTTTCTCTCACTTCCACCAGAGCTTGAACTATATTGTGCTTCTCCCAGGTATCAGCAAATATGTGGGTGGTTGCATGGAGGCCGCTTTATAGAGTGTGGGTAATTGCTTGGTCACGCCTATCAATCAGCCAAGGGCTCTACTTGAATTTCTCTGATTAGCTACAGACATTTTGGGGGAACAATCAACTTGTGACCAAGTTTTCAAGACACACACTTTCTCTAGAAGCTTATCTCCACATCTTAAAACATAACAATTAGCAAAGGACCTATTTGATGGTTTTCCTCTGCTTAAATTGTCTAACTGTGAGACTAAAAGGAGAAAGCAAAATCTTTATGCCTTAAAAAAAAAAAAAGCTTTTGAGTAGATGAGTTGGATTTGGTGCCTTCCATTGAGTGAGCTCTCTCTGAGCCTCTGACTCCACAGTGCATGGATTTCAGAATGCTTCCCCTCTCCCCTGCTTGGTACAGCTATACCACAGTGTTGGCAACAGGCTTCTGCAGTCAATTCATTGGGCTGTCATTGAATCCAGATGAGACCAAACATGAACTCTTCCAGGACAAAGACTGGGCCCCATCTTATCTCTTTCCTCTCCCCACATCACACCATAGGCTGACTGTCCAGCTCACAAGGGAAGACAAGTATCAGGACTGGTAGACTGGATTTTACAGATCCTAAATTAGAGCATATCAGTCCAAGTGGCATAGGTTTGTGGACAAGGACCGTAAGTCTGTGGGCAAGAAGAAATTAGAACATATCAGGCTGAAGGACATAAATATGTAAGGAAGGACCAATGAGATGATATAAAACAAGGATCAGCATGGAAATTCTAAGCCCTTGGGATCACCATATGCTCAGGCCAGTGACCTCCTAGTATTGTGAATGCTCTGGTATCTTGAGAACTGATATGAATCTATCAAATCAACATTTATATATAAAATCATGGATCAGGAGACAGAAGAACCTGCCACGTGAGTTTTGGGGTCAGCTAGATCCAGATTCACATGCTGGATCTGTTGCTTACTAAATGGGTAACCCTGGACAGGGGATAACCTCAGAGCCTCTCAACTGTAAATGATGGTCACAACTTACTTTAGAATTATTGTGAGGATCAAATGAGATGATGTGGGTAATGCATGTAAAATAGTGTCTAACTCACAGAAAGAGCTAAGTAAATATAAGCTATTATGCACACTATTCAATCGTATTATCTTTTTTTAAAAAATCAAACAATCTGTGTCCACACAAGTGCTTCTGGTGAGATAAGTAGAGAGAAAAGTAGAAAAAGCATTGCCTAACCAAAAGCTAACAGACTCCCAGGAGTCGAGGTATCAGGTCAGTGCACAAAAGAGAGTTACATTTTGAGACCAGGAAGGTACAGGAGTCTATGTTTGATCTTACCCTTTTTCTCAGGCTGTTCCCAACAATTCCCATCCAGCCATGCCATGTGGGCTCTTCTGATATCCGTCTTGATATTGCGGATTAGAGAAGTGCTGGCCCACGCTAACAGTTATGTCACTCTTGTTGACACCATTCAGGGAAATTAATTTTGAAACTGGTGGCCTTTTTTCAGACTTCACATGTAAGTGAGATATTTCTATAATGCCTACATAGATCAAAACATCACACTGTAACCTGCAAATATACATGATTATTATTTGTCAATTAAAAATAAATAAGAAAAAGAATTGAAGCTGGTGGCCTAATGTACTGAAAATGCCTGCAAGTGAGGGAGATTTTCAGGGTGTGACCAATATTAGTTTAGCCCCAAGACAAACTTGTGGTTGAATAAAAATTCACTTTTAACTTACTAAAAGAGGATATTTACCAATAGTTAATCTAATATTGTCATTACATTTAAATTAATATACAACTCATTTTTGCTAGTCATCTTAAGGCTATCATTTGAAACACAGAAAAATGCAAAAAGGAAGTTGTTTATAGCAAAGCTCATGCCCATGCCAGACACTTTTGGATTGTTAGGCTGTCAATGTTTTAAATCCAAAAAGCTTGACATTCTAGTCTTAAACTTAAACTTAGGCTCAGATTCTGGGCTTAGAACTTCCACTTCTATGTTTCCTATGCTTTCTGACACCCGCTTTTATCTTTCTCTTACCTCTATTTTAGCCTTGCACTTTCATGTCCTGCTTCCAAACTTCTGAAAGTCAGTGTTTCCCATCTCTGTATTTAGGTGTTCTCCAGCATAAAATAAGATCATTTGGCTGGGAGGGACCTGAGAGCCAGCTCCGTGCTGGCACTCAGACATGAAGCCTGGGCTTCAGAGACTAAGTTTGTTTTTGCTTGGCCTCTAGGGGCAGAAAGAAAGAGGGAAAAGATCCAGTATCCAAACATTCCAGAATGGATAGTTGGATACTAAAGGTGTCCTTGAAGGAAAATACAATAAAATCAAAAGAAGTATAGGCATCTGAAGGCTTAAGGTGCATCAGCTTCAACATTTGAAAGGCCACTGTAGTTGTGTTGAAGTGTGTTAACTTTTAAAATCATCACCTAACCTTTCAGGGCTTTGTCATGAGAGCATTTAATACAAATTCGTATTTCAGTTGCATAACCAGAGTCCACTTCTCAGATATTTCTGGCCCAAGTCAAATAGTCACAGCACTATTTGAGAGTTTAGGTTTGCTGGATAGCTGAATCTAAGGAGATCTTCATTAAAGTCAATGGTGACTCGATTCGTGCCTATTGAGGTGCCTAACTAGTGCTCTTCCATCTTTTCTACGTAGTCTGTGCTGGTAGCATGTCCGAGGAAGGGAAAGGTAGTACATAAAATAACAGTAGCTCTGGGGCCCAATACTACTTATTATTAGTTAGTGCAAAGTGCAGAGTGATGTAAAGAGTTAAATGACTGATCGTGAGCTGAAATTCTAAAACCATCTCTTGCCCAACAGGGGAGAAGACTTTTCTGGAGTTTCCTTCTTTCTTTCTTCTTCCTTATTAGAATAGCCCTTTGGACCCAGGAGGATTGCACTAGTGATGGTATCGTTCCTTTGTTGGAAACTAGGCGTTGTTTGGTAATGAAATGGCTGCTTGAGATTGACAGGGCCCCATGTACTGATAAGAAGGTTTAACTAGCTTCTGCCCCTTTCACCCAATATTTGTCAATTACACCTCAATAAAACAGGAAAACAACTACTGAGGTAAACACTGGAAAACTACTCTACGTAATCTCTTAAGATTTGGAATCCCCAAATCTTAAGAGATATCACCTTTGTGATATCAATTGTAGTCTAACCTACATCCTGGATAGCAGAGGTTCTTAATCTGAGTTTAAGGAGGTCTATAAATCCCTTGAAATTACATGGAGCCTTTTGTGGGTAGGTATACATCTGCTTCTTTCCTGGGAGAACACATAGCTTTCATTGGATTTCCAAAAGGGTCTGTGGCCTCAAACGGACTAACAGTAATTTCTCTGTCTGCAGAAATTTGAACTAACCTGTCATGTTTCCTTTCTGTTTCAATCACTTTGCATTAATCCAGGATGAATGCTACATAAACCATTTCTTTAGTTCTCACAAACTCCTTGTTTCTGAGAGCATCTCTCCTTCCACCTCCCCTGTTTGTGTTCTTCTCCTGACAGAGGCCTGGAGCAGTCAAGGTCTACTCCTTTGCTGCTTTTGATCCTTGCTTGTGTGCTCTGCTCTCCATGCCCAGACACCAACTCTGGCCCTCTCCTGCCGTTCTGGTGCTGCTGGAGTTGAAGACTCAAGATCAGCCTCTGGCAGGTAGAAGTGAGACTTGGGGAGACCTGTCATGATGGCAAGCTTCCTTTTGACTCACACTCAATAAAGAGAAGATGAGGGCCTTTTCCTTTCCTTCTGTGCATCTCACCATTCCATGGGAAACAGTGAGGTTGGCTTCCTGCCTGTGCCTAAATGCTTCTGCTGGCCCATCTGCTCAAACTCCTGTCTGTCCTAAGTTCACTCAGTATATAAGGGAAAGGAATATGATCTTTCTTCTTCTGTAATTACCAGCCCCTATAGCTTACACCTGCTGCCCAGAGCAACTGATGATGCCTGCCACAGCCACTCTGTTTTTAAATAGCTGCTTTAGGTCCCAAAGGGCGGGTGGGTGGCTTTTCTAGGGAGGATAAGTGATCAGTATTTAATATTTTTATTTTTAGAGAGACAAGGTCTCACTCTGTTGCCCAGGCTGTTGGAGTGCAGTGGCACAATCATAGCTCACTGCAGCCTCAACATCTTGGGCTCAGTAATAGTCATTTTTAAAAACTACTACAAGTAATGGCTACCATATATTGAGTGCTTACTATGTGCCAGGTACTGTGTTGAGATCTTTACATGAATCCTTTCCTAGAATCCCCATAACAACATTATGAAGTGTAGACTGCCTTTGCAGCCCGAACAGCTGGTGTTCCGAGTTGACGAGTACAATGGCTGAGATTCAAACCCAAACTCCAAAACTAATGGTTCTATTCTCTACACTCCTCATTGCTCTCCCTGTGAATCTAAAGTCTAAATGTGCTTCCAGAAATAAAATGGCAGCTGCTCCCTCTGTGGCTAAAATCAGTATCTAATGCTCCTCTGCTAATGGATTTGTTGCCATCAGCCTCCACTTTCTGAGCTGATGCTGAAGTCTTATCTGTGGTTACTTTGCTCATTTCCATTTAAATTCTTTTTCCAGAGTCAATACTGATAGTCACAAAGGTTTCCACTACTAGATCTCGAGAGAGTGACTCATCCAAACACAATTATTATGCCATCCTATTTGCCCATCATAATTAGCTATGCATTTTAAACCTCCAGAATGCCTGTTTCAGTAGTTAATAGCAATGGAAAAATAAATTAAGACATATATGCCAGTGTGTATGTGTGGTCATTACTGCTCTATTATGTGCATCAGCTCTATTGTCCACCTCAGAGCTGTAATCGCAGACAAGCTTCCCCTTCTCCCCAGCACACTCCAGCAGCCGCCTGCTCCTGCTGTTCAGCCAGTGTGTGCTTAGTGAATGCAAATTAATATTAATATCAATCAGCCTAAGCCCAATCAGCCTCTCCTAAGTAGGGAAGTGAATCTGCATAAAATCAAATGAGATAATGTATGTGAAAGTACGCTGAAAATAATAAAGCACTATACAAATCAAGGTATTTTTATAATAAAATCATAATGTATTATAAAATCAAATATGAATTATTTCTTAAAATGGTCTGCTATTTTAGATTAGCTGCACCATTAGCAAGTGCTCAATAAATATTTGTTCAATTGTATTGTTGAATTGAGATAATCAAGAGTTGACTGTTCATGAAAACAATTCCATGAAAGATTTAACTAACTACAATAGGTTAGACAGCATATAAAAAATGAAATTTAAAATAAGAATGACTTCAAATACAAAAGAAAATAATTTATGTTTTCATCTGAGGATAGAAGACTCTCTTGAAATTGCCTCCTTTTTAAGACAAGGTGATTACAGTTTACCTTGTTGTAAAAAAATCTTTCACCAGTTACTATACAACAAGATCTTCACTGCATTTAAATTTGAAGTAAACTATGCAATTCTAATTAAGCAATTTTTATTGCTATCCAAGATGAAAAGGATGTCAACTGATGTCAAAATACTTTGGTGTTGTAAGCCTAGTTTGTGATGAAGTTTTTTGATGTCTCATCAATTTCTGTAATCCTCCATCATTTACTAATCTATAATTTTGAAACATGCTTAAAGAGAATTCTGGTTTCTCCCAACACATACTGTTTGTAGCAATGTTGATTTTGATTTATTTAAATACAACCAGTTACTTTCACAGCTAAAATAGCATCCATGAGAAATAAAGTGTAAATACATTATTCAGGCACCAATTTTCTTTGTCTTATGGTGTGTTTGCCCACCTTTTAAAAGGAAGACTGAAGATACCTGGATAATTGACTGAAATTCATCAGTGGGTAAACAGAACCTTGTGCCTGGCATTTGGAAAAATTGAGTAGCTTGGTCTGTAGATGAGTCTTAAGAATTTGATTCATATGTGAATTCTGAAATTTCTGTAGATCTTATTACTTGGAAGCTGCAAATGAAACCTGCTAACATTTGGAACGTTTAAGTTAGGCTTAAAGAAGCGAGCTAGGCAGCCTAGTGGAAAATGGTAACAACAGAAATAGATGAAAATTGCAAAACCCTTCCTGAGGCTTTATTTACTAAGCGGATAAACCAGTAGCTTACCAAACTTATGAACAAAGGAAATCCCAAGAGCAATTTCATGAGCTTCTGGAAATCAATTTTCTAATAATACATTTAAGATGAATCTTGAGAAATAATGACCATGGGGAATTAATATTATACCTTCTTTGTAAGATTAAGCATGCATTTTCTATACATTTCTTTGATATTAATGTACAAATAGTGTCAAACAGAAAATTTAATGCTAAGCTAAGGATCCTATTCTTTCCCAACACAGCTAGATAATCACATTAGTACATGAGTATAACCAAAGGCTTTAAAATAATTATATGTTTCCAGTGCTACCTTGAATTACACCATTTTCATTTACAATGGATCGTTGAAAGAACTAATGTAACTCAACTATGGACACACACACACACACACACACACATCCCAAACCAAATATCATTTGTGTCCCTGATTTGCAAATTAATGCCAAATATAATGTTAATTTTAAAATGAGTTTCCTACCAAGTCACAAAGAAAAGAAATGTGGAAAGTTTAAAATCTTGTCACCCCTCCCAATTCCCCCAAGTTCTGGTATTGCCTGGTATGAAGAAGACATTTTATTTCTCTTTCTTATGCCAATTTATATTGCTTCAACCTTAGTAGACTACCAGAATTATTATTGCAACCAGATTATGTTTCTGTTCCCTAAAGCATATGACACTTGCTTTACATATGAAAGACTGTGGCCTGCCTAAACCTGCAACCTAGAAGGAGCAAGTAGGTCAACGAGAGGCTGTCATAGATCCCTTGTCTGGGTATGGTGGTCTCTCTGCTATTTGACAAGTGTATGGAGAACACTTTTCTACATTATGCTTCCACAAGCTTTTGATTATTCAAACCCCTCTCTTCTAAAACACTCTCTTCTCCTGGCTTTAAGGACATACTCCTGTTTCTCTGCCCCTTTTTTGTCTTCCTACTTCAACTTGTGTGTGGATGGTCCTTGAGGTTCACTCCTTGAACATCTATCTGTTCATCTCTTTACATTCTGTTTCAAAGTTTTCACCCACTCTTATGGTTCCAACTATCACCTCTTTAAAGAGGACTTCTTTAAACTCTATCTCCAGCCCTGACTTCTGGTGTCAATGTCACTTTTCTGTCTTCAGATGCCTAGTACATGATGCAACTCAAATATCCAGCCGTTATCTCTAGGCAAGTTGACGTGCCTAAAACTGGATGCATCTTGTTCCCAGACTACTCTCTTCTGCCCAATCCTGGCTCAACTTCCATATTTCTGTCAAGGTTTGCGCTGTTCTCCTGATCTTGACATCTTGATTAAAACTCTTAAGAAAGAGCCTTATCATTTATTGAGAACTTACTTTGTATCAGAAACTATACATTATCTCATTCAATCTTTGTTTTTCTTTCCAACTTTTATTTTAGGTTCATTTAATCTTTATAACAGTTCTACGAGATAGAAATTCCAATTATTTTACAGAAGAGGACACTGAGGTTCAGAGAAACTGTCAGTGATAATTCCAGATCCATGTAAAACCAAAGCCTGAGCACTTAACTATACTGCAGGGGTCAAAAACTCAACTGCTTACAAGATTCCAGACAGGTAGTGTAAATATGTGAAGAACAAATTAAAAGAAAAATAACAGTGCAATCTGTCCCTGTTGAGGAAACAACAGGAATATTGGGTTCTGTAGTGCACCACTCAGCTCCAGCCATGAGAGAAACCCTTCTTGCCAGATAGTGTACCTTTTAAAGAAAAGACATACCTAGACTTTCATGGAAGATTTTCCCATTTTTAAATGTAGACAACCTACCAAATTTTCTACCTTGGTTTCATTTCCATTTTATCATAAAGCATTTCAAACATATGCGGAAAAGTTGAAAGACTTTGATATTGACCACTCATATACTCATCACCTAGATTCTACTGTTAACATTTTGCTGTTCTTGCTTTACCGCATATCCATCCCTTAATCCATCTTTTAGATGTATTTCAAAGTCAGTTGCAGACATCAGGATCCTCCCCACTAAACAATTCACCACATGTATCATTTAAGTATATTTGTTCACAGTATTTTGTTCTTGTTACTGAGGTAAATTTCACAAACAATATAATTCAAAAATATTAAATATACCATTTGACGCATTTTGACAAATGTATGCACATGTATAACCCAAATGCTTATCAAGATGTAAAAACATTTCCACTACTTTTTGAGGAATGTTTTTGTGCCCCTTTCCAGTCAAATCCTACCTCTCTCCATCCAGAGTAACCACTGATCTGATCTGATTTTTTTCCACCATAGATTAATTTTTATGTTCTAGAATTTTGCATACATAAAATTGGACAGCATGTACTCATTTGTGTTAGGTTTCTTTCACTCAGCAAAATGCTGTGGACAATCATCCATGTTACTGGGCAAACTATCAAATTTTAAAAAATATTGAATAAACCAAAAATTAAAACCCACATTTGCAATCCATGAGATGTCAGGATGTACCCACTGTACTGGATTTGAATGCCTGTTCTCTCTCCTCATACCCAAATGCTATAAAATTCACGTTCCTTGGAAACATCTTATCTCTCTTCCATTCACATTGCTACAATTCTCCCATCATTCTGTGATATTTGTGTTCTAGCAGGGCATTTGACAAAGGTTTGTTTGACATCCTAGAGGACAAGATCATTATATAAGGGCTGCATGGTGTTTTAGTTAGCTACACCTACCACTGGTAGGGTGGCTGTAACCAGAGTGTAGATTATTGGTGTTGATACCAGGTTATTGCTGACAACCTGGAGGGGCCTCTCTATGGAAATACAAAAGAGCTCTCTTCTTCATCTTGCACTGTTCAACTTTTTTTTCGCATGACTTAGATGAAAATAGTCATCAAGTTTGTAAATGAAACAAAGATAGTGGAGAAAGTAAATATAGGGGATGACAGAACTAAGTTTCAAAATCTTGATACGCTAAAAGGACAAGTCAAAACCAAGAAGATGAAATTGCAAGGATAAAGTGAAAGAACTGAATTTGGGTTTTAAAAAAAGTCAATTGTCAAACTACATCATGAGGAATATTTGTCCTGACGGCACTCCAAGTGGAAAATATCTCAAGTATTGTATGAGTCACCAGTATTTCGATAAGAACGAAAACAAATAGACTGAAGAAAAACTAATAACGCGGTCATAGCCCACATTAATAGAAGTGTACAAGGAAATAGCTCTAATTTAATACAGTGGTTAGAGGTATGGGTCTTAGAAAATACTGTTTTGCTACATTAAGTTAAATATGCCTATTAGACCTCCAGCTAGAGATGTGGAGTAGGTGGTTGGCTGTAAGAAATGGTCCAGCTAGAGATACAAATTTAGGTCTTGTCAGCAAATAGATGGTATTTAGAGTCAAGGGACTAGATGAAATCAGAATAACAGTGAGTGTAGATAAAACAGAGAAGAGGTATATGAGTCTGCTGGGTCTGCCATAATAAAATCCCACAGACTTGGGGGCTTAGACAACAGAAATTCATGTTCTGACAGTTCTTGAGGGTGGAAGTCCAAGATCAAGGTGTTGACAGAGTTGGTTTCTTCTGAGACCACTCTCCTTGCCTTGCAGATACCCACTTTCTCTCTGTGTCCTCACATGGTCCTTCCTCTGTTCATGTGACCCTGGTGTCCCGCTGTGCACCCACATTTCCTCTTCTTATAAGGACACCAGTCAGATTGGATTAGGGCCTGCTCTAAAGGCCTCATTTTAACATAATCACCTCTTTAACAGCCCTGTGTATAAATACAATCACATTCGGAGGTACTTGGAGTTAGGGTTTCAACATATGAATTTGGCAGAACACAATTCAGCCCATAATAGTGTCCAAGAATTGAGACTTGGTCCCCCAAAATTTAGAAATCAGGCAAAGGGAAAAGAGATGTCAGCAAAAAGGACAGAAGTGGCCAAGTAGAAGAGAAGCCAGGAGAACATGCAGTTTTGGGGGCCTAAAGAAGAAAAAAGTTTCAGAAGTGGGGAGTAATCAATCATGCCAAATACTGCTGAGAGATAAAGAAAGATAAGAACTGAGAATGACCAAAGGATTTGGCAAAGATAGAGGTCACTGTGAGCCTTGACAATAGCCATTTCAGTTGACTGGTGGAACTGGGAGCCTGAGACAAAAGGAAGTGTGGTGAGGAAGTGAAGACAGCAACTAGAGGCAACTATTCTGAAAAGTTTTTCTGTGAATAGGGAGAAACTGATGAGAGGCAAGAAATATGAAAATTGCAGAAGCAAAGTTTTTAAAAGGGGTGAGATGGTATGGGATCTATTCTTTGGGGTAAAAGAAAATATATTACCTATTGCAACAAGAAGGAAGGCAGATTAGGTGTATCTGGGTTGGTGGAACTGGTGTTGAAAGGATGAGGTAGTTCCGCTCTGATGGCTGATCTCGTTGCAATTGTATCTTTTTTCCTGCTGTAACTTCTGCCTCATACTCCCCCTCTCTAACCAAATCTTTTCTACCCATCCAGGCTCAGCCTCTTTGCTTTGGAAAAAGTGCTACACCTGGAGCCAGAAAACCTGGTTTAAAGTCCTAGCTCTTCTAATTATAAGCTGCATGACTTCAAATAAGTCACTCACCTTCTCTGGCACCCATTTTTTCATCCATACACTTGGAACACAAATCTCTCTACTTACAATCTATTATATATACATTATTTTAAAACGCAAAGATAAAAATGAAATATGTTCTAGTAAAGCCTACCTCCTCCAAGAAGCTTCTGTGTCCACGTTAGTCTTTTCAGAACCCCTTTGGGTTTTTACTACTCATCTGCTGTCTGACACTGTCACCTAATTGTTCTCAAGTGTATCCCTATTGTCTCAATCACTCAATTATACATTTTTGAAGAGCAGGAAATGACTTTTCCAAGTATTGTGTTGGGGGAGTGGGTGGGAAGAGGAATGGACTAATTTTTTTAGCATCTGGTACTTGCTAGGGGATTGAGGTACATTATCTAATTTGGTTCTTTCAACAATCTGGAGAAATAGATATTATTTTACGGGTGAATAAACTGAAGTCTGGAGAGATTCAGCAGCCTCCCCAAAGTCACACAGCTAATATATGGTGGAACCATAATTTGAATTCTAAACTCCAAACTGACTATGCCCTCTTTTCACTACTGCATCCCATGCACTCTGATGCCAGGAAATTTTGGCTGCATTTGCATTTCTTGCCAAGGCTTTAATTACTGAGAGGAAATGACACTTTGATTAGTTCATGTTTTTGTAGTTATAATGTCAAACAAACAGCTTCTGCTTTTCTCAGAAATTTATGATAGTACTGGTTCATGTTCAACCCTCTGAAAATTGGTTATCTTGCTACCAAGAAGACTTTTTAAATTTTTTTAATTATTTATTTATTTATTTATTTATTTTGAGATGGAGTTTTGCCCTTGTTGCCCAAGCTGGAGTGCAGTAGTGCAATATCAGCTCACTGCAACCTCTGCTTCCCGGGTTCAAGCGATTCTCCTGCCCCAGCCTCCCAAGTAGCTGGGATTGCAAGCATGCACCACCACGCCTGGCTAATTTTGTACTTTTAGTAGAGATGGGGTTTCACTATGTTGGACAGGCTGGTCTCAAACTCCTGACCTCAGGTGATCCACCCGCCTTGGCCTCCCAAAATGCTGGCATTACAGGCGTGAGCCACCATGCCTGGCCTAATAAGACTATTTTTATTTCATTTGCTTTTCTTGTACCAGCATCATAAGAAAATCAGAAATGATGATGAATCATAAACTGTTGACACTCAAAAGGGCCTCAGAGACCATCTATCCCAAGCCCTTTTTATAGATGAGGAGATTGGGGCTCAGAGTGGGCAATTGGTTGACCTGTTGAAGATCATACAGTGGAAAGTGGCAGAGCCAATATTGCCTCTTCTTCCCTCTCCGTCTGCCTTTCAGTCTACTCACTCCATTTTTCAAGCTAGCCCTTCATCCCTAAAGCAGCAGCCCTGACGTCTCATGGATTTTCTCAGTTTTTGCATAGAGTTTGAAGGGCAGAGCCTCAAAGCATACCTTGCTGGGTGAATGTCTGAAGAGGCTGAGAAAAGGAGTGACAGATAATCCAGGCAAATCCATGCTTCTGACATTTATTTGTTTTGTTTCATTTTATATATATATATATACACACATATATATACACATATATATACATATATATACACACATATATATACACATATATATACATATATACATATATATAATACACATATATACACATATATACATATATACATATATACATATATACATATATACACATATATACATATATACATATATATACATATATACATATATACACATATATATACATATATACATGTATATATACACATATATATACATATATACATATATACATATATACACATATATACATATATATACATATATACATATATACACATATATACATATATATACATATATACATATATATACACATATATACATATATATACATATATACATATATATACATATATATATACACATATGTATATATATATAATTTTATGCCTCTAAGCGGTAACATTTAAGGTATATACAAACTCTTTGGAATCGTGGTAACATTTACTTGTTTTAAGATTTCATCAATGAGTTTTTCTTCTCAAAACAGCCCTGAGAAATGGGCAGGCACTGGTAGATTTGAAGGTTATTTTAAATGCAGCTCTCCTTCTTGGAATATGTGAACAACTCCCCTGATCAATTGCCTTGCTTTCAAGTTTATAAATGATGCTCAGGAAACGTCTTCATGGAAGACTGAACCAAGAGGACATCTAGGTGAAGAATGGATGATGCCAAAGGGCTCACTTACTGTTTCCATCTGTCTCGGGAGATGAGCTTTTCCCTGACTGCTTTCAGCCCTTGAGTGAGGACCGATTAGTATTGGTTGAAGAGGCTTCCTTCCTTGGTTAGGACTTCCTATGGCTTTGCTGGGTCTATAACTAGGCAGTGTGTGTGGCCTGGGGGTGGGGGAGGGTGGGGCCCAGGACTTCTATAACATCGTGAACTGGCAAAATGCACACCACAGATTTTCCAACACCATATCACGTCATAGGGTTAATTATCCCACACATTATTGTTGAAATGGAATGATTTCATGTCTGGAGCCAAGGACAACATACCATCCACAGGTCTGCTTGGAGCCACAGTTGCCCAATGTGTGGAGAGAAAAAAACCAGTAATAGTGAAAAGAGCAAATAAAAAACACTTGCAAACCTGTTTCATTCAAACAGCCTCATAACAGAGTATATAGCTGCTTTATGTCCTTTTTAATGTGTCTTAAGTTCTTCCGAAAGGAAGGGTCCGGTGCTTGAAAACTTGGGGGTGTGAACCCAACTACCCACCAGTCATTGACTCAGCAATTATCAAGTACCTCCCATATGCTATGATCTGTGCTTGGCAACGAGAGACTGTAAAACAGGGGCCAGAGGAGAAACAGGAGGGCAAATCTGAGACAATGAATAACCATTAGATAGTGAATCTGAAACCTAGCTCATTGATTGTTATTTGTGACCTGCACCAACCTTCGATAAACCCGGCAACCAAGTGCTGCCTTCGGGCTTATAGGAAACTTGTATTCAAATCCACTCCAAAGAGCCTTACTCTGCCTTACTTAAATATCGACCAACATCCAAGCATCAAGAACAGCAGCACAAACACGTTTTCTTGTTTTGTAAAGATATTTTTTCTGGGCTTGTTGAAAATTATTTCAAAACTCCACTTAGCTTTTTCCCAGTAATGGATGTAGCCAGTAACCAGCGCCTAAAGCAGCCAGTGAACGCAAGTCTATTGAATCATTTTCTGTGCAGAGACGCTGTTCCGTGCCCCCACTATCGATCTGCTTCCATTTGCCTGAATATGCCCATTATGTAGCAGCATACCCAGAAAGAGCTATTATAAGGGACAGAAGATTTTCTTTTCTACTTTTTTTTTCTTTTTCTTTTTAATGAATAAGCTTTGCAAGAGAAAATCAAGATGACTTCCTGTTCGACTTTTGTTTCTAGGTCTTGTTGAAGAAAGAACTTTGATTCAACTCTCTGGAACATATTTCATTTCCTTGAAGATCTTAGAGGCTGGAAGCCATAAAAAGGGCACTGGATTAGGAGTCAGGAAGCTAGGGTTATAGCCCTGACTCTGCCACTAGGTAGCTGTACAACTTAAAACATAGCTTATCATTTCTGGACCTCAGTTTCCGCTTCTTTAGAATTAGGGAAACACTACAAAAGTTAAGAGGCAGCGCTTCCACCTACCAGATGTGTGGATTTGAGAGAGTCACTTAACCTCTCCGGGCCTCAGTTTCCTCACTTGAAAAATGGAGTGGAGATTGTGTTTTCAGAAGATTAAATAAGAAAATACATGTGGATGGTTAGTACAGTGACTAGCATAGAGTGATCAAGAAATACAAACAATTCTTAGTGTTCTGGGTTAAAAGAAATTATGATGACCTCTTTTGATTCCAAGTTTCTGTGAACCTTTAAGGTCAATAAATATTTTAGCATCATTTTAAGTCAAAATTTTTCTCCATTTTGTTTAATATAACATTTATTAACTAGCCAGAGCATGTTAAACAGTTGCTACAGGTTGATTGATAAGAAAGGTCACCAGTAGTAACTTCTTTTCTTTATTTCATAGGATTGTTTCTGACAAAAATTATTCTTTCTGAAACTCAAAGACTAAAGAAGCAAAGATTTGATACTTTATGTTTACAGAAGAAATACCAGAAGACAGAGACCACTGATTCTCACATAAGCTTGTGCTTTAGTCCATATGAATGAAAAGAGTAAAGGATTTATTGCATTTGTCAGAAATCTAAAGGTTTTTTTCTGTAATGTTTGTAAATGTAAGATTGTAGAAATATGCTTCGAACTGTGGTTATGTTTTATCAGGATTCAGTGACCAACGTGCAGTTTGGGAGACATTTATCTTCTTACATGTGTGAGACAAGAGATTGAGGCAAGCCTACGGAACTTCCCAGAAGAAAAATGTTCAAAATCCTCAGCACAAACTCATTACTGTTTTCTTAAAATGCTTAGCCTCTGTGTATGTGTGTATGTACTGAATGCAGGGTAACAATTCCTACATATACCTTTAGTAGTCAATATGCATAGAATAGAAAATAGAGCTGTGATGATTATTTTTTAATCCTGATAACTAATTAAAAGTGCTGTATGAGACTACAAGACAGGTAGTCCCAGTCTTCCTTTGCATGAGATTTTTATGTCTTTTCCTTGTCAACAAAGCTGAAGCCAAAATGGCCACGTGAGACTGTGTAAGAGCTTGACGTGAAAAGATGGGGTCTGAGGCTGGTGCTAGGAGATTTCATTTTGCCCACCTAGGTGGGTGTTATTTAATCTGTGTCTCCTGAAAGAGCAAGCTGTGTGATAATTGTCTTTTCGTCTGTTGATGAAAAGTCGCTTGCTCATGTTAATGTTCCCTAGGACAGAAAGGCCAGATCCAGTTTAGATACAACTGTTTCTCGGCTTTCGTCCGACCTTGATAGCACTATCACATCATTTACCAGTGCACTCTGGCAAAACTGATTGCAGCAATCATCTTGTATGTCCATGTGTAGAGGTGTGAGGTAGGGTTGTCTCTTTTGACTGAATCTGTAAGTAACAGCATTGCTAAAAGCTTTGCCTCTTTATCCCATCTACATCTTCTATTATATACACTGAGTTAGTGACAGCACAGGAGGTAATTGTCAGCCTGCCTGGAAGATCCAATTTGTGCATTAAAATAATGCTGTCCTGATCTTGTAGCACCAGTTTGTTTATTGGTTTTTTTGTGAAATATTTTTGCTCACCAGCCCACAAACCCACACTCATCATATTGAGCTTATAATAGGGACAGGTCGTCCTCTAAATTCAAAGAAAAAAATGAAACTCCTTGTAAACTTAAAAAAAAAAAAACCCACAAAACTCCAGAAAGGTAAACTAGTGGTAGGAGTGATGGGGAAGATGACATGGTATGAGATTAACTTATCAAGCTAATAGTGTACATATGCGATAAGTAATAACCTTACTGGACGTAGGTCAGAACACATCTGGAGTATCATGTTCAAATATAGGTATTTTAGGAGTAATGGTGGGAAAACGTACCAAGAAGGTGACCAGGATAAGAGATCTAGAAACCATGACATAAAAGAAAGGGTTGAAGTAACTGTATATTTTGCCTGGAGAAAAGATGACTAAGCTAATTCATGCTAATTCTTAACAAGTTTTAAAGTGGAAAAGGGAGTACATCTGTTTTGTATTCCTCCACAGGAAAAATCTACAAGTAGATGGAAATTACAAAAAAAAAAAACAAAACACACACACATTTCAGATCAACAGGACAAATAAACAAAACCTTATAAAAGTGAAAACTATCCAATAATAGAATGCATTTAATCAGGAAGTAGAGCCTGCTTCCTGGAGATATTCAAGCTGGCTGAGCCTCTGGTAGGGATGCCATAGAGAAGACATTTGTATCTTCTGGTCAGGTAATCTCAAAGCTATCTTTTCAATACTCTAAATTATTGTTTTCTATGTCCTGGTACAGAACTAGGGAAATACAATCATATCCCTCCATTCATTTGTCCATCCAGGCATCCATTCATTCGTTCATTCAACAAACATTTATTGAATGGCTACTATGTACCAGGTACTGTGCTAAGCAAAGGGATATAAGACACAGGAACGGAGGCTGAGGTGGGAAGATTGCTTGAGGCCAGTAGTTCAAGGCTAGCCTGAGCAAAATAGCAAGACCCCATTTCACAAAAAATACAAAAATTAGCCAATCATGGTGGCTTGCACTTGTAGTCTAACTATTCAAAAGGCTGAGGCAGGAGGGTCACTTGAGCTCAGGAGTTTAAGGCTGTAGTGAGATATGATTGTTCCACTGTACTCCAGCCTTGGTGACAGAGTGAGACCCTATCTCTAAATAAATTCGTAAGTAAAATCTTAAAATTATAAAAAAGATTCAGAAATGTAGAATACAGAAATGTAGACAGATACTTACAATATAGGGTGATGCATGCTAAAACAGATGTATGTACAAGTAACAGAAAGCATCACGGAGATGTTAGGGGAAATGAAATCCAAGAAGACCTGACAGGCAGAAAGTCATGTCTGAGTAGAACCTTAAAGGATGAATTGTAGTTTGCCAGAAAGATAAGGTGGAGAAGGTGGGAAGACCATTCTAAATGAGGGGAACAATATGTTCAAAGACATGGAAATGTGACACTGTCTAGCAAGTCTGTAAAATTTTAACCAACTTGTTAAAGCATAGTCTATCAGGAAAAGGGGAGAGATGGAATGAGGTAAGAAGTGTGAAACTGGGCAGGGACATAAGGGGCCACTCCAAGGAGCCTGAACCCTTATGGAAGCCAGGAAGCTGGGCACTGATGTGCCTTCCTTTTATATTTGCCCTTGGCTTTTCCTATACAATTCTTGCATCTTACTTGGAAGCCATTGAGAGCAAAACAAAATTAAAATGTAGGTCAGTTATTTTCTGCTGCCATAAGTCATCTTAATTTCCAGAATCACATCCCCTGACTACTCTGTTATCATTTTGATCCAAATGTAATGAAAAAATTAAACATAAAGGTTTTTTTCATTTACTGCAAATTGAACAAAATTATGTAAGTTTTCTAAACTATTTCAAATGTTTGTGGACAGGAAATGAAATAATATGTGTAGCTATTCCATCATGGAAGACCTGTCTCTCAGTTGACAGAATATGTTGTTTAAAAGTTAAAAACAAATGGAACCATCTTAACAACAAAATACAGTCCTCCAAGATTTTAGTACTTTTTGTTCTGGTTTTTAAAGAAAAACTCTTATCTCTTTAGAGTAATACAATTCAAATGAGCTTTGATTTTTCTAAGACCTCTATAATTGGCCCTATTAATTAGATGGTCAGCCAGATTTGGGGAGAACTCAGACTTAAGAAAGTATTTTTTAAATAAATTAATGCCATGTTATTACTTTCAAGTGTTGCACTTGAGAATCCTGTAAGTACTTTAAAAAAATCACATATTCCTGTTTGAATGCAAATGCTGCTGTGACAACAGTTCTTGAAAACAATTGGTCTGTGTTGGGTTTTTAATATTCATCTTTATTAATTTTATTCTAAACACACATGAGGTGTTCTAGATCAGAGAGAGATTATTATTATCTTGTTAAAAAGCAAATAATGAATTTGCTTTCCCGAACCCTGATTCTCACCTCTGCAGCGACACAACGTAAGCCAAGTCAAATCTCCTACACATAGAAAGTCTGTATTACAGGTGAGGAATGGAGGCAAATAGATTTTTTTCTACTTTATATACAGGAGAAAAGGCACCTGTCTCCCCCTTTCTGCTCAAAAGGAAGGAATGAAACTTTTGCTCTTTGAAGAAAAAATGGAAAGGATCCTGGGTTCTTACTCTAAACTTGTTTAATATAAATGCATCTTTCCAAGAACCAGATATGCCTCCAACTTCTATGACCTAGAAATGTCTTTAAGGTCCCTGACTTCATTTGTCCTTGAAATGTAAACATATACCTCCAGAGTCAGATAAATCTCTGTAGGGTTCTATCACCAACTATATACTTGTATATTACCTTACCAAGGTTGGCTCTTAGCTCAAGATTCCAAGTTTCCTGCAGAATTTATTTAGGAAAACCTAAACTGAAAATACAAAAAAAAAAAAAATTCTCTTTATACCTCAGAGTCAGCTTACACTATCAATGAGGTTAACATTTCTTTGTGGTAAGGACGCATGCTTGCTTAGCAAATATTTTTCCCATGCACAATAAAAAAATTAACCTCAGCTCAGTGTGTTCTCATTATAATAAATGTTAGTATAATTCATTCAATATATTCAACAAATATTGATTTTGTGCCTACTGTGTGGCAGGCCTTGTTCTTATAAGGTATTTCACTACAAGTAGACTTCTCCCAGAGTTGGCATTTTACTGTTGCTTATAAACCTTCCTCTTGAATTAGAATGAATCTTCTAAGATCAATTCGTGTTTTATTTGATATTTCAAAAGTCCTAAGTGACCATGGTAACAAAAAAAAATGAAATCTGAAAATTTTTGAGCAAGATTTGGAACATTGTTCTCTGGGGACTATTAAATTCAATCATTTTTTCTTTGTACTTTGCCGTTCTTCCTTATCACTTATAATCCTAACTGCTAATCTTTGAGACATTCCCATAGCTTCCTTCACTAAACTCAAGCACATTAATTCGCATGCTAGACTAACTCAAATGACTTCTCAGCTTTAAGCCAAAGAAAGTTTTTCTTCAAAATGTTTCCAACTATCAAACAGTTTTGTTTGCCAAATTTTAAAGGCTTATTTTACAACTAAGTCCATGGTAGCTTAAAAATATATGGATTTTTCATAACCTGCTTCACCATTAATAAAACAAAATCAGAGAATTTATATTGACAGTATCATAGGCAGTAAAAATCAAAGTGATCCTTTACTAATTTATATTTCTGGGTCATTTCTTAAGGTAATATTAGAAAAAATAGTAGTTTAATGAGCAAAATATTAAAACACACCAAAAAGTTAGCTTAGTACAGTTAAAGGAGTGAACATTCAATTCTAAGAACAGCAAATCATAATAAATTATTCCACCTAAAGCATTAAATTTACTCAAAAGAGGTTGGGGAAATTAGAAATTCATTAAAGTATAGTTTTTATTACTTTCCAGTTAATAAAACACATTAGAAATCTAATATAATTTTTAAAAATATTTTGGACATTTAATGAATCCACTTCTATCTTTCCTTTGTGGTACAGAGCAAGTAAATAAGCTATGCCAGAAAATAATCAATAATAGAATGTGTGTTGTTATTTTTTTCCTTATCAATAAGTGACCATGAGTTTGAGCCCAGGCAGAGACAGGGTATCTACACCTGGCCAAGTGTTGAAGATAAGCCTCAACATGCACAGAGCCCTTTGGCAAAACTGAGAGACTTACTGATTCTAGGAATTTAAGGTAATCGCTAGCTCTGTAATTTCTAATCTCCAATCATTAGTTGGCCACTAAACTAATCACACAGTGACTATAGTGACCACATGCAACAAAGAATGCAGACATTGCAGAATTCATTCAGAAATATCACACACACACACACACACAAAATCAAAAACAACAAACTGCAGCAACAAGAAATCCTATGGGGAAAATATTAAAGGAAATCTGATATCCAGACTTACCAGCTAATATTATGTAAAATGTCCAGTTTTTAACAAACAAAAAGGCATTCAAAAAGACAAGAAAGCATGGCCCATACACAAGGAGGAAAAGGCCAATCAATAAAAATTGTCCCTGAGGGAGCCAAGACATTGGACTTACTAGACAAGGACTTTAAATCAGCTATTTAAAATATGTTTAAAAAACTAAATAAAAGCAGGTATAAAGAAATAAAGCATAACAATGATGTCTCACCAAATAGAAAATACCGGTAACAAAATAGCTATCATAAAAAAGAACCAAATAGAAATTCCAGAATTGAAAAGTACAATAACTGAAATGAAAAGTTCCCTAAAGGAGTCCACCAGCAGATCTGAGCAGCCAAAAGAAAGAATCATACTAATATAGGCAAATAAGGTTATCCAATGTAAGGAACAGAAAGAAAGGGGAATAAAGGAAAATGAATAAAGCCTCAGTTACCTGTGGGACACCATCAAGCATATTATTATATGGGACTTCCAGAAGGAGAGGAAAGAGAAAAGTCAAAAAGAGTATTTAAAGAAATAAAAGCTGAAAATTCATATTTAAAGAAAAATAGTAATTTACACACCCAAGAAGCTTGATAAACTCAAAAGAGATTCGCATCTAGACACATGATGACCAAAATGTCAGAAAGATAAAGACAGAGAATCTTGAAAGCAATGAGGGTAATGGCTCATAACATAAAAGGATCCATAATATTAAGAGCTGATTTCTCATCAGAAGCCATGGAAGTGAGGAGACAGTGGGATGATATAGTGAAAGTTACAAAAGTGCTAAAAGAATTCTATATCCAGAAAAACTAGCCTTCAAAACTGAAGTAGAAATTAAGACATTCTTAAGTAAATAAAAACTGACAGAATTTTATGGTAGCAAACCTTCCTTACGAGAAATACTGAAGAGATATCTTCAGGCTGAAATGAAAGGATAGTAACTTGAATTGACATGAGGAAATAAAGAGCACTGGCGAAGGTAACTACATAGATAAATATAAAAGAGAGAATAAATAAATATATATATATATTATTATCATTAATTTTAGAGACAGGGTCTGTCAGTCCAGGCTGGAATGTAGTGGTGCAATCATAGCTCACTGCAGCCTCAAACTCCTGGGCTCAGGTGATCTCCCACCTCAGCCTCCTGAGTAGCTAGGACAACAGGAATATGCCACCATGCCCCACCTAAATATATTTTCGTCTGTAAATCTTTACTTCTCATATGTGATTTTTAAAGGCAACTGCATAAAGCAACAATTATACATCTATGTTGATGGGCGCACAATGTATAAATATGTTATTTACATGACAATGATAGCACTAAAGAATTGAGTTATAAAGGAGCAAATACTTTGCATACTATTGACACTGGTGTCAATCTGAACTAGATCGCTGTGAGTTAAGATGTTAACTGTAACTCCCAGATAGACCATTAAGAAATTAATTTAAAAATGTATAATATCAAGAAAATTGAAACCAATAAATAAAATTATTTTTACTTGCAGATGACATGATGTTGTATATAGAAAATCCTAAGGAATTCACCAAAAAGCTATTAGGGCTAAATAAGTTCCACAAGATTGCAAGATACAAGATAAATATAAAAATTCAGTCGTACAGTCATGCATTGCTTGACAATGGGGATATGTTCTGAGAAATATGTCTTTAGGAGGTTTTGTCCTTGTGCAAACCTCACAGAGTGTACTTACATAGAAGGTATAGCCTACTACACATCTGGAATATATGGTATAATCTGCTGCTCCTAGGACAGCATGTTACTGTACTGAATACTATAGGCGATTGTAACACAATGCTAAGAATTTGTGTATTTAAACATATCTAACCATAGAAAAGATATAGTAAAAATATGGTATTATAATCTCATGAAACCATCATCAAATATGCAGTCTGTTGTCGACTGAAACATTGTTATGCAGCACATGACTGTGTTTTCATATACCTGCAATAAACAATCTGAAAATGAAATTAAGAAAACAATTCCATTTGAAATAACATTAAAAATAATAAAATATTTAGAGAGATATTTAACAAAATAATTGCAAAACTTACAACCTGAAAACAACTAAAGATTGTTGACAGAAATTAGAGAATATCTAAATATAGGAAAAGGCATCCCATGTTCATTGATTGGAAAAATTAATACTGTTAATATAACACAACCCCCTAAATTGATCTACAGACTCAAAGCAATCCCCACCAGAAAGCCAAGTGGCTTCTTTGTAGAAATTGACAATCAATCCTAAAATTCATGTGGAAATTCAAAGCACCCAGAAAGTCCAAAACAATCTTGAAAAAGAAGAACAAAGTTGGAGGACTCATACTTTCCCATTTCAAAACTTAAAGCGATAGTAATCAAGACAATGTGGTAACTGGAATATGGATAGGCATATAATATAGAGCAATGGAATATAATTGAAAGTCTAGAATAAAACCATGTATCCACAGTCAATTGATTTTTTACAAGAGTGCCAAGACCTTTTAATGGGGAAAAAATGATCTTTCCAATGAATGGTGCTAAAGACAATCGGATAGTCACATGCAAAAGAATGAAGTTGTACTTTTACCACACATTATATGTAAAAATTTACTCAAAAATGGCTCAAATACCTAAATACTCTTCTTTTTTTTTTTTTTTTTTTGAGATGGAGTCTTGCTCTGTCGCCCAGGCTGGAGTCCAGTGGCAAGATCTTGGCTCACTGCAAGTTTCGCCTCCCGGGTTCACGCCATTCTCCTGCCTCAGCCTCCCGAGTAGCTGGGACTACAGGCGCCCACCACCACGCCCAGCTAATTTTTTGTATTTTTAGTAGAGGCGGGGTTTCACCATGTTAGCCAGGCTGGTCTCTATCTCCTGACCTCGTGATCCACCCGCCTCGGCCTCCCAAAGTGAATACTCTTCTGGAATTAGATAATGGTAGTGGTTGCACAATCTTGTGAATATACTAAAACCACTGAATTGTGCCCTTTAAAAGACGTGAATTTTATATTATGTGAATTATATCTCAGTAAAAAAAAGTAATGGGAGGGAGAATAAAGAGAATGAGGTTTTGGTGTGTTCTCATTTGTTGGAGTCAAAAGTTTTAACAAAAAGTTAAACCATTAGCCCTTCCTATACCCTCCAGTATAAGCAGATTTAAACTCTAGTAACATCACAGCATAACTTCTATTTCTAAGAGGAACAATATTTTGAAAGTTGCACAACAAAAGTTACACAAACTGGCATAAAATAGGGTATATCACATTTTGAGTTTACCACCTAGATCACAAGTAAGAGCAATAGCTTTGTATCAGAGATGCATGTGTAAGGTAAAAGTTCTAAGAGATCTACCTGAGCAAGTAAAAGTAACAAATACAGTGACCAACTAACTTAGTTTGCCTGGGACTGAGGAGTTTCCTGGAAAACAGATCTTTCAGTGTTAAACCTGTAAATATCTTGGGCAAACCAGGATAATAGGTCATCCTAGATAACAGAATGTGAACAATTGAGCTTACTGCCCTGAATCTAGACTATGCATGGACCAGTGTATGCCTGAATCTGTCCAAAAAGCCTCTGGGTGTCTTCAAAGCATCAGAGACAAGAAGAGTACATCCTTGGTTTACATTAGTCAATAACTCTCTTATATTACCCTACAAGAAGAATGACAAGGAGGGGGTCAATAAATGTTTTTATAGGATGGATTATTACATTAAGAGATACCCCACCTCCTTGCCTTCTAAATTAAAAAATGGCCAATGGTACAAATGAAAGGGCAAGTTTTTATGCACACAAATGTGTACACTCTCCTTTTGAGGAAGAGCTTCATTCAAAATGAAACCAAAAAAAAACAAATGAAATAACACACCCCACGCAAAGCCCTGTTCAAAGCACTTCAAATATAAATTCACTATATCTTTTTATAACTTTATGAAGTAGGTACTGTCATTATCTGCATTTTATGTATGAGGAAACTAGTACACAGCCAGGTTAAGTAGTTTACCCAAGGTCACATGACTAATAATAATGAAATAAAGGATTCGAACACTGACAGTGGCCCTAGAGTCTAAAATCTCAGCCGCTGTGTTAAGTTGTACATTTAAATGAGACGTATTGCCAGTGGACAAGGAAGTGCAGACCTACAAGGGCAAAGCAAGTGAGAAAGGGCTTGGAACTGAAGACAGAAATTTTAATAAATCAGGAAAATTACCTTCTCAGTCCTATATTGCTAATAAACTCATAACCCACAGTCATACTCCACCTGAGGCAGGGATTAGAAGATTTTTGTGGGGGATAATCTCCTTACATCTCTAATTGAAGATGCCTACACTTTTTGCCTCTATTGAAAAGGGAAGTACATAATTTCCAAAAAGATAAATTTGAATACTTGGGTCTAAAATATTCGATGTTATTCAGAAGGATTGGCACCTTACATTTATAGTATGACTTGACTGGCATAAGTCAAAGCATAGTTCTGAAAATGGCATGGAAAAGGGTGGCAGGGATGGGGCTTTGAGAGTGAAGTACAGTGGGGATCAGCCAGTAAGCCCATGAAAGGAAAATACAAAGGCTATTTCCAGCAGAATTCTCAGAAACACTATAGGAAATTAATACAAGTGACTGGCATAATCTCACCTAATAAGACCAGGAGCAGGTGTCTGATAGTCCTACAGTTGAAACAAGTTAATAAGATTAGTCTACAGTACATAGAGGGCTTGGAGATTGCATGGCTTAGGATAAGTAGGATTCAGTTTTCATTAAGGATATAGGAAAATAAGGAACTTTCTGTTACAACTGCAGATCCCTCATTCAATAAGCATTTACCTTGAATGCCTACTATGTGCCAGGGTCTGTACTAAGTGTTAAGGATTCAGAAATGAAAGGGACAGACACAGTTTCTGCCTTCATGGTTTTACAGTCTATGAAGTAAACATTTTTAACATCACAAATAAATATATAAATTCTGATAAGTGCTTGAAGGAAAAGAGTGGAGTTTTATGAAAAATGCTAATTATGAAGGCTAATTTAGATAGAAACTTTGGAGTCAGCTCCTCTGAGTCAGCGAAACTTAAGCTGAAACCTGAAGGAAGAGTAGGAGTTGAACAGATTTGGAGGTGAGGTTGGAAGTGAACATCCAGGCAGCGAGTGGAGATAGGAGAGAGTTTGGTAACATTCTAGGAGTTGAGAAGGCTTATGTGGTTACAGGGTAGTAAGCAATGGGTAGAGAGGCTCAGGATTAAGAATGAACAGGTGGGGAGGGACCATATCATATAAGTCATTGTAGACCGTGAAAAGAGACTAGATTTTATTCTAAGTACAATGAGAAGTCACCGTTGAGGATTTTTTTTTTTTTTTTTGAGACGGAGTCTCGCTGTCGCCCAGGCTGGAGTGCAGTGGCGCGATCTCGGCTCACTACAGGCTCCGCCCCCACGGGGTTCACGCCATTATCCTGCCTCAGCCTCCCGAGTAGCTGGGACTACAGGCGCCCGCTACCTCGCCCGGCTAATTTTTTTTGTATTTTTAGTAGAGACGGGGTTTCACTGTGTTAGCCAGGCTGGTCTCGATATCCTGACTTCGTGATCCGCCCACCTCGGCCTCCCAAAGTGCTGGGATTACAGGCGTGAGCCACTGCGCCCGGCCTGTTGAGGATTTTAACTGGGGGAAAGAGGAAGTGATACCAACCAATGTGTAGTTTAGACATCACCAAACTATATACAATCAAGTCCTGAATTAAGAAGCATATATTATTTCCTGACATAATCAATGTGAGCTGCAGGAAAGGCATTAATCATGGTAATGGTGGCCGGTGGGTGGGAAGTGATCTTCAACTGAGCCTTGATGGGCTGTATGAGGCAAAGCCATGCTAAACCAGAATGATGCCAGTGTAGCTAAATAGAAGAAGGGAATCTGCAAGAAATGAAACAGGGCTTGGAGACCATTTGGATGCTGGGTAAGAATATGGAACAGTTATTAAAATTTCCATGATTTGGAGCCATTGGACGTGGAAAAAATGGTATGACTATTCAGATAAATGAGATGAGAGATGAGGAAGTGGATTGCTAAAGAAAATTATCATTTCCATTTTTTAAATGTCGATCATAAATGTCTGAGGACAAAAAGTGTAGATGCCATGCTGGTGATATGAAAGATTAGGCTGGAAATTTATTTGAGAATAAATGGAAGTGAAATGAAAGCTGAAATTGAGCGAAAGGAGCAGGGTACATCAGGATGGAAGGAGAAAAGTCCTGGAAGGAGACACCAAAAGAACACTCAGTGGAGTTGGTAAAGAACTCAGATAGATCATCACCACAAATAGTCAAATATAGCCAAATCAGGATGATGCAAGTGAAGACTAAGGAAGGAACACTGAATTTACCTATCTTACAGAAACGTCTATAGGGTGACGAGTACAAGGCATTAAAGAAAAAAACAATACTGCACTTAGAATGACAACATTGGATCAGATTCACCCTTTATTCAGACTGAAGAGTCACTAAGAACTGTGTAATGTCATGTTGATCATTCTTACGTCACCTTCCTATATCAGGGAAGAAAATTTTATGTTTTACTTTTGCCAATTCTTGAATAATTAATTACTTCAAAAAACTCTACTTCCTGCTATATGAAGTGAGTGAGACTTATTTTAGTTAGCAAGAACGTCTTTATTTTAAACCTCAGGGGTACCCTTCTGCCCAACATTGTGGAATTCAGTAAACAAGTTTTGTCAAGAAAGAACCCCAACCTCATAGAAGATGGCAAGAAGAAACAAGACTACAAAAGAGATTACTAAAGCAGCAGGTTGTCTTTGTCTTGTCACAGGTGCCAAATGTAGACAGTGAGACTCAATGGATCACAGCAAGAAGGTTGATTACTCACAGCACAGGAAAATCAGCAGCATCAACATGTAGCACTAGCACCTTTAGATCCAAGTCCCATGGGACCATGCAATGGGCCCAGATGGTAGCTATGTGCATAGCGAGTTGTGCCCTAGGCTGAGGGACAGAGAGTTAAAGGCTATGTGCCCTGGTAGCAAGAAATAAACAAACCAGTCTCCCAAACCTACACAGTGAGTAGTACCGTAGTAGTCACTCTGAGATTGCCTCGACCTACTCAATTGCCTACATGAGTAGCTACAGAAACTACTCAGGGTCAGAGGACAATAAGGCTTTGCAGAATGTCAGTCTCAGCAAGGGTGCATAGGAATGCTCACAGCCCATGGCAGACTGTCTCTTCCAAAAAATTGGAATTCACCTTATCTGTTAAGCATTCATAAATCAGATACATTTTGGTTATCAAAAGTCTCTTTTGGCCAGGCGCAGTGACTCATGCCTGTAATCCCAGCACTTTGGGAGTCCGAGGCGGGCAAACCATGAGGTCAAGAGATCGAGACCATCTTGGCCAACATGGTGAAACCCCGTCTCTACTAAAAAAAAAAAGAAAATTGAAAATTAGCTGGGCGTGGGGGTACACGCCTGTAGTCCCAGCTATTCGGGAGGCTGAGGCAGGAGAATCACCTGAACCTGGGAGGCAGAGGTTGCAGTGAGCAACCACTGCACTCCAGCCTGGCCTGGCCACAGAGTGAGACTCCGTCTCAAACAAATAAAAATAAATAAATAAATCTCTTTTGTCTTTATTCTTTCCAGAATTAAAAATTCTAATCTTACAAGTCTGTCCTCCTGTTGCTATTAGCACTCCCCTTCCCGTCAGTACCCCAAACACCCGAACATCTTAGTCATTTTAGTTCCTTCCTCTGGAATTTTTTCCATTTTTCTCAATCATCTCTTTCTTTCGTATGGAATAATGACTGAATTTGTTCCCAGAATTTCATGTCTAGACAAACCGTAGTTTGGAGCAGGAGTCAGCAAAATTTTATCTAAAGGGCCTGATAATAAATATTTTAGGCTTTGCAGGTCGTATGGTTTCTGTCACAACTATTCAAATCTGTCATTGTAATGTAGAAGCAGCCATAGACAAGAATACATAAATAAATGAGTGTGACTGTGTTCCAATAAAATTTTATTAATATTTACAAAAACAGACTGTGGGCTAGTTAGCACACAGGCCACAGTTTGCTGACCCTGGCTTAGAAAAATAGTAAGATGTTTTGTGTTTGTTACAAGAACAAAGTTGAGGACTAATATGTTTCATAAACATAGATGCAAATATTCTTCAAAATATGAAACTTTAACACCCCACTGTCAATTCTATCCATCTAACAAAGTGCTAATATTCAGAATCTACAAAGAACTTAAACAAATTTACAAGAAGAAAAAATAACAACCCCATCAAAAAGTGGGCGAAGGATACGAACAGACACTTTTCAAAAGAAGACATTTATGCAGCCAACAACATATGAAAAAAAGCTCATCATCACTGGTCATTAGAGAAATGCAAATCAAAACCACAATGAGGTACCATCTCATGCCAGTTAGAATGGCGATCATTAAAAAGTCAGGAAACAACAGATGCTGGAGAGGATTTGGAGAAATAGGAACACTTTTACACTGTTGGTGGGAGTGTAAATTAGTTCAACTATTGTGGAAGACAGTGTGGTGATTCCTTAAGGATCTAGAACCAGAAATACCATTTGACCCAGCAATCCCGTTACTGAGTGTAGATACCCAAAGGATTATAAATCATTCTACTATAAAGACACATGCCCACGTATGTTTATTGCAGCACTGTTCACAATAGCAAAGACTTGGAACCAACCCAAATGCCTATCAATGATAGACTGGATAAAGAAAATGTGGCACATATACACCATGGAATACTATGCAGCCGTAAAAAAGGATGAGTGCATGTTCTTTGCAGGGACATGGATGAAGCTGGAAACCATCATTCTCAGCAAACTAACACAAGAACAGAAAACCAAACACCACATATTCTCACTCATAAGTGGGAGTTGAACAATGAGCACACATGGACATACGGAGGGGAATATCACATACCGGGGCCTGTCGGGGGGTCGGGGGCTAGGGGAGGAGAGGATTAGGAGAAATACCTAATGTAGATGACGGGTTGATGGGTGCAGCAAACCACCAAAGCACATGTATATCCATGTAACAAACCTGCACATTCTGCACATGTACCCCAGAACTTAAAATATAAATAATGATAATAATAATAATAATAATATGAGGAACTGAATCTAGCAACATATAGAAAAGGTTATAGATCATGACCAAGTAGGTTATCCTAGGAATGCAAGGTTGATTTAACATTCAAATTAATGAATATTATTCACCATATTTACAGAATAAAGAAGAAAAATATAGAATCATCTCAAAAGATAGAGAAAAAGCATTTGATAAAATTCAATATCCATTCATGATAAAAATTCCCAGCAAACTAGAATAGAACATACTAAAACTAATAAAAGTCGTTTATGTAAAATCTATAGCAAATATACTTACTGATAAAAAGACTGAATATTTTTCCTTTAAGGTCAGGAACATGGCAATCCTTGTACCTGATCCCACCATTTTTATTCAGCACTGCAGTGGACATTCTAGTCATTGCAAAGCAAGCAATGGAATGCATAGAAACTGAAAATGAGAAGCTAAAACTGGCTTTATTAGCACATGACATGGATGTGTATGTTTTAGAACATTCTGAAACATCTACAAAATGGTAATAGAAATAATAAGTGAATTTAGAAAGATAACAGTTTAGAAAGGCAATATAAAAACAATTTATTTTTGAAATGAAAACTTGGAAATTGGATTTTTAAAATAATCCAATTTCAACATTATCCAAAAACATGGCATACTTAGGAATAAGTTTAACAAAATATGAGCAAGACCAGCACACAGGAAACCATAAAACATTGCCAATAGAAATGGAAGAAAACCCATATAAATTGATATCATGCCTATGCCTCTAAATTGATAAAACTTGATCAGTTTAGAGTTCTCCCAAAGTCGATTTATAGATTCAGTACAATCCTAATAAAAACTCCAGTAGACTTTTTTGTAGAAACTGACAAGCTGAATCTGTAATAGATAGGGAAATAAAAAGACATAGACATTTCAAAATAATTTAAAAACTAAGCGAACAAACAAAATAAAAGAGGACTTAAACTATCTGATTTCAAGACTTACTATAAATGTACATTAATTAAAAGCTGGCAAATTAGCTGGGCGTGGTGGTGGGCACCTATAATCCCAGCTACTCGGGAGGCTGAGGGATGAGAATTGCTTGAATCAGGGAGGCAGAGGTTGCAGTAAGCTGAGATGGAGCCACTGCACACCAGCCTAGGCAACAAGAGCAAAACTCCATCTCAAACAAAACAAAACAAAACAAAACAAAACAAAACAAAACAAAAAGAGCAGGCATTTGGATGAATGGAATAGAAGAGAGAGTCAGAAAATAAATCCACACATACTACCTGCTTGATTTTCAAAAAAACTGCCTTGGAAATTCAACTGGGGAAAGGATAGTCTTTTCAACAAATGATGCTGGAACTACCAGATATCCATATGCAGAAATACTCAGCATCAACCTTTATCTCATACCATATCCAAAAATCAGCTTAAAATGCATCACATAATTAAATATAAAAGCTAAAACCACAAAACTTCTAGAAGAAAACATAGGAAAAAACTGGATTATTGAATTAAGCAAGTATTTCTTATAAAGCACACAAAATGCATAAACCATAAAAGAAAAAGTTGATAAAATAAACTTGATAATAATTAAAAACTTATTCTCTTTGAAAGACACAGTTAAGAAAATAGAAAGGCAAACCATACACTGGAAGAAAATATGAGAAATATATATATATCTGCTATAAGACTTGTATCAAGAATACATAAAGAATTCTTAAAGCTTAGTAATAAGATAAACACCCTCCCCACCAACAAATGGCTAAAAAGCATGAACAAAAAGTCAAAATGGAGATACAGCAATAGCCATTAAGCAAATGAAAGACTACTCAACATTATAGAAAGGCAAGTTAAAACCACACTGACACTTTGGGAGGCCGAGGCGGGCGGATCACGAGGTCAGGAGATCGAGACCACGGTGAAACCCCGTCTCTACCAAAAATACAAAAAATTAGCCGGGCGTGGTGGCGGGCGCCTGTAGTCCCAGCTACTCGGAGAGGCTGAGGCAGGAGAATGGTGTGAACCCGGGAGGCGGAGCTTGCAGTGAGCCGAGATTGCGCCACTGCACTCCAGCCTGGGTGACAGAGCGAGACTCCATCTCAAAAAAAAAAAAAAAAAAAAAACCACACTGAGATATTACTACACGACCTCTAGAATGGCTAAAATTAAAAGACTGACCATATCAAGTACTGGTGAGGTTGTGAAACAAATTGACTTTCACACATTGTTTTTGGGAATGTAAAATGTTGCAACCACTTTGAAAAGCTCTTCAGCAATCTCTTTTATTTATTTATTTATTTATTTATTTACATTTTTGTGAGTAGAAAGTAGATGTACTCTCACGTACTTCTCTGTTACATGAGATATACTAATACAGGCATGCAAAGCCTAATAATCACATCAAGATCAATGGGGTATTTATTACCTCAAGCATTTATCCTTTGTTGCAAACAATCCAATTATATTTTTAGTTATTTTAAAATATACAATTAAATTACTATTGACTATAGTCACCACGTTGTGCTATCAAATATTATGTCTTCATTCTTTCTATTTTTTTGTATTCATTAATCATCCCCAGTTCCCCACCCCCAACACTCACTAACCTTCCCAGCCTCTGGTAACCATCCTTCTACTCTCTATTTCCATGAATTCAATAGTTTTAATTTTTAGCTCCCACAAATAAGCAAGAACATGCCGAGTTGTCTTTCTGTGTCTGACTTATTTCACTTAACATAATGACCACCAGTTTCATCCATGTTGTTGCAAATGACAGGATCTCATTTTTTCAATGGCTTAATAGTAAGTACTCCATTGCATGTAGGCACCACATTCTTTTTCCATTCGTCTGTTGATGGACATTTAGGTTGCTTCCAAATCTTGGCTGTTGTGATGAGTGCTGCAATGAGCATGGGAGTGCAGATATCTCTTTGATATACTGACTTCCTTTCTTTCGGGTATATACCTAGGAGTGGGATTGCCAGATCCTATGGAAACTCTATTTTTAGTTTTTTAAGGTACCCCCAAACTGTTCTCCATCGTAATTGTATTAATTAACTTTTTTACAGTATATGAGGGTTCCCTTTTCTCCACAGTCTTGCCAGCATTTGTCATTGCCTGTCTTTCAGATAAAAGCCATTTTAACTTGAATGAGATGATATCTCACTGTAGGTTTGATTTGCATTGATTTAATGACCAGTGATGTTCAGCACTTTTTTCATATCCCATTTGCCTTTTGTATGTTTTCTTTTGAGAAATGTCTATTCAAATTTTTTGCCCATTTTTTAATCATATTAGATTTTTTCCTACAGAGTTGTTTGAGTTTCTTATATATTCTGGTCACATGGTTAATCCCTTGTCACATGGTTAGTTTGCAAATGTTTTCTCCCATTCTGTGGGTTGTCTCTTCACTTTGTTGTTTCTTTTTGTGCTAGTCCATTTTCACACTGCTGATAAAGAAATATCTGAGACTGGATACTTTACACAGGAAAAGTGGTTTAATGGACTTACAGTTCCACTTGGCTGGGGAAGCCTTACAATCATGGCAGAAGGCAAGGAGGAGCTAGTCACATCTTACATGGATGACAGCAGGCAAAAAGCTTGTGCAGTGAAACTCCACCTTATAAAGCCATCAGATCTCATGAGACTTATTCACTATCATGAGAACAACATGGGAAAGACTTGCCTCGATGATTCAGTTACCTCCCACCAGGTCCCTCCCACAACACATGGGAATTCAAGATGAGATTTGGGTGGGGACACAGCCAAACCATATCACTTTTGCTGTGCAGAAGCTTTTTAACTTGATGTGATACCATTCATCCATTTTTGTTTCGGTTGCCTGTGCTTCTGGGATATTACTCAAGAAATCTTTGCCCAGACCAATGTTCTGGAGAGTTTCCCCAATGTTCCCTTGTAGTAGTTTCATAGTTTGAGGTTTTAGATTTAAATCATCAGTCCATTTTGCTTTGAGTTTTGTATATGGTGAGAAATAGGCATCTAGTTTCATTCTTTTGCTTATGGATATTCAGTTTTTCCAGCACATTGAAGAAACCATCCTTTCTCCAATGTATGTTTTTAGCAACTTTGTAAAAAATAAGTTCATGGTAGATGCATGGATTTATCTCTGGATTCTCTATTCTGTTCTGCTGATCTTTGTGTCTGTTTTTATGCCAGCACCATGTTGTTTTGGTTACTATAGCTCTGTAGTATAATTTAGAGTCCGGTAATGTGATTTGTACAGTTTTATTCTTTTTGCTTAGAATAGCTTTGGGTATTCTGAGTCTTTTGTGGTTTCCTATAAATTTTAGGATTGTTTTTTCTATTTCTGTGAAGAATGTCATTGGTAGTTTGACAGGGATTGCTTCAAATCTGTATATTGCTTTGGGTAGTATAGACATTTTAACAATATTGATTCTTCCAATCCATGAATGTGGAATATATTTTCATTTTTTGTGTGTTTTCTTCAATTTCTTGCATCAGTGTTTATAGTTTTCCTTGTAGAGATCTTTCACCTATTTGGTTAATTCTTAGGTATTGTATTTTACTTTTAGATATTGTAAACGGGATTACTTGATTTATTTTTCCACTATCTGGAAGTAGTGGAAAATTTTCACCTATTTGGTTAATTCTTAGGTATTCTATTTCATTTTTAGATATTGTAAATGGGATTACTTGATTTATTTTTCAGATTGTTCACTGTTGGTATATAGAAATGCCACTGATTTTTGTATTCTGATTTTATATCCTGCAAGTTCACTGAATTTGTTTATCGGTTCCAACAGTTTTTTGGTGGAGTCTTTAGGTTTTTCTAAATATAAGATTATATCATCTGCAAGCAAGGATAATTTGACCTCTTCATTTCCAATTTGGATGCCCTTTATGTCTTTCTCTTGTCAGACTGCTCTAGCTAGGACTTCTAGTACTATGTTGAATAAGGGTGGTGACAGTGGGTATCCTTGTTTTGTTCCTGATTTTAGGAGAAAGGCTTTTAGTTTATCCCCGTTCAGTATGATACTAGTTATGGGTCTGTCGTTTACAGCTTTTATTTTGTTGAGTATGTTCTTTCTATACGCATTTTTTTCTGTCTCTTCTTATAGTTGAGTATGTTCTGTCTCTTCTTATAGTTTTTGTCTTGAAATCTATTTTGTCTGATATAATTGTAGCTATTCCTTCCTGCTCTTTCTTGGTTTCCACTGGCATGGAATATCTTCTTCCATTCCTTTATTTTCAGTCTATGTGTATCAGGAAACGTGAAACACCTATAAAGACAGGTAACACCTATAAGCAGCAGATCATTGGGTCTCTCTTTTTTATCCATTCAGTCACTCTGCTTCTTTTGATTGAAAAGAGTTTATTTAATTTACATTCAATATCATTATTGACAAGTAAGGACTTACTCCTGCCATTTTGTTATTTGTTTTCTGTTTTTTTTTCCTTCCCTTCCTTCTTTCCTGTCTTCCTTTTAGTGAAGGTGATTTTCTCTGGTGGTATGATTTAATGTCTTGCTTTTTACTTTTTGTTTATCTGTTGTAAGTTTTCTGATTTGAGGTTACTACGAGGCTTGCAAATATCTTACAATCCATTGTTTTAAGCTGATAGCAACACTGCTTGAATAAACAATCAAGCTAAAAGAAAACTAATGAAAAGTCTACACCTTAACTTCATCCCCTCATTTTAAATTTTTTTGGTGTTTTTATTTATATCTTACCGTACTGTCTATGTTCTGAAAAGTTGCTGTAGTTACTGTTTTTGATTGGTTCATTGTTTCATCTTTCTACTTAGGATAAGAGTTGTTTACACACCACACTTACAGTGTTATCATATTTTGTGTTTCCCTGTGTACTTACTATTACTAGTGAGTTTTGTACCTTCAGATGTTTTCTTATTGCTCATTAATGTCCTTTTCTTTCTGATTGAATACTCCCTTTAGCATTTCTTGTAGGACAGGACTGGTATTAATGAAATCCCTCAGCGCTTGTTTATCTGGGAAAGTCTTTTTTTCTCCCTCATGTTTGAAGGATATTTTCACTGGAAATACTATTTTAGGGTAATTTTTTTTTTCCTTCAGCACTTTAAATATGTCATGCCATTCTCTCCTTGCCTGTAAGGTTTCCACTGAAAAGTCTGCTGCCAGATGTATTGGAGCTCCATTGTATGTTATTTGCTTATTTTCTCTTGCTTCTTTTAGGATTCTTTCTGTATCCTTTACCTTTGGGAGTTTGATTATTAAATGCCTTCAGTTAGTCTTTTTTGGGTTTAGTCTGCTTGCTCTTCTATAACCCTTTTGTACTTGGATATTGACTTTTTTCTAGGTTTTGAAAGTTCTTTGTTATTATCCCTTTGAATAAACTTTCTACCTCCATCTTGTTATCTACCTCCTCTTTAAGGCCAATGATTTGCTCTTTTGAAGCTATTTTCTAGATTCTGTAGGTGTGCTCCATTGTTTTTCATTCTTTTTTCTTTTGTCTCCTCTGACTGCATTTTCAAATAGCCTGTCTTCAAGCTCACTAATACTTTCTTCTGCTTGATCAATTCTGTTATTAAAAGACTCTGATGCATTCTTCAGTATGTCAATCGCATTTTTCAGATCCAGAATTTCTGCTTGATTTTTTAAAATTATTTCGATCTCTTTGTTAAATTCATTTGATAGTATTCTGAATTCCTTCTCTGTATTATCTTGAACTTATTTGAGTTTCCTCAAAACAGCTATTTCGAATTCCCTGTCTGAAAGGTCACATATCCCTGTTTCTCCAGGATTGGTATCTGGTGCTTTATTTAGTTTATTTGGTGAGGTCATGTTTTCCTGGGTGGCCTTGTGGATGTTAGTCTGTGTCTGGGCATTGATGAGTTGGGCATTGATGAGTTAGGCATTTATTATAGTTTTTGCAGCTTGAGCTTGTTTGTTCCTGTTCTTCTTGGGAAGGTTTTCCAGGTATTCTAAAGGACTTGTGTGTTGTGATCCAAGCTGTATCTGTATTGGGGGCACCCCAAGCGTAGTAATGCTATAGTTCTTGCAGAGTCATAGAATCACCACCCTGATGGTCTTGGATAAGATCCAAAATTTTCTAGATGACCTGGCAGAGACCCTTGTTTTCTTCTCTTTTCTCTCTCTGTTCTGAGCCACCTGGAGCTGGGGGCAAGGTGACACAAGCACCCCTGTGGCCACCAGCACTGGGACTATGCTGGGTCAGACCTGAAGCCAGCACAGCACTGGGTCTCACCCAAGGCCCACGTTAACCAATCCCTGATTACTGCTTATGTTCACTCAAGGCTCTACAAGCAGCATGTGGTGAAGCCAGCCAGGCTTGTGTTCTTCCCTTCGGGGTAGAAAGTTCCCCCATGCCCCGGGTGGGTCCAGAGGTGCCATCCAGAATCCAGGAACTAGAGTCAAACCTTAGAAGTCTACCTGGTGTTCTATTGTACTGCAGCTGACCTGGTACTGAAATCACAAGATGCAGTCCTTGCCCCTCTTCCCTCTCCTTTCCACAGACAGAGGAGCCTTATCCCATGGCCACCATCACCACAGGCCCATGGGGAGTACTGCCAGGCTACCACCAATGTTCCCTTAAAGCTCAAGGGCTCTAGGCTTGGTGCAGTGGCTCATGCCTGTAATCCCAGCACTTTGGGAGGCCGAGGCGGGCGGATCATGCGGTCAGGAGATCGAGACCACCCAGGCTAACACGGTGAAACCCCATCTCTACTAAAAATATAAAAAATTAGCCAAGCGTAGTGACAGGCGCCTGTAGTCCCAGCTACTCAGTAGCCTGAGGCAGGAGAATTGCTTGAACCCAGGAGGCGGATGTTGCAGTGAGCCAAGATGGTGCCACTTCACTCCAGCCTGGACGACAGAGTGAGACTCCGTCTCAAAAAACAAAAACAAAAACGCTCAAGGGCTCTCAGGTTAGCTTGTGGTGATTCCTGCCTGGCCTGATACTCACCTTTCAGGGAAGTGGGTACCCCTCTGACCCAGGGTATGTGTAGAAGTGCTGTCCAATAGTCAAGACCTGGAATCAGAGACCTGGAATCAGAGATCCCAGGAGCTGCTTGGTATTCTACTCCTCTGTGACCAAGCTGGTACCTAAGGTGCAAGACAAAGCCTTCTCTACTTTTCCCTCCATTTTTCTCAAGTAGGAGTCTCTCTCCATAGCCAGCACAGCTGGGAAAGTACTGAGTCTCACCTGAAGCCCACAGCATACTACCTTGGTATTGCTGCTGGTTATTCAGGGCCCAAGGGCTATTTAGTCAGCAGGTGATGGTTCCTGCCAGGACTGGGTTCTTCCTTTCAAGGTAGCAGGTTCCCTTCTGGCCCAAGGTGTGCCTAGAAATGTCCTCCGGGAGCTAGGGCCTGAAAAGGGGGCCTCCCAGCTGAACTGTACCCTATCCCGCTGTGGCTAAGCTGGTATTCAAGATGCAAGACAAAGTCCTCTTTAGCCTTCCCTCTCTTCTCCTCAAGTGGAAGGAAGGGGTCTTTTTTGGAGCTGTGGGCTGTGCAGCCTGAGGTTGGGGAGAGGTGGTGCAAGCACTCCCTTAGCCGCCCTGGCTGATGTCCCAGTAGGTCATGTGCCCACCCAGTCCACTGGCTCTGAGCCCAGTTCCGCACTAGAGGAGTTGCAGTCCTTGTGACCTAGACTGCCTTTCAAGTTTATTTAGAGTCCCAGAGCACTTTAGCCCATGGTAGTGACACTTGCAGGAACTCAAGTTCCAACTGCTGGCATGGGTGATTCCCCTCTGGATAGGGCTGGTTTAAATTCTCCCTCTGGGGGCAGGTGTCAGCTGAGTTCAGCTGGGTTTTGCTTTCTGCTATGGCAGGGCAGCAGTGTGTTCAATGCAATGTCTCATAATTGCTGTGCTCTCCCTCTCGCAAGTGCACAGATTCTTTCTCTGTACCATGTGGCTACTTCTGGGGGATGGGGTGGGGTGGCATCTGCAATTCAAGACTGTCTTTCCTACCCGCTTTAATGCCTCTTTCAGTGAAATGAAGTTAAAACCAAGTACTACGAGTGCTCACCTGATTTTTGGTTCTTATGAAGTGCTATTTTTGTGTGTAGATAGTTGTTAAACTGGTGTGATTGCAGGAGGATAATAAGTAGAGCCTTCTATTTGGCCATCTTACTCTGCCCCTCTAGGTAATTTCTTTTAAAATTAAACATTCGCTTAACATATGATATATAAACCCTACTTCTAGGTATTTACCCAAGAGAAATAAAAACTTATGTCCACACAAAAACTCCTATACAAATTTTCATAGCATCTTTTTTAATAATAGCCAGTGGAGTACTGGTAAACTGGCTCCCCCATGAAAAATGCCCTGATTTGCCAGTTTCTTTGGTGTAAACACTGCCACTATGATTGATTTCAAGCTACTAATTTGACATCACTGAACATGGAGTTGAAAAGAGATGTGCACAATCAGCTCCTGTATGCTGGTATGAGCCAGCTTCAGCAAACCACTTACATATTGCTCAAAACTGGAAATATACCTCATATGTTCATCAAAAGGTGGGTGGTAAAAGAAATTGTGGTATATTCAGTACAATGGCATGTCATTCAGCAATGAAAAGGAATAAACTCTGAATGCATGCTACAACATAGATGAATCTTAAAGGCATTATGTTGAATGAAAGAAATCCATACACAAAAGTGTACATAATGTATGACTCCATGCATATGAAATTCCAGAAATGAAAACTAAAACTACATGACAGAAAAATCAATTGCTGTCAGAGTCTTGAAGTGGGGTTGGAGTGAAGGTGATTTTGATGGTATTACATGGGTGAATATAGTTATCAAAACTCACCAAACTGTATTCTTTAAAAATGGGTGAAGTCTATTATATGTTAATTATATCTCAATTAAGTTTATTTAAAACATTTATATTTTCTAGCTTTTGTACATTAACTAGTAAGATCTCCCTCTGGTTTATGTGCGTTAATTTGACTTTTCATTACTGGAAGAACGTAGTGTTATTTGTAAAAACAGAAAATTAAATATGTATTCTTAGTTTTAAAGCATTCATAAAGGTATTAAACAAGAGTAGTTCCAACACCCTGGAAAAGCCCATTCTTAATACCTCTCAATCTAAAAACGTGTCCTTTAATCTCTAATCTTTCTATACTGCCTTTAAATTGGTTTCCTATTTGTCTCTCCTTTCCACCACCCATTCTCCATACTCAGTGCTGGCCCCCATGTGGTATATACAGAGTAGACATAATGTTCATCATGTACCACCTGAAATGATCAACTCTCACACAATAATAATATCAGCTAGTAAATAACACCTGCTAATAAAGCTAGTAAAATAATTAATACAGCAAATACTTACCGCTGAGCGTGGTGGCTCACACCTGTAATCCCAACACTTTGGGAGGCCGAGGTGGTCAGATCACTTGAGGTCAGGAGTTTGAGACCAGCCTGGCCAATATGGCAAAACCTCATCCACTAAAAATACAAAAATTAGCCGGGCTTGGTGGCACATGCTTGTAATCCCAGCTACTCAGAAGGCTGAAGTGGGAGAATTGCTTGAACTCGGATGTGGAGGTTGCAGTGAGCCGAAATCTGGCCACTGTACTCCAGCCTGGGCAACAGAGCGAGACTCCGTTTGAAAAAAAAAAAAAAAAGAAAAAGAAAAAGAAAAAAAATACTTACATAGAACTTACTATGTGTCAGGCACTGTTGTATGAACTTTATAATAAATTAATCCATTTGATCCTCAAAACAACTCTCTGAAGTAAGTACACCATCATTATCCCCATTTTACTACTGAGGAGACTGAAGCACAGAGTGACTAAGTATCTTGTCTAAGGTCACCCAGCAAGTAAGTGTGAGAGTTAGGATTCAAATACCTTTGCTTACAAATAACTTCGTTCTTCAAGTTACAGAATTTTTTATAACAAACACAAAAATAAGTCACTGGGATGGGTGCAGTGGCCCACACCTGTAACCTCAATGCTTTGAGAAGCTGAGGTGGGAGGAATACTTTAGGCCAGGGGTTTGAGATCAGCCTGGGCAACATAGCAAGACTCCACCTCTACAAAAATTTAAAAATAGCCAGGCGCGGTGTCCTGTGTCTATAGTCCTAGCCACCTGGGAGGCTGAGGTGGGAAGATTGCTTGAGCCCAGGAATTCGAGACTGCAGTGAGGTGTGATTTTGCTGCTGCACTCCAGCATGGGTGACAGAGCCAGACCCTGTCTCTAAAAGAAAAGAAGGTCAGTTCCATGGCAAACACAAAATGGAAGACAACATTGTTCTTTTCATTGGAGTCATAGAAACCAAAAATTTGAACAGTATGTACAATACAACCCTAATTTTATTACTGCATATTACACACACATGTAGATACATACATAAAAATCCATGTAAGAGACTTCAAAGATAAAAACAAAAATGTTATAGCTTATCTCTCTTTGGGGACATTATATATAAAATATTTTTTCCTTCTTCATGCATTTCTGTATTTCCCAAATGGTGTGCAATAAATATGTATCACATTTATAATTTGAAAAAAGTCAGTATCTTTTCAACTGTGCACTGATTCTAACTGTTTTAAATATTCTCTGGCATACTATGGTATTGAATAATCTTTGCAGTAAGTCAAAAGTTCTCTTCCCTCAAACAGTAAAGATCCAGGAACATTCAAGTTAGTCCTGGTGTGATACCTGTTTTATAGGATAATTTCATATACTATTTTATACTACTCATAATGATTTGGCTTTGTGAATCTCAACACGCGTGGCTTTTAAGCAAATGCTGCAAACAACATTATGACAATCAATTTGTTTTACCATACACTTTGGAAAAGAGATAGATTAATTGAAAATTTACATGCATTAGCATGGGAGTAATTATATGTACTAAGCCAAATTTACTTATGATAATAGACATAATTGGATAATTCTTTAATGTATGATTTTAATAAGGGCATTAAAGAAATTGGGAAAGTTGAAGAACATCTAATCATTTCTGAATTATAATTGTAAATGAGTGCAGATGACCTAATCTGCTTACGTAAATGATAATTATTAATTTAGCAATTGTACAAATGAGCTCAAAACATGAACTACAATAATTACAATACAAACCAATAACTTCCTTGTCTGCCATTTGCACAAATGATTAAATTATATGAGGAATGTTTCCTCTATACTTTAAAAACTAATGTAAATTTAAGAACCCAGGGAAATTACTAGTGTAATTAAAATTAATAGGTATACACAAACATGGAAAACGAACAGCTGGATTTATAAAGCTTGAAGAAAGGACATTTTATTTCTACTTTAAATGTTAATATCATGCATCTTTCATTGTAAGTGTAATAAATAATGTATCACTAGAAAAATAATAACACTTCTCGGCTGGGCACGGTGGCTCACCCCTATAATCCCAGCACTTTGAGAGGCCGAGGTGGGCGGATCACGCGGTTAAGAGATAGAGTCCACCCTGGCCAACATGGTGAAACCCCTCTCTACTAAAAATACAAAAATTAGCTGTGCGTGGTGGCACGCGCCTGTAGTCCCAGCTACTCGGTAGGCTGCGGCAGGAGAATCCCTTGAACCCGGGAGGTGAAGGTTGAAGTGAGCCAAGATCGCGCCACTGCACTCCAGCCTGCTGACAGAGTGAGGCTCCTTCTAAAAAAAAAAAGAAAAAGAAAAAAAAAATAACACTTTCCAGAGTAAGTTACTATCTGTGGTACAGGTTTTTGTTTTGTTTTGTGTTTTGTTTTTTGATTTTTTTCTCGAGACGGAGTTTCGCTCTTGTTGCCCAGGCTGAAATGCAATGGTGCAGTCTCGGCTCACTGCAACCCCTGACTCCCGGGCTCAAGTGATTCTCCTGCCTCAGCCTTCTGAGTAGCTGGGACTACAGGTGCCTGTCACCACACTCAGCTAATTTTTTGTATTTTTTTTTTTTTAGTAGAGATTGGGTTTCACCTTGTTGGTCAGGCTGGTTTCGAACTCCTGACCTCGTGATCTGCCTGCCTCAGCCTCCCAAAGTACTGGGATTACAGGCATGAACCACCGCGCCTGGCCATACAGGTTTTAAAAAGCATCATACACTTAAGATTTTCCTCAAGAACCATGTCTTCTTGGCCAGGCGCCGTGGCTCATGCCTGTGGTCCCAGCACTTTGGGAGGCTGAGACAGGCAGATCACGAGGTCAGGAGATTGAGACCATCCTGGCTAACACAGTGAAACCCTGTCTCTACTAAAAATAGAAAAAATTAGCTGGGCGTGGTGGCAGGCGCCTGTAGTCCCAGCTACTCGGGAGGCTGAGGCAGGAGAATGGCCTGAACCCGGAGGTGGAGCTTGCAGTGAGCCGAGATCGCACCACTGCACTCCAGCCTGGGAGACAGAGCAAGCTCAAAAAAAAAGAACCATGTCTGCTTGCCATCTCACTGGAAATAATTTTACACTTTGAAAATAATGCTACATATTTCAGTTAACCGAGGACACTAACTGGAAACCCAAGATAATTTTCAAAACGTCTTTAAATGCCAAATGCATTTTATTATATTGTGATTCACCTTGACAGAGTTTGTACAGGAAAGAATGGCGGTGGGGAGGGCGAGAAATACCAGAAAAATGCAGCATTTTAGATCTATTTAGTGTGTGTGTGTGTGTGTGTGTGTGTGTGGTGGAGAGAAGATAAAGCACAAAAATCTCTGTTAATTATGTAGTGGCTGAGCCCAGGAAGCTCCAGAAATGAAGGTAGGCATGGGGGTAGTTGACTCTGGGTGATGGAGGAGTCAGTTCTTCTGTGGGGCGAGGAGTCCCCACCGGCTCTTGGCCAGTGCCTAGCTGCCCAGCCTCGGCCTGCGCCTTTCACCAACTGCTCTGGCATTCCTTTGAGAGTCCTAGTTTACCCCTTCAAATCGCCCTAGTTTGACCAGGGCGCAACCTGCCCGGCCATGGGTGGGCATGTGCTGTGGAGGGCTCGTGACTTCGGGTGACAGGCTCAGGCGAGTCCAAGCCTCCTTGTCACTTTCTCAGGTGTGCGTCTTTCCAAACCAAGTGGGGTAGGATGTAGGGGAGCTCACTGTTAGGCCAAGCTGGCCATAACTGAGACACCCGCCCCTACATCCCTTGCAGCCAAATGAGGGCAGCAGGCTGGACCTACTATAAAGAGGGAGGGACACTGGCAGCGCGGCCTGGAGGACTGGTCTGGCAGTGGCAGGTCCAAGGGCGGCCACTGGGGCAATTTACCCTGGCGCCACCACGGCTCTGGTGGCCTGCACCCTTGGTGTCCAGGGCAGCGTCCCACAGCCTCTCTTCCTGTGCCATCAACCCAACGATTCAGTAGAGATTCGGAATGCGGGTTTTGGAGATTAAGAGAAGTTCCTCAGATCCCAGACAGGCCGCCTGATCTCTCTGCATCTCAGGTTACTTATTTGTAAAATGAAGGCAATAATGGAGCCTACTTTGAGGCTGCTTTAAGATTCAGGAAAGTAATATGTGTGTTTGGCACATAGATGTTACTTGTTAGCATTATCAGTATTATATGTATATGACTGTAGTTACAGCAGAGCTAGACAACTGTTGGGTCAATAGCCTGATGGAATCCGAAATACACTATTTTGAAAACGATGAGGCATATTTCACCTTTAGAAAAAGTACATAAAGCCTATGCATGGTTCACCCCAGTGCTTCTCAAACTTTAAAACACACAGGAATCACCCAGGGATCTACTGAAACGCAAGTCTGGGGTAAAGCCTGTCATTCTGCGTTTCTAACAAACTCCAAAATGATGCCAATGCTTCTGGTAACAAGGGTGCAAGTATAATATAAATCGAACATCCACGTAGTCACCATTCACGTTAACAGAAATCATAGTGTCATATCAGAGAATCCATTGCCAAATCCAAGGTTCTGAATATCTGCCTCAAGTTTTTTTCTGAGTTTATGGTTTAGCCCTAATCTTTTGAGTCAATCATTATCATTTTGAGTTAATTTTGTATATGATGTGAGATAGGAATTAAAATTCTTTCTTGTCCTTGTGGATATCCAGTTGTCCTAGAACTATTTGTTGAAGAGGTTGCTCTTTCCCCATAGAATGAACTTGGCATCTGTGTGGAAAATCAATTGGCCATAGAGGTAGGGGTTATTTCTGGACTCTCAATTCTGCTATATTAGCCTATCCTTATACCAGCATCATACTTTAAAAAAAAATTCTTTAACTTTGAAGTAAGTTTTGCAATCAGGAAGTGTGAGACCTCCAACTTCTTTCTTTTTCGAGATCGTTTTGGCTATTTGGGATCCCTTGCAATTATATATAAATTTGAAGCTCAGCTTCTCCATTGCTTTAAAGAAGGTGTTAAAAAAAGAAGGTGTTTGAATATTTGACAAGGATTATGTTCAATCTATAGGCTAGTTTGAGTTGTACTGACATCTAAACAATATTGTTTTCCTACCCATGAACATTGGATGTCTTTCCATTTATGTAGATCTTCTAAAATTTCTTTTAGCAATGTTTTGTGGTTTTCTGTATACAAGTATTTTATCTCCTTATTTAAATTTATTCATACATTTTTTTTACATGCTATTGTAAATTAAATTGCTTTCTTAACTTCCTTTTCAGATAGTTCATTGCAGGTGTACAAAAACACAACTGATTTGTGTGTTGATGTCATACCATACAACTTTGCTGAATTTTTTCATCAGCTCTGGTAGCTTTCCTATGAATTGTTTGGAATTTTCTAGATTTTGTATCATTTCATCTGCAAATAAAGATACATTTACTTCTTTCTTTCCAGTTTGAATATATTTTATTATTTATTTTTGTTGTCTAATTACTGGGGCTAGAACTTTCAGTACAATGATGAATAGCAGTGGTGAAAGTGGGCATCCTTGTTATATTCCTAATTTTAGGGGGAAAGATTTCAATCCTTCACTACTGAGTATGATGTTAGCTGTGGGTTTTTTTGTTTGTTTTTTTATAAATGCCATTCATCTTGATGAGAAAGCTCCCTTTTATGCAGTTTTCTGAGTCTTCTTATCATGAAAGGGTATGGGATTTTGTCAAATGTGTGTTCTGCTTGAATTAAGTTAATCCTATGGGGTTTTTTTTCCATTCCATTAGTGTGATATGTTACATTGATTGATTTTATCATGTTGAACCACACTTGCATTCTTGGGATAAATCCCACATGGTTGTGTTGTATAATATTTTTAATGTGCTGTTAGGTTCATTTTGCTACATTATGTTGAGGATTTTTGTATCTCTATTCATAAGGGATATTTGTCTGTAATTTTGTTGTTGTTGGGATATTTATCTGGCTTTGGTGTCAAGGTAATGTTGGCCTCATAGGATTAGTAAGGAAGTGTTCTCTCCTCTTCTATTTTTTGAAAGAATTTAATAAGGCTTGGTGTTAATAATTTTTAAAATGTTTGGAAGAATTTACCAGTGAAGCCATCTGGTCCTGAGCTTTTTATGGTTGGCAGGTTTTTGAATGCTGTTTCAGTCTCTTTATGTGTTATAGTCTGTTGAGATTTTCTGTATCTTCTTGTGTCAGTTCAGAAAATTTGTGTGTTTCTAGAAAATTTTCCATTTTATTTAGTTTATCTAATTTTGGGGGATACAAATGTTTATATTATTCTCTTATAATCCCTTGTGTTTCTGTAAGGTTGGCAGGAATGTTTCCACTTTCATTTCTGACTTTAATTATTTGTGCATTCTGTCTTTTTGTCTTTGTCAATGTAGTCAAAGTTTGTCAATTGTGGGCCGGGTGCAGTGGCTCACACCTGTAATCCCAGCACTTTGGGAGACTGAGGCGGGTGGATCACGAGGTCAGGGGATCGAGACCATCCTGGCTAACACGGTGAAACCCCTTCTCTACTAAAAATACAAAAAATTGGCTGGGCATGGTGGCGGGCGCCTGTAGTCCCAGCTACTCAGGAGGCTGAGGCAGGAGAAAGGCGTGAACCCAGGAGGCAGAGCTTGCAGTGAGCCGAGATCACACCACTGCGCTCCAGCCTGGGCAATAGAGAGAGACTCTGTCTCAAAAAAATAAAAAAGTTTGTCAATTGTGTTGATCTTTTCATAAAGGCAACTTCTGGTTTCCTTGATTATCTCTGTTGCTTTTCTCTTCCCTATTTTATTATCTCTAGTCTGATCTTTATTATTCCCATCCTTCTGCCAGCTTTGGGTATAGTTTACTGTTTTTAGTTGTTCAAGGTGTAAAGTTAGATTATTGATTTGAGACCTTTCTTCTTTTTTAATATAGGTGTTTGTGCCATAAATTTCCCTCTGAGCACTGCTTTCCCTTTCTCATAAGTTTTAGTATGCTGTGTTTTCATATTTATTTGTTTCTAGGTAATTTCTCTCTTCTTCTTCCTTTTTTTTTGACAGGGTCTTGCTCTGTCACCTAGGCTGGAGTGCAGTGGCAAAATCACAGCTCAGGGCAGGCTTGACCTCCTTGGTCTCAAGCAATGCTTCCAATTCAGCCTCCCAAGTACTGGGGACTACAGGTGTGTGCCAACATGACCTGCTAATTTTTGTATTTTATGTAGAGAGGGGGTTTCGCCATGTTGCCCAGGCTGATCTCCAACTCCTGTGCTCAAGTGATCTGCCCACCTGGGCCTCTCAAAGGGCTGGGATTACAGGCATGAGCCACCATGCCCGGCCTTGTTTCTAAGTATTTTCTAATTTCTTTTTCAATTTCTTCTTTGACCATTTGGTTTTTTAGAGAGTGGGTTGTTTAATCAAGACATATTTGTGAAGTTCTAGTTTTTCCTTCTGTCTTTGATTTACAGCCTCCTTCCATTGTGGCTGGAAAATATACTTTGAATTATTTCAAATTTTCAAAATTTGTTGAGACTTGTTTTGTGGCATAATATATGGTCTAGTTTTCCATGCGCACTTGAGAAGAATGTATTCTGCTGTTCGGTAGATAGTTCTATATAAGTCCATTAGTTCTTATTGGTTTATAGTGTTGTTCAAGTTCTCTACCTTCTTATTTCCTATGCCACATTTTAGCTACCCATTCCACTACTGCTGGACAATTATATTGGTCATAGTATTTTGCTATTATAAACAAAGCTTTATTAAAATGTCTCCGTGTGCACATGTTTCTCATACCTAGGAGTGGAATTGCTATGTGTAGGGTATGCACATGTTCAATTGAACTAGCCAATGCCTGTTTTCCAAAGTGGCTATATCAATTTACATTCCCACCCTCAGGGTATAGTGAGAGTTCTCAGTACTCCATAGCTTGACAACGATTGGTATCATCAGACTTTTTAGTTTTTGTCAGCCTGGTGGTTATGTTATGATGTCTTATTGTGGATGCAATTTTTATTTCCGTGACTACAGTAAGTTGTATTCACCACTTTGTCCTTCTTTTGTTTCCTTTTGTTTCTCTCATGTTCCCATTCTTTCCCCTCCAACCATTGCCATGATACTCTCTCTCCCATACAATTCAAAGAGAATCACACCAGTGGTTAAAAGTACATGTTTGGAATCAGACTTGGTTTCTAGTCCTGCACTGTCATTTTCTAACTGTGTGATGTTTGGCAAGGTACTTAATAGTACCTAGCCTAATCACTTAATAGATGCTCACTACTATTATACAGCTTAACTTTAGACTCAGACAAACTGACATTCAAATTTCAGCTTCGCTTCCAACATTTTATTTAACAAACTTTTAAAAAACATTTTATTTTGAAGTAATTGTAGATTCACAGGAAGTTATAAAAGAAATGTACAGGAAGAGCCTGTGTTCCCTTCATCCGGTTTCTCCCAATGTTTTATGTCTTACGTAATTATAGTACAATATCAAAACCAGAAGCTGACATTGAACAATGTATGTATATATTCCATTTTACGATGTGTAGATTCATAGAAGCATGACCACAATTAAGGCACAGAACTATTCCATTACCACAAAGACCTCCCTCCTGCTACTACTTCATAACCACACCCATATAATTTCTCTCACCATCCCTAGCACCTGACAACCACTAATCCATTCCCCATGTCTATAATTTTATTATTTCAAGAATGTTTTATGAATTGAATCATATAGTATGTGCCCTTTTGAGATTACCTTTTTTTCACTCAGCATAATTCCCTGGAGATACATCCAAGTTGCTGCTTGAATCAATAGTTCATTCCTTTTAATTTTTCAGTAATTCCATGTGATGGATGTACCACAGCTTCTTTAACCATATAGCCATCTAAGGTCATAGTTATCTCCAGTCTGGAGCTATTATAAATAAAGCATCTATGAACTTCTGTGTACAGATTTGTACAATAACATAAGTTTTCATTGGCAAGTACAATATCTGAGTCATATGGTAAGCCCACTTAAATTTTAAAAGGAACTGCCAAGTGATTTTCCACAGTAGTTGTACGATTTTACATTCCCACACGTAATGTATGAGTGATCCAGTTTCTCAGCATCCTCATCAGCATTTGTTGTTGCCACAGTTTTTATTTTAGCCCTCCTGATTTGTGTGTATTGATATCGCATTGTGGTTTTAATTTGAATTTCCCTAATGGCTAATGATGTTGAATGCCTTTTCATGCACTTTATTTGCCATTGGCATGTCTTCTTTAGTGAGATATCTGTTCAGATATTTTGCCTATTTTTTAATTGGGTTGTTTTCTCATTGTTGGGCTTTAGAAGTTTTTTATGTAGTCTAGATACAAGTCCTTTTCCACTATGAGGTTTGCAAAGATTTTCTCCCACTATGTAGCTTGTCTTTTTATGTTTTTAACAGAATATTTAGTGTAGCAAAAGTATTTTATTTTTATGAGGTCAAAAATATCAAACTTTTCAGTTAGGGGTCATACTTTTGGTGTTAAGTCTAAAAACTCTTCACCTAGCCCCAGGTCCTAATGATTTTTTTAATTAAAAAAAAAAGTTTTTATAGGTGCTAGCTCTTTAAATCTCCTGGAACTCAGCCAGAGGTGGAAGGGCTTGCAACAATGTACAATGAATAAGATCTAGTATTTTGTAGCACAATAGGGTGATTATAGTTAGCAATAATTCATCGTATTTTTAAAAATGATTAAATGAATCTCCACAATCCAGCAGTCTAATTTCAGAATCCAAGTGCTCAATAACCACTTTATGCTAACTTTGAGCAATTTACATTACTTCTTGGTTACTGCATTTCTTCATTTGTGAAATAGCGATGATTAATTCTTACTCATTGGGAAGATTAAATGAAATAATTCATGTGCCTGGTTCATGGTAAAAATGATTGATGAATGTCAGCCATGGTAGTTACTGTAGCCTTGCTATCAACTCTCAGGGCTGAAGAGGTCCGTGGTTTATAATCAAGTTTATAGACTTTTGGAAATAAGATGATCCTTTCTGGCTAAGCCACCTGTGAAATGGGTAACTTTATTCTAATTTAAGATTGTACAGCATAAATGGTTAGAGACAGCGAGAAATTAGAGAGCCCTCACTCGGGCAGTGAAGCTTTATGTAATATTTATATCCAGTATAGAATCTCCAGGACTGGAAAGCACCTTAGAAATCCCAGGATATACATAGAAAAGATGTAAGATATTTAATGAGAAGTTTAATATCATATGCATTTATTAAGTTCTCTTTTGTGCAAGGCAGGGTTTATAAGAAAAAAAAATCAGATCTTTTCTCTCCCAGTCTTCATACAAGTAGTTGTTCTTTTGGTAGGGATTGGAAGAGGTGTGCAGCAGGCTAGGTTTTTTGTCTATAGCTACATTTTTTTTTCTGATTTGTTTTCAGGTGTGGATCAATTATTACCTTTTTAAATTCAGGAAGCAAGATGACTGAGCAAAACAACTTTCAGTGCTTTTAGCGAATCCCAAGTGGGTGTTCAATGTTGCTAGAGGGGATTAACAGGCATACCGAGTGAGCAGTATTTCAGTCAAAGTACACAACTGGGCACTCAGAGTATAGCAGGGAAAAAAAGAAAAGCATAATGTGAATAGAAATCCTTTTTTCCCCCGCCAAATGTGGTGGCCACTCAGACAGCAGCTCATATAACTAGGTTTCTGCGATGCTGTTTCTATCACAGCTGAGAGCAGGTTTTTGGACCTTTTGGTTTCCATCCTTTTTCAGCTGTGCAGCTTTTCTTCTGTTTTATACTACCACCACCTGCTGTCCTATTCCTACCACACAGAATCTCTTCTCTTTTCCAGAAAGAACTAATCAGACTGCAAGCCATGATAGGGACATCTTTCAAGAAGTTTAAGCAATGACACAACTTTGGAAACCTTAATTTTAAAGCCACAGGCTTTTAAAAATAGAAATGTCTTGTTTTTAAATGCCTGTAGGCAAAGTATCTTCATTTCTAGGCATGTAATAATAAAGCATGGGATCCATGATTTTCACCATAGCAAGAGGAAACAATTGTATGAACAAACATTTTATTTATTTTTATTTAACAACCACTTATCTAGCATTTATTATGTACTAGGCAGGATTTTAAATGCTCTACTAGAATTAAGTCGTTTGAATCCTCATATCAACCCTATGAGGTAAGTTCTATTATTATTTCCATTTTAACAATGAGAAAACCAAGGCACAAAGAGGTCAAGTGACATGCCCAAGGTCACTGTGGTTGATTATAATATTGTTCAAAATATTAGCTACTCCTCCCTGTGGGAGGATTATATGTCCCTGCCCTGTTGACATCAGCCTTGGCTGTGTGACTTATGCCCCTCCCTGTGGGAAGAGTCCTCTTCCCCTCCCCGTTTGCATCCAGCTCAGCCATGTAATTTGCTTTGTCCTATGACATATGAACAGAAGTAAAATGTTCTGAACAAAGGCCCTGAGAGTCGGCTCAGGGTTCACCACGTTCCTTCTCCATCCGGGAGACCAACAGTGTTCGTGAGAGGAGCTGTTCCTTTATATTGGATCCTAGAGTGAAGACAAATGAAGAAGAATTTTAGTTGACCCAGATAGTACATGACTGATAATTACATTTTTTATGGTGTAAACCACTAAAATGCTTGATTATTTCTTCCTGTGTTTGTCATCTTTGGCAGTGTAACAACCAACTACCAGATTTTAGTGGCATGCAATAATAAACACTATTTATTGCTTTCAAGTTGGAAGATAATAAAGAAGCTCTGCTCCAGGCATCTCATTTTAGGGCCCAGGATGAAGGGCCAACAGCTATCAGTGGTGTGTTCTTCTCATGTAACGGCAAAACTGTAAGAGGGAAAGCTCAACTGCCCAAGTATATTCCAAACATCTACTGATATAATATCCTCTAACATCCCGTTGGATAAAGCAAGTCACATGACCAGGTCCAAAGACAAGAGGTGAAAAAGTATAAGCTGCTCACCATAATGCAATGGCAACAGAGTGGATGTATAATAATATTATTGGTGTAATAAAGAATTGAGATCAACTACTGAACCTATCACAGTTACTTCCTTATAACCTAGGTAAGATGACAGTGTCAGTAGTTGGAATTCAAATCCAGGCAGTTTGGCTTTATATGTTTTTATGTACAAATTTTTCAAGATATAACTGCTATAACATAAAATTCACTATTTGGAAATACAGTTCAGTAGTTTTTAGTATACTTACAGAACTGTGAAATTATCATCTCTACTTAATAGCAGAACATTTTAATAGTCCCCTCAAAGAAACACCATACCTATTAGCAGTCCCTCCCCATTGTCTCCTACTTCCAGCCCCTTGCAACCTCTAATATGCTTTCTGTATTTATGGATTTTCCTTTTTTTGACAATTTACATAAATAAAATAATACATGGCCTTTTGTGTCTGGATTTTTTCATCTAGCATAATGTTTGCAAGGTTCACCGATGTAGCATGTATCAGCACTTCATTTGCTTTATTGGGCAAATAATATCCCATTGTATGTAGATACTACATTTTATTTATTCATTCATTAGTTGGATGGACTTCTGGGTTATTTCCACATCTGCTTCAATTCTCTTAGGTATGTACCTAGGAGTAGAATTACTGGGTCATATGGTAGGTTATCTGATGTGTTGGCATGCAATTGTTCATACTATTCCCTTATAATTATTTCTTATTTCATAAGGCTAGTAGTAATATATCCTATTTAATTCCTGATTTTAGGAATTTGAGTCTTTTCTCCTTTTTTCTTGGTCAATATTGCTAAAGGTTTGTCAGTTTTGTTGGTCTTTTCAAAGAACCAATTTTTTGTCTCATTGATTTTCTCTATTGTTTTTCTCTTCTTTATTTCATATATTTCTACTCTCTTCTTTATTATTGTCTTCCTTATGCTTGCCTTGGGTTTAGTTTGCTCTTATTTCTAGTTTCTTAAAGTTTAGTTTATGGATTTAAGACTTTTTAATTGTTACGTTGATCATTATTAGGTTATTGATTTTAGATTCTTTTTGTAAATATATGTGGCTGGGCATGGTGGCTCACTCCTGTAATCCCAGCACTTTGGGAGGTCGAGGCAGGTGGATCACCTGAGGTCAGGAGTTCGAAACCAGCCTGGCCAACATGGTGAAACCCCATCTCTACTAAAAATATAAAAAATTAGCTGGGCATGGTGGTGCATGCCTGTAATTCCAGCTACTTGGGAGGCTGAGACAGGAGAATTGCTTGAACCTGGGAGGCGGAGGTTGCAGTGAGCTGAGATGGTGCTATTGCACTCCAACCTGGGCAACAAGAGTGAAACTCTATCTCAAAAAAAAAAAAAAGCAAATATATGTGTTATGATTATAACTACATCCTATAAATTTGCGTATGTTGTGTTTTCTTATTCATCTGAAAGTATTTTCCTGTTTCCTTTGTAATTTCATCTTTGACCCTGTATTAGTCTGTTCTCACACTTCTATGAAGAAATAACTGAGGCTGGGTGCAGTGGCTCACACCTGTAATCCCAGCACTTTGGGAGGCCGAAGCAGGCAGATCACCTGAGGAAGGGAGTTCCAGACCAGTCTGGCCAATATGGCGAAACCCCATCTTCACTAAAAATACAAAAAGTAGCTGGGCGTGGTGGCAGGTGCCTGTAATCCCAGATACTCAGGAGGTTGTATCAGGAGAATTTCTTGAACCCACAAGGCAGAAGTTGCAGTGAGCTGAGATCGCACCACTGCACTCCAGCCTGGGCAACAGAGCAAGCAAGATTCCATCTCAAAAAAAAAAAAAAAAAAGATAGAAATACCTGAGACTGTGTAATTTATAAAGAAAAGAGGTTTAATTCGCTCATGGTTCTGCAGGCTGTAAAGGAAGCATGATGCTGGCCATCTGCTCAGCTTCTTGGGAGGCCTCAGGAAACTTACAGTCATGGTGGAAGGCAGAGGAGGAGCCAGCACTTCACATGGCTGGAGCAGGAGGAAGGTGGGGGGAGGTGCTACACACTTTTAAACAACCAGATCTCCTGAGAACTCTATCGTGAGACAGCACCAAGGGAATGGTGCTAAACCATTAGAAACCACTCCCATGATCCATTTATCTCCCACCAGACCCTACCTCCAACATTAGGGATTACAATTATACATGGGATTTGGGTAAGGACAAAGATCCAAACCATATCAGACCCAGTTAGAAGTGTGTTCTTTTTTTCACATGTATTTGCGAATTTTCTTCTGTTATTTGTTTTGAATTTTATTCCATTGTGGTCAAAGCACATACGTCTTATGGTTTCAACCCTTTTATATTTACTGTTTTATGTCCTAAAGTATGGTCTATCCTACAGAAACCTTCTATGTGCTCTTAAGAAGGATATGTGTTTTGCCATTCTTGCATGGGGTGTTGTCTAGATATATGCTAGTTCTAGTTTGTGCAGTATTGTTCAAGTCTTCTATTTTCTTGTTGATCTTCCTTCTAGTTGTTCTATCAGTTATTGAATGTCGGTATTGAAGTCTTTTTGAATTGTATTTTTAGTTTGTTACTTTTTTCTCCTGTATAAAACAATAATTATGAATGTATTTTGATGGACACACAATGGATAAAGTTGTAACTTATATTTCAGTAACATCACGAAGGAGGAGGGAGAGAAAGGAGATATTTAAAAGCAGCATTTTTATGTATTATTGAAATGTAGTTGGTATTAATCTGAACTAGATTGTTATAGTAAGATATTAATTGCAATTCCTAAGACAACCACTAAGGAAAAAACTGAAAAAATACCATAAAGGAAATGGCACTGGTATTAAAATAGCACATAAGAAAATATCTATTTAACATAAAAGAAGGCAATAATAGAGGAACAAAGCAACAAAAGAGACACAAAATGTATAATGTATAAAAAACAAATAGTAAAATGGTATATATATATATATATATATATGTATATATATATCCTACCTTATCACTAATTTCACTGAATGTAAATCAATTAAGCACTCCAAATAAAAGGCAGAGATTGGCACAATTGATTTAAAAAATATGATACAAGTATATGCTATTTACAAGAGACACACTTTAGATTCAAATACACAAATAGGTTGAAGTAAAAGGATGCAAAAAGATATATCAAAAATCAATAACCAAAAAGGAGCTGGAAATCTCACTGCTCAAAATATGTCCAAAAGAAAGGAAATCGGTATGTTAAAGAGATATGTGCATGCCCATGTTTATTGCAGCACCATTCACAATTGCCAATACATAGAATTAACCTAAGTGTCTATCAACAGATGAATGGGTAAAGAAAATGGGGGTAGATATACACAATGGAATACTATACAGCCACAAAAAAGAATGGAATGCTGTCATTTGTAGTAACATGAATTGAACTGGAGGTCATTATGTTAAGTAAAATAAGCCAAACACAGAAAAATATTGTCTGTTCCTACTCATATGTGGGAGCTAAAATAGTTGATCTTACAGAGACAGAGAGTAGGATGGTGGTTACTTCTTAATTAAATTAGAAAGCTAATTTAATTAAATTAGAAAGCTAATTTAATTAAATTAGAAAACTTTTTTTTATTTAATTCTTTATTGTGTGCCTTTTCACTGCACCTACAAATACAACGCTCTAAAAGGACCCAAACCACGTCTGCTTTTGGTTACTCATCAGTGGATCCTCAGTGCCGGGAACAGTGCCTGATGCATAATAGGGACTCAGTATGGATTTGATGAATGAATTTTCTTTGTGCAAACTTTATAGAAAAAAATAATAAAAAATAGAAGACCTACTTTAACGGAGCAACATACTCTATGCATGGATAAGAAGACAATAATAAAGATAAGAAGTCCCTCTTCCAAATAATGTATAATTTACATGAATTCCAAACATGAATTTTTCATAGAACTCAACAAGCTAATCTAAAATCCATATGAAAGAATAACAAACCAAGACTGTTCAAGATAATTCCAAAAAAGGGTATGGAGGAGAAAGCTGGAGGAGAATGGAACTTCAAGGAGAAATAAGTAAATCTACAATATGGTCAGAGATTTCAATAACCTTCTCTCAATAATTGATATAACAAGAAAAGAGAAAATCATCAAGGATATAAGAGATCAAACAATATTATAACTACCTTGACCTAACTGACATGTATACTGCATTCCACCCAACAATAGCAGAATACACATTCTTTTCATGCACTTATGAAACTTTTACTAAGATAGACCACATTGTAGGTCATAAAACAAGCATCAATAAATTTCAAATGAGTCAAGTAACACAAAATCTGGTCTCTGACTCAATAGTATTAAGATGGAAGATATACAACAAATAGTTAATTGGAAAAGCTCCAAAATTTTGAAAACTAAAAAACACAATTCTAGATAACCCATGAGTCAAAGATAAAACCAAAAGAGAAATTAGAAAGTATTTTACACAGAATGATAATGAAAACATAACATATCAGAATTATGGGGATATTATTTAAAGCAGTAATTCCAGGGAAATGTATAGTGCCAAATACCTATATTAGAAAAAGAAGGTCTGAAAACTATTACCTCAGTTAGCATCACAAAAAACTAGAAAAACAAGACAAAAGTAAATCTAAAGTATGTAGAAGAAAGAAAAAAAATAAACACCAGAGAAGAAATTTTTAAAAATAGAGAATAGAAAACAATAGAGAAAATCAATTAAACCAAAAGATCATTAATTGGAAAGATCAATAACACTGATAAGCCTCTCCATACTAAAGAGGTTCAAGAAATGCCACCACAAAATATGCTACTTTAGACTTCAAACTGAGGGCACTTGGGAAATTACAAATGCAGGGAAGGGCTTTCTCTGAGCTCCCCTTATCTGCCTAAAGACGGATCTTTCAAAAGAAACTCAATTGTCATGAATCCCCTCCGCAGAAATCTCATCAACCGGGGAGAATTAACTTGGATCACAGGAGAGGAAACTGGAGGCTGACACTGCCCAGACAGACTTTGTCACAGGCTACCACCTATTCTTCCAAGGGCCCATTTGTCTTTTCCAAAAAGTCATTTACTCTCCCTTCTTAAATAGCCTACATGCCCTTCTTTTCTCCCCTATGAAATGGGTATACAGTCATTGCATAACAACATTTTGGTCAAGGATGAACCACATGTACTACAGTGGTCCCATAAGTTTGTAACACCGTATTTTTATTGTAACTTTGTGTGTGTTTAGATATATTTAGATACACAAATACTTACCATTGTGTTGCAATTGCCTATAGTATACAGTACAGAAACATGCTGTACAGGATTGTAGCTTAGGAGCAGTAGGTGATACCATATAGTCTAGGTGCGTAGTAGGCTATACCATCTAGGTTTGTGTAAGTGTAGTCTATGGTGTTCACGGAATGATGAAATCGCCTAACAATGCATTTCTCAAACCTGTATTTAAGCAATGTGTGACTGTATATACTTCTAGATCTCACTGTTTTGGGGGGTATTCACATTTCTTTCATGTGATGCCTCCACGTACATAATGTATTTGTATACCTTTTCTCCTATTGATCTGTCTTACATCAATTTAATTTGTAGCCCATCCAAAGAACGTAAAAGGGTGGAGATAAACTATTTTTCCCTCTCCTACAATAGATTGATCAGGGATTAAAAACAAAAAAAGAAGACACAAATTACCAATGGTGGGAATGAGAGAGGAGACACTATTACAAGTAGTGTCCTGGAAGCCAAGTGGAGGAAGTGAATTAAGGTAGAAAAAAGTGGTCAAGCCTGTCAAATGCTGCTGATAAGTCAAGCAACATGACGATTCAAAAATCCCACTAATAGAATTAACTTGTGACCTTGATAACAGCAGTTTTGGTGGTGGGGCTGGGGAGGGACAAAAGCCTCAGTGAATCAGGTACAAAACAGAATAAGAGGAGAAGAATGTGAGTCCTTGACTACAGGCAACTCTTTTAAGAATTTTGCTGGAGAAGGAAGTGGAGAAGTGGCGCAGTATCTAAAAGCAGAAGTAGGGTAGGGGAAAGAGTGTATTTTTTAAGATGGGAGAAACAACAACACGATTGTATACTAATGAGAATGATATATTAGAGAGAGAAAATTTGACGATATAGAAGGAAGGGGGGAGAATTGTTAGGGCCATGTCTCTGAGTAGGCAAAATAGAATCTATTGCACGTGAGGAGACATTGTCCTCAGCCAAAAGTGTAGATGGTTCTTTCAGAACAACTGGAGAGAAGGCCAAGTATAGTGGTACAGAAGCTGCAGGTAGGTGTGTACATAAGGCACTAGGAACTTGTTGACAGTCTCTTCTGATTACTTCTATTGTGTCAAGAAAATAAGAAACAAAGTCATCAGGTGAAAGTAAAAATGGAAGAGGGGGTACTGGAGATTTGATGAGAGAGAGAAAGATGTCTAAAGTTCCTTTAAGTTTCAACATTCTGTGATCTTCAACCACAGGATAAAATACAGAGAAATGTTCACTTTTTTCCTCCTTGGAGGAAAGAGCAAGTTCTTTCTATAGAACTTGTTCTTATTTCTATCCTTCCCCCTTCCTCCCTTAAAAAAATCCCTCAGTTTTGAAGCATGTAATCAGGCTAAACCCCTCCCCACCTCTCTTGTTCCTGTTGTTCACAGACCCCCATGTTTTGCTGAAATAAATTGAGCATCATTCTATAGCTAAATGCAAACACCATGGAGCAGGTATTAAATCAATTTGTTTCCGTTGCAATCAAATAGGCCCCAGATCAGTGAAAAGAGGCAGGCAGAAGAAAGAAATAATATTCTGTTGTAATTGTTGTCAATATGCAAAAGTCACACATCTTACTCAATATTTCTAGAGTTTTAAAGGACAGTATCCCCATACAACAGAGTGAAAGCAGAGACACAGGATAGCAAACGATGAGGAACAAAAAGGAATTGTTCTTTTCACACAGGAAGTTTTCTATTACGAAATTTAAAAATATATTATAAGTTATTATTGGAAGAATTTACCTAAAGTTATAAAACACTATTTAGTGAAAAAAGCATCAATCATGTGAAGCTAATGTTGCTTTTATTGCTTTATTTTAAAATTTTTCTAATATTCCTAGGACAATTATAGTTGTTGCTTTTATCCTTTCTACCATCTAAATGCATAAATAAGGTTAAGGATCAAGCACTCTTTGCAAGTATTTTAAATATATGAATTAAAAATGTAATGATGTAGCCGGGCATGGTGGTTCACGCCTATAATCCCAGCACTTTGGGAGGCTGAGGTTGGCGGATCGCTTGAGTCCAGGAGTTCAAGACCAGCCTGGCCAACATGGCGAAAGCCTTCTCTACTAAAAATACAAAAATTAGCCGGGTGTGGTGGGCACAGACCTGTAATCCCGCTACTGGGTGGGGGAGGGGTGGGGTGGTGCTGAATCAGGAGGATCGCTTGAGCCTGAGAGGTCAAGATCAAGCCACTGAACTTCAGCCTGGGTGATGGAGTGGGACCTTGTCTCAGAAAAGAAAGAAAGGAAAGAAAGAAAGGAAAGAAAGGAAGGAAAGGAAGGAAAGAAAGGAAGGAAAGAAAGGAAAGAAAGAAAGGAAAGAAAGAAAGAAAGAAAGAAAGGGAGGAAGAAAGAAAGAAAGAGAAAGAAAGAGAAAGAAAAAGAAAGAAAGAAAGAAAAAATATTTTTTAATGTAATGTGGTGAACAATGAAAAAAGAGGAGGAAAAAGGAGAAAGAAAGAGGAGGAAGCAGAAAAAGACAAAGAGGATGAAAGGGCTATGCTAAGGGATTGTCTCTACTTTAGAGAAAGAACTCAAGTGCACAATGAGGTAGTAATGTTGCAAAATGGACTTCTGGAGTAGATTTGCTTGCTTTCTTTTATAAGCATATAGTTTCTGTTTACACTGTCAAAGCTTTTTGAAGAATATGATACTATTTCTAGCTTGTAAATTCCTTGAGGGCACAGGCCGTGTCTTATAGATCTTTGTATCTCACATAGCAACTAGACAATTACTAGTCATGGTGGAGGTGCCCAATAAATATCTGTAGAAGGAATGACTGCAGAAGTTGAAGCATATTAAATATTTTTAAAAGGAATACACAATGTAGTTTAATAAAATGTAAAATGCATGTTTTCAAATATTATTTTAGGTGAATTGTGAATCCACATATTTCAAAGTAAATTTAATTTATATTTTGCCAAGTCATTTTTATTTATTTATATATTAACTTTTTAATTTTTTAATATACATTGAAAATTTTATGGCTCATTACTACTGTTATTTTTATGTTTCCCTAACTTTTTATTTTGAAAAATTTAACAGAATATAGCCTTCATCTACATTCATTTGTTGCTAATACTTGGCCATATTTATTTTATATAACTCTCAAAGTAAAAACAAAAACAAATTCTTTTAGAGCCACTTTAACAATGCAAATAATGTTGAAGTTTTTTGTGTAGGAATCAGATAGGGTATTTTGTCAACTCTGATGACGTCAAACTTCTAACATTTTAAGACTTTTATAAAAGAGATTGACAGACCTCTTTTAGTTAACAATTTTAAATCAACCTGAAAAAAGTGTAATTGTAATAGTTCCTTTTAACATTCACATACAGCATAGATATATTTTTAATTTAAACAAGGATGTTTTGTTATAATTCTATGAATAATAGACATATATTATTCTTTTATTTATTTTCTATTTTTGAAGATAAATATTTGATTTATAATAATATCTGGCACAAAAGCATTCCATGTTCTTTTTATTTTACCTATATTATAGAAGAGAGTTAAATTTATACATCTAGACTTGAGCATGACATTTCTACTCTGCATGTCAAGGTTGAATTCTAGGCTAGGTAATAAACATTTGAAACCACAGCAAATATACCCTGGGAATTAGCAAAACATTTGAGCTAGTTTCCTGCAATGCAGTTGTCTTGGCTCACAATACATTTCTAGTTTTTCTTTCAGTAACATAAGACTAAAATTTGGACATGTGCAATTTGTCCCCATTGAATTTTGGTGCTCCAGTTTTTCTGTGCAAATTAAAATAACTGATCATTAAGTGTCATATCAGGTTTAAGGAATAAAAATATTTCTTTAGTTCTTCCACAGTTCATCAAGTATTTTCACTAACATTACCTCATTTTTAATTCACTATATTCCTGTGAAGTCAGTAGCAGGGGGATCCTCATTTTATAGACAAGGAAACTAGATCACAGAGTTTAAGTGATTTTCCCTATACATACTGCCATAAAGTGGAGGAAGATCTAGATCTAATTCCAAAGTCAGTTCTTTATCCACATCTTGTCATGCCTAATTACTAAATTATAAAGGGCTGGACATAAATCTGATAGCCTTTTAGAATTGCTTAACTGATAAAATAGGTCTCATGTTCTGAGACAACAGTAGACTGGGCAAGGAAATACTTCCAATAAGCTAAAGATGTAGAGGGATCCACAACAAATCAAAGAATTAGATGATTTTCAGAAGGGCAGATTCAGAAAAGTGAACATTCTTCACGTATGCTAAATGCTACCTTGAGGAAAAGGAAGCATATTTTATTATTGCTTCCAGGCCAGAACTAAAACGAATGGGTGAAAATTCATAGTAATAATGATCAATTTCAATAGACATGATGTGCTGGGTACTTAATTAGCACTTTACATGTGTTCTTTCATTTAACGATGAAAAAGAGTATAACCATTTTACAGATGAGGAAACTGAAGCTTCAAGTGGTTCAGTAAATTGTCTAAGGTCATACAGATAATCAGTGGTGGTGCAGGGATTTGAATATGTGTCTGACTCCAGAGCCTGTGACCCCAATCTCCACGCTGTGCTTTTTATTCTTTAGGCCATACTGCCTATACATGGGTAATGGAGTTACCTGAAGGAATCATCCCAGAATGCTTTGAGGGTGAATGGAAGACTGTCTCAAGGGTGTTAAACACTGGTGTTTGTCATGCAACCTAGCTCTGAACCAGGCATTTGTTCAAAGTAAACACTGGAATTGAATGGGGAGAACCTGGGTATTCTGAGCATTCTGAAAAATAGCATTGGCATTTGTCCTGGGAAGGAACAATTCAAAGGAAGGAAGAATTCAAAGGCTGAACAGTTCCTAGAAGTCAGAAAGATAAGATGGCAGCCAGAGTCCACATGAGTAAAGTGCAAGAAAGAACCTAGGTACCACCATCCATCTGGTTGCTCAAATCCACACCTATCAGTAATCTTTGATTTGTTACTGTTTTTTTTTTTTTTTTTTTCCACCTAACCTCCCTCACCTGGTTTACCAAGAGGGTCCCGCCAACTCTACCTCCCACATATTTACTGAATCCCTTCATTTCTCTCCACTGTCATCATCCTAGTCCAGGTCTTCCCTATCTCCCACCTGGATGACTGCAATAACCACTAACTGGTCTTGCCGACTCTACCCTTGACCCTTACAGTCTATTCTCAACAAGAAGCCAGAGTGAGCTTGTGAAAATGTGAACAAAATCATGTCATGCCTCTGCTAAAAATAGTTCAGGGGCTCCTCACTGCCCATAGGATAAAGAAAAACTCCTTCCCAGGCCTAAAAAGTCCTCACATGGATTGGCCTCCATCTGCCTTCCCAGCCTCCTGTTGCCCCACACTTCTCTTTACTCTCTCCAAGCCCCAGGCGGTGCAGTGTAGTGCTAAGAGCCTAGATTCTGGAGCCAGACTGCCTGCACTTGAATTCTGGCTTGACCACTTAGTAGCTCTGTGACCTTGGGCAACTTACTTAAGGTTCCTGTACCTCAATGACCCCTTTTAATAAAATAGAATAATAATAGTACCTAGCTTATAGATACCAACTCGATTAAGTGAATTTGTATATGACAAGTTCTTCAAATAGTGCTTGGAATATAGTGAGCATTGTTATTATAATGCCCAGCTCAGTCCTGCCTCAGCGCACTTGCACTTGCTGTTTCTTCTACCTGGAATGTTTGCACACCAGGTCTTCATTAGACAAGCACTTTCTCATTCTTAAGACCTAAGCGCAAATATCATTTTTGCCAAAAACCACCCCTGACCCTCCCATCCCGATCCAGTCAACTCTATTACAATACCTGGTTTTACTGCCTTCGTGACACTCACAATTTGTTAAATAAATGAATGAATGTACTGTCTTCTCAGGGACTGCATTAGGACATAGTTAGAAGGAGGAGTGGAACCTTGTAAGGCTCTTTGCAACCTTTACTGGTGTTTAAAGATCAGAAACTTCTGTTTCAGAAATCTATTTTTATGCTGCTTGTTTATTCTATAATTGTTTCCTTTTATTTCCCCTTAGTGATTAGTAAAGTTCTCTTGGAAAATGTCAGTTCTTCCAGCTGTGCAAAGGAAAACACAGAAAAGGGTTTTTGTACCTAACTGGTCCTGAGTCAGAGGAACTAGAAAGGGGAGCATGAGAGTGGCATTCAATATCCAAGAAAGAGACCCCCCAGGACAGTGAGGAAGAACCAAGGACTGAGGGCACGGCAACAGCCTAGCGGTGCTTCTTCGGAAAATCGTCATGCTTTGCAGGTGATTGTTTTAATAAAGAAGGCTGAGCCATTACCACTCCCATCTGTCATGGCCATGGAACAGGAATCCCACAATGAAGAAGAGGGCTTCACACATTGCTTGGCACACAGTAAGCATCTAGTAACTAAACATAGCACACGCTTATGACTTGTCTACTGTGTGAGAGACACTGTGCTAAGCTCTAAGCATGCATTATCTAATTTAATCCTCACGTGGATCTTTTGAGGGTCTTTTTACGGAAAAGGAAACTGAGGCTTAGGGAGGATAAATGACTCTTCTGAGGTCGCAGAGCTAGTATATAGGATTTAAATCCAGGTTTTTGTTCTTAATAGCCTCCCTATTTGATGAATAATGAATCCCTGAGATCTTTGCTGATAATATTATATGTTTTACAAAGTTCAGCCAAAAAGAAATAATTTGTACCAAAATCAAACACTGTAGAACCATGGTTCTCAACCATGAACAATTTTGGCCCTGAGGAGACATTTGGCAATTTTCAAAGACATCTGCTGAGTGGGTAGATGCCAGGAATGCCGTTACACGTCCTAGAATGTACACGTCAGTTTACCACAACAAAGAAATACATAGTCCAAAGTGTCCATAGTGACAAGGCTGAAAAATTCTGCTGCAGAAAGAATGGTTAAGGCAAAGAGGAGAATATGTTTCATTTGTAAAAATATATCAGAAGAAATGGAACAGTTCTGAATACCACTTTTTGTTTTCCCCTCATGATGCACTCATCCAAAATTTAAATGTATTGTATATTTTTAATGATATTATCAATGAAGGTCAAAGTCAGCTCACTCCTCTGAAAGCTATCATTCTCCAAATAGAATAAAGCAAAATGTTGAACTACAGAACTGACCACCCATGATTCTGCCCACCAATACATTCTTTATTCCTTTAATTCCACGTTAATCCAGGGTGGTAGATAGGGTTCAAAAACCTGTCTGAGCTCATGACTCTGGGCCAATCCTGACCTCTCGTTGCCATCTTACAGAAATAGCTTCTCCAACTGCTTCAGACACTGTGGTCCTAGTTACATGAATGGTGGCTTCAATTTTGATTAAAATTCTTAAGCCACAGTCATATTTCCCTTTGTCTTTGTGGTGAGCCTGCATGAAATAAATGAATGCATCAGCACACACTGGAGCAAGGAGATGGGACTCTGACAATTCTAAGCTATTCACAAAGTTTTTCCATAATCGTGAATTCAGGGCACAGTTTGGATGGCCAGAAACAAATGGTTGCAACAACTCATCCTCACATTCTTTTTTTTCCCAAAAGGTTGACTATAACTATTGCTTTGTTAAACTTTATGAATTACATTTCAAAAGAGAAAATACCACTCTAATCCACTTGCTATTGATGACAGCAAGATTAACTGTTGCCTCAAACTCCTGTCCCTCCCACAATGTCTAGCAAAGTATTTGTAAGTGTTACCCAGGGATCCACCTGCTCATTAAAAAGACCCATGTTGCAAATACCAATCTGGAAACCTATTGGCTTCTAGAACAAATACAAATAAGCAGATTATGTCGTTTATCCGCTCTCTCTTTGTATCTGTAGCTAGATGTACGGAATAGAATGTGATAAAACAGGGTTTAAGGAAATAGTAGCATACAGAAGTTTTGCTGTTGAGGAAAATACTTGTTTTAAGAAATAAAAGCACCAATATAAAAAGATTTGCCTGGGGCTCGGAGGAGGGAAGAATGGAGAGTGACAAAATTTATCGGGTAGAGGGTTTTATTTTGGGTTGAAGAACAGGTTTTGTAACTAGGTAGTAGTGGTAGTTGTTCAACATTGTGAATGTGCTGAATACCACTTCTAAATGGTTAATTTTGTTATGTAAATTGCACCTATTTTTTTTTTTTAAGATCTCTAAATAGGGCTAATGAGATGTGTGGTTAGATAATGTACATTTGACTTGGTGTTCACAGGGTTAACCTGCATTTCCATCATCACAAAATGCCTAATGCATGTTTGCATACTTAAGGTGTTAATACATATTATAGTTTTCTCCCCCTTTTTGATAAAAGAGAATTTATTAAAGGTAACCGAATTACCGAGAAATATAATCTAAAAATATGTCTTGGATTTTAAATTATTGGTGAGCCTAACTACTGAGAATGTAAGATGTGTTCGGAATGTTTAGGTCAATTCCAGTCCTTCAGCTCTGCAGTGAACAGCAGTAGGTCTTTTTTTTTTTTTTCAGCAGTAAGTCTTTCACTCACTGAGACTAATGTGATTTTTTTCCTAACTTGCATCTCTATTTCAGCTGAAAGGAAAAAAAAAAGAAATTAAACAACAAACGGTCTTTCTCTTTATGATAGATCACTTCCAAGTTGCTTTAGACAACTGGCTTTTTGTCCAGGTGTCTTGTTTATCTCTCCCTGTGTTATGATGATAACCCAAGCATTCTGAAATCCCATCCGCAAAACCAGGTGGGAAACTAACACACCTTTACTACATTCCTCTAGAGCCCATTTTAAAGAAGACTTTCACAGAAATAGGTAAATCCTTTCTCCCTTCCAAGGCCAACATAACTCAGGGCAGCGAGTTCAGACAAAAATTTCATTTATGGTTGGGTTGCCTAACCCCATCCCCGCTCCTAAAAGCCAGTATACCTCTTGCGTTGTTTGATGTTTTTAGAGAGGTCCCTAAGTTGAGAGACAGATATCAATTGTTTTATATACACATAACACACACAGTGTCGGAGAAGTAGAAAGAAGCAACTCGGTGGGCCAGTGCTAAAATCTTGGCGAAGGAGATACAGGCACCCGCGAACGCGCGCTCACACACACACACACACACACGCACACGCACAGCCAATCTGTATGGCCTAGTGCCTTCCCTCAGGCTGTCTTTTTCTACTCTCTTTTTGCCTGGATCCACGTGTTGGGGGAGGGGACCAGAGACAAAGTTCCGCAGTGCTTTCCTCCCCCCGCAGCTCAAGCAAGGATCGGGCCTTCTCCTCCCCTCCCCCTCCCAGGAATGGCCCTAAGCATATCTCCTCCAGCTAAATCCTCCTGCCTCACCCAAGTCTGATTGATGCTAACTAACGTCGAGTTAGTTCCTTTAAAGAAGTTATCTTGCTACCAAGTGTGAGCCAGTCCATACCGGAGGTGGAGGGCGGGGGGCGGGGAGAGGGTGACGAGGACAGAAGGTGAGGAAATGGAGCTGGGAGTGGCACCTCACACCAAACAAAAACGACGATCGTTAGATTGTATTTAATTTCTAATTAATCCTCAAGAGAAATATAGCCGTTTTCCTTACCAATGGATCCCTGTTCTTACTGTGGGTATCTCTCGCGCGCAAACGGTCCCCACCTCCCCGGAGCCTCGCAGCTCCCCAGATAACTATTTAGTATAAACAAACCGTGCGGCTTTAATGGAATTACCTCAGCCTGCTAGTAAATAATTTATAGTAGGCAGTAAATAAAATATGGTTTTACGTCTTTAAAAGAGTTGTCAAGTGGAAAACACCCACCAGAGGGACATAAACCCCGAAGACTGCCACGCTTAAAGACGCCGGTTTGGATGATAGCCGGGTGTAAAGACATGTTTTTCTACCCCGAAGGAAGACGCGGGTGCTGCCAGAGCCAGAGCGGGCATCTCTCAAAGAAGGTTCCCGCATGGAGAAGGAGGAGAGACAGCCTGTCTTTGTCACTTAGCAGAGGGGCAAGGGATTAAAACGCAAAGGGAGGAGGTGCACTCTCATAATAGTACCTTCTACTTAAAAGCCTAGACGCTCTCAAATTCGTTATCACACTTAATCCTCGCCACCAGTCTTCCAGAAAGACCAGGCCAGAGCCGTGTTTCCCATTTTGCCGATGAGTAAAAATAAGGCTCAGAGGCTAAGGGACAGTGGCTGTGTATGCCTGCTGGGCACTAAATGGGATGCGGGAATCCAGGTTTTTGCAGCTCTGGCCCGCGCAGTTCTTCACCCAGGTGCCCCCAGGAGTAGCTAGCCTCCGACACACACACACACACACACACACACACACACACACACACACACACGCAGTCCAGCCCAGCACACTTGCCCAGTTTTACAACACTTCGGCATGTCTTCTTTTTTCGGTGACCTGAGAACCCTCTAAATAAATTTTCTGCCCCCCTCTTCCACGAATCACGCCCCTGGAAGGCTCATCCCCAATTCAGAGAGGAAGAAAGATTTATGAGCCTCTCCTCAAGGTTTCCCCCAAGACAACCTTGACCATGAAACTAGAATCTTGAACACTTGACCTAAATTTCCAAGGGCATCTGTTTCCGTCTGTAATTGTCACCAGGCTTCATTTGAAATTCGATCCTGTGTCACTAATGGTATTAACAGGAGCTGAGGTCCAACCTTCCAATGGGAGACTGTTGCATATGATTTTACATCCAAACGAAAGTAAATCAGTTTCTATAAACCTGCAGCAACCCCCTCCCTGAATACAATAAAACTGTTGTCGCAATCAATAAATCTCTGGTTTGGGGCAATGAAAATTAGATAACTGTTCTCTGTCTCTTTCTGTCTCTTCTCCCCACCCCCCCACCCCCATTAAGACAAAGCCACTATTCAAAGAATGGGGCGTCTTGTTAACCATTTCTGAAGTCCCTCGCTGTACCCGGCGCCTTTCAGACACGCACCTCTCAGTCATAGGAGAAAACCAGACGTTTAATTACGGTGACTTTTGTTCGATCATTACGGATAATAAAGGCAACCTTTTCGCTAGATACAATTATAACGCAAGCTGCTCCAACACCTGCACGGATCGCATTTGTCTCCAGCGTGGTTTTTTTTGTTGTTTGTTTTTTGTTTTTGTTTTTTTTTACTTCTCTAAACTGCCTTTGAATTTCTCCTTCTCTTCTGACCAGAAAATTTAATATGTTGCAAGAGATAGATTTCACGAAAACGCGTTGTCCCTTCTGTAGCTACATCTGCTCCGACCTATTAAGAAAAGTAAGACATTTTGATACTAATTGCAAATAAATTGTGATGTGTTCACCGAGTAATTGATTTAATGAAGTTCATATGAAACTCATGAGATTGGCCAAGTGAAAGGCCCCCTGGTGCTTCTATTGTGGAGGGAAAGGAAGGTTGGTTTTTCGTTTTCTTTCTTTAAAAAAAAAAAAAAAATAGAGGTGGCGTGGAGGGAGGAAGGGGTTGGGGGAGGGGTTGGGCACAGATGTTACCTCCACAGAGGCAGCTCCGTGGCGGGAAGGAGCAGCCAGATAGTCCCTCCCTCCCGTCGGCGTCGACCGCTAGCCGCCAGCCCGGCTAAACGAGGCGCAGGCTGCAGCTCCCAGCCTCGGGCCCCGGCAGTCGGTTGAGCGCAATTCAGGGGCAAACGTGGGCCAAGGAGAGGGTCAGTGCGCGGGCCGCCCGCGTCCTCCGAGTTGCCAAAGTTGCACAGGGCGCTGCCGCCGGATCCTGTTCCCTCGCTTCCTGAAGTGCTCGACGATGGCCTCTAAACCTCTTTATCAGGCTAGAGGCCCAGAGGCTAGGAGGGGCTGCCAGGCGGCTCTCCCCTTAGTCCCGGCGCCCAGGTCGCAGTGGAGGCCAGGGGAGGGCTGCGGTAGTTATCACTACGCCACTCCGCGTGCGGGCCAGTGTCTCCGAGGTTCGGGGCCCGAGCTCACCCCACAAGCAAGAATATATGGACAATGAAGCCGCCTTCGGCCTCACGGGGGTTTTCCTTTTCAACCTTTCTGGCCAGCCACGTCGGCGAGTTAAAGGGCCGGGGCGTGCATGAAGGGTACAGAGAGGGAATAAGACTTTCCTGAACACCTACTGTGTGCCAGACCCAGTGCTTCACAACAGTTCCCTTTCTCCAAGCGACGGTGGGAGGTATTATTGCTCCCTCTTAACAGATGTGGAAACTGAGATCGGAAGAAAGCTTGATAGCAACGTACCAACAATGCCCTGGCTACCCTGGGCCATCAACAAGCACGGCTCGTCGGGAAGGAGAAGGCAGATTCCCGCAAAACTGTCCCCAGTTTGCCCCAAAGCCCTCCAAATATTCCCCCCGGAGCACAGGGATACATGGCAGAAACTGCCGCCGTGCCCGGCCCATATCTCCTAGTTGGCGGAGCACAATCTTCGGCTCGAGTTTGAAATTTTTGTTTCGTTTTGTTTTAAAGAAAGAAGACCTCTTTTGAATAATAAGAGCCCTAGCTGAGCTAGCGAGTGGCTCCAAGCTCCTCGGAGTTGCCCTGCAGATGAACTTTCCCTGAGTTCTTCCTCCCCGGTCGCGGGGGCCCCTAATCTGGGTCCCAAAGTGCCCGCAGGCGACAGTGGTGCAAGGGTGGTCATGCTGACTCGGGTGTCGGACGCCGCCAGAACCCACAAGCCAGAGTGCGTGGGAGACGAGGGCCGAAGGGATGGCCCTTCCACCCTCTCAGCCCACTTCTGGGAGGCCGCACCCGCTCTGCGCCTTGAAGAGACCGCCCGCAGCGCGCAGGCGGGTCCTCACCCGAGGGTGAGGCGAAGCGCTTAACACCCAGGCAAATGCAAATGGTCAACGCTGGGGTCTGACCGAGGCCAAGTTATCTCCCCGAGAGGCAAAAGCAGGCGCGAATGAAGGCGAAGAGACCAGCCCCTCGCTTTCCGTTTCGACATTTGCAACTGTACAGCGCTCCAAGCCCAGCCCGGGGGAGGGGGGCTGGGAAGCCAGCAGGGCCTGCCTGGGCCGGGCCGCCAGAATGCCACCTTGTTCTGGGTGGAAACTGGACACTAAGTGCCCAGCCTGCTTCCTCCAGGGAGCTCCGACACCACGCTCTATCAGAACGTGTCCAGCGCTGGCGCACCCTTGCCGCTGCTCACGGCCCGCGGTATTCGTCGTTCGGCCCGAAGAACTTCTCCTTTTGCTTTGATGCGGGCTTTTCCTCTGTTTTTCGGGACTCAGAACGAGGAGGGGCTAGGCCACCTCGCCCTAGCACGGGGGAACCCAGCTAGATGTCCTTGACCCCAGGGTTAGCGTTTCTGGACCCAAGAGGGGTCTCATGGATGTCTGGGCCCCTTCCCTCACCTCTGGGTCCTGGAGTAGGTGAACTGGAAGCAACTCTCTCTCGCTCCATGTGACAAGTACACTTTCTTGGGTCGCGAGTCCGAGCCCTCCCCTCCTGTTCATCACAAACGGCGGCCGCAAGGGCCCGGGGCATCGAGGAAGGGGTGGGCTACAGCGCCGCAGGCTAGGGAGGCCAGGGGGTCATGGGCCACAGGATCTTCGGGATTGTTAAGGGAGGCGCCCGTTGGGAGAGAAAAGTTAGGATCTGAGCGGCCTGGCCAGCCGGGATTGTTTCGAGATGACCTTTTCTTCCCAATAAGTGGGCACCAGCTGCTGATAAGGGCGGGAGAGGGGCACGCAGCCTTTGTGAACACTTTCCACATTCCTGGGGCCAGGAGATTGACAGGGGCCTTAGAGAGTATGGAGGTCGCGGCGTCCCGCTTAGTTTGAAGTTGCAGCCTTCGCACCCCAAGACTTCCCCCCTCCCCAAGGATCAGCTGCAACCCCAATCCAGGCGGCCCGCTCCCCCTGCCGCAGCGCCCCCTACGGTCTGGAGGTGGGCCCTGAAAAGTTCCGACGGGCGCGGGGAGCCCAGGGGTGGGGGCCGGGGAGGCGGAGGGAAGTTGGTGTGCTCCGGTCCCCGTCTGAGAAGCGGTCACCCGCGGGGGCTTGGCTTCTGAAAGTGCGATTTAGGTAGCTGGGAGTGGAGATTTACGATCCTGGAGGACAGAGCGTGAAAGGGGTATCATCATCAGTTTTGACTGAAAGAAAGAAAACATATCTTTAACAAAAAGAAGGGCTCTTGCCATTCACCCGCGTTGTTAGGACAACGTGAACTATCCTTGAAATGATTAGTTCCACTTCAAAGGAATTTACATTCAACAGTGAAAACTCAGCCTCTTTTTATTTATTCGAAAAGACTTTTCACTACGGAGAGTTATATGTTCTGTCCTTCTATTTATTTTTCCGCGTTCACGGTGCACTTGTATTAAATCAACAGAGAGCCGTGCAACGCACTCATTATGCGGACCAGTCCAGGGTTCCAGGGACCCAGGGTTACAGGTAGACAGAGCGGGGAAGGGGGTTGTTGGGGTTGGGGTTTGCACCACACAGGCACCTGCCTGGCCCAGGGGATGGCGTGGGAAGCAGTGGATCAGGTCTGGGGCCGTGGGGGGAATGCAACCAAAAAAACCTCACCCAAGCCCAGCCCAAGTGCAGTAATCAGAGATCTTGAACGCTCGCGATTCTCATAGCGCCTGGCACTCTCTACGTTACTTGTGGAGAAAGTGGACCTGAAGTTCCCCAGCGACACCTTAGGAACATCTGTTAAAAACTGATCAGGTTAGCATAACTTCGCTGGGCAAAATTAAAGCCTATCTCCACAAATTGAGAAGACAAATCCCACCTCTTAGTAGCTTGGGGCGTTTGCTCACACACACTCTCTCAGGGCCCACACCTCCGCGCCCCACCCCCCACCCTCAGGTCGCCAATTGTCGCCAAATCCAGGAAACCTCTACCCAAAGGAACAACAGCACTAAGTTTACTAGCGGCGCGTCCTCCTGGGGCGGAGGAGGGGGCGGGGGTGGGGATGGGGAGTTGGAGAATGCTACCCCTCTAACTGTCCCCGGAGTGCCTTGAGCTGTGGCTGGAATACTTCTCACCCCCTCCGGAAACGAGCAGCAGCAACCAACTCTCAGCTTCACCTCACACACCCACCCGCCCAACCCCACTCCCACCTCCCGCGGCAAAATCTTTTCTTCAACCCAGGGCTAAGTTTTTCTCACCAAGAACAATGATGTTAAGCTTTCCCTTGATGGTCTTTTCCAGCTTTAGGAAGAAAAAATCTGGGTTAGACATTGGATTCAAGTTTTTCTACCATTCCCTAACATATCTGGATTTGTACCTGGCTACTGGCCTCATATCTTGAAATATTGTCAACATGAATCGTAACAGTTGTCCTTTCTAACACAGTTTTTGGGCGGCTCCTCAGTAGGTTCAGAAGAAGTGACCACAGGCTGCTTGACTAGGAGTTAAAGGTGGCCGCTATTTGCCACCTGGTAACAAAGGTGTAAGTTGGAGCAGTGACTGGGGCAAGCCCTTATTCTCCTGTGTTTCAGGTTGAATAAGAACTCAGGTTTTGTTCACCATTCTGGAGCTGCTCTCATGTTCCTTCTTCCTCCTGGATCTTCCTGGGCTTATTTCACCTTCTTGGTCTGAAGGTTTCCTTTGTTTCTTCTCTTGCTCAAACCTAATCCTGAGGCATCCCCTCCTCCCTCCCTATCATCTCCTGTTCCCTCTCTGTCTCCCTCCCTATCTCTCTAAATCTCTCTGGGACATTTCCTGTCCTTCACGAGGAATCAAACTAAGTTACACTTGAGTCAGAATCCCAAGCAGGATGTGGATTTGCCAACTCTCCCAGGTGGTTGAAGAGAGTGTGCAGACAATCACGAGATTCCAACCCCCATCCCGCCCCATTCCCAACTAGATCTATGTCTTAATTCTAAGACTGAGCTCCTGGAGACTTTCAAATGGGTTGATGTTTGTTCCTTAGTGGTATCTACTTTTCTCTGCAGGTGGCAAACAAATATCAGTGTCAGCACCAAGGTCTGTCTTTGTGGGGTTTTATGTAGCTTTAGAGGTGCCTCTCTTGATCTCAGGCAGTGAAGAAAGAAAAAAAAAGAAAAAGAAGAAAGAAAGGAAAGAGAGAAAGGGGAAAGCAAAAGAAAGAAAGAAAGACAGGAAGGAGGGAGGGAAGGAAGAAAGGAAGGAAGGGGGAAAGAAAGAAAGGAAAGAAAGACAGAGAGAAACAAAGGAGGGAGGGAGGGAAGGAAGAACAAAGGAAGGAAGGAAGAGAAAGACAGCAAGAAAGAAGGAAGGAAGGAAAAGAAAGAAAGAAAGAGAAAAAGAGCGAGAAGGAAGGAAGGAAAGAAAGAGAAGAAGAAAGCAAGGAAGGAGGAAAGGAAGAAAAAAGGAAGGGAGGGAGAAAGAGCGAAAGAAAGGAAAGAGAGAGAGACGAGAGAAAGAAAGAAGGGAGGGAGGGAGAGAAGGAAGGAAAAGGAAGGAAGGAAGGAAGGAAGGAAGAAAGAAAGAAAGAAAGAAAGAAAGAAAGAAAGAAAGAAAGAGAAGGGAAGCAGGGAGGGAGGGAGGGAAGGAAGAGAAAAAAAGAAAGGAAAGAAAGACAAAAACGAAAGAGAAAGAAGAAAGAAAAAGAAAGAAAAAAGAGAAATAAAGAAAGGAAGGAAGGAAAGAAATAAGAGAAAGAAAGAAAGAGAGAGAGAAAGAGAGAAAGAGAGTGGGAAAGGAGAGGCCCTGACAGAAAGCAATGCTGGGAGAGTGCAGCCAGGCCTCCAGCTGAAAAGGCTTGAGAATGAGAGGCTTGCAGCTCCCAAGGCAGCTCTGGTGGGGGGAGGGTAGGAAGAGGCGTGTGAGAAAAGTGACACATCCTAAAGCACACCCCAGGAGAGCTAGGGATCTAGGAAGGACTCAAAATGTATTTCTAATTACTTTTCATGCTCTCAGAGAAGGGGCTCCTTTTAAGTTCTATTTTAAAAGCTTGTTATTGTACTGAGTTATAGTCCACATTTTAAAGCACTGTTTATATGTTTTAACTTTTTATGTAGAGTGGGAGGATGGTAAATGTTAGAAATGTAGTTTTCTGAAAAAATATGTAGAAAATCAGAACTTGGAAACTTCTTTAATAATAGCGGCTTTCCTCATTATAAAGACTAATACAAAGTATCAAAGACATTGATTTGCCATAAAATTTTAAGAGTCTTTATAAGAGATAAATAAATTCTTGTTCCTGCCTTGGTTCCATGTAAGGTATCTCTCAGGTAGCTGAGGCTCTAAATGTGCAAGTATGAGTTGTGTGGACATGACTGCAGAGCAGACATCCAGTCAGCAGAGGGCACACTCGTCACTCTCAAACCCTATTTCCAGATTTGGAGGTGACAATGGAGGAATGGTGGGCATAATCACATTGGAATAGGGCTCAAGTGGAGATCTAGAAAATGAGAACAGTCATTTTTCTCTTGAAAGTAAACACAAAGACAGCAAGAGAGCACATATTGTTATGTTTGACAACCATGGAGTCCCCCAAAAATAAAAGTGTCTCAGGACTGGAAAAATGGGCCTTTAAAAATCTTGATTTGGCTGGCTGGCAAGATGGCCGAATAGGAACAGCTCCGGTCTGCAGCTCCCAGGGAGATCAATGCAGAAGGCGGGTGATTTCTGCATTTCCAACTGAGGTACCCAGCGCATCTTATTGGCACTGGTTAGACAGTGGGTGCAACCCATGGAGGGTGAGCCAAGACAGGGTGGGGCATCACCTCACCAGGGAAGTGCAAGGGGTCTAGGAACTCCTTCCCCATAGCCAAGGGAAGCCATGAGGGACTGTGCCATGAGGAAGGGTGCATTCCGGTCCAGATACTATGCTTTTCCCACGGTCTTCAACATGCAGACCAGGAGATTCCCTTGGGTGCCTACACCACCAGTGCCCTGGGTTTCAAGCACAAAACTGGGCAGCCATTTAGGCACTGAACTAGCTGTAGGAGTTTTTTTTTTCATACCTCAGTGATGCCTGGAGCACCAGCGAGACAGAAACATTTACTCCCCTGGAAAGGGAGCTGAAACCAGGGAGCCAAGTGGTCTAGCTCAGCAGATCCCACCCCCAGAGAGCCCAGCAAGCTAAGATCCACTAGCTTGAAATTCTCGCTGCCAGCACAGTAGTCTGAAGTCGACCTGGGACACTGGAACTTGGTGAGGGGGAGGGGCGTCCGCCATTACTGAGGCTTGAGTAGGCGGTTTTCCCCTCACAGTGTAAACAAAGCTGCCAGGAAGTTTGAACTAGGCAGAGCCCACCACAGCTTGGCAAAGCCGCTGTAGCCAGACTGCCTCTCTAGATCCTCCTCTCTGGGCAGGGCATCTCTGAAAGAAAGGCAACAGCCCCAGTCAGGGGCTTATAGATAAAACTCCCATCTCCTTGGGACAGAGCACCTGGGGGAAGGGGCGGCTGTGGGTGCAGCTTCAGCAGACTTAAACCTTCCTGCCTGCTGACTCTGAAGAGAGCAGCACATCTCCCAGCACAGCCCTTGAGCTCTGCTAAGGGAGAGACTGCCTCCTCAAGTGGGTCCCTGACCCTCGTGCATCCTGTCTGGGAGACACCTCCCAGCAAGGGTCAACGGACACCTCATATGCTGGCATCTGGTGCATGTCCCTCTGGGATGAAGCTTCCAGAGGAAGGAACGGGCAGCAATCTTTGCTGTTCTGCAGCCTCTGCTGGTGATACCCAGGGAAACAGGGTCTGGAGTAGACCTCCAGCAAACTCCAGCAGACCTACAGCAGAGGGGCCTGACTGTTAGAAGGAAAACAATATTAACCTTAAATGTAAATGGGCAAAATGCCCCAATTAAAAGACACAGACTAGCAAATAGGATAAAGAGTCAAGACCCATCAGTGTGCTGTATTCAGGAGACCCATCTCATGTGCAAAGACACTCACAGGCTCAAAATAAAGGGATGAAGCAATATTTACCAAGCAAATGGAAAGAAAAAAAAAAAGAAAAGCAGGGGTTACAATGCTAGTCTCAGATAAAACAGACTTTAAACCAATAAAGATCAAAAAAGACAAAGAAGGGCACTACACCATGGTAAAGGGATCAATGCAACAAGAAGAGCTAACTATCCGAAATACATGGGCACCCAATACAGGAGCACCCAGATTCATAAAGCAAGTTCTTAGAGACCTACAAAGACACTTAGACTCCCACACAATAATAGTGGGAGACTTTAACATCCCACTGTCAATATTAGACACATCAACGAGACAGAAAATTAACAAGGATATTCAGGATTTGAACTCAGCTCTGGACCAAGTGGACCTAATAGACATCTACAGAACTCTCCACCCCAAATCCACAGAATATGCATTCTTCTCAGCACCTCATTGCACTTATTCTAAAATTGACCACATAATTGGAAGTAAAACTCTCCTCAGCAAATGCAAAAGAATGGAAATCATAACAAACAGTCTCTCAGACCACAGTGCAATCAAATTAGACCTCAGGATTAAGTAACGCACTCAAAACCGCACAACTACCTGGAAACTGAATAACCTGCTCCTGAATGACTACTGGGTAAATAACGAAATTAAGGCAGAAATAAATAAGTTCTTTGAAACCAATGAGAACAAAGATACTATGTACCAGAATCTCTGGGACACAGCTAAAGCAGTGTTTAGAGGGAAATTTATAGCACTAAATGCCCAAAGGAGAAAGCAGGAAAGATCTAAAGTCGACACCCTAACATCACAATTAAAAGAATTAGAGAAGCAAGAGGAAGCAAATTCAGTAGCTAGCAGAAGACAAGAAATAACTAAGATCAGAGCAGAACTGAAGGAGATAAAGAGACGAAAAACCTTTAAAAAAATCAATGAATCCAGGAGCTGATTTTTTGAAAAGATTAACAAAATAGACCACTAGCCAGACTAATAAGTAAAGAGAGAAGAATCAAAGAGACACAATAAAAAATGATAAAGGGGAGATTACCACTGGTCACACAGAAATACAAACTACCATCAGAGAATACTATAAACACCTCTATGCAAATAAACTAGAAAATATAGAAGAAATGGATAAATTCCTGGACACATACACCCTCCCAAGACTAAACCAGGAAGAAGTCAAGTCCCTGAATAGACCAATAACAAGTTCTGAAATTGAGGCAGTAATTAATAGCCTACCAACAAAAAAATGCCCAGGACCAGACAGATTTACAGCTGACTTCTACCAGATACCATTCCTTCTGAAACCATTTCAAACAATAGAAAAAGAGGGACTCCTCCCTAACTCATTTTATGAGGCCAGCATCATCCTGATACCAAAACCTGGCAGAGATACAACAAAAAAAGAAAACTTCAGGCCAATATCACTGATGAACATCCATGCAAAAATCTTCAATAAAATACTGGCAAACCGAATCCAGCAGCACATCAAAAAGCTTATCCACCACAGTCAAGTCAGCTTCATCCCTGGGATGCAAGGCTGGTTCAACATACACAAATCAATAAACATAATTCATTACATAAACAAAACCAATGACAAAAACCACACGATTATCTCAACAGATGCAGAAAAGGCCTTTGATAAAATTCAACACCCCTTCATGCTGAAAACTCCCAATAAGCTAGGTATTGATGGAACGTATCTCAAAATAATGAACTATTTATGACAAACCCACAGCCAATATACTGAATGAGCGAAAGCTGGAAGCATTCCCTTTGAAAACTGGCATAAGACAAGGATGACCTCTCTCACCACTCCTATTCAACATAGTATGGAAAGTTCTGGCCAGGGCAATCAGGCAAGAGAAAGAAATAAAGGGTATTCAAATAGGAAGAGAGGAAGTCAAATTGTCTCTGTTTGCAGATGACATGATTGTATATTTAGAAAACCCAATCATTGGTCGGGCGTGGTGGCTCACGCCTGTAATCCCAGCACTTTGGAAGGCAGAGGCGGGTGGACCATCTGAGGTCAGGAGTTCGAGACAAGCCTGGCCAAACTGGTGAAACCCCATCTCTACTAAAAATATGAAAATTAGCTGGGTGTGATGGCGGGTGCCTGTAATACCAGCTACTCAGGAGGCAGGAGAATCACTTGAACCTGGGAGGCAGAGGTTGCAGTGAGCTGAGATCACGCCACTGCACTCCAGTCTGGGTGACAGAGCGAAACTCCATCTCAACAAAGAAAAAAAAGAAAAAGAAAAAAGAAAAAAAAGAAAAAGAAAAAAGAAAAAAAAGAAAACTCAATCGTCTCAGCCCAAAATCTTGTTAAGCTGATAAGCAACTTCAGCAAACTCTCAGGATACAAAATCAATGTGCAAAAATCACAAGCATTCCTATACACCAATAATAGAGAAACAGAGAGCTAAATCATGAGTGAACTCCCATTCACAATCACTACAAAGAGAATAGAACACCTAGGAATACAACTTACAAGGGATATGAAGGACCTCTTCAAGGAGAACTACAAACCACTCCTCAAGGAAATAAGAGAGGACACAAACAAATGGAAAAACTTTCCATGCTCATCATGAATAGGAAGAATCAATATCGTGAAAATGGCCGTACTGCCCAAAGTAATTTATAGATTCAATGCTATTCCCATCAAGCTACCATTGACTTTCTTCACAGAATTATAAAAAACTACTTTTAATTTCATATGAAACCAAAAAAGAGCCCATATAGCCAAGACAATCCTAAGCAAAAAGAACAAAGCTGGAGGCTATCTGACTTCAAACTATACTACAAGGCTACAGTAACCAAAACGGCATGATACTGGTACCAAAACAGATATATAGACCAATGGAGCAGAACAGAGGCCTCAGAAATAACACCACATATCTACAACCATCTGATCTTTGACAAACCTGACACAAACAAGCAATGGGGAAATGATTCCCTATTTCATAAATGGTGTTGGGAAAACTGGCTAGCCATGTGCAGAAAACTGAAACTGGACCCCTTCCTTACACCTTATACAAAAATTAACTCAAGGTGGATTAAAGACTTAAATGTAAGACCTACATCCATTAAAAACCCTAGAAGAAAACCTAGGCAATACCATTCAGGACATAGGCATGGGCAAAGACTTCATGACTAAAACCCAAAGCAATGGCAACAAAAGCCAAAATTGACAAATGGGATCTAATTCAACTAAAGAGCTTCTGCACAGCAAAAGACGTTATCATCAGAGTGAATGGGCAACCTACAGAATGGGAGAAAATTTTTGCAATGTATCCATCTGACAAAGGGCTAATATCCAGAATCTACAAGGAACTTAAACAAATTTACAAGAAAAAACAAACACCCCCATCAAAAAGTTGGCAAAGGATATAAACAGACACCTCTCAAAAGAAGACATTTATGTGGTCAACAAACATATGAAAAAAAGCTCATCATCACTGGTCATTAGAGAAATGCAAATCAAAACCACAATGAGATACCATCTTACACCAGTTAGAATGGCGATCATTAAAAAGTCAGGAAACAACAGATGCTGGAGAAGATGTGGAGAAATAGGAATGCTTTTACACTGTTGGTGGGAGTGTAAATTAGTTCAACCATTGTGGAAGACAGTGTAGCAATTCCTCAAGGATCTAGAGCCAGAAATACCATTTGACCCAGCAATCCCATTACTGGGTATATACCCAAAGGATTATAAATCTTTCTACTGTAAAGACACATGCACATGTATCTTTATTGCAGCACTATTCACAATAGCAAAGACTTGGAGCCAACCCAAATGCCCATCAATGATCGACTGAATAAAGAAAATGTGGCACATATACACCTTGGAATACTATGCAGCCATAAAAAAGGATGAGTTCATGTCCTTTGCAGGGCCATGGATGAAGCTGGAAACCATCATTCTCAGCAAACTAACACAGGAACAGAAAACCAAACACCCCATGTTCTCACTAATAAGTGGGAGTTGAACAATGAGAACACATGGACACAAGGAGGGGAACATCACACACTGGGGCCTGTCGGGGTGTGGAGGGCTAGGGGAGGGATAGCATTAGGAGAAATACCTAATATAGATAACGAGTTGATGGGTGCAGCAAACCACCATGGCACGTGTATACCTACGTAACAAACCTGCATGTTCTGCACATATAGCCCAGAACTTAAAGTATAATTAAAAAAAAAAAATCTTTATTTGACTGGTTTGAGGTCAAAGTATTCACTGAATGGAGACATGATGTTTGCTGTTTGTCCGTGATATCTTAAAACACATAGGCCTTCTTAGAACCAAGAAGAATGCTGTAAAATTCACTGAACATGACACTGAAAGCCTTTGGTTCCAGTACCTTTTCTGTCAGTTCTTAGGCAAGTCAATTCCCCTCTCTGAGTTTCAGTTTCTTCATTTATAATATGAAAGAGTGGAAATGGAACTAGATTATCTCTAAGGTCCCTTCTAATGGTATGTGATTCTGGGAACAAAATGAAATCTGAGCCCACTTAGAATTTGTCCTCACATTCTAGAATCTCAAACTACAGTTCCTAGGAGAGTCACATGCAGGCAGGATTATGAAAGTAGCAAGCAATTCTGACTGCTTTGTGATGCTAACATTTTGTATTATCCAGTCTACGAGCTCTTTTGTGAATAACACTTGATATTGCATGGTGAAAATGATAGACGCCAAGATGCTCTCAGGCTGGACACTGGCAGCAAATAGGTTGTAGGTAGAAATACTTGAGGAGAAGAAAGCCAGAGACCAAGGCACTGCTCACACTGGGGAGGCTGAGGTCTTGAGATAAGGCCAGAATATTAATGTTAGTAGACCCCTAACATTCTCCTGGGTTAGATCTGGAGACCATTGGGAACCCTCAGATTTCAGATCGCCACTTTCATTTCTGTTGTCATATTTGTGTTCCTCAGGATTTTTTTTTTTTCTGCTGCCTGAGCTGGAGTGCAGTGGCACAATCTTGGCTCACTGCAACCTCTGCCTCCTGGGTTCAAGCGCTTCTGCAGCCTCAACCTCCTGAATAGCTGGGAGTAGAGGCGCACGCAGCCACGTCTGGCTAATTTTTTGTATTTTAGTTGAGACGGAGTTTCACCTTGTTGCCCAGGCTTGTCTTGAACTCCTGAGCTCAGGCAATCTGCAGGCCTGGCCTCCCAAAGTGCTGGATTACAAGCATGAGCCACCGACCCGGCCTCTTCAGGCCTTTTTGAAGGAAATTAAAGTTCTGGTTTTCCTCCGATTAGTAATTTTTTTTTCCATTTTAGGGCTAAATTTTAATAGAATATGAGTCGGAACTCTTACATTTAGAACAAACAAAACCTAAAAGGTACTGATTGATTCAAAATGGCTTTATGGAAAAATTAATCTGTAACAAAAAGTTGGCATTGAGTGCAAAGGCTCCACCTTTTTTTGAGCAAAGCGAACAAAGATTCCAAGGGACAGGACCAAGAACGAGGGGCTCAGACCTTTACAACTGCAGGCATTTTCTCTTCCTCTTCTTCACGGGAGGTGGGCAGAGGACAGCTCGGATCGCTTTGTCAAACACTGTCTTGAGGCCTCGCTGTGTGAGCGCCAAGCATTCCAGGTATTTTACAGCACCAATCTCCTTAGCCATGGCTAGACCCTGCGGATAGGTGATGGGAGTCAGCTTCTTCTCCTTCAGTTTCTCGATCTTGTCGTTATCATCCCTAAGATCAAGTTTAGTTCCCACTAGGATGATGGGAGTGTTGGGACAGTGGTGCCGCACCTCAGGATACCACTTTGCACGGACATTTTCAAATGATGCAGGACTCACAAGCGAAAAGCAAATTAAGAACACATCTGCTTGCAGATAGGATAGGGGGCGTAATCTGTCATAATCTTCTTGTCCAGCTGTATTCCATAAGCCCAGATTCACCGGTTTTCCATCTACCATAACATTGGCAGAATAATTGTCAAAGGCAGTAGGGATATGTTCTCCAGGAAATGCATTGATTGTGTAACTGATCAGTAGGCAAGTTTTACCTACAGCTCCGTCTCCCACCAACACACCCTTGATGGCCTGCATCTGGGCCGCTTGCTGGGCCGCAGCGCAGGCGGCAGGCGCCCAGACCGGAAGCGGCGGGCTCGGGGCGCTGCGGACCGGCGCGAGGCTTGCGGGCGGCGGGGCGCTGGGTGCCAGGGCCGCTGTCTACGCTGCCTTGGCCTCCACGGACTGGAAGCTGAAGTCTGGCAGCGGCCACCACCCAAAGCTGAGGAAAACCCCTCTGATGAGTAATTGTATACTGATTTGAACACCGGAAGCAATTGCTTGAATTGGGGTTTCTTGTTGCTGTCTAAAGCACGTAACAAACAGACTTGTTTACCACGGAGAGTACAGCCACCACTGATTTTATTATTCCACTCTTTAATTGGCATGAAACTTCTAACATTGACAACAACAAAGCCATGTGCAGCTATGTATGCTGCACTAGCTCACTGGCTGAACTGCTTAAGATATGGCGTGAGTAGATGAAATCATCAAATCCCCGAAGGCCTAAAGTCTACTGTATTCCGAACCTGCCTCCCTCTGTCCCCTCCACCTCACTTCCCAGCTGCTATGGTCTGAATGTGTCCCTTAAAATTCATATGTTGGAAACTTAATCACCCCTAATGCAACAGTGTTGGGAGGTGGGACCTTTTGAGAGGTGTTTAGGTCATAAGGGTTCTGCCCTCACGAATAGATTAATGCTACCATAAAGGGGGCTTGCAGAGGTGGATTCTCTCCTTTTGCCATGTCAAGACATGGCATTCATCCCATCTGGATGATGCAGCATTCAAGGACCCAGCATGGAAGCAGAGAAATCAGGCCCTAATCTGCCAGCATCTTCATCTTGCACTTCCCAGCCACAGTGTCTGTGAGAGAATAAATTCCTGTTCTTTATAAATTATCCAGTCTCAGGTTTTCTGTTATAGCAGCACAAAACGAAGACTAAGACACCAACTTTATGTGGCTAAGCTGTGGGCTCACAGCTTATGAAGCTGCAGACAGACTAGCCTGACATTTCGCAAAGCTAGGTGTTTGTGCCATTCATCCTGAGCCTGCATGATCCAGTACCATGGTCACTAGCCACATGTGGCTATTGAACAATTGAAATGTAGCTAATCCAAACTGAGGTATGCTGTAAGTGAGCAATACATACTGGATTTCCAAGACTTGGTACAAAAAAAGAATGCAAGGTATCTCATTAATAACTTTTATGTTGATTACATGTGGAATTGATAACGTTTTAGATATACTGGATTAAATATAATATATCATTAAAATTAATTTCAGCTGTTTCTTTTTACCCTTTTTAATAAGTCTATTATAAAAATGAAAATTATATATGTAGTTCATTTTTTTATTTTTATTTTTTCATATTCGTAGCTTAAATTCTTTTTTTTATTGGGCAGCACTGCCCTAGACTGTTGAGAAATAGTTTCTGACCACATACTCTGTGCCCAGCATTAGAACAGACCGTGGTTTCTTGCTCTTTGCCTAATCAGAGTCAAGCACAGTACCTGACCTATAAGCAGGTGCTCTGTTCAGGAAATGTGGCTCCAAAATACGATTATTTGATATGTTCATTACTTGGAACTGAGGGCACTTCGGAAACAGCAGATACAGGCAGAGGCTTTGTCTGAGCTCCCCTTATCTGTCTAAAAATGGATTCTCCAAAAGGAACTCAATTGTCAAGAATCCCCTCCCCTGGAATCTTATTAGCCAGGGAAGATTAACTGGGATCACAGGAGAGGAGGCTGGAGGTGGAGACCAAACCCAGATAATGACCTATTCTTCAGAGGGATACTCCGAGACAACTTTTATTACCTAAGAGACTTTTTATCTGTGTAACAAGACAACCTTTATTTACCATACATTTCCTCCTCTCACTCTCCCATAACTTGTGTTGCCACCATCCCCCAGAAGCCAGAAACCCCTATTCCTTTCTTTACCTTCAATCATCTGACCCTTCCTCAAGTCTCATGTTTTTGTGAGACTCTTGTGTGTATATACAGAATTAAATATGGTTTTTCCTCTGTTAACCCGTCTTATGTCAATTTAACTTGTTACCCAACCAGGGAACCCAGAAAGGTGGAGGGAAGCCATTTTTCACTCCCCAGCATTTCTTACTCCTGAATTAATGAATGTCCCCTCCAACATTCTAACCCTAGGATACATTGACTTCGGAAGAGACAGCCAGGGTGAAATCTCCCTGCTTCTAAGTAGGTCCACCCTGCCATTGCATGGTTGTGAGTGAAAAGAGCTTGGGAAATCACAGGACACCTTACTTCAAGATTCAGGTCAGCACATTACTCACTTGCTGTGTGACCTTGAGCAAGTCATTGCTCTTCTGACTTTCTTTTCTTCCTCTGTGGAGTAAGGAGGTTGGGCCGGAGAGTTAATCTAGGCTCCTTCCAGTGCTTGTACTCCGAGTCAATGACTAGAGAGGGGCAGATAAAGCTTTAAGAAGAGCTAATATTCCATTATTCAGAATCTCCACCATGCCTGCCTCAAGTTCTCTTTTGGCTCCCTTTTGCCTGCTTTACTTTTCCTCTTCACCTTTATCTGTTATACTCTGTGCTCTTGCCTATGCCTCTCTTCCCTGCCCCTCAAGCAATGCCAGTACTGTTTTTCTCCTGCTTTTCCATTGCTCTTCTTCTCCAGTTGTTGGGGTTACAAAATGCAGAAGGAAAAATACGTTCCAATCCTTGAAGTGACTATAGAGTAGGTTTTGGATGGAATAGGACTTCTTGTCCATCTTTGCTTTGGATACTATGGCAATGGTAAGGAATAGAGATGGCAAATGGCAGTCCCAAGATTTGGAGCAGTGGTGAGCTACGACAAAATTCTAGCCCACACAGTTCAAGGCAGCCATTACAATTTCAGCTTCCCTTGCTAACATTTGCTGGTCTGCCATCACTCTTACAATTTCCCTTAAAATTAGGGGTTCTGCAATGCCAGTTTGAAGCATTTGCTCTTCCAGCTGTTAAATGGGAATGAGAAGTCACTAGCTCAGGGGTTACAAATCCAAATACCCACTCAGGGGCCAGGCACAGAATAGGGAACATGAGCATAGTAGATGAGTGTAAGACAATAAGGAATGGTGGGAGGTGTGGCAAACCAGAGAGTGCTTGTTTTAGCTGAAGGCATTCAAATTCGTCTTCCTTTTTATTTTTAGTTTTTTTGTTGTTGTTTTGCAGTGCTGACCAAACAAAACACATTTCTAGGCTGAATTTGGCCCATATCCCATAGGCCTCAAAGTTTGCCATTCTGCCTAGCTCATCTGTTGTCTAGGTTCTGATTATACACTTTCTAAATTCTACATTTTCTTTCATGATGATGGATGCCATACTAAGACAAATCACTTTAGAACTAGTGGTCTATAGTGAAAATTGGAACCTCATCAACATATGCAAACCTTCCCTCTCTCCCCTTACTCTCCATTTCTAGAAACACCCTCATCCCCACTCTGGGGGCCCCCATTCCTTTCATGGGTTGCTTAAGCATTAGTTATGTTTCAACTTCAAACCAAAGCAAAGATTCTTCATGACGTTTGCATCCTTTGAAATCTGATTATATATTGTCAGCAGATTTTTCACCCAAATTAAAATACCAGTGCTTATTTACACATAAGCTGAGCCTCTTGATAACTTGATATTTCTTCTAATGTGCAGGATTACTCTGAATGTATTCAAACTGTTGTGAAGTTGGAAGGATCTCAGAGGACATCTTGCCATGCCATATCTCCCTCTCTAATGCACTCTTCTACCTGCTGAGGGGAAAGATGCCTTTTATACCCAAATGACCTAAATACACAGAATCATCACTTCTCTGTCATCCTGCATTGCCACCCCCAGGAAACAATTAGCATCCTGAAGACAGAGCCTGTGTCTAAGCCACCTCTGTAGCCCCAGCACACAGTGCCAGGTCTGGGACATGGCTGGCACTCAAAGTTTTGGAACTGAACTGTCCTTCAGGACAGTTGTGGAACTGAACTGACTCCTTCTTCTCTAAATACAGTCATGTCATTTAATGATGGGGATACGTTCTGAGAAGTGCATCATTAGATGGATTTTCTCATTGCTTGAACATCATACGGTGTGTGTACACAAACCTAGCTGGTACAGCCTACTACACACCTAAGCTAGGTGATGTAGCTTATTCCTCCTAGGCTACTAACCTGTGCGGTGTTAAAATATACCCCTGGCTGACAGACAAAATGGATTCCCTGTGGCTAAAATGAGACACACCAAGATGAAATCAAGCAGCCATAGCAGAGAGAGGGGTTGGTCACATACCCCTATATTACTGACTGCCATAACATCTTTTCTCCTATAATTGAGCAGAAGCTCACCCTTTAAAAAATTGTCAAAACACCTATAACTGGGAGTTTCCCAACTGATGCTTACTGGACTGCCAGATGCCAGCTGGCCTGACCCTGCTTTGTGGGCCTGCCAGCAACCTCGATTGGACAGCAGACTGACCTTGTAAACCTTCTTTCCTGATAAACAGCACAGACCTCAAGCCAATTTCAGCCAGCAAACAGAGACTGCACAAAACCTCTTTTATGCCCTGTAATTCACATTTTGACATCCTCATCCCCACCCCCCAAATAAACATAAAGTGTATATGTATGTTTGCCTACTACACACGTGCATGGCTTCCCTTATAAATATTCATAGATTTCCCCCAAACCTGCTAAATATACATGTGAGGCAGACCTGAAAGACGTAAATGCGTTTCCCTCTTCCCCCTTTGGAGTGTGTGCTTTTGATTTCCCTGGAGGCTACATTTCCTGATCTGCAGATTGTCTCTCTGAAATAAAGTTTTCTCCTATTCCTTTCTCCATAGATCTCATGGTCATTTGTTAACAACAGCATGTTACTGTCCTGAATACTGTAGGTAATTATAACACAATGGTAAATATTTGTGTATTGAAACATAGAAAAGGACAGTAAAAATATGGCATTATAATCTTATGGGACCACTGTCACATATGTAGCCCATCATTGAATAAATGCTATGCAGTACATGACTGTTGTCATTTTTTCCCATTCATTTATTTACCTAGCACACATCCATTGCAGATATGTTTTCTGCTATGAAAATGGAAAGTGGGAAATGTTCAAGCAGATTCTTTCCTTGCAATTTTTTTTTCAAAGAAAGGCTTTCATCCTGAGTATTGTTTATTGAGTGCCTACTATATGCCAGGCATTGTGCTAGGTACTGAGTACACACTGATGAAATGATATAGTCCTGCTGTCACAGAGCTTATAATTAAAAATGGCAAAGGCTGAGCCTTGGTGCAGCTCAGACATCCTTCCACGGCTTCCCATCCTTCTCACTCACCCCTCTTGTGCAGCTTGTACACCTCTGGCCACAGCACTTGTTACTCCATATTTTAGTTGCCTGTCTATTTGAAGGTCTTCCAATCTGAACTCTGACCGGCTTATAGGCAAGGACATGCTTTGTCATTACTGCACAACCAGGGCATAACACATCCCCCACCACAGAAGTAACATACAATAAAAGTTTGCTGAATTAGTGGACAAAGAATTGACAATTCTTATATATACGTTGATAATGACCAATGAGACTCAAAGATATGGGGGTCAGAATAACTTGTTGTTTCATTAGTTTGGGGTGGAAAAGAAAACAGTGGATTACTAGAGAACAAAGGAAAGAGGCGGGGCGCGGTGGCTCACGCCTGTAATCCCAGCATTTTGGGAGGCCAAGGCGGGCGGATCACGAGGTCCGGAGATTGAGACCATCCTGGCCAACATGGTGAAACCCCGTCTCTACTAAAAATACAAAAATTAGCCAGGTGTGGTGGCACGTGCCTATAGTCCCAGCTACTCGGGAGGCTGAGGCAGGAGAATCGCTTGAACCTGGGAGGCGGAGGTTGCAGTGAGCCGAGATCGCGCCACTGCACTCCAGCCTGGGTGACAGAGCGAGACTCCATCAAAAAAAAAAAAAAAAAAGAGGATCTTGGTTCTGGGGTGACCAGGTTCCATGCTAGAATCTGCTCTCATTGTATTCATTTGAGCATTTCATTTTAAGGTGATACTAAACACACTAACACTGTTCAGTGGAAAGCCACTACATTTTGCAGGAGTTGATTTGAAGCAGAAGTTTAAGAATTTCCTTGGAGTATATTTGTCTCACTCATCCTCTTGCATATGTAGAGACAGAATCTAAGTTCACATTTATATTCCTATCCATTTTTCTATCTTCAATTTTCTTTTGCTCGTTAGATTTAAAAAATGCTATTGAACCTGAAGAAAAATAATGTGGGGGAAACTAAGTGGTCTGAGGTTAGAGCACAGGAGTGATTGCCTGCAAAACATGTACTTTTTGCTTCTTGGATTTGACATTTTTTTGGCTTGACATTTTTAAAAAGTTAGAATGCAGCTTTTAAATTTAAAGGCAATTGTTAAGGAATTTGAGCAAGAGTTTTCCAGTTGTACTGGTATGAAATGTCAAGTCCATTTTGATTCCTACAGTTGCTGCAGTTTATTTTTCTACTGTGTTTGTGGCTTCTTTCTCATTCCTTTCTCTGCCTGTTGCACATCTATATTTTCCAAAATAGCACCCTCCTGATCTCAAATACAAAACACTTAGTGTAAGAGACATTTTATGGAGCATCTTACACTTGGAAAAAGTTTGAAGCATCTCCTTTGCTTCCCCTAACATTTCTTGGGGGAATTGTCTTAAAATATACCCTAGTCCTATAGCCTTTCATATCTTGGTTCTTTCCTTGTTAACATTTATTTAATAAGCTTCTAAAGGTGGATGATTTCACCTGGGCAGTGCAAAGTGTCCTGCAAACTACTGCCTGTTTTCTGTCCTGTATGCTACCTTTTAATTGTTTTTCCAGAGCCCTTGATTTGGGGCTTAGACAAATTTCAGTCAGCATCTGCATCTCCCCAAATGTCTCAGTGTCTGCATTATGCCGCTCTGGTGCTGGATGATCATGACACCCAGGCTCCCCACCTGCGTCCCTGCATGTCCCTTGCTCACAGCATAGAGCCCCCACTGACTTCTAGTGAGAGCACTGCGTGAAAAAGGGAGCCCTCTGAGTTGAGGTTTGGGGCCTTAGTGGGGAAGCTCCCTCTTCAGTGATCACAACTCACCTCATTAAGCATTCTTTTCTGCCCCATTTTCTCCAGAGAGGAGGCTTGGGGTCTGTCATGTTGGAGAGCAGTTGAGAATGGTATAGCTTCTGTCTGGACTTGCCCCATGATTCTCCTAGACATCTCAACCGAACCATGGGTTTGTTCCCACTTGACTGAGTTCCTGTCGTCTGAGGAATAAGTTTAAAGGAGCTCAAGTCTGAAGTTTAGTGGCTGGCTTGGCCCCAGTTGACAGGGTGCTCCTGTTATCAGCAACTGAGAGTGCCTCTGGCCATTCATCTACATCCTTTTCCCTTTTCCTTTCACTGGAATTTTCTTGGTTAGGGGAAATAGACAGGCAGTGTAATCATTTTTCCTGTCTGACCTCAACCAGGGGTAAACTAAAAGGACATGAGTCATTTCTAGGGGTATGCAGTGACCCGGTGTTTGTGTGTGTGTGTGTGTGTGTGTGCGCGCGCGTGTGTGTTGGTAGGCTGGGGGCTAGGAGGAGGCAACATAAATGAATCTAAGATTTTCTGGCCTCATATTTTGATTGAAATATTTGAAGGAGAAAATCTGAAGTAACTAATCACCTAGTTACTAACTTTGTTTTCCTCCTGGAGTTCTACAATCAAGGTAAAAACACCTAGCGTGTGTTCAATTTTGTGTCTGATATGGGAGAAAGCTTAGAGGACAGAATTTTTTGCCCTTGGTTTCTGACCCATCTTACTTTGATTCCTTGAGTCCTTGGAAGAGTAGTCTATACTTGTAACCTCTACTTTTTTCCTTCACCCCATGTCTTAGGTTGGGTTCTCAGGGAAGCAGATTCTGAGACAGAGTTAGAAGGCAGAATATTAATTAATGAGTTCTCTAGAGATGCATGCCTATGGAAGCAGGGTTCGCCAGAAGGAGAAGATGCACTGTGACACAGGCCCTGTGATTGCTCTGTCAACCTCACAGGGCTCTCCAGAGTGAGACAGGCTTCCAGCGCTTCTGAGTTAGGCCAAAATGGCTAGACCTTTATGCTCACCAAAGGTCACTCCCTTTTTCAGGGTAGCACCCATCTAATGACAGGGATCAGTCAATAGATGGGTGCTACCCTGAAAAGGGAAGTGACATTGGGTGAGATGACTCTCTGCAGCTGAGGCAATCTCTGAAGGGGCTGGTTGCTGAAGACCATATGTACATAAGCAACAAATCTTTCATTGAAAGGAGATCTGAGTGGCTTATCACATTGGCTACCACACAACCCACTCTAAGTTAGCTTTTCAGAGCCAACTATATATCTCTTGCAAAGGTTACCGATGAACCCCATATTAGAAAGTTTAACGGACTCATCTTGATCCTCTTATGTGAATTTTCTGAGTTTTTGGTGAGTTCATCAACTATTCTAGCTTAACAACCTCCCTTGCTTCTGTTGTAGTTCACTTTTACCTTTCTAACAGCTCTTTAAAGTCATCTCTCCATCTTCCTCATTGAACCATCCAATTGTATGTGCCATTCCCTCTAACTCAGTTGTATCCAAGACCCTCTTCTCTTTTTTTCTCCATATTCTCTTTCTCCCTGATTGCTCTGTCTCATCTAGCTCCAAATGCCAATGATCAGGTGACTTGCATCGTTACAACGCTCTTCTGAGCTCTAGGTGTATTTCAAGTTGCCCACCAGATATTTACAATATAAATGCCCTGCCGTCTCAAACTCAACTTGTCTGTATTACTCAGCTTGGGCTACCATAAAAGAATACCACAGCCTGGGGGGCTTAAACAACACAAATTTATTTCCTCCCAGTTCTGGAGGCTGGAAGTTCAAAATCAAAATGCTAGCAGGGTGGGTTATCTGGTGAGAGCTCTCTTCTTGGGCTGTGGATGGCCAACTTCTCCCTATGTCCTCACATGGCCTTTTCTCTATGCATGTGCAGAGAGAGAGAGAGAGAGAGAGATCTGCTGTCTCTTCTTATAATGACACCAGTCATATAGAATTATGGCCCTACCAAGATGATTTCATTTAACCTTAATTAGCCCCCTAAAGGCCCTATCTTCAAATACAGTTGCATTGGGAGTTAGGGCTTCAACATATGAACTTTTGGGGCAGAGATTTGGTTCATAGTATTCCACCACTGTCCTCACAGAATTAATTTCCTTCTGGCATGAAAAATAAACTCACCCCATTCCTCAAAACTCTTAGAAGTTTTAACTCATTCCAGCATCAATTCTAAGTCCAAATCCTCATCTAAACATCACCTAAATCAGATACCAGTGACTCAAGGTATAATTTATTCTGAGGCAAAATTCTTCTCTAGCTGTGAATCTAGGAAACCACAAAAGTCATGTGCTTCCAAAATATAATGGTGGGACACGCATAGAATAACCTTCCTATTCCAAAAGAGTGAAATCAGAAGGAAGAAAGGGATGATGGGTCTCAGGCAAGTCCCAAACCTAGCAAAACAAATTCCATTAGATCTTAAGGCTTGAGAATAATCCTCTTTGGATGCTCTTTCATGCCCACTGGGGTGGCAGCATCACTGATGGCCCTGGCCAGCGGACCTGACCCTTTGCTCTGTGTGGGGGCCCCACTCACATGGTGTTTTGCAGTGTTCCCACTCATGTAGCTCCTTGTGGAGGCGCTATCCCTGAGGCACTGGCTCACTGAAACCCAGAAGGTAGGCCCACCCTCTGAAACCGAGGAGGAGGAAACAGCCTTGCCCCCGGGCCTGTGGTGGGAGTAGCAGCCGTGATTGTCTTCAAATTGCCTTCAAGGTTCTTCTTCTTTCTTTTTTTTCTTGAAGATTAAGGTATGCTTTCAGCTCAATAGCTCTATTGTCCAGTTGCAGAACTGCAGATGTCAGAAGATCTTCATTTATTTCATCTCATCTCTATTGCCTTTGGTTCAAACTGGTGATGTCTCTGCTACTATACTTCCATCTCTATTCTTGGTTTCTGCTGAAATGACTGACTAGTACCTTGTGTAATCTCCTTATGGAGTGATTGTCCATCCATACCCTTGGTTTTCTCTCCAGAACATGCTTTCTCATTTTTTGTAATACACATAGATTTTTAACATCTGTATTTCTGCTAACAGGAAATCCAGGATTTTTCTAGCCTGCACTTCAAAACTTTTCCAGACTCTGCCAATCACCCAGTTGCAAAGCCACTTCTCCATTTTTACATATTTTTCACTAGCACCCCAAATTTTGGTACCAAAATCTGTATTAGTCCTCTAGGACTGTTGTAACAGAATACCACAGACTGGGTGGCTTAAAGAACAGAAATGTATTTCCTCACAGTCTTGGGGACTAGAAATTCAAGATCAAGGTGACAGCATGGTTGGTGTCTGGTGAAGCCTTTCTCTTTGGATTGCAGGCAGCTGCCTTCTCACTGTGTCCTCACATAGCCTCTTTGTGCGCACATGGAGAGAGAGATGGAGACAAAGAGAAAGGGAGATCTGGTGTCTCTTCTTCTTATAAGGACACCAAGCCTATCAGATTAGGTATCCATCCTTAAGACTATTTAACCTTAATTACCTCCCTGAGGGCTTCAGCACATGAATTTTGGGCAATGTAATTCAGTCTATAACACTGTCCTAAAATAACCTCTTCATCTTACATCTCATCACTGTCCCTCAAACTTGCCCTTCCTCCTCTTCTCTCTTTTCAGTAAGTCACACCATCCAGTGGCTCAAGCCAGAAAGTTGAGAGTCATCCTTGACTTACTCTTTTTCCTCACCTTCTGCATCCAAGCTGTACTACTTATCTATTGCTGTGTATATCCTAAAATATAGCATCTGAAAACAATAAGCATTTATTATCTCACTCAGTTTCTGTGCGTGAGGAATTTAAGAACAGATTAGCTAGGTGGTTCTGACTTAGAATGTTTCATGAGGTTGCCATCAAAATGTCAGCTAAGGATTCAGTCATCTGAAGGCTTGATTGGACCTGCAGGATCATCATTCGAAATTGCCCACTTAGCCATTAGCAGCGCCTTTAATTCCTCATCAGCTATAGGTAAGAGGTCTTAATTCCTCACTACATGGACCTCTCCATGGGGGTGCTTGAGTGACTTCACGACATGGCACCGAGCTTTCCCCAGAGTGAGTGATCCAAGAGGCAGCAAGGAGGAAGCTACATGCCTCTTATGACCTAGTCTCAGAAGTTACACATCATCACTTCTACCACATTCTATTCAATAGGAATGAGTTATTGAGTACAGCCTACACTCAGAGGAGAATTAGGCTCTACCTCTTAAGAGGAGTATCATATAATTTGTGGACATATGCTAAGTCCTCCCAAACATATCTTATATCCACTCCACTTCCATCAATTTTTGGACTATTACACTGGCCTCCTAAATTGTCTCCTTGCTTTTAATATTTCTAAAACACAGATACAACCATGTAAACCTTAGTGGCTCTCTGGATCAGCAGACTAATACCTATATCTTTAGCATGGTGTTCAAGGTTTAAATTAAATTCTTAGCCTTATTTCCTTCCTCTAAACAATCCATGTGCTTTCATATCTCTGACTTTGCCTTTGATCATCCGTTTGATCTCTCTGCCTGTAATTTCTGTGGTGCATTGTTCCAAATTATTCACCTTCCCTGTATCCTCATCCTTTGCCATGTGACTTTGCAGTTCCACTAGAGGCAGAATATATTTCACCCTTCAACTTTGGGCTCAACTATGTGTCTTACTTTGTCCGATAGGACGTTAGCAGATGTGATGCAAGCAAGGACTTGAATGTGCTTGAATAGTTGGACATGTTCTCTTGCATTTCTGCCATGGCCGTGAGAAGAGTTTTCTTGGGGCAGCTGTTCTACAGCAAAATAAGTCCTCTTAGAACATGAGAAAAGTTGGCTGTATCACACACACACACACACACACCCCGGAAGATTGAAGCCAAGCCCAGCAGAGCCCCGCTTAGATCAGTGGATCCCCAGACAACCCATAATTGTTTGTATGAGTAGGAATAAATTATTGTTGTTTAAAGTCATTTAGTTTTGGAGTGGTTTGTTACATAGCATGATTGTGGCAATAGTTTACTAATCTGTTCTTCTTTCCTACTTTCTTTGCTTGCCAAAATTCCACTGTTCCTCCAAACTTTAGCTTGGATGGCACCTCTTATGATACCTTCTCCAGTCTTTACAGTGAAAATTAATTGTATTACTTGCTTCCTCCCCTGTAATATCATGCTTTATGTGCATTTTGCTATATTAACTTTTTTTTGCTTTGTACTTTACATTTCCTAATGGTTTTGTAAGCCTATTGAACACAGAGGTCAGATTTTGTCCTTATACTATTCTCTGAGCATTGGGCACATAGTAAGCACCCAATAAGTGTTCAAGGACTAAGTGAATGACTGAAGATAGGTAGATAATTGACTATTGGGAGGACACAAAGCATAAGTATCATAAGTTTTCACAGAATCAATCACAATGGACCAGGATAATCCAGAGTTAGTCAGATATTTAATTGCCTAATAGAATCTTAAAAAAAATTTATTTTAATTATGAGTCACTGGTTTCAAAGAACAGACACTCATCCAACCTAGCTCAAATAAAGGAGAACTTATTGAAAATAAATGACTCAGGAGATGATCATAGAACCCAATGATAGTTAACAGAGTAAGCCAGGTCTTGAAGGGGCTGAAAAGCCATCAAGAAGTGATACCACACAGGGTCACACAGTCTCTCTTCCATGCCATCTCTGATCTAGTCTTTTCTCTTACTGCAGACATGCTTTCTTAATTCACTCAACCTCTTGCTCATGAAGAATCACGACCACCCTCAAAAAACTTTTTCTCGTAGCGAAAAGGCACCATTTTGGGGGGCCTCAGTTCCATATTCCTAAGAACAGGACTGGATTGTTCCGGCTTGTGTTAGGTGGGTTCAATCAGCTCAGGGCAGGATGGAGGAGTTCACTTGGGCAGCTTAGTCTCATCTCTTCACCAAGGACTATAGGTGGGAAGCAGTCTCAGAGAAAGAGTGTGTGTGGGGGCAGGGACCTAACAGCTTTTTGTTTTATGGGCATACTCGGTAGCCTTAAAGTCCACGATCATGAGAACTTGTATAGCCTGCAGAAGGAGAATCTTATTGGCCTGTGCCTATCACTCTTCCATGACACTCACAATAGACTGGTTTTGGAAAGAGCCTAGCACTGTGGCTAGGATACAACAAGCACTCAAATGTTAGTTATTGTATTTGTAGATGTTGAAAAAAGGCTGTATCATTGAATATTTGGATCTGTAGCCTCCCAGATATGGAGATTTTCCTACAGAATCTTCAGGCCTAAGAACTGAGGGCGGGACTAGGGCCTGAAAAGAAACATCAACCTCTTAAGGGCCTTTGTGAAATGATTGTCTTGTAGTTATCGTTGTTTCAAATACTTAACCTTCTTTGCCAACTATTTAGAAGAAAATATATCTTCAAATGCCATTGCTATGAACATAGATGAAAAACCCAGGAATCAGTTATGTAAATGAGGTTGTATACTGTGCACATTGTTTCTTAAGAGATGTTTCAGGCCAGCCCTTCCCTGGGGTGATCACAGTGGATCTCAGCTCTCCACTGGCTGATGGGAAGCAGAAGGATGGCTATGCAGTTGCTCAGGAGTTATGCTGTTGAGCCATGATGATGTTTGACATAAGAGGAAGAAAATATTCCAGAGATGAGAGCCTTCAGGTGATTACCTGAGGAAGGGTGGCCCAACATATGACATGAAAGCCCATAATCAAAGCAATTAGAAATTTGAGAGCTTTTAAAGCACCCCAAAGGCAAGAGGAATATAGGTCTGGATAGAGGGGGAGCCTTTGTTACTTTAGCAAGGTGCTCTGGACCTAAAAAGACATTGTGTTGGGCTGGTACTCAACTGTATGCTGCATTAAAGCTGGCCTTGGGTATGTCAAGTTCACCATTATATTCTGAGCACCTGGCACACAGTACTGGTTAAAGACTAACTGAGTTAGGTAGTATTTATTCATTGATTTGTTGGTTCATTCATTCATTTCATCATTAATTTATTCATTCATTTGGGAATGCATACCTTACAGGTTTTCTCAACCTTGGCACCATTGATATTTTGAGCCAGATTTTCTTTTTGTTATGGGAAGTTGTCATGTAAATTGTACAAAGTTGAGGGGATCCCAGCCTCTACCCACTAAATGCTAATAGCAGCTCCTCCCACTGTGACAACCAAAAATGTCTTCAGATATTGTCAAATGTGACCCTGGGCAACCAAATTGTCCCTGGCTGAAAACCACTTCTACCAGAATCCAGGAGTTTCACTGAGCATCCCTGAGAATGGCAGTTTCTATCTAAAATCAAGAGATGTGCCTGGTACTCAGTTTCTGCATGGATAGAGTGAGCTGAGAAAAATAACTCAAGCTTGTACTGGCAGCGTTCAGTGTAACTGAGTAGAAATTGTCAAGAAAGGACCCAAAGCAGAGGTATTCAAATTTTTTTGCTTAAGTGCCCCTCTAAAGTAATTTAAAAAAATCATTATACATTTTTAATTGATTTTAAATTTAATTGATTTAAAATATTTTTCTTCGTAAGTTTAAAGAGTTGCAAAGGATGTAATTTTCAGAATATTGTAAATATTGTCATTTTTAAATAAAGCTTTTCCGTATCTAAAGGAATCCAAACATACATATATAAGCTCTTTCTAAACAGCCAAAACTATTACACTGTTCCCTTATCTCCTTAAATTCACATTCTACTTCTATAGAATGTTGCTGTAATATATTTTTATGCTTGAAATTCTTACTGATCACCCATAATACCACCTAGCAACAAAAATATTATAGAAATCAAAATTTAACATTTTTAAAGGTAAGTATCCATAGAATTATTGGTGTCAAATTTTATTTGAATTGGTTTTTATTAAAATTATTAGTACTACACTATTTATGAAAATATAAATATATTACAAATTTTGATAACTATTACATTTTAAAAGTAAGACTTTTATTTTGAGACAGGATCTCACTCTGTCACCCAGGCTGGAGTGCAGTGGTGCAAGCACAGCTCTTTGTAGCCTCGACTTCCTGGGTTCAAGGAATCCTCCCACCTCAGCCTCCCAAGTAGCTGTGACCACAGGCATGCACCACCACACCCACACAATTTTGTTTATATTTTGTAGAGATGAGCTCTTACTGTGTTGCCCAGGCTGGTCTCGAACTCCTGGGCTGAAGTGATCCTCCTGCCTCGGCCTCTCAACATACTGGGATTGCAGACGTGAGCCACTGCGCCTGGCCACGAAGTAAGATTTTTGCTGGGAAAACATGCCAGTGAAATGGATAAGGCTTTTCTGCTCAGTTAGTCCATGTACCTGAGATAACTATTACTTACTGCTAGAATGAGACAAGATTCAACATTGATTTTATTTCGGTTTTTCATTTGTATAGATCCTAAATGCAAAGAAATCTCATTCACATTAAATAAGTATATTGGACTGGAAGGAGGGGTAGAGCTTTGTTAGAGCAATGTCACTCGGTTTTTCAAAGCTCTTTTCATGTTGCATGCTCCCAAAATCACATAAGTATTATCACTGAGAAATATATATATATATATATATATATATTTTGGGAGGTCAGGAGTTCTAGAAGAGTCTGGCCAACATGGTGAAACCCTGTGTCTACTAAAAATACAAAAAAATTAGCCAGGCATGATAGTGCATGTCTGTAATCCCAGCTACTTGGGAGGTTGAGGCAGGAGAATTGCTTGAACCCAGGAGGTGGAGGTTGCAGTGAGCTGAGATCACATCACTGTACCCCAGTCTGGGCAAGAGAGCAAGACTCTGTCTTGAAAAAAAATAAAAACTAAAAAAAGAAATATATTTTTTACTGCGGTAAAACATACATCACAAAATTTACCATTTTGACCATTTAAGTGTAGAGTTCTGTGGCATTAAGTACATTCATACTGTCATACAATCATTACCATCATCTATCTGTAGAACGTTTTTAACTTCCCCAAATGAAACTCCATACCCATTAAACATTAACTCCTCATTCTCCCCTCAGCTCCTAGGAACTGCCATTTTATTTTCTATCTGTATGAATTTGTTTAATCTAGATACCTCATAGAAGAGGAATCATACGATATTTGTTTTTTTTGTGACTGGCTTATTTTACTTGGAGTAATCTCTTCAAGGTTCATTCGTATGGCAGCATGTGTCAGAATTCCCTTTTTTATGGCTGAATAATATTCCATTATATGCTTATACTACATTTTGTTTATCAGGTCTATCCATTGATGGATATTTGGGTTGCTTCTGACTTTTGTCTGTTGTTAATAATGTTGCTATGAACATGGGTGTACAAATATCTCTTCGAGATCTTGTTTTGAAATTTTTGGATATGTACCCAGAGTTGGAATTGCTGCGTCATACAGTAATTTTATTTTTAACTTTTTGAGGAACTGATATACTGTCTTCCACAGTGGCTGCACCATTTTACTTCCCCATCAGCAGTGCACAAGAGTTCCATCAAAAATATTTTTAATGATCAATCAGCTGACAATAAATACAACTAGGCCCTTCTTCAATTTTGTTAAAAGCAAAGAATTGGAAGCCACCTACTTGCACAGAAATTTGTTACCTGGTCTTAATTAGAGTCATCCACTTTTTTGACACTAGCACGTATTTCAAATTGCCTCTTTGTTTATTTTCCAAGAAGTGCTTACGTTCCTGGGGCAATGCGCTGTAGTGAGAGCCAGGGTGGGTGAGAGTTTGCCTCTCTTTAGTAAAGTGCAAGGAGATTAGTGGTGAAAGGAGAGGTAGAAAAGTAAAACTGGCCTGCTGCCTCCACCACGGATACTTTCTCAAGCAGATACATTTTAGGAAGAAGTACATATTGAAGTTTAGGATCTCCAACTTGATTCTAAGCCATGTTGGCCAGGCTGGTCTCAAACTCCTGACCTCAGGTGATTCACTCTCCTTGGCCTCCCAAATTGCTGGGATTATAGGCGTAAGCCTTCGCACCTGTAAAATACAAAAATTAGCCAGGCATGGTGGCACATGCCTGTAATCACAGCTACTGGTTGAGGGGGCCGAGGCATGAGAATCACCTGAGCCTGGGAGGCGGAGGTTGCAGTGAATTGAGATCGCGCCACTGCACTCCAGTCTGGGTGACAGAGAGAGACTCCATCTCCAAAAAAAAATAAAAAATAAAAAAAGTAATAACACGGGGTGTTAACTGAATCTCTCCCTCTTTTTCTGTGACCATAAGGCAAATGGGCATACATATTTAATGGGGAGTAATGATAAAAAAAGATTTTAAATCTATTGATGATGTGGATGTGTAAGGTTCTATAATGTGCAGAGAGCAAAAAAAAAGAATCAAGCACATACCCTACTATCAAGAAGTACCCAGTTGCCTATTATCCCAGCACTTCGGGAGGCTGAGGCAGGTGGATCACTTGAGGGCAGGAGTTTGAGACCAGCCTGGCCAACATGGTAAAACCCCGTCTCTACCAAAAATACAAAAATTAGTCGGGCGTGGTGGCATGCACCTGCAGTCCCAGCTACTGGGGAGGGTGAAGCAATTCTCATGCTGCAGTGAGCAGAGATCGCACCACTGCACTCCAGCCTGGGCGACAGAGCGAGATTCTGTCAAAAAAAGAAAAAAAAAAAAAAGTACCCAGTCTAGCAGGAAAGAGATTAGTGTGAACAGAAATATCTAGATAAAGTGCCGTAAGATGGAGAAGTAAAGGAGTCTGGGAATTCACAGTAGGGAACTACTACCTTCAAGTCAGATTGAAGGAAGGGGGACACTCTGTGGAGCCAGGCCATGGAAGATAGGTAAGAGTTGACTACGTAGAACTAAGGTTAAGAATGGGGACAGAGAATTCCAGGCTGAAGTGACAATAAGCAAGAACAAAGCCACTAAAGCAGGAAATCATGAGAGCTGTATGAGGAGCAGATAAGAGATTCCACATGATTGGAGCACACTGTGTATAAAAGGAGTAGGGGTCAAGAATGGGACCAGATGATTGTGGAAGGCCTTGAATAACAGGCTAAGAAATTTGAACTGTATTCTGTAATCAATGGACAACCATTGATATTTGTTGGGTTTTGTTTGTTTTGAGACGGGGTCTCACTCTGTCACCCAGGCTGGAGTGCAGTGCCACAATCATAGCTCACTGCAGCCTCAATCTCCTGGGCTCTAACAATCCTGCTGCCTCAGCCTCCTGAGTGTTTGGGACTACAGGCATGCATTACCATGCCCAGCTAATTAAATTTTTTTTTTAATTTTTTTAGTAGATACAGGGTCTTGCTTTGTTGCCCAGGCTGGTCTCGAACTCCTGAGCTCAAGCGATCCTCCCGCCTTGGCCTCCTAAAGTGCTAGGATTACAGGCTTGAACAACCACGCCTGCCCCATTGATATTTAAACAAGAAGTGGAATGACCAGAGATGTGCTTCAGGAAGATTTATTTGAAAGGAATGTATAGGATAAATGAGAGAGGATAGAGACTAATTATGAGGCCATTACAGTACTCAGTGGGAACAGAGAAGAGGGGATAAATGATGCAGGATTAGAATAGACAAGATATAATTTTTGTATAAGGTGTAAGGAAGGGATCCAGTTGCAGCTTTCTACATATGGCTAGCCAGTTTTCCCAGCACCATTTATTAAATAGGGAATCCTTTCCCCATTTCTTGTTTTTGTCAGGTTTGTCAAAGATCAGATAGTTGTAGCTATGCGGCATCATTTCTGAGGGCTCTGTTCTGTTCCATTGATCTATGTCTCTGTTGTGGTACCAGTACCATGCTGTTTTGGTTACTGTAGCCTTGTAGTATAGTTTAAAGTCAGGTAGCGTGATGCCTCCAGCTTTGTTCTTTTGGCTTAGGATTGACTTGGCGATGCGGGCTCTTTTTTGGTTCCATATGAACTTTAAAGTAGTTTTTTCCAATTCTGTGAAGAAAGTCATTGGTAGCTTGATGGGGATGGCATTGAATCTATAAATTACCTTGGGCAGTATGGCCATTTTCACGATATTGATTCTTCCAACCCATGAGCATGGAATGTTCTTCCATTTGTTTGTATCCTCTTTTATTTCATTGAGCAGTGGTTTGTAGTTCTCCTTGAAGAGGTCCTTCACATCCCTTGTAAGCTGGATTCCTAGGTATTTTATTCTCTTTGAAGCAATTGTGAATGGGAGTTCACTCATGATTTGGCTCTCTGTTTGTCTGTTATTGGTGTACAAGAATGCTTGTGATTTTTGTACATTAATTTTGTATCCTGAGACTTTGCTGAAGTTGCTAATCAGCTTAAGGAGATTTTGGGCTGAGACAATGGGGTTTTCTAGATATACAATCATGTCATCTGCAAACAGGGACAATTTGACTTCCTCTTTTCCTAATTGAATACCCTTTATTTCCTTCTCCTGCCTGATTGCTCTGGCCAGAACTTCCAGCACTATGTTGAATAGGAGCGATGGATTAAAGACTTATATGTTAGACCTAAAACCATTAAAATCCTACAAGAAAACCTAGGCAATACCATTCAGGTCATAGGCGTGGGCAAGGACTTCATGTCTAAAACACCAAAAGCAATGGCAACAAAAGCCAAAATCGACAAATGGGATCTCATTAAACTAAAGAGCTTCTGCACAGCAAAAGAAACTATCATCAGAGTGAACAGGCAACCTACACAATGGGAGAAAATTTTTGCAACCTACTCATCTGACAAAGGGCTAATATCCAGAATCTACAATGAACTCAAACAAATTTACAAGAAAAAAACAAACAACCCCATCAAAAAGTGGGCAGAGGACATGAACAGACACTTCTCAAAAGAAGACATTTATGCAGCCAAAAAACACATGAAGAAATGCTCCTCATCACTGGCCATCAGAGAAATGCAAATCAAAACCACAGTGAGATACCATCTCACACCAGTTAGAATGGCCATCATTAAAAAATCAGGAAACAACAGGTGCTGGAGAGGATGTGGAGAAATAGGAACACTTTTACACTGTTGGTGGGACTGTAAACTAGTTCAACCATTGTGGAAGTCAGTGTGGCGATTCCTCAGGGATCTCGAACTAGAAATACCATTTGACCCAGCCATCCCATTACTGGGTATATACCCAAAGGACTATAAATCATGCTGCTATAAAGACACATGCACACGTATGTTTATTGCGGCACTATTCACAATAGCAAAGAGTTGGAACCAACCCAAATGTCCAACAACGATAGACTGGATTAAGAAAATGTGGCACATATACACCATGGAATACTATGCAGCCATAAAAAATGATGAGTTTGTGTCCTTTGTAGGGACATGGATGAAACTGGAAAACATCATTCTCAGTAAACTATCGCAAGGACAAAAAACCAAACACCGCATGTTCTCACTCATAGGTGGGAATTGAACAATGAGAACTCATGGACACAGGAAGGGGAACATCACACTCCGGGGACTGTTGTGGGGTGGGGGGAGGGGGGAGGGACAGCATTAGGAGATACACCTAATGCTAAATGACGAGTTAATGGGTGCAGGAAATCAACATGGCACATGGATACATATGTAACAAAACTGCACATTGTGCACATGTACCCTAAAACCCTAAAGTATAATAAAAAAAAAAAAAAAAAAAAAAAAGAATAGACAAGATATAGTAATAACCGGATGTGACAGCTAGGGGGAAAAGGGGAATCAAATATAATGGTTTTAGGTTTTAGGTCTGGGTGATTGGGTAAGTAGTAATATCAAAAATTGGGAATAGGGGAGGAGCGGGGTTTGATGAAGGTAGGAGAATGATTGGGGAAATATATGCTGCTTTTGAGGTCCCAGCGCATCATCCTTTTAAGTGTTAAAGCAGTCAGAAAAACAGAAGTGGGGCCCAGAAGAGACACCAAAGTTGCAGATTAAGATTTCAGACTGGCCAGGAATGGTGGTTCATGCCTGTAATCCCAGCATGTTGGGAGGATGAAGCAGGAGAATTGCTCGGGGCCAGGAATTCGAGACCAGCCTGGGCAACATAGCAAGACTCTACCTCTACAAAAAAAAGAAAAAAAAAAAAGCTAGACATGGTGGCACATACCTATAGTACTAGCTATGGGGAAGCTGAGGTGGGAGGATCCCTTAAGCTCAGGAATTTGGGGCTGCAATGAGCTAAGATTGCACCACTGTACTGCAGCCTGGATGACAGAACAAGACACTGTCTAAAACAAAAAAAAAAAATTCAGACTTAATTCCATAGAAATGATAACTGAATGGATGTTATAAATGAGGGAGATAAAATGGAATTGTCATTGCAAAAACAATAGAAAGGAAAGATGAAGGTGCGAGAGCAAAAAACTGACCCTTGACAGCCACTTGTATTTATTCCATGAGCCTACAGTTTTTCATTAGTGGGCCTACTTTGAGTTAGGCTGCAGATTTAGTAGGCAAAAAGGGGAAGAGGAGCAGAAATAGAGAAAGGAGGCTGGGCACGGTGGCTCCTGTCTGTAACCTCAGCACTTTGGGAGGCCAAGGTGGAAGGACTGTTTGAATCCAGGAGTTTGAGACCAGCCTGGGCAACACAGGAAGACCCTGTGTATATATATTTTAAAAAATTAAATTAGACAGGCATGGTGGAGCATGCCTGGGGTCCTAGCTACTTGAAAGGCTGAGTCAGGAGGATCACTTGAGTCCAGGAGGTTGAGGCTGCAGTGTGTCATGCTGGTGCCACTGCACTCCAGCCTGGGTGACAGAGTAAGACCCTGTCTCAAACGAGAGAGAGAGAGAGAGAGAGAGAGATGGAGAAAAGAAAGGAGTGGTAGAGAGGTGGTAAAATAAAGTGCTGTGCAGTCACAATGAAGACAGCATTTCAAGCTGGAGACAGTGTGTAGATGAGAGGCCCTAGAAAGGTCAAAAAGGATGAAATATACTAAAGTTCATTGGACTTGGCAATGAAGCCTCAAGTGACCTGCATGTGATAAACAGATTTACAACTAAGATGGTCCCCAATGATACCCACCTCCAGATATTCATGCCCTTGAGTTACCCCCTCCTTTTTAGTGTGGGCTGGACCTAGTGACTAGCTTCTAACAAATAGAATACCTTCTAGTGAATAGATTACAGCAAAAGCGATGGGATATAATGTCTAAGGTTAAGTTTATTAGATGGTAACTTCCAGCTTACTCTCTTTTGCCTTCTTGCTTGCTTGCTCTGATAAATCCAGTTACCATGTTATAAGCCACTCTGTGGAAAGGTCCATGTGACAAGGAACTGGGGGAAGCTTCTGGCCAACAACCAGCAAGAAACTGAGGCCTTTGGTCCAACTGCCTATGAAGAATTGAATCCTGCCAACAACTACAGGATTGAGCTTGGAAATGAATCCTTCCCTGGTCAAGCTTTGAGAGACTACAACCCCCGCCAACATCTTAAATTGCAGTCTGTAAGAGACCTTGAGCCAGAGGACCCAGGTATGCCACATCCGGCTTCCTGACTCGTGGAAACTGTGAGATAACAATGTATGTTGTCTTCAGGCACTAAGTGTCAGGGTAATTTGTTATGCAGCAATAGATAACTAACACACTGTACTTTGAGAAGAATGGTGAAGGCAGGAACCAAATCATAAGGGATTAGGGAGGAAGTATAAAGAAATGCAGGGAAGAAATAGAGACAATTCTTCCAAGAATTGTGATGGCAAACAGAAAGAAAAGAAAGCAATATCTACTATCCTAAGGTAATTTTCAGGTGGCTATAATAAAATATTATTTAGAGCTATTAAGATTACACAGACTTACTATAGCCTCGGGAGTCTTAAATATTCAGAAATTAGAGTCTTTATTGAGTTCTGCTGAGAATCTACCAAGTAACAATATCAAAATCCTTTAAACCCAGATATCAGTGTATATCTGGTGACAGCCTCTCCTTATGCATCATCCTGTGGAATGCTCACACCCTATGAAGTAGACATGGCAGGCACTAAAGAATCAAGATCCACTGGTACCACCATTCTTCTATCTTTGTAATTTGGTGAACTTGGTTCCGGCAACACAACTCTTACTGTTGGCACAATAACACCTAGTTAGACAGATGTTGCTGTAAAGTAGAAGGCTGGTTACACATACCTTGCATGGTAAAGGTATGCGGAGTCTCTGTGTGGGTGCGTGGTTGTGGAAGGGGAAGTGGGTGTCCCAGTGCAGGATGAATGCTTCCTTACAAACATACGTATTGAGAGCTGCAGATTGTCATTCTCATGAGAGTTAAGCTTTGCTTGATTATACAATTCACCCCCCTCTGCCAGCACAGAGTCCCCAGCTGTTGCTCTTAGCAAAGGACTGACATTAACTGATACTTTATCATTTTTACGGGCAGAACACTCGATACCAGGGATATCTCTGCCAGCTTTGGAAAGAAAACTCTCCCAAGATCTTTGCATTTGAGTGACATCTGCAAAGGGCTACAACGGAGCTTACCCATTTGTGGGTGCACTTCAGTATGTGCCTTCCAAGCTTGACTTTCAGAGTCTGCCTAATTGTCCCAGTCAATTACTTGGGATGTAATTCCTCAGGCAACCAAGTGTTCCGGAAAAGCTGTGCAGAAGCTGCCAGTCAGCTCATCCATTCCGACCCTTCCTGCTGTGCTTCAGATGGTGACCTCCAATCTGACTCAACTTGAGAAGGCAAAAATCAAAACTTGGGGCCTTGTCCAATGGTTTCCAAAGGCTCCCACCAAACTCATAAGTGTGCTGGAATTCACAGGTTCTTGGCCCAGTTGTGTCACCTTGGGAATATATAAGCAAATAAAACAGGTGTTTCTTCATGCCATGCCATTACTGGTAAACATGTTTCTTTCTCCTTGAAGGTCTTGATAGTGGTAACAAAAAAATTTTACCTTTAGTGCTTTTATTTTTTCATTCCTTTCATTTTGATTTTTTCATAGTTTTAAAAATGCTTTTCTCTACTCAGTGGAAGGGTTTCTAAAATACTTCTTCCAAAGAGGTAAAAATGAGTGATTAGTCACCAAAACCTATTTGCACAGATGAGTTTTCACATTTGTAAGCAATAATGTCAACAAAAAATACTTGTTTCCCCTCTGATTTGATCCCTAATATGTGACTGATAATTTACTTAAAAATAATTTCTAATAGGTAATGAGAGGTTCCCCCCCAACCCCTGTCTATGTGCTGTGAGAGAAAAATACAGTAAAGAGATCTGAGGTTTCGTTTATAGGGTATTACTAATTAATCACTATTATTTTTGTTTGCATAAACAGTTCCTTCCATTATTCTGTTTTAATACTGAAGATTTCCATCGCTTATGTATTATTTAGCAGACATTTATATAGCACGTATTCTGTGCCAGTCACTGTTCTAAGCATTTTACAAAGTATTAACTCATCTACTCTTCCTAGTATACCCATAAGGCAGGTACCACGATCATTTCTCCCATTTTAGAGATGAAGAAACTGAGGCACGGAGAAGTTAAGAAACTTGTCCAAGGTTACACAGCTAGGAACAGTGAAGCTGGGATTTGTACCCAGGCAATCCATGCTCATGAGGACTATACTATGCTGTTTCTGTGAGTCACCTCATTATTTCTGCTTCTGAAGATTTAAAAAAATGCTATCTTAAGTCACATCAAACTGCCAACCATAGAATACACCAGAGCACCTCGCAAATAGAAAGGATGACAGCACAATCCATTCTTGGTGAATGAATTTCAGCCCAGCAGTGGTCCCTCAGGGGCTGGGGAGAGGTTGTCTGTGAGGTTGTAGCTCCTAGGCCACTTTTTGAGAGGTGTTCCAATTCCTTCTTTTTCCATTTAGTAAGCTTTTACTCACTCTTCAGGTCCCAGTTCAAATGTCTCTTCCTTTGAGACAGCCCCTGAAAAACCAGGCGGGCAGGACAAATTTATGGTGGATGTGCCAGAGGGCAGGCTGAGAGAATACCAAGAGGGGAATTTTTCCCAAGGCTGCGCTTTAACAAGCTCCCAGGTGTCTGGGGAAAATTACAAACATTTTTACAGTTCTTACTACAGGTGCCCTTCAACTTACGACAGTGTTACATAAACCCATTGATTAACCAATCATAAATTGAAAATACTGTAGGTCGAAAATGAATTTAAGGCCAGGTACGGTGGCTCACGCCTATAATCCCAGAACTTTGGGAGGCTGAGGACGGCGGATCACTCGATGTCAGGAGTTCGAGACCAGCCCGGCCAACATGGCGAAACCCCGTCTCTATTAAAAATACAAAAGTTAGCCAGGCATGGTGGCCTGCACCTGTAATCTCAGCTACTGGTGAGGATGAGGCAGGATAATTGCTTGAACCCAGGAGATGGAGGTTGCAGTGAGCCGAGATCACAGCACTGCACTCCAGCCTGGGTGACAGAGCGAGACTCCATCTCAAAAAAGCAAAAAAACAAACACAAAAAGAAAATGCATTTAATACACCCAGCCTATTGAACATCATAGCTTTGCCTAGCCAACCTTAGGTGTACTCAGAACACTTAACATTAGCCTACAGCTGGGCAAACTTATCTAACGCAAAGCCTATTTTATAATAAAATGTTGAATATTTCATGGAATTTATTGAACACTGTACTGACATTGAGAAGCAGAATGGCTGGCTGCATGGGTACTCAAAGTATGGTTTCTGGCCAGGCACGGTGGTAATCCCAGCACTTTGGGAGGCTGAGGCGGGTGGATCACCAGTTCGATGCCAGCCTGGCCAACATTATGAAACCCTGTCTTTACTAAAAACACACAAAAATTAGCTGGGCATGGTGGCATGCGCCTGTAATCCCAGCTACTTGGGAGGCTGAGGCAGGAGAATCTCTTGAACCCAGGAGGCGGAGGTTGCAGTGAGCTGAGATCACGCCACCGCACTCCAGCCTGGGTGACAGAGTAAGACTTTGTCAAAAAAAAAAGAGTACTGTTTCTACTGAATGCATATGGCTTTCGCATCATCATAAAGTCAAAAAAACCTAAGTTGAACCATCTGAAGTTGGAAACTGTGTGTGTCCGTGTCTGGGTATTTGTGTTTCTGTGTGTGTGCTAACTTAATTATCACAACAACCATGTGATATAGGTACTCTTATTATCTCTATTTTACAGATGAGGAAACTGAGAGTCGGAGAGGTTAAATAACTTGCCCAAGATCACACATTCAGTAAGTGGTAGAACCACAATTCAAACAAACATGGGCAATTTAGCTCCACTTACCCTACATTTAGCCACCACAGGATACTCCCCGTGTGGGGAACCCAGCTCCATTGAAAGAGCTAAGGTAAATATAAAAGGAAGTTTCAAGAACCAACTGTGATGTAGACCTCGGGGCAGAACGCCTGTCATCTTTGCAGAGACTTTTGCAGTTTCCCATGAAGTGGCTCCTGAGGCTTGGTTTGCTTGGGTCCCAAGTATCATCTCCTGGAGGGGAAAGAACATTAAGGCATTTTTAGAGGGGAAAAGGGAAATAATTTTCCTGAGTATGAAATCTTTTTTTCCTAAAAGTTTAGAACAACATTCAGTCATTTGACAACCCTTCATGAAGTGCCTACCATGTCCCAGCTACTCTTCTAGCCCTGGAGACACAGGAGGAAGTAAACATGAGCAAAATCCCTGCCCTTGTGTTTTTGGTCCAGATAATTCTATTCATTCCAACTACTGCCGTCCCTAAATGTTGTAAGACAATTATTTTATGAACAAATAAAATAAGCATGTACACACATATATAATTCACACACACACACACTTTTTTTGTTGAAAAGATACATTTATTTTATTTTATTTTTAAATCAAATTAAATTTAATTTTAAGTTCTGGGATGTATGTGCAGAATGTGTAGGTTTGTTACATAGGTAAACCACACACACATTTTGAATGAGACACAGTTGAATGAGAGCAATGTGGTGCTGGCCTTTGGATTCCAGTTCAGCTCTGACTGTGAGAACCTGGCAAGTTCTGTCAGCTCCTGGATGAGTTTCCTCATCTGTCAAAGGATAGAGAGGTGCCCTCTGGCTCTCATATCATCTTTTGTTCTGTGTAGCCTTATTTTGCTCAGCTATACAATGAGGATAATAATGCCTCACCCCTTTGCCTGCCCCAGTTTTCTCCTAAGACTGAGATAGATGTGAGATTTGTGTAGGTAAGTGTGGGGCTTTCAGTGCTGTCTTTGGGCACACCTTTCTTCGTTCCTGGAACCTTCCTTCCCCTGCCTTTCCAACACATAGACTCAGTATCAGTAACTCCACCTCTCATGCAATTAATTGTAAATAAAGGATATGTTTCAATAACATCATTTGAAATGCAAAATTATGTACTTCAAAAAATTTCAAACTCACAAAAAAGTTGCAAGAATAGTATTAATTTTTTTTAATCATTTGATAGTAAGTTGTCAAGCTGATGCCCCATCATCCCTGAATGCTTTGGCATGTATCTCCCGCAATCATTAAAAGGACATCACTAACATCTAACCCTCAAACTTCATTCAAGTTTCTCCAAAGGTCCCAATAATGTCCTTTATAGCGAAAAGATCCAATCCAGGATCACAGGTAGCATTTAATTTCCATGTCTCTTTAGGCTCCCTCAGTCTGAAACAGTTCCTTAGTCTTTCTTTGTTTTACATGACCTTGACACTTTTTGAAGAGTACAGGCCATTTCTTGTATTGAGCGCCCCTTCATTCAGGTTTGTCTGATGTTTCCTCATGATTAGGTTCAAGTTATGCATCTTTTACAGTAACAGCACAAAAGCAATGCTGTGTTCTCATTGCATCCTATCAGGTGGCACATGATTTCAATTTGTCCCATTACTAATGATGTTCACTTTGATCACTTCATTAAGGTGGCAGTATCTGCCAGGCTCCTCCACTGTAAAGTTATTCCCTTTGTAATTAATAAGTATTCTGTGGGGAGGTACCCCAAGACTATGTCAATATCCCATTTCTCATCAAACTTTCACCCACTACTTTTAGCATCCATTGATGTTTCTTGGCTGAATTAATTATTAGTATGATGGTTGCCAAATGGTGATTTCCTAATTCAATCATCCCTAAAACATTTATTAGTTGATTTTTTATGTAAGAGAAAGCTTTTTCTTCTCCCCATTTATTTCCATATGTAAGTATGTACCTATCAATTCCTATGTTTCTGTAAGATTTTACCAGCCTTTCTTCCCTGTTATTCTCAAATCTCCCACATAATCTGATACTTCTCCCTTCAGCAGAATGTGGAGCAGACAGGGGTTGAAAACTTAACCTATTCTCAGATATCTTGTCAATCACTCTAAGCCACAGAACCCCATTACACAAATTTTACCTCATTGTAATATACAGAGAATAATAACTACCTTTATTGAGCACTTAGACTGTGCACTAATTTTTTTGCATGCTGTATTAGTCAGGGTTCCCCAGAGAAACAGAACCAATAGGATACAGATACAGAGATAGATAAATATAAATATAGATGAGGGGATTTATTAGGGTCCTCCCATATGTTCTGCCATCCCAGCTTATAGGATGCCATTCTTTCCAGACCAATGTCCTCACTTTATTTTTTTTTAATTATACTTTAAGTTCTAGGGTACATGTGCACAGCATGCAGGTTTGTTACATATGTATACATGTGCCATTTTGGTGTACTGCACCCATTAACTCGTCAGTTACATTAGTTATTTCTCTTAATGCTATCCCTCCGCCCTCCCCCCACCCCACGACAGGCCCTGGTGTGTGATGTTCCCCACCCTGTGTGCAAGTGTTCTCATTGTTCAATTCCCACCTATGAGTGAGAACCTGTGGTGTTTGGCTTTCTGTCCTCATGATAGTTTGCTCAGAATGATGGTTTCCAGCTTTATCCATGTCCCTATAAGGGACATGAAATCATCCTTTTTATGGCTGCATAGTATTCCATTGTGTATATGTGCCATATTTTCTTAATCCAGTCTATCTTTTTTTTGTTTTTTTTTTGAGATGGAGTCTCACTTTGTCACCCAGGCTGGAGTGCAGTGGCCTGATCTTGGCTCACTGCAAGTTCTGCCTCCCGGGTTCATGCCATTCTCCTGCCTCAGCCTCCCGAGTAGCTGGGACCACAGGCGCCCACCACCACACCTGGCTAATTTTTTGTATTTTTAGTAGAGACGGGGTTTCACCATGTTAGCCAGGACGGTCTCGATCTCCTGACCTCATGATCCGCCTGCCTCAGCCTCCCAAAGTGCTGGGATTACAGACTTGAGCCACTGTGCCTGGTCGATAATCCAGTCTATCCTTGATGAACATTTGGGTTCGTTCTAAGTCTTTGCTATTGTGAATAGTGCCACAATAAACACACGTGTGCATGTGTCTTTATAGCAGCATGATTTATAATCCTTTGGATATATACCCAGTAATGGGATGGCTGGGTCAAATGGTATTTCTAGTTCTAGATCCTTGAGGAATCGCCACACTGTCTTTCACAATGCTTGAGCTAATTTACATTCCCACCAACAGTGTGAAAGTGTTCCTATTTCTCCACATCCTCTCCAGCACCTGTTGTTTCCTGACTTTTTAATGATGGCCATTCTAACTGGTGTGAGATGGTATCTCATTGTGGTTTCGATTTGCATTTCTCTGATGACCAGTGATGATGAGCATTTTTTCACGTGTCTGTTGGCTGTATAAATGTCTTCTTTTGAGAAGTGTCTGTTCATATCCTTTGCCCACTTTATGATGGGGTTGTTTGATTTTTTCTTGTAAATTTGTTTAAGTTCTTTGTAGATTCTGGATATTAGCTCTTTGTCAGATTGGTAGATTGCAAAAATTTTCTCCCATTCTGTAGGTTGCCTGTTCACTCTGATGGTAGTTTCTTTTGCTGTGCAGAAACAATAAACACCTTGCAAGGCTGAGAGTTCAACTTTCATTGTAATTTAGCCAATTGTGTGATGAGGACCTGGGCTTGATTTTCAGTGATTTTAGCCCTGTGGCTGTAGCAGAGAAGATTCTGGCTCAGGGCACACTTAGAGGCTCTTAGACTATGCAAAGCTAAAGGCAGAAATTTGAAACTCTGAATTTATCCTTTTCTTTCATCACTTTGTCCAGCGACCTTAGGAGCAACCAACCAACGTCATTATATTCCCTGGTTTTCCCCCAAACGAATTAAGAAAACTCATCCTTAAAATTCTGTTTCTTTAGAACCACTCCTGGCACCAAAATCTGTATTAGTCAAGGTTCTCCAGAGAGACAGAATTGATAGAATAGATAGATAGATAGACAGACAGACAGAAAGAGATATATGAGAAAGAATTTATTAGGATAATTGGCTCATGCAATTATGGCAGCTGAAAAGTCCCTCGACAGGTTGTCTGCAAGCTGGAGACCCTGAGATTCTCATACCATGGCTCTGTCCAAGTCCAAAAACCTCAGAACCAAGGAAGTCAATGTTGTAACTCTCAATCCAAGGCCAAAGGCCTGAGAACCTGGGAGACCACTGGTGTAAGTCCTAGAGTCCTAAGGCCAGACAGCCTGGAGTTCTTGTGTCCAAAGGCAGGAGGAGGAGAGTGTCTCAGGTCCAGAATAAAAAGGAAATCCTTTTTTCCTTTTTTGTTCCGTGGAGGGTGGGAGGCTGGACCCAGCTGGTTGTATGGTGCCCATTCACAATGATGGCAGATCTTCCCCACTTAGTTCACTGACTCACATGCCAATCTCCTCTGGAAACACTCTCACAGACAAACTCAGAAGTAATCCTTTACCAGTTCTCTAGGTATCCCTTAATCCAGTTGACAACTAAAATTAACCATCACACATGTATTATTTGAATTCATCAATAACCCAACTCTATGAAGTAAGTGTTTTCATCATCTGCAATTTACGTATAAGGAAACCAAGGCATTGAGAAGTTTCTTTACTTGCCCAAGGACACACAGCCCATAAATAACAAAGGGAGGATCTCAGCCTGTAGGACTTCAAAGCTAGTGCCACTAACCACTTTGCAGTCCTGTCCCCAGTTTACCTCTTTACAAATACAAAAGTCTGGTACCTGACTGAGTAATGATTTTCCAGTTTCTCCTTGATTTTATTTGTTCTCTGGGGCAAACAGCCAGCTTCTCCTTTAATTTGTCCTCGGGGTAAGGTTTTCTTGAATTGTTCGTTGGAACTAGGGTTGAACTAACTTCCGGGATACAAAACAGAGATTGTGGAACTCTAGGTGTGAAAAGTCACTAGACTTCAGACACACTGAATTCAATGACCAAATAAAATTGAAAGGAAAAAAATATCTTAACCCTCTTCCTCCCGCCTCCAATGTTAGCTTCTATAAGACCTAAGATTTTTGGTCTTAAGGTTCAGTTTCCCAGCGAATGCTCCTTTGGAGTGGGGCATGTGTAGTGTAGCAAGAGGTTCCATACTCTTCTGTGAGAGGGTCCAGGTTAATTTCTGAGACGCCAAGCTGCTTGGAGTTGAGTCCCTGAGGAACAGTCTTCTGGAGTTGCACAGTTTGCAATTCATCCTGGAAGTCTGACATGTAAGTCCAATAAATGGCAGGCCTTTGCTGAGTGTGGGATCCTGAGAGACCAGTGCCTGGGAACGTCTTCCTCCCAATTCATTCATTCACCAAATATTTATTAAGCACCAGATGATGCAGAACAAGGCAAGTAAGATTCTTGATTATAGGATTCCGAATCCTCATTGGAAAACGTAGACAAATAAATAGAATTCTAAAAGTGTGATCAATGCTAAAGGAATACAAATACAGCCCCTCATCCAACTATTCTCAGAATTTTTCCCTACTTTCAAAATGTTCCACAATGATTATGCATTCCTATATTCATTCATCCATTCATTCTTTTAGCAAATGATTATTTACTGACAATTGGATCTGTGCTGGGCACTGAAAGTAGGAGGGAGAGGAAGAGCAGCCCTCAGAGAACTCGATGTTCAGGCCAAGAAATCATTAAATGATGAGACAATGACAATTCCTGTTGGGACAGACATAGGCTTCAGTAGGCACAGAGAAGGACCCTCCACCTTGTCTGGAGGAAAGTCAGAGAGGGCAAACAAGGCTTTGAAGGCTTTCTGGAAGAAGTGGCTTTGAAGCTGTGAGGGGAAGCCTGTCAGGAAACAGGGTACTTAGGCTTTCCCCAAACCCGGAGGCCTCATGATGAGACAGCAGGTAGAATGAGGGCCACTAGAACTTTGACACTTAGGAAATATATGGTCCCAGGAGTCAGGGATGCAGTCCAACCAATGGAGACTGAATGGCAGCTTGATCTCAGGGAGTATCCTGTGATCAAATCTTGAAAAGCAGGCTAAGTGGAGAGGACCCTAGGCTCCCATTGCAGAGTACTGATCTACGATGCCCTGTTTCTCACAACCAGCCAGCAATCTCGAAAGTGTGCCAAATACACCTGAAGGAATCAAAATGTGCTAGTTACTTCAAGTAGTCACGGGATTCCTCTTATACAGCTGGTGAGACATAAGCAGCTCTTGTTCCTGCTCAAAAGAGTCCTACAGTGGAAATTTTAAACACACACACACGCACGCACACACACACACACACACACACTTTTTGCTAAGCTTATTTATCTCTGCTGATACTGCTCGCAGAGGCCTGTGCAACTTTCTAAGGGCAGCTACTGGCCAGGCCTCAGGTTGGTGACCGTAATTGCCATGGCCTTGGCGGCTAGCCAAAAAGCCAAAATCACAAAATGTGTGGCTTTAAGGACAATTACTAGAAATACTGATATATTGCATTTAAAAGATGTTAAGGAGCCTCCAAAGACATTTGTTGGAGCCTGCCGTGGATTTCCTAGTGCATCAGTCTGCAGCTGCTCCTAGCTTAACCTCTTTGGGCCCTCAAGCTAGCTGTGGCCAACACCATGGGGTTGTTCTTCGCAGAGACTAAAGTGAGGGCCCCAGCAGTCTGCTGTCCTATCACACTGGAGCTGCGGAAGGAGGGGGTCTGGAGCGGGAAATGATACTCCTGAATTTCACCTCAAGAACCCAACACTGGAGCACTCACGAAATTCAGTTTTGCATTATGCAAAGCACGTAGGCAGACCTGGTAGATCCCAGCTGGACTACTTTCCACTGTGTGACCTTGAGCATGTCCCACAACCTCTCTGAGCCTCAGCTTCCTCTTCGTTAAAATGAGAATAAGTCAACCTCGAAAGGTCACTGGGATGGTTAAATAAGATGATAGTTGTAAAATCACACTGTATGTAAACTGACAAATCATCATATAAATATTTCTGTTGCTATTTTGCCCTCTGCTCAAAGGAAAGACCTAGGAAAGAGTTGCCAGTTGGTTACCTACTCGTGGTAGAGGTGGCAGCAGAAAGAGTTAGAGGGAGAAATTAGGAAAGGGCCCTTGGCAGAAAAGAGGCTTGCCTGGCAGAACTGGCTAACTGGCAAAGCAGACTTCAGGAAACATGATCTTCTTATGTCCTTAGGTGGAGTGTGCCCTTCAGCTTATCCTCCACTCTGATTTTCCTGGGTTGCCTTTTGAGACTGCCCAAGTGTCCATGACAGCCAGTGCCTGAGATAGCTTCTCTGCATTTATTATTCAGGATTGCTTTTCTCCAAGATTGCAGCATGTGGGATGGGTATCTATCTTTAATCTCATGCCATGCCTATAGGGAAGAACAATTATGATTAGCCTCATTTTGCAGATAAAGAAATTGAAGCCCAGAGAGGTTCAAAGACGTGCTCACCACAGTCAATGGTATTTACCTTTCAGTATCCTAATTGATTCTCAAAACATATTTATTCCATAAACAAATATTTCTTGAACACCTATAAAATGCCACACGTTGTTCTAGGGGCTGGGGATATAAGGGTTAACAACAACAGCAGCAACAACAAAACCATCAAGACTCCTGCCCTCAGGGAGCTTACATTCTAGAGAGGGTTAAAACAAATTAACTTGCAAAGAAATTAATTAACAAGTTAATTTCCCATAGAGGTAAGTGCTAGAAAGACAATAAAAGAGGAAAGACTTTCTGAGAAGGGAAGATTGAGCTGCAACCACCTGATGGATTGGAAAGAAGAGTTTCCAGGCAAAGGGAGCAGCAAGTTCACAAGCTCTAAGGCAGAATGGGACTCCCCATGATGGGGAAATGCTCAAAGGACCCTGTGACTGGAGGGTCCTGAATGATGGGGAAAACATGGAAGGAGATGAGGTTCAAAGAGGTTGGCAAGGACCAGATGTGGAGGGCATTATAGATCAGGGTAGAGGGTTTGGATTTGATTCTCAGTGCGTTGGGAAATTATGGAGAGCTAGTGGGAAATGAGAGGATCTGGCACAAAGGTGAGGAATGGACCAGAGACAGCAAGAGTGGCAAGAAGCAGGGAGACTGGTCAAGAGGCCATTGCAGTGAGTTCAGACAGGAAAGGACTGGGGCTGGGACTAAAGCTGTGGCACTGAAGGTGGATGGGGCAGGCAGATTCAGGGTTTGCTGATGGATTGGATATGGGGGTGGTGCAAAGAGAGGGATCAACGATGTGAGGAATTGTGGGTGGTGGAGCCATTACTGAGAAGGAGAAAACTGGGGAAGAAGTAGGTTGTGGAGGTAGGGGTAGGGGCGGTGGTGTGGAAATCCATGAGTTTGCTATAAACCATGGTAAGTTTGAGATTTCTATTCTAGGCACTGAGGAAGAAATGATGGACAAAAATTGACCCAGTCCCTATCCTCATTCCAGCTATGTTCTGTGGCTGATGGTTGCAACATACATCTCCAAAAGAGAGTCTTAAATGGGGTTTGTGGATGTGTTTGAGGAGAGTCTGTAGATCCCACCCCTTAAATTCTGTTTCCAGATGTTCCTCTTCCTGAATCCTTTTGAGGATGTGAGAAAAACTATTGATCTTCATAGAAACATACACGCAAGCACACAACTCACGGAATTATCAGATCCTTGAAGGCACCCTGGTATCCTCAGGGCTCAGCACAGTGCTTAGTGCACCACAAATGTTCAGCGACTATCTGTTGACTGGATGAATGATGCTCCCTGTCTCACCATTATATGCCAGTAGCATACTCAAAGCTGTGCACATCTGGCCCCAGACTACTTCTTCAGCCTCACCTTCAACTTTCTCGATAAGGGTCTTCACCTCTGGTGAAAGATGTCAGCTCACTATCCCCCATACAGACTGTGTCCTTATCTGACCTTCACCCCTTCCCTGGCCTCACGGGGTTCCACTCCCTCTTGTATAATTTAAATTCTAATACTATTGAACTACATGCAGATTGCTGCACTGACTCAGCTCCATGCCTTTGCTCATTCAGTCCTTTCCCCCAGAAGGACATCCCCTTCATTTATTGCCCTTACTGCTTAACTAACCTCTAATCATACATTCTATCTCAGTGCCTTCCCTGGTTAGACTCCAGAGAATCAGTAATGAAGAATACATACCTGGTCCGTGCCCTCCCTGAGCTTATGGTCTAGCAAGAAATACAGACACCTAACACTTAATGACAACACAGTGGATAAACGCCTTGAAGGAGAAGGGTAGGGTGCTATGGGAAGGTACAAGTGGGGGATCTAATTTAATCAGCAGTGGTGAGGCGGCTATGTCAGAGAAGATTTCCTGGGACAAGAGACCTTTACATTGAGAACTGAAAGAGAAGGAGCAAGTGCGGTGGAGAGAAAGGAAGGAGAGAGTGTGTCTGGCGGAGGAGATAGCATGTGCAAGGACCTGGGGTGACAGGCCTTGGAGTAAAAGAGGTGAGAAAGCGGGAGGGCCTTGTAGGTTAGAGTAAAGGACTTGGATGACATTGATTGGTCTGAAGTGGGACAGTGACATTATCAGATTTATATTTGAGAAAGGGCACTTTGCTGAGTACAGCATGAGTCGGGGGGTGGAGCAGCCAAGAGAGGAGACCAGGAAGCCATGTACCTGTTGTAACCATCACAGGGGGAATGTTGCAGTGCTGTGGTCAGGTTACTGGGCAGGAGGAACAACTTATCTGTTTCTTTCCTCCCACTCTCAACGCTATGCCCATTTGAAACCATGGTCATTTGTACCAACAGAAGGTGGCTTGTTTTCCTCTCCTAGGAGACAAAGATTCATCCTTTCTTTACTGTATCCCATCCTTGCAATATAGGCCATCCAGGATATCTGATAGAGAAGAGAATGTGATCAACTGGGTGTGGTGGCTCATGCCTGTAATCCCAGCACTTTGGAGGCTGAGGTGGGAGGATTGCTGGAGGCCAGGAGTTCAAGACCAACCTCAGCAACATAGCAAGACCTCATTTCTACAAAAAATGGAAAAAAAATTAGCCAGGCATGGTGGCATGCCCCTGTAGTCCCAACCATTTGGGAGGCTGGGGCAGGAGGATCACTTGAGCCTAGGAGGTTAAGGTTGCTGTGAGCCTTGATTGTGCCACTGCACTCCAGACTGGGAGACAGAATGAGACCCTGTCTCTAAAAATAAATGAATAAATAGATAAATAAATAAAAAGAAAAAAGAAAAGAGAATGTGTCTTTGGTCTATAAAAAAAAAAGACATCTGTTTAGATCACAACTTTCTGAGCCCTCTAAGCCTGTTCTACACCATGATACTCCAAATTGCTCTGTAAGCATTTACTGCCATCAGTGATGAGTGGCAGGGTTTGCAAGTCCCGATTTTTGGGCCACACTTTTATCAGCCTGACAGAAGGCAGAGAAATGTGGTGTTTGCAAGTTCAGAGTGAGGGCTGGAAGGGTGAGGTGAAGTGATGGAGTGGGCTGGGGAGCTTGGATCTTCTTAAGTTGACTCAAGTTAACACAAAGGATTTCTCTCAAGACTGGGATATAGGAAGAATGTAGCATTTGATTCTAGTTTATAATTAGCTCATGGAGTAGTAATGGGGTAGATAGACTTTGGAGATAATGATGCTTTCAAAGTCCCTCCCTTGGTCTCCTGCTTTAGGATTTATTAGTATCCAAAGGTTGGAAGCACTGGCCAGAACATGCTCAGGGCATTGGAAATACTTCTTGGCATCACATCCTTCTACCTGCATCGCATAGGTTTGAATGCATTCTCAAGAGTCAGACTGCCTGAATCCAAAACCTGACATTGCCACTTAGTTGTGTGATCTCGAGTAACTCACTTAAACTCTCTGAGACTCAGTTTCCCCTCTTGAAAATCGAAATGCTCATGTCACCCACTTCACAGGATTGTTTGAGGGTAAAAAGGTATGGTACATGTCAAGTACCTGATACATCATGTTAGTAGTTAGCAGTTAGGGAATACCTACTGTTACCTGTAACTAAACCATCTGGCAATTCAGACTCCCTCCCCACTCCCAAGCATTTGTTATCTTACTTCTTACTGCTACAAACTAATAATTCTAGAAACTTCCTTATATTCTCTGAAAAAGCATAGTTTCAAACAAGACTAGCCTAAAAACCAATACTTGGAGCTTTGAAATAATTCGTTTTCTAATGTGATTGATTTTGTTCAGTAATAAGTAGCTGTAACCTAAGTAAACACAAGAAGGTAGAGAAAAACAGTAAGATCAAATTTTAAAGTTTGTATCATAATACAGAAAAAAAGTAAACATTTTAAAAGACTGAAACATGCAATTGACAATGAAACTAGAAAGCACAGATATTAATAAAGGTTGTGTCTGAATGAAGAGGCCATAAGTGTTCTCTTCTTTCTACAGATCTGCATTTTCCAAATTTCCTTTAAGAAACTACTATTACTTACACACATTTTAAAAATCATAATTAAGAAGAAAGGAAAAATCAGTGCAAGTGCTGTTTCAAATTTCAGTCTGAATGTTCATAGCAGTGCAAAATAAGCTAGTTACAGCTTCAAAAAATTAACTAGTTTAATTCATGCTGTTTGTTCACTGTGAGTTAATTTAATATACTTATCCTAGAAAATAATGCATTATTCAGTTTAATCAATATTCATTTGTTCTTTGCATAATCATATTTGCAGAAGCATTTATTAATGATGCGCCTACAGACTCACAGGGAAAGGCCATGCCATAAGTAGAGTAAAATTTTTGAAATGAAAAAAAAACAATGAATTTACCAACATTAGACAAATGATTGATCCTAATATGCTGCACATTTTCATTTAAAATGCAGCCAGGAGTCTTTTGTATATGTGTCTTCGTTGGAAGTAGCAATAGATACACTGTCAAATTAATGAATATCATGATAGTTTGGGAGGAAATTAAATCTGGGTTATTATTGAGTAGTTGGCATATCGGTGCATGTAATATTTGCTCTTTCTACATAACCTCAGTTGACTGAAACAGTCAATGCTATGGACATTTGCAAATAGTTGTTGTGCTGAGAAATACATATTTTTCCATTTTAATCCAGATGCTTAGCATTATGTAGACACAGACAGAAATTCATGTTGGGCTTTTCAAACACTGTGACTTAAAAGAAAGTCACCTTTTAAGAATAAAGAGAAGTTTCCTGTGAATGAATCCCATTTGCATTGTTACAATTTTTCTTTAAGATTTTATTTAGGTTGTGATTTGTATTTTTTAATGATTCATTTCCATAAGTAGCCCAGCAAACTATGGTTTGCAGTGCAACCCCAGGACCTAGGATGGGGAATTTTTCTTCCTAGTGATGCATGCCTACTTTATAGATGTCCGTTAGTCAGGACCCATCCTTGTCAATCAGGGGCACTATCTGTTATGCAGAGAAGCCCTTTTCCAGTTGAGGGGAAATTGTATTTCATGATATTTGAGAGCTCTAACTTTCCAGAAAAAAAAATTTTAAAATGGATGTAGAGTATTTCTGATTAGCCTCCATAAGACACTCAGGAGAATACATCCTTTGGAGAAATGAGTAATGTTACAATAGTACCTGCATTTCCATTTCGTTTAGGTTTTTTTTTTAGCTGAAATATAGTTTTAACTATTTTTCTAAATAAAGTAACCAACTAAAGCTATTTTCAGCTGGGTTGGACACTTCCAGAAAAATATATCTTAGGCAGAGTATCAGGGAGGCTAGTGTAAACCCTCAGGAGGGATACAGTATATTATTTTAACTTCCAGGTGGGGAACTAACCCTGAAGAAATTCACATGTTTATTTTCATGAAATACAACTTAAATATCACTTTGTTTTTATCCCAGGAGAAGTGTCGAAAGCCTTAAACTCCATTATTATTCAGAAATAACTATATGAACATGCCCACTACTACGATAATACCCAACAAATGGGGACCGAATGAGAGGGAAAAGTAATAGTAAGAAAACTTCAATTGTAAGAGTGTTCACTGATACTTTCCAAATACAGGTGGATCCCACTTAAGTGGGATCTATAACTCATTATGTAGGATATACCCAGAGAAGTTAAAATTTATGGTAATTATCTTTCAGCTAGCATCCAATGCTTCAACTATGCAGAAAGATAAGGTGTTTTCTCCATACTGAACTTAAAAGGGCATTGAGAAAACATTGCAACTACTGACAGCCTTGAACAGGATGATTAAATGAATAAACAGTTCAGAGATTTCCTATATGATAAACCCTTTCACAGAAGGGGCAGCTAAATGCTTTGAGTTTTCAAAGAAAATATTTATATAGGGAAAGGTGAGCAATGGAATACATTTAACAACTGAGGCAACACACAGGATGTGCCTTCTCCTTCAGATGTAATCAGAGCAGTATTTCTAATCGTTTACTATGAAAGAATGCTTTAACTTCAAATATGTGATTTTTAAAAGCCTTGTCACTTTTTATATTGTGGGAAAAAAAAAAACCCGTCACATTTTAAAATGTGATTTGTATTACTTCTCAGTAGCCAGAGAATCCTCATGAAAACAGCTATAACTTTATGACAGAGGTTGTTGAGGGAAATACGGTTTAATTTACATAGCCAGACGTCACGGCCAACGTTTCTGGAAGACATCCATTCAGGCAAGGCAAGCACATCTGTGCCTGAAGTGGCTGGGTCCCAGCAGATTTGGCTGCTCTCCAAAGGCAGCTGCCAGGCCACATCTCTGTTCAATGCAGTCAATGCCAGATCAATCATTTTAATCAATTGGCAGGGAGAAAATGATTTTTCAAAGCCTGAGGATCATTTTCAAATATAAACTTAGACACGAGCTTTCCTTAATGCACTGAAGAAAAGTGTTTAAAGTTCCTAAATTCTGTATCTCAGGGACTTCTCAGTTTGTGATTTTAGAAATGGCCCTTAATATCAGGGATAGTTCCAGAGACTAGCTTTGTTTTCCCCCTCCAGCACAGTCCTAGTAGTGTGTGAAGGAAAGACTTCATTTGAATATCCTGCTAGAATAGCACAGATACAGGTACAGTAGCACAGGTAAACAATTGTTTACAGTGCAACCCCAGGTCCCAGCATGGTGACATTTTCTTCTTACAGATGCATGTCTACTTTAGATACCCATTATTCAAGACCCCTCCTTGTCAATCAGGGGCACTATCTCTTATGCAGAGCAGACGTTTTCCAGTTGAAGGGAAATTGTATTGTGGGAAGTTGCAGAAGGGATCATCTCAAAGAAAAAAGCTCCCACAGGACACAGGCTTAGTTACTCAGGTGCCAGCAAACTCACCTAACAATCCATCTGTAGACTCCAGAGGGTCCCAGCAGTAAAAACGAAGCTATGCTGTCATCTACAGAAAGGAATAATAATAATAATAATAAAAACCCTCTCCCAAATCCGAGAGGAAACAATGAGTTTTATAAGGAACCAAAGTAATGTAGTCCATGTTGCCTGGAGAAGTTTTAACTTTTTTTTTTTTTTTTGCCGTGCTCTTTTATTTTATTTTATTTTTTTATTTTTATAATTTTTTTATTATTATACATTAGGTTTTAGGGAACATGTGCACAATGTGCAGGTTTGTTACCTATGTATCCATGTGCCATGTTGGTGTGCTGTACCCATTAACTCGTCATTTAGCATTAGGTGTATCTCCTAATGCTGTCCCTCCCCCCTCCTCCCACCCCACAACAGTCCCCGGAGTGTGATGTTCCCCTTCCTGTGTCCATGAGTTCTCATTGTTCAATTCCCACCTATGAGTGAGAACATGTGGTGTTTGGTTTTTTGTCCTTGCGATAGCTTACTGAGAATGATGATTTCCAGTTTCATCCATGTCCCTACAAAGGACATGAACTCATCATTTTTTATGGCTGCATAGTATTCCATGGTGTATATGTGCCACATCTTCTTAATCCAGTCTATCGTAGTTGGACATTTGGGTTGGTTCCAACTCTTTGCTATTATGAATAGTGCCACAATAAACATACGTGTGCATGTGTCTTTATAGCAGCATGATTTATAGTCCTTTGGGTATATACCCAGTAATGGGATGGCTGGGTCAAATGGTATTTCTAGTTCTAGATCCCTGAGGAATCGCCACACTGACTTCCACAATGGTTGAACTAGTTTACAGTCCCACCGACAGTGTAAAAGTGTTCCTATTTCTCCACATCCTCTCCAGCACCTGTTGTTTCCTGACTTTTTAATGATGGCCATTCTAACTGGTGTGAGATGGTATCTCATTGTGGTTTTGATTTGCATTTCTCTGATGGCCAGTGATGATGAGCATTTTTTCATGTGTTTTTTGGCTGCATAAATGTCTTCTTTTGAGAAGTGTCTGTTCATGTCCTTCGCCCACTTTTTGATGGGGTTGTTTCTTTTTTTCTTGTAAATTTGTTTGAGTTCATTGTAGATTCTGGATATTAGCCCTTTGTCAGATGAGTAGGTTGCAAAAATTTTCTCCCATTCTGTAGGTTGCCTGTTCACACTGATGGTAGTTTCTTTTGCTGTGCAGAAGCTCTTTAGTTTAATTAGATCCCATTTGTCAATTTTGGCTTTTGTTGCCATTGCTTTTGGTGTTTTAGACATGAAGTCCTTGCCCATGCCTATGTCCTGAATGGTATTGCCTAGGTTTTCTTGTAGGATTTTAATGGTTTTAGGCCTAACATTTAAGTCTTTAATCCATCTTGAATTAATTTTTGTATAAGGTGTAAGGAAGGGATCCAGTTTCAGCTTTCTACATACGGCCAGCCAGTTTTCCCAGCACCATTTATTAAATAGGGAATCCTTTCCCCATTTCTTGTTTTTGTCAGGTTTGTCAAAGATCAGATAGTTGTAGATATGCAGCATCATTTCTGAGGGCTCTGTTCTGTTCCATTGATCTATGTCTCTGTTGTGGTACCAGTACCATGCTGTTTTGGTTACTGTAGCCTTGTAGTATAGTTTGAAGTCAGGTAGCGTGATGCCTCCAGCTTTGTTCTTTTGGCTTAGGATTGACTTGGTGATGCGGGCTCTTTTTTGCTTCCATATGAACTTTAAAGTAGTTTTTTCCAATTCTGTGAAGAAAGTCATTGGTAGCTTGATGGGGATGGCATTGAATCTATAAATTACCTTGGGCAGTATGGCCATTTTCACGATATTGATTCTTCCAACCCATGAGCATGGAATGTTCTTCCATTTGTTTGTATCCTCTTTTATTTCATTGAGTAGTGATTTGTAGTTCTTCGTGAAGAGGTCCTTCACGTCCCTTGTAAGTTGGATTCCTAGGTATTTTATTCTCTTTGAAGCAATTGTGAATGGGAGTTCACTCATGATTTGGCTCTCTGTTTGTCTGTAATTGGTGTACAAGAATGCTTGTGATTTTTGTACATTGATTTTGTATCCTGAGACTTTGCTGAAGTTGCTAATCAGCTTAAGGAGATTTTGGGCTGAGACAACGGGGTTTTCTAGATATACAATCATGTCATCTGCTAACAGGGACAATTTGACTTCCTCTTTTCCTAATTGAATACCCTTTATTTCCTTCTCCTGCCTGATTGCCCTGGCCAGAACTTCCAGCATTATGTTGAATAGGAGTGGTGAGAGAGGGCATCCCTGTCTTGTGCCAGTTTTCAAAGGGAATGCTTCCAGTTTTTGCCCATTCAGTATGATATTGGCTGTGGGTTTGTCATAGATAGCTCTTATTATTTTGAGATACGTCCCATCAATACCTAATTTACTGAGAGTTTTTAGCATGAAGGGTTGTCGAATTTTGTCAAAGGCCTTTTCTGCATCTATTGAGATAATCATATGGTTTTTGTCTTTGGTTCTGTTTATATGCTGGATTACATTTATTGATTTGCGTATGTTGAACCAGCCTTGCATCCCAGGGATGAAACCCACTTGATCATGGTGGATAAGCTTTTTGATGTGCTGCTGGATTTGGTTTGCCAGTATTTTACTGAGGATTTTTGCATCAATGTTCATCAAGGATATTGGTCTGAAATTCTCTTTTTTGGTTATGTCTCTGCCAGGCTTTGGTATCAGGACGATGCTGGCTTCATAAAATGTGTTAGGGAGGATTCCCTCTTTTCCTGTCGATTGGAATAGTTTCAGAAGGAAGGGTATCAGTTCCTCCTTGTAGCTCTGGTAGAATTCAGCTGTGAATCCATCAGGTCCTGGACTCTTTTTGGTTGGTAAGCTATTGATTATTGCCACAGTTTCAGAGCCTGTTATTGGTCTAGTCAGAGATTCAACTTCTTCCTGGTTTAATCTTAGGAGGGTGTATTTGTCGAGGAATTTATCCATTTCTTCTAGATTTTCTAGTTTATTTGCATAGAGGTGTTTGTAGTATTCTCTGATGGTAGATTGTATTTCTGTGGTATCAGTGTTGATATCCCCTTTTTCAGTTTTTATTGCGTCTATTTGATTCTTCTCTCTTTTCTTCTTTATTAGTCTTGCTAGCGGTCTATCAATTTTGTTGATCTTTTCAAAAAACCAGCTCCTGGATTCATTAATTTTTTGAAGGGTTTTTTGTGTCTCTATTTCCTTCAGTTCTGCTCTGATTTTAGTTATTTCTAGCCTTCTGCTAGCTTTTGAATGTGTTTGCTCTTGCTTTTCTAGTTCTTTTAATTGTGATGTTAGGGTGTTAATTTTGGATCTTTCCTGCTTTCTCTTGTGGGCATTTAGTCCTATAAATTTCCCTCTACACACTGCTTTGAACGTGTCCCAGAGATTCTGGTATGTTGTGTCTTTGTTCTCATTGGTTTCAAAGAACATCTTTATTTCTGCCTTCATTTCATTATGTACCCAATAGTCATTCAGGAGCAGGTTGTTCAGTTTCCATGTAGTTGAGCGGTTTTGACTGAGTTTCTTAATCCTAAGTTCTAGTTTGATTGCACTGTGGTCTGAGAGACAGTTTGTTATAATTTCTGTTCTTTTACATTTGCTGAGGAGAGCTTTACTTCCAACTATGTGGTCAATTTTGGAATAGGCGTGGTGTGGTGCTGAAAAAAATGTATATTCTGTTGATTTGGGGTGGAGAGTTCTGTAGATGTCTATTAGGTCCACTTTGTGCAGAGCTGAGTTCAATTCCTGGATATCCTTGTTAACTTTCTGTCTCGTTGATCTGTCTAATGTTGCCAGTGGGGTGTTAAAATCTCCCATTATTATTGTGTGGGAGTTTAAGTCCCTTTGTAGGTCACTCAGGACTTGCTTTATGAATCTGGGTGCTCCTGTGTTGGGTGCATATATATTTAAGATAGTTAGCTCTTCTTGTTGAATTGATCCCTTTACCATTATGTAATGGCCTTCATCTCTTTTGATCTTTGTTGGTTTAAAGTCTATTTTATCAGGGACTAGGATTGCAACCCCTGCCTTTTTTTGTTTTCCAGTTGCTTGATAGATCTTCCTCCATCCCTTTATTTTGAGTCTGTGTGTGTCTCTGCACGTGAGATGGGTTTCCTGAATACAGCACACTGATGGGTCTTGACTCCTTATCCAGTTTGCCAGTCTGTGTCTTTTAATTGGAGCATTTAGCCCATTTACATTTAAAGTTAATACTGTTATATGTGAATCTGATCCTGTCATTATGATGTTAGTTTGTTATTTTGCTCGTTAGTTGATGCAGTTTCTTCCTAGCCTTGATGGTCTTTACAATTTGGCATGTTTTTGCAGGGGCTGGTACAGGTTGTTCCTTTCCATGTTTAGTGCTTCCTTCAGGAGCTCTTTTAGGGCAGGCCTGGTGGCGACAAAATCACTCAGCGTTTGCTTGTCTGTAAAGTATTTTATTTCTCCTTCACTTATGAAGCTTAGTTTGGCTGGATATGAAATTCTGGATTGAAAATTCTTTTCTTTAAGAATGTTGGATATCGGCCCCCACTCTCTTCTGGCTTGTAGAGTTTCTGCCAAGAGATCAGCTGTTAGTCTGATGGGCTTCCCTTTGTGGGTAACCCGACCTTTCTCTCTGGCTGCCCTTAACATTTTTTCCTTCATTTCAACTTTGGTGAATCTGACAATTATGTGTCTTGGAGTTGTTCTTCTCGAGGAGTATCTTTGTGGCGTTCTCTGTATTTCCTGAATCTGAATGTTGGCCTGCCTTGCTAGATTGGGGAAATTCTCCTGAATAATATCTTGCAGAGTGTTTTCCAACTTGGTTCCATTCTCCCCGTCATTTTCAGGTACACCAATCAGACCTAGGTTTGGTCTTTTCACGTAGTCCCAAATTTCTTGGAGGCTTTGTTCGTTTCTTTTTATTCTTTTTTCTCTAAACTTCCCTTCTCACTTCATTTCATTCATTTCATCTTCCATCAGTGATACCCTTTCTTCCAGTTGATTGCATCGGCTACTGAGGCTTCTGCAATCTTTTCATAGTTCTCGATACTTGGCTTTCAGCTCCATCAGCTCCTTTAAGCCCTTCTCTCCATTGGTTATTCTAGTTATCCATTCATCTAATTTTTTTTCAAAGTTTTTAACTTCTTTGCTATTGTTTTGAATTTCCTCCCGTAGCTCAGAGCAGTTTGATCATCTGAAGCCTTCTTCTCTCAACTCATCAAAGTCATCCTCCATCCAGCTTTGTTCCGTTGCTGGTGAGGAACTGCATTCCTTTGGAGGAGGAGAGGTGCTCCGCTTTTTAGAGTTTCCAGTTTTTCTGCTCTGTTTTTTCCCCATCTTTGTGGTTTTATCTACTTTTGGTCTTTGATGATGGTGATATACAGATGGGTTTTTGGTGTGGATGTCCTTTCTGTTTGTTAGTTTTCCTTCTACCAGAAAGGACCCTCAGCTGCAGGTCTGTTGGAGTTTGCTAGAGGTCCACTCCAGACCCTGTTTGGCTAGGTGTCAGCAGCAGTGGCTGCAGACCAGCAGATTTTTGTGAGACCACAAATTCAGCTGTCTGATAGTTCCTCTGGATGTTTTGTCTCAGAGGAGTACCCGGCCGAGTGAGGTGTCAGTCTGTCCCTACTGGGGGGTGCCTCTCAGTTAGGCTGCTCGGGGGTCAGGGACCCCCTTTAGGAGGCAGCCCGTTCTCAGATCTCCAGCTGTGTGCTGGGAGAACCACTACTCTCTTCAAAGCTGTCAGTCAGACAGGGACATTTAAGTCTGCAGAGGTTCCTGCTGAATTTTTGTTTGTCTGTGCCCTGCCCCCAGAGGTGGAGCCTACAGAGGCAGGCAGGCCTCCTTGAGCTGTGGTGGGCTCTACCCAGTTCGAGCTTCCTGGCTGCTTTGTTTACCTAAGCAAGCCTGGGCAATGGCGGGCACCCCTCCCCCAGCCTCGCTGCCACCTTGCAGTTTGATCTCAGACTGCTGTGCTAGCAATCATCAAGATTCCGTGGGCATAGGACCCTCCGAGCCAGGTGCGGGACACCATCTCCTGGTGTGCCGTTTTCCAGGCCTCAAACGGAAATGCAGAAATCACCCGTCTTCTGTGTCGCTCAGGCTGGGAGCTGTAGACCGCAGCTGTTCCTATTCGGCCATCTTGGCTCCACCCTCCGCCCAGTTTTAATTTTTTCACACCTATGACAGTTTCTTGCCAAACTGAAGAACTGCCATAGTATATTTACATATATACTTTTGTTTAAAAAAGATATCTTTCAGATTAATTACCTTGTGGTTTAGTAGTTGCTATGGTACTATCATTGTATGCAAAGGTAAGGATACAGCTACAGCTGTCTCTGTCTCTTGCCAGTCTCAGTGTAATTGGTTATTTAGCAAGATTTGGTATTTCCTGCCCCCACTTCACTCCCCTCAATATTGAAATGACATACTTCAATTTATACATTTTTTTGCATCTGTATATCTCTAATAAGGCTGCACCTTTTTTTAAGATGAGGATCTCACTATGTTGCTCAGGCTGGACTCAAACTCCTGGGCTTGAGCGATCTTCCCACCTTAGCCTCCCAAGTAGTTGAGACAACAGGCATGCACCACTGCACTCAGTTTTGACTATGTTTCTTTTCTTTATTTCTTTTTAGAGACAGGTTCTTGCTATGTTTAGGCCAGGCTGGTCTCAAACTCCTGGCCTCAAACGATCCTCCCACCTCAGTCTCCCAAAGTGCTGGGACTATAGGTGTGAGCCATTGTGCCTGGCCTGGCTGCATTTAAGTGGGCTGGCTATAGTGCTCAGCTTTGGGAACTGTTGCTTAAAACATACAGTAATGTGAAGTCATATAACATTAAACAATGCCGTTCTTAATTTCTTAAACTAGCCCTTTCAAAGGAGCTGTCTCCAAAATCCTACCAATCTAATAAGAAAAAATATACTTGTGCTCAAATTAAGCCACTCATTTTTCACATTATTTTTATTGGAAAAAATTTTAAAATATATAAAAATAGAGAAAAAAATATAGTGAAACCCCATGGAGCCGTCACATAGCTTGAACGTTAATTATGATTTTGCCATACTTCTTTCAATTATTCATTTGCTACAATTTTCCACTTGCCTAAGACTGCATCATACTAAAGCAAAGGCCAGAGCTGTGCCATTTCAACCCTGTGTACTTCAGACATATCTTAAGAAGATATAGATATTTTGTTAGATAGGCTGATGTCATTTTCATAGCTAATCAAATTAACAATGATTCCTTGTCATCATGCAATACCCAGTTCATATTCACATTTTTCAGATTATCTCAAAAATACAAACCACTCAATATGATCACTCCTCTACAGGAGCAAGTAGGAACATCAGGTTAGAGCTCCCTATCAACTTTTTTGTGCAGAACGACTCTTTGAGTCTGTGCCACAGGGCTCCACATTTGGTGATGGCTCAGTCAATGTTTGTTGGATGTGGCCTTTCTCTTATTTGAGGAAAGAAATCAAAAGTGACATAAGGAAAGGTAGTTTCTTCAGGGCAGCTGCAGCTCTCAAGATTGAAGCTCGAGAAAGCTGCTATTGATTTCTGTAGCCTCCTACCCAAGTGTGGCAATGCTCCTAGTGAATATTGAAGGTATATTGAAAGGCCACTTTCCTGGCTGTCTATGTTCTCTGTTCACTGTGTGCATTTGCAGTCAATTGAGAGGCATGGAATTATTTGGCTGATTAAAGAATCAACTAACCCAAATTGAATGGCTTTGTTGTGTCCTTTTTCATTTGATTCAGCTATAAAAGATTAAGTAAGTGCATTTCCTCTCCTTCCCAAAGGTGCAAAATCTCGGATGTATGCCAGCTAACTGTTCTCTCCTATGACTAATCGATGTTTTGCACTCACAGCCTTGAAAACTAATCTTTTCCATGCCCGGTGCTAGTTGTAACGAGATATATTATGCTGACAGCTTGAACCTTTGCAAAGGTATGGAAGTCAGCATGTAAATAATTGCGTCTGCAATTTTAAAATTTGATATAAATGGTGCACTGTTTGGGGTGAAGGCTGTGCTTGCCAGCACTTGGCCAGCTGTGCCCCAAAGTGCAACTGAGCCACTGTTTGGCCCTAGCAGCCTTTAACCAGCCATGTGTATCCTGGGCTGCTGCCTAACTCCCTGGCATAGCACCTAGCACAATGCTTGGCAAATGGGGATTGGTCAACAAATGTTTGTAGAATGATTGAATAAATGAACCAGTACAAAAAAAAATCAGTCTAAATAGAATAAAATGTATTTCTCACCGAAAAAGAAAAACTAAATGAGACAGTTCCAGACAAGCCCACAAGAGGCTCTGACAGAACTCAATCCCCTGTGTGGTGACCATAGACTATTGGTTGACTCACACTGGCTAGCCACAGGGTGCAAATGAAATCCTGCATTTTCAAATGAGTATTTAATTTTTTTTTTCTCGAAAAGATCTGGTCATCTCCCTAACACTCACTAATTAGTATTAGTATTTTAAATTCTGGATAAGAAAATAAAAAATCATAGTGAAAAAATTATCTAAAGCCATAAATAACAGTGTTTCAGGTATGAAAAGCATAAAAACCAGGTCAACTCAACTGGAACTGTGGGGCAGTCTCCTGGACCGAAGATTTAGGCAGGAGCTGCTGAATGGTACGGAGGTCTATACAAGAGCTCCAAAATGATCCCTACCCTTTGACCTGGTAATCTCACTTATAGGAATATATCCCAAGGAAATAATCCAAACAACAAAAGGTAATTTTGTAAGGATATTTATAGCAAAGCCATTTATAATAGGAGAAAATTGGAAAAAACCCAAGTGGCCAAGAGTAAGGAGATTGGCAAAGCCAAGAATATCATATCAACTACATGGTGCACTGCACAGACATTAGCGCATTGAGCAGGTGGTAGGTTTCAATGTATGGAAATGTCTACATGAAATCATGCTAATTGAAAAAAGCGGAACACAAACGATTATGTGTTCAGTGATTACAACTTTGTGAAAATGTACCTGGTATTTTGAAAAGGGTCAGGAAGGCATCGAGTGATATAAACACAGCTGTAGGTTCATTGAATTCGTTTTCTGCATTGTGGATGGTTGTTTAAGTGTATAATGTATAAAAAAGAAAGGAAGGACAGAAGGAAGAAAGAAAAAAAAGAAACTACTAAATACAAACCAGAGCTGCTATTTAAAACAATCTGTTATTTAGATGTTTATAGATTAAGAACACCAGAGAGAAATACAAGTGGGAAATCAGAAAGACCCAGGAACATCTAAATGGTAGTCTATATGCCTAATAAAAAGTCGAAATTCATTTGGAGCAAGATCCCTTCTGAATGCCTTGCAGCATTGGATCAACAATTGGAAGCCATAATGACAAAGATGTGCTCAGACTCCTACAGGGAAAGACAACTTCCCATGGCCAGCAATGTTTGTTCCTTAGCAAACCACTTCTCAAGTGATGATGTCATCATTAAGGAAAAAAATCAACATCTCAGAATTCACCATCATCCAGCAGAAGACAGCATGCCAAAACCTTTAGAATTGATTTCTGTGCATTTGCAGCACACCCTCTGGATTCTGTGACTTAAATTAATCACTAATGAAAATTAGAAAGCATTAGTTTTGGATTGTATTTGCAGCGTGGCCCCTGCAACTAAAGGGGAGAGGGTCTTGGAAAATAAGTAAAATAATTGCTTAGGGCTTAGTTCTGAGGTTCACTGTAGGACATCTTCAAAGATTTTTTTTAACCTTTTGTTCATGTTAAAAAGCAGCCTCCATTATGGCTTTTTTTTCTGCAGTATTTTTTACAAATGCAATTACAATTAAGAGGTGAGAATATAATGTTTTGGAAGAAAGAGCATTACAGGCCCATGTCTGTTGGAACATTTTAAATATTACAGGACTGAATTGGAGGCAAAATCCCCCTAAAATTATTTGAGGTCTCAAGACGTCCTGTATCAACATGCAAGTTGGGAAGAAACCAAAGCTGATGACAGGCAGCTCAAATGTGTTTGATCTGAAAGTTTTCATTTATGCCACCATCTTATTGCTGCAAAGGGACCACAGCAAAATGGTGGCGGCCTATACTGTATTTCTTTGAAGAGAATATGTGTAAAACGGCCACCCCCTGTGAAGTGGTTAATATGCTGCCTGAGCCTTGAAAGCCGTGCCCTTCCCGATACACAGACTGACTCTGGCATTAGTGCTGATATTGAAGTTACAAAATCAAATATCAAGAAGCCACATTTTTTTCTTACAAGACAACGATTTACCAGTTTAATTACATAGCACTTTCCTCTTCTTTGCATCTACCTGTCTTCCCTCCCCCATATCCTGCTGGGGAGTAGAAAGAATTCTGGTGTCGTATGAAACCTAGAACTCTAAGGAGTCTAAGTGCTTTGACTGTATCTGTGAACATGAGTTCTACTTAAAGACGAGTGACTGGGTCCTGTTTTTCCTCTTTAGCCATTGTTGGAGGTTCGTATGTTATGATTTTCTCTTAGTTGTTGACAAGTAGTGATTCTGTCCATTTTGTGATATTTTAAAATGAGGGACTAAGGGAGTAGACACTGATCAATCCCCTTTCCCTAAACAACGTCCTGGTTTTTATTCTGTATCCTTTGTCTCTGTCTCCTCTCATACTCTCAGATTCTAAAGTTGTTCATCATCTTAAATTTTTCATATGCACTGATTGTGGGTATGGAATCCTTTTGTACTGGTTCATTTATTCAATCATTCTACAAACATTTGTTGACCAATCCCCATTTGCCAAGCATTGTGCTAGGTGCTATGCCAGGGACTTGGCAGCCCAGGATACACATGGCTGCTTAAAGGCTTCTAGGGCCAAACAGTGGCTGAGCTGCACTTTGGGGCACAGCTGGCCAAGTGCTGGCAAGCACAGCCTTCACCCTGAACAGTGTGTGTGGTTGTGTGTGTGTGTGTGTGTTCCATATATGGTAGGTAAGTTTCCTCAGCTATAAAGTAGAGATAATGCTTCTTGTTTTACTTTACCTCCTAGAGTTCTTATGAGGATAAAATAAGATTCAGTATGTGAGAGTGCTTTGAAAAAAGTTGAAAGCCCACAACATATGGAGAGGTTGCTATCACCATCTTTTCCTGTGAAATCTAGACAGTATTTATGCCACAAGTAGAATGTTGAACTAAATAATTTCTAAATTTTGGTAGTAATTTGCTAAGAGGTAAATACAGCAATTTGCCAAAGGTGAATCAATTTAACCAAAATTTGTAAAGTTTATCCATTTGATTCTTATATGGTTCCTGAGTTGGCCACACTTTAAGCTCTGGGTTAGCTCTGTGCATCAGAGATGTGAAAATTGACCAAACGTTCACGCCTGCAATCCCAGCACTTTGGGAGGCCAAGGCAGGTGAATCACTTGAGGCCAGGAGTTCGAGACTAGCCTGGCCAACATGGTGAAATCCCGTCTCTACTAAACATACAAAAACTAGCTGGGCATGGTGGCATTCTCCTGTAGTCCCAGCTACTTGGGAGGCTGAGGTAGGAGGATAGCTTGAACCCGGGAGGTGGAGGGGGCAGTGAGCCGAGATTGCAACACTGTACTTCAGAGGGAGACTCCATCAAAAAAAAAAAAAAAAAAAAGGAGAAAGAAAAGAAAAATAGAAAAAAAAAAATTGACCTAAGTAACTCCCAAGTCAGCTTAGGCAAAGGGGAGAGATGGGCAGGAGGAAGTGAAAAATGGGCTCTTTCATCACCAGTTACTTAGAGAAAAGTGTGCCAAGGGGAAAGGTAGCAGGCTTGGATGCCATTTCCTTTGGTAAAAGGTAATTAAATCAGTATTAATCTTTATTCCAAAATCTTGTGTAAAATTATTCTCCAGAGAAATAATATTATTAAAATATCCACACTACCCAAAGTAATCTCTATCAAAATTTCAATGCAATGGCATTCATAGAAAAAAATTTTAAAAATCCTAAAATGAATATGGTACCATAAAAGTTCCTAAATAGCCAAAGCAATCTTAACTAAAAGGATCAAAGCTAGAAGAATTACATGCCTGGACTTCAAAATACGTTGCAAAGTAGTAGTAATCAAAACAGCATGGTATTGGCATAAAAATAGACACACTGACTGATGGAATAAGATAGAGAGCCCAGAAATAAATCTGTATATCTACAGTCAATTGATTTTTGACCAAAGTGCAAAGAACACACAATGGGGAAAAGACAGTCTCTTAAATAAATGGTATTGGGAAAACTGGATATTCATATACAGAAGAATGAAATTGAACCCTTATTTCACACCAAATACAAAAATCAATTCAAAATGGATTGAAGAATTAAATGTAAGACTTGAAACTATGAAACTACTAGAAGAAAACATAGGTGGCAAAGCTCCACCACACTGGTCTGGGTAGAGGATTCTTGGATATGACCCCAAAAGCACAGACAACGAAAGCAAAAGTAGACAAATGGGACTACATCAAGCTAAAAAGCTTCTGCACAACAAAGGAAACAATCATCAGAGTGTAGGGACAATATGCAGATTGGAAGAAAATATTTTAAAATCATACAATGGATAAGGGGCTAATATCCAAAATATACAAAGAATTCAAACTACTTAGTAACAAGAAAATAAATAACCCTATTAGAAATGGGCAATGGGAGGCGGAGGTTGAAGTGAGGTGAGAGTGTGCCACCACACTCCACCCTGGGTGACAGAATGAGATGCTGTCACAAAAAATAATGGGCAAATAATTTGAATAGACATTTCTCAAAAGAGGATATACAGGCTAGGTGCAGTGGCTCACGCCTGTAATCCTAGTGCTTTGGGAGGCTGAGGCGGGTGGATCACTTGAGGTCAGGAGTTCAAGACCAGCCTGGCCAATGTGGTGAAACCCTGTCTCTACTAAAAATACAAAAATTAGCTGGGCGTGGTGGCTGGCACCTGTCCCAGCTACTCAAGAGCCTGAGGCAGGAGAATTGCTTGAATCCAGTGGGCAGAGGTTGCAGTGAGCCAAGATCATGCCACTTCACTCCAGCCTGGGCCATAGAGTGAGACTCTATCTCAAAAAAAAAAAAAAAAGAAGAAGAAGACATACAAACAGCAATAGATGTTTTAAAAATACTCAACATCACTAATCATCAGAGAAATGCAAATTAAAACCCCAATGAGATCTCACCTCACACCTGTTAGATTGGCTGTTATCAAAAAGATGAAAGATAACAAGTGTTGGTGAGCATATGGAACAAAGAGAACTCTCACACACTGTTGGTAGTACTGTAAATTAGTACAGCTGTTTTGGAAAACAGTATGGAGGTTCTTCAAAAAACTAAAAATAGAGCTACCATATGGTCCAGCAATCCCAGTACTGGATATTTATCCGAAGGAAAGAATATCAGCATCTAGTAGATATCAGCACTCCCAGGTTCATTGCAGCATTATTCACAATAGCCAAGATATGGAATCAACCTAAGTGTCCATCAATGGCTGAATGGATAAAGAAAATGTTTTATATATATACATATATAGATACATATACATAGATAATTTGCCTAAGCTTGTTTAGCTAGTCAAGAAGAGAGCTAGGCTTTAAAGACAGGAAGTCTGGCCCTAGAGCTCAAGTTCATAAATACCAAGTCATGGTGCCCCTCCATACATCACCTCTCATTCCCTCCATGAGTTTTTCCTCTTGGGAGTGAGAACAGGCCACAGAGCTCAGGTGGCAAGTGGACATCAATAGAAAAGCTCCCTGCAGTAGCTCCGTGGTAGGTTCTCTGGACCTATCCCCTATGGGGAGGAGTATTGTCCACACAAGGAGCCCATGTCAGAGTTAATGGGTGAATGGTAGATTTGGACTTGCCTCACCAATTTTTCTGTAAGGACCATTGCTATTTGAGTGGTGAAGTACAACTTGTTAAACCAGAGGCGTTCAGGATCTACAGAAAAACTGATATGACAAGATAGTTTTTGTTGTCAGCTGGATAGCAGCAAAGATTGGCTGATTTGTCTGGGTAGGCAAATAAGCCCACAGGTGAACTTAAGTACATCACAGAACCTCAAAACTAGATGAGACTTTAGAGAGTCACCTGGTCCAACAACCTATAAAACACTGGAATTGACTCTAACCAACCCCCCATCCCCCTACAACACATATATACCACCAGCAAGTAATAGTCTAGTTTAAACGCCTCCAGGAATGGAGAGCTCACTGCCTCTCAGAGCTGCCATTTTTGTCTGTTGAGTACAATTTAGTCCAGGTGAATAAGAGTGGATTTTGTGTCTGTCAAAAGCTCACCACTTAAGTGGCTGGGATGGGGAATTCTCAATACCTGTAACAAAGTCTCTGTCCCTGAGAGGTCATTGGCATTTAAGAGAAAAAAGGGCTCCAGATTCATCCTGGGATGCAATAATGAAAAGCCCCATTGGCTAAATGAGAAATCCCACATTCTTCTGGAGTTCACTGATTGAGCAGGCTGCAGGGAGCTTCTGGGTTGAGCTTTTTAAGGCATCTTCACTCTACCTCACTGCTCTTTGTCTGGGCTCTGGGTCTCCCCCAGGATGGGACTCCTACAATAAACCTGACAAAGGATTGCAAGTAAGGATATATTTGAAGTCCAACCTTAAATCACAGGGCTCTCTGGGACACAGCTAGGAATCATAAGCCAGGCAAACCAGCAGGTAGAAAGAGGACTTCTCTGCAGCAGCAAACACATTCCAGGGCCCCAAAGAGAACAGGTTACAAAGCAGAAAGAACTGTCTCAGAACCAGCACTAAAAGGACTTAGGCATCAGCCTCCTTAGTACAAATGCACCCTTCTCAGAGGCCTCAGCACCCCAAAGGTCACATTAGTTGATACCCTTAATTATGATAATCAATACCAGTTATTGAGCCCTTACTCTGCACCTGGCCAGGTGCCTTGTACTTCATTTGCATGATCTCCTTTAATCCCCACAATATCATTGAAAGGTAGATGTTATTGTTTTCCTCAATCTTTAGGCTCAGTGAGGTTAGGTAATATACATAAGGCCACACAGTTGGTCAATGGCAGGGCTAGAATTTTAACCAGAACTGGAACTGAGGCTTTCCTGACTCCAGAATCTATGTGCTAACTACTTTGTCATGCTACTTGTCCCGATGAAGCTTCTACAGCCACCTTGAATCAATTTTTCACGTTGCCCTCAGAGCTACCATCTTGCTCAAATTTCCAGTTCTACTCAAAACATCCAGTGGTTCTGTTTTTACTTTTACCACAAAGTTCAAGATCCTAAGAGTAATATTTAAGGCCTCCTCAATCTGGCCACAACCTACCTTTCAGATCTATTTTCTATTACTTGCATCATCTATCCATGCCCCACCCTACCTCCTTCTCATTCTTCTTTATCCACTGGCATTTTGATTTGTATTTGTATTTTTTTTTCTTACCCCCTTCTTCTTATGCTCCAGTCATGCCGGATAATTCATCATTCTCTGAAAATGCCACACACACCTCATCCTATTTTTGCTTACACTGTGTACTCTGCTTGCAAATCTCTTTCTGAAGCACCCTTGTTTTTTACTTTATAATGTTTTCACACCCTCTTGTGTTACAGTTATTCCTGCAAGAGTGCCTCTCTCAAAACAGAAAACTATAGGAACCTACTGAAATAGTGTCAGTTATAACTTGAGACCAAGTGTCCAAAGAGAGGCTGATGGAAAATATAAGCCATAGGCCTTCTCAATCAGAACTCAAAGCCTTCTGTTCAAATCTGTGGCTGAATGAAGGGCGTTGTAGGGCTAGAGGTTGCTTAGCCCAAGGCCTTGCCTCCTAGCTATGGTCTCTGGCAGGCCTATGTCATAACAGTAAGTGTAATCCAGGAAAGAGAGGAAGAGAAGCCCAAGAGAGGCTCCAAGAGATCTGACAATCTTGTCTCATTCACTTCTGAATGTTCCCATCAGCTATTTCACTTCCTTTGTGGTTGTACCCATTCAGTTTTTCTCCAATCTTCTCAAAACCAAAGTTTACAAATATTTTGGGAGATTCTCTCTCTCTCTGTCTCTCTCTCTTTTTTTTTTTTTTTTTTTTAAGAGTTTCACTCTTGTTACCCAGGCTGGAGTACAATGGCGTAATCTTGGCTCACTGCAAACTCTGCCTCCCAGGTTCAAGTAATTCTCCTGCCTCAGCCTCCCAAGTAGCTGGGATTACAAGGCATCAGCCATCATGCTCGGCTAATTTTTTTTTTTTTTTGTATTTCTAGTAGAGACAGGGTTTCACCATGTTGACCAGGCTGGTCTCAAACTCCTGACCTCAGGTGATCTGCCCGCCTTGGACTCCCAAAGTGCTGGGATTACAGGCGTGACTCACTGCGCCCAGCCTTAGGAGAATCTCTTTGAAAGTAGGTTGCATGCAACAGCCCAGAGGAATCTCGAAATTTTAATGCTGACAAAAAGAAGCCACGTATAGAAGGATACATTCTGTATCATTTCATTCAATGAAATTCAAGAACAGGGAAACTAATCTATGATTTGAGATGTCAAAATAGTAGTTTCCTTTGGGGGAGTGTTGACTGGGTGGAAGCACTGAATGAACCTTCTGGGATGCTGGAAACCTCCTTTATCTTGATGTCGGTGGTGATTATATGGATGTGCATATGTATGAAAGTTTACTGAGCTGTACACTTAATGTTGATGTGCTTCATTATATGTATGTTATAACTCAATTTAAAAAATTAAAACTCACTGCTTTCTCCGTTCTTTCTCAAATCAAACTTACAAAATCTTTTAAACGATTTTCCTGTGTGTCTTTTGAGGGCAGCCTGTATCTCTAAATCACAAAAACAACAAAAACCTTCAAAAGAGAAACAATGATTCCTCTTTCAGATCCACATACAACTTAAGACATGGTTCACCAAGATGATTTGAAGCTTTTGATCCTGGAGATTCGAGTTACAGAAAACATTGAGTCCCACAGAACCTCCAAGAGAGGGTAAGTTAAAATTTTTAAATTTGATAGGACCAGGTGGCCTCTCAGAAACACCATTCCCCATCTCTCCTCTGCTCCTGCTCATCCTCAAGCCCAGCTGAAATGTCTCCCTTCTGCAATGCATTCTCTGGTCTCTTTTGTTCCCCACACTCTAAAACTAGTTAAGTAATCCCAACTAGCTAGTAGAAGATCATGGATTGGAGCCTTGGTACTCAAAGTGTAGTCTGCAGACAAGCAGCATAGCTATTACCTGGGAGCTCATTAGAAATGGAGGATCACTGACCCCACTCAGACCTACTAAATCAGAATCTGCATTTTAACTTGATTCCAGGGTGACTTTGATGCACAATAAAGATTAGGGAGCAGTCTAAGAGAGCTCTTACTCAAATTTAAAAGCACTTCCAAATTACCTGAGGCAATGCTTACAATTGCAATCCTGGATCCTTCCCTGGAGATTTTGATTCAAAAGTTCTAAGACTAGGTATCTGGATTGTGACAAAGCTGGATTTTAATGTTGACAGGAAAGTTGGCTCAAACTTGAAGAGCATTTGCTAGCAGAGACAACCCCACAGATAGTAACTGAGCTCCTCAATAGTCCCCAGAAGACTAATCAACAAGTATGAATCATAATTTGAGACTTAGCTATCCAAAGAGAGGCTTACAGAAAAATTAAGTCCTAGGCCTTCCCATTTGGGACTCAAAGATGCCCTTTGCTTATAGCTTGGGGTCCCCAGAGAATCCCATGTCAAGTTCTCATCTCCTTTTGGCACTTTCCATCCATTTCAAACAGGAGAAAACCTACCTATCCCAGGATCTCAGCATCTCAGATCAGAGACTATTCCAATAAAGTTTTAATAACAAGTGCCCATGGTAAGGGCCAAAAGGAGTGAAAGAACACAGTCACCTGTTACTGTGGGCCAAATCTCCCTGGACAACTGAAGCCACCAGTGCCTGAAGACCTCTGCCATGCCTGGCATCCTGAAGTCTGAGAGCATGTAAAAGGCTCAACAGGAAGTACTAGTCACAATGTTAGGAGCCACTCACAGGCTGTTCAGAGTGGCAACATTCAGAATTCTCATCCATTGTTGATATCAAGTAAAGAATTTCACTAAGTATTCAACTAAAGTGGCCAGTTATCAGACTGACAAAAATGGAAATGAATACTAATACCCAGAGTTGATAAGGGATTTTAAAAAAGAAGACACACACAATTGGGAAGAGAATAAATCAGGACAGAGTTTTTGGAAGCCGTTTTGACAATACATATGCTGAAAGGAAGGTACTAAAGTGGGGTACTTGGGGTATCTTGGAGAAATTCTGAAATGACTTAAAATCTGATTGAGAATAGACTCCCCTACCTTTTTGCCATTTATATTGACTAAAGCTGTAAAGAATGAGAAGTCATATCTTAGATCCATTTGTGTTGTGCTATAACAGAATACCACAGACAGGTTACTTTATAAAGAAAAGGAGTTTATTTGGCTCAAAGTTCTGGAGGCTGCAGAGTTCAAGAACATGGCACCAGCATTTGGCAAGGACCTTTGTGCTGCATCATTCCATGGAAGAATGTGGAATGCAAGGAAGTGCAAGGGAGAGCAAGAAAGTAAGAGAAGGCCAAATTTGATTATATAACATTACTCACTCACATTACGATATTAATTCATTCATGAGGGCAGAACCCTCATGGCCTAATAACCTTTTAATGGCCCCACCTCTTTATACTATCACAATGGCAATTAAATTTCAAAATAAGTTTTAGAAGGGATATTCAAATCATACCAACACCCATTGCTGGCGACAATATGAAGAAACAAGCACTTTTGTTTACTACTGATAGCGTTGAAATTGGTACACCCCCTTCTGGAGAGTATTTGGGAAATAATTATCAAGAGCCTTAAACATGAGTGTTCATGCTGATCTAGCAATTCCATTCTAATAATTTATCAAAAGGAAATAATTTAAAAGGTATGAACAGATGTCTACACAGGATGTTTATAACAGTTTGTGTGTAATAGTGAGAAATGGAAATAATCCAGGCCAGGCATGGTGGCTCACACCTGTAATCCCAGCATGTTGGGAGGCCAAGGTGGGTGGATCACCTGAGGTCAAGAGTTTGAGACCAGCCTGGCCAACATGGTGAAACCCCATCTCTACTAAAAATACAAAAATTAGCTGGGTTTGATGGCATATTCCTGTAATTCCAGCTGCTTGGGAGGCTGAGGCATTAGAATCACTTGAACTCAGGAGGTGGAGGTTGCAGTGAGCCGAGATCACGCCGCTGCACTCCAGCCTGGACGACAGGGTGAGAAGTCATCTCAAAAAAAAAAAAAAAAAAAAAGAGAAAAGAAATAATCCATATAGACAACAATAAAAGACTGGTTAAAGAAATTATGACACACCCATATCTCACGTAGTCAAGGAAAATGTTATTTCAGTCAATTTTTATGAATATATAAAGATGTTCACACTGTATCTTTAAATGAGAAATTGGTGTGTATAGTAGGATCCTGTTTTTCAAAATAGCCGTATGACTTGTTAGCATATAGGGACAAATCTGATGTGATAGATGTTGATAGTGTTTAGTCCTTATGTGGCAGATTTAGAGAGGACTTTAAAAATTATTTTTGCTCAACTAACCAGAAACAGAAAGCCAAATGCCACATGTTCTCACTTATAATTGGGAACCAAATGATGAGAACACATAGAGAGGAACAGCACACACTGTGGCTTATTGGAAGGCGGAGAGTGGGAGGAGGGAGAAGATCAGGAAAAATAACTAATATGTACTAGGCTTAACACTTAGGTGATGAAATAATTTGTACAACAAACCCCCATGACACAAGTTTACCTATTAACAGACCTTCACCAGTACCGCTGAACTTAAAATAAAAGTTAAAAAAATTACTGTTGCTTTCTTACATTTTCAAATGTTTCTAAAACAAACATGAAATTTTAGTAATATTTTAAAATAGTAATTCTAATTACCCTGGCTGATATTCCTTTAGTTTTTGAAATAATTACTGTTTTTTCATTACATATAAAAGTAGGAAACTGATGGCTGGGCGCGGTGGCTTACGCCTGTAATCCCAACACTTTGGGAGGCCTAGGCGAGTGGATCACGAGGTCAGGAGATCGAGACTATCCTGACCAACATGGTGAAACCCTGTCTCTACTAAAAATACAAAAATTAGCTGGGTGTGGTGGCGAGTGCCTGTAATCCCAGCTACTCAGGAGGCTGAAGCAGAAGAATCGCTTGAACCAGGGAGGCAGAGGTTGCAGTGAACGGAGATTGCGCCACTGCACTCTAGCCTGGTGACAAAGTGAGACTCTGTCCCCCCCCCCCAAAAAAAGTAGGAAACTGAGAGTGAAGTACAGTTAGTAGTCCTGTCACTTTTGTGGACACTTGTATTTAGATCCCATTCATACTTAGATGACATATACTTCTACCCCAGTGACTCCCCCAACCATTAGATAAACTACTCACTGGGCTAGACCTCAGAGGTCCCAGACACAGCCTCAGAGATTACAGAGCAGGGCTGAGGAAAACATAAACAAATGGACATCTCTGGGAGTCAATAGAGATGCTGAGGGGACTTTATGAACTTGAGTCTCTGAAGCCTATATGAAAAGCAGTAATTCAGGAGTGGAGAGAGCTTCTATCTCCCCATAAGCCATGAAACACTCAGCCCCATGCACCTAGACTAGGGCAATGCAGAGAGGATGGACAATAAAAAGTTTTGTCATCAATCATCCCCAGCATGACCCTTCTGTCACCTTCATTCTTACCAAGAGCTCTACTTTTTAAATGCTGGTCATGATCCATGGGCGGGCCATGCAATTACATGCAGCATTTAAAAAAAAATGCAATAGAAAGAAAAGAAATGGGTTGAGGTAGAGATAGGATAATACATGATAGAAAATGTGGGAATGCCTCCCAGGTAGTAAAAGAGTAAGTACGTTGTGAGTGTGTGTGTACCAGTGGTGATGTTAAATGTATTACTCTGGGGCATGTTCACAAAGTTTGAAAGTTGAAAAATTTGAGATTTTGTATCTAGATGCTCCTGCCCACTATACTGCAAGGAGTTGTCACTTGAAGCCCCTAACCCCGATCTGTTCCCTGTCCTCCACTTTAGATTGATTGATGAGCCTCTTTATTCACCCAGGTATCTCTTGACTGATCCTGACTTTTTAAAAACACAGACCCAATGCCATAGATGTTTTTTTCTGAGATGATCAAAAGCCTACATAAAATACCTATTAAGTGCTCCCCATAATCAGGGAAGAATGCTTGGATTTAAGGTACATTTTTTCACAGTTATTTATGTACAAGAGATAGATGAATTTTATTACACAAAATCATATTTACCATTTCATACTTTTCTAAAATATTCACTTTTTAAAAACATCTTGAATGCTGATTATTACTAATAGTATGTTTGGCTTATAGAAAAGAAATTGGTTTATTAAGTTGCTAGTAGTTTTTAAAAACTAAAGATATAATTGGATCAAGAAGTACAAGAAAAATTAAGCTTAACAAAATATCTCCTGGACTCAGTTTCTGAGCAATTGCCCTGTAGTCTATAATTATGAATAAAATACCCTTTGAAAAGACCTCATCAGAATCAGAGAGAAATGAGAACAATAGGGTAGGTATTACAAAAGATTGGTTTTTCTCAGATAATTATTTTTAATAAAATGGCAAAAGTGTAGAAAACACCAGGCAACTATAATTAGGATAATAATCTATTGTTCTGTGGGAATATGTACCCTGTTGTCTCTTCTATGGGAAAGCAGCAAAGAAAATGAAGTAAAATGTGGGTGAATACATTTGAAGGATAGTTACACATAGAACTGTAGAGGTCATTAATTAATCTTTCCTTTATGGCAGAACCAGCCAAATAACCAAGAGTGGATGCATCCTGTCTGCAGTCTCTGAGAGAACTTTACTTTTAGAGAGAAGCCCAAGGAGACTACAGAACTGCTTTCAGATACGATGATACATTTTGTTTGTTTCTATTTATGTGCTTAGATAGAATGATATTCAAATACTAAGCATCTTTTCTACACTTTTAAATTCTATTTTTTGTCAGTCGTTGAGTGTGTGAGCCTATGATTCATCTGTTTATCTGGGAGAAATTCCAGGAATGGTGGATCCATGAAGCTGGGTCTTCATTTGATCATGGCTTTGACAGAGATGTGTTTTCAAAACAGGATACTTAATGATATACAACACAACTCAGTGAAAGGATCTGATTTTCATCGCCATTTTCCAGATTAAAAAAAGAAGGGAGTAAATCAAGCTATCACCCCAGCTCCGGGCTGGGAAATAGAGGAACACCTTCGCCCCCAGAGTTCCTATGCCCTGGCTGCTCTGGACAAGAGGACAGCCAGACCTTTCCCTAGTACCTATGGAAGAGCATGCCCTTGCCTGTTCCAGAGACACTGCCACTGCGTGATGGACCTGTAAGTGTGACGTGGAGGCTATGCCAAACAAGTCAGTAGGCCAGAGCCCTACTCTACATGGCATTGAGTCACCAAAGCTTAATCTTCCAATCTGTAACAATTTCTAGGTCTTTCATGGTCTTTCATGACCTTGACACAGATGGACACTAATTTTTTTTTTTTTTTGAGACGGAGTTTCACTGTTATCGCCCAGGCTGGAGTGCAATGGTGTCATCTCAGCTCACTGCAACCTCCACCTCCCCGGTTTAAATGATTCTTCTGCCTCAGCCTCCCAAGTAGCTGGGATTACAGGCATCTGCCACCACGCCTGGCTAATTTTTTTATTTGTAGTAAAGAGGGGGTTTCACCACGTTGGCCAGGCTGGTCTCGAGCTCCTGACCTCAGGTGATCCACCCGCCTCAGCCTCCCAAATTGCTGGGATTACAGACGTGAGCCACCACACCAGGCTTAATTTTTAAAAGTCTACTGTAAGGGAAAAAATGAATTCTGTGGTCAATTATTTCTTTTTTCATTTTCTAAACACATCAAGGACGTACAAATCAAAACCATATTGAGATATCACCTCATTCTTGTTAGAATGGCTATTATCAAAAAGATAAAAGATAGACGAGGCCGGGCGCGGTGGCTCACGCTTGTAATCCCAGCACTTTGAGAGGCCGAGGCGGGCGGATCACGAGGTCAGGAGATCGAGACCACGGTGAAACCCCGTCTCTACTAAAAAATACAAAAAATTAGCCGGGCGTGGTGGCGGGCGCCTGTAGTCCCAGCTACTCGGAGAGGCTGAGGCAGGAGAATGGCGTGAACCCGGGAGGCGGAGCTTGCAGTGAGCCGAGATTGCGCCACTGCACTCCAGCCCGGGCGACAGAGCGAGACTCTGTCTCAAAAAAAAAAAAAAAAAAAAAAAAAAAAAAAAAAAAAAAAAAGATAGACGAAACGTGTTGACAAGGATGTGGAGAAAAGATAACCCCTGCACACGATTGATGGGAATGTAAATTAGTACAGCCATCAATAGAAAACAGTATGGAGGTTCTTCACAAAAATTAAAATTGAACTATCATATGATCCAGCAATCCCCCTTCTGGGTAAGTACCCAAAGGGAATAAAATCAGTACCTCATAGAGATACCTGCACTCCCATATTCACTGCAGCATTATTCACAATAGCCAAGACATGAAAACAATCTGAGTGTCCATTGATAGATGAATGGATAAAGAAAATGTGATAAACGTACACAGTGGAATATTATTCAGCCTTACAAAAGAAGGAAATCCTGATATTTGTGGCAACATGGATGAACCTGGGGACATTAAGTGAAATAAGCCTGACATAGAAAGACAAATACCACATGATCTCACTCATATGTGGAATATAAAAAGTTGATCTCATAGAAGTAGAGAGTAGAATTGGTGGTTACTAGAGGTAGGCATGGCTATGGAGGAGGGATGTTGGGGAGATGTTGCTCAATGGGTATGTAATCATAGGAGGAGTAAGTCCAAGAGATCTATAGGACAGTATGGCGACTGTAGTTAATAACGATATGTTGTATTCTTTAAAAAGGCTAAGAGAATGGATGTTAAATGTTGTCATCAGAAAAATTATAACTATGTGAGGCAATGAATTTGTTAATTGACCGGGTTGCACCATTCCATAACATATATATATATATATATGCTTCAGAATATCATGTTGTACACAATACATACAATTTTATGTCAATTTTAAAAATAAAGAAATTTGAAAAAATAAAGACTTCCTAGAGACTAGAAGAATATGTTAATATGTTTTATAAACATTCAAGAGGGACCTACAATATGTAGCACTTCCTAAACATTTGGCCACAGAGGACAGGCTTCACAGAGCCTGTCTTGGGACGAGGACTCTGAGGAATCCATAAGGATTTTTATTAGAGTAATCTCCTGCCCGCTCTTCCTATCTCTAGTCCTGTACACATTCCTTCCATTCCCCAGTCAACCACTGCAATGAGCTTTCCAAAGTGCAAAACTGCTCCAAAAACTTTATTTAGCTTACCATCAGTTACAGAACTGGAACTCAAACGCTGCAGCCGTATGTGTCTTCCTGCAGTCCTCTCTAAACGTTGCTCTCCAGACACACTAAGTGCTCAGGTATCTCCCAAATCTGTCTCTGGCCTTTCAACACTCTCACTTTACCTTTCCTTCCCCCACCTTTGGTCTATCAAAACCCATGTCATCCTTCAGGTTCATTATAAATGCTACCTCCTCTCTGAATCTTCCCTCCCTCTTCCACTCCTCCAAGCCCAAGCTCAGAACGAATCTCTCCGCTCCTGGTTTTTGTAATAATGTCTACTTGCATCATCTACAGCATTCATCTCATATTGCCACCTATTAGAGTTAGCTGCATGTGCAGGCCCTGCCCCTGGGTGTGAGCTCCCTGAAGGTAAGAAATGGACGTTGCTTTTCATTAATAGCCCACTCCTGATTTTGTGCTTTCACAAAATAGGGGCTCATTAAGTGCTTGATGAATGACTGAACAAAACTCTCTAACACTTTATTATTTATTTATTTATTTATTTATTTATTTATTTATTTCGAGACAGTTTGTTGCTCTGTTTTCTAGGCTGGAGTGCAGTGGCATGATCTCAGCTCACTGCAACCTCCACCTCCCAGGTTCAAGCAATTCTCATGCCTTAGTCTCCTGAGTAGCTGAGACTACAGGCATGCACCACCACGCCTGGCTAATTTTTGAATGTTTTGTAGAGACGGGGTTTCACCATGTTGGCCAGGCTGGTCTTGAACTCCTGACCTCAAGTGATCTGCCTGCCTCAGCCTCCCGAAGTACTGGGATTACAGGTGTGAGCCACTGCGCCTGGCCAACACTTTACACTTTATAAGTCTCTCATTTGAGTCTCACAATAACCCTATGAAGAAGGAGTTATAATTATTTCCAGCTTACAGTTGAGGAAACTGAGACACAGATTGGTTAAGTGACTTGCCTGGGTGTCACGTAACTAATCAGATATTGAGCAATATTTCCTGATTCCAGTCAGTAACTGTGTTCCCTTTAACCTCTCCTCATGACCTTCTTAAGTGAGCAAGTGGACATCAAACATTATGCATCTACCTTGTACTAAGTGAGAACTAGGATATGGGTGACCCAGAAATGAGTAAGAATGGAGGAGCATTTATGTTAGAATAGATAAGAGTGGCATCTTTTATAGACAAAAACAGCCTGACCAGTGAAAGGCAGTAAGAAGATAAGAGGATAAGAAATGGCTTAGAGGCAGCAATGAGTCGGTGACGACCAGAGGAAGAAAGATACTGGTTGTCAAAGATCAGGCAAGCTGGGAAGAGCTGTGTCAAACTGGAAATCTGTTCAGAGACAGTGATGAAGCCAACACTCTTTGATTGCCTAAAATTGGCTGTGCAGGAATGGATGGCAATGGAGACGTTTGCTGCTGGGGAGAGAATATACTTTAAATTTAATGAGGACAACTCTAGAAGCCCTGCTGATTCCTGATTGATAAGTACTAAGGCGCCTCACTTAACTTGCAGGCACAGCTGTCTGCACTGAGCTTTGGTTGGGTATTGGGCAGCAGTTCGACCCACAAGGAAATAGTCTCTGCCTTTTTGCCTGTTTGCACTTTCACCTCCTGGATGGCAAGTGGGAAAAGGAGCAAGCCCACAGCCTTGCAACCCCCTGAAAGGTTATTTTGTCCAAGGCAAATGTTGCCTATTGAATTCTCGCCAGCCTGATTAGAAAGGATTATTCTGAAGGTCTGTGAAGTATCTAGTAACCAATCTTCCTGAGTTATTTTTGAATAGCTATTGAATGGATAATTTCCATACCCATTATCAAAATGATATGCTGGAGGTGAAATTTAGCTGTATTGTATTTGATCAGTAATTGCAGAAATGTTTCCCTCGGATTTAATGCCTTATTGGCAGCAGGTCTCCCTACAGGCGCAAAAGACTTTGGGATACTTTTTGGTTGACACAAATGCTTTATTATTGCAATATTTTTGTTGCAGTGGGTGGGGGGAACAGGATTTATTTGGGCATCTAAAAATTAACTGAAAGTTTCTTTTTCCACCTCCTGAGAGCAGCATTTGGCAACACAGCATTTTCCACTAGTAACAGCAAGTGAGTAATATATCTCCTCATCACCCAAGCCTCAGTGTTCTGGAACAAGAGCAGACCCCGAGGCTCCCAGTGGCCAACAAGTCCGGTGACAACACCCATTCATTCAGGTCCCTGTTACCAGAAATAAGTGGACAAGGAAATGAAGGTTGAGAGATTCGACTATGGAATGGTAACTCAATTCCTGAGGTTCACTTCATGCCTCCGCATTGCAAGATTCTAGATCAGCCACTGCCAACAGATATAAAATGCAAACCACATAGGTAATTTTTATTTCTCCAGTAGTCTCATTAAAAAGTTAATGAGAAACAGATGAGATCAATTTGAAAATACATTTTATTTAACAGAATATATCTAAAATATTATCACTTTAACATAAAAGCAATATAAAATTATTAATAAGAAAGCACCATCTGTAGTAGATGTGGAGAGGGACTGGCAATGGGCAGGGCCCTAGGACTCCCAAGATTATATGCCCTTTGTCTTCCGCTACCAGAGAGGATAGGGAAGGACCATCAGGTGGGGGCGGGGCAAGGCATGTCTGAGCTCAGACTCTCTTTCCACGTGTCTTGCTATGGCTACTGTGGGGAATGGGGGTGAGAGTCCCAGGTCATTGGAGTTGTGTACTTAGAAGGACTATGGCTGCTTCTGCTGACTCATGCAGGTTGTCAGGGAAGTTGGGGAAAGCCAGCAGTCACAGGCCTCACCTAGCTCCCACTCAAACTGAAGAACTGGTCCCACTCCCACCGTGTCCCCAACAGCCCTGAGTCTGTTTCCAGGTGGAGGCCGAGATGGGCTTGAAAACTTGCAGAGGCTTTCTGTCTCCCAGCTGCAAAAGGAAAGGGCTTTTGTTCTTCCCCTGCCTGTGAAGTCTGCATGCTGGATTCACACCCTCCCCAGAGTTCTGGCCAGGAGGCTTCTCGCCCCACTCTAATTGTTACAAAGTTCAGCTAGAGAATTCCTTCTCCCTGTGGAGTTTTACACCCTGCTCCTCTGGTCACTCTCCCGATGGATCCCTGTGGTGCCAGGCAGGAATGGGCTGCTTGGGAACCAGCGAGCTCCCAGGGCATTTCTGCTGCTCCCTTTACTCCCGTATTTTGCTGGGTTTGGCTCTCTAACTTGACTCAGCTCCAGGTAAAGTCGGAAACTTCTCCTGCAAACAGACGTTCAGCTTCTTCAGTGAGGGTGTGCGTTCGGGAGAGGAGGGTCTCCCTTTCCCACTTCCACTGTTGGGCCACTAACAGTATTTGGAGTATCTCCCAGGTCCTGCAGGAGCAGTCCACTTCCTTTGGAGGGTCTCTGGGTCCTCTCAGGATTGCTTATTTGTTCTTGCAGTTGATCTGAAGCTAAAATTCACAATGGGCACAACCTATCAAAACCTCTGGGATACAGCTAAAGTGGTGCTAAGAGCCCTAAATGCCTATATCTAAAAGTCTGAAAGAGCACAAGCAGACAATCTAAGGTCACACGTCAAGGAATTAGAGAAACAAGAACAAACCAAACCCAAACCGAGCAGAAGAAAGGAAATAACCAAGTTCAGAGCAGAACTAAATGAAATTGAAACAAACAAACAAAAAATACAAAAGATAAATGAAACAAAAAGCTGGTTCTTTGAGAAGATAAATAAAATTGATAGACCATGATTAGCAAGATTAACCAAGAAAAGAAGAGAGAAAATCCAAATAACCTCACTAAGAAACGAAACAGGAGATATTACACCTGACCACTGAAATACAAAAGATCATCCAAGGCTACTATAAATATCTTCATGCACATCAACTAGAATACCTAGAAGAGATGGATACATTCCTGGAAAAATACAACCCTCCTAGCTTAAATCAGGAAGAACTAGATACCCTGAACAGGCCAAAAACAAGCAGCAAGATTGAAATAGTAATTTAAAAATTACCAACAAAAAAAAGTCCAGGACCAGACGGATTCATGACAGAATTCTGCCAGACATTCAAAGAAGAATTGATACCAATCCTTTTGACACTATTCCACAAGATAGAGAAAGAAGGAACCCTCCCTAATTCATTCTATGAAGCCAGCATCACCCTAATACCAAAACCAGGAAAGAACACAACCAAAAAAGAAAACCACAGACTGATATCCTTGATGAACATAGATGTTAAAATCCTTAACAAAATACTAGCTAACTGAATCCAACAGCATATCAAAAAGATAATCCACCATGATCAAGTGGGTTTCACAACAGGGATGCAGGGATGGTTTAACATACGCAAGTCAATAAATGTGATACACCACATAAACAGAATTAAAAATAAAAATCACATAATCATCTCAATAGATGCAGAAAAAGCATACAACAAAACCCAGCATCCTATTATGAGTAAAACTCTCAGCAAAATCAACATACAAGGGACATACCTTAATGTAATAAAAGCCATCTATGATAAACCCATAGCCAACATAATACTGAATGGGGAAAAGCTGAAAGCATTCCCTCTGAGAACTGGAACAAGACAAAGATGCCCACTCTCACGACTCCTCTTCAACATACTACTGGAAGTCCTAGCCAGAGCAATCAGACAAGAGAAAGAAATAAAGGGCATCCAAATCAGTAAAGAGGAAGTCAAACTGTCACTGTTTGCTGATGATATGATCATTTACCTTGAAAACCCTGAGGACTCCTCCAGAAAGCTCCTAGAACTGATAAAAGAATTCAGCAAAGATTCCAGATACAAGATTAATGTACACAAATCAGTAGCTCTTCTATACACCAACAGCGACCAAGTGGAAAATCAAATCAAGAACTTAACCCCTTTTACAATAGCTGCAAAAAAATAAATAAATTAATTAATTAAATAAAATACTTAGGAATATACCTAACCAAGGAGTCAAAAGACCTCTACAAGGAAAATTACACAACACTGCTGAAAGAAATAATAGATGACAAAAACAAATAGAAACACATCACATGCTCATAGATGGGTAGAATCAATATTGTGAAAATGATCATACTGCCAAAAGCAATCCATAAATTCAACACAATCCCCATCAAAATACCACCATCATTCTTCACAGAGTTAGAAAACACAATTCTAACGTTCATAAGGAACCAAAAAAGAGCCCACATAGCCAAAGCAAGACTAAGCAAAAAGAACAAATCTGGAAGCATCACACTACCTGATTGCAAACAATATTATAAGACCATAGTCACCAAAGCAGTGTAATACTAGTATAAAAATAGGCACATAGGCCAGTGGAACACAGTAGAGAACCCAGAAATAAATCCAAATACTTACAGGTAACTGATTTTCGACAAAGCAAACAAAAACATAAAGTGGGGAAAGGACACCCTATTCAACAAATGGTGCTGGGATAATTGGCAAGCCACATGTAGGAGAATGAACCTGGATCCTCATCTTTGACCTTATACAAAAATCAACACAAGATGGATTAAGGACTTAAACCTAAGACCCGAAACTATAAAATTCTAGAAGATAACATTGGAAAACCCCTTCTAGACATTGGCTTAGGCAAGGATTTCATGACCAAGAATCCAAAAGCAAATGCAATAAAAACAAAGATAAATAACTGGGACCTAATTAAACTAAAGGGAACACTTCTACATTACTGGTGGGAATGTAAACTAGTACAGCCACTATGGAAAACAGTGTGGAGATTCCTTAAAGAACTAAAAGTAGAACTACCATTTGATCCAGCAATCCCACTATTGGTTACCCGCCCAGAGGAAAAGTCGTCATTCTTCAAAAACAGATACTTGCACATGCATGTTTATAGCAGTACAATTCACAATTGCAAAATCGTGGAACCAACCCAAATGCCCATCAGTCAATGAGTGGATAAACAAACTGTGATATATATATCATCTATATATGTATATATATATCATCTATATATGTATATATATACATATATATCATCTATATATCATATATATATGATCCCCCATATATATATATATATATATATATCTATCTCAGCCATAAAAAGCAATGAATTAACACTAGCAGTGACCAGGATGAGACTGGAGACTATTACTCTAAATGAAGTAACTCAGCCGGGTGCGGTGGCTCACGCCTGTAATCCCAGCGCTTTGGGAGGCCGAGGTGGGTGGATCACGAGGTCAGGAGATCGAGACCACGGTGAAACCCCGTCTCTACTAAAAATACAAAAAAATTAGCTGGGCGAGGTGGTGGGCGCCTGTAGTCCCAGCTACTCGGGAGGCTGAGGCAGGAGAATGGCGTGAACCCAGGAGGCGGAGCTTGCAGTGAGCCAAGAACGTGCCACTGCACTACAGCCTGGGCGACAGCGAGACTCCGCCTCAAAAAAAAAAAAAGAAGTAACTCAGGAATGGAAAACCACACATGGTATGTTCTCACTGATAGGTAGGAGCTAAGCTATGAGGACACAAAGGCATAAGAATGATACAATGGACTTTGGGGACTTGGGGGGAAGAGTGGGAGGGGGGCAAGGGATAAAAGACTATAAATATGAGGCTGAGCACAGTGGCTCACACCTGTAATTCCAGCACTTTGGAAGGCCGAGGTGGGCGGATCACCTGAGGTCAGGAGTTCAAGACCAGCCTGGCCAACATAGTGAAACCCTGTCTCTACTAAAAATACAAAAATTCGCTGGCAGTGGTGGCACACGCCTGTAATTCCAACTATTGGGAGGGTGAGGCAGGAGAATCACTTGAACCCGGGAGGTGGAGTTTGCAGTGAGTCGAGATCATGCCACCGAACTCCAGCCTGGGCGACAGAGCAAGACTCTGTCACACACACACACACACACACACACACTCAAAAAGACTACAAATATGGTGCAGTGCATACTGCTCAGGTGATGGGTTCACCAAAATCTCACAAATCACCACTAAAAAACTTACTCATGTAACCAAATACCACCTGTATCCCATTAACTTACGGAAAAATAAAATAAAATAAAATAATTAATTAGATAACTTTCATCCTTTTTTTCATACTAACTCTTTGAAATCAAGTCTGTATTTTACCCTTATAGCATGTCTCAATACAAATTAGCCACATTTCAAGTTGACGTGTCTACTTGGCATTAAAAACTGTTGGCTAATTTTTTCCACTGAATTGACTGAAAGAGATGGTATTTTGGCCAGTATGAGACTAGTGGCCACTGTATTGCACATTGTGGGTCTAGCTCCAGTTACATGCCAGGGATTGCAGTTTCCAACTACTCCCTGATTTGAACTGGTCCTTTGCTCTATCCCTAGGGAAAAGCTCAGATTGTCCTCACCTTTTATATGGGGCTCTGTCCTCATTCCATCCTATGCAGACCCTGTCAAGGCTGTCAAATCCAAGATCAAAATCATCTGCTGACAGTCAGGCCAAGTAACATTGCAAAATAATTATTTATGCAAGAAAGGAAAAGGCAGCTCTCGACATCACTTTCAGCAGGAAAAGAAGATAGAAATCCAGGCAGCTATACACCCTCCCAAGTCTAAACTAGAAATAAGTTGAATCCCTAAATAAACCAATAACAAGTTCTGAAATTGAAGCAGTAATTAATAGCCTACCAACCAAAAAAAGTCCAGGACCAGATGGATTCACAGCTGAATTCTACCAGAGATACAAAGAGGAGCTGGTACCATTCCTTCTGAAAGTATTCCAAACAACAGAAAAAGAGGGAATCCTCCCTAACTCATTTTATGAGGCCAGCATCATCCTGATACCAAAATCTGGCAGAGACACAACAAAAAAAGAAAATTTTCGGCAAATATCACTGATGAACATCCATGCGAAAATCCTCAATAAAATACTGACGAACCAAATCCAGCAGCACATCAAAAAGCTTATCCACCATGATCAAGTTGGCTTCATCCCTGGGATGCAAGGCTGGTTCAACATACACAAATCAATAAACGTAATCCATCACATAAACAGAACCAATGACAAAAACCACAGGATTATCTCAATAGATGCAGAAAAGGCCTTCAACAAAATTCAACACCCCTGCCTGCTAAAAACTCTCAATAAATTAGGTATCTATGGAATGTATCTGAAAATAATGAGAGCTACTTATGACAGACCCACAGCCAATATCGTACTGAGTGGGCAAAAACTGGAAGCATTCCCTTTGGAAACAGGCCCAAGACAAGGATGCCCTCTCTCACCACTCCTATTCAACATAGTATGGAAAGTTCTGGCCAGGGCAATCAGGCCAGAGAAAGAAATAAAGGCATTCAAATAGGAAGAGAGGAAATTAAATTGTCTCTATTTGCAGATGATATGATTGTATATTTAGAAAACCTCATCATCTCAGCCCAAAATCTCCTTAAGCTGATAAACAACTTCAGCAAAGTCTCAGGCTACAAAATCAATGTGCAAAGGAATCACAAGCATTCTTATACACCAATAACAGACAAACAGAGAGCAAAATCATGAGTGAACTCTCATTCACAATTGCTACAAAAAGAATAAAATACCGAGGAATATAACTTACAAGGGATGTGAAGGACCTCTTCAAAGAGAACTACAAACCACTGCTCAAGGAAATAAGAGAGGACACAAACAAATGGAAAAACATTCCATGCTCATGCATAGGAAAAATCAATATCATGAAAATGGCCATATTGCCCAAAGTAATTTGTAGATTCAATGCTATCCCCATCAAGCTACCAATGACTTTCTTCACAGAATTGGAAAAAACTACTTTGAACTTCATATGGAACCAAAAAAGAGCCTGCATAGCCAAGACAATCCTGGGCAAGAAGAACAAAGTTGGAGGCATCATGCTACCTGACTTCAAACTATACTACAAGGCTACAGTAACCAAAACAGTATGGTACTGGTACCAAAACAGATATATAGACCAATGCAACAGAACAGAGGCCTCAGAAATAACACCACACATCTACAACCATCTGTTCTTTGACAAACCTGATACAAACAAGCAATGGGGAAAAGATTCCCTATTTAATAAATGGTGTTGGGAAAACTGGCTAGCCATATGTACAAAACTGAAACTGGACCCCTTCCTTACACCTTATACAAAAATCAACTCAAGGTGGATCAAAGACTTAAATGAAGATCAAGAACCATAAAAATCCTAGAAGAAATCCTGGGTAATACCATTCACCATTTGGGACATAAGCATGGGCAAAATTTCATGTCTAAAACACCAAAAGCAATGGCAACAAAAGCCAAAATTGACAAATGGGCTCTAAACTAAAGAGCTTCTGCACAGCAAAAGAAACCATCATCAGAGTGAACAAGTAACCTATAGAATGGGAGAAAATTTTTGCAATCTATCCATCTGACAAAGGGCTAATATCCAGAATCTACAAAGAACTTAAACAAATTTGCAAGAAGAAAACAAACAACCCATCAAAAAGTGGGCAAAGGATATGAACAGACACTTCTCAAAAGAAGATATTTATGCAGCCCACCGACATATGAAAAAATGCTAATCATCACTGGTCATTAGAGAAATGCAAATCAAAACCACAATGAGATACCTCCTCATGCCAGTTAGAACGGCAATCATTAAAAAGTCAGGAAACAACAGATGTTGGAGAGAATGTGGAGAAATAGGAACGGTTTTACACTGTTGATTGGAATGTAAATTAGTTCAACCATTGTGGAAGACAGTGTGGCAATTCCTCAAGGATCTAGAACCAGAAATACCATTTGACCCAGCAATCCCATTACTGGGCATATACCCAAAGGACTATAAATCTTTCTACTATAAAGACACATGCACATGTACATTTATTGTGGCACTATTCACAATAGCAAAGACTTGAAACCAACTCAAATGTGCATCAATAATAGACTGGATAAAGAAAATGTGGCACATATACACCATGGAATAATATGCAGCCATAAAAAAGGATGAGTTCATGTCCTTTGCAGGGCCATGGATTAAGCTGGAAACCATCATTCTCAGCAAAATATCACAAAAACAGAAAACCAAACACCCCATGTTCTCACTAATAAGTGGGAGTTGAACAATGAGAACCCATGGCCACAGTGAGGGGGACATCACACACCAGGGCCTGTCGGGGGATGGGGGGCTAGGGGAGGGATAACATTAGGAGAAATACCTAATGTAGGTAATGAGTTGATGGGTGCAGCAAACCACTATGGCACGTGTATACCTATGTAACAAAACTGCATGTTCTGCACATGTACCCCAGAACTTAAAGTATAATAATAAAAATAAATAAAATAATAAATAAATAAAAGAAAAAGAAAAAAAAGAAAAAAGAAATCCAGGCAGCTTCCAAGTTGATACGAGTACACTAAAACCCACCAAGACATCATACCCATGATTACCTTTCAGTATTGGACACTGCACCCTGGCTAGGCTTGGCTTTCCTACGATGTTTTTGGAACCAAATCCTAGCATAACAACAACAACAGAAAGATGCCTGGCCAGGCATGGTGGCTCATGTCTGTAATCTCAGAACTTTGGGAGGCCGAGGCAGGTGGATCACTTGAGGTCGGGAGTTTGAGACCAGCCTGACCAACATGGAGAAAGCCTGTCTCTACTAAAAATACAAAATTAGCCCGGCGTGGTGGTGCATGCCTGTAATCCCAGCTACTTGGGAGGCTGAGGCAGGAGAATCGCGTGAACCTGGGAGGCAGAGGTTGTGGTGAGCTGAGATCGTACCATTGCACTCCAGCCTGGGCAGCAAGAGCAAAACTCCGTCTCAAAACAAACAAAAGAAAACAAAACAAAACAAAACAAAACAAAACAAAAAAAAGCCCAACTAGGTTGGTTATATACTGCCGTAATAAAATCCTGAATTGAATAGTATTGAAAATTGGCAGGCAAAATTGATTAATCTCAATTAAAGATCTTTTTAGTTACTGAATAATATTGTTATTTTAATTCTCATTGTTGCAATGGGTTTGGACCCATAGCTGCATATCCTAGGAACACTGAAGGAATGTTATTACACGGGGATATTCACGGCCTCAGTGTGGGCTACCATACTTTGGGGAGATATAATTTTGGTACACTGAGTTCTCTTTTTTTCTGGTGCTGTGACTAATCCTATCAATCTCTAATTGTTTCACATGTATGAGATTTGTCTCTTTCATAATATGGTTTAATTACCGGATGGTAAAAATAATAATTTACATTCTACTGTTTCCCTCTCCTCCCCAACCAAGTCTAGCATAGTGCTGAGGATTTGATGCCATTAATGCTTGTTCGCTTGACCTTATTCCAAGTTACTTCAGAAAAAGCTGTAGTAATTCTTCTGGGATACTGACAAATACTGTTGCCTCTTACTCCTCTTCTTTGAATGACTTCATTTGGGTCTTTGAAATGCTGAGCAGCTAATGATGAGTTTCCATGCTGGAGCACAAATGTGAGCAAGTAAAAAACCCAGGCACCTAAATGATTTTGCCTACTTGGCACTAAGAACTGTTGGCCAATTGTTTTCCACTGAATTGATTGAAAGAGCAGTAACATTTTCTACAATGCTGTAGTCTCTTTTCAATTCTTCAAGCATGTTATCAAATGCCTACTATGTGTTAAGCACCATACTAGGTGCTAGGAATTCAGTGGAGAATAAGACAAGACATGATAAATCCCCTGCCTTCAAGTCACCCAAACAATAATGAAGGAGACAGAGAAGCATATAGATAAGGCACTTACAAAATGGCAAGATAAGTGTTCCAATGGGGGGATATAAATGTACTTTGGAGGAGCACCTAATTTTCACTTGGATGAGATGGGCAGGGTGAAGAAAGGTTCTGTGAGAGGGAGTCTTAAAGAATGAGTAGGAAGGAGTAGAAAGAGAAGAGGCTGATGAAATAACCCAGGTGTGAAATGACAGTGGCCTAAAGTAAGGACGTAGAAAGAGAAGAGGCTGATGAAATAACCCAGGTGTGAAATGACGGTGGCCTAAAGTAAGGACGTAGAAATGAAGACATTGACTAAGACATATTTTATTGAGGTAGGATCAATAGGACTTGTAACAGACTGGTAAAAGAAATAAGAGGAAAGAAGGGATCTCAGGTGACATCCAGGTTTCTGGCATGAGTGATTGCATGGATAATACAGTCATTACCCGATACAGAGTATCCATGAGAAGAAACGGGTTGATGGGGAGCACTAGTGGGGGAATAAGCTTAGTTTGGGCTTGTATCATTTGAGGCACATCTGCGACAGCCAAATTTCTGGTAGGCAGCTGAACAAATAGACCTCAGGAGAAAGGTCTGGGCTGTTGATACAGCTGGCCTTTCACATCCGTATATTTGACTTTAGTAGCATGTTTTTGTATGCTATTCACCAACAACCCTAAACCACTTAACTTCATTTTTTTTTCAATACGACAACTTACTATGTTGCCCAGGCTGAACATGAGCTCTTGGCCTCAAGCAATCCTCCTACCTTAGCCTGCTGAGTAGCTGGGGCTACAGGCGCAAGCCACCATGCCTGGCTTCTTTTATCATATGCCAAATTCAGTGACAAACTAACATTTCACTCTATAGCATGATGGCACTGTTTGCCAGACAATGGTTTCAAAGACCTTGACCTGTATGTTCACTAGTGTCTATTGGGCATATGTTGGAATATTTGGTTATATTTTTTATAAGAATTAATGAAAATCCAGAATTTAGGAAAACAAAAGCATTAATAATAATGACAAGAAACAGCATCTTAAACTTAAGATAAACACAGAAATCATTGATTGTGCTGTAACATGGCAAATATTTAGCTTCAGGTAGATGCTCATTGGGCTTACAGTATTTATGTCTTCAATTGTGAAAAAAATGAATAAAGCTACAGAACATAAATTACGAAAATCTATTTTTGAAAATGGTGACTGGAAGGTAAAGTACAGTTGGGGATTTTTACATTACATTTTAGCTCCCTGAGAGTCAACTGCTTCCCATGTCCTCAATAACACGTGAGTCTATCGTTTGACTCTTACGTGCTGGACTTTCACGTCTTTTCAGGATTGTTTTCTATAGGAAAGCAGGAAACCACTTGCAGTTGTCTGCATCAAGATGGTAGTTGTGATGGTTAATTTGAGGTGTCAACTTGACTGGGTTGAGATATCCAGATAAAGCATTATTTCTGGATATGTCTGTGAAGGTGGTTCCAGAAGAGATTGGCATTTGAATCAGTGGACTCAGTAAAGATCTACCCTCACCAATATGAACAGGCACCATCCAATCAGCTGGGGTCCTGGATAGAACAAAAAGGCAGAGGAAGGGCAAATTCACTCTGTCTTCTGGAGCTGGGATATTCATCTTCGCTTGCCTTTGGACATTGGAACTCTAGGTTCTCTGACGTTCAGACTCCAGGACTTACACTATAGAGATACCTCAATTTCTCAGGCTTTCACCTTGGACTGAGAATTACACCATTTGCTTTCTTGGTCCTCAGGCTTTCAGACTCAGACTGAATCACACCATTGGCTTCCCTGATTCTTCAGTTTGCAGATGGCATACCATGGGACTTTTTGGCCTCTATAATCTCATGAGCTGATTCCCATAAGTTGTCCCTTTTTATACATCTATATCCATCTATCTATGTGTAGATATCGGCAGATATCCTATTGGTCCTGTTTCTCTGGAGAATCCTGACTAATACAGTAGTTAAACCCTGGCCTAACCATAGCAATTTTCTAAATGTCTCACTGTTTGGTTGTTAGTCTGTTCTCAAGCTGCTACTAAAGATATACCCAAGACTGGGTATTTAGGAAGAAAAATAGGTTTAATAGACTCACAGTTCCACATGGTTAAGGAGGCTTCACAATTATGACAGAAGGCAAAAGAGGAGCAAAGCACACCTTACATGGTAGCAGGCAAGAGAGCATGTATAGGGGAACTGCCCTTTATAAAACCATCAGATCTTATGAGACTTATTCACTATCACAATTCTTGTGATATTCAGCATGGGAAAAACCCAATCCCATGATTCATTTACCTCCCACTGGTTCCCTCCCATGACACATGGGGATTATGAGAACTACAATTAAAGATGAGATTTGGGTGGGGACACAGCCAAACCATATCATGTTCTTATCAACATCTTAATCAGCCACTTTCTTTGGTTGATAAAATATATGCAAAAATAATTCATTGCTAAACTTAGTCACTGGGAATATTCTCACTTTTGAAAGTCACACGTTTCTAGATTTCTCCAATTATTTTTCATTTTATACTGCTCAGGATTGAAACGGACAGAGGATTAAGTAAAGCAGTAAAATACATTAAAACAAAAGAGTAAATGTAAACTATGTTGTAAACCTGCAAAAGTGGCCACAAGAAAACAACTTTTCCATGATGATAAAGTACTGGGTCTCCTAATATTTGAACATGCACTTTATGTCCTGGTTGTGACTGATATGTTGAGTGGCAAAGGAAAAGCATAAGCCCATAAAATTTCCCTTTTAAAAATAGAAGTTATGCAGTTTGGCTAAAAGACAGTGTTGCCAGGCACCTCCATCTATTTGGAAATTAGTCCCAGCAGGTCAACTATTCTGTTTCTACCATGGGCTGGGAAAGATTTTTTAGTATGTGCTGGGAGTCACCAACTTCAAAATCTTGGAATTTATTTATTTATTTATTTTTTTGAGACAGAGTTTCACTCCCGTCTCCCAGTTTGGAGTGCAATGGCTCGGCTCTCTGCAACCTCCGCCTCCAAGCTCAAGTGATTCTCCTGCCTCAGCCTCCCAAGTAGCTGCACCCAGCTAATTTTAAATCTTGGAACTTATGTAAAATAACATACTACATACTTTATAAACCAAAGGAATGCATTTATGCTCTGCTTTTTCAAAAGAAATAAAACAAGAATGCATGTTTTTATTTTAGATGGTACCTCTTCTGCATATATAAACAGTCTGTTCTCTTCTCCATGCCAATATCTAAGGCAAGGATCAGGTGGTATTTTTTTTTTAAAAGTATTCATGTCCTATTGAGGATTTTCAAAAGTTGAATTTCATTTTCCCTTTTCCATTGTGGAATTCACTAAAATATTGCAAACAAAGACGTAGTCATAATCACAGATGCAATGAGGTCTATTAGTTAAGATGTACCTTAAGACAAACCAGGTCACAGCCTGTTGTGATGGCTTCCTGCTCTTTTGTGAAAGGAAGTACCTAGGATTGTGCATCTCAGAGTGTAACATGCGTAGAACTCATCCTGGGATCTTGTTAAAAATATATATTCTGATTCTGTGATGCTGATGCTGCTTGTCAATAGCTATGTTTATCCATTCAGGAATCCAGGCTGCCTTCCTTTATGGGATGCAAGATTCATTTGAGAAACAAATGTGTTTGTCCCTCCACGTAAATATTTATTTGGAGAGTATTCATTTTTGTGAAGGGAAGAAAGGAGAACGGAATTTGCTTGTCAAGTATACAGTTATGTGCTAGGGACTGTTAAACATATTCATTTAATTCTGACAAATACTTTGCAAGTTGGGTGGTATTTTCCCACTTTGCCAGTGAGGGGAAAAAAAGCTGAGAGTGATGTACTTGTCTAAGGTCAAAGCTTCTCTCCGTTGTATCATCCTGTCCCTAAGATTTCAATCTTATGACAGTGGCCAAAGATGCCATCTACTTCACCTCTTTGTCAACGTAATTTCTGCAGTTCTCAAAAGAAACATAATTCAAGCTAAGATGTTTTACCGCATTACATGAAATGTAATAGAGCCATATGACAGCATAACTTGCTATTTCATACCTCTGAATAGAACACTGATCACTTTGTGTCCCTGAAAATGCAGCAATTGCGTGCAGTAACAGCCTGATAGCTCACCCTTAAGCGGGAAAGTAGGGGTTATTGTTGTTCTCTGACCCCACGAGGTCTGAGGTGAAGTCACTTTAGTCACTCACCTCTGGCCAGGCCTCCCGAATGCCAAAGAAAGCTAATCTACTGGTTGTTTCATCAAAATGATGCCAATAAATCAGTTGATATTCACTGTTAAACTGTCCTGCCGCTAAAGCTAAGTCAAAAGGACATGGAGATACTGTGTATGAAACACTTCAAACAGGCATTCAAAGAAAACACATTTTCAATTGGTCATGTATCCAAGATGACTCAAGTTCTATCAGTAAACAAGTTTCTTTAAGAAAGAAAAAGGGAGCTGGATACAGAAGGCAGTATATATAGCCAACATTTCAAAGCAACTTTGTTTCTGCTGGATCAGGAAAACAGATCTCATTCTGCCTGGGAATAAGGGAACTAATAAGAGGTAAACAGTACAATCCAGCTATTCCACCAAATTCAACTCACTGGGCACCTGGTGCATGTACCATTTGGGGTACTGGGGAGACTGAAAATAGTAAGAATAAGCCCTTCCCTCAAGGCCCTCATTGGCAGGTGCACAAATGACTCCAGCAAGGTCCAGTAACGTAAGGACTAGAAAGAATGTGCCAAGCAAGTCGTATCAAGATTCAGGAGAGGGGAGAGATCATATCCTGTCAGGGGTATCAGGAAAGGCTTAATGGAGAAAGTGGTGTTTGAGATGAGCCTTGTAGAATGGGTCAAATTTCCATATGTAGCCCCGAAGTGGGAAGTATCCAGGGAGAAACAGCATAAGCGAGGAAAGGCATATAAACAGTATTCAGTGGACTCTGGTTTGGCTGGAATGTAGGACATACTTACTGCACAAATAGTAAAAGGGCAAGACAACGCCTGGCAAGTGGTTGGAAGCTAAATTGTAGAAGACCCTGGCTGGGCACGGTGGCTCATGCCTGTAATCCCAGCACTTTGGGAGGCCAAAGCTGGTGGATCACCTGAGGCCAGGAGTCCGAGACCAGCCTGACCAAAATAGTGAAACCCCGTCTCTACTAAAAACACAAAAATTAGCCGGGCGTAGTGGCTAACGCCTGTAATCCCAGCTACAGGCTGAGGCAGGAGAACTGCTTGAACTCGGGGGTGCGGAGGTTGCAGTGAGCTGAGATCATGCCATTGCACTCCAGCCTGGGCAACAACAGCAAAACTCTGTCTCAAAAAAAAAAAAAGACCCTAAATATCCCATTTCAACAGGGATGCTCTTATTATTAAAGAGAAACACAATGATTTATATGGATCCTAAATTACACCCACAAAAATTACCCACTAAAATATCACCCAGCTTTGGTATAATGCTGTAAAAAAATAAGCCATGCCAATGTTGTATATATAATCTAAAAACTTCAGTATCACCCTGTCAGTTATTAAGGCACACTACAAAGCCAGAGTGATAAAAAAAACAGTCTAGTATTGACCCAGAAAACAGATCAATAAATTGAGCACTCAGAAACAGTCATACATGCGTGCACACACACACACACACACAGTTTCAGCTATGTATTGCTATGTAACCAACTACCCTTCCCTCTCTTAGTCTATGCTTTATAGAGTAGCCAGAATGATCCATTTAAAACTATAAATCAGATTATGTCACTCATGTGCTCAAAGTCCTCCAATGGCTTCTCAAAACACTCAAAAGAAAATCTAAAGCCCCTGGGATGGCCTATAAAAGGCATTCCATATTCTGGCACTTGGTGCCTTTCCAAACTCATCTTTTAATACTTTCTCCTTTGCTCACTTAGCTCCAGCCACTTCTGTGTTCATCCTTTAACCCGCTTATCTATCTCAGGCAACCTACTGTGCTGTAGGCCTGAAATACAGTCCCATGTATAGCCAGCCCTATACAATAAGGCCCACATTCCTAGGCTGACATTCAAGGTCCTTCATGCTCAGGTCCCAGCCTAAGTTTTCCACTCTTATCTCTGACTTTCCCTCACCGTGCAACCTATCAGTGCTCTGGTCCTGTTGTTTAAAATTTTTGTGCTTATAAGTTTAATACCTTTCTTTTTTCCCCAAAATGAAATTTTATATGGGACCCTAATGCAGAAAATAGATCAGGGTGGAGGTACTTTAGTTGAAATTGTGGTAGGTGTCCTGGGTTTCCTCCAATTTGACTTCCCTCCTTCTCTGCAGTATGCCCTGAAGTAGCTCTAACAAATTCAATTTGAAAATTATACTTTAGCCAAGCTGAAATACTCTATGTCTTCCAGTGCCTCTGAACACCCTGTGTCACCCAACCTGAATGTCCTTCATGACCATTTGTGCACGTCCAAATCCTACCTAGACTCAAGGTTGGCACCAGTCAAATATCACCTCCTCTATGAAGTTTTCTTTGGTCTCATCAGACATGACACCTTTCCCCTCTGAATTTTGTTCATACGTCTTCTATGACCCATACTTCCTCATTTTCTGTATTAGGGAGACTGGCTTGTAAATTGTTAATCTTACTAGGCTGAAAGCTTCTTTTTAACAAGTGGGCAGCTAGTGTTTGCTGAGTGAATGATTCATCTTTGTAGCCCCAATAGTCCTAGTGCAATGTCTTGTACCCAGTAGGTGCTCAATACACATTTGTTTGTTGGATGAATGAGTGGGTGAGTGAATGAATGAGTTTTCTACATTATATGAAACAAAACCAATTTTTTAGTTGAGCTTATATAGCTTGTTGTTTGTTTCTTCCTTTTTATGGTCATAAAAACAGACAATGCATCCAGTCCCCTGTGGCTCCTGAAGACTTCAGTAAGCTGCCAAATAACATTACTGAATTTATTATTGCATTAATGAAAAGCTTATAGCAAAATTATCCTAGTGAGGAAATGATCCTTTTGGGAACTTCAATTTTAACTGTTGAGGCAACATTAGTTTTAAATGAAATAAAACATCGCATTGTGTAGACTTCTCACAGCTGATAAATATGCCAGAAGGAGTTTGTCCCAGGGTACCTTGCAATAGATGCAAATAGGAAGAAACTCACCATGGCAAACTGAAGAAAAGGGAGACATGCTGTGTGACCTTAGAAAAGTCTCTCTCCCTCCTGAGGCCTCCATTTCTCAGTTTTACAGTGTGTAAATGGAGTTTCATTTCAACGATCTCCAAGTTTCCCTCCAGCCCAAACCATCTATGGTTCTTTCAGATTTTAAGCAGGATACCAGTTTCCACTGGACAGTCTCAGATAGCTACCCCACTTAAGAACATGACATTTGGTCCCAATCTTTATTGAGGTCCCATTTGTAGTAATGCTGCTAGGTCTGAGGGACATAGCTAGTTTTGAACCTGTCCCTTGCCAATGACCCACTAAATATATTTCCACAGCAGGATACATTCCTTACTAGAGATCTGTCTACAAAAGAAGAGCGATGTTCACAAGCCATTCTACTGGATAAGTCACACCACTTGCCCCCAAATATCCAAATGATTAAAAGATGTGGGACCACTAGCCACAGCCTGTACCTGTTGCCACACTCATCACTGGGTTGTCCCAACCACATACTGCAGAAGCAAGAGACCTTGCTACATTCCATGATCCGTGGACACAATTATCTCCTGGAGCCTGTGCCAGGGATCTGCGGGCAGTTGTTTGTCATTGTTCAGTGAGTGAAGCTGCCTCCCTACATTTGCATCTCCTTTCCCTACACAGGTATAGGGAGTCCATTCTCTGAGCACCATGCCTGAAAGCCCCACAGTGAGTCTGGCTGAAGTAGTAGCTTTGTTCTCAGCAACTTATATCTATTCCTATCGTTGGCACCAGAGAAATAGTAAACTTTCTGTTCAAGCAATGTAGCAGGTATGGCTCTGCACCCAAAAGACATGGGTCTGAAACCTAGATTTCATCAGTAACTAACTGCGTGACCCTCATCAAGTTACTTTCCTTCTCTGACCTTCAGTTTCCTCACATGTCAAATGTGGATGATCTTTTTTAATTTAAAATTTTAAACCCATTTTATTGAAGTATGGTTGACAAATAAAACTTTTTTTTTTTTTTGAGTTGGAGTTTCACTCTTGTCACCCAGGCTGGAGTGCAAAGGTATGATCTCAGCTCACTGCAACATCCGCCTCCCAGGTTCGAGCGATTCTCCTGCCTCAGCCTCCCGAGTAGCTGGGATTACAGGCATCTGCCACCATGCCTGGCTAATTTTTGTATTTTTAGTAGAGACAGGGTCACCATGTTGGCCAGGCTGGTCTTGAACTCCTGACCTCAAGAGATCTGCCCGCCTCGGCCTCCCAAAGTGCTAGGATTACAGGCATGAACCACCGCGCCCAGCCAAATTTTTTTTTAACTTTTAGCTTAGGTAGGTTCAGGGGTACATGTGCAGGTTTGTTATAAAGGTAAACTGCATGTCATGGGGTTTTTTTGTGTGAAAAATTTTGTCACCAAGGTAATAAGCATAGTACTTCATAAGTAGTTTTTTGATCCTCTTCCTCCTCCCAACCTCTACCCTCAAGTAGGCCCTGGTGCTGTTGTTCCCTTCTTTGTGTCCATATGTACTCAAAGTGTTTCTCCCACTTATAAGTGAGAACACATGGTATTTGGTTTTCTGTTTCTGTGTTATTAATAGTTTGCTTAGGATAATGGTCTCCAGCTTCATCCATATTGATATAAAGGGCATGATCTCATTCTTTTTTATGGGTGTGTAGTATTCTGTAGTGTATATGTATATTTTCTTTATACATGTGGATGATTAATGGCACCTTCCTCAAAGGATGGATGTAAGGAATCAATGAACTGATGCTTGTAATAAAAAATTTAGAACAGTAACTCACATATAATAATACGTCAACAAATATATACTATCACCACTACTATTAACAATATAAAGTTTTCTAAGTACAGTGAAGCCCCACTAATTCTGATTAAGGTGTCAGTGAGTAATGTTTGGGAGGTAGAGAGATTCCTGCCATAATTCATTACAAGGATATTAAAATCAGACGTATATAGGGCTTACCATGTACCCATTATAAGTATGTTACATACATTAATTCCCACATCAACCCTATGAAGTAGGCATCATTATTACTCTTATTATTGTCACCATGTTACAGAAACAAAGAGGTTAAGAAACTTATCCACAGTCACACAGTTAAGTGGAAAAGTTGGGGTATGATTGCAAGTCATCTGATTTCAGGGCCTACGTACTTAACCCCATTGCTACATTGCCTTTACATAACTAACTGTTGATGATGTGAATGGAAATGCCTTTATTACCTCAAACTTAGGGTTGTAACCCTTCCAGTCACTTACGCTATCTTCTCCCATAACAAATGGGAGCTAATTAATTATAATTAGCACATTATTCATGTGAAATCCTTGCAGGCAAACTGCTTCCACTAGAGGTAGAAAGTGACAAGAAATGTATTTGTTTCCACTGATGAGAAGGGAAATGTTTGTTCTATCCTGATTCACTGTGGCTGGGCTTATCCAATCCCCCTTTGCATCAATGGTAGACTCCAGCTCAGCACACACAAAAGCAATGCTTCTATGAGAGATGACTCTTATCTACACACTTAATTAAGACTTGCTCATTAAAGTATTTACGAGATTCTTTGAAGCGGTTTCTCATGCACTTTCCCCCAAAAGCAACCAGTCTGCTCAGTTAATTCAGGAAAGAAATCAAGTTGGCTTTATTTTCATTCAACAAGCAATTACAACATGCCAGGTGCTATTCTAAAAGCTTGACATGCATCATCTCCTTTAATTCCCAATTCACCCCAATAAGTTAGGTCCTATTATTGTCTCCATTTTGAAAAAAAAAATTTGAAAAGTTGTGACTTACTAGAAACCACACAGAGAGTAGCAAGGGCGGCCCTTGTCCTTGGTTTTGTGCTTGAGAAGGCTTTGCTCTGGCTGCACTCTAGCTGTGACCCTCCCATAGGGCAAGAAATCTGCAGGGCCAAGGAAAAGTGTCCACCCAGAGACTGATGGGTGTCCACCCAGAGACTCCTTCTATACGCTTTTAGAGCATAAATACCTGGGACCCCACATTTTCTTGCCCAAATGACTCCAAACACACTTCCAGGGCTGAGCGGAACTCTTCCTTGTAACCATCCTCTCAAGGGCAAACAGTGACACTGCTAGTGTGAGCATCCCTTGGTCGGAAGGGTGACCAAGGGATGGCTGTTTGTTGTTTTTTTTGATGATTTCTGGATGTGAGAGCTGAGGCTGGCATGTCCATGAAGCCTCCTGTGATGAGGAATAAAATCCAGGGTAAGAAGGGAAGAGAGAGAAGGTACAGGCCAGGGGATTGGAGCAAGGGACCACCTCTCCCCATGTGGCCGTGTTCCAGAAGTCCAAAAAGTACAAGAACTTTAAATTTTAGCTTGGCTTTTCAAATTGTTGTGAATGTGCATTTCAAAGGTGAAAAGAACATTTTATATGTCAGTCTGCCAGTTTGAGCAAACTCTTGTCCTAGCTTTACAGATGTCAGGGTCAGGCTTGCACCCCCATGTCCACCAGATACAATTGCATGCTTCTTTAGGGATCAGCTCAAATCCCACTTCTTCCAGAAATTTCTTCCAGAGGACACCCACCAGAATTGTTTTTCCTCTCTCCTTCTCTTGTGGCAGCTTTTCTCCTGGCCTGCCTGGCCACACTTATCTAAGCTTCCCTCTGTCTTCCCTATGAGACTGTGGCCTAAGACCAGAGACTCATCCATCTGCTTGCCCCTCAGTGCCCAAGAGAGTGCCTTGCCCAAAATGCATGTCTGAAGATGTTTGTTGATTGAAAATATGAGAAGGGAGAAAAGAGAGGCAGCATTTCTTGGGGAGAACGGAAAGAATGTAGAGCAATCAGAAAAATCCTTGACATAGGATCCGGTGAGTTCATAAGGTTTTTTCCTTTTGTTGTTGTTGTTTTCTTTTTCTCATGGAAAATTTCCAACATATAAAAAGGTAGAAAATAGTGCGATGGACTTCCATGGGCCTTTTTCCAGCTGCAGCAATGACAAATGAACTCATAGACCATCTTGTTTCATCTCTACCCGCACTCACTTCCCCCATCTCAATCTTGGATTATTTCAAAGCAAGCCTGAAACATCATATTATTTCAATTTTAAGTATTTCAGTATGAAAAGAAAGAGCTTGGCCGGGCGCAGTGGCTCACACCTGTAATCCCAACATTTTGGGGGGCTGAGGCGGGAGGATCACCTGAGGTCTGGAGTTGGCGACCAGCCTGGCCAAGACGGTGAAACCCTGTCTCTATTAAAAATACAAAAATTAGCTGGGCATGGTGGCGGGTGCCTGTAATCCCAGCTACGTGGGATGCTGAGGCAGGAGAATCCCTTGATCCCAGGAGGCAGAGGTTGCAGTGAGCCGAGATCATGCCACTGCACTCCAGCCTGGGCGGCAGAGCGAGACTCCGTCTCAAAAAAATAATAACAATTTTTTTAAAAAAGAAAAGAACAGAAAGGAAAGAGCTTGTTTATCAAGAATTTGGTATCACTAAGCCCAGCTGAGCAACCACCGGAAACTGACATGATCGGAGCAGAATCGCTTCTAGCAGCTGCAGAGGCTTGCAGGACAGAAGCTCATGCAGTCTGGTAGCCTGTGTGTGAGCAGGAAGGCAGGCTTTCTCCTTCCCACTGTGATCCTCAGGGGCAAGGAGCTAGGGAAGCATGGGGCCCATGGTCGTGGCTTCTCACAGCGCTGGCCATCTTTCTTTGCTCATTTCAAACCCTGCACTTAGTGATTTTAGACACCTTTGTGCACATCCATACTGACTTGTCTTAATTCTGTCAAAGCCTTCTCTTTCTCCCCTGGAGCTGTCTGGGAATTCTGGTTCATTGTTGCTGGCCGTTTTTTACTTCCTTTGTGCTTAACTTGTTGAAATACTAAAGGGGTTGGACAGTGTCAGACAATATGGCTCCCGTCACGCCACATTTTACATTGAAATCATTTTTAAGGGCTTTGCTCCTTGACACAGATGGTCTCCATATCCTAGGAGATGGTCTTTTGGCACGAAAATGAAAAAGCTGTGCCCCCTGTGAATCAAGAAACTTTGCAAGTTTATTCTAGCTCAAGTCAAACGAACACTTCATTGTCTCAGGGCCTCTTAGTTTCTCCTCTTGTAGGGAGCATTTTTGACTCCTCTCGTTAAACACATGGATGAGTTTGCACTCCTCTTTCTCACCTCATGGTGGGCCCCTATTCACACTAAGGCTCCTCCCCTTTTCTAAGACAGAGAATGGCCTTCACCTTTAATACTGACACAGAGGATCAACTGCCTGAAGCCACTCCCTGCTTCTCCAAGCCCTCTCAAGAAAGGTCTATCTGGCTGGGTGCAGTGGCTCATGCCTGTAATCCCAGCACTTTGGGAGGCTGAGGTGGGCGGATCAACTGAGGTCAGGAGTTTGAGACCAGCCTGGCCAACATGGTGAAACCCTGTCTCTACTAAAAATCCAAAAATGAGCCGGGTGTGGTGGTGGGTGCCTGTAATCCCAGCTACTCGGGAGGCTGAGGCAGGAGAATTGTTTGAACCCGGGAGGCAGAGGTTGCAGTGAGCAGAGTTCACAACACTGCACTCCAGCTTGGGTGACAGAGCGAAACTCCGTCTCAAAAAAAAATAGAAGAAGAAGAAGAAGAAAAGAAAGAAAGGTCTATCCTTTCACAGCCTACTGCTAATTGTTCCATTCTTGCCCATTTTAGTCCTGTGATTGCCACCACTTGGAAGCCTGAATTTTTCCCCCCTTTTTTCTTGGAGTCATCACTGGAATCACTTTCTTTTTAGTGACCTTTGGGCTTCTTCAGAAATTAATATCTCTCTTACAGTAAGAGATGTAAGCAAATCTATAATCACCCTTCCAATCTCTTTTCCTGACTTGTTTGATACTTCACTGACTGGTTCTGTGGCGTAGGTAGCATATCACTGTACTCACTCCATTTCACCCTATTTAGTTCCCAGGAAGTCTTTGTTTTCCATCTCTCTTATGGATTTTGTACTCACTGGGCCAAACTGACATCAAACACAGTTCTCCTAGAAAACACTCCTTTTCCACTTCATTGATGTTTTCCACAGTTCTCCTTCACAGCACATATATCCAGTCTGTTCAGTGACTGCAGTATTAAATATTTAGTAGCTATTCTCTTTTTCCTCACTACTAAATTCCAGGACAGGGATGGCAACTGGGCAATAGTAAGCCCTCAATAAATATGAGAAAGGAAAGAAATGAATGAATGAACTTTCATTTTTTGACACAGCATTTCACTGTATTGCCAGGCTAAACTACAAGTCCTGGGCTCAAGCAATTCTCCCACCTCAGCCTCCCAAGTAGCTGGCACTTCAGGCACAGGCCACGACGCCTGGCTTGAATGAATATTCCTGAATGAATTCCTGATGGCATTTCTTTTATGGCTTCTAAAATATGGTCTCCTTTTACTCTCTTTCAGTTTGTTTTTTTAATTATTACAAACCAAATCAATTGTTCCTTGGGAAAACTCTTCTTGCTCCACAATTCTATATATTTCAAGCCAGACACTTTTTTAAAGCTAATATATATATGATATATATATATAATCTTATATATTATATATATTATATGTATAATCTTATATATTATATATTATATATAATCTTATATATTATACATTATATATTATATATAACCTTATATATTATATATAATATATAATCTTATATATTATATATAATATCTATAATCTTATATATTATATATAATATAAAATCTTATATGTTATAAATAATATATATAATCTTATATATTATATATAATATATAATCTTTTATATAATATATACTATATATAATCTTATATAATATATAATCTTATATAATATATAATATATATAATCTTATATATTATATATAATATATATAATCTTATATATTATATATAATATATATAATCTTATATATTATATATAATCTTATATAATATATAATATATAATCTTATATATTATATATTATATATAATCTTATATAATATATAATATATATAATCTTATATATTATATATAATATAAGATTATATATTATATATAATGTATATATATAAGAAATATTATAAATATTATAAAATTTATAAAATTTATAAAATATATAAGAAATATTATAAAAAAATATATAAGATTATATATATTATATATATTATATAATATATATATAATATATAATAATATATATAAGATTATGTATATTATTATATATATTATATATTATATATATAATATATATATTATATATATGTTATATATAATATATATAACATATATATAATATATAATATATATAAGATTATATATATTATATATAATATATAAGATTATATATTATATATAATCTTATATATAATATATATAATATATATAATCTTATATATATTATATATTATATATAATCTTATATATAATATATTATATATAATCTTATATATTATATATTATCTTATATATTATATATTATATATATAATCCTATATATATTATATATAATATATAATCTTATATATAATATATAATATATAATATATAATCTTATATATAATATATAATATATAATATATAATCTTATATATAATATATAATATATAATCTTATATATTATATATAATATATATAGGATTATATATATAATATATAATATATAAGATTATACATACTATATATAATATATAAGATTATATATTATATATTATATATAAGATTATATATAATATATTATATAAGATTATATATTATATATTATATATAAGATTATATATAATATATTATATAAGATTATATATTATATATTATATATAAGATTATATATAATATATTATATAAGATTATATATAATATATTATATATAATATATATTATATATAATCTTATATAATATATATTATATATAATCTTATATATTATATATTATGTATCTTATATATTATATATAGTATGTATAATCTTATATATTATATATTATATATATAATATCTCTCAAATATCTCTCTCTCTAATGTATACATAATATTATATTATATATGTATTTGTCTGTACATGGCTTCTTAAATGTACAGTTTTAGGAGATCAGTGGATTTTTGTTTTCATGGGAAATTTTTTTCATCAGGCTTTAATTTGCATCGTCCAAACTACAATGTAAAACATTCTTTATAAAAACTAATCAATATTAAATACTTTTTAGTAGTGTCAGTGACCTTGTAGGTACTGTTACCTGGTGGCAGAAAATATTTAAGTGTGTGTAGGTATGTTAGTGCTTATATGTGTGAGTTGCATTTAAAAATTATGAAAAATACAAGCAAATTCAAGGAGCTGTATGGACCTGGCAGTAAAAGATATTTGAATTTCTCTCTCACTCTGTCTTGTTTTAAGATATTAAGTTGAACCTTCCAAGAATGAGAGATTCCAATAAGAGCAATTCTGATCTCAAAAGCATCTATTTCAAAGGCTTCTGAATAATAAAAACTATAAGTGTAGATGAATGGAAGGCAACCATCGCATTTTATGTTCAAATATAGTCAGACCTGGATTAAAATGTCGGCTCTGCTAATCGTTAGCTGTATGAGATTGGGAAATTTACTTTACCTGTCTGCACCTCTAATTCTCTCTATTTTCTCATCTGTAAAACAGGATAAACAGAGCCGGATGTGGTGGCGTGCTCCTGTAATCCCAGCTACTACTCAGGAGGCTGCTGAGTCGCTTGAACCTAGGAGTTTGAGACCAGTCTTAGCCACATAGTGAAGTTCCATCTTAAAAAAAAAAGAAAAGAAAAAATCCCGGCCGGGGTGCGGGCTCGCTCTTTGTAATCCCAGCACTTTGGGAGGCTGAGGCCAGCAGATCACCTGAGCTCAGGAGTTCAAAAGCAGCCTGGCCAAATGGTGAAACTCCATCTCTACTAAAAATACAAAAATTAAGGCCAGGCTCGGTGGCTCACGCCTGTAATCCCAGTACTTTGGGAGGTCGAGGCAGGTGGATCACCTGAGGTCAAGAGTTCAAGACCAGCTGGGCCAACATGGTGAAACCTCGTCTCTACAAAAATACAACTACAACAACAAAAAAATAGCCAGGCATGATGGCGGGTGCCTATAATCCCAACTACTCAGGAGGCTGAGGCAGGAAAATCTCTTAAACCTGGGAGGCAGAGGTTGCAGTGAGCAGAGGTCACGCCATTGCACTCCAGCCTGGGCAACAGAGTGAGACTCTGTCTCAATCAATCAATCAATCAATCAATAAAATACAAAAATGAGCCAGGCATGGTGGTGCATGCCTGTAGTCCCAGCTACTAGGGAGGCTGAGGTGGGAGGATCACTTGAATCCGGGAGGCGGAGGTTGCAGTGAGCCAAGATGGTGCCACTGCACTCCAGCCTGGGTGATAGAGCAAGACCCTGTTTCAAAAATAAATAAATAAATAAGAAAAAAAAAAACCTAAAAAAAGAAAAAACAGGATAAACAAACTTGTTTATGTTATATGTATCAGTGCACATAACTGACACACATTAGTATCTGGACTATACAAAGATCTTAAAATCAACTAAAAGAAAACTAACAACCCAGAAGGAATATGGGCAAAGTATATGATGAAGCAACTCAGAGAAAAGGAAACCTGAATGGTAAATAAACACATGAAACAACGTTAACTCTCTGCTATGGTCTGAATGTTTGTGTCCCTCCAAAATTCAAATGTTAAATCCTAATCCCCAATGTGTTGGTATTAGAAGGTGGAGACTTTGGGAGGTGACTAGGTCATGAGAGCTTTGGTCATGAATGTAATGTGTAGTGATAAAGTCAGGGTATTTAGTGTGCCCATCACCTGAATACAATACATTGGTAATATAGTCACCCTACTCTGCTATCAAACATTAAATTTATTCCTTCTATCTTGCTTTAGGTTTGTACCCTTTAGCCCACTTTTCATTCTCCCCGAGGTTTCACCATGTTGGCCCAGCTGGTCTTGAACTCTTGACCTGCCGGGTCATGAATGAAACTAGGAACCTTATAAAAGAGACCAGAGGGAGCTAGCTACTCCCTTGCTTCACACGAGTATGCAGCAGCAAGAAGGCACCATCTCCGAAGTAGAGAGCAAGCCCTCACCAGATGCTAAAACTGCCAGCACCTTAATGATGAATTTCCAGCCTCCAGAACTGAGAAAAATAAATTTCTGTTGTTTATAAATTGCCCAGTCTAAGGTATTTTGTTATAGCAGCCTGAACAGACTAAGACACTCTCCCTAGTTACTATGGAAATAAGAATTATGACCGTGAAAAATATATGATTGCCCATGATGCAATTGGCAAAAATATTAAAGTCCAGCAATGTAAAATATGGCAAGAAACTATGGAAAACACTGTGGAGATTTCTGAAAACATTAAAAATAGAATTACCAACTGACCCAGCAATCCCACTCCTGGGTATCTACTCAAAGAATAAGAAGTCAATAAAGAAAAAATAAGAAGAAGTCGATATACTGAAGGAGTACTTGCACTTACATTTTTATTGCAATACTATTCACAATAGCCAAGATACAGAATCAACCTAACTGTTCATCAACAGATGAATGAATAAAGAAAATGGGGTACATAATACACAATGGAGTACTATTCAGCCATAAGAAAGAATGAAATCCTGTCATTTGCAACAACATGGATGGAATTGGAGGTCATTATGTTAAATGAAATAAGCCAGGCACAGAAAGACAAACTTCTCATGTTCTCGCTTATATGTGGGAGCTAAAAAATTTGGACACTTGGAGGTAGAAAGTGGAAAAGTGAGTAACAGAGACTGGGAAGGGTGAGTGACAGGATGAGGGGAATGGGGAGAATGAAAAGTGGGCTAAAGGGTACAAACATAAAGCAAGATAGAAGGAATAAATTTAATGTTTGATAGCAGAGTAGGGTGACTATACTTACCAATGTATTGTATTCAGGTGATAGACACCCTAAATACCCTGACTTGATCACTACACATCACATACATGTAAAAAAAATTTTTTATGTACCCCATCAATCTTCACAAATTTTGTAAAAGGCAAATCCAAATATGCTTTCTTAAAAATCAATCACTAAAATATGACAAAGAGATAGAAAAATAGATTCTTTCATACATTACAGATGGGGGTGTAAATATGAAGTCTGTTTTAGTAGTATCTAGTGAAGTTGAGGATGTTCATACTTCATGATCCAACAATCCCACTTCTTGATATCTACAAGAAGACATGTGCAAGCATGTCCACTATAACATTGTTTATAATAGCAAAGAACTGAAGGCAAAATGCCCACCAAGAGGGAGATGACTAAATAGATTGTAGTATATATACACAATAGAATACTACATAGCAGTGAATATAAACAAACTAAAGCAACACGCTGTAACATGAATGCATCTCAGAAATCTATCATTGACCCAAAACCTACCTGCAATAGGAGGCACATAGTATGTAAGCATCTCTATAAAGTTAAAAACATGTTAAACAAAATTATTTCTTTTTTAGAGACCCATACAAATATGTTGTACAAATACATGCCTGCAATAAAATTTTAAAGACCTGAATGGGAATGATAAACACCAAATTCTAGAAAGTGGTTACCTCTGTGGTGTAGGGGGAAAGGAGATCAATGTGATCATGGCGGAGTACATACGGGCTTCAACTACATTTCTTCTGTTATATTTCTTCAGCTGGAAGATGGATACACAATTGTGAATTATGCTATTATCTAAAGGTCTAAAGTATTTAAGTTCAAAAAACACCTATCTCACAGTATTGTTGTAAGGTTTAAATGAGGTAATGGGTTTAAAATTTTCAGCACAGTGTTTGGTACCTAGCAAGCACTCTTTAAGTATCAATTCCCTACCACCGTAACCCACACACATACACCCCTTCGCCTCCCACCATGGCCTTTAAATTTGTAAATATCATCTGGTGGCTACATAAGACTCCAGACACCTAAGACTGCTTTATGCATTCTTACCTTATCCTGCAGCTTCCCTCCTTTATATTCACTCTGTTGAGCTGGGCTAAGGAAGCTTGTCTCTTAGAGCTAACTAAACTGTTTATCATTCCCATTCAGGTCTTTAAAATTTTATTGCAGGCATGTATTTGTACAACGTATTTGTATGGGTCTCTAACTAAACTAAGTCCCTCATCTTATAATTTCCACTAGTTTTCTCTTCTGCCTTGGTTGGAGATTGGAAGTTATAATCTACTCCAAAAGGGTCCCAACTGTACACAACCCAGTCTTCCCAATATGGTTTGTGAAATGTTTCGGTTACCTATTGCTGTGTAACAAACCACCCAATACTTGGTGGCTTACAACAGCAACTGCCTTATTTGCTCATGATTTTTCAATTTCAGCTGGGTTCATTTAGGTGGTTCTTCTGCTTGTCTTTTGAGTGGTGGCATTCAGCTGTTAGTGCAGCTAGGACCAGGCTCAGCTCAGATGTTGGCATAGCTGGGACACTCTCTCTCCATGTAATCTCAAAGCTTCTCCCTCTCTGTGTGGACTCTTCACATGTTTACTGCAGCAGAGTAACTGGACTTCTCACATGGTTGCTCAAAGCTCTCAAGAGCACAAGCCGTATTAAGGCTTAAGACCCAGAATGGACACAGTGTCATTTCTGCTGCATTTTACTGGTTAAATCAATTCCCAGCCCAGATGCAAGGGGAGAGAAATATGCACTGATGTGAATATTTTCCTATTACCTCACTCACCAACCCTGTTGTTTCAAGAAAACAGAGGTGGCCTGGGCACTCTAATCTTGCCCTCTGGTTCATGGGAGAAGACAGACTGCCTGCAGCAATAAGCAGAGTCCTCAGACATCAAAACTTCACCTGCCACTGCACACACTCTCTCTCCCCGTCCCAGCCTCACTTATAAACATCACTTGATTTAGAAACTCTCTTCCAATTTCGTATATGTAGATTGTATGACTACCAGGTACTAGGCACTATGCTGTGTTCTGGGAACCTCGGAACAAATAGCAATGGTTTTGATCCTTGAGGATTTCACAGTGCAGCCAACAAAGAAGGGGGGTTGGAACCTATCTTCGAGCTGCCATGAGGTGGCCTCACAAACCAAATCAAAAGCCTAAAGACATCCAGGCTAGATGACAGCCACAATAGCCACTTGACCTAACAGGCTGAGCCCTTGGTCACAAAAGGGCATTTGATTAGTCTAACAAGGCGTAATTTTTGTAAGAACATGAAGCTGTTACCATATGTGGCTTCATTGTTCAGATCAACATTTTTGGATTCTAAAACTATAAGCTAGCTACCTTTACCCTGTGGGACCTGGTACCATTTGCCTTGCTCATAATAGGTGGCAAAGACACATTTATTTTCATGTTGAATTGAATTTACTCAGTGATTTTTTGAATGTTAAGGAAATGTTGTTTTACTACACATGATACTTAGAATACTACTATAAAAAATAACACCCGGTAGGCCTCCAAATACACATAGATACACACAAATATGTACTTATGTACATATAGATATGTATATACACACACACTAAAATACATATATAACATAGCTATTAGTCCTAAATTATTTTAGTTTTATTTTAGCCAATTGCATTTTTTAAAGTTCCCAGACACTCCAAGAAGCAAATAGGCACCACTTACACTCTGCAGCCAATCACTTTTAATTCTTCCAGCAGTCATTTTGATAATATCAGACATAATGAAATCACTTATCAGTAATGTGGGGTCTAATTCCCCTTATGCAAAATAGTCTATTTTAATTCAAGTTTGGAATCCCTGCCAGAGCTCTCAAGACTGCTCCTTCTACAGGGTCATTATTAAAGGAACTTTATTTTTATGATAATACGTTCTTATATAAATAGATCTCACACAATAGCACAGAATCCCAGCTAGACTCTCCCACCAGTTGTCATGAAATGCTATCATACTCTATATTGCATGACTAAATAAGAAGCAGTTTCTGAACTACACCAAGTTTACTGATGGGGGTTATGAAGATAACTCCAGGATCCCTGAAAATCTGTCATTGCAATAACATTTTAGATTGAATGGAATCTTATTAAATCAGATCTAAAGAAATTGAGGGCAGAACTGTTATTATCTCTCATGTAAATAAGAGTGGGAGCACATCATTTTTTAAGGCATGATTTTTCTTGATGGACCATGTGGCTTGTCTGACATATTTAAGTGCCTTTTTGTGGTTTTAATCTGCAGTTTGGACACTCGAGGTGTTGAGCTATTTTCACTCTTTAAAGTGACATGAGTTTGGTTAATGGAAGAAAGAAAATGAACCCCCGAGGATCCTCAACTAAAAGCATTACTTATGGGAAAAATCAGTCTTCTATTTGGGTTGGCAAAAATCAGCTGAAGAGAGGTGCTGAGTGGCCAGGAAATGGAAAGGAAGTTGAAGAAAGGAAAATAGGAAGAGAATGAGTCAAAGCCATACCCATGTTCTTCACCATTCTTCTTCACAATGGGATCCTTTTTCTTCTCCAAACTCCTTCTTTCACGCATAGAGCCTGAGAGCCTAAAATTGCAGGAAGAAGAGTGGTGATACCATTAACAGCTAAAGGAAAGGAATATCTAGGCCTGCCCCCAGATTAGCCAGGTACTGTCTCTTTCATCATAAAACTTGGAAAATAAAAGCATGCATGGTATGAAAAATAGCTTTGTCTTAAAGTATCTAAAGAGAAAAAAAGACCAACTCACAATGTTAAACTTACTGTGAAAGTGTTTTATTCATTCCATTTTCCTGCCTTGATACATCTCATCCTTACACATGGATTTGTGCTTCACCAGTTACTGTTTATGTTAGAATCCTTGGACCAAATTCATAGAAAAAGATTCAACCCTAACTCTGTTGAATATTTTTATTGTTTAATGCAACCAGATCTGTGATTCATTAACTGCTTGTCATGTTTTGATATGTGGATCAGGAATTGATCAACAGCTGGCAAAATTTAATAGAAGGAGCTCATTTCTGGAGAAACAAGCTCGTTGCCATGCCAACTATCGATCTTCCCTGATGGAGGCTCCGCAGTCAGTCACAAAATGGGCCCTGTTAGGCAGGCCCTGCAGTCTGCCCATAGGAAATCACTGGGTTGCCAACCTCAAATGAGTTCCTGAAAATGACTTCAGGTTCACAGTGGAGAGAACTGGGCTACATGTGTTTGCAGGAAAGACTCTGACTCACAATTGTGTGGGACACATCTATTCCATTGAACACCTGAGAATCTTGACACATAGCTGGATATGGAATGCAACATTATTGAAATACATTGCATTCTGCGTATGCAGTGCATAGCATATTATAGCCGTGAAGAGAGAATGAACAGCTTAATTTATTACTGTTTCATGTTTACGAAATATAAATGCAAAGAAATCTGTTTATTCTGTGTCATTATGTACTCACTTTTTAGGTGTGAGAAAGATTAATAGCAGCTTTATCAAAGAGAGATCTGGGTCCGTACTGTGTTGTATAACATAAAGGCCAGGGGAAAAAAGAGAGAGAGAATAATAATCAAAGAACCCTTTGAACTTTTTGAAACTCTGAAAACTCCTTTAAAGTTAAGAAGTTATCAGAATATTTGAAAATGTCACAGATTCTAATTTGAGGAATTCCATTTGCTTTTATAGGAGCTGAGACATCTTTAAATGTAGAAATTACATTTCACTGCATTGTTACCAAGTGAATAGAGTGCTTTTAACATTTACTCAACAAATACTATTTGAACGCCTATAATGCAGAAGGCAAAGCTCATGAATATAACTGCTACATGCACAACAGTTGTTTTAAAATCATACTGCCCTGTGTATTGTGATCAAAGATAAAGTCATCCTGTGTTAAGCCTTGTCTAGTAAACTTGAAGCCTCTTGGACATGATTTCTTCCTCCCTTGTCAACTGGACTCGAGGTCATGAGGGGCCCACTCTCAGATGGAACCAGCCCTCACATCTATAGTTAATTAATTTTTGACAAGGGTGCCAAAACCATTCAATGGGGGAAAGGATAGTCTTTTCAACAAATCGTGCTGAGAAAACTGTATACTCACAGTAAAAGAATAAAAGTGGATCCTTACTTAAATCTGTATATAAAAATTAACTCAAAATGAATCAAAATTATACAATATGATGTTTTGATATACATATACATAGTAAAGTGATTACTACAGTCAAGCAAATTAACATATTCATCACCTCATATAGTAACCTTCCTTTTTGTTGTGAGAGCACTCAAACACTACTCTTTTAGCAAATATCCAGTACACAATAAAACATTATTAATTATAGTTCTGACACTCTACATTAGATCTCTAGGCTTAAACATTTTATATAGCTTTGTACCCTTTGTACTCTTTGACCCATACTTGTCCATTTTCCTCCTCTTCTTGCCCATGGCTACCACTGTCACCCAGGCTGGAGTGCAGTGGTGCGATCTCAGCTCACTGTAACCTCTGCCTCCTGAGTTCAAGCAATTCTCTGCTTCAGCCTCCGGAGTAGCTGGGATTACAGGTGCTCACCACGACGCCTGGCTAATTTTTTGTATTTTTATTAGAGATGAGGTTTCACTGTCTTGGCCAGGCTGGTCTTGAACTCCTGACCTCGTGATCCACCCGCCTCAGCTTCCCAAAGTGCTGGGATTACAGGTGTGAGCCACCGCACCTGGCCTTAAATGTTATATATATAATAAAAACAAATTTTCAAAAAGACACATTAAAAATGTAAATAAAATAAAACTGGGCATTTTGTAAATGCTGTTTTATAACTTACATTTTCCATTTAACAATATATTTTAAACATTTAAACACTTCATTATTATTATTAATATAACATTATTATGAAACATGAGTTTAATAACTAAAAAATAAATCAAAGGCCTAAATGTAAAACCTAAAACTAGCCAGGCGCGATGGCTCACACCTGTAATCCCAGCACTTTGGGAGGCTGAGGCGGGCGGATCACGATGTCAGGAGATGGAGACCATCCTGGCTAACACGGTGAAACCCCGTCTCTACTAAAAATACAAAAAAATTAGCCAGGTGTGTTGGCGGGCGCCTGTGGTCCCAGCTACTCGGGAGGCTGAGGCAGGAGAATGGCGTGAACCCGGGAGGCAGAGCTTGCAGTGAGCCGAGATCGCGCCACTGCACTCCAGACTGGGCTAGAGCGAGACTCCGTCTCAAAAAAAAAAAAAAAAAAACCTAAAACTATAAAGCTCTTAGAAGAAAACATTGGAAAAAATCTTCATGATATCTGACTTTGCAATGACTTCATGAATATGACATCAAAAGCACAGGCAACAAAAGCAAAAAAAAAAGATAAACTGGACTTCACCAAAATTAAGAATGTTTGTGCACCAAAGGATACTATCAAGAAAGTAAAAAGACATGTAATCCCAGCACTTTGGGAGACCAAGGCAGGTGGATCACTTGAGGCCAGGAGTTCGAGACCAGCCTGGGCAACATGGTGAAACCCTGTCTCTACTAAAAATAAACAATGAGCCAGGCGTGGTGGCACATGCCTGTAATCCCAGCTACTCAGGAGGCTGAGGCAGGAGAATTGCTTGAACCCGGGAGACAGAGGTTACAGTAAGCCAAGATCACGCCACTGAACTCCAGCCTGGATGACAGAGTGAGACCCTATCTCAAAAAAAAGAAAGAAAGTAAAAAGACAATCTACTGAATGGGAGAAAATATTTGTAAATCATATATCTGATAAGGTATTAATATTCAGAATATATAAAGAATTCCTACAGTTCAATAATAAAAAACAAATAATCCAATTTATAACTGGGCAAAGGACTTTTTCTGCAACGAAGATACACAAATAGCCAATAGGCACATGAAAAGATATCAATATCATTACTTCTCTAGAAATGCAAATCAAAAATACAATGAGATACCACTACTCACACACTAGGATGGCTACAATTTAAAAACAAAATAAAACAACAACAACAACAAACAACCCAGAAAATAACAAGTGTTGGCAAGGTTGGGAAAAAATTGGACCTTTCATGTATTGCTGGTGGGAGTGTTAAAATGGTGTGGCCACCGTAGAAGACAGCTTGGTGATTTCACAAATGTTAAACATAGAAGTCCATATGGCCTGGCAATTCTACTCCTAGATATTAATATATATTTAAAAGATTTGAAAGCAGAGGCTCAAAATAATCTTTGTACATAGCAGCATTATTGACAATAGCCAAAAGGTGGAAACAACTCAAGTGTCCATCAACCAACGAATAAACAAAATATTATATTTTATATACATCTATAGATACTACAAAGAAATATTATTGTCCTAAAAAGGAAACAAATTTGACATATGCTACCACATAGACGACACTTGAAACATTATGATAAGAGAAATAAGGCAAAAAAACAAATATTGTATGATTCTGCTTATATGAGATACCTAGAAGAGTTAGAATACTGGTTAGAGACAGAAAGTAGAATAGTGGTTACCAGGGGCTTTGGGGAGGGGGGAATGGGGAATTATTTTTTAGTGGGTACAGAGTTTCTCTTTCAGATGATGAAAAAATTCTGGAGATAGATGATGGTGATGGTTACACAACAATGTGAATGTAGTTAATGCCAGTGAACTATACACTTAAAAATAGCTAAAATAATAAATATTTTGTAAGCAAATTTTACCCCAATACAAAAGTAAAGTTGAAAGATTTCCTGATTCTTTTTTCTTTTCCTTTTTTCTTTTTTATTTTATTTATTTTTTATTTATTTATTTATTTATTTATTTATTTATTTATTTATTTTTTGAGACAGAGCCTCACTCTTGTCACCCAGGCTGGAGTGCAGTGGCATGATCTTGGCTCACTGCAACCTCCACTTCCCAGGTTCAAGCGATTCTTGTGCCTCGGCCTCCTGAGCAGTTGGGACTACAGGCATGCACCACCACGCCTGGCTAACTTTTACATTTTTAGTAGAAACGGGGTTTCACCATATTGGCCAGGCTAGTCTCGAACTCCTGACCTCGTGATCCGCCCGCCTCAGCCTCCCAAAGTGCTGGGATTGCAGGCGTGACCCACCGCACTTGGCCGTACCTTTCTCTTTCTACCTTTAAAGATATAAGCCCTTAAGATCTCACCTCCAGGTAGGTTTTCTCTCTCTGATTCTAAGAAAAAAACACACACACACAGAACCAGAATTATCTACTATCACTCTCTTTTCTAATTAACACTCTCATTGAAGACTTATTTCTCTACTTTCATCTTAGCATCACACAGTGTTACTATTTTCTGTTTCCTTCCATCTCCCCCACTGCTGTGAGCATCGTGAGGACAGAGGCTGTCTTTTGTTTATGACAGCGGAATAGATGGGAATGCAAGCTTTGGATTTAGTTGGCCTTAGAGACCAACTCCAAATCTGCCACTAACTAGCCAGGGGACCTTAAGCAAGTGATTGCATCTCTCTACAACTCTGTTTCCTCACCTGCAAACTAAGGAATGTTTTAAATGAGGTGATACATATAAAGTGTTCAGAATCATAAGCACTAAAAAAAAATCTTAGTTATAAGATAAATCATAATCTTAATAATAAATATTAAATGTTTTTAATGTAAAAAAATGAACTTTAATAAATATAATGATTTATATTATAATTATAATTATTATGCCCCATGCCTGACACATAAAGTGAAATAAGCCAGAAAAAGAAAGATAAATACTACATCTCCTCACTCATATTTGGAAGCTAAAAAAGTTGGTCTTTAGAGAAATAGAGAGTAGAATAGTGGTTACCAGAGCCTGGGAAGAGGAGGTGGGGAGGACACAGCTAGAGATTGGTTAACAGATACAAAATTACAGCTAGACAGGAGGAATAAATTCTTGTGTTCTATAGCACTGTAGGGTGACTACAACTAACAACAATTTATTATATATTATCAAATAGCCAGAAGAGAGGGTTTTGAATGTTCCCGATATGAGAAATGATAAGTGTTGCAGGTGATGGATATACTAATTACCTTGATTTGATCACTATACATTGTATGTATGGAAACATCAGTGTCTACCACATAAATACATACAATTATTATGTGTAAAATTTAAAACAAATTTAAATATTGAACACACATTCTAATTCTGATTTAAATATTAGATGATAAAATTTATAGAATAAAATATTATCAAAAATAGCGAGGTAAACATATAAAATAAAGACAATGTAAAAATAGTAAACATTTTAAGATGAGACATTACTTCAGCTATTTTTAAAAATGCAATCTTAAAAGACAATGTGCAACAGCATGCATGCATTAAGATGTCAGTTCTTTTGTGTAAAATATTTTAAGCTTCAGTTAGAAATTATCATTCTTTGCTTATAAGTAGAGTGTTAAGGAAATAGTGTTATGACAATTGAAACATTTTCCTCTAACTCTTTCATCTTCAAATAATCATATATCTTGTCTTATAATTTTAAAGAAAACCTTTTTGAAGACTTTTATTTGGGGAGAGGGATCAGAGACTGAAATCTTTATATTGAGAGTGAGATGTTACTCTTGTTTAGAGAAAGTATTTCTAGTTTGTCTTCCTCTTTTTTAGTTTCGTTGTATATAGATGGAGATTTTGGTTTAGAATTACTGGGTTTTTTGTTGTTGTTGTTGAGACAGGGTCTCACGCCTGTCTCTCTGGCTGGAGTGCAGTTGGGCAATCTCAGCTGACTGCAGCCTCAACTTCCCGGGCTCAGGTGATCTGCCCATCTCAGCATCCTAAGTAGCTGGGACTACAGGTGCGCACCACCACGCCCAGCTAATTTTTTATTTTTTTGTAGTGACGGGGTTTCACCATGCTGCCCAGGCTGGTCTTCAACTCCTGGGCTCAAGCAATTGGCCCACCTGGGCCTCCCAAAGTGCTGGGATTACAGGCATGAGCCACCGCACCCCACCACTTGTATCAGTTTCTATATTTCCTTTATACTTCATTTGAAAGGTAGTCTAAAATAAAATTGGTTCTTTCAATAGAAAAAAAACAGTAATTTTTTAATTCAAGATGGATTAAAGACTTAAATATTAGACCTAAAACCATAAAAACCCTAGAAGAAAATCTAGGCAATACCATTCAGGCCATAGGCACGGGCAAGGACTTCATGATTAAAACGCCAAAAGCAATAGCAACAAAAACCAAAATTGACAAATGGGATCTAATTAAACTAAAGAGCTTCTGCACGGCAAAAGAAACTACCATCAGAGTGAACAGGCAACCTACAGAATGGGAGAAAATTTTTACAATCTACCCATCTGACAAAGTGCTAATGTCCGGAATCTACAAAGAACTTAAACAAATTTAGAAGATTTACAAAGAAATTGTACACATGGCATGCCTTTGTGTCTCATCATGCAGCCTCATCTTATCTGTAGACACCCCTTTCCAATTCCCTTTGCATTTTTGAGGACAGTTTGAAATTTTTCCACACACATCCAAGTGTACCACATCCAAAAAGTCTTTCAGGACTGCTTGAACCTATTGTTATTCTTTTCAGAATTCCCATAGTATATTAGATCTCATCTTTGCTATATGCAACTTGGCACCTAAACATAATCTACTGTCCCAATAATGATAGTTCTTATATCATGAGTGCAAGATAAACACTGGGCTACATTTTGAAGATCCAATCAGAAGGACACAGTTCTTGTCCTTTCTTAGGAACTCACAGGCTAATGAGAAAGAGAACTAAGGAGCTGTGATCTGTTGTGATTTGTGGTGCAGAGAGGGGCACACAAGTAGATACTTGAAACAGTAGATACTTGAAATTACTAATTGATTCATTTCCAGATACATAACCAAGCCAATAACAACACAAAGCCAAATCTATAGTTTTTCTTTTGCTTCCTGTATCTACTTTTGCACTATTTCTTAAAAGTGGGGTTGAATACAGGTAGACCCCAACCCAGTAACAATTTAAACCAAAGCCTTCCTTGTGTTTTTAGTTCCTAATCTTAAATGTTTGAGGAGTTATTTTATAGACACGAAGAGATTTTTTTAAAAGAGTTTTAAGCATTTACTCAGCGCTAAGTAGGCGCTAGACACAGTACCAGAAATTTCCCTGTATTAACCCGTTAATCGTCAACATAATTCTTTTTACAAATGAGAAAACTGAGTCTTAAGGAATTTAAATAACCTGCCAATTTTACGCAGCTATTAAGTGGCAGGACAGAGATTTGTGCCAGGACTTTCCACTCTCTTCACCTCTACTCCAAACTATTCTCTCAATGCTGTCAAACTGCATCTCGACATTTTACATAGGACTGAGGTTATAGATGTATAGATGTTTAGAAATGAAAGGACTTATAGGGATCAGCCAGTCCAGCTGTCTCTGATCTACACATGAGTTCAGTAGAAACTCAGATAGCATAAGTGACTTGTCCAAGGTCACTTGGGTAGTTAGGGTGCCCAGTGTTGTGTTCATTCTCTTGCCCTCTTTGTCTTGAGTTCACATTTCCAGGACTCTGTTACTTACTGGCAGGACTCAGGCCCAGGGCTGACTCTAGGCGTTAAGAGTCATTGCTATGATTCTGGCTGCCTTGTTAGAGGAGAGAGTTGGGTTGAGCTGTTGAAAATTTGGCAGTGTTCAGGAAAGGAAAAACTGATGAAGTTGCAGGAATTCCACATATTTTCCCAACCTGCACCATGCATGTAGTTCAAGGCCAGACCAATGGGTCCTGGATTCCTACCTTCTACTTCCAATTCTTTAGGTTGCATCTTTTTTTTAAATTTCTCCCACACATTCTGGGCTGCTACCCATAATCCTCTTACCTTCACTTTACCCACCAGAGAACACATTGGAAAGGAAATGAAGGGAAGAACAGAATCTTCTTGTTGGCCCACATCCCCTTGGGGCAGTCTTTGGATGCCCCATGTAAAGATGAGCCACTGGATCAAGGAGGATTGGCCCTATTATAGAGAGGGGGTGCTAGTTTGGCCCTGGCTAAGACAGGACTTACAGGAGCTCAGCTAGGGCATCTCCAGGTGGCATTGGAATTGCTTTTTGGGGACCTGAGGGAATAAAAGCATCTGTCATCAGTTGGTATGATGGCAGGTGGGATAAGATGCCATCATCATGAACTCATGTTTGAAAGGGATTTAAAAAGTAACTTCATCTAATATATTTCTCTCCAAGACTCCACAAATACAGTGAAGCACATTAACCACTTTGAGCCACTCTGCTTGCTTTGACACATTACAGAGGAAGCCACTTTACCAGAAATTGCTTTATTCATGTTAATAACTACCACTGAGTTGCTACTGTTTTGTGCTGCTTGCTCTATTTAATTTAATTCACTTGAAAACTGCAAAGACAGCCACCTTTATTCACTTTCTTTTGAAGATGTGGAAACTGAGGTTTAGAGCTCTTAAGTAATTTGTCCCAGGTCAGGAAGCTGGTTAGTGGCAAGAAGTAGGGATTCAAACTCTCCTAAAATTGTTTGACACAAAAGCCTGTACATTGACCACAAGACTTTTGAGAAAGTGAGAGAATGAGTAAGTGAGTGTGTGTGTGTGTGTGTGTGTGTGTGAGAGAGAGAGAGAGAGAGAGGGTGTTTGTGGTAGGCTGGAGAGGCCAAACTGGAGTCCTCATAAGCTCAGCCTGGCACAGAGGGTGAGAGTCAGCTAAAACTTTGCAGGAATGGGGCATTTTGAGGTGGGGACAGGATGGGCCACTGTTCCCCATGCCCAGGTAGACTAACAGCTGAAGCTACTGTTTTCCCCAGGGTATCCTTGGGTTCTTGTCACAAAGCCCCTCAGGACATCCCAGACCAGCGCCAGACATGCATAAGTACTAGAGCAGTACTTATTCACTCACTCACTCACTTTCTCTTCAGCACCTTGCCTTGAGATGCTCCAGCGCTGGGCTTTTCCTGCTTTAACCTTTCCAAAGCAAAAAAGGTGTGCTCATTCCTTCTCCTGGAGCTAGGGACCCTCGAGTCCAGACTGGATGCAGGCTGCTTCCGCGAAGAGACGGTGGAGGTGGTGCTAGCAGGCACATCGTAATTCTTTCCCAAACGTTCCTTGTGCCCAAGTCTTCCGGAATGGCTCCGGGGAACCCAGTCTAGGTACTACCTTATTTACACTTGACCTCGCCCTTTGAAGACCCAAGCTAGATGTGGACCCAAGCGCCCTCGAAATACCAATAATCATCGCCGGGAGCTCTGGAACAAAAGGCATTTTCTGAACAGCCTCGGTCCCTCGGGCCAGCGACTCGCAAGCTGCCAGTTGCGTCCTGTAACTTTCCCTCAGACTATGCGCGTTCCCCGGCTGGGCCGCAGCGGGCTCCCGTACAGTGCCAGAGTCATGCTCTGGAGGCCGCTCGCAGGTCAGGGGACTTCCCAGCAAGCTTGCCTCTCACCACGTAGGCTTGTAGCACCCCGGGGACAAGCTGGGTGAGGAAGTGACTTCGATCTGGCTGGAAGTAGATGTTAATGGTGTACAACTAGTTGAACATGGAAGTCTAGAAAAATTACAAGCACAAAGGGCAGAAGGGCCAGTTGGTCCACTGGGCAAAGAGAACTGAGAGAGTGAGCGGATTGACTTTTTGAGGCCAGATTTGAAGATATAGATGGGGCAGGGGGACGTGCTGGAGCCCTTGAGAATCGGAAGGCCTCCTGTGCATAGCACTAAGTGTTTGCACCAAGCTTGCTCCTGCATCCTCGATCCTGGATCCTCGACCCCAAGGAGGGAAGAGGACCCGTTTCTCCCACCCACCTCTTGGCTTGGGATGGGATGGGCAGTGCCGAGGCAGGAGAAAGCGACCCGAGAAATAGGTGCGTGGTAGGAGGCAGCGGCGGGGACTGCCGCGCAACTGCCGGGTAGTTGGGAGCACTACAGCGCCAGAGAAGCGTCCCGCCCGGCAAGGACTTAGCAGGTTGTTGGAATCCTCACCTCCCGCCTCTTTCTGGCATGCAGAGCAGAAGGGGCCCAACTGAAGAAATGATCACGCGGCTCAGGAAAGAAGCTACTTGTGTCTGGTGGTCTCGACTGTCAAGGTTTCACAACCGGAGAGCGAGCTTAGCTCAACACTGGAAAGGCAGCCTGAGAGCTGTGCCCTCTCGCCCTTGGACCCCTGGAGCTGGCTGGGTCCACCCTGGAGTCAGCCTCTGCTTTTTGGCAAGACCTTGGATCGCCTTATTTTTAAACATTTTAACGCCCCCACTTTTTGAAGAAGCAGTCCAAGAGTAAAGTGACCCTTTAGTGCGCCCAAAGAGGGGGTGTGGTTGGCCCCTTTAAGTGAAAGCCCAGGGAAGGCCAGGTAGACCTTCGGGGGGAGCCTCTGGGTCCCCACCCCACTCCTGCAAAAAGGCCACCCCTGGCCTTTGGGATCGCTGGGCTTACGGACGAGAGGTGGGGTAGGTGGGGAGGCTGCACTGCCAGGATCCCAGCAACTTCCAACTGTTGCTGGGGACAACTTACTGCATGGGCAAGGCTCTGGGGACAGAAGAGGTGGTAGGAGAGAAAGTCCGTTTAGAGGAACAGATGGGCTCAAAAGAAGTTTTCAGACAAACCTGTGGAATGGGGGTAAAGAGGACAAGCAGAAGTCCATGCATTTCCCAACAGAAGTAGGGTGAGTCCAAGTCTACGGCAGGAGACCAGTTACTGTGCAGAATGTGCAGAACCAACTTGTAGGAGCCTAGGTGAGACAGGAAGCCAGCTCCAGATTCTGATTGGAATGATGTGTGACGCCGTCTCTTCCCTCAGGTAGACAGCATACACCTTCCGAGCTCTCTGGCCTCGGCCATGATTGCCAGCCGCTCCTCTGGGTTGGGCCTAAGAGCAGCCGGCTCCTGGACCTCAGTGTCGCAGGCGGGCTCTGTGGCGAGCCGGGGAGAGCGCGGCTGCCGGGAAATATGCTAATGGCGGCCTCTCCCGCACGGTCCTGGATTTGGTCTAGGCTTTCTGGCTTGGCCCTGGAACCCTCAGCAAGGAGTCGAGTACCTAAGCCGTGGAGAAAGCCCAGGAAGGGCACGTGCTAGGATCTCACACCTGACCCGCGGCAGAGGCTGCTCGGGGGTCAGACCTGGCGCTGGCGTTTCTTTCTGCTCTTCCGCCTGTGTTCGGGTAGCCACAGGCTTCCCAGAGGCCCAGAGCTGGTAGCCCATATGCGCGTGAGTGCTCATCTCCTAGTCACAACTGTTGGCAAACCGCCTACTACAGCCGTCGAGTTCACACTTGAACTCGTTTACGTCTGGAAACAGAAACCTAAACGCTCTCACCCCATCCTACGGAGCCGCTAAGCAATATATAAGAAGGGTAATAACGTATTCGCTGGAGGCAACAAATAATTCCCCACATTAAAGTAACTGATTATTTTCAGAAATCTATTTTTTACATAAATATATAAAACGAATTCACGCCGATCCCCATTGCACCCAGCATTTTAGAAATTTCCGAGTGATCTGTAGCTCAGAGACAGACACCGGCGTGGTCCGAGAGTCACAGCAAAGTCTCAGCACCTGTAAACTTGCAACACTGAGACAAATGAAACCCCTCGCGCCTGCATCCGCTGGCGCACAAGCTCCTGCGGCCCCCGTCGCTTGCTCTGGAACTGCTAGCTCTGGGGCCACTTCCCTACCCGCAGATTTCGCCAAAGGCTATTGCAAAAACCCACCCTTTGTCTCCTAAAACTACAAAGAGCCACACAGCCAGAGGCAGGCTTTTCTGCAGGCTCCTCAGCCCTCCCCGGAGATACTGGCGAGTCTTGGGTGCACCAGGCAGGAGCAGGTTTTCTCCTTACTGGGATTGGGGTGCGCCTCTCTTCCACCCGGTGGTCCTGTGCGCAGGGGTGTGCGGAGGAGACTCTAAAAAAGCTACTAATCGGCAGGGCCTGCTCTCCACGGAACAAGGCCGTAGGGAGAAGATGAGGGGAGCCCCTGGGAACAGAAGAACACCTAGCAGGGTTGGGGTGGGGATTGCAGCTAGTCCATGACCCAACTACGGTGTGAACCTGGACCCGGAAGCTGGGCTGTAAGCGGAGCTAAGGTTTCTTCTCCTCCCTATAGGGCTAGCCTAAAGATGTAGTCATTACGGAAGCCACCTTTTGGGAATAAATCGGGATGGGCAGCAATTTCCGAGGGGAGTGCGGTGGGGAAGAGAGAGCGAGAGCCAGCCTGAGGGTAGGCGGGGGCGTGCAAAAATTCGGAGAGGTGAGCACTCCCCTCGCCTTCGGCTCCCATAAGGACCCACCCCTGTCAACAAATGGTAAGTCCTTTGCGGAATGCTAGAGAAATAAACTGGCAGGTCAGAGATAAAGGTGCGCCTGGGCGCTGGGGATGGAGTGGGAGGGTGGGGAAGGGTTAGTGGTCCTTGTCCCGTGGAAATCGTACATGTGCTCGGAAGGCTTGTGTAACTGGAGGCCAAGGAGTGCTTGTATTAGTGTGCATGAGAAAGAGACAGAGAGACACACGAGACCAAGAAGCTGAATGGACGTGTAAGTCGCACTGGACGACAATTTCAAAATGCAGTTTGGCTTATTATGCAAACGAATAAATCTCACACAGCTTTCACTTGTTCATCCCCTGCAGACCTTAGCGGTTTGCACTCTCCTGGTTCAAGTTCGAAGTGGAACGGGAAACAAAAGCAGGCAACAATTCCAGCGCTGCCTGAAAGACGGACCACAAAGCCTTCTCCCTCGTCTCTCCTCCGGGAGCCGGGAAGCCAATGTAACGATCAAAAGCTTCCACATCACCCCGGCGGGGCGCGCCCTCAGCCCTGTCGGGGAGGTGCGGAATCTGCAGAAATCTGGGTCTGGAGGCTCCTGCCAATTTTTCCTTGGATCAGAGGAAGGCGCGGGTTATAGGGCCCTTTCTCCCGTGGGTTCACCGCCGGGAGAACCAAGTTTGTATTTGGCCATTCAGTGCCACCTGCGCCTGCCCTAAGGCTCCGAGGTCCCTTAGGCCAGTAATCGTCCCAATTGGGGAAATGTATGGTTGGCCTGGCCTGGGGGCACCCGTTCCTTCCTGCCTGTGGGCGTCTCTAGCTGGGCCTCTGGTTCAGGGCTCTGAGCTCTGCCGAGGCCCATGTCATTTCGTGGCCCCTCTGGGGCTGGGACCGCCTCTCTCGGAAGGGTGGGGAAGTCCCTCGAAACTGTGGGCAGGGAGACAGAAGAGAGAAGAGACCCACTGCTTGCTCAAAACCAAGCCCTAACCTAAGCCAGGGCCAGGCAAGACAGAGACACCTCTTACATGGGAGTGACCGGCCCTGACTCCTCCCCGCCATAGCTCTGGAGAGGAGGTGCATCTTAAAGATGATCCTCGGCTGCTGGTAGTTGAGGTGCAGCGTCAGGTTGCACCTGGTCTTGCCTTTCCCGGCGAGCGGGCCAGGAGGGCTGCTATTGAGCCTCGCGGATCCAGGCCCTAGAGGCCAGGAAGAGGAGATCGCGCGGCCTTGATCAGCCGGATCACCAGCAGTGACCCTCGTTGACGTCGGGGTAACCCCGCTAAGTGGCCGCCACGTGAGAAAGTCTGGGCCGCTCACAATGCGCCGGCGCCTCGTTAGGGCCGGGCGGGCGCTCGGGGAGCCAGGCCAGCAGTGTCCGCGGCCTCATCATTCATCCCCCTGGACGTGCTGGTAAAACTGCATCAAAACAGGCTGCGGAGCGCGGTATAAAAGCACAGCGGGATGAGCTGCTTTCCAAAAAGGATCTCGGTGATTGGACCGAGCTCGGCGTGATTGACAAGAGCTTAGTTTGGTAAAGGGAAGACACGCAAGCTTTCACAGCAGGATCCCTTTTCTAAAATATATCACACTAGCCTTTGAAAAGCGCCGCACACTATAAGGAAATAGCGTTTCACGGCTTGCTTTATGGTGCGATGACATTTCTTTAAAACACAGCGAAGATCAAAAAAAGGAGAGAGAGAAATAAAAAGTGTTGCAAACACAATGTTTTAATTAGTTTATTCTGCACGTTGCTTTTATCTGTCGTATACATTGCGGGTTTTCCTTTAATTAAACAGTCCCTCTCGAGCAGTGGCAGGCGAGGAAGGCGAGGCGCTGCGCCCTTTCGTTCCCTTTTGGAAAAACGAGAAGGTTGGCTGGCCCCAGAGCCCAGCTTGCAGGCTCCTGTGCCCTCGCGGCCAGGATAGGCAGACTGAGGCGTTGGGGCTTCGGAAAGCGGCGGGACCCGAGCGCCCCACGGAGGCGGAGAAGGAGGGGACGAGGAGGAAAGGAAGGGGAGGAGGTTCTCCCCTGGGGAACCGAATGGGACCAAGGCAGTGCGAGTAGTTCGGGCATGGCGCCAACCTCCAATCCCCTCCCCGCGAGCTCCAGCCAGCAGCCGGTGTCCCCCCATCCCCCCCTCCAACCCGCACCACCTTTTCAAGCCCTCTCTGGTCGCCAGGGTGGTGGGGAGCGATAGGCACCAGGATGAGCCCTGCGGTTCTGGCCGTCTCCTCGGCTTTCAGGCTCCGATTTCCAGCTACTTAGCCCTCTTTGGATCCCAAAGTAGCAGATTCTCTGATTCCTGACCCTCAGGAAGAAGAGACTACGCAAGCATCCGCTCGCCGAAAGCGCGGGCGCCGCAGGCGCTGTCAAAAGTGGCGCCTCAAGAAAGACGAGAGTTAAGCTAATGGTGGAATGTGTTGTGGACCTAAGCCTGTTCTTACACATACACCCCCCACACTCTCACTCGTACTTACTACACGATTACTTCATGGAAATCTCTGCAGATTTCGGTTCTACCAACAACCACCCTCTCTGCTCCACACACCCCAAAGACCCGGCCTCAGCCTTAACCCAGCGCTTGAGCCTGGCATAGAGTCAGCTCATGCAGTACTCTCTCAACAATATCTACTGCTCAGGCCGGTAGGTAGTGATGGTAGGCAGTCTGTGGCCTTAAAATCAGAGGGCATCGTTTTGTTAATTCTGCTGGTGAGATCTGAAGACAATACAAACCTGCAGTCTGGTGAGAAGGTGGAGTGGAGGTGTAGATAAGAGATGCAGATATGACCTCCTAAATGAACCACAGAACACAACCCAGTAAATTCATGGACTGGACATAAGGCTTTCTCTCCTGTCCAGATGTATTTCTTCTACTAAAACTGGGAATGGAAGAGACTGAGTCAAGGATTTTTGCCTAGTGTGTTTGGGGCAGGTGGTGGGGAGAGTAGGGAGGGAGATGAGGACAACCACCATGTGGCTGGGGTGCCTCCTTTCCACCTTTTGCTCAGGAAAATTTTCTCCAGATGTCTTTCCTTTCAAGGCAATGAAACAGAAAGCAGGTTGAGCCATGGGATGCCTCTATGGCCTGTTTGACTAACTGAAGAGGTCTGCAATGTTGCTTCTCCCACCAATTTTTTTTTTTTTTTTCAAGACGGAGCCTCACACTGTCACCCAGGCTGGAGTGCAGTGGCGCGATCTCCACTCACTGCAACCTCTGCCTCCCGGGTTCAAGCAATTCTCCTGCCTCAGCCTCCCATGTAGCTGGGATTAGAGGCATGCGCCACCATGCCTGGCTAATTTTTTGTATTTTTAGTAGAGATGGGTTTCAACATGTTGGCCAGGCTGGTCTCGAACTCCTGACCTCGTGATCCGCCTGCCTCAGCCTCCCAAAGTGCTGGGATTATAGGCGTGAGCCACCATGCCCAACCTAATATTTTTTAACATTTTTGTTTAAACATTGAGATTTGTGTAAATGTTTGAAATTATGCTCCTCAGGGTAATGGACTCCATTTTATTTATTTATTTATTTATTTATTTATTTATTTATTTATTTAGTGTTTTGGAGACAGGGACTCTCTTTGTTGCCCAGGCTGGAGTGTAGTGGCGAGATCTCAGCTCACTGCAACCTCTGCCTCCCAGGTTCAAGCAGTTCTCCTGCCTCAGCCACCAAAGCAGCTGGGATTACAAGTGTGCGCCACCACGTCTGGCTAATTTTTGTGTTTTTAGTAGAGATGGAGTTTCATCATTTTGTCCAGGCTGGTCTGAACTCCTGACTTCAAGTGAACAGATTCCATTTTATTTTATTTTTTTTTTTATTTTCATTTTTGAGATGGAGGCTCACTCTGTCACCCAGGCTGGAGTGCAGTGGCACGATTTTGGCTCACTGCAACCTCTGTCTCCTGGTTTCAAGCAATTCTCCTGCCTCAGCCTCCCGAGTAGCTGGCATTTCAGGAGCACACCACAATACACAGCTAATTTTTTATATATTTTTGGTAGAGGCAGGGTTTCACCATGTTGGCCAGGCTTGTCTCGAACTCCTGACCGCAAGTGATCTGCACGCCTTGGCCTTCCAAAGTGGTGGGATTACAGGCGTGAGCCACCATGCTCAGCCAGACTCCATTTTAAATCATATACACCCTCCCCATGTAATAGCAATAGCACACATAAGAAGCATATGATTATAACTGGATGGACCTTTTAAAACAACTGCAAAGATCACTTGATAATAATCAAAATAATTCATTTAATATGTGGTTTCTATGAATCACAAAAGTCAGTATTAAGGGGCATATGCACAATATAGGCTTTCCATTGTATTATCCTTGAAGGGACCTTTTTCTTTACATTATTTGTGATGTACATATATTATAAAAGCAATCAGCAAAAATTAAGTGACATGTGTGATGGCAAAGTAATGCCAAGCCAACTCCCAGAGCAGTTTGCCTCCCAATTCATTTGAACATTACATTCAAAATAATGACTTAAACCCACCATGGCCACAGAATTAAACCATAGTTCAAGAAGTAAAGCTCATGTACGGCATTGAGCTACAGAGTGCTTTTCCATAGCTAGCCCTCTGTGTGTGTGTGTGTGTGTGTGTGTGTGTGTGTTGTGGGGGAGTTATGGAATTGTGAAGTTAAAAATAATAATAATGAGCCTCAAATTTTTACCATGTAATTTTAGTCTGTTTTAATGAGGAATATAAGGAATATTAAATGGACTTTCTGATCTTAGAGACTATATGTTGCAGCAGGAAAGGACACAAATAGAATATAAAAGAAGGCACTCCCCAAGATAATGATTCAAGTTTATTTCTTTTTTCCTCATGAAAACATGGACTTTTTTTTTTTTTTTTTTTGAGACAGAGTCTCACTCTGTTGCCCTGGCTGGAGTGCAGTGGTGACACAATCTTGGCTCACTGCAACCTTCACCTCCTGGGTTCAAGCGATTCTTGTGCCTCAGCCTCCCGAGTAGCTGGGATTACAGGCATGTGCCACCATACCGGACTAATTTTTGTTGTTGTTTTTTGTTTTGTTGTGTTTTTTTGAGACGGAGTTTCACTCTTATTGCCCAGGCTGGAGTGCAATAGTGCGATCTTCACTCACTGCAACCTCCACCTCCCAGGTTCAAGCGATTCTCCTACCTCAGCCTCCCAAGTAGCTGGGATTACAGACTTGTGCCACCACGCCCAGCTAATTTTGTGTTTTTAGTACAGATGGGGTTTCACTATGTTGGTCAGGCTAGTCTCCAACTCCTGACCTCAGGTGATCCACCCACCTTGACCTCCCAAAGTGCTGAGATTACAGGTGTGAGCCACCACACCTGGGCTAATTTTGTATTGTTTTAGTAGAGATGGGGTTTCATCATGTTGGCCAGGCTGGTCTTGAACTCCTGGCCTAAAGTGATCCACCTGCCTCAGCCTCTCAAAGTGCTGGGATTATAGGCATGAGCCACCACACCCGGCGGACTCTTTTTATAACAGTTCCATTTGGGTATTTGTCCCTGCAAACCCCAGTAACACATCTGAGTAGGAAAAGGCATAACCAAGAGAAGCATGTGTGAATAAAAAGAAAGAAGCTCTAGGGCCAGGCACAGTGGCTCATGCTTGTAATCCTAGCATTTTGGGAGGCTGAGGTGGGTGGATCGCTTGAGCCCAGGAGTTTGAGACCAACCCGGACAACATGGCAAAACTCTGTCTCTACAAAAAATACAAAAATTAGCCGGGCATGGTGGTGTGTGCCTGTAGTCTCCAGCTACTTGGGAGGCTGAGGCAGGAAGATCACCTGAGCCCAGAAGGTCGAGGCTGCAGTGTGCCATGATTGCACCACTACATTCCAAATGAGTGACAAAGACCCTAAGAAAGAAAGGCTGGGCGCAGTGGCTTACGCCTGTAATCCCAGCACTTTGGAAGGCCCAGGAGGGTGGATCACGAGGTCAGGAGATCGAGACCATCCTGGCTAACGTGGTGAAATCCTGTCTCTACTAAAAATACAAAAAATTAGCCGGGCGTGGTGGCACGTGCCTGTAGTCCCAGCTGCTTGGGAGGCTGAAGCAGGAGAATCGCTTGAACCTGGGAGGCAGAGGTTGCAGTGAGCTGAGATTGCACCACTGCCTGGGCAACAGAGCAAGACTCTGTCGAAAAGAAAGTAAGGAAAGAAAGAAAGAAAGAAAGAGAGAGAGAGGGAAGGAGGGAGGGAGGAAGGAAGGGAGAAAGAGAGAGAGAAAAAGAAAGAAAGAAAAGAAAGAAGAAAGAAAGAAAGAAAAAAGAAAGAAAGAAAGAAAAAGAAAACCTCTGACAGTTACCCTAAAGTTTCAGGTAATCTGCATAGGATTATGAAATATTCCTTCTAAAACTGCTACAATGTTTTGCTAGTCCAGGTGCAAGACTGAATCTTGACATCATTTACTGGTATCTTCCCCCACAGTACCCCCAGGATGTCTTATACGTAGTAGGCAAGCTATAAACATTTTGAAGGGGCAGGCATGGTGGCTTGTACCTAAAATTCTAGCACTTAGGGAGGCCAAGGTGGGGATCGCTGGAGCCCAGGAATTCGAGACCAGCCTGGGCAACATAGGGAGATACTGTCTCCATGAAAAGTTAAAAAAAAAAAAAAAATAGCCAGGCGTAGTGGCATGCACCTATGATCCCAGCTACTTGGGTGGCAGGAGGCAGGAGGATTGCTTGAGCCCGGTAGGTCAAGGCTGCAGTGAGATGTGATCATGCCACTGCACTCCAGTCTGGGCGACAGAATGAGAACCCTGTCTCTAAAAATAAAATGAAATAATTTGAAGAGTGAAGCAGCTAATGTATTGCTTGTGTGAATAAAAATTTTTCCACAGGGGAAAAAATGGTTCAGTTTCAAGTCACTCTGCAACTTGCTTGCTCCCATCTCTCTCCGCCTTCCACAACTTCTGGGAGCTGTCCTCAAAGCCTGAACCAAACTGCATGATACCTGGACAGTTCTGGTTTTTGCAATCATCTAGAAATTGAGAGGCATAAGGTTCCCCTCACCAGTTCTTGGGATTCCACCTAGGGTGGGGGGAGAAACAGCAAAGGAAATATCACTGGGGAACAATTCTTAATGAGATGGCACGCTCCCCATCCCCACTCCCCTTCTTTCTTCTAGAAGGAGGTCAGGAGTGGATCTGTTGAAATGGGGAAGTAGTAGAATTAGAACAGCCCTTTTCATCAAGTAGCTCCATCCCTTGCTGTCTTACAGGGGAAATTTCGTTCTGCAACAGCAAAAGTGTAGCCCTTTAGTTGAAATAAAATAAATGGTTCCAGGTCCATAAGCATATCATTTCTTTACCAGACCTTTATTTCTTCCACCTCAGATCAGGGCAAGGGTCATTTCTAAAAAGCAGGATGAATAATGTAGAAGTTGAAGGTGGGATTTTTCTTCATGGAAACATCTGGTAGGCAAAATAAATAGAGATAGCAGTCTGGAGTGGGAACCCCAAGTTTATTCTTAAGAACATTTCTAGTTGAAGCATTTCTCAGACCTTAGTGGTATTCCCAGGGCCAAGAATGTAAGCCTGGGAAGGCTGCAGGGTGGGAGCAAAGAGGCTCTAGATATTGACTAACTTGAACACAGTGGCTCCCTCATTAGAATCACCTGGGGAGTTTCAAAAATAGGGCCATGGCACCCTTCCCTAGACCAAGTGAGTCAGAAGCTCTGGAGTTGGTCTGGCCATCTGAATATTTCAAAGATTCCCAGGAAACTCCAATGTGGAGCTAGAGTTTCTGGTTCTACTCAATTGCTTCTGGAGCAGAGGACAGGCAACCTCTCGCCCCTCTCAAATTGAGGGAGGGGATGTGAAATTTAATAGCAGAAACTAAATATTGCAATATAACTCTCTAATTGAGAATCACAAAAACAACATATCATGTGGGAGCTAGAGCTTTTAAGTGTGTGCATTAAGAAAATGGGTCCCCTTCTGCCAGGCGCAGTGGCTCACGCCTGTAATCCCAGCACGTTGGGAGGCCAAGGCAGGCAGATCACCTGAGGTCAGGAGTTTGAGACCAGCCTGGCATATGTGGTGAAACCCCGTCTCTACTAAAAATACAAAAAAAAAAAAAAAAAAAAAAAAAAATAGCCGGGTGTGGTGGCAGATGCCTGTAATCCCAGCTACTCCAGAGGCTAAGGCAGGAGAATCGCTTGAACCCGGGAGGCAGAGGTTGTAGTGAGTTGAGATAGCACCATTGCACTCCAGCCTGGGTGACAAGAGCAAAACTCCATCCTTAAAACACACACACACACACACACACACACAAAACAAACAAACAAAATAAAAACAAAGAAAATAAAAGCAAATGGGCCCCCTTCCATACCCAGGGGCATATTAGAAACTCAGGAGCTGGGCACAGTGGCTCATGCCTGTAATCCCAGCACTTTGGGATGCCGAGGCAGGTGGATCACCTGAGGCTAGGAGTTGGAGACCAGCCTGGCCAACATAGTGAAACCTCATCTCTACTAAAAATACAAAAATTAGCTGGGTGTGGTGGTGGGCGCCTATATTCCCAGCAACTTAGGAGGCTGAGGCAGGAGAATCGCTTCAACCCAGGAGGCGGAGGTTGCAGTGAGCCAAGATTGTGCCATTGCGCTCCAGCCTGGGTGACAAGAGCCAAACTCTGTCTCAAAAAAAAAAAAAAAAAGAAAGAAACTCAGGAAAACAGGCAAGTGTGTACAGATGTGCACTACAACTAGTGGTTATGGGCTGCCAACACTACCAAAAACTTCAGTTTGCATACGTAGACAGTGGAGGCTCCCTTGGCTCCAAACAAACTTAGAGCCTAAAACCACCTTCAAAAGGAGAAAGAATTAAGAGGTAAGAACTAATGAGCTTTTCTAAAGTGGGAAAAGAGTATTTAAGTGATGGAGGAGAGGGGTCTCCTGGAATGTTTTTGAGGCCACTGAGCTGCTGACAGGTTCAGCTTTTGGAACTTGTACTGATAGGAGTGAGGAAAAGGACACTGTAGGCCATGTGTTTTTCCTCTTTCATTTAATAGGTAGATAGATAAGAACTTCCATGGAGGAATGTGTGATGAGGGTGGGGAACAGGAGAAGAGGAGAACGGATGTCTGCTGATAAAACCTGCTTCACTCTGTCCTTGGTCCTCAGGAAAACTTGACCTTTAGCCCTGGATGGCTCGAGAGAGGCCTCTGCACAGCCCAGTGTGGACTGAAGTTTGTGCATCGAGGTTGGGAGGGCAGGGCTAAGCAGAGGGACCACAGGCTCCGGCTCTGAGGATTCCACCTGTTTATAGCCCTCAAGGGCCCATAGGGGGCATTCTTGCTGAAATCAGGCTCTTCTGTTCTTGAAGACAGACCCATTAAAATGAGAGAAAGAAGGACCAAGGGGCGGCAAGGCAAGGAGGATTTTTTAGGCTTGGTGAAACTTGAACCCTAGAGAGCAAAGAGAAGGGGGCCTCAGGCTCACACAACCTGAGCAAAATAGGAAAGAATATGCAAGGCAAACACCCGTCTCAGGTCCTGCAGGGGTGGCAGGAGGATCAGGTCAATGAATGGGACTTTGAGGCCTGCAGTGCATGGGATCTTAAGGTCCCTAGCACGCTAGTACTCAATGTCTGCAGTGTACCAGACCTCATGGTGAGTGGCGCAAGGGGCTTTCCTTCAGGGGCTAGGACAGGAGCAGGCACAATTAGTCACTGTTTGGGAACAGCGCCCCGCTGCCGGTCCTGTGGTAACAATCTAGCCAGGGTAGCTCCTGGGCCTCTTGATGAGAAAGGACAGGCCCGCTGAGCCAGAAGAGAAATTTCATCAGGGGCTTTTCTTGGGCCTTCAGGGCCACCCTGTCCCTAAGTTGATTTTCCCACAAATGGAGCCTTTGGAAAACACTTTGGCAAGTGGCACAAGGTCAGGCTACACTTTGGTGAGAGCTCCATTGGGTGTGACAATTTAGCCTGTCTAGACCATACTCCTGAAAGTAGGAGTGCCAGATAAGATACATGATGTCCTATAAAATCTGAATTGCCAATAAAGAATATTTTAGTGTAAGTATCTCCCAGGCAATAACTGGGACATACTTAAACTAAGAAAAAATTGTTTATTTGAAATTCAAATGTAACTGAGTGTCCTGAGTTTTTGATGTGCTAAATTTGGCAACATTACTTGTGTGAGTGGCTATTTGGGTCTGAAAGAATTGTTTGCCAGTCTGGACCAGGTTCAAAAGGTGAAGTGTAATCTACCAAAGCTGAGTCTGAGGGGCAAGGGTTGAGGATTATGCAGCCTTAAAGAGAAATTCCTGATAGGGCCGGAGTGGGAGGAAAGACGAAGGAGAGGGGAAACATACCTAAGGGGATGAGCTAAGGTAGTAGCTAGTAAGCTGGGTTGTTGGGAGCACCCTGGAATCTTTTTTTATTTTAGAGGGAGTCTTGCTCTGTTGCCCAGGCTGGAGTGTACTGGCGCCATCTCAGCTCACTGCAACCTCCGCCTCCTGGGTTCAAGTGATTCTCCTGCCTCAGCCTCCTGAGTAGCTGGGATTACAGGTGCCTGCCACCATGCCCAGTTAATTTTTGTATTTTAGTAGAGATGGGGTTTCACCATGTTGGCCAGGCTGGTCTCGAACTCCTGACCTCAAGTGATCCACTCACCTAGGCCTCCCAATGTGCTGGGATTACAGGCGTGAGCCACCGTGCCCGGCCCACCGTGGAATCTTTATAATAACATATCTTTATAGTTTAAAGGGGAAGAGTGCAGAGAAGGAGCATAAATGCTTTGCCCAAGTCTACCAGCTGATGGCATTTGTCCTGGGAAGAAAGGGAGGGGAGCGTTTCTGGGCGAGAAGGGGAGCTGGGTGAACTCTAGGCCCTCACTGAGGAGGGGCAGTGGAGTTGGGAGGGAGTCGATCTCTCTGTCCCTCCAACCCCCTCAGGCCTAGGGAATTGGGGTCACTTCCCTCAGGCTTCCTGGCCTCACATGCCTGGCTTGGTTTGGAGCTGTCGTTGCCCCTGAGGGCTCAGTCACGCAGAAAGGGTCAATAAACTATGTATCTCTAGCCAAAGAAGAAAGACAATAAAACCACCCTCAGGGTCAGAGGTCGCCTAGTCACTGATTGAGATATTCACAACTCTTTTTCCTCTCTTCTCATCCCCTCTTTCTCCTGAGGATCCTCCTCCCTTGGCTACTTTTTCCCTTTCTCCAAAGCCAAAAGTATCCCCCAAAATAACTGAAGTGTGGGGCTGGGGAAAAAAAAATCAAGTCATATGCAAAATGAAGCTGGAAATCTAGGAGGGTGATGGTGGATAAAATCTACCGGTCAAGAATACCTAGCCTCTGCTGACACTACAGTCCAACCCCTAGTCCAGGGGTCAGCAAACTTTTTCTGTAAAGGGCCAGATATAAAATATTTTAGGGTTTTCAAACCACATTCAGTATCTGTAGCATAATTCCCCCCCCACCCTTTTTTGTCTTTCTTTTTCTACATCTGCTCTCTAACCCTTTAAAAATGTTTTAAAAATAAAATAAAATAAAACCATTCTTGGCTCCTGGGGCCATACAAATACAACAGGCTATGGGCCAGATTTGGCCTCCAGTTTGCAGACCATAGTCTGCCATTCACGTCCAAACCAGCAGTTAGTCTAATTCACCCCCACTCTATCTTGTTGGTGGGGAAAGAAAAAAGGGAGGAAAGGGAGGCCCTATGCTTTGTTTTAATGTCAAAGCCCTTTCCTCCCACCCCCTCACTAGGAAAGAACTAGATGAATAACCACAAACCAAGTGCAAATTGCAACAGGCAATTTGATTTTACAAAATGCAATTCCTAAACTACACAAAGTTCCTTGGGAGTGAAGACAGCATTTTTCCTAGGGATCAGGAATTCTCCCTCTCAGCTTGGGCAAAAGAAAGGCGGCCTCTGCCCCTCAGCGAGGAAGGCAGAAAGAAGATGAAATGGTGGAATAGGCCTGGACTAAGGAAATGTAACTTGGAGACAAATGGTTGCTGGGGGCTCCAGATCTAGGCACTAAGGATGAGAGTTGCTGCCAGAAGCCATAATGTGGCCCAGAGATATCTTTCCTATCACGTTGGCAGGATTCTTTCTCAAAGCAAAGAAATGAATGAACAAATATCTCAGAATAGTCTAAGGCTTCTCTCCACTTGCCTTGAAGCTAATTTACATTTTAGAACTAGTACAGCATTTAGCAGCTACAAGGAACTTGGGGTCCTGGGTAAATGTGTGCTCCAAAATGTCAGACAAACTTGGCTCTCCAAATTGATTCTCCTTCCCCCATCTCTTCAGGTGTCTGGGGAAGGACCTGTAAACATAAATCAAATGTGTCATTGTGTATCTCAGCCTCTGCCTGCATCCCCCTCTCCTCTTGCCTGGGCACTCCCCACCTACAAGGTGTTCTGATCTAGAAGGAAGGAAGAAGTTCTCTTTCAATGTGTCTTGCTCTCCTGGCACCTGGAGCCACTGCTAGTGCAGCTGGGGGCTAACACCTGGTCACCCCCAGAGCGGTAAAGGTATTCCATGGCAGCAGGACCTAGCAGGCCACAGCTCATCATAAGCCTTTCACTCAGATTTGCCTGAGGACCACAGCCTACCACCTAGGTGGGGCGGTTCACTGCATTTTCCATATTTCAGGGACTCCCTTTATAATTCCAAACTGGATTCTGATACTTCTAGTTCAACTCCCTGCCTGCCTCCTTCAAGTTCAGCCCTATTTACTTCAGCCTATGTCTCTGAAGTTCAAGTATATACATATCTGTCTGCACAGCCCTGATTGACAAGTACAATGAAAATGTCTCATTCCTGTCTGGTTTGCATTTCATTACCTTGGGCAACAATATGCCTTGTATTTCAGAGGACAAAGGCAAAAAAAAAAGGGGGGGGCTAATTAACAATATCTATTTGTTTATTCTCGATTGAATTTTAAAGGTATTTAGGGCTTATAAAATATGTGTCAAATGATAGGACCATAGTGAAAATTCTGTTGTGGCCAATAAAATCTGGAACTGTGTGATTTTATGCTCGCCAACCTGCAGACACACTCGGTTGGCAAGTGTGTCAGCAGGTCCTGGAGATCGATAGTTCAGCTTGGCCCCTGATGCCAATTAAGTGCTTTATCTTAGCATAAAAATAAAGAGAAGTTAAAAATGCATTCTTTTCCCAGCTTTCTTCCCCCTTCATTTTTTATTGCCACTTGCAGTTTTTCTTTTAAAAAGATCTGGGACTCTGAAGAGAGGGTGGGGATTTATGTAAAGAAAGTGTCATTTACCAGGAAAAAAGGCGAATAATGGTGAGTTTCAAGGACACGTTGCAATGAGAAACACTTTGTGCTCCACTAGGGAGAGACAGTGGCACCAAATTCAGGGTCTTGGAATAATTCCCTTCCTGGATTCAAAGATTCATTTATTGAAATAAATCAGGAAGCCTTGGCAGAACGGAAATCCGCTTGCTGGGTTTAAAGGGTCTTTAAAATGTTGCGAGTGTTAGATTGCAAGTCTTTTCTAAATACAAAACAGAAGAAAAGACCACAGCGTTTCCCTTGAACTTAAAGAAAATTACTAGGTCACCGAATCAGGATAATTTCATGTCCACCACATAAAATGTGTTTAGAAAGAATGTGCTGTATATGTTCTGCTTTTTTGGAGGCTCGACGGAAGAGAAAAGGGCTGTGGAGTTGGGCTCTGGGTTGTACGAAGAACCCGGTCCTACCCTACTGCCCCTCAGGACGTTCTGTTTCCCTACTGCTTCTTCAAGATGGATTCTAAAAATCGGGCTCAAAATCTTTGCTGGTTTAGAAGTGATCAGTTTTTCTGATTTTATTTACTGCTTTAGATTTGGGCATAAAAATAAATCTTTTTCCTATTTATCGTTTGAACTCAGTGTGAGGGAAAGGATCCCATTATATTTCCTATCCATACAAACATGTGGATATTTAGACCCGACCACATACAACTGGGGGACACATAAAAGAGATTTATTGGTTAATTTACGTTGCCTACTACACATGTAAACCCTAGTAAGCCAAAGCTGCTGAGGGAGCCTCAGCTATAGAACCACGACCCCTGGGTTCGAGTTGTCATCCCTGACTAGAGCTGTGACTCCTGTCTCCACCTGAAAAACGAAAACACGAGAGTTGTCTCCATCCCCTCACCTCTGCCTGTGTGTAGGAAAAACTTTTCTCCTCTTAGCTTTCCCTCTTCCGCCACCACTCTGTTCTCAGACTCAGCTCCCCAAAGCGCCCTGTTCCCCGAAGTTGTTCCCAGAGTCTCCCCTTGAAAATCAAGTTTGGGGAGGAGAGAAGCTCTAAGTCATAAGAAAAACTTCGCGATGTTTCCCCGCCAACAGCAGTGATTTGCTTTGTTGGGGGTGGGGACTTTGTTTTCATGTGGAGTAACTAGCTTTATCTGGAGGGATTTTGCTTTCTACCCTCTTTTAAGGGTCAGGGGTCCCCCTCCCCAAATAAGGAAACTCCCACTCAAACCAACTGAAACCGAATTAGAAATGGCCTGCCTCTGACCTGCTGTTCACAAAGCCCCCAGCCTCGTCCTTTTGCGCGCATCTGGGACCCCTGCGTCCCACAGAGCAACGACACCCCCTCAGAACCGCACTCTCAGGATGGGCCCGGCTGTCCCGTGAAGGGCTCCATTGCCCGGGATTTTGGCCTGGCTCAGTCGCCTCAGGTCTGCCCCCTTAACAAGCATCCACCCCCCGGCCCCCACCTCCCCACTTCTCGGTTGATGATCTAATTGAATTATGCCTTTTTGTTCCAGGGAATACAGAGCACGTGCTGGAGGCAATTAATTATCGGAATGTGGCCGTATCAAAACGGACACTGGGCACCGGGTAGGTCAGCGGCGGCAACTTCCCCCTGCCTTGAGATCGAGACCCCTTCCCAAATAGGGGCATGATGAGCTCCCTTGGCTGCCCCCCTTCTGAGCCCTTCACCCAGTTGCAATCGCGCCAGGCCCTCGATTCTCGGGGTACCTGGTGGGACTCCCCGGAAACTCTCGCATCAGCGCTGGCCCGGCCAGAGCTCGACAGCCGCCCCTTCCCGGTCCCCTAGTCTCGAGAACCGCTGTCCGCGGGACCAGCTCAGTGAGGAAATCCAAACTTTTTCAAAGCAACTACTTGGCCAAGGGCGGTTGGGGTTGGTGGGAGGTGAACAGAGGTAGAGGGAAGAGAGGAAATAAAGGAGAAAGTGAAAAGAAAGGGGGGGGGGGGAAGAAAGGCAATCCTCCTTTTTTGTAAACCTGACTCCAGGGGATTCATTTGCATGATTTAAGCATATTTGTTCTCTGAACACACCAGCGCCCCCCTACCCCCCAAAGAAACCCTCTGCTGAGAGGCACTGAAACCATTCTTGGAGAGCCTATGTTCGGCAGACGCAATAATTTAAGTCAGCAGTGAACTCACCTTCCAACCTGGGGAGAGAGCTCTGGATGTGGAGAGAGAATTGGGGCGAGTTTGATGGGAGGGGGTGAATACGGTAAGATGTGCTACCGGTAGGGTTTTCTCCCAGCGAACTGGCTAAGAAAGAAGGTGAAGTGTTGGCTGGGCCAGGCAGATTGGGGAGCAGGAAGTGAAAGGCTGCAGTTATAAAGCGCTGCTTGAGGCGGTCTCTCCTGGCGCCTCTGAACTTGATCAGATGTTCTGTTTCCTACAGAGAGATGGTGGCCAGGCTGTGAGGCTGCCTCAAGGCGCAGACTTTGGGGCTTGGTCCGGTTAGGGATGTGACAATCACAGCCATCTTTCTCTCTGCCTTTTCTTTCCACTCTCACTCTCCTGCATTCTTTGCAAATGCCTTGCAGGACACAAAAATGAGTGAATTTATAGCCTTGCCCGAACCTGGTCATTATGTCTAGAAAGACCTCGCAACAGACAGAAGGCGAGGGGACTTTCACACACACCCCTGGAAGTAAATCCTTAAGGGGTAAGCAGTCCCTGAGGTCACTACATGCTTTACCTTCTCCGGGTAGGAGTAGAAGAGAGTAAAGCCTTGGCTGTTCAGAGGAAAGAAAATTCCATGTCACAGTCCCCATTCAGCATCAGCACCCCCCAACACGACTTTTGCATTTGAAAATGTTGAGAATTCAAAGCTGATTAGCCTAGTGATTTGGAAACCACCCTGATACTGTGTGTGTCTAGTGTGTTTATTATGTGTTTAGTGTGTTGTATGCATGTTTTGCGTACACGGGCTAAAAGTGTTCTTTGCATGTTTTGTATTTGTGGGTATGTTTGCTGTTATGTGTGTTTGCTCTATTGTGTTTAGTTGTGTGCCTGTGTTTACTGTGTTGTGCGTAGTTTATGTTACTGTGTTGTATGTGCTTACTTTGTTGTGTTGTGTGCGTATTTCATGTGTTGTGTTTGTTTCCTGTGGTGCGCTTGTGTTTACTGTGTTGTGTGCTTGTTTCCTACTGTGCGCTTGTGTTTACTGCGTTGTATATGTTTGCTGTGTCGTGCCCAGTGTGTAATTCGGGAAGTGGGCAGCGGCGAGTACAGCCGCTGCTCACAAACTAAAGGTTCAACGCTTAGCGCAGACGGAAGTAACCGAGATCAGCTCTAATTGTAATCGTTTCTTCTCCTTTGGGTCTCGGACAGCTGCCGACAGGTTGGGGGCACAAACGGCGAACTATCCTGGCCTGGGTCCCGGCCTTGAGGCCATCAGAACTCGCAGTGATTGGGGGTGGACGCAGCGGCTGGACCGGGAACGCGAAACTGCTGCGCTCTCCCCAGGATCTGCGCCCTGCAGCTACAGAGGGGACATGTTCTCAAGGTGGTGAAGCAGCAGGGGCCCAAGCGGGACTGGACGTTGAGCGCCGCGTCTCCTCCGTCGGCGCAGCAGTGGGACCGATCCTCGCGGGGCAAAGAGTTTCTTTGGCCAAAGCGGGTAAAGAGCGCGCGAGGGGTGGGGGAAGGCCCATGAGAGGCCCGGCGGCGTCCCGCCGTTTGCCGGCTGGAGCCTGGCCCCAGTTCCCCGCAGCCACTCAAGCCGGGTGGAGCCCACTCGCGGCCGCCCGGCAGCCGCCGCCTCACCTGCCAGGCACCCGGCGGCTGCCCAATCAGCGGGGGTCGCTCGGCCGCGGCTGCCATGTTCTCCGCTCCGCGCTGCCAATCAGCCTCGTGGCGGCCAATGAGAGGTCCGGCCGGAGGTCAGGTGACCGCGGGCCAGATGGCTCCCCATTGGCGCGCGCCTCACGGCCTCCCGCTCGGTTTATGTGCTAGGAGTGAGTGATTGACTTTATCAGTCCAAGGACATTACTCTGGAGGCGAAGAGGCTGGGACTCGCGCGGCGAGCGGCAAGCGGCGAGTAACGAGCCTGCCTACTGCCCGCTGCCCGCCTGCCGGCCACTAGCCGGCTCCGCCACTTGGCGCAGCCCAGCCCGGAGGCCGGTACCCAGGGAGCCTCCTGGCCCCGCGGTTCTCTGCACTCGGGGAGAGGAGGGGTGCCCGGGACAGGATTGGCAAACTCCGCCCTCCACTTACTATTTTGCTTATTTTTCTTTGTGCGCGCCTGTTAGTTTGTTAAACCAGATCTAGTCCCAGAGTCTTTTCTCCTCCCTTCTCCTCCCTCCTCCTCCCCCCGCCAACACCCCCTCCCTGCTCTTTCTTCCCCTCCTCCCTCCTATCCCTCTGCAGGAGACTCTTGCAGTGACGGAAAGTTGCAGCCCCTGGTAGCGCCTTGGGGGTCTCCCCGCAGTGTCCAACCGCCGCCACCCCTTTCCGACTACGGCACTTCGGAGATCTCCTCCTTCGCCGGTACCCTCTCTCACTTCGGCCGGATCGCCTGTGCCCAGAACGTCCCATCCATGACGATGCTCCTGGACGGAGGCCCGCAGTTCCCTGGGCTGGGAGTGGGCAGCTTCGGCGCGCCGCGCCACCACGAGATGCCCAACCGAGAGCCGGCAGGCATGGGGCTGAATCCCTTCGGGGACTCAACCCACGCTGCCGCCGCCGCCGCCGCCGCCGCTGCCTTCAAGCTGAGCCCTGCCGCGGCGCACGATCTGTCTTCAGGCCAGAGCTCGGCTTTCACGCCGCAGGGTTCGGGCTACGCCAACGCCCTGGGCCACCATCACCACCACCATCACCATCATCACCACGCCAGCCAGGTGCCCAGCTACGGTGGCGCTGCCTCTGCCGCCTTCAACTCAACGCGCGACTTTCTGTTCCGCCAGCGCAGCTCCGGGCTCAGTGAGGCGGCCTCGGGTGGCGGGCAGCACGGGCTCTTCGCCGGCTCGGCGAGCAGCCTGCATGCTCCAGCTGGCATCCCCGAGCCCCCTAGCTACTTGCTCTTTCCCGGGCTGCATGAGCAGGGCGCTGGGCACCCGTCGCCCACAGGGCACGTGGACAACAACCAGGTCCACTTGGGGCTGCGTGGGGAGCTGTTCGGCCGTGCTGACCCATACCGCCCAGTGGCCAGCCCGCGCACGGACCCCTACGCGGCCGGCGCGCAGTTTCCTAACTACAGCCCCATGAACATGAACATGGGCGTGAACGTGGCGGCCCACCACGGGCCCGGCGCCTTCTTCCGTTATATGCGGCAGCCCATCAAGCAGGAGCTGTCGTGCAAGTGGATCGACGAGGCTCAGCTGAGCCGGCCCAAGAAGAGCTGCGACCGGACCTTCAGCACCATGCATGAGCTGGTGACACATGTCACCATGGAGCATGTGGGGGGCCCGGAGCAGAACAACCACGTCTGCTACTGGGAGGAGTGCCCCCGGGAGGGCAAGTCTTTCAAGGCGAAGTACAAACTGGTCAACCACATCCGAGTGCACACGGGCGAGAAGCCCTTCCCATGCCCCTTCCCGGGCTGCGGGAAGATCTTTGCCCGTTCTGAGAACCTCAAGATCCACAAGAGGACCCACACAGGTAAGGGAAAAGAGCAGGCGGGCGTGGGTTCCACTGGCGATACCCCGTCACGCAGCGGACTTACAGCGCGAGGGAGAGAGGTGGCGGCCAGGGAAAGGGGCGACGCCCCGCAACGGCCGCTCGAAAAAGAAGCGCTGTCAATGACCATCCAACCCAGCCCTCCCCGTCCCGTGGCGCCTTTGCCGAGTTCTAACTTCCCGGGCAGACTGCTCTGCGGTCTCAGGAACTAATTGGGACCTTCTCGCGCCCAGGAACAAACTGGCGCCGCCTCTTTTTGTCTCCCTTTCTGGGTTACCGTGAAGGGACTCCAAATGTGTTGAGAGCATATTGCTTACAAGCGACTTAGCTCTCGGCACACATTCGTGGAAGGCAACCATAGAAATGCTAATGAAAACTAACTTTCGGTTACTTCCGCTTTTTTTTACACTTGATTGGCACATCTCCTAATTAAATGACTGATACTTTTGTCAAACTATTTTTATTTGGAGTTCCAGGTTCAATTCAGTCCTCCGGGAGGAAAGCTAAAGCAGTTTCGTGGGTTGTTCAGAACATCTTGTAAAACTGTCTGGAGCCCCCTGGATGGATGGATGGATGGATGGATGGATGGATGGATGGATGGATCGATCTATCTGTCTGTCTGTCTATCTACCTATCTATCTATCTATCTATCTATCTATCTATCTATCTATCTATCTAATTTTTTTCCTCAAACATTAACTACGACTACCCAGGCTTTTTAATATCGGGCTTAGCCAAACCGCTGCATTTGAAAGAGGCAAATTAAAAGATACAAAGAGGCTGAACGGGATTGTCCTGTCTGGGGCCCATTGTCCCGCCGGGCTCGGTGACATCGCCGAGGTGGTGGCAGAACGTGGCCGCGCATTGGGAGCCCTGGGTCGGGTAGGGTGGAAACACAACTTAGGGGAAACTTCGGAGGAGCCAAGGGCTTTCCCTCCTTGCAAGAACAAAGACATGGTCAGGTTTTGGGCCGGCCCTGCCCCACCCCCGCCCCGACCACCACTCCCAAACCCAGCGGGCTCAACCTACGCTCTTCATTTCTCTCCAGGGAAAACAGAGGCAGCAGCAGCCCCCAGTCCGCGCTCCCTTTCCGGGAAGACCGCCGGGAGCTCAGTTTCCGGCTGCTTGCCTCTGGGAAACTCCGGCGCTGACCGTATTTTACCCCCCTTGGGTTTTTGCCTTTTGCAGGTGAGAAACCTTTCAAATGTGAATTTGAAGGCTGTGACAGACGCTTTGCCAACAGCAGCGACCGTAAGAAGCACATGCATGTGCATACCTCGGACAAGCCCTATATCTGCAAAGTGTGCGACAAGTCCTACACGCACCCGAGCTCCCTGCGCAAACACATGAAGGTAATTACCTCTTTATTAGCGGTCGGCGGTTTGTAAACACTCGGCCCGACGCCGGGCCGCGGAACGGAAGCGCCCGCGCTGCCAACCCTCTGTCCTCCACGTTAAATCCGATTTGCTCCAGCAGTGACACCTTGAACCCATTTTGGGGACCGGGCGGGGGTGGGGGTGGGGTGGGGGTGGGGGGTGGGCGGGAGTGAGCAAAGTTGGGAGGGGGAGGAAGCGGAGGGAACAATCGGTTGTTTACTGGAAAGCTCTAGCCGAGCTCGCCTGGGCTTGCGGGGCTGCAGTGGCCGCCTCTTCCCGACTCAGCCCGCGGTGGGAACCGAGAGTAGCCGCGCCGAACCCGAGGGTGGGTGGTTCATTCGCTCTTTGGCTTCGGATAAAACAATAGGGCCGAGGAGCGCAATCTGATTCCCACACATTTGTCTGCGACTTCGCAGCGCTCAGGGCCCCTGTGCCACCTTCTCTGTACCTGCTTTCCCAAGCCGAAACGGGCTTGGTGAAACCTGGGCCCGGAGTTAGTATTTTATAGGACCTCACAGTGTAAACTGCTTACCTCACTCCATCCGCGGAGAAAGCATTTTTGAAGTGGCATGACCAAAACGGAATGCTTTATTCCTTTTCCATACCAGTCTTAGGAGCAAAACTGGTTTTTGGCGAACATCTCCGGGTTTTCTAGACATCGGTAATATGGATTTTTTTTTTTAAAGCAGCATTTTTCTTTTAAGTGGGTCACTGGGCGGTCTTGTTGTTACAGTGCTCGAATTCTCTTGTTTTTGCTTGCACATTGCCAGTTGGAATTATATTCATTATAATATATACATGTTAATTTTAGGTTCATGAATCTCAAGGGTCAGATTCCTCCCCTGCTGCCAGTTCAGGCTATGAATCTTCCACTCCACCCGCTATAGCTTCTGCAAACAGTAAAGATACCACTAAAACCCCTTCTGCAGTTCACACTAGCACCAGCCACAACCCTGGACTTCCTCCTAATTTTAACGAATGGTACGTCTGAGGACAAACACAAACCCTGTTAACTATAGAATGGACCAAATGCATTTTTAAAAGAAAACTGAGACCAATCAGATGGAAATGGAGTTTTAAGGCAAGAGGCCATATATAGGGCTACATCTTGTTAATTGCAATTGTCCAGGAAGGTTTTGGGCACGATCCAAAAGTAGCCATGCCCTTTTCTCAGGATAGAAAATGTTTTGGCATTTGAAGCATTTTTTACAAAATCTTTACACTACTTTTTCTTCCCCTTCCTCTTGCTCTCTGCACACCCCATTCTTAAACTCCTGCAATTCATTTTAACACTTGTCCTGTTTCTTGAGAGGAAGTTATAGAAGGCTTGTTGGTGGTGGTGATGTTAAACTGATGGAAATTCTTTTTCGCCTTAGTGGTGATTGTTTAAACTCTCACAGTCTTAAACCGTGCCAAAGTCCTGTTATGTCTTGAACTTTTCCTCAAATCATTACACTTGTGAATGTATTTTTGTCTAATAGGGTCGAAACTGTTGTTCAGTATTTTTTCAGGCTGAGGATGTGATGTTACTCTACACAGATTGTGACGTTTAGTATACAGTTGCCTTTTGTAATAACTTTTTTTTTGTAAATACATATCCATTGATGCCATATTTATCGTTTGTAATTTAATTATTGCTACAAGTGCCGGGAACTGAACAATATTTATGGATAAATGTTTTCTAACAAATTCTGTACAGCTTTTGATTATAACTGCTTTAGCATTAAAAATTTATTGTTTTGAAAGAAGAACACAATTTACAATTTTGGAACCACTGACTCCTTTCTCTTGTTTTGTAACAGCCTTCTTCTACAAAGAGGAGATGTGAGCAAATTAAATCTTGTTTGTTGGTATTTATAACTCACTCAGATCCCTTTTTTAATTGTTAAATTATTTTTCTATTACAGTATAAATTCCTTACAGTGTCAGTTTCCATCTGGGAAGACTCTCCTTTCTTTATCTCTATCTCAGATGGTTGTTTAACTGCGAGTTTAAATGTGTTTGTCCTGGATTTTCGGCATGCAAATCAAATATTACTGATCAATTCAGTTAGTGGCCATGACATCTCAATCTTGTACTTCAAAGACTGAGAAGCTGGATTTAATCATCCCTGCCCTACATATATAAACATAAGGTAACCTACTGAATTTTATGTCCCTTAGTTCTTTATTACCTTACATAAAAATGAAAATTGCGGCAGGATGCATGTCTGTCTGTTCTATCTAGAGATCACCCATATACCTTTATATGTTTGTATCTATGACTTATCTAATCTGCCTATCAATCTATCTAGTAGCTATCTATATATTTTCAAAAGATAGCTTATGTCTGAAACAGTGGTGATGAGTAAGGCCAGTTGAGCATTGCTTACTTATGGTTAAAGTGCTTCTTAAAAGAACCATAGTCCATTTACAATTTTGGAAGGCAAAGGCTGATTTGTTTGCTGTATATAGTTCAATTCATAATTATCCATAACATTTATATAGCGGTGTAATAACCAGCAGTTCTGAAATGATGCTATGGGAAAAAAATTGCAAAATATGTATTTTTAAAGTTCATGATTTGTAGGCAAACATGTTAAGAGCATTGTTTCCATTAAAATCAATAACAATGAAAAACGGTTGTTTGCTTTGTGATAAAATGTTAACAATCCATTTAATCTTCAGTGAAGCAACTCGTTTGGACAAAAAGTTCTTTTACAATGGTTATATGGAAAAGAAATTGATTGCTATTTTGGGGGGCTGGAGTGGGTAGAGTATTGAGACCTTTTTTATTAGGGTGCTGTTTGTTATTGAGAGCCCAATCTCTGCATGAATAACAGAAAGGTGGACATAAATTGTAAAGTATTTAGAAATGTATTGAATAGGCTTAAGTACCTCCTTTAAGGGGCAATGCTCTAGGTTTTTGGTGGCAGTCAATTTGGTATTATATATGATCATTTTCAATTCTAGAATTTTGTTTATTGTTCTTTTTGAAGAAATAAAGTCTTGGCACATCTTATTTATGTTATAACATTTTTGTATTTGGTGCCTGATTTTTTTTCATGTTCAAATAAATCAATCTAAAATTGAAATGCTTACAGAACTTCTGATGATTAAAAGAAACTTTGATTCTGTGAATGCAGTTGAAGCAATCTATTTAAGTTATCTACTGATCTTTGTCAACAGACAATTAATTATTGACAGTTTCTAATTGCAAATTGCTTTGGAGGCTATTTTTTGTTAGTGGAGAATAATGGGGTCTTTTGCATTTTCTTCCACCAATATCCAAGCCTGAATGCTACGAACAGAGATTGGGATGACTACACATGTGATGAGCAGGTAACCTGGTCAGTCTATCACTCCCAACCCAGACATTCCGATCTTGACCTTGACATTGAGGGTGCTGGACCAGATTCCTATTTCAGGCTTTTTCCTTCACCTCAAACCAGAGACCATTTTAAATGCTCAGCAAGTTCTCAGAAAGTATATATTCATAAGACTGGCTCTAAGTGTGTTCCATTGTGAAATCTAAATAGTGTATTTTTCTTCTGAACTGTACAATGAACTTCCATAATTTACCACTTTCTCCATGAGTTCCCTGCCCCACCCTCAATCTAACCTAACTTTACATGGAAGTAGAGCCATGGGTACAGGATTCAACCAAAAACCTGCCTCCCTTTCAATTAAATGTATTAAATATCTCCTCAGGAGACAAAGAGCAGTTTGATCTTTTCTTAGTTACCTGAAATTATTCTACCATAAAATTTTACAGGAAAGTACTTGAGGGTCCTAAGAGGGGAAGATATCAATTAAATGAAAAACAATTATGATAACCAATATTAGGAGAATATAAAAGTTTTGCCCCTGTACATGATTACCTCTAATTTGGGTGTAGCATCGTATTTCTCAAAATCATGTCCTCCACCCTTGTCATTTGTGGTAAAGAAAACTCCTTATTTTGATAGAAAGCTTTTCACAGATTTCCCCCCTATAATCTGGCTCTGGGAGTGCACATTTACATTCTTGAATATTCAGTAAACAACCTTAGAGAGTAAGTACCCCCCCACACACAAAAAAAAAAAAAACAAAATCATAAATGCTCAAGCCCGAGGCATGGGCCAGGCTCTTAGTAATCAACTTGTTACTTTCCCTCTTGCACCTTGTAAGATCTTTGTTCAAAGTCCCTTTTTCAAAATGAGTGATTTTTGCATAAGATTCCCACTGTTAGGCAAAGGGAGGTGGCTATTTCCACGCAAGACAGAAGTTTGGCCTTCATCCAGCTTTGGAAGGTTAAAGATCAGGACAGGGTCCACGCTAAGCAGGCCGGTCGATCTAAATTACTAAAGTTGGACACGAGTGAGCAGAGACCTCCGCTCACAAAGCATCCCAGGAAAGTTGGAGTGTTCAGGACTTCCTCGCTCCTCCCCCTTCTCCCTTCTCCCGGCCTGATGTCTCTGCCTCTTCGCCCTGGCTCTCTCTCCCCCTTCTTAAAAAAACTCCCTAAAACAGAGGAGCAAAGTCGAAGGGCCTCTTAACATGTAAGTTTGTGGAAGAACCGCCAGCAGCGTGCCCATCGCCTGAAGAGAGAGGTTATCCTGGCACCTAGACTGGTTTCCTCTCACAGGTTTCTGTCCCTCGAGTCCCAAGCCTCCAGTGAATCCTTGGCCGGGGCCGGGGCCGGGGCCGGGGCGGAGGCGGCGAGGCCAGGCGTTTCGGAAGTCGGGGCTCCAGCTCAGCTGTCCTCGGGCCCCTCGTCGGGGCTCCCGGGGTCCCTGTCCACACACCAAGTTCTTGCAAGTCTCTGTCGAGGCTCGGGCGGGGGGGAACGGACCTCATTTCCTAGGGTCAATTCTCTCGCGGTCTCTGCCCGCTGACCCTTTGACCTCCACCTACAGGGCCCTTGGCGGCCGTAAGCCGGCGGTCGCCCGGGCTCCGAGGACGCTTCGCGCCCCATCGCCTCCCGGCCTCATTAGGCCGGCGGGGCTGTAAAGCAGGAATCAGCCTCTGCCTAATCCGGACCTGGGGTCAATACGAGCCCAAACAATGGTGAGCTCCGAAGGCCACTGCCTAGCGCTGGCCGCAAACTTTGTGTTCAATTCAATTTTCTAAAGCGGTGGGGTTGGGGGCAGGGAAGTATTCGTCCACCCGAAGGCCGCTTGCGGCTCCCGGGGCTCATCAGCGAACGTCCTCTCTCGCTCGGCCCCTCCAGCCTCTTCGCAGCGCCTGGGATAGAGGGGGCGGCGAGGCCCGGGGACTGGTTGTCGGCCCGCGCGGGTGCCCAGGGGCCGGCGCAAAAGGGGCCGCCCCCGTGCCGGGAACAGACTTTGAAGTGGGTTTTTAGCGCGCACGTGTGAGAGCCGGGCCAGGGCCAGAGCGGGGACCCGCTGGGAGGAAAGAGGAGGCTCCGGCCCGGGCCCCAACCCCTCCCCCGCTTCCCCGTGGCTCCGGCCTTTTCAAGCCGCGGCCGGGGGCCCGTAGGCCTCCCACACCCACCCCCACTCCCGCGCCCTCCCCGCGCCGCGCGCAGGCGCACACCTCGCAGCCGTCGAGTCGGATTTTGCAGCGAGGGGGTTGGGGATAGAGTTGAAAGCGGCTTTGCAGTGCCGCGGCCTCGGTTGAGCTGGGAGGGAGGGGAGGAGAGGAGAGGGATGTGGGAAGGGGGGCTGGTTTTGGGGCGGCTCTCGAGTCGTGAACATGGCGGCCGGATGCGAACCCCCGCGGAGCGCAGCAAAGCGCAGCAAAGGCTGCAGAACTGTTGTGTAGTTTAAACTCCCTTGTTATTCCTCAGCTCTGGGCGCCTCGCGGGGGAATGTAGGTCGTGGCGGTTGAGCGCAAAATTGTTAAAAAAGCAGAAGCGAAGAAGTTCTTCCTGGGCATTCTCCTGGGAAGTTGGCGTGAGCTTTTTGGGTTTGGGGTTCCCATGGGACTTGGACAAAAAACCCGCCAGAGGCCTCCCTACCCACCTGGCCCGACTTAAAACGCCCCCTCCCGGAGCTCCCATAAGTAGTGGATGCCATTTCGATTTATCAGGCCCCGGTCGGGATTCCACAGAACCTTTGAGTCCGTAAAAATGCCCCAAGAGTGGACAGTATGTTCTCTTCCAGGACAGTGGCGAAGCCTATGAACGCGTAGGCACCATTTTCCAAGAAAATGCCCCGACTGTTAGACAAGTGTGCCATTGCGAGTTCGACCCCTACACGTTGCCCAGACTCCGTTTTCTGTATATCTCATTTAAACGTGAGCCTATGAAAATTGGCACTGTAGCTTTGGTGTGTGCCCTAACAGCTGGTGATGTTATGTTAAGGGGAAAAAAGGCCAGAATTCCGAAAACTTTAATTCAGCTTTTGCTTAACTGCCTTAATGCTGGCGTTGAAAGAACCCCTGGTGGCTCTGGGATCTCGAGCTCGTGTTTTCTCCGTAGAAAAATGCTTCGGATTCACCTTCAGATGTGTCTTTTGTGAGGAAAAAAAAAATGTAAGATTTTAAAAAGTGTAGTAATTGAACCTCAGCTCCTCTAGGAAAATAAGCGGCACGAACTCTTCCAGGTTGGGTCTTCGTGGAGACCAACGGCCAAATGGAAAAGTCAGCCCTCTTGGGGTTGTCCAGTGTCACGCATTTGGGCTCCTGAAGGTGTGGGGCAGTTCCCGTGGGCCACCTTGGGAAGGGCCCCAGGTGGGTGGGCAGGTCATTAGCAAGGCTGGCCCAGATCTGGGGGGAAATCTGCAAAACAGTGCCTTTATCTGCAGAGAACAATTGATGGGGTTGTCTTTCCTCCTTTTCAGTGCACAAAGAGGACGGCTTTGGAGCAAGAATTTGGAATATGCATTTAAGTTGTCGTGCTTTGCATTGGAAACCCATGGGCAATTAAAATAAGCATGCCCTGTAGTATCTTCTGTCCTTTTCTTATGTGTGATTCCTGCAAGTCAAAGGAGGCCGGAGCCTCTTCAGTAGTTTGGAAACTTGTTTTGAAATTGCCACCAAGCCGATTTTTTTTTTTTCCTGTGGGTGAAGTTTCCTTCCCCGGTTCACTCACTCCCCCATTCCCCACCCCCTCGCTGGAATAGAGTATTGACATCTTTGAGAGATCAAAGGAAGTAAATGGTGCTTGCTGTATACTCTATTTTTCCATTCTGTAGTGTGAACCCTGAGGTTTGAGCTTTTTTCTGGTTAAATCTCTTGGTACCAAAAGTGTGGAAGATAAAAAGTTCATTAACTTAAAAAAGCTTTAGCCAGTGGTTAGACAGGGGTTTGTCCCTTTAAGAGCTACAGAGCCCAGATCGTTTCTTAAATTGACTTTAAAGTCGAGCTAAGATGCATTGGTGGACTGTTTCCCCTGGATACCTGCGGTGTTCTTTGGGTCATTTGATATGGTAAAACTGGTTGATTTTCATAGGAGTTATGTGAGTGGAATTTCTGCAAAACCGGGCAAGTGATAAATTGGTAGAGCTCTTATATTTGTTTGGATGACGACTCCAAAGGGCACTGCTTTTTTACCGAGGTTTGGTTCTGTCATAACCATTGAAATTTACAGCTTGGAAAACACTAAGTTTGCTGGAAGCATTTAAACCGGGGAATGTTCAGAGCACTTGGACTAATGGTAACTTTTAACAGAGGGACATACATCCTTTGAATATTAGAGAAACTTTTTTCAAAAAGTCTGTTGAAACTGAAGAAAATCTCTTTCATTAACATTTAACAAACCAAGCAGTTTTGTATATTTTTAATCTGATGACAGTTCAACCTATTTACACATCTGATGAATGGAGAGAAATGTAAGCTTTATAGTAACAATGGCTTTCACCGGATGGCAAATTTATAATATTTGATCTCTAATAGGGTGTGTGTCTTGTGTCATATGTTTTATTAAAATACAACCTGCGTCAAGACCATTTGAATTTGAGGTGTTAAAAATAAAACATTCCATCGTGTTTTATTATAAACCAGAGTTTAAAACAACATATTCATGTAACATTTTATGACATTTTTTTCTAAGAGGAAATGTGGCCTGTTTTGACCTATCTGCAGTTCACTTTTTGTTTTTTTGCCAGTGTTGTCCTGCTTGGTATCCGGGACAGTCTCTAATTCCTGACGAAGAACTTGATACTGACGTTGGTATGCAGCAGCCAGCCCTCCATAACACTACCTATCCTAAATGCAGGGTTAATGCCGAACCTACTGTGCAAGAAATGATTTACTGATGAGGTTTCAAAGAAAACCACATCAATTTGGATGTCTGTTACCTTGAAGTGATCATTTTAAGAGTAGTAGCTTCTTCCCTAGGTATAAAAAGACTATTTTCTTCTTTTGGTGTATTTCATCCTGTGTTGAGCAATCATTTGTGAAATGAAAAAGCAAAATAACTCCCCCCAATTTAGGATTTATAAATGGGAAGATGGAGGTGAAGACTGGCCTAATTCATAACCCAGTATGCATTATCTCATGCATTGTGTTGACCTTGGTGAAAATCTTTTTCAAATACCACCATTCTATATGTAGAACTAAAGTGTTTAAAACTAGAAACATGAATTGTTGTTTTGTTAATTTCATGTTTGTGCTCGAAAGCAATACCCAGGATCCCTTCAATTTTTGTTTGACTTAAATAAAACCATTTAAATTATTTTTGTGATTATTGTTTTATTAAAATGACAGTAGCCCCTAAGTAACTTTGATTAACCTGTTGACTTGGGACAATTTATATTCAATTCACATTTTTCACGATATAGCTGGGCTTTCACTAGGCAATAAATGGGAGTGGAGGGGAACCGGCCGAACAAACCCCAAACAACTGTTTTGAACTCACAGTGTTTTCCCAGAGGGGTTCAAGGCCAGGTGCTGGGAAGGCCAGGGGAAGAATTCAGAGTCAAGGATTGATTGGAGTGATTAGAAGAAATGAAAGGATGCAGGAGTTTGGAGGGAAAAAAGAGTATTTGAACACCAATATATGGGTGAGAAAGAGAGGGAAAGATAAAGCTGAAGATAACCTGAAAGGTGAAAAGAGTGCCTCTGTGGCATCCAGGGAGGAGACATTGCAACATTACATGTATATTATTCAGAAGCCCTGAAGTGGTTTTTGGGGCAGACAACTTGGCACAACCATTGATTAGAACACTTAGAGAATCATGGAATATAGGTGTTATTAAAACACAAGTTGTCATTAATTAACTGTAATGTTAGAGAAGATGAAGACACTACAGAAAAATTATTGGAACTCCAGATACTTGATTTCTCATTTTAAATTTAACATCTATAATCTAATGTAATCTGTGAATGACTGTCATTCTATTTATTTGGCGTGATTATGTGATGATGAAGTATTGTAAAATTGCAGCCTGATAGAGTATATTACTATTGGTTCTTTAGATCCAATTTTATTGAAATTTTTGGTAAGTAGACTGATGATAGTATAATTTTTTAGTAGTAGGAAACATGCTCATGTCCCTGTGATTCCAATTGTTCATTTACATCAAGAATAATAGAAAGGGCCAGGTCAAGGAAGCCTATGATTCTTTGACTCTCAGCTTTCTAACACCTGACATTTTTGTATGCCCCATAACAATGTTGGTAAAATTTTTGTGTTTTGTTTTGTTTTTAAGAACAAGAACTGTGTTCTTTCAGACAGGCAGTGGAGTATAATAATGGAATTGTTGAAAAAGCCCTAGGAAAGGTAAGCTACAGAGTTGTTCATGAGCCAGCTGCACTGTGATAATACCTCCTAGGGTTGTTCTGTGGACTAAACAAGAAAATGTCTCCTAAAGAGCCTGTCACGGAGTAGTCCCTGAACAAATGTTGTCTTCTTTTCCCCCTGCAGGTAGTTATTGTTTTGTTGCTTTTGGATAGTTTCCTATTTTTACTATCATAGAATATTTTACTAAAAATATATAGTGGTTTGTACTGCGTTGCAAATTTAATACAGTTTTCAGAAAGTGGATGGAGATTTGTGGCATGTAAGAAATACTGCATTTCATAAGCATAATCACTAGATCAGGCATGTGGGTTTATGAACATAGCTATGAATATTTAAACACATAAAATTAAAATGTTATTAAATGCCTGTTGTTCATTATCTTCCAATGAAAACACTTATTCTTAGATAAAAATAAGTTGTGTACTTAAAATCTGTAAACATGGTAATTTAATGGTTTGGTTTTAATTGAATAAAATTTTTACTTTAGTCAACAGCTTGATTCTTATATTAGAATTCAGTGACAGTTTTACAATGTGAAAGTTGATATTCACATATAACAAAAAGATTAAATCTATGTCTTAAATTATTCAGTTTCCCCCTACCAAATTTATGATCATATTATGTAGTTGTGACTATAGAGTAATGAGACCGATTTTCTTTGGAGCTTGGAAGCTAGCCCTGAATGCAGTTCCAAGTGAGGAGTCCTGAAATGTTTTGACCAATGTCTTCATCCTTCGAATAAATTTATGGACTCCATAGGTGATGGATTCACTTAAGATAACAACAACAACAACGAAACAGACAACAGCCACTAGTCTTACTACTTTACAGCCATACTTTTGGTTTTATTATGTTGTAAAGGTTACTCTGATTTTATATTATGTTAATAAACTGAGGCTTGACTGAAAGACAGCATAGAAATTCTCTACTACAGCATTATAGAATTTTGTTTTCAATTATGTCTATTTATACAGAAAAGTGAAACAAAACCACCAACACACAGCTCTTCCTGAGTGAGCTGTCTGAGTGGGAAGTGTTTCTTTCCTTCCCACTGATTTTGGGAACTTGGGGCTTCCCAGAGAAGCTGTACTGCTAAATAACATGGGCTGTTTTATAGAGGCCTGGGAGGCTTTTCTTCACTGGTTTATCAGCTTTGTCTAACTCTTTCTTCCTGATTCTTTCATATTTACCCTGCCCAATTAAACATGGAGGTCAGCCTTGTAAAATTTCTTTTGAGGCTAGATGTGGTGACTCACGCCTGTAATCCCAGCACTTTGGGAGGCCGAGGCGGGTGGATCATCTGAGGTCAGGAGTTCGAGACCAGCCTGGGCAACATGGTGAAACGCTGTCTCTACGAAAAATGCAAAAACTTAGCTGGGTGTGGTGGTGCATGCCTTTAATCCCAGCTATTCAGGAGGCTGAGGCAGGAGAATCGATTGAATCTGGGAGATGGAGCCAAGATCGCACCACTGCAGCCCAGCATAGCGACAGAGCGAGACTCTGTCAAAAAAAAAAAAAAAAGTCCTTTTTAAATTTTTATTCATTTATTTTTATTTTTTTTACTTTTTGAGATGGAGTTTTGCTCTTGTTCCCCAGGCTGGAGTGCAATGGGGCGATTTCGGCTCACTGCAACCTCTTCCTCCCGGGTTCAAGCAATTCTCCTGCTTCGGCCTCCCGAGTAGCTGGGATTACAGGCATGCGCCACCACGGCTGTCTAATTTTGTATTTTTAGTTGAGACAGGGTTTCTCCGTGTTGGTCAGGCTGGTCTTGAACTCCCGACCTCAGGTGATCTGCCTGCCTCAGCCTCCCAAAGTGCTGGGATTACAGGCACGAGCCACCACTCCCAGCCAAAAGTCCTTTAAAAAAAAAAAAAATCAGGTCATCAGAAACTTCACTGGTGAAATGAGCAAAATGATTGTGCTAACAATTCCCTCTGTAATGTCCCAGAGTCAACCATAGAAGGCTATTTGTGGTACAAATAAATCAGTGCATTTTAATATTTTGATATAAATCCAGTGCAAATGAATTGTTTACAAATGATTCACTAATGTTACCCAGCCAGAACTTACACAGAAAAACTACACTCATATCTTTCTTGTGAAGCACCAAGAGAGTGTAATTGGTTGGCCAGCTGATATTTCTTTGGAGACCTCACTATTCTTTACAAAAAATATTTAGCTACTCTGAGATGTGATGTCTTATTGGCCGTGGTGATAACCGAAAACAGAAGGTGTTTCATTAACTTTTGGCCAATGACATATTAAATGAAGATGCTCAGTTGAGCAACATCAGTGATTTCAATTGACTCATCAATCGCTAGTATCTAGCTGCCATCATGTTTCACTTTGCTAACAAGCTGATATCCCACATCTGATGCCAACAACTCAGGTCCTTCAAACAAATGACATGTTTGATAAAGAAGTCTTTTCAAAATCATTATGCACTTTAGCATTTGTCTTTTCTTCTAGCACAGCATCTGTGCATCTGTTCCATCAGGCGTCTATTCCTTGATCATTTCTGAGCCTTCCATGATTTTTGAGCCTGATTTGCTGGTATCTCAGGAATGAGAAATGAAGCTTCTTCCATTGAATATTATGTTATTGAACACTGAAACACAATCTTTATGTCCAAGGTTTTAGATTTAATCTTGTGGATGAGACTGCAGGGAAGCATTATCACAGGCTTTCTGATAAGACAATGTTGTGAAAGAAATTGAGTTGGGGAGGAGAACAAAGTCTTAATTTAGGAATAACATTAAGGACATAATTTTTTTTGTTTGGTTTTGGTATGGGTTCTTGAAACTTCACACCACTTTCAGCGTTGTAAAGCTTCTGAGTTTTAAGGCATCTCTGAAACATTGAAATGAAAAATCACATGGTCCAACTGGTAAAAATGGATGCAATTCATTCTTTAGTGAGCCCTGCTTAACTATATAATTTGCTCATATGCATTAAATTGAGGAAGTCTTCATCTCTAGTTTGCATATATCTGGATTGCACACATCTGGCTCCACTAGATTCGTTGTAATTGCATATTGACTGATAGTGTGATACAGCTATTTTAACACTGAATTTAAGCCCAAATACTGCTATTAACGGTGTAATCACTTTGATTAAGTGAATAGTTGAAATATAATGCTTCAAAATCAGAATGCAGGACAGTAACTACTTCCCTATTTTATTTTTATTTATTTTTAATTTTTTTAAGATATGGGCTCTTGCTCTGTTGCTCAGGCTGGAGTGCAGCGGCCTCATCATAGCTCACTGCAGCATCAAACTCCTGGGTTCAAGTGATCCTTCTACCTCAGCCTCCCAAGCAGCTGGGACTATAGGCGTGTACCACTATGCCTAGCTACATTTCTAATTTTTTGTAGAGAATGGGGTCTTGCTGTATTGCCCAGGCTGGTCTCAAAGTCCTGGCCTCAAGCTATCCTCCTGCCTTGGCCTCCCAAAATGCTGGGATTCAAGATGTGAGCCACTGCATCCGGCCCTCACTTCCCAATTTTTTTTTTTTAAAGAAAAGTCTAGGCATACCTTTGAATTCATAAATAAACCAATATAGTTTTATATAGGGGAAACACTAAATCAGAAAATAAATTGTAATTGATAAATTCTAAATCTTGACACCCAATAAATATTTTATCAAATCTATACTTCCTTCTTTAACACTTCTTTTAAGTGTTATAAATTGAGCATCCATATATAGTATAAATAGGCTAATTAAAATCAAATCACTGGCTGGGCCTGGTGGCTCACGCCTGTAATCACAGCACTTTGGGAGGCCGAGGCGGGCAGATCACAAGGTCAGGAGATCAAGACCATCTTGGCTAACATGGTGAAACTCCGTCTCTACTAAAAATACAAAAAATTAGCCAGGTGTGGTGGCGGGCACCTGTAGTCCCAGCTGGGGAGGCTGAGGCAAGGGAATGGCCTGAACCCGGGCGGCGGAGCTTGCTATGAGCCGAGATTGCGCCACTGCACTGCAGCCTGGGCGACAGAGAAGACTCTGTCTCAAAAAAATAATAATAATAAATAAAATAAAATCACTTTGGAAAGGTAATTGTGCAGTTTTTGTTTTGTTTTGTTTTTGAGTCAGAGTCTCACTCTATCGCCCAGGCTGGAGTGCAGTGGCGCAATCTCAGCTCACTGCAGCCTCCGCCTCCTGGCTTCACGCGATTCTCCCACCTCAGCCTCCCAAGTAGTTGGGATTACAGGCATGCACCACCATGCCAGACTAATTTTTGTATTTTTTAGTAGAGACAGGGTTTCACCATGTTGGCCAGGCTGGTCTCGAGCCCCTGACCTCAGGTGATCCACCCGCCTTGGCCTCCCAAAGTGCTAGCACTACAGGCGTGAGCCACGGCGCCCAGCCGTGTGCAGCTGTTTTTAATTTTCATTCATTTCTTTCAATGTATGGCCTCTGGCATTTTTTGTTGGGATTGGGAGAGAGTTGATTCTGTAGCTTGCACTAACTGAAACTTATTTGGTGCATACATAGTGTTCTATAAAGGACTTGCGGCTATGTGTGCACAAATATACATTAGTTTAGATTAAAAGTACCTGTTAGGCAGGGCGTGGTGGCTCATGCCTGTAATTCCAGCACTTTGGGAGGCCGAGGTGGGTGGATCACCTGAGGTCAGGAGATGGAGATCAGCCTGACCAACATAGTGAAACCCTGTCTCTACTAAAAAATACAAAATAAGCTGGGCGTGGTGGTGCATGCCTGTAATCCCAGCTACTCGGGAGGCTGAGACAGGAGAATCGCTTGAACCTGGTAGGCAGAGGTTGCAGTGAGCTGAGACTGCGCCACTGCACTCCAGCCTGGGCAACGGAGTGAGACTTCGTTCCCCGCACCCCCGCTCCCCCCAAAAAAGTACATGTTAACCACAGTCTGGCATTCAAAACTGAAGTCTCTGGTAGAATCAGGAGAGAGGATTCCTGAGCTAAAGCAGACAATAAAACCCATTTCTTCAGTGCTAGAAAAATACTACAATTGCCATGCTAAGTGTATATTGAGTGACTCCAGTATTTATGTCTGATCTAAAAATGTGTTGTCTAGAATGAAAGAAGCAGAGATCCTCACTGATCCTCAAGTTGAACTTTAGCCTCAAGCTTGCATGGTGTGTAGGCCTATTTTTCTTTTCTGATGTCATGGAGTTTCCCTGTGTCTTAAATGCTTAAATTCAGGGCACAACCTGAAGACTGTTCCAGGAACTTCTTTAGTTTAAGCTTTGAAGAATATTCTCAGGCAAGGTTTTCACTGCATTCCTCTTTGACTTCATTAGGCATTCTAAAACTCAGAGGGTAGCTATATCTAATTGAATCCAAAACTTCAGTCATTTCAGAAAACATTGAATATTAATCATGAAGTTGCTATGTATATTTCAACTAGTTAATTCACTAAATCGACTGGTTATTCTGGTATTGTGTAGAGACAATTGTATTTCTATGGGCAAAACAAAGTAGAGAGTCAGGGAACTATTCAGATAGTTGGGTGTTAAAAAAAAGTGTGAGGCCGGGCGCGGTGGCTCATGCCTGTAATCCCAGCACTTTGGGAGGCCAAGGCAGGCGGATCACGAGGTCAGGAGTTTGAGACCAGCCTGACCAACATGGTGAAACCCTGTCTCTACTAAAAATACAAAAATTAGCCAGGCGTTGTGGTGGGTGCCTGTAATCCCAGCTACTCAGGAGATTGAGGCAGGAGAATCACTTGAACCCAGGAGGTGGAGGTTGCAGTGAGCCAAGATCCTGCCATTGCACTCCAGCCTAGGTAACAGAGCGAGACTCCGTCTCAAAAAAAAAAAAAAAAAAGTGTGAACATCACACCTACTATGTGCCTGGTTTGGCATAATGTCTACCAATAAATGATTGTTGAATAAATGCATAAATAACTCAAAGTTAGTTTCCATTCAATATACTGTGTATCTTAGTTGCCATTTTATTTTTGCTTATTTAGATATTTCCTCAGAATTATCATGGTCACAGTTTAGCTTGATGTATGGGCAGTGGGTGACTTGTATCAAAATTTCTTAGACCTGGCTCAGTGGCAGGGTGTAAGGATCTTCCTTTTATTAATTTATTTTTGTTTTTGAGGTGGGGCCTTGCTATGTTGCCCAGGCTGGACTTTTTTTTGAGGCAGAGTCTCGCTCTTTCACCCAGGCTGGAGTGCAGTGGCACTATCTCTGCTCACTGCAACCTCCGCACCCCGGGGTTCAAGCGATTCTCCTGCCTCAGCCTCCCACGTAGCTGGAGTTACAGGCGCCCGCCACTACACCTGGCTAATTTTTTTTTTTTTTTTTTTGAGACGGAGTCTCGCTCTGTCGCCCAGGCTGAAGTGCAGTGGCACAATCTCGGCTCACTGCAAGCCCCGCCTCCCGGGTTCACGCCATTCTCCTGCCTCAGCCTCTCCGAGTAGCTGGGACTACAGGCGCCTGCCACCACGCCCGGCTAATTTTTTTTGTATTTTTAGTAGAGACGGGGTTTCACCATGGTCTCGATCTCCTGACCTCGTGATCCGCCCGCCTCGGCCTCCCAAAGTGCTGGGATTACAAGTGTGAGCCAACGCGCCCGGCCTCACCTGGCTAATTTTTGTATCTTGGCCAGGCTGGTCTCGAACTACTGACCTCAGGTGATCCGCCCTCCTAGGCCTCCCAAAGTTCTGGGATTACAGGTGTGAGCCATCGTGCCCAGCTCCCAGGCTGGACTTTAACTCCTCCTCTCGAGCGATCCTCCTGCCTCAGCCTGCCAAGTAGCTGGGATTACAGGCATGTGCCACTGTGCCCACCAGGATCTTCCTTTTAGATAATTGTTCCAGGTGAATCTGATATATATATATGTATGTTTTAGAATTGTTTTTTAGAGAATGACAAAAATAAAAACTCTTGATACTCTTTCCTACCAATTTATGTACTTGTTCACCTGTGGTCTTTTAAGACTCAGTATATAAAAATGGCCCGCTCAGTTAAAAAACCCCAAAATAGGGTTTTTTAAAAAAAGGCAAAGTTTTTTTTTTTTTTTCCCCACTGTGGACATTTGTCTCAAGTCTTTTTACTTAATTTTGCCAATGTAGAGCTGCCAACAATTCAGAGACACATAGATGTAGATCTGAGGATAAATTGGTTTATACAAAGCAGGGGGTAGATTCCTCAGCATGTGTTTGTTTGATTTAACATTTAACTTAAATGCAAAACCCAAGCCTTTTTGTATTTCTGATATTTCCCATTTGTTATGCCAAAAGTCCTCCTTCAGGTTTCTGCAGCTTTCTGTGTCAATGATCATGACATATTAAAAACGGTTACATTATAAATACTGTGCTGTCTTAAGAATTTCTAGCACTTCCTGAATCGGAAAATAATGCCCTTGCTTTTTGTATAATGAGTGAGAACAATAAATCTTTCACCTTCCCTATACTTCTATTAGACAGATATTACAACAGCGTTAGTTGGAAGGAAAAGCCAATTCTTATATTAAAGAAAATACCTGCTTGAATGCAGCAGTTAGAGATTCTTAGTTCATCTGCATTTTGTAAGCAATAGAATTGCTTTCTGCTGAGTCTTTTCAATATAGGCAGTCGCAACTAATAATGAATTATGTTCCAAAATTTCCTTTTTAAATTTTAGCTTATTGTAAACTCACCATTTATTTTTCCATAGAATCAGTGACAGTTAGGACTCCTGTATGACCTCACAGAAAGTTTATTTTATTCTTCTCTATTTTGACTTTAACTCACAAGGTAGTCAGATGATGGTATCATAATAAAGTGTTTAGTGAGCCAACTACAGATGCCAAGGCACACCTTGGATCTCTCCTTCCCCAGATGCCCAGACAAAATGGGGACAGTAATGGTGGAGGTAGCAAAAGAGACCACCTCCTCTTCTTCTGTCTCTCCTTCTTTCTTAATATCCTTGGGGTTTGGATAAGACTAGGGAGAGCCCTAAAATAATTGTAGCATGCCTTGAACTGGGTTTTGACATAGAATCCGGCTTTTTTTTTTTTTTTGAGACGGAGTTTCACTCTTGTTGCCCAGGCTGGAGTGCAATGGCACAATCTTGGCTCACTGCAACCTCCGCCTCCCAGGTTCAAGTGATTCTCCTGCCTCAGCCTCCCTAGTAGCTGGGATTATAGGCATATGCCACCATGCCCGGCTAATTTTGTATTTTTAGTAGAGACGGTGTTTCTCCATGTTGGTCAGGCTGGTCTCGAACTCCCGACCTCAGGTGATCCACCTGCCTCGGCCTCCCAAAGTGCTGGGATTACAGGCCTGAGCCACCGCGCCCGGCAGAATCCGGCTTTTAACTGCAGGCAGGGAGTGAAGAAAGGGAATCAACTGGCATATCTGTTGGTATTTGTAAGGCAATGCCTTTGTAAGAGAGCATCTTCTCTTTTCCGAACCACCCCCTCCCTGCTCTTTTTCTATTTTGCTCTGAAAAGCTCTCTCTTATCTCAGTTAAAAGCTTTGGTCTCCAAGTCAGATGCAAAGTAAACCAACCAAATCTACCCAGTTACATAATAACGAAAGAGTGAGGGAAAAGTATTTCAGCAGTGATCAATTATTTTTCACTTCCAAAAAGTGTACCCTTGACTTCATTTTTATATTTTTAACACTAACCAATTATTTTTTTAATACCCAAACCAAAAACTGTACCCTCAACTTTGTGTTTGTATTTTTGTCCCATGTGCTCTCAAAACATGCACATTTCCTGCAAACAGCACATTAATTTATATCAAGCCTTTTCGATCTCGAGGACAAAGTACAATAATGTTTACATAAATAATGTTTGCAAAAAAGAATTGTGTAAAATCAGAAAGAAAACCCTATTTTTGTCTTGGCTTCTGGCTTTTTTAGATCTTAAAAAAAAGAGTTACTATTTCCTGAGAACTTTTTGAGTGCATTATTTACTTAAATGTCAAGTTTGCTAAATCCAGCTCATCTAATAAATGTAGCTCAACCTGTAACATTTTTAGTTGTGTGGTTCCTAATTTTAGGCTAATTCTGTAAATCTTCCAATTTCTTATACCCCTTTTAGTACTGAGTTTTGTGTTTTCCAGTATCAGATTTTCTACTAAAGCTGTCAGAACAATTTTAATGAAGCAAATAATGAAATAAATATAATAAATTTGCAACAAATTGCACTAAATGTCATTTAACACCAACCTGATGTTAGAACACAGGTATGACAAACCAAGACCTTTCTAATAGCTTTAGAACACATCTTTAAATTCTTACAGATTAAGAATGCAGTTGAAAAGCCACCTTTCCAGTCTGCTGTTACGAAATCTTGTCGCTTGGATTCTGGAGAGGATTAGGGAGGTAGCTGATTGCTAATATTGTAAACTGGCCCCCTTCTTAGTGGTGCTGCCTCCATGTAGTTTTCATTGGCAGTTTGTGAACTTCCCTGGATTTTTAAAGACTCTCCTTATTGTTCCATAAAATGCAGTTTCCTTTGTCTTTTCAGTTCCTTTTCTGCTGTTTTCAGAATAGGGCTTAAAAGTAAGATAAAAGGCCTGATACTTTCCATCATAAAAAGTTGTAATGACAGGTCTCACTAATTAAAGTGTAACAATGGGAAGATTAGCCTTTCAGTTAGCTTTGTGTTGAATCTATACAGTATTTTCAAAAGCCCTAACTCAGAACATATTGGAGTATAGCATCTTTAAAATATAAACATTCACACATGGATTTGATTATAATACACACACCAAATAGAGGCACGGTACCAGTAGGGCTTCCAGAATGTAGTAAAACAGGAAAACTTCCCATTTCAATGCAACTTTTTTTGGTGCTAACCATTCTACTACAGAAGTAGGAAAGACCATAGGGAGAATTGGAGGGGCATATTGTGGAACCAGGCCTCTTGCTAATTATGAATGACAGAGCTTTCTTTGGATTCCTTGGTATCAGAGAATTTAAGTAGAATATATGTGCTTTTTAATGTCTGTGTTTTTTTCCCTTAATGGAAGAGCATGTCTTCAACCCTGTATTAATAAAGTAATATTCCTTTCTTGTGGTGTCAGTACCACCACAATGTGCTTAATATATTACTGGAATGTTAGTAATCTCAAGGGACCAAATATTTGAAGCTGTTAAAAGACATTGGATGTGTAAAACATGGTATACATTGAGTCTTTATTATTGGGGGGTCGTGATATAACGTTGTCTGAATAGCATCTAACCATGCATTTTTCTGGAGATGTAAATATAAAAATAATCAAAAGAACGCTAGAAAAATCCAGCTGGAGGATAGCTGATGGGAAAGGTCAGAAAGTGAGTAGGAGAAAAATATTCTTATGTTTGCATCAGGTTGCAAAAAAAGTTTAATTTCGATGTGTAGATAGTTTTAAATTAGTGATGAGTGCTTTGTTAAGAAAAAAATACATGCAATTATTTTCTTTTTGTTTAAACTTCCAGGTTTGGTCCAATTTCCTGACTTGAATATAAAGTAAATATCTTATTTTCTATAGCACACTGCTTAAAAAAGAGGTTTTTGGTTCACACTTAGTCATCTTTAATTTCAATATTTTGGTTTTAGGCATTTATTCAAGCTGAAGTGTGTGGCAGAAACAGTGGGCATGTTTTACTATATTTCAGCCCTGAAGATATGATATTGTGGCTCTGCTCCAAGTTGGAATCATCACAGTTCTAACTTTTAAATGTTTGTGTTCTTTTTTTTTTTGAGACGGAGTCTTGCTCTGTCGCCCAGGCTGGAGTGTAGTGGCGCCATCTCGGCTCACTGCAAGCTCCGCCTCCCGGGTTCCCGCCATTCTCCTGCCTCAGCCTCTCCGAGTAGCTGGGACTACAGGCACCTGCCACCACGCCCGGCTAATTTTCTGTATTTTTACTAGAGACGAGGTTTCACCGTGTTAGCCAGGATGGTCTCCATCTCCTGACCTCGTGATCCGCCCGCCTCGGCCTCCCAAAGTGCTGGGATTACAGGCTTGAGCCACCGCGCCAGGCCTTGTTTTTTTTTTTCTTTGAGATGGAGTTTTGCTCTTGTTGCCTAGGCTGGAGTGCAATGGCCTGATCTCGGCTTACTGCAATCTCCACCTCCAGGGTTCAAACAATTCTCCTGCCTCAGCCTCCCAAGTAGCTGGGATTGCAGGCATGCGCCACCATGCCCAGCTATTTTTTGTATTTTTAGTAGAGACGGGGTTTCACTATGTTGGCCAGGCTGGTCTTGAACTTCCAATCTCAGGTGATCCGCCCACCTCGGCCTCCCAAAGTGCTGGGATTACAGGCGTGAGCCACTGCGCCCGGCTAACCATGTATCTTTTCACTCATCTTAGGCTCTAGTCAAAATAAACTCCTTGGGCTTGGGAAGTAGTTTTGTTTGTTTGTTTTGTTTTGTTTTTTTGAGACGGAGTTTCTCTCTTGTTGCCCAGGCTAGAGTGCAATGACGCGATCTCAGCTCACCGCAATCTCCGCCTCCCGGGTTCAAGCGATTCTCCTGCCTCAGCCTTTCGAGTAGCTGGGATTACAGGCGTGGGCTACCACACCCAGCTAATTTTTTTTTAGTAGAGACGGGGTTTCTCCATGTCGGTCAGACTGGTCTCCAACTCCTGACCTCAGATGATCCACCTGCCTCAGCCTCCAAAAGGGCTGGGATTACAGGCGAGAGCCATCGCGCCCGGCCTCGGGAAGTAGTTCAAAATAACAGTTAAGAGAACATTCTTTGGAGTCAAATAGAATTGCATCTGTGTGATCCAGCTCTGTGGCCTCAGAGACTCTGTTAAACCTTTCTGAATTGCTGTTTCCTCATCGATGTAAAGAAGATAATGCCAACACCTTCCACCATAGGGATGTTGTGAGGATTGAACAAATGTTATAAAATTCACAAACATTTTTGCGAGCAGCAGGACATTTTAGATGATTTCTATTAATCACTCAGTGGTTTCTTCTGTGACGAGCACAGATAGAGCTAGCCCTGAGGGGAATACAGAACTGGCCCAGAGATGGTCTAAAGAAGCCTCCTAAGAGATGTTCTCATTCACATTGCTTAAGTAGATCATGATGAAATGATGGTGGTGACACATATTTATTCCCAAAGTTAAATGATAAAAGAACTCGAAGTTCAGGGCAATAATACAAAAGTTGTCTCAAGGCCAGGTATGAGCAATTGCCAGGTGAACAAGATAGATACTATCTGTTGGGATTCATTGGAAGGAGACATCCTGGTGGTCTGAGATGATTGGCAAAGGCTTCCAGGAAAAAGAAGAATTTGAGCTGGATAAGTTTTAGATAGGAGGATAAGTGTGAAGGGGGCTGAAAGGGACACACTTCAAGGGTAGCAAGTCCTGGCTTTATTTTGGGGAGACTCCACCTCAATAAGCTCCTTTTGTCATAAAAGCCCTCAGTCTTTTTTCAAGAGGAAACTTGCTTTAGAGGAAGATGCTAATCAATCTGTTTGGTGATGTAAATTGGGTTTAAACAAACTATTCTCCTGTAGAATTAGAGAATTTTCCTTTTTCTAAAGATGGCTTAAGCTTGGATTTGTTTTGGGGCGATGGGTGTGCCTTTTTGCCCGGGAATTTTCTTCCAATAGACATAAATTCAATGGATCTGTGGCAAGAGAGGTGTGCCTTAAGTTGCAGGAAAGGCTGTGATAAGGAACTGAGCTGCACCTGGCTTAGTGCTGGCTAGATAGACGAAAGGTGGCCTCACTTGGTATCATTTGAGATTAAATAAGTCAGCCTTTGGGAAATGGACTGTGCACTCTGGTGATTATGTGTCTGGGTCATGGTATCTGGAGATTAGGAATGGGATTTCCCCCAGAAGGAAATGGAGAATTTCAGCATCGATCTCTCTCAAGTGGGAAAGCAGGCCAACTAACTTTAGATGGGCAGGAAGGGAGGAGTTTCTCTTTTTTTTTTTTTCTGTAGCCAAGAGAAACTGGACATGGAATCGCAGGCATGGGAATTCCTGAATATTACTGTTAGTGTGAATTTTGAGCTGACACCTGTTATGAGAATACTGCCAGGTGGTGGGCTAGAAATTGAACATAGATTATAAAGTACAAGCGTAGTTTTAATATGATCCAGTGGCCTTCAGAAATGAAGACTAAGCTGGGCACGGTGGCTAATACCTGAATCCCAGCACTTTTGGAGGCCGAGGCAGGCAGATTGCTTGAGCCCAGGAGTTCAAGACTACCGTGGGCAACGTAGCAAAACCGCATCTCTACAAAAGAATACTAAAATTAGCTGGGCATAGTGGTGTATGCCTATTGTCTTAGCTACTCAGGGGCTGAGATGGGAGGATCGCTTGAGCCCAGGAGGTTGAGGCTGCAGCGAGCCGAGATCATGCCACTACATTCCAGCCTGGGTGACAGAGACCCTGTCTTAAAAAAAAAAAAAGAAAAGGGACGGACAGTCGTGGGGATATGACTTAATGGTAGTAACCTGGGAGAACTTGGGAAGGCCTGTCTGTTCAGATTCTTCTTTTTTTTTTTTTTTTTTTGAGACAGAGTCTCGCTGTCGCCCAGGCTGGAGTGCAATGGTGTGATCTCGGCTCACTGCAGGCTCTGCCCCCCTGGGTTCACGCCATTCTCCTGCCTCAGCCTCCCGAGTAGCTGGGACTACAGGCGCCTGCCACCTCGCCCGGCTAATTTTTTGTATTTTTAGTAGAGACGGGGTTTCACTGTGTTAGCCAGGATGGTCTCGATCTCCTGACCTCGTGATCCGCCCGCCTCGGCCTCCCAAGGTGCTGGGATTACAGGCGTGAGCCACCACGCCTGGCCTTCAGATTCTTCTTGGCTTCCCTGTGTAACATTCCTTTTCTCCTGTTTCTGGCAGGACACCTGTCACATAAGGGTCTTCAAAAGATAAGGTCAGAGAGAACTTTCTGCTTCTGTGGTTTTTTCAATTTCCTTTAGCTTACAATACTTAGTATGTCAAGGTGCCATATTTTGGGGTGTCACATTGTGAGACTTTGCATTTATTCCCAGAGATTCTGATTAAGTAGGTCGATTGTGGGTCCTGGAATCTATTTTTAGCATACTCAGGTAGTTCTGAGATACAGTCAGATCTGGGGTACACTTTTCTAGGCTGAAAATATTACCACCTTCCCTTACTAGGTTTTTAAAAAGTGAAATGTTAAAATACTTTTAACTTGATGGAGAGAAGTTGTGAAAATTATATGTTGAGTAAAGAGAGACTTCCATGTTAGACTAGATCATGCTGATGTTTTACAACAAGCATATGCTCAAGGTGTATTGAAAAAAAAAAGATGAAATAGTATAAAGCAGAGGTGGAGAAATCTGTCCTGGTCACAGTGCTGCCATCACCAACTGAGAGGTAGGTGGGAAGGGGTCAAGGCTTAAGCAGCACAATCTGTCACACAAATCTCAAGTGCTCTTGAAAGTTAAGCATTACTTTTATAATCCAAAAAGAATCTGTGGATGTGGGACTTAAAAAAATAAAAACAAGCAGGGCGTGGTAGCTCACGCCTGTAATCCCAACACTTTGAGAGGCTGAGGTGGGAGGATCACTTGAGCCCAGGAGTTCAAGACCAGCCTGGGCAATGTGGTGAGACCTTGTCTCTAAAAAAAATTAAAAAGTAGCCAAGCATGGTGGCACATGCTCGTAGTCACAGCTACTTGGGAGGCTGAGGTGGGAGAATCACTTTAGCCCAGGAGGTTGAGGCTGCAGTGAGCTGTGGTCATACCACTGCACTCCAGCCTGGGTGACAGAGTGAGACCCTGTCTCAAAAAATAAAATGAAATAAAAAACAGAAAAAAGAAAAGTGAGGAGAAAATACATTTGTGTAAGCTGGATCTCATATGCTGTACAGGGGATGAAAATCCTTTCGTTAGGCAAATAATCACTCTCTATTTCTCTTTTGTGTAGACACAATTATTTATGGTATTTTCCTTGAGTGAGACCCCTGTGACAGACCATATCCTAGAAATTCCAAAAATGTTTATATGAAAGTAGTGTTTGAGAAAATTTGACACCTACTACCTTTTAGAAACTTCTAATGTTATGTCCATTACTGAAGTGTCATGCATTTCAGCTCATCAGCTTTTTTTCTTACATGTCACATCTTATCAATGACTAGTATAGGGGCTAAGATGTCACAGGAAGTTGTTAACCTAATTTGTATGGTCTGAAAGTACTTCTTTTAATAAGACTATTGAAGAATATGCAGAGTTACTTTTTGCCTTCTATAAGGATAGAGTATTTCCATATTCTTTCAGGTATTTTGAAAGAAACCCCAGATAGATTTTCTACCATTTGAATCTCTGTTGTGAGCCTTTCACACCAACAGGTTTACTTGACCTTGTGTCTAGTGGATTGAAGCCCCAAGTGTGAACACTTTTCTTTCCCAGGAGCTGTTAACTTCAAAGCCTCTGAGAACCATTTGAATGGTAATATTGTTCAGCACCTGACCTAAGAAACAAACACTCATAAAGTGTCTTCTGACTATCTTTCCTCCACACTTTTGCTTTAGGTGCATTTGTTCATTCATTCCTAGCTGCATTTCCCTGTTCCACTCCTTACAGGGAAAGCATTTCTTTGATTGTTTTACATCCCCAGTTCTCCCCTTGTGAGAATTGTATAAGGAAACTCTGTCTTTGGCTTAGCAGATGGGCACAAAGCAACTTTGTTTGAGGTGTGACTTGAACTTTCCTGAAATTTGATATCAACTCCTACTTGGATTTGAACTTTGAAGACCCAAAGATAGGAAGTTTCCGTATAAGGATCAAAACATGTCAGAGCAAGACCCAGTGATTTGGGCTGGCAACCCTGGCAGGTAGGATTACTTTGCTCAACAGCTCAGGATGGTGTACCCTGTTCCCTGAAAACCACTTCACAAATGTCTATGTTGTCCCAAGGGTGACTGGAAAGAGCGTGAGGATAAATCAGTGCAACCTATCTCCACCACTGGAAAAGCAAATCAAAGCATGTCCTAGTGAATATCATCCTTCATTCAACAGCTAATGTCTGTGAGAGACTGTTAGGTTCACAGCAGTGTGGCAGGCACAAAGAAATATAATTGTAGTGGTGTCTGCAGGAGGCTGGTGCCTAGTGAACACGGTGGTACACAGTGGAAGCAGCCATGGTGCCCAGTGGGGGACATTGGTGCCTGGCAGGGGACAAGACCAGGAAATGAAGAAAGAAATGGTGTATGCCACATGGTAGCAGAGCTGGACAGCTGACAGGGGCTTATTCATGACCACTGGTGAGATGCTGCTTGGAGACTCCCAGCAAAACTTGAGAGGTACTTTGCAGGAGGGCAGCGTTTCACAGGAGAAGATGAAGAGATGAAGACAAAAGTCATGGAGGTATAGATTCTGTGGCCCTGTTGTACCCATAGGCTGAAAAAACCTGAGGAAATTAAGGTTACAGAATCAATTGCTGTAAGAGACATGACTCCCACCCTTGGGGGCTTTCATACACGTCTTAGGGACTTGCTCACATGGCAATAACAGAAGGATTATACAAAGTATAAATGAGGAGTTGGAGGAGTTTCATGAGGAAGGCATTGCTGGAAGAATAAGTGGGTCCTCATAGGGGTGCAGGTGGGTATTCAGGAATGAGTAGTGGTCTCAGAGCTGGAAAGGCAGAAAGGGCCTTCCAAGTGGGGATCCTCATGACCAGAGAAGGTCAGCCTCTCACCATGTGGGGTCCTGGAACTGCAGACTGGGCCAGGCTGTCGGAGGGTGTCTGACTGCCCAACTTTCCTCTGAAGGAGCTGAGAGGTGACAAAATTGCTGGGGATTAAGAGGACCCTCCTGGTATCCTGTCTAGGACAGAGGGAGAGTTTGTGGGCTGGGAAGAGAAACTGCAGGCAGGGAGATCCACTAAAAGGCAACTGCAATAATTGACAGGTGTGGGGTGAGGAGTGATAAAGGTCTGGACTGCCAGATACAGAAAGTGGAAATAAAAAGAAAGGAAGAGAAAACCAAGATAGGTGGGGAGACAGAAATGACAGGACAGGCTGACAGATTGGGAGTGGCTCCCAACTGGCTACCAAGAAAGAGGTCAGTCAGACAGAATGAAGAGTTTGAGCTTAACCAACGGGAAGACAGACTGATGGAAAAATAGAGGAGTCCTTGGCATTGGAATTACATTTTTTAGTAAGACTGACAACACATTTTGTTTGTCAAAACCTCTAAATAGCCAGGTGTGGTGGTGCATGCCTATAGCCCTCTGAGGCTGAAGCAGGATGATTGCTTGAGCCAGGAATTCTGGGCTGTAGTGCGGCATGCCAATGGGGAGTCTGCTCTAAGTTCAGCATCAGTATGGTGGCCTCTTGGGAGCAGGGGACCACCAGGTTGCCTAAAAAAAAGGTGAACAGACCCAGGTCAGAAATGGAGCCAGTCAAAACTCCCATGCTGATCAATGATGGGATCACAGCTGTGAATAGCCACTGTCCTCCAACCCGGGCAACATAGTGAGACCCCATCTCAAAAGAAATAAAAGAAAGAGAGAGAACGAAAAGGAAAGAAGGAAAGAAAGAAAAAGAAAACTACTAAATAGAGTTCAGTCTTCCCTTCTACCTTTCTTTTTTCTCCTCTTCCCCTGCAACACTACAAATCTGGTCCTTGTTAAATTTCCACAATTTATAAACACATGTTGGTATTTTAGTTTTTACCACAAATGAGAACATGATATACATACTGTCTTGCAACTTACTTTGATTAACAATATATCATGGATATCTTTCAGTATCATTTCATATAGATCTTCCTCAGTTTTTTAAAACAGCTATGTAGCAGCCCATTGTATGGCTGTACCATCCTTCATTTTACCAGTGCTCCATCGGTACACATTTATGTTGTTTCCAAATGTATCTTTTTATAACCAATGATTCCATTAACACCATATTCATACATTTGGGCAACTATTATAGGATAAATTCTTAGAAAAGCAATTGCTGGGTCAAAAGACATGCACATTTAATATCATTTGATACATATTGCAAAACTACTCTCTGGAATGTTTATCTGATGTAATTCTTCCACTAACAGGTTAATCAAGACCTCTTCGTGCATGTCTGTGGCAATTTGTCAACCTGCTCTTTCTACAACTGCAATAAATACTAGTTTGCCACATTGGAAGAGATTATATTAGTCAACAGATCCTAATGAATGAAGGGTTTCTTAATTAAAATAACCAGAAAGTCATTACTTGTAAATATATAAACAAGTTGATTATAGCAAGAGGCTGAATACTTCTAATAAGCATGTGTGGATATTAAATTAACCATGGTTCACAAACCATCCATGGATGCATTGGATGCATGGTTGATTGGAAATAACCACTTCACAGTGGTTTCCCGATTCCTGTCTGCCAACTGCCAAATGGCATTCCTGCTTGTAAGATTGTTATGGTTTGACATAACTCATGATATTTCCTAACACATGTATGTGTCAAGTAAAATCATTTTTTCCTCTCATGGGTATTTAATAAATTAAAATACTTAATGGAGGATTAGGAAACTACCTCTTCTTTTCTTTTTGATTCAGCAGATATTTGTTGAACATGTACAATATACTAGGAAGTTATCTTGCTAATTGCTTCAGATAATACATGGAGGAGTAAAACCTGATTTTTGCCCTCAAGGTGCTCATAGGGGACAGACAAGAATATAGGATGAATATGAAAATAAATATAAAAATGGCTATAAAACTGAGGCAGAAGGAGAATGGTGCTTAAAGATGGGCACAAAGAAACAATGATGAAAATTCAAAACAGAGAAAATGCATCTGCTTAATGGAAAAATAAGAAAAGGCTTCATTGAGGGAGAAGCATGTAAGAAGGGATTTCCAGAATGGGTAGGACTTGTTCACTTAAGCAGTTTCTTTTGGAATATCCAAGGCCAAGCTGTGGGAAGGTGAGGCTGCAAAGAGAGTCTATATATAGATGCTTCTGTGAATGGCCCAGCAGAGCAGATCTTGCTAGTTAACCCAGCCCAGGTGCCAAACATGAGAGAAATTTCCAGCAGGGCAATTTCCAATGAGTGAAGACACCTCTGGACATTTCCAGCTTCCAGTCATTGATTGAATCACCCCAGCCATTCAAGTCTTACCAGCTGAAGTCCCTGACATTGTAGAGCAGATATAAGTCATCCCTGCTATGACATGTCTGTTATTTCTGGCTCACAAGATCCATGAGGATTAAAAAATTGTTTTATTTTAAAAAATGGGTAGGATTCCACAAGTAAGCTGGAGATAGGGAGAACATTTCTAGCAAAAGAAACTACATAAGCTGAGGGGAAGCATGACTATGCCCACAGAACAAAAAATAATCCAGAACAGTCCAGGTGGGCTGGCATCAAGGATTTGAGGACAGGTAGAGTAAAAGATCAGACTAGATCTGAGAATAAAGAACATTACATGGCAAGTGAATGTACTTTTTTTTTTCTTTTTTGTGACGGAGTCTCATGCTGTCACCCAGGCTGGAGTGCAGTGGTACAATCTCTGCTCACTGCAACCTCTGCCTGCCGGGTTGATGAGCCTCAGCCTCCCTAGTAGCTGGGATTACAGGTGCCCAACACCATGCCCAGCTAACTTTTTTGTATTTTTAGTAGAGGTGAGTTTCACCACGTTGGCCAGGCTGGTCTCGAACTCCTGACCTCAAGTGATCCACCCGCCTTAGCCTCCCAAAGTGCTGAGATTACAGGTGTGAGCCACCATGCCTGGCGAATATACTCTTATTTGATAGGCAAGTGGAGTCTAGCCAAAGTTGGGCATCAGGCTGTTGTTTTTGAGGCAGGAAGAAAAACGTATTGTTAGGGCTCAGAACATGATGCCCACAATATGGCATCTTGGCAATTGAGAAAAACACAGAAGCAAGAAAGTCAGTCTGATCTTCTCCCACCTTTCTCCCCTAAAGCATTGTCATAAATTCTCTGACCTACCTTGCTTGAAATTGGGTCATAAGACCCTTAATCCAGAGGGATCCTGCCCTGTAACTAAAAGCCAAGAAGAATCTGAACAAACAGGCCTTGCTAAATTCCCTCCAGTGTATTCACATTAGATCAGAGCCTCCTTTCGTCCAATCATACTCCTGCATGACTGTCCATTCTTCATAGAACGTAAGCATAAAAATACAGTTTTCCCGCTGGGCGCAGTGGCTCATGTCCGTAATCACAGCACTTTGGGAGGCTGAGGCAAGTGGATCACCTAAGGTCGGAAGTTCGAGACCAGCCTGACCAACATGGAGAAACCCTACCTCTACTAAAAATACAAAATTAGCTGGGTGTGGTGGCGCATGCCTGTAATCCCAGCTACTCAGGAGGCTGAGGCAGGAGAATCACTTGAATCCTAGAGGCAGAGGGTGCAGTGAGCCTAGATTGTGCCACCATTGCACTCTAGCCTGGGCAACAGGAGTGAAACTCCTCTCAAAAAAATAAATAAATAAAAATAATAAATAAATAAAATACAGTTTTCCTTGGGTGTTTGGATCTTCTTCTCCTCCTTCTTCTTCCTCTTCCTCTTCTTCTTCCTTTTCCCCTTCCTCTCCTTCTCCTTCTACTTCTTTTTTTGAGACAGGGTCTCGCTCTGTCACCTGGGCTGTGGTGCAGTGACATGACCGCTGGTTACTGAAGCCTCAAACTCCTGGGACTCACGCCATCCTTCCACTTTGGTTTCCCAAAGTGCTGGCACTACAGGCATAAGCCACCATACCTGCCCATGTCTTCGTTTCTGAAGTCTTCCATGTTATGTAAAGCTTTGGTTAAATAAAATTTTTGTGAGTTTTCTCTTGTTAATCAGTCTTTGGTAATGAGGGTATCAGCCATGAATCTTTTGATGGATGAGGAAAATATATTACTTTTTCTCCCCAACAATATTAATAAAAGTTTGGGAAAAATTAAATTTCATATTGCCTTCTTTTTGCAATTCATTTTTTAAATTAATAAAAACTTCAACCTGTCATTCATTTAACAAATATTTGTTGAATGCCTCTATAAATATAAAATTACTGTTTGTTTAAATTATCTTCTACATTTAAATCTGCTATTTGATTTTATCCTTTACATAAATTTGTGTGATGCCTAATATGAAAATATTTTTCTGTTTTCCACCTAGTTACGTGGCTATGTAAGCACTTTTAGAACTTTTGTGCTAAAATTCAAAAACACATAATACATAAAATAGCATACTTGCAAATAATGATATAATGAATTTGAAATTTGTCCCAGAATAGCAAATTTTCTCCTTAAGTTAAAAAAGTTCCACTTCTGTTTATTAAGTATTTACTATTTCAATGTGCCACGCACTGTGCTAAGTAATTTATGTGCACTATCTAATTTGAAACTCACAGTGACCTCAGGAGGTAGGTTAGGTACTGTTAACAGGAAAGTAAGGTCAAAGTCCTTTGAGTAATCTGCCTGGGGTCATCCAATTAGTAAGTTAGATTCAAACAAAAACAGAGTCCCTAAAAGGCATCCTGAGCCTCAGGTACTGTGCTCCTTACCACTTTTAATTACTTAAAATCACAGCCTGTCTTTGTGGGAAAGAACTTCAGAAGTATCTAATATAACTTAAACTAGAGAGACAGGTGTTAGTAACATGATAGAAGGATGCTAAAGACAACTTTGTTTTTATGGTTTTAGGTCTAACATGTAAGTCTTTAATCCATCTTGAATTAATTTTTGTATAAGGTGTAAGGAAGGGATCCAGTTTCAGCTTTCTACATATGGCTAGCCAGTTTTCCCAGCACCATTTATTAAATAGGGAATCCTTTCCCCATTGCTTGTTTTTGTCAGGTTTGTCAAAGATCAGATAGTTGTAGATATGTGGCGTTATTTCTGAGGGCTCTGTTCTGTTCCGTTGATCTATATCTCTGTTTTGGTACCAGTACCATGCTGTTTTGGTTACTGTAGCATTGTAGTATAGTTTGAAGTCAGGTAGCGTGATGCCTCCAGCTTTGTTCTTTTGGCTTAGGATTGACTTGGCGATGCGGGCTCTTTTTTGGTTCCATATGAACTTTAAAGTAGTTTTTTCCAATTCTGTGAAGAAAGTCATTGGTAGCTTGATGGGGATGGCATTGAATCTATAAATTATCTTGGGCAGTATGGCCATTTTCACGATATTGATTCTTCCAACCCATGAGCATGAAATGTTCTTCCATTTGTTTGTATCCTCTTTTATTTCATTGAGCAATGGTTTGTAGTTCTCCTTGAAGAGAACTACTTGAAGAGGTCCTTCACATCCCTTGTAAGTTGGATTCCTAGGTATTTTATTCTCTTTGAAGCAATTGTGAATGGTAGTTCACTCATGATTTGGCTCTCTGTTTGTCTGTTATTGGTGTATAAGAATGCTTGTGATTTTTGTACATTGATTTTGTATCCTGAGACTTTGCTAAAGTTGCTTATCAGCTTAAGGAGACTTTGGTCTGAGACAATGGGGTTTTCTAGATATACAATCATGTCATCTGCAAACAGGGACAATTTGACTTCCTCTTTTCCTAATTGAATACCCTTTATTTCCTTCTCCTGCCTAATTTCCCTGGCCAGAACTTCCAACACTATGTTGAATAGGAGTGGTGAGAGAGGGCATGCCTGTCTTGTGCCAGTTTTCAAACGGAATGCTTCCAGTTTTTGCCCATTCAGTATGATATTGGCTGTGGGTTTGTCATAGATATTACCATTCAGGACATAAGTATGGGCAAGGACTTCATGTCTAAAACACCAAAAGCAATGGCAACAAAAGCCAAAATTGACAAATGGGATCTAATTAAACTAAAGAGCTTCTGCACAGCAAAAGAAACTACCATCAGAGTGAACAGGCAACCTACAGAATGGGAGAAAATTTTCGCAACCTACTCATCTGACAAAGGGCTAATATCCAGAATCTACAATGAACTCAAACAAATTTACAAGAAAAAAACAAACAACCCCATCAAAAAGTGGGCGAAGGACATGAACAGACACTTCTCAAAAGAAGACATTTATGCAGCCAAAAAACACATGAAGAAATGCTCATCATCACTGGCCATCAGAGAAATGCAAATCAAAACCACAATGAGATACCATCTCACACCAGTTAGAATGGCCATCATTAAAAAGTCAGGAAACAACAGGTGCTGGAGAGGATGTGGAGAAATAGGAACACTTTTACACTGTTGGTGGGACTGTAAACTAGTTCAACCACTGTGGAAGTTAGTGTGGCGATTCCTCAGGGATCTAGAACTAGAAATACCATTTGACCCAGCCATCCCATTACTGGGTATATACCCAAAGGACTATAAATCATGCTGCTATAAAGACACATGCACACGTATGTTTATTGCGGCACTATTCACAGTAGCAAAGACTTGGAACCAAGCCAAATGTCCAACAATGATAGACTGGATTAAGAAAATGTGGTACATATACACCATGGAATACTATGCAGCCATAAAAAATGATGAGTTCATGTCCTTTGTAGGGACATGGATGAAACTGGAAATCATCGTTCTCAGCAAACTATCACAAGGACAAAAAAAGCAGACACCGCATGTTCTCACTGATAGGTAGGAATTGAACAATGAGAACACATGGACACAGGAAGAGGAACATCACACTCTGGGGACTGTTGTGGGGTGGGGGGAGGGGGGAGGGATAGCATTAGGAGATATACCTAATGCTAAATGACGAGTTAATGGGTGCAGCACACCAACATGGCACATGGATACATATGTAACAAACCTGCACATTGTGCACATGTACCCTAAAACCTAAAGTACAATAATAATAATAAAGAAAAGACAATAATTTAAGACATCAAAAAAAAAAAAGACAACTTTGTTTCTTAAAAATTCCTCTGCATTGCTTGGTACCCTTTACCAAGCAATGCAGAGGAACTGTGTGGTCTCAAGAGTGTGGAGTGTATAAATATTACATTTCTATCACTGCCTTCCTTTTGATCCCATATGTAGACAATGGGGAGTGTCACATCAGAACAGGAAAACAGATGCCCCAGCCTTCTGGCCAGAGGACTGTGAAGGAGGGCCCCAGAGAGACAGAAAATTGTCAAGGAGATCACCAAGAGGACGGAGCTCAAGGGAAAGATCCTGTAAAGGGGTTTATGAACTACTGGGCACATCTCTGAGTTGCAAACCAAAGAAAGACTTTAAGAGCTAAACTATGGACCATTGCCTAGTCACACACAGACTGGCCATTAGTAGTGTATGTGCAGGACAGACCCAAATAACACCATGAACACTCTGAAAATTAAACTGACACTGGAACCACAACCCACAGATATTCAGTTGGAACTTGCAGCCTAAACGTAACCAGATCTCTTACCTTCTAAAGTAAACAACAACAACAACAACAACAACAAAACACAGAGGGAATGTGGGAGCAAGATGGCTGAATAGAAGCCTATACCATTTGTCCTCCCCAAGGAAAATACGAAATTTTGACAACTGACTACACACAAAAAGCACCATTATAATAATCAAAAATTAGGTGACCGATCACAGTACCTAGTTTTTTGTTGTTGTTTGTTTGTTTTTTTGAGACAGAGTCTCCCTCTGTTGCCCAGGCTGGAGTGCAGTGATGTGATCTCGGCTCACTGCAAGCTCCGCCTCCCGAGTTCACACCGTCCTCCTGCCTCAGCCTCCCGAGTAGGTGGGACTATACGCGCATGCTACCACACCCGGCTAATTTTTTGTATTTTTAGTAGAGACGGGGTTTCACCGTGTTAGCCAGGATGGTCTCGATCTCCTGACCTTGTGATCTGCCCACCTTGGTCTCCCAAAGTGCTGGGATTACAGGCGTGAGCCACCACGCCCGGCCCACAGTACCTAGTTTTAACTTCATATTGCTGAAAGAGACGTTGAAGAGGGCAGGAAAGACAGTCTTGAATTGCCAATGTCACCCCTCCCCTATCCTGTGGCAGCAGCCCTGTGGCATGGACATTCTGTGTACTTGGGGGAGGGAGGGCACAGAGATTGTGAGGCTTTGCATTGAACTCAATGGTGCCTTGTCACAGCGGAAAGTAGAACCAAGCAGTATTAGTTCACATCTGCCCACAGAGGGAGAATTTGGACTGGCCCTAGACAGTGGGGAGTCTCCCATCCCAGTGGTCAGAGCTTCAGCTCTGGCAAGCCTGAATGTGGTCTGGAGTGCTCTAGGGCCCTACGTGAATGTGAGGGGCAGTCTAGTCTACAAAGACTCCAAGTCCTAGTGCTGAGCTGGGCTCAGAGTCAGTGGACTGTGGGGGTGGGGGCATGCAACCTACTGAGGCAGCTGGGGCAGCTAAGGGAGTGTTTGTGCCACTCCTCATTTGGCAGTGGCCATGTGGAGAAATCTCTGCTTGGGAGACAGCAAGCGACTGGAGGACTTTACATTGAACTCAGTGCTGCCCAATTACAGCAGAGACCTGGCAGGATTAATCAGCTGTTGACTAAAGAGCCCCTGAGCTCTGAATAACCAACCAACAGCAATACCCAGGTAATATGCCATGGGTGTTGAGCTCTGAGAAATGCTGGCTTCAGGTCTGACCCAGCACATTCCAAGCTGTGGTGGCTGCAGTGAAACACTGCTTCAGTTTGAGAAAAGCAGGGGTAAAGTAAAGGGTACTCCATCTTGCATCTTAGGTACCAGCTCAGCCATAGTAGGGTAGAGCAGCAAATAGGCTCTTGGGGACTCTATGAGTCCAGTCCATGTTTAGGCACTTAGTCAGCATTTGTGGACCTGCCCTGGGCAGGACCTGCTCTGAAGGGTGAGTGCCAGGCCTGGCAGCATTTATCACCAGCTGACTTAAGGGCCCTGGAACTCTAAGTGAATGTCGGCAGTAGGCTGGCAGAACCCCTGTGTGTCGCTGGTCATGGTGACCACAAGGAGAGGCTCCTCTGCCTGTGGAAATGGGAAGAAAGAGTGGGAAGGACCTTGTCTTGTGGTCTGAGTGCCGGCTTAGCTGCAGTAGATTAGAACACCAAGCAAATTTCTAAGGTTTTTGACTTCAATCCTTGGCTCCCAGACAGCATCTCTGGACTCACCTGGGGCCAAGAGGAATTCATTGCCTTGAAGGGAGGGATACAAACCTGATAGGCTTTGCCCTCTGCTGATCTTAAAACCCTAGGGCCTTGAGTGAACTTAGGTGGTAGCCAGGTCATGGTTACAGTGGGCCTTGGGTGAGAACTAGTGCTGGGCTGGCTTCTGGTCTGAACCAGTGCAGTCCCAGTGGTGGTGGCCACAGGAATCTTTGTATCCCCCCACCTCCAGTTCCATGAGGCCCAGCACAGACAGACTATATTTGTTTGGGAGAAAGTAAGGGAAAAGAACAAGTGTCTCTGCATGGTAATCCAGGAATTCTTTTGGACATTATCCAGTGTCACCAAGGCATTACCTATATGAATCAACTTAAGAACCAGAGTTATTGGGATTGGGGCCCAAGTCCGTTAGAATACCTGGAAAGCCTTCCAAAGAAGGACAGGCACAAACAAGCCCAGACTGCAAAGACTACAATAAATGCCTAATTCTTCAATGCCCAGACACTGTCAAACATCCGTAAGCGTTAAGACCACCCAGGAAAACATGACCTCACCAAACAAACCTAATAAGGCACCAGGGACCAATCCTAGAGAAACAAGGATATGTGACCTTTCAGACAGACAATTCAAAATAGCCATTTTGAGGAAACTAAAATAAATTCAACATAAGGCAGAGAAGGAATTTGGAATTCTATCAGATAAATTTAACAAAGAGATTGAATTTTTTTTTTTTTTGAGACGGAGTCTCACTCTGTCACCCAGGCCCAGGCTGGAGTGCAGTGGTGTGATCTCGGCTCACTGCAGCCTCTGCCTCCCGGGTTCAAGCAATTCTCCTGCCTCAGCCTCCTGAGTAGCTGGGACTACAGGTGGCTAATTGGCCCTTTTTAAATATTTCAATCTTGACCGGGTGCGGTGGCTCATGCCTGTAATCCCAGCACTTTGGGACGCCGAGGCAGGCAGATCACTTGAGGTCAGGAGTTCAAGACCAGCCTGGCCAACATGGCAAAACCCTGTCTCTACAAAAAATACAAAAATTAGCCAGGTTTGTTGGCGTGCACCTGTAGTCCCAGCTACTTGGGAGACTGAGGCAGGAGAATCACTTAAACCCAGGAGGTGGAGGTTGCAGTGAGCCAAGATCATGCCACTGCACTCCACCCTGGGTGATAGAGCAAGACTCCATCTCAAATAAATAAATAAATAAATAAAATTAAAAAGAATCAAGCAGAAATTCTAGAGTAGAAAAATGCAACTGACATGCTGAAGAATGCATCAGAGTCTCTTAATGGCAGAATTGATTTAGCAGAAGAAAGAATTATGAGCTTGAAGACAGGCTATTTGAAAATACACAGTCAGAGGAGACATAAGAAAAAGAATAAAAAACAATGAAGCATGGCCTACAAGTTCTAGGAAATAGCCCCAAAAGGGAAAATTTAAGAGTTATTGACCTTAAATGGGAGGTAGAGAAAGATATATGGGTAGACAGTTTATTCAAAAGGATAACATCAGAGAACTTCTCAAACCTAGAGAAAGATATCAGCATTCAAGTACAAGAAGTTTATAGAACACCAAGCAGATTTAACCCAAAGAAGACTACCTCAAGACATTTAATAATCAAACTCCCAAAGGCCAAGGATAAAGAAAGGATCCTAAAAGCAGCAGGAGAAAAGAAACAAATAACATAAAATGGAGCTCCAATATGTCTGGTAGCAGACTTTTCAGTGGAAACCTTACAGACCAGTAGAGAGTGGCATGACATACTTAAAGTGCTGAAGGTAAAAATTTTACCTTGTATATCCAGAGAAAATATCCTTTAAGCATGAAGAAATGGAGACCTTCCCAGACAAACAAAAGCTGAGGGATTTCATCAACACCAGATTTGTCCTGCAGAAATGCTAAAGGGAGTTCTCCAATCTGAAAAAGGACATCAATGAGCAATAAGAAATCATCTGAAGGTACAAAACTGGTATTATCACTGGTAATAATAGTAAGTAAACACACACACAGAACACAGAATATTATAACACTGTAATTGTTGGGGTATAAAATACTCTCCCTTTCTTTCTCTTCTTTCTTTCTTTTCTTTTTCCTTCCTTCCTTCCTTCCTTCCTTCCTTCCTCCCTCCCTCCCTCCCTTCCTTCCTTCCTTCCTTCCTCTTTCTTTCTTTCTTTCTTTCTTTCTTTCTTTCTTTCTTTCTTTCTTTCTTTCTTTCTTTCTTTCTTCTTTCTCTTTCTTTCTTTCTTTTCCTTTCTTTCTTTCTTCTTTCTTTCTTTCTTTCTTTCTTTCTTTCTTTCTTTCTTTCTCTCTCTTTCTTTCTTTCTCTCTTTCTTTCTTTCTTTTTTTCTTTCTGACAGGGTCTCACTCTGTTGCCCAGGCTGGCGTGTAATGGCGTGATATCAGCTCACTGTAACCTCCACCTTCCAGGTTCCAGTGATTCTCCCACCTCAGCCTGCCAGATAGCTGGGACTACAGGCATGCGCCACCAAGCCTGGCTAGTTTTTAGTAGAGATGGGCTTTCACCATGTTGGCCAGGCTGGTCTTGAACTCCTGACCTCAAGTGATCTGCCTGCCTTGGCCTCCCAGAGTGCTGGGATTACAGGCACGAGCCACTGCACCTGGCCCTAAAATATTCTTAAGTAGAAAGACTAAATGATGGGCCAATAAAAAATAATGACTACAACAACCTTTCAAGACATAGACAGTACAATAAGATATAAAGAGAATAAAACGTTAAAAAGCAGGGGGAATGAAGTTAAGATGTAGAGTTTGCGTTAGTTTTCTTTTTGCTAGTTTGTTTATGCAATCAGTGTTAAGCTATTATCAGTTTAAAACATGGTAACCTCATAAGCCTCATGGTAACCTCAAATTTAAAAACATTCAATGGATACACGAAAAATAAAAAGCAAGAAATTAAACCATACCACCAGAAAAAATCACCTTCACTAAAAGGAAGACAGGAAGGAAAGAAGAAAGAGAAGACAACAACAACAAAAAAGACAACCAGAAAACAAATAACAAATGACAGGAGTAAGTCCTTAATTATCAATAACAACATTGACTGGAAATGAACTAAACTCTCCAATCAAAAGATATAGTGTAGCTAAGTGGATACAACAACAAGACCCATTGATCTCTTGCTTACAAAAACACATTTCAGCTAGGCACGGTGGCTCATGCCTGTAATCCCAGCACTTTGGGAGGCCAAGGAGGGCAGATCACGAGGTCAGGAGTTTGAGGCCAGCCTGGCCAATATGGTGAAACCCCGTCTTTACTAAAAAAAAAAAAAAAAAAAAAAAAAAAAAAAAAAATTAGCCAGGCATGGTGGCAACTGCCTGTAGTACCAGCTACGTGGGAGGCTGAGACAGAAGAATCACTTGAACCAGGGAGGCAGAGGTCTCAGTGAGCCGAGATTGCGCCACTGCACTCCAGCCTGGGTGACAGAGCAAGACTCCATCTCACAAAAAAAAAAAGAAACACATTTCACCTATAAAGATACACATATACTGAAGATAAAGAAATGGAAAAAGTTTTTCATGCCAATGGAAACAAAAAAAAGCAGAAGTTAATAAATAATAAAGATTAGAGCAGAAACAAATTAATTTTTAATGAAGAAACCAATATAAAAGATCAGTGAAATGAAAAGTTGTGTTTTTTTAAAAGATAAATAAAATTGACAAACTTTTAGCCATACCCAGAAAAAAAAGAGAGAATACCCAAATAAATAATATCAGAGATGGAAAACGTGACACTACGACTGACACTGCAGAAATTCAAGGGATCATTAGTGGCTACTATGAGCAACTATATGCCAGCAAGTTGGAAAAGCTAGAGGAAATGGATAAATTCCCAGATACATACAACCTACCATGACTGAACCATGAAGAAATCTAAAACCTGAACATACCAATAACAAGTAACGAGATCAAAGCCATAATAAAAATTATCTCAGTAAAGAAAAGCACAGGACTTGATGGCTTCACTGGTGAATTCTATCAAACATTTTTTTTTTTTTTTTTTTTTTATTATACTTTAGGGTTTTAGGGTACATGTGCACAATGTGCAGGTTTGTTACATATGTATCCATGTGCCATGTTGATTTCCTGCACCCATTAATTCGTCATTTAGCATTAGGTGTATCTCCTAATGCTGTCCCTCCCCCCTCCCCCCACCCCACAACAGTCCCCGGAGCGTGATGTTCCCCTTCCTGTGTCCATGAGTTCTCATTGTTCAATTCCCACCTATGAGTGAGAACATGCGGTGTTTGGTTTTTTGTCCTTGCGATAGTTTACTGAGAATGATGTTTTCCAGTTTCATCCATGTCCCTACAAAGGACACGAACTCATCATTTTTTATGGCTGCATAGTATTCCATGGTGTATATGTGCCACATTTTCTTAATCCAGTCTCTCGTTGTTGGACATTTGGGTTGGTTCCAACTCTTTGCTATTGTGAATAGTGCCGCAATAAACATACGTGTGCATGTGTCTTTATAGCAGCATGATTTATAGTCCTTTGGGTATATACCCAGTAATGGGATGGCTGGGTCAAATGGTATTTCTAGTTCTAGATCCCTGAGGAATCGCCACACTGACTTCCACAATGGTTGAACTAGTTTACAGTCCCACCAACAGTGTAAAAGTGTTCCTATTTCTCCACATCCTCTCCAGCACCTGTTGTTTCCTGATTTTTTAATGATGGCCATTCTAACTGGTGTGAGATGGTATCTCACTGTGGTTTTGATTTGCATTTCTCTGATGGCCAGTGATGAGGAGCATTTCTTCATGTGTTTTTTGGCTGCATAAATGTCTTCTTTTGAGAAGTGTCTGTTCATGTCCTCTGCCCACTTTTTGATGGGGTTGTTTGTTTTTTTCTTGTAAATTTGTTTGAGTTCATTGTAGATTCTGGATATTAGCCCTTTGTCAGATGAGTAGGTTGCAAAAATTTTCTCCCATTCTGTAGGTTGCCTGTTCACTCTGATGATAGTTTCTTTTGCTGTGCAGAAGCTCTTTAGTTTAATGAGATCCCATTTGTCGATTTTGGCTTTTGTTGCCATTGCTTTTGGTGTTTTAGACATGAAGTCTTTGCCCACGCCTATGTCCTGAATGGTATTGCCTAGGTTTTCTTGTAGGATTTTAATGGTTTTAGGTCTAACATATAAGTCTTTAATCCATCTTGAATTAATTTTTGTATAAGGTGTAAGGAAGGGATCCAGTTTCAGCTTTCTACATATGGCTAGCCAGTTTTCCCAGCACCATTTATTAAATAGGGAATCCTTTCCCCATTTCTTGTTTTTGTCAGGTTTGTCAAAGATCAGATAGTTGTAGCTATGTGGCATCATTTCTGAGGGCTCTGTTCTGTTCCATTGATCTATGTCTCTGTTGTGGTACCAGTACCATGCTGTTTTGGTTACTGTAGCCTTGTAGTATAGTTTAAAGTCAGGTAGCGTGATGCCTCCAGCTTTGTTCTTTTGGCTTAGGATTGACTTGGCGATGCGGGCTCTTTTTTTGGTTCCATATGAACTTTAAAGTAGTTTTTTCCAATTCTGTGAAGAAAGTCATTGGTAGCTTGATGGGGATGGCATTGAATCTATAAATTACCTTGGGCAGTATGGCCATTTTCACGATATTGATTCTTCCAACCCATGAGCATGGAATGTTCTTCCATTTGTTTGTATCCTCTTTTATTTCATTGAGCAGTGGTTTGTAGTTCTCCTTGAAGAGGTCCTTCACATCCCTGGTAAGTTGGATTCCTAGGTATTTTATTCTCTTTGAAGCAATTGTGAATGGGAGTTCACTCATGATTTGGCTCTCTGTTTGTCTGTGATTGGTGTACAAGAATGCTTGTGATTTTTGTACATTAATTTTGTATCCTGAGACTTTGCTGAAGTTGCTAATCAGCTTAAGGAGATTTTGGGCTGAGACAATGGGGTTTTCTAGATATACAATCATGTCATCTGCAAACAGGGACAATTTGACTTCCTCTTTTCCTAATTGAATACCCTTTATTTCCTTCTCCTGCCTGATTGCTCTGGCCAGAACTTCCAGCACTATGTTGAATAGTAGCGGTGAGAGAGGGCATCCCTGTCTTGTGCCAGTTTTCAGAGGGAATGCTTCCAGTTTTTGCCCATTCAGTATGATATTGGCTGTGGGTTTGTTGTAGATAGCTCTTATTATTTTGAGATACGTCCCATCAATACCTAATTTATTGAGAGTTTTTAGCATGAAGGGTTGTTGAATTTTGTCCAAGGCCTTTTCTGCGTCTATTGAGATAATCATGTGGTTTTTGTCTTTGGTTCTGTTTATATGCTGGATTACATTTATTGATTTGCGTATGTTGAACCAGCCTTGCATCCCAGGGATGAAGCCCACTTGATCATGGTGGATAAGCTTTTTGATGTGCTGCTGGATTCGGTTTGCCAGTATTTTATTGAGGATTTTTGCATCAATGTTCATCAAGGATATTGGTCTGAAATTCTCTTTTTTGGTTATGTCTCTGCCAGGTTTTGGTATCAGGACGATGCTGGCTTCGTAAAATGTGTTAGGGAGGATTCCCTCTTTTTCTATCGATTGGAATAGTTTCAGAAGGAATGGTACCAGTTCCTCTTTGTACCTCTGGTAGAATTCAGCTGTGAATCCATCAGGTCCTGGACTCTTTTTGGTTGGTAAGCTATTGATTATTGCCACAATTTCAGAACCTGTTATTGGTCTATTCAGAGATTCAACTTCTTCCTGGTTTAGTCTTGGGAGGGTGTATTTGTCGAGGAATTTATCCATTTCTTCCAGATTTTCTAGTTTATTTGCATAGAGGTGTTTGTAGTATTCTCTGATGGTAGATTGTATTTCTGTGGGATCGGTGGTGATATCCCCTTTTTCGTTTTTTATTGCATCTATTTGATTCTTCTCTCTTTTCTTCTTTATTAGTCTTGCTAGCGGTCCATCAATTTTGTTGATCTTTTCAAAAAACCAGCTCCTAGATTCATTAATTTTTTGAAGGGTTTTTTGTGTCTCTATTTCCTTCAGTTCTGCTCTGATTTTAGTTATTTCTAGCCTTCTGCTAGCTTTTGAATGTGTTTACTCTTGCTTTTCTAGTTCTTTTAATTGTGATGTTAGGGTGTCAATTTTGGATCTTTCCTGCTTTCTCTTGTGGGCATTTAGTGCTATAAATTTCCCTCTACACACTGCTTTGAACGTGTCCCAGAGATTCTGGTATGTTGTGTCTTTGTTCTCGTTGGTTTCAAAGAACATCTTTATTTCTGCCTTCATTTCATTATGTACCCAATAGTCATTCAGGAGCAGGTTGTTCAGTTTCCATGTAGTTGAGCGGTTTTGACTGAGTTTCTTAATCCTGAGTTCTAGTTTGATTGCACTGTGGTCTGAGAGACAGTTTGTTATAATCTCTGTTCTTTTACATTTGCTGAGAAGAGCTTTACTTCCAACTATGTGGTCAATTTTGGAATAGGTGTGGTGTGGTGCTGAAAAAAATGTATATTCTGTTGATTTGGGGTGGAGAGTTCTGTAGATGTCTATTAGGTCCACTTTATGTAGAGCTGAGTTCAATTCCTGGATATCCTTGTTAACTTTCTGTCTCGTTGATCTGTCTAATGCTGACAGTGGGGTGTTAAAATCTCCCATTATTATTGTGTGGGAGTTTAAGTCCCTTTGTAGGTCACTGAGGACTTGCTTTATGAATCTGGGTGCTCCTGTGTTGGGTGCATATATATTTAGGATAGTTAGCTCTTCTTGTTGAATTGATCCCTTTACCATTATGTAATGGCCTTCTTTGTCTCTTTTGATCTTTGTTGGTTTAAAGTCTATTTTATCAGAGACTAGGATTGCAACCCCTGCCTTTTTTTGTTTTCCAGTTGCTTGATAGATCTTCCTCCATCCCTTTATTTTGAGTCTATGTGTGTCTCTGCACGTGAGATGGGTTTCCTGAATACAGCACACTGATGGGTCCTGACTCCTTATCCAGTTTGCCAGTCTGTGTCTTTTGATTGGAGCATTTAGCCCATTTACATTTAACGTGAATATTGTTATGTGTGAATCTGATCCTGTCATTATGATGTTAGTTGGTTATTTTGCTCGTTAGTTGCTATAGTTTCTTCCTAGCCTCGATGGTCTTTACAATTTGGCATGTTTTTGCAGGGGCTGGTACCGGTTGTTCCTTTCCATGTTTAGTGCTTCCTTCAGGAGCTCTTTTAGGGCAGGCCTGGTGGTGACAAAATCACTCAGCGTTTGCTTGTCTGTAAAGTATTTTATTTCTCCTTCACTTATGAAGCTTAGTTTGGCGGGATAGGAAATTCTGGGTTGAAAATTCTTTTCTTTAAGAATGTTGAATATCGGCCCCCACTCTCTTCTGGCTTGTAGAGTTTCTGCTGAGAGATCAGCTGTTAGTCTGATGGGCTTCCCTTTGTGGGTAACCCGACCTTTCTCTCTGGCTGCCCTTAACATTTTTTCCTTCATTTCCACTTTGGTGAATCTGACAATTATGTGTCTTGGAGTTGCCCTTCTCGAGGAGTATCTTTGTGGCGTTCTCTGTATTTCCTGAATCTGAATGCTGGCCTGCCTTGCTAGATTGGGGAAGTTCTCCTGGATAATATCTTGCAGAGTGTTTTCCAACTTGGTTCCATTCTCCCCATCATTTTCAGGTACACCAATCAGACGTAGGTTTGGTCTTTTCACATAGTCCCAAATTTCTTGGAGGCTTTGTTCATTTCTTTTTATTCTTTTTTCTCTAAACTTCCCTTCTCTCTTCATTTCATTCATTTCATCTTCTATCAGCGATACCCTTTCTTCCAGTTGATCGCATCTGCTACTGAGGCTTCTGCATTCTTCGCGTAGTTCTCGAAACTTGGCTTTCAGCTCCATCATCTCCTTTAAGCCCTTCTCTCCATTGGTTATTCTAGTTATCCATTCTTCTAATTTTTTTTTTCAAAGTTTTTAACTTCTTTGCTATTGTTTTGAATTTCCTCTCGTAGCTCAGAGTAGTTTGATCATCTGAAGCCTTCTTCTCTCAACTCATCAAAGTCATCCTCCATCCAGCTTTGTTCCGTTGCTGGTGAGGAACTGCGTTCCTTTGGAGGAGGAGAGGTGCTCTGTTTTTTAGAGTTTCCAGTTTTTTTGGTCTGTTTTTTCCCCATCTTTGTGGTTTTGTCTACTTTTTGTCTTCGATGATGGTGATGTACAGATGGGTTTTTGGTGTGGATGTCCTTTCTGTTTGTTAATTTTCCTTCTACCAGACAAGACCCTCAGCTGCAGGTCTGTTGGAGTTTACTAGAGGTCCACTCCAGACCCTGTTTGGCTGGGTGTCAGCACCGGTGGCTGCAGAACAGCGGATTTTCGTGAGACCACAAATTCAGCTGTCTGATAGTTCCTCTGAAAGTTTTGTCTCAGAGGAGTACCCGGTTGAATGAGGTGTTAGTCTGTCCCACTGGGGGGGTGCCTCCCAGTTAGGCTGCTCAGGGGTGAGGGACCCACTTTAGGAGGCAGTCTGTCCGTTCTCAGATCTCCAGCTGCGTGCTGGGAGAACCACTACTCTCTTCAAAGCTGTCAGTCAGACAGGGACATTTAAGGCTGTGGAGGTTCTCGCTGAGTTTTTGGTTGTCTGTGCCCTGCCCCCAGAGGTGGAGCCTACAGAGGCAGGCGGGCCTCCTTGAGCTGTGGTGGGCTCCACCCAGTTCGAGCTTCCTGGCTGCTTTGTTTACCTAAGCAAGCCTGGGCAATGGCGGGCGCCCCTCCCCCAGCCTCGTTGCCGCCTTGCAGCGTGATCTCAGACTGCTGTGCTAGCAATCAGCAAGACTCTGTGGGCATAGGACCCTCCGAGCCAGGTGCGGGACACAATCTCCTAGTGTGCCGTTTTCCAGGCCCGTTGGAAAAGCGCAGTATTAGGACGGGACTGACCCGATATTCCAGGTGCCGTCTGTTTTCCCTTTCTTTGACTAGGAAAGGGAACTCCCTGACCCCTTGCGCTTCCCGAGTGAGGCAATGCCTCGCCCTGCTTCGGCTCGCGCACAGTGCGCTTCACCGACTGTCCTGAACCCACTGTTAGGCACTCCCTAGTGAGATGAAACCGGTACCTCAAGCAGAAATGCAGAAATCACCCGTCTTCTGTGTCGCTGGGGCTGGGAGCTGGAGACCGGAGCTGTTCCTATTCGGCCATCTTGGCTCCACCCTCAAACATTTAAAGAAGAACTAATACCAATCCTACTGAAGCTATTCTGAAAAAATGCAAGAGAAGGGTATACTTCCAAACTCATTCTACAAGGCCAGTATTACCTTGATACTAAAAGCAGACAAAGACTCATCAAAAAAAAAAAAAAAAAGAAGAAGAAAGAAAACTATAGGCCAATATCTCTGATGGATATTGATGCAAAAATCCTCAACAAAATACTAGCAAATCAAATTCAACAATACATTAAAAAGATCATTATCATGACCAAGTGGGATTTACCTCAGTGATACAAGAATGGCTCAACATATGTAAATCAATCAATGTGATACATCATATTAACAGAATGAAGGACAAAATCCATATGATCATTTCCACTGATGATATAAAAGCATTTGGTAAAATTAAACATCCCTTTATGATAAAAACCCTCAAAAATCTGGCTCTATACTCCGTGGGAAGCTGAGGCAGGAGAATTGCTTGAACCCAGGAGGTGGAGGTTGCAGTGAGCTGAGATCACGCCACTGCACTCCAGCCTGGGTGATAGAGTGAGACTCCATCTCAAATTAAAAACAAACAAACAGAATAACTGGGTATGGATTGAACATATGTCAACATAATAAAAACCATAAAAAACAGATCCACAGCTAGTATATCATACTGAATGGGGAAAAACCTTTTCTCTAAGATCTGGAACACCCCAAGGATGTCCACTTTCCCCACTGTTATTCAACATAGTTTTGGTAATCCTAGGTAGAGCAATCAGACAAGAGAAGGAAATGGCATAAAATTTGGAAAGGTAAACGTCAAATTATCCTTGTTTGCAGATAATATGATATGATCTTATCTTTGGAAAATCCTAAAGACTCCACCAAAAACCAGAAGTGATAAACAAATTCAGTAAAGTTGTGGGATAGGCCAGGTGCCATGGCTCACACCTGTAATCCCAGCACTTTGGGAGGCTGAGGTGGGGTGGGTGGATCACCTGAGGTCAGGAGTTTGAGACAAGCCTGGCCAACATGGTGAAACCCTGTCTCTACTAATAACACAAAAATTAGCCGGGTGTGGTGGTGCACACCTGTAATCCCAGCTACTCAGAAGGCTGAGGCAGGAGAATTGGCTGAACCCAGGAGTCAGAGGTTGCAGTGAGCAGAGATCGTGCCATTGCACTCCAGGCTGGGTGACAAGAGTGAAACTCCATCTAAAAAAAAAAAAAAAATTGTGGGATATACAATATCAACATACAAAAATCAATAGAATTTCTATATGCCAACAGCAAGCGATCTGAAGGAGAAATTTTAAAAATCTCATTTACAATAGCCACATGTAAAATTAAATACCTAGGAATTAGCTTAGCTAAAGAAGTGAAAGATTTCTACAATGAAAACTGTAAAACACTGATGAAAGAAATTGAAGAGGACACAAAAAATTGAAAGATGTTCCATGTTCATATATTGGAAGAATCAATATTGTTAAAATGTCCATACTACCCAAAGTAATCTACAAGTTCAATGCAATCCTTATCAAAATACCAATGACATTCTTTACAGAAACAGAAGAGACAATCCTAAAATTATATGGAACAACAAAAGACCCAGAATAGCCAAAGGTATTCTAAGCAAAAAGAACAAAACTGGAAGAATCACATTACCTGTCTTCAAATTAGACTACAGAGCTATTGTGACCAAGAAAGCATGGTACTAGCATAAAAATAGACACACAGACTAATGGAACAGAACAGAGAACCCAGAAACAAATCCACACAACTACAGTGAACTCATTTTCAACAAAAGTGCCAACAACATACGCTGGAGAAAGGATAGTTTCTTCAATAAATGATGTTCAAAAACTGGATATCCAGTTTGATATCCAGATGAACCTTGACCCCTATCTCTTGCCATATACAAAAATCAAATCAAAATGAATTAAAGACTTACATTTATGACCTTTAACTATTAAAATGCTACAAGAAAACATTGGGGAAAGTCTCTAGGACATTGGTCTGTGCAAAAATTTATTGAGTAATACCCCCATGAGTGCAGGTAACCAAAGCAAAAATGGACAAATGGGATCACGTCAAGTTAAAAAGCTTCTGCACAGCAATGTAAACAATCAACAAAGTGAAGCGACTACCCGCAAATGTGAGAAAAAATATTTGCAAAGTACCCATCCAAGAAAAGATTGATAAGCAGAATATATGAGGAGCTCAAACAACTCTATAGGAAAAAATCCAATAATCCACTTAAGAAATGGGCAAAATATTTGAATTGACATTTCTGAAAACAAGACATGTAAATTCCAAATAGGCATATGAAAGGTTGCTTAACGTCATTGATCATCAGAGAAATGCAAATCAAAACTACCATGAGATATCATCTCACCCCAGTTAAAATGGCTTTTTTTTTTTTTTTAATAGCTTTTAGGCTGGATGTGGTGGCTCATGCCTGTAATCCCAGCACTTTGGGAGGCCAAGGCAGGCGGATCACCTGAGGTCAGGAGTTCGAGACCAACCTGACCAACATGGAGAAACCCCGTCTCTACTAAAAATACAAAAAATTAGCCAGGCATGGTGGCGCATGCCTGTGATCCCAGCTGCTTGGGAGGCTGAGGCAAGAGAATTGGTTGAACCCAGGAGGCAGAGGTTGTGGTGAGCCGAGATCATGCCATTGTACTCCAGCCTGGGCAACAAAAGCAAAACTCCGTCTGAAAAAAAAAATTAGAATAAATAAATAAATAAATGGCTTTTATCCAAAAGACAGGCAATAACAAGTACTGGAGAGAATGTGAAGAAAAGGGAACACTTGTACACTGTTGGTAGGAATGTAAATGAGTACAGCCACTATGGAGAACAGTTTGGAGGATACTCAAAAAACTAAAAATAGAGCTACTATATGATCCAGCAATCCCAGTCCTAGTTATATACCCCAAAGAAAGGAAATCAGAATATTGAAGAAATACTGGCACTCCCATGTTTGTTGCAGAACTATTCACAATAGCCAAGGTTTGGAAGCAAACTAAGTGTCCAGCAACAGATGATGAGATAAAGAAAATGTGGTACATATACACAATGGCATACTATACAGCCATAAAAAAGTGAGATCCTGTCATTTGCAACAACATGTATGGAACTGGAGGTCATTATGTTAAGTAAAATAAGGCAGAGAAAGACAAGCTTCGCATGTTGTCAATTATCTGTGGGATTCAAAAATCAAAACAATTGAACTCATGGAGCTAGAGAGTAGAAGGATGTTCACCAGAGGCTAGGAAGGTTAGTGGGGGCTGGGGGAGGTGGAAGGGAAGTGGAGATTGTTAATGGGTACGAAAATATAGTTAGAAAGAATGAATAAAAGCTAGTATTTGATAGCACAACAGGAGGACCATACTCAATAATAATTTAATTGTATATTTAAAAATAAACAGAAGAATTTAATTGGATTATTTGTAACACAAAGGATAAATGCCTGAGGGGATGAATATCCCATTTTCCATGATGTGATTATTACGCATTTCATGCCTGTATCAAAACATCTCATGTACACCATAAATATATGCACCTACTATCTATCTGCATGAAATTTAAAAATAATAATAATTTAAAAAATAAATAAACTTGTTAATATGGAGGTAAAGAAGCAACAACAACAAAAACAAAACAGGAACACACATACACATGCACACAAATACAACAGTTTCCTTATAAATCAAAGGAGATCTAGAGTCTCGTAATATATTTAGAATGTACAGGATGCAATTCAAAATGACTTAGCATGTAAAAAATTAAAAATTTCAACTTGCAAGTAAAAAAAGCAAAATAATTATCAGATTTCAACCCCAAGGTGACACAGATTTTAGAATTATGACAAATACTTTGATGCATCTATTAGAACTATTGTCTAATAAATAAAAGCAAATACTCTTCTCTTTTTCTGCCTTTTCTGGTTTTAATTATGCATTTTATATGATTCCATTATCTTCCCTCTCTTAGCATATCAATTATATATATTTTTTTACTTTTTACATTGGTTGTCTTGCAGTTTGCAATATGCATTTACAGCTAATCCAATTTCAAATAATACTATACCACTTCACAGGTAGTACTAGTATCTTATAAAGGAGTGTCTTAGTTTTCTGAGGCTGCTGTAACAAAGTACCTTGGACTGGTTATTTATTTATTTGCTTATTTATTTATTGAGACAACTTCTCTGTTGCCCACACCACAGTGCAGTGGTGCAGTCACAACTCACTGTAGTCTCAACCTCCTAGGCTCAAACAATTCTCCTGTCTCAGCCTTCTGAGTAGCTGGGACCACAGGCACATGCCACCATGCCTGGCTAATTTTCTTTTTATTGTAGAGATGTGGTCTCGCTATGTTGCCCAGATTGGTCTAGAATTCCTGGGCTCAAGCAATCCTCCTGCCTTGGCATCCCAAAGTATTGGCAATACATACGTGAGTAATCCCACCTGGCCAGACTGGTAATTTATAAACAATGAAAATTTATCTCTCACAGTTATGGAGGCTGGGAAGTGCAACATCAAGATGCCAGCATATTCAGTGACTGGTGAGAGCTCATTTCTCAGAGATGGCACCTTCTGGCTGTGTCATATAGCACAAAGGCAAAAGGGGTTCCTCAAGCCTTTTTTTTTTTTTTTTTTTCAGACAGTGTCTCACTCTGTCACCCAGGAGCCGGAGTGCAATGGTATGATCCCGGCTCACTGCAATCTCCGTCTCCCGGGTTCAAGCGATACTCATGCCTCAGCCTTCCAAGTACCTGGCTGGGACTACAGGCACACGCCACCACGCTCGGCTAATTTTTTAGTAGAGACGGAGCTTTGCCATGTTGGCCAGGCTGGTCTCAAACTCCTGATCTCAATTGATCCACCAGCCTCAGCCTCCCAAAGTTCTGGGATTAAAGGAGTGAGCCACTGTGCCAGGCCTCAAGCCTATTTTTATAAGGACATTAATGGTATTCATGAAGGTAGGGCCCTTATGACCTAATCACCTCCCAAATGACTTGCCTCTTAATACTATTACATTGCACGTTGTGTTTCAACATATGAATTGTGGAGGGATGCATTCAGACCATAGCACAGAGTATTCCCAATTCCTCCTTCCTGTCCCTTATAACATTGCTGTCATTCATTTCACTTATTGATAAGCCATAATCACCAAATACATTGCTGAAATTATTAGTTAGCTAACAGTTACATCAATTAAGAACAAGAAAAATAAAATATTTTAGTTTACCTTCATTTATCACTTCTCTATGTTCTTCTTTTATATAGATCTGAGTTTCTGATGCATACTATTTTCCTTTTCTCTGAAGAACTTCTTTTAAAATTTATTGCAAGATAGGTCTACCAATGAAAAATTAACCTCAGTTTTTCTGTCTGAAAAAGTAAAATACTCTTGAAAAAAAGTGGTAAGAAAGAAAGCTTCAGCAGAGAAATAGAAAATAAAAAGAAGAACTAAATAAATAGTTCTGAACTGAAAAATACAGTAATCAAAGTAAAACATTTACTGGGTATGATCAATAGCAGAATGGAGTTTTAAGAGGAAAAGCTCAGTGTACTTGAACGCAGATTAATACAAATTATCTAAAATGAACAAAATATAGAAAAATGTTTGAAAAAAGAATAAACAGAGACTCAGAGACCTATGAAACAATATCAAAAGGTCTATCGTTTTGTTCATCATAATTCCAGAAAGAGTGGAGAAAAAGTATAGTGCAGAAAGAATACTTGAAGAAATAATGGATGAAAACTTTCCAAATCCAGCAAAGGACATGAACTTACATGTACAAGAATCTCAGTGAATCCCACCCAGGATCAACTCAAAAAAATTCACATACAGGTACATTATAATTAAGCTGCTTAAAATTAGGTACTAAGAAAAAATATTAAAAGTAGCCAGAGGAAAGCACTACATTGCATACAGTGGAACAATGAGAGTAAATTTCTTATCATAAACCATGGAAGCAAGAAAGAAATGTCATTACATTTTAAAAGTGCTTATGGGAATAAACTGTTAACTCAGAATTCTACAGGCAATGAAAATATCCTTCTAGAATGAAGGTTGAATAAAGACATTCTCAAAAAGAGAAACTAAGAGAAATCACCACCAGAACACCTGTTCTAAAAGAAATGCTAAAGGAAATTCTTCAGATGGAAGGGAAACAATACCAGAGGTAAACTTGGAATAACAGAGATGGAGGAAGAACAACAAAATGGTAAATATTTGGGTAAATATAATAAACTATCTCATATGGTTTGGCTCTGTGTCCCCACTCAAATCTCATCTCCAATTGTAATCACCATCTGTCGAGGGAGGGATGTGTAATCCCCATGTGTCAAGGGAGGGAGGTGATGGGATCATAGGGGTGGTTTTCCCCATGCTGTTCTTATAATAGTGAGTGAGTTCTCATGAGATCTGATGGTTTTGTAAGTATTTGGAAGTACCTCCTTCGTTCACTATCTCTCTTGCCTGCCACCATGTAAGACATGCCAGCTTCCCCTTCCACTGTGATTGTAAGTTTCTTAAGGCCTCCCCAGCCATGCAGAACTGTGAGTCAATTAAACCTCTTTTCTTTATAAATTACTCATTTTCGGGTAGTATCTTTATAGCAGTGTGAGAATGGACTAATATACTGTCCTCTTAGTTTTTAAAGACATATTGTGAAGATTGAAAACAAAAATTATAACATTGGCTGATAGGGTTTTCTTTTTTTTGTTTGAGACAGAGTCTCACTCTGTCTCCCAGGCTGGAGTGCAGTGGCGCGATCTCGGCTCACTGCAAGCTCCGCCTCCTGGGTTTTACACCATTCTCCTGCCTCAGCCTCCTGAGTAGCTGGGACTACAGGTGTGCACCACCTATGCCCATCTAATTTTTTTTTTGTATTTTTAGTAGAGATGGGGTTTCACCATATTAGCCAGGATGGTCTCGAACTCCTGACCTTGTGATCCACCCGCCTCGCCCTCCCAAAGTGCTGGGATTACAGGCGTGAGCCACTGCACCCAGCCGATGGGGTTTTCAATGTATGTAGGTGAAATGTGTAAGACAAGTACAGCATAAAGTGGGGAGGGTAAATGGACCTATATGGTGGTAAAGCTTCTACACTGCACTTGAAGTAAAAAATATTGATTTGGAATAGACAGTGTTAAGTATGTATGTGGTAACCCCTAGGGTAACCACTTAAATAGATATACAAAGAGATATAGTAAAAAATAAAAAACCTCAATGGATAAATTAAAAGGGAATACTAAACAATATTAAGCTAATCCAAAAGAAGGTAGTAAGGGAAAAATAGGAAATAAAGAGAAAAGACAAGTAATAAAATATTAGAGCTAATAGAAACATGTCAATAAATGTATTAGTGAAATTGGTCTAAAAACGCCAGTTAAAAAACATGGATTTTCAGAATAGATTTTTCCAAAGATTCAGTGGTATGCTGTCTACAAGAAAGCCTCTTTGAATATAAACAAATAGTCAATGTAAAATAAAAGAATGGGAAAAGATATGTATCATGCAATCACTAATCAAAATAAACCTGTAGTGGCAATACTAATATCAGCCGAAATAGACTTAAGGGCAAGGAAAATTACCAAGGATCAAGAGTGATATTACATAATTATAAAAGAGTCAAATTACCAAGAAAGCATAAATGTGGGTTGGGCACAGTGGTTCACTCCTGTCATCCCGGCACTTTAGGAGGCTGAGGTGAGCAGGTTGCTTAAACTCAGGAGCTTGAGACCAGTCTAGGCAACAGGATGAAACCCCATCTCTACAAAAACTACAAAAATTAGGTGTGTGTGGTGGTGCCTATCTGTGGTCCCAGCTACTCAGGAAGCTGAGGTGGGAGGATCACTTGAGCCCAGAAGGTGAAGGCTGCAGTGAGCTGTGATCCACCACTATACTCCAGCCTGGGTGACAGTGGAAGACCCTATCTCAAAAGAAAAAAAAAAAAAAAATCCTAAAAAAAAATCCTAAATGTGTATGCAACTAACAACAGAATTTAAAAATATATGAAGCCAAAAATAATAAAACTGAAATGATAAATGGGCAAATTCACAATTATATTTAAAGTTTTAAACTCTTCTCTCTCAGTAATAGATAGGACAAGTAGACATATTATCAGCAAGGATATGGGAGAATTGAGCAACACTATCAGCCAATAGCCAATAGTACCTAATTGACATTTATAGAGCACTCTATCAAATGACAGCAGAATACACATTCTTTTCCACTGAAAATGCAAGATTCACCAAGATAGACCAAATCAGTGAAACAGAAAACAGAAAAACAATAGAGAAATACAATGAAATCAAAAGCTCTTTTTATGCAAAGATAAATAAAATGGGCAAATGTCCAACTAGACTAACATAGGAAAAAAGTGGGGGGGTGGTGACACAAATATCATGAATAAAAGGAAATATCACTATACACATCACTAACATGAAATGGATTGTAAGGGAATGCTATCAATGACTATAGGCATAAATTTGATTACTTAGATGAGATGGATTAATCTGTAAAAACTACAAACTATTAAAACTTATCCAAGATGAAATAGATAACCTGAATAATCCTATCATTATTAAATAAGTTGAGTTCATAGTCAAACATCTTCCAAAAAAGAAATCTCCAGACCCAGGTAATTTCACTGGTAAATTCCATCAAACATTTGTTTTCTTTTCTTTTCTTTCTTTCTTTCTTCTTTTTTTTTTTTTTTGTTTTTGAGACCAGGTCTTGCTCTGTTACCTAGGCTGGCTGGAGTGCAGTGGTGTGAACACAACTCACTGTAGCCTCAACCCCCTCAGATCAAATTATCCTTCCACCTCAGCCTCCCAAGTAGCTGGGACCACAGGTGCGTGCCACCACGCCTGGCTAATTTTTTTAATATTTTGTCAAGATGGGGTCTCACCATCTTGCCCAGGCTGATCTCAAACTCCTGGGCTCAAGCAATCCTCTCACCTCAGCCTCCCAAAATCCTGAGATTACAGGCATGAGCCATCAATGCCTGACCTTTCATCAAACATTTGAAGAAGAAATAAAACTAACTCTACACAATCTTCTGGAAAATAGAATAGGAGAGAACACTTTCAAACTCATTTTATGAGGCCAGCATTCTTCTGTAGTAAAATCCAAAGATAGTACAAGCAAAGAAAAGTATAGATCAAGATTTATCATAAAAGGGCAACATCTTTGACAAAATATTAACAAATTGAATATTGCAATATATGATAAAAATAATGTATCACAAATAAGTATGGTTTATCCTGGGAATGCAAGGCTGATACAATATTTGAAAGTCAATCCATGTATTCCACCATAATAACAGACTATAGAAGGAAAAAACTCACATGATCATAGCAATTGATAGAGAAAACATTTGACAACATTCAACATCCATTCATGGTAATAACTCTCAATATATTAGGAATAGAAGAGAATTTCACTAACCTGATGAAGGGCATCCACAAAAAAAACCCCACAGCCAACATTATTCATAATGGTGGAAGACTGAATAATTTTTTTCCCAAGATTGGGAACAAGTCAATGATGCCCACTCTTACCACTCCCATTCAAAGTCATACTGGCTGTCCTATTGAATATAATAAGGCAACAAACAGAATAAAAATCATATAGATTAGAAAAGAAGGAATAAAATTGTTCCTATTCACAGATGACATGATGGTCTCCATAAAAGTCTTGAAGTATCCTTTAAGAAAGCTTCTAGAACTACATGAAATTCTCAAGTTCACAGCTTTTTAATGGAAAAACAAACCTCAACCTAAACCTCTTACCTTTACATAAAGTAACTCCAAATGTATTGCAGATCAGAGGTGATATTCATGAATGTGAATTTGTGATATTGTATAATGGAATATGTTAATACTTGTAAGATTTGCATAGCTTGGTCAACCAATATTTTCTGAAGGTTAATACACAAGTTTGAGAAATTGTCATGGCCAATAGGAGCCTAAAGAGGCATGACAACTAAATATAATGTGGTATTCTGGGTGGGATCTTAGTACAAAAAAAGACATTGCAGCTGGGTGTGGTGGCTCATGCCTGTAATCCCAGCACTTTGGGAGGCCAAGGTGGATGGATCACCTGAGGTCAGGAGTTCGAGACCAGCCTGGCCAACATGGCGGAACTCTATCTCTACTAAAAATACAAAAATTAGCCAGGTGTAGTGGCTCATACCTGTAATCCCAGATACTTGGGAGGCTGAGGCAGGAGAATCGTCTGAACCCAGGAGATGGAGGTTGCAGTGAGCTGAAGGTTGCAGTGAGCCAAGATCGCGTCATTGCACTCCAGCCTGGGCAACAGAGCAAGACTCTGTCTCAAAAAAAAAAAAAAAAAAAGACATTGCATAAAAACTAAGGAAATCTGAGTGAAGGCAGTCTTTTAGTTAATAATAATCTATAAATATTTGATCATTAATCATAATAAATGTACCATACTAATGTAAGATGTTACTTGGAGAAACTTGGGTGTGGGATATATAAGAACTCTCTACTAGCTTTATAATTTTTCTGTAAATCTAAAATGATTTCAAAAAGTTATTAAAATATGAAAAATGAAAATCAGTAAATATTTTATACAGATATTTAATTACATATCTATAAAATAATGTGTCAAGTCATCAACTATTAATACAACTCAACTCATATAATACACAAATGCTATGGGTGCATTTTACTGACTACAGTTATTTTAATATATTTGATATAATATGAGGTAGGACTTTTGAGATAAGAGCACCTAGGACCAAAGAAGATATTAAAACGTGCTAAAATGTAGATGCTGACGTGATAACACAGATGCTTTTTTAAGGAAATAAGTATATAAAGAGAAGAGCTGATGGTTGAGAATTGGCGAGAGAGAGGAGGAAGACAGAGTGAATGAAGCAGAAGATCATTTAGAGGTAGGCATCATCTGTAGCAGAAGATCATTTAGAGGTAGGCCTCATCTGTAATAACATGGTAACAGACTTTCAGGAAGAATGAGGTGGTCCCCTAATGTTACCAATATTTAACATGGCACTGGATTGAGGTCTAGAGAAACTAGAACAGACTAAAGATCAAAGATTTGGCAATAACAAGGTGATGCCTAATCTTTGAAAGAGTACTTTTCATATAAAGTTGGCGCTGAAAGCCATTCTTGGAAGCATGGGAGAGTATAAAAGAAATAGCAACAGCAGGTAGAGTAACTTAAAGAAATGTGGTAGTAGAGAGAGAAGAGAGGGGGAGGGGAGGGATGTAAATTGGACAAGATGTAGATTGGAAAAGGTCTATCCTTAATTAAAGGCAAAGGGAAAATAATATAAAGGAAGGAAGAGGGAGTTGTAGAGAAAAAAGGCTCCTTGGAGAGAGTAAGATGTGTGCTTAATATGCCTCCTGTTCATAAGTCAGGTTTGCACCAACTGCATGGCAAGGCAGTGATTAAGTACTTTCTTCTTTTTTGAAACTTTAGCAGTAGAGCAGCAAGCCACCTGCCTTCCTATTTTTCATATATCAATCATCCATCATAGGAAGCAGCTTGGGGCAATGCAGCTATTCTCAAACTTTCTGGTCTCAGGACCACTTTACACTTTAAAAATTGTCAAAAACCCGTGAGAACTTTGGTTCTCGTGGGTTATATCAATTGATATTTCTGATATTGGAAATTAAAACTAAGAAAATTTTGAAGTATTGATAATTGTAATATTAAATATATGTATAATTATAATTAATAGTTATATGTATAATTAGTATAATATATTCATATAATATTAGTTATAATATGTATTATAAATATAATTATAACCTGATTACATGTTAACAAAATTACATATTTTAATAAAAAACAAGTTTTCTAAAGCAAAAAATAATTTAGTGAGACCAGTGGCATTGTTTTATATATTTGCAGATCTCTTTAATGTCCGGTTTAATACAAGGCAGCTGTATTCTCATAACTGTTTCTGCATTCAATCTATTGTAATAAATGGTTTGGTTGAAGTATAGGAAGATAATATAGCCTAACATAGATATGAAGTTGGAAACAGAGAGGTGTTTTATTAGCCTTTCCAGGTAATGATGAATATTTTTCTTTGATGCTGCACAAAAACTTGCAAGGATTAGTTTCTTAAAAGTAAGCTGCAATGTGGAATCTGAGATCATATAAACAAAATTTGTGTGCTCTGTCACATTAAAATCTATTGTATTTGGAATACAATTTAATGTATCTATCACATTAAAATACCCACCATTTTATTATTTATTTATTTATTTTTGCAATGGAGTTTCGCTCTTGTTGCCCAGGCTGGAGTGCAATGGTGTGATCTCGGCTCACGGCAACCTCCACCTCCCGGGTTCAAGTGATTCTCCTGCCTCAGCCTCCTGAGTAGCTGGAACTACAGGCATGTGCCACCACACCCAGCTGTTTTTTGTATTTGTAGTAGAGATGGGGTTTCATCATGTTGGCCAGGCTGGGCTTGAACTCCTGACCTCAAGTGATCTTCCCTCCTCGGCCTCCCAAAGTGCTGAGATTATAGGCATGATTATAGGCATGAGCCACCACGCCCAGCCGATAGTGGGGTTTTTTGAGCACTTCCTTACTTTTTTACTTTAGCCATTAGACTAAATTCATGTTTAGCTTAATATAGATACCCGTAGATAAATATAGAAATATTAATAAGTGGCTGGGCGTGGTGGCTCATGCCTGTAATCCCAGCACTTTGGGAGGTTGAGGTGGGCAGATCACCTGAGGTCAGGAGTTCTCTAAGGAGTGATAGTTTGTTTTATTGGAGAATGGTAGATCTGAAGTCTAGGTATGCTCATTGCTATAGAGGTGTCATTGCTTCTATACTGTCTCAGCTAAACAGCATGGAAATACGTGTGTATACTAACCCACATACTTATTAATATTTCTTTTTTCTTTTTCTTCTTTTTTTTTTTTTTTTGAGACAGAGTCTCACTCTTGTCACCCAGGCTGAAGTGCGGTGGTGCAATCTCGGCTCACTGCAACCTCTACCTCCCAGATTCAAGCAATTCTCCTGAGTAGCTGGGATTACAGGAGTGTGCCACCACACCTGGTTATTTTGTATTTTTAGTAGAGATGAGGTTTCACCATGTTGGCCAGGCTCTTCTTGAACTCCTGACCTTAGGTGATCTGCCCACCTCAGCCTCCCAAAGTGCTGGGATTACAGGCATAAGCCACCGCGCCCAGCCACTTATTAATATTTCTATATTTATCTATGGGTATCTATATTAAGCTAAACATGAATTTAGTCTAATGGCTACAAATGTAGCCCATTATTACCTGGATCGTTTTAGCCACCCATTCTTGCTTATCTGTAATTTCCTTCATGGATAGTGAGAAACCTGACTCCTAGCATCTACTGTCCATTAATGCATGGTTGTGTGTGGGCGTTTAGGGATTTATCTCAAAGAAGAGAGCCTCTGAGTTTATAATATGAGCCTTTTCTCTGTTTGTTGTGCCTTCCCCATCAAGTGATCTTGATTCTTAGGAAACCTTCCTCTACTTCTACCCTAGGGATTGCTCTTGTCTCTGGGTTTTAAACAACCCATGAAGTTGAGGTGGAAAAGAATGCCTATTTGCCTATAGCTGTGGTTGTCTGCTTCTGATGACAGCTGGGCTTGAGTGCTGCCCAGATATTACCCTCTATCTTCTGACTGGTTCTGTTCCTAATTGTTTTCTACTGTGCAGTGGTGCCAGGATCAGGAAAGACCTTCCCAGAAGATGTTGGTGAGACTGAAAAATCTAACTGGAAAGCTTATTTCCAGTCATTCATCTCTCTGTGATGGGTAGTTTTAGACTCAACCCCACCTCCACCCTCAGCAATGGGGTCCATCCACTTTCTATGTCTCTAGGGATCCCCCACAGTTTTCTTGTTGCATTCTGGGATCTCACAAACTTCCTTCCCTCAACACATACACATTTCTAGATCATCTCCAGGGTTGACTTCAGAAGGGCCAACAGCCTGTGTAAGTTCTCCATCATGTCATGAACTGGAAGGTCAGTTGCCAACTTTAATTTCATTGCTATAAGTGGTTATTGTAAAAGAAAAGAAACCTCAGAAATTGTTTATGAGAAACTCCTAAGTTACAAAGTCAGAACCAGTGACCTGCTTGTTTGTGTTTCACTGGCACATACTTCAGGTTGTGCTATGGATGACTGACTAATGCTTACACTGTGAGGCATACTCTAATAACAATATATTGTTCTTTATTATCCCTAAAAATATTGAATCTACAAATCTGTACTTTTTTAAGAGATTGGATCTCACCATATTGCCCAGGCCACAGTGCTGTGGCTATTCACAGGTGTGATCATAGTGCTGTAGCCTCAAACTCATGGCTGCAATCAATCCTCCTGTCTCAGCTCCTGAGTAGCTGGGACTACAGCCATGTGCCTGGCTTCAAATCTGTAGTTGTAAGACGTCATTTTTAAAAAAAATCCAATTTCATATTTCAAATTTTTCTAAAGATTAGAATTGCTGCCAAGCAAAAGTTTCAAAGTTTATATTATGATGTAATGATAAATGAAAATCAAATCAATAAACATTAATGGAAAAATGACTAAGCACAAGACTATCAATATACAAGATTTCTTTTTTCTTTTTCTTTTTTTTTTTTTTTTTTCGAGACAGGGTTTTGCGCTGTTGCCCAGGCTGGAGTGCACTGGTGCAATCTGGGCTTACTGCAACCTCCCCCATGTTTCAAGTGATTCTTCCGCCTCAGCCTCCCAAGCAGCTGGGATTACAGGCACGTGCCACCACACGCAGCTATTTTTTTTTTTTTTTTTTTTTTGTATTTTTAGTAGAGACGAGGCTTCACCATGTTGGCCAGACTGGTCTCGAACTCCTGGCCTCAAATGATCCACCCACCTCGGCCTCCCAAAGTGCTGGGATTACAGGTGTGAGCCACCATGCCCAGCCAATATACAATATTTCATATCAGTGTGAATTCTCTCTTCATTCTTCTATAAATTGGGGTAGTTAAAAAAAGGATTTTAACTTTTAGGACTCTGCAGTCTAAAAATTATAAGCAATTTTTTTTTTCTTTTGAGATGGAGTTTCGCTCTTGTTGCCCAGGCTGGAGGGCAATGGAGTGATCTCAGCACACTGCAACCTCTGCCTCCAGGTTCAAGTGATTCTCCTGCCTCAGCCTTCCGAGTAGCTGGGATTACAGGCATGTGCCAGCACGCCCAGCTAATTTTGTATTTTTAGTAGAGACGGGGTTTCTCTATGTTGGTCAGGCTGGTCTCAAACTCCCGACCTCAGGTGATCCGCCTGCCTCGGCCTCCCAAAGTGCTGGGATTACAGGCATGAGCCACCATGCCCGGCCTTATAAGCAGTAATTTTAAGGAAATTTTATACTCGTATATACACATAAAAGTCTCCCCAAGCTTAGATTTTATACCAAAAGTTTCAGATTATGGCAACTGTATACAGGATATTTAAATTTTAACCCTGGAAAACAGGCTGTATAGAATTCCTCACTGAATTTAAGAAATACCACTATAATTAAATTTGGGCAGCTGCTATATATTCGTAGTGTTCTCAAAGCTGCAAAATTCTAACATAGATCAGGCATATGAAACCAAAGATGTTCTTATATTATCTTACTGAATGACTCAAGTAGTAAATACAATGAGAAATACATCAACTTTTAATATTTGATTGGGGCTGGATGCAGTGGCTCATGCCTGTATTTCCAGCATTTTGGGAGGCTGAGGTGGTCAGATCATTTGAGCCCAGGAATTCAAGACCAGTCTGGCCAACATAGCAAAACCCCATCTCTACAAAAAATTAGCCAGGCATGATGGCACATGCCTGTGGTCACAGCTCCTTGGGAGGCTGAGGTGAGAGGATTGCTTGAGATGGGAGCTGAGGTTGTGGTGGGCTGAGATGGTGCCACTGAACTCTAGCCTGGATGACAGAGTGAGACCCTGTTGCAAATATATATATATATATATATATATATATATATATATATATATATATTTAATTGGGCATACAGACATCTTAGTCTTGGCATTAAATTCTATTACCAAAAAAAGCCTTTACAATGAAACTCTTTATATCACAATACTTTTTAAAAATGTCTAAGACCCAGCCAGTGATCTACTTATTTCCAGAAATATTTCATGCAGAGAAATTCTGGTCTAGCTAACACACTTGGCTTGTACTATTGTGCCATAGGTTTTACATATCTCACTCTCAAAATTCTAGTTTTATTGCAAGAGATCAACCATTCCCATTTCCTTTGTGCATCCAATTTGTGCAGTGCTTGAATATCCAACTGAGTTAGCTGTATAATAATTTTCTGGAGGTGTTTGAGGAAGACATAAGCTCTGCTTCTATTAGAATTTGGATTTGATCATATGTCTTTAGAACACATAAGCAGGCCTTGAGAAACATTGTAGATGGAAGGAAAGAGCTGATAAGAGGAAATACCTGAGGCCAGGCACGGTGGCTCACGCTTGTAATCCCAGCACTTTGGGAGGCCGAGGCGGGCGGATCACGAGGTCAGGAGATCGAGACCACGGTGAAACCCCGTCTCTACTAAAAATACAAAAAAATTAGCCGGGCGTGGTGGCGGGCGCCTGTAGTCCCAGCTACTCGGAGAGGCTGAGGCAGGAGAATGGCGTGAACCCGGGAGGCGGAGCTTGCAGTGAGCCGAGATCGGGCCACTGCACTCCAGCCTGGGTGATAGAGCAAGACTCCGTCTCAAAAAAAAAAAAAAAAAAGAGGAAATACCTGTTAAAAGACACCATTTCAGTAAAACAAGCTGAAGTGAAAAGACATGGACAAAGCTGGGGAGGCAGTTTAGAAAGGAGAGGGAATTGTAGAACTGTAAAGTAATCATTTTGGAAGTAGGCCATAGTATAGGAGAAGAAAAGGAGTTAAATTTGAGAATATGGTATAATGACTATCAAAGAAGAAGAAATTTGTTCCCAATGTTGTGTTTATGTTTATCATTTTTGGGTAACCTCATGCTTCTAATAGGGTGATTGAAAAGCCTGTCTTTAAGCATACATTTGATTTCTAGTAAAAAGCTAAAATAGTACTTTTTATCAGCACAGTTAAAATTTCTGTAAATATAGGTCAAAGCCAACTCCATTCATTTTATCTTGTTAATATGCGTGCATCTCCCAAACACATTCTGTTCATTAAGGGATTCAACTGTGATTCAGAATATGTCTGGATATCCATATAGCAAAATTAATCAGTTTGGTTGCAAACTTTGGTATGTGATGTACTCATGCAGTGTAATATTTTCTGTTTTTTTCCTGCAGCTATATACATAGAAAATGTTTTTTGGCCGGGCGCGGTGGCTCACGCTTGTAATCCCAGCACTTTGGGAGGCCGAGGCGGGCGGATCACGAGGTCAGGAGATCGAGACCACAGTGAAACCCCGTCTCCACTAAAAAAATACAAAAAATTAGCCGGGCGTGGTGGCGGGCGCCTGTAGTCCCAGCTACTCGGAGAGGCTGAGGCAGGAGAATGGCGTGAACCCGGGAGGCAGAGCTTGCAGTGAGCCGAGATTGCGCCACTGCACTCCAGCCTGGGTGACAGAGCGAGACTCCGTCTCAAAAAAAAAAAAAAAAAAAAAAAAAGAAAATGTTTTTTTCCTTACTGTACTTTTGAAAACGCACTGTGTTAGTTGTGAATACAGCATTGTAGAAGGGTTGTTTTCAAAAGTTCCGGAATAAAGCCTCTTAAATTACTTATTTTTGCACCTATCCCCCAGCACTATTACAGTGGTCTGAACTGGATGGCAGTGTTGTTAATGCCAGAGCAGTGTATGGCTGGAGCTGCCACTCTAATAATCCGGCAGAATGGGAAGAAACAAGTTTTTGGTGGCAAAATTAACCCATGCTTCTGAATACCAAGCACCTGTGTACTCTGGCTGGATGGGCTTATAAATGGTACCCAAAGAGGGACTGGATTTCAATTATACTGATACAAGACATGGGTTAACCTGGTTATGCTCACACCTACTGCCTATCATGGGGTTAGAGGGTGAGTTGTGGTGGTACTTTCTTCAGTTAACTTCCATGTATTGAATTATTACTATGTGCCAGACAGTGTACTAAATACTTTACATGCATAATTTTATTTAATGTTTACAGCAACTATATAACAGGTACTGTAATTATCTCAGTTATAGAGGTTAAGTGATTTAAAATAACTTTTCAAAGGTGACACAGCTGGAAAGGTAGAAATCTAAGATTCAAACTCAAGTTAGATTGACTCTGAAGTCTCTCTTCTTAATCTTTACATAAGATGTCTCTCCAGGTTTAACATGGCTAGGGTTAGGAAAATCTAGTTTAAGAGACTGTAGGTAGAGAAGTGAGGCCCAATTAGTAGAGAATGCAGCTATTAAAATAAGATCCATTAAATGTTCTTCGAGATACAGTCCTAGGTTGCCTTTTTATTTTTACCCTTTCTCTTAGCAATCTTATCTAGCCCCTGGGGCTCAGTTACCATCTATGTACCCATGAATCTTAAACCGAAAATCTAATCCAGACCTCTCCTCGAAGTTTCAGGCGCAAATAGCCAACTGCTTATCTCCTAGCCTTCTCTGCATTTCTGTGTAATTGTCAACTTTTGCCTATCCTTAAGATCGCAGCTTAATTATCTCTTTCTCAGGAATGCCTTCTCTGGCACATTTGTACCCTCCCACACCATTCCTGGCCTAAGTCAGGCTCCTTTGTTATATTCCTTTGTTTTTATTCCTTTTCTTCCAAGTACTCATGTAGGTTTGATGATTGTTTAATGTCTGTTTCTCCCACTAGGCAGTATACTCAACAAGGACAGTGACTTTGCCTGTTTTGCCCATCATTAGGTTCTCAGTGTCCAGCATGACTTACATACACTGTAGTAGGTACTCAGTGAATACTAATTTAATAGAGGAGTGGGTGAATAGATGGATAACAGAAAATATTCAGAAAAATGAAGATAGATTTGTCAAGTCAAGATCATCTCTTTATTTCCTCTCTCTTCCTCCCTTTTCTCTGGTTAAAAACAAATACATTAATAAGGGACATTTATGAGATGATCTGCAATAGGCAACATAGTCTTGGATTTTGACATTGGACTATGCTACTTTGCTAATCATGAGGTGAAAAGGCATAGTCTTTCTTAGAGACTTTGGTATAAGACTTTGGGTGCCTTTGGCATAAAGATTAGAAGCTATGGCTTTAAGTCTAATTGAAATAATTGAAATGATAATAGTGATGATGATCGTCATTGGTGATAATTATGATAATATAGGATATGATCATAATTATGGTGATTGTGATTTACAGGAGAAGAAAGTGAAGATCAGAGAGATTAAGTGACTTGCAATATGGTCATATAGTTATAATTAGTGGTGTGCTGGAGCTGGCTTGAACTAGCTCCTGAGAGCCAATTGTTAAATATTGAAGAATTTTGTGAGATGGTTGACACCATGTTGTGAACTTGGAATCAGCATGGTGGATCTATTTCAACTGTGGAAAATCCACCCCCCCACCCCCATCTATTTACCAGCATAACACTGGCTATATTTGTCTAATTTAATCATTATACTTTATTATCTCTATATTAGCCACTATGCCTAATTATCTCCTCACTTGTTTTATTTTTATGTTCCTCAGAATTTTCTGACTCCAGCCATCTACCAAAAAGATCATGAAATGATAAGGGGACTGAGAAAACTAGTAGATAATAGTTTCTTTCTGATGAACGCTTCTCATTTCCAGGACGAACTATCTAATCATGTTTTATTGTGCAGGCTCAGATTTGTCATAAATGAGATTAATGAATATTGGGTGGAGGTAGCTGCATCCCACAGGGAATTCTTCTATCATCTAAGTTTGGGAATAAGTCGTGAACAGAAATGTGTGTGCGTGTATGTGTGTGTGCGTGTATGTGTGTGTGCTTGCACGCATGCATTGTAGGGTAGGGGAAGAACAGTATTTCATTGTTTCATACATATCTCCTTGTAAAAAGTTTATGTTTTCTTTTTCTTTCTTCCTCTACTTTCTTGTCTGTACATCTAATTTCTCCATTGCTCTTCTTTGTCCCTTCTCTTAAACAATGTTATTTTTAGGGTTACATAAAGGAACTAAACCAATGTCACTGGTGCAGAAACCATTCTCTTTGTTTAGGCACATTCTGTTTTAGTCACCTTCATGGTCAGTATCAGCTCCTATTGCTATAGCACACAATCTACAGCATTTCTTGATTAAAGAAAATAAAAATTAAAAGAAATTAAAAAGGAAAGAAAATAAAATAAAATATTTTAAAATGGGAATGTTGGTATTTTGCCACCAATACAAAAGGAATTCCTTATGGAACAACTCACCAAGTCATCGAGATTAATTTGTTAGAGAATGATTACTAAATTCAATAGAAATGCTATTTCATAAAAAGCCATTTCCTTTATTCTGCTGAAACATATGGAATAATTTGGATCATTTGATTCACATCTGAAAGAGATTGATTTTAATATGTAGAAAAAAGCCCTATCTACTTATAATCTATATAATACAGTAGTCCCTCAACAACATTTTTATTATATATATGGATATAGTAGTAGAAAGAAGAATCTAACATTTATTAAGTACTACTATGTGCCACACGCTAGGCTGGGTGTTTTCATTTCTATGAAGTAGGTGTTTATTTAATCTCTCATTTTAGAGATGAATAAACTGAGTCTCAGACCTTAAGGAACTTGCCCAGGTATGACTTTTGGAATTGAGCAGTCTGCCTCTGGAACCTTGCTTCTTCACTACTACATTCTCCCACCTCCCATTTCCATTTCATTCCTTTTAAAGGCTTAAGTCTTTCATTTACATTATTTCATTTATTCTCATTTTTTTCCATTGAGATGTTTCTTCATTCCCATTTCATGCATACGGAAAGATTGCCAGAAGTTTTTTAAATGAATTGCCTCCATGGTTAATTGGTAACATGCCTGACATGCCCTTCTGCTGCTGCCTTCTGAAAGACAGACTTTGAATTCTCTTGAGAATTGAGTAGATGGGCCAAGAAGATGCATCTATACATGTGGCTTAAGGGAGATAGTCTTCTTACTTTCTAGCCATGTCATATCTGTTGTTATTTTCCATATTGCACACAGGACCACAATCTCTTACTTGATGATACTTTGAGAATGAAAGCGTTCTGAGCTATATATACATTGTTATCAGACATCTTGTTTCTATTTAGTATCAATTTCAGGGAAATATGCTATTCCCTAGTTGTGCCCAAAGAAAAATATTTCATTACATATTCTTTTGAGAATTCACATGGCTGCATGTACATTTTCAATTACTTTACTCTCTCTTTTAGAGTGGTTCTGTAGACTTTGGGAGATGCCCAGTCTTTCCCTCCTAGGTAATTGATGTTTTTCAGTAAAATTACTTGAGAGTATTATCTTCTTGTGCATCCGTCCTTCTGAAATTTCCTTAATCTCTTCCTGTCTACTTATTCATCCTGGCAAACATACAGAGGCATACGTAAATTCACATTTGATATAGTCTTTACCGTGTGTGTGTGTGTGTGTGTCTGTGTGTGTGTGACTTTTCTGTGAATGAGCTATTCACTGATGATTGGTTAGTCAACCTTATATTGCTGTCATGCTACTGTTTTGTTTATCCAACACAAAAAATGAGAAAAGGTCTCTCTTTTTAAGTTTACTTAAAGCCAGATGGAAAAAGCCTTTCTACAATCAAAAATAGTTTTCTGAAGTATATGCTTTTCAATTACTATGTCTTTTTTTTTGGAATGGGAGGGAAATATCTGATGCTGGCTCAACTTTACATTGGCTCCAGTCTACATTATACAATCTCACATCTTCCCTGAATCTTGGTGTATTTTCTTTTCTTGAGACAGGATCTCACTTTATCATCCAGGCTGGAGTGCAGTGGTGCAATCACTGCTCACTGCAATCTCTGCCTCCCGGGCTCAAATGATCCTCCCACCTCAGCCTCCCGAGTAGCTGGGACTACAGGTGCGTGCCACGACACCTAGCTAAGTTTTGTATTTTTTTGTAGAGATGGGGTTTCACCATGTTGCCCAGGCTGGTCTCAAACTCCTGGGCTCAAGGGATCTGCCCACCTCGGCCCCACAAAGTGCTAGGATTACAGGTGTGAGCCATTGTGCCCGGCCTCGGTGTATTTTTCATTGCATCAAAGTGATGGAAAATTTCATATTAAACATCATCAGAAGCATAATACTAGTGCTGGAATGGCATGTGATAGGGTGTGGGGCATGCTGTCCAAGTATGGCACTTTGGCATTTGAAAGAATAACAAGATCAGGAGGGTCACTCTCATATTTCCCTCACCCACTTTCCCTTGAAGTAGGCCATCAAACTTAGCTGACCTTCCCTGAATTAAGCCATGAGGCTCATTCCAGAGGTGCCCTCCTGAAACTCAGAGGAAACAAATGCCCTTGTCTCTGAGGACATAGGGATACAGGGAGTAATCTGAACAAACAGGCCTTGCTGGCTTCCTTCCAGTTGATTACCATTGGATCACATCCCTTTTGTCCAATTGTACTTCTGCACAACCGTAAATGGGGATGCACAAGCCTTCCTGTTTCTTTGGGTTTTCATTTCTGAGGCTTCCATGTCATGCCAAACTCATATAAAACCTACATTTTTATACTTTTCTCTTGTTAATCTGTCTTTTGTTGTAGGTGCATAAGCCAGAAACCTTGTGATGGGTGAGGAAAAGATATTGCTTTTTCTCCTCTACACATGAGAATTATATTGAACAAATTATAATTTGTTCAATCACTCATTTATTCATTCATTAGATATTTATTCAGTATTTATTATGTGCAAGGGAATGTGTAAACCCTGAGGAATATGCAAAAATGCATAATGCAAAAGTGAAATGATACACATTAAAAAATAGACCAGAATGTACTGCAACGCATCAGTTGAGTCTATATTATTAACAAATTTTTATTCTTGGGCTTATCAAGTCATAATTGTCAAACTGATAGCAAGTGTCCTTTTCCTATTTTATCAATTGCACATAAGAAATAAAATAATTGACAGAAATGTCTCTGGCATAGGAACTTTTTAGTGGCATAGCACAGTTAAACTGTACTGGGTACATAACCAGGTATATTGTGGATATTTATTTTAGGTACTAATACGTGCTTATATATTCTGTATTGTCCACATACAGTGCCAGAACAATATATTTCTTATTATATTTGTTCATTTTCTCTCCTTGTTCTATATCTCAGTGTTTGAACAATTAATCCTGTCACCGTTGAAGTCTTCAACACCATCATCATACTATGAACATCATCATTTGCTGCTGCTGCAGGTGCAGCTATTTCTGACAAGCTCAGCCCCTTCCTCCTTGTTGGTAGAGCCCCTCTTTTGTTTTGATGTTCTCTCTCCCATATGCTCAGGCAAAGTGACAACTTCCTCAGCCCCCAAGGGGGTGATTCAGGACAAATCCTAATAGATCATGCTCATTCCATCACCCCCCTAACCCCCCAACCCCACCTTGGTAATTGCATGAGGCTGACACATTATCACAAACACTGAGCGAATATTGTATTTTATTTTTTGAGATAGGGTCTTGGTCTGTCACCCAGGATGGAATGCAGTGGTGCAATCACAGCTCACTGTACCCTCAACCTCCCTGGCTCAAGTGATTCTCCCACCTCTGTTTCCCCAGTAGCTGGGACTACAGGCACACACTACCATGCCCAGCTAATTTTTTAATTTTTTTTGTAGAGATGGGGTTTCACTATGTTGACTGGGCTGGCCACAAACTCCTGGGCTCAAGCGATCCTCCTACCTCAGCCTTCCCAAGCGTTGATATTACAGGCATGAGCCACCATGCCCAACTGGGAATTTTATTTTAATGGCATTATAATGTGGAGCTTTGGACAAGAAACATTGCTGCTCTCTCAGGAGTTTACCACTTAATTGGTAGATGAAACGTGTACATGAAAAATAAATAAAATATAAATCATTAATAATGCTAAACGCCAAATAATGTTTATAAACAATAAGTTCCAGAGACATCCCGAGGAGGGAGAAACTACTAATCCCTACTTTATAGGACCCCAGTGAAAATGTGTCCTTGATGATGAAAATGGTTATTTTTATCTCTATAGATAGAATGAAATTTATAGGCTCCAAATTGCAGTGACCAAGGAATTATAGTTATGGAATAAATAGAGTCAGAATGTTTGAGGAGACCTGAAACCATGAATCAGCACTAAAATCAGAAAACCAAAGGGTATCCATAGAGGCCCTTGTAGTTGTCAAAAAAGTGACCTGGCCAGTAAATGCGTAGCTATTCTATGACGTAAAGAAGCCATTTCTCTTTTAGAATTTAATTTTCCAATTAAAGAACATACATACTCATAAAAAATTAGAAAAGGAAAGTTGAAAGAAAGAAGACAATCATCTTTCATATTCCTAGTCTTAGGGCAACCACTTGATTTTAGCTTTTCGATATTTATTTTTCTAGTTTATTGTATATGTGTTGCTTTTTGTTTTGAAAGTATTTTGTGTAGCTCATGTATATATTTTTAAAACTCTTTTATTTATTTATTTAGTAAGCTAACGGTCCAGTGCTGTTTTGTAAGAAACAAGTCTCATTACCTCATCCCTTGGTTCTTCTTTGAGCATCTGGCCCTCCCCTATACATCCAAGGAAGACAGTGCAGTAGAGATGAGAACAAGGCCGCCTAATGAGATTTTAAAAGAATAGAATATGACATCTGGCTGCCAGAGAGAGTTTTAGCATATGAAAATATCCTAAAGGAAATGAACATTAGAGTTAGGTACTTTAAAATACAAAGTGCTGAAAACACCAATAAAGTAATTTAGTATTGAACCAACCTAAACAGATTTCTTGTGTATGTTAGATTGGTTGTCTACACCAAGGAAGTGGTTTTCCCTTGACTTAAACAAACTCACTCACAAATACACATACTCACAAATGCACACACAAACATATTTAGTCATCCTTCTCTCAAGGGGTGCTTGTTCTCTCAGCAGTTGAAGGGTATGATAAGTATGGGAAACATTTGTCAGGTAATTAAAACTGTAGGAGGGACTTCACAGCTTCACTGGCTTTTAAAATTTTCTTTTCAAATTGGGGGGACTTGTTGGGGCAAACTAAATCAAAATGGGCTCAAAGCAGTGTTAGAGGAGCATTCAAAACACTTAAAAGTCAGAAAGTTTCAAAACATAGTGTGAACTTGGCTGTTTTCTTATCTCAGAATTTTAGCTTCTTAAAAAGATAATTTGTAAACTGCTATTCAGACTAGGTAGGCCAAAGGAGTTGCACAGCTGAAAACTCAGTCACTTGACATGGATTTACATAATGAGTATAGTTACAAAGCCAAAATGCTGTTCCTACAGATCCATGGGCTAACCCTAACCCTAACCCTAACCAGAGTATACATAACCACACATGATGCTTCTGCTTTTTTTTTTATTATACTTTAGGTTTTAGGGTACATGTGCACAATGTGCAGGTTTGTTACATATGTATCCGTGTGCCATGTTGTTGTGCTGCACCCATTAACTCGTCATTTAGCATTAGGTATATCTCCTAATGCTGTCCCTCCCCCCTCCAATGCTTCTGTTTTATTTCCAGGAAATTTATTCTGAATTTTTCACTCACTTTTTCCTAGCCCTTCATCTAGAGAAGAGTAATTAGTTCTGATCAGTCTTATATAATCATTTTGTTTAGCAACTTTGGGGTTCGTATGCCAAAAAAAGAATGTTGAGGGTCTGTGTATGATAGGCTTTGTGTTAATAGGCTTTTGTGTTATGTCTTTCTGACATATTTCAAACAGGTATCTGTCAGATAAAATATATAATTTATGTTGGGAAAGTAGTCACTCCTTTAACTGCGAAGTTTGGAAATTTGACTTGATGTTAAAATGGTGGGGATTTCAGTCATATCCTGAAATAAAAATACCTTAAGACTCCAGGAAGACACAGATGAGGTAGAAATCCTTCAGTGTAGAGTGGAAAGATTTTATTGTTTAAGACTACTGGATAATTAGAAAAGTTAGCTGAGCCATGGTTCTCTGCACAAGTAAAGAGTTCTTAGTGCAGGGAAAAGGCAGTCATGTTCTCTTTAATCTTTTAATCATCTGAAAGAAAAAGGGGAAGTAATTTGAGGTGTTGTTGTCTTCTTCACACTGTAATGTATGCTTTGTATGCATCCACTTTCTCTTATAACATGCATGTCTGAAACTGTGTGCCAGTGCTGTCTTCTCCAGGGTTATCTTTGTTACTTTTTTTCCTGGAGTGCAACACTAGGTATAACACTGAACATTCCCTCTCAGGGTGTGTTTGAATCGGTGTCCTGGCTTTTTCCTTTACAAACACATCGTTAAATAACATTCAAATGCTTGACTGTGTTTGCAGGCTTGGAAGATTAAAGGTCTTTTCTAAAACCCTGTGAAACCAAGAGAATCAACTGAGACAGTGAAAAACAAGTGGATGAAGTTAGGACAGTCAAACCCAAGAAAAATCCTTAAATAAGATTTCTTGAGTGAATGAAAAGTGCTTTTGCTGTAGTTTGAATCAAATACTGGTGTTCCAACTTTATAGTGTAAACCTTTAATAGTCTCAGGCCTGTTTCATCACCCAGTTGACCCTTCAAAAGCCTACTCATTGCTCAATCACCTTAAAGTGCCAGCCAGACTCGGGTTTGAATCCAGACTGTACCATAAACTGGCTGGATGATTTGGGACAAGTCATTCAATTTCCTTCAGCCTTTCTTTCCTTATCTATAAAATGAAGATAGATGCATGTACTTCATAAGGCTGATTTTTTAAAAAATTTTTATTTTCATTTTTATTTATTTATTTATTTTGAGATGGAGTCTCACTCTGTCACCCAGGCTGGAGTGCAGTGGCGTGATCTCTCCTCACCGCAACCTCCACCTCCTGGGTTCAAGCGATTCTCCTGCCTCAGCCTCCTGAGTAGCTGGGATTACAGGCATGTGCCACCACACTTGGCTAATTTTGTATTTTTAGTAGAGATGTCACCATGTTGGCCAGGCTGGTCTCAAACTCCTGAACTCAGGTGATCCGCCCGCCTTGGCCTCCCAAAGTGCTGGAATTACAGGCTCTAGCCATGTGCCTGGAGGCTGATTTTAAAATTAATTGCAATAGCAAAGAGCTAGTACAGTGCCAGAAGCATAGTAGGTATATCATAAAAGTTTGTCTCATTTATATTAACTCTCTGGATTAATGTAATTTTTTTAAAGCTTCCAATGTAATACAATGCTAATAAAATGTAGAAGAAAATATTGGTTTACCAGAAGTATAATGTATTAGTCAGGGTTCTCTTAGAGGAAAGAACTAATAGGATATATATATATAAAATTTCAGAATGGTGTGTGTACTTTAAATTCTATTCTTCCTTTAGTATATTTCTGACACATGTGTCTCATGGTTTGGAACATATATATGTATATATATTCTATTCTATATATATATCCTATTATATATATATATATATATATATATATATATATATATAAAGGGGAGTTTATTAAGTATTAACTAACATGATCACAAGGTCCCACAACAGGCTTTCTGCAAGCTGAGGAGTGAGGAGAGCCAGTCTGAGTCCCAAAACTGAAGAACTTGGAGTCTGATGTTCGAGGGCAGGAAGCACCCAGCATGGGAGAAAGATGTAGACTGGGAGGCTAGGCCTGTCTCGCCTCTTCACGTTTTTCTGCCTGCTTTATATTAGCAGGCAGCTGATTAGATGGTGCCCACCTGATTAAGGGTGGGTCTGCCTTCCCCAGCCCACTGACTCAAATGTTAATCTTGTTTGACAACACCCTCACAGACACACCCAGGATTAATATTGCATCCTTCAATCCAATCAAGTTGACACTCAGTATTAACCATCACATATATAATATGGATCAAGTGGTAAAAAGTTTCTAAATATTGCTTTATTGATGGATCAGTATACCATAAATTGGAAAACTTAATCTAGATTTGGAGATTATGTATATGTATTATGTGTATACACACACACACACACACACACATTATGTCATATTATAAAGAGCTACCCTTATAGTTCATTTTGAAATAGCCTTAGGTACCTTTTATTTGGAAAGTATAAGTGAGACTTTTAGTATTATAATATTTCCACTGAGACTTTAAAACATTTTTGGTGGAAAATAGTATAAAGATTATTATAATAAAATTTTGCTTCAGAGCCCCTTGCATTGGAATAATTTTAATCTCTGGGTTCGTTTTATATACTATTATGTGTGATCTGTCATATGACTATACTGAGAAGTTATACACTAAATCTAAATTACCACCTGTGTGCATTTGTTTTTTTGGGAGGAGGGGAAACTTAAAATGCATTTCTAATTTTTAAAAGGTTTATTGAGTTATAATTTCTCTGCAGTAAAATTCACCCTTTTTAGTTCTGCAAGTTTTGATCAAGATACAGAGCATTTCATCACCTCCCTAGACTCCCCCATATCTCTGTATAGTCAACTGCTCCCTCTCCACCAACCTGTTTTCTAATCTATAGTTTTATGTTTTCTAGATTAACATAGAAATGAAATCTTAAAATATGTAGCCATTTGAGTCTAGCTTATCTCACTTAGCATAATGCTTAAAGATCCATCCATATTGTTTTCCTTCTTTTTTATTGCTGAGTTGTATTCCATTTTATGGATATACCACAGTTTATTTATCCATTCAGGAGTTGAAGGACCATCAGAGGGTTTTTTGATAAAGTATAATAGGTAATTTCGTGATGACCAGACAGAGGATTATGACATTTTATCTTTTCTCTAAGAGTAGATATTGAGGAATTTTAAGAGTAATATTTGAACATTTTACAACTTCAAATATTGATGGTCTCAATCTGAGGAATAACTTCAAGAGATTCTTGGTTGAAGGAAAATGTAATTTTTGAAAAACATTTCAGAATGGTGTGTGTACTTTAAATTAGACTTTAGGAATTTCTTGGCATCTAAGAACTTATTCTTCCTTTAGTATATTTCTGAACACATGTGTCTCATGGTTTGGAACATTCCTAATGCCCAGATACTGCTTCAGTAGAAGTGCAAAGGCAGAAGCAAAAGAGAAGCCTACCAGAAAGCCTACACAAAACCACTCTGTTTCCTTGACAACTTCCAGGGTTCTTTACTTGGCTACAATCTACTGAACTTCTGAAGCCAATGTCTAAATCTGAAACTACTGCCTTGTTCTTTTCTTGTTATTATCTGGAAACACATTTCAATGAAATGGATCCTTTGTATAAAATCATTAAGAAGACTTGCAAATAGAATAGCCATGGGTTGATTAGGAATTTGTTATAAACCATATACTTTGATAACTTTAAATATATCTCTATATTATACATTTCTAACCCAGGATCTATTTAATTGCTAAAGAAGCTGTAGTCTTTTATTTCAGGGGGTTTAGAAGGTATCCTAAAGATGGATCAATTGTATTTTTTTATGGATTTGGCCTGGGGCAGAGAAAATCTATTCTTTCAAATAGGTCTTTCGGCATGCTTATTGAAGTTGAGTCCAATGTAGCTTAAAAGCCTCAAAACTGGAAGTACAATTTTATTTTCCATGGGGGGTACTGTTCTCCTTTACCCCCACACTCCCAAATAAGTAGCTAATTGTTAAAAGGAACAGACTAAAGTGGTTAGGAAAAAAAAAAGGTCTCAGTCTGCAAGACACTTCAAAACCAATTTTGAATTCCCTTCCTTCAAGGTGTGAAAAGTATGTCTGACAGCAACAGAATGTAGACTTTGAACTTTTTCTTCAAAATGAACTGAGGAAAAGTACAAGATTGGGTAAGTGAATTATCATAGAAGGCATTCACTGTTTAAGATAGTTGATCAGTCTGTTTGGAGAGAGATTATACTTTTGTGTTTTCATTTCTTTCTAGTAGAAGTATTTTTGGTCTTTTCCCAGTTTAATTACTCCCCAGGGCTCAACTTCTGCTTTGGCTTTTTCTGGGGTTAGCCACCTTTCATTAGCCTGTGTACTTTCAGGCTGGCTTACCCAGTTTAAAACTCTTGGTCCCAGAGCCCAGACATCAAATTATCAGGCAGTTTATTTTCCTGTTTACTTTTCTGCATTCAAATTTTAAAAAGGAAAAGCAAAGCAAGTCCAAAAAATTTGATGTTTCTTGGTCTTTATTTTCTTCTTTCTGTAAAAGAATCCAGGCTCCAGTTGATTCCAGAAATGGAACAAAAATTGTGTACAGGACCAGGGGACTGGGAAACAACGGTTTCTCATCCTTTTAGAGGAAACCCAGTAACCAAGAGAATTAGAAACCACATGTTTACTGCACAATTTAAACAAGATGTTTCCAGACAGCCCCTCCCCCCATGTCATTTAATTGGTTTTCATTTTGTCACTTTTTGCTGTAACTGAACCAAGTTCTTTGACTGCTGATAATAAAACATTGTGTGAAGAAGTAATTTTGAAACTGTTCACATAAAGACATGCTGAAGCTATATTCTAGAATCCTTTCCCTTATAATATTTTCACAATCAGTTTGCTGATAATATAGTATAATTCCCAGTCTTGCTCTCCAAATATTTTAGAATTTTAAATAGAGGCTACACACCAAAGTGTTCCTCCTATTTGCATTGCTTAATAATTACTCTGCATATTTGACAAAGGGAAAATCACTTTATGACATGTAAACGACTTGTAAACATGAAAAGAATTCTGAGTTTAGTTGCCTTTTAAAAAGAAGTATGAAATTTAAGTAAGAAAGAGAAATATGTTTGAGATCTATTTAATACACTAAGACATTCTTACTCCTGTAAGACAAGTTTTCGTTTATCATCTAGAAAATAAGATTGATGCTCATCTCATAGGAATGTGGTAAGGATGAATTAATGATGTCTGCCAAGTGCTTTTTCCATTTTGAAGATGAAATTGTCTGTTGATTTTTACTACTATATAGTGTACTTTTCTCACAGTTTAAAGGGTTATGGAAACTTGGTGCCATAGGAATGTGTAAACTAGACACGGGAGGAAACAAATGGGTTGAGACCAGCCCTTGCAAAGCTGCTGCTTGCTGTTCACAAGCACTTGAAAAGCTGGAGAAGCCAGTGTTTCAGTTCTTAACAACAATCACCACCACCACCATGACATGCTGCATCTCAACCAAAATATAAAACAACTCTGACTCATGTGGTATATTTACTTCCTTTGAGGGTTTTATGTTTCCTATGCCTTTGAGACCACTTTGGCTCCAGGGGATGGTTTTCATCCTTGTGGATACAGAAACACATTTTATTCTTGTGACCAAGGGGTGTTCTGGTTCCAGTGAATGAATTCACTCTTCAAATCCCCATAAGAGACTAAATGTAAATCAGAAAGTTGGTTAATTAGTTTACTATGAGAGTGGCCCCTAGGCCGATAAATGGGACCAGCTGGCTGATAGGCACCCCACTTGGTAATGTAATCTACCACTTGGAAGCTTCATGAACAGAGAATCACAGCAAAGGGAAAGACAAATTGGGTTTCTAGTATGTTTCTGTCAAATTCTGGGGTCCTAAAGACTCCATGTTCTTTACCCTTGGTACATTTCTGTCTAAACAACTAAAATTGCTACCTAGAACAGATCACTCTCTCCTGATTATGCTGTAGAAACACTGAGAACTTTTTATTCTCTTACTCTATAAATTTCCTTTTTCTGGATTACATGTTGATGCTACAACTTTCAATTTCCATGTTTCTAACTCTTTTATGCCTTGACAATATATAACTTTAAGAAATTATTTTATGTTGTGCATATTTCATCTCCTTATTGTCTTAGGAAAAGCTTATTATAGTAACCTAACTCTATCTCTAGATTTGAAACTCTCTGTTAGACTTTTTGTGAACCAGACTCACAGAGTGTTGGAGTTGAACAAAATCTTAGAGATCATTTAATCTACCTTCCTTATCTGGTAAATGAGAAAACTATGGCCCAGAAACAAAAGGGACTTTTTGCTTAAGGTCAAAAAGTTAGTAGCAGAAATGGAACTGTAACTGACTTGGAGTTTAGTGCTTCAAATATAACATTCCTTGTTTATTTTACCTGCCATGTTATTTCACCTTTTCCCTAATTCCTGACATTGAACCCAAGATCCAACTTATTTTCACATCTACTGAAATATTTGTCTAATTTGTATATTTTTAAAATATTTTTTTCTCATCGATATCTATGTTACTTGACCCAGAATATCATTTCTAACTAGAGAGTGGCTTGTTCTTTAAGGTTGTGTATTGCTAATAGGAATGCCAGTTAATAAATTGGACTTTAGAAAAGCTCTGGTTTACTTTTTGAGGGCTATTTTTTGCCCTCACATTGATCATGAGTAGTACTAGCCACACAATAGACCCTCCATAAATATTTCTTAATAAATTCACTGGTTAAACCTTGACTAAGGAGGGTGAGTCCAGCTGATTGGAACAAAATTAATCCTAGATGCTTTAGCACAGAAGTGATTTGACTGACCCTTATTCTATAAACACCTCTTAATTGAAAGATATCCCCAAACTGCTATTTTTGAGCCTCTAGGGTTCTCTATCTCTGTGTCATAACCAGAGAACTAGCAATTAATGTCCATACCTTGAAAAATATCCTTCATACTTATTTTTTAAACTTCACGCTTTGTATTTCATTCATCAAGTCCTGACATTTTTACCTCCAAAATGTAGTGAATCTGTGTACTTTTTAATACCTCCACTGCCACAACCCTAGTCTAAGCTACCATTATCTCTCACCTGGCCAACTCAATAAACTTATTAACTGGTCTTCTTTCCACTATTATCTCTCTTTACCTGTACTTTAAACTGCAGCAAGAATGGTCTTTGAGAAAGTGGGTGAGATCGTATTTCCCACTAATTCTACCCTTATCTATACCCCTAGAGTAAAGTTTTTTCAGTTACTTTCTAATACTTCCACTGTAAAGACTGCCTCCATGACCATGCCAGTTCCCTTTGCTCCCACTTTCATCCTTGCTCACCAGTTTCCAGCAATACTGACCTCCTTTCAGCTCCAAGAACAAGCCAAACTCTATCGCATACTTGGACATTTGTCCACTCTGTTCTTTCTTGATGGTCCTTTTGGTAAATCCAAGGATGCTTCATAAAGTTAGCATTTGAGCTGGGACTTGACAGATAGGTAAGATTACCACAGAGAAAGATGATTCATTTTAAGATTACTACATGTAAATAATTTCCTAACTGCTCTGCGGAAGTGTTCAAATAATTATTATTTATTTATCTATTTATTTTGAGATGGAGTCTTGCTCTGTCACCCAGGCTGGAGTGCAGTGGTGCGATCTCAGCTCACTGCAACCTCCACCTCCCAGGTTCAAGCAATTCTCCTGCTTCAGCCTCCCGAGTAACTGGGATTACAGGTGCATGCCACCATGCCTGGTTAATTTTTGTATTTTTAGTAGAGATGGGGTTTCACCATGTTGGCCAGGCTGGTCTTGAACTCCTGACCTCAAGTGATCCACCCACCCCCACCTCCTAAAGTATGGGGATTGCAGGCATGAGCCACCGCACCCAGTCATCAAATCATTAATTTGTAACTGGAAGCAGTTCATATTATTATCCACTCTGATTGATCAAGGTGTCTCATCCTTTTAATAAATGCTCTTTCCTGAATATTGAACCTTATCTGCTCTACCAGTACTTTGTTCTTACTGTCACAGTTGAACATGTAGTCAGGCCCAAGTTATTAATATAAATCATTAAGATTTATAGTTAACAATAATTGCAAGTTTATTTCTTTTCAGTCGCTTCATAATAGCATCCAGCCAATTAAACAATGAACCCAATATAGTATAAAATATTCCCTACCTATAGAAGTGATCACATGCTAATAGTTATTAACCTAGGAAGTTATTCCTCTGAGTAAACTGGCATTCTTGGAGAAATATTTCTTCATTAAGATGACCAAGGATGTGTTTAATGTACTGAAACAGTAATTCACAGAGTGGTACCTTATTGGCTTCAGAAATTTGAAACAACTCCCAGAGTGCCTGACACATTCATTTTGTTTTCATCACCTCATATACAAGCAAAACAATCCAGAGCCAAACGTTTGATTGGATTATAGAAGTTTTGCACAACATATTTGACATCCAATTAGTTTTTTTCATAGGTTAATGATAAAATTGGTCTGTATTGCTTGAGGTCACACCAATTAAGAGAAAACAGGTAAGGTGTGTGAGTGTGTATGTGTTGGGGCGAGGGTGGGTGGAAGGTTGGGGGAACAAGCAGAAAGCCAGTTTAGAGTTTCAAACCTTCTGTAAATAATCCATTGTTTGCATAATCCACATTTAGAACTGACTACAATAAGTAAAACCCTAATTTAATGCAGTGGGTTAGGACTGAGGTCATTCATAAGAGAGGAATTTTTGTAGAAAGGGAAAGGCTGCCTTAATGTGCATACCTATTGTGAGAGTTGGGTAAAAATTTGAAGGCCGGGCCCGGTGGCTAAGGCCTGTAATCCCAGCACTTTGGGAGGCCGAGGTGGGCGGATCACGAGGTCAAGAGATCGAGACCATCCTGGCCAACATGGTGAAACCCCGTCTCTACTAAAAATACAAAAATTAGCCAGGCATGGTGGCGGGTGCCTGTAGTCCCAGCTACTCGGGAGGGCTGAGGTTGCAGTGAGCTGAGATGGCGCCACTGCACTCCAGCCTGGGCGACAGAGTGAGACTCTATCTCAAAAAAAAAAAATTGAGGGTGGTTAAATTTCCATCAGGAAATCAACTGAGACCCCTCAGAACTGCCCAATTCCATGTCACCCACCTACCATCACCACCACCACTAGGACTATCACCTCCTGTTCTGATTCAGGGCAGAGGAAGGCAAGAGGGAGAGAGAGAAAGAGAGAGAGAGATTAAGAAGGTGATAAGGTGATGTAATAAGTAGGTTTCTTGGTGCCAAAGACACAATTGGGTTGATGAACGTGAGTCTTCTTTGGGGCCAGCCCAAGAAGGACAGAAGCTGAAGGACAGGAGAGGAAGGCAATGCTTTCACAATCCTAGTGGGAGCAGGAACACGTCTCTTATACTCCTCCAGCCACACTGTAGTGTGTTTACTAGAATTATAGTTGCCTAGCAAATGAAGTAGTAGGTTATGTACCCATGATCCCACTCACTCACTGCTTAACAACCCTCCTTGTCAAGTTCATCACAGAGAACCAGAAATTTAACCAAAAGGCTCTGAGAAACCCAGGAAGAGATACAAATCTCTGCAATTAATGCTTAGCCATTTCTTTCACAGGTTCTGAATAGCTGGTTTCATTTACTTTTGAACACCTGAATTCACTGATAGATTGATAGGTTCGTTCATTCATTCATTCTTTTATTCCACATGCACAAGTGCACGTGTGCACACACAAACACATATATATATATATACAGTTGTGCATTGTTTAATGATCGAGATACATTCTGAGAAATGTGTCATTAGGCAATTTTATCATTCTGTGAACATCATAGAGTGCACTTACACAAACCTAGGTTATATAGCCTACTACACACCTAGGCTATATTGTACAACCTCTTGTTCCTAGGCTACAAACCTGTACAACATGTTACTGTAGTAAATACTGTAGGCAACTGTAATACAGTGCTAAGTATTTGTGTATCTAAATATATCTAAACATAGAAAAGGTACGGTAAAAATACGTTATAATCTTATGACTGTATGTATGTGTGTGTATATGTGTATGTGTGTGTATATATGTGTATATACATGTGTGTATATACATATGTGTATATATGTGTGTATATATGTATATGTAGTATACTATATACCATATATATACACGTATGTATAAACACACACACATACACACACACACACACACACATAGCCATCCAGATCAGCTCAGTCAATCCTGGCAATCAATGGGGTGACAGATGTTGCAGCCAGATCACCCTCACATCCTTAACGAGAAACGTAAGAAAGAAGCAATAATGTCTTTGGGGTTCCACCCAAGCCACTGCAATCAGCATAACAGGTCTTGTTGCCTGCTCAGCCCTGGGGAGCCAGTCCTGGGGTGTCAGCAGAGGGGCTGCACTGGGAACTTTTGGAAATGTTTTTCTCTGTAGTCCCAAATTACTTGGAAGCTTTTTGGCTTGTTTAGACTCTTTATAAAAAATAAAAAGATGATCTCCATGACAAAATAGTGCATGTGTTTTTGAAAACGCTGCAGCAAGCCGTCAAGATGATTTAGCAGATTCAGAAGAGCCTGATAAATTCCTCATAGCAAGTATCAAGGGAGAGGTACCTTTGAGTTTTCAGCCTTATGTTACAGATGCTCTGAATGGTGAGCTTCCAAAGAAACTTTTGGAGTATCTAATATTTCTGAGAAAAGCATTCTGGTTCCCATTTTACAGCAACACAGAGGCAGCCTTAGCAACTAATGGATTTTACATCTGGAAAAGGAGAAAAGAACAAAATAGTTGGCCAATGACTAAAATATTTCCACATCATCTAGCCTTCAAAAGATCACCTATGAGACACTTCAGTTTTAGAACTGTAGAAGTTAAATAAAGTAAGTAATTAACTCAAACTCTACTACTTTGGGAATTCTTTTCAATATTCTGCCTAGCATAGATTACGCCAGGGAAAATGTGGAGTTGAATCAGGTGGCTCACATAGGATTGCCACTGGATCTGCTTTTAGAAAGAGAGAGAGGGAATTAATTTAATTTTACAAAGGTCTCCCAGGGCTCCAGAAACAGTGGAGTAGAATAGTCTAGCACTTTTGTTCTTTTCTAAAGGATTTTAATGTATTTTTCTCTTCTGAGATCCAAAGGGCCCTGAAATGCCCTTCTTGATCACCCTTTAAATCTTTGTGCTGCTTTTTTCTTCTAGGCTCCCAGAGAATGAAGATCACAATAGAGTAAGCATGCAACACGACTATTTATATTGATGACTCTCTCTATATATCTATCTATCTATATATATGTGTGTGTGTGTTAAGGAGCAAAACTGTATTGAAATAATTTATGTGCAATTTTCTAACCGCTGGGATTCAGTTGCACTACCAATCCTCATTCAGTGTGGATTGGAGAATAATGTGACCATTCCTTTTCAGGGTATTATTCATTTTCCCTTCAACAATTTTTGGCTATCAAGTAGGAGGGTCCCAGATGGATTACCATCTGGGAACCAGCCCAAGGAGCAGAAAGATAGTCAGGGGAAGACATTTTTGACATTAACAATGTCCCTGTGGGGGCTCTTAACCTGTGACTTGAGCCTGAAAGAGATCTGATGAACAAGCTACACCTTGTGAATGATTTTGAAACAGATTTATGAACCAGTTGAAGTCAACTTGACAATTTATTACATTTGTCCTCATGTTCTGTTTTCGTTTCATTTGTCTTTCTCCTTTCTTCTCATAGTTGCTGTAGGAAGCTTACAACCCCTTAATAATAATTATGAATGCTTGCTAAGTGCCAGGCATCATCTTAAGTGTTTTAGATGCACTATATTATTTAATTTTCTAAAAACTCAATGATGTTGGTTCTATTTTTGTTTCCATTTAGCAGATGAGAAAACTGAGGTTTGGTGAACTTAAGTATTTTACTATATTAGTTATCTGTGCTTGGGTTACAAACAAATAATCCCAATATCTCTGGGCTTAAACTAGAGTCTGGCAATTTTTTTAAAAAAAGGTCCAGATAGTAAATATTGTAATCTTTGTGGGCCATACAGTCTGTGTCACAACTACTCAACTCTCCCATTGTGGCACAAAAGTGGCTATATATATCATGTAAATAGATAAATATGACTGTGTTCCAAAAAACTCTATTGATGAATATGTAAATGTGAATTTCATGGAACTTTCATGTGCCATGAAATATCATTCTTCTTTTGATGTGTTTTCAACCATTTTAAAATGTAAAGGCCATTTTTAGCTCACAGGCTGTACAAAAACAGGTGTGGGCCATATTTATCCTCATTGGCTGTAGTTTGTGGACCCTTAAGTTAAACTCCCATTTATTTCTTGTTTACATTATGTGAAGGCTGCAGTTCAGGTGTAGATCTGCTGGGCTCTTATTCAGTTTGGCTGTGCTTGGCCCCACAACTCTTCTCATTCTGGAATCCAGGCTGAAAGCGTAGCCACTATGTGAGGCATGCTATTTTCATAGGACAGGAATAAGGGGGCAGAGCCAAATTATGCAAGCTCATTGTCTTAGTCCATTCAAGTTGCTCTAACAAAACTACCATAGACTGGGTGGTTATAAACAACAGAAATTTATTTCTCACAGTTCTGGAGGCTGGGAAGTCCAAGATCAAGGCTCTGGAAGATTCACTGTCTGGCAAGGGCCTGCTTTTTGGTTCATAGAGAGTACCTTCTTGCTGTGTCCTCACATGTTGAAAAGGGTGAATGAGCTCCTTTGGGGCCTCTTTTATTAAGGCACTAATCTCATTTATGAAGGCTCTACCCTCATGACTTAATCACCTCCCAAGGCTCCACCTCTTAGTACCATCACCTTCAGTGTTAGAATTTCAACATATGAATTTTGGGGGACATATTCTAACCATGGCACCTATTTAAAGCTTTCCCTTGCTTATATGTAGCATATGTGATGTCCACTCATATTCCATTTTCCATAGCAGGTTATATGGCCAAGTCCAAAGTCAATGAGACAGGAAGGGAAGACATGTTCAGGGAGGCAATGTATCATTGTAAACTAGTAAACTAGTAAACCCATTTGCCACTTGATCTAAGATTGTGTGATGGGTCTTGAGGTCCAGGGTTTTGTGCTCTGAAGTCTGTGCTCTTAACCACTTTGCTATGCTGGCTCCACTTTGTTAAGCCTTTGCTTAGCCTTTGCTTCCCCCACACTCTCTTAACAGTGCTCTTTATTACCTGTTCAGCTTCTATCTGTTTTAGCTTTCCCATCTCCTTCCCTTCTGAGTTGGTCTCAATCTTTACTATGCTGTATGGATTTCTGGGTACTTTCTGTTGTCCTCCAGACCAAGACAGCAGGACTCACTGCATCCCTCAGACCATGAAGGCAGCCATCCAGGCTGCCTGGCCACACAGATCACTGTTTTCTCTCTCACTCTCTGCATGAATGATGGAAAGGGCTGTGCATTTCCCTCAGGAAGCCTGCTTGTTTCACTGAAAAAAGACCAGCTTCCTGGTAGAGGACACCAGGAATAAACCCCAATTGCTCCCCTGACCTCTGGCCACCACTCCCCTTCTAGGAAACAATAGCTAACATTCGTATGAGGCTTTATAGTTTACAAAGCCCCTTCCCTGTATCATTCCACTTGATCCTCATAACCATATTGAGAGGCAGACAAGATTATTACCATTCTACAGATCAAGAAACTGAGTCTGAGAGAAAGTCCAAAGTTTTCTTGAAGATCATGGAGTTATTTATTTAATTATTTAGTTAGTTAGTGGTGGAGCTGGAACTCAAACCCAGGGCTCTTTCCCCTTACCCAGAAACACACCCTGTCTTTGATGTTTCTTAGTTTCCTCCCTTTGAAGCATTCCTACTACTGCTATGAGGCAGGATTAGAGTCCTTCCTCCCCTGGGATTGCAAGAACCTTAAAAGGACTGGCAGAAGTGAGATTTAACTCTTTACTGCTCTTTGTGTGAAGATTACATCAGCCATTACTTAAAGGTCACAGTCACTTGAAGGTGGAAAATTGTGATTGCTAGTATGCTGTAGTCCTAAATTCCCTACTTCCTGAGCCATTTCATTTTTCAGGATCTGGTTTAAGGATACCTCCTATGTGAAGCCCTTTCCCATCTCCCCCAAATAGAGGAAGGAGTCATCTTCTCTTCTGTGCTCCCACAGTCCCTGAGCTCCCTTCTCCCATAGACTATCACTCTGTATTGTAATTGTTTATTTGCTAGTACATATCTCCCACTAGGCCCTGAGCTCGCTGTGAGCACAGACTATACCAGCCTCACCTTTGTAACCCCTATCATAGCAGTTATCCCTCTGTCTTGCACTTAATCTGGTTGCTTGCCTATCTGCTCTATTGAACTTCATGAGTTCATGCTCATGCCACCTCTTTACTGCTGTACCTACATACTGTGACAAACATGGTGCCTGGCATGTGGTAGATGCTTAGTAAATGGCCAGTGAACTTTAGGATTTGGTTGCTTTCCAATTGGATCCAATCTTCTGAGATAGGGGCCAGTGAAAATTTTCTCTTGTGCTTGTAATCAGACATACTGGAAACCACCTTCTCCTGCTCCAGTATTTTTAGAAGGTAATCAACTAAGCAAATTCAGTGGACAGTTGGAAAGGTGGCACCACTGTTAAACCTGGCTAGTCTCAATCCCAAGGATATGATTAGAGATTGGAGGGGTGGAAGGTATTGACTTCAGTTTCAGGGGTCCCAACCAAGCATGTTTCTTCTCCCACACTGCACAGTCCTGTGAGGCCAGCAAGTGAAGCAGATAGTAAAAGCTGAGAGGAGAGTGGAGAGAAGGAGGAACACCATTTTAATCCCTTTTTTTTTTCCTTACTTGCATGCCAAACATCTGAGCAATATACTATTTAAAACCTTGAAAATTTACAACATAGCATTGGAAAGGTGAAAGAGGAAAGCCCCTTTTATCAGCTCACTTCTCAATGATGTTCTCACCCCACAAGCATTTGAGTCCTGAAGAAAAACTCAGCATGATATGAAAAAGTTCCAGTCACTCTTATTTGCAACTTTTCTGGACAATGGAAAACGATTTGCTTGTCTGTGAAAGTCTATTTTTTCCCATCTAGACATGAACTCCAGTTAAAATTAATAGGAAACTCTTTTAGCCTGTTAAGTGTAATCTATTCAAGCTCATGTTTTTCGGAACTTACTAGAAGCTTTGTGTCTTCTAGTAGACCCTTAATATAATTCAATATGTGACGAACAAAGTCATGTTGCTCAGGCATGGTTAAAATTAAGAGAGAGCAGCTTTTATCCAATATGGTCAAAAATGCATCTTACAGATGGAAGCTATGACGAAATGCCACTTTAAATAAGGAGGCTCTATATTGTGCAGAAACACCCACATCTACTCCCTCAAATCTCAATGCACTCCACTCACTCTGTATTTTGTCATCATGGGCAGACAGAAACATTCAAGCCAAGATGCATGATTTAGCAGATGTTTTGCAAAAGGTTCCATTCTTCTGGCCATCAGCACATGTGGAGCTGTCAGGAGCCCTGTAAAGATTTTACAAGCCTTATAAGTCATAGTTTATTGAGCTTGGGATGGAATTTAATATATCATCATGGTTCTGGAAGTTCTCTCCTTTTTGTCTGATATAGTCTATAGCTTTATTTACCTTGAAACCAAAAATACTGGATATAAAAATGAACAGGCAAAGCTCCCCATTGGTGTCCCCGTGTCATCGCCTTCTAGGTCTGGCTCCTTGTTTACTGCATGATGGCAATACTCTCACTTTCTTCTTCAGGACTGCTGCTATCAGCAAGCTGAATCAGCATTTTAGCCAGCTTTTAGTTCATTTAATTTTCCTTTAGAGGAAATGTTTCCCAAAATTTGTTAATGATCCTAAAGTCTTATAAAATTACCCAGCAATCTCATTTTACCACAACTTCATGCAGTATGAAGTTCCAGTCATGCCAAAAAGAGTTCAGATGCTCCAAGATCTTATAGTATTTATCGAAACTGGCCTAAAAAGCAACATACAAAGCCTTATGCAAAATCGAATATTCCAGGCAACTGGGATGCCTGGCCAGCTTAGTACACATAAATGTCGGACTTGCTTTGCCAAATTTGAAGAGTGTGTGAGCGGATTCATTTGCAACACTGGGAAGAAAATAGAATAGAAATTGCTGCTGCCATTTGTGGAGCACATGTCTCTAAACAACTATGGAGATAGATGTCCTTGTTTTTAAGTCCTAATTTTACAGATGAGGAACTTTAGGCTTAGAGAGGTGAAGTACCAGGCCTAAGATAACACAAGTCTTTGACATACTAGGACTTGTGTTTCTTGGCTTTTTAGTATGCCACAACTTTACACTTTAGCTATAGGAGGGATGGTCTGGCATAACTTTGGGAACAGTGAGACATTGAAGCCAGACAGACATGGGTTTAAACCCCCTCAGGCAGAAATGTTTTTCCATGTCATTTCTTCCACTAGCAATATCCATCTTTCCCTTAAAGCTTTTCCTGACCCTTCATTTTCTCTTTTGCCTTCTATAACTACATGTGTTGCTGCCCTTCTTCGAATCCCTGAAATTACAATCACATTGTTTGTAATACTTTTGATCACAGATTACTGTACTTGAACTATAATGATTTGTTCATTCTTTGATTCTCTCTACAGCTATTTTTGAGTTTCTTATATGCAAGACCATGTGCTCAATATTCTGAGGATTCACAAATAAATACATCAGGTAGAGCCTACAAGGAGCTTATCTGCTAGTACAGGAGATAAAACATGTCATAAGAACATTAAATGGGCTCTTTATTGAATAACTACTATGTTCGTGGTCCCATGTGAGGCATTTTACAAAAGTACCTTTCCAATTGACTCCTTTCAACAATCCTGTAAGATAGATATTATAAATCTCATTTTCAGGGTGAGGAAACTGAGGTCAAAGGAGGTTAAATGACTTATTCAAGGTCACCCAGCTGCTCAAGTAGAGAAACTGGGATTTAAGGCCAAGTCTGGTTGGCAAGCTCACTGCTTGCTACTTCGCTACACTGCCTCTCTATAAAATAGCAGATAGAAAGTAAGTGAAAGTGCCAGAAAAGAGGTACAGCAAATGTGCTAAGGGAGTTCAGAGGAGGAATGAAGCTCTTATACTGGTCTTTTCTGCACTGCTCCTCTTCTCTTCTCCCTCCATCCTCTAAACACAGGAAGTGGGGACTTGAGCATGGAAACTGTCTTTTTTTCACCTCTGTATCCTCAGTGACCGGCCCAGTGTTGTGAGCACATAGCAGGTGTTCAGAGATGTGGGTAGAGTTGAATATAGTGACTGTTTGCAGGAAGGCGGGACAATTGGGGTTTGCACCACATCATGTTCCATTCACTCCCTAACTGCAAATTTGCTGGTGCGCTCTACTTGGGCTCCCTCCCATGTGTGGCCTTGGGTGGGGGTACAGTCACAAAGGCAAAGAGGAGATTGAATACACAACATTTCATTGTAGGTTTTGCTATTTTTCGTTAGCTACATTTCTGTAATTTGGGAGGGAGATCATATAAATGTTTATGTATCAATAAAAGTGCTTGAGTAGGACTTTAGGGAAGTCATTTCCTTTTATATTTCTTTTGTATGATAAATATCGGGCATTCTATAGTGATTTCAACTTTTTTTTTTTTTTTTTTGGATGGAGTCTCGCTCTGTTGCCCAGGCTGGAGTGCAGTGGCACGATCTCGGCTTGCTGCAACCTCCACCTCCTGGGTTCAAGCAATCCTCGTGCCTCAGCCTCCCAAGTAGCTGGGATTACAGGCACATGCCACCATGCCCAGCTAATTTTTGTATTTTTAGTAGAGATGAGGTTTCACCATGTTGGCCAGGCTGGTCTCGAACTCATGACCTCAAGTGATCTACCTGACTCGGCCTCCCAAAGTGCTGGGATTACAGACATGAGCCACTGTGCCCAGCCGATTTTGACTTTTGAATGCAGTTATGAGGCAATGCAATGTAGTACGGGTAGTACACCCCTACGGTTAAACATGAAGGCTTCAGAATCAGGTTGATTTGGGTTTGAATTTTAGCTCTGCCACTTAGCAACTTTGGGACCTTGGGTAAGTCACTTTACCTCCTTGAACCTCAAGTTGTTTTATCTTTAAAATGGGGTTAATCATAAGAAAAAATGTGCAAATTATGCGTGTGATAAGGGGTTAATATCCAAAATATATAAGAAACTCAAAGAACTCAATAGCAAGAAACCAAATAACCCAATTAAAAAGTGGACAAAGGATTTGAATAGGCATTTATCAAAAAGTGACATAGACTACCTAACAGCTATATGAAAAAGTGCACAACATCACTAATCATCAGGGAAATGCAAATTAAAACCACAGCGAGATATCACCTCACACCTGTTAGAAGAGCTTCTATCAAAAAGACAAAAGAGGCCAGGTGCAGTGGCTTGTGCCTGCAATCCTAGCACATAGGGAGGCCAAGGCCGGCAGATCCCCTGAGGTCAGGAGTTCAAGACCAGCCTGGTCAACATGGCAAAATGCTGTCTCTACTAAAAACACAAAAATTATCCGGGCATGGTGGCACGCGCCTGTAATTTCAGGTACTCGGGAGGCTGAGGCAGGAGAATCACTTGAACCTGGAAGGTGGAGGTTGCAGTGAGCCGAGATCGCACCACTGCACTCCAGCCTGGGCAATAGAGTGAGACTCTATCTCAAAAAAAAAAAAAAAAAAAAAAAAGACAAAAGGTAACTAGTGTTGGCAAGGATGTGGAGAAAAGGGAACCCTTGTACACTGTTGGTAGAAATGCAAATTAGCACAGCTATTATGGAAAACAGTGTGGAGGATTCTCAAAAAATAAAAAATGGAACTACAATATGATCCAGCAATTTTATTTCTTGGTATATATCCAAAGGAAATGAAATCAGCATGTCAAAGAGTTATCTGCACTTTCGTGTTTGTTGCAGCTCCATTCACAATAGCCAAGATATGGAATCAATCTAAGTGTCCATATATATATGTGTGTGTGTTGCGTTTTCTTTGTATGCTATATACGTGCACACACATATACACACACGATGGAATACAATTCTTTATATGCTGCACACACACATGCACACACACACACACACACACACACGGGAATACTATTCAGCCTTAGAAAATAAGAAAATCCTGTTCTTTTTGAGAACATGGATGAACCCGAAAAACATTATACTAAGTGAAAAAAGCTAGGCACAGAAAGGCAAATACTTCATGATCTCAATTATATGCGGAATCTAAAAACTTCACACTTAGAAGTAGAAAATAGAATGATGGTTACCGCAGGCTGGGGTCTGGGTGTGAGAGAGAGAATGGGGAGATACTGGTCAAAGGGTACAGAATTTTGGCTAGGAGAAATAAGTGCCAGAGATCTAATATACAGCATGGTGACTATACTTAATAATACTTTATTGTCTACTTGAAATTTGCTAAAAAAAAAAAAAGAAAAAAGAAAAAAAGAAATTTGCTAAGAGAGTAAATCTTAAATGTTCTTGTCACCAAAAAATGTTAAGTATATGATATGATGAATATGTTAATTAGCTTGATTTAATCATCCCACAATGCCTATATATATCAAAATATCCCATTATTCTCCATAAATATATATAATTTTTATTTGCCAATTTTAAAAAAGTAAAATATAAAAACAAAAGAATGGGGATGATGATAGTTCTTGTGAAGACTGAATGGAGTGATGCATGTAAAATGACTAGCACATATGAAACTCTCAGTGAGTATTAGGGGTTATAATGATAAACAGACCATTTATTGAAACCAAATTTGGCTTATTTTTATTATTTTCCAGTAGTATTCAACCAATGTTTATTGCTCATACAGATGCATTCCTTCCTATACCCTTATTGTCAAATATGGTTTTCAAGGAATGCTAATGTAACATATGGAAAACACAATTCATTTCCATAATGGAAATGTGGTGCCAGAAAACACAAAAGAAGAACTTCTTTTTTTTTCTTTTTTCATTTTTCTTAATTTCTCAACAGTGAGAGAAATGGCACTGTGAGAGTTGGGAAGGCCAGATGTGCTGTTAAGTGTAAAACACGCAATCTTCTGGCCAGGCGCGGTGCCTCATGCCTGTAATCCCAGCACTTTGGGAGGCCGAGGCGGGTGGATCACCTGAGGTCAGGAGTTCGAGACCAGCCTGGCCAACATGGTGAAACCCCCATCTCTACTAAAAATATAAAAATTAGCTGGGTGTTGTGGCATATGCCTGTAATCCCAGCTACTCGGGAGGCTGAGGCAGAAGAATCGCTTGAACCCTGAAGGCGGAGGTTGCGGTGAGCTGAGATCACACCATTGCACTCCAGCCTGGGTGACAGAGTGAGACTTCATCTCAAAAAAAAAAAAAAAAAAAAAAATATATATATATATATATATATATGCAATCTTCTTAAAAATCTCAACAAATTGAGAGTGAAAGGGTACACTGTTGATAATTAGGCTGGGAAAACAGAAGTAAACCACAATTTTTCCAGACAAACCTGGACATATGCGACACTACACAGAGGTTATGAGCAAACTCTGGAGTCAAACAGACTTAATTGAGGATCTGTTTTGCTCTCTCTATGCATTTTTTAATGTCTTCCGTGCTGCCTATTCTCTTATGTTTTTGGCATCCTGTAATATTTAAAGAATACAGGCTCTGAAGTTCAAATAGATTTGGGGTCCAATCTTGCTCCAGCGCTTACTGGCTGTGTGAAATTAGACAAGTTATTTAACCTCTCTCACCCTCAGTTTCATCACGGGTAAAATGAGTGTAATGATAATACCTCTATCATGGCATTTTAAAGATTGTGGTCAGGAAATATGAAAGACTTTCTAGGTAGGAATAAGTGAGACAGGTCTGATGAGATTGCACAGTGTGTCCTAGTGGATGAGTGAGAAAAATGACTATCTAGATAAGGTCTGTCCAGGTTATGGAGGGCTTTAAAAGTCAGGTAGGATATCTGCACTCAATGTATTAGTAACAGTAGTACTAGCCCCATCTTCAGGACTTTGCTCAAATTTCACCTTCTCAGTGAAGCCTTCCCTGACAACCCCAGTGGTGAACAAAGCAGACAAAAATCCCTGTCCTCATGAAACTTTCAGTCTAGGGTGAGAGTAGGAAGAAAACAGATATGTATAATATTGAAGATGGCCATGGTTTCATGAAGGAAGTGAAGAGGCCGCTGATGGGGACTAATGGTAGTGTTGCAGGGGGACGGAACGGGCTGCTTTATATTAAGTAATCAGGGAAGTCCTTTCTGAGGAGGTGAGACTTCAGCTGAGATCTGAAGATTGAGAAAGAGCCACATGAAGAGAAGGGGAAGGGCGTTCCATGGAGAGTAAATACCATATGCAAAGACCCAGAGGCAGGAAGGAAAACAATCAAGAAGAGGCCATTTTGCCTAAAGAGTAGTGAGCTATGAAGATAATAAAAGAGGATGATGTGATAGGAAGTGACAGGGGTGGGGGAAGGGGCAAGTCCTTTAAATAAGGGGTCAGGGAAGGCCTCTCTGAGGAAGAGACATTGAATTAAGACCTGAGCAGAGACAAGGAATCAGCCATGCAAAGATCAAGAGACAGAACTTTACAGACAGAAAGAATGGCCACTGCAAAGGCCCCTAGGTGCAACATGCTTGGCCTGTTGAACAGACAACAAGGAGGCCACTGTGGCTGGAGTAGAGCCAGTGGGTACAGAGTTGGGGGGAGATAAAGCTGGACAACTTGGAAGGAGCCTGATCGTACAGAGAGCCTTGCAAGCCACGGTAAAGGCATTGGATTTTACTCCAAGTGAGATGGGAAGCTTTGGAAGGCCTTTAAGCCAGGGAATATTTCAGTCTCTGTCTCCTCTGGAGCCCTGCAGACCTTACCTTCTATACTGTTCACTGGCTTCCACTAGGCACTAAGGTAGCCTAAGCTATTGTTTGCTGAATATATCCTGTCTTGCAAACTGGACAGAGATCCCCTTGAGTCATGGACTGGGGCTTGGGCATTTGAGTATGAAGTGCTCAGCACAGTGACAGAGCCTTACAATGTGTGTGTGTGTGTGTGTGTGTGTGTAGGAAGAGGAGGGGTGTGGCTGGGCGTGGTGGCTCACGCCTGTAATCCCAGCACTTTGGGAGGCCGGGGCGGGCGGATCACAAGGTCAGGAGTTCGAGACCAGCCTGGTCAATCTGGTGAAACCCCGTCTCTACTAAAAAAAATACAAAAATTAGCCAGGCCTGATGGCAGGCGCCTGTAGTCCCAGCTACTTGGGAGGCTGAGGCGGGAGAATCACTTGAACCCGGGAAGCGTAGGTTGCAGTGAGCCGAGATCGCGCCACTGCACTCCAGCCTGGGTGGCAGAGAGAGACTCTGTCTCCAAAAAAAAAAAAAAAAAGGAAGAGGAGGGGTATGTCTTCTCCAGCTAGAAATACAGCTGGAGAAGATAAAATGTACTAATAGCATATTCCATATTTTAAGTGTTTTAGGGGTGATGCCAGGGCAAATTGATGAAAGTGTTTATTGAGTGTGTATTTGGGTTGTGATAGCTGGAATAAATTGTGCTGGGACAGAACATTGCAGGCATCTCTACTTACGGGGTGAAAAAAGCAGTGGCTTCCTTTTCGGGTTTTCTAAGTCTAACCTTAATTGGCACAGCTACATTCAGACCCTGATTGGATAAGACTTTCCTGGCTTCCTAGTGATAGTGATGTCTCAGAAACAAGTTTCTTTTGCTAAGGTGAGCTTTTAAGCAGTACGTTTTGACCAGAAAGGCTTCAAGCCTTAATCATAATAATATTAATAGTTAATACTTCAGAGCACTTACTGTGCGCCAGATGTTGTGCTTTATCTGCATTAATTTGTTTAAGCCTCAAAATAATCTTATGGATCAGGTAATCATATTATTAATATTGCTATTTTACAGAAACAAAATAGATTCTGAGGGATTGAATCATTTGCTTAAGGATAACAGCTAGTTACTGGTATAGTGGGATCAGAACACACGTTTGACTGATCCCAGAGCCCCTCTTACCACTTTATGTTGCCTTTAAAGGTTGGTTTCAGCATCCACAATCCTCACTTATATTGCAATCTGATTGGATTTGTTATGGTAGATCTGCTATCTTTCCGTGGTTTCCCTCTCTGGTTGGTCTATCTTCTATTTTGCTTTCATTATTAAAATCCCCCAATCCAGAAGATTTTAGGGCTCAAACAGATGTCAGCTAATCCAGGCAGAAATAGTGCATTACTACTCTGGATAAAAATTCATTTGTCATATTTCTTGAACGTAGAAATCATAACCTTACCTAGTTTTATATTCCCCTCAATATAAAGCACAGAATAGTCTTACAGCCTAGATGCTCAATAAATGTTGAATTGACTTAAACTCAATTTCTAAACCCCAAGATATTACATAATTACTCCCATTCCAGCCAGACAGGGCCATTCCAAGTTTCTACATAACATTTTTTTAGGGGGAGAGGGGGTGCAGAGTTTGGTTGGGTGGCGTCCATGTGTATGCTTGGGGTGGGTAAAGGGAAATAGCCATAAGTTTTCTAAGTCTTATGCCTGATGCAGGAAGGGAAATATAATCTCTATTTACCACCCACCTCCTTTACTTCATTCAGTAATATGTTAGTTTATGAAAATATGTAGTATTTTCTAAAAAGCAAGGGAGGCAAGAGAGAGCTTGGTAATTTATACTTTGCCAGTTTCATCAGTGCCTTAACATAGCTCCCTATTCAGTCAGTGAAGGAGAACTGTATATCCTTTTTGGGAATCTGGAGATATGCCAGTGGTTGCAAAGAGCTCAGCAGTTTTGCCTGTGTACTTAGATCTGGACTGACCAGTCTAGCATGTGGATCAGATCAGGGACTAGTAAATGTCATTTTGTTTTGACATTGTATTGAAATTATGGGAAAGAGGTGCCTGTTTCATGAGAATAAAAAGAAAAGAATGCATTGGAAAAGTTTGAGCTTGATGTATTATTAAAAGAAGAATATATGATTCCTTCAGGCTGAGTTTAAAAACATCTCAAAACTAGTGTCATCCTAAATCTGGCAATAGTTTAGTTCTGTAGTGATGGAAAAGACAGGAAATGTACAGGAGCCTAATACTAAGGGCAGTTCAGTTTCATATGGAGGGTTTTTTTTTTCGTGCAGATACAAATCCATTATGTAAAATAGATTTGTTTGCCAAAAAGTCTATTTTTGTTTATAATAACAATGCAGTTACCAATTATTGAGCAGGTTTTATATGTCAGGCATTGTGCTTAAACACTTTGCATGCATTGTCTAATTTAATTTTCACAGAAACCCTAGGAAGGAGGTGAAATTATCTATTTGTTACTAATGTGGAAACTGAGAGGCTCAGAGTGGTTATGTAACTTGCCCAAGGCCACACATATAATAAGTGGCAGAGCCAGGATTCTGAAGTGAATCTCTGGCCTGAGGGCTCTTAATAAGATTAGAATCAACACTTGTGAGGATGAAGACCTGGTCCAGTTTTTAAAATGTACAGTAAAATAATACATCCAAGGACCCTGTGGTATGAATGTATGTGTGTGTGTGTAATATGTTTTAAGTTCTTTAGTAGAGAAACTAGGTAATTTTCATTGTGTTTCTTAAATAATGATTGCTTAATTGCCTTTAACACTTGCAGCCACTTAGTGGTTAAGTGATGTCTGTTAGAAAATTCTCTTGGCAGTTGCTTTTTGAGAAAGATGATCAAAAGCACACCAAGAATGCCAGTTAATGCCATCATTATTTACTTAGTATAAATTTACAATAACAGGAAAATATGTTCATAGAAATAAAATATCATCTAAAGTATTTAAAGAATTGAAAATGATTCCCATCTTTGTTGTTTGGCCTTACCTTCCTTTACAAAATAAACAAACCTGTTTATCACGTCGTTATAGGAAACAATGACCATGTTTATAAAAAAAAAGGTAAGCTTAGGTAGGAATAATAAATATCATCTTGGATGAAAAGCCTTTGTAAGAGCCTTTTTGATCCTTGAAATATTCTTTTGAAGAAAGGTATGTGGCTTAAGGGTTAATTGATAAATCAGACACCAAGGAACTGTACCTATGGCTACCCACTGCCAAAATAACATCAAAATGGGCAGATAAGTTGCTCCAAAATTAGGTTAACTTAGTTGTTTTCACTTTCTCCTCACATACCCTTTGCTCCCATTAAATCAGTTGATCCTCAGATACACCTTGTGCTTTTGTAACTTAGTGTCTTTCCTCATGCTGTTCTCTCTTCCTAGAATTACATATATCCAAATCCCAACCCATTCTTCCAAATTAGCTCAGATGTCACATCCTCTATGAAGTGCCTCTGATCCCCTCACAGAAGGAGTCTGTTTTGTGTCTGTCCATCCCCACCTTTCTTGCATTAGCAATCTTATAGAATTTTATTTTTAGGCCTGGCGCGGTGGCTCACGCTTGTAATCCCAGCACTTTGGGAGGCCGAGGCGGGCAGATCACGAGGTCAGGAGGTTGAGACCACGGTGAAACCCCGTCTCTACTAAAAAATACAAAAAAAATTAGCCGGGCGTGGTGGCGGGCGCCTGTAGTCCCAGCTACTCGGAGAGGCTGAGGCAGGAGAATGGCGTGAACCCGGGAGGCGGAGCTTGCAGTGAGCTGAGATTGCGCCACTGCATTCCAGCCTGGGCGACAGAGCGAGACTCCGTCTCAAAAAAAAAAAAAAAGAATTTTATTTTTATAGTTCTTGAGGCCCCTCTCGCTTTCCACCTTGAAATTTTGTTTTTAATTCATTTGTCTTACGTCTTCTATTGGTCTCTAAGTTTCTTGCAGTCAAAACCTATTTTCACTCAGCTTTGGGTAGATCTCAAATACCAAGCACAGTGCTTTGAATGTAAACGTCACTCAGAAACATCTATTCAGATTTGAGTGCTTACCATGTGCCAGATACTAGGCCTGTGGGGTGACTGAAACAGTTTCTTCTCTCCAGGTACTCATGGGAAACAGACATATTAACAGACTTTCAATATGATCTAGTAAGTAATAAGGTAGAGTCATGAACAGCGTGTATGGAAACCTAGAGTAGAGACTTGACCAAGGAAAAGGCCTAGACTGAAAGATGGGCAGTCTTGGTCAGAAAATGGAATGTATGAATCTATGACTTCAAGGTGAAGCCATTTTGGAAGGTGGCAATATCCAGGATGTGACCCTGAGAACTGTGCAGGCGGAGGAACGTGAGTATAGGATGTGAGATAGCTCTTCCAACTGGCCAATGGTGCCAGGAATTGAAGTACAGAGGATGCCGGTAAGCCAGATGCCAGAGCCCTCAGTGAATGAAGGAAAATGTCCAAAAGAGAGGTAGATGATCATCCTGGGAAGGAGTAAAAGATGGCATCTGCAGATGGTGTGAACTTCATGGGCAGTGAGGCTTTTCATGAAGCTGGAGCAATGGCCTGGTAAGGGCAATGGGAAGGCAGGAGGCTGCTGGTTCCCTGTGCTACCTGACCCTATCCATCCCAGAATTTGATGTTTAGAGCTCAAGCAGCTTTAACTGGAGAGGGCTGCATGGTGAGGCTCATTGTCTTTGTAGAGAGCCAAGTCTTCGTCATTAGGGCAGGAAAGAGGTGTTCTGTGAAAACACTGAGGGTATAGAGGTGCTTATTTACAAGTTGAATCACCATAGATAATGCTGATACAATGGGAGAGCTGAATGTGGACTAGTCCACTTTTATCATTTTAAATTTGAATACTCTGAGGCCCAGTGAAAAGAAATAACTTTTTTCCTCAGGCTTCCATAACTAAATTTAATTTCCTTGTTCCTAGCAGTTATTCTGATGCATAGATTTCTTTTTTTTTTTTTTGAGACGGAGTCTTGCTCTTTCACCCAGGCCAGAGTGCAGTGGCACGATCTCGGCTCACTGCAAGCTCCGCCTCCTGGGTTCACGCCATTCTCCTGCCTCAGCTCCCCGAGTAGCTGGGACTACAGGCGCCTGCCACCGCGCCTGGCTAATTTTTTGTATTTTTAGTAGAGACGGGGTTTCACCGTGTTAGCCAGGATGGTCTCGATCCCCTGACCTCGTGATCCACCCGCCTCGGCCTCCCAAAGTGCTGGGATTACAGGCGTGAGCCACCGCGCCTGGCCTGATGCATAGATTTCTTAAACACAGATGCTTGAAGCACATGAGTGGTCTATAAAGACCTCCAAGGTAGGTTGTGGGCTATTTCATAGTATAGCATTTCTAACATGATAATCCTATGAAAGCATACAAATATGATGTTTTGACATTAAGAACCTGCATATAAAATTCAACAAACATATGTCAATAATCATTGATATTTATCACGGTAGCATGTTCTTCCTATACATTTATGGATAATTTCTTTCCCTGGTTCCCCCAGCCCTAATACAATAGTGAGTCTTTTGACTGTATGGTCCTTGAAACTTCCACCCACACCACTCTGCTAAAACAGTTCTCACTAAGGTCACCAATGACAATCAAGTCACTAAGTCTAACAAGTAATTTTCAGTCCTCATCTTATTCAATCCCTCAGTAGCATTTGATACAGACAATCTTCCCTTCCTTCTTGAAGTACATTTTGCCCTTGGCTTTTATGAAACTACAGTCCCCTTGTTTTATTTGCCCACTTTTGTATTGCTCCTTTGCAGATTTATCCTCCTTTACTTGGTTATTAAGCATTGAAGTTCACCAGGGCACTGTTCTAGATACTTTTATCATCTCACTCCATATTCTTTCTCTGAAGGATTTAATCTATTCCCATGGCTTACAATATCTTTATGCTCAGTGTGTCTCCGGAGCATAAATAAAGATTTATATCTCCAACCCATGTTTCTCCTATGAACCTTAAACCCTTATGTCCAACTCAACATCTCCACTGGGATATCTCAAGGGCATCTGAAATTGAACTGGCCCGAGTGTGAACTTAGATTGCTTTTCTCAAACTTGCTCCTCCTCCAGTGTTTTGTATCAGAGTGCCAAAACAGCTATTTACAGTTCTGTAAGCTAGGAATTTGAGTCATCCTCAATACTTTCCTTCCACTCAACTTCCACATCAAATCCATCCACATGTCCTGTTGATTTTACCTTGAAAATACCTCTCAAATTCATCCACTTATCTCCATCTTTATTAGTAGCACCTTCAGTCAAGCTATTGCAGTAGACTTTCTTTGGTAACAGCTTTACTGAGATTTAATTCAGGTATTATAAAACACAGCCATTTAAGTTGTACAATTCAATGGTTTTTAGTATAATCACACCTTATTTTATTTGCTTCACTTCATTTCATTTTGTAGATGTTGCATTTTTAAAAATAAATTGAAGTTTTGTGGAAATCCTGCATCGAGCAAGTCTATCAGCAATATTTTTCCCACAGCATGTGCTCACTTTGTGTCTCTGTGTTACATTTTGGTAATTATCACAATAGGCCGGGTGCAGTGGCTCATGCCTGTAATTCCAGCACTTTGGAAGGCCGTGGCGGGTGGATCACTTGAGGTCAGGAGTTCGGGACCAGCCTGACCAACATGGTGAAACCCCTTTTCTACTAAAAATACAAAAATTAGCCGGGCATGATGGGAGGCGCCTGTAATCCCAGCTACTTGGGAGGCAGAGGCAGGAGAATCACTTGAACTCGGGAGGCAGAAGCTTCAGTGAGCTGAGATCACACTGCTGCACTCCAGCCTGGGTGACCGAGTGAGACTCCGTCTCAAAAAAAAAAAAAATTATAACAACACTTCATACTTTTTTATTATTGTTATACCTGTTATGATGATCTGTGGTCAGTGATCTTTGATGTTACTATTGTAATTGTTTTGGGGCACCATAAACGGTGCCCATGTAGGACAACAAACTTAACATAAATGTTGTAGGTGTCTGACTGCTCCACCAACTGGTCATTCTCCCCTCTCTATCCATCTCCTCAGGGACTCCGTATTCTCTGAGACAGAACAATATTGAAATTAGCCCAATTAATGACCCTACAATTACCTCTAAGTGTTCAAGTTAAAGGGAAGAGTCTCGAGTCTCTCACTTTAAATCAAAATCTAAAAATGATTAAGCTTAGTGAGGAAGGCATGTTGAAAGCCAAAATAGGCCAAAAGCTAGGCTTCTTGCATTAGCCAATTTGTGGATGCAAAGGAAAAGTTTTTGAAGGAAATTAAAAGTGCTACTCCCATGAACACACAAATAATAAGAAAGCAAAACAGCCTTATTGCTGATATAAAGAAAATTTTAGTGGTCTGAATGGAAGATCAAACCAGCCACAACACTCCCTTAACCTAAAACCTAATCTAGGCCAAGGCCCTAACTCTCTTCAATTCTATGAAGTCTGAGAGAAGTGAGGAAGCTGCAGAAGAAAAGATGGAAGCTAGCAGAGGTCGCTTCATGAAGTTTAAGGAAAGAAGCCATGTCCATAACATAAAAGTACAAAGTAGGCAACAAATGCTGATGTAGAAGCTGCAGCAAGTTATCCAGAAGATCTATCTAAGATCATTGAGGAAGGTGACTACACTAAACGACAGATTTTCAATATAGATGGAACAGCCTTATATAAAAAGATGTCATCTAAGTCTTTCATAACTAGAGAGTAGAAGTCAATGCCTGGTTTCAAAGCTTCAAAGGACAGGCTGACTCTTTTGTTAGGAACTAATGCAGCTGGTGACTTTAAGTTGAAGCCAATGCTCACTTACCATTTCAAAAAGTCTAGAGCCCTTAAGAATCATGTTAAATCAACTCTACCTGTACTGTAAAATGGAACAATAAAGCATGGATGACAGCACATTTGTTTACAGCATGGTTTACTGATTATTTTAAGTCTGCTGTTGAGACCTACTGCTTAGAAAAAACCAAGATTCCTTTCAAAATATTGTTATTCATTGACAATACACCCAAGAGCTCTGATAGAGATGTACAAGAAGATGAATATTGTTTTTTCTGCCCGCTAGCACAACATCATTCTGTAGCCCATGGATCAAGGAGATATTTTGACTTTCAAGTCTTAAGAAATATATTTTATAAGGCTATATGTAGCTAGTATAGAGTGTGATTTCTGTGATTAATCTGGGTAAATGAAAAACCTCTGGTTTTCCTTATTCACCATTCTAGATGCCATTAAGTAAATTTGTGATTCATGGGAGGAAGTTAAAATATTACATTAACAGGAGTAGTGAAGTAGCTGATTCCAATCATTATGGATGACTGAGAGGGTCAAGAAGTCAGTGGAGGAAGTAACTTGAGATGTGGTGGAAATAGCAAAAGAGAAGTTGCTGATGCAGCCAAATTAACAATGAATGGAACTTCCTCTGCAGGAACCCTGGCTGTGTCACACGACCCAGTCAAGCTAGTAACTACCAGTCCTCTACCAGCAGAGATGGATATTCCTCTATTCTCTGGCAATATAACTCAGGTCGGAAGTCCTGTTGAAAGTGCAATGAGCCTTATTCCTGAAGATGGCCTTCCTCCTATTCTCATCTCCACTGGTGTAAAAGGAGACTATGCTGTGGAAGAGAAACCATCACAGATTTCAGAAATGCAGCAGTTGGAGGAAGGTGGCCCTGACCCACTTGTATTTGTTTTAAATGCAAATTTGTTGTCAATGGTTAAAATTGTACATTATATGAACAGGAAGTGCTGGTGTTTTACAACCAAGGGAATGCATGCAGTGGGTCAGTCTGAGATAGTCATTCTTCTACAGTGTCTACCAGATGGAAAGTGTTTGCCAAAGGATATCTTTAATCACTTTGTGCAACTTTATCGGGATCTCTGGCAGGGAATGTCGTGGGCAACTTGGGACATTCCTTCTTCAGTCAAAGTCTCCTCAGCAGTAAAAAACATGGTGGATTTTTATATGTGACATCTACCTACCACTCACTGCAAGACCTAGTACTCCCAAACCCACGTTACTTGTTTGGGATTCTTATCCAGAAATGGGAAACTCCTTGGGCTAAAGTGTTTCCTATCCATCTGATGTTGAGAGTTGGAGCTGAATATTGACTTTATCCATGCCCACTATTCAGTGTCAGATTTTGGAAGCCATTATTTGGAGAGATGGGGCATACCATCATGAATCTTCTTGCAGACTTCAGGAATTGCCAGTATACCTTGCCAGTAGTTCAACGTTTGGTGGTTGATATGGAAGTTTGGAAAACCAGCGTAAAAATTCCCAGCAACAGATAAAATGAGATGATGAAAACCATGAACAAGTCCAATGAGCATGTCCTGGCAGGAGGTGCCTGCTTCAGTGAAAAGGCAGACTCTCATCTTGTGTGTGTGCAGAATGATGATGGAAGCTATCAGACCAAGGGTTTTAGTATTCACAATCAGCCCAGAAAAGTGACTGGTGCCAGTTTCTTTGTGTTCAGTGGCACTCTGAAATCCTCTTCTGGATATCTTGCCAAGTCCAGTATTGTGGAAGATGGCGTTATGGTCCAGATCACTGCAGAGAACATGGATTCCTTGAGGCAGGCACTGCGAGAGATGAAGGACTTCACCATCACCCATGGGAAGGTGCACTCAGAGGATCCCCAGGAGCACATCCACATCCAAGCGGTGGATGATGACAAGAACGTTAGCAAGGGCGTCGTAAGTCCTACAGATGGGAGGTCCATGGAGACTATAACAAATGTGAAGATATTCCATGGATCAGAATGTAAATCAAATGGAAAAGTCATCAGATGGACAGAGGTGTTTTTCCCAGAAAATCCTGACCAGCACAATTGCCTCAGTGATCCTGCAGATCACGGTAGATTGACTGAGCATGTTACCAAGGCTTTTTGTCTTGCTCTCTGTCCTCACCTGAAGCTTCTGAAGGAAGATGTAATGACCAAACTGGTACTACGTGTGACACTTGATTCAGATCAGGTCGGCTATCAAGCAGGGAGAAATAGCCAGCCTCTTCCCTCGCAGTACATGAATGATCTGGACAGCACCTTGGTGCCGGTGATCCATGGAGGGGCCTGCCAGCTCAGTGAGGGCTCTGTCGTCATGGAACTCATTGTTATTTTTAAAAGTTGCCACGGCCGCTTCAACCATCAGCAACTAGCATCCTGATCAGTCAGCTGCCGTTAACACTGAGGCAAGACCCTCCACTAGCAAAAAGATTATAACTCCCTGGAAGATATTGGTTTTTCTTTGCCTGGCTTATTTCACTTAGCATAATATACTTCAGGTTCATCCGTGTTATCACAAATGACAGAATTTCCTTATTTTGTAAGGCTGTGTGTGTGTGTGTGTGTGTGTAAAATCTCACATTTTCTCAATCTATTCATCTGTTGACAGACATTTAGGTTAATTTCATACCTTGGCTATTGTAAATAATGCTGAAATAAGCATGAAAGTGCAGATATCCCATCAACATACTGATTTCATTTCCTTTAGATATATGCCAAGTAGTGGAATTGCTGAATCATATTGTAGTTCTATTTTTAATTTTTGAGAAACCTTCATACTATTTTCCATAATGGCTCTACTAATTTACATTCCTATCAAAGTGTTCAAGGGTTCCCTTTTCTCTACATTCTCACCAATACTTACCTTTTGTCTTTTTAATAGAAGCCATTCTAACAGGTGTGAAGTGATATATCACTGTGGTTTTTTTTTTTTTTGAGACGGAGTCTCGCTGTGTCACCCAGGCTGGAGTGCAGTGGCGCAATCTCGGCTCACTGCAAGCTCCGCCTCCCGGGTTCACGCCATTCTTCTGCCCCAGCCTCTCCGAGTAGCTGGGACTACAGGCGCCCGCCACCACGCCCCGCTAATTTTTTGTATTTTTAGTAGAGATGGGGTTTCACCGTGGTCTCAATCTCCTGACCTCGTGATCCGCCCACCTCGGCCTCCCAAAGTGCTGGGATTACAAGCGTGAGCCACCGCGCCTGGCCATCACTGTGGTTTTAATTTACATTTTCCTGATGATTAGTTATGTTGAGCTTTATTTTTTTTATATACCTGTTGGCCATTTTTATATCTTCTTTTGAGAAATGTCTATTTGGGTCCTTTGCCCTACTTTCAATTTGGTTGTTTTCTTGCTATTGAGTTCTTTGAGTTTCCTATAAATTTTGGATATAAACCCCTTATCAGGTATATGGTTTGCAAATTTTTCTCCCACTTTGTAGATTGCCACTTTACTTTTTTGGTTGTTTCCTTTCTGAACAGAAGCTTTTTAGTTTGATGCAATCCCATTTGTCTAGTTTTGCTTTTGTTGTCTATGCTTTTTGGGTGATATTAAAAAAATGCCAAAACCAGCACCAAGAAGCTTTTTCTCTGTTTTCTTCAAGTAGTTTTATGGGTTCAGACCTTAACCTTTAGGTCTTTAATTCATTTTGACTTGGTTTTTGTATGTGATGAGATATAAGGGTCCAATTTCATTCTTCTGCTTGTGGATATCCAGCTTTCCCAACACCACTTATTGAAGAGACTCTCTCTATCCCATTGTGTGTTCTTGGCACCTTTGTTGAAGATCAACTGACTGTAAATGTGAGGATTGATTTCGGAGCTATCTATTCTACTCCTTTGGTCTATTTGCCTGTTTTTATGCCAGTACCATGCTATTTTGATTACTATAGCTTTTCAGTATATTTTGGAATCAGGTAGTGTGATGCCTCTAGCTTTGCTCTTTTTGTTTGCAATTGCTTTGGGTATTCGGGGTTTTTTTTGTGGTTTCATATGAATTTTAGGATTTTTTTTTCTATTTCTTTGAAAAATATTATTTGAATTTTGCTGGAGATTGCATTGAATATGTAGGTTGCTTTGGGCACTATGGACACTTGAACAATATTAATTCTTCTGAATCACATATGTGGAATATCTCTCCATTTATTTGTGTTTTCTTCTATTTCTTTCATCAGTATTTTTATAGTTTTCAGTAGACAGAACTTTCACCTTGTTTCTTAAATTTATTTCTAAGTTTTTTTATGCTTTTGTAAATGGGTTTATTTTCTTATTTTTCAGATATTTGTTGTTAGTGTACGGAAACACTACTGATTTTTGTATGTTGATTTTGTATCTAGCAATTTTACTGAATTGTTAAATTTGTTCTAATAGTCTTCAGGTTTTCTGTATGTAAGGGTGTATTATCTGCAAACGAAGATAATTGTACCTCTTTTCAATTTGGATGCCTTTTCTTTTTCTTTCTTTCTTTCTTTTTTTTTTTTTTTTTGGCCTAATTGCTCTGGTGAGGACTTCCTATATTATATTGAATAGAATTGTTAAGAGTGGGCATCCTTGTCTTGTTCCTGATCTTAGAGGAAAAGCTTTCAGCTTTTCTTTCTTTCTTTCTTTCTTTCTTTCTTTCTTTCTTTCTTTCTTTCTTTCTCCCTTCCTCCCTCCCTTCCTTCCTTCCTTCCTTCCTTCTTTCCTTCCTTCCTTCCTTCCTTCCTTCCTTCCTTCCTTCCTTCCTTCCTTCCTTCCTTCCTTTTTTTGATGGAGTTTTGCTCTTGTCACCCAGGCTGGAGTGCAATGGCATGATCTTGGCTCACTGCAACCTCTGCCTCCTGAATTCAAGTGATTCTCCTGCCTGGCCTTTCAAGTAGCTGGAATTACAGGCACGTGCCATCATGTCCGGCTAATTTTGTATTTTTAGTAGAGACGGGGTTTCACCATGTTTCCCAGGCTGATCTCGAACTCGTGACCTCAGGTGATCCACCCGCCTTGGCCTCCCAAAGTGCTGGAATTACAGGCGTGAGCCACTGTGCCCGGCCACTTTCAGCTTTTCATGGTTAAGTATGATGTTAGCTGTGAAGACTAAAATCCTTAAGATATCATTGAAGTCTCTTAATAGCATTCTACATTAATTAATCAATTACACACCTAAATGTAAAGTTTCAACTTTGACAAGTGATACAACAAAATACGGTCACATATGGACCATGTATATTGTAGTGGTTTCATAAGATGATAATGAAGCTGAAAAATTCCTGTAGTCTAGTGATATCTTAGCTGTCATATTGTCATGGCACAATGCATTACATTTTTTATGTTTAGAAATATTTAGATACACAAATACCATTGTGTTACAACTGCCTACATTATTCAGTGTGGTAACATGATGTACAGGTTTGTAGCCTAGGAGTCACACCATATACCATCTAGGTTTGCCTAAGGACACTCTGTGATGTTCACACAATGACGAAAACTGCCTAACGATGCATTTTTCAGAAGGTACCCCTGTACTTAAGCAATGCATGACTGTATGAGAGTCTGAAAGTCTATAACAGATCAATTTGACCCAGCCACAGGTCTCCTGCATGAGCTGTTTCTGTACCAGTAGGGAATGTATCTATTTTGTTCACTACTGGATCCTCAGTTAAAACATTTTTTTTTTTAGCTAGATCAAGACTCTAGATTCTAGTTTGCCTCTAAGCTTAACGTGTTGTGAAGAACAAGGAAATTAACACTGGTTAGTTATAATACATTATGCAAAAGTAAACTGCTAAAAGTTAAGACAGTCCACGTCTAACCATTGAGTCATAGGCATCTTGTAAAAGAATAAGTACTACAACCTAAGTCACAATAACAAAACTTTGTCAAGGAAAAAAATTATTTCCATATTTCATCTACATCTGAGGCACTTGAAGTCAAATGTTAAAAATAAACACGCCTACCAGACTTCCAATCAAAGTATTTGGATTAGCTCTTGTTTAAGACTTGCATGAGAGGCATTCCTTTATTCTGGGACTCACTGAATCTTTCATGGTCAAACATATCTAGTAAATAACACTCTACACTTTGCTTTCTAACAGTCTGACACATTTTATGATGTCTTAGATGGTCAGTTTTAGTTGTTTTTTGTAACTGCTGCTATTTATATGCACAAAAAGAAAAATACAGACCAGCCATATTTTGCTTAGTATGTAATGTAGACATATTTTTACTCTTTACGTTAAGGAGTGTATATATATACACACACACACATATACATATATACACACACATACACACACACCTATATATGTATCTGAAGATATGTGTATGTATATGTGTACGTGTGTGTGTGTATGTATGTGTATATATATATATATATATATATATATATATATATATATATATATATCTGAAGACCTTTGATATGGAATGCAAGAGAGATTATTTAGAGACCTGTAGACTGTATTAACTGAGTGTAACCACAACATCTTTAAAAAGGAATATTTCCTCAGAAAACTCTGAAATCATAAAGGGAAGGATAACAACAACAACATTTACTTAATTAAGAAAATCTTTGGCCGGGCGCAGTGGCTCACGCTTGTAATCCCAGCGCTTTGGGAGGTCGAGGCGGGCGGATCACGAGGTCAGCAGATCGAGACCACGGTGAAACCCCGTCTCTACTAAAAATACAAAAAAATCAGCTGGGCGTGGTGGCGGGCGCCTGTAGTCCCAGCTACTCGGAGAGGCTGAGGCAGGAGAATGGCGTGAACCCGGGAGGCGGAGCTTGCAGTGAGCTGAGGTCGCGCCACTGCACTCCAGCCTGGGCGACAGAGCGAGACTCAATCTCAAAAAAAAAAAAAGAAAATCTTTGTACAGTTTAAGCTTTCAGAAACTTGTATGCTTTTGGCTAGGCTCAGGATCATGTTTGGGAGATTATTTTTGTTTTGTTTTCTTGGAACTTATTGGCTTTTCCTGGTTAGGTCTTCTGGATATAGTTCTCAGACACTTCACAGAGAACTAGATGAAAAGCCATGTTGAGCATATAAGATATGAGAGAGCAGATTTATCAGAACAGAGTTTCACAACAAGACAAAATACTTAAGGATCATAATACTCTACTTCATAGGTTAGTTGAGCTTTTCTTTTACACATACAATTCCTAATGAGAAAATATTGCAAAATATCCTGGTGAAGAAAAAATTTTATAAGTCAATAATTTCTGAGCAGAAAAATTGATTCCAATGCTACTCATTTTAATTTTACTGTTTTAGACAGCATAAGGCAAGAAAGAGTAGAAAATGAACATTTCCCTGACAATTTAAAAATAGTTGATCATGAAACTGAATTGTTATTCATTTGAAATAACTGAATATAAAACTGGATTTTTAAATTCCCAAATAACAAACATGTAACATGAAGTATCTTTAAATTTCAAATTAGAGTAAATCTGGAAACTCAACATGTAGAAGACAAATGCCTTCTTTTTTGTCCAGAAGTTATTTACTACCTTTTGTTTTAAAGAGCCGGAGAAGTCTTTAGAGACATTTTCATTAGCCAATCAGGAAATTTGGACTTGGAGAGTTCAATAACAAGTCATAGATCACAAAGCTAGTTATTGGCAGACTTCGAATTTGAACTCATGTCTCTTCACTATCATTTTGCCTCCTTGAGACAGGATTCTATCATGGGTAAGAATAATGTGTACACATAGACATATATTCTTAAAACATATATTCTCTATTTCTTTTATGATTTTAAAAGTAATCATTATAAAAATATTCAAATAACAGCCAGTGCAGAAAGCAGAGTGAATTTCGGCCTTCCATTCCAGTCAAAGGATGAGCATTTCACATAGGTAAAAAGGAAGACAAGTCAGCTTAGTGTAGCTTAGAGCTTAAATCTGAGAAAAGTCTAATTTTTTGAACTTATTCTTCTTTCCCATACCATAGGAAAGCATTCATTCAAAGTCTGTCATTACTGCAGGCCCAAATTTAGAAAGTTATGACTGTGATATTGCTACTCTTGAAAGAAGATATCTCACAGAGCAGTTTTGCAAAATGTTGTGAAATTGAGTGCTATGGAAACAGGACAGCACCCGATTCCCCTTTGGAACACATGAGGTAATCATTTGAATTATACCTTTGCGAAGGCATGTTAGAATGCATTTTTTTAGATCGCTGTTTGAAACGGTGATTAACATGACCCTTTTGGAAAGATTTGATCTGCTTGTCAGCTGCCTGGAAACACAACAGGCTGTAAAAGAGGGTTTATTATCAAGTAATATAACTGAAAAGGCATGGTGCATGCAAAAAGAGGAAGATAGATTTTGTTCTCTCTTGGCGTGTCTCAGATATTTATTAATCGAGATGGCATTTGCAGTGGCAAATCCCATTTCCCTTTTCACCTTCCCTCTGGCTGGCATATGATGATAGTATTAGAGCTGATGCCACTTGGCTGATCATGCGTTGCTGATCACCATTCAAGGCAACCGGAAGAGACAAAAGAAAAAGCCTATCAGTCCCCAGAGTACTAATGTGAGGAGAAAATTGCTCATTTGAAACGTTTTAAAATTTCATTTCATTTCTAAACAGTAACAAATTGTATTACTGTCTTTTATTTTTATATGTTGTTAGATGGGATGCAGGCCATTATTTATGAACCACTTGCAAAGCTGCTCCTCCCATCTCTCCACCTCCCCTCCCACTGCTAGCTTCCAGTTCCCATCCTAAGTACCACACTATCTTATTTAATATTCTTCCCTTTGTTCTACTCTGTGCTTCTAGTTTAAATGTGATAGAATTATGTGAGATTAATCATATTTGTAACATCAGGTGCCACAAAAAAGAGAAAAGAAACAAAAATCCTTATTTGTAAATAGCTTTTGCATTCTGTGGGTTCCTCGTGGTTTTACTAAACACTTTGCTGCTTCATGTTTAGAATTCACTTGACTTTATTTAGAATTCATTGCTTTATATAATAAAGTGCTATATGAAAGATGCAATTAGACGTTTTTCCCATTACTAATTTCACTGTTTAAAGAGAGATAAAACACATGGAAGGATGTGAGTTTATGGACATGGTCAGGACAGACTCTGGACCCACTTCGTCATTGATTGGCGTTTCTGATTAAGAATCATAAAAGTTCTACATCTTTTTTTTTTTTTGGAGACACAGTTTCACACTTGTTGTGCAGGCTGGAGTGCAATGGCATGATCTCGGCTCATAGCAACCTCCGCCTCCCGAGTTCAAGCCATTCTCCTGCCTCAGCCTCCGGAGTAGCTGGGATTACAGGCATGCGCCACCACGCCCGGCTAATTTTGTATTTTAGTAGACATAGGGTTTCTCCATGTTGGTCAGGCTGGTCTCGAACTCTGGACCTCAGGTGATCCGCCTGCCTCGGCTTCCCAAAGTGCTGGGATTACAGGCGTGAGCCACCATGCCCGGCTGAAGTACTACTTCTTAAGAAAGTCCTAGAAAGGTCTCTAATTGCTGTGAGGACTCAATAAGTTCATGAGAAAATGAGAAAATCTCTAGTGTACAGTTCCATCTTGGGTACTTTGCTTATTTTTGTGCAATAATTACATTATAGTCTCATTTTAACTATTATTGAATTAAGTCGAGATAAGAAGGAAATCTAAATATGAAACTGGGACTCAGAAAATACCACCTGTTCTTCTAGGCAATGGAGCAGAGCAGTAAACAAAATGGACAAAAATCTCTTTGCTCTCATAGAGTTAGCATTCTAGTGAAAAAATACTAATTGGATGGACTTTATAATATAAATGTAAGCAGGTGACTGATGTTATTATATCTGCTTTTGCAATGAGAAAACATGCTAGGTCAGTTTGTGCGTAGTCTTCTAAAGACATTTAGTCCATTGCTATCACGAGGACTCGACAGCTAATGTAAATGATTTGGAATAAATGTTTTTATAAGACCTATACATCATGTCACATAATTCAATTGCAAAAGATGTGGGAAGCGTCAGTCAATGACAAATGGTATACATTTATGCCAGTTTTATTTTCTCCTTTAGGTTTGGTCCAAGTGACTGCTGATGAACATATGGGATCTGGCTAAAGAATTATTATTTTCTGTAAATGTTCAATATCAAAGTACACAATTTGAAGTTTTTTTCTAAATCTTTTTACTTCTGCCTTACACAGTCCTGAAGGAAGAATGGTGTCTTTCTTGGGTGCCTATCCACCTGATGAGACATGGTGCAATGGAAAGAATACAGTCTTAAAAATCAAGGCTGGGAGTGGTGGCTCATGCCTGTAATCCTGGCACTCTGGGAGGCTTAGGAGGGCGGATCACCTGAGGTCAGGAGTTCGAGACCAGCCTGGCCAACATGGTGAAATCCCATCTCTAGTAAAAATACAAAATTAGCTAGGCATGGTGGCTCGCGCCTGTAATCCCAACTACTCGGGAGGCTGAGGTGGAGAATCGCTTGAACCCAGGAGGCAGAGGTTTCAGCGAGCCGAGATCCCGCCACTGCACTCCAGCCTGGGCGACAGAGTGAAACTCCGTCAAAAAAAAAAAAAAAAAAAAAAAAAAAAGAAAAAAAAATCAAAAGATGGAAGTTCTAGCCCTGGTGTTTTTCACAAACTAAGTAAGCTTGTACTATTTCTCCTATCTGGACCTCAATTTCTGCACATATACAATGAAGGACTTGGCAGATTGTCCCTAATAGCCCTTTCCACTAATATATTTCATGATTCTATGACTTGATGAGTAAGGGTCGTATAGAAGATCTTTCCTTGATCACAAATATAAAGTTTAATTTCTCACTTCAAATCATATTTTTTTCTTGGAATTAATTTAACCACTTTCTTCAAAGCCAAAAAGACATATAGGCAATTTAGAAGAGCTATTTAATTTGACAAAATTTCAAGTAAAATAAAACAATTTAAAAAAATAACAAATCAATAGTATTTTATTTTATTATGTTCCAGGGTACACGCACAGGATGTGCAGGTTATTTTTTTATTTTTTATTTTTTTTTGAGATGGAGTTTTGCTCTTGTCACCCAGGCTGGAGTGCAATGGCGCGATCTCGGCTCACTGCAACCTCTGCCTCCCAGGTTCAAGCAATTCTCCTGCCTCAGCCTCCCAAGTAGCTGGGATTACAGGCATGAGCCACCACGCCCAGCTAATTTTTTCTATTTTTAGTAGAGACGGGGTTTCTCCATGTTGGTCAGGCTGGTCTCAAACTCCCGACCTCAGGTGATCCACCCGCCTCAGCCTCCCAAAGTACTCGGATTACAGGTGTGAGCCACCATGCCCGGCTCGACATGCAGGTTTATTACATAGGTGAATGTGTACTGTGGTGGTTTGCCACACCTATCAACCCATCACCTGGGTATTAAGCCCTGCAGGCATTAGCTATTTGTCCTGATGCTCTTCCTCCCCCGACCCCTTTGAGAGGCACCAGTGTGTTGTTCCCCTCCCTGTGTCCATGTGTTCTCAATGTTCAGCTCCCACTCATGAATAAGAACATGCAGTGTTTGGTTTTCTGTTCCTTTGTTAGTTTGCTGAGGATGATGTCTTCCAGCTTCATCCATGTCCCTGCAAAGGACATGATCTCGTTCCTTTTTATGGCTGCATAGTATTCCATGGTGCATAGGTACCACATTTTATTTATCCAGTCTATCATTGATGGGCATTTGGATTGATTCCATGTCTTTGCTATTGTGAATAGTGCTGCAATAAACATGCATGTGCACGTATTTTTTTTTTTTTTTTGAGACAGAGTTTCACTCTTGTTACCCAGGCTGGAGTGCAATGGCACAATCTCGGCTCACTGAAACCTCTGCCTCCCAGGTTCAAGCGATTCTCCTGCCTCAGCCTCCTGAGTAGCTGGAATTACAGTCATGTGCCACCACACCAGCTAATTTTTTGTATTTTTAGTAGAGATGGGGTTTCACCATGTTAGTCAGGCTCATCTCAAACTCCTGACCTCAGGTGATCTACCTGCCTTGGCCTCCCAAAGTGCTGGGATTACAAGTGTGAGCCACCGTGCCCAGCCCACATGTATCTTTATAATAGAATGGTTTATATACCTTTGGGCATATACCCAATAATGGGATTGCTGGGTCAAGTGGTATTCCTGGTTCTAGATCCTTGAAGAATTGCCACACTGTCTTCCACAATGGTTGTACTAATTTACATTCCCAGCAACAGTGTAAAAACGTTCCTATTTCTCCACAGCCTCGCCAGCATCTGTTGTTTCTTGACACAATAGAGATCTCAGAAATAAGACCACACATCTACAACCATCTGATCTTCCACAAACCTGACAAAAACAAGCAATGGAGAAAATATTTCCTACTTAATAAATGGTACTGGGAAAACTGGCTAGCCATATGCAGAAAACTGAAACTGGACCCCTTCTTTACAAAAATTAACTCAAGATAGATTAAAGATGTAAATGTAAAACCCAAAACCATAAAAACACTAGGCAATACCATTCAGGACATAGGCATGGGCAAAGATTTTATGATGAACTTGCCTAAAGCAATTGCAACAAAAGCAAAAATTGACAAATGGGATTTAATTAAACTAAAGAGCTTCTGCACAGTAAAAGAAACTATCATCAGGCTGGGCATGGTGACTCACGCCTGTAATCTCAGCACTTTGGGAGGCTGAAGTGGGTGGATCACTTGAGGCCAGGAGTTTGAGACTGGCCTGGCCAGCATGGCAAAACCTCATCTCTACTAAAAATACAAAAAATTTGCTTGGCATGGTGGTACACGCCTGTATCCCAGCTACTCAGGAGGCTGAGGCAGGAGAATCGCTTGAACCTGGGAGGCACAGGTTGCAGTGAGCCAAGATCACACCACTGCACCCCATCCTGGGATACAGAGCATGACTCTGTCTCAAAAAAAAAAAAAAAAAAAAGAAAAAGAAAAGAAAAGAAACTATCATCAGAGCAAACAGGCAACCTATAGCATGGGAGAAAATTTTTACAATCTACCCATCTGACAAAGGTCTAATATCCAGAATCTACAAGCAACTTAAACCCATCTGACAAAGGTCTAATATCCAGAATCTTCAAGGAACTTAAAGAAATTTACAAGAAAAAAACAAACAATCCCATCAAAAAGTGGGCAAAGGACATGAACAGACACTTCTCAAAAGAAGACATTTATGTGGACAATAAACATATGAAAAAGCTCAATATCACTTATCATTAGAGAAATGCAAATCAAAACCACGATAAGATACCATCTCACACCAGTCAGAATGGCAATTATTAAAAAGTCAAATCAAGAATTTCATGTATAAGGTGGGAGTTCATTTCTAATCACTGTTCCACTCTTATATATGTTTGCAAACTTTAACATAGAAGACTTTTTTTGAATTTAGTGGAAAGGAGTCAATGATGCAGTGTGTCAAAAATGGTTATCCATTTGGTTTCACATCAAACTATTTTGGGAAGATTAATAATGAATAATAATCACCTGTTCATGGCACTTTGACCTCATTCACAATATATCACTTATTGAGTGACGTCAATGTCTGTAGCAATGTGCTAAGCTCCTCACAAACCTCAAGTCACTTATAGCACTGAGATTTAGATATTTTTGTGCCTATATTTGCAAATGAGTAAACTGAGAAACAAGTAAGTTGATAAAGGTGACATATACAGTAAGTGGCAGAGCCTGGATTCAAGCCTAGGCCTCTCTGATTGCAAATGTCTAGTGCTTTTATGTATATACTATACTACTTCATTTGATACCCACACCAATCATGTAAGATAGGTAAGGCATTATAAACCTCACTTTATTGATGAGAAAACAAAATCTAAGGGTTTATGTGACTGACTTACTTTGAAACACAATGCTAGTAAGTAGTGGAGCAGGGACTGGAGCCTGATGACCAATATCTAACCGAGTATAAGATTATATTAAGCAAAGGCCAGGCATGGTGGCTCACACCTGTAATCCCAGCACTTTGGGAGGCCGAGGTGGGTGGATCACTAGGTCAGGAGTTCAAGACCAGCCTGGTCAAGATGGTGAAACCCCGTCTCTACTAAAATTACAAAAAAAAAAAAAATTAGCTGGGCATGGTGGCACATGCCTGTAATCCCAGCTACTTGGGAGGCTGAGGCAGGAGAATAACTTGAACCTGGGCAGCAGAGGTTGTAGTGAGCTGAGATCGCGCCACTGCACTCCAGCCTGGGTGACAGTGTGAGCCTCCGTCTCAAAAAAAAAAAAAAAAAAAGATTATATTAAGCAAACATTTGTGAGGCGAATTTAAATAATTGTGCCTATTCATGATATCACTCATGTGACCATTTTAGGTTTTGGAGCAGTAGTTACGAAAAAATAGATTTAGGCTTAAACGTAACTGATAGAAGACATAAAAACGATGTGTGTTATAACCGTTCTATCAACCAAGAAGTTTTCATGGAACATCTACTTTATGCACAGCATTCTTCTATGATACATGTGAGCATAGAAAAATACATAACAGGCCAGGTGTGGTGGCTCACACCTGTAATCCCAGCACTTTGGGAGGCTGAGGCAGGCAGATCATGAGGTCAGGAGTTTAAGACCAGCCTGACCAACATGGGGAAAACCCGTCTCTACTAAAAATACAAAAATTAGCAAATTGTGGTGGTGCACACCTGTAATCCCAGCTACTCAGGAGGCTGAGGCAGGAGAATCACTTGAACCTGGGAGGCGGAGGTTGCAGTGAGCCAAAATTGTGCCACTGCACTCCAGCCTGGGTGACAGAGTGAGACTCATCTATTAAAAAAAAAAAAAAAAGAATGTTCAATATGAGCTGGAAAGGACTGTATGAATGGAGACTTGAGTTTGACTCTCAAGGCAGGTAGGCATTGATTAGATTGGCTAAGTTGCAGGAGCAAATTTAGAGGTAGGAATGAGCTAGACGTTGCTGGGGACAGTGACTAGGTAATGGGTGGAAAAAGGGTTTCATTTTAAGTGCCAACTCTAGTCATTTTTTGGTGTTGTCTGGAGCATCATATTGGGAAGTATTCAGAGACTCAGCAGATAAGTGTCATATGAATGATTATTAATGTCTATTATGATTGTGGGAGGGAGGTAATAGGAACATGAGGTCAGCCTTTTGCCATCCTGGCCCAGAACAAACTGGCTAGGGCAGAGAGTTTTCTTGGCAGTACAGCAGGAGACAATGTTGAAAAGAAAGGTTGGGAGTAGATTGTGGATGCTCTAGGAATGCTGTGCTTACTAGCTACATGTGCCTATTTAAACACTTGAAATGTGGCTGCCCCAAATTGAGATGGACTGTGAGTGTGAAATACACACTGGATTTCTAAGACTCTATCTCCTCCACAAAAAATATAAAATATCTTATTAATAATCTTTATATTGATTATATGTGAAATAAGTAATATTTTTTCTATAGATTAGTTCATAAATTATGGATTTTTTTAATATAAACTATGGTTGTGTAAAATGTTAACATGTGGGAAAACTGGGTGAAGGGTGTATGAAAACTCTATGAACTACTTTTGTAACTTTTTTGTAAGTCAGCGATTATTTCAAAATAAGATGTTAAAAAATATTAACTCATCACTCCTAAAACTTTGTGATTACTCCATTTCTGTCAGGGAGACCAAAATTCTCTCAATGTTTCAGGTGAGAAATCATGAAACAGAGATTCTACCTTCTTCACCACCCTCTATATCCAGAAAATAACAAAGACCTGTTGGTACTTCTATCTAAATGTCTCTTGTATTATATCTTTTGTCTCCAGCCCCATAGCCATGACACTAGTCCAGAACATCCCTCCTGGACTTTTGTAATGTGCTGTTCCTCTTGGCCACCTTCCAGGCCATAGCCAGACTAAATTCCCCCCAAAAACAATCTCACATTCCTACTCGAGGACCTACAATGGCTTCCGAGGATGAAGTACAAACTCCTTAGCTTGGATTTCTAGACCAGCTCTGTATATATATAGTTTAAAATTTTCTACCAGCCATGTTTTAAAAAGTAAAATGAAACAGATGAAATTAACGTTAACAATATATTTTACATTCTTTTTAAAATGCTGTGTTTTCAAAATCTGGTGTGTATTTTGCATTTAGAGCATATCTCAATTTGGACTATCCACATTTCAAATGTTCAATAGCCACACACAGCTAGTGACCACTGCATTTTGGACAGTGTAGGTTTTTGGTCTAGAGTAAGAATCCACATTGCATTTGGTTGTCATGTCTCCTTAGTCTCCAATCTGGAACAGATAAATTTACTTCTGAATTAACTGAGGTATTGAGTCTTGGTGCTTAGAGGTAGTTACAGGTAAGATCTTGAAGTGCAGGTAAGACTGGTCTGAGGCCGGGCGCGGTGGCTCACGCTTGTAATCCCAGCACTTTGGGAGGCCGAGGCGGGCGGATCACGAGGTCAGGAGATCGAGACCACGGTGAAACCCCGTCTCTACTAAAAATACAAAAAAATTAGCCGGGCGTAGTGGCGGGCGCCTGTAGTCCCAGCTACTCGGAGAGGCTGAGGCAGGAGAATGGCGTGAACCCGGGAGGCGGAGCTTGCAGTGAGCCGAGAGGGCGCCACTGCACTCCAGCCTGGGCGACAGAGCGAGACTCCGTCTCAAAAAAAAAAAAAAAAAAAAAAAAAAAAAAAAAAGACTGGTCTGAAACTCTTGGGGTCAAGGGATCCTCCCGCCTCAGCCTCCAGTGTTACTGTGATTACAAGTGCCAGGCCCAGCTAGCGACTGAATTTAACATTAATAAAATCAGACTTTTTTTCACTTGAAATGATGTTTTAAAAGAGTTGAGAAGGCCGGGCGCGGTGGCTCATGCTTGTAATCCCAGCACTTCGGGAGGCCGAGGCGGGCGGATCACGAGGTCAGCAGATCGAGACCACGGTGAAACCCCGTCTCTACTAAAAATACAAACAAAAATTAGCCGGGCGTGGTGGCGGGCGCCTGTAGTCCCAGCTACTCGGAGAGGCTGAAGCAGGAGAATGGCAGGAACCCGGGAGGCGGAGCTTGCAGTGAGCCGAGATCGCGCCACTGCACTCCGGCCTGGGAGACAGAGCAAGACTCCGTCTCAAAAAAATAAAATAAAAAAATAAAAAAATAAAAGAGTTGAGATAAATGAACAAATTTGTGGTTACAAATATTTTCTCCACTACTTCTCTGCCTTTTTTTGTCACTTTCACCATTCCCTCCTTTCTTCTGTCTGCTGGGTCCCCTCCCTTCCTTTTGGCCTTAGGTTGACTATTGGACAATTTGTTCAAAATTTTTTAAGCACCTACTATTGATTATCTAGTTTGTTCTTTAGTTCTTTAGTAATGATTATAACAGTGAACAAAGTATCTTTTTTTTTTTTTCTTTTGACAGAGTCTCATTCTGTCTCCTAGGCTTGGCACAATCTTGACTGACTGCAACCTCTGCCTCCCGGGTTCAAGTGATTCTCCTGCCTCAGCCTCCCAAGTAGCTGGGACTACAAGAATGCACCACCATGCCCGGCTAAGTTTTGTATTTTCAGTAGAGATGGGGTTTCACCATGTTGCCCAGGCTGGTCTTGAACTCCTGAGCTCAGGTGACCCTCCCACCTCAGCCTCCCAAAGTGCTGGGATTACAGGTGTGAGTCACTGAACTCAGCCCAAAATATCTTAATTCTCCCATATTTTAGTTAAACGTTTACTAGGAAATTAAATCAAGATATATGAATGTTTTGGTTTATGCAAACTCAGTGAAAGATATTGCTATCATTTGATTTATATTTGTATTACAAAGATTTATAGAAAGTACTGTTGAGATTCTTAAATACCCATATTTATCTTACCTGAATTATACATAACTGTGTGTTAAAATACCTGAAGCACTAGAATTAATTTAAATGTCAGATTCTAATTGACAGGAATGATTTAGTGAAATTTCCTTATACTGCCTCCCCCTCCCCCCCCACTGCCCAGGGGAAGAAGTTTGACTTTATTCTGACCTTTATTTACCCTTGTTTCTTTACAAAAAAAAAAAAGTTTAATGAGAAAGACTTGGTGTCAGTTAACAAAAAAATGACTTCAGATTTACATTCTTTTACCAATGGAATAAATGAACAAAGTTTGCAATTGAAAAGGCAGTTTACACCTTTTGTTGTTTGGGTTCTGGAGAATGTGCAAACAAGTATTAGATCAATGACATTTCTTTGTAGTTTCTTTTATCAACATATTTAAAACTGAATATTCAAACCTTCATTCATATTTTAGATGCCTGTCTCATCAGTACACTTATACCTGAGTATATTTCATTGCTATAGAATATTTTTCCCGCTAAGATCCTAAATGCATTGAAAGATCCTAAATAGTAGAAGGTCAACAGTGTTCTGCCAAGGTGTTTGCAATTAAGCAGCCACTCCACTCACTGGTGTCTTTGAAATTAGTGTTTGAAATTATTGTCTGTTATCTACCATCAATGATGATAGCATTCAAAGGAATTCATAGAAAGATATTCCACAAAAGCAGTTTATTTTAGTTTGGGGAGTAAAAACACATGAAAGAGCTTTATCGAATGTGATCAGATCGCGTGAAAATAAAGTTGAGTTTCCAAAAATTTTCATAATCTAGAGGAAAGGTTTCTCCCAGACCTCTGAAATATATACCTACTTTCTGCCTACCTTCTCTTTCATTAGTCTTTTTGATTCTGAGGAAATGCCCTGCATATGTTTTGACAGTTCATCCTTGACCATTTTAACCACAATCTTTCATGGTGTAGAAATCCTAGAATGCACTTTTACAAGTAGGTCTAAGACAATCAATCTGTTTAGAAACTTGATCCCAAAATTTGTACAGATAAGGCATTTTAGACAAAATTATAGAATATTTAAAACTAAGCACTAGGTGACAATATATGTTAATTTTTTTAAAGTTTCCTCTTTGAGTATAAACCATATATATTATATATTAAATTAGACCAAAGTTGTGTAAACCTTAGGTTTTATTACAGTTCTTTTGCATTTCAAATTGATGTTTTCCTTTGAAGTAGAAAACAAACTTCTGAGAAGTTTTCTAACAGACGTTTCTATTTTTCTCAACTCTAAAATTCCAGATTAATAAACTCTACTACTAATTGTAGTACATTTTATTGTGCAAAATGCAATATAAACTCATGATGTAAAGTAATAAAAAGCATAAGGCAACTTTAAAATATTTTTAAGGTAGTTATCATTGGGTAAGGACAGGTGCTTTAAAGTCACATTAGCTTTCTCAGGAGTAAATATGCAAATAAAATATTGAGTTAGTTGATGAATAAGCTGAATTGAAAAAAGCTAAGATAAAATATATAAAATATATGTTTAAGTATTGCCGATAGGGTTATTTTAGTTAGAATGATTTTACACATTCAATGTGAAATGATAAAATTATATTGCAACATAATTACATTTAACTATTTGTAGTTTTTTAACTCTGGGAAAGAAATTGCATTCCCAGCTGTTTCTCAACTCCTGTAATTTAAATAAGTAAACCTTTTGTTCTTGAAACTTACTTAGTTCCTTCTAATTCTGTTGATGGACATCCATTTCTACTGCCTTATTTTATGTTAATATCTAACAAAAGAATGCTGTTAGCCTCCTGCCAGTAAAAGCCCACCTCCTTTGTTGGAAGGGTAGAGAGGAGGGAGATTCTTTTTTAGCCTTTTACTTTACAGAAGACTTAAAACTTCCTCTCTCCACATCTAGTCAAGAAGAGCATTTCTACTTGAGCTAAAAATTCCTAGGAAAAGGCTATAGCCCCCAAGTGTGGAAGGTGGTTCTTAGCTGTCAATTCCCTTTTGTTATTCGCTCAAATGGAATTATGAAATGTTCGTGGCTTTGTAGGGCAGAACACATTTCTCCCGAGCAAATGCAAATGCATTAGGTGTGCCCAGGTAATTTGAAGTGCTCATGCTGGCAGCTTTTCTGCATGAGTAAAGCTGTTTAATTAATGCATTTTCCCCTTCCTTCTGATTAGTTGATTCTGATTTTCTTTGAATAAATTAAACTCTCTGTAATATGCTTCCTATAGCTTCTTGGGCTACCCAAGCCCTGATACCTCCCACCAGGAGGGCAGATGCAAAGAAATGAAATGATTCCTCTGCATATTTCTCACAGAGATTTTTCTCCTGTACAAAAGACTGATTTTCCTTGTAATATAGCTCAGGCGAGTGATGTATTTAAAGAAGATCTTTGAGTTTCTGTTGATATTGCTCATTGGTAATTGTCCTTCCAACTTGAATTATGGAAATGGGTATTGGATCCATTTAGTTTTGCTTTATTGAGATTTGGGGAGTAAACATTCAGCAAGGTTGGACAGAAGTGGCATAAACACCTTCCCTAATAATAGTGCTCATGTTAACTGCCACTGCTTACTACAAGTGCCAGCATCTACAGATGGCATGGGAAGTTAACATTTTTCCCAGGGTGCCACAGGTTTCTAAAGGAAACCTTTGATTTGTGAAAAGAATTCCTTTGCATCAAAAAGGCAGAGTAGCGTAGTAGAAAGAAGGCTGGGATTGGAGTCAGGAAGAACTGTGTTTAAGCTCTAACTTTGCCACTAGCCAGTTTCTGTAACGTCAAGATCTTGTAGCAGTCTCTTAAGTGGGACCCTCCCAGCCTGTATAGCCTCATTATTTTTACACATGGGGCATCTTAACAAGGGTTGAGATAAGGTCCCAAACTGTTGTCCCATTTTAAGTTTTGGCTTCCAGACCAAAACAGAAATCCCTAAACATAATTTTCTTGTTCCTCTCCAACCTTCACAACCTGGTCTCATTCTACTTGGACACACTGCAGAGGTAATGCAATCATGTTCATGAGAAAATTATTATTATATTGTTTTGAGACAAGGTCTTGCTGTGTCATCCAGGCTGGAGTGCAGTGGCACAATCATGACTCACTGCAGCCTCTAACTCCTGGCCTCAAATGATCCCTCCACCTCAACCTCCCAAATAACTGGAACTACAGGCGTGCACCACCACGTCCAGCTATTTTTGTTGTTGTTATTTTTTTTTGTGGAGACAGGGTTTTTCTATGTTGCCCAGTCTGATCTTGAACCCCTGGCATCAAGCAATCCTCCTGCCTCAGCCTCCCAAAGTGTTGGGACTACAGGTGTGAGCTACCACACCCAGCCTCATGAGAAACTTTTTTTTTTTTTTTTTTTTTTGAGACAGAGTCTCGCTCTGTCGCCCAGGCTGGAGTGCAGTGGCGCAATCTCGGCTCACTGCAAGCTCCGCCTCCCAGGTTCACGCCATTCTCCTGCCTCAGCCTCTCTGAGTAGCTGGGACTACAGGCGCCCGCCACCACGCCCGGCTAATTTTTTTTTTTTTTGTATTTTTAGTAGAGACGGGGTTTCACCGTGGTCTCGATCTCCTGACCTCGTGATCCGCCCGCCTCGGCCTCCCAAAGTGCTGGGATTACAAGCGTGAGCCACCGCGCCCGGCCTGAAACTTATTAACGAACATAATGACAATAGTCACAAGATCACTGCCATAGTTGGTATTTTGTAGCCCTTTCCTTTTAAACATTTGAGAGTTCTCAGCAGCATTTTTGGTTGATTTTTATATATTTATGTATTTAACAGAGCTGCGCTGACTTCTTTTTTTTTTTGAGACGGAATCTTGCTCTGTCACCCAGGCTGGAGTGCGTAGCGTGATCTCGGCTCACTGCAACCCCTCCCTCCCGGTTTCAAGCAATTCTCCTGCCTCAGCCTCCTGAGTAGCTGGGATTAACAGGCACATGCCACCATGCCCGGCTAATTTTTGTATTTTTGGTAGAGATGGAGTTTTGCCATGTTGGCCAGGCTGGTCTCAAACTCCTGACCTCAGGTGATGCCACCTTGGCCCCCCAAAGTGCTGGGATTACAGGCGTGAGCCACTATGCCTGGTTGACTTCAAACTTTTTTTTAAGACTCTCATCAATGAACATTTCTTGCTTCTGAGGCCCTTTCAGGGTTTCCTTCAGCTCAAAATACTCAGCATGCCAAGGCACCATATTTGGGATATCATGTTTTGAGCCCTGACAAAAACAAATGCCAATGCTACTCTTACAGTTACCTTCTCTATTTTTTATTCATGTCTCACCTATCTCCATTGTTCACTTAATAAACTCAGTACTTCTAGCTTAGGGCTAATTGACATGGCTGATCAGTAGAAATTGGTATAGAGCCCACTTAATACTCTATAAGTGTTCTTAGAGAAGTTCTGTATGATTGAGAACTGGTCAAGAGGGGAATAATACTTTTACACTGATCCTTATAATTACGTTAAAATCCTTCATGAATGGGTTTTCTTGACATCTCTTACTACTCAAAGTAGTTAATGAGCTAGATGTAGTAGTATTTAAAGTAGACTTGTTTGATTAAGTGGACAACCCACTCCTTAATGTATTTTTTTTCTTTTTCTTTCTAAAAAATATAAAATGCAGGCCAGGCACAGTAGCTCATGCCTGTAATCCCAGCACTTTGGGAGACCGAGTGTGGTGGATCACCTGACTTCAGGAATTCGAGACCAGCCTGACCAATACGGTGAAACCCCATCTGCACTAAAAATACAAAAATTAGCTGGGCATGGTGGTGGGTGCCTGTAATCCCAGCTACTTGGGAGGCTGAGGCAGGAGAATCAGTTGAATTGGGGAGGCGGAGGTTGCAATGAGCCAAGATTGTGCCACTGCACTCTAGCCTGGGAGACAGAGCCAGACTCTGTCTCAAAAAAAAAAAAAAAAAAATTTATATATATATATATATAAAATGCTCTATGAATTTGTGTGTCATCCTTGACCAGGGACAATGCTAATCTCCGTATCATTCCAATTTTAGTATATATGTTGCCACAGTAAGCACTTAATATATTATATATATATTATTTTGACATGTGGATCCAGCTGTTTTGTTTTTACATTTTTCATTTTGAAGTAATTTCAAACTTACAGGAAAGTTGCAGGAAAGTAAAAAGACCTCTTATATAGTTTTCATTCAGATTCCCCAATTATTTACATTTGCTTTATAATCTCTTTAAATATATATTTATATATAATATATGTAATTAATATTTCTATATATTATATATAATATTTATATATACATAATGCATTCTCCTCTTCCTTCTGATTAGTTGATTCTAATTTTCTTCGAATAAGTTAAACTCTAATGTTTTTTAAAACGATTCTTTTTAAGTAAATATATTAGTATTTTTTCTGAATTAATGGAAAGTTGCAGGGATGATGCTCGCTGCCCCTAAATATTTCAGTGTGTATTTTCTACAAGATAAGGGTACTCTCATACATAGTCACAGTACTGCCATCAAAATCAGGAAATTAACATTTATACAATACCATCTAATCCACAGATCCCATTCGAATTTCACCAGTGGTTCAATAATGTTCTTTATAGCAATCAATTAGTCAATAAATAAAATATATTTTTTAATCTGGTCCAGAATCCATCCAGGATCATGTGTCACATTTAACTGTTTTAGTTTTCTTCAATCTGGAACTAGTTCCTCAGTTATTCCTTGTCTTCCATGACGTAGACATTTTTAGAGCACAGTTATTTTGTATAATGTCTCTCGGTTTATATTCGTCTGATATTCCTTATGAGTAGATTCAGTAATGTATTTTTGGCAAGAATATCACAGAACTGAGATTGTGTTTTTGTCAATGTATCATATCAGGAGACACTTTGAACTGTCCCATTACTATTGATCTTAATTTTAATTGCTGGTTAAGTGGCATCTACCAGATTTTCCCACTGAAAAGTTTTTATTTTCCCTTTGTAATAAACAAGCATTTTGAGAGAAAATATATTGAGACTATGTAAATATCCTGTTCCAATGGCAATTTTCTAGTATTATATTTTTGTACATTTATTAGTCAGCATCCTACTGTACGGAAGAATTTTTCTTGCCTATCTGTCTGTCTATCTATCTATCTATCTATCTATCTATCAAAACATAGTCCTATGAATTGCTATTTTGTAAAATTGGTGCAGAAATAATGTTTTAGCAACTTTCTGGATATCTTTTAATCTAGTCAAGTTGACACCTAAAATAAACCATCACAGACAATATATCCAACTGCCTAAAGAACAGTATAATAGTATAAAAATGTTTATGGAATGTTTTCTATTTTGCAAGCATTTTCTCCCTAATACTTCACATGTATTATCTCATTTCATTCCTCCCAACAGCTCTTTGAGATAGTTACTATTACTTTCTTGCTTTACAGTTCAGGATATTGAGGCAGAGAAGTTAAGCAACTTGCCCATGGTCACACAGTTGGTCTCATTGGCACCTTGATAACAGAGACTAGGCCTTTGACTACTACACTCTGCTGACAACTCGAGATACCCCAGACTTAATCATCTTCCCCTACAAGCCAGCACCCCTTCCAGTCTTCCAGATCTCAGAGAGAGTGATGCTAGTAACCATCTAGTTATTCAAGTTGAAACCTAGTTATCATACTTGATTCCTTTCTAGCCTTTAATGAGAACTTGTACTTCTCCCAGCATGGTACTTCCTATTTGCATTGTAATTGTTAATTTTCTTGTATCCTTCTTTAAATCCTTGAGAAAAGTGGTGGTGTGATGTTCATAATTGTATCCAAGGTACCTAATATCCAGATGTTAGTACGTAGCACAGGACCTGGCACACATTCAGTACCTATTTGTTGAATCAACGAATGAATGAATGAATTGGTAGAATTAAGCCTTTTATAAGTGAGCAGTTAGAATAGAAAAATGAAGTGACTTACTCAAAGTTATACAATCAGGAGTGGCATATTTACCATAAAGCAAATGAGGCTTAAGTTTCAGGGCCCATCACATAGATGGCCCCTCCCAAAATCCTAGGATGGGCCTTTGGAATTTGTTCATTTTGTCTTGTTTTTGCAAAATTTGCAAATGGTTAAGGCCATTGTCTCTTTCCATTTAGACTTCTTCATCACACTCCTCCTTCTTGTTGAATGGCATCTGAGTGGCTGCAGGAATTTTGGGGATCAGGCTAAGGGGAATTTGAAATGGGGATACATTTAGCTAAAGTTTAGTGGAATATATCTATGTTATTTGTGGTCACCTAGGGGTATAATTATGTTATTGTTACCTGCCAAGGATAGGAATGGCTGGCAGAAATTCTCTACCACTCACTGTGCCATTTCACCTGGCACATGTCATGGAATTGCTGGCCTAGAGCTTATATCCTGATATGAATGTGTCCCTTGGTGCTTATCATTGGAAGTAGGTGAGTAATGGAGGAGAAACAGAGTTGAAATGTACAGAACCAGAAGCTGATCTATGGAGAATTCTTCTCAATATTGCAGGTTATATATGAAAGATACTTGATAATGTTCTTCTTATTTTCATAAAAAATTACATGATATTAGTAATAAAGAACTTTGATGTTGGCCGGGCGCGGTGGCTCACGCTTGTAATCCTAGCACTTTGGGAGGCCGAGGCGGGCGGATCACGAGGTCAGGAGATCGAGACCACGGTGAAACCCCGTCTCTACTAAAAAATACAAAAAATTAGCCGGGCGTAGTGGCGGGCGCCTGTAGTCCCAGCTACTTGGAGAGGCTGAGGCAGGAGAATGGCGTGAACCCAGGAGGCGGAGCTTGCAGTGAGCCGAGATCATGCCACTGCACTCCAGCCTGGGTGACAGAGCGAGACTCCGTCTCAAAAAAAAAAAAAAAAAAGAACTTTGATGTTGAAAATACTTTTCTAAACTGTCAATAATAATAAAAATTTGATTAATGATGCTAGAGGAAAGATTGAGTTATCTTTCTATTTTCTCTATGGAGATATCTATTGTAAAATTATTGTTATAGGAAGAGATAATCTAAGAATATGCAGCTTAAAAAGAAAGAAAAATTAGCCCAGCACGGTGGCACACACCTGTAAACCCAGCACTTTGGGAGGCCAAGGTGAGCAGATCACTTGAGGCCAGGAGTACAAGACCAGCCTGGCCAACATGGTAAACATGGTAAAGCCCTGTCTCTTCAAAAAAATACAAAAATTAGCTGGGTACAGTGGTGCATGCCTATAGTCCCAGCTACTTGGGAGGCTGAGGCAGGAGAACTGCTTGAGCCCAGGAGGCGGAGGTTGCAGTGAGCCGAGATCACACCACTGCACTCTAGCCTGGGTTACAAGAGTAAAACTGTCTCAAAAAAACAAAAAGAAAAAGAAAAATGTAGATATGTGTGAAGCAGTTAATTAATATAAATATTATGTCATTTAAATGGATTTTCTAATGTTTTTGGTATTTCAGCTTTTGAAAATATGTACTTTGTTGTATTTTCTAAATTCTAGGTAAATATTCATTTTGTTACTGAATTCTGTTTTTACATTTTTGGCATCATTTTTCTTAGTGACAGCCCCACAAATTGTATATGATTTTTGGGAGGTGGGCTGGTCAATTACAAAAAACAACAAATTTAAAGGTTAAAACTGCTGGAATTTTAGGCAGAATAAAAAGTCCAGGAAACCTGGATCCAGTATGACAAGGCATGAAGTAAGTGCTCTATAAATGTTTGTTGAGTGAGTGAATGAATTAATGAGTAAAGAAAGCAACTGGAAGCATTCCCTCTGAAAACTGGCACAAGACAGGGATGCCCTCTCTCACCGCTCCTATTCAACATAGTGCTGGAAGTTCTGGCCAGAGCAATCAGGCAGGAGAAGGAAATACAGGGTATTCAATTAGGAAAAGAGGAAGTCAAATTGTCCCTGTTTGCAGATGACATGATTGTATATCTAGAAAACCCCATCGTCTCAGCCCAAAATCTCCTTAAGCTGATTAGCAACTTCAGCAAAGTCTCAGGATACAAAATTAATGTACAAAAATCACAAGCATTCTTGTACACCAATAACACACAGAGAGCCAAATCATGAGTGAACTCCCATTCACAATTGCTTCAAAGAGAATAAAATACCTAGGAATCCAACTTACAAGGGACGTGAAGGACCTCTTCAAGGAGAACTACAAACCACTGCTCAATGAAATAAAAGAGGATACAAACAAATGGAAGAACATTCCATGCTCATGGGTTGGAAGAATCAATATCGTGAAAATGGCCATACTGCCCAAGGTAATTTATAGATTCAATGCCATCCCCATCAAGCTACCAATGACTTTCTTCACAGAATTGGAAAAAACTACTTTAAAGTTCATATGGAACCAAAAAAGAGCCTGCATCGCCAAGTCAATCCTAAGCCAAAAGAACAAAGCTGGAGGCATCACGCTACCTGACTTTAAACTATACTGCAAGGCTACAGTAACCAAAACAGCATGGTACTGGTACCACAACAGAGACATAGATCAATGGAACAGAACAGAGCCCTCAGAAATGATGCCGCATATCTACAACTGTCTGATCTTTGACAAACCTGACAAAAACAAGAAATGGGGAAAGGATTCCCTATTTAATAAATGGTGCTGGGAAAACTGGCTAGCCATATGTAGAAAGCTGAAACTGGATCCCTTCCTTACACCTTATACAAAAATTAATTCAAGATGGATTAAAGACTTATATGTTAGACCTAAAACCATTAAAATCCTACAAGAAAACCTAGGTAATACCATTCAGGACATAGGCGTGGGCAAGGACTTCATGTCTAAAACACCAAAAGCAATGGCAACAAAAGCCAAAATTGACAAATGGGATCTCATTAAACTAAAGAGCTTCTGCACAGCAAAAGAAACTACCATCAGAGTGAACAGGCAACCTACAGAATGGGAGAAAATTTTTGCAACCTACTCATCTGACAAAGGGCTAATATCCAGAATCTACAATGAACTCAAACAAATTTACAAGAAAAAAACAAACAACCCCATCAAAAAGTGGGCAAAGGACATGAACAGACACTTCTCAAAAGAAGACATTTATGCAGCCAAAAAACACATGAAGAAATGCTCATCATCACTGGCCATCAGAGAAATGCAAATCAAAACCACAGTGAGATACCATCTTACACCAGTTAGAATGGCCATCATTAAAAAATCAGGAAACAACAGGTGCTGGAGAGGATGTGGAGAAATAGGAACACTTTTACACTGTTGGTGGGACTGTAAACTAGTTCAACCATTGTGGAAGTCAGTGTGGCGATTCCTCAGGGATCTCGAACTAGAAATACCATTTGACCCAGCCATCCCATTACTGGGTATATACCCAAAGGACTATAAATCATGCTGCTATAAAGAGACATGCACACGTATGTTTATTGCGGCACTATTCACAATAGCAAAGAGTTGGAACCAACCCAAATGTCCAACAACAATAGACTGGATTAAGAAAATGTGACACATATACACCATGGAATACTATGCAGCCATAAAAAATGATGAGTTCGTGTCCTTTGTAGGGACATGGATGAAACTGGAAAACATCATTCTCAGTAAACTATCGCAAGGACAAAAAACCAAACACCGCATGTTCTCACTCGTAGGTGGGAATTGAACAATGAGAACTCATGGACACAGGAAGGGGAACGTCACACTCCGGGGACTGTTGTGGGGTGGGGGGAGGGGGGAGGGATAGCATTAGGAGATACACCTAATGCTAAATGACGAGTTAATGGGTGCAGGAAATCAACATGGCACATGGATACATATGTAACAAACCTGCACATTGTGCACATGTACCCTAAAACCCTAAAGTATAATAAAAAAAAAAAGAAAGCATCTTTTTAAATTTTATAAAATTTATATGATATATATGTTATTATTATTTTTTTAAAAGACAGAGTCTTGCTCTGTTGCCCAGGCTGGAGTGCAGTTGCTCAATCTCGGCTCACTGCAACCTCTGGTCTCAAGCAATCCTCCTGTCTCGGCCACCCGAGTAGCTGGGATTACAGGCACGCGCCACCAAACCCGGCTAATTTTTGTATTTTTAGTACAGATGGGGTTTTGCCTTATTGTGCAGGCTGGTCTTGAATGCTTGGCCTCAAAAGATCCATCTGCCTTTGCCTCCCAAAGTGCTGGGATTGCAGGCGTGAGCCACCACGCCTGGCAAGAAAGCACCTTTTTACACAGGCTTCTTGGGCATGGAAGGCACTAGGGGAAATACCAGTTGGTTTGCAGTTGGGTCAGGGTGGTGGCAACTAGGGGAAAAGAGGTTCCACCTGAGGTCTCTGATGAGTAGGGACTTGTGCTGAAGTAGAAGTTATCACCTCTTCTCCACCTTGTGAAGAGGCTGAGGATATGCCAGTTGGAGTTAGGTGGAAAGTGGTCAGTGGTTTGCAAGGGCATGACAGGGAGGTAATCTATATTCTGGACTCATTCTCTCATCCTGGATATTTTCTCTACCTTTGGTAATGAGGTTTTTAGCAACAAAATGTGGGGCTGGCACATATCTCCCTTGTTAATAGATGTATTACCATATGACTCTTTCCAAATAGTAAATTACATTAAAAGGACATGCATTTCTAGTTAGTTGTAGTCACAGCAGAGAAAAATAAAAGCCAAAAGTTTGTGTTACTCCAAGATCACAGAATCATGAAAAAAGATAGTGATAATTTGGAAAATGGAAATCATAAATCATTGGTTTTTTTTTCTTTGTAATTAAATCACGCTTCTTTTTCTTTTCTTTTCTTTTTTTTTTTTTTTGAGATGGAGTCTCGCTCTGTCGCCCAGGCTGGAGTGCAGTGACGCGATCTCAACTCACTGCAACCTCTGCCTCCCAGGTTCAAGCAATTCTCCTGCCTCAGCCTCTCGAATAGCTGGGATTACAGGCACGCGCCACCACGCCTGGCTAATTTTGTATTTTTTTTACTAGAGACGGGGTTTCTCCATGTTGGTCAGGCTGGTCTCAAACTCCTGACCTCAGGTGATCCACCCGCTTTGGCCTCCCAAAATGCTGGGATTACAGGCATGAGCCACCGTGCCTGGCCCGAAAAGCCACCATGCCCGGCCCTAAACCACACTTCTTATAATATTGAGAACAAATCATAATTTGATTTGGGCTTTGATCTTTTCAAAGACAGTCATGTTTGCTTCTACTTTTTCAGGTGGATTGTTTAAAGTCCTCAAGGGGAAAACAAACAAAAAAATAGGCAAAAATCTTGCATCTTTATTTTCAATCATTTTGTTTATTTTTCAAAGATTGATAAATGTGAAATGTAAAAGTACTCCACAAACAGCCCCCAGATACGCTGAAAGAAAAGAGAATGTTGTTTTCCATGGTAGGTAAAGTAGAAGGTTTTACAGTATATGTTTTGCTAACTTATTATGATTTTTGAATAAAATGAATCCACGTAATCATCACATTGTATTTTCCAATTTAATACTGAGTTATCAGTCACTGGGCATTTTTTAAACGGCAAAAATGCTTTATTGGAATAATTGGAATAAATATAATGAACACAGATATCTCCCTTTTACATTTAAAATATAAGTAAAAGGATGATATAAAATATTCAGGACAATTTTGATAACAAGAAAGCCACCCATAATCTCCACAACCTATTAATAATATTTTAAATTTTGGTTAGTAGCATTGAAGACTACTTATGCATATGCATATTTTTCCACATGATTGCAACCATTAGGTAAATAATATCTATTTATTTATTTTTTATTTTTATTTTTTTTGAGACAGAGTCTCGCTCTGTCGCCCAGGCTGGAGTGCAGTGGCACGATCTAGGCTCACTGCAAGCTCCGCCTCCTGGGTTCACGCCATTCTCCTGCCTCAGCCTCCTGAGTAGCTGGGACTACAGTCACCTGCTACCACGCCCGGCTAATTATTTGTATGTTAGTAGAGACGGGGTTTCACTGTGTTAGACAGGATGGTCTCGATCTCCTGACCTCGTGATCCACCCGCCTCGGCCTCCCAAAGTGTTGGGATTACAGGCGTGAGCACCATGCCCGGCCCGGTAAATAATATTTTATAGTCTGAATTTTTCTGTTGCATTCTGTCTTAAACATATGCGCTCCCATGTTTCTGCACAATCTTCAAAATGATCTTGTTAATGGCTGGATAACATCACAGTGAGCAGATGTGTGCTCCTTTATTAAGCCATTCTCCTGTGGTGGTGTGTGGTAGGTAATACAAGCTACCATGATGGTATGTCCCCTTCTGGAAGGTGGAGGAGAGGAGGATGGGAAAGAAAGAATGGAACATACTGAGAAAAATATTATTACTTTAAGACTTGAATCGATTTCCCCCTGTTATAAAAGTAGTACATGGTAATTATGGGAAAACGGAAATCCCAGGGTATACAAATTTTAAAAATTTAAAAAACCAACTATAATGTGTTTACTTGGTGGTCATTCTAACCCCAACAGTAAGTATAGCTGAATCTTGATGATTTCAAGAGCTAATAAACTTTTGGATCATCATTTAATACTGTTTCTCCAGATTTTTCCACATCTCAGCAAGTTTACATGCTGCAGGAGGGGAAAACAAAAATTATCTTGTCACTTTTTAGACATATTTCATTTGGACTCTAAACAGTGTCACCAGTCTTATCTTTGGTGTTTGGAATGGGGTTTGAATATTTCCCAAAATTAAACCATCCCAAAAGCATGAATAATTGCTAGCTATTGAGATAAATTAAAAACAAAACAAAAAGAAAACAAAACAAACAAAAAACAGAAAGCTGTAACAATTATTGGGGAGTAGAGTGGTTAATTCCAAAAGAAAAACCTTTTTAACGGTTAAAATTACTGCAAGTATATAGGGAATACGAGTGCAGCTTCGCAAGGGGACTCTGTTCAAGAGGACAGCTCTCTTTTAGATGGGTGGGTTGTGGTATATTTGCTAAATAGCTGCAGTTAGTTCCTTATGAGCAAAACTCATCCTTCAGCTTTTCAATGAAAGTACTCTTTTAAGGGTGGGTAGATAATTTTAGGAACTGTTGGCATTTTGGGTGGAGCAATTATTCATTGTGTCGGGCTATCCTGCTCATTGCATGGTGTGATGGTTAATGTTGAGTGTCAGCTTGATCCGACTGAAGGATGCAAAGTATTGTTTCTGGGTGTGTCTGTTAGGGTGCTGCCAAAGGAGATTAACATTTGAGTCAGTGGATTGGGAGAGGCAAACCCACCCTCAATCTGGGTGGACACAATCCCCTCCCCTGCCAGCGCGGCTAGAAAAAGCAGACAGTAGAAGGTGGAATGAGCAGACTTACAAGTCCTCTGGCCTTCACCTTTCTCTTGTGGTGCTGGATGCTTCCTGCTCTCGAACATCGCACTCCATATTCTTCAGCTTTTGGACTCTTGGACTTACACCAGTGGTTTGCCAGGGGCTCTCGGGCCTTCAGCCACAGACTGAAGGCTTCACTTCCCTACTTTTGATATTTTGGGACCCGGACTAGCTTCCTTGCTTCTCAGCTTGCAGACGGTCTATTGTGGCACCTCATCTTGTGATTGTGTGAGTCAGTACTCCTTAATAAACTCCCTTTCATATATACATCTATCCTATTAGTTCTGTGCCTTTAGTGAACCCTGACTAATATACCTGGCATTTAGCACTGGCCCTGCCCACTAAGTGTCCCTCCTTCTGACAAAAAAAAAATAAAAATAAAAAAAATGCCTTATGTCCATTTCTACAAGGCCCTTGGGGTTAAAGTGGGATCAACTTTGGTTAAGGATCACAGATTTGGTTTCTAAAGTCCTAGCCTCTACTTTGAGAAATGGGCTCAGGAATCATGATCACTAGGGTAGGAATCGGAAAATATATATTTTTTTCAATTAAAAACATTTTTTTAGAGATGAGGGTCCTGCTATATTATCCCTGCTGGCCTCAAACTCCTGGGCTCAAGTGATCCTCCCAACAGCTTCCTGAGTTGTTGGAATTTCAGGCATGAGCCACTGGGCCCAGCTGAAAATCTTTTTAGTAAGCTCTTCCAGTGATGCTAATGTAGCCAGTCCTCAGGGAGGCTTTGAGGAATCAGAGGCTTACAGCAATAAATGACTCCCTGCTCCCTCCCCCAAACCTCATTCATCCACCCTCTCCCCTCCTTCTCTATAATGCTCTAAAACCTCATCCTTGCTTTACAAAAAAAAAAAAAAAAAAAAAATTTCCCCAGCTCCTGGAGAAAGGGGAAAAATTGTTTTGTTATATGCCCATCAGGGAGGGAACACTGAACATTCAGCTTGGCTTCAAAACTTGCCAGTATAACACAGTGTTTATATTTCCACTTTCACAGATGAGAAAACTGAGGCTCAGAGAGGGCTGCTAATACTAATGGCCAGCTACTATGTACTATGTGTCTGCATGTGCTTGATTCCTGACAGCAGTTTTGTGAGATATGTACTCCTAATGTGTCCGTTTTACAGATGAGAAAACTGAGACTCGAAAAGTCTTGCAGAAAGTTGTGCAGCCTATAAGAGCAGCTGGTGGAGCTAGAATTCAAGTCTGGGCCTTCTCATCTCAGATCCTAAATTTGTTTCTGGGGCCCAGCACTGCCTCTGTGTCAGGGGGATACAGACCCTACCTGCTTTCTAAATGACCCCACCTGCTTTCTAAATGACCCCTTCAGGAAGTTGGAGGCTGAGCTGAAAAATCAGGGCCAGGCAGGATTGGAATATTTGAATAGCGGTAATAAAAATTTGGTAGGAAATGAAGACAACTGGCTGCTAGTTTCATTAAACATGCCCCCAGAACACAGGCTAAACTGAGATAGTTAATCAAAGACAACTGTAAATCTCAGACTGTCTTTTCACAGCATTCAGAGATCCAAAGAAACAGCACGAAAATTATGGGAGCTATAATTCTAAATTGTTTGAGGCAAGAGAACATAGGGTGGACTATTTTGAATACAAGCTCTGTAATTGAACCTCTTGCCTTATTATTCTTTAAGCCAGGGATTCTTAACTTGAGATCCATCCACTTCCAAAGGATCCATGGATAAAATTTAGGGGTTCTTGAAAAGTGTAGGCAAGAGACCACAATAATATTAGCAGCGCCTAGGACTTTGACACCAGTGAAAACCACGGATATTTTCATATCATATTAAGGATGTTAAAGACACCTAAATATTATTTTGCTCATCACTACTTAGAAACTATGGTTGGTATTACACCTGCTTTTAGGTCTTTAATTATCATTTTTTTTTTATTTTTATTTTTTGAGACGGAGTCTCACTCTGTCACCCAGGCTGGAGTGCAGTGGTGTGATCTTGGCTCACTGCAACCTCTGCCTCCCGGGTTCAAGTAATTCTCCTGTCTTAGCCTCCTGAGTACCTGGGATTATAGGTGCGTGCCACCATGCTCGGCTAATTTTTGTATTTTTAGTAGAGATGGAGTTTCACCATGTTGGTCAGGTTGGTCTCGAACTCCTGACCTCATGGTCCACCCACCTCAGCCTCCCAAAGTGCTGGGATTACAAGCGTGGGCCACGATGCCCCGCCATAATTATCATTATTATTTAATGTGTTACAAAAGAAGCACACATATTACTATATCATAAAGCTGATTTTTAAAATAATTTTGATAAACTATTCCATGTAATCAGTTTCTTTCAAAATTCTATGTATGTTACTGTATTGATTTATAAAGATTATTCTGAGAAGAGGTCTGCTATAGTCTGAATGTTTGTATCCTCCCCAAATTCATATTGAAATCTAATGCCCAATGCACTAGCATTAACAGGTGGGGTTTTTAGGAGGTGTTCAGGTCGTGAGGGCAGAGCCCTCATCGATGGGATTAGTGGCCTTATAAAAGAGGCCCCAGAGAGCTTGTTTGCCCCTTATGCCATGTGAGGACACAGCTAGAAGACACCATCTATGAAGCAGAGTGAACCCTCACCAGGCACCAAATCTGCTGGTGCCTTCCTTGTTCTTGACTTCTTAGCCTCCAGAACTGTAAGCAATAAATTTCTGTTGTTTATAAATTACCCGCCAGGGCATGGAGGCTCACGTCCATAATCCCAGCACTTTGGGAGTCTAAGATGGGAGTATCACTTGAGCCTAGCAGTTAAAGACCAGCCTAGGCAACACAGTGAGACCCCATCTATAGAAAAAGAAAATTACAAAATTAACCAGGTGTGGTGGCATGTACATGTGGTCCCAGCTACTCAGGGGGAGGCTGAGATGGGAAGATCATTTGAGCCAGGGGGGTCGAGGTTACAGTGAGCCGTGATTGCACCAGTGCACCACTCCAGCCTGGGTGACAGAGCAAGACCTTGTCTCAAGAAAAAAAAATGTTACCCAATCTAAGATATTTTGTTATAGCAGCCCCAGTGGACTAAAACAGGGTCAATATACTTCACCAGAAGGCCAAAGGGGCTATGGCAAAAAAATCACAACAAAACAAATAAATGGGAATTCAATTGACCTAATGAAAAGAATATTTTATCTATACATATTTCTTTTAGCTCATGGATGCCCTCATTTCTTCTCCTTCGCTCAGGTTAGATCCCTGGAGATAAGAAGTGATGGCAGGAACTGAGCAAAGGAGCAGATACAGTTCTTAGGAGGACAAGGACTTAGTTCTTATTTGCGGTACTCACTCACTCACTCACCAATGACTGAGCAGCTCAAGGATACAGTCTGCTGCTAAATCAGGTACTTCAGGGTAGAGAGAAAAAATTGAGGGCCTGGGACCTGGTGCTCTAAAAACTTACAAGTTAACCCAGAGAAAGAACAGTACATTTCTGCATAGTATTATCTCAGTAGGATAGAGAGGTAGAAGGGCGGTGTGGAATGATCATGGACATTAGGGGTCAAATTGTCCTGAATCTCAGCAAATCCACTGTCTAGCTGTAGAAGTTTGGGCAAGCTTTGCTCAGCCTCAGTGTCTGCATCTATAAAATGAGGCTGACATCACCTAAATTAGATGATTTTCATGAGGATTAAGAAAGACGATGTTGCTAACGTGCCTACCACATAGTAGGTACTCAATGAAAGATCCCAATTATTATTATATACAGAGTCTATGAATGCTCAGATAACCTCAAGACAAACTTGATGGTGGTTAATACATAAGTGTGAAGACTGACATGTTCAGTCTTTCAATAAGTGATAGCTTTCTTTTTCAAAGTTTGGGCTGGCTGCTCCATCAGGAGGTTGACAATATGAGTTTTTTATTTCTTTGTTTTGTTTTGTGAACCTCTGAATATGCCTTTTCTTTTTAGCTGTTTCTACATTTCTACTTTCTGGAATACATTGAGTTACAGGTGGCCCAAAGAAAAAAGTATTGTCTAACATTCTTTAGGTCATTAGTAATGGCCACCTAAAACAATTTAACTGTGAATCTTACAACTTTTTTCCCTCCCTAATTACATTTGGAGAAGAAGGCATACAACTCTTGTATATTTGAATGCTGTAAACACCATTAATTTCTGCAGCTTAGGTAAATGCATTCTGCAGCAAATGGTCTCGGAGCAGTCATGATGACATTTGTTGTTTACTCTTCATGAGGCACCAGCCTAAGAATTTTTAGAACTTCTGATCATTCCCCAGTTACGTGTCTATCTGAAATTACCTGACTTTCATCCCATCAAAGGATATACAGAAGGTGTACTCATATCTGACAGGGATGTGTTTAGCAGCAGATGCTAGGTGGTAGTCAAAGACGTTGGAATGGGGACCCTTTGATCCTGTTCCAAAAGAGGACTCAAGGAAAAGTCCCAATTGTTAATAGGAACAGAGTATATGAGTGCTCCTGAGCCCCCTGAGTCTATGTTTTCATTTAAGGATTTAAGCCTCTGGAGACTGATATGGTAATATCCTGAAAAGAGAAGATAGGCAAGTTCTGCTCCCATAAGATATAGGCTCTTCAGAGTCAATGTCAAAAGAAGGGTTATGGAAAAACAATTTATCCCTCCAGCACAGTGGAACGAAGATGAAATTGTACCTGAATATTAGGTCAATGGTCAACTTCTCAAAGGAGAAATGGGGCTTGCTGTAAGTGGTGACGAAAGCAGATGGAATGAACTTCCAAGAAGAGGACCTCGAAAAGGCTAAAATGCTGTTTCCCAATGAATGAAATGAAAACATGAACAATTACATTCCTAAGGAAACCACCAAAAACATGGAAAGACCCTACACTGGAAAACATGGAATAACCTCTTATCTTGTTCTTATCTTGACTTTATTTGCTGTCTGCTTAGAGTAAAATGAGAATGATGGAGATGGAGAGAAGGGGATACATAGACATCTCAAACAGTTATTGATAAAGAGAACAGTTATGTTAATTGGTGGGCAAGGAATATATTTACACATATATGTGTGTGTGTGTATATATATATGTATATATATTTTTTGAGATGGAGTATTGCTCTGTCACCCAGGCTAGAGTGCAATGGCGTGATCTTGGCTCACTGCAACCTCTGCCTCCCAGGTTCAAGCGATTCTCCTGTCTCAGCCTCCCTCAGTAGCTGGAACTACAGGCATGTGCCACCATGCCCAGCTAATTTTTTTGTATTTTTAGTAGAGACGGGGTTTCACCATGTTAGCCAAGCTGGCCTCGAACTCCTGATCTCAAATGATCCACCCACCTCAGCCTCACAAAGTGTGGGATTACAGGCATGAGCCACTGCACCCGGCCACATGTGTATACATATATGTGTGTGTATATATATGACAAGATACATCACCTTGATGGGCAGCCTTAAGTAGTACAACTTCTAATCTTTCCAACAATAAGTTTTAGCAGCTTCTAATCTTGTCTCCAATAGAGGGGTCATGGCAAACCACAATCTGATTGTGAGGAAGGAATATACCATGGCTCAAAAAATGTGCTGAGCAAAATCAGACAAGTCTATCATTGTGTGAACAAGCAGGGGAGATCTGATGCTTATTTTATTTAGCACTGGAAAGACCTTTACTTTAGAGTAATAGCTTACTCTTATATAATGCTCTTTAGTTCAGAAAGCCCCTTTATTTCTGTTATCTGATTTAGTCTGGACTGTATCCCAGTAAGGACAATTATTATCTGAATTGATAATAATTCAGATGAGGAAACTGAAGCTCAGAAATTTTAAATAGCTTGCCAAAGTTCCCATGGGTAGGAAGAGACAGAGCTGGCACTAGAACCCAGGCCTTCAAATTCCCAGACCAAGCCCGATTTGTCACATAATGCCTCACCATACAGTTTCTAGGATCAACATGAACAACATGGAGAGAGGCCAATGGACTAGGCACCAGGATGAAAATAAAGCAAAAAAATATGGCTAGGGGCATGAGGACTATTAAGCCAAGAGAAGAAAAACACAGGGAGTTAACTCTTTAGTGGCTTTAGTAATGAAAAGTGAATGTTAAGAGAGTCTACTTCATTTTGAGTAATGATGCACTCAAAGGCTATGGACTGGAATTGCAAAAAAAAAAAAAAAAAAAAGAAAACAAAACACACAACCACGTTTGGTATTCATAAAGTAGTTCTGGACAGGGAGGAGTGTTCAACACTGAGGAAGGTACCAAAAGGACTTGTGGAAACGTCTTTAGAAGCTTTCAAGACCAGCAGGATGTGTAGTTCATGAAAACATGCATCCCATAGGGAGAAAGGCGCTCATTGAAGTTTTCAGCATCTGTCAAACAACTGGGCCATCTGGGAAACATGTCTCTTGTCCCACTAGAATTTTCCTTCTCTCTCCAATTCTGTGATTTTAGTAAAGAGGCTGAGGTGGCAATGTGCTGCTGTAGTTCCCAGCTCAACACTAGAGTCCAGGGTGAGAGTGGGACTTTGGGGCTGACAAGAAGCCCTTAGTGGAGGTAAAAAGGGAATTCCAGGCAGTGTTTGGCCTGGAAAGGGGGGATATTGACACCTTCTATATTCTTCCCTTACACTTCGCTAGAGGGGGAAATTGGCTGGGAAAGGCTGGCCCCTCAGGGTTTTGTTTTTTGTTTTGTTTTGTTTTTTGTTTTTTTTTTTGTTTTGTTTTTTGTTTTTTTTTTTCTGTATACCTGCCAAGAGAGAAATCACCTGAAAGTGAAAGGAAGCAGCTCACAGCCTGTGAAATTCTGTGATTCCTGGGGCCAGGTGGAACATTCTTTCCTCTAGTCTCATTATGTAAATCTTCACCTGTGAAGTGGGCGCATACATTCTTCTTGTGCAGAGGCACCTGCAGCTTTAATTAGTTTCTCAAATTTGATTGGGTTTGAGAATCAAAAGTTGTGTTTTGAAAAGCACAATAAGGTTTGTATAACTAATCACTAAGGAGAAGCACATAAGAAGTGAGAAAAACAGTAATCCGGGAAACTACAAAATGGCAGAAAGCTGGGGAAATTCCCACACCTGCTCCCCACTTTTTTTTTTTTTGAGAGAAGTCTCGCTCTTATCCCCCAAGTTTGAGTGCAATGGCTCGATCTTGGCTCACTGCAACCTCCGCCTCCCAGGTTCAAATGATTCTCCTGCCTCTGCCTCCCAAGTAGCGGGGATTAAGTCGCCTGCCAACATGCCTGGATAATTTTTTTATATTTTAGTAGAGACGGGGGTTTCACCATGTTGGCCAGGCTGGTCTCGAACTCCTGACCTCAGGTGATCCGCCTGCTTCGGCCTCCCAAAGTGCTGGGATTACAGGCATGAGCCATTGCGCCCGACCACCTGCTCCCCCCTTTCTTACAGGACACCCATAAGGCCCGAAACCCCTCTTAATCTCCATCCCTCTTCCCTGGCTCCCCACACTTCTCCAGCAGCATTAGCCTCTGTGACTTCAATTTTGTATGTTCTTATTCCAGTTTTTGTTTGTTGGCTTCAATATTTTTGCATGCACTTATTCATTTGTTTCTTAAAATGTTACTTTTAATTATAAAGCATTTCAAACATTCAAACTAAATGTAATATAGCAGACACCTATGCAGTCCCAAGATAAAACAGATGTTAACATTTTGCCGTACTTGTTTCCGATCTCTTTTTGTAAAGAAACTGAATGATGCGGATATATTTCCCTTTGCTTTCCTTCCCCAGAGGTAACCACTAATCCAGAAATCAGCAAGTATCATTCTCATGTATATTTCCAATATATGCATGTGTCTCCACAAAACATAGAAGTCTGCCAACTTTTTCTGTAAAGGGCTAGATAGTAAATATTTTAGGCTTTGCAGGTCTCTATTGAATATTCCGCTTTTAAAATTAGAAAAAATGTTATAACCCTTCAAAACTGTAAAAAGCATTCGTGGCTCTCTTGCCATACAAAGACAGGCTGAGGCCTGGATTTGGCCATTGGGGGTTAGTTTTCCCACCTCTGGATGTTTTTCTAGCCCTCTGCGTTCTAATAATTTGCATACAAATAGAATCATGCTGTTCTTATTTTTTCACAATTTAAGTTTTTCATTCAGTATGTTTATGAGATGTATGTATGTTGATATATGTTGATCTATTTCATATATATATATATATATATATATATATTTTTTTTTTTTTTGAGATGGAGTTTTGCTCTTGTTGCCCAGGCTGGAATGCAGTGGCGTGATCTTGGCTTACTGCAACCTCCACCTCCCAGGTTCAAGTGATTCTCCTGCCTCAGCCTCCTGAGTAGCTGGGATTACAGGTGCGTGCCACCACCCCCAGCTAATTTTTTTTTTTTTTGTATTTTTAGTAGATGGGGTTTCGTCATGTTGGCCAGGCTGGTCTCGAACTCCTGACCTCAGGTGATAGACCCGCCTCGGCCTCCCAAAGTGCAGAGATTACAGGTGTGAGCTACCACGCCTGGCCTATTTCATATATTTTAATAGGCTATATTGTAGTCCATTGTATGAATACACCACAGGTTCCTTTTCCTTTCTTCTACCAAGAAACAGTTAAGGTTGTTTCCCACTTTTCATCATTGTAAAGAGTGCTGCAATTTTATTTTACTGACATAAAATTCAGTTTGGCATTCTGTGATCAGGATTGGCAGCACATGTTCAAGTCGACTTCTCAGAATGACTCCCATCATGGGAGGTGCACTACCTCTGCCACAGTCAAGGTGGTGGAAAGAAAGGAGGCTGCCACTGGAAGTACTGAGCTCATGAAGTCACTGCTGTAGCTGCAACATAGGAAACAGGAAATCTTGATCATGAGGCTTTTACCGCTGCTTCTGCTGTCTCTTAACACCTGTGAATTTGGTGACTGGGCATGAGGATGCTGACTCTTGCCACCACCACTCCAGTAGCTGCCTATAGTTACCAATAAGCAAGAGACTGGATACTGAAATGCGGTTTGTGGGGACAACTCACATCTCCACAAGTGTGCTTGCAATAGCAGGCATATGGCTTCCACGTCTCTTCTGCTTTCCAAATATCTGTGAGTGCATCAAATTGGCAGAACCCAGTTTGTATAGAGAACGCTAGTGGCAAAGGTGTCTGGAAAACACAATAATTTTTTTCTTTCTTTTCTTCTTATTTTTTGCTTTTCATCTTCTGCAGTACAGGAAAGTACATTAGAAGAATGTAGGAATGAGTGCTGGGCACTGGGCATCAATCAGCCTTGTTTACCCCCACACTTCTGGCTCATTAACAGATTGTTTCATGTGTTTTAGTCTTATTCCCACAAGTAAATATTTAGCTCCCCAAATCCCAAATCTGAATACGAGGACTCTACCTTGGCCCTAACACAGAGCTGAACACAATGTAACTTCTCTCTCTCTCTGTATATAGATTATATACATTTATTTTGTATTCTATATAATATATATGTATTATATATAATATACATATATGTATTATATATTATATGTGTGTGTGTATATATATATATATTTTTGAGACAGGGTCTTGCTCTGTCATCCAGGCTGGAGTGCAGTGGCACAACCATAGCTTACTTCAGCCTCGACCTCCCTGGACTCAGGTGATCCTCCCGCTTCAGTCTCCTGAGTTGCTGGGACCACATGCACATGCCACCACACCTGGCTAATTTTATTTATTTATTTATTTATTTTGTAGAGACAGAGTCTTGCTATATTGCCAGGGCTGGTCTTGAACTCCCGGCCTCAAGTGATCCTCCTGCCTCTTCCTCCCAAAGCGTTGGGATTATAGGTGTGAGCCACCACACCCAGCTCAATTTTTTTTTATTGAAGTGAATAACATAGAAGTAACCATTTTAAAGTAAACAATTCGGTAGCATTTAGGACACTCATGATGTTATGCAACCGCCATTTCCATCTAGTTCCAAAACATTTTCATCCCCAAAAAACAAATCTCATGTCCCCAAAACAGTGGCTTCCATTCACCATTTAGTCCACCCCTGACAACCACTATTGACTTTCTGCCTTTATGGATTTACTTATTCTCTATGGATTTATCTGATCTTGATATTTTATGTACATGAAATCATGAGGATCTTGTTAAAATTTATATTCTGATTCAGTAGGTTGGGGTCGGGACTTCAGCTTCTGCATTACTGTCAAGCTCCCAAGTGAAGTCTATACTTCTGGGCCATAGAACACACCTTAAGGTAGTAAGGTTTTAGAGTACAGTCATTTAAGTTAATGACCATAATTTAGTTGCCAGTATATAGTAAAAATTAAAGGCAAACACCCACTAGGATGACTATAATCAAAAAGCGTATAATAACAACAAGAGTTGTTGAAGATGTGGAGAAATTAGAACCCTTATACTCTGCTGCTGGGAAAGTAAAATGTTACAGTCATTTGGAGAAGAGTTTATCAGTTCTTCAAAAAGTTTAACATAGAGTTACCATATGACCCAGTAATTCCACTCCTAGGTATATACTCAAGAGAAATGAAAACACATATTCACACAAAAACTTTTGCAAATGCTTATAGCAGCATTATTCATAATGACCAAAAAGTGAAAACAACTTAAATGCCCATCAAATGATGAATGAATAAACAAAATGTTGACTATCTATTCAGCACAATATTCAGTAATAAAAAGTTAAGAAGTAGTGATTTATGCCATGACATGAATGATCCTTAAAATCATAATGCCAAGTGTAAGAAGTCAGTAACAGAAAAGGCCACATATTGTATGATTCCATTTGTATGAATTTTCCAGAATAGAAAAATTCATACTGACAGAAAGTATTATAGATTAGTGGTTGCTTATTGCTGGGGGGCAAGAATGGAGAGTGACTGTTTATGAGCATGGTACTTCATTTTAGGGTGATGAAAATATTCTAAAATTGATTGGGCTTTGGTTGCACAACTTTATGAATATACAAAAAACACTGGATTGCAAACTTTAAATGTGTGAAGTATATGGTATGTGAATTATACTTCAATAAAGCTGTTGCAAAAAATGGAAAATAAAAAGTAATCGTGACTTTGTGGCATTACCCTGTGGCCAGCATTTCAAGTTGTGGTGAAACCAGATCACTGGTGCAATTTGGGCAGTTGCATGGCCTCCACAGTAATTTGGGCATAAAAACAGTTCAGGAAATACTGAATTTGTTGACCACCCTAGAATTATGCACATTTTTTCATAGATTCTTTTATTTATTTTATTTTATTTTTGAGAGAGTGTCTCACTGTATTGCCCAGGCTGGAGTGCAATGGCACGATCTTAACTCACTGCAACCTCCGCCTCCCGGGTTCACGTGATTCTCCTGCCTCAGCCTCCCAAGTAGCTGGGATTATAGGGATGTGCCACCACGCCCAGCTAATTTTTGTATTTTTAGTAGAGATGGGTTTTCACCATGTTGGTCAGGCTAGCCTTAAACTCCAGACCTCAGGTGATCTGCCCGCCTCGGCCTCCCAAAGTGCTGGGATTACAAGCGTGAACCACTGCGCCCGGCCAGACTCTGTCTTTTCTTCTATTGGCACTGAGGGAAGACTGACTGAGAGAGATTATGAAAAGATTAGGCCCTTCTCTATCCCCAGCTGCAGTTCGTCTTCACCATCACCTGACCTCTAAACTGGGAGTTGGAATATAAGCTTGTTTTGGGTTGGGACTATGTTTTACTAGCTTACCACCATATCTCTTGTGCCTGCCATAAAATAGATTTGCAATAAATGTTTGTTGAATGAATAAATGATGTTATTACTTATTAGAAGTTATATGAAAAGGAGAATGAAGTTGTGGGCGCTCCAATAAATAATTCACGTTATTTTTGAAAAAAAGTGAGCAAAAAGATGAAGTTCCATTTAGAGATTAAAATGTCACCTTTATTTCTCACAAATGGTGAAGTCAGAAGACATGGCTTATATCTGAAGGTACATGGAACTATGGAATGCCAAACCTCAGAACTAGATGTAGCCACTGTGCTAGATAGTTGTAGCAGTAGACCCAATTTGTTCATGCTTTCCTGGGTAGTTCACTCCTGCACTGAATCTTGGCTTAGCCTTGTGGCTTGCTTTGGTCAGTGAAACACTAGAAAATGTGATATAAGCAAACATTTGGAAATTATTGCACATTGACACTCTGCCTCCCACTTCTAGGAAACTATCCATCACTGTGAGAACAATCCTGTGCTAGACTTTGAAAAGGTGAGAGATCACGTGGACAGCGGCCCTAGCTATGGAGGTCACCTTAGCTGTCCCAGATGAGACTCCAGAAATGTGAATGAGGCTTTATTACACCATCTGGTCCCAGTTGAGCCAGCCTAGACTAGAATATCCTGTCCAGCTAACCAGCAGAATCATAAGAAATAATGTTTGCTGTTTAAGCCATTGTTGTGGGTTGAACTGTGTTTCTTAAACAGATATATTGACATCATAACCCCTGGTGTCTCTGGTACCTGTGAATGTGACCTTATTTGGAAATTGAGTCTTTGTAAATGTAATTAATATGTAAGTTAAGATGATGTCATACTGTAGTAAGTTGGGCCCTTAATCCAATACAACTGGTGTCATTATAAAATAAAAGGAGAGGAGGGATAGAGACAAACACACAGGGAGAATGCCATGTAACAATAGAGGCAGAGATTGGAGTGATGAGTTTACAAGGAAAACCAAGGATTGCTGGTGACATCAGAAGCTAAAAGGCATGCAACAGATTCTTCCCGGGAGCCTTCAAAGGGAACATAGAACTTAATTTCGAAATTCTAACCTCCTAAACTGTGATAAAATAAATTTCTGATGTTTTAAGCCAACCAGTTTGTGCTACTCTGTTACAGCAGCCACAGGAAAGTAATAGGGCCGTTAAATTTCGGAGTGGTTTCTTACATAGTAAAAGATAAACTATATAGTTATCTGCTCATTTGTGGAAGCAATAGACCAGGGCGAGGATCCCAATATGCCTGCCCAGAGAAAACTTACATTATTCAAAGAGTGTGCTCTTAGAACGTTTCCTTCAAAAGGGAAAACCAGAAAAGCTCTGGGCCCAACAGACCTGGCTTATTCGTCTCAGATTCGTTAAACAGATTTCACCCCGCCGACGCTTTAATGGGGTTTGTAAAGAAGTAGAAAGAATCTTCTAGGAGTGTCACATTAATTAAACTCCCTCCTATAGAAGAAAACATCAGGAATTGAGAAGCATACCAATTAACAGTGTCATGCATTGAACAGACGAAAAGCCAGATTTATTCCTAGTAAGACTTATAAAGAAAAACTGGTATGGTGTTCATCCGGGAAAATTGTGATCATGAGTGAGCTTCACACTTGTAATTTGAGGTGATATTCCACAAATGGCTGCAATGTTCCACTTTCCATCAGCTGAGTATGGAGATGTGAAATCCAAGGCCATGCATATTTATTTATTTTTGATAAAAAATATCAAGCCCTATTAAACCTCTTTTCCCTTTTAAAGGACACGTTCTAAGAGCACACTCTTTGAATAATGTAAGTTTTCTCTGGGCAGGTATATTGGGATCCTCGCCCTGGTCTATTGCTTCCACACAAAAATATATTTTTGGTATACATTTGATATATATCAAATATATTTATTTGATATATAAAATTTATTTTATATTAAATATATACTACCAAATAATACAAATTATATATATTGCTCTGTCACCCTGGCTGGAGTGCAGTGGTGCTATCTCAGCTCACTGCAATCTCCACCTCCTGGGTTCAAGCGATTCTCTTCCCTCAGCCTCCCAAGTAGCTGGGATTACAGGTGCACACCACACGCCCAACTAATTTTTGTATTTTTAGTAGAAACGGGGTTTCATCATGTTGCCCAGGCTGGCCTCGAACTCCTGACCTCAAGTGATCTGCATGCCTCAGCCTCCCAAAGTCCTGGGATTACAGGTGTGAGCCACCGTGCCCTGCCCATGCATATTTACCTCTGTTTTCTTCCAAGGGGTTTTTAGTTTTAGTTGTTACATTTAGTTTATCGATCTATTTTAGTTAATTTTCTGCATATGGTGTGAGATAGAAGTCCAACTGTATTCTTTATTCATTATCCAAAGGATAAAAACACGTATAGTACGTTGTTTGAGATCTAATAGGACAATGGAGCATCTAAAGTGGGTTACCATTTAGAATAATTCCTGGATATATTTTAAAATGCCTGAGGACACATCATGTTTTCTGTAGAACTCGCCTATTAGCCCAAATTCCCAAATAAATCATTGCTTTTGGAAGTGATTTCAGAGTCTGCAAATCTTAACCAGTCATTTATTCAAATTTTAATGTAAAGTAATAGCATTCTATAATCTTTGTGAAAATTGGAAATGATTATGCCACCTTGATGGATCCCATTGTATGACTTGTTGTGTTCTGTAGTTTGAAGATGATCTTATAAACTGTATGATTAATTGTTTTGTTTACTGTAGGTCCTAGGTCACATCCCCTTATTTATTCTTAGTAGTTTTGTGTGGAAAGCTCTCACTGAGTCAGAGGGACTCTGTGGGTAGAAAATCAAGAATTTCTGTAGAGGTAAACAAGAGTCATCATTCATCCAACAGACATAAGGCAATGTTCTAGATACTGGGTAATACAAAGGCAATGGGAAATCAATTTTTATCTTCAAGGAGCTGGCAAACTGATTCAGGATGTAAAATGTGTTTATAAATTACTATAGAACTAAGGTAAAATGTGTTAGTGATACAGGAAAGTTAACAAAAAAGCCAAGCTATATACATATCCTTTCAATAGTAGGTAGGATGATCATACATTTTGGTTTCCCTGGAAAATTCAGATTAACACCTGTTGTCACTGTGTGATAGCACTCTTTCTCTCTGGAAAGTCTTATGGCTTGTATGATAAAATATATGGTCACTATAAAAATCGGTAGACAGTCTAATAAATTAGACAGGTGAACAACCATATTATGGTTTTCTTTTTTCTTTTATTTTTCTTTTTCTTTCTTTCTTTTTTTTTTTTTTTTTTTTGAGAGACCGAGTCTCACTCTCTGTCGCCAGAGCTGGAGTAGAGTGGCGTGATCTTGGCTCACTGCAACTTCTACCTCCTGGGTTCAAGCAATTCTCCTGCCTCAGCTTCCCAAGTAGCAGGGACTACAGGCATGTGCCACCATGCCCAGCTAATTTTTTAGTAGAGACAGGGTTTCACCATATGTTGGCCAGATTGGTCTCAAACTCCTGACCTCAGGTGATCTGCCTGCCTTGGGCTCCTAAAGTGCTGGGATTACAGGCTTGAGCCACTGCGCCCTGCCATATTACGGTTTTCTAGTAAAAAAAATGAGGGAGTGCAAAAGGCAATTGCACAAAACACAAAAATCTGTTGCATTTCTATATACTAGCAACGAACAATCCAAAAAGGAAATTAAGAAAATAATTTCATTTACAATAGCATAAAAAATACTTAGAAATGGGCGGGGCGTGTTGGCTCACGCCTGTAATCCCAGCACTTTGGGAGGCGGAGGCGGGCAGATCACGAGGTCCCGAGATCGAGACCATCCTGGCTAACACGGTGAAACCCCGTCTCTACTAAAAATACAAAAGAATTAGCTGGGCGTGGTGGCGGGCGCCTGTAGTCCCAGCTACTCTGGAGGCTGAAGCAAGAGAATGGCGTGAACCCGGGAGACGGAGCTTGCAGTGAGCCTAGATAGTGCCACTGCACTCCAGCCTGGGCTACAGAGTGAGACTCCGTCTAAAAAAAAAAACAACTTAGAAATAAGTTTAACCAAAGAAAAGAAAGACTTGTACACTGAAAATCATAAAACATTGCTGAAAGGAACTAAACAAGATCTGAGTAAATGGAATGACATCCTGTATTCATAGATTGCTACACTTAATATTGTTAGGATGACAATACTACCCAAAGTGATCTACAGATTAGATGCAATCCCTGTCAAAATTCCAACAGCATTTTGTGCAGAAGTAGAAAAAATAACACTTATATGGCATTTTAAGGACCTCGATAGCCAAAACAATCTTGATAAAGAACAAAGTTGGAGTATACACACTTCTGGATTTCAAAACTTACTAAAAAGGTACAGTAATTAAAACAGTGTAAAACTGGCTTGAGGACAGACATATCTACAATGAGATACCTCTTCATACCCATTAAGATGACTATTATTTTAAAAAAGGAAAATAACAGGTGTGGGAGGTGGTAGATAAATGAGAACCCTGGTACATTGCTTGGGGGAATGCAAAATAGTTTGGTAGTTCTTCATAAAGATAAATATAGAATTATCATATGATCCAACAATTCTACTCCTAGGCATAGACCCAAAAGAATTCAAAGCAAGTCCTCAAACAGATACTTGGACACCAATGTTCATAGCACCATTATTCACAATAGCCAAAAGATGGAAGCAATCCAAGTGTCCACAAACATGAATGAACAAAATACAGTATATCCATAAAATGGAATATTATTCAGTCACAGAAAATGAATTTCTGATACATGCTACAACATAGATGAACCTTGAAAACATTATGGTAGGAGAAATAAGTCACACACTTAAGGACAAATATTGTATAATTCCCCTTACATGAGGTACCTGAAGTAGTCAAATTCATAGAGACAAAAAGGACAATGGTTGTTATAGAGGTGGGGGGAAGGCAAATGGAGAGTTATTGTTTAATGGGCAGAAAGTTTGTCTGAGATGGAGAAAAATTCTGGAGACGGATGGTGTTAACAGATGTTGGTGCACAACATTGTGAATGTACTCAATATGGTTAAAATGGTAAATTTCATGTTATATATATATATTACTACAATATAAAAGGTAACTAGAGAGTAGTATGATCCATATATACTTATATTCATACACAGTAAAAATAATTTAAAACTAAATAGTGGGTAAATCTGGGTTTTAGGATTGGAGGTGTGAAGGAAATAAGAGGCCTTCTCCTTTTATTTAAACACTCTTTTACACTGTTATAATTTTTACTTTTTTGGTATTACCTGTATAAATATTCTTTTTAAATTCATAAATAACTGAACATATTTATGGGGTCCATGTGATACATGCATGCAATGTGTAATGATCATATCAGGGTATTTAGGATATCCATCACCTCAAACATTTATCATTTCTTTGTATTGAGAACATTTCATTTATTCTCTTGCAGCTATTTTGAAATATATAACAAGTTATTGTTGACTATAGTCATCCCACTGTGCTATCAAACACTAGAACTTATTCCTTTTATCTAACTGTGTATTTCTAACTATTAACCAACCTTTCCTCAACCCCCCACTTCTATCCTTCCCAGCCTCTGGTAACCATAATTCCACTCTCTATCTCAATAAAATAAATTTGTTAAGCTCCCACATATGAGTGAGAATATGCAGTATCTGTCTTTCTATGTGTGGATTATTTCACTTAACAAAATGACAGTCCTAGTCCTTTGAGAGGCTGATGTGGGAGGATCACTTGAGGCCAGTAGTTCAGGACCAGCCTGGGCAACATAGTGAGACCCTGTCTCAAAAAAAAAAAAAAAAAAGGGCAGGGGATGGTGGCTCACACCTGTAATCCCAGCACGTTGGGAGGCCATGGCAGGAGGATCACCTGAGGTCAGGAGTTTGAGGCCAGCTTGGCCATCATGATGAAACCCCATCTCTACTAAAAATACAAAAAAAAATAGCTGGGCGTGGTGGCACACTCCTGTAATCCCAGCTACTCAGGAGGCTGAGATAGGAGAATTGCTTGAACCCAGGAGATGGAGGTTGTGGTGGCAGTGAGCCAAGATCGTGCCACTGCACTCCAGCCTGGATGACAGAGCAAAACTCTGTCTCAAAAAAAAAAAAAAAATTATTTGGGCGTGGTGGCTCATGCTTGTAATCCCAGCTACTTGGGAGGCTGAGCCCAGGAATTCAAGGCTACAGTGAACTATGATTGCATCACTGCACTCCAGCCCAGGTGACATGTTACTGCAAATGAGAAGATTTCATTCTTTTTATGGCTAAATTCTATTATGTATCTATAAACCATTTTCTTTGTCCATCCTGATGAACACTTAGGTTGATTCCATATCTTGGCTACTGTGAATAGTGCTGCAATAAACATGACAGTGCATATATCCAGTTGATATACTGATTTCCCCTCTTTTGGATAAATACCCAGTGGATGGATTGCAAGATCATATTGTAGCTCTATCTTTAACTTTTTGAGAAATCCCCATAATGTTTTTTCATAATGGCTATACTAATCTACATTCCCCAAAGTCTATAACAGTTCCCTTTTCTATATTGTTATTCTTTGCATTTTTCATAATAGCCATTCTAACGGGGCTGAGATGATCTCATTGTGGTTTAGATTTGCATTTTCTTGATAATTAGTGATGTTGAGCATTTTTTCATATATGTGTTGGCCATTTGTATATCTTCTGAGAAATGTCTGTTGAGATCCTTTACCCACTTTTTAATGGAATTATTTGTTTTTTTGCTGTTGAGTTGTTTGAGTTCCCTGTATCTTCTAGATATTAGTTCCTTGTCAGATGAATCGTTTGCAAATATTTTCTCCCATTTAACAGGTTGTCTCTTCACTCTGTTGAATGTTTCCTTTACTGCACAGAAGCTTTTTAGTTTAGTATAGTCCCATTTGTCGTTTTTGTTTTCGTTGCCTGTGCTTTTGTAGTCTTAGCCATAAAATCTTTGCCTAGACCAATGTCCTGAAGTATTTCTTCTGTATTTTCTTTTGGTAGTTTTATAGTTTCAGGTTTTATGTTTAAGTCTTTAATCCATCTTGGGTTGATTTTTGTATATAATGAGAGATGGAGGTCCAGTTTAATTCTTCTGCACATAGATATCCAGTTTTCCCAGCACCATTTATTGAAGAGGGTCTCCATTCCCCACATATGATTTTGGTGCCTTTGTCAAAAATCTTAGTTGTAAACACATGAATTTATTTATCGGTTCTATATTATGTGCCATAGGTTGATGTGTATATTTTTATACCAATACCATGCTGTTTTGGTTGCTATAGCCTTGTAGTATATTTTGAAGTTGGGTAGTGAGTGTGATGCTTCCAGCTTTATTCTTTTTGGCGAGTATTTCTTGAGCTATTTGGAGTCTTTTGTGGTTCCATATAAATTTTAGGAATATTTATTCTATTTCTGTGAAGAATGTCTCAGTATTTTCTTAGGGAATGCATTGAATCTATAGGTTTCTTTAGAGAATGTGGTTATTATAACAATGGGAAATCTTTTGATTTGTTTGCGTCCTCTTCATTTTTTGTCATCAGTGTTTTGTAGTTTTTGTTGCAGAGGTCTTTCACCTCCTTGGTATAATTTATTTCTAGGTATTTTATGTAGCTATTGTAAATGGGATTGTTTCTTGATTTCTTTTTCAGATAGTTTGCTATTGATGTATAGAAACATTGCTTAGTTTAGTATGCTGATTTTATATCCTGAACCTTTACTAAATTCGTTTGTCAGTTCTAACAGTTTTTGGTGGAGTCTTTAGGTTTTTCTATATATAAGATTATGTTACCTGCAGAGAGGGACAATTTCACTTTCTCTTTTTCTATTTGGATGTCTTTTATTTCTTTTGGTTGCCTGATTGCTCTGTAGGACTTCCAGTACTATGTTGAATAAGAGTGATGAAAGTGGGCATCCTTGTCTTGTTCTACTTCTTAGAGGAAGGACTTTCAGCTTTTCCCCATTGAAGATGAAGTTAATGGTGGGTTTTTCATATATATATCCTTTATTATGTTGAGGTATACTCCTTCTATACCTAGTTTGTTGAGAGTATTGTGAAGAGATGTTGAATTTTATTAAGTGCTTTTCCTGCATTTATAAGATAATCATATGATTTTTGTCCTTTGTTTTGTTAATACTATGTATACATTTGTTGATTTGCATATGTTGTACGATCCTTGCATCTCTGGGATAAATCACACTTGATCATGGTGAATGGTCTTTTTAATATGCTATTGAATTCAGTTTGCTGGTATTGTGTTGAGAATTTTGTGTCTATATTCATCAGGGATTTTGGCCTATAATTTTTTCATTCTTGTTGTTATGTCCTTGTCTGGTTTTGGTAAGGGGGAATGCTAACATCATAGAATGAGTTAGAGAATTCTCTTCTCTTCAATATTTTTAATAGTTTGAGAATAATTGTAGAATTCAGCAGTAAAGCCACTTGGTCCTAGGCATTTCTTTTTTGGGAGACTTTTTATTACTGATTTAATCTCACTAATTGTTATTGGTCTGTCCAGGTTTTCTATGTCCTCTTGGTTCAATCTTTATAAGTTATATTTGCCCAGGAATTTATCTTTTTTTCTCTAGGTTTTCAAATTTGTTAGCATACGGCTGTTTATAATGGTCTCTAATGATTATTTGCATTACTTGGTATCAGTTGTAATACTTCCTTTTTCATTCATAATTTTACTGATTTGGATCGTTTATCTTTTTTCTTGGTTAGTCTAACTAGCAGTTTATCAATTTTGTTTTCTTTTTTAAAAACAAAACAAAACAAAAACACAACTTTTTGGCCAGGTGCGGCGGCTAATGCCTGTCATCCAGGAGGCCGAGGTGGGTGGATCACCTGAGGTCAGGAGTTTGAGACCAGCCTGGCCAACATGGTAAAACCCTGTCTCTACTAAAAATCACAAAATTAGCTGGGTGTGGTGGCACGCGCCTGTACTCCCAGCTACTCACAATCGCTTGAACCTGGGAGGTAGAGGTTGCAGTGAGCTGAGGTTGCACCACTGCACTCCAGCCTGGGGAACAGAGCGACACTTCGTCTAAAAAAAAAAACAACAAAAAAACACTTTTCACTTTATTGATCCTTACAATTGTTTTTGTAGTCTCAATTTTATTTAGTTCTGCTGTGATCTTTATTATTTCTTTTCTTCTACTAACTTTAGGTTTGAGTTGTTCTTGCTTTTCTAGTTCCTTGAGGTGCATTGTTAGGTTGTTTGTTTCAGATCATTCTACTTTTTGTTTTAGTTAATTTTTTTGGAGACAGAGTCTTACTCACTCACCCAGCCTCCTGAGTAGCTGGGACTACAGGCACACGCCACCTTGCCTGACTAATTATTTGTATTTTTAGTAGAGACGGGGTTTCACCATGTTGTCCAGGCTGGTGTCAAACTCCTGAGCTCAGGCAATCTGCCTGCTTTGGCCTCCCAAAGTGCTGGGATCACAGGAGTGAGCCACTACACCCGGCCTCTACTTTTTTGATACAGGCTTTTATTGCTATAAACTTCCCTTTTACACTGTTTTTGTTGTGTCCCATAGGTTTTGGTGTGTTGTATTTCCATGTTCATTTGTTTCACATTTTAAAAGATTTCCTTTATAATTTCTCCATTGATCAAATGACTTTTCAGGAGCATATTGTTTAATTTTTGTGTATTTGTACAATTTCCAAAGTTTCTCTTGTTACTTCTTTCTGGGTTTATTCCACTGTGGCTTGATAATATACTTGATATGATTTTGATTTTTTAAAACTTGTTGAGACTTGTTTTGTGACCTAACATATGGTCAATCCTGGAGAATGTTCCATGTGCTGATAAGAAGAATGTGCATTCTGCAGTAGTTGGATGAAATGTTCTGTGAACGTCTGTTAAGTCCATTTGGTCTAAAGTACATTTGAAATCTAGTGTTTCTTTGTCGATTTTCTATCTAGATGATCTGTCTAATGTTGAGAGTGTAGTGTTGAAGTTCCCAACTACTATTTTGTTGGAGTCTATACCTCCTTTTAGATCTAATAATATTTACTTTATATAGCTGGGTGCTTTGATGTAGGGTGCATATATGTTTAAAATGGTTATATCCTCTTGCTCAATGGATCCTTTATCATTACATAATGACCTTTTGTGTCTCATTTTAAAGTTTTTGACTTAAAGTCTGTTTTATCTGATAAAGATATCATTAGTTGTGCTTGCTTTTGGTTTCCATTGGTGTGGAGTATCTTTTTCCATAGCTTCACTTTCAGCCTATATGTGTCTTTAGAGGTGAAGTGAGTTTCGTGTAGGCAGCGTATAGTTGTATCTTTTTTTTTTTTTTGTCCATTCAGTTAGTCTATATCTTTTATGTGAGGAATTTAACCCATTGACATTCAAGGTTATTATTGATAGATGAGAATGTATTTCCGTCATTTTTTTTTTCTGTTAGTTTTGTATATCTTTTGTTCTTTTTTCCCTCTCTTATTATCATTGTGGTTTGATGGTTTTCTGCAGTGGTGATATTTATCTCCTTTCTCCTTCTCTTTTGTGTATCTGCTTTATCAGTGAGTTTTATAGTTTCATGTCTTTTCATAATGGTAGACTTTTTCCTGTTTTCAGATATAGGACTCCCTTAAGCATTTTTTTTTTTTTTTTTTTTTTTTTTTGCAGGGCCAGTGTAGTGGTGATGAATTTTCTCAGATTTTGCTTGTCTGGAAAAGTATTTCTTCTTCATTTTTTTTAAGACTAGCTTTACTTGTTTTAGTATCCTTGGCTGACAGTTTTATCTTTTTCTTTCAGCATCTTGAAGATATCATGACATTCTCTCCTGGCAAAAGGTTTCTCCTGAGACATCCATCATTAGTCTGATCAGGGTTCTCTTATATATGACTAGATGCTTTTCTCTTGCTGTTTTTATAATTCTCTCCTTGTCTTTGACTTTTCACGTTTTGACTTTTTTTTTTTTTTTTTTTGAGATTGGAGTCTCGCTCTGTCACCCAGGCTGGTGTGCAGTGGTGCAATCTCGGCTCACTGCAACTTCTGCCTCCTGGGTTCAAGTCATTCTCCTGCCTCAGCCTCCTGAGTAGCTGGGATTACAGGTATCTGCCACCACACTCACCTAATTTTTGTATTTTTAGTAGAGATGGGGTTTCGCCATGTTGACCAGGCTGGTCTCAAACTCCTGACCTCAAGTGATCCACCCGCCTCAGTCTCCCAAAGTGCTGGGATTACGGATGTGAGCCACCACGCCCCGCCTCTTTTGTTGTTGTTGGTTTTTTTTTTTTTTTTTGAGATGGAGTCTTTGTTGCACAGGCTGAAGTGCAATGGTGCAATGTCAGCTCACTGCAGCCTCTGCCTCTCAGGTTCAAGCCATTCTCCTGCATCAGCTTTCTGAGTATTTGGGATTACAGGCATGAGCCACCACATCTCGCTAATTTTTTTGTATTTTTAGTAGAAATAAGGTTTCACCATGTTGGCCAGGCTGGTCTCAAACTCCTGACCTCAGTTGATCTGCCCACCTCAGCCTCACAAAGTGAGGTATATTACAATTTTAAACAGTTTATTTGAGCAGTCAACAATTCATGAATCAGGCAGCACCAGGCCACAAGAGGTTTACCACTCCACTAAAGGGGCATGAGGTGACAACTTTTTTAAGGAGTTTGGAGAAACAGGGCAAATAAAATATTTGATTGGTTAAAGTGGAAAGTCTTTATTTAGAGGTTAGTTGGCAGTTTCTGATTGGTAAAGTCTCTACTTAGAGGCTAACTGGTTACTTCTAATTGGTTAAGCTTAAGTTTCATTTTATAATTTACATTAAATTGGGTTTTGGTTTGCCAGAAACTCAAGGTGCTGGAGCTCTCTCAGCCTAATTGCCTCCCAATTACTGTTTTTTTTTTTTTTTTTTTTTTTTTTTTTAAAAACAGCTAATTATTTGTTGCTTCTTAAACTAGATGGTAAAATCTTGAGGCCGGGCCTAAACATTTCTTGTCATTGCACATAGGGTTTAGCCTGGATTCAGCACACAGCAGAGGTTCAGGAAATATATATTGGTGGATTCCAAAATTAAACTAAGTTAATTTGAGATGATCTGTTGTTTGTGTTTGCTTTTCCTCTTCTCCTTATAATCAGTGTTTAGATAATTAAGAAATTACTGTGAAAGTTAAAATTTCTGCCTGCTTTTCATTTAATAAGAAATGCATTTTCTAAACTTCATCTCAATCATGTGTCTTGCTTTATTTCTTAAGAGCTAATTTCTGCTGACTCCTGGGCTGGTCAAGACTGTTGTATTTGTAGTTTCAAATTGAGGAGATTTTTTAATTAGGATTTATACTTTAGCGAGGTTGTGATGCAAGTTTCAGTCTTCTACATAGTTCAAAATAAGAGAATTCAGGTATAAACAGATGCTTTTTACAGAAATTAGGCAGAGTAGATGCTGACAGGTAAGTGAACTGAGCTATTTCCAAACAACAAAGGTAAAAAGGGAAATAGGTTCGGTTGTAGTTTTCCTTATATTAGAAGAGCTATTTCACAAAATTATGGGTGCGCACAGTTTTTCTTTCCTGAGATTAAGCTCAAAAGGAAATTTATCTCACCAGTTCTTTTATAAACCACTTTGAATAACATTAAACAATAACTTCAGTGAGAGTTTTGCAGAAGGTACAGCAACTCTATTTAAATAAATGGATTGTCTCTCAAATGCAAGACTGAAGGTAAAATGTTAAATTTTATAACAGTATAAACATTTCCCAAAAATATTCAAATGATACGATCTAGATATTTTACTTTGTGCTGACCCAACTTTATAAGGTCTAGACTCTAGAGGTAAAAAATGATTATTTTGAGCCAGTTCACTACAGGTGCTCGGGAGTTACCAATTCAGAATTGAGTACCTATAGTAAACATGACTTTTGTGGTTGATTAATGCCAGAGTGGCACTCATGATATTCTAAATGTGATGGGGAAAAGCCACTAATCAATTAGGAAAGTTTCACAACAGGATTGTGCTCCCACTTGGTGAGAAGACCAATTCATCTCCACAAGAGGGTGGATAGCAGCAGTATTCAAAAGCAAAGAGTCATGAGTCTTTACAAGAAAGAACTTTTAATATTTTCAAACATTCAATATGCAGTTTATTATTTGAGACTCTAGTATCCTGTGCCTAATAGCTGGAAAACATAGGATGTTTATTGAGTAGTTTTTAGTTATGCACTAACAAGCAACTATAATTAATGCATTACAGCCTATAAATCTAGGCCTTTCAAAAAATGTTTGTGCAAAAATGCACATTTCCTCTAATCTAAAATATAACCAGAAAGCAAGTATAGGGAAATTTGGCAAATATATATGGACATAAAATATAAATTATATATTATTTAAAATATACACATTATGTAATACATCATATATTAATAGATAGTTGATAAATATATAAATAAAATAAAGTGGTCTCTTGGTATCCATGGGGGATTGGTTTTAGGACTCCCTGTGGGTACCAAAACCTACAAATATTCAAGTCACTTATATAAAATGACATTGCATTTGTATATAACTTATGCATATCCTCCTACATACTTCAAATAATCTCTAGATTATTTACAATACCTAATACAATGTAGATGCTATGTGTATAGTTGTTATATTGTATTTTTTTTTTCTCCAGACGGAGTCTTGTTCTGTCACCCAGGCTGTAGAGCAATGGTGGGATCTCAGCTCACTGCAACCTCCACCTTCTAGGTTCAAGCGATTCTCCTTCCTCAGCCTCCTGAGTAGCTGGGATTACAGGTGCACGCCACCACGCCCAGCTAATTTTTTGTATTTTTAGGAGAGATGGGGTTTCACCATGTTAGCCAGACTGGTCTTGAACTCCTGTCCTCGTGATCCACCCACCTCGGCCTCCCAACGTGCTGGGATTACAGGCGTGAGCAACTGCACTTGGCCTCTTTTTAATTTTTTTTTTAATTGTTGTTTCGTTTAATTTTTTTTGGAATATTTTTGATCCATGTTTGGTTAAATTCACGAATATGGAACTCATGATTATGGAGGGTCAACTGCTTATATTTGATCATAGGGCACACAAATGACCTCATCCCTTTCTACTTTTAAAGATATAAGCCCTTAAGATCTCACATCTAGTTAGGTTTTCTCTCTCTGTCAGACTCGCTGTGTCTTCGTATCTGTCTCTTTTTCTCCTTTCTTGTGCTGGGCAAGACTTTTAGTTCCCTGAGTTTTAATTAACCCATTGAACTAATGGCTGAATATTCAGATGCTGGTGAGAGAATTTTTTTTCTTGCCTCGAGGTCTTTCCATTTATTATGCCCACTGCAGAATAATCTTCTTGCTCCATCTCTTTCTGGTTTAGCTCCTAGCCATCGTTCACAGCCCCATTTAAAATTCCCTTCAGTCAAGAAGTCTTCCCTGAGAGTTACATTGAGACTGAGATTAAATCCCTCTCTTATACATTCCTCTAGCATCTCTTATTTAAGACATTCACCGTTGTAAAAAAGTTTCAAACATATTCAAATATAAAGAGAACAGTATAATGAGGACCCACTGAAGCATACTTTCTAACTTTCCACAGTCTGGTAAATTCCTTTCTCAAAATTTGTCTTTGAATTTAAGTTTCATGATGTCAAGAACCATGGCTGACTTGCTATTGCTTTATCCTTAGTGCTTAGAACAGTAGTGGATATACAGGAGCCATTTAATAAAGATGTGTTCAATAAATGCATGCATCAATCAATCGGTGAGAGTGATAGCAAGGTTTGCTTTTATGGTTTTTTGTTATTAACAAGAGAGTGATATAAACATCTTTACTGCTTATAAGAAAACAAAAAGAAAGAGCTAAAAATACAACAGAGGGCAACATGGAGAGATGGGATTTCTGAAGATGTCAAGGTGGGCCTACAGAGGTTAATACGGGATTTACCTAGCTAATTGCCCTACATGTCTCTGCTTGGATGTTGTAGAGCAAGCTTGTCCAACCTGGGGCCCATGCGGCCCAGGGAAGCCAAAAGACTGGACACACTGTTGTTGAGGCATCCCAAATTCAAATAATTCAAAATCTATTTCTCATCTTTTCTTCCAGATCTGTTCTCCCTATTTTTATTAGTGTTTCTATTATGCCCTCAGGTGAGAATCAGGAGATCTTGATTCTAGTCCTGACTTCCCTACTTGCTTTCTGGATAAATCACTTGACCTCTTTCAGCCTCAGATTTCTCATCTGTAGAGTCAGAGAACAAGACTAGATGACATCAAAGGCATTATCCAACGCTTAGATTCAGAGTCTAATCCTGAGCCGTCTGAAATTCTTCTATTTTCCTCATTTAACATATCCAACACACTGGCAGGTTTGCTCAAATTCTGTTCAGAATCTCATCTCTCTTCTAGATTAGTGTACTAGCCTAGACTTCTTGTGACTCCTGTACACAAATATGATCCAACCCTTCAGTATCCCCCTGGTATTTAATAAAGTCTCAACTGCTTAGCCTAGCATTTGTGATTTTCTAAAATCTAACCTGAACCAACCTCTCCAGCCTTGTTTCTTACTTCTACATGGACCTGACAATCCAGAAGTACTAAATTGCCCTCTTTTCCCCCATGAAAGGACTATGCACTCCCACGCTTCTGTCTTTGCCCATGCTAGTTTCTCCACCTAAAATGCATTTTATTCCATTACTGCATGTGTTGGGCCTCTTAATTCATTAAATGACAGCTCAAAGGCCACTCCTCCATGAAGCTTCTTTTTATTCTTTTAGCCAGAAATGGTCTCCCTGCTTTCTGAATACTTTGTATTTTATGGTACATATCTCTTTCTATCTTATATGAAGTTCCCACGGATGTCTGACTAGATTGTAAATTCCTTGATGTACAGGACCAATGTTTTGGTCACCCTTATTTATTCCATAGTAAATTGCTCTGTGCCTAGCACATTGTGGACACATGATAAATAGCTTAAAAGTATGAATCTAATTATAAAATTTATAAATTTTCTGTAGTCCATAATTTTTTTAGGTACTCCAAAACTGTATTAGTCAGGGTTTTTTAGAGAAATGGAACCAATAGGAATGGGCTCACATGATGATGGAAGCTGAGAAGTCCCAAGGTCTGCTGGAGACCCAGGAGAACCAATGGTTTAGTTCCAGTTTAGCAGGTTTGAAGAAAAGCTGTTTTTTTTGTTTTGTTTTGTTTTGTTTTTTGAGACAGGGTCTCCCTCTGTAACTGGTGTCCAGTGGTACAATCATGGCTCACTGAAGTTTTGAACTCCCAGGCTCCAGCAGTCCTCCCATCTCAGCCCCCAAAGTAGCTGGAACTACAGGCATGTGCTATTATGCCTGCTTAAATTTTTTATTTTTAAATTTTTTTGTAAAGACACGATCTCACTATATTGCCCAGACTGGTCTCAAACATCTGGCCTGAAGCAACCCTCCTATCTTGGCCTTCCAAGGTGCTGGGATAACAGGTATAAGCCACCATGCCCAGCCTAGAAAAGCTGATATTTTGGTTAGAGTCTGAATATAGGAAACGACTGATGTCCCAGCTAGAAGGAAGTCAGGCAGAAGGAATTCTCTCTCTCTCTCTTATTCAACCTTTTTGTTTTATTCAGCCTCTCAGCAGATTGGATGAGGCTCACCCACATTGGGTAGGACAATCTGCTTTACTCAGTCTACCAATTCAAATATTAACTCCATCCAGAAGCATCCTCATACATACATAGATATTTAGGTTATGAGGCACCCTGTGGCCAAGTCAAGTTGACACATAAAATTAACCATCACACACACACAAAAATCAGTGAAATTTCAATCAGTTTTTCTCTCACTTCAGCTATTGCAGCTGTTGAATACTCTAAAGTGATATAATGTAGCAGGACATTCTTTGTAAATAAGTTAATAAGTATAAATTATTTGTGAAACATTTGGGCATATCTACGCCAAAGCTCTATGACTCTTTTTAACTTGATGCATAGGCTTCCTCAGGTTCAATTACAGCAACCAGGGTATTTCTACAAATATCAGGGATAGAACCTGGCACTAGTGTTCAACTTCCAAAAGGATTGGTATCTGAGTTATACACCTATAGGTTCTGGTGACCCATTGAGCTATACCCTAAGTGTGGCAACTTTATAGTGGCATGGGTGTATCTTGGAATTGACCCTTGAGGACAACTATCTTTCGTTTGTTACTCCATAGTAAACTTACTATATTATATAGCCAGAGGGCATGAGAACTTCTATAGACTGACTGTTTGTGTTCCCCCTGAATTCATATGTTGAAACCTAATCCCTAATATATTGATATTTGGAGGTGGGGTCTTTGAAAGGCAATAAGGTTATAAGGATGGAACTCTTGTGAATGGGATTAGGGCCCTTATAAATGAGGGCCCAGAGAATTCCCTTCTGCCCTCCAGTATGTGAGAACAGAGCATTAAGATAGCACCCTATGATTCAGGAAGTGGGCCTCACCAGATACTGAATCTGTCTTGATTTTCGACTTCTCAGCCTCCAGAACTGTGAGAGTAAGTTTCTGCTGTTTATAAGCCACTGACCAGGTATTTTTGTTAGAACAGCCAGAATGGACTAAGGCAAAGACTGAGGATTACTTCACTATCAGCTAATTTGTTTTGCTTTTGATCTGTGTTTAAAGGATTCATATAAAGGAGTTATTTCAAATTATCCTTTTTTTTTTTTTTGAGACAGGGTCTCACTCTGTCGCCCCAGCTGGAATGCAGTTGTGCAATCACAGCTCACTGCAGCCTCAACCTCCTGAGCTCAAGTGATCCTCCCACCTCCACCTCCCAAGTAGATGGGACCACAAATGCACACCTCCATGTCAGGCTAAGTTTTGTATTTTTTGTAGAGACAGGGTCTTACCATGTTACCCAGGCTGGTCTCAAAGTCCTGGGCTCAAGTGATCCACCCACTTCGGCCTCCCAAAGTGCTGGGATTACAGTGTGAGCCACTGTGCCTGGCCTCAAATTATCCTTTTAAAGTCAACCTGACTCTTTGGACATTGTCACATGCCTTCATCATTAGGCGATTCTTTCCACTGGAACAAATACCATGCTGGAAAAAATCAAGGGTGAGAGCCATAGCTGGAGCAGCACAATAGTGTTAAATTTGTATTATTTTGTATAATTTGATGAGTTATTGATAAGTAAATGCTGACCCCCATCCTCATTATGATCACAAGGCCTGTGAAAGAAATGGGAAGGGGGGCCGAGCACAGTGGCTCACACCTGTAATCCTAGCATATTGGGAGGCTGAGATGGAAGGATTGCTTGAGCCCAGAAGTTCAAGACTAGTCTGAGCAACATAGTGAACCCTGTCTCCACAAAAAATGCAAAAATTTGTGGGGCTTAATGGCATGTGCCTCTAGTCCCAGCTATTCAGGAGGCTGAAGTGGGAGAATCACCTGAGGCTGGAGAGGTCAAGTCTACAGTGTGCCGTAATTGTACCACTTCACTTCAGCCTGGATGACAGAGTGAAACCTCATCTCAAACAAAACAAAAGAAAACAAAACAAAAAGAAAATAAATGGGAAGGTGATGTGGTTTTCATTTGTCAGCCAAAGAACCCTGGTGACTCATGTAGGCACAGAAATATTACCACTTACAACTTCTTCTCCAATTAGGAGAACAGTTTATCATCATAAGTGCATCTTAGGCAGGTCTGCAGAAATCCTTAACTCCTGACAGGCACTCCATGAGGAAGTGCAGAGTGCATTGTCAGAAAGTCTTTGCTACATTGGAAGCAAGAGGGGCCAGGTTAAGCAGGACCGGGGAGCAAGACATTTGTATATTTGTCCAGGTTGATAACTCGATTATGGGCAGCTATGAGTCTATAATGCCTCTTTGCAGTGAAGACTTACTTGTTGATTTGGTGTCCATTTTTGTTGGGTGCATTTCTAGCATATTGTTGAATGCGCAGATATCAATGACGGTCTAATTTGTGGTAAATCATCCTCCTCATCAAAAAGTATTCTAATGACCGAGCAATAGCAAAGTCTACTTTCAAGAGCATACAATTTACAGAGTTAACAAGGACAAATTGAGATTCCCTAAGTATCCAAACTACTGCAATCATTGTAATCACTGCAGGAGTCAAGTCTGTAATGTGGCACTTAGGATGTGCTCTTAGCCTAAGGGTCTAAATTCATATGATTCGGGCTTGTTATTTGCTTATATGCCACGAAAGAAAAAACTGGAAGTAGATTGAGCAATAGAGTCACCTCATATTTTTAGCATGCAAGTTTCCAAAATCAAATTCTACAAATTTGATGAGAAGCTTGGTTTTAAGCAGGGTCTTAAAGGCCTGCCCCTGCAGACCTTTAGAGTGGGATAGAAATCTAAATGAAAAAAGTGGGCTGAGGGAAGACTGGGACAAAGTGGAGAGTCTGTGTCCTATCTTCAAAGGCCAGAAATTCCTTAACCCCAGCCAAGTGACTGCCTTTTGGGAATATGGGTCTTGTGTGGCTACTCTCTATCATTTTAAAAAAATATATAGACCCCAAACAAAGGAAATCAGTATATGGAAGAGATAGCTGCACTCCCATATTTATTGCAGCATTGTTCACAATAGCCAACATTTGGAAGCAGCCTAAATGTTCACCAGCAGATGAATGGATAAAGAAAATGTGGTACATATACACAATGGAGTACTATTCAGCCATAAAAAAGAATGAGATCCTGTTATGTACAACAACATGGATGAAACTGGAGGTCATTACGTTACGTGAAATAATTCAGACACAGAAAGACAAACTTTGCCTGTTCTTGCTTATTTCTGGGAGCTAAAAATTAAAACAAACTCACAGAGATAGAGAGTAGAAGGATGGTTACTAGCAGCTGGGAAGGGTAGTGGGAAAGTGGGGAGAAAGTGGGGATGGTTAATGAGTGCAAAAAAATAGAAAGAATGAATAAGACCTAGTATTTGCTAGCACCACAGGGTGGCTACAGTAAAAAATAATTTACTTATACATTTAAAAATAACTAAAAGAGCATAATTGGATTGTTTGTAACACAAAAGATAAATGTTTGAGGGAATGGATACCCCATTTACCTTGATGTGATTATTACACATTGCATACCTGTATCACAATACTTCATGTAACCTGTAAATATATACACCTATTATGTACCCACAAAAATTAAAATAAAAAACCCCTGAAAATACAGATTTTTTTCTGAAAAACTTCCTGATCTTTAGGTGCTGGCAGCACATGCTCTAAGGCTTGGTTTGGCCTGGAGATTACTAATCTCTCGTTTAGTAGCAAGAGCAGTAGACTAGAAATCAGAAGACCTGGGTTCAAGCATGCTATCTCCTATACTTGTGAGGTCTTTGACAAGTCACTTCATCTCTGTGGGCTCCTTTTTTTTTTCTTCAACTTTTATTTTAAGTTCTGGGGATATATGTGCAGGATGTGGAGGTTTGTTACATAGGTAAATGTGTGCCATGGTAATTTGCTGCACAGATCATCCCACCACCACCAAATTTAGCTAGGTTGTGTGTTTAAGGTAGTAAGCCCAGAGTCAATTAGCTATTCTTCCTGATGCTCTCCCTGGCCGCACCTCACCTCCAGCAGGCCCCAGTGTGTGTTGTTCCCCACCCTGATATGTTCATGTTTTCTCATCATCCAGCTCCCACTTGTAAGTGAGAACATGCAGTGCTTGGTTTTCTGTTCCTGTGCTAGTTTGCTGAGGATAATGGCTTCCAACTCCATCCATATCCTTGCAAAGGACGTGATCTTGTTCCGTTTTATGGCTGCATAGTATTCCGTGGTATACAGGTACCACATTTTCTTTTTCCAGTCTATCATTGATGGGCATTTAGGTTAATTCCATGTCTTTGCTATTGTGAATAGTGCTGCAATGAACATTCACGTGTACGTGTCTTTATAATAGCATGTTTTATATTCCTTTGGGTATATACCTAGTAATGGGATTGCTGGGTCAAATAGTATTTCTGCCTCTAGGTCTTTCTTTGAGGAATCTCCACACTTTTTTCCCCAATGGTTGAACTAATTTACACACTATGGGCTTCTTTTTCCCCCTCTGTAACATAGAGAAAAAAATGCCCACCATAATTGTGCCACAGAATTGTGTCAATGAGATGAATGATGGTGTATGTAAAAGACCTTTGACATAGGCCAAATGTTAGACAAATGTCTGAGTTGGTGAATGTTGCTTTGATACATATCAGGGATGATGGTAAAGTTAACTAATTTTCTGCCAGCTTTATTAGCCTAAGGAAAGACTCAAGGAATTTTTGAAACTTTAAAGCCAAAAGACATTCACATTTGGGAAAAATGTTAGAAGGCTGTGAGCCAGGGCAGCATCCCCAGACTAAGGGCTGCCTGTGTTTTGAAGAGAAGAGGTAGTCTTTTTAAAGTCAGTAGCTGTGGGCCATAAGTTGATTCTTGAGTAGAGGTAGTGGTGCATGGTGGGAAGGGCAACCTGGTCATCTAACCAGGTGCTCCTCAGCTTTGAGAGAGATCACTTGAAGTCATTAGCTCTGGTAAGATGAGCAATGCAATTTATAGGTGTGAGTCCTGGCTTAAATTGTAAAAGATGCTTGGTGCTAAAGTCATTTGTCACGCAGAAGCTCAGGGAAGCCATAGGTTGCAGATTTCAGTTCAGCAACTGCATGAATAATTCACCAGTCATTTTGTCAGGTTAGAGCAACCAGTTTTTCTCTCTCAAATCTTAGACCTATCTATTAAGAATTACCTGACAAGAAAGTGAGCACTTCTACACTCTGCTTTAAGGCTTAGAAATGGCAGATGGAGAGATGTACCTTCTTGAACTTACTTTTCTAACTTACCTGCTGTTATTTTGTTCTGTCCTATTTAATTATATTTTCTTAGTTATTGATTAAGTAGACTGGATTTGAATAATTTACTCTATGAATAAGAGGGCCAGTGTTAATTCTTAAAATCACTTTGCCATTCTTGTAAAACTTGTCTTCTCATTCATTTTGAAAACAAATCTTTAGGAAGTCAATATGATCCTGAAAAGTTGCTTGTACTGTATTTTTTTGTGTATGTTTGTCTCACTCTGTCACCCAGGCTGGAGTGCAGTGGCACAATCTCAGCTCACTGCAACCTCCGCCTCCCGAGAATCAAGTGATTCTCCTACCTCAGCCTCCTTAGTAGCTGGGATTACAGGCACAGGCCACCATGCCTGGCTAGTTTTTGTATTTTTAGTAGAGACGGGGTTTCACCATGTTTGCCAGGTTGGTCTCGAACTCCTGACCTCAAGTGATTCACCTGTCTTAGCCTCCCAAAGTGCTGGGATTATAGGCGTGAGCCACCGCGCCCGCCTGTACTGTTCTTTAGTTTAACTTTCAGCTAACAGGTATAGAGTATTTACAGATAAAAGGTTGTATTGTTTGGTATTTGCTTTAACAAATTTAGCTATGTTGTGTGTTTAAATATATGAGGGACCATGAATGAAATGCCAGTGGCCAGGAAGTGATCATTGTTGAAGTTGGATAGTGAATACATTGGGGTTCATGATACTATTCTCTAATATTTTATAAAAAGGAAAAAAATTGTGAATTACTTTGCATGATGTATAGGCAATGTTTTATCAGCTTACCCTCACCCATGCGACTTCATTTGTCTTTATATTTATTTATTTATTTATTTATTTATTTATTTATTTAATTTGAGATGGAGTTTCACTCTGTTGCCCAGGCTGGAGTACAATGGCGCAATCTTGGCTCACCGCAACCTCCGCCTCCCGGGTTCAAGCGATTCTCCTTCCTCAGCCTCCGGAGTAGCTGGGATTACAGGCATGTGCCACCACGCCCAGCTAATTTTGTATTTTTAGTAGAGACAGGGCTTCTCCATGTTGGTCAGGCTGGTCTCGAACTCCTGATCTCAGGTGATCCGCTCACCTCGGCTTCCCAAAGTGCTGGGATTACAGGCTTGAGCCACCACACCCGGCCGTCTTTACTTTTAAATTACTAATTATAAAAGTAACATATGCTCATTATGAAAAATATTCAAAGAATACAGAATATGTAAACAGTAAAGGGTCCCCATTTACATCTCACTGTGACTTCTCCCTTATTTCACATGTTTCTCAGAAGTAACAACAGCAAAAGTCAGGTGTGTATTATTTCAGAGCTTTCTTTATGTAAACACAGACATATATAGAAATGAGTAGTTTTTTAAGAGAATTGCTATATTACAAAGGGCAATTTAACTTTATAGAAGGAGCCACCCCCCCCCCCAGGTAAAACAGTCTCTAATCCTATTATGTAAATGAGTGGAAAAAATAGGTATCACTTAGCAGAATTTCATGTATTGGCAGATTTTGTTCTAACTATAAATAAATGTACTTCTTTTATTAATAGGTTAAGCTTTATCGAGATCAGAAAACAATATGATGTGTCCGAATTGCTCCAATGTATAATGACTGACCACTTTAAGGTATGGCCATTGAAAGCAACTTGAAACAACTTAAAAGATTTATCAATGATATATTTTATTTGCGTGCATTTCACGTGCATTTTGAGAGGAAAAGCAAACCCATTTATGCCAAAGAAATCAGCTTGTGATTTTGGTTAATTTTTAAAGAGTCATGAAAAAATAGATCATTTTGAAGTAAAGCTTATCTTGTGACAACATTTAGTTCCATTAGCTTTTACTGAATGATGAGTAGTAGGAGTTCTCAATATATTTTGAAAGGATTCTCTCTCTTTTTTACTCTGGAACATCACCAGCCACCCCTCTCCGCCTCCCTCCTCTGTTCAGTTTTATGTAAACTGTTGAATATAGGCTCTGTTTCTCCCAGATGCTTCATATTTACTTCCAGCAATGCCAGGGACTGAAGATCTCAAGAGTGGCCCTTCTTTGTTTTCTCTCTGATTCACTTTTAAGGCACATGAAAAGCACTAGGCTGACAGCTCTGGAGGCTCAAGACCTGTTGATCTCTGCACCATGTGCAGCATGGACCTTCTCTGTCCCATTAGCAGTAGTTCTCCCTTTGCACCTGCGGGAACCAGCATGGGGCAAAGGCCAGGCTGCTCCATCCTTGGTGCTTTTCCTGAAAGGAAGCAATTAACCAGGATTCAGGGGTAGGCCCTTTCTGTTTCTTCTAACACTTCTCGCCTACTTCTCCTTTCCCCCAAACACACACACACACACACACACACACATTCACACACATACATGCATACACACATATTCATTCACGAACTCTCTAATTGGCTTATATGAACTGGTGCCTGGTATTGTACTACAGAGACCCATTTATTTAGAAAGAATTTAGTAAATACTTGCCATGTATAAAGCCTTGTACCAAACTCCAATGGCAAAATCTGTGTTCTCACCACAGTGAATAATTGAGGCTGTTATCCAGACGTTTGAGATGTAACTTTTGTGTTAACTTTAATTATCTCTATCCATGGTTCTCTATTGAGGGTAGGTGGGTGGTAGAGGTGGGAGGCAGGGAATCCATATAAGTGCCCTACAAATTCATATGCAAATTGACTAAACAGTATATCTCATTTTCATATGTAAATGTATTATGAATTCATAGTAGCTTCTTTTGTTTTTTAAAATGGTAGTAAGACATATAATTTGTCATTTTAACCATTTTAAGGTGTACAATTCAGTGGCATTAATTGCATTTGTAATACTGTTCTACCATTTTCAAAACTTTTTTTTATCATTTCAAATAGAAACTCTGTACCCATTAAACAACTCTCCACTTTTCCCTCCATTCAGCCTCTAGTAATCTTTTGTCTACTTACCATCTTTGTGAATTTGCCTATTTTAGATACTTCATGTAAGTGGAATACAATATTTGTATTTTTGTGTCTGGCTTATTTCATTTAAGATAATGTTTTCAAGGATCATCCATGTTGCAGCATGTATCAGAATTTCATTCCTTTTTATGACTAAATAATATTCCATTGTATGGAAAGGCCACATTTGTCTATCCATTTATCTGTTGAAGGACATTTGGATTGTTTCCACCTTTTGGCTATTGTGAATAATGCTGCTATGAACATTGGCATATAATTATTTTTTTGAGTCCCTGTTTTCATTTTTTCTTTTTTTGGAGACAGGGTCTCACTCAAGTCAGCCAGGCTGGAGTCCAGTAGCATGAACACAGCTCACTGCAGGCTTGACCTCCTGGGCTCAAGCAATCCTCCCACCTCAGCCTCCTGAATAGCTGGGACCACAGATGCACACCACCATGTCCGGCTAATTTTTGTATTTTTTGTAGAAACGGGGTCTCATTAATATTGCCCAAGCTGGTCTTGAACCCTTGGGCTCAAGTGATCCTCCTGCTTTGGCCTCCCAAAGTGCTGGAATTATAGGCATGAGCCGTCACTCCCAGCCTGAGTCTCTGTTTTCAATTCTTTGGGGATATATACCTAGGAGTGGAATTGCTAGGTCATTTGGTAATTGCATATTGAACTTCCAGTAACCACCAAACTGCCTTCCACAGTGGCTGTACCATTTTACATTCACACTAACAATGTATGAAGGTTCCAATTTCTCTGCATACTCCTCAACACTTGTCATTTTTTCTTTCCTTTTTTTTTTTGGTAAGCCATCTTAGTAGGTGGGAGGTGCATAGTAGCTCTTTGTTGCATACTTTCTTACTATTCTCTGTGTGTAGGAGAGCAGGAGGCGGTTCCATAAAATATCCTCACATTCAAAATGTATTCTCGGCCGGGCACGGTGGCTCACGCTTGTAATCCCAGCACTTTGGGAGGCCGAGGCGGGCAGATCACGAGGTCGGGAAATCGAGACCACGGTAAAACCCCGTCTCTACTAAAAATACAAAAAAAAATTAGCCGGGCGTGGTGGCGGGCGCCTGTAGTCCCAGCTACTTGGAGAGGCTGAGGCAGGAGAATGGCGTGAACCCGGGAGGCGGAGCTTGCAGTGAGCCGAGATTGCGCCACTGCACTCCAGCCTGGGCGACAGAGTGAGACTCCGTCTCAAAAAAAAAAAAGTATTCTCAAATTCCAAAGTTTGATAACCTCTAATTTAGATACATTTTAAAAAATCTCTCCACATTGGCCGGGTGCGGTGGCTCATGCCTGTAATCCCAGCACTTTGGGAGGCCAAGTTGGGTGGAGCACCTGAGGTCAGGAGTTCGAGACCAGCCTGGCCAACATGGTGAAACCCTGTGTCTACTAAAAATACAAAATCAGCTGGGCATGATGGTGCGTGCCTGTAACCCCAGCTACTTGGGAGGCTGAGGCAGGAGAATCTGTTACAACCTGGGCGGTGGAGGTTGCAGTGAGCTGAGAACACGCCATTGCACTCCAGCCTGGGCGATAGAGCAAGACTCTGTCACAAAAAAAAAAAACAAAACAGCAACAACAACAAAAAACAACTCTCTACATTGCATGTTTTAGAAACATTTTATATATCCCTCATAGTAATATTGTGAAGTATTATTATCCTTATATGGGGAAACTGAGACTCTGAGAAGTTAAATAACTTACAGAAATAGATGCCATACTCAGTTTGTCCAGTTCCCAATTCTCAGGGAACTTTCCTCAACATTCTTCTAACTACCTTTCTGGACATGGACTGTTCAAGCTTGGAGGAAAGCAAGACATATGCCTTTTTGTTTGTTTGTTTTAAACCTTCATGCATCTCTTCTCCCTGACATGGCCCTACGTGTCTACCATGGTTTTATTCTTTACTCTCTGTCTATGTCAAATTCTCTTTTATTTTGATTGAGCCTTTCCTGTGGTGGAAACATTAGGGAATATGAGAAATTGAAAAACAGAGACGGAAGTAATTCTGAATCGTAATGCCATGACATAGCTGCATACCATGTACATTTATATACGTCTACACACACAAACACACGAATTCACATGTATACATATAAAGGTGTGTATGCGTGTGTGTGAGAGAGAGAAGTGTGAAAGTCTTTATCTTTTTATTTGGGACTCTCGCTGCTGGAAGTGGGCTTAAGTGGCAAGTAATATAGACCATTTCCTTGAAAAATCTTGCAGTTTGTTTCTTCTCTCCTTAGTGCTCCACAGAGAGCATAATAATGATGGTCTCGTTGGGAGGAGGGCTCCGAAGGAGGTTGCTCACTCAGGCCACACTCTCAGGGCTGCTGCATGCGGTAGGGGTAGTAGAGGGAAGTTAAAATCTGGGTTCATAAGCACAAATACCAAAAATGGATCTCTTGCTTTTTATGAACTGTAAAATAAAGTGCTCTCCAGCAGGGAAAGGCCCCCTCAGCAATGCTTGGTTGGCATTTATACCCTTTAGATAGGAGTTGGAACCGTGGAGGCCACTGAGCCAGAGCTGCTCAGACTGTGCTCAGATTGACTCAACTAAACATGCAGTGACAGAGCCTGCTATTTATTCATTTATTCATTTGATCTTGTTTTTCTTTCATTTGTTCTTCCAATGAAACCTTTATTGACTCTGCTTTGGTTCCAGATTTTGAGCTAGGAGCTGGAGATACAGAGAAGAATGAGGAACATCACTGCCCCAGGGGAGATTGCAATGGAGTGGCATGGAGGAGATAGGCAGGAAAACAGATAATTACAGTGGGGAGACCTAAGTGCTCAAGTGGCAACTGCTAGATACCTTGGGAGCACAGACAGACAATGGAGAGGGCGGGGTGGATGGCTTAGTGGGAATTCCTCCTGGATGATCAGCCCTGGAGCGCAGCGCAGGGGTCTACACGGAAAGAAAGTAACCACACTGGCAACTACTCATTAGTAACACTTAACTGAACACCTACCAGGACCCAGAGCGTGTTATAACAATAATGATGGTAAGAAAATTTTAACTGACATTTATTGAACGCTTCTTGTGTACTGGTCAGTATACTAATCATCTTACAAATAGACTTCATTTTCTTTCTTTTTTTTTTTTTGAGACAAAGTTTCTCTCTTGTTGCCCAGGCTGGAGTGCAATGGCATGATCTCGGCTTACTGCAACCTCCACCTCCCAGGTTCAAGGGATTCTCCTGCCTCAGCCTCCTGAGTAGCTGGGATTACAGGTGCCCGCCACCACGTCCAGCTAATTTTTTGTATTTTTAGTAGAGATGGGGTTGCACCATGTTGGCCAGGCTGGTCTCAAACTCCTGACCTCAGGTGATCCACCTGCCTTGGCCTCCCAAAGTGCTGGGATTATAGGCATGAGCCGCCACGCCTGGCCTGAGACTTCGTTTGTTTAGAGCAGTTATAGGTTCACAGCAAAATTGAGCAAAAAGAAGAGATCTCATATATCCCATGCCAGACACATGCATAACATCCTTCACTATCAACATCCTCCACTACAGTGGTACATTTGTTATGATCCATGTGCTGACTTTGACTCATTATTGTCATCCAAAGTCTGTAGTCTACATTAAGGTTTACTCTTGGTATATGCTATAGTTTGGATATTTGTCCCCTCCAAATCCCATGTTGAAGTTTGATCTTAATGTTAAATGTTGGACCTAGTGGGAGGTGTTTGGGTCATGAGGGTGGATCCCTCATGAATGGCTTGATGTTGTCCTCATGGTAATGAGTCAGTTCTTGCTTTATTAGTTCCCACAAGATCTGTTAGAAGGAGTCTGAAGCTGGGTGCGGTGGCTCACACCGGTAATCCCAGCGCTTTGGGAGGCTGAGGTGGGAGGATCACCTGAGGTCAAGAGTTCGAGACTGGCTTTGCCAACATGGCAAAACTCCATCTCTACTAAAAATACAAAAATTAGCTGGGCAGGGTGGTGTGGGCCTGTAATCCCAGCTACTCAGGAGGCAGAGGCAGGAGAATTGCTTAAACCCAGGAGGCAGAGGCTGCAGTGAGCCAAGATTGTGCCACTGCACTCCACAATCCAGCCTGGGTGACAGAGAGAGACTCTGTCTCAAAAAAAAAAAAAAAAGTCTGGTACCTCCCTCTTCTGTCACTCTCTTGCTCCATCTCCCACCATGTGACATGTTGGCTTCCCTTCACCTTCCGTCATGATTATAAGCTTCCTGAGGCCTCACCAGAAGCAGATGCTGGTGCCATGCTTCTTGTACAGCCTGCAGAACCATGCGCCAAATAAACTTCTTTTCTTTACAAATTACCCAGCCTCAGGTATTCCTTTATAGCAATGCAAACAGATTAACACAGTGTGGTACATTCTATGAATTCGAACAAAGGCATAATGGCATGTATCCACCATTACAGTATTATACAGAGTAGTTTCACTTAAAAAACCTCTGTGCTCTGCATAGGTATTTTTAATATATTAACTAATTTAATTATCATACCAACTTTTTGAGGTAGAGACAGTTATTACCATTTTTCAGATGGGAAAATTGACAGACAGGGGTACAAAGAGAGCAAGAAACCAGCCCAGTCAAGTATTCTGACTCTAAAGCCTTAGCGCAGCTAATTTCATTTCTATCACTCTACAAATCTTTGTCTGCTTATTTATAGTTTATGCAATTATAATCATGCTGAAATAATGTGCTCTTTTCATGTAATATATCAACAGAATTTTAAAATAAATTAAATTTCTTATTCATACATAATACTTGTACATACTTACAGGGTACCTGTGATGGTTTTTTTTTTTTTTTTTGAGGCAGGGTCTCACTCTATCGCCCAGGCTGGAGTGCAGTGGCTTGATCTCGGCTCACTGCAACCTCCACCTCCCGGGTTCAAGTGATTCTCCTGCCTCAGCCTCCCCAGTAGCTGGGATTACAGGCGCACGCCACCAGGCCAGGCTAATTTTTGTATTTTTAGTAGATATGGGGTTTCACCATGTTGGTCAGGCTGGTCTCGAACCCCTGACTTCAAGTGATCCGTCCACCTCGGCCTCCCAAAGTGCTGGGATTACAGGCGTGAGCCACCGTGCCCGGCCTGTGGTAGTTTATTAAATGCACAGAGTGCATAATTATCATGTGAGGGTATTTAGAACATCTATGACCTCAAGTATTTAGCATTTCTATGTTTTGAGAACATTTCAAGTCCTCTCTTTTAGCTAGTTTGAAATATCCAATACATGCTTTAAAAATTATAGTTACCCTATTCTGCTATGGAACATTAGAACTTACTTCTTCCTAACTATATGTTTGTACTCATTATCCAACCTCTTCATTGCCCTTCCAACCCACACACCCTTCCCAGCCTCTGGTATCTGTCATTCTACTCTTTACCTCCATGTGATCCATTTTTTAGCTCCTACATATGAGTGAGAACATGTGATACTTGTCTTTCTGTGCCTGACTCATTTCACTTAACATATTGACCTTCAGTTCCATCTATATCACTGCAAGTAACAGGATTTCATTCTTTTTTACGGCCAAATAGTATTCCATTGTGTATGTATTTACCACATTTTCTTTATCCATTTATCCATTGATGGACACTTAAATTTATTCTGTATCTTGGCTATTGTGAATAGGGCTGTGAAAAACATAGGAGTGCAAGTATCCCTTTGATACACTGATTTCCTTTCCTTTGAGTAAACATCCAGTAGTGGGATTGCTGGATCATATGGTAGTTCTAGTTTTAGTTTTCTATGAAATCTCCATATTGTTTTCCATAGTGGCTGTACTAATTTACATTCTCACCAAAAATGCATAACAATTTCCTTTTTTCTGCATCCTAGCCAGTATCTGTTATTTTTTGTCTTTTTGATAATAGCCATTCCAACTGGGGTAGGATGATAACTCATTGTGGTTTTGATTTCCATTTCCCTGATGATTAGTGACATTGAACATTTTTTCATATACTTCCTGGACATTTGTATGGCTTTATTTAAGAAATGTCTATTCAGATCCTTTGACTACTTTTTAATGTTTCTCTCTTTCTTTCTTTCTCTTTCTTTCTTTTTCTTTCTTTCTTTCTTTCTTTCTTTTTTCCTTCCTTCCTTCCTTCCTTCCTTCCTTCCTTCCTTCCTTCCTTCCTTCCTTTCTCTGTCTTTCTTTCTTTCTTTCTTTCTTTCTTTCTTTCTTTCTTTCTTTCTTTCTCTCTCTCTCTCTCTCTCTCTCTTTCTTTCTTTCTTCTTTCTTTTGTAACTGTTGAGTTGTTTGGGTTCGTTGTATATTCTGGGTATCAGTCACTTGTCAGATGAATAGTTTGCAAATATCTTCTCTTATTCAGCAGGTTGTCTCTTCCCTCTGTTAATTGTTTCCTTTGCTGAGCAGAAGCGTTTTAGTTTAATATGGTCCCATTTGTCTATTCCTGTTTTAGTTGCTTGTGCTTTTAAGGTCTTAGTCATAAAATCTTTGCCTAGACCAATGTCCTGAATTATTTCTCCAATATTTTCTTTTAGTAGTTTTGGATCTTACATATAAGTCTTTAATTCATCTTCAGTTGATTTTTGTATATGGCGAGAGATAGAGATTCCGTTTCATTCCTCTGCACGTGGATATCCAGTTTTTCCAGCACCATTTACTAAAGAGGAAGTCTTTTTCCCCATGTATCTTCGTGGTGTCTTTGTTAAAAATCAATTAGCTGGCTGGGCATGGTGGCTCACTCCTGTAATCCCAGCACTTTGGGAGGCTGAGGCGGGCAGATCACTTGAGGTCAGGGGCTCAAAAGCAGCCTGGCCAACATCAGGAAACCCCGTCTCTACCAAAAATACAAAAAATAAGGCCGGGAGCAGTGGCACACGCCTGTAATCCCAGCACCTTGGGAGGCCGAAGCAGGCGGATTATGAGGTCAGAAGATCGAGACCATCCTGGCTAACACGGTGAAACCCCATCTCTACTAAAAAATACAAAAAAAATTAGCCGGGTGTGGTGGTGGGCGCCTGTAGTCCCAGCTACTCGCGAGGCTGAGGCAGGAGAATGGCGTGAACCCAGGAGGCGGAGCTTGCAGTGAGCCACTGCACTCCAGCCTGGGTGACAGAGCGAGACTCAGTCTCAAAACAAAAACAAAAACAAAAACAAAAAAACAAAAAACTAGCCAGGTATAGTCCCAGCTACTCGGGAGACTGAGATAGGAGAATCGCTTAAAACCAAGAGGCAGAAGTTGCAGTGAGCTGAGATCGCGCTACTGGACTCCAGCCTGGGCGACACAGCGAGACTCCATCTCAAAAGAAAATAAAACAAAACAACAACAACAACAAAAAACGACAACAAAACACCAAACAATTAGCTGTAAACGTGAAGTGAATTTATTTCTCGGTTCTCTATTCTGTGCCATAGATCTATGTGTCTATTTTCACAATGCTGTTTTTATTATAATAGCCTTCTAGCATATTTTGAAATCAGATAATATGATGCCTCCGTCTTTATTCTTTTTGCTTAGGATAGCTTTGGCTATTCAGGCTTATTTTTGGTTCCATACAAATTTTAGGATTTTTTTTTCTATTTTGCAACAGCATCTTTTCTGTTTCTACATGGAGTACTTAATACATTTAACTTTTTCAAAATTATTAAAGAATAAACATGTTAGAAAATATGTAAAACAAAAAAAGAAATACAATTTAAAATACCCTATAATCTTGGCTTCTATACACTACTTAAAGCATTAATACGTTTAATACTGTTTTTAGTGTTTTTTCCTTTGCTCACATTAAAAAAAGTTTTTTTGGCTATTGGACATTATATTGTTGTTTTACAGGAAAGAGTGTGGAATCTGTTATTTGGTTCCCTTGCTTTGCTCAGTTCTGAACACATTGTAGAGCCTGAGTGAGCCTTGAAAGTCCCCATTCACCTTGCTCTTTTGTTTTTTGATTGGACTGGAAGCTCCATGAGACAATGGCCTTACTGGTTTTGCTCACTACTTTTTCCCCAGGAGGAAACATTGCCTGACACATACACAGTAGGTGCTCAATAAATATCTAGTCTCTCAGCTTTCTTTCTTGTCCCAGATTTATGTACAGAAATAAGATTGTTGTCTGTAAAATTTAAATCAAATTGTGTGCTGTCCTTGTAGGCCTTGGTTGAGATTTAACTTTATTTTTAATTTTAACTTTATTTTTACCTTGAGAAAAGTTGGTGAGGGAGGAATTCAGACACACATGTGGTACAGGAGGGGCATTTCCTCAGTTGTTGCAAGAGGAAAATATGGGGGCACATGTAGTTCTGTTTTTAGGTTTGTAATAGAAAGAGAAGTCATTTTTGTTTGATGACTTCTATTTTGTCAATGAGTTAAGTAACAAGGTTACAGCTGAGGGGGGTAGGATGTAGGAATAGGCATGAAATAGTTCTCTTGAAAAGTAGGAAGGAGATATTTCTAAAGTGATACAGTAGGGTTTCTGGGCAATGTTTGAGGGGTCATTAGAGGTCTTAGATCAGGAATTTTAAAGAAAACTTGTTGCCCAGAATAGGGGGGATTCTCTGTCCTAAGATACTTTTAGTTACTTTTCTGTCTATTGCTCTCAAAGGAACTTTTTGTTTCAAACCTAAGGCCTGGTGTCCTTGAAGCTACTTCAGGTGATCCAAAAATCCCCTGAACTTACATGCAAAAAATTATGCATATGTGTATTTTCCAGAGAATGGGTCCTTAGCTCTCATTAGATTATCAAAGAAGTGTCTGACCCCCAAAAGATTAAGAACCACTGTTGAAATGCTTGCCCTCCTAATTAGTACAGCCCTTTAGGACTGCACCACAGTCGTTCTCCTTTCTAGCCAGTATTCTCACTGGCTCATGAATTACCTAATATGGAGGCATGTTAGGTAACTCAGCAACTAAACCCCTAGTATGAACTTCAGGTAACCCTACCTAATGTGGTCTTTTCGCACCACCAACTCTGCCTCTCTTACCCCCAGCCATTCACCACAATGACTATAGAGAGAGGAGACAGGGTCATTGCTTAACAATGCAACGAATACTGTCACTACAAGTATGGCTATTCCTGCCTTTATTTAATACCCCTCTTATTAGTACACATTGATGTTGTTTTTCATCTTTGGATATGCTAGTTCAAAGAGAGTGTGCATATAAAGAAATTTCTGGCCGGGCACGGTGGCTCATGCCTGTAATCCCAGCACTTTGGGAGGCTGAGGCGGGCAGATCACGAGGTCGGGAGACCGAGACCATCCTGGCTAACACCATGAAACCCCGTCTGTATTAAAAATACAAAAAATTAGCCGGGCGTGGTGGCGGGTGCCTGTAGTCCCTGCTACTCGGGAGGCTGAGACAGGAGAATGGCATGAACCCAGGAGGCGGAGCTTGCAGTGAGCCGAGATCGCGCCACTGCACTCCAGCTTGGGCGACAGAGCAAGACTCTGTCTCAATAAAAATAAATAAATAAAATAAAATAAAATAAAATTTAAGAAGAAATTTCCAAAGAGTTGTCAGCAATCTATACTCCCGTCAGTGGCATGTGAACTTGCTTGTTTCTTCACACTGGGAATTATTGTGCCTTTTATTGCTGTTACCAATCTGATAGTTGAAAATAGTACGTTGTTATCTTAAGTTGGCACTTGTTTTAAGTTTGTCACCACAGGGATTTTTAACCTGGAGTTCTTAGATGGGCTGGGAACTCCCGGAAATTGCATGCAAATTGTTGTTTGTGTTTCTGTGCATTCTTTAGGGGTGAAAGAAAGGGTGAGAAGGGTTGAGAAGGGTTCTGTAGCCTTCCTCAGATTTTCCAAGGGAGTCTAAGCCTCCAAAATATTACAAAATAAAACTGGAAAGGTTATATAGCAAATTACTAATGAGAAGTAGGTAAGCAATGAATAACTAACTTGGGAAAGTTATAAAATTGCAGCAATCACGTAAGATGCCCATGGTCCCCAACTATAATTCCTTTTTTTTTTTTTTTAATTGATGTTGACCAGGTTGGCCTCGAATATGTAGCCTCGCCTCCCCGAGTGCCAGGGCAACCGTTCTGAGCCATGGCGGCTCCCCCAACTATAATTCTTGATACCCTTCTTTATGTTAAAAAAATTCAATGATACTTATTAAAGCACGATAAGGAAGACTTTATTTAGGACCATGGCAACAGGTACACTGCAATAGAGCCTTGAGATGGAAGAGAGAGAGAATGGGCTCAACTCCAAATAGAGCATGAGCAAGTGGGAATAGCCAAGCAGCAGGGTGGAGGTGGTCACAGGACGGAAAATTGCTAAGAAGCCACAGCAGGGGCAGGGGTATTCTGGCTAAACCAACCCAACAGGATTCTTGCTGAAAGCAGGTCAGGGTGATAAGACATCCTTTGGGGAATGAGGGAGGATTGAGGACCCTGATCAGATAATTACTGAGGATAATCAGATATCAAGGATGGGGATTCTTGCTAAAGTGACTTAGCTAGTTTTCTAAAGCTAGATTTTACAAGGAAATGCACAGATGGGCCTAGTAGAGGATTCCTGACCAAAGTTTCACTAAGCAAATAATCTTTGTTACTTTTTTTTTTTTTTTTTGAGACAGAGTCTCGCACTGTTGCCTGGGCTGAAGTGCAATGGCATGGTCTCGGCTCACTGCAACCTCCGCCTCTTGGGTTCACGTGATTCCCCTGCCTCAGCCTCCCGAGTAGCTGGGATTACAGGCACACACCACCACACTCGGCTAATTTTTTGTGTTTTTAGTAGAGACAGTGTTTTACTGTGTTGGCCAGGCTGGTCTCGAACTCCTGACCTTGTGATCCGCCCACCTCGGCCTCCCAAAGTGCTTGGATTACAGGTGTCAGCCACTGCACCCTGCCTCTTTGTCACTTTTGACACGTGAAATTCTCAGCTTCTCCTAGTTTCCTTCCTCTGGGATGCTCCTGCTCTCTGGCACACAGTCTGGAAAAATCTTTCCTTTTTTTTTTTCTAAGACATAGTCTTGCTCTGTCACCCAGGCTGGAATGTAGTAGTGCGATCTGGGCTCACTGCAACTTCTGTCTCCCGGGTTCAATTGATATTCCTTCCCCCACCACCACGCCGGGCTAATTTTTTGTATTTTTAGTAGAGACGGGGGTTTCACCATGTTGGTCAGGCTGGTCTTGAATTCCTGACCTCAGGTGATCCACCTGCCTCTGTCTCCCAAAGTGCTGGGATTACAGGCATGAGCCACTGTGCCCGGCCGGAAAAATCTTTTTTTGTGGGAAAATCATGAATGAGCTCTGTGGACCAGTCCACTGTTCCCTCATCTAAGTGGTTGAGTTAATCCTGATTCCCTTCTCAAAGCTCTCCTCTTGTTCTTAGGGAAAGGCCATTCTAGCAGTTTACTTCCACAGGGTTCCCAAGGAGGTACCTTTGTGGGAAGCAGGATGTGCAAATCTGTTTTTCTGAGGGGGTCTTGGCACCTTTTAAGATGCTGCCAGCCAAAAAGCTTTGAATTTTTTCTTTAAATTTCATGTAATTATTGCATTGTATTCCCTAGAATATTTTTGCATGTCTTAAAGTTAAAAAAAATTCTTACCAAAATATTGGTTTAAAATGGACATTTGGGGAAGGGAAGTTGTCTTATATTTGTCAGTGAATCCAAAGATCCCTCAGTTGGGTTCAAATGTGCCTGATTTTCTCTGTGTTTACTTTAAAAGTGTTAGGTACATATAAACTTAAAATAAAGCATGTTTGCAGGGCTGACTTTTCAGTTTCTTTCGTTTTGTAGGATTTTCTTTCTCAGAAAATTCTACTTTGGATCAAAAGAAGCTACGAATTCTATTTTCCAAAGATCTTCCATTTTGCAGAACACAGTTTTAACCATCCGAAATATCGTTAGTTGAAATTATTTTTTTCAATGTCTCAATTCAACTACCAAATGCCATTCTGTGTTCAGAAATGGTGTCTCTTCTGCCATCTTGGAGGAAGTGCATGGTTTGCCTTCTGTTCACTATTACGCTTCTAATTTTGTCTCTATCCATGAGGTAGGTGATACAACCCTGAAGACACAATGCCTATATGGGGTAAGGAAATTAAAGTAGAGGATTTGTCCCAGGACATCGGTGATAAAATGGGACAAGAAAGTTAATCATCTGATACCCATTATCTTTTTGTGAGGGAATGTTGTGTAGCATTGAGAATTCCTATGTGATGATAGGCCTTGGTTCTACCACTTACTAACTGGGAGGCTTGTTGCGAGGTACATCACTTTCGTATACCTCAGTTTTCTCATCTATAAAATGGAGATAGTAATATTTACTTTGCAGGATGGTGGTAAGGACTAAAGGAGATAATATCTGTAAAGTGTCTGGTATATAGTAGGTAAAGTGTAAAGATTAATTAACCTATCCCTCCATGCTTCTTGGAAAAGTTCTTTGTGAAGACAAATAAGTCTTATGAAGATTCTATTGTGAACTTTATTTTGGCAATCCAATCATAGAATCTAAGATTCTCTGGAACTGGAAGAGCACTTAGAGATTGACTAGTTTAATTAACTTGTGTTACAGAGGCAGAAACAGGCTGAGAGAGGGTGATGACATGCTCAAGGTCACAAGGTGATGTAGAATCCCCGGTAAAGACACTCATACTTAAGAGGGGAATATGTATTTTCAGGAACCTTTGTTTCAAAAGATGTATTAAAAAGAAGTCTTTCAAAGTAAAAATGCATTGTGCCCTAAAATAAGAATCCCCATGTCTAAAGCTCATCTGATAATGGATATAAATCAGTTATATTTAAAATGGTACCATTGTAAAGTGAAACAGGTGGGTTTCTTTAAAATTAAAAGGTCATATGCATTTTAAAAATACAATGATGTGTAGATAATGAACACGTTAGCACATAGCCATTAAAATGCAAATCACCTTGCTAATCTCCCTCACAATTGAAAAAATAAATAGACTATCAAAATATTTAGGGGAATACCAGATGAAATTTTACTTAAATTTTTTCTTCCAGACTTTTTATTCTTCACCCAAGATTACTTTGGTCTATCTAACCATAAGAAGAAAAATAAGCTTAATACATAGATAAATGCTTGTCTTCCTAACACTACAAAAGAAACATTTGTTCTCCCAGATAACTCTTAAGTAAACTGCTGTCAAAACAATTAGTGTTATTTTTCTATTATCTTCCTATTTGAGAGTAAATAACCATTTCATGAATATGTTAATTATCTAGTAGGTGGAAAAGATAAGAAGGGCTCTATATCTCCAGAAGCAACGATAAATCATCAATTGTATACAAAAACACAAGAAAGGGTTATAAGCGGGATAGTCATATGTCTACATTTCACCTAGCCAAAGTAAAATCAGTTCAGTTTTGATAGTTGAAAGAGAACCAGGAAAGAAGTGACAATATTTTGATAGAATGAACCACGAATAAGCCTTCATTTGTGCACTGTGGCTGCAATGAGACTGTTTTCTATCTCACCAAGTATTCAATAGTTTTATTGCTAAGAAAGCTATTTGATTTTCACATAATTTAGAACACACGTTTTGGGATTGTGTAATTGTCATTGTAAAGAATTGGAGAAGTGAAGATAAACCCTTGGGTATGTTCCTCTCACTTAGAAAAGCCTAGTTGATGTTACAAGTACTGAACAGAGATTTTTCTCTTATAAAATCACTTTTTAAAATATATGATTGTGCTTACTTTAAGCTTCATCTACCTTTAGTAATCACGCCCAACTTTTGGCAGCTTTGAATGTGTCTTTTGAAATCTCCGGCACAGAATTCTTCACCATCCGCAGTGGTTAAATGTTTTGCTGAAAGGGAACACATTTTGAAGGGGGAGAGGGGGTGGGGGTGGGGAGAAAACGCAGAAAAGTGCATTCTCTTCCTATTTTGAAGGGGCAAGATGTATTTTTCCATATTAAATATTTTGAAAAAGTTGAATGCAGCATTGTGCCAGATAATTAAAATGTAAATTTCAGTATCTATGCTTGCTTTGTGATTTTTTTTAATACATTTAAGTTAGTTGTCTTTTAAAACATGTGGTCAGCTGTTGTATTCACATATGGTCAAATGATCAAAGTCTGAACTCCTCTCTAATTGTCCCCCCGCTGCTCGTCTGCTCTGTCCGTGATCAAGGCCTCAGCAGGTGATGAGAAAGGCATGAGAACAAGCTGGAAGGAGAATGAGGCACCGAGAGGCCCAAGCTGAAAGAAATAAAGACTTCCAGTACATCACCCTGACAGTAAAGAGCGAAGGAAAAGTGACGTCTGGTTAGTAGTGCTTATATATTTTTTTGTTCGCCAATCTGCATACATTTTTTCCCTAGCTAAATGCAAATGGAGCCGAGCCTGCTGGCAGAGATGGAGCCCCACACATCAGCGCCACCGACGAAGTGTTGCATTTGTTTACTTGCCTTGGGAAGAAGCTGCTAAGTCCCACAGTTTATAGTATTTCACATGTTTGTGGAAATCATTGCAATTCTTTTCGCTTCTGCTTGTCATTGTTTGCCTAGAGTTCACTTTGCCAGATGGCGCTTTATTGTCACTAGTGGTTACACCTCGCTATTGGATCAGTTCAAGACCAAATGGTGTGAAGAGCTTTCATACTTAGAGGATTTAGTCAAACATTCATTCTCTGCTATTCAGGCTGCTTGAGCACTAATTCATAAATGAGCCGGCTGACCTAGGAATGAAGGGAAGAGAAAATGGCCCAGGTCTTTTTTCACCGTAAATTATTAATTTGCCTTCTATTTACAGTCCAAATTGGGATGAATCATAATTAAGCAGGAGTATCTTGCAAAAACATAAATAAGATGCTAGGGGAGGGGCTGGGACAGAAAACAAGACATTGCATTATGTGAATACTGCCAGAGCTTAAGGGTGGGGGAGTTGCTAGTCTGCACGAAAATACAACCCATTATTTTCCCACAAGTCCTATTTCCTGATGGTCTCTGGTCCCTTATCAATAAGCCAGTTCTATCAGCAAATGCCACAAATGATCACATCAAACATTTTTTTGAATGTGTATTTTTTAGTGAAAGTTGTCAGATGTGAAATGTTTTCAAATATGAACACATCTTCAAAGCTGAGAAGGAACTTCTAAAATCCAAGCTACTCCATTTATCTTTTGTAATTATTAGTGGAGGTTTGGGAAGTCTGTCTGAACAAATTCCGGGTGAGTTCACTTTTCGGCTTTAGAAACTGGGTAATTTGGGGGCCTGAGATAAGCAGCTTCATAGTGTGTGTGTGTGTGTGTGTGTGTTTAAAATTGATATGGTATTTGCCTTTTTTGAACCAAACCTATTGATGCATCTCTAGGCTCCTGCCTCAAGCTCTGGAACTTGTCTTCTTTATCAAATTTTTTAAAGCGACTGAAAAGATGGTGCAGTGAAACTAAAACAGGGGGAGCAAGGAAAGGGTTAAGCAAACAATGACTCAATTGCTCTGCCTAATTTCGTTTCTTATTAAATTTGAAGCCCTGTAGTTGTCGTCCTAGTTTTCTTTTTCCTTGGGATGGGAGTATAGCTTTACCTAACTATTCAAAGTCATGTTGAAAGGACAAAGAAAAGCGCCGAGGTGAAGAGGGAGGTTCTTTGGCAGAAGGCAGGTGCTAAGGGATTTGGAGGTTATTATTGAAAAAATCCTTGAAGCCCTTGGTGCAATGCCTTGCTGTAGTAAGAAAGGCAAACAGGATAATAGATTGTATCAACAGAGGGAGCGAACCCAAATCAAAAGACGTGATCTTGTTACTGTACGGACTGAAATTGTCCCTCTACAAAGAGCTGGTTGGCGCTAATCAAACACTGCACTGCCAGCCTAATCACCTTGTCCTCAGAAGCCTATTGTCCTGAGTAAGGCCCAGTTCACAGAACAGCCGGGATGATACCCATTTTTCCATTGAAGGAAAGGGAAAAAGAGGTGTAGGTTTTCTCCTTCATACATTTTTTTGCATTGAGGTACAATGCAAAATTATGTAATAATAGTATCCCTGGGTCCTGACCTAAACCCGGGGAAGCCACAGCAGAGGGGATTGCAGCTCTGCTTGGGAAGTAAGCACAGCTGGGAGGAACAAAGCACCAACTGGGGGTCCTCTGGTTTTTCCACACAACATTTCTGGACTTCAGCTCTTTGCTATGCTAAGTGGGCTGCCAAGTAATTGGACCTACCCTTATGGAGGGGAGGAGACAGAAAGCTGGAAGGGCATAGTGAGAAAACAGGAACTGCTAAGCTGGGGATTTGGGTGGGGGTGGAGGTGGGAGTGAGGGTGGGGGCGGAGGGCTGAGGACTTTGCTTTCAAGCAGCTCCTTGAAACCAAACAATGAAGTAGGGAGAGTTAGTTTTAATATTAAACCAGACATCTCGGCATTTTCCCTTTGCAAGTAGGATAAAACGGGGTAAATAGCGTCTGGAGTTAGGAGGACACTTTTGTGCACTTTGTTAAGTCACTTCTTAGGGCTTCCGGTTTCCTCATCTGAAAAGTTGAGAAGGTAGTGGGGAGGGTGTTCCACTTCAAATCGAAATTCTCTTCTAGCCTTAACATTTTGTGGGCTTGCATCTTCGTGATGTCTTGAGTTTATCTTTCAGGAAGAGTCAGCGTACCGGGGGCTAACAGATCCAGCTGTACTGGGGCTCTGAATGACTCAGGTCAGTTCAGGTACAGAATTAGATGAAAATATTGGGCTTGCACTGTGCAGAAGGACCTCCTTTCGACAAGCCAACCTATGAGAAATGGCTGGCTAACAAGTACTTGCTTGCTTAGCCATCAGTTTAAGAAGGGTGGAATAGCTGGAGGTTTAGCTCTTTTGGAGGTTTACAGCTCTTTTTAGAGGCTGTCCCTTGCTATTCCTCTCTCCTTGCAAGGGTCAGAAATTCCTGTCTTTTGGGTTCATATGGCTGAGGCCAATCAAATGCTTTCATCAGCTTGCCATTGGATGTTGAGTGATATATTGCCACCAGTTAAAATTTGACCTACTCAATGACCCTCTTGCAAACATTAATTGTGCAGAACATCCTTCTCCTCCAACAAGAGTATCTTCTTGAAAAGGCCACTCATTTACTTAAGGCCAGAGTTAGCCCAACTCATCCAAATTTGTTACAAAGCTTATCTTGTACTACTTCGTCCAAGGATTCCTGGAGAAAAGAATCACATAGGCCTAACATAAAGGTTAGAAAGAGATTATTTTCCTCAGCGACTTTGCAAACGATTACTAAAAAGGACTTTCTGAACTTCTATGAGATACTTATTTACCATAACAAAAAACACAGCCCTAATCATCAGAGAATAGAAAGATGTATAACTAAGGCTTTACTTTAGCTCTGATGGATTTTGTACAAAACCTTTGAATTGCCATGGGAAAGGAACAGCAAATTTTAATGTGCAGAGAAATATTAAAACAGCATAAGCAATGATGGCCGTATGGTTTTCAAACTGGTTGATGGATAAAGATAGGCTCTTTTTATTTCTGCAGAAACCAAACCACATTAAACAAGTATTTCTTATCATGGAGCCAATTGTAGGCAATATTACAGATTTTCCTTAAAGTTTCTAGTTAATCTTGTTGTGTGCCTTTGGAGGTATTAGGAAGGCATTGTCCTGAGATGAGTGAATATCTAAAAGGAGACTTTTTCTTTTTAATCAAAGTACAGAAGCTGCAAAACAAGGGAAAATGAAGAATTGTCTTTAAATTTAACTAAGCTAAACCATCTAGCTACAGAGATATTCTTTCTATTTTATTTGATCCATTTCATCCACCATTTTAGTAATATTTTGTTTTTTAGGAAAATGGTGTTAAATCGATCTGGAAATCTTGAGACTGTGTCTGTCGCACCCATGCTGTGTTTGCGTGCATATTCCAGCACAACCAAGGCAGACATTTTTGTCGTTGTTGTTTTAGCTTTTCTTTCCTGGACTTGTAAAAAAGTTTCTTTGTTGGGCTTGTTTTTTCTTTCAAGTTTATGGGGAGTAATGAACACTGAACTCAAAGTCAGATGCATTTTGGTTTGAATCTCAGCTTCATGCTTTGTAGCGGTGTGACCTTGGGCAAATCACTTAGCCTCTCAGAACTTCATGTATCTAATAAAAGGGTCACCTGCTTTTAGAATTTGTGAAATAAAAAGTTCACAAGCTCATCTCAGTAATTCTATCAACAATCAGATACAAAATATCTTGGGGAAACTCAAGACATATCTCTCCTAGGGCCAGGGCACAAGACTTCCTTCCCTGCTCCATCTTTGCCTTTCCAAGTTGGGAAAAGGCCTGGAAATAACTGTAGAAGTTTTATCGAGGATGAAGATTTACTATCCTCATTTCAGGAGGAAACTGAGGCCCAGGAAAGTTGTGGATTTTTTTCAATGTCTCATAGCTGTTAAGTGACCAAGCAAAGATTATATAACCCAGATCGTCTAACTCCTCATCCAGCCTTTTCACCGTGGTGTCTGTTTCAAAACAACCTAGGCCTTCTCATAGAGAGCTTTTGGTGAGAAATTAGCTTTATCTTGAAATGCACCTGCTAAAGAGAATTCTTCAAATCCTCTCCTAAAGGACACTTAGTGATTAATATAAAATCTCCACCAAGGCGACTTTTACACACTAATCCAAGTCAGAGAGATACAGATCCAAGGTTCTCATGGCAACGTTTAGCCCCCTCTTTGAGTAAGTGCATTACTGCAAGGCCCTTCATCAACCAATCCCCTAATGCAGGGGAACCTTGAATACAAGACCCTGGAAACCCTAACCCTAACCTTCTCTTACTCTGAAAGAAAGGCAAACACTTTTTCCCCTTCTATTCTCTTTTTTCCTTTATGGAAAAGAAAGGAAAGGACTTTCCTTCTTCAAGTTTCCTTTATGGACCATCCCCTGCCTTTGCCCCAACCCCACCTGGGCCTTAATTTCTGTGACAATTTTCTTCTTTTCCAGCAGGGATTACTTTTCAGTGTTTTTTTTCAATGTGGGAAAAATAGATTAGGACTAAGGGGAGAGCTTCAGTCCCTTCTTTTGCATTTGGGTGATGGTGGACACAGTAACCCCATAGCTGGGTTCCTCTTTCCACGTCCCAGGTTCATCTCCAGTTTTGTAGGGAGGCTTACATTTAGACCAATAGTATGGACTGCGATCATGAGAAAAGAATCCCAGTTTCTTTACTTAGATGTGGGTTTGGGTCTTGTTTGGCCTCAGGCATGGATGGAAAGACTGGGAAGGGATGCCACATTTCTAGCAGGACTCAAATTGTCTCCTGGCAAAAGTGTCCTCAAAAGGTAAACTTACTTCATGATAAATATAAGCTGCTTTAGCTCACAGGTATTCTAAGTGTGAATCCCATTTTCACCCGACCCTCTCTCCTTATCTTCCAGTCTAACAACTTTGGGAAAAAAAAGATAGTGACTCACAGTAGCCGTTTCTAATTTGGTGCATTGGTTACTTGGGTGTGAAATACTAGGCTGTGTCTCTATGCCTCTGCAAAGAAATCAGGAGTAACCAAAAGCCCTTTTTAGAAAACTCTGGAGAACTGTTTTCTGTCAACATAAACCTACTCTCATAGTATGGAGAAATGAGATTATTTATTGCTGTCCACAATTGTTGACTCTCTTTTCCAATAGTAACAAAGTCAAATTTAAGGAATCGTTTTTTTTTTTCTTGGTCACAATACTATCTTTTTCAGATTCACATAATAGCCCAGTTATTTGCTTTCTTTTTTCTTTTTTTTTCTTTCTTTTTTTTTTTTTTTTGACACTATCTTGCTTTGTCGCCCAGGCTGGAGTGCAGTGGCGTGGTCTTGGCTCACTACAACCTCCGTCTTCTGGGTTCAAGTGATTCCCCTTTTTCTTTTACTTTTTTTTTTTTTTTTTTAGACACTGTCTTGCTTTGTCGCCCAGGCTGGAGTGCAGTAGTGTGGTCTCGGCTCACTACAACCTCCGTCTTCTGGGTTCAAGCGATTCTCCCGCCTCAGCCTCCCCAGTAGCTGGGACTACAGGCAAGCACCACCACGCCCAGCTAATATTTTGTATTTTTAGTAGAGACAGGGTTTCACCATGTTGGCCAGGCTGGTCTTGAACTCTTGACCTCGGGTGATCTGCCCGCCTTGGCCTCCCAAAGTGCTGAGATTACAGACGAGAGCCACTGTGCCTGGCCTTAGCCCAGTTATTTTCAAACTGCTCTTTATCAGTGGGATCTTTTTATTTTGTATTTTATTTTTATTTTAAAAATTGTGGTGAAATACACATAACATAAAACTTTCCATCTTAACCATTTTTAAGTATATAGTTCTGTGGTATTAAGTGCATTCACATTGTTGTGCAATCATCACCACCATCCATCTCCAGAGCTCTTCATCTTGCAAAACTGAAACTCAGTCCCCATTCCCCAGACCCTGGTAACGACTATTCTACTTTCTGTCTCAATGAATTTGCCTATTCTAGATATTTCATATAAATAGAAAAATATAATATTTGTCCTTTGTGTCTGGCTTATTTCACTTATCACAATGTCTTCAAGGCTTATCCATGTTATAGCATGCATCAGAGTTTCATTCCTTTTATAGCTTAATGATATTCCATTGTATATAGATACCACATTTTGTTTATTCATTCATCTGTTGATGGACACTTGGGCTGCTTCCATCTCTTGGCTACTGCAAATAATGCTGTTAGGAATATGAGTGTAGGGGCTTTCAAATTCTTTTGCCATGAAATTTTGCAGATACCTACAGAGAAGCCTGACAAAAAGTGATAAATAGATTCCCATTGTTTGGCGGAAAGTTTTTCACTGTCAGGGCAGTATGAAAGGCACTGGTCCCTTCAACCCTCTGTTTTCCCAGGTGAGGAAAGTTCCATCCATAAAAGAAAAAGACATGCAGTACTAGGAAGTTAAAGGTAGAGACTCCATAAGAACCAAGGCTTCTGACCTCAGTCTGCTGCTATTTCCACTCTACTTGGTATTACCAGTTCAGGAAACTGTAGCATTCTTTCTTAATATCTGCATTGGGAATATAGAAAGCCTTAGTGTAATTCTGGGAAAGTACTTTGATAGAGAACATGATTTGTTTTAGGACTTTCACACTGAGGTAGTTGTGAAGCTTGTTTTTTTTTTTTTTTCGTATCATTTCATTTTGCTCCAGTAGTCCTCTAGTAACACTATGTGGTTTCCAGAGCGGGACTGCTGACACCACTAACCAGCTACATCATGATACTCTAGCTTAGGAATGTGATATTTAATTATGAGATAATAGTTTTAGAGCCCTTTGAGCTGCTCAGAACAAAGGCATTGGATACATTCAAAGTGTTATTGTATGGCGTTATCTAAAGATAGACAGTTTACTAAATATTTCCAATTCAATATTAATCTTCAGATGTCTGCAAACATTCATTTGCATTTACAGGATAATGCTTTAAAATAAACCTGGGAAAACAATTGGATATCATAGGATGTGCTTGGCCTTACTGAGTATTTCAAGATAACTGAAAATAGTTGAAAATGTTGGTACCATGGCAACAAAATGAAACAAAAATTTTTGAAACTTTTCTTTCCTAGGAAAGATCCTTTATTGAGTTTCATCTTTTTTCATCTTTAATTGACGTGAGTTGCTTTTGACAGTGTTAATTTTGATTAGTTCATCTCATCTAGAATCGGCACATTTAAGATCTGACTGGTCATTCATCAATTATCAAAAAGAAGGAAAATGCTAAGCATTCTTCATTATAGCATAATGAATTTCTGGATCTTCCTCATTTTTAAGAAGAGTCAGATTTTTTAGGTCATCTTCACTTCTTGAAATTCCATACCTTTAGTCTAAACGCAATCAAAGTGACAGGGAAAGCAACGAATAAAAGGGAAAAGCAGATCATCTCTCAAGGTGGAAAAGTTCTCTTCCCCTGCTACTCATCAAGCAGTGTCCTTGGGGTTGGAAGTAACTACAAAGAAGAGGGAGCTCATGTCTGAGGCTGAAAAGGCAGGAAAGAAACGTACATTTACTAAGTTGCTATTAGGTGTCAGGCACTGGGCTTGGCCCATTCCTGAATATTATCTCATTTCATCCTCATGACAATGCTCAGAAGTGGATCATCTTTCTCTTTTTCGTTAATACTTGAGGTAACTGGGGTTCTGATTATGTAAATTGGAACACAGGTTTTTTGTTTTTTTTTTTTTTTTTTTTTTTTTTTTTTTTAGACGGAGTCTCGCTCTGTCACCCAGGCTGGAGTGCAGTGGCGCAATCTCGGCTCACTGCAAGCTCCGCCTCCCGGGTTCACGCCATTCTCCTGCCCCAGCCTCTCTGTGTAGCTGGGACTACAGGCGCCCGCCACCACGCCCGGCTAATTTTTTGTATTTTTAGTAGAGACGGGGTTTCACCGTGGTCTCGATCTCCTGACCTCGTGATCCGCCTGCCTTGGCCTCCCAAAGTGCTGGGATTGCAAGCATGAGCCACCGCGCCTGGCCGTTTTTTTTTTTTTTTTTTGACAGAGTTTCACTCTTGTTGCCCAGGCTGGAGTGCAAGGGCATGATCTCAGCTCACCACAACCTCCGCCTCCCAGGTTCAAGTGATTCTCCTGCCCCGGCCTCCCAAGTAGCTGGGATTACAGGCATGCCCCACCATGCCCAGCTAATTTTTTTTTTTTTTTTTTTTTTTTAGTAGAGACAGGGTTTCTCCATGTTGGTCAGTCTGGTCTCAAACTCCCAACCTCAGGTGATCCGCCGGCCTCGGCCTCCCAAAGTGCTGGGATTACAGGTGTGAACCACCACGCCTGGCCACATCTACATATTTTAATCCCCAAATGCAAATTTCCAGGCTTGGCAGGGGAGTAAGGAGACGACTTCAGCAGCAGGAAGAAAGCAGGCAATAGGAGATAAGAAAGTAAGAGGATAGAACTTAGTGTTTCAGGCTCAAATTTAAAGCCTCACCTCACCATTTCTTGCTGTGCACACTTGGGGAAAAAACTCAGTCTCCTTTAGGTTCAGTTTTCCCACCTAAAAAACAGGAAAAAATGCTCCTCACCTCACAGAGTGGTTGTGAGCTTTGCTGATAGTGCCAGAAATGTATTCAAGCATAGAGCTTTGCACTCAGAAAACATTTTCCGTGGTTGCTTTTATGTCTAGGGGACTCCATGTTCTAACATATTACTGGATGTTTCCAGCCAGAAGTGTGTATTATTGATTGGGAAGGCAGCTGACAAGATTAGGCCATGCAAGTCAGAACACACAATATGGCGCGAGGGCATTTACACTCAGGGCTCTCAAACTCTGCCCCTGAGGATCCCTAAAGTTCCCAGAACTGGACTGAAATGTCAGCCAATCTCTTTTTTTTTTTTTGAAACGGAGTCTCGCTCTGTCGCCCAGGCTCTGGAGTGCGGTGGCGCAATCTGGGCTCACTGCAAGCTCCGCCTCCCAGGTTCACGCCATTCTCCTGCCTCAGCCTCCCGAGTAGCTGGGACTACAGGTGCCCGCCACCACACCTGGCTAATTTTTTTGTATTTTTAGTAGAGACAGGGTTTCACTGTGTTAGCCAGGATAGTCTCGATCTCCTGACCTCGTGATCCACCTGCCTCAGCCTCCCAAAGTGCTGGGATTACAGGCGTGAGCCACTGTGCCCGGCCTAAATGTCAGCCACTCTCTAAGAATAAAGGAAGGCTTTCCCAGTTTGCAGATTAATTTGATACATCTTTTCAACTATAATTTTTTTCTCCCATAAATATTTATTAAACAATTTGGTGCCTACTCCTAGAACTTCATTCATTCAATAGCTTCTGAGTGACTTCTGTGTACCAGGTACTGTTCTTGGCACTGGAGAAACAGCAGTGGAAAAAAACAAAAAACAAAAAATCCCTGGCCTCACAGAGCTTACATTCTAATTGGGGAAAGAGACAACAAATACGACAAATAGGTAAAATGTACGGTATGTCAGTGATAAAGGCTAAGGAGAAAAAAATGAGCAAAGGAACAAAGAGGATAGGAAGTATGAATGGCGTTTGGAATATTTATTTGGTGTGGAAGCCACGGAAAACCCTATTGAGAAAGTGACATTTATTTGACCTGAAAGAAGTGATAATTCCAGATAGAGAAAGCAGCAAGTGCAAAGGCCCTGAGGAGGAATGTTAGTAATATTCTAGGAGTTAAAAGGAGGCCAGAGTGGCTGATAGGGTAAATGAATGAGAGAGGGATAATGGAGTGGAATGGGGGGCAGGAACAGCGAAAGCACCAGGTAAGGCCTTGTACAGCTTATGGACTGTAGTTGAAAAACTAAGCAAGACACAAGCAATTCAGTATAACAGAAAACTTAAAAATATTAACATATAATTTCTTAGAAATGTTCCAGATACTGATATTATTTGTTCCGACAAAGAGGCATGTACATAAATAAAAAAGCCAAATGTGTTTGGTGATAAAAATAGATATCACTAATTTTTTTTTTTTTTTTTGGTTTGTTTGTTTTTGAGACGGAGTCTCACTCTGGCTCATCCTGGAGTGCAGTGGTGCGATCTCGGCTCATGGCAACCTCTGCCTCCCAGGTTCAAGCGATTCTCCTGCCTCAGTCTCCCGAATATCTAGGATTACAGGCGCCTGCCACCACACCTGGCTAATTTTTGTGTTTTTAGTAGAGATGGGGTTTCATCATGTTGGCCAGGCTGGTCTCCAACTCCTGACCTCAGGTGATCTGCCTGCCTCAGCCTCCCAAATTGCTAGGATTACAGGAGTGAGTCACCACGCCTAGCCAGATATCGCTATTTTATAGTATTCCACAAAGGTCCTTGCTACCTAAACAAGTTAGAGAATCATGGCTAGTGAGTGGCAGTGCTAGACTTCTAGGCCAGGGCTGTTATGGCCCTGCTCCATGCCAGAGGCATGTCCTATAACAGAATCATTCAGTATCAGAACAGGAAGTGGCCTTGGAGGTCATCTAATTCAACTTCCTCCTTGTAGAGATGCGGATGGGAAACCCAAGTCACGGAGAGCAAAAGTGACCTGCCAAAGGTTAGCTAGCATGTCAGTAACACAGCTAGAACTAGAGCTGAAATCGTTGCTCTTTATCTGAAATGTCATGGTAGTGTTTGCAGGCTGAAAGGTGGGCTCACTTTCCAGTACTTAAGGCAAAGCTGGGCTCTGCACTCAGCTGTTTTAGAGGAAGTGGTGGCAGATAATTCACCCCCTAACCTGGAACCAAGGAGATCTGAGACACAGGGGACAAAGCTGAGTTGATTTTAGGGTATGAGGTAACTACAGACTCTGGGCTGGTGGATTGTTGCAACCAAGGCAGGGCCTGGTGTTAATGGAATCCTGTGTCTTTCAGGGGTGGGAGTGAAGATAGACCTGGTGAGTTTATATCCTGAACGTTTTTGAACATCTTGAGAAGACCACCCATGAAGTTCATGTGTTTTCTTGTTGATTTCTGTCTTAGGTGCTGTGCAGATGTGTCTGGAAACTGTTTAACTGAGAAAATACCATGTGGTGGCAAACGTTCTTGCTGTGTGGGCTGAACTTGTTGCTTCTTGCTGCCACCAGCCTATTGCTGAGACTTATATTATAACCAAGTTGGTCTGAGGTGGGCACGCAGCATAAAGAAGGAGAACTTCCTGGTGACTATTTGAGGCAGCCTAGCTGTAAAGCCAGTGTGTGCAACACAGAATCACTCAATAGTAGAACTGGAAGGGGCGTTGGAGGTGATCTAATCCAACTTCCTCCTTGTAGAGATGACAAAACTGAGTCACAGAGCAAAAGTGACCTGCCAAAGGTTAGCCCGCATGTCAGTGACATGTTAGAACTAGACCTCAGATCTCCTTTGCCCTATGTACCAGAAAATGTGTTGACCATCCAGCCTACAGATGCCTCCATGACATTTCAGACAAGGAGCAAGGCCCATTGCTTATCATTTGCTTATCATTAGAAACTGACAATTAATGAACTTCATCTCACAGGCAAGGAAATGGATCAGGTACGTCCCAGGCTTTGCTGGGCTTGGGCAATGATTAGTGTCAGGGCCAAACTGCTTTTGCCAATGGCTTGGGGGCTTTGGAGAGCTAAGATTGGGATTTTGCAGGGATGGGATTGGGGCCAACATTGGTCAGTCAGACCCTGCTACCTTGGAGAACCTGACTAATGCCTAGCAGTGCGGGGTTTAGCCCAACTGCTTCCTGGATATTCTTCCACCTGTGAGTGGGCACTTGTTGGAGCTCATGCCTATCTGTTCTTTTCTCTGTCTTGCTGTCTCTTACAGAAGCTTGAGAAGCAGACATTACACAGCATGAAAAGCCCACATCTGCAATGGAGGTGCTGAGAACTCACTAGTGAGGCAGCTGTGAGTCCTCAGACATGTGTTAGTGCTGGTGGCTCAGGGCCAAGTGAAATCTCTGGCTCCAATCATGTGGCTACCCTCTGTAAAAGTTGGCTGTCTGAAAGAATGCAACAGGAAAATCAGAAACGCCTGCATGCGTTTCCCTGTTGCAGTTGGTGCAGAGCAGGAGTTCAATTCCACTCAAGTCCCAGTGATGTTACGGAGATCCTTTAATATCATTTGGAAACCCAGACACCTGGTTTTGCCATTTGTGAGCTCTCATGACTCATCGCCATGCTCCACTCACCTCTGAGATGAGAGTGGCTTTCCCAGCTGGAGGTTGCCTTTGTGTAGATGGTCGGTTGGCTACATTTTCAGAGGAGAGTAAAAGGTGCATGACTTAGGTGTGATCTTGGACATCAGAACAAAAGGTGAAGAACAACACACCATTGCTCTGTGAAAACTGGCATGTAGTTATCTTGCTTCTGGGAAAATGTCACCTCCTGGTCGTCTACTGACCTAAAGCAAGGAGCCAGGGGTATATGAAATATATTTGACACACTCTTCAAACCACTTTTCCAAGGTTGCTACAAATACACACGCTGTTCTACTGACATATCTTCTTGAAAAGTAATGGCATTTTAAAAAGGGAGGAGGGTGAAAGTGGGGAGGTGCTTAGAGCTGACAGTATTGCATTACTTTTAGAGAACTGCAATGTGCTCTGCTTGGACAAAAGGAAGTTAGGCTGCGATAATATAATCCTGGATTCCATGGAATGTTGCAGCTCAGAGGGGCAAGAGATAAACGACAGAGGCACAGCATAGTGGTAAGTTTCAGGGTTTTTTATTTTATATGAAAACCTCATTTTGTCACAAATATGGACTGAATGTAAGTAATAGAAGAGTATTAGATTTCTGTGCATCAAAATGGAAACATGCTTACTTGGCTGTGCTTTGTATTATCTGAAAAATACCAAGTGTGCCTCATCAATAGCCTTTGTGCTAAAAGGCTTGCAAAATAATTTCAGAAAAGGTGTGTTGGCAATCAACAACTGTTTAGCTAGAGGGAAATAAATAGCCTATTTGATGAAACTACCTGGGAAGCACCTTTGCCAGTGCAACATATGTGTATGCCCCATTGCTCTATGTCCAAGCATGTTTCTTCAATTATGGATCAGGGTGTGTAAGTTAGAGAGCTATGGAGCCATAAGCGAGACATAATTTATGCAGATTTGCCCAAGTTTATACAGCACTTTGTTATTCAACACAAAAGCAGCCACCATAGCAACCTCAGGATCACAAAATCCTTATGGTACCTCTGAGAGACAGATCATCCTCTTGCAAAATGTTGAAGCGTGCAGATGTTCCACAGCCACATAGTTTATCTTTGCCCTGTGTGAACCAGGGAGCTGGATGGCTAAAATGCTTTTTTCCTTTTGGTGTGATCTTAATGTCCCATAAACGCACAGTCTGTGTTAAGTAAGCTAGCTAGTAGGTGGATTTTCTCCTCTCTCAGGGTTTGTTTTCATTTTCATTTCCTTAATGATTTGGAAAGTTCTTTTCAAAGGTTCCTAGGACAGGACCCAGTGGCGCTATGCTGGGCCTGGCTTCCTTTGCTGCCGAAGTGCAGACCCTCTGCAGCATAACAGAACAAGGCCTTTGAGCAGCTAGTGGGTGACGGGTATAGTAATGAGCTCCAGGTGTTGAGTTAAGCGCCAAGGAACTGAAGAGAGCCCAAATGGAGAGGCTCTGCCCTTACCTTTCCTGTTTTGGTATCCAGACCCTGGGTCCAAATTCAAGCTGATGTCCCCACTTCTGAACACCCCAGTGACCTGCAAGTGTCCTTCATGTGCTAGACATGGCAGACTCCCCAGCTCACAGGTCTTGGGTATTACGTGGAAAAGGCTCCTAGGATGGAGTACAGATAAAGTGCATCTCTGAAAAACAAATGAAAAGCCCTGATGTGTAGGGTCTGCATATTTTTGTGGTGCAAATACTCCCATCGTAGCCCAAGTTCAAACTAGCAGCAGCTTAACAACCGGCTCGCAAAACTCCTGAAAATCTAACAGCCAGCTCCACTACAGTGGTGTCCCAGGTTATCTCATTTGCTACCCACAGCCAGTCTCAGGGATAGGCTGGTGTCCTCAATCCCATTTAAGGGAAGCAGAAACAGGCCTAGAGGGCTTAAGGCAGTGATTCTCAAACTTTACTGTGCATATGAATCACCTGGGGATCTTGTTAAAAGGGGATCCTGTGATTCTGCATTTTTAACAAGCTCCCTTGTGACAAGTTTCCACAGTTAATTAAAGGTACAGTCAACCTGCTGGAAAAGGAGAGGAGGCTAAAAGATGGTGTCTCACAACTGACAATTCATGCTCTGCCCACTTGTCCAAGCCACACTCTTTGATTCCCCGATCAATTCCACTCCTGGAATGCTCAGGGACCCTCATGGGCCCTCACAGCAGCCACTAGCAAAAGGCTGTAGGACACAACACATACCGCCCTTTCAGGCAAAGGGGAAGCTGGGTTTTTTCTTTCCAATGCGCACAGGTTAGGGACAGGCTCAAAGCAGAACTTTGATGGAGTCATGGCCGTATGATGGCCTTTTGCGTGACCCAATGCCAACCCTATAAAGCAACACCTCTCCTTGAGTTTGCTCATATTATGTGACTTTATGGTACTGCACCCTTAGGAATTTGCTCTAATTCTGTATTTCCCTCCTCTCTTGGTCTTAAAGGAAAAAAATCTGTTGCTGCATATTATAAAGGAGCTGAAAATTGAGGCTATTCTCTGTCTACCTGATAATTATAAACTTAGGAGCTAAAATCAGCCACCAGAAAACAATTACAAATGAGCTAATGTGGGTCCTGTTTTCACTCAAGTTCATCACCTTGTAATAAAGACTTAGAAGGACTAGAGAGATGACTGAATGGAGAAACCTAAGCTCAGGGGACTGTGTGTCTTGGATGATGCTAAATTCTGGGAAAAACAGGTAACAGCATTCCTGATCTCAGAGAGCCTGCAATCTAGCGGGGGTAACGCAGGCCCATGAAAGTGTATGAGAGAGTATATAGTAAAAGGTCCAGTTGGGCAGCGAGATTTAGATTATGTTTGTTGTACAGAATGCTGTAGTGTCTCTGGGCAGGGCTACTGTCTAGACTGTCAGAGCACAATCTCCAAGGGAATGTCTGTTCTTCATTCTTGTTTTAAGAGTTTTCATTCAATTGTGTAATCAAAAGATTCAACTGTATCCAAGATACTTTCTAGTTAATAGAGCGCACGAGCAAGGGATTCTTTTTCTTTCCTTGGGAGATTGTCTCACAATCAAAACCATCTTTCTAGTAAAACAATTTTATCCTGATATTCAGCTCCAGTTCTTTTTTCATTTTCTTCTCCTGAGTCTGGAGAAACCAAGTGAGTCATGATGATCCATTTATTCGCTGCCAAATGTATGTTTGCTATTATACAGACATAATCTTAACTGTGTCTCTCTGCTTTTCTTTATCACCCTAACAAATTTCTTTCTGTGTCTGCTACAGGGATACCTTTGTGTTTGTAGGACAAGAGAGTGCACAGTCACATACTTATCCCTTCTCTACCTATAGAAATCCTCCTCATCCCCTCAGGCCCAATTTGAAATGCCACATTATCTGGGAAGCCTTCCCCAATCCTCACAGTTAGTTGGAAGGTATTATATTTTTCTCTGGGTCTACAACCTCATGCCCCCCTTCCCAATAAGAGCACATATTTGACTCTGCCTTCCATTAGAGGTAATTATCTCACGGTCTTTCCCCCTTTCTTACCTCCACCCTGGCTAGAATGTAAGATTAAACCTGTAGATTAATTAATAATTTTAATTATCAATTACTAAATACCTACTAAGTACTGGGCATTTTACAAGAGAGTGGTTTTTTTTGTTTTTGTTTTTGAGATGGAGTTTCACTCTTGTTGCCCAGGCTGGAGTGCAATGGCACGATCTCCGCTCACCACAACCTCCGCCTCCCAGGTTCAAGCAATTCTCCTGCCTCAGCCTCCCTAGCAGCTGGGATTACAGGCATGTGCCACCACGCCTGGCTAATTTTGTATTTTTAGTAGAGACGGGGTTTCTCCATGTTGGTCAGGCTGTTCTTGAACTCCCGACCTCAGGTGATCCACCCACCTCGGCCTCCCAAAGTGCTGGGGTTACAGGCATGAGCCAGTGCGCCTGGCCAAGAGAGTGTTTTAAAAATGCAAAATAACTCCTTATCAGAGGTGCCATCATCCTATTTCACTGAAGGTCAGAGAGGTCAGCAACTTGCCTGGAATCTCCCAACTAGCAATAGTTTAAACCTGACCCAAAGCCCACACTTTTTACATTCCACCCACTGCTATATGCTCTCCTGGAGGGTAGGAACTAAGGTATCCAGCTAGATTAATTGTTTAGTAAATTGTCAAATGAATACATACAGGAAGTGGTATGTGTTACTCTGCTCATGGTATCAATAATGAGGTGCTAAAAAAGGGACTGCCGCCCAGCTGGTGCCCCTCCTTGCGTGGCTTCCCAGGGTACAGCACTCAGGTCTCCTTCCTTTCAATCTCTGTGTACTGTGCCATGTCCCCATTTGTCTGTTCCCTCCCATTCAGTCAACTAGCTAAGCTTATAAATGGATGCACTTTGATGCTATTGTATTAATGGATGCTAATAGGTATTCTCCTTCATTCAACATTTATATAACAAATATTTAATGTACAGTGCTAGGCACATAGCAGGAGTCTTATACATATCCATTGAATAAATGTGCTAGAGGCAGAATGGAGCTGTTTGTGACAATAAAGATAGGAATACAGACACAGGTTAGAGCTAATTTCTCTCTCTTTTTTTTTTTTTTTTTTTTGTTTTTTTGTTCTTTTGAGATGGAGTCTCTCTCTGTCACCCAGTCTGGAGTGCAATGGCGCGATCTTGGCTCACTGCAACCTCTGCCTCCTGGGTTCAAGCGATTCTTCTGCCTCAGTAGCTGAGACTACAGGTGTGCACCACCACGCCTGGCTTTTTTTTTTTTGTATTTTTAGTAGAAACAGGGTATCATCATGTTGGCCAGGCTGGCCTCGAACTCCTGACCTCAGGTAATCCACCTGCCTCGGCCTCCCAAAGTGCTAGCATTACAGGTGTGAGCCACTGTGCCCAGCCAGGTTAGAGCTAATGTCTAGCAGACACATCCAGGTACCAAGGACTGTGCTGAGCCAGGGACACCAAGATGACTAAAACTGACACGGTATCTGCCCTCACTGAATTTACTCTCTAGTAGGTGACGCATTGCACTTTACACTACATCTACTTGAATTAATGTCCTAATCAAAAAGAGGAGGCTAAAAATGTATTTTAGGGGAGGGGGTCATGAGAGATTAGAATGACCATGCAGGATTTCCTGCCATTGAACTTTACTATGAAGAATTGATTCTAGACAGCAAGTCTCTGTGTGGACTTTCTCTTCCTTTCACCTTTCCTTCTAGTTATTGTCAACTTGGGAAGGAGGTGGGGGCACACCTTCCTAAGGGCTTGTAGCATCATTTGCAGTGAGTGCTTTTATCATTTAAAAATTATATAACTATCAAGCCGGGCGCGGTGCCTCACGCTTGTAATCCCAGCACTTTGGGAGGCCGAGGCGGGCGGATCACGAGATCAGGAGATCGAAACCACGGTGAAACCCCGTCTCTACTAAAAAAATACAAAAAATTAGCCGGGCGTGGTGGCAGGCGCCTGTAGTCCCAGCTACTTGGAGAGGCTGAGGAGGGAGAATGGCGTGAACCTGGGAGGCGGAGCTTGCAGTGAGCCGAGATTGCGCCACTGCACTCCAGCCTGGGCGACGGAGCAAGACTCTGTCTCAAAAAAAAAAAAAAAAAAAATTATATAACTATCAAATGAAAACATTGTTACCATAAAAAATCTTCTAATAATACCTTATTACCTTCAGACTTTGTCTCAAACCCATTCTTCAGAAGTACTCACAGTTATAGATTTCTGTGTCTCCGTCTAGACATTTTTCTCTGCACTTATGAAATCAAATGTATATACACATAAATAGTACAGTTTTTATTTTTATAAAAGTAAAATCACTTTTTTTAAAGAAATTGAAATTTAATTGCTACAATGGCAATTAAATTTCTTTTTTTTTATTATTATACTTTAGGTTTTAGGGTACCTGCGCACAATGTGCAGGTTTGTTACATATGTATCCATGTGCCATGTTGTTTTGCTGCACCCATTAACTCGTCATTTAGCATTAGGTATATCTCCTAATGCTGTCCCTCCCCCCTCCCCCCACCCCACAACAGTCCCCGGAGTGTGATGTTCCCCTTCCTGTGTCCATGAGTTCTCATTGTTCAATTCCCACCTATGAGTGAGAACATGTGGTGTTTGGTTTTTTGTCCTTGCGATAGTTTACTGAGAATGATGTTTTCCAGTTTCATCCATGTCCCTACAAAGGACATGAACTCATCATTTTTTATGGCTGCATAGTGTTCCATGGTGTATATGTGCCACATTTTCTTAATCCAGTCTATCATTGTTGGACATTTGGGTTGGTTCCAACTCTTTGCTATTGTGAATAGTGCCGCAATAAACATACGTTTGCATGTGTCTTTATAGCAGCATGATTTATAGTCCTTTGGGTATATACCCAGTAATGGGATGGCTGGGTCAAATGGTATTTCTAGTTCTAGATCCCTGAGGAATCGCCACACTGACTTCCACAATGGTTGAGCTAGTTTACAGTCCCACCAACAGTGTAAAAGTGTTCTTATTTCTCCACATCCTATCCAGCACCTGTTGTTTCCTGACTTTTTAATGATGGCCATCCTGACTGGTGTGAGATGGTATCTCACTGTGGTTTTGATTTGCATTTCTCTGATGGCCAGTGATGATGAGCATTTTTTCATGTGTTTTTTGGCTGCATAAATGTCTTCTTTTGAGAAGTGTCTGTTCATGTCCTTCGCCCACTTTTTGATGGGGTTGTTTTCTTCTTGTAAATTTGTTTGAGTTCATTGTAGATTCTGGATATTAGCCCTTTGTCAGATGAGTAGGTTGCAAAAATTTTCTCCCATTCTGTAGGTTGCCCGTTCACTCTGATGGTAGTTTCTTTTGCTGTGCAGAAGCTCTTTAGTTTAATTAGATCCCATTTGTCAATTTTGGCTTTTGTTGCCATTGCTTTTGGTGTTTTAGACATGAAGTCCTTGCCCATGCCTATGTCCTGAATGGTATTGCCTAGGTTTTCTTGTAGGATTTTAATGGTTTTAGGTCTAACATTTAAGTCTTTAATCCATCTTGAATTAATTTTTGTATAAGGTGTAAGGAAGGGATCCAGTTTCAGCTTTCTACATATGGCTAGCCAGTTTTCCCAGCACCATTTATTAAATAGGGAATCCTTTCCCCATTTCTTGTTTTTGTCAGGTTTGTCAAAGATCAGATAGTTGTAGATATGCGGCATCATTTCTGAGGGCTCTGTTCTGTTCCATTGATCTATGTCTCTGTTGTGGTACCAGTACCATGCTGTTTTGGTTACTGTAGCCTTGTAGTATAGTTTGAAGTCAGGTAGCGTGATGCCTCCAGCTTGGTTCTTTTGGCTTAGGATGGACTTGGCGATGCAGGCTCTTTTTTGGTTCCATATGAACTTTAAAGTAGTTTTTTCCAATTCTGTGATGAAAGTCATTGGTAGCTTGATGGGGATGGCATTGAATCTATAAATTACCTTGGGCAGTATGGCCATTTTCACGATATTGATTCTTCCAACCCATGAGCATGGAATGTTCTTCCATTTGTTTGTATCCTCTTTTATTTCATTGAGCAATGGCTTGTAGTTCTCCTTGAAGAGGTCCTTCACATCCCTTGTAAGTTGGATTCCTAGGTATTTTATTCTCTTTGAAGCAATTGTGAATGGGAGTTCACTCATGATTTGGCTCTCTGTTTGTCTGTGATTGGTGTACAAGAATGCTTGTGATTTTTGTACATTGATTTTGTATCCTGAGACTTTGCTGAAGTTGCTAATCAGCTTAAGGAGATTTTGGGCTGAGACGATGGGGTTTTCTAGATATACAATCATGTCATCTGCAAACAGGGAGAATTTGACTTCCTCTTTTCCTAATTGAATACCCTTTATTTCTTTCTCCTGCCTGATTGCCTGGCCAGAACTTCCAACACTATGTTGAATAGGAGCAGTGAGAGAGGGCATCCCTGTCTTGTGCCAGTTTTCAAAGGGAATGCTTCCAGTTTTTGCCCATTCAGTATGATATTGGCTGTGGGTTTGTCATAGATAGCTCTTATTATTTTGAGATACATCCCATCAATACCTAATTTATTGAGAGTTTTTAGCATGAAGCATTGTTGAATTTTGTCAAAGGCCTTTTCTGCATCTATTGAGATAATCATGTGGTTTTTGTCATTGGTTCTGTTTATATGCTGGATTACATTTATTGATTTGCATATGTTGAACCAGCCTTGCATCCCAGGGATGAAGCCCACTTGATCATGGTGTATAAGCTTTTTGATGTGCTGCTGGATTCGGTTTGCCAGTATTTTATTGAGGATTTTTGCATCAATGTTCATCAAGGATATTGGTCTGAAATTCTCTTTTTTGGTTGTGTCTCTGCCAGGCTTTGGTATCAGGACGATGCTGGCTTCATAAAATGTGTTAGGGAGGATTCTCTCTTTTTCTATGGATTGGAATAGTTTCAGAAGGAATGGTACTAGTTCCTCCTTGTACCTCTGGTAGAATTTGGCTGAAAATCACTCTTTTTCTATATATTCTTCAGTGAATAGCTTTTTCATCTAACAATATATCTTGGATAACTTTCCATGTTGCTACTTATGGATCCATGTTTTTGTTTTAGATTTTTTTTATTATACTTTAAGTTCTACGGTACATGTGCACAATGTGCAGGTTTGTTACATATGTATACATGTGCCATGTTGGTGTGCTGCACCCATTAACTCATCATTTACATTAGGTATATCTCCTAATGCTATCCCTCCCCGCTCCCCCCACCCCACAACAGGCCCTGGTGTGTGATGTTCCCCTTCCTGTGTCCAAGTGTTCTCATTGTTCAATTCCCATCTATGAGTGAGAACATGCGGTGTTTGGTTTTTTGTCCTTGCGTTAGTTTGCTGAGAATGATGGTTTCCAGCTTCATCTATGTCCCTAAAAAGGACATGAACTCATCCTTTCTTATGGCTGGATAGTATTCCATGGTGTATATGTGCCACATTTTTGTTACCCAGTCTATCATTGTTGGACATTTGGGTTGGTTCCAAGTCTTTGCAATTGTGAGTAGTGCCGCAGTAAACATACGTGTGCATGTGTCTTTATAGCAGCATGATTTATATTCCCTTCGGTATATACCCAGTAATGGGATGGCTGGGTCAAATGGTATTTCTAGTTCCAGATCCCTGAGGAATTGCCTCACTGTCTCCCACAAAGGTTGAACTAGTTTACAGTCCCACCAGCAGTGTAAAAGTGTTCCTATTTCTCCACATCCTCTCCAGCACCTGTTGTTTCCTGACTTTTTAATAATCACCATTCTAACTGGTGTGAGATGGTATCTCATTGTGGTTTTGATTTGCATTTCTCTGATGGCCAGTGATGATGAGCATTTTTTCATGTGTTTTTTGGCTGCATAAATGTCTTCTTTTGAGAAGTGTCTGTTCATGTCTTTCGCCCACTTTTTGATGGTGTTGTTTGTTTTTTCTTGTAAATTTATTTGAGTTCATTGTAGATTCTGGATATTAGCCCTTTGTCAGATGAGTAGGTTGCAAAAATTTTCTCCCATTCTGTAGGTTGCCTGTTCACTCTGATGGTAGTTTCTTTTGCTGTGCAGAAGCTCTTTAGTTTAATTAGATCCCATTTGTCAATTTTGGCTTTTGTTGCCATTGCTTTTGGTGTTTTAGACATGAAGTCCTTGTCCACACCTATGTCCTGAATGGTATTGCCTAGGTTTTCTTGTAGGATTTTAATGGTTTTAGGTCTAACATTTAAGTCTTTAATCCATCTTGAATTAATTTTTGTATAAGGTGTAAGGAAGGGATCCAGTTTCAGCTTTCTACATATGGCTAGCCAGTTTTCCCAGCACCATTTATTAAACAGGGAATGCTTTCCCCATTTCTTGTTTTTGTCTGGTTTGTCAAAGATCAGATAGTTGTAGATGTGTGGTATTATTTCTGAGGGCTCTGTTCTGTTCCATTGGTCTATATCTCTGTTTTGGTACCAGTGCCATGCTGTTTTGGTTACTGTAGCCTTGTAGTATAGTTTGAAGTCAGGTAGCATGATGCCTCCAGCTTGGTTCTTTTGGCTTAGGATTGACTTGGTGATGCGGCCTGTTTTTTGGTTCCATATGAACTTTAAAGTCGTTTTTTCCAATTCTGTGAAGAAAGTCATTGGTAGCTTGATGGGGATGGCATTGAATCTATAAATTACCTTGGGTAGTATGGCCATTTTCACGGTATTGATTCTTCCTATCCATGAGCATGGAATGTTTTTCCAGTTGTTTGTGTCCTCTTTTATTTTGTTGAGCAGTGGTTTGTAGTTCTCCTTGAAGAGGTCCTTCACATCCCTTGTAAGTTGGATTCCTAGGTATTTTATTCTCTTTGAAGCAATTGTGAATGGGAGTTCACTCATGATTTGGCTCTCTGTTTGTCTGTTATTGGTGTATAAGAATACTTGTGATTTTTGCACATTGATTGTATATCCTGAGACGTTGCTGAAATTGCCTATCAGCTTAAGGAGATTTTGGGCTGAGACGATGGGGTTTTCTAAATATACAATCATGTCATCTACAAACAGAGACAATCTGACTTCCTCTTTTCCTAATTGAATACCCTTTATTTCTTTCTCCTGCCTGATTGCCCTGGCCAGAACTTCCAACACTATGTTGAATAGTTGTGGTGAGAGAGGGCATTCCTGTCTTGTGCCAGTTTTCAAAGGGAATGCTTCCAGTTTTTGCCCATTCAATATGATATTGGCTATAGGTTTGTCATAAATAGCTCTTATTATTTTGAGATACATCCCATCAATACCTAATTTATTGAGAGTTTTTAGCATGAAGGGCTGTTGAATTTTGTCAAAAGCCTTTTCTGCATCTGTTGAGAAAATCATATGGTTTATTGATTTTTGCGTATGTTGAACCAGCCTTGCATCCCAGGGATGAAGCCCACTTGATCATGGTAGATAAGCTTTCTGATGTGCTGCTGGATTTGGTTTGCCAGTATTTTATTGAGGATTTTTGCATCGATGTTCATTAAGGATATTGGTCTAAAATTCTCTTTTTTTGTTGTGTCTCTGCCAGTCTTTAGTATCAGGATGATGCTGGCCTCATAAAATGAATTAGGGAGGAGTCCCTCTTTTTCTATTGATTGGAATATTTTCAGAAAGAATGGTACCAGCTCCTCCTTTTACCTCTGGTGGAATTTGGCTGTGACTCCATCTGGTCCTGGACTTTTTTTGGTTGGTAAGCTATTAATTATTGCCTCAATTTCAGAGCCTGTTATTGGTCTATTAAGAGATTTAACTTCTTCCTGGTTTAGTCTTGAGAGGGTGTATGTGTCAAGGAATTTATCCATTTCTTCTAGATTTTCTAGTTTATTTGCATAGAGCTGTTTATAGTATTCTCTGATGGTAGTTTGTATTTCTGTGGGATCGGTTGTGGTATCCCCTTTATCATTTTTTATTGCATCTGTTTGATTCTTCTCTCTTTTTTTCTTTATTAGTCTTGCTAGCGGTCTATCAATTTTGTTGATCTTTTCAAAAAGCCAGCTCCTGGATTCATTGATTTTTTTGAAGGGTTTTTTGTGTCTTTATCTCCTTCAGTTCTGCTCTGATCTTAGTTATTTCTTGCCTTCTGCTAGCTTTTGAATGTGTTTGCTCTTGCTTCTCTAGTTCTTTTAAGTGTGATGTTAGGGTGTCAATTTTAGATCTTTCCTGCTTTCTCTTGTGGGCATTCAGTGCTATAAATTTCCCTCTACACACTGCTTTAAATGTGTCCCAGAGATTCTGGTATGTTGTGTCTTTGTTCTCATTGGTTTCAAAGAACATCTTTATTTCTGCCTTCATTTCATTATGTACCCAGTAGTCATTCAGGAGCAGGTTGTTCAGTTTCCATGTAGTTGAGCGGTTTTGAGTGAGTTTCTTAATCCTGAGTTCTAGTTTGATTGCACTGTGGTCTGAGAGACAGTTTGTTATAATTTCTGTTCTTTTACATTTGCTGAGGACTGCTTTACTTCCAACTATGTGGTCAATTTTGGAATAGGTGCAGTGTGGTGCTGAGAAGAATGTATATTCTGCTGATTTGGGGTGGAGAGTTCTGTAGATGTCTATTAGGTCTGCTTGGTGCAGAGCTGAATTCAATTCCTGGATATCCTTGTTAACTTTCTGTCTCGTTGATCTGTCTAATGTTGACAGTGGGGTGTTAAGGTCTCCCATTATTATTGTGTTGGAGTCTAAGTCTCTTTGTGGGTCTCTAAGGACTTGCCTTATGAATCTGGGTGCTCCTGTATTGGGTGCATATATATTTAGGATAGTTAGCTCTTCTTGTTGAATTGATCCCTTTACCATTATGTAATGGCCTTCTTTGTCTCTTTTGATATTTGTTGGTTTAAAGTCTGTTTTATCAGAGACTAGGATTGCAACCCCTGCCTTTTTTTTTTTGTTTTCCATTTGCTTGGTAGATCTTCCTCCATCCCTTTATTTTGAGCCTATGTGTGTCTCTGCACGTGAGATGGGTTTCCTGAATACAGCACACTGATGGTTCTTGACTCTATCCAATTTGCCAGTCTGTGTCTTTTAATTGGAGCATTCAGCCCATTTACATTTAAGGTTAATATTGTTATGTGTGATTTTGATCCTGTCATTACGATGTTAGCTGGTTATTTTGCTTGTTAGTTGATGCAGTTTCTTCCTAGCATCGATGGTCTTTACAATTTGGCATGTTTTTGCAGTGGCTGGTACCGGTTGTTCCTTTCCATGTTTAATGCTTCCTTCAGGAGCTCTTTTAGGGCAGGCCTAGTGTTGACAAAATCTCTCAGCATTTACTTGTCTGTAAAGGATTTTATTTCTCCTTCACATATGAAGCTTAGTTTGGCTGGATATGAAATTCTGGGTTGGACATTCTTTTCTTTAAGAATGTTGAATATCGGCCCCCACTGTCTTCTGGCTTGTAGAGTTTCTACCGAGAGATCAGCTGTTAGTCTGATGGGCTTCCCTTTGTGGGTAACCCAACCTTTCTCTCTGGCCACCCTTAGCATTTTTCCTTCATTTCAACTTTGGTGAATCTGACAATTATGTGTCTTGGAGTTACTCTTCTTGATGAGTATCTTTGTGGCATTCTCTGTATTTCCTGAATTTGAATGTTGGCCTGCCTTGCTAGGTTGGGGAAGTTCTCCTGGATAATATCCTGCAGAGTGTTTTCCAACTTGGTTCCATTCTCCCCGTCACTTTCAGGTACACCAATCAGACGTAGATTTGGTCTTTTCACATAGTCCCATATTTCTTGGAGGCTTTGTTTGTTTCTTTTTACTCTTTTTTTCTCTAAACTTCTCTTCTTACTTCATTTCATTCATTTGATCTTCAATCACCGATACCCTTTCTTCCAGTTGATCGAATCGGCTACTGAAGCTTGTGCATTCGCCACGTAGTTCTCGTGCCATGGTTTTCAGTTCCATCAGGTCCTTTAAGGACTTCTCTGCATTGGTTATTCTAGTTAGCCATTCATCTAATCTTTTTTCAAGGTTTTTAACTTCTTTGTGATGGGTTCGAAGTTCCTCCTTTAGCTCGGAGAAGTTTGGTCATCTGAAGCCTTCTTCTCTCAACTCATTAAGTCATTCTCCATCCAGCTTTGTTGTGTTGCTGGTGAGGAGCTGCATTACTTTGGAAGGGGAGAGGCACTCGGATTTTTAGAATTTTCGGCTTTTCTGCTCTGTTTTCTTCCCATCTTTGTGGTTTTATCTACCTTTGGTCTTTGATGATAGTGACGTACAGATGGGGTTTTGGTGTGGATGTCCTTTCTGTTTGTTAGTTTTCCTTTTATCAGTCAGGACCCTCAGCTGCAGGTCTGTTGGAGTTTGCTGGAGGTCCACTCTAGACCCTGTTTGCCTGAGTATCAGCAGCGGAGGCTGCAGAATAGTGAATATTGCTGAACAGCAAATGTTGCTGCCTGATCGTTCCTCTGGAGGTTTCATCTTAGAGGGGTACCCAGCCATGTGAGGTGTCAGTCTGCCCCTACTGGGGGGTGCCTCCCAGATAGGCTACTCGGGGGTCAGGGACCCACTTGAGGAGGCAGTCTGTCCATTCTCAGACCTCCAGCTGTGTGCTGGGAGAACCACTACTCCCTTCAAAGCTGTCAGCCAGGGACACTTAGGTATGCAGAGGTTTCTGCTGCCTTTTGTTCAGCTATGCCCTGCCCCCAGTGGTGGAGTCTACAGAGGCAGGCATGCCTCCTTGAGCTGGGGTAGGCTCTACCCAGTTCGAGCTTCCTGGCTGCTTTGTTTACCTACTCAAGCCTCAGCAATGGCCGGCGCCCCTCCCCCAGCCTCACTGCCGCCTTGCAGTTTGATCTCAGACTGCTGTGCTAGCAATGAGCAAGGCTCCGTGGGCATGGGACCCTCCGAGCCAGGCACAGGATATAATCTCCTGTTGTGCCATTTGCAAGACCATTGGAAAAGCACAGTATTAGGGTGGGAGTGACCCGATTTTCCAGGTGCCATCTGTCACAGCTTTGCTTGGCTATGAAAGGGAATTCCCTGACCCCTTGTGCTTCCCGGGTGAGGCAATGCCTCACCCTGCTTCAGCTCACGCTCAGTGCACTGCACCCACTGTCCTGCAACCACTGTCTGACAAGCTGCAGTGAGATGAACCTGGTACTTCTGTTGGAAATACAGAAATCACCCGTCTTCTGCGTTGCTCACGCTGGGTGCTGTAGACTGGAGCTGTTCCTATTCGGCCATCTTGGAACCACCCCTTCTTTCATTTTTTGAGAAACAAACTATTGCATTTAAACTGCAGTATAGTATTCCATTGTATGGATATATGAAAGTTTTATTTAACCATTTCTATACTTGTGAATATATAGGTTGTTTCCAATTTGTTTACTCTTAAAAAGTATGTTGCAGTGAGCATCCTAGGCAATTCTCGTTATGCACATGTGTGTCAATATTTCCCTAGAGTAACTGTGTAGAAGTTCAATTGTTGAGTCACAGGGTATGTGCATTTAATTGCCGTATTTCCCTCCAAAGTGGCTGGATCAATTTACATTACACCATTAGTGTGTGGATACCCTTTGTATTTATTTATATTTAGTTCTTTAAACCAGGGGTCCCCAACCCCTGAACCGCAGACCGATACTGGTCTGTGGCCTGTTGGGACCCGGGCCACACAGCAGGGAGTGAGCAGCAGGCAATCTAATTCCACCACTGATCTGACAGGAGGCAGAGCTCAGGCAGTAATGCTGGCTTGAGCCTGCTGATCAATGTTAGCATCATTAAGAGAAGGATAAACCAGACCTTGTGTTCCTCCTCATGGGATCCAACAGGAGGTGCACAGAAGTATCCATGAAATAGTCTTGCCAAAGGCCGGGCGCGGTGGCTCACGCTTGTAATCCCAGCACGTTGGGAGGCCGAGGCGGGCGGATCACGAGGTCAGGAGATCGAGACCACGGTGAAACCCCGTCTCTACTAAAAAATACAAAAAATTAGCCGGGCGCGGTGGCGGGCGCCTGTAGTCCCAGCTACTCGGAGAGGCTGAGGCAGGAGAATGGCGTGAACCCGGGAGGCGGAGCTTGCAGTGAGCCGAGATTGCGCCACTGCACTCCAGCCCGGGCGACAGAGCGAGACTCTGTCTCAAAAAAAAAAAAAAAAAAAAAAAAAAAAAAAAAAAAAAAAAAAAGAAATAGTCTTGCCAAAAATGTCTATAAACTCTATCAAACATTTAGAGCAATTGTCAAGTGAATAGGAAACATAGGGAATAAAGAAAAATGTTAAATGGAACCCAAGAAGGCAATCAGAAAATCCAGAATATAAGAAGAAGTGGCCTTTTTTTTTTTAAGAAGCCAATGGTAGGGAATAATTGAGGGTAGACTACTCTAGTTTAAAAGATATTTGAGGGACATTACAAACAAATGTAGTGAACCTACTTTGGCTGCTACTTCAGTTGAATTAAAAATGTCTCCAAGGCAGCCTGGTATGACACAGAGATCTAACTAAATTTTCTCAAATGAATAGCTAATTGTCCTTATACTATTTCTTGAAAAGCTCATTTTTCCCCAATGATTTTAAGTGCTACCTTCACCATGCATTAAAATTATTATAATTTTAATGCACTAACATGCATTTTGACTGTTTTTGACTGTATTCTGTTTCATGGCGAGGGCTTTATCAAACTATCCATTGTCACAGCAATTGAATGGAGTGTTGGCACAAATACTGTTGATCCTTTCATACATATGCCATTCTTTCAAAGAAGACTCTTAATGAGGGCCAGGCACGGTGGCTCATGCCTATAATCCCAGCACTTTGGGAAGAGGAAGAGGGCGGATCACAAGGTAAAGAGATCGAGACCATCCTGGCCCACATGGTGATATCTTGTCTCTACTAAAAATACAAAAATTAGCTGGGCATGGTGGTGCGCACCTATAGTCCCAGCTACTCAGAAGGCTAAGGCAGGAGAATTGCTTGAACCCGGGAGGTGGAGGCCGAGATCATACCACTGCATTCCAACCTGGCGACAGAGCAAGAATCTGTCTGAAACAAACAAACAAAAACAAAAACAAACAAACAAAAAAACACTTAATGACATTCACAAAAGTTTTCTTTTGGTTTTAACTAAGTGGTATATTAGTGTAGACACTTTGTTTTAAGAATAAGATATCCACATGCAGTGACCTCAGAGTTACTTTATTCCAATAAGAGATTAATCATTATAACAAAATAAAAATGCCAAAGATTAACTGTTGGTGCATATAGCCACATTTCTATTTCTCCCATAAAATGAAAGGATATGCTGGGCAGAATTTTTACGTCAGAAGATCCTGGACTTTGTACTTGGTCAACTGACCTAAAGGACCCAAGACAGTCCTACTTTATTCATACCTTGAAAGCAAATCTTACTCCAGACATTAACTTCTATAGAGGTCCTTTTAGAAACAGGCTTTAAGAAAAAGAAAAAAAAAAACCCTGCAGGAAGTAATATAATACAATGGGGAAGAAAAGAATATTCAGAGCACCATTTTTTATAAGCACAGAAAAATTGTTTTACAGACATTTATAAAGATGATGGAAATAGCTTTCTCCAAAATGATTATCCATCTATGGAGTAGAGCAGTTGCATTGTGCACCTCAAATGTTTGTGACTTCCTATAGAAATACACTGGTTTTACTTTTCTTTAGAAAGCCAATGTATTATGTGGATATTTCACATGAAGATGGCCAGCATTATCTAGGAAAAACAAATGGTTGTGTGTAGCTTTTAGTGGTGCCGTTTTGGTTTTTGATCCACAGCCGATGACTTGGTGTTGTATTTCAAGTACCAGAGGATTTAGAATCACACAACCTTGGTTTAGTTTCAGTTCAGCCATTTACTTGCTGTATGACTTTGGGTAAGTCATGTACATCTTTGAGTTTCAGTTTCCTTGATGGATCAAGCTACTGCTCTACCTATTTCACTGAATTATTATGAAAGTCAAATGATAAAATGAACAGAAAAAGGCTTTAATTACTATAAAAATGAAATAAAAGGGCATTATTAAAGGGCATTGAAGAATATGCTCTGATGGTCTTCAAACATTGTACACCACAGGAAAGGGGCCATAGGGGGCAGAGGAAAAATAGCCCTGGGAGAACAATGGGAAGACAGAACAGGAAGAAGTTCTGTGGTAGAAAGCATAATATACAAATATTTGCCACCCTTGTTACAAACCTAACAATAGGGACCCTCCAAGTAGTGGGTAACAAAACTATAGGGTTGTGGTTAAGAGCCTTAGGAAAACGGAAGTCTGATTCTGGTGCACTGGAAGTTTCAAGGAATTGGGGAGTCTGAGTGGTAAGTAACACCTATTGAGTGCCTACCACAGGACAAGCACTGGAACACGTGCTTTACATACATTATCTCGTCTATCCTATCAAGAAACTTGCAAATCTGGATCTTAACCCCATTTTACAGTTGGAGAAATAGATTTGTGAATGTTCTGTGTCCCCTGTTGGCCAGCAAAATGAACCGACCTATCTGCCCCACCAACTCCTTTCTTTCACCTGAGGAGTCTGAATCACTACATTTGTCTTTCTATCTTCTCATCTTTCATTGGTTAATCACACCTTAGGCAATCTTTTATCCATGCGTGTATATACACCCCTCTCCCCTTTGCATGCCTTTGTTTTCAATCTCTTTCTTCCAAATGTTGCCCAATCATGTCAAGAAAAGGTATTTGTCCTTAACTTTTTTTTTTTTTTTGATGGAGTTTTGCTCTTGTCACCCAGGCTGGAGTGCAATGGTGTGATCTCGGCTCACTGCAACCTCAGCCTCCAGGGTTCAAGCAATTCTCCTGCCTCAGCCTCCCGAGTAGCTGGGATTACAGGCACCCACCACCACACCTGGCTGGTTTTTGTATTTTTAATAGAGACGGGGTTTCACAATGTTGGCAAGGCTGGTCTTGAACTCTTGACCTCAGGTGCTCCACCCGACTTGGCCTCCCAAAGTGCTAGGATTACAGGCGTGAGCCACTGCTCCTGGCCCTATATCTTTTTTTTTTTTTTGTCCTTAACTTCTTTGAGACTTTGTTTACTCATCTATAATAAGACAACTCATAGGCGAGATGTGAAGTTTAAATTTGATTGCATTGTGAAAGCACATTGCAGTCTCTAAATCTCTAATCTCTAAATCTAAATGTAAGTTATATTTTACCTTTCTCTAGAGAATGTTAATTACTGGATAAAAGTATTCAGTGAAGCATGACAGGGCTCCGTCCTTTACCATATTGAATCCAAATATGTATCAATAATTGGAAAAATATCATAAAATACGCTTAGCAGATTTACATATGCAATAAAGCTGAAAAGCATAGCTTTTATTTATTTATTTATTTTTATTTTTATTAATTTATTTTTTTGAGACGGAGTCTCGCCATCTCCCAGGCTGGAGTGCAGTGCTACGATCTTCGCTCACTGCAACCTCTGCCTCCTGGGTTTAAGCAATTCTCCTGTCTTAGCCTCCCTCATAGTTGGGATTAAAGGCACACACCACCCTCCCGACTAATTTTTGTGTTTTTAGTGGAGACGGGGTTTTGCCATGTTGGCTAGGCTGGTCTTGAACTCCTGACCTCAGATGATCTGCCTGCCCCAGCCTCCCAAAGTTCTAGGATTATAGGCGTGAGCCACTGAGCCCTGCCTAAAGCATGGCTTTTAAACTGTACCATGACATTAGAGAAATTTTGACTGACTGGATCAGTCAAAACTGGTTAAAATTAGCAAGATTATGTTTAACCAAAATAAGTGTAAATTTTTTTGTTTAAATTCAGAGAATTGCAAAAATTCAGACTGAGGGAAGACTGACTCTATTGGTTTTAATGGGAAATGCTGTTTTAGTTGTGTTAATACTGTAACACAGCTGCTATAAAACCTAAGGCATATGTAGTCCACATTAATAGAGGTCTACTGTCCAGGTCAGGGGTGGTGATGGCCCCGCTAACTCTTCAGTGACAAGTTGAACTGGCATGTAATTTTCAGTTACAAGCACCACATTTTTAAGAACATTCGTATTTATTATTTTTATTATTATTTTTTAATTTTTGAGATGAAATCTTGCTCTTGTCCCCAAGGCTGGAGTGCAATGGCGTGATCTCAGCTCACTGCAACCTCCGCCTACCAGGTTCAAGCGATTCTCTTGCCTCAGCCTCCCGAGTAGGTGGGATTACAGGCACCTGCCACCATGCCAGGCTAATTTTTGTATTTTTAGTAGAGAGGGGGTTTCACCATTTGGCCAGGCTGGTCTCGAACTCCTGACCTCAGGTGACCCACCCGCCTTGGCCTCCCAAAGTGCTGGGATTACAGGCATGAGCCCTCATGCCCAGCCGAACATTCATATTATAAAAACTTTTATTAGCTGAGCGTGGTGTCACATGCCTGTGGTCCCAGCAATTCTGGAGGCTGAGGCAGAAGGGGGAGGATCACTTGAACCCAGGAAGTTGAAGCTATATTGAACAGTGATCACACCACTGCACTGTAGCCTGGGTGACAGAACAAAAGAAAACAAAACTCTGTCTCAAAACAACAACAAAAAATAAAGCTTTTAAAAATACACAAAAGTAGAGAGAATGCTGTTATGAATGTCCATAAACTACCCCTCTCTCAAATTCAACAATCGTTGACATTTTACTACCTGTTTCACGCAGCTTTTTTTTTTTTTTTTTTTTTTTTGGCTGTCATTGCTGGGGTTTTTAAAGCAAATCCCAGTCCTCATGTCACTTCACCTCTAAATACTTCAGTGTGTGTCTCTAACATGCACGTTTTCTTTTTTTGTTTCTTCTTTCTTTTTTTTTTTCGTGACAGAGTTTTCGCTCTTCTTACTCAGGCTGGAGTGCAATGGCACAGTCTTGGCTCACTGCAACCTCCGTTTCCCAGATTCAAGAGATTCTTCTGCCTCAGCCTCCTGAGTAGCTGGGATTACAGGCGTAGGCCACCACACCTGGCTAATTTTGTATTTTTAGTAGAGATGGGGTTTCTTCATGTTGGTCAGGCTGGTCTCGAACTCTTGACCTCAGGTGATCTGCCCGCCTTGGCCTCCCAAAGTGCTGGGATTACAGGCATGAGCCACCATGCCTGGCACACATTTTCTTATATAACCGCAATGGCATTATTACACCTAACAAAATTAACAATAATTTCTCATTATCATCTAATATCCTGTCCATATTCAGATTTCCCAGGCTACCTTGGAGACATTTAATTCAATTGAAGTAGCAGCCAATGCAGGTTCACTGCATTTGTTTGTAATGTCCCTCAAATATCTTTTAAACTAGAGTAGTCTCCCCTCAATTATTTCCTCCCATTGCCTTCTTAAAAAAAAAGCCACTTTTTCTTATATTCTGGATTTTCTGATTGCTTTCTTGGGTTCCATTTAACTTTTTTCTCTATTCCCTATATTTCCTATTCACTTGACACTTGCTCTAAAATTTTGATAGAGTTTATAGACATTTTTGGCAAGACTATTTCATGGATACTTCTGCGTGCCTCCTGTTGGATCCCATGAGGAGGAACACAAGGTCTGGTTTATCCTTCTCTTAATGATGCTAACATTGATCAGCAGGCTCAGGTGGTGACAATGGGCATTACCCTTTTCAGAGGGTCATAGACAAATTGGAATATGATCAAGTGTTGTAGACTTGATGGTGAGAGGATGAAAACCCTGTGGTGTCAGGAATATAAAGGGATTAGGAAGAGAAGACTTGGTGATTGTATTTGATTTCTATTGCTGCCATAACAAATTACTCAAACTTAGTGGCTTAAAACAACACTCATTTATTACATCACAGTTCTGTAGGTCAGAAGTTTGGGTGGGCTTGGCTAGGTTCTCAGATTAGGGTCTTACAAGTCCAAAATCAAGGTTTTGGTGGGGCTATGTTCCTTACTGGAGGTTCTTGGGCAGAATCGACTTCTAAGTTCATTCAGGTTTTTGGTAGAATTCAGTTCCTTGGGGTTGTAGGACTGAAGACCCAGTTTCCTTGCTGTCTGTCAATTGAGGGTTAGTTTTTGGAATTAAATGTTGCCCTCATTCCTTCTCATGCTTTCCAATTGGCCTTCCTTAAGCATCAACTGGTTGAGTGCCACTCAAACTGTGAGTCTTTCTGACTTCTCTTGTTGCTGCATCTGTCTTGCCTCCAGATGGAGAAAGTTCTCTATTTTCCAAGGACTCATGTGATTAGATTCACCCACCTGGGCAATCGAGGCCAATCTCTCTAATTTTAAAGTCCTTGACCTTACTATAGTACATCTGCAAAACATCTTTTGCTGTGTAATATAACATATTCACATGTCTTAGAAATTAGGGTGTGGACATCTTTAGTGGACCATTCTGCTTACCTCAGTGGAGTTGGGGGTGGTGAAATTTGCTAACTGACTTTAAACTTTTGCTTCATAGTTACAGGGAGGTAGGCTTGGGTGCAATATGAGGCAGGACTCTGAAGATTTAAGCTGTGCCAGAACAGAATGATCTGAACAGTGACAGCACGTAAGCAAAGGCTGGCCAGCCCCTGTAGGAGCTACGTGGGAGGCAAATCTCTTGCATGTTTCATAAGTAGAGAGTATAAAAACTGGGGTTAAGAGCACAAACTCTGGAGCCAGACAGCCTAAAGTTTCAACCTGGGTGTAGTTAACCTCTCTGTGCCTCAGTTTTCTGATTTGTAATGTGCAGATTACAATCCTGCCTTAGAGGGTTATTTTGAGGTTTGAATGAATTGCTACTGAGTTAAATGTGTTAATAAAACATGCAAAATGTTAAGAAAAACAGTCACTGGCATAGAATGAGCACTCAATGTCAGGTATTATTTTCTGAAAGGAATGAAAATTTATGAGTCACTTGGAATTTCAAATTCTTGTAGACATGGGCCTGGCGTGGGTGGCTCACACCTGTAATCCCAGCACTTTGGGAGGCTGAGGCGGGCGGATCACCTGAAGTTGGGAGTTCGAGAGCAGCCTGACCAACATGGAGAAACCCCGTCTCTACTAAAAATACAAAATTAGCTGGGCGTGGTGGCACATGCCTGTAATCCCAGCTACTCGGGAGGCTGAGGCAAGAGAATCACTTGAACCTGGGAGGCAGAGGTTGTGGTGAGCCGAGATTGCACCATTGCACTCCAGCCTAGGCAACAAGAGCGAAACTCTGTCTTAAAAAAAAAAAAAATTCTTGTAGATATGAAAAGCGGTATTTCTCCATACCTCAGTTTTTGCAAGGACATTTTATATGTTTGCCAAATATCTTTTTTTTTTTTTTTGAGACAAGATCTCTCTCTGTCACCCAGGCTAAAGTACAGTGATGTGAACCTAACTCACTGCAGCCTTGACTTCCCAGGCTCAAGCAATCCTTCCACCTCATCCTAGCTGGGAACACAGGCATGGTACACTGCCTTGGCTAATTAATAATTGTGTGTGTGTGTGTGGGGGGGGGTGTGTGAAGTGGGGTCACACTGTATTGCTCAGGCTGGTCTTGAACTCCTGGGCTCAAGCAATCCTCCTGCCTCAGCCTCCCAAAGTGCTGGGATTACAGGTGTGAGCCACCATGCCTGGCCCAAGATATCTTCCTAACACACAGGTTAATACACTCTTGGCTCCCCAAAATGATTATAAGTCATCATAAAGTAAAAACTAGATGAGTTTATCTTATATTTCACAAGAAACAAAAGAATCCAAAGTCCTTTGCATAATACACAAAGTCCAGTTTACCAGCCTAAGCTCATCCTGTACTGCAGCTTTTGTTCAGGCTATATTATCTCTGGGCCTTTGTTCATTCTATGTTCTCTTCGCCTGGAATGTATTTCTCTTCTCTTCTTTAACTGTTCTCTCCCAGTACATTCTCCAGTACTTGGTTTAAATGATTCCTTCTGGCCAGGTGCGGTGGCTCATGCCTGTAATCCCAGCACTTTGGGAGGCCAAGGCAGGCGGATCACAAGGTCAGAAGATCGAGACCATCCTGGCTAACATGGTGAAACCCCGTTTCTACTAAAATTACAAAAAATTAGCCGGGCGTGGTGGCGAGCGCCTGTAGTCCCAGCTACTCAGGAGCCTGAGGCAGGAGAATCCCTTGAACCTGGGAGGCAGAGGTTGCAGTGAGCCAAGAGGGTGCCACTGCACTACAGCGTGGGTGACAGAGCAAGACTCTATCTCCAATAAATAAATAAATAAATGATTCCTTCTTTATAAAGCTTTTTCTCAGTCCCCAAAATCAAAATCCATTTTTTTCTCCTACATTTCTGTTTGTATTTATACTTTGTTGTTTACATGTGTGTTTTTCCTTTTTTTTTTTTGAGACAGAGTCTCGCTCTGTCACCCAGGCTTGAGTGCAGTGGCGTGATCTCCGCTCACTGCGAGCTCCACCTCCCGGGTTCACGCCATTCTCCTGCCTCAGCCTCTCGAGTAGCTGGGACTACAGGCGCCCGGCACCTCGCCCAGCTAATTTTTTTGTATTTTTAGTAGAGACGAGGTTTCACCGTGTTAGCCAGGATGGTCTCGATCTCCTGACCTCGTGATCTGCCCACCTTGGCCTCCCAAAGTGCTGGGATTACAGGAGTGAGCCACCGTGCCCGGCCTGTTTTTCCTGTTAAACTATAAGCTTATTAAGAGCAGGGACCTATTTATCTTTTTTTTTTTTTTTTGAGTCGGAGTCTCGCTCTGTCACCCAGGCTGGAGTGCAGTGGCGCGATCTCAGCTCACTGCAAGCTCTGCCTCCCCGGTTTGCGCCATTCTCCTGCCTCAGCCTCCCGAGTAGCTGGGACCACAGGTGCCTGCCACCATGCCTGGCTAATTTTTTTTTTTGTATTTTTAGTAGAGATGGGGTTTCACCATGTTAGCCAGGATGGTCTCGATCTCCTGACCTCATGATCTGCCCGCCTCGGCCTCCCAAAGTGCTGGGATTGCAGGCGTGAGCCACCGTACCCAGCTAATTTATCTTTGTAAGTCTATCCAGCACAGCTTTTTAATGCAATATAATTCAATAACTATTTGTTGACTGTAGTCTGCTGGAAAAACCATTAGACTTGGAGTCAGCAAAGTGTGACTTTGTGTCCTGGTTCTACTACTCCGTAGCTGTGTAACCTTAGGGAAGTTATTTAACTTCTCTTTGCCTCAATTTCTCCATGTTAAAAATGAACATAATTATGCCTATCTTATACCTATCTCCACAGTACCTATTTCAAAGTCTTAACTGATAATACATGAGGAAGGGCTTAATATTGCCTAGTATGATGTATGGCACATAGAGACATAGAGTTTCTCCCCTCAACAGTGTATATTGTGTATTAGTCTGTTCTCACATTGCTGTAAAGAACTGCCAGAGACTGGGTAATTTCTGAGGAAAAGAGGTTTAATTGGCTCATGGTTCCACAGGCTGTACAGGTAGCATGGCTGGGGAGGTCTCCAGAAACTTACAATCATGGCAGAAGGTGAAGGGGAAGCAGGCAAGTCTTATATGGCTGGAGAAGGAGGAAGAGAGTAAAGGTCAGAGGTGTTACACACTTTAAACAACCAGATCTCATGAGAACTCACTATCACGAGAACAGCAAGGGGGAAAACCACCCCCATGATCCAATCACCTCCCACCAGGCCCCTCCTCTAACAGTGGGGATTACAATTCAACATGAGATTTGGGCAGGGACACGAATCCAAACCATATCATACAGTTAAGTGCTAAACTGTAATTTAATAACATTCAACATAAAGATTACAGCACTAAATTCAGGTTCTTTATTGCCTAATTGTGAGATCATTTACAAATATTATTATTATTTTGTAGAGGCAGGGTCTCACTTTATTGCCCAGGCTGGTCTTGATCTCCTGGCTTCAGGGATCCTCCCACCTTGGCCTCCCAAAATGCTGGGATTATGGGTGTGAGCCATTGCACCTGGCCAGAAGTTTTAACATATTTTTCTCCATAGAGAAATTTCTTGCTGGGTGCGGTGGCTCACGCCTGTAATCCCAGCACTTTGGGAGGCCGAGGCGGGCGGATCACGAGGTCAAGAGATCGAGACCATCCTGGCCAACATGGTGAAACCCCCGTCTCTACTAAAAATACAAAAATTAGCTGGTCATGGTGGCACGCACCTGTAGTCCCAGCTACTCGGGAAGCTGAGGTAGGAGAATTGCTTGAATCCGGGAGGGGGAGGTTGCAGTGAGCCGAGATAGTGCCACTGTACTCCAGCCTGCCAATAGAGTGAGACTCTGTCAAAAAAAAAAAAAAAAAAAAGACCAGCCTGATCAATATGATGAAACCCCATCTCTAGTAAAAATACAAAAATTAACCGGGCATGGTGGCATGCGCCTATAGTCCCAGCTACTTGGGAGACTGAGACAGGAGAATTGCTTGAACCCGGGAGGCAGAGGTTGCAGTGAGCCGAGATAGCACCACTGCACCCAAGCCTGGGTGACAGAGTGAGACCCCGTCTCAAGAAAAAAAAAGAAAAAAAAATCTCTTACTTTCAAAATAAATATTCTATTCAGAAGCTATACTCATCAATTAGTATATCATTAGAAGCCAATTTATTTAATATTTTCTAGAGGCTAACTTGACTGGGAAATTGAGATAGATAGGTAGATATAATGAAAGATAGATTAGCCAGCCTTCAAAAGTTGTACGTTGTTAACTCTGTACAAAAATACGAAATTTCTGTATGATAAATATTATGAATAATGTTTTTAAAAATTCAACAAATGAGGCAAATATTTACAACACATACAACAGAGGAATAATTGTAAATTTACAAGGAGTTCCTAGAAATCAATATGAAAAGGTAATACAACCCAATGGGAGATACTAGGTAGAGCATATGAAGAGACAGTTCATAGAAAAAATCAAATATAAATTGACAATAAAGGTAGAAAAGACGTTCAATCTTTTTAATAATTAAGGACATTCAAATTAAAACAATATTGAGGTAGTATTATTTTTCCTCATCAGACTGTCAAATACTAAGAAGTGGATTAATAGCTAGTATTAACTATGATATAGAAAAATAGCATCTCTCATGCATTGATGGTAAGAGAGTAAGCTAGGCAGCCTTTTTATAGGATAATCTGGCAGGATTTATAAAAACTAAAATGACACTCTGACTCAGAAATTTCACTTCTCTTATTTTTTCTTAAAGACAATTGCATATATTCATTTGTAACAGACTAAAAACAGACAAATTAACAAACTGGAAATAACCCAAATGTTCATCAAAAGGGGGCTGTTTAAATAAATTATGGTGCATCCATGTAATGGAATACCTTTGCAGCCATTAAAATGAATAATATTTATGTGTTTAATAGATATCAAGCATACAATTTAAGAGTAAAGTGTAATTTATTTATATAAAGGGCATATATATATCTATATACCTGTATATTTCTAGTATATTTCTTGAAGAAAGTCTTAAAAATAAGTTTTATAAGAAACCCTTGAAAATGGTTACTTCTGAGAAATGGGACAACTTTTGAGAAAGGGTGGAGAGAGGAGGTGGGAAAGCTGTAGTATTTAATATCTCTCTCTCATTATTCTTGTGTGTATGTGTGTGTGTGTGTGTGTGTGTGTGACTGAGTTTCGCTCTTGTGGCCCTGGCTGGAGTGCAATGGCATGATCTCGGCTGACTGCAACCTCTGCCTCCTGGGTTCAAGCGATTCTCCCACCTCAGCCTCCTGAGTAGCTGGGACGTGCACCACTACGCCCAGCTAATTTTGTATTTTTAGTAGAGATGGGATTTCACCATGTTGGTCAGGCTGGTCTCGAACTCCTGACCTCAGGTGATCTGCCCGTCTCAGCCTCTCAAAGTGTTGGGATTACAGGCGTGAGCCACCACACCCAGCTGATATGTTTTTAAAAAGAAACAGTTAGGAAGTAGATGACAAGCTCCTCAAACAGTACTTAACGTGTGGTAAGTGCTCAGTAGATGTTAGCTATTGTCATTGTTATTAATCCTTAATTTCGATCACTCTTCCACTAACTTGATGCATGACCTTAACTATGTCACTTCCCTTCTCAGGACCTCATTTTCTCTAGCTTCATAATAAATGGACCCGCACTAGATATTGTGATGTTCTGTGACTCTTCTGTATGGTTTTCTCCGTCCCCACTCTGCCCCACCCTCCTTGGCTGGAAAAGTAGAGGGTATGCTATAGATCACTTAGAAGATTTCTGGCTGCCTCTTAAGGAATCTATCCTGATTTTCAAGCGGCTCTAACACTGTGCTATGTAATGAAAGGCCCACGGTGTCTGGGTGTTATATTGGGGTCTGTTCTTGAAGATAAAAACAAAGACACTTTTTCACTTGAAGTGATGTGGAAAGACTTGTAAGGTTGTGTAATTAAAAAGCTGCTTGGCTTTGGGGGACATAGTGAACTTACTTTCACCTACTGTGAGGAGAAGTGAGGGCCAAGGAGAAGAAATCTCCAAGTCCAAAAAGCGCTATACAATTCTCTTGTTGTAGGATAATGCCTAGTGCGATTCAGCGCTGCCTACCAGCTTACCTCTTTTCTTTCTAAAAGTTGTAAACTCAGAGAATCTATTGAGGGGCTTTCCCTCACTTTGAGAATGCATCTGTAGGTTAATGAATGTTATGGACCGGGCATGGTGGCTTATGCCTGTAATCCCAGCACTTTGGGAGGCCGAGGTGGGTGGATCACCTGAGGTCAGGAGTTCAAGACCAGCCTGGCCAACATGGTAAAACTCCGTCTCTACTAAAAAAATACAAAAATTAGCTGGGTGTGGTGGTGCACACCTGTAATCCCAGCTACTCAGGAGGCTGAGGCAGGGGAATTGCTCCAACCCAAGAGGCAGAGGTTGCGGTGAGCCAAGATCGCGCCACTGCACTCCAGCCTGGGCGACAGAGTAAGACTTTGTCTCAAAAAAAAAAAAAAAAAGATATGGAATTCCATGTTATAGGAGACCTCAGAGGCCATAAGGAGCAGTGATTTTCATGCCGAAACTCTACAATGCAGAGATATTTATGTGAGAAGATAGCATAAATATTACCCACTTATTAAATTAAATGAAGAAATTCTGTTAAGCACTAGGAAGCTGGAGTTCATTTCATTCCTTAGGGACACTCCCTTGATTCTATGGAAAAGGAGGGTCTATCTCTTCGCAGTCCTTCTTGGCCCTTCCCTTATATAAAGGGCAGTAGTACAAGAATATTTCTCAATGTATTTTAAAATTGTTTTGTTTACTTCTGTGATTTCAGGGAGTCATTTTTGGAGTATGTGTACATGAAGGGATCAAAGTGGCCATGAAAACAGTCGAAAGCAAATGCAGTTTTCCTTTCTTTCTGTTTCTGCAGTCATCTGACTATGACTGTGAGTTGATGTCTCTATCAAATTTGAGAAATCTCTGCAATATCTGCCATGTAAATTAGACACAAATACCCGTGACCTCACATGAACTAATGAGCGGCTCCCCCTGCAACACAGCTCACCATGGGGACTTGTAGCAATTCATTATGTATTTCAATGGGGGAAATAAATTAAGGCAACCAAACAAAACTGCTGTTAAAGCAAGGAAATTTTTATTAAAATTCAGACCATCTGAGAGGAAAAATTATATCTTTCTGTTCTTTTCTTTTCACTCTGTTTTCTTGTCTTACATGCTTCCTTCCCCCTTGGCATAAGGCAGGTAAAAAATGTTTGTAGGGTGAAAAAAATCATCAAGATCTTGACATTTATGATGAGAAGAACAAACCCTTCAATCAGTGGTACTAATGCCTTAAGCACGCACGCACTCTATCATTAAACGGAGATGATTTTTTTTTTTTTTTTTTAAAGCAGGGAGTCAGGATGCTGGCCATACATTATTTAAGCAATAAAGAAGACAAAGGGTCCTCATTCCATGTCTAGTCATCTTTTCTATCATCTGCCCTCTCTCCCAGGTTACTCTAAGCATGGGAAGCTGCTCTTCCAAAATTGTGAGCTCTCTCTGAGCTTTATCTGAAAAATATTTTCATATAAAACAAGAATGAATATTGTACTACTACTAATCAATAGGAATAACTTGCATTTGCTGTGTAGGTGGCATGTTAGAAGCTTTCTATGGTATCTCATTTATTCCTTATATCAATCTTGGGAGATTAGCTTATTTATTTCCATTTTACAGTTAGAGAAACTGATATTCAAAAAAGTAAATTATCTTAACTGAGATCACTTATCTATGCTAAATCTAGATGTGACCTTGTTAACCACTATACAGGCTGCTGCTCCATAATCTCCCCTGCCTAGGCATGTGCCTGTGCATGTGTGCGTGTGTGTGTATGTGCCAGATTTAAGGAAATGGCTTCATTCAGCTTAGCACCAATATCCATGAGACAGAAATTAAAGGGGCATCAGTATATAGCACGCAAAATGAATATCGAATGCTCTAAATCTCCCTAGAAGAAATGAGAGCTGGCTGTCTTGCCTGCTGGCCACCTGTTGAAAATACCCTCCGGAGATGGGCCCTTTCCTTAAATAATCATAAGCCTTAGACAATGAACCTTTGAACCTCCTTGCCAACCATGAGCTTCTACTTTTGCCAGTTTTGGCCTCACTTGCCACTTACACTGGGCATTTCTCAGTGAGTTCAGGGTTTTGTTTTTGTTTTTGTTTTTTTTTGAGATGGAGTCTCACTCTTGTCACCCAGGCAGGAGTGCAGTGGCGCGATCTTGGCTCACTGCAACGTCCACCTCCCGGGTTCAAGCGATTCTCGTTACTCAGCCTTCCAAGTAGCTGGGATTACAGGTGCCCGCAACCACGCCTGGCTGATATTTGTATTTTTAATAGAGACGGGGTTTCCTCATGTTGGCCAGGCTGGTCTCGAACTTCCTACCTCAGGTGATCCACCTGCCTCGGCCTCCCAAAGTGCTGGGATTACAGGTATGAGCCACCGTGCCCGGCAGAGTTCAGGTATTTCTTACCATGTGAGCATCACTACTCTCTTTCATTTTCTAAATCTTCAATCTTCTTGGTTTCTCCCTAAATTGTGGTTTCAGTGGCCGCCGTTTCTTTTTTCTTTTTCTTTCTTTCTTTATTTTTTGAGATGCAATTTCATTCTTGTCACCCAGGCTGGAGTGCAATGGCGTGAACTCAGCTCACTGCAACCTCCACCTCCCAGGTTCAAGCAATTCTCCTGCCTCAGCCTCCAGAGTAGCTGGGATTACAGTCACGTGCCACCACGCCCAGCAAATTTTTGTAGTTTTAATAGAGACAGAGTTTCACCATATTGGCCAGCTGGTCTTGAACGCCTGAACTCAGGTGATCCACCTGCCACAGCCTCCCAAAGTGCTCGGATTACAGGTGTGAGCCACTGTGTGCGGCCTAGTGGCTGCCATTTTTCATGTTTCTCTGTAGAAATTACCCCTGGCTGAGCATAGTGGCTCACACCTGTAATCTTAATGCTTTGGGAGGCCAAGAAGGGAGGATAGATTGAGGCCAGGCGTTTGACATCCACCTGGGCAACATAGCAAGACCCTTTCTCTAAAAAAAAAAAAAAAAAAAAGCCAGGCATGGTAGTGCACACCTGTTGTCTTACCTACTTTAGTGGCTGAGGCAGGAGGAACACTTGAGCCCAGGAGACAAAGGCCACAGTGAGCTATGATCATGACATTGCACTACAGTCTGGGTGAAAGAGGAAGACCCTATCTTTCAAAAAAAAAAAATACTAATGACCTCTGTGAGGTATGAAAGCAAGTCCTTCTGGATAATTTCATCTGGACAAATGCAGTCTTCTTGACAAAGGAAGGCCATACAAACCAATTCTAGATGTGTTTGCAAAACTGCCCCTTTGCTTGTAGCTTGGAGACCTAAGGCTTGAAAGCCTGTTTCTAGAGAGGGAGTGGTATAGGACCAAACAGTGTTGGGAATGGTTTTAAAACTTTATTAAAAATAAAAGTTCATAAGAAATTCTCAAAATATCTCAGTTTTCATTATAGACTTTATAAAAAAAGTTTTTTTATGACTCATTTAGTAATAAGCAAAGAAAAAGTGGGGACAAAGAAAATTTTCCATGTAATTAGCTATGATAGGCAGAATTCTAAGATGGCCCCCAAGAATCTTGCCTCCTGATGGACACACTCTGTGAAATCTTCTGCCCTTCAGTGTGCACAGAACTTGTAAACATGAGGGGTTTTCACTCCTGTAATTAGATTGTATTCCGTGGCAAAGGTGAAGATATTTTGCAGATGTTATTAAAGTCTCAAATCATCTGGCTTTGAATTAATCTAAAAGGAGATTATTCTTGGGGTGAGCCTGACCTAATCAGATGAGCCCTTTAAAGAAGGTCCCCAGGGCCGGGGATGGTGGTTCATGCCTGTAATCCCAGCACTTTGGGAGGCCAAGGTGGGAGGATTGCTTGAGGCCAGGAGTTCAAGATCAGCTTGGAAAACAAAGAAAGACTTTGTCTCTAATGAATATAAAAATTAGCTGGATGTGGTGTCACATGCCTGTGGTTCCAGCTTCTTGGGAGGCTGAGGGAGGAGGATCACCTGAGCTCAGAAAGTTGAGGCTGCAGTGCGCTGCGATCACACCATTGTACCCCACCCTGGGTGACAGAGTGAGACTGTCTCAAAAATAATAATAATAATGAAAATACAAAAATAAATAAGGAAGATCTCAGACCTCCCTGGAAGGGAAGGGTAATTTTCCTATTAAACTAGGAATTCCTTTCTTTGTTTTTTTGAGACAGGGTCTTGCTCTGTCACTCAGGCTGCAGTGTAGTGGCATGATCATGGCTCACTGCAACCTCAATGTCCTGGGCTCAGGCAATCCTCCCACTTCAACCCCCTGAGTAGCTGGGAGCACAGGTGTGCACCACCATGTCTATTTTTTTTTTTTTTTAAGAGAGACAGGGACTTGCTATGCTGCCCAAGCTGGTCTTCAAGTAGTGGCCTCAAGCTATCTTCCCACCTCTGCCTGTCAAAGCACTGGGATTACAGACATGAGCCACCGCAGTTGGCCAGAATGGGAGGATTGAAGCCAGAGAATTGTTTTTCTGCTGCTTCGAGAAAGTAAACTGTTGTTGTGAAGAGGGCCACATGGCAGGAAATAGAAGGTAGCCTCTAGGATCAGGGGGTCTCACCTACAGCCGTAAGGAACTGAATTCTCTAATATCCAGTAAATTTGGAAGAGGACCTAGAGCCTCAAATGAGATCGCAGTCTCAGCTAACACCTTGATTTCTGCCTTGTGAGACTCTGAATAAAGAAGCTAGCTAAACCATACCTGGACTCCTGACCCAGGTAAACTATGAGGTATTAATAATATGTGGATGTTACTTTAAATCATTAAGTTTGTGATAAATTGTTACTCAGCAATAGAAAACTAATACAGTAACTTTGCTTTTCCTCTTACTCTTTTTGGAAAGTAGGTGTACATTCTGGTACAGGAGTATTCTGTATGTGCAAGTGGACAGGGCGACACAGTCTACAGCATTATTCAGATATGTGAATGGTATTCACTATAAAGAGTAGTTCAGTGAATATAGAGTAAACTCAATGAAATGTTAAAGACTAATCACCTTGCTGAAGTAATGTCTGAGGAAAATTAGTAATCTGTGGCTCACAACTCCTTTGCTTTAAATCAAGAACTCATAATGTTTCAGGACTATACTACTACTGTATTCTATCCTACTCCCTATCCGTTCTGAAATCCAAGTTAAAAACAGGATTCCAACTTTTAAGTGTTAATGTCTGTTTGACATTATGGCTGCCCCCTCACATGCTCAACATTCTTTTGCTTCAACCTTGGCTTCATCTCTACCTCTTCTCTGGTTCTCCCAAAGATAGGCATTTTCCTTTCATTTATATAGCTATTATTTCAAATTCAGTTTCATGCCTGGGGCGTTTTGTCACTTTCTCTCTTAGAGTTGTAAAACTTATCTTTCTGCAAAAGAAATATTTTATATGCCACATTCTAATAAGATGTTTTAGACTATCAGGCTTAGTTTTGTAGTTACTGAGTCTGAAAAAAATAAGAAAATCTTTATTTTCTCAAATATCCATTCTCATTGGTTTCTCCCTAGATTTTGGTTTTTGTGACTGCCATCTCATGTACTTTTCTATGTAGAAAATAACTCTTTGAGGTATGTCATCATGTCCTTCTGGAGAACTTTACCTAACCAAATGCAAACTCCTTGACCAAGAACGCCTGTAAAGTCAACTCTGGGTATATTTGCAAGATTGTCCTTTAATTTGTGCTCCAAAGACAGAAGATAATACTATTCTGATATGATGAGGCTGTAAAAAATAAGCTGCCACATAAAAGGTATGCTGCCCTTACATGTTCCAGTCAATGTATTTCCTTTTTTTTTTTTTTTTGAGACAGAGTCTGGCTCTGTCCCCCAGGCTGCAGTGCAGTGGCACCATCTCGGCTCACTGCAAGCTCTGCCTCCCGGGTTCACGCCATTCTCCTGCCTCAGCCTCCCGAGTAGCTGGGACTACAGGCGCCCGCCACCACGCCCGGCTAATTTTTTTGTATTTTTAGTAGAGACAGGGTTTCACTATGTTGGCCAGGATGGTCTCGAACTCCTGACCTCGTGATGCGCCCACCTCGGCCTCCCAAAGTGCTAGGATTACAGGCTTGAGCCACCGCGCCCGGCCTCAGTCAATGTATTTCTTTAAACGTTTTTTGATTGTAAAAACATAGGGGAAAAATCAAGTGGAGAAAGATGCATGGTTGTTCAAAAACAACCTTTTCTCTTTTCTTTCTTTTTTTTTTTTTTTTTTTTTTTTTACAGCTTCAAGACTAGTAAGGAAATGGAAATGTCAGAACACAGTAGCTGGGTTGCTAAGGTGTGTGGAACAAAATAAGACATCTATGCATTGAAAGGGAGATTGTCATGTAGAAAGACAATGGAATTCATCCCATTAATGGAAATATGTAATTAAGAAGCTGCTGGTGTCAGTCTGTAGTGAGAACCCTGGCTTGGGCTCTTGCCTCCTATAGAGTGGTAGTCTTGTCAATGTCTTCTGGCTCCTTGTGGGGGTGGCACAGATACAAGTGCAAAGAGGAAATCTGCCTCCCCACTTTCATGGAATCTTACAGTTTGAGACTACATTCCAAGGTATGTGAATAAGTAGAAAAGCATGACATTTTCTTCTTGAAATGTAATCTTTATGACTTCAATTAGTAACTACGTATCAGAGATAAATGGTTTGCCGTATACCTTATTGCTGTTAATTTTGCTACTACATAGTACGTATGTATGATGATGCTTTCTCTAGCACTTGTGTAGGTTTTTATAGTATATATCTATATTGCTTCGCATACATTATCTAATTTTGATTTTCATTCTCAAAACAACACTGAGAAGTTAATATAATCTGCAGGGCAGGTATTATTACCCCAAATGAGGAAACTGAGGCTCACAAAAATTAAGTAGCTTGAATAAAGTCAGATGGCTACCAACATTGAAGGAAGATAGATGTTCAGTCTTAATGAAGAACCTCAGTAATACATATATACACCCATTTTCCTCACATACTTGCATATACATGTATACACCCCTTTCTTGCCTCTCGTTTGGCAAACTAAACACATTTCTTTTGTGGCCGGGCAAATCCTGATGATGACTGGGTTAGGTATCCTCTTGAAAAAGGCATTGCCTGTGATCTGGACTCAGGTCCAGATCAGATCAGAGCTTTCTGAGTTTCTTGACTTTTGTGTGAATCAATTTAGTACTGTTACCGAGATTCTACATACAGGAAAGAAGAAACAAAATGAATCACTTCATTCTCCCATCTTTCTCCTCAACCATATAGCCATCCATTATCCAACCATTTCACTATGTTCTAAACACTGAGCTAAGAGCTGAAAATAAAACTTTAAAGAAAAACAATTGGATTCGTGCTTCAGGGAACTTATAGTTAAGGGCTGCTTTTTTTTTTTTTTTCTCTAAATGAGCCTACAAGAAATAGGACAGAAATATAATGATTTTGTGAATGATCTTCTGTGCATTTTCTACTTCCCAACAGAAGTATCCCTAACAGCTGAGCACTATAAACTCAACTCCTAAGGGTAAGGGGTGAGGCATTTCTTTGAAGACTCATGTTTTGCCTGAAAGATTAATGCAAAAATATGTATTCTATTCTACAATATGTGTGCGCTTATTTTGATAACCATTTCCTCTCCCTCAGTATCTAATAAAATTGGTGATCCAGGAAGTTCTCTATGTTTATCCTATGGTATCAAGTCATTTCTAGGGTATTTCTAGGGGTGCCTGTGCCTCAGCTTAAGTTGCTTCATAACTTACATCCCAGGTCACTTCTCATTGTAATCTTGTATGCGCCTCATATGAGTAAAGTCCTAGATTCTGGATCCATCACTATCTACTCTTGCCAGTATTTCTAACCAATCTCCATGCCCCACCCCTTTCCTGCTTATTTTTCACAAGAGGCAAACACAATTAATTTTTTCTTTATTGTAAATAATAATAATGACTCTTAGTCCTTAGTATATGGCTGGTACTATGTACTCTGTGTTTCATACACATGTTTCCTTTAGTCTTAAAATCCGGCTCATGGGGTAAACACTATTATAACCTCCATCTTCCAGATGAGGAAAGTGAGACTTAGAGGTTAAGTACATTTTAGGATAAAGTAGGGCATTTCGATAAATGTTTCAAATGTGTTTCTGGTCTCTGAGGACTACAGTCCCAGGCTGCTGGGGATACATAATACCCTTTCTTTACCATAGGAGCACTTGGGTAGAATATTTGCAGAAACAATAAACTGGCTGATATTTAAAGTTCTCTTCAGCTCTGACATTCTATAATTTCATTGACCCTCTTTGCATTTAATTATGTTGATTTTTCTTTCTACCCCTTGCTTAGCTAAAAATATACCCCTTCTTTGTCCATGCACAGGAGATGGACGATTGAATAGAGAGCACCATAACAAATCCTTGTGATTATTCAGATGTCACTCTAAAATATTTATCATCTTGGTAAATCTAAAGCCATCACAACAGCTCATATGCAACAATGAATATCATACTAACACCACTAAAATAGATATAGCCGAGAATGATGCTTGTTAAGCTCATAATGATTCCGTTCTCAAAGGACTTGCAATTCATCTCCTTTATGCTGCTTGATTGCCTACTGCATCCTGCAGGTTTGGGTAGATTCCTCTTTGGTCTCATGTAATACACGATATTCACAAACTACGATGCAGCTCTCATCATGCCAATCAAGAATGCAAATGGAGAGCTAGCTGACGGTGTGATCTGAATTTTCAGCTTGTTTAGAAGGCTATAAACATAGGGAGAATATGGATCTGCTGTGTAATGGCTTAAAAGTAATCAGACTTTTCATTCAAATTAAGTCAGAAAAGGTTATTTCAATATTTCTTATACTTTTCATTTAACAAGATTTTTCTTAAATTGGTAAGTTACTTACTGAAGAATACCTACAACTTTTTAAATGAAAAAATGAGTTATTAGAATTATTTTATTTGAAAACTTCCTAAACATAAGGTTATAATAATTAGACAGTATTCTGACCTTTAATGATCTGTGCTATGCATTCTGCAGAATGGCCATGGACACTGGTTCTCTTTTTAATGTTGAGTTAGCTAGGAAACTAGGAATAATGTTATTCCTAGATTATCAATTGCCATGGACTTGGGAAATGATGAAAATAACAAAATCTAAGCTAGGTCGAATAAAAAGTTATTTCTCTTTGGTGATTCAGCCTCATATGCTCATGTTGTAAATCTGAATTCTCTTTGTGTAGCAGATGTGGGATGTACTGACCCAATGACATGCCTGAAAGTTGCTTTTTAGAACAATCCCTGAGGATAGATTTGTTTATGTATCATTGGTCTCTCTCAGAAACAGACTGTATGATATCCAAATTGATAACCTCCTGGGCCACATAATGTGGGCGCCTGTCTGCAAATTTAATTATTGCCTCAAGGGCTAAAGCAGGACTTTGCCAAATTATTTGTTTCCTTCTTTCAGAATCTTCCTCTTCATATCCTTAGCTTGTCTTTTGACTTTCTAGTATTCAGAAACAATTTTTTTTTAAAATTTTTTGTTGCATCCTGATAATTTTCTGATGAAATCTCTACTGTTTCTCCTACTAGGATCAACTTTGTTGTTTGGGCAATTTTTATAATTCACACTATTGTGGTTTAAAATAAGAATTTACATTATTCGTTTTTATTTTTTCATATTTATTTTTATTTTTATGTTTTTAGAGACAGGGTGTCGCTCTGTCACCCAGGCTGGAGTGTAGTGGGGCGAACATAGCTCACTGCAGCCCCTGACTCCTGGGTTCCAGCAGTCTTCCCACCTCAGCCTCCCGAGTAAGTAGGTCTGTAGGTATGCGCCACTATTACCAGCTAATTTTTAATTTTTCCTAGAGACAGTGTCTTGCTATGGTTGCTCAGGAGAGTCTCAAACTCCTGAACTCATGTAATCCTTGCAAAGCACTGGGATTACAGGCATGAGCCACTGTGGCTGGCTGCAATCGGTTTTTGACAAAGGCATCTTTATCGCTTAATGACATATGGTGCTTTTATCTGAATTGGAAAAAGGCCTCCTCCCCACAGACACATCCCCCTGCAAAGGTGCATGGCTTGGTGAATGGTGGAAGGACTGTGGATTTCAGCTTCCATTTGCCATCTCCACTAGTGTTCTTGTGCACTGAACAACCTGTGTGTTGTGTATGTACTAATTGTTACGAGGTAACTTGTGCTCTGTGCATCTAACACCAGTCCAGAGTTTTCGCTAAGCCTTCACTAAATGTTTCACTTTGAATAGAGATTCAGTCACCTGTAACAAAGACAAAGAATGATCTCATTTCTGCTCTCTTACAATTGAGTACTGAACACTTCAAATTTCTCATAAAATATTTTCTGCTAAGCATTTCACATTTTAAATAAAGCCCTGGCCCAAAGACTGAGTTCATGTCTAGGAGGGAGATCATAATGATTGCTGCAGATGAGAAGTATTCTCATTCTCTAGCACTGCAATGATTCTCTTCCTATAAACTTTTATTTTTATAAAATAGCCCCTTCTCTAAATATATTAAACATGAGAAGCAATTTTTTTAAAAACTCTGGGTTTATTCATTGAATTACATTTTTCATTATGAATATTAGGTAAACATGTAACACCTCAAAAAATCTGAAATTACTGTATGTTACAATCATCAAAGGTTTTAAGGTTTTATCCCATGTAAGTCTGCAGCGGGAGGAACAATCAACCACACTTTTTTTTGGCTACATAGAATTCTCATCAATGGAATCATCTGTATCTGCTAGGGTAGCAGTTGACAAGCATAGTCCAGTTTCATCAACCTTCCAGGATAAACTAGGATAAGATGTTTTCAGGACTGATCACATTCAAGAATTGTACATCCTAGCCAATCACCCCCCGCAAAAAAAAAGAAAAGAAAAGAAAAGAAAAGAAAAAGTTCCTAGACTTTCTTTTGCTCTACTTTCAACTGATAGAACCACATACGGACACATAAATGTCAGAATAATGGGGAAGAGCCTTAGAAATGATGGAACCAAATGTCCTCAGTTTACAAAGGAGGCAACTAAAACCTAGTGAGGAAAACTGTCTTACCCAAAGTCACACACAAAAATGGAGGGTGACCTTAGAACTCAAGTCTCCAGTTTCCCTATTCAAGGCTGGTTGGATGTTTGGATGAAGAATTCCCAGGCATTAAAAATCTAAGTTAAGGGGGCAGGGTTGGCTGATAAGATGGCTGAATAGGAACAGCTCCGGTCTGCAGCTCCCAACGAGATCAACGCAGAAGGTGGGTGATTTCTGTATTTCCAAATGAGGTACCCAGCTCATCTCATTGGGACTGGTTAGACAGTGGGTGCAGCACAGAAAGGGGGAGCTGAAGGAGGGTGGGGCGTCCCCTCACCCAGGAAGTGCAAGGGGTCAGGGAACTCCTTTCCCTAGCTAAGGGAATCTGTGAGGGACTGTGCCGTGAAGAACGGTGCATTCCAGCCAAGACACTATGCTTTTCCCACGGTCTTTACAACCCACAGACCAGGAGATTCCCTTGGGTGCCTACACCACTAAGGCCCCCTGGGTTTCAAGCAAAAAACTGGGTGGATGTTTGGGCAGACATCAAGCTAGCTGCAGGAGTTTTTTTTTTTTTCATACCCCAGTGGCCCCTGGAACACCAGCGAGACAGAACCACTCTCTCCTCTGGAAAGGGGGCTGAAGCCAGGGAGCCAAGTGTTCTAGCTCAGTGGATCCCACCCTCATGGAGCCCAGCAAGCTAAGATCCACTGGCCTGAAATTCTCACTGCAAGCACAGCAGTCTGAAGTTGACCTGGGACGTTCAAGCTTGGTGGGGGGAGGGGCATCTGCCATTACTGAGGCTTGAGTAGGCGGTTTTCCCCTCACAGTGCAAACAAAGCCACCTCAAAGTTCCAACTGAGAGGAGCTCACCGCAGCTCGCAAAGCTGCTGTAGCAGGGCATCTTGAAAGAAAGGCAGCAGCCCCAGTCATGGGCTAATAGATAAAACTCCCATCTCCCTGAGACAGAGCACCTGGGGAAAGGGGTGGCTGTAGGTGCAGCTTCAGCAGACTTAAACGTTGCTGCCTGCTGGCTCTGAAGAGAGCAACGGATCTCCCAGCACAGTGCTTGAGTTCTGCTAAGGGACAGACTGCCTCCTGAAGTGTGTCCCCGACCCCCATGCCTCCTGACTGGGAGATACCTCCCAGCAGGTGTCAACAGACACCTCATACAGGAGAGATCTGGCTAGCATCTGGCAGGTGCCCCTCTGAGATGAAGCTACCAGAGGAAGGAACAGGCAGCAATCTTTGCTGCTCTGCAGCCTCCACTGGTGATACCCAGGCAAACAGCGTCTGGAATGGACCTCCAGCAAATTCCAGCAGATCTGCAGGAGAGGGGCCTGCCTGACTGTTAGAAGGAAAACTAACAAACAGAAAGGAATAGCGTCAACATCAACAAAAAGGACGTCCACACAGAAACCCTGTTTGAAGGTCACCAACATCAAAGACCAAAGGTAGATAAATCCACGAAGATGAGGAAAAACCAGCACAAAAAGGCTGAAAATTCCAAAAACCAGAATGCCTCTTCTCCTCCAAAGGATCACAACTCCTTGCCAGCAAGTGAACAAAACTGAACAGAGAATGAGATTGACAAATTGATTGAAGTAGGCTTCAGAAGGTGGGTAATAGCAAACTACTCTGAGCTAAAGGAGAATGTTCTAACCTAATGCAAGGAAGCTAAGAACCTTGAAAAAAGGTTAGAGGAATCGCTAACTAGAATAACCAGTTTAGAGAAGAACATAAATGACCTGATGGAACTGAAAAACACAGCATGAGAACTTTGTGAAGTATACACAAGTATCAATAGCTGAATGGATCAAGCAGAAGAAAGGATATGAACAAAACCTCCAAGAAATATGGGACTATGTGAAAAGACCAGGCCTATGTTTGATTGGTACCTGAAAGTGACAGGTAGAATGGAACCAAGTTGGAAAACACTCTTCAAGATATTATCCAGGCAAACTTCCCCAACCTAGAAAGATAGGCCAACATTCAAATTCAGGAAATACAGAGAACGCCATAAAGATACTCCTCCAGAAGAGCAACCCTAAGACACATGATCGTCAGATTCACCAAGGCTGAAATGAAGAAAAAAATGTTAAGGGCAGCCAGAGAGAAAGGTCAGGTTACCCACAAAGGGAAGCCCATCAGACTAACAGTGGATATCTTTGCAGAAACCCTACAAGCCAGAAGATGGGGGGTCGGGGTGGGGGGAGTAGGGGGCAATATTCAACATTCTCAAAGAAAAGAATTTTCAACCCAGAATTTCATATCCAGCCAAACTAAGCTTCATAAGTGAAGGAGAAATAAAATACTTTACAGGCAAGCAAATGCTGAGAGGTTTTGTCATCACCAGGCCTACCTTACAAGAGCTCCTGAAGGAAGCACTAAATATGGAAAAGAAAAACCCGTACCAGCCACTGCAAAAACATGCCAAATTATAAAGTCCTTTGGCACTATGAAGAAACTGCATCAACTAACAGACAAAATAACCAGCTAGCATCATAATGATAGGATCAAATTCACATGTAACAATATTAACCTTAAATAGAAATGGGCTAAATGCCCCAATTAAAGGACACAGACTGGCAAATTGGATAGAGTCGAGACTCATAGGTGTGCTGTATTCAGGAGACCCATCTCATTTGCAGAGACACACATAGGCTCAAAATAAAGGGAGGGAGGAATATTTACCGAGGAAATGGAAAGTGAAAAAAAAGCAGGGGTTGCAATCCTAGTCTCTGATAAAACAGACTTTAAACCAACAAAGATCAAAAAAGACAAAGAAGGGCATTACATAATGGTAAAGGGATCAATGCAACAAGAAGAGCTAAGTATCCGAAATATATATGCATTCAATACAGGAGCACCCAGATTGATAAAGCAAGTTCTTAGAGACCTACAAAGAGACTTAGACTCCCACACAATAATAGCGGGAGACTTTAATATCCGACTGTCAATATTAGACAGATCAACAAGGCAGCAAATTAACAATGATATTCAGGACTTGAACTCAGCTCTGGACCAAGCAGAACTAATAGACATCTGTAGAACTCTCCACCCCCAAATCAACAGAATATACATTCTTCTCAGCACCACATTGCACTTATTCTAAAATTGACCACATATTTGGAAGTAAAACACTTCTCAGCAAATGCAAAAGAACAGAAATCATAACAAACAGTCTCTCGGACCACAGTGCAATCAAATTAGAACTCAGGATTAAGAAACTCACTCAAAACTGCACAACTACATGGAAACTGAACAACCTGCTCCCAAATGACTACTGGGTAAATAACGAAATGAAGGCAGAAATAAATAAGTTCTTTGAAACCAATGAGAACAAAGACACAATGTACCAGAATCGCTGGGACACAGCTAAAGCAGTGTTAAGAGGGAAATCTATAGCACTAAATGCCCACAGGAGAATGCTGGAAAGATCTAAAATCAGCACCCTAACATCACAATTAAAAGAACTAGAGGGCCGGGCATGGTGGATCATGCTTGTAATCCCAGCACCTTGGGAGGCTGAGGTGGGTGGATCACGAGGTCAGGAGTTTGATACCAGCCTGGCCAACACAGTGAAACACCATCTCTACTAAAAATACAAAAATTAGCTGGGCATGATGGCAGGCATCTGTAATCCCAGCTACTCAGGAGGTTAAGGGAGGAGAATTACTTGAACCCAGGAAGCAGACATTGCAATGAGCCGAGATCATGCCATTGCACTCCAGCCTGGGCGACAGAGCTAGACACCATCACAGGAAAAAAAAAAAAAAAGAAAAGAACTAGAGAAGCAGGAGAAAACAAATTCAAAAGCTGACAGAAGACAATAAATAACTAAGATCAGAGCCAAACTGAAGGAGATAGAGACAAGAAAAACCTTCCAAAATTCAATGAATCCAGGAGCTGGTTTTTTGAAAAGATTAACAAAATAGATAGGCTGATAGTCAGGCTAATAAAGAAGAAAAGAGAGAAGAATCAAATAGACACAATAAAAAATGATAAAGGGGAGATCACCACTGATCCCACAGGAATACAAATTACCATCAGGGAATACTATAAACACCTCTACACAAATAAACTAGAAAATCTAGAAGAAATGGGTAAATTCCTGAACATATACACCCTCCCAAGACAAAACCAGGAAGAAGTCGAATCCCTGAATAGACCAATAACAAGTTCTGAAATTGAGGCAGTAACTAACAGTCTACCAACCAAGAAAAGCCCAGTACCAGATGGATTCACAGCCGAATTGTACCAGAGATACAAAGAGGAGCTGGTACCATTCCTTCTGAAATTATTCCAAACAATAGAAAAAGAGGGACACCTCCCTAACTCATTTTATGAGGCCAGCATCATCCTGATACCAAAACCTGGCAGAGACAAAACAAAAAAAAGAAAATTTCAGGCCAATATCCCTAATGAACATCAGTGCGAAAATCCTCAATAAAGTACTGGCAAACCAAATTCAGCAGCACATCAAAAAGCTTATCCACCACGATCAAGTCGGCTTCATCCCTTGGATGAAAGGCTGGTTCAACATACGCAAATCAATACATGTAATCCATCACATAAACAGAACCAATGACAAAAACCACATGATTATCTCAATAGATACAGAAAAGGCCTTTGATAAAATTCAATACCCCTTGATGCAAAAAACTCTCAATAAACTAGGTATTGATGGAACGTATCTCAAAATAATAAGAGCTATTTATGACAAGCCCACAGCCAATATCATACTGAATGGGCAAAAGCTGGAAGCATTCCCTTTGAAAACTGGCAAGACAAGGATGCCCTCTCTCACCACTCCCATGCAACATAGTATTGGAAGTTCTGGCCAGGGCAATCAGGCAAAAGAAAGAAATGAAGGGTAGAGAAGAAGAGAAGAGAGGAAGAGAGGAGGTCACATTGTCTCTATTTGCAGATGACATGATTGTATATTTAGAAAACCCCATTGTCTCAGCCCCAAATCTCCTTAAGTTGATAAGCAACTTCAGCAAAGTCTCAGGATACAAAACTAATGTGCAAAAATCACAAGCATTTCTATATACCAATAATAGACAAGCAGAGAGACAAATCATGAGTGAACTCCCATTCCCAATTGCTACAAAGAGAATAAAATACCTAGGAATACAACTTGCAAGGGATGTGAAGGACCTCTTCAAGGATAACTACAACCACTGCTCAAGGAAATAAGAGAGGACACAAACAAATGGAGAAACATTCCATGCTCATGAATAGGAAAAAATCAATATTGTGAACATGGCCATACTGCCCAAAGTAATTTAGAGATTCAATGCTATTCCCATCAAGCTACCATTGACTTTCTTCACAGAATTATAAAAAACCACTTTTAATTTCATATGGAACCAAAAAAGAGCCCATATAGCCAAGACAATCCTAAGCAAAAAGAACAAAGCTGGAGGTATCATGCTACCTGACTCCAAACTATGCCACAAGGCTACAGTATCCAAAAGAGCATGGTACTGGTACCAAAACAGAAATATAGACCAATGGGGCAGAACAGAGGCCTCAGAAATAACACCACACATCTACATCCATCTGATCTTTGACAAACCTGACAAAAACAAGCAATGGGGAAAGGATTCCCTATTTAATAAATGGTGTTGGGAAAACTGGCTAGCCGTATGCAGAAAACTGAAACTGGAACCCTTCCTTACAACTTATACAAAAATTAACTCAAGATGAATTAAAGACTTAAACGTAATACCTAAAACCATAAAAGCCCTAAAAGAAAACCTAGGCAATACCATTCAGGACATAGGCATGGGCACAGATTTCATGACTAAAACACCAAAAGCAATGGCAACAAAAGCCAAAATTGACAAATAAGATCTAGTTAAATTAAAGAGCTTCTGCATGGTAAAAGACACTATCATCAGACTGAACAGGCAACCTACAGAATGGGAGCAAATTTTTGCAATCCATCTGACAAAGGGCTAATATCCAGAATCTACAAGGAACTTAAAAAATTTACAAGAAAAAAAACAAACAACCTCATCAAAAAATGGGCAAATGATATGAACAGTCACTTAGCAAAAGAAGACATTTATGTGGCCAAGAAACATATGAAAAAAAGCTCATCATCACTGGTTATTAGAGAAATGCAAATTAAAATCACCATGAGATACTGTCTCATGCCAGTGCGAATGGCGATCATTAAAAAGTCAGGAAACAACAGATGCTAGAGAGGATTTGGAGAAATAGGAATGCTTTACACTGTTGGTGGGAGTGTAAATTAGTGGAAGACAGTGTGGCGATTTCTCAAGGATCTAGAACCAGAAATACCATTTGGCTCAGCAATCCCATTACTGGGTATATACCCAAAGGATTAGAAATCATTCTACTGTAAAGACACATGAACATGTATGTTTATTGCAGTACTACTCACAATAGCAAAGACTTGGAGCCAACCCAAATGCCCATCAATGATAGACTGGATTAAGAAAATGTGACACATATACACCATAGAATATTATACAACCATAAAAAAGGATGAGTTCATGTCCTTTGCAGGGACATGGATGAAGCTGGAAACCATCATTCTCAGCAAACTAATACAGGAACAGGAAACCAAACACTGCATGTTCTCAGTCATAAGTGGGAGTTGAACAATGAGAATGCTATCAGGGGAACCTGCCCCCAATATATCAACATACGTTCTTTCTATTTTCCCTAAGTGTTGGTTGGCTGAGAAATAAAGAGAAAGAGTACAAAGAAAGGAATTTTACAGCTGGGCCTCTGGGGGTGACATCACAGATCGGTAGGACCATGATGCCCACCTGAGCCGCAAAACCAGCAGGTTTTTATTAAGGACTTCAAAAGGGGAGAGGGTGTACGAACAGGGAGTAGGTCACAAAGATTACATGCTTCAAAGGGCAAAAAGGAGAACAAAGATCACATGCTTCTGAGGCCAATAAAGATCATAAGGCAAAGGGCAAAGCAAAGATCACGAGGCAAAGGGCAAAATAAAAAACACCTGATAAGGGTCTGTGTTTAGCTGTGCACGTATTGTCTTGAAAAACATCTTAAACAACAGAAAACAGGGGTCAAGAGTAGAGAACCGGTGTGACCTCAAATTCAACAGGGGTGCGTTTTTCCCCCACCCTAATAAGCCTGAGGGTACTGCAGGAGACCAGGGCGTATTTCAATCCTTATCTCAACCGCATAAGACAGACATTCCCAGAGCGGCCGTTTATAGACCTCCCCCGAGGAATGCATTCCTTCCCCAGGGTATTAATTATTAATATTCTTTGCTGGGAAAAGAATTTAGTGATATCTTCCCCACTTGCATGTACATTTATAGGCTCTCTGAAAGAAGAAAAATATGGCTCTATTCTGCCCGACCCCGCAGGCAGTCAGACCTTATGGTTGTCTTCCCTCGTTCCCTAAAATCGCTGTTATTCTGCTCTTTTTCAAGGTGCACTGATTTCATATTGTTCAAACACACATGTTTTACAATTGATGTGTACAGTTAGATACAATTATCACGGTGGTCCTGAGGTGATGTACATCCTCAGCTTATGAAAATAACAGGATTAAGAGATTAAAGTAAGACAGGCATAAGAAATTATAAGAGTGTTATTTGTGAACTGATAAATGTCCATATTAAAATGGAATCTTCACAGTTTATGTTCAGAGATTGCAGTAAAGACAGGCATAAGGAATTATAAAAGTATTAATTTTGGGAACTGATATGTGTCCATATTAAAATGCAATCTTCACAATTTATGTTCCTCTGCTGCAGCTCCAGCTGGTCCCTCCGTTCGGGGTCCCTGACTTCCCGCAACAGAACACAGGGACACAGGGAGGGGAACATCACACACTGGGGCCTGTTGGGGTGTGGGGGGGGTAGGGGAGGGATAGCATTTGGAAAAATATCTAATGTAGATAATGGGCTGATGGGTGCAGCAAACCACCATGGCACATGTATACCTATGTAACAAACCTGCACGTTCTGCACATGTATCCCAAAATGTAAAGTATAATAACAATAAAAAAAAATCCAAGTTAAGGACTAGTTTAACATCCTGGTTTAGTGGTGTTGCTAATGGGGTGGGAATTAGGAGAATGTTAGAGTCCTGTCCTATCCTTTGATATACACAATTGATATTTATACAACTTCACAAAAGTTTTAAACAAACTGTGCTCCATCTTTCCACTTCTCATCAGAATGCCACTCCTAAGCCCCTCCTGTATAATAATTATAGCACCATCCTAGCCTCACAGTTCCTGGATTATCTCATTCTAAATTCCTCCCTATTTACTCTACCTTTGTTACTCATCAATGTGCCTATACCCAGGGTTTCTCACCCTTGGCACTATTGACATATGGGGCTTGATATTTCTTTGCTGTGGGGGACTGCCCTGTGCATTTTAGGATATTTAGCAGCATCTCTGGCCTCTACCCACTAGGTGCCAGTAATACCCTCCTCCATCTCCGTATATTGCAAAATGTCCTCTGCAGGACCAAGTTCACCCTGACTGAGAACCACTGGGCTATACCTTATCATCCTAGGCCTGTCTGAGAATGAAGCCAATATTTTTTGTATATTCCAACTAGAAGTGTGTGTGTGTGCATGTGTGTGTGTGTGCACATGTGCATGCAACATGCATGCATACACAGGGATGTATGGCATGGCTTAAGTTTATTTGGGGTTCTGCTACTTTTAACCAAAATAGTCTTGACTAGCATACTGCAAAGGGATAAAAATAATTTTAAAAAAATAATGAGTGCACAATATTCTTAAATATTAAATTCTAACTTCTTTTGCCTTGTATGCTCTAGTATAAGGGCTGTAAAATGATAACGAAGATATTTTCTTCGAATGCAAAATTTATAAAGTTTTTTCTCTTTGGTGTATTTTAATTTTTTAATGTTTCATGCATTATAAAAATAAAGATGGTAATTTGTCATTAAGTATTTGTCCACAGAAACCAAAAAAAAACAGTTTTACGAAAATGGAAAATGAAAACCATGTGGTGTTATATTCAGGGACTCCCAAGAACACATGCTGATCTGTAAATAAAGATATGTAGAAACAAGAATGTCCTCTACGTAGAAAAATACACAAACCCACAATGAAAACAGATAGCTATTTCTCTTTCTGATCTAAATCTGATGAGCTTAAAAAGAAATATAAATGAGCAGACAGTATGTTTAAAGTAGACAGCTGCTAACAAATCATGATGACACCAAGCTAACCCTAACTGCATCAGTTTTAGGGCCAAATTTATATGTTTAAGGGAAAAAAATTCCAAGTCATTTTATAGATAAGACTTTACTTAAAACTTTTAAAATAGATTACTATTATAGGTTGCTATAAAGATGATTATGAAACCATAATCATGTTTCTCATAATATAAGTAAAGGCTGAATAGGAATTAATTATAATGAATTACTAGATGAAACTTTCAAAAATTTCTTTCTTTAGAAACTCTTAACACAACCTTAGTTTGAAGACCAACTCTGCCCTTATTGCTCTAAGGACTTGAGTAAAAGTGTATATTTTAAATGCATTTTTAAACCTTTACCTTTTTCTATCAAATTAAAGCACATACGTGGGTTTAAAAACCAAATATTATTCAAAGGCTTATAATGAGAAACAGCAGTTCCTTGCCCTATGCCTTATCATTACCCAGTTTTATTTAGTATTTAAAACTTTTATTATGTCTAAAAAATTACACAAGTAATATAAGAATACATTCCCATTGGGAATTAGTCGTCATTCACACGTACAGAAAGTAAAACGTTCAAGTGCTCCTCTTAAATTTCACTCCCCCATCTTACCCTCCTTCCTGAAATAATCATTGTCATCATTTTGATGTGAATGTATACAAACTTTTCCCTATGAATTTACATACATATGTACCTACAAATTCGTTTGGTTACCTTATTGAGATCATATGATAAAAATGGTTTTGCTATCAATATTTTTTTTACATAATAATATGCTTTGGAGACCTTTCCATGTCAGTGCATATAGACCTACTTCATTTCTTTTAACCACAAGCTAATGTAGATATATCGTTATTTAACAACTGATGAGCATTTAGATTGTTTCCAACTTTTTACAATTAAAAATAATGCAACAACAAACATCTTTGTCCTTGCGTCTTTGTGTGTACACATATGCTAGGTCCAAACTTTGCATATTTTATATTTTGATAGCAACTGAGAAATATCCCTCCAAAGAGGTAATATTATTTTATAGGCTTTAAGCAAAAGTGGAAATTTTAGCCAAATCAGACCAAAAAAACTACTATCCTTTTAATATTGCTTTCCCTGATAAGTAGTGAGTTTGTGTACATTTTCACATTTGTAGTTGCCTTTTAAATTTCTTCCTCTCTGAATCTCATAATCACATCATTTCTAACCCTCTCTTAATAATAGGTTCTTTGCCTTTTTCTTAAGATTTTTTTTCATATATTCTAGATCTGAATCTGTTATCATACATGTTGCAAATAATTCTCCCATTCTGACACTTTCCTTCTTAGCACACATCAATTAATTAACAATATAATTAAATTATATAATTTGTTATAAGATCTATTGATTGCACAATTAAAATGTTCATTTTTTTCTTTATAAATTTTTTAAACGTTTAATTTCAGGGGTACATGTGCAGATTTGTTATATAGGTAAACTGTGTGTCACTGAGGAGAGAAGTTTGCTGTGTGGATTATTTCATCACTCAGGTAATAAGAATAGTACTCAATAGGTATTTTTTTCTGATTATCTCCTTCCTCTCACTCTCCACCCTCAAATAAACCCTAGTGTCTGTTGTTCCCTTCTTGGTGTCCATGCGTTCTCGCTGTTTAGCTCCCACTTATAAGTGAGAACATGTGGTATTTGGTTTTCTGTTGCTGCATTAGTTTGCTTAGGGTAATGGCCTCCAGCTCCATCCATGTCACTGCAAAGGACATGATGTCATTCTCTTTTTGGCTGCATAGTATTCCATGGTGTATAAGTACCACATTTTCTTCATCCAGTCTACCATTGATGGGCATTCGGGTTGATTCTGTGTCTTTACTATTGCGAATAGTGCTATGATGAACATATGTGTGTATATGTCTTTATAGTAGAATGATTTATATTCCTTTGGGTATATATCCAGTACTGGGATTGCTGGGTTGAATGGTAATTCTGTTTTAAGTTCTTTAATGTATTGCTACGCTGATTTTCACAATGGCCGAACTAACATACATCCTACTAGTAGTGTATAAGTGTTCCCTTTTCTCCACAACCTCTCCAGCATCTGTTAATTTTTGGCTTTTTAATAATAGCCATTCTGCTTGACATGGGATGGTATCTGATTGTGGTTTTGATTTGCATTTCTCTAATGATCAGTGATATTAAGCTTTTTTTAAAGGCTTTTTGGCTGCATGTACGTCTTTTGAAAAATGTTTGTTCATGTCCTTTCCCACTTTTTAATGGGGTTGTTTGATTTTTGCTTGTAAATTTATTTAAGTTCCTTATAGATTCTGGATACTAGACCTTTGTTGGATATATAGTTTGCAAATATTTTCTCCTTTCTGTAGGTTTCCTCTTTATTCTGTTGATAGTTTCTTTTGCTGTACAGAAGCTCTTTAATTAGATTCCATTTGTCAATTTTTGTTTTGTTGCAATTGCTTTTGCCATTTTTGTTATGAAATCTTTGCCAGTTTCTATGTCCAGAATGTTATTTCCTAAGTTATCTTCCCAAGTTTTTATAGTTTTAGGTTTCACTTTTAAGTCTTTAAATCTTTATGGATTATTGATTTAAATGTTGCTAAAAGGTCTTCCTCGCCCTATGATAAAAATATCCTTCTAAATTTTCTTCTTAGAACTTAGTACAGTATTCAATTATGTCATTGACATTGTGTTCTTTAATCCATCTGGAATTTATTTTTTATGTGTGGTATCAATTAGAATGTGAACTTAATTTTTTTCTAATATGAAGTAAGTTATCTCAATATTACTTAATGCATTGTTTCCCTTATAATTTGAAGTGTCACTTTTTCCCTCTATTAGATGTCCTGGCTCTCTGTTTTGTCTTATTGATGTACTTGTCCATTTTAATTACTATAACTTATTTTAGCCTTATAGGATATTTTAATATCTGATGGAGCAACCTATCATTGTTCTTTTTTGTCCACTTAAAAATAATTTTTATGTATTTTTACTTTCTCAGTTGAATATAAAATTAGTTTGTCAAGTTGCACAAAACATCCTGTTGAAATGATGTTTTTCATTGCATTGTATTTATAGGTTAATTTTGGGAGAAATGGCATCTCTAAAATATTGTTTTTCCAGCCCGTATCATAGTATAACTCTCTGTAGATATTTTTTGTCTTGTTATGTCCTTTATTTAAATGTTACTGATATAAAGTGTTTGCCTCTGGACTCTGCAATGCCAGTGGATTTCCTTCTTCTATGGACTGAGGCTTTTGTCGAACAGTCTATTATACATATCTAACATGACAACAATTTTAGAAGTTGTGACCAGGTGAGACATATGCAAACAATAACAGATATATCATGACTTGTCTATCAAATGGCCACTATAAAGTGCTGTTGGTTATAAAATTCTTTCTGATTTCAGAGATGTTAGAATGTGAAAAATAGACATATAGAATTAATGAAATATAATCAACAAAGGAGTTATCTATATTTTACAGATTTGGTTGACTTCATCTGTGAAGCTATGTGAGTCTTAAGGCATTTTAAGGGCAAATATTTGACTAAGTTTTCAGTATCTTCTATGATTTGGGGATTATTCAGGATTTCTATCTTAGAGTCAATTTTAATAACCATTATGTTTCCCAGAAAGTGGTCTATTTCATTTAAGTTCTCAAATCTATTTACATAGAGTTGTACACAATATGCTCCTAATATTTTTGATATTTCTCTTTGTATTGTTAGTTATGTCCTCTTTCATATTCTGATTTTTTTTTTCTGTATGTGGCATGGGATGGTGGTAGTTTTTTTAGTACATTTGTTATCAATCAAACCAGTAATCAAACGCCACTATCCTTGGTATTTCCTGACATCATTCAGTAATTATTTCTTCTTTCTCAATTCTTCAGAGTTATTTTTTAAATTGAAATTATATTTTTATGAAGTAATATATGTATTTGATTAAAACATTTTTTAAACTTATATATAATAGTTGTACATGTTTTTGGAATACGTGTGATATTCTGTAACTGTATACAATTTGCGATGATCAAATCAGGGTAATTTGGATATCCATCACCTCAAACACTTAACTTTTCCCTGTGTTGGGATCATTACAAATATCCTCTAGGTATTTTGACATATATGATACATTATTGTTGACTATAGTTTCCCTAGTATACGTTGAAATATTAGAACTTATTATTTCTATCTGACTGTATTTTTGTACCCCTTAATCAATTTCTCTTCATTCCCTCCTCCCTCTCCTTTCCAGCCTCTGGTAACCACCATTCTCCTCCCATGCTCCATGGGATTCACTTTTTAATTCCCACATATGAGTGAGAAAATGCAATGTTTTGTCTTTCTGTGCCTGGCTTATTTCACTTAACATAATGATCTGCAGTTCCATCCATGCTGTTGCAAATGAGAGGATCTCATTCTTTTTTATGGCTGAATAGTATTCCACTGTGTGTGTATAGATTATGTTTACTTTATCCACTGATCTGTTAATGGACACCTAGGTTGATTCCATATCTTGGCTATTGTGAATAGTGTTGCAATAAACATGGTAGTGCAGATAGCTCTTTGACATATTGATTTCCTTTCTTTTGGATATATACCCAGCAGTGGGATTCCTGGATCCTATGGTAGCTTTATTATTAGATTTTTGGAGAACCTCTATACTGTTTTTCATGATGGATGTACTACCTTACACTCCCACCAACAGTGTACAAGACTTATCTTTTCTCCACATCCTTGCCAGTATTTGTTACTTTTTGTCTTTTTTGTAATAACCATTCTAACTGGAGGGAGATGGCATCCTGTTGTGGTTCAGATTTGCATTTCCTTGATGATTAGTGATGTTGAGGATTTTTTCAGATACTTGTTGGCCATTTGTATGTCTTCTTTTAAGAAATGTCTATTCAGGTCTTTGCCTACATTTTAATCAGATTACTTGTTTGTTTGCTATTAAGATGTTAGAGTGTCTTATGTATTATGTTTACTAATCTCTTGTTGAATGGATAGTTTGCAAATATTTTCTCCCATTCTGTTGGTTATCTCTTCACTTTGTTAATTGTTTCTTTTGCTGTGCAGAAGTATTTTAGCTTGGACAAATCCCATTTGTCTATTTTTGCTTTTGTTGCCTGTGCTTTTATGTTTTACCAAATAAACCTTTGCCAAGACAAATATGCTAACATGGCTTCCTAAATTTTTCTTTTAGTAGTTTCATAGTGGTAGGCTTTACATTGAATGTTTAATCCATTTTGAGTTGATTTTTGTATATGGTGAAAGATGGAGATCTAGTTTCATTATTCTGTGTATCGATATCCAGTTTTCTCAGCACCATTTATTAAAGAGACTGTCTTTTCCTCAAGGGCTGATCTTGCCTTCTTTGTCAAAAATGAGTGTGCTGTAATTGCTTGGGTTTAATTCTGGGTTTTCTATTCTGTTCCATTGGTCTATGTGTCTGGTTTTATGCCAGTACCATTGCTATTTTGGTTACTATTGACTTGTCATATAATTTGAAATCGGATAATGTGATGCCTCCAGCTTTGTTCTGTTTGCTCAGGATTGCTTTAGCTATTCGGGGTCTTTTGTGGTTCCATATAATTTTTTTTTTTTTTGAGACAGAATTTTTTCTCTTGTTGCCCAGGCTGGAGTGCAATGGCGCGATCTCGGCTCACCACATCCTCCACCTCCCAGGTTCAAGCGATTCTCCTGCCTCAGCCTTCCCAAGTAGCTGGGATTATAGGCATGTGCTACCAAGCCCGGCTAATTTTTTTTTTTTTTTTTTTTTTTTGTATTTTTAGTAGAGATGGGGTTTCTCCCTGTGGGTGAGGCTGGTCTCGAACTCCTGACCTCAGGTGATCCGCCCACCTCGGCCTCCCAAAGTGCTGGGATTATAGGCGTGAGCCACCGCACCCAGCCCCATATAAATTTTTGAATTGGTTTTTCTATTTCTGTGAAGAGTGTCATTGGTGTTTTGATATGGATTGCATTGCATCTATAAATTTCTTTGGCCACCCAAAGACATTTTAATCATATTAATTCTTCAAATCCATGAGCAAGGGATATCATTCCATTTCTTTGTCTGCTCTTCAATTTCTTTCATCAATCAATAGTTTTTTCACAGAGATATTTCAGTTCATTGGTTAAATTTATTTCTAGGTATTTTTTGTAGCTATTGAAATGAGATTGATTTCTTCATTTCTTTTTTAGATTGATTGCTATTTTCATGTAGAAACACTATTGATATTTGCACACTGACTTTGTATTCTATAACTTCCTGAATTCATATTTTCATTCTTTTTTTTTTTTTTTTTTTTTTGAGATGAAGTTTCATTCTTGTCATCCAGGCTGGAGTGCAATGGCACGGTCTCAGCTCACTGCAACCTCTGCCTTCTGGGTTCAAGTGATTCTCATGCCTCAACCTCCCAAGTAGCTGGGATTACAGGTGCGCACCACCACACCCAGCTAATTTTTGTTTTTAGTAGAGATGGGGTTTTTGACATGTTGGCCAGGCTGGTCTCAAATTCCTGACCTCAGGTGATCCATCTGTCTCAGACTCCCAAAGTGCTGGTATTACAGGCATGAGCCACCTAAACCCACCTGCTTTGTCTTTTCATATAGTTTTTGACTTAAAGTCTATTATATCTGATATAAACATATCTATTCCAGCTCACTTTTTTGGTTTCCATTTCCATGGAATATTGGTTTTACCTTTACTTTCAGTCTATGTGTGTCTTTACAGGTAAAGTGAGATTTGTGTCAGCAGCATATAGTTGAGTCTTTTAAATAAATCCATTCAAGGCCGGGCGTGGTGGCTCATGCCTGTAATCCCAGCACTTTGAGAGGCCAAGGCGGGTGGATCATGAGGTCAGGAGTTTGAGACCAGCCTGACCAACATGGTGAAACCTCGTCTCTACTAAAAATAGAAAAATTAGCCAGGTGTGGTGGTGCATGAGTGTAGTCGCAGCTACTCAGGAGACTGAGGCAGGAGAATCACTTGAACCCAGGATGCGGAGGTTGCAGTGAGCCGAGATCGCGCCACTGAACTCCAGCCTGAGCGACAGAGTGAGGCTCCATCTCAAAAAAAACCAAAAAACAAAAAAACAAACAAACAAAAAAATCCATTCAGTGGTTCTAGGTTTTAATTGGAGAATTTAGTCCGTTTACCTTCACTGGTATTATAGATAGATATGGACTTACTACTGCCACTTCATTACTTGTTTTCTAGTTGTTGAATAAGTTTTTCTTTTCTTCTTTTCTTTCTTTCTGTTTTTTGATACAGAGTTTCGCTCTTTCCCCAGAGTGAGTGATTCAACAGATAGTGCAAGGAGGAAGCTGCAGTGCCTTTTTTGGCCTAGTCTTGCAAGTCCCACACCTTCACTTCTGCTTTATCTTTTCTTTAGAAGTAAGTCACTAAGGCTGGGCATGGTGGCTCACACCTATAATCCCAGTATTTTGGGAGGCCAAGGTAGGTGGATCGCTTGAGGTCAGGAGTTCAAGATCAGCCTGGCCAACATGGCGAAACCCCATCTCTCCTTAAATTACAAAAATTAGCCGGGTGTGGTGGCACATGCCTGTAGTCACAGCTACCCAGGAGGCTGGGGCAGGAGAATCACTTGAACCTGGGAGGTGGAGGTTGCAGTGGCAGGGGACAGAGTGAGATTCTGTCTGAAAAAAAAAAAAATAATAATAATTAAATAAATAAATAAATAAATGAAGCAAGTCACTAAGTCCAGCCCACATTCAAGGGAAAAGGGATTAGGTTCTACTTCTTGAAGGGAGAATATTAAAGAATTTGTGGACATACTTTAAAATCACCACACATCAGTAAGCACCAAATCACTAATTCTTAGTATTTTCAGATGAAGTTTTATAAGCTTAAACCCTCCTTTGGATTCTTGAGACAGAGTTTTGCTCTTGTTGTCCAGGCTGGAGTGCAATGGTACAATCTCGGGTCACTGCAACCTCTGCCTCCTGGGTTTAAGTGATTCCCCTGTCTCGGCCTCCCAAGTAGCTGGGAATACAGGTGCCCGCCACTACACCCAGCTAATTTTTCTATTTTTAGTAGAGACAGGGTTTCACCATGTTGGCCAGGCTGGTCTTGAACTCCTAACCTCAGGTGATCCACCCGCCTCAGCCTCCCAAAGTGTTGGGATTACAGGTGTGAGCCACTGTGCCCAGCCAACGTCGGTTTTTTTAAACTTTTTTTTTAATTTAAATTTTATAAAAATTTAAAAAATCCATTTTTTGTAATTATTATCTGTGGGGAATTTGTGTGACCTTTTTCTCTGCTATTACAGGAAGTTCTCCCATACTAAATTATTTTAATGTAAGATAGAAACAGTATCGGGGTAGTCTGAATTTTGCCACCACAAGAGGAAGGAATCCAGCTATTTTTTGTTGATTTGTGGTAATAAGGTAGAATCAGAGACATGGTATAGCTCTGCGTTGAGAAAAGAGCAGAATATACACAAAATGTGTAAGCAATAATAGCATTAGAGAATCAGATTGAAGGACAAATTTGGAATTAGAATCCAAGAGCTTAGGGTGCCAGAGTAGAAGTAAGATTTGATAGAGTCAAGTGTACGAGACAAAGATAAATGGCCTCAGAGTACCCATGGTAAGAGCCAGGTTGGGAAGAGAGTGCTCTTCATAAATTCTGACTCCTAAACTGGAGTCATTGAGCTGTAGAGGCAGACACCTGGGAAGCATCAAGGAGAGGACCTTGGGGGTCTTTTAGCACCAGGCCTGACCTGGTGGCACCCCCTTTTCTTCCTGACCCAATGCTGCAAATTAACTTTTATGGCTGCTTCCATTAAGTTTCTTAGCACCATCATTTTGAATCTCAATACAAATCAGTCATCTGCATCCACTCACTTCAGTAATCACTGGGCCAGAGATAGAGGTTCTTTTAAAAAATCTTTGATTTCTATACGAAGCATTGCCAGATGATCTAATATTTTTATGGGAAGAATATATCCCTGCTCAATAGCTTTAGCAGAATAATAATAGCCACTATGAGGTGCCAGGTATTGTTTAAGGCACTCTGTGAAGTCCGTCTATCTTATTGAAAACACTGCACACTTAACTTCTACTAAAATGACAACTGGATGCCATAAATTCTGAAGCACAGACCTCAGAAATACAACAGACTAGGACCCCAATATGTGCTCAGTACTAACCAGTTTCCCCAGATACCTACAACCAACCAATTATACACTCAGCTTTCCTAGTATAGAACTGAGATAATTTGCAATTTTGGCTTTAAGAACCCTAGCCCATTTCCATCCCTTTAGTGTAAATTCACAGAGCATGACATCTGCCTAAGACTGAGGTTTTTGTCTAACAGTAAGACATTTACCACTCAGTCTTTGGCCTTTGAGTTCCTATTTTCTTTTTAACGTGTTCAAAGCTCTTCCCAATCATAACTCATTTAATATTCACAACAGTCTTGTGAGACAAGTATGCTGTACAATTATTATCCCAGATGAGGAAATCAAGATATAGAAAATTTAAATTACTTGCTTAAGGAAATCAAGATATAGAAAATTTAAATTACTTGCTTAAGTGACAGACTTGGCATTTCAAATCCAAGTAAGCTGGCTCCAGAGCCTATGTGCTTAACCACAACACCAAACTCTCATAACTCCTGAGGAATCTGAGCAAATTCATTTCAGAATTCTGAGGACATTACATTGACAAGTAAAATTGCACTATTGCATCAATATTTTCAAGCTCCTATTGAGACATAAACATTAAACGAAATTTTCTTTATGACTAGAAGAACGCTGTGTGTTTCTCTCTTTTGCTTTTCATTGTAGGTATATTGGAACCCATGGAATAGGATGGCTTCTGCTTTAGTTTGTAGAAAACCCCCCGGTTTTCTTTGTGCTATGTGACTTACACTACAAAGACCTGATGTTTCTTCTTTCTCTCTGGCAGAGACCCTTTCCTCCAAATTTATATGTAGATGTGGGAGTAGCTGCTGTCTGTCTGGAGCCAGAGGAACTAATAATTGAGTTGAAGGTGTGTTCTTGTTCTACGTTCCTATTATCTGAGGCAAGACAATGGTCCTACAGTGGTTGGAGAGGTTAAGTCTCAGGTAGTACAAAAGAGCTAGGTGGAGGGGAAGAGTTGCCAAAGGGACTGGGGCCTGGAGAGAATAAATAATTTAGGCCTTGAAGCTTCTCAGAGACTGAGTGGACTATGGGACTTAAGCAGCTGCCAGACTTGAGAAAAGAAAGAGATTGACTCATGTTTACTGAGCAGAGGAGGGTCCAGTTCAGAGAATTTCTACAGGCATAGTCTAGGGAACACTGCTGACTTGGGATTCACAAAGCTTCAAGAAAAGCAATCAGAAAAGCAATCTCAGCTTGAAGGTGAGAATGGGCCAGGGAACAGAATAGACAAGGCCTCTGCCTTTTCAGAGAAAACTCGCACAACCAAAGAGAGGTGGAATCATATAAATGAGCAATAAGGACATGTAAATCGAAGGGTCAGCAGATGAACAGTAGAGTATAATAATGGTGAAACAGAGATGATCTGGGAGAGGCTAAAGAGCAGTTTTATCTCAAGATTGCACTGAAGTGGAAGAAAAATAGTGAACACCCTGCAACTGGCCATAGTATGCTTTATTGCAGTCAGTGGTGTGGGGCAGGGAAACTAATGAAGAAATGAATGCCAAAGGGTGGACTTTAGAGATAAAATGGTGCTTTGTCCTCTGAATGGTGGTACTACAATGTCCAGAGACAGCGGGCAGAGGTGGAAGGCTGACACTGGAGCCTGTTCTGGAGTTACATCCTCCCACACTGCTCCTTTATTTCTTTTGAAAGTCTTCACTGCTCCATGTCTTATTTGAGATGGCCATCTCATGGGCGTTTGTCCTTCTGCTTGCTCCCTATTAGCCCTTTCAACCCTGGCAATTTACCTTTTAGTAAATTGACTTGTGACAGACTAGTTGAATTTTGCTTTAACCTCATATTTTAGATATATCTGAGTTTTCTCACTGCTTAATTCAATTATTCAGTGTTTGATTTCTGATAAAAAATAAAGCCTAATATTTGTGTATGCTTTGTGTATTTCAATATGACCTTGTATGTGATATCTCATTAGTCATCAAAACAACCTGTGACCAAATCAGTCATGGTGCTGGCTGAAATTTGGTGGCATGCTCAGCTGGAGTAATTAAGAGTTTAACAAAGTGAATGTTTACACAGATATGTCCCAGGTTAAAGGGAAACCAACAAGTCATGTTGAGCCATTCTTAGATGCCAATTTAATCTAATCTAACCATTGCCAATCTTAAGCTTCTAGGCCCCTAGTCCTGAAGGGACAAAGGGAGAAAGTAGAGAACATAACTGTTTGGTGAGGGCCGTTGGAAAAGCTGTGAAGGGATCTTTAGGAAAAAGGATATAGCCAACCCAAGATGACCTAGCAGGGAGGAAGCTGGGGAAATAAATTCCCTGACCTTATTCTCTTCATGACCTCTGACCTCTTGCCAGTGCCTCCCATTGAATGAACCCAACTGGAAGTCAGAAATCAAGGAAGCCTATACAAGTTGGCTTCCTGGTCACAAAGCAGAGTGGAGAAGGAAGGAAGGATCTGAAGTGGCAAATGAAAGCTTATCTAGCACATCTAGGTCAGCCCTATATTATTAGCTCTATTTTACGATTTCAGAAGAGTAAATGGAGACTCAGTGAGATTGACTCATCAAAAGGCTCTATATTAAATCCAAAGATCTGGCTCCTATTATGAAAGTATCTCCCATAATTTTTCAAAAAGTCTATTATCTCTTTAGCCACTGAAGAACTTGAGGCTCTCTAAGGTCAACAATGATTAATAAATTTTTATAGATTGACTATGTAGAATGAGACCCTAAATACAGAAAATAATTGATTACTACTAGTCTTTTATCAAAGAACTAGATGAAATATCATGCTTTAATTTTTAAATCTATCTGCTTTGCAACATACAGTATTTGCTATTATACCAGCTGTAATACTTCCCTACACAGTGCCAGCACAGAATTACAAAGCAGGATCTCATTTGTGGCTTAACTGGTAACTGGTCAATTAGAATGCATGGTACACTTGGAGAATACTTTCCTAATGTTTATGCTTGCCATCAATCAGTATTGTCCCTTCCTTCAGGACTCACTTACTGATACTGTGAAAAAAATTCTATTTTCTGCATTAATAAATATTACATTCTAAACCAGAACATACACCATTTCGTTGCTGTAAAATCACTTGCTTCCTGTTTCAAAAATATCATTAAAGGCAGCATTGAACTTCTTCTAGCTAATTAGAACATTTGTGTATTTATTTATTTCATTGATGAGATCTATAAATACGTTTTAGAAGATTCAGGAGGTCTTTTAGTACTATTCCTTAGAGGGATGGTGTAATAGAAATAATCATTCATAATGAAAATAATCACGATCAAAGCCATGCTTCTTTAATATTGAAAGGACAGCATGTTCCAATACTTTGAACAATCTGGTTCAGGGAATTCAAGTCTTTTTCTCTGATCTCAGAGGCATTTTCTCTGAACAGGAGTCCCTCACACACAAATTGTTTCTGTTGGAATTTAAAAGGTGGCCTCAGCATATGCATCCTCTGGACAAAACTCAAACTCATTTGCATGTGTTATATATGTAAATAGTTGTGTGGTGTCCTTCCCATACAGAGATGATAATGCTGACCCAAGTCACTCAGACATGTTTTAAAAGATGTGCTGTCGATAGCAGGATAGGTTTTTACTATATAATCCACACACCCTCCCTCTGTTCTCCCTGTAATCAGTGGGGCACAGGACCAGGTGGCTCAAATGAAGATTAAGTATCTGATCTTGGTTTCAGTGATATGATGCTCTAATTGAGCTAACTGCTTCATCCTGTATAATCTATCACTGAAGAATTTCGAACAAGTTTGGGACATCAAGGTGAGGTGCAAAGATGAGAAGAGATAAAAATCACACTATGAATACAAGGTAGGAGAAGATAAAAGAATGGATTAATCACGAAGCTGGGACAGAGTGTCATAAGCCAAACAAAATCACAGGTCTAGAAGCTACTAGTCAATTCAGAGTAGTGGTGAATTCAGATAATAAAGGCAATAATAAATTTGTGGGCCACATGTGAGTAGAAAAACTACAGTCAGATCACGCAAAGAATAAAGGTTAGAATTAATAATGGGGCAGAAGCCAGGTATAGAGATAAGAACAAGCAGGATGGGAGGCCATTATCCTAAGTGACCTAGTGCAGAACCAGAAAAGCAAATGCTGCATGTTCTTTCTTACAAGTGGAAGCTAAACATTAGGTACACGTGGACATAAAGGTGGGAGCAATAGATATTGGGTACTACTAGGGGCGGGAGGTGAGGTGGGGGGCAGACGTTTGAAAACTGAGTTATTTGGTACCATGCTCACTACCTGCGTCATGAGTTCAATTGTACTCCAAACCTTAGCATCACCCAATATACCTTTCTAACAAACCTGCACACGTACCCCATGAATCTAAAATGAAAGAAGTGGAAAAAAATAAAAATTGAACCAGCAGGATGAAGACATCCAAAGGTAGAGAAAAATTGGAAGTCTGAAATCCAGGTAACTTGGAACCAGAAAATCTTCAGGAACTGAAGAGAAAAAAATTACTGAAGGACAGAGATAAAATGCCAGGAACAAGGAGGGACCTCAATCTAAGCCAGTTTTGGTGTTCTTAGTGCATAACTTTTATATACGTTTCTATTGGAGGGTTTTGTATAAGAAGGAATGCAGTTAGAGGGCCGGGTTAACTATACAAACCCTGGCCTAGCCACCTTTTCTCTTTATAAGAGCTCCAAGGGATATGTAGATGCAAATGAAAGCATGGAAAACAAAGTGATGATTTATTATTTATTAAAATAGCCAGGCGTGGTGGTGGGCGCCTCTAGTCCCAGCTACTTAGGAGGCTGAGGCAGGAGAATGGCGTGAACCTGGGAGGCGGAGTTGCAGTGAGCTGAGATCATGCCACTGCACTCCAGCCTGGGAGACAGAGCGAGACTCCATCTCAAAAAAAAAAAAAAAAAAAAAAAAAAGAATAAAAAGACAAGCTTCAGATTGGGAGAAAAATATTTACAAATCACGTAATTTGCCAAAAGACTTGTGTCCAGGTTATATAAATAATTCTCAAATTCAATAATAAGAAAACCAATAACCCAATTTTTAGAAGAATGAATAGATTTGAAAAGATGCTTAATCAAAGAAGATATATTGATGTCAAAAACATAGGAATAATGTTCAATATCATAGTCATTAGTGAAACACAAACTAAAATCACAATTAGATACCATTACACTTATTAGAATGTCCGGAATTAAAAAGTTCATGCAATGGAAAGGATGTAGAGTAACTGGAACCCTCGGACATTTCTGGTGGAGACATAAAATGGTATAGCCACACTGGAAATAATTTAGCAGTGTCTTAAGAAGTTAAACATATATCTACTCTATCACCCAAGCATTTTACTCCTAAGCGTTTACTCCTAAATGAAAGCCTATGTTCACTCAAAGACTTTTACGTGAATATTTGTAGCAGTTTTATTTGTAATAGGCAAAAATGGTAATGATTCAAATTTCCATCAAAAGGTGAAAGGACAAATTATGATATATTCATATAATGGAATTCTCAGTAAAAAGAAAAGAATGAGTGATTAATCAATGCAACAATGTGGATGAATCTCAAAATATGCTGAGTGAAGGGTGCCAGAGGGAAAAATATATTGTATAATTCCATTTAAACAAACTTCTAGAAAGCACAGACTAATTTATAGTGACAAAAAGCAGATAAGCGGTTATCTGGAGATAGGAAGGGATGTGGGGAAGAGTGACAGGCAGAGAGTATAAAGGGATGCTGCAAACTTTTGGGGGTGATTGATATGTTTGTAGTTTATGATGAGGACAGTTTCTTGAGTGAATACATATTCCAGAATATATCACATTGTGAGTTTTGAATTTTTTCTCTCTCATCTTTTGATTCTGTCTCCTGCCTCTTAAGATTGGTTTCTTTTTAAGTACTCAGATTAAAATTAAAGGAGATCCCCTGAAGATTCCTGGAGTTCTCTTTCAGTACAGCTCTCTCCTCTCTGGTGCTTTTGCCCTGTGAACTCTAGCTACCCTGGCTTCTCTGGACTCCCAGTTTTATTTACTAAACTCAGGACAACCACCAGACTTTACCTGGGTTGCCCTTCATTGTATCCTGGACTGAAAATTTTATCTAGACAGTAAGCTATGAGCTATGGCAGTCACAGGGCTTTTTTTTTTTTTTTTTTTTTTTTGAGACAGTCTTGCTCTGTCGTCCAGGCTGGAGTGCAGTGGCACAATCTTGGCTTACTGCAACCTCCACCTCCCAGGTTCCAGCAATTCTCCTGCCTCAGCCTCCTAAGTAGCTGGGATTACAGCCATGTGCCACCATGTCTGGCTAATTTTTGTATTTTTAGTTGACACGGGGTTTCACCGGGTTGGCCAGGCTGGTCTTGAACTCCTGACCTCAGGTGATCCACCTGCCTCAGCCTCCCAAAGTGCTAGGATTACTGGCATGAGCCACCGCGCCTGGCCCACAGGGCTTGTTTGTTTACTGTCTCTTAGGGATCACTGTTCTTTGTCTCCTGATGTACAATGCCTTGAAAACTATTGTTTCATGTATTTAAAAAATTATTTTTAAATCTTTAATTGTGGTAAAATACACATAACATTTAACATCTTAATCATATTTAAGTGTACAGTTCAGTAGTGTTAAGTGCACTCACATTGTTGTACAACCAATTTCCAGAAGTCTTTTCATCTTGCAAAACTGAAACCCTATACTAGTTAAAAAAACAATGCCCCATTCTCCCCTCCTCACTTTCTCTCTCTACGAATTTGACTACTCTTGGTACCTCATATAAGTAAAATCATACATACATGTCATTTGTGACTGGCTTATTTCACTTAGCGTAGTATCCTCAGTGTTCATGCGTGTTGAAGCATGTGTCAGAATTTCCTTCCATTTTAAGGCTGAACAATATTCCATTGTGTGTATATGCCACATTTTGCTTATCCATTTGTCCATTGATGTATACTTTGGTTGCTTCCACCTTTTGGCTATTGTGAGTAATGCCACTATGAACATAAGTGTACAAATTTCTTTGAGAGCCTGCTTTCAATTCTGTTGAATACATACCCAAAAGTAGAATTTCTGGATCATATGATAATTCTCTTTTTAGTTTTTTTAGGAACTGCTGCGCTATTTTCCATAGCCCCGTACCATATTTTTCCCTACCAATAGTGCACAAAGGTTCCAATTTCTCCACTCCTCACTAATACTTGTTGTTTTCTGTTTTGTTTTTTCTTTTAATAGTAGCCATCCTAATGGGTATGAGGTAATATCGCATTGTGGTTTTGATTCACATATATCTTCTTTGGAGACAAAGAAGATATACAAGTCCTTGGCCCATTTTTTAAAAATTGGTTGTTTTGTTGTTATCGTTGTTGAGTTGTAGGAATTCTGTACATATTCTGGATATTAAAACCTTACCAGATATATGATTTGCAAACATTTTCTGCCATTCAATAGGCTGTCTTATGTTTCACATATTTTTCCAGGTTTTTAGTTTTTTCAGGCCAGAGGGTAAGTTTGGTCTCTGTTACTCCATCTTGCCTGGAAGCTGAAGTCCCCATTCTCTCTTAAACCTGCCATTCCACAAAAACTGCTATTTCATGATCATCAGTGACTTTCACAGTGCCTATTCCAATAGTCAATTCTCAATCTTAATCTGACTTGACCTAGAAGGAATAATTGAGTGAACCGAACATTCTTTTCTCCTTAAGAATGTTCTTCTCATTGCACCTAATACACCTTATTATCTTGATTTTCCTACTCACTCAGCAGCTCCTCCTATTTCAGTGGCTACTTCTTTTCAGTCTCCTTTGCTTGCCTCTTCTTGTCTCCCCAACTTCTTAATGTTAGAGGGCCCTAAGATTCTCAGTCCTGGGGCCTTTTCACTATATACCTTCATTTCCCTGTTGATCTCATTCAGTTACATGAGTTTAAATAACATCTATATGTGAAAATTCACAAATTTATTTCCCAATCTGGACTTTTGTTCTGAACTCTATATCTAGGTACTAATTCAGTAGCTTCATTTGGGTATTGTAGGAATAATAATAACTTTTACCCTAAAATGCCCACATTCTATTCCTTTGAACCTGTGAATATGGCAAAAAGGACTTTGCAGATGTTATTAAATTGGGCATCTTGAGATGTGAGATTATTCTGGATTACCTAAGTGAGCCCACTGTAGTTAAAAATGTCCTTATAAGTGAAAGAGGGAGGCAGGAGTATCAGAGTAGGAGATGTGATGATGGAAGCAGATGTTATATTCAAATAGAGATTTGAAGATGCTATGCTGCTGGCTTTGAAGATTGAGGAGGAAGCCACAAGCCAAGGAAAGCAAGCAGCCTCTAGGAGCTAGAAAAGGCACAGAAACAGATTCACCTCAACAGCCTGCAGAGAGGAACACATTCCTGCCAACACCTTGATTTCCATTTCAGACTTCTGACCTCCAAAATTGTAAGATAGTAAATTTTCGTTTTTTTAAGCCACTAAGTGGTAATTCGTTACAAGAAACATTAGGAAACAAATACAAGTATCTCACAAGCATTTCACATGTAACTTGGACAAAACAATACTTTTTTTCTTCCGCCCAAACCAAGACCTCCTCTGGACTCCAGAGGCATATACAGTTCCCTGCCTATCTATGCAATATATCCATTTTAATGTCTAACAAGCATCTCAAACCTAATATGTCTAAAATGGTAATTCTCGTCTACACTTAAAATCTGCTCCTGCCATAGTCTTTCCCACCTCAGTGAAAGGTAACTCTGTTTTTGCAGTTGCTCAGGCAAAAACCTTGGAGTCACTTGTACCTGCTTTATTTTTTCTCATACTTGACATCTAATCATTGGGAAATCATATTACCTTTTTCTTCAAAGATACCCAGAACCTGCCCAGTTCTCCACTTCCACTACTACTGCCTTGTCTCAGCTGCTACTATTTCTCTCTCTTATGCTTTTTTATTTTTATTTTTATTTTTATTTATTTATTTATTTTGAGATGGAGTCTCCCTGTCGCCCAGGCTGGAGTGCAGTGGCAAGATCTTGGCTCACTGCAACCTCCCCTTCCCAGGTTCAAGCGATTCTCCTGCCTCAGCCTCCCGAGTAGCTGGGATTACAGGTGTGTGCCACCACACCCGGCTAATTTTTGTATTTTTAGTAGAAGCAGGGTTTCACCATGTTGGTCAGGCTGGTCTCGAACTCCTGACCTCATGATCCACTTGTCTCGGCCTCCTCAAGTGCTGGGATTACAGGTGTGAGCCACCACGCCTGGCTCTCTCTTATGTTTTTAAAAATTGAGATATAATTCACATACCATAAAATTGACCCTTTTAAGGCCCATCTCACACATAATGACATCCATAGGCTCAAAGTAAAAGGTTGGAGAAGGATCGAAACAAAGAGCAAAATCATGTCCTTTGCAGCAACATGGATGCAGCCGGAGGCCACTATCCTTAGCAAATTGATGCAGGAACAGAAAACTACACATTGCATGTTTTCACTTATAAGTAGGAGCTAAACATTGGGTATTCAAGGGGATAAGTATGGCAACAATAGACACTGGGGACTACTAGAGGGGACTACCAGAGAGGGGAGACAAGGAAGGGAGTAAGGTTTGAAAAACTAACTCTTGGGTAATATGCTCAGTACCTGGGTGACGGGATCATTTGTACCACAAACCTCAGCATCACTCAATATATTCAGGTGATAAACCTGCACATATACCCCTTAAATCTAAAATAAAAGTTGAAAATAAAAGGTCAAAAAAGAAATATCTGATCACATATTTTGTAGATTTTCTATTTGGATTGTTTTATTAACTCCATCTCAAAAAAAACAACACAATCACAATTCAATGATTACATATAATTTAAAATTATTGTTTAATATCATTAATACGCAGTGTTCTAATTCCCAATGGTCATTACAACCAAATGTTATTACATTTTTTACATTAAGAAATTAGAATGCAAATCATGTCCTCACATATGACTGGACATTACATCCCCTAAATTTCTTTTACATCTGCCGTTTTACTTTTTGTTTTCTATATGGTTCATGTTTTTTTTTTTTTGTTCCTCTTTTCTTCCTTTACTGGTTTTTTGAATTATGTGAATATTTTATAAGGTAGTATTTAATTTCTTTAGTGATTTTATTTTCTCTATATTTTCTCAGTTATTTTTAAGTGGTTGTTCTAGGGTTTATTGTAAATTATGCATCTTAAATTAACATTAGATTTCTACTAACTCAATTCTAGTAATATATAGAAATGTTGTTCTTACATAGCTCTATTCCCTTCCCCCATTTCTATGGTATTATTGTTATATATACTACACCTATTAATTTTAAAAAACCAATAATTCATTGCTATAATTATTATTTTACTATCTGTAGTCATTTATTAAGCCCAATTCTGATTTCTCCCACTTGCCTTCTTTGTGTTATTATTGGCAATATATATTACACATATATGACATTTCTATATGTTATGGGCCCAAGATTACATTATATACATACTGTACTATTTTATATAATTTTTTAAATCAGTTATGAGGAGAAAGAACAAAAATATAAATTTATACGGTTTTCTATACTTACGTAATTATCTTTAAAAGTGCTCTTTTTTCATGTGGGGTCACTTGCTTTCAGTCTGAAGAACATCCTTTATTATTTCATTATTTCTGGTAAGCAGTTCTACAGCAACAAATTTTCTCTGCTTTTCTTTATCTTGGAAATAATTTTGTCTTTGTGTTTGAAAAGTAGCTTTGCTTGATATAACATTAGTGGTTGATAGGTTTTTCCTTTCTTGGAGCACTTTGAGTATATTATCTTACTGTCTTCTGGCCTCTATTGTTTTTGTTGAGAATTTAGCTTGTCAGTCTTCATGAAGTTCCCTTGTAAGTGATGAGTCATTTTTTCTTGCTGCTATTCAGATGTTCTCCTGACCTTTGACTTTCAGCATTTTTATGTGTGTGTTCATGGATTGCTTTGCATCTATCACTTTAGTGAGGTCTATTTCCTCTCCCCACATTGTTAAGTCTCTAATGCCACTTGTCAGAAAGGCACACCATTGGTTGACACTGTTATTGATAGAGTTTTCTCTCTTTTCTGAACCACACCCAGCCCTTAAACTCCACTAGTTGCTGGCTGATTGCTCTACTACTGTTTTCAACAATACTTTGGGGGCATTAATTGCTCTACAAACTAATCCAATCAAGTTGTGGCTATTTGGAAGAAAAAGTTTCTCAGATCTGTTTGATATTTATTCTGACCCTAGCAGGGCTTCTCACAGCTCTCTTATATTGTGATTCCCTCCTGCAAACTAGCAGGCGTATAGTCTAGGCTGTATCTTCTTCAAATCCATGACTATCCTTCTAATTGCCTTTCATTGAAACTTCTACTGTCCTTTGGAGCATGCTTAAGTTTGAACTTCTTCCATATATGTTGCAAATGAAGTCAGTTCCTTTGCAAAGAGATTAGGAGCTAGCTGTTTTACAGTCTGCTCCTCTCCTAGGCAGAAATATTTGAGCCAGGGCTTTGGACCTGGGAATGGGGAAAATAGCAAGCTTCTTTCTGAGTGACCCCCCACTCTAGAAGCTTAGCACTTTATGGGAGGGGACACAGACTGAGGTCTTTTTGACTTGCATCTTCTGGTATAGAACCACTATCTCACAAGCTAGGGTAAGAGTGATCATGGCCCCAGTATTTTCAGTGTGTCCCACCCAAGGTAAAGATTTAATTCCATAAATTTCACCCATGGCTGGAACAGTAGCAGGTAACGGGTAACGGGGGTCAGGAAGAGAAATACTGAAGTGTGCTGCTCCTGGGAATAAATCCCTGTGTCTGAAGGATGGGAAGAGCTGGAATCTTGTACTCAGAAAGTGAGTGGACTCTCTGCTTTGTTGGGGAGAGAGGGAATAGTCTCAGTTCACATTAACAGAGTCTCTTATCTTCATTACAGAATTTTCAAAGATGTTAAATAAATGTTTCTTCATTTTCTAATGGCTACTTCAGAAACCTTAAATAGAGGTTTAAAAAATTATTTTAATTTTGTGGATACATGGTAGATGTATATATTTATGGAGTATGTAAGACATTTTGATACAGCCATGCAATGTATAATAATCTCATCTTGGAAAATGGGGTATCCATCTCCTCAAGTATTTATCCTTTGTGTTACAAACAATCCAATTACACTCTGCCTACTTTTAAAAAATATTGGAGTTGTGTAAAATATTTAAAAACATATCAAGAATTACTATTAAATATATTTTAGAAATTTAAAAAGTTAAAAGAAACAATGATACACCAATACTTGAGAAGAGTTATTGATAAAACACAGAATTAAACTCTAAACTTCCTGGCAGCATAAGCAAAAAGTAAACTATAAAAGGTAGCATGTATTTATCTGTGAATCTACTGAAGTCTATTTAGGAGGAGTTACTCTCATGGATTCCTGGGACTATATGTTTGACTGTACTTTTGTGATAGGTGTAAAAATAATCTTCAAATGGCCAGTTTTCAAGAGAAGATTGGTTAGTTTAACAAAAATAATAACACATGTTCATTTCAAAATTTTTAAAAGCTTGAACAATGTGGAATTGTATAAGGTAAAATAAAAGCAACTCTTCCTCCATTTATTTTTCTTCTACTTGAGAGAACCAGTGTTAAATGTATTGTTTTCTTCTAGACTTTTTGTACTCTGTGTGTGTGTGTGTATGCACTATACTTAATTTTTAAAATAAAAATCAATTCATGTTTTACAAACTATTTTGAAACAAAAGTTCATAACATTTTTTTTTCTTTTTTGAGATGGAGTTGCACTCTTCCACCCAGGCTGGAGTGAAGTGGCGTGATCTCAGCTCACTGCAGCCTCTGCCTCACGGGTTCAGGCGATTCTCCTGCCTCAGCCTCCTGAGTACCTGGGATTACAAGCATGTGCCACCATGCCTGGCTAATTTTTTTGCTTTTAGTAGAGATGGGTTTTTGCCATGTTGTCTGGGCTGGTCTCGAACTCCTGACCTCAGTTGATCCACCTGCCTCTGCCTTTCAAAGTGCTAGGATTACAGGCATAAGCCACTGCACCCCACATAAGTGCATAATTTATAATCGTAATTAATCAGTGGCATTTCTAAGGGTTCCAAGATACTATAGACTAGCTATGCTATTTTTATTTGAGGTAACATAACCCAAGAACATAGAAGAATGCATAACTAAAATGTTGCTTAAAATGTCTGAAAAATCACACACTTGAATTAGAAATGAAGGTAATTGAAGTAAAGGACAACTAATATTTACTCAGTAATTACCACATGATAGTCATGGTGCCAAATACATGTATTATCACATTAAATCTTCCCCACCTTTAAATCTTCTCAATGCTCTTTTGATACCCTTTCTGAAAGAACCCCCTGCAATACAGGCTTTCACCACAAGGCTCATTGGTCCATGAATTTGCTGCTGAGACCTCTGTGGAAATCAGCACCTATTCTAAAAAATTGTTTCTATACTATGTGGGAAAGATACAATGTGAGAGTGAATCAGTGACTTTTGGAGAAAAAAGTGGTTTAGAAATTTTCTATGTTTGTCCACAAAATACATCTTATTTTATTTTAGAGGGAAATCCATATATAGATTCTTTGCAGCCACAGATTCAGAATTTGACATGTAAAAAATTAAATGTGGTTTGGGGTTATTGATTAAGAAAACAATTTTCATTTTAATAAAAAGAACTAAAAATAGTAATTCTTTAGTGTGCCAGACACTGGGCTTAGCAATTTAATATGCATAGTGTCATCTAATATACAGGTGAGAAAACTGAAGTGTGAAAGTATAGGTATATAGTTCATAAGTGACAGAACCAGAGTTTGAACTCAGGGCTGTCTGATTCCAAAACCCATGTAATAGACTACACTCTCTAACAAATGAGGCTCCAGTGGCCCAACAGTGGGCATAAGTTGGAAATAAACCTCTTACTTGTAATGTTTCCAACAAAAAGAAATGATGAATGTTTAAGGTAATGGATGTCCCAATTACTTTGATTTGATTATCACATATTGTTTACAGGTATCAAAATATCATATGTAGCCCCTGAATTTGTATAAATATTATATATTAATAAAAATTTAAAAGTAATTTTCTTTCCTATATTTTCCCTAGTATCTTAAACATTATTTAATTCAGTGTGCTTCTGCACAAAATCTCAGGTTGGCAGATGGAGTTCGGAGGGATAATGAAAAGTAGTACAAGACACAGCCGTTTCCTAAAGAGCTTATAATGTTGCTGCAGAAAAGAGAAAATTAAAGTATAGCATTCAACAATATTTATCCTAATGCTCATCTGTGCAATAGAGACTATCAAGCCAAAGTTCCTAGACCCTACAGCAGCAGTCTCCAACGTTTTTGGAACCAGGGACCAGTTTTGTGGAAGACAATTCTTCCATGGACCAGGGTGAGGGCTGGGTGGATGATTTTGGGATGATTCAAGTGCATTACGTTTATTGTGGACTTTATTTCTATTATTGTTATATTATAATATATAATAAAATAATTATACAACTCACCATAATGTAGAATCAGTGGGAGCCCTGAGCTTGTTTTCCTGCAACTAGATGGTCCCATCTGGGGGTGATGGGAGACAGTGACAGATCATCAGGCATTAGATTTTCTTTTTTTTTGAGACAGAGTCTCACTCTCTTGGCAGGCTGGAGTGCAGTGGTGCAATCTCGGCTCACTGCAACCTCCGCCTCCGGGATTCAAGCAATTCTCCTGCCTCAGCCTCCCTAGTAGCTGGGACTACACGTGCATGCCACCACGCCTGGCTAATTTTTGTATTTTTATTACAGACAGGGTTTCACCATGTTGGCCAGGATGGTCTCGATCTCTTGGCCTCATGATCCGCCCGCCTTGGCCTCCCAAAGTGCTGAGATTACAGGGGTGAGCCACCGCGCCCAGCCTAGATCTTTATAAGGAGCACACAACCTAGATCCCTCACATACACAGTTCACAATAGGGTGAGCACTCCTATGAGAATCTAATGCCACCACTTATATGACAGGAGGCAGAGCTCAGACGGTAATGCGAGCAATGGGGAGTGACTATAAATACAGATGAAGCACCCCTCTATCACCCACTGCTCACTTCCTGCTGTGCAGCCTGGGGGTTAGGGACACTTGCCCTAGAAAGTTCCTAGCATTACTGGGAAAGGCTTTGGGCAGGAGGTCAAAAGGGAAAAATAAGATTTGCAGAATAGAACGTTAGTTTTTTAAGATTGGACCTATGTTTCCTCATCTCTTCTTTCCTGAACCATCATCACAGTGCCACTCATAATTCTCATAATTGTTTGCCTTCCATCAGTGTCAACTGTAATGGGATATGAGGATAGACTATGAGAGAAGAAAGAAAAAAATATGGAGTTAGGGCTATAAAAGTAGGTGTGGCAGAAGAGGTAGAGAAGGGAGACTCAAGACTGTGGCAGAGGGTTTAGTTTGGCTAATGATGGTATATATGTTTGGATAGGCAAGATGGTTTCTATTAAGCAAGGGCCTTTAGTGCCAGTAAGAAGCTTACACTTTCCATTTGCAAGCAACAGAAGTGGACTCTAACTAACTTGAACTCTACACACGTACATGAACATCTATGTACATATATGTAGATGTTCTATATATATATATATACACACACACATGCACACACACACCACTAGAAGGATATAGGGAAGCTTCTAGAACTTAAGAGAATACACAACAACCAGGCTTTAGGAAGGACAAGAACCATACAGATCCAAAGCCACAGGAACTAAATTACATGTTCTTCAGCATTCTGCTCTTATGGTGAACTGGATACCAATAAATTGGTCAAGATTCAAATTTCATGGGAAGTCTGATGGGCTTGCCTGGCTTATACAACTGGCCTCTGACCAGAGGAAGGTGGGACATAATCCACTGGGAAAGGGATTGTTTTCTAAAGGAAAATTATGGTGCTGCTACCAAAACTGGGGGCATGTTTGTTATGCAATTAGAAACAACAGATGAACATTGTACTGCTGAAAGTGGAATTTAGAAAGAGCAATTTTTCAGAAGTATTCATGATGAATTGGAGGAAGCAGGGAGGTATATTAGGAAGTTAATAAGGAAAGTTTGTATAGGGTTGGTGACAGTGGAAGGGGAAGAATCCACTGATTTGACAGAATAAATAAGAACAGCAAAGGAGCTAGAAAAGCACCAGAAAAGCAAACAAAGTTATCATGTTACAAAGAGTGTTAAATACTCTAGTCAAGGAAAATGTAATTGAAGAGAAAAATCAGATTCTTCTGGAAGTACTGTTCTATTCTTAACGTTACACATAAATAATATGCTCAACATGTGCCCTGCCTCCTAATACACAATTAAAAACTGGTTCTCCTTTGCTTTCAGGATCAGGATCTGAAATCCTTAATATGTGAAAAACCCTTTTATGATCTGTTTCCTTCTTCCCTCTCAAGCCAAATATCCTGTTATGCCATTTTATGCTCCAGCCATGTTGTACCTCACCTCTGTGACTTTGTACCTTGTCACTGATATTTCCCCCTCCCCACAAAACCAGGTTAATATTCTATTCATGCTACAAGACTCATGTTAAGTATCATCTCCTCCAGGAAAACGTTTCTGATCAAGTCTGGGCTAGCACTACTCTTATGTGCCTCCATGACACACATTCTCTTGTGTTACAATGCAACACCTAACACAGTGCCTAACACATAGTATGTGCTCAAAAATATGTTCATTGAGTAAATAAATAGATGAATTAATGAATGAATGGGCTTTGGTAGCCATGGAAAGCAGTTGCCTGAGTATGGTTCATACAAAAAATAGCTTGTCAATGAGGAATCAGAGACCAGTAGAGGCCAGGCATGATGGCTCACACCTGTAATTCCAGCACTTTGGGAGGCCAAGGTGGGTGGATCACCTGAGGTCAGAAATTCGAGACCAGCCTGGCCAACATTGTGAAACCCCGTCTCTACTAAAAATACAAAAGTTAGCAGGGCAGGTGGCATATGCCTATGGTATCAGCTACTCGGGGGGCTGAGGCAGGAGAATTGCTTGAACCTGGGAGACAGAGGTTGCAGTGAGCCGAAATCGTGCCACTGCATTCCAGCCTGGGTGACAGAGTGAGACTCTGTCTCAAAAAACTAAATAAAATAATAAAACAAACAAATAAATAAATAGAACAGTAGAGATTGGGTGTGGCAGTTACTTTGTAGCTGTGAAATGTATCAAAAATTATTTAATCTTGGGTTAATCTGCAAGCTTCTTGACAACTTTCAATTAGTCACTATACCCTCTAAGCACTAGCTACAGGATGTCATTTGCTAAATTTCAAACTAACTGATTGCATTTTGTTACAATACTATCTGTGACTCTGCATCTTCATTACACATGATTATGGCTAGTGTGCTGGTCCCTAGTATTGGTGGCCTCTACTTCACCATCATGTTGATTTCTCCAACCCATCGTCTCAGAAAAACTGTCAATGGTCAGTAGCTTCCAGTGTTTTGCTTTGGGGTCGATAGATGTTAATGTGTTCCAACAACTCCTGGAAAGGCAGTGAGTGATGAAAACCTCTTGTCATGTTGGGCTTTTGCACATGTTCAACCATGAGCTGCTCCTCTTGGCTTGTAATCATAATTAGAGGTTTTTTTTTTTTTTTTTTTGAGACGGAGTCTCGCTCTGTCGCCCAGGCTGGAGTGCAGTGGTGCAATCTTGGCTCACTGCAAGCTCCGCCTCCTGGGTTCAGGCCATTCTCCTGCCTCAGCCTCTCCGAGTAGCTGGGACTACAGGCGCCCGCCACCATGCCCGGCTAATTTTTTTGTATTTTTAGTAGAGATGGGGTTTCACCGTGGTCTCCATCCCCTGACCTCGTGATCCGCCCACCTCGGCCTCCCAAAGTGCTGGGATTACAAGCGTGAGCCACCGCACTTGGCCGAATTTTTTTTTAAAGTGCAGAGCATGCATCTAGTTTTTAATGCACAGAATGTTTTAGGCTTCTCTCTCAAATTTGGCTTCATGACCAGATTATTTTCAATGCCTCTATGATTTTCTTAAAAGGCCTATAAAACAAAAATAAGGTTATCATTTCACTTTAGGCTATTAAATATGCTTTATCTATTCCAGTCTGTTGCTGTGGAAATAGATACAACACAGGAGCCTTGGCAGTATGACAAGCAATTAAGACACCAAGACGTTTAGCCATGTATGAGTATTTTCTCACAGTGAGACCTCAAAGCTTAGCCTGCCACTGACATTGTTAGTCATTGAATCAATTACACAAGATGAGGTTGACAGGTGTAATTATATATTTCTGTGGTGATTATGTATGGCCTGCCATAGAGACCAACAAGCCTGTTACTTTGCACTCATTTAAGCAATCACTTATATAGCAAAGTATTTGGAGTTAGAGAGCCTCTTTGGAGTGAAGGAAATCCAAAATAAAGTAAAAAATCCACGGCTGGGCGCGGTGGCTCAAGCCTGTAATCCTAGCACTTTGGGAGGCCGAGGCGGGCGGATCACGAGGTCAGGAGATCGAGACCACGGTGAAACCCCGTCTCTACTAAAAATACAAAAAATTAGCCGGGCGTGGTGGCGGGCGCCTGTAGTCCCAGCTACTCGGAGAGGCTGAGGCAGGAGAATGGCCTGAACCCAGGAGGCGGAGCTTGCAGTGAGCCGAGATTGCGCCACTGCACTCCAGCCTGGGCGACAGAGCAAGACTCCATCTCAAAAAAAAAAAAAAAAAAAAAAAAAAATCCACTGCCAACTGTAACTAATGTCATTGAGTTGAGTCACACTATCTTTGTCATTAGAATGCTATCCAGCTGCCAGGTGATTTATACCTTCACACACTCTAGAAATATGTGTGGTTATGTGGGACTGGAGTGAAACAACAATTGATAAGAAAAGTACCAGATATTTGACTGAAATCAAACCCAGGTTAGTAATCTGTTCAGAAATGGAGAATAATCTTTCAAAAAATTCAAACTAGTTTGTATGTATAGACACAATTTGTGTGTTTTTCTTTTATCAATTCAAATAATTTAGATTCTATGGTAAGAAGAACAGAGCCAGCATAATTTTAGACATTAGTTGCTTTCTACATACCATGTTCCAGTTAGAATAGTTTAAATTTGCTTTGAGAAATTATTATTTTTATATTCCCATTTTCCCCCAACTGAGATTTTTTTGAAAAGGTGGAATTGAACCAAAGCAGCCTCAAAGTATCTCATGGAGAGCAAGGGAGGTGATTTAAGAAGTGTAATTGTCTTTTTAATCTCCATCCTGCTTCACCAAAGCATCCCTCAAAGGCAGGATATTTTTGTCATTAATGAAATCTTAATTAGCATATGTCTAGATCACTGTTTGGTGCTGAATCTGGGTCAAAGACACCTATGATGTGTTTGTGTTACCAGAGGGTTAAGTTGAGCTCTGCAAATTAGGTCTGTGCTCCATGTGTGAGTATATTGGGAAATATCCAGCAGTGATCAGCAAATGCATAGATTGTACCCATGTTGTCACATCTGTTTTCAACCTAATTTTACAAATGTAAGTGTGTTCAGGAATTCTGAAAACATGAAAGAAATATAAAACAAACAAAAACTTGAAAACACAACAAAACTAGCCAAAATATACCATTTGTTACTGTGCCAAGCTTCACCAGATTTAAAAAACATATGAAACATCCTTAATTGATAAAGTTGTATTTTAAAAGTTGTAATTTAAAAAGTTGTATTTATTGAGTACCTACTATTTGTCTAGCACTGCCATAGGTACTGAACAAGAACACTGCTTAAAACATGGGCCTTCAGGGAACTGAGTTAACTTACAGAGAAGAGACATACATAAAACCACTCAACTTCCTGCTTGCTAAACTGAGGGATACAAATTAGAAGTGCTATTGGCCTCTATAGAAAGAGGAGATTAATGCAGCTAGAAGAGTCAAGAAAGGCCAATTAGAAGAAATAGAGCAGGAGCCCAAATTGATGGGCAAAGGAAAGCTAAAGGCATTCATTTCCTTTGAGAGGAACAGCATGAAGCAAGGATTGAAGTCAGCAGCAAGCAGTAAGCATATTGAGTCAGGGACCAATGAAGAAACCTTCTTGGCTGGAATGAAGGGTTTGTGTTTCTGATTGCTGAGAGGGAAGTTTGGAGAGAGAAGGTGGCTGGAGCTTGCAGTGTTAGGTACTAGAGTCTAAACTTTATTGGGTAGGCAATTGTAAGCCTCTGAAAGTATTTGAGAAGAGTGATACAAAGTAAGTGTTTTCAGATGGTTGCTTTAGTGGCTATACAGTATTTATTCTCCAAGTGTGATCCTTGGGCTAGGAGTGTCAACAGAACCTGGGAACTTGTTATAAATGCCAATTCTTGACCCCCGCCCCAAACCTACTGAATCAGAAACTCTGAGGGTGGGGCCCAAAAGCCTGTGGTTTAACAAGCCCTATAGGTGATTCTGGTGGATTTTCCAGTATGAGAAACACTACTAAGGAAGGTCAAGTAGGAGGCTTTTGCAGAATTCAACCCCTGGGCCATAAGGGCCTAAACTAGAATCTTCATCTCACCAGTTAAATAAACAAACCACTAACTGGAGAATATAATCTAATGATTTTTTTTGTCCTTAAAGTAATTAGCTGCTTGATGAACACAGGCAATGATTACATGCATTTTTATGCATATATTATGAAAAATATGTTATAAGATAGGGTAGCCTGTGAATAGCATGATTTGATGACTGAAATTTTTAAAGACCTTTTGAGTATCTCTGCCTGCTCATCAGATAGCTATTTATCTTATTCCTACATGTTCTCTACTATCTATATCATTATAATATCATCCAGGTTCTTTTTTAACAGGATCTAGTCATGACTCATCAATATAACACAACTAGAGACTCTTGTCTCTCTGATAACCTGTTGTTAATTTCTCCAATGCCATTTTTATGGTTTCCATGTGTTTTGGATTTCCTCAAGGTTAAAGTCATGTTTATTGCATTTGGGAGTTTGAGGGGGAGTTCTCCGTATCTATGACACATAGACTGTGTCTGCATGGTACCAGACCAGCTGGTCAGCTCAATCAATAGAGAGCTGGAGGCAGGGCTGAAGAGAGAAACTTCGTGGTAGGGTTTGGATGCTTGTCCCCTCCAAATTTCATGTTAAAATGTAATACCCAGTGTTGGAGGGGACCTGGTGAGAGGTGATTTGGCCATGGATGCGGATCCCTCATGAACGGCTTGGTGCCCTCCCTATGGTAATAAATTGAATTCTCACTCTGGGTTCATGTGAGATTTGGTTGTCTACAAGAGTGTGGTGATCTCGGGAACACAGCAAGACGGCAGAATAGAAGCTTACTTACATCATTTATTCCTCCTGCTAGAACACCAAATTTTCACAACTATCTGCACGCAGAAAAGCACCCTCACAAGAACCAAAAATCAGGTGAGCAACCACAGCACCTGTTTTTAACTTCATATTGCAGAAAGAGGCATTGAGGAGGCAGGAGAGACAGTCTCGAATCACTAATGCCACCCCTCTTCTACCCCACAGCAGCAGTTATTTGATGCAGAGACAGAATCTGTGCACTTTGCGGAGGGAAAACACAGCAACTGGGAGACTTTACATTGAACTCAGGGTTGCCTTGTCACAGCTGAGAGTAAAGCTGTGCAGTGCAAATGCCTCCAAGGCCGATATTGTCCTGATACCAAAACCAGACAGAAACATATCAAAAAAAGAAAACTACAGGTCAATATCTCTGATGAATATCGATGCAAAACTCCTCAACAAAATACTAGCAAATCGAATTCAACAATACATGAAAAAGATCATTCATTATGACCAAGTGGAATTTATCCCAGGGATACAAGAATGGTTCAATATACACAAATCAATGTGATACATCATATCAACAGAATGAAGGACAAAACCTATATGATCATTTTAATTGATGCTGAAGAAGCATTCTATGAAGTTCAACATCCCTCAAACCATCAAGTCCCCATTTTTTGGTGATGATAAAACTGTCAAAAAACTGGATATAGAAGGAACATACCTTAAGATAAGAAAAGCCATTAGCCAGGCGTGGTGGCATATGCCTGTAATCCCAGCTACTCAGGAGGCTGAGGCAGGAGAATCGCTTGAACCTGGGAGGCAGAAGTTGTGGTGAGCCGAGATAGTGCCATTGCACTCCAGCCTGGGCAACAAGAGTGAAACTCCAACTCGAAAAAAAAAAAAAAAAAAAAGAAAAGAAACAAGCCATACAGGGCAGACCCTCGGCAAGTATCATATTGAATACGGATTAATTGAAAGCCTTTCCTCTAACATTGGGAACACAAGGATGCCCAATTTCACTGCTGTTATTCATCATAGTACCGGAAGTCTTAGCTAGAGTAATCAGACAAGAGAAAGAAATAAAAGACATCCAAATTAGAAAGGAAAAAGTCAAATTACCCTTTTTTGCAGATGATATGATCTTACATTTTTTTTTATTTTTTAAATTTTTTTATTTCAATAGTTTTTTGGGGAACAGGTGGTGTTTGGTTACATGAATAAATTCTTTAGTGGTGATTTCTGAGATTTTGGTACACCCATCACCCTAGCAGTACCCAATGTGTAGCCTTTCATCCTCACCACCCCCCACTCTTTCCCCCAAGTCCCCAAAGTCCAATGTATCATTCTTATGCCTTTGTATCATCATAGTTTAGCTCATCGTATGAGTGAGAACATAGAATATTTGGATTTCCATTCCTGAGTTACTTCACTTAGAATAATAGTTTCCAATTCCATCCAGGTAGCTGCAAATGTCATTATTTCATTCCTCTTTATGGCTGAGTAGTATTTCATGATGTGTGTGTGTGTGTGTGTATATATATATATATATATATATATATATGCCACATTTTCTTTATCCAATTGTTGATTGATGGGCACTTAGGTTAGTTCCATATTTTTGAAATTGCAAATTGTGCTGCTATAAACATGCATGTGCAAGGGCCTTTTTTGTGTAATGATTTCCTTTCCTCTGGGTAGATACCCAGTAGTGGGATTGCTGGATCAAACGATAGATTTACTTGGATTTCTTTAAGGAATCTCCATACTGTTTTCCATTTTTCCATAGTGGTTGTAATAGTTTACATTCCCACCAACAGTGTAAAAGTGTTCCTTTTTCACTTTATCCATGCCAACATCTATTGTTTTTTGATTTTTTGATTATGGTCATTCTTGCAGGAGTGAGGTGGTATTGCACTGTGGTTTTAATTTGCATTTCCCTGATCATTAGTGATGTTGAGCATTTTTCCATATGCTTGTTGGCCATTTGTATATCTTCTTTTGAGAATTGTCTATTCATGTCCTTAGCCCACTTTTTGATGGGATTGTTTTATTTTTCTTGCTGATTTGTTTGAGTTCTTTTTAGATTCTGGACATTAGTCCTTTGTTGGATGTATAGGTTGTGAAGACTTTCTCCCACTCTGTGGGTTGTCTGTTAACTTTGCTGATTATTTCTTTTGCTATGCAGAAGCTTTTTAGTTTAATTAAGTCCCATCTATTCATCTTTGTTTTTGTTGCATTTGCTTTTGGGTTCTTGGTCACAAAGTCTTTGCCTAAGCCAATGTCTAGAAGGGTTTTTCTGATGTTATCTTCTAGAATCTTTATGGTTTCAGGTCTTAGCTTTCAGTCTCAGATCCATCCTGAGTTGATTTTTGTTTAACGTGGGAGATGAGGATCCAGTTTCATTCTTCTACATGTGGCTTGCCAGTTATCCCAACACCATTAGTTGAATATGGTATCCTTTCCCCAGTTTATGTTTTTGTTTGCTTTGTTGAAGAACAGTTGGCTGTAAGTATATGGCTTTGTTTCTGGGTTCTCTATTCTGTTCCATTGGTCTATGTGCCTATTTTTATACCAGAACCATGCTGTTTTGATGATTATGTACTTGTAGTATAGTTTGAAGTCAGGTAATGTGATGTCTCTAGATTTGTTCTTTTTGCTTAGTCTTGCTTTGGCTATGCAGGCTCTTTTTTGGTTCCATATAAATTTTAGGATTTTTTTTTCTTTTTTCTTTTTTCTTTTTTTTGACAGAGTTTCACTCTTGTTGCCCAGGCAGGAGTGCGAGGGTGCAGTCTTGGCTCACTGCATCCTCCACCTCCCATGTTCAAGAGATTCTCCTGCCTCAGCCTCCTGAGTAGCTGGGATTACAGGTGCCTGGCACCATGCCTGGCTAATTTTTGTATTTTTAGTAGAGACGGGGTTTCACCATGTTGGCCAGGCTGGTCGTGAACTCCTGACCTCAGATGATCCACCCACCTTGGCCTCCCAAAGTGCTGGGATTACAGGCGTGAGCCACCGTGCCTGGCCTAGGATTGTTTTTTCTAGTTCTGTGGAGAATGAAGGTGGTGTTTTGATGGGAATTGCATTTAATTTGTATATTGCTTTTTCACAATACTGATTATACTCATCCATGAGCATGGGATGTGTTTCTATTTGTTTGTGTCATCTATGATTTCTTTCAGCAATGTTTTGTAGTTTTTCTTGTAGATGTCTTTCATGTCCTTGGTTAGGTATATTCCTAAGTATTTAAATTTTTTGCAGCTATTGTGGAAGGGATTGAGCTCTTGATTTGATTCTCAGCTTCATCACCGTTGGTGTATAGTAAAGCTACTGATTTACGTACATTAATTTTGTATCCTGAAACTTTGCTGAATTTATTTGTCAGTTCTAGGAGCTTTTTAGAGGAGCCTTTAAAGTTTTCTAGGTATACAATCATATCATTAGCAAACAGCGACAGTTTGACTTCATCTTTACTGATTTGGATGCCCTTGATTTATTTCTCTTGTCTGATTGCTCTGGCTAGGACTGCCATTACTATATTGAATAAAAGCAGTGAAAGTAGGCATTCTTGTCTTGTTTCAGTTGTCAGGGGGAATGCTTTCATCTTTTCCCTGTTCAGTATAATGTTGGCCGTGGGTTTGTCGTAATGGCTTTTATTATCTTAAGGTATGTCTCTTCTATGCCAATTTTGCTGAGGGTTTTAATTATAAAGGAATGCTGGATTTTGTCAAATGCTTTTTGTGCAGCTATTGAGATGATCATGTGATTTTTGTTTTTAATTCTGTTTATGTGGTGTATCATGTTTATTGACTTATGTATGTTAAACTATCCCTGAATCCCTGGTATGAAACCCACTTGGTCATGGTGGATCATCTTTTCGATATGCCACTGGATTTGGTTCACTAGTATTTTGTTGAGGATATTTGCATCTATGTTCATCAGGGACATTTTTCTGCAGTTTTCTTTTTTTGTTATGTCCTTCCCTGGTTTTGGTATTAGATTGTTACTGGTTTTATAAAATGATTTAGAGAGGATTCCCTCTTTCTGTATCTTTTGGAATAGTGTCAATAGGATTGGTACCAATTCGTCTGTGAATATCTGATAAAATTCAGCTGTGAATCCATCTGGTCCTGGACTTTTTTCTGTTAGTAATTTTTAAATTACCATTTCAATCTTGCTGCTTGTTATTGGTCTGTTCAAAGATTTTATATCTTCCTGTTTAAACTAGGAGGGTTGTATTTTTCCAGGAATTTATCCATCTCCTCTAGGTTTTCTAGTTTATGCATGTAAGGGTATTCATAGTAGCCTTGAATGCTCTTTTTTATTTCTGTGGTATCAGTTGTAATATCTCCTGTTTTGTTTCTAATTGAGTTTATTTGGATTTTCTCTCTTCTTTCATTTGTTAATCCTGCTAATGGTCTATCAATTGTATGTGTCTTTTCAAAGAACCGGCTTTTTGTTTCATTTACCTTTCGTTTTTTTTTGTTTCAATTTCATTTAGTTCTGCTCTCATCTTCGTTATTTCCTTTCTTCTGCTGGGTTTGGGTTTGGATTGTTCTTGTTTCTCCAGTCCATGAAGTGTGATTTCAGATTGTCTATTTGTGCTCTTTCAGACTTTTTGATGTAGGCATTTAATGTTATGAACTTTCCTCTTTCCTTTTGCTGTATCTCAGAAGTTTTGATAGGTTGCGTCACTGTTATCATTCAGTTCGAATAATTTTTAAATTTCCATCTTGATTTCACTGTTGACACAATGATCATTCAGGAGCGGGTTATTTAATTCCCATGTATTTGCATGGTTTTGAGGGTTCCTTTTGGAGTTGATTTTTAATATTATTCCACTGTGGTCTAAGAGTACTTGATATAATTTTGATTTTCTTAAATTTACTGGGACTTGTTTTGTGGCCTATCATATGGTCTATCTTGGAAAATGTTCCATGTGCTGATGAATAGAATGTATATTCTGCAGTTGTTGGGTAGAATGTTCTGTAAATATCCATTAAGTCCATTTGTTCTAGAGTAGAGTTTAAGTCCATTGTTTCTTTGTTGACTTTCTGTCTTGATGACCTGTTTAGTGCTGTCAGTGAAGTATTAAAGTATTGTGTTGCTATCTAGCTCATTTCTTAGGTCTAGTGGTAATTGTTTTATAATTTTGGGAGCTCCAGTGTTAGGTGCATATATATTTAGAATTGTGATATTTTCCTGTTGGACTAGTCCTTTTATCATCATTTAATGTCCCTCTTTGTCTCTTTTAACTGCTGTTGCTTTAAAGTTTGTTTTGTCTGATATAAGAATAGCTACTCCTGCTCACTTTTGGTGTTTATTTGCATGGAATATCTTTTTCCACCCCTTTACCTTAAGTTTATGTGAGTCCTTATGTATTAGGTGAGTCTCTTGAAGACAACAGAAACTTGGTTGGTGAATTCTTATCCATACTGACATTCTATATATTTTAAGTGGAGCATTTAGGCCATTTACCTTCAATGTTAGTATTGAGTTGTGAGGTACTATTATATTCATCATGTTATTTGTTGCCTGAATTGTTATATAGGTCCTGAGAGATTTATGCTTTAAAGATGTTCTATTTTGGTGTATTTTGAGGCTTTGTTTCAAGGTTTAGAGCTCCTTTTAGCAGTTTTTAGTGCTGGCTTTGTAGTGGTGAATTCTCTCAGCATTTGTTTGTCTGGAAAAGACTGTATTTTTTTTTTTTTTTTTTTTCATTTATGAAGCTTAGTTTTGCTGGACCCAAAATTCTTGGCTGATAATTGTTTTGTTTAAGGAGGCTAAAAATAGGATCCCAAGCCCTTCTAGCTTGTAGGGTTTCTGCTGAGAAATCTGCTATTAATCTGATAGATTTTCTTTTTATAGGTTACCTGATGCTTTTGCTACACAACCCTTAAGATTCTTTCATTTGTCTTGACATTAGATAACCTGATGACTATGTGCCTGGGTGATTTGCAATGAATTTCCCAGGTGTTCTTTGAGCTTCTTGTATTTGGGTGTCTAGGTCTCTAGCAAGGCCAGCAAAGTTTTCCTTGATTATTCCCTCAAATATGTTTTCCAAGCTTTTAGATTTATCTTATTCCTCAGGAACACTGATTATTCTTAAGTTTTGACTTTTAACATAGTCCCAAACTTCTTGGAGGCTTTGCTCATTTTTTTTTAAATTCTTTTTTCTTTGTCTTTGAAGATTGGGTTAATTTGAAAGGCTTGCCTTTGAGCTCTAAGGTTCTTTCTTTTGCTTGTTCGATTCTATTGCTGAGACTTTCCAGTGCATTTTGCATTTTTCTATGTGTGTCCTTGATTTCCAGAAGTTGTGATTGCTTTTTATTTATGCTGTCTCTTTCACTGGAGAGTTTTCCTTTCATATCCTATATCACGTTTTTTATTTCTTTAAGTTGGACTTCACCTTTCTCTGGTGCCTACTTGATTAGCTTAATAATTGACCTTCTGAAATTTTTTTCTGGCAATTTGGAGATTTCATTTTGATTTGGATCCATTGCTGGTGAGCTGGTATGATCTTTGGGAGTGTTAAAGAATCTCATTTTGTCATGTTACCAGAATTGTCTTTCTGGTTTCTTCTCATTTGGGTAGACTATGTCAGGTGGAAGTTCTGGAATTCAAGGGCTGCTGTTCAGATTCTTTTGTCCCACGGGGTACTCCCTTGATTTGGTGTTCTCCTCCTTCCCCTAGGAATGGGGCTTCCTAAGAGCCGAAGTGTAGTGATTGCTTTTGCTCTTCTGGGTCTAGCCACCCAGCAGAGCTACCATGCTACAGGCTGGCACTGGAGAGTGTCTGCAATGAGTCCTGTGATGTGATCCATCTTCAGGTCTTATAGCCGTGGATACCAGCATCTGCTCTGGTGGAGTTAGCAGGGGAGTGAAGTGGACTCTGTGAGAGTCCTTGGTTGTGTTTTTGTTTAGTGCACTGGTTTTGTGTTGGCTGGCCTCCAGCGAGGAGTTGGTGCTTTCAAGGACGCATCAGCCACAGTCTTATAGGGAGGATGCAAACTTGCCCTAGGGACACCTGGTTAAGTATTCAGGTTTCTCAGGCAGTGGCAGGGCCATAGAGTTTCCAAGAGATTCTGACCTTTGTCTTTGGCTACCAGACTACCAGGGTAGTTAGAGAAAAACCACCAGGTGGGGGCAGGGATAGGGGTGTCTGAGCTCAGCTTCTCCTTGAGTTGGACTTGCTGTGGCTGCTGTGGGGGCTGGGAGTGTGGTTCCCAGTCCATTGGGGTTATATTCCAAGGGGGATAATGATCCCATTAAAAAGTGGGCAAAAGATTTGAATAGACATTTCTCAAAAGAAGACATACGAATGTCAAACAGGCATATCAATAGGTGTTCAATATCATTGATCATTAGAGAAATGCAAATCAAAACTACAATGAGATATCATCTCATTCCAGTTAAAATGGCTTTTATCCAAATGTCAGGGAATAACAAATGCTGGAGAGGATATGGAGAAAAGGATCCCTTGGGGACTGTTGGTTGGAGTGTAAATGATTCGAAACACTACGGAGAAGAGTTAGGAGGTTCCTCAAAGAACTAAAAATAGAGCTACCATACAGTTTAGCAATTCCACTGCTGAATATATACCTAAAAGAAAGGAATTCAGTATATTGAAGAGATATCTGCACACTCATGTTTGTTGCAGCAGTGTTCACAATAGCCAAGATTTGGAAGCAAGCTAAATGTCCATCAACAGATGAATGGAGAAAGAAAATGTGGCACAACAGAGTACTGTTCAGCCATAAAAAAGAATGAGATCTTGTCACTTGCAGCAACATGGATGGAACTGGGGGTCATTAAGTTAAGTGAAATAAGCCAGGCACAGAAAGACAACTATCACATATTCTCACATATTTGTGAGATGTAAAATTCAAAACAATTGAACTTGTGGAAATAGAGAGTAGAAGAATGGTTGCCACAGACTAGAAAGGATAGTGGGGGGCAGCAGGAGTGGGCATGGTTAATGAGTACAAAAATGTAGTTAGAATAATGGATGAGACCTAGTATTTGTTAGCACAACAAGGAGATTATAATCAGTAATAATTTAATTGTACATTTTAAAATAACTAAAAACACATAATTGGATTGTTTGTAACACAAAGGATAAATGCTTGAGGGGATGGATACTTCATTTTCCATGTGATTATTACCCACTGAATGCCTATACCAAAGTATCTCATGTACCCTATAAATATACACACCTAATATACACTCACCTAATTTTTAAAATAAAATTTTAAATAAATTAATAAACTATTGAAAAAAGAATGTGACACCTTCCCCATCTCTCACTGGATCCCTATCTCACTATGTGACATCCTGGTTTCCCCTTCACCTTCTGCTGTGGTTGTAAGTTTCCTAAGTCCTCACCAGAAGCTTCCTGAGTTTTCACCAGAAGCCAGCATCATGCTTATACAGCCTGCAGAAACGTGAGCCCATTAAACTTTTTTTCTTTATAAATTACCCAGCTTCAGATTTTTTTTATAGCAATGCAAGAATGGCCTAATACACTTCAGAACCTGGAAGATTAGCAGTGAGAAATAAAATCAGTTAAGTTGATGACTTCTAGTATTTCACTACATGGTTATTTTGCCAAAATGAAGGCAATATCAGTGTCTTCACACTTAAAAAGTAGTATATTGAACTTTGAGGTCAAAGAGCTGGGGTTTAAATTTGTGCTTTACCAATTATTAAGTGTCCTTGAGCAAGTTACTTGCTTTCTCTGATCTTTAGTTTTCTTATTTGTGAAATTGGAAGTGGTGGTGTTTCAGAGGGGGGTTGTATATAACCTTTGTAAACTATAGAGTGCTGTACAAAGGTAACCTGCTAGTATAATTGTTTGCAGTCGTTTTAGTCATGTGGTACTTAAAGAGACAGCAGAGCCTACCAGAATAATAGAGCCAATCCTTATTGGCTGTGGCCCTCAACCTGAAGCACTTAAATAGTTCCAGTTAGCACCATTTTCTCTGATCCTTGCTGTAGAGTCCCTTGAAGGTTAAGTAAATGTGGGGGTAGTTTGACTACATAGTGAAGGGCTAGTTTGACTTTATAATGAATTGTCCTGGGAGTCCTTGAATTCATTGTTTTCCCTAACTTGGCTAGAACCTCAAACTATCTGACATTCAAAGATGTTTGGATGATAGGCAAATAGAAATTTTTACTAGGTTCCAGATGAAGAGCAACTGAAGGTATGGATGAATCACAGGGTACCCTGACTCAAATTTTTGCAGAGAAATTCCATTCAGGGAGCAGTGTGGTATGGTAAAAAGAATAGTGGATTTAGAACAAAATGGGCCACAGTTTGAATCCTGTATTGATCTGCTATCTGAGGCTCAGTTTTTTCATCTGTAAAACAGGGGTTATATTAGGACCTACCTCATAGACTTTATGTGAAAATTAAATTGAAGAACACAGGTACAAGGGTCTTGCACAATGTCTGCAAATACTAGTTTCTTTTCTCAAGGACACATTTCCCAGGTACAGAGTTGCCATATGTTTTCAGGACCTTTTCTTTTACAGGCCTCCAAGTCCTGTGGATTTTATAGTATTGGAAGCATTTGGAAGGTTCTGAGACTTACTGTAATAAATAATACTGCTAAGAATAAAATCCTTGAGAATCTGTGGACTCAGTTCTTGCTATATACTTTTTAAAAGTATAATGTTTGCAACATATATAGGCTACAAATTTTATACAATGCCTGAGACTGAAATTTGAGGTTTTCCATGATCTGGCCCTACCTAGCGTGAATTTGATTTTCCAGTAATCCTCTGAATGGTGTTCAGGTCAAACTGGTGTATTCATTGTTCCCAATCATGCTAAGCATGTTCCTACTTCTGCATCTTTGCTCGAGGTTTCCCCCTCTCTTGAATTTCTTTCTTCTTCCTTTGTACTGTGTACAACCTTCATTCTTGAGACCTAGCTTCAGGATTGCCTGCTTCATAGAGCCTTGACTGACCACCTCATCTCCCAGGAGATCATTTGTGCCTCTGAACCCTTATAGCATTATTATTACCTATGCTGGTTGAATGGAAGGGTTGGTTGGATGAATGGCCAGTGTTTACACCAATCTAGAACCAACCTGAGTCTGTGGGCAAGAGAGTCTGCTGGAGGGGAAAGCCTCCTTCATGTTTTATTCATAAGAAAATATAAACATGATTTTGTCAGCTGGAGTATAATTCTCCTGAGAGCAGAGGAAGTATGCAAACATATAGGAAAGGTGTAATGGTGTTGTGCCAAAACTAACATATATATCTTGTTGTTTAGAAGAAAAGGTACCATTTAAAACAATAGCACGTATTTCCAAATTGGACCCCAAACAATACCTTCTGTGTGAGGTCGATAGTCATCTTTTAGCAATAAATGCATGATTGTACTCAAAGCATTTGCATTTAATTTTGTATGTAGAAGGAATGAGCACACATATTCTGAGCATTTATTGGCACCAAGCACTTTTCCAGGTAGCTTTACAAATTCTGTCACTGAAGCCCTTGCCATAGACGACTTTGAAATAGTTACTTGTGTTCTCTCCAGTGTTATTCATCTTTTTCTTCCTCCCAACATTTGGCACAGTGCCTGGCATATAGTAGGTGCTAAATAAATGTTGAACAAATGAATTCATGCATAAATGAATGAAATCATGCAAGGCTCAAAATGTAGCCTTTAATGCCTTCCAAGTTTTCTCCCATAAATGCACAAAGTAAGCCTCCATTTAACATTTTAGTCGTCAAAGACAAACAGTCCCATGTCTTTCAGCCAGTCATTGCAATGTCCTTTTGTGCTTGGCTTTATGAAGTTGTTAAAAAAAAGTTTTCCTTGGAAAACTTTCACCAAGAAACTACCTAATGGGGGCCAGCTGCAGCTCCAGGTTTTATGAACACTTTGATAGAAACCACATTAAATAGCAACACTGGTTCACACATTAATTTTGTCATGTTAAATTCCAGCTTGGGCATGTGGGGAGTTCATAAGATACTGACTTTTCATCATCGCCATTGCAGAAAATATGATTTTTTTTTCTGGCTCAGCCATTAGCAGACGTAATGAAGTAGAATAGTCTCAAAGTGCCTTAAGAAAACTCAATCTAGTCACACGTTTTTCTGGCTTTGGAGTTCAGTGAAGCAGGTGAGGGTCAAGGATTACCAGAGAAATACTCAAATGGTTCCCTAAGTGGCAGGGGAAGTTGGACTCTTTTTTCTCATTGCAAACTTTGGTAGCTGTGTGGCCTCACTAGTACTGGTAGATTTTTTTTTTCTTTTGCTGATTGCCACTGCTTTGTTATTTTCTTTTGGTGCAATCTCTGAACTTCATTGGCTCCAGGTATCTCACTCTTTTGCTTCTATTGGCACCCAAGTTGGAGAGGGTACAAATGGCCCAGCCACCACTTAATAGATTCATATGGACAAAAAAAGTTGTATCATTTGAGCTGCAGAAACCTAGAGTAGTACCCTGATTCTGCCATAGGCTAGCTGTGTGGTATAGGTAAATTGCTTAAGTTGGAAGAACTTCAGTTTCTTCATTTGTCAAAGTGGGTTATCAATCTGGGTTGAACAGTGGATAAGAACACAGGTTTGGAGCCAAACAGTTCTGGATTTGTCTCTTAGCTCCATTTCCTACTGATTGTATGACTTTCTCTAAACTTCAGAATTGTCATCTGTAAATTGGGGATGAATAGTTCACAGGGCTGTGGTGAGGATTAAATGAGAGAATGCATATAAAGTTTCTGACACATAGTAGGTACACAATGAGAGCTATTGTGATTATTTTATAAGAAATACAAAACAGGGGAGGGTTATGGCTGACTGTTGCAGAAGTTTCTGATGAAAAAATACCCCGATTCAGTGGTTTTCAATGACGGGCAAGTTTGACTCCCTAGAGCACATTTGCCAATGTCCAGAGACATTTTTCATTTTCATTGCTTAGTGGAAGTATTGCTGTTATACAGTGAATAGATGCCAGGGGTTTTGCTAAACATCTTACAATACACAGAGAAGCCCCTCACTACCCCCAACAAGTAATTATCCACTACAAAATGTTTTTTTTTTTCTTGATTTCCAGCTTTTATTTTAAGTTCAGGAGTACATGTGCAGGATGTGCAGGTTTGTTACCTAGGTAAACATGTGCTATGGTGGTGCACAGATCATCCCATCAACTAGGCATTAAGCCCAGCATCCATTAGCTATTCTTCCTGAAGCTCTCCGTCCTCCCCCAGTCCACCCTCTGACAGGTCCCAGTATGTGTTGTTTCCCTCCCTGTGTCCATGTGTTCTCGTCATTCAGCTCCCACTTATAAGTGAGAACATGCAGTGTTTGGTTTTCTGTTCCTGCATTAGTTTGCTGAGGATAACAACTTCCAGCTCCATCCATGTCCCTGCAAAGGGCATGATCTTCTTCCTTTCTGTGGCTGCATAGTATTCCATGGTGTACATATATGACATTTTCTTTATGCAGTCTATCATTGATGGACATTTAGATTGATTCCATGTCTTTGCTTTTGTGAATAGTGCTGCAGTGAACATACATATGCATGTATCTTTATAATAGAATGATTTATATTCCTTTGGGTATATACCCAGTAATGGGATAGCTGGGTCAAACGGTCTTTTTGCCTCTAGGTCTTTGAGGAATCTCTACACTGTCTTCCCCAATAGTTGAACTAATTAACACTCCCACCAACAGTGTAAAGGCATTCCTTTTTCTCCGCCATCTCACCAGCATCTGTTGTTTGTTGACTTTTTAATAATAGCCATTCTGAATGATGTGAGATGGTATCTGAATGTAATTTTGATTTGCATTTCTCTAATGATCAGGGATGTTGAGCTTTTTTTTCATATGTTTGTTGGCTGCATGTATGTCTTCTTTTGAGAAGTGTCTGTTCATGTCCTTTGCCCACTTTTTAATGGGGTTATGTTTTTTCTTCTGAATTTAAGTTGCTTGTAGATGCTAGATATTAGACCTTCGTGAGATAGATTGATTGCAAAACTTTTCTCCCATTCTGTAGGCTGTCTGTTCACTCTGATGAGTGAACTTTTGCTGCGCAGAATCTCTTTAGTCTAATTAGATCCCATTTGTCAATTTTTGCTTTTGTTACAACTGTTTTTGGTGGTTTTGTCATGAAACCTTTGCCTGTGCCTATGTCCTAAATGGTATTTCCTAGATTTTCTTCTAGAGTTTTTATTGTTTGGGTTTTACATCTAAGTCTTTAATCCATCTTGAGTGGATTTTTGTATATGGTGTAAAGAAGGGTTCAAGTTTCAATTTTCTGCGTATGGCTAGCCAGTTCTCCCAGCACCATTTATTAAATACGGAATCCTTTCCCCATTGCTTGTTTTTGTCAGGTTTGTCAAAGATGAGATTGTTGTAGGTGTATGGCATTATTTCTGAATTCTCTATTTTGTTCCATTGGTCTATGTGTCTGTTTTTGTACCAGTATTATGCTGTTTTGGTTACTGTAGTCTTGTAGTATAGTTTGAAGTCAGGTAGCATGATGCCTCCAGTTTTGTTCTTTTTGCTTAGAACTGTCTTAGCTATTCAGGCTCTTTTTTGGTTCCATATGAATTTTAAAATAGTTTTTTCTAATTCTGTGAAGAATGTCAATGGCAGTTTAATGGGAATAGCATTGAATCTATAAATTGCTTTGGGCAGTATGGCCATTTTCACTATACTGATTCTTCCTATCCATGAGCATGGAATGTTTTTCATTTGTTTATGTTATCTCTGATTTCTTTGAGCAGTGATTTGTAGTTCTCCTTGAAGAGGTCCTTCACTTCTCTTGTTAGCTGTATTCCTATAAAATGTTAATAGTGCTGAGGTTAGGCCTGGTAAGGTGGCACATGCCTGTAATCCAGCACTTTGCAAGGCCAAGGGAAGTGGATTACTTGAGCTCAGGAGTTTGAAACCAGCCTAGGAAACATGGAAAAACCCCATCTCTACAAAAAAAAAAAAAATTAAAAATTAGCTGGGCATGTGCCCATAGTCCCAGCTACTCGGGACGCTAAGGTGGGAGGATCGCTTGAGTCAGGGTGGCCAAGGCTGCAGTGAGCTGAGATTGTGCCACTGCACTCCAGCCTGGTGACAGAGTGAGACCCTGTCTCAAAAAAGAAATAGTGCTGAGGTTGAGAAACCCTGCCCTAATTTGAGAAACACAATTTACTAGGCTTATTGAGACTTTTGCAAAGTCATTTAACTTAGTGGTTAGCCTTATAAATTTATTTTTTCTCTCCCTTCCATTCATGAGGATTATGCACGTTAAAACTTCCAGTTCATCTGTGATCCTCGTTCAGTTTCCTTTCCAGTAGTATTGCCTAGAATGTCTCTTTGCCTTTCCCTGTCATATTCTGTTGTTCCAAGAATACAGATAATCAGATTATTTCTGAATTTGTAGTTTAACTCTTTTCACCCTGAATCAGATAAAAAAGGTCCTGTACCTCTAAAAGCCATCCATACTCTGTCCAATGACCCATGAGACTATTTTCTTCTCTTTAAAGACAATAGAGGAAGAAGTAAGAGCTGTAACGCTTTAGAACTGGGTATCATGGGAATGGACTGGATTCACTTTGTGGATATGGTTTGGCTCTACAAGTGAGTTTGCCTTGAAAACAAAAGAATTTATAATAGCTATCACCATCAATATTTCTGAAGCGTTCTAAAGCAGTTTATAAGATAAAAATACACACATGAATATATGAGGACAGTTACAAATGAGAGAAGACTGCAGTTGGAACCACAAGGAATTATGCCTGGAAGGAGCGATATGATAGCTCCTGAAATAGAATGATAAATTTAGCTCTGAGCTTCCTAGTAGCTAAGGTAGAAATGAAAATATGATTCCACTTTGCTAAAAAAAATGCTGGATAAACAAAAGATAAATTTTCTGCCTCAAACCAGATTCTAGGCAGATCTTATCACATGAAGTATGATATAAAGAACACTGTATACAACATTCTATTGTTTTCTGCAGATAATGACTTGTTTTAGATCAATTTTGAATGACAACTTAAGGCTTTATGAATGCATTCCCATACAGACCCAAGTTAAATCAGCCAAAATAAATGAACTTCTGCTTATTTAATTTGCATAAAATTAGACCTAGGAGAGTCTAAAGGGTTGGGTGATCAATATGTCCTTCAGACTGCCTCTTCAATATTACTTATCTAAATCATGTCTCCCAGTTGGTAAAATAACTTTTTAGTCAAGATTAGACTCTTTAGTCAATGACTAAGTTACAGCTCTCAGAATGAAAAAACTATAGCCTTAGATTATGACTGTTACCAGTCAGAATAGGCTAGAATATGCTCTGAAAACAAACACCACCCAAAGCTTGGTAGTTGAATACAACAAAAACATTTTGATCACTCATGCTACATGTCCAGCATGGGTCAATAGGTGGGTTTGCTTCATGTAGTCACTCTATAGCACCTCATGACCTCATCTCAATCAAGACTGTACTACAGGGTTTACCAGACCAGGGCAAGAAAGCCCTGGAACTCCTGGCAATTAAATGCTTCTACCCAGAAGTAACACATAGCACTTTCACTCACACTTCATTGGCCAAAGCAAGTGACATGGCTGTGCCTACCTTCAAAGGGACTGGGTTCACATTCCTCAGGTATGCCCACCTCTTCATCTAGAAAATGTTTAGCAGTCGTAATGCCTACCACACTTGACAGCCAGCCAGGTAGCAGGGTTGACATTCTGTTTTGTAAATTAAGCAGGGTTCCTGGTGCTCTCACACAGATGGAGGACCATCCCACATCTGCACCAGATTGGATATCAGGGATGTCTTCAGACAGGACCACATTTCTTAATCACCTCTTTTGAAATCTACTACTCAATACAGTTCAGTTAGTCTCTGTGACATGCTGTTTCCATTCCCACTGGTTTAGAAATGGGGATATGCTTTCAGTGCCTGGACTATCATTCATGTTTCTTCCATGTCTAATGTTTTAGGAAGGAATGTTCTTCGGATAGTCAAGCAGGCCCCTGAGGTTGGGTGACTTTCTGAGGGCTTCTTAGATCCTGGTAGCAGAGTCAGACTTGGAACTCACAGGTCCTGTAGTTTTGTGCTTTGCAATCTTACTCGTTACAGGCATCTGATTTAAAAATGCAAGGATTCGTCTCCTTCACCTATAATGCAAGTTGGTGCTGTTGCTGCGAACGTGTTGGAATGAAATGAGAGGGGACTGGATTCCTGTGACGGTCTAGAGTAAGCCCCAGATAGACAGCATTGGAACCTCCCTTCCTTTTCCTGCTGCCAGCCTCCAGATTGCAGAAAACTGGAGCTAGAATCCTGACCATATCCCAACACACTAACAGGTGTGCCATATTCGTATTGGAAGTATTGACATTACTAGATTCTGAAAGGGATGACATTACAATTGTTATTCTTTGTTACTCAATTTATTTGTTGACATACCATGAGCCACATTGTTTATTGATGTACAAAAATCATTTAATCTTAGTGCATTAGTTATACAACATAGTACAGCACAGCTGCAGCTAGCTGTCAGCTTTCCAAATTTTCCAGTTGGTTCCGGCACAGTTGTTCTTCCTCCTTCTGTAATCAGAATTGTCTGAGAATGCTTGTTTTGGAGGGAACTTGAAGGGAAAAGGAACCAAAACCTTAAGAAGTGAGATCCATTGGGAGCTCAAGAATTATCAGACTTTCCAGGAAAATGCATGGGGTGAGGGGGGCAGTGACACGGGTGTGGAGACATGGAGAGGAACGGTTAGGAGCAAAGGATAGGCAATAGGCCAGAAAAAAATGTAAGCAAAAAAATATCTTGCAGAGATGTGAAAAGGAACTTTCAATAAAGGCTTACTCTATAACCCATTCTGTAAATCTAATTTGCTGGAGCAACTACCCCCACCACACAACCTTCTACCTTCCCCCATCCTTTTTTTTTTTTTTTTTTATAACTGCTACCAAATGGCTGCAGTTTTTAATTCTTTACTTTCCATTTTATGGCCTACAGCTTCATACAAAAGTGTGAGTGCCCTCTCCAGATGGACTGTGCACCTCATTTGGGAAGAAGGGCAGCCGATTTTCATCATCTGGGCCTTTAAGAACTCTCTAGGTAGCCCTAAAATACATAAAAGTACAAATGGTGGACAGGAAATTTAGCAATGTCTCTTGCTGAACAATCAGAGTATGGGTTTTAGTCAGTTCGTTTTTCTTTTACTGTTGGTTAGAACTACCAGCCTTGCAGGCAAGCTGGAATATGGGGGAGGGGGGCACATGCGCAGAACACAAGTCTTTCTTGCTAGGTGACACTTTTTATTCCGAAATTGCTTTCACTGCAGACATTCCCAGTGATCCTGGGAGCTTCATTTCGTTGTTGGCCATATGGCTCTGCTCACGAAATTCCTCAGGCTCTTCCAACTGATGTTTTCCCACCACGTGGCCACAAATTGACTACTTGCTTTGCCTAGAGCTTTTAATTGGTTTAAATAATAAACTCCCCAAGTCTTTGTTTGTTGGCACACAGAACTGAGCACACAATTGCAAATGAGTTGGGCAACCTGCTTTGATTTGGTGATTAGTCATTGCTCTTAATTGTTTTTACAATTTCCACCTGAGCGATCAGGAAATGAAGCGCCGCCTCACACTTCCAGCAAGTTGCAAAGAGCCTAACTATGGTATTTCCTTATTGACTGTTTCCTTGCCTGGGAGGAGGCTGCACTAAGATGTTGTGGCTTGGGAGGTGGGCGCTGCAGGGCTAAAGTCAAGTCTTGGCTTTTTAAGCTGATTCCCGTCTGACTTTGGGAAGTGATGGAGACAGATTAAGCCATGAAGCATAAAAAGGCCCCCAACAGGACACTAGGCCCCGGTCACACCACAGCATAAACACAGAAAACAGAAATGTGGCTTTGGGAGACAGGGCTTTCCTCCTGTCTCAAAAGAGGTCTTTTTTGTTTAAGGCGTTTTTGTTTTGTTTTGCTTTGCTTAGCTCTCCTGGTTTATTTTCCTACATCGTTGGTGCAGATGGCAGATTAGCAATGCCTTTGGTTTTTTTTGTTGTTGTTGTTTGGTTCTGTTGTGTTTTCTTTTGGTGGTCAAGTCTCTGAACTTCTGAAACAGAACTATCAGCAACTGTAATATAGATTCTTTTTTTGGAAGTTTGTTTTTTCATTTAAAAAGTTTTATGAAAATTCCCATATGAACAATATTTCCTGTCAGGAATGTACTCCACAGCCACCAAGCACCTACTGCCTACTCCTTGTGTCCTTGGTGACTCTTATCAGGACTCAGTTCAAGGGGCTACTCTTCTACAATGTTTCCCTGACCGGCCCTCCACTCCACATGATTAAGCTGACATGGTAACATTTTCTCTCCTTCAAGTTCCACTGTACCTTGAACAAACATTGAGCATAACTATATTTGAGTTATTTGTTACCAAGTTTCTTCCTCACTATTAGAGTGTTTACCTCCAAGACAGGGGCCAGAAGTCACTGAGCACAGGCTTATTGAGATCTGTGGTCAACTGGAGGGAGCAAAGACTACAGATTTTGGAGTCGGTCTGACCTTAGCTGTAATCTCAGCTCTGCAAGCTAATATACTAAGTGACCTTAGGCAATTTACACTATCTCTCTGAACCTCAATGTCAGTTTCTTAGTCTGCAAAGTGAGAATCATGAGATCTACCTTATGAGATTGTTGGGATGGTTTGGTGAAATATTGTGTATTAAGCACACAGCACTGTGTCTGGCACAGAGAAAATACTCTAAAAATGTCTGGAAATTTGTGTAGAGAGAAAAGTGGACTCCATCAAAAAAAAAGAATTAAAAAAAAAAAAATCAAGCAAAAAGTGACCAGAAGCAGGGACAAGCTGCTAGTTAAGGCTGCCAGCAGCTTCTTACCTTTGCTTTGAGAGTTCATTGCTGAAAAAATATTGCTCTTTTCTTTTGGGAAAAATCACTTCAATGGACCATTAATTTTGACAAGCTCTAACTTACATTCTGTTCTAGAATGAAGAGGTTGTCAAAATAAAGAGTAAACTGCCCTGTAGAAGAGTGTACCTGGCAGGCTTCCTGGGGATAGAGTTGGATATCTGTAGAGATTATGATGCTTTCCACTGGAGGCAAGGAAGGCTTTCCTTCTCTCTTTGGGCCTTGAAGGAGAAGGTCAGGGGGTGACCTCTGGACAGTGGATAAGGTGGAAGATGCTTTTCTCCATGTGAGCTAAGCTAAACTTTCACCGTGGCAGTAGACGCTGAGACTAAGGAAAGAACCTGCTAATGGGGACCCTCGTGGACATACCTGGCTGATAGAGCCCTATGCAACATGATAATGAACAACCAACATTGAGCTTTTTTTTTTTTCCTACACTGTAATTCCCCTCTGTCGTCCCCAAGCCTTCAGTAAAATTCTTTTAAACTCCATAGCCAGGTCTTAACTCTGTCATTATTTGCCACGACATGGTTTGGAAAAACAGCAGCAGCCCAGGGAAATTTAATTACATGAAGGCAAGAAGTGACCAGTAGAGAAACGTGGGACAGAGGTCTAAATCTAAAGGTGATAAATGACAACCAGAATCGATTTATAAACTTGCAGGCATCTCTTAATGATTCCCAGGAAATCTAAGCAAAGGAAACTTAATAAAAAGATGAGTTTTTCTGCAAAATAGGCAATACATCAGTTAGGCAAGGCTAGGTTAGGCTGAAGTAACAATCCTAAAATTTCAGTGGCTTTAAAAAACAACAGAATTTGTCCATTGTGGGTTGGCTGGCTCTTCTTCTAGTCCTCACTCTGGGTGTCAGGCTCAGGGAAGTTACATCTCCATGCTTCCATGATTGCCTAGGCATGGAAAAGTTGTTAAAGCTTCTGGTCACATTTCATTGGCTAAGAGACATCACAGTGCCACACCTAACTTTAAAAGGAGTGGGGAGGTGGAGTCTGCCATGTGCCTGGAAAGCAGGGAGTTGAAAATATTTGTTGAGTGGCACTAATGACTGCTACAGAGGGAATTGGGAGCCTGGACTCTAATCTGTGTGTTTCAAGACTGGAGAACTTGGAGACATCTGGGTTGTAGCTTAGGATAGCAAACTGGGCACTGTCTGAATGCCTGAATTCAACAAATATTTCTCGAGCACCCTCTATGTGCCAGGTGCTGTTTCAAGAATTGGGGATAAATTCTTGTACAAAAAGACATGGTTTCTGTGCTTAAGGAGCTTACACTCTAGTGGGAAGAGGTAGGTAGACAGTAGACCCTTCTCCCTGGGAAAAGCATTGCTTGTATTTGTACCCTATCCTAGGGCTCCTCACATTCTGTAAGATGATACCTAAAGGTGAGTGGCTGTGGCCTTCTGACTGCTGCTTGGTATGCTAGAGCCTTTGCTAGCTTTTCATGATTCCCTTTCTGAGTACAACAATCAATCGCCTGGGCCCATTAACCATTTCTCTGAGCATTCTGATTTCTTGCTCTTGCTTCTTTCGTTTTTCACTCTCAGCACTTTTAGGGCTTAGCTTCCAGCAAGCAGTGTCTGTGCTGAGCCCTCTATTGGCTTTTATGAGGCTTTGTACTCTTGCAAAAACCAGCTCCCTTGGAGATCTCTGGGATATCCATAGTACTACCCTATTGGTTACATTCAGCTCTAGTCTTGGGTAGTGAGCAAAGACCCAGGGTTTCTGATTCTCTTGCTGATACATGTAGTATGGTACAGTGGTTAAGGACAGTAGCTTTGGCCTCAGACAAACCTGGATTTAAATACCAGCTCTGCAATTTACTAAACCTCAGTTTTCTCATCTATAAAGCAGTGAAAATAATAGAATCTACTTCATGGGGTTGATTGATGATTAAATTAGTTATACTTAAATTACTTAACACAGTGCAAGGCATATGGTAAGTATTCAATATAAGCTAGCTGTTTTAATTTACTGATGGTTGAATAATCAATAATCATTTGTTGATTGTTAGATGACAGAGTCAGCTCTCATGCTCTTGAAGCAAGGCTCCTCAAATTAATGTAATCAATAGAGTCAGTACCAATTCCAAATCTCTCCTGGTATATTCCTCTTAAGACACAGAGCCACATATGCCAACCAAAACCTAGGAGCAGCTAGGCAAAGAGACATTCCTAAGAAATATGCAATGTAAACTGTAACAATGATAGTGTTCTCTAGCTTCATGTTCACATCTGTCTGTCTTCCTGTTTTCCTCATCTCTCTGGATCCCTTCTTCCTGTAAGATTCTGTAATTTTCACATGTACTTCTAGTTTAAATGTGAGCCCATCCAGATAGTCTATATTTCAGAATGCATTTTTTTTTGGCAAGAAAATAAAGAAAATAACACACTACTTTTGTCATCACGAATGTGCTTGTGAACTTCCCTAAAACAGATGTCAAACAATTGATGCTTTCAAAATATTGCACATCTTTTTACAGTATGGCTCTGACCAGAATAGATGAAACAGGAAGACATTTCTCATTTCATGGCTTCTCTGACCTAGGATCAACATGTATGGTCCAAGCAGGTTTTTCTTACCAGCCATCACTGGCCTCATGCCTTAACTGTGTGCAGAGTGATGTCATATGGCAAAATTGTTGGCTCTGAATATACGTGAAAACTAGGAAGACAACAAACGAGGCCCCAAGAAGCCAAAACAACTTTTGTTTTACCCAAAATATAAACATGTTTGGCTGTTTTCATTGTACTAGCATTTATCAAGCACCTGCTACCTGAAAGGTACAGTGCTGGACACTGCTCTCCAAGCTTATAGGAAGAGAAAAAAAAAAAAAAAGAACAGTATTTACAGTCTTTTTAACAAGAAAGGAGACTGAAAATCCCCAGTAAGAAAGCCCCAAAATACCAAAAATGCAGAAGGCTGATACTACTTTAGTGTGGGATAATGTAGCCCTGCCCACTTCAGTAGCCTTAAAGACATTGTTCATAATGTACCTGTGTCAGTAACAAAGTTGCTCTTTCAGGACTGTGATAGCGAGTCATCCAGAAAAGTTTAAAATATTTGCAATGTCTTCTCTTTAAGCAGACAGAGAAAAGTCTAATATACCTTAGTTGGCTTTTTATCACACATGGTTAAAATAAACTTTTTGTTTGTTTGTTTTATTCAGGCATTCTGGTACCCTGAGAAATCTCCCAAGCTTCTAGCTGGCTGAGTTATTACTACAGATTGCTTGGCACTTTTGTCAATCTCACTGTAGATTAATTATCAGATTTCTCTAGAAGTAGTAGTTTTTCTGGCTGTCTTGGTTTGTTTTGTGCTGTATAACAGAATACCATAGATTGGGTAATTTATCAAGAAGAGAAATTTATTTCTTACAATTTTGGAGACTGAGAAGTCCAAGATCAAGTCACTAGCAGGTTCAGTTGTCTGATGAGGTTCCATTCTTTGCTTTTAAGATGATTCCTTGAACATGGCATCCTCCCGAGGGGAGGAACACTGTGTCTTCACATGGCAGAAGAGTAGAAGAGACTGAACTCACTCCCACAAGTCCTTTTCATAGCAGCGTTAATCCATTCTCCCTCATGATGAAAACACTTCCCATTAGGCCCCACTTCCCGACACTGTTGCATTGGAGATTAAGTTTCCAACACACAAATTTCGGGGCATACATTCAGACCATAGCACTAACATTCCATAGAAAGTTGAGAGAAGTGAATCCTATAAACCAGATGCTAGCCTGGGAAGAAATAAAGTACAGAATATCACCTACTTCTTCAGCCCAGATTGCCAGCCTTATCCCAAGTTAAAATCAAAGTTTGATGACTTCTCAGCTATCATTTCTTACCCAGCCTCCTAACTGATCTGTAGCTTCCAGCCTTGAAATCTAGTGTCTAATCTCAACACAGTAGTCTGTGTGATCCTTTAAAATAAAATGATTGTACACTCATGTTTACAATAGAAACATAGTTTACAATAGCCAAGGGGTGAAAACACCCCAAATGTTCATTGACAGATGAATGAATGCAATGTGATACTGTGTATATATATATAAAATCATATATATATAATCATATATATGATGGAATATTATTCAGCCTCCAAGAGGAAAAATAGCCTCTCAGATGCTACAACATGAATGAACCTTGAAGACATTATACTAGGTGAAATAAGCCAGTCATAACAAGAATAAATACTGTATGACTTATATTAGGTTTCTAGAGTAGTCAAATTCATAGTGATAGAAAGTGGAAAGTTGGTTACCAGAACCTGGGGGAAGTAGAAAACATAATGTGGAATTATTGTTTAATGGGTATGGAGTTTCAGTTGGGAAAGATGAAAAAGTTCTTCATCTTTTAGAGATGGATGGTGATGATGATTGCACAATATGGTGAACATATTTAGTGCCACTGGACTGTCCACTTAAAAATTGTTAAGATGGTCAATTTTTTGTTATGTATATTTTAATACAATTCAAAATAACAAAAATTCCATTACAATAAAAAAATCTGGGCCGGGTGCAGTGCCTCACGCCTGTAATCCCAGCACTTTGGGAGGCTGAGGCGGGTGGATCACCTGAAGTCAGGAGTTCGAGACCAGCCTGGCCAACATAGTGAAAACCTATCTCTACTAAAAATACAAAAATTGGCCAGGTGTGGTGGTGCACACCTGTAATCCCAGCTACTCGGGAGTTCGAGGGAGGAGAATTGCTTGAACCTGGGAGGCGGAGGTTGCAGTGGGCCAAGATTGCACCACTGTACTACAACCTGGAAGATAGAGCGAGACTCTGTCCCAAAAAAAAAAAAAAAAAAAAAAATCTGATTCTGTCACTACTCAAAACCCTTCTATAGCTTCCGATCAGGCCTCCTAATAAAATGTAAAGTACTTACGTTGGCCTCCAAGCCCTCCCTTATCTGGCTTCTGGCTACCTCTCTACCTTGTTTCTTACAGTCCGTTGCCCCACTCATTCTGCTGTGGGTTGATTCTTGAACAACCCAAGCTGTTTTCTGCCTCAATGGCCTTTGTCCTTGCTATTTCATCTGCCTACCACACTCTTCTCCTAGATAACCACATTGCTTATCATTCACTTCTTTCAGCCACCTGCTCAGATGTCATCTCCTCAGAGGTGACACCAGCCTGTTTAAGATACCCGCCATCCCAATTCTGCCCTGGGACCTCTTCATCCTCTCACATTGTTTTATTTTTCTCCATAGCACTCTAGATTAGATATTTATTCATGTGTCAGTTGTCTGTCTCAGACCCCTGAAGGATAAGCTCCATGAGGCCTAGAATTTTGTTGCTCAACACCATATTACCAGCACCAAGAGAAGTGTCAGGAACCTAGCATGTGCTCAGTAAACATTTGCCAAATGAATGAATAATACGCCAGGACTCTGTTTAAAACTCTTACCTCACAGAATGAGGTCCCTTCACCACATCAGCTGAGGTCCATCAGACCTCAGAAGAAGGCAGCAGTTCCAGGCACTGCCATCTCGATACAACACCCAAGTGGTTTGCTCTCTTTTATTGAATTCTTTCAAGTTTATGTGGTAACATCCAACAAGGGTTTATTCCAGTGATTTAGAAATTAGGTTGATTTAGTGTAATCATAGCACTCTGCTGTTTGGATGATTTTTAAACACTAATGTGACTCTTCATGCTCACTGCTAGAGAGCAATTATGGCATTTCAGAATGATTTTCACAGACCACAGTGTTATGCCCAGCTTCCTCTTCATGTTGAAAGCTACAGGGAACCTTCTCTCAAGTGAGGTCTGCTGCCAGCTGCAGACTTTCTCTTGAACTTTAGTGGGCATGATGGTGACCTTTACAGACCCCTAGGAGAGGAGGACTTCTACCAATAAATCCAGGCTGGGAAGGGCTGGCTCAAGACAAATGTGGGAAATAAGAGGCCTCCCTTTTCTGTGCCTTTACCCAGCCTCAGTACCCAGTGCTCTCCCTGGGAACTTTTACTCATAGGAAGGAAATTCTGTAACAAACCTCAGCCTGAATATAGTTTCACAGATTCATCCTCAAAAACACATTTGCATTTCCGAAGAGAAGTGTCCTTGAAGAATCGTGAAGCATTACAATAGTAGCTCAAACTCTTTAGCACTTACTGTGGACCAGTCCCTGTGCTAAGAATTTAACATTTCATATCAGGAATGCACTTCCTCCTTACCGTCTTGCTGTGAGGTATTTACTATCATTTCCTCCACTTTACAGGTGAGGAAAGCAAGACTCAGGAAATAAGTTACCCACGGTCATGCAGCTGGCTAGTGGTGGCTGGGCTGTTCAGGGAAGGTTTCATGAGAGAGGTCTAGTTAATTAATGTCCTTGCTCAGAGTAATATTCAACAAATATTTGTTTCATTATGTTTTATAATAAGGAGTTCAGACTTTATTTTATAGACAATAGAGAGTTACTAAAGGCTTTATTTTTCTTTCAGAAAGTCAGATAAAGTTCCATGAGGGCTGGAACCACATTATTTTCATATTTGTACCCCAAGTGTACAGCACAGCATCTGGCACCTAGTAAATGCCCAGTAAATGTTGCATCAACAACAGAATTCATCACTGCATATGTTTGGATAAACTATGCCAAACAAAATTCCTGGAAATACAATTACATACAATATATTCCTAACACAGCGTGGTTAAGGCCATAACACAGACATAATGGTCTTGCCTACAACCACTGTAGTAAAAAGTTCCACTATAACAATTGCAATTCTTAAGAAAATGGCTTGGGTATACTTAAAATCAAGATAATTGTTCATTTTGAGCACTAAAGCATGAGTTCTGATAACCCCACTTGGCTTTTATCCTTTCACATCTTTTATTATTTAAGGCTTTTAGTGACATGATCAAGCCTGTGTTTTTAGAAAGCTCTCTCATGGTGGATGTAGAGGACTGATTACAGCGGGAGGAAACAGGAGGCTGGGGGCCAGTGGAGAAGCTGCTCTATGCAGGGGGTGGAACAGGGGGTGGGGGCGGAGAGATGTGGTGGTGTGTGGTGAGGGCGAGGGCAAGGACAAGGAAACTGCTGAGAATGGAAAGGAGGGAAGGGATTAGGAAAAGACTGAGGAAGTTGAATTTAGTAAGAGTTACCAAGAAGTATTGACAAATGATGGAATGCATTTCAAAAGGGTTAGGAAATTGCCAGGGATACCTCTGAGGATTTGTGTGGGAATGTGGATAGAAATAGGGAAATCAGGAGCCAAGCCCTTTTTCAGGGGGTCAAGTATAAAGAATGACTTTGGTTTAGAGCACTTTAAGTTCATTGTGCCAGAGGATATCCAGAGGGAGACGTCTAGCAGACATTTAGAAATTGTAATCCATTAACAATTCATTCTCCTTTTTCTCCCCTCAGCTTGCAAAGACTAATCACCATTTGAAAAAATCAGGTTCTACAAATTACAGAGTGCCCAATATTTAGATGTCCTACAGGCACCTGTATTACAAGGGCTGGTGCTATAGAAAGCAGTATTTTAAGGCTAGGTTTTTTGTTGCTGTCTTGTTTTGATGGGGGGGCAAATGTGAAGATGGTGTTGCAGGGCAGAGTTGGAGAGAGAGTGAGCTGCTTCGCCCATTTAGGAAGCCGTGTGTGCTTGCACTTCTCACTCTCAGAGGCAGGCTAGTGAGTGGTGATTTTCAAGAATGATAAGGCACTTAAATACTTAAGTACTTGGTAAGTAAGATTCTATATGAGCAATCAGTTGAAGAAGAAAATAAGATTCCGAGGGGAGCATTAATCATCTCTGTGTCTAATGGGTCTTCCCTAAGGCCACATCTACACAAGTGTGGAATTTTAAATAGGCTTTATTTCTGTAGACTTGCAAAAGGACAAGAAGACAAGAATATATTTTGTTTTTTAAAAATAGGTATTTTCTGGTAACTCTTTTTACATGGAAATGAACTTCAGAGCAAAGGTCCTTGTACTCTTGTCCCTAAAGCTGAACAAGTTTTCAACTTGACAAATTTGCTAGAGTATCTGGGGAGCTCTGTGAAGTTGGAAGCCTTCAAAACCTAACCAAAAAGGGTCTTGCAGTTCAGATGCTTCTTCCTGAAAGCATCCGTCTGTCAACCACACTTTGTTTACCAAAGTAGACTTAGCCCAGCATATCACATCTTCGTGATTGAATAAATTATAAAGCCTGATTTTTTTTTTCCTTAGGATTTGGAGCTATTTCACTTTCTTTGATATAAGGACTGAAAACATATTGGCAGATGTTAAGAGTTACGTTTGTTTCATCTGCTGAAATGTAGCTTACTTCAAAAATTTGGAGGCTGTAATATACTCAGGCCTCTCTGATGAGAAATCCACCAGGGAGACTGTTTCCTCCTTGCCCCTGAATGACAGAAACATGGAGAATTGTTAATAAAAGTTGGCAGCATTGAAATTCTGAAAATGACTTGAAAGGAGAATTTGCATGGGACACCACCACCCAAACTCACTCCAGGTGTGACTACTTTCCCCTGCTCCCTGACCGGAAGGGGAGGGCATATGGGGCTCTGCTGTGATTCTTAAGAGAAATATTGAAAAGGAGGTGTGACTGCCTCCTTAGAGGTTATCTTTTGGTCTGGGGAGGAATATTGATTACTACATTTTGTCCCAATATCTAAGTTTGAAGTTTAAGCAAGATTTACATGATCTCAACCACATTCCTAGGACTCAGTGAAGCATAAAGCCTATGTGGGGCAAGGCAGCCAAGTTTTGATCACCATGACCTTCTATTTCTTCCTCTGCTATATGGCTAGTGAAGGCACTGGGCAAATTTCTTAAAACTATCTTTCTATGAGAATATGTTTCTGATATAATTTTGTCTTCTGATGCGCTTTTATATTTTGCAAGGAAAACCCACTGCAGGCAAATTCATCTAAAAGGTTTTATTAGAGTGTGAATGATATCTCGGGAGCCCTAGGAAACATTTATCTAAGCTGTGCCCTAAACTCACTTTCAAAAGCCTGGGAACATTCAAATAATACTGAGAAAACAGATGTTTTTCATGGGCACCATAACCCTTGGAATACTACAAAAAAAAAAATACCTACCAGTTTTAAATGTATGCCAAATCTGTGTCCAAATGAATAATCTATCCTACTTGAGAACAAATGATGATGATGATGGTAATGATGATTATGCTAATAATCATCATCATCATAATAGCTGCCATCACTAAGCAATTACTATGTACAAGGCACTATATTAAACTCTTCGCATGCGTTTTTCTTATTTATCCTCATAACAATACTGAGGAATAAGTATATAATTATCCCCGTTATAGAGATGAGAAAGTGAGGCTCAGAAAGACTTAAGTAATGCTCCCAAGATCCCACAACTAGTTAGTGGCAGAGGTGAGATTCAAAGCTAGGTCAATCTGATTCCAAGACCCATGTAATTAACTACTACATTATATTTCCTATATAGTACATATAGAAATGCCCATAAAATCGAGACAATATCCTCACATGACTTTAACAAACCCTGAGTAGCTATTATGTGCCAGGAATCTGAGTAGGTTATGTGAAAACAACATATATGACTCTCTACTACTTTCCTTAATCTCAATTGATTAAAAAAACCCACAGTTGGTATCTTTGTTTTTAGGTAAATGAACCTTCAAGTTTGTAAACACAATCTTTTTTGCCTAAAATTACAGAATGTCCTAAACTATCAGGAGTGCCAGTCATATTATGTAGACCAGTGCTTCTCAAGGTTGAAGTGCACCAGAGTCTCCTGGAGGGCTTGTTAAAATGCTGCTGAGCTCCACCCCTAAAGTTTCTGATTCAGTAGAAGTGGGGTGGGCCCAAGAATTGACATTTCTTTTTTTTTTTTTTTGAGACGGAGTCTTGCTCAGTCACCCAGGCTGGAGTGCAATGGCGCGATCTCGGCTCACTGCAAGCTCCGCCTCCCGGGTTCACGCCATTCTCCTGCCTCAGCCTCTCCGAGTAGCTGGGACTACAGGCCCCTGCCACCACGCCCGGCTAATTTTTTGTATTTTTAGTAGAGACGGGGTTTCACCGTGGTCTGGATCTCCTGACCTCGTGATCTGCCCGCCTCAGCCTCCCAAAGTGCTGGGATTACAAGCGTGAGCCACCGCGCCCGGCACAATTGACATTTCTAACAAGGTACCAGTGATGCTGATGCTGCTGGTCAGGGAAGATTAGACTGAGAGCCACTGATCTAGTGATGTGAAAGCTAAGGTGAAAAATACATCTATGAAAGGCAGCTAGCCAATGGCCTTATATTGGGGTCTAGCCCAGGCTCTTTTGCTCTTTTGTTAACCAGCAGTGGGATCCTTGGGATGTAACTTCTTATGGGCTTGGCTATTTTTTCTTCAGTAAAATAAGGGAATTGGATTAGATGAACACTTAAGTTTTTGTTTGTTTTGTTTTTTGTTTTTTTAGTTCCAGCATTCTGTGAGGAAGGATGAAGGATACTACATAATTAAAGCCCATTGAAATTAAAACACATGCTCTTTAGGGTCTAGAAACTTTAATCTATTCATAGTGACACCAAGTATCATACAGATACATATCACATGGCTAGCTTGAATCTAAAATTTATTATTTTCATTCATTCAACGTATTTATTGAGCACCTACTATAAGCTACGTGCTATTTTAGGTACTGGGATGCAGTGGTGAATGGAACAACATGATTCTTACCTTCGTAGAGATGATAGGCCATACTAGCTAACTGCAGACATTTAGATAAAAGTAAAAAATAAACATTATTAGAAGCTCCAGCATATCATTTTCCTATCTAAATGGACCATGTTACATACTCCTGATTTCATGATTCAACAACTAGCTACACAAATGTTAAGTATTTATGTGATTTATGGTATCAAATATATATTTTAGGACAAATTCATGCTAAAAATAATTATAAAGCTAAGAGCTACTTAAGACCATATCAGTTTACAAAGAAAAGGAAGCAAACTGCAAATTCTATCCTATATTCTTTTCTTTTAGTTTCCTCCATTCATTTTTCCATATTTAATGTATTTTTTTAAACTAGTTTTTTCTTTACAGATTTGTTTTTAAATTTACATATTCTAGCATCTATCCTATAATCTTTAATAAACAAGCTCAGTTTAAAATCTAGCTTAAAATTTTTATGCTTAAAAGTATGGTGATATACTTTATCCAAAAGTAAATAAAAATGTTTTATTTTGTGTGTTTTTTTCTGTACACACACATGCACACATATATCCACGTGCACAGCAAAGGTAAAAGGTATGTTTGCGGCATGATTTTATTAACAATACTATAGACTGGAAGATGTGCTGGGGCAGTCATCAGGAAACCTGTGTTCAACGCCGAACTCCACTACCAACAGTAACTTACATTAAGTCATTGACACTTTAAGGGCCTTGGTGTCTCCATTTGAAAATAAAAAATTTGAAAATAAGAAGATTGCATAAGATATTTCATGATATCTTTCCCTTTCAGCCTGAGCAGTTTATTAAGCAGATGCTAACAACTAATAAGAGGAAAATACTGTATTTCTACTCCCTCTCTAAAAAATAAGTATTTATTCTATTAAGTATATTATTTCAAGTGTTGAAATCTCACAATATGATGTGTTGTATTTTTTTTAAAAATCTAATATTACTCCACTGTCTTGGAAAGCAAACTGGTCACATCAAACACTTCCTTTTAGATGGTAATTTCACAAGGGGATACATAAACACAGTGGGCCTAGCAAGCCTGCTACTAGAGACGGCCATGGGCTGGTTTAGCTGTAAGGTTCCCTCTCATTTGTGTGCTTACTGCCCAACTGGTTATAATAAGAAAAGAACTGTGGTGGTGATTCTTCCCGCACCGGACTTTTCAGTTTCTGTGATTAGTATCTATGATTTTAGTCCAACTGTGTTGGTGTTAGAAACTTCAAAGCAAATTCAAAACCCCGTATTTAGGGGAATATATTTTAAAGGAATACTCACTACCAATTAGCCTAGGCGGTAATGAAAATCATCATATATTTTCAGTGATGAAAGATCCCACTAGGAGGGCTCCTAATGGATGACAGGTGCCAGAGTGAGAGAAGTCCAGCCAGAGGAGGGCAAAGCTTGTTTCTCAGTCAGCGTAGGAGAGCACAGCACGACCTTTAAGCTGGACTCAACACGTACAGCATGCAACCCACAATTTCTTGTTGGATTTCATTCAGAACACTGCTGCTTAGACTCAAATCACCTGAAACCTAGGAAGACCAGACAGGTGACCGTGAGTCGACTGTTTCTTCTGGTGTCTTGACTGCTGCTGATCACATAAAACTAACCATGGCATAATCTAATCAATGAGGATTTAGGTTTTGAAGATTCCCATATATTTCCTTCAAAAAACTACCACACTCAATGCTGATAGGATATGCCTCCAACTAGAATGTGATTGCCACAAGGGCAGGAGTATATGTTTTCTTCACAATGTGTCCCAGGCATTTAGAATGGCGCCTGTCTCATGAGCGTTGTTCAAGAAATATTTATTGAATGAATAAAGCAGTGCTATCATTGTAAGAATAATTTTTTTGCCTGGCTCTTTTTTTTCTATTTTTCTTCCATAACGGTTATTCCAAGATGTTCAACCACCTTATTTCTGTCTTTTGCGCCATTCCAATTTGCCCCACCAAAACCCCTTTTATTCAGTATTTTTATTGGTATTGTGCTTTATTAAACTTATTAAAGAAGTGTAACATATATCAGAAAAGTGAAAAAATTGTGTCAGCTTGATGACATTTCAAAAACTAAACATACATACCAGTGTAACCAGCACCCAAATGAAGAAATGCAATCTGAATAGCACCTAGAAGACTCCCTCAGTCACTACCTCCTCCTCCCAAGGGTAGTCACTAACCTGACTTTGAACACCATAGATTGGTTTAGCCTGTGTTTATATTTTATGTAAATGAAATAATACAGCATATCTTCATTGATTATGGCTTATTTTGCTTGACATTGTGTTTTTATAATTCATGCCTTTTTTTTTTTTTTTTTTTTTTTTGAGATGGAGTCTCGCTTTGTTGCCCAGGCTGGAGTGCAGTGGCACGATCTTGACTCACTGCAAGCTCCGCCCCCCCGGGGTTCACGCCATTCTCCTGCCTCAGCCTCCCGAGTAGCTGGGACTACAAGCGCCCACCACCTTGCCCAGCTAATTTTTTGTATTTTTAGTAGAGACGGGGTTTCACCGTGTTAGCCAGGATGGTCTCGATCTCCTGACCTCGTGATCTGCCTGCCTCGGCCTCCCAAAGTGCTGGGATTACAAGCGTGAGCCACCGTGCCTGGCCTATTCATGCCTATTGTTGAGTGTAGTTGTGCTTCGTTCATACCCATCGCTGTATAATACTTGAATATACTGCAATTTATTTATTCATTTTACTGTTAATAGGCATTTGGGTTGCTTCCAGTTTGGGGAAATTATGAACAAGGCTGCTATACATATGTTTGCAACTGTCTTTTGGTAAACTTATGCATGCATTTTTGGGGGGTATATACCTAGGTTTGCCCCATTTTTAGTGGTGTGCATCTGACTTATTCCTCCTCTGCATTTCTTTTCCATTAGGTTTTTTGCCATGTTAGGGAGGATTAGCCTTGCCAGTTTCCATAAAATCAGCCCTTTTAATGGGAGTTGAAGACTCTGCAATTAAATCAGACTGAAAAGGCCTGGCTATTTCCTGTTATATGACTGGTATTCCCACCATTAACATCAATTCCTAAGGTTTTTCTGGGAATCATGTACTTTGGATGTCACGTACATTTTATTGGTTAAAGTATTGGTTTATCTAGATGGTAGTACATGAGCTAATCTTAATTGACTCATTACCACTCATTGAACTCTAGCAGAAAGTGGGATCTTGAAAAATGGGGACACTGAACAGAAAACTTTTGAATGGGGTTTCCAGGGAAGACGTTGATGTGTGGTTTGTAGAACCAGTGCAACCTGGAGAGCTAGGAGACAGCATAAGATTTGGAAGGGCAAGAGACAGAACTGCTTCAAGATGAGAATGAAAGTGCCATTATGTGAAGTGGAGGGACCCAGAGATCCAGTAACTTTATTGATTTTGCAGCCTTGCCCAGGGCTTATGCTCATTCCAGGGTGCACTCTGTCCACAGTGACCTATCTGATGAGGTCATACAGAGGTCAAATTAAAAATTTTTTTGAAAGTACCTCTCCACACAGCAGGAAAGAAAATCAGAGCAAATGAGTGATTTTGTAGTAGTATAGGCAGACCCTTTACATGCTAATGGTCTAGCCACCTAGCAGTACTAAAGTTTAGTACTTAAGTATACAACCTGATGCCCGAACTGTATTTACATGGTCTTGTTTTCTGTTTAGAAAGAGCATTTTTACTGCCACAACTGTCAGTCAGCTTTGAGTACAAACCCACCAGGTAGCAATCATGGGAGCTTAGGTCAAAGGGGGTAGAAATGGTCAAACCAGCTGACTCTGAGCGTTTTTAGAGACAAACAAGGTTGAGGTGATGGATGAATTCTGTCAAGGCTGAAATTGAGCAGTTTGAGTCTCTTAAATGGCATCCACTGAAATGCTGATACAATCATTTAAAAAGTCAGCAGGATTTAATTATTTTTATAAATGTATGTGATTTTATTTGAGGTTTAGTAAAAAGTACTATTTTTTTTCTAGCAGATCCCCTTTAGCTGATATCCTGCCTTAGGCAGTGTTTGGGTTAATAATGACATTTCTGACAGAAAAATATGGTCATGAACCATGCTTACTTTTATTATACAGCTTTATCCTTTCAGGTATTTCATGTCAAGCCACATGTTCTATCGGTTTGCCAACCTTTGTCATGTCATGTACTGTAGCACCTAGCTTGGATTCACTTATTCATATGAGTGTATACTGAGCATCAGTGAGCTAGGCGGTGCTAGGCACTGTTGGGGAAACTAAAAGTGTATAAAATCTGCTCTGTGCCCTCAAAGAGTTTACAGACTAGTAGGGGAGCTGAGGCAGGATTATTATTCTAATATAAGGGGGAATGGGAGAAGTGCCAACAGGGAAGTACAAAGGGCAATGGTGTTCAAAGGAGAGTGCGATCATTTCCAGATGGAAAGATCAAAGAAGGCTTCATGCAAGAAGTGGTATTTGTGCTGAGCCTTAAAGGGTAAGATTTCTGCTGAAGGAGATGAGTGAAAGGAAAGGGAAGCATTGTAGGTTTAGGGCTAGTGAGAGTTGAAGTGCAGGAGTGGTTAATGTGGCTAAACTGGGCAAATATCTATCCCTGAAAGGACTGGAGGACTTGCAGAAGATTCTGTTAACATTTGTTAAGCAATCCTTATTACAGCCCAGGGCTGTAGAAATACTAGCACACACCAGAAAACCATTACTGTTGACCAGAAGCTTTGATAGAGAGGTTCTGAGAAACATCCAGGCGAGGTGTGATGGCTCATGCCTGTAATCCCAGCAGTTTGGGAGGCTGAGGCAGGTGGATCACCTGAGGTCAGGAGTTCGAGACCATCCTGGCCAACATAGTGAAACCCCATCTCTATTAAAAATAATAATAATTTAAAAAATTAGCTGGGTGTGGTGGCGCATGCCTGTAGTCCCAGCTACTCAGGAGGCTGAGGCAGGAGAATTGCTTGAACCCAGGAGATGGAGGTTGTAGTGAGCTGAGATCACGCCACTGCACCCCAGCCTGGGTGACAGAGTGAGATTCTGTTTAAAAAAAAAAAAAATAGAAAAAGAAACATCCAAACATGTATCATTCATTCATTATCCATTAATTTATTCTTTAAACAGTACTAAGTTTCTACTTCGCTCAATGCCCTGGGCCACGTACCAAAGGGAGAGCAGTCATACAATACTAAAATATATGATTCTGGGCCGGGTGCTGTGGCTCACGCCTGCAATCCCAACAATTTTGGAGGCCGAGGAGGGTGGATCATTTGAGGTCAGGAGTTTGAGACCAGCCTGGCCAACGTGGTGAAACCTCATCTTTACTAAAAATACAAAAATTAGCCAGGCATGGTGGTGCGCACCTGTAATCCCAGCTACTCAGGAGGCTGAGGTAGGAAGATCACTTGAACCTGAGAGGCAGAGGTTGCAGCAAGCCAAGATCATTCCACTGTACTCCAGCCTGGGCAACAGAGTGAGACTCCATCTTTAAAAATAATAATAAATAGGCCGGGCGCGGTGGCTCACGCTTGTAATCCCAGCACTTTAGGAGGCCGAGGCGGGCGGATCACGAGGTCAGGAGATCGAGACCACGGTGAAACCCCGTCTCTACTAAAAATACAAAAAAATCAGCCGGGCGTGGTGGCGGGCGCCTGTAGTCCCAGCTACTCGGAGAGGCTGAGGCAGGAGAATGGCGTGAACCCGGGAGGCGGAGCTTGCAGTGAGCCGAGATTGCGCCACTGCACTCCAGCCTGGGCGACAGAGCGAGACTCCGTCTCAAAAAAAAAAAAAATAAATAAAATAATAATAATAAATAAAATATATGATTCTGGTCTTTTAGGGCCTTAAAATACTTATATCTTTCTTTTCTTTTGGTGAAGATAATTAAATGAAAATCAAAATAGCCCAGAACTTCAGAACTTTTGATAAAGTTCAGGTCCTGGTCAGGTTTAGAAGCTAAAACATCCCCACAGTCTTCCTGGATGACAACAAACACCAATACTAATAGCTACCACTTATGAGCTCCACTTCTGTGCCAAGCATTTTATATTCATGACCTTTAAATTTCCCATCAGCCCTACCAAGTAAGGATTCCCACTCCACAGTTCTGCCTCAGTTTTTCGGGGGTAAGTACTGTTGGGGTAGGCAATATCATGCTAAAGTGCGTGTGTGTGTGTGTGTGTGCGTGTGTATGTGTGTGTTGGGGGGCAGTGCTGGTGAGCAATGGGACGGGGCGAAGCTTGCTTAGCAGTATAGGACACGTTTTTCTTACTGCCTGGAGCCCAGGGAAGTCAGGGAGTGCCCCTTCATCTGCTGTATCGGTGACATTTAGGACCACACCCCAGAATAAACAAATCCTTATGAAACTGTCAAAAAGCCACGTTGTATGAGGTAGATTTGATTGTGATGGACTCCATGCCCCAATATTGCATTTGATATGATTATTGAGGCAAATTCCATGCCCCAAACCCTTTACATGAGTACTGATTCTGCAGACAGACTATACTAGGTACTTTTACATGCTTGAATTTAATCCTCATGAGAGTCTTGGAAGATATCATTATCATTTTTCAGATAAAATTGAGTCTCAGAGAGGTTGGGAAATTTCCCTAAGAGTACACAGTCAATATGAAACAGAACCAGAATCTGTAATCTATATTTTGTCCATATTTATTCTTTGTGATTCTATGAATGAGGGTGCCATATTTGAACCCACTATAGGGACATCTAGGCATCTGAACATTTGACATCCAGTTAGCCACAGAAACCTAATCTGAAAGCCAAGAAAGTAACAACTATTTCCTTTATGAGCTGCCTGTTTGAAATGAGAGAGAGAGAGAGAGAAGAGAAGAGATGAGACGAGAAGAAAGGAAGAAAGACAGAGAGGGAGAGAGATTGAAAGGGAAAGGAGAGGGGCAGAGGAAGGGAAGAGAGAGACAGGGAGAGATATCAAGAAAGAGATCCTGCAAAACGTTCTTCATAGGTTAGGCTGAAGTTGGGCATCAGGCTGAGGGGGCACAGTCAAGGCTGTGATAGGAAGATTCAGATTTGTTGACCCAGAGGTTGGCTTTTATCTTACTTCCCTTTTGTTCCTCACTTCAGAAACATCTTGCTTTTACCTTCAGTCTCCATTCAGCGTGGGGTTAGGTGACTCTCCATGGAGATTTACATTTTGGTCACCAGTCATCTTTTCTGTGCCCTCCTAACTGTGATAGCTTTGAGCAACTCTGAACCTCAGGTTGCTCATCTTTCAAACAAGGATGATATCAATAATAATTGTAATGATAGCAACGACAACAATAATAAATATCTGTTTCATAGGGTTGTGGTTATGAGACTTACAGTTTGCAAACGTTAGTTTTGTTATTACTTCTCCATTCCATGTAAAGGCAGCCTTGCTGAAGGAAATCCACTGTCTAAGTATCAAATTAAGTATTCCACCTCAGAACCACACCCATGAGAGTATCTATAAATTCTTTGTCCCCAGGTCCAGGAGATGTTATCAGCTGCTCTGTTCCTGTTATAAGTTAGCTAACTCGGCTACTTCTCAAAGAGTGAAACATGCTTCTGATGTGTTGGTCTTTATTTTACTTTGTATCTTAAAACTTTTTCATCAAGGGAAAAACACAGAGGAAACAAGGCTGTTAAAAATTATTTCAGATGATTAATTAGTACCCATTTGTCCTCAGAAGGTCGGTGGTGATTTGCTTAAAGCTCATCTGTGATTTTTTTTGTAAGACTTGACTTTGAAACAAAACATCCATAACTTACTGGAATTCACATTTTCTCTCACATCTCTACTCAAATCTCTTGACTATCCTGTGTGAACTCCATTTATATTTTCCAAGGACTTATCACTAAAGTGGTAAAGTTGTTAATATTCTTACAACTTCCTTTGGAATATTCCAATTGTTTAAATTTATTTTGTTAGTAGAGTTAGCTTACCAGAAAACAAATAAATTAGCATGGAATTATCTTTAAGGTAATTAAGTGTATCATTGGCTAAAACAGCAGCACCCAAAACAGTAAGGACTTACAAGAACAAATTAGTTTTTATTCAAATAACTGAGTATGCATAGCAAATGATCTTCAACATGACCAAAAAAAATCTCAGACATAACTCCAAATTTCTCTAAGCTGGGGACAATGGTTTTGCCTGTTTTTAATAAAATATAGAGCTTTAAAAATCTCACTGAAAATATCAAAAGACTTCTTTTGACATCAAATACCTCTTAAGAAATAATACGTGGAGCATTTTAGTGTAAATGAATCACAAGCCTGTGGATTAAATTTCCTACAAAATATGCACAGCTCAAAAATTAAGTGAAAAATTAAGGGAAAGTATTTCAAAGAAATGTGTTGAGTTATGTTAACTAAAATGATGGTCTAATTAGTGAAATCCTTAAGACATCCCATGCACAGTAAATTGTTTTGTTTCGATTCCTGCAAACAGCTGTACACACTTCTGAATCAGACACACCCTTCCATTTACTAAGTTCATGAATTTGGACAAGTTATTTTACTTTCTCCGAGCTTCAATTTCCTCATCTGTGCAATGGAATTAGCAATACTTAACTAATAATGTTGTGTGGATTCAATAAGAGTGGCTCACTTATGCATACCACTTACTTGATATGTATATATGTATATTTTTGAGTGTGTATGAATGTGTTTAAATGTGTACATATGTTTTAAGTGTGAATGTACATGTGCATGTGAGCATGCAGAAGTTTTATGAATGTGTGTCCAAGTGTATGAGAATGTGTATATAAGTGTGTGTGCATGTGAATGAGACTGTGTGGGTGGTGTGTGGATGTGTGTGATTGTGCAAATGTGTGTAAGCACCTGAGTATGCACATGTATGTGTATGTATATCTATGTACTCATGGGCTTGGTGCCCCTTTTCTCCATAGAAGCAATAGGTTATGCATTATAAATCAGTGTAACAAAATGTACAATGAAGCTTACCTGGGATGTTTCAGAAAGCTGACATGTAGTGAATTCATTTCTGAGAGTGTGATGATTTTTTTTTTTTTTGAGACAGAGTCTCACTCTTGTCACTGAGGCTGGAATGCAATGGCATGATCTCGGCTCACTGCAACCTCCACCTCCCAGGTTCAAGTGATTCTTCTGCCTCAGCCTCCTGAGTAGCTGGGATTACAGGCGTGCACCACCACACCTGGCTAGTTTTTATATTTTTAGTAGAGATGGGGTTTTGTTGTGTTGGCCAGGCTGGTCTTGAACTCCTAACCTCAGGTGATCTGCCCGTCTTGGCCTCCCAAAGTGCTGGGGTTACAGGCTTGAGCCACCGCACCTGGCCAGGGTGTGATGATTTCTAAAAATGAGGATGCTATAAGATGCTATGTACTGTGTATAAAATCATTTTATATATTTTAAATAAGGGATTTTATAAACTCTAAATTAGAATAAAGGTTTGACAAAGAGCAGGATATGTATATCTGAATAAAAGTATAGTTACTTCTTACAATACATGTATGCTCTTATCTTTTAGGATGCTAAAGTTACCTGGGCAAAAAAATAAGTGCCAACCCACTTATTTGACGTGGTGTTAGCAAGTACTCCCCGGTACTTTTTGGGCTGGAGATGATCTGCTCTAGTTGTCACTCTCAGTCTTTGATGCATCCTAGCCTGAGGCTCCAACCAGAAACCTTCTCATATAAAGAAATATGCCCCAACAAGAAATATGCTCCCTGATCTCTTTGGTAGACTCTTGATAGCAGCTGTGAGGTCTTCAGCAGCTTCTGGACAGTTCCCAGGTCTCCTTCAGGACGCTTACCCTGCTGGAGAGCTTACTCCATGGCTACAGCTCTCCCAAGTATGTAGTTTTCCCAACTTTCCCAGGACCCAATTCTTCCACTGGAGAGGATTAGGTCCACTGTTCCAGGACAGAGTCTATCTACTGGTGAGGATTGAAGCACAACGTTCAAAGGTGGTTTCTTTGCTTCAGCTGACTGCTTTGAGTTGGCTTGGCTGCTAGGCTAGGGAGGACTGCCTACCTGCTCTTTGTGGGATGTGCTTCTCTCTTTGAGAGGCTTACCCACCCCACTGGTGTGGTTGTTTCAGTAGTCTGTACTAAGATCTTTTGGTGCCACTGTTGTGATCTCCTTGCTTTTTGTGTAGTCTTCTTTTCTCTGGTTTGGTCTGCTCTGTGCTCTCTACTGGCACTCTTCCTAGGTGACGACTTTGGGTCTTCTCTTAGCTGTTGGATTCTTGCAGGCACAGCAGCCTTTGCTGAGCACCCTCCTGATTTGATCTGGGGTTTCAGTCCATTTTCCCATCCTCTGCTGCTGTGCTCACTGCTCTAGAAATCTATTAGACTGTCTGTCCAGAGATTTTTCTCTCCATCTTCTCCCTGTATCCCTGGCCCATCCCTTTGTTCCCAGGTACTTGGCTCCTGAACACAAAGATGTACCTAAGAGCAGGGGTTAACACAGCATCCTTTCCTCTACAGCTCACGGTTGTCCAGCTCTTGACCTCCTTGATTAGGTCTCAATTTGCTTCTGTGAGGTACTGGAACTAATTATGCAGATGAAGAGCTTGCACGCAAATTCGAATAATCACTATGGGTTAGAGTAATAGGAAATTCAAGGGGGTTTTAGTACAGGTCAAATCCTTTACATTAAGCTTCCAACACCCTGTCCATATTCATTTTGTTCAAAAAACTATCTTAAATATTTCTTGAATTTGTGATAAAGTTGCTAGGATTTGGTTTCTTTTTTGTAATAAAGAAATTTTGGTTATAGCAGAAGATGGCCTAGGGCATTTTGATAACCATATATACTATGATTGGTCAACAAAGTCAACTCAATTTCTATTTCCATCTCCATCCATTAGCAGTCTTTATGAGAGAAGGGGAAAATCATTTTCAAGATTTTATAGCTCTTGCGACAATTTGTCAAGTTACATGGAAATCATAAAAGAATGATCATTACAGAGTTGGCACAGACCTTGAGAAGTTCTCTATTGCATGTTTTACCTGCACCCAAGGCAAGTGCAGTTTTGGATTTGTGTACCAGCTCTGCTATTTACTAGCTGTGTGGCCATGAAGATTGATTTAACTTCTCTGAGCCTTAGTTTCCTAATTTGTAAAATTGTTTAGTTATGCACAGAGTTGCTTTTACTAATAATAATGGCAGCTTATATTTACTAAGCCTTTAAATAGCAGGCACCATGCTGAATTGCTTTACATGCATTATCTCATTTCATTCTCATAATAGCTCTTAAGGCATGTATTATTAGATGCTAATTTTACAAGTGAGAAAAATTAGACTCATACAAATGAAGTGATTTGCCCAAAGTCACCTAGCTGGTAACTCAACTCATGGTTCGGTTGAGCCTTGAACCCAGATGATGGTGTGAAGATTTCCAATGCACTTTGTTCTTAACCACTATAAGATGAGGCTACGAGGACCAAATGAAATATAATTGTGGTAGTATAACAAATGACCAGGCACTGTATAATTATTTATTACTGTTATGGCCGTGATTACCTCTGTGAGGTAATCATGATTTGTTTTTTTTTCTCTTAAGCTCCTTAAAGCAACAGTTTATGAAAGCATAGGAAGAGTCATGTAAACACTGGAAGGGTTATAAAATATGACTACAGAGCCAAGACCTTGACTCCACTGATTCTAAGATTTGTGCTCCTATTTGATATTCCCAAGTGATAGAGTACACTAAACATTCACTGCCATTTTGAGGGGGACTTAAAGCAGACAGGATCTGTTTTTGCTTTGTTTGAGAGCCACTGTTAGCTGCTTTTCTAATTACATTGTTGTTTTCCTTAACTTTGGTGATTCCAGACTCTGTTTTGGAAGCTACTCTCAAGGAGTCTATAATTGTCCCTGAAATAGTCATGAAATTATCAAAAAGTATAAAACACAATTAATATTTCATTTAAAAAGTGATTATAGGCTTGTTAAAGAGTAGAAAAGAAGTGATGAAATAAAACAAGGTCCACTAAAGTCTTCTCGTTAGGAAAACAGACCTGGTATACAAGCCTCAATTCTTTTGCTTATTAGCTGCGTGACCTTGAGCAAAACACTCAATGCCATCAAATCTAAGATGTCATCAATTAAGGATGCATTATTATTTTACAGACCACTAAGAAAGAAAAATAATTCCAATGAAATAGTGATATGTTCTTTTAGCAATATTGCCGTGCAATGTGCAAGTTGGCTACACAGGCTTCTCATTACAAGCCTTGAAATTTTTTGCATCTATATCGTGAGATTTGACAATTTCTCCTGCCTTCAGTCACTTTGTTTGGCAATTCTTCTGGATATGTAAGTTAACACAATACAACAAAGCTTTCTTTTTGTTGGCATCTTTCTTTCTTAGGTCTTGCAAATCACTTAATTAGTTTGCAAGAAAATAAGGACTTGCATGCATTCCTCTAACGACGTATGTTTGTTTCACTAATAACCCAATTGCTACCTTGCTACTGTGTTTTCAGTGCTTTTCAGCATACACAATTCCTTTTCCTTTCAATGTAAATTCGGAGTGAGTACTCTTGAAAACATTTAAAATGGCAATAAAACTCACCATGTCTAGTACTAACATGGTATATAAACGCAGAGGAAGTGACAACAATATCAACAACTATGACCGAGTGTGCACACACACAGGTAATAGCTACTATGCCAGGCTATCATCTGCGTAATAGTGATTGTAAGAAGTCATTGATTACAAGATACATACTGACTTTGGAGATGTAAACTGTGTATCTTATTATCAATGAAATACAGTCATTCAGCTTTAACAGCTTGTTTCCTTATTCGAAAAAAACTGAGACTAGTAATGGTATTTGACTCTGACGGATAACATGAGAATATAGTTAAATCCTTTAGCACAGTGTTGGGTGTTATAGTAAGTGCTCAAAGATACTAAAAAACAACAGCCAAACTACCCCAAAAGTGGACAGCACTGTGAAAACCAAACATAAGGCATAAGATTCAAGGACATCTATAAGAATATCTTAGCCAAGTGCTAATTTTATCATGGAGGAAAAACCATAAAACATTATTTGCAGACAGAGGCCATGACTTCTGAATGCCACAGTGGCAACATGTAAAGCAGAATGGTTGGCTTCTTTTAAAATAATTAATCAGTTGTTTTAATGCCAGTGAAAAGCAAACTTAACTCATCTTTAATGGACTATTTTAAATCACTCTTAGGATCCCAAAATATCTAGTTTACCGAAACCCCACATATGAACTTCTAAGCGTTTTCTCATTTTAAATCATTTATAAATCATAACGTGGTGCAGCTACTATAGAAAACAGTATGGAGGTTGCTCAAAAAATTAAAAACAGAATTACCATATGATTCAGCAATCTCATTTCTGGGTATATATCCAGAAAAATATTGAAAGCAAGATCTCAAAGAGATAGTTGTACACCTATGTTCATAACAGCGTTATTCACATTAGCCAAATGTTGGAAAAAATCCAGATGCCCATGGATGGATGAACTGATTAACAAAATGTGGTATATGCGTACAATGGAATATTATTTAGTTTTAAAAAGGAAGGAAATGGTGTCACATGCTACAGTATGGATGAACGTTGAGTACATTATGTTAAGTGAAATAAGCTAGTCACAAAAAGACAAATACTGTATGATTTCACTTATATGAGATATCTAAAGTAGTTAAATTTATAGAAACAAAAAGTAGAGTGGTGCTTGCCAGGGGCTGGGGGAAGGGGCCAAAGGAGGAATTGTTATTTAGTGGGCATAGAGTTTCAGATTTGCAAGATGGAAAAATTCTGGAGATAGTTTTACAATAATGAGAATGTACTTATCACTACGGAACTTTACATTTAAAATGGCTAAGATTATAAATTTTATGCTATATTTTTCACTACAGTAAAAAATTATATGTTCTCAGCACATCCTTTTTTGTTTTTGGAAAGGACTAGTACATTTCAAAAACATTATTTGTTTTTCTTCCAAAATCTCTTCTTGTCTTTCTTCTGATAGTGAGAAGATATTGTTCTGAACAGAATGTATAAATGCATGTGTCAAAACAATAATGTTCTATTCAACTCAGAGCACATTAGGGATGAAGTGTGATTTAAAATCAGGAAAAATCCCGTTTTGTACTTCTCTGATTACACTGGAGTTAAGCTAGAGATAAAATATATATATATAAGTAGAAAATTATGTGTTTGAAAATTAGGAAATAATTCTTTATAATGAACTCACGTATCACAAAAGCAAATATTAAACTAAATATAACATATTTAGCACTAAAATTACTAGAATACATATAAAAACTCATGAATTACAGCTTAAATAGTGCTTAGAGGAAAATTTGTAATCTTAAATGCTTTTATCAGTGTAGACTAAATATTCATGAGCTAAGCATCCAACTTAAGAAATTAGAAAAAGAATGACAGACTAAATCCAAAGAAAGTGGAATGAATATTAGACTAAAGATAAGAGTGGAAACCAATAAAATAGAAAATAAACATTTACTAGAAGCAATCAATAAAGCCAAAAATTGGTACCTTGAAAAGACTGATGAAATTGGCAAAACTTTGGCAAGAATGATCAAGAAAAAAAGATGTAAGTAGCAAATAAGCAATATCAGGAATAAAAAGGATAATTACAAATGTTTCAGAAATAGACAAATTAATAAAATAATAATTATTGAATAATCTTAAGTTAATAAAACATGCAGATGAAGTGGAAAAATTTATATTGAGCTTTAACAAACATTCAAGGAAAAAATAATTCAGATTTTACACAGATTATTTCAGATTTCAGAAAAGAGGGAACACTAACAAACTCATTTCACAATACTAGCATAATGTTGATAACAAGAAAAGAACAGAGATAAGAAAAGTACAAGCCAATTTTATTATGAATATAGAATTCAAAAATTTTAAACAAAATATTAAACCAAATCTAGCAGTGCATGAAAGGATAATACATCATTACAAATTGATTTATTTCCAGAATGCAGGAAAGGTTTAAACTTTTAAGATCAATTAGTGGAATTCCCCACTTCATGTGATTAAAGAAAAAACAATATGATTATTTCAATAAGAAAGACCATTTGATAAAATTAAACATCTATTCATGCTAAAACTCTTAGTAAACAGGGAACAAAAGAGAACATCTAAACCTGCTGAATGAGAAAAAACATACTACACACATCATATTTATGGTAAAACATTGAAAATATTCAATTTACCTTTGTGAAAAAGGCAAGGTTGTCTGCTATCACAGCTACTCAACACTGAGCTGGCAATCACAGCCAGTTAAATAAGAAAAGAAAGATAAATAGTTTGAGTATTGCAAAGGAAGAAATAAAAATATTGTTATTCACAAATCATATGATGGTGTACACACAAAAATTAAAAAGTGTACAGATAAGTTACTAGGATTAATAAGAGTGTTTGACCAAGGTGTTTGGATATAAAGGTAATATAGAAGTTGAATTTCTACATACCAGCAGAGTAAATGTGAATGGCTAATAAATATATAAAAAGTTTCTCAACTTCATTAATAACCAGAGAGGTGTAAATTGAAATCACAATGAGGTAAGTATTTCACAGCTATCAGACTAGCAGAATGTGTAACAAGTCTTCCTGAAGATATGCATCAACTGCAATTTGGCATTATCTAGTAAAGTGGAAAATGTGTATTTTCTTTCCTAGGAATTCACCCTAAATTTGGGCACTTTTATACTGTGAGACATGTACAAAAATATTTATAATGGCACTATTGTACTGTGAAAATAAAATCTTCTGACATAAATATCTATGGATATGTAGAGACTGTATGAATATGAAAACATTTTGGTATACACATGAATAGAATACTGTGCTTCAATGAAAGTAGTGTATCAGTCTGTTCTCACACAGCTATAAAGAAATACCTGAGACTGGGTAATTTATAAAAGATATTTAATTGGCTCACAGTTCCACACACTGCCAGAAAATATGGCTGGGAGTCCTCAGGAAGCTTACAATTACAGCGGAAGGCAAAGGGGAAGCAGGCACATGTTATATGGCTGGAGCAGGAGGCAGAGAGAGAGGGGCGAGTCACTACACACTTTTAAACAACCAGATCTTGCAAGAACTCTCTCACTATCAGGAGAACAGTTCCAAAGGGGAAATCCACCCCTATGATCCAATCACCTCCTACCAAGCCCTGCCTCCAACATTCCGGATTACAATTTGACATGAGATTTGGGCGGGGACACAGATCTAAACCATATCAAGTAGTTTAATTCAAGTTACGTGCTACAACATGGATGGAACTTGGACGCATAATATTAAAAAATGCAGAAGGATACATTAAGCATTATTTTGTTTTAGAGAGCTCAAAATATGCAAAATTCAGCAATATATTGTTAGGAGATACAAATGTATATAGTAAACGCTGTAAAAAAAGAGCAAGTGGGTAATAAACACAAAATTCAGGACAGTACCACTGGGTGCAGAGGGAAGGATGTAGAGTTGTGGAGGGGCTAATGGGACTCCCAATGTAATGGTAATTTTTTTTTAATCTATGGTAACTTAAATATATTTTATACATATTCCTTACATACATGTTCTTTTGCATACAATTTAATAACCCAACTCTGTCTCCCTATTCTAGATACACTGTTTCCCCCCCATTAATATTAAGTTATTTTTAAAAAGACCAGCTAATATTCTTCTTGATATTCCATCTTAATGAGGGAGGAAATGGAAATATTTTCAAGCAATGATCATCTCTGAAGCCCTGGAGTGGGATGCTTGGGGCTAAGGGAAGTCCATGATAAGAGCAGAGGAAGTGGGGTGAGGGAGAATATATTCGGAATATAAACAAATCCACTTACAGAATCCAGTTGTTTTCTCAGGTAATTGTCGATAGTTCAAAACACATTTTTGTTCAACAACTTTTAAGAGCTGCAAACAGACTTACTGGCAGATTTTCTGATCTATTATGGCAATGGAAACCAGCTGATGCCTGTTTTCAAATACATTTGCAGACGGCCAGAACTTATGACTCAATTAATATAACAAACGTGTCTATGAACTTAATGTAATCCTTTTGACCTTAATAAAATCTTAAATCCCGAGTAAATCTGTTTTAAGATTGAAAAATGTATACAAAAGTGAAACATTCCCTACACTTGTGCTGAAGTTTATGACCCTTGCCTTCTACCACGGCTCCCTCACTAACTTAGTGCCATTTAAAGTGCTTCCTTTGGTGGTAGCAAATTATAAATCCATATCTTTGTAAGATGCTCTCATCAGCCCACAGGCTTGTGCATAAGTGGGTGCGCACGCGAGCACACACACACACACACACACACACACACAGAGTTTTCTCTTGGCATTGATTTGTTTGGCAGGTTGAAAAATGACTGAGGACTTTCTGTTCTAATTCCAAATATCATTGTTTGTAATGATAATATACTGTTCCCTTTCTTGGATTTTCCACCATGGAAATGCTAGACACATTACAATAAAATATGTTCTTATGCGAATAATCCAAACAGAGTTTTTTTTAACCCCCAGAAATCATGTCTGAAAGAACGTTCTGTCAAAAGCAAAATACTAGACTGAGATTTCTCAATAGGCCACTATATACCATTCTTTCACCGAGCTGTTAAGTCTCCAGGTTATTATATTATTACTGAATTGAAAGAATAAAATAATACTGGATAGTCAGCCCTAACCCCTCCCATACATAGCAATTACAACTGCAGCTGAAAATGACTGAAATTTTATCACATCAAAGAAGACACCAGTCAGCCATGGCCTCATGAAAGCCATTCTGGAGTTTTGAGTTAAATTCAAAAGGGAGTTTGGCATATTCTTCTATTGTTTTAGAGGCCCCTGTCAATCAGCACAGCAGTTAGTGGGGAACTCTACTACTTGCTACCATCAACCAATAGACAAGCTAGTTTGGCATTTTTAACCTAGCTGGTTATCGAATCTATTTTTATTATGAAAGAAGAGTAGAGTTGGTGGATTTGATCAAGACTGAAACTAAACTTGAATGTTTTAATGGCAAGCAAATTATTCCTTATGTTATCTGCATTCAAACCTGTTTTTCGTAAGTATGTTGGTGGGGAAAGGAAGAAATATCCCTAAATCTGAATTAAGGAAACACAATTTCTATTCTCCCTATGAGTTCCACTCCATGCTGAAGATGCTTTGCAAAACCTTGAGGATCCTGTATTCATTTGGGGAATTGGTAGTACTTTTGTCATAGAAGGAAAATTAATCCTTACTTCGACAAGTCAATATAGCAGCATTGAAGCTGAGAAAACAAATGAGTCTCCTATGTCACATTTGGCATTATCTAAACTTTACCTTATCTTATTCTGGCATCTCTAATCTTGATGGTAAGAAGCTTAAACTGATGTCTGAATGCAACTCAGTCTCTTCTAATTGAAAACTCTCTTTTAGGTATTCATTTTGTTCAAAGTTCAAACTCTTTCTCAAGGCTGTTTCAAGGGGTTTTCGCTTTCCTTTTTCCCCCAAATGATATCTGTATGCAGAGGAAGGCCTATGCATAGTGGCAGCAGCAGCGGGACAGGAAAGGTTTGTTGGTTTCTCCTGGAATATTCCTCATCCTGCTAGGTTATGGCACATCTATCCAGTGTTAATGTCTGCTATGGTATGCCTGTTTGCCTGTAGTATCCACTGCAACGATCCAGGGCTTCTTTGCTCTTGGGGTCTCTTTACCTATTCATCCTGCACCAGACCTCTTCCAATTCATTAGTTCTCTCAGTTTCTCCCTTCTTCTGCTACTCACAGACTGTGTGGGTCATTGGAAGTGCTGTCTCAGATCCATTCACATAAGTTCCTTTCCTGCTGATGCTGCTACACTTCATGTTTCCAGTATATCATAATTACTCTTTCCATTTTATAACACGTCCATGAAAGTAGACCACCACCCGGTATGTTCTGGATTCTCTCAGTATATCTAGTTGTTTTGTTGTTTGACCTTCTCAGGAGTGAGGCATCTTCTAACTTATCTCATCTGTTCAAAATGTATTCGTCCACCAACTCTTCCTCTCAACACAGGAAGAGTTTTTCCCTTTTTGAGTGACAAATCCTTTTTGTGACATATCCTTCATGCTCTTTTACATTGTGGCTAATAATAAATCTTTATTCTCAGACCTCCAAGTTTAACTTTTGCTATATAATGAGATTTAAACAGAGATTTAGAAATCCTTCAGTTTGTCAGCTGAACCCGGCTTTTAAGATAATTGTCTTGTTAGAGAATTAAAAAATGTAGTTTGAAATCCAAGCTGACTGATTATCTCTTTGTTCTAAGTTGTACCAGGAGCACTCCTTCTCCTTACCCTGCCATGTCTCTCATCCTAAACAATGAATGTCATTGGTTCAATGGGTAAGAAAAATACTTATGGAGAAGGAAATATACATTCTTTCAACATTTTCATATATCTGATATGCTTTGGCTGTGTCCCCACCCAAATCTCATCTTGAATTGTAGCTCCCATAATTCCCACATGTTGTGGGAGGGACCCAGTGGGAGATAATTGAATCATGGGGGCAGTTTCCCCCATACTGTTCTCGTGGTACTGAATAAGTCTCACTAGATCTAATGGTTTGATAAGCTGTTTCCCATTTCTTTTTGTTCTCATTCTCTCTTGCCTGCCACCATGTAAGACATGTCTTTCGCCTTCTGTCATGATTGTGAGGCCTCCCCAGTCACTTGGAACTGAGTCCATTAAGCCTCTTTTTCTTTATAAACTACCCACTTTTGGGTATATCTTTATCAGCAGCATGAAAAAGAACTAACACATTATTCCATTATATAAATACATCTTTTCTCTTCAATTTTTTTTGAACTGCAGTCTCGCCATGTCACCCAGGCCAGACTGGAACTTCTGGACTCAAGTGATCCTTCTGCCTCAACCTCCTGAGTAGTGGGAGTACAGGTGCATGCAACCATGCCCAGTGTTTCTCTTCAATTATTGACCACATTTTACAACATAAGTTTGATGCACTACACTGCCTACTAGGGAGCCAATGGTTTTCAGTGTTAAGCATCAGAGACCCAATATGGAGAATGTTAAGAAGAATAAACCCTTTGTTTACCAAGTAAGATTTTTTAAATTGAAGAGAGAGATTCAGGGTATCTTGGGATTAGTAGCCCCTACGTGTGTGGTTGAACGTGTGTACTATCTCAAAGTGCTAGTGCATTAGATGATTGTATTTGAGAAGACATTGGAAAAGGCATGTGTAGCAACCCCTTAAGGTGTTTGTTTGATGAAAAATGTTGAAACTATATCTTGAAGGAGATGCATTGACTCAAATTTATTGTTAATTTGTCACTCAAGCTTCTTCTGAGTTGATCTTATCATTAATGATCCAGAACCCCAGTAGCAGTGTTTGAGGGCAAGGGAAAGTAACATAACAACTTTACACTTGAACCACAAACATTATTTAATTTGCTATATTTCAAAATTCATTGCCTTCAAACAATATTTACTCCTATAGTTAATAAATCTTATTTTCCTTATTTTACAAGTTAGAAACTGAGTCCCAAGGAGGGAAAAACGACTTTCCAAGGATGTACCTCAATTCGTTACTATTTTGCAATATCTGTGCTACACTCCTGCACAAATTTTAATCACAAAATAAGCATCTACATAAAACATTTGCGTTTCGGCCGGGCATGGTGGCTCACACCTGTAATCCCAGCACTTTGAGAGGCCAAGGCGGGTGGATCACTTGTGGTCAGGAGTTCAAGATCAGCCTGGCCAACATGGTGAAACACTGTCTCTACTAAGAATAGAAAAATTATCCGGACGTGGTAGCTCACGCCTGTAATCCCGGCTAGTAGGGAGACTGAGGCAGGAGAATTGCTTGAACCCTGGAGGCTGAGGTTGCAGTGAGCTGAGATCATGCCATGCACTGCAGCCTGGGCGAGAGAATGAGACTCTGTCTCAAACAACAACAACAACAACAACAACAAAAACATTTGTGTTTCACAGTTGCAGTGTCATAAGGTTATAATACAGCCACACTTTGTAGAGAGCAGAGAGTTTGGATCAAATATGGTGGAAGAAAAAAAGCTAAGAAAGTATGCAGAAACTTCAAATAATTTTGAGATTAATTTTAAGCTTTGGGGGCTTCAAAGTATAATTAATACTTTTATATCAATCCAGATGCCAAGTTAAGTTTATTGCAAAACTTTTTTGTGAACTAGAGGATCTTGGTCCTAGGCACTGCAGCATCACAAAATAGACTGATTGATTTGATCCAAGTTAGTCAATTTCTGGACCTCCAGTTTCCTTATGGGTGAAACAAGAGCACTTAACTGGATAATCTCCAAGTTCTCCTCTAAAATTCAGTCAGCCTATGTGGATTCCACATCCCACAGATCTATCATTTTTTTTTCAGTCTCCAGATCCAATCAACCACCAAGTTCTGCTGTCTTCTAAATATTATTTGAATTTTTCCATGCCCTTCTATTTCAGCTGTCATTCTTCTTGCTGTGAGCCTCAGTATCTTTCATCAGCCTCCTAACTAGTCTCCCTGACTCTCTTGACTCCTTCCAGAATCTCTTCTTTGATGGTGCCAAGGTGATTTTTCTAAAACATTAATTTGATCACATCACATTCCAGGTTATAAGTCTTCTGTAATTCCTCAATTGCTATAGTATAAAAGATGGCTTGCATGAGCTGGCCCTGTATCTTTGTTTCCTCTGTCCTCCTCATCTTTAATGATTGGGCCAAGCTATTTCTGTCACTCCCTTGCTTAAAAACTACAGAAACTGTGGCTGTAGTCTCAGTGCCTAGTCCACGGTCTACCATGTGGTAGGGGCTCAATAAGTTTGTGGATGATACTGCATAAATTCAGTTATAAGCTTGGCTCTACAATGGATATGTGTCAGGACAATTGCTCACTCTCAGGTTCTTCATCCGGAATACCTCCTATGGGTTAGGTGCCCTTCCTCTGTGCTTCATCAGCCCCCTCTGCTGACCTCTGTAACAGCACTCATCACACTGGACCATAATTGCCTGCTTGCTGTTCTGTCTATTCCAAAAGACAGTGAGCAACTAGGGAGCAGGGCCTAAGTCTGAGTCGGCATTTTATTCTTAATGCCTACACATGACAGGTATTCAACAATTGAATGACTGAATGAGTGAATGGATGCATGTCACAGAAAGAGGACTCAGTTATATTGATAAACACTTCTTTGTAGCACACTGATTGCTACGTTTGTCAAATAAGGAATTAACAGCATGGTACTGGTACAAAAACAGGCACATAAACCAATGGAACAGAATAGAAACTCCAGAAGTAAGGCCGCACACTTATGGCCATCTGATCTTCGGCAAAGCTGATAAAAGCAAGCAATGGGGAAAAGGCTCCTTATTCAATAAATGGTGCTGGGATAACCAACTAGCCAGTTATGCAGAAGATTGAAACTGGACCTCTTCCTTATACCATATACAAAAATCAACTCAAGATGAATTAAAGATTCATATTTAAAACCTAAAACCATAAAAACCCTGGAAGATAACCTAAGAAACACCACTTTGGATATAGACCCTGGCAAAGATTTCATGTCAAAGATGCCAAAAGCAATTGCAACAAAAATAAAAATGGACAGATGGGACCTAATTAAACTAAAGAGCTTATGCACAGCAAAAGAAGCTATTAACAGAGTAAACAGACAACTTACAGAATGCGAGAAAATATTTGCAAACTATGCATCTGACAATGTCTAATATCCAGCATCTACAAGGAACTTAAACAAACTTAGAAAAACAAATAACGTCATAAAAAAAATGAGCAAAGGACATGAACAGACACTGTTCCAAAGAAGACATACATGCGGCCAACAAGGATATTAAAAAAAGCTCAACATCCCTGATCATTAGAAAAATGCAAATGAAAACCACAATGAGATACTGTCTCACAGATGTGGAGAAATAGGAATGCTTTTACACTGTTGGTGGGAGTGTAAACTAGTTCAACCATTGTGGAAGACAGTGTGGCGATTCCCCAAGGATCTAGAACTGGAAATACCATTCGACTAGCGATCCCATTACTGGGTATATACCCAGAGGATTATAAATCATGCTACTATAAAGACACATGCACATGTATGTTTATTACAGCACTATTCACAATATCAAAGACTTAGAACCAACCCAAATGTCCATCAATGATAGACTGAATTAAGAAAATGTGGCACATATACACAATGGAATACTATGCACCCATAAAAAAGGATGAGTTTATATCCTTTGTAGGGACATGGATGCAGCTGGAAACCATCATTCTAAGCAAACTATCACAAGGACAGAAAACCAAACACTGCATGTTCTCATTCATAGGTGGGAATTGTCCAATGAACATTGGACACAGGGCAGAGAATATCACACATGGGGGCCTGTTGTGGGGTAGGGGGCAGGGGGAGGGATAGCATTAGGGGAAATACCTAATGTAAATGACGAGTTAATGGGTGCAGCAAACCAACATGACACATGTATACATATGTAACAAACCTGCACGTTGTGCACATGTACCCTAGAACTTAAAGTATATATTAAAAAAAAAATGAAGATACTATCTCACACCAGTCAGAATGGCTATTATTAAAAAGTCAAAAAATAACAGATGCTGGTGAGGTTGTGGAGACAAGTGAACACTTACACATTGTTGTTGGGAGTATAAATTGGTTCAACCATTGTGGAAATCAGTGTGGTGATTCCTCAAAGAGCTAAAAACAGAGCTACCATTCAACCCAGCAATCCCATTACTAGGTATATACCCAGAGAAATATAAATCATTCTATCATAAAGACAAATGCCTGCAAATGTTTATTGCAGCACTATTCACAACAGCAAAGACATGGAATCAACTTAAATGACCATCAGTGACAGATAGGATAAAGAATATGTGGTACATATATGCCATGGAATACTATGCAGCCATGAAAAAAATGAGATCATGTCTTTTGTGGAAACATGGGTGGAGCTGGAGGCTCTTATCCTTAGCAAACTAATGCAGGAACAGAAGACCAAATACCAAATGTTCTCACTTATAACTAACTGGGAACTAAATGATGAGAACTCATGGACACATAGAAGGGACAACAGACACTGTGGACTACTGGAAGGTGGAGGGTAGCAGGAGAGAGAGGAGCAGAAAAAAACAATTATTGTGTAGCAGGCTTTGTACCTGGGTGATAAAATAATCTGTATAGCAAACCCCTGTGACATGAGTTTACTTATATAACAAACCTGTACACGTGCCCCTGAGCCTAAAATAAAAGTTAAAAAAAAAATACAAATAAAGAAGAAAGAGACTATCTTAACAGCAAATGTCCAGGAGAATGGGTTCCTTTGGCTCTCAAAACTCTGACTTTTGCCAGCTGACCCATTGAATTGCTGATGGAAGATGCAATTGTTGGCCACTATGGGTGACTGCATCCTTGGGGTAGGAAAAGGAAAAGCAGTCCTTAAGGGGTAGAGGACATCTGGAACTGTGAGGATGGTGCAGGCACCTTGGGAAAGAAGGACAAATCACTAGGAATAATCAGGCAGCAATGACTGAGGATTAGTTTCCATTGTGTGATTGTGTTGATATTTGAAAATAAGAAGGTATTTATTTTACACACTGTGGTAATTAAGCAAACAAAAACCTATACGACCAAAAAGTGAAGATTGATACATGCGTTCAGTGAGAGCAGGGAAAATTACACTCGCGGAGGAAAAGATTCCATATGTTCTCCAATACCTAGGCACAACTGGGTGCCGCTTTAATGACTTTCCAAATGCACCCCGTTGCTCTTAGGTATTGAAGAACATATGGCACGTTTCCCCTTTAACTGTGAATTTCCTTGCTTTTGTCAGTTGGTGTCTCAAGCTTAATGTATTTTAATGCAGCTTTTGTGGGTGTGAATACAGTCCGAAGTTGTTATTAGAGAGGCCATGTTAATAGTACACGCAGATGTTATCTCTTAGTCTTCCTCAAATATGCTGCGAAAATCTAAATATACAGGTCTAACTTTGAAATTGTTAATAAAGGCCCTCAAGAGTTTCCAAATCATTCTTCTGAGCTCCAAACTTAGCATGGATGATAAATGACCATTTAGTTGCCAATATAGCACAATATTTCAATTTCCTGCCTTCCCAAAGGTATTTGAAAGGTTGTATGAAGTTCATACTCACAGTATGTGTTGTCTACAATGCTGTGATCTCCGACTGGCTAACTTTAACCAAAACCTTTTCAATTAACTCAACACATTCCTGGATAAAACCAGCCCACTCTAGGCTCTGTACAAATATGTCTTTATTGATTTTCTTGGCAAAGACTCCCTAAATTATGGTGAAATCTGTTCTTTCAGGTGATGTGGAAAAGGGAACATTGGCAGTATAAGGCAAACACTAAATGAACAGAAGGATGATCAACATTTTATATCCAAAAATACAGATTTAACTGTCTTGTGTTTTTTGTCCAAGCAGTCTCTGAGAATGTTAATGAATCTCTAAAGGAAAGGAAAAACAAATCCTCATTCATAGTCCTGCCACCCCCCGCAAATCAAATTGTTTTCATTTTTTCCTCATCCCCTTCTAGTCCTTGTCAATATGCATACATAATTTTTACATAATTACACTTCCAGTGTAGAAGCAATTTTGTAATCTGCTTTTTTTTCTATGTAAAATTATAGCATAGGGTTCTAATGAAAGCTATATAGCACATTCTTGTGGACAAATAGAGCAGAGCCCAGAGCAGAAAACTGAAACTCATATACTGAGGTTTGCTGGGCAAATAAAGCCCAGCATTTCAAAGTATAGAAAGGTCCCTGAGTAGACTATGTTGGCTCATTGTTTGCTTTTGAATCCTCATTGTAAGCGGGGGAGCCAAAAGAGGGCTGCATAAGATTGTCCCATTATTCTGAGAGCCAGGCTGCCCAGAGAAAGGAGCCCAGTGCAGGCCAGTCAACAACTCCACTGGGGGCTTAATATCATCCAAACTAAAAGGAAACAAGGCTGATTTCTGGTGATCCACCAGAAGGCTGACTACAGAACGAGCATTTTTGAAGTGTGTCACTTACAGTTCCTGTATGTTGACTGAGGACCTTAAGCTCACTGCATTGAGGCTAAGGCTATGCGGCTAAGGCTTATTTTAGGCGTACTGAATATCAACAAACACACCGATTTGTGTTGCAGATGGAAATTATGATCAAAAAGTGATTGGAGTGATAGAATTCCTAAATAAAGATTTATATACACAGCTAAACCTAGTTAGTGGACGTAACACTTTTAAAAAAGGACGGATATACAAGTTTAAAAAAATCATGTGTTTCAGTTAAAACTCAAGCTTTGCTTAATATTTATTGGTTGGCTAAGTCAAGCAATAGTTCACTTGAGGCAGAGGAAGAAATTTCTAATGTTTTCATAGAATTGGCAATATGAGAGGAATAATTAGAATACAAGTTTGAGGGTTCTTTCTGCAAGTCCACATCACTGAACCAATTCTCTCTGTTCTCATTGCAAGATTTAACATCAAGTAATCCCTTCTGGATAATAACATATCCTGTCAGCTAACTATGATGTTAGCCAGAATGTAGATGGCAGCTGTTGGGCTATGATTATTACCAGGGCTATGATTATTACCAATGTCTGGAATATCAGATTTGGTAGTCATTGCTTAAAGAAATGTAGCCTGTATACTATTTTTTCCAATTTTGATTAAAAGTCTAACTTACTCGCTCCAGATTTATATGCAAACGCTAGCTGACAAGACTATTGTTCGTGAAGTCACGACAGACTGAAATGTACATAAGAATTTGGTGAAACTTTCAAACAAGATGGAATAACCCTATCTGGGACATAATATTGCAGAGGTTCTTAAACTCCCTTTCCCCAAGTGTCCCTAACAACAGAGGAGCGTGAACACTCCAGGGGCTCTGAAGCTGTCTGTTAAAAGCTTGAAATTTCTTTGAAGATTCTGTCTTATCTTAAAACATCACGGGCCTTTGCATACTACTTCATGATATGTTCATGTTTGTTTTGATTTTTAAAAATATTTTACATTGTCACACAAATTACATAAATTTTCCTTCCCAATCTTTAAGGAAAATAGATATTCCAGGAAGATGTATTGTGTTTATTCTACGGCTCAAACTGGTTGCATGTGTCTGTTGAAAAGCATAACAGAGCTATTTTAAGATCTTATTTTCCAACTATTAAAAGTCACTTTAGAATTCATTAAATACCAGGGAGCAATTGCCTGAAGCATTTTACCACTGAACTTCAGTCTGCCAGATTACTAATATGAGATAATACATGAGAAAATTATTTCAAACAGTCGTTGGTGCTGTATTTGTGTTAGGTTCTAGCATTTGTTGATTTCTTCTTCCTCTCTCTGGAGCTGTGTACTTCAAGTTTCCCCAGCTAATGCATTTGCTTCTGTGAAGTTTTCATGTTAAAGTTTTAAAATGCACTTTGAAGTGAAACAGGCATACATTCAGATCACACCTCTGCCGTTTCATAGCCTTGTCACTTACCTTCTCAAGTGGGAATCATAGTATCCGTTTTTGAGGGTTGTCGTGAGGATTAAATGAGGCAATGTATTTAAAGAGCATAGTATGTAGAAGGGGTCCCAATAATGCTAGTTCGCCTTCCTATGTATCTCATTGTCTTATAGTACATGTGAGCTGGATGCACTAACAACTCTTGCTCCTGATCTCTGTGAGTTGGTATAGTTGGGTAGGGAAAAATACTCTAGGTATCTTCTGCTAGCATTTTCATTGCTCTCCTCTCTCAATGAGCGGTGTAGGATACCTTATCATTTGACAGCAACTCAGATATCTGCACCTTTTTCATTCAAAAAGCAAAAGCAATCTAGGTAACAGATGTATCTTCCTAACCACATGCTGTGCCATTTTGAAATTCTCAAGATTCTAGGATTTTCTTTGGTTGATGAATTTTTTATATTAGAATATTAAATGTTCCTTATCTGATCAGATTTCGATAATTTCTTCAGAAAATGTAGACTATTTGCTTGAGATGGATTTAAAGGTTTGATTTGCAGTCCAAAATACTTGAATCACATAATAACATCAAACACCGACATTGTTCTAGACACTGTTCGAAATTTCCTATGAGGCAGATGGTCTTATGTGTATGTGCACCTGTGTATGCTCACACATACTATCTTTTGAATTATCTATCTTTCTGTGTATCCATTTGCAGTAATATCCTAGGTAAATGGTCTCTTTGTTCTCTCTTTCTCTTAGTGTAACATCTGGTGTCATGTTGTCAGTGTTCAAATCCCAACTCCATTATTACTTAGCTTCACCTCAATTTTTCTCATTTATAAAATGTGGACAATAATAGTGCCTACTTTTGCCAGCCAGGTTTCTTTGCAAACAACAGCAACCAACTACAGTTAGCATGTTCAAAACAGAAATTTCTTGGAAAGATATTAGGAAGACTGGCAAAACAGGTTTCAAAAATGGCACAAAACAAAGGAACCTGCAAGGGCCAGGTTAGGTACTAGACTCTGGAGGCTATTTTTGGTACCACGACAACTGATCACTCTGATCACTTGATGTTCCTACTGCTAAAAGGCATCACTCGTTTCAGATGCCAAGTCTTCTATGGGATTATTCAATTAGCCAACTTTATGGCACTAGCTCATGATCACTATAGTAGCAAGATCTGGCTTTTGTAGTGGGAGATAGGACCGTGCCTTCCATAAAGATTCACACGGTGGGTTGGATGCAGTGGCTCACACCTGTAATTCCAGAACTTTGGGAGGCTGAGGCAGGAGGATTGGTTGAGCCCAGGAGTGTGAGTTCAGCCTGGGCAACATAGTGAGATTCTGCCTCTACAAATAATAATAATAATAATAATAATAATTAGCCAGGTGTGATGGTGCATACCTGAGGTCTCAGCTACTATGGAGGCTGAGATGGGAGAATCACTCGAGCCTGAGAGGTCAAGGCTGCAGTGAGCCATGATGGCACCACTGCACCCAGCTTGGGTGAAGAGTGAGACCCTGTCTCAAAAGAAAAAAAAAAAAATGACTCACACAGTGGTGGAATTTTCGTTTTTCTTTTTTTCTTTTTTTTTTTTTTGAGACAGAGTCTGGCTCTGTCCCCCAGGCTGGAGTGCAGTGGCACCATCTCGGCTCACTGCAAGCTCTGCCTCCCAGGTTCACGCCATTCTCCTGCCTCAGCCTCCCGAGTAGCTGGGACTACAGGTGCCCGCCACCACACCCTGCTAATTTTTTTGTATTTTTAGTAGAGACAGAGTTTCACTATGTTGGCCAGGATGGTCTCAAACTCCTGACCTCGTGATCTGCCCACCTCGGCCTCCCAAAGTGCTAGGATTACGGGCTTCAGCCACCGCGCCTGGCCACACAGTGGTGGAATTTTCAAACAAGGGAAGAATGTTCAAGTACTAGACTACCATAAAGCAAGTCAAAACAAAATGAAACAAACAAACAAACATCACTGTAAAAAAGTCTACAATCCATCTCATAGGGTTGTTGTACAGATGAAATGAGGGGCACATAGTTAAGAACCCTTTAAATTTTACCTATTATGATTATGTAGGGGAGAAAAAATATCTTTACCCTTCTACCTTTCTAAGTTCTCAGCTGGGGCACTGGTAACAAAAGACAGAGTAACAAGAGAAAAGCATACAAACTTATTTAATATCATGGCAAGGTAGCCTTCATAAAGAATTGAAAACACCAAGAAATGGTTAAATCTAAGCAGGTTTATGAGGAGTGAAAAACTGGGAAAATTTGATGGAACAAACCGGTATGAGCCCGTAAACTGGGGAAAACTTAGCAAGGCCTATTCATTCAGATTCCTCTCCACATCCCTCTGCTTTGGGAAATAAGGGTGTTCCTTTTGCCTGGGTATGGGGAGGGCACCTCTCACATAAGAGTCTTATGACCAGCTTCAGGGAAAGATCAGAGTCCTAAGTGCACCTGCCATTTCTCAAATACCTTCGGCTTAAAATATTCAACATGCCAAGTTGCCATATTTGGGGTAGAGTGTCCTGAGCCCTATCAATTTTTCTCATATACTATTTTGCAGTAGGTTGTAGTATAGTACTCTCTTTTCACATGTGAGTTTCTGCCTTCTGGTTCAATGTTTTCCTGTGGTCATTTCTAATGTCCTTAAAACATTTTTATATTTGATCCTAATCTTACAAGTAAAAATAGTTCTAATAAGAAAAGTAATGATGTTATATTTATATAGTTCAAAATTATTTGAATTTATAGCATCTCATTTAATCATCACAACAGCCATATGAGAAACTCTGTAACAGCCCAATTGAGAAACACTGTAACAGCCCACTGTAACACTGTAACTGTTACAATTGAGCCCAATTGTAACAGCCCAAAAACTGTAACTACTAACTGACGAAGCTGTATTAGTCCATTCTAATACTGCTATAAAGACATACCCGAGACTGGGTAATTTATAAAGAAAAGAGGTTTAATCAGCTGATAGTTCTGCAGGCTGTACAGGCTTCTGCTTCTGGGGAGGTCTTAGGAAACTTACAATTATGATGGAAGGCGAAGGGGAAGCAAGCACATCTTCACATGGCTGGAGCACAAGGAAGAGAGAGCAAAGGGGAAGGTGCCACACACTTGTAAACAACCAGATCTCATGAGAACTCTATCATGAGACAGCACTAGGGGGATGGTGCAAAACCATTTGAAACCACCTCCATGATCGAATCACCTACCACCAGGCTTCACCTCCAACACTGGGGATTACAATTCAACAAGAGATATGGGTGGGGACACAGAGCCAAACCATATCATAAGCTGAGGCTCAGAGAAGTAATGTAAGTTGCCTTAGATCACAGCTTAGTGGTGGTGGATCCAGGATTCGAATGCACATCTTCTGACAGTCCAGTACTTTTGCCATGCTGTGCCCATTCAGGGAAGAAGAGAACCTTCTCTCCATATCTGAGTCTTGTCTTGACTTCCCATCCTTGGAGATGTTATAGCTATCTTTTCAAATGAGTTGTTGATAGTGTGGGTTGTCAACTGAGAGCACAGGGACAAACTTGAATTTTGTCTCTATAACTTCCTAGCTGCGAAACTGCGAGCAATTAACTAAACCTCTTTGAACCTCTTTCCTTATCTGTAGAATAGGAATGCTGTTACCTTACTTATAGGGTTATAGTTAAGGTGAAATTAGACAACGGATGAAAAGAGCATAGCATAGTGCTTGGCCCACAGTAAATTCTCATTATTTCAGTATTATTATTACTGGATGAATGTAGAAAGGAAAAGAAGAGTAGTAGAAGCAACGTGTCAACTGCCATAATTATCTCGGTGATCCGGGCATCACCCCCCTACCTTTGTTTGAATTAACCATATATGTCCATATGTGTGGTCTCTCTGCTTAGCTAACTCTTGAGAGTCTTTGGAGCCTGGCCTAAGTTCCATTTCCTCTGAGGACTTCTCCAACTGCTCAATCAATCTCTCCCTTCTCTGGATGCCTATAGATCAACATTGTTAGTACCACGTAACTATGCTTTTCTAAAATCTTTTGTATGGCTATCAGTTAGATTGTAAACTTCTTGAGGATTGTGATTAGTTTCCCACAATGACTAGCACAGGGCCATGAAAGCACATAATAGTGGCTTGATTAATGTTTGTAGATTAATTTCCCTGGATCATTCACAGGAAAGGCCAATAAAAATTGCTGAGTAACACTCAACAATAAGAAAACAAACAACTATACCAAAAAAATGTGCAAGAATATTAACAGATGCCTCATCAAAGATGATATACAAATGGCAAATAAGTATATGCAAAGATGTTTTATATCATGTCATCAGGGAAATGCAAATTAAAACAACAATGAGATATCTGCACACTTATTAGAATGGTAAATCCAGAACACTAACAACACCAAATGCTGGCAAGAATGTGGAGAAACAGAAACTCTCATTCATTGCTTGTGAGAATGGAAAATGGTACAGCCACTTTGGAAGTCAGTTTGGCAGTTTCTTACAAAACTAAACATATTCTTAACATATGATCCAGTAATTGTGCATCTTGGTATTTACCCCACGGAGTTGAAAACTTATATCCACACAAAAACCTGGACATATATATTTATATCAGCTTTATTCATAATTCCCAAAATTTGGAAGCAACCAAGATATCCCTTTATAAGTGAATGTATAAACTGTGGTATATTTAGATGATAGGATATTATTGAGTGCTAAAAAAAAAAGAGTGATTGAACCATGAAAAGACGTGGAGGAATCCTAAATGTATAGTACTGAATGAAAGAAGCCAATCGGAAAAGGCTACATCCTGTAGGATTCCAACTATATGACATTCGAGAAAAGGCAAAACTGTGGAGACAGTGAAAAGATCAGTGTTTTTCAGGGGTTGGGGCATAGGGGGAAGGAATGAATGGGTGGAGTATAGAGGAGTTTTTAGGGCAGTGAAACTACTCTGTGTGATATTACAGTGGCGGGTACATGCATTTGTCCAAACCCATAGAATATACAACACCAAAAGTGAACCCTAATGTAAACTATGAACTTTGGGTGGTAATGATATGTCAATGTAGGTTCATCAACTGTAACAAATGTACCACTATGGTGGGGGATATTGATAATGGGGGAGGCTGTGCATGTGTGGAGACAAGGGGTAAATGGTAAATCTCTGTACAGTCCATTCAATTATGTTGGGAAATTAAAACTGCTCTAAAAAATAAATATATTTTTAAAAGGACAAAAAATATTTCTGTGCAACAATACCATATTTTGGCCTAACTATTTTTCAAAACCACTTCGAAGTGTAATGTTATGACAATCATATTACCCCCTGTGAGGAAGGCATAGAGTGTTTTCAGTTACGGTTTAATGACTGCAGAAACAGCGGGAAAGGGCTTTCTTGTTTTTGTTCCATTCTGCTGTGCTTCCGGTGGGTTTGTATTACCAACTTTCCATGCTAAAATTTCCCTAGGAATACACCTGGTTCTAACTAGGCAAACAGAGAAAGTTTGATCATATGGTCTTTAATTAGCATTATATGTAAAAGGGCAGGGCCTAGTGTTGAAGGAGTTGTGGAAGTGAAGGATCCATAAGTACCTTCAGCAATAACTCTGAGCCTCAGTCTCCTTCGGCGTAATGGAGAAGATCTTTAAAAACATTTTCAGATTTGCTCTTCTGTGACTTGGGCAGTGTAATAGTTAGGATAATGTTAGCTGCTGTAACCAATAGATCCAAAAAATTCAGTGCTGTATTAGTCCATTCTCATACTGCTATAAAGAACTACCTGAGGCTGGGTGCAGTGCCTCACGCCTGTAATCCCAGCACTTTGGGAGGCCGAGGTGGGCGGATCACCTGAGGTCAGGAGTTCGAGATGAGCCTGACCAACATGGAGAAACCCTGTCTCTATCAAAAATAGAAAATACCAGCTACTTGGGAGGCTGAGGCAGGAGAATTGCTTGAATCTGGGAGGTGGAGGTTGCGGTGAGCCGAGATAGCACCATTGCACTCCACCCTGGGCAACAAGAACTAAACTCCATCTAAAAAAAAAAAAAAAAAAACTGAGATTGGGTAATTTCTAAAGGAAGGAGGTTTAATTGACTCACAGTTCTGCATGGCTTGGGAAGCCTCAGGAAACTTACAATCATGGAGGAAGGCAAAGGGGAAGCAAGCACCCTTCTTCACATGGCAGCAGGAGAGAGACAGAGAGAAAGAGAAGGTGCCACACAGTTTTAAACAACCAGATCTCATGGAAACTCTATCATGAGCCAGCACTAAGGGGATGGTGCTAAACCATTAGAAACCACCCCCATGAGTCAATCACCTCCAACCAGGCTCCACTTCCAACACTAATGATTACAATTCAACATGAGATTTGAGTGGGGACACAGAGCCAAACCATATCAAGTGCCTTAACACAATAGAAGTTTGTTTATTGGTCATGTAATGGTCCAATATAGGTATTCCCAGTCCGTGGTAATAATGATAGGGCTCTGCTTTATGTAGTCATTTTAGTGACCCTGGTTGCCCTTCAACATGGGGTATCCAAGGTTTTCCTGGGGTCAGCATCTGGCAAACGGGAGGGGAAAGAGCATATAAGATTGTGTTTTAAAGGCCTGGAAGTGGTGCACATAACTTTTGTTGATTTTTTAGTAGCCAGACATGACTACAATTAATTACAAGGGAAATTTGGAAATGTACTCTAGCTGGGTGCCCAGGAAAAAAAGGAGAACATGGATATTGATAAATTAGTGTCTGCCACGTATAATAATAACAATTACCATAAGTAACATTTTAGGACACTTATTCTGTGCCAGGTTCTGTGCAATGTGCATTTACATGCATTATCTTATTTAATCTTTGCAACCTTAATGAGGTGAGCACTATTTTTGAGGTGAGCCCGATTTTTCAGATGAAGAAACTGAGGTTCAAATAATCCAGCAAGTCAGCTCTAAAGCTGTGCTTTAAACCTGGGTCCACTTGACCTCAGAGTTGGACCCCTTAACGTCTGTACACTTATAACTGCCTGATATGATTGTTTAACGTTGGAATATATTCTATTGAGTTCCAGCCTAATGGAAACACAGATCATTTAGCAAAATGCTTTCTTTAGCTCTTTGGGTGTTTATATCATGTTATAGCTGGCCAATGTCCCAGTCATATTTTAGCTCTCCACAGGTGAGCTTTCAGAATATATCCATAGATAAAATATACTGCCTCAATCAGATTCTTATCCACAGTTTCTCTTGGAATGTTGTCCACGCGTGGTATATGAAGTGTTTATGAATGTAGGGAATGATGATTGGAAATGAGGTTGGAAATCTCAGGAGCTACTTCTCTGATGAGGTTTCCAGTTCCCTTTGAGTCATGTAGGACATTGATCTAACTGTATTCTTGTGGTACTGGGAGAGTTCTGCTTTGGGTCTTGGCCATCATCAGAAGGGCTGGGAAGTGAAGCATTCAGGGATGCAAATTAGCATGGATCTGTGGCCAAGGCTATAAAGAATCCAGACTGCCTGAGGTCAGAAACCTTACACACTGAAAGCAACTGGCCTTTCAGGTGCATAGTTTGTGGGGGAGGAGAATGCACCTGGAGAAAGCAGAGACCTGGATATGGCAAACCCCGTACTCTGTGAAGGGTGGAGGTGGCAATCGGTCATACCAATTGAGGAGAGATGGTGGCCTGACTGAAGAAGTTTAAAAGCCTGCTGTGAGGCTAACCAATGTTGGAGAAAAATATATAAACTATGAGTAATGGAATCTTTTGAGTGTTTGATTTTCAACCTGTTGTTTTGATATCTTGTAAACACACTGGTTTTCCTTACATATTTTTACTCACTCAGGCTTTAAATTCTGAGAAACACTACTCTTTCAATTAGGTCATGTGGCCCAGCCATAAGATGAAATTTAAGCTATTCCTCCACTCTCTGTTCCTACCTACTTCCCTCTTAAGTTGGTTGTGATAACTGGAGGTAGGAATTTTTTGTTTGCCTTGTAAAACAGGGAAAACAAAGCGATGTTTAGCATACATGTTCATGGTAGTTCCTCAACACAGGCAGCAGGGGCAGCAAGGGGCACAGCAAATTCTGGTGCCATGCAGATAGCTTCATTTCAAAGGACTTCAGGCCTTTTGCTCTAACCATCTGCTAAGCAATGGTTTGTTTCATGTGCGTCCGTGTGAAGAGACCACCAAACAGGCTTTGTGTGAGCAACGTGGCTGTTTATTTCACCTGGGTGCAGGTGGGCTGAGTCCAAAAAGAGAGTCAGCGAAGGGAGATGGATTATCATTAGTTCTTATAGATTTTGGGATAGGCGGTGAAGTTAAGAGCAATGTTTTGGGGGCAGGGGGTGGATCTCGCAAAGTACATTCTAAGGCGTAGGGAGAATTACAAAGAACCTTCTTAAGGGTGAGGGAGATTACAAAGTACATTGATCAGTTAGGGTGGGGCAGAAACAAATCACAATGGTGGAATGTCATCAGTTCAGGCTATTTTTACTTCTTTTGTGGATCTTCAGTTACTTCAGGCCATCTGGATGTATACGTGCAAGTCACAGGGGATGCGATGGCTTGGCTTGGGCTCAGAAGCCTGACATTCCTGCCTTCTTATATTAACAAGAAAAATAAAACAAAATAGTGCTGAAGTCTTGGGGCGGTGAAAATTTTGGGGGGGTGGTATGGAGAGAGAATGGGCGATGTTTCTCAGGGCTGCTTCAAGCGGGATCAGGGGCAGCATGGGAACCTAGAGTGGGAGAGATTAAGCTGAAGGAAGATTTTGTGGTAAGCGGTGATATTGTGGGGTTGTTAGAAGAAACATTTGTCATGTAGAATTATTGATGATGGCCTGGATACAGTTTTGTATGAATTGAAAAACTAAATGGAATAAGAGAAGGAGAAAAACAGGTTCTAAGAATTGGGAGGACCTAGGACATCTGATTAGAGAGTGCCTAAGGAGATTCAGCATAGTCCTGCCAGCAAAGATTATTTATTTACTTCAAGAGCTAAGAGTGGCAGTTTGGGGATAGCACGAGGAGATATCAGCTGTGATGGCTTGGAGAAACAGTGTAAACCGGCAGTGTAAACAAGAGCAGGGCATGTATGAGTAGTTGAGAACAGAGAATAGGAGTATGACTAGACAGAAAATAGTAGGGATGACAAGTTTTTTTGGGGCACAGTCTAAGTTGGTCCGGTGTCTGGAATGATACTGGGGCCTAATAAAAAGGAGCTCAAATGGGCTGTACCTTGTAGCATTCGGAGGACAGGCCTGAATTCTGAGAAGCGAAAGTGGTAAAAGTATTGTCCAGTCTTATTTAAGTTGGTGGCTGAGCTTGGTGTGGTGTGTTTTTATTTATTATTATTATTATTTTTTGTTTATTTTTTTTGATACGGAGCCTCGCTCTGTCGCCCAGGCTGGAGTGCAGTGGTGCAATCTCGGCTCACTGCAAGCTCCACCTCCCGGGTTCACGCCATTCTCCTGCCTCAGCCTTTCCGAGTAGCTGGGACTACAGGCGCCCGCCACCATGCCTGGCTAACTTTTTTTGTATTTTTAGTAGAGACGGGGTTTCACCGGGATCTGGATCTCCTGACCTCATGATCTGCCCGCCTCGGCCTCCCAAAGTGCTGGGATTACAAGCGTGAGCCACCGCGCCCGGAGAGGTGTGTTTTTAAAAGACCTTTAGTCCATTCTACTTTTCCTGAAGGCGGAGGACTGTAAGGGATATAAAGGTTTCACTGAATACTAAGAGCCTGAAAATCTGCTTGGCTGATTTGACTAATAAAGGCTGGTCTGTTATCAGACTGTATAGGGGTGGGAAGGCTAAACTGAGGAATTATGTCTGACAGAAGGGAAGAAATGACTGTGGTGGCCTTCTCAGACCCTGTAGGAAAGGCCTCTACTTATCTAGTGAAAGTGTCTACCTAGACTAAGAGGTATTTTAGTTATCTGACTCAGGGCATGTTGAGTAAAGCTAATTTGCCATTCCTGGGTGGGGGCAAATCTTCAAGCTTGATGTGCAGGGAAGGGAGGGGGCCTGAATAATCCCTGAGGAGTAGTAGAATAGCAGATGGAACACTGAGAAGTTATTTCCTTGAGGATAGATTTCCATAATGGAAAGAAATGGGAGGTTCTAAGAGGCGGGCTAGTGGCTTGTACTATACCATAGCCTGCCTTTGCTGGTGCCTGGCGATTAGGCCTGGTGGAACTGCCATCAATAAATCAAGCGTGATCAGGGTGAGGAACAGGAAAGAAGGAAATACGGGGAAATGGGGTGAATGTCAGGTGGATCAGAGAGATACAGTCATGGGGGTCAGGTGTGGTATCAGGAATAATGTGGGAGGCCAGATTGAGGTATGGGCCAGGAACAATGGTAATTGTGGGACTTAACAAAGAGTGAGTACAGCTGAAGGAGCCGGGGAGCAGAAAGTATATGCATCAGGTGTGAGGAAGAAAATAGATTTTGGAAGTTATGAGAAATGTAGAGAGTGAGTTGAGCATAGTTTGTGATTTTTAGGGGCTCTAAAAGTATTAAAGCAGCGGCAGCCACTGCATGCAGACATGAGGGCTAGGCTAAAACAGTAAGGTCAAGTTGTTTGGACAGAATGGCTACAGGGTGCGATCCTGGCTCTTGTGTAAGAATTCTGACCACACTAACCATGCCTAGGAAGGAAAGGAGTTGTTGTTTTGTAAGGGATTGCGGTTTGAGAGATTAATCGGACACGATCAGCAGGGAGAGCACGTGTGTTTTTATGAGAATTATGCCGAGATAGGTAACAGATGAGGATGAAATTTGGGCTTGACTGAACTAATGGGGGCTGTCTGTGAAGCCTTGCGGCAGTACAGCTCAGGTAATTTGCTGAGCCTAATGGGTGTCAGGGTCAGTCTAAGTGAAAGCAAAGAGAGGCTGGGATGAAGGGTGCAAAGGAATAGTAAAGAAAGCATGTTTGAGATCCAGAACAGAATAATGGGTAGTAGAGGGAGGTATTGAGGATAGGAGAGTATATGGGTTTGGCACCACAGGGTGGATAGGCAAAACAATTTGGTTGATAAGGCGCAGATTCTGAACTTGTAAGCCTTGTCTGGTTTTAGGACAGGTAAAATGGGGGAATGGTAAGGAGAGTTTATAGGCTTTAAAAGGCCATGCTGTAGCAGGCGAGTGATAACAGGCTTTAATCCTTTTAAAGCATGCTGTGGGATGGGATCTTGGCATTGAGCGGGGTAAGGGTGATTAGGTTTTAATGAGATGGTAAGGGGTGCATGATCGGTCACCAAGGAGGGAGTAGAGGTATCTTATACTTGTGGGTTAAGGTGGGGGGATATGAGAGGAAGACTTGAAGGAGGCTTTGGGTTGGGGAGAAGGGCAGCAATGAGATGTGGCTGTAGTCCAGGAATAGTCAGGGAAGCAGATAATTTAGAGTATCTCAGCCTAATAAGGGAACTGGGCAGGTGGGGATAACTAAAAAGGAGTGCTTAAAAGAGTATTGTCTAAGTTGGCACCAGAGTTGGGGAGTTTTAAGAGGCTTAGAAGCCTGGCCATCAGTACCCACAACAGTTAGAGAGGCAAGGGAAACAGGCCCTTGAAAAGAAGGTAATGTGGAGTGGGTAGCCTCCATATTGATTAAGAAGGGGATGGGCTTACCTTCTGCTGTGAGAGTTACCTAAAGCTCGGCGTCCTTGATGGTCTACGGGGCTTCCAAGGCAATCGGGCAGCATCAGTCTTCAGCTGCTAAGCCGAGAAGGAGTCAGAGAGCTTTGGGCCAGAGTTCTAGGGGCTCTGGGAGTGGCTGCCAGGTGAGTTGAACAGTCTGATTTTCACTGGGGTCCCACACATATGGGACATGGCTCAGGAGGAATCCCAGGCTGTGGGCATTCCTTGGCTCGGTGGCCAGATTTTTGGCACTTGTAGCAAGCTCCTGGGGGAGGAGGTTCTGGAGGAACACCTGGCTGCTGCGGTTCAGGCATTTGGAAGTTCTTGTGTGCTGGAGATGTGGCTGGGGTTTGTCTCACAGTGGAGGCAAGGAATTGCAACTTTTTTCTATTATTGTACACCTTGAAGGTGAGGTTAATTAAGTCCTGTTGTGGGGTCTGAGGGCCAGATTCTAATTTTTAGAGTTTTATTTAATGTCGGGAGCAGATTGGGTAATAAAATGTATATTGAGAATAAGATGGCCTTTTGACCTTTTAGGGTCTAGGGCTGTAAAGCATCTCAGGGTTGCTGCCAAACGAGCCATGAACTGGGCTGGATTTTTATATTTGATGAGAAAGAGCCTAAACACTATCTGATTTGGGATAAAGAAAAGGGAGCATTAACCTTGACTATGCCTTTAGCTCCAGCCACCTTTTTAAGAATAAATTGCTGAGCAGGTGGGAGAGGGCTAGTCATGGAATGAAATTGTAAGCCGGACCAGCTGTGAGGAGGGGAGGTGATAAAAGGATTATAGAGTGGAGGAGCAGAGGCTGAGGAAGAATTGGGACCTAGCTCGGCCTGGTGAGGAGGGGAGAAGTCAGATGGGTCTGTAGAAAAGGAAGATTAGAAAGACTCAGTGACGCTTGGGGTTGGGATTGAGGGGACAGGCAGGAGGGAAAGAAGGAAGATTTGGGATGAGTTGCATTGGGCACAGAGACTAGAAAGGGACTGATGTGTAAAAGAATGCCTGGATGTCAGGCACCTCAGACCATTTGCCCATTTTACGACAAGAATTATTTAGATCTTATAGGATGGAAAAATTGAAAGTGCTGTTTTCCTGCTATTTGGAACTACTGTTGAGTTTGTATTGGGGTCAAGCGGCATTATAGAAGAAAATAAGATGCTTAGATTTTAGGTCAGGTGAGAGTTGAAGAGGTTTTAGGTTCTTAAGAACAGAGGCTAAGAGAGAAGGAGGAGGAATGGAAGGTGGAAGCTTGCCCATAGTGAAGGAGGCAAGCCCAGAGAAAAGAGTAGAGACACAGAGAAGGGGTGGGGGATTCTTGCCCTCCAGAAAAGCAGAGAAGGGGTTGGGGCACAGAAATAAGGGATTTGGGCGCAGAGATATAAGAGGTTGGGGTGCAGAAATAAGGGATCGGGGCACAGAGATAAGAGGTCGGGTTGCGGAAATAAGCAATTGGGGGTTCTTGCCCCCTAGAAAAGCAGGACTTGCCGCTAAGCGTGAAGGAGAAGGGGTTGAGGGGTTCTTGCCCCTGCCCCAGAAAAGCAGAGAAGGGGTAGAGACATGGAGAGAAGGGGGTGGGGTAGTTGCCCCTCCCCCAGAAAAGCGGGACTTGCCGCTAAGGGTGAAGGAGAAGGGGTTGAGGGGTTCTTGACCCTGCCCCAGAAAAGCAGAGAAGGGGTAGAGACACGGAGAGAAGGGGGTGGGGTAGTTGCCCCTCCCCCAGAAGAGCGGGACTTGCTGCTAAGGGTGAAGGACCAAGGCAGGCGTCCCTGAGTGGTCTGACACCTCTGAAACGTGGGTGAATAATCAGAGAGGCATCCCTGCAATGACTAAACACCAAGGGAAGGCTGCCTTCCCAGTCCGTGACCGGCGCTGGAGTTTTGGGTCCATGGATAAAACGTGTCTCCTTTGTCTCTACCAGAAAAGGAAAGGAATTGAAATTAAGAGAAGGGAGAGATTGAAGTGTGGCACCAAGATTGAAAGGAGAAAGAGGTTGAGGGATAGTGAGGGAGGTTGGAGAAGAGAGTAAAAAGAGGCCGCTTACTGGATTTCAAATTGGTGAGATGTTTCTTGGGCTGGTCAGTCTGAGGACCTGAGGTCTTAGGTGGATCTTTCTCATGGAGCAAAGAGCAGGAGGACGGGGGATTGATCTCCCAAGGGAGGTCCCCTGATCCAAGTCACAGCACCAAATTTCATGTGTGTCCCTGTGAAGAGACCACTAAACAGGCTTTGTGTGAGCAACATGGCTGTTTATTTCACCTGGGTGCAGGTGGGCTGAGTCCGAAAAGAGAGTCAGCAAAGAGCGGTGGATTATCATTAGTTCTTATAGGTTTTGGGATAGGCGGTGAAGTTAAGAGCAATGTTTTGGGGGCAGGGGGTGGATCTCGCAAAGTACATTCTCAGGCATAGGGAGAATTACAAAGAACCTTCTTAAGGGTGGGAGAGATTACAAAGTACCTTCCTAAGGGTGGGGGAGATTACAAAGTACATTGATCAGTTAGAGTGGGGCAGAAACAAATCACAATGGTGGAATGTCATCAGTTAAGGCTATTTTTACTTCTTTTGTGGATCTTCAGTTACTTCAGGCCATCTGGATGTATACGTGCAAGTCACGGGATGCGATGGCTTGGCTTGGGCTCAGAGGCCTGACAGTTTGCAATTAGTCAAAGGATATCTGCAAGAAAGCCTTGGGCACTGTACTAGGCTCTGAACACACAGAAACAAAATAGACGTGGCTCTTGGCCCCAAGGAGCTCACAGTCTAGTGGGGGACAATACAGTGTGATAAAGATTAGGCTAGAAGAAGGAAAGTGGGACAGTAGTAGCAAAAGGGGTTGCCCTTAGGCATTGGAGATTGTGATGCTTAATACTGAGTGTCAATTTGATTGGATTGAAGGATGCTCTTCCTGGGTGTGTCTGTGAGGGTGTCGCCAAAGGATATTACCATTTGAGTCAGTGGACTGAGAGAAGGAGACCCATCTTCAATCTGGGTGGATACCATCTAATCAGCTGCCAGCGTGGCTAAGATAAAGGCAGGCAGAGGAACACAGAAAGACTAGACTGGCTAAGTCTTCTTGCCTTCATCTTTCTCCTGTGCTGAATGCTTCCTGACCTCGAACAGCAGACTCCAAGTTCTTCAGCTTTTGGACTCTTGGACTTACACCAGTGATTTTCCAGGAGCTCTCAGGCCTTCAGCCACAGACTGAAAGCTGCACTGGCCGCTTCCCTACTTTTGAGGTTTTGGGACCCAGACTGGCTTCCTGGCTCTTCAGCTTGCAGATGGCCTATTATGGGACTTCACCTTGTGAACATGTGAGTCAGTTCTCCTAATAAACTCCCTTTCAGATATACACCTATCCTACTAGTTTTGTCTCTTTAGAGAACCCTGACTAATACAGAGACCTAGGCTGTTAAAAGTACTAACACTAAGGTGACCTATGGTAGCGAGTCTTATAGAGCCAAGCCTCTCCACTAATTCTCAAGCAAACTTATAAAAACTGTATTTTGCACAGTTGGAAAATGAGTTTCTTCCTCCTTTTCTTCACCAAGAAATGCTTTTCATCCCTTTTATAAATATTGGCTTGATACCTACCATGGGCCAGACACTGTTCAAGGGCTATAAAGATCTGTGACATTAACAGGGATTGGACATAGAGAACAGAGGGCTAAACAAATAATATGGCACATGGAATGCTAGAGATACGCACAGGGGATTATGGGAGCACAGAAGAGAGGTGCCTAAATCTAGCCTGGGTATAGAGGAGGAAACGCTGGTGGTCTGCCAAGGTTTTGTGGAAATGTGAGCCTGAGCAGAATCTTCAGGAATAAGCAGGAATTAGCCAGGAGAGGTAAGAAAGGGCATAGCAGGGGGGTGGCACATGGCATCCCTGGTAGAGGCAATAGTGCAAGTATGAAGGTCAAATTTCAATATGATACAAAAATCACTATAACCATTCAATTTTGTTAAATGGATTTTCAATTAATATATGTTTCTGATAAATGTATTATTATAAAGATAAAACAGCCTTTTGTGTCAAATTTGAGGATTACAGACATGCTCTAAGAGAAAGGTAGAAATTATTCTGATTGCCCTCACTGTGAGGGAACCGCCATTAATATTTTGCAAACTGTTTTCTTCCACATAAGTTATGGTAATTTTCTCAAATCATTAAATAATCTTTTAGGTCATGGTTGTTGGTGTCCACATAGTACTCCATTGGATTTACTTAAGTGAGCCCCTATTGGCATTTGTTTACATTATTTACACTTGTACACAAATATAAATCCTGCTGTACATAGTATCCTTCCATAGATACCATGACATAGAGATTAAGAGTAAAGACTGTTTGGGTTTAGATTCTGGCTCTGCCACTTATAAACTCTGTAAATCTTTGGCTAATTACTTAGCTTCTATGTGCTTTTATGTTCCCATATATAAAAGAGAGATAAAATAGTAGCAATCTCAGAAAGTTGAGAGAATTAAATGAGTTAATGCTAGTAAAATTCTTACACAAAGCCTAATACCAAGTAAGCAGTTGTAATATTTGCTATTATTGTTAAATTTGTGCCTCTCTGATCATTTACTGAGGGTAAAATCTTGCAGGTAGAATGGCAGGATTAAGGAGTATGTCTATTTTTAATACGCTTAATGCTCGTTTTCAAATTTCGCGGCAGAAGGGGTATACCCATTTACTGTCCTACCAGTGGTGCACGACAGTGCCTTTTGTCTGAAACTCTCTTCCCACTTTTCCTTCTCCATCTCCATCCAAACACTTATGAAACAAAGCCTGTGTCTAATTCACCAGCACTTATTACTTAATGCAGTGCCTGATAGGTAATAGTTGCTGCAAAAATATTTCTAGAATTAAGAAAAATATGCCAACTTGGTATTTTTGTTTTTAAAAAGTGGCTTATTTTAAAGCATATACTTTCTCCAAGTTTATTATTTGCCTCCTAATTTTGTTTATGGAATAATTTTTTAAATTTCAACTTTTAGATTTAGGGGGTACATGTGAAGTATGTTACATGGGTATATTACATGAGGCTGAAGTTTGGGGTATGATTGATTCTGTCATGCAGGTAGTGAGCATACTAACCAATAGGTAGTTTTTAAGCCCTTGCTCCCCTCCCTTCCACCTCTAGTAGTCCCCAGTTTCTATTGTTGCCATCTCTATGTCCATGAGTATTGTTTAGCTCCTGCTTATAAGTGAAAACATAAGGTATTTGGTTTTCTGTTCCTGTATTAATTATCTTAACATGATGGCCTCCAGCTGCATCCATGTTGCTGCAAAGGACATGATTTCATTCTTTTTATGGCTGCATAGTATTCCATGGTGTATATATACCACATTTTGTTTAACCAGTCCACCATTGATTAATACCTGGGTTGATTCCATGTTTTTGATACTGTGAACAGTGCTGCAAGGAACATGTGAGTAAATGTGTCTTTTTGGTAGAATGATTTATTTTCCCTTGTGTATGTAACGAGTAGTGGGATTGCTGGGTCAAATGGTAGTTCTATTTTTAGTTCTTTGAAAAATTTCTGAACCGCTTTCCACTGTGGCTGAATGAGTTTACATTCCCACCAACAGTGTATAAGTGTTTTCCTTTTCTCTGCAGCCTCACCAACATCTGTTGTTTTTTGACTTTTTAATAATAGCCTTTCTGACTGGTGTGAGATGGTATCTCATTGTAGTTTTTATTTGCATTTCTCTGATGATTAGAGATGTTGAGCATTCCTTAATATGTTTCTTGGTCATTTGTATGTCTTCTTTTGAGAAGTGTCTGTTAATGTCCTTTGCTCACTTCTTAATGGTGTTACCTGTTTTTTGTTTGCTGAATTAAGTTTCTTATAGATTCTGTGTATTACACCTTTGTCAGATGCACAGTTTGCAAACATTTTCTCACATTCTCTAGGCTGTCTGTTTACTCTATTGATAGTTTCCTTACTTTAATTAGGACTCACTTGTCAATTTTTGGTTTTGTTGCCATTGCTTTTGAGGACTTAGTCATAAATTCTTTGCCAAGGCTGATGTACAAAATGATATTTCCTAGGTTTTCTTCCAGAATTTTTATAGTTTTGGGTCTTACATTAAAGTATTTAGTCCATCCTGAGTTAATTTTTCTATATGGTGTAAGGAAGGGGTCCAGTTTTATTCTTTTGCATATGGCTAGCCACAGCATCATTTATTGAATAGGGATATATCATTATTTTAATTTGCAATTCTCTGAGAAGTAATGAGACAGAACATAATTTTCTCATGTTTCTTGGCAATTTCGTTTGTGTGTGTGTGTGTGTGTGTGTGTGAATTGTCTGCTCATATCATTTGTTTATGCTTCCAATAAGGTGTTTATCCTCTTTTGATTTTAAGAATTTTCTGTGTATTATATAGTCTTTTTCATATATGATGTAATTCTATCTTTGATTTTGTTATTTTTCTGTTAGTTTTGTTTATGGCATTGTTTTGACATGCAGAGTATTTTAATATTATATTTTCTGTGTATTATATAGTCTTTTTCATATATGATGTAATTCTATCTTTGATTTTGTTATTTGTTAATTTTGTTTATGGCATTGTTTTGACATGCAGAGTATTTTAATATTATATAGTCAAATCGTTTAATCTTTATAGTTTTGTCTTTGCTGCTATGCCTAGAATGCCTTCTTTCCTCCAAGATGGTATTTTCTCCTAGGTTTTATGACTTCAGTGTTTACATTTAACTTTTTAATTCATCTGGAATTAATGTTGGCTCAATTTAATCCCAAGGATCTAATAATTGTCGCAGCATTTTCCTTTCCCCCATGGATTTGAAATATCATCTTTACCATATACTAAATTTATATGTACTTCTGGAACAGTTTCTGTGCTTTCTTTCCTGATCTCTTAATATTGCCAGTCTATTCCTATGCTAGTATAATATTGTTTTAATTATTGTTGCTTTAAGAAAGATTTAAGTATTTGGCGGGGCAAGTTCTTCTTCATTACTCATTTTTTTTTTTTCTTGAGACGGAGTCTCGCTCTGTTGCCCAGGCTAGAGTGCAGTGGCGCAATTTTCGCTCACTGCAACCTCCACCACCCAGGTTCAAGCAATTCTCTGCCTCAGCCTCCCGAGTAGCTGGGATTACAGGTGCCTGCCACCATGCCCAGCTAATTTTTGTATTTTTAGTAGAGACGGGGTTTCACCATCTTGGCCAGGCTGGTCTTGAGCTCTTGACCTTATGATCCACCTGCCTCAGCCTCCCAAAGTCCTGGGATTACAGGTGTGAGCCACCGTGCCTGGCCTACTCATTTTGTTTAAAAAAATATCTTGGTTATTAAATAAATAATTATGTATATATCTTCAGAGATTCACAATTCCCCAAAATACGTTTCTTTTTTTTTTTTTTTTCAAAATGATGCAGATATTTTTATAGATGGTGGTCCTAGAAGGCTGCTATACTTGAGGCATTTTTTTTTTCTCTCTCGGAAAACATTTCCGGGCCCTTATTCTGCAGAATATTACAGATTTTAAGCTAGCAGGTACCTTCAAAATTGTCTAGTCCAGCTACCTTATTTCACAAATGAGACACTGAAATGTCAGCAGTCAGGCAGCTAGTTAAAGGCAGGGCTAGGGAGAGAATGAATGGTCCCTGACTCTTCATTCTGGAACACTAGCACAAAAAAGATAGTAATGAATAGTTATCATATCATCTCATGCACTAACATCCATGAGAGCACTTAACATGTACCCTTTGACACAAAATTCTCTTGATATTTGTTTTTTTCTCTCTTCTCTTCCCCACACCCCAATTTAAATATCTAAACAAACCTCTTTCTGCCACCATCATAGACTTTATAAATATAAATGTTGTATGTAGTACATAGTATTTTACAGAAAACTACAATAAGGTAAATTTAGACTATGGTTTGAGCATATAATTATAGGCTGCCATGAAACAAAGAGAGTTAAAAATACAAAGCTAAGCCCACAGCAAATAAATATTGTATAAGACACTCACTACTTTATGGAAATTCAAAAGAATTTGCAAAATCTCTTTTTGAAGCATTTCATTCGAATTTGTAGTGCAGACTCATCAAATTGAGCTATGCTTTTGGATATTCCCAGACTTTACCATTAAAGTAAGTGTCAGTAAGTAAGGAGGTTAGATTGCAGGACTTTGGGAATAGATATGTAGCCTAAATATTTAGCTTTCTTGGCCTAAATCATCTCTGACCAGCAAAGACCAAAAATTAGCTCCACCTCAAATATACATGTTGGCCTTTTGAGAAATGTTTGGATTGTAACATTTACTACTCTGAGCCCAAGTCATATGGTCAGACTCCAACAACCTGCAGGCTCAGAAATAAAGATCTTTGATGGAAGTTCCTGCCAAGAAGTCAATATTGAATAGGCAGAGATCATGCAAAGTTGAGAAGTAATTATGTAGCCAGGATTTAAATTGAGGTAGAAGATTTGAAAGAGGATGGGGACCTATGATTCTATTCCTGTTTGAAAAGATCTGATACATAAGTGCACATCAGCATTCCAGAATGTTTTACATCTCTCACAAGGGGAACTGTTTATAGTAATGGATGAGGGAGACCCCTGCCAATCTTGGAAAAGAAATTGCCTTAATGGAAGAAAGTCATGCACCACTGAATTCCTACTATTGGGTTATATTAAAACGTTATGCCCCTCATTCTCATCAGTAAATAATTGAACTCCCTTTGGGTGTGTGCCATGCCACAAAGCATGATGAAAGCTTATGGATTTGGGGCTAGGCTCCAGGATGCAATGGAAAGACGTTAGGCAAAGTGAGTTTTACTTCCAGTTCAGCCACTATGTGTCTGAGCAAATTACTTTCCCGCCTTGGGCCTCAATTTCCCCAAATGTTATGCTTCCTGGGTCAGGGACACCCCTGAGAACCTGATGAATGTTATGGATTGCTTCAGAGAAATGCATACACATACATACACTACTGCCCCAAAACACACACCAGGTTCAGAATCTCTGATTGATGTGATAGCCAGATCTCTTTCCAGTCTACAAGAACCTCTGCTCAAAAAGCTACATTTACAAAGAAATTATAGGTGGGAAGTCATAAAAAATGAGGTTGGTCTTGAGTTCATAAAAGTGAAAAATATTCTCTTAGTAGTTACATTTTTAATGATAGGCTTTTCCACACTGTGTGTATGTACACATGCATGCATGTGCATGTGCAAAATGGCAAATGACCAATATGAAGTACTTAGCAACCACCACTCACTAAAACCACCACTATCCTCTCATTTTAGGTAACTTTGGTAGTTGGTCCTTACTTGGAAGAAGGTAAATAAATGACTTAAGTCCAGTTGTGAGATTCCTATGGTGCATCACTTTTGAAATATCCTGTTTTTGCCAGTATTATATAGATATACATTTGTTAATGAGGGATATAATATATCTGCTGTTGAATTATATTTAGTTTGGGAAGTCTCTAGGTTTCTTGTTTCTTCATTAATGTATCCGTTTTGAAATATGGTAATTAGTAGGAAAGCTGAAATATGTCTAGATTTTTAGGGGCCTGAGATAAGACTAGGGTTTTAATCCTGCTTCTAACTCTCAGTTTCCACCTATCACATAGTTGCCTCTATTTTCAGCCACAAATTATCTTACATAATGTCTTCCTGAAAATTTAGGTGACAGTCCAATATGCAGAAGTCAAACAATTGATTTGGATGCTCTAAGTGTGGTTCTGTTCTTGGAAAGCTAAAATATATTTATTTGATAATTATATTTTGCTTTTCACACATAATCTTCAATGTTTAATATGGCTAGAATTTTCCACATATTTCTAAATTGAATTTTAAATTCATCAAGTGAACCTGCAGTTGGTCAATGTAAGCCTGATAAATATCACAAGGAAGTTAAATATTTGTTACTTTGGGCATGACCTTTGTCACAGTTAGGTTATGTTTATGAGACTCATTTCTATTTACAGTCATTTTTATAAAATAATAGAACAAAATGCAATAACACATTCGAATGATTGCAAAAGCACTGATGGCTGTACAAAGATGGTGAATCACCTAAAAATGGATAAAGTCTAACATAGGAAAGTCCAAAAGCACATTTAAGTTGTAGTGAAATCTAACCTTTGGCAAAATCAACACTCATAATAACCCCTGCATAGCTCTAGGAAGAAACCCTAATAAATAGATATATTCCACTATTTTTTAAAATATATGTATTTTAAAAACAAAATGTGTACAGTAAGTTTTTTCAAGTCCAAAATGCTAAAAGTCCTTTAATAAAAAACATCAGTTCCTTGACCTACCCTGATCAACTTCATTCCCTAGTGGCAACCTCTTTCAAATCTGTAACTCTTTCCTCTGATATTTATGTCTATTTTACAAAATGTTCAAAACACACACACACACACACACACAGGGTTATTGGATCAAGTTTAGACATTGTCTATTGAGTATTATTATGTCAAATCTGGAGTTTAGCTCACATACATACTCTTCTCTATTCCATCCCACATCCTTCCAGTATGTCTTACTTTTTTATGGAAATATGTATTACACATTTACTACTCTGTTTATGCAGTATAATTCAATGTTGAGCCAATTAGTGAACTATGAATACATTTACTTTCTTTTTCAATTTGCTTTTATTCCTAGAGTTACTTATTAACTAACTTTTGTGTTACTTTTTTTTTTTTTCTTTGAGATGGAGTCTAGCTCTGTTGCCCAGGCTGGAGTGCAGTGGTGCTATTTCGGCTCACTGCAAGCTCCGCCTCCTGGGTTCACGCCATTCTCCTGCCTCAGCCTCCAGAGTAGCTGGGACTACAGGCGCCCACCACCATGCCCGGCTAATTTTTTTGTATTTTTAGTAGAGACGAGGTTTCACCGTGTTAGCCAGGATGGTCTCAATCTCCTGACCTCGTGATCTGCCCACCTCAGCCTCCCAAAGTGCTGGGATTACAGGCATGAGCCACCAAGCCCGGCCATTTTGTTTCACATGTTATGAAGTCTTCTAACATAGTTCAACAGTTCTGTAAAGAGGCTTATAACAATTTTCCATACCTTGTCAGATGACACAAACTTTAAGTTTCAGTAGAAGGTAAATTTCAAGAAGTCAGAAACTTAATTTTGTTCATAACTATAGCCTGAGTGCCTCTAACAGGCTCCAAAGCATAATATGTTCTCCATAGATATTTGTTGCATGGAAAATGAAAAGAATAATTTATCATTTTTATTTTTCCCTGGAAGTAGTCCCTCTGAAACCTTCCAGTCTTTTACTCCAATCTGGACTGATCGCTTGCTTCATAGCTGACATCTGGGGACTTACCTTCCAGTATTATTTGGTTGTTTTTTTTTTCCTGGATCCCATGTCTTCTATTTTCTTGGTTTGTACCCTCATTTCATAGAATATATCCTTCAGAAGCTTCTTGAGTAGGAAAGTCTTTATGGAAGATAAATACTGCACTTGCACATCTAAAACTATTTTTACCATATACTTGCTTGATAATTTAGTTGCATATCAAATTAAAATTTGAAAATGGTTTTTAATGCAGACTTTTGAATGCATTTCTCTATTGTCTTCTATCTTCCAGTATTGATTACCATTCCATCACCCTTTGCAGACACTTGAAAAGCCAGAAACAAACTCATGTGATATGGTCTGGCTCTGTGTCCCACCCAAATCTCATCTTGAATTGTAATCCAAATTGTAATCCCCACGTGTTGGGGAAGGGACATTGTGGGGGGGGTGATTAGACCATGGGGGATTCCCCCATGCTGTTCTTATGATAGTGAGTGAGTTCTCACGAGATCTGATGGTTTTATACCTTCACTCTGCACTTCTCTCTCCTGCCACCTTGAGAAAAAGGATGTGTTGGCTTTCCTTTCCACCATAATTGAAGTTTCCTGAGGCATCCCCAGCCATGCAAATCTGTGAGTCAAATCTTTTTCCTTTATAAATTACCCATCCTTGGGTATGTCCTTATAGCAGCATGAGAACAGAATAATATAATAAATTGGTATTGCAGAAGTGGGGTGCTGCTATAAAGATACCCAAAAATGTGCAAACAACCTTAGAACTGGGTAACAGCCAGAGGTTGGAACAGTTTGAAGGGCTCAGAAGAAGATAGAAAAATGTGGGAAAGTTTGGAACTTCCTAGAGACTTGTTGAATGGCTTTGACCAACACACTTATAGTGATATGGACAATAATGTCCAGGTTGAGGTAGTCTCAGATGGAGATGAGGACCTTGTTGGGAACTGGAGTAAAGGTCACTCTTGCTATGCAGAAAGACTGGCATCATTTTGCCCTTGCCCTAGAGATCTGTGGAACTTTGACCTTGAGAGAGATTATTTAAGGTATCTGGCAGAAGAACTTTCTAAGCAACAAAGCACTCAAAAGGAAGCAGAGCATAAAAGTTTGGAAAAATTGCAGCCTAAAGATGCAGTAGAAAAGAAAAATCTGGGCCGGGCATGGTGGCTCACGCCTGTAATCCCAGCACTTTGGGAAGCCGAGGTGGGCAGATCATGAGGTCAGGAGATCCAGACCATCCTGGCTAACATGGTGAAACCCCCATCTCTACTAAAAATACAAAAAAAAATTAGCCAGGTGTGGTGGTGGGCACCTGTAGTCCCAGCTACTCAGGAGGCTGAGGCAGGAGAATGGCATGAACCCAGGAGCAGAGGTTGCAGTGAGCCAGGATTGCGCCAATGCACTCCAGCCTGGGGAACAGAGCGAGACTCCATCTCAAAAAAAAAAAAAAAAAAAAAAAGAAAAGAAAAGAAAAACCCATTTTCTGGGGAGAAATTCAAGCTGGCTGCAGAAATTTGCAAAAGTAACAAGGACCCACATGTTAATCACCAAGAAAATGGGGAAAATGTCTCTAGGGCATGTCACAGACCTTCATGGTAGCCCCTCCCATCACAGGCCTGGAGGCCTAGGAGGGAAAAATGTTTTCCTGGGATGGGCCCCCCTGCTCTATGCAGCCTTGGGACATGGTACCCTGTGTCCCAGCTGCTTCAGCTCTAGCTGTGACTAAAAGGGGCCAAGCTAGAGCTCAGGCCATTGCTTCAGAGGTGCAAGCCCCAAGCCTTCATGGCTAACACATGGTGTTGGGCCTGTGGGTGCACAGAAGTCAAGAATTGAGACTGGGGAACCTCTGCCTAGATTTCAGAGGATGTATGGAAATGCCTGGATGTCTAGGCAGAAGTTTGCTATGGGTTAGAGCCCTCATGGAGAACCTCTGCTAGGGCAGTACAGAAAGAAAATGTGGGGTTAGAGCCCCCACAGAGAGTACCCACTGAGGTTCTGCATAGTGGAGCTGTGAGAAGAGGGCCACCATCCTCCAGACCCCAGAATGGTAGATCCACCTACAGTTTGCATCGTGTGCTGGGAAAAGCCATAGACACTCAATGCCAGCCTCTGAAAAAAGCCAGGATGGGGGCTGTACCCTGCAAAGCCACAGAGGCAGAGCTTCCCAAGGCCATGGGAGCACACCTCTTGCATCAGCCTGACCTGGATGTGAGACATGGAGTCAAAGGAGATCATTTTGGAACTTTAAGGTTTAATGACTGCCCTATTGGATTTTGGACTTGCATAAGGCCTGTCGCCCCTTTGTTGTGGCCATTCTTCTCCTATTTGGAACAGGTATACTTACCCAATGCCTGTACCCCCATTGTATCTAGGAAGGAACTAACTTGCTTTTGATTTTACAGGCTCATAGGCAGAAGGGACTTGCCTTGTCTTAGATGAGACTTTGGACTTGGACTTTTGGGTTAATGCTGAAATGAGTTAAGACTATGGGGAACTGTTGGGAAGGCATAATTGTGTTTTGATATGTGGGAAAGATGAAATTTGGGAGGGGCCAGGGGCAGAACAATATGATCTGGCTCTGTGTCCCACCCAAATCTCATGTTGAATTGTAATCCAAATTATAATCCCCATGTGTTGGGGGAGAGCCCTCATGGGAGGTGATTAGATTGTGGAGGTGGTCCCTTCATGCTCTTCTCATGATAGTGAGTGAGTTCTCATGAGATCTGATGGTTTTATAAGGGGCTTTTCCCCACTTTGCTGTGCACTTCTCTCTCCTGCCACCTTGTGAATAAAGATATGTTTGCTTCCCCTTCCGCCATGATTTTAAGTTCCTTGAGGCCTTCCCAGCCATGTAGAACTGTGAGTCAATTAAACCTCTTTCCTTTAACAATTAACTGGTCTTGGGTATATCCTTATAGCAGCATGAGAATGAACTAATACACCATATATATATATGGTTAACTGATTTTTGACAAGGATCCCAAGACCATTCAATGAGGAAAGAGTAGTCTATTCAACAAATGGCATTGAGACAACTTAATAACTACATGCAAAAGAATGAAATTGAACGCTTGCCTCACACCAAATACAAAAATCAACTAAAAATGTATCAAAGGCCTAAATGCAAGAGTGAAAACTACAATAAAACCCTTAGAAGAAAACATAGGGGTAAATCTTCATTATCTTGGATTTGGCAATGAATTATTAGATATGATCCCAAAAGCATACATGCAAAAAGAAAACATAAATGAATTTAACTTCATCAAAATTTAAAACTTTTGTGCTCCAAAGGACACTAACAAGAAAGTAAAAGACAATCCACAGAATGGGAGAAAATATTTGCAATTTATTTATTTAATAAGGGCCTTGTATCTAGAATATATAAAGTACACTTACAACTCAATAAAAAAAGACAACCTAATTTGAAAATGGGAAAACAATGTGAATAGACATTTCCCCAGGGAAGATATAAAAATGACAAGCACATAAAATGATGCTCAACATCATTAATTATCAGGGAAATGCAAATCAAAACTACAACGAGACATTACTTTATATCCCTAGGATGGCTAGAATAAAAAAGATCAATAAAAAGATAATCGATGACAATGTGGAAAAATTGAACTTTCATGCCCCACTGGTGGGCATGTAAAATTGTGCAATGGCTTTGGAAAACAGTCAGCAGCTTCTCCCAAAATTTAACATAGTGGTACCACATAACTCAGCAATTTTACCCCAAGGTATCTACCTGAGAGATTTGAAAATATTTGTTAACAGAAAACTTGTACATTTGTAAGCATATATTATTTGTAATAGCCAAAATGTGAAAACAACCAAAATGTCCATCAACTGATAAATTATTAAATGTGATATATCTATATAATAGAATATCATTCAGCCATAAAAAGTAATGACATACTGATAAATGCTACAACATGGATAAATCCTGAAAACATTACACCAAGCAAAAGACATGAATTTAAAAAAATTCACGTATTATATAATTCCATTCCTATGAAAGTCCAGAATAGGGAAATTTACAGAGACAGAAAGTAGATTATTGGTTTCTTGGGGCTGAGGTGGAGTGGGGGAATAGTCTTGTAACAGGTAAAGGATTCAGTATTTCTTTTCAGGTGATGAAAATGTTCTAAAATGGATTGTGGTGATTGTTGCCTATATCTGTGAATATACTAAAAACCATTGTATTGTACACTTTAAGTGGGCAAATTTTATAGTATGTGAATTATATCTCAATAAAGCTGCTTAAAAAAGAGGCCAGCCAGAGACAGACTTCATCCATGAAATGGTAGTTGCAGTTGTACATTCCCACTGGAGATATTCAAGAAACTCAATAAAGCACACCAAAAGAGAGAGACTCAGCTCTGGGAGCACACCTTAGTCAGGGGGTACGAAATACAATTTGTAACCAATCAGCTGTGAAAGACTGGGCTTTTCTCCTCATTCCCCCTTCACCTTGGGTCTGACCTTTGATGAAACATTCATGTGGATATCTGAGGGAAGTGTTTTTTAGGCAGAGGGAACACTATGTACAAAGTCGTAAGATGGGAACATATATGCTGTGTGTACGGAGTGGAGTGAGTGAAGGGGATAAGGGTAAGAAATGAAGTGGGGAGGGGCAGTGAGGTCAATATTAAAAAATGACCATGAATTCTTCTCCTTTATGCATCCCTGCCCTTGCAATTGCATGCAATCCATGCAATAGCAAATGTAATCCATGCCATTTCAGATCTTCCCATCAAAGATAGCCTCTATTTCTTCACTCCTGAAATTAGCCCTGTGACTTGCTTTGGCCAATAGGACATTAACAAACATGACACAAGTAGAGTTTTGAAAAACACTTGGCTGTTGGAGCTTACTTTCTTGCTGCTCTTAGAATCCCAGGCAGCCATGTGAAGAAACCCAGGCTAGCTGTGTAGATAGAGATGCATGAACCAGTTCCCTTTGTTATTTGAGCTGACACCCAGCCAACCATCAGACAAGGCTGTTGACTGCAGTTAATAACAGATGCATGGAGTAGCCTAGCCAAGACCAGCAAAAGAACCACCCAGCTGAACCCAGTCCAAATCACTGACCCACAGAATTGTAAGCTACATAGTTATTGTTTTTAGCCATTACATTTTGGGGTGGTTTGTTACATAGCAAAATCTAGCTGATACAGTAAACATAAAGGAGGCTTCTCAGGCACACCTCTGCCCTGTGCTCAAAGCTAAAGGGGGAAGAGGGGTTCTCAGATTTTCATGTCCTAAAGCCCAGCTCACAGGATTTGGGGCTTAACTCCCAACTAACAATAATGGGTACACGTTTTCTTGGAATGTTTTTTGTGCTGCATAGTCTCCTTGGAGACCAAACATATATTTAGTGGGAAGCAGCAGAAGTAGTATGTGGATTACAGCCTTTCCCCTGGGAGAGGGTGGATTCTAAGAATGAAAATGACATCAGCTATCATTTCTTGAGCTCCTGGTATAGCCTGGGGGCTTCTATTTGCATTATCTCCTTGAATCCTCATAATCACCATGGGAGGTAGGCACTGTTGTTGTTCTCATTTTACAGACTAAGATTCAGAGAAACTAAGTGACTTGTCCAAGGTGACACAGCTGGGAGGGCTAGGATTCAAATCCTGATCTGCCTGACTCAAGAACCCAAACACCTAAGCACAATACTACACTGTCACTCGGTTGGGACATAAGAAGCTCACCCTGAAGTGTGCAGTTGCTGACCTGGTTTACTTGCTGGGAGACATCTGGCTGGATGATGGCCAGTAGATGGGCCCACCCCATCCAATGCAATTCAGCCCCATGCCTTGTTCACTCATTTCTTACCTTTGTATCATCTGCAGCTGGCCTAGGTCCTCCGATTTCTGCAGCAGTGGAACAGCTGGGTTAACCCTTTCCTTCAGTAGGGGATCTCAGGGGAGAGTATGAGCCAAGGGTTGCTCCTGGAGAGGCCTGGCAATGCTTTTACTCTTCATTAAAAGTTTATGTGCATTATACACTTCATTATATGCAATTGGGTTTCTTATATGGCACTCCAGCGCATAAATTACTCCCTAGACACGTTTGTGAGTTTCCATTGTTATAAATGCTGGCCAAGTCACAAGTCAGACATGTTTTAAACTATTCAATTATTCTTGGTAAAATAACCAAATCCAGGGGAGGTTTTCCTTTACAATCCCTCTACAGGATTGCTTGGTGGACCCATCCGTATTTCTATTGGTCAAAACCTTTCAGTTTTGATTCTGAGTAGTCAGGAAGATGGGAAAGGCCATGGGTAGAAAATTACTCTCATTTCCAATTTATTGTGAATTCAATTTATTGTGAATTGACTTATGTGGTGGGCTAGTTTACAAAACATAAATGTAGATCATAGAAAGGCTAATATTTTTATCTTGAGAAAATAATGAAGCCATGAGTATTGTGTAGCTTTAAGAGCTCATAAAGAGATACACATGCATTCATTCATTCACTCACTCATTTTTTTTCAACTGACATTTACCAAGCGTTTATTGTATACCTAGCACACAGAGCTAGGCACTAACTAGGTAGAGATGAATACAAGACATGGTGTTCACTCTGAAAGAACTTACCTTCTAGTGGAATGGCAGAGAAATGTACAGTTTCAGTGTAGTATAATAACTGCTATGAATGAGATATGCCCAGAGTACTGTGGGAAACCAGATTAGAGAGTGGTACATGAAGAGAAAATGGCTGTTGAACAGAGTTCTTAGCAGAAGGGTATGTGGCTTCAGAGAAGAGGGTGTTCTGCTTGCTGGAGTGGGGATAGCTCCCAGAACAACATGGAAACTCACATGCTGCAGATTGCAGAGCCACTTGTCAGCCTGATACCCTCCATGGAGGATGGCCGATCTGCCTGTTTCTCCAGGTGTTCAGTGCTGTTATGTGAGCCAGAAACAAACTGCTCCTTCAAAGAGATTTGAGCCATTATTCACTTCAGAATTTGCTTGTTACAGTAGCTAGCCCATCCTGGCCCAGTTCAGTCACAATATCCTGCCTGTTTTCATAATATCTTGATTCTGGCCCCTCCTCTCTGTTACCTCTGCCATCATTTAGGTCCTCAGTGTATCCCTCCTGGACCACAGCAACAGCCTTCTAATTGCTTTCCCTCCTTTGCCTTCAGCTCTCTTTGCTAAGTGGAAGGCTAATATGTTTTACAGAACATGCTTTGGAGAAACAATAATTTAGGCCAGAGGAATAATATTAAAGAAAGGTCTGCCAGAGTGGTGGTGAGGAACTCTTCCAATGATAGGCATCCCTCAGATGTTCATTATTTGCAGGCAGCCCCCTCCTCTGCCTCTGCTCAGGATAGTTCTTATAAAAGCCCATAAGCTGGATCCCAGCAAAAATGGCTCCGCTTTTCTCTATTTTAGGCATGTCTTATAACATTTGGTGTTAGACAGTAGAGGAACAGATCTGATAGTATGGATGGTTCAGGCAAATTCATCTCTATTACTAGCAAGAGTGCTCAAGGCATCATGGCTCCTGATTTGGTGGGAGGGTCAGGGTGAATGATATTTTCATTCCATCTCGACCACTTGTTAGTTGTTGAAAACTCGGGCAAGTTACTTGACTCTAACTTCAATCCTTTTCAGCTGTACTATGGGAATAAATAAAAAATTAAAATAAATTCAAAACCAACATGAAAAATTAAAATGATAAAAAGAATCTCAAAGAGTTGTGAGATGATGAGATGATAAATACAATGTCCTTGGAATACTGTCTGACACCTCATAAATTCTTAAATGTTTTTACTATTATTGCTTTTAACATTAGAAAGTAGAGTAGTTATCATTAATGCTATTTTCTGATTTATTTTTAAAAATAATTATTTCCATATTAATAAATATTTCCAGTCATGTTTTAGAAAAATAAAGTTATCAAGTAGCCAAAGACTTCCATGCAGGGTACAAATTCTTCCTGACTTGGAAACACAGCTCATTCTGTTGCTAACATACTTAAATATATTTCCAAATGACTTTTAGTTATGGCAAGTTCTTTCCCAGAGTTTGATCATATTTAGAAATGGAATACGGTGTTTTCCCTTTCTTTCCACAGTTGAGGAACAGACACAAACAGATACTGAGGACGGTTTTCAGGGAATTCTCTTTAAAGCTCTGTTAGCTGAGGCTGTGGCCAAAAGGAATATTGAGGCTTCTGAGGGTGTTTTAGATCCAACACAAAGTGGTGTATTTTGTGTCAGGCTCTCTCAGAGGACTCCTACCTTTGATATTATTTGTTTTGTGTACTCTGAAGCATCTTCATCACCTGCACTTTCTACTAGAAGTGATACATGTTTTTTGGTGTGCCTTTCAGATCTGAGAGGGAGGCATTCTGATTCTCCTATCTCACCTTTTCTAAAACAAGGACAAGATGAGTAAGGGCACAAAACATAAGCTGAAGTCCCCTCTGGGATTTCTGAGTAAGGAAGATGGGAAACAGCCACTGCCTCATTTTTATATACCCACCTATGGTGAATTGATGGTAAATACATGCTGAGACAAGTTTAACTAAAGACAGGAAACCACTAGATCTTCAAAATATGAATACAACTGTTACCGGGGGGTCCTTGCTCACAGAGCTCCCAAGGTGGTGGCGAGCCACTTCCAAGATGGTGGCCGGCCACTTCCAAGATGGTGGCAAGCCTCGTGTTCTCTGACCTGGGGCTCTTGGCCTCACAGATTCCAAGGAATGGAATCTTGGGCCATGCAGTGAGTGTTATAGCTCTATTAGAAGCTGTGGGTCACGGAAGAGAACTGTGGAACTCAGTGACTAGTGTTCAGCTCGATTAGGATGAACCCAGGCACTTAGCTGTGCAGGAACAATGGCAAGCCTTTAGCCCGATCAGGAGTGGCAATGGGTGCCTCACTGGATCAGGAGCACAGCGGACACCCTGCCGGATCCGGAGGGATGGAAGTCAGTGGCGGGTCTGTGACGGCGGCAAACAGCAGTGGTGGACTGCGAGCGAAAGCTCAGCTGGAGCCGTAACAAACATGGACCAGAAGAGTGCAGTTGCACGATTTAATAGAGTGAAACAGAATGAAAACAGAGCTCCCATACAAAGGGAGGGGACCCAAAGGAGGTTGCTGTTGCCGGCTCAAATGCCTGGGTTTATATCCCGATCCTCGTCCCTCCCACTGTGCTCTCAGGCAGTAGATGATTGGCTATTTCTTTACCTCCTGTTTTTGCCTAATTAGCATTTTAGTGAGCTCTCTGATTGGTCGGGTGTGAGCTAAGTTGCAAACCCATTGTTTAAAGGTGGACGCGGTCACCTTCTCAGCTAGGCTTCGGGATTCTTAGTCGGCCTAGGGAATCCAGCTAGTCCTGTCTCTCACAGCTAGCTCCAAAGAAAGAATAGTGTGGCCCAATTAGAACTCTGCAATACAAAGCCTTAGAACACAGGCCAGCAAACTTTTCCTGTAAAGGCTAAATAACTAAATATTTTAAGCCGTATGAGCCATATGATTTCTGTCAGAACTATTCAACTCCACTATTGTAGTGGGAAAGCAGTTATAAGCTGTACATAAACAAATAGGGATGACTGCATGCTAATAAAACTTTATTTACAAAAAAAAAAAGGATTTAGTCCAAGGGCTATCTATAGTTTGCTTACCTCTGGTTTACAGATTGATGGAAGTCCAGGCTAGGACAAGGAAATGAGCCAGGGGTCTTGCTTGGACCTAACTGAGCTAAGTCAATCTAGGATTCATATTGTTTCTAGTTCCATGAAACTAGGACAGGCATAAGACTCCTTCTGATCCCAAGGGGGAGAGGTGAGGAGCACTAGCATGACCCTTCAGTGAAATCCACAGGGAGATGAAGAGAGTAAGGACAGAGTCTGTGGGTTCTCATTCCTTACAAACTTTAAAGAGATGTGGGTAGGGTGAGGGGAGGGGTATTCTGGCTAATCCATGATGATTTATACTTTGGTATGTCATCAGAAGGGTTCAACTCAAGGTGAGGTAATGGAGCTACCATGACCTATTGACCTTGTTATGTCATCAAAAGGCACAGCTTTTGACCAGAAAATGGTGGGTTTCTTCCTAGTGATTCACACGTTACCCAGAAGCCTTTAGCTTATTGTAGTGCTTCATAAAATTCCAAATATGCCAAAAATAATTTGATAATGCCACAGTGTGTGTGTGTGTGTGTGTGTGTGTGTCTGTGTGTCTGTGTGTATATGTGTCTGTGTGTTTAAGCTAGCACTTTGACTAATTCCTCTCTTTGTTGCTTGGGACCTGATTATAGATTTGTCAATGGGAAGGGGGCAAGTTTGTCCTAAATGTTGTGGTCATTAGTGTGCATCTATTTGCACAAAGGAGGCCCACACCCAAGTGGGAATGACTGAAAAGGAATTTGATGTCTCATGTTTTTGGATGAAATTCAAAATACAAACCTTTGTCCATAGTTGTTGGGAGAAGCTAAACAATGTAATACCCTGAGTGTTGCCTACTTTCTGAGGGGGTAGGGAGAGACAACATGTATTTTTGCAGAGGCAGACCTTTATTTAATTAGCCCTGATGTAAAGATTTCTTGTCTTTTGCAGCTACATAGCTTTAAGAGAGTGCTGGGTACCTGAAGGCCGGCTCCTACTGGGACTAATTCCATCCAGACAGCTCCAAGTATGTTCATTAGGCGCTGATTAGGTTTCACACAGGTGGGGAAGGTTAGGGGCACAGATAGAGAGGCAGTGCTGATTGTGTTAAGCATAAAACACCATCTGTTTCCCAAGTAAGAAGAGGAACTGCATCCACACTTCTGGAGAGATCACCAGGCCACTGCTGAAGTTGCTGCTCCCTCCTTCCCTTTCTTTTATTCTCCAGCTACATTTACAGGTCTTAAAACAAGTTGGTAAAAAATAATGAAAAACAAAATAATATATCTGAAGGCTGTTGAAGAAGATGCTAACTAATTATCACATTCAGGCTTGCTGATCAGAACGAATGGGAGAATTTTTCCCCCTGATGCAGGCATTGTACTTGGCATGAAAATAGAATACTACATTGCCTCCTTTTCATCGTAAGGACTTTTTCATCCCCAAGGCAAGCAGCCTGTCCAGTTAGCCCAGCTCTTCAATGCACTTTAATATGGTTTTGTTTGGGACCAAAGAATGCAAATGAGCTGACATGCAGATCCCCCTTTTCTAACAGAAAATAAACAGCCTGGAGGCGCATGGGGGAGGAGAGGCAGCAGTTGGTGGAGTGAGCTGATAAGCACTTGAGTTCACCTGATAAGGGCTCCTCGCTACTGTTCTGCTCGCCCACACAGAACCAGAGGCTCACAATGCTGTCGTCATTCCATCCAGCCTCCCAGAGCAAACCACCCCACCACCTGGCCTTTCCCCATTCACCATTCCTCTTTCCTGCCAAGAAAACTTTCCTACCCAGCAGGTGGTGGCAGGCAGGGCAGTGGGGGGATGGGGGGAATCCAGAGCAGGGTGCAGAGCTTGTCTCCCTCCTACTCTCAATTGATGACCTCACTGGTAAGGAGTCCCATCTTTATTGTTGTTAGAGCTCAGCAAAACCAGCTGGAAGCCAATCAGTGTGACTCCCGTCCCCGACCCCAGGCACATGAAGGAGCAGGAGGCCTTACCCTAGAGCCATGGCCAGCAAACCATTCTGGGGCACTTGTGGTAGACTTCAGTTCTGTGGGTGCAGTGTGAGATGCACAGCCTGGAACTGGGTGATGCCTACTTTCACTGGATTCTCTGGGGTAGCTTTGTTGGAATTGTGGGGGAGTCAGGCCCCAGCATGCAGTGAGGGCAGCTCCGGTGGGGGAAGGGCAGTCTATCACTGCTGTCAGACACAAAGGGCCCAAAGACTCCCCAACTCCAGAAGCTAATGCAGGATAACTGACCTCCTTCCTTCCTTCAGCCCAGTAGTCCTGACTGCTTCTTTTTAGTGGGCACTTTGTATATATGAAAAGCATGGCCTCGGCAGAGATGTCTCCTAAATTGGAAATCAGTTTCCAGTAAGAGACCCCACGGACTGCTCTTTGCCAATGACTAGTAATGTTAATTTTAACTGGGCACTCAAGGCCCTCCACCATCCAACACTCATCCAACCCCCAATACCTGATCTCAGAGGGATCCAGACTGAGTGCCTGGCTTTCCTCCAGTGTGCTGAGCATGTTCCCACCCCAACATTTGCACACATGTTATTTTTCCTGACTGGAATGACCATTTTCTATTCTTTCCATTGTATCTCAACCTCTTCTTCAAAGGACATTGAAGCTTTCCCTAATTTTGTCTGTCCATTTAGACCTATTTCTCTTCTGAATACCTCTGGCAATTACTATATGTCTTCTGGGATTCTTAATGTGTGTCTCTCATGGTTTTCTTACCTCTACCTATAGTTTGTAAGCTCTCTGAATGCAGAGCCTTTTTCTTCTATTCCTTCATCTCCCCTGTAAAATGTAGCACAGAGCTTGGCAAATAGTGAAATTTACTTGGCTTAGTAAATGTGAATTCATTTGACGACTTGTCAATTGACAACCCATGATAGTGTTGGAGCTCAGAAAACTACACCCCATAATATGGTGTTTTGACATGTTGAACTAAAGAAGCTGCCTCAAGGTCTCTCTGACCTTCCCCCATTCCTGTCCCTCAAGCCTCTGTCTCTCTCAAAGCACAGGATGAGGCTGTTCTCTGAAGTACCTTTTTCTACCTAGTAACCAGACCCCCAAAGAGGAATTGCCTTAGATCCCTTCCCTGAAATTTTGTTAAACAGAGAAGATTAAAATTTATATCACGGAGGAAAAGACTGAAAATTAAACACCACACCTAGAGCATAATGAACTTCAAACTTCGTCCCAAACCATTGTTTGTTCTCCAGTCCTATTCGATTTCCAAATAGAATCACGCATAAGATAATGTCTGCCTCCCAGGTCCATTCATTGCCCCCTAAAAATCATTTACTCCTACACTCCCATCTCCCTTATCCTATGAAGAAGGGTCTGTAAGCATCTGGATATCACTGGGGTATTGGGTAATCATTCCCCTGCAATGTTAACTAACTTTGTATGCCTTTTCTCCTATTAATCTGCCTATTGTTGGTTCATTTTCAGTAAACCTTCAGAAGGCAGAAGGGAAGTTTTCTCTTAGCTTCTACAATAGCATGGGTTAATGTTTGTTTGTTTGTTTTTTACATTGGGCCTGTGCCTATGCTAAAAGAAAAAGAGAAACTAAGGTTTTTGTGTGTCTAATGTATGGTATGTGTGTGTACATGTACATGTGTATATATACATACACCTGTCTCATATTATCTCCCTCAACAATTTTGTGAGAGTTATTATCCCAATTGTATATACAAGGAAAACTGAGTCTCAGAGAGCAAAATGATTTGCCTAGATTTACACTTTCAAGAAGTTACATTGTTAAATTTGAGCTCAGGGTGGTTTATCTTCAAAGCTAAAGTTGTTTTCATTATTATTCTGCCTCCTCACCTCTCCAGTGCCAGGGCCCCAGTGGGGTGTTATCTGGGGGGATTGTGGTCTAGAAACAATGGGTTTAAATTTTTGATTAATCAGCTGAATGTATTCAATAAGCACTTAATATTTAGTAAAACATTTCATACATACCGTATTGGATGCTGGGGGGATAGAGAGAAGATCAAGAGAAAGTCCCTGACTGCTAGGAGTTCACAATCTCATAGATGAAAAAATACCCATTGAACCAAATTCTGATTAAAAAACAAAAAACAAAAAAACCTTTATCTGACAAAGATCTGTATAGCTTTTTGAGGAAAGAAGATACAGGTGGATTCTGACTGAAATTGTTGGAGAGGCCATTGTGGAGAATGTATAATTTTAGTTGGGTTTCAATGGGAGGATCAGATATTTACAAGTAAACACATAGATAAAGAACCTTCCAGGCTAGGGGAAAGAGACAGGTGGGAGAACCCTGTATGTATATGTGGAAGGGATTTTCTCTGGAGCCCAGCACCATTGGCTGAGTAGTGTTGTGCTCACAAAATTCTGTTTAGAGAGGTGCTGTCTTGGTCTCATACTATGCCTGGAGTACAAACCATCCATAAATAAGTAAGACTCTCGGGCTCAGTGATGTCAGTACTTGGAGCCTTCAACTTTTGTGATCAAAAGCTCATGGCAGTGGCCCATAGACCTCTTCCCTTTTGACTCAATGGATTGTCACAGGCTCATGATTCAATAAAGACACTGTGTCTTTTTTGTGCCATCTTGATTGCCATTTAGAATGGTTATAAAAGGTAAAACACACAATTATAAGTCATTCAACAAGGCAGAGTATATAATTCCACAATTGATTTTCTTGAAAGTTCATAGAAAATGTTCTTTGGGGTAAATATGTATGTGCCCAGACATTTCATATCATCAACAGAAGTCTCTGAGCAAAAGTCAACATGAAGGAAAAGAGATCTGTCTTGTTTAGATAAAAAAAATTCTGATTGCTCTTTTAACTGCCTCTCTAGAGACAATAGGATGTTCTGGAAAGAGCATAGGCTTTGGAATCATTTAGCCATGTGTTTAAATGCAAGTTAATATCTCTGTGATCTTGAACAAGTTACTTTACCTCTCTGAGCCTCATTTTCTTTATCTGTAAAATGAGGATAGTAAAACCCACCTTCTAGGTTGCTGTGAGAATTAAAATAGATAACACATACATGGTATCTGGATCTGTGCAAGTCACATAGTAAATCCTCAACATATAATATTGTTATTTTGATGACATTTAATCAAATTTTTTCAGCAGAAAAATTGTCCCCCCATTTGATTTTAATATACATGAAACCTAGAGACCATGCTTACGTTATCTAGCACCTAACATATTGCATTGTTATAGTAGGTACTCAGTTAATATTTGTTGGATGGATGGATGGACAGATCAATGGAAAGAACAGCATTTAGCAAAGTGCCTGACACCAAGTTGTCACTTCATACTTAATTGTTAAATTGACTTGCAACTAGCCTGATTGGGTAAGAGAGAGGGAAACAGAGGGACCAGAACTTTCAAGTATCCTTAAGATTCATATTGGATCTTTTCTTCATCAATCTTTGTGAATACAGGGTTATAAGTTTGCCCTCTCCATCTTTTAGTGTCCTGGTCCACAGTCCTGTCCAAAATAGAAGTTAAACAAAGAGTCAAAGGCTAAATCCTCAACTGACAGAGTAAAAACTGGCCACAAGGTTTTCCCTTTAAAGGCAATTTCTTGCTGCCAAGCTCTTAAAAGGAGCATCTCCTGGGAGGCAGAGAGGCTAAGTTGCTCATCGGTTACATTAAGCCTCAAATATAGTTTTGGTCAGATCATGAGACACCTGAAACTTGCTTGTCGTCCAACAGGGAGGAAAGGATGATCTTGTGTTCCAACAGAGAAAAAAGGATAGTGTTTAATTTGTCTTAAATGAAAATATAAATCTCTACTTTGGAGGCTGTTTCTTTCCCTTTGCCCTTTCTATAGTTTGAAACCAAATCCTTAACACTTATTTTATGCTTGCTGTACCAGCTAATATTCGCATAAAAGGTTCAGCCTTCCATAAGACCTAGCTTTGTGTTTTCATTTGGCACATATTTACTGAGCAGCCTCTTAGGACCTAGCACTCTTCTACTGGCTCACACAAGTTTGCTGAATGTATCTTTCTGGCTAAATGGCATCACAGTTTTTGTGTACTGAATTTGATTTCAAGACTTGTAGAGATGTTTCCATCTTATTCATGTAAGAGTGGGCAGCTGCTTCAATAGCCGCATTAGAGGACATGAAAAACAGATTTACTCTAAGACATTTCTTTTTCCATTCTCATGTTCAAAATCTCTATCGTTAACATCACCAACACACCAATAGGCTATTAGCAAAGGAGGGAGCATTTTCTTCCTTTCAGAAAGCCCCAGTTGACAAAAATATGTTTTATCATTCCTATTGGCATAGTGATCAAGGTTCCCTGGTCTACTGAGCTGGATGGAAGCTTGGGCTCTGAAGGGCTTCTGCTCACGAGGGCAAGATGGTTCATGCCATCTGAGTGGGGAACTGGAGGATAGAATACTTGAGTGAGTTACTGTGAGATAAGGGAATGAAAAAGAGGCTCACAGGAAGGAGCCAGAGACAAATATGCTCTGCTCCATAATTTTGCCTCCAGAAGACCCTGTGAATGAGTTCGAGTTCCTCTTGCAGAAAGGCAAAATGTAGTCTGCATAACTTCATGCCAAAATTTAATGAAATCCATGTCTTGGAACCATTGTCTGCTATTTTGTTTGAATTGATTTTTTGTTACTGTTGTTTGCTTGCTTGTAAATGGTGTAAGTGGATTAGTGGTGCTCTCCTTACAGAGATCATAAGCATTATCCCCTAAACTTCAGAGGTCAGCGTATCCCTAATACACAATAAAACTCTGCTAAACATCTTCTCAGGTCTAGAAGAACCTCTCAAAGTTCTAGGGAGAAAATTTTCCTTAATCTGGGATTCATCTGTATAAACTGAGAGACTGAAAATAGGCATGACTTACCCTCTATTATCAACCTGTTCGCCTTATCCCATCTTCCTTGTCACAGCTTTAAGGGTTATAAAAAGGTCAGAGTACAGGACAGAGATAGGGAGAGAAAGCCAGGAGAGAGAGGGAGTAGGGAAAGAGAGAGAGAGACAGATTAAAGGGACAAGACAAGGAGTGAGAACCAGGAAAATGAGGAGAGCTATGAAGCTATTTGTTATATGCCAGGCTTTGTTAAAGGTTCAGATGACATAGCCATGAACAAACAAAGTAGGCACAACCCCTGCCATGATACAGCACACAGTGCAGTGGAGGAAGATAGACAGTAAGCAAGATAATGGAGTGAAACACATAATAAGTCAGTGTTAACTGCAATGGCAAAAAATAAATTCGGCCAGGGGAATAACAAGCATTGACCAAGGGCTTGTTCTTTTAGGTATAGTCAACAATGAAGGTGTCCCTGAGAAAGGGATATTTGAGTCACTTTCTCAGTCATTTCTTAACTCATAGTTGTTGATCAGGGTGATGGCATGAAATTCACTGTGGTGGCATAAAATTCCAGGATGTGAGTTGATGAGGCCCATGGAAACAACAATTCCTATGATGACAAGGGTCCTGAGAGGTCATTTCTACCAGTCTCTGCATTTGCATATGGTGGTAAGTGACTTGCCCAAGCACATAGGCAAGTAAGGAACAAAGCAAAGAAAAGAAACCAACTTTTCTGACTCCCAGTCCAGTGTCTTTTCCATCTACTTAGGGGTACGAGGACAGATTTTTTTTCTCATGCCCTTCAAAAATGAAAAATATGGATATTGCTCCCTAAGTCAATTGTTCTCAACCTTGAAGATGTGAGTGAATCTCCTGGGAAATATGTTATAAATAAAGATACCAGGGTTCACCCCTAGAAAATTCTGATGCAGATAGCCCATGGGTCTCAGGTTGAGAACCCCATCTAGGCCATTGGGCAGAGAAGTAGGGTTTTATCAGAGTTTTGTCTTGTCTTCTTCAGGTCTCAATTCCTTGCCAAAAGTTAGTTTTAAGGCATTCCATTCATCCAGTGAGTCTTGTCATATTTTGTTTAAACAAGTCACCATTCTTCTAATCTGTGTTCTCTTAGAATCTTTTCTCTTCATTGGGCATGTGAGCATCCAGATTAGAAATGTCTAGAGCATAGGGACTGTGAAAAAATATGTAGATGAAGCCTAAAAAGAGATTTAAAGGTGATAGATGATAGAGGAAATTTAAGGTCAGGCCAAGAAATTCAGATTTGGGCCTATAGAAAATGAACATTATTTGTAGACTTTTCAAGAGAGAGGTGCTGTTACCAGACTTGTTTTTTGGGGGACAATAAGTCAGGTAAGATTGTATAGGATAGATGATAGTGAGAAACTGGTGGCAGGAGGAAAGTAATTTTAGGAGGATATTTTAAGATTGCAGGCAAGAGGAGAAATGGGACTGTGGCTGTGGATGTGAGGATGAAAATAGAAGGGGCATAGGCATACAAGCCATTGGAGATGTTTAAATCCACAGGACTTGATGACTGATTGGCTCTGCATGGTGAAAAAAGATAAAGGAGTCAAAATGACTTCAAACTTTCTTCTGGGCTAGGAACAATTGCAGGAAGAGCAAGTTTGGCACAGGCAGATATAATGACTTTGGTTTGGGCCATGTTAAGTTTGAAGTGTTGGTAAAATAACCATAAGGATGTGTGTATTCAAGAGAAGGATTAAGTGTAGTGATCTAGATATGGCACTGATTATTTCATAGCTGATAGTTCCTTTATTCCGCAAAATTTATTGAACACTTACTATGTTCCAGGTATTAATCCAGATGCTTAATGTATGTGAGTGTACAGACAAAATTCCCTGCTTTCATGGGGCTGACATTCTTGCAGGGATGAAGTAGGGAGGGGGTAGACACCAATAAACATAATAAATAAGTAAAATATAAGTTAGAACATAATAAGCGTTATGAAGAAAACTAGTATCAAGGGAATGACAATGATAGCCCAGAAAGAAAGAGATAGAAGTGTAAAATCCAGAGAGAGGGGTAAGGGCAAACTCTTTGGAACATTGACATTAAGAATTTGATAGAGATATAACAGTGATTAATCAGCAGAAGAAATAAAAAGTGAAATAGGAAGGCTGAGAGAACCAGGGTGATTGGAGGAAAATATTTTTGTCAGAGACTGAGCATCGGTGTCAAATGTTGCCAAGGGGTGAAATACATTGAGGGGCCAGGCACGGTGGCTCACGCTTGTAATCCCAGCACTTTGGGAGGCCGAGGCGGACGGATCATGAGGTCAGGAGATGGAGACCACGGTGAAACCCCGTCTCTACTAAAAATACAAAAAATTAGCCGGGCGTGGTGGCGGGCACCTGTAGTCCCAGCTACTTGGAGAGGCTGAGGCAGGAGAATGGTGTGAACCCGGGAGGCGGAGCTTGCAGTGAGCTGAGATCGCGTCACTGCACTCCAGCCTGGGTGACAGAGCAAGACTCCGTCTCAAAAAAAAAAAAAAAAAAAAAAGAAATACATTGAGGGCATCTATGAGGCTATTGAGATTGAAAACTAAGAGACTATTTAGTGGAGTTGCAAAGGCAGCTCCTAAGTGTGACATTTACTTTATATTAGGATACACACTTATAGGGAATTAATAAGAGAATGGATGATTTACAAAGTAGCAATGATGAATGAAAGAATTATTTTTAATGTTTATAAAATAAAAAGTAAGGTTGAGATTGTACCTAGAGTGAATAAGAACTAACATTATGAAGAGCATTTTTGGTTGAGGGCTGATGATTAGTGAGGGAAACAGGAGACTATGTGTTGGCTGAGAGAAAGGACCCAATGGAAAAGAAAAGTGTTACAATTTAAGAAAATGGAAAATTGATGCATCAAGGTAGAATGAAGAGCATAACCGAGATTTATACTCTAAGGCTAATAAAATTGTTGAGATTAATTTTGAAATGAAGATATAACAGGAGAAAAGGAAAACAGATTGAATGAAGATATGGAAAGACTTTGTGGTGGGAAGGAATGGGAACTGAGGACATTTATGTTTTATAACATGACAGTTTGAGAAGCATAGAAAGGGTCAGAAAAGCATTTGTCAGGAAACAAATAAGAGCACTGAGCAGCAGTGTTGCAGGCCTAACTGAAGGTCGATATGTGAGTATATAGTGGGGCCACTCAGAAGCATGAGTTGTCTGTGTGTGTGCTCACTAGGATCTTTATAGATGGGGAGGAGTAAAACAATAACTATGGGTGCACCCAGGATTGAGTTTAGCACAGTAGTCTCAGAAAAAGATGACATTAGAGAAAATGTATTATTATTGAGTTTAGAAGTAATTAACCATGGTCTCCTGAATGGGTAGAAATAGAGGTGAAAGCACCTGGTGACAAGAATAGGGAGGTATACAAGGAGGGGAGAGTCCGATGTCCAATGGGGGTGGGAGCGTATGTTTAGTGGGACTGAGGAAAAAGAGAGCTTGGAGTCTCTTGCAGACTGAAGTAAGAGAGGGAAATTTTGAGGTTTAAGAATTTAGGGTGAGAACAGTTTCAGATGACAATAAGATCATGATGTGGCCACTGAGATGACTGGTAAGGTAGAATACAGATGAAGGTCATTGGAATAAAGGGGATCAAGGCCAGTGTCATGAATGAGTTATCTACATGAAGATTGAAGTTATTCAGGAGGTAAGAGGGGATCTGGTGGAAAGAAGATGGTAATCTGGATTTCAGAATGTTTAGTGAATGCAGTGGAAAGCCTGGGAGAGAGATCTGAAGATGACTCTGAAAAGTTTATCAGTCAAATAATGAAGGCTTCAAAAGAGGAGGGGTTATTGATGAAAAGAAGCCTAGAAGAGTCTGGAATGGGGAGTCTGGAAACTCTTGCCGTCTTTTTACCCCAGGATATATGGAGTGTGGGTGAATGAAGGAACTTTAGAGCTTTGCTAACTCAAGTGCGGCTTGTAAACCAACAGCACCCAGGATCATCTGGGAGCTCATTAGAAATACAGAATCTCAGGTTAAACCTCTGACGCGCTGAATCAGAATCTGCATTTTATCAAGATTTGCTAGGTGACACATCTACACATTAAAGTTCAAAAAACACTGCTAAAGTGGTTATGAAGGAAGTGTCCCTATCAGAAGAAAACTAAATTTTAATGAAGGGGTAATAGAAACTTTACAAGAGATGTGTTAACAAAACCTAGGGGTGGGTGGAGCTGAACCAAGTAGAGAACTAACCAGTTATAACTGGAACTAAGGTGTGAACCTAAACTGCTCAAGAGTGGAATTGGGTGTGGTATATCCAGAAAGGTGATCTTTGTCTTGGTCTAGCTTCAAGTGGTGGAGAAAACTGGGCTGGCTGTGGCTGTTCAGGTGGGTTGATGAACCTTTTTGAAAGGCTCTTCTTAAGAAGAACATCTGTGCTCATTGTCTGGTGGAATTGCTTATAATAACGAGGCTTCTTGCTGTGAAATTGAATTCATGTTGAAAGGCAATGTGAACATTTCCTGTTAGTTGATGAGATGGAGTAAATCCTTCATGAGGCGATGTGTTTTGAGACCATAGCATGCCAGTTAAGTGTGTAGTGGTGTTGCCAACCCAAATCTTTAAAGGATTTTTGCCCCAGAGATTTTGAGCTGGGCCTGGGAAGAAGTTGACGATGTCAACAAATGCCAGAAGACAAAGGTGCTTCAAGCTGAAAACTTGGCAAAGTTGCCTTTAGCTTTTCGGAGTTTTGTTCACTGCTTTTTCTTTCTGTATTTATTTCACTAGCCTTACCATTTCCCCTTCCAAATAAGAGGTGAATATTAATCTAGGCAATATTAATTAAAATAACCTGAAAGCTTAAAGCCATGGCTATAACATATACTGGCTGAACATATGTGCGTGTAACAGTATCAATATTGAAAGTCCCTGCTGTGAAAAGCCATAGCAAAGAATTTTTAGCAGACTTACTTCTGGGATCACTAATGATTAATTAGTGTGTATCATAATGTAAAGCAAATGTCACCCTAGCTAACTGGGGTTGCTGTCATTTGAGAGTGGAGCAATTTCCTGTTGATCACCAACAGTAAAATGAAAACTGCCTGCCATCTTGTGGAAGATGGTGGGTATCTCATGCCCAGGGAAAAAAGCAAGTGAGCCTTCTAGACCCTTCTTGCATGTTCTTGTGGAAGTTTTCATAAATTTATTGTCTTTTGTAGAGAACCGTAATAAGAATTAAAATGGAAATGAGCACATTTCAATTAAAAATGTGCAATTATGTTTCCTTTCTCATTATACATTTCGAAATCAGGGCATCTAAGTCTAAATAGTAAACAGAGTCTTTTCATCGGGTGGCCGTTTCTCGAAGAATTGTGATTTGGCCTGACCTGCTCAGTTTATTGGCTAGCCCCAAGAGAAATTGTAGCTGAATAAGTATTTCAGATCACTACCTGAGAAGCAAAGTACAGGCTATGAAATGGTGAACTGAATGCCAAACCAGCAGTTCATGGATTTTTTGATTTAAGCAGGATTCTTAGAGCACTCAGGAGTTTAACCTGCTCCTGGGTAGCCTTTAAATGGTTCTACCCAGGGCAGCCATCAGCTCAGTTGATTACTGTAACTCCCTCAATCCCAGTAAAATTTGTGTCCTGGGGAACAAATAGTTATTTCCTAACTCCAATCACAATTGAGAAAACAATTGAACCAGTAAAGGGTTGCTTGGAGGAGACAGGTGAGTAGAGCAGTAGAGGGAATTGTTGTTTGGAAAGATCAGGAATAAGACTGTCTCCAAGTTCCTTAACAGGTGGTTTTGGTTAAATTGAGGTGGGGGGAGTTAAGTGGTTATTTCATTAAATTGACTGGTCAATTTAGTCAAAATGGACAATTTGGTAAGCTTGTATAGACCCAGTCACAGTCTTTTTCGGAGGCTCTTAAACAACCCGGATCCAATCCAGTCTATGTGTCCAGTCCCCGGTAGTGAGTGTATCTTCTCTCCTTCTCTCTCTCTCTCTCTCTCTCTGTATCTAAGTATGTTTTTTATGTGTCTATCTATGTATTGACTTTAAATATCAAATTTGACTTCTTGGTTTCAAGTACATATATCTATTTCTCACTTTCTTGCCATAGTACAGGAGCTGATTTAGTGAGATCAAAATTTATTTTAAAAATATGGTTTCCCACTACAACCACGCTTGACTAGCTTCGCGTTTATGGCTGGGTGCAGTGGCTCACACCTGTAATTCCAGCACTTTGGGAGGTCGAGGCAGGCGGATCATGAGGTCAGGAGTTCAAGAGCCTGACCAATATGGTGAAACTCTGTCTTTACTAAAAATACAAAAATTAGCTGGGCGTGGTGATGCGTGCCTGTAGTCCCAGCTACTCAGAAGGCTGAGGAAGGAGAATCGCTTGAACCCAGGAGACGGAGGTTGCAGTGAGCAGAGATGGCACCACTGCACTCCAGCATGGGCGACAGAGTGAGACTCCGTCTCAAAAAAAAAAAAAAAAAGAAAGAAAGAAAAGGAAGAAGACTATGCATTTAAAATAAAAATAATACATATCTGTTGATGGATGACTTGGGACAGTTTTCACGAGAACTTAAAATGATTTTTGCTATTTTGCAGCATATATTTTAATTGAAAGACATCCATGCACACTTTCCACAACAAATAATTATAGAGTAGTCAAACACAATAGAACACTCAAACATTTATTATTCAGTAATGAGGTTACATACGAACAGGAAGCCAAAACTTCTCCAATGGTTAGCTACTTGTAAGGGTAACTCCATAATTAAGTACATTCTACAATTTCATATAGCACCTAGTTACTGAGTAAATATTCATGCAAGTGTCCAATTATTTTTGAATCGCCCTATATTGTCACAGTTACATGATCAAAAATGAAAGGAATCAAAAATACTACATGCAAGCAGTAGAAAATAGATCATTTAGTGGCCTTTCCTTCATACTCTTATTTCATTTCTTGTGAGAATTCCAAAATGTATCCTCTTCTCGTAAATACTGATTCAAGCATTCTTTTTTTTTTTTTTTTTTTTTTGAGACGGAGTCTTGCTCTGTCACCCAGGCTGGAGTGCAGTGGCGCAATGTGGGCTCACTGCAAGCTCCGCCTCCTGGGTTCACGCCATTCTCCTGCCTCAGCCTCTCCGAGTAGCTGGGACTACAGGCGCCCGCCACCACGCCCGGCTAATTTTTTGTATTTTTAGTAGAGACAGGGTTTCACCATGGTCTCGGTCTCCTGACCTCGTGATCCGCCTGCCTTGGCCTCCCAAAGTGCTGGGATTACAAGCGTGAGCCACCGCGCCCGACCCCAAGCATTCTTATACCTAGTAGTTGACCAGAACTGAAAGCTACAACTCCCAAGAAGCTCAGCAGCATCCTGATACAATGATGGCTGGCAGTAAAGAAAGCAGTTTAAATATTTTGTAGTGATATCATTCTCTCTTTAGATATGTGGCACAAGAGTACATTTTTTTTGATACACAGTAAGCATAAAACCTGATAAGCAAGCTGAAATCAAACCAATGAAGGAAAGTTCTCATTTTCAATTATGCTCTTGACAAGGTGTATTTTATTTTGCTTTTTAATAATTTATTTTTTAAGGATGTGAGTTTTAAATGTACACTCTTTTAAAATATGAATGTAACTACATATTTTACCTATAATAATAAATGTCACCCGTGAGCATTTCAATTTTTTAAAGGCACTTAGAATTTCACAAAGAGTTGGAATTTTGAATACCAAAATAAGAATTCATGTTTTCCAGCTGAGATAAAGCTTTCTGATGGGTGGAATATATTACAGGTCCAAAAAATGCAGTGGTGAGAATAAATAAAATAAATTGCTTCCCAACTGCTGTCTTAGTTTTCTTTCCCCCAGCATTAGATGGTATGCATCGTTTAATAAGAGCAAGTCCGTTAAGTGTTTTTGCTCTTTGTAATATCAGGCTGCTGGTGATGGACAGAACTGTATTATAAATAGGGAGTGGATGTGGAAGTTGTTGTTATAAAATCACTTTTTCTCCACTCATTGGAAAATAAGTTCACTTATAGTTATGCTACCATGGGGTACTTAAACTTTTAACTCATGGAAACATTCTATTAGACCTGAAAATATTATGCATTTTATTTGTTTATTAACATAGTGTTTAAAACTACATGTTTGTTACTAAAGATTACATGCCAAACAGAAGATATACAGAAACAGCCTCCTTCTGTATATGAAGGACAAGAAATGACAAATCCATCTGCAATTTAAATTTTCTTCTATAGGTATTATCTTAGGTCCTCTTTGTGTGTTTTCTCTTATTTTTCTTTGTGTTCGCTCTATCTTTCTTTGTTTTAGCTGGCTTGTGCATTATGAAGACTGCCTTGCTTATAGCTCCTCAGCGGAGGCAGCCTTAATAACATCAGTGTCATTTTGTTTCTTCTCCTGATGTGCCTTTGTTTGATAGGCAGTTTCATTTGGTGTCATTGTTTAGCTTAAGCAGTTGGCACCTGGGAAAGTCTATGGAAACCTTCAATTCATCAAATCAGGACTGACTGGCAAAAATATCGCTTGCTGATACAGACAGTCCCATATTTGGTTACTCAAAAATTGAACATGTATTTCAGTCTTGATTGGAAAGGAAGTCTTTGGAAGACATGCAGCTGCCAAGGTAGGGGGAGGTGCAGAGAATGGCTGGAGAGGTTTAGGTGGGGAAATCTTCAAACAGAGATGACTTAAGGTATCCAATATTTGCCATCTTTAAAAAGGGGGTATTGGGAAGTGACAAAGAGCCTGATACTTTACGGAAAAAGTGGACACTGATTATACAAGAACCCTGATTATATAAGTACTAAAAATTGACTCAATCAGTTGAGTATTTTCAATTCATGACATCAAACAACCGATCTGGCCATCTCCACCCCACCTCAAACCCTAAGGTGACGAAAAGGAATGGTTGTACATACAAACTTTTATCCCACTCTTCAGTGTCTCAGGTTTTATGCCGATGGCCACAGGTCAGGACATGGATGTAATTGCATCTAGTGACATCAATGTGCTTTTTGATTTATTTGGTTTTTGTTTATTTGTTTACTTTGTCGATTCAGACAAAAGATTCAGCAACTGAGCAGGAAAAAATACCACTCAAACCAATCATTTGAGACTGTTGACTTCTTTCCATTTCCTGGCAAGTTCCACAAAACCAACTGCTCCAGCAACACTACATAGACATAGCCTGATTGTATCACAGATACCAAGCACAAAGACAGGAATTGGAACTGGAATTTCATATTTGTTAGCAACAAATATTGACAACATGACTCGGTTGGCAGAGACTCTAAGGTTGATTTAGGTTCAATTTTTCATTCATTCAGCCACAATATCTCATCAGCATATACTATGTGGCTGGCAGTCACTCTGCTAAAGAGGAATAAGAAAGATCAATTCCTGGAATATAGAGGCATGAAAGAGGAAAATTTCAATACAGTGTAATAAAAAAAAAAGTGTGACTCTGCTTTCCACCATGTGAAAAACTGCTTCCCTTCTTTAACCCCTGTTTTCTCTGGCAGGAGGGTTAGTGCTTGCTTTCTACACCTTCTCCCATCAGGTGATGCTTTGAAATTCCAAAATGTTCCAACAGTAACACTTCTATGCTATGTATCTGCACTTCACATCAACTTGAAACTGCCACCGAGTCTGGGAGCATACATGAAGGATTTCTCTGTGGCTAGTTCCACAAAGGAAATCAATTGTGCTCCAGTTCTGCACCTGTGGGATGGCTTTGCTTGTAGAATATCCTCCTGCCTGTGAAGTGCAAAAGGACCTCTAATGGGCAGGCTTTCTAGCCACAGCTGGGGAGATAGGTTTGCTCTTTCTCTTCTCCTGCATCTGCACAATGCATGCAGATACCCCAGCCACGTCTCCCCATTAAGCACAGCTTGAGACATTATAACAATCATTGCTACTTCAGAAGTCACCAAGTGGGTTTGCCCTAGTTTGTGTTGAAGTGTCAGCTCCAGGAGCAGTTTGACAAAGCAAAGACCTCCTCAATTCAGTCAATCAAAACAGAAAATATTGTCTTTGGCCAATTGTAGAAGTAAATTGTCAACAGGATCATCTTCAATAAGATAAATTGCTCGCTATATCTCTGTACTCTGTCACACACATACACACACTTACACACACATAAACACACTCAGATTTTTCCTTGAAGACTGTGAAACCTTCCTGATTTGGCCCTCACTAATCTCTTCCTCTGACCCATTTATTGTCCAACTCACTACTAGACAGTTTGACTCTAGTTATAATGTTGCTAATACAAGTCCCATTTTCCTGTTGCATCCTACATCTAATCTGTAAGTAAATCCCTTTGGCTCTACCTTCAAAATATATTCAGAGTTTCACAACTTCACACTATCTCTGCAGCTACAATCCTGGTCAAAGCCACTATCACCTCCTCTGAATTACTGAAATAACTTCCTAACTGGCATTACTGTTTCTATTCTTGACCCTTTATAATACATTTTATAAATAGCCTCCAGAATTATTCTTTTATTTATTTATTTTTTTTTTGGAGACAGAGTCTGGCTCTGTTCCCCAGGCTGGAGTGCAGTGGCACCATCTCGGCTCACTGCAAGCTCCGCCTCCCAGGTTCATGCCATTCTCCTGCCTCAGCCTCCCGAATAGCTGGGACTACAGGTGCCCACCACCATGCCCTGCTAAATTTTTTGTATTTTTAGTAGAGACAGGGTTTCACTATGTTGGCCAGGATGGTCTCGAACTCCTGACCTCGTGATCCGCCCACCTCGGCCTCCCAAAGTGCTAGGATTACAGGCTTGAGCTACCGTGCCCGGCCAGGAATTATTCTTTTAAAACATAAGGTAGATTATGTTATTCTTTGGCTCAAAATGTGCTATTGCCTTCTCATTGTTCTTAGACATAAATTATTGACTATAGCCTCTAGGGCCCAGTGTAATTTGTCCATGCCTAGGTCTCTCATCCCATTTTGTATGATTTCCCCTCTGTCACTAAACTCTATCCAGCCTTGTTGGTCATCTTTTGGTTTCTCAGGGCCTTTGTACTGGTTATTCTTTATGTCGTTCTGAAACTCACTGCCCTCAGATTTTCTCAAGGCTTATTTTCTCGCTTTACTTTCATATCAGCTCAAATGAACCATATCCTTCTCATTATACAGGTTGCAGCTCAAGAAACACCTCCTCCCAGCACTTAGGGAGGCTGAGGCGGGTGGATCACGAGGTCAGGAGATCAAGACCATCCTGGCTAACAGAGTGAAACCCCGTCTCTACTAAAAATACAAAAAATTAGCCGGGCGTGGTAGCGGGCGCCTGTAGTCCCAGCTACTCGGGAGGCTAAGGCAGGAGAATGGCGTGAACCCAGGAGGTGGAGCTTGCAGTGAGCCCAGATTGCACTACTGCAGCACTCCAGCCTGGGCGACAGAGCGAGACTCTGTCTCAAAAAAAGAAAAAAAAAAGAAACACCTCCTCAGAAAAGTTTACCCTGACTGCCCTATGTACGGTAAATTTCCTCTCCAATTTACAAATCATAAAAGTCAATTACTTGTTATCCCATTACTATTTTATTATCATTACATTACTTATAACTATTTGAAATTTTCTTGTTTATTTACTCCTTATTTATTGTCTCCCCAACCATTTTCTACAATGTGCATTCCATGAATATAAAGATTATGTCTACCTTGTTCATTACTGTATCCCTACCACCTAGAACAGTTCATGACACATAGTATGTATGCAGTCAGTATTGTTGAATGAATAAATAGATGCTATGTAGAAAGCACAATTATGCATAGAACTGATGTTTAAAAAAGAAAATTAGATTAATAAATAATCTGAACAATGCATATGGAAATGTTGTTTCGAAGTGAGAATTTCCTTCTGTTTTGGTAAAGTATAGCAGAAAAAGGCAGAAGATAAACTGCAGTGGTTCACCACTGATGTAGTTTGGATTTTTGTTCCCTTCAAATCTCACGTTAAAATGTAATCCCCAGTGTTGGAGGTGGGGCCTGGTGGCAGTTATTGGATCATGGGGTCAAACCCCTCATTAATGTCTTAGTTCCATCCACTTGGTGATGAATGAGTTCTTGCTCAGTTCATTCACATGAGCTCTGCTTGCTTATTTATTTATTTATTGTTCCTTTTTATTTATTTATTTATTTTTGAGATGAAGTTTTGCTCTTGCCCAGATTGGAACGCGAAGATGCAATCTCAGCTCACTGCAACCTCCGTCTCCCAGGTTCAAGTGATTCTCCTGCCTCAGCCTCCCGAGTAGCTGGGATTACAAGTGTCTGCCACCATGCCTGGCTAATTTTTGTATTTTTAGTAGAGACAGGGTTTCATCATGTTGACCAGGCTGGTCTTGAACTCCTGACCTCAGCTGATCCACCTGTCTCTGCCTCCCAAAGTGCTGGAATTACAGGCATGAGCCACTGTGCCCGGCCTTTATTTTTATTTTTTAATTTTTAATTTCCATAGGTTTTTGGAGAACAGGTGGAGTTGGGTTACATGAATAAGTTCCTTAGTGGTGATTTCTGAGATTTGGGTGTACCCATCACCCAAGCAGTATACACTGTACCCAATTTGCAGTCTTTTACCCCTCACCCCCCCTCCCACCCTTTCCTGCTGAATTCCCAAAGTCCATTGTATCATTCTTATGCCTTTGCATCCTTATAAGTTAGCTCGCACTTAGGAGTGAGAACATACAGTGTTTGGTTTTCCATTCCTGAGTCACTTCACTTAGAATAATGGTCCCCAGTTCCATCCAGGTAGCTGCAAATGCCATTATTTAATTCCTTTTCATAGCTGAGTAGTAGTCCGTGTTATGTATATACCACAATTTCTTTATCCACTAATTGATTGATGGGCATTTGGGCTGGTTCCATATTTTTGCAATAGTGAATTGTGCTGCTATAAAAATGTGTGTGTAGGCTGAGTGCAGTGGCTCATGCCTGTAATCCAAGCACTTTGGGAGGCTGAGGTGGGTGGATCACCTGAGGTCAGGTGTTCAAGACCAGCCTGGCATCTGTCTTGGAGGTGGGTGGTCACCTTAGGTCAGAAGTTCAAGACCAGCCTGGCCAACATGGTGAAACCCCATCTCTACTAAATATACAAAAATTAGCTGAGTGCAGTGGTGTGTGCTTATAATCCCAGCTACTCAGGAAGCTGAGGCAGGAGAATCGCTTGAACCTGGGAGATGGAGGTTGCAGTGAGCCAAGATCATGCCACTGCATTCCAGCCTGGGTAACAGAAAGAGACTCCATTTCAAGAAAAAAAAAACTGCATGTGTAAGTATTATTTTTGCATAATGACTTCTTTTCTTCTGGATAGATATCTGGTAGTGGGATTGCTGGATTGAATGGTACTTCTACTTTTAGTTCTTTAAGGAATCTCCACACTGTTTTTCATAGTGTTTGTACTAGTTTACATTCCCACCAGCAGTGTATAAGTGTTCCCTTTTCACCACATCCCCAATGATGTGGTTTGGCTGTGTCCCCACTCAAATGTCATCTTGAATTTAACTCCCACAATTCCCATGTTATGAGGGTGAGTCTTTCCTTCACTGTTCTCGTGATAGTGAATGAGTCTCAAGAGATCTGATGGTTTTAGAAATGGGAGTTTCTGTGCAAGCTCTCTCTTTACCTGCCACCATCCATGTAAGACGTGACTTGCTCCTTTTTCCACCATGATTGTGAGGCTTCCCCAGCCATATGGAACTGTAAGTCCATTAAACCTCTTTATCATCCCAGTCTCATGTATGTCTTTATCAGCAGCATGAAAATGGACTAATACAGTAAATTGGTACCAGGAGTGGGGTGCTGCTGAAAAGATATCCGAAAATGTGGAAGTGACTTTGAAACTGGGTAGCAGGCAGAGGTTCAAACAGTTTGGAGGGCTCAGAAGACAGGAAAATGTGGGAAAGTTTAGAACTCCCTAGACACTTGTTGATTGGCCTTGACAAAAATGCTGATAGCGATATGAACAATAAGCTCCAGGCTGAGGTGGTCTCAGATGGAGATGAAGAACTTGTTGGGAACTGGAGCAAAGGTAACCCTTGTTATGTTTTAGCAAAGAGACTGGTGGTATTTTGCCCCTGCCCTAGAGATTTGTGGAACTTTGAACTTGAGAGTGATGATTTAGGGTATTTGGCAGAAGAAATTTCTAAGCAGTAAAGCATTCAAGAGGTAACTAGGGTCTGTTAAAGGCATTCAGTTTTATAAGGCAAGGAGAGCACAAAAGTTTGGAAAATTTGCAGCCTGAGAATGTGATAGAAAAGAAAATCCCATTTTCTGAGGAGAAATTCAACCCAGCTGCAGAAATTTGAGTAAGTAACAAGGAGCCAAATGTTAATCTCTAAGACAATGGGGAAAATGTCTCCACAGCATGTCAGAGGTCTTCACAGCAGCCCCTCCTATTGCAGGCCCTGAGGCCTAGGAGGAAAAAATGGTTTTGTGGGCCAGGCCCACGTTGCCCATACTGTGTGCAGTCTAGGGACTTGGTGCCCTGTGTCCCAGCCACTCCAGCCATGACTAAAAGGGGCCAATGCACAGCTCAGGCCATGGCTTCAGAGGGTGCAAGCCCCAACCCTTGGCAGTTTCCATGTGGTGTTGAGCCTGCAGGTGCACAGAATGATATGGTTTGGCTGTGTCCCCACCACCCAAATCTCATCTTGAATTGTAACTCCCTCAATTCCCACATTTCATGGGAGGAAGCCAGTGGGAGGTGATTGAATTATGGAGTTGGGTCTTTCACGCACTGTTCTTATGATAGTGAATGAGTCTCACAAAATCCTGCACAAACTCTCTCTTTACCTGCCACCATCCAAGTAAGACGTGACTTGCTTCTCCTTGCCTTCCACCATGATTGTGAGGTCTCCCCAGCCATGTGGAATTGTAAGTCCATTAAACCTCTTTTTGTTCCCAGTCTTGGGCATGTCTTTATCAGCAGCATGAAAACAGACTAATATACCTGCCATATGATTGTATACCTAGAAAACCCTAAAGACTCCTCCAAAATGCTCCTAGAACTGATAAATGAATTCTGCAAAGTTTCAGAATATAAAATTAATGTAGACAAATTAGTAGCTCTGCTATACACCAACAGTGACCAAGCAGAGAATCAAATCAAGAACTCAACCCCTTTCACAATAGCTGCAAAAAAAATATACCTAACCAAGGATGTGAAAGACCTCTACAAGTAAAACTACAAAACACTGCTGAAAGAAATCATAGATGACACAAGCAAATGGAAACATCCCATGCTCAGGGATGGGTAGAATCAATATTGTGAAAATGACCATACTGCCAAAAGCAATTTTCAAATTCAATGCAATTTCCATCAAAATACCACCATCATTCTTCACAGAACTAGAAAAAAACATCCAAAAATTCATAAGAAACCAAAAAGAGCCTGCATAGCCAAAGCAAAAAGAAAAAATTGAGAGGCATCACATTACCTGACTTCAAACTATACTATAAGGCCATAGTCATCAAAACAACATGGTACTGGTATAAAAATAGGCACATAGACCAATGGAACAGAATAAAGAACCCAGAAATAAAGCCAAATACTTACAGATAACTGATCTTTGACAAAGCAGACAAAAACATAAAGTGAGGAAAGGACAGCCTATTCAACATATGATGCTGGGGTAATTGGCAAACCACATGTAGAATAATGAAACTGGATCCTCATCTCTCACCTTATACAAAAATCAACTCAAGATGGATCAAAGACTTAAACCTTACACCTGAAATGATATTCTACAAGATAACATAGGAAGAACCCTTCTAGACATTGGCTTAGGCAAAGACTTTATGACCAAGAACCCAAAAGCAAATGCAACAAAAACAAAGGTAAATAGATGGGACTTAATTAAACTAAAAAGCTTCTTCACAGCAAAAGAAACAATCTTAAACTAAAAAGCTTCTTCACAGCAAAAGAAACAATCAGCAGTGCTAACAAACAACCCACAGATAGGGAGAAAATCTTTGCAATCTATATATCTGACAAAGGACTAATATCTAGAATCTACAAGGAACTCAATCAAGTGAGCAAGAAAAAACCAACCCCATCAAAAAGTGAGCTAAGTACACGAATAGACAATTCTCAAAAGAAGATATACAAATGGCCGGCCAACAAACATGAAAAAATGCTCAATATCACTAACGACCAGGGAAATGCAAATCAAAACCACAATGTGATACCACCTTACTCCTGCAAGAATGGCCATAATCAAAAAATAAAAGGTCCGGTTATTTAAAAGAGTGTGGCATCTCCTCCCCTACTCTCTCTCTTCCTCTTGCTCTCACCATGTGACATGTTGGCTCCCTGTTGCCTTCTTCCATGATTGTTAGATTCCTGAGACCTCATCAGAAGCAGATGCTAGCACCATGCTTCCTATAAAGCCTGCAGAACTATGAACGAATTAAACTTGTTTTCTTTATAAATTAAACAGGCTGTTATTTCTTTGTAGCAATGCAAGAACAGACTGACACAGAAAACAAGGAAGTGGACATTGCTATAAAGATACCTGAATATGTGGAAGCTGCTTTAGAGCTTGGTAATGGGCAGAGTTTGGAAGAGTTTGGAGGGCTCAGAAGAAGACAGGATGATGGGGGAAAGTTTAAAACTTCTTAGAGACTGGTTAAATTGTTGTGAGCAATATGCTGATAGAAATATGGGCTGGGCACAGTGGCTCATGCCTATAATCCCAGCACTTTGGGAGGCCAACGCGGGCAGATCACCTGAGGTCAGGAGTTCAAGACCAGCCTGGCTAACATGGTGAAACACCATTTCTACTAAAAATACAAATAATTAGGCAGGCATGGTAGCATGCACCTGTATTCCCAGCTACCCAGGAGGCTGAGGCAGGAGAATCGCTTGAACCCAGGAGGCGGAGGTTGCAGTGAGCCAAGATCGTGCCATTGCACTCCAGCCTGGGCAACAGAGTGAGACTTGGTAAGAAAGAAAAAAACGAAAGGAAAGGAAAGGAAGGGCGGAAGGAAAGAAGGAAGGAAGGAAGGAAGGAAAGAAGGAAGGAAGGAAGAAAGCCAGGCTGACCAGGTCTCAAATGGAAGTGAGGAAGCTATTGAGAAATGGAGTAAACGTTATCCATGTTATGCTGTAGCAAAGAACTTTGCTGTATTGTGTCCATGCCCTAGGGAATCAGTGGAAGTTTGAACTTAAGAGGGATGACCTAGGGTATCTGGCAGAAGAAATTTCCAAGCAGCAAAGCACTGAAGAAGTGACATGGCTGCTTCTAACAACCTACAATCAGAGACAGAAGCAAATAAATGACTTAAAATTGAAACTTATATTTAAAAGGGAGGCAGAGCATAAAAGTTTAGAAAATTTGCAGCCTAGCCATGTGGAAGAGAAAGAAAAAAGCCTTTTCCGGAAAAAAATTCAAAGAGGCTATGGAGCAACCACTTGCTACAATGATGGGAGGGGCTCCTGCAAGGGTCTCTGAAATGCCTTCAAGGCCTTTTCCCTGTTTTCTTGGCTATAAGCACTGGGCTCCCTTTTAGTTATGCTGGATCCCTGTTCCCTTCTGCATCGATTGTAAGTTTCCTGAGGCCTCATCAGGAGCTGAGCAGATACTGGTACCATGCTTCCTGTACAGACTGCAAAACTGTAAGCCAAGTAAACCTCTTTTCTTTATAAATTACCGAGCCTCAGGTGTTTATAGCAATGCAAGAACAAACTGACACAACCACTGATAATAATGTTAATAATTTCACTGTGACAGCATGCCAAAAGCTATTGGTATTCCACCTACCATCAATTAAATGGTCCCTAAAAAGTGGTAAGTTCCCTAAGGAGAACCCTGAAACTTTTCCCCAGTGCCCACATTTCTACCTCTTCTGAGACTGAGCTCACTTCTCTATAAGTGCCAAGTTCTAAAGACAGACATGGCATGACATAACAGGGAATAATTTGTTGTGGGAAAACCCCCTCCAGTTAAGCACCATATTTACTACTCCTTTGTCTTAATTCCACATTACCATCACAATAAAGCCAAAAAGGAGGGAGATTATAGTGGGTGCTGTCACCCAAATTCTCCATTCAGTACTGAAGGAATCATTTTCACTACTGCTGAGAGTGTTGGCTGTTAATGACTCACTGCTGAGTCCCTCTCTGGGATCTGACCTCATCTGAAGAGAACAAGCTCACCCAGAGTTGTATCCTCTCTCTGAAGAGGAGTCCACATCTAGTGACTGTGATGTAGGACTACAGCTCCTGGCTTCCTTGCATCAGTTTAGGACAAATTTGAAGGGTTATCCCAACTCCAAAACCCCCTAAGGAACTGGCTGAAGCCTCTGCTGCAACTGCATGGTAGTTCAAAACTTCTCTGTATCTAAATATTCTTTCCTGATTATCTTAGAAATCTTATTTCTGAGAGGACTTCCCGAAGAAACCTCCTCATACAGATATTCACTTTAGAGGGTATTGACTGAGGAATATGACTTAAGACTGGGTTCTAGGAGTAGACCTAGAAAGAAAACTCTAAAGCGGCATTTTGGAGGTGGATTATCCATCACCCAGCTTGGAGTGGGAACCATTTCACTGGGGGCAGGTGGAGTACTAACTGCTTTTGGCATTCTGTAGGCAGTGAAATTGTTTATGCATCTTTTGGCAGTGAACTGGGATGGAATACCAGAGAAAGAGAACACGTTGACAAGTACAACATCTTGTGTTTCAGCATTTGGGTGAGGTAGTAATTATAAGGACTAGGGATTGAATGGCTTTTGCTAGATGCTATTCATGCTTTGGACAAAAACAATGAAAGGATCAGGAGGTCTAGTAATTGATTTAATATGGAGTGTGAATGACAAATATCTTTGCCAACACATAAAGAGGCACTCATTTCTTTCAGCTGGAAGGCAGAAAAAGCTGGTGATCAGACCCAGGACTTAATTATAAAGCATCTCAGAGTCCAGAGAAGGTTGAATTTTCAACCATGGTTAGTCAGCTCTGCCAAGGTCAGGGTACTGATTGGGAAGGAATGGGACCTGAGGCATGGGATAGGTACATCTGGGTCAATGGACTCTAAAATCTTGATTTCCAAGATTCTCCGGATCTCTCTAGGGCTGCAAAAGTTAAAATCCTCCTCCTTGCTAAAATCTAGTGCTCTACTCTGTTTGGAAGATGTTAGATATTTCTGCTTTTGGAAAAAAAAAAAAAAAAAAAAGTATCCTGGCTGGGCACGGTGGCTCACTCCTGTAAGCACTTTGGGAGGCTGAGGTGAGAGGATCACTTTAGCCCTGGAGTTTGAGGCTGCAGTGAGCTACAGTGTGCAACTGTACTCCAGCCTGGGCAACAGAGCAAGACTCTTTCTCAAAAGAAAAAAATACACTCCCCCCACCACAGAAAACATGTATCCTCTCTCAGAATCCTCACTTCACTTCCTTGCCATGAGACCCCAAACTAAAATCAAGTAACAACATTATCCAGTTAGGGAAGTGCTGGGCCTCTTAAGAGAGGAAAGGGAATATGTACCAAAGTAGCTGCAGGATCTAGTCAACATGATTAATTGGAGACAGAACAGTATATATAAAACTGGATCCTGTGTGTGCTGGATCAAAAAAACAAAATGTAAAGTTGGATAAATGTGAGTTTTCTTAATATGGATTACTTTCCCATGATAGAGGATTTACTTGGTCAAGGACCCTGGAAGATAGGGCTAATATGCTTCTAAGGTTGCTCTTGGAATCTTGGGAAAATGATTATCCACAAAAAGTGAAGTAAAAACTGCTGGAAATTGCATGAAAGATGATGGAGGAATAAATCAGAACTCTCCAGAACTGGTCATGCCAGGGAAAGGGAACACACTGCAAGACTGGAAAATCTGCCAGCCAAATATTTTCTGAAGAAAGGCTCAGAAGACATTCTATTTAACCAAAGCAATAAAGAATGATGTGCTAGCAAGAGAGACACATCCATTACTGAGAAACTTGCTGTCCTATACAGATCAGGGATAACACTGGGAAATGCTGTAATAAAACTGGGCTACTTGATGGTGAAGGTGATGACAGGATCTGGAAGTAATAGAGGCCAGATGTCATTGATTTACTATCAGGAGCAAAGTGGGCACAATTATTGTAGTGAACAGCAAGGTCAGAGTGGCAGCCAAGGGGTCCTGACCTGCAGAGAACTATGCAGATAGTTAATAGAACATAGTATTCTAGGAGCAAGATAGATGGGAACCCAACAAGAATTTTGCCTAATTGACACAACCAAAAAAAAAAAAAAAAAAATCAAAGATGGATGACCAGAAAGGGCAGCTTTCCCAATAAAATATATGATCTCTCGCCCAATTTCTATTCCTAAGCCTGTTCTCATATCCAACACCAAAGCAAGCTGAAAAGCCTATAATATCTTCTCCAGTCTCTCCCTGAAGTGACTTAAAATTAGCTGCTTAAGTAACTATACACTGGGATAAAGGAAATACCTAAGTATTTTGAGGTTTGTTAGGATCAGTTGACATTGCTAACAGGACACCACAAGTGTCATTGTGGCTTCTCTGTTGGAGTGGGAGTATATATAAGCCAGGTAATAAGTGGAGTCCTGGTTCAGGTTTAGCTCACAGTAGGTCCACTATATCTATAGATTCACCTTGGGGTCACTACCCCAGTCAACATATGTATAATTAGAATGGTTATACATGATACTTGGAAGAATCCCGACATCAGGTCTTTGTTCTGTGGGGTAAAAGCTATCATAGTGGGAAGGCTAAGTGCAAGCCTCTGGATAACTCCCTCCCTCTCTTATCCCCAGTCAAAACAGTAAATCAAAAATAAAATTACATCCTGGAAGAATGACAGAGATTATTGCCTCCCTTAAAACTCTGAAGGATGTAGAAATGTGAGTCCTTACCATATTCTCATTGATTTACCATTCTGGTTCATATAAAACCAACTACACACTGGAGGACTAAAGTGGATTATGGTAAACTCAATTAGGTAGTATCCCCAATCACAACTGCTGATCTAGATAATGGTATTTTTGCTGGAGCATATTAACATAACTTCAGGTACATGGTATATGGGAAAGTTTGGAATTCCCTAGATACTTGTTGAATGGCTTTGACCAAAATGCTGATAATGATATGGACAATGAAATGCAGGCTGAGGTGATCTCAGATGGAGATGAGAAACTTGTTGGGAACTAGAGCAAAGGTCACTCTCTTGTTATGTGAGTGGTGGCATTGTATGTTTCAGCATTTGGGTGAGGTAGTAATTATAAGGACTAGGGATTGAATGGCTTTTGCTAGATGCTATTCATGCTTTGGACAAAAACAATGAAAGGATAAGGAGGTCTAGTAATTGATTTAAGATGGAGTGTGAATGACAAATATCTTTGCCAAACAGACTGGTGGCATTTTGCCCCTGTCCTAGAGATTTGTGGAACTTTGAAATTGAGAGAGATGATTTAGGGTATCTGGCAGTAGATACTTCTAAGCAGCAAAGCATTCAAAAGGTGACTTGGGTGCTGTTAAAGGCATTCAATTTTATAAGGGAAGCAGAGCATAAAAGTTTGGAAAATTTGCAGCTTGAGAATGTGATAGAAAAGAAAATTCCATTTTCTGAGGAGAAATTCAAGCCAGCTGCAGAAATTTGCATAAGCAACGAGGAACTGAATGTTAATCCCCAAGACAATGGAGAAACTGTCTCCAGGGCATATCAGAGGTCTTCATGGCAGCCTCTCCCATCATAGGCCTGGAGGTCTAGGAGAAAAAAATGGTTTAATGGGCAAGGCTCAGCGTCCGCATGCTGTGTTCAGTCTAGGGACTTGGTGCCCTGCCTCTCAGCCACTCCAGCCATGACCGAAAGGGGCCAACATGGAGCGTGGGCCGTGGCTTCAGAGGGTGCAAGCTCCGAACCTTGGCAGCTTCCATGTGGTGTTGAGCATGTGAATGCACAGAAGTCAAGAACTGGCATTTGGGAATCTCCACCTAGATTTCAGAGGATGTATGGAAACACCTGGATGCCCAGGTAGAAGTTTGCTGCACGGGTTGGGCCCTCATGGAGAACCTCTACTAGGGCAGTATGGAAGGGAAATGTGGGGTTGGTGCCCCTGCACAGAGTCCCTACTGGACACTGCCTAGTGTAGCTATGAGAAGAGGGCAACTGTCCTCCAGACCCCAGAATGGTAGATCCACTGACAGCTTGCACTGTGAGCCTGGAAAAGCCACAAACACTCAACTCTAGCCCATGAAAGCAGCTGGGGGGGAGACTGTACCCTGCTGAGCCACAGGGGCAGAGCTGCCCAAGACCATGTGAACCCACCTTTTGCATAAGCGTGACCTGGATATGAGACAAGGAGTCAAAGGAGATCATTTTGAAGCTTTAAGATTTGACTGCCATGCTGGATTTCAGACTTGCATGGGGCCTGTAGCTCCTTTGTTTTGGCCAATTTCTCCCTTTTGGAATGGCTGTATTTATCCAATACGTGTACCCCCACTGTATCTAGGAAGTAACTAATAAACTAATAATAAAATTTGACTTGCAATCTCAGGTGCTGTGGTTGAATTGAGCTGCTCCATGAAAATGATTTCTTTCATATTTTTGAAATTAGTATTCTCAGACATTTGTTTTTCAGATAGTATTTTTTAATTTAATGCAATTTGCAAAAGAACAACTGGCTTCTGGTTTCAAATAAAATATTTCCATATGTCTTTTATTCTAACAAAAACAAGAGAAAATTTTTATTATAAGCCTGCCTGTAACTTGCTGGATAATTTTACCAAATTATATTTATCTTCTGTGCTTGATGTTACCTCTCTTTATAATGAAAATAGCAGAGAGGCAGAGGACTTTAGGAATACTTACAGAGAAACTTTAATTTCCAAAAGTATCTGAGGATAAATACAAAGACTATTATAAACCCAAGATTCTAGAACAGAAAATAAAAAGACAGATAGTCATCTATATATAGATGACAGCCTGTTGAAGCAAATATCAACCCTTTACATGAATATAGTGCTTTATAGATTATAAAGAGTGTTTATATACCAGTGATTGGCTAGGTGGATGCTATAATCATTCCTCTTTTATAAACAGGAAGGCTGAAGCTGAGAGAGGTTAAGATTCTTAATAAATATCTCCTGGGTAATAACAACATAACTGGGAACCTAGGTTTTCTGATTAGAAAGTTCAGGAATGTTTTCACTACACTAAAGTTGTATTTTGAAATACAAGCAGGAAAGATAAGTTTCAGTTAAGTTTCTTTAACATAAGTAAGTTAAAGAACATTTCAGAAAACATTAGGGAAGAAGAAAAATATCTAAACAGATATTTTCAGAAATGAATGTAGTTTTGAAATGTTTTTCTCCTTTAAAAATTTTAGCTGACATTTATAAAATGATTTGATCATCCCAAATTCTTTTTTCAGAAAATCCAAGGCAACACAGAAGTAATATTTATTGGGATCCTACTTTGACACAGAAGTAATATTTATTGGGAGCCTACTTTGTGTCAAGCACTGTGCAAGGTGCCTTACAGAATAAGTTCATGCAATTGTCATAGTTACCCTATTATTTTACAGGTAGGAAAATTGAGGTTCAGAGAGAAAAAATTACTTGCCTAAAGTTCCAAAGCTTATGAGGAGCAGCACTGAGATTTCAGCCCAGGTTGTCTGACTCCAAAGCCCCTGTTACAATTATGAATCAATCATTTAATCCAGAAGTATTTAAGTGGCACTAATTATGAGCTCAGCATTTTGAGGATCAACATAAGAAATATAAGATAGAATCCCAGCCCTCAGAAAATTGACAACTTATCTGGAGAGAAAAAAAAAGGGATTAGAACAAATTGTTGAATTATGTAGTATAGACTTGTACTCAAAAATATGGTCCCTGCCACCAAGTAGGGTGGCTCATGCCTGTAATTTCAGCACTTTAGGAGGCTAAGGTAGGTGGATCTCTTGAGCCCAAGAGTTCGAGACCAACTTGGGCAACATAACCAGACTCTTTCTCTACAAAAAATACGTTAAAAAATAGCTGGGCATGGTGGCATGCACCTGTAGTCCCAGCTACCCAGGAGGCTAAGGTGGGAAGATCACCTGAGCCTGGGAGGTTGAGGCTGCATTGAGCTGTGATCATACCACTGCACTTCAGCCTCGGTGACAGAAAGAGACCCTGTCTCAAAAACAAAAACCAACGAACCAACCAAACAAACAAAAATATGGTCCACGGATCACCTGCAGCAATTTTATCAGCTGGAAGCCCAATAGAAATACAGAATCTTAGGCCCTCTGCTCAGGTCTACCCAATTAGAGTCTGCATTTTAATAAGAACCTTGAGTAACTTGTATGCACAGTAAAGTTCGAGAAGTTTGTGTATGGATTATCAATTCCTGCCTAGGGAATAGGCAAGAAAGATGTCAAGAAAGAGATGCTGCAACTGGGCTTTGAAGGCAGGGGTGATGTGACTCTCCCTATCTCCTTCAAGTTATCTTATCTCCAGTGGGTCTGGCAAGGCTACTCTGAGAGTAGTGATAGGGGAGAAAAGGGAAGGTAGGGAAGGATTCCAGGGAAGTAGTACAAGCAACTGAAAAGTGAAGGAGTTGGTGACGATAATCAGGGAGTTCAGATTCCACCAATAGGAAGAGAGAATGTAAAGGTATTATTTACACCCTCACCCTGCATCACTCCCCATCCTCTCCTCAGGTGGTAGGCTGGAGGCAGTCTGGTTTGTATGTTGCTGTATGTCATTGGATGTGTAAATACACGCATAAACCTCCACCTCAGGACTTCTTTAATGCTATAGGCCTAATTGGTGCATTTTAATAATAAAGTCTTTTTTTCAAATAAACTCATATCCTAAAGCTGTATTTTCTTTGATAAAGCTCAGCCACAACTGGTCCTCGATAAAATTTACATTTGCTCTAGGGACTAAGAACATTAAATATCTTTCTCTTAACTGAGCACCATTCTAATTAGGGAGAAATTGCATTAGGGAGCCATGTGACTATCTGAGAAGAGCACATTCATTCCTGATTTTGATATTTTAAAATATAGCAGATTGCAGAAATGCAGATTACGATGTGGATATAGTGTTAAAATTGCTTTTGCCATTATAAAGATAAAAATAGCTCTTGGCTCAAATTTCCTGCTGCTTCTTTCTAAATGAAGGAGTTAAATACTGAAAGGCAGGTGGATGCTGACGCTTCTTTAGAAAGAGATGAATAGGGTTGATGGCAGGAGCTACAGGGAAGCTATTGAGGCTGCAGATGCATATGCTGCCCTTACTTCCCACAAAGTTCAAAGTGGGGTGAAGCTGCCCGGGTAATTGGCTATGAAATAGCAAACCCTCTGGATGAAAATGGCCCTTGTACTTAATTGCCCACGTTCTGGGCAGCGGGTAGCCACCTGGTTGATTAGTGACCCTACCTATATTTACAACCACCCAAGTTTAAGTGCGAGTATGATTGTTAAGACACTGGCACCAAGTTCAATCAGGGGCCTTGGAATTTCAATCAGTTCTGACCACTTCAGGTCCAAGTCCTTCACCTTCCAGACCCAAGCAGATGGTCCTACAAAGCCCCAAGGTAAAAGCCCATTTTACAATTGAACAGAATGAAGACATGCATATTTGTAAAATAGCAAGTACAATAGCAACAACTGTGATGAGAAAGAGGCATTTTATTTGTATAGCACTTAGCAATTTGCCAAGCACTTTTCTTGAAATTCTTATTCTGGTCTTCACAAAAAGCTTGTAACAGAGGGTTTATTGTGTCCATTTTTTAGATGGATAAATTAAGATCCAGTGAAGGTAAGTGAGTTTTGCAAGGCTGCACAACTAGTAGGCAACGTAACTGGCACTCATATTTGGATCTTTTGACACAAAATCCAATCTCTTTTTTACAGCAGTAATTTACCTTAATTGTATCCACTCTCACAGTTCTGCAGGATCTAATTTACGTCTGCTTTAGCCACAGAACACCTTTGGGTAGGAGATACCCACGTGTGAAACATACCCAGGTTTACATTGGCTTCTGGTGAATTGGCCAATCACAATGCCCGCCTTGTATTCCCTAATAGTCAAGTTCTATAGTCCATTCTGAAGTAGTAACAGTGGCTAATACTGTGTGCTGAGTGTTGCACTAAGCACTTCACATTTATTAACTCATTTAAAGCTTTACCTTACAACAACCCTACAAGGTAGGTATTGTTTTGTATCCACATTTCACAATTGAGGAATCTGAGGCAGAGAGAGGTTAAGTAATTTGTTTGTAGTGGAACTCCCTAGTGTGGTCTGAATCTATGCTTTCAACACTATACAAAATCATCTGTCTATGGCAGAATTCAGAAATCCATCCATGGGTACAAGACATTCACACTCCCAGATCTCCAAATCAATCCTGCTAATGCCCCAGAGCTGTGCATTCCCTTTATTGAATTGGGAGTGGAAAGTGTGAGGCTAGATGGCTAGGTAATTGCTATGCCGAAGTGAAAGGAAGAGAAGAAACTAAAATTACAAAAAGAAAAACAAAACCCATTTAAAATGGCAGTGGTATGGTACCAGGTACTATATTAGTCAATTCACTAATGTTTTCTTCTTTCATTTAAACCAAACTATTATAAAACCTATTTTTCAGGTGAGGAAATAGGCTCAGTGAGGTTAAGTTGCCTAACACAACCTGTAGTTCCATAATTGCATCCCAAACAGTTCGATATCAGAGCTTGAACACTGAACCACTCTATCAAAGTTACATAATGACAACCATTAAACATTACAACTTAATGGGCACATACCACGTGCCAGGCACTGCCTTGAATGCTTTCTCTACAATGGGTCACTTAATTCTCAGGACAACGCTATGAGCCTGGTCTTATAATTATCCCCATTCCAAAGAAAGAAAACGGACTCATACCCACTAAGTGTTGAAACCAGGATTTGAACCCACTTCTCTTTGTTATCAAAGCTCTTTCCAATATAGGGGAAATGGAGAAAGCCGAGCTTTGTGCATCACATAGGAATGTACTCCCTGTTTAGATTGGTCAGGGATGCTGCTGGCTATTTGCCTAGCTGATTCCGAGGCTTCAAGGGAAGACTTGAAAAGCAGAGGCTTGGATTTTTTTCCATAATGTGTGGCTTAGAAAAAAAGCAGGGGGTACTAATTCAACATAACCCTCCTATTGACACATGACAGCTCACCTTGTACCCACCTTTGGGTCCCCATGGCATCTGAGAAATCTTTTTCATCCATGGGTATAATAAAATCTATAAATATAGATATATAAGCGAAAGTGGGCATACATTACTCTTATCTGGTCCTTAAAGCAGATCTAAGGATTTCTACTTACCAGTTAGTTTTATTTTATTTTGTGTAATTAAAGAAATTAAGCTTATTCTCTACATAGCAGACATTGGGCTGGTTACCTAACCTTTCTGTGCCTCAGCTACCCATCTATAAAATGAGAATAATGACATACTGGCCTTATAGTGTCGTTATAAGTATTGAATGAGTACATATAGAGTGCTGTAAACAGTGCTTCGATGCTCAATATGTGTTACCTATTCTTTTATTGGTAGAGGCCACAGAAAAGAACAATTTGAGAGGTCCTGAAGTACTGGATCAATTATGTTTTCCTTTGATGGAGGACAGGTGAGGGTAGGTTGAAGACAATGAAGAGGGGTAGATGGGTTAAGATGAGGCTTGAGATAAAAAGTTGATCTGTTATGTCTCTTAGATGGGAGAATGGCCTTAAGGTGCCAGTCACTGTCTAGGAAGAATGCTACGTTCTAGAATAGTCGCATCAGGGTTATTGACTGCTGTTGACCAAGGAATTATGAGACCTGAGATCTAGCATAGGTTCTGACACAGACTAACTGCACATTACATCATGAATGAGTGATTGCATTATACCTACAATTTATGTAAACACGTCAGTTAATAAATCCGAGTACATATTTTATTTTTTACTGATGTCAACATCATGAAAAATACTCAATCTCTATCTAACGTACCATCTCTCTAATTGAGAAAATGACAGGCTTATAGAATTTAGGCCAAATCCCAAGATGAATTTTTAAAATTTTTTAATTTTTAATTTTTGTGGGTACATACTAGGTGTGTGTATTTGCAAAGTACAGGAGATATTTTGATACAGGCATGCAAGACATAATAATCACATCATGGAAAATGGGGGTATCTATGCCCTCAAGAATTTATCCTTTGTGTTACAATCAATTCTACTTATTTTGTTATTTTAAAATGCACAATTAAATTATTTTTGACTCTGGTAACACTATTGTGCTATCAAATACTAAGTATTATTCATTTATTTATTTTTTACTCATTAACCATCCCCAATTCCCCCAACCCCAAACTCCAACTACCCTTCCCAGCCTCTGGTAACCATCCTTCTACTCTCTGTCTGCATGTTTTCAATTGTCTTGATTTTTAGATCCCACAAATAAGTGAGAACATTCGATGTCTGTCTTTCTGTGCCTGGCTGTTTCACTTAACATAATGACCTCTAATCCCATCCATGTTGTAAATGACAGAATCTCATTCTTTTTTATGGCTGAATAGTACACCATTGTGTATGTGTACCATATTTTCTTTATTCATCCATTGATGGATGGACACTTAGGTTGTTTCCAAATATTAGCTATTGTAAACAGTGCTGCAACAAATATAGGAGTGCAGATATCAGTTCAATATACTGATATCCTTTGTTTTGGGTATATACCCAGCAATAGGATTGCTAGATTGTATGGTAGCTCTATTATTAGTGTTTTGAGGAACCTCCAAACTCTTCTCCATAGTGGTTGTACTAATTTACATTCCCACTAACAGTGTACAAGGGTTCCCTTTTCTTCACATCATTGCTAGCATTTGTTATTGCCAGTCTTTTGGATATAAGCCATTTTAACTAGGGTGAGATTATATCTCATTGTAGCATTGATTTGCATTTCTCTGATGATTAATTATGTTGAGCACCGTTGTTTAACTTTTATTTCAAGTTCAGGGGTGCATGTGCAGGTTTATTACATAGGTAAGCTTGTGTCATGAGGGTTTGTTGTACAGATTATTTAATCACCCAGGCATTAAGCCTAGTACCCATTAGTTGTTTTTCCTGATCCTCTCCCTCCTCCCAACCTCCATCCTTTGAAAGGCCCCAGTGTGTGTTGTTCCCCTCTATGTGTCCATGTGTTCTGATCATTTAGCTCTCCTTATAAGTGAGAACATGTGGTATTTGGTTTTCTGTTCCTGTGATAGTTTGCTAAGGATAATGGCCTCCAGCTCCATCCATGTTGCTGCAAAGGACATGAGCTCATTCTTTTTTATGGCTGCACAGTATTACATGGTGTATATGTGCCACATTTTCTTTATCCAGTCTATCATTGATGGGCATTTAGGTTGATTTCATGTCTTTGCTATTGTGAATAGTGTGGCTATGAACATATGCATCCATGTCTATTATAGAATGATTCATATTCCTTTGAATGGTATTTCTGTCTTTAGGTCTTTGAGTAATCACGACACTGTCTTCCACAATGGTTGAACTAATTTCACTCTCGCAAACAGCGTATAAGCATTCCTCTTTCTCTACAACCATGTCAGCATCTGTTAATTTTTGACTTTTTCATAATAGCCATTCTGACTGGTGTGAGATGGTATCTCATTGTGGTTTTGATTTGCATTTCTCTAATAATCAGCGATGTTGAGCTTTTTTCATATGATTGTTGGCCACATTTATGTCTTCTTTTGAAAAGTTCCATGTTTTTTGCCCCCTTTTTTATTTTTATTTTTTCTTGTAAATTTGTTTAAGTTCCTTATCGATGCTGGCTATTAGACCTTTGTTGGATACAGAGCTTGCAGAACTTTTCTCATATTCTGTAGATTGTCTGTTTACTCTGTTGATAACTTTTGCTGTGCAGAAACTTGTTAGCTTAGTTAGGTTTCATTTATCAATTTTTGCTTTTGTAGCAATTGCTTTTGGCATCTTCGTCATGAAATCTTTTCCTGTGCCTATGTCCTGAATGGTATTGCCTAGGTTGTCTTCCAGGGTTTTTATAGTTTTGGGTTTTACATTTAAGTTTTTAACCCATCTCGAGTTCATTTTTGTTTATGGTATAAAGAAGGGGTTCAGTTTTAATCTGCAGATGACTAGCCAGTTATCCCAGCACCATTTATTGAATAGGAAATCTTTTCCCCATTGCTTCATTTTGTCAGGTTTGTTGAAGTTCAGATAGTTGTAGGTGTTTAGTCTTATTTCTGGGTTCTCTATTCTGTTTCATTGGTCTATGTGACTGTTTTTGTACCAGTACCATGCTGTTTTGGTTACAGTAGCCCGGTAGTATAGCTTAAAGTTAGGTAGCATGATGCCTCCAGCTTTGTTCTGTTTGCTTATGATTGCCTTGGCTATTCAGGATATTTCTTGGTTCCATATGAAATTTTAAAGGAGTTTCATTATAGTTTTTTGAAGAATGTCATTGATAGTTTGATAGCAATAGCATTGAATCTATAAATTGCTTTGGGCAGTATGGCCATTTTAACGATATTGATACTTCGTATCCATGAGCGTGGAATGTTTTTCCATTTGCTTATGATATCTCTGATTTCTTTGAACAGTGGTTTGTAGTTCTTGTAGAGATCTTTCATGTCCCTAGTTAGTTGTATTTCTAGGTATTTTACTCTTTTTGTGGTAATTGTGAATGGGAGTGCATTCCTGATTTTGCCCTCAACTTAACTATTGTTGGTGTATAGGAATGCTAGTGATTTTTGTACATTGGTTTTGTATTCTGAGACTTTGCTGAAGTATTTTAACATTTGAAGAAGATTTTGGGCTGAGACTATGGGGTTTTCTAAATATAGGATTATGTCATCTGCAAACAAGAATACTTTGACTTCCTCTCTTCCTATTTGGATGCCCTTCATTTATTTCTCTGGCCTGATTGACCTAGCCAGAACTTCCAATACTATGTTGAATAAGAGGGGTAAGAGAGGGCATCCTTATCTTGTGCTGGTTTTCAAGGGGAATGCTTCCAGCTTTTGCCCATTCAGTATGATGTTTGCTGTGGGTTTGTCATATATGGCTCTTGTTATTTTGAGGTATGTTCTTTCAATACCTAGTTTATTGAGAGTTTTTAATATGAATGGATATTTAATTTTATTGAAAGCTTTCTCTCCATCTACTGAAATAGTCATGTGGGTTTAGTCTTTAGTTCTATTTATGTGATGAATCCCATTTATAAATTTGCGTATGTTGAACCAACCTTGTATTCCAAGGAAAAAGCCTACTTGATTGTGGTAGATTAGCTCTTTGATGAAGCATTTTTTTGTATCCCTGCTTGCCATTTGTATGTCTTCTTTTGAAAAATGCCTATTCAGTTCTTTTGCCCATTTTTAATTGGATTATTAGATTTATTTCCTATAGAGCTGTTTGAGCTCCTAATATATTCTGGTTATTAATCCCCTGTATGATGGGTAGTTTGCAAATATTTTCTTCCATTCTGTGAGTTGTCTCTTCACTTTGTTGATTGTATCCTTTGCTGTGCAGATGCTTTTTACCTTGATGTGATCTGTTTTGTCAATTTTTGCTATGGTTGCCTGTGCTTGTGGGCTATTACCCAATAAATTTTTGCCCAGACCAATGTCCTGGAGAGTTTCCCCAATGTTTTCTTGTAATAGTTTCATAGTTTGAGGTCTTAAATTTAATTCTGTAATCCACTTTGATTTGAGTTTTGTATATAGCAAGAGATGGGGGCAACGTTCATTCTTATGCATATGGATATCCAGTTTTCCCAGCACAATTCATTGAAGAGACTATACTTTTTCCAATGTATGTTCTTGTCACTTTTGTAAAAAATGAATTCACTGTAGATGTGTGGATTTGGTTCTGGGTTCTCTATTCTGTTCCATTGGCCTATATATGTCTGTTTTTATGCCAGCCTTATGTTGTTTTTGTTACTATTGCTCTATGGTATAATTTAAAATGAGGTAATGTGATTTCTCCAGTTTCATTCTTTTTGCTCAGTAAAGCTTTGGCTATCCTGGGTCTTTTGTGGTTCTGTATACATTTCAGAATCGTTTTTCTATTTCTGTGAAAAATGTCATTTTTTTTTTGACTAATGAAGGTATTCTGTCTTAAAATCTTTTTAAATTTTTAGTTTTTACTTTTATTGGGTACATAGTGGGTGTATATATTTATGAGTTACATGAGATGTTTTGATACAGGCATGCAATGCATAAAAATTACATCATGAAAGATGGGATATTCATCCCCTCAATCATTTATTCTCTGTGTTACAATCAATTGAATTATACTCCTTTAATTATTTTAAAATGCACAATTAAATTATTATTGACTATAGTCACTCTGTTGTGCTATCAAATACTAGGCCTTGTTCATTTATTCTAACTATTTTTTGTACCTACTAATAATCTTCACCTCCCCCTCATCTCCCCTGCAATACCTTTCCCAGCCTTTGTAGACATCCTTCTATTCTCTTTCTTGATGGTTTCAATTGTTTTGATTTTTAGATCCCTCAAATACATCAGAACATGTGATGTTTGTCTTTCTGTGCCTGGCTTATTTCACTTAACATAATGACCCCTAGTTCCATCCATGTTGTTGCAAGTGATGGAATCTCATTCTTTTTTATGGCTGAATAGTACTCCATTGTGTATAAGTACCACATTGTCTTTATCCATTCATATGTTGATGCACATTTAGGTTGCTTCCAAATCTTAGCTATTGTGAACAGTGCTGCAACAAGCATAAGAATGCAGATATCTCTTCAATATACTGAATTTCTTTATTTTAGGTGTATACCCAGTGGTGGAATTGCTGGATTGTGTGGTAGCTCTATTTTTAGTCTTTTGAGGAAGCTCCAAACTCTTCTCCATAATGGTTGGACTAATTTACATTCCAACCAACAATGTACGAGGGTTCCCTTTTCTCCACATCCTCTCCAGCATTTGTTATTGCCTGACATTTGGATAAAAGCCATTTTAACTGGGATGAGATGATATCTCATTGTAGTTTCAATTTGTATTTTTCTGATGATCAATGATGTTGAACACCTATTCATATGCCTGTTTGCAATTTGTATGTCTTCTTTTGAGAAATGTCTATTCAAATCTTTTGCCTACTTTTTAATCAGATTATTAGATTTTTTTTCCTATAGAGTTGTTTGAGCTCTTTATATATTCTGGTTATTAAGCCTTTGTCAGATGAGTAGTTTGCAAATATTTTCTTCCCTTCTGTGGATTGCCTCTTCACTTCATTGATTGTTTCCTTTGTTGTGCTAAAACTTTTTAACTTGATATGATCCCATTTGTCCATTTTTGCATTGGTTGCCTGTGTTTGTGGGGTAATACTCAAGAAATTTTTGCCCAGACTGATGTCCTGGAGAGTTTCCCCAGTGTTTTTTGTAGTAGTTTTATATTTTGCAATCTTAGATTTAATTCTTTAATTTATTTTGATTTGATTTTTGTATATGACAAGAGACAGGGGTCTAGTTTTATTCTGCTGCATATGGATATTAAGTATTTCCAGCACCATTTATTGGCGACTTTGTCGAAAATGAGTTCACTATAGGTGAGCAGATTTGTTTCTGTGTTCTCTATTCTGTTCCATTGGTCTAAGTCTCTGTTTTTATGCCAGTAACATGCTTTTTTGGTTACAATCACTCTGTAGTATAATTTGAAATCAAGTAATGTAATTCCTCCAGTTTTATTCTTCTTGTGTAGGATAGCCTTGGCTATTCTGGGACTTTTGTGGTTTCATGTAAATTTTAGGATTGTTTTTTCTATTTCTGTGAAATTGGCATTTTGATAGGGATTGCATTGCATCTACAGTTTGCTTTGGGTAGTATGGATATTTTAACAATATTAAATCTTGCAATCCATGAACATGGAATATCTTTCAAATTTTTGTGTGCTCTTCAATTTCTTTCATCAGTGTTTTATAGTTTTCATTGTAGAGATCTTTCGTTTCTTTGATTAAGTTAATTCCTAGGTATTTAATTTTATTTGTGGCTATTATAAAAGGGATTACTTAAAAAATTTCTTTTTCATATTGCTAACTGTTGGCATATAGAAATGCTACTGATTTTTGTGTGTTGATCTTGTATCCTGCAGCTTTACTGCATTTATTTATCCGTTCTAAATGTTTTTTTCAGTAGAGTCTTTAGGTTCTCCAAAATGTAAAATCATATCATCTGCAAACAAGCATGATTTGGCTTCTTCCTTTCCAATCTGGAAGCCCTTTATTTCTTTCTCTTGTTTTATTGCTTTAGCTAAGACTTCTATTACTATGTTGAATAACAGTGGTAAAAGTGGGCATTCTTTTTGCATTACAGATATTAGAGGAAAGGCTTTCAGTTTTTCCCCATTCAGTATGATACCAACTGTCGATCTTTAGTATATGGCTTTTATTATGTTGAGATATGTCCCTCAACACCCTTGTACACTGTTGTTTGGAATGTAAATTAGTCCAACCACTATGGAGAAGGGTTTGGAGGTTCCTCAAAAAAATAAAATAGAGCTACCATACAACCCAGCAATTCCACCACTGCGTATATAGCTAAAAGAAAGTTTTGTGAGGGTCTTTACCATGTAGGGATGTTGAATTTTATCAAATGCTTTTTCAGCATTGATTGAAATGAATATATGGTTACTACCCTTCATTCTCTTTATATGATTTATCACATTGATTGATTTGCATCCCTGGGATAAATTCCACTTGGTTATGATGAATAATCTTTTTAATGTATTGTTGAATTCAGTTTACTACTGTTTTGTTGAGGATTTTTGCATCAATATTCATCAGAGATATTGGCCTGTAGTTTTCTTTTATTTTAATGTGCCTGTGTCCAAGACAATTCTTATGCCAGGATCAGTGCCAGTGCTCTGCCCATGTCTACTTGGGATTCATCTCTATAAGTTGGAACTATGATTATTTTCTTTATTGTCAAGGGAGGAGGCTCAGCCTGCTGGCAGTGCAAGCCAGAAGTGGTACAGAGTGAAAACCCTTGGAAACTGCCCCCAAACAATGACAAATTGGGAGTCAGTGTATATATACTGCACCTTCTTGTCCCTCAGTTGGCATAACTCTGAAGAGTATTCTGCACTGTTCCCCAAAGTTTTCCAGATGGACCGAGCTGCAATTGCACACAGTAGTAACTTGTTTGATACTGCAAACTTTATTGACTTTCTTCCCTTTGCTGTCTTAGATGCCCACTTTCCCATGAATGCTTACTGGGATCACTTTCCACAAAACTAATTGCCCTGGAATCCTCATTTCAGGGTCTGCTTTGGTGAACAGAACTCAAATCAAGATAAAAGAATAACATGTGCTGGAAAATACTTAGAAACTATTTAAGTGATATATGAAAATAAAATATCCATTTCTCTCCCCAAACTCTTTATCTTCCTGTAAAATACAACTGGAGTGTAGCTCTCTCTACATATTGTTTTTTTCATTGTTCTTTTCCCCTGTTTCTTGCTCTTTCATTCCTCAATAGCAAATAAGGCAAGACTTCAAGGTTCCAGGCAGCTAAGCAGAGTTTCCTGGGTAACAGGCTTCTAGTTTTTCATGTCTACTTCCATTTTCCTTGTGGAGGATGCAGAAAAATTCATTATGTCACTTGGGTCAAGTATTATTATGCACAAGCCCACCTTTATGCTTAAGTGCATTTGAAGCTCTCCTAGACAAGAACACTGAGATCCAGATATATTTTGGTGAGCAGGTACTTCATCACCATTACACTTACGGTTTTCCCTCAAACACTTAGCTGAGTCTGGCACAAAACTCACCTTGGAATTTGGCCTAAATTTCATAAGATTTATTGCTTCTTCAAATTGACCCTCAAGTTAAGTGAGGGTTATTTTTGATGCTAGGTTATTTAGGTAATAAAATGAAGCATTTTGTAATGATGTAGGCGTTAGTAATTATTTACATATGTAGTCCAAATACATACAGTCTTGCTCTTCCCAGCTCACATGATAGAAGCGCAGTCCCTAAATCTTGGGCTCCCTTGGCAAGATATTTTTTCTGTCATAAGACATAGGCATTGAAAACACAGCACAACATTCATGTTTTTCACTTTTGTTCCATTCATTTTCAAAGAATCAATTCTAAATGTATTCCAGGGCATGAAGAAAGGGGGATTAACAATGATTCCATTGTGCAGCTTCACAAATTTTGTGAAGTTTTCAGCTGTTTAGAAGCTGTAGCAACTTATCCGATATTAATAGAGTCAGGGGGTTCAGCTGTGTCAGTGTATCAAGGGGTGTTATGTTTCTCCTAAGGCAGTCATATGGAAGAAAGGAAGTACAGATCTGTTTTATCTTGGGCTCATAGGTCTGAGAAGAAAATAACTTGACCAAATTTGGCTTTCTTTTTATTAGGCTTGTGACTTGCTACCTTTCATATTCCCTGGTATGTTCCACTAGATATCATTGATTAAAGTCAGGAATTCTTGGTGCTGGGAAGGGCTTTGGATGAGAAAGTGCCTCATGTCCTTCTGAGAAGACAATATGTGGAAACTCAGATATTTCACTAGTTATTTATATAGGCTTTGTGAGTATCTAGAACTCTGCATTTATGAGTCAACTCCCACTCCTTTAATTTACCCAGTCTGGAAGGATTAAAGAAAGGAAAACCATTGCTCCCTTTTCTTCACTTTACTTCAAAGCTGAAGATAAATGATCAATCAAAATTTTTTAGTTAATCAGTAACTTCTGCTTATTTCTAATTCTACAGTGTACTTGTTTCAGTGTGGAATGTTGAAAAAAAGAAAAATTAGTTGATGTTTTGTAGAAGTCTGAGAACGCTTTTGAAAACAAATTGAAAAAGCAATCTTTTAACAATGAAGGAAAAATTATTACTGGAAAATACAAAAAAATTGCAGAATTTCAGTAACTTAGCATTGAAAGTAAACCTAGAAGTCACCCAACTCAATGTCTTAGCCCACGCAGGAATCTTCTCTTAGCATTCCGTTTGTGTACTTTCAGTGATGGCATCTTTACTACCTCCTCAAAGTAGCCCACTCCATTTCTGGATAGCTCTAACAGGGAATTATTCCTTATATTGAGTCATTTTCACATTAATGCACATGAAAATGATAGAAAAACAATCAAGTAAGCCATTTGCTAACATAAGATTCCAAGGCACTGTCTTTATATGATGAGCAACTCGTGTTAAACCAATTTAATTTCCTTCTGTGACAGAACTGCAGGTCTTGAATAAAGAGGAGAGCAATCAATGTAGGATACATCTGGACTTCGCTAAAGTTTTGTGGATCTGCAAGGCATTTCCATTAGTGAGCCAAGGAGATCAGGCCTGGACTGTACCATTACATGAGTTATACTCCAAGGGCACTAAACAATGCTTTGGGAGAAACGTGGGACAACATGCTCCAGAGACCACATAGTTTTGTCCCAGAACTTTTCATTTTTTTTCCTACAAGGTCTAGAATGAGAAAAATGTATACATTCCTACTAAATTTGTTGATGACACCACATTGGGAAATGGAGCTGGAGGGTGGGGGAATTAAAAGCTGAAAATTTCTTGTGAGACAAGAGCAGAATCCAAGGTGACCCTGACCAATTAGAAAAATGATCTGTCAAAAAAGGCTGACATTTGATGTTCAACAGGGAAAGTGCTGGGCAATCCATGCGCTCCCCAAATCCAAACCACATGAATACCTGCTGAGGAATGGCTGGTGAAACCATCACTCTGAATCACACCTTGAGTAAATGGAAACAATACAAAACCATTGTTTAAAAGGCTGGCATAGGCCTGGGTTTTGTGAACAGGGTGCTATTAATGTACAAAAGCCAGGACATAATTCTTCTACTCTATATTCTGCATCAATGTAGACTTTATTAGATACCCTCAGACATTCAGCATGTTGGTCTGCATATAAAATATGGAAGTAGAAAAACTGGAGAAACTATCAAGGTAAAAGGGGTAAAAAGCAGTCTTCCTGGAGAACATGTGAAAAAAGCTGAAATGACTACATTCATTAGAAGATTCACTGTTGACTCCTTACTTGCCTTCCTTTCATCTGATTTCTCCACATCCGCCTAATTATAATACATCTTTTCCACACTGCTTGTGAAGTTCTATCTAAAGCTGTTGTTGTCCAGACCTGTTCATCAAGATATTCCGTATTTGGCTTAAACTGCTTCTTAAGTTTGGTCACATGCCATGTAGATAAGCCAGATTGGCAGCAAACATTTAGTGCTAAGTGACATGCTTTGGCCATAACACTATCATAGCAATCATCACATTGATAACTAATCTATCCTGGCATACATACATACATGAGGTACCTTATGACTATATGTTGTATGAAAGAATGGGAGAAGGGATTTACCTAATTGGTTATTATTTTTTTAAATCTGGACTTTTTCTGTCAAAGTGAAGTTAATATAAGAATGTTGTGGCCAGGCGCGGTGGCTCACGCATGTAATCCCAGCACTTTGGGAGGCCGAGGCAGGCGGATCACGAGGTCAGGAGATCAAGACCACGGTGAAACCCCGTCTCTACTAAAAATACAAAAAATTAGCCAGGCGTGTTGGCGGGCACCTCTAGTCCCAGCTACTCGGGAGGCTGAGGCAGGAGAATGGCGTGAACCCAGGAGGCGGAGCTTGCAGTGAGCCGAGATCGCGCCACTGCACTCCAGCCTGGGGGACAGAGAAAGACTCCATCTCAGAAAAAAAAAATTAAGAAGCAACAGGTGCTGGAGAGGATGTGGAGAAATAGGAATGCTTTTACACTGTTGATGGGAGTGTAAACTAGTTCAACCATTGTGGAAGATGGTGTGGCAATGCCATTTAACTCAGAGATCCCATTACTGGGTATATACCCAAAGGATTATAAATCATGCTACTATAAAGACACATGCACACATATGTTTATTGCAGCATTATTCACAATAGCAAAGACTTAGAACCAACCCAAATGTCCATCAATGATAGACGGGATTAAGAAAATGTGGCACATATACACCATGGAATACTATGCAGCCATAAAAAATGATGAGTTCGTGTCCTTTGTAGGGACATGGATGAAGCTGGAAACCATCATTCTGAGCAAACTATCACAAGGACAGAAAACCAAACACTGCATGTTCTCACTCATAGGTGGGAATTGAACAATGAGAACACTTGGACACAGAGCAGGGAACATCACACACCAGGGCCTGTCGTGGGGTGAGGGGAGTGGGAAGGGATAGCATTAAGAGAAATACCTAATGTAAATGACTAGTTAATGGGTGCAGCACACCAACATGGCCCATGTATACATATGTAACTAACCTGCATGTTGTGCACATGTACCCTAGAACTTAAAGTATAATAATAGTAATAATAATAATAAAGAAATAGCTGAGACTGGGTAATGTATTTTAAAAAAGCGGTTTAATTGGCTCATGGTTCTGCAGGGTGTACAGGAAGCATAGTGACATCTCTTTCTGGGGAGTCCTCAGGAAGCTTACAATTATGGCAGACAGCAAAGGGGGAGCAGGCACATCAAGATGACCAGAGCAAGAGGAGAGTGAGGGGGGAGGTGCCACACACTTTGAAACAGCCAAATCTCAGGAGAACTCACTCACTATTGTGAGGGCAGCACCAAGGGGATGGTGCTACACCATTCACAAGAAATTTAACTCCGTGATCCAGTCACCTCCCACCAGGCCCCACCTCCAACATTGGGGATTACAACACAACAGGAGATTTGGGCAGGGAGACAGATCCAAATTATATCAGTTTAACCCTTGAGAACTGTTCAACTTGAAAATCTATTGAGACTAAGATTCCCTGAGCCAACTTCAGGGAACCTCATCATTAATCTTTCTCAAACAGTGGAAGTCAATACCTTCTTCACATTTCTAATATTAGAAGATACTAGAATTTTGCATATAGTAGTAATCTTTAAAGAACTTTCTGATATTTTTATAACTATCTTGGGTGCCTGTGATAACAGTACTCATTCAAGGTAAGGCTTTCTATTGATGACAACAATGTAAATCAGTAAGTGATATTTTTAGTTGAAATTTTTAAAAAGATTGGATGTTTAGTAATGTAAATTTCAACTAGAGTGAGTCCCATAGTTTTGTTGACAATTGTGTGAAGTTGTTTAATTGTGCATGCAAATAAGTATGAGCAGATGATTGCAGATGTAAATGGCCAATCAGTAAGAAAGATTCATTTCCTCTACCACCACATCCTCCCAGATCTGGGAGGCTGGGTGAAATTTGGCTCAGTTTATTTCCAGAGAAAGGAAAGTTCCTTGATCAGTGGTGGAATTATGCTCTGCCAATAAAGCTCCAGATGAGAAATCAGAAGAGGGGATTTCTGTTTTCAATATGCCACTTCTTCATTCTGATACAAGAACAAAATCTTCAGATGCCCTGCATTTTCAAATATTTGTAATTGATCACTATCCCTGGAGATTTCTGAGCAGAATGAGTATGACATTTAAAAACTTCATCAAAAGACATCACAGTGTACATTCTCAAAAAGAAACGTTTTTATTTTTGATAATTTCAACTTGTATTTTACATTCAGGGAGTACATGTATAGGTTTGTTACATGGTTATAGTGTATGATGCTGAAGTTTGAGCTATGAATGATCCCATCACCGAGGTAGTGATCATAGTACCCAACAGTTAGTTTTTCAACCCTTGATTCCCTCACTGCCACCCCTTCAAGTAGTCCCCAGTGTCTGTTGTTACCATCTTTATGTCTGCAAATACCTAATATTTAGCCTTCACTTATAAGTGAGAATATGCGGTATTTGGTTTTCTGTTCCTGTGTTAATTCGCTTAGGATGATGGCCTCTAGCAACATCCGTGTTACTGTAAAGGACATGATCTCATCCTCTTTTTTTTTTTGACAGAGTCTTGCTCTGTCATCCAGGCTGGAGTGCAGTGGTATGATCTTGGCTCACTGCAACCTCTGCCTCCTGGGTTCAAGCAATTCTCCTGCCTCAGCCTCCTGAGTAGCTGGGATTACAGGCATGGACCACCATGCCAGGCTAATTTTTGTATTTTTAGTAGAGACAGGGTTTCACCGTGTTGGCCAGGCTGGTCTCGAACTCCTGACCTCATGATTTCTTCATCTTGGCCTCCCAAAGTGCTGGGATCACAGGCATGGGCCACCGTGCCCAGCTGATCTCATTCTTTTTCAATGGCTTTGTAGTATTCCTTCGTGTATATGTACTACATTTTCTTTATCCAGTCTATCATTGATGGGTGCCTGGGTTGATTCCATGTTTTTGCTATTGTGAATAGTGCTGCAGTGAGCATACAAGTGCATGTCTCTCTTTTTGCACATTTTGCCATCAGTCTTTCAATAGAATGATTTATTTTCTTTTGGATATATACCCAGTAATAGGATTGCTGCATTGAATGGTAGTTATTTTTTAAGTTCCCAAAAGACATTTTGAAATGGAATTCTACTGTGCTATTCTTAGATTCTTAGGGTGACCACTCATCCAGGGTTCCTCTGCACTGTCCCAGATTTAGAACTGAAAATACTGCCTCCTGGGAATCTCCTTAATCCTAGGCAAACCAGGACAGTTGGTCATCCTGTTTGTTCATGAATGAACCTATTCCAGCTGACTTTCTCAAAGTGTGGTCCTGGCCACCTGCACCCCAATCTTTTTTTTTTTTTTTTTTTTAAAGCAGTTTCCCTGGTGATTCTTAGACACACTATAAAGTTCGGGACAGTATCAAGAATTTAACTCAAGAATGCCTTGGAAGTCTGTATATATGGTATGCTCTCATTATCTCTGAGTATTTGCATAAGTACTTTCCTCATATCTGACACCCTTTCTTTGACCAAGTCCTCCCTACTCCCAAGGCAGGATCTGGTGCCCCATCTTTGTGCTCCCATCCTACCCATCCCCACATCCCTTTATTATGGCACTCATTGCACTGGGTTATTTATGTAGCTGCTTTCCACACTTGACCTCCTTGAGGTTGGGGTCTTTCATTTCTATACATCTATAGAAGATACGTAGTAGGCCCTGTAATTAGTTTCAGGAACAAATTAATAAATGATTCATATCATCAATACTCACCTACAAAAATATTAAAGTACTAATACTGATCCTAAATTTCTACCATTTACTCTTTTCCACTATTTGTGCCTCCTATCCTTTTCTAAATTTCTTATTACTGATAATTTGCATTTATTCTATAGATATTCTTTCCTCCAATAACTTATTAAAGATTTTTAAAAGATAGCCTATCAAAAGGATGTTTTTGAAATGTTTATTGTTGTATTAGTTCTAAATATTAAATAGGAAAAGTAACTTTGACTTGTGGCGGGAAAACAATCAGAGTCCCCCTTTTTGATGATTTGTGTGTGCTTATATTGGTTCCTACAACAATCTAGATTTGAGTTGGTGACAGCAGACCTCAAATAAAGTATACAGGGATGGAATCTCAGAGGCAGATTATATTAGCAGCAATTTCCAACTCTGGCAAAGTGCATAAATTCATGTCTCCCTTGACTCTTTTGTGGTATAATGAGGACCTTCTACATATTTTTAAAATGAAACCATTAGGAGCTAGCAACAAAAATGGATCATTTATATTTTTATGAACTGATGTTTTAAATCATTTTTCCAAGTTGGAGAAGATTTTGATATTTTTGCAGCTTCAATTTTCAGTCTTCTCTGTAGATGTGCTGTTCTCTGTGAATTAAAGGGAGGTATAGAAATGCAAATGTTGCAGATTATAAAATTGTACAAAAGGACTGTCTGCTAAATTGATTTCAAGGCTATATGGGACATTGTATGCTTAGACAAAAGAGAATTGGAAGTTAACAAAAAAGGAAGAGAGATTTAGGTAAAGAACTTAATGCAGAGAAGTGGGAATAGATATGTAGCTTAATAAAAATGGATTTGCATAGAACTCAGACATCAGATTATTCAGTTTAATTATCTCCTATCCTTAGTAATTTTTACTGTCAAATTGCACCAACTATATAAAATCTCGTTCTTTATCTCAAATGTGGGACAGTGTGAGTGATAGTAATACAGAATATAGAAGAAATCCATGGTATACATATTACATTAAGAACACATTCAGTGTTGATGAGGGTATATATACTGATTTGAAAGTTCTACATATTCAGATCAATCCTGTGCTGTTAGAATTATTAAGATTATGCTGATAGAGAAGTATCACTTAAAAACTTGTCAGAGGTCTCATTTGAAGACAGAAGGTGAAAACATGGATTAAAAAGAAGGGTCATTAGTTTCAGGGAGTCCTGATAAGGTTTAGAAAGACAGTGAATATCAGTTTATCTAGAATCTGGATACTTTAGTTTTAAATTGTCCTTCCTCTTCCTTCTCCCTATCATCAGTGTTCTGGAAAGAGGTATTTTGTCCATTTGTACTCTCTCTTTTCATTTATAAATGGGAACCCAGTGTGGGTTCTAGACTTGAAGTATTTTGGAATGTGAGAGTAATCTTTTGAACTGAAGGCTGAAGACAAGTTATTTCTCCTGGCAGCAGATTAAACAACTAACTCAAACCCATCAGCTTGCCATTTGCCAAAGGGAGAGTTCCTCATAAGAGAACACACATGTTTTGGAAGAAACCAACAACCTACATTAGAAAACATGACCCAAAGTTCATGTCCTGATGGGAATCAGTAGCACCATCAGAAGCAATGATCATGATGAGCAGTTATCACATGAAAAGCACCACACTAGCTGGCATTACACAGGCAGAGGACACTGGAATGAATGAGACAACTGCCCTCAAAGGGGTTAATAACAATATATAGAGGAAGACATGTTTCAGACTTTTATGATGGAGTGAGCTGAGTTTGAGGAGGGAAGAGAAGTATGAATTTATTGTGGGACTAACCTTCCGACATCCAAAGTGAAATATTGGTGGTGTGGTGTGCTCTAAGCATTGGTGTCATGATTATTCTAACTCCTCCCCATACCAGTATAAATTGGCTGTACACTGTGAAAAAATGATATCCTCAGATGCCTCTTAGTAATGTTGATAGTCGAGTCTCTTTGGCAAACTAGACAAACACAATTGGTGTTTGGTTGGGAGTGAGTCATAGTAAAGTCCCTCTCTGAAACAATGGAAATGTATTAGTAAGCCCTGGGACTATGTATTTCTTTCTCCATTTCAAGTATAGGTTAATAGCCAATAAGCCAGAATTTTTTTTTCTTTCAAATACTAACTTCCACACCCACAGATTTTTCTTGTGGTTTTGTATTCAGCTAGCCTCCCTATCTTGATGTTGTAGCCAGAAAATGTCACAGAGATTTGGACATATTTATTAGCTTATTAAACCAATATGACTACAGAGGCACATTTTCTAAGAACTTAGAAACTCCTGGAGTTGATTCCAAGATGGCTGAATAGGAACAGCTCCGGTCTACAGCTCCCACCGAAATCAATGCAGAAGATGGGTAATTTCTGCATTTCCAACTGAGGTACCTAATCCATCTCACTGGGACAGTTTGGACAGTGAGTGCAGCTTATGGAGGGCGAGCCAAAGCAGGGCGGTGTGTTGCCTCACCTGGGAAGCACTAGGGGTCAGGGGATTTCCCTTTCCTAGCCAAGGGAAGCCATGAGTGACTGTACCTGGAGGAATGGTACACTCTGCCCAAATACTGCACTTTTCCCACAGTCTTCACAACTGGCAGACCAGGAGATTCCCTCCCATGCCTAGCTCAGCGGGTCCCACACCCACGGAGCCTTGCTCGCTGCTAGCACAGCAGTATGAGATCCACCTGGGATGCTGAAGCTTGGCAGGCAGATGGGCGTCCACCATTGCTGAGGCTTGAGTAGGTGGTTCTATGCTCGCAGTGTAAACAAAGCAGCAGGGAAGCTCGAACTGGGCAGCGCCCACCACAGTTCACCAAGGCCTACTGCCCCTCTAGATTCCACCTCTGGGGGCAGGGCATAGCTGAACAAAAGGGAGCAGACAGCTTCTACAGACTTAAACGACCCTGCCTGACAGCTCTGAAGAGAGCAGTCGTTCTCCCAGCATGACATTTGAGCTCCAATAATGGACAGACTGCCTTATCAAGTGGGTACCTGACTCCCGTGTAGCCTGACTGGGAGACACCTCACAGTAGGGGCCAACAGACACCTCATACAGGCAGGTGCCCCTCTGGGATAAAGCTTCCAGAGGAAGGATCAGGCAGCAATATTTGCTGTTCTGCAGCCTCCACTCGTGATACCCAGGAAAACAGGGTCTAGAGTGGACCTCCAGCAAACTCCAACAGACCTGCAGCTGAGGGGCCTGTCTGTTGAAAGAAAAACTAACAAACAGAAAGGAATAGCATCAACATCAACAACAACAAAAAAATCCACACTAAAACTCCATCCGTAGTTCACGAACATCAAAGACCAAAGGTAGGTAAAACAACAAAGATGGGGAGAAACCAGAGCAGAAAGACTGAAAATTCCAAAAATGGGAATGCCTGGGCTGGGCGCGGTGTCTCACGCTTGTAATCCCAGCACTTTGGGAAGCCGAGGCGGGCGGATCACGAGGTCAGGAGATCGAGACCACGGTGAAACCCCATCTCTACTAAAAATACAAAAAAATTAGCCGGGCGTGGTGGCGGGCGCCTGTAGTCCCAGCTACTCGGAGAGGCTGAGGCAGGAGAATGGCGTGAACCCGGGAGGCGGAGCTTGCAGTGAGCCGAGATTGCGCCACTGCACTCCACCCTGGGCGACAGAGCGAGACTCCATCTCAAAAAAAAAAAAAAAAAAAAAAAAAAACGGGAATGCCTATTCTCCTTCAAAGGAACACAACTCCTTGCCTGCAAGGGAACAAAACCAGATGGAAAATAAGTTTGAACAGTTGACAGAAGTAGGTTCCGGAAGGTCGGTAATAGCAAACTTCTCCAAACTAAAGGAGCATGTTATAATCCATTGCAAGGAAGCTAAAAACTTGAAAAAAGGTTAGACAAATGGCTAACTAGAATAAACAGCTTAGAGAAGACCTTAAATGACCTGATGGAGCTGAAAACCACAGTACCAGAACTTCATGAAGCACACACAAGCTTCAATAGCCAATTTGATCAAGTGGAAGAAAGGGTATCAGTGATTGAAGATCAAATTAATAAAGTGAGATGACAAGATGAGAGAAAAAAAGTGAAAAGAAATGAACAAAGCATGCAAGAAATATGGGACTATGTGAAAAGACCAAATCTACGTCTGATTGGTGTACCTGAAAGTGATGGGGAGAATGGAACCAAGTTGGAAAACACTCTTCAGGATATTATCCAGGAGAACTTCCCCAACCTAGCAAGGCAGGCCAACATTCAAATTCTGGAAATACAGAGAACACCACAAATATACCCCTTCAGAAGAGCAACCCCAAGACACATAATTGCCAGATTCACCAAGGTTGAAATGAGGTGAATCTGGCAATTATGTGTCAGAGAGAAAGGTCAGGTTACCCACCAAGGGAAGCCCATCAGACTAACAGCAGATCTCTTGGCAGAAACCCTACAAGCCAGAAGACAGTGGGGGCCAATATTCAACATTCTTAAAGAAAAGAATGTTCAACCCAGAATTTCATATCCAGCCAAACTAAGCTTCATAAGTGAAGGAGAAATAAAATCCTTTACAGACAAGCATATGCTGAGAGATTTTGTCACCACCAGGCCTACCTTACAAGAGCTCCTGAAGGAAGCACTAAACACAGAAAGGAACAACCAGTACCAGCCACTGCAAAAACATGCCAAATTGTAAAGACCATCGACGTTATGAAGAAACCGCATCAATTGTCGGGTGAAATAAACAGCTAACATCGTAATGACAGGATCAAATTCACACACTACAATCTTAACCTTAAATGTAAATGGGCTAAATGCCCCAATTAAAGGACACAGACTGACAAATTGGATAAAGAATCATGGCCCATGAGTGTGCTGTATTCAGGAGACCCATCTCACGTGCAAAGACACACATAGGCTCAAAATAAAGGGATGGAGGAAGATCTACCAAGCAAATGGAAAGCAAATAAAAGCAGGGGTTGCAATCGTGGTCACTGATAAAACAGACTTTAAAACAACAAAGATCAAAAGAGACAAAGAAGGCCATTACATAATGGTAAAGGGATCAATTCAACAAGAAGAGCTAACTATCCTAAATATATATGCACCCAATACAGGAGCACCCAGATTCATAAAGCAAGTTCTTAGAGACCTACAAAGAGACTTAGCCTCCCACACAATAATAATGGGAGATTTTAGCACCCCACTCTCCATATTAGACAGATTAATGAGATAGAAAATTAACAAGGATATCCAGGACTTGAACTCAGCTCTGCACCAAGCAGACCTAATAGACATCTACAGAACTCTCCAATCCAAATCAACAGAATATATACATTCTTCCCAGCACCACATCACACTTATTCTAAAATCGACCACATAATTGGAAGTAAAGCACTCTTCAGCAAATGTAAAAGGACAGAAATAACAACAAACTGTCTCTCAGATCACAGTGCAATCAAATTAGAACTCAGGATTAAGAAACTCTCTCAAAACTGCACAGCTACATGGAAACTGAACAAACTGCTCCTGAATGACTACTGGGTACATAAAGAAATGAAGGCGGAAATAAATATGTTCTTTGAAACCAACAAGAAAAAAGACACAATGTACCAGAATCTCTGGGAGACATTTAAAGCAGTGTGTAGAGGGAAATCTATAGCACTAAATGCCCACAAGAGAAAGCAGGAGAGATCTAAAATCGAAAGTGTAACATCCCAATTAAAATAACTAGAGAAGCAAGAGCAAACACATTCAAAAGCTAGCAGAAGACAAGAAATAACTCAAGATCGGAGCAGAACTGAAGGAGATAGAGACACAAAAAACCCTTAAAAAAATCAATGAATCCAGGAGCTGGTTTTTTGAAAAGATCAACAAAGTTGATAGACCACTAGCAAGACTAATAAAGAAGAAAAGAGAGAAGAATCAAATAGATGCAATAAAAAATAAAAAAGGGGATATCACCACCGATTCCACAGAAATACAAACTACCATCAGAGAATACTATAAACACTTTTATGCAAATAAACTAGAAAATCTAGAAGAAATGGATAAATTCCTGGACACATATGCCCTCCCAAGTCTAAACCAAGAAGAAGTTGAATCCCTGAATAGACCAATAACAGGCTCTGAAAGAGAGGCAATAATTAATAGCCTACTGACCAAAAAAAGTCCAGGACCAGATGGATACACAGCCGAATTCTACCAGAGTTACAAAGAGGAATTGGTGCCATTCCTTCTGAAACTATTCCAATCAATCGAAAAAGAGGGAATCCTCCCTAACTCATTTTATGAGGCCAGCGTCATCCTGATACCAAAGCCTGGTAGAGACACAACAAAAAAGAATTTTAGACCAATATCCCCGATGAACATCGATGCAAAAATCCTCAATAAAATACTGGCAAACCGAATCCAGCAGCACATCACAAAGCTTATCCACCACAATCAAGTCAGCTTCATCCCTGGGATGCAAGGCTGGTTCAACATATGCAAATCAATAAACGTAATCCATCACATAAACAGAACCAAAAACAAAAACCACATGATTATCTCAATAGTTGCAGAAAAGGCCTTTGACAAAATTCAACAGCTTTTCATGCTAAAAACTCTCAATAAACTAGGTATTGATGGAATGTATCTCAACATAAGAGCTATTTATAACAAATCCACAGCCAATATCGTACTGAATGGGCAAAAACTGGAAGCATTCCCATTGAAAACCAGCACAAGACAAGCATGACCTCTCTCACCACTCCTATTCAACATTGTATTGGAAGTTCTGGCCAGGGCAATCAGGCAAGAGAAAGAAATAAAGGGTATTCAATTAAGAAAAGAGGAAGTCAAATTGTTTCTGTTTGCAGATGACATAATTGTATATTTAGAAAACCCTATCGTCTCAGCCCAAAATCTTCTTAAGCTGATAAGCAACTTCAGCAAAGTCTCAGGATACAAAATCAATGTGCAAAAATCACAAGCATTCCTATAGAGCAACAACAGACAGAGAGCCAAATCATGAGTGAACTCCCATTCACAATTACTACAAAGAGAATAAAATACCTAGGAATCCAACTTACAAGGGATGTGAAGGACTTCTTCAAGGAAGACTACAAACCACTGCTCAGTGAAATAAAAGAGGACACAAACAACTGGAAGAACATTCCATGCTCATGGATAGGAAGAATCAATATCGTGAAAATGGCCATATTGCCCAAGGTAATTTATAGATTCAATGCCATCTCCATCAAGCTACACTGACTTTCTTCACGGAGTTGGAAAAAACTAAAGTTCATCTGGAACCAAAAAAGAACCTGCATAGCCAAGACAATCCTAACCAAAAACAATAAAGCTGGAGGCATCATGCTACCTGACTTCAAACTATACTACAAGGCTACAGTAACCAAAACAGCATGGTACTGGTACCAAAACAGAGATATAGACCAATGGAACAGAACAGAGCCCTCAGAAATAACACCACACATCTACAACCATCTGATCTTTGACAAATCTGACAAAAACAAGCCATGAGGAAAGGATTCCCTATTTAATAAATGGTGCTGGGAAAACTGGCTAGCCATATATAGAAAGCTGAAACTGGATCCCTTCCTTACACTTTATACAAAAATTAACTCAAGATGGATTAAAGACTTTAATGTAAGACCTAAAACCACAAAAACCCTAGAAGAAAACCTAGGCATTACCATTCAGGAGATAGGCATAGGCAAAGACTTCATGACTAAAATACCAAAAGCAAAGGCAACAAAAGCCAAAATTGACAAGTGGGATCTATTTAAACTAAAGAGCTGTACAGCAAAAGAAACTCTCATCAGAGTGAGCAGGCAACCTACAGAATGGGAGAACATTTTTGCAATCTATCCATCTGACAAAGGGCTAATATCCAGAATCTACAAAGAATTTAAACAACTTTACAAGAAAAAAACAAGCAACCCCATCAAAAAGTGGGCAAAATATATGAACAGACACTTCTCTAAAGAAGGTATTTATGCAGCCAACAGACACATGAAAAAATGCTCATCATCACTGGTCATCAGAGAAATGCAAATCTAAACCACAATGAGATACCATCTCACACCAGTTAGAATGGCGATCATTAAAAAGTCAGGAAACAACAAATGCTGGAGAGGATTTGGAGAAATAGGAATGCTTTTACACTGTTGGTGGGAGTGTAAATTAGTTCAAGCATTGTGGAAGACAGTGTGGCGATTCCTCAAGGATCTAGTACTAGAAATACCATTTGACCCAGCAACCCCATTACTGGGTATATCCCCAAAGGATTATAAATCATGCTACTATAAAGACACATGCACACATATGTTTATAGCGGCACTATTCACAATAGCAAAGACTTGGAACCAACCCAAATGTCCATTAATAATAGACTGGATAACGAAAATGTGGCACATATACACCATGGAATACTATGCAGCCATAAAAAAGGATGAGTTCATGTCCTTTGTAGGGACATGGATGAAGCTGGAAACCATCATTCTCAGCAAAATTTCACAAGGACAGAAAACCAAACACCACATGTTCTCACTCAAAAGTGGGAGTTGAACAATGAGAACACATGGACACAGGGAGGGGAACATCACACACTGAGGCCTGTTAGGGAGTGGGGGGCTGGGGGAGGTATAGCGTTAAGAGAAATAGCTAATGTAAATGACGAGTTGATTGGTGCAGCAAACCAACATGGCACATGTATACATATGTAACAAACCTGCACATTGTGTACATGTACCCTAGAACTTAAAGCATAATAATAATAAAAAAAGAAACTCCTGCAAGCTTTGGGAAGCCACAGAATGCATGGCAGGATTTCAACTTGTCAGCTAATGGCATTGTAAATATCACTGATTATTCTCTTTGTTTATAAAAGAGCAGTATTAACAACTCAATCAACCAGCTAACTGAAAGGAGAAGTGATAGAATGGGTGACTTGCTGCATTATCAAAGCTTTGCCTAGTGGCTCAGAACCTGTTCAGAGAACACTTTTCCTAATGAGCAAAGTGTCAAACCCTAATGGCTGGTTGATTTGGATATGATAATCAGAACTGAAATAATTAAAGGAATTGTTAATTTTAAAAACCCTGATTAGGGGTCAGGATAAGACTTGGAAGAGATCTGTAATGACTGTGCTTTTGGGCAATGTGCTTGCCTAACATAATGGGTTATCTATTAGTTGCCATTGTCACACTTCCTTTGGTGTTGGAAGTGCATAGTGACTTCAATATTTAAAAAATAGAAGGATACTATTTGTCAATGAAATCACAGGTAATCTTTTTAAGGTGTTAAATTCAGGAGTATGTGTGGGGGGTTGTGGTGTGGGAGCAGTGGCAAGACATAACAGTATGGCATATGAAAGTAAGTCTTTTGTACCAGAGTGATCTTGCCTTGCACATGCTTGCTAATTAACTTTCCTATCCTGTTTGATCCATTTGGCAAGAATACCACACACATAGGTCAAAGCCAATCTAGAAAGAGGGAGGACTAAGAGAGGCATTTTACTACTTAACAATAGTGATTCTTCAATTTTTGGGGAAAGGGTAAGAAAAGCACTCTTTCTATTTCTCTTGTCTTTTTTTTTTTTTCTTGAGACGGAGTCTCGCTCTGTCGCCCAGGCTGGAGTGCAGTGGCGCAATCTCGGCTCACTGCAAGCTCCGCCTCCCGGGTTCATGCCATTCTCCTGCCTCAGCCTCTCCGAGTAGCTGGGACTACAGGCGCCCGCCACCATGCCCGGCTAATTTTTTTGTATTTTTTAGTAGAGACGAGGTTTCACCGCGGTCTCGATCTCCTGATCTCGTGATCCGCCCGCCTCGGCCTCCCAAAGTGCTGAGACCACAAGCGTGAGCCACCGCGCCCGGACTCTCTTGTCTTTCAGTGAGTTTGATAGGAGTAACTTTTGTTGCTTTTCCTAGTCAGTCTCTGGAAGCAGCGTATTTAAAGCTGTGCTTAATACAGTGCATGCCACACAGTAGGAACTCAAGAACAATTTGTTGAGAAAATGAAGGTGGTATGAAATGTACAATAAGACAAATGGTCTATGGACTTATCTGAAATGAGGAAAATCAATGGGAAGTCCATGGACTCTCATCCTGTATTGACATGTTTTCAAGATATGGATATGGATGTGAACAGCGCTACTTGTCTAGAAAAACTGCAGTCTAGGCATGGTACCTATAGCTTTCACTTGCTAGGGTAAATGGAACTGATCATATGAGTAATGTAGTGTTTTTTGGCTCATGTTGGACACTGGACCTATTTCATTAAAATGTTAATCACCAGACCCTTTGAAATAACCCATCTTGGGCTCATTTGTTTTTTGGGAAACTGATCCATTTAAAAATAGCATAGATTCTTAGCTTCAAATCATAGACTTTCTGTCATATATAAAGGTAGATACAACCAATTCATCATCATATCAATTCAATCATCCATTCATTTATTCAACATACATTAGACATCTACAATGGATGAGTTATTGTGCTAAGAGCAGTGGGATAATTTCCTAAGGGCAGAAAGGTTGTTTAGTTTTTCTACATTGCATCCCTAACATCTAGCATAATATATAGAATATATAGCATATATTTAACTGATTCTTGATGACAAATGAATGAATAAATAGAGAGGACAGATACATCCAGAAGTAATTATGCCAGACAAAGTAAAAAAAAGTGGTATAATCTACATATTGTGAGCACCAAGGGAAAGACGCAATTAACTCCCCCTTAGGTGAAATTGGTCAAGAAAGGCTTCCAGTAGAAGATAACATTTGAATTAGTAAGATAGGACAAACACATACACACATGTAAACACACACACACACACACACACACACACAAACACACAGTAGGGAGAGCATTCCAGGCTATAGTAACATCACACAGGTTGTAGCAGTGTTAAGGTGTATGCCATGTTTTGGGAATGGTGAGAGTGCGGGGTGATTGGAAGAGCATGGTGATGGATGGGGCTCAAAAAGATGAGCAATGGCAGATCACAGAATGCTCCAAATGTCCTATTAAGATAGTTGTGGACCATTGAAGGTTTTAGAATGATAAGATTCAATCTACTAACCAAGGCTTTATTAAGCATCCATTAAGTGCCTATATTGTATTGTAAGGAGGACATCCCTTTACATAATACTATTTGGATTTGCAGATAACTGTCATTTCCTTTAGCAAGGGTGTCCTGCCCTAAGTTCATAGCACTCTATATTTTCCTTATCATCACATTTATTACAGCGTAATGTAATTGCTTGTTTAGTTTTTACTTTTCTCCACTGGGCTGAGAGCTTACTGAGGGCTGGAACAACATCTACCTTGTTCATCATTTAATCCCAGTGCCCAGAACAGTCTCTGGCATGTATAATAATAGGTATTCAGTAAACACATGTTGAATAAACAAATAAATGAACAAGTAAATTAATCATACAGTTAGTTTGATGTATGTGCAAAATACAGAGGGACCCTTTATTGAACATTTCTACTGTAAGATGGAGGGAATTTATGAGATTGGGGAGTCTGTGTCTGTTAAAGATAAAAGGTCCTGAGAAAGAACAGGTTTCTGTGCATCTGTGCAATACTGGGAATTTAGTTACAAGTCAAGAATTTCTATGTATTTAGTGTTAGGATTTCTCCAGGATCTTTTTTTTGTTTTTGTTTTTGTTTTGGAGACAGGAACTTATTCTGTCACCCAGGTTGGAGTGCAGTGGCACAATCATGGCTCACTGTAGCCTCAAACTCCCTCTGGGATTCTTTAAGTCACAGGGTTGGCAGAGGAGACTTTGGTGGATATGTGTTTATCTCTAAGATGGTGAGATGATATCATGGCAACAAGATTTGCAGTCTTTCAGGAAGTTATTTTTTGAGGATAGATTTGTTTGGCAAGTTACAAGGGACAATTCAATTGGACTAATGTAACTTTGAAGTATGGTGCATCAATGCAATAGTGACCTATGCAAAGTATAGGAGCCCCGTAAATATTTGTAGAGCCAGTGAATATTTGTTGAATGCCTACGTTAATGTGTTGTGGCAGATTGTATTTTGCAGGATGGTCCCATACACATATTTATTGCATCTTTTTGGCTGTTGGAGAGGTACAGTCTCTCTTCTTTCATCTTGAAACTGAGTGAATCTTTGTAACTGCCTGCACCAGTAAAATACAGCAGAAATGAAGCTATGTGAATTCTGGCTAGGTCAGAAAAGATGACAATATGGCTTCTCTCTCTCTCTCTCTCTCTCTCTCTCTTCCTCTCTTTCGGAAGGATCATTTGTTTAACTCAGCCACTGTGTTGTGAAAAATGCCAACATTTCCAATGAAGAGACCACATGGAGAAACATGTAGAGAGGAACCAAGGCCCTTAGCTGATAGCCAGCATTAGCCATCAAGCATGTGAATGAATGAACCTTCAGATGATTCCTGCTCTCTGTCATTGAGTCTTCCACTTGTGACCCCAGACATGGTAGAGGAGATATAAGCCATCTTCACTGTGCCTGTTTGGATTCCTGAGTCACAGAGACTGTGAAAGATAAGTGATTATTGTTGCTTTAAGCCACTATGTTTTGTGGTAATTTGTTACTCAGTGATAGATAATGAATACACTTGTACTTGGTAGACTGGAATGGTGACTTGTAATATATTTTTTTTAAAGTCATAGGTTCATTAGACAATTTTATGAAAACTAAAGTGACTTCCATGACCCCCACATTCTGGTGTTCATACCCATGTATAATCTCCTTCTCTTAGGTGTGGGCAGGACATTTGGCTTGCTTATAACCAATAGAATATGGCAAAGGCTTTGAGCTGTCACCTCAGTGATTATGTTACCTTATATAAGACTTTCTCTTGCTAGCAGACTCACTCTAGGGTCTTGCTTTCCTGGTTGGTTTTGATGAACCAAGCTGCCATGAATCTTAAAACCACAAGGAAATGAATTCTGCTAACAACCAGAGTGAACTTGTAAGCAGACCCCAGTTGAGCCTGAAGATGAGAACAGAGGCCTAGCTCACATTTTGATGGCAGTGTCACAGAGAACATTGCTAAGCCATGCATAGACTTACTGACCCACATAAACTGTGAGATAATAAATGTATGTGTTGTTTTAAGCCATTACAATTGTGCTAATTTGTTATACAGCATAGAAAACGAACACAAAAGTGATGGATCCTCTCCAAGAAAAATGTAGAGACTCACATATACATAGAATTCTTATGCAATATTTTTGGATGTTGATGGACCCCTGATTTCCACGATTGGTGCCTAGTTTAAGAACCACTGCTCTAGAATGTTTGTCCTGCAGTAACATGCAGAAGAGTGCAATGCCTAGAAAATTTCCTTTGTGATGTTTTGTATTAAATATTTTATTTACCTGCTTAACTGTTCAGTATCTTATCACTGAGTATTTTCCACTTGAAGATTGAATTTCTCTTCTGCATCTTTGGAGGTAGATCATTGGAACAGCATCATATTATTTTTCCAGTCATAGAAGAAATCCACTCTCAGTCACTTTCCCCACCTCCCACTCCTCTCTTTCAGGAGAAAAAACTAGGTGGAAGATCAGCAGACATCAGTAAACAGTAGACAAACAGGAGCAGTAGGTAGAGTGATGCTAATGAGTTAATTATTGCATGGATACTAATGAATACAACTCAGTAAATGGTTTACATTTTTTTCTATTTTTCCTTGGGAAGTTAAATTTAAGATAAAACAAAGTTATTTCTTTTGATCATAATTGAAATGCAATGCAAATAAAAATCTTTATTCTAACCTCACTGTTAAAGCAAGTATTTACTGTCTTTTTTCATTAATAATTGCTATGCTCTAATAAAATTAGAGGATGTAGAAAATAATACTTATTAAGAATTCTTTAACACTGGCATGCAAACATCCTCATTAAAGCCAGTGATCTATGTTTTGTTGCTTGGATAAATGTCTGTATTCTTGTCTTTTATTCTTACAATCTATTTCTTTGCTGAGGAAGCACAATAAAGCTCTGACAGTGTCAACTCCCATTTTTGATGATACTTAAAGGAGGGACACATTTCTCTCTAAGGGCAAAATGGGATTGTAATGGGAGCTCCAAAGTAGTTAGAGGCATAGTATATAATGACTTTCTGCCTTCACATACCCTTCATTTATTCTGCGAACATCAACTCAGGGAAGGTGACAAGCAAGTATCTATATGGCTCCCTGGAACCAGCTTCTGCACTAGGAATATCTGGCTTGTGGAGATATCCATGTCTGCCCCACACATCCCTCCCATACATAGGGAAGGCAACTTGCATCTCGGCAAGGTGTGGATGGCATAGAAGAGTTCACTTGCTTGCTTGGTAAATGACAGTGACACAAGTTGCATGCAGGCATGCCAACTGACTTAATCTTTCTCTACCTTCCCAATCACAATTTGGCTTTGCCTATTTATTTTTGTAGATACCATTAAAAGGAATACCATAGCTGATGTTATATCAGACCCAATTACCTAGTGAACTGCTTCTATTTTTTTTTTCTTTCATGCTGTGGCATTTCCTTTTCCCTGAAAACACTCTTTCACTCAGTCTAGCAATTAACTGCTTGAACAGTATAATAAGGAAGCAATTAAGAGGTGACAGAGAAAAATTAACACTCCATTTCACATTAAAGACTAAGTGAGTATCCTTGCCATTGTGAGTTAAATGTGTCTTTGAAAACCTGTAGTTTGGATGTATTTTCCTTTTGAATAAGGAGCCTAGCTCCATGTTTTTTGTCTAGCATCCCAATCTGAAAATGGATGATAACTAATTGGGTGCTGTCTGCTTAAACAGGCTATATTAATTGCAGTTTGTTCTCCTGTAAGTGTCAAGGAAAACAAAATCTTTGTAATGTGTAGGCATAATGTACGGCTGCCTTCATTTGAATATGCAGGCCATGTCCTAGTGCAAATAAAGCAAACTCCTAGATGCAATGTTGCCATGGCAGGCAGCATTTGCATAATAAATAACAGCTATCATGAGACTTTCTTTATGAAGTTATCTGTTGTGTTGTCAGCTGTAAGGGCCTCTACTAAAGCAGCCAATATTGAGGAAGTAGAGTGTGTTTTGCTTGCAAATGCAACACCCCAACCCAAGTCACTGTCAAGAATACATTATTTTAGTGTTGCTGGCTAAATGGGATGGATTGTGTTAAGTACGTACATGGAATACATGGTGAGCTATATCAACACACATCCAAAGGATGACAAGAATATGACTTAACCCCAAGACATTTGCTTGGATTAAGTCAGGAACATATCAATAGCTTACTCTCCGTGCCATGGTCTTTCAGCACAATAGTGATATGAGCGATCTTATTCCTCTGTCACTTAAGCCTGGGTCAAAGAAGTTAGAAAATTCCTCTTATTTCTGGCTATAGGGATTGGAATCTCATTTATAGTGGGGGTGGTTTTCAAAAGCTTTATCCTGTGAGGTTTATTCTCATAATATCTTAAGGCTACTAGAACTTTTCTGATGCTTATTTGGAGGCTTTCTTGAGGGCACTGGGTGAATTTACTTTTAGTTAGTATTAGCACAGGAGACTGGCAAAAAAGTCAGGTTATTTTCATATTGACTATTTCTTTCTTTCCTTTCCCACTTTCAGAAACCCTTCTTGACTGCGTATTCTCTGGGTCTCAGAAGGATGGAAGTTTAATTGTGTGTAGGTGTGTGTGTGTGTTTCCCAATCTTTAACTGCCGTTCATGGAATGAGATCAATAAGAGCCTTACCTTGCATGGATTTACACATCCTACCTATTTCTTTGGCCCAGAGGAGATACTATAGTTTTATTCCTGATGGGGTTAAGAACGTTCTTCCCAAAATATGGCATCTTGGCATGTTGAATATTTTAAACTGAAGGAATTTGAGAAATGGCAGGCGCAATTAGGACTCTGACCTTCCCCTGAAGTAGGTCATAAGACCCTCATGTGATAAGTGCCCTTCTTATACCTGGAGGAAAGGAACATATTTTTCTCCCAAGACAGAGGGAAATAGAGAATAATCTGCATGAAGAGGCCTTGCTAAGTTTTCCTAAGTTTAGTACTCTTAGCTCATACCTCTTTCTGTCGGATCACATTTTGACTCTCTACTCTTCATCAAACCCAGCATAAAAACGCTCAGGTTTAACTTTTTCCTTAGGTCTTCATTTCCTTATGAAAGTTCTTATATTAGGTAAAACTTATATTAAACATATTTGTATGCTCTTCTCTTGTTACTCAGCCATTTGTTACAGCGACCCAGCCAAGAACCAAAAAGAGTAAGAATGAATTTTTCTTCCCCTACATTCCCATCGAAAGAAATCACAGCCACCACCATCACTTTTGCTACTACTTATTGTGCACCTACTAGGCACCTGACACTGTGGTTAAGTGATTTTGTGTACCTTATTTCATTTAACCCTTACAATTCTCATAGTTTTTATTTTAAGCCTGAGAAAACTGAGGTTCAATGTCCTTCAGTAACTTAGTAAGGGTCACAAAGCTTGGTGGAGCCAGGATTTGAATGTTGTGCTATTTCGCCGCAAATCTTGTGCTCTTTTTCACCACACTTAGTGCCCGTGCCCCAAGGGTAGGATTTTAAGAACTGAGCATTAATGAAACCATCTTTAAACAACGCTATTTTAATGACTACAAGAAGCACCGTACTTTTTTTTCCCTCAGGCCAGTGAAAACAGCAATATTCATGACTGTAAAAGAAAGGTGCAACAAATCTGGAGCTGATTCTCACCTCTTTATAGCCTGACTTATAAGGGTAAATAAGTTAGAAAGAAGCCTGCTCTAGATGGAGGCATAATAGGTTGTCTTTTATTTCCTCCAAAAAGGAGAAAAAACCGACAGCAAAACTTCAACAACTCATTTTCAACTTTTAAGAGCTCAGAAAGGTAGACTAAGCTATTAAAGATTATTTATTATCTTTTAAAAAACATTTTATCATCTTAAAATTTCTTTGCTCATATGAGAACTTGCTGTTCAGGTGTCTTTATAGAGCAATTTTTGTAGCCAAGTTAGACGTCTTAAAATAATGACTATAATGGAAACTGGGCGTGAGGTGGCTACAGCATTAGCTAAAGAGCACCATTAGAATATGCTGTATTATAGAAAATAAACACTTGGGTACTTCAGCTTTTAAAATGAAATACTTAAAAGCAAGGCTACTGTGACAAATGCAGTAATAATATTTAATAATTGTGAAGAGAGTGGTGAAAATGGCAAAAGTGACCAATCGTTTGGAGAACCTGAAAAGGTTATGTAGTTAAGATCTCTCCTGCTCCTTCCAGAAGGATTTAAGTATGAAAAATAATTTCCTGCAGCTTAGTTCTCTTTACCTTCTTTGTAGTTCTCATTATTTCTGATCTGCTGTCTTATGAACCATGGCTTGGGAGGCAAGGTTTTACTTCTTTTTAATATTTCTCTTAAATGAACATGTCCTTCAAGTTACATAATTGCCTATCCAATCAAGTCATTCTTGGATTATTCAAGTTTCTCTACTCTGCCCATTGATGGAGTTATATTACCAAAGAGCCTAACTATTCTTTTACTCTTGAAAGTAAATCTTTGCAAAAATAAAATCATGATTCTTTTTCATTGCTCTGACAACAGGTCAGTTTTTTTTTGGTGTGAAGCAGTAACAAATTCACTCAATTATTAATATGTACCTGTGCTCTTTTACTGTTAGTGGATTGCACAGCATTTTCTCAAGTCTACATAATGCCTACATTCTGGGCTCTCTCACAACCGCATCTCAATAAATTCTTCAAAAAAGTAATTACAGCAGCACTCATTTGGTATATTGCTACCTTATCAGGAACTTGCACAAAGAAGTTCTTCATCTGTTCACCAAGAGGATAAGTGGAGGTAGGGAGGATGAAAGAGAGAGTTTATATAACATATTTCAAGTAACCTCACTCATGTCAGAGACCCAAGTACTGTGTGTATATTGAAATTTAAAAATATGTACATAATTACTTTCCTTCAGAAAGTATGGGAACTGTGCAAAATTTTCAAAGGAGAGAAAGGCCAGGATTCTGTGACAAGGTTGCCTCCATGAATTCCAAAAGATGGGAGCTGGATGGGACATGACTCTTTGTGTACCCTAATGCTCTCTAAACGGGAGAGACTTTCTTTTTGGTATTTGTTCCTGTCTACTCTCCAATCTGCTGCTCATGGCAATACAGGCAGATCCCAAGTCTCTCAGTTCCTTTCACCTTCTCTGCCTGACTCTGGAGATACCAGGCTTTCTAAAGTTCATCCCATCCATCACCCCAGAAAAAGAAACAATAGGTTCTCCAAGAAATTCTATCCACCAGCATCCTTAAACGTTTCTTAATTTGTCAAAAACATTGCAGCCAATGCACTAAGGCAATCATTTACCACGGCATTTTCTGCCAAACAGGTCCATTGCCACTACCTAAGACATAAAAACAGAGTTCCCAAACACTTTCAGAATGAAGTTCTCTTTTTAGAAATGTCAGGTGATCTGGTGATTGATAAAGTACAAAACAACTAAATACAACCATAAATGAAGAGTGCTTTTAGCTGGAATTTTGTTTTATGACTTGCAAAGGGATAGACATTAATTTGAGAAATGAAAAACAGTGGCAAATAGCGATGCATATGTCTGTGAGACACATTATATATATTGTCTGCATGTAATGCATGATGAGTATTCCAAAGCCCCTGGTCCTTAGGCTTGGGATCATTAGATTAAAGGAGTTTTCCTCGGTAGTAGAAAACTGGGAGGCGCTCCTGTCCTTTTGTTCTCCTGAATGCCACTCACCTCTAGTGGTCAATATCCCTTGTGTCTCTCCAGCAGTTTACAGAAAAAACTGTACTTCAGGGCATGGTGACCGTTGTCAAACCCAAATATAATATAGACGGATACATTTGTAATTTACCAATTTTCTATGGCTGGATTTTAAAAAAAATTGACTTCTCGATTTCTATTTTCTTCAGCTGCTAGTAGAAAGAAGAAGCCAGATCCTTTCTACTGACTTTCTCCATAGTCATCTACCTGCCTTACTTCCTTCACCCACCTCCCTCTGCACCCTGCATCCTGCACCCATGCGGGTAACTTTCTTTCCTAAATCTCACACTCTTTAGCTTGTCCCCAGCCTGGGACAAGTTCCATGACCTTTTTCTCCCCATGACTTTCCAGACAGAGCTTAATCCTTTCAGACACTCCTCTTTCTTAATCAGATACCTTAAAAAGTGCCTCTCGGCCGGGTGCGGTGGCTCACGCTTGTAATCTCAGCACTTTGGGAGGCCGAGGCAGGCAGATCACTTGAGGTCGGGAGTTCAAGACCAGCCTGACCAACATGGAGAAACCCCGTCCCTACTAAAAATACAAAATTAGCTGGTTGTGGTGGTGCATGCCTGTAATCCCAGCTACTCGGGAGGCTGAGGTAGGAGAATCGCTTGAACCTGGGAGGTGGAGGTTGCAGTGATCCGAGATTGTGCCATTGTACTCCAGCCTGGGCAAGAAGAGTGAAACTCTGTCAAAAAAAAAAAAAAGGAAGAAAGAAAGTGCTTCTCATTGTACTGGAAACATCTCTGTTCAGTCCCCATGGGGTGAGGGTGAGAGGGCAATATAAGGCAGAGGAGGAGAAAGCCTTCATACTTCTACCCTAGAGCCATCTTTCTGACCCTCAGATGTCTTCTTCCCCTTTGTTCTCTTTCCTGCCAGTCAAATTCTATCTCATTACAGATGAATGTTTTCAAGTGCCCACGTTTACATATAACATCTATAAGACAACTTTAATTGTCTACTAGAAAAATGGAGGATAATTACTTTTCACATATAATTGAAAATGGGGGTTGTTCATCACACACATGAAAACTTCAATCAATTATTTGTAATTCGTCTTTGGTCCTCACATCAGCACCTTGCTGAAGCCCTGTGTTGAATGTGAACATCACTTACCTTGTCAAATAACTTTCTGGTGATGTTTTTTGTATTCATTATGTAATCACTGGGACCAGTATAGAATATTTAGCTTTCTAATTCTGATGCTTCCAGTAAAGCCTTATAGGGAGCTAAAGCAGAATTAAAAACACAAGTAGTAAAGACTTCAGATAGAAAGGCAAAATGCCAAGGGGAAAACCAGAGTTAACTGGTCTCTGTGCCCTTACAGAATCCTATGTTGTATTATCACAGAGCTTGAGAATATCTTCACATTTTAGAGCTGGGTGAAACTGAGATCATATAATCTCACATTTTAATTTTACAAGTGGAGAAACTGAGGCCTGGAGAGAGAAAACTCACCTCAAGTCATGTGCTAGTCAGTAGCAAAAACAGGATGCAATTCCCAGATATCAGTCTCTCGACTGTAGGGATGTAGGGGCCTTTCTCCTACTGTCATGCAAATGCAGGAAACAAGGTACTAAGTATAGCTAAAAATTAACACTAGAGATGTGGGTTAAATTACACAATTAATTTCAACACTCTTATTGTCCCAACACAGCAAAAATAAAGAACACAGAAGGAAAAAAAAATAAATAGCAGGTTTGTTACTTACAGCCACTAATACTTGCTTCTGTACAAAAGTGTTTCTTTAGATTTGTAACCCCAGATCTAATCCAGAAGCACAGCATGTGTCAGTTTGCACTGTGTCATGTGACATAAAGCTTCTTAATATAACCTGAGTCAGAGTGACATTTCTATTGCTCTGTACTGCAGTAGAAAGAAATAACAGTTCTTTCTCAGGTGGGTAATTATCTCTGTCAGTTGATATTATTTTGCTATTTGCAGGTAGAAATGGAAAGTAGGTATGTTCTTGAGAGTGCATCTTTAAGAGAAATACCAAGATAAGAAACTTGTGAGAAATATATTTGATAGGGTCACAGAAGTTCAGGCAACATAAATGAAAGAAAACATTATGTTTAACGAAAGATGCATGTTTACCTTGAGAAGCAGTCTGATTGGATTGCAAAGAATAAAAAACTTATATAGGAAACAATCTTAATAAAGTGAGATTGTAATTGCAAGCTAAGAGGAGCTAGTTGAAAGTAAAGGGCAAATGTCTAAGCCTTCCTTATAAAGATATACATAAGGAATTTACTGGAACATAGAAAGATAAATGGTTTGATAGGAAAAAAGTCATTAACATTAATAGCACACACTTACTTATAGTATAAACATTACTTGAAGCACTTTATGTGTCTTAAGTCTTTTATTCATCACAACTACTGTATAAGGCAGCTACCAATTTTTTTTTTTTTTTTTTTTGGGATGGAGTCTCACTCTGTTGCCCAGGCTGGAGTGCTGCAGTGGCATAATCTTGGCTCACTGCAACCTCTGCCTCCCGGGTTCAAGTGATTCTCCTGCCTCAGCCTCCTGAGTAACTGGGACTACAGGCATGTGCCACCATGCTAGGCTAATTTTTTGTATTTTTAGTAGAGACGGGGTTTCACCGTGTTAGCCAGGATGGTCTTGATCTCCTGACCCCATGATCCGCCCGCCCCCCAAAGTGCTGGGATTATAGGTGTGAGCCACCACGCCCAGCCAAGGCAGCTACTATTATACTAATTTTACAGATGAGGAAGCTGAAGCCTGAGAGGTTAGGCGTCTTAGTTTGGAGGGCTACTGTAACAAAGTACCACAAACTGGGTGGGCTACACAATGGGAATTTATTGTCTCATGGTCTTTCAGTCTAAAAGTCTGTGATCAAGGGATTGGCAGAGTAGGTTTCTCCACAAAGCTCTGAGGAAAGAATCTGTTTCAAGCCTCTATCCTTGGCTTGTAGATAGCCATCTTTTTCCTATATCTCTTCACATTGTCTTCCTTTCACGCATGTCTGTCTCTCTCCCCAACTTTCTCCTTTTTACGAGGATATCAGTCATATTGGATTAGAGCTCACTGTAATTTTAACTTGATTATTTCTGTAAATATCCCATCTCCAAATAAAGTCACACTTCAATGTACTGGGGGTTAGGATTTCAAAATATGAATTGGGAAGTGGGTGCAACTCAACCCATAACACTGAGTCATGGGTCTAAAGTCACTAGTAAGAGGAGAAGTTGCAATTCAAAATCAGGCAGTCTGCTCCAAACCAGTACTTTACAGCATCACTCAATTTTGACATCAATATCAATATCAGTTTTATGCCAAGTGGAAAAAAATCTTGAGAAATCTGTGAGGCCTGATGATGTAAACATGTTTCCTTTTAATCCAAAAGTGACTTAAGTAAGATTGAAACAAGGCAATGGTCATATCTAGAACAATATCTGATGAAAATTATCACCTGGGAGTCAAGAGTGAGACTGACTTTCCTTCCTTGATTGATCTCCCATTATCTACTACACAAAATCGTCACTCTAAACACAATAATTGCCTTGCACTGAAAACTTTTACCAGCACTTTTCCATTTTGTCCTAGCCCATTTGTGATGCTGTAACAAAATACTCCAGACTGGGCAATTTATGAACAACAGAAATGTATTCTTTCCCAGATCTAGAGTCTGGAAAGTCCAAGATCAAGGGGCCAACAGGTTTGGTGTCTGGTGAGGACCACATCTCTGCTTCTAAGATGACGACTTGAACACTGCATCCTCAAATGCTGTGTTCTCACATGGCAGAAGGAACAGAAAGGCAAGAGGGGACAAATGCTGTGACTTCACATAGCAGAAAAGCAGAAGGGCAAAACAGGACTAGTTAGTTCCCTGCAGCCCTTTTATAAGGTCACTAATCCTATTCATGAGGGCTCTGCCTTCATGAATAAATTACCTCCCAAAGGCTCCACCTCTTAATACTATGACATTGGCGTTTAAGGTTCAACATAAAAATTTTGGAGGGACACATACATTCTAACCATAGCACACCTCTAGGTTTTTACCTCTGCTGTTCTTTCTATTTTGAATGCTTTCAACAACCACTGATGAATTTTTTTGAATCCTTTGGAGCCTATCTCAAACCTCATTTATCTCTTGGGATTCCCAACCGTATGTGATCCTTCCCTCTTTTGAACTCAGAAAGCTATCGTAGCACTTCATATCATATAATGCTTCTTAAGACACTTACTTTCATGAACTGAATGTTCATGTCTCCCTAAAATTCATAGGTTGAAATCCTAACCCACAACATGATAGTATCTAGAAGTGGGGCCTTTGAGAGATATTAGGTAATGAGGATGAAGCTCTCATGAATGAGATTATAAGAAGAGATATGGGAGCTTGCTGTCACTCTTTGCTTCCCACCATGTGAGGACACAGCAAGAAGATAGTCAGATATGAACTTGGAAGGCTCTCACCAGACACCAAATCTGCCAGGACCTTGATCTTGGACTCTTCAGCCTCCAGAACTGTGAGAAATAAATGTTGATGTTTTAGCCACGCAGTCTATGGTATTTTTGTTATAGCAGCCTGAGCTGAATAAGACACTTAACATATCTGTTCATCTTAACCTTTTAATCTTGCCTTCCTTCCATCCACACACTCTTACTATAACACCTTTCATCACCCCTGGTGATTCTGATGTGAAGAGGAAAGGCCTGTGACCCTCTAAACAGTATGTTAAAATTGTCATGTAGAAATGACACTGGAAGGGTAAACAGTGTCATTTCAAAGCCCTTATCCTAAACTAAATATCCCACATTATCATGCGGCTCAATTATTTCAAATAGTGCACATTATAAACTTGAAATATTTTTCTTTGTAATGACAACAAATGTCATCAGCAACGAACTCCTTCATTCCAAATATCCTAAAAGCCTTTCTTGGGAGGAGGATATCTTCTGGTTGATAAGCCCTGTAAACTTTGAATTATCTCTTCACTTGATTTATTCACCATCAGTCTTGGAGCTCCTTGAGAGAATAATATTGCCTTTTTTTTAAAGCATTTATGTCCCTTACAGTTACCAGCATAGGGCCTTGCACATAATAAGTGTTGAAGAAATGTTGGTTGAACATTTGACACACCATCCTTAGATTTCCTGATGAGGAGCCATAATTTTTATAGTTCCTCATCAAGAAATCTAAGGATGGTGTGTCAAAAAATCTGTAATGTATTATTTCCTATAAATAGAATAGTTTAAATTCCCAGTGGCATGGATTGATACTTCCTTGAGGCAAAACTTGCAACTCCACATGTTCACACTGAGATATTCTTGCTTAAATAACTGAGATTAAAAACTGAACCAAACTACCCTGGAGGGTGAGGCAGGAGAAAAGCTTGAACCCGGGAGGTGGAGGTTGCAGTGAGCTGAGATCATGCCATTGCACTCCAGCCTGGGTGACAGAGCGAGGCTCCATCTCAAAAAAGAAAAAACTGGACCAAGGCATGAACCAAAATAACAACTTGTGTTTGAATTCATGAGTCAGGTCTAGCCTAGTTATTTAAGTCACATATTGCAATGTCTTCCAGAGGAATGGTCAGGACTGGTTGTGTTTAACTACAAGTACATGGAACATAAACCAATACATTCATCTGTTGATTGAGTCAATGGTTGATTGATTCTTAGGCAGCTGTGAGTATATGGGGGATAAAGGTGGGGTTATGGGAGGACTATTAGAATGACCTGTGGAGCATTGCAAGTTAAACCCACATCCAGACATGTTCTACCCCTTGAGAGTATGCCATACTGCAGAATGAGAACACCCTAGAGAAGTAATATCAGAATTTTGAGAGCAGGAGCTAGGGTTTCATAGCCCAGATGAAAAGGTTGAAAAAATTTCCCATGGATTCTGATACCATCCTCACTGCATGCTTCCTGTGAGGACCACTGTTGTAAGACAAGCTGAGGAGTGAATGCTGTACCAATGGATTGTTTGCCCACACTCTACAAGGAGTAGGCTGTTGTTTGTTTTGGCCCACCCATACATATGATCTGGGCCACAAACAGGGCAGCTGCATATGTTTGTGCAGGTACTCACCGCACAAGGGCTCCAGGTGAAGGTGGTGAATGGGGGCTGAAATTTAGTCCATGCTCTACACTGTTTACTCTACATTGTGTCTAGATCTCTACATCTTTAGACCTAATGGTGGTCTAACTCACTTACAAGAGGAAGTATTTAGGTTCTGGTGTTTTTTATTTGTTTATTCATTCATAATTTTTATATTTCTAGAGGCTGTGTGAACTCCAAATACTTTTCTTCATAGCATCTTGAAATTCCTAATAAAGAGCATGTTTGTAGTGAATCAGAATACTCATTTAATTATATATCAGGCTCTGTATTGAACATTGAGGGTAAGATGCAATCCCAACTCTCAAGGGACTTCCAAACCAATGAAGAAAGCAGAGAAATAATCACACCACGATAGGAAGTGTAAGAAGTGCCAAGACAAAGAGTTAACATGGAGGTTTTGAGAGCATCAAGGAGGAGCCCCAACCCTGACTGTTTCTGGTGTATGTGGCATGCATATATGCATGCTGGGGAAAGGACTGTGAGGCTTCTCTGATGGGAGAGGAGGATTGAGTTGAGTCTTGAAGGAGGAGGAGGAGTTCAAATAACACTTCAAATATAAAAGTGAGGTGGAGAGGAGCCTTCCAAGCCAGAGAGATCTACAATTGGCCTTCCATATCCACGGGTATGAGTACTTCAACTATGGATCAAAAATACTTGAAGCTGGCGCGGTGCCTTGCACCTGTAGTCCAAACTACTTAGAGGCTGAAGAGAGAGGATCACTTGAGTTTGAGGCTGCAGTGACCTGTGATTGTGCAACTTCACTCCAGCCTAGGCAATAGAGAGAGACCCTGTATCTAAAAAAGTATATTTATATATGTACATATATATTAAAAAATAATAACAATACAACAGTAAAATACAAATAAAAATATAGCCTAAAGCACTCACATTGTACTAGACATAAGTAATCTAGAAATGATTAATGTATATGGGAGGTAATGTATAGGTTATATACAAATATTACACCATTTTATATAAGGTACTTGAGCATTTGTGGATTTTGATATCTGAGGAGGGGTCCTAGAACTAATCTCCCACAAATACCGAGGGATGAATATATCTGAAAACAGAAAGACCTTACAGAATCTAAAGAGCGTACGTGTGTGCATGTGCATGCGTGTGTGTGCATTGGAAGGGGGTTGTTGGGGATTGATGATGAGAGTCAAACTTGAAGAGGTTTGTGAGGGTGTGAAGGAATAGGGAACTACAGCAGGGTTATAAGCAGGGGGAAGAGGGAACTTTGCTGCTGCTGCTCTGTGGGTAGTGGATTAGAGTGAAGACAAGTCTGAAGGTAAGGAGATGGGTTAGAGGGTTGTAAGAGTAATCCAGGTGACAGCCAATGAGTGCTTCCATTAGAGCAGGGGTCAGCAAACTCCAGCCCATGGGCTAAATCTGGCCCACCATCTGATTTTGTAAATAAGGTTTTATTGGAACACATCCATTCCCATTAATTTATGCATTATCAATGGTAGCTTTTGCTTTACAATAGCAGAGTTGAATAGTTGTTACAGAGACCATATGGCCCACATAATCTAAAATATTTACTACCTGGGGCTTTACAGGAAAAATTGGCCAACATCTAAAACAGAGCAATTATTAGGAATAAAGAGAAGTAGATGATTCTAGGCATATAACAGATGGACTATTTTCCTTGTATTTATTTACTTCTTATTTATTAACATTTTCAAATGCAGAAAAAGAGCGAGAATAGTATAGTGAGTATCCATCATCTAAATTTATCATTTATTTATATTTTTCTATATATGCATCATCTACTTTTCCCTGAGGGATATAATATACCTTACAGATATTTAACCCATAAATACTTCCATATGAATCTCTAAAAATATTTAAGAATATTTACTCATATAATAATAAACTTTATACAAAATTAATATTAATTTCCTAATATCATTTAATAATCATCAATTTTCAATTTTCTGAGTTCCATAAATGCTTTTTCTAGATTGTTTGCTTCAACCAGGTTGAGAATCTAATTTAATAAGAAAAATAGGCCAAGTGCAGTGGCTCACACCTGTAATCCCAGCTCTTTGGGAGGCCGAGGAGGGCGGATCACGAGGTCAGGAGTTCGAGACCAGCCTGGCCAGCATAATGAAACCCTGTATCTACTAAAAAAATACAAAAAATTAGACGAGCATGGTAGAGTGCACCTGTAATCCCAGCTACTCAGGAGGCTGAGGCAGGAGAATTGCTTGAACCTGGGAGGTGGAAGTTGCAGTGAGCCGAGACCACGCCACTGTACTCCAGCCTGGGCAACAGAGTGAAACTCCATCTATAAAAAAAAAAAAAAAAAAAAAAAAAAAAAAAGAAAAAGAAAACCTGTATAGAACTTTTATTAATTTTCTTTTTTTTTTTTTTTTTTTTTTTTTTTTTTTTTTTGAGACGGAGTCTCGCTCTTTCACTCAGGCTGGAGTGTAGTGGCGCGATCTCCGCTCACTGCAAGCTCCGCCTCCCGGGTTCACGCCATTCTCCTGCCTCAGCCTCTCCGAGTAGCTGGGACTACAGGCGTCCGCCACCACGCCCGGCTAATTTTTTGTATTTTTAGTAGAGACGGGGTTTCACCTTGGTCTCGATCTCCTGACCTCGTGATCCGCCCACCTCGGCCTCCCAAAGTGCTGGGATTACAAGCGTGAGCCACCGCACCCGGCCACTTTTATTAATTTTCTTATGTGGGACTCATGATGCAAATGGGTTTCAAGAACTAGTTCCTTGAAAACACATATCAACCTTGAGAAATATATATTAATATCCTTTCCATTTTACAGACATAAACTTCAGTACTCAGATAAGTTACTTTCTTCAAATTACATGGCTACTAAATAGCAGAGCCTGGATTTGCACCCAGGACTGTCTTTTTAAAGTACTATGCGTTATACTGTATGCTTAAAAAAAACTTTGTGCCTAATTGTGAGTTGTGAAGGATAGAGTAGAAATTAAAGATGAGGGCCGGGCACGGTGGCTCACGCCTGTAATCCCAGCACCTTGGGAGGCCGAGGCAGGCAGATCATGAGGTCAGGAGTTCGAGACCAGCCTGACCAGCATGGTGAAACCCCGTCTCTACTAAAAATACAAAAAATTAGCTGGGCATGGTGGCACGCACCTGTAGTCCCAGCTACTCAGGAGGCTGAGGCAGGAGAATTGCTTGAATCCAGCAGGCGGAGGTTGCAGTGAGCCAGGATGGTGTAAATGCACTCCAGCCTGGGTGACAGAGTGAGACTCCATCACAAAAAAAATAGAAATTAAAGATGAAGTCCACAGTTTTGGATTAGAGACTCAATGAAAGAGGTAATTCAGAAAAAAGAGCAGTTTTGAGGGCCAATGATAGATTCAGTTTTGAAACATTTGAGTTTGAAGTGCAGATGTGATATCAATATAAGTTTTAGAAGGAGCTCTTAGGGGCAGGATGAGAACAAGTTGTTAGACAGCAAGGATGGAAGCAAGGAGACTAGCTAGGAGGCCACTACTGTGCTCATAATGACAAATGGTGGGCTCTGGACTAGTAGGGTGGAGTTGGAGAGAAATGGATGGCATCTGTATGGCACTGTAGTTCCATTTGGTTAGATGGGGAACACTGGGAGAAGAAAATCAAGACAAAGTGAGAGTGAACAGGGTGTGAAGCATGAAGCAGATGGTGATGAAAGGAGGCTGGGGAAATCGGCAATAGCAGTCATGAGTTTAGACTTTGTTATAAGGACAGTGGGAAGGTATTGACAGGTTTTAAGGAAGGATTTATGGTTTGACAGATTCACCCTGGCTTCTCTATGAAAAGTAGATAAGACAGGGCAGGAGTGGAGGCAGATAGACCGTTTAAATAATGGTTGCAGTGCTCCAAGTGAGGAAAGACAAGGCCCTGAACTAGAGCAATGCCAGAGCATGTGGAGAGGAAGGAACAGTTACAAGAGGTGTTAAGGCATTATAAACAAAAGGTGCCATGAAAGAGGACTGTGGCAGTTGAACAAAATGGCCACAGTTCTCGGACACTCCTCTCATTGATAGGTGGGATCCTCTCCTTAAATCTACGTGTGCTTGTAGCTACTTTGACTCATACAGTATGACAGAAGTGATACTAGGTAACTTCTGAGACTTGATCATAAAAGGCCAAACCACTCTATCTTGTTCTCTGAAGCAGTTGCTCTTGGAGTACTGAGCTACCATGTAAAAAGACAGACTACCCTGAGACCAATATGCTGGAGAGGACTCAGGTAGCCTTTCTTAGGGATAGCCCCAGCTGAACCTGTCCTACAGCCATTTCAGCCCAGGCCTAAGACATGTGAGTGATGAAGCCATCTTGGAAGTGAACTCTCCAGCCCTCAGGGGTTGTGGCCCCCAGCTGTTCATGTTACCCCACCAGTCAGTTGAATCAAGGAGCTGAGCCTCCAGCCTCAGGAAGTAGAGAAGAGATGACCCTGCTGTGTCTGTTCCAAATTCTGGATGCACAGAGTCCATGACCATAAGAAAATGATTTCTGTTTAATGCCACTAAGTTGTGAGATTGTTAGCAACACAGCTATCAATAATTATAACAGAGCTGAACATAAGATATATAAGATATGGTCTTTGCCTCCTAGGAGTTTATAATCTAAGGAGGCACATGAGAAAAATATACACACAAAAAAATTCTTAGAAATATGTTAATGTTTGCATAAAGCATGTGCGACAAAAATGCTGTGCAAAAGCAATTAAGAATAACAATGGCTAACTTTATGCTAGTGTTCTCTAGGTATTTTATATATTAAATGAATAAGGTCTCATGCATTTACTCCTCAAAATAGGCCTATGAGACATAGCCACTTATTGAGCCTGTTTTCAGATAAGAAAAACTAAGACTTATAGAGAGGATAAGTAACTTACCTTACTTAACAACTTGCACACATATACTTGGCTTCCAGAGTTTTTCTTAGAGTAACTCTAAGGCCTGTCACTGTTTTTAGCCAGGGGATATTAGCGTTGGCTAATGGGGGAAGCTGAGAACATGTATTCATATAGCCCATGCTATCTCTTGTAGAAAAGTTTAGATTGGTCTTTCATTGACAGGGTATTATGGAAAAATTCAATCTTCAGTGTGATTTCATTAATTATACCAAGTCACCAAAATTCTTTCTTTCTTCTTTTCTGTTGCATGGATTGCCTCTTCACATTTCTTGTCTATCTTTAGTTAAAACTCCATATTTTCTTTCAGAACGAACTTCATCTCGTGGTCCTCAGTTTCTACATTGATGCAAAAAATGAATGGAGGGTTTTCCCGACACCAGAATCCTGCAGCTACAAAGCAGCAGCAGCATCTTAGGGATCCTAAAGAGAAAGGCACTTTGAGATTGTTCCATGCATCTCCTCTTGCTGGATTATGTCCACTAACCTGCCTTTCTAGAACATTGGTCCCTGATCTTGAATTTGATTCTTATTCTTGGCCTAAAAATACTGCTCAACCTGAGAAGACTCATTACTTTATTGCTGTTGCTGCTCAACAATCTTTTACTTTATTGAATTGGATGTCCTAGGACACTCCTGCCAGTAACCATTTTAAACTCTCCTGCTGTCTCACACTTGTAATTCCACCCCTCATCTCCTCCTGTATGATGACATGACCTTCCTCTTTTACCTCTTCAGTATGTCTCCCCACATCCCTGGCCTCTCTTTGCTTCCCACTCATCTGAGAGGAAGATGCGATTCTGCTCTCAGAGGTTCCCTATCCCCCGGTGCTCTTAAAGTCCTTGTGTTTCACCACTTTTCAAAATTGTGCTGCTCCAGTGACCTCCTTCATCAGCTATCTTCAGTCTCTCCTGAAAAAAGAACAAGTCTCCTCTTTTTTTTTTTTTTTTTTTGAGACGGAGTCTCGCCCTGGCACCCAGGCTGCAGTGCAGTGTTGCTATCTCCGCTCGCTGCAAGCTCCAGCTCCCGGGCTCACGCCATTCTCCTGCCTCAGCCTCTGGAGTAGCTGGGACTGCAGGCGCCCGCCACCACGCCCGGAGAATTTTTTGTATTTTTAGTAGAGACGGGGTTTCACTGTGTTAGCCAGGATGGTCTCGATCTCCTGACCTCATGATCCACCCGCCTCGGCCTTCCAAAGTGCTGGGATTACAGGCGTGAGCCACCGCGCCCGGCCAAGTCTCCTCTTTTTTTTCTTTCCAGCCCCCTGCCCCAAACCCAGGTCTCCTCTTTTTTGAAGAAGACAAGCAATCGCATTTTTCTTTGATCCCACTCCCCAAGTTAGTCATAGGTTTATTTTTCTCATTCTCTCTCAACCTCTTTTAGCCTATGTTGCCTGTTTATTCCCTCCCGCTCCATACCCCCTTGCAACATGATTCCTGAGCACTCTCCTCTATTTGTACAATCTGAGTTACCATGACCTCCCAAACTCCAGTTACAGCAGTCCTTACTGCCTTGCGCTTCTCATCAGCTTCTCGAGCACTGGTGCCCTCTCCTGAAAACTCTGTCTGTTCTTATAAATCTGGGACTTAGAAGAAGACTCATTCTCCTTCTGTGCCAATGACATCACCTTCTATAGTTCCCTTGCTGCCTTTTCCCTGCTTTTAGATACACCCAACCATGGCCATTTTCTGAGATTCCATTCTAGGCCCTCTGTAGATGATATAGAACCTGTCTTCCCGAGGGACATTTTCACTGAGTTTTTCCCCCTATAACAACTCCAAATCAACATATGTGAAACGTTGTCTTCCCTTAAACTACTTCTCTTCTTAAAAATGACTCTCAACTTTAGAGTCACCTTTGACTTTTTCCTCTTTCTGCCACCAATTATGTACTTGAGGTACAGAAACCCAGGCTAATATTAGCATAAGAAAAAGTAATTAGGAGGGCCCACCTGCCACACATACACACAAGTCACGTAGTGCATTTTCAGAACCAAATATAAGTGATTTGGGGGTTATTTACTGTTACAGCATAATGCATGCTCAGGCTTAGATTATTGAGAGTGTACATTAACAGCCCCTTCCAGAGTTATTGCCTGGCATCCTAATAGGGTTATATTGTGGAACAGCCATTTTATTTAATGGTTTAAAATTTGGGATCCTCCTTTCTTCTAACCCAGAAGAAAGCAATGATCAAACCATGTTAATTGATGTGTTTTGATCAAGAAGAAACCAAGGTTAGTATGAGGCTTATTTCCGCAGTACTAAGTGGAAGAGTCAACACATCAGTCTTTTCGAGCCCACCACAGAATTCTCATTTCCATTCTTCTATCCAACAACTGACACTCTAAGTAGCTCAGATTCAAATGCAAATGCAAGCACAAGAATGCAACACACTTTGAAATCAATAACATCGTTTTGTCAGGCAATTCATTTAGTATTTCTAAAAACCAGTGAAGTTTAAAAAACAAGGGAGTTGAAAGCTTACTCTCCTGTTCCTCAAGTTTTAATGAGCCTATTCCTCACTCTGGGACAGAGAAGCCCTCATTATAACTTGTCAATAGAACATTAGCACCCAAGATGGAGGGAGCCCTATGATCCTAGTTAATTTTCTTTCTTTCTTTTTTTTTTTTTTTCCATCTGGATATGGTTGAAAAATCTTCTAATGGGAAAACTGTCCATTTATTTGAACACTTTTCTAAATCATAGATTCATCTACTTAAGAATAGGATGTGACTCTTAACCATGTTGGTAAAGACGGTTTTGACTGAGACTTTCTCTGCTGGGATATTATGCATTCATAAATGATATGCAGCCTTCGTCTCTCTCAAATGAGCTCCATGGGACTGCATAGAGACATTGCAGGCTGCACACTGAGCACTCTGTGCTGCCTGAGCACTTTTGTGCCCCCTCTCTCCCATACTGTACCTTAGCCTTCCAAATGAGAAAATCAGATTCAAGTTTCCATTTTAAGAGGAGGCTTTTGGAGCTAGAGATAAACACAGGGGGAGATTGAGTGGGGGTAGTAACCTGACTTCCCCTTTGTATAACTGCATCTGTTTCACTTGATGCAGCAGCCCTTGAAACCATGAGCAAATGTGAGACAAAGAAAAGTGCAAGTCGCCCTTGTTTTCTTTGCTGTGCCTGATAGGTGGCCTCATATGCCGCCATGTTATCCAAGTTAGGTTTTGTTGTTTTTAATTACCTGGTCTCATTGATCTCATTGATCATTACGTATTGTCAAGATGTAAAGTTTTAGAAAAAAATACGTTCCCACTTTTTGTTTCCCTCTCCACTGCAGCCCCCAATTCAGGTCAATCTAGTGCGTGTAATAAACCCTTTAATCAGATAATACTCTTTCACTCCCCAGATCCTTCACTGCACTCCCAAGAGCCGAGCCTCGTATTCAAATCTGAATGAATCAGGTTCTGATTCAGTCTCTTCAGGAGAATTGTCTGAGAGATCTCTAGAACCTGAACTGGATGTCGCGTTTTATTTCCAAAAGTTGTTCACAGTAGTAAAACAGTTCCAGAGACTTGAACTTTCATGGTCTTTCAGATTCTACCAACAGCCCTATTTGGTTTCATTTCTAGGATGGTTATAAAATCCAATAGATTTGGCTACAGTGCATTTATTTCAGCACACAAATATTCAGTTCCATAGACCTTTTTACTAACACCCATATGCATCAAGCATTGTGCTTGGCACAAGGGATACAAAGAGAAAATACATATTCTTTAGGAAAATTGTATTTTGTCAAAAAGGAAATATTCGTGAACAAAAAATTAAACACTGAAATGTGGTAAGTACTCAAAGAGAAGGAAAACTGAAAAGCTGAGTGACTAACAAACAACACAGGGCTGTCTTCTCTCAAATTATTTTCTTTTCCTTTAGTTCTTTTTATCTTCATTGATTTTAGACAATTTCAGGTCAGAACCCTTTACGACTTGTGTCTTGGCAACAGAAATCTCTGTATAACAAAATGATCATCACACTTCATGCATCACTTTTTAATCATCACTAGCCTGCTTAGTGATACAATATTCTGCACTACAAAATTGGATTCTGTTTGTTACATGTGCAGAGGTTTCTTGGTCCTAAGGAGGCCCCAGGCTCAGCAAGGTGCTCTCTATTAAAGTTTAAAATACAGCCTGGCAGGATACTTAAGAACACTCTCTTGACTTGGTACTTTCTTCTTCTTTGCCTCATTCTAGAAGCAAGATGACAAAGGGGCTTTATAGTCAGACAGCTCTGAGTTAGAATTCTGACTCTGATTCTTGCTACTGTGTAGCTCTGAACAAGTTACTTTGTCCATCAGTTTCTGACTCAGTAAAATGGAAATAATAATAGTCCGTAATTTCCAAGGATATTGTGAGATTTAAATGAGCCAATGTATGCAGAGAGTTTAGCATTGTGCCTGAGGCATACTAAGTGCCCAGCATATATTAGCTCTTATATTCATCATTCAGTGTCCTTGCTTAAGAAAATATACAAATGAAAACAGTATCTAGGTTCCAGTCCTGGCTATGGAGCTAGCTAGCCCCATGACTCTGAGTAAGCTGCTAGGGCTCATGTTTCCATCTGCATGATAATGGCAGTTTTAGTAGATGACTTTCAATGTCCCTTTTAGTGCTAAGAGTCTCTGTTTGGCCTGTTGCTTGGAGTGACATTGTGAGCTCCTGGGCATGACAGTCATACTGGATGTCCTGCAGGGCCCAGAAGGACCCTACTTCCTGTGCAGTATAAAGATAATGCTCGGCTTCCAAAAAGAGGTTCCAAAGGCAGTAAAAATGTCCCAGAAGATCTGGTAATGATTTGTTACCCAGAGTTTTAAATGGAATATGTAACTGCTGAGGAGTCCAAGTCTTCTATTAACCCCATAGGGGTTCTCTTAACTGTGTAGAACTAAAGAGATTGTCATTCAAAAGAGATCTTAATTCTAGGGTTTATTCAGTTATGCTTCTTTTTTCTCTAGCATAGATGTTGAAAATGAAAAAAAAAAAGATCAAGCATTTTGTCATTACTGTTCAAAATTTCTGTGAACTTGTTAACCCTATGGTATTCTCAGAAGCATTTTAGTGCTCATTACAAAACTACCTTGCATTTTTATTACACCTTGAATATAAGCAACTCAAAACTCTTTATAGACATCATGAAATCTCACCCTATCTCTGAGCGATTTCTCTGCGAAGAAGCCAGCCCCATGTCATCCATGAATTAAATTAGCCACTTTATTCTACTAGCCATAGTGGATCCCATCCCAATCATACTTATCTCTTTATTGCCAACACTACTTGATGTTGTTGGAATTTCCATGAGGTCTGAGGCAACGGGTCTTGTACATTAGGAATCTATTTGATGGCACTACTCTGTGGGATTCCTTCTATCTGCCAAAGTCAGGGTGAGCTAACCTTTATTTGGCTTTTTAAAGGACATACATGAAACAAGAGCTGGGTAGGGTCTGAGGGCCCCCAAGGGAATTATATTATTCCACTTTTACAATTCATCCCATGGAGATGACTTCCACACAGTGGTGTTCATATAGTGAAATGAATAACTGAGTGGTTGTGTGAGAACAGCTCTGGAAGGATACTAGTTTCAGACCAGTTATTCCAAGGCTGTGTCCTGTGTATACATCGAGTCTGACTGAATTCAGTTTTATTTCTTTTTTTTTCAAAGCTACTTCCAGCCAACAACCAGGATCTCGTGATCAAATGGTTGTCACAGCCTCAAGATTCAGTCTAGCCTACCATTTCACTTTCTCCATGGCCATGCCCCATACTCACACTCCATACTCTAAGTGGACTGAACTTTTGGTTTCTAGAATAAGTTACATTTTCTAAACAACTTGGGGGACACACACACACACACACCCACATACACGTGCACACTCTGTGAATACTCATAGTTTAGGTCTCAACTTAAATGCCACTTCAGGAAATCTTTCTCTCCCATAATCCTGGTTAACCAGTCTGGTCTGTGCTCTCAGCGTACCCTGTCCTTTTACCAAACTTAGCACTTACCACACTGTGTAAGTAATTACTTTCTTGTTTCTTGCATTTGACATGCAAGCACTCTGAAAGTAAGGATGTGGTTTACTCAACTTTCTGTTGTGCCACTCATGCTTAGTAAAAATGTGCCACAATTGTTTGTTGAACAAATGAATAAATTGATTGGGCATTTTAATTTCAAATGTTTATTCTGGCATTTCACAGCCTCATCAAATATCACAAGCTTTGTTAGATAATAACCCATATGTGTGTAATTGAGTTTTTTATAAACCATACCTACAGAATCCTGGTCTTTTGGGGCCTTTATATTCTAATTGCATTACCATGAATGTATAGTACAAATATTTTATTTTTTATTCCTTCTACTTCAAGGCTGAAACATATCCTCTGTTTAAATGGTAATGATACTAAATGGTTGCATATCTACTTTAGATTCCAACTAATTTGCCAGGGAAATCATAGAAACTACCCACTAAATGTCTTGTATTATGTAAACATATCTCCCAATATAAAAAATTCATATGAACATTAATAAATTCCTCACTTCACTACTATTACCACTGCATGCTTTCTGATGAATGTAAAGATGCTTGTATTTATATGATGATAAGCTGTATTTACTATTAGCTTTGTTGTCTTGGAGTTGACTCCTGAATTTCTAGAATGAAGACACATTGAACTTGTTTCCAAATCTAAAGGAATATCTGCTCATCCAGTTATTACAAGTATCCGTGTTTGTGGATATGGGGGCAGCTATAATATTCAATGGAGAAAATGTAAATAGAAATGGATAAAAATATAAACTCTGAACCATATGCTTATCATCCATCCAAACCAGTCCTTGCAAGAGAGGAAAGAAGAATATCTGCATTGCTGTCTGCTCAGCTGGACGAACAGACCTGACTTTCTATGCCTGTTACTCTTCATTTAAACCTACTAAAATTCTAACTATCTTTTAAATTTATATCAAATGTATCTGCACCAACAGCCCCCACCACCACCATGGAAAGAGATGTCAGTTCCACACAGGAGCTCTGAGCTCACCTAATTCAGTGGTTCTCAACTTTACTTACATGTTAGAATCACCCAGGGCACTTTGTGCACATGTACCCTAGAACTTAAAGTAAAATAATAAATAAAATAAGAATAAATAAAAAAAAGAAAATACTAAAGCCTAGGCCTCAAATGAAATCAATTTAATCAGAATCTCTTGGTCTGAGGTACATCGGGGTGTTTCAAACTGTGCCAGGTGATTTTGAGATGCAACTAAAGTTTTTAGCCACTGCCCCAAAAGTTCAGTGTGGCTGCAGCATAGAGGTTGAAGGGTAGGGGTGGTGGCAAGGAGGAGAGGTTAGAAATATTGGTAAGGCTCAGCTTTGCAGGCCTTATAATCCATCCCATAGAGTTTGGCTTTTTTTTTTAAATTTTATTTCATTATTATTATACTTTAAGTTTTAGGGTACATGTGCACAATGTGCAGGTTTGTTACATATGTATACATGTGCCATGTTGGTGTGCTGCACCCATTAACTCGTCATTTAGCATTAGGTATATCTCCTAATGCTATCCCTCCCCACTCCCCCCAAGAGTTTGGCTTTTATCCTAGAGGCCATGAGAGTCAAAAAGGGGTTTTGCCTGGGAAGTAACATAGTCACTTTGGTGTTCAAGAAATTAAAGTCCCTTCATTTCTCAGAGCTTTCTTTTAATCATCGGCATCTCTTTGAGAATTTGAAGAAGGCCATAGGCCACAGGCCACTGTTGACTTCTGCAATGATGGGAATATTCCATGTTTTCACCAGCCAATGAAATAGCCACACCTGGATATCATTAGTCATCTGTAAAATGCAGTGACTGGACTAGATGACTTCCAATATCCCTTCTCATGTAACAGAAAATTATTGGCAGGGTCATCATTTCTAACCTAGAATGCCTACTGTAAACAGATGCTTTACATCTTCCCCTAAATATAGGCCTTTGCAGAATATAGTGTTTCTTTTAGAGGGCAGGCTTTCTGAGGGGATTTTTTAGAGGGGATGACTGCTAACAACCAGCTTCTGCTTCACCGAGGAATTGACCTCGATGGAATGGAGGGCCCGTTAATTAGCAAAGCCTTGCAGGCCAAAGCTAACAGAAAGGTTTTTCCTTACTCTCGAAAGAGAGACTGGCAGCTGTGGGAAACTAGGCCTAGGCCCTTCCCTGCCCTTGCAAGTACGGGTCAAGAATCCAACATGGGTATTTGCTGAATTGAATTGAGCACTGCTTGTTAAAATTATACTTGAGGCCGGGCGCGGTGGCTTACGCCTATAATCCCAGCACTTTGGGAGGCCGAGGTGGGTGGATCACAAGGTCAGGAGATCGAGACCATCCTGGCTAACGCGGTGAAACCCTGTCTCTGCTAAAAATACAAAAAATTAGCCGGGCGTAGTGGTGGGCCCCTGTAGTCCCAGCTACTCGGGAGGCTGAGGCAGGAGAATGGCATGAACCCATGAGGCGGAGCTTGCAGTGAGCAGATATTGCGCCACTGCACTCCAGCCTGGGTGACAGAGCAAGACTCTGTCTCAAAAATAAAAATAAATAAAATAAAATAAAATAAAATAAAATAAAATAAAATAATACTTGAAATAATTGTAAGGAGACAGGGCTTTCTGACTCTAGTTCTTGGTTATATCATGGGTAAATGAGGCTCCCAGAAATGTGACCTCTGGATGCAGCATATAGTAAATATGCATACACATAAATATACTTAGAAAGACATTTAGCCATTTATTATTTTGATTTTTCAAAGGGCTAAGGAGACATTACCATCTGAAATAGTGTAAACTGAATCTGGTTCAGCTGTTTTCAGTGGCATTGCAGGTCACTATTCTTTATCGTAATAATGCCCATCATTGCCTTACGTTGCAGAAACAGTCTGCTTGATAGGTATCAATGGTGCTCATCAGCCACTGCTTGGGCAGGGGCAGACTTCCTCTTGATACAGAGAGAGACATGCATGTGGACCCAGCTTAGAACGTGTTCCAGAAATCCACACCATATGCATTTAAGGGCTGGAGTCCTATCTTCCCTTCTCCGCCAGTGTCGGCTTCTTTATCCTCTTTCTGATTCATAGAAAACCAGCACATCTGTTTGAAATTGTATTTACTTTGCATTGTCATTTGGAAGAAAAGGTTGCTGCTAATGAAGCTGGTGAATTAATATGGATTACTTGGGAGTGAATATGATGGATACTCTCAACAAACACCTGCACCATTAAAAGCAATTTTCCAAGACCAAATGCTGTTTTAGGGGAGATAGAAGCTACTATAATTGAAGTCTTGGGGAAATGTCACCCTTTATGCCTTCCCTTGCACAGAAATCATCACATGTTGTTATGTTGAGGTAAGCATAAAATTTCAATTACATTTTGGAATCTGAAAATTAGAATGCCCTACTTTGCACCCACTTAATTCTCTGGCCATATCAGCTGTTTAGCCCTTCCTTTCCTCAGCAAGAAAGCATTAGGGATTAAAAAAAAGAAATCACCAAAAACAAGAAATCTTAATCCATGTAATTACTCTAATTGGCTAATAGGAGTCTTTTCTCAATAGCAGATAATTCTTTGCAGTTTACGGACACGTGTGTACATGTTAAAAAGATTCAGTAAATGGAGTTCACTTTCCTGTCTCTCACAACATGGATGGGCAGGAAACATGGCTCAAATTCTTGGCAAAGAGATGCAGCCCTTAAATTTTCCTCCAAACAATTTATTTTTTTAAGTTCTCCTTCACTTGTTTGTTGAGATGATGGTTAATGAAGTATTCATTGATGGCAGTGTCACTAATAAAACATAAACTGGGATTTACATACGATTCATATGCTTGAAGGAGGCAGCAGTGTGAGCTGGTGCGTGTTTCCAGCTGTTTTCTTGTCATTAGCTTTTAATTTCAACAGCTACCTACTTGGGCCACCCCTCTCTTTTCTCAGCTCAGGTATTTGTGCTGTTAGTGTGATTGTCAGTCCTGTTCTGCTTGAAAGGTTTCAGTGTATGTTGCTATGGTTACAGGTGCCAGAATTGGAAAGAAATGAAGGGGGTATCAGAGGTTTGATGTAGCTGTGATGAGGGCTTAGTGCTAAAATGTTAGCTATTACTTTGGTGGATTCTATGTTATTTGACAATGAATCCATTTTAATAGAATATTTAAATGCATTCTTGAATATATGGCACATGAAAATGGAAATACGAATAACTGGATTTAAAGTAAATAAATATTTTAAAACAGTTTTGAGTACATACCGTATGGGACACTTGGGAACTAAGTGAACACTGTTAGTGTAATATGCAGTATCACCTGAGTAAGTAATGTGGGCAATTTTATTAGCTCTCTGTGTCTCCTCTGAATGTCAGTGCCTTCTCGTTTTCTCTTTATTTGTTTTCTTCTTTTCCTCAACAGCAGAATGAATTTTTTTTTTTTTTTTTTTTTTTTTTTTGAGACGGAATCTTGCTCTGTCGCCCAGGCTGGAGTGCAGTGGCGCCATCTCGGCTCACTGCAAGCTCCGCCTTCCAGGTTCACGCTATTCTCCTGCCTCAGCCTCGCAAGTAGCTGGGACTACAGGCGCCCGCCAACACGCCTGGCTAATTTTTTTTGTATTTTTAGTAGAGACGGGGTTTCACCATGTTAGCCAGGATGGTCTCGATCTCCTGACCTCGTGATCTGCCCGCCTCGGCCTCCCAAAGTGCTGGGATTACAGGCGTGAGCCACCGCGCTCGGCAGCAGAATGAAATTTTATAAATTTGGTAATGAGGAGATGAGTGCTTTAGTTGTTGAGGTGACTGGGAAGACAGGGCTGGTTCTGAGGTTTCCCATAATTCCCCTTCTTGTTTTCTGCTGGAAATATTAGATGAAAGGCCTGAGGGATTGGCTGTCTCACTCTTTCCAATGGGGGACAGTCAGGGAAACTGATTATATAGAGGTCACCTTTGGCAATGCTCTAATACTTTCTCTATGTGCCTATCTAACTGCTCAAGATGGTCAATCCCCCTTAAAGAAATTGAACAGGCTGCCATTCCTGGTTTCAATCCCCTCTCCTACATCCTTTGCTCTCCAGAGCACTGCTACTTTTCTCTTTGGTTCTATGATCTCCATGGCTGGAGATCCAGATGACTCACTCCAAGCTTTGGCCTGCTCATTGTGCTTCGGATCCTCCTCTTTTCACTCAGTGACTTGAGGGAATAAAGACACTTGTTTCTTTTTTAAAAAATAAATTTGATTTTGACAAGTCTTGAGGTGACCTGTCTTCTTAGCACTCTCCGCAGGAGGAAAGGTCCTCTGTTTCCACTGTTGGTGTCTACACTATCCTTGGAATACAGCATTGTGGCTAACAACATGGACAGGACACTGGAATCCAAATGCCTGGATTCAAATCCCAGCTCTGCCACTTACCAGCTCTGTCATTTTAGGTGTATTATTATGTAACTTCTATGGGCTTCAGTATCCTCATTTGTAAACTGGATTAATTGCAATTAGTCCATAGAGTTTTGTGATATATATATATATATATGTATATATATATATATGAGAGAGAGACAAAGATAGTCTCAGAATATTAGTCAAGCATATCTATTAGGTGCTACGTAAGTGTTTGCTTTTATTCAACATATATTTATTTTCTACTCTGTGGCAAGCTCTATGGATGGCCCTGAAAGTAGAGCTGGAAACAAAATAGATGTGGTCCTTGCTCTCATAAAGTTTATCTGCAGTGGAGAAGACAAGCAGTAAGAAAGTAATTACAATAATGGACGATGAGAGCTAAAAATTCTTGCAACCCACAGTTTTCAGAGCTGTCTAAATATGTAATCTCATGAAAAACACCTGTATAGCCATGACAAGGAATTCTCTGCCGTCTGAAGTGTTTTGGTCTACCCAGGCAGATCTGTGAATGAGGAAAGGTAGTTGGCCTTTCAAGAACTCCCACAGAGGGCTCAGACTGGAGGGGCTGTGTGACTGACAGCAATAAAAGTTTCACTTAAGCCAGAGTCTGGCTGGGACTTTCTTGCTTTTACAAACAACACAAAGGATCTAATTCTCCCTAATAAGCAGAGCCACCAACAGCAGTCTGTACAATGACTTTTAGAAACCTGACCTTGTGACCCAGAGGCCATCCTGAAACCACTGCACCCGTTTCCCCCCTCTTCCCCATCACTCAATAAACGTCCAGGCTGATCTATTGTCCCAGGGAAGAGAAGGCCCATGAAATAATTAACAATCCCCTCTCTGTTCTGCAATACTTACTCCAAATGTTGAGCATTCAGAGACTCTGGAAAGACTAAGCAAAGATGATGTTCTTACCAGGTGATTAGATGACAAAGAGCCCACTGCCAGTCTTCCGGAACACTGTTGAATGCAGACCATGCCTCAGCATTCCTGGAAGTAGCATAATTAAGAGCTTGCCCTTGTTAAAGGACTAACTTCTTCCCACCCTAGCAGCTTGTCTGGTTACAACGGGACTACTAAGAAGGGATTGGGACTTTGACTTGTCTTGAGTCTCTTTTATTAAAAGATTTAAAATTGGGTTGTGCTAATGCTTCTAGTTACAAGGGAATTGTTTATCAGTCAAAATACCACTATGTTAACTTTTTTTTGAAAGAAAAATAAGCCCTATTATGTAGGTTAGTGGAACTCTTTGCTTTTAACTTGTTCTTGCGGAAATTTCTGAGCAGCAATTTGATGGGTGGGAAATAGAAGGAGCTGAAGTTCAGAGTTCTAAAACGGATGACTTGAGCTTTGTTTGGTCCTGAGTGCCTAGATTGGGTAAAACCACATGGACCGTGGCCAGAGTGTGATGGTGAAACAGCTGAGTTGGACTGGGAGCTGCCTAGAGCAGCAAAATACACCTGAACAGCAGCAGGAACCACAGGCAATGACCACCAAGACAACAACCATCTTCAGAGCCATAGTGAAGTGTGAGGCCATAGTGAAGAGTTGAGGCAAGAGGTCAGCAGTTGAGGATAAAGGGACAAGGAGACAGAAGAAACCATGATTAAGATCATGGCCTCCAGAGACAGGCTACCTCAGTGGGTGTAAATCCTGACTTTGCCACTTCTTTGCTGTGTGACCTTGGTCAGTTACTTAACTGATCTGTGTTTGTTTCCTCATCTGAAAAATGTGGTGGGGAAGGGTAATGTTACCCACATATGCCATCAATTCACCTGTTTTGTGTTAGATTGATTTTCCACCTTCCCCCTGCTCTCCCTGTATGGCAGGAGAACTGTCCCTATAGGCTATATTTCCCAGTCACCTGTGTCAGCAGGCTTCCCACAGCATTTGGCCAATGAGAGGTTTGGGTGGGAGACTCGAAAGGAGGAAGAAAGGAGCAACCAGGGAATTTCCTCCTATCTACCACAAATAGGTGCCTGGTAGCTCAAACAGGTTACTGGCAGCAGCTGTGGTTCCTACTGGACAGTGCCTTCCTTCATGGTCCTAGCCTTCACCATAATTCAAGCCCAGTGTGGTCCAATAGAAATATAATGAGAGTCACATATATAAATTGAAATTTTCTAGTAGCCATATTAAAAATATATAAGAAATGAGTAAAATCTGTTTAATAGTTTTAGTTAATCCAATATATTATGATTTCAATGTGTCATCAATGTAAATATTAATGAGCTATGTATTTTTCTACTAGTACTTGAATTCTGGTGTGTGTTGTCCACTTACAGCACATCTCAATGAGGACTAGACACATTCAAATGCTCAATAGCCACATGCGGCTAGTGGCCACCACGTTGGACAGTGTAGATATGGACCCTGCTGGCTGGTCCTAGTTCCATATTCTGTCTTACCATTTTCTGTCACTATCCCTCTTGATCTAGGGAAAGTTGGGACTCCTTGCTTTTGTTAATCACCAAATTGCATAATTGTCCTCTGTTTGGCCTCTCAGATCTTTAATTGGTCATATTACCAACTTCTTGCATTAAATTCTCTTTTCGAAATACCTAGAATGTTGTCTGTTTCCTCACAGGCCCTGACTAATCCACTGCCTTATAGGATTATTGGGAGGACTAATGAAGCTTTTGCACGTGAAGCTTTTGCACATAAAGCCTTTGGAATAGTGAAGGCACAGAGTAAGTGTTCAATATATGGTGGTACTTGAAAAGTAAAGGTCTTAAAAAGAAGTGTAATACTTCTGTGTAAGCTGTGAGCTGAACAATATGAGCAAATATGATGATGAGATGAAAGATGGGGTGACAATGACATTGTTCCCCACTACCCCTAGGATCATGTTCAAACAGCCTTATGAGCAGATGTCCTCATGGCCTGCAAGTGTACCGTTCTGCTGCTGCCTCACAGAGAAGAGCCTGGAGAGAAAGGAAGAGATGGTTCTCTAAAGTCCCCAGCTTCTGTAAGTAAGGCCTTTTGCCTCTCACTTTTTTGAGGGTACCACCGTCACCCTGTCACTAGGAGAGCATATAACTGGTACAGGCAGCAATCCAAAAACATTTTACCACAGGAGATATATGCTTTGAACAAATAATATGATGAAATACTGAGTAGAGAGCATGCATCTTTAAATTAGACAGAACAGGATTTATATCCCTGCACTGCCACTTTCTGGCCATATAACCACTGGCAAGCCATAGATGCTCTCTGCAGCTCAATTTCCTCATCTTCAAAATGAGTGATAATAATGCTCACTGGATTGTGAGGATTAAATAAAACATATGCATAAAGAAACTGGTACATTGCTTGGCTTAGAATCAGTGCTTAACAAATGCTAGTTTCTAGCACTCTTTCTTCTAGGTAAAATACACATGATTTTATAACCTCATTCAACTCAGGTTATTTGATGTGGGCTAAAATATAACACATTCTCTTCAGCTCTCCCATTGTTTTATCTGTTGGACACTTGGTTTTTCTTGCTGGTTTACCCCCTTGTCCGGGACTAAGTTGTTTAGCACATCTACTTGGACCTTTGGCAAACGGCACTCCTTTTTTGTCCGTGCTCTGACTGAGTGTAATCTAAATCATCATGTACAGAGAGCAAAAGTAAACTTGGGCCCTATCCAGGCCAGTGTTACTGTCCAAGGAGGTCCAGTAGGGCACAGCAGCAGGAATTCCAGTCACTGTTGACTCTTGAAATGAGAAGAGAGGGCAGTAAAGTAGTGCGGGGTAGTCTGATTTAGCTGGAGCAGGACCCCAGACTGTAGCTGGAGAACCTGGAGTAGAGTCTGTCCTCTTGGGATGAAGGCTAACAAGGGCATGGCCAGGTGTTTTGGCTTCAGCCAAGTGAGCTACAGGTCAAGATAGGCCACATTGCCCAGCAAGACTGTAAAAATTGATAACTGAGATGGTTACATTGATTTATGGATTGGGAATACGTGGCAGAGGGTGGGATTTAGGCATGGCAGTGTCTAAGCTTAGGGCAGCAAGCCCTGCGTAATACTAAGCCCTGCCGACTGGTAAGGCTAAGCCTTCTGGGGGCCTTCCAAGTCCAGGGGCTGTGTGGATGGTGCCTATAGTTGCAAGAGCTGGAGGAAAACTTTTAATTTTATTTTTAATTGCCAAATAATATAGTGATTGTATATATTTGTGAGGTAAAATGTGATGGTGTATGTATGTTTACATTGTGAACTGATTAAGTCAAACTAATTAATATATTGATCACCTCAAATACTTTTTTCTTTTCGTGATGAGGACCGTCATTCATTAGACCAACCAATAGCCTATGAGGTGGCCTGGCATGTGTATTCATGTTGAATAGACAGTTCTATTCAATAGAACTGTCTATTCAGCATGAACAAGATTGACCAGTCAGGCTCTTGCTATGGAAAATATAAAGACAACTAGATACCAGAGGGAATCTAAGGTGTGAAAGGTGCAAGTAGAAGCTGTCATGAGGGCCCATGAGCAAGCTGAAGTCACAAGGAAGCAGAAACTCAAAGTAGATTGTAGCTATGTCATGGAAAAAGAAATTAAGCTGGGCCCAGTGGTTCATGCCTGTAATTCCAACATTTTGAGAGGCTGAGATGGGAGGATCACTGGAGACCAGGAGTTCAAGACTAGCCTGGGCAACATAGTGAGGCTTGTCTCTATACAAATTTGGAAAAAAAAATTAGAGAGGTGTGGTAGTGCATGCCTGTAGTCCTAGCTACTTGGAAGGCCGAAGTGGGAGGATCACCTGAGCCCCTTGAGTTTGAGGCTGCAGTGAGCTATGATTGTGCCATTGCACTCCAGCCTGGGTGAGAGAACAAAATCCTTTCAAAACAAAACAAAATAAAACAAAACAAAACAAAACAAAAAAAAACGGAAAGGGGAGGGAAGCCCGATAAGAAGAGAGAAGTGAGAAAGCACCCAAAGAAATATTATATTGCATTATAAAAAAGTCTTATTTTTGTCTCTGGATGTATTAGTTAAGTGACGGCTGCCTGGTGTAATAAATAAACCTTCATTCTTAGTGGCTTAACACAATGTTTCTCACACACCTCACAGTCTAGTACAGCTGCTCCCATAGAAGTACCCTTTCACATGTAGTCATTCAGGGACTCAGGTTTTCTCCTTTTGTGGCTCTGCACTCTTCCAGGTCCTTGGAGTCTTCTCTATTCAGCTGGTGGATGGGAAAATAGATCATGAAAAAGGGACATCTCCTTTTTAGTCACTTTTTTCCTGTAAATGATGCACATCAGTTCTCCCACATTCCATTTATGAAAATTAGTTTCAGGGCTCTACTGGGTCAAGTAGGAGGGGAAATATATTTCCTGGCTTGGCAACCACACTCCATGATATTCTACACTATGGAAAAGGAAGGCCAATCCTTGTCAGCTGATTTTCCCTACCACCGACTTCTTGGGATTCCCTTGAACTCTCTGTCTCCTCTTCTTCACCACTGACAAGATAAGTTAAAACAGGTGCCTTTGGAGGAGAGCATGTCTTTCCCTCTGTCAGTAGAAGACTATCTATATATTGTTAGTGACTGCAGAGGAATGTTACTGAGCAAGGAACATGTTCTATTGGCCAGGTCCCTTGTCATTAGAACTGAATAGGGCAAATGATGCTGTCTCTCACTTCTTGGGCTCTTCTGGGACTTTGGATCCTGGATTTAATTCCTCCCTTTTGTCTGCAAGTTAGAAACCCACCAACTCATGAGAGATCTTTCACAAAACCTGGGTTCTTCCAGGGTACCCACAGCAGGAGGGGGAGTTTCTCTCAAGACCAAGGAGTAGCATTGCTATGTGTATGGGGGTGCTCTCATTCCAAGTTCCTCCTCAACCTGTCAAGCTAGGTTTATGCTCTGGGATATGCTAACTTACCTGGGAAAAGTCTAAGGAAGAAGGCTCTTAATCAGAGTCTTCTTAAACAGAGTATTCTTAAGAATATTATTGGGGTCACTTTTAATTTCATGTTGATATTGAGAGTCTCTCCACCAATTGTATCCTAGTTTTGTAAACCAGGTCAATGCTGGGTGGGAAGAAGAAAGAGGAAGGCTGAGGCCAGGCACGGTGGCTCACGCCTGTAATCCCAGCACTTTGGGAGGCCGAGGCGGGTGGATCACGAGGTCAGGTGATCGAGACCACGGTGAAACCCCGTCTCTACTAAAAATACAAAACATTAGCCGGGTGCGGTGGCGGGCGCCTGTAGTCCCAGCTACTTGGGAGGCTGAGGCAGGAGAATGGCGTGAACCCGGGAGGCGGAGCTTGCAGTGAGCCGAGATTGCGCCACTGCACTCCAGCCTGGGTGACAGCGAGACTCTGTCTCAAAAAAAAAAAAAAAAAGAGGAAGGCAAAGGAAAAATCATAAAGTTGAGGTAACCCACATGAAGTGGGGCAAAACTGGATCAGAGATCAAGTAGCATAATGATTTTTAACATTTGTTTTGATAAAAGTAAAAGTTTTCACTTTCAATTTTTTAAAGAGTATCAGTTCAACACTATCCCATTCATTGAAATGTCAACAAAACAGAACAGCCAATATAACAAGAAATAAAAGGTGATTAAAAATAAGCAGTTTTATCACAGATCTCCTTCAGGAAATATAGGACAATGCCTTCTCTAAGATGTGTATTTCCAGTTTTAATGACTTGAAAAAAGTTTTAAGAAGTCTCCTGTTGCATTTCAAATGGCAACCCTGTTTTTATACTCAAAGTCTCTCCTTGCAAAACAGCATTGCTTCCCATAAACTTCCCTCCTATGGTCACACCAGAGCCATCTCACTTCAGTTGGTTACGTATTTAGATTTTCTCTGTCAGTTGTGGACTGAACATATGGGCATGTGCGAGGCAGTGACATGCGGTAATCCCAGAGCAGTACAGGCACCATTGATTAGAATTTCTGAATGCTACTTTTGAGGGCACCTGGGATGGGCTAAGTCAGGATTACAGCCAAGTAGGACAAGCTTAGCATTTGTTTCTTGAAGGGCTGGTGCTAGGGCAGGGCCTTATTTGAGGTTTCTGGGAGTGGAAAGAATCATAGGGTGAGTCAAAGCCAAAGTCCTTAATGGCTACAGAGGGTCAAGTCAGAAAACCTAAGTACCACATTCTAAGTGTAGAGGGGTAATAGTAGGGCTGTAAGCCAGAGAGCAAGCTGAATCAGAATCCTTGTGAAAATAAAAGCAGAATAAAGTCAGCCTGGAAGGGAAATAAGGAGGGACCTTTGCAAGTCTTGGGATTCATTTATTTATTCAATCATTTATTTCTCAAATATTTACTAAGTATCTATTACGTGCCAGGAATTCATATGTGACCTGATTGGTAGTCGTTTACATAATCAGCCTCATTTAAAGTTGTAGATTTAAGCAAGACAAACTGATTGTAAATTCTGGCTTAGCAACTTACTAACCACATAACATTAAACAAGTTAGATAACTTTTCTGTGTGTCAGCTTCCCATCTATAAAAGGATACATAATAAGAGAAACCTACCTTATAGGGTTGCAATGAAAATTAAAAGACAATTCTTGTAAAGCACTTAACACCTGACATACGACATATATACGTAAATGTTTGCTAACTAAAATAGAGTTGGAGAGGACCCTGTTATCAATCTTGAGACTGAGTATCAAGTTGAGGGTGGGGTGGAGATTAGGCTAAAAAATTATTTTGTATTGAATGAAGAAGGGATTTGAAAAGCCAATTGAGTGGCATAAAGAAAGTTTTACAAATAATTTTCTACCCAGAAACTGAACGTAATAATTTTATTTTATTTATGTACATGTTTTGTGCCTTGCTTTTTCGCCACAAAATGCTTTAAGTGGCTTACAACAAAACAGTAGTCACACTGAACTAATAACTAAGAAGATAAAAATTGAAAATCCAGTTTAAGAATGGAAAATTCCCTCAAATATTTCAATCATGAGGGTCAGTATAATTGTTATGGTTTAACTTCAAACTGAGTTCTAAACTTTTGAGTGGTGAAGGCATAGAAGGAAATGCAATCAATTGTGTAATTCTTGATATCACTAAATCAGAAGCATACCAATTCCTTATTGGAAACCAAATATGTTCCTGCAATCTTTCTAAAATATATTTCTCCTATCAGTCTGTATATGATGGATGTGAAATTGAACATAGATTTGGAATCAAGCAGATCTGATTTCAAATTCCAGCTCCATTACTTATTAGCTTTGTGATCTGGGGCACATAACTTAAATTGTTTGAGACACTGACTTACCTGTAAAATGGGCATAATAATATCTCTTATATCTAAGGACTTCGATGAGAATTAATGAGATATAAAGTATTTAATATAGTGCCTGGAACATACTCATCCCTCAATAAATGGAAGCTCTTCTTTTCCCTCTCCACTTCCTTCTCTTCCTCTTCTTTGTCCTATTTCTCTTTTTCTCCTTTTCTTCTTCCTTTTTTTAATCTCTCCATCCCCCTCCTCCTCCTCCTCTTCATATCCCCATTACCTGATATGTTATATTTGGAAACATCACTTCAATATTCATTTTGGGTGCATATAATGACAACGATTGTAACAGCTATATAGCACTTACTATGTGCCAGACATTATTCTAAGCACTTTACTTTCCTTGATTCATTTAATCTTCAATTAATTTTTGAAAAAATCTAGGCCAATTATGTGCAAGGGTAAAAGCTATGAGGATTATTTAAAGGAAAGTTGTATTAAAATTCAATGAGATATCAGAAAATAGATGGTGTCAACTGAGTTGCAGGACTTATTGGGTATATTTTCTTAACAGGTAAATGGACTTACTTGCATATACTTATCTTTTTTTTTTGTTAAAAGGTAGAGTAGAAGCCCAAAAGAGAAAGGATTCCTGGCATGGATGATATAGGCCAACTGAGATCTAAGCCTTATATATAAGGGCTCTCGCTTTCCTGGCTCTACCTTCACTTGTAGACTGTCGCACTCAATCACAAGCATCAGACTCAGAGGCTTAATCAAGAATATTATTCTAATAGCAGTCTGTACCCTGGGAACAATTTACAAGACCCCCTTGATGTCTATGCATGGGCTTCAAGGGGCCTGGGAACCTTGTGAAATTGGATGTATTAGCCTGTGTTTATATGTCTATCTTCCTGAGGGTGGTCGTTAATATATCTCACTAGATTCTTCAAGGGATCTCTGCTCCCTCAATGTCAGAAACTACTACTGTAAAATACAAAAAATTTCGCTGGGTGTGTGGCGGGCACCTGTAGTCCCAGCTACTCGGGAGGCTGAGGCAGGAGAATGGGAACCCGGGAGGTGGAGCTTGCAGTGAGCCGAGATCGCGCCACTGCATTCCAGCCTGGGTGACAGAGTGACACTCCATCTCAAAAAAAAAAAAAAAAAAAAGACCAAGGAGAAGACTCACATGTAGTTCGGTTCAGCTCACCGTAGTTGGAACACTTTTTGATGTGGCAATTTTTGGGGAGAGATTTTGAAACCATACATTATATGTCCTAAGAAATTACAGCAATGATATGCAGCTAGACAGTAAGTCAAGGATATTAGCATTTGGGGATTCTGAGATCTTAATGTGGCCACTACTCTCAATACTGACAGGAATATATAGGTGGCAGTTGAAGCTATGGATGTGAAATGGTGACTTAGAGACACTCAATAGATGAAACAGAGCAGAGAGCCAAAGAAGAATCTTCAGGGGACCACAGATGTTAAAAAACAGGTGAAGGAATAAAAATAGCAGCATATAGTATGTTTCAGACACTACTTTATCTTTATTAAGAAATTTAATGTCAGAACAATTTTATGAGGTGGGTACCACTATTCTGCCCATTTTACAGAAGAGGAAACTGGAACACAGAGAAGTTAAGCAATTTAATTAAGGTCACACAGTTGGTAAATGCCATAGCTGGGACTCATTCCCAGGCAGTCAGTGTGGCTCCAGGGCTCACACACTTAACCATTAAACTGTATTGCTTCATTCACTTGGCCATTAGAACATACTGTTTCATTGGTACCTGTCTCCAATGAGTATGTCTCGGATCATAAAGATGCAGATTAACCTTCATATGTCTTTTGGGTTCCTCTCTGGACATAGCACAATCTATGTGCTAATAGGTCCACAACAAATACTTGCTGAATGAATGGCCTGGGGCACAGACCCACTGGGTAGCTAAGGAGTCACTATAAGTAGTCTGTGACCCTATGAAAAGGCACTGAACATTGTCTGGTGATGAAATAAATAGGTTATTAATTACAGCTATTGTAATTTTTCACAGATATGCAGATCCTCTTATTATTCATAAAATACAAATTCATTTAAAAGCATCTTAGAGCTCCTAGTAGCTTTGTGTTATGAGGAATTACCTTCATCGGTGGAAACTTAAAGTACACCTACTATTATTTGTGATGTTTTTTACAAGAGTCATATTCAAAAAGTAACCACTGAGTTGACAGCACGATAGAAAAAAACACGTATTAGTCATGATATGCTCAGTTATGTTGGGGTAACAAACATACTCCAAATCTTTGTGATTTAAAACAACAAAGATTTATTTATTGCTCACAGTGCATGTCACAAGGCAGCTGGAGTCTCTGTTCCATGTCATCTTACTCCAGGACACAAGATGATGCAACAGCAAACATTTGGAACTTTGCCAGTTGTTGTAGCGCAGAAAAAAGAAGGGAATTTATAATTTCTGCTAGCAAGTAACACATATTACTTTGATTACATTTTATTGAACAAAGTAAGTTTCTTTCCCAAGTTTGAGTTTAGATCTGGAGGGAAGTGTCATCCTATCATGTGCTTAGAAAAACAACTAGAAATATTTGGTAAGCAGTGCCGATAACTCTCATACATGTGGGCTTTACTTTGTACAATGGCTGGGTGAAAAGCAAGTTTGTGTAATCATCTTTCAGATGATTCAGGGCTGTTTACTTTTTGAGAGAATCCTAATAGCTGATTAATTTTGTAATAAAGCAAAAGCCCAACTCGCAATGCAAATAATCAAGTGCATCATTCCATCCTCTCTTAAATATAGACTTTTGTGTAGTTTATGCCCATATACAAGTTTTTAATAGATGATGTGGCAAGACCTCCAGAGAAAAAGCCATCAAGAAGGAGAAAAAGGAGGACTAGGAGAATCAAGTAAAGGCAAAAGTGGTACCACTTATTATGCCCTCTACTAATGTCACCACAGAATGGCATTTGACTCCATCCAGACAAGGCTGGCCAGATTGTCTGTGTTTGCAAGGACCACCTTTCTTGGCCTTAGACGGTCTGTGTAATATGGGTTAGACATTTTGAATATTACTCTGTGTCTCTGCTAATAGCCATAAGAAACTATGAGGCCAGGTGCAGTGGCTCACACCTGTAATCCGAGCACTTTGAGAGGCTGAAGCAGGCAGATCATGAGGTCAGGAGTTCGAGATCAGCCTGGCCAACATGGTGAAACCCTGTCTCTACTAAAAATACAAAAATTAGCCAGGCATGGTGGGCACCTGTAATCCCAGCTACTCGGTAGGCTGAGGCAGGAGAACTGCTTGAACCCGGGAGGCAGAGGTTGCAGTGAGCCGAGATCGTGCCATTGCACTCCAGCCTGGGCAACAAGAGTAAGACTCTGCCTCAAAACAAACAAACAAATAAGCAAGCAAACAAACAAAATAAACACTATGAGGTATGGACCTATTTTTTATGCCAGATATTTAAAAGTTGAGAGATAAATTCATTTGACGTTAAATTAATCATTTAAAAATGAATAAATTAGTGGCATTCAGTACATTCAAAGTGTTGTGCAAACACCATTTCTATCTAGTTTCAAAACATTTTCATCATCCAAAAATGAAGTTCTGTACCCATTAAGCAGTAAATCCTCATTCCCTCTACCCTTCATTCCCTGGAAACCAGAAATGTGCTTTCTGATTCTTTGTATTTACTTGGATATTTCACATAAATGGAGTAATATAATATATGACCTTTTGTGTCTGCCTTCTTTCACTAAGGATAATGTTTTCAAGGCTTTTCTATATTGTAGCATTCATAGATACATTCCGTTTTGTGGCTGAATAATATTCCTATATATATATCCCACAACTTGTTTATCCATTCATCTGTTGATGGGCATTAGGTTGTTTTCACACTTTGACACTTTGGCTATAGTGAATAGTGCTGCTATGGATATGTGGGCATATGTATTTGAATATCTGTCTTCAATTCTTTTGGATATAAAAATAGGAGTGGAATTTCTGGGTCTCATGATAACTTTCTAAGGAACTGTCAAATTGTTTTCCATAGTTGCTGAACCATTTTTGCCTTCCCGGCAACAATGTACATATATTCCATTTTTTCCACATCCTCAGCAATATGTGTTAATTTCCATTTTTTAAATTGTAGCCATCTTAGTAGGTGTGAGGTGGTAACTCATCGCGGTTTTGATTTGCACTTCCCTAATTACTAATGATGTGAGGATCTTTTTGTGTGTCTGTGGTCTTTTGTAAATCCTCTTTGGGGAAATGTCTAAGTCCTTTGTTCATTCATTTATTGGGTTTTTGTCTTTGTGTTGTTGAATTGCAGGAGTTCTTTATATATTCTGGATACAAGATTTTTATCAGGTATATAATTTCCAAATATTTTCTCCCATTCTATAGGTTGTATTTTTACTTCACTTTCTTGATTATGTCCATTGTTTTTTAGAGACAAGGTCTTGCTCTGTCACCCAGGCTGGAATGCACAGGACAATCATAGCTTACTGCAGCCATGAATTCCTGGACTCAAGCAATCTTCCCACCTCAGCCTCCCAAATAGCTAGGACTACAGGCACATACTGCCACATCCAACTAACTTTAACATTTTTTTGTAGAGATGGGATCTGCTATGATTGCCCAGTTTTGTCTCAAACTCCTGGCCTTAAACAATGCTTCTACCTCAGCTTCACAAAGCACAGACATTACAGGCGTAAACCACCATACCCGGCCTTGATTACGTCCTTTGCTGCACAGAGATTTTCTTGACTGCCAGGAGTTAAGAGAGAAAGAATGAGAAAGAGAGAGAGAGAAAGAAGAGGAAGAGAAGGAGGAGGAGGAGCAGGAGGAGGATGAGGAGAAAGAGAAGGAGGAAAGAAATAAGTAACAAAACCTCTACCAGTCTTTGCAGATTAGCTCTGTGCTGGCCACTCTGTCAACACTTAACCAGGCTGTTTACAACTCTGACTTACTTTCATTTCTTTGCATTAAGCCTAGAAATCACCCAGAGTTGAAAGCTTAAGGTGTTCTCAGGTCTTCCCTAAGCATCTGAGCATGCAGTGTGCCCTAGGCATGCTTGTGGCTTTCTAAATTCCTCAGGACTATCACTGGGACTTTTAAATACCTAAACTTCCCCCCAAAAACCTCTCTCCCCAGCTGTTCCTCCCAGGCTTCTGGTGGCTAATTGTTTGCCTTTTTCATAATCTTTTGCCTCAAGCAGCTGTGGGTTATTCATTTGCCTTACAATGTTTTCCAGCAATGCCCACTGTTTTTAGCCCTGAATGAGTTCTGTGTTAGGTGAAGGAAAGACAAGCACTCTGCATCAGTACTTCAGGGAACCCCCAGACATGTTAGAATAGATAAATGCAGTTCTTTGAGAACAAGGTCTGCTCTGCTTTTCCTGTATCCAGGCCCCATGGTTCCACACTGGGAAAATGAGCTGCTGTCTTCAAAACTGCCGCAAATCCAAGGAGGTGTATAGGGCAAGGAGAAAGCAAAAATGCCACAAAACTTTTCTACTCTTCTAAAGTTGCCTCTTTTCTTGATTCAGCATTTGCTTGGTTGCTGTGCCTTTGACTATTTTGCAGAATTTCTCCAAAGTTGATTATGAGAGTTTTTGCTTGATTTTTCAGTTTCTGTGGAGGAATGAGCCTTTGAAATTACCTACTCTGTTATTTTCCCTGATGCCATTTAGATCTATGCTTTTTATCTCTTTCTTAATTCTTAAGGTTAAAAAGATACCAAAAAAAAAAAAATATGAGTGGGTGGGTGACTTCAGTCTAATGAAATTTGAGACCTTTCTGGTAAAGGCTAACTTGTTAGAAAATATGAAGATGAAACTCTCTTAACTGTCTTTTGTACAGTCTTATTTTCCAATATCATTGTTGTGATTTGTAAGGAAGGCATTATTGCATGATGGTTAAGAGCATGGTCTTGAATTAGAAGATATGGGATTGAATATTGACTGTTATTTAACAACCATATGACTTTGGGCAAGTCACTTAATTCTTAATGTCTCTGAGCCTCAGTTTCCTTATCTGTAAGACGTGAAAACTAAATTCTTACCTCATTGGGTTATAGTAGAGATTGAGTTAATGCTTATGAAAGTTGATGGCACATACTAAATTGTGCTTGACATTCCTTATTTTTTCTCTAGATCTACTCTACATCATTCTCTGACCCTGTTTGTGTCCTGGAAAGCACACACATGGACTATATCAACTGGCTCCCTTGCCCTCTGGCTGCTAATTGGGTTTGGCCAATGTGGGCACCATCAGGAAATCAGAGGGGGAGATGAGAGAGAGTGTTTAGATTATTTATTTTTCCATTTTCCTCCCTACTGGGGTGCAGTTTGTCAGTGACTGTGTTCCTCTACCCTAGTCCACAATTGCTGTCAGGCAGTCATTTTTCCTTGGCTCTAGCTTTCTCCTTTACTGAGTGCTTTACTGGTTGATATCGTGACGGCCCACAGAAACCCTTGGATTAAACTCTCTTTAATTACTCCTTTTTTTCCATCTCCTTTTTTTTTTACCATCTGTTTTCCCATTGAAGCCCTACCTGTTCATATGGGTGCTCATGAATTGTTCGTTTGGTGTACTTTTCAAAGCAAAAACAGTTAATGTGGCCATTATATGGCATTTTCAAGGTGAAATGGATGGAGGCTGATATCATCATGGTAGAAGTAAGAGTTAAGGTCTCACATGAGTCAGGGAATAAGAGTTGGAACAGTTAGTAGTTACCATAAGCATCACGTGCTGAGTAAGTACCAAGGAACACCTAAGTATAAGAGAGACAAGTTGCAGTTCAAAGCCATGATTAGTTTATATTTCAAAGTCAACCGGAATAAAAATGGATATAAAAAAGTATAATGTATTGACCAAAAGCATTAACTTGAAACCAGATGATTTACATTGGAATCTTGGCTGTACCCCTAAAAACTGTGTGATCTTGGATAAGCTGCGTAATGCTGCTGTGCATGGGTTTCCTAATCTATAAAATGGGAGAAAATATTAGTACCTACATCATAGAGTCAAAGTGAGGATTCAATGAATGTAAAGTACCTAGAAGAGTTCTTAACACCTGATAAATATGGTATATATGTTTACTAGAATAATTGGAAGTCATATGGTCGAGGATTATTTTGGAGTAGATCACTGGCAGAGGATGAAATCCTACTATGGATAAAAAGCCCTTGTTTGAGTGTGTCCACTCCTATAGATGTAGTACCATAGCTCTGGAGTTTGGTTGGGTCTATAATGACTACATTGACCCTGAAAAAGAGAACCTTTGGGTCTTCCCAGGTGGCTCCTTGATCAAGGCTTTATGACATATGTTTACATGGTAGCAAATGCTAGGCCTCTGGAAGTCCTAACAGATTTGGCAGAGGGTTTTATAGAGACTATATGTCCACCAAGAGAGATTTTGTGACAGAGAGTACTTGAACACAAGTGCTTCCAGCAAGAATGTATGGATGACATAGTATCCCTCCTTGGTGCAGTCTGAGGAATGCAGAGAAGTCAGTGAGGATCTCTCGGGTTTAGAGGCAGGGGAATGTCTTTTCTGAAGCTGTTGGAAAAAGTGTACACTCTATATTTTGTTCCATGGTCCTTTATAAGCCATGTAGATAAGGGAGGAGGCATTATTAACCATTTATAAACAAGAAAACTGAGGCCTACAGTGACACATCTTGGAAATGGAGGAACTAAGAATCTGAACCAGATTTGTCTGACTCTTCGTCCAATTTTCTTTGGACCCCATGATGCTGTGCACTTCTCTAACAGGGTTTCTATGATACGACTTTCTGTGTATACAGAAAAAGTCAAAGGCAGAGAAGATAGCACTAGTATAACATATACCAAGGCAAAAGAGCATGAAATACTAAGCTTTTCAATGACTGGATAAATGAATTCAGAATTCAGAAAGAGGAAACTATGTACATCTAACGCTTCAATAAAAAAGTGCAGAAAGACCAGACAGATTCCACCAACGGCACTGGAAGGAGTTTGATTATAGTTTGAAATAACTGAAGATGAAACTGATGAGTATGGTGAGTTGGGGAGAACTGCTATTTCTTTTTTCTGGAAAGTGCACAACGATCATTGCGACATCACTGTAGGACAGAAGTTCTCTCATCACCAGTAACACTGTGGCACATAGACTAACTTTTTATTGAAAGAATAGAGCCTAGGAACCTGATGCTAAGATGTTGGGCAAGTTTACATTTCTGAAGTGTGGCATGGTTAAGGTGGTGGGGCAACCCACTGCAGGATGGCTTACAGGTAGTGTTTTTGCATGGCAGAGTCTGTAGATAGGAAGAAGATTCTATTGGATTCTACCCCCTTGGCCCTTGCCTCTTTTATCAGAACATAGTTGGATTGGTAATCTGAAAAACTTATTGAAAGTCTTGTTAGGTATAACTAACAAGTTCCTATGCCTGGCTCTCAGAATTGCGATGACATTCTAGACTACTTTATCATTATCATCTTTTATCTGTTGTAACACTATAAATTCCATGTCACAAGAACTCATCATATTTTATGGATCTTAGTGGCATATCCATTCATCATTCAACAACTATGGATTGGACCTTAAGGAAGACCAGAATAAACTGATCCAAAATTTGAAAGATTGTTAAGCTGAAGCCAATTAAGAAGTTCTCTGCCTTCCCTTTGTCTAAAAGCAGGACATAAATTTACAAAGATGAAAGGTATTATGCCCCCACCTCCCTACCCCACCTTCTACCAAGGAGAACAAAGGTTAACCAATGAAGACAACTTTGGAACTGTATTGGCCTGGAGATGGTACCAGAAGAACCTATATTAACAAACATTAGTAACTAGTCTTTATCTGCCATTTATTTGCCTTCCTCCAAGTTGCCACCCGTGCAGACTCAGTTTTTTTCCTTTGTCTTGTTACTTTTCTAAAAATGTGCTGTTTCTGGGGGCAGGGGCAAGATGGCCAAATGGACACAGCCAGGAAATGCCTCTCCCACTGAGAGAAACCAAAATATTGAGTAAACCATGACACTTCAAATAGATCTTTTGAGAGAAAACACTGAAATCCAATAAAGAGTCAATGCAGACACTGAGGTTGAAGAGGGAGGAAGCTGGAAAGCATGCATGGAGTTGTCAAGGGCCAGGACTAGCATGAATGGGTCCTAAGAAAAGGAGGAGTGAAGGAACTCTGGGGCACCACACTCCTGTTACAGACTTCTGGGATCCCAGCAACAAGAGATCCTATGACCCTCGTTGACATTTGAATTGGCAGGGCGAACTGCCTGGAGAGTAGACAGAGGCAGCACTCAAACCTGTGCAGAGCGCAGAGTGGGTTGCTCATGGGGCAGGTACAGCAAAACACGACAGTAGGCATCCATTCCCCAAGGCTCTCCATTTTTCTCTGAGTGACTCTAACCCATGCCGAGTGCCGGGCCAGGAGACAGCAGAGCTGCCTTTTCTGTGGGACTGAGGCACAGCTGATCTGCATGCTCCCTTGTCTGCTGGCCTCTCCCAAGGCCCCTACCTGGCTGCTTTTGAGAGGGTGCACACAGTACAGCCTCCACTGCACCATCTGAGGCCAGCAGCCTGGGAGCAGTTTGCCTGTCCCCCAGCAAAGCTGGTGCTCAAAACTGTGGGGACAGAGAACAAAGCTACAGGCCCATTTCTAATCTCCCAGTGTTAGAGCACAAAACTCAGGAATATCGAGCTGAGATTTTGGCGAGAGCTCAAGCACAGGAGAAGTCCCCACTCTCAGAACACTGAGAAGAGTGAGCTGTGATTTCATGTGTCGGTGTGGGTGCTGGGCATCCCTTCCTCCACAACACAGGTCCAGGAAGGGTGTAGCCTATTGGCCAGGCACAGCTTCTGTTTTAGAGAGCCCATGGCCTGGGACAGATGAAAAAGCCCAGCAATCTGGGCATGGAAGGCTAGGGAAAAAACCTAGCTGGTTGGGCCTGCTTCTGGAGCAGACACCAGAGGGAGATCCAACTGGGCGAGTGCAAGCTGTGTGGTCTACACAGTCATCTTCTGGGGAAACAACAACAACAACAACAACAAACAGGTCAATGTTCTGCCTGGGGATCCTCTGCCCTTGACCCTCTGCATCACCAGAACACCTACACACATACCACACAACCCACTTAGACTCTGCCAAGCTCAGAGGATCAGTGGGTACCTGGGGAGTTGAAGGTATCCTGGTAACCTAACCTTCAGCTTGGGTTGCCCCTAAAGGGGGGACAGTGCAACCTACCAGGGTGCCCCTTGGGGCTAAGGAAATGTGAGCACAATATCAGTGATTGTAGGGTGTTCCCCCAATGCCCAGGAACAGATTCGGTGAGAGTTTATCTCTTGCCACCTTCCTCCAAGTCTCCCCCTCTCCAGAGTACTGCTGTGGACACATTGAAATGAAAAACAGATGCACAGCTGAGTAGTAGCCTATCTGAAGGCACTTACTCTTAAGTGCCATCTACTGGATTACAGCCCAAATTACACTACCGACAAAAATAAATTAATTCAATATACATCCCCTGTGAAACCCAATGCAGGAAACTAAGAAACCTGTACAGAACCTTGGTCCTCTGAAAGCACCTAGAAACAAAGACAAGTGACTATAGACAACATACACCACAGTGAAATCCTCAAGGAAAAAAAAGAATATAAAAGCAAAAATCTTCATCCAAATGAAAGCAACTTCAGAAAGATAAAGAAACTCTAGCCCTTTCAGATGACAAGGAACCAGTGCAAGTGCCAGAGGCATTTGAACCAGAGCAACTCCATCTTGAATAAGGGCTGGGTAAAATAAGGTTAAGGCCTGCTGGGTTGCATTCTTGGATGGTTAGGCATTTTAAGTCACAGGATGAGATAGGAGGTCAACACAAGATACAGGTCATAAAGACCTTGCTGATAAAACAGGTTGCAGTAAAGAAGCTGGCTAAAACCCACCAAAACCAAGATGGTGATGAGAGTGACCTCTGGTCATCCTCACTGCTACACTTCACCAGCGCCATGACAGTATACAAAGGCCATGACAACATCAGGAAGTTACCCTATGTGGTCTAAAAGGGGAGGCATGAATAATCCACCCCACCCTTTTTTAGCATATAATGAAGAAATAACCACAAAAATGGGCAACCAGCAGCCCTCAGGGCTGATCTGCCTATGGAGTAACCATTCTTTTGTTTCCTCTCTACTTGCTTTCACTTTACTCTATGGACTCGACCTGAGTTCTTTCTTGTGCAAGAACTCTAACAAACAGTTTAAAAAGTCAGAGTGTTTCTTTATCTCCAAAGGATTTAACTAGCTCCTAGCAATGGATCCTAAACAAATTAAAATGTTTGAAAAGACAGACGTAGAATTCAGAATCTGGATGGCAAGGAAACTGAACAAGATTCAGGAGAAAGTTGAAGCTCAATACAAGGAAACCAGTAAAATGATCCAGCAGTTGAAAGATGATATAGCCATTTTAAGAAAAAAACAGGCCGCGTGCAGTGGCTCATGCCCATAATCCCAGCACTTTGGGAGGCCGAGGTGGGCAGATCATGAGGTCAGGAGTTCGAGACCAGCCTGGCCAACATGGGGAAACCCCGTCTCTACTAAAAAATACAAAAATTAGCCAGGTGTGATGGCACGTGCCTGTAATCCCAGCTACCGGGGAGGCTGAGGCATGAGAATTGCTTGAACCCAGGAGGTGGAGGTTGCAGTGAGCTGAGATCGCGCCACTGCACTCAAGCCTGGGTGACAGAGCAAGACTCTGTCTCAAAATTAAAATAAAATAAAATAAAATAAAAAAACAAACTGAACTTCTGGAATTGAAAAATTCACTGCAGGAATTTTCAAATACAAATGGAAGACTTAACAATAGGTGAGAAGAAGCTGAGGAAAGAATTTCAGAGCTTTAAGATCAGTCTGAATCAACCCAGTCAGACAAAAATAAAGAAAAAATAATTCATAAAAATAAACAAAACTTCTGAGAAATATGGGTTTATGTAAAGAGATAAAACCTGTGATTTACTGATATTCCTGAGAGAGAAAGAGAGACAATAAACAACTTGGAAAGCATATTTGAGGATATAGTCCACATCGATTTTCCCAATATATGTAGAGGTTGACGTGCAAAGTAAAGAAATTCAGAGAACCCATGTGAGACACTATACCAGACAACCATCCCTAAACCACATAGTAATCAGACATTCTGAGGTTAATGTGAAAGAAAAATAAAAGAGACAGCTACAGAAAAGGGTCAGGTCACTCACAAAGGGCAGCCCATCAGGCTAACAGTGGACTTCTTAGCAGAAACCTTACAAGCCAGGAGAGATTGGGGGCCTATTTTCAACATCCTTAAAGAAAAGAAATTCCAACCAACAATTTCATATCCCACCAAAATAAGCTTCATAAGCAAAAGAGAAATAAAATATTTTTTCAGAATAGCAAACACTAAGGGAAATCATTACCCTAGACCAGCCTCATAAGAAACCTTTAAGGGAGTTTTACACAGGGAAATGAAAGAATGATACCTGCTTCAACAGAAACACACTTAAGTACCTAGCCCACAGATCCTATAAAGCAACTAAACAATCAAGACTACAAAGGAACCAGCTAACAACATCATGACAGTATCAAAAGCTCACATATCAATATTTACCTTGGATGTAAATGGTCTAAACACCCCACTGAAAAGGCACAGAGTGGCAAATTGAAAAAACAAAAAAAAAACCCCACAAGACCCAAATGTCTCCTGTTTTCAAGAGACCAACTTCACATGTAAAGACATTCATGGGCTCAAAGTAAAGGGATGGAAAAATCTAGCATGCTAATGGAAAACCAAAAAAGAGCAGAGATTTCTATTTTTATATTAGATAAAACACTTTAAACCAATAACAGTCAAAAAAGGACAAAGAAAGGCATTATACAATGATAAAGGCTTGAATTCAACAAGAATAATTAACTATCCTAAATATATATGCACCCAATATTGGAGCATGCAGATTCATAAAACAAATACTTCTAGACCCGTGAAAAGACTTAACCACTCAATAATATTGGGGGACTTCAATACCCCAGTGACAGGGTTAGACAGATTATCAAGGCAGAAAACTAACAAAGTAATTCTGGACTTAAATTTGACACTTGAGCAATTGAACCTAATAGATACTCCACTCAACATCCACAGAATACACATTCCTCTAACTTGCACACAGAACATCCTCTAAGACTGACCATGTTCTTGTCCATAAAGCATGTATCAATAAATTTAAAAAATTCAAAATTATACCAAGCATAATCTCAGACCACAGCAGAATAAAAATAGAAATCAATACCAAGAAGATCTCTCAAACCCACACAATGACATGAAAATTAAACAGCTTCCTCCTGAAATAAATTGGGGTAAACAATAACATTAAGGGTGAAATTTAAAAATTATTTGAAACAAATTAAAACAGAGACACAACATACCAAAATCTCTGGGGTACAGCTTAAGTAGTGTTAAGAGGAAAAATTATATTGCTAAATGACTACATCAAGAAGTTAGAAAGATCTCAAATTAACCATCCAACATTGCACCCAGAGGAACTAGAAAAACAAGAACAAAATAACCTCGAAGCTATCAGAAGAAAACAAGTAAAATCAGAGCAGAACTGAATGAAACTGAGATGCAAAAATCCATAAAAAGGATGAACAAAACCAAAAGTTGGTTCTTTGAAAGGATAAACAAGAATAACAAATAGCTAGCTAGATTAACAAAAAACAAGAGAGAAGATCCGAATAAAAAATCAGAAATGACAAAAGTGTCATTATAACCAATTCCACGAAATACAAAAGATCCTCAGACTATTATGAACACCTCTATACACAAAAAATAGAAAATCTAGAGAAAATGGATAAATTACTGGAAATGCACAGCCTCCCCAGATTGAATCAAGAAGAAACTGAAACCCTGAACAGGCCACCAGTAATGAGTTCCAAAATTGAGTCAATAATAAAACCCCTACCGACAAAAAAACAAAACAAAACAAAACAAAACCCTGGACCAGATGGATTCAAAAGTGAATTCTGCCAGATGTAAAAAGAAGAGCTGGTAGCAACCCTACTGGAAATATTCCAAAAAATCAAAAAATCGAAGAGGAGGGGCTCCCCTTAACTCTTTCTATGAAGCAACATCATTCTGATACCAAAATCTGGCAAAGACACAACAGAAAAAGAAAATTACAGGACAATATCCCTGATTAACATAGACACAAAAATTTCAACAAAATATTAGTAAACCAAATCGTCAACACATTAAAAATTAATTTACCACAATCTAGTAGGCTTTATTCTGGGGACGCAAAGTTAGTCCAACATACACAAATCAAAAAATGTGATTCATCACATAAACAAAAAACACACGACTATATGAATAGATGCAGAAACAGCTTTCAGTAAATTCCAAGATCCCTTCTTTATTGAAAATGCTCAATAAATTAGCCATTGAAGGAATACATCCAAATTATAAGAGGCATCTATAACAAACCCATAGCCAACATCATACTGAATGAACAAAAGTTGGAAGCATTCCTCCTGAGAACTGGAACAAGATAAGGATGCCCATTCTCACCACCCCTATTCAACATAGTACTGGAAGGCCTAGCCAGAACAATCAGGCAAGAGAAGAAAATAAAAGGCATCCAAATAGGAAAAAGAAGTCAAACTGTCCTTGCTGATGATGAGATTCTATACATAGAAGACTCTGACAAAAGGCTCTGAGAACTGGTAAATGATTTCAGAAAAGTCTGAGGATACATAATCAATGTACAAAAATCATGAACATTTTTATACACTAAAAATGTGTAAATAAAATACCTAGGAATACCTCTAACCAAGGAGGTGAAAGATCTTTACAAGGAGAACCACAAAACACTGCTGAAAGAAATCATAGATGATACAAAAACTGAAAAAACATTCCATGCTTATGGATTAGAAGAATCAATATTATTAAAATGTCCATACTGCCCAAAGCAATCTACAGATTCAGTGCTATTTCTCTCAAACTACCAAGGTCATTTTTCATAGAATTAGAAAAAACTATTATAAAATTATATGGAACCAAAAAAGAGCCAGCATAGCCAGGGCAATCTTAACAACAACAACAACAAAAAGCTAGAGACACTGACTTCAAAGTATACTAGAAGGCAAAGTTAACCAGAACAACATGGTACTAGCACAAAAACAGACACATAGACCAATGGAACAGAATAGAAACCCAGAAATAAAGCTGCACAACTACAACCATTTGATCTTTGACAAAGTCGACAAAAATAAGCAATGGGGAAAGGACACCCTATTCAATAAATAGTGCTGGGATAAACTGGCTAGCCATATGCAGAAGAATAAAACTGGACTCCTAGCTTTCACCATATGCAAATATTAACTCAATGTAGATCAAAGACCCCAAACTATAAAAATCCTAGAAGAAAACTTAAGAAATACACTTCTTGGCGTTGGGCTTGGCAAAGAATTTATTTTGTAATAAATATTATTACAAAATATAATATTTTGTAATAAATATTATTACAAAATATAATATTTTGTATTTATATTATATCTTGTAATATAATATCATTATATATAATATCTATAATCAAAATTAATTGCAACAAAAACAAAAATTGACAAGTTGGACCTAATTAAACTAAAGAGCTTCTGCACAGCAAAAGAAACTCCCAACAGAGTAAACAACCTACAGAATGGCAGGAAATATTTACAAACTATGCATCTGACAAAGGTCTAATATCCAGAACCTATAATAAAATTAAACAAATCAAGAAGCAAAAATCAAATAACTCCATTAAAAATTGGGCAATGGACATGGAAACTTCTCAAAAGAAGACATATGAACAGCCAATAAACATATCAAAAAATACTCATCATCATGAATCCTCAGAGAAATGCAACTAAAAACCACAATGAGATACCATTACATACCAGTCAGAATGGCTATTAATGAAAAGTAAAGAAGTAATAGATGTTGGTGGGGCTGCAGAGAAAAGGGAATGCTTATACACTGTTGGTGGGAATGTAAATTCATTCAGCCACTGTGGAAAGTACTTTGGAGATTTCTCCAACAACTAAAAATAGAAATACCATTTGACCTAGCAATCTCATTAGTGGGTATATACCTAAAGGAAAACAAATTGTTCTACCAAAAAGACACATGCACCAATATATTCATATCAGTACTATTCAAAATAGCAAAGACATGCAGTCAATCTAGGTTCCCATCAATGATGAATTAGATAAAGAAAATGTGGTACATATACATTATGGAATACTATGCAGGCACAAAAGGGAAGGGCATTATATCCTTTGCATCAACATGGATGCAGCTGGAGGCCATTATTCTAAGTGAACTGACACAAAAACAGAAACCCAAATACTGTATTTTCTTACTTATAAGTGGGAGCTGAATATTGGGTATATGTAGACATGAAGATAGGAATGATAGATACTGAGGACTACTAGATGTGGGATGCAGGGAGGGGGCAAGAGTTGAAAAACTACCTACCAGGTACTATGCTCAGTGCCTGGGTGACAGGTTCAGCCATACTCCAAACCTCAGCATCACGTAATATATCTGTGTAACAAACCTGCACAAGCGCTCCCTGAATCGAAAACAAAAGTTGCAAAAACATTTATTGTTCTTTGTTGAAAATGATTGATAGGGTTTGGCTGCGTCCCCAGCCAAATCTCAGTTTGATCATAGTTCCCATGATCCCCATGTGTCATGGCAGGGACCCGGTGGGAGGTAATTGAATCAAGGGGTCGATTACCTCCATGCTGTTCTCGTGATAGTGAGTGAGTCTCACGAGATCTGATGGTTTTATAAAGGGCAGTTCCCCTGCACAGGCTCTCTTGCCTGTCACCATGTGAGACATGCCTTTGCTCCTCTTTCACCTTCTGCCATGATTGTCAGGCCTCCCCAGCCACGTGGAACTGTGAGTCCATTAAACCCCTTTTTCTTTATAAATTACCCAGTCTCACGTATGTCCTTATAGCAGTGTGAGAACAGACCAATACAATCGAATATAAGCTGAATTTCAAAACCACATCTTTGAGAATTACTCATTCCCTGGGTGTCTCACATGTATATATGAAATATACATGTAAATAAACTTATGTTTCTTTCTCTCCTGTTAATCTATCTCTTCTTACAAGGGTGCCTTTCAACTCAGAACATATGAGAGTTATTCTTCCCCTAACACATACTACGTACGTACTTTGTTAGGGGCTGGGGATCTAATGATGAGCGAAAAACACACACTCAGCGTTTTCTTCATGGAACTTATGTACTAGAAAGAGAAAGAGGCATCATTAATTAAGCATTGATTGCTGCTGCCCATGCTCATTTGAAAGCGTAAGACTTTGGCGGAACCCTTTGTTTGTGGCTTCTTTTAGGAGATGGAAATAAAACTAGATTTACTGACAGCTTCTTGGTACCAGGCACTATACTAGGCCTCTTGCCTATAGTATCTCATTTATTTCTTGTAATAAACTTACTAGGAAAGTATTATTTATTTCCACTCTTATAGATGAGAAAATGGAGGATCAGAGAAGTCTAGCAACCTAATCAAAGTCAGGCAGCAAGTAATCAGTAGAATTGGAGTTTATTTCTGGATTTCATTCCAGTACTTCTTATAGTACCTCTATTAAAAAAAAAACAAACCACTACCTCCAAAGTTATGAAATGATTGCTAGCACACCATCACAATAGCTCAGATAATTAAATAATCTTGGATTCTCTTTACAGAAATTCTTATAATCTATATGATGAGTTCAGAATTTTATTCATTAAAATGAAATAAATTATACATTAGTAAAAATTTATTCATTGTCTTTTGACCCGAATTCTCATCACAAGCTCACCTTTTAATGATAGCTTTTTATTGTCTACTTTTCAGTATTTTGGTTGAATCTTGATGAAAAGGTTAACAATATTCTCAAAATAAAGAAGTCTGAAGTAAAGGAAACCGGAAAAATGGAAAATATTTTTTTTTCTTGAAATGAAAGCATTGATTTCCCTATGGAATAGAATACCGTTTTGTAGTTTAGTTATGCCATTAGCCATTAAGCAGTGCTTCCCTGCTGTAAAAATATTCTTCCTAAGCAATGTAAGTCTAGCTGTTTCTAACTTTGTTATTCTAAATATGATTGACATAAACATTTATTAGCTTGTTATATGGTGAACAAATAGGATTGTACAAAGATTGTCGCTGTCTTAATTTTGGTTTTATATTTCCATTCATGTCTCCTCTTTTGCCTCCTCACCATCCCATCAGAATAGATTTAAGTTTGGAAGCTCAACAGTGTCCACTAGTGGACAAACAAAAGTATAACTATGTGATTACAAAGGAAAACCTATTAGATTAAAAAAGTAGACTTTCTCCCGACTACTGTTTTCATATATATATATATATATATACATGAAATCAAAATAACGTTTCTCCATAATATCCAGATTTTATAACAGATTAAAAATTAAGATTTGGGGAAAAACTTTCCATTCCACATTTGCTTAATGAAGAAACCCTAATTCTATGTAGAATTCAAGTAACAATATTAGACAGTTTAAAAATTCTTAAATCTTTTGATTTTTCACTATTTAAATATTGTTAAAAATCAAAAGTGTCCATATTTTTGAAAGCCCATATTGTCCTCAATCTTTGCTTGAAATTCCAACTCTTATAGAAATGTCTTAAAGACAGTGGAGGCCAAATGTATATTTGATCTCCACATTCACTAAAATGTCTGAGCCTGCAAAAGAGCACATTCCTCCTTGTTAGGAGATAGTGCTTACCCTTTACTTGAAGACAATGCAGAGTTTTCTCTTTGTCTCAAACTTTAGTTTGTATCAGAATCACCTGGAGAGCTTGATAAAAATGCAGAGGTAAAGAATGTTCTTCTGCTGCCACCGAGATCCCCCTTCAGGCTGGAACACTTATTTCCCCAGATACTGAGGATGCTCTTCACTGCCAGCTTATAGCTGTCAGTACTCTCTAGGAATTTCCTCAGTTGAAGACCTTATCCTGGGTTATGCCACATCTTTGGCATAGGGATATCTGGGTTGATGCACTCCAAAATCTTGAATCCTGACATTCACTAAAATGTCTGAGCCCGCAAAAGAGCACATTCCTCCTTGTTAGGAGATAGTGCTTACCCTGTACTTGAAGACAATGCAGAGTTTTCTCCTCATCAAGAAAACATCTGCTGCCCCTAGACATCTGCTCTCGTAGAGATCTGCCTTAACCTCAACTTACAGCTACTAGGACAATAACTGGGGTCAGTCATGGCATAATTTAGCAAGGGCATGCTTGGCATGCTAAAAGGAGAAATAGAATATGCCTCAAGAGAGCTATAGGACCTAACTAACAGGTACCGGCTACATGAACCAGCGAAGTCTGTATTGGACTAGATTCTGAGACATGTAGATTCTGGATTATGGGTTGGGGAGAAGAAATCGAATAAGGGTGAGCATAATCATTTGAAAGCACTCTTCTAGTATACAGAATTTAACATGTTAGCAAGGACCCTGGGGCACAGGGTAAAAATGTCACTAGAATGATTCCTAGAAACCTAGAAAAAGTGCTAGGCCCCACTGGGTGAAGGAGAAATGACAGAAGTGTCTTAGCCAACAATGGTAGAAGAAATATAAAGGCACAGAGATGTGGGCATCCTAGAGTAGATATATTTATGTAAGGATAAAGAACTGTGTTGGCTGGGTGTGGTGGCTCACGCCTGTAATCCCAGCACTTTGGGAGGCCGACGTGGGTGGATCACGAGGTCAGGCAATCAAGACCATCCTGGCTAACACGGTGAAACCCCATCTCTCTACTAAAAATACAAAAAATTAGCCGGGCATGGTGGCGGGTGCCTGTAGTCCCAGCTACTCAGGAGGCTGAGGCAGGAGAATGGCGCGAACGCGGGAGGCGGAGCTTGCAGTGAGCCGAGATCACACCACTGCATTCCAGCCTGGGCAACAGAGCGAGACTCCGTCTCAAAAAAAAAAAAAAAAAAAGAACTGTGTTACATGAGTGAACCTGAAGGATACTCCATTTACCAAAGCAATAAGAAATGGTAGATAGAGAGATAGAGCAAGATAGCTGAATAGAAGGCTCCACTGATCATCTCTTCCACAAGAGCACCAATTTAATAACTATCTACATAAAAAAAAAGCACCTTCATAAGAACCAAAAGTCAGATGAGTACTCACAGTACCTTGTTTTAATGTCATGTTACTGAAAGGGGCATTGAAAGAGGCTAGAAAAGACAGTCTTGGATGGGCAACACCACTTCTCCCTTATCCCCTGGCAGCAGCTGCATGGTGAGGAGAGAGTATTTGTGCACTTGGGAGAGGGAGAACACAGGAATTGTGAGACATTGCATTGAACTCAGTGCTGCCCTGTTACAGCAGAAAGCAAAACCAGGGTGAACTCAACTAATGCCTGACCATTGAGGGAGTATTTAAATCAGCCGTAGCCAGAGAGGAATCACCCTTCCCAGTGGTCAGAATTTGAGTTCCAGTAAGCTTCAGCACTGTGGGCTAAATGCTTTCAGGCCCAAACTAAACTTGAAAGGTTGTCTGGGCCACAAGGACGGTAAATACTAGGTAAGTCCTAGTGCTAAACTGGGCTCAGAGCTAGTGGTCTTGGAGGACATGTGACCTACTGAGACACCAGCCAGGGATGCTAAGGGAGGAATGCTTGTGCCACCCCCCACCCCAACCCCAGCCTGCACAGCTCACAAGTCTAAAAGAGACACCTACCTTCTTTTTGAGGAGAGGAGAGGGAAGAATAAAGAAGACTTTGTCTTGCATCTTGGATACCAGCTGAGCCACAGCACGATAACCCAGCAGTCAGAGTTATGAGGCCTCCTTTCCAGTACCTAGCTCCTGGATGACATTTACAGTAACACCCTGGGCCAGAAGGAAACTGACTGCCATGAAGGGAAGGACCCCATACAAGCAGGACCTATCACCTGATGACTATGGAGCCAATGGCCCATGAATAACCAGCAGCAATACCCAGGTAGTATGCCGTGGGCCTTGGGTGAGGCTAGCTGGCTTCACGTGACACTCAGCACATTCCAAGTTGTGGTGGCTATGGGGAGAGACTCCTTCTGCCTGAGAAAAGCAGAGGAAAAAGCAAAGGGGACTTTGTCTTGAACCTTAGGTACCAGCGTGCCCATGGGGTCAGGTAGAGAAACTAGTGGGCTCTTGGGGTCCCTGATTCTAGGCCTTGGCACTTGGATGGCATTTCTGGACTTTCCCTGGGCCAGAGGGAAGCCCACTTCCCTAAAGGTGAGTCCCAGGCCAGAAAGGATTTACCACAACATGACTGAAGAGCCCTTGGGAATTAAGGGAACATCAGTCATAGCCTGGCAGTACTCCCTGTGGGGCTGTGGTGGTAGTGGCCATGAGCTGAAGCTCCTTCATCTGTGGAAAGAAGAGGGAAGAGTGGGAAGGACTGCATCTTGTGGTTTCAGTGTCAGCTCAGTCACAGTACAATAGAACAACGGATAGACTTCTAAGGTTTTTGACTGAGTTTCTGGCTTCCAGATGGTACCTCTGGACCTGCCCATGGCTTGGGGCAACTTGTCACACAGAAGGGAATGACACAAGCCAGGGTGACTTGATGACCTGCTGCTTGTAGAACTCCAGGGCCTTGAGCAAACATAGGTGATAGCCAGGTAGTGGTTCGAGTGACCCTTGGGTGAGAACCTGTGCTGTGCTGGCTTCATATTTAAGCCAGTGAAGTTGCAGTGGTGGTAACAACAGGGGTGCTTGTGTCACTCCACTTCCAGTTTCAGATGGCTCACCAGAGAGAGAGAGAGAGAGAGAGAGAGAGAAAGACTTTGTTAGTTTGAGAGAAAGTAGGGAAGAGAACAGGAATCTCTTCCTGGTAATCCAGAGAATTCTTCATCTGGATCTTACTCAAGACAACCAAGGTGGTACCTCTATAAATTTACAAGAACCATTGTGTTACTGGGCTTGAGGCGCCCTCTAATTCAGATAGAGGTTGTATCATAACACCAAAGTTCTTTACAATACTTGAAAAGCCTTCCCAAGAGTGATAAGTACAAACAAACCCAGACTGCAATGACTACAATGAATACCTAACTCTTCGATGCTTAAACACAGACAAATATCCACAAGCTTCAATACCATCCAGGAAAACATGGACTCACCAAATGAACTAAATAAGGCACCAGAGGCCAATCCTGGGGAAACAGAGATATGTGTTTTTTTCAGACAGAGAATTCAAAATAGCTGTGCTGAGGAAATTAAAAAGAAATTCAAAATTCTTAGAGAAGAAATCCAGAATTCTATCAGATAGATTCAACAAAGAGATCAAAATAATTAAGAAAAATGAAGCAGAAATTCTAGAGCTGAGAAATCAACTGACATACTGAATAATGCATCTGTTTTTTTAATAGTAGAATTAATCAAGCAAAACAATTAGTGATCTTGAAGAAAGGCTATTTGAAAATACACAGTCAGAAGAGATATTAAAAAAAACAATAAAAAACAATGAAGCACGCATGCAGGATGCAGGATCTAGAAAATAGCCTCCAAAGGGCAAATCTAAGAGGTATTGGCCTTAAAGAAGAGGTAGAGAAAGAGATAGGAGTAGAAAGCTTCTTAAAAGGGATAATAACAGTACTTTCCAAACCTCGAGAAAGAAGACTACTTCAAGGCATTTGTTAATCAAACTCCCAAAGGTCAAGTATAAAGAAAGTATCCTAAAAGCAACAAGAGAAAAGAAACAAATAACATATAAGGAAGCTCCAATACATCTGGCAACAGACTTTTTAGTGGAAACCTTAAAGGTCAGGAGAGAGTAGCCAGACATATTTAGAGTTTTGAAGAAAAAAACCTTCTACCCTAGAAAAGTATATCTGGTGAAAATATCCTTGAAAACTAAAGGAGAAGTAAAGATTTTCTGAGACAAATAAAAGCTGAGGAATTTCATAAACACCAGACCCTGTCTTTCAAGAAGTGCTAAAGAGAGCTCTTCAATCAATCAGAAAAAAAGGACGTTAATGAGCAAAAAGGAATTGCCTGAAGGTACAAAACTCACTGATAGTAGTAAGTACACAGAAAAACACAGAATATTATAACATTGTAACTGTGTTGTGTAAACTGCTCTTAAGTAGAAAGACTAAATGATGAACAAAAAATAATAACTAGAAAGAATTTCTATAACATAGTACAATAAGATATAAGTGGAAAAAAAGATAAAAAGTGAGGAGATGAAGTTAAGGTGTAGAGTTTTTATTGGCTTTGTTTTTGCTTGTTTGCTTAATCTTACATTTTTTTCAGTTTAAAATGATATGTTATAAGATAGCATGTGTAAGCCTCATGGAAACCTCAAACCAAAAAACATACAACAGATACAGAAAAAAATAAAAAGCAAGACATTAAGTCATACCACCTGAAAAAATCACCTTCGCTAAAAGAAAGACACAAAGTAAGGAAAGAAGGAAAAGAAGACCACAAAACAACCAGAAAACAAATAATAAAATGGCAGGGGTAAATCTTTATTTATCAATAAAAACATTGAATGTAAATGGACTAAACTCTCCAATCAAAAGTCATAGAGTGGCTGAATGGATTTAAAAAAACAAGACCCAATAATCTGTTAACTGCAAGAAACACACATCACCTATAAAAATGTACATAAACTGAATATAAAGGCATAGAAAAAGATAATTCATGCCAATGGAAATTAAAAAGGGCAGGAGTGGCTGGGCTTATATCAGACAAAATAGATTTTAAAGCAGAAACTCTGAGAAGAGACAAAGAAGATCACTATATAATGATAAAGGGGTCATTCCGCAAGTGGATATAACAAGTGTAAATATAAATGCACCCAATACTGGAGAATCCAGATATATAAAGCAAATATTATTAGAGTTAAACAGAGAGATAAGCTCCAATAAAATAATAGCTGGAGACTTTAGCAACCCATTTTCAGCATTGGACAGGTCTCATCCAATGGCTGCAAAAGACACATTCTTCATCACAGCACATGAATCATTCGCAAGGATAGACCATATGTTAGGTCACAAAACAACTAATAAAATATTCAAAAAATGGAAATAATATCAAGTTTCTCCTTTGACCACAATGAAATAAACCTAGAAATTGGTAACAAGAGCAATTTTGGAAATTATACAAACATATGAGAATTAAACAATATGCTCCTGAATGACCAGCGAGTCATTGAAAAAATTAGGAAGAAGATTGAAAAATTTCTTGAAACAAATGGTAATGGAAACACAACATACCAAAACCTATGGGATACAGCAACAGCAGTACCAACAGGGAAGTTTAAAGAAAAGATTTTCCAGCCCAGAATTTCATATCTGGCCAAACTAAGCTTCATAAGGGAAGGAGAAATAAGATCCTTCTCAGAAAAGTAAATGCAGAGGGAATCTGTCACTACCAGGCCTGTCTTGCAAGAGCTCCTGTAGGAAGCACTAAATATGGAAAGGAAAATCTGCTACCAGCCACAACAAAAACATACTGAAGTACAGAGACCAGTGACACTATGAAGCAACTACATCAACAAGTCTGCAAAATAACCATCCAGCATCATGATGACAGGATCAAATTTACAAATAACAATATTAACCTTAAATGTAAATGGGCCAAATGCCCCAGTTAAAAGATACAGAATGGTAAGCTGGATAATGAGCCAAGACCCATTGGTGTGCTGTATTGAAGAGACCCATCTCATGTGCAAAGACACACATAGGCTCAATAAACGGATGGAGGAAAACTTACCAAGCAAATGGAAGGCAGAAGAAAAGCAGGGGTCACAATCCTAGTTTCTGACAAAACAGACTTTAAACCAACAAAGATCAAAAAGACAAAGAAGGGTATTATGTAATGGTAAAGGGTTCAATTCAACAAGAAGAGCTAACAATTCTAAATCTATGCACCCAATACAGGAGCACCCAGATTCATAAAGCAAGTTCTGAAAGACCTACGAAGAGTCTTAGACTCACACACAATAATAATGGGAGACTCTAACACTCCACTGACAATATTATATCATTGAGACAGAAAATTAACAAAGATATTCAGGACCAGAATTCAGCTCTGGATCAAGTGGACTTGATAGATATCTACAGAACTCTCTACCTAAAAACAACAGAATATACATTCTTCTTATTGCCACATGGCACTTACTCTAAAATTGACCACATAATTGGAAGTAAAACACTCCTCCGCAAATGCAAAATAACCGAAATTATAACAAAGTTTTTCAGACCGCAGAGCAATCAAATTAGAAATCAAGATTAAGAAACTCACTCAAAACCACACAAATGGAAATTTAACAATCTGCTCCTGAATGACTCCTGGGTAAATAATGAAATTAGGGTAGAAATGAGAAAGTTTTTTGAAACCAATGAGAACAAATAGATGATGTAGCAGAATATCTGGGATGCAGCTAAAGCAGTGTTAAGAGGGAAATTTATTGCACTAAATGCCCACATCAAAAAGCTAGAAAGATCTCAAGTTAGCAACCTACTATCACAACTAAAAGAACTAGAGAAGAGAACCAAAAAAACCCCAAAGCTAGCAGAAGACAAGAAATAACAAAGATCAAAGGAGAACTGAAGGAGATAGAGACATGAAAATCCCTTCAAAAAATCAATGAATCTTGGAGCTGTCATTTTGAAAAAATTAATAAAATAGACAGACTGCTGGCTAGACTAATAAAAAAGAGAAAAGAGTCAAACACAATCAGAAATAATAAGGGGGATATCACCACTGTCCCCACAGAAATACAAACAACCATCAGAGAATACTATAAACACCTCAGTGCACATTAACTAGAAAATCTAGAAGAAATGGATAAATTCCTGGGCACACACACCCTCCCAAGACTGAACCAGGAAGAAATTGAATCCCTGAACAGACCAGTAATGAGTTCTGAAATTGAGACAGTAATAAATAGCCTACCAACCAGAAAAGGCTCAGGACCAGATGGATTTACAGCTGAATTCTACCAGAGGTACAAAGAAAAGGTGGTACCATTTATACTGAAACTATTCCAAAAAGTTAAAAAGGAGGGACACCTCCCTAACTTGTTCTATGAGGCCAAGATCATACTAATATCAAAACCTGGCAGAGATAACTACAACAACAACAACAACAACAACAACAAACTACTGGGTGTGGTGGCTCACGCCTGTAATCCCAGCACTTTTGGAGGCTGTGGCAGGCAGATCACCTGAGGTCAGGAGTTCGAGACCAACATGGCCAACATGGAGAAACCCCATCTCTACCAAAAATACAAAATTAGCCAGGCATGGTGGTGCATGCCTGTAATCCCAGCTACTTGGGAGGCTGAGACAGGAGAATCACTTGAACCCAGGGGGTGGAGGTTGTGGTGAGCCAAGATCATACCATTGCACTCCAGCCTGGGCAACAAGAGTAAATCTCAAAAAAAAAAATAAAAGAAAGAGAAAGAAAGAGAGAAAGAAAGGAAGGAAGGAAAGAAGGAAGGAAGGAAGAAAAAGAAAGAAAGAAAGAAAGAAAAGAAAGAAAGAAAGAAAAAGAAAAAGAAAGAAAGAAAGAAGAAAGAAAGAAAGGTAAGGAGGGAGGGAGGGAAGAAGGAAGGAAGGAAGGAAGGAAAAGAAAAGAATACTTCAGGCCAATACCTTTGATGAACATAAATGTAAAAATCCTCAACAAAATACTGGCAAACTGAATCCTGCAGCACATCCAAAAGCTTATCCACCACAATCAAATATTGATTGACCCAAGGCTTTATCCCTGAGATGCAAGGCTGGTTCAACATACAGAAATTGATAAATATGATTTATCACATGAACAAAACCAAAGACAAAAATGATGTATCTCAATAGATGCAGAAAAGGCCCTTGATGAAATTCAACATCACTTTATGTTAAAAGCTCTCAATAAACTAGGTATTGAAGAAATGTACCTTAAAATAATAAGAGCCATATATGACAAACCCACAGCCAATATCATACTGAATGGGCAAAAGCTGGAAGCATTCCCTTTGAAAATCAGAACAAGACAAGGATGTCCTCTCTCACCATTCCTATTCAACACAATATTGGAAGTTCTGGTCAGGGCAATTGGGCAAGGTGAAGAAACAAAGGGTATTCAAATACGAAGAGAGGAAGTTAAATTAATTTTGTTTGCAGATGACATGATCCTATATCTAGAAAACCCTGTCATCTCAGCCCAAAAACTTGTTAAGCTGATAAGCAACTTCAGCAAAATCTCAGGATACAAAATCAATGTGCAAAAATTAAAAGCATTCCTATACACCAACAATAGGCAAGCAGAGAGCCAAATCATGAATGAACTCCCATTCACAATTGCTACAAAAAGAACAAAATACTCAGGAAGACAGCTAACAAGGGAAGTGAAGGACCCCTTCAAGGAGAACCACAAGCACTGCCCAAATAAATCAGAGGACACAAGCAAATAGAATAACATTCCATGCTCATGGATCGGGAGAATCAATATCACGAAAATGGCCATACTGCTCAAAGTAATTTACAGAGTCAGTGCTATTTCTATGAAACTACCAATGACATTTTTCACAGAACTATTTTTAAAAGCTTTTAAAAATTCAAAAAAGAGCCCAAATAGCCAAGGCAATCCTAAGCCAAAAGAAAAAAGCTGAAGACATCACATTACCTGACTTCAAACAATACTACAGGGTTATAGTAACTAAAACAGCATGGTACTGGCAACGAACAAACAAACAAAAAACAGGCACATAGACCAATGGAACAGACTAGAGAGCCCAGAAATAAGGCCACACACCTATGACCATCTGATTTTCAACAAAGCTGACAAAAACAAGCAATAGGAAAAAGACTCCATATTCAATAAATGGTGCTGGGATAACTGACTATATGCAGAAGATTGAAACTGGACTCCTTCCTTACAGCATATACAAAAAATCAACTCAAGATGGATTGAAGACTTAAATATAAAACCCAAAACTATAAAATTCCTGGAAGACAACCTAGGTAATACTATCCTGGACATAGAAACAGGAAAAGATTTTATGAGAAAGACATGAAAAGAATCACAACAAAAGCAAAAATTGACAAGTGGGATCTAATTAAACTTAAGAGCTTCTGCACAGCAAAATAAACTATCAACAGAGTCAACAAACAACCTACACAATGGGAGAAAAATTTTGCAAACTACTCATTTAACAAAGGTCTAATATCCAGCATCTATAAAGAACTTAAAAATTTTATAAGAAAAAGCAATCTTATTAAAAAGTGGGCAAAAGACATGAACAGATACTTTTTCAAAAGAAGACATACATGTGACCAAAAGGATATGAAAATATGCTCCACATCAATAAACAAGAGAAATGCAAAGCAAAACCACGATGAGATACCATCTCACATCACTCAGAATGGCTACTACTAAAAAGTTAAAAAATAACATATATTGGCAAAGTTGTGGAGAAAAGGGAGCACTTATACACTGTTGGTGGGAATGTAAATTAGTTCAACCATTGTGGAAAGCAGTAGGGCAATTCCTCAAAGAGCTAAAAGCAGAACTATCATTTGACCCAGCAATCCTATGACTGTGCATATACCAAGAAGAATATAAATCATCCTGCCATAAGGACACATGCATGCAAATGTTCATTGCAGCACTATTCACAATAGCAAAGACATGGAATACACCTAAATTTCCATCAATGGTAGATTGGATGAAGAAAATGTGGTACACACATACCATGGAATACTATTCAGCCATAAAAAAGAACAAGATTATGTCTTTTGCAGGAACATGAATGGAGCTGGAGGCTTTTATCCCTAGCAAACTAAACAGGAACAAAAAACCAAATACTGCATGTTCTCACTTATAAGTTGGACCTAATGATGAGAACTTATGAACACAAAGAAGGAAACAACAAACACTGGGATCTACTTGAGGGTGGAGGGTGGGAGAAAGGAGAGGATCAGATAAGATAACTATTGGGTAATGGGCTTAATACCTGGGTGATGAAATAATCTGTACATCAAACCTACATGACACAAGTTAATCTATGTAACAAACCTTTGCATGTACCCCAGAATCTAAAATAAATGTTAAAAGAGAAGAAATCAAGCAGAAAGTTTATTAATCAGATAGGCCTAAGGAGGGCAGTGTATGCTATTCTTGGCCCCATGGGGTTGTACTTGGGAATAGAATGAACAAGCAGGAGCTATAGGATGACTTCTGGCTCCCCTGGGAAGATGTGATTGACTTATTTGAATAATTTCCCATGCTGGAAGAGAGGTGAAATCCATTAGTTTGAGACTGTTAGGGAAATCATCCAAGTGGGAAGCCTTTGCCACTGGGTGGGGGTCACTGGTGAAAGCAGGAGAATTCATGGTTAGAACACTGGTGTTCTGTGAGGCTTGAAGATATGGAAGAAAGAAACACATGAAATATTAGGCCTTACTACATAAAGACTTGTATTGTTACAGAAATCCAAGTAATTATTATTTCTTCTACGAAAAAAGAACTTTCCTAAAGCTTCTCTAAGGGTTAGCTCCTTCTCTTCCCACCTATAGATGGGAATAGAAATTGAGAACCTTTCAGACTACTTTTTAGGTACAAGTTTTAAAAATTTGCTAAGAGAGAAGATCTAATGTTAAATGTTCTTATGATAATTAATCAATCAATCCAAAATAAATAAAATATCTATTCTGAAAGTCTAAGCTAAATTTTGTTCAACATTTTTTTCTCAATGAAGTTCTTCCCTCCCCCACCCCCAGTAAGAGTGGATCTACAAAGTAGCTATTGTTATTGTTACACTTGGTGTACCTCCTTTATTTTAATAGGCCTACCCAAACTCTTTCTTGCCTACCCTAATTGCTACCACATGAGAATGGGCCTTCGTAGCACTTCTACTCTTCACAGTTGACTTGTACCAATTGTGCCTTCTGCTTCCTGACAGATTACTGAGCTGTATTATTATTAATATATAGTGAGAAAACTGAGGTTGGACATAATCATAATATCTACCTTGCAGAATTTTTATGGGGATTAAATAAAAATAATAATATCTGTAAAGTGCTTAGCACAGCGCTTGGTACATGGTGAGCAATTGTTAGCAATCATTATTAACAGTGTCCTTTTTTGACCGAAGTAACACACAAATTGCTTTCTTTCCAGTTCCTTGCTCCACACCAAATCATGTCTTCTAGGTGTCCATAATGAGTTGAGGCTATTTAAAATAATACAGTCAGTTTAACTATGCTGCCCCTATTTTCCTTTCTGCATAAAAGCGGGAGAGCAGAGCTGAGAATGCTTCAGCCCTCTTCAGCACAGGGTAAACAGCTTTACCCCTCCTCCCCAAATTGAGGAAAGAGGGTCAGCACAAGTTTCCAAGTCTGTGTTGTTCTTGGTCACTGCCATGTTCATCAGGCCAAGGATTCGAAGGCAGCTGCCAATTTATCCTTGTTGCTATGATGACAAGAATTCCTGGGGAATCTCATTCATAGAAAAATGTCCAAATTTCTTTCACACAAGGGATAAGGTCAGTTGACCAGCCAGTGGTTTTGGGCCAAGACGAAAGCCCGAGAGCCTGGTTAGGGTCTGGAACAGGGAAAGTCAGTGGTGTAATAACCACTGCAAAAACATGCAAAGAGTATCTCTTGGCCAGGCACACCAGAGAACAGATATAAATTCTCCTGTTCAAAGTGGCAGGTGTCAAATTGTAAACAGAGGAGGAAGCTGTGAGGACTGTCAACAAGCAGGGGACTGTTGACTATCGGTCAACAGGAAAAAAGGGACTGGAATTCCAGCTGTGCCACTTAAGAGCTGTGTGAACTTGCACAAGTCATTTAACTTTTCTGTGTTTCAGTTTCCTCATCTGTAAAATGAGAATAAAAATATTATTTATCTCACAGGGTTATTTTGAGGTTACTACACGCAAAGCACTTAGAACAGTGCCTAGTACATATTAAGAACCATAAAAGTGTTTTATTATTTTAATTATTATTTTCAAGTTCAAATTCTTTAGTATGGCACATAGGGACTTTCAGATGAGGTCCTCTTGCCTACCTCCCCAGCTCACACCCTTTCCTAAATGCACACTCTCCCTATACATACTGTGATATATACAGATCCTAGAGCCCACCTGGCTGCTTTAAGGCTCTTGCCTCTGCCCACTCTGCTGCCTCTGCCAACAGAGTCTGTCATGTGAACTTCTACTCAACTTCCAAAACTTGCTTCCAAAAAGTCCTGCCTCTAAAATTTCACCTAAAATGTGCTGGCTCTTTTGTGTTGCTATTCCCTGCATGGACAGCTGTCAACATACATAAGACATTCTTTTGCCTGTCTTTGTGCACATATCCATCTATTCACTAAAATATGAGTCATTTAGGAACAAGGTCAAAATTTGTCTCTGCATTGCAGTACTTAGCATGGTACTTGGCACATATTAGATAATCAATGCATGTGTATTAAATAAATGAATGAATGAGTGAATAAATGAAGGAGGGAATGAATATATATCACGGATGTGGCTAAGATAGTGCTGAGATGACTGGATGAAAACTCTGTTCCTTTAATAGAGAATCTTAGTGGACATGGTCTTCCACAGGAAGATTTTCTTCTCTGCAGAAAGGACTTGCCTCTATTGAGATAAGGAGAGAGCTCCTCAGACTCCTTCTTGATGATGCCTAGAGTAGCTGAGAGATCTTCAGGCTTCTAGAGTTTGTAGTGCCTGGACAGGCTTGTAAGCATCTAATCTCACTGTCAGAGTGCCACATGCAGCAGCCAGCAGCTGCCAGCGCACTGGCTGCCACCAATATTCCTGAACATCATGGGATGTATTAAGTGACTGAATATCATGGGGCTGTTGTCATCATTAATCTTGCTCAGTGGCAGTATTTTTCTTGGATGAGATTTTTAATAAATTCAAGGTGAAAATTTTTTTCATCCTTTTACTGAGGAAGAAAAAATATTTAGTATTTTTGTTGTATAAGGAACAGTGCCTAAGGCAGGTACGTATACTCCTGACCTCAGCACCACTCACTCTGGTTTTATAAAGCTATAGGACACAGCAGAGTTGGAATGAAATGTAGGGTAGAAAATAACACATAAGTTGGAGGGGAACAGTGGGATGCAGAAAGAATGACAGCAGCCACATGTGTCCCACTCAAATACTTTTAGTCCCTGCAGCATAAGAAAGATGCCAACCAAGTCTCTACGCCGGCTGGGGATCCTGCCATGGATGCATGAGAAAATATTCAATCAAAGGGAGTAAGTGATAACAAAGAGAAAAGTCTGATCCACAGCTACACTGGAACAATCCAGAGAGAAGAAGGAGAGTATCAGATTTTGCTACTTGTGTCACACAAGCTAGAAAAACCCTACCTCTCCCATTGGGGAGGCAACCTATATTTCACCCATTTCCTTGCCTTATCAAGATGAAATTTTATGTAAACTAGATAATAATCTGATTTGGGCCTATTCCTTAATGGATGGACACAAAGTGGCAGGTACATTCATATTGTTAGGTTTGTATCCTGTGCCATTTGAAGATTGTATTAGATTGCAAGCCAAGATGACCATCTAGACACAGCCAGGAAGAACATCTCCCACTGAGAGACTGGGCCATCTGGAAGACTGGCACACACTGAGCAGATCTTCTGAGGGTAGGCCTTGAGAGTAGATTGAAGGAAGATGCAGATCTTGGGCTAAAAGGATAGGCTAAATGAGAATACTACACAGGGTTGCTAAGCACTGGGACACATTCCTGGCCCCCACCAGCTTCTAGGGAAAGGGTGAGTTAAACAGATGAGGAGTAGCCTGTTTTTATCACAGACCTCCAGAATCCTAGCTGCAGGAGACCCCATGACCCCTCTGGACAGTTGAGCTGGCATGGAGAGCTGTTTGGAGAGGTGACAGGGAAAGGATTCCAGCCTGTGCAGAGCTCAGAGGGTTTGGCATGGGAATGGTTGCATTGGAGCACAGCCACGGACACCCATTCCCCCAAGGCTTGCCATGCTCCTCTAGGTGGTTTTGGCCTTTGGTGACTGTTGGACCTAGACAGAGCATGGTGGTCTTGCCCATGGGATGGAGCCAGTCCATTCTGAGCAAACCCCTCTCTGCCAACCTCTCCTGGAGCCCCAGCCTAGCCATGCCCACTTGTAGTACAGCCTCAGATGCCCAAGCAGATCACTTCCTAGGGGCCATCATTATAACTGCTTCACCAGCAGACTGCACATAATTCTCAGAGATCTCCAGCAGAATGGCCCCTGTTGATGCACACCCACTGACCCACAGCTTCCCCCAACTGCAGCCTTCCCCTGCCACTTGCTGGTGCACACTCATTCATGGTGCACCTCCCCACTGCTTTACTGGCACACACAACCACATCTGTCCCATCACTGGCGTGAGCATGGATGCATGGATGCTGCCTCACCCCTGCTGCTGTCCTGTCCCCTCCAATTCATGTGCACCCTGCTGCATCATTACTGCTATTGGCACACATGTAGGAGCATGGATCCTGCTGTCACTGACCCAACAAAGAGCTTTGACTGGCACCTCCCCACACCACCACCAGAGTGTTGCTACCAGTGGATTGGGAACACCTCAATCCCTGCAGTGCAGCAGGTTCCTAACCTCAAGGGGCCAGAGATCAAAGCCCTGGGCCCATTACTAGTCCCCCAGGGTTACAACACATATTCCAGCAGTGATGAACTCAGGCTTGGCTTCCTGAAATTTTACAGAAACAAAGTCAGTGAATTGAACTCATGTTATACCACAATAAAATATTGATGCCCACAAGGGCATCAAATAATATAAAAGTAAAATACTCTATCTAAAGGACAGCAACTTCAGTGATGAAAGGAACATCATTTCACAGAGATGAAAAAGATCCAGGGAAAGAACTCTGGCAACTCAAAAGTCTAGAGTGTCTTCTTACCTCCTAATGACCATGCTTGTTCCCCATGCAATGGTTCTGAACCAGGCTGAAAGGGCGGAAATGACAGACATAGAACTCAGCATCTGTATAGGAACAAAGATCATTGAGATTCAAGAGAAAGTTAAAACCCAATCCCAATCCAGGAATCTAAGGAATCCAATAAGATAATACAAGAGCTGAAAGACGAGATAGTCATTTTAAGGAAGAACGAAATTGATCTGATAGAGGTTAAAAAAAAAAAACCTCACTACGAGAATTTCATAATACAATCACAAGTATTAATAGCAGAATACACCAAGCTGAGGAAAGAATCTCATAGCTCATAGATAGGTTTTTCAAATCAATGCAGTCAGACAAAAATAAAGAAAAAATAATAAAAATGAATGAAAAAACCTCCAAGAAATATGAAATTATATGAAGAAATGAAACCTATGACTCATTGATGTCCCTGAAGACAGGGAGAGAAAGCAAGCAATGTGGAAAACATATTTGAGGATATTGACCCAAACATTTCTCCAAGCTCATTAGAGAGGGCAACATTCAAATTCAGGAAATGCAAAGAACCCCTGTGAGATACCATACAAGATGACAATCCCTGAGTTAAATAGTCACCAGACTCTCCAAGGTTGAAATGAAAGAAAAAATGTTAAAGGCAGCTAAAAAAAAAAGGGGGGGGGGGTCAGGTCACTTACAAAGGGAAGCCCATCAGGCTAACAGTGGTCCTTTCAGCAGAATCTCTACAAGCCAGAGGAGATTGGGGGCTATATTCAGCATTCTTTTTTTTTTTTTCTTTTTTTTTTTTAATTAATTTTTTTTGCACACAAAAACAATAAACATTTTCTAAAAATACATACAAACAAAAAGATGCGTATCAAACATATTAGGAAGGTTGCACACAGGAAGTCGGGGAATAGAAATGGGGGGTGGGAGTTAAAATAAATGAGAGAGGGACTTTATATGGATCAGTGATAATAACTCAATCCTCTATTTGACAAAGAAGAGGGAGAAGGAAGAGGAAGAAAAAGAAAGTGGGATAAAGGATCAGAAAGGGAGGAAAATAGAAAAAATTAGAGTATGACTCCAGGGTAGACCTGTTTTGTTGTCACTGAGTTGGTTGGTTGGTTTGTCTGTTGTATTTTTCATGTTTCGCCAAGTTGGCCAGACTGGTCTCGAACTCCTAGCCCGAAGTGATCAACCCGCCTCGCCCCCCAGAGTGCCGGGACCACAGGCGTGAGCCACCACGACCAGCCCCCACATTGCTTCTGGCCTCCGTGGTAGACCTCCCAGACGGAGCGGCCGGGCAGAGGCGCTCCTCACTTCTTCCCAGACACGGGGTGGCTGGGCAGAGGCGCTCCTCACTTCCCAGACAGGGCGGCCAGGCAGAGACGCTCCTCACTTCTTCCCAGACACGGGGTGGCTGGGCAGAGGCGCTCCTCACTTCCCAGACGGGGCGGCCAGGCAGAGACGCTCCTCACTTCTTCCCAGACGATAGGTGGCCGCGCAGAGGCGCTCCTCACTTCCCAGACGGGGCGGCCGGGCCGAGGCGCTACTCACTTCCCAGATGGGGCGGCCGGGCAGAGGCACTCCTCACTTCCCAGACGATGGGTGGCCGGGCAGAGGCTCTCCTCACTTCCCAGATGGGGCGGCCGGGCAGAGGCACTCCTCACTTCTTCCCGGACGGGGCGGCCGGGCAGAGGCTCTCCTCACTTCCCAGATGGGGCGGCCGGGCAGAGGCACTCCTCACTTCTTCCCGGACGGGGCGGCCGGGCAGAGGCGCTCCTCACTTCTTCCCGGACGGGGAGGCCGGGCAGAGGCGCTCCTCACTTCCCAGACGGGGCGGCCGGGCAGAGGCGCTCCTCTTCTTCCCGGACAGGGCGGCTGGGCAGAGGCGCTCCTCACTTCCCAGATGGGGCGGCCGGGCAGAGGCGCTCCTCACTTCTTCCCGGACGGGGCGGCCGGGCAGAGGCGCTCCTCACTTCTTCCCAGACGGGGCGGCCGGGCAGAGGCGCTCCTCACCTCCCAGATGATGGGTGGCTGGGCAGAGGCACTCCTCACTTCCCAGACGATGGGTGGCCGGGCAGAGGCGCTCCTCACTTCCCAGACGGGGCGGCCGGGCAGAGGCGCTCCTCATTTCCCAGATGATGGGTGGCCGGGCAGAGGCGCTCCTCACTTCCCAGACGGGGCGGCCGGGCAGAGGCGCTCCTCATTTCCCAGATGATGGGTGGCCGGGCAGAGGCGCTCCTCACTTCCCAGACGATGGGTGGCCGGGCAGAGGCACTCCTCACGTCCCAGACGGGGTGGCCGGGCGGAGGCGCTCCTCACCTCCCAGACGATGGGTGGCCGGGCAGAGGCGCTCCTCACCTCCCAGACGATGGGTGGCCGGGCAGAGGCGCTCCTCACCTCCCAGACGATGGGTGGCCGGGCAGAGGCGCTCCTCACCTCCCAGACGATGGGTGGCCGGGCAGAGGCGCTCCTCACCTCCCAGACGATGGGTGGCCGGGCAGAGGCGATCCTCACCTCCCAGACGGGGCGGCCGGGCAGAGGCGCTCCTCACTTCTTCCCGGACGGGGCGGCCGGGCAGAGGCGCTCCTCACTTCTTCCCGGACGGGGCGGCCGGGCAGAGGCGCTCCTCACTTCTTCCCGGACGGGGCGGCCGGGCAGAGGCCCTCCTCACTTCTTCCCGGACGGGGCGGCCGGGCAGAGGCGCTCCTCACCTCCCAGATGATAGGTGGCCGGGCAGAGGCGCTCCTCACTTCCCAGACGATGGGTGGCTGGGCAGAGGCGCTCCTCACTTCTTCCTGGACGGGGCGGCCGGGCAGAGGCACTCCTCACTTCCTTCCAGATGGGGCGGCCGGGCAGAGGCGCTCCTCACCTCCCAGACAATAGGTGGCCGGGCAGAGGCGCTCTTCACTTCCCAGATGATGGGTGGCCGGGCAGAGGCGCTCCTCACTTCCCAGACGATGGGTGGCCGGGCAGAGGCGCTCCTCACTTCCCAGACGGGGCGGCCGGGCAGAGGCGCTCCTCACCTCCCAGATGGGGCGGCCGGGCAGAGGCGCTCCTCACTTCCCAGACAATGGGTGGCCGGGCAGAGGCTCTCCTCACTTCCCAGACGATGGGTGGCCGGACAGAGACGCTCCCCACCTCCCAGACGGGGCGGCGGCCGGGCAGGGGCTGCAATCCCAACACCCTGGTAGGCCAAGGCAGGCGGCTGGGAGGCGGAGGCTGCCGCGAGGCCAGACCACGCCACCGCACTCCAGCCCGGGCAACACAGAGCACCGGGTGAGCGAGACTCCGTCTGCAGTCCCAGTACCTCGGGAGGCTGAGGCGGGCAGAGCACTCGGCGTCAGGAGCTGGCGACGAGTGTGGCCAACATGGCGAACGCGTGCGTGCAGCCAAAGGAGAAAAAGCAGGCAGCGGTGGCGCGCGCCGGCAGTCCCAGGCAGTCCGCGGCGCGGGCAGCAGCGAGCCTAGTAGATTGCAGCCTGGGCCACAGAGGGAAAGAAAGAAAAAGAAAGAGGGAGGGAAGGAAGGAAGGAAGGAAGGAAATATTCAGCATTCTTAAGTAAGAGAAATTCCAACCAAGAATATGATCCTTTTCAGACAAGCAAATTCTAAGGGATTCTCAGGAAATTCAAAGAAAAGAAAAAAAATTATACCAACAATACTCTTGGACCACAGTGCAATAAAAACAGAAATCAATACTAAGAAGATCACTCAAAACCATACATTTACACAGAAATTAAACAATTTGCTCCTGAATGACTTTTGGGTAAACAATGACATTAAGGCAGAAATCAAGAAAGTCTTTGAAACTAATGAAAACAAAGAGACAACTTACCAGAATCTCTGGGACGCAGCTAAAGCAGTGTTAAGAGGAAAGATTATAGCGCTAAACAACCACATCAAAAGTTAAAAAAATCTCAGGTTAACAACCTAACATCACACATAGAGGAACTAGAAAAACAAGAGCAAACCAACCCCAAAGCTAGCAGAGGATAAAAAAATGAACAAAATCAGAGCTGAATAGAATGAAACTGAGATGAGAAAGCCGTACAAAAGATCAATGAAACCATAACTTGGTTCACTGAAAGAATAAATAAGATTGATAAACCACTAGCTAGAGTAATAAAGAAAAAAGAGGCTGGGTGTGGTGGCTCACGCCTGTAATCCCAACACTTTGGGAGGCTGAGGCAGGTGGATCTCTTGAAGTCAGGAGTTTGAGACCAGTTTGGCCAACATGGTGAAACCCCATCTCTACTAAACATACAAAAATTAGCTGGGTGTGGTAGCACATGCCTGTAATCCCAGCTACTCAGAAGGCTGAGGCAGGAGAATCACTTGAACCCGGGAGATGAAGTTTGCAGTGAGCCAAGGTCACGCCGCTGCACTCCATCCGAAGCAACAGAGTGAGACTCTGTCTCAAAAGAAAAAAAAAAGAGAGAGAGAGAAGATCCAAATAAACACAATCAGAAATGACAAAGAGGACTTACCGTGGTCCCCACAGTAATACAAAAAACCCTCAGAGACTATTACACACACCTCTATGCACAGAAACTAGAAAACCTAGAAGAAATGGATACATTCCTGGAAACATACAAACTCCCAAGATTGAACCAGGAAGAAACTGAAATCCTGAACAGACAGGACTATGTGAAATAATGAATTCCAAAATAGATCCAGTAATAAAAGTCTTACCAACCAGAAAAATTCCTGAACCAGATGGATTCACAGCCACATGCCAGATACATAAAGAAGAGTGGGTATTGTTTCTACTGAAACTATTCGAAAAAATTGAGGAGGAAACATTCCTCCTTAATGCATTCTATGAGGCCAACATCACTCTAATACCAAAACCTGGCGGAGACACAACAAAAAAGGAAAACTTCGGGCCAATATCTTGATGAACGTAGATGCAAAATTCCTCACAAAATTCTAGAAAACAAAATCCAGCAGCACATCAAAAAGCTAATCCACCAGCCAGGCGCGGTGGCTCACGCTTGTAATCCCAGCACTTTGGGAAGTTGAGGCAGGTGGATCACCTGAGGTCAGGAGTTCGAGACCGGCCTGGCCAATATGGTGAAACCCTGTCTCTACTAAAAACACAAAAATTAGCTGGGCATGGTGGCAGGCTCCTGTAATCCCAGCTACTTGGGAGGCTGGGGCAGGAGAATCGCCTGAACCCAGGAGGCGGAGGTTGCAGTGAGCCTAGATCATGCCGTTGTACTCCAGCCTGGGTAACAAGAGTGAAACTCCATCTAAAAAACAAAGAAACCAACAAAAACAAACAAAACATAAACAAAAACAAAAAAATCCCTAATTCACCACCATCAGGTAGGCTTTATCACTGGGATGCAAGGTTAGTTCAACATATGCAAATCAATATATGTGATTCATCACATAAACAGAAGAAAAAACAAAAACCACATGATCATCTCAATAAACACAAAAGCCTTTTGAAAAAGTTTTAACAGCCCTTTATACTAAAAAACTTCAACAAATTAGGCATTGAAGGGATATACCTCAAAATAGTAAGAGCCATTTCTGAGAAATTCACAGCCAACATCACACTGAATGGACAAAAGCCAGAAGCATTCCCCTTGAGAACTGGAAAAAGACAAGGATGCCCACTCTCACCACTCCTATTCAACATAGTACTGGAAGTCCTTGCCAGAGAAATCAGGCAAGAGAAAGAAATAAAAGGCATCCAAACAGGAAGAGACAAAGTCAAACTATCTCTGTTTGCAGATGATATGATTCCATACCTAGAGAATGGCATGGTCTCTGCCCAAAAGTTCCTAGATTTGATAAACAACTTCAATGAAGTTTATGTACAAAAATTAGTAATATTTCTATACACCAACAATGTCCAAGCTGAGAGCCAAATCAAAAATGCAATTCCATTCACAATATCCACAAAACAGATAAAACACCTAAGAATACAGCTAACCAGTGACATGTAAAATATCTACAAACAAAATTAGAAAACACTGCTGAAATAAGTCAGAGATGACACAAACAAATAAAAAAATTTCCATGCTCATGGATAGGAAGAATCAATATTGTTAAAATGTCCATTCTGCCCAAAGCAATTTGCAGAATCAATGCTATTCTTATCAAACTAGCAACAAAGTTTTTCACAGAATTAGAAAAAAAACTTTCTACAATTCATATGGAACAGAAATAGAGCCCAAATAGCCAAAACAATTCTAAGCAAAAAGAACAAAGCTGGAGACCTCACATTACTTGACTTCAAATTTATACTACAAGGCTACAGTATCCAAAACAGCATGGTACTCCTACAAAAACAGACACATAGACCAATAAAACAGAAAGGAGGGCTCAGAAATAAAACTACACACCTACAATCATCTGATCTTCAACAAAGTTGACAAAAACAAGCAATGGGAAAAGGACTCCCCGTTTAATAAATAGTGCTGGGATAACTGGTTAGCCATATGCAGAAAATTGAAACTGAACCCTTTCCTTTCAGCATATACAAAAATCAACTCAAGATAAGGACTTAAATGCAAAACATAAAAACTATAAAAATCCTTGACTAAAACCTTTGAAATACCATTCTGAACATAGCCCCTGGCAAAGATTTCATGACAAGGATGCCAAAAGCAGTTACAACCAAACCAAAAATTAACAAATGGTACCTAATTAAACTAAAGAGCTTCTGCACAGTAAAACTATTAACAGAGTAAACAGATAACCTAAAGAATGGGAGAAAATATTTGCAGACGATCCATCTGACAAAGGTCTAGTATGCAGAATCTATAAGGAATTGAAATGAATGAACAAGCAAAAAATAAACAACACCATAACAAAGTGGGCAAAGGACATTAACAGACACTTTTTGAGAGAAGACATACAGTCGGTCAACAAGCATATGAAAATATGCTCCACATCACTAAACATTAGAGAAATGCAAATCAAAGCCACAATGAGACACTTACTGCCTCATACCAGTCAGAATGGCTACCACTGAGCAGGCAAAAAATAACAGAGCTGGCAAAGTTGTGGAGAAAAGGGAATGCTTCTACACTGCTGGTATGAATGTAAATTAGTTCAGCCACTGTGTAAAGCAGTTTGATAATTTCTCAAAGAGTTTGAAATAGAACTACCATTCTACCCAGCAATTTCGTTATTAGGTGTATACTTAAAGGAATATAAATTGTTCTACCACAAAGACACATGCATGCGTACGTTCATCACAGCACTATTCACAATAGCAAAGACATGGAATCAATCTAAATGCCCACAAATGATAGACTGCGTTAAGAAAATGTGGTACAAATACTCAAAAGAATACTACACAGCCATAACAAGAATTAGATCATGTCCTTTGTAGCAATATGGATGGAGCTGGAGGCCATTATCCTAAGCAAGCAAACACAGAAGCAGAAAACCAAACTTGTGGGTGGAAGGTGGAAGGAGGGTGAAAACAACAAAAAAAACTACCTATCGGGCACCATGCTTATTACCTGCATGATGAAATAATCTGTACAACAAACCCCCATGACACAAACTTACCTATGTAACACACTTGTACATGTACCCCTGAACCTAAAAGCTTTAAAAAGTAAATTAATTTAAAAAAATGTTGTATCATCTGGGAAAAAAAGGACACAATCAAGGAGTTTAGTTGAAAATCATTGAATGAAGAGACTAGTTACAAATTTATGGTCAGGGTTAAGGAAACATCACAGGATGCCAAAGCACTAGGAATCTATAACCGTGAGAAACCTTTCCTTTCCTAAGCCTGAAGGTGAAGGAAATGGAATTATGGGAATCTTGAGAGAGCTTGGAGCCACAGAAGAGAGGCTACCAGGCAGGATTTGTGGCCAATGATGAATATAGTCACTTCCAGAACCATGAGGGTAAGGGATAAGTGGCTGGCTTCCTTTTCCCTTCCACTCTTAGATCCTATTTTACTACTTCCCATTGAACAAACTAAAACAAAAGCCAGGGGAAAAGGGAGCCCAAGATTTGCAACTGTTATCAGCCTCCAGGGCATAGAGCTGGATGTCCTAAGAATGGAGCGTATATAGGGAAAGGAGCACTGAAGTAGAGTAGACAGATTTAGTAAATACAAATACAGGGCATGCAGTTGAGTTAGAATTTCAGATAAGAATAAATTTCTAGTATAAGTGTGTATCAAATATTCCATGGAACATGCTTACACTAAGCAGTTTTCATTGTTTATCTGATACTCAAATTTCATTCAGTATGCTGTATTTTATCTGGCAACTCAGCTAGAGAATAATCAGCACAGAGGTGTTCCTATTATTTGGGCTTGTGACTAGACCATGACTTTATTACTTTAAACACTTCTGTGTGTATCTCAGCAAGAATGGAATTATATTTTTCTATGTATCAGAAGAAATGATCTCTGACCCCTATCCGCATCCCATTCCCAGATAAGCTCACTGGATCAATTGAGGTGAATGGCAGCCTCTTAGAAGTAACTTGCTAGATTTCAGTGTGTATGAGTAAGATGCCACATGCATGGCATTTCAGCCAAATAGCGAATAGGTGGCAGTCTTCATCAATTTATCAAAGGGAATAACATTTTCTCTTTGAAAATAAAACAGTGACACTATAGGAAAAAAAAACCATGTAGACAGCTGAATATTATAGAAGACATTTTGATTAATTTTGATATGATTCAGGATTGAAACATAGTACTATAGTGAGATTTCATCTGTGTTTTAATGAGTTTTTTCCCTTTTCTGAGTTATTTTAAAAATTAGAACCAAATTTATTCTTGAACTTCCAAGCAGTTGTGCTTAAAACTATAGGATAGTGGTGAGCCATTGGTAGAAGAACTGTGTGCTTGACCCTGCAGGGTAACTTCACCCTGGCTTCACAATAGGGCAGAGTGGCAAAGGAGAGGAAGCCTGGCCAATCATGTGTAATTCACTCAATAAATATAAGTGCCTGCCAAGGCCGGGCATTGAACCGGGTATGTGGGATGCATAGGAGAATCAGGCTCAGTAACTTTCATCAGGAAGTTTACAATATTATGTGAGAAAGTGGCATTGATTAAGCTAGCAGCTGCCGTACATGTATTATTTCATTTAATCTTCACAGTAATCCTGTGGGTAGATGTTATGATTGTCCCATTTTTCAAATGAGAACACTGAGGCTAAAAGAGGTTAAGTGACTTGTCCAAGCTCACACAGCTAGCCAGTGACATCCATACACTTATATAAATAATAGGATGTAGTAGTGTAAGTGTTTTCTTAGTAATATTACAGTGTGCTTCAGATCAAATGGGAAAGTAATCCCTTTCATCAGGTGTTATTAGGCAAGTGCTTCATGGAGGATGAAGTATTTCAGCTGTGTTTTCCTGAGCAAAGAACAGATTTAGCACAACCATGGAGGCACTAAGTTTCAAGGAATGGAGATTAGCAAGTGGACTCATTTGATTCCAGTATTACAATCATGTAAATTGGGGGAAGGAGAGACTCAAAAGAAAATTAGGTTAGGGCCTGAGTGGGATGGGCATTGAATGCCATAGTGAGAATTTTTTTATGTACATTTTAAAGAAAGCTATTGTCACTCTGAGCAGTGTAGTGACATGAGTGAACCTATGCTTTAGGCATCATATAGGATGAATCCGAAAGAGAAGACAACATAGATAGGAATGACAACCTGTTAAGAGGCCATTGCTATAGTTCAAACAAGAGAACTGGAAGTAGGGTATTAGGGAAGACAATGTATTATATGCATGAAAAAAATATAAATAGTCTGCATGACATGTGTACTGAAATGAGTGCAAATGAGAGTTGTTCTGATTGATGGGCATTATAAAGCAGAGAACAGCTTAGTAAATAGAAATTGCCTTATAACAGAGTACCATTATCAGTGATCTATAAGACTCAACTCCAAAATACTATTCTAAATTGAATCCTATTCTCTGCAACAGCATTTCCAATGTGGATTCATCCCACATACTCTTCCAAAAACAAATAACTTTTTTCCATATGTTTCAGTAATTCCATTTCTGGTTATATATCTAAAGGAAATAAAGTCAGTATATTGAAGAGATATTTACACTGCCATGTTCATTACAGCACTATTCACAATAGCCAGTTATGGACTCAACCTAAGTGATCATCAGCAGATGATTGGATAAAGAAAATGTGGCATATATACACAATGGAATACTATTCAACCTTTTAAAAAATAGTTAAATCCTATCATTTGCAGCAACATGGATGGAACTGGAGGTCATTATGTTAAGTGAAATAAGTCAGGCACAGAAAGACTAATATTGCATGATTTTACGTATATGTGGAATATGAAAAAGTAGAACTCATAGAAGCAGAGAGTAAAATGGTGGTTACTAGGGGCTGGTATGGAGGGAGGAGGATGGGGAGATGTTGAAACAAAGTTTCAGTTACATGGCAGGAATAAGTTCTGGACATCTATTGGATAGCATAGTGATGAGGTAATAATATATATTTGAAAATCGCTAAATGAGTATATACATATATACACACTTTATATATACTTCTTTTTAATTATATATATATACTTTTTATATATACAGATAAAAAAAAAAAAAAACAGAAAAAGAAGAGGAGGTTTCTCTATGTTTACCAGGCTGGTCTCAAGCTCCTGTCCTCAAGTGATCAAGTGATCCTCCTGCCTCAGCCTCTGAAAGTGTTGGTATTACAGCATGAGCCACCGTGCCTGGCCCTCAGTGAGTAGATTTTGGCTGTCTCACCACAAAAAGGTGCTAAGTATGAGACGACAGATATGTTAATTAGCTTGATTTAATAATTTTACGACATATATATCAAAACATCATATTATACAACATATATATTTTGTTAACTAGAAATATTTAAAAACCCAACCAAACAGAAACAGAGGGTTCTGAGGTCAAATAAGTGTGGAAAACACTGTATATTCAAGCCCCTTCTTAAAGGATCACAATACACATTCACCTAGGAAAGGCTCTGAGAATTCCTGCAGCAAAGATACTAGTTGAATCTTGTTAGCTAATCATTTCCTAAACTTATTTAAACCTAGAACTCTTTTTAAAATGTTGAAACCTAGTAAGACCTGCAAAGATTGTGTTTTGTGAAATTCATATTAATGTTATTCTCTTCATCTGCAATGCATTCCCTCTGGTGAACTCTAGAGTGCAGTCCCTTCTTTCAAACACAGTTGAAATAAAATGGAATTCCAATGTTTGGTGGACACCTGCCATCAGTGACCTCTGCTGCAGCAAGTATTGATCCTCCTGTCGACAACTGGTGTCAAATAATTTTTTTTTAAAGCAGGGATGATGGTGATGTTGCAAGGGTAGCTGTCGGTCACCAGCCCAAGAGCTCAGCTCACTGAAGTTGTCCCTTTCTCCTTAAAGTTGTTTTCATCAGTTTGTTGTTCATCTGAATAAACTTTTATGGCTTTCTCTTTGTTCTCCTGACCCTAGTAGCCTTAGTGATGGTGGAAGAGTTGTGTCTTAGTAATTTTGAAGTGTCTACGTCTAGTAATAAAACCCAAGCTATCTAGTTAACTCCATCATCCCCTTGCTCAAAATCTCCCCCAGATACCCATCACCTACAGAAACAAAGATCCAAATTATTTGTGTGGACATCATGACTCTCCATACTCTGACCCCAGCACACGTGCACACATGTTTCCATGAGAACACAGACACACAAATCACTGCTTATTATTTTCCAATAAGAAGCTCTGCTCTTTATTGCTTCCTATGGTTACTCTACTCTCTGTAATTGAAGGGCCCTTTCTCTTCAATGTCAAAAATCTCAATTAGCTGCAAAGGTACACATCAAGTGCTTTCTTCTCCTAGTAGCTCTCCTAGACACCTTAGACACCTCCAGTTGGAATGATTCCCAATTGCTGTCTTTTACTTTTTACTTATCTTTAATCAGTTTATTCTGGGTGCAAACTAGCTTCATATGAGTCAATATTCCCCACTGGATGCCAGTGTCTTAAAGGTAGAGAATGTTTTACTAACCTCAGTAACCTCTCTAATCAATCAATCCATCAACAAATATTTGAGTGCCTACTCTGAGCCAGGCACAACATCCTACACACAGTAGGGGCTCCTATTGATATTTGTATACTTTCAAAGCACAACCCCTAGAAGTGGAAGTGGGTTCTGTGAATCAAAACCTCAGGAAGTGATTAATGTCACCAGCATTAACATGATGAATAGGACCACAGGCTAAGTGTTGAGACCACCCTAGATGTGACTTTGTCGTGAGAAGCCTTGGATTTCCAGGGAGGCATCTAAGACAAGCCAGTGATTCTGCTGACATGCTGTCAATTCCAAGTGAACCAAAGAGAGAGGGGGCATTTGTAATTAATTTTGGAAGTTTCTGGCAAAAGTCAGCAAAGATAAGTTCCCAATGGGAAAGCCCCTGTCCTGTTTCTGTACTTACTTGCATTGGTATCATTACACAACCACCATGTCTGGAAAATCAGACCTCTTGGATTTGGCCCTTTTTCTCTTCATCTGTGGAATATCTGACCCCAATTCAATAATTATAACCACCCCAGTGGAACAGATGCTGTACACACCATATCTCAATGAACTGTCATAACAACCCTAAGACATTATTATAAATACAATATTCATTTTGATAAACTAGGAAATTGTAGCTCAGAGACCAGAAGTGCTCTGACACTTTCATCAAGGAAAAGCAAACATATTAAAGAGCCAGTCACTTTGTGTTTGAATTCTGTGGATCTTTTCACTCTCAGCTGGTTATTATTAATAATATCTGGCATATATGAATGCATGCTATATTCCAAACATTCTAATAAGTATTATTTTATTGAATCCTACAAATAATCCTTTGGGGTGTCTTGAATTTAAAGAAAAACTAGGCCCAGAGAAGGTAAACAGCTAGTCCATGGTCACAAAAGAGGTAAAGCAGGGCCAGGGTACAGATTCAAGTCTGCTGGACTCCAGACCTGCCACCCATTCACTATACTACATAACCTCCTCTTGTAATGCAGTGGGCAGTCTAGGAGCTGCTGGCTGAAGGGATTGTATATCCTTAGTAGACTCTCAGGTCTTCTAAACAGAAATGTTCCACGTTGGTGACTCAGTCTCAAACTTTACTTATGCTCCTCTAAGCCCTCCCCATTTTCCCTTTGGACAGGTTGACCCCTCTTTTAACCTCATTTTCAGGGTCAGTCTGAGCTTTCTTGCCATGGTTCAGTCCAGAGGCAGAATAATTTCTTTTAGCATCGTTAGTGTCTAGGAAAACAAATCTCTTTCTCAGGTTTCTCATCAGTTTCCTGGAACAGAATGACTGTGCTGTCCACAGACTGAATTTGTCTCATCTTCTCTGGGCACACAGCTTTGTGCTCAGCTTTCTTTAGCTGCTACTAATGGTAACAGTTCTTTAAGACAGGGCAGTCTTTCTGCCTTAGATGATTTCTAAACCTCAAGTTTCTTCTTAGCTCATATCCCTATTTCCTTTATCTTTTTGGCTTTGTCTCTTTTGTCTAGTAAATATTAACAGGTTCTATTTAATATTTAGGAGGTGTGCATTTGGGCCCCAGATCAACCTCTGATTTGGTTTTTGACCTGGGGCAAGTTACTTCCTCTTTTAGGCCTCAGTGTCTTTATATGTAAAAGGTGAGAGTGGGAAGATGCCCAAGGCTCCTTGCACCTCTGAAATTCTGTGTCTCAAACTTCAATGTCAAAGGACAATACTGTATGAAAACAGTCTGAAAATTTTTCCCATCTTCATTTGACTGCCTAGAAAGGTGATTTGGCTACAGAGATGTAAACTCATCTACTGACCTTCTACTTATCTGTACCCAAGTTTACGAATGTGTACCACAAAGGGAGAAAATAATTATCTCAATTTAAAGTATTTATGACCCAATTTTTTCGGATTGCCCAAAGTTTAAACAGTGTGCTCATTGAAAACCTCAGTCCCACCTCTGACAAAGTGAATGCAGAAACCACTTTATCAAATCCCAAATCAACACACAAGTATGAGTGGGCAGAACACTTGAAAAGAGGATTCTTCTAAAATTTCCAGGATTCATGATCTTCCCTCAGTAAACGATAGAATTTTAGAATTTTCATGGTAAGGTATAAACTGGACAACCAGGCCCAAGGCCAGATAAGAGCTTAATTAAATGAACGCTGCTGCAGCTGCTGCTTGTCACCTTCTGTCACCCCAAAAGAAGTATGTAGCTTTGGGTTGGTCTAGTGGGGGAATTAGGAGGGAATGATAGTCTTTTCATTCCGTCTACATTTAGCATACCCACCAAAGGGCAAGTTAGCAACTTCAAACAACACCTTGACAATGATAAACAGTGAAGTTAATGCAGGCTCTGACAACTCCAGAGCATACTCTGACTAAGACAAAGGGCTCTGGCTCAAAAGGGGGTCCTCCAAGCCAAATGAAAGAGCAGTTTCCAAACGGATAGCAAAATTCAGAGGAAGAAGGAGAGATGAAGGGTGGAAGATGAGGCTGTTTACTTAGAATTTGATTGTTCACACTAAGCCCAGCAACCCCTGTGGTCTTGAGCTTGCTTTGAAAACACGATGTCGCTAAAAAGATCAGGATTCGATGGGAACATTCACACTTGAACATTTGCCCAGCTCTTCAGGGAAGTGCTGAAATCAGTGGGAGGGTCTTCAGCACCTCTGTGATTGCAATCATGGCCAAGCTCAGGCGCTGCAGTTGTGCAGCACAAAATACTGCCCAAGACAAATCTTTCAAAACAAAGTGCAGCTAAAACATCTCTCTTTCTTTAGGGTTAAGTAAAGACTAAAACATTTCAAGCTTGTTTTGGCCAGGCATAAGGAACCCAAAGTTATTCAGGCCCATGATATCATATCAAGTTCATAGTTTACAGAGAAATCAAAGTGGTGGTGGGAAGGATTTAAATTTAGTTGTTTACTAAATTCTACATGAACAGTGTTTGACCAAGTTTCTTATATAGAAAGACCTGATGTTTACCCTGAAAAGGTGGTTAGAAACAAATAATAACAACAAAAAGTCTGCTTTCACATCTTAGTGTTTTTAACTTCTGAGATTGAAAAACACAGGATGGTGATAAAGTTGGAAGTCTCCCAAAAGACGATCTCATTCAAACTTCTCATTTTATGGTTAAGCCAACAGAAACCACAGAAGACAAAGGACTTGATTATGTCCCAAAGCTAGTGAGTGACAGAATTAAGAACAGAACCCAGACCTTCTGACTTCTCATCTTGGGTTCTCTTTGAGTTGTCTGTATATAGCACATGGATGAAAACCAAGCCCTTGGCTAGCTAGTGTCCACTGCTACCTTTTAGCATCCTCCAGCAATGTGGGTGGAAGTGATGTTGATTACACTTCCAGAAGAATATTGGGACTGAAGTTTCTTAACAACGGTCTACTTTATCAGTCTCCCTCCTTTCTAGGTTTCCAGCTCCTACTGAAGGGCATCTCACACCCTTCACCCACACTGAATTTCTCCTCCTTGGCGGGATGTAGTTCAGTTCTCTCTCCTTGATCGCCTTGTCATCCAAATAGCACTGCTACCATCACCTTTGCCCTGGTTCCCTTCTCTTCTATGCATGTGAAGGAAAAGTTAGATGTGAGTCCATAGGACATGTTCTAGCCATCTGGAGGTCAGCAGGTTTTCTTGCTTCTAACATGATGACAAATTTTCTGTACAAAATTTCCCTCATTTCATTTTGTGACTTTAATACTAGGCTGTACATTCACCAAAAATATATAAAGGGCTCATAATACTTCTCAGTAACATTTAAAATCCAGTTCCTTAAATATACAAGAATCTTATTCCTTTGTCTTGAAAGCTAAAACAAAAGGAAACAAAACAGAATGATATATTATGATGTTTATGAGTAAGTTCCAAAAACAAACTGCATCAAATATAGATCAGTAGAAAACAAACAACTCTCAATCAAAGGAATTTCTGGGTCCATGTGGATATTATTCAACTAAAAATAGATCTTTAGAAGAAGAAAACACAATATATAGAAACCACAATGACCTGTTTCAGTTTATATCAGTGCTTTAAGGTAGTGGCCATACTGAATTGTGACTTGACATTTAATAAATCACAACTTGTAAACTGCATAGAAATAAAAATAACTAATATTACTGTATTGATCACCTACTATGTGTTCCAGGTGCTCTATGCTAGATTCTTTGCAAATTCCATCCCATTTGCTTTGTTTTTTTTTGATAACTCTAAAGTATAGGTGGTATTTCCCCCATTTCTTATAGAAGAAACTGAGTTCTCACGGAAAGGTAGAATGACTTTGTTAGTATCACACAGCTAGTAAGAACAGAGCTGGGACTTAAGTGTTTGTACCTGGGACAGAAACCCTTTTACAAAGGGGAATGGAAAATGATCCACAGAGTTGTGATTTCTGCTAGAATAATAACCCTAAAAGAAGAAAAATAATTTTTTAAAATGACAACCGATCAGTATTTTATTTTATCAGCACTTACAAAACTGATCTTAAAGGTTCAGAATTTGTGATAAAGAGCTATAATTGGGATAGAATTCCAATGCAGTTCATTTAAGCTCCGCTCCGAACCTTAGAAACAATGCCCATAGCCAACTGGTAATTGCTTTTCAGGAGATTATGTCCATTTTGGTGAAGCAGTTGAGAGCTCACCCTATGCAAGTATACAAAGCACAACATACCTGCATTAGACTCAAGTGTTTATATGAGCATATTTATAGTGTTCGGTTGTTACCTTGACTTTAAAAAACAACAGCCGATAATATATAGTCTTTTCAGAAGCTCGGTTACACGCAGAGTAGCAGGAAACAGTTTGAAATCAATATTTAATGCAAGTTTATTGACTTTTTTTAAACTGGAGAATGCTATCATAAGCACTTTTAAACCACATGTGGTTCATATAGTATTTATGCTCTCAGTGTTTCCAGAGAAAAGTTCAGGCTGCTCCAACAAACACTTCTTTGGGGATAGTTTTGATATAGCAAAAGAACGTGTGGGAAACCAAACTCCAATATTGGCAAGGCTGTCACCAAATAAAGATGGAATCAGTTATCTTTAGGGCAGTAGTGGTTATGGATGGCTCCTAAGGACATTAACCAGGAGAAGAGAGAAGGTCAGATTGAAGAACATCAATGCTAATAGTTCCTATTCCCAGCTCCATCATTCTGGGCAGCTCCCCCTTCAGACAGAATGAAGTATATTGTAGATATAGCTAAAGCCTCAGATCATGTATAGGACAGATGTGGGTTTTAAGCAATCTACAAGACTGGAGATGGCTGAGCTTTCCAGCACGTATCATCTTGGTGTGTTCCAAGTGCCATAGTCATGCCACTGGGGTTGGAGCAGAAATCACAAGGACCTTGGGGTCAGGAGGCAGAGCATGTGGGCGAGGTCAGTACTGGGAAGCTAGTAGGCCTGCCAGGCATAGTACAGGATCTAATAAGGCAGCTCAAAGGTAAAACTCTGAACCGTCTGTGGGAAACTTCTATTGCCTTTTCTACAACACCGTTACAGGGTAACAATGTGTATGTGTGTGCACACATACTTCTCTTCCACTCCCATTCTCTTTCAGCTGAGGTCTACAGAGCTCCAGCAGGTTTTTCTAAGTAATTTTCAGTTTTTATGTGAGGCTATGTCCTCTATTGTCTCCCTTTTGCATGGAACTTCCAATTCCTTGTTAACCAGATTTTCTGGATTTTCCCTGACTATGCCAATTTCAAAGATTCAGTTTCATTGTCAGTCCATGCGAGCCCACCTGATTGTCAGCAGGTAGACCAAATCTGCTAAAATCTGAGTTTCTTACTTAGAAGGACTGTGCAAAGCTGAAGTTACTCCAAGATGGGAAGAACTGCTTCAGTGGGAAGTGAGCTGCCCATCACCAGAGGCATTGAAGCAGAGGCAAGAGGTGATTTCTATATTTGATGTAAAATTCAACTTAGAGAATGTGAAAATCACTTTCAGTGTTTTTTTTCAGGATTTTGCCCTTTGGGGGACATGCATAAGGAAGTGGTTGCTTGACAGAGCATTGAGAAAGCAGGGCATGGTGAGACAGTAAAAAAGAATGGCAGAAATGTAAAATGAACCCCCAGTGTAGCTGCAGCGTTTGAGCAACTACGTTTAAGGGAAGGAGTCATAGGTGGTGCCTTCATCTCTGTTAAGGACTTTACTTGCTTAAAAAGCTGGATCTGTGGCATAGGATAGCAATTAACATTTGTTGAGTAGTTTGTATGTACCCATGCACATTGTTAGGCACTTCAAATACACACAAAAATGCTAAGAAACAGAGTCAACTCCATGTTGTGGATGACAAAATTAAAACTGACTTTTAATTTCAGAGTACTGGAGTTGCTGGGCGTGGAGTTGACATACCCAACATTTCCCTGTGAAGAGCAGAGTTGGAAATGCAATCCAAGCCTGTCTGACTCCGTATCTGTGCTCTCTGCTCAGCACTGTACTTCCTCTTCGTCCCTACTTACTGGCTCCCTTTAGGAATTACTTGCTGAGCAAGGTCAGGAAAGGAAGAAAAGGTCAGGAATCTCTTAGTCACTTTCTTGGCAAGCCCTCTGATTTCTTTAAGCTCCAAGCTGAGCTTGGACCAAGTGACAGGTTTCTCAGGGTGCCCTCAGTGTCTCCCTCAGTTACAGATGAAAAGAGCAGGATGGAGAAGAATCTTCAAAAGGGTCCCTGTAGTGAGTACTTAACAGAGCCACACTCATGGCTATTATCCCTTAGACTAGTCCTCCCTTTTTCCTTGCTGCCACAAAGGATAGCCTCCTAGGAGTTGGTGGAATAAAGTGGCATGTTGTGTACCCACAGCTGGCTTTGCCTGGTGCATGGTTTTGAATTAGTCTGAGACTGCTAGGCTCTGGAGTATTTTACACTAGATATCGTGCCAGGAAACATGCTATGTACAGCATAGCGAGCCACACAGGCATAATTGCTGCCCTTTGGGTACTTACAATCTAGTGGGAAAGGTGGATATTAACTAAGGGATTATAATAAATAACTACACAATTTCCAAGAGGCAAAGAACTGAAAAGAGGGCAATCGCATGCAAGAGAATCTGAACTAGGCTGAGTATCTTTGAGGAAGTGGTAATTCAGCTGAGACACTAAGAAAGTGTCAGCCAAAGAAGACACTGGGGAGAAGAGGTCTCTAGGCCAAGAGAGTAGCATGTGTAAGTGACCAGGGAAGGATAATTTTTAAAAATCATACATCTTTTATTTTTTAAATAGAAATCTTAACTCAAACTGCACTATATGAAATAGACAAATCAGGGATGATCCAGTTGAAGCTAAAGTGTTGTTTCCACCTTTTGGCTATTGTGAAAAATTCTGCTATAAACAATGTTGTATGAGTATCTGTTTGAAGGCCTGTTTTCAATTATACTATATATTTTTAAGTTATTTTCTTAAGAGTTATTTTGGTACTATAATTAACATGTTAATTTATAACAATCTTGTTTGGATTACCACCCCCTTAATTTTAGCACCATATAAAAATTTTTTTTATATAGCTCTATTCTCTCCCCATTCTTTCTGTTGTTATTGTTATATAGATTACGGCTTTACACATTGTGTGCCACGACTTTTAAAAATTTTCATTTTTTATTATGAGTATATAATAGTTGTATAAATCTATGGGTTACATATTATGTTTTATACAAGCACACAATTGGTAATAATCAAAACAGGGTAATTGGGGTATCCATCATTTTAAGAATTTATCATTTCTTTATGTTAGGAACATGCCAATTTCACACTTTTAGTTATTTAAAAATATATAATAAATTATTTTAAACTGTAGTCACCCTATTAGATCTTATTTATTCTATCTAATTACCCAACTAAAGTACTGGGGAAAAAAAGCCTGCTATCCAAAAATACCCAATAGTGTGCATTTTTGTACCCATTAACCAACCCCATTTTATCTCCCCTTCTTCAATACCTTTCCCTGCTTCTGGTAACCATTATTCCACTCTCTATCTCCTTGAGATCAATTTTGTCTTTTAGATCACACGAATAAATGAGAACACACAATGTTTGTCTTCCTGTGCTTGGTTTATTTCACTTAACATAATGTCCTTCGTTTCCATCCATGTTGTTGCAAATGAGAGGATCTCATTCTCTTTTTATGGATGAACAATACTCCCTTGTGCACATGCACCACATCTTCTTTATCCATTCATCTGTTGATGGATGATGGACACTTAGGTTGATTCCATATGTCAGCTACTGTGAATAATGCAGCAAAAAACATGGGAGGGCAGATAGCTCTTTGATACACTGATTTCCTTTCTTTTGGATATATACCCAGGTGTGGGATTGCTGAATCATATGGTGGTTATATTTTTAGTTTTTTGAGAAACTTTAACTTTGTTCTCCATAGTGATGGTACAAATTTACATTCTCACCAACAGTGTATGAGGGTTCCCCTTTTGCCATATCCTTGCCAGAATTCATTATTGCCTGTTTTATGGATAAAAGCCATTTTAACTAGGATGAGATATTATCTCACTGTAGTAGAAAAAATTTTCATTATTGGCCTATGCAATTGTTGTCTCAACAATATAGGAGAAATAGTTACAAATAAAATATATATATGTACTATCTTTTATATTAATTGCATAGTTACCTTAACTGGTGCTCTTTAATTTTTCATGTAGATTCAAGTTACTGTGTAGGGCTCTTTCATTTTAACCAGAAGACTCTCTTTAGTAATTCTAGTAGGGCAGGTCTGCTAGAAGTGAATTCTCTATTTTTGTTTATCTGGGAATTTCTCAATTTATCCTTCATTTTTGAAGGACGGTTTTACCCTATATAGAATTTTTGGATAGCAGGCTTTTTTCCCAGTCCTTCAAATATCTCGTCCCACTGTCTTCTGGTCTCCATGGTTTATGTTGGACAATCAGTTTTTGATTTTACTGAAAAGCACTTGTATGTGGTGACTCACTTCTCTCTTGCTGTTTCCAAGGTTTTCACTTTGTCTTTGAGAATGGACAGTTTGATTATGATGTGTCTAGGTACAGATCTCTTTGAGTTGATCTCACTTGGAGTTTTTTGAGGTTCTTGGATGTATAGACTATTATTTTTTATGAAATATGGAAAGTTGTTGACCATTATCTTTTCACTTTTTTATTTTGCTTCTCTCCCCCTCTCCTTTCCTTCTGGAACTTCCAGTATGGACACACTGGTACAGTTTCTACAGGTCTCTAAGGAACTGTTTCTTTTTCTTAATTTTTTTTCGGTTCCTTAGACTAGATAATCTCAATTGGCTTATCTTCAGTGTCACTCATTCTTTCTTTCATCTGTTCAAATCTGCTGTTGAGCTCCTTTGGTGAATTTTTTATTTCAGTCTTTATACTGTTCTACTCAAGAATTTCTATTCAGTTCTTTCTAAAATAATTTCTATGTCTTATTAATATTCTGAATTTGGTGAAGCATCATTTTCATATTTTTCTAAATATGTGATTTTCTTTAGTTTTTAAAATATATTAAAATAACTGATTTAAATTTTTCATCAAATAAATTCAACATCTGGGCTTTCTAAGGGTCGGTTTCTATTGTTTGCTTTTTTTTTTCTGTGTATGAGGTGCACCTCCTTATTTATTTGAATGTCTCCTAATTTTTTGTTGAAAACTGTACATTTTAAGTAATAAATTAGGGAACTTTGAATATTCAGTTTTAGCCATTCCAGGGATTTGCTGCTGTTTGTTGCTGTTTAGTGACATTCTTGGTCTATTTCCTTGAAGTCTATTTTTTGTCATGTTTAACTTAATCCGCGTTTAATCTAGTAGTCATCTAATGCTTCTACAGAGATTTCTTTAACTGCTTGGAACCAATATTCTCCCCTTCTTTGCTGAGAGGCTCTGTGTATGTACTGGAGCATGTTTTGAACACTCATTCAGAGGGTTTACAAATCTGCCTTATTCTTCCCATTCTGACTATATAGAATCTCAAGGTTTGCCTGGTATGAGAACCTATAGCCATCCATCTAAGCTAATTCCTGAGAATACATACGCCTTAGACATGTGCATAGCCTTCTAGATTTTAAAGTTTTCTGGAGTTTTTCAAAGTCCCCTATGGACACCTCACTCGATAGCTTTTCCTTTGTTATCTACTCATCCACTTTTGCTTTTCCCCACTTACGTCTGTGGCATTAGGTCTTTTCCTTCTGAGTTATTTTTATACTTTTCATATTCTACTGCACTGTAACATGACAAGTAGTGGTCTAGTAATTCACCTTTGTATCCTCCAGAAGACTAGCACAGCACATGGCCTAGAATAGGCTCCAGGAGTATTATTTTACTTGAATTTAATGGATTAGAATGGGTTGAAATGGATAATGATGGAGTAACTTTTAACAGAACAACCTTCCCACAAAACAATGATATATTCTAGACCAAAATACTAACATATATTACTTAAAAACACTGAAGAGTGACTAAAAATAGACAGTAGCTGGAATGGAGAGTTACATCCTCAGAAAAAGGTAATGGCCCTAAGTGGGTTTCCCAGTTTTACGTCCCTTCGCTTGAGGACAAGAACCAGTTGGCCACACAAGGAAGCTAAACTTCATATAGATAGAAATACACCATCTTACCATATTGAAGATCTAAAGCTGTGGTCCTAATATTTTTTTGGTAAAGGACCACGGAGTAAATATTTTAGGCTTTTGAGCCACATATTGTCTTTGTCACATAGTTTTTTTTTTGTTTGTTAGTTTGTTTTACAACCCTTTAAAATGTTAAAAAAGCCACAAACACAAAAAACAAAAACATTCTTAGCGAATGAGCTTTACAAAAACAGGTAATGGGTTGGATTTGGCCCAGGGACCTTATTTTGACAACCCCTGAACTAGAGAATACAGTTTGGAATATCTGGAGAAACTGAAAGGTGAGGGGAGGGAATCCTAAAAACAATTAAGCCAGCAAAGAGGAATCTGAGTATAAACTCAGAGTACAAACTCTGCTCAAATCTCTAACTGACTATCTGAAACACATATGTGCAGTTCAGACTCCAGATAGATGCAATAAAGCTAAAGTGATTGAAAAGAGTTTTTAGCTCCATCCCTTTGCAAGAAGCCAAGAGTCTTTAGTTTGAGTCCAGCCAAGTTAACTATCTGCTAAAATAAAAATATTTTTTAAAAGGAGCGAAATTGAGAATATCTCTAACATATCATTAATAATGCATAGAAAAATATAAAATTATTAGGCATATGAATAAACAAGATAATTTTATTAGTACTCAAGAGAAAGGCCAGGCAATGCACAGTAATCTTGAGTTTACCTAGATGTTGGCATTAGAAGGCAAAAATGTTAAAGCAGCTATTTTAATGATGCTAAATAAACCAAAGGGAAATATCCTCATAATGAAAAAAACAAATAAGAAACCTAGGCAGAAAAATTAAAACTAGAATAACCAACTGGAAATTCTACAAATAGAAAATTCAATTTCTGAAGTAAAAATTTTACTGAATGGTATTAAGAAAGGATTGGAGATAACACAGAAATAGCGAACTTAAAGATTGATGAAAATCATTCAAATTTAAGAAAAAAGAGAATCAAATGAGATCACTAGAATAGACCCTGCCATCTAGCTAGGTACTGAGAACATAAAGTAGAGGACAGAAAAGTTGCATTCAGTGAAAGAAAGAGAAAGGGTTTCAGCATGGACCTTGCCTGGAATGTGCAGATTATGAAGGGTTGGTGCTGGTGGATGGATAGTTCCCTGAACAAAATCAAGGCTTTTGTTGGTCAGTAAGAGAAAGTGAGTTGGTAAACAAACAAACAAACAAAAAAGGAATAAAATTTTAGGGTGATGTCACTAAAAATAGCAGAAAAGAAAATTCCAGGGTGCTTTCCTTTCATAAATACAACTAATGAGCTAGTAAAACCTGTCAAAATAAACTTTTACAGCACTCTGGAATCTAGTTAAAAACACAGCAATCAGGTGAAAGCTTGGTGAAGAAACAAGTTGCTACAGTAAGAAAACGCTGTGACATTTTAAACTGCCCACAAGCCATCACCCAGATCCCAGCTCTATGGCCGCTATTAGGACAACACGTTGCATTCCTGGTACAGGTTCCTAGTGCAAGAAAGAGCAACACAGATTTTGTTCTCAAAGAATTGTGGTTGTGGATTTTGACTTGTCCAGTGGCTCCCTTAAGGACCTGTGAAAAGCCTTGCCTTTACTTCATCTGACTTTGAGCATTCCCAGGGATAGGATGGCTTCCCAGGCAGATTTTGCCAAGATCAGTTAAAAACTGTAAATACCGACATTGAAAGAGAAGAAAGGTCTCAAATCAATAATCAAAATTTATACTTCATGAAATTAAAGAAAGAGTCTGGAGGTTCCAAAATGGCCAAATAGGAACAGCTCCAGTCTGCAGCTCCCAGCGTGAGCAATGCAGAAGATGGGTGATTTCTGCGTTTCCAACTGAGGTACCGGGTTCATCTCACTGAGGCTTCTCAGACAGTGCGTGCAGCTCACGGAGCAGGGTGGGGCATCACCTTACCTGGGACTTGCAAGGGGTCGGGGAATTCCCTTACCTAGCAAAGGGAAGCCGTGGCAGACGGTACCTGGAAAATCAGGAAACGCCAACCCTAATACTGAGCTTTTCCAATGGCCTTAGGAAACAGCACACCAGGAGATTATATCCCGAGCCTGGCTCAGAGGGTCTCACGCCCATGGACCCTCACGCACTGTTAGCACAGCAGTCTGAGATCGAACTGCAAGGAGGCAGAGAGGCTGGGGGAGGGGCGTCCACCATTGCTGAAGCCTGAGGAGTTAAACAAAGCCACCAGGAAGCTCGAACTGGGTGGAGCCCACCACAGCTCAAGGAGGCCTGCTTGCCTCTGTAGACTCTGCCTCTGGGGGCAGGGCATAGCTGAACAAAAGGCAGCAGAAACTTCTGCAGATGTAAACGTCCCTGTCTGACAGCTTTGAAGAGAGTAGTGGTTCTCCCAGCATAGAGTTTGAGATCTGAGCCTCCTCAAGTGAGTCCCTGACCCCTGAGTAGCCTAACTGGGAGACGCCTCCCAGTAGGGGCCGACTGACACCTCATACAGCCAGGTGCCCCTCTGAGACAAAGCTTCCAGAAGAAGGATCAGGCAGCAACATCTACCATTCTTCAATATTTGTTGTTCTGCAGCCTCCGTTGGTGATACCCAGGCAAACAGGGTCTGGAGTGGGCCTCCAGCAAACTCCAACAGACCTACAGCTGAGGGTCCTGACTGTTAGAAGGAAAACTAACAAATAGAAAGGACATCCACACCAAAACCCTGTCTGTATGTCACCATCATCAAAGACCAAAGGTAGATAAAACCACAAAGATGGGGAGAAACTAGAGCAGAAAAGCTGAAAATTCTAAAAATCAGAGCACCTCTTCTCCTCCAAAGGAATGCAGCTCCTCGCCAGCAATGGAACAAAGCTGTATGGAGAATGACTTTCATGAGTTGAGAGAAGAAGGCTTCAGATGATCAGTAATAACAAACTTCTTTGAGCTAAAGGAGGATGTTTGAACCCATTGCAAAGAAGCTAAAAACCTTGAAAAAAGATTAGACGAATGGCTAACTAGAATAACCAGTGTAGAGAAGTCCTTAAATGACTTGATGGAGCTGAAAACCATGGCACAAGAACTACATGACGCATGCACAAGCTTCAGTAGCCAATTTGATCAGGTGGAAGAAAGGTATCATTGATTGAAGATCAAATGAATGAAATGAAGTGAGAACAGAAGTTTAGAGAAGAAAGAGTAAAAAGAAATGAACAAAGCCTCCAAGAAATATGGGACTATGTGAAAAGACCAAATCTACATCTGATTGGTGTACCTGAAAGTGATGGGGAGAGTGGAACCAAGCTGGAAAACACTCTGCAGGATACTATACAGGAGAACTTCCCCAACCTAGCAAAGCAGGCCAACATTCAAATTCAGGAAATACAGAGAACACCAAAAAGATACTCCTCAGGAAGAGCAACTCTAAGACACATAATTGTCAGATTCACCAAAGTTGAAATGAAGGAAAAAATGTGAAGGGCAGCCAGAGAGAAAAGTTGGGTTACCCACAAAGGGAAGCCCATCAGACTAACAGCGGATCTCTTGGCAGAAACTCTACAAGCCAGAAGAGAGTGGGGGCCAATATTCAACATTCTTTCTTAAAGAAAAGAATTTTCAACCCAGAATTTCATATCCAGCCAAACTAAGCTTCATAAGTGAAGGAGAAATAAAATCCTTCACAGACAAATGAATGCTGAGAGATTTTGTCACCACTAGGCCTGCCTTACAAGAGCTCCTGAAGGAAGCACTAAACATGGAAAGGAACAACTGGTACCAGCCATTGCAAAAACATGCCAAATTGTAAAGACCGTCAAGGCTAGGAAGACACTGCATCAACTAATGAGCAAAATAACCAGCTAACAGCATAATGACAGGATCAAATTCACACATAACAATATTAACCTTAAATGTAAATGGGCCAAATGCTCCAATTAAAAGACACAGCCTGGCAAATTGGATAAAGAATCAAGACCCATCAGTGTGCTGTATTCAGGAGACCCGTCTCACGTGCAGAGACACACATAGGCTCAAAATAAAGGGATGGAGGAAGATCTACCAAGCAAATGGAAAACAAAAAAAAAGCAGGGGTTGCAATCCTAGTCTCCGAAAAAACAGACTTTAAACCAACAACGATCAAAAGAGACAAAGAAGGCCATTACATAATGCGAAAGGGATGAATTCAACAAGAAGCGCTATCCTAAATATACATGCACCCAATGCAGGAGCGCCCAGATTCATAAGGCAAGTCCTTAGAGACCTACAAAGAGACTTAGACTCCCACACAATAATAATGGGAGACTTCAACACCCCACTGTCAACATTAGACAGATCAATGAGACAGAAAGTTAACAAGGATATCCAGGAATTGAACTCAGCTCTGCACCAAGTAGACCTAATAGACATCTACAGAACTCTCCACTCCAAATCAACAGGATATACATTCTTCTCAGCACCACATCACACTTATTCCAAAATTGACCACATAATTGGAAGTAAAGCACTCCTCAGCAAATGCAAAAGAACAGAAATTATAACAAACTGTCTCTCAGATCACAGTACAATCAAACTAGAACTCAGGATTAAGAAACTCATTCAAAACTGCTCAACTACATGGAAACTGAACAACCTGCTCCTGAATGACTACTGGGTACATAATGAAATGAAGGCAGAAATAAAGATGTTCTTTGAAACAATGAGAACAAAGACACAACATACCAAAATCTCTGGGACGCATTTAAAGCAGTGTGTAGAGGGAAATTTAGAGCACTAAATGCCTACAAGAGAAAGCAGGAAAGATCCAAAATTGACACCCTAACATCACACTTAAAAGAACTAGAGAAGCAAGAGCAAATACATTCAAAAGCTAGCAGAAGGCAAGAAATAACTTAGATCAGAGCAGAACTGAAGGAGATAGAGACACAAAAAAAGGTTCAAAAAATCAATTAATCCAGGAGGTGGTTTTTTGAAAAGATCAACAAAATCGATAGACTGCTAGTGAGACTAATAAAGAAGAAAAGAGAGAAGAATCAAATAGATGAAATAAAAAATGATAAAGGGGATATCACCACCGATCCCACAGAAATACAAACTACCATCAGAGAATACTATAAACACCTCTATGGAAATAAACTAGAAAATCTAGAAGAAATGGATAAATTGCTGGACACATACATCCTCCCAAGACTAAACCAGGAAGAAGTTGAATCCCTGAATAGACCAATAACAGGTTCTGAAATTGAGGCAATAATTAATAGCCTACCAACCAAAAAAAGTCCAGGACCAGACGGATTCACAGCCAAATTCTACCAGAGGGACAAAGAGGAGCTGGTACCATTCCTTCTGAAACTATTCCAATAAATAGAAAAAGAGGGAATTCTCCCTAATTCGTTTTATGGGGCCAACATCATCCTGATAACAAAGCCTGGCAGAGACACAACAAAAAAAGAGAATTTTAGACCAATATCCCTGATGAACATTGATGCAAAAATCCTCAATAAAATACTGGCAAACCGAATCCAGCAGCACATCAAAAAGCTTATCCACCACAATCAAGTTGGCTTCATCCCTGGGATGCAAGGCTAGTTCAACATACACAAAAATCAATAAACGTAATCCATCACATAAACAGAACCAAAGACAAAAACCACACGATTATCTCCATAGATGCAGAAAAGGCCTTCAACAAAATTCAACAGCCCTTCATGCTAAAACCTCTCAAAAACTAGGTGTTGATTGGACTTATCTCAACATAATAAGAGCTATTTATGATAAACCCACAGCCAATATCATACTGAATGGGCAAAAACTGGAAGCATTCCCTTTGAAAACTGGCACAAGAGAGGGATGCCGTCTCTCACCACTCCTATTCAACATACTGTTGGAAGTTCTGGCCAGGGCAATCTGGCAGGAGAAAGAAATAAAGGGTATTCAATTAGGAAAAGAGGAAGTCAAATTGTCCCTGTTAGCAGATGACATGATTTTATATTTAGAAAATGCCATTATCTCAGCCCAAAATCTCCTTAAGCTGATAAGCAACTTCAGCAAAGTCTCAGGATACAAAATCAATGTGCAAAAATCACAAGCATTCCTATATAGCAAGAACAGACGGAGAGCCAAATCATGAGTGAACTCCCATTCACAATTGCTTCAAAGAGAATAAAATACCTAGGAATCCAACTTACAAGGGATGTGAAGGACCTCTTCAAGGAGAACTACAAACCACTGCTCAATGAAATAAAAGAGGACACAAACAAATGGAAGAACATTCCACGCTCATGGGTAGGAAGAAGCAATATTGTGAAAATGGCCATACTGCCCAAGGTAATTTATAGATTCAATGCCATCCCCATCAAGCTACCAATGACTTTCTTCACAGAATTGGAAAAAACTACTTTGCAGTTCATATGGAACCAAAAAAGAGCCTGCATTCCCAAGACAATCCTAAGCCAAAAGAACAAATCTGGAGGCATCACACTACCTGACTTCAAACTATACTACAAGGCTACAGTAACCAAAACAGCATGGTACTGGTACCAAAACAGAGATATAGACCAATGGAACAGAATAGAGCCCCCAGAAATAATACCACACATCTACAACCATCTGATCTTTGACAAACCTGACAAAAACAAGAAATGGGGAGAAGATTTCCTATTTAATAAATGGTGCTGGGAAAACTGGCTAGCCATATGTAGAAAGCTGAAACTGGATCGTTTCCTTACATCTTATAGAAAAATTAATTCAAGATGGATTAAAGACTTAAATGTTAGACCTAAAACCATAAAAACCCTAGAAGAAAACCTAGGCAATACAATTCAGGACATAGGCATGGACAAGGACTTCATGACTAAAACACCAAAAGCAATGGCAACAAAATCCAAAATTGACAAATGGGATCTAATTAACCTAAAGAGCTTCTGCACAGCAAAAGAAAGTACCATCAGAGTGAACAGGCAGCCTACAGAATGGGAAAAAATTTTTGCAATCTCTCCATCTGACAAAGGGCTAATATCCAGAATCTACAAAGAACTTAAACAAATTTACAAGAAAAAAATCAAACAACCCCATCAAAAAGTGGGCAAAGGATATGAACAGATACTTCTCAAAAGAAGACATTTATGCATCCCACAGACACATGAAAAAATGCTCATCATCACTGGCCATCAGAGAAATGCAAATCAAAACCACAATGAGATATCATCTCACTCCAGTTAGAATGACCATCATTAAAAAGTCAGGAAACAACAGGTGCTGGAGAGGATGTGGAGAAATACAAACACTTCTACACCCTTGGTGGGACTGTAAACCGGTTCAACCATTGTGGAAGACAGTGTGGTGATTCCTCAAGGATCTAGAACTAGAAATACCATTTGACCCTGCGATCTCATTACTGGGCCTGCACCCAAAGGATTATAAATCATGCTGCTATAAAGACACATGAACATGTATGTTTGTTGTGTCACTATTCACAATAGCAAAGACTTGGAACCAACCCAAATGTCCATCAGTGATAGACTGGATTAAGAAAAGATGGCACATATACACCATGGAATACTATTCAGCCATAAAAAGGATGAGTTCATGTCCTTTGTAGGGACATAGATGAAGCTGGAAACCATCATTCTGAGCAAACTATCGTAAGGACAGAAAACCAAACACCGCATGTTCTCACTCGTAGGTGGGAATTGAACAATGAGAACACTTGGACACGGGGTGGGGAACCTCACACACCAGGGCCTGTCATGGGGTGGGGAGAGGGAGGAGGTATAGCATTAGGAGATATACCTAATGTAAATGATGAGTTAATGGGTGCAGCACACCAACATGGCACATGTATACATATGTAACAAACCTGCAGGTTGTGCCCATGTACCCTAGAACTTAAAGTATAATAATAATAAAAAAGAAATTAGAGAAAGAAGAACAAATTAAGCACAAAGCTTCAGTAGGAATTAAAGAATAAATATTAGACCAGAGATAAATTAAATAGAGAAGAAATAACCAGAGAGAATCAACAAAATCAAAGATTGATTGTTTAAAAAAATCAACAAAATTTCTAAACCTTTAGTTAGGACTGATAAAGAATAAAAAAGTGCAAATAAGTAAAATCAGAAATGAAAGCAGGAACATTCCTACTGACTTGACAGAATTAAAAAGTATTATAAAAGAATGCTATGACCAGTTGTTTGCCAACAAACTAGATAACCTAAATAAAATTGGCAAATCCCTAGAAACAGTGAAATGAACAAAACTGACTCAAGATGAAATAGAAAATCTCAACAAATGTATACCAAGTAAAGAGATTAAATCAGTCAACCAAAAACCTCCCACCAAAGAAAAGTTTTGGATCAGATGGCTTCACTAATTAATTCTACCAATAATTTAAAGAATAATTAACTCAAATCCCCTCAAGTTCTTCCAAAAAATACAGAAGAAGCACTTCCTAACTCATTCTATGAATTCACCTTTACTAAGATAACCAAGCCAGACAGACACATCACGATAAAGGACCAATATTCCTCATGAAAATAATGCAAAAATCCTCAACAATATACTAGGAAAAAGAATTTAGCAACATATTAAAAGAATTGTACACCATGGTCAAGTGGGTTTCCTCCTAGGAATTCAAGGTTCAACGTAAAAATAATCAAGTCATGCAATAAATCATATAAATAAAATTTAAATGCACACACAATCTTCTAAGTTGATACAGAAAAAAAAAACATTGGTCCAAATCCAGCACCCTTACAATATAAAAACACTTAAATTAGAAATAGAGGAAGCTTCCTCAACAAGATGAAGAGCATTTTACAAATCTTCATGCTCTTGGATTTGGCAATAGATTGTGTAGATATGATATTAAAAGCATGAGTAACAAAGGGAAAAATAGATAGATTGTATTTTATCAAAACTAAAAACTTTGGGCATCAAAAGACGTATCAATGAAGTGAAAAGACAACTTAAAAAAATGGGAGGAAACATTTGCAAATCATGACTCAGATAAAAGCTTAACATCCAGAATATAGGAAAACTCCTACAACATAATAACAAAAAGACAAAAAAGGGCAAAAGACTTGAATAGAACATATTTCTCCCAAGAAGACATATAAGTGACCAATAAACACATGAAAGATGCTCAACATCATCAGTCATTAGGGAAATGGATATCAAAACCACAATGAAATATCACTTCACGCCCAATAGGATGACTATGATTTTTTTTTTTTTTTTTTTTTTTTTTTTGAGACGGAGTCTCGCTCTGTCCCCTAGGCTGGAGTGCAGTGGCACGATCTCGGCTCACTGCAACCTCTGCCTCCCGGGTTCACGCCATTCTCCTGCCTCAGCCTCTCTGAGTAGCTGGGACTACAGGCGCCTGCCACCACGCCCGGCTAATTTTTTGTATTTTTAGTAGAGACGGGGTTTCACCATGGTCTCGATCTCCTGACCTCGTGATCCACCCGCCTCGGCCTCCCAAAGTGCTGGGATTACAAGCGTGAGCCACCGCGCCCGGCCTGATTTTTTTTTTTAACAAAGGAAAATATCATGCTGGCAAGCACATAGAGAAATTAGAACCCTTATACTTTCCTGGTATGGATGTAAAATAGTGCAGCCACTTTGGAAAACAGTTTTATGCTTCATTAAATGTTAAAGATAGAGCTAACATACAACTCAGAAGCTCCTTTTCTTAAAAGTGCTCAGAAATTTAAATATATCCTTGTACAGAAAAGTTAGTAGCAGCATTATTCAGAAAAGCCAAAAGATAGGAACAACCCAAGTGTCCATCAACTGATAAATGAATAAACAAAATTGGTTGTATCCATACAATGAAATACTGTTGAGCTATAAAAGTGATCAAAGTGCTGATACATGCTACAACATGGATGAATCTCAGAAGCCAGACACCAAAGGTCACATATTATATTAGTCCATTTATATGAAATATCCAGAATAGGTAAATCCATAGAGATAGAGAGCAGAATGCTGCTTGTCAGGGGCTCTGAGAGTGGGGAAGGGGGAATGACTACTTCATGGGCAGGAAGTTTTCTTTTAGTATGACAAAAATGCTTCTGAATTAGATAGAGGTGATGATTGCACAATATTATGAAGATACTAACTGCCGCTGAATTGTACACTTTAAAATAATTAGTTTTATGTTACATGAATTCTACTCCAATAAAACATTTTTAAAAAGAAAAATTTCACCTCAGTCCAATGAATATTAATAAGAACCTTTTTCTGTAGGAGCCCTGTGATGGACAACTGCGAGCCTATGATTTGTGTTGGAAACAGACCCTGCTTTCCAAGGGGTCCCAGGGAAACACACGCAAACACACACACACAGAGATGCACACACATTCACACACGCATACCTCTAATATATTAAGTGGCAGGTTAATGATGCCATTAGAAAACTTTGAGGGCATAGGAAAAAGCACTGGACGGTGATGGGAAGGGGTGCGTAGAATGCTCCAATGTTTCGGAGCTACCTCATTTGAGAAACAGATTGATGTAGTTTAACAGAAAGAACATAGGGCATTGAAACTAGACTATGTGGGTTAAAATCCTACCTTTGCTTGATCCAGCTGCATGACTATGGGTAGGTCGGTGCATTTCTTGGAGCCATTTTTCCTCTTCTGCAAAATACAGATATTAACAATTCCTACTTATTAGGGTTGTTTTGAGGATTGGATGAGAAATGCCTGTAAGTACTTGACTCAGAAAGGCACAGGTGCTGTTCTTTGCTAATTTAGCTTTCTTCCTCTGTTTGGCGCATTGCTCTGCAGGTGGTGGGAATAGACTCTTTGCAGGAGGTGTAGGGGTTGCGATGGGGAGAAAATGAGGTGAAATGATGTTTTTGAAGAAGTCTTTCATTTTCAGAATCTCAGAGAGGAATCTTGGGAATCTCCACTATTTCCTTTTCCACCTAGATTTGTGTGCAGCTCCTAGAAAAATGCTGCACCCTATGAGTAGCAGGCCCAGTATGCAGATGGCAGCAGGGAGAATTCAGCATTGATAAGCTTTAAGCCCTGTAGACTCCCTTTGCTTGCTGCTCTCTCCCTTGGCATGCTGTCAGCTGGTGGGTGCATCAGGCCCTAGTAATTCTGGGACACATGGTTGCTGTGTCTTATTTCAAGGAAACCCCAAAGTGCAACACATTAGGAATTACATAAATAGATTAAATGAACTGCTCAGCCATAACCTTGCACCTAATTATTTTACTGCCTTTTGCTTTGTAAGCGTTTTTCTGTCCTGAAGAACTCAAAATGATGAAATGGCCTTGGCTAAAAACAAGTGATTCTCCGCATAGCAGCTCCTTCTCTCTGCAGGGACAACGCAGCCTGAGGTTGCTGGTGTCTGCACAAACACAGCAGCTGACAAGGCAAATGATGAACAGGCTGACTTTTAATGGCATATATTTTTCTAGGTTTTTAAAGAGCTTTAACCCATTTGCTGCCCAAATTAGTTTAAAGATTTTTATGCAATAACTTGTAATAAAATATATTTACAACCAAATGAGTAAGCAAACATCTCCACCCCAGCAGTTCTTGGCTGGGTTCTGCATAGCTTAGACATTTTTCTGCTTCTGCCTACTAAAGGATTGGGGCAATTTTTTCTTCAAAGACTGAACCCTTGGGATAGTAGGTAAATGCCCCTTTCACATTTCTTGTGGTATACTGCCCCCTCAGTGTTCACTGCAGTGTGACTCATACACAGTCATTGTGTAAAATAACTATTTTATCACAGAGTAAACAAATATGTAGTAGAAGTAGCACCACACCAAAATTAGGAAACTTAGAGATTCTTTTCTACCAACGAACTCTGTCTGTCATTATCATTCCATAACTGTGTGACTCTGAATGTGCTTCCTGTCCTCTCTGTCTGTGTGTCCTCTCTGTGTCCCATGTTCAAATTATCTTATTATGTGATTGTAGCATTCACTACAATCCTGGTAAATTGCAAGTACATAATCACACATTCTTCTATTGAGCTTGGCTTGCCTTAAAGCATTGCTGGTCCCACTCAAGTCCTCTTTCTTTCACTTACAGATTAGCTAACACTCATAGTTTAACCTATTGAATCATTCAGTCTTTTCAATTTTTTTTCCAATCCTGTTATCACAGAATAAGCAAAGTCTTTGAATTCTGGTTTCTAGATTTTTTGTTATTCCTTGTTTAAAGTATGACTCTTTCCTTAAGAGTAATCCGAAGCAAACCCAAAGTGAGCCATGTCCCTGAGAACTATTCCAAAATTTCTTTAAACTATCATTGTGCTGACCTGGTCACATAGAACTTGTTCTCTCAAGTCTTCTGCCTGAGGATTTATGTCTTCATAATTTCTAAAAGGTTTATTTATTCTGTCACCAAAGACTCCAAACCATGTGCTTGGCCTTACTCAAACACACAGTAGTGTTAACCATTATTTCAGCCTTAGGATGTGGGTTGATCATCTGCATATGACTTTCGAAACAGTTTTTTCCCCTTATTGTTTTTTGTCATTAGAATTTGTTTACTTGGGGTTATTCCATGGAATGTTCTGACAGTATGGACCTATTAATCCATCAGATTGTGTCCAATGTTTGGGGTGAGGGAAATGATCAATTTAGTTCTTGACATGTGCATTTTAGTTACCTGTAGAAAAATTAGAAACAAATAACCAGTGAATAGCTGGATATTCTGCATATATAGTTTAGGAGAGAGACTATAGCTGAAAATACAGATCTGAGATTCATAATTTCATAGATGGTAACTGAAGTGTGGAAGAAGATAACATCAATTATGACAACATACAGGGCAAGAATAATAGGGTTGAGAATGGAGCCCTGGGAAATACTGAGGTTTAAGAAGGAGGAAGAGAAGCTTCACAATGAGGTAGAGAAAGGAAGGTTTGAGAGATAGATGGCTAATTAAAAGAGGATACTGTAAAGAAGACAAAGGAGTAGGAAATCTCTAAAAAGAGAAAGTGGTTAATGATAATGATAGACAACAGAAAGATCACATATATTTGACTTGGACATGGCCAGAAGCCTCTTTGTGATGAAGTTATTCCATTTTGATAAAAATAATTTTAATAAGAAACTCATTATTGGTAATTATTTTGTAATTAAGTTATAAGTGAATGCAACTAACAGTATTAATCTGATAAATTTTGAGTGAGGGACAGCACTGCAATTTCAGTACAGTGTAGTAGAAAGCAGAGTATGAAGTCTGATGATGGTTGTTACAGTTAATTTAATTTCTTTAAGATAGAAATATTGGTGGAATGTGAAAATCTGTGGCATTTTTTTCTGCTTTCTGTTAAATTCATGAAATATTGAAGCACCCACTTTTTTCTGTGCTTAGAAATCTATCCTTGGCTTCTTAACTTTCTTAAAAGTTGGGACACATAAATTTCAGCAGTTTTTAGCTTATTTCCAACTTTATTCAGGAGTTAAGATCATTCCAAGGTTGTCATCATTCCTTTGACTTTTATTTCTTAAAACTGTCTCCAAGATGCTAAAAAGCTGATTAACTAATCAGGCAAGTCAACCTTGTTTGATGCTGGATTGACATCAAATAAATGATGTGAAGATGTAGCAGGGTATAGAGATTGCAATCTCAGCATCTAGTAAAATAGTGGGAATGGCAGAGAAAGGACCAGCGAAAATCCTCCCCTTTGTAAAAGCAATGCAGATACTGGAAAAAATTGTCAGAATCTTCTTTTTCATAACTCTGAAAATTAACCAAAGATTTGCATCATTCCAGGAAGTATACATTCAATAAAAATGGCTGAAACACAGTAAGATAAGTGAGTTTTATGGCATTTTTACTTGCCTTTTTCCATTTCCCTTTTCCCCGGCTCTGCAGGTAAACAACAGCTTGTCAGCAACTGGGAGATTGTGACGGTGGGAGGGATAACTGTCTTTACTCAATTTGTTTAGTGGTTCCCCGGAAGACCCAATTCACAACGTTTGTTTTCACATGCCTGGACTTGCCTGGTGCAAATTGACTTTTACCAAAAGTATTTGTCAAAAATAATCAGCAGCAATTGTTTAGCATCATAGCAACTTGAGGTGGTGGATAACAGCTGGGGTAAATAGTGAGCTAATTAAAAACTTAAAAAGGAAAAGCTGAGGAATTAGATGACGTTGGGAGACTTTGAAAAGTGTTAGCTTGCAGAAATGGGCAAGCTGATTAAAAAATTTCTATGAAAATTCAAGGAAATTAGAATAGCCAAATAATCTTCAAAACAATTGGAAGATCACACTTTCCAATTTCAAAACTTACTACAAAAAACAAAAATCAAAATAGTGTGGTATTGGCCTAAGGATATATATATATATATATATATCTGTGGAATAGAATAGATGATAGTTCAGACATAAAATCAAAAACAAAAATCAAAATAGTGTGGTATTGGCCTAAGGAGATATATATATATATCTGTGGAATAGAATAGGTAGTTCAGACATAAAATCAAAAACAAAAATCAAAATAGTGTCATATTGGCCTAAGGATAAACATGTATATCTGTGGAATAGAATAGACAGTTCAGACATAAACCCTATGGTCAATTGATTCTTGACAAAGATACCGAGAAAATTTAATAATGAGAGAATGTAGTCTTTTTTTTTAGATGGAGTCTTGCTCTGTCTCCAGGCTAGAGTGCAGTGGCATGATCTCGGCTCACTGGAATCTCTGACTCCCTCGCCAAGCAATTCTCCTGCCTCAGCTTCCTGAGTAGCTGGGATTACACACACGTGCCACCACTCCCTGCTAATTTTTGTATTTTTAGTAGAAACGGGGTTTCACCATGTTGGCCAGGATGTTCTCGATCTCCTGACCTCATGATCCGCCCACCTCAGCCTCCCAAAGCACTGGGATTGTAGGCATGAGCCACTGCATCCGGCCAAGAATGTAGTCTTTAAAAGAAAAAAGAAAAAGAGAAGAAAAAAGAAAGGTGCTGGGACAACTACCTAAGCATATGTAAAGCAATGAACTTAGCCCTCTACCTCACACCCTATACCAAAATCAACACAAATTAAGTCAAAGTTTCAAGTGTAAGAACTAATGCTATAAAACTCTTAGGATAAAACATAAGTGTAAATATTTATGACCTAGAATTAGGCAACAGTTTCATAGACAAGACACCTAAAGCAAAAGAAGCTACAAGAAAATATAATTTTTTCTATTTTTTGATGAATGAAAAAAATGAATTAAAAAAACTGAATTTCATCAAAATTACATTTTTTGTGGACCCAAGGATACTATAAAGAGAGTGATAAGATATCTTGCAGAATGTTAGTGATTATTTCCAAATTATATATCTGACAAGTATCTTTTATCAGGAATATATAAAGAACTCTTGATAACTGCACAATAAGAGAAAACCCAGCTTAAAAATGGGCAAACAATTTGAATAAACATTTCTCCAAAGAAAATATACAAATGGAAGCTAAGCACAGCAAAAATGCTTAACATCATTAGCCATATGAAGTAAATGCAAATCAAAATCATTTGGACACTGCTTCTCCCACACTAGGATGGGCATAATAAAAAGAAAGATAAAAAACAAGTGTTGGACAGGATGTAGAGAAATATACATTCCTGGTGGAATATAAAATGGTGCTGCTGTCAGGGGGATCATGGCAGATGGGATGCAAGACTAGATTGCAGCTCCCACCCGGACAGACAGAGCAGCATGTGGAGGCTCACATCATGAACTTTTGCTCCAGAACAACTGCAGGAATACATTAGGAAAGCCGAGAGAACCCACAGACCCTCTGAAGGAAGCAGATTGCTCCTGCAGGACCTGGGAGACACCCCAAATACTGTGCTGGCATCCATGACTGAGAGACCCACAGATGGTTCACATCACAGGACTCTGTGCAGACAACCCCCAGTACCAGCCTGGAGCCTGGTAGACTTGCTGGGTGGCTAGATCCAGAAGAGAGGTAACAATCACTACAGCTCACCACATTCCTAGGAAAAGGGGGAGAGTACTACATCAAGGGAATATCCCATGGGAGAAGAAATCTGAACAACACCCTTGAGCCCTAGACCTTCCCTCTGACAGAGCCTACTGAAATGAGAAGGAACCAGAAAACCAACTCTGGTAATATGACAAAACAAGGTCCTTTAACATACCCTCAAAAATCACACTAGCTTACCAGCAATGGATCCAAACCAAGAAGAAATTCCTGATTTACCTGAAAAAGAATTCAGAAGGTTAGTTATTAAGCTAATCAGGGAGGCACCAGAGAAACACAAAACCCAATCTAAGGAAATTAAAAAAAAAAAAGATACAATAAATGACGGGAGAAATATTCAATGAAAAACATAGCATAAATAAAAAACAATCAAAAGTTCAGGAAACAATAGATGCCTTTATAGAAATGCAAAATGCTCTGGAAAGTCTCAGCAATATAATCGAACAAGCAGAAGAAAGAACTTCAGAGCTTGAAGACAAGGTCTTTGAATTAACCCAATCCAACACAGACCAAAAAAAAAAAAAAAAAAAAGAGTAAGAAAATATGAACAATGTCTCCAAGAAGGCTGGGATTACATTAAAAGGCCAAACCTAAGAATAATAGGCGTTCCTGAGGAAGAAGAGAAATTTAAAAGTTTGGAAAATATGTTTGGGGGAATAATCAAGGAAAACTTCCTTGGCCTTGCTAGAGACCTAGACATCCAAGTACAGGAAGCTCAAAGAACACCTGGAAAAGTCATCACAAAAAGATCATTACCTAGGAACATTGTCATCAGGTTATTTAAAGTTAAGATGAAGGAAAGAATCTTAAGAGCTGTGAGACAAAAGCACCAAGTAACCTATAAAGGAAAACCTATCAGATTAACAGCAGATTTCTGAGCAGAAACCCTACAAGCTAGAAGGGATTGGGGCCCTATCTTCAGCTTCTTCAAACAAAACAATTATCAGCCAAGAATTTTGTATCCAGAGAAACTAAGCTTCATAAATGAAGGAAAGATACAGTCTTTTTCAGACAAATGAATGCTGAGAGAATTTGCCACTACTAAGCCAGCACTACTAGAACTGCTAAAAGGAGCTCTAAATGTTGAAAAAAATCCTGAAAACACATCAAAACAGAACTTCCTTAAAGCATAAATATCACAGGATCTATAAAACAAAAATACAATTAAAAAACCCACAAAAAAACAAGGTATACAGGCAACAAATAGCATGATGAATTGTATGGTACTTCACATCTCAATACTAACATTGGATGTAAATGGTCTAAATGCTCCACTTAAAAGATACAGAATTGCTGAATGAATAAGAAGTCACCAACCAACTATCTGCTGCCACAAGCGACTCACCTAACACATAAAGACTGACATAAACTTAAGGTAAAGGGGTGGAAAAAGACATTCCATGCAAATGAACACAAAAAAGCAATCAGGAGTAGCTATTTTCATATCAGACAAAACAAACTTTAAACCAACAGCAGTTTAAAAAGACAAAGAGGGACATTATATAATGATAAAAGGACTAGTCCGACAGGAAAATAACACAATCCTAAATGTATATGCACCTAATACTGGAGCTCCCAAATTAATAAAAAAATTACTAATAGACCTAAGAAATGAGATAGATGGCAACTCAATAATAGTGGGGACTTCAATACTCCACTGATAGCACTAGACAGGCCATCAAGACAGAAAGTTAACAAACAAAAAAAAACAATGGATTTAAATTATATCCTGGAACAAATGGGCTTAACAGATATATACAGAATGTTCTACACAACAATAGCAGAATATACATTCTATTCAACAGTGCATGTAACTTTCTCCAAGATAGACCATATAACAGGCCACAAAACAAGCCTCAATAAATTTAAAATAAACTGAAATTTTATCAAGCACTGTCTCAGACCACAGTGAAATAAAACTGGAAATCATTCCAAAAGGAACCTTCAAAACCATGCAAATACATGGAAATTAAACATTTTGCTCCTGAATGATCATTGTATCAAAAATGCATTCAAGATGGAAATTAAAAAATTCTTTGAACTGAACAACGATACTGACACAACCTAAGAAAACCTGTGGGATACAGCAAAAGTGCTGCTAAGAGGAAAGTTCATAGCCCTAAATGCCTACATCAAAAAGTCTGAAAGAGCACAAACAGACAATCTAAGGTCACACATGAAAAAACTAGAGAAACAAAAAGAAACCAAACCCAAACCTGGCAGAAGAAATGAAATAACTAAGATCAGAGCAGAACTAAGTGAAATTGAAACAAACAAACAAAAAACGATGCAAAAGATAAATAAAACAAAAAGCTGGTTCTTTGAAAAGATAAATAAAATTGATAGATCATTAGCAAGGTTAGCCAAAAAAAAAGAAGAGAGGATATCCAAATAAGCTCAATTAGACATGAAACAGGAGATATTACAAGTGACACCACAGAAACACAAAGGATCATTCAAGACTACTATGAACACTTTTATGCGCATAAACTAGAAAACCTAGAGGAGATGGATAAATTCCTGAAAAGATACAATCCGCCTAGCTTAAATCAGAAAGAATTAGATACCCTGAACAGACCAATAACAAGCAGTGAGATTGAAATGGTAATCAAAAAATTACCAACAAAAAAAATCGCAGGACCAGATGGATTCACAGCAGAATTCTACCAGATGTTAAAAGAAGATTTGGTACCAATCCTGTTGACACTATTCCACAAACTAGAGAAATAAGAAACCCTCCCTAAATCATTCTATGAAGCCAGCATCACCCTAATACCCAAACCAGGAAAGGACATTAAAAAAAAGAAAACTACAGACCAATATCCTTGATGAACATAGATGCTAAAATTCTTATCAAAATACTAGTAAACCAAATCCAACAGCATATCAAAAAGATAATCCACCATGATCAAGTGGGTTTCATACCAGGGATGCAGGGATGGTTTAACATATGTAAGCCAATAAATGTGGTACACTACATAAACAGAATTTTAAAAAATCACATGATCATCTCAATACACACAGTAAAAGCATTTGACAAAATCCAGCATCCCTTTATGATTAAAACCCTCAGCAAAATCAGCATACAAGGGACATACCTTAAGGTAATAAAACTGGTTTATGACAAACCCACAACCAATATTATACTGAATGGCGAAAAGTTGAAAGAGTTCACCTTCAGAAATGGAACAAGACAAGCATGTGCACTCTCACCACTTCTATTCAACATAGTACTGGAAGCCCTAGAACAATCAGACAAGAGAAGGAAATTAAGGGCATCCAAATTGGTAAAGAGGAAGTCATACTGTCACTATTTGCTGATGATATGATCATATACCTAGAAAACCCTAATGACTCTTCCAAAAAGCTCCTAGAACTAATACATGAATTCAGCAAAGTTTCAGGATACAAAACTAATGTACATAAATCAGTAGCTCTGCTATACACCAAAAGTGATCAAGCTGAGAGTCAAGAGCTCAACCCCTTTCACAATAGCTGCAAAAAAAAAATTAAGTATGTAGGAATATACCTAACCAAGGATGTGAAAGACCTCTATAAGGAAAACTACAAAACGTAGCTGAAAGAAATAATAGATGGCACAAACAGAAAGACATCCGTGCTCATGGATGGGTAGAATCAATATTGTGAAAATGACCATATTGCCAAAAACAATCTACAAATTCAATGCAATTCCCATCAAAATACCACCATCATTTTTCATGGAATTAGAAATAACAATCCTAAAAGTCAATCCAAAAAAGAGCCTGCACAGCCATAGCAAGACTAAATAAGAAGAACAAATCTGAAGGCATCACATTACCTGATTTCAAACTATACTATAAGGCCATAGTCATCAAAACAGCATGGTACTTGTATAAAAATAGGCACATAGACCAATGGAATGGAGTAGAGAACCCAGAAATAAACCCAAATACTTACAGCTAACTTATCTTTGACAAAGCAAATAAAAACATAAAATAGAGAAAGGACACCCTATTCAACAAATGGTGTTGGGATAACTGGCAAGCCACATGCAGGAGAATGAAACTGGATCCTCATCTCTCATCTTATATGAAAATCAACTCAAGATGGATCAAGGACTTAAATCTAAGACCCGAAACTATAAAAATTCTGGAAGATAATATTGGAAAAACCCTTCTAGACACTGGCTTAGGCAAGGATTTCATGATCAAGAAGCCAAAAGCAAATGCAATAAAAACAAACATAAATAGCTGGGACTTAATGAAACTAAAGAGCTTTAGCACGGCAAAAGGAACAGCCAACAGAGTAAACAGACAACTCACAAAGTGGGAGAAAATCTTCACAATCTATACATCTGACAAAGGACTAATATCCAGAATCTATGATGAACTCAAACAAATTAGCAAGAAAAAAAAAAAAAACAATCCCATCAAAAAGTGGGCTAAGGACATGAATAGACAATTCTCAAAAGAAGATATACAAATGTCCAATAAACATGACAAAATGTTCAACATCACTAATTATTAGGGAAATGCAAATCAAAACCACAATGTGATGCCACCTTACTCCTGCTAGAATGGCTATAATCAAAAAATCAAAAAATAATAAAAGTTGGCATGGATGCGGTAAACAGGCAGCACTTCTACATTGCTAGTGGGGATGTAAACTAGTGCAGCCACTATGGAAAACTGTGGAGATGCCTTAAAAAACTAAAAATAGAACTACCATTTTTTCCAGCAATCTCACTACTGCATATCTACCCAGAGGAAAAAAAGTCATTATTCGAAAAAGATACTTGCACACTCATGTTTATAGCAGCACAATTCACAATTGCAAAATCATGGAACTAACCCAAATGCCCATCAATCAACAAGTGGATAAAGAGACCTGGATGAGATTGGAGACTATTATTCTAAGTGAAGTAACTCAGGAATGGAAAAGCAAACCTTGTAGGCTCTTACTCATAATTGGGAGCTAAGCTATGAGGATGCAAAGGCATAAGAAGGACACAATGGACTCTGGGGACTCAGGGTGAAAGGGTGGGAAGGAGGTAGGGGATAAAATACCACAAATTGGGTGCAGTGTATACTGCTCAGGTGATGTGTGCACCCAAATCTCACAAATCACCACTAAAGAATGTACTCAGGTAACCAAATACCATCTGTTCCTCAATAACCTATGAAAATAAAAAAAGTAATAAAATAAAATAAAATGGTGCTGCCACTTTGGCAAATAGTCTTGTGTTTCTTCAAAATATTAGGGTTATACAACCCAAACATTTCACTCCTAGGTATATACACAAGAAATTTGAAAACATATGTTTACAGAAAAACTTGTACAGTAGCAGCCTTTATTCATAATAGACAAAAAGTGAAAAAAGTACAAATGTTCATGAACTGATGAATGATCAAATAAAATGTGGTATATCTGTTCAATGGAGTACTATTTAGCCACAATGACATGAAGTGCTGATATGTACTAAAACATGAATGAATTTTGAAAACATTATGCTAAGTGAAAGAAGTCAGATACAAAAAGCCACATTTTATATTATTTCACTCATATGAATTGTCCTATATAGGAAAAGTCATGAAGGAAAAAAAGTATATTAGTGGCTGCTAGAATCAAAGGGAAGAAAGGAATGCGAAATGGTGAAGAACTGCTAATATATTTAGGGTTTCTTTCTGTGGTAATAAATATTCTGCAATTAGATAGTGTTGATGTTGATATAACCTTGTGAATACACTAAAAGCTACTGAATCATATATTTTATTTTGTTATTTGTATAAATGCAAGGGATGTAAATGTAAATTTGTTACATGGATGTATTGTGCAGTGAAGAAGTCTGAGGGTTTAGTGTATCCATCATCCAAATGATGCACAGAAACAATATAAAGATTTTGTCAAATCTTTATAACTGAAAATAGAACCACCATTTAAACTGTATACTTAAAATAGTGAGTTTATGGTATATGGATTATATCTCAGATTTTTTTTTTAAAAAGATAAGATAAACTATGCAAAGCACAATAAAGCGAAGCACAATAAAATGAAGTAAGCCTGTACTCACTCTTTCTACCTTTGTTGTTTTCAGATATTCATCAATCCACTATAATTTTGGAGCTTACCACTCCACTGAACATAATTTAGACAAGGAACCAACTGAACTTTATATTGCAAGCACCAACAGGACATTCTTGAGACCTTATTTTACTTGTTCTTTCTGCAGCGTTCAAGGCTATTGGCCACACTATTCCCTTTTTGAAATTGTATTTCCTCGATTTCTAAAATACCACTCTCTCCCACTTCTACTGGTTTAAAGTTTGAGACTGCTTCTTTGATATCTACTTCATAGAGTCTTTACTGTCTGATTATACTGGTTTGTCTGAGGTTAATCTTTAGCTCGTTTTTCTTCTACATGTACATACTCTCTCTGACTGATCTTATTCATGCAGTTTCATTTTTACCTGTATGCAAATGATTCCCAACATCAATTGTACAGACTTCTTTCTTGAGCTCCAGATCCACGTATGGCAGAATAAAATGTTTGAATGTGATAGTATTTACAGACTCCTCTCATTCATGAGTCCTCCAAAAATAATCTTGTAATTGCCATCTAATTTCTTTTTTCCTCCTCATATCCTGAAAAGAAGCAATCATTTATTGCTGGAAGAGAGGCTATTTATATATAATAAAATTTAGGGGTTGGAGAAGAGAAAAGAGACATAAAGCTGAGAAAGCTGAGGTAAGAAGAACTGTTCTTTTGCCTTAGGTTTGCAAGAGATTAGAGCCTTAGGGGCCTTGTGGGGTAAATATAATTGATTAGAGAGAAAAGAAGGTTTAAATAAGGATTGCTGTAGATTGTATATTGGGATATCCTCTGAAATGTTTCAAGAAATGTGAATAAATTAGTTTTGGCTATTATATAATGATTCTTTAAATCCCAATTCCTGCAGAGGCTGAGCCACATGCCTTCCCTTATCAAGATCTATTATGATTAAACATACAGATATCTAACAGTCAATGAGTTTCTCCACGGGCATCTCAGATACAATGTGTTCAAAATTGAATTTGTCCAAAATGTAACATATGGAAAAACAAACTCAATGGTATATATAGTGGTAAAGAACATAAATTCTAGAAATGAACTCACTGAGTTCAAATTTTATCTACATCACTTAATATCTGAGTGGCCTTGGGAATATTTCTGAAAATATCTATGATTCCATGATATCTGTTAAAGGGGGATTACACAAGTGCGTACCACAGGGGATTGCTAGGATGGTTAAATGGGCTAATATTTGTAAAGCACTTGAAACAGTAGCCAATGCCTAGTAAATAATACCTGTATTAAATGAATAAAATACAAATCTTCACCCTTCCATTCACCTTCACTCTTGTCTTCCTCCAGTGATCACCATTTCAGTGAATGAAATCATCATGTACCCAAGAGCCTATATCAGAAATCTAAATATTATTCTTGACCTCTCCTCTCTCATTTCTCACCTTAAATTGGCTGCCAATTATTGTTAATTATGTGTTCCTGATACTATCTTCTTCCTTCTAAAACTACATTAACTCATACTTTCTGTGCTAGGCACTAGGAATACAACAATGAAAAGGATGGCAAGCAACATTCTTCTCATATAATCTATGGTTTAAAAAGGAAGACAGGTATTGTACAATTAATTTCAAAACGTCAAGTTTTCTTCTAGATAATATGGCTATAAAGTTGAGTACCTGTTTCCTTGAGGAACCCAGTGTATGAGAAATTGACACATAAAGTGAGAATTACAAATTACAGTTTTGGGATCAGTGTTCTATTGGAGAGATTTACAAAAAGCAGTGGGGTCCACACAACCAAGTCTTCCTGAATGGGAAGTTAGGCATATATTCCCAGAGGGGGTGACTTTTTTTAGTCAGAGAAGAAATAAGGAGTTTATTACATGACAAAGGAAGTAAAGACCATTCTAGGGGTAGGAAATAGTACATGTAAAGACATCATTCAGTCATGAAAGAGCATTGTTTTAAGAAAATTATGATAAGTTCCATGGGGCTAGAACATAGCAATAGGAGAAGGCCTTGTTAGGAGGAAGAAAGGAATGTTGAGGTTTGATGATGAAGATCGTTCTGACAGGCTAAGGAGTTTGGTCATAATTCTCAGAAACTAGGCTCTACCAGGAGATTCTGAGTGGAAGGATAGCGTGATTCCACCAGGGTGCTTCCATGATAAAACAGGATTAGATTGACATTGCCTTACTCGGTTTGCAAAACTGTAGCATTTCCTAGAAATTTTAATCTGATTAAATGTTTATAAAATCCCTGAAGCTACTAAATTGGGCCTATGGAACTCATAAACTGCTCAGGTTTTATGAAAAAGAAAATCAGACGTAGGGGCTTCAAGATGGCTGACTAGAGGTATTTTGTACCCACTTCTTTCAGTAAGAAACAAAATAATAGTTAGATAATCACACTTTGAATAGATCATCCAAGAGAGAACACTGGAACTCAACAGAAAAGTGACAGGAAATACCTAAAGTAAGAAGAAGGAACTGAAGCAGCCTGCTTGGTTTGGATTGGCTGGGAGCTGAGAAAGACTCCTTAATATGGGAAAGGGTAAGTGAGAGAACCTCAGCGATCCACATTCCCACCATGGACTCCAGCAAACCTAGCCAGGGGACAGCACATTGACCCTCACAGGCCCTGAAACTAACATAAAGAGCTGCTAGTGGATTGTGCAACAGCACTACTCCAGAAAGGAGCTCACACATTCCTTGAGACCTAAGCACCTAGAGAAGGGTGCCATTTTATAGCTCCACCCCCAACAGACTGCTCTGTCCTGGAGCTCAGCAGCACTAGGGCTTAGGCATAAGAGACACGCAGATTGTTGTCCCTAGGGCTGAGGTGTGACTGAGGCACAGAATACTGCCATAAGGGCTGAACCATGAATGTGGTATCGGCTATCACAGCAGGGGCTGAGGTGCAAGTATTGCTAGGACTGAGGCATGAGTTGTGCTCACATTCCCCACCCACTGGCAGCCCTGGCCTCCCCAGTGGCAGGGCAGCAGCATGTTTGCTGCTGGACCCCATCTAAGCATTCCAGTAGTTAGCCTGGGAATTACCCTGCCACTTCCCACCATGGCTGGTACCTGCAAATACCATTGAGGGGCCTAAGGACAAGCCTTCCTGGCCTGGCTTCACCACCCCTGGGTCCAAGCACACAGTCTGGGGATCAGGGAATTGCCCAACCCATTCCATCATCATTGGCACATGAACACTCCTTCCAGGATCTGAAGGTGGGCCTACTCACTCAGTTGTTACTACTTCAGCTGGCATCTACTTGCACACACCATCTATGGGCCTGGAGATTGGCCTGCTTAGCCAATTGCAGCCACCACCGTCACCAGCATGCACCACTTGGGAACTAGAGGGTTGACCTCACACTGTCATTGCCATTGCTCAAATTACATCAGCTGTCAAGGGACCCACTAACCCACCCATCCACCTAGCCCACCATTGTTACTACCGGCATTTGAGTAAACCCCTTGGAAGCCCAATATTTGGCCTGTTTGGACCCGCAAATACCAATACCAGCATATGCTGCCCTGGGGCTCAGGGACAGGCACATTCAGCCCACCACTACTACCACTGAGTCTTGAAGACTGGCTCACTTGGCATCCCAGTCTCCAGCAAAACTTTATTACAACCTGTATTAGTCTGTTCTCATGCTGCTAATAAAGACATACCTGAGACTGGGTAATTTATTTAAAAAAAAAAAAAAAGGTTTAATGTACTCACAGTTCAGCATGGCTGGGGAGGTCTCAGGAAACATACAATCAAGGCGGAAGGGGAAGCAAACACATCATTCTTCACATGGCAGCAGCAAGGAGATATGCAGAGCGAAGGGTGGGAAAAGCCCTTTTTAAAACCATCAGATCTCGTGAGAACTCACTCACTATTATGAGAACAGCATGGAGGTAACTGCCCCCATGATTCAATTACCTCCCCCTGGGTCCCTCCCACAACATGTGGGGATTATGGGAGCTACAATTCAAGATGAGATTTGGGTGGGGTTACAGAAAACCATATCCCAGCCTCTACTAATAACTACACCTTAAGCCATGGAGGAAATAAGAAATACCACTGATGCAGTTTACAGCTGAAGAAATCATACATAGACCACACTACTGTATGCATTTAGGATTACAGTGAAAGTGCCCTACCCAATCAACACCATAGGTATATTTTCAGGAAAAAGTCCTCCCCCAAAAAAGGAAGTTCAAAAAATTGGAACAAGTGACTATTATATTAGATGCACATAAATCAATGCAAGGACACAAGAAATATGAAAAAACAAGGAAATATGATACCTCCCAAGGAATACAACAATGCATCAGCAACAGATCCTAATCAAAAATAAATTTATGAAATCTTGGAAAAGGAATTTTAATTATTTATTCTTACTTAGCTCAGTGAGATACAAGAAAATTCTGAAAAAAATACAAAACATCAGAAAAAACAAGAACATAAATCACAAATTTACCAAAGATATATATACACTTTATATATAATATATATTTAATATATTATATTATATATATTTGATATATAATATATAATATTATCTATATTATATATTATATATATCTGATATATATAATATATATTATATATATCTGATATATATAATATATATTATATATTTAATATATATATTTAATATATATTATATATTTAATATATATATTTAATATATATTATATATTTAATATATATATTTAATATATATTATATATATAATAAAAAGAATCAAACATATATTCTGGAATAAATAATTCATTGACTGAAATACAAAAGACATTTGAAAGCTTCAACAATAGTCTAGAACAAGTAGAAAAATCTCAGAACTTGAAGAAAGTTCTTGGAAATAATACCGTCAGACAAAAAAAAAATTAAAAAGAATGAGCAAAGTCTTTTTGAAATATAGAACCCTGTAAAGTGACCAAATGCTTGTATTATCAAGGACCCAGAAGACAAAGAGAACATGAAAGTGTTAGAAAACCTATTTAACAAAATCAGAGATGAAAACTTACCAAGTTGAGCAAGAGATACAGGAGTTTCTGAGACTCCCTAACAGAGACAATGCAAAAGGTGCTCTCAATGGCACATTATTGTAAAACTGTCTAAAGTCAAAGACAAGGAGAGAGTTCTAAAAATATCAAGAGAAAAGCATACATTCATAGAGAACCCCCATCAGACTAACAGCAGGTTTTTCATCAGAAACACTACAGACTAGAAGAAAATGAGATAGTATATTCTAAGTGATGAAAGAAAAAGAACTCTGCCAGTCAAGGATACTATATCCAGTGAAATGATTCTTCATAAACAAAGGAGAAATAAAGTCTTTCCCAAACAAGCAAAAGTTGAAGGAATTCATTAGTACTATACTGACCCTACAAAAAATGCTCAAGAGGATGTTAAACAAGGAAGCAAAAGGACATTTATCATCATGAAAACACATGAAAGTATAAAACTCACTGGTAAAGCAGACACACAAATGAGGAAGAAAAATGATTCAAATGGTGCCAGTACAGAAGATCATCAAATTGCAATGACAAACAATAAGAAAAAAAGAAAGGAACAAGGAATATATAAAGTAACCAAAAAGACAATCAACAAAATGACAGAAACAAAATCATGCATATCAATAATAACCTTGAATGTAAATGGATTAAGTTCTCCACTTAAAAAATATATACTGGCTGAGTGGATGATAAAAACCATGATCCAATGATATGCTGTGTAGAAGAAATGCACTGTACCTGTAAATACACATATAAATGGAAAGAAAATGAATAGAAAGCAGATATTTCACATAAGTGAAACCAAAAGTGAACATAAATAGCTACACTTAGATAAAAGAGACTTTAAATCAAAAATAGTAAAAAAAAAAAAAAAAAAGACAAAGAGGATCATTATATAATAATAATGAGATCAATCCAGCGAGAGGATATAACAATTCTGAATATATTTGCATCCAAAACTGGAGCACTCAGATTCATCAAGCAAATATTACTACATATAAAGAGACAGAGAGAGAGAGAGAGAGAGAGAGAGAGACTCTAATACAATAATAGTGGGGAACTTCATCACCCCAAATGCAGCATTAGACAGATAATCTAGACAGAAAATCAACAAGGAAACATTGGTTTATGCTGGACTTTAGACCAAATGAACCTAACAAACAATTATAAAACATTTTATCCAACATTGCAGATTATAAATCCTTTTCATCAGCACATGGAACATTTTCTAGGATAGATTGTATGTTAGGTTACAAAACAAGCCTCAACAAATTTTTTAAAACTGAAATTATATCAAGTATTTCCTCAGACCACAGTGGAATAAAACTAGAAATCGGCTGTGCGTGATGGCTCATGCCTGTAATCCCAACACTTTGGGAGGCTGAGGCAGGTGGATCACCTAAGGTCAGGAGTTCGAGACCAGCGTGGCCAACATGGAGAAGCCCCATCTCTACTAAAAGTACAAAATTAGCTAGGGGTGGTGGCACATGCCTATAATCCCAGCAACTCGGGAGGCTGAGGCAGGAAAATTGCTTGAACCTGGGAGGCAGAGGGTGTGGTGAGCTGAGATGGCACCATTGCATTCCAGCCTGAGCAACAAGAGTGAAACTCCGTGTCCACAAAAAACAAACAAACAAAAAAAACAAAAAAAAACACAAAAACAAAAAGTGAAACTAGAATACCAAGGGACCAAGGGGACTTTAGAAACTATACAGATACATAGATATTAGATAACATGTAAATTGTTAAGCATGACACATCACATCAACAGAAGAAGGGCAAAACTATGTTATCTCAATAGATGCAGAAAAAGCATTTGATAGAATTCAACATCCCTTAATGACAAAAACTTTCAATAAACCCTACATAGAAGGAGCATTCTTCAGAATAATAAGGGCCACATGTGACAAACCCACAGTTAACACCATACTGATTGGTAAAAAATTGAAAGCCTTTCCTCTAACAACTGGCAAAAGACAAAAATGCCCACTTTTAACATTCTCGTTCAGAATAGTACAGGAAGTCCTAGCCAGAGCAATCAGGCAAGAGAAAAAAAATCAAAGGCATCCAAATTGGAAAAGAAGAAGTCAAATTTTCCCTCTTTGCAGATGACATAATTTTATATTAAAAAATACCAAAGGCTCCACCAAAACATTCTTAGAAGTGATAAACAAATTCAATGAAGTTGCAGGACACAAAATCAATATACAAAAATCACTATTGTTTCTATGCGCCAATATTAAAATTGGTGCTGAAAAAGAAATCAAGAAGGCAATACCATTAACAATAGCTACAAACAAATCTAGGAATAAATTTAGCCAAGGAGATGAAAGATCATTACAGGAAAAACTACAAAACACCAATGAAAGAAATTGAAAGGACACAAACAAATGGACATACATTCCACGCTCACCAATCTGAAGAACTAACATCATTAAAATAGACATACTGCCGAAAGCAATCTACAGATTCATTGTAATCTCTATCAAAATACCAATGTTATTTTTCACAGAAATAGAAAAATAACCATACTAAAATTTATTTTGAGCCAAAAAACAGCCCAAAGATCCAAAGTAATTCTGAGTAAAAAGATCAAAGCTAGAGGCATTTCATTACATGACTTCAAAATATATTACAAGACTATAGTAAACAAAACAGCATGGTATTGGTGTATAAAATACACATGTAGAATAATGGTGCAAAATAAAGAACTCAGAAATAAATCCACATACATGTTTATAACAAACTGAGTTTTGAAAAGGTGCTATGAACATACACTGGGGAAAGAATACCCTCTTCACTAAATGGTGCTGGGAAAATTAGGTATCCATAAGTAGAAGAATGAGACTGGACTTCTACTTTTCACCGTATACAAAAGTCAAATCAAGATAGATTAAAGACCTAAAAATAAGACCTGAGACTATAAAAAAACTAGGAACATTGGACTTAAGTTGGACTTTAGACCAAATTGACTTAATAGACATTTACAGAACATTCTACATTCTTTTCATCAGCACCTGGGACGTTCTCCAAGATAGAACACATTAGGCCACAAAACAAGTCTTAACAAATTTTTAACAATCAAAATAATGTCAAGAATCTTGTCAGACCACAGTGGAATAAAGCTATGAATCAACACCAAGAGGAATATTAGAAACTATACAAATACATGAAAAATTAAATATCATGGTCTTGTACCATCACTGAGTCAATGAAGAAATTAATATGGAATTTAAAAAAGAAATAAAGGAATGAAAATAAAAACACAACATACCAAAACCTGTAGGATACAGCAAAGGCAGTGCTAAGAGGGAAATTTGTAGCAGTAAATGCCAACATCAAAAAGTAGAAAGATAAAAAACAAGAACCTAACATTGCACTTCAAGGAACTAGAAAAAGAACAAATCAAACCTAAAGATATCAGAAGAAAAAAATAATAAAGATTGGAGCAGAATTAAATAAAATAGAGACAATAAAAAATACAAAGGATCAATGAAATGAAAAGTTGATTCTTCAAAAAGATAAAATTAGTAAACCACTAGCTAGACTGAGAGAAAAAGAGAGAAGATCCAAGTAAACACAATCAGAAATGAAAACAGTGACATTATAACTGATACTGCAGAAATAGAAAAAATTATCAGAGGCTATTATGAACAGCTGTACACTCAGAAACTAGAAAACCTAGAGTAAGTGGATAAATTCCTAGAAATGCACAACCTCCCAAAGATTGAGCCAGGCAGAAAGATAACTCTTGAAATGACCAATAATGTGTAGTGAGATTAAATCGGTAATAAAAAAATCTCCCAATAAAAGATGCCCAAGACCAGATAGACTCATAGCCAATTTGTTTTTGACTGAGTCTTGCTCTCTTGCCCAGGATGGAGTGCAGTGGCACCGTCTTGGCTCACTGCAACCTCTGCCTTCCAGGTTCAAGCAATTCTCATGCCTCAGCAACCCTAGTAGCTGGGATTATAGGTATGTGCCACCATGCCTGGCTAATTTTTGTAGTTTTAGTAGAGACAGGGTTTCACCATGTTGGTCAGGCTGGTCTCCAACTCCTGGGCTCAAATGATCCTCCTGCCTCTGCCTCCCAAAGTGCTGGAATTACAGGTGTGAGCCACCACACCTGGCTCATAGCTAAATTTTACCAAACATAAAAAGAAGAACTAACACCCAACCTCCTGAAAATGTTCCAAAAAAATCAAGGGGAAGAGAATTCCCACTAACTCATTCTGTAAGGCCAGGATCAGTCTGATACCAAAATCAGATAAGGACACAGCAAAGAAAGAAAACTACAAACCAACAACCCTGATGAACATAGAGGCAAAAATCCTCAACAAAATACTAGCAAATTCAATTCAATGGAACATTAAAAAGATAATACATCATGACCAGCCAGGATTTATCCCAGGGATGCAAGGATGGTTCAACATATGTGAATCAATAAATATAATACATCACATAAACAAAATTAAGGACAAAAATCATATTATCACCTCAATAGATACAGAAAATGCATTCAATAACATTCAGCATCCCTTCATGATAAAAATTCTCACCAAACTAGACACAGAAGGAACACATATCAACATAATAAAGGCCATATATGACAATCCCATAACCAACCTCGCACTGAATGCAGAAAAGTTGAAAGAATTCCCTGTAAGAACTGGAACAAGACAAGGATGTCCACTTTCACCACTCTCATGTAACATAGTGCTGGAATTCTTTGACAAAGCAATCAGGCAAGAGAAAAAAAAAGGCATCCAAATTGAAAAGCAGAAAGTCCAATTATCCCTTTTCACTGATGATATGATCGTATATTTAGAAAAACCTAAAGAATCCACCAAAAACTCTTAGATTTGGTAAATGAATTCAGTAAAGATTCAGGACACAAAAATTAATATAGAGAAATCCGTAGTGTTTCCATATAATGATAAAAATCAGGCTGAGGACAAAATCAAGAAGGCAATCCCATTTACAATAGCTACAAAAACTAGAATGCCTAGGAATATATTTAACCTAGGAAGTGAAAGTTCTCTATAAGGAGAACTACTACAAAACACTGTTGAAAGAAATCATAGATGACACAAATTAATGGAAACACATCCCATGCTCATGGATAAGAAGAATCAATATTTTGAAAAGGACCATACTGTTCAAAGCAATCTACAGATTCAATGCAATTCCTATCAAAACACTATCATCATTTTTCACAGAACTAGAAAAATATCCCAAAATTCATATGGAACCAAAAAATAGCCTGATTAAGCAAAAGAAATCCTAAGCAAAAAGAACAAAGCTTGAGGCATCACATTACCTGTCTTTTTACTACAAGTCTATGGTAACCAAAAGAGCATGATACTGGTATAAAAATAAACACATAGATCAACAGAACAGAGTAGAGAACCTAGAAATAAAGTCATGTACCTACAACCAACAGATCTTTGACAAAGTCAGCAAAAATATGCATTGGGGAGGTGGCATTCTATTCAATGAATGGTTCTGGGAAAACTGGATAGCCATGTGCAGAAGAATGAAACTGGATCCATACCTCTTACTATACACAAAAGTTAACTCAAGATAGATCACAGACCTAAGCATAATATCTGAGACTATTAAAATCCTAGAAGAAAACCTAGGACAAACTTTTCTAGACATTGGCCCAGTCAAAGAATTTATGACTAAGATCTCAAAAGCACAGAAAAATAAAACAAAAATAGACAAATGAGACTGTTTTAAACTCGAAAGCTTCTGTACAGCAAAAGAAACAATCAACAGAGGCCGGGCACAGTGGCTCACGCTTGTAATCCCAGCACTTTGGGAGGCCGAGGCGGGCGGATCACGAGGTCAGGAGATCGAGACCACAGTGAAACCCCGTCTCTACTAAAAAAAAATACAAAAAATTAGCTGGGTGTGGTGGCGGGTGCCTGTAGTCCCAGCTACTTGGAGAGGCTGAGGCAGGAGAATGGCATGAACCCGGGAGGCGGAGGTTGCAGTGAGCCGAGATCGTGCCACTGCACTCCAGCCTGGGTGACAGAGCGAGACTCCGTCTCAACAACAACAACAAAAAAACAATGAACAGAGTAAACAGACAATGTACAGAATGGGAAAAATGTTTGCAATCTATGCCCCAACAAAGGGCTAATATCCAGCATTTACATGGATCTCACACAAGCCAACAAGAAAAAAGACCTAATTAAAAAGTGGACAAAGGGTATGAAAAGACATTTTTCAAAAGAAGACATGCAAGTGGCCAGGAAACATATGAAAAAATGCTTAATATCACTAGTCATCACTATAATGCAAATTAAAACCACAATGAGATACTATCTTACACCATTCAGAATGGCTATTAAAATGTCTAAAAACAGAAGGAGGTTCCAAGTTGGCTGAATAGGAACAGCTCGAGTCTGCAGCTCCCAGTGTGAGCGATGCAGAAGATGGGTGATTTCTGCATTTCCAACTGAGGTACCAGGTTCATCTCACTGGGGCTTGTCAGACAGTGGGTGCAGCCCACGGAGCAGGGTGGGGCATTGCCTCACCCGGGAAGTGTAAGGGGTAGTGGAATTCCCTTTCCTAGCAAAGGGAAGATGTGACAGACGGTACCTGGAAAATAAGGAAACTCCCACTCTAATACTGCGCTTTCCCAACGGCCTTAGCAAACAGCACACCAGGAGATTATATCCCACGCCTGGCTCAGAGGGTCCCACACCCACGGAGCCTGGCTCACTGCTAGCACAGCAGTCTGAGATCAAACTGCAGGGCTGCAGCCAGGTTGGGGGAGGGGAATCTGCCATTGCTGAGGCTTGAGGAGGTAAACAAAGCCGCCAGGAAGCTCAAACTGGGTGAAGCCCACCACAGCTCAAGGAGGCCTGCTTGCCTCTGTAGACTCTGCCTCTGGGGGCAGGGCATAGCTGAACAAAAGGCAGCAGAAACTTCTGCAGACTTAAACATCCTTATCTGACAGCTTTGAAGAGAGTAGTGGTTCTCCCAGCAAGGAGTTTGAGATCTGAGAATGGATAGACTGCCTCCTCAAGTGGGTTCCTGACCCCTGAGTAGCCTAACTGGGAGACACCTTGCAGAAGGGGCTGACTGACACCTGATACAGCCAGGTGCCCCTCTGAGACGAAGCTTCCAGAGGAAGGATCAGGCAGCAACATCTACCGTTCGGCAATATTTGCTGTTCTGCAGCCTCTGCTGGTGATACTCAGACAAGCAGGGTCTGGAGTGGACCTCCAACAAACTCCAACAGACCTGCAGCTGAGGGTCCTGACTGTTAGAAGGAAAACTAACAAACAGAAAGGACATCCACACCAAAACCCCGTCTGTATGTCACCATCATCAAAGACCAAAGGTAGATAAAACCACAAAGATGGGGAGAAACCAGAGTGTAAATGCTGAAAATACTAAAAATCAGAGTGCCTCTTCTCCTTCAAAGGAACGCAACTCCTCACCAGCAATGGAACAAAGCTGGACAGAGAATGACTTTGATGAGTTGAGAGAAGAAGGCTTCAGACAATCAAACTGACGAGTTGAGAGAAGGCTTCAGACAATCAAACTTCTCTGAGCTAAAGGAGGAAGTTTGAACCCATTGCAAAGAAGCTAAAAATCTTGAAAAAAGGATAGATGAATGGCTAACTAGAATAAACAGTGTAGAGAAGTCCCTAAATGACCTGATGGAGCTGAAAACCGTGGCACGAGAAGTACGTGATGCATGCACAAGCTTAAGTAGGTGATTCAATCAACTGGAAGAAAGGGTATCATTGACTGAAGATCAGATGAATGAAATGAAGTGAGAAGAGAAGTTTAGAGAAAAAAGAGTAAAAAGAAATGAACAAAGCCTCCAAGAAATATGGGACTATGAGAAAAGACCAAATCTATGTCTGATTGGTGTACCTGAAAGGGACGGGGAGGATGGAACCAAGTTGGAAAACACTCTTCAGGTTATTATCCAGGAGAACTTCCCCAACCTAGCAAGGCAGGCCAACATACAAATTCAGGAAATACAGAGAATTTCACAAAGATACTCCTCGAGAACAGCAACTCCAAGACACATAATTGTCAGATTCACCAAAGTTGAAATGAAGGAAAAAATGTTAAGGGCAGCCAGAAAGAAAAGTTGGGTTACCCACAAAGGGAAGCCCATCAGACTAACAGCTGATCTCTCAGCAGAAACTCTACAAGCCAGAAGAGAGTGGGGGCCAATATTCAACATTCTTAAAGAAAAGAATTTTCAACCCAGAATTTCATATCCAGCCAAATTAAGCTTCATAAGTGAAGGAGAAATAAAATCCTTTGCAGACAAACAAATGCTGAGAGATTTTGTCACCACTAGGCCTGCCTTACAAGAGCTCCTGAAGGAAGCACTAAACATGGAAAGGAACAACCGGTACCAGCCACTGCAAAAACATGCCAAATTGTAAAGACCATCGAGGCTAGGAAGAAACTGCATCAACTAATGAGCAAAATAACCAGCTAACATCATAATGACAGGATCAAATTCACACATAACAATATTAACCTAAAATGTAAATGGGCTAAATGCTCCAATTAGAAGACACAGACTGGCAAATTGGATAAAGAGTCAAGACCCATCAGTGTGCTGTATTCAGGAGACCCATCTCATGTGCAAAGACACACATAGGCTCAAAATAAAGGGATGGGGGAAGATCTACCAAGCAAATGGAAAACAAAAAAAAAGCAGGGGTTGCAATCCCAGTCTCTGATAAAACAAATTTTAAACCAACAAAGATCAAAAGAGACAAGGCCATTACATAATGGTAAAGGGATGAATTCAACAAGAAGAGCTAACTATCCTAAATATATATGCACCCAATACAGGAGCACCCAGATTCATAAGGCAAGTCCTCAGAGACCTATAAAGAGACTTAGACTCCCACACAATAATAATGGGAGACTTTAACACCCCACTGTCAACATTAGACAGATCAATGAGACAGAAAGTTAACAAGGATATCCAGGAATTGAACTCAGCTCTGCACCAAGTAGACCTAACAGACATCTACAGAACTCTCCACTCCAAATCAACAGAATATACATTCTTCTCAGCACCACACTGCACTTATTCCAAAATTGACCAGATAGTTGGAAGTAAAGCACTCCTCAGAAAATGGAAAAGAACAGAAATTATAACAAACTATCTCTCAGACCACAGTGCAATCAAACTAGAACTCAGGATTAAGAAACTAACTCAAAACTGCTCAACTACATGGAAACTGAACAACCTGCTCCTGAATGACAACTGGGTACCTAACGAAATGAAGGCAGAAATAAAGATGTTCTTTGAAACCAATGAGAATAAAGACACAACATACCAAAATCTCTGGGACACATTTAAAGCAGTGTGTAGAGGGAAATTTAGAGCACTAAATGCCCATAAGAGAAAGCAGGAAAGATCTAAAATAGACAACCTAACATCACACTTAAAAGAACTAGAGAAGCAAGAGCAAACACATTCAAAAACTAGCAGAAGGCAAGAAATAACTTAGATCAGAGCAGAACTCAAGGAGATAGAGACACAAAAAACTCCTCCAAAAATAAATGAATCCAGGAGCTGGTATTTTGAAAAGATCAACAAAATTGATCGACCACTAGCAAGACTAATGAAGAAAAGGAGGAGAATGAAATAGATGAAATAAAAAATGAAAAAGGGGATATCACCACTGATCCCACAGAAATACAAAGTACCATCAGAGAATACTATAAACACCTCTATGGAAATAAACTAGAAAATCTAGAAGAAATGGATAAATTCCTGGACACATATACCCTCCCAAGACTAAACCAGGAAGAAGCTGAATCCCTGAATAGACCAATAACAGGCTCTGAAATTGAGGCAATAATTAATAGCTTACCAACCAAAAAAAGTCCAGGACCAGATGGATTCACGGCCGAATTCTACCAGAGGTACAAAGAGGAGCTGGTACCACTCCTTCTGAAAGTGTTCCAATAAATAGAAAAGGAGGGAATCCTCCCTAATTCATTTTATGAGGCCAACATCATCCTGATACCAAAGCCTGTTAAAGACACAACAAAAAAAGAGAATTTTAGACCAATAACCCTGATGAACAACAATGCAAAAATCCTCAATAAAATACTGGCAAACTGAATCCAGCAGCACATCAAAAAGCTTATCCACCACAATCAAGTTGGCTTCATCCCTGGGATGCAAGGCTGGTTCAACATATGCAAATCAATAAATGTAATCCAGCATATAAACAGAACCAAAGACAAAAACCACATGATTGTCTCAATAGATGCAGAAAAGGCCTTTGACAAAATTCAACTGCCCTTCATGCTAAAATCTCTCAATAAACTAGGTATTGATGGGTCATGTCTCAAAATAATAAGAGCTATTTATGACAAACCCACAGTCAATATCATACTGAATGGGCAAAAACTGGAAGCATTCCCTTTGAAAAGTGGCACATGACAGGGATTCCCTCTCTCACCACTCCTATTCAACATAGTGTTGGAAGTTCTGGCCAGGGCAATCAGGCATGAGAAAGAAATAAAAGGTATTCAATTAGGAAAAGAGGAAGTCAAATTTTCCCTGTTTGCAGATGACGTGATTGTATATTTAGAAAACCCCATCATCTCAGCCCAAAATCTCCTTAAGCTGATAAGCAACTTCAGCAAAGTCTCAGGATACAAAATCAATGTGCAAAAATCACAAGCATTCCTATACACCAATAACAGACAAACAGAGAGCCAAATCATGAGTGAACTACCATTCACAATTGCTTCAAAGAGAATAAAATACCTAGGAATCCAACTTACAAGGGATGTGAAGGACCTCTTCAAGGAGAACTACAAACCACTGCTCAATGAAATAAAAGAGGACACAAACAAGTGGAATTACATTCCATGCTCATGGATACGAAGAATCAATATTGTGAAAATGGCCATACTGCCCAGGGTAATTTATAGATTCAATGCCATCCCCATCAAGCTACCAATGACTTTCTTCACAGAATTGGAAAAAACTACTTTAAAGTTCATATGGAATCAAAAAAGAGCCCACATTGCCAAGACAATCCTAACCCAAAAGAATAAAGCTGGAGGCATCATGCTACCTGACTTCAAACTATACTACAAGGCTACAGTAACCAAAACAGCATGGTACTGGTACCAAAACAGAGATATAGACCAACGGAACAGAATAGAGCCCCCAGAAATAATACCACACATCTACAACCATCTGATCTTGGACAAACCTGACAAAAACAAGAAATGGGGAAACAATTCCCTATTTAATAAATGCTACTGGGAAAACTGACTAGCCATATGTAGAAAGTTGAAACTGGATCCCTTACTTACACCTTATACCTAAATTAATTCAAGATGGATTAAAGACTTAAATGTTAGACCTAAAACTATAAAAACCCTAGAAGAAAACCTAGGCAATACCATTCAGGACATAGGCATGGGCAAGGACTTCATGACTAAAACACCAAAAGCATTGGCAACAAAGTGAAAATTGACAAATGGGATCTAATTAAACTAAAGAGCTTCTGCACAGCAAAAGAAACTACCATCAGAGTGAACAGGCAACCTACAGAATGGGAGAAAATTTTTACAATCTACCCATCTGACAAAGGGCTAATATCCAGAATCTGTAAATAAACAAATTTACAAGAAAAAATCAAACAACCCCATCAAAAAGTGGGCGAAGGATATGAACAGACACTTCTCAAAAGAAGACATTTGTGCAGCCAACAGACACATGTAAAAATGCTCATCATCACTGGACATCAGACAAATGCGAATCAAAACCACAATGAGATACCATCTCACACCAGTTAGAATGGTGATCATTAAAATGTCAGGAGACAACAGGTGCTGGAGAGGATGTGGAGAAATAGGAACACTTTTACACTGTTGGGAGTGTAAACTGGTTCAACCATTGTGGAAGACAGTGTGGCGATTCCTCAAGGATCTAGAACTAGAATTACCATTTGACTCAGCCATCCCGTTACTGGGCATATACCCAAAGCAATATAAATCATGCTGCTATAAAGACACATGCACACGTATGTTTATTGTGGCACTATTCACAATAGCAAAGACTTGGAACCAACCCAAATGTCCATCAATGATAGACTGGATTAAGCAAATGTAGCACATATATACCATGGAATACTATGCAGCCATAAAAAAGGATGAGTTCATGTCCTTTGTAGGGACATGGATGAAGCTGGAAATCATCATTCTCAGCAAACTATCACAAGGACAGAAAACCAAACACCACATGTTCTCACTCATAGGTGGGAATTGAACAATGAGAACACTTGGACACAGGGTGGGGAATATCACACACCAGGGCCTGTCGTGTGGTGGGGGGATGGGGTAGGAATAGCATTAGGAGATATACCTATTACAATGACAAGTTAAGGGGTGCAGCATACCAACATGGCACATGCATACATATGTAGCAAACCTGCACGTTGTGTACATGTACCCTACAACTCAAAGTATAATAAAAAATAAAAAAAGAGTTAAGGGTAATGAAAATGCAACCATTTAATGTTTTAAAAAATATGAATTTTACATGATTAAAAAATATGAATTTTACATGATTAAAAAATGTCTAAAAACAACAGACATTGGTGAGGATACAAAGAAAAGAGGGGCAGTTATACATTGTTGGTGGGAACGTAAATTAGTACAACCTTTATGGAAAACAGTATGGAGATTTCTCAAATAATTACAAAGAGAACTACCATTCAACCCATCAATCCCCCTACTGGGTATTTATACAAAGGAAAATAAATCAGTATATCAAAGAGACCTGCACTAACATGTGTGTTGCAGCACTGTTCACCATAGGAAAGTTATGGAATCAACCTAAATGTCCATCAGTGGACGAATGGATAAAGAAAATGTGACATATGTACACAACAGAATGCTACTCAGCAATAAAAATGAATGAAATCATATCTTTTGTAGCATCATGGATGGAACTGGAGGCCATTATCCTCAGTGAAATAATAGAAACAGAAAGTCAAATATTGCATATTCTCACCTGTAAGTGGGACCTAAACAATGGGTACACGTAGGCATACAGAGTAGATTAATAAACATTGGAGACTACCAAAGGTGGGAGGCTGGGAGGGAGTGGGGGTTTAAAAATTACAATGTTTACCATTCTGGTGAACTTAGCCACTACATAATATATGCGTGTAAGAAATCTGCACTTATATCCCCTAAATGAATATTTTTAAAAATTAATAAAGATAAAATAAATTTAATTTAATAAATTAAATAAAGATAAAATAAAATGTAAATTGGATCATAAATTTCCCAGCTTAAATTTTTCATTGCTTTTCTAGTTACTTTTCTTTTTAAATATTTTATTTTGGAGAATTTTTTAAAATATCAAAAAATCCCAGACAAGTTACAAAAACAGTAAAATGAATTTCTGTATAAACTTTGTCTGTATTGACGGTTATTCTGTTTTGTTTTAAATTTTATATGTGTTTTATATATTTAAGGTGTACAACATGATATTTTATTATATATGCATACATGATATTTAGTGAAATGGTTACTATAGTCAAGCAAATTAACATATCCATCATCTCACATAATTACTCATTTTGTTTGTGGTAAGATCACCTAAAATCTAACTTTTAAGCAACAATCCAGAATATTTTTAAGGTAAAGATCAAAATCCTTCACCTACCCATTCCTAGGTGATTGTCCCAGGGAATCTCTGCAGAATCATTTTGCTCCTATTTTTACATTTCTGTGATTGAGTAATATTGATGTTTTGAAGCAGTTTTATTGAGATATAATAAAGTATATTAATATATTCACAAAGTTGTGCAACCATCACCACAATCTACTTTTAGAATATTTTCATTAACCCAAAAAGAACCTCTTTATGTGTTAACAGCCACTACCATTCTTGCTCCACTCTCCAGCTCTAGGAAACCTAAACATTCTTCGAGGCATTATTAAGAGCTTCTTTCTCTTTACTGGGCTATTTCCTATTTATCTTTGAGATCTAACTACAAATGTCACTTCCTCAGGAGAAATTTCTATTTCCTGTATGTACTATGTCAAATCTCCCTGTTATATTCTCTGTTAGCATCTTGAACTTGTAGCACTTAAAACAATTATAATTTAGTAATTACTGGTTTATTTATTTATTTTTATTTTTTGAAATGGAGTCTCTATCTGTTGCCCAGGCTGGGGTGCAATGACGCGATCTCGGCTCACTGCAACCTCCACTTCCGAGGTTCAAGCGATTCTCCTGCCTCGGCCTCCAGAATAGCTGGGATTACAGGTGCCCACTACCACACCCAGCTAATGTTTTGTATTTTTTCAGTAGAGGTGGGGTTTCACCATGTTGGCCAGACTGGTCTCCAACTCTTGACTTCAGGTGATCCTCCTGCCTCGGTCTACTAAAGTGCTGGAATTACAGGCATGAGCCACAGTGACTGGCCTAATTTTTAAATTAAAATCTGTCTTCTACACAAGATTATAACCTTCATGGGAACTTTCGTTTACCAATGATTGTTTAGTGCTTAGCACAATGCCTGGGGTGGAGTAGGTGTTCAGTCAATAGATCTTTATTGTATTACTAAACAAAAGTTTTAGATATTTGTTGAATGAATGAATACACAAAAGAAAGAAGGAACTATTGAAATAAATAGTCATCCTGAGTACATTCTATGTGGTTTCTCTATGTTCACTCTGAACTGAAGTCAAAACTGGAAGCATTCTTCTAAGTGATGAAAGCATCCCCTCTGGCAAACCCACACAAGCTCCCAAGACCACTTCAAAAAGTAGCTCATATGACTATGCATCTTGCCAACACCACCTTATTTCTTGATTTTCTGGTAAACAAATAGCAAAAAGTTATTCTGAGCTTCCCGAGATGAAATTTCATTTCAGATTTCTTTCATCAATTTTCACCTAATTGAACCTCCACACATAGTCTGCAAGCACCATGGGAACCAGCAGCCTTTAGAGACCCCAGCCAAACCTGTGGCCTGTTATATGATCACTTGGCCATGCCTAAGAATAGATATAAGAGCCTCACAAACCCCATCTTCTTTCTCTGCTACTCTCAGAACCAAATTATTCCACCTGGTTTTACGGTGACTAAACCCAAATAGCAATTTTTCCAGCTTAACAGAAATCAGAAGAAGGTTTATGATTTGCTATCACCTTTTCCCACTTTTTTAACTTTGCAAAATTTTGTGTATCTTTCATTTCCAACATTTTCCCCTGTGACTTCCTGGTTTGAAGAAGAAAAAGAAATAAACCATTCTTTTTCCAGTGCCTGGCAGGGAGGGGTTGAAGCCATTGGAAAGAGAAAATGGATGAAATTGCAGGAGAGAAAATTTACGATAAGAATCACACAAAGCTTCCTGGCAGAACTCTATTAGCTATGGAATTGGAAAATGTTGGAAGTACTATCCCTAGAGAGAGTGGCTAAGGTCTACGGATGAAAAAGGAGATGTAAGTACCATTCAAAACAAACCCATTTAGATAGCCATTAACCCATTTGCTTCACAGGATCTTTCGATCTCAAATGTATAAATATTCTATAACATCATCAGGAAAATTGAGTTTAGTACTTTGGGCTCAAGTTGCCCACCTTACAAAGAGTGTCTATGACTCACTAGGTACTCAAAATATCTGCTTTGTAATAAAACTTCTCCCAGGAGCCCCAGAGTTTTGTAATGTTAGAACTAGAAAGATCTACCTTAAAGTGTCTAATCTACCCTCTCATTTTCTAGATGGGAAACTGAGGCCTAGAAAAACGAAGGGATTTTCTCAATGGAGCACAGACAACTGGTAGAACCAAACCCAATGCCCTGCACTTCAGTCCCCTTTTCTCTATGTGCTGACTTATTAAATTAAGCCATGTCCATATGGGCACATATTAGTTCAATCTAATGAGAACGTTTTCTTCCTATTTGTTAGATTTAGAAAAACTGCAGCTATTGTGAAAAAACAAACATTTAAACAGGAAAGAGACCAATCTTGAAACCCTTCCTTTATAAAAAACCCCCTTTTTCCTTTATTCCAAGGCCCTATGAACATTTGATTGCTGAGTGTTTTTTAACCCAGTCTTGCTTTGCTTTATTTCATCCTTGATTGCATTCTCGTTCTCTCTCCAGCAGCCACTTCTTAACTGCTACCATTTTGTAAGCTTCCCTGCTGCTCTAAGACTGTCACTGCAACTGATTAATTTCATTAGCACAATGATGCACTTAAGAAAGACTAACTTTCATCTCTTTTGTTTTGTGATCCAGAGTACACATCACCGACAGAATATTTGCAGCAGGAGATAGCCACTTAGATGCCAGATAGGAATAGAAAAATGGAAGCATCTTTTATTGTATTTCTTTAAGTAAAATGTTCAAGACCTCCTGAGTCCTCAAGGAACCCAGCTAAGGTGTTCACATACACAATCAGAATCCTATTGTTTTGCAAGTGTTTTGCTTATCCTGGCACTTGGAAAAATGGCTTCCAATCTATTATTTTTCAGGTGGAGAGGAGAAAGAAAGGGCACTAACATTTATTTAACATCCACTCAGTGCCAGGCACTATCCTGGTAGACATGTTTCATCAAATTAGGTACAGCTTCACAATGATAAATTCTTAGCTTCTTAGGAGCCTTTTAACTAGGATGCATAATTCCCTGAAATCATGTGGCTGCTCTGATCCCTGGTTACTACCCATACAAGTTAAGAAACTCAACTACAAGATAAGCAAGCGAAATGAGAGGAAAACCCAAGATTTAAGAATGAGGACATTAATACAGAACCCATCCCCTAATTAAAATAGACATAAGATAAAAATTTATTATTACTTTCTGAAAAGTTTGCAGACTTTTCATAGATATATTATAGCAGAAAACACACTGTGCCAAATGACCTGAGTTCTAGTCACAGTTCTGCCACTCACTGGCTTAGTGATGTTGGGTAAGGCTCTTTCTGTTTATGGAGCTGAATTACAACATATAAAAAGCTATGCCTTGTAGAGTCCTTTTATGAGTCAAAGGGAAGAAGCTATTGGAGTTATGACTGGGAAAAGGACTAAGGTGGCAGTTTTCTGAGCTTGCTATCCTGTCTGAAATCAAGGCATGTTTTTTGTGTGTCTTTTAGATAGTGGGGTTCCAAGATATATCTTATGTTAACAAAGGCTTATATAACTACAAAAGTTTGAAAACCATTTGATTAAATGATGTCTAAAATCTTCCTAACTCTGGGTCCTGTGAGTCTATGATTCTTTTTTCTTTCTTTTTTTTTTTTTTTGACAGAGTCTTGCTCTGTCACCCAGGCTGGAGTGCAGTGGCCCAGTCTTGGCTCACTGCAACCTCGGCCTCTTGGGTTCAAGCAATTCTTGTGCCTCAGCCTCCTGAGTAGCTGGGATTACAGGCATGCGCCATCATCCCTGGCTAATTTTTGTATTTTTAGTAGAGACGGGGTTTCACCATGTTGGCCAGGCTGGTCCCGAACTCCTAACCTCAAGTGATCCACCAGCCTTGGCCCCTCAAATTGCTGGAATTACAAGCATGAGCCACTGTGCCTGGCCAGGTCTATGATTCTTGAAAATTTGATTGCTGAGTCCTGGGCTACAAAAGCGAGCTGAGATTCTACGATATTTCCTTTCATTTTCAACTCCATAATTTTCACTCTTCTACTAGTGGAGACTTATTTTAAATACACTTGCCTTGCCACTATTCATTTTATAAAGGCACATCTTCAAGTAATTTTGTTTATTTCTCTCCTGAGAGAGGAGGAAAAGAAAACAACACCCTGTTTTCCTGATGAATAATCACATGGTTTGGAGGAAGCTATATATTTCTTAGAGATGGAACAAAAATCCAGCCATTGCTGAAAATGTTTGGGAAGAGGCAGTTTTTCCAGACAGTAAGCCCTTGGGTGAGGGAACCGACTGTTATAATATGGATGAACCAATGAAGTGCCAAATTCAAGGCCTCCTTGACAATTCATGACTATGTGAATCCCGTGTATCACTCTAAGATATACTTCATAGTTTACTGTAGAACAGGCCAGGGAAGAGAGAGCCTCATTTAGTATTATGATCATCAGCCAAATTTAACCAAAAGAATATGGGCCTGGAATGTGTTTGCTCAAAAACTTCTAGATTTTTCTAGTCACTCCAGACCCAGAATGCTCTAGTCAGGCAACATTCCTAATAGTCTAAGCTGCTTCTCTTTTGGTAAGAAAAACCAGTTACCAGTCCTGGTGCTTTTCCATGAAAACTGAGTGCAAAATTATTTTAAGGAAAAAAGAAAAACAACTTTTGAAAGTTTGGGTTTTGGTGTCTCTTCTCCCAGTCCTAAAGAGATGCAATACATATCAGAGTGGTTCTTTCTTGTTCCTCTGGATATCAGGTGGATTTTAGTACTATAGAAACATAGTAGTATAGAAATAGATAGGAATAACTTAACCAGAAAGGTTACAATGGATTTCTTCAAGTTATCAACTTTTTTTTTTTTTTTTTGGATGGAGTCTCACTCTATCACTCAGGCTGGAGTGCAGTGGCGTGATCTCAGCTCACTGCAACTTCTGCCTCCCAGGTTCAAGCGACTCTCCTGCCTCAGCCTCCTGAATAGCTGGTATTATAGGTGTGTACCACCACGCCTGGCTAATTTTTGTATTTTCAGTAGAGACGGGGTTTTACCATGCTGGTCAGGCTGGTCTGAAACTCCTGACCTCGTGATCCACCCGCCTCAGCCTCCCAAAGTGCGGGGATTACAGGCTTGAACCACCAAGCCCAGCAACTTTAGCTTTTAAAGCCTTTTTAATTTAATATATTTTAAGAAACAATCTTCTCTGTTATAAAACAGTACAGTAACATCCACACTAAATACAATCTCGAGGTAAAAAGAAAATGTCACTTATCCCTCCCTTTTCACAGATTGATTTTTGCTGTGTGCCATGTCTTTCAATTGATATATGCAAACATTTTTATAGTTGTTTCAAGCAGAGTATGGATATGGCTTTTTTTATGCTGTTATATTCATTCCACATTATCACATGTATACATTCTCTTGTTCCTACAGTGTTCTTACAAGCGTTTTTTTTTTTAAAAAAAAACACTTTATTGAGGTGTGATTGGCATGTAAAAGATTGCCCTTGTTTAATGTATACAACTTGATGGATTTTGGGGATATACACTTACAAAGCCACCACCATCATCAAGACCATAAACAAATTCATCATCATCCAAAGTTTCCTCCACCTGCTAAGGGGGCATTTAGGATGTTTCCATATTGTGGCTATTGTGAATAATGCTGCAATGAACATGTTAGTGCAGGTGTCTGTTTGATATCCTGATTTTAATCCCAAAAGTGAGATTACTGGATCATATGGTAGTTTTATTTTAGTTTATTTGAGGAAATGCCATATTTTTTTCCATAAAGCCTGTACCAATTTACATTTTCTTCAAGAAGGCGCAAGATTTCCCTTTCCTTCACATCTTTGCTAACATGGTATCTTTCATCTTTTTAATAACAACCATCCTAACAAGTATGAGATGATATCTCATTGTGGTTTTTATTTGCATTTCTCTGATAGTTAGTGATGTTGAACATTTTTTCATATACCTGTCTGCCATTTGTATGTTTTCTTTTGAGAAATGTCTATTCAGGTCTTTTACCCATTTTTAAATTAGGCTATTTTTTTCTTGCTGTTGAGCTGTTGAGTTCCTTAAATATTTTGGATATTAGCCCCTTATCAGATGCATGGTTCGCAAATTATTCTTCCATTCTGTAGGTTACCTCTTCAATCTTTTGATTATTTTCCTTTGCTGTACAAGAGCTATTCAGCTTCATGCAATCTAACTTGACTATTTTTGGTTCTGTAGCCTGTGCTTTTGAGGTTATAGTCAAGAAATGATTGCCCAGACCAATGTCGTGGAGATTTCTGGGGGGATACTTTCTTTTCTGCCAGACTTTCCTTATTGAACAATTACATGTGTGTGTGTGTGTTTTTTTTTTTTTTTTGCCATTCCCCAGCCCTGTTATCTTATAAACTACTTTACAGTTAATAAACAACATATACTTTATAAACTTTATAGTTTATAAATCCAACAATTCCACTTCTAGAAAATTAAAAACATGTTTACACAAAAACTTGTACATTAGCAGCACTTTTAATAGATAAAAAGTGGGAAAAATAAATGTCAATCAACTTATGAATGATTAAACAAAATATGGCATTTTCATTTAGGTATATTCATTCATTCATTCATTCATTCATTCATTCATTCATTCAGTGAATAGACCTGATATTCATTTAGTGAATATACCTGAAAGAAATATACTGCAAAGAAATACCAAAAAGAAATAAAGTGCTGATATATAATAAAATATGGACAAACTTTGAAGATATTATGCTAAGTGAAAGAAGTAAGACACAAAAAGCCACATTTTGCATGACTCCACTTCTATGAAATGTTTAGTATAAGCAAATCATAGAGACAAAAAGTGTATTAGTGGTTGCTAGAGTCAAGAGGAAGGAAAGAACTGAAAATGGTAAAGAACTACTAATGTATATGGAGCTTCTTTCTGGAGTGACAAATTTTCTGCAATTAGATAGTGTTGATGTTGTCATAACTTTGTGAATAGACTAAAAACTACTGAACTGTATAATTTAAATGGTGAATTTATGTTATGTAGATAATATCTCAACTTTTTTAAAGTATAAGAAAAAAAGTTCATTTCTTTCCTATATATGCTCTGAAGTAAGATTGCTGGATCATATGGTAGTTCTGTTTTTAATTTTTTGAAGACACTTCATTCTACATTCCATAATGGCTGTACTAATTTACATTCTCACCAACAATATGCAAAGGTTCCCTTTTCTCCCCATCTTCTCCAAAACTTATGTTTTGTCTTTTTGATAGTAGCCATCTTAACAGGTGTGACATGATACCTGATTTAGGTTTCAATTTGAATTTCCTTGACAATTGGTGATGTGAGAGCATTTTTTCATATACCTGCTGGCCATTTTTATATCTTCTTTTGAAGAATGTCTATTCAGGTACTTTGGCCATTTTTCTATTGGGTTATTTACTTTCTTACTGTTGATTTGTTTGAGTTCCTTGTAGATTTTGAATATCAAGTCCTTATGAGGCATTTGGTTTGCAAATATTTCCTCCCATTCTGTAATTGTCTCTTGACTCTGTTCAGCAAGTACCTAAAATGATTTTAAGATTTTAAACTACACAAAAGGTCCATCTACAAGGATTTATTTCATTTACATTTAGTCAGTTTATTTTTAGCAGTTAATCTAGATTACTCATGAGAACCAAGACATTAGACAAAGCTAGTGATCATTCCAAGTTATCTCCTTGTTAACCATTTTCTTAGCCTGCGAATATCAGGTGTTCACCTAAATGAGAGCCTTAAAGTTACAAACATGGTCATTTTTACCAATAACTCAGAAAATTTAGCTGTTTTAATTAAACCAACACTACCAAATTGGTCTTGCTTATCAAAAAATCACACAAAGATCATTCTAAGCAAAGACTAATCAAAGATTAGTCTTGCTTATCAAAAAATCACACAAACAAAAAGATCATTTTTGTCTAGGTTTATGGTGTTATAAACTTCATGTCAAACCCTGATACCTTAAAATATCTAGCAAAGGCAAATATAAAACTTATCTAATTAGTATACCCAGACAAAAATGTGTGCTGACAATTCTGAAGACATTTTTATATTTATTTTACCAATAATTTTAAAGCCAGTTTATTTATTAAAGATCACTAAATTCACATGAACTTGAAAGACATTTGGATTTCTTTATTTTATGAGTGCTCATTTACTTGTAAGCCAATTTGTTATTATGCTAAACACAACATCTAATATAATACATATGCATATAGATAAACACATTTAAACATGTATACCACATACACAAAGATTCAATAGCTTTTCCCTCAGAACTCTAGCCACGAGGCAGCATCACAAACTCACTATTTTACAAATGACAGCTGGACCCAAATTACTTCTGACAAAATTGGGACCTCTTCACATGATTAAAATTTGTTTGCCTTATAGGTAATCCAATGAAGGCTATGGTCCAACATTTTGGGTGAAACAGTTTCCATAGCAGTTTTATTCTAAAAAGCCTCTTTTATCCTTTCTTTCCAGACAGTTTCAACTGAGTTTTTAATGTTTACATTTTAGCTAGAACTGGCTGAACTATAAGAAAAACAAAATCTCCAGTGGCCTTGAGTTGGAAGTACCATAAACAGTGAGTTTTATCTCAACATAGTAGCTTAATAACAGCAGATTGAAAGCAGATAGAAAAGGGAATAAAGAGAGAATTAGATAGAAAGCTTTAGAAAAATCAACTTAACTATAGCTGCAGGTTAACCATTTGAGCTCTGATTTTACTTTTGCTGTAATTTGCCCATCCGTTTAAAAATGTACAGAGGAAAGGGCCAGAATAGTTAACAAGCTGGAGTCCTAGAAAACCTGAGATGCCTTTGAACTTCTGCAGGAGTTACTACCCTTTTTTCCTTTCCTGATCTAATAATTTCTCAGTAGCCGGCCTTATTGCAACAACAAGGTATTGACTCTCCTATCATGCTTTAATATTTTAAATTTTTGCAGTATTTCCTCAATCCCCACCAGCATTTTCCAAATGTCCCTGTACTCACATGGTGGCTCAAAAAAGTTGAGCAGTTGGGCAACTCCACCACACATGCATATTGCCAACCACCCCGGGATTCCCTCAGCAGAGACCCCTTCTTGACTCATCATTTGATCTCTCATATCCTGTCCATGATGCCAATTGTTACAAGAAAAATGTGAGACTGTAACCTCCCTCCCCCCGCAAAAAAATTAGGAAAGGAACTGAGAGACCGAAGAATGACTCAAAAAAGTCCAGCTTGATGAGTAGATGAGTTTATTAGGATTTACATACAGGGCACTCCTGTGTAGAGGCAGGACAGCTCTAGAGATGTGTGCTGTCTCCCATTTCTAAACTGCTTTTAAGCTAATTTTCTGGCTCTTTTCCTAATGTGTTTGAACACTGAGACTTTTTTTCTTGGTAGGTTCTCAGATCCTCTGTGGAATGTATGGGTTCTCAGGACACCTGCTCTTCAGCTGAGCATCATGGCTTTGGCTCACTGCCTGGCTTCCAGGGTTCAAGCAGCAGACATATACCCTTAAGTAACCTGGTGGAGGACCTGTCATACTAAACATGATTCTGTGGTTTTACAGTTTTCATCCCATTTAGAAAACTTCGGCCATTTTTTTATTTTTAGAAATTATTTCGTTTTTTAAAAAAATCAACTTTTATTTTAGATACAGGGGATACATGTGCGGGTTTGTTACATGAGTATATTGCATGATGCTGATGTTTGGAACATGAATCCTGTCACCCAGGTAGTGAAGATAGTATGCAATTTGTAGTTTTCAACCCATGTCCCCGTCCCTCCCTCCACCCTCTCGTAGACTGCAGTGTTAATTTTTCGCATGTCCATGTCCATGTGTGCACAATGTTTAACTACCACTTAAAAGTGAGAATTATACAGTATTTAATTTCTGCTGCTATGTTAATTTGCTTAGGCTTTTTTTTGTTTTGGTTTTTTTTTTTTTTTTTTTTTTTTTGAGACGGAGTCTCGCTCTGTCGCCCAGGCTGGAGTGCAGTGGCGCAGTCTCGGCTCACTGCAAGCTCCGCCCCCCGGGTTCACGCCATTCTCCTGCCTTAGCCTCTCCGAGTAGCTGGGACTACAGGCGCCCGCCACCACGCCCGGCCAATTTTTTTTTTTTTAGTAGAGACGGGGTTTCACCGTGGTCTCGATCTCCTGACCTCGTGATCCGCCCGCCTCGGCCTCCCAAAGTGCTGGGATTACAAGCGTGAGCCACCGTGCCCAGCCAATTTGCTTAGGTTTATGGCCTTCAGCTGCAACCACATTGCTGCAGGTTATTAGTAAAAACGCCCATGTGTGTCACTTTAAGGCTCTTGTTTAGGTGAACACCTGATATGATTTCATTCTTTTTTATGGCTTCATAGTATTGCATTGTGTATATGTACATTTTCTTTATTTAATCCACCTTTAATGGGCGGCTAGGTTGATTCCATGTGTTTGCTATTGTGAAAAGCATGGTGACAAACATGCAAGTGCATCTATTTTGGGGAGAATGATCTATTTTTCTTTGGGTATATACACAGTAATGTGATTTCCAGATGGAATGGTAGCTCTGTTTTAAGTTATCTGAGAAATTTCCAAACTGCTTTCTACAGTAGCTGAATTAATTTACATTACCATCAACAATGTATAAACATTTTCTTTTCTCTGAAGCCCCACCAGCATCTGATATTTTTTGACTTTTTAGTAATAGCCACCTGACTGCTGTGAGATGGTATCTTGTGGTTTTGATTTGCAATTCTCCATTTATTAGTGATGATGAGCAGTTTTTCCTGTGTTTGTTGGCCACTTGTGTATCTTCTTTTGAAAAGTGTCTGTTGATTTCCTTTACCCATTTATTAATGGGGTTATTTATTTTTTGTTTGTTGATTTGTGTAAGTTCTTTATCGATTCTGGACATTAGGCCTTTGTCAGATGCATAGTTTATGAGTATTGTTTTTCTCATTCTGTAGGTTGTCTGTTTTCTCTGTTGATTATTTATTTTGCTGTGCAGAAGTTCTTTGGTTTTACTAGGTCCTACTTGTAAATTTTTGGTTATGTTGCAATTGCTTTTGGGGACTTAGTCAAAAATTCTTTGCCAAGAAAAACAAGAAAAAATGCTTTATTTATTTCTTTAAATAAAGAAGATGTACAACTGCATTGAGGTCTTGCATTTAAAAATTTAAATCACTTTGAGTTTATTTTTGTATATGGTGAAAGGTAAGGTGTCCAGTTTCAATCTTCTGCATATGGCAAGCCGTTTATCCCAGAACTTTTTATGAATAGGGAATTCTTTCCCCATTGGGTATTTGGGTCAGCCCCGTTGAATATTAGCTGGTTGTAGATGTGTAGCTTTATTTCTGAGTCTTCTATTCTGTTCCATTGGTCTATGTTTCTGTTTTTGTACCAGTACCATGCTATTTTGGTTACTATTGCCTTTCTAGTACGGTTTGAAGTTGGGTAGTGTGATGCTTCTGGTTTTCTTTTTGCTTAGGATACCTTTGACTCTTCAGGCTTTTTTTTTGGTTCATATGAATTTTAGAATAGGCTTTTTAATTCTGTGAAAGATGACATTGGTAATGTGATAGGAATTGCATTGAATCTGTATATTGCTTTGGGTAGTAGGACCATTTTAATGATATTAGTTCTTCCAATTCATGAGCATAGAATGATTTTCCATTTATTAGTATTGTTCCCGATTTTTTTTTCAGCAGTGTTTCGTAGTTCTCCTTGCAGAGATTGTTCACCTCCTTGGTTAGCTTTATTCCTAGATATTTCATTTTCTTTGTTGTTATTGTACATAGGATTGTGTTCTTAATATGACTCTGAGACTGGACATTATTGATGTATAGAAATGCTACTGATTTTTGTACACTGATTTTGTATCCCAAAGTTTACTCCAGTCATTTATCATTTGTAGGAGCCTTTTGGCAGTTTTTAGAGTTTTCTAGGTATAAAATCATGTAGCCAGTGAAGAAAGAGAGTTTGACTTCTTTTCCAATTTGGCTGCTTTTCATTTCTTTCTCTTGTCTGATTGCTCTGGCTAGGTCTTCCAGTCCTTTGTTGAATAGGGGTAGTGAGAGTGGGCATCTTTTGTCTTGTTCTAGTTTTCAAGGAGAATTGTTCCAGCTTTTGCCCATACAGTATGATATTGGCTGTGAGTTTTTCATAGATGACTCATTATTTTGAGGTATATTTCTTCAGTGCCTAGTCGGTTGAGTTTTTTAATCACGAAGCGATGTTGGATTTTATGGTAAGGTTTTTCTGCATGTATTGAGACAATCTCATGCTTTGTGCTTTTGATTTTGTTTATGTGGTGAGTCACACTTACTGATTTGCATATGCTGAGCCAACGTCGCTCCCAGGAATAAAGCTCAATCGGCTTAATTGATCATGGTGAATTAACTATTTAATGTACTACTGGACATGGTTTGCTAATATTTTGTTGAGTAGTTTTGCATGTATGTTCCTCAGGAATACTTGCCAGATTTTTGTTTGTTTTGTTTTGTTTTTTGCTGTGTCTCTGACAGATTTTGGTGTCAGGCTGATTCTGGCTCCATAGAATGAGTTAGGAAGGAACCCCTCCTCCTCAATTTTCTTGTGAGGGTTTCTGTATAATTGGTACCAGTTCTTCTTTGTATGTCTGGTAGAATTCAGCAGTGACTGTATCTGCTCCAGGGCTTGTTTTGTTGTTGTTGTTGTTGTGGTTTGTGGGTTTTTTGTTCATTTTGTTTGTAGGTTTTCTTAAATTACTAATTCTATTTCAGAGCTCAACATTTGTCTACTCTGGGTTTCAATCTTCTCCTGATTCAATGGTGGGAGGTTGAGTGTTTGCAGAAATTTATTTATTTCCTCTAGATTTTCTAATTTGTGTGCATAGAGTTGTTCATAGTATTTTCTGAGGATATTTTGTGTTTCATTGGAATCAGTTGTAATGTCATCTTTATTATTTCTGATTGTATTTATTTGGATCTTCCTCTTTTTCTTTGTTAATCTGGCTTTCTGTTTATCAATCTTGCTTTTCTTTGAAGAACTAACTTTGGTTTTCATTGATCTTTTGTATGAATTTTTGCATTTCAATTTTATTCAATTCTTATCTAATTTCTGTTTCTTTTTAATGCTAGTGTTTGGGCTGGTTTGTTCTTTTTTTCTAGTTCTGTTACATGCAAATTTAGATTGGTTATTTGAGATCTTTCTAACTTTTTGATGAAAACATTTAGCACTATAAACATTCCTCTTAAAACTGCTTTGGCCGAATTCCAGAGATTTTGGTAAGTTTTGTCCCTGTTTTCATTAATTTCATAGAATTTTTAAATTTATGCCTTAATTTCAATGTTCATTCAGGAGTTAATCAGGAACAAGTAGTTTAATTTACATGTGATTGTGTAGTTTTGAGACATCATCTTGATATTGATTTCTATTTTGTCCAAGGGTGTGCTTGATATGATTCCAATTGTTTTGTATTTACTGAGACTTGCTTTATCACTAAGCATGTGGTCAATCTTAGAATGTCTTCCTTGTACAGATGAGAAGCATGTATATTCTGTGGTTGTTGGATGGAATGTTCTGTAGAAAACTATTAAGTCCTATTAGTCAAGTGTCAAGTTTAAGTCAAGAGCTTGTTAGTTTTTTGCCTCGATGATCTGTCTAACATGGTCAGTGGTGTTGAAGTCACTCATTATTATTATGTGGCTAAGTATTTTATAGGTCAAAAAGAACTTGTTTTATCAATCCAGGTGCTTCAATATTGGGCGCATATATATTTAGAATGGTTAAGTCTTCTTGTTGGATTGTACCCTTTATCATTATGTAATGTTTTTCTTTGTCCTTCTTAATTGTTATTGGTTTAATGTCTGTTTTATCTAATATAAGTATATTAGTGACTCCTGCTTTTTTTCTTTTCTATTTGTTTGTAGATCTTTCTCCATCCCCTTACTTTGAGCCTGTGAGTGTTGTTACATGTCAGATGGGTCTCTTTAAACAACATATGGTTGGTTCATGTCTTTATCCAGCTTGCTACTCTGTATCTTTTAAGTGGGGGTATTCATGGTTAGTATTGATACATGAGATTTTGATACTGTCATCATATTGTCAGCTGCTTGTTATGTAGACTTGATTGTCTAGTTGCTTTATAGTGTCTGTGGCCTATGTACTTAGGTGTGTTTTTGTGGGAGCAGGTGTCATTCTTTTGATTCCATGTTTAGCATTCCCTTAAATGCCTCTTGTATGTCTGGTCTAGTTGAAATGAATTCCCTCAGCACTTGCTTCTCTGAGAAGGATCTTATTTCTCCTTCACTTATGAAGCATAGCTTGGCAGGAAATGAGCTTCTTGGTTGGAATTTCTTTTCTTTAAGAATGCTGAAAGTAGGCCCCCTGTCTGTTCTGGCTAGTAAGTTTTCTGCTAAGAGTTCCATTGGTAGTCTGATGGGGTTCCTCTGTTGTGACCTGACCCTTCTCTCAGACTGCCTTTAAGATCTTTTGTGTTGGCCTTGGTGAATCAGATGACCATGTGCCTTGAGGATGGTCATCTTGTATAGTATCTAGCTAGGGTACTCTGTATTTCTTGGATTTGCTTGTCAACCTCTCTAGCAAGACTAGGAAAATCTTCATGGACTATAGCCTCAAATATGTTTTCTAAGTATCTTATTCTCTTTCCTTTTCTCAGGAATTTCAATGAGTCATAGATTTGGTCTCTTTACATAAGCTCATAATTCTGGGAGGTTTTGTTCATTTTGTAAAATTTCTTTTTTCTTTATTTTTGTCTGAGTTGATTTGAAAAACTGGTCTTAAACTCCGAGATTCTTTCCTCAGCTTGGTCTATTCTGCTGTTAATACCTCTGACTGTATTATAAAATTATCGTGGTGAGTTTTTCAGCTCTAGAAGTTCAGTTTGGTTCTTTTTGTTTGTTTTGTTTTTCAGTTTTTGAGACGGAGTCTCGCTCTGTTGCCCAGGCTGGAGTGTGCGGTGGCACGAGCTCAGCTCACTGCGACCTCTGCCTCCCAGGCTCAAGTGATTCTCCTGCCTCGGCCTCCTGAAGTTTGGTTCTTTCTTAAAATGGCTACTTCATCTTTCAGCTCTTGGATTGTTTTACTGTTTTCCTTAGATTCCTTGAACTGGATTTTAATTTCCTCTTCAATCTCAATGAACATCCTTGCCATCCAGATTCTGAATTCTGTGTCTGTCATTTAAGTCATTTCAGACTGGTTAAGAACCATTGCTGGGGAGCTAGCGAACTTGTTTGGAGGTAAGGGGACACTGGTGTTTTGAATTACCAGAGTTCTTATGCTGATTCTTTCTCACCTGGGAGGGTTTGTGTTCCTTTAACTGGTGTGTAATTTGAATATAGTCAGTTGGCTTTGTTTCTGGATGTTTTCACAGGGCCAACACTCTGTACAGTCTTCATCTGGGGCTGAATTCTTGCCCTTATTTTCACAGGGAGGGTGTACTTGCAATTTATTTTGGATGTTGTAGTTTGCGCTATGATCCAGTAGATGGCGCTTAGGATTAATGGCCCATAGATAGGCTCTTAGCTGCGTGTCTCCTTTGTGTTAATACTTCCTGGCATTTTGCAGCTCTGCTCTGCGCTGCATGAGGAAGACCGATGCCCCCCTCTTACCAGGTCCACTCCTGGGCCTTGGGGGGGGGGGCTGCCTCTTGTCACTGGCACTGTACTCACATTTCTTTTATTAGGTGTTCTGGGCTACCAGGCTCCCTTGAGTGGAGGCCACCACAGGGAGATAGGTCACACTCTCCATACTGGCCCTGTGTAGGGTGCCTCACTCTGCTCCCGTGCCAGTGCATGAAACTGCGTGTGTCACCCTTCTCAGTGTTCTGAGAGTGTGGCTCCTCCTTCACTGAAGTGCCCGCCACAAATCTTGGCTCCGCACTCTGAAGCTGTATGCAGCAGCCCTGGGGCATGGGTACCTGCTCATGGCTCCATCCTCTTGACCTTTGGCATCAGGTTTTGGGTGTACTGGGAAGTCTGAGAACAGGCCACTGGGAACATAGGTGGAGCAAGGAACCAAGGCATCAGAGACTCTGCCGTGCACATGTTCCTGTGGGGCAGACAAGCAGCGGCTCTTGGAAGGGCTCATGGCAGGGGGGCCTGCAGAACAGATGTGCCCCAGTACCACAGGGAAGACGGCCCCACTTTCTCCAGGTCAAGCATTCAATTGGGTCTAGAGCTTTTTGGAAGGAGATGTAGAGCCCTGTGGGGGTGTGTTCCTATGGCTGCCCCGTGCACAAAGGTCTCTGGTTCCATGCTGGCTGAAGCCCTGTCTCTGCCTACTCTCTGAGAACATCCCTCTGCCAGCTCAAATATCCATGGGGAACATGGGGTTCCTTGCAGCTAGGATCCCAGAGGGCCACAGTGAGAGTAGGGAGTCCCATAGTCTCTTCACTAACCCCTTCCCCAGGAGCCATTTGGGGCTGGGAAGCAGCCCTAGCATGTGGGTACCCCTCACAAGGCTCCCAGCTCCCTCCCTCTTAAGCCGCAGTGTCTGTGTGGCTTTTGCATCAACTATTGTCATTTTCTCTCTGAAGAGCTATTCAAATTATGTTGGTTTACTCAAAATTTCTGTCTTTCTTGGTGGGAGCACTGCTTCCTGGCTACATCTAGTCAGCCATCTCATTCCTCTCTCCAGAAATTATTTGTTTTCTTTCCTTTCTCTTTTCTCTTTCTGGGAGTCCCATAAATTAGGATACTTCGGGTATTTCCAGACTCACTGATGGTCTTTTTAGTTTTAAAATACATTGTTCAAGTAGATATCATAGAAGTAGAGAGTAGAATAGTGGTTACCAGATGCTGGGGAGGGCTGGAGGAAAGAGGTATGGGGAGACATTGATCAAAGGATATAAAGTTAGTTAGGAGGAATAAGTTCTGATGTTCTATTGCAGTAGGGTGACTGTAATTAACAATAATGTATTGTATATTTCCAAATAGCTAGAAGAGAGAATTTTGAATGTTCTCAACATAAAAAATAATAAATGTGTGAGGTGATAGATTTGCTAATTATCTTGATTTGATCATTACACAATGTATACATGTATCAAAACATCATATTGTACTCCATAAATATGTACAGTTATTATTTGTCAACTAAAAATAAAATATAACTTTTCAAAAGTTCTAGGTAATTCAGAGAAAAAATACATTTTTCCCCATGTGTTTCATTTCGGATCGTTTCTATTATTCTGTCCTTGAGTTTACTGATTTTTTTTCTGCTCTTAATTTTATCCAGTGTATTTTTAATCTCAGACACTGTGTCCTTTTATCCCTAGAGGTTGGGTTTGAGTGTCTTTTAAATTGCTCACATTTCTACTTAACTTTTTGAATGCATGGAACACAGTTATAACTGTTGTAATATTATTGTCTTCTATTTTTTAACATTTGGGTGAGTTTTGGTTTCAATTATTTAATTATCCTCATTATGCATAGCTTTTTTTTTTTTTTTTTTGCTACTTTCGATGCTTGGCAACCTTTAACTGGAGGCCAGATATTGTTAATTTTACTTTGTTAGTTGCTGAATATTTTTCTATTTCTATAAATCTTCTTAAGCTTTGTTTTGGGATACAGTTAAGTGACTTGAAAAGTGTGGGCCCTTTACATGTTGCTTTTTTAATTTTTTTGGTGGATCCAGGGAATTTTTCCATGTAGAGCTAATTACTTATCACTTCTTGAAAATGTATTCCATATTTGCTTTCTCCATTTATTCATTTGCAATACAATCCTCAATGCATTGCAATTTAGATTCTCTTCTCACCACTCCACTAAAGGCTTTTTACTAAGGAGGCTAATAATCTCCAAGCTGACAAATAGCTAGCTCTCTATTTTTAACGTATTGCATCTATCTGCTATGTTTGAAATTGATTTCTACTTCATCTTTGTTTTAAAACATTCTATTTCCTGGGTTTCCATAATACTAGTTTTTGTTTTTGTTCCTTTGTCTTTATAGCCACTCTTTTTCAGTCTTTTTCAACACTTCTTTCTCTTCTTTCTGTCACTTAAACATTTATGTCTCTCATGAGTCCCTCCTTGGCCCAATGTTGTTCTCTCTTTACATGCTTTTCTTGGGCCATATTATACTCTTCCAAGGTTTCAACTACAACCTATATGATCACTGACACTTAAAATAGGATTTTCAGCTTAGGCCTTTCTCCTGAGCTCTGGACTTACATTTCTCTTTATTTAATTTAATTTATTTATTTATTTATTTATTTATTTATTTATTTATTTATTCATTTATTTTTTGAGACAGAGTCTCGCCCTCTTGCCAGGAGTGCAATGGTGTGATCTCTGCTCACTGCAACCTCCGCCTCCTGAGTTCAAGCAATTCTCCTGCCTCAGCCTCCCGATTAGCTGGGATTACAGGCACACACCACCATGCCCAGCTAATTTTTTGTATCTTTAGTAGAGACGGGGTTTCATCATGTTGACCAGGCTGGTCTTCAACTCCTGACTCTTTTTGCATGCCTCCTGTACCTTAGTCTAAATGTGACCCTATCTGAATTAATCATCTACTACTTGTTTTAGTAAATTGCATCATCTACCTAGGCATCTAATAATGCAACCTGAGAATTATCCTAGCATCTTTCCTTTTCCTCTCTGCCTTTCCGTTTTCCACTTTTTGTCAATCATCTTCTTGCACTTAGTGGCTAGGTTGATAATTCTAAAATAATCTGACAATTATACACCCATATTTAAAACGTTTAATGGATCCCTATCTTCTAGAGAATAAAAGTTGGTTCCTTTATCATAATTTACAGGATGCTTCATGATTTGGCCCCTATGTGATTCTAAAGCATCATTTTTTTTGGTCATTTCTCACTCCTTCTGTATAGTCTACTACTAGCAAATTACACATCCTTCTCTGTAAATAAGTGTGCTGACTTCGATTTGTTGTACTTTTCCTTCCTGCATTTATCCATATAGAAAATTCCAACACACTCTCAGCAATAATTTCCTCCTGGAGATTTTGAGCCAGGCTATGTGCCCTGCTTCAGACTTCTCATGGCATCCGTATAGACTTTTTGCATTACATATGCTGTATTTTTCTGAAATGATCTGTGTATGTGTCAATTTTCTCAATGGGCAATATACTCCATGAGAGTTGGGTTTGTATCTTATTTATCTTTGTAGTTTTGTGTTTTGTATAGTATAGGCATTCAGTAAATATTAATAAAATATTTAATCATATTAACCACTCAAGACAGGCCTATTGGATTCTTAGAAAACTCTTTTTCATTCATCTTTCCACATCTAATTATTCACCAACATTTAGAATATATATTCAACTTGTCTTCTTCCCTCCATTGCTACTGTTACTGCCTTACTTCCAGACTTCATATTCTCTTGACCATGTAATTAGAATAATTTACTCATGAATATTTCCCTCCAATTTATTCTTCACACTTCAAGCCAATGTAACCACTCTTACAAATTTAACCATGTCTCACCTTTGCTTAATACTTTTGATAGATTCTCGTAGGGCAAAAACCAAACACCTTAGTCTGGCTTTCAGTAATGTCAGTTCCTATTTCTCCAGCTTCATATCTTGCCATTTTCCCCCCATACCTTTATGCTCTATTTGTACCAAAATTTTAAAGTTCCCTAGTCACCTGTACCTGCTCCATGCTACCATGGCTTTCTGATTAAAATACTTTTCCTCTTTCATTCTGGGATACATGTATCCCAGAACTTAAAGTACATTAAAAAATACAAAAAAAAAAAAAACCTTTCCCTCACCCCTTGTCCTTTCGGGAAAAATATTTACTTCTTTGAGAGATTCGAGATTGGTTAAATACTGCAGTCTCAGCATCCAGAACAGTGCCTGGTATGGAGTAGGTACTTATTGACTGCTGTTGAATGAATAATTGTATGAATAAACAAAGGTGATAACCCAGTTTACATACCATATAGAGACAAAAGGAGAAAGAATTTTAGGGGATAATGAACGTGGAGATTAAGAAGTGTATGATATCAGAATAAATAATTCCTCTGGTCTCATAAAGTTCAAAGAGGGAACAAAGTTGAAGATATAATCCTGAAATCAGACAAATGATCTGTTTTTAGCAGTCATAACATGCTGGTGGGTTGAAAGGAAGCAACTTTTATATTTTAATGCCATACTTCCTCATCCTGCTAAACACATAGCTCATTCCCTTCTTCTGTGACAAGTGCTCCTTAGATGGCTGAAGGAAAAGGACTCAGTGTGAATTAGATTAATCAACTTGCTTTTCTAACATTTAATAAGCAAACTGCACTGAGGAAATAAGATTTTTAATACAGTAAGAGAGTAGGACCAGGGCTGTGTGTTGAATCTTGGCATGGGAATGAGAGATGGACAAATCTCAGTGGTCTTTGACGTGAGCTAGAAGGCATATGAAAGCACAAAATGGATTGGGTGAAGGGAGACAAGGCTAACAGGGAGATGTGACTGCATCTCTCTGTTAGCCTTAGTTTATTTACTATAGTTTATAGTTTATATAGTTTATAGTAAATAAACTATAAACAGACTTATGAACCTGGGTCTAACATGATATGAGCACACAGAGTTCACAGGGGAAATGAAAGGGCTGTTAGAATTCCAACAAAAGAGAGCAGACAAAAGGAAGAAAGATAAAAGGTCAGAAAAGAGGCCTTCACATGGCCATTTTGATGGTTAGCACAGAAATAGTTGAATGTTGAAACTTGTTGCCTCATGTATTTGTTTTCTATTGCTGAAAGTTTGTAACAAATTACCACAAACTTGGTTGTCCTTAAAATATCAGAAATTTATTATTCTTACAGTTTGGAGTGTTAGAAATCCAAAATACATCTTGCTGAGCTAAAATCAAGGTATTGGCAAGGCTGCATTCCTTTTGGAGCTCTGGGGAGAATCCATTTTCTTGCCTGTTTCAGCTTCTAGAGACTGTCCACATTCCTTAGCTAGTGGCCCTCTTCCTCCATTTTGAAAGCCTACAACACTGAGTCAAGTCTTTCTCATGCTGCCATCTCACTAATTCTCTTTCTTCTACTGCCCTCCTCCACTTGTAAGAACACATGTGATTACATTGAACCCAGATAGTCTGAGATAATCTTGCCACCTAATTAGCAACTTTAATTCCATCTGCAACCTTCAGTCTCTTTTGCCATATAACCTAATATAGTCACAAGTTTCAGGGATTAAGATGTGAACATCTCTGGGGAGGAGGCACATTATTCTACCTAACACACCTGGCCTACCCAATGCAGCATGGGTACATGAGGATAAACTATGATTAGGGAGAGAAAAATTAAAAGGTCCCCTTCATTTTCCTGAAGGTTGCTAATTCTGGGTAGTTTGTCCTAACATTCCTTGGGCCTGGCTCTGAGGCATCTCATAAACAGTATGTAGCAGAAATTGCTGAACAGAATACCCAGGCCAGCAACCTACGTGCTTGCTCAGGAAGTACAGGTGGATTAATATATGAGATTCAGTTAGTTCCACAGTTATATCCTTCCAGAACCAGGGATCTAATGGATCCCCTGAGACCCTTCTACATCCTGACGAGAGAGAATAATATTACCATCCCCTGAGACTCCAAGCTTTCATTTTTCTCCTCTTACAATGAAAAAAAAAATGTTAGAAGAAAGCATCTGACCAAATGATCTGTGGAATTGCTATAGCTGCTCCTGCTGACTGCAATCTCCCAGGGATACTTTAGCTAAGCTCAAGATGAAGGTAGGACCTATTCAGAAAGTCTTTAATCAGATTTATTTTGCTTTGAGTGTATTATACATTCTGCCACCCATAATTAAGCAGAGTGCAATGTGCCCATTTTGATAGTCATTTTCATATTCTTTAAACATAAAATAGTCTTTTCTAAATCAGCACAGAGATAGAGAAATTGCAGGTTAAGTAAGAACAGAACTATGAAATTACTTGATTCGTATGAAGTCCTAGGCCAAAGGAACACCCCATTTTTTAGTTTCACTGTTAGTTTCAGCATTTTGAAATGCATTGCCATTTTAATTAGTCCTTGAAATGCTAAATTATGCTCAGAAGCAGTACATTACAGGAGCAAAGATGAAAGAAGATTGCCACAAGCAAAAATGATTTTTTCTTTGCTTTTTAAAGGTAAACAAAACAAAGCAACAAGGACAAACCCTGTCATATGAATTAACCACGACATCAGAAATACAACACTGTAAGCTACATCGGAAACTTATACAGCTTGCATATATCATTGTCATACATTCCAGGGTTTGGGCAGAGAAGCAGAGCTACTATAATTGATATAAAGTAAGGGATTTATTATAGAACTTTGATGTTATGCTATTGTGGGAAATGGTTAAGTGGTCCATGTAAGGCTGTTGCTTCTGCATCTAGTGTTGATCACGTTAAAAGAAAAACTTCAGCCAAATTAAATTTAAAGGAGTTTAATTGAGCAATGAAGGATTTGTGAGTCAGGCAGTCACCAGAATCATAGCAGATTCAGAGACTCCAGCTCAGCCACGTAGTGGAAGATTTATGGACAGCAAAAGGAAAGTGAAGTGCAGAAAATGGAAGTGAGGTACAGAAACAACTAGATTGGTTACAGCTCGGCGTTTGCCTTATTTCAACACAGTTTGAACAGTTGGTTACATTTGATTGGTCAAAACTCAGTGATTGGCATGACTGTGGGCTACGGTTGGTTTACATCTTCATTTGTCATAATTCACGATGTACAGAAAAACCTTTAGGTATGGCTGGGCACAGTGGCTCATGCCTGTAATCCCAGCACTTTGGGAGGCCGAGTTGCATGGATCACCTGAGGTCAGGAGTTCGAGACCAGCCTGGCCAACATGGTGAAACCCCATCTCTACTAAAAATGTGAAAATTAGCTAGGTGTGGTGGCCTGTGCCTGTAATCCCAGCTTCTTGGGAGGCTGAGGCAGGAGAATCGCTTGAACCTGGGAGTCGCAGGTTGCAGTGAGCCGAGATTGTGTCACTGTACTCCAGCCTGATAGACAGAGGAAGACTCTGTCTCAAGCTAAAAAAAAAAAAAAAGGCCTTTGGGTTGAACTTAAATATGTAAGGAGGCAGCTTTAGGCTAAACTTGATTTAACAGGCTTGAAGTAATCAGGGCTGGCAACCAGGAAAGAAAGATGGTCATAAAGTGGGGTGAGGAAGGACAAACTGGAACCCATGAGGTTAAGCTGGAATGTATGAGAATGAAGTGAAATCATCAAGGACAAAGTGGAAACCACAAGAGCAAATGAACTTGTGAATACAAGCTGGAATCCATGAAGATAATTTGGAATGTGCATCTTTCTCTCATCACTACTAACTTCAGTGATGTGGATGACCCACAGGGTCTTCACAGCATAAGCCCATTACCATACCTTACTGTCTATAAAATTAGTTCCTTGGTCAGAAGCAATGCTCTGTAGAATACCATGAGGGGTAAGAAGACACATATAGTGGTTATAGTAGAAGTATTATAGACAGGAATGGTAAACCTGTATCCAGAGTAAGTGTCTATTCCAATGTAAACCCCACCCTTTCTATTAATGCAAGGAGTCCAATACAATAAATCTACTACCTGGAAGCTAGATGATACCTCTAGAGAATGCTGCCATATTAGGAGCTCATTGTTGATTTCTGCTTTTGGCAGGTTAGGCACTCAGCGGTGGCTGTAGCCAGATAAACCATGGTAGGAAAAAGCCTATGGTGCTCAGTCCATGCATAATCTTCAACCTTGTTACTATAGCTACCATGGTTGTGAATATATTGGGCAGTGACAGGAGTTGGAGAAATAAGTTAGCTGTCTGGCTTACATAGAACAGGCAAACTTGTCCATCTGATTATTAAGCTACTTCTCTGCTGAGGTAATTCTTTGATGGGCATTTATATGGTACACAAATACCATCACACTCTATGCCTATTGACAAAGGTCTGTACACATAGTGCTTCCTCAGATCTCCTTGTCACCACTTTTCCAGTATTATATTTTTCCAAGTCCCCGAACATCCAGCCAAACCACTATCTAAGCTCATGAATCAATGTAGATTTGTGTGCCTCCAGCCATCTCTCCTTTTAGGCACAATGAGCAACCAGATGCACTGATCAAAATTTTGCCTGTGAGAAGGACTTCCCTTCACAACTTTCTTTAAGGGCCATCCAGAGTGAGACAGGAATAGTACATCTGTCAACTTTTGGGTGGTGACTGCAATTTTGTAAACTGATCTTGAGTTTTTTCTTCTTCAGATCAGCTCATAAGGAATTCCTCATGAGACCATACATGCAGGCTGGGAGAGAGAAGATAATGCAGCAGGAGCAAGGGTAATGTGCAGCTGGGCCATTTGCTCATGCAACTTACTTGTTGCCTCCAGGACCTAATTGAGACTAAGCTAATCTGTAGTCTCTAGTTGATGAGTGAGTGCTGCTGTGCAGGTCCAAATTTGTGTCTCAGTTGGTCAGACAACAGCCAATTTATGAGGGGCAGCTTAGGTCACATGGTAACTTGGAGATTTTCCCTGAGGCACAATAGAAAGTCAGAAACTGTTTATCAAAAGGAGAATATCTACATATTTCATTTATCTCCTGCATAAATGACTGTGCTGTGATTCACCAATAGGGGCCTGGCTAAAGTTCCATACAGCATCTTTATCCGTTCCTGACACTTCAAGCTCCCAGATCTCCTGTATGTCAAGCACTTTAGATCTTCTAGATTAATGAAGCCTACATGGCTGAGTGGCTTGCATGAGCCCGGACCTTGTGCAGAGCCTTTTCTTGTTCTGAGCCCACTCAAAACTGCCATCCATTTGAGATACTCATTACATGGATTGAACCCAAATGAGGACCAAAATAAAGACTCAAATACTTCCAAAATCCAGAAGCCCACTGTGCACTGTGCCTCTGCCATCAACAAATATGTTAATTTGCTACAGCAATGAAACCACATCTGGAAGAGCAGCTGCAACTGAAATTTGACTTCAATTTATGATAATCTGCTGTTATTCATTTTCCGTGCTTGATCTGCCTTCTGCACAGGTTAAACAGTTGACTTGGATGGGAAATGGTAGGTAAAAGCAGTTTTAATGGCTTCTGCTTTTCTTCCTTACCCTAATAGTCCTCACTTCATAGATCGGAAAACCAAGATAAGTATTCTTCCAGAGCAATGATCAGGCAGCAGCATCTGTGGTTCACCAATATCTGCTGTTCTGCAGCCACCGCTGCAGATACCCAGACAAACAGGGTCTGGAGTGGACCTCTAGCAAACTCCAACAGACCTGCAGCTGAGGGTCCTGTCTGTTAGAAGGAAAACTAACAAACAGAAAGGACATTCACACCAAAAACCCATCTGTACGTCACCATTATCAAAGACCAAAGGTAGATAAAACCACAAAGATGGGAAAAAAACAGAGCAGAAAAACTGGAAACTCTAAAAATCAGAGTGCCTCTCCTCCTCCAAAGGAACGCAGCTCCTCACCAGCAATGCAACAAAGCTGGATGGAGAATGACTTTGACGAGTTGAGAAAAGAAGGCTTCAGACGATCAAACTACTCCGAGCTACAGGAGGAAATTCAAAACAATGGCAAAGAAGTTAAAAGCTTTGAAAAAAAATAGATGAATGGATAACTAGAATAACCAATGCAGAGAAGTCCTTAAAGGACCTGATGGAGCTGAAAACCAAGGCACGAGAATTACGTGATGAATGCAGAAGCCTCAGTAGCAGATGCGATCAACTGGAAGAAAGGGTATCAGCGATGGAAGAAGAAATGAATGAAATGAAGTGTGAAGAGAAGTTTAGAGAAAAAAGAATAAAAAGAAACAAACAAAGCCTTGAAGAAATATGGGACTATGTGAAAAGATCAAATCTACGTCCGATTGGTGTACCTGAAAGTGATAGGGAGAATGGAACCAAGTTGGAAAACACTCTTCAGGATATTATCCAGGAAAACTTCCTCAATGTAGCAAGGCAGGCCAACATTCAAATTCAGGAAATACGGAGAATGCCAAAAAGATACTCCTCGAGAAGAGCAACTCCAAGACACATAATTGTCAGATTCACCAAAGTTGAAATGAAGGAAAAAATGTTAAGGGCAGCCAGAGAGGAAGGTCAGGTTACCCACAAAGGGAAGCCCATCAGACTAACAGCTGATCTCTCGACAGAAACTCTACAAGCCAGAAGAGAGTGGGGGCCAATATTCAACATTCTTAAAGAAAAGAATTTTCAACCCAGAATCTCATATCCAGCCAAATTAAGCTTCATAAGTGAAGGAGAAATAAAATACTTTACAGACAAGCAAATGCTGAGAGATTTTGTCACTACCAGGCCTGCCCTGAAAGAGCTCCTGAAGGAAGCACTAAACATGGAAAGGAACAACTGGTACCAGCCACTGCAAAAATATGCCAAATTGTAAAGACCATCAAGGCTAGGAAGAAACTGCATCAACTGATGAGCAAAATAACCAGCTAACATCATAATGACAGGATCAAATTCACATATAACAATATTAACTTTAAATGTAAACGAGCTAAATGCTCGAATTAAAAGACACAGACTGGCAAATTGGATAAAGAGTCAAGACCCATCAGTGTGCTGTATTCAGGAAACCCATCTCACGTGCAGAGACACACATAGGCTCAAAATAAAGGGATGGAGGAAGATCTACCAAGCAAATGGAAAACAAAAATGGCAGGGGTTGCAATTCTAGTCTCTGATAAAACAGACTTTAAACCAACAAAGATCAAAAGAGACAAAGAAGGCCATTACATAATGGTAAAGGGATCAATTCAACAAGAAGAGCTAACTATCCTAAATATATATGCACCCAATACAGGAGCACCCAGATTCATAAAGCAAGTCCTTAGTGACCTACAAAGAAACTTAGACTCCCACACAATAATGATGGGAGAGTTTAGCACCCCACTGTCAACATTAGACAGATCAACGAGGCAGAAAGTTAACAAGGATACCCAGGAATTGAACTCAGCTCTGCAGACATCTACAGAACTCTCCACTCCAAATCAACAGAATATATATTCTTTTCAGCACCACACCACACCTACTCCAAAACTGACCACATAGTTGGAAGTAAAGTACTCCTCCGAAAATGTAAAAGAACAGAAATTATAACAAACTGTCTCTCAGACCACAGTGCAATCAAACTAGAACTCAGGATTAAGAAACTCACTCAAAACTGCTCAACTACATGAAATTGAACAACCTGCTCCTGAATGACTACTGGGTACATAATGAAATGAAGGCAGAAATAAAGATGTTCTTTGAAACCAACGAGAACAAAGACACAACATACCAGAATCTCTGGGACATATTCAAAACAGTGTGTAGAGGGAAATTTATAGCACTAAATGCCCACAAGAGAAAGCAGGAAAGATCTAAAATTGACACCCTAACATCACAATTGAAAGAACTAGAGAAACAAGAGCAAACACATTCAAAAGCTAGTAGAAGGCAAGAAATAACTAAGATCAGAGCAGAACTGAAGGAAATAGAGGCACAAAAATTCCTTCAAAAAATTAATGAATCCAGGAGCTGGTTTTTTGAAAAGATCAACAAAATTGACAGACTGCTAGCAAGACCAATAAAGAAGAAAAGAGAGAAGAATCAAATAGATGCAATAAAAAATGATAAAGGGGATATCACCACCGATCCCACAGAAATACAAACTACCATCAGAGAATACTATAAACAACTCTACACAAATAAACTAGAAAATCTAGAAGAAATGGATAAATTCCTCGACACATATATCCTCCCAAGACTAAACCAGGAAGAAGCTGAATCTCTGAATAGACCAGTAACAGGCTCTGAAATTGTGGCAATAATCAATAGCTTACCAACCAAAAAAAGTCCAGGACCAGATGGATTCACAGCTGAATTCTACCAGAGGTACAAAGAGGAGCTGGTACCATTCCTTCTGAAACTATTCCAATCAATAGAAAAAGAGGGACTCCTCCCTAACTCATTTTATGAGGCCAGCATCATCCTGATACCAAAGCCTGGCAGAGACACAACCAAAAAAGAGAATTTTAGACCAATATCCTTAATGAACATCGATGCCAAATGCTAATCATTAGGGAAAAACAAATCAAAACCACAATGAGATAGCATCTCATACCTGTTTGAATAGTAATTATTAAATAGTCAACAGATGACGAGTGTTTGTGAGGGTGTGGAGAAAAGCGAATGCTTGTACACTGTTGACGGAAAGGTAAATTGATGCAGCCATTGTGGAAAGCAGTATGGAGGTTTCTGAAGAAATTAAAAACAGAATTTCCAGTGACAGAGTAAGCCCGCTTCTGAGTGTATACCCAAAGGAGAGGAACTTATCACTTAGAAAGGACATTCACAATAGCCATGACATGGAAACAATCCATGTGTCTGTCAATGAATGAATTTTAAGAATGTGATATGCATACACACACATACACACACACAATGATATATTATTCAGACTTATAAAACAAGATCTTGATATTTGTGACAACATATATGAACCTAGAAGACATTATGTGAAATAAGCTAGATACAGAAAGAAAAATATGGCATGATCTCGCTTATATGTGGAATCTAAAAAACAAACAAAACAAGGAAACTCAAATACATAGAAACAGAGTTAAAAATAAATGGTTAGTGGGGGTGGGGTAAATGGGGAGATGGAAATCAAAGGGAACAAAGTTTTAGCTATGTAGAATAAATACGCCTAGAGATCTAATGTACAGCATGAGGACTATACTTAATAATATTGTATTGTATACTAGTAATTTGCTAAGAGAATAGATTTTAGGTACATTTACTACAAAAAAAGTAACTATCTGAGATGATGGACATGTTAACTTGATCAACTGTAGTAATCATTTTACTAACCATATGTATATTAAAATATCATATTGTACACTTTAAATATATACAGTGAAATAATGATAAAATAAACATGAGTTCATGTTGATATCTCCAACTGTAATCCTTCACTGGAGGGTTCATTTTAGCCTTCCTTCTTTACTTACTTGGAACCTCTTTCTCTGTTGGTGAGAAATCTGGCTTCCATTATGTATAACATACCTATAAGGAGGTTTAAGAATTGCTAACCCATATCCCTGTGAGAAAAAAATATCAACTAGAGTAGGATGTGTATGTACAGCTCTTTTTCCTTTATCCTTACAATATCCAATCAGCTCTATATTTTTTCCAACCCCTTTTAATGAGGTTATGTCGTACATTTACATTAAAGTTAAATTTATCTGTCACAGTTTGCATTTAATCCTGGGGTTTTCAACATACTGGTTGTTTCCCATTAAAAAATTTAGACAGATAAGTTAATTCTTTATAGTATAGAGTTCTATGGGTTTTTACAAATGCATAGAGTTATGCATACGTCACTACAGTACCATATAGAACAGTTCCATCATGCTAAGTATTAGTTTATGTGGTCCCTTTGTAGTCAATCCTTTTGCCTTCTCATAACCCCTAGCAACCCTGCTTTATTTTCCTTCCCTATAATTTAATCTTTTCTGGAATTACATTTGAGTCCAACTACTTTCACTTAGATAAATATATTTAAAATTCATCCATGTTGTGTGAATCAATAGTATATAAATTACTGAATAGTATCCCATTTTATGTGTGTCCCACACAGTTTGTGTATCCATTCAGTTGGAGGAACATCTAGGTTATTTCCAGCTTTTTTGGTAATAGTTAATAAAGCTGCTATATATATTTCCATGCATGTTTTTATATGAACATACATTTTCAATTCACTTGGGTAAATATAAAGAGTGAGATTGCTGAGTCATATGGTAAGTGCGTATTTAACTTTATAAGAAGCTACCAAATTGCTTTCCAAAGTGGATGTACCATTTTTCATTCCCACCAACAATGAATGAAAATTCCTATTGCTCTACATTCTTAGGAACATTTGGTATTATCAGGTTTATTTACTTTGGCTATTTTAGTAGATGTGTACATACTCTCACTGTGGTTTTAATTTTGGCTTCCCTAATGGCTAATGATTTTGAACATCTTCTCATATGCTATTTGCCATTAATTTACCTTCTTTGGTGAATTGTCTGCTCACATCTTTTGTCCATTTTTTAATTGCGTTGTTTCTTTCCTTTTTGTTGAGTATTAAGAATTGTTGATATATTTTAGATACAGGTTCTTTATTTGATAGGCAATTTCCATCTAGTCTGTGATTTATCTTGTCATTCTTTTAACATTGTCTTTCACAGAGCAAAATATTTTTTAAAATAAGACCTTTTATGTTGAATTAATTGTATGTTCACATGCAGTTGTAACACATTATATGGAGAAATGTTGTGTAATCTTTACCCAGCTTTCCCCAATGCTATCATCTTGCAAAACCATAATACGACATATCAACCAGGATATTAACATTGATACAGTCAAGATAGAGAACGTTTTAATCACCACAATGATCTTTCATGTTGCCCTTTTATAGCCACACCCACTTACTTCCAGACCTCAGACTGGCAACCACTAATCTGTTTTCCATTATCTATAATTTTGCCATTTCAAGAATGTTATATAAATGGTATCATACAATATAAAGATTTTGGGTATGGCTTTTTTCTTAAAGCACAGTTCTCTAAAGGGTCATCCATGTTGCTGTGTGTATCAATCGTTCATTCATTTTTATTGCTGAATAATACTGCATGGTATGGATGTACCAGAGTTTTTTTCTTTTTTTAACATTTTACTCACTGAAGGACATCTGGGTTCCAATTTGTGGCTACTACAAAGAAAGCTGTTATAAACCTTTGTATATGACTTTATGTGTGAATGTATTTTCTTTTCTTTGGGGATAAAGAGTATAATAAACAGTGCCTCAGAGTGTAATTGCTAGGTCATAATGTAGTTGCATTTTTTTTAAGAAACTGCCAGACTATTGTCCATGGTGGCTGACCATTTTACACTCCCACCAGAAATGTATGCATCATCTAATTTCTCTGTATCTTCACCAGCATTTGGTGTTGTCACTATTTTTTACTTTAACTATTCTGATGACTGTGCAGTGATATTGAATTTGCCTTCCCCTAATGTATAATGATATTGAGCATCTTTTTGTATGCTTATTTGCCATCTGTATATTTTCTTAAGTAAAATGTCTATTGATGTATTTTTCCAGTTATCTAATTGAATTATTTGGATTTGTTTTTAACTGTTGGGTTTGAGGTTTCTTCATATGTTCTAGATATACTCCTTTGGAGGATATGTGGTGTGTACATTGTTTCTCACACTATGTAGCTTTTCTTTTCATCTTCTTAACAAGGTCTTTCACAGAGAAAATCCTTTTATTTAGGTGAGGTCCAATTTATCAGTTTTTCTTCTTATGGATTGTACTTCTGTTGTCAAGTCTAAGAAATGTTTCACTAGCTTTAGATCCTGAACACATTCCATTATGTTTTTTCTAAAAGTGTAATATTTTTATGTTTTACATTTAAGACCTTGATATAGTTTGAATTACTTTTTTATCAGGTGTGACCCTTATGTCAAGAGGTTTTGTTTTGTTTTGTTTTGTTTTTGCATGTGGATTCTAGTTGCTCTAGCACAATTTATTGGAAAGACTCATTCCACCACTGAATTACTACTGTACCTTTGTCAAAAATCAGCTGGACATATTCGCATGGTTAGGTTTGTAGATTCTACATGTGTTTATTCCTCTGTAACACCACAGAGTCTTGATTACTCTGGCCACATAACAAGTCTTGACATTGGGTACACTGTGTCTTCCCATTTTATCTTTATTTACAAAATTATCTTATTTGGTATAACTCCTTTGTCTTTTATATAAATTTTGGGATAATATTACATATTTACATACGTAATTACACATTTACATATTACATATTTATGAAAAATCTTGCTCAGATTTTGATAGAAAGTGCATTAAATCTGTATATCAGTTTGGGGAGAATTTATATTTTTCATATGTTAAATCTTTCAGTCCATGAGCACAATATGTCTTTCCAGATATTTAGATTGATATTAATATTTGTATGTTGTATCCTGCAATCTTGCTGAAATTACTTATTCATTCTAGGAATTTTTTTTTGTATACTTCAGATTTTCTACATAGGCAATCATGTTATCTGGAAATAGGGACAGTTTTATTTCTTCCTTTATTATCTGTATGCCCTTTCTTTCCTTTACTTGTCTTATTGCACTGGCTAGCAACTCCTACATTATGTCAACTGAAAGTGGTTAAAACAGATATTCTTTTTTTTTTTTTTTTTTTTTTTTTTTTTTTTATTATACTTTAGGGTTTTAGGGTACATGTGCACAATGTGCAGGTTTGTTACATATGTATCCATGTGCCATGTTGATTTCCTGCACCCATTAATTCGTCATTTAGCATTAGGTGTATCTCCTAATGCTGTCCCTCCCCCCTCCCCCCACCCCACAACAGTCCCCGGAGCGTGATGTTCCCCTTCCTGTGTCCATGAGTTCTCATTGTTCAATTCCCACCTATGAGTGAGAACATGCGGTGTTTGGTTTTTTGTCCTTGCGATAGTTTACTGAGAATGATGTTTTCCAGTTTCATCCACGTCCCTACAAAGGACACGAACTCATCATTTTTTATGGCTGCATAGTATTCCATGGTGTATATGTGCCACATTTTCTTAATCCAGTCTATCGTTGTTGGACATTTGGGTTGGTTCCAACTCTTTGCTATTGTGAATAGTGCCGCAATAAACATACGTGTGCATGTGTCTTTATAGCAGCATGATTTATAGTCCTTTGGGTATATACCCAGTAATGGGATGGCTGGGTCAAATGGTATTTCTAGTTCGAGATCCCTGAGGAATCGCCACACTGACTTCCACAATGGTTGAACTAGTTTACAGTCCCACCAACAGTGTAAAAGTGTTCCTATTTCTCCACATCCTCTCCAGCACCTGTTGTTTCCTGATTTTTTAATGATGGCCATTCTAACTGGTGTGAGATGGTATCTCACTGTGGTTTTGATTTGCATTTCTCTGATGGCCAGTGATGAGGAGCATTTCTTCATGTGTTTTTTGGCTGCATAAATGTCTTCTTTTGAGAAGTGTCTGTTCATGTCCTCTGCCCACTTTTTGATGGGGTTGTTTGTGTTTTTCTTGTAAATTTGTTTGAGTTCATTGTAGATTCTGGATATTAGCCCTTTGTCAGATGAGTAGGTTGCAAAAATTTTCTCCCATTGTGTAGGTTGCCTAAAACAGATATTCTTGTCTTGTTCTTGACTTGGGGTAGGATGGGGAAAGCAATTAGTCTTTTATTATTAGGTATAAAATTAGCTTTGTTTTTCTCTAGATGCTCTTCATGAAGTTAAGACAGTTCTCTATTCCTATTTGTCTAAATGTTTTTTATAAGAGTGGGTTTTGAATTTTATCAGATTATTTTCCTGCAATTATTGATTCGATCATGCAGCTTTCTTCTTTAGCCTGTTAAGATATTGGGTTACATCTATTGATTTTCATTATTGAGTCAGTCTTGTAGCCTGGGAGAGCAAAAGTTTTTCTTTTGATGTTGGAATTTAATTAAAATTTTTAATTAAAAAAAGTTTTTCACAAATTGTTCTTTCAGTGTTCTATCTGAAAACTGGTTGCCAAAGATCACACAGATTCTTTTCTATATTTTTAGTTAAAAAATTTATAGTTTTATGGTTTATAATTAGTTCTATAATCCATTTGAGTCCATTTTTTTGTTATATATAAAGTTTATGTCTACATTTTTTTATATATAGATGTCTACTTGTTCCAGCACCATTTGTTGAAACTATAGTCCTCTCTCCACTGAGTTGAGTTCACACTTTTGTCCAAAATTAGATGAATATATCTGTGTGAGTGTATTACAGGGCTCTAAGTTCTCTTCCATTTATTTGTGCCTATCCTTTTACCACTATCACGCTGTCTTGATTAATGAAACTTCATAACAAGTTTGCAAACAGGTACTGTAATTTCTTCAGCTTTATTTTTTTTTTTGTTTCAAAACTAAACTATTCTTGCACCTTTACCCTTCCAAAGAAATTTTAGAATAAGCGCCTTGAGCATAGTTTGATCTTGATAAGAGTATGTTTATTTAATAATGACAACTACCTTCACTGAGTGCTTGCTAACTACCAGGAACTTAAAACATTAAATTTTCATATTGAATCTGTGTGATAAGAACTATTTTTAATCTTCATTACACACATGTGAACACTGTGGCTCAGAGTGGTTAAACATCTTAACGCAAATTCAAAGGCAGTTGCTGACATCTGAGCTAAGGTGCTGCAAACTGACATAAAGCAATTCAGTGGTTCAACAACTGTCAGGTCGTTCTGGAAAATACTAGAGGACTCATGATTCTTCTACCCAGTGATATGTTACATAGAAGGCAAGTCTGAGGCATGTACAAAATTTAATTAGTAAGTAGACCCTAATGGTCCTGTTCTTGAGGACTTGGTGAAATCCCATTTTGTCTTTGGGCACTGTTCCGGTTAGTAATTTATTGCCCCTCAGCTCCAAACCCACTTTTCTGTGCCTATTGTGATACTGAAGTTTAACACTGTAGATTACATTTCTTATTTGCCACCTAGCTCCGTGTTAAGCTCTGCCAAAACAGTGAACAGGAGGGAGACTGCAAGGTGGGAAATGGAAGAAGAGACATGCTATTTTCCATGTGGCAGCAAGCATATCAGTGTATGTGAAGTCCCATCAGCTTTCGCAGTTCAGCAATGGGCTCCTTCTGGCAATTTCTTCATCTCTAGAGCAGCAGGCTGTTCTTGCACGTGAGAGGCAGGCACCCTCTGGCAAGCTTCATTGTCACTACAGTGGCTGCAGCTTTCACAGTTCCCCAGCAACTGCCCCCACTAAGTTCCTTCATTATCACAGAAGTGCAGCATATCTCTGTGGCAGCCACTATCTCTCCTCAGAAATCAGAATCTCAGTTTTTCAGGAGGGGGTCTACCTTTAAGTTTCTAAGTTCTTTTCTTGTTCACTCTTTCCTTAGCCCTAGGCCTAGCAGCTACTTTTAATATTCACTACCTTTGTATATCTTGGAATCCTTTAATAGTTAACCACCTTCTACCTAATTAATAATTCTTTATATTAAATTTTCCATGTCCAAATTACTAGTATAAATTGTCTCTCTTGAGTTAACCTCCAAGCACTCTATCAATTACCTTGAATAAAAGAGTTTTCCTAAGGCCAACACAATGACATCCTGACAACAAGAAATACAAGCTACTAGTAAGATCATACATCAGAGTTCTTCTTCTGTAGCCAGACTCTGGACCAAACAGCGTTCGTTCAGAATTTCAGATGATACCCTTTGAGTTATTATACTTTGTTCCTTCAAGGAGGAGTAAACTTATACAAGTTTTCTTTTGAGCCACATATTTTGAATAACACTATTTTTTGCCAGTAATATCTCTATAATAACTTTCCTGACAGTTAACAGTCTCCAGTACAGGTTTAGATAACACTATTTAAGGTACTTGCTGTAGCCCATTTTGGAGTGTAGACCCTAAATTTAGAGTCCTGCAAATGCTAAATGCTCACTAAGCAGTCGTGGGATATGGATTCTTGATCACGAAACTTTATATGGTAGGTAGCTAACTGTCCCTACGTATAAATTTAATGCCACCTTATATACTCATATGCATCAACCTGTTTATACTGAAACATTTTAAAATAAATCATCATAGCAAGCCTGTTGTTTAACATTATGCTTGATAGCATATGGAATATCACAATGACTTGGTTTATCTAAACTGGCTGAAAACATGGCTCGGCTTGGCATAATTCTTTGTTTGCAGCAGGGGTCTACAAATTATATCCCATTGGCTAAATCAAGATCAGCACATGTTTCTCTAAATTTTTACTCGATCAAAGACATACCCACCGTTTTACATATCATATATGACTGTTTTTGTGCTAAAATGACAGAGTTGAGCTGCTATGATAGTCACAAAGTCTAAAATATTTACTTTGTGGCCCTTTAAAGAAAAGGTTTGCTGACTTCTGGTCTAGAGTTATGTTTAAGAAAATATTTTGATTATTATCACAAAAGCAGTAAAAGCTGCCAGCTTTCTTTATTGAAAACTTAATGGTGAAACGTAAGAGTAGACTTGATTTATTTCTAGCTTCCATTATCAATGTCTTCTATCTGAAGTGACAGAACAGATTCATTCTGGAAAAGCCTTAGAGATATTTCTCATGCCTTTATTTTCAGAAGTGGAAATTAATGCTCAAAAGTGTCTAAAAGAAGGCAGTAATGACATTCAACTTGCTGGTTTTTACTTAGTACATTTCCATTTCAGTTGCACAGTGCATCTCAAACTGGATTACCTACCACAAAATAAATATGATTCATCTCCCCAGCTCCACAATGTCTTAGCTCTGTGACCTCAGGCAACTTGTTTGACCTCTCTGTGTCTTAATTTATTATCTGTAAAATAGGCTGTTGTAAGTATGAGTTAATCCAGGTGAAGTGCTTAAAATAGTGCCTGGCACATAGTAAACATTCATTAAATGTTAGCTATTATTATTAGTAGTAGTCCAGAGTATGATTATTATCAACATTATTATTAGTCCCAATTTTACTTGAAGATTTGGAAGAAAAAGACTTTTAGAAATTTAAAACAAATATGAACATGTTATGGACTAGAATGTATGATCTGCATGAATTTGGAAGATAAAATACAAGATCTCAAAGTGACATATTAAAGTCTTCCCTGCTCCTTGGGGAAAATTGGCTGGGAAAGTCGGAGAAGTTCTGTGCCCTACTCTGCTGTCTGTCATTTCTATCTTGTCACAGGTACTCTGACTCCAGTATCTGTGCGACTTCTGCCTTGCTGGAGGGGCTTTGCATTTCCCTTTGGAGCTGCTTGGGAAGAAACTCTTTGTATCTGTTAATGTGGACTGACTGAAAACTTGTGGCTATTGTTTTCTAAAAAGTTGCCTAATGACAGAACTCACCTAGAATTCTGGACTTTAACTTAGGAATGATGCAGACCCATTCCATTCTTTCTCTGGTGCTGGTTTCTTAATTACACACTGCTTAGGGAACAAAAGGTGAATAGACAAGGCATCTTTGGGCTCTTTATGCCAGCACAATGTAGGGAGTGAGTTGCCTTGTCACTGCTTGTTCCAACATTTCTCGTTAATGTGATTAATATAGATAGAGCTGTCAACTTTCATTTTCACTAAACAATAAAACAAGCCTAACCTTGTATCTATGAGGCTAACAGTTTGAAAAGCAGATGAGATATAATTGGGATCTCATTAAAATAGAGTATATTATAGTTTTTTAAATTAGAAACTCAAAATATTTAGTATTAACATGAGTATGTTTTCCATTTGACTAAGTCAGTCACAAATTGATCGGTTTTTAGAAATGTCTAGACATAGCCTTTAAAGATTGGGATAAATTGTTCCCAGAATGTTTCTTGACATTCTAGGAAGGATGTGAGGATAGGAAAGATGTTAATAGTACAGAAATCTCTTAAAGAGAACACTTTTAGAAAGCACTTGGATTAAATGGCCAGATAATTTATTGCAAGTGGGTGAGTATAAAAACAAACCAAACAAATGTTTGAGGTTGCGGAGTAGAGCTTATTTTCTGAGGACTCACTGTGTGTTAGGCGATATGTCAGAAGTTGATAATGCAACGCTAAATAGGCAAAATTATTGGCTTGACAGAGCTCATGGTTTAATGGAGGAGAAGACAGGTGAATTAGTCTGTTTTCATGCTGCTAATAAATATATACCAAAGACTGGGCAATTTATAAAGGAAAGAGTTTTAATGGACTCACAGTTAACACATGGCCAGGGAGGCCTCACAATCATGGTGGAAGACGAACGAAGGGCAAAGTCACGTCTTACATGGTGGCAGGCAAGAGGGCATGTACAGGGGAACTCCCCTTCATAAAGCCATCAGATCTCATGAGACTTATTCACTATCACGAGAACAGCATGGGAAAAACCCACCTGCATGATTCAATTACCTCCCACTGCATCCCTTCCATGACACATGGGGATTATTACATGAGATTTGGGTGGAGACACAGAGCCAAACCATATCAACTGGCAAGTAAGCAATTCTGTAGTTCAATTTGGTAAGTAATAAGGTAGAGACTACCCAGGGTCCTATAGAAGCACACAAAGGAGGGGGACTTAACAAGGCTAGGGGATGGCACAGGAAGGCTTTTTGGAGAATGCATCCTGTGAAGTAAATGTTAAAGGAGAAATCTGTTATCTAGGTGTAGTATGCCAAGTTTTTGAGTAACAAAGGCCACCTCACCCCAATAGCCTTTGGTATACAAAAATCTATGTTTGCTAGGAAAAGCATAGGCACATTTGCATTGGGAGTAGGAAAACTCTTGGCAAAAATGGGATGGGTAACCAAAAAACTAAACATAGAATGACTATATGGAGGGTGGAGCCAAGATGGCTGAATAAGAACAGCTCCGGTCTACAGCTCCCAGCCTGAGCGACACAGAAGATGGGTGATTTCGGCATTTCTGTTTGAGGTAACTCACAGCTCAGCCTGCATGATAATTTTTAAAAGAGGGTGGCCGAATAGGAACAACTCCAGTCTCCAGCTCCCAGCCTGAGCGACACAGAAGACGGGTGATTTCTGCATTTCTGCTTGAGGTACCGGTTTCATCTCACTAGGGAGTGCCAAACAGTGGGCGCAGGACAGTCGGTGAAGTGCACTGTGTGCGAGCCGAAGCAGGGCGAGGCATTGCCTCACTTGGGAAGTGCAAGGGGTCAGGGAGTTCCCTTTCCTAGTCAAAGAAAGGGGTAACAGACGGCACCTGGAATATCGGGTCAGTCCCACCCTAATACTGCGCTTTTCCAATGGGCCTGGAAAACGGCACACCAGGAGATTGTGTCCCGCACCTGGCTCGGAGGGTCCTATGCCCATGGAGTCTCGCTGATTGCTAGCACAGCAGTCTGAGATCAAGCTGCAAGGCGGCAGCGAGGCTGGGGGAGGGGTGCCCGCCATTGCCCAGGCTTGCTTAGGTAAACAAAGCAGCCAGGAAGCTCGAACTGCGTGGAGCCCACCACAGCTCAAGGAGGCCTGCCTGCCTCTGTAGGCTCCACCTCTGGGGGCAGGGCACAGACAAACAAAAAGATAGCAGTAACCTCCTCAGAATTAAATGTCCCTGTCTGACTGACAGCTTTGAAGAGAGTAGTGGTTCTCCCAGCATGCAGCTGGAGATCTAAGAAGGGACAGACTGCCTCCTAAAGGGGGTCCCTCACCACTGAGCAGCCTAACTGGGAGGCACCTCCCCCAGTAGGGACAGACTGACACCTCACTCGGCCGGGTACTCCTCTGAGACAAAACTTCCAGAGGAACTATCAGACAGCTGAATTTGTGGTCTCATGAAAATCTGCTGTTCTGCAGCCACCGCTGCTGACACCCAGCCAAACAGGGTCTGGAGTGGACCTCTAGTAAACTCCAACAGACCTGCAGCTGAGGGTCCTGTCTGGTAGAAGGAAAACTAACAAACAGGAAGGACATCCACACCAAAAACCCATCTGTACATCACCATCATCAAAGACCAAAAGTAGATAAAACCACCAAGATGGGGAAAAAACAGAGCAGAAAAACTGGAAACTCTAAAAAGCAGAGCATCTCTCCTCCTCCAAAGGAACGCAGTTCCTCAGCAGCAACGGAACAAAGCTGGATGGAGGATGACTTTGACGAGTTGAGAGAAGAAGGCTTCAGATGATCAAACTACTCTGAGCTACGGGAGGAAATTCAAAACAATAGCAAAGAAGTTAAAAACTTTGAAAAAAAATTGGAAGAATGGATAACTAGAATAACCAATGGAGAGAAGGGCTGAAAGGAGCGGATGGAGCTGAAAGCCAAGTTTTGAGAACTACGCGAAGATTGCAGAAGCCTCAGTAGCAGATGCGATCAACTGGAAGAAAGGGTATCAGTGATGGAAGATGAAATGAATGAAACGAAGCGAGAAGGGAAGTTTAGAGAAAAAAGAATAAAAAGAAATGAACAAAGCCTCCAAGAAATTTGGGACTATGTGAAAAGACCAAACCTACGTCTGACTGGTGTACCTGAAAATGACGGGGAGAACGGAACCAAGTTGGAAAACACTCTGCAAGATATTATCCAGGAGAACTTCCCCAATCTAGCAAGGCAGGCCAACATTCAGATTCAAGAAATACAGAGAACGCCACAAAGATACTCCTCGAGAAGGGCAACTCCAAGACACATAATTGTCAGATTCACCAAAGTTGAAATGAAGGAAAAAATGTCAAGGGCAGCCAGAGAGAAAGGTCGGGTTACCCACAAAGGGAAGCCCATCAGACTAACAGCTGATCTCTCGACAGAAACTCTACAAGCCAGAAGAGAGCGGGGGCCAATATTCAACATTCTTAAAGAAAAGAATTTTCAACCCAGAATTTCATATCCAGCCAAACTAAGCTTCATAAGTGAAGGAGAAATAAAATACTTTATAGACAAGCAAACGCTGAGTGATTTTCTCACCACCAGGCCTGCCCTAAAAGAGCTCCTGAAGGAAGCACTAAACATGGAAAGGAACAACTGGTACCAGCCACTGCAAAAACATGCCAAATTGTAAAGACCATGGAGGCTAGGAAGAAACTGCATCAACTAACGAGCAAAATAACCAACTAACATCATAATGACAGGATCAGATTCACACATAACAATATTAACCTTAAATGTAAATGGGCTAAATGCTCCAATTAAAAGACACAGACTGGCAAACTGGATAAGGAGTCAGGACCCATCAGTGTGCTGTATTCGGGAAACCCATCTCATGTGCAGAGATACACATAGACTCAAAATAAAGGGATGGAGGAAGATCTATCAAGCAAATGGAAAACAAAATAAGGCAGGGGTTGCAATCCTAGTCTCTCATAAAATAGACTTTAAACCAACAAAGATCAAAAGAGACAAAGAAGGCCATTACATAATGGTAAAGGGATCAATTCAACAAGAAGAGCTAACTATCCTAAATATATATGCACCCAACACAGGAGCACCCAGATTCATAAAGCAAGCCCTGAGTGACCTACAAAGGGACTGAAACTCCCACACAATAATAATGGGAGAATTTAACACCCCACTGTCAACATTAGACAGATCAACGAGACAGAAAGTTAACAAGGATATCCAGGAATTGAACTCAGCACTACACAAAGTGGACCTAATAGACATCTACAGAAGTCTCCACCCCAAATCAACAGAATATACATTTTTTTCAGCACCACACCACACCTATTCCAAAATTGACCACATAGTTGGAAGTAAAGCTCTCCTCAGCAAATGTAAAAGAACAGAAATTATAACAAACTGTCTCTCAGACCACAGTGCGATCAAACTAGAACTCAGGATTAAGAAACTCACTCAAAACCGCTCAACTACATGGAAACTGAACAACCTGCTCCTGAATGACTATTGGGTACATAATGAAATGAAGGCAGAAATAAAGATGTTCTTTGAAACCAACGAGAACAAAGACACAACATACCAGAATCTCTGCGACACGTTCAAAGCAGTGTGTAGAGGGAAATTTATAGCACTAAATTCCCACAAGAGAAAGCAGGAAAGATCCAAAATTGACACCCTAACATCACAATTAAAAGAACTAGAAAAGCAAGAGCAAACACATTCAAAAGCTAGCAGAAGGCTAGAAATAACTAAAATCAGAGCAGAACTGAAGGAAATAGAGAAACAAAACACCCTTCAAAAAATCAATGAATCCAGGAGCTGGTTTTTTGAAAAGATCAACAAAATTGATAGACCACTAGCAAGATTAATAAAGAAGAAAAGAGAGAAGAATCAAATAGACACAATAAGAAATGAAAAAGGGGATATCACCACTGATCCCACAGAAATACAATCTACCATCAGAGAATACTACAAACACCTCTATGCAAATAAACTAGAAAATCTAGAAGAAATGGATAAATTCCTCGACACATACACCCTCCCAAGACTAAATCAGGAAGAAGTTGAATCTCTGAATAGACCAATAACAGGTTCTGAAATTGTGGCAATAATCAATAGCTTACCAACCAAAAAGAGTCCAGGACGTGATGGATTCACAGCCGAATTCTACCAGAGGTACAAGGAGGAACTGGTACCATTCCTTCTGAAACTATTCCAATCGATAGAAAAAGAGGGAATCCTCCCTAACACATTTTATGAAGCCAGCATCGTCCTGATACCAAAGCCTGGCAAAGACATAACCAAAAAAGAGAATTTCAGACCAATATCCTTGATGAACATTGATGCAAAAATCCTCAATAAAATACTGGCAAACTGAATCCAGCAGCACATCAAAAAGCTTATCCACCATAATCAAGTGGGCTTCACCCCTGGGATGCAAGGCTGGTTCAACATACGCAAATCAATAAATGTAATCCAGCATACAAACAGAACCAAAGACAAAAACCACATGATTATCTCAATAGACGCAGAAAAGGTCTTTGACAAAATTCAGCAACGCTTCATGCTAAAAACTCTCAATAAATTAGGTATTGATGGGACGTATCTCAAAATAATAAGAGCTATCTATGGCAAACCCACAGCCAATATCATACTGAATGGGCAAAAACCTGAAGTATTCCCTCTGAAAACTGGCACAAGACAGGGATGCCCTCTCTCACTGCTTCTATTCAACACAGTGCTGGAAATTCTGGCCAGAGCAATCAGGCAGGAGAAGGAAATAAAGGGTATTCAATTAGGAAAAGAGGAAGTCAAATTGTCCCTGTTTGCAGATGATATGATTGTACATCTAGAAAACCCCATAGTCTCAGCCCAAAATCTCCTTAAGCTGATTAGCAACTTCAGCAAAGTCTCAGGATACAAAATCAATGTACAAAAATCACAGGCATTCTTGTACACCAATCACAGACAAACAGAGAGCCAAATCATGAGTGAACTCCCATTCACAATTGCTTCAAAGACAATAAAATGCCTAGGAATCCAACTTACAAGGGATGTGAAGGACCTCTTCAAGGAGAACTACAAACCACTGCCCAATGAAATAAAAGAGGATACAAACAAATGGAAGAACATTCCATGCTCATGGGTTGGAAGAATCAATATCGTGAAAATGGCCATACTGCCCAAGGTAATTTATAGATTCAATGCCATCCCCATCAAGCTACCAATGACTTTCTTCACAGAATTGGAAAAAACTACTTTAAAGTTCATATGGAACCAAAAAAGAGCCCGCATCGCCAAGTCAATCCTAAGCCAAAAGAACAAAGCTGGAGGCATCACGCTACCTGACTTCAAACTATACTACAAGGCTACAGTAACCAAAATAGCATGGTACTGGCACCACAACAGAGACATAGATCAATGGAACAGAACAGAGCCCTCAGAAATGATGCTGCATATCTACAACTATCTGATCTTTGACAAACCTGACAAAAACAAGAAATGGGGAAAGGATTCCCTATTTAATAAATGGTGCTGGGAAAACTGGCTGGCCATATGTAGAAAGCTGAAACTGGATCCCTTCCTTACACCTTATACACAAATTAATTCAAGATGGATTAAAGACTTAAATGTTAGACCTAAAACCATTAAAATCCTACAAGAAAACCTAGGCAATACCATTCAGGACATAGGCGTGGGCAAGGACTTCATGTCTAAAACACCAAAAGCAATGGCAACAAAAGCCAAAATTGACAAATGGGATCTAATTAAACTAAAGAGCTTCTGCACAGCAAAAGAAACTACCATCAGAGTGAACAGGCAACCTACAGAATGGGAGAAAATTTTTGGAACCTATTCATCTGACAAAGGGCTAATATCCAGAATCTAAAATGAACTCAAACAAATGTACAAGAAAAAAACAAACAACCCCATCAAAAAGTGGGCAAAGGACATGAACAGACACTTCTCAAAAGAAGACATTTATGCAGCCAAAAAACACATGAAGAAATGCTCCTCATCACTGGCCATCAAAGAAATGCAAATCAAAACCACAGTGAGATACCATCTCACACCAGTTAGAATGGGCATCATTAAAAAATCAGGAAACAACAGGTGCTGGAGAGGATGTGGAGAAATAGGAACACTTTTACACTGTTGGTGGGACTGTAAACTAGTTCAACCATTGTGGAAGTCAGTGTGGCGATTCCTCAGGGATCTAGAACTAGAAATGCCATTTGACCCAGCCATCCCATTACTGGGTATATACCCAAAGGACTATAAATCATGCTGCTATAAAGACACATGCACACGTATGTTTATTGCGGCACTATTCACAATAGCAAAGACTTGGAACCAACCCAAATGTCCAACAACGATAGACTGGATTAAGAAAATGTGGCACATATACACCATGGAATACTATGCAGCCATAAAAAATGATGAGTTCATGTCCTTTGTAGGGACATGGATGAAACTGGAAAACATCATTTTCAGTAAGCTATCGCAAGGACAAAAAACCAAACACTGCATGTTCTCACTCATAGGTGGGAATTGAACAATGAGAACTCATGGACACAGGAAGGGGAACATCACACTCTGGGGACTGTTGTGGGGTTGGAGGAGTGGGGAGGGACAGCATTAGGAGATATACCTAATGCTAAATGACGAGTTAATGGGTGCAGGAAATCAACATGGCACATGGATATGTATGTAACAAACTGGCACATGGATACATATGTAACAAACCTGCACATTGTGCACATGTACCCTCAAACCTAAAGTATAATAAAAAAAAAAAAAGAGGATTCTAAAACATAAAAAAAAAAAAAAGAATGACCATATGATCTAGCAATTCTACTTCTTGGTATATACCTCAAAAAATTGAAAGCAATGACTCAAATAGCTATTTGTATACCCATGTTCATAGCAGCATTATTCACAATAGCCAAAAGTTGGAAAGAACACATATAGCCATCAGTGGATGAATGGACAAATAAAATATGTCATTATAGGGAGTTGTTTAATGGGTGCAGAGTTTCAGTTTGGAAAGAAAAAGAAGTTCCAGAGATGGATAGTGGTAATTGTTGTAAAACAGTGTGACTACTTATGGCCACCGAATTATTAAAAAATAGTTAAAATGGGCCGGGCGCAGTGGCTCACGCCTGTAATCCCAGCATTTTGGGAGGCCGAGGCGGGCGGATCACGAGGTCAGGTGATTGAGACCATCCTGGCTAACATGGTGAAACCCTGTCTCTACTAAAAAAAAAAATACAAAAAAAATTAGCTGGGCGCGGTAGCAGGTGCCTGTAGTCCCAGCTACTCGGGAGGCTGAGGCAGGAGAATGGCGTGAACCCGGGAGGCAGAGCTTGCAGTGAGCCAAGATAGCGCCACTGCAGTCCGGCCTGGGCGACAGAGCAAGACTCCATCTCAAAAAAAAAAAAAAAAAATAGTTAAAATGGTAAATTCAATGTTACATATTTGTTACCACAAAAAAGATATGGAGACTTCAATGTCTTTCCCTTTTGAGATACAATTTTATTAGGACATCTTTGACATTTTAGATAAGATGGTCTCAAGTGAGATCAGTGGGCAGAGAAAAACACCAAAGATTCTTTAAAGGAAAATTCATTCTAGGGAAATGTGGAACATGGACCAGCCACCCAGGTAGGTTCAGCATTTGAGCCTACATTTCCCCTTGAGAGGAGAGGCTGCTTAAAGTACAGTGTGTCTGGAGGTTAAAAACTGCTCCTGGACTTGCTCCCACGCACTGTAGTTATGCTTTTGGATTAATGGCTATATGAGAATGTGTGAGTATAAAAATGAAAAGTCCAGACCATGGATGTGGTATTGAAAGCCATCTCTCATCTTAACTCTAAGGGAGAGACTTATTTTTTCTTACTTTCTCCAAAACATGGAGAATTACTGCAAGAGTGGCAATAAAGCCATTGTAGTGATGAATAGGAAAAAAATTGATATGTAGAATGGCTTTCTTTCAACAATGTGTGTATGACAGCACATTTGCTTATTCTGTAAGGTGCTTGGAAGAACAAGGGTTGGTCTGGCAGAAAGCATTTTGTTGGTAGCAATGCTCATATTTTGGTGGTAATAGTGGTAACAAGTCTCCTTGGAATTCCTGCGTCTTTAATTGTAGTCTTTGGCATGATGGCATGATACAGCAATCCTTCCTAAAGCAAGTGTCTTCTGGTGACAGTGGAAGCATTCTCCAGTGTCAATGGAGCATACCAGATTTTCAGATTAAAAGGCCAGGTGGGAGTTACTAGAAATGAGAAGAGGGATTATCCCAGTAGAAATGACTCTGGGGTGGAGAGAAGGAGATTTTGAAGGTGCCAAAATGGGTACTGAGAGTCATTTTGACTTTTAAAGTTAAAAGTGTTGTGGGATACAAGATAATACATGCACAATTATTACAAAGCCTATAAATATGCATATAAAATATGCATCAAAATTTTATCAAATGGTAAAATTTGACAGTGATTGCATGACAGAGTTGGAGTTATGTACCATTTTATTTTCTCCATTTTTCAAATTTCTATAATATTGTTATATATAAAAAAGCATTTGATCCTAGGCATAAAAGTGGGCAAAGGACATGAACAGACACTTCTCAAAAGAAGACATTTATGCAGCCAAAAAACACATGAAGAAATGCTCATCATCACTGGCCATCAGAGAAATGCAAATCAAAACCACAATGAGATACCATCTCACACCAGTTAGAATGGCCATCATTAAAAAATCAGGAAACAACAGGTGCTGGAGAGGATGTGGAGAAATAGGAACACTTTTACACTGTTGGTGGGACTGTAAACTAGTTCAACCATTGTGGAAGTCAGTGTGGCGATTCCTCAGGGATCTAGAACTAGAAATACCATTTGACTCAGCCATCCCGTTACTGGGTATATACCCAAAGGACTATAAATCATGCTGCTATAAAGACACATGCACACGTATGTTTATTGCGGCACTATTCACAATAGCAAAGAGTTGGAACCAACCCAAATGTCCAACAATGATAGACTGGATTAAGAAAGTGTGGCACATATACACCACGGAATACTATGCAGCCATAAAAAATGATGAGTTCATGTCCTTTGTAGGGACATGGATGAAACTGGAAAACATCATTCTCAGTAAACTATCACAAGGACAAAAAACCAAACACCGCATGTTCTCACTCATAGGTGGGAATTGAACAATGAGAACTCATGGACACAGGAAGGGGAACATCACACTCTGGGGACTGTTGTGGGGTGGGGGGAGGGGGGAGGGACAGCATTAGGAGATATACCTAATGCTAAATGACGAGTTAATGGGTGCAGGAAATCAACATGGTACATGGATACATATGTAACAAACGTGCACATTGTGCACATGTACCCTAAAACCTAAAGTATAATAATAAAAAAAAAAAAAAGAAATGCAGGAAAAAAAAGAAGAGATAAAAAAGAATTATAAGCAGAAGTAGTAATATTTATGAAGACATTCGCAAAAACATTCGATCCTCCTAACAATCTCACAACATCTACATTAATGTCCATCTTGTGCTGATGAGAGAACAAATTCATCAAGGCTAATTCACTTTTTCTGAGGTTAAACATCTAGTGAGTTGGTAGGACAGGACTTCCAGCTCTAATATGTGAGACTCCAAGGACTGTGCTCTCATCACCACAGTGTTTGCCTTCCAGAAATAATATCTAGTAGATGGACCCAATAATCAAATATGTCAACATTTCATTTTTTATCGAGCAATTTTGATAATGTGTAGCCATAAACAAGGACGAGTTTGCCAGGAATCTGACAAATGTACCAAGGCCAATAACAAGGCTTCCAAATTCATTTTAATCAGGTGATACTCAACAAAATAAGCGAAGTCCAGTGGCCCTTACTTTTCATACAGTCTATAGAAGACTCCTGGTCATTTGCAAGTAACCATTGACTATCTTATTATATAGAAGACCTGTTTCAAAAATATTCCAGATCTCAATGTATGACATATCAGTGTTATTCAATAAATATTATAATTAAATTGAATGAAGACAAATCCCTGCTTACTTAGCACCATGTTTATACACAGCAGTACTTTTAATTTATTTGCATTTTTAAAAATTCTACATTTAATGAAAAAATACTGGTTCATTGGATTTGGGTTGGATTTGATTGGATTGATTTTTCCTCCTTTAGCTGGTACTTCTTTCATTCTGTAAATACTGCCAAAATTGTGCATGTGTTGGTGGAGGCTGGCTAAGCAAATTGAAGAATGAAGGGTACAGCCAGATAAAATAAAGTTTGCCTACACAGTTGAGGAGGGAAGTTTCCGTATGCAACTCATGTAACATTTCTAGGTACATTTTATTCTGGACAATAACTGTCTCTGAGGTTATCAGGATTTGGCTCTTCCTCCGGATGTTCATCATGGAAAAAAGAGTTTGTTCCCCAAAAATAGAGGACTAAGGTGGTAGCCATATAATTTGGGATTCCAGCCCAATATCACTTTTGATGAGAAACTGCTTCTATATAACACTACACAGACACTTTGGGAGAAATACAATGGTGTCCAGGGGCTCCAGCATTAACAGTTTATACCTGCTAAGCCTTTTATCCAAATCTTGCTCTCCATATCTGAGCACTGGTAGGAGGTTTCTTTACACAAGCCTCTGATTGTCTACTGCAAAGTCTGTTTTGAAGATTCAAATATCAAATAAATTGGAGTCTGTTCAACTGAAATGGCCAAATGTAGGTGCTGATTTCAGCCCTGATTAGTTTTACATCAGCCATTGTTCTGGAGTTTTCCTCAAAGCAGCCCCTTCTCTCAGGTGTACTAGAATGATAAAGGTTTGTTTCCAGCATTTCCTCCTAAGAAAGATCTTATATAGGTGAGAAATTGGGTTAATTTTTAAAAGTATTTTATTATGGAAAATTTAATCATATACTAAAGTAGAAAAAATACCATAACGTGTACTCACTCTCCTCCTCTATTCCTCCAATGGATTATTTTAAAGCAAATCTTGGACATCAAACCATTTTATCCATAACTACTTCAATAGATATCTCTAAAAGATAAGGATTCCTTTTGTAAAACATAATAAAGAGACCATTATCACAACTAAAAATGTAATAACAATTCTTTTATATCGCCAAATATCCAGGTAGTGTCCATATCTGGCCGAATTTGATACAGGTTTTCCTTGACCTCATTTGTCTTGCAGATCCCTTTGGGGATTTTCTCTGACAAAGTCTAGGTCTAATAATGTATAATGAGACGGATAATTTCATTCTCCAGAAGTTCTTCACGTGGATTCCCTGTGATAACACACACACACACACACACACGAACACAGAGCATTTTTATGGCAGTGAAAATACCCTGTATGATACTAAAATGGTGGATACGTGTTCTTATACATTTGTCCTAACTCATAGAATCTACAACACCAAGAGTAAGACTAATATAAACTATGAACTTTGAGTGATAATGTTGCATCACTGTAGGTTCATCAGTTCTATTAAATGTACAAATTTGTCAGGGATGTTGATAATGGGAGAGGCTACACATATAATAGAGCAGGAAGCATATGGGACATTTCTATAACTTCTACTCAATTTTTCTGTGAACATAAACTTCTCCTTAAAAAAAGCTAACGTCTTTGCAAAAAGCAGAGAGTAAATGCCTCCCAAGAGGTTTTGTGCCTTTGCTTCCACTGACAGCAAGAGCAAACTGCAGGACACAGAGCCTCCAGGATCTCTGTACATCTCTTGATACAGTTGGGCCAGTGACAGGGAGCATAGCCCTGCTGGTCATTCTGGAGTACAGCTTAGGCTTGCAGATTTAGCAAATTTAAAAAAAGACGCCCAGTCAAGTTGGAATTTCAGATAAACAGCAAATGATATTTTAGTACACATTTGTCACAAATATTGCATAAGATATATGCATATTAAAAATGTCTAAAAATGTAATTATTTATTTGAAATTCTAATTTAACTGTACAACCTATGTTTTATCTCACAAACCTATGACAGGTGGCAGAGTGGGTTTAGCACAGGGAAAGAAATAACTAGAAGAGCTCATGAGGCCATGGTTTCTTGCAGAGTTGAAAGTGCCTGTAGGAAATGAAAGGCCTGGGAGAAATGAAGACAGGAGATTTAAAGGTGTTTTGGGGTGAGGAATTATAGCTCTTTTAATGCTTTTTGAAATAAGTAAAATTTAGAATTACTTTTTGAAGTGATTTTGGTTGTTGAACATTTACTTTGAATATGACACCACTCTAAAACGGAATCAAAATTCTGAATGTGTGCGGTTTACTTTGTTTGTTTTTTGCCTCTCCAGAGTTGGGCTTCCTCAAAGTGGTTTGTGGGATAACCTTTTTTTTTTCTTTGCAGAATCAAGGTAGAGGAAGAAAGTGTTCCGGTATTTGCTTAGATACTCAACATGCTCTCATTCTCTTCAGCTCCCGCCACATTTCTAGTCTCTGTAAGAAACTTCTGTTTGTGTTTGTTATAAATTTTTATAGTATCCCAAATTTGTAAATGTTCTTAGGCACTTCTTAATTTTTAACATACATGGAACCTCTATAAATGGAAGCAGAAAAAAAAGAAATGTCTCTAAACTCCCTTCATCTTCTTAAGGACCTGCTTACTGGTAATGAAGAAAAATTAAATGTGATTTCTAAGTCCTTGTGTGCGTAATATTGTATGGTTTGCAAAAGTCTTAGATGTAACTCTTCATTTGTATAGTATTTGACAGTTCACAAAACCTTTTCACATCGGGTTCAGTATCTCATTTGGTTTCCACAATAGTTCAATTGGGTAAGCATAGCACAGATGCACAGATTAAGAAGTTAAACCACTTGCTGTTGGTTATACAGCTAGTGGGTGGCAGATTCCAGACAACGATCCAGTTGTTTGCTTCCTAGTTGTTTTCCCCGTGATGCCACAATGACTCGGGTTACAGGATTTTAAAGAAGTACATTTAATACACACATTCTGACTCGCACTCCATTTGACATTTTGTTGTTGTTTAATTGCAGCTTATTTTTTCCTGTTATTTTAAAGACTTCCTTTCCAATCAGAAAGCCATTTCCAAAAAAAAAAAAAAATTCATAAAACTCAATACATCACAGGCAAAGCATTTGCTAGCCTCTTTGCTATTTCTTTTGGAATATATTTTTCAGGCCTTTGCTTCATTATGAAATATCAAGCCAATTGCTGAATGCCATTCAAAATGAAAAAGTTCATCATTTTTTCTCACTCTGCTATCTTCAGAATAATTGGAAGCAAAAATGATGCAGGAATTGAAATAACTTATCTAAGGAATGCACCTGTTTTTCATATTTTAATGTCATTTATGACTCTTTAGAAAGAGTGAAAAGCAACTTCACCAATGCAATGGGTGTTCTTCCAGAGCAATTTTTTTTTTTTTTTAGTTCAGGTAACAGGGTTTTAAGGCAATAAAAAATTAACATAAAATCCTCTTGAAGAAATGATGGAATTTTTCAAAAAGAGCTAATTTTTGCCTTTAAAATTCTTTTTATATTTGCATTTCAATATGAATTCCCACTGGAGTGTTAAAAGCTAGTGAGTAAGGATTCCAGCTCATGGCAGTGAGTCTCTGGTTCACAGAGTTTCAGAACATCATCTGTCACTGCCAGGAAAGAGACAGTTTCTTAGAAGCTGGTACATAAACCTAGGTTTAGAGCTCTCTGAGTCATTATCCACTGACTTAAGGCTAACCTCTGGATAGAGAGGAAAAGGTTCACTTGTTATTTTCTTTCCAGTCAGTGGGGATAGGGATAGGATAGTTAAGAGCTGCCACAGAATTAATATACATTAATGGTAGGTGATTGGGATGGATGAAATGTAGCAGAAGGACATCGTGTAGTGTGAGTTAATGATATTGAGTATGGTACTAACCAAACACTGGATTCCGATTTGTAACTTTATGTATTTATTTAATTGTCAGATAAAATTGTATATACAACATTATGTTTCAAAATATATGGACATTGCAGGATGGATAAATCAAGTAATTAACATGTGCAATTTTTCACACAGTTGTCATTTTTATGGTGAGAACACTTAAAAATATACTGTTAGCATTTTCAAGAATACAATATATTTTTATTAACTATAGTCACAATGTAGTACAATACATTGCTTGAACTTATTCTTGCTATCCAAGTGAAATTTCATAATCTTTGATCAACATCTTCCCATTAATATCATGGTGGGGAGGGGCAAAGAGCACTCTTAAATCCCTGTCTTAGCTGTATAGTGAATAGTAGTCTTGACTGCCTCTGGTGGCGGATAAATAGGCCTCAATTTCCTTGGAAAGGCATATTCTTTAAATGAATTCCTAGCTTAAAATTTGTCTTCAGTCCTATATTGAAACATCCATTTAGTAAACAGGATGTTATCAAGGAAAGAAACAAAATATAATATTCCTTTCCTTATTATTGAAAGGATAATAGTGATGCCCAATATGTCATGAATAGAGGAGGAAATTGGATTCTATTCTTGTTAATGACTAAACTTCACAAAAATACTTAGTTTCCATTATACTTTCTTCTGTGTTAATTGTGGAAACAATGGGGTAAGTCGTCCTGTAGAAACCAATTATCTTACATGACACCTCTTAATTCTGTAATTTATTGATCCTCATGAAGTTGAGAATTTGAAATCAAGTTTGGCAGTAAGCAGTTAATTAAAATTATCTTAGCTTAATGGCAAGGTGAATAACTTTGAAATCATCAAGAATAGAATATGCAAACATCACAACTAGATATAGATGTTTACCTGACTTTACAGACTAAGTTCACTGGTAACTCTGTTTTATTGAGCACCTACTATGTGTCATGCACTGCTCTGACTGTCTCTATACATACAAGCTTGGAAGTGAGAGGAAGAATAAAAATTATCTGCTTGAATTCATTTGAACAAACTATGTGAAAGAAGAGCAAGGAAGATGAATTCTGTCAAAAAGCAAGGTGATTTGCGAATCACCAGTTGCACCCAATCAGTCAGCTGTTACTTGACTATTTTCAAAATGACTGAATGCAACCAACTGACTTAAAAATCACTAACACTCTGACTAAAGGTGAACTGATTGGTATAAATATAGCCTATTTTCCTTCTTTACATTGTTCTCTTACAGTCCAAACAGAACAAGAAAAAAACATTTAGACCAGATTACATCATATAAAATTAGGGTTAGTTTGCAAAGTGGAAAAGTGGTTTTTAAGACTCACTGATTAAAAAGCAAACATTCCTAAGTGTAAAACAAAGTTTCTGATGACTTCTAGAACATGTATACAATACATAAGTATTTTATCTTAATAAGGAATTTGTAATGAAGCTTAAATGCTTCATTACATTTGATTTTGCTTATTTTAAAATTATTATTTTTCTCTTGAAATACTGAAGTGCATGTGTAGAAATAAGAATATTTCCCCAAGTAACCTAACAATTACAGATTTAGGTCCTACTTTTGAGCTTAACACTCTGCTAGCCACTGTATACTGGAGAGTTTTCCTTTTCTTTCTTTTCTTTTCTTCTTTCTTTTTTTTTTTTTTTGACAGAATCTCACTCTGTCGCCCAGGCTGGATTACAGTGGTGTGATCTCGGCTCACTGCAACCTCCGCCTCCCAGGTTCAAGCGATTCTCCTGCCTCAGCCTCCCAAGTAGCTGGGACTACAGTCATGCGCCACCATGTCCAGCTAATTTTTTTTTTTTTTTTGTATTTTTAGTAGAGATGGGGTTTTGCCATGTTGGCCAGGCTGGTCTCGAACTCCTGACCTCAAGTGATCCGCCTGTCTCGGCCTCCCAAAGTGCTGGGATTACAGGTATGAGCCACTGAGCTAGACCAAAGTTAATTTTCTTTATTGGTACTTTGCAATGACCAGTTAAGTGAAGTATGTAGGCTTATATTTATTATAACGTTTTTCAGATAATGAAGAGAGAGAGAGAGAAAGACAGAGAGAGAGAAGGAGAGAATGATCACCATTTCATTTAATAGGGAAAAGATAGGTAATTAAACTTGAAAGTAGTTTTTTTTTTTTTCTTTTAACTGTTTTTAGTTCCTTTTTGAGAATGAAGGATTAAGTGTCCACAGGTAATTATCCTAACAGATATCTGTCATATATCTTATTGGGAAGAGCTCCTTGGAGTGAATCCTGGAGTTGAGTGTCAAAGAGGACCTGGGATCCATCCATACTAGAAAAGAGTACAGAATATTAGTTTGTCAAAGGGCATTTAAAACTTGTCTTCTTTAATTCATTTCACAGTTAGGAAAATTGAGGTCCAAGGAGAAAATAAAATGTGTATGATATCATCCAGCCAGTTAGTTAATTAGTTAGGAGAGTTGGGCTAAAATCCGAGTCTCTAATCCCTAGTTCAGTACTTTTTCACCCAACATATGGTACCCATGGTGGTAAAATCCAGATATGTCTGACCAGTGTGCTGAACTCTTCTGGCTTTTTGAGGAAATGAGATCATGCATCTTTGATTTATCACCTCTGTAAATTATTTGCTCCTTAAGAACTCTCATATGTTAATTAGTCTAATGTAGCCATGCCACAACATACATATATTTCATGAAGTCATGTTGCACACCATAAACATGTATAGCTTGTAGTTGTCAATTAAAAAAGATTTCCTCAAATGGTACACATTTTTACATTTAGAATGACTGCGCGCTTGCTGTGTGCTAGGTCAGAAGTTATTGGAATGAAAAAATGCTAGAAAATGATGAAAAAGGAACAATCTCAATCTTTGAAAGAGAAACCTCTTGTATTCCTTTGAGTTATGGCATAAATTCCTTTAGAATTTATCAACAGGAGGAAGTAAACACTTGAGAAATCTTCTACTCTCAGTCTCTTCCGTCATAGTTGTTCACAAGGAAAATCTGATCCTAAATTTCTAGACATTCCTCCAGATTACCCAAGAACCAGTAACAGTCTTTGTGCTCTTCTAGATGTCAAGAGAACAAGTCCTTCAACTTTCCAACTAAAGTTTTTCAGCAATAGAGAAGAAATAGAATAACTCACTCTGATGAGCATCAACTAAGTGCTCTTTCTGTAGGTAATTGGCTTCCTGGAAGGTGAATCGGCACTCATTTAGCAATCCAAGGCTAAGTGGGTCTTGGCCAAGGGAAAATAAAATGTATCACATTTAGTGCTAAATTAAAGACAGGATCCACAAGCTGAGAACCCACATGAATCAGAAACATGAATCACAAAGCCTGTTCAGTTTATGGCAAATTGGCCCTGAAGACAAATAAAAAATCAATCATTAATTTTCACACTCTGCTTTTGATAGACTTTCTCATTTCAAGGCAATTGCTATTATAATAACAATAATGGCACCTTATAATTTTACTTTGCAAAGTGCTTTTCTGTCTACTCCTCATAATTCTAATTTCTCTAAGTTCAGAGGGGAAAAATATGACTTTTTATAACTGATGCAAAATGACAATTCAAAGGAAATTCAAGAGATACTAAAGCTCCAATTATATAGTGCCTAGCATAGAGTGATTATGTTTGAACCAGTATGGATAACATTTATCAGAAGCCAGAATTTTTTATGGGTTGTTTGGTGTGGTGCTGGCTCAGAAAAGGTGATGCTTTCATCCTGTGAATTATGTTATAGCAGGTTAAAAGTAACTTGTGTGCTTGTCCGTGATGTATCAGTTCAACAGCAAGCAATAACTGACTACCTTCTGGTTGGTTGTCACATATGCTAAACTCTGAAGATTCAAAGTTGAGTAAGACATTGGCCATGCCTTAGAGAGAGGAAGGATATTCTTGGTAGAAGGAATAGCAGATGCAGAGGTCCAGAGATACAAACAATCATGGTTTGTCTGGGGAAATACAAGAGTTTGTTATGGGCAGATCATCGAGTAAAAGGGGGGTGCAGGGAGTGAGGAAGTAACAGAAGATGAGGATAGGACCACACGATAGAGAGGCTTATGGGCTATGCTAAGGCACACAGACCTGAAGCCTAAAGAAGAATGAGCATCATTAAGGGATGTTAATATAGAGGGTGACATGAATTGATTTCTTTTGCAGAAAGATCACTCGAGTGACTTATGGTTGATGGATCAGAGTTAACCCAATATTGGAGGTTATGGTAGTAATCCACTCAAGAGATGAAGACTTGGGCTTTGACAATAGAATTGGAGATGAAAAGGAAAGGATAGATTTGATGACCTTGACAGGTAAAATCAGAAAATATTGGTGATTGAATGGGAGGGGTGAGGGAAAAGGAGATGTCAGAGTATCAAGGTGATCCAGTGGGTGATACTATATCCAAATATCAGCTCTTCATCTTACTCCCAAACTCGTTTCTACCACAGTCCGCCCTGTCTCAGTAAATGACAATTCCATCTTTTCAGTTACTCAGCCCCAAAACATGAACTCATCCTTGATTTTTCTCATTCTCTCATGTTCTACAGCCCATCTGACAATAAATTTGGTTCCACCTTCAAAACATATACAGAATATGACCATTTCTCACCAACTGCACTGCTGCTACCCTGTTTCAAGCCATCATCATCTCTCATCTGGACTATTACAACAGCCCTCTGTCTAGTTTCCTTGTACTCATTCTCACCTCAGAGCATATTCTCCGATAAATTATCCAGACTGATTTATTTAAATATAAGTCAATCTAATCAGAGCATTATTTCTAATTACCAGGTTACAAAAATACATGAAGAAACACAACAAATGACACAAGGAAACAATCAGACAAAGCTTTCCAGGATAACTGGTTCAGGCTCTTCAATAAGTTAATGCCATAGGGAGAAAAAATGCGAGTTGGAGTACTGTTCTGCATTAAAAGTTATGTGAGAAGCAAAGCAATCAAGTCGATACAGGGTCCTTGATTTGATTCTGGTTTAAACAAAACCACTATAAAAGAAATTATGGGGATGATTAGGGAAATATAAATATCAAGTAGGAATTAGAGTTATTAGTTTTGGTAGGTGTGATAATTATGCAGAAAAATATGTTACTTAGATATACACAGAAGTATATTGGGATTAAATATCATGATATCTACACTTTAAAATACTTCAACAAAATATACGCGAAGAAATACACTATGGCATAACGTTAACATGTTACTTCTAGCATAATGGATGCTTATTATGCTATTATTTAAACTTTTCTTTATATTTTAAATTTTTTTATGTCAATAAAAGTAGACCATATCTGGATACTCCTCTTCTCAAAATTCCTCCAATGGCTTCCCATACCACTAAGAATACAATTCAATCCTTTTACAATGATCTAAACCTCTCTATCTCTTTGATTTCATCTTCTACCACTCTCTCCCTCATTCACTGTTCCAAGAAGACAGCTATCCTTGCCAAGTACATCCCTTCCTCTGGGCCTTTGTGCCTGTTTTTCTAACTGCCTGGATTATTTTTGTCTCAGATATCCACATAACTCATAGTTTCACGTTATTCAGATTTCTATTTCCCTCATTAGTGAAGCCTTTCTGGACCATCCTTTACAAAATATCACTCCTTCCATCCACTCTTTCTGTGCCTTTACCTTGCTTTATTTTTCTTCTTAACATTTATCACTACCTGACATATAATATTTGTATTTTCATTGTCTGCCTCTCCCCACCCCACACAAGCAGAAACTTGAATGTAAGCTAAATATTAGCAAAAGCTTGCCTGTTTTTTTATTGCTTTCTGCTATGCATGGGTAATGATGAAATAAATCTTTTTTGAATGAAATTAGTAAGTAAAGGTGTTTTGGTGGAAAGGCTAAGTTAAGTTTAGGGCATGCACAGTTTGAGAAACTGTAGCATATTTAAGTGGAAATGTCTTGTTCTCTATTTAGCTTGGAGAAGTTGTGGTTTTAGATTTTGTGATGAGAAGATAAATAATTTTGCATCAGTAGTATCTACTTATTTTCATTGAAGAAGGGAGTAATGTCATCAACTAAAAATGGAACAAAGATTAAAATTAAAATCATGGAAGCTCATGTCTTCTCATTCTATGTACTTTCTTAAGTGATGAAAAGTGAAGAAAGACAGGAAGTCCCCTGAGAAAAAGAATATTTAAGGGGCAAAAAGACCAAGAGGAGGACATTTAAAAAACAAGAAAATGTGATCATAAAAAAGGGAAGACAACCAGGATAATCTAGGTATTATGCAAACTAAGAAATAGAATAATTTTTAATAGGATATCAGATACCAAATGCCCTAGCATTGGCCATGTAAAATAAAGACATATGAAGACATTGGTTGTCATATGAAGGCAAATGGGAGAAAGGTGAATTGGGGTGTTGGATCCTTAATTTCAGGAAAGAATAAGAGATACAGAAATAAATATTCAATTTAGGATACTTTTTAAAAGAAGTTTTCCTGAGAAGGAAAGAAAAAAGTAACTTGGGCAGAGGGGCTGTATACAGTGCTAAAGGAGTGACTTTTCTTTAGAATTAGAAGACATTTGAACATATTTTAATGCTGAGGGTGATAACACAATAGAGAGAAATAAATTGACAATCAAATACTAAGAGAAAATATATGAAGAAACGAGCTTTAGGAAGAAACAACAGAGAGGGCCCAAGTGAAGGGCTCACTAGGAAGAAAGACATGATTGTCTATACAATGGGAAAGAAGAATGGACGGGTACGGAGAGAAATCTGTAGGTAGAATACTGGTAAGATAAAGGATTTCATCCTAACTGATTCAATATTAATGTTATAGGAGTTTTTGAAAGTGAGGGAATTTGCAATTAGGTAGATAACTTGAGTAGAGAAGCCAAGATTTGGAACAGTTATTGTGAGAAATAGGGATGAACTAAAAATAAGTGAAGGTATTGATAAGTGCTATGAAGGATCCAACTGACGCAAGAAATCATAGATTTGTAAAATCATTTGTACAAGGTTTTCTTTAGCAGTGCTCAGCTTTCTGGTTATAAAATTGAGGAGAGCAGACTGTATACTGAGAATTTGTGAGGCAGGTGCTGCAGCAGGGGCAGTATTGCATTGTGGTTATTTGTAAAGGTTTTAGTCACAGACCAGACTTTGAGTTCTGGCCCTGCTAAGTGTATGAGCTCGGGCAATTTACATATCCTCCCGAACATTTAAGTTCCTCAACCTTAAAATAGGGGTAATAATAGTAACTATTTCATGGGGTTAGAAAAATCAAATGAATCACTGCAAATTGCCTGATACTTAGTATGCCTTCAATAAATGTTATCTAAACACAGAAGAAAAATAAAACAGGGATAGGAGGAAGTTGAAAGAGCTGGTGAGACAGAAATGCATGTTATTGACCATGGGCTCCAGGCAGCATTGGGAACAAAATGAGACTTTGGTGGGGGGGAGTTATAAATTAGAGGCAAATGAAGGAGTCATGGATATGGAGTCTTTTATTGAGGCTGAAGAACAGTTGTAAAGGGAGTGAGAGAACTATACAATAGATAACTCTTTGAGACTGGTATTGACATTTCCAATTTTTAAAAATTAAATATTTATTAGTAGTTACAAAGTCTAGGGTAAGGTCCTACAGGCAATTGCCTGAAGTAAAAAGAAGTTGAAAGGCACTAACATAAGAAGATGCAAAAGGTTTTTTTGTTTGTTTGTTTTCCTTTTTTGAGACAGGGTCTGACTTTGCCACCCAGGCTGGAGTGCAGTGGCAAGATCATGGCTCACTGCAGTCTCAACCTCCCGGGCTCAGGTGATCCTCCCATCTCAGCTTCCCGAGTGGCTAGGACTACAGGTGCATGCCACCACGGCCAGCTAATTTTTGTATTTTTTGTAGAGACGAGGTTTCACCATGTTTGCCCAGGCTGATCTCGAACTCCTGAGCTCAAGCGATCTGCCTGCCTTGGCTTCCTAAAGTGCTGGGAATACAGGCACGAGCTACCACACCTGGCCAGGATGCAAAAGTTTGAGGTTGGGTGTTGAAATTGCCCAAAACTCATGGGAGAATAAAGGTGGAGAGATGCTAAAGCCTTCGATGGCTACAGACTGTGTATTAATTTCCAGTGACTGGTGTAACAAATTGTCACAAATTGGTAGCTTAAAATAAAAGAAATTTTATCTATCTTGGATCAGAGTTCAGAAGTCTGTAATCAAGGCTTCTCCAGGGCTGCGCTTCCAACGATGACCCTAGGAGAAAACACTTTCTTGCCACTTTAAGCTTTTGGTGGCTCCAGGTATTCTTTTCCTTGTGACTGCTTAACTCCAATCTCTGCCTCTATGTTCACATGGCCTTTTTCTTCTTTTCCCTGTGTGTCTCCTTTGTGTGTCTCATATAAAGGCATTGTCATTGGATTTAGAGTCCATGTGGATAATCAAGGACGATCTCATACAGAGATTCTTAATTACAGCTGTACAGACACTTTTCCCAAATAAAGTCACATTCTCAGTTTCCAGGGGTTGAGACATGGACATATATTTTTGGGGGCCAACATTCAACCCACAACAGGCAGTGATTTGACAGTTAAAACATTAATGGCTAAATGTCTAACTACATTTCATCTCTCAGATCCTATAGACACATGTTACAGTTAGTAGAGTTCAAACATAACGTTAATCTCTGTTGATGATGCAAGAACTTTATTTTATCAAATACTTTCTAGCTTTCATTAATGGGGACAACATACTTAAGAATAGTGGTAATATTAAACTGCCTAGTCATGGTAGGTAATTAACAAAAAATCTATTACATATATCTGTGGCAATTCTCATTGATTCCTGGGTCCAATGGATCCAGTTATCTTGTCTAAGAGTACTTAAAATATTTTCACATTATTTTGTTATTTGTCAGCTAAATAATGAAGGGATGAACAAATGTGGCCTGTGAGAATGCTGTGGTCAAGGGTAGGGGGTAGATCAACTGGGGAGTAAAGGGAGCAAGAAAAGAGAGGCTGAGGTTGGGGCTACTATCTCAGTCCAACTTCAGTCCCCTGGAACCAAGGTGTACACCCTCCTTATTTGGTCCTGAAGTTGGAATTTGATAGGTGGATTAAACTGGACTTTAGGGTATATTGCCCCGTTTGTGGAAGGTCACCAGAGTTTGTTCTATCACCTTGAGTTCTATTTTTCTGGAGTGATGAATAATCATTTAATGAAGGAATGATCCAGTTCATGTTACCTAAATTCTCACTCGACTTGATGAATCAGACATCATGAACGAATGATCCAGCTCATTTTACCTAAATTCTCACTAGACTTGTTGATGAATCAGACATTGAATCTATTAATTTAAAATGATAAGTAAAAGTTACAAGGAAATCTGAAATGTCCCTTCTGTTCAATAAGCCCAATCTTCTCCCAGAAGGGAGATCACAAGATCTAAATGTGGCTTGATGAGAATGGTGGACTGGTTGAGGGAGGGCATGGAAAGGTCATAAACTCTGTTAACGAAGGACTGTCCCATCCACTCTATGCGCACCAAACCAAGGATTAAGTGGTCAAGTTACTATCTCTCTGGACATATCTGAAGAAGCTGGCAAGGGCCAATTCCAATTCTCGTTTTTCTAGACTCTGACATGACTGCCCTTCAATTTATCTTGTCATTACATTATCCTTCCTACTTTAATAGATTTGCAGAAACTTTTATAACTTCCAAGTTGATAACTTATTTCATGCTGATTGCATTTAAGGTTGGCTGCTTCCTAGGAAGACAGTTTATTCTTGTTAGTAATATGTCACCCTGCTGGGTGGGTAACTTTAGGGAAGGCTTTCAGTAGCCAGCTGCTTTCATTCACAGGCAAGTTTTAATCCGAAAAGATCCCATTTCAAAGGCTTTTCTTTTTCATCCTTTTTATTCTTTCATGTCCACCTTGGTTCCACATCATCTTAGCTACTTTCATCCTTCTGGAGAATATTCATAAACCAAATATACACAACTAGGATGTCTACTGCTCATGATATGCAATTTTCCATAGAGGTAATTGTTTATACTTTTCTTTCATATGCAAAAACATAAAACATACAAGTTATAACATATAAAATATAGAAGTTCAAATGTTCCAGTGAATCTTTACTAGATAACTTTCATGGAGACAATCTTTTTGTGGATTGCACAGCAATTAACACCAAATCATCATATTAGAGATGGCCTCATAAAATTCCTTCATTCTGTGTTGAATAGAACAAATCAATAAATGTTATGCTTCTTTTCCAAGATTTTCCAGTGAGGCCAGTTGTAATTCAGGATAAACAAGAGAGCATCTAGGGCAGTTAACTAGGGGGGGAACTTGTAACTTCCACATCTCAAATCAGGGCTATTTAAATTTATCTGGAAATTTAATGCTTGATCAATGTTTGCTAGTGGACATATAGTTATTAGAAAAAGAATCATTCTATCAGTTATGTTGAATGTGGCAATTCTTAACACATTGAATCTTACTTTTGAAGAAATCTTAAAGAAAGCAGGTGAAAGGGGAAGATGGGCTAACATATGCATTATATATCTTCTTGTTGCATTGGAAACAAATGTGCACACTTCTAATTATGTGCAAACAATAAATAAAGATCATCTGTGCAGGCTACATGGACTTTTGCACAGATCCTATATTTAGGAAGAAAGAGTAAAGGTAACCACTTTGCTCCAGGTGTATAGAAAAGAGCTTTGTGAAGATAAATTTTAATAGAACCATTCATTAAGGCTGTGCTTGCTAAGTGCCACAATAGATGATTTCACTAAACTGTATAAATCAAGACAGCATTTCACTTTTTTTTTTAACTGAATGGAAGAAAAGGCTGGCTTTTTCATATGATTATTTTCATTTTGTATACTCTAGTTTATATTATTAACCAACACTGAAGCCCACTTGCTACCAGCAGAGGGAGCGCAAAGACAAGTTGCGAAGCTGCAGCAACATGCAGGAGAATGAAGGCTTTTTTGGGGGGTGTAGGGTAGGGGCTGGAGGTATGAGATTGCTCAAGAATGTACATCACTCAAGAAAAAGATAGCCACAAAAATAATTGCCAAAAAGTGCATAGATTACATAAATGAAGCCAAGTTTGGGAATCTATTGAAAGGGTCGTTTTTCAACACCCACATTTACCCCTCCTACTTCATCTACTGATTAAAATGAATTTAACAAGTTAATCATTACATCCTTTTCTTAACAAATGGAAGGAGTACCTAAGCAATTTTGGAAACTTTCTAGTTTATTCTTCTAACCATTGCTGAAAACAATCTTAAAATATCTGCACTTAGAGAGTCCAATTAATTATTTTTAAATTAAAGTTGATTTTATTACACAGTGATTTGCCATCCATTTTTTAATGGTCATGTTTAATAATCCTCTTTATTTTAAGAGGCTTTTTTCCCTGCATATACATTTGCACGAGCTTAATTCAAACAAACTCTGTGACAATATGTACACAGAGATCTAATTTGAGCCATTGTTTTGTGAACAGTTTGGTGTCTACTATAATCTGAATGTTTGTGCCTCCCAAAATTCATATGGTGATACTTAATCCCCAAGGCAGTAGTATTAAGATATTTAACCTTTGGAAGGTAATTAGGTCATCAAGGCAGAGCCCTCCTGAATTGGATTAGTGCCTTTATAAAAGAGGCCTGAAGGAGGCTGTTTGCTTTTCTGCCATGTGAGGACACACGGAAGGTACCATCTATGAGGAATGAGTCCTCACCAGGTATCAAATCTCCTGAAGCCTTGATGTTGGACTTTCCAGCCTCCAGAACTGTGAGCAATATATTTTTGTTTATAAATGACCCAGTCCAAAGCATTTCGTTATAGCCGCCCCAAAGGACTAAGACAGTGTCCCACCTATATTCATGTATCAATTTATCCAACATATATTTATTGAAGACCTATGATATACTGGATACAATGGACCCACTAGGGAATATGACAAAGAAACTTACAGTCTACTGGGTTAACAGGCAATAACCGATCAAACAAATAATATAATGTCAGAGAAATGCCATGAAGAAATTATGAGGATAATGCGAAAGAGTGACTGGATGGGAGAGGGGGCATATCTCTCAGAGATGATAATATTAACCCAGAGATCTAAATAAGGAGAAGGCCATAAAAGGATCTAGCTGTGTTTAGCAAACTTTTTTCTTAAAGGGCTTGTGAGTCCTAGGGTATTTGTCTCAACTTCTCAACTCTGCCACAAAAACAGCCGCAGTCAGTAGTAAATGAATGAGCATAGCTATGTTACAATAAAACTTTATTTACAAAAATAGATCCATGAAAGGGGAAACATCTTTCAGGCAAAGGGAACAGAAATATTAAAAGTCCTAAATCAGGAATAAGCTTGGCATTTTATAGGAACAAAAAGTCTAGTATGACTGGAGAATAATAAGCAAGGAAAGAATGAGACCAGCATATGTCAGAGAGATAAATACTGGGCAGGTCAGCTTATAGTTTGTGGTAAGTTGTTTGAACTTTGTTCTAAGTATGAAAGGATACTTTTGGAGAATATTAAGCAGGTGATTATTAACATAATTATTAACATAATCTGATGTGCGTTTTAAACGATGAACTCTGCTGTTGTGTGGAAAGTAGGAGAGTAGAAGTCAAAGAATAGTTACTAGTTGGTCCTAATGAGAGGTGATGGCAGATTTGATTAGGATAATAATCAAAGTAGAGATAGGAATGGAGATAGCAGTGGATGGACTCAGTGTGTGTGTTGGAGGTATAATCAATAGGAATCACTGATGCACAAGAAAGATAAAGAGGGAAATCCAGAGTTTTTAACTTGAGCCTCTAGGTAAATGGTGATACCATTTACTGAGTTGGGAGAGATTAAAAGAGAAGCAGTATTTGGGGGCAAGACAGAAACCATAAGTACTCTTTTGAACATAAGAAACTTACAGTTGCCTATCAGATATTCAAAGAGACAACTGGAGATATGAGACTGGAGCATGCAGCATATGGCAAGTCTAGCAATATAACTTTAGGGGTCATTTATTAACAGAAAGCATCAAGTCTAAACATATAATTTTTCAAGTCATTAGTTAATAGATAATATCAATACCATTTAGTTCAATGTGCTCACCTAGGGACAGTGTATTGGACAGAGGAGATAAATGAAGATTGGTACCAAGCCTTGAGGTCCTCAATATTTAGAGTTTGAACAGAGAAGCATCATCAAAGGAAACTGCTTTCCTCATTGGCCATGAGGAAGAGTAGGAGAGTGTACCCTTCCTGGAATTGAATGGAGAAGTGTCCCGAGATGAGAGAGTAGCCAATAACCAATAGCGGTCAGTCAGTTCCAGCTACTGGTCAAGAAGGTAGCAAGCAGGGAAGCTGAAACCAGAGGACAAAACCTGTTACTGTTCCTCTTAAGTGGGAAAAATGTATAGTGTATCTAAGCACCAAATGATCGCGCCACTTTAAAAACATGTATTAGTTTGAACACTTTGGAAGCTGTGTTGTACACTCAACCTATGATGATCTATTCTAAATATCCTAATTGTTTTCACATTTTTACCACAATGACAAGGAGCAGTTCTTTAATTAGAGTATTTCCAGTGCTGTTTACTTCTGTTCTGGCCCCATCTTATCCAGTTTGCTTCTCAGTTTTCCAGTACCAATTCTAACATAAAATGAAATAACATGAACCGTGATTTCCAAAGCTAAGTGCTGGACTATTTGATGCTTCAATTTCTTGAATAAATGAAAAAAGGCAATAGGAGATCCACAACAGGCATCAGAGAGATCCTTGGCAAAAAAGGAACATTATTCTGGGTGTATGAAGAGACACAAAAAAATAAGACAGACCTGTTATTTTCCTGGCATCAGGAAAGATGCTCTTGGCAATGGCGAAGAGCCATGGTTGTCTCTGAGAATACCAGTCTCAGTGTCTTTACTGTTGCTATGAGGTTCTGCTAATTGACACTTGCCTTTGCCTCCATATTGAATGGAATCACTGTGTCTGAGAAAAGAAAGCTGTCTAGTGCTCAAAAGAAATAATAAACTAGATGAAACAGAGAAATAGTTGTTTGCAAAAGTTATGTTTATGAGGGGAAAAATCTAACAATGATTTAAGTATTTTGGACTTTTCTATTCACATAAGATTGCTTTGAACGTTCATGTATAAGTTTTTTTGTGAACACATGCTTGTGGTTCTGTGGATATAATAGTAAGAGTGGAATTGCTGAGTCACGTGGTAACCTCATGTTTAACTGTTTGAGGGATTGCCAAACTATTTTCCACAGGGGCTGTAGAATTGGACATTCCTGTCATCAATCTATGGGGATCCCAATTTCTCCAATTTCTAATCAACACTTCTTATTTTTCCATTTTTGATAATGATGGTGATGAATCCCATCCTAATGAGTGTGAAATGGTCAGAGGAGCATCTGGCCTAGTGACAGTCCAGAGAACCTTTTGATTTTATGGTTTTCATTTATATTTCCTGTTGACTACTGATGTTGAGCATCTCTTCATGTGCTTATTGACTATTTGTATATCTTCTTAAAAATCTCTATTCAAATTTTTTGGTACATTTTAATAGGGTTGTTTATATTATTCTTGTTGAGTTGTAAGAGTTCTTTATGTATTCTGGATACTAGACCCTTGTTAGGTATATATTTTGCAAATATTTTCTCCCATTTTTTTTTTTTTTTTTTTTGAGATGGAGTTTCGCTCTTGTTGCCCAGGCTGGAGTGCAATGGTGCCATCTCAGCTAACCACAACTTCTGCCTCCCGGGTTCAAGCAATTCTCCTGCCTCAGCCTCCCGAGTAGCTAGGATTACAAGCATGCATCACCATGCCCAGCTAATTTTGTATTTTTAGTAGAGATGGGGCTTCTCCATGTTGGTCAGGCTGGTCTCAAACTCCTGACCTCAGGTGATCTGCCTGCCTCAGCCTCCCAAAGTGCTAGAATTACAGGTGTGAGCCACCATATCTGGCCTGTTTTCTCTCATTTTGTAGGCTGCATTTTTACTTTCTTAATAGTGTCATTTTGAAGTGCAAGTTTTGAAAAATTTGAGAAAGTCCATTTTATTTATTTTTTCTTTTGTTACTTGCCCTTTTGTTGTCATATCTAAGAAACTGTTGCCAAATTTTTGGTCAAAAGATTTACTAATATGTTTTCTTCTAAAAGATTTATAGTTTCAGCTCTTACATTTGAGTCTTTGATATATTTTGAGTAAATTTTATATATGGTGTAAGGCAGGTGTCCAAATTCATTCTTTTGCATATGGATATTCAGTTGTCCCAGAGCCATTTGTTGAAAAGACTATTATTTCCCTCACTAAGTGGTCTCCAGACCCTGGTCATAATCAATTGACTATAGATGAATGGGTTTATTTCTGGACTTTCAATTCTACTCCATTGATCTATATGTCTATTCTTATGCCAGTGCCACAGTATTTTGATCATTACAATGAGCTGTAGCTCTAGCTTTGTACTAAGTTTTGAAATCAGGAAATGTGAATCTTCTGACTTTATTCTTCTTGTTCAGAATTGTTTTGCTTATTCAGTGTCCCTTAAATTTCCCCAGAAATTTTAGAATCAGTTTGTCCATTTTGCATTCCCACCAACAGTGCGCAAGGGGTTCAATTTCTTCATCTCCTAATCAACTGTTGTTGTCTATTTCTTTGATAATAGCCATTCTGACAGGAGTAAGGTGATAGCTCATTGTGGTTTTGAATTGCATTTCCCTTATGATTATTGATGTTGCGAATTTTCTTATATACCTGTTACCCATTTGTATGGGCTGTGAAACATTTTGGAAAAATGAAGGTAAACAACTGTTTTTGAACATCTAGAATTTAAGGCTTTAATAAAATCAGAAAATACTAGGAAAATAAGTCACTAGTACATCTTGTATTCCTTAGCCTATTTTTAAATCAGGTTATTAGGTTTTTTTACTATTGAGTTGTATGAGTTCTTTATATATTTTGAAGACTGACACCTTATTAGATATATGACATACAAATATTTTATTCCATTCCATAGGGTGCCTTTTCACCGTGTTGATTGTTTTCTTTGCTGTGCAGAAGCTTTTTAGTTTGATGTAGTCCCATTTGTTTATTTTGTTGCCAGTTGTTTTTGCTGTCACATCCATGAAATTATAGTCAAGACTAATGTCATGAAGCTTTTCCTTGAGTTTTCTTCTAGTTTTATAATTTCAGGTCTTAATATTTAAGTAGTTAATCCATTTTGAATTGATTTTTGTGTATGGTATGAAATAAGGGTTCATTCTTATTTTTTTTTTTTTGCATGTGGATATCCCATTTTTCCAACATTTGTTGAAGAGACTATCATTTCCCCATTGTGTATTCTTCACACCCTTGTCAAAGATCAGTTGACCATATATACATGGATTTATTTCTGGCCTGTCTATTGCATTCTATTGGTCTATACATCTGTCATCTGTCTTTCTTTATCTCTTTCTTTCTTTCTTCTTCTTCTTTTTTTTTTTTTTTTTTTTTTTTGAGATAGGGTCTCACTCTGTCATCCAGACCGGTTGCAGTGGCATGATCATAGCTCACCACAGCCTGGACCTCCGGGTATAAGTGATCCTCCCACATCAGCCTCCCAATTAGTACTATCATGCCCAGCTAATTTTTGTATTTTTGTAGAGACTGTGTTTTGCCATGTTGGCCAGGCTGGTCTCAAAATCTTGGGATCAAGTGATCTGTCCACCTTGGCGTCTCAAAGGGCTGGGATTACAGGTGTGAGCCACAGTGTCCAGCCTATATATATGTCTTTATTCCAGTACTGTACTGGTTTGATTAATGTAGCTTTGAAATTTATTTTGAAATCAGGAAGTATGATGCTTCTAGCTTTGGTCCTTCTCAAATTTGTTTAACTATTCATAGTCATTTATGATTCAATATGAATTGTGGAATTGTTTCTTCAATTTCTGTGAAAAATTTATTTGAGATTTACTAGGGATTGTATTGAATCTGTAGATTGCTTTGGGTAGTATGGACATTTTAACAATATTAAGTTTTCCAATTCATGAACATAAGATGTCTTTCCGACTGGAGGTTCCAAGATGGCCAAATAGGAACAGTTCCAGTCTACAGCTCCCAGCATGAGTGACGCAGAATTTGGGTGATTTTTGCATTTCCTACTGAGGTATTGGGTTCATCTCACTGGGGCTTGTCGGACATTGGGTGCAGCCCACAGAGCATGAGCTGAAGCAGGGCAGGGCATCGCCTCACCCCAGAAGTGCAAGGGGTAGGGGAATTCCCTTTCCTAGCAAAGGGAAGCTGTGACAGATGGTACCTGGAAAATAGGGAAAGTCCCCCCCGAATACTGTGCTTTTACAACAGTCTTAGCGAATGGCACACTAGGAGATTATATTGTGCGCCTGGTTCGGAGGGTCCCACGCCCACAGAGCCTCACTCACTGCTAGCACAGCAGTCTGAGATCGAACTGCAAGGCGGCAATGAGGCTGGGGGAAGGGCATCTGCCATTGCTGAGGCTTGAGGAGGTAAACAAAGTGGCCTGGAAGCTTCAACTGGGTGGAGCCCAAAGCAGCTCAAGGAGGCCTGCCTGCCTCTGCAGACTCCACTTCTGGGGGCAGGTCATAGCTGAACAAAAGGCAGCAGAAACTTCTGCAGACTTAAACGTCCCTGTCTGACAGCTTTGAAGAGAGTAGTGGTTCTCCCAGCATGGAGTTTGAGATCTGAGAACAGACAGACTGCCTCCTCAAGGGGGTCCCTGACTCTTGAGTAGCCTAACTGGGAGGTACCCTCCCAGTAGGGGGTGACAGACACCTCATATGGCTGGGTGCCCCTCTGATAGGAAGCTTCCAGAGGAGGGATCAGGCAGCAACATTTGCCGTTCTGCAATATTTGTTTTTCTGCAGCCTCTGCTGGTGATACCCAGGCAAACAGCGTCTGGAGTGAACCTCTAGCAAACTCCAGCAGACCTGCAGCTGAGGGTCCTGACTGTTAGAAGGAAAACTAATAAACAGAAAGGACATCCACACAAAACCCCATCTGTACGTCACCATCATCAAAGACCAAAGGTAGATAAAACCACAAAGATGGGGAGAAACCAGAGCAGAAAAGCTGAAAATTCTAAAAATCAGAGTGCCTCTTCTCCTCCAAAGGAATGCAGCTCCTCGCCAGCAATGGAACAAAGCTGTACAGAGAATGACTTTGACAAGTTGAGAGAAGAAGTTTTCAGACAATCAGTAACAACAAACTTCTCCAAGCTAAAGGAGGATGTTCGAACCCACTGAAAAGAAGGTAAAAACCTTGAAAAAAGATTAGACAAATGGCTAACTACAATAAACAATGTAGAGAAGACCTTAACTGACCTAATGGAGCTGAAAATCATGGCATGAGAACTACATGACGTATGAACAAGCTTCAGTAGCCGATTCGATCAAGTGGAAGAAAGGGTATCAGTGATTGAAGATCAAATGAATGAAATGAAGTGAGAAGAGAAGTTTAGAGAAAAAAGAGTAAAACAAAAGGAACAAAGCCTCCAAGAAATATGGTACTATGTCAAAAGACCAAATCTACGTCTGATTGGTGTTCCTGAAAGTGACAGGGAGAATGGAACCAAGCTGGAAAACACTCTGCAGGATATTATCCAGGAGAACTTCCCAAACCTAGCAAGGCAGGCCAACATTAAAATTCAGGAAATACAGAGAATGCCACAAAGATATTCCTCAAGAAGAGCAACTCCAAGACACATAATTGTCAGATTCACCAAAGTTGAAATGAAGGAAAAAATATGAAGGTCAGCGAGACAGAAAGGTTGGGTTACTACAAAGGGACTAACAGCAGATCTCTCAGCAGAAGTTCTATAAGCCAGAAGAGAGTGGGGGCCAATATTCAACTTTCTTAAAGAAAAGAATTTTCAACCCAGAATTTCATATCCAGCCAAACTAAGCTTCATAAGTGAAGGAGAAATAAAATCCTTTACAGACAAGCAAATGCTGAGAGATTTTGTCACCACCAGGCCTCCTTTACAAGAGCTCCTGAAGGAAGGAATAAACATGGAAAGGAACAACTGGTGCCAGCCACTGCAAAAACATGCCAAATTGTAAAGACCATCGATGCTAGGAAAAACCTGCATCAACCAATGAGCAATATAACCAGTTAACATCATAATGACAGGATCAAATTCACACATAACAATATTAACCTTAAATGTAAATGGACTAAATGCTCCAATTAAAAGACACAGACTGGCAAATTGGATAAAGAGTCAAGACCCATCAGTGTGCTGTATTCAGGAGACCAATCTCATGTGCAAAGACACACATAGGCTCAAAATAAAGGGTTGGAGGAAGATCTACCAAGCAAATGGAAAACAAATAAGAGCATGGGTTGCAATCCTAGTCTCTGATAAAACAGACTTTAAACCAACAAAGATCAAAAGAGACAAATAAGGCCATTACATAATGGTAAAAGAATCAATTCAACAAGAAGAGCTAACTATCCTAAATATATATGCACCCAATACAAGAGCACCCAGATTCATAAAGCAAGTCCTTAAAGACCTACGAGACTTAAACTGCCACACAATAATAATGGGAGACTTTAACACCCCACTGTCAACATTAGACAGATCAATGAGACAGAAAGTTAACAAGGATATCCAGGAATTGAACTCAGCTCTGCACCAAGAGGACCTAATAGACATCTACAGAACTCTCCACCCCAAATCAACAGAATGTACATTATTCTCAGCACCACATCACACTTATTCCAAAATTGACCACATAGTTGGAAGTAATGCACTCCTCAGCAAATGTAAAAGAACAGAAATTATAACGAATGGTCTCAGACCACAGTGCAATCAAACCAGAACTCAGGATTAAGAAACTCACTCAAAACCACTCAACTACATGGAAACTGAACAACCTGCTCCTGAATGACTACTGGGTACATAATGAAATGAAGGCAGAAATAAAGATGTTCTTTGAAACCAATGAGAACAAAGACACAACATCCCAGAATCTCTGGGACACATTTAAAGCAGTGTGTAGAGGGAAATTTAGAGCACTAAATGCCCACAAGAGAAAGCAGGAAAGATCTAAAATTGACACCCTAACATCACAATTGAAAGAATGAGAAAAGCAAGAGCAAACACGTTCAAAAGCTAGCAGAAGGCAAGAAATAACTAAGATCAGAGCAGAACTGAAGGAGATAGACACACAAAAAACCCTTTAAAAAAATCAATGAATCCAGGAGCTGGTTTTGTGAAAAGATTGACAAAATGGATAGACCACTAGCAAGACTAATAAAGACAAGAGAGAAGAATTAAATAGACACAATAAAAAATGATAAAGGGAATATCACCACCGATTCCACAGAAATACAAACTACCATCAGAGAATGCTATAAACACCTCTATGCAAATAAACTGGAAAATCTAGAAGAAATGGATATATTCCTGGACACATACACCCTCCCAAGACTAAACCAGGAAGAAGTTGAATCCCTGAATAGACCAATAACAAGCTTTGAAATTGAGGCAATAATTAATAGCCTACCAACCAAAAAAAGTCGATGACCAGACAGATTCACAGCCGAATTCTACCAGAGTTACAAAGAGGAGCTGATACCATTCCTTCTGAAACTATTCCAATCAATAGAAAAAGAAGGAATCCTCCCTAATTCATTTCATGAGGCCAGCATCATCCTTATACAAAGCCTGGCAGAGACACAACAAAAAAAAGAGAATTTTAGACCAATATCCTTAATGAACATCGATGTAAAATCCTCAGTAAAATACTGGCAAACTGAATCCAGCAGCACATCAAAAAGCTTATCCACCACGATCAAGCTGGCTTCATCCCTGGGATGTAAGGCTGGTTCAACATACGCAAATCAATAAACCTAATCCATCATATAAACAGAACCAAAAGACAAAAACGACATGATTATCTCAATAGTTGCAGAAAAGGCCTTCGACAAAATTCAACAGCTCTTCATGCTAAAAACTCTCAATAAATTAGGTATTGATGGGACGTATCTTAAAATCATAAGAGCTATTTATGACAAACCCACAGCCAATATCATACTGAATGGGCAAAAACTGGAAGCATTCCCTTTAAAAAGTGACAAAAGGCAGGGATGCCCTCCCTCACCACTCCTATTCAACACATTGTTGGAAGTTCTGGCCAGGGCAATCAAGAAAGAGAAGGAAATAAAGGGTATTCAATTAGGAAAAGAGGAAGTCAAATTGTCCCTGTTTGCAGATGACATGATTGTATATCTAGAAAATGCCATCGTCTCAGCCCAAAATCTCCTTAAGCTGATAAGCAACTTCAGCAAAGTCTCAGGATACAAAATCAATGTGCAAAAATCACAAGCATTCCTATACAGCAAGAACAGACAAACAGAGAGCCAAATCATGAGTGAACTCCCATTCACAATTGCTTCAAAGAGAATAAATTATCTAGGAATCCAACTTACAAGGGATGTGAAGGACCTCTTCAAGGAGAACTACAAACCACTGCTCAATGAAATAAAAGAGGACACAAACAAATGGAAGAACATTCTATGCTCATGGATAGGAGGAATCAATGTTGTGAAAATGGCCATACTGCCCAAGGTAATTTATAGATTCAATGCCATCCCCATCAAGCTACTAATAACTTTCTTCACAGAATTGGAAAAAACTACTTTAAAAGTCATATGGAACCAGAAAAGAGCCCACATTGCCAAGACAATCCTAAGCCAAAAGAACAAAGCTGGAGGCATCACACTACCTGACTTCAAACTGAACTACAAGGCTACAGTAACCAAAACAGCATGGTACTGGCACCAAAACAGAGACATAGACCAATGGAACAGAACAGCGCCCTCAGGAATAATACCACACATCTACAACCATCTGATCTTTGACAAACCTGACAAAAACAAGAAATGGGGAAACGATTCCCTATTTAATAAATGGTACTGGGAAAACTGGCTAGCCATATGTAGAAAGCTGAAATTGGATCCCTTCCCTACATCTTATGCAAAAATTCATTCAAGATGGATTAAAGACTTAAATGTTAGACCTAAAACCATAAAAACCCTAGAAGAAAACCTAGGCAATACCATTCAGGACATAGGCATGGGCAAAGACTTCATGACTAAAGCACCAAAAGCATTGGCAACAGAAGCCAAAATTGACAAATGGGATCTAATTAAACTAAAGAGCTTCTGCACAGCAAAGGAAACTACCATCAGAGTGAACAGGCAACCTACAGAATGGGAGAAAATTTTTACAATCTACCCATCTGACAAAGGGCTACTATCCAGAATCTACAAAGAGTTTAAACAAATTTATAAGAAAAAAATCAAACAACCCCATCAAAAAGGGGGCCAAGGATATGAACAGACACTTCTCAAAAGAAGACATTTATGCAGCCAAAAGACACATGAAAAAATGCTCATCATCACTGGCCATCAGACAAATGCAAATCAAAACCACAATGAGATACCATCTCACACCAGTTAGAATGGCAATCATTAAAAAGTCAGGAAACAACAGGTGCTGGAGAGGATTGGAGAAATAGGAACACTTTTACACTGTTGGTGGGACTGTAAACTAGTTCAACCTTTGTGGACGACAGTGTGGTGAATCCTCAGGGATCTAGAACTAGAAATACCATTTTACCCAGCCATTCCATTACTGGGTATGTACCCAAAGGAATATAAATCATGCTGCTATAAAGACACATGCACATGTATGTTTATTGTGGCACTATTCACAATAGCAAAGACTTGGAACCAACCCAAATGTCCATCAATGATAGACTGGATTAAGAAAATGTGGCACCTATAGAGTATGGAATACTATTCAGCCATAAAAAATGATGAGTTCATGTCCTTTGTAGGGACATGGATGAAGCTGGAAAACATCATTCTGAGCAAACTATTGCAAGCACAGAAAACCAAACACAGTATGTTCTCACTCACAGGTGGGAATTGAATGATGAGAACACTTGGACACAGGGTGGAGAACATCACACCCTGGGGCATGTCATGGGATCGGAAGAGGGGGGAGGGATAGCATTAGGAGATATACCTAATGTAAATGATGAGTTGATGGGTGCAGCACACCAACATGGCACATGTATACATATGTAAGAAACCTGTACGTTGTTCACGTGTACTCTAGAACTTAAAGTATAATTAAAATAAATAAATAAAAATAAATAAATAAAAAAGACGTCTTTCCATTTATTTCTGTCTTCTTTAATTTCTTTCATGAAAGTTTTGTAGTTTTATGTGTACAAGACTTTCATTTCATTAGTTTAATCCTAAATATGTTATTCTTTTTGCTGCTATTGTAAATGGGATTGCCTTTCTAATTTCCTTGTTAGAGAGTGTGTTGTTAGTGTATAAAAACACAACTGATTTCTGTATGTTGGTTTTGTGTCCTGCAACTTTACTGAATTTGTTGATTAGTTTTAACAGATTTTTTAATGGAGTATAGAATTTTCTATGTATAAGATCATGTAGTCTTCAAACAGGGACAAAATTATTTCTTTCCTTCTGATTTGGATGTGCTTTATTCACTTATTTTCCTTGCCTGATTGCTTTGGCTAGGACTTACAATAAAAGTGGTGAGAGCGAGCACCCTTGTCTTATTTGAATTTAAGAGGTAAAGCTTTCAGTTTGAGCTACTCTTCCAAGCATCAGTTACACAGATAAACTAAAGACAGTTGTGAATAAAGCCTATGCTGCTCCCTCTTCTACTAGTACTGGGAATATCAGCAGGGGAATGTCAACTTTTCAAGATTGAGCTGGGGATCATGACATGTTGTATTAAAATGCCAGGAATCTCACTGTTCGTATTGAGATTCAGAGTTTTTTGTTGAATAAGTGCTCTTTGGGTTTCTGCAGGCTTTTGGTTAGTTTCCAGAGTTCTTAAAAGCTTTACTCTGCCAAGTTCTCCCAGTTATTAAGTAATTGTTATAGTGGAGCAAGCTTTGTAGTTCCTTTTCCCTACATCTTCACTGGTATCACACTTTTTAATTGTTCATACTATAATTGATGCAAGATGTTAGAGTCACATCCTACTTAGAACTAGTTCAAATATCTTCCCATGGAGCCTTTCCCATGTAAACTGACCTAGCCTAAACAGAGTCTACTTTAGCCATAAAGTTCAGTCATTTAGATATCCCTTAAATAAAGACTTACTATTCTGCTGGCAGCCCCCATACTATGACTGATCATGACCAGGATCTGATCATTTCCTTACAACATGAGACTTTTCTAATGTATCCATTCCTCCAAAAGAGGGTTCATGCTGGAACGTAATATAAATAAGATTTGCTAAGAAGGACAGACCAACATTACAGATATCTCACAAGCTAGACAGAAGTCTAGGCTTACTATGTAGGCAATAACAGGTTATTGCAAACTTTAAGTTTTATAATTCTTTTTATAATACAATAAAAGTTGCCCTTACAGCTACTATGGGGGTGTGTTTTCTGGATCTCCCTTCAAGAAAGAACCTATCACTCAGCTATAAAGAATGTATTTATCTGACAACCTCCACCAATTTCCTTAAACCAGTTTGCTCAAAGACAGCAAATGTCTTTCTCATAGTCACACAAAAAGCTAGTTGCCAAGCTATGGTTGAAACCAAAGTCCTCCTGATTTCACAGAGCTCCCCCTTTCTATTTGTGTGATAACCATACTGGATGTGTCATTGATTCTAGAGTGTTCCTGTTATCAAGAAGCTTAACCCAACAAAGTGCCTCCATCTATAACTCTTTGCCCTTCTCAATGAGCTAACATGCAGCTCAACAGAAAATTTTCTTTATATCTGCAGAGATGATCCTTGATACATGATGAAGTGAAAATCAACTAGAGGTTACATAATTTAGATTATTCAACTCCGAAACAAGAGAAGACCTCAAGCAACATTATCTGATTACGGAATTTTGCTGTTATAGAGAAGTAATCAAATTAATCTTAGAGGTTCATTTATGGGTGTGACATGCTCATTTCATCATACTGAAACTCCTCAACAATTTTCAATACAAAATGTACTGGTGACTTCTTTTCCTAGTATTTTCTGATTTTATTAAAACCTTAAACTCTAAATGTTTGAAAATATTTACCTTGAATTTTCCAAAATGTTTCATAGTCAGGCTTTCTGGCTTTAATGTTGATTTCTAATGATATAGGTCAGCTCCTAAAAGGACAGCAAACTTATTAAGTCATTTCTATAGAAAAAAAAATATACCAGGTGCAATAGAATCGGGTGCAGTTGGATCTGCTTTTTCCAAAGTGCCAGGTTTAATTATAATTTTATCTTTTGGCAACTTAGTGGCTGGCATTTTTCCCTTAGTCATTATGTAACTCATGTTCCTACAAGGTATCAGGGAATACAAGGCTTTGTGAAGTGCCAAGCTATTGACCAATTCTGGCTGCAGCAAATCCTATGACAAATGAAAGGATTTAGCTTGACTCCTCTGTTCTCTTGTCATCCTCTTTTGATTGTTGTCTCTGAGGATGGTCCTTTGGTTTGAAATTGGCACTACCTTGAACTGGTGGGACTCAGGCACTTCAGCAGGGTGAGATAGGCAGAGATTGGTAATGGCTATAGCTAATCAGGGTTATAAAATGTTGGAAAGACTCTAGAGATTTTATTTCTACATCCAATTTTTATGGGTAAATGCCTGTTCCTGGGGAAGTATAGGCTGGTACATGTTCCTGTCTTAAACTTTCTTATAGCAGAATCAAGTTTAAATGAATTTCAAGGATATCTTACAAGGGGAGACTGTGTTTGCATATTTGTGGTGGTAAGGCATTACCAAAGCAATGCTCATTCATTTATTAAGCACACACTGTGTATCACATACTGGGCCAGACAATGAGATTATAATACTAAATAAGACAGTAGAAGGTCCTTGACTTCAGAGAAGTTACGATCTAATGGGACATAGAAACAGATACATGTATAATAATTACAAACTATACAGAGATGGATTCTATGGGACTACCTAGAAAAGGAATCTAACATGGATTTGGGAGTAATGAAAGACTTCCTAGAGGAAGTGATATCTAAGTTAAGACCCAAAGAAGGTGAGAAGTGAAGGAGGACAGAGTTTGTGCTCAGTAGTGAGGATGGCATCTGTAAACAGATTAAGAGAGTAAAAATCATGAAAGAAAGATCCATTCAATTAAGGAGAGAAGTCATCATAGATGGAGCATGATGTGTAAAGTAAGGAATGATTAAGCTCTGAGGGCTGGCTATTACTCTGAAGAAGAGAGTTAGGACTTTAGCATCAAAACGTGTATAGGTCTATTTCAATGGCACTCTATTCATTAGTATTCATCATATATGAAACTCTGCACTAGGCATTCTGGGAGTCAGAGCTTTTATTATTATAGCACATATTTATTGAGTATTTAACTCTATGAGGTAGATACTATTGTTATCCTCATTTTGCATATGAAAATACTGTTGAATAAATGGGAGAAAAATGTAAGCAGTATGTAGCACGGACACTCATAAGAAGAAAGGATCATAGGACTCGAGCTCTCAAAAAGACAGAAGACCTCGAGATACAGGAAACGACTGCAAAGGAGAGGTCAGAATTAGATTTTTCATCAGCAACTATGGGCTTAGATAGACACTGCCCCTAAAAGAGTGACTGAGCATGAAGAAGGGCAGATACCGATGATAGAAACTTAGAAGATGCTCGTGGTCTACTAGAGTGAAAAGGCGAAACCATCAAATGAGACCAAGAAGGAAATTCTTCTCTTCTCCCCGAAGCAAGTCAAAGTAACCAGAATTTTTCTTCCCCAAGGCAGGCTGTAGAAACTAGAACTCTTTTCTTCCAAAGCAAGCCTTAAAACTTAGAAAGGTCATTATCTCCCTTTTCCCTTCTCCCTTGAGGACCCTCATTCCAGAGGGGTCTTGCCCCACACCTGGGAGGAAGGAATGCTACACAGATAGAACAAGAAAAATCAAAACAAACAGATCTTGATGGGTTCCTGGAATCTAGAAAGGATGAGTTTCACAGAATGTGTGAAGGATTGTGTCAACTAAAACGGAAGGAGGAAATTACTGTGACCTCTAACAATAAAGTTTTACTTTTTCTTCTAAATATACGATGTAACAAAGCAAATGTTGATAGTTTTCTTGCTAATATGAAAACTGAGATGCAGAAACACGATGTGTTGACAGGAATTGAAGACACGTTTTTGATGTAGTTAAATCCTAAAGGTGTGTCAACAATTTCATAGCCAGAAGATTTTTCGGTGCATCACCAGATCACTTCTTTACAAAAGTACTTGATGTTTTAAAAATAAAATTATCAATTTATTTCATAAGATGACTGCTCTAACAATGCCTTCATCCTCCTCAAGAAGAACTTCTCTTTGCTACAAAATCTCCAGCCCAATGGCATAAGATTAAGATTCATGAAATGCTTCAATTAAAGCCAATTGTGTAACTACTTGATAAGTGCTTCTGTTAAGATTAGAACCCAGGTATCCATAGTTCTAAACTGTGCTTTTTCTTCTGGGGTGTCTCTTAATATAAACCAAATTAAGAAGGCATTAACCATTGAGCTGAATGAATCCTGGCCTTTGTATTAATCAGGGTTCTCTAGAGGGACAGAACTAACAGGATAGATGTATATATGAAAGGGAGTGTATTAAGGAGAATTGACTGACATGATCACAAGGTAAAGTCCCATGATAGACTGTCCACTGCAAGTTGAGGAGCAAGGAAGCCAGTGGTGGATCAGTCCAAGTCCCAAAACTTCAAAAGTAGGAAAGCGACAGTGCAGCCTTCAGTCTGAGGCCAAAGGCCTGAGAGCCCCTGGCAAACCACTGGTGTAAGTCCAAGAGTCCAAAAGCTGAAGAACCTGGAATCTGATGTTCGAGGGCTGGAAGCATCCAGCAAGGGAGAAAGATGAAGGCCAGAAGACTCAGCAAGTCTGCTCTTCCATCTTCTCCTGCCTGCTTTATTCTAGCCATGCTGGCAGCTGATTAGATAGTGCCCACCCAGATTGAGGTTATGTCTGTCTCCCCCAGTCCATTGACTCAAATGTTAATCTCCTTTGGCATCATGCTCACAGACACACCCAGAAACAATATTTTGCATTCTTCAATGCAATCAAGTTGACAATATTAACCCATTACAAGTCCACCCCTTGCCAACTTGAACCTATACATATCTCCTGAAATCATATGTAATCTTCAAATAAAGATGACAATAAGGTCATAATTATGCCTAACATAATACAGCTACCCTTCACTAATCCTTAACCTAAAGTTAAAGTGCACTAATCCTTAACCTAAATGCTATTACATCAAGTTAACAGCACTTAAATGCTGATATAAAGTCAATAAATCTTATGTCACATGATAAGGAAAAAGAGATGAAATAAAGACTTTTTTTTTTCCCAAGATGGAGTTTTGCTCTTGTTGCCCAGGCTGGAGTACAGTGGTGTGATCTTGGCTCACTGTAACCTCCGCCTCGTGGGTTCAGGCAATTCTCCTGCCTCAGCCTCCTGAGTAGCTGAGATTACAGGTGTGTGGCACCACTCCTGGCTAATTTTTGCATTTTTAGTAGGCACAGGGTTTCACCATATTGGTCAGGCTGGTCTTGCACTCCTGACCTCAGGTGAAACACCTGCCTCAGCCTCCCAAAGTGCTGAGATTACAGGTGTGAGCCACCACCCACGGCCAAAAAGATATTTTCTTACTACAAGTGTATAAATGCACAAACATGTTCTTAACAAAATAAGGAGGAAATACTCATGATAATTACAGTCCTAATTTCTGCAACTGGTCATGTGGTAGTAGCTGGTAACGATGACTACCTTCTTCTACTACCCATTCTGCATTCCTTTTTAAACGTAACTTCTAATTCCAAACTATATCTTTGTGAATGAATAAAACTGAATGTCTTTTAAGAGCAACCTACTCACATCTTGAAAGTTTTGCTGCTTAGAATTTTCTTCGGCCAGATACCCTAAATCATCTCTCTCAAATTCGAAGATCCACAGATCTCTAGGGCAGGGGGAAAATGCCACAAGTCTCTTTGCTAAAGCATAGTAAGACTCACCTTTGCTCCCATTCCCAATAAGCTCCACATTTCCATCTGAGACCACCTCAGCCTGGACTTCATTGTCCATATCACTATCAGCATTTTGGTCAAAAGCATTTAACAAGTCTCTTGTGGGAAGCTCTAAACTTTCCCACATCTTCCTGTCATCCTCTGAGTCCTCCAAACTGTTCCAACCTCTGCGTGTTACCCAGTTCCAAAGTTGCTTCCACATTTTGGGGTATCTTAATAGCAGTACCCCAGTCTACTGGTACCAACTTAATGTATTTTCATACTGATATGAGTCCATTTTCATACTGCTATAAAGAAATACCCAAGACTGGGTAATTTATAAAGAAAAAGAGGTTTAATGGACTCACAGTTTCACATGGCTGGGGAGGCCTCACAATCGTGGTGGAAGGTGAAGGAGAAGCAAAGATACATCTTGCATGACAGTGGGCAAGAGACAGTGTGTAGGGGAACTCCCCTCTATAAAACCATCAGATCTCATGAGACTTTTTCACTATCACGAGAACAGCAAGGGAAAAATCCATCCCTATGATTCAATTACCACCCACCAGGTCCCTCCCATGACACATGGAGATTATGAGAGCTACAATTCAAGATGAGATTTGGATGGCTTCACAGCTAAACCATACTAGCCTTCATTCTTTTCCAAATGGTTGATGTGGTATTTGGACTTTTGAGGGACTATGAAGTTTTAGTAAGCAATTCCTAACTTATCATGAACCAGGCTTCTTAAACCAATGACCTTTGATGTCACGTACCTAAAATACAGAAAGATAGAATGAGAATATTATCTTCCAAATTTGCTTCTTTAGCTTGATAAGCTATAATTTGCAGGTTGAGAAGTGATACATTACTTAAAAACGTTTACAAAATATGATATGTAAACATTTCTGCATAATTTTAATGGCTGTACCCCTACACACAAACCTATTTGAACCCAGTCAATACCTTTGCAGGGGTGAAGGGAATGTACACTATTTCAACAAACTAAAATAATAAAATTCTTATTTTCTGATACTTCTGTTTCATGTAGGCACAATATGATAAACAGATTTTCAGTGCAAGGAAAGTTAAAGATACAGAATAGATGGAAATAAAGGAAGGCTAGCAGAATAAAAGGAAACAGAGAAGGTTGAGGCATTTTCTTGGTCTGTCTGACCTTCTACTTAGGTGGTCACTGGAAAAGGTCAAGTATTTTTCTCTAGATGAAAGTGAATCTGATTTAAATGGGAATATTGGATTTTTCAGATCACCGCAGAATGGCAATCATGCTATTTAAATGATTCATTTCTTTTGTTGACTTCACTTTGTCTTCTAATCTTTATATACCTGAATAGCAGAAGAAAGTTCCTCAAGTAATAAAAGGAACTTCAAACACACCTAAGCCCTGTTCGTTTTTCTCTATCAGCTATAAACTTCACATTAACCCTAGCTGGCCAGCTCTCAAAAATGCTTTACCTTTTATAAGGAAGATTTGCAGGAAAGGAAAAATGTCTAGGTCTACTCTCTAGGTTTCTACTTACATGGAAAAAATGCAGAGGAGTCACTGTTTATAGAGGGGGCCCACAAGACGAGTTAAGAAAAGGAGGTTGTAATAGCTGTTTGGTGTGCTCACAGATTCTCACATCAGGAATGAGGCACTCATTCCACCAACTGGAGTGTTGGCTGCCAAGCTGAGTTTTTACCTGGGAATCACTCCATCAGCCAAAGGAAACTGCTATGTTCAACATTAAGCTTTCTCCCCAGGGGTAGCCCACATCCAATGGCTGGAAATATGGGAGTACAAAGCCTGGACCCCTTATGTTGGTTCAGTACAACTCAAAAGGGCCATCTTACCTCCAGAATTCACCCATAGGACCAGCTAAGGCCTTTGTTGCAGCTGCGTATCAGTAGAACCTCTCTGCCAAAACTCACTTCTCCCATTCCTTTACCATGCTATTCCTGACAGCATTGCTCAAGAAAACTCCTGCACACAAATTTCATTTCAAAGTCTGTTTCTTTAGGAACTTGGTGTAAGACAGAGGGAAAAGTAGAGATGTTGTTATCTAGCAGCATAGGAAGAGCTCCAAGGAGCTGGATGTTTCTTCTTTTTTCTGGGTTAGTGACAAAATACCATACTGCTGGCATACCACTTTCAGTCCAGGAATTGCTGAGTTTATCAGTACAGAGTGAACTTCTGATCTATTTATATTTTGCCACATTTAATATGACTCCATTGGGATAAATAAAATACCCTCTGATATTTTGACTGAATTGACTATTTAATTCAGTTAAGATGGTAAACTCACTCAACTGTATAGATAACAGCCCAAGAAAAGTTAATAAAATCAGACTGGGGAATTTAAGAATAATGAGTAAAGACTTATATGATGCATAAATCTGAAATTTTTTTTTCAGTAGAGTGGGTTATAAAATAAAAGGCTGATATACAGAGAAAAGAAATATATTAGCGGAAGTGCTAGGATATGCATTATTGATTAGTACATAAGTTATTACCCTTGCACTTTCAAGTGATCTGCAATGACCAATAAGGGATAGGAATGTTTTGTGCCTCAGTTTGATCATTTTTAATACAAGGCTTTTGACAAGTTCAGTGAGGTTCAACCTTCTCACAACCAAGGTCTCTTTTTAAAAAATTCCCTATCCCCACCCTTGCAATACCATGGACTTCACAATTTAAAATATTAAACCCATTCTGCAAACTTCTTTTTACTAAACAATAAGTAATTTTTTTTACATTTAAGTGGCTAAACATACATGAGTCTATCAATCAGAGCTTCTGATGAATATGAGGTAGCCAGATAAAGCACACAAATCTCATAAAAACTCCAGTCCAATGCAATGACACTTAATATTCTACTTAGCCTGCGTAGCTTTATTTTGAGAAACTAGGACTTCCAATTTAAAACAGTTCCAAATGCCTTAATATAAGGCTTAGAAAACCTATAGAAACCTTAGAACCTCAGGCTGGAAATCACCAGACTATTTTACCTTGAAAGTATCTCTCAAGTCTAACATTTTATGTTTTATGACGTTTCTTCATGTCTCCTTTTAGCAATTCATTTTAATGCATTTTTGTTCAATCATAAAGAGTTTCACTGGATTCTGAACCCTTATAAATCTAAGAAGTAATTTCCTTTTCAATTGGTTATATATAACACTTCGGTATAATCTTAAAAATAGTCTAATCAGAGGTGAGAATCAGAAGTTTATTATGACAATCTACAAGATATGTGGTATCAAAGAAGTCACAAAGACCTCTACCTCTTGTCATAACTCACGAGGTAAATCCACAGTGCCCCAGAAACCTAGGATCCATTATTCGAGAAACATAACTAACAAATTCCAACGGGTGAATCCTGCCAACAAAGCTAATTCTTTGCATGTACAAGTAAATCAGCTATCTGAATTTTATCTGCAAGTTCACTTGATTTCATAGGTTTCTATTTACAAATGAACAAAGGAATGTCATCTATCATCCATCAGGGTCAACATACATTTTGTACAGACATGACAAATATTTGGCCCTGCTTTAATTGGAAAGTGATGGCATAGATCATCTGCGCTTATTGGCAGGACTGGTAAAATTTACTGACAGCAGGAAGAATTCCTAACCAATATGCAAAGTATCTCCATTTATGGACAAGATGGCTTTATCAAGCAGTAGCGGGGAGGACTGGCTAAGAGGAAAGCCAAAGCCTCCTTTTAAGCTGCCTAGCTCCACGCTACAAATCTCAGTCAGTGTGAAAATTAAAATCACATTTGATTTAAATAACATTCCACTTTGGTGTAGGAAGAGTGGAACACTCTACATGTTGAAATAATGAGAGGACACATTAATTACTATCTTTTGAAGAATGACTGGGGGTACTGAAGGACTGCAGAAGAGTTTCTTTGACTACTTTAAACACTCTTCTAAAGCAATAAAACATGCATAATATTAAAATACGGCACATTTTACGTTTCTGTAATTCTTGTTTACCTGTCTTCTTCAAATGCTAATGAGCAAGGATTATTCAGTTTACAAATGCATCCAAGGCCATGTTCAAAGACCAGTGGAGTCAGATCACATATGCAGAGCTCGCCATTTTGGAAGTCACTGGACATTAATGTCCTGCCTGTTAATGGTTTTGCTCCTATGCAGAGGTGGTGCAGAATACCTTTGGTGAGTTTATAAGCAGCACTTCTGTTAAGTTCCTTCCTGTCTGGGTGCATTAGCTTTCTGGGAGACCATCACTGTCATTCGAAGTCTATGAATTTAGTCATCTATAGATTTAGAGTGAGTTACAGCTAATAGAACTGTGATTCTCTGTGCTTGAAAAACATCCAGGTCCCTTCTTTACTTATTTATGTGACGTTTGAGGGAGGGTGACCATCTTTATTTTGTTATCAGGTTCAATTAGACAGAATCTCAAAGGCATTAAGGACCAGGCACCTTTTTTATTATCTCAGAATTTCAGCAGAGAGAGGGGTGACAACTGTGGTATCCTGGAAGGCACACTGGAGTGGGAGATGAGAGAGCTGCTTTACCTGTACCACTAACATCTTTAACCAAGGTCAATCACTTTTCTCTCTAGTAGGCAATTCTCTTACTTGCAAAATGAAAGGCTCAGGGATATGGGGAAGGAAGTAAGTCTCCTTTTATTGAGAGTTTTCCATGTACTACTGGACACTACAAGAATTCTTTAACATATTATTGTATTTGGTCTTTACAACTACCCTAAAAGCTAGATGCTAGAGTTCTTTCAGTTTTACAGAGGAGAAAACTGAGGCTTACAGAAACTAGACATTTTAAATAGTCCTCAGCAGAGCCCTAGGAGTCCATAAAGGTGCCTCTGTACCCCTCAATGTAGTGAGAGGGTAGATGCCTTGACGACCAATTTCAATCAAACCTACTGTGTTTTTATACATTGTATATGTTGGGTTTCCATGTATGTTTTTCTTTGTACTTTATATTCTGATGCTAGAAAGATATTTAAAAATTTTTAGTAATCTCAAAGATCTTGTCTGCCATCAATATAACATTCAACATCCAGTCACCACAAGAAAATACTAAAAGGTAGACATCTGCTGGGCTTTCTCATTAGAGATCATCAGTTTCTCACATGAATTTGAAATCATCCATGTTTTTCTTGCTCCTAATATAGAAACCGACATTCTGAGCTTTCCATATCTTATGCTGTTTTGAATGCTACACAGAAAGCCAGGTTGACCTGGCCTGGGTAAAATGCTCATAGAAAATGGCTGGAAGAGTTTGTTTCTTAGACCTGGTTATCCTGGGCAAAGCAAAAGTTCAGGGTGAAGTCAGGACTGTCCTCAATTCTCTGTCACTTCAAGCAGAGATGAGCTATTAGGCTTGCCCCACTTAGATGAGGCTTGGACAATCTCCAATTTCCCAGCTAATGAGGCAGCCCTACTGCCCTATGGAAGTTTCCAATACTGCATACTGTCATAAATATGAGTAAAGCACCATATCTTGGCTGTGAAATCACTCAAAATTACAGTTTGGTTTCATTTTAGCACTCTTTGCCACCCATCTCTCTCCAAGTTTTTTCCTAAAGACAATGTAATAATAAAATCTCATAAAAGAATGAGATTTAAAGCTACCCAATCTGCACTAAAATGCTTTCCTGATCAATAAGGCTTTTTTTCATTCTTTCATTCATTTCTTTATTCATTTATTTTCTATTATGTGCAGACAGTGAATTAAATGCTGAAAATGAAAAGATGAACAGCAAACACATGGTTCCTGCCCTTAAGAGGCTCAAAGTCTTGTAAGAGACACACATGCACGAGTAAGAATGAGTCAGGGAGATGAAGGTAATTATCCAGGTATGTTCAAGGTACATTGGTAAGGACCAAAGGACCAAATGGCTCTCAGAAGCCCTCTAAGAAGATTCTTTTTTTAAGAAATTATACTTTAAGTTCTGGGATACATGTGCAGAACGTGCAGGTTTGTTACATATGTATACACGTGCCATGGTGGTTTGCTGCACCCATCAACCCATCATCTACATTAGGTATTTCTCCTGATGCTGTCCCTCCCCTTGCCCCCCACCCCAAGACGGGCCCTGATGTGTGATGTTCCCCTCCCTGTGTCCATGAGTTCTCATTGTTCAATTCCCACTTATGAGTGGGAACATGTGGTGTTTGTTTTTCTGTTCCTGTGTTAGTTTGCTGAGAATGATGGTTTCCAGCTTCATCCATATCCCTGCAAAGGACATGAACTCATCCTTTTTTATGGCTGCATAGTATTCCATGGTGTATATATGCCACATTTTCTTTATCCAGTCTATCATTGATGGGCATTTGGGTTGGTTCTAAGTCTTTGCTATTGTGAATAGTGCTGCAATAAACATACATGTGCATGTGTCTTTATTGTAGAATGATTTATAATCCTTTGGGTATACACCCAGTAATGGGATTCCTGGGTCAAATAGTATTTCTGATTCTTGATCCTTGAGGAATTGCCACACTGTTTTCTACAATGGTTGAACTAATTTACACTTCTGCACAGCAAAAGAAACTATCATCAGAGTGAACAGGCAACCTACAGAATGGGAGAACATTTTTGAAATCTATCCATCTGATAAAGGGCTAATATCTGGAATCTACAAAAAACTCAAACAAATTTACAAGAAAAAAACAAACAACCCCATCAAAAACTGGGCAAAGGATACGAACAGACCCTTCGCAAAAGAAGACATTTATGTGGCCAACAAACGTATGAACAAAAGCTCATTGTCACTGGTCATTAGAAAAGTGCAAATCGAAACCACAATGAGATATCATCTCATGCCAGTTAGAGTGGTGATCATTAAAAAGTCAGGAAACAACAGATGCTGGAGAGGATGTGGAGAAATAGGAACACTTACGATAAGGCTTAAAAAAAAAAAGAATTTAGACAAACAAAACCATGCAACATTACAAGTTATAGTTTACACCAAAGCTGGGAACATGACCTGGAGCAGAATAGATGTATTAATTCTTCCAAGAAGTCAGAGCACTATGCCATCAGGGGCACCACTGTCTTTGTGACCCTCAAATTGTATCATGGCCCTAGATGCTTCTGTCTTCTCCATCATCTCTGGGCCCCTGCACCACGGGTAAAGGGGTGAGGAATAAGAGCCACCTGGTTGGGCTTTGGCCATAATCCCTTGCTGTTGGTGTTTTGTAGTCTCCAGGGCAGTATGGCACCCATGTTTTCCCCTCCTATTTCTCCAATAAATTTTTATTGATGAGGAAATATTTTTGGGTGATAGATGTGTTCACTATATCTTGATTGTGATGACGATTTTACAGGTGTATAAACATGTAAAGACTCATCATATTGCATACTTGAAATATGAGCAGCTTGTTTTAAGTGAATTAGACCTCAATAAAGCTGTTAGAATGTTTATCGGGTGCTTCCCCTATGTCAGTCACTGTGTTTGACGCTGGAAGTGCAATGATGAATAATACCTCATGGTCTCCACCAAATTTGATTGAACCATATAAAATTGCTTTTTGTGTAGGTTAAAAATGAGCAAATATTGGCAATGATTCAACCTAATTTAACAATGATATGTAATTGTACTGTCACTTTGAGATAGGCAGTGTGGATATTAATACCATTTTATAGGTAAGAAAATCGGGGCTCAAACAGGTAAGGTTAATTTTTGCCACCCCTTATTAGATTAGTCTGGCCTAAGTACGCTAAGAAGGCCAACTCATACAAGGCTGGACATACAGACCATTGATTGTTCCAATTTCTATATTCCTAGTAGCCCTTGGAGGTGCTGCTCCTGTGGCAACTATGAAGCCCGTGGGTCCTAAGCACCTGTTTGCTTTTCCTTGTTGACATACGGGTCCTTGCTGAGCTAGTCTTATGTGCTCTGGGTCTGTCTATGGGTCTCAGACACTTGCCTCCATTTGCTACAACCTCACCTATCTTTTTGGTTTTTCATTTCTACTCACAACTTGCTTTTTTATCTATTTCCAAGTAAACTTCCTTGACCTTTGACTTTCATATTCCAATGGTTTGGCTATGGTTTTCCTACCCAATAGTGAATCTTACCTTCTAACTAGAAATAGCACCTTCAAGGTCAGGGGCTAGAGGGCCCTGAGGAAGTCACAGTATTTTTAAAAAATATTTTCTGAGTTCACACAGCAATTCTTTCCATCAGTGAATGTTCATATTTTACCTATTATTGTTGAGTTACTTTTCATGAAATGGGTATAACAAGTGTACCTAATTCGTGGAGTTATTACAAGGATAAAATGAGAAAAACCATGCAGACAACTTAGAAAAGGGCCTGGTCCATAATTAGTAGTCAATAATGTTAGCTATTATTCTTATCCACATAGCCTTAGATTAAATGGTTGGTTTATGTTCATAGCAGTTTAGATCTGATAGGATTAGAGACACAACAGACGTGGATACAGTAAAACTACTACCTGCAAGGAGCTTGCAATTTATTATCTAATTTTAATATAAGAGATATCATGACAATTAACATTTAAAAAGCAAAATATGCTACAACAAAGGTGGAATTCCAAGTTAGGGATGGGGGACTGGGAAAAACTTTATAGAGAATGTGGCATTTGAAGTGGTCTCTAAAGGAAAAATCAGGCTTTGACATGAGAGATTGGCAAGAATGGAGTGGCTATGAAGGGTCAAGGAAATGACATGGGCAAAGGCAGAGAGGTGAAAAAGTATTCCCGGACATTTGGAGGAAAGGCAACTTGCTGTGGTGTTCCTACAGGTATCATAAAAGGGGAAGCTATAAAGGTAGTCTAAGACCAGGCTTCCAGTAGATTTTGGTGTAGAGGTATTACAAGTACCTGTCAAAATCACTTTGTATATCCCGAGCCCAGCGTTAGAAGCAACTGAATGTGGTGTTTTTTCACAACTGGTGATGAAACTGATTCAAAAGCTGATTGCGATAAGTGGCACTAAAATTTGCTTGTCTGTGAACCAACTGATCGGATGCAATGAGAAGAACATGGCATTGTTTCTGTAGTATCTCTACCAAATGTGTACAAACTGAATCTAACAATGAGAAAACATCAGAAAACCCCAGATCGAAGGGCATTCTACAAAGTAACTATCCTAGCCTGGAGTATTCAAAAGTATCAAGATCTTGAAAGTCAAAGACAGGCTAAGGAATCTATAGAGGGAGATTGGATATGCATAACAACTAAATACAACACATGATTCTGAACTAGGTCCTTTCACTATAAAGGACATGTTGTGATGATTGGTGAAGTTTGAATGAGTTCTAAGAATTATACTGTATTTACATATAAATATTAATTTCCTGATTTTTATGGGTACATTGTGATTATATCAGGCTGGCAACTTACTGTCACATGATTTGGAGAGTAGAAAAGCCCCTTGCATTCTATTTGAAATGTTTCTGTAATTCTAGATTGTTTCAAAAAATATATAAAATTATCCAAGTGGGTTTCTCAAGGGAAAGATAAAATTACAATGAAGTTAAAAAGTTAACTTTTCAAAAAAAAATTGCTGGTGACTGGCTGCTGTGGTTTCTTGGACAGACCCCTTAGATTGCCAGCCATCTGTGTGCAGGATGTGTCTCTACCAATTTGGTCCAGGGAGGCCAGCACGGCAGAGGCTGCTGTGCTTTTTAAAAATTAAAATATTATCGATACACAATAATTGTATGTATGGGCTACATGTGATATTTTGATACATGCATATAATACGTAATGATCACATTGGGCAATTGGGGTATCTATCACCTCATTTCTTTGTTTTGGGAATATCCAAAATCTTCTCTTTAGCTATTTGAAATAAAGCTATTTGGAAAAAAAGAGATTTCAAATTAGCTAGAAGAAAAGATTTGGAATGCTTTGCCCTTTGAGGGACTACACACAAAGAAGCAGTATCGGGAATTCTCTTCTGTTTTGGACACTTCAGTTATATATTGTAAATTTTCGTCCCCTCATCTTGCTCTAAGACATAGAGGGCAGAAGAAATAAGAATGTGACCCAATAACAATATTCTAATCGACACATGGGCTACTCTTCCTCTGCTTGTAAGAAACATTAGCAGGTGTATTTATACCCTACCTTATATGTTTTGATTGGCCCTATGGGAACCTAGACAACAGTTTATCTTGCCACCCCTTTTTACCCCAGCATAATCAGAAACAAGCTCTGAATCAATAGTTGAAATGCACAGGGATCATATACTTTAAGTAAGGTTTCAGTGAGCTAATTCCTCCTTCAGCATGGCTAGGGATTGCCCATATTTAAAAACCTGTCACAATGGATATAAAATTTTGAACATTGTCTATTCTCACCCCACACCCCAATCACTGCTAATGCTGCTCCCACTGCCACTACCACCACTACGACCTGCCACCTAAACTGTGGCAGCATCTTTCTAAAAAGCCCAAAGCCCAAGAGGTGTGCTACCTTGCCCAGAAGGCTGAACCACCTCCTAGTATTTCAAGAGCCAATGATTAAATCCTTCAGTCAGTTGCCTGTTAAGCACTTTGAATCGTTTACGATCACATTTGTGTGTGTGTGTGTGTGTGCATGCATGCTTACTGTGTGCCAGGCATCATGCTATGTGCTTTACATGTATTAGTTCATTTGATTGTCATAAAATCCTATTAGGTGGGTGCTACTTTTGTTTTTAATTTTATAGATAGGAATGCTGAAATTTGGAGAAGGAAAGTGCTCAAGTCACACATCTCTTAAGTTGCAAAGCTAGGATTCAAACCCACATGCCAAAGCCAAGTTCTCCACCACTTTGCTATACTGTCTTCCAGGCCATTTGATCTTAAAACTAAAAATTAGACACATATCCAAAAACCTCAGTCTAGTTTGGACTTTCAAGTCAGACTGTCATCTGCTAGTGAGACCTTGGGCAAGTTACTTCAAGTCTCTAAGCTTCAATGAACTCACCTGTAAAAATAGTAATAATAGCATTGCCTCTCTCATAAGCGGTATTGAGGTGAAATGAATTTATGTATGTTAAGCATTTAGACCAACACCAGGCACACAGCAAGTACTGAATACATGATGCTATTACTATTACAGAAATTTGAGTGTGCCATGGGAAGTATTGTGTCCTCTGAAATAGTACCCAGATGATGACAGTCCATCAGACTCTCATTATCCCATTATGCAGACACTACTTTTGCTCTCAATATTAGCATAATGAATTTAGAAATTCTGCTCTAGTCATAGGTGGTCTGCTATGAAACTAGAGGAATTTTTTCTTTGTAAATTATTTAATTGACAAGTATTATGGAGAAACTCCTACCTGTCTCAGCACTGTACTAAGAGTGAGAGTATTACATACGAAGTAAGGGATAGTTGCCCTGCCTTCATGAAGGCAACAGTCCAGCCAGAGACTGGCATGGAGGAAATAACAATGAGGAATGCTGGACAACACATAATTAAGTGCCAAGTGGTATGATATTTATTTGAAGGGACATGAAAGTTCAATAGGCAGGGAAGAGGTGAATTGGAATCAATATTCACATCAGAGCCAATTGATGAGAATATTCACTCCTAAAACATGCAGCAGAATTGACTGCTTGAGTGCTAACCAAAGCTAGAGTCAGCCTGGCCTGGTAGTCATTGGGACAGATGTCATCTAGCTAGTCCCCTGTGTTTCTTAGCAACCCCTCATTCCCTCTCATGACTGTTTTCTAGCCAGCCGCTCTCACTATGTATCCCCTTACTCTGTGTTCTGTTTCTTTATAGTACTTATCACTACCTGACTTAATCATATATTTACTAGTTTTGTGTCTTGTCTATTTCTACCATTGGATTGTCAGATTTTTTATAGCAGGAACTTTCTTGCCTTCATTCCTCAACCCCCAGCCCCCACAAGAGTGCCTAGAACCTATAGATGCTCAATAAATATTCTTTTGGGCAAAGGAATGAACTTCTCACCATAATGCTCTCTTTAGCTTTCTTTTTTGTTCTAAGGCCAAGGCTACCCCAATATTGAAGCCACAGTTAGCTGCCATAGAAAATAATAGTTATTGGTGATTGAGCCTTACTATATGCCAGGCTGTATAACGTGGTGCACACAACCATCTCATGAAGTAGATAATGTTATTATTCCCATCTTACCAATGCAGCAACTGAGGCCCAAAGGTGTTGTATAGCTTGCTCAGGTTCACATACTTAAGAAATGAGTGAGCTGTAATAAAGATTGACTACATACCTTATGCTCTCTGGCTTTATATCTTATGCTGACTTCTAGTGCTTTGGGGACATGCCCAGAATTGGAGGCACAGAAATAGACCCTTGAAAAGGTAGGGGTGGAGGAAGGTGAGAGAGTTGGTGGACAGGTGTTATAGTTTGAATTGTGTTCTTTCTCCCTCAAAGACCATTGTCCCTTACAAGGAAACCTGCTGAGACTTCACAGATTATGTGGTCTTGCCAAGGTCAACGTTCCCCTAAGCTATCCTAAATCTTTGTACGTGGATAAACTTCAGAAAATCTCACAAAGCTATATCCCTCACACATCATATGTTGGTGGCACTGCTTGAGAGAAAAAGTTGGAAACAGTTGGACACTTAAGGAGAAGACACCTTCTTACTCTCTGCAGTGTCTGCTGCAGGGTATTCATTCTATTGTCCTTTAACCCTCTGGCACAGAGGCTGATATTAAAAGCTGGTAATGAAGACAGGAGCCTGCCAGGAATTGTAACTGTCAGGGAGTCACTATTATAGGTCTTTTCACAGTAAAATAATGGGGGCTCAGGACCAATTTTATAAAAAATGACAAGAGAAAATGTTTATGCCACCTCCATACCAACAGACCTACTCAGGGTCTTTCACAGACCTACTGAAGGTCTTTATGCCAACTCCATACTCACAGACCTACTAAGGGTCTTTCAGAACAGCAATTTGTGTTCTGAACATAACTCCCTTGTCATGACAACAGGAAGCTTTCCTCCTGACTGGGGTTAGTGTTTGATTTCTCTAACATAAGGGTCAGCAAACTTTTCTGTAATGAGCCAGATGGTAAATATTGTGGATTTTGAGGGTTATACAGTCTTTGTTACAACTACTCACTTAAGCCATTTTGTGCAACAATGGCCATGAACCATAAATCAATGAATGGGTGTGACTATGGACCAATAAAACTTTACTTACAAAAGGCCGGGTGCGGTGGCTCATGCCTGTAATCCCAGCACTTTGGGAGGCTGAGGTGGGTGGATCACGAGGTCAGGAGATCGAGACCATCCTGGCTAACATGGGGAAACCTCATCTCTACTAAAAAAAATACAAAAATTAGCCAGGCGTGGTGGCGGGTGCCTGTAGTCCCAGCTACTCGGGAGGCTGAGGCAGGAGAAAGGCATGAACCCAGGAGGTGGAGCTTGCAGTGAGCCAAGATCACGGCACTGCACTCCAGCCTGGGCGACAGAGCAAGACTCCTTCTCAAAACAAACAAACAAACAAACAAACAAACAAACAAAAAAAATTTTACTTACAAAAATAGCCAGTGTTCAGATTTGGCCCATGGGCCATAATTTGTGGACCTCTGGTGTGTAACATAAAATGGCTGGTATTTGGCTGCTCATGGAAATAATGTTATTGTTTCCAAAGCTTTGGTGTCCAATCTTTTCTGGGAAATGTCATGTCACGGCTCACATTATCATTATTATTATTGCTCTGTATATTCAAACAGACAAGAGAAATGAATTGATCTGTATTGTTACTCTTTTTTTAGGGCTCCAAATTACCAACACTAAACTAAAGCGATGCCAACCTATGACGCTTTAATTATTTTCCCTAGAATATATTGGCTCATAAATTTTGTGATAAAGAACAAAGAAGAAATTGCCTTACAGAGTGTTTCCCTCAGTGATGAAATGGCATTGATAGAAGAGGACTAGACTCTGTGTCTGAAGCCCTGGCTTCTTGTCTCTTGTCTCTGTCTCTGGCCCTGACAAGCCCAGTAACCCCTCACAGTCATTTCATTTCTCTGATGTGACAATTCCTTCCTTACCTACTTCATGTGATTGTCATGAGAGTAAACTAAAAAGACCAAGATAAGAAATGTAAAGGCATTTCATACAAAGTTAAATTGAGGCTAAATTCAGCTTGATTAGAGAGATTATTGTCACAGATATATTTCTCCAAAGAAGCCAGAAAGATGAGAGGAATGTTTTTGCCGCATAGACAGAAATGTTACAACTGAACACGGCACTGAATCCTGACAATCTAAGGGGACCAGGACAGGAGAGGGCAAAGGGCTGCAGATGAAGCAGGGGCAGTTTCAAGCCTTCCCATTAGACTGGCTGGTTGTTGTGTCATTTATATCTAAATTGATTCCTTTCACTTTTAGTTGCTTCCTGGCAAGTTTATTGGAAAAAAACAGGTGCTCATTATTGAATTTCCTTGTTTATTTTCCCCCAGATCTATTAAATCGGTACCAAGCAGTCAGAATTCTCTGACACTAAAGCAAGTGATTTATTTATGTGTAGTTATCTATTGCTTCTTGCTTGATAGGCTTCATTTCTATGTTAAAAACATAGAGCCCTTTAAAAGCTTAATTTTGCTGCAAAAGAAAAGTGACAAAATAAGCTATGTAGGAGGATGTGGATGGGAGTAAAGGGGAGCAACTCTCTGGCTGACAAGTCTAAATGTCAATGCTTTTTAAAAAATACACAAAAATATATAGAGTCTGAACGTGGACTAAGAGACCAGACTTCCAGAAATCCTCATAGGGAACTCTTGTTTAGGTTTAGGCCTAAGATGAATGTGGGAGATTTGGTGCAAGGGAAAGAGCAGTGGGGTCAGGAAGCCAGCTTTGAGTCCAGGATCTGCCACTAACTTGCTATGTGATAATAGCTAAGTTACTCACTCTTGGCCTTTGTCTTCTGATTTGTATTACGAAGGGATGTAATTTGATGTGCTCCAAAGCTCTTTCTCCACTCATTTTCTACAAAATAAGAATTCAGTCACATGACACATAAACCAATAGTTCCTACCACAAATGTCATCATTCATTTGTTCAGGAAATATTTATTGAGATGCTACTATATGAGCTAGGCACTGAGAATACAGTGGTAGACAAAGACAGCCTCAGGTCCTTAACTTCTTGTGTCCCATAGCGTAGAGACAATCTCTCTCTTTCTTCCCTTGAATCAGAGAAGCAGAAGGGCTTCTATACCATCATTCTTCAATTGTTATTTCAGTCCATTTTTTTGAACAGCACAAATTTTACCGGAGTCATAAGACAATATTGACCTGATCAAAAATCAGACTCTGTTGTGGTAATAAGCATAAAGTTTGAGTGTGCATGTGGAAGATGTTTTTGATTTAAAGAATATTACCAGAGGCTAGGGTTTCCGGTTTGAGGGCAAGAGTTGCCAAGCGTTTAGATCTTGATGACTCAGGCATTGTAAGTAACCTTGCAACCTCACCAGAAGCCTGAGTCCAACTGGCTCTACCTATAGCCTGGGTCAGGAGGGGTGGGACTCCTAGCCGATTTGCCTGGAAAGAGGAGGGAGAGGTTTCAGCAGCCTCTCCAGAGAAAGAGCCACAGCCTAGAGCTTCACAAAGCATAGGACATGAAATAAATGGCTACAATAGCATAGAAGTGTCCAAAAGTTTGCAATGGCTAGGAAAGTAGGTAGGGAATGGAAAGAAAAAAGATCAGGGACAGTTGTCTGGGTTTGTAATAGACAAGAACAGCCATGCTGGGGCTACTACATAGTTGTGAAAGTTGAAAATTAATTCATTGACATTTGATTGTTGAGTGCCTAATTTGCACGACATACTTTGCTACATTCTGGAGATATAGAGGTGAGTTGGACTTGACCTGTGCCCTCCACAAGCTTACGGTCCAGTGAAGACGACAGATGAATAAACAGATAATTAGAATACATGCCTGAACTCTGTGAGGACAGTGTTACAGTCTGTTTCATTAACTGCTGTTTCCCCAGTTCGATACATGACCTGGCACAACAGATTGTTAGAGACCAGACAAAGGGTGATGATGGCTGAGCGAGAGAAAAATGGAAGAGGAAGGATCAGTGAGATATTAAGAAGGGAGACTAGACCACACTTGGTAACGGATTGGAAGTAAAGTCAGGGGGAAGTGTCAGGGATAACTTTCAGCCTTCAAACAGGCAACTAAGTGGATAGTGATGCCATTCACTGAGGGGAAAAACTCAGGAGTTTGAACCAAGTACAGAAACTGCAGAGTAAGGGATGGGAGCCTAGTAAGGCACAACTTGCTGTGAAGCTCTGAAGTCACAAAGGAGCTGATTGTGATACTGATCTTTCTGTTTCCAGCTTTGTTTTTACCCCAGGATATCTGTTTGTATATCATATCCTGAGAAAAAGATAACTATTCTTTTTGAAGAGTGAGTAGAAACTGGGAATGGTCTGCAGTCTGACACAGCGAGAATTAAATCAGGGAGATGTGCAGTAAGTGAAGTCTAGTTGCTCCTTCTTCAGGGATTCCAATGCTTAAGTAATGTCCTGAGATATTTAAAACGATAAGGAAGAAAATCTATGTGGGACTATTTCACCTGTCAGTTCCATAGCTCAGCTCACAGATATGGGTATAGGGTTTGCCCTTCATCTATAAAGCCTTACCTTATTTGTGACTCCATGAAATTTTGAGATTCTCCCTCTCTTAAAGGCTCCTTTATAGAACCATTATGGCAATTAAGTTCAGGCAGAATGGAGCCACATCCCCAAATATTATGCTAGGTAGAAGGATGAAAAATTAGCATATTACTAGTGAAAAGTGCTTCTGTCTGGAATTTCTTCTTGATGGGTTCCTTAGGAACATATTTTTGTGATTTTGTTAGTTGAAACTGATGGCTATAGCAGAATACTCAGTATGTATTTGTATATGGGGTGAAAGAGTTTTGCTGGCATATTTTGGCATAGAAGTTTAAGTAGTATAACTTAAATTGAAAATTTTGTACAAAGGCAACCATCATGAGGGAGTCAAGTGTAACACTGCACTGGGAGTCAGGAGCCCTTTACTTATTTTTATCTTTGTTTCTATCTAGCTATGTGACCCTAAGCAAATCTCTTTCTTTCTGTATATCTCAGTTTCCTCAGCTATAAAATATGGAAGTTGGACTAAATGGGCTTTGTTCTTTTCAGCTCTGAGGTTCTAGAAAAGTGAACTGAGAAGAAAACTACTATGACATAACTACTATGAACTACTGTGAGATAAATCGAGAGTAAATAACTACTCTGGTCAATGGCTTCATTGCATACCTCTTTGAAAAGGCAGTAACTGGTAGATGAAAAGATAATTAAAACAGCTTATAATTTTAATTAATTATGTTCCTATCCTAGAAATTAATCTGATGCATTTTCTACCTACAGAGCTAGACTAAGGAGCCAAATTGCAGTTCTGACAAGTAAAGAGCTCTACGTTTTATGAGAGAACATCAATTGGCTTTAGGTTAACCCAAGTACTCACTTGGGGGTTTCTGCTGATATGCTTTGGTTGTGTCCCCACCCAAATCTCATCTTGAGTTGTAGCTCCCACAATTTCCACGTGTCATGGGAGGAAACTGGTGGGAGGTGATTGAATTATGGGGGTGGGTCTTTCCCATGCTGTTCTTGTGATAGTGAATAAGGCTCACGAGATCTGACGGTTTTATAAAGGGGAGTTTCCCTGCACAAGTTCTCTTCTCTTGTCTGCTGCCATGTGAGATGTGCCTTTTACCTTCTGCCATGATTGTAAGGCCTCCCCAGCCACATGGAACTGTGGGTTCATCAAACTTCTTTGTTTTGTAAATTGTACAGCCTCTGGTATGACTTTATCAGCAGTGTGAAAACAGACTAATATTTCTGCTAAATACAGAAAGTGGCTAGGATAAAGGTAATCAAAGGTTCCTATACTGACAGTTAAGTGAGGGCTATGGTGAACTCCACCCCTACCATCCTAAAGTGATCTTTTCCTACGCCCAAATAAAAACGAGTGCCTCGTAATGCACTGGGGATCTGGGCTGCTTCTCAAACAACAAACATAGCCTTTCCAATCTCAAAAGGAAAGAAGCTATGGTAGCTAACACCTCTGCAGTTTGGCTAGAGACTGTAGGAACCAATCATTTCTACTAGAATTGTGATGAGGGTCCACATCACTTTGGGACACTGAGTCTTTCTGTCACTGCCAACCCAGAACTGACAGACTGGACATAACCAAGTCATGTTTTCTTACAGGCAAAGAGTAGAAAATATGAAGTCAACTGTGTGGGGTGGGAGAATTTAAGGTACCTGAAGAGTGGCTCCCTATGTTGGGCTTAAGACCCTGAAGTGCCTACTTGTTGGCTTCCCTTTCAAAACGGGCTATTTTTCATGACAGTATTATTCATGGCTTGTACTGACTGCAGCAGTGTAAGAAAAAGAACATGAATAGTCACACCCTGTCTGTGTACTCAAGCAGTGCTCCAGGAACCACAAGACAACTCCTTTTCTCAGACTCAAGAAGTCTTCTGTGAGTATCCCAAGAGATTTTCTTACCCTCTCCCCAGAAACAGGAATGCAGAGCCTCGGGACTTGGGCCTGGGCCATGCCATGCCTCAGATCACAGTAAGTTAATGGCACAGTTAAAACTCAAAATCAGACTTTTTTTTTTTATTATTGTAAGTTTTAGGGTACATGTGTACAATGTGCAGGTTTGTTACATATGTATCCATGTGCCATGTTGGTGTGCAGCACCCTTAACTCCTCATTTAGCATTAGGTGTATCTCCTAATGCTATCCCTCCCCCCTCCCCCCACCCCACAACAGTCCCCGGAGTGTGATGTTCCCCTTCCTGTGTCCATGTGTTCTCATTGTTCAATTCCCACCTATGAGTGAGAACATGCGGTGTTTGGTTTTTTGTCCTTGCGATAGTTTGCTGAGAATGATGGTTTCCAGTTTCATCCATGTCCCTAAAAAGGACATGAACTTATCATTTTTTATGGCTGCATAGTATTCCATGGTGTATATGTGCCACATTTTCTTAATCCAGTCTATCATTGTTGGACATTTGGGTTGGTTCCAAGTCTTTGCTATTGTGAATAGTGCCGCAATAAACATATGTGTGCATGTGTCTTTATAGCAGCATGATTTATAATCCTTTGCGTATATACCCAGTAATGGGATGGCTGGGTCAAATGGTATTTCTAGTTCTAGATCCCTGAGGAATCGCCTCACTGACTTCCACAATGGTTGAACTGGTTTACAGTCCCATCAACAGTGTAAAAGTGTTCCTATTTCTCCATGTCCTCTCCAGCACCTGTTGTTTCCTGACTGTTTAATGATGGCCATTCTAACTGGTGTGAGATGGTATCTCATTGTGGTTTTGATTTGCATTTCTCTGATGGCCAGTGATGATGAGCATTTTTTCATGTGTTTTTTGGCTGCATAAATGTCTTCTTTTGAGAAGTGTCTGTTCATATCCTTTGCCCACTTTTTGATGGGGTTGTTTGTTTTTTTCTTGTAAATTTGTTTGAGTTCATTGTAGATTCTGGATATTAGCCCTTTGTCAGATGAGTAGGTTGCGAAAATTTTCTCCCATTTTGTAGGTTGCCTGTTCACTCTGATGGTAGTTTCTTTTGCTGTGCAGAAGCTCTTTAGTTTCATTAGATCCCATTTGTCAATTTTGGCTTTTGTTGCCATTGCTTTTGGTGTTTTAGTCATGAAGTCCTTGCCCATGCCTATGTACTGAATGATAATGCCTAGGTTTTCTTCTAGGGTTTTTATGGTTTTAGGTCTAACATGTAAGTCTTTAATCCATCTTGAATAAATTTTTGTATAAGGTGTAAGGAAGGGATCCAATTTCAGCTTTCTACGTATGGCTAGCCAGTTTTCCCAGCACCATTTATTAAATAGGGAATCCTTTCCTCATTGCTTGTTTTTGTCAGGTTTGTCAAAGATCAGATAATTATAGATATGTGGCGTTATTTCTGAGGGCTCTGTTCTGTTCCATTGATCTATATCTCTGTTTTGGTACCAGTACCATGCTGTTTTGGTTACTGTAGCCTTGTAGTATAGTTTGAAGTCAGGTAGCATGATGCCTCCAGCTTTGTTCTTTTGGCTTAGGATTGACTTGGTGATGCGGGCTCTTTTTTGGTTCCATATGAACTTTAAAGTAGTTTTTTCCAATTCTGTGAGGAAAGTCATTGGTAGCTTGATGGGGATGGCATTGAATCTATAAATTACCTTGGGCAGTATGGCCATTTTCACAATATTGATTCTTCCAACCCATGAGCACGGAATGTTCTTCCATTTGTTTGTATCCTCTTTGATTTCATTGAGCAGTGGTTTGTACTTCTCCTTGAAGAGGTCCTTCACATCCCTTGTAAGTTGGATTCCTAGGTATTTTATTGTCTTTGAAGCAATTGTGAATGGTAGTTCACTCATGATTTGGCTCTCTGTTTGTCTGTTATTGGTGTATAAGAATGCTTGTGATTTTTGTACACTGATTTTGTATCCTGGGACTTTGCTGAAGTTGCTTATCAGCTTAAGGAGATTTTGGGCTGAGACAATGGGGTTTTCTAGATATACAATCATGTCATCTGCAAACAGGGACAATTTGACTTCTGAATAATTAATCGTGGCCACTTTTCCTTCTAGTGGTTCTGAACTGGAGGCAGCACCATTTCCCACACTCCTTCACTGCCACATACACAATGGACACTTGGAAATGTGTGCAGCATTTGGGGTTGTTACAATGACTAAGAGTAAAGATGTTACTGGCATTAATACCCAGAGGTCTGCAATGCACTAGCCACTCTTGCATTACAAAATGCCAACAGCATCACATTAAGAATCACTACAGGTCTATACCAGGTTGTGTCCATTTAGAAAAAAGAGAGGGTTATGGCTAAGTCTATACCAGGTTGTGTCCACTTAGAAAAAATACAGGGTTATGGCTGTATCCTGTCTCCCTCTTTGCCTCAGAATAAAGCATGGAGAATTGAGGGGTAGGGTGATTAGAGACCTTGGTTCCAGTCCTAGCTCTGGAATTACATCATTGTGTGACCTTAGACAAGACTTCCTATCCAGACCTCAGTGACCTAGTCTGTAAAATAGTGGTTTAGTCAAGAGGGTCAGCAAGAGCTCTTCCAATTAGACATTTTTCTCCTTTTTCTTTCAGAGTATGGTACAGAGACCACCTGAGAAGCTGTTTGTTAACAATTCAGATTCCTGAACCCTATCACAGACTTGCTAAATCAGAATTTATGACGGTAGGCCCCTGGGATCTGTATTCACCACTCACTCCCATCCCTGGTAATTCTGAAATACAAAATGTTTGACAACCAGGATTCTAGTATTCTAAATGTTAGAACTGTACCTGATCAGCTAGCAAATAGAGCATAAAGAGATGGTTTCCACCTCCCATTCAGAGGTGCAGCAGCATTTGTGTGATGGTAGGCCTGTCCCCACCAAAGCTTCACCACTGCATTCAATGCCCTTTGTAGGCTCCTTGCCAGATTGCTAAGGCATATGGGAAAGAAGACAGAGTCAGCTCAGGGATTGGAACTGGTAGAGGCAGAGGGTCTCCAAGGGAGAAGCCTGGCTTTTAAGACTGCAAGATTCACTGCTCTAACAACAGAGAGGAGACAGCCTACTCCTATTACAGCTGCCCACCCAGCACCCGCCTTCTCAAGCAACTGCCTCTGTCGAAGCTCTAAGCTCAAGCTGTATGTTCCTATTGTTGCTAACTAAAGAACTTTTGCACGTAGTCTAAGCACTTCCTCTGTAGCCTGTCTCCTCACACAACTCCAGTGGCTTTCTCTCTATTCCAGTGCAGTGAATAGAGTCAGCAGCAAACATATTGTGTCCAACACACCCAGAGTGCATTGATGAGTCACAGAGTGCTTTGCTCTTCTATTCAACAACCCAAAGTTGAAGACCTCCAACAATGTTCAAAACCAAAAGGCAAATACATGGAATTCAGTCCAGCTAGTTTGGTGGAGGGTGTTTGAGCTTGGAAATGAATGGATAAATAAAGTGGCAGACAGATTGCTTTTATTCATTGTGAGGAAGATACAGGTGTTGTGTTCCAGGGAAGCTTTGAAGATTTATTATCTGGCATACTAGATGACCTTCAGGCCGACAGGCCATTGGTAATCACCCTTCTAAATAATGCAAAATATGTTGGCACAAAGAAATAGACCACACACACACACACACACACACAGATGCACACACACACAGATGCACACACACATTTATTTATTAAAAACTCACTGTTTTCTCAGTGATTCTCAGGGATCTTAAGTCACCAAAAGAGAATGGAGGAAGGTTAGAAGTTAATTGTCAAACTAGTGTCCCAATTTAGGGTGTACTCTCTCTTTCATGGAGAGCAATCTTTCTGAGTTTAATTTGCTAAAAGCAATGACATATAAGATGAGAGACAGTTGATTCCAAGATGGCCAAATAGGAACAGTTCTGGTCTGCGGCTCCTAGCATGACCAATGCAGAAGATGGGTGATTTCTGCATTGCCAACTGAGGTACCTGGTTCACCTCACTGGGACTGGTCGGAAAGTGGGTGCAGCCAACGGAGGGTGAGCCGAAGCAGGGTGGGGCAACGCCTCACCTGGGAAGTGCAAGGGGTCAGGGGATTTCCCTTTCCTAGCCAAGGGAAGCCATGACAGACTGTACCAGAAAAATTGGGACACTGCCACCTAAACACTGTGCTTTTCCAATAGTCTTAGCAAATGGCACACCAGGAGATTATATCTTGCGCCTGGCTCAGTGGGTCCTACGCCCTTAGAGCCTTGCTCACTGCTAGTCTGAGATTGAACTGCAAGGCAGCAAGCCTGGCTAGGGGAGGGGTGTCCACCATTGCTGAGGCTTGAGTAAGTAAACAAAGCAACCAGGAAGCTTGAACTGGGTGGAGCCCACTGTAGCTCAACAAGGCCCACCTGCCTCTGTAGACTCCACCTCTGGGGGCAGGGCATAGCTGAACAAAAGACAACAGAAACTTCTACAGACTTAAAAGTCCCTGTCTGACAGCTCTGAAGAGAGCAGTGGTTCTCCCAGCACAGTGTTTGAGCTCTGAGAATTGACAGACTGCCTCCTCAAGTGGGTCCCTTACCCCCATGTAGCGTAACTTGGAGACACCTCCCAGTAGGGGCCAACTGACACTTCATACAGCCGGGTTCACCTCTGAGATGAAGCTTCCAGAGGAAGGATCAGGCAGCAATATTTGCTGTTCTGCAATATTTGCTGTTCTACAGCCTCTGCTGGTGAAACCCAGGCAAACAAGGTCTGGAGTGGACCTTCAGCAAACTCCAACAGACCGGCAGACGAGGAACTTGACTGTTAGAAAGAAAACTAATAGCATCAACATCAACAAAAAGGACATCCACACCAAAACCCCATCTGTAGGTCACCTATATCAAAGACCAAAGGTAGATAAAACCACAAAGATGGGGAGAAACCAGAGCAGAAAAGCTGAAAATTCTAAAAACCAGAGCACCCCTTCTCCTCCAAAGGATCACAGCTCCTCGCCAGCAATGGAACAAAGCAGGACAGAGAATGACTTTGACAAGCTGACAGAAGTAGGCTTCAGAAAGTCGGTAATAACAAACTTCTCTGAGCTAAAGCAGGATGTTTGAACCCGTTGCAAGGAAGCTAAAAACCTTGAAAAAATATTAGATGAATAGCTAACTAGAATAAACAGTGTAGAGAATACCTTAAATGACCTGATGGAGCTGAAAACCATGGCACGAGAACTACGTGATGCATGCACAAGCTTCTATAGCCAATTGGATCAAGCGGAAGAAAGTATCAGTGATTGAAGATCAAATGACTGAAATGAAGTGAGAAGAGAAGTTTAGAGAAAAAAGACTAAAAAGAAATGAATAAAGCCTCCAAGAAATATGGGATTATGTAAAAAGAGCAAACCTACATCTGATTGGTGTACATGAAAGTGACAGGAAGAATGGAACCAAGCTGGAAAACACTCTTCAGGATATTATCCAGGAGAACTTCCCCAACCTAGCAAGGCAGGCCAACATTCAAATTCAGGAAATACAAAGAACACCACAAAGATACTCCTTGAGAAGAGTAACCCCGAGACACATAATTGTCAGATTCACCAAGGTTGAAATGAAGGAAAAAATGCTAAGGGCAACCAGAGAAAAAGGTCAGGTTACCCACAAAGGAAAGCCCATCAGATTACAGCAGATCTCTCGGCAGAAACTCTACAAGCCAGAAGGGAGTGGGGGCCAATATTCAACATTCTTAAAGAAAAGAATTTTCAACCCAGAATTTCATATCCAGCCAAACTAAGCTTCATAAGTGAAGGAGAAATAAAATCCTTTACAGACAAACAAATGCTGAGAGATTTTGTCACCACTAGGCCTGCCTTACAAGAGCTCCTGAAGGAAGCATTAAACATGGAAAGGAACAACTGGTACCAGCCCCTGCAAAAACATGCCAAATTGTAAAGACCATCGAGGCTAGGAAGAAACTGCATCAACTAACAGGCAATATAACCAGCTAACATCATAATGACAGGATCACATTCACACAAAATAATATTAACCTTAAATGTAAATGGGCTAAATGCCCCAATTAAAAGATGTAGATTGGCAAATTGGATAAAGAGTCAAGACCCATCAGTGTGCTGTATTCGGGAGACCCATCTCACATGCAGAGGCACACATAAGCTCAAAATAAAGGGATGGAGGAACATCTACCAAGCAAATGGAAAGTAAAAAAAAAAAAAAAGCAGGGGTTGCAATCCTAGTCTCTGATAAAACAGACTTTAAACCAAAAAAGACCAAAAGAGACAAAGAAGGCCATTACATAATGGTAAAGGGATCAATTCAACAAGAAGAGCTAACTATCCTAAATATATATGTACCCAATACAGAAGCACCCAGATTCATAAAGCAAGTCCTGAGGGACCTAAAAAGAGACTTAGGCTCTGACACAATAATAATGGGAGAATTTAACACCCCACTGTCAATATTAGACAGATCAACAAGACAGAAGGTTAAGAAGGATATCCAGGACTTGAACTCACTCTGCAACAAGCAGACCTAATAGACATCTACAGAACTCTCAAACCCAAATCAACAGAATATACATTCTTCTCAGCACCACGTTGCACTTATTCCAAAATTGACCACATAGCTGGAAGTAAAGCACTCCTCAGCAAATGGAAAAGAACAGAAATCACAACAAACTGTCTCTCAGACCACAGTGCAATCAAACCAGAACTCAGGATTAAGAAACTCACTCAAAACCGCACAATTACATGGAAACTGAACAACCTCTTCCTGAATGACTACTGAGTAAATAATGAAATGAAGTTAGAAATAAGGATGTTCTTTGAAACCAATGAGAACAAAGACACAACATCCCAGAATCGCTGGGACACATTTAAAGCAGTGTGTAGAGAGAAATTTAGAGCACTAAATGCCCACAAGAGAAAGCAGGAAAGATCTAAAACTGACACCCTAACATCACAATTAGAAGAACTAGAGAAGCAAGAGCAAACAAATTCAAAAGCTAGCAGAAGACAAGAAATAATCAAGATCAGAGCAGAACTCAAGGAGACAGAGACAAAAAAATCCTTCAAAAAATCAATGAATCCAGGAGCTGGTTTTTTGAAAAGATCAACAAAATTGATAGACTGCTAGCAAGACTAATAAAGAAGAAAAGAGAGAAGAATTAAATAGATGCAATAAAAAATGACAAAGGGGATATCACCACCAATCCCACAGAAATACAAACTACCATCAGAGAATACTATAAACACCTCTATGCAAATAAACTAGAAAATCCAGAAGAAATTGATAAATTCCTGGACACATACACCCTCCCAATGCTAAACCAGGAAGAAGTTGAATCCCTGAATAGACCAATAACAGGCTCTGAAATTGAGGCAATAATTAATTGCCTACCAACCAAAAAAAGTCCAAGACGTGACAGATTCACAGCCGAATTCTACCAGAGGTGCAAAGAAAAGCTGGTACCATTCCTTCTGAAACTATTCCAATCAATAGAAAAAGAGGGAATCCTGCCTAACTCATTTCATGAGGCCAGCATCATCCTGATATCAAAGCCTGGCAGAGACACAACAAAAAAAGAGAATTTTAGACCAATATCCCTGATGAACATCGATGCGAAAATCCCCAATAAAATACTGGCAAACCGAATCCAGCAGCACATCAAAAAGCTTATCCATCATGATCAAGTTGGCTTCATCCCTAGGATGCAAGGCTGGTTCAACATATGCAAATCAATAAATGTAATCCATCATATAAACAGAACCAAAGACAAAAACCACATGATTATCTCAATAGATGCAGAAAAGGCCTTTGACAAAATTCAACTCCTTCATGCTAAAAACTCTCAATTAACTAGGTATTCATGGAAGGTATCTCAAAATAATAAGAGCTATTTATGACAAACCCACAGCCAGTATCATACTTAATGGGCAAAAACTGGAAGCATTCCCTTTGAAAACTGGCACAAGACAGGGATGTCCCCTCTCACCATTCCTATTCAACATAGTGCTGGAAGTTCTTGGCAGGGCAATCATGCAAGAGAAAGAAATAAAAAGTATTCAGTTAGGAAAAGAGGAAGTCAAATTGTCCCTGTTTGCAGATGACATGATTGTGTATTTAGAAATCCCCATCGTCTCAGCCCAAAATCTCCTTAAGCTGATAAGCAACTTCAGCAAAGTCTCAGAATACAAAATCAATGTGCAAAAATCACCAGCATTCTTATACACCAATAACAGAAAAACAGCTAAATCATGAGTGAACTCCCATCCACAATTGCTTCAAAGAGAATAAAATACCTAGGAATCCAACTTACAAAGGATGTGAAGGACCTCTTCAAGGAGAATTACAAACTGCTCAACAAAATAGAAGAGGACGCAAACAAATGGAAGAACATTCCAAGCTCATGGATAGGAAGAATCAATATTGTGAAAATGGCCATTCTGCCCAAGGTAATTTATAGATTCAATGCCATCCCCATCAAGCTATGAATAACTTTCTTCACAGAATTGGAAAAAACTACTTTAAAGTTCATATGGAACCAAAAAAGAGTCTGCATCGCCAAGACAATCCTAACCAAAAAGAACAAAGCTGGAGGCATCATGCTACTGGACTTCAAACTATACTACAAGGCTACAGTAACCAAAACAGCATGGTACTGGTACCAAAACAGAGATATAGACCAATGGAACAGAACAGAGGCCTCAGAAATAACACCACACATCTACAACCATCTGATCTTTGACAAACCTGACAAAAACAAGAAATGGGGAAAGGTTTCCCTATTTAATAAATGGTGCTGGGAAAACTGGCTAACCATATGTAGAAAGCTGAAATTGGATCCCTTCCTTACACCTTATACAAAAATTAATTCAAGATGGATTAAAGACTTAAATGTTAGACCTAAAACCATAAAAACCCTAGAAGAAAACTTAGGCAATACCATTCAGTACATAGGCATGGGCAAGGACTTCATGACTAAAACACCAAAAGCAATGGCAACAAAGCCAAAATTGACAAATGGGGTCTAACTAAACTAAAGAACTTCTGAATAGCAAAACAGACTACCATCAGAGTGAACAGGCAACATACAGAATGGGAGAAAATTTTTGCAATCTACTCATCTGACAAAGGGCTAATATCCAGAATCTACAAAGAACTTAAACAAATTTACAAGAAAAAATCAAACAACCCCATCAAAAAGTGGGCAAAGGATATGAACAGATACTTCTCAAAAGAAGACATTTATGCAGCCAAAAAACACATGAAAAAATGCTCATCATCACTGGTCGTCAGAGAAATGCAAATCAAAACCACAATGAGATACCATCTCACACAAGTTAGAATGGCCATCATTAAAAAGTCAGGAAACAACAGGTGCTGGAGAGGATGTGGAGAAATAAGAACGTTTTTACACTGTTGGTGGGAGTGTAAACTAGTTCAACCATTGTGGAAGACATTGTGGCGATTCCTCAAGGATCTAGAACTAGAACTAGAAATACCATTTGACCCAGTGATCCCATTACTGAGTATATACCCAAAGGATTATAAATCATGCTACTCTAAAAACACATGCACACATATGTTTATTGCGGCACTATTCACAATAGCAAAGACTTGGAACCAACCCAAATGTCCATCAATGATAGACTGCATTAAGAAAATGTGGCACATATACACCATGGAATACTATGGAGCCATAAAAAAGGATGAGTTCTTGTCCTTTGTAGGGACATGGATGAAGCTGGAAACCATCATTCTCAGCAAACTATCCAAGGACAGAAAACCAAACACCGCATGTTCTCACTCACAGGTGGGAATTGAACAATGAGGACACTTGGACACAGGGCGGGGAACATCACACACCAAGGCCTGTACTAAGGTGGGGGGATGGGGGAGGGATAGCATTAGGAGAAATACCTAATGCAAATGATGAGTTAATGTGTGCAGCAAACCAACATGGCACATGTATACCTATGTAACAAACCTGCACGTTGTGCACATGTACCCTAGAACTTAAAATATAACTTAAAAAATAAAAAAAAAGATGAGAGACAGTTATAAATAAAATTAAATATATCAATATATCTCCCCTGTGGCATTTCTTAAAAATTAGCATTGCTTCCCCTTCCACTGCCCTCCTCCAAGGAGAAAAATAATTGTTAACATAGGGTTTATCGTTTCTGGCCAATCGCAACAATTCCTGCTCAGGGCAAATGTCAAAGAATCATTGCTCATTATTCAATAGTTCGATGTGAATATTTAATTACAAATAAGTAATTCATTAAGAGTAAAAGATAAGTCAAAACAAAGGCCAAAAGACAATGCATTGTCAGTAAGGTAAGGCCCATTTTACACCTGTTGGAATATCATTAATCTGCCCTGACAGGAAGAAAGTAGTTTTGTACCTGACAGACTTGATAAATGTGCAAATATCAGTCCTACATTTTAAAATCAATATGAAATGTTTTTCATGGCAAATCGAGATCAAGCTGGCATACCAAACACATTGCATAACAATCAACATGTAGACTAATTGTTTAAATGAGTTCCAGGGGGCAAATTAAAATTACGAGAGGGAAGATAAGAGTGAGACAATCGTGATAAAAGGAAAATGGACTTGGCTTGGTTCAAATAAACTTTTCTCTAATAAAAACGATCTGGGATGTGAATGGGACCTGTTATGACAGACAGCAATAAAATGCAGGCAAGAACTGAGCAAGCATTCAGTGAGAGCTCTTTATGGATAGCACGCAATTTGGGGCTGAAAGTGTGAACTACGAATCAGAATCCTACACAGTTATAGGCACAAAAGCACTAACATAATGGAGGAATCCTCCAGGTTAGAGATACCCAGCTACAGCTTTTATTTTACCTGGATCAATTTATTAACTAAGCACGAACACTTACCAAGAATCCTGGAGAGTCATTGGTGAACAGAACACTGTCCTTGCCCACAAGGAGCTCAGAGAAGAGTAAATAAGCTAGAGATATATATGTGGAAAACTACAGTACCGTGCAACGAGTGCTGTGACTGAAGGAGGTGCAAGTGTTGTTGGACCAAAGAGCAGAGGCACCAAGTCCGACCTTTCTGGAGGAGAATCCAGGAAGCTTTCCTAGAGAAAGGCAGAATTATGTCACAACTTTGAGCCAGGTTCTGAAGTCAGATAGCCCGGAGTTCACATCCAGGTTTTGCCAATTGCTAGTTATGTGTGACTTTGACCAACTCACTAATTTCTATGAGCCTTGGCTAACTCATTTCCAAAATGAGAACAATAATAGGACCTACCTCATAGGCACGTGCAGATTAAATGAACGTCCCAAGAAAAGCACTCAAAACCATTTCTGTCCTCCAAAAATTGTTTTGAAAATAAAAGAGAATGTATTTATTCATTCTCTTCTTTTTAAAGCAATGGGTACTATAGACAGTAAGGGATGTTCTGCTAATGCACAAGTTTATTTCCATAAGGAGATTAAAAGGGAATGAATTTTTCCACAGCGAAATAAAAAGGGAATGATTTTTTTTGGAAGTCTTGCACTGAACTTGCTCAGTCAGCTCTGGAAAACCAATCCCACAACTGCTACTGACACCTGCTACTCTTTGTTTTACTAAAGCTGGCTCCTACACCTGAGCCTTAGAGGAAGCTGGTCATTAAACGCACATTCATGTGCACACACATATATGCACATGGTACGCACACACACATCTACCTTCTCCTGGGCCTTGTGTTAAGTTCTTTCACATATTTTCTCTTACTAAATCTTCACACCAAACTTGAGAGTAAATTGTTGCTCTCCCCCATTTACAGATAAAGAATAGGAGGCTCAGAGAGATTGATTAACTTGCTGTACTGGTTAATTTTGTGTGTCAACTTGACTGGGCCATGGGGTGGCCAGATATTTGGTCAAACATTATTCCAGGTGTTTCTGTGAGGCTGTTTTTGGATTAGATTGACATTTTAATAAGTAAAACAAATTGCCCTCCATAATGCGAGTGGGTCTTATCCAACCAGTTGAAGTTCTAAATAGAACAAATAGACCAACCTTACCCCCGTAAGAGAGAATTCTCCAGCAGACTATCTTCAGACTTCATCTATATCACTGAATTTCCTGGGTCACAAATCTGCCAGTCTAAGCCACAGATTTGTACTTGCCAGCCTCTATAATTGTATGAGCCAGTTCTTTTTAATAAATAAATGTGTGTGTGTGTGTGTGTGTGTGCGCATGTGTGTGGTGTTCTGTTTCTTTGGAAAATGCTCAGTGATACAGTCACATTTTCTATTTTATTAAATTATTTTAAAAGTTATGTAAGATTTAAATATTATTATTCACATTTAACAGACAAAACAGTGAGGTATAGAGAGACTAACTTACCAAAAACCATAGTTAACCACACATTTTCCCACAGCCAGGATGATTCAACATGCCTGTTTAAAATCCTAGTTTGCACACAGCAAAACGTTACCAGTGGCTAAAAAATGTCACCAGTGGTTTTAGGTTGTAGCAGCATCCAGCCAAAGCCCTAACGTCCTTTGAAGGACATGGCACAGCACACACAAACATGTAAATCAGGTTATCAAATGCAAATAGAGGCATCAAGTTGGGAGTACACTTCAGTGTTCACAAAAGGTACTTCCTTATCCAGTATGCGTTTCTCCAATCGGAAAGCCTGCTCTGCATAGCAAAGACAGGCTTTCAGCAAATTCAGTTTTTCTTCAGTGATGAAACTCTGGGTTTAGAAAACTCTTTTCCATTTCTTGTCAACGGCTGGCAGCCTTGGGTTAAGTTTGGCCTTCTATGAAGCTACTAAATGAAAAGCATATCAGAGAACACTGGGCAGAAAAGTGGAGTCCCAGAGCACAGGCAGAAAGGTTCAGGTGATAGACAGGGATGGATTTAGTTGAGGAGTGGAATGGCCTCAGATTTTCTGGCGGAATGTTTTTTCATCCAACATTTATCAAAAACCTATGCTGCTGATGGTTACCCTAAACACCCAGACATCAGGACTGCAAAATAGATCCATGTAATAAAATTGCACTTGTACCCTTTAAATTTATACAAATAATTTTCTTAAAAAAAGAACCTATGCTATGCTAGGCATGGGAAATCCAAAGACAAATAAGATGTATCACTGTTTTTGAGTATTTAATAATCTAGTATGTATCACAAGATGACCGGGAATTCCTTCATCTGTACAACAAACTTACTAATCGCCAATGATGTGTCAAGGCCATGTGCTAACTGCTGGACATGAAGTGGTGAGTAAATTCATGTAGTATAGGCTCCCAGCACTAATGAGGCTCACAGTCTACCACTATATCTGCCCTCAAATCACCAGAGTGGGGAGGAAGCCCTAGAGCTCTGCTGCCACCCTCTTCCCAATCTCTTTGAGTTGAACTCTCCTGCAACAACGTATTGCGTTTCTCTATTAGATTCTGAATTCACTCCCTTTGTCAGGAACATAACCCTGTGACTGTGGAGAGATTACTGTATTTTCAGTTATACAAAGCCTAACGCTTTTGGGAAAAAAATAAGATGGACAGACACTATACTCAGACATGCAATCTTCTCAGCCAGGATGCAAGGCAGCCAGAGTGCAGTAATGGCCATCCATCTTCCCTTGCCCAACCCAAGAACAAACAATCTTCTCTGAATCTTATAGGCCTAAGAACAATTTACAGGGAAAGTCTGCACTTGCTTTCTCTCCCCTACCCTATTCAGTGAAATGCAATTCTGATGTGCAGAGAGGCTTCTACTAAGTAGATAATACAGCCACACTTTTCAAAGGGCCTGCCATGGCTTTTTATCCTCCACAGCATCTAATATCTGTCAAACATTTTAGATTAAAATGAATATAAAAAACACAGACTTACTCAGCACTTCCTTTGCTCTGCAGGTCAGGGACTAGGATGAGAACAAGCCTCAGGGCTTTTAGGTTCACACTGGGATTCCCCTTCCAGAGACCTCCCACCCTGCCCTTCACCGGCCAATAGCAAATACGAAGTAGCATTGGCTTTGGAGTTGGGCATACCAATGACCTGTTGTTGACCTTGGGAAGTCACTTCATCTCTCTGAGCCTCAGTGTCCTTATCTTGATACTGGGAATAATAATCCTCCCTCTCCCCATAGGATTATAATGATAATTAAATAAGATGATATATATAAAAGATTTGATACACAGTGGACACTCAACTGACAGATGTCCATCCTCTTCATGTCTCCCATCCCTGAAGACAGCCTGAGAGCAGATCCCTTCTCAAGGCTTACACCCTTGTTTTGACCTGTACTTACTTACTACTTCTCGATTCTTCATGTAACTAGGGAATTCCTCCTGACCTTCCTTCAGGTATTTCCTGCTTCATTCTGGTTTCCATTTTTGCTGCTAACTAGGAAGTCAGATATTCATGCAATATTAGTACAATCCAATCAAAATGAACACATTCTGTCATCATTGAGAATCTATATAATTTAACTGATGCAAATCCTCCAATAATGAGAAAGTTTCATGTTGCATATGAAAAAAAATATCTGATAATTAGCATCTTCTTGTCATCACTGTGTTTTGGCAGGTTGGCTGAATGGCTTAGGTCAGGGATGGGCAGCACTCCAAAGCCTCAGTCTGTTAGGAGTTCAGGCCTTTCAGTAGGTTAAAAGGAGGTAATTTAGGAAGGAGGAGAACTTTCAGCACTTCTCATGTCATACCATGCGAGTGGCCTAAAAATTGCCACCCTCTGTGCAGAAAGCTCAAAAACATTTTCCGGTCACCATCTCTCCCCCAGTCAACCTTGCTTGCTTCATCCATTGAACTGGCATGTCTGTTGCTACTTTACTGTGTGACTTGGGAAATTCTCCTCACTTCTCTTAGTGCCAAACTTCTCTTAATTGAATAATCTGGAGAAGGGCCAGAAGAAATCTGGAATGTACTGGATTTGGATTATTTCATTGTCCTCATCTCCACTCACCACTAACATCAAAAAACTCTCTAGGTAACTTAAACGGCAGCAATACAGGTCTTTATTGGCAGGATATCAGGGTGATTGCAGATTCAATGGGAAGCTGTAGACCTAGGTTAGGAAACAGACTGGAACCTGGTCAGAAGTTATTTGGGCTCAGGGTGCTGCTGCTTGCATGGATCAATCCCAATCATATATATTTTGTCTTTGGATCACTCTTTGTAAGATTGAAAGTGCTGGGATGCAAAAGCAAATGCAATAAAAACAAAGATAAATAGCTGGGACCTAATTAAACTAAAGAGCTTTTGCATGGCAGAAGGAACAGTCAACAGAGTAAACAGACAACCCACAGAGTGAGAGAAAATCTTCACAATCTATATATCTAACAAAGGACTAATCTCCAGAATCTACAATGAACTCAAACAAATCAGTAAGAAAAAGCAAACAATTCCATCAAAAAGTGGGCGAAGGACATGAATAGGCAATTCTCAAAAGAAGATATACAAATGGCCAACAAACATGAAAAAATGCTCAACATCACTAATGATCAGGGAAATGCAAATCAAAACCACAGTGCGATACCACCTTACTCCTGCAAGTATAGCTATAATCAAAAAATTAAAAAAAAAAACAGTAGATATTGGCATGGATGCAGTGATCAGGGAACACTTCCACACTGCAGGTGGGAATGTAAACTAGTACAGCCACTATGGAAAACAGTATGGAGATTTTTTAAAGAACTAAAAGTAGAACTACCGCTTGATCCAGCAATCCCACTACTGGGTATCTACCCAGAGGAAAATAAGTCATTATTCGAAAAAGATCCTTGCATGTGCATGTTTATAGCAGCACAATTCACAATTGCAAAATTATGGAACCAACCCAAATGTCCATCAATCAATGAGTGAATAAAGAAACTGTGAGATATATATATGATATATATGATATACACATATATATATGTATATAGATGTACATCTAATGTACATATATATATATATGTATGATACACACACACACAATGGAATACTACTCAGCCATAAAAAGTAATTAATTAACAGCATTTGCAGTGACCTGGATGAGACTGGAGACCATTATTATAAGTGAAGTAACTCAGGAATGGAAAACCAAACATCATATGTTCTCACTGATATATGGAAGCTAAGCTATGAGGATGCAAAGGCATAAGAATAATACAATGAACTGTGGAGACTTGAGGGGAAGAGTGGGAGGTGGACAAGAGATAAAAGGCTACAAATATGGTACCGTGTATACTGCTCGGGTGATGGGTGCACCAAAATCTCACAAATCACCATTAAAGAATTTACTCATGTAACCAAATACCACCTGTAACCTGATAACTTATGGAAAAAAATTAAAAAATAAAAAATAAATAAACAAATTAAAGGAAAGTGCGACCAGGTGTGGGGGCTCATACCTGTAATCCCAGAACTTTGGGAGGCCAAGGCGGGTGGATAACAAGGTCAGGAGATTGAGACCATCCTGGCCAACATGGTGTAACCTCGTATGGACACAGGAAGGGGAACATCACACACCGGGGCCTGTTGTGGGGTGGGGGGAGTGGGGAGGGATAGCATTAGGAGATATACCTAATGTTAAATGACAAGTTAATGGGTGCAGCACACCAACATGGCACATGTATACATATGTAACAAACCTGCACATTGTGCACATGTACCCTAAAACTTAAAGTATAATAAATAAATAAATAAATAAAAATACAAAAATTAGCAAGGTGTGGTGGCATGCACCTGCAGTCCCAGCTACTCAGGAGGCTGAGGAAGGAGATTCGCTTCAACCTGGGAGGTGGAGGTTACAGTGAGCCGAGATCTTGCCACTGCACTCCAGCCTGGGTGACAGAGTAAGACTCTGTCTCATAAATAAATAAATAAATAAATGTGCTGGGATGGAGAGCCCAGCTGTCTGCATTTAAGCCACCTGGATAGACTGGGACATTTGGAGCAAAGGCAGGACAGAAGGAAGCTTCAGGCAGCTTTTTGACTTCACAGTGAGAAGGAAGGCTTCCCCGATCACCTCCACAACTTTAAATAGCTTGAATAAGCTATTCAATTTATTAATCTATTAACAAAAATAAAATCTCTTGGCTTTCTACTTTGCTGGTTAAGATGAGGGGCCTGAACCTTCCCTTATCTCCTCACCCACTTCCTCTAGCTGTGTCAGCTTGTTTCTTCACTTTTGATATTGTCAAGGTAGTTAAGGTTTATGCTTTGTCTTGTAATCATGCAAAAAAGAAAAAAGAAGGAAAAAAGGAAAAAATTCTTTTTATTTATTAAAAGTTTATCTTCTATTTTTAAAGGCACTGTCGTGTTTAATCATTCCTCTATTCCTCCTAGTTAGTCTTTGCTTTTCAAATGATTATTTTCTTTTATTTGTAATTCTTTCATAAGTTCTGTCACTTTCTTTCTGAACGTTTTAAATCATGATATATATTGTTCTTTCACATATTGTTTCATTTTTTAATATCTTGTAGCTTGTTTAAAATAATAAGTTATGATTTTGATCTGTTTTGTGGGCATGTCTTTCTGGCATGCTTTCATCGTCTCTGGGATGTTATGCTTCTTTTTTCATATAATAACTTTGTATGAGATTTGGCTCTGATAAACTTTGGTTTGCTCATTTCTGTGTTAGATTAATTTTATGTTGTTTGGTGAAGTAGTCACAAATATAGCGTCTGGCTTTCTGAGAATCCCTGGCTTTCTCCTCTCTCTTATTTTGATCTGAAACCTTTTACCTTTATCTCTGTTGTCCTTCTTCTGGTCAATTTTGATTCCCCCACCATTGATTTTAAAGCCCTGGCCAATCATGTGGAGAGTTCCTAGGAGTTATACTGCCTCAGTCTCTTTAGTAGTTGATATGGTTTGGCTCTGTGTCCACACCCAAATCTCATGTCAAACTGTAATTCCCACATGTTGGGGGAGGGACCTGGTGGGAGGCGATTAGATCATGGGATCAGTTTTCCCCATGCTGTTTTCATGACAGTGAGTGAGTTGTCACGAGATCTGATGATTTAAAAGTATGTGGCAATTCCCCTCTCACTCTTTCTTTCCTGCCACCATGTAAGACGTGCTTTTCTTCCCCTTCACCTTCCACCATGATTGTAAGTTTCCTCCCCAGCCATGCAGACCTCTGAGCCAATTAAACCTCTTTTCTTTATAAATTACCAAGTCTTGGGTGGTTCTTTATAGCAGTGTGAGAACAGACTAATACAGTAGTCCATTCAACTTTTCAGTTATATGATCTCACCTATGTAGGTCATTTGTTTTCCTCTGTTTCTAGGGAGACTTCTGCCCACTCACTCTAACTCAGACTTTATAAATTGGTCTTTTTTCAGGCCTACGGTGCTATCCTAGGAATCTCCTTTACTATTCTTCTAGGATGGATCTAATGTCTTCCTCTTTTATGATTTATTATCTTATTTTGATGAATTATATCTGCAAGGAATGTTCTAAAAATGGGTTTTAGAAAGGCATACTTTCTGAGTTCTTATGTATCTGAAAAAATCTTTATTCTACCGTGAGGTTTGACTAATAGTGTCAATAAGATAAAATTCAAGTTTTCCATAGAGCTTTGTATATATGTCTTCATTGTATTTTAGTTTTCAATGTTGTTGACGGGAGGTCTGATGGCACTCTGATTCTTGTTCCTTTATAGGTGACCAATTTTCTATCTCTGAAAGCCTTTAGGATTTTCTCTTTATCTTTGTGGTTTGAAATCTCTCAGTAATGTCTGTGCAAGGGGTGTCGTTTTTCATTCGTTTTTGAACACTAAATGGGCCCTTTTAATCTGAAGACTTATGTCCTTCCCACTCTGGAAAATTATTATTTATTTTATTCAGGAACAATTTCCTTCCTTCCATTTTCTCTATTCTCTTATTTTGGAATTCTATTTGGTCAGCTGTTGGACCTCCTGGTTGGAGTTTCTAAAAATCAATTTTGTTGAAATATTATTCAGCTACAGAAATATACACTTATTTTGTGTGCATTTTAGAGAGTTTTGACAAAATGTATATGCCCAGGTAACCACCACCACCACAATCAAACTATAATGTATTTTTATGATCATAATTTTTTTCATGCATCTTTGCAGTTATTCTCCCCACCTCCAGCTCCAGTCAACAACTGATCTGCTTTCTGTCACTATAGATCGCTTTGACTTGAGAAGGTCATATAAATGGGATTACATAATGTGTATCTGGCTACTTTTGTTTAGCTAATTTTTAAAACAATTAATCCATGTTGTTGCACATATCAAAAATGCATTGTTATTGCTGAGTAATAGTCTATTTTATGGATGTACCAGAATTTATTTATCTGGATTGACTTTTTAAAATCTCAGAGTTTAGTCACTCAGAGTATGTGCTCTGGAGCTCCTGAACTTTATCCTCTGGTATCACACTTGTGATTGTGTTATGTTACTTGGCAAATGGGACTTTGAAGATGTCATTCGGACTACTAATCAGCTGACCTTAAGATAAAAATAAGTATTCAGGATTATTTGGTGGGTGGGGCAAATATAATCACATGCACTTTTAAAAGCAGGAAAAAAAATCAGAATGATGTGGCAGAAAGGAAAGTCAGAGAGAATTAAAGTATGAAAAGGATTCAATGTGCCTTTTCTGGCTTTGGAGATGGAGGGGAGCATGTATCAAGAAATGTGATCAATCTCTAGAAGGTGAAAATAATCCCAGGCTGACAACTAAAAAGAAAATGGAGACTTCAGTCCTACAGTCTCAAGGGACTAAATTCTGCCAATTATCTAAATGAGATTGGAAGCAGATTATTCCTAGAGCTTCATAATTATAGCCCAACTGACCAACAACTTGATTTCAGCTTTGAGAGACCCTAAGCAGTAGACCTAGATGGGTCCTGAGAACTGCCTGCCTCAGAGCAAGCATTATATTAAATGGTGGACATTGCTGTTATCATTTTTGTTCTTTTGTATTCAACCTTCTGGGAAACTGTATCAAGTTTATCTTCTAATCTTCTTATTAAATGCAATATTTTGACAATTATTTTATTTTTTAGAGTGCTTTTTTGCTGTCTGACCATTCCCTTTCTATAACACCCTGTAAATCTTCTGTTTCTTGAATTATCTGATTGCTAGTCTTTTAAAAAATTTGCATATTTAGTCTTTCTTATTCATATTGCATGCTTTTCTCAACACCCATTGACCTTTGCTTTTGCATTAATATTTAAAAAGTAATAGAAAAACTGACTGGAAACTCGAGGCATATGGGATTTGGGGCTTATCACCTGGCTGGCTTTGCCTTTGGTAAGTGAGCAGAGAGCTGCCATTAGGCAGGAGTCCTTTGACATCTCCCAGTCCAGACCCTTTCTATGGTATTGGCAAACAGATAAGTTCCTGCCTAAGCTGCAGCTGCCTCTGCACAAATTCTAAGCTGTGTTTTCCTCTGTCCTACAACAGCTGCCAATTTTTTAAAACTGCTCTCTTCCAGAAATTTGTTGTTATTTCTTATCCACTGATGGTCCTTTTTCTCATCTTGTTGGTGTTGAATATTCATACCTATTTAATATTTTAATCTCATTTTCACGGGCTTTCCAGATGCCCACCCTACCATGTTGAACCAGATGCCCCCTGTCTGCCCTCAATCCCTCTTAATATGTGACCTTGCCTTTTCTTTCCCTGAGAAAATAAAGGCTTTCTGACTTGCTACTCTCAACTTCCAGCTCTTATAAATTTGCTTACACACCCATACTCACCTCTTTTTCTCAGAAGAACAGATGTCTCTTATTTGTCCAGAAATAATCCTCTACCTCCATGCCCTTATACTTTTGGTCATAAGAAAATTAGTAATTGGTGACTCTTTCCTTTAACATATCTTCTCAGAAAACAGACAAAATAAGCTGTGTAAAACAATGATAAATTCACTCTGCTCTTCTTGGAGAGACTGTTCGTGTCTCTTGCCTATGATTTCAAACCTTTCCACCTGCCAATGTGAGCGATAGGAGAAAAGGTAGGCAGTCACTTAGTATTTATCAGGGATAAAATACAGAAAAGAGTCAATTGCATCCATGAATGATGTGTCTATATATTTCTAGGTGCAGTCAAGCACAAAGCTTACTGCCACACTTCCAAGCCTACAATTAAAAATATATTAAAAATAAGGATATTTCTTTTACTTTAGCTTTGGTCTTCTATCTTACAGCTGCAATTTCCTCACATGGTTACACTTGGCATATATCCTCATTACCACCTCTCTTTCTCACTCAATGTTTGTAGATTATTTGAAGTAATCCTAAGTAGAATAGAAGAAATCAAAATGTAAGGCAAGAGCATGTTTCAAGAAAGAGTAGAGGATAAACAGCATCAGACTATTCAGAGGTTGAGGAGGATGGAACTGAGAAAAAATACCATCAAATTTGGTAACATGAGATCATTGGGGATCTCAGTGAGAATTGTTTCTAGAAGTTTTCTTAGATCAGAAGTCCATAATGCAGGAGGCTGAGAATTAAAAGGCATGTTGAAAGCCTGAGATGTATCTAGATGAAAGAGAAAGGAAATGAGAAGGCAAGAGTCAAGAAGGAGGTTACCTCTAAAATGTGGATGACTGGAACATGTTTGTGGGCAGAGAATAAAAAGCCAGTAAAGGGAGGGCCAGGGTGTATGTGGAAGACCAAAGAAGAGGAAACCAGTCTTTTTCTGCCCTTAAATTTGGTCATTTACCTACATTTCTATCTTTAGTCTTCTTTTTTATATCTACACACTCTGTCAAGTGTTTCAGCTATCATTATAGTTTTAATCACTATCTATCCATTAGTAAACCCTCCATCTTCAGCTCTAGCTTATACCTCACTCACAAGCCTCAATTCAACATTCTGGATTACTTATTGGGTATGGATGTATTACTAGCCCTCAAAGTTAGTGAGTCTCAAAATATACTTCCCTGTGCCTTCAGGTCTGTTATTTCCCTTGACTTCTCCATCTTTCTGTGAAATATTCATTTTCCAGGTACCACTGAGATAAATTCTGCATTTTCTTTGCTTTATTTATTTTCCTCATTCTCCTTATACAGTCATTCTTCAGATCTTATTAAGTTTCCCTTCACAGTGACTCTAAAAAATACTCCATTCTTTTATCTTCATCTTCACTGCCCCTGCCATATAACAGCCTCTCGTAATTGCTCATATTTACTATTGGCACCTCTGCCTCTAGTCTTATCCACCTTTATTTTATCCTCCACACAACTATCAGTGCCTTCTTTCCTAAATACCACTTGCATCATACCACTTCCCTACTTAAAACCAACCATCCAACCAACCAACCAACACCTACTGTGGTTTTCAGTACCTTTCGTAAAGTAAAAGTCAATTACTTATTTTGGCAGTCAAGGTCCTTCACAATCTTGTCCCTGACTTCCTTTAAAACTTTGTATTGTGTTCATCTCCAAAGGACCGCCTTCACTCCACCAATTTGAAATGGCCAAATGCTCCATTTACCATCTCTGTACTCATGCTGTCATCTAAATTGAAATGTAGTTCTTTCACTCATTCTTACCATTTATTGATATTCTTTCCATCCATTTAGCCTAATATAACCCTCACTTGCTCCATCTGCCCTTATGCCCAGTAACAATGTTGGGAATACAATGCTGAATTCAATAATTTTTTTCCATTCTTCACCAAAAACTATTGCAATAAGCTGTATGTTTTTATACCCCTAAAATTCATGTGTCTAACCCTAATCCCAATTTGATCATATTTGAAGGTAAGGCCAAATGAGAGGTAATTAGTTCATGAGGGTGGGGTGGGGCCCTTATGAATGAGATTATTGCCCTTATAATAAGAGGCCAGAGAACTAGCTTGCTCTCTTTCTGCCATGTGAGGAGGACATGAGGAAAAGTTGCCTCTGCATCCTGGAAGAGACCCCGCCCCAGAATCTGACCATGTTGGCACCCTGATCGCAGACTTTCAACCTCCAGAACTGTGAGAAATAAATTTATGTTATTTATAAGCTCCCTAGTTTATGGTACTTTGTTTTAGCAGCCTGAACTGACTAAGAGAATGATCTATCTCATCTTCTAGAATCCCATAATGGCAACACTGTAAATTCCTTCAAATATTATCTAGCCCAAGTTTCTCACTGTTTAGAAAATCAGGCCCTTGGGCTGGGGGTGGTGGCTGACTCTTGTAATCCCAACAATTTTTGAGTTCAAGGCAAGAGAATCATTTAAGGCCAGGTGTTCAAGATCAGCCTGGGCAACACAGTGAGACATCATCCTTACAAAAATACAAAAATTAGCTGGATGTGGTGGTGTGTGCCTGTAGTCCCAGCTACTTGGGAGGTTGAGGTGGGAGAATCACTTGAACCCAGGAGTTTGAGGCTGCAGTTAGATATGATCCAGCTACTGCACTCTAGCCTCGGTGACAGAGAAAGGCCTTACCTCCTGAAAAGAAGGAAGGAAGGAGGGAAGGAGGGAGGGAGGGAAGGAAGGAAGGAAGGAAGGAAGGACAGAGGGAGGGAGGGAGGAGGGAAGGAAGGAAGGAAGGAAGGAAGGAAGAAAGAAAGAAAGAAAGAAAGAAAGAAAGAAAGAGAGAAAGAGAGAAAGAGAGAAAGAGAGAAAGAAAGAAAGAAAGAAAGAAAGAAAGAAAGAAAGAAAGAAAGAAAGATGGATGAAGTCCAGTGAGAAGTGTCCTGCAACAATAACACAGTAAATTGATGACTTAAGGTGTGTCTAGAATCCAGATCTCAAGCATCTTAAGCCACCAAGGTATTGGCCACTGCCCCAGCTGATTTCCTTATTATTTATCCTATGTTTCTTATATGTTGCTGCCTTAGAGTGTAGACATAAAGTTGATTCTCATATCGTGATTAGTACTGAGTTTTAGGAGGGTAGGTGATATTTCCTCTACTCCTCTGAATTCCCCTCAGCACTAAATCTATTGTTTTGGACAGAATAGTCACTAAGCAAATATGTATTGATTGAAAAAGAAATAATACATCACAACCTGAGATAAACCATCAATTTCCACTGTCTCATTAGCATATTCTACAGAGTAAAATTAGTAATAACCTTGGGTCCTTGGACAGTTACAATAACAAAGCACAATACTCCAATATAGGCAGGAAAACTTGAAGACTCAATGTATATTTGATGAAATATTTGAATAGCAGAGCTGGAATTTCCCCTTGAAGGTCATCTTACATAGCAGTCTCCTCCTTTCCCACATTTTTACTGACGGGAAAATTGAGATTCACAGTGACAAAACTTCCCCAAAATGTGCATAAATGCATAGTAAATTAATGATGTAGTTACTAGCAGGAATTAAATCTCCAAATTCCTGGGCCAAATTTTCCATAACCCAAAAAAGCAGGTTGCACACTACGATGATTATATAGTTGAAGACATGGGATTAGAGTCTGACCGACCTGGCTCTGCCACTTGATTAATTAACCTAATTGAGTAAGCCTGAATTTCTTTATTTTCAGTAATAAGCCTGCTTGTGGAGCTCTGAGGCCAATTGAGAAGTCAGCACTCTCTATATAGTCTGTAATGCTGCCTATATCATTCCTTCAGTCTGTGTCTTCTGAATCGGATGGAGAAGATCCAACCACTAGCTTCCGCCCAAGACCATACAGGCTCCTGAAAACACTAAGTGTAAGATATGGCCCATACTGTGTCATACTTACTTTGAGACACTAGAGAGTAGGTACTGAAGTAATAGGACAGCACCCTTAGGAGTTGTCACTCCTCCGTGACATACCTGTTATGAAATTGTCAACAATGGCACTGAAAGTCGCTAAGTAGAGGATGACATCTTGTCTCCAAGGTACTTAATTAGAGCTGTTTAATGCTAGGATAACTAGAGGGACTCTTAACGCCTTACTGTAGGAAAGGTAGAGAAGAGTCTTCCAGAATAAAATATTTAGCATCAACCCTTTGAGTAGCTGTGGCTACAGGGACAGAGCTGCTTGGAGAAAGCTATGACCTCCAAGTAGAACTCTGTAGTTCAGGCAGAGCAGGACTGGGTACTTGGACACCAGAGACACTTTTAAAAAGTCATGAAAGGTCAAGTCTGCTGGGAAGCACGGGAGGCAAGAGAGAAATTTCTTCTGTCTCTGATTTCTATACTTTCTTGTAAAAGACTCATCCGATTAGATCAGACCCACCCAGAACAATTTCTCTTTTGAGTAACTCAAAGTCAAACTGATTGGTGACTTTAATATATCTACAAAGTTTATTTTTTCATCTTTACCATATAACATAACCTAATCAGAGTTGTGACATCCATCATATTCACAGATTCTGCCCACACTCAAGGAGAGGGATTATATAGCAATTGGTAGAAATATTGGAGACCATCTTCGAATTTTGCCAACCATAGTCTTCCCTCTGGCCACCAATGACTCACATCCCTTCTAAGTGCAAAATGCATTCACCATGTTTCTACGAGTTTCATCCCATCATAGCATCAGCCCGGTGTCTCATCATCTAAATCTAAATTGTATCCACTTATCAGCTGAAAATCCAAAATCTCATCTAAATCTCATCAGCTAAAAGATCAAAATCTCATCATCTAAATTATGTATATTAGGTACAGATGGGGCTTCCATCTGTTGAGTTCTTTACATACATTATTATATTTAATTCTAAAGACAATCCTCTGAATAAATTTTCATCATCTTCATCTTATAGATAAGGAAACTGGAGCATTGAGAAGTTAACTAACTTGCCTACAGTCATTTAGAGATTAAGTTTCAAAGCTAAATCTTGAACCCAGGTATTTGCAAGTTTGCTAACTATACTAATCTCCAGAGAATAATTTTCTGAAGCCCTCTTGGCAAATAGGGGGTCTTAAATGATCATCCACATCCACAGTAGCCAAGCCTTGGAGGCCATTAAGATTCTCACACTGGAGCACTAAGTATCAGATAGCATTACTAACATCTTAGAATTGATTATTTTGCCAGGATATATTCCAGTGGCACAGGTGAGCATTGGGTTAGGGCAAAAGTATGAATTAACGAGAGGAATGAAAAAATGTTAGTAACCCCAATTACATGATACAAGAAGAAAAAAAGCAGATGAGAAATAGATAAGTGCTGGCTTCAGTCCTGTCATGACTTCTTATTACTTTGGGCAAAAAGCTTTTTTTCTTTTTGAGCCTCAGTTTCTTTTTATGTAAAATGAGGAAGATACGTTTGAATGCTAGATGATCTCTAGGTCACTTTCAAAAGCCTGTAATTCTAACAAGAGGAGCAACCAACAATGCAGACAAATGTCATGATTTGGCATTTGATAGAGAAAAGAGACATGGCTATTTGAATTCCATGACATTGTTCTTAAACAGAAAATGCTTAAGCATATGGACAACCATAGCTTTGACTTCAGAATATGTGATGGAATCCTACAAAACATTGCAAGGGAAAATCCCAGTACCTTTGAGGAACAAAAGTGATACTTGAACCATCGATCACCATTATTCAGGCCACTATATTTCTGAAAAACAGGGTCATGAGGAGTGGTGAACAAAATGAATGAATCTCCATGAGAAGTGGATATATCCTGGAATGATCAGGTTGAGGAATACCAGAGTCCCTGAATGCTTGGGCAGATGAGAGGGAGTTGTGTGCATTTGAATACTAGGTTAAATTGGAAGAAATGCCTCTCTCTCATCACTATACCTACCCAAAATAACGATTCACATCACGCAATTCCCTTCTCTCCACTCACAAAACCCTAAAACCTGTTTTCATTCATTCCACAAATACTGATAATACAACTCCTCTGTGCTGGGCACTATGGGAGCATATAACAATTGATAAGATATAGTCTAGAGCCAAATTATTTATATTAGTCCTTTGATGTTCCACAAAGTATCTAAGACAATTTTTCATCCTTCAAGGTTGAGGTCTGTTGTTGCCTCTTCCATGAATTTTTTCTCTGCTAAGTGGTGCTGGCTGCCTTTCCTCTTCTGTTACTGCCCCTTCCTTCCCCTCCTTTACCCTCTCTTTTCAGCTCTTTCTGTGACTTCTTCATATAGAGTAGTCCCCGCTTATCCACAAGGGATAAGTTCTAATATCTCCAGTGGTTGCCTGCAACTGTGAATAATACTGATCTCTATAAATGCATTGCCATACAGTACCAGAGTTAATTTGCCCTTCCACGTTTTATGCCCTGGTGCCTCCTTTGCACTTTTATGAATGTAAGTGCTGTTGGGCATCTTCATCGCAATTGAAACCTTGCTTTGCATGGTATCCTTTCTCCTTAATCAACTTCTTCAACTCAGCCAAATGTGGCAGCAGATTCTTTGTTGGCAGATGCAGCCTCTCCAGTAAATTATGTCTTTTTCAGGCCAAATCTATTCCTGAATCTGCGTAACCATCCTTTACTTGCCATAAATGGCTTAGTGTCACTAGTTTTGGGAAATCCCTCGCTGAAGTCTTCATATAAGCTCAATGCTTTCTGGTGCAACATGTTGCTGTCAATCAGAACATGCTTCTGTTCATGTCTTCCACCTACAAATATAATGTCTATTCCACCTAAACTAAGCACTTATCATGCACTATGGCAGTAACTTTTTAAGTTTAGAGTGACACAGCAAAACTAACACAAATTTATTTTTCCTTCTTCACAATTTCACGGACAGAATATTTGTTCTTACCATAAATCTTAGCAAACTCAGCGTACATATTTTTATTTCTTTATTAGGTTGAGAAATTTCACTTTTTCACTTAAAGGAAGGACTTTATGGCTTCTCTTTGGCACACCCAAATGGCTACCATCACTCCTTTTGCACCTTAGGGTCCTTATGAAGTAAAATAAGGGTTACTTCAACACAAGTACTGCGATACCTGCACACTCAATGTGATAATCAAGAAAGCTATTAAGTGACTGATGGGCAGGTAGCACCTACAGCAAGTATCCACCAGATGATGGGATGATTCACTTCCCAGGCAGGACAGAGTAGAACACTGTGAGATTTCATAATGTTACTCAGAATGTTGTGCAACTTAAAACTCATAAATTGTTTATTTCTAGAATTCTCCATTTAATATTTCCAGACTGCAGGCAACTGTGGGTAACTAACCCACTTAGAGTGAAACTACAGATGGAGGAGACTACTGTATTTTGGGACCTAGAAAACCATACCCCAAAGTATGGCACTTTGGCATGCTGAGTATTTTGCATTAAAGGACGTTGGAAGGCCTCAAAAGCAGTCTCAGAACAAAGATCTCTCTGACTGTCTCTTGCCTTCTTGTCTCTTGCCCCTCATTCTCCCCTGAAGCAAGTCATAGACACCTGAATTCCTATTCCCAAAGGTGGGTCATAGAAACTAGAATCCCTTTTCCCCAAAGCCAGCCATAAAAACAAAATTATTATTCTAAAATTCTCCTACCTTTCTAAGAGCTGGCCATAAAGAAATTCTTGGACCTACCCTTGTCTGATTATAGGTCATAAGACCCTTATTCCAGAAAGGTCTTGCCACATACACAGGAGAAAGAAATGTTTCAATCCAGAGACCGAGAAGAATCTGAACATGTTTCACCTCTCAGTTTACTAGCATTCGATCATATCATTTTTTCCCAATTATATTTCTACACAGCTGTCCATTCTTCTTTGAACCTAAGCATAAAAATGGATAGTTTTCCCTGTATCTTTGGGTCTTCATTCTGAAGACTCCCATGTCACATAAAACTGGCTAAGTAATTATGTTATGCTTTTATCTTTTTCACCCGTATTTTGTTATAGGAATGTCATCCATGAGCTTTATGATCGTATCTTTCCACCCCTACAGTGTACTACTTGGCACCACCTATCTTATGCTCTAGATCTTGTACATAAGTGTGATCTCCACTGGTAGTCTGTGACGAACTTCAAAAGAGAGTATGTTTTGTTTATCACACAGTAGGTGCTCAGTGCTGCAAGATATTTCTGAGGCTGACCTTTAAGGCATTATTCAGAATAAAAATCACTATCATTACTGTTTAAGGTATGGTGCTGAAGGTGCTGAACATTTTACATTCATTATCTTATTTAATCTTCATCATAATTGTACAAGCTAAATTGGACTATTAAAATAATGCAGTTCCTATAAGAACCCAGGTCTGCCTGATTCTCAAACCTGTTTAAACACCATGCTAATTTATCTCCCAGAGTATTCAGTATTGCCCTGTCATTCTTTACGGCTGCTATAAATACAGTGTCAGTTAAAATATAGGTCTTCCTAGCTTTGTTTAGTTCCGGCAAATACTGAAATGAATTTGCATTCATTAAGCCCACACTAACTACTAGTTCGGGTATGGAAGAGGGGGAGTGGAGAAAAGTAGGATGAAAACAATCCTGAAAGGTACTGGGACAATATACCATTGCAGGGAAAATGATCTTCCAGGGTCCCCAGAATCATCGAATCCTGAGGTAACAGAAGAAAAGAAAACAGCCAATGACAAAATGATTACATTTTGTCCAACCACATGCTTGGAGATTGTTTTTTATGAAAGAGCAGAAGAGGGAAAGCCCTTAACCAATATGCTCAGCTTCCTTGACTACTAAAGGGAAAGCCAGAGGGTCTCAGTTCTCTGAACCTTACCCCACAAATCTCTATCACCTGCAGTAGGAACCAGCCAAGACCAGCATTGTCTCCCCCAAAGAAAGTGGCACCCCAGTGACAGACTTCATTTGACACTTAAAGATTTTTATCAGGTTTGTGACACATGCATGAATTTTTGACAAAAGATGTAAAATTTTTTTTTTTAAATCCAACCATTACTTGTTAACAAAAAGCACAGAGCAGCTTTTTGAACAAACAACACAGTGACCCTTCCATATGAGCACTCTTTCTTATGCAGGAAAAAATGGATTCTTTCTCCATATATTTACAGTAGGGGTAAACTTAGAACTTTACAAAATCCATCTATAAATCACATTTTAATGCTGCATATCAGATACGAATTAGATCCTCTCCCAGTTTTCTTAATAGTTTATATTCCAATCACTTTTCCTCGCTCATATTTTATATGAACAATTTTTAATTTGTCTCTAGGGCTGTTTTCAATAAATCATTTGATGGTGCTCAGCTTGCATTTCCCAGCATTCTACGTGCTCACATACTCAGCTAGTTCTGGAACTACCCAAGATTATTTTTTAATCTTAGGCACTTGGAGGATGGTAAGGAGCTCCCTCTTCAAATGCATTTTATCAGCTGCAAAACAGATAAACCACCATATAATGCATTGTTAATATGTAAAGATGTATGTGCACAGACTTTGATTGTATAATCAAACTGTGGGAGGTGAAGGGTAAATCTAGGGGAAAGTATTTTCCATTTGTCAGAGATGCTGAAAGATGTAAGGTGCTGACAGGGTTTTGGCTTTGTCAAGACCTTTAGAAATTTACATTCTCCAGAGTGTAAAATTTAGCCCCACGAAGAGGAAGAGTCTTTGTCCTTTTTGAATGATTCTGCTGGCTTTTCAGAGGTACAAGCCAACTGAACACCCCAGGGGATCAGGAGAAAATGCCACTGAAAGGAATGAAAATGCTCAACTGAGACACTCAAACTTCACTGTTCTGGAAGAAGGCATACTGCCCTGAGAGTGGGGAGGGTCATAGTCATATTTATCCCCATTCCAAAATGCAGGTACCCAGAAACCAGATATGGTCCCTTCATTAAAGCTGGTATCCTGCGCACACTTAACAGGCTTGGAGTTGAGGACAGTTGAAGTAGAGGTACATTGCGCATGTGGAAAGGCAGACACAGGGCAGAGATTCAGACAGGCAGTAAAGTCAATATATTTTTCAGCATTTTCCAGGTCCGGCCTAAGGTCAGTGTCTAGAACTGGAAACCATGGTTAAATGGTTAAAACCACAGTCTTTGTAGCCATGCAGACCTAGATTTAAATCCTAGTCTAGAAACAAAGTATGACTTTGGGCAAGTTATTTAAACTCTCTCCTTCTCAATTACATCATCTTATAACAGGCATAATTATAGCCGTTACCTCCTAGGGTTTTACTGGTGAGTTAGTTAAGATAAGGTGATTAGAACAGCACATAGCCCAGGGTGAGTGCTCAATAAATAGTGGTCATTATATAAATTAGACTTTAGGGAAGGACAGGCAAGGAAGGATCTAGAGCTGGAGAACCTGGCTAACCAGACACCAGGCAGATCAATGTTCCATCTGAGAGCTTTAGTTCAGTTTCTAGAACTTTGTGATCAGATTAGAGTAAGATTTTATGCTGAAGTATCTGACATGTTTAACCAGGACTACCAGAATACTCCGTATTATTTGGTAATGATTTTCTGGCCTTGTTGAGTTGAGGGGTGGGGTGAGAACTCAGCTTGTCCAGCTATAGAGAGAAGGAATCCAGAGGGGCAGAGCACTAGACACCGCACCATCTTTGCAGCAGCCAAAATATTGGCAGGGACACTTAGATCCCCTCATATTTCTCATTCTCAAATCACCTCATCCAAGCCATCATGAACTTTTGCCTGAATTATGGCATTGGCTTCCTAACTGGTGTTCCTGTTTCCACCTTTGCTTCCTTTGCTCCAAATCTCTTCTCAAAATGCACACATAGTAATCTTGCTAAGCAATGATTCTCAGCCGATAACACACAGATTAGAATAACTTGAGGAAGTTTTAAAAATACCTTATTCCAAAAACTTGAATCAGACCCTTTGGTGTAACATTTTACTTCAGTGCTCATACCCTTTGGTATCTTTCTTTCTCACTCAGAGTAAAAGACAAACTCCTTAGAAGGGTGTGTATAATCAGGTGTTTGCCTGTTTTTCTGACAATCCCTGTCAGGCCTCTGAGCCCAAGCTAAGCCATCATATCCCCTGTGGCCTGCACATACACATCCACATGGCCGGTTCCTGCCTTAACTGATGACATTCCACCACAAAAGAAGTGAAAATGGCCTGTTCCTGGCTTAACTGATGACATTGTCTTGTGAAATTCCTTCTCCTGGCTCATCCTGGCTCAAAAGCTCCCCTACTGAGCACCTTGTGACCCCCACTCTGCCCACCAGAGAACAACCCCCCTTTGACTGTAATTTTCCTTTATCTACCCAAATCTTATAAAACAGCCCCACCCTTATCTCTCTTCGCTGACTCTCTTTTCGGACTCAGCCCGCCTGCACCCAGGTGATTAAAAGCTTTATTGCTCACACAAAGCCTGTTTGGTGGTCTCTTCACAGGGACATGCATGAAATTTGGTGCCGTGACTCGGATCGGGGACCTCCCTTGGGAGATCAATCCCCCATCCTCCTGCTCTTTGCTCTGTGAGAAAGATCCACCTAAGACCTCAGGTCCTCAGACTGACCAGCCCAAGAAACATCTCACCAATTTCAAATCCAGTAAGCAGCCTCTTTTTACTCTCTTCTCCAACCTCCCTCACTATCCCTCAACCTCTTTCTCCTTTCAGTCTTGGCGCCACACTTCAATCTCTCCCTTCTCTTAATTTCAATTCCTTTCATTTTCTGGTAGAGACAAAGGAGACACATTTTATCCATGGACCCAAAACTCCGGCACCGGTCACGGACTGGGAAGGCAGCCTTCCCTTGGTGTTTAATCATTGCAGGGACGCCTCTCTGATTATTCACCCATGTTTCAGAGGTGTCAGACCGTGCAGGGATGACTGCCTTGGTCCTTCACCCTTAGCGGCAAGTCCTGCTTTTCTGGGGGAGGGGCAAGTACCCCAACCCCTTCTCTCCGTGTCTCTACCCCTTCTCTGCTTTTCTGGGGGAGGGGTAAGAACCCCTCAACCTCTTCCCCTTCACCCATAGCAGCAAGTCCCACTTTTCTAGGGGGCAAGAATCCCCAATCCCTTATTTCCACCCCCGACCTCTTATCTCTGTGCCCCAATCCCTTATTTCCATGCCCTGACCTCTTATCTCTGTGCCCCAATCCCTTATTTCCATGCCCCAATCTCTTATCTCTGTGCCCCATCCCTTATTTCTGCACCCCAACCTCTTATCTCTGTGCCCCAGTCCCTTATTTCCACACCAGGACCTCTTATCTCTGTGCCCCCATCCCTTATTTCCATGCCCTGACCTCTTATCTCTGCACCCCAAACGCTTATTTCTGTGCCTGACCCCTTTCCTGCTTTTCTGGAGGGTAAGAACCCCCGAACCCCCTTCCTCAGTGTCTCTACTCTCTCTTTTCTCTGGGCTTGCCTCCTTCACTATGGGCAAACTTCCACCCTCCATTCCTCCTTCTTCTCCCTTAGCCTGTGTTCTTAAGAACTTAAAACCTCTTCAACTCTCACCTGACCTAAAATCTAAGCATCTTATTTTCTTCTGCAATGCCGCTTGACCCCAATACAAACTGACAGTAGTTCCAAATAGCCAGAAAATGGCACTTTCAATTTTTCCATCCTGCAAGATCTAAATAATTCTTGCCATAAAATGGGCAAATGGTCTGAGGTGGCTGACGTCCAGGCATTCTTTTACACATCAGTCCCTCCCTAGTCTCTGTGATGGTGCAACTCATCCCAAATCTTCCTTCTTTCCCTCCCGCCTGTCCCCTCAGTCCCAACCCCAAGCATTGCTGAGTCTTTCTAATCTTCCTTTTCTACAGACCCATCTGACCTCTCCCCTCCTCCCCAGGCTGCTCCTTGCCAGGCCGAGCTAGGCCCGAATTCTTCCTCAGCCTCCACGCCTCCACCCTATAATCTTTTTATCAGTTCCCCTCCTCACACCTGGTCCAGTTTACAGTTTCATTCTGTGAGTAGCCCTCCTCCACCTGCCCAGCAATTTCCTCTTAAAGAGGTGGCTGAAGCTAAAGGCATAGTCAAGGTTAATGCTCCTTTTTCTTTATCTGACCTCTCCCAAAACAGTTAGTGTTTAGGCTCTTTCATCAAATATGAAAAACCCAGCCCAGTTCATGGCTCATTCGGCAGCAACCCGAGACACTTTACAGGCCTAGACCCTAAAAGGTGAAAAGGCCGTCTTATTCTCAATATACATTTTATTACCCAATCCGCTCCTGACATTAAATAAAACTCCAAAAATTAAATTCCAGCCCTCAAACCCCACAGCAGGACTTAATTAACCTCACCTTCAAGGTGTACAATAATAGAGTAGAGGCAGCCGAGTAGCAATGTATTTCTGAGTTGCAATTCCTTGCCTCCACTGTGAGACAAACCCCAGCCACAGCTCCAGCACACGAGAACTCCAAACGCCTGAACCAGAGCTGCCAGGGGTTCCTCCAGAACCTCTTCTCCCAGGAGCTTGCTACAAGTGCCAGAAATCTGGCCACTAGGCCAAGGAATGCCCACAGCCCAGGATTCCTTTTAAGCTGTATCTCATCTGTGTAGGACCCCACTGAAAATCGGACTGTTCAACTCACCTGGCAGCCACTCCCAGAGGCCTGGAACTTTGGCCCAAGGCTCTCTGACTGACTCCTTCCCAGATCTTCTTGGCTTAGCGGCTGAAGACTGACACTGCCCGATCACCTCGGAAGTCCCCTAGACCATCACAGACACCAAGCTTTGAGTAACTCTCACAGTAGAAAGTAAGTCCATCCCCTTCTTATGGAGGCTACCCACCCCACATTACCTTCTTTTCAAGGGCCTGTTTCCCTTGCTTCCATAACAGTTGTGGGTATTGATGGCCAGGCTTCTAAACCTCTTAAAACTCCCCAACTCTGGTGCCAGCTTAGACAATACTCTTTTAAGCACTCCTTTTTAGTTATCCCCACCTGCCCAGTTCCCTTATTAGGCTGAGACACTTTAACTAAATTATCTGCTTCCCTGACTATTCCTAGGCTACAGCCACACCTCATTGCCACCTTTTCCCCCAGTTCAAAGCCTCCTTCACATCCTCCCCTTATATCTCCCCACCTTAACCCACAAGTATAAGACGCCTCTACTCCCTCCTTAGTGACCGATCATGCACCTCTTACCATCCCATTAAAACCTAATCACTCTTACCCGGCTCAATGCCAATATCCCATCCCACAGCACGCTTTGAAAGGATTAAAGCCTGTTATCACTCACCTGTTACAGCATGGCTATTTAAAGCCTATAAACTCTCCTTACCATTCCCCCATTTTACCTGTCCTAAAACCAGACAAGGCTTACAGGTTAGTTCAGGATCTGCGCCTTATCAACCAAATTGTTTTGCCTATCCACCCCATGGTGCCAAACCCATATACTCTCCTATCCTCAATACCTCCCTCTACTACCCATTATTCTGTTCTGGATCTCAAACATGCTTTCTTTACTATTCCTTTGCACCCTTCATCCCAGCCTCTCTTTGCTTTCACTTAGACAGACCCTGACACCCATTAGGCTCAGCAAATTACCTGGGCTGTACTGCTGCAAGGCTTCACAGACAGCCCCCATTACTTCAGTCAAGCCCAAATTTCATCCTCATCTGTTACCTATCTCAGCATAATTCTCATAAAAACACACGTGCTCTCCCTGCTGATCATGTCCGATTAATCTCCCAAACCTCAATCCCTTACAAAACAACAACTCCTTTCCTTCCTAGGCATGGTTAGTGCAGTCAGAATTCTCACACAAGAGCCAGGACCATACCCTGTAGCCTTTATGTCCAAACAACTTGACCTTACTGTTTTAGCCTAGCCCTCATGTCTGCGTGCAGCAGCTGCTGCTGCTTTAATACTTTTAGAGCCCCTAAAAATCACAAACTATGCTCAACTCACTCTCTACATTTCTCATAACTTCCAAAATCTATTTTCTTCCTCACACCTGATGCATATACTTTCTGCTCCCCGGCTCCTTCAGCTGTACTCACTCTTTGTTAAGTCCCACAATTACCATTGTTCCTGACCTGGACTTCAATCCGGCCTCCCACATTATTCCTGATACCACACCTGACCCCCAAGACTGTATCTCTCTGATCCACCTGACGTTCACCCCCATTTCCCCACATTTCCTTCTTTCCTGTTCCTCACCCTGATCATGCTTGATTTATTGATGGCAGTTCCACCAGGCCTAATCACCACACACCAGCAAAGGCAGGCTATGCTATAGTACAAGCCACTAGCCCGCCTGTTAGAACCTCTCATTTCCTTTCCATCATGGAAATCTATCCTCAAGGAGATAACTTCTCAGTGTTCCATCTGCTATTCTACTACTCCTCAGGGATTATTCAGGCCCCCTCCCTTCCCTACACATCAAGCCTGAGGATTTGCCCCCACCCAGGACTGGCAAATTAGCTTTACTCAACATGCCCCGAGTCAGATAACTAAAATACCTCTTAGTCTAGGTAGACACTTTCACTGGATAGGTAGAGGCCTTTCCTACAGGGTCTGAGAAGGCCACCACAGTCATTTCTTCCCTTCTGTCAGACATAATTCCTCAGTTTAGCCTTCCCACCCCTATACAGTCTGATAACAGACCAGCCTTTATTAGTCAAATCAGCCAAGCAGTTTTTCAGGCTCTTAGTATTCAGTGAAACCTTTATATCCTTTACAGTCCTCCATCTTCAAGAAAAGTAGAATGGACTAAAGGTCTTTTAAAAACACACCTCACCAAGCTCAGCCACCAACTTAAAAAGGACTGGACAAGACTTTTACCACTTTCCCTTCTCAGAAGTCAGACCTGTCCTCAGAATGCTACAAGGTACAGCCTATTTGAGCTCCTTTTTATTAGGCCCCAGTCTCATTCCAGACACCAGACCAACTTAGACTGTGCCCCAAAAAAACTTGTCATCCCTACTATTTTCTGTTTAGTCATACTCCTATTCATCGTTCTCAACTACTCATACATGCCCTGCTCTTGTTTACACTGCCGGTTTACAGTTTCTCCAAGCCATCACAGCTGATATCGATATCTCCTGGTGCTATCCCCAAACTGCCACTCTAAACTCTTGAAGTAAATAAATAATCTTTGCTGGCAGGACTATGCTGAATCTCCTTAGGCGCTCTCTAATCAGATGCCCTGGGTCCTCCCAATTCTTAGACCTTTTATACCTGTTTTTCTCCTCTTATTCCATTTAGTTTTTCAATTCATACAAAACCATATCCAGGCCATCACCAATAATTCTACAAGACAAATGTTTCTTCTAACAAGCCCACAATATCACCCCTTACCACAAAATCTTCCTTCAGCTTAATCTCTCCCACTCTAGGTTCCCATGCCACCCCTAATCCCGCTTGAAGCAGCCCTGAGAAACATCGCCCATTATCTCTCCATACCACCTCCAAAAATTTTCACCGTCCCAACACTTTACCACTATTTCATTTTATTTTTCTTATTAATATAAGAAGACAGGAATGTCAGGCCTCTGAGCCCAAGCTAAGCCATCTATCCCCTGTGACCTGCAGGTACACATCCAGATGGCCGGTTCCTGCCTTAACTGATAACATTCCACCACAAAAGAAGTGAAAATGGCCTGTTCCTGGCTTAACTGATGACATTGTCTTGTGAAATTCCTTGTCCTGGCTCATCCTGGCTCAAAAGCTCCCCTACTGAGCACATTGTGACCCCCACTCTGCCCGCCAGAGAAAAATCCCCCTTTGACTGTAATTTTCTTTTATCTACCCAAATCCTATAAAACGGCCCCACCCCTATCTCCCTTGGCTGACTCTCTTTTCGGACTCAGCCCGCCTGCGCACAGGTGATTAAAAGCTTTATTGCTCACACAAAGCCTGTTTGGTGGTCTCTTCACAACCTTGGTTGGAATCCGAGTCAGGGCACCAAATTTCATGCGCGTCCGTGTGAAGAGACCACCAAACAGGCTTTCTGTGAGCAATAAAGCTTTTAATCACCTGTGCGCAGGCGGGCTGAGTCCGAAAAGAGAGTCAGCCAAGGGAGATAGGGGTGGGGCCATTTTATAGGATTTGGGTAGATAAAGGAAAATTACAGCCAAAGGGGTGTTGTTCTCTGGCGGGCAGAGTGGGGGTCATAAGGTGCTCAGTAGGGGAGCTTTCGAGCCAGGATGAGCCAGAAGGAATTTCACAAGACAATGTCATCAGTTAAGCCAGGAGCAGGCCATTTTCACTTCTTTTTTGGTGGAATGTCATCAGTTAAGGCAGGAACTGGCCATGTGGATGTGTAAGTGCAGGTCACAGGGGATATGATGGCTTAGCTTGGGCTCAGAGGCCTGATAATCCCCTCCTACTTTCCTCCGTTCTCACTATGCCCAAAACACAGTGTTCTCTCTTTGTTCTTTTTTGAATGTGCCAGGTAAGCTTCTACTTTGGATACTTACTTTGCATTTATGTTCCTTCTGCTCACAGCACACTCTTCCAGACACATTCAACGTTCACTTCCTTGCTTCCTACACGTCTCTGCTTAGATGCCATTTCATCAGAAAGGCCTTCTGTGCCTAGTCTATCTGGAGTAACACGCTAGTCACTCTCTATTTCTCTACCATGCTTAATTTTTTTATGCACTATCAGTACCTGAAGTTACATTTTAGATCAATTTGCTACTATTTCCCTCCACTGGAATCTAAGATCTATGAAGTCAGGAACTCTGTCTTGTTCATAACTATATCCTTAACTCCTAGAGCTGTATCTGGCACATAATAGACACACAATAGATATTTACTGCTGGTTGACTGAGTGAATGCATGAATGGGTGAATCTGTGTTTCCACCTCCTAGGTTCTGAGTATATGGGGAAAGCCAGAGGGAGTTCCCAGGCGGTGAGAATGCATATTGAGCAGATGGCTGAACAGAATTGGTGTCCAAGGTCTAAGCTCAGATCTCCATTAATTAATTGAAAATCCATTAGTAATCATTATGCCTAGATGGATTTTTGTTCAATGGTCATAGAATGGATCCCTAGCCTTCTTAAAGCCTGTTGATAGTACATAATCTGATAGGTATTCAAAGGCTTTATGTAGAGTTTTGGAGTGGAGAGATTTCTGAGCTCAGCTCTGACAACATAGCAGATGGCCATGCACATTTGGTATCTGATAGTAATACCACATTTGCATAAACGCTGTATTTTCAAAGAATTTTTTTTTTTTTTTTTTTTTTTTTGCTTTACAAAAGACTAGACTAGAAATGGTATATTATGGATTTCCCATTAGCCACTGAATGTGAATCCAGTTCGGGTAATAGGTTAGGTGGCTCTATATTCTTCAGGTTTCTCCAGTAAAGCTTTGGGAAGTTGCCATGTGGGCCCGGGTGAATCTAGAACTAGCAAAGAGCTTCCCCAAACTGGCTATGCCCACTTGTCATCACTAGAGAGTGACAGAATTAGCCCTCATTGCTACTTTTTCTGCCTATTTCACTCTATTCAACCTGACCCCCCTGGACAACTCACTGTCATAAGAACAATTCTGTCTTAAGCATTGCTGTTTCTATATATGTGCTTCTGGAATAGTCCCTGAAAAGAAAACTCTGTACTGTCTTCCCTGCCTGTTTGAATTGTATCTGCCATTAAGGGCCAGATCAAGTACTCTCCTTCCAGAAAGGTCTTCTCTAACCATCCTAGATCAAACTGATAGCCTCTGTGAACTCCAGCAGGCCCTGCCCATGCCATCAACCAAGCCTTTCAGTAGCTTTATCTCTGGGCTTCATATTGGTTAGGAACACAGGCTCTTGTCAAGATATACCTGGGTTTCAATCTTGGCTCTGACACTTCCTAGCTGCATGACCTTGGACGACTGACTTCACCTCCCAAACGATCTCACGTTAGTTGTAAAACTAAAATAGTCCTAGTATTAAAATGACTCCAGATCCAATTCAAAGTTTTTAAAAAGCTATGAAATTATCAAGCTAATTCACAAGTAAAATAACTGACAAAACAAGTTCCCCATTGAAAGAGGACAATAAAATGTGGACACTAGATAACTTTCACAGTGTCCATCAGCCAATCAAAAATTAACAGGCCTACAAAGAATCTGAAAAATGTAATGCACAACCGGGGGAAAATAAGTAAAAAAAAAAAAAAAAATCGAATTCAGAAATAACATTGATGGAATTAACATATAAATTGTGTTAAGCCATTTTACGAAGCCAGCATTGTCCTGATACCAAAGCCTGGCAGAGACATAACCAAAAAAGAGAATTTCAGACCAATATCCTTGATGAACATTGATGCAAAAATCCTCAATAAAATACTGGCAAACTGAATCCAGCAGCACATCAAAAAGCTTATCAACCATGATCAAGTGGGCTTCATCCCTGGGATGCAAGGCTGGTTCAACATATGCAAATCAATAAATGTAATCCAGCATATAAACAGAACCAAAGACAAAAACCACATGATTATCTCAATAGATGCAGAAAAGGCCTTTGACAAAATTCAAAAACCCTTCATGCTAAAAACTCTCAATAAATTAGGTATTGATGGGACGTATCTCAAAATAATAAGAGCTATCTACAACAAACCCACAGCCAATATCATACTGAATGGGCAAAAACTGGAAGCATTCCCTTTGAAAACTGGCACAAGACAGGGATGCCCTCTCTCACCACTCCTATTCAACATAGTGCTGGAAGTTCTGGCCAGAGCAATCAGGCAGGAGAAGGAAATAAAGGGTATTCAATTAGGAAAAGAGGAGGTCAAATTGTCCCTGTTTGCAGATGACATGATTGTATATCTAGAAAACCCCATTGTCTCAGCCCAAAATCTCCTTAAGCTGATTAGCAACTTCAGCAAAGTCTCAGGATACAAAATTAATGTACAAAAATCACAAGCATTCTTGTACACCAATCACAGACAAACAGAGAGCCAAATCATGAGTGAACTCCCATTCACAATTGCTTCAAAGAGAATAAAATACCTAGGAATCCAACTTACAAGGGATGTGAAGGACCTCTTCAAGGAGAACTACAAACCACTGTTCAATGAAATAAAAGAGGATACAAGCAAATGGAAGAACATTCCGTGCTCATGGGTTGGAAGAATCAATATCGTGAAAATGGCCATACTGCCCAAGGTAATTTATAGATTCAATGCCATCCCCATCAAGCTACCAATGACTTTCCTCACAGAATTGGAAAAAACTACTTTAAAGTTCATATGGAACCAAAAAAGAGCCCGCATCGCCAAGTCAATCCTAAGCCAAAAGAACAAAGCTAGAGGCATCACGCTACCTGACTTCAAACTATACTACAAGGCTACAGTAACCAAAACAGCATGGTACTGGTACCACAACAGAGATATAGATCAATGGAACAGAACAGAGCCCTCAGAAATGATGCCGCATATCTACAACTATCTGATCTTTGACAAACCTGACAAAAACAAGAAATGGGGAAAGGATTCCCTATTTAATAAATGGTGCTGGGAAAATTGGCTAGCCATATGTAGAAAGCTGAAACTGGATCCCTTCCTTACACCTTATACAAAAATTAATTCAAGATGGATTAAAGACTTATATGTTAGACCTAAAACCATTAAAATCCTACAAGAAAACCTAGGCAATACCATTCAGGACATAGGCGTGGGCAAGGACTTCATGTCTAAAACACCAAAAGCAATGGCAACAAAAGCCAAAATCGACAAATGGGATCTCATTAAACTAAAGAGCTTCTGCACAGCAAAAGAAACTACCATCAGAGTGAACAGGCAACCTACAGAATGGGAGAAAGTTTTTGCAACCTACTCATCTGACAAAGGGCTAATATCCAGAATCTACAATGAACTCAAACAAATTTACAAGAAAAAAACAAACAACCCCATCAAAAAGTGGGCAGAGGACATGAACAGACACTTCTCAAAAGAAGACATTTATGCAGCCAAAAAACACATGAAGAAATGCTCATCATCACTGGCCATCAGAGAAATGCAAATCAAAACCACAGTGAGACACCATCTCACACCAGTTAGAATGGCCATCATTAAAAAATCAGGAAACAACAGGTGCTGGAGAGGATGTGGAGAAATAGGAACACTTTTACACTGTTGGTGGGACTGTAAACTAGTTCAACCATTGTGGAAGTCAGTGTGGCGATTCCTCAGGGATCTAGAACTAGAAATACCATTTGACCCAGCCATCCCATTACTGGGTATATACCCAAAGGACTATAAATCATGCTGCTATAAAGACACATGCACACGTATGTTTATTGCGGCACTATTCACAATAGCAAAGAGTTGGAACCAACCCAAATGTCCAACAATGATAGACTGGATTAAGAAAATGTGGCACATATACACCATGGAATACTATGCAGCCATAAAAAATGATGAGTTCGTGTCCTTTTTAGGGACATGGATGAAACTGGAAAACATCATTCTCAGTAAACTATTGCAAGGACAAAAAACCAAACACCGCATGTTCTCGCTAATAGGTGGGAATTGAACAATGAGAACTCATGGACACAGGAAGGGGAACATCACACTCCGGGGACTGTTGTGGGGTTGGGGGAGGGGGGAGGGACAGCATTAGGAGATATACCTAATGCTAAATGACGAGTTAATGGGTGCAGGAAATCAACATGGCACATGGATACATATGTAACAAACCTGCACATTGTGCACATGTACCCTAAAACCTAAAGTATAATTAAAAAAAAAAAAATTGTGTTATGCCATTCTTCTATTGCTATATAGAAATAGCAGGCTGGGTAGTTTATAAAAAAAAAAGAGGTTCAATTGACTTATGGTTCTTCAGGCTGTACGAGCATGGTATCAGCATCTGCTTTCTTCTGGGGAGGCCGCTGGGAGCTTTTACTCATGATAGAACGTGAGGCAAGAGCAGGCACCTCACATGGCCAGAGCAAGAGCAAAAGAGAAGGTGTGGGGAGGTGCCACACACTTTTAAACAGCCATATCTTGCAAGAACTCACTCATTATCACAAGGACAGCACTAGGCCATAAGGTATCTTCCCCTATGGCCCAAACACCTCTTACCAGGCCCCATATCCAACACTGGGGATTACATGTCAACATAAGACTTCGGTCAGACAAACATCCAAACCATATCACAAAGATGACAGCTATTACAAATACATTAAAGAATTTAAATAAAACGTATACATAATGAGGAGAAATGGAATCTATAAAAAAGGACTACATTGAACTTCTAGAGCTGAAAAATGCAATAGCTATAATTAAACATTCACTGGATAGTCTTAAGAACATATTAAACCCTATAGAAGAAAAGATCATTGAACTTGAACACTTAGTAGTAGAAACTATACAAACTGAAGCAAGAAAGAAGATGAACAGAACTTTAATGACCTGTGGGACAATATCAAGAGATGAAGCAAATGTATAATCTAGTTCCAGAAATGGTGAGAGTCCAGGAAGATATTTGAAGTAATAATAGCCAAATACTTTCCAAATTTGATGTAGAGAAAAAACCTACAGATATGAGTTAAACCTACACAGGACAAAAAGTAAAAGACATGAAGTAAACCACAACAAAGTACATAATAATCAAATTGCTGAAAAGCAGTAATAAAGAGAAACTATTAAAAGCAGTTAGAGGGAAAAAAGTTACATTACATATAGGAGGAGCAAAATGAAACACTGCATACAGGAGAATAAAGATAAAAATAAACACTGATTCTGCATCAAAAACAATGTTGAAGGAAAAAACACCTATCAATCTAGACAGTTTTTTCAGACAAACACAAGCTGAGAGAATTAATCACCGAAAGTCCTACAATATAAGAAATTGTACTCAGGTTGAAGGAACATCATACCTATGAGAACTCTATCTATACAAGAAAATAAAGAGTGCTGGAAAATATTAAATGTTTTCTCATTATTAAAAAATGAATAAAAATAGTTGTTTAAAGAAGTAAAAACAGCAATATATTGTGAAGCGGAAAATATGTATACAAGTAAAATGTATGAAAAGAATAACAATGTCTTAGGGGAAATTTTGTAAGGTTCTTACTTTATACATTAAATTATGTAATATTATTTGAAGTAGACTACAATAACTTAAAAGTACACATTGTAAAACCTAGAGAAACAATTTTAAAAAGTAACAACTAAAACTAATAAACCAATATGGAAGAAAAATATATCCTAAAACAGAACAAAAACAAAAACAATAAGCAACAACAAAAAACCCTCAATCCAAAAGAAAACAAGAAAAGAAGAAAAAATGGAAAAAAAATAAACGGAGCATATATTAAAAAAACTGATATGGTAAATTTAAACCCACTCATATGAATAGTTGGATCAAATGTAAATAGTCTAAACACACCAATTAAGAGGGTGAGTTTGTCAAATTAATAAAAAAAAGCAGACTCAACCATATGCTCTGTATAAGAGACACACTTTTAATATATCAACATAGATTAAAAGGATGGAAAAAGGTATACCATGCAAATAGTAATCATAAAAAGTTTGAGAGCAATATTAATACCAAAGTGCTCTTCAAAACAAGGAATACTTGCCAGTGATAAGGAGGGACATGATATAATGATAAAAGGGTTGATTTATCAGGAAGACAAAAACAATCATAAATATTTATCTATCTAGTTATATAGAAAACTACACAGAACTGAAACAAGAATTTGACACAAGTACAATCTTACTTGGAGACTTCCACATTTTTCTCTCAGTAACTGGTTAAACAAGTAGAAGGAAATCAGTGATGATACAGAAAACTTAAACACCATCAAACAATTTAACCTTACTGACATTTATATGCCACAACATCCATTAGCAGCAACTTGCACATTCCTTTCAAGCATACGTGCAAGCATCGATAGATCATATTCTGGGTCATGAATCAAGTCTAACTAACTTTAAAAATATTTAAACAGTACAGAGTATGTTTTCTGTCCACCAAAAAACAAACTACAAAGTAATTAAAATGTTATTTGAGAAATACTAAATTATTTGTAAACAAACATCACACTTCCATAAAACCACAGGTCAAAGAAGAAATCACAAGGGAAACTGAAAAATGTTTGAACTGAATGAAAACAAAAAGCACAGCATATTATTATTTGTGCGATGTAGTTAAAGCAGTGCCTAGAAAGACATTTATAGCATTGAATGGATACATTAGAAAATAAAGTTTCAAAATCTGGGCTTCCATAGTAAGAAGCTAAAAAAGAATGTGTTAAATCCAAAGTAAGTAAAAAAAGGAAATAAGATAGACAAAGAGGAAGGCAAAGAAATTTTAAAAAACAGACAATTAATGGAGAAATACTGAAACCAAAAGTTGTTTCTAGTCAAAGTGATCAAGAAAAAAAAAGAGACCACAAATTCTCAATTTCAGGAATAAGTGCAGACTCATTAGATATCCTATAGATTTCAATGGAAAATAAGAGTATATTATGAACAAATACACACCAATAATTTTAACAACTTAGGTGAAATGGAAAAACTCTCTAAAAGATGCAAATTATAAAATCTGACTAAAGAAGAAATATAGAATCTAAGTATCACTATCTCCATTAAAATAATTGAATTTGTAGGTTAATCCCTTCCAACAAAGAAATGATAGCCCTCGTTTCTTCACTGATGAATTATGCCAAACATGTAAGCAAGAAATAATATCAATCACACAACTTATTTCAGAAAATAAAGAACAAGGGAACACCTCCAAAGTCATTTTATGAGGCCAGCATTACCCTGATTTTTTTTTTTTTTTAAAGACATTCTAAGACTAGGAAACTACAGACCAATATCTGTTCTCTATTATAAGTAGCATCATCCCTTCTCTTAAGGAGTTCCAATATGTGGGTGGGTGGAGTGCTTAAAAATGCACCGAAGTGTGTATATCATAAGGTAGAGCATAAGTGGCATTGTAGAAAGCTCCTTGAGCAAGGTTATGTTGTTTGATGGTGTTCAAGTTTTCTATAGCCTCACTGATTTCAAGTGGGCACACAGAGGAAGCAGCTAAGAAATCTTCTAACCAAGTGTCTGGGGAATTGGGCAATTATTTGAATCCATATCTGAGCTTCCTTGTTATACTCTAAGCTTCTCAAAAATTGGGAAATATCTCATTCATCTCTACCTATGTATCGTTCTCTAATAAATTAATACTTTAGAGGAGGGATTAGCAAAGGTTTTCTGTAAATGGCCAGAAATTAACTATTTTAGGCTTTGCTGACCACATTGTCTATATTGCAGTTACTCAACTCTGCTATTGCAGAGCAAAATTAGTTATAAATGATATGGAAATGAATACATGTAGGCATGCCCCAATAAAATTTTATTTACAAAGACAATTGGAGGGCCAAATTTGGCCCACAGTCTATAGTTTACCAACTACTGATTTAGGATATGCTACAGAATATGCCCAAAACTGATCCTGTGTGGTGAAGCTAGCAGTATAAGTCAGAATAGTATCTCCCAATTATTGATGTTATTAGTGTTCATTCTAGTACTATAATAGTAAAATATTGGAAATAGCCCATATATCGAAAAATAGAGTAGTAATTGACTAAATTTTGTTGTAGAAATATGATGGGCTGCTTTGCACTCATTCAAAATGGTAAAGATTTACAGCGTTTGACATGAAAAGATATTCTGTACACATAAAGTAGAAAAGCAGAATATAAAAGTCTTGCTTGCATTATTGTCCTAGGCTCCTAGACTCCTCACTCCAAAGGATTTACATCACTCAGCAGTTAGAGTGATATTTTAAAAATTCAAATAAAAATGTCTCATACTCCTTTTTCAAATCCTTCAGTGGCTTTCCAGCATATTTGCTTACAAAGCTTTACGTGATCTGGTCTTTGTCTATCTCTGATCTCATCTCTTACTACTTTTCCTACTTACCCCCTGTATTATAGCTAGCACCAACTCTATTTATTCTCTGGATGCCTTCTCCACCTCAAGAGTTTTGTGTTTGCCATTTTCTCTGCCTGAGATATCCCAATTCTCATCCTTCAGATCTCAGTTAAAAAGGCGTCTTCTTATGGGCACCTTCCCAACTCACTATTTGTCAAGTTGGCCTTTTGCAATTACTTGTTTATTTCCTTTGGAATTTCTTTATTAAGTCTTTAATTATTCTGCTTATTAGTTTTTTATTGTCTGTCTTTTCAACAGGTATGTAAGCTCCAAGAGAACAGGTGTTTTTTCTTAACATAGCACAGGCACATTTTAGCCTCTGAGTATACATTTCTTGAAATAATAAATGAATGAATGAAACACATTCATAGTAGAAAGCAGAGCACTAACAAAAGCATGGGGTTGCAAAGTGCTAGAACATGGAAATAGCCCCTAGACTTTTTGTCTTCTCCCTTTTTCTCTTTCTTTCTCTGACACATATGGACACACACACACAAACACACACACATACACATGGTTTGTAGTCAAATAAAATGTTGGTTAAAGCCTCAGTAAACTTGTACTTAATTTTACACTACTTAAAATTTCTTTATATGTAGGCTTCATTTGATTGTACTGCCTGCTCTCAAAAGATATTCAGATTTCTTAATAGAGAGTGAGCCATCTTTTTTTGTTTGGTTTGTTTTTCCTTTTCACGGTAGGTAGCAGTTATGTCCTGATGGGAAACAGTAAGAACACATGTTTTCATTAAATTTTCAAAGCTTATTTTACCCCTAATGAGAAAGAATCTCTTAACTGGAAGTATAGCTTGTGATCTTTCAAATGGCTATTGCATTCCTTTTGCATATATATGCAAATATATATGTATATATAATATATATACATATATATATTATATATCCACTAGTAGTGTGATTGCCAAATCATATAGTAGTTTTATTTTTAATTTTTAAAGGACTCTCCATACTGTTTTCCATTAACAGCTGTACTAATTTACATTTCCACTAACCATAGACAAGGATTCACTTTTCTCGACAGTCTCATCAATATTTGTCATCTTTTATATTTCTGATAATAGTTATGATATGGTTTGGCTGTGTCTTCAGCCAAATCTTATCTTGAATTATAGCTCACATAATTCCCACATGTCATGGAAGGGACCCAGTAGGAGGTAATTGAATCATGGGTGTGAGTCTTTTCCGTGCTGTTTTTGTGATCATGAATAAGTCTCATGAGATCTGATGCTTTATAAAACGGGAGTTCCCCTACACAAGCTCTCTTGTTGGCCACCATGTAAGATGTGACTTTGCTTCTAGGCCTCCCTTGCCATATGGAACTGTGAGTCCATTAAACCTGTTTCCTTTATAAATTACCCATTCTCAGGCATGTCTTTATTAGCAGCATAAGAACAGATTAATACAGGCTACTTTAACTGGAGTCAGGTGAAATCTCATTGTGGTTTTGATTTGCATTTCTCTGATGTTCAGTGGTGTTGAGCATTTTTTCACACACCTGTTGGTCATTTTTATGTCTTCTTTTGAGAAATTTCTATTCAGGTCTTTTGCTAGGTTTTCAGTCAGATCACATGTTTTATTTTCCTGTTGAATTGTTTGAGTTTCTTATATATTTTGGATATTAACCGCTTGACAAAAGTGGAGTTTCCAAATATTTTCTCCCATTCTGTAGGTTGGCTCTTCACTCTATTGATTATTTCCTTTGATGTGCAGAGCTTTTTCGTGTTTATGTAACCCCATTTGTTGATTTTTGCTTTTGTTGCCTTTTTTTTGTTTGTTTGAGGTCTTATCCAAAAAATCCTTACTCAGTATAATGTAATGAATCATTTTGCCTATATTTTGTCTTAGTAGTTTTATACTTTTGGGCTTCACATTTAAGCCTTTAATTGATTTTGAGTTGATTTTTGTATATGGTGAAAGCTAGAGGTATAGTTTCATCCTTCTGCAAGTGGACATCCAATTTCTCCAACATCATTTATTAAAGAGACAGTCATTGTGTTTTCTTGGCTTCTTGGCATCTTGTTCAAATCAATTGACCATAAATGTGTAGATTTATTTCTGGGCAATCTAGTCTGCTACAATTGTCTATGTGTCTGCTTTTTATACCAATGTAATGCTGTTTTATTTACTATACCCTTGTAATATAGTTTGAAGTCAGACAATATGATGCCTGCAGCTTTGTTCCTTTTGCATGGGTGGCTTTGTCTCTTTGGGCTCTTTTTTTGGTTCCCTATAAATGAATTTTTTTCTATTTGGAAAACAGGAAAAAAGTCATTTTCTATGGAAAATGATATTAGCATTTTGATAGGAATTGCATTGAATCTGTAGATTGCTTTTGGCAGTATGATAATTTTAATATTAATTCTTCTGGTCCATGAGCATAGATATCTTTCCATTGGTTTGTGTTTGCTTCAATTTATTTCATCAGTGTTTTGTATAGCTTTCCTTGTAGAGGTCTTTAATCTCTATGGTTAAATTTATTCTTTGACATTTTGTTTTTTGAAGATATTGAAAATGGTCTTGGCTTCTTGATTTCTTCATCAGCTATGTCATTATTGGTATATAGAAAAGCTACTTGTTTTTGTATGGTGACTTTGTATCCTGCAACTTCACTGAATTTATTGGTCAGCTCTAGGAGTTTTTTGGTGTTTTTTTATTATTATACTTTAAGTTCTAGGGTACATGTGTACAATGTGCAGGTTTGTTACATAGGTATACATGTGTCATGGTGATTTGCTGCACTCATCAACTCATCATTTACTTTAGGTATTTCTCCTAATGCTATCCCTCTCCCAGCCACCCACCCTCCAATAGACCCTGGTGTATGATGTTCCCCTCCCTGTGTCCATGTGTTCTCATTGTTCAACTCCCACTTCTGAATAAGAACATGAGGTGTTTGGTTTTCTGTCCTTGTGATAGTTTGCTGAGAATGATGGTTTCCAGCTTTATCCATGTCCCTGCAAAGGACATGAACTCATCCTTTTTTATGGCTGCATAGTATTCCATGGTGTATATGTGCTACATTTTCTTAATCCAGTCTATCATTGATGGACATTTGGGTTGGTTCCAAGTCTTTGCTATTGTGAATAGTGCCGCAATACACATACATGTGCATGTGTCTTTATAGTAGCATGATTTATAATCCTTTGGGTATATACCCAGTAATGGGATTGCTGGGTCAAATGGTATTTCTAGTTCTAGATCCTTGAGGAATCACCACAGTGTCTTCCAAAATGGTTGAACTAATTTACACTCCCATCAACAGTGTAAAAACATTCTTATTTCTCCACATGTTCTCCAGCATCTGTTGTTTTATGGTGGTCTTTAGATTTTTCAATATACAATATCGTGTCACCGTCACCTTAAAGAGGGAAAGTTTGACTTCTTCTTTTCCTATTTGGATGAATTCTGTTTCTTTGTCTTGCCTGATTGCTCTGGCTATGACTTCCAGTACAATGTTGAATAGGAGTGTTGAAACTGAGCATACTTGTTTGTTTCATTTCTTAGAGGAAAGTGTTTCAGATTTTCCCTGTTCAGTATGATACTAGTTGTAGGTCTCTCATATATGGCTTTTATTGTGTTGATGTATGTTCCATCTATATCCAGTTTTTTGAAGGTTTGTATCATGAACAGATGTTGAATTTTATGAGATATTTTTCTGCATCTACTTAAATGACCATATGGTTTTTGCTCTTCATTCAGTTGATGTGATATATCATGTTTATTGATTTGCATATATTGAACCATACTTGCATCCCTGGGGTAAATCCCACTTAATAATGGCATATTATCTCTTGAATGTGCTTTTAAATTTGGTTTTCTAGAATCTTGTTGAGGATTTTTGTATCTATGTTTATCAGGGATATTGGCCTATAGTTTTCTTTCTGTGTTGTGTCCTTTTCTGGTTTTGTTATCAGGATAATGCTAGACTCATATAATGAGTTAGGGAGAATTTCCTTCTCTTCATTTTTCTGACAAGTTTGAGGAAAATTGATGTTAGGCCTTCTTCGAAATTTTGATATAATTTGCGGTGAAGTCATAGTCCTGGACTTTCCTTTATTAGGAGACTTTTTATTATGGATTCAATCTTAATACTCATTACTGATCTGTTCAGGTTTTCTATTTCTTCCTGATTCAGTCTTTATAGGTTGTATGTGTCCAAAAATTTATCTATTTTTTCTAGATTTTTCAGTTCATTAGTGTGTAGTTATTCATAATGGTCTCTAATAATCTTTTCTATTCCTATGGTATCAGTTGTAGTGTCTCCTTTTTAATATTTGATTTTATTTGGGTAGTCTCTCTTTTTTTCTTGATTAGTCTAGCTAGCAATTTATTAATTTTGTTATTTTTTAAAAAGTCAAACTTTGATTTTGTTTGTTTTTGTGTTTTTTTAGTCTGTATTTTATTTACTTCTGCTCTGATGTTTAATAGTTCTTTCCTTCTACTAATTTGGGGTTTGGCTCATTCTTAATTTTCTATTTCTTTGAGGTGCATTGACAGATTATTTTAAACCTTTCTACTTTTTGATGTAGGTGTTTATTGCTAAAACTATACTCTCAGTACGGTTTTGCTGTATTCCATAGGTGTTGGTATGTTGTATTTCCATTTTCATTTTTTTTTTTTACGAAAAAATTTCCTCCTTAATTTCTCTTTTGATCCAATGGTCATTCAGTACCATATTGTTTAATTTCCACATATTCGTATGGTTTCCAAACTTCCTCTTGTTAATTTCTAGTTTTATTCTATTGTGGTCTGAGAAGACACTTTATATGGGTTTGATTATTTTAAATTTGTTGAGACCTTCATCAAATCAAGCAGCCTTGTATATGCTGCATATTTGAGATTCAATCATTGATGTTGCTCAAAGGGTTTAAATTAGCTTCCAAGCTTCTGCAAGACCCCCTTTCTATGGCTTCTACCAGTTCTCCAATGGATGATCATTTTCTTAAACTGTCCTCACTGATCTGGTGGGGACAGAACAATTAAACAGCCCATGCTTAATCTGAGCAATAAAGCTTATTTTGATTAGACCTGCAAAGGTTCCTGGGAGGATATTATCCCCAGCAAGTCTCTCTGTTTCTTTCCACGCCCTAATTAGCTCTTTATACTCTCTGGATATGAATATTTTAGATCATATTTAACTTAATTAGTATAAAGATTTTTATGATGATTTTCTTCCATTATTACCAAAAAATGGAAAAAGAAGAGAAGAATTAGTGGATTCAACAACATAAAAATTAAACTGCTTAACAAACTTATTGTAAAAAACAGTTTCAATTATAAAATAAGAGAAACATTGGCAACACACATGAGAAAAGACAAAGCCTTAATATAGAAACAACACACAGAAATCAATAAGTAAAAAATCCGTATGCCAAAAAGGAAACAGATGAATAATAAAATCTGGCAATTAAAACTTTATAAAGTATATGGCTGAAAAATATAAAAAATGTTCAACCCAACAGATAACAAATGAAAAGCAAATTAAAACAATAATGTGTTATTACTTTTTTCATGTCATGGTGCACCAAAATATACAGTTTCTACAGTGTTGCCAGGGGAAAATGTTGTAAATAATTATTTTCATACATGTTTAGTAGGATTGTAAGTTGATGCAATCTTTCTGGAGGGAAATTCAGCATTTGTTGATAAACACTATAGAATCTGATAATCCTTTGGTTCAATAAAAATGTTGGCTGACAAAGATCTAATATCCAGCATCTATAAGGAACTTAAACAAATTTACAAGAAAAAGAAACAATTTATCAAAAAGTGCGTAAAGGACATGAACATATACTTTTTAAAAGAAGACATACATGCGGCCAACAGGGACATGAAAAAAAGCTCAACATCACTTATCATTAGAGAAATGCAAATCAAAACCAAAATAAGATACCATCTCACACCAGTCAGAATGGCTACTAAAACATAAAAATAAAAAACAGATGCTGGCAAGGTTGCAGAGAAAAAGGAATGCTTATACACTGTTAGTGGGAGTGTAAATTAGTTCAACCATTGTGGAAAGTAGTGTGGAAATTCCTCAAAGAACTAACAAGAGAGTGACCATTAGACCCAGATATCCCATTACTGGGTATATACCTGAAGGAGTATAAATCATTCTACCATAAAGACACATGCATAAGTATGTTCACTGCAGCAATATTCACAATAGCAAAGACACAGAATCAGTCTACATGCTGACCAATGATAGACTGGATAAAGAAAATGTGGTATGTATACACCAAGGAGTATTATGCAGCCTTAAAAAAGAATGAGGTCATGTCTTTTGCAGGAACATGGATGGAGCTGGAAGTCATCATCCTTAGCAAAATATCACAGGAACAGAGAACCAAATGCCATATGTTCTCATTTATAAGTGGGAGGTAAATGATGAGAAACATGGACACAAAAAGGGGAACAGCAGACACCAGGGCCTACTTGAGGGTGTAGGGTGGGAGGAGGGAGAGAATCAGAAAAAAAATAATTATTGTGTACTATATTTAGTAGCTGGGTGACGAAATAATCTGTATACTAAACCCCCGTGACATGAGTTTACCTATGAAACAAACCTGCATATGTATCCTTGAACCTAAAATAAAAGTTTAAAAAAAAAATCAGGAATGTGTACAAGTAATAGGTGACAGGGATGTGCATCTCAGTGTTAGTAGTGATAGTAAAAATGTGGGAAAACCTAGAAGTCCAACCATAGAGGATTTAATAAATGCATAATTGTATTTATAGTATAATTCTATTCAATCATTAAAAACCATTCAGTAAGAAATACTGACATGGAAAATGTTCTAAAGTAAAAAAAGAATTTACAAATGGTGTGTTTCAGATGAACATTAGAAATTTATAAATATGAACAGAAAACGTTATTGGAAGAACACATAGCAAAATATTACTAGTAATTATATCTGGAGGGATTATAAATTTACTTATTTTATTCTTTCTCCTTTTTAGTATGTTCTTCAATTAATATGACTTTGAAATTAGAGATAAGGTGTTTATTTTGGGAGTGGTTCCAAGATGGCCAAATAAGAACAGCTCCAGTCTACAGCTCCCAGCATGAGCGACACAGAAGATGGGTGATTTCTGCATTTCCAACTGAGGTACCGGGTTCATCTCACTGGGGCTTGTCAGACAGTGGGTGCAGGACAGTGGGTGCAGCCCACCGAGTGTAAGCCAAAGCAGGGTAAGGCATCGCCTCACCTGGGAAGCAGGGGTAAGGGAATTCCCTTTCCTAAACAAGGGAAGCTGTGACAGTGGGCACCTGGAAAATCGGGTCACTCTCACCCTAATACTGCGCTTTTCCAATGGTCTTAGCAAATGGCACACCAGGAGATTATATCCCGCACCTGGCTCAGAAGGTCCTATGCCCATGGAGTCTCACTTATTACTAGCACAGCAGTCTGAGATTGAACTGCAAGGCATCAGGGAGGCTGGGGGAGGGGCGCCCATGATTTCTGAGGCTTGAGTAGGTAAAAACAGCACCCTGGAAGCTCGAACTGCGGGAGTCCACCACAGCTCAAGGAGGCCTGCCTCCCTCTGTAGACTCCACCTCTGGGTGCAGAGCATAGCTGAACAAAAGGCAGCAGAAACCTCTGCAGACTTAAATGTCCCTGTCTGACAGCTTTGAAGAGAGTAGAGGTTCTCCCAGCATGGAGTTTGAGATCTGAGAATGGACAATCTGTCTCCTCAAGTGGGTCCCTGACCCCCGAGTAGTCTAACTGGGAGGCACCCCCCAGTAGGGGCAGACTGACACCTCACATGGCCGGGTATCCCTCGGAGATGAAGCTTCCAGAGCAACGATCAGGCAGCAACATTTGCTGTTCAGCAATATTCGCTGTTCTGCAGCCTCCGCTGCTGATACCCAGGAAAACAGTGTCTGGAGTGGACCTCCAGCAAACTCAAACAGACCTGCAGCTGAGGGTCCTGACTGTTAGAAGGAAAACTAACAAACAGAAAGGACATCCACACCAAAAGCCCATCTGTACGTCACCATCATCAAAGACCAAAGGTAGATAAAACCACAAAGATGGGGAAAAAAACAGAGCAGAAAAGCTGAAAATTTTAAAAATCAGAGCACCTCTCCCCCTCCAAAGGAACGCAGCTCCTCATCAGCAACACAGCAAAGCTGGACAGAGAATGACTTTGATGAGTTGAGAGAAGAAGGCTTCAGACGGCCAAACTTCTCTGAGCTAAAGAAGGAAGTTCGAACCCATTGCAAAGAAGCTAAAAACCTTGAAAAAAGATTAGACAAATGGCTAACTAGAATAACCAGTGTAGAGAAGTCCTTAAATGACCTGATGGAGCTGAAAACCATGGCATGAGAACTAGGTGATTCATGCACAAGCTTAAGTAGCTGATTTGATCAACTGGAAGAAAGGGTATCAGTGATTGAAGATCAAATGAATGAAATGAAGTGAGAAGAGAAGTTTAGAGACAAAAGAGTAGAAAGAAATGAACAAAGCCTCCAAGAAATATGGTATTATGTGAAAAGACCAAATGTACATCTGATTGGTGTTCCTGAATGTGACAGGGAGAATGCAACCGATTTGGAAAACACTCTGCAGGATATTATCCAAGAGAACTTCCCCAACCTAGCAAGGCAGGCCAACATTCAAATTCAGGAGGTACAGAGAATGCCACAAAGATACTCCTTGAGAAGAGCAACTCCAAGCTACATAATTGTCAGATTCACCAAAGTTGAAATGAAGGAAAAAATGTTAAGGGCAGGCAGAGAGAAAGGTTGGGTTACCCACAAAGGGAAGCCCATCAGACTAATAGCAGATCTCTCGGCAGAAACTCTACAAGCCAGAAGGGAGTGGGGACCAACATTCAAAATTCTTAAAGAAAAGAATTTTCAACCCAGCATTTCATATCAAGCCAAACTAAGCTTCATAAGTGAAGGAGAAATAAAATCCTTTACAGACAAGCAAATGCTGAGAGATTTTGTCACCACCAGGCCTGCCCTAAAAGAGCTCCTGAAGGAAGCAATAAACATGGAAAGGAACAACCGGTACCAGCCACTGCAAAAACATGCCAAATTGTAAAGACCATCGATGCTAGGAAGAAACTGCATGAACTAACGAGCAATATAAGCAGCCAACATCATAATGACAGGATCAAATTCACACATAACAATATTAACCTTAAATGTAAATGGGCTAAATGCTCCAATTAAAAGACACAGACTGGCAAATTGGATAAAGAGTCAAGACCCATTAGTGTACTATATTCAGGAGACCCCGTCTCATTTGCAGAGACACACATAGGCTCAAAATAAAGGGATGAAGGAAGATCTACCAAGGAAATGGAAAACAAAAAAAGGCAGGGGTTGCAATCCTAGTCTCTGATAAAATAGACTTTAAACCAACAAAGATCAAAACAGACAAAGAAGGGCGTTGCATAATGAGAAAGGGATCAATTCAACAAGATGAGCTAACTATCCTAAATATATATGCACCCAACACAGGAGTACCCAGATTCATAAGGCAAGTCCTTAGAGACCTATAAATAGACATAGACTCCCATACAATAATAATGGGAGACTTTTAACACTGCACTGTCAACATTAGACACATCAACGAGGCAAAAAGTTAAGAAGGATATCCAGGAAATGAATTCAGCTCTGCACCAAGCGGACCTAATAGACATCTACAAAACTCTCCACCCAAAATCAACAGAATATACATTCTTCTCAGCACCACATCACACGTATTCCAAAATTGACCACATAGTTGGAAGTAAAGCACTCCTCAATAAATGTAAAAGAACAGAAATTATAACAAACTGTCTCTCAGAGCACAGTGCAATCAAACCAGAACTCAGGATTAAGAAATTCACTCAAAACCGCTCAACTACATGGAAACTGAACAACCCGCTCCTGAATGACTACTGGGTACATAATGAAATGAAGGCAGAAATAAAGATGTTCTTTGAAACCAACGAGAACAAAGACACAACATCCCAGAATCTCTGGGACACATTTAAAGCAGTGTGTAGAGGGAAATTAGGAGCACTAAATGCCCACACCAAAAGCAGGAAAGATCTAAAATTGACACCCTAACATCGCAATTGAATGAACAAGAGAAGCAAGAGCAAACACATTCAAAAGCTAGCAGAAGGAAGAAATAACTAAGATCAGAGCAGAACTGAAGGAAATAGAGACACAAAAAACCCTTCAAAAAATCAATGAATCCAGGAGCTGTTCTTGTGAAAAGATCAACAAAATTGATAGACTGCTAGCAAGACTAATAAAGAAGAAAAGAAAGAAGAATCAAATAGATGCAATAAAAAATGATAAAATGGATATCACCACCAATTGCACAGAAATAGAAACTACCATCAGAGAATACTATAAACACCTCTATGCAAATAAACTAGAAAATCTAGAAGAAATGGGTAAATTCCTGGACACATACACCCTCCCAAGACTAAACCAGGAAGAAGTTGAATCCCTGAATAGACCAATAACAGGCTCTGAAATTGAGGCAATAATCAATAGCCTACCAACCAAAAAAAGTCCAGGACCAGACGATTCACAGTCGAATTCTACCAGAGGTACAAGGAGGAGCTGTTACCATTCCTTCTGAAACTATTCCAATCAACAGAAAAAGAGGGAATCCTCCCTAACTCATTTTATGAGGCCAGCATCATCCTGATACCAAAGCCTGGCAGAGACACAACAAAAAAAGAGAATTTTAGACCAATATCTGTGATGAACATTAACGCAAAAATCCTCAATAAAATACTGGGAAACTGAATCCGGCAGCACATCAAAAAGCTTATCCACCATGATCAAGTGGGCTTCATCCCTGGGATGCAAGGCTCTATCAACATACTCAAATCAATAAACGTAATCCAGCATAGAAACAGAACCAAAGACAAAAACCACACGATTATCTCAATAGATGCAGAAAAGGCCTTTGACAGAATTCAACAGTCTTTCATGCTAAAAACTCTCAATAAACTAGGTATTGATGGGATGTATCTCAAAATAATAAGAGCTATTTATGACAAGCTCACAGCCAATAAACTGGATGGGCAAAAACTGGAAGCATTCCCTTTGAAAACTGGCACAAGACAGGGAAGCCCTCTCTCACCACTCCAATTCAACATAGTGTTGGAAGTTCTGGCCAGGGCAATCAGGCAGGAGAAAGAAATAAAGGGTGCTCAGTTAGGAAAAGAGGAAGTAAAATTGTACATGTTTGCAGATGACATGATTGTGTATTTAGGAAATGCCATCGTCTCAGCCCAAAATCTCCTTAGGTGATAAGCAACTTCAGCAAAGTCTCAGGATACAAAATCAATGAGCAAAAATCACAAGCATTCCTAGACACCAATAAGAGACAAACAGAGAGCCAAATCATGAGTGAACTCCCATTCACAATTGCTTCAAAGGGAATAAAATACCTAGGAATCCAACTTACAAGGGATGCGAAGGACCTCTTCAAAGAGAACTACAAACCACTGCTCAACAAAATAAAAGAGGATACAAACAAATGGAAGAACATTCCATGCTCATGGATAGGAAGAATCAATATCACGAAAATGGCCATACTGCCCAAGGTAATTTATAGATTCAATGCCATCCCCATCAAGCTACTGATGACTTTCTTCACAGAATTGGAAAAAACTACTTTAAAGTTCATACGGAACCAAAAAAGAGCCTGCATTGCCAAGACAATCCTAAGCCAACAGAACAAAGCTGGAGGCATCACGCTACCTGACTTCAAACTATACTACAAGGCTACAGTAAACAAAACAACATGGTACTGGTACGAAAACAGAGATATAGATAAATGGAACAGAACAGAACCCTCAGAAATAATACCACACATCTACAACCATCTGATCTTTGACAAACCTGACAAAAACAAGCAATGGGGAAATGATTCCCTATTTAATAAATGGTGCTGGGGAAACTGGCTAGCCATATGTAGAAAGCTGAAACTGGATCCCTTCCTTACACCTTATACAAAAATTAATTCAAGATGGATTAAAGACTTAAATGTTAGACTAAAACCACAAAAACCCTAGAAGAAAACCTAGGCAATACCATTCAGGACATAGGCATGGTCAAGGACTTCATGTCAAAAACACCAAAAGCAATGGCAACAAAAGACAAAATTGACAAATGAGATCTAATTAAACTAAAGAGCTTCTGCACAGCTAAAGAAACTACCATCAGAGTGAACAGGCAACCTATAGAATGGGAGAAAAGTTTTGCAATCTACTCATCTGACAAAGGGCTAATATCCAGAATCTACAAAGGACTCCAACAAATTTAGAAGAAAAAAAACAATCCCATCAAGAAGTGGGAGAAGGATATGAACAGACATTTCTTAAAAGAAGACATTTATGCAGCCAACAGTCACATGAAGAAATGCTCATCATCACTGGCCATCAGAGAAATGCAAGCCAAAACCACAATGAGATACCATCTCCCACCGGTTAGAATGGCCATCATTAAAAAGTCAGGAAACAATACGTGCTGTAGAGGATGTGGAGAAACAGGAACACTTTTACACTGTTGGTGGGACTGTAAACTAGTTCAACCATTGTGGAAGACAGTGTGGCAATTCCTTAAGGATCTAGATCTAGAAATACCATTTGACCCAGCCATCCCATTACTGGGTATATACCCAAAGGATTATAAATCATGCTGCTATAAAGAGACATGCACACGTATGTTTATTGCGGCACTATTCACAATAGCAAAGACTTGGAACCAACCCAAATGTCCATCAATGATAGACTGGATTAACAAAATGTGGCACATATACACCATGGAATACTATGCAGCCATGAAAAAGGATGAGTTCATGTCCTTTGTAGGGACATGGATGAAGCTGGAAACCATCATTCTCCGCAAACTATCGCAGGGAGAAAAAACCAAACACCGCATGTTCTCACTCATAGGTGGGAATTGAACAATGAGAACACTTGGACACAGGACGGGGCACATCACACACTGGGGCCTGTCTTGGGGTGAGGGGAGTGGGAAGGGATAGCATTAGGAGATACACCTAATGCTAAATGAGGAGTTAAGGGTGCAGCACACCAACATGGCACATGTATACATATGGAACAAACCTGCACGTTGTGCACATGTACCCTAGACCTTAACGTATAATAAAAATAAATAAATCAATAAAATCAGTTGACTCAATATGGCGAATAAAAACAAAACACCACTAACTTTCAGCATAAAAATAAGATGTTTATTTTAAAAGGGGTACAATTCTATTACTAATTCTAACAGAAAGAAAAGAGATTTATAAATTTATTATATTGACCATCATTTGTGAAAATTATTAACAGCTTCCATTAGCCATTCTAAAATAAAATGGACATTTTAAAAGTTTTCCAATTTGAGGCATAATTGACTTAAAGTGCATAGTTAATAAATGTACAGTTCAATGAATTTTGACAATTGTATACGTACATGTAACTACCACTCAATGAAGAAAAATATGAGAAACTTCCATTGTACACCTTCCAAATCAACTCTTGCCATCCAAGGGTAACCACTTCCTGAAATCTACCATGAGAGATCCTTTTTTTTTGGTTTTTATAGAATTTTAGGTACATGAAAATCGATATTTACTCTTTTGTGTCTGTTTTTTCCACTTTTCATAATGTTTTTGAGATTTGCCCATGTTGCTACATATTTTAGCAGTTCATTTCATTTTATAACTGAGTAGAGCTTTTTATTAAATGAATATAACACAAAAAATTGCTTTCCATATTCTTGCTGATGAACTTTTGCTTTTTCATTTTTGATATTATAAATAAGGTTGCTATAAATGTTCTAGTCCAAGTCTTTTCGTAGACATATTTCTCATCTCTTGAATAAACACCTAAGAATAGAATTGCTGGGTCATAGGAAAGATATGTTTTTAATTTTACAAAAAAAATTGCTGAAGTTTTTCAAAGTAGTTGTAAATTTTTACACCTCCACCAGAAGTATATGAGCATTCCAGTTGTGCCACATGGTTGCCAACATTTGGTATTCTATCTGTCATGTGTTAGATGGTATCTTGTTATGGTTTTAATTTTCATTTGCCTCTTGCTTATTGATGTTGAGTACCTTTTCAAGTCCTTATTGACCATTCATGTATCTTCTTTTGCCAAGTGTCTGTTCAAGTTTTTTGCCTATTTTTATTGGGTTATTTGCTTTCTTTTCATTGAGTAGTAGGAGCTCTTTATATACTCTGGGTAAAAATATATATATATAGCAAATATTTACTTTCATTCTGAGGCTTGGCTCTTTCTTAATGATATCTTTTGATGGGCAGACATTTTTAATTTAATCTACGTTATCTATTTTTTCTTAAAATGTTCATGTTTTGCATTCAACACTAATATACAGTGTCATCTTGCCAGCATAGGCAGTTCCCTAATACAACTAGTAGTCCAGCTAACTTATTCCTATGAAGGCATACTGGCCCTTGTTGCTCAGAACAACATGGAAACTTATTAGAAATGCATTACTTCAGTCCCCATTCTAGCCTAACTGGATCAAAATCTATATTTTATTAAGATCCCAGGCGACTGGTAAGCACATTGTACTTTGAGAAGTCATGATCCATTGTGAATTTACTTTCCTATTAATGCCATAAGGATATCAACTAAATACACAGTGTCCAAGTGTATTTAACCTCCAACATTTTCAACATTAGAACAAAAGAATTTTTGTTAGCATGTGAATGGGTGGATTCTCATGTTCACTTGCTCTTAATCATCAATATTTAGTTTAATTTTAGATACTCAACAGCAGCCAGAAAGCCAAAGTAGAAGGGCTGGATTAGTTTATATACTTTAGAAAACCAGTTTCCTTGCCTATCCTGAGAGACCATTGAGTCAAGCAATGCATTTTTTCATTTTTTCCACCACGTGGTTAGCTCCTGAGCTAATTCATTTTGTCTTCACTCTGAAAAAGCTCCATTTAAACCTCATAATCTGGTTGGGCAATTGCTTTCTTTCCCTCTGTGTTCTTGGTTATTCTCAGAGGGACTTACTAAAAACTAAACCTTTTTAGCCAGACATCCGCCCAACTCTCATTAAGACATGTCGATGTAGGTGAACAACCAATTTATGCAACACCACGGCCTGCATAGAAAAGGACTCTAATTGTACCCTGTTAAACTACATTGACATCTGCACTTGAAGACATTCGCATAGATAATGTTATGGGAAGAAGCTATTCTACGGGAGTGTTTGTTACTCACTACATTAGACCTGCACTTGCATTCATCTGTTTTATTGTACTACAAAAATGAAGGCTGATATAGCTTTAATTACCCTCCAAGTCTTGAACTGGGTTGCCATATTTTCTGTAGGCAATGAAATCACTGACTAAGGAAAGTACCCAATGGGTCAGGGAAACCTGGGCTGCAGACCAAGTTCTTCTGCTTACTACCTGTATGAATTTGGGAAAACTACTTACCTTCTTTGAGACTCAGTTTCCCTCATATATGAAATGGTGATAAATGCAATGTGAGGATCAAAGTCAATAATGCCAGGAAAACATTTTGGCAGTTTTCCTGGCCCATAGTATGTGCTCAGTAAATGCATGCTATAAGCTATAATTATTATTTCACATAGCACCTCTAACCTGGTCTGGTGTTTAGAACCCATACCATTCTCTATTCTGGAAATGAAGTTTGCTTTTCACATATGTATGCATAGATGCATGTATTTGGAATTTGGGCTATCAAAGAGAGACTAGAAAAGCCATAGATGACTGGTGAGGATTACAACAGGCAAACAGATGCTTCTTAACCATTGCCCATTTGATTTTTGTTGTAAGTATCTGAGTGAAACTATGGCAGAAGTGCTCAGGGATAGGAAAGTTGTTTCATATGTCCCTGCTCATTAGGCCACCTGAAGGACTAAGGATAGATTCAGGACTTGCCACTTCTGCCTACTAAAAGAAAATGCTACATAATTTTATTGAATGTGCTGTACCAGAAATCCTGGAAGATCTATGAATATAAAGCTAGAAAGATTATAATTTACCATGTGAAGAATTTTTTCTTTGCTAGGAAAATATTTTTTTAATGAGAGTGCCTGTTAGATTAGATAATATTCTGCAGGAAGAACTGATTGGTAAAAAGCACAAAAAAAGTTTTCATTTTCTGATACCAGCTCTCTGAGTTGGGCTTATTTATAAAGTGTTTTAAATTTCACTTGTTCTTAGTAGGGAATAAAAGGTCTGTAGCTGACTGTTTCATTTGGAGTAATGGGCAAGCATATAAATGTAGAAGCACGGAAAAGCAACCAACTTTTTACCACTGTTTATTAGGACAGTGAAAAGTCAGAGACTGACGTTGTTTACGGTGTGTCTCCTGAATTACAAAGCTACAAATCCTCCCTACCTATATTCCCCCCACACCTCCCTTGGCAGCCTGTGTATGGTGTGTTGCATGATGTACCCATCTTTCTGCTTTTTGGGATTTTATGCCAGTGTAAATTAGTAAGCTTCTATTGCAAAGGTAACAGCTTGATAGGAAATCAGCTTAATAGCTAAAGGTTATTCTTAAATATTACATTGCACCTTTATTTTTATGTCCACCTTGCAAAAGCGCTTACCAAGGAGGTGTGTGCCAGAAAGCACTATTGATTTAAGAGCCCTTTGCTGTATTGTGGTACATACTCTCATTAGGCCAGCATCTTGAGATGTGAGGGACTCTCTTCCTGCAGCAGGAACTGTGTGAAAACGACCAGGAAAGTAGTGTGCTAATAACATCACTCTTGCTCCTGCTACTTCATTATTAAGTGCAAACTCCCTTGGCCTTTGCCTATGTTATTCCTTGGAATCCTGAGGTCATTGAAAAGTGGGAGGATGCTTAGCTGCCTGAATTCATTCAGCATTCTGCAGCTACCCTACTTTCCTTAACCCACCGCTATTCTACTGTCCACTTTTCCTTCTTTTGTCCCAGTGGTGACTATGGGATTCTGGAAGGAGATGTGCATGCTTCAGCATTTTTAGCTTCCTTTTCTTAAAGGCAGCTGATTTAGTGAAAAGAACCATTAAAGTGAAACAGACGGGTTTCTCTCTGGACTCTGCTATTGTCTTAGTCTGCTATAACAAAATACCACAGACTGGGTAGCATATAAACAACGGAAATGTATTGCCCATAGTTTTGGAGACTGGGAACTCCAAGACCAAGGTATTAGCAGATTCATTGTCTGGTGAGGGCTTGCTTTATAATTCGTAGATGGCCTTTTTTTTTTGCTATATCTTTACATGGTGGAAGTGATGAAGAAGCTCTCTGGTCCTCTTTTGTAAGGGTACTAATCCTATTTATAAGGGCTCTACCCTCATGACCTAATCACCCCCCAAAGGTCCCACCTCCTAATACCATCACATTGGAGATTAGGTTTCAACATATGACATGAATTTTGGGAGAACACAAAGATTTAATCTATAGCAGCCACACACTAGCTGTGTGCTTTGGTCTCTGAACTTCATTTTTTGTGATCTACACAATCAAAGTAATAATAGCTCATTCATAAAGTTGACAGGGGAATTAAAAGAAAAAAATGTGTCTAACATTTGACATAGAGCCTAATACATAGTATCCACTTTGCAAATATTAACCTATATTTAATATTTCTTCAAGACAGAAGCAGGCCCATCCCACTCAGGGTCCCTCAGAGGCCTCATGTCCTTTATGCTCCCCTTACCCACTCAAGGACAACAGTACATACATACCATCTGTCTTTCTTCCCTGACCATGCCCATCTCCCCCTCTCAGTCCTGGCCTCCTTACTCCTCTTCTATCAGCATTCTAAAGGTTTAGAGAAATTAAGAGTAGCCCCTATCCTTACAATCATTGAGGACTGTAGTGGTAAAATCTGATATTAATCTCCTCCTTAACCTGGAGCCCTCTTCAAGGGGACTGTTGCCTTCAGTATCCTGGAATCTGGTTTAAACCCTAGCTTTTTCTTATACTCACAGATCCTTGATTCTAGTTGAGCTGGGAAGGAAGGGGAAAGGAACTTACATCTTCCGCCGAATCCCTGAACAAACGTCACAATGACTGGCCATGGCTAGGACTCAGCTGCAAGGCAAGAGGAGGCATTAGGTTTTATTTCACTCACCCCACAGCTTTATGAGCTTGTTAACACACTACGGCTAGAATCAGTGTTAGCCTCATGGCAGGGAGAGAAGAGCTATGAGCAGCAGTTGTCAGTTTTCTGTGCCAAAGCTTATTGCATCTTCAAGTTTAGATTGCAATCTAGGTAACTTGGGCCTGAACAACCTGATGACCTCTAAGACGTTCCCTCACAGAGCTGGGGAGAGGCAAAAGCAGTCATTGACTTTACTGAATTTCCTAGTTGCATCTACATAAACCTAAAGCAAGTGAGAGAAGAATCCAGTCAAACTAGTTCTTTGTAGTCAATCCAGAGGATTTAGGTAGGGACCAGAGGAACTTCCTCAGAGGTAGGCTTGTCAAAGAAATAGGTTCAAATATACACTCTTGGAGGGTGCAGTGGCTTAATGCCTGTAATCCCGGCACTTTGGGAGACCAAGGCAGGTGGATCACTTGAGACCAGGAGTTCAAGACCAGCCTGAGCAACATAACAAAACACCGCCCTACCAAAAATACAAAAATTAGCTGGGCCTGGTGGCACAAGCCTGTAATCCTAGCTACTTGGAAGGCTGAGGCATGAGAATCGCTTGAACCTTGGAGGCGGAGGCTGCAGTGAGCCAAGATCGCGCCACTTCACTCCAGCCTGGGTGAAAGAGCAGGACTCTGTATGAAAAAACAAACAAACAAAATAAAAAAATATATATATACACACTTACAAAGCAGAGCAGTGTATTGGAAGATACATGGGTCTTTCCCATTTCCAGTGGAACTATCTACATCATTCAATGCAGTGATGAGTTGCCAAACTCCTAGTTACTTTTTCCTGTTATCTAATATACCTACAGAGCCCACTTGTAATCAATTGATTTATTTTGCATTATTACTATTTGTGTTATCACTTTCAGGAGATAGGAAACAAAACTGCTTTTACACATCTGATCACCAGTGACATATTTTGATACTCTTATTTCAGCACAGAATAGGGCAAACAGGGTACCAGCTCTGTGCCCTCCGATAGTCTTTCCATCTCCTGGGTTCAGTTTCACACCAGAGAAGGTATATGATATGTGTTTACTGAATGGATGAATAAATGAATGTGAAATGGGGATAATAATAACACTCAGCTTAAAGCAATTTTGTGGAGAGTAAATGAGAAGATTCATGAATTTAGCACTACACCTGGATCATAGCAGTAAGGGTTTCAATAAATGTTAGCTCCCTCCCTCTTTCCTGCTCCCTCTCCCAGGCATCCATACAGCCCCACCACCTTTCAGGCAGCCCTGTTAAAATTGCTGGAGCAAATATTTCATTTCAGGCTGTCTTCCCTCAGCACCTCTAGAGACTGCCTCCCACGCAGCTGGTATGTGCATTCAGACGGCAAGTGACTCAGGGACAGTGTCAACGGGGTGATGAAAACTGTGACAAGAGAAAAGGGTAGTCTGAAGGCAGAAATAACTACTGTGAATCCAAGTGTTCATTGATCATTGTTCTTATCAAGCTGAGAAGTTGCACTTTGGGTGATAGGAGGTTTTGCTGAAAATGAATTTGTTAGAATATTTCAAGGTTCGTACTCATTTAGATATTTAGACAAATTAAAGAAAACCCAGCAGGAAGCAATCCTGATAATTTACACACAGCACCAGGGGTTGCGAACTAGGTTTCAGATTTCCTTGAGAGCTGATATGTGCTCAGTGATGTATGAAGAAAATAGAGGATATGGGTGTAGCTGCTCCTGCCACAGAGGACCCTTATGGCCCACACCATGCCAGTGAAAAGTAGTTTTATTCTGATCCTCCTGGCGTTTGCAGCTTCTCCAAGACATGCTTCGTCCCCACATTTTACTTGCATTTTTGACTGTCTCAGTGTCATAGCTGAAGTTTTTTCTCTCCTCTTCCTTGCCTTCCCTGCTTTCTTTTGTGAACTCCCTTCCTCCAGGGTTGTTGATTTTCCCCTTTCTACTGCACCATCTATTTTCCCATGCCTGATGCGGCCTACAATTTGATCTGCCAGATTACCCCAATTATCTCATCCAACTGAAAGCGTTTTCAGCTAGGAAGATCATTTGAGAAAATAAAACTTCCCAAGAGTTTGAGCTGCAGAAAATGAAAATGGGCTTCCTAGACAGGTTGCAAGGTCTAGTTCATATAATATAAAAACAGAATCTGTGGCCCATTGATGAAGATGTTGGAGAAGGGGTTTTAGGATCTGATGAAGCTCCTTAAGAATTCTGAGATTCTATAATGTTAGCAACATCAGCCCTCTCATTTTACAGATGAGAAAATTAAGGCTAAATGTTTAAGGAGATGCAATACCTGAACAGGTTTCCTGAGTTTTAGTCCAGGACTTTTTCCACGATCACACACTGGTTTCTCAAACCCACTACCAATCTCAATCCCTCTGAAAAGCTCTCCTTGGTTAAATGAATTTCAGGCTTAATTACATTCTATTTCAAATATACCTTGTCTTGCAAAAAATTCCACCACCATTATGAGTCCCACTCACACACCCACAAAGAAGGGCATTACAATATTTATGAAAAAATATCTTTGTGCCAAGCTACTAGATGCACAATTGCTAATGAAAATAATCAGACTTAGAAAAAGTCATCTAGGGAGTTTGGCTGAGACCCTTCTCCTTTCAGATACTGTCCATACCCCCCTTCTTGATCACTTGTGGTTGCTTAGACAACTAGGCTTGACTGAAACTCTAGGTTGACATTGCCAAATTCAATATTATGCAAGATGAAGAAAAACAAAAGGTCAGAGTCTTGCCTTTGGAGAGCTTAGATTCCTGTAGAGAAGATCACACATAGGTGAAAAAGGGATTTAAGAGCAAGTACAAGTAAAATGGTAGCAAATAACACAATTGTATGCTTTAAACTGAAACTGTAGGTAAGTGCTTAGAGCACATTAAAGAAAAAAATTAGGGCTATTTCTCCATCAAATGTTTTTCTTAATAGCTGCTCTGTTGGGAAAAATTGTTCCATCATCATCAACAAACATTGATGAGCACTTTCTCTGCTGGCTGGGGAGAAGAGGAGGCATCTACATCAGGATAGAGATCTAGGCCATGCGTCAGGCAGCAAGTACTCAGGTCCAAGAATGTTCAGGTACACAGGTATGCAGGGGAGGTGCTGAAATCAGAAATCCAAGGGCCCGAAGAGAAAGAGAGGGATTTTCTTCAGGATGCTGGTCTCAAAGTGTTCCTTGAAGAATAGCTAGGAAACAGAGAGGGCAAAATTATGCCAGGTTGAGGAAACAATAGAGAAAGGAGGTTTCGTTTACTATGAGGTTTTAGGAGCCAACATTGAAGAAAGAGAAGCCCAACTGTGGAGGACCATGGATAATACATTAAATAAGGATTTGTACTTTATCCTATAGCCACTTGGGTACCATTGAGGATTTTAAAAAGAAAAGGAGAGGGATAAACTTTACAGAAAGTTTTTAAGAAGTACTCTCTTTACTTTCAGGTGTGGGTTGTTGGTGGTAGTGACGGTAGGGAAATGATCATGTAAGTGTACAAATGGAACCAAAGCTTGGGGATGTGGATTTCAGGAAGAAGAAATGGATAAAACTGTAGTCCTTGTTTTGATGTGAGTATTCATGAAAAACAACGTACTCCATTTTAAAAAAAAAATCAAAGAATGTTGTTTACTTAAAATCAATATACATGTCTGTAGTGATTTGGGGTATTTGACCTCTTCTTCCAGTTTCATGTTTTAAAGGAAATACAAGAACAAGGTGCCTTTTGATTTCTTTTTAAAATTATGCATAAGTAAAACTGTCTAATATGCCAGTGAGTGTCTTTCCTTCTTTAAACCTAAATATACTTAAAACACTATTTATTGCCAAATTAACAATTCTACATTGATTTTAAAAAATAAGTTATTGTTCCTGATGATACAACTCTTTGTTATTTTTCATGTTCCCTTCCAGACCTAATCCTTATATATAATTTATTTTATATAACTGTTATTACAGTCTTTTATGTAACTGTCACTAAAACCTACGTATAAAATGAATGAGTTTTAATAGAAAACTAAACCACATAAAATAAACAAAAATGTTGTAAAATGCAGTTAAAAATAAAAATGCTATTTTGATACAACTTTGCTATGCCTCCTCACACTCTCTCTAAACTACACCTGAAGTCATACAAACTGTTAGAAGACCCTCATATTTTACAAGCCTGAGATTTGACATCACTGGACCATAAACTGTTGATACTTTTAGGGTCATTATACTTCTCATGAGTAAGTAAAGTGGGCTTTAAGATTTGGTCCCTAATAGTTGTGATACTTATTTAATTCTTCAAATAATCATAGTAGATCCTTTTACTGTATGCCAATGGAATGCCAGGCACTGTGCTAATCAATTTGCATACATTAATTATGTCCTTACGACACCTGAACAGGCTAGCAATTATCCTCATTTTACATAGAAGGAAACTGATGCAAGAAAGGTCAGAAACATACCTAAAATCATGAAGTTAGTTAAGTAGCAGAATGGGATTTCAAATTCAGGTCAGCCCGGTTCTTGTGTCTGAACTCTTAACTGATACTCAACTTGCTATTTTCAATTTTGAAGGGGAAAAGAGCTATTTTTGTTCCTGTTTAGTGCCTCACCCCCAGCTCCCATGTAACTTTTAGTTTCAGCAGCAGCAACCTACAGAATCCTTGATGGGAGCAATCAGTAGAGCGTGAACAACCCTATGGCTGACAGACACTAAATATCTGAATCCTGAGGAAACTAGGTACACTGGGAAACTGCCCTGATCAAACCTTTTGAGGCTTCTACCTAGTAGGAAATTGTTTCTTCCCCACAATAGTATTGACACTAGGTTCCCAGCTTCTGGTAATCACTTGCTTGCATAATCCATGTCTTCTATTTCTGTATTACAGTAACTGTTGGGGTTGGGGGATGGGAGTTGGTATGCAAATAAAGCATAGCTTTCATCCCATTAGTCCTTCAACAAATATTTTTTGAGTACCTCGTACATACCTGGTACCATAATTGGGCAAATTTTATCATTCTCATTTGTGTTTATTCAGATGTTTTCTATTAATTTAATGGGAAGTTTAATTTGTTTTCTCTTCTTAGTTGTTGCTTATTTTTCTCTACTGTATACTTGAGGAAATGGAAACTTCCTCAGCAATCTTCTCCTGGGCACTCTGAGCTAACCATGTCAAACACTGTCTGGTCACTTTCCTAATGGAGTCATGTCTGAGAAGAAGTCTTCTAAGGTCTCACAATCAGTGCTCTGGATGGGGCAGGGCTAGCTTACTGGGCATGCAGCTTGTGCAGTCATACAGGGCCTGAGCCTAGAAAGGCCCTGTACTTTGTAGAATGCTCTGCTTTTGCTGACTTGAAAACCTTAATGACTTTTGAACAAGGTGCCCCACATTTTCATTTTGCATATGGCCTCATAAATCATAAGGTTGGTCTTGGATGGGCCAACGGCCCAGTGAAGCCAGTGGGAACTGGGATCACACAAATGATCCTTGCCAGCCTTGCCTAGATCCCCCATTTTGACCTGAAGAAAGATGGGAAGATGAATGGCCAATTCATCTTGTTCAATGTATGTCTGCTCTCCATTGAACAATGTGAACCACCTTTGAGGTTTTTGTTTTTGTTTTTGGAGTCTCGCTCTGTCGCCAGGCTGGAGTACAGTGGTGTGATCTGTGCTCACTGCAACCTCCACCTCCCAGGTTTAAGTGATTCTCCTGCCTTAGCCTCCGGATTAGCTGGGACTACAGGTGTGTGCCACCACGCCAAGCTAATTTTTGTATTTTTAGTAGTTTCACCATGTTGGCCAGGATGGTCTTGATCTCTTGTCTCTTGACCTCATGATACGCCTGCTTTGGCTTTTTTTTTTTTTTTTAGAAGGAGTTTCACGCTTATTGCCCAGGCTGGAGTACAATGGCACGATCTCGGCTCACCGCAACCTCTGCCTCCAAGGTTCAAGCAATTCTCCTGCCTCAGCCTCCCGAGTAGCTGAGGCTACAGTCACGCACCACCACGCCCAGCTAATTTTGTATTTTTAGTAGAGATGGGGTTTCTCCATGTTGGTCAGGCTGGTCTCATACTCCCGAACTCAGGTGATCTATCTGCCTCAGCCTCCCAAAGTGCTGGGATTATAGGTGTGAGCCAATGCATCTGGTGAATTTTCTTATATTTGCAGATTTCCCTGCAGTCAGACATAACCCAGGTGTAAAAGGATAGAATCAGAAGACATAGGTTACATTTAGCTCTAACACTTACTTACAGGGTGATATTAATAAATCACTTAATGTCTTTGGACCTCACTTTTCTATCTGTAAAATGGAGATAGCAGTGGTCTGCCTTACGTATCTGAAAGAGTGTTTGTGAGACTCAAATGAGATAATATATTTGAAAACTGTTGAATGTTATTCATGCTTTTGAGATCAGTATAATTGCATATTCTTTCTAAAGTCTATGTAAAATAGATTGTAAATTTTTCTATTTAACAGAATAAGTGTTTGTGATTATAAAATCAAATAAACAACTACAGAAGTTAAGAAATGCACAAAGAAATAGATCAAAAGAAGAAACATAAAACCCTGTAGAGAATGCATGACATTTCTTGCATTGGAAGCTACCAAAGTGATTAACAAACTGCCATGATATTTTCAAATTCTTATTGCAATTCTCATTATTTAAATAATAATTGGGATCTCAGGAGCATCATTTTCCAGCTACGAATCTATTGTCTGTCTGTACATTTGCCTAACACTTCAAAAAGTGGAACTGGAAATATTTGAGAGAAATTTGTACCTACTTGTCTAACTTCCAAATCCCTTGTATTCATCTTTCTCCTGTCCTTCTATTTGTTGACAGTTGATACTAAATTCTTGTTTTTGCTTTTAGGAGAGAATGAAAGAAATGTTTAAAATGGTATGTTTCTCATATGTCAGAAGCTACCATCAATCACCTATTCCCCCCTCCCTTTCCTGTCAGCTATGGGAAGTTTACACAGGTATAACTTTTATTGAAAGTTGTTGTTGTTGTTGTTGTTGTTGTTGTTTTTAACCAGAGAAGACTACATCCACCAGAACTACCAGTCACTTCTTCTGTTAACTGGTATGCGGTGAGCAGTCCAGCCACTTTTAAAGGTTGTACTCTCAAATAAGCTTCCTCTAATCCTCCATGGCTGTTCTGACAGTTTTCTGGAAAGTTGGCTCATGCCGTGATGTATATAGTGAGTTCATTTTTTAGGCTAATTTGCCACATTTTTCGAGTAAAATGCACAACGTGAATTCCTAAGTTACAAGCTGGGCTTTGTATCTATTTATTTCAAGTCAAGAATTTGCTTCTTGGTTAAAAACATCATATTTCCAAGTTAATAGACATCCAGATGGGCCATATGCTCCTCCAAAAAATTTAGGAGCAGGATGTCTCACAACCACTCCTAGGGCTACTTCCTCTCCAGGCAGCTCATTTTGGAAGTGGGCAACCTTGCCTAACTTGTACATAAATGATTTTAGCCTCCAAACCGTCCATACAAGTTGGTCATGAAGATAGTAAAAAACATTGATTAACCATTTGTGGTTCTATTTTGCTTATCATATACACATGGTTACACAGTGTAAAATTTAAAATTAAAAAGCAATTTTACAGTTTCTTGTACTTCATTTCATTTTGTCATATCACTAAAAGCCATTCATAAATGAATCTTCAGATTTGTATGGCTTAGCCTCTGGTCTTACCACAGATCCTGCCTTAGCACTTTGGTTATTAAAAAAATAGGCAATACCCCTCCTGGGTTAGTGTCTCTGAGGTGTTTCAGTAGATTTGTCAAACTTACTTTCCCCCATATGCTCCAAGACTGACAGATTGAAGCTCTTTGAAAGGTGCATATGTGCACAGCCTTAAGTAAAATATACCCCCATTCACAACATTAGTGACAAATGGGAAATGGAGTTGAATGATTCCATTTGTCTTAAAACTAGCAAAGGGACTCTTTTTCTGACTGTCTGTGCTCAAACCCCTGAAATAAAGGCTAATGACAGAAGGGCCAAAAGAATGTATGGTGCTCATGGACTAGATGCTTCCTCCCAAGAGATTGGCTGCCAAAGGTCAATGATAGGGCAAGGTATATGTGAATAGCAGGCTCTACTGAAGATGACTTTGGCCCAAGGCAATCTGCTTTTCCTCTCTTGACTTCCATTTCCTCTTCTGTAAAAGCAGAGGGTTGAGGTCAGCAGACAAAGTGGGCTTTGTGATAGATAAGAGACTGTAGAGAATAGTGGCAGAGGATGGGCTATGTAGCTAGATTGCCTGCATTCAAATTCTGGCTCTGCCATTTACTAGTTGGGTGGCCTTGGGGAAGTTGTACACTCTGTGTTTCAGTTTCCTCTTCCACAGAAATGGGGCAATAATAGTGCCTACTTCACAGCATTGTAAGAATAAAATGAACTCATACATGCAAAGACTTTAGCACAGTACCTGGCACACTGCAAGTGCCCAATATGTTTCAGCTGTTACTATCAGTGGTCTGTAAGCAAAGAAAGGTCCAGAATTGCTGATTAGGATGATATCTCATCCTGGAGTCCCAGAAAGCCCCAAATAGTAGGTCCTTTAGTGCCTCTCAGCCATCCCACTACTGAACACTGGTCGTTATCCTCTTCACCTGGCTGAGACATTGATGAATGGAATATTCCCTTCTTTGCCTCCTCATCGTATGAACCACACATACCTTACAACTCCCACCCCTTTCACAATGCTTTACCGAAACCACAAGGCACATCCACAGACTCACCACAAAAGTAGGCCCACACATAATATTTAGACACATCATTTAAAATACACTCTCTCACACACCCTCCACACCACACACTCACAATCAATCTCTCTCTCTCTGTCTCTCCCCCTTCCCCCGCCCGCAGCCCCCGACCCACCACCTCTCTTTCTCCAGGTCCATGACTTGCCAACATGTAGGTTTAGAACAGTGGGTCAGGCCCAGGTTGTGCCCCAAGAGGGCCACTTCTTGCACAGTGCTGTATGCCTTGCCTCTCTCCATGAAAACAATGTGCTCTGGCTGGCTTTGTACAATCCTTGTCCAGCTGGCTGGCAAGCAAATGAGAATGCCTCACATTAACTGACTGAGCGAGACCTTCATTACCTGGAGTTCAAAGCTCTTCTCTTTCCAACTCTGTATGGGTGCCAAATAACAGAAAGAGTCCTTTCTTGCACCATGATCCCTGCAATAATTGCTGCCTCAGAGGTCAATGCCATATTACAGCATTAAACATGAGTGACCTGTACTTCCTTGCCTGAGCCTCTATGTTGCTTCTGTGACGTGTGTAAAAACTGTGAGCTATTCTAACAAACGTACCATTTTCTTTCATAGTTTGGGGTCCAGGTACTAATTACTGGGTCAGAAGAACATAGCATAGTTGAAGCTATAACTTATTTTGATATTCTGAATTTTCTGCAACACTGGTTCAGGTCTTAGGCCAGCTGCTGAGAATGGTGGGGGGCAGAAAAGAGGCTGCTACTTGATGAAAATTCAATTTAAGAAAATGAGTACCTCCCTTTCTAGCTGTAGGTTAACAACACTGACCATCTCGTCAATATCATTTAGCCTTTATGGAACACCCTTTAGCCTCAAAGTTTCTTTTCCTCTTTAAAAACTTTTCCTCCCCAGTTACCTGTAAATTGATGCATTATAGCAGTAATAGAGATAACAAAATGCTGTAGGAAAATCACCAACTTCCACTCAGCCACAATCCTTCTGTAAGACCTCATGGAAGATAATTTGCTTTTTCTCCTGGGTAGCAGTTTCTCCACTGGCTATGTTATGTTTTTAGGCCATGTTTTTGAACTTCCTCTTTGGTGGGTAGCCTGAGATGATCATTTAAGGCATACACACTTATTTTCAAAACCAGAAGAGGTTACGTCTTGGGTCTAAAAAGTACCCCTGACATAGGAGGTGCCTCCATACCTATAAGCATTCCCAGAAGCCAACAGGATTGCGTAGATCAGAACACTGAGTAATGCAACATGGCTTAAACCCTTTGCTGTTCATAGTTGGAAAGCAGCTTCCAAGGAACCAGATCTCAATTTCTTCTACAACTGAAGACACTGAAGTAGGACTTGAAGGCTGAAGCAGGACCAAAGAGCCCAGAGACAGCATGGTGTGTTAGGAGAGAACTGGCCTTGCACTTGGAGGACCCAGCTTCTGGTGGGTCCCGCTTGTGACCCGCTATGCGACCCGCTTGCTTGGTGACCAACTTATGTCTCCTCTCAGGACGCTTGTTTTTCCATGTTTCAAAAGGGGAAATTGGACTAGATGATCCCTAAGGTCTCTTCCAGTATTGATATTTGATTGTTCTCCCTAGGGGTTTCACATAGATCATAACCATTCTAGAGTCACACCCTCTGTCCCCAATCCTGGATCAGTATTTGGTTGCTAAGGGAAACAGGCAAGCAAAAATGTTTGACAGTCCTTAGTGTTATCACCAGTTGCCAAGTACACATCTGTCATGCTGACAGTGTCAGCAGGGTCACTTTTTGTGTCTGGATGACAGAATGGTCATATTATTGCTTGATTTGAAGAAGAGCACCATTGACTATCTGCTGGAAGAAAGCTGTGGGTCCTTTATGACTGCATGATGCACTCCCACTGTTTAGGAAGCTGACTATCTGATCATGTGAACTGACAGATATGGGGCTGTGTTAAATATTAAGTATTGTAGAAATGAAAGCTGTTATTACAGTAGTAAAATGTTTATCTAGAGAGCAGTGCTGATGAAACACTGTGGTTAGTTCTTGCCCTCTTTGTTAAAATAGGTAATTGATTGTACCATCCACATACCCACGTGAAAGTTATCCAGCATGTTGTATTTATAAGCTCCTCCCTACCTGAGTGAGAGAAAAAAATGATAATTATCTAGCCTTTTTGTCCTGGGTCACTTAATTCAGTTTCAGTCAAAGTTTTTGACCTTCTTTAATAAGAAAATGCCGGATTTTCCATCCCATAATCTGGTTATCTAATACCTTGCTCAGTGATTAAAATTGATTAAAATGAAGAAAGAGTGCTCTTTTAAAAAAAGAAAATGAATTTCTATGGTTTAGGTTGTATTTAAGCAAAGATTGGATTAAGTTGATCTGGACTGAATAAAGGACACTCTAAACAATTCTAAACTTATTACAACTCTGAATATTGCTTTCTGGAATGCCTCAGCACAAAACGTCACTGTCACTTTTGTTTCATAAACACATATATCTTTTAATGCACAGATAATGCACTTTTTAGAGGCGTTTAAAACATACACATTTGCATAGATATTCATTTACAACTGTTTTCACTAAACCAAAATAGAAAAGACTTAGCTGACTTTTAAGCACTTGCATTTTCCAGTTTGAATACAGAGAATTATGACTTTGAAGATCCCCATTTACATAACCAAGAGGTGGCAGTATTACATCCATTATGTATTCACTGCACCATGTATCATTTAATGATAAAAAGTGAAACGTGTAAATAAAAATATGTAACAAATACTTCTGTCCTTTATAAATGCCTGCATCGCTAAAAACCATTCATTAAAGTGTAATGTTTCCTTGTAAACAACAATAGCCTTCCCAAAAAATCAAAGCTAGGAACCACAATTTATGACCACTAGTGAGTTTATTGCAGTTCCAAGAATCCATACACATCTCCTTCAGTCATCACTTGTTTTCTGGTAAAACATTCACCTCCTTCCCAAATATATATATATAAATCAACTTAAAAAAAAAAAATCACAAGATGCCCCAAAGTAAGACCCTCTGTTTCTTTATAAGAAACAATTTAGAAAAAAAGTAAGTAAAAGAGTTAAATATAGATAAACATCATCTTATTAACTGATTATTACTATTAAAATAACTATTTGGAATCAAACCTTTTTGGTTACCTTCCAAAATTGTTTTGAGCATCTGCTATGTTATAACATGTCACTTGTGTTATGATCAAAGTAAGTTTTATCTAAGCTACCTAATCTTTTCTGTTTTATTTTTGGTCTTCTATTTCTAACCAGTCTTGGAGATAAAAAAAAAAAAAAAAAAAAAAAACAACAATAATAGCAGAAGCAAAAACTACATAAAACTTGAATTTATTGAATCACCAGTTTATTATAAAACTATCCTCAGTAAAAATCAATACCACAAATACATCTGAGCAATGAAGTATGGGTATTTGGAATAGAAATTCTTAGAAAAATAGTTTAAATAGAAACTGAGCACTTTACATTTGCCCTTGTGGAAAGTTGGGTTACTCATAAGGAAATATGATGTTATTTTAAACCACGCACTGCATTGTATAAGATTTCTAAAGATCCATCATCCCCGGAACTAAGCCATTCGAGTGTTGGGAAATATTTTATGTTATTTAGATGCTTATGCTACTGATTAGAATCAGTGCATATCCTAACTGTATAAGAATGTTTGTTGTACAGGGTCTAAAATTTATCTAAAAAGCTTTTATAGGGCACTTAGATTATCAATATCAAACCAAAATATTTATAGCTCTCAATTTCCAAAAAGGTATTATATAGTTATGAGATTGACAGTTCTAATTGTGGACACTTGAATATTTTAAATATGTCCCTTTTATTTCTATTTTTAGATCTCATTTAAAATCAGAAATTGTGGTTGTAATGGAGAGAATTGGGCATTTTTTTCATATATGGAATAAACAGCAAACACATTCTCAGTGAGTTTAGACTGAACATCTAGTTTGAGAAAATTTGATTTATGGACAGGAGTCAAAGTTTACATGTGAAGATAATGAAATAGTATTACAGAAAAGAGTGGTGTTGTGCCAATGGCCAAAAGAGTAGATCAGAGATTACCTTCCAATGATTTCAAAGTGGGCAAGAGTTTTAATTACTGAAGGTAGAAGGGGAATTAATTTAATTATTGTAATCACTCCTAAGAAATCTTCTAGTTTCACCACCCTGTGGAATAATTTTAAGTTTATAATTCATTCTTAATCAAATTTGATGCATTATATTGCCATCTCCCACAATGTTAAAATAAAAATGTATTTTAATGTTTTAATTAAGTTTACATTTTTTCTATGTATGAATTATGTGGTTGTATTACAATATTTGATACTTCATCAAACTCTCACCTTCCTCTGTGTACAGGTACTCCTGTCACATTTTCAGATTCTTTCCCATGCCTCTATTTTCCTTCCTCAATAAAATATTCATTCCAAGGAAAGATGTTGGTTGGTCAGGAAGAGGAGGAAGCAACAAGATAATATCAACATTTATCTGGTTACTTAAAATATACCAGGTGCTTTGCTAAGAGCTTTGTACTGATTATCCTGTGTAATATTCACAACAACCATTTCAGGTAGGAACTGTTATTATCCTTATTTGACAAAAGGGAAAACCAGAGATGTGAACTGACTTGCCCAAAGTCAAACAGCTTGTAAGCAACAAAGATACAACACAATTCCACTTACAGGAGGCAACATCACCATCAACAACAATAATAGCCCCCATTTATTGAACTGCATTATGTGTTAAGCACCATGCTAAGCATTTTACAAACATCAGTTCATTTAATCCTCACAACAGTCCTCATGAAACAGGGGCTAATCTTTTCTCTGTTTTGCAGGTAAGCAGATGGAGACACAAAAGATTTGTAACCTACCTAAAGGCATGTAGCTGGTAACCTAGGATTCAAATCCAGGTCTCTCTTCACTCCATAACCCTTAATTCTCCTGCTATAAAATAGAAGAAGACAGAACTGAAGGTGGGCTCCAAGGATGATTCAGCTTGTTCAGCATATTCAAATAATCCTAGAGCTGTCCAAAGATATGAGATTTGACTTTATACTTCTTATTTGTAGCTACCTTCAAAAGTAGACCTGGGGCTCTGTCCATACACAAACTTATATGGTACACCTTAACTCAATATGTTGTTTTGTTCTGTCTTGTGGATAGGGATTAATCCAGGAGGGAACGTGCTCATGTCACCCTTCTGACTCAAAAAACTTGTTAACTGACCAGTTTTATCAAAAGGGTGGAAAATCTCGCCTATGTAGATGCTACTTACAGATACAAATGATTCCTTACCACCACTCATACCATCAAGGCATCATGAGTAGAACGGATGCCTTGGATTTTACAGACTATTTATTTATTTAATTTTTAATATATTTTTTATTATACTTTAAGTTCTAGGGTACATGTGCACAACGTGCAGGTTTGTTACATATGTATACATGTGCCATGTTGGTGTGCTGCACCCATTAACTCGTCATTTACATTAGGTATATCTCCTAATGCTATCCCTCCCCCCTTCCCCCACCCCACAACAGGCCCCAGTGTGTGATGTTCCCCTTCCTGTGTCCAAGTGTTCTCATTGTTCAATTCCCACCTATGAGCGAGAACATGCGGTGTTTGGTTTTTTGTCCTTGGGATAGTTTGCTGAGAATGATGGTTTCCAGCTTCTTAAAGAGTAATACTGGTTGAGGTGGGTAGAGGACCCTGACCCGGGGTATTTGCACTCAAAGGGAAAAGCCATTAAAGACCAAGATGTGAGATCCAAAGAAATGAATCAGAATTGATGAAATTTCTTAGAAGTTGAGAGATTGCTTGCAAATATCTTTCATTTTATGGACTATAGTGCAGACCTAGGACTGTGAGCATTCTTTTTCTCAGAAAAAAAAAAAAGGCTTTTTGACACTAACATACTGTGAGGCAGAGCTATCTACAAAAGACCACAATTAAAGCAAACTTACTTTTACTTTGTACCAAAGATATGATTTATATCCTAGTCTCCAAAGATTAAAAAAGCTCATGTGCAAAGATAGAGACATCTATGCCTTGAATTATTAAAGTTGTCAGTCTCTATTTTTAAAAAGTCAACTTAACGTGCAGTCCTGGATGTCTGAACCACATTCCATTTGCAAAAGGCAGCAGTGAGGATGCTCACTTCATCTATTTCTTTGTTAAGTAATGAGCAATCTGAAAAGACAAGTTATTTGTAATCAATGCATCCATTTTTAAAAAGGACATGTCTAAGGAGAAATCCAATCATCATCAGTTGAAGTTTGGATTCAGTGGTAGACTTTCCTTTGGAAAACTAAGTATTAAATCTCATCTATTGGTGCGTGCATAAGAAATTTATTACAAGCTAGTCTGCTAGGTTTTACCTTGTGATATGCAGAATATTGCTGCTATATATAATAAAAAAGCTTAGTGATACATTATGACCTCAGCAGTTTTCTATTCAAGCATTGTGTGGAGCGTGGATAGTTTCAATCAGAGTAAATGCAATGGAGATATGACTTTAAGTCAAAGCTCTGTCTGTGTGACCTTGGAAAAGTTACTTAACCTCTCGTGCCTCAGTTTTCTCTTTTGTGAAGTAGGATGTTTGATTCGTTCATCTCACAGGTATGTATAGGGTACCTAATATTTGATAAGTACTAAGGTTGCCATAGTGAACAAGAAAAGCCCTTGCCTTCATGAAGCTCATAGTCTATGTGTAGAGACAGCCAATAAACAGGCAAATAAATAATTTAATGTATAATTTCAGACAGTAGTGTGGTTTATGGAAAAAATAAAGCAGAATAAGGAAATAGAGTGTGATGAAGAGGATAGACTAACTTTTTGAAAGACTGCTCCAGAAAGGCTTCTTTGAGGAGGAGACTTTAAGCAGAGACCCAGATAAAATAAAGGATCTAGACATACAAAGATTTGGGTGAAGGAAGAAGGAGACAGAAAGTGCAAAGACTCTAAATTCAGTATGCTAAATATATTGGAGATACATAGAGGAGGCTGGAGCTGACTGAGGAAAATTGAGAGCAGTGAGAAATATGGCAAGAGCATAGGAGGCCTTCTGGCCATGGTTAGGAGTTTTGTTTTATTTTAAGTATGATGGGATGTTATGGAGATTTAAGCAAGGTAGTGCTTTGATTTGATTTACATTTTTAAAAAGATAACTCTGTCTTCTCTGCAGACAATAGACTTTAAGGGGAGCAAGAGTGGAAACAGAGAGCAGTCAGGAAGCTTTTACAATAATCCAGGCAGGAAATGATGTTGACTTAGACCCTGATTTTCATCAGCAGAGGTGGTAACAAGTGTTCATATTTTGAACATATTTTGGAGGTAAAGCCTACACAATATCTTGATAGATTGGATATGATGTGTGTATTAGTCTGTTTTCACACTGCTGATAAGGACATACCCAAAACTGGGCAATTTACAAAAGAAAGAGGTTTAATTGGACCACAGTTCCAGGTGGCTGGGGAAACCTCACAATCATGGTGGAAGGCAAAGAGGATCAAGTCACATCTTACATGGATGGCAGCAGGCAAAAAGAGAGAGCTTGTGCAGAGAAACTCCCATTTTTACAACCATCAGATCTTGTGAGACTTATTCACCATCATGAGAACACCATGGGAAAGACCTGCCCCCATAATTCAACCACCTCCCACAACACAGGAATTCAAGATAAGATTTGGGTGAGGACACAGCCAAACCATATCAACATGTGAGTGAAATAGAGGTACCAAGGATGATTCTCTGAGAGTTTAGGTCTGAGCAAGTGAAACGTTTGATAGTGAGATAGGAAATATCAAGTGAGATAGGAACTATATCTCACTTGATATATCAAGTGAAATAGGAACTATATCTCACTTGATATATCAAGTGAAATAGGAACTATATCTCACTTGATATATCAAGTGAAATAGGAACTATATCTCACTTGATATATCAAGTGAAATAGGAACTATATCTCACTTGATATATCAAGTGAAATAGGAACTATATCTCACTTGATATATCAAGTGAAATAGGAACTATATCTCACTTGATATATCAAGTGAAATAGGAACTATATCTCACTTGATATATCAAGTGAAATAGGAAAGATGGAAGAACATTGTTTAGGACAAGAATCACTAGTTCTGGTAGACTTGCGAAGTTTGACATACTTATTAGATATTTAAGTAGAAATGTTGAGGCATCAGTTGAATATGTGCATCTGGAGCTTAAAGAATGCTAAGATATGGAGTGACAAATTTTGGAATTTTCAGTATGTAGAAGGTGTTTGAAACCATAGAAATGTAAAATATCAACTCCTAAAGGAGAAAATGTAGTTGAATAAAAGAAGAGGTCTAAGGATTAAACCTGGATCACTCTTTCATTAAGAGGTTAAATAGATCGGGTGGATCCAACAAAGGAAACAGAAGAAACAACCCATGAGACAGAAGAAGCAGTAAGAAAGAATGGTGTTTCAGAAGGAAGTGTTTCAAGATGAGGAAGAGAGTGATAAACCATGTCAAATTTTGCTGAGAGAATAAGTGAAATGAGACTTGAGAATTGGCCAGTAGACCTAGCCACATGGAGGTTGCTGAAAAACGTGTTAAGGGTGGTTGCTGAAAAATGTTTGGTGAAAAATTGTTGGTTGAGAAGACAATGGAATGCAAAGAAGGAGAGACAGTGAGTATACATAACTATTTTTAGGAGTTTTGCTGTGAGTAGGAGCAGAGAAATTATGTAATAATAATGCTGTTTTTACTGGCCTATTAAAGTTTTTGGCAGACTCTTATGTTTAATATACAAATAATTAGACTATGATAAAAATTAATCACTTTCTAATGTCCATAACTGGCAAATTCACTTTACATGTTTCTACATATTCACACATTATAAAGGTTTATTAGTATTTTTGACCACATTAATCTGAATGTTAAACACACGGCAGTCTTCACTGAGTCAGAGACCCCCTCATATGAAACACAAACCCTTTGCCCCATGCTTACTGCCATTCTGGATGACTTTGTTCACTAATAACCACTATCTAAGAAGATGTCTATATTTTTCTACCAGCCTATATGCCTTGACACATATACTACATAGAGGGAGTATACTTTCTCTTTAGTCTTCAATATAAGCATAAGATCTGTGAGGAAAATTAAACAGAGTGAGTCAATGTTCTAGAAGGTGGCTTGAGGTCATGTCATAGTTATGGAAAGGGGAGCAGAAAGCTAGAGAACAAAATATTTATTGATTTCTTCCTTTTCATGAGACAATCATGGAAAGGGGAGGGAAATAAACTTGCAATGGAATGAAACTTTCAGAGACATTGAAGGGTATTTATGTGATTGTCAATTTTTTTTGTCCCAAAATGTCTAAGGAGTTCCTTAGAACCCAACCACATTCATTTATAAAATGAGGGTGTTGGAGGAGTTTATGCCAATAAGTGACTGACAACATTAACTCATTCTAGAGGTTCTGGCCATCACCAATATTCCCTGTATTCCCAAGTAATAGAAATAGAATTTGACTTAAGCCAAAGGAAATATTGACTGCTATTTTAAGGGTTTACCTGGCAGAGTTGGTAATAGCAAAGAATCCCTAGTGTGTCAAGGAGAGAATGGAGTCTTCTCTCTGAGTGTAAAGCCTATAATAATCACTGGCATCCACTTAGGTCAGAAAATAAAGCTTTCAAGTTAGAAAACAGCAAACATTTACTTAGTGGATTTCAGCTAACCCCATGTGTGCATGTATACACATGCATGTGTGCACACATGCACACATTTTGTGTGATATAATAGCTAAAGGACAACTCTAATGTGCTTCATAAGGAAAAGTAGTCAACAGATGCATAGACTCTGTTTACATATTTATTCCCAGAGTTGATTTTTTGTGTTAATTTCCAAAAACACTTGTGTTGATGAGAGCTAGTTGGTAGAAAGAGAAACAAACTCTATGTCATTGTATAATTATGCCCATGTTTGTAAATTTCTTTTTGTTTCTCATCAAGATGCAAGGCTTACCATATATCACTACGCACTGACAATGCTAATAGAGGAAAAATTAAGGCAAACAATTAGCCTTGAGGAAAAGATATAAACTAATGCACAATTCATGAATTTGCTACTCATTCACACCTGTGATTCTAACAGTGAGTGATTTTGAACAATTCTGAGTTAATATTTTGAGAAAGCACTTGATGTTGGGATTATTTAAAATACGACTTCTTATGGTACGTATGCAAAATAAGTTGTTTTCAACAGAGATTAAGTTCACTGAGTTTCGTACAACCTTCTTCAGTAGGCCAGGAATGAGACTCAGGGCAGCTTCATTACTGCCATGAAAGCATCTTACTGTGAACTAAATTTTGTGTCCCCTCAAAATTTATATGTTGAAGCCTAAACCCCAACACGATAGTATTTTGAGGTGAGGCCTTTGGAGGTTGATTAGGTCAGGATGTTGGGGCCCTAATGAATGGGATCTGTACCCTTATAAGAAGAAGAGACATGACAGAGTTTCTCTCTTTCACTTTCTCTCTCTCCCTTTCATCTGAGGATATAACAGTAGATGACCATCTACAAACCAGAAAGTGAACTCTCACCAGGCCTTGGATCTGCCAGCAGTCTTGATCTTGGAACTTCCCAGCCTCCAGAACTATGAGAAATAGATTTCTGTTTTTGAAGACACCCAATCTGTATTATTCTGTTACAATAAACTGTATGGACTAAGACATGCCCCTAATGATAACGTCCGGATGGGATACAGTTTCACAGACACAGGTATGATCTGCAGTCATCAGAACTCTGGATAGATCCCAATTTAAATCAGCTTATGCAAAAATGAGGATGTATTAGTTTAGATTACCTAGTATAGAAGGAGGTGTATAGCTGGTTTTCAGCAATGACTACAGCAAAGAATTTTACTACTCCCTGCATATACTGTTTTTCTCCATTTCCTGTCCATTTCTCAATATACAGTAATTTTATTCTTTCAGATTAGCTTTTAAAATACTAGAGAAGATATCTTATTGGCCCACCTTGGGTCAGGCCCCCACTGTTATACCAATGAATGGTCCCTTGAGCACTACCTCTGGGAAATATAAGACTCCCTATGTCCCCACGAAGCCTTCAGAAGCCCTGAAAATGTGGTTTCTGGGTATATACCAGCCACACAGCATTACCTGGACTACGTCCAGGAATATAGTTACTACCTGCCTGGGATTTAGAACTGTTCATATCTCAAACAAGACCAAATAAAACAAAGGAAAAGAATGCACAGACACATATATCTCCTCAATAAATCAAAGGGCTTCATTTTGCTGGATTCCATTCTAGACTCACAGACACCTGTGTTGGAGTTGGCAGGAGCTCATTACTCAGCTTTTCCTTTTTCTTTCTGAAAGTAATCAAGAAAATAGGCCTAGGAGCTAGGTTAATTTAACTATTTGTTTATAGTCAGTAAAACTGTATTGGAAGAAGTGGTTTGGACTGGTTGCCAAAGTGGGAATTCCATATTACTTCCCCTCAATCTGTATTATGAGACCTACATATGGGAAGAGTTGGGTCTATAAACCAGGAATTTACCCAGCTAGCCGCAGAGAAAGCTGATACATACCCTAGCTGAGCAAGAGTCAGAGGGAAAGAAAAGAGGGAGACTTTCAGTTTTGCCCATAGAAAGTATGTCCTGAGCCCTGATTCAGCTATCTTTACCATATATGGAGCAAGGATAGAGAAAACAAGTGCCCCTAAAGAGAGAGCAAGCAAGAAACAGATATATGCATGTATCCAGCAACACCTTTCCCCATTTCATCAATCATGTAAATCATTTTTTCTCCCTAGGAAAGGAAAAGTTGAAAAAATAAACTTAAAACCTTAAAATGTCTCTCTGATACTACTTCCTCCTGGGGAGTGAAGCCAAAGCTCTCTCATGGAAACATGAGGACAGAGGAATAGGATCCACACCCCTACCTACAAAGTATTATTTTTTCATAACCATGATTATATGATAGTACATTCTTATTGTTTATTCTAATCTACTAAGCCACCAATAATAGAGGCATATACCAATTTTACCAAAATTTTGCAAGCATCATGGATGAATCATTGAACATTTTGGTTTTGACTAATTTAATAGCTATAAAACGCAACTCATTAATTTTCTCTTTTTTTTTTATTGCTAGAGGGTTTAAATATTTTCCCATATGCTTGTTTACTAATAGCATTTTCTTTTTTAATTTGTTTACCTCCATTTCCCACTTATCTCACCAATTCGTATGAGCGTATTAGATTATATAGACAGCAACTCTTTGTCATATTTACTCATAACTTTTTTTCTCATCTGTTGTTTACCTTATTATTCTAGCCACTTTTGTATGTATGCAGAGGTTTAATTTTCAGGGAGTCCACATCATCCATTTTCCCTTGTAAATTCTTTAATAGCTTAAAATCTAAGAATGTAATTGACCCCTTGTTCTAATGTATTTTAGGGGATGGAATTATTTTTTAAAAAGCAGCAGTCATGTCTCACTTCCAAAAAAGTTATAGGAATCAAAGCAATCTTGAACTAAATCACAGTTTGTAAATGAATTAATTAAGCTTCAAGCTGGTTTTTCCTTATTCATGCTGAAAAAGACTTTTTCTCTTTAAGCAACAAAATAAGGATCACAGCGGGAAGTATTAACTTCTAACACTTTCAGAAGCGCACAAACCTTCTGTTATTCCATTCACATAAAATACCAGTTGACAGATGGTATTTGCCAGAAAATAGGAGAGAAAAGCATCTGAACAGAGATTTATAAATTGAAAATTCTCTCAAGAGAAGTACCTATCTATTTGGTTGGAATATTAAGAGATAATAAATCTAGGGCCAGTGTCAGAAAATGGAAAGAAGATAGGGAGAAAAGGAAGTTTAGTCTTAAGCCTGGTTCGGTTTTAAGTAACTATGTGACTTTCATCAGCTATTTACCTTCTCTGGGCACATGTTTTCTTATGGTTTTTGTAAGAAAATTGAACAGAATAATTTATTAAATCCCTTTTGATGCTAGCATTCTGATTCTTCATTTATTTGTTTAATAAAGATGTCTTGAGTTCATAATATGTAGCAGACACTCTGCTAGTTGCTAGGAATACAATGTTAAATAAGAATAGTTGCTAGGAATACAACGTTAAATAAGAAATAGCTCTTCTTTTCACTGACCTTTTGAGCAACTTGACAGGGAAAAGAGATATATAAGTAGAACATTGAAACCCTGTGTTATTAGTTCTTTAATGGCAGTGGGAGGTAGAGCTATGCACTGTAGGCTAAGGAAACAACTAAGGGGCATCCTCTCCATCCCCAACTTCTATCTCCATGCTTTCCTCAGCACAAGTTGGGTTGTCAAAGGAAAACTTAACTGAAACTTAAAGATGTATAGGATTTAGGTAAGAGGAGAAGAGATGTGGGTAGATGAGGAAGACTATGTAGAGGAATCCAGTAGAAGCAAAGGCTGAGAAGCATAAAACAACAGGAACCACGTGGAAAACTGCAAGTCTTGATCGCTGGAGTTTGGATTGTAAATCAGAATAAGCCAGAGACAAGGCTAGAGGATAGGGCTCAGATCATAGAGGACTTCTTGTGTTAGGCTAAGTAATCTGGCATTTATTCTCTCAGAAAAAGAGACTTTATAATTATAGAGTTTCAGGTATGAGAGTACCATGGTGAGATTTGTATTCTGTCAGAAGACTGCAGGGTGGATTGGAGGAGAGTAACAAATGGAGGCAGGATCAGGTAATATATTGAAAAGCTATTGTCATAAACCAAGTATGATCCTAGAGGCTTAAATAAGAACAGTAAGGATGGCTGCATATGGTTGTTCTGGTCATTTACTGCACAATGGTACCTGGCTAGGGGACAAATGGGAGCTAAAATTCAGTTTGTACTCCAATTGTCACGTCTGCGCCTTGGTAAGAGGCTTCATCCTTCCAGAGAAAGAGACACTATGTTCTAATTGCTGCAAAGAGGTCATAAATGCTAACTAGCGTTGGCCCTAAAAATGATCTTAGACATGAACACAGATTTGAGAAATATTTAGGAAGGATGTAGGAAGGACTTTAACAAAATTATTGTGAGTATCAAACAGTCTATTTGTTATTTCTAAAAAATCAATATTAGATGGCATTGATCTTTCCCCTCATTGAATTTACCTGTGTAAGTTCTGAACTATATCAAAGTTAAGTTCATTTATTTAAATATAAGCTACTGGAGTTAACAGGAATTGTTAGTTTAAACATTTACCATACCATGTGTGACACACCATTGCCATCAGCTGGGTTGGGCTATTGAAGATGGTAAATAGGACCTCCTATGGCCATACCATTAGGCTCTAAAAACTATGAGGCCATAGTGCTTCATGGTTTTTGTAAATATCCACTTTCATTGTTGCTTTTTATTTTCACACTAACCTTCTAAGGAAGGCACAGAAAAATGGCCTTATTCCCTTTTGTAAATTAAGAAACTCAGGATCAGAAATGCTAAGGGACTTGGCATGGTCATACATAGACACAAGATGAGAACCCGAGTTCCAAGCCTCCCAGGCCAGTGCTCATTCCTTCACACTAATTGGCCTCCATGACTACTCTATCTATTGTAACCTCACTGCTAAAATTGTTTGAGAAATATCACAGCTGAAAATTTCTATATTAATTTTCAGTAATCATCAGCAGAAATCATATTGATATTTAAAGGTCATTAGTAAAAAACGATTTATAAAATACTAAGTGTCAGTCCCAGTAGACTAATAAAGCTATCTGAAATGGGAGAGACACCATTTCTCTGGCATTCATTCCATCATCTGTGCCTTCTATTCCTGTATTAGTTGTCAAGTGCTGCATAACAAATCACCCCCACCTTGGTGAAATAAATGAATGGATTCAGCAAAAAATCTTAAATATTTACTATGTGCCAACCTTTATACTAGGTGCTGGAGATACTGTGAGACACAGTCCCTGCCCTCACGAATCTTATAACATAGTGGGAAAGGTAAACAGGCAAAAGCAATAGACTGTGATGAGGGCTTTGATGGAGGTAAGCCCAGGGTAGTCTGGAATGTACACTCCTATCTCCAATTCTGTGATAAGGGAAAAGTGAAAAAAATCACCACAGAAAAAGTAACATACAACTAGAATCTTGAAGTAAAAGTTAATATACCAGTGAGAACAGGATCAGGGGGAGGAAATAGCATTCCTGGTAGCAAGAAAAAGAAGTGCAAAGGCCTAGCAACAAAGTGTGCTTAGATTGCTGTATTAGTAAGGGTTTTTCAGAGAAACAGACCCAATAAGATAATAAGATGTGTATGTTTATATAGGTGCTATATTGCATGTGTGTGTGTGTGTATATATATATATTTTTTTGTGTGTGTATATATTTGTGTGTGTGTACGTGTTAGTGTGACAGCAATTGAGAGAGAGAGAGAGAGATCTCAAGACGTACAATTGTGGAGGCTGACAAATCTAAATTTGCAGTGTAGGCCAGCAGGCTGGAGACACAGAAGTTAGTGCTACAGTTTGAGTTTAAAGGCAGTATGCTGGCAAAATTCGTTCTTGCTTAGGGGATATCAGTCTTTTCTATTAAGGCCTTCAACCGACTGAATGAGTCAGTTACATTACATTACATTACATTACATCTACATTACAAAGAATAATCAGCTTTACTCAAAGTTAAGTTTTTAACTGTTAATTGCATCCAAAAAAAACCTTCATAGAAACATCTAGAATGATGTTTGACCAAATATCAGGGTTCCATGGCCTAGCCAAGTTGGCACATAAATTAACCATCAAAGTTGCTGAACATAGTTGAGTATACCTAGAGAGCAGATGTCATGTTAAGAGGGAGGTTTTGCAAGAGACGAAACTACAGAAGAAAATGGAGTCCAAAACCCTAAGGATTTTACAAGTCTAGAAAGAAACTGAGGACTGTATCTTGAGGGCAGTGAAGAGCTATGTAAGGCCTAGATCTCCATTTTAGAATGGCTCTTCTGACTGCAGGGTAGAAACTAAATTGGGGAGAACAGGGAATCAAGAACTAGCAAGAGGAAGACCAGAGAGGAGAAAATTGCAGAGTTCAAGCAAGGTATGATGGTAGCTTGGACTAGAGAGATGGGGATGGAGATGGAGATAAATGCTTGAAATCCACAGATAATTTAGAGGTAGTAGTCCCAATAATTGATCATGGATTTGATGCATTAGAGAGGGAGAAGTAGCCCTAAGTGATACCAAGGATGCTGGTTGGGGCACTGGATAAATAGAGATTTCATTTACTAAGATGGAAGAAACAGAAGGAGGAGGCAATTTGAGGGAAACTATGAAGCATTCCTTTTGTACAAATTGAATTTGAGATACTGTGAGATTCCAGATAGAATGGTAATTGAATGAACAGAGAGGTATATAATCCTATTCTTTTTAAAAGCAGTGAAAGGTGCTTTTACGCTACCACAATTCATCTGCCTTTTTCTCTTCATCAGGCAAATACGTTCATTTTAAATTCCTGCTATTTCTATAACCTAATGATTGTCAGCCATTCTCCCTGGATTTTACTGTGGATGCAACTGGAAATAACATAATGGAGCTGCACACACTAGCAATTTAAAAATTCCTGGAACTCCTTGAAATTTTTAGCTTAAAATAATAAAATGTGGATTATTTTTGGCATCAGATTCCAAGCCATTTCCATTGACTCCAGAATCCTGGAAAAGTATTTGGTTTTGGTGCTATCAAGCGGGTTCCCAGGATACCCTCATAAATTGTTCTTTTCCATTTTTATCCACACAGAAGCCTGAAAGATACTTTTACAATGTAAATAAGATGATGTTACTGCTTTGCTCAAAACCCTCCCATGGCTCCCCATTTGGTTCTGAGTAAAAGCCAAAGCTCTAATAATGGCTTTCATTCTACAGGATCTGACCCCTGACTATTTTTTCTGATCTTATTCCAGTCTCCCCCTTACCCCTTCCACTCTATCCACAGAGGCCTCCTTTCTATTTCACAAATGCACCAGATACACCTCCATCTTAGGGTATTTGTATTTTCTTTCCTACTGCCTGGAATGTTTTTCTGCCAAATATCAACATAAATACCTTCAGTCTCTACTCCAATGTCAACTTGCCTAAGAGGCCCTCCCTGATAACCCTAAATGAATCTTGCATAAATGTGCCAAATTCAGTGCCTTCCTCTTATCCCTGCCATACATACACACACAGGCACAAACACACGGATTCAGTCATTTCTGTCTGAAAGCAGAGTTTCCTGGTAGAAACATGTTATTTAACAAAAGATATCCTGGGCTAAGGCAGTGTGGAATGATGGGAATAGAGAGTAAGCAGTGGAAAGATGCTGAAGTCAGCCTTCTTTGGGGACGCTGGTGGCCTAGTTCTACCTAGGATAGGCCCACTAAGAGTGGCTTTCTCTTCTTTTTTTAAATATTTCATTGTACTACCACTTTTCTAACATTGCCTTCTCCTGTTGAAATGGCATGTCTCCAGTTCTGCTCCTAGCTCCAGGGTCTCTGTCCCAATTACCTACCCTGAGAAGAAAGGAGTCCTGACCTGGCTATATGAGGTAGAAGGCAGTGCTATAGGTATAGTTCAGGCCCTGAGACATCCAGTCCTTCTTCTTTCTCCCTGAGGCCAAGAGTCTTATCTCTCTCCTCTCATTGTAATAATCATGTTTTGGTTCACTTCCAGCCCTTTGTCAAAGAGAGTAGGACATGGGCTATCCTTCAAGATATGGGCCTAAAATCTCCCCGGCATGATGAATGATTGTATCGGCCCAGAAGCCATTGAGGGCTGTAATGGGAGAGGGCATCATCTCTAATCTAGTTCGTCACTCTCCATCTCAGAAGTGCATGTCTTATTTTCCATTTGAACCACTGGAAGTAAATGTTCTACTTTCAACTCCTAGAGATTATGGTTCTCTTCTTTACCTGATATTTATGTTCTCTGTCAACAACTCATTAGATATGCTAAGAAAAGAAAAAAGTGGTGGGGTTGGGAGTTGAATGGAGTACGTCAAAGGGATGGGATATCCTGGAACATGTGATTTGCTTTAAGCTCTATTCTTGTCATGTCTTTTCATCCACTGTGTCCCCAAACTCATGATTGTTCCTGTAACATCAGTCTAACAAACACACCATTATAATTGCATAGTTTTTTACTACTATTTCAGAGCATCAGGAGTTGGCCTAACACCTTGGCTATTATATTCAACAGAGCCTATTCAAATTATAAATAAAGCTTCACTGCTAGCTCTTTCCATTTTAATTTCCACACATATACATTATCTTTGCTTGCCAGAATGATAGCTCCCTATCAGTGAGCAAGCACAGGTAGAGGAAGAAACTACCCAGCAGAGAAATTGAAACTAGCTGAGAAGTTCAACATACATCCCTCTCTACTAAGTCTCATCTTGGAAGAAAGAAGACTACTTTCAGTTAGAGTTGGAAATCTAGGACACTGCCTCTAAGAGAAATTCCAAATCCCACACCTAGCTTTTTGCTCCATCTAGTAAGCTATTTTATACCTCTGCAGCTTTTCTGAGGGGCTATTCTTTCAAGATTCAATTCAAGCCCTACCTCCTTTGGAAACCCCCCCCCCCCCCCCCGGGGACTGAAAGGCTGTTTTTACTTTTATGCCCCTGTAACATTTTTTAAAACTTTTAATTTTGAAATATTTTACGTTTACAGAAGAATTGCAAAGATAGTACAGATAATTCCTATAAATCCTTCACCCAGCATCCTCTAATATCAGCATCTTACAAAATCCTTGTTCATTTGGAACTCACCAGTTTTTCCACCAATAACCTTTTTCTGTTCCAAGAGCCAATCCAGGATCCTACATTGTGTTTGGCTGTCAGGTCTCCTTAGTCTCCTCCAATTTGCAACATTTTCTCGATCTTTCCTTGTTTTTCATAACCTTGACACTTTTTAAGAGTACTAGTCCAATATTTTTCATAATGTCATCTTTCTTCACTGTAAAGTTATTACATTCTCTTTTCACACTCTATTCATTAGAAGTGAATCAGCGAATCCAGCCCACACTGAAGAGAAGAGGAGTCAAGTTCCACTTCCTGGAGGGAGGAGTATCAAAGAATTTGTGGATACTTGTCAAGGCCACCACAGATGCAAAAAATACATTTGCGAATATCCAGTTTCTCCTTAAGGTTTTGCCTGCACAATGTGCCACTATCATGTTCTAATAGTTCTAATAGTGATTTTCTATTTATTTCATTCCTTTCACATTTTATTTATTTTTAATTTTTAATTTCCATAGTTTTTTGGGGAACAGGTGTTGTTTAGTTACATGAATAATTTCTTTAGTGGTTATTTCTGAGATTTTCGTGCACCCATCACCCAACCAGTGTTCACTGTACTCAGTGTGTAGTCTTTTATCCCTTACCACCCCCCAACCCTTTCCCCCAAATCCCTTAAGTCCAATGTATTATTCTTATGCCTTTGTGTCTCATAGCTTAGCTCCCATATTTGAGTGAGAACATATGATGTTTGGTTTCCACTTCTGAGTTACTTCACTTAGAATAATAGTCCCCAATTCCAGCCAGGTTGCTGTGAATGCCATTATTTCATTCCTGAGTAGTATTTCAGGGTGTATATACCCCATACAATTTTTATCCACTTGTTGATTGATGGACATTTGGGTTGGCTCCATATTTTTGCAATTACGAATTGTGCTACTATGAACATGCATGTGCAAGTATCTTTTTCATATAATGACTTCTTTTCCTCTGAGTGGATACCTAGTAGTGGGATTCCTGGATCAAATGGTAGATCTACTTTAGTGCTTTAAGGAATCTCCACACTGTTTTCTATAGTGGTTGTACTAGTTTACATTCCCACTGACAGTCTAAAAGTGCTCACTTTTCACCACATCTACATCAACATCTATTATTTTTTAATTTTTTGATGATGGGCATTCTTGCAGGAATAAGGGGATATCACATTATGATTTTGATTTGAATTTCCCTGATAATTAGTGATGTTGAGCATTTTTCCACATGCTTGTTGGCCATTTGTATATCTTCTTTTGAGAACTGTCTATTCATGTCCTTAGCCCACTTTTTGATTGGATTGTTTGCTTTTTTTTTTTTTTTCTTGCTGATTTGTTTGAGTTCTTCGTAGATTCTGGATATTAGTCCTCTGTCAGATGTATAGATTTTGAAGATTTTCTTCTACTCTGTGGGTTGTCTGTTAACTCTGCTGATTATTATTTTTTATTTTTACTGTGCAGAAGTTTTTTTTAGTTTAATTAAGTCCCATCTATTTATCTTTGCTTTTGTTGCATTTGCTTTTGGGTTCTTGGTCATGAAGTTTTTGCCTAAGCCAATGTCTAGAAGGGTTTTTCTGATGTTATCTTCTAGAATTTTTATGGTTTCAGGTCTTAGATTTAAGTCTTTGATCCACCCTGAGTTGATTTTTGGATATGGTGAGAGATGAGGATCCAGTTTCATCCTTCTACATGTGGCTTGCCAAGTATCCCAGCATCATTAGTTGAATAGACTGTCCTTTTCCCACTTTATGTTTTTGTTTGCTTTATCAAAGATCAGTTGGCTGTTAGGTATTTGGCTTTATTTCTGTGTTCACTATTCTGTTTCATTGGTCCATATGCCTATTTTTAAACCAGTACCATGCTGTTTTGGTAACTATGGCCTAATCATATAATTTGAAGTCGAGTAATGTGATGCCTCCAGGTTTGTTCTTTTTGCTTACTCTTGCTTTGGCTATGAGGGCTCTTTTTGATTCCATATAAATTTTAGGATTGTTTATTCTAGTTCTGCAGAGAATGATGGTGGTATTTAGATGGGAATTGCTTTGAATTTGTAAATTGCTTTTGGCAGTATGGACATTTTTACAATATTGATTCTACCCATCCATGAGCATGGGATGCACTTCCATTTGTTTGTGCCATCTGTGATTTCTTTCAGCTGTGTTTTGTAGTTTTCCTTGCAGAAGTCTTTCACTTCCTTGGTTAGGTATATTCCTGAGGGTTTTGTTTTGTTTTGTTTTGTTTTGTTTTTTTTGCAGCTATTGTGAAAGGGCTTGAATTCTTGATTTGATTCTCAGCTTGGTCACTGTTGGTGTATTGCAGAGCTACTGATTTCTGTACATTAATTTTCTATCCTGAAACTTTGCTGAATTCTTTTACCAGTTCTAGGAGATTTTTGGATGAGTCTTTAGGGTTTTCTAAGTATATGATCATGTCATCAGCAAACAGCAACAGTCTGACTTCCTCTTTACTGATTTAGATGCCCTTTGATTTCTTTCTCTTGTCTGATTGCTCTGGATAGGACTTCCAGCCCTATGTTGAATAGAAGTGGTAAAAGTGAGCATCCTGTCTTGTTCCAGTTCTCAGGGGGAATGCTTTCAACTTTTCCCTGTTCATTATAATGTTGGCTGTGGGTTTGTCATAGATGGCTTTAATTACCTTAAGGTATGTCCCTTCTATGCCAATTTTGCTGAGGATTTTAATCAAAAGGGGATGCTGGATTTTGTCAAATGCTTTATCTGCATCTATTGAGACGACCATGTGATTTTTGTTTTTAATTCTGTTAATGTGGTGTATCACATTTATTGACTTACATATGTTAAAACATCCCTGCATCCCTGGTATGAAACTCACTTGAGCATGGTGGATTATCTTTTTGATATGCTGTTGTAATTGGTTTGCTAGTATTTTGTTGAGGATTTTCACATCTACATTCATCAGGGATATTAGTCTGTAGTTTTCTTTTTTTGTTATGTCCTTCTCTGCTTTTGGTATTAGGGTGATATTGGCTTCATAGAATGATTTAGGGAGGATTCCTTCTTTCCCTGTTTTTTGAAATAGTGTCAATAGGATTGGTACCAAATCTTCTTTGAATGTTTGTTAGAATTCAGCTGTGAATCTGTCTGGTCCTGGATTTTTTTTGTTGGGAATTTTTTTTATTACCATTTCAGTCTCACTCACTGCTTGTCATTGGTCTGTTCAGAGATTCTATATCTTCCTGGTTTAATCTAGGAGGATTGTATATTTCCAGGAATTTGTTCATCTCCTCTAGGTTTTCCAGTTTATGCACATATATGTGTTCATAGTAGCCTTGAATAATCTTTTTTTAAAAATTTGTTTGATGTCAATTGTAACATATCTCATTTTGTTTGCAGTTGAGCTTATTTGGATCTTCCCTCTTCTTGGTTAATCCTGCTAATGGTCTACCAATTTTATTTATATTTTCAAAGAACAAGCTTTTTGTTTCACTTATTTTTTGTATTTTTTTTTTGTTTCATTTTGTTTCATTTAGTTCTGCTCTGATCTTTGTTATTTATTTTCTTCTGCTGGGTTTGTGTTTGGATTTTTCTTGTTTCTCCAGTTCCATGAGGTGTGACCTTAGATTGTCTATTTGTGCTCTTTCCAACTTTTTGATGTAGTCATTTAGTGCTATGAACTTTCTTCTTAGCACTGCTTTTGCTGTATCCCAGATGTTTTAATAGGTTGTGTCACTATTATCATTTAGTTCAAACAATTTTTAAATTTCGGTCTTGATTTCATTTTTGACCTAAAAGTCATTCAGGAGCAGGTTATTTAATTTTCATGTATTTGCTGGCTTTTGAAGGTTCCTTTTGGAGTTGATTTCCAATTATATTTCACTGTGGTCTTAGAGAGTACTTGATGTAATTTCGATTTTCTTAAATTACTGAGACTTATTTTGTGGCCTCTCATATGGTCTATCTTAGAGAATGTTCCATGTGCTGATGACTAGAATATATATTCTGCAGTTGTTGGGTAGAATGTTCTGTAAATATCTGTTAAGTCCATTTGTTGTAGGTTATAGTTTAAGTCCATTGTTTCTTTGTTGACTTTCTGCCTTGATGACCTATCCAGTGCTGTCAGTGGAGTATTAAAATCCCCCATTATTATTGTGTTGCCATCTATCTCATTTCTTAGGTCTAGTAGTAATTGTTTTACAAATTTGGGAGCTCCAGTGTTAGGTGCATATATATTTAGAATTGTGATCTATTCCTGTTGGACTAGTCTTTTTATCATTATATGATGTCCTTCTTTGCCTTCTTAAACTGCTGTTGCTTTAAAGGTTGTTTTGTCTGATGTAAGAATAGCTACTCTTGCTCGCTTTTGGTGTCCATTTGTATGGAATATCTTTTTCCATCCCTTTACCTTAAGTTTATGTGAGTCCTTATGTGTTAGGTGAATCTCCTGAAGACAGCAGTTAACTTGTTTGGTGAATTCTTATCCATTCTGCCATTCTGTAACTTTTTTTTTTTTTTTTTTTTTTTTTTTTTTTTTTTTTTTTTTTGAGACGGAGTCTCGCTCTGTCGCCCAGGCTAGAGTGCAGTGGCGCGATCTCGGCTCACTGCAAGCTCCGCCTCCCGGGTTCACGCCATTCTCCTGCCTCAGCCTCTCCGAGTAGCTGGGACTACAGGCGCCCGCCACCGCGCCCGGCTAATTTTTTTTTTTGTATTTTTAGTAGAGACGGGGTTTCACCGTGGTCTCGATCTCCTGACCTCGTGATCCGCCCGCCTCGGCCTCCCAAAGTGCTGGGATTACAAGCGTGAGCCACCGCGCCCGGCCCATTCTGTAACTTTTAAGTGGAGCGTTGAGGCCATTTACATTCAATGTTATATGAGATGCTATTCTATTCATCATGCTATTTGTTGCCTGAATACCTTGTGCTTTTTTCATTGTGTTATTGTTGTGTAGGTCCTGTGACAATTATCCTTTAAGAAGGTTCTATTTTGGTGTATTTAGAGGATTTGTTTCAATGTTTACAGCTTCTTTTAGCAATTCTTATAGGGCTGGCTTGGTAGTGGCAATTTCAGCATTCGTTTGTCTGGAAAAGACTGTATCTTTTCTTCATTTATGAAGCTTAGTTTTGCTAAGTACAAAATTCTTGGCTGATAATTACTTTGTTTAGGGAGGCTAAAAATAGGACCCCAATCTCTTCTAGCTTGTAGGGTTTCTGCTGATAAATCTGCTGTTAATCTGGCAGATGTTTCTTTATAGGTTACCTGATGCTTTTGCCTCACAGCTCTTAAGATTCTTTTTTTCACCCTGACTGTAGATAACCTGATGACTATGTGCCTAGGCAATGATGTTTTTGTGATGAATTTCCCATGTGTTCCTTGTGCTTCTTGTATTTGGATGTCTAGATCTCTAGCAAGGCCAGGGAAGTTTTCCTCAATTATTCCCTCAAATATCTTTTCCGGACTTTTAGATTTCTCTCCTTCTTCGGGAACACCAATTATTCTTAGGTTTGGATGTTTAACATAGTCCAAAATTTCTTTGATGTTCTGTTCATTTAAAAAAAAATTTCTGTGTCTTTGACAGATCAGTTTAATTTAAAAGCTTTGTCTTCAAGCTCTGAAGTTCTTTCTTCTGCTTATTTGATTCTATTGCTGAGACTTTCCAGTGCATTTTGCATTTCTCTAAGTGTGTCCTTGATTTCCAGATGTTGTGATTGTTTTTTGTTTATGCTCTCCATTTCACTGAATAATTTTCCTTACATATCCTGTATTATGTTTTTGATTTCTTTGAGTTGGACTTTACCTTTCTCTGGTGCCTCCTTGATTAGCTTAATAATCAACCTTCTGAATTCTTTTTCTGGCAATTCAGAGATTTTGTCTTGGGTTGGATCCATTGCTGGTGAGCTGGTATGTTCTTTTGGGGGTGTTGAATAACCTTGTTTTGTCATATTAATATAATTGTTTTTTTGGTTCCTTTTCATTTGGGTTGACTATGTCAGAGGGAAGATCTGGGATTCAAGGGCTGCTGCTCAGATTGTTTTGTCTCACAGTATGTTCTCTTGATGTGGTGTTCTCCTCCTTCCCCTAGGAATGGGGCTTCCTGAGTGCCAAACTGTAGTGATTGTTTTTGCTTTTCCTGGCCTAGTCACCCAGCAGAGCTATCTGGCTCTGGACTGGTACTGGGGAGTGTCTGCAGAGTCCCACGATATGATCTATCTTCAGATCTTGCAGCTGTGGATACCAGCACCTGCTCCAGTGGAGGTAGCAGGGGAGTGATGTAGACTCTGTGAGGGTCTTGGGTTGTGTTTTTGTTTTGCATGCTGGTTTTATGTTGGTTGGCCTCCAGCCAGGAGGTGGCACTTTCAAGGGTGCATCAGCAGCAGCCTTTTAGGGAGGATGCCAACTTGCCCTAGGACACCTGGTTAAGTATTCAGTTTTCTCTGGTGGTGGGCAGGGCCACAGAGCTCCCAAGAGATTATCCCCTTTGTCTTTGGCTGCCAAGGCCGGAAGAGAAAGACCACCAAATGGGGGCAAGGATAGGTGTGTCTGAGCTCTGCCTCTCTTTAGGTAGGGCTTGCTGTGGCTGCTGTAAGGGATTGGGGTGCTCTTCCCAGTCCAATGAAGTTATGTTCCCAGGGGGATTATGGCTGACTCTGCTGAGTCATACAGGTCTCCAGGGAAGTGGGGAAAAGCTGGCAGTCACAGGCCTCGCGCTGCTCCCATGCATCTGCAGTCCTAAAGGCTGGTCTCACTCCCACCGTGCACCTGCCCCCCCGCCAATAGCACTGAGGCTATTTCCAAACAGTTAGTGACCAGGGCTGGGAACTTGCCTCAGACCCTCAGCCTCCCCGCTCAGAAAGCAAGCAGGCTCACAGGTTTTTGGCATCTCAGGGAGCCTGCAGCGGGGATCCAGATCCTTCAAAGAGTCTGTGGATTATCTCAGCTTTCCTGGTATGTTCCTGTATTATCTCAGCTTTCCTAGTATGTTTCCTGGTATGTTCCGGGTATGTTTCTGTATCTCAGCTTTCCTGGTATGTTCCTTGGAGCAAAAGTTAAAAATGTGAGTTTCCACATGTGACTCTGTCTGTAGGAGCAGGAGCCGCAAGCTCTGCCTCTTCTCCACCATCATAATCCTAGTACCACCCCTTTCACATTTTTAATTGGCATTCTTCTGTGAGGAAGATTTGGCCCTTTACCTCATTTATTATATAATCATCTATTTGATCCAAGAATCATATGGACTCTTGGATATTTATTTTATACTTTGGATTATAATCTAATACTGTTGTAATTTACTTTCTTGCTCACATTTTCAAGTGTGAGACATAGAGAGCTATTTTAGTTTGGCTCCTGTGTCCTTTTGACATCACCTGAAACATTTTAATATACTTTCCTGTGTGTGTGTGAGTGTCCATTTCATTCAATTAGGTTGTCCTCAAAGACAGAAATGTTGCACTATTTATTTTTGTGTTCCTTGTGTTGAACACAGTGATGGACATGGTAGGTCCTTGATAAATGTCTGTTGAATTAATTAGAGGAGCAGAGAAATGAGAGTGGAAGATTTATCTCACAATAAAAGAAGAATTCATCACTTTAGGCCCATACAAGTCCATATGGGACCACAGGAAACTTAGATACAGAGTTGTTTGTAAAGACCTTATCATTTTTATGAGAATATCATCTAACACAGTCATAGATCAATTTGTGAACAGAATTTCTGCTGCCAAAGAAGAAGAGGTATTGTTGAATAAGTGAACATAGATAGGGTGCTTGAAATAGTAAGTGTCCCCAGAATCATGGCCTCAGAGTTTGGAAATGTGATTTGTGAAGAGCATTTGGAAGCAGTCCATATACATTCCCTGAACACAGAGCCTTCATAAGCTACTTCTGACTGGGAAGTTCTCACTGACCCCTGACATCCCAGAGAGTTACATTCTGTCCAGGATCAGGAGGGTGGTATAGATTTTAGAGTGAGGCTATTCAGCCAGTCAGAATATTTGGCTAAGAAATTTAATGCTTTAAGGTAGTATCTCATGTATCCCAGAGCTTCTGAGATTTATTTTTCTTTTTTTCTTTGCACCTGTGAGAAAAAGCCAGCTAGTGGCAAAATTTTAGAAAACTTATTATTCTCATCCATTTTCATCTTTGGTAAGCACCATCAATCTAGGTTTCTCAACAGAGAGCTTAGAGCTCCTGAAGGCAAAGTTGTATGAAACTCAGCCAGGATATTCTTGGTCTCTGCCCAGGTATTAAATGAGAGCCAGAAAAAGCTGCACTCAGGCTAACTCACAGCTACCTTAGTCTCACAATGTCCAGAAGAGAGAAGATAACCAATCATCTTTGGGTGGTGGGAAAACCTTTCTAGAACTGCAACAGAGTAGGCAATAGAATCAGTGAAACTTGAGTTGGAATTTTCTTTACCTTTTGCTTATTTTATAACCTTGGACAAATTACTTCCTCAAGCCTCGGTTTCTTCATCTGTAAAACGGCGATAATATTGCCACCTTGGTAGGTGGCTTTAAGGAGATAAATCATAGATGTAAAGCCCCTAATGGGATGCTTGGCACACAGCAGGTGCTGAAGAATGACACCTGTTATGAAGCCTCCAAACTCCCATTCCCCAAGCTCTTCTTGCAATTTCAAGTTCTTGTCCAGTCTGTAGTAACTAACTGTTGCTGCACTACTACATCCCAAATGTGAAAAGAATTTACAAGCCTTCCTTTATACAGCCCGCAATGCCCCCGGCCTGCAACCTTTCCTTTTAGTTTTTCATTATGTTTATATTTCCCCTCAGAATGGCTCCCAAAAAGTTTCAAATTGTTACCAGCTGAAAAAAACCTCCAAAATCAACCTCCTTCTTGTATCTATTGTCCTCTCTTCAAACCATTCTGTGGCTGTCTTGACAATACTCTGTGTTCCTACAGCATATTCTAGTAAAATGGGATTAAGTCTTTTCTGTTTGGCTCTAGGAAGCCATATTGCTTTCTGATCAAGTGTTACAAGCATTTTTTCAATACAAGGAGAGATGGAGAAAAATGTACACCACATCAGCCAGAATCTCTAGTAGAAAAATTTCCTACACATGGGAAATTCTCTTCACCTGAAAGCCTTAAATATAATATAGTGATTGGTTTAGATTGTTACTTGACTTCTGAGTAGTATGACTCTAAAAACACAGAGCTCTTACATGCATTTTAGCTTTCTCTGCATCCAGTACTCTGCCCGGTCAGACTGACGGAGATGAATCTTTGAGTACAAGCTTTTAGGTTAGACTGTCGCAAGCACAGCACTGCACATCCTATAAGCTGACAATAAATAATAAGAGCATATAGTAAACACATATAAAAATTATATGGCCTGGCCTCAGGTAGTGCAAGATATAACTCCTGTAATCAAGACCTAACTGGCCATTTTTAGGACACCAGTTCCCTTCTACAAATCTCCTGCTTCCAGGACTGCAATTTGATATGTGTAGCTGAGAAAAAAGTTGGTAAGTGGGCAGAATATTTGCCTTACATATCTGAGGAGAAACCATAAAAGGAAGAGCTGAAAATTATTCATGTGGTCAGTGAGGCAAGAAAGAGATTACAGAGCTTAAATTGTGTTTTCCCAAGCGTCAAGCTAGCTACATCATTAGGGAAAACAGCATAAAACAAAAGGTGAAACAGAGAGCATTCTAAAAACTCATCATTAAAATAATTTCAATATCTTATATTTATGGCAGGTTAGTCAGGAAAAGAAGCCTACAAGATTCCTTATAGGATGAGTTTCCAGAATAGGGGCACAAGGTCAGGCAGAGTCACTCTGATTGGGATAATAAGAATTGAAAATGAAATAGATGGGGTTAGCCATCTGTGGAAATCTTTTCAGAAGCACCCAACCCTAAGAGATGACTTGAAAATGTGTTGCTTAATGAAATGAAGGCAAGTCCCTAAAATTTCCTTGGGAAGATGCCAATCAAAATGTCATGCATTTAGGATCTGCTGTAATCTCAGAATTGTTACTTAGATTGGGAGTCATAAGAGCTGGCACCCTACACTTGCTGAGTGATCTTGGGGAAGTTCTTTGACTTCTCTGAGACTCAGTTTCTTCATCCGCAACATGATAAAGACTTATATCTACCTGATAGAATTGCTGTATTATATGAAAATATTCATTAGAAAGTGCTTTGTAAATGATAAAAGCCCTAAAATATTAATTTGATGATGATGCTGATGATGAAAGTGACAAAAATGTAAATGGATATGGGCTGTAGAAAAAGGGTAACTGTAGGCTGGGTGTGGTGGCTCACGCTTGTAATCCCAGCACTTTGAGAGGCTGAGGCGGGCGGATCACGAGGTCAGGAGATCGAGACCATGGTGAAACCCCGTCTCTACTAAAAATACAAAAAAAATTAGCCGGGCATGGTGGCAGGTGCCTGTAGTCCCAGCTACTCGGAGAGGCTGAGGCAGGAGAATGGCGTGAACCCGGGAGGCGGAGCTTGCAGTGAGCCGAGATTGCGCCACTGCACTCCAGCCTGGGCGACAGAGCGAGACTCCGTCTCAAAAAAAAAAAAAAAAGAAAAAGGGATAATTGTAGTGTATGTTCTTCTTAATTATGATTGTGATTAGGTCTCCCTGCCTGGTTTAGGGATATCCTAGGGTGCAACCGCCCACTGCCTACATATTTTAACCCACCCAGCCATAATTATGAGTGATTTGTCATCTGTCTCCCTTGCACATGATGACAAATATCCCTTATTCCCTTGCCAAATCCTCCCCTTTCTTACTTTAAAGCACCTCCCATTTCTCCTTGCAACTAGTTCTATGTAATTAAAGGAAGAGAAATCATGATGTAGTCTTGCCTAGCATTTTTCTCTCTTTTCTACCATCTTTCTTTTGCTTATTACTCCCCAAAATACATCTTCTTGCAAAATAAGTTAAGTCAAAAGTGCCTTCGATTAGGTCAATAACCATAGCCTTTGATCTAAAGCTTGCTTCATTTTAATTCTACACTAGAACCCCACCAAGCATTCCTAAATATTTTATAGCTTATGGTCCTATAGTCCTAGAAGACTACCAAGTCTCTATCCAATGTGATTTTTATCATGTGATTTGGCAACTGATTTCAAGTATATGCATATCTTCTACTTATGCTTCCACTCCCATCAGCTCTTTTGTAAATCCTGCTCTAGGACTGTCAACTGGTCAAGTTTGTGTTCTACCTTGGCAATGTATTGTTAAGATACATAATTTATTTTGATTGCTTGAAAAACACTTAATACAGAGTTCGGCATTGGAAAGAACATTACACCAAAAAGTCAGGGGAACTAAGTTCAAGTTCTCAGCCTGCCACTAACTAGCTATGTGACTTGAACAAACCACTTTATTTGTTGAACTTCAGTTTCCTTATCTGTAAAATTAGAATGATCACTGCTTGACTGTATATCTCACAGGAGCATTGCAAGGATCACTGTATCCTATACTTGTGTCTCTCATGCTATTTATTACTTTGTGCTTTAATTGTTTGCTTACTTATCTGTCTCTCTATTCCCAGAACCTAGCAGAAAACCAGACATATAGTAGGTGCTCAATGACATTTGTTGGAAGAATGAGCACATGAATGAATAAGGTAGTGATTGTGAAAGTGATTTGCAAAAATAAAAATGTATTCAAAATTATTTCAAAATGCCCTAGTAAGGCAAGTATTGTAAGTATTTGCATACCCCATTTAGAGATGAAGTAATAGAGTCAGGGGTAAAGTACATTGTCCAAGGTGGTAAAATGACTTGATGATGGAGAAATGAGAAGACTGGGGTCTTTTGACTCCTAGTCCAGTTCATTCTCTACTGTAGTACATTGTCTCACGTTTTGCTATCAGTATTGTAAATCTTATTGGATGGAGACTTCAGATATCTTATTTTCTGGACCATGTGGGATGAGACTATAGTAATAATCAATTTGGCCTGGGCTTCTCAAAACATTAGAGTGTAAAAAGTGACTGGTAGTGCATAGGGCCCATTATGTAATTTTTTTTTAAATAGTTTGATTCTAAAGTAATCTATCAGACCAATAAACTCTGAGCAAAAGTCCACTTTTGAGCAGGGCCTAGCCGAGTAAGAAACCACTACCCAACAACGGAAGTTAAAAACATTTGCAGTCAGTGACCCCAGATCACACTCCAACCTGGGTGACAGAGTGAGACTCTGTCTCAACAAAACAATAACAAGCAAAAAAACAAAAAAAACAACAACAACAACAAAAATTGAAGTTATGACTACAATTTGCAGATAATCAAACAATTGACAGGAAGCCAGACTTTTCTAAACCACTTTAAACCATTTTCTTCTCATGAAACCAGGTAACTTGCCTTTATTTTATCAAGAAACTGTTACCCTACGATTCTTTACAGCTAGAATGAATGCTAAAAGAGCAATAAACACCTTTAGGAAACAAGTGTAGGACAGAATTCAGGAGCCCTGCAATTGCAGTGTGATGTCGCAATCAATTACATTGAAAAATCAGCAGCTGCAGAGGCGTTGTTACCTTGGAAACAAAATAAACATAGCTTATAGAAGTGGACAACACGACCTGAGCACCCCACGCACTTTTATGAGACGATAGTTCAGAGCGCAATTATGCCAGTTCCTGCCACACACTAATACCAATTTTAATACACAGAGAACAGTCCTTGAAGTCTTCCCTGAGGTTTGCTTTTGGCACTGTATTATATTGCAAGCACACTGAGTAACCAAATCTAGATGGGCTCCAAGAAAACTCTGTGTTGGACTCAATTCCATCCTAGAATATTTATATTTATTTATTTATTATTTATTATCTATTATTTATTATTATTTATTGATATTTATTCTATACCTTTCAGCTCCACCATCATACCTCCTCCCATAAACAAGATCTCATCTTTTCTCATCTGTAGTATTGCAATAACCTTTTGGGTAGACCCCTTTGGCCTGTTTTTGGACCACCTATGACACTTCCTTTACATTGTTCCCCGAGTAATCTTTCTAAAATTCAAATATTTGATCATGTTATTATCCTGTAAAAACCCTTTTAAGTAGTTCTCCATAATCTCAACTGTATTTTAAAAAATGTACCCTGGGGTTGCACTGTCAAATAAGTTTGAGGAAGTGTTTCTTAAAATATTCCTGCTCCTGGGCATTCACCCTGCGTAGTAGTGTATTGAGAGCTCTGAGAAGAGTACCATAAAAATCTGTTTGATTTGTTAAATCCAGTACTTCCATACTTATTTGACCACAGACCCATTTTTCATACTACCTCTACGGACATGTCTAAGCCACTGATATATCAATTTATCAATATTTTCAGTGTCGCTCTCTGAAAAAAATGGTTTGGTAAGTTGTCAGTATATGAACAATTTCTTAGACCCATGTTCTTTTTTAGTTACAAGTTAGCTTAAAAAAAAAATCTTAAAGTTTTTAAAATGTTTTTGTTTTTAGCTCATTAGCTTGTATTCTATTTTATTAACTAACAAACTTTATTTTACAGAGCAGTTTTAGGTCCACAGCAAAGTTGAACAGAAATTACAGAGTTCCCATATATCTCTATCTCCACACATGGACAACTTTCCCACTGACCACATCCTGTAATCAGGTACATTTGTTACAATCAATGAACCTATATTGACCCATCATTATCACCCAAAGTCCATAGTTTACATTAGATTTCACTCTTGGGAAAACCTTAAGTTCTCACTGTGAATTGGTTCCTTGTCAGTTTCTAGCCTCTATTGGGATTATACTTCTGTTTAAAATAGGGGCACCAAGCAATTCATTTTTAGGGATCAGCTTTTTACTATTCAATAAAGGTCCTTGATAAAGAATCTTACCATACCATGAACTTAGTTGTACATCAACATCTTAGGAAATCAGTTGTTCTCATTAACAACATTTCCCACAGAGCTGAAGGCTAATCCTTTCCTGCCATCAAGGGCGTGACACCAAGGTACAGCACACAAACAGAAAAGATGTGTGTTGGGTTTTGAAAAGGGAATAGAAGTTTGCCAAATTAAGAAATAGAGAAATGGATTCTGCTATGGACTGAATTGTGTCTCCCCCCACACAAATTCATATGTTGAAGCTCTAACCTCATATGATTGTCCTTGGGAAAGGGGCCTTTAAAAAAGGGATTCAGGTGAAATGAAGTCATAAGGGTGGGGACCTGATCCACTACAACTGGTGCCCTTAAAAGAATAGAAAAAGACAGCTGATCTTTCTCTCCACCGTGTGAAGTCACATGGAGAAGGCGCCTATCTACAAGCCACGAAGAGGACTCCCCTGGACCCAATCATGCTGCCACCCTGTTCTGCGAATTCCAGCTTCCAGACCTATAGGAAATACTTTTCTATTGTTTAAGCTACCCGGTCTGTATTTTGTTATGGCAGCCTGAGCTGACTAAGACAGCATCCAAATAGAGAGAATAGCCTATATACAGGTAAAATGTCACAGGAAAAGAGTTTGCAAAGACTACCAGTGATAAAGCCAGATTGCACATGCCCTTTATGTCATTCAAAGAGTTTTCAAAAAACACTGGTCAATAGGATTAAGTCCAATGTGTGTTCTTTTCAACAGTAGTTATATTGTGCTTTAGGGACAATTTACAAGAAAAAGAGAAAAAAGTCAGGAAATACAACTGGAGCCTGTGAATGCTCCAGGAACTGATAAGAAAACTATAAGATTGATAAAGGATGACCTGATTTTCAGGAGTGGAAACTTCAGTGTCCACATCATCTTTCAACTCAATTGTCATAATAGCTTCTTAACTGTTCTCTGAAAATCTACTCTTGTCCCCTCCCAACCCTGCAAACCCATTTTTTTTCTACGTCAGACAGAGTTGTAGATAAAGCTTCTCACAATCTGATGTGCATTGGAATTCCCTGAAGGGCTGGTTAAACGGATTACTGGACTCCACTCCCAGAGATTCTGGGTCAACAGGTCTGTGATGGAGCCCTGAGAATTTGAACATCTACCAGCTCCCAGGTGATGCTTTTGCTGCCAGTCTTTGGACCATACTTTGAGGACCACTGGCATGAAAACCAACCTGATTAGTCTCAGAGTTGCAATTAATATTCATTTTTTCCTCCACTGTACAAATGTAGACTCCCCTCAGCTACCATACCTTCTAACCTTGATGGCTTCTCTTGCAGTGTGAACTTGACTCTCATCCCTGAGTGATCTGAGTCCCTAGTCATCATATTGTCTCATGCTTAACTCCTGCCCTTGTCTATTCAGAATTACAATGGAGCAAGGGGTGTGCCAAGAGATGCCCCAGTTGATTATCTGGGTTTCATAAGTATTCACCCTGTTACCATTGTGTAACAACAACCCCACCTCTTCATGCCAATAAGTCAGTGACTCCTACCAAGATGATGACTCTTTTTTTTCTCTTGTGGCTCAAGTTCTCTAGTGGTAGTTGTCACTTGTAATTCAATGTTACGCTTGCTGTATCCCCTGGTAAAAGTGTGCTGCCTTTGGTGACAAGCATCTCTATTCTAACTCTATTGAGCCTACAGTTCCAGGGACAGGAAGAACAAAGTCTCCCATTGTAAGACAGGGAGTAATAGAAAATGGAACCATCCTTGCTTTCATCTATTGGTTTTCAGATTATGTATTCATCCTGTAGGGTCACAGCACCATATATAAGTCTTTTATTTAATTCATACACTGTATCCTAGAAAAGGGAACCCCATCCTCACAGAGAATTTCCTCGAAGCTGGCACTTCAGCTGTGCCTTCAGCAGGCCTTACAGACAGTCTATCAGGCTGGAAATTTCTGAATAGCACAATATCTGAAACAGTCAGCAGAACCCATGGTTTTATTTTTTGAGATGTTTTATTGGATCCCATTTTAATGGATCCCTTTATAAGCCCTCAGATAGTGGTGCTGGCTGAGGCTCTGCAGGCAAGAAAGGAAAATCCATACCTGATATACCCATCTATTTCTAACAAGAAAGCACTGGCCCTTCCAAGATGGAAGAGACCGACTTGCCACCCTCATGGACAATTTGCATCTTCAAGGAAAGGTTCTATATTGAGGGCTCAGTGTTGTCCTTTGTTTCTGGCCAATTGAATATTTGACAGCAGCAATCAGCCTTGGTGAATGGGAACCCATGTTGTTTGGTCCATATGTGGTCTCATTTTTTTGTCTCCACATGCCCACTATGCCAGTTCCAGAGTAGCCAATGTCAAAAACAAGCTAATGTCAAATGACTGAGTCATTCTATATATTTGGCAGTTCAGTGTCTCTCCCATAGTAGATGTTTTCTGGTAAGTATTAACATGTGAAACAAAGATTCTCACATGTTGTACCCACTCAATTATGTCCATCCACATGGCTTTACCCCAGAGTTCTTTTTTTCAGTCCTTTCTATTTTCTTTTTCATGCCCCTACCAGCCAGACAAGCCATTTGCTGCTGCTCATGAGTCTGTATGTGTATTCTAAACCCTGGCCACTTCTCCTTCCACAAAAGGTGGACGACCTGGTGCACTGCCTGAAACTGTTCATTGGAAAAATTGTTTATCACCAGTTTTTCCTGGCCATCCCTGAATAAGATCGTATTGCAACTGTCATCCATTTTTTGTTTGCACTCATCTACCCAGCTGACTAATCTTTAAACAAAGTTTGAACCTTTTCAAAACTCCCATATCAGCTGGTCATCTGAGACCCCAGATGTGGCCATAGGCATGGCTGAGGCAAGGGAAAGGATGATGGTGCAAATGTGGTAGATGATTCTGGTGTCTGGGCTACTGGTTCACGTAGTTTGCTGGTATCCTTTGGTCTTGCTTGTACTTATCTCAGATGTGGCACTTCTACTCTATGATGGGTTCATTCGACATCCTTATGATTTCATCCTCTCACCATTACCAATCAGCAACCCCAGTCTTCTCTTCTCTTGCCTGCCATCATTCCCTTAAAAACTTTACCCCATAACCCTTCAAGGAGATGGATTTGAGGGTTCCTCCTGTCTCCTCATCCAGCTACCTAATGATTATTAAACTCTTTCTCTGCTGCAACTCCTGCTGTTTCAGTGTATTGATATGTTATGATACAGCAGGCAAATGATCCTGGTGGTCCCATAACACAGGCATACTGCTTTTCTTGTGGTAAGGGGAACAAGTGCAACAGTATGACTTTTCCTTCAGTGAGGTCTCAGCACATTTCTGAAACCAGGACCCCTGAAAACTATACTGATTCAGCAGACTCCCGAATCTTTCAGTATTTACCTTTTACCTCTTGGAGTGGAATGTGTGTGTCTTACCAAGTTCTCCATCATGCTAACCATCCCTTGCTGATGTGGCCCAATTAGCATGAAGTCATTGGCTTAAAGGATCCATATGATTTTCTGCAGTATGTGCAGATGGTTCAGATCTCTTCAGACTACTTTATAACAAAGGGTCAGAGATTTAGCATAGCCCCATGGAAAAACTGAAAATGTGTGCTAATTTTCATGCTTGAGAATGTGAACTGATTTTGATCCTCTTTGATTGGGATATACAAGAAAGAATTTGCCAAATTGGAGGCCACATATTAATCTCTTCTGACAGGCATTTCATATCTAGCACAATGGCTGTAGTTTGAGCTATCACTTAAATGAGTTTGTAGTAGTCTCTAGTTACCATCAGTATTTGTTACATTTCTGTAGGGACTAAACTGGTGGATTAAATGGAGATATAATGGGAACTACCACCTCTGCATCTTTCGGGTCTTTAATAGTGGTGATAACTTCAGCTACTCCCCAAAAGTAATACTGGCTTGAATTTACTATCTTTGCCTGAGGTGACAGGGGGTGGAATGAGGCAGCTCTTATAGGCCAAGGACCCAAGTATGTTGAGTTATTCCAAATGCCAAATATGCCAACCCAATTATACATTTGAGTGTGGGGAAAAGAAAGAGAGATCAGATTGTTACTGTGTCTGTGTAGAAAGAAGTAGACATAGGAGACTCCGTTTTGTTCTATACTAAGAGAAATTCTTCTGCCTTGAGATGCTGTTAATCTGTAACCTTACCCCCAACCCTGTGCTCCCTGAAATATGTGCTGTGTCAACTCAGGGTTAAATGGATTAAGGGCTGTGCAAGATGTGCTTTGTTAAACAGATGCTTGAATGCAGCATGCTTGTTAAGAGTCATCACCACTCCCTAATCTCAAGTACCCAGGGACACAAACACTGTGGAAGGCCTGCAGGGACCTCTACCTAGGAAAGCCAGGTATTGTCCAAGGTTTCTCCCCATGTGATAGTCTGAAATATGGCCTTGTGGGAAGGGAAAGACCTGACTGTCCCCCAGCCCGACACCCTTAAAGGGTCTGTGCTGAGGAGGAGGATTAGTAAAAGAGGAAGGAACGCCTCTTGGCAGTTGAGACAAGAGGAAGGCATCTGTCTCCTGCCCGTCCCTGGGCAATGGAATGTCTCGGTATAAAACCCGATTGTATGTTCCATCTACTGAGCTAGGGGAAAAAATGCCTTAGGGCTGGAGGTGGGACATGCGGGCAGCAATACTGCTCTTCAAGGCATTGAGATGTTTATGTGTATGCATATCTAAAGCACAGTACTTAATTCTTTACCTTGTTCATGATGTTCACGTGTTTATCTGCTGACCTCTCCACTATTATCCTATGACCCTGCCACATCCCCCTCTCCGAGAAACACCCAAGAATGATCAATAAATACTTAAGGGAACTCAGAGGCTGGCGGGATCCTCCGTATGCTGAACGCCCGTCCCCTGGGCCCCCTTTTTTCTTTCTCTATACTTTGTCTCTGTGTCTCTTTCTTTTCCAAGTCTCTCGTTCCACTTAACAAGAAACATCCACAGGTGGGAAGAGACAACCCACCCCTTCATTTGAGACCAGGGAAGTAACCATTAGGTGGTTTCATGGACCCAGTAAATCCATAGTAAGCCAAACCTTGGCCAGATTTTTGTTTATTATCTGGCCTTCAATATGCCTCCACCCTAACAGAGGAGTCATGGCTTTTGCTTACATCCTGTTTCCCAGAACTGAGTCATATAGCTACTCCTAGCTGCAAGAAAAGTTGTGAATGTGAATATTTTAATATTATGAGTATTTGGGCAAATCACGAACCCAAACACAATCTGAGCTTTGTAAGTAAGGAAGAAGTGGAAAATAGATGCTGAGTAGGTAGCTAGCTTGTCTGCAACAGCGATGCCTATTGGATCCAAGAGGTTTTTTTTTTATATGCCATATTCCTTTTATACTTAAATAACCAGTTTAGGAAAATTAGAGCAATATTCATTATTATTCCATTTAAGGTAATGTCTACAAAATACTGAGGTCTCCTAGTGTTAATGAGGTTATTCCCTCAAAAGCAGTGCCTATGTGACTCTGAACAATGTCTGTCTCCAGCTTTCCATTGTTCCAGAATCACATTCTCCCCAAATTAATATGAATTGGTAAGAACATTTTCTATTTTGTTATATCTATAGGGGAGAGAGAGAAAGCCAATTTTTTATTAGTCTCAGATTATATTCATCCCGCTTTTTCGGTGGTAAAATTACCTCTTATGAAGTGACGATGATTGTAACTTATAATTAAATAATAATTAATTTATTTAATATCCTTATTTGGAAAAATAAATTTCCAAATATATATAACACCTGAACTTAACCCTTAAAAGTAAAGGAAAGATAATGCAGACCTCAAGTAAATTGTCTTAATGTCAGATAATATACAAATGTCTGAGTCCAGAAGAACATAATAAAGTCTCCTTTACTTTCCATTTAACTGTATGTTTCAAATCATTTGAGGCCCACATAATAAAAATTGTCTCTTCTTTTTCATTTTACCCATGGCAAATTTCCTAATGGACACCAGTTCTTCATTCTACTCTTTTAAATTACCCCACTTAATCAACTCTTTTCGATTGGAAGGAAACCTCTTCCTTTTAAAACCACCCTATCTCATTTCTTTCTCGTGTGGCCTCTTAGATTCAGTGATTCTTCCTCTTGTCCTGTGAAAAAGGTTATCAAGCATTGAGCATTTTGATCCTTAGACACCTGATGGATTGCTTAGTATATTAGAAAAGAGGGAGCTTTAGATTCTGAAGGATAAATTGGGGAATTTTAAAAGAAGGTATTACCTTTCTCTGCCTTCAGGGTATAATATCTAAAAAAACAATCAGATATTGTACACTGCAAAGATCAAACTGCTCTTAGCACTTTCACTATGCATTATTAAGCTAAAATAATCTCTAGTTCTTTTTTAGCATGGAGGTACAGGACCAGAGAACAACTTCAGTTATTCTGGCCTAGATATGCTTTGTATCTCCAGGAGAAATGCAAGAAAAAAGAAAAAATATGTATCCCATTACACTTATATCACTCCCTGTCTCAGATTGATTTTTGAAATTTGGTGACTATAGTGAACTCTAGGTGTACAATAGTAAAATTATAGCAGACCTGTACCATGTAGTTAAAATCATCTCTTACATCTAAATGCCACTTTAAAGTTAGTAAAGACCTGCTTTTATCCATTATTTCATTTGATTTTCTTTAATCTCTTATGAAGGTAACTGAGCAAGATAGTCATTAGTACCGATCACACATATTTAAGCAGTCTCTCCCCTTTGGCACATAGGAAGATTGCCCTTCTCTCTGCCTACTTCAAGTTAGGTGTAATCATATGACTTGCTTTGGCCAATGAAAGGTGAGCAGATATGTCATCTCCAAGGAAAAGCATTGAGAGGCAGTCCATGCTTTTCCACATTGTTTTTTCCCTCTGTCAGGGCAACTGGCAATGTTAAGTCTGTGTCCCAGAGTGAGAATGAAAATTCAGAGCAAAGTCCCCAGACTACCCACAATGAACACATAGTGTGAATGAAAAATAAACCTTTTTGTTGTTTTAAGTCATTAAGACTTTGGAGTTATTCATTACAGCAGCATAACCTTGCTTAACTTGCAAGATTGAAGTGGCTTTAATCTTAACAATATATTGTTTGTTTGTGAAGAATGGAAACCCATTCAAGCTAGCTTGAGAAAAGTGGGCTACAAAGGTATCACATTAAACCCAAGTGTAGGAAACATGACCAAGCCTTGTGGAACCAACCACATATTTGATGATCTCTTTCTTCTCCTCCATTCTGTCTGTCTCTCTCTCTTTCTCTCTCTCTTTCTGTCTCTCTCTCTCTTTCTCTCTTTCTCTCTCTCTTTTTGTCTCTCTCTCTCTCATCTGTCTCTTTCTCACTCTTACTTTCTCTTTCACGCACACACAAACACTTTAAACCCCAAGTCTACATGATCGAATTTCTAGAAAAGAGAAGCTGATTGCCTAAGCTTGGATTAAGTGTCCATCCCTGTATCATCCAGCTGTGACCAAGGCACAAGGTCATGTGGCAAGCAAGCTGCTCACTTTCTGCAATAGGCAAGGCATATTCTGTAAGAAGAGAGAATAGACAGAGTGAAATGATAGGCATTTTTAGTCCACCAGTCAAAATTAGTTGGCTTCAGAGCCAAAAATAGAACTCAGGTGTTCCGACTTGTAGTTCAGGGCTTTTTTTCTACCACACCATTTGCTGAAGCTTCACACTTTTATATTTGGAAGAAATGATTGGACCTAAACTCTATCTGAACCCATGTAATGATAACACTTTTTATAACAGGGCACTGCTGTTATTTTCATTTAAAAAATATATATAGTGATGCAAAAATAGACTGGTATCTCATAGAAGATATCCAGCTTTCATTGGATAGTAAGTCAAAACCTCCTTGAATTTATAATTCTATATTTATTGTGCCTTATTTTGTTTCTTCTTTCAATGTTTCTGTATTGAATGATCTTTGTCCTAAATCTATCTAAAAAATTACAAAAAAGTCTTTGATTTTCTTCTCAAAGTTTCAGAGTTAGATGTATTTTTTATCCAGATTTTTTGTGCTCAATTTTTATTTTCCCTAATTTAACATTAACTTTTTAACTATTAGTGTTCCTCAAAAAACCTTGTAACAGCATGAAAATCAACTTATAACTTGAGTAACTTGTATTTCTCCCAAATTAATAAATATGTTATTTTTATGTCACCTGTGATGTTACTCTCACTATATGCATGCTGTACGTAAATTCAACATTTAATACTCAATAGCCTCTGAAGAATATTTGCACAATTTGAGTAAGCTACCATGTGTTAAAAGAGCAGTGACAGGCCAGGAGTGGTGGCTCACACCTGTTATCCCAGCACTTTGGAAGGCTGAGGCGGGTGGATTAACTGAGGTCAGGAGTTTGAAACCAGCCTGGGCAACATGGTGAAACCCCATCTCTACTAAAAACACAAATAATTAGCTGGGCATGGGGGTGCACGCCTGTAATCCCAGCTACTAGGGAAGCTGAGGCAGGAGAATTGCTTGAACCCAGAAGGCGGAAGTTGCAGTAAGCTGAGATGCCACTACACTCCAGCCTGGATGACAGAGCCAGACTCCGTCTCAGGCAAACAAACAAAAGAGCAGTGACAACTTGGTTATGGTTCTGTGAATTGAAATGCCAGGCTTCCCTTAGGGTTAGTTCCTCCATAGGAAAGATGATAATTCTTCTATCCTCTACAAAGAAGTAAAATATTTATCTTCTCTCTTCACCCTTCCCTGCCTCACCTATCACACACATTTCTGTACCTGATTATGGTGTTCTCCCTTGCCACTAATACTTGGGCCATGTTTCTGAAATCCAGAGCTTAAAGTTATCCAGAAAACTGCTTAACTTAAAGCTTGCTTAGGATGCAGCATGCTGTAGTAGAAAAAGCTCAAACCAGGCTTGAGAAAGCTAGATTCTAGTCCTAGCTTTGTTCTTTAAGAATGGCAAACCTTCTGCAAGTCATGTATACTCTGAGCTCCCATTTCCTCATCTGGAAAAGATATATTATAAATACTGTTCTACTCACCTCTCAGGCACACTGAAGGCTCAAAGGAGATATATGTGACAATTTGTTTAGAACTGAGAAAAGATATACTAATGTAATATACCATTAACAGTATTTTCTATAAAAATCTCCATCTCTTACAGTCTCTCCGAAATTGACATTAGAAGAGAAAATTTAAGAATAATCTTAAATAGAAGACAAGCAATCCCTTATTTAACAACATCTGTGTCATAAATGTTTCATATATGTTGTTTGCCACAGTTCTTCCAACTGTTTCTGTCAATGTAAAAACAACTGGAAATTTCAGACAACCTAAAGTTTACATATAGAAGAAGGCAAGATGCTGTTTAATAAAATAAATCACTTCAAGACCCAATGATAGATTTAATAGTCATGTCCTTTAGCAGATGCCCAAATCCTAAAATTCACATGACTCTTAGATTTTTTTCACTGCTAGAAATCCTACCAATTATAGACTCCATTGCATTAATATGCATCTTCTTTGAAAATGCATGAAAATGCATGTTGATCTCTGCTTTATAAGGATGCAGATTTTGGTTGAGGTGCAGAGGTAGGTATTTCTGTGGCCAGTAATACTTTGTGGGAATATAGACCTGAGCGATTTTCTCTAGTAGGGGATTAAGGAAGTTATGCAGGTATTGGGATCCAAGACCAAGGAATAGGAGAAAAGTAGTGGGAGGGTAATAAAGATAATCTTCATATATTTTTAATGAAAAAGTAACTAATGATAGCCCTGTAACTTACAATAAAAGAAATACTCTCCTTTCACTTCCTTCTCCTCTTTCTTCTGCTTTCAACACATGAGCCCTGTATTAGGGATACAATTATTACATGGTTTCTAATATCTAGGAGCTTCCTTACCTCAACCCTACATTTCAGGAATACAGCCCTCAGTATCCAGAAATCAGGCAGAGACATTAGATCTAGAGTTACATTTCTGAGCATAGTTTATTTTCCATGCTACCTTTTATATCAATACCCTTAGATCAATCAATCTGGAGCCTCTTAGATCAATATGCTTCTCTATTATCATCCCCTGATGTGTATATGGGGAGGATGGAAGTGGAGGGGAAGGAAAATATTGGGTCTCACCAAGGGTTACATGTATATGAGGCAACTGAAGAAAATGACTCTGCTTTTCCATATAAGATTCCATGTTGATTTTGTGGGCAAATTCAATTCCTTATCTTGAATGATATACAAAAGTTTAATATATTCAGCAAATATTTATTGAGCACATTCCTTGTACCAGACACTGTGGCAGATTATGGTATAATATGAGATGAATAAGCCACTATGGACATTCTAAAGAAGCTTACTGTCCAGTGGGAAGAAGACACAGGCATCAGATTTCAAAACAATAAAAAAATACTGTATTAGGAAAACAAACAGGGTTTTATGAAAGATCAGAAAAGACTTTGTGCAGGGCAGGTTTTCAGACAAGCTAAGAGGAAGTTGGAAAACTGCACCAGACAGAGGAAATAGAATGTGCAAAGTTTAGCATTGAGATAAGGCATGACATATTTGAAGAAGTGCAAAAACTCTATTGTGGCTAGAACATAGAGTGAGGTGAAAAGGTGGGAAGAATAGCAAAAGACAAGCCTGTGGCAGTGAGCCTTATACGTTTTATTAACATATTACAGTGGCTTTCCAATTATGTGTGATGATAATTCTGGAAGATTTTGGAGTTAGATGAGGTCAATAAAGAATATTCTTCTACCATATCTGAGGTTAGAACCAACAGAGGGAGAAAAAAAAAGTCAGACAAATGTAGATAAAAATATCAACTTTATGTTGGAGAGTATAACTTTGTATATATTATAATGTCAAGTAGACTTGTTAATACTGCATCCTTAATTTGAATTTATCTACCCAATCCCAGATACTACTGAAATACCCTAATAGTCTTCTATAGCATATCAGCCTTTGTCAACTTTACAGCATGGAGGAACAGATAATTCATGCATCCTGAAGGCAAACTATTTCCTGAAAAAAGAGCCCAGGAGCTAAAGAATGTGAGTTGTCAGATGTCTTGTAATGAACAACCACAATAGCAACAACAACAAACTCATTCAGACACACAAAATATGATAACAAAGAGAAGGTCTCAGAATTTCCACAAGGAAGAAAACAAAAAAAAGTTATACTACAAAGGGGCGAGAATCAAACTGGCATCAGACTGTTCACCAGCAATTTGTACCTCTGTGTATCTACTGAACATCTGTCATCCTTGAAAGTCCTGTTATACAATAAACAGGTAATCGAATCACACAAACAATAACTTCTTAAGAAAGTGAGGAGAACTTGGGAGACAGAGCTTGCAGTGAGCCAAGACGGCACCATTGCACTCCAGCCTGGGCAACAAGAACAAAACTCTGAAAAAAAAAAGAAAGAAAGAAAAAGAAAGAAGAAAGAAAGAGAGAGAGAGGGGAAGGAAGGAAGGAAGGAAGGAAGGAAGGAAGGAAGGAAGGAAGGAAGGAAGGGAGGGAGGGAGGGGAAGGGAATGTTTGGGCACTTGCATATTTGGAAAGGTATTTTGTGTTCAAACAAGATTGGTGTATTATGTGTAGAACTCTAGGATTAAAATGATTTTTCATTAGAACCTTGAAGTATCCACATCATTGTTACTCCTACCATCCAATTTTTTTTTCCTCTAATAATCTTCCACTCTGTTTTTGAAACTCAAATAGTTAAATAATGGATCTCTTAGATTAATTCCCTCTGTTTATTTTCCTCATATATTTGTTTCTTTTTTATTTGTTTTAAATCATGTGACATCTCCACAAATTTTTCTTCTATCAGTTTCTAAGAGCTCTTTTTAGTGCTCTGATTGTTATTGCTTTTCCTGGGAACTCTCTTTTATGTTGCTATCTTCAAACGTGTAGTTATGATTTTTTCTTTGTATTTTAAGATTTAGCAACAGAAAAGCTTTTCATATTCAAGAAGTTTGTTCACTCACAGAGTTTCCTTTAAGGGAGAGAAGGCTGTTTCACAAAGTGACCCACAGAAGCCAATGTCATTCTGGAGGTGCTAATTACTACACTAGTTGCCCTAATTTCCCCAATAATATATAATTTTAACTTCTTTAGGAAAGTGTCTTATAATTTTGTTTGCGTATTTGTTTACCTGGGAGATAAATTTTGGCAGTGGGTGGTGCAAACCTAATAAGCTTCAGTGTTTTGAGGTTACGTTTCTCTTTACTGACCTCTTTGCAGTAAAAGAGACTCAATAATTCTACAAGTCAAATTAACCTTCTCCCCAGCTGCAGATAATAGCTCCCACTGTCCCATTCATCAATCGCTAGAACATTTTCTAGAAATCTGTTGAAATCTTTTTCCACTAATGGCCTCCTTTAGTTATTATTATGATTTAGGATTAAAGGGGGACTCAAGAAAAAGAGGGATTAAAAGTGGTGTGTTCTGTCATTCTGAACTGGAAGCCTTTGTGAGTCCTTCAAATTTCAGCATTGCTAGGTTCGTTTCTCAAATGATTGTTATGAATAACGCTGCCACCAGCGATATATGAGAATACTTGTTGGCTTGTGTCCTTCACAACAATGAATATTATTGCTCTTTTGAATATTGACCATTCTAATAGGTTAAAAATGGCATATCTTTATTGTTTCGCTTTGTAGTTTTTTGATTAAAAAAGAAGCTGAGAACCTTTGGATCTCAGGAGGGATTTTTCTCTGATAGAGTTTGCTTTTTATGTAATTTGATCATTTTATTGAGGTTTGATACAAACTTTGTATTCATTTGTAGCAGTTGTTTGTATAATATATGTTATGTATTGATAGATACCAGATAAATTTAAAAGTCAGTTCTACTATTATAAAGCAGCAAAAAAGTTGCTTTATATATATTAGTTGTTACACAACAACAAAGAATGTACCTAGGAATACATCTAATAAAGGATGTGCATGACCTTTAAGCAGAAAATTACATAACTTTATTGGAGAGTATTAAAGAATGCCTAACGAAATGAAAAGATGTAATTTGCTTATGGATAGAGGACTCAATACGAAAAAATGCAGATTCTTTCCAAACTCATTTATAGCTTCAATGGCAGGTCAATTAAAATCTCCCCAAAATTCACTGTGGAACTTGACAGCTGATTCTATTTTATTTTTATTTTTATTTTTATTTTTTTTTGAGACGGAGTCTTGCTCTGTCACCCAGGCTGGAGTGCAGTGGCACAATCTCGGCTCACTGCAAGCTCCGCCTCCCGGGTTCACGCCATTCTCCTGCCTCAGCCTCCCGAGTAGCTGGGACTACAGGCGCCCGCCACCGCGCCCGGCTAATTTTTTGTATTTTTAGTAGAGACGGGGTTTCACCGTGGTCTGGATCTCCTGACCTCGTGATCCGCCCGCCTCGGCCTCCCAAAGTGCTGGGATTACAAGCGTGAGCCACCGTGCCCGGCCTTGACAGCTGATTCTAATAAACACACACACATGCACACACACACACACACACACACACACGCGAATGAATGAACAAAAGGCCAACATTAGCAAAGATAATCCTGAAAAAGAAGTTTGTGACAGGAGAGAGAGAGATGTTCCTTATCTGATATAGATATTTATTATAAAACCATAGTTACACAGATAGTGTGACATTCATAGATACACAGATGAGCCAATGCAACAGAATGAAGAGGCTAAAAATAAATCTATGTCTATATATCTATCTATATCTATCTATATATATGCACACACATATATATGGAAACTTGATATATAACAGAGATAGCATTTGCAGATTAGTATGTAAAAAGCATAATATTTAATAAACAATGTGGTTGTATACATATGTAACAAACCTGCATGTTGTGCACATGTACCCTAGAACTTAAAGTATAATTAAAAATAAATAAATAAACAATATGGTACAATTGATCTTCTGTGTGAAGAAATAAAATTGTTTCCAAACCTCACACCAGAAACAAAATCAATTCTGATTGGATTAAGGTGGCAAATCTGAAAGGCAAATCTGAAAGGCAAAATGTAAAAAAAAAAATTCACATGACAATATAGAGGAAATCTTCTATACCTGATGTTAGATAAAAATTTTATAATCAAGGCACAAAAATCCAACCAGACTTGCCAACATGCTGAAACCCTGTCTCTACTAAAAATACAAAAATTAGCCTGGCATAGTGGCATGCACCTGTAATCCCAGCTACTTGAGAGGCTGAGGCAGGAAGATCGCTTGAACCTGAGATGCAGAGGTTGCAGTAAACCAAGGTCGTGCCACTGCACTGCAGCCTGGGTAACAGAGCAAGACTCTGTCTCAAAAAAACGAAACAAAACAGAAAAAGCCACAAAAATCTCAAACCAGAGAAAAATGCAGATAAATTGTATTTAAAATTACAATTTTTTTTTCTTTTTTTTTTTTTTGAGACAGAGTTTTGCTCTTGTTGCCCAGGCTGGAGTGAAATGGTGTGATATTGGGCTCACCACAACCTCTGCCTCCTGAGTTCAAGCGATTCTCCTGCCTCAGCCTCCCAAGTAGCTGGGATTACAGGCATGTGCCACCACTTTGTATTTTTAGTAGAGATGAGGTTTCTCCATGTTGGTCAGAGTGGTCTCGAACTCCCAACCTCAGATGATCCACCCACATAGGCCTCTCAAAGTACTGGGATTACAGGCATGAGCCACTGCACTAGGCCTACAAATTTCAATTTTTTAAGATATTTAAATACTGAAAAGACAAACAACAAACTGAAAAAGTATTGGTGACACATATAGCCATAAAATGTTATTTTATTGATATATAAATGTCTATTAATGAATAAAGCAAATAGCTATGAAATAGGCAAAAGAAATCCATAGGTATTTTGTAATTGAGGCAACACGAATGGCCAATAACTTATTAAAAGATACACAGACTCATTAATATTTAGGAACAAAACCACAATGAGACACTATTACACACATCACATTGGTAAACATTTAAAAGTCTGAAAATACTAAATGTTGGGAAGTTACTGGAAGAAGAGAAACTCATATACCAGTGATGGAATGTAAAATGGTACAATCACTTTGAAAAATAATTTGCCATGGCCTGGTAAAGTTGACCATGTGCATATCCTACAACCTAGTAATTTCACTTCTATGGCTGTACCATAGAACACTGGCTTTCAAATTCTCATGACTCAGAGTAAAAGTAAAATTTACATCATGAGTCAGTGTATACTTGCATACATTTTGACTAATGTTGAAACATATCATGTGTGTTTCAAAATAATACTCATTGCTATTACTTTTGATGCATTCTGATTTTTTCATGTTCTATTCTTTTCTGCACAATTTCCTTTTATCCTAGATGTGACTCAACCCACTAACTGGTCACAACTCTCAGTTTGAAAAATATAAGTTTAGAGAAATCTTTTGAGTGTGCACTTGGAGACACAGAAAAGAATGTTCATAACTGCACTTCCTAAAAGAGAAAAAAAATAGAAACAACCCAAATGCTTTTCAATAGTACAATAGATAAAGAAATTGTTGTTTATTCATACAATGTAAGAATACTATGTATCTGAGGAAATGAATGTCTTATAGCTACACACTACTCTATGAATGGATCTCTGAAACATGTTGAGTAAAAACACAAGTTGCAGAAGACTATATATGTATTTGTCCATTTATATTAAAGTTAAAACCACAAAATTATACACTGTTTAGAGATACATATTTATATATTTTATTTATTTATGTGGTAAACTGTAAGAAATACAAGAGAGTGATTTAGACAAAATTCAGGAAAGTGAATCTTCTGGGAAGATGAAGGTGGATGCCATAAAGGAGTGACACACTGGTTATATCTAAGGTATTGCTAATGTGCTCTGTTCATTTCATTAATAATCCCTAAACTGTCCCCATTATTATATAGGCTCTTTTATGTAATGATATAGTTTATAACTTTAAAATGTAAAGGAAATAATTTATTATTTTATTTAGCAAATATTTAGTAAATGCCTGCTAGGGATGAAAAGATAAAAAATCCCTGTTCTCATGGTGCTTGCATTCTAGTGAGGGGAAGACAGACAATAAATAAGACTAATCAGTAAAAGAACTTCTATTTTAGAAAGTGATAAATGCTAAGGATGAAACATAAATCAGGAAAGGAGTTATGGAATGTGGAATATGGGTGGCAAGGAAGCCCTTCACAAAAAGTAAGGGAGTAGAAGATGAGGTTTGAGGAGAAATTAGGACCAGATCTAAGTGAGATGGGAAGCCATTCGAAAGTGTCAAGCACAGGAGTAGATTTAATGTGATGTACTTTTTAAGAGTCTACTGCTAATTCATGCCCTATCACTAGAATGAAAAATAAAATGGGTATCGTAAGTGTTCTAAAATGTTACTCTGAAGATAAGAAATAAGGTATTAAATGCACTAAAGCCAAAACCCTAAAAAAATGGTAACTACATTACTTTTGGATGTTTTTGAGCAAAATGATAACATAAGAGAAACAACAAAATAAGAAAGAAGACATATTGGTGTGGGGGTTATAGTCAAGAACATCAGGTTGGCAGCTATTACAATAGTCCACCTGTGAGGCAGTGCTGTGCCCTGAACCCTCTGATGAGTACTACAGTGAGGCTTCTGGGCATTTGCTGTTTGAGCCTATCTTCATGTACACGTCCAGTTTTGCAGTCCCCCTTTCCCGCAAAGCTTTTCTTTCATCTTGAAATAATTTCAGAAAGAAATGACTGTCAGGAATCTATGTAGGAGCTACGTGTGGAGCTACATATATAGTCATGTAGAGATCATAGTTTCCAATGTGATCTTATTGGACAAACCACACACCTATTCATTACTCAGCGCCTGGCAATTGTTTCTCTAGCTGAGAAGCTAAAAAAAGAATTACCTGAAATGTATACACCAAACAAAGATGATCTTGGGGAGAAGTTTGAAAAGTAAGTGCAAAAGTAATGATATAGTTGTCTGCTTCTTATTTCATTGTGTCTTATCACTTTCACAAGTCTATTAACAAAAGTGAGTCCGCAAGCAGACACTGAGATTTATATGCAGAACTACTTGTTAACTTCCATTGTAGAAGATATGAACACGTGAAATTTTACATGTGAGAAGTTTGCAAAAAATAAAAATGTTAGAAGTATTAGTTCACAAAATACAATAAATCATATTTACAAGTATATAGTTTGCTATGCATAATAGCTATACAAGTCAACCTCATTTATTTTCCTTTAGAAGCTTTTACAAACTCTATTACTGGGCATAAATAATACGGTAAATTAGCATTTTCAAAGTCTAGTATGATTCAGATAAATGATAAGAGGCATAGAAATGACACATGGGAAATGTCAGATATGTGGAGGGAAATTTAAAGAGTCATTTTTATTGATTTATTTTCCTTGTACGTAAAATCAGATACTAAACCTGGGAAGCATGGGAATTATACCGATATTAATTTGACACTGAGATGGTAGGGCAAAACAAATACAAATGAGACATCTATGAATGTCACAGGAATTGCTATTGACTTTCATGCGTGTCCGTGTGAAGAGACCACCAGACAGGCTTTGTGTGAGCAATAAAGCTTTTAATCACTGGGGTGCAGGTGGGCTGAGTCCGAAAAGAGAGTCAGCAAAGGGTGGTGGATTATCATTAGTTCTTATAGGTTTTGGGATAGGCGGTGGAGTTAGGAGCAATATTTTGGGGGGCAGGGGGTGGATCTCTCAAAGTACACTCTCAAGGGTAGGGAGAATTACAAAGAACCTTCTTAAGGGTGGGGGAGATGACAAAGTACCTTCTTAAGGGTGGGGGAGATTACAAAGTACCTTCTTAAGGGTGGGGGAGATTACAAAGTACATTGATCAGTTAGGGTGGGGCAGGAACAAATCACAATGGTGGAATGTCATCAGTTAAGGCTATTTTTACTTCTTTTGTGGATCTTCAGTTACTTCAGGCCATCTGGATGTATACGTGCAAGTCACAGGGGATGTGATGGCTTGGCTTGGGCTCAGGGGCCTGACACTGACATAAAGAAACTTTTGTCTCTGTGCCATTGGCTAAAATCAAGCTGGTGCTGGTCAATGGTATTACAGTACCCTCTAGGACATTGATCACAAGAATTTCTTGCACAAGAATTTAATTGCACTTAGTATTGGTTAGAATACATGAACCAAACTCTGGACTGTGCAATCTTTGTTATACAGAGGTTTATATTAGATATGTATGGAATGATAAAAAAATAAAAACTGAGTGTTATATGTTTAACTTGTGGTATAAATGAATTAGGTTGAATTTATTTCAAAATAGACTGACTTAAAAAAATAACTCACTTAGAAATTAATAAGTCAGAAGCACTTTTGGGCAGACGACACTTCAATGTACAACAGTATCTTAAGAGTCAGGAAAAATGGACTGACGTTGGGGCTATCCGAGGGCTGATCTTCCTCCACAAGGGAGACTGCCTCCAAGACCTGAAGCCAAGGTTCTCCCAGTGATAGAAAAGTATCAGGCAGAAGGAATTCATCAAAAGGAGGCTCTTAGTAAATTAATAATGAAATAAAGCAAGGCTGACATTGAAACCTGCTGAGACTTAGTGCTTAAATTGACCAAGAATTGGCTGAGGGAGAGGATCAAGACTACTTTAGGTCAAGTTAGAAAAGAAATTACCATTCCTTTGTTTGCTTTTATTTTGGGTGTTGAATTGGCTACTTTGTTATTTTAAACACACAGCACTGTATAGAGCATTTTATTTGTTCATTCTACAAATATTTATTAAGCAACTATAATGTGACAGATACTTTTCTCAGTGCAGGCATAAAGTGATGAACAAAATAGGTATGATCACTGTACTCATTAATTTAATGGTCTAGTGGGATAGGCAAACAAGCAAATTAATCTATACATATATACGTGAATATATACGTACAAATCAAGAACAGTCCTCTAAAGGAAAACAATAATGTGCAATAAAGGAAAATAGCAGGGATACTTACTAGTTGATTGCATGTTAAGGAAGGCTTCTCAAAGAACGTGACTCATTTCATTTAAAACTCAATTATCCCTATTTTATACACAAGAAAATGGAGATTTAAAGTGACTAAGTGCCAGCAGTTAACTCAGCTAGTACTGATAAGAAACTGGGATCAAATCAGGCCTGTCTGATACTGTATTTTATGCCTGCTATTGTATTTTATGCTCTTAACTACTGACCTTAACCATCAGGTTGAGGAACAGGTGTCTGTGAGTTTCCCTGAACTGCTTGTTTGGGTTTATTTCGGTTCTGAGCAACGGCACCATCCATGCCACCTAACATCCAGCACTGCTTTAGCTTCTGATAGTCAGCAGAGGTCAGAGTGTGATACCAAGAAATAAAGAGATAACAGGACTGAACCAGAAGGTTGTGGTCATAAATTCACAGCAGTACATGTAGCAGCATTTGATTAGTATGAAATAATCATGTCATATTTTGGGTTAAACCATGTATTTATTTAAATAAATCTTGTTAAACATTGAAGTTCAACTACAGTTGTGGAACTCTCTTCACCTTTTCCAGATATTTGGTTAAGTGCAGTAACAGGCTAAGCAACTTTTAGAACTGCTCTTATTAATGAAGCACCCAGTTGCATATTTTTGATCCAAGTAAGTGAGAAGAACAGAATAAAATCAACTAAGACAAATAACACATTAGTAGAAGGATAAGAACAAAAACTAATAAACTCATACAAAGACAAAGAGAATATTAATAAAGGAAAAGCTGATTCTTTGCAGAAAGAGAAGGATAGCTAACAAGAGATGGTGTCAAGTCCAGGAAACATTTCCTTATATTCTTTACTGCCAAATGTGCCATCTTTGGCTAATTTCATTTCTGCCACCACAAAAAAAGGTAGCAACACTCTTACTTAGCAAAATGTCATGGCTTTTGTTTGCATTGAAACAATATATATCTTCTTTCATCTGTAGTTTCCTAATATAATTTATTTAGTACTGGTTACATAATTACTTTGGATCCTGACCTGTGGCTGAGAACCATCCCAGTCAGATGCAGTGGCGGGACCAATACATGAGCTGAGGCTTCAATCCCCTGACACATGCTCTATTGTCCCATCTGACTTCACTTACCAGACACAATTTCTCACAGAAAAAAAGAAATTAAGAACTTCAAGATTCCAACTACAGAGCCTTAAACCCAGTGTGAGGCACTTCTGAGCACAGGGTCCTGTGTGACTATACTGGCAATATGCCCATGAAACCAGCCCTGGTTGATCAAGTGATTGTTCCTTACATAGGAGCTTTTGCCATTTAAGCTCTTGTAGCTTTAATAGGCAACCATACTGAGCTAATTCCATCAAATGGTACTTGTATGATCACTTGTTTAACTTTAAAAAATGGAGTCCTGGAGCACTTAAATCAATAAATACTTGTGGGTCCACTGTGTTTGGGGTAAATCAACAAAAGTAAAGACAAACTTCCTCTTCCCCAAGAGCTCACAAATCTAATTGGAGAGGGAGAAATAAGATATGATCAATGGATGTATAGCTAACTTATTTTTCTTAAAAGCTTCATAATGTAACATAATGTGCCACTATTTACTCAAATATTTCCCTAATGTTGGGCAGTCATATTATTGTCAGTCAGTCATATCAGTTACCTTTTGCTGTGTAACTAACCGCCCCTAAATTTAATGGATGAAATTAATCATTTATTAATTTCCATGATTCTGTGGGTTGGTTGAGAAGTTTTTCTCATCTAGGTCAACTCAGCTGATATATCCTGGGCTCACTCTTGTGTTTATGATATTTAAGCAAATTGACAGGAGGCTGGATATCCAGGATAGTCTCATTCTTATCTCTGACAGTTGGAAAGCTGTTGACCAGAGTGACAGGACTGACAGGTACACATGTCTGTCGTCATCTGTCATTCTAGCTAGTTTCATTCACATGGTAATCTAACGCTTCCAAGAAAAAGATCAAGCTTCAATGCATAAGCACTTTTGAAGCCTCTTTATCATATTTGTTAATGTCCTGTTGGCCAAATGAACCACATGGCCAACTCAAATTTAAGGGATAGAGAAACAAAATTCACCTCCTAATGAAAAAAAGTGATCACTTTTACAATATTTTGCACTAGTTTTTCTGATACTATATAATAAAGATATTTATGCAAGCATACGTCATTTTATTGTGCTTCACTTTATTTTGCTTCCCTTTATTGTACTTTCCAGATACTGCATCTTTTACAAATTGAAGGTTTGTGTCAACCCTGCATTGAGCAAGTGTATTAATGCTATCATTTTTTCCAATAGCCTGTGCTCATTTTGTGTCTCTGTGTCACATTTTGGTAGTTCTTGTAATTTTTCAAACTTCTTCACTCTTATTATATCTGTTATAGTGACCTGTGTGATCAGTGATCTATGTTCTTACCATTGTAGTTATTTGGGGCACCAAAAAAAATGCCCATATAAGATGTCAAACAATTGACAAACGTTGTATGCGTTCTGACTGCACCACCAACCAGCCACTTTTCCGCCTCTCTCCCTTTCCTTAAGCCTCTCTATTCCCTGAGGCACAAGAATATTGAAATTAGGCCAATTAATAACCCTACAACGGCTTCCAAGTGTTCAACTGAAAGGAAGAGTGACACATCTCTCAATTTAAATCAAAACCTAGAAATGATTGAGCTTAGTTAGAAAGGCATGACAAAAGATGAGATAAGCTGAAAGCTAAGCCTTTTGCAACAAACAGCCAAATTCTGAATGCAAAGGAGAAGTTATTGAAAGAAAATAAAAGTGCTACTCTAGTGAACACATGGATGATAAAAAAGAGAAACAGCCTTTATTGCTAATATGGAGAAAGTTTTAATTATCTAGATAGAAGATAAAATCAGACACAACATTCTCTTCAACCAAAGCCTAATCCAAAGCAAGGCCCTAACTCTCTTCAATTATTTGAAGGCTGGGAGAGATGAGAAAGTTGTGAAAAAAAAAAAGCCTGAAGCCAGCAGAGGTTGGTTCATGAGGCTGAAGGAAATAAGCTGTCTTATAACATAAAAGTGCAAGGTGAAGCAGCAAGTACTGATGGAGAAGCTGAAACAAGTTATCCAGTAGATCTAACTACGATCATTGATGAAGTTGGCTACACTAAGCAACAGATTTTCGATGTAAATGAAATAATCATCTATTGGAAGAAGATACGTCTAGGGCTTTGATAGCCAGAGAGGAGAAGCCAATGTTTGGCTTCAAAGCTTCAAGGTCTCAGGCTAATTCTCTTATTGGGGCTAATGTAGCTGGTACCTTTAAGTTGAAACCAATGCTCACTTACCATTCTGAAAATTCTAGGGCTCTTAAGAATTATGCTAAATTGACTTTGCCCGTGCCTTATAGATGGAATAATGAAGTCTTGTTGACAACACATCTGCTTACAGTAGGATTTACTACATATTTTAAGTCTACTGTTGAGACCTACTGTGCAGAAAAAGAAAAATTCTTTTCAAAATATCACTGTGTCTTGACAATGCATCTAGTCACCCAAGAGCTCTGGTGGAGAGGTACAAGAAGGTTCATGTTATTTTCATGCCTGCTAACACAACGTACATTCTGCAGCCCACAGATCAAAGAATAATTTTGACTTTCAAGTCTTCTTATTTAAGAAATACCTTTTGTAAGTCCATACCTGCCATAAATAGTGATTCCTCTAATAGTTGTATCTGAGGAAAGTAATTTGAAAAGCTTCTGGAAAAGATTCACCATTTATATGCCATTAAGAACATTTATGGCATTAACAGGAGTTTGGAAGTAGTTGATTCCAAACCTCATGGGTGACTTTGAGAGGTTCAAGACTTCAGTGGAAGAAGTAACTGCAGATGTGGTGGAAGTAAGAAGATAACTAGAATAAGAAGTGGAGACTGAAGATGTGACTCTATTGCTGAAATCTCATGATAAAACTTGAAAGGATGAGGAATTTCACCTTATGGATGAGCAAAGAAAATAGTTTCTTGAGATGGAAACCACTCCTGGTGAAGATGCTGTGAACATTGTTGAAATAATCATAAAGTATTTAGAATATTATATAAAAACAGTTGATAAAGCAGCAGCATGACTTGAGAGAACTGCCTACAATTTTGAAAAAAAATTACTGTGGGTAAAATGCTATCAAACAGCAATGAATGCTACAGAGAAATCTTTTGTGAAAATAAAAGTTCATTGTGCAGCAAACTTCACTGGTGTTGTATTTTAAGAAATTACCACAGCCACCTCATCCTTCAGCAACCACCACCATGCTCAGTCGGCAGCCAGCAGCATGAAAACAAGACCCTCCACCAGCAAAAAGATTATGATTGCTGAAGGCTCAGATGATTGTTAGCATTATTTAGTAAGAAACAATTTTTTAATTAAGGTACATACATTGTTTTTTTAGACCTAATGCTATTGTATACCTAATAGACTACAGTATAGTATAAACATAACTTTCATATGCACAGGGAAACAATTTGTCACTAACTTTATTGCACTATTTGCTTTATGGTGGTAGTCTGGAACTGAACTTGCAATATCTCCAAGGTATTCCTGTACAAGTATGGTGGGTTTTATTTCTGTAAGATAGATTTCCTGAAATAGAATTGTCATGCTAAAGGGTATGTAAATTTTTAATTTTAATAGGTATTACAAAATTGTTTCCAGAAAGATAACAGTACTTTATATTTGAACAGCAGTTTATCGGTGTTCTTTCCTCTGCATTATCACCAGGAAAGAATGTTAGCACTATTATTTTCTTTTCACAATCAAATGTGTGCAAAATGCTATCTCACTGCTACTATAATTTGCAGTATCTTGACTACTAACGTGCAATAAACTTCAGAAAACATTTATGTTAAGACAGTTGTTGAAAGGTTATTTATTAAGGTGATTAAGGACAAGTCAGGAGAAATTCTCAATTGATGTTGACAAGAAAATTGCTTATCATTTAGTTGTCGATGTGAAACATGCACATAAGTCCAAGATTTGGACTTTTAGTAAAAAGCCATAACAAAATTACACATAAAGTGCATTTAATAGAAGTATGGAGAAAGTTTTATGTGGCTTTGCAGATCAGGAAGAGTTCCTAAATGAAGTGATAGATGAAATGGCATTTCTTAATCCTGTGCATATTTTAGAGCATATTTTATCTATCAATCTTATCTTCAGCTCTATTTTGTCTAAGTTATCAGAGGTAAGAATTAGAGGAAACAATATATGCCTGGTGGGTGAGTGGGAAAAGATAGACTTATTAGAAATTTCACCAAAAAATAGTGCATATAGATGATGGAGATAATTAGGTGTTTCAGTAGTATAGGAATTGGTCTTTGGGGATCAGGCTCAGAAAAAAAAATCTGTCATTTCTTATTTTTCCACCAAACACTGAGTGCTTTCCTTTAGAGGTAGTGAGGTGATTAACTGATTCTGAGTTTTTTCTCATTCTCAACTTTGTTGAGTTGTTGGTGTTAAGTTATGTTATAGTCACAGGGCACCAAATTGTCCATGAACCAGCTTTGTTAAATTTATAATCCTAGACAGTTAATCCTAGGAGAGAGAAAAATATTGGAAAAACCAAAGCTTAAAAATCAAAAATACATTGAAGACTTCCATGTCTGCAAATATTCACATATTTTTCAAAGCTTATAATGAACAGTTGACACTTGGGATTTCTTCCTATATCTCTTAGATGGAGTTATATTCCTTGGCTAGCCAAAATTCTTTCCTGATTCATTAATACACCAAGAAAATCACTTCATGCTTAGTTTACACGATTTCATGTTTTAAAAACTACAATACACATATTCATTGTAGAATCAACTAAAAATCACTCAGTGTATGTGGAGATAATTTCCATATGATCAGGGAAATGAAAATGGCAATAACCTTATCTCTATTCCTCCAGGGAAGGAAATTGAATATAACATTTTAACCTTAAAAAAGACACATAGATTGAAAGCTTAGAAAAAAGCCAGTGATAGCTTTGGACAGTGGCAATACGTTGCCCAAATCAACCACTAGAACATGCACCAAAATTGTGCCTTCCTCTATTTTTATTACTTGATTAAGTTATACAATCTTAGGATCACCAGAGTTTGATGACTAAAATTTTAAAGTATTAGCATGAATTTTTCCTTTCATTTTTAAGTTGTGTAATGTCAATTTTAAATGCAAAGCATTTAACTTGTATGCAAAAATCACTAAAATTACACAATTAGTACTTTGTGGCTTTTCCCCGGAGGGCACCTAGGGTTGGCCAAAAGAAAACAACATGAGCCAGACTTAAATGTTAGAAGGAGAAAGAGAGAATAGACCTAGGCCCAAAGCTAGCGAAGGGAGTGCTCCTGAGCACTAGGAAACTAGCAAGATGAATGCATACCCTTTTGTATTAGTCTGTTCTTACACTGCTATAAAGAAATACATGAGACTGTGTAATTTATAAAGAAAAGAGGTTTAAGTGGTTCATGGTTCCGCAGGCTGCGCAAGAAGCATGGTGCTGGCATCTGCTCAGCTTCTGGGAAGGCCTCGGGAAACTCTGACTCGTGGCAGAAGGTGAAGGGGAAGCAAGCACATCTTATATGGCAGAGCAGGAGCAAGAGAGTGAGGGGAGAGGTGCTGCATACTTTTAAAACAACTAGATCTGAAGATAACTAACTCACCCACTATCACAAGAACAGCACTGAGGGGATGGTGCTAATCCATTCATGAGAACTCCACCCCCATGATCCAATCACCTCCCATCAGGCCCCACCTCCAATATTGGGATTATAATTCAACATGATATTCAGGTGGGGACACATATCCAAACCATATCGCCCTCGAAAGTATGCAGAGGCCTTACTTCATGTTATGAGGCATGCTCAGACCTTACTGTCATTGGACTGCCCTGCCCACCAGCTACTAGACCTGTATACTGCACCCCAGAAGAAGGAGGGGTCTGAGGAAGTTAACTTAGGTATTTTACCAATCCACAGCAAACAAGTGACTTCCAAATATACTTAAACCTTTCCACTGAGGTGTGCTTGATACTTGAATTGTAGGTGAGTGGGCAAAAGACTCACCTCAACCAAGAGGCAGATTAAGGCTGGCCACCCACTAGACAGTCATTTGTGCTGCCAGCCTGGCCTGGGGATGGCTGCTGCCACCATGCCTCACGCTAAGATGTCATGGGGCATGCATGCCCAAATTCAACTCACCCTGCCCTTTCACCCAGGCTTCTGCAGGGGCCTGGGGGTAGCAGAGCCCAGGGAGGAAGGGATAATAGGCAGGGCACAGAGTTTCAGAGAGGGAGATGGTGGCCAAGAACTGAACCTGTCTGGGGAAGGTGGCAGGAGGTAAGACTACATGTGAGCCAAGACTCCGAGCCTCCAGTGCATGTCCCATTTGGCTTAACTCAAAGCAGAATTGTAATGATAAACTCATTTATAATATTTAAGACAGCAACTACAGAATATTAAACCCCAGGTGCAGGGTTTTCTGAATGTAAGATCCTCTACAACTGCACTGATCACATGGCTATGAAGCTGGTTCTTGCAGCAGGACTATGGAAGGTACATGTAACCGGGTGAGTAGGGTTGAAGAATGGATCCAGTTGTGGGCTACTGTAATGATTTGAATGACAGAACTGGGACGTGAGCAGTGCCAATGTGCATGAAAGGAAGAACGCCATTGGTGTGCTGTGGATAGAAATATTTGGAGACACAAATATGAGAATATGCCAGTAAGTAGGTGGGGCAATGAGAAAGCCGAATGGCTCAGGAAAGTCAAAGGCAGTGTTTTCTTGGGTCAGTAAATGTGACCCAGTAGCTTCTTCAGGATACCACACTAGCAGAGTCCAGTACTGTAAGATGAAAGGCAAAATGAAGTGAAAATGAGGTTAGAACACTTTAGAACAAGAGGAATTCTTCCCAAAGGCATTCACTCTCTCACTTCTACTCTCTCTTATAGGTCTTCCCATTTCCCTCTTTCAGTATAGCTACAGTCTCCATATACCATACTACTGGGAATGTATATGTAGTTCTATGGTTTGCTCGGTCATTTTGTGCTGAGCTATGGCAGATAATCGAGCTACCTGTTTATACTTTGGTATCATCCTTGGCCTATTTGCACACATATGTTGATACAGCCCCTTCTATCTATATAATGAAACTTTTTAAGGACTCATTTTAGAAAAGACTCTCTTTGTCTTTCCTTCCTTTACCTATACCTCCAAAGTTCCTGGTTTTTATTCCTTTTTTTTTTTTTTTGTGACTCCAAAGGTAAGGAGAAGATAAACCACAGCAGTATTTACCAAAGTTCTTTTTCTTTTTCTCTATCCCATTTCCTCCTCTAGAGTCACATTTCAGCTGCTCAGAAACTTTTCTGTTAAAGTTGTTGATGTATAATTTATACATAATTATAAGTATATCATTTTATAAATTTAGACAGATGTATACACTATGTAATATCACACAATTATAAATACAGAACATTTTCACCACCCAGAAGGTTCCTTTATGTATTTGCCTGTATCCCCCACCCTTCCATCTTACGTAACCACTGATTTCTATTAACTAAAGATTAGATCTGCCAGTTCTAAATTTCATAAAAATAGAATCACACAGTATGTACTATTGTGTCTGGCTTCTTTTGCTTAAGACAGAGATTTTGATATTTACTTTTTTATCACTGAGTAATATTCCATTATAAGGGTACATGGCCAGGTGTGGTGGCTCATACCTATAGTCTCAGCACTTTGGGAGGCTGAGGTGGGAGGATGGCTTGAGCCCCAAAGTTCAAAACCAGCCTGGGCAACAAAGCAAGATCCCATGTCTACAAAAAATACAAAAAGAAAGAGTATGCAACTAATTTATTCATTCACTCATTGGTTGACATCGTTTCCAAGTTATTGGCTATTATGAATAAAGCTGCAATGAACATTCATTTAAAAATATTTGCATGGACATGTGTTTTTGTTTCTTTTGGATAAATGCCTAGGAGTAGAGTAGCTATGTAATTAGGTAAATGTATATTTAAATTTATATGAAACTGCTAAACTGTTTTCCAAGGTGATTGTACCATTTTACACTCTAACCAGCACATATGATTGATCCAGTTGCTTCACATCTTTGACATTTGGTGTTGTCAATGTTTTCCATTTTAGCCAATTAAATTAGTAAGAAGTGTTATCCCAGAGAGTTTTTTTTATTTCCTCCTTCTGGATGACTGATAATGTTAAAAATATTTTCATGTGCTTTTTGTCCTTTTATAAAGTACCTGCCCAAATATTTCATCCATTTTAATTGGATTATCTTACTTTTTAATTACTAGAGTTTTTATGTTTTCTGGACAAGTCTATTATCAGATATATGTATAGTAAATATTTTCTTCTAATAGGTAGCTTGACTGTTCATTTCCTTAACTGTGTCTTTTGAGAAGCAGACCTTTTACATTTTGATGAAGGCCAACGTATCATTTTTACTTTTGTATGATTTCTCTAAGGGTAACAAAGTGCATCCTTAACTTATTAAAGTTTATTTACAGTCAATATCGTACCTCTTCATACCTGACCCTTCATAGTCTCACTTCCCAGTTCTCATTTAACACCTGACACATCCCACTTCCCTCTCCACTTCACAAATACAATATTCTTACAACAGTTTAATTACGCTTACTCACCTCTCAACATTTGTGTTATTGTTGGCATATTTATTACTTCCACACACATTGCAAACCTCATCTTGCAGTGGTATTATTTTTACTTGAATCAGTCAGTTGTCTTTAATTAAAGACATTATGAGAAGAAAAATAAAACCTAGTATTTTACATTTACCCACTTATTTATAATTTCTGATATTCTTATTTCCTTTATGTAGATCCTATTTTCTATCTGGTATCATTTCTCTTTAACCGGATGAGACTCTGTTAGCATTCATTTTATTGCAAGTCTGCTGATAAAAATGCATCAGTTTTATTTATCTGAAAATATATTTTACCATCATACTTGAAAAATATTTTTGTTGGATATGGACATACTAACAGGTTTTATTTTTTCCCTTTAAGTACTTTACAGATGGTATATGCATCTTAAAGACGTCATAGTCTTCTGGCCTACACTGTTTATGACAGGAAGCCAGCATCTATTATTACAATTGTTTCTGCTATGTAATGGTGTTTTATATTTTGACTGCCTTCAAGATTTTCTCTTTATTTTTGGCTCAGTAATTTGATTATGATGCGATGAATTTTGGCTTATTTTTGGTTGGTTTTTTTTTTGAGCAAATTGGATTCATAAGTCAATATTTTCCATCATATTGGGGAAATTTTTGACCATCACTTCTCCAATTTTTTCTGCTCTATTACTAGCCTCTTCTATTTCTGAGATTCTGATTACAAATATCCTGTATCTTTCAATGTCATTCCACAAGTCTCTGAGGCTCTGCTCATTTTTACCTATCTTTAGTCTTCATCTTTTCAGATAGAATATCTATTGTTCCATCTTCGAGATTACCGACTCGTTAGTCTGCAATCTTCAAACTGAAATCTGATGTTAAGCCCATGTATTGAATTATTTATTTCAGTTATTGTACTTTTCACTCTTAGAAATTCCATTTTTTACATTTTTGCTTTTACTGTTAATATTCCTTGCCTCTTGACTCATTAAGACCATGTATTCCTTTAATTATTTTAACACATTTTCATTTAGTTCTTTGAACATTTTTATAATAGCTGCTTTAAAGTCTTTTGTCTGCCAAATCCAAAGTCTGGATCACCAATGGGTCAGTTTCTATAAACTTTTATTTTCACTTGACTATGTGTCACATTTTCCTATTTTTTTGCATGTGTACTATTTTTTTAAAATTGTACTTGACATTGTTGATGATATATTTTAAACACTTTAGACTGTGTAATCTTTACCTGGAAAGTGTTTATTTTTTCTTAATTACTAGCCAATCATCTTCAACTTGGGTTAGATTAGGTTTACATTTTGGTAGGTAAGATCTATGGAAATTCCAGTGTTTTCCCAGATCCTCCTACTTAATGAAACCCAACTTCCAAACTTTGTATCCCTCAAAAATTTTGTCAGGGTTTGGTTTTAGTCTTCATTAAGGTAGATCTAGAGTCAGCCATATTGTGGTTCTTAATCTTAAGGCACATCCTTTCTGGTGTCTCGGTTGGGTGGTATAGATATGTTAATGAAAACTTTATACTCTAGCTAGGTCAGACTCAATATTTCCCAGTGCTCATTGACCTCTAGACTCTCTTCCTTTCTCAAATTCATAGTAGCTTCTCTCTAGTAAGCATCATGCACTCTCACCCAACACTTGCAGAGGCCAGCCAAGAAATCACGCAGTACGTTTCCTCAGAGTTTTGGGTGCCTTCTCTACGTGCAGCTCCTTTCTCTTCAGTATTCTGTCCTGCAGATTCCAGCCATTTCAGCTTCCCTGAACTCTCACTTCTGCTTCCTGAGTTCAATGAAATTTCTATGCCCTGCTCAATTCCAGTCCTTTGCACCATGCTTGAGATATTGTCCTCAAGCAGAGAGCTATCTGTTTTTTAAACTCTGTGAGCTGTTTCTTTATATATTTTGTACAGTTTTATGGTTGCTTATGATGGGGAGGCAAATCTAATACCAGTTACTCTATCATGGTTAAAAACCTAATTATTTTTTTCAACTCCACTCTCACTGTTGATTGCTTGTAATCACCATGCCCCTGGCTAGAATCACGGGGTGTAATCCTGGCCTTTTAAGTCATTCATTTTTAATATACTTATTATCACTTAAGAAAATTACATTTATAAGATCAGAATTAGTGAACTGTTAGTAAGGAAACAGTGTTAGTTATACTAAATATAGCACCATGAAGGTTTATCATTTGCATTGCCATTTCAAGAGTTATTTTTAAGATTGGTTACTTGTTATTCAGTGTGCCTCCCATTTCCCTTTACATCAATGAGCTTTCTATTTTTTCATAAAGTTAATGCTTATTAAACTTTTACTGTGATACACACACACACACACACAGATTTTACTGTGTACTGTGAATACAGAAATCAAATGCAGTCCCTCATGAAATTTATTGTCTAGTGAGAGAGGCAGACAAATAAACAAATAATTAATACAATGCCCAAATTGTTGAGATACATAGTACATCTGGGAAACTGACAAATAGGGATGTGTTGATATCTTTATTACTGATATGTTATAAATTATCTATTAATTTGATTATTATTCAACATCTTATTTTTCCATCAGCTCATGCTCAAACTTTTGCCTCATTCAAAAATCCTCCTTGGTATTACTGGACCATCTACAAAATTAGTCCCTTTAACTGTTGGTACTTTGGGTAATACAATGTAAACTTTTTCAGATATAGTGCTTTAGACTCAAATATAAATTAACTGAGTTTAAGTAGGTGTTTTGATCAGACCTTATAAATATTCAATTACCTTAGTAAAAAACTGAAATACAATTTTATTGCTTCTTTTCCCATATAGAAAAAATAAGTCATTTAAACGTTCAATAGACAGTACTTTTTATGATTAACCCACAATTTAATATACTATAGTTGGCTGCTACCAAATGTATGGTGAGACCGAAGAGATTGAGGAAAAACATATAAAACACCTAGATCCTTCTTTATTGAAAGGCTAAGGGTTGGAATAATTTTATTTGATAGGTTAAGTGCTGACCTATAAAAGGAGAAAATAGGCCAGGGAAGAAAGGATAAGCCTGGTGGAAAGAAGTTAAAGTATGGTTGCTTTGGAGTTATCAGATTCCTAAACCTGATCAAAGAGAGGGAGGCCAAAGGGGTTCTTTCATGTGCTCGAAAGGATGTTTCAGAACATCCTCATGAAAAATAAGCAATGATTTCTACTTAACTGCGAACTGGATTTCCCAGACTTTTTCTGTTCTTTTATTCCAGCATTGGTAGTTTAATCAGGTTTACGAAGAGAGAGAAGAGCTTGTTAAAAATCCTGCTTTGGCTTTTCTCCTTTTTCTTATTTCTTGCACACAGTTCAAAATCAACCAACAAATGAAAAACCTGCATGGTACTATCTCAGCTCATTAATGTGAAGGGAAATGGGAAGTATACTGAATAACGAATAAGTAACCAATCTTAGAAATAACTGCTAATTGATGAAGTATTAAACAGCAGTGCAAATGATGGACCTTTCATGGTGCTATATTTAGTATGATTGAAATTCATCCATAAAAGCTTCATTTTAGAGGAGATGGGAAAATTGAGCTTTCGATTAGTAAAAAGTGGATTTTCAAAAATAAAGAGGAAAAATATGCAATATACCTAAAGATGGTACGACTAAAATCTTAGTGATAGTGTATTTGTTTCACTTGTTTTTCTGAATTTTTAGCTCAGAGCAGTCAAGTTCTCAATGCATTGAACAGAAAAATTGCATTAGCTCAGTAGCAAAAATTTAGAATCTGTGAAAAAAAATTACTGATAGTTTCTTGGTCCATGTGGGATGGGGTAACAGAAGAGGGAAAGGTCTTCTCTATTTTGATGGCTAAATTTCAATGTAAACAAAATTAGTATATTAGTTTTTGGGCAGAGCTGCAAATATTTTTAGAAATAGTATGAGTGACTGCTTAACCAAAATTTCAAAGACTTTTTAGATATAAATCACTGTATGGTCTTTTGTTTTGAGATTGATTCTGTGTGAAAACTTGTGATGTGGAGCTAAAATTCTTGGTTTCAAATCACATCTCTCCAATTTGTCGACTTAATCTCTCTGTGCCTCAGTTTATTCACTTTTTAAGTGGGCAGGGAATTATAGCCTCCTTTCAATGTTGTAATAATTTAATGAAATTATGTATGTAATATGTCTAAGACAGCTTAGAGCATAAAAGTAGGTGATGAGTACGTGGCAGTTATGTTATTCACCAAAATGGAAATTCCACGAGGGCATAAACTGTGTTATTCATAATTTTATACCCAATATCTTTTTAAGTGCCAGGCACATGGTAAACACACAATAAATAAATAAATGTTAAATGAATAAATTCCAGTTCCACACTCTTTAAACATATATAGAAATCGGTCATATCAACGATGGTTTTGGCTTTTGTTGATGAATTCTCATAGAAAGCAACCAATGTAGTCAACAAAACAGTTCCAAGTAGGTTACCTCTAGCTCTGCTCCTATGTAATGTAGATGCTTGAATTATAAGGCCTAATCACTAGAAGGTAGAGAGCTAGCAATCTGGCTCTCTTACAACATACCAGTTTCAATAAATGAAAGGCATATGGTTTTGGTTTTAATATTTTGCTGTTTCTTTAAATTATTCCATCATATCAGTGACACATGATAATTTCCCCAATAGGTGGTGGGTCTCTAAAAACATTCTTCCTGGATCCCATGATTTAATCTATGTTGGTTCAAAACTACTGGATACAGCAGAAATATTCATTGATTTTCATCTAATTTATCCTTTTTCTTTTGTTAAAGTGTTAACATGTCCCCTTGATCCTCATTGATATGATTTTAAAAGTACCCATAAATATATTTATACTGATCTAATTCCTTGCATTTTTTGATCCTTTTCTTTGTTGAAATGAATTCTCTGGAAGTATACAAATGTAAATGAAAAATTCATAATTTACCAATAGTAAAATAAATATCAAAATGAAGGGAAAAAGGATAACTGCAAGATGGTATTAAATTCTAATTGCACTAAACTATAGCAAAGAGCTATTCTGAATGGGAGCAGAGAGAATCAGCAATCCTTCAGTACATGCACGTTGTGTGAGCAAGTGTACTCTGGCTATGCAATGAGAACCTGCCAGTTTTGAGCCTTTGAAGATTACCTTGATGATAACGTATGGATTTTGTCCAAAATTCATGGCATTCTTATGAAAGTTATGAAAGGGTTTTCTTTTTGAGTATGCTTTCAAACCCTGTGATAAAATAAATACTTTGGTATTTCTGCTATATTTGCATATCTGTAACTTATTAACAAAAATGTCTGGTTATCTTTCTTATTATGAAATTAACCTCTTTTAATTGAGAGACTAAGTATTGCAGTGGATAAAAAGACAGGTGTTAGAGTCAGGAAACAGGTTGGATTAGACCTCAAATCAGAATCTGTATCAGTTACATATGACCTTCAACAAATCCCTTTGTTTTTCTGTAACTCAATTTCTTCATCTATAAAATAGGAAAAAATAACACCCAGATAATACAACTCTAAATTGTTTTTTTAACATTATTTTAAGATTTATTATTCAAAAGTCCATTAAAACAAATTCCTCACTGAATTCTTTGCTATGCCAAAAGCTTGTCCACTGGGATAAATATATCTTCTCTTTAGTCACATCGTGTGGCTATAAATTTATATTTATATTTTAATATTATATTCTTTATTTTCCTTTTCCCCCTAGTTATGAGAAAACTCAGAATCAAATTCAGTTCCTCATCCTAGCATGTGTGTCAATTCATTCATTTGTTCAATAATGAAAACAAAATCAATAATTACATCTAGATGTATAGATATAGATATAGCTACATCTATCTAAATTGTTTTCTTAAATGTTAAATTCTCTTTCTTTTCCATTTTCAATCTATTATACAAAATAAGAAACAGAGAGAGGGGAAAGTTTCAGATATTTTTGATCTTTAGGTATATAGACTTTTATTTATTTATTTATTTTATTTTTATTTTTTATTTTTTACTATTTGAGTGAATATATTTTTTGGAATACTAATTTCAAGACATTACCATAGTTTAAAATTTCTTTTTTTTTCATTTTTTTTTATTATTATACTTTAAGTTTTAGGGTACATGTGCACAACGTGCAGGTTTGTTACATATGTATACGTGTGCCATGTTGGTGTGCTGCACCCATTAACTCGTCATTTAGCATTAGGTATATTTATTTTATAAATTACTAGTCAATATAATGAATCACATTTCACTACAGAATAGTAAAGAAAATCCTGAGCATTTTCACTGCATTTTACAAAAAGAACAATACACTTACTTAAAATATTTGCCAAAATGATGAAATGTTCTTTTAGAGTACAACATAAGTAATATACTCAAGTAGCTTTCAGGGAGCAGAAAATCTAGCTGTGTCATTTGATTTAAAGAATTGTAGCTGTATTATTTTAGATTAGAAGTGTGGTGGCTAGGACTGCCTCCTATCTTTCAAAGCTATGCAGTCTGTGTTTAAGGGCAGTGGAATGACTAATCTCATTTAGATAGGCACAAAGATGCCTGCCAATCAGTGACCCAAGCTTTTCTGCAGAACAATACAATTGGAGAAACTGACCTCTTTCACTTCAGGCTGCATTAAGAACTAGAGGCAAATATGGAACTACTAAATGTATAAATGAGTTTAGACCAAATTGGGGGAAAAAAGGCAAAAATCAAAAAGGCAAAAAATAACTAGAAAATTGGTACCTTTTATTAATGTAAATAAGTTCATTTTTAATGATTTTATTGAGACATAATTCACATACCACAAAATTCACTAATACAAAGTGGACACTACAATGGGTTTTAGTATATCCACAGTGTAGTGTAACCACAGCATTATCCATAATTTGACATTTTTTGTTATCCTAAAGAAAAACCCTGTGCTCATTAAAGAATCAAACTCCATTCTCCCCTCCCCCAGCCCCTGGAAATCACTAATCTTCTTTTTGTCTCTGTGAAGTTGCCTATTCTGGACATTTCATAGAAATGCAGTTATACAATATATAGCATCTTGTATCTGACTTCTTTCATTTAGCATAATGATTTCAAGTTTCATCTAGGTTATAGCATGTATCAGTACATTATTCCATTTTATTCATTTGTACAGATACGTCAGGTTTTGTTTGTCCATTTGTGTTCTGATGGACATCTGGGTTGTTTCCACTTTTAGGCTGTTATGAATAACTCTGCCACGAACATTCATTTATACATTTTTATGTGGCCATATGTTTTCATTTCTCTTGCATATGAACTTAGCACTGGAATTCCTGGGTCACTTGATAACTGTTGAGTTGTAAGAATTCTTCATATATTCTGAGAATAAATCTCTTATCAGTTGTGTATTTGTTAATACTTTATCCCATTCTGGGTGGGTTATTTTCTCACTTTCTTGATGATATGTTTTGGTACATAACTTATAATTTTGATGAAGTCCTACTTATCTATTTTTTTTATTTGTTCCCTGTGCTTTGGTGTCATATCCAAGACTATTGCCTAAGCCAAGGTTATATGACTTACTCCTATGTTTTCTTCTAAGAATTGTAGAGTTTTAGCTGTTGCATATAGGTAATTGATAGATTTTGAATTAATTTTTGTATATGGTGTAAGGTAGTTGTCCAACTTCATTCTTCTGCATGTGAGTATCCAGTTGTCTCAGAACCATTTGGCACCATTTGTTGAAAACATAATTTTTCTTTCATTGAATGGTTTTGACACGATTATCAAAAGTCAATTGATCATAGAAGTATAGGCTTTTAAAAAGAATGAGATCATGTCCTTTGCAGGAACATAGGGATGGAAGTGGAGGCCATTATCCTTAGCAAACTAATGCAGGAACAGAAAACCAAATACCGCATGTTCTCACTTGTAAGTGGGAGCTAAATAATGAGAACCAATGGGCACAAGGATGGGAACAACAGACACTGGTGCCTACTTGAGGGTGTAGGATGGGAGGAGGGAGAGGATCGGTAAAAATAACTATCAGGTACTATGCTTAGTACCTGGGTGACGAAATGGTCTGTGCATCAAACCCACATGACACGAGTTTGCCTCTAATAACAAACATGTGCATGTACTCCTGAACCTAAAATAAAAGTTAAAACAAAGGAAAGAAATATGGGTTTATTTCTAGACTCTCAATTCTATTTTATCGATCTATATGTTTACACTTAGACCAGTACCACTGTAGATTTGTTGTAAGTTTTTCAAGATTGTTTTGCTTATTCTGCATCCTTTGAATTTCCTTATGAATTTTAGGATCAACTTATTAATCTCTGCAAAAAAAATTGGGATTGCATTGAATCTGTAGATCAACCCGGGAAGTACTGCCACCTTAATAATATTAGGCTTCCAACCTATGAACGCAAGATGCTTTCCATTTATTTAGCTCTCCTTTAATTTCTTTGAACAAGATGTAACTTAATTTTGTAGGATGAAAATTTTTATGGGATGTTCTTTGGCTGTCATCCATCTCCTATTACACCATGACACCTCTTAGTAGCATCCATATTGTCTCATGCTTTAGATCTTTTCATGGGTAATTATAGGCTTGGTGTTCAAACAGATCTGGATTTAAAACCAACTCTGTCGTTTATGGTCTGTGGGACCATTTAAAAATCCATTAATTTTTCTGTGCTTTGTTGCTCTCTTATTTAAAATAGAGAAAATATCTGCTTCAGGATTACTGTAAGGAATCAATAAGTATTGGAAAGTGTCTGCATGGTTTCTGGCATACGATGGTCATTCAATAATTGCTACTCTCCTTCTTAATCCTTGCTCACATCAAAATAGATCTTAAGATGAGTGCCAATGGATAATGGGGAAACCAATCAATCACTGGTACTGTGCTACCTTCTTAGGTAGTAGATGTATTAACTTTCTTAAAAATAATAGACATTTCAATAAATATTTTGGGGAGATTTTAGGACATGTGCCTTTTAAATCACACACTACAGGCCACTCCCTCATAATAGTATTTAGCATTTACCACATAAATTATTCTGTGAGGAATTATAGATATGTGTAAGGTATAAATAGCTCTGCCTAAAGGTACAGATATTGGAGTTGGTAGGACAAAAAAAAAAGCAAATAATTGATAGCTGTCATAAAGGCAATAGTTGACAGCATTTTCTCAAAAAGATTGTCCAAAATAAGTGATATGAGGCTTTAGAGAAAGAAAAGGTCAAATGTAGACTGGACTGGTCCACAAGGCTTTTTGTAAATAAGGTAAATTTAGCCTTGGGGTTGAACAGCCTTAGATAAGAAGAGAAATGGGAGAAGAGAGAATGGCATGAATAAAGGCAGTGTGTCGATGGAGGTTATATGATTGTAGGTTAGGAGATTGACTCCTGGTTAAAAACCTTTGTGATTATACAGGCCTACCCATACACAATTACAGGTTTCACCTGGCAGGCCTCATGGAGAAAAGCTGCCCTTCCCACACCAGACATAGTTCACAGCCAATTAACTAAAGTTTTTGAGGGGAGCTGCAGTGAAGGCATCCCCTGGCCAGTCATGTTCTTCACGTGTTTGCATTCATAGCACCAGTGCCACAACATGGATGGAACTGGAGGACAGCAAGTTAAGTGAAACAAACCAGGCACAGAAAGTCAAACTTTGAATTTTCTCACTCATTTGTGGGAGCTAAAAATTAAAACAATTGAACTAATGGAGAAAAAGAGTAAAATGTTGGTTGCCAAAGGCTGGGAAAGATAGTGGGGTGGGGAGGGGAAGTTAGGATAGTTAATGGGTACAAAAATACAGTTAAATAGAATGAATAAGTTCTAGTATTTGATAACCTTCATTCTTAAATGTGTTTACCTGAGACTTGGGCAGAGGTCTTCTTCAGGTGCCTCTGCCAAGGCTTCATTATACAGGGAGGAGGGGGAAACCTTAAAGATAACTTTTATTTCACTATGACTCAGTAACCAGTACTTTTCTACTCCAAGTCCACCCGACCCCAACCACCCCCAACTACCTCAGAGTCCATGAAACTCTAGGAGTCTTTTGTCTAGACTGAGATGACCCCCATGTCTGTGCTGGTCAACCTGATGTTCAACTGGTGCATCTTTTCATGGAGACAAATAAATTAGGGTGAGTTAGCACTTCGTTTTCTTAGGTTTTGACCTCTTACTTATAATTTTGCAGTAAATGATTACAAGCTTAACTCTTATTTTTGACTTGTTGTTTTAATCAACTACTCCCAACACCTGGCAGCTCAGCAATCTCCCAAAGCTCAGTTTAACTCCTAACAGTAGGTAAGAGCAACTTAGCTCTGTCTAAATATGCAAAAGAGAAAATTTATTGGAAGGGCATGAGACAGAGTAGACAATTGAAGGAAAAGCCAAAGAACCAAGCTTTAGAAAAGACAGGAGGCAAAGAATGCTAAGGCAGTAGGATCTAACAAACAACATTCCAGGAATCACTTTCTAAATTAATTAAGTCTAATTCTTGTGTTTAGTACGTGTGTAGCTCCATTCTGAGGGAAAGTTCCAGACAAAGGGAGCTTGGCTTAATTAGGACCACATTTCTACTTTGGGCTCCTTATTTGATAATCTACAAAGGTTGTATCCAATGCGGGTTAGGTATTTCCTCAGAGAAAAATTTGCTGCCAGACGAAGATAATTGGATACTGGTAGACAAAAAAGACAAGTGTATTGTAAGGAAGCACAAGTTGTCTTTGAAGGACAGTATAGATTTCAGTTTCTCAGGACTGTGGGGTTCAAGTGGAGGAGTAGAAGGGGATAGAACATAAATATCAGGGGCTTGCTGTGGGAAATCATAAAAGTCAGACTAAGAATTTTGTTATTTATCCTATAGCCACTGGGAGCCTTAAATCAAAAATATTTTGTCATTCGAGCAACATGATAAAAATAATAATGTAGGAAGATTGCCTTGGTAACATAAGGATGAAACTGAAAGGAAGAGCGAACAAGGCAGGAGGTTACCATAAGAGTGTAAGCATGAGATATTAGCTTCCAGAAGGATGATAAGTGGAAAGAAATTGCCAGACATTGTAAAGGTAGATTTTCATAATTGACTGGCTGAATGAGGGGCAGGGAAGTCAAAGATGAAGACTGACCAACAGACAGATTGGGTAGTGAAGAGGAATACCTTAAGAGAGAAAAAGGCTTCAGTTTCTCCATCTGTACAATAAAGAGTAAGACTAGATTTCTAAGGTGACTTCTAGGTTTCAATTTTTATGATTATATGAGTTTTAAACAACTTTACTGAGGAATAATTGAGATGCAAAAATGGCACATACTTAATTGATACTACTTAACGAATTGTGACATTCATACACCCTGAAACCATCACCACAATCATGATAATAAACATATCCATCACCTCCAAAAATTTTCTCATGCTCCTGATGCTCCTCTGTTTTTATTTTATTTTTGCAGGAAGAACACTTACTAAAACCCTCAACTGAGCTGAAACCCTTAATAACTTTTTAAAATGCACAATAAAGTATTGTTAACTATACGCACTATGTTGTACAGAAGATCTATAGAACTTCTTCATATTACATAACTGAAACTTTATACCCATTGAACAACAACTCCCCATTTCCCTCTCTTCCCAGCCCGTGGCAACTACTACTATCTATCAGTTTGACTATTTTAGATACTGCATATATGTGGAATCACATAGGATTTGTCCTTTTGTTACTGGCTTATTTCAGTTAGCATAATGCCCTCAAGGTTAATCCATGTTGTCACATATGGCAAGATTTTCTTCTTTTTAAAGATTAAATCATACTCCATTGTAAATATACACTACTGTTTTATATACATTCATCTGTCAATTGACATTTAAGTTGTTTTCATATCTTGGCTTTTGTGAGTGATGCTATGTGAATATGAGAGTGCAGATACTTCTTCGCAATTCTAATTTCATTTTTTTGGATATATGCCTAGAAGTTGAATTTCTGGATCATAAATTACATTTGAATTTTTTTTTGAGAAAACTCCATACTATTTTCCATAGTGGTTGCATCATTTTACATCCCTACCAACAATGTACATGGGTTTCAATTTCTTCACATCCTTGCGAACACTTCTTTTTGTTGTTTTCATAGTAGCCATCTTAATTTGTATAGGATGATATCTCATTGTGATTTTTATTTGGACCTCACTGATAATGAGTAATGTTCGGCACCTTTTGATATACCTGTTGGCCATTTGTGTCTTCTTTGAAGAAATGTCTATTCAAGTCCTTTGCCCACTGTTTTTTAAATTGGGTTATTTGGTTTTTGTTTTTGCTATTAAATTGTATGTTATACCTTATAGTTGTACCTCATAGATTTTAGATATTGATCCCATATGAGATATTGGTTTGCAAATATTTTATCCCCTTCTAAAGGTTGCTTTTTCATTCTGTTGACTATTTGCTGTGCTGAAGCTATTTATTTTGATACAGTCCCATATACCTATTTTTTCTTTGTTTTCCTGTGCTTTTGGTGTCATATACAAGAAATCTGGTTTAATGCTGCTGGCATAGCTCTGTGAAATTTAGAGAAGATGCCAGGTGTGGTGGCTCATGCCTGTAATCCCAGCACTTTGGGAGGCCAAGGCAGGTGGATCACGAGGTCAGCAGTTTGAGACCAACCTGAGCAATATGGTGAAACCCCATCTCTACTAAAAATACAAAAAAAATTAGCTGGGTGTGGTGGCAGGTGCCTGTAATCCCAGTGACTTGGGAGGCTGAGGCAGGAGAATCACTTGAAATCAGAAGGCAGAGGTTGCAGTGAGCCGAGATTGCGCCACTGCACTCTAGCCTGGGCAATAAGAGCAAAACTCCATCTCAAAAAAAAAAAAAAATGCTTAGAGAAGGCATATAATGCTAAAACTTCTTCCCCAGGAGAGAGAGATTGAGAGAAGAGTAAAGCATGTATTCACTATTTTGGCCTTTCAGTGCACTGTTATAAGGAAAAGGAATGGATGGTTTACTGCAGCAAGCACAGCTCTGTGAGATTGGGAAAAGGTGCACAATACTGAGACTTCTCCCCCATGATGGAGGGAGAAGACTGGAAAGTGCACATTCATTAAAAAGGTTTTAAAGGCTTCCAAAATATGTAGTCAGGCTGATCGGTGAAGGTCTTTCCCTGTCAAAGGCAGTCTGTAAAATTGGGAGAGGTCCCTGTTTTTTCAAATGAATGAACACCAACACTAAACTACAAGAAACACAAAGAATCAAGAAAATATAACACCAAAGCAAAAAGTAAATCTATAAAATGTGACCATAAAGAAATAGACATCTGTGAATTTCTTGATAAAGAATTCACAATAATAGTCTTAAAGAAGATCAGTGAATGATATGGTTTGGCTCTGTGTCCCCATCCAAATCTCATCTTGAATTATACTCCCATAATTGCCACATGTTGTGGAAAGGACCCAGTGGGAGATAATTGAATCATGGGATCATTTCCCACATACTGTTCTCGTGTTAGTGAATAAGTCTCACAAGATCTGTTGGTTTGATAAGGGGAAACTTGTTTCGCTTGGCTTTTATTTCCTCTCTTTGCCTGCTGATATCCATGTAATATGTGACTTGCTCCTCTTTGCCTTCTGCCATGATTATGAGGCTTCCCCAGCCATGTGGAGCTGTAAGTCCAATTAAACCTCTTTCTTTCATAAATTGTCCAGTATTGGGTTGTCTTTATCAGCAGTGTGAAAATGGACTAATACAGTAAATTGGTACAGTAGAGTGGGGTGTTGCTGGAAAGCAACTTTGGAACTGGATAACATGCAGAGATTGGAACAGTTTGGAGGGCTCAGAAGAAGACAAGAAAATGTGGGAAAGCATGCAACCTCCTAGAGATTTGTTGAATGGCTTTGCCCAAAATGCTGATAGTGATATGGACAATGAAACTCAGGTTTAGGTGGTCTCAGATAGAGATGAGGAAGTTATTGGGAACTGGAGCAAAGGTGACTGTTGTTATGTTTTAGCAAAAAGACTGGTGGCATTTTCCCCTGCCCTAGAGATTTGTGGAACGTTGAACTTGAGAGAGATGATTTAGGGTATCTGGCAAAAGAAGTTTTTAGCAGCAAAGCATTCAAGAGGTGGCTTGGATGCTGTTAAAGACATTTCATTTTATATGTGAAGCAGAGCATAAAAGTTTGGAAAATTTGCAGCCTGACAATGTGATAGAAAAGAAAAACCCATTTTCTAAGGAGAAATTCAAGCTAGCTGCAGAAATTTGCATAAGTAATGAGAAGCCAAATGTTAATCCCCAAGACAATGGGGAAAATGTCTCCAGAGCATGTCAGAGGTCTTCATGGCAGCCCCTCCCATCACAGGCCCAGAGGCGTAGGAGGGAAAAACGGTTTCTTGGGTCAAGCCCAGGGTCCCCATGGTGTATGCAGTCTAGGGACTTGTCCTGCATCCAAGCCACTCCAGCCATGACTAAAAGGGGCCAAGATAAAGCTTGGGCTGTTGCTTCAAAGGGTGGAAACCCCAAGCCTTGGCAGATTCCACATGGTGTTTAGCCTGCAGGTGCACAGAAGTCAAGAATTGAGGTTTAGGAACCTCTGCCTAGATTTCAGATGTATGGGAATGCCTGAACATCCAGGCAAAAGTTTGCTGCAGGGGTGGGGCCCTCATGGAGAACCTCTGCTAGGGCAGTGAAGAAGGGGAATGTGGGATTGAAGCCCCCACACAGAGTCCCTACTGTGGCACTGCCTAGTGGAGCTGTGAGAAGAAGGCCATTTTCTTCCAGAGCCCAGAATGGTAGATCCACCAACAGTTTGTATCATGCACCTGGAAAAGCTGCAGCCACTCAACATCAGCCCATGAAAGCAGCCAGGAAGGGGTCTATATCCTGCAAAGCCAGAGGGGAAAGTTGCCCAAGACCATGGGAAGCCACCTCTTGCATCAGTGTGACCTGGATGTGAGACACAGAGTCAAAGGAGATCATTTTGGAGCTTTAAGATTTGACTGCCCTGCTGGATTTCAGACTTACATGGGGCCTGTAGCCCTTTATTTTGGCCAGTGTCTCCTATTTGGAATGGCTGTATTTATCCATTGCCTATATCCCCATTATATCTAGAAAGTAAATAACTTGCTTTTGATTTTACAGGCTTATAGGTGGAATGGACTTGCCTTGTCTCAGGTGAAATTTTGGACTGTGAACTTTTAATTCTGAAATGAGTTGAGACTTTGGGAGACTGTCAGGAAGGCATGATTGGTTTTCAAATGTGATGATATGAGATTTGGGAGGGGCCAGGGACAGAATGATATGGTTTGGCCTGTGTCCCCACCCAAGTCTCATCTTGAATTTTATCTCCCAGAACTCCCACATGTTGTTGGAGGGACCTGGTGGGAGATAATTGAATCATGGGGGTGGTTTCCTTCATAGCATTCTTGTGGTAGTCAATCAGTTTCATAAGATCTGTTGGTTTGACAAGGGGAAACTTTTGCTTGGCTTTCATTCTCTCTCTTTGCCTGCTGCCATCCACGGAAGACGTGACTTGTTCTTCTTTGTCTTCTGCCATGATTGTGAGACTTCCTCAGCCACATGGAACTGTAAGTCACCCAGTTTCAGGTATGTCGTTATCAACAGCATGAATATGGACTAACACAGTGAGTTTCAAGGGAACAAAAATAGACAACTAAGTGAATTCAGTAAAATGATTCATAAACAAAAGAAGAATATTAACAAAAAGATAAGAAACCATAAAAAGAACCAAATAGAAAAACTGAAGCTGAAGAATACAATAACTGAACAAAAAAAATTCACTAGAAGGATTCAACAACAGACACATCAAGAAGAAGAAACAGTAAATCTGAAGGCAGGTCATTTGAAATTATCTAGTCAGAGGAACAAAAAGAAAAACAGAATGAAAAAGAGTGAGGAATGCCTAAGGGACTAGGGGACACCTTCAAGTGAACCAATATGGAAGTTCCAGAAGGAGAAGAGAAAGAAAGGGGAAGAAAGCTTATTTTAAAAAACAATGACTGAAAACTTTCCAAATCTGGGGGGAGGGAAGGATGGGAATGGAGATCCAGATTAATGAAGCCCTAAGAATCCCAAAGAGAATGAATTCAAAGTAGTCTGCCTCAAAACACATTATAATCACATTGTCAAAGAGAATCTTGAAAAGAAGCAAGAGAAAAGTGACTCATCACATAAATGGAGCCTCCATAAGACTGTTGGCAGATTTCTTAGCAGAGCCTTTGCTGGCCAGAAGGAAGTGGAATGATATATTCAAAGTGCTGAAAGAACAATTTGCCAACCACAACATTATACACAGTAAAACTGTCCTTCAAAAATGAGGAAGAGATAGAGCTTAGGGAATTCATCACCACTAGGCCTTCCTTACAAGAAATGCTAAAGGGACCTACCTCTTCAAGTTGAAATGAAAGGATGCTGAACAGCAACATGAAAGCATATGAAGTATAAAACTCACTAATAAAGGTAAATACATAGACAAACATAGACTGTAGTACTGTATTGATGGTGTGTAAATCACTGTATTTTAGTATAAAAGTCTTTAAAAAGTATTAATAATAACTTTATAAAAATTTGTTAATTGATATGCTGGATAAATGATGAAAACTGTGAAATCAATAATATAAATTGTGTGTTGGAGAGGTGTAAAATTGTGGAGTTTTTGTATGTGGTTGAAGTTAAGTTGTTATCAGCCTAAAATAGACTGTTACAGGATGTTTTATGTAAGCCTCACAGTAATCACAAAGAAAATACCTTAGCAGATACACAAAAGAAAAAGAGAAAGGAAGAGAAAGGAATCAAAACATACCATGACAAAAAATCAGTGAAACAGTCACCAAAAAAGACAGCAAGAGAGGAAAAGAGCAACAAAATAACTACAAAATGAGCAGAAGGAAATTAATAAAATGGCAATAGTAAGTCATTTTCTATCAATAATTATTTTAAACATATATGGATTAACTCCCTCAATCAAAATACATAGAGTGGCTGAATAGTTCAAAAAACACGATCCAACTGTGTGCTGTCTACAAGAAACTCACTTTAGACTTATGAGTTTCATTTGATTTGATCTAGAAGTATGCTAGGCCTGTGGCATGCATCGTTTAAACATATATGCCCATTCTTTGGGTCTAGTGCTGGAGCTGTTATTAACCCACTCATTTTGCTTTGTGCCACTGTTAGGCCATTCTCACTCTGCTAATAAAGACATACCCAAGACTGGGTAATTTATAAAAGAAAGAGATTTAATTGACTCACTGTTCCACATGGCTCTGGAGGCCTCACAATCATTGTGGAAGGTGAATGAGGAGAAAAGGCACGTCTTACATGGTGACAGACAAGAGAGCATATGCAGGGTAATTCCCCTTTATAAAACCATCAGATCTTGTGAGACTTATTCACTATCATGTGAACAGCATGGGAAAAACATGCCCCCATGATTCAGTTACCTCCCACCAGGTGTCTCCCATGACACATGGGAATTATGGAAGCTACAATTCAAGATGAGATTGGGTGGGGACACAGCCAAACCATATCAGTGCCCCTAGACCTTTTTTGGTCAAAAAAAGGTTAATGCTTTTCCTTACCATCCTACAGGAATAAATACACATTTCTTTACATTTAACCCTTTACGGTTAGAGTACTCTTCACATCTGAATCTACTATGCATTTCACCCTGTGAGGTAGGCAGTACAATAATATATTTATTTCATTAATGAGGAAACTGGGGCATAACAAGATGAAGTGAATTTCCCAAGGACACATAGATAAAAGGTGAAGCTAAAACTAGGATTCAGTTGTTCTGATTCCTAGTCTAGGACTGTTATATTATACTAAACTGTATAAAGCAGTTATAGCCTCTGAATGAATTTAGATTTCATATGAATAACTTAGGTGAAAATGTGCTATGGTAGATGACTATATTAGAAGTATTTGAGTCCTCAAAAATCATATAGCTACATTTATTTCCAAAATCTAGAATATAAACAGAAAAGTAGATATGTGTGTGTTGCAGAATGGTGTCTTTGGGCCAGTTTCAATAACTTCCCTTTTATTTTACTTCTCCCTAATGTAACCACATGGTTCAAAATTGGGTTTTAAAAATAAGCTTATTTGTTGAAATGATTAATAAAAATTGAAAATATAGAAATGGGACCAGTCACAGTATTTCCACCTCTATTTCCTTTCCCTTGGCTGTAGTATGAAATATATTTATAGGTTGGGCATGGATGTTGCTTATGATAGACAACATTAATGCCTCCCCCAAGATCACTGGATTCTGCTGCATGAGTACCCTGATACCACCCCAAAACTATTTTTTCCCATACCAGGAAGAGTTAAAGGATAGTAGGGTTGGATCTCAGGGCATCATCCTAAAAAGCATGGATGTTTGGAATGTCTTTTATAATTCCCACCCATAAGAGTAGAACCAGCTTCCCACTGGTCCTTCTCCAAGCCTGGAACACTAAAAGTTCTTCTCCAAGCCTGGAACACTTAAAAGTGGGGAAAGAAACTTATTACTCATTAATTTATTGCTTTTTAAAATGAAGAGAAAGGAGAGAGAGATCTAAAAATATTGGCTCAGGTACCTTACTTCATCAAGGGGAAACATTCTAAAACTCAAAATATTCCTCCAACTTGGTCATGCTGACCAGAACAAAATTACTTTTGATTCTTCATGTATTTTGAAAGGAAATATTTAAAAGAATAAACTAGTTAATGTCTGAACATTAGTATGGTCTTGGACTTTATTTGTTACAAAAAGGAAAATTCACATACAGAGTCTAAAGTCTGCTTCACCATCCTTTAACCCAACCTCTAAGATCAAACAATCACAAATAAAAATTTCAGAAATATACTCTACTGTCCATCAGTCCATCTATCACATTGAGGCAGAGGCGTAGCAATCATCATTTTGAGCCACTGCTTTTATCTCGAAACCTCACAATTCCAGCTAAGAAAAAGGCCACCACAACTAACTAATTTTCTTGGAATACTGATTTTACATGTGTTTACCATTCAATTTTATGTCGTTTTGCTTTGTGTGGTAGGAGTAGAGTTAAGTCAGTAAATATAATTTTTAAAAAATTTTAATTAGTTTCTTCCATAAATACTTTTCTTAAACTTCTGGTACTTTCTACAACATGTCTTCTAGTGAGTACTCATAGATAACACAAAAGAAATAGCAAGTGGAAAACAGGTCCTATCAGAAAAAAGCTAGTGAAAATCTTATTCACTACCTATCAAATGAGTGTAGCTTTACTGTATTTGGAAAACTTTTTCAAGTTCATTGTTCAGGCAAGGTTTTCTTCAATATATGCATTTATAATCATTTTCTGCTTAGAACTCTTCAGGCCCTTTTCACCAAAGTCAGTGTATATTTTCTGCTGGGTATCTACCCTGAAAGTAAACAGTAGATATGTTGTCTTAAATATTAGCAGTTCAAATCTGAAAAGCCAATATGATGAGTAGAAAGGTAAAAATAGGATTAGCATTTGTTTTTATAATATATATATACTTGGAATTTGAATTCCAATTAACTAAGCCCACACAAAGTGCCAGGTACCTTGCTAGTTGATGGGATTGAAAACCTAAATAGGAAAGCATCTGTATACTTAAGACCCTCAGCGTCTCATAGGAGATACAGAAAAAGAAGCAAATAATTCTAATGCAATGTGGTGTGATACTGGCTGTCATATATATATGTTCAAAGTACTATATGTAATTTGAGGAGCTGCAAATTTCCTCAAGTGGTGTTAAGGAGAGATTCTCCTGAGGTGGAGATATTTGCTTTGAGTCTTAAAATGTGATTAGGAACTCCTCAGACAAAGAAAGATGGGTAAGGGCAATGTGAAAGGAGTAAAAACTGATATGAAGTTAAGATGACTGGTATATCCCAATATATGGGGCAAAGTAAAAAATCCAAAAAAGCCAATTGGATTTTTTTTTTATTGATTTACAGCTTAATCATATGAGCACAATGAATATTTAGAGACTATATGATATAAAAAGAACAATCAGAATAAGCTATTATGTCTTCCTGAATCTCATTTAAAACTTAATTAGATCTGGCGGGAAGCTGGCAGAATCCTATCTGGTTGGAAGGAGATAGATCTATCACTGTAAAAAAACATCAAAAAGTCAGCTTATTTCTCCACAAGCCCAGAACTTATGTGTAAACTCAACTTTGCAATGTTGGAAGAGTAGATTCTTGCCTTAAAAGAGAAATTTCAGTTTATAAGTGTTTTCCAAATACGTTTTCATTTTATCCTTACAACTATTCTTTGAGGTATTGACAAATAAGACATTTATTATTATCCCTTTCATCCATATATGAACTAAGGTCAGAGAAGTCAAGTAACTTTTCAAAGTCACAAAGCATGTCAGTTTGTATAGCCAAGACCAAAATCCATTATTTTCTGATACTAAATATTTCATTCCCTACTACACCACACACTATATTTACCAAAATTTACAACACACTTTTAAAACAAATTATGCCATGAAATTATAATTATACTCAAATTGTTCTATGACAATCTTTACTTAAATTGAATTGAATTAATTCATTTCTTCAAAATAAATCTACTTATATCTACCTTAAGACATGTAGGCATGAGGTAACTTTTTTCCAAAAATCCTTACAGTAGAAAATCCTACATTCTTCACTTTGCTCATTGCCCTGTGACATTGACTTGTGTAAACATACACCAACAGGCCTCTTACCTTTAGCTTCCTGTTGGCTTTGACCAATGGGAGGAGGCACCTTCAGGTGAGAGAAAAGGCAGAAGATGAGGTTGTATGTATTATATTCCTTTGACTCCTTCCCTGCTGTTCTACAGTAGGATGGCTATGTCCTGCTACTGAAGGCCACAGCTCCAGTCATGTGGCCCTTCACACATAACTATCCTGTCTGGGTTCTGATAATCATTTCCTCCTTTGTTCCTTCAAGCCCAGCAGTGCTAACAGTACCCTATTGTTGTTACTCCTGGGGTACTTCACCATTACTTACTGCTATTCCTAAATCCTAGCCACACTTTTGTGAATAGTCCATGTGTTAAATTCTTCTCAAATTATTCATCATAAGTGTGTCATATGTTTCCTGCTTGGAGTTGACTGATAAACCCCCTACTTTTCCTTTTTGCTTCCTTGCACCCATTTCTGATAGTCTCCCCATGCAAACTCTTTGTTTCATTCTTTTATAAGGCTAAATAGTATGCCTCTGTGTGTGTGTGTGTGTATGTGTGCGTGTGTGTGTCTCAGTGTTGGGGGAGGGATGTGGTGGGAGGTGGTTGGATCATGGGGGCAGATTTCCCCCTTGCTGTTTGCATGATAGTGAGTGAGTTCTCATTACATCTGGTTGTCTGAAAGTGTGTGGCACTTCTCCCTTTCTCTCTCTCTCTCCTGTTCCACCATGGTAAAATATGCTTGCCTCTCCTTCACCTTCTGCCATGATTGTAAGTTTCTTGAGGCCTCCCAGTCATGTTTCCTGTTAAGCCTGCCCAACTGTGGGTCAATTAAACATCTTTTCTCCATAAATTACCAAGTCTCAGGTAGTTCTTTATAGCAGTGTGAAAACACACTAATACAATGGACATTTAGGTTGTTTCCACATCTTGGCTATTGTGAATAGTGTTGGAGCCAGTGAGAAAGGGAAATAGGGTATGTTGGTCAAGGGGTACAAAGTTTCAGTTACACAGGATGAATAAGTGAATAAGTTCTGGAGATCAAATGTACAACAATATGATAACAGTTAATACTGTATTGTATAATTGACATTTGATAAAAGGTTAGGTCAATAAGTGTTGTCACCATACACACACAAGCAAATGGCAACTATGTGAGGTGATAGATATATTAATTAGCTTACTTTTGGTGATTATTTCACAATGTAAGTGTATATCAAATAATGAGTTTGCACACCTTAAATATATGCAATTTTAAATTGTGAGTTATACCTCAATAAAAAAAAATAAGTAAATAGCTCCACCCTCATCACTCTTTCACACAACCTTCTTTTTTTGCTTTTATGTTGAGATAGGGTCTCGTTCTGTTGCCCAGGCTGGAATGCAGTGGCGTGATCATTTTCCACAGCATACTCAAACTCCTGGGTTTTGAAACTGTCCCCCCGCCTCAGCCTCCTGAGTAGCTGAGACTACAGGCACATGCTGCCATGCCCATTTTTTTTTTTTTTTGTAGCCACAAGGTCTTGCTATGTTGCCCAAGTGGGTCTCAAACACCTAAGCCCAAGCAATCCTCCCATCTCAGCCTCCCAAAGTGTTGGGATTATAGGTATGAACCACTATGCCTGGCCTATTTTTCTTATATAATGTATTACTAACTGAAATTTCCCTTTTTGTTTATTGTGTCTCTCCCTTCAAGAAGGAAAGCACCTTGTAAGAGGAGAACAACATGGTTTGTTCATTGCTGTATCTCCAAAGCCTTGAGGAATGTCTGGCATACAGTATGTACTTGGCAAATAATTCCTGAGTAAATGAACAAATAAATAATTTTGGCCAAGTAATTAAGTGGTTAAGAATCAAACTTCCTAGATTTGAATTCTGACTCTCCAATCATCAGTCCTATGCCCTTGGGCATGATGCTTGACCATTCCATCACTTGGCTTTATGATCTTTAAAAATAGTTATATAAATAGAACCAAACCCTTAAGGTTGATATGATGTTTGACTTAGTATATGTTAAGTGCTTAAAACAGTGTTTGGCATATAGAACGTGCTTTATAAGGATTATATCATTACTGCTACTATTAGTGCATCATAGATTCACTGGGGCATTCTCATTCTCATTATTCCCCAAATCCTCATATTCCAGTACTAGCTCTTGGTCATTAAATCATTCATAAGGGCTCTGTCAGATGTATTTAGTGGTTAAGGATGTAACCCTGTAGACACTAAAGATCTATGGAGTCATTGATGCTTAAAATGTAATTGTATTTATTCAGTGGCAAGATTCATCACACATTTTACAAATACGGAAGATACACACACACACACACACACACACACACACAGCATAACTTTATCAGATGGATCTGGGCTTGTTGAAAATTTTGAGGTCTATGCAATTTGTAGTGCCCCAGAAAGTCCAAGCTATATGCTTAAATTATAATGCCCACAAGTCTTAGGAACTATTTTTGTCATTTCAGTATAGTGCCTTTCTCAATAATGTCTATTTTGCTGAAAGCAAAAGAAGTCAGAAAACCAACAAATAATTATAATTGTTTTTTAAAAACTTTTATTTTAAGTTCAGGGATTCATGTGTAAGTTTGTTACACAGGTAAACTTGTATCATGTGGTTTATTGTATAGGTTATTTCATCACTGAAGTATTAAGCCTAGTACCCACTAACTATTTTTTTGATCCTCTTACTCCTCCCATCATCCACCCTCTGATTGACCCCAGTGTGTGTTGTTCTCCTCTATGTGTTTATGTGTTCTCATCATTTAGCTCCCACTTGTAAGTGATAACATGTAGTATTTGGTTGTGTGTTCCTGTGTTAGTTTGCTAAGAATAATGACCTCCAGCTCCACCCATGTCCCTGCAAAAGACATGATCTCATTCTTTTTTATGGCTACACAGTATCCCATGGTGTATATGTACCACATTTTCTTTATGCAGTCTATCATTAATGGGCATTTGGGTTGATTCCAGGTCTTTACTATCGTGAATAGTGTCACAGTGAACATACCTGTGCATATGTCTTCATAATAGAATGATTTATATTCCTATTGGTATAGTATACACCCAGTAATGGGATTGTTGGGTTGAATGGTATTTCCGTCTCTGGGTCTTTGAGGAATCTTCACACTGTCTTCCACCATGGTTGAACTAACTTACACTCCCACCAATAGTGTATAAACATTCCTTTTTCTCCATAACCTTGCCAGCATCTGTTATTTTTTTGACTTCTCCATAAAAGTCATTTTGACGGGTGTGAAATGGTATCTTATTGTGGTTTTGACTTGCATTTCTCTAATGATCAGTGATACCAAGCTTTTTTTCATATGCTTGTTGACCACATATATATCTTCTTTTGCAAAGTGTCTGTTCATGTGCTTTACCCACATTTTTATAGAGCTGTTTTTTTTTCCCGTAAATTTATGTTCCTATAGATACTGGATATGAGACCTCTGTTGGATGCATAGTTTGCAAAACATGTCTCCCGTTCTGTAGGTTGTCTGTTTACCTTGTTAATAGTTTCTATTGCTGTGCAGAAGCTCTTTAGTTTAACTAGATCCCATTTGTCAATTTTCATTTTTGTTTCAATTGCTTTTGGCATCTTCGTCACGAAATCTTTGCCTGTGCCCATGTCCTGAAGTAATGCCTTGGTTGTCTTCCAGGGTTTCATTTTACGTATTAATATTGCCATGTTGCCTCAACATAAATTGACTTCTCAGTGGCTACATTTTTCCTATAGTTAAAATGGGAAACCTTTGAGAATGAGTTACTGTGTTGCAGGTTAGCTCCTGCAACTCAGGTAGTAAAAAAGTCTCTAAAAATCATGGAGAAGAGGGACAAGATGTTTGACTACATGCAGTCACAAAGCACTGCTGCCATCAAGGGAGTCCAAATTATCCAGCAAATCACCATAATTTGGAGAAATTATGCTCAGAGTGGAGGTAGAGGCAATGCTGAAGCTGAGACTCTTTAGTCTCAGCTTCACAGCAGGGACAAAGCTGTGAACCCTGCACAGTGTGGCCAAATTACAGGGCTTATACTTGGCCTCAAAATGCTCCTGGCAAAGGAAGGAGCTGAGGAATAGTTCACTTTCACTGTGGGCCTCTGAGAGCCTAGCTACAAGGAACCCCACATTCCTCATGGACATGTTAGCTGTCAGGGGACTCTCCCTGGGGAGCAGGCAGAAACAGGTCTTCAGACAGCATGGAGCCTAGGAGCTTTTTTGTTCTGAGCAGCTCCAGTGGACAGCAGTCATAGACACCCATTCCCCAGGGCTCCATATGCCCCACCAGGTGATATGGGCCCCAGCTGAGTTCTGAGCCAGCAGAGAGTAGGGCTAGCCTTCTTGTGGAAGTTCAATGCATCTGCTCTGCAAATCCTTCTGCCCTCTGGCCCTTCCCAGGGTCTATACCTAGCTACCCTGCAGGAGGGGGTGCATAGCACAACACTTGTAGCACAGCCTGAGTGCATTGCTGCACCTGAATACTTTCCTGTTGGTCAGGAGCACATTGGACCCTACAGTGCAGCCAGGACTCAAGTGGAAGAGAAGACCCCACCATCAGAGCAGTGAGGGGGATGAGACTTGTGGGCTCCTGTGCTGGGGTGGGAACAATGCATGCCTCCTCCTATAAGGTCAGTCCAGAGAAAGTGTGACATATCTCTCTGTTGCAGCCTTTGCACTTAACAAAAAAATTGCAGGCACAGGACTAGCAATTGGAGGTGGCTCCCCTAAGGCCCAGAGGAACATCTCTGATATGAGGGGGTCATCTCTCTTTCTGCCTCCCTGTAGAGGACACCTATGGTGCATGCCTCCTCCTACAAGGTCAGTCCAGAGAAAGTATAACATATCTCCCTGTTGCAGCCTCTGCACTTAACAAAAGAAATGCAGGCACAGGACTAGCAATTGGAGGCAGCTCCTCCAAGGCCCAGGAGTGGACCTGGTGAGGGGGTCATCTCTCTTTTTGCCTCCCTGTAGAGCACACCTGTGAACATAAGAAAGTACAGAAGAGTCATGTGGCTGGGTATTAACCTAACTACCTGCCATCATTCTCAAGTGCCATCTTCTGGATTGCAGTCCAAACTACAAAATCAAAAATTTATCCAGCTAATATATATACATGTGAAACGAAGTGAAAGAATTCAGCTGCACATGAAGATGCTATGCAGACCCCTGGCCCTCTGAAACCATCCGGAAACAAAGCCACCTGACTGTACTCAACTTATATCATAGGTAAAGGAACACCAACCCTCCCAGATGAGAAAGAATCAGCATAAGAACTTTGACTATTCAGAAAGCCACAGTGTCCTCTTACCTCCAAATGAACCCATGTGCTCGCCAGCAATGGTTCTTAACCAGTCTGAAATGACAGAAATATCAGACATAGAATTCAGAATCTGGATGGCAGGAAAACTCGGTGAGATTCAGGAGAAAGTTGAAACCCAATCCAAGGAATCTAAAGAATCCAGTAAAATAAGCCAAGAGTGGGAAGACAAAATATTCATTTTAAGGAAGAACTAAACTGAACTTCTACAGCTGCAAAAACTCACTACAATAATTTCATAATACAGTCAAAAGCATTAACAGTAGAATAGACCAAGCCTAGGAAGGAGTCTTAGAGCTCAGAGACTGATTCTTTGAGTCAACTTGGTCAGACAAAATTTAAGAAAAACAAATTCAGAAAAATAAACAAAACCTCTGAAACATATGGGAATATGTAAAGAGACTAAATCTATGACTCACTGGCATTCCTGAGAGAGAAGAAAAGAGAAAAATCAACTTAGAAAATATATATGAGGATATAGTTTATGAAAATTTCCTAATCTCACTGTAGAGGATGATATGCAAATCCAAGAATACAGAAAACCCCAGCTAGATACTATATAAGATGACCATCCCCAAGGCACATAGTCACAAGATTTACTGAGGTCAAAGCAAAAGAAAATCTTAAAGGCAGCTAGGGAGTAGGGGTAGGTCACATAAAGAAGGAACCTCAGCCGGGCGCGGTGGCTTACGCCTGTAATCCCAGCACTTTGGGAGGCCGAGGCAGGTGGATCACGAGGTCAGGAAATCGAGACCATCCTGGCTAACATGGTGAAACCCTGTCTCTACTAAAAAATACAAAAAAATTAGCCGGGCGAGGTGGCGGGCGCCTGTAGTCCCAGCTACGCGGGAGGCTGAGGCAGGAGAATGGCGTGAACCCCGGGGGACACAGCCTGCAGTGAGCCGAGATGGTGCCACTGCACTCCAGCCTGGATGAAAGAGCAAGACTCCTTCTCAAAAAAAAAAAAAAAAAAAAAAAAAAGAAGGAACCCCATCAGGCTAGCAGCAGACCTCTCAGTAGAAAACCTATGAGCCAGAAAAGATTGGGGGCCTATTTTCAACATCCTTAAAGAAAAGAAATCCCAACCAAGAATTTCATAGCCTGTCAAACTAAGCTTCATAAGTGAAGAAGAAATAAAATACTTCTCAGAGAAGCAAATGCTGAGGGAATATGTTTCAACTACCCTAGTTTTAAGACTCCCTTAAGTGAGTGCTGAGATATGGAATTGAAAGAATGACACCTTTTACCAAAAAAACACACTTAAGCACACAGCCCACAGGCATTATAAAGGAACTACACAATCAAGTGTACATAATAGGCTAACAACACAATGACAGTATCAAAATCACACATATCATTGAATGTAAATGGACTAAACATCCCACTTAAAAGACACAAAGTGGCAGACTGAATAAAATGACAAGATCCAACGATCTGTTGTCTTCAAGAGGCCCATTTTACATGTAATGGCACCCAAAAACTCAAAGTAAAAGGGTGGAGAAAGATCTACCATGCAAATGGAAAACAAAAAGAAGCAGGAGTCACTGTTCTTATATCATATGAAACAGAACTTAAACCAACAAAAATTAAGAAGACAATGAAGTGCATTACATAATGATAAAGGGTACAATCCAACAAGAAGCCTTAACTATCTTAAATATATATGCACTCAATACTGGTGCACCTAGATTCATAAAACAAGCTGTTCTTGACCTACAAAAAGGTTTAGACAACCACACAATAATAGTGGGAGACTTCAACACCTTACTAACAGCATTAGATAGATCATCAAGGTAGAAACTAACAAAGAAACTCTGGACTTAAACTTGACACTTGACCAATTGGACCTAATAGGCATTTACAGAACACTCCACCCAACAACCACAGAATATACACATGGAACATATTCTAAGATAGACCACATGCTTGGTCATAAAGCAAGTCTCAACAAATTAAAAAATTGAAATTGTACTCTCAGTCCAAAGTGCAATAAAATAGAAACCAATGTCAAGAAGATCTCTCAAGACTACACAATCACATTAAATTAAACAACTTGCTCTTGAATAACTCCTGGATGAACATTGAAATTAAGGAATAAATCAAAAAAATATTTGAAAGTAATGAAAATATGGACACAATTTATCAAAATCCCTGGAATGCAGCTAAAGGGGTGTTAAGAGGAAAGTTTATAACCCTAAACACCTTCATCAAGAAATTAGAATAATCCCAAACTAATCAACTAACTTTGCACTTAAAGGAACCAGGAAAAATAGAACAAACCAACCTGAAAGCTAGCAGAAGAATAAAAATAATTAAATTTACAGAACTTAATGAAACTGAGATGCAAAAATCCATTTAAAAGATCAGTGAAACCAAGAATTGGTTATTCAAAATAATAAATAACATTGATAGAATGCTAGCTGGACTAACAAAAAAAAGAGAGAAGATCCAAGTAAGTAAAATCATAAATGACAAATATAACATTACGACTGATCCAAAGAAATTCAAAAGATCCTCAGAAACTACTATGAATGACTTTATGCACATAAATTAAAAATCTAGAGGAAATGAATACATTACTGGAAATGCACAACCTTGTAAGACTCCATTATCAGGAAGAGATTGAAACCTTGAATAGACAAATATCAGGTTCTGAAATTGTATCAGAAACAAACAAAGAAACAAACAAACAAAAACCTATCCACCAAAAAAAGCCTTGGACCAGATGGATTCACAGCTGAATTCTACCACACATATGAAGAAAAACTAGTACCAATACTACAGAAACTACCACAAAAAATTGAAGAGGAGGGACTCCTTTCTAACTCACTCTATGAAGCCAACATCAGCCTAATACCAAAATCTAGCAGAGACACAGTGAAGAAAAAAAACTTCAGCGCATCTGATAAACACAGATGCAAAAGTTCTCAACAAAATTCTAGCAAACTGAACCCAGCAGCACATCAAAAAGTTAATTGGCCCCAATAACGTAGGCTTCATTCCTAGGAAGCAAGGTAGGTTCAACATAGGAAAATCAATAAATGTGATTCACCACATAAATAGAATTAAAGCAAAAATTATATGACTATCTCATTAGATGCAGAAAAAGCTTTCCTTGAAATCCAACATCCCTTCATGATAAAACCCTCAACAGACAGGTCATTGAAGAAATATAGCAATACCTCAAAATAATAACAGCCATCTATGACAGACCCACAGCCAACATCATGCTGAATGGACAAAAATTGGAAGTATTCCCCTTGAGAACAGAACAAGACAAGGATGCCAACTCTTACCACTCCTATTGAACATAGCACTATGAGTCCTAGCCAGAGCAATCAAAGAAGAAAAACGAAATAAAAGGCATCCAAATAGGAAAAGAAGAAGTCGAATTATCTCTCTTCACCAATGATGTGATTCTATTCTTGGAAAACCCTAAAGACTGTGCCAAAAGGCTACTAGAACTGACAAATGATTTTGTAAGATTTTAAGACACAAAATCAATGTATAAAAATAAGTAGCATTTCTATACACCAATAACATCCAGGTGGAGAGCCAAATCAAGAACACAATCCCATGTACAATAGCCACAAAGAAAATGAAACGCCTAGGAATACAGCAAACCAAGGATATGAAAGAGCTGTACAAGGAGAACTATAAAACACTGCTGAAACAAATCAGAAACAACACAAACAAATAGAGAAACATCCCATGCTCATGGATTAGAAGAAACAATATCAATATGATGGCCACACGCCCCAAAGATATTTAGAGGTGTAATGCTTTTCCTGTGAAATTGTCAACATCATTCTTCACAGAATTAGAAAAACTTATTTTAAAAATAATATGGGACGAAAAAAAGAGCCTAAATAGTCAAAGCAATCCTAAGCCAAAAGAACAAAGCCAGAGGCATCACACTAAATCACTTCAGATTATATTATAAGGCTACAATGACCAAAACAGCATGGTACTGCTACAAAAACAGACACATAGACTAATAGAACAGAATAGAAAACTCAGAAATAAAGCCACACACCTACAACCATCTGATCTTCAACAAGGCTGACAAAAACAAGCAATGGGGAAAGGGCTTTCTATTCAATAAATGATGCTGGCATAATCGGTTAGCCATATGCAGAAGAGTGATATTAGCCACTTAACTTTCACCATATACACAAATTCACTCAAGGTGGATTAAATATTTAAATGTAGGACCTCAAACTGTAAAAATCCTAGAGGAAAATCTAAGAAATACCCTTCTCTACATACACCTTGGCAACGAATTTATACCAATTCCCCAAGAGCAACTGCAAGAAAAACAAAAATTAACAACTAGGAACTAATTAACCTAGAGAGCTTCTATACAGCAAAGGAAACCATCGATAAAGTAAACAGACAATCTACAGAAGAGAAAAAATTATTCACGAGCTATGCATGCAACAAGGGCATAACATCTAGAACCTATGAGGAACTTAAATAAATCAAGCAAAAAACAATCCCATTAAAGTGTGGGCAAAAGACATAAACATACACTCCTAAAAAGAAGACATACAAGGGGCCAGCAAACATATGAAAAAATGTTCATCATCACTAATCATCAGAGAAATGCAAATCAAAGCATCTGATACCAGTCAGAATGGCTATTATTAAAAAGTCAAAAAAATAACAGATTCTAGTGAGGTTATGGAGAAAAGGGAATGCTTATATACTGTTGGTGGGAATCTAAATTAGTTCAGCCTCTGGGGAAAGCAATTTGGAGATTTCTTAAAGAACTTAGAGATACCATTCAACCCAGCAATCCCATTATATACCCCCAAAATATAGATCATTATACCAAAAAGACATATAACCTCATATGTTCATCACTGCACTGTTCACAATAACAAAGACATGGAATCAACCTAAATGGTCATCAATGGTGGATTGGACAAAGAAAATGTATATATACACGATGGAATACTACACAGCCATTAAAGAGAATGAAATCATTTCCTTTATACCAATATGGATGGAGCTGAAGGCCATAATCCTAAGTGAATTAACACAGGAACAGAAAACCAAATACCATGTGTTTTCTCTTAAACATTGAGCACACATGGACATAAACATGAGAACAATAGACACACTGCGGACTACTAGTGGAGGAAGAGGGAGGAAAGCATGAGCTGAAAAACTACCCATTGGGTACTATGATCACTACCTTGGTCTAATATACCCATGTAGCAATCCTACACATGCTATGTGTAGGATATGCTATGTATCTAAAACAAAAGCTGACATGTAAAAAATAATCAGGGAACAACTCTCTGTATGTTAGAACAAAGCATATACCTGTATATGCCTATCAATTAGCTCAAATGAGCATGACTACTTGAAGAGTATGATTTTGCAGAGCCATCTTAGCACTGTGTAGTACTTCTGAAGTTCTACCTCAAAATACTATAATACAGAGAAAACATGAGCAAATATATGAAAAACATTCTTTTTTGGTGTTAGAAAACTGCATTCAGCTGTTTTTGATGGATTTGCTAGTTGGTTCATTGAAACAAATTCTCAGCTAATTCAAACAACTCATGCATTTTGCTGTTATTGCCCACAAAATTGATGTATTTGTCTAAATTGCTAGTTGCTGTGGTTTTCTGTAGCAGAGGGTAAGTTCCAATGAACTCTAGTAGATGGATGAAAGCAATGTAGTTAGCTTTCGAATAACATCCACAAATGATCACCAAAAACAACACATGTATATAGGATATCAAAAAGATCCTAAACCATCATCACAATTTGACTTTTTAAAACTTACACAACAAGGCAAACAATTTGGTGGTAACTTCTAAAATTGTACTAGAACTAGGGCAACTTGCACACACAGAAACAAATAGAAGAATTTGTTGCTAGAATGTTTCTGGTGTCTGTGGGTTTTAAAATAAGTCCCAGTTTTCCTCCTGATCTAGAACATCTCATTATCATCAAAAGGAATACTTGCTTCTGATGTCTTAATATATTTACTATCTTTAACAGATAGCCAGGGGATTGCAGTCTTTGATGTTTACATTTATCTAATTTATTGTCCACAGGCTTTAAATTGCTTATTTAATTTAAATTAATGGGCCATGTTTAAATCAAAGAAAGCTAAACCAATTAAGGCAGAATAGCCTAATCTGGCACTTTAAACTTTAAGATTTATTGCAGACATTCAAGATTTGAAATTGACTGCATTTATTGAATAAAGCCAGGAAGCCATTTTATTCTAATGGTTGGGCTAGGTTAATCTGTAACGAAATCCCATCTAAGATTAGAGGTGGGAGTTCAATTCAGTTAGACATTTGAGTACTGTGTGCCATATAGATGCTAGATACTGAGGACAGGGAGATGACTAGGCCTCACACCGTACTTTCATGGAGCCCACAGTCTACTAAGAAGGATGGAAAGGAAGAAATAATTATCACAAGGGATGCATCCTCCTTTCTTCTGTAAGTATGAAGTCCACTCTTCTGAAGAGGATTTAACTTCCAAAGATATATTCAGTTCAAAAAGCTTTTACTGAAGACCTATGATTACGTGTTGGAAACTGGTACTAGTGTTAGGGACTGAGAATACATAAATGAAGCCTTTGCTTCTGTCACTGAGATGAAGGAGACAAAAGAAACAAATGTTTACAATAGAGTGGAAATAGATATATGAGCACAGTGAGTAGAAACACAACTTGCTCTGGAGGACTTAGAGATAACGAGATATTGCCAATTGATGCATTCAATAAACGTTTAATAAGTGCGCTCACTATGTATGAGGTCATAGGAGTAAAGGGATGAATAAGTCATAGATCCTTCCCTAGAGGAGCTCATGATTCAGTGGAGCTGTGTATTGCAAAGTGCTAAAACTTTTTGCATCTGGTGGATTATTTTAACAAAAAATAAAAAGTGTTTGAAATTCTCAGGCTTCTGAAAGATATAGCACTGGCTTAATGTAAAAATATAGAAAATCCTGAGGACAGAAATAATGAATGATGTAAGACTCAGAACTATCAGTTAGATGAAGGTTAATAAACAATTTTTTTACTGAACTATATTGTGTTTAAAACAACTTACAAGCTGAAGTTCAAAAATGACTCATGACGCAATTATGAGTTCTAGAAATTAAATCATGATAAATTGCCTCAAATGTTTTTCTTGGATTGAATTATAATCTATGATATTTGACTGTTTACACAATATCAAAATCACTGGTGGAAAATTGTAAGATTTGGTCAACTAGTTTTTCTCTACTTTATGCTAAATGATTTAAATTTAACAATAATAATTTTCTAAAAATAACACTGTTCAATGATGATAAAATTGTTGTCCCAGTGTATTTCTGTACAATTGTGAGTTGTTGAATTGGTTGGGTACAAAACTTCTTAAAGTTACATAGAGTAGTTGCTTTGCCTTTACAGACATATTCTTTTCAAGTTCCAAGATTCATAAATATTAAGATTGTATATGATTTCCTCATTAAAACATCTATGACTAGAAATTGTTACTTTTTTGGAATTATTTATATGCATCGCCAGCAGTTGACTTTCTTGTGGGGGCTATTCTTCCTCACGTAAGATTTTATTACTTAGAATTTTGTCAGGTTGACTAGAGAATAATCATGCCACTTGCAGAGAAAAATGCTTTCCAGTCCACTGCTTCACTTACCATCCAAGTGAATACTAAAGGTTGCCAGGGGTGTGGAAGGGAGACAAATCATTATATCATCAAATCCAAGGGTCACTTGAAAGTATTTTAAGCTTTGAATATGAAATCTAAGAATGTTGTTTTGTACTATATAAATAATCTTACCCTTTTATTTTTAAAATACATACCTGACTATGTCTCTAATCCCATGCCAAGCAATACAAGGAACTTAGAAGTAATACCAATCCTTTGGGAGGCCTAGGCAGGCAGATCATCTGAGGTCAGGAGTTTGAGACCAGCCTGGCCAACATGGTGAAACCTTGTCTCTACTAAAAATACAAAAATTAGCTGGGTGTAGTGATGTGCGCCTGTAATCCCAGCTACTTGGGAGGCTGAGGCAGGAGAATCGCTGTAACCCGGGAGGTGGAGGTTGCAGTGAGCTGAGATCACGCCATTGCACTCCAGCCTGTGTGACAGAGCAAGACTCCATCTCAAAACAAAATAAAAACAAACAAACAAACAACAACAACAACAACAACAAAAACCAAAAGTAACACCAATCAGCCCTCCCATCTTCCATGTTATTTGTCTAGTATTATAGTCTCATCTTTTTGGTCACATCAACTGAGAAGATTATTCATCAGTATGATTGTTTTTATCAGGGGTTAGCAAACCTGTTCTATAAAGCTCGAATAGTAAATACATTTGGCTGTGCAGGCTCTACAATCACTGTCATAACTGTGTAACTCTGCTAACATAGTGCAGAAGTGACCATAGACAATAGGTAAATTAATGAGAGTGGCTGTGTTCCAATACAATTGTACTTACAAAAACAGGCTGTAAGCTGCATTTGACCTGTGTAGGCCATAGTTTGCCAAACCCTGGTTTATAGATCAGAGATTTGTTCAGCTTTACCACAATCACCCCGCTTTTCAAAAAGTTTGCATTCCACTTCTTATACATTCAATTTTCTTCTTCCTGAAGGGGAGCTCCTGTTCGTATTTCAGAGAGGGTCTCTAAAGCATAATCATCTTTGACAGCTAGGATTTCCTGAAGCTCTTCAGTTCAGATATTCTAATCTAATTTGATTGGCAAGTGTTTTAAGTTTTATATAAAAATTACAAGTTCTTTCTAATCCTGTGAAGAAAGTAGCTTGATGGAGATTTCATGTGGAAGCAAAAAAGAGCCCATATATCCAAGACAATCCTAAGCAAAAAGAACAAAGCTGGAGGCATCACACTACCTGACTTCAAACTATAAAGGCTACAGTAAGCAAAACAGCATGGTACCATTACCAAGACAGATATATAGACCAATGTAACACAACAGAGGCATCAGAAATAATCCCACACGTTTACAACCATCTGGTCTTTGACAAACCTAACAAAAACAAGCAATAGGGAAAGGATTCCCTATTTAATAAGTGGTGTTGGGAAAACTGGCTAGCCACAGGCAGAAAACTGGACCCCTTCCTTATACCTTATACAAAATTAACTCAAGATGGATTAAAGACTTAAATGTAAGACCTAAAACTATGAAAACTCTAGAAGAAAACCTAGGCAATACCACTCAGGACATAGGCATGGGCAAAGATTTCATGACTAAAATACCAAAAGCAACGGCAACAAAAGCCATAATGGGATCTAATTAAACGAAAGAGCTTCTGCACAGCTAAAGAAACTGTCATCAGAGTGAACAGACAACCTACAGAATGGGAGAAAATTTTTGCAATCTATCCATCTGACAAAGGGCTAATATCCAGAATCTACAAGGAACTTAAACAAATTTACAAGAAAAAAAACAACCCCATCAAAAAGTGGGTGAAGGATATGAACAGACGCTTTTCAAAAGAAGACATTTATGCAGCCAGCAAACATATGAAAAAAAGCTCATCATCACTGGTCATTAGAGAAATGCAAACCAAAACTACAATGAGATACCATCTCACTCCAGTTAGAATGGCAATCATTAAAAAGTCAGGAAACAACAGATGCTAGAGAAGATGTGGAGAAATAGGAACACTTTCACAATGTTGGTGGGAGTGTAAATTAGTTCAACCATTGTGGAAGACAGTGTGGCGATTCCTCAAGGATCCAGATCTAGAACCAAAAATACCATTTGACCCAGCAATCCTATTACTGGGTATATAACCAAAGGATTATAAATCATTCTACTAAAAGACACACGTACACGTATGTTTATTGCGGCACTATTCACAATAGCAAAGACTTGGAACCAACCCAAAATGATAGACTGGATAAAGAAAATGTGGCACGTATACACCATGGAATACTATACAGCCATAAGAAAGGATGAGTTCATGTCCTTTGCAGGGACATAGATGAAGATGGAAACCATCATTCTCAGCAAACTAACAGGGGAACAGAAAACCAAACACCACGTGTTCTCACTCATAAGTGGGAGTTGAGCAATGAAAGCACATGGACACAGGGAGGGGAACATCACACACCGGGGCCTGTTGGGGGTTGGGGGGCTAGAGGAGGGATAGCATTAGGAGAAACACCTAATGTAGATGACGGGTTGATGGGTGCAGCAAAACACCATGGCACACATATACCTGTATAACCAACCTGTGCATTCTGCAAATGTATCCCAGAACTTAAGGTATAATAAAAAAAAAAATTATAAGTTCTGATTCTTTTATTCAAAAGGTCATACTCTAATAGAAAATTGTATCTATACTAGGTTTAAAACTGTTTATGATATAAATATAAACAAGGACTGGAAGGAATGTGGGAAAATAAAAATAGTTGATTTGTTAGAATAGAAGGATTGTAGCTGGTTCTTTTTTTCTAGTTATATTTGTAGAATAAATAAATCTTTTAAAAGTTTTTGTTTCAACTGATTCAACTTTATTTTCCTTGGACAAAAAACATATTGATAGCTTTCAAGTAAATTGGTGTAATATCAATATCTAAACAGAATGACATTGATTTCTTTTTGTAAAATCTCAGTTTCTCAAAGAATACCTTAGGGAAATCTTTTGACAACTCTGTGTAGTTATGCCATCTGGATGATACAAATGTGTTGAACACTGATTCCCAGAAGTATACACTGGTTTCTTCTCCAAGAGGCCCGTGTGCCTACCTGATGCTGAAAATTGGTAGCTACTTGGCATAGGAGCTGTATTGGATAGTCAAAACTCAAGTTCCATAAGTATCATTTGTGCTAATGATTGACTGTCAAACATATGTTGATCTTAATGTCTTTGGCGATGAGTGCTTAGGGGAAAAAAAAACTTGTCAGTAGACTACCACTAGAATCACCTTAATTTTATACTCATGACCTTTGATAAGGACTGTTATAATGTAATATTTTTATCAGTTATTTATCACTGCATAACAACCTGCCTCAAAACTTATTGGTTTAAATATGCAAATATGTCTTATGTCTCAAGATTCTATGAGTTTCCTAAGATAATTTTCTGGACTGGGTTGGTTTAATTAAAGTCTGCTCTGCTCACTGATGTGTCTCTCTCTTCAGGCAGTGGGTTAGCCGGCACCTGGATGTTCTAGGATGGCCTCATTTCACATGTCTAGCACTTGTCAGACTTATTAAATAGGGCACATTGGTTATCTTCTGTAGTGGATGCTATGGCATGCAACCTAGATCCTCCTCTACAGGGCCAAGACAATTTTCCCACAGTGTCTAGAAGTGTTGCCAGCTGACAATTTACTACTGTGCCCTTACCCCAATTATTGCGAAAAGTTGCTGCATAGCCCAAGATCATATTCCCTCACTGAGAGACACCCTCATTCTATTACTGGTTCGTGCAAAGATAAAACGCCTAGACCCTGCCCAACTTGGTACAACTCTGAATAACCATCTCAGTTCCAGAGCTTCCCAAGGAATCAGCTGAGACCTTCATCTCAACTGTGTTGCAGCCCAACTTTATCTTGTGGCCAATCCTATATTTGTTACTGCCTCACCGTTGTTGCCAACAGTGCTCTCAAAAGCTTCCTGCTTGGAAATCTCCATCCCAGAATCTGTTTTCTAGGGAACGTCACCTAAGACATCTTTATGTGGTTTCTCATCCTCTAGCAGACTTTCAGTCTCATTCATCTCAGGGTTGTTACAGGGTTCCCAAGTGCTTAAAGAAGCCATGTCTTTTGAAGACTGGGATCAGAACCTGCCCAATTTCTCTTCTGTCACATTATTTCGGTCAATCTTACCAGTTGTTAAAATAAATTTGAAAGGGTTAAATAATCATTAAAAAAAATTATAGAGGTGGGAACTTTGTATATTGCTCAGGCTAGTCTCAAACTCCTGGCCTCAAGAGATCCTCCCATCTCAGCCTCCCAGAGTGTTGGGATTACAGGCATGAGCCACCACTCTTGGCTCTCTATATATAATCTTTAAAAAAAATTTTCAAAACAGGGTCTTGCTCTGTTGCCCAAGCTGGAGTGCAGTGGCATGATCATGGCTCACTACAGCCTCAACCACCTGGGCTCCAGAAATCCTACTGCCTCAGCCTCCTGAGTAGCTGAGACCACAGGTGCATGCCATTATGACTAATTTTTTTTTGAATTTTTGGTAGCAATAGGGTGATATTGTTTGGATACTTGTCCCCACCCAAGTCTCATGTTGAATTGTAATCCCCAACACTGAAGGTGGGGCCTGGTGGGAGACGTTTGGATCATGGTGGCAGATCCCTCGTGGCTTGGTGCCATCTTTGTGATAGGTAGTTCTCACAAGATCTGGTCATTTAAAAGTGTGTGGCACTTCCAGCCCCACTCTTTCTCTCACTTACTCCTGCTTTCACTATGTGAAGTCCCTGCTCCCGCTTTGCCTTCTGCCATGAGTAAAAGCTCCCTGAGGCCTCCCCGAGAGTTGAGTAGATGCCAGCACCATGCTTCCTGTAAAGTCTACAGAACCATCAGCCAACGAAACCTCTTTTCTTTGGAAATTGCCTAGACTCAGGTATTTATTTATAGCAATGCAAGAAGGGCCTAATACACGATGTCTGTCTATGTTGCCCAGGTTGGTCTCAAACCCCTATGCTCAAGCAATCCTTTTGCCTTGGCCTCACAAAGTGACGGGATTACAGGTGTGAACGACCACACCTGGCCTTAATTAATCTTAATAGTGGTGATGACGATGCTTTTTCGAAGGTTATTTTCTGCCCGGCATGATTCTAAGCACTATATTTATAATGACTTATTTATTATTACAGCCTTATGTGGTAAATACTGTAGTTATCCTTTTTACAGATGAAGAAACAGTGAAGTTTCATCATATATTTCCCTCAAATAAGCTAAATGTACCACATGAAATCTATGAAATACCCCCCTTTCCTAATGTGAAGATGGGTGATGTGGTTCTGTGATGTACAGAGCAATCAATCAATTGGCTGACTTCATATTTGGGATTTAAATCATTGAACAACGCTGATGCTAGTGAGAAGTTTCATTAACTCGAGAATTATATTAAGTGAGTGAGACTTGGAAGTAAAGAATGAGAGGCCTCACATCTCCTGGTTTTTATTTGGACTTTACAAATGTTGTGGACTTCAGCGTGCTTGTGTTCATGAATCCCTACTATATTTTATTCACTGAGGGATTCCCACGCTGAAAGAATTTCAATTGAAGAATTTGTCTGGTGTAGTCAAACTGCCCGTTGTACATCAGAGCAGGCATTTTAAGTATCAAGCCAGCTTATATTTGAATAAAGGTGGATCTACTTACTGATCCCATGCATTTATGCTGTCTGCCTTTTATTTTAATGATTGTTTTTCCCCAACCTCCTTTGATAATCAGAAGCTATTTTTATGGCTACTCAAATATTATTGAGACAGCATAGGTTTAGCATAAAACCTTCTACAGCTAAGAACTGTCTCCTCATTCCTCTAACATAAAAATGCAGAAACTATTACTAAGAGAATGTGAGAGCAATGTTGCAACATTTTTACTCCACAGCATGACTGGATGGCAGTTTAGTCTGACTGGCTGTGTGGGTATTCCCTTTCTCTCTCATTATCCAATATATAATTGACCAAGGGGCTGACCTTTCCATATGGTAAAGATTGCTATTTGGTTATGGAAATGCAAGTTGCTGTCCTCTTGTGCTGGAATTTTTAAACAAGCTTCTAGAGAACATAAAGGGCATCTTAAATGCCCTACAATTACAGCATATGTAATTTTCACCATTGAGATATTGTAAGTAGTCTAGAGTTGACTTGTGGATTCTCAACCTGAAGCTCTAACACTTCGCTGTCACTTGTACTATAGTTAGAACACTAAAAATATAATTCATAATGTAAACATATGTTCAGTTTATCCTTAATAAAATCAAAAAAGAAGTCATCTTCCAAAATGGGCCACTGTTCAGTCGCATTCTTTACAAGCTGGTCTACAATGCGTTATCACAAAATTTTGGCTCAGAAGAGGAATTGTAGTCTACTTTCTCTAAACTGCAGTCATTGACTTTAAAAATCATAACTATGCTCCAAGGACAGTTAGTAAAATTATTAATGGAAGGTGACTGAGCACCTATAAAGTTTGAAAGGTTCCCCAATGAATAGCAGCTAGCCAAATCAGAATATTAATTTTTATTGCATTTATGACTTATTGAGCATATTAAATAAACAGAGCTCAATGTTAGGCTCCTGACCTCAGTATTATTATTGATATTACTTACAGAGTAAGATTTTCTTTCACAGAAATTATTTTGATTAATTTCTTTGTTGACTAAGAAAAGATTCTCATTTCCCACTTCTAGAGTTGCCACTTCATTTACTTCAGTTGGCAGTAAAAAAGGTGATTAAATTGTTGACCACTCATGTTCTCTTTTTTTTTTTTGAGACGGAGTCTCGCTCTGTCACCCAGGCTGGAGTGCAGTGGCGCAATCTTGGCTCACTGCAAGCTCCGCCTCCCGGGTTCACGCCATTCTCCTGCCTCAGCCTCTCTGAGTAGCTGGGACTACAGGTGCCCGCCACCACGCCCAGCTAATTTTTTGGATTTTTATTAGAGACGGGGTTTCACCGTGGTCTCAATCTCCTGACCTCGTGATCCGCCCGCCTCGGCCTCCGAAAGTGCTGGGACCACAGATGTGAGCCACCGCGCCCAGCCTCATGTTCTCTTTTGTAGTAGATTAGAGTTTGTCTACTTCAAAAAATAGAACAGGAGCATAATCTTAGTGACAGAGTTTCTGGGATCCGTAGCTATGCATCTCCTCAGGTCATTGCTTATTGTATCTGCCTGACTCAGGGAAAGTTCCACCTCACTAAATGTTGCCAAGCCACAAACTGAGAGAACACCACCATTTTCATCGATAGAGCAATTTGCTAAAAAGTCTTTCAGCAAATGATTTGTTATAACTGAGCCTAAATATACAGAACACCCTGGGCTTCTATTTGTTTTTACCTTAGGCAACTGTGTTCTCAAATAATAGTTAGATAAATTAATATCAGTTCTTAAAAATTGCCTTAAATAAGACGAAATAAAGACCTTACAGCAGTTTACAGCAGTTTGTTTTCTACTCTGAAGTCCTCCATTTCCACAGATGACATTCTGTTCCAAGAGAATTAAAATCAAACCATCAGGTAATTGTATCTATATACGAAGTTATTTTCTTCCATATTCAAATCCCTTTGAAATTGTCTTCCCTTTAGCACTTAGTTTCTAATTAAGCGTGTCTTTGGTACAAACTTGAAATCATCATTAAATTGCCACAGATGGTTCTGCCTTGTTCACATTTTTTCCTCAGTCTTTCCCTTGATGTAGCTAGGAGCTAGCTTTCTGCTTTGATTTGCCTTAGATTTTAAGAAGTTAGAAATGCAAATATCATTTTACTCCATAAACTGGCCTAAATGGCTTTTCCTTCTCAGAATTCCTTGGAGGATCTTTATTAACATCAGTTTGTGTCACTATTTCTAGTCATATGGCATGTGAATTATTTTCCTAAAATGTGTTTAAACTGATACGGTCTTCACAATCAACTGAAGGTATTTATCAAGATCATTAAAATAAATCCATATGTTATCCATTCATCTGCGTAGATATTTCAGATGGATATGTTTTAGTCAACATTTTAAGCCATTTCCCTAACATTCCACCTTGCTATGCAACTGTAAACCTGAGTGCCCTACAAATAGCCATACGCACAAAAAAGGGATTTTCAAATGCCAGTGCTGATGTTTGTAACAAGTTTTCCCCAGTTTGTGTGCAAAATTGTATTTGTTTTATGTGCTGGGTAGCTAGTGGAATTTCCTTCCAAATGTCTGTAGTAAAAGAGCCACCTCCTGAGTTAAGCTGTGAATTTTTTAAAGAGGGAACTCTCATTAACCTTGATTATGGACCCACAAGATCCAGCCTAATGCTGTGGACTCTGAGTACATTTTTGGTGAATTACAGACTGATTATCTGTGAAAAGCACAGGCTGTGAAGAGACTGTTAATTAGGGATTAAATTGTATAACTGATTAAATCATATTTAATAACTTTTATGAAATCCAGTTTGATTGAAAAGATATACAAGTGCCACTTAAAAATGAACAACACTATATAAACCACAATTGGAGGTAAACATGAATGCAAACAGTCCAGAAAAAATGCAGCATCAGATTGTGAACAATTGAAAACTTGGACTTCCCATGCTTGGCATGCGCCTTACTTCTGTCTCCTTTCTCATCATATGGAGAAGAATTAAGTTAAAGAAGGGAAACTGCATGGAAGGTGATGTCCTTATTCTTGTTCACTTTGTGGTTATTATTCTTGCCCACTTCTGGTTTACCTTGCTTCTTGTAAGCACCTGGATAGCATTTTATGTTTTAGAAATTAAAATTGGACTTTGGGAATTATAGTTGGGAAATTATTTTCATCTTTCTCAACTTATTTGATCTTCATCAGAACCATATGATTTAGATAGTTATAGTAGTAGTTGTAGTAGTAGTAGTAGCAGCAGCACTAATAGTAGCAGTAATGACATACTCCTTATAAAGCACATTCTATATGCCAAACACTGTTTTAAGCACTTTATATATATTAAGTCAAACATCATATCAACCTTAAGGGTTAGGTTCTATTTATATTACTACTTTTAAAGATCATAAAGCCAAGTGATGGAATGGTCAAGCATCATGCCCAAGGGCATAGGACTGGTGATTGGAGAGTCAGAATTCAAATCTAGGAAGTTTGATTCTTAACCACTTAATCACTTGGCCAAAATTATTTATTTGTTCATTTACTCAGGAATTATTTGCCAAGTACATACTGTATGCCAGACATTCCTCAAGGCTTTGGAGATACAGCAATGAACAAACCATGTTGTTCTCCTCTTACAAGGTGCTTTCCTTCTTGATGGGAGAGACACAATAAACAAAAAGGGAAATTTCAGTTAGTAATATATAAGAAAAATAGGCCAGGTATGGTGGTTCATACCTATAATCTCAACACTTTGGGTGGCTGAGATGGGAGGATTGCTTGGGCTTAGGTGTTTGAGACCCACTTGGGCAACATAGCAAGACCTTGTGGCTACAAAAAAAAAAAAAAAAAAAAACTGGGCGTGGCAGCATGTGCCTGTAGTCTCAGCTACTCAGGAGGCTGAGGCAGGAGGATAACTTCAAAACCCAGCAGTTTGAGTATGCTGTGGAAAATGATCACGCCACTGCACTCCAGCCTGGGCAACAGAACGAGACCATGTCTCAACATAAAAACAAAAAAAAAGAAGGTTGTGTGAAAGAGTGATGAGGGTGGAGCTACTTACTTATTTTTTTATTGAGGTATAACTCACAATTTAAAATTGCATATATTTAAGGTGTGCAAACTCATTATTTGATATACACTTACATTGTGAAATAATCACCAAAAATAAGCTAATTAATATATCTATCACCTCACATAGTTGCCATTTGCTTGTGTGTGTATGGTGACAACACTTATTGACCTAACCTTTTATCAAATGTCAATTATACAATACAGTATTAACTGTTATCATATTGTTGTACATTTGATCTCCAGAACTTATTCACTTATTCATCCTGTGTAACTGAAACTTTGTACCCCTTGACCAACATACCCTATTTCCCTTTCTCACTGGCTCCAACACTATTCACAATAGCCAAGATGTGGAAACAACCTAAATGTCCATTGTATTAGTGTGTTTTCACACTGCTTTAAAGAACTACCTGAGACTTGGTAATTTACGGAGAAAAGATGTTTAATTGACCCACAGTTGTGCAGGCTTAACAGGAAGCATAACTGGGAGGCCTCAAGAAACTTACAATCATGGCAGAAGGTGAAGGAGAGGCAAGCATGTTTTACCATGGTGGAACAGGAGAGAAAGAGAAAGGGAGAAGTGCCACACACTTTCAGACAACCAGATGTAATGAGAACTCACTCACTATCATGCAAACAGCAAGGGGGAAATCTGCCCCCATGATCCAACCACCTCCCACCACATCCCTCCCCCAACACTGAGACACACACACACACACGCGTGCACATACACACACGCACACACACACACAGAGACACACACACACATGCACATACACACACACACAGACACACACACACACAGAGGCATACTATTTAGCCTTATAAAAGAATGAAATTTTGTCATTTTCAACAATATGAACATGAACTTGTAGGCCATCGTGCTACGTGAAATAAGTCAATCACAGAACAACAAATACCACATGATCTCACTTATAAAGGATGGAGCTGCTTTTGGCTATTATCTAGGAAGTCCTTTCTGAAGAGAAGACAATTGGAGGAGGCTGAAACATTTACAAGAGGAATGAAACAGCCATGTAGACAGAGTTCATCACAAAGTAAGAATAGCATTAGTTCAAAGGTGATAATGACTAAAATCATAGCAGAAAAGAGAAGAAGAGAGTGTGTCTAGAATGTAGAGAATGAGGGGGAGAGTGCAGAACATGAGTTCAGAGGTCCCAAAGGGGTTTGGTTCCATAGAAGGATTTTGGATTTTGCTCCAAGCAAAATGAAAACTCATGGAAGACTTTTGAGCAAGAAAGCGTTATAGTCGGATTTAAATTTAAAATGACAATTTCTGGCTGTTTTGTAAAGAGAGAACTTCGCACAGTTAAAACTGGAAGCAGAAAGACCCATTAGTAAGAAGTGAATGGATTTGGGGCATACTTCGGACTCACAGACAGTTAAGGAGAGAACCTGGATGATAATTCAGGTTGTCTACTCCTCAAAAACTAGTTTCAATTTTAACACCAAGAAAATTAATATTTTAATTGCTGAGTGTGGGTAAGGAAGGAAAGAAATGTGCAGGAGACAGACAGGAGAGACACAGAGAGAGAGGCGGGGCCAAAGAGAAAAGAAGGAAGAGTAAAGAAAGGGAAGGTGAGGGAAAGGAGGAGAAGGGAAGGGAAGAAAGGAAAGAGAAAACATTTAGAGTATAAATCTCTGAGGAATATCTTTCAAGTGGGTTGCCACAGATGAGAGCTTTAAGCAGTAGAAAGTCTCTGGAATTGGGGAAGCAAATATTCAGTGTTTCAGAATACTAGGAGACCAATTTAGCCGAGAAATTCTTCTCAAGATAGACTAAGGGCCAGATAGACTCTAGGTGGCTTCTAAAGTGAGAGATAGAATATCATTGTTTATGCTTATAAAAGTGGCCTCCCTTTTATCCTTACAACTGACATCCTCCCCTAAATTGATAAGCATTACAGAATTTAGTCAACTGAATGTATTTCTTTTCTTTTGCTTCTTCAATAGAGAGTTATTTAGCAGAGTCTTGCCCCTTTCCTTTAAATGGGGATGTGTTTAAGCAAAGCATATGTCTCTTGTGCATCTTAGCCAGTCTAGTGTGCTGTGAAAGCCTGATAAATGTTCAATCACTCTAATGACCTAAGACTTCTTCCTGAATGTCCTGAGGCTTGTCTCTTGGGTGTAAAGCCTACATTGTTCTGGGAAGTAGTCACAGTAATGGTTTGGTCAATTAGTATAAGTATTAGCTGTGACTAGATCCAAATGATAAAACTGTGTTTTTAAGCATTCTGAATGTAAGGCACAATATATCTAAAACCTCTTTGTAGATTAAATCAAGTTATAGCCAATATTTCATCAAGCTCCATTTAACAAAGCATGCCAAGAATCTTAGGATCACTCTCTCTCAACTTTCTTTCTCCTTCACATCCCTTCTCCTGTTAAAACCTGCTCTAAAGAAAAGATTTGAAAGTCATTTGCAAAAGTATAAATGTCTAATAAGCCTTCAGATACTTATTTACTCCTTCAAATACATTTTCATTTCAACAGGAAATAAGAAGTCTTGAAGGAAAAGAATGACACTCCAGTTACAAAATTTGCCCATCAATGAAAGGGGCAGAGCAAATCAATCAAATGTTTACTGTATTAATCAAGATTCTGCAGAAAAACAGAACCAATAGAATATTGATTTATTATTTATTTGCTCATTTATTATAAACACTTGGCTCACGCAATTATGGAGGCTGAAAAGTCTAAATCTACAATGTGGTCTTGCAGACTAGAGATCCAGGAGAGGTGGTGGTGATGAAGTTCCAGTCTAAAGGTAGTCTGCTTGAGAATTCACTCTTGCTTGGGGAGGCCATTCTTTCTGTTCTATTCAGGCCTCCATTTTATTAGATGATGCCCACCTGCATTAGACAGGGCAATCTGCTTTCCCCGAAGTTCACTGGTTTTAATGTTAATCTCATCCACAAACATCCTCCAAGTTGACACATAAAATTAACCATCACATCTACCTTTGATAAGAACTGTTGAAAATATGGTTCTATTTGCTTACTTCTCCCATGGGTTGTGTTTCTCATTATATTTGATTGTCTTTTGTTTGGAATTCTGTTCAAAACTAAAATGATACATATTTGAAATGTTATGTTCAAAACAAAAAACATACATATTTGATATGTTATGTTTTCTTCTATCAATATATAGATATAGTAAAGAACATACTGGGAATAACTGACCATGTTCAAATTCACAAACGTATGTATTAAGCCCTTATTATATGATAAGGATAGCAGGTGAAAACAAAAATAGGTAAACCATAGACTTATTCTCACACACTCTTGGGGCGATGAGTAATATAAGTATATAAATTATTATATGTAAGGTAGAATAACAATACTATCATAAAATTAGTATATGCATGATATTTGAGGATTTAAAGAAAAGAGACATGATATCCCATTGAGAGAATGCATCCATTTCTTTCTTCCTTCATAAAATAAATATGTATGAAGTTCTACTATAGCTAAAGCACTATTTTAGGTGATGGTGATACAGCAGTAAAAAAAAAAAAAAAAAAATCCCTGCCCTCATGGAATTCCCCTCCTAGGAGGGAAGACAGACAGACACCCAACATGAAAACAAATCAGTAGAGTGGTTTTAGGTCCTGATAATATTTCAGAGAGTGATAAATAAAACTTTAAAATTAAAATAACCAAAGAGAAGGTGATGGGTTACTATTTAAGTTAGGAAGGCCAGGGTTTTGTTATTGTTTTTGCTTTTTGAGTCAGGGTCTCCCTCCGTCACCCGGGCTGGAGTGCAGTGGCAGGATCACGGCTCACTGTAGCCTCAAACTCCTGGCCTCAAGCAGTCCCCGCGCTTTGGCCTGCCCAAAGTGCTAGAATTACAGGAATGAGTCACAGCACCCACCTCCTTTCTAAAGAATGGCATTTGACGGAGAGGCTGAGGCAGGAGAATGGCGTGAACCCGGGAGGCGGAGCTTGCAGTGAGCCGAGATTGCGCCACTGCACTCCAGCCTGGGCGACAGAGCGAGACTCCGTCTCAAAAAAAAAAAAAAAAAAAAAAAAAAAGAATGGCATTTGAGTGGACAGCTGAATAAAGAAAGGAAGTTATCCATGCTTTCGTCTAAGGGAAAAGCATCCCAGTAATCACAAATGTAAAGCCTCTCGGGAAAAAAAAAAATGGGTTTGGAATGTCCAGGAAAATCTTCATGAGGGGTGGGATTTACAAAGAAGCTTAAAGAAGAGGTGAGATTTTTTGCAAATAAAAATGGGAGTGAGAAAGTGGTGTTGATTTAGAAATATAAAATCTTCTATGAAGAGTATTGGTTATATGTATTTATGTGACCCTATAATATTAATTGTAATATTTTATTTCCTAAGTGCTTTTATTTCTCTTCTGTTTTGTGCAATGAATAATTCAAGACATTATGAAATAAATATGAGTGTTGGTCTCATCCTTCTGAAAGTAAAGGAGTGCGGTGGGCAGGGCTACTATCCAGAGTATGTACAATCTAATGGAAAGAGCTCTTTCCTCAAAGAGTTTTGTTCTCTCATTTCACAATGAGATCCACATAAATAGCTTTTGCACGCCTCAATAGAGGGTTATTTCTATCTGTCATTCACACTAAAGTGAGAATAATTTTGATCAAGTAGTTGAATAATTTCTTTGTATACTCACATAACCTCAGGAAATCAGAAGGAGACTTAAAAGTCACCTCAGCCAAGCACCTCCTGATGCTTTTCTCCCCACCAGTGATTGCCTGTCTTACTGAACACAACTAATGTTCTCTCTGAGACATCCCATCCCATCATTGGTCAGCTTGGATGAAATCATTCTTTTTGTAGCACCTATCCATTGGTCTAATACCTATACCTCTATGTCAGGATTCTCAGTCACAGATAATAAAATCCACCCTAGGTAGCTTAAATATAAAGGGATTTATTACAGCTTGTTAGATAGCTTACAGAATGTTTGACAGTGTGGGAGATCAAAGATTGGTTAATACACAGCCAGTAACAAGAAATTCCCAACCAAACTGTAGGGCTAATCTAGCAGAAATTCCACCAACACGAATGCCCACTATTCAGCATCTGTGATTTTAGACAACAAAAAGTAGAATCTCTGCCACATTTTCCCTTGAAGATTCTAACTCTTTATTCACAGTCACCACTTCTCTCTCAAATTTAATGGGCAAGTATATCTGTTTGGTGAAGCCTAGATCACATACAGAAGCTTAAACATAAGGGAATCTGGACAATGCAGTTTTGTGATTGCAAGACTCTTACTAGTGAAAAGTATGGTAGAAGAGGATTGGGAAGGATATGGAATGAGCCAATCTGTAATATTTGTCATATTTCCTCTCTGAGATTCCTTGAAATTAAACAGCTTCAGTTCCTTCAAATGTTGGAGGCTGTTGAGATTTAAGTCGGTTCACCATCCTGGTACTTCTTCTCTGAGAACACCACTATTTGAATATCTCCTTCAAAATGTCATACCAAGAACATGATAAATTTTTCAGGTATATTTTGACCTATGAAAAATGGAGCAGTCCTACTACCTCTTCAAGACACTGAACATCTATTGATAAAGTCTTAAAATGCTGTTGACTTATGGAGCTTATTGTGTAGGACAGCAAGTCCTTTTCACATGTCTCACTGTTTTTTGTGTTTTGTTTTGAGAAGGAGTTTCTCTCTTGTTGCCCAGGCTGGAGTGCTATGGCGTGATCTTGGCTCACAGCAACCTCCACCTCCCAGGTTCAAGTGATTCTCCTGCCTCAGCTTCCTGAGTAGCTAGGATTACAGGCCCAGGCCACCACGCCTGGCTAATTTTTGTATTTTTAGTAGAGACGGGGTTTCACCATGTTGGTCAGGCTGGTCTCGAACTCCCGACCTCATGATCCACCCGCCTCAGCCTAGTCAAAGTGCTAGGATTACAGGCGTGAGCCACCGCGCCTGGCCATCTCGTTGTTTTTAAGATAAGTCATCCCAAAACTGTGCTACTATACTTGTAGGGCTGGTTTTATACACAAAGTTAGAATGTTGAAATGTATCACTATTAAATTTCATGTTGTTAAAAATCAGAATTCAAAACCTGGTATCAAGAGGCTAAAAGTATGGGCAAAATATATTTTCCAATATAACTCATTATCTCTCCTGGTTTTGTATCTAATAATGGCTTGATAAGCTTTTCAACTATGTTCTCACTCAATTAATTAATATGGTTAATATGACAAGGTAGAAGATGATGAGTTAATATTGATATATTAATTAGAATAAATTCTGTTTAACCACACACACACACACACACACACACACACACAATTGTTGTCTGGTCCCAATTTATTCATCTTATACATAGTATACCAGGAAAGACTTTGAGTGTTCGTTTTTTTGTGTTGCTATAAAGAAACACCTGAGGCTGGGTAATTTATAAAGAAAAGAGGTTTAACTGGCTCACAGTTCTCCAAGTTGTCAATAAGCATGGCACCAGTATCTGCTTGGCTTAGGGTGAGGCCCAGGAAGCTTTCAATCATGGCAGAAGGCAAAGGAGGATCCAACAAATCACATGGCAAGAAAGGGAGCAAGAGAGAGCAGGAAGGCGGCACATTCTTAAACAACCAGATCTCACATGAACTCAGAGCAAGAACTCACTCATTATCACAAGGGTAGCACCGAGCCATTCATGAGGAATCTGCCCACCATGACCCAAACACCTCTCACTAGGCCCACCTCCAACATTGGAGGTCACATTTCAATATGATATTTGGATGGGACAGAACATCCAAACCATATCACTTTGTAAAATGCCACATAAACATCCAGTTACATCATTTTCACAGAATACCCTTTATCTACCAGACTGATGAATTTCAACATAATTCATCTCATCATCCTACCCACATAATAGATCTGACTCCTGATTTTCATATGTCTGACAAAAGGTCGTTTCTCCTTTAGGTCACTCAGGAATGTTAAACCGTCTTTGAGACCTTTAATTTCCTCTCACCATGATTAATTAATCACTAAGCTGGTTGTTTTTCTTCCATTATAATGCTCTGGTGTCTCCATTTTGTACTTTCATCACCTTAATCTGGGCCTGTATCACTTCAGACATGGGCTGCTGCAAAAATTTAGCTGATTTCCCTCATTGTTTTATTTGGTGACATCGTGAAGAATAACTTCCTTTTGTTCTTGTGATTTCCATTTAAAATGCAATCACCCATCTCCTCTGTACACATTTATTAGAGATTCTTGAGGGCTGTTTCTTTCAACCTGTTTGTAAGCAACTTAAAAGCAAATATTATGGTATCAGCTCCCACAATTATTGTTCACAGAAATATTATTTAACAGCAGTTAACTAGAGCTTGAACCCATTGAATCAATTTACTTATTAAATGTAGGTACGGAATACTTTTGTAGCACCTATGTGAAGATGAATATATGCAACTGTTTTGAACCAAGAGCAGCAATACCACATTGAATTCATTTGGGTGGTCTTGTGGTAAAGCTTTAAGAATTTGTCATCTGACAATCTTCCAAATGTATTGGCTGCTACTGCAGGCAGAAATCTATTGGCAGATAAAATGCCCCAAGTGTTTCACTTGCAGTGTTTGGCTGAATCACATTTGGCAGTAAAATCTATTCAGAGACCTCAGAGACTCATTAAAACCAGATAACGTTGAAACATAGCAAAATGGTTTCTATTTGGACCATAGTGCCAACTTAATAGATGTGTGAAAAATAAAAGAATTAAGTAGTTTCTTGTAAGAACATATATCTAACTAGCCAAGTCCTGAAATCAGTCAATATGTGTATATGTATTAGGTCGATGGCAGTTGACCTACACAGGTGATAAGAGAGAGATGCCTAAGAGCATACTATATATGTGCTAGAATATTGAAAATAAATTGCTTAGCATTAAAGTTAAGGTATTAGTACATAAATATGCTTCATTTGTATGACACCAAAAAGAATAGTCAGTCTATGGGAGAATCACTTCCTAATGGGGGCATAGCTCAGTGGTTCCCAATCCTATATATGATACACATTTATCTCAACTCTTAAAGCAATTAAAAAGTTTTTCTAGTCACTAGAATAATTCATTGTCATTATAGAGCATTTGGAAGATGCAGAAGTACAAAAGAAAAAATACCATTACCTGGAATCCTGCCACTCAGATTTTACTCCTATTACCATCTGGTAAAACTATATAGAATTTTCATATATTTTTATATATAGGTATCTTAATGTGCATATTGTCAAAAGAAATGTTTTCTGCTAAAATAAAATAGTTCTTCGTTTTCTTATCATTGATGCTTTCAAATGAACGTCCATATGTTAATTCTTACCAACTTTAATCTTTTTGTTGATTTTTATCAGTGCTCTAACAGGGAAAATCAAGAATGTATGTATTGTTAAGATAACTAACTGATGCTTGTTTTAGAAGTTGTGCTAGCTATTCTGAAGCTCCTTTCTAAAAGACCTCACTGAAGGCATAATAACCTCCAGTAAAATGTGAAGCACTTTGGTAACTGTCAACAAGTGTCAAATAGGTCCCTTGCAGGGAAGGCTGAGTATCTTACTTCTTGGGAACCTGTCTGGTAAGGAATATTGAACACTGTGAATACTGCTTGCCTGGTAATCAGGACATCAGAGCTCTAATTCTGACTCTGCCACTGAATTGCCACTAATCTTATTTTCTGATATATGGAATGGGGGTGGCAGGAAAGTGAAAATATTTTAAATTATCTGAAAATTTACTGAGGGTCTATTCTGATTTAGACAGAAGACATAGGTAATCAATGTATTATATATTGGAGGTTAAATGATTGAACAGCATCTTCATCTCAGAAAGGTTAAGCAGTTATAGATATAGCATTAAATTAATTGGAAATGTGGGAAAAGGTAGAGGAAAAACAAATTGTGTCAACTCTCCTAAAATGCTTTTCAGAAAAAAAAGAAAAAAGCACAATAAGGAAGTCTCCTTGAAAAGTATAAATATTTGAAAATAGTCATTAAATAATACCGACATTGATTTGTTGAGATTGGAGTCTTGACTCCCTGTTGGCTCCTTCCTAACATCCAGTTTTCTTTGCTTATTTATTATTTATTCTAATCATGAAGCAGTGGAGTGACATAGGTCCATAGTAAATACCAAAGCAAGTCTCAAGCCAAGTTCATTATACTAAAGTCTTAAAATATATTATTATGTGCCTTACTTATATTCTTATTAAAGTAGTTAGGGTTAATCTTTCCTGAATGAATGGACTATTAATTTCTTTTAAAATGGACTGGGGGAACAATTGTATATGTGTATCAGTAAGGTTTACTAATGAGATGGTCTGTTTTCATTTTTTGGCTGAATTTTAGTGATTTAACGTTGGAGAATCACATTAGCTATGTGGCTCTTCAAGACCTACAGCTGACAGAGCAGATTATGAATGATACAAAAGAGTGGAGCTCTGACAAGGCTTCACAGTGATAAAGTACTGGGGGCAGAGACAGGCAAAAACCTATGAATCTCAAATTTCTGCCATGGAACTCTCTAAGTTTTCAACACTAGTCATAGCCACACTTTAAAAATAAGATAAAGAAGCTCCACTTTCCCAGTCACTGGTTTCTTTCCTCTGCATTGTTCTTGTGTTTGCCTTTATAGACGTGGTATCTCTTCCCTCTATTCATATTGTTCCCTGGTTGGCTTTGACCACTTAGAGGGCAAAGTCAGCAAAAAATTTTTGAGAGTTTGAGAAGATAGGAGAACTGTGAAGGAATTGGAGATTTTGCTTGTGAAGTACTGTCCTGTTGCTCCTTGTTACTAACGACAGGAAACTGAAAAAGAGAGATTGTCAGATAAAGGGAAGAGTGAAAGAAAGGAAACATCAAGTATCTTTTTTCTTCTCAGGGATAGGTGGATGGCGGGCACTCACTGAAAGCCATGGGGAAATATGAAGAGAAGTGACAAAACATTGTCACAGGAGGGATGGAGGAGGATGGCAGAATAGCAGGCTCCACCAATCATCACCACTACAGGCACACAAAATATAACAACTCTCTACACCAAAAAAAGCACCTTCATAAGAACCAAAAATCAGATGAGCACTCACAGTACCTGGTTTTAACTTTATATCACTGAAAGATACACTAAAAAGAGTAGAAAAGACAGTCTTGAATCATGACACCATCCCTCCCCACCCCTCTGGCAGTGGCCACGTGGTGTAGAGAGAGAATCTGTGCATTTAGGAGAAGGAGAGTGCAGCAATTATGAAACTTTGCATTGAACTCAGTGCCACTCTGTCACAGCAGAAAGCAAAACCCGGAGGAACTCAGCTGACACCCACCCATAGAGGGAACATTTAAATCAGCCCTAGCCACAAGGAATCACCTATCACAGTGGTTATAATTGGAGTTCTGGCAAACCACGCCACCATGGGTTAAAGTGCTTTGGGATCCTACATAAAGTTGAAAGGCAGTCTAAGACCCAAAAACCTTAACTCCAAGGACAGTCCTAGTGCTGAACTTGGCTCAGAGCCAGAGGACTTGAGGGACACATGACCTACTGAGATACAGTCAGAGCAGCTAAGGGAGTGCTTGCAACAGCCCTCCCCCAACTCCAGGCCACAAAGCTTGTGGCTTCAAAAGAGATCATTTCCTTCCATTTGAGGAGAGGAGAGGAAATATCAAAGAGGACTTTGTCTTGCAAAGGATTCCAGCTCAGCCACAGTAGGATAGGGTACCAGTCAGAGTCATCAGGCACACTTTCCAGGCCCTAACTCCCAGATGACATTTCTAGACACACCCTGGGCTGACAGAGAACCCAATGTCTTGAAGGGAAGGACCCAGTCCTGGGAGGATCCATCACCTGCTGACTAAAGAGCCCTTGGGCCCTGAATAACTAGCAGTGACACCTAGGTAGTATGCCATAGGCCTCAGGTGAGATGCTCAGACTTGCTGGCTTCAGGTGAGACTCAGCATATTCCCTGCCTAGCTGTGGTGGCTAAGGGGAGAGACTCCTTCTGATTGAGAAAAGTGGAGGGAAAAGTAAAGGAGACTTCTTGCACCTTAGGTACCAGCTCAGCCATAGGGGAGTGCAGCACCAAGCTGGCTCTCTGGATCCTCAATTCCAGGCTTTGGCTCTTGGATGGCATTTCTAGACCTCCCCTCTGGACCTCTAGGAGAGAGGGAAGCTCACTGCATTGAATAGTGAGTCTCAGGCCAGGCAGCATTCACCATAAGCTGCCTGAAGAGCCCCTGGGCTTTAAGGGAACATTGGTGGGTAGCCTGGGAGTAATCCCCATGGGCCTGTGGTAGTGGTGGCCACAGTGAGAGACTCCTCTGCCTGTGGAAAGGGGAAGGAAGACTAGGAAGGAGAGCATCTTGTTTCAGTGCCACCTCAGCTGCAATATGACAGAACACCAGGTAGACCTCTAAAGTATTTTACTCCAGTCCCTGGCTCCTGTATAGCACCTCTGAACCTGCTTGGGGTCTGGGGGAAGTCACTGCCTTGAAGGGAAGGAAACAAACCTGGATGCCTTCACCATCTCATGATTGTAGAGCACCAAGGACCGTAAGTGAACATAGGCAGTAGCCAGGTAGTGGTTACAGTGAGCCTTGGGTGAGACCCAGTGCTATGCTGGCTTCAGGTCTGATCCAATGCAGTTCTAGTGGTAGAGGCAACTGGGATGCTTGTTCACTCCATACTCAGCTCCAGGTGGCTCAGAATAGAGAGAGACTCTATTTGTTCGGGAGAAACTAAGGGAAGAGAACATGAGTCTCTGCCTGGTAATCCAGATAATTCTTCCAAATCTTGTCCAAGACCATCAAGGCAGTACCTCTATCAGTATGCAAGAATGACAGCGTTACTGGGCTTGAGGTCCTAAAGCAGATACAGCTTAGATCACAACATCCATGTTATTTCAAATATTTGGGAAGCCTTATGAAGAAGAAAGAGTACAAACCAGCCCAGACTGTGAAAACTGCAATAAATGCTTAACTCTTCAATGCCCAGACACAGGTAAACATCCACAAGCGTCAAAACCATTCAGGAAAACATGATCTCACCAAACAAACTAAATAAGCCACCAGGGAAGAATCCTGAAGAAACAGAGATATGTGAATTTCAGACAGAATTCAAGCTAACTGTTTTGAGGAAATGCAAATAAATTCAAGATAAGCAGAGAAGGAACTCAGATTTCTATCAGATAAATTTAACAAAAAGATTGAACTAATTTAAGAGCAGCAAGCAGTAATTCTAGAGTTGAAAAATGCAATGGATATACTGAAAAATGGATCAGTCTTTTAATACCAGAATAGATCAAGCAGATGAAAGAATTAGGAAGCTTGAAGACAGGCTATTTGGAAATACACGGTCAGAGGAGACAAAAGAGAAAAAAATAAAAACACAATGAAGCATGCCTACATGATCTAGAAAACAGCCTCAAAAGGGCAAATCTAAGAGTTACTGGCCTTAAAGAGCAGATAGAGAAAAAAAAAAGGGTATAAGGTTTATTCAAAAGCATTATAACAGAGAACATACCAAAACTAGAAAAATGTATCCAAGTACAAGAAGGTTATAGAACACCAAGTAGATTTAACCCAAAGAAGACTACCTCAATGCGTTTAATAATCCAACTCCCAAAAGTCAAGGATAAAGAAAGGATCCTAAAAGCAGCAAGAGAAAAGAAACAAATAACATACAATCAGGCTCCAATATGTCTGGCAGCAGACATTTCAGTGGAAACCTTATAGGCCAGGAGAGAATGGCATGACATATTTAAAGTGCTGAAGGGAAAAAAACAAACTTTTACCCTAGAATAGTATATCCAATGAAAATATCATTCAAACATAAAAGAAAAATAAATACTTTTCCAGACAAACAAAAGCTGAGAGATTTCATCAACACCAGAACACCTACAAGAAACACTAAAGGGAGTATTTCAATCAGAAAGAAAAATATGTTAATGAGCAATAAGCAATCATCTAAAGGTACAAAACAAACTTGTATTAGTAAGTACGCAGAAAAACACAGAATATTATAACACTGTAATTGCGGTGTGTAAACTACCCTTACCTTAAGTATAAAGACTAAAAGATAAACCAATCTAAAATAATAACTATGACAACTTTTCAAGATATAGACAGTATAATAAGATATAAATAAAAACCAAATGAGTTAATTGTGGGATAAAGTTAAGGCATATGGTTTTTATTAGTTTTCTTTTTGCTTGCTTGTTTGTTTATGCAAGCATTGTTATATTGTTATCGGCTTAAAATAATGGGTTATAAGGTAGTATTTTCCAAGGCTCATGGTAACACAAAATCAAAATTATATAATGGATACACAGAATAAAGAATAAGGAATTAAATCATAATTGAAGAGAAAATCACCTTCACTAAAAGGAATACAGGTAGAAAAGAAAAAAGGAAAAGAAGACAACAAAACAACCAGAAAACAAATAACAAAGTGGCAGGAGTAAGTGCTTACTTATCAGTAATAACGTAGAATGCAAATGGACTAAACTATCCAATGAAAAGACAGAGTGGCTGAATGGATAAAAAAAAGTGAGACCCAATGATCTGTTGCCATAAGAAACACACTTCAGTTATAAAGATACACATAGACTGAAAATAAAGGGATGGAAAAAGATATTCCATGTAAATGGAAACCAAAAAAGAGCAGAAGCAGCTATACTTATATCAGACAAAATTGATTTCAAGGTAAAAACTGTAAGAAGAGGAAAAGAAGGTCATTATATAATAATAAAGGGGTCAATTCAACAAGAGAATATAACAATTTTAAATATATATGTACCCAACACTGGAGCACCCAGATATATAAAGAAAATATTATTAGAGCTAAAGAGACAGACCCCAATACAATAATAGCTGGACACTCCAACACTCCACTTTCAGCATTGGACATGTCTTTCAGACAGAAAATCAGCAAGGAGACATTGGACTTAATCTGCACTATAGAACAAATGGACCTAATAGACGTTTACAGTACATTTCATCTAATGGCTGCAGAATACACATTTTCCTCCTCAGCACTTGGACCATTCTCAAGGACAGACCATATGTTAGGTCATAAAACAAGTCTTAAAACATTCAAAAAGTTGAAATAATATCAACCATCTTCTCTGACCACAATTGAATAAAACTAGAATTCAATAACAAGAGGAACTTTGGAAACTATACAAACAAATGGAAATTAAACAATATGTTCCTGAAGGACCAGTGGGTCAATGAAAACATTATGAAAGAAAATGAAAAGTTTCTTGAACAAATGATAATGGAAACAAAACATACTAAAACCTATGGAATACAGTGAAAGCAATACTGAGAGGGAAATTTATAGCTGTGCCTACATCAAGAAAAAATAAAAACTTTAAATAAATAATGTAAGATGCATCTTAAAGAACTGGAAAAGCAAGAGCAAACTAAACCCAATATTAGCAGAAGAAAATAAATGATAAAGAACTGAGCAGAAATAAACAAATTTGAAATGAAGAAAACAATAGAAAAAAGCAATGAAACTGTAAGTTGGTTTTTTGAAAAGATAAATAAAATTGACAAATTTTAGCCAGGCTAAATATGAAAAAAGAGAGAAGACTCAAATAAATAAAATGATGGATGAAAAGGGAGATATTACAACTGATACTTCAGAAATTCAAAGGATCATTAGAGGCAACTATTAGCGAGTGTATGCCAACAAATTGGAAAATCCAGAGGAAATGGATCAATTCCTATACACATAAACCTACAAAGTTTGGACCATGAAGAAATAAAAAAACCTGAACAGACCAATAACAAGTAATAAGATCAAAGCCATAATAAAAAAAGTCTCCCAGTAAAGAAAAGCCCAGGACCCTATGGCTTCATTGCTGAATTCTACCAAGCATTTAAAGAACTAATACCAATCCTACTCAAACTATTCTGAAAAATAGAAGGAGAGGGACTATTTCCAAACTCATTCAATGAGGACAATATTATTGTGATACCAAAACCAAAGACACATCAAAGGAAAGAAAACTATAGGGCACTATCTCTGATGAATATTGATACAAAAATCCTCAACAATATACTAGCAAACCAAATTCAACAATACATTAAAAAGATGATTCGTCATAAACAGACTTTACTTTTGAAAGTCTTTTCTTATCAGTAATTTTTTAAGTTTTATTTTAGCTTCGGGGTACACGTGCAAGTTTATTATATAGGTAGATTGAGTGTCTAAGGGGTTTGCTGTACAGATTATTTTGTCACCCTGGTAAAATGCATAGTATCCAATAGGTAGTTTTTTTGCTCCTCTCCTTCCTCCCACCCTCCAAGCTCAAGTAGGCCTCAGAGTCTGCTCTTCCCCTCTTTGTGTCTATATGTTCTCATATTATAGCTCCTACTTATGAGAAAATGTGGTATTTGTTTTTCTGTTCTTGCATTAGTTTGCTTAGGACAATGGCTTCCAGCTCCATTCATGTTGCTGCAAGGGACATTGACTTCATTCTTTTTATGGCTGCATAGTATACCATGGTGTGTATGTTCCACATTTTCTTTATTCACTCTACCATTGATGGGCATTTAGGGTGATTCCATATCTTTGCTATTGTGAATAGTGCTGTGATGAAAATATGCATGCAAGTGTCTTTATGATGAAATGATTTATAATTCCTTGGGTACATACACCAAATAGTGGGACTTCTGGGTCAAATGGTATTCTAAGTTCTTTGAGGAATCACCATACTACTTTCCACAGTGGCTGAACTAGTTTATACTATCACCAGCAATGTAAAAGCCTTCCCTTTTCTCCACAACCTCACCAGCATCTGTTATTTTTTTACCTTTTTTTTTTTTGACAGAGCCTTGCTCTGTCACTAGGCTGGAGTGCAGTGGTGCGATCTCGGCTCACTGCAACCTCCACCTCCCAGGTTCAAGCGATTCTCCTGGCTCAGCCTCCTGAGTAACTGGGACTACAGGTGTGCACCACCATGCCTGGCTAATTTTTTGTATTTTTAATAGAGACTGGGTTTCTTCGTGTTAGCCAGGATGGTCTCATTCTCCTGACCTTGTGATCTGCCTGCCTCAGCCTCCCAAAGTGCTGGTATTACAGGCGTAAGCCACTGCACCCAGCCCTTGACTTTTTAATAATGGCCATTCTGACTGGCATGAGATTGTATCTCATGGTGGTTTTGATTTGCATTTATCTAATGACTAATGATGTTGGGCATTTTTGCATATGCACACTGGCCACGTGCATGTGTTCTTTTGAAAAGTATCTGTTTATGTCCTTTGCCCACTTTTTAAAAATGGGGTTGTTTTTTGCTTGCAAATTTGTCTACATTCCTTATAAGATTCTGGCTACTAGACCTTTGGATGCAGAGTTTGCAAAAATTTTCTCCCTTTCTGTAGGTTGTCTGTTTAATCTGTTGATATTTTCTTTTGCTGTGCAGAAGCTCTTTAGTTTAGTTAGATCCCATTTGTTATTTTTTTTGTTTGCATTGCAATTGCTTTTCATGTTTTCATCATTAAATCAGATGTGGTTTGGTTTGGCTGTGTCCGCACCCAAATCTCATCATGAATTACAGCTTCCATAATCCCCACGTGTCGTGGGAGGGACCCAGTGGGAGGTCATTGAATCATCGGTCCAGGGTTTTCCCACGCTGTTCTCATGAAAGTGAATAAGTCTCATGACATCTGATCATTTTATAAATGAGAGTTCCCCTGCACATGCTCTCTTGCCTGCCACCATGTAAGACGTGACTTTGTTTCTCCTTTGCTTTCTGTCTTTATTGTGAGGCCTACCGAGCCATATGGAACCGTGAGTTCATTAAACCTCTTTCCTTTATAAATTACCCAGTCTTGGGTATGTCTTTATTAGCAGCATGAGAACAGACTAATACAGTAGGTTGGTACCAGGTAGTAGGGCACTACTCTAAAGAGAGCTGAAAATGTGGAAGTAACTTTGGAACCGGGTAATAGGGAGAGGTTGGTTGGAACAGTTTAAAGGGTGCAGTAGAAGATAAGAAAATGGGGGAAAGTTTGCAGCTTCCTAGAGACTTGTTGGATGGCTTTGATCAAAATGCTGATGGTGATATGGACAATAAAACCTGGACTGAGGTGGTCTCAGATGGAGAAGAGGAACTTGTTGGTAATTGGAGTAAAGGTCACTCTTGCTATTCAAACAGACTGGTGGCATTTTGCCCCTGCCCTAGAGATTTGGGGAACTTTGAACTTGAGAGAGATAATTTAGGGTATTTGGGGGAAGAAATTTCTAAGCAGTGAAGCATTCAAGAGGAAGCAGAGCATAAAAGGTTGGAAAATGTGCAGCCTAACAATGCAATAGAAAAGAAAAACCCATTTTCTGGGGAGAAATTCCAGCTGGCTCCAGGAATTTTCAGGAGTCCCTACTGTGGCACTGCCTAGTGGAGCGGTGAGAAGAAGGCCACCATCCTCCACACCCTGGAATGGTAGATCCACTGACAGCTTGTACCGTGCATCCAGAAAAGTCAAAGACAATCAATGTCAGCCTGTGAAAGCAGCCAGGAGCAGGGGTGTACCCTGCAAAGCCATAGAGGTGGAGCTGCCCAAGGCTGTGGGAGCCCATCTCTTGCATCAGCATGCCCTGGATGTGAGACATGAAATCAAAGGAGATCACTTTGGAACTTTAAGATTTAATGACTGCCCTGTTGGATTTAGGACTTGCATCGGGCCTGTTGCCCCTTTGTTTTGGCCAATTGCTCCCATTTGGAATGGGTGTATTTACCCAATGCCTGTACCCCCATTGTATCTAAGAAGTAACTAAATTGCTTTTGATTTTACAGGCTTCTGGGCAGAAGGGACTTGCCTTGTCTCAGGTGAGACTTTGGACTGTGGACTTTTGAGTTAATGCTGAAATGAGTTTAGACTTCGGGGAACTGTCAGGAAGGCAAAATTGGTTTTGAAATGTAAGTACATGAGACTTAGGAAGGGTTGGGGTGGAATAACATGGTTTGGTTTTGCTGTGTCCCCACCAAAATTTCATCTTGAATTGTAGTTCCCATAGCCCTACATATCATGGGAGGGACTTGCTGTGAGGTAATTGAATCATGGGGGTAGAGTTTTCTCATGCTGTTCTCATGACAGTGAATAAGTCTCATGAGATCTGATGGTTTTATAAAAGGGAGTTCTCCTGCACATGATCTCTTGCCTGCCGCCATGTGAGATATGCCTTTGCTTCTCCTTTGCCTTCTGCCATGATTGTAAAGGCCCTCCAGCCATGTGGTACTGTGAGTCCATTAAGCCTCTTTCCTTTGTAAATTATTCAGCCTTGGGTATGTCTTTATTAGCAGTGTGAGAACACACTAATGCAAAATCTTTGCCAGGTCCTATGTCAGGAATGGTATTTCCTAGGTTATCTTCCAGGGTATTTTACAGTTTTAGGTTTTACATTTAAGTCTTTAAGCCATCTTGAGTTGATTTTTGTGTATGGTGTAAAGAATGGGTGCAGTTTCAATCTTCTGCATATGGCAAGCCAGTTATCCCAGCACCATTTACTGAAGAGGGAGTCCTTTCCAAGTTGCTTTTTTTCTTAATTTTGTCAAAGATCAGATGCATGGCAGTGGTACAAAAACAGACACAGAGACCAATGGAACAAAATAGAAAGCCCAGAAATAATACCTAACTTTAAATTAAACTACAGAGCTATAATAAACAAAACTGCATGGTACTGGCATAAAAACAGACATATAAATCAGTGGAACAGAATAGATAAGGTAGAGATAAATCCATACATCTACAGTGAGCTAGTTTTGACAAAAGGGCCAAGAACATATATCGGGAAAAGGACAGCCTCTTCAATAAATAGTACTGGCAACACTGGGCATCCATATGCAGAAGAATCACACTGGACTCCTATCTCTCACCGTATACAAATATCAAATCAAAATGGATTACAGGCTTAAATCTAAGACCCCAAACCATGAAACTACTACAAGAAAACATTCAAGGGCCGGGCGCGGTGGCTCATGCTTGCAATCCCAGCACTTTGGGAGGCTGAGGCAGGCGGATCCCAAGGTCAGGAGATCGAGACCACGGTGAAACTCCATCTCTACTAAAAATACAAAAAATTAGCCGGGCGTGGTGGCGGGCGCCTGTAGTCCCAGCTACTTGGAGAGGCTGAGGCAGGAGAATGGCGTGAACCCGGGAGGCGGAGCTTGCAGTGAGCTGAGATCGTGCCACTGCACTCCAGCCTGGGCAACAGAGCAAGACTCCATCTCAAAAAAAAAAAAAAAAAAAAAAAAAGGAAAACATTCAAGAAACTCTATAGGACATTGGACTAAGCATAGATTTCTTCAGTAATACCCCACAAGTACAGGTAACCAAGGCAAAAATAGGCAAATGGGATCACATCAAGTTAAAAAGCCTCTGCAAAAAAAAAAAAAAAAAAAGGAAACAATCAACAAAGTGAAGAGACAACACACAGAATGGGATTAAATATTTGCAAACTATCCATGTCTCAAGGGATTAATAATTCATAACCAGAATATATAAGGAGCTCAAACAACTCTATAGGAAAAAAAGCTAATAATCCAATTAAAAATGGGCAAAAGAACTGAATAGACATTTCTCAATAGACATACAAATGGCAAACAAGTATATAAAAAAGTGCTCAACATCACTGATCACCAGAGAAATGCAAGTCAAAACTACAATGCAATATCATCTCACCCCAGTTAAAATGGCTTATATCCAAAAGTCAGCAATAAGAAATGCTGGTGAGGATGTGGAGAAAAGGAAACCTTCACACACTGTTGGTGGGAATGTAAATTAGTACAACCACTATGGAGAACAGTTTGGAGGTTTCTCAAAAAACTAGTAATACAGCCCACATATCCCACTCCTAGATAAATATCCAAAAGAAAGATCAGTAGATCAAAGAGATACACTTCTACGTCTATTATAGCAAAATTCACTATAGCCAAGATTTGGATTCAACCTGTGTCCATCAATAGATGAATGGATAAAGAAAATGTAGGACAAATACACAGTGGAGTACTTACTATTCAGGAATAAAACAATAAGATCTTGTCACTTGCAACAACATGGATGAAACCAGAGGTCATTATGTTAAGTGAAGTAAGCCAGGCACACAAAGACAATCTTCACATGTTCTTACTTATTTGTGGCAGCTAGAAATTAAAAGAATTTAACTCATGGAGATATAGAATAAAAGAAAGGTTATCAGAGGCTAGGAAGGGTAGTGGGCATGAGTGGGTAATAAGTGGGGATGGTTAAGGGGTACAATAAAAGTTAGAAAGAGTGAATAAGACCTAGTATTTGCTAGCAAAACAGAGTGACTGTAATAAAAAATAATTTAATTTTACATTTTAAAATAACTGAAAGAGTATAATTGGATTATTTGTAACACAAAGGATAAATGTTTGAGATGACGGCTACCCCATTTACCCTGATGTGATTATTATGTGCCGCATGCCTGTATCAAAATATCTCAGGTAACTCATAAATATATACACTTACTATGTGCCCACAATTTTTTTCAAATATCTAAATAAGCATCTGTTGCTGCAAAAAAAGCATTGCCATATGTTTGAATGCAGTACTACCTGTTGGCAAGAGACTGAATGACACATAAACCTTCCCTATTGACACTTGAATCAATATGCCAGTAGTTTGCAGCAGCACAGCCATAATCACCTACTGAGGAGTTTACAGGAAAAAAAAAAAAACAAAAAAAAACAGACACTTAGGTTGATTCCAGAAATTCACATAGAATCAGTGGTCAGTTTATAGCATCTCAAGAGAATAAAAGAGTGATAAGGAAGAAAGGCATCTAGAGAAACAGCCAAAAGCTTCACCATCTTTTGTTAAATGTTCTGCTCACAGCCAACAAAGTTTCACCAAGACCGGTCTTGGCAGAGTCTTGGGAAGACTAAAAAATTAAGTTTACACCTAATGCTTAAAAGCAAAGGGTTATCTAGGTGACTGCTAAAGCGTGTTTCCAATCTTTCTTGATCACATATCCTCCTCATCAGTAAAATAATAATAACTCCCAACATGGCTGACATTTGGCTAATACACTCCTGTACTTCCCTACCTATTGTTTGCATCTATTCTAATTGGCCAGTGTCCAATTAGGCTATCATATTTCTTTAAGGGGATTTTTGAAACAAAATTTCCTGATCTGTCTTGATTTTCCCTGATATACTTCATGGCTGTGAAGGCCTCTTCCATAGAGTCACTTGGGAGGTCTGAAAGGGTCACAGGATGAAAATTTCCCCTATCTTACATTTGATAGCCCAATGTTGCCAGCTATTTAAGGCCTGACTAAGTTAATAAAACAGAAAACACTTGGTTAAGGGGTACATATAAGTGAAAAGAACTAACTGCTACCAGATGGGTTAGGAGGTCCAGGAGGAGCCTATTAATTCACCCCTCATCAGCTCTGTCTTCTTTTATCACCAGTTGCAGGGAGTTCTCACGGCTGCTCAACCTCCACCACAACCAGGAGACCCTGGGAGCTCTAGCTATGCAGAAAGCCATACAGCCAAAAGAAGTCCAGGAAACTTCAAGTGGCAGCAGGGACATTCTGAGTGGGTGTTTCTGAACAGCACCTATAACAAGCGATGTGGCTAAAGCAACAGTAGTACCTAGAGGTTAGCGGTGGCAACCTTAGAAAGGTTGACAAACTTTAGGGTAAAACCCAGATCCTAGCTGGTTCCTTGAGATTTGGAAGCATTTAGTATCTTCGGTTACATGGCCATAACTAGTTTCCTGCTGCCTTTTCACTCCAGCTCATGGTTATTCGGCGAGGAGGAGAAGCACCACAGAACAATGCCAACACCAGTTCAGTCTGAGGTGTGAGTGTGGGAGAGGCTGTGAGTGTGAGAAAAGTAGCATGAAAAATGCAAACATTCTGATTCTAAAATGGAATATTAAATCCATTTCTATAAGCAAGTACAGGAGGATCTTGGCAGTGTATTAAAGTTCATGATTCCTGCACATCGTCTCATATTGTAAGTGAAGTCCTAACAAGGGGCAGGGAGATGGGCTGTGGTAGCCAAACATCTTTTATACTTTAAGATAATGTTGTCAGGGACATTGTTCAGCCATAAGAAGCTAGTTCAAAATGGACAGGAAACTCAGATAGATGGGTGCTTTAAAAAGTGGGAGGTAGCATGGTATGATGAGAAGTGTACAGATTTTGGATTCAGGTAAACCTGAGTTCCGATCCCAGACCTGCCATTGAATATATATTTTGTGACTTCAATCAAGTTGGCTTTCATCTTCTCATTTATCAAATTGAACTAGTAATAGCACCTATAAACTAAGGTTTAATGAGGATTAATGAAAATGCTATATGTAAAGCCCCTAGCACAAGAGTCTGTCACATAATAAGTGCTCAGTAAGTGGTTATTCACATTCCACTTTACTCTCATTTCTTCTTGGCCTCTTAGAGTATAAGAACTTAAGACAGACAAAAACATGGGCCTAGGAAGGCCAGAAAGTGGAGGATGACTAGGCATAACACTTCTTTTTTTGAGACTGTAACTAGAGACAAAGCATTTCTGCCTTCTGGGTTTGGAAAGGCTCTTGTATAACAATCTGGGGAGTATAGGCAGGAGGTTAAAATAAACAACTCATCAAACCAGAACATTTAATATGCTATTACAAGAGGCAGGAGGGAAAATTAATAACTTCTAAAGACTTCTTGGTCTCCTCTATGTATCTGTGCTCTGAAGACTTCAGCCAGATCGGCTTGACAGAACATGGGCTTGTCAGGGTAAGTTATGCTCTGATGGGAGGCTCAGTGGCCTTCCAGCTTTGCCCCAAAGGTATGATGATCTCCATTCATGAAGATTTCATACTGACTCATCAGAGAAGTCTAAGAATTGAAAAGCTGAGCTAAGTATCATTGTGGGCAGCCTTTTCTGAGTATGTAGGAAAGGAAGATCAAGAGATAAATATCTCTGCTAGAAAGGATGCAAACAGCAGTGTTGCCAAATAGGCTGCCCTACTTGCCTCGCCTAGGATAAGCCATAAAGATTCTTCCCAGACAAACCAAAGTGGTGGCCAAAAGCCCAGATATTACAAATAATTTAATTCAAAAAAATAGCTGAAAGATACAAATGCTTATGAGAGTCAAGTTGTTTTCCTGGCTAGACTCTCCAAGTGCTCTAAGAACTGCTGAGATATAGCAAACATGTTACAAATGTACCACAATTTATTATGTAAAATTGGTATTTCCTATGTTGAATTTGCTTGAAGATAAATTAGAAGCCATTTCTTTATAAAAAGATTCACACCACGATTTTCTTTCAATAGTGCATTTTAGAATAAATTTTCTCCATATGCAGCTCTTCATGAATGTGCCTACTGGGCAAAACAGAAAGTTCTGTAAAAAGAAGGAAAGAGGTTAAGATTTATAAAGAGCCAAGGAAAGCAACTGCCTTCTCATTGGTCATACTGTGCTAACAACCAATCATCAGGAACAGCCAAAAATGTTACAAAGGGCTACAATTATAAATGTGGCTCCTGAATTGTCTGTTTGGAATCAAAAATTGCCACAAGGTTGCTACATGCATCAGCATCTCTTAATAAGTATTATATTCTGTGGCTATATACTATGGTTAAAATCTATTAAGTACTGATTCTAGGCATCCAGGCAGTCGACATATGTCACCATAGTTCTTTTGGTGATGGAGGAGAAATTATAATTTAGAAAGGCAAGGAGGAAATAAAATTAGTTTCTATTAAAATTAAAAGAAAGCATTAGCTGACTTCATTAAGGCAAGTCAGAGCCATTAGGAAATGAAATTACATATCTAAAATCATGAAGCCTGCAGATAGAGCAATAACTATGGAATCTATCTATTTCTCTTCTAAATTTATCCAATGTTACCTCAAAGCCCTGCCAGAAACATAATTCATTCTCTCATGCCTCTTTCATAGTTAGAGTTATAGAACTTTACATAAGAGGCTAAAATTACCCCATATTGTAAGACACTTACAAGGTTGCTATTCATGTGTTTAGTCCTAGAGTTGCATCCTGGCCAAAACAGTCTGTGCAATCAAGAGAAATTTCAAAATAAGCCAAGTTTTCATTTTTATTTATTTTTATTTTTTTTACAGACAGGGTGTCGCTTTGTCACTCAGCACAGCGATCATAGCTCACTGTAATGTCAAACACCTGGCCCCAAGCAATCCTCCTGCCTCAACCTCCTAAAGGGCTGGGATTACAGTCATGAGCCACCATGCTTGGCCATCATTTGTATTGCTTAAACATTGTTGTATCAGTCAGAGTCTCACCAGGACATAGACAGAATGCTCAAATGGTGTAATTGAGGAAGGTTTAATATAGGGGCCGTTTTTATGAAGATGTAGTCAGGGTAGGGAAAACCAACAAAGACAGTGACATGTCTGGGGACTAATAACAGGGGGAAGCTGCTACCATGTCCAGAAGTGAAGGAAACAAGAGAAGGAGTGGTGTTACTAAAACTCAGTGGACACTGTAGCCATAAAAGTAGGGCTTCTCAACAGAAGTTTTAACACTTAATAAAGGAATGAAGCCACTGCCAAAAGCATAACCAGGTTAGTTGTTGGGTAGGGAATCAATACCCTACCCAACATCTCTCTTTTCTCATTATTTGATCTCATGCTACTGCCTTCCATCGACTGAATCTGAAGAAGCCCCAGCTAGAGACCTGGGAGATACAGTACCTAGAGCCTGCAGGGGTGCAAATCAGAGAAGAGAATGGTAGAGAATAAATCTGTAGGAAAAAAAAAAGGAAAATAACTAGTACTGATGGGGCAGAAGAGGGCAGGTTCTCGGCGAGAGCCCCACCCTCAAACTGAAAAGGTGATATGGAGGCCCAAAGTGAGAACATACATTCCTGTTTTCTAGTTTGAATGCTGCCTTTTCCAAAACCACCCATAGCCCACCCCGCTCCCCCATCCTGTGCCCATAAAAACCCCAGGCTCAGCCAGTGAGAGAGAGAAGCAGCTGGACATTGGGGACTACAGTTGGACGTCACGGAGAAGTAGCTTGACTTCAGAGGGAAAGCTTGATGGCATAGCTTCAGAGAGGAGCCCAAGTGGGGAGGGCCAGACTCCATGGGAAGATTACCTTCCCATCCATCCCCTTCAGCTCCCCTTCCCACCGAGAGCTATTTTCACCAGCAGTAAAATCCCCCACATTTACCATCTTCAATTCATTCATGTGACCTCATTCTTCCTGGACACCAGACAAGAGCTCAGGTGCCACAAGTGTGGGTGCGAAAGGCTGTCACACTATCCTTCCACCAAGCTGTTAACACTTAAGCCATCTGTGGATGGCAAAGCTAAAAGGGCACTGTAACACTTCCTCTGGGGCTTCAGGGGTCACAAGCATGCTCCCCTAGATGCTGCCATGGGATGGGTATGAAATTTGCTCTTGCTAGTGCCCAAAAGCACTCACACTGGCTCCTGCACTTGCTCACATGAGCTCCCCCTCCCGCAAGAGGTGAAGCAGCGAGTGAGTGAAGTTTACCCCAGCTGGCACCTGTGCACTCCAGTTTACACTTGCGAAGGGGTCGGGGAAATATCCTGCTTCAGTACCACTATGAACATGGATTCATAAACCACAGCAATACTTCCTTAAGATGTCCCATTTCTCTTTCATCAATTTCCTTCACAAATCACAGTTCTCCTCATAACCCCTTATAATCCCCTCTAGCTCTTCCTTTGATGTACCTATTATTAATATCTTATTCTCCCACCCTCCTTTTTTACTCTTGATTCATTCTATACCACAGAAACTCAAGAGTGAGTCTGATAAGGCAGAACCCTCTTTCCATTGTGCAGGAAAAGAAGAAAGCAAGGTATACCAGGCTTGAATTCCCTTTAGCAAGCAGGAAGAAGGAAACACTGGAAACATTCATTTATTAACAATTTTTATCTCTTTAAAATAGAACTTTCTAAAATTCTAATCTAACTGCTCCTTTATTGCCATCACCATGAACACAACAATTATCAGTATTCTAAGGTCACTCTGCTAAAGCCATACCTGCTTACTCTCAAGGTTTTTAGTATTGTATCTTGACTCATCTGAGGTTAAATGTCACTATGGTTTCTGCAACCTCTTACATTTTTTTCTCTAGGAGTTAGAGTATTCTTAAAAGAAGTAAATGGTACTAAAAATGAACTTTAAAACTTAAAGCAATAGAGTCATGGGCCTGCAATTAGTGGAGCTTATATTCTGCTGGGTGTTGTCAGGGAAAGAGTCAAACAAAGGATTGGTAAAAACATTGTCATCCCAAGGTAACTGTGTGCATGCCCAAACTGTATCCTATGAAGAGCAACATCACAGGCCTCACACTGCAGGGGAAAACAGACTGCCTTAAAATAATACAGCCAGCAACTACACACTCTCATGTTCATTGAAGCATTATTCACAATAGTCAAGATATGGAATCAACCTAAATGTTTATCAATAAAAGAATGAAGAAATCATGGTATATATACACAATTGAATACTCCTTTGAAAATACTGCCTTGAAAAGAAGGAAATCTTGACACTTGCAACAATATGGATGAACCTGGAGGACATTACACTAAGTGAAATAAACTAGGCAGAGAAAGAAAAATACCACATGATCTCACTTATATGAGGAATATAAAAAAGTTAAACTCACAGAAGTAGAGAGTAGAATGAGGATAACCAGAGGCTGGTTGGGTGGAGGAAGGGAATGGGGAGATGTTGGTCAAAAGGTACAAAGTTTCATTTAGCCATATAGAATAACTTTTTGAAATCAATTGCACAGTGTGGTGACTATAGTTAATAATAATGTATTGTACATTTCAAAATTGCTAAGATAGTACATTTCAAATGTATCACCACAAAAATGATAAGTAAATGAGGTGATGGATGTGGTTTAGCTTGATTTAGTCATTCCACATTGTATACCTATATGAAAACATCACACAGTACTCTATAAATATATAAAATTATTATTTGTCAATTAAAAAAATAATTTTAAAAGAACCATATGGAAATTCTGGAAATGAAAAGTACAATAACTAAAACGAAAAATTTGTTAGAGGAGCTCAAAAGATTTAAACTGGCAGGAGAAATAATTAGTGTGCTTGAAGATAGATTAATAGAGATTATGCAATCTGAAGAGCAAGAAAGAAGAACAGAGCCTTAGAGAAATGTGGAACACCATTATGTGCACCAGTATATGCATAATGATGGTGACAGAAGGAGAAGAGAGAGAAAAGGGATAAGAAAAATATTTGAAGAAATAATGGCTCAAAACTTCCCCAAACTCTTGAAAAACATTAATCTACACATTCAAATATATCTCAGCAAACTCCAAATATGATAAAAATAAAGATCTGAAAATAGTCACATAATAGTAAAAGTGCTTAAGGACAAAAAAAGAGAAAATATTAAAAACAGCAAGAGAAAAATGGTTCATTACTTACAAGGGAGCACCAATAAGGTTAATAGCTGACTTCTCATAAAAAACTTTGTACGTCAGAAAGCAGTGTGATAACATATTCGAAGTGCTCAAAGAAAAAAATGAACAACCAAAAATCCAATATTCAGCAAAGCTATATTTAAAGAAAATGAAGAGAAATAAAGCATTCTCAAATAAGTGAAAACAGAGAGAATTCATTGCTAGCAGAATTTCCTTGCAAGAAATATTACAGAAAGTTCTTCAGACTAAAAGCAAATGACCCTAGACAGAAACTCAAGTCTATACACACAAAAAATAAAAAGCACTGGTTTAGGGAATTATGTAATTATAAAAGATAAATGATATATTAGCATAAATGGTAGAGTAGATACCTCCCCACTTTCATCCTACTCTCAGCCCCCACTCCAAAGAAACACCAAAAAAACAAGCAGAAACTGTCAAAATCAACTTTGTCAGAACTACAGAAAACAATCAAAAGTTTGCAGTAAACAAGCTAACAGTGAATCAAGAAAAAGGCAATATGGAACTGTTTTGTGATGTTTTTACCTGCCCTTACTCCATCCCCTTTCCTATATGGCAGTAGTCTTGGTCCCTAAACAGTGGCAGTCTGTTTTCCTAGTGTGAGACCATGGCCCCTGGTTCCAGAAGGGAGCAGAGCATTCCTTATTCAGAAACTATTGTGAATATATGTTCTAACCTGTCTAGGGGCTACATGGAAAACCAAGGCAAGACACTCATATCTATTTTGCCTAACTTGGGGCTCAAGCTAGAAAAATGGTAGACTTTACTGGAAAACACTGCAAGCTAAACTAATGATCCTTAGATGCTAGGGACAAAAAATTATAGTCAAAACATTAAAAAAACCAACAACTAAGGAATGAGAAAAAACCTTGGGAGAATTTCTTTGTGAACCTAGGATTTTCAAAAGTAGCAGTTTAGACCTGGTAATGTAGGAAGTCATGCACACAACCAGAGACACATGCTAAGACCTAAGCTTTTACTTTAGGCTGAATCCTAGGCTTAGTGCAAGCCTAAGTGTTAAAGGAGTGCCCTGGCACAGAGCTAATCTGCAAATACTGCGAGAGGTGTCCTTTGTCTGTGCTCCTGGAGTGCAAGCTAATCTCTATCGAAACACTAGCTGAATACAAGCTAAGGAACAGAAACTTCAGTTATCATACATGACAAAGAATACAGTATTTGCAAAAATTGCTTGAGTTAGACTCTAAACAAATGAACTAGTTCAGCCTTCAGCAATAAAAAAAGCAAACACTGGGGAAGAGGGAGAATTTCATAAATAAGCTTGTGTTTGAGGTAGGCCTTAAGGAATAGGAAAATTTGCCTTCAATAGTAGAATGAGAAGCTAGGAGAGGAAAGCTTTTACCATTAGAGGAATACAGGGAGCCACACTATGGAAAACAACAATATCTAACCTTGGTCTTATGAAAACTCAGCCTCCAAGATATACGGTCCAGATTGTCCTTTGGGTAAGAAGAGCAAGGAAAAAAATACACACTCAGTATTTCCTGATGAAGCTGTAGGAAAATAGGAGTTACTTTCTGCATTAGAAAGGTTGTCATTTCCATTAGGTTGACAAAGGTTGAAACCAGGCCAGTAGTTCTTGTTGAAGTGGATTAATATAAATGTTGAGAGTTGAGAGCTAGTTACCATCCAGTGATAGAAATAAGAATTTTGTCCAATACTCTAGCTTTACAGATGAGGAAGACAAGGCCAATGGATAGGGTGTGACTTTACTACTAATATATTGAGGACCTAGAATTTGAGCTAGGTCTTAAAGAATGGTTTGTATTCTAGCATTTCAGTTTTCATTATACTCTAGTGTGTATTCTGGCAACAAGGGAAACAAGTTATAGGATACTGAAAATACTTCATCAATGTCTCCTTTTAAATACCCTCTCACACCAAGGGAAAAAAAGATACAGATATTATTAATGTTATTTGTATATAGATCTAAAAATGTCTAACAGTAGCCCCTTAATGTACAGTATTTGTAATGAAATAAATAATGTCTAACTTTCACGAAGTGCTTTAGAGTTGACAAAGCATGTTATAGATTCAATTTAATCCACAAAACCTTATGTGGTATTATTATCCACAATTTTGTAAATGGTGAAAAAAAAACAAAGAACACTTAAATAAAACTTTGAGTGCCCCAAATCATACAACTAAAAGTCTATTAAAGTTCAAACCTAAATTTCATGATTCAAGCCAACTCTAGGAATTATCCTTGACTACATAATCTATGTTGCTAAGTCCTGTCAATTAAATCCTGCATATTTTTCCTCCTAAGCAGGTTTCAAATCTGTCTTGTTCTCCATGCCTACTACCCCTGGCCTCATCAGACTTTTGTTGTATTTCCCATGTGCTGTTGTAATAGTATTTCAACTTTTCATTCCTCCATTCTCATCCTCCTTAAATTTACCTTTCATGCCACAGCAAAAGTGTTGTCAGCCGGGCGTGGTGGCTCACGCCTGTAATCCCAACACTTTGGGAAGCCAAGGCAGGCAGATCACGAGGTCAGGAGATAGAAACCATCCTGGCCAACATGGTGAAACACTTTCTCTACTAAAATACAAAAAGTTAGCCAGGTATGGTGGTATGCACCTGTAGTCCCAGCTACTCAGGAGGCTGAGGCAGGGGAATCACTTGAACCCAGGAGGTGGAGGTTGCAGTGAGCGGAGATCACACCACTGCACTACAGCCTGGCAACAGAGCAAGACTCCGTCTCAAAAAAAAAATGTGTTATCTAAATACAAATCAGACTTGTCTTTATAATACTTCAAATAAAAATAGAAGAATAAGTCAAAATTTGGTAATATTTTAGTCGAAGTGGATTAACACATTGTTAAAGGGAACTCCAATCTGCAGTGCCATGTAGTGTTGCACTGTATATATGCCTTCAGTGGTTTTATAACTTTACTGGGGAGATAGAATTAACATTCTCAGCACAAATATCCCAAAAGAAAGGAGAGTATATAATAAAGTGCTAAACTGCATAAAATTAAGAGTCAGAATGCGTGAAAAAAGTACCATATGGTTTATTCTCTTGGTTTCAGAAACTGCTTTGAAAAAATATTTTTTTGTCAAATTGAATAGTATACCCTTAAAATGTCAATTTTTAAATTTTCCTTTTAATCCTTAAAATAGATGAATACAGTTTGATATGGTTTGGCTCTGTGTTTCCACCCAAATCTCATGTTGAATTGTAATTCCCAATGTTAGGGGAGGGACCTGATGGGAGGTGATTGGAATATGGGGGCGGATTTCCCTCTTGCTGTTCTTGTGATAGTGAGTGAGTTCTCATGAGATCTGGTTGTTTAAAGTGTTTAACACTTCCCCCTTTGCTCTCTCTCTCTCCTGTTGCCATGTGAAGATGTGCTTGTGTCCCCTTTGCCTTTCTGCCAGGATTGTAAGTTTCCTGAGGCCTCACATCCATGCTTCCTGTACAGTCTGTGGAGCTGCGAGTGAACTAAACCTCTTTTATTCATCAATTATCCAGTCTCTGGCAGTTCTTTATAGCAATGTGAGAACAACTAATACAGAAAATTGGTACTGGAGAAGTGGGGCACTGCTATAAAGATACCTGAAAATGTGGAAGTGACTTTGGACCTGAGTAACAAGCAGAGGTTAGAAGAGTTTGGAGGGCTCAGAAGATGACAGGAAGATGAGGGAAGGTTTGAAACTTCCTAGAGACTTGTTGAATGGTTTTGACCAAAATGCTGACAGTGATATGAGGTGGTCTCAGATGGAGATGAAAAACTTACTGGGAACTGGAATAAAGGTCACTATTACTATGCTTTAGCAAAAAGACTGGAAGCATTGTGCCCCTGCTCTAGAAATCTGTGGAACTTTGAACTTGAGAGAGATGATTTAGGGTATCTGGTAGAAGAAATTTCCAGGCAGCAAAGCATTCAAGATGTGACCCGGCTGATTCTAACAGCATACCCATATGCAGGAACTAAGAGATTATCTGAAATGGAAACTTGCATTTAAAAGGGAAGTAGAGTGTAAAAGTTTGGAAAATTTGCAGCCTGACTATATGGTAGAAAAGAAAAAAAACTATTTTCTGGGAAGAAATTCAAGCCAGGTACAGAAATTTGCATAAATAAAGAGGAGTGGAATATTAATAGCCAAGACAATGGGGAAAATGCCTCCAAGTTATTTCAGAGACTTTCGTGGCAGACCCTCCCATCACAGACCCGGGGGCCTAGGAGGGAAAAAAGGTTTTGTGAGCCAGGTCAAACACATACAATACTGTACAACTCCATTAAAATATCATACTCATTAATGAGAATGATACCTCTGATGGAAACCATGACTGCTTTCCACTAACACTTTCACACTGATTGGCACCAGCTCTATCCTTCTCAGCCCAAATGGCTTCTCAAGTTGCTGAAGAGAGTTCTTCCTCATCATCATAGTGAACTGGCAGGCTTATAATAACCACTGCCTGGAAATAGGAATTAGCAATCTCTTACACTGAACTCTCAGAATCAATTAAACTACTTTATTGAATTGATGAGTCAAATTTCCATCAAGTATCCTCTCTAAGGTCCTAAAGCACAGTCATTCTTTCCTTAGATATCCGTTTGTCTCAGCGTTTGCCTTCCTTTTTAATTATCCTATATATCTGTCCATTTTCCATTTTGGCAAAATATACATGGAGTATTTGGTAGGCCAGGAAAGTGGGTCTTAGTATATGACCACTAAACACAACTTTAGTGAAGAAGGTGATGAAGATAGGAAGGGGAAGAAATAAAATACTAAGTATATTTAAAAGAATAATTTAAAAAAATTTAAAATATATCAAAAAGTCACAGTTGCATGAGAATAAACAAAACACATGCCATGTTACTGAATATGAAGACTCCATAGTATACAAATGTCCATTGTTTCTGAATTACTCTATACACTGAACACAATATAAGAAACAATGAAATTCATTCTGGAACTTAAAACTAATATGTTAATCAGGAAAAGTAAATGTATGAAACCCATCAAGAAAACTGTGTAAAATGAAAAAAATTAGAGGGTACTTGTATTATAAAATAATTTTAAAAGCATAATTTTATCACAGAAAGAGTCAGCACATTGAAACAGAACAGAAACTCTTGACAGATATCACATGTATATCAGATATAAATATATGATTAAAAAGCCATGCCAATTTAGTTGATAAAGCAAAGCCATCATATATTAACAAAATCCAGCAAACCAATAAAACCTTATATAAGGAAAAAATACTATGAAGAAAATTTGAAGGCAAATGACTAATAAGAAAAAAACCCTACTACTTAAAGTCCTATTACAAATCAAAAAAAGAGTAATGTTTCCCCAAAACTGGCAACTATAAATTTGAAAAAGGAGTACAAAAAGCAAACAAATGTGAAGACTGGATAAAATACGAAAAAGCTCAATTTCAAAAATAATAAAGTGATGTAAATAAAGTGAGACACAATTTCACCTCTTAAACTTGCTAAATCATACAAAATTATAATTACTCATGTTGGCAATGTAATGGGGAATGGGAATGTTGATAGGCCTAATTTGGGAATGTAATCTGGCGAGTCTCTGGAGGCAATCTGGCAATATGTACCAAAAACTCTAAAAACGTGCATCAGCTAGGACACAGCTATTCTGCTTCTAGGAATTTATTTTTAAAAATAATGGAAATGCAGAGATTTAGCTGCAAGAATGCTCACTTAATATTATAAGTGATGCCAAAAATTATTTCTATCTTCTTTTGATCTCCTTTTCCCCTAAATTTCTACAATGAGGAGTACTTTTGTTATAGGAGAAAAAGAATTGTTGCTTATGAGCAGATCTAAGTAAACAAGAAAGCCACATTAGTTTAATGGAAAGAATACTGGAGACTGAATTCCAAACCTAGATGCAACTCAGAATCACCTGAGTAGCTTTTTTAAAAAATTATCTTAATTGGAGAATATGCCAGTTCTGACTTCTTGCCTCTATTACTCTATTACCCATCACCTCCATGGCTGCTAACAAGCAAACTACTATCATCCCTGGCCTACAGAAAAGAGCCACTACTGAACTTGGTGATGCTAGTGCCTTTGCACTAGCACATTCTTGATAACCTTGATGAATGGTGAGTCCTTTGGGTTCTCCTGTGGAACATAACTCTCTGGTGAGTTTTATGGCCTCGCATAATAAATCAATTCCAGCATTCTTCCTTCCCTGAGCCTTTTTATTTCTTCTTCTACCATCTGCCAGGGCAACTTTGACATTTTCACTTCCCACAGCGTGAGACATCACTTTCTCCAGGCTTGTAAGAAACATGCTAGCAGTGAGTTTGTCCCATCCAAGGAGTCTTTGCCAGGGTGTTAAATCCTGTGTCCTAAAGAAGTGCCCCTAAATCAATGAATTCTTGGTAATCTAGTCTTACATTCCAGATTCCTTGTAGAAGCATCCTCGAAACCGAATCCCAGAAAATACTATGGCTTCTTGCAGAACATGCTAGCAAGTTTTTGCAACTCTTTCAGAGTGTAACGTCTTTCCTCCTTATCAAAACTATCACATTCTGATCCAGGTTATGTTAATATTTAACCCTAGTTATTGTCCTGGCAACCAAGAGAGGAGATGGAACATCTCTGTGTGGGGAGAGGGATAGTACCAGTTGCCTTGCATGAGAGAAGCCTCTGTAATTTCTTTTCTCATAGGAAAAGTACTAACTCTTACTCCAAAATGGTGGGCCACTTCTAGAAGCTTTGAGAGATGTAGGGGGGATCTATAGAGTGAAAATCTTCAAGACCATCCCCTTAGATGTCTCCATCTCATGTTTCAGCATCCCATCTAATAGTAGACTTGACTTTTGCATAACGGACCTACTTTGGCTGATAATTTAAACATTTCTGGACCTCTAGGACCCTAATTAGCAAATACTTAATTTACCCCTAAGCTATAACTATTCTCCCTTTGGAGGCCTCCTGTTAGGCTACCTTGAAGACACTCTGGCTCTCACATTTGGCTTTTAATTGTTTGTTAACCACCCTCATTTTCTCATTATCTCTCTGCGGGGCATTAGTGCAATTTAGTAACAACAAACAATCCTTACTACATCAAAATGGAAAACTTTTACTGGCCAAAAGACATTGTTAAGAAAATGCACAGGTGACAATCATAAAGACTGAACATATTCGGGGCCATAAAGCAAAACTTAACACATTTAAAATACTTTAAACTAAGGTCTCTGATTGTTACAGAATTAAACTGGAAACCAGAAAAGAAATATTTCTGGACAATCCCCATGGGTCCAAATGGAAAATATTTTGAGTTGAATGATAACAAAAACACAACATACCAGAACTTGTGGGATACAGCTGAAGCAGTGCTGAAAGGGAAATTTATAACAGTTAATGCCTATATTATAAAAGAAGAAAGGTCTCATCAGTGATACAAGATTTCATCAGAAGATACTAGGTAAAGAAGACCATACTTAACAAAAAGTGAGGAGAGGAGAAGAATCAATGAATCAAAAGCAGGTTCCTTGAAAAAGTCAACAAAATAGATAAATTTCTAGCCAGACTGATCAAGAACAAAATATGACATGAATTACAAATATCAGGAATGAAATTGGGGAAATTACAGAAGACAATACTGATATTAAAAGCATAATAAAGGGATATTAAAAACAACCCTATGGCAATAGATTCTACAATATAGATGAAATGGATGAATTCCTCAAAACTTGCAAACTTCCAAAATCCACTGAAAGAGACATAGGTAACCTGAATAGTACTATGTAATCCTGAGAAATTAAATTTGTAGTTTAAAAGCTTCCAACAAACAAAAATTCTGGTCCAGATGGCTTCACTGGCAAATTGTATCAAATATTTAAGTAAGAAATAATAACAACTTCACAGGAATTCTTCCAGAATATTTGAGGAAGAAATTCTTAACTCAGTTTATGAGACCAGAATTACACTAATAAGGAAACCAGAGAAGAGCATTACAACAAAAGAAAATTGCACGACAATATCCCATATAAACATCAATGCAAAAAACATCAACATAAATACTACCAAATAGAATCTAAAAATATACAAAAATTATATCATGACCATGTGGGGTTTATCTTGGGAATACAAGGTTGGTTCATTCAAATTATCAATCAGAGTAATTCATCATATAATAGATAAAAGAAGAAAAACATGTCATCATCTCAATACATGTGAAAGAAGCCTTTGACAAAATTTAACATCCATTCGTGATTTTTAAAAACCTCCCAGAAATCTAGTAGTAGAAAGAAACTTCCTCAACTGTTTAAGGCTAACTAAAAGAACTATTAAATTTTTTCATTGATGATTTACATTCATTATTTCTTTCATAATTGAAAAAGTTTATTTTTCAGTTTATGCTGAATAGTGACATTTAGTCAAATCCTAAAAATTTACCATAAGCTTTTGAGACATTGGATTAGTATGGAATATTCTAAGCTTTGAAATGAGTAATATCACACCAGGCAGTCTAGAAACTCTTAACTGTAGTTTCTCCAGAAGATAAACCTCATGTCTCATCCTCTTTGAGTTAGACACGTGACTGTATGAGTTGGTGTTGAGGACCAGGAAGTCTAACAGCATTTTATGTCGATTTTAAAACTATCCTTATCCTTTCATATCACCTCAAGTTCACACATACTTTCTGTGGGCATGTGTGGAATGGGGCCTACTAATCCAAAGCCTATGCTCAGGTTTGTCTAAGAAAAATTATTTCACTTATTATTTCCATAACTACTTAGGCTTCAGCTCTTTCTGTTCTGATAAGTCATTTCCATCCACTTCTATCCATTGCTTTCCTTTCAAAATGTTGTTTATTTCTCTCTTGTGCTATAATTTCTTCTCTTTCTCTGGTGGCTGTGTTTATATGTGTGTTTTTTTTGTTGTTGTTTTAATGGGATTTAGGGTGGCAGCACAGACCAGCATATGTTTTCATGTGCCATTTTTATAGCTTTATTATTTTGTAATTTATACAACATATAATTTACCCACTCTGATTATATATTTCAGTGATTTTCAATAAATTTATAGAGTTGTTAAACTGCTCCCACAGTTCAGTTTTAGAACATTTCCATCACCCCAAAAAGTTCTTTCATGCCCAAGTGTTGTCAGTCAATACTCTCAGACCCAGCCTCAAGCAACCAGTGATCTGTTTTCTTTCACTGTAGATTTATCTTTTCTGGATAATGCATATAAATAGAACTGTACAACACATAGTCTTTTGTATCTGGCTTTTCTCACTTAGCATTATGTTTCTGAGGTTTGTTCATGTTATAGAATTTATCAGTAGTCTGTTTCTTTTTATTGATGAATTGTACTGCATTTTACGGACACATCACATTTTTTAAAATTCTTTCACTAGTGGATGAATATTTGGATTCCAGTTTGTAGCTGTTATAAAAAGAATGCTTTTATGAAGATTCTCTCACAAGCCTTTATGGGAAAATGTTTGTATAACTCATGGATAGATATATAGGAGTAGAATTGCTGTGTTGTGTGATATGTTTAACTATTTAAAAATCTGTCAAACTGTTTTTAAAATTGCCTAAAATATTTTACATTTTCACCAGCAATGCTCTAATTTTTCCACATTATTGTCAACACTTGTCATTATCTGGCTTTTTGGCTACAGTCATTCTAGTGGTTGTATATTGGTATGCTATTGTGGTTTTAATTTTCATTTTCATAATGACTAATGATATTGACCATTTCTTCATGTGCTTATTTCCTATTCCTATATCTACATTAGCTGAGCTGTCTATTCAAATCTTTTGTCCATTTCTTAATTGAGCTATTTGTCTTATTACTGACAAGAAATTGAGTTGTATTGAGTTGTGAGAATTATTTAATTACTCTTGATAACAGTCCTTTACAGATACATGACTTGCACATATTTTTCTCCTGGTTTGAGTTGTTATTTCATTTTCTTGTCTTTTGAAACACAAAAGCTTTTTATGTATATAAAGTCCCACTTGTCAATATTTTCTTTTATGGATCATGCTTTTGGTGCTGTATTTAAGAACTTGCCTAATCCAAGGTTACAAAGATTTTCTTCTAAAAGTTTTACCTCTTACATTTTGATATGATAGATGTTTAATTGATTTTGGGGTATTGTGTGAGGTTATAGTGTAGATTCATCTTTTTGCATATGCTACCTCAGTGTCTCAGGACCATTTGTTAAAGACCACCTCTCCTCTATCAAATTGACTTGGCAATTTATTGAACATCAATGGAGTATAAAGGTGAGGATGTATTTTGAGAATTTCAGTTTAATTCCATTAATATATATGCCTATCTGTTTACCACTACAATACTATCTTTACTAACATATCTTTATAATAATTTTTGAAATTGGGAAGTGTGAATCCTCCAACTTTTTTCTTTCAAGTTTGTTTTTGGCTATTCTGGGTCCCTTGCATATCCATATGGATTTTAAGAAGAGCTTGTCAATTTCTGCAAAAAGAGCTGTATTAGTCCGTTTTCAAGCTGCTGATAAAGACATACCCAAGTCTGGGCGATTTACAAAAGAAAGAGGTTTAACTGGATTCAGTTCCACGTGGCTGGGGAGGCCTCAGAATCATGGCAGAAGGCAAGGAGGAGCAAGTCACATCTTACATGGATGGCAGCAGGCAAAAAGAGAGCTTGTGCAGAGAAACTCCTGTTTTAAAACCATCAGATGTCATGAGACCCATTCACTATCACGAGAACAGCACGGGAAAGACCCACCCCCATGATTCAATCATCTCCCACTGGGTCCCCTGCCTCCACAATTGGGATTTATGGGAGCTACAAGATGAGATTTGGGTTGGGACACAGAGGCAAACCATATCAGAGCCACCTGGGAATTTGGTTGCATTGAATCTACAGATCAATTTTCCATCTTATCATTACTGAGACTTATAATCCATAAATGTGAAATATCTTTTCATTTAATTTGATTTTCTTTAATTTCTTTCAACAATGTTTTATGGTCTTCAATGTATAGACTTCCACTTGAAATTTGTTTCTAAACATTTGCTTATTTTTGATACTCTAGTGAACAAAATTGTTGTCTTGGTTTTATTATCATGTTATTCACTACCTTACAAGAAATACTCTATAATGGTCTTTCTCAGCTGTTTTATCTAAACTATAAATTGCATGATAATGTGTGAAAATGTATTATACACAAATATGATTTCCTGGACTATTTGCAATAACTCTTTGCACCTTCTCCATCAGAAATCCAAGGTACAACATTTTAAAATTACTTTTTTGTTGGTATAAACAACTTGGTACCTAAAAATATAATTTAAAAAAACAGTAAATATTGCTTTCTAAATTTAGAGAAATGGGATTAAGAGAAAATCTCAGATAATTTATACAAATTTAAAGATTTTCTTAGTTGGTTTAACTCCTGACAATAAACTTTTATTAGAGAGTAGAGTTAGACTTGAGAGTTGTTATAAGTAGACAGGCTGAAAAAATGGAAATAAAGTCATTCTCATAGAGTACTTCTGTGTAATATTCTATACGTATATTTGGTTTTCACTCATGACAATAGAGTTTTATTATGGCATAAAATTAAAAACCTTTTTAATGTGCCTTGTGAACAATTTATCAGTTTACTATGGCCACAACAACATTATGTGACTAACAACCACAAAATCTCAATGGTATCAATGTTAATCATTTGTTTAGCTTACAACTCTGTGGGTCAACTAATTTAGGCTGGACTCTCCTGGGCGGCTCTGCTAATCTCAGTTTTGCTTGCTTATACATGTAGGTGATGTTTGATCTAGGATAGGCTCATCTGGGCAGCTCTTCTTAACTCGGGTGTGCTGGCTCACACATCTGGGGGTTGGCTGATCCAGGATGGAGTAGAATAGGCTGTTTTGCTAATGTGAAATACGCTTTCTCAAACATATGAAGATAAGCTGATCTAGGCTGGTCTCTGCTGTGGTAACAACTCTGCTCCAGTTTTCTCTCATTCTTCGGGGTTCAATGGGCGAGCCTGAGTCATGTTCTTTTTCTGACAATAGGAGAGGTCCAAGAGCAAGTGTAAACATGCAAGCCTCTTGAGGCCTAAGGTTAGAGCTAGCTCACTGTTACTTCTAACTTTTTCTGCTCTCCAAAGCAAATATCATAGTCCTACACAAATTTGAGTTTGGGAGGACATTTCTGCAACATGGACATAGGGAGGGATGAGGAATTTGAAACAACACAATATACAACAAAACCCTAAAAATAACTCATTATTAAAATTCTGAAATCATCGAAATCATCATGAGTTTATTCATGACTTTTCAAACTCACTCATATTTGAGAGTTTCACCCTTAGACTCTCTCAAAATGACCTTCAAGAATGCCAACTCAGTGTCAGAGTAAGGGACTACTGAGTCTTATTATCTGAGCCTTTGTTGTGTTTTCTGTGTTTTTGGTAAATAAATACATTTCTAATTCAAGGCTATATTGGTGTGCTGACCTACACAGTATGTCTTGAATGGCAGACATTTATCTAGATAATGCTTTTTAATGTCACAATGAATATATTTAATTCGATAAAAAATTAAAAGGCTTTGTACTTTTGAAACTGTGCTCTAAGCAATTGCTAGCCATTTGTACATTACTCCCTTTGATTGTTATACAGCTCTAATGGATGCATGTTTCAACACTCCCTCACCCTCTCGTGTTGAGGAGATTCTGAGTGGGATGTTCAGTAGTTGGTATATCATTCCTAGTTGGCCGGATTCCATATAATCACCAAATGGTAGAAATTATCTCAATGTGTTACAAAAAAAGAAATATTTGACATGTAATTAGACTGTACTTATTTAGTAAATTATATTGGGAGCAGAGGGAAATTGCGTTTTGAATAAATATACCAAGAAGCTAGTATTTTACCCTAATTTGTAGTTTCACTATGGTTTTCCATTCAACTAGGAAATTATTTCACTCAGTGAATTCTAAATATAGAAAAAAATTAAAAACAAGAAGCAATTCATTTAAATTCTAAATTTCTTACAAATCTTTTTCTGTTGGTAAAAATACGAATAATATTTCATAGTCTAAAACTCCATAAGAAGTCACTTGGCACCCAGATATACTGTCTTCAGAATGCTATGAAACCTAAGGGAATCATAAGTTTTTGCTATAGTTAGTGATATGTTTGGATAAGAACAAACCATTGGTTCAGTTTAAGTTCTCTTCTATTCATGAATCTGTTGATCCACTAGGAAAATGACCACAGCTCTTTTAAAATCAATTCATTTTAACAACTACTTATTGAATCCTCATTACTTCCAAGGCCCATGATAAATGCTGTATGCATCCAGTCTAAGAAAGGAGAGAAAAATCTAGAGAAATACTTATTATAAGAACTCATATTTATTGAGTGCTTACTACATGCCAGGTACCACATTAACTGTGTCATAATCATTATGTCATTTAATCTTCACAATAACCCTAAGACATGGGGTATTATCATCATTCCCATTTTACATATGAGGGAACAGAGGCTTAAAATGGTTAAGTAACTGGTGCATGGTGTCAGAGCTAATAAAGAAGGCAGAACTTGTACTTGAACACACTTTTGTTGGAGTCAGTATTAATCACCATTGTTCAATAGGTTACAAGTACTCTTATTAGGGAAAAAATGCAATGGGCTCAAAGAGAAGGAAGATATTAGATATGAAGGAAGGGAGTCATAAAGGGGTGGGGTCCTGTGAGGAATGGAATGCCAGGCTGAAGGATACATGAGCAAAGCTAAACCTCTGCAGAGCATATTCAGGCAATGGTAAGGAATTCTAGCACGGCTGCTATCATTTGAGGTTTGAAGAGGAGGGAAAATAGAGGGAAATGAGCCAGACATGGTAGTTTGGGGGAGAGTTTGTCTCATGTTTTGAATGCTTTTCATAAGAAATTGAGCTTCAGTTTTGAAGGCAGTGGGTTGTCATAGAAGGTATTTTAGAAAAGGAGGTGATTAATTTAAAATTATGAGATCTCTATGTTTACATAAATGGTGATACCATGTACTATTATTCAGAAAGCTGAAAACTTCTATTATTATGGCATGCTGGCCCCAGTGCAGGTGGATAAGACAGTCAACTTAAAAAGCCCAAGGTTGGGCCAGTTTTAGTATTAGACATGTAGTGAAGCTATTGAATCAATGCTATATTAAACAATGCTCATATACAGATGTTTGTAAAAGCTAAGCCATTTGAAATTTATTTCTCAAGTGGGTAAAATTGATAGTAAACATTCAGGGATCTCAAGATTCTTTTGAGAAATGTATGGGTTATAAACTGAAAGAAATATACCACCTATAAAAGGTGTCTTCGCAAATGAATTGTTTAATGAGGTGATGAGGTATCACATTAAGGACTAAAAATGAACTTTCCTATCCTATTGATGTTTTTGTTTGTCTTTTTCCTTCCAGAACTCCCATCCTGAATCTCTCTTAGTCTTATCTGAATGTCTTTGCACATAGTGATCCTTCTACTTGGAATGCACTTCCCCTGTCTCTTTGCTTGATTCATTCCTAATGGTCACGCAAGACTTATCTTGGGCATCACCACCTTCTCCAGTAAGCTACCCTAATACATTTTCCCCACCCAAATCTTAATTAAGTACACATTTTGTGGTCAATCAAAGCCTCTTGTTCCCTCTTCCAGCTTCTCTTATAGTCCTTCTTACATTACATTGTAGTATTATGTTTACTTTTCCATGTCCTAATGACTGTGAAGTCCATGAGTGCAGGGACAGTTTTATTCATCTCTGGGTCCTCAATTTTTGTATTATTTGTTCATATAACTACATATGCAATAAAATGTTTGCTGAAGGAATGAATGCATATGTAACTGTGCAGCTAATACCTCTGAAGAAGCAATTTGATTGCTTAAAAGCCATAAGTTTAATCCTAAATGCTATAAAATGAGATGAGATAGCCTTTCCTTTTAATAAATGTTTGTTTTTATTTAATGGCTATGTATTTACAAGGAAAAACAAATGTTGAGGCTAAAAACTTGATGAAACTGAACTATTACAACAACCCTTACTCTGAGAATGAATACAAAGACAATCAAAGGATATAAAGTAGTCCCCCTTATCCTCAGAGGATAAGTTCCAAACACCCAGTGGATGCTGAAACTGTGGATAGTACTGATTCCAACTGCCATCAGTTGGAACATGTTTCCGTTCATGTCTCCCATCCACAAATGTAATGCTTTTTCCATCTTTAAAAAAATGGGGTACATAATAGGTGTATATATTTACGGGGTAAATGAGATGTTTTGATATAGGCATGCAATTGTGTAATAATCACATCATGGAAAATGAAGTATCCATCCCCTCAAGCATTATCCTTTATGTTGTGCCTTTTCTATCTCAGCTAAGTACTTATTATGCACTGTGGCCATAAATTTTGCAATGTGAGGTATGACAACAAAACAAGCACAAATTTATTCTTCCTTCTTCACAAGTTCATGGACAAAAGATTTGTTCTTACCATGTATCTTAGCAACCTCAGCATACGACTTTTTTTCTTTCTTTATTAAGTGAAGAACTTTCAACTCTTCACTTAATGGAAACACTTTACTGCTTCTCTTTGGCATATTCAAACTGCTAGCATCACTACTCTTCATAATCTCATGCCTTCACTTGGAAACTAGAAGTTAGATAACCATCTACATCTTATTAAAGTCATTGCGTTTTATTAGGTCAGCTCCCAGTTAACACAGTCCAGAAATTTCATTCATGTGCATGATTTGGGAGTTTTCACTCACGTATTTATCTCAACCGACATCTCTGAATTTGTTTATATATTTCTTAAGAGGGAAAATTTTATTGGAATAGCAATAGGCATTCCCAGTGTTTTTAGACCTATGCCTTCAAAACTGCGATAAGATTCAAGAGGGGACTTCCCAACTTTTAGTTACTTGAATCCCTCTCTCATCCCAGGATAGTAGAACTGAATTGTCTGTGACAATGTTTTTATATTTACAGTTTAAAACCTCCCATACTACACAACAAAAATACACCTTGTTATCTATGATGGCATGATGTATAAAGAAATTAAAGGCCCTTTCCTACCAACAGTACCACTAAGAAGCAAGAAACTAAATATTCACATGGTATACTGAGTTGATTTATCAGTTGATTTACTTTAGGGTTTAAGTGTACTGCATTAGATATCTCTTAGGGAATATATTATCAATGCAGTTTCTTTTCACATTGTATTAGTTGTCTCTTAAAATCCAAGCATTTATGTTTAAGACATCCTCAAGGAAGAACACGGTTTAATTACAAGGAGAAAAGCCAACAGAAATGCTTTTGGCACAGAAAATTTGCACTCTGCCAGAGTATAATTTATCCCTGCATGTACATACATAAGAGTATAGAGTGGAAAAAAAAGGGGGTATATTTTCTTTTCAGAGCACATCGTTTACTGCATTCCCAGCAAAATGAAGGGAAGATGGGTTAAATAACACATAAAGCCTATGATTTCCACATTCAGCAGCAAAAATAAGATAAGCATTAATTAATTAATCCAACAAAACTTTGAGTACCTCTTCAATGCCATAATCTGGGGTTGGATTTCTGAGGAAGCCAGTTCTGAGATGGGCTTCATTATGCAGGATATTTACTAAGAAGTGACCTTGAGATAACATCTGCAGAAAAGAGAGGGAAGGAAACAGGAGTAGGCAGCAGAAGGTGATGTTTGATGCAGCCCAATGACAGCCTTGTACAACCCCACAGGATCTCTGAAGCTATAGCTGCCCTTCAGAATTCCCACACCCCTCCATGGGTGGGTAGGATCAGGCATATATAATCCTAAATCATTTACTCATTGTGTCTTGGCCACCTTGGGAAGGGATGTGACCTTGAGCAAGGCAACCCTCTACAGCTGAGCTGATCCCCGAAGGGGCTGATTACTGAAGGCTGTTTGCGGACAGCACTTCCAATAGCTGAGATGAGTCCTTCCCTGAAGGGGAATCTGGATAACACATCATTGTGTCTACCATAGCCATGCACTGTGCTAAGACTGGAAATACAAAAATGGGCACAATTTTTGCCCTTGGGAAGGTCAAAGTCTTGTAGGGTAGATTGTCTTATAAACACAAAAGCAAAAAAACTAATTATTTGTTTTATGCTATTTGTGTTATTTATTTTGTGTATTTAAGGTACCGTTATAAACATTTACATACATTACCTCATTTAATCATCACTAGAACCCAATGTGGGTGGAACTATTAATAACCTATTTATCAGAAAGGAGGAATAAATGAATCAATGGTAAAGTGACTTGCTCAAGGTCCAATAGTAAGTGGTTGATGGATCCAGCATTCAAAGCCTTTCAGTTTGACTCTAGCGTGATAACTGTTTTTTTTTGTTTTTTTTTTTTTTAAATAGGTACTGCAGAAACGACAAAAGGTGTGTGATCAGCTTTGCCTATGTTTACAGGTTTCAAAGAGCAGGATCTTTTCCAAACACAACACACACATGTCACTTCCCTGTTTTAAAGCCTTCAATGACTACTCATTGCCTTCTAGGACAAGGCCAAACTCATCAGCATGAGGTTTACCAAAGCTGATCTAGCCTTTCTAATTAACTGTGTGTGCTCTCTCTCATCCCACACCTCCTCATTCACAGGTTAAACAACTTGTAGTTTTATTAACCAAATAAGTTGATGTTGTTTTAAACTTATAAGCCTTTGCACACACAGCTCCCTCTACTAGGAATGGTTTTACCAGAATGGTCCATGCCCATCCAAGCAACTTTTATATGTTCTTGAAGACTTGGCTCAAAGATCACCTGCTCTCTGAAGCCTTTGTCAAATTTCCCAGTTAAGGTAAATCACTTCCTCTTCTTTAGTCCCCACTGTAGCTTGTACATAATTTTACTAAGGTTCCATCATACTGTCTTATAAATATTTTTATTTATTTCCATTTATTTTACCTGAAGACAATTATTGTGTTTTACTTATTTTTAGAATTCCAGGCTCCAGCAGTTTCTGGCACAAAGTAGGAGATTAATATATTTTTGAAATAAATGGATAAATAAGTCATTCTGGACTCCAATCTCTACTTCATTCTCCACACCCAATCGGTCACCAAGTCTTGGGACATCTGCCTGTTAAAAAAGATTCTAAATTTCTGGTGCCCTCTTTATCCCTGCAAGCACAGTCTCATTCAAGTCAGCAGCCTCCTAAGTGGGGTTTCTGTTTCTTGCCTTCAATCATACTTCCTCCTCTCCTTGCTCAAGCCATCTTTTGCATGGCTAGCAGAGTAATTTGAAATGTAAATAAAATTACACCAATCTCATAGTTAAATCTCTCCATGGGTCCCAACGACACACAAGATTAATTTTATACTTTACATTGCATATATGGCCTGCTAGTTATTTGTCCCCTGCTGATCTTTGTAGCTTCATCTCTGTCATTACTCCCCCACATTCAGAGCCAGAATGATAAAAAGTGGTACTCTCAGGAAAGCTAATAATTTGATACTAATCAAGTCAGTATTTTTTCAATACTTCTTCAGCCATTTTGTCTAAGCAAGGATAGGAAGAAATGGATTTATTAAGGATAAAATTTTATTCCTCTTTATGCTTAAGGTAAAAGATTTATGACATTAATTTATACCATACAATTCCTAAATTCTGACAACTTCTTGGGAAGCAGCATGAACCAGTTAAAATGTAGCTACCAGATAATTTCTAATTCTAAATAAATTGTCCAATATATTGTTGCTGAATATAGGTGACTATCCTCTGACTGTCTTGGGTTTAGTTGTGCCAACTGTAGTTGGAACATGCAACTTGTGCGTGTGTGTTGCAGAAAACATTTAACAATGAGAAGTCAGTACCAGTAGGAATGCTTTTTAATTTTTAGGCGAGGTACCGAGCATTTCTGTCAAAGAATGTGTGATTTCTATTTTGGCAGTGATATAATGAGTTGTAGATAGAAACATGACTTAACTGGTGCCATCTACTACTTAACACTTTAATGTTTAATGCCCATAGTAGATTAACATCAGAGCAGCTGCCTGCCTGGCCTCCTCCTGGATATGGTTCGTTCCCTACTCACCTTGACCATACCATATATATGCAAGTTTTCAACATGTCATATTTTCCTGAACACATGGTTTTTGGATACACTGTTCTCTCTCCCTTCAATATCTTTCACTTTCTTTTTCTTCCACTAGGTTTATTTTGTTTTTCTTTTTGAATTTTTTATTTTGACAAATTATAATCATATACAATTATGGGACCCACAGTGATGATATATGTATATAGTGTGGAATGATTGAATTAAGCTAATTAACATATCCATCACCTTAAATACTAATAATTTATTCCCCCTGTCTAAATGCAATTTTATACCCTTTGACCAACATCTCCCTGATTCCTCTCCCCAACCCCACCAGCCTCTGATAACCACGGTTTTCCACTCCCTGCATCTATGAGTTTGACGTTTTTAGATTCTACAATAAACAAAAACATGCGCTGTTTGTCTTTCTGTGACTGGCTTATTCCACTTAGCATAATGTTTTTGAGGTTCATCCATATCACAAATGCCTGAATTTCCTTCTTTTTAAAGGATGAATAATATTCTTTTGTGCATATATGCCATGTTTTCTTTATCCATTCAACCATCGATGGACACTTAGATTGATTCCATAACTTGGCTATTATGAATAATGCTGCAGTGAACATGGAGGTGCAGATATCTCTTCGACACACTAATTTTAGGTTTTCTTTTTGGTGTCATCTCTTCTATGAAGCTTTCCATGAAGCTTTTCCTAATGCCCAACTTCAAGACACTAGAGGTAGAGATAAAGTTCTCCCTCTTCTTCATTTCTATAGGGCTCTTACATGATTCCTAGGTTTATCTTCAGTCATCGAGTAGGAGGTGTCCATTACCAGGCTAGATTATGGAGATATTTGTAAGAAAGATAAAGAGTTCATTTTTAACATGTTTAATTTGGGGTTTCTTTTAGAACATCCAAGTAGAGATGTCCAGTGTTCTGCTAAATATGTATGAGTTTACAGTTCAGATGAGAAGTGTTGGGAAACAGTTCCTTATGGTTTCTCACATTTTTGTGCATCTTGAGAGCAGAGTATTCCATGTAGGAGTTCTAGATTTAGGGGAATTTTTTTTTTACCATGGAATGAAGATTTCTAAACCTACAGTGGAATAGGCCATGAAAAAAAGTCAGTAGTGGAAGGATGATTTAATGCAGAGCACTAAGAGGTGAGAGCAACAATGTCCTTGACTCTAAAAAATAATCTGCATTTAATTATCCTTGTCTGCTTAAAAAGCTTCTATTCATCCTTTTATTCTCCATAATCTGCAGAATAAAAAACTCAACAACTCTATGAAGCCTTCTCAAATTTCCAAGAAGACTTAGGTTTCCCTTTCCTATGATATATTTGAAATATCTACATTAGTCTATCACTTTTCACACAGTATTATTACCACTGATTTACATGTTTGTCTTTTCTTCTGGGGCAAGAAATAAATAAATATAAAGAAGACAGTAATTTTCTGAATGTATAGTTATTATAAGTGGGTTTGATAAAAAAGGAGAAGAGAGGTATCTGCAATTGGGCTGATAATAGAGAAATGTAGACAGATCCAAATCCAGAACAATCTTATACTGGGCAGAAGTATGACTGAATTGTGGGGCAGGGTGGAGAGGCTTAGGAGAGTTGCATGGCCAGTGAGCCAACACTCGGGCATGGCCATGGGGGGAATATTCGTGGTTCTGCAGGGGTTGCACAGATGATGATGAAGAGCAGGACATGGTGATAATAAAGAGGTGGATGCTAGGTAATGGCTACATTGCTTCAGCATCTATGCTAGGCACTTTTTATACATTATTCTATATAATGTTCCAAACATCAATGCAAGGTAGATGTTATTGTTACTAAGAGGCTTAGAGATATTAGAAAATTGACTCAAAGTTGCAAAGCTGATAAAAGTGAAAAATGAAAAAGCCTAGGCCTGTCTAGCTTCAGATGCTTTTTCGAGTACACCAGTTTTTCCCTATCTGAGATTAACATAACACTGATTTATGCATAACTGGCCAGGAGATGTTAGACTAGTGGTACCCAATAAAGCATTCTGAGGTCAAATAAGTTGAGAACACATAAATAAGAAAGACAATCAGGTATATTAACTGCAGAATTTCAAAAATTAATTTGATTTTAGTATTCCTTTGTTCATATACGAAAAATTACCATCTATCATGCCACTAGCATCAGGTCAGAGTCTGGAAAATGCTACACTCCACTATGACAGCAAATGTCACCCATGTAAAACTCTTATTTTGTTTACAGAGAAATTGTAACCAGAACAAAACTTTCACGGCCTTCCCCTACCCATTGTCACTCAGAAGTTATAAACAAGTGGATCATATGGCTCAGAGCTCCTATGAGATAGTTCACATTATTAGTTGTCAACCTGTTATTTCATTAAAAAGGTATCAAAGTATACTTATTTCATACCAGGGACACACATTTTGCTTCTGACTAGTTCTAGATAGGAAAATGCTTCCCTCTACCTTAGAAATACTACCCAAGTATAATTATAGAGGAACAAAAAGATCTGCCAGTGATCTTAACGCAAATTTTGGAAATATCAGTGTGAGTTATCTTAAATTAAGCAGACTTTCTATGTAAGAGTACTGATTATAAACTGTTTAGGGAAAATGCACTATTTGTTGTTACATAATAGCTAGGCAGTCCACCTGCTCTTCTTTGATCACTGTTCTACTTTGAATGACCATTTGGTATTTAATTAATCACCTTATTGGAGAACCCATCTCACATTGTCTGCATGTGATTGTATAGGCAAAGGAAGATGGAGACACTAGCTACCAGAGGCTTCTTTGTTTATTTTCATGTAGGTATTATTTCAGATGGATTGCATTTTACTCACAGCCTCAAAATAAATAAAATTTACACTAACTGCTATTTTATTATAGGGAAGTAATAGCACAGTTCCACCTGCTATTTAAAGTAAATGCATTAGAATAAAACTTTAGTTCAACTTGGCATAGTAGCTAGAAGTAAAGACTCTAGAAACACACCTTGGACTCTGTCCCTTACTAGCCAGGTGGTATGGAACAAGCAAAATATTCTCTCCGTGCCTTTGTTTCCTCAACTATAGAATAAAGATAATACTGATCCCTGCCTCAAAAGATTTTAGGTGAATTAAATGAACTAATATATATAAAGCACTTAGAAGAGTGCCTGAAACACAGTAATGCTATATAACTGTTAGAAGATTAATTAACTACAGACTTTTAGGTCTTCTCAAAACCTTTAATATGCTTGTGTTTAGTGTGCATCTATAAGAACCTAGTTGTTAAGAAGGCGAATAGCATCCCATCTATTCGGTATTGTACTAGAATTCCTACAAGCTAGCACTGTAAGGCAAGAAAAATAAACCAAAGGTATTAGGTTTCTAAATAAAGAAACAGAACTGATGTTAATCACAGACAAGCTTATCGACATAGAAAACTAAGAGAACATGCACAGTAGTTTTTGGAACTAACGAGAGAGTTCAGCCACATTGCTGCAAAAAATATCAATATGCAAAAATAAGTTTTGTTTATTCACACTAGCAACAAACAGAAATCACAATTAAAATTAAAACCATTGATATTAGTAACAAAAATACTATCTAGAAATAAATCCAATAAAAATGTACAAGAGCACTGTAAAAATTATAAAATTATGCTTGAAAGGTATTTTAAACATTTTATTTAAAATAAGAATTGTAGTCATGAGAAGACTCAGGAGAGTACAGAGATCAAATTTTGCTGAATTAATCTAAAATTCAATGTAATTCCAACTAGGAGAGTAAGCTCTGGATATAAACTTGGCAGCATTCAAATTCCAATATAACCACTTACTATGTTATCTGGGGCAAGTTACTTCAACTTTCTGTGCTTCGGTTTTGTTATCAGATAGAGGCAATGTAGTATTTTTCTCTTTAAGTTCTTCTGAATGATACATAAAATAATAAGGATAAAGTTCTTAAAATACTCCTGGCACATAGTCAAGTGCTCAAAAAATGTTGCCTATTACTTTTGTTCTTGTTATATTAAGAACTCCTACAGGTTTATAAAAAAGAGAAATGACCTAATAGAAAATAGGATGTCAAACTAAAAGGAGTTCACAGAATAAGAAATACAAAGTCCAATATGCATTTAAAATATTCTTTACTAATGATTTTTAAGGAAAATAAAACCCTATATTTCTTTGGTAATATTGGCAAAGATTAAAAAATATGTTTCTAAGAATATAAGAGAAATAAATGTTTTCATACACCACAAGAATGTAAATTAGCACCATTTTGAAGAAAAATATGACAGTATCTAACAAATTATAAGATGTGCATAAATTTTGATATAGCAATTCAATTTATGGGGATCTATACTACAGAAGCAATAGCGTAAGTAAACTAAGATGGAATACAAGGATGTTTATTGCCATAATTGTAGTAGCAGAAACTGAAAATATCCTAAAAATTCATATTATTCAGCCAATGAAAATGGAGAGATAGACAGATACACATTAACATGGAAAAATGCCCAAGACCTATTGTTAAGTGAAAGAGCAAGATGCAGAACAGTAGTCTAACAAGACATCACAATTTAAATTTTTCATATAAGTTTTGGAATATACATAAAATCCTCTGAAAGAATGTACAGAATCTGTTCACTGTGCTAAACTCTGGGGATGGGGGTGGGGAGGGAATGCATATAGCTTTCATTATCTCTTTTAAGCATGTCTCAATTGTCTAAAAATGCTACAAGGTGACTGGCTTACTTTTATGGTAAATAGATTTACTTCTGCTAAGTTTTATTTAGTTAACATGGTTTTCACTGTTAAGCTGTCTCTTAGCTTCATATATATGTTAAATTATTTATATTCATTTACTAAGTACTAAACACTTCTCTAATTCAGTAAGATGTTTACTATTTAAATTTATGAAAACAGAATGCTAGGTCATTGACATTTTAGTTCAATCTTTTCTGGTTCATGCTTAAAACTGATTATATATTTCTCCAGTATGATGGTTAATATTGAGTGTTAACTTGATTGGATTGAAGGATGTAAAGTATTGTTCCTGGGAGTGTCTGTGAGGCTGTTGCCAAAGGAGACTATAACATTTGAGTCAGTGGACAGGGAGAGACAGACCCATCCTCAATCAGGGTGAGCATCGTCTAATCAGCTGCCAGAGAGACTAGACCAAAGCAGGCAGAAGAAGTTGGAAGGACTTGACTTGCTGAATTCTTCCGGCCTTCATCTTTCTCCAGTGCTGGATGCTTCCTGCCCTTGAACATCAGACTCCAAGTTCTTCAGCTTTTAGACTCTTGGACCTCTACCAGTGGTTTGCCAGGGGCTCTCGGGCTTATGGCCACAGACTGAAGGCTGCACTGTTGGCTTTCCTACTTTTGTGGTTTTGGTACTCGGATTGGCTTCCCTGCTCCTCAGCTTGCAGATTGCCTGTTGTGGGACTTCACCTTCTTTAAAACCTCCCCTTCATATATACATGTATCCTATTAGTTCCGTCCCTCTAGGGAACCCTGACTAATACAACCAGAGTCAAATTGCAAAGGTTTCAGTTGTCTATTTGAACAATTTTGTCATTTCCCTATACAGTATATACCCCTCACTAGGACAATGAAGAACCATACCCATAAACTTTGTTTGATCAGCATGGCAACTTTGGTTTCATTTGGACATTTAAAAAGCATGACTCTTGATACCTCTGGGCAGGAGTTGGGGAAATTCTAGTGAAGCCAAAATGCTCTGATTGGAGAAAGAGGGTATCTTTTTAGTATCCCCTAAAAAGCCTCCCTGAAATGACCTTCCACCTCTCCTCATTTCCCTGTGTTCCATTCTGTTGGCACACATGGCAGGGAGAGGATGTTTTCTCTAAGCCTTTCCCCATTGCCAGCCCATTCAGTTAGTGGTTTATTCAGTTCTCCCCTACTCTTCACCAGCACCTACTATTTTGGATGTCTTGCCTAACATCCATCCAAGGTAATGTGGCTGTATTTAGTATTAAGTCTTGGTGAATATGTGAATCATCCCACTTTTCTTTCTCTCTCTCTCTCTTTCTCTCTCTTTCTCTCTCTCTCTCTTTCTCTCTTTCATTCTTTCTTTTTCTCTCTTTTTTTTTTTTTGAGACAGAGTCTCGCTCAGCCGCCCAGACTGGAGTGCAGTGGTGTGATCTTGGCTCACTGCAACCACCGTCTCCCGGGTTCAAGCGATTCTCCCATCTCAGCCTACTGAGTATCTGGGATTACAGGCACTCGCCATCATGCCTGGCTAATTTTTGTATTTTAGTAGAGACAGAGTTTCACCATGTTGTCCAGGCTGGCCTTGAACTCCTGACCGCAGGTGATCTGCCCGCCTCGGCTTCCCAAAGTGTTTGGATTACAGGCGTGAGCCATTGAGTCCAGCCCATCCCACTTCTTTCTTATAAATTTCCTGTTAAATCTTGGAGGTTTTGTTAATCTCAGAAAGTGTATTACCCAGACTTAGGCTTTTTTTGTCATGTAACTGAAGAAGGGGCAGATATTCACATGCTGAAAGTTGTTCTGAGTGTTTGCATTCAGGAAAGTACAACTAAAAGCAATCTGTTTACCTAGGAGGTTGTTCAGTTTTGTACTGGAGATTCTATCCAGTGCAACAAGAGAAAAGATAAAGGTCTCTAGATTTGAAAGAGTGATGTAAAACTGTCTTTATTCACAGACTCCAAGATAGCATATGTAGAATATCCTATTAATCTAAAAAAAAATGTTTCAAGAGCTAATAATTGAGTTTAGCAGTATTACAGGACAAATGATCTATATGCAAAAAATCAGTTGTATTTTTATATACTAGTAATGAACAATTGGAAACTGAAAGTTAAAACAGTGCAATTTAAAATATTATCAGTAAATATAAAATATGCAGTGAAAAATCTGGCAAAACATGTAGAAAACCAAAAGCTATAAAAACCATTGCAGATATAAATTAATGAAAACCTAAATAAATGTTGATCTTTAGGAAAAACCCTATGGAGAAACAGGTTTTGGTGGATTGAATTGTAGTCTCCAAAATATATGTGCAAGTCCTAACCCCTGGCATTTTTAAATGTGACTTTATTTGGAAAAATATTCTGTGAAAAGGTTTAAGTGAAGGATATTGAGATAAGATTCATCCTGGGTTATCTGAGTGGGCCCTGAATCCAATGACAAGTGTCCTTATAAGAAAAGGAAAAGACACAGAGAACACAAAGGAGAGACACAGAAGAAGTCATGAGAAGATGGAGACAGAGATTGGAGTTATGCAGCCCCAAGCTAAGGAACCCCTAGAGCCACCCAAAGATGAAAGAGGCAAAAAAGGATTTTTCCTAGAGCCTTGAGAGAGGACCACTCTACCAACACCCTGATTTCAGACTACAGGCCTCCAGAACGGTGAAGGAATACATTTCTGTTTCAATCTACCAAGTTTGTGATAATTTATGACAGCACTAGAAAACTAATATAAAGATATAAGAATTACAATGGACCTCTTGTCAGCAACCATGCAAAAAAAGAGCGAAATGAAATATTTAAAGTGTTGAAAGAAAAAATTAATCCACCAACCTAGAATTTTATATCCAGAAAAAACGTTATTCAAAAATGAAGGAGAAATAAAGACTTTCTCAAACAAAAACTGAGAGAATGCATCACCAGTAGAAATATCTTGCAAGAAATGTGAAAAAGGTCTTTGGACAGAAATAAAAACATATATATATTAAAACCTTATATATAAGAAAAGAAGAGTGTCAGAGAAGGAATAAGTGAATGAAAACAAAATGATTTTTTTATTCTTAATTGACGTAACTGACAACTGTCTGAAAACAGCGTATTGGGTGATCATAGCATATGTGTAAGAAAAGTGAATAATAGCAATGTCACAGGAAATGGATGGAAGAAATTGGGAACAATCTTTTAATAAAATATACTACATGGGAAGCAGTTTAGTGTTATTTGAAGGTTGGACTTATATTAAAACTATATGTTGTAAAGACCAGGGCAACTTAAATTTCTTTAAAAAGAAATATGATTGATATACTAAGAGAGAGAGAATGAAATGGAATCATATTAAATACTCAAGTAAAATCAGAGAAGGCAGAAAAGAGAAAAATGAAGAATAAATGAAACAGAAAGGTTACAAACATGGTATATATGAAACTAACTATATCAACTATACCTTAAATGTATCTATGTACACAATTTTTTAAAAACAGAGATAAAAAAATTCATGGAAAACAACACCCAATCATATGCTGTTCACAAAAAATGCATTTTAAATATAAAGACTCAGGTTAAAAGTAAGAGAATATAAAAAGATATATCATACTAACAATAAAATAAGAAATCTATGGTAGCTATATTTATTTCATATTATAGTTGGAGAATTCTATACTATTCTATCAGTAATTGGTAGATGAAGCAGGCAGAAAATCAGTAAGGATATAGGTGACCTAAACAGCACTATCAATCAACTTGATCTACTTGACATTTATAAAACACTGTATCCAAAAACAGTATAAAACTTATGCACTTCAAGCTACATAAAACATTCAATAAGATAGAACACAATCAGAGCTATTAAAGGCACCTTCACAAATTTAAAAGAAGATAAATTATACAAGATATATGTGTCTAAAATTCACCGACCAAAATACGTATAATTCATAAATCATGATGGAATTAAACTAACAATCAACAACAGAAAGTAGCCAGAATAGCCCCCAAATATTTGGAAACTAAATAACATACTTCTAAATAATATGTGGGTCAAAGAAGAAGCCCTAAGAGATAGATAAAAAGACTTTGACTTAACTTAAAAATGAAAATAAACCTTCCCAAATTTTAAAGAAAGTAGAAAAAATAAAAACAAAAATTAGATAAGACATCAGGGGGTGGAGCCAAGATGGCCAAATAGGAACAGCTCCAGTCTACAGCTCCCAGCTTGAGCGATGCAGAAGATGGGTGATTTCTGCATTTCCAACTGAGTTACTGGGTTCATCTCACTGGGGAGTGTCGGAAAGTGGGTGCTGGACAGTGGGTGCAGAGCACCGAGCATGGGCCAAATCAGGGCAAGGCATCACCTCACCTGGGAAGTGCAAGGGGTCAGGCAATTCCATTTCCTAGTCAAAGAAAGGGGTGACAGATGGCACCTGGAAAATCGGGTCATTCCCACCCTAATACTGTCCTTTTCCAACTGTCTTAGCAAATGGCACACCAGCAGATTATATCCCGCACCTGGCTCGGAGGGTCCTACGCCCACAGAGCGTCGCTCATTGCTAGCACAGTAGTTTGAGATCAAACTGCAAGGTGGCAGTGAGGCTGGGGGAGGGGCGCCCACCATTGCTGAGCCTTGAGTAGGTAAACAAAGCAGCCAGGAAGCTCAAATTGGGTGGAGCCCACTGCAGCTCAAGGAGGCCTACCTGCCTCTGTAGACACCACCTCTGGGGGCAGGGCACAGCCAAACAAAAGGCAGCAGAATCCTCTGCAGACTTAAATGTCCCTGTCTGACAGCTTTGAAGGGTAGTGGTTCTCCCAGCACAGAGCTTGAGATCTGAGAACGGACAGACTGCTTCCTCAAGTGGGTCCCTGACCCCCAAGTAGCCTTACTGGGAGGCACCCCCCAGTAGGGGCAGACTGACACATCACACGGCCAGGTACTCCTCTGAGACAAAACTTCCAGAGGAACGATCAGGCAGCGACATTTTCTATTCACCAACATCCGCTGTTCTGCAGCCTCCGCTGCTGATACCCAGGCAAACAGGGTCTGGAGTGGACCTCCAGGAAACTCCAACAGACCTGCAGCTGAGGGTCCTGACTGTTAGAAGGAAAACTAACAAACAGAAAGGACACCCACACCAAAACCCATCTGTACATCACCATCATCAAAGACCAAGGGTAGATAAAACCACAAAGATGGGGAAAAAGCAGAGCAGAAAAACTGGAAACTCTAAAAATCAGAGCGCCTCTCCTCCTCCAAAGGAACACAGCTCCTCACCAGCAATGGAACAAAGCTGGACAGAGAATAACTTTGATGAGTTGAGAGAAGAAGGCTTCAGACAATCAAACTACTCTGAGCTAAAGGAGGAAGTCCAAACCCATGGCAAAGACGTTAAAAACCTTGAAAAAAAATTAGACAAATGGCTAACTAGAATAACGAATGCAGAGAAGTCCTTAAAGGACCAGATGGAGCTGAAAACCAAGGCACGAGAACTATGTGATGAACACAGAAGCCTCAGTAGCCAATTCGATCAACTGAAAGAAAGGGTATCAGTGATGGAAGATCAAAGGAATGAAATGAAGCGAGAAGAGAAGTTTAGAGAAAAAAGAATAAAAAGAAACAAATAAAGCCTCCAAGAAATATGGGACTATGTGAAAAGACCAAATCTACATCTGATTGGTGTACCTGAAAGTGATGGGGAGAATGGAACCAAGTTGGAAAACATTCTGCAGGATATTATACAGGAGAACTTCCCCAGTCTAGCAAGGCAGGCCAACATTCAAATTCAGGAAATACACAGAACGCCACAAAGATACTCCTCGAGAAGAGCAACTCTAAGACACATAATTGTCAGATTCAACAAAGTTGAAATGAAGGAAAAAACTTTAAGGGCAGCCAGAGAGAGACGTCGGGTTACCCACAAAGGGAAGCCCATTAGACTAACAGCTGATCTCTCAGCAGAAACTCTGCAAGCCAGAAGAGAGTGGGAGCCAATACTCAACATTCTTAAAGAAAGGAATTTTCAACCCAGAATTTCATATCCAGCCAAACTAAGCTTCATAAGTGAAGGAGAAATAAAATACTTTACAGACAAGTAAATGCTGAGAGAGTTTTGTCACCACCAGGCCTGCCCTAAAAGTGCTCCTGAAGGAAGCATTAAACATGGAAAGGAACAACCAGTACCAGCCACTGCAAAAACATGCCAAATTGTAAAGACCATCGAGGCTAGGAAGAAACTGCATCAACTAACAAGTAAAATAACCAGCTAACATCATAATGACAGGATCAAATTCACACATAACAATATTAACTTTAAATGTAAATGGGCTAAATGCTCCAATTAAAAGACACAGACTGGAAAATTGGATAAAGAGTCAAGACCTATTGGTGTGCTATATTCAGGAAACCCATCTCACGTGCAGAGACACACATAGGCTCAAAATAAAGGGATGGAGGAAGATCTACCAAGCAAATGGAAAGCAAAAAAAGGCAGGGGTTGAAATCCTAGTCTCTGATAAAATAGACTTTAAACTAACAAAGATCAAAAGAGACAAAGAAGGCCATTACATAATGGGAAAGGGATCAATTCAACAAGAAGTGCTAACTATCCTAAATATATATGCACCCAATACAGGAGCACCCAGATTCATAAAGCAAGTCCTTAGAGACCTACAAAGAGGCTTAGACTCCCACACAATAATAATGGGGGACTTTAACACCCCACTGTCAACATTAGACAGATCAACAAGACAGAAAGTTAACAAGGATATCCAGGAATTGAACTCAGCTCTGCACCAAGCAGACCTAATAGACATCTACAGAACTCTCCACCCCAAATCAACAGAAAATACATTCTTTTCAGCACCACACCACACCTATTCCAAAATTGACCACATAATTGGAAGTAAAACACTCCTCAGCAAATGTACAAGAACAGAAATTATAACAAACTGTCTCTCACACCACAGTGCAATCAAACTAGAACTCAGGATTAAGAAACTCACTCAAAACTGCTCAACTACATGGAAACTGAACAACCTGCTCCTGAATGACAACTGGGTACATAACGAAATGAAAGCAGAAATAAAGATGTTCTTTGAAACCAATGAGAACAAAGACACAACATACCAGAATCTCTGGGACACGTTCAAAGCAGTGTGTAAAGGGAAACTTATAGCACTAAATGCCCACAAGAAAAAGCAGGACAGATCTAAAATGGACACCCTAACATCACAATTAAAAGAACTAGAGAAGCAACAGCAAACACATTCAAAAGCTAGCAGAAGGCAACAAATAACTAAGATCAGAGCAGAACTGAAGGAAATAGAGACACAAAAAAACCTTCAAAAAATCAATGAATCCAGGAGCTGGTTTTTTGAAAAGACAAACAAAATTGATAGACCGCTAGCAAGACTAACAAAGAAGAAAAGAGAGAAGAATCAAATAGACGCAATAAAAAATGATAAAGGGGATATCACCACTGATCCCACAGAAATACAAACCACCATCAGAGAATACTATAAACACCTCTATGCAAATAAACCAGAAAATCTAGAAGAAATGGATAAATTCCTCAACACATACACCCTCCTAAGACTCAACCAGGAAGAAGTTGAATCTCTGAATAGACCAATAACAGGTTCTGAAATTGAGGCAACCATTAATAGCTTACAAACCAAAAAAAGTCCAGGACCAGATGGATTCACAGCCGAATTCTACCAGAGGTACAAGGAGGAACTGGTACCATTCCTTCTGAAACTATTCCAATCAATAGAAAAAGAGGGAATCCACCCTAACACATTTTATGAGGCCAGCATCATCCTGATACCAAAGCCTGGCAGAGACACAACCAAAAAAGAGAATTTCAGACCAAAATCCCTGATGAACATCAATGCAAAAACACTCAATAAAATACTGAAAACCGAATCCAGCAGCACATCAAAAAGCTGATCCACCATGATCAAGCGGGCTTCATCCCTAGGATGCAAGGCTGCTTCAACATACACAAATCAATAAACGTAAACCAGCATATAAACAGAACCAATGGCAAAAACCATATGATTATCTCAATAGATGCAGAAAAGGCTTTGACAAAATTCAACAACCCTTCATGCTAAAAACTCTCAATAAATTAGGTATTGATGGGACATATCTCAAAATAATAACAGCTATTTATGACAAACCCACAGACAATATCATACTGAATAGGCAAAAACTGGAAGCATTCCCTTTGAAAACTGGCACAAGACAGGGATGCCCTCTCTCACCACTCCTATTCAACATAGTGTTGGAAGTTCTGGCCAGGACAATCAGGCAGGAGGAGGAAATAAAGGGTATTCAATTAGGAAAAGAGGAAGTCAAGTTGTCCCTGTTTGCAGATGACATGATTGTATATCTAGAAAACCCCACTGTCTCAGCCCCAAATCTCCTTAAGCTGATAAGCAACTTCAGCAAAGTTTCAGCATACAAAATCAATGAGCAAAAATCACAAGCATTCTTATACACCAATAACAGACAAACAGAGAGCCAAATCATGAGTGAACTCCCATTCACAATTGCTTCAAAGGGAATAAAATACCTAGGAATCCAACTTACAAGGGATGTGAAGGACCTCTTCAAGTAGAACTACAAACCACTGCTCAATGAAATAAAAGAGGATACAAACAAATGGAAGAACATTCCATGCTCATGGATAGGAAGAATCAATATCATGAAAATGGCCATACTGCCCAAGGTAATTTATAGATTCAATGCCATCCCCCTTAAGACACCAATGACTTTCTTCACAGAATTGGAGAAAACTACTTTAACGTTCATATGGAACCAAAAAAGAGCCCACATTGCCAAGACAATCCTAAGCCAAAAGAACAAAGCTGGAGGCATCATGCTACCTGACTTCAAACTATACTACAAGGCTACAGTAGCCAAAACAGCATGGTACTGGTACCAAAACAGAGATATAGACCAATGAAACAGAACAGAGCTCTCAGAAATAATACCACACATCTACAACCATCTGATCTTTGACAAACCTGACAAAAACAAGAAATCGGGAAAGGATTCCCTATTTAATAAATGGTGCTGGGAAAACTGGCTAGCCATATGTAGAAAGCTGAAACTGGATCCCTTCCTTACACCTTATACAAAAATTAATTCAAGATGGATTAAAGACTTAAATGTTAGACCTAAAACCATAAAAACTCTAGAAGAAAACCTAGGCAATACCATTCAGGACATAGGCATGGGCAAGGACTTCATGTCTAAAACACCAAAAGCAGTGGCAACAAAAGCCAAAATTGACAAATGGGATCTAATTAAACTAAAGAGCTTCTGCACAGCAAAAGACACCACCATCAGAGTGAACAGGCAACCTACAGAATGGGAGAAAATTTTTGCAATCTACTCATCTGACAAAGGGCTAATATCCAGAATCTACAAAGAACTCGAACAAATTTAGAAGAAAAAAACAAACAACCCCATCAAAAAGTGGGCAAAGGATATGAACAGACACTTCTCAAAAGAAGACATTTATGCAGCCAACAGACACATGAAAAAAATGCTCATCATCACTGGTCATCAGAGAAATGCATATCAAAACCACAATGAGATACCATCTCCCACCAATTAGAATGGCCATCATTAAAAAGTCAGGAAACAACAGGTGCTGGAGAGGATGTGGAGAAATAGGAACACTTTTACACTGTTCGTGGGACTGTAAACTAGTTCAACCACTGTGGAAGACAGTGTGGCGATTCCTCAAGGATCTAGAACTAGAAATACCATTTGGCCCAGCCATCCCATTACTGGGTATATACCCAAAGGATTATAAATCATGCTGCTATAAAGACACTTGCACACATATGTTTATTGTGGTACTATTCACAATAGCAAAGACTTGGGACCAACGGAAATGTCCATCAATGATAGGCTGGATTAAGAAAATGTGGCACATATGCACCATGGAATACTATGCAGCCATAAACAATGATGAGTTCATGTCCTTTTTAGGGACATGGATGAAGCTGGAAACCATCATTCTCAGCAAACTATCGTAAGAACAAAAAACCAAACACCGCATATTCCCTCTTATAGGTGGGAATTGAACAATGAGAACACTTAGACACAGGAAGGGGAACATCACACACCCGGGCCTGTAGTGGGGTCGGGGGAGGGGGGAGGGAAAGCATTAGGAGATATACCTAATGTAAATGACGAGTTAATGGGTGCAGCACACCAACATGGCACATGTATACATATGTAACAAACCTGCACGTTTTGCACATGTACCCTAGTACTGAAAGTATAATAAAAAAAATTTTAAAAAAGAAAACAAGTTCGAACAAGCTAATAGTGTATAATTTCATTTATATGGCATTCTGAAAAAAGATAAAACTATAGAGACAGTAAAAGGATCAGTGGTTGCCAGGGTGTGGGAGAAAGGGAAATAGTTTAATAAGTTTAGCACAAGGCATTTATTAGGGCAGTGAAATTATTCTGCATGATACTGTACTGGTGGATACACCAGTTGGAGACACTAAACATTTGTCAAACCCTATGGAACTTTTCAGCACAAATAGTTAACCTTCATGTATGCAAATTAAATAAAATAATTTAGAAGGTTGGGGGAATCTCAGGATGGTCTGAAGAATACAATAAAACAGCCTAATTCTATTACAAATGTATGGAACAACCTCACTAGAAGGTATTGGCTGGGGCGGCGAGGTGGGTGGCAAGCTGCTGACCTAGATAACTTTGGAAATGAGTGAACCTCTTCAAACGTAAAAAATAAATAAATAAAGAACCAAAATGCACTGTACAGAGCAGAGGGGATCAAGGTGGATGGGAGGCAGGACTAGAATGCAGCTCCCACTCGGACGGACAGAGCAGCGTGTGGTTTGGAGGCTCTTGCATGGTGACCTTTTGTTCTAGAACAACTGCAGGAATACATTAGGAAAGCCAAGAGAACCAACAGACCCTCTGAAAGAAATAGATTGCTCCTGTAGGACTTGGGAGACACCCCAAATACTGTGAGTGACCAAACTGTGGAAGTGGGAAAGGGAACCACTGGGGAACCTGAAGTTCTAGATTATGAGAGAAGATTCCGACCTTACCTGGAGCTGAGTCCATTTAGAGAACCGAGTGAAATACAGGGGTAGAAGAAGCAGTGGGAAAAGCCCTGTAGGCTTGCTGGTACCCCTAGCAAGCCATTTCTGCCCTGCCTCACAGGGGTCCTTGGGGAGGGGGGCCAGAGGCACTGGAAAAAGGCCACAGGGAGAAGGAAACCTCCAGATGAACTTTGTAACAATTTGAACCCATCGAGATGTCTCCTGGCCGGAACTCAGAAGAGGGCATAAATGTGGTCAGACTCCACAGGCAGGGGAAGAACTAAAGCGCTACTTGCTTTTGCAGCTGGGAGGCAGGTAGCCTGGGACAAGTTCTCAGCGCTGCTCATCCACTGCCTAGAAACAGACTTGATGCTGTTGGGGGATGGGGGGCACAGTGGGAGTGAGACTGGCCCTTTGGGTTGCAGGCAAGCTGATTGAGGCCTGTGAATGCCAGCTGTCCCCCCTTCCCTGACAACCTGCATGACCCAGTAGGGGCAGCCATAATCCTCCTAAGAAGATAACTCCATTGACCTGGGAACCTCACCCACATCCCTGACAGCAGCCGCAGCAAGACTCGCCCAAGGAAAGTCTGAGCTTAGACACGCCTAACTTTGCCACTACCTAATGGTCCTTCCCTACCCACTCTGGTAACTGAAGACAAAGGGTATATACTCTTGAAAGTTCTAGGACCCCACCCACTGCCTGTTCCTCCCCATACTATGACAGCTGATGCTCTCTTGAAAGCTCCATCTCCTGGCAGGAGTTCAACCGGCACAAAAATAGTGCATTAAGCAACCAAGGCCAAGGACCATTTTAACCCCCTACCACCTCCACCAAAGCAGGTGCTGGTACCCACGGCTGAGAACCGCAGATGGTTCACATTACAGGAATCTGTGCAGACAACCCTTAGTACCAGCCAGGAGCCTGGTAGACTTGCTGGGTAGCTAGATCCACACGAGAGATAACAATCTCTACAGCTCAGATCTCAGGAAGCCACTTCCCTAGGAAAAGGGGGAGAGTACTACATCAAGGGAACACCCCATGGGACAAAAGAATGTGAATAACAGCCTTGAGCCCTAGACCTTCCCTCTGACAGAGCCTACCCAAATGAGAAGGAACCAGAAAACCAACTCTGGTAATATAGCAAAACAAGGTACTTTAACAGGCCCAAAATTCATGCTAGCTCACCAGCAATGGATCCAAACCAAGAAGACATTCCTGATTTACCTGAAAAATAATTCAGAAGGTTAGTTATTAAGCTAATCAGGGAGGCACCAGAGAAAGGCAAAGCCCAATTTAAGGGAATTTAAAAAAAAGATGCAAAAAGTGAAGGGAGAAATATTCAATGAAATAGGTAGCATAAATGAAAAACAAAGCTTCAGGAAACAATGGATGCACTTATAGAAATGTAAAATGCTCTGGAAAGTCTCAGCAATAGAATCAAACAAGCAGAAGAAAGAACTTCAGAGCTCAAAGACAAGGTCTTCGAATTAAAGTAATCCAACAAAGACAAAGGAAAAAGAATAAGAAGATATGAACAAAGCCTCCAATAAGTCTGGAATTATATTAAACGACCAAACCTAAGAATAATCGGCATTCCTGAGGAAGAAGAGAAATCTAAAAGTTTGGAAAACACATTCATGGGAATAATCGAGGAAAACTTCCTCAGCCTTGCTAGAGACCTAGACATCCAAATACAAGAAGCTCAAAGAACACCCACCTGGGAAATTCATCGCAAAAAGATCATTGGCTAGGGACATTGTTATCAGATTATCTAAAGCTAAGATGAAGGAAGGAATCTTAAGAGCTGTGAGGCAAAAGCACCAGGTAACCTACAAAAAACTTTAAAAAACCTATCAGATTAACAACAGATTTCTCAGCAGAAACCCTGTGAACTAGAAGGGATTGGGGCCCTATTTCAGCCTCCTAAAACAAAACAATTATCAGCCAATAATTTTGTAACCAGCAAAACTACGTTTCGTAAATGAAGGAAAAATACAGTCTTTTTCAGACAAACAAATGCTGAGAGAATTCTCCACTACCAAGCCAGCACTACAAGAACTGCTAAAAGGAGCTCTAAATCTTAAAACAAATTCTGGCAACACATCAAAATAAAATCTCTTTAAAGCATGAATCTCACAGGACCTATAAAACAAAAATACAATTTAAAAGAAATCAGAAAACAAAAACCCAAGCTATATAGGCAACAAATAGCACGATGAATGGAATGGTACCTCAAATCTCCATACTAACATTGAAAGTAAATGGCCTAAATGCTCCACTTAAAAGATACAGAATTGCAGAATGGATACGAACTCACCAACCAACTATCTGCAAACACATAAGGACTCACATAAACTTAAGGTAAAGGGGTAGAAGAAGACATTCCATGCAAACGGACACCAAAAGCAAGGAGGAGTAGCTATTCTTCCCTCCCACCACCCGCCCCCCACCCCACAATGGAGTTTCATTCTTGTTGCCAAGACTGGGGTGCAATGGTGTGACCTTGGCTCACCGCAACCTCCGCCTCCCGGGTTCAAGTGATTCTCCTGCCTCAGCCTCCCGAGTAGCTGGGATTACAGGCATGTGCCACCATGCCTGGCTAATTTTGTATTTTTAGTAGAGATGGGGTTTCTCCATGTTAGTCAGGCTTCTGGCCTCAGGTGATCCACCCACCTCAGCCTCCCAAAGTGCTGGGATTACAGGTGTGAGCCACCATGCCCAGCCAAGTAGCTATTCTTATATCAGACAAAACAAACTTTAAAGCAACAGCAGTTAAGAAAGACTAAGAAGGACATTATATAATGATAAAAGGCCTTTTACAACAGGAAAATATCACAATCCTAAATATATATGCACCTAACACTGGAGATCCCAAATTATAAAGCAATTACTAATAAACCTAAGAAATAAGGCAGAGAGCAGCACAATAATAGTGAGGGACTTCAATACTCCACTGACAGCACTAGTCAACACAGCACAACACAGGTCATCAAGACAGAAAGTCAACAAAGAAACAATGGATTTAAACTATACCCTGGAATAAATGGGCTTAACAGATATATACAAAACATTCTACCCAACAACTGCAGAATATACATTCTATTCAACAGCAAATGGAACATTCCACAAGATAGACCATATGATAGGCCACAAAATGAGCCTCAATAAATTTAAGAAAATTGAAATTATATCAAGCACTTTCTCAGACCACGGTGGAATAAAACTGAAAATCAACAGCAAAAGGAATATTCAAAACCATACAAATATATGAAAATTAAATAACCTGCCCCTGAATGATCATTGAGTCAAAAATGAAATCAAGATGGAAATTTAAAAATTCTTTCAGCTGAATGGCAATAGTGACACAACCTATCAAAACCTCTGGGATACAGCAAAGGCGGTGCTAAGAGGAAAGTTCATAGCCCTAAACACCTACATCAAAAACTCTGAAAGAGCACAAACAATCTATGGTCACACCTCAAGGAACTAGTAAAACAAGAAACAAACTAAACCCAAACCCAGCAGAAGAAAGAAAATAGCCAATATCAGAGCAGAGCTAAATGAAATTGAAACAAACAAACAAACACAAAATACAAAAGATAAATGAAACAAAAACTGGTTCTTTGAAAAGATAAATAAAATAACAGAATATTAGCAAGATTAACCAAGAAAAGAGAAAATCCAAATAAGCTCAGTTAGAAACAAAATGGAAGATATTACAACTGACACCACAGAAATACAAAAGATCATTCGAGGCTGCTATGAACGCCTTTATGCACAAAAACTAGAAAACCCAGAGGAAATGGAAAAATTCCTGGAAAGATACAATCCTGCTAGTTTAAATTAGGAAGAATTGGATACTCTGAGCAGACCAATAACAAGCAGTGAAGTTGAAATGTTAATAACAAAATTACCAACAAAAATGTCCAGGACCAGACGGATTCACAGCAGAATTATACCAGACATTCAAAGAAGAATTGATACCAATACTACTGACACTATTCCATAAGATAGAGAAAGAGAGACCCTTCCCTAAATAATTATATGAAGCCAGTACCACCCTAATACCAAAACCAGGGAAGGATATAACCGAGAAAGAAAACTACAGACCAATATCTCTGATGAAGATGGATGCTAAAATCCTTGACAAAATACTAGCTAACCGAATCCAACAACATATTGAGAAGATAATCCCATCATGATCAAGTGGGTTTCATACCAAGGATGCAGGGATGGTTTAACATATGCAAGTCAATAAATGTGATACACCGCATTAACAGAATTAAACACAAAAATCACACAATCATCTCAATAGCTGCAGAAAAAGCATTCGACAAAATCCAACATCCTTTTGTGATTAAAATTATCAGCAAAATCAGAATACAAGGGACATACCTCAATATAGTAAAAGTCATTTATGACAAACCCGTAGCTAACATAATACTGAATGAGGAAAAGTTGAAAGCATTCCCTCTGAGAATTGGAAGAAGACAAGGATGCCTAATCTTACCATTCCTCTTCAACATAGTACTGGAAGTCCTAGCCTAGCCAGAGCAATCAGACAAGAGAAAGAAATAAAGGGCATTAAATCAGTAAAGAGGAAGTCAAACTATTGCTGTTTCCTGATGATACGATTGTTTACTTAGAAAACCCCAAAGACTCCTCCAGAAAGCTCCTAGAACTGATAAAAGAATTCAGCAATGTTTCCAGATACAAAACTAATGTACACAAATCAGTAGTTCTTCTCTACACCAACAGCAACCAAGCTAAGAATCAAATCAAGAACTCAACCCCTTTCACAATAGCTGCAAATAAAATAAAATAAAATACTTAGGAATATACCTAAGCAACGACGTGAAAGACCTCTACAAGGAAAACTACAAAACACTGCTGAAAGAAATCATTGATGACACAAACAAATGGAAACACATTCCATGTTCATGGATGGTAGAATCAATATTGTGAAAATAACCACACTGCCAAAAGCAATCTACAAATTCAATGCAATTCCCATCAAAATACCACCATCATTCTTCACAGAATTAGAAAAAAAAGTCCTAAAATTCATATGGAACCAAAAAAGAGCACGCACAGCCAAAGCAAGAGTAAGCAAAAAGAACGAATCTGGAGGCATTACATTACCTGATTTCAAACTATACTATAAGGCTGTAGTCACCAAAACAGCATGGTACTAGTATAAAAATAGGTGCATAGACCAGTAGAACAGAATAGAGAACCCAGAAATAAACCCAAATACTTACAGCCAACTGATCTTTGACAAAGCAAACAAAAACATAAAGTGGGGAAGGGACACCCTTTTCAACAAATGGTGCTGGGATAATTGGCTAGTCACATATAGGAGAATGAAACTGGATCCTCATCTCTCACTGTATACAAAAATCAACATGATGGATTAAGGACTTAACTCTAAGACCTGAAAATATAAAAATTCTGGAAGATAACATTGGAAAAACCCTTCTATACATTGGCTTAGGCAAGAATTTCATGACCAAGATCCCCCCCAAAAATGCAATAAAAACAAAGATAAATTGCTGGAACTTAATTAAACTGAAGAACTTTTGCATGACAAAAGGAACACTGAGTAAAGAGACAACCTGCAGAGTGGAAGAAAATCTTCACACAATCTTCTGACAAAGGACTAATATCCAGAATCCACAAGTCCTTCTGACAAAGGACTAATATCCAGAATCCACAAGGAACTCAAATAAATTAGCAAGAAAAAAAACAATCCCATCAAAAAGTGGGCTAAGAACACGAATAGACAATTCTCAAAAGAAGATAGACAAATGGCCAACAAACATATGAAAACATGCTCAACATCACTATTGATCAGCGAAATGGAAATCAAAAGCCCAATGCGATACCACCTTACTCCTGCAAGGATGGCCATAATTTAAAAAATCAAAAAATAATAGATGTTGTCATGGATGCAGTGAACAGGGAACACTTCTATGCTGCTGGTGGGAATGTAAACTAGTACAGCCACTATGGAAAACAGTGTGGAGATTCCTTAAAGAACTAAAAGTAGAACTACCATTTGATCCAGCAATCCCACTACTGAGTATCTACCAAGAGGAAAAGAAGTCATTATACGAAAAAGCTACTTGCACATGCATGTTTATAGCAACACAATTCGCAATTGCAAAAATGTGGAACCAACCCAAATGCCCATCAATCATTGAGTGGATAAAGAAACTAATATATATGATGGAATATTTCTCAGCCATAAAAAGGAATGAATTAATGGCATTCACAGTGACCTGGATTAGATTGGAGACTATTATTCTCAGTGAAGTAACTCGGGAATGGAAAACCAAGAACTGTACGTTCTCACTCATAAGTGGAAGCTAAGCTATGAGGATGCAAAGGCATAAGAATGACACAATGGACTTTGGAGACTTGGGGGGAAAGGGTGGGAAGGGGGTGAGGGATAAAAGACCACAATTTGGGTGTAGCTTATACTACTCAGGTCATGGGTGCACCAAAATCTCATAAATTACCACTAAAGAACTTACTCATGTAACCAAACACCACCTGTTCCCCAATAACCTATGAAAATAAAAAAGTTCAATAAAAAATAAAAATTAAAATGAACTGTACATATAAACACTGTTTTCTAGTTCTACACAACCACTTTACCTGTATACTGGAATTGAACAGTTAAATGGGTGGCAGATGGTGAGAGCCATGTTTCTCACTATTGGAGTAAATGTTACAGCAAAGCAAGGCTCGAATAATCCTTGCCATAATGAATTAGAGATAGAAACACCAATATAAACTAATGTCAGTTTGATATAGACACAGATAGTTACATATATTAATATTTATAGATATGTGTGTATACATGAATTAATACACACACACACGCACATGTAGACAGTAGAGAAACCTGAGAAATACCATCTCAGCCAGATGACCAAGATGAGTATCAATGGTGATAAATCATGTTGCTCAAATGTACTCTTGATAGGGTTTGATAAGAATAGCACTTCATCTCTCATCTTCCTCCTCAAACTCCATAACCCCAGTCTCATCATGGGAAAACATCGGAAAAATCCAAGTTTAGTGTCATCCTATGAAATACCTGACCAGTAATCCTCAAAAATTTCAAAACAAGCAAAGTTTGAAAAACTGACATAGCCAAAAGGAGCCTGAGACATGATGACTAATAGCATCGTGGCATCCAAACGAGATTCTGGTGCAGTAAAAGAACATTAGGTCATACTGATTTGTTATTTGTGGCAAATATACTACACTAATATATGACATTAATGGGAGAAACCAGGTGTGAAGCATATGGGAATATTCGTTATTATTTTCACATTTTTCATATAAATTTGAAATTATCCTAAAATTAAGTTTTTTAAAAAATGCATTGTTAAGATAATCTGAAGGAAACAAGTCACAGGCTGGGAGAAAATGTATGTGCATACCATATCTGATTAAAATAACTAATTTTCTGAATGAAGAAATCTTAAAACACAAAAATAATTCCATAAATGCATACAATTATGATTTGTTAATCAAAAAAATTTTAATAAATAATTTTTTAAAAAAACTTAAATCCCCAGCTACTTGGGAGGCTGAGGCAGGAGAATCGCTTGAACCTGGGAGGCGGAGGTTGCAGTGAGCCAAGATCATGCCACTGGACTCCAGCCTGGCAACAGAGTGAGACTCCGTCTCAAAACAAAAACAAAAACAATGACAACAACAAAAAACTTCAATCCTAAAAAACACAGCAAAATGAAAAAACATATGAATAAAAAAATGTACAAAAGATTTGAACAGACTTTTCACCAAAGAGGGCATACAGATTACAAAAATTCATATTAAAAAATTTCAATATCATTTGTCCTTAGGGGAAAATGCAGATAAAAGCCACAGTATGATTCCACTATACACTTATCAGAGTAGCTAAAATACAAAATCTGAAATTTCCAAATATTGGACAGTATGTGGAGCAACAGGAACTCTTATTCATTGCTCCAGAGAATAAAAATTGATACAGCCACTTGAGAAGACCGTTTCTTATAAAGACAGAATTACCATAAGTTGAAACGATCTTATACTTAGGTTTTACCCAAGTGAATTGAAAACTTACATTCACAAAGCAACCTTTACATGAATATTTCTAGGAACTTTATTCATAATTGCCAAACAAGATGTGCTTCAAGATGTAAATGGACAAATAAACCTTGTTACATCCATACAATGGAATACTAGTGAGTGATAAAAAGAACTATTTATTCATATAACATGCATGGATCTTAAATGCATTTTGTTAAGCGAAGAAGCCAGATTCCAAAGACTAAATATTTTATGATTCTACTCATATGACATCCTGGAAAAGACAGTGATGTAGATATAAATAGCAAATTAGTAGTTGCCAGTAGTTTAGGAAGTGGAGGAAGTGGCTGAATACAAAGGGGCTTCACAGAGGAATTTTAGACTTACGGAACCGTTCTATATGATAGTTGAGTGGTAAATATATGACTGTATGCATTTGTTAAAATCCATACATCTGTACATCATAAAGAGTTAACTTTGATGTATGAAAACTTAAGTAATTCAACCAGCCATTGTATATTTAAAAGAATCACTGGCTGCTGAGAGAGGAATGAATTTTACAGGGGTAAATGAGGAAGGAGAGGCACCAGTGTGGAAGCCTTTACCGTAGTCTAGGTAAGAAATGATGTTAGCTTCACCCACAGAGGTAGTGATGGAGATTCCAAGCAAGGAGAGTCTCAGAAACTGGCACGGATAAGAAGAGGCTAAGGAGATGTGACCACTGAAAGCAGTGTGATTTACTGGAGGGCATAAAAAGGAAACTAGCTAAAAATTAGGTAAGGAATTATGAATAAACTATAAGTTTTTGTTAATAATGATGTATCAATATTGATTTATTAGTTGTAACAAATGTATCATAATAATGTAATCTTTTAACAATAGGAGAAACTGGTTGTGGGGCATATAGGAACTTTGCACCATCTGTGCCATTTTTCTGCATGATTCCACTCACATGATGTATATAAAGTAGTAGAAGTCACAAAAACAGAAAGTGGAATGGCTGTTGGCAGGGCATATAAGGAGAGAGAAATGGGAAGATGTTGTTCAATGGGCATAAAGTTTCGGTCATGCCAGATGAAAAAGTTATAGAATTTTTTTGTACAACATTGAGCATACACTTAACATGTTAAAAATTGTTAAGATGATAAATTTATGTGTTTTTAATCACAGTGAAAGAAAAACTGCACTAGAACACAAGGCCAGAGGTATTGATATCAAAACAAGTTAAGAGTGATGAATATTGAAAGGAAAGAGAACATATTTGGTAACAATACAATCTACCCAGAAAATCAATAAATTAGGCATGGGGGAAATTCAAATACTTAAGAGACTTCCAAAAGATTGTGTATGGAATTCACTATAGCAAAATCAAGAGTGCTGCCCCACAAAATCAATAACCAATTAGAACATGTAATAGAAAATATCCCACTTACAACAGCAACAAAATCCAGAAATTATCTAAGAAGCTTGACAAAATTGTGTAAGATCTTTATGCAGGCACCTAGAAGAGTTTCCTGATAGATTCAGGTAAAAAATAAAAGTCCCAAATAGAAAGATCAATATACCGTATTTGTCGATAGAAAACAAAGTATTGTAAATACGTCAATTGTCCTTAAATTGTTTACAGATTTGGTGCCTTATCGATATTTGCCAAGATGACAAGCTTGGCCTACTATCTTCCTGGGAAACAGCCCTGGGAAATTGTAGAAGGGAGAATGACAAACAAAGGAATTAAACTCGCTAACTATATTGTATTCATTTCTCAGGGCTGCCATAACAAATTGCCACATACTAAGTGGCTCAAAGCAACAGAAATTTACTCTCTCACAATTCTGTTCATCAGAATCTGAAATCAGTATCACTGGACTAAAATCATGATGTCAGGAGGATTCACTTTCTTCCTGCTTCAGGGGAGGATATGTTTCTTGCCTTTCCAGCTTTTGATGGCTGCCACTATTTCTTGGCTTATGGCCTCATCACTCTAATTTCTGCCACCGTCTTCACGATGCTTCTTCTGAGTATGTGAGAAATTTCTCTGCCTCTCATTTATTAGGACACTTGTGATGTATTTTGGGTCTACCTGGATAATCCAAGTTAATGTCCTCAGCAGAAGATCCTTAATTTAATTACATTTGCATAGACCTTTTTTCCAAATAAGGTAACATTTATATTTTCAAAAATTGGGACCTTATAGCTTTCAGAAGCCATTTTCTAGAATACCATAGTCTATTATCTAGCACCCAGAGATTCACATCCATCCCACATGCTATATACATTCACACTATCCCAGCATCTGAAAAAGTCTCAATCTGTTACAGCATCAACTCAAGTCTAAAATCTCATCTAGATAACTTTAGCTCAAAAGTCCCAAATCTGAATCATCTAAATATGGTATAGGCATGATCCATTCTGGGGCATAATTTTCATCTCTGTCTCTGAACCTGTGTAACAAAAAAACAAGTTAGCTGTTCCCAAAATACAATGGTGGAACTGGCATAGTGTAACATTTATAAACATTCACATTTCTAAAGAAGATGGGAGGAAAAAAGAGACCACATTTCCAAATCATTTAAAAATCCAGCAGGACAAATTCCATCAGGTTTAAAATCCTGTGAATAATCCTCTCATGATTCAAGGCTTTAATCACTGGGTCCAAGTCTTTGCTTCTGGAGTTATCCATCTTTTTTCTTGAAAGGTAGCACATGTGTACTGATGAGTAGTTCTATCAATCTGTTTTCCACCCGTAAAATTTTAAAAATTCAATAGCCTTCTTTCATTTCATATTGTCTTTGTCCCTTTCAGTCCTATCTGGAAGTATTTCTGTTGATATACCTTTCTTAAAAACTTTGTGGGCCTCCCATGTATGTCACAGGGATTCACTCCATTTTAAAAGATGGTCCTCCCAAGATATTGCCTGGAAAATCTCAACTCTATTCCTGGCTTCTAATGGTTGAGTGTATTCATGAGTTGCACACAATTTCTTCAGCACTGGCCTTCTCTGCAGAGCATACTTTCTTAACAGTAAATATAATTCAGCAATTTTTGAAACCTGGTAAGTTGAGAATTTCCCAAATCAAGGGCTGGTTCAAATTTGCTTAATAGTTCTTGCCTCAATTTATCTCTTTCCTGTCACACTTTACTATAAGCAGCAAGGAGAATCTAGAGAGAATTCATTCCTTGACTCTTCCAGTTTCTGGTGGCTGCATCGGACCCCATCACTCCAATCTTCATGGACAGTATCTTCCAATCTCTCTGGTCCATCTTCACTTCACCTTCTCGTCTGTGTGTGTCAAATCTCCCTCTGCCCCCCTCTCAAGAATGCCAGTGATTGTATCTACGGCTCACCCATGTAATTCAAATAATCTATGACAAGACCCTTAATCACACTTGCAAATACCCCTTTCTCAAATAAAGCAAACATTTACAGGTTCAAGAGACTGGAATCGGCTGGGCGCAGTGGCTCACGCCTGTAATCCCAGCTCTCAGGGAGGCAAGAGGCGGGAGGATAGCTTGAGCCCAGGAGTTCGAGACCTACCTGGGCAATATAGTGAGACCCCGTTCTCCCGAAAAAGAAAAAAACAAAACAAAACAAAACAAAAAAAAAAACAAAAGACAAGAGACTGGCATCTGATATCTTGAGGGGCTCACCACAAATAACATCAATATCTAAACAACATGAGAAATGCTTGGGAGTGGCTGAAGATTGTGTTGAATTGGTACTTGTGTTTGGAATGAGAGTAGAGGGAGGTGGCAGTGAATTTGGGGAAAGTCTGCAACCTGCAATAGATACTAGATGACAGAATAGATATGCTATGGTCTGAATGTGTCTCTCCAAAATTTATATATTGAACCATAATCACCAATATGATAGTGTTAAGAGGTGGGGACTTTAGGAGTTGAATAGGCAACGAGGGCCCCACCCTCCTGGATGGTATTAATGCTATCAACTAAAAAAAAGAATCACAAGATCCATACATTTAGAAAAGGAGATTCTATTTCTTATAAAAGATTAGAACCTTCAAGGTGGCCATCCCACAGACTGGTAAGCATAGGCACTGGTAAACACCAGAGACAGGCACTTAGAAGGAGGAGGGGTTAGGGTAGAAGCTTTATGCCGAATGGATTCGCTAAACATACATAGTCAATAGGTTATAGGAGTAGTTATGAATACTTATGAAGGTGGTTCTGATACATGCATATTGAACAAACATGCATGTTACATATGACCCATGTTCACCTTAGGGTAAAGACTTAACACTTAAATGTATACAACTGCAAACTAGCCAGAACCAGTACATTGTGAATAGAATGTTATTGAAATCAGTCTCTTGTCCAATCAGAGCTCTAGTTATGACTGCTGGAAGAGGGGAGTCAGTTAGTCAGTGCCTGTGAGCTGGATGAGCTGTTATTGTTTCAATACCGCTTATCTTGAGGCCAGTGCTTGTTCAGCTGGTAGAGAAAGAGAAAAGCCTCATGGCAGTTAGAACATAAATTATTCTTTAAGTGTAGAAGGTACATGACTTAACCATTGCCTGGCATATCCATTAAGTCTTACTTATAATTTGGTATCTTATTGCCACAAAGAGTTGGTGCTGTCAGTCATATGATCTCTATTTTAGTATTAACGCTGGTTAGTGGTTGTGCATAAACTACAAAAGGAGGGGATATAATGAGACATGTCCAACTTCCTGTTTCCATCATGGCCAGGAACTCAGTTCTTAAGAATTCTCTGGGGTTCCCTTGGCCAAGAGGAGTCCATTCAGTCTGTTGGGGAGGGGGATTTAGGATTGTATTTTTAATTTACAGTGCCTTTACAAAAGCGCTTGAGAGAGAAAGTTCACCCCATTTTGCCCTTCCATCTCTTCCGCAATGTGATTCCACTGCTTTCATCCCTTTTTGCTCTTTTTGCCCTTCTGCTTTCCATCATGGGAAGACGCAGCAACAAGGCTCCATCTTGGAAGCAGAGACAAGAACCTCGCTAGACAACAAACCTGCCAGGGCCTTGATTTTAGACTTCTGAGGCTTCAGAACTGTGAGAAATAAACCTTTGTTATTTAAAAATCACTCAGTCTCAGATGTTTTGTTATAGTAGCAGGAAAGAACAAAGACAAGGTAGCAGGAAAGATTTTAAACTTTGGTCTCTGCTTCACCGCATAATTCTGGGGCAGTCCCTCCAAACACAAGTGCCATTAGCCATGGGCTAATATCAGGACAGAAGGAAAGATGGAATGGACTGAAGCAGTATGACTTGAGTCTGTATTGACAACCACCTGAAACCACTTTACAGGAGGAGAACTATTCTTTTAAAAAAAATATTATTTTAACAGTGTATAAAAATGGAGTACAAATAAAATAGCAACTATCATAGTAAATCACACATTGGGTAGGTGTTCTTTCGTGTGTGTGTGTGTGTGTGTGTATTCTACACATATGCTTTGTAGAGATGTAAAGTACATTTCATACCAAAAATGAGAGTTAAAAAACTAAAAATCATTGCATCAAATAATGCAACGTTAACTTCAAAAGAGCAGGACCTTTCAAGATGATGAAGAGATAAGCCACAAACTGGGAGAAAATATTTGCAACTGACATATCTGAAAAAGGACTGTTATCCAAAATATACAAAGAATTCTTTAAAACTCAACATTAAAAAACAAAAACCTGATTTTAAAATGGGTCAAAGACCCGAACTGATACCTCACCAAAGAAGCTACACAGATGGCAAGTAAGCATATGAAAAGATGCTCCACATCATACATCATCAGGGAAATTCAAATTAAAGCAACAAAAATAGAGCACTACACATCTATTAAAATGGCAAAAAATTCAGAAAACTAACAACAGCAAATGCTGGCAAGGATGTGGAGCAACAGGAAATTTCACTCATTGCTGGGGGAAAGGCAAAGGGTACAGCAATTTGGAGGAAAGTTTGGCAGTTTATTGAAAAATTAAACATACCCTTACCTTACAATCCAGCAACTGCACTCCTTGATGTTTGCCCAAAAGGGTTGAAGACTTATGTCCACACAAAAACCTACACACAAATATTTACTGTAGCTTTATTCATAATTGCCAAAATTTGGAAGTAACAAAGATGTCATTCAAAAACTGTGGCCCATACAGGCAATAGAATATTATTCAGTGCTAAAAGGAAATGAATTATTAAGCCATGAAAACAACATAGAAGAAACTTAAATGCATACTACTAAGTAGCAGAAGCCAAGTTGAAAAGCCTCCTGTTGTATGATTCTAACTATATGACATTCTGGAAAAGGCAAAACTATGGAAACAGTATAAAGATCAGTGGTTGGAGAGGTTGGGAGGAATGAGGGATAAATAGGTGAAACACTGAGGATTTTCAGGACAGTGAAACTATGCTGTTTGTGATACAACAATGGTGGATACATGTCATTATTCTTCTGTTCAAACCTGTACAATATCCAGCACCAAGAGTGAACTATAATGTATACTGTGGGTTTGGATGATATGATGTGTCAATGTAGGCTCATCACCTGTAACAAATGTCCCACTGTAGTAGAGGATGTTGGTAATAGGAGAGACTATGCATTTGTAGGGGCAAAGCGTATATGGCAGTGGTCCCCAAACTTTTTGGCACCAAGGACCGGTTTTGGGGAAGACAATTTTTCCACGAACAAGAGCAGGGAGGATGGTTTCAGGATGAAACTGTTCCACCTCAGATTATCAGGCATTAATTAGATTCTCATAAAGAGCGTGCAACCTAGATCCCTCACATGTGCAGTTCACAACAGGGTTCGCACTCCTATGAAAATCTAATGCCACCACTGATCTGACAGGAGGCGGAGATCAGGCAATAATGCTTGCCTGCTGCTCATCTCCTGCTGTGCTGCCCTGTTCCTAACAGGCCACAGACTGGTACTGGTCTGCACACGGGGGGTTGGGAACCCCTGGTATACGGGGCATCCATATACCTTCATCTCAATGTTGTTGTGAACCTAAAACTGCTCTAAAACCATAAAGTCTTTTTTAAAAAATGAATTGGCCACAAAATGTCATAAAGTGCAGCAGATTAAAGCACTTTTTTGAAGTCTTGAAAACAAAGAGCATAGCCTTCCAAAATCAGGCTGTTCAGCCTCTTCCATGTAGAAAATAAATATTTCAGAACAAAAGACTTTGAAAGTCTAAATCTGCCTGGTGAAGTGACTCCAGAAAAAGGTGTGCTTCTTCTGTAACAGATCACTTCATATCATGTGTGCTGCCGCTCTCCCTTCTAGCACCCAGCCTGGGAGCTGAAAACATCCTCTGTAAGAGTTACAGGTGTATAAATGCTCAGAGCTGAAAGGCTGTGCTTTCTCTCATGGAATGTTTAATCCAGGATCCAGGACCTAAGACAAGGACCCTCAAGAATGAAGAGTGGAGTTTGCTGTGGGATGGGGAAGAGATACACCCACCTCAGAACATGAGGTCCTTGGTTTGAGGTAAATGGACTCCAGTTTGCAGAGGGAGGAGGCCAACTCAGTGTCAGAAGTCAAGGTGATGATACTGAGGAAGGCTAAGCAGAATCCCCACCACAGAAGAGTCTGGGCTACACGCCCGTCCTGCCTGAGCTGTTAGCCTTAGAAGGCTTTGGGGACATGATGGCCCTCAACCTGATTTCCACCCTGAGAGGGGAGCAGTTTCAGGGAAGTGAGGGTCTTGGTCTGAGGGGGTAGGACTCAGGTCAGCAAAGGTAGGAGTTCCAGGTCCTTCAAGGGATTCCAGGTTAAGTGAGGAGGTTGGCAAGATGCCCTTTAAGACCTAAAGAAAAAGTACAAAGAAGGAGTGAGGAAGTGGGACTTCAGATTAAACAGTCAAGAATAAATGCTTGAGCTAAGGAAGTTTGGAGCTTTGGAAAAGTGCAACTCCTTCTGTGGGAGTTAATTTTAAGTTAAGCTGGATGGTGGCAGGGGCCAGGCACTCAATATGTCTTATAGGTGAGATAAAAGCCTGGAATGGAAAACTGCTCCTGGCAGTTCCTTCTGGATGGTGGACAAAGCAGAGAGGAATCTCTACCTGGGGCAAAGTATAGAATGTGGCCTGCATTTGTCCCAGTGTAGCTGAACAGAGTGCATGAACTAAGAGTTCATACACATCATCTGCAAGGGTTTCCTGAGAAATAGGGTGATACCCCCTTCAAATGGTGCCCAGAAGCCCCTAGGCTGGCATTCATTTCCCTGGTGTGGGAGAGCCAGGGACCACTCTATTAAAAAGGCATTTAATTAAATGATCTTGACTGTAATTTGGCCAGTTGTAAGCAAAGGCCAGATTTTGAGTGGGAGTGGAATGAATGAAAATAGTGATTTGCATGGAAGAGAAGTTGGGAGGGTTGGAAGGAGTTACTCCTTGACTCAGAACTTCTAGGATCTTTGAGTTGCATCCAGCTGGTGAAAGCTTCCCTACATCCAAATCAAATAATGTGTCTATCGATAGGGAAAATTTACTGAGTTTTATTTATAAAGTAGCATTTCTGACCCATTTGGTGTGTTATGTCCCAGTGTGCTGCATATTCTCTGAAATATCCTTGATCTCTCTCTGCCCCACCTTCCCAACACACACTCCCAGAGAATATGGTACATATGGAGGGTTTAGGGTTAAAATCATATTGAAAACAACTGCCATTCATGAAAGATCCAATACATGACGGGGGGCTTATGAAATCCACCTTTCGTATGAAGAGCCTGAGGCTCACAGTGCTTGATAATTTCCCCAGATCATATAACTAGTAAGTGACAGGACTGGGACTTGACCTCTGGCCTGAATTCATCTAGGCCCACACTGCCCCCCTCATCCTAGCCTGAGGCAGGCCTTCTGCCTCTTGGTTCATATCTGTTCTCAGTACTCCATAATGTTGTTCAGGTAACAAAAAGAACCTTGTGGCTAAGGTACTAAAAAGCAGGCCTAAGGAAGGAAGATGGAATGAGAAACACAATCTGGGAATAGTCTGTGGGCTTTATGAACCTAGGGTCCTCCTGCCTGAGCCCCGTGGTCCTTGAGAGCTGATTCTGCCCAGGCGATCATATTTTTGTCCTGTCCCAGCACTTCCCTGCATTACAGTACCCTTTCTCTGGTGTTGACCTGTGTGCCCTCCTGTCCAAACCTGGAACCTGGACTGCTCACCAGATCATCACGGCCTCCTCCTCTGAGGGCTGTGCCCTGCTCCAGGTGGAAGAACTCAAAATCACCTGCCCTTCCCCTGACACAGAGCATTCCTTCTATCTGCAGATGTTCCCTGAACTGTTCCATCCCTCATTCTGGAACCCCATTGATAGCCACGCCCTTTCTAATGTTAAAAGCACACTTTGGAGGATGTTTTGATGTCTGGTCGTTCCCCGGGGGCCTCTTCAACACATACGCAAATTGTCTTGCGAATGGATTGGTGAGTAGAGTTTGATTTGCACATAATATGCTAGTTCTTGGGATATAATCCTAAAGTTAGAGAAAAAGATCTTTTAATCATCCTGATATCTGCGATAGGAATTTAATAAAGTGTATTATTTGAAGCAGGCCACTGAATGCATTGACAAATGAATGGTAATCCTTCGATGGTTGAAAAACCAAAGCCTCCCTTATAAGCAGTAGGGAAAGAAAGACCATATAAATTACTTGATAAGCAAACATCGACAAAAGGCTGAATTCCTAAAATCCTAAATTTCTCCTAAGAGGTGAACAATAATTCCCTGATAGACATGCTAGCTCTGATGAAAAAGAAAATAAAGGTTCATCATCATTCTACTTGCTCTTGTCTGTGTTTCCGCCTCCACAGGAAAATCCTGTTTTGTAGTTCACTTAATGGTACCTGTACAGGTGTTCCAAAGTGTTCAGTCCTGTGGAGGGTAGCAGAAGCTCATAAGTTAAGATTTTGACCATGCATCAAATAGAAGGAAAAAATTCTTAGTCTACTAAAATTACGGAAGTTTTTCAAAGATCAGTGCAGAACTCCCTGCAAAGATTTCTGGGATTCTTTGAAAACTGGATGTGATCCTGTATTTCAAAGCACTTAAGAAACGTGGTGAATTTCAAGATGAATTTAGTTTTCTCAGAAAATCCTCCAAGAAATGAAGAGTGTTGTAATAACAAGTTATGATAGTTGCTTTTTATTGAGCACCTATTATGTGACAGCAAAAGCCAGTGTGCCATTTCCATGCCTCCTCTCCCATCGAGCAGCAAACATGGTGGCCCTGAGTTCAGATGATGGAGCTACAGCAGGGAAGCAGCCTGGATCCCTGGGTGGCCTGACAGAGGAAGTCCCTGGCAACCTGCATCAGAATTTATGCACACAAAAAGTAAACTTTTGTTGTGTTAAGCCATTCAAATTTCAGGTTTTATCTGTTGCATCAGCTAGCAGTTACTTAACTGATAAATGCACAACTTTTATTTATATATATGTTCATACAATACATTTTATTTAAATATAAAATTATTATATTTAAATTTTTTATACTTGTATTTATACTTGTTTACATAAATATTTGAATAAGTCTCGAGGAACTCCTAGGCTTATTTAAATATTTTCATTACAAAAGTAACTGTGCAAGTACACTTATTGCAAAAAATTTTAAAAATACAGATCGATCAAAATTCTTGCCTTTATAAAGTTCCTCCAAAATTCAGGCACCTTTTTTGGGGATAACCACAATTAACAATTTGATGTGTATTATTTCAAAGCTGAATCTAGGCTTTTTCTTAGATTAATATAGTAGAAAATTGTGAGTTTTTTTGGTAGAGTTAGCTGAGGCTTTATTTTGGAAAAACACAACTGAATTGGTTTTTAGTTAGGGGGCATGGGCAAGATCAGGTACCCGAGGCAGTAAACTCCCCCCAGCGGTGGGCTAAGGGCTATGGCTGAGCGTCAGATGGGTCTCCTGCTCCCTATGCTCCCCTGCACAGTGGCCTCTCCCACAGGTTCTGGGGCAGCCACAGGAGCAGGTAGTCTGGGAGGGGCTGCTGTGGCTATTCACTTGGGCAGCACATCAGGGGACCCTGACACTAGCTTCCCATCACGGGTCTCAATAGTCTTCACAACCACGGCCCTGGAGGAGCTCCTGTGGCTAAGGGCGTCAGAGCCCCTGCCAGAGCCAAAGCCAGAGCCCAGTCTGTAGAGCTTGTGAGGCTCGCATAGGCCAAGCTCAGCCCACCTGAGTAGCCACTGGTGGTCTTCCTACGGATACTCACGTTACTCATCCCAGATTCCATCCAGCTCTTCTCATCCTCCACTCCAGCAGCCTCCTGTAGGTGGCAATCTTGATGTCCAGGGCCAGCTTGAATTTCATCAGCTCCTGGTACCCGCGCAGCTGCCAGGCCATGTCCTGGTTGGCCCCCTGCGGGGCTGCCTCCAGCTCCACTAGCTTTGCATTGACGTCCTTAATGGGCATTGGTGTCCTTAACAGCCAGCTCCCCACACTGCTTGGCATCTGCCATGGCGGCTTCAGGTAAGCCATCTGGCTTTTGAGGCCCTCAGTCTCAGCTTAGAGCTGGCTGATGTTCCAGTTCATTTCAGAGATATCCATCTTTGTACAACACAGGTCATCTCTGTGCTTCCCAGGCGGCATCTGCAGCCCCTCATACTTGTTCTGGTGCATGTTCTCAGCCTCAGCTGGGTTACGGCTGGCAATCTCTTCATACTGGGCACACTTGGCAATGATGCGGTCCACATCCAGGGAGTGGCTGTTGCCCACGGACAGGAACCACAGATGTATCCAAAAACTGGGACTGCACCTCAGGATCTTTTCTTCATATAGCTACCTGAGGAAGTTGATCTCATCGGTCAGCTCTTTCAGCTGAGACTTCAGCTCTACTTTGTTCATGTAAGCTTCATCCACATCCTTCTTGTTGAGGACAAATTCATTATAGCTGTATGCTTATTGATCTCATCCTTGTACTTATTCCTGAAGTTTTCCACCAATCCCTGAATGTATCCAAGATCTGCTTCCAGCTTCAGCTTTTTTATGGCCCAGAGTTTCCAGATGTTTCCAAAGGTTATTGATGTAGTTGCCAAACATGATGTTGTTCCAAGCTGCCTTCTGCTATGGCACGAGGCTCCACTTGGTCTCCAGCATCTTGTTCTGCTGCTCCAGGAACTGTACCTTGTCAATGAAGGAGGCAAACTACTTGAGAGTCTTCATCTGCTCTTTCTCCTGGGTGCCCACAGCCTGGATGTTGGGGGGTCCACCTCCACCTTAAGAGACTCTGATTCACCTTGAGTGGAGGCCGGCCGGCCAAACCAGATGGAGATTCAAGGAGCCCAGAAGCTGCTTCTGAGTAGAAGCATTTTTTTAAAAAATATGCATGGGTAATGAAGTACACATTCACCTGACATTTGCCTTTGCCACTTAATAAAGTGGATGCAGAATCTTTCCATAACAGCACACATAAATCTACCTCACTTTTGTACCTACTCCCTAGTATTCTAAAGAATGTAAGAATGTATGTGTCATAAATAATTGAAAATTTTTCCTCCTAATGGACAAATGAGTTGTTTCTAGATTTTTTTGTATGATTAATAGGACTTAAGTCAACATTTTTTTAAACATGAATTCTTGGTCAAATGTGTGTTTTTTTATCATAAGAAAGACATTTTAATGTGGAAAATTGGGTTTAAGTGAGAGAGGTGTGAATGTTCTTAATTTTTATAAATATTGCTGGCATTTTATTCCAAAAATGCTGCAACATTCATTTTCTCATAAACCAATGTATGTTAATACCTACATGCTCAGAAACATATTTTATTAGTAATATTTTAAATTTGGGGTAAAATTATGGGTGAACAAGTATTATCTCACTATTGTTTTAATATTTTCTCATTTTCTCATTAGGTTAAGCAGAAAATATAACTTAATTCCTCACCCATACAAAGCGAGATTTATGCAGTGATGTCCAGAGCAACAGAATTCTTCCAGGTATGATTTAAAATTCTGAAATGTCATTCTCCCCTTGCTTTGAGAAGGAAGGATTTGGTCAGAATGTTCAGGAGCAGAGCCAGGGAAGCGGACTAGACAGGACACCCCTAAGCTAGTGAGGGGCATTGGAAGGATCTAAGGCAGAGTAATTGCCAGAGTCCATGAGCAAGACCACATGTAAAATGGTTCCAGAGACCCCAAAGCCAGTTGACACTCAGAGCTGTAAATCTGGAGTTGAGTGTAGAGTGAAGCAGTGCCTATAAGAGAAGGTGGGAAATCTGGGTGGGGAGCATGGTGGTTCAGGACAACTTATGTGAATAGGCTTAGGGAATCTCTGAGTCTTTGTTACCAGCTGGAAGCTTCAGTGTGGTCTGGGTAGGCAGGTCTGCTGACAGAGTGGACCAGTGGCATGCCAGACACACCACCCTGCCTTAGCGTCATCTTATGTCCTGTCAGGAAGAGCATGGCTGGCTACCCAGCATTATTCTAGGCGAGTTACATCTCCTGACTACTCTACTAGTCCATGACACCCTTGCCAGTTTCCCAGGCCTGGAGTTGTTGCAATGCCTGCCAGAGTCTGGTATGTTTTCCCCTCCATAGTGGACCTCCTCCACGGAGGCTGAGGCTTTGTGAGTGAATGGGGTTGGTGACTGATGACCAGCAAGATAACAAGCAGAAACACTGAGGAGCAGTGGAAGTGATGCTGCAGCTTCGAACAGGGGCAATTGGAGCGGGAATGCCCTGGGACAAATTATCTCAGTGACTGCAGATAAAGGGCTGAGGGTAGACTTGCCCGGAAAATGGTCCAAATGATGTCCCCTGCTCAGATTACCTCCCTTGGAATCTGAGCCGTTGGCACTCTAGAGGGTGGGTGTCTTGTGGTTGTGACTGCTGGCCTATGTTGCCACCAGATGCTGTCTGGCATAGAGGATTGGCCCAAGGTGCAGACATGTGCAGCGTAGATGGAAAACCCATGCAGATAGCACATGCTTCCTTGTTAAACTAACAGGAATATGTGGGGTGCAAAGCAGGAAGCATCATGTATGATGATGTTGAAAGCATCCCCACAGCCAAGATAGTGTTTAGGCCTGAAGATGAGACATCCATAATGACACACTCGGTGCTACTTTCCCTTGGGAATTCTGAAGTTACATGAGCAGTTGTGGCACTGCAGGTTTTTTTCCATGGAGGCAGAAAGCCCAGGCATGAGGCAGGCTCTACATTTTGAACCAGCTAATGTGACCCTCTGGTACTTTGATTTATTCATTTATTCTTCCAGCAAACATTTATTGAACACGCGTTGAAGAAAAACAAATGAAAAAGACAAAGCATTAAATTCAGACTGGAAATTAGGCTGTGCTGCATCAACAGAGATCATAGGTTTAGGGAAAATTGAGGTTTGTATACATAGCAGCCAACCTCTCTCTGGCAAACACAGTTTGCAACCAAACTCATACAAAACTTGATAAATCCAGGGAAGAATTTAAAGGGAGAAACTACCCATCCAGAAAAATCCACCAGAGAAAAATGTCCTGTGTTTTCCTAAATATAGTCTATATTCATGTATGTATGTATGTATGTATGTATGTATGTATGTATGCATGTGTGTATACTTGTGTCCATGCTTGTGTATTTGTGGTTTGTTGTATGTGTATATGAAAAACACCCACACATACAATTATATATTGTGAGTTTTCAATCTCACATCTGCTATCTTAGGTCACCTCTAAGGCTCTAATCTTACTGGCACCAACACCCAGACACTCTTCTAACCCTGTGTGGCTGTTTTAGGGAGCTGGCAGATCTGCATTAACTAAAGTTTCTACAGCAAACAGACAAAGTGCTGGGTGTAATCTTGGGTGCCAGGACCTGAAGGCCAGGTCTCAATTATCTATCATATTTATATCTAGCTGGTGGATAGCAGTTGTCAATATTTTAGATGAGGGACCCATCATTCAATCTGAAGCCTTCCACAGAAATCCAATAAATGAACATGAGAAGGCAGAGCAGTCTGATTGCAATGAGGACTGTAAGACCAGAGTTTTGTCCACTCAGTACCCTTTCTTCTTCCTCTGAAGCAGTGGGCCTTGACACTCAACCCACAGAACTTTAGTCTTCCCTTGAGCCCTGCTAGGAAAGCTCTATGCTAAAAGACCCTTCCTCAGACATGGATTTCATCATACTCTAGTACAGGCAGATATCTGTGTGGACTCCATTGTGTCCAATGCACTGAATTTCAATTTTGCTGTCTAGCTTTTTGATACTGTCAACAACCTGCGGCCCACCAACCTCAGCATCTCCCGTATACCTTACCATTCGTTTCTTATTTCTGTGACTCCTCATTGCTCCACCCCATCAAGTTAGACACCTATAGATACACACCGTCCTCCTATCCACTTATCTAGTCTTCATTCTTAGCATGGGACTGGCTACCTTCCCTCTAATGCATCATCCACTTTCAGATTTGCACAGGCTTTTCCTTCCTACCGACACCAATCCCTGTCTCTACCTTGTATAGGTCTGTGTCAAATTCTCATCTCGGAAAAAAGTCTCCTACTATTGCCTTTACCTGGTAGTCTCTTCAGCACCAAACAACAAAGAGAGCTTTCTCTGACTTTCCACCATTGCCTTCTTTTAAAACTATTCTCAAGTTCCGTTCCAGCTTTTTCAACAAGAGCAGGATCATTTTACTTCACATGTGCTCTCTGCTCTTCCAACATGGCTCACAACCTTCTTGACTGATATTCAGAACATTAATTCCCTTTAAATCTTTTATTATGTAGCTTAATTTCCCTTTAATCACAAAAGGTGAAGTTGTTCCTGTGAGAGTTCCCTATGTAAAATAAAGAAAAGTAATTTGGGGTTCGCAACATCCGTTCTAATAACCATGTGCTCACTCTAAATTACGCATGTTTCTAAAATCCTTGGTATGTGTGACCACAGTGACCACACTGTGGTAGGAGGGCCCTGGGTATAAAGAGGGAAACAGCTGGCTCTACCCACTAGAAATTCAGAATGCTCAGAAACGCAAAAACCAACAATATACATCTATTTCTATAAATCTCTTCATATGTTTTTTTTTATTTTAAACTGTCAATTATCACAAAGGTATTTGCATAATAAGGAAAATATATTTTATACTTACCCATGTAGTTGCAATTTCTAGTGCTCTTCATTGCTTTATGTAGGATACAGATTTCTATCTGGTGTCATTTTCTATCTGACTGGAGGACATTTTTTTTTTTACATTTCTTATGGTGCAGAACTGTTGTTGGTGAATTCCCTTAAGGTTTTGTATTTCTGAAAGAGGCTTTGTTTTATTTTTGTTTTTGAAATACATTTTCATAGGGTATAGAAAACTAGGTTGACATTTTATTTTTTCCTTTCAGTACTTTAAAGAGTGTCCCAATCTCCACCGGCTTTCATTGTTTTTGACAAGATATCCACTTTCATCCTTATCTTTGTTCTTTTGTAGGTAAAGTGTCTTCATTTTTCTTCTTGCTACTTTAAAGATTTTCTCTTTATTAGTGGTTTTAAGCAATTTGATTATGATATGACTTAGTATAGCGTTCTTCATGTTTCTTGTTCTTGGAATTCGTTTTGGATCTGTGGGTTTATAGTACGCATCGAAATTGGGGATTTTTAATTTACAATTTATTCAAATATTTTTTCTATCCCCATTTGACCCTCTTTTTCAGAGTCTCAAAATTTATGTATATTAGGCCATGTGAAGTAGCCTCATAGCTTGCTAAGTTTCTATTTATTAGTATTAGTCTTCTTTCTTTCTCTGAGAGCATCACTGTTTCATGGTGGAAAATGTCTATTGCTGTACCTTCAAGTACATTAATTTTTTCTTCTGCGATGTCTAATCTGCCGTTAATCCAGGCCAGTGTAGTTTTTTATTTTAATATTGTAATTTTCTTTTCTCAATGTTCATTTGGGACTTTTATTATATCTTCAATGTCTGCATTTAACATGTTTAACTTTTACTTTTATTTCTTGAACGTGTGAAATACAGCTTTAGTAACTGTTTTCATATCCTTGCCTACTAACTCTATCATCTGTGTCAGTTATGACCAACTGATTCTCCTTTTAAGTAGCAATCATGATTTTGCTTCTTTGCATGTCTGGCAATTTTGATTGTATGTTAGACTGTGAATTTTACCTTGTTGAGTGCTGAGTATATTTTTTAATTCTATAAATAAATATCCTTGAACTTTTTTTCTGAGACATAGTTAAGTCACTTGGAAATACTCTGATCCTTTCAGGCCTTGCTTTTAAACTTTTTTTAGGTAAGATCATAGCAGTTTTTAGTCTATGGCTAATATTGCCTCACTACTAAGGCAAAATCCTTCAGAGTACTCTACCTAATGCCCCATGAATTATGAGGCTTTTCACTCGAACTCATGGGAAGGAGAACTATCCCCAGCCTTGTATGAGCTCTTGAGTTCTCTCTGTATGTTGTTCTCTCCTCTTTGGTATTCTACCCTGAAAATTCTAGCTACATAGGCCTCCCTGGACTCCCAGCTTTATATCCTCAATTCAAAGAGAAATGTCAGTTCCCACTGTGGCTTGCATTCTCTCCAAAAGCAGTAAGCTGAAGAAAAGGTAGGGCTCACTTCATGTGTTTTTTTCTTTTCTTTTTTTAAATATAATAAAAAATTGTTTATTGATACATAATAACTACATATTTATGGGATACATGTGATGTTACATAATACAATGTGTAGTGATCAAATCAGGGTGTTTAGAATATCCATTACCTCAAACATTTATGATTTCTTTGTGTTGGAAAAATTTCAACTCTTCTCTTTTAGCTATTTTGAAATATATGTTATTATTAATTATAGTCACCTTATTGTGGTACCAAAAACTAGAACTTATTCCTTCTATATAGCTGTATGTTTTTGTACCCATTAACCTACCTTTTTTTTTTATCCCCGTCCCATTCTCAGCCTCTGGTAATTATCACTCTACTTTCTACTTCAATGACATCAACTTTCTTAGCTCCCACTTATGAGTGAGAATGTGCATTATTTGTCTTTCTGTGCCTGGCTTATTTCACATAACATAATGAATATCCTCCAGGTCCTTTCATGCTGCTGCAAATGACAGGATTTCTCTCTATTTATGGTTGAATAGCATTTTATTGCTTCTCATTTCTCAGAAATCACTGTTTGTCATTGCCTGATGTCAATAAATTAAAAATCATTGTCTTATATATTTCATCTGGTTGTTATGGTATATAGGTAGGAGTGAAGATTCAGTTCCTGTTGCTACATTGTGGCCAGAAGCAAAGTCCTACAATTTAAATTTAAAACCTAAATTACCTAGGCATGACACACATCCCAAAATTTCAATCTTATTTAAATTAAAATCAGAATTGAAAGACAGGAGGACACACACTTATGTTCATATAGACACATTACATACAACTGGGAAAATATCAAAAACATTTTTCTCTGCTAGTTGAAATATGTTACTTTTTATTTTCTTATCTATGGTTTTCAAATTTCTAACATTTATTAAACACATATGAATTATTTTATCTTTAAAAGTTTTAAATAATATAAATATTTTTATTTAGGCGACCAAGAATAAACACACAGACATTCTCAAGATTGTTTGTTGGCAATGTTGCTCAACCTCTTGCTGGGCTCTTAGCCTCTGGTGTGCCTACCATTTGTTTAACTAGAAAAAAAAATCACAATCCAATTAATAAGCTGTGGTTAGTCATCAGACTTTCCCTGCAGTTTCAAATACAATGCTGCACAAGTAAGACTCTATCTTCTTTTTAAAGCCCTCCCTCTAGAAACAGTACTAGCTTACAATTTAAAAGGGGGAATTATATTAATATCTAAGCCATATTCTCCATGACATGATTGCATCCAATATTTATATGAAGACAGTATACAGGCAATATGGGGCGATTGAATTATAATGATCACATTCATTATTGCGACTGATGTTTTATATGTCTCTTGTCAAAGCTTATAACAAATAAATTATGATATTTACAACATATGTTCTTTAGTCGTTACTGCCACTAATTCCAAACTGTACTTGGAAATACACCTTTAGTTAAATACTTCTTGATTTTCCTATGAATGTTATTATTCAACATATAGTCTCTTAAGTTTCCATATGATTATCTTTCACAAAGGAAATAGCATGGAGAAAGAGCTTTGATTTATGGTTTTGTTAATGCTTCTCTACCATATATATTATGTGCTTTGTTGTTAGCTATGTGTCACATACTCATTTTCTTCGTTCAACAATTCTACCATTTGAATGATTTCATTCACACAATGTCCTAATGAAACCATTAATTGTCACTGATATGATACCATATTATCCTTGTGCTTTAGGATTTTCTCTTCAGTATTACTTGTTCCTTTGTCTTTTTCTTTTTAGAAGAACCACACAGCCCCTTTCCTTATATAAGCCCCTTTCCTTATATAAAAATCTCTTTATTTTTTTGACCATGGCCTTCTTTCTGAGACTCACGAATCCCTGGGTTTTACCAAATGATTTTGACTCCAAAGTGTTTGTATACATTTTCATTCGTAAAATATGCACATATTATCTTTTATTTGCAATGGAATCATCTTATAAGGCATATTTTTAAATTTTTTTTAAATGTAGGTTTACGTTCTCCACAAAAGGTACAAATGAATTAATAAGCACCAATATCTTTGCCGGTACTGTTTTTTCCAACACCATTTAATATTTAACCAGCATTTTCCACTTGTAAAAATAAGGCTTTCAAAATTTTTTATGTTATCACGTTGTTTCCTCTATATGCATTTGCTATAAATCTAAAGAATTTGATGGCTATTCCACAAGTTCAAAGAATTACAAATTATTATTACACTGTAAGCATGTATTCATTTATATGATTATAATACGTGCTCTTTCATTTTTCCCTTTCTGCACACTCCTATATCATATATTCTTTTCTCTATTTGCACAGCTTTTTATACTTAAAGTTGTGTTCAAAGTCATTGCTTTTCTATAGTCTTTAAAAAATTTTTTGTAAATATTTCAGCTGATACACACACACACATATATATATATATATATTTTTTTTTTTTTTTGAGACGGTGTCTCGCTCTGTCGCCTAGGCTGAAGTGCAGTGGCGCAATCTCAGCTCACTGCAAGCTCCGCCTCCAGGGTTCACGCCATTCTCCTGCCTCAGCCTCCCAAGTAGCTGGGACTATAGGCGCCAGCCATTACGCCCGGCTAATTTTTTGTATTTTTAGTAGAGACGGGGTTTCACCGCGTCAGCCAGGATGGTCTCAATCTCCTGAAATCGTGATCTGCCTGCCTCGGCCTCCCAAAGTGCTGGGATTACAGGCGTGAGCCACCGCGCCCGGCCTTCTCTGATATTTTTAAAGAAACGATTTTTGTTCCATTGATACTATTTATTGTTTTATGAATTTCAATTACATTGAATTCTGCTGTTATCTATATTATCACTATCTTCTGCTTGCCTTATGTTTAATTTATTTGCTTTTATAGTTTTTTAATTTGGAAGCTGATATTATTGAATTGAATCTTTTTTTTGTAATATGAACATTTAAGGACATAAATTCCCACTAAGCACTTATTTGGCAGAATCTCACAGATTCTGATATGTTTTAGTTAGATTTTCATTCAGTTCAAAATATTTGCTAATTTTCCCAATAATTTTTGAAGCATGGGTTAGTAAAATGTATCACGTAATTTCTGCATATTTGTGGACCTTACAGATAATAACAAAATGTAATATTAGAGCCTTAAATGCCAGAGTGACATGTTTGTACTCAGTATTTTGAAAAATGGGAGTCATTGATGATTTCTGAGAAGTAGACTCACATGATCAGAGCCATGTTGAGACAAATCAATCCTGGAAGGTAGAATAGATTGGAGGCAGGAAATAAGTAGGTAGGAGTCTGCTACTCATTCTAGCCAACTATACCATATCCTGCACTTAACATGTATTGAGTTTCTCTCTGTTTCTGAAGGATGATTTCTCTTAGTACTCAGCTTACTTTGAAATTAAAAGCCAGTTTGAATGTACTGGCAAATTCACCTGTTAGTGTCATCTGCAATCCTAATTAACACACACTTTATCTACATAAATGACTGGTTTCACTATTATCATGACCAAATCAGTTAAATAACTCAAATTGGGCTAAAACTGTTATTAGTGGTATAGATATTTGCATTTACTATCGGCTTTTCAAACTGTAATTGCTACTTAGTTATGTAGAATCTAAAATGCAATCGTCATGAGACATAATTAGTACGAAATCAGAATCTTATAAATCTGTACCTAATTATTCTGACTCGTATACCTAGAAGTCTGGTTGCTGTATACTTTAAAAGGTTTTATGATCTTTTAAATCAAAGCATTTATTTCAACAGATCTCTTGCAACTTACGAATACTGTGGAAGTAGCACAATTGTTACTTAACGTGTGACTTACAAGGTAAGCAAAACTAAGTTGACCTGGACTCATAAAATAACATTACATTTTATTCAGGAAGAATTCTGTGATTTCAAAGATTTTTGTTATTTTTTCAGAACAGGCAATTATCATAAGATCCATATTATACAGGCAGGAAGTTGGAATATTCTATTCATTTGGCATAAGGGTAATTACTTGCCATAAATGGGAGAATAGACAAGCATTTCAAACCAAAGCCCTGCAGTTAAAACAATCTGTTAGAGCATTCACTTTGTCTCACTTGCCTGTTCACAGGCAGTCGGCATTGGAGAGACACATGTATCATGGATTTGATATGCCACACTTATTCTGAGTCACAAAGCAACTTTCAAGTAACACTTGAGGACTTTGTCCATGGCACGCTTCTTAATGTTTTGGGGTATGGACCTCTTTCAGAATCTGATGAAAGTTGGGGAAAAGAGGACTTTTGCCAAGGAAATTCTTTAACATGTACATAAAACTCATAATTTTTTCTATAGTTTCAGGCAGTTGGTAAGTTCCTCCTTGTTGTAAGTTGAATTGTGTTCCCCGAAAACATATATTGAAGTCCTAACTTCCAGTATCTGTGAATTTGGAAAGAGAATCTTTGCAGATGTAATCAAGACATTAGGGTAAGCCCTAATCCAATACAATGAGTGTCCTTACAAAAAGAGGGAAAACAATGTGAAAAGAAAAACACAAGGAAAATGGCATGTAATGAAACAGGCATATTGGAGTGATGCGTATAACCCATGGAACACCAAAGATCCCTAGTGGTGTGGATTCTCTTGACATCCATCCACAGAAGACTGAAACGATTTTTAAGAATTTTACCAGCAAAGCATTGCCAGCCTGGATAGAAAGAGAAAGAGGTGGGGCAAAATGAAGGAAGAATGACTTCAAGGGCAGAGCCATGCATGCAGAGGCAAGAGATAGCACAGGCCTTGAGGGGCAGGGCTTCCACTTCATAGTTGCCAGAGATTGAAGCCACCACTCAGGGTCAAGAGGGCAAATCCACATCAGTGGGCCCAGAGGACAGAGCATTGAGTCACAGAGAATTATTCTCAGGCCTTGGAACCTATTGAAAGTTGCCCTGCTGTGTTGCAAAATTGCTTTAGACCAGTACCCCTTTTTCTTCTAATTCCTCCCTTTTGAAATAAGATGTCTACATTATACCTGCCCCACCATTGTATCTTGGAAGAAGATAATTTCTTTTCCAGGTTTCACAGATCCATAAAAAGAGAGGAACTTTGCCCTAGTATGAATCACATCCAGAGTCTCATTCATAATTTATTTAAATAATTTACATGAGGAGATTTGGGACTTTTGGAGTTGATTATATATAGATAATATTTTGGGCTTAAAATTAATGCTGGAATGGGTTAAGACTTTTGAAGATGTTGGGATGAGGTTCAGGTATTTTGTGCATGAAAGGGACATGGATTTGGGGAGGGCAAAGGTCAGATTCTTCTGGGTTGAATTGTGTCTTCCAAAATGATATGTTGAAGTTCCACAGTACCTGTGAAAGTGACCTTTTTTGGAAATACATTCTTTGCATATATAATTAAATCATTGGGGTGGGCTCTAATCCAATATGACTAATGTCCTTATAGAAAGAGAGAAGATGATGTGAAGACATATATACAGGGAAAATGATATGTGCAGATGCAGCGAGACACTAGAGTGATGCATCTAAAAAGCCAAGGAATGCCAAAGATTCCTGACCATCATCAGAAGTGAGGAGAGAGAAATACAACAGATTCTCCCTCAGAATGCTCATAAGGAACTAACACTGATGACACTATGATTTTGGACTTCTAGCATCCAGAACGGTGAGAAAATAAATTTATATATTTTTATGCCACCCAGTTTGTGGTACTTCATTTCAGTAGTCCTAGAAAACTAATGACTTCAAGTCCCATTCATAATATTTTTAGCAGTCTATGAAACCCAGGATCCTTCCATTGGCAGGTATTTGTTTAGCAGCCAGACATGGTGGCCAGATGCCTTGAATACAATGTAAAGCACATTTTGAACCAACTTATATGACTAAGACTAGATAATATTATGCCTTTTAAGATCTTTGCATAATGAACTACTGAAGAGTATGCTTTGAAAACAGGATAAACTGGCAGCAGACATTTCATTCCAGAATTCTGATTATCCATCTGACTAACCTTTGCATACTCATTGATTAATATGTTTCCCTGTCTTCTCCATAAGCATAGGATTGAATATCAAGTTTGGAGCTGACTCACCATTCAATAGATATTCAAATACACTCTTTTTCAAATGCTGGGTAAAACATTCTTAGTAAAATAAAATATAGGCAATGGACAAATAAAGTTTTACTTACTAAGCTCTTGATATGAGTTCTTCTTAGGCTGTTACCTTGAATGTATCTGTCTCCCATGCCCGTAATAAATATTTGAAATATGCAAAATATATGAGTTTAGCAATGTATGGTGCCTAAGTCAAAAATCAAACAATATGGGCTAGTACATCATATTGTTTTGAGGTCAAAGCAGTTTTACTGAAAATTCATGATATAGAGAAGGTTTTACAATGTTAAAAAATAGATAAAAATTAAAAATTATTTTCATTAAATTTATTTTTATATTTCACTCTTCAGGGAAAAATGTACTGTTCTATCGAGTTTGAGTGTTTGACTATATTTAGGAAAGATTTTCTTCTAATTTTCTTTTGTGCAAATGGTAAAATAAATTATTACAATTAGATATAAAGAGAAAATATAAATACTAGTATCAGGAGAATCATTCATTTATCAAATACTTACTGAGTGCCTATAATGGGTCTGGTACTCTGCTGGATAATAACAATACAGGGACAAATAAAGCATGGTCCCTACCCTCAAGGAATTTTGCTGATAGAGAAAGACATTCAAAATAGTAATTATTCAGTATTGGTGGGAGAGAGTGTGGAGAATGGGTGTCCTACTGGAGATAGTAATTGAGCTGATATTAAAATGGGCAAGTGAATTCCAGAGAGATATAACAGCATGAACTAAAACAAATGTAAGAAACAGCATGTTACATGGGAAATACTTACACTAAAAATATATTAGCTGTTTATCTGAAATTCAAATTTAACTAAATGCCCTATATTTATACTTCATAAATTTGGCAACTGTATATGTGGAGAACTGAAAGCACTTCTGTGTTGTTAGAATGTCAAGTGTAAGGCAGGGTTTGTGACAGTTAATACTGGAAAGGTAGGTAAGAAGATGTCAGATCATGAAAAACTAGGTTTGCCAAATCAGGCAGCTTGCTTTAAGTTCTGAGGAAAGTAGTGAGCCATTGACAAGTTTTTAGCAGAGTAGTAGTACAATCAGACTTTTAGTGTGGTATTCTGACAACATACAGGGAATACATTGACTTGAATAAAATTAGGGACAGGAAAATTATTAAGCTGACTAAAGCTAGGTAATCCAGGAGAGATGATGGCAGCTCAAACTAGTGCAGGTTGATAGAGCTGGAGATTAAGTAATGGAAGAAACTTTTAGAAGTAAATCCTGGAAATTTGAGTGATTAACTAAATAGGGTAATGAGGGAGGGGAAGTCTAGGATGACTCCAAAGATTCTATCCTAGTGACTGGATGGATGTCATGGAAAATTTGGAAAAAGGGTAAATTTTTTAGAGAAGATAACAAGTAATGTTTTGGACATGTTGAATTGGTAGTGCTTGTGGGACAGCTAGATAAAAATGACCAGCAGAAATCAGGGAGCAGTCTAGGTTGACAATATAGATTTAGGAGTCATTAGAATAAAGTTACAAAAGCTAGAGAAACAATTAAGAATAATCATATTTGCAGTTGGTAGAATTAAAATCTTCTTAAAGGAAAATTGCCACACAATGTAATCATAATTTTGGCTCATCTATACAGCATAAAATTAGTCAATAAAATAAATATACAATTATGGATAAAGGCACTGTACTTGTTCCAAATCATGTGGCGGAGTTACTGTTTCTTATTTGTGGAATGATTTTATATTTGATAGACCTGAACATAATGTGAGAAATTCTAGCAAGGAATGGGGAAACTTGTAGAAAAAGCTAACAATTGATATTTTTTATGGCGTGGATATATCATTCACTGCACAAGGCATGGCCTAACATGAACAATATGCCAGGAGCCATGTGAGTAAGCATTCTTGGAAGTGAATTCTAGCTCCCCCAGTCAACCCTTCATATGACTGCAGCCCTGGCTGACATTTTGATTGCAAGTACCTGAGAGACACTGAGCCAGAACCATGCAGCTAAGCTCCTCTTAAATTACTGACCCTCAGAAACTGAAATGATAAATGTTTTTTTAAGCTGCTTAATTTTGAAGATGATTTGTTCCACAGCAAAAAAACTAACATCATATGGTTTCTAGGTCTTACATTCTTGACCTTGTCCTCTGGACACATTAAAGTTATTGATGTCTACCATAATATGTAACGCAATAATTGATCCAACATTTTATCAAGTGTGTAGATTTGGATATCTACCATGGTAGTCAAGTCCTAAACTGTTAAATACCAGAAGAATCACCAAACCAACTTAAACCAACTTAAATTCTTCTCCCAAACCAACCTAAATTCTCTCTCCAAGCCATCTTGACCATTTTGGTAACCACTGATCTATCAACAGTAGAAATGGCAGAGTAGGTAGCTAAAGAGGTCACCCCTACACAGAAACACACACACACGCAAAAAATGAGCAAAAACCATCAAGATCAACTATGTCGGAACTCTGGAAAAGAGTCAGATGTTTACGAAACTGAAAGAACCAATAAGTCAAGACAAATACAACTTTAAAATAATAGGAAAGGTTTCTGGTGTTTTTACTTGCCCTTGCCTCACCCACCTCCCTGGCTTGACAACTATCTTGAAGATAGGAGCTAGGATAGCCAGTATGAGAGCTTTGGCTGTCATTCTAAAAGAAGCAGAATAATTTTATTCTCAAAGCATTGTGTTTGTTTCAACCTATCTGAGGGTTACATGAAAGACTGATGCAAGGTGGTTGCCTTTGTTCTGCCTAATTTAGAACTCTCGAGGTGGAAAAGTAGCTATGCAGAAGGCATTCCTTAAAAACATTGTAAGACAACTGAACAATCTGCCACCGCTGGAGAAAAGACATCATAGATGAAGCAAACAACAGACATATTGAAAGTCTGGGAGGAAAATTTTGGAAGAAGTTTCATGAGAAATTCATGTTGTAAAAATCACCTGCATATACAGAGGAATTTAGAAAAGTATACACATGACCAGGGCAAGATAGATGCTCAGAATATATCTGAGAATACTCCAGACATTCACTTCTGGATGATCTCTAGGCTCAGCACAAGCAGAAAATGAAAGGGAAGGCAGAGTTGTAAGTGGCCTGGCTAAGCCCCAACACTGACAGAATCTGCAAAAACAGGGACCTTTTTTTCTTTTTCCTTTTTCTTTCTTTTTTTCTCTTTTTTTAGCTTTAGGTATTCAAGGAAATATCTGTCAAGAGACTAGCTGACTGCAAGCTAAATAAACAGGGACTTCAGAGACTACACACAATAAGAATATAGACTTTACAAAAATAGACACTAAGCAAAAAATAGACACTAAACAAATGAACAAACAAATGTAAAGCACAGTAAATTTACAAATAAAAAGATGAACAAAGGAACAATCTGATTTCCAAGAGTTACCACATCATAGTATTCAGAGTGTCCAAATTTCAAGAAAAACTTATGAAGCATGCAAAGAAACAAGAAAATACAGCCCATTCACAGGATAAATTAATAATAACTGTCCCCAAGGAAGCTCATAAATTAGATTTACTGAAGAAAGACTTTAAATCTGTCTTAAATATGATCAAAGAACTAAAAGAACCCATCAATGGTTTCTAGCTAAAGGAAAGTAGGAGAATGATGTCTCAATAAATAGAGAAAATCAAAAAAGAGATAGAAATTTTAAAATAAACCACGGAAATTCTGAGCTGAAAAGTATAACACCTTAAATTTTTAAAAAACTTACTAGTGGGCTTCAATAGAAGCTTTAAACAGGCAGAAGAGATAATTAGAAAATTTGAAGATATGTCCATTGAAATTATCCAGTCAGAAGAGCAGAAAGAAAAAAAGAGTGCCTAAGAAACCTGTGGGATACCATCAAGCCTACCTATTTTCACACAATAAACATTTCAGGAGAGGAGAGACAGAAAGAGATGGAAAGAATATCAGAAAACGTAATGCTCAAAATATCTCAAATTTCATAAAAGACATTAATTGACACATCTAAGAGGTTCGACAGAGTCAAAAAAGGGTAAGCATAAAGAGGTCCACACTGAAACATATTATAACTAAACTGTTAAAAGATAAAAGCAAACAGAATGTTGAAAGCAAAGAAAAGTGACTCATCATTAACAGAGGATCCTCGATAAGATTAGCAGCCAGTTTCTCATCAGAAATTATGGAGTCCAGAAGGTAGTGGAAGGGCACATTTAAAATACTGAAAGAAAAAAACTGTCAGCCAAGGATTCTACATCCAGCCAGACTATTCTTCAAAAATCAATGAAAAAATAAGACAATCCCAGATAAGTAAAAGCTGAAGGAGTTTATTGCTAGAACCTGCATACAGGAACGCAAGAAATGCTTTCAAATATAAATGAAAGGACACAAAACAGAAACAGATAAATAAAGAACATTGTTCAAGGTTAATACAAAAGCCAATATCATTGTGTATTTGTTTTTGTAACTCTTTTTTTGCTTTCCTATATGTTTTTAAGAACAAGTGCCTGAAACAATCATTGTAAATCTACATTAAGGGGCAAACAAGGTATAAACTTTTCATTTGTGACAACAATTGTATAAGAGATGAGGGAAGAAGCTGTAAAGAAGCAGAGATTTTATTACTATTGAAGCTCAGATGGTATTAATTCATAAAATATTTTAACTGAGCCTAAAAGATTAATTGTAACCCTCATGGCAAACATCAATAAAATAACAAAAAATAAAGAAAAAAAAAGAAATCAAGATGATACCCTACATGCATTGTCCGTTCTTGCATAATTTTAAAGGAATACCTGAGACTGGCTAATTTATAAAGAAAAAAGAATTTAATTGGCTCACAGATCTGCATGCTGTGCATAAAGCATGATGGAAGGCAAAAGGGAAGCAAGCACCTCACATGACCAGAGCAGGAACAAGAGAGAGAGTGCAAGGGAGGTGCCACATAATTTTAAACAACCAGATCTCACAAGAACTCACTCACTATCATTAGGAGCGTACCAAGGGGAATGGTGCTAAACTATTCATGAGAAATCTGCCCCTATGATCAAATCACCTCCCACCAGGCCCCATCTCTAACACTGAGGATTATAATTCAACATGAGATTTTATGAGGACACAGATCCAAATCATAACGCTACAAAAATCAATTAAACATAAAAGAAGGCAGTGTAGAGGAATAGGGGAATAAAAAGGATGTCAGACATAAGTTTTTCCTTGTCAGTAATTACTTTAAATTTTAAGATTAGTTCTCCAATTAAAAGGCAAATACTGCCGTGAAGTCTTTGCCCATCCTTTGTCCTGAATGGTATTGCCTAGGTTTTTTTCTAGAGTTTTTATGGTTTTGGGCTTTACGTTTAAGTCTTTAATACATCTTGAGTTAATTTTTGTATAAAATGTAAGGAAGGGGCCAGTTTCAGTTTTCTGCATATGGCTAGCCAGTTTTCCCAGCACCATTTACTGAATAGGAGACCCTTTCCCCATTGCTTGTTTTTGTGAGGTTTGTCCAAAAGCAATTGCAACAAAAGTCAAAATTGACAAATTGGATCTAATTAAACTAAAGAGCTTCTGCACTGCAAAAGAAACCATCATCAGAGTGAACAGGCAACCTACAAAATGGGAGAAAATTTTTGCAATCTACCCATCTGATAAAGGTCTAATATCCAGAATTTACAAGGAACTTAAACAAATTTACAAGAAAAATGCAAGCAACCCCATTAAAAAGTGGACAAAGGATAAATGAACAGACATTTCTCAAGAGAAAACATTTATGCTGCCATCAAACATATAAAAAAAAGCTCAACGTCACTGATCATCAGAGAAATGCAAATCAAAACCACAATGAGGTACCATCACATGCCAGTCAGAATGGCGATTATTAAAAAGTCAGGAAATAACAGATGCTGGCGAATCTGTGGAGAAATAGGAACACTTTTACACTGCTGTGGGGAATGTAAATTAGTTCAACCATTGTGGAAGACAGTATGGTGATTTATCAAGGATCTAGAACCAGAAATACCATTTGACCCAGCCATCCCATTACTGGGTATATACGCAAAGGAATATAAATCATTCTATTATAAAGACACATGCACACGTATGTTTATTGCAGCACTATTTACAATAGCGAAGACATGGAATCAACCCAAATGCCCATTGATGACAGACTGGATAAAGAAAACATGGTACATATACACCATGGAATACTATGCAGTTATATAAAGAATAAGATCATGTCCTTTGCAGGAACATGGATGAAGTTGGAAGCCTCGGCTTTTAACACAACAACCCAAACTAACACAGGAGCAGAAAACCAAACACTGCATGTTCTCACTCATAAGCGGGAGTTGAACAATGAGAACACATGAACACAGAGAAGGGAACAACATACACCAGGGCCTGTTGGGGGGTGGGGGGCAAGGGGCGGGAACTTAGAGGATGGGTCAATAGGTGCAGCAAACCACCATGGCACACGTACACCTACCTAACAAACCTGCATGTTCTGCACATGAATCCCGCTTTTTTATAGAAGAAATAAAGAAAACAAATGAACAAGCAAAAAAAAAAAGGCAAATATTGTAAAGTAGTTTAAAATCAGGGAGTGTAATGCCTCCAGCTTTGTTCTTCTTCTCAAGATTGCTTTGGCTGTTTGGGATCTGTTGTGGTTCCACGTTAATTTTAAGATCGTTTCTTTCTATTTCCATGAAAAGTGTCTTTGGAAATTTGATACAGATTGTGTTGAATCTGAAGACCATTTTAACATAATTAACAAGATTAATATTGTTAATATACAGGATAATATTAATTCTAACAATTTATGGACACAAGATATCTTTTTATTTATTTTTGTCTCCAATTTTTGCATCAATATCTTACAGTTTTTAATATACAGAGTTTTCACATCCTTGGTGACATTTACTCATAAGTATTGTATTCTTTTTGATGCTATGGTAAATAGGACTTTATTTCAAATTTCTTTGTTGACTGTTGCATTTAATTTCTTTCTTGGCTAATCTTTCTGTTAGGGTATAGAATCACAAATGATTTAAGCCCTATGGTACTGGCATGAAAACAGACACATAGATCAATGGAACAGAATAGAGAGCCCAGAAGTAAACCCACACGTAGAGTCAACTAGTCTCTTATGACAGTGCAAAGAATACACAATGGGGAAGGGATAGTCTGTTCAATAGATTATATTATAAAAAATAGATATCCACATGAAAAAGAATAAAACTGGACCTTTGTCTTAGACCACATACAAAAATTAACTAGAAATGGATTAAAGACTTAAATATATGTTCTGAAACTATAAAATCCATAGGAAAAAAACATAGAAAAAGCTCCTTGACATCAGTTTTGGCAATGAATTTTGGATATGACACAAAAAGCATAAGTCAAAAAAGCAAAAATAGGCCAAGCACGGTGGCTCACACCTGTAATCTTAGCACTTTGGGAGGCCAAGGTGAATGGATCACTTGAGGCCAGGTGTTTGAGACCAGCCTGGGCAACACGGCAAAACACTATCTCTATTAAAAATACAAAAATTATCTGAGTGTGGTGGTACACATCTATAGTCTCAGCTACTGGGGAGGCTGAAGCATGAGAATTGCTTGGACCTGCGAGTTGGGGGCTGCAGTGAGCTGAGATCGAGCCACTGCACTCCAGCCTGGGTGACAGAGCAAGACTTTGTCTCAAAAAAAAAAAAAGGAAAATTAAATAAGTTGGATTACATCAAACTAAAAAAGCTTCTGTACAGCAAAGGAAATGATCAAGAGGGTGAAAGTCAACTTATGGAACGGGATAAAATAATTTTAAACCACATATCTAAGGCATTAATATCCAAAATATATAAGGAACTCACACAACTTATAGGAAAAAAATGAGCAAAGACCGGAGTGGACATTTTTTTCAAAGACATACAAACAGGTATATGAAAAGGTGTTCAACATTGCTAATCATCAAGAAAATAGATACCAGAACAACAATGAAATATCATTTCAAAACTGTTAGGATGGCTATTATCAAAAATGCAATAAATAACACATGTTGGTGAAGATGTAGAGTAAAGGGAATCCTTGTGCACTGTTGGTAGGAATGAAAATTGGTACAGTCATTGCAGATAACAGGATAGCTGTTATTTAAACAATTTTAAATACAGCTACTATATGATCCAGCAATACCTCTACTGGGTATGTATACAAAGGAATAGAAATAGATATCTTGAAAAAATATCTGCACCTCTGTTTTCATTGCAGCATTATTCACAATAGCCAAATATGTAAACACTCTAACCATCAATTGAAGGATGAATGGAAAAAGAAAATGTAGAATACATATATATGTATATACATGGATATATGTAGAAAATGTAGAATACATATATATGTATTGGCATTCATCCTTCAATGGAATATTATTCTACCATAAAAAGAAGGAAATCCTGTCATTTGGTACAACATGGATGAACCTGGAGGACATTATGCAAAGTGAAATAAGCCAGACACAGAAAGACAAATACTGTACGATCTCACTTAAAAGTAGAACCTAAAATAATTGAACTCATTGAAGCAGGGAGTAGAAACTTGGTGGTTGCCAGGGGCTAGGGGGTGGGGGAAATGGGGAGATGTTAATCAAAGGGTACAAAGTTCCAGATATAAGAGGAGTAAAGGCCCGGCACAGTGGCTCATGCCTGTAATCCCAGCACTTTGGGAGGCCAAGATGGGTGGATCACCTGAGGCCAGGAGTTCGAGACCAGCCTGGCCAACATGGTGAAACCCCCCCGTACTACAAATACAAAAATTAGATGGGTGTGTTGGCACATGCCTGTAATCCCAGCTACTCAGCAGGCTGAGGCATGAGAATCGCTTGAACCTGGAAGGTAGAGGTTGCAGTGAGCCAGTATCATGCCACTACAGTACAGCCTGTGTGACAGAGTGAGACTCAGTCTCAAAAAAAAGGAAGATGAGTAAATTATAGGGATCTAATGTACACAATGGTGACTGTAGTTAATAATTTTGTGTTGCTTAATTGAAATTTGGTAAGTAGGAAGATTTTAAGTGTTCAAACCACACACACAAATGCAAGATTGGTAGCTATGGATGATGGTGGATATGTTAATTGATTTGACTGTGTAATCAATATGCAATGTACACCTATTTCAAGTCATCATATTGTATGCCTTGAATATAAACAATTTTTGTTAGCTAAATATTTTAAAATAAGAAAACAAATTGGCAGAATGGAATTTTTAAAAATATGATCCAACTTTATGCTGTCTCTGAGAAACTCATTTTAAATTGAGAGACAAATGGGTTGAAAGTAAAAGAATGGAAAAAGATGCAGACATACATTTGAGATGTTGTAGGCCAAGTTCCAGACAACTGCAATACAGCAATTATCGCAACAAAGCAAGTCACATGAATGTTTTGTTTTCCCAGTGGATATAAAAATTATGTTTACACTATACTGTAGGTATATTAGCCATGCAATGGCATTATTTCTAAAAACCAATGTACATGCTTTAAAAATATTTTACTGCTAAAAATTCTAATGATCATCTGAGCCTTCAGCAAATCACAGTCTTTTTGCTGGTAGAGGATCTTGCCTCAATATTGATGGCTGCTGACTGATCAAGTTGGTGATTGCTGAAGGTTGGAGTGACTATGACAATTTCTTCAAATAAGACAATGATGAAGTAGAACAAATTCAAAATTGCAATCAATCTGCTCAAACCCTGCCACTGCTGTATCAACTAAATCAAAGGAATATTCCAAATCCTCTACTGTCATTTCAACAATATTTATGGTACCTCCACCAGAAGTAGATTTCATCTTAAGAAACCACTTTTTTTGCTCATTCATAAGAAGCAAAGCCTCACTCATTAAAGTCTTTTTTAAATAAGATTGCAGCAATTCAGTCACATATTCAGGTTACCCTTCTAATTTCAATTCTCTTGTTATTTCCACCACATCTGCAGTTACTTCCTTCACTGAAGTCTTGAACACTTCCAAGTGATCCATGAGGGTTGGAATCAACTTCTTCCAAACTCCTTTTAATTTTGATATTTTGACTTTTTTTCCCATGAATTAAAAATGTTCCTAATGGTCTAGAATGGTGAAATCTTTTCAGAAGGTTTTAAATTTACTTTACATGGATCCATGAAAAGAATCACTATTTATGGTAGCGATAGCCTTATGATATATATTTCTTTAAACAAGAAAACTTGAAAGTCAAAATTATTTCTTGATCCACGGGCTTCAGAATGGACGTTGTGCTAGCAAGCATGGAAATAACATGAATCTCCTTGTAGATCTCCATCAGAGCTCTTGGGTGACCTGGTGCATTGTCAATGAGAAGTAATATTTTGAAAGAGATCTTTTGTTTTCTAAGCAGTATGTCTCAATAGTTGGCTTAAAATATTCAGTAAACCATGCTGTAAACAGATATGCTGTCCTCCAGGCTTCACTGTTACACTTACAGAACACAAGCAAGTGGAATTAGCATAATTTTCAAAGGCCCTAGGATTTTCAGAATGGTAAATGAGCACTGGCTTCAACTTAATGTCACCAGCTGCATTAGCCCCTAATAAGAGAGTCAATCTGTCCTTTGAAGCTTTGAAGCCAAGCATTGACCTCTTCTCTCTTGCTATGAAAGTCCTAGATGGCATCTTCTTCCAATAGAAGTCTATTTTGTCTACATTGAAAAACTATTATTTAGTGTAGCTGACTTCATTGATGATCTTAGCTAGATCTTCTGGATAACTTGCAGCTTCTACATCAGCACTTGCTGCTTCATCTTGCACTTTTATGTTATGGAGATGGCTTCTTTCCTTAAACCTCATGAACCAACCTCTGCTAGCTTCAAACTTTACTTCTTCAGCTTCCTCACTTTTCTCAGCCTTCACAAAACTGAAGAAAGTTACGGCCTCTGGATTAGGCTTTGGCTTGAGGGAATGTTGAGGCTTGTTTGATCTTCTATCCAGATCACTAAAATTTTCTCCATATCAGCAATAAGACTGTTTTGCTTTCTTATCATTTGTATGTTTCCTGGAGTAGCACTTTTAATTTTTTCAAGAACGTTTCCTATGCATTCACAATTTGACTAACTTGGGCAAGAGGCCTAGCTGAAAGCTAGCTTTCAGCTTTCACCATACCTTCCTCACTAAGCTTCACCATACCTTCCTGTCATCATACCTTCCTCACTAAGCTTAATCATTCCTAGCTTTTGATTTAAAGTGAGAGGCACGTGACTCTTTCCTTCATTTGAACACGTAGAGGCCATTGTAAGGTGAATAATTGGCCAAATTTCAATATTGTTGTGTTTCCGGGAAGAGGAAGACCTCAAAATGATCAAGTGCAGGGAGGAATGGGCAGTTGTTAGAGAAGTAAGAACACAGACAACATTAATCAATTATTATCAATTATTTGTTGTCTTATATGAACATGGTTTTTGGTGCCCCTAAACACTTACAATAGTAGCACCAAAGATGACTGATCACAGTTAGCAATAACAGATGACCCAAATTCCTAAAAATCACAAATGAAAGTATAGACATTACTGCTGAGCTTAAAGAAATAAAAATGATTATAATACTGTTTGGTTTTTTGTCCTTGTGATAGTTTGCTGAGAATGATGGTTTCCAGTTTCATCCATGTCCCTCCAAAGGACATGAACTCATCATTTTTTATGGCTGCATAGTATTCCATGGTGTATATGTGCCACATTTTCTTAATCCAGTCTATCGTTGTTGGACATTTAGATTGGTTCCAAGTCTTTGCTATTGTGAATAGTGCCACTATAAACATACGTGTGCATGTGTCTTTATGGCAGCATGATTTATAACATGTACCCTAAAACTTAAAGTATAATAATAATAAAATTAAAAAAAGATAATACTGTTAGCAAGTCTACATAAACAAATTAGAAAAGGAAGACAAAATGAACAAATTCCTAGAAAGGCACAAACTACAAAAACTATCTCAAAAAGGAAATAATAAATCAAAATAGACCTACAACAACTAGAGATTGAATCAATAATTCAAAACTTCCCATTCCTGAACAGCTCAGCACTAAATGGCTTCACTGCTGAATTATACCCTATCTCATACCATATAAAAATTTTAAACATAAAATTGATCAAATATCGAAATGAGGAGGCTAAAAGTAAAAAAAAAAGTCTTAGAAGAAAGATTTACACTTAGAAGTGTAAATCTTTGTGACATTAAATTTGGCAATAGATTCTTAGATGTCACACCAAAAGCACAAGCAATAAGAAAAAAAAATAGGTAAATTAGACTTCAAATTTTTTAAAAATTTGTGCATCAAAGGACATTATAAAAATGGTGAAAACACAATCTATAAAATAGGAGAAAATATTTGCAAACTATGTATTTGATAAGGGTGTAGTGCCCAAGATATAGAATAACTCTTACAACTCTACATCAACGACAGCAACAACCCAGTTAAAAATGAGCAAAGGGCTTGAATAGCCACTTCTCTAAAGGAGATAGCCAAATGATGACAAACAGGCACATGAAAGTATGCTTAACATCATTAGTCATTAAGGAAATGTAAAGCAAAGCCACAATATATCACTTCACACCCACTACGATAGCCATAAGCAAAAAATGCAAAATGAGTGTTGGCAAGGATGTTGAAAAATTGCTGATGGAAATATAAAATGGTGCAGCTGCTGTGAACACCAGTTTGGCGGTTCCTTAAATTAAACATAGAATTACCCTATGACCCCAGCAATTCCATTCCTATTTACCCAAGATATTTGAAAATAGATGTTCAAACAAAAACTTATACATAAATGTGCATAGCAGCACTATTTATAAAAGCCAAAAAGTGGAAAACAACTCTCAAATGTTGATCAAAGGGTCTTCAAAGGAAACTTCTCATTCCCAAACTAAAATTGATTCTCAATATATGAAAGGAAATTCCATTTTCAGGAGTTCAGACTCAAAGTTTCGTTCCCATCTATAAGTAGATAAACAAAATATACATCCATACAAGGACATATTATTCAGCCACAAAAAGAATGAAGTATTGTTATGTGCTACCATGTGGATGAATCTTTAAAACATTATACTAAGTGGAAAAAAGAAAACAGACACGAAGGGTCACATGTTGCGTGATTTCATTTATATGAAATATCCAAAAGTTTTAAATCCATAAAGACAGAAAGCAAATTGTTGTTTTCCAAGAGCTAGGGGAAGGGTTTAATGGGGAGTAACTGCTTAGTGAATACCGTATTTCCTTTAAGGATGATGAAAATGATTTTGAACTTGATATAGGCAGTGGCTGTACAACATTGTGAATGTCCCAAATGCCATTGAAATGTACACTTTAAAATGATTCGTTTTATGTTATGTGAATTTTGCCTTAATAAGAATAAATGGTATATAAATGCAATCATACAGTATGTGACCTTTTGAGATTAGATGTTTTCATTCAGCATAATTCCCCTGAGATCCATCTAAGTCATCTGCCTTTTTTGTCTTCAGAAAAACTGATGAAAGAGTCAATGCCAGGCACAAAACCAGCTAACATGTCAGTGGCATTCTCTACCTATGTTAACATTGCTCCCTTTGTATTTGTGTACACTTCTACCAGGTGCAATGACACTTCTCTGTCCTATCAGCTATTCTACATTTCTCTCTTGTTCCTAAAGCAATATTAAAATTCTTTGCTGAATTTAATAAGTATCCAAATTAGTTATTATTGCTGCTGTAACAAACTGCCACAAATGTAGAGGCTTAAAACTACAGAAATTTATCTTACGGTTCTGGAAGTCAGAAATGTAAAGTGGGCTTCACTTTACTAAAATCAAGATGTCGTCAGGGCTGCATTCCTTTTGGAGACTCCAAGGCAGAATATGTCTCCCAGCCTTTTCCAGTTTTTAGACACTGCCAGCATTCCTTGCCTAGTGGTCCCTCCGTCTTCAAATTACATCACTCCTATCTCTGCTTCCATCATCACAGCCCCTCTCTTTCTGGATGGGTCATTTTTTAGTTGACCAAAGTATTTTTTTTATTATACTTTAAGTTCTGGGGTACATGTGCAGAACGTGCAGGTTTGTTACATAGGTATACAAGTGCCATGGTGGTTTACTGCACCCATCAACCTGTCATCTACATTGGTACAAAGAGGAGCTGGTATCATTCCTTCTGAAACTATTCCAAACAATAGAAAAAGAGGGAATCCTCCCTAATTCATTTTATGAGGCCGCCATCATCCTGATACCAAAGCCTGGCAGAGACACAACAAAAAAAGAGAATTTTAGACTAATATCCCTGATGAACATCGATGCAAAAATCCTCAATAAAATACTGGCAAACTGTATCCAGCAGCACATCAAAAAGCTTATCCACCACGATCAAGTTGGCTTCATTCCTGGGATGCAAGGCTGGACCAAAGTAATTTTTGCTGAAATCCAGACATATTGTTTCAACATCATTCCCTTGACTTACCAGCCTACATAGCCTTTCAAGGATACCAATCTAATCTGTCAACTGCAATGTATTAAATGAAGTGAGTGGGAAGAACCACAGTAAACTGGATATGCCAAATATGCTACAGCAAGGCTGGACATCCACAAACTGACTTTTTTGAGTTACGAATTTTATTAAAGCACAATTAGTACTGCTTATTCCCACATTCTGCCAGTTTGGGGGCAATGCTTGGGATATTTTGCAGGCAAAATATGCATTGATTAATGATTCTTTCTGGTGTCTCTTCACTAAGATATTATTTTGGTAGTTTGTATTACTGATTAACATTTTCTTACAGTAAAAGCAAAGTAATAATTTGTATTAATAAATAGAATAAACTGATACTTATTCGTTTGACTTATAATACAACCAGCTCTCCAGAAGGCGGAAGAAAAGAGAGACAACATAATCTCAGAAAAGCTAAGCATTTCTTCTAAATATGTGTAAAATGCAAAATACAGCAATGCATTTAATGTACATTTTATATATATAAACAAGACAGTAATGTACGTACATGTCCTCACATAAAGTAAATATTACGTGGATGTGTTTTCTCCCCTTAAAGTGTGAAAGCATATCCCAACAGGAGCATTTTTTCTAATCCTTACCCATACTGGGTCTTCAAAAAAAATTTCGCATTACCAAACTAAAATCTATTCTCAATATATAAAAGGAAATTCCTTTTTCAGGAGTTCAGACTCAAAGTTTCATTTCTATCTATTGCAATTACTAGCTGTATACATAAAAACATAAAAAAATTTCACCATACCTTCTGAGTAACATTGAGAATACTGAGACATGTATTCTCTCTGTCTGTGATTCCACAGGGACCTTAGTAGTCTTCTAGCTTAAATGTTATCTACTAGGTTTTGTGACATCTGCACATTTATTTAATAAACATTTTTTTTTCTGGGGATTCATTGAATATGTTGACTGAGTAGGGCTAAAGACAGACACTAAAGCAAGAAAGCCCCTTTAGGACACTCATGGCAGATAGGCCTTCAGTCTTTAGACGCTTTCTAAAACTGCTTTAGGGTTTTTTGAAGTTACCTGCTACCCTCTCTTTCTCTCTCTTCCTTCCCATCCCATGATACCTGCTTTGATGATCATGCCCTTTGCTTTGTATTTACACACATGTCTGGTTGGAATATTTTGATATAAGGGAGTTACTGAGGATCTCTCTTTAAGCTTCAGTTTCATTCTGTGTCACTAAGTCCAGGGGACAGAAATCTCTTTTTTACAGATGGTGAGCTCTATTAATGTTTCCATAATATCTTTGCTGCAGTTTGTAGCAACTGTGGATTTGCCTTACCTTACCTTTTCTCTATATGTTGTCACATTATTTATTTTTAATCAAATGATATATATTGATATTTCATTGTTTCTGTGTTTTTCTTTGTTTCCATTTGTGTCTCTAAGCTGTGAGCTGAGAGGGTTGAGAGCCAGACTTTGAAATGAGTCAGCTGTGTAGAGCCCAGACACTGAAAGAGGTTTCCTTAGCAACGGGAGATGTGTGGGAAAGCCTTATGCACACTATAGCTTAGGAAGCAGGATTTACTGGCTGAGGCACAAAGCTTTCCTTTGGTCCTGGAGTTATATTCTTAGTACAGGGATACTTGGTCTGTGTTAGTTTTAGCTAACAAACATTGTAAAATTTCTTCTCAACATAAACTTTGCATTATGTGAAAATAAATTAAATACTGATATTTAGCACATACTGTTTCAAAAATAACTGTAAAATTAATAAAGCACTATTGACCAAAGGGGCCAAGCTTGAATCAAAGGTAAATAACAAAGGCATCTTGTTGATCTCATCGCAAATACATACACTGCAACAATGACTTCAATCTGGAAAATGTCTTACCTCCATCCTTATCTATAACGCTTTCCTTAAATACATGGAAAAATATATGACACCTGGCAGGTTTCCTAGAAGACATTTGATTTAAGCTATCCAAGACTTTAGGTGTGATACCCTGTTCCTCTCAATCCTAGGTGGTTGCATTGTGAGACAGGTATTTGGCAAAAATGAAAGAATCAGTGCATTTTCACCTTCACTACTGAAGAAGCAACACCAAAGACATTACTTCTATTATCTAGACTACTATGTAATGTTCATAAACACTAAGTGCCATGCTAATTCTTATTTCTGCATTAGTATAACAATATTAAAGGCACAGCTATAGATTTAGCAACCTACTTTATTCAAGACAAATAGTCTTATGGCTGAAATGAGAGGATGTTTGTGTTGGTTGCCTTTTATTAGGTAGGCTCTAAATAGAAAGAATGCCTATAAAAATGTTTTACAAATAAATATATCATTTTCACTATTCTGCCTCCTTTTCGTCTTGGTAGTACTGAGGTAGTAAAATTAACTCAAAAGTCAATAACAAGTTTGTTGAATAATTAGTATGTTTTAACAAGTATACAGCACATAGTCTGCGCTTAGCAAATGCTTATTTAATGAATGGGGCCGGGAGCGGTGGCTCACGCCTGTAATCCCAGCACTTTGGGAAGCCGAGGCGGGCAGATCACGAGGTCAGGAGATCGAGACCATCCTGGCTAACATGGTGAAACCCCGTCTCTACTAAAAATACAAAAAATTAGCCGGGCGAGGTGGTGGGCACCTGTAGTCCCAGCTACACGGGAGGCTGAGGCAGGAGAATGGTGTGAACCCCGTGGGGCAGAGCCTGCAGTGAGCCGAGATCGCGCCACTGCACTCCAGCCTGGGTGAAAGAGCGAGACTCCCTCTCAAAAAAAAAAAAAAAAGAATGGGTGAGTGAATAATATTCCCAACTGGTTTTAACCAGTCTCTCTCATGGACTCCCTATCTTCCATCTAATCCCCCCAAATTGCGAGTATTAACCAATGTCCTATATTATGGTTTCAAATGTCACGTAACTTTCCAATTTAATCCTTTCATTTGAGTCCTAGTTGTAATAACTCTACCTGGATACTAGACATGTTTTTTGAATTGTGAGTTCTTTACCCCCAAACCAATTATGTCCATAAGTGAACTCCGTTTCCCATAGCTACCATATCCAATCAAATTCAGTTTTATTCCAAATAACTTTATCCCTGTTAATAACATTTTTATTCTCTTAGGCTATTCAGACTTAAAATTTCGAGTCATCTTTGGCAATTTCTACTCACATAGCTCTTATTCCAATTAGTCACAGACCCTATTCGTTTCCTTTCGAAACGACTGTCATTTCCATCCATATTATGTTCCTTCTCAAGATTTTGTCTTCTTATCCTTAGATTACTGCAAAAGCCTCCTAGCCAAGGCCCCGGGTACTGAGTTCTCCTTTACCCCAAATTACCTCAAGTGCTCTCCCTTTCTGCTATCTCCTACAGCATTTAAAATTTGTGTCTCTCAGTTTAGCACTGAATTACATAGTTTTACACTGGTCCTCATTGCTGCATATAAAGTTCATTTCCCTGATATATTATAAATTCCTAAGAGGCATTAATTTCTTAAACTGCTCTGTATATTTTACAGCCCTGAGCAGACTAGCAACTCAAAAACTTAAGAAAGGCATATGAGTAAAACTAAAGAGAAAGTAGGGTGATACGAAACAGACAAGATGAGGAGAAAATAAAGAGGAAATGAAAGGGAGTTTTTCTATGCAAAATTTCCATTAAAGGAGCGATATCCCCCAATCCTGATCCACTCTGCCCCTGTTGCACTTGCCCTAGTCAAGTAGATAAGAAACTGTATTCTTTACCTTACTTGTCACCTTTTGGTTGGGCTGAATAACCTGATAGACAGGTAGCAATGGCAGAAGTGAGCTCTTAGACTTAGCATCAGAATACAGCCTGTGATGGAGCTGATGTCTCAGCTAAAGTATTGAATTTTGAGAAGGTTTGGAGAAGCATTGGGGAATAAAGCACCTTCGCTAAAGAAACAATAAAGCCTCGCATTTATCTTGCAGGGACCACTGCCGAAAGGTTTTCAGCATTCTACATCTCCGGTTTCCAACTGCCTTTCACACACACACACACATACACACACACAAATGTTAACAATGTCTTATGCTTGTGCTATGGTCTGCATATTTGTGTCCCCTCAAAATTCAAATGTTGATACCTGAAATTCCCAATGCAATAGTAGTAAGAATTTGGGGCCTTTGAGAGGAGATTATTTAATAAAGGCAGAGCCCTTGCGAATGGGATTAGTGCCCTTATAAAAGAGATGCTAAAAACTTTGCATCATCTGCCATGTGAGGACACATAGAAGGTGCCATCTATGAGGAAGAGGCCCTTACCAGACATGAATCTGCTGGGGCTTTGATCTTGGATTTCCCAGTCTCCAGAACTGTGAGCAATACATTTCTGTTGTTTATAAATTACCCAGTCTAAGATATTTTGTTATAGAAGCTCAAAGAGACTAAAACAGTTGTAACACTGTTAATCAGAAGATGCTTCAATATGTTTCAATAACACACAGCCTCAAAATCTCAAAAGATTAATACACAAGTATTTATTTCTCACACACATAAGACCAATTGGGAATCATTTGGGGGTAGGATTTTCTGCTATTTAGTGACTCAGTGACTTACACCTTTTCTATCTTACAATGCTATCATTTCAACATATTATCTCTGCAGTTGCTAAAGAAGGGGAATAGAGAGCTTAGATAGCACACCAAGTTGTAATGCTTTGACTTAATAGTGACCCACATCTTATCTATGCAAAACCCATTGGCCAAAGTGTTTATATGGTCCCCACATAACTAAAAAGATACTGGCCTATTTAGGGGAACACATGAAAAATTTGGAGAGTGCTACTGTCTTCCAGGTGAACCTTTATGTTATCCAATAAATTTCACATCTGTTTCTTACTTGATTCCCATAACAGTTCTATGAGGTCTACAGAGCAGATAGCCACTCCTTCATAGAAATGTAGCAATTAATTCCCACAGGGTACAATGACTTTTCTAAGGTCACAAATTTGACTGATATAGAGGTTGAATTAGAACCCAGGATGCCTCGGTTCACTCCTGAGTTCTTCGTGTTTCAAAAAATTTCCTCCTGAAAGGAAAAAAATTAAGTTCCAGGAAGAATCCTAGAAGCTAAAGGTGGTCAATTCACTCAGCCAATTTCAGCCACTTTCAGATATAAAATACGATTCTCTATCTTCCAAATACATTAATAAATAATATATTAAGACATTAGGAATCTTTCAAAAAGAGATTATTGTATATTTGATAGCAAAAAAGAAAATTAATTTGGTAGCAAAATTAATATTTACTGGCAAAAAAGAAAATTAAAAAACTCTGTTGATCTGACAGCAGTTAGCACCACAAAGCTGTTTTAAGGAAATAGTAGAGAAAGAAAATCTTGCTTAATACGCAAAAGGGATACTGAAAGGAAATCTAATCAGAGGAAGTTTAATATTAATTATGTGGTCTTATGTCATGATCATTTGACATTACACACACGAGTTAATACAGTATGCTAGACAGATAATTTGGTCAACTGGATTTCAAAATAATTAATATTATCCATTCATTACTATGCCTCTCCTTATACTCATCTCTCCTATACTTATGTACCCCTGTTTTACTACTTGTCATATTATGTTTTAATCATTGATGTTGGTGTCTCTTCCCTCCCCCAGATTTTGAAGACAAGCACTGTGTTTTATTGGTTGTTATAGTCACAATACATAGTGCAGTGCTCCTATCTCTCTTGTTCCTTCTCTGAAGGTTCTTCAGCTTTTGTTAATCACTTGCTCTTCCATGTTCCTCAATGTTCTGTCCTACATCTTCTTCTCTTCTCAATCTATACTCTCCTCTTGGGAGATTTTAGCTACTCTCATGGATTTAAGTACCATCAATATCATGATGATCCTTGATCTCTATTTCTAATTGATCTTTAGACCCATCATTCATTGTCTACAAGACCTCTCCACTGGTCCTGAAACTCAAAACATTTCTAGTTGACTCAATTGTCTCCCTCCCAACCCCCAAAATGCTGTTGATTCTATGTTCCCTAGCTCTTTGAATGGCACCATCATCTAACTAGTTGTTCAAGCCAGATATGGAGGAGTCATTTTTCTTCCCCCCAATCATCCACTATGATCAATCACCAAATTCTACCCATTCTACTTCATTAAAAATCTCTCAAATACATGAAATTTATTTCCATCTCCACTTCCATTGTACTAATCATGACACTATTACCTCCCAACTGGAATACTCCAGTCTTTCCTCTTCTACCTCACTTTCCATACTTCAGAGAGAGTAATCTGTCTAAAATACCAATAAGCTCTTATTGCTTCCATATTTAAAAATAATTAATACTCTGTTATTTCTAGGTGCTTTGAGTTTACGAAGAAGGAAACATACATGATTCTTGTTTTTAAGGAGGTTGAAGTATAAATTAGAGTGGCGATGGAAAGAAAATAACTAAAGTTTTTTGATACCAACAACAGAAACTGACTCTGGCTAACTTAAGCAAAATTTAAATAATATATATTAAAAGAATAGTAGATAGTTTCCAAAACCAGTAAGAAGTCTGAAAAAGTAGGTTTGGAAAAGAGTCAAGAACCAACGGTAACTAGGCAGCAAAAAATATAGCCAAAGTCACTCCACAGGAGCAGCTGATGTTGGCACTACTACCTCTGGCCACTGACTCTACCGTGTTAATGAATAATCTTTACCTGTCCACTTTTCTTTGCATCATTCCCTTAAAATTCAAAATCCCAGAAGGAACCATTCAATTAGAGAAGTCCAAGTCATGCATTCATGACTACATGCCAGAGAGGAAGGAGTGGGAGTATCTGGTTACTTCAAAATCCATGAAGGAGATGGAGCCCTAATTCCCACCAAGACTCACACAATGGAAGATTCTCTCAGAATAGAAAGATGGTTTAGAGAGTAAGCAGCTCCCAAAAGTGACAACTATATATAAATATATGCAAGTTTACAATTCTTTTTTATTTTTTGCTTTTACAAATTTATTCTTATAAACTAAACATGTACATAAAATCATTGACAAGAATGTTTGTCACCGTTTTCATTTTTTTTTCTTTTTTTTATTATTATACTTTAAGTTTTAGGGTACATGTGCACAATGTGCAGGTTTGTTACATATGTATCCATGTGCCATGTTGGTGTGCTGCACCCATTAACTCGTCATTTAGCATTAGGTATATCTCCTGATGCTGTCCTTCCCTCCTCCCCCCACCCCACAACAGTCCCCGGAGTGTGATGTTCCCCTTCCTGTGTCCATGTGTTCTCATTGTTCAATTCCCACCTATGAATGAGAACATGCGGTGTTTGGTTTTTTGTCCTTGCGAAACTTTACTGAGAATGATGGTTTCCAGTTTCATCCATGTCCCTACAAAGGACATGAACTCATCATTTTTTATGGCTGCATAGTATTCCATGGTGCATATGTGCCACATTTTCTTCATCCAGTCTATCATTGTTGGACATTTGGGTTGGTTCCTAGTCTTTGCTATTGTGAATAGTGCCTCAATAAACATACATGTGCATGTGTCTTTATAGCAGCATGATTTATAGTCCTTTGGGTATATACCCAGTAATGGGATGGCTGGGTCAAATGGTATTTCTAGTTCTAGATCCCTGAGGAATCGCCACACTGACTTCCACAATGGTTGAACTAGTTTACAGTCCCACCAACAGTGTAAAAGTGTTCCTATTTCTCCACATCCTCTCCAGCACTTGTTGTTTCCTGACTTTTAAATGATGGCCATTCTAACTGGTGTGAGATGGTATCTCATTGTGGTTTTGGTTTGCATTTCTCTGATGGCCTGTGATAATGAGCATTTTTTCATGTGTTTTTTGGCTGCATAAATGTCTTCTTTTGAGAAGTGTCTGTTCATGTCCTTTGCCCACTTTTTGATGGGGTTGTTTGTTTTTTTCTTGTAAATTTGTTTGAGTTTGTTGTAGATTCTGGATATTAGCCCTTTGTCAGATGAGTAGGTTGCAAAAATTTTCTCCCATTCTGTAGGTTGCCTGTTCACTCTGATGGTAGTTTCTTTTGCTGCGCAGAAGCTCTTTAGTTTAACTAGATCCCATTTGTCAATTTTGGCTTTTGTTGCCATTGCTTTTGGTGTTTTAGACATGAAGTCCTTGCCCATGCCTATGTCCTGAATGGTATTGCCTAGGTTTTCTTCTAGGATTTTTATGGTTTTAGGTCTAACATGTAAGTCTTTAATCCATCTTGAATTAATTTTTGTATAAGGTGTAAGGAAGGGATCCAGTTTCAGCTTTCTACATATGGCTAGCCAGTTTTCCCAGCACCATTTATTAAATAGGGAATCGTTTCCCCATTTCTTGTTTTTGTCAGGTTTGTCAAAGATCAGATAGTTGTAGACATGTGGCATTATTTCTGAGGGCTCTGTTCTATACTACAAGGCTACAGTAACCAAAACAGCATGGTACTGGTACCAAAACAGAGACATAGATCAATGGAACAGAGCAAGTTTACAATTCTTTATCCAAAAGCCTTGGGAAAAGATGTATTTGTGAATTCATAAATTTTCAAACTCAGAAGAGTAACAAGGTTGATATACCATATATTAAGTAATTCAATGAGTGGGATTTGGGGCAGTATCCCATAATTAAATACATTTATATTTCTTAATTGAAATATATTACTATTAACACTAAACTTGGATAAATAAAGACTAGGAAGAGCCTTACATCAGTTCAAGCTAGGTTTCACTACCAAATAATTTCAGGTCAGACCAGACTTTTTAATGAATTATGAAAAAAATTTCTATTTTCACGACTTTGGGAATTTAAACATTATAAGAAAGAGTCGATTATCTTATTTGTGTTAAGCAACATAAATATTAATCAAAGTTTCTCAGATAAAGGACACAATTATTCTGAAGAGATCAAGAAACAATCATCCTAGTCTATCTTAAAAGATTACTAGGATTTGAATGGACCTGAATGTGAGGAAGGACATAAACTCTGGAAGGCATAGCATGAGGAAACACTCTTGGATGGGAAAAAAAGAAAATATGTGAAGGATAGCTTAGATGAAAGTTTTAGGGTCTGTGAATGGGAAGGACAGGACATAACCTTGAAAGGTTGAGAACTAGATTAAGGGAGTTCTCCAACCAAGGGGGAGTCATTGAAAGGTTTTGAATATAAAATTATAAAATCAGAGCTATGCTTTGTATAGATTAATCTGGTTGTACTGTGCCAGTTTCAAACCATCTATATAGATAAATTCTATCTGGTGTCACAGGAGGTGTTTATGCAATTGAAATCCATTTTCTCTTGTCCTTGTCTCAGTAAAGATAAACAGCTGCTCAACACCAGCAAGTCAATATTACTACACTTGCAGAACATTCCTACTCAATTGCCTACTAAGAAGTATTGAAAAATTGTCAGAAGACTTGTGAAGATCTAGGATACTAATGTAAGATAAACCATAAACACACAATGTAATGCAGAATACTGAAATTAAATGTTAATATTTAGTCACTTCTTCAATTGTTGCTTGTTTCTTTTAATGATCTAATATCAGTATGCCAGATGTTGATCATAATAATGAGTTAATTACAACTATTCCACTGTGAGGGAAATAGTCAAAGAAAACATAAGTTCCAACAAGCATTTGTTGAACATTCAATGGAGCCAGACATTATCCTAGGCAATTTCTGTACATGATACTCAGGTCAGGAGTGAACTATTTCTTGGACATACACCAGTACAGTAACCTCTCTCCCCTCTCTCTTCACCCCAAATTCCACCCTTTCTTGGTTGCAGAATAAAACCTCCATATTTGGCACTTATTTGTTCTTAGGAACAGGAACTGGTAGTTTTCTTCATTTTCAAAGTATCTCTAGTCTCAGCCACAGGAATCAGAATGACTATATATCAAAGAGCATTGGCTGCTCCAGTTGTTTAGCAGCAAAAAGCACAAAAGAAATGCAGCCTCAGCATGTTTGATGTTATTATCTCATTATAACCCACTAAGTGTGAGCTACAAAAATCTCATAATTGTCTCCACTTCCACCACTGCATTTGGCTCTGTAGTACTGTCCTCCCCACAAGCTGTTACCTGTAGATTCTACCATGACACATATTTGCCAGTTATGGTTGTGCTTAAACTGTAGAATAATTTTGCTCTGTGGGCTAGAATATTTCCAATATTTCCAGGAGTTAAGGGTCTTCAGAATGAGTTATTTTAGAACCGATTATTGTTCACTTGTTTCACTAATATCATTACAAAACTATATAGTACAGCTCTTCAAATCTCATAATCCCTCCCCAAACAAACAACTCATTCTCCAAAGTGATTCCCCTTTAACTGGGAAAAACATTTTGTCTAAATATTCTTAAAATTGCCTCGTTGTGTTAAAGAGATTTTTAAACAATGGATTCATAACTAGAAAGACAATGTGAAACAATGCAGCAATTTTGAACTTTATTCTCCCATGCCACATGCAACCAAAAAGGTGAATATACTTACAACACTCCCCTGAGAGAGTTCCGGTGCACTAGTCATGATTGCATCCTGTTTTCTTTCATCAAGAAAGCAAATAAGATTTTAATGGACTGATAGTAACCACATATTCTCCTGGTTTTCCTTCTGTTCCACTAAGTGTCACTTTTTGGCTCTTCCTTCACAACCTGACTTCAAAAGAGTGGAGAACTTTGTGATTCAGTCTGGTGACATCTCTTCTCATTCTGTACTCTTGTTAGGCACTTCCCTAGATATCTTAAGATCGATTTAATATCTGTATGATGATGACTCCAAAAATTTCTATTTCTAAGGCAAATCTCTCCTCCGATCTCCAGAAATCTATTTGTCCCTCTGTCTATTTGATACCCCTTCTTTGATGTTTCAAATGCATTTCAAATTCAACTTTTCGGCATAATTTTTCTTCAGCAGCTGAGTCCTCTTTCAACAGATCATGCTTCAGTGAATAGTTTCACCATCCATCCAGTCTTGTATGTCAGAATCCTAGAAGTCAGCTATAAACCTACTTCTCACTTAACATTTATAGCTAATGTATTCCCAAATCCTGTTAATGTCCTTAATCTATTTTTGTATTTTTCCCTTTCTACAGCTATCCTTCTAGTCTAGGCCATCATCCCATTTCACCTAGACTACCATAATTTATTTTCTGCACAGTAGACATCAAATACAATATGAATAGTGTCTTCGGAGTTAGGAGTTGCTCAACTCAGCAGTTCTCAAGCTACTTGAGAGGAAGTAAGGTCAGGGGATCATGGTCAGAAGTCAGTTACTAGAATTGTAGTTGAAGAGATGCACAACTTTAAGCAGATTAATATGAAAGACATACATTTCTCTGTAGAACAGTCTAAGATCACAGGTAATAAGGAAATGTTAGTAAAGGCTTTAAGAGTCAGGATTCAGGAGCTGGGAAGACTAGGTTCATTTTCTGAATCCGTTCCTGCTTCCATTACACTTACAACAATCCTGCATCTACCTGTGAGAATGAAACTTGGCCATCTTAAAAACTCACTACACTGACCTAGCACCTGGCATATAATTTGTTTTCCACAAAGCTCAGCTCCGCCTCCTAGATTGTTTCAGCTCTGTCTGCTAAATCCAATTCTCTTGAAGAGGGAAAGGGGTAAACAGGAAGATGCCAATGAAGGCAGGGATAAAGAAAAAAGAGGTGCAATACTAGAAAAGAGACAAATAAGATGGTCTTATACAATGAGAAATTATTGAACCTATAGCTACCTCTGTTCTCTTGCAAAATCACAAAATCAATTTCATCATATATTTCTAACTGGACATGAGCCTATAGCAAAATAATAATATGTCTCATCTTTTCCACTCTCCCCTTCCTTATTCCCTTCTGACCACACCATCTTTTTGCTGTTATTGAAATATACCAGGTTTTCCTCAGCCTTAATGATTTACACTTGGTGTTGTCTCTGCTTGGACCCATCTTCTCCCAGATATCCTCACCACTATCTCCCTCACTTCCTTCAGGTCACTTCACTGACAATATTTAATCTGAAGTCTTTCTTGACTTCTCTCGCTTGCACATACTATCCCCCTTCTTGTCTGTGTCGTACTAGCAAAACATGAGAGCCACCAGAATAAGGTCTTCCCTTTTTTTGCTGTGGTATCCACAGTATTTTAGAATAATGTCTGACTTACAGTAGGTGCTCAGTAAATATTTGTTATATGAAAATAATGAGAAAATAATCTGATGCAACCTAGTGATGAAATATCCTAGTGAAAATTCTTCTATTAATTACTAACAAATGCTAACAAAGAAGGCTTACTTACTTAAGAAACATCAGTCTGGTTGGATAGAATCCAAGAACTGTGACAATCTCTGCCAACACCCGCTCAGAACCTTCTTTGCCCCATCCATCTGCTAAGTGTTTCTATTCATGGATTTGCCTTGCGGCTTTGTTTTCAGTCCCATCTAAACTTTTTCTTCCCCAAAGGAAGAAGCATAATCTCAGTGTCTGGTACATGTTTAGCCTTTTCCTGTTCAAGACTTGGGGTCATTTCTTTTCTCAGGCATTCTGAGCCACAGTCCCACCTCTTCGACGGTTTTCCTACAGGCCAGGCCTTGTGCCCTACTCACCAAATTGCTTATCTGAAAGAGATTCAGATTTTCTACAGACTGAGTTAAGTCCCTGCTTCATACTGGGAATGTATGGATGAGCTAAGTTGTATGTGGGCAGTACAACTGTGGGAACTAGTTTTCAAGCTACTTTTAGGAGCTGTTTGAGTAGTATGCTTATGACAGTTAGCAGCATAAGATTGTATTCATCTTCTCTAAACCCTAGATAAAAATACTAAGAACTCAGATTTTCAGAATTTAAAAATAAAAATGTGTACTTACTTATATAGAACCAAAATAAAACACTAATTATTCTACTGCAATTATATTGGACATTTTTCTCTGAAGGTTTTGCAGAATTTTACAAATATGGCTAAATCAGTGTAGCACGGAAAATAACAGAAAATGCAACTCTCATGCAGTAATTTAGTGACTGTAGAAGGTCCATAAAACATATTTTTAAAAACCCAAATATATGACAATTAAACAACTCACTTAAATAACAGGTGAAGAATGAATAAATCACAAGGAAAATTAGAAAATATTTTGAACTGAATAACAATAATAATATAACATATAAATTGTGGAAGGTAGATAAAGCAATGCTTATAGGAAAATTTATAGCTTTCAATGCTCGTAAAAGAAAAAAGCCTCCATCCCTAAAAGCTAGACTAAGAAGAGCAAACATAATCTTGAATCCTAAATAAGTAAAAGGAAATAAATAATGAAGATAAAAGCAAATATCCATGGAATAGAAAACAAACATTACAAAATATAAACAAAGCCAAAATTTGATTCTTTGACAAGTTCAACAGAAGCAATAAACCCCCAGCTAGACTGGTCAAGGAGAATCACGACTACCAATATCAGTAATTAAAAATGTGTAATCACTGTAAATCTTATAGACATCAAAGGTATAGTAAGGGATATTATGAATAATGTTATGATAACAAACATTGTTTGTTTCGACTTTCTATTTCACTTTTTGTCAGTTTTGATAAGTTGTATTTTTCAACTGAAAAATATAAAATAGCTGGGTCAAATGGTATTTCTAGTTCTAGATCCTTGAGGAATCGCCACACTGTCTTCCACAATGGTTGAACTAGTTTACAGTCCCACCAACAGTGTAAAAGTGTTCCTATTTCTCCACATCCTCTCCAGCACCTGTTGTTTCCTGACATTTTAATGATGGCCATTCTAACTGGTGTGAGATGGTATCTCATTGTGGTTTTGATTTGCATTTCTCTGATGGCCAGTGATGATGAGCATTTTTTCATGTGTCTGTTGGCTGCATAAATGTCTTCTTTTGAGAAGTGTCTGTTCATATCTTTCGCCCACTTGTTGATGGGGTTGTTTGTTTTTTTCTTGTACATTTGTTTGAGTTCTTTGTAGATTCTGGATATTAGCCCTTTGTCAGATGAGTAGGTTGTAAAAATTTTCTCCCATTCTGTAGGTTGCCTGTCCACTCTGATGGTAGTTTCTTTAGCTGTGCAGAAGCTCTTTAGTTTAACTAGATCCCATTTGTCAATTTTGGCTTTTGTTGCCATTGCTTTTGGTGTTTTAGACATAAAGTGCTTGCCCATGCCTATGTCCTGAATGGTATTGCCTAGGTTTTCTTCTAGGGTTTTTATGGTTTCAGGTCTAACATTTAAGTCTTTAATCCATCTTGAATTAATTTTTGTATAAGGTATAAGGAAAGGATCCAGTTTCAGCTTTCTGCAAATGGCTAGCCAGTTTTCCCAGCACCATTTATTAAATAGGGAATCTTTTCCCCATTTCTTGTTTTTGTCAGGTTTGTCAAAGATCAGACAGTTGTAGATATGTGGCCTTATTCCTGAGGGCTCTGTTTGTTCCATTGGTCTATATCTCTGTTTTGGTACCAGTACCATGCTGTTTTGGTTACTGTAGCCTTGTAGTATAGTTTGAAGTCAGGTAGTGTGATGCCTCCAGCTTTGTTCTTTTGGCTTAGGATTGACTTGGCTATGCGGGCTCTTTTTTGGTTCCATATGAACTTTAAAGTAGTTTTTTCCAATTCTGTGAAGAAAGTCATTGGTAGCTTGATGGGGATGGCATTGAACCTATAAATTACCTTGGGCAGTATGGCCATTTTCATGATATTGATTTTTTTCTACCCATGAGCATGGAATGTTCTTCCATTTGTTTGTATCCTCTTTTATTTCATTGAGTAGTGGTTTGTAGTTCTCCTTGAAGAGGTCCTTCACGTCCCTTGTAAGTTGGATTCCTAAGTATTTTATTCTCTTTGAAGCAATTGTGAATAGGAGTTCACTCACTTTTACACTGTTGGTGGGACTGTAAACTAGTTCAACCATTGTGAAAGTCAGTGAGGCGATTCCTCAGGGATCTAGAACTAGAAATACCATTTGACCCAGCCATCTGATTACTGGGTATATACCCAAAGGACTATAAAACATGCTGCTATAAAGACACATGCACACGTATGTTTATTGTGGCACTATTCACAATAGCAAAGACTTGGAACCAAGCCAAATATCCAACAATGATAGACTGGATTAAGAAAATGTGGCACATATACACCATGGAATACTATGCAGCCATAAAAAATGATGAGTTCATGTCCTTTGTAGGGACATGGATGAAGCTGGAAACCATCATTCTCAGCAAACTATTGCAAGGACAAAAAACCAAACACCGCATGTTCTCACTCATAGGTGGGAACTGAACAATGAGAACACATGGACAAAGGAAGGGGAACATCACACACCAGGGCCTGTTGTGGGGTGGGGGGAGGGGGATGGGATAGCATTAGGAGATATACCTAATTTTAAATGACGAGTTAATGGGTGCAGCACACCAACATGGCACTTGTATACATATGTAACAAACCTGCACGTTGTGCACATGTACCCTAAAACTTAAAGTATAATAATAAAAAAAACTCGGTTCATATTTAGATGACGCATTTTCTTCAACTGAACAAGAGTCCACAGTTACAAATGCAAACAGAAAGGGTACATCTGCGAAAAACAAGCCTCTTAAGCTGGAAGAATGAATAATGATGATGTGTGGGCTGTGCTTTCTATACAGCAAACTCTGGGAAGACCTTTCTGTGAACAGCTATCTGATAACAATTGAAGAGGCTTTGTGCTCCCACCCACCTCCCACTCTCTTTTGTATCAGTAACTCCGCAGGGGAAAAGGAGATTGGTACTTAAGATTCCTTGGTCATTAGAAACTCAGGTATCGATTCAGAATCACAGAATTTGCAGGTATTCTTTTTTTCATCACTTATAGTTTTGAGTATAGAGTAAATCCTTGAGTGTTTTATTTGGGGATGTGAAAGTTTTTTCTACTTTGAGTCTTAAATCCCCAATAGAGGCTTCTAGATAATGAACCAGCTACTTAAATAAAATACTGGTTCAATTAGGATTTAATTAAAGTTTACAGTTATGAAACAATTCCATTTTCATTATAGAAATTATATGTGGGGTTTCCCATTTTTATTTTGCGTACATTTCTGTCATTCTAGAAAATGTATAAATTTGCTTCTAATTTGAAAAAATGTATATGAAATATATCTTAAGGAAATTGAATTTGTCATTTAATAAAAAACTGCCCCAAAAGAAAACATAGTGCTTTTATAGTTTTACCAGTTAATTTATCAAACATCTAAGGAGGAAATAAAATGAATCTTAAAGAAATGTTTTCAGAAAATAGAATAAGAGGGAACAATTCACAACTCATTTTATTATGCCTAGACTAAAGGCACAACCTGAGAAATTCATTATAAGCTGGGCACGGTGGCTCACGCCTGTAATCCCAGCATGATGCAAAGCTGAGGCAGGAGGATCACTTGAGCTCAGGTGTTCAAGACCAGCCTGGGCAACATGGAGAAACCTCATCTCTATTAAAAATACAAAAAAAAATATCTGGGTGTGATGGCACACACCTATAGTCCCAGCTACTGGGGAGGCTGAGATAGGAGGATGGTTTGAGGCCAGGAGGCAGAAGTTGCAGTGAGCTGAGATGGTGCCACTGCACTACAGCCTAGGCAACAGAGCCAGATCCTGTTTCATAAATAAATAAATAAATTCATTACAAAAAAAGAAACCAAGAGACCAATATCTCTCATAAATACAAAACCCTTAACACAATTAACACAATTTGAGCAAATAGAATTCAGAAAAAGAAAAATATACTGTAACCACATATCATTTATCCCAAGAACATAGGATTGATTTAATTTTTAAAGGTCAATGTAATTTTCTGTAGTTGTTAAATAAAGGAGAACCAGCATTTGATAAATTTCAACACCCATTCATCAAAAAGAACCTTCAGAAAACTGGGTATAGAAAGAAAGTCTCTTAGTCAGATAAGAGTCATTTACAAAATACCTAGAGCCAATATCATATTTAATGGTGCAATATTGAATGAATTCCCCTTTCAAACAAGAATGACTTCTTTTACCACATCTATTCAGCACTTTACTGAAAGTAAATGAGGAAAGAAAAAGAAATGAAAGTCATAAAGATCAGCAAGAAGGAAACACCAAAATTAGGGAAGGAGAAAGGAAAGAGACAGCCTGCCTGTCTGGGTGACATGGTTTGGATTTGTGTCCCCATCCAAATTGTAGTCCCCAGTGCTGGAGGAGGGGCCTGGTGGGAAATCATTGGATCATGGAGACTGACTTCCCCTTGCTATTCACCTGACAGTGAGTGAGTTCTCATGAGATCTCGTTGTTTAAAAGTGTGTGGCACCTTCCCCCACCTTCCTTTTTCTTCAGCCATGTAAGAGGTGCCTGCTTTCCCTTCGCCTTCCACCACGATTGTAAGTTTCCTGAGGTCTCCCCAGTCATGCTTCCTGTACAGCCTGTGGAATTGTGAGTCAATTAAAGCTCTTTTCTTTATACATTACGTCTCAGGTAGCTCTTTATAGCAATGTGAGAATGGCTAATACACTGGGAACTCCTGAGAGCCAGAAGTGACTTTCCCATGTAGGGAAAGGGTGAGTGAGAGACTCCCAGCAGCCAACATCCCCATCATGGAATTGTGCAACCCTGGTTATGGGTTACCTCTTGACGTTCCCAACCTGGAAACTAACGTAGAGAGCTGCCATGAGACTGTGGGATGGACACGCACCAGATAGGGAGCTTGCATTGGGTTCTACACCCTTTCTGAGACCGAAGTGGCTAGAGCAAGGTGCTATTTTCAAACCCATCCTTTGGCAGACTGCACACTTTCCTGGGGGCCAGCGGTGCTGGGACTAAGCCATTAGGGAAATTGGACTGTCACTGCTGGTACTGGAGAGTAAGCTAGAAGCAATCCCATAGCTGGAACTGGCCCTAAGAAGCAAGCAAAGCATGTACTACAGCTGCCGATCCCAGGAAGTTAATGTTTTTGGGACAGAGACTAGAACATGAGTGAGGTTTTGCTGCTAGGAATTGGTCACTACTAGGGTGACAGCTCCTGCAGCAAGGTTGGGGGCACTTCTAATCCTTGGGCGCAAGCGCCATCAAAACCAGGGTGGGAAAGGGACACGCATTCCCCACCTGCTAGCCTACACTGTGGCCACTAAGAATGGCCACATCCTCTTCAGTGACAGGGTGTCAGAATGGCTGCTACTGCTTCTCATTCAAGCACTCCATTTGTGACCTGAGGATTGCCCAGCCCCGGCCCATCATGGATGGTCCCTGCTTTTAGCATTGGGTGATCAGAGCACAAGCCCACGCAGCCTAAGTCTGTCCCCCTACCCCCAAGGCATAACACGTATCTCAGAGTCCTGGGGATTTCCCAAATCAATCCACCACCTTGAGCATCTGAGCACTCCTCCTGAGCCTGAGTTTGAGCCTAAACTCCTAGCTGCTACCACCTCAGCTGGCACCTGCCTGCAAGTGCCACTTGCGGGCCTGGAGACTGGCCCAACCAGTCCATTTCAACCACCACCAACCTAAACACACTGTGCTCTGGACCCAGAGAATCGTCCTGCCACTGCTACTTCCATTGCTCATGCAATGCTGGCTGCCCAGGGCCTGAGAATTTGCTCACCTGCCTGGTCCACCACTGCCACTACCAGCATCTGAGCAAGCAACCTGGAAGCTTAACAATCAGCTTGCCATAACTGCTAATACAGGTGCAAGTAGACATTGCCCTGAGGCACAAAGATAGGAATGCTCAGCCCTGGATAAAGAGATCGATCCAGCAAGATGATATAATAATTCTAAATATATATGCACCCAACAATGGAGAACCCAGATTGATAAAGCAAATACAATCAGATCTAAAGAAAAAGACAGACCATAAGATAGTAATAGTCAGGGACTTCAACACCCCATACTCAGCCTTAGACAAACTGTCTAGACAGAAAATCGACAAAGAAACATTGGCCTTAAACTGGGCTTTAGACCAAATGGACCTAAGAGAAATTTATAGAACATACTATCCAACAATTGCAGAATACACAATCTTGTCATCAGCACATAAAATATTCTCCAGGATAAGTCATATTTTAGGCCACAAAACAAGTCTTAACAAATTATTTAAAAATTGAAATCATATCAAGTGTCTTCTTAGACCACAATGGACACAACATAACTAAAACATATATGATTAATATATGTTCATGGATTGGAGAAATTATTATCATTAAAATGACCATATTTCCCAAAGCAATCTACAGATTCAATGCAAATGGTAGCAACATACCATTATTTTTCACCGAATTAGACAAAAGCAATCCAAAATTCATATGGAACCAAAAATTATTCTAAATAGCCAAAGTAACCACAAGCAAAAAGAACAAAACTGCAGGCAAAACATTACCTGACTTCAAAACATGTTACAAACTATAGTAAGCAAAATAGCGTGGTATTGGTGTATAAAATAGACACACTGACCAATGGAACAAAATGGAGAACCCAGAAAGAAAGCCACATGTTTAGAGTCAACTGAACTTCAACAAAACTGACCAGAACTTTCATTGGGAAAAGGATGCCCAATTCAATAAATAATGCTTGAAAATTTTGATAGCCAGCTGCAGAAGATTGAAATTGGACTCACATCTTTTATCATATACCAAAAACCAGCTCCAAATTGATTAAAGACTTAAATGTAAGACGCAAAATTATCAAATTACTAGAAGAAAACCCAGGGAAAACTCTCCTGTATGTTGACATAGGCAAATAATTTATTACTAAGATCTTAAAAACACAGAAAACAAAAACAGACAAATGGAACTAACTATATTAAACTGAAAAGCCTGTACACAGCAAAGGAAATAAGCAACAGAGTGAAGAGACAACCCACTGAATGGGAAAAAAAAATTGGCTAACTATTCATCCAACATGGGACTAATATCCAGAATAACCAAGGAACTCAAACACCTCAAGAGGATGAAAATAAATAATCTCATTTAAAAGTAGGCAAAATACATAATAGACATTTCTCCAAAGGAAATACACAAATAGCCAACAGGTGTATGAAAAACATGCTCAATATCACTATCGTCAGATAAATGCAAATCCAAAACACAGTAAGAATATCAACTTACCCTAGTCAGAATGGCTACTATTAAAAAGACAAAAATAAAAGTTGTTGGCGAGGATGTGGAGAAAAGGAAACTCTTACACACTGTTGGTGGAAATACAAACCATTACAACGACTATGGAAATCAGTATGGAGATTTCTCAAAAAAACTAAAAATAGAATTACCATTCAATCCAGCAATCCTACTACTGGGTATCTACCCAAAGGAAAAGAAATCTGGATACCTACATTCCTATGTTCATTGCAGCACGATTCACACTAGCAAAGATGTGGAATCAACCTAAGTGTTTATCAATGGATGAATGGATAAAGAAAATATACTGTATACTATTCACAATAGCAAAGACATGGTATCAACTCAAATGCCCATCAATGATAGACTGGATAAAGAAAATGTGGTACATATACACCATAGAATACTACTCAGTCATAAAAAAAGGAACAAGGTCATGTCTTTTGCATGATCATGCATTTTGCATGATCCATGACATGGTTGGAGCTGGAAACCATTATCCTCAGCAAACTGGAACAGAAAACCAAACACTGCATTTTCTTGCCTATAAGTGGGAGCTGAACAATGAGAATACATGGACACAGGGAGGGGAACAACACACACTATGGCCTGTCAGGGCAGGGAGATGCAGAGGAAGGGAGAGCATCAGGATAAATAGCTAATGCATGCAGGCTTAATACCTAGGTAATGGGTTTATAGGCGCACCAAACCATCATGACACACATTTACCTATGTAGCAAACCTGCACATCCTGCACATGTATCCTGGAATTTAAAATTTAAAAAAAAGAAAATGTGCTGTGTATACACAATGGAATGCTATTCAGCCTTAAAAACATGAACTCATTTCATTTGCAGCAACATGAATGAAACTGGAGATCATTATCTTAAGTGAAATAAGCCACATATAAAAAGACAAACATCATGCGTTCTTATTTCTATGTGAGAGCTAAGAAATTTGATCACATTAGATAGTGGAAAGGTAGATAATAGAGACTAGGATAGGTGAATTGAGAGGAAGAAGGAGGATGAAGAGAAATGAGTCAAAGGGTACAGTAAGACAGAAGGATAAATTCAATATTTGATGGCAGAGTAGGGCGACTATACTTAAAAAAGTATATTATACTCAGGTAATGAACACTCAAAATACCCTGACTTGATCACTATGCTTTACATATGTGTAACAAAATTTCTCATGTACCCCATAAATTTGTATACATTTTTTAAAAATCAGTAAGGAAGAAGCAAGTCTTTTTGTTTTTAGGTCCCATGAAAGTATATGTAGAAAATTATAAAGAATCTACCACTAAAATTACTATAATATATATGTCATTTTAGCAAGGTAGCAGGATATAAATTAATATAAAAATCAATTATGTTTTCATATTTTACTGTTGAAAAATTAAAAATAGAATTCACAATAGGAACAAAAACCTATTACTGGAAATAAATCTAATGACAGATGTGCAAGACCGCTACATTGAAAACTAAAAACCATTGCTGAGAAAAATTAAGGCCTAAATAAATGGAAACATTTTCATGTTTATGAATTGGAAGACAACATTTTTAAGATGTCAATTATCCTCAAAATTATCTGTAGATTCCATGCAATCTTAAACATAATGCCACCATGCTTTTTTTTGTAGAAATTGACTATCTGATTCCCTGAATATATATGGAATTTAAACAACTGACCTAGAATAGTGAAAGTAGTTAGAAAAATAACAACAAATTTGAAGAAATATACCACCTTATTTTTTATTAATTTTTATTTCAGTAGTTTTGGGAGTAGAAGTGGTTTTTGGTTACATGGATGAATCATATAGTGGTGAAGTCTGAGATTTTAGTCCACCAGTCAACACAGTAGTGTACATTGCCCACAATGTGTAGTTCTTTTTTTTTTTTTTTTTTTTTTTTTTTGAGACAGAGTCTCGCTCTGTCGCCCAGGCTGGAGTGCAGTGGCGCAATCTCGGCTCACTGCAAGTTCCGCCTCCTGGGTTCACGCCATTCTCCTGCCTCAGCATCTCCGAGTAGCTGGGACTACAGGTGCCCGCCACCACGCCTGGCTAATTTTTTGGATTTTTAGTAGAGACGGGGTTTCACCGTGGTCTCGATCTCCTGACCTCGTGATCCGCCTGCCTCGGCCTCCCAAAGTGCTGGGATTACAAGCATGAGCCACCGCACCCGGCCATTGTGTAGTTCTTTATCCTTCATCCCCATCCCACTCTCCCCTTTCTGATACCACTTAATTTTGAGAATTACTGTAGAATTACATTACTCAGGACAGTATGGTACTGGCATAAGGATTAATAGAACAATGTTCAGAAAAAGACTCACACTTATAACAGTTATTTAATTTTTGGAAAAGTCACTAATACAATCCAATGTTGAAAGAAATGGCTTTTCAACAAAGTTTTCAGAAATACTGGCTCTCCATATGGAAAAATAATAAAACTCAACCCTCACCTTACATCATAAGCAAAAATTAATTTGACATAGATCACTTACATAAATGTAGCATAATGCATGTTGTATATTTATACAATGGAACAAAACTTAATAATAAAAAGGTGAAAACTACTGAAACACAAAACAATATGGAAAGTCATAAAAATATTATGCTTAATGAAACAAGCCTTACACAAATGAGTACCTACTGTATGATTCCATTTACATGAAGGTCTAGAACAGGTAAAAGTAATCTACTGTGGAAAAAAATCAGAACATTGCTTCTGATGAGGGTATGGTCACGATTTGACTGGGAGTGAAGCACTAGGGAACTTTCTGGAGTAATGGTAATGTTCTACATTTTTATAGAGGTTAGAGTTATATTGCACATTCATTTGTCAACAATCTTCGAATGTTACACTTAAGCTTTGTATGGACTTGAGCTCATAGGTGCTGCTCAGCAAAAGGGGGTCCGACTATAAAATCAATATACCATCTTGGCTAACATGATGAAACCCCTTCTCTACTAAAAATACAAAAAAAATTATCCAGGTGTGGTGGTTGGCGCCTGTAATCCCAGCTACTTGGGAGGCTGAGGCAGGAGAATGGCGTGAACCGGAAGGTGGAGCTTGCAGCTAGCCAAGATCGCGCCACTGCACTCCAGCCGTGGTGACAGAGCGAGACTCCGTCTCAAAAAACAAAAAAAAAGGAAAAAAGAAAAAATCAATATAATGTGTATACTGGTGCTATTGTACCTTTCTTCTTACATTTTGTGTTCTTCAAAGATTTCATTACAAAATGTTGGTAAAAATGAAACAAATAGAATATCTATTTATTTTGTCTGTTTGTTTGATTTTTACCAATATTTTGTAATGAAATCTTTGAAGTACACAAAAGGAGGTCTTCAGAAGCCTAAAGATGTACTCTGCCTCTAAGGGAGAAAGGGTTTGAGATGGTAAGGTTTACCTCTCTCATTGCTTTATCTCATCAATAGAAGTGTCTAAGTTGACTGAGAGAAACTTGGATAGAGAGGATATACAATCCACTTTTTCTTTCCAACTCAGATGATGATAATGAGCTTTCACTACATTCTAATTACTGATTTCTGCCTGGAGGAACATCTTGGCTTTTCCAATTAACAATAATTTAATATGTTATTGCTTATCTTTTGTTCTTTTTTCTTTGAGCTCATCCAATTACTGCATACTGCTTTTTTCTTAGCTCTGAACAGTAGTTTTATTATTTTTCTTATGAGTTTTTTTTTAGATCTTGTCCTAATTATGAAATATTTCCAGTTGTACTTAAAATCATGGTTAAATGCTTTGTATTTTTGGCATGCATTAAAAGAGTGGATAAAATATCATCTGTTCGTTACTTGGGGAATAATGTAACTTATAAAATATTGTTTTGAATTTTTTAAACAAATCATTTTCATCTCTTTAAAATATTATCAATACAAGGTATATGCAATTTAGGCTAAATTGCATCTTCTTTGCAAACCAGTGGCTTCATAAATAATTTCCTTTGTTGATTGAATAATCAGTCAGGGAGCCATTCTGTATTTTCCTTCCTTTTACATATTGCGGATCTCAAACCAACTGAGAAGCATAGTGGTTACACCATATTCCTGAAATATTTTAGAAGAAATCATTCACTGACATAAAATTTCCCCAGATGACACTCTGTTTTTATTGAGTAATAATAACTATCTGGTAGGCATCATAATTAGTGTCTTCCAAACAGAGCTTGCAGTCTATACCTCATAATTTACTGTATTGCAATGTTCTACAGTTCCGAAATGTAACTATAAAACTTCTTGAAGGCAGAAACTTATATCATGCCTTTGTATGTCTCCATAGTGCCAAGCAAAAAGGTAGAGTTAGAGTAGGATTCCAAAAGTAAACTAACTGATATGTTGTAGTTGCATTTCTCCGTCAGTGCACTGGCTATATTTGTGCTAAATGGGAATACCTGAGGATAAAGTTCAGTAAAATTAATCTTTTTTAATCTAATTGTTCATCTACAATTACATTGAAATCATGCTTGGTCCCTCTGTGTGCTCACAGACAGACTGACTGATCTGCTGATGAGATAAAAAAAGAAAAAAGAATTGTAGAATAAACACATTTTTCTAGTCTCTACTAAAAAAATTCTATAGCCCAAAGGCCAAAGTACAACTTTTTTTTTTTTTTTTGAGACGGAGTCTCGCTGTGTTGCCCAGGCTGGAGTGCATTGGAGCAATCTCGGCTCACTGCAACCTCTGCCTCCCGGGTTCAAGCAATTCTCCTGCCTCAGTCTCCCAAGTCAAAGTACAATTTTTAAGACTACTTTATTAGCAGAACTTATCAGCTTTATTTAACTGATTTCATTCAAGATTTTCTGGTCTAATAGAAGAAATGTAACCTCTGAACCATTTATTATAAGAGTACTATACTTTCAATCAGGTTGTATACTTTGAAAAAGGTTATAGATATTGGTATGTCTCAATTACTTACCAACCCACACTCTCTAAGAGACTGGGGCAGTTTACCTCACTGCAATGAATCATATCCTTGTAGAAATAAATTATTAGAAATGTGTCTGTGCTCATTCTCATTCCATTCAAGTTTGCTAAAAATCTTTTCAGTTGATTTGTGCTTATGTAAGAGAATATGTTCTAAATGTTGATCTAATTTCACCTGTAAAATATGTGGAATAGGCCATGGGTAGCAAAATAAATTCTGAACTTGCAAGTGGAAGAACTGTTTCTAGGCCGGAGCATATCACTTATTAGTCAGATAATCTTGGGGGAGTCATTGTACCTCTCTAATGCTTTGACTTCCCCTGTAATGCTGCCTCCCCTCCTACCTCTCAGGGATGTGAGGCTTTACATGCTTTGTAAGTGGTTGAACAGGATGCAAATTTAAGGGATGATAGCCATAACTTAACCAAACAAATTTCTAGCTTTAGCTGTTCTTTTATGGCTTGAGCATAAATTTTCCTGGGGGAAATTCTAGTATATAAAAGAATGAAAGTTAAAGTCATAGTGGCTAATGTTTGCCTCTTGCATACAAACATTGTCCAGCTCTCTCTAAAAATGTACCTCTGCTTCCCTCTCTCTGACTTGAATACCTTATATTTCTAACTACTGCTTATGCCATGCAATTCCTCCTCATTTTTTTCAGGCCATTTAAAGTCTAGTTCCTTGATAATGTATCTACACCATGCTGATTTCTTCTTCACTGAACTTCCAGAGATTTTTTGATGGCTCAAATTATTTGATTAAGCCAGCTCCTCCAGCAAGCCTTCCCTGACCACTGCTACCAAGACTTGCTTCTGGGCTCCTCCTTTGTGCTCCAGGAGACCCTTGGGCATCTGTCTCTTCCGGCGCCTGTCATACTTAAATGTTTTAAAGAGCATTATGAACTGCATCTGAAATAAAATTGAATTAAATCATATTGTGATCACTTATTTATTCAACAGGAAACTTAAGAAATAATGACATAAATATATTAAAGCCTCCTAGGTTCTTTTTTTGAATTCTGTTCCTCTCCATAACTTTCAGAAAAACCTACTGAATTGATGTACATTATTCCATGTAATTCGATATTATCTAACTACCTATAAATCTAGAACTATAAAATATATAGTATTATTTGGCATGTTGTAAAAATTTTATCTGGAGTTACACTGAAGTATCCTTCTGTGGTATATACTTTTACTCAATGTTGTTCGTGAGATACCTCCATGTTGCATCCTTGAGTACATTACAATACTCAGCTTTGAATATACTACACTACATTCATCTATTCTTCTAACTGATGGTGTGACTTTTCAAAAAATATTTTAAGAGAACTGTACTATGAACATTCTTACACTTGCTTTTTGCCATACATGTCTGCATAGAAGTGGAATCGTTGGGTCTTAAAGTTATGCACATGTTAAGCTTTAATAAATATTGCCAAATCATAAAAATTTACACTCCCAACATCTTGTAGAAGATTTGCACTTGCTCCACACACTCTTCAACACTTAATATAGTTATACTTTTAAAATCTGATGAATCTTGGTCCCACTCCAGATTTACTCTTCATTCTTTTCTGCCCTACTATGTGATCCAAAAGACTGAACTGTATGGAGGACAGCAAAGGGTTACCTTCTCTTTGGCTTCTATTTGGGTTCATATGGGAAGCAATAGAAGAATATTGAAAAAAGGGAAGAAAGCTATTCTCATTCTTCAGTCCCCTCTCTGTGAAGAATAGATTTTTTTCCCTTCAGTTTCCTTTCTGTGAAGTAACCACACCAGAGCTTGGAATACTTTCTTCATCATTTCTATTGAAGTGACCTTTTTCTTACTAATTTGTAGAAGTTCTTTACATATTCTGAGTACTAATCCTTTTGGGGGAGGATACATGCATTGTAAATATCTTCTCCCAATGTATGACATGTAAAAACATTACATGTTAAAATATTATTATTAAGATTTTTTAAAATTTTATAATGGTTCTATTTATCAAGTCAACCATTTTACAGTGAGTAATTTGTCTTCTTAAATAATAAAATACTGGCAAACCGAATCCAGCAGCACATCAAAAAGCTTATCCACCATGATCAAGTGGGCTTCATCCCTGGGATGAAAGGCTGGTTCAATATATGCAAATCAATAAATGTAATCCAGCATATAAACAGAACCAAAGACAAAAACCACATAATTATCTCAATAGATGCAGAAAAGCCCTTTGACAAAATTCAACAACCCTTCATGCTAAAAACTCTCAATAAATTAGGTATTGATGGGACGTATCTCAAAATAATAAGAGCTATCTATGACAAACCCACAGCCAATGTCATACTGAATGGGCAAAAACTGGAAGCATTCCCTCTGAAAACTGGCACAAGACAGGGATGCCCTCTCTCACCACTCCTATTCAACATAGTGTTGGAAGTTCTGGCCAGGGCAATCAGGCAGGAGAAGGAAATAAAGAGTATTCAATTAGGAAAAGAGGAAGTCAAATTGTCCCTCTTTGCAGATGACATGATTGTGTATCTAGAAAACCCCATCGTCTCAGCCCAAAATCTCCTTAACCTGATAAGCAACTTCAGCAAAGTCTCAGGATACAAAATCAATGTACAAAAATCACAAGCATTCTTATACACCAATAACAGACAAACAGAGAGCCAAATCATGAGTGAACTCCCATTCACAATTGCTTCAAAGAGAATAAAATACCTAGGAATCCAAATTACAAGGGACGTGAAGGACCTCTTCAAGGAGAACTACAAACCACTGCTCAATGAAATAAAAGAGGACGCAAACAAATGGAAGAACATTCCATGCTCATGGGTTGGAAGAATCAATATCGTGAAAATGGCCATACTGCCCAAGGTAATTTATAGATTCAATGCCATCCCCATCAAGCTACCAATGACTTTCTTCACAGAATTGGAAAAAACTACTTTAAAGTTCATATAGAAACAAAAAAGAGCCCGCATTGCCAAGTCAATCCTAAGCCAAAAGAACAAAGCTAGAGGCATCATGCTACCTGACTTCAAACTATACTACAAGGCTACAGTAACCAAAACAGCATGGTACTGGTATCAAAACAGAGATATAGATCAATGGAACAGAATAGAGCCCTCAGAAATAACGCCGCATATCTATAATTATCTGATCTTTGACAAACCTGACAAAAACAAGAAATGGGGAAAGGATTCCCTATTTAATAAATGGTGCTGGGAAAACTGGCTAGCCATATGTAGAAAGCTGAAACTGGATCCCTTCCTTACACCTTATACAAAAATTAATTCAAGATGGATTAAAGACTTACATGTTAGACCTAAAACCATAAAAACCCTAGAAGAAAACCTAGGGATTACCATTCAGGACACAGGCATGGGCGAGGACTTCATGTCTAAAACACCAAAAGCAATGGCAACAAAAGCCAAAATTGACAAATGGGATCTAATGAAACTAAAGAGCTTCTGCACAGCTAAAGAAACTACCATCAGAGTGAACAGGCAACCTACAAAATGGGAGAAAATTTTCGCAACCTACTCATCTGACAAAGGGCTAATATCCAGAATCTACAAAGAACTCAAACAAATTTACAAGAAAAAAACAAACAACCCCACCAAAAAGTGGGCGAAGGACATGAACAGACACTTCACAAAAGAAGACATTTATGCAGCCAAAAAACACATGAAAAAATGCTCATCATCACTGGCCATCAGAGAAATGCAAATCAAAACCACAGTGAAATACCATCTCACACCAGTTAGAATGGTGATCATTAAAAAGTCAGGAAACAACAGGTGCTGGAGAGGATGTGGAGAAATAGGAACACTTTTACACTGTTGGTGGGACTGTAAACTAGTTCAACCATTGTGGAAGTCAGTGTGGCGATTCCTCAGGGATCTAGAACTAGAAATACCATTTGACCCAGCCATCCCATTACTGGGTATATACCCAAAGGACTATAAATCATGCTGCTGTAAAGACACATGCACACATATGTTTATTTCGGCACTATTCATAATAGCAATGACTTGGAACCAACCCAAATGTCCAACAACAATAGACTGGATTAAGAAAATGTGGCACATATACACCATGGAATACTATGCAGCCACAAAAAATGATGAGTTCATGTCCTTTGTAGGGACATGGATGAAACTGGAAATCATCATTCTCAGTAAACTATCGCAAGGACAAAAAACCAAACACCGCATGTTCTCACTCATAGGTGGGAATTGAACAATGAGAACACATGGACACAAGAAGGGGAACATCACACTCTGGGGACTGTTGTGGGGAGGGGGGAGGGACAGCATTAGGAGATATACCTAATGCTAAATGAGGAGTTAATGGGTGCAGCACACCAACATGGCACATGGATACATATGTAACAAACCTGCACATTGTGCACATGTACCCTAAAACTTAAAGTATAAAAAAAAAAAAAAGAGTTGAAAGCCAGTTGCAGTGGCACACGCCTGTAGTCCAAGCTACTTGAGAGACTGAGACAGGATGATTGCTTCAGCCCAGGAGTGTAGTGTAGTGCACTATTATCACACCTGTGAATAACCACTGTATTCCAGCTTGGGCAACATAGTGAGACCCTGTCTCTAAAAAAAAAAATAAAAAATAAAAAATAAAATAAATAAAAATAAATAAATAAATAAATATTTTTATACTCTAAAGTCATGAAGGTATTTTCTTAAATTTTCTTCTAGAAGATTAATGAAAATTTGGCTTTTAATATTAGACTTTTAATCCACTGAGAATTTATACTTGTATACAGTGTGAAAAAGAAATCCACCTTTACTTAATTTTTAAGGCCATACTGCCTCTGGAGGCTCTAGAAGAGACTCCTTTCTTGTATTTTCCAGCTTCTGGAGGCCACCTGTACTATGTGCATTCCTTGGCTCATGACTCCTTCCTCCATGTCTGAAGCCCACAGCATAGCAACTTCGAACCATTCTCTGCTGAGGTTGTCACATCTTCTCTATTCTGTGGAAGAATCTCTTACTCCCTATTATAAGGGTACTCATAATTACATTTAAGGCCCACATGGTTAATCCAGGTTAATCATCTCATCTCAAGATCTTTAATTTAATCACAACTGTAAAGCCCCCATTACCATAAAATATAACATGCACAGGTTCCAGGGATTAGGATCTGGATGTATTTGGGGGCCATTATTCAGTCTACCACATGCTATATTAGATATGTGAGCTTCTTGAGAGCCTATGGTCTTATCAGGCTCAAAATCTCTAGTGCATCACATATAGCAAACGTTAAGCAATGTTAAGCAAGTGAATGAATACAATTTTGTTTCATTTCCATGGTATTATCATAAATTCCTTCAAGGAAGACTTTGCATCTTTAGCTTTTTATATACCTTACAGTTAGTCTACAACAACACAGATCCCTAGTAAACTCAAAACACTTGACACAATATGGTAAAGTATAAAAAGATCAAAAGTCCAGTCCTGGTTGTGTCACTTATTAACAACTAATTTTAGGGCAAATTTATTTTTGCTTATCTAGGAGTATCTTTGTTCATTGACAAAATGGAGAAGAGAGAGTAAGCCTAATTGGTAAGAACCCAAACTTCTCATTCCTCATTCATACAGGGCATTTCTGCTTTTATCTGTTTTATGTAACTACTGAGCTCTTTAATACAAAATTTCATTGGTAAAAACAAAGGGTTCTGCTTCTTTAAAAACTTCTGAAAATTATTGTTCTCATCACAGCCCACCACGGGGATCCTGAAGCACAGAGAGGTACACGGCTTTGCCTCTTGAATTTGCTTTCTGAAACCATTGCCTTGAAACCATTCTGTTGAAACCAGTACCTTAAAACCATTGTGTTAAAAAGGCTATTAGGACCATGTCTGTCCTCATCCTGGGGGTTGCCAATATTTCCTCTTGTGCCCACTCAAAGGACAACTGGAGAAGTTCTGAGACGCCATTTAAATATATTATTATCAGTGACGCATTTCCTATAGGCAGACTGAGATCCAAATCTGCAGCACAGTTTCAGAAATGCAATACTGCAGCAATCATTTAGGGAGGAAGGACATAGCAGCACTAGTCAATCAGTAGGTTAGGCAACTTACTGTATGCAGTGTGGTAAGGTGTACAAAATGCTCCTTGAAAGCAGGAATGGTGTCTTATTTATATTTCTATGCGCACATTTATGTTTCATAAATGACACAATATCTTCCCCAAAGGAACTTATATCTCAGTATATTATATCATATGCACAACTTTAATCTATTTTCATCAGTAAGACAGCAAAGCTGATTAGATTGACTGTGGGCCAATATTTGCAGTCACTCAGATATGACTTATATTGTCTCTCTCTAAACTTCATCTAGAGCTCACTGTCATAAATCCAGGAAATGGTCAAAAAATTACCAAGGAGGAAGATCTTAGCTTTTCTTGCATGTACTTTCACAGCTTTTCTGAAAAATAAACTGAAAATCACAGCCTCATTTTGTTACATGAAAAATAATCATGTTTATGTATTCTGATCACTATCTGTGTGACCTTAAGTAGTCCCTTCCTAACCCAGTGAGTCATTTTTACCATCTATAAAATGTGAAGACTCAGACTAAATAATCCCCAAATTCCTCTTCAGATTCAAAGGTCTATGATCTATGGTTACATGAATAAATATATCACTTTAACCCACTGAATTGGTTTTCTTAGGTGTCTTTACTATTAAATAACTATTTATTAAATGCTTGCCAGGTACAAATACTTCACTCAGAAAGAGTAAAAAAGGAGACTAAAAAATGTTGATTCTGTTACTGATAAACAATTATATTCATTGACACAAATTGTGACTTCTGGAAATTTTTTTAACTCCACCAAGAGTAACCATGGCAACATAGGTTAAATTGACTATTGCCCTGTAGTAAAGTGTGAAAGTCTTAAATTCTTCCCTTGAAGCAACAATATGGAAGTAAGAAATGTGTCTCTTATTTCTGAAGCTGAATTAGTTGAAATAAATGCAGTAAGCTGAGTAATTTCAATGGGCTTTTCAGAAATTCTGTGACAGATCATTTAAGGGTTGAAGAGCAATCTAACTGCTACCAACAAAATAAGATTACCATTTATTAATGTCCCATTCTGTCCACACAACTTAAAACCAATAGTCTGGGTTCTTGAAGAATGTGATAATGAAGTATTAATATTGTAATTTTTGTTATGAAAGAGAAGTCTGGTCAATTTTCTAAACGATTAAAATCAGGAAATAATTTTTAAAATTGCATCAATATTATAAGAAAAGGTGGATGAAAAAAATCACATGACGTGGAAAAGATGAAAAATAAACCAGTGCACGACGAAACATAATTTTTAAAAGGTTGAATAATTTAGAAATACCACTCAAGTAAATCACTTGGGTATTTTATCTTAATTCATGTTTATGTTATAGTGACCCATTTTTTCACTACAAGCTATATATTGACAGTATTTGTCAACATGTTAAATTGCCTCCCAGATAAAGACAATTGAATATTTTTAAATTCCTCAACATGACGTTAGGAGCAATGCCCACACATGTCGTGTCCCTAATCTTTCTTTAGCTACTCTCACTTTCAGCTCCAGTTTTACCAAAAAGATCCAAGGAGATAGAAGTCATCTTCTTTGAGTTCCCTCAAAGTCTTTCCTTTCCATGTCTAAAGTCCTTTCTCTGTGCTCTCATTCTCTAATTTTCCTTTGGCATTTTAGAGAAAGAAATGTCTCCCATGGTTTTAAATCTAAAAAATTCATTTCTACTACTCCTTTAATCCCATTACTCTCCTCTGGTTCTTTCTCTCAAGCATATTCATCTCTATTTTTTTTATCCACTTTCTCTACTTCCATTTCTAGTATCTACCTTTCAATCTAGGATCCAAATCAAACATTACCAACTTCTGGGTGGATATTTTTAGGCAAATATTCCTTAGAGTCCTTAAATTTAGTGTTTTTAAAAAATAAAACTCACTATTGCCTTGTAAACTCCTATGCAACATGCTGCCTCTCTTGATTCCTCATTTTGCGTAATAGTACTACCCAGTTACTCTGTATCCTCTTATACCACATTTTGAACCATTCTCCCGGTAATCCTCTATATCCAGGTAGTCATCAAGCCCTGTTGATTGTAAGCCTACAATATTGATGACATCTATCCTCTGCTTTGTGGTCAAGTTAACCTAATTCAAGTCTTCATTCTTTCTTTCCTAAGATTACTACCAAAGTCTCCTAAGTCGTCTTTTTCTATTCTCATTCCCCTTAATTCCATCCTTCATACCACCACTAAAGTCTCTTAATATATAGCTCTAATCGTGTCATGCATCTGTTCAAACACCTTTACTAAATCCACAGTATAAAACATAAACTAGTTAACATGTTATTCCATATCCTCAGCAATGTGGGATGATGTTCCTATAAAATTTGCTTCTTAGATATACTTAACTGCTTTCTGTTCTAGACATGATCCTAGTACATTTCAGTCTTTGCAGACCTTGCCTTCGGTATTGGCAGTCTTGTTCTCATGTATCTGTACCAAAATTCAAGGTTAGTTCAACTTTCAACTCCTCTATGAAGACTTTCATCTCTCTGTTTGAAATCAGTCTTTCCTGTTCTGTTTTTCCTTCACTCTCTACTTGTTCTTATCATGCTTTCCTTATAGCTGTTATATTCCTACAAATTCTGACATAATATAGGCACTTGTATGTTTGAAGTGAATTGAATCAATACATAATTGGTATGATACATTGATTATGGTTGTGGTAATGGTATTATATTCTGCCATATGAAATAACTTTTTCTTGGCAATAAATGACTGAATTTAGGTGATTTTCCGTAATTTAACCAAACACTTAACTCTATTTTTTTCTACTTATATATTTTTTAGAAAAGAATTTTTACAGTACAGCTGGACCATAATTTAGCTAGTTTGAGGGCCAGGGTTCTGCTAGTTAGAATAGAGAATGTCAGTTAGACATTCTTATTTGTATTCCCAACTTTTTAGCAGTCTCGTTTTATTCCCTAGATCATGTCACCTAAATAACAGCACTAAGGTCGTATACGATCAAAGCTAACAGCTAGGCACAGTGCATCACTGAAGAAATGTTGGCATGCATATTTGATGGAAAACAGTCATATGGGCCAAAACCAGTATGATCAAACATCCTAATTCAATGGAAAAGTGCAATTTTGGTTTAGCTGATCTGGTTCCATTGAGAGAATATGACTATGTTCTTGCTGCACTTTACAAATGAACTGAATTCTGATTTTCTTCTGTAAATTCATGAAGTCCTGATGGTAGGAACTTCTAAAAAATTTTCACACATGCAAATGAAATGCACTTATGACCTCCTTATAATTTACTTCATGGCATTGAGTCCACAGAGGCAAATGATTTTCTGGAAATAGGTGGCATACATCAGGATGGAGATCAGTACATTTGAGTTACACCTTGCATTTTCTCAACTACCAAATATGCTCTTTTGGAGTCAAAAATACATTGGAAAGTACATAATTTTATTGTCCTATATTTAATTTTTATTATCTAAGTCAACTAATCTTCCTAAAAGTCATAATCCATTTTTAACTGTGCCTCAGATATTGTACTGTTCTGGTAATTATATACCAGATACTATACCAGAATGATAGCATATTATGAGAAGGGTAGAATGATTCTTTATATTTGAATGGCCAATGTACAATTAATTCTACATAAATATTCAATAAATAGTAATTTGTAAATACATCATCAAGTAATTTTTAAGTAATACATCATTTGACAAAATCAAGCATTTTTGTTCATTCCTCTGTTAAATACCGAAAGGAAGGAAATTGACACTTTGTCAACTGGGATTCTAAAATACTTTCCAGGTTCAACCTATGTATGTGAGCCAGTGTGAAATCCTTAAAAATCTCTCTTTTTCCACCCATTGCCAAAGGTGCAGTTGCCCTGAAAAGAAGCTCAGTAATTTTTTCTAAGTTCTACTTCAATTTTCCATCATCTGTCTTGCTCTGGCCGTATATTGCAGATCTCTATCCTACTTCATCATTTGTGAATGATGCTCTTTGGCCTCAGTCTTCTGTTTGGAATTCTTGAACTCAGTTTTTATTTTTTCTCTGGATACTATCACTCAACACTCTGAAGACCAGGGGGCAAATCACTACTACACCCTTTGGATTGCAGCCTAGGTACCCCAGGCTTCAGCTTGTTCAAGCACAGAGTTCAGACACTTGGTCTGATCTAATATTGGCCATATTGTGAAGTCAAAACCAAATTCTCATGCCAAATGTTCTTGAAAGTTTTCAAAAGCCAGGAATTGGGACAAATGCATTTTGATAACTCAATTAAAAGTGTTAAAAAAAAATAAGAGGTCAGGTGGGCAGGCAGGAGCAGTTCAACAAAGTGATTTGGAGTCAGTGGGAGTAAGTTTGAGTCTCCGCTCAGGCACATACTGGCTGATGACACTAGACAGGCTACTTAATTCTTATGGGCTTTTACTCCTCATGTATAAAATAGCATAACACCTTTTTTGCCAATTTCTGAGGGTTGCTGTGAGAACTGAACAAGATAACCAACAAAAACACTTTTCATGAAAAGCAGTATCATCCTTATTGAAACTATAAGGACGAACAAGGTAACATTTTGAAAGGAATAAAACCTTTGACACTTTACCAAGTAGGTAACAAAATAATAGCCTAAAATATAAAGGTACCCCAGCAAATATTATTTTCCTGCAGCTCCTGGAGCCTCCTAGCAGAGTTAATTGTTCATGCTAACTGGCCGTTGCCATTTTTTACTTACAATTTGCCCATACCACACCATCAATCTTATTTCTTACATGCAGAAATAGCTGCCTTTATACATCACCTCTTCTTTCCAATATCCAGACTAATACACCACAGTGACATGAATAATAGCCGATCTGCCACAGCGTGTGCTACACCTCATAACATGATTCATTGATGCAGTTTTTGTAGTGCAATGCTTCTTGATTAGAAGTTCTGGAGGTCTATGGTTTCCCTCTATATTAACTTTGAACATGTCCTGTCTAAGACACAGTGGCTTTGGACTGAAGAATGCTATATTTTGAGGCACAAAATATAGTTCTGTTATTCTACAGTACAGAACTATAGTTTGTAAACTAATTCATTTTCTCAGTTTTCATGCCATTGTTTACATAAGAAATAACTGTCACACTACAATTTATATAATGATTGGGTTTACAAAGTATTCTATTGCTTTTGCTTAATTTCCTTTTTATAAAGAGCAAGGATGAGTTAGCAAAGCTACCACCAAAAGCCTTTTAATTGAATGAGCAGTCTATAAAGTTATCAATGGCCATGATGAGGGCAATCCCATCTATGGCTTGTCAGCTTACTTGTAATTTAAAATAACTTCCCAGCACTTTCTGAGAGATTCGTTCTTCAAAACTGTGAGATATTCTCTTTGTTCTTAGATATCAACCCTATTTATATTTCTATACCTGTAAAGTCATGTATCTGTAGAAGAGTCAGCTCTCTATTTTTAGCTGTGCTAGTGGCCAATTTTCACACAAATAGAACAAGTTGACCAGTGACCTGAAACAGCATGTTAAGACAGATGACATGTAGACCTGCTGCTATAATCCAAAATATTGGCTATTAAAAGCTATATATGGCAACAGTTAAATCCAGGGCTGTTTAAAGATGACAACCACAGTACAACTTTGGTAGAGTTATTTTCAGCTCAGTTTCATATAGACGCTAAATTCATGCTATGGGACGATGCAACAAGCCCTTTTATGGGCTGAGGTTGACATGTCAACTGACTGATACATATTTCTTGAGCCCTTGCCAAATGTCCAAGGCTGTCAAAATGACTGGATTGTTTGATTGAGTTAGAAGGCAAAAACAGCGTATTAAGGCAAAGATCAAATTTATAAAGTGAAAAACTAAAAGCTAAAATAAAAATGCCTGTACCAGGGCCTGTGCTGAGATACCTTAAAAATTCCTCAAACAGGGAACCAGAAGAGCAGGCTGGGGGACAGCCACAGCAAGGGACACAAAGAGCAATGGTGTATACAGCCTCAGAATGGGACTGTGGAGATGAGGGCAGACCTCCAGTCATTCTGAGAGAACACTGGATGACTCTAGTCTCTTTGACATACAGGCAAACTAGTCAATTGGTAAATATTAACCATGTGTAGATACTTTTCTAGGTATTGTAAGAGAGGGATGCAAAGAAACATACTATGGTCTGCATCCTTTAGTTGTTTATAGTCTAGTTAGAGAATGAAGATATCTATGCATAACCATTCTGCCTTAAAAGTTTGAATTGTGTGCCAAATGAATGGCATGGTTTATAAAGGTTATGAAAGTTTATAGTTCTCCATCTGTTTGGACCAATTTCTGCCTTCCTTACCTGACTTCTTAAGCTAGGGCAGGTTATTTCATTATAGGCCATCCTAGAACCTCCCCTCTTCTTCCTAGTCCTTTTTCCAGTCTGTAATTCTCTGTGATTGCGTTATTTCTAGCCACCTCCCCATATAACCTGTAATCAGGTCATGAAAGACCAAGGCCATTTTTCTGTTCACCACTGTATCTCCAGCACCTTGCAGTTCTTAGCTTCTCTCTCATGTACTTAATTTAATATATTTTCTAATATTATTTATAATTAACTTTAATTAGGTATGATTTACGTGCAATCAACCAAATTTATTTAAAATTTCAAGCTTCGATAGATGCATAGAGCCATGGAAGCACCACCAACAACAAGATACGGAACATTTCCATCTCCCCTAAAAGTTCTCTTGAGCACCTTTACAATCCATCACTATCTCTGATACTGGCCCCAGAAAACCACAAACGCATTTGTTACTATAACTTATTCTGCATTTTCTAGAATTTCATAGACATGGAATTATACAGTATGTATCATTGTGTCTAGCTTCTTTCACTCAGTCTAAGGATTTTGAGATTTCTTCATGTTATTGTCTACCCATAATATTTTTTCTGCATCCTCCAACAGCATTTTCTGACAAAGAATGTATTTCCATTTTACTATCATATTTTCTTACATATCATTTCATTTTATCATGAAAACAAAATGTGTTTCAACTGGTGTGTGATATTTTCTAATCTTATAGTAATAAGTAAGAATCCTCAGATTAGGCTTTAATACTTTTATCATTTTAAATGAACTTATATAATGTATTGAAAGGGTATTACATTATTTTAAACATTTTAAAACTCTGGAGTTAACTTTTTTCTTCTTTTATTGTCCTTTTAAGTGAATCCTTTTCAGATCTGTAGTCATGATTTTTCCCTTGTAATGTAGCTGATTTGTAACAGGAGTAGGAAATGTGTCAGATATGGCGTTTACTTGTCATTAATTTGTGCTTTTGTTATTTGTTTTAGTCTCAAAGCTAAGTGTCTTCAAAGAAATATTTTTAAGTTACTTGTCAATTTTGTAAAGGTTTATTTCAAGCTAGATTTTCAAAAATCCACAAATCAACTAGGCTCACAGAAACCATAAATAGTTGTAATCAGCGGAAACTGAGAGGATGAGTGAAGATACTACAACAAAGGGACTTGTCCACTCCTTCCTCAGGACACTTGGCCTCCCTTATGCAATAGGTGGTCATATAAATACCAAGTGGGGGTGCCAGCGCATATTTACATACTCAAAACTAATAGAACTAGTAGAGACTCTTCTCTTTTTCACTTTTTTGAGCTAAAATTTAGAAATAGATCATACCCCACTTTGGAGACCATTGCTAGGCAATGGAGAAGTATTGAGAATCTTTAAGCTGAGAAGTGACCTGACAGAAAAAAGGAAGTTTTAATTATATTAACCAGGTGATACTACACATACTGTGTTGCAGGGATTAAAGACTACAGGTAGAGGGAATAATCAGAGGTTGTGTTTGTTTTTATTTCCATTTATTTTTAATTAGTATTTTAAGTACTATACACTCAAAAGATTTAAAGGAATAAAGGGTATATAAAGTCTTCTTCCCCTTCTTATCCTTCGGCCCAAGTCTTCAGAGTTAACTACTATTAAGAGTTTATTGTGCATCCTTCTGGATAGTTTCTAAATACATACACCATATAGATGTATGCCCATCCTTTTCTATTTGCATAAACGTGGTTAACTGTTCACACTGTGCTGAATACTGCTTTTTCATTTAACGATATCTCCCTTGAACATCTTTCCACATATATAGGTAGAGAACAACCTTATTCCTTGTCAGTACTACTGAGATATGTTATAATTTGTTAGCCAGTTTCCTTAAAATTTTTGATCCTTGTTAGAAACCCTGTAGTGAATATATATGTACATGTGTCTTGTGTAGGATTATCTTTAGAAGCAAAATTTCCTGGATAGAAGTGTATTATCAGTCTCTATTGCTGCATAACAAATTGTCCTATAAAACAACAGTCATTTACCTGTTCATAAGTTTGTGGGTTGGCAATTGGAGGAGGGTTTCTTTGACATGGCTTATCTCTGCTCCACATGATGACAGTTGGACCCACTTAGGCATTTTCAGTTTGTTGGTGGGTTGTCTGGGAGCTTGCTATTCTTAGATGGCCTCTCTCACCTCTCATGGGCTCCAACTCTGAGTGCTGCTAGAGCTCACATGGCTGGGCCTCTTTTTCTCTCCACATGGTCATTCTCTCTACGTGACATCTCATTCTCTCAGAGGTTAGCCCAGGCTTGTTTACAAGGCTTTTGTGACCCAGGTGAGTGAGATCAGAAGCTGCAAAGCTTCTTCTAGACTTGGAAGTCATACAATGTCAATTTTGTCACATTCTATTGGTCAAAGAAAATCCGTAGCATCCAAGACTCAAGGAGTAGAAAAATAAGCTACTTCTTGGTGGAAGTTGAGACAAAGTAACACTGCAAAGATATGTGTACAGAGATGGGAGAATATTTTATGGCCATATTTGTAAACAATCCTCAACAAAGAATGTGTGAAAGATCTTTCCAATGAGGGGACTATTGTGATATTCAGGTAACTGTAGGTCAATAACCCAAGAATGATATAAGACACATTGTAAAGGAAGAGCCAAAAGAACTTGTTAACTGATTAGTTGTGAGATGATAGACAAGAATTTAAAAACTTTGATGTTCAAAACTAGACTTCGTTAGCCAAGTTTAGAATTTAGGACTGGAAGAAATCTGCCCCAACCCTGACTAATGCTCAGATTCCCTCTACAAACTCATTCCTAATAGGCTTGAGCATCTCCAGTAATAAGGACATCTCTACCCTTGAGACAATAAATTTTTTTGAAAGTTCTGCTACATGGGTCTTTCCTGAATCAGGCCAAACTTTGGCTCCCTGAAACTTCAACTCCTCAGTCCTACTTCCAATCTGTAAACTCCAGAGAATGATTCCATTTCTCCTTTGGCATAAGGCCTTCGACAGCTGAAGCCAATTATCAAGCGCTGTCCTTCCTTAGTAACTTTTTCTCTAAACATCTCCAGTTTTTTGATCTGTTCCCATATCTCATCTCTTCCAGAATCTTCTTTCTCTATATGTATAGCAGTATGTGGATATGCTCATGTTTGCCAATCTCTCTCTCTCCTCAATATATAATGTCCAGAATAAAACACAGTACACAAGGATTGCCTAATATACAGCAAATGAGCGTGATTAGTTTTTCCCCTTGTTCAACTCAATGTTTAAAATTTTTAAAATTTTAATTATTATGGACATATAATAGTTGTACATATTGATTCCATTTTGATTAATTCAAGCCAATACTACCCTAGCTTTTCTGGAATCTGCATGTTATATTTTATCCATTTCTACTTTCAATACATGAGCAACCTTTTTTTATCAGATATACTTCGTTTCACGATGTTACAAGAAACCGTTGAAAAATCATGTCCTTCCAAGCCAGGAGCTTTTTGCCATTCTCCATGTGACAGCCCTTCATCTGTTAAAAAAAATCAGCTTAATACACTGCTGTTCATATTCCTAGAGAGTAGTATCACAAGTACTGGGGCATTCTATCCTCAAATGATAATTTATGTATTGCATGCTTTGTGAGGGAAGGGAACAAAAGATGAGATACTCTACAAAAATGTTATATCTGGCTTTTTGTCCTGAGACACTATATATGTTAGTTACCTTGTAATTTTTTAAGTACAGAGGAAGCCCATTTCTCAGTGTTCCAAAAAAAGAAAGAAAAACTTGTAATAAGGCATTAAAACTGTCAACCATCTCGGTTATAGAAGAGGTCACTGTAGTTTCCCCTAAGAAGCAATTATCAGGTGAGCTTAGCTTTCCTGAGAAGGTGGAGGAGTGAGGTTTATCCTTTTCAGATTTTTAAAACATAAGAAAGAAAGGTTAGCAGCACAGGGTTTAAAACTCATTACAAGTAAACACAAATTGTTCCTTAATATTATCTTTAGTAGAAGAGGGCCTTTGTTAAAAAAAAACTCTTTTGACTTTCTTTGTGAGTCTAAATTTTTCACCAAATTGCCTTATAAAAATAATCAATTAACACATTTAGGACCTAGAAAGGAAAAATGTCCTTTGATATTTGGCTAAGGATTCTCCTAACATAAGGTAGTATTTCCCTAAACTATATTTGCAGAACTGTTTTTGTCAGCACAAATATAAAACTTTGTATTTATTTATATCAATCAAGGTATATATTTTAGATTCAGACTGAGTCTACCTTGAAGAAATCTTTAAGGTTCCTGATTATGTCTTAACAATATAGTCACTGTCCCTACTAAATTATTTTCATAAGCAGATTTTATATGCATGCTATGAATGTCCTCGCCTAAGTCATTAAAAAATTGTTGAACAGGGCAACCCCAAGTATCAAGCTCTGCAGCATGGCACTAGAAAATTCTCTTCAGGTTTTCAGTGAGCCATAATCAGAACTGTTTGGCTGCAGCAAATCAGCTGGTGCTGAATCCACCAAGTTCTCCTGGGCATCTAGCCCATGCTTCTCTAACTCATCCAAGAGGACATCATGAGAAATACTAATATCTGCTTTCTTGATGCCTTCTTATCTTTTCCTCTTGGAATTCACAAACTCATCAAGGTTAAAGTTTATTTAAACTTTATAAGAAAAGGTTTTCTAATGCTGAGATATTTTTTAATGTCCATAAGTTTAATTTTAAAATGCCAAATTCATCTATACAACAAATAAAGCAAAATAGCCCAATGCACACTATTCTTAGCTCAATCTGCCAGAGCACATTTGCATAATATCACAATGTACTGATTTCAGCTGTTTGTTATATCAGTACCAAATGGAGCAAGGCCAGGAAACAGAGCAGAAGTGGCTATAGATATTACCGTACTGCTTTTCATTAATAAGAAGCTTAAAAACTGGCCTTCAAAAAATAACACTTGTCAGAACCTCAAATTGGTGCTGTCTAAGGAGTATTGATTGATCTCGACTAGCCAGGAAATTACAAAGAGGAGAGTCATAGTGCAACAATTCATCTTTGTCAATAAAAGGATCTCTGTTTCCACTGGAAACCATCTCTCTCCTGGTTCATGGGATGCAAACTTAAAGAACTGTATGTTTCTGTAGGAGCTTTCATGTGTTATCTTGGAAAGTCCTTCAATTGTAATAATTATGTGTGCTTACACTTGTCACTTTGAATCACTTTTAGTCACATTCTCTTACCAAGCAAAGTGCCATAGAAATGAAATGTTGACCCAACACACCAAGGAATTTATTAGCATGGTAGCATTGAAAATGGGGAACATTTATCACTTATTTCAATGCAAACTACAAGTTACATTCAGTTATGTTGTCTGGATAGTAATTTTTTCACTAGAATGTAAGTGCCATGAGAGCAGGAACATTATTTTGCTCAATGCCATGTCCCTGGCAATGAGATGAGTACCTGACCCACACAAGATGGTCAATAAATATTAATGAGACTGATAAATAAATTAACGAACAGCTAATACGTATCCATAGAATTACTACTATGGAACAAATATTAAATGTTTACTATGCCTCAGACACTGAATGAACTAGGTTCTAATGGTACAGCTATGGAGAAGACAGAATGTGCCCTCTTGTTGATTATAACCCAGTGGCAGGTAACCAGAAGTAAAAGATTGGCTCTCTGCTCTTGGGAGTTAGCTATGTTAAAATTGAGTTGGAAGGGCAAGAAACAGACACACAAAAAGTTAAATAAGGAGACTTTAATATATATAAAACACAAAAGCTATCATCCTTTTTATATGTATAGCTCATAAGGTTTACAGAGTCCATCTGCAATTAAGTTCATGTGTAGGCTTTTTGTTTTGTTTTATGAAGCCTCAGCTGCCGTTACCACAAACACTTAATCTTATCATTTCCTTCCTCCCTCTAACTATTTTATTTTCACGTATCGTATCATTTTTTTCTTTCCTGTATACTATAAACCCCCAACCAAATAGGAAACAAAATAAAGTGTGATACATCTTGTTTACTTTAAAACATCTCAACCTTTCTGCCTACACCACCAAAAGCAATCATACTTCAAAGTCTGTTGGCTGTATCATCACAGCACTTTTAATTTAGATGTAGTTACATTTGCATAACAGTTTAGCTGTGAATTTGGCAGGAAATTTCTGAAGAGTTATTTTGGTTTTACAGAAAGTATGCCCAATGTCTAATAAGCAGATCTCCTGTGCAGTGTTGCATTTTCATCTTTACGAAAAAAAAAAAAAGACCTGGAGGCTCACACCTTGGCAAAACCTTTTTTCCTAACAAATAATACAATTAGCAACATTGCTTTTCTCAGGGGTGATAATGTAGTAAAGCTTGTTAAATTTCTGAAACCATAGTAACACTACAGGATAAACTCAATGGAAATAATATTTAATATTTGGTTTACTTTTTCTGAGTATAAAATAAATGCATATTCATATCATATTTTTGGAAGATGCAGAGAAATATAGAAAGGACAAAAATTACCCATAATCTTATCACCTGAAGCCTACTACTTTAATATGTTAGAATAAACCATTCTAGTTATTTTTTTCCTATGTGTGTACTTGTGCATATTTAAGAAACTTAGAAGTATACTCTATTGGCCAAGGATAGAAAGTAAGTGTTATCTCAAGTGGCCTTCTGGTTGATTAATAGAGACTACTAACATATTGAAGAGGCTTCTTAGATAAAGATACCATGAAGAATTAGTAATGGCTGCCTTTTTTCTTCCATTCTTTCTTCTTTACATTCTCTCTTTCTTTTCACTTTATATTACAGAAAATTTCAAACATAAATTAAGGAAAATAATATAATGAAACCCCATGTACCTAATCACCCAGCTTCAACAACTGTCAATGTTCTGTCATTATTTTTTCATCTGTATCTCCACTCAATCCTCACACTACTTGATTATTACATTTGTACACTTTTTAGGTAAAATTTGCATACGTTAATATACACACGTTTTAACTGCACAATTTTGAAAAACAAATCACACCCATTTCCAGATAATTCCGTGTGTCTCTCCACAGTCAATCCTGCCCTCCTCCACCTTGGAGGTACCCAGAATTCTGCATCTTCTAGAACTTTACCTATATATACATGTACAGCATGTACTCTTGGCTTCTTCACCCAGCACAGTACCTAGGAGATTAATCCATGTTATTGTGCGTATCAGTAGTTCAATCTGTTTTATTGCTGAGTAATAGTCCATTGTATGAATATACCATGGTTTGTTCATCCATTTTTCTATTGATGAACACCTAAAGTATTTCCAGTTTTGGCAATTATGAATAACAATGCTATAAAATTCTGGTGCACTAATTCACATGTATGGGTGTAGATATATTTTTGTTTTTCTTGAATAAATACCTAGAAGAGGAATGGTTGTGCCATAGGGTAAGTGTATGTTTACTTTTGTAAGAAACTACCAAACATTTACCAAAGTGGATGCGCCATTTTCCACTCAACCAACAATGAATGAGAGTTCCTTTTGCTCCATATCTTCATCTACATTAGGTGCTATCAGCCATTCCTGTGGGTATATTGGCTTCACATTGTGGTCCAGTTATTAGAATGACCAGCTTCCTCACATGTACGTTTCTAGGCCGAAGCCTGACCAGGGCCCAGTGGACACCAATGGCATGCCAATATCTAGAGAATCACAAGGTTGTTCCTTTACCAGTCCCAATAACAGGCTGGATCGCAGAGTTATAGTGTCCAGGAATGAGCACTTGTTATAGGTGTCTTGAGAGGCTCAAGCCTGTTGGACAATCAAACTGGGCCAATCATAGCAAAACCCAGCAAATACCATGTTTTGGAAGAGAAGGCAAAGGAGCTCCTATAGGTGTAGAAATCAGACTTTCTCCTACTCCGTAAGAGCCAAGCAGCAGTTCCCCTTGAGCTGTGTGCACTGCCTTTTGTGGAAGAATCACTGCCCAAGACCTGAACTTGTTCACTACTTTCAAATACTTGGTGGCAACATTCTGGAACTGATGGGCAACAAGGTCCACAAAAACTATAGGATGCACATCACCCCAAAATATGTGGAAAGAGTAGTGGACAACAATCCATTGCTCAGCCACCTCTTTGAAGGTGACACAAATTCAGATTGATGAACTATTTTGATCCAGAAAGAACAGCTGTTGTCTGGATCCCAGAACCTGAAGGGAGTCCACACAGCCTCATTTAGCTCTCAAACTTTAACCATCTGAAGGGCCCCTAGGATACTGCCATCAGAAAATGCTAATAAAGAATCTAAATCCATGGGTATGCTTCTGGCTCCTCTCAATTTCAGACGTTCTGAGCTGGAAAGTGTTTGTGAGACATCCAAGAGGAGAAATCCCATATAGAATTGAAGGGACAGAAAGTGTGGTCAGTGTCAGGTGTTTGAGTCAGTGATTTTAGAGAGGAGCAGTTTCTAATGATGAGAGTGCAGAGCTCATTAGCTCTATGAAAGGCCTTATGAGATCAGGAAGTTGTCCGGGGTCCTCCTAGGCATGTTGAGTTCTCACATGATGATTGTAGTTGGGGTGAGCTGAAGACCGTGGCTGAGATGCAGAAGGCTACATTCGTGATAGGGAATGCCTAAAGGTTGGAGATAAGAGGGTTGCATAATGGTTGGCATAAAATTAATGGAGTTTTAAGGTGAAGATTTAGGCATGATGGATAAAATATTAAATAAATATACAAAAAAGAATTATATTAATGTTGATTTTATTTATTATTGATTTTATTTCATATTTATTTATTTATACACTACCACATTCCAAAGAAGAACTTGAAGCAAAGATTATTAGCTACTTAGTGTTATGGTTCTTCCTGTGAAATACATCTTTCTGTCCTCTCTTATGGACACTGGTAAATAGTAATATTACACACAAGCTACTATCCAGCCTAAGGCATGCACTTCAAGCAGTTCTTACTGCTTATTAAATATTAATGAATAGATCTACTTATTAATGTATTCCATTATAAACACAATTATTAATCTCATTCTCAGATGAAACACCAATGAGTCTAATGATTATATATTTGAGAGAGCACCATACAGTGGTTGAATAAGTATTTGAAAATGTGTAAGTATACTCTATGCAAATTCTGTTTCCAGTGATGGATTCAAAAGAAAATATAATTCTTACAGACATATTAACACACAGTATTAAGTTAAAAATAGGTGTCGCATTACATGCTGTGGAAATCTGAGATTAATTTTTATTAATAATAACTATTCTCCCTTGTGAGGGAGGTTTTCACTTGCTCACTGGATATTCAAGGGCCACCCTCTACTGCCTCTTGGCCTTCTTACAGAGAGCTGATAAAAGAAAGTCTGTCCAGATGATTTAAAAAATGGGATTAGAAAGCCTAGCTTTGAGACTGCAGTTCACTACTTACTGGCCATGTATTCTTGGACATTCATTTATTCCCTCTGAGCATCAGTTTCCTCTTCTGTAAAATGGGGACAATAAGAGTTTCTTCATCTTTGTGTCTTTGAAGGGATTAAGTCAGCCTGTGACTTAAAGCTACCTGGCACACAGTATATCCTTAATTAGTGGCTCCATGGGTCTTCCATATATACCAGATATTTAGGTGTGCTTCCCCAAGGTACAGCTAGATGTGGTTCTCATGTGATTGTTGGATGCTTAGGCAACTAGATGTGAAAATCAGACTCTGCTAAACCTTTTGGAGAGACATAAGAGTATTGTGAAGTGGAAGTAAGAGTTAGAACAAAGAACTAGACAGTCCATACACTGGTTTCCTCTTGGTTCTCCACTGGCTGGTGACCCACCCTCTCCCTGCTGCTTTCCACCATCTTTCAAAGCAGAAGTACCCGGCTTGGCTTTTGCCTGCTCCACAGGAGTGGCCTGAGTATGAAAAATGTAGTACTGGTGTTGGGTTTTCAGATGTTTGGAATATGTGCTTGCATAAATTCCAAGAAACCTTTGTTGCCACATAATGCTCACAAAGAATCATGTTTACAGACAGCTCATTGTCAAAATGTTCACAAATTTGTGATTTGTTACAGAGTCACAAAGCCTTCTTAACATCAGCCAAGGTAAACTCTTATCTTCTTTTTGTTTTACCTAGCAAGCCGGCCTCTCTCTGCAACAGCTGGCAGTGGAGATTCGTTTTCAGGTGAAAACACCAAAACACCCACATGGCAGCCATCACCCAACCCCAAAATGAAGTATCTGTTTGTCCAGAACACTGGTTTCTCATATTAGGTTGGTGCAAATGTACTTACGGTTTTTGCATTGTTGGAATTGCCGTTTGATATTGGAATACATTCTTAAATAAATATGGTTATGTTATAACCATTTTAATGGGCATTTCTCACTTTATTTATTTATTTTGCTAATGATGTATTAGTTGCTGTTTATTTTAGAGTATGGAAATGATGTTAGACAAAAAGCAAATTTAAGTGATTTTCTTATTCTAGTTCAAAATGGCTCATAAAGCAGCGGAGACAACTTGCAACATCAACAATGCATTTGGCCCAGAACTGCTAACAAACGTACAGTGCAGTGGTGGTTCAAGAAGTTTTGCAAAGGAGATGAGAGCCTTGAAGATGAAGAGAATAGTGGCTGGCCATCAGAAGTTGACAATGACCAACTGAGAGCAACCATCAAAGCTGATCCTCTTACAACTTTTTATCTTATTTGTCTAATTTATTGGAGTAATATTTCTCATTTGATATCTGTAGAATCTGTAGGAAAGTCTGTTTTTGCATTACTGATACTGATTATTTGTTCTTTCTGTCTCTTTTTTCTTAGTCAGTCTTGCTAGGCTTTTATCAATTTTATTAACTGCTTCAAAAACCAACATTTGACTTAGTGCATTTTATGTTGTTTATATGTTTTCAGATTCATTTATATATACTCTTTATCATTTCCTTTCGTTCTACACATGAGGTTCAATTTGGTACAGTTTCTAATATCATAAAGTAGAAACAATGATTTTTACTTTCTGTATTATGAGGATTTTTAGCATGCTTTAACTGCATATCATGAAGTTCATTGTTATATTTTTATTTTCTTTCAATTTGAAATATTTTCTATTTTCCCCTTTGATTTATTTTTACCATGGGTTATTCAGAAATATATAGTTTTATTTTCAATTGGGACTTTCCTAGCTATCTGTTTGTAGTTGGTATCTAATATAGGTCCATTATAGTCAGAAAGATGTTCTGTAATATTTCAAACTTCTAAAATTCATTGAGACTTGACTTATGTCCCTGAATATGGTCTGCCTATCTTGGTGTACATTCCGTACACATTTAAAAAGAATGTATATTCTGCAATTGTTTGGTGTCATATTCTGTAAATGCCAATTAGGTCAAGGTGGTTGACAGTGTTCTTCAGATTTTCTATATGCCTAATTATTTTCTGACTAGTTGTTCTATTAGTTACTGAGACTGAGGTGTTAAAAATCTCTGACTATGTTTGTGAGTCTACCTATTTCTCTCTTTAATACAGCCAAATTTGTGTCATTGATGTTTTCTGGCTGTGTTTTGGGCATTCTAACTATGAGTTAGAATTCCTATGTCCTCCCAATGTATTCATGTTTATTATCATTAATAAATGCCCCTACATTTCTCCAGTAATACTATTTGTCTTGAATTATATTTTGTCTATTTATATAGTCACACCTGATTTTTTATGCTTCTCATTTACATATTTTCCCAACTTTTTACTTTCAACCTATTTGTGAATGTTTATTTAAAATTCATCTTTTGTAGACATGACATAGGTGCACCTTGTTATTTCTTTGTTTTTATCTTGCCCAGAATTCTCTGCTTTTTAGTTTGATGTTTGGTACATTTATATTTAATACGATTATTGACATGATTGCATCTCGAACTACTAATTTGTTATTTATTTCCTAATCAGCTCATCTGGGTTTTGTGCTTCTTTTAATGTCTTATTTTGATTTAATAAAAATATTTTTGGAATTTAATTTGAATTCTTCTATTGGCTATTTATTGTACAATTATTTGTAACATTAAAAGCATATCAAGCTTATACACAAGTTGTAAGCACAACTTTTAAAAAATATTTTTAAAATATTTTTTCCTAATCTCATTGAGCTAAGTTTGGTGACATGATGCTCTATCATCCCTAAATATTTTATTAGTATATCTTTTAATAGTAAGGACATTCCCCCCAAACAACCACATTGCACCATTAAAATTAGAAAATCAACATTGAAACTATTATTTAAACCAAATAGTTCATTTAATTCCCCTCAAAATTCCCAAAGAGTAGTAAAATATTCAATTCAAAATGATGTGTTGTATTTAGCTTCATGTCTGTTAGTATTCCTTGGTCTGCAAAATTTTCTTAGACTTTATATGAATTTCATGAATCACACAACTTTGAAAATGATAAGGCAGCTATTTCATAAAATGTCTTTTAAGTTGAGCTTGTCTGATATTTCCCTATAACTAGATTTAGGTTATACATATTTTACAGTTATATCACAGAATTTATGTTGTGTTTTCATTTTATTCTATGAGTACCCAACAATGTTGATTTGTCTCATTACAGATGATGTTCACTATGTTCACTTTGTCAGGCTTCTATACTTAAATATCCTTGTGTTCCAAGTTTCCTTTTGGCATCATGCCTATTCCTCCAACTTAAATCCAAGACAACAAAATTCATTCATGTTTTCTCCCTTTCTGTATTTAGAACTCCATTCTCTGACATTGAGAAACTAAAATTCTGAATTCATTCATGAGAAGACTGTAATGGAGATAAAAGCCAATCATCCCAATAGGTCCTTGGAGAGGTCCTAGGCTCAAAATCAGCAGGTTCATAGGATGGAAATAAAAAACAGGATTGTTAAAAGCAACATGAATTGAAGGTCTCTCTTTCCATCTTATATATTAACAGAGAGTATATTTGACTAAACAAATGAAGAAAAGCAGCATCCCAAAGAGAAGGAAAAAGTTAACTGATTGTGGAGGAAACAGATGTTTCAGGGAATAGAAGATAAATTTAAATAAAATAAAATCTTTCTTAATTGATATCTTTAGGCAGATTTGAGGAATTTGTGCCATCCATAAAAAAAGGTATCATAAAAAATAATTAAAGAATAAGAAACAGCTCTTAGAATTAAATAAGATTGCTTAAAGAAAAAATTCAAAAGAAGAGATGGAAGAAAAAGTCGAAGAAATTTCCTAGAACATTGGGGGAAAATATTAGTGATATACAAATTCAATCAAAAAGTCAATATCTGATTAATAAAAGTTCCAAAAGAAACAATAGAGGCTGATCATTAGAGAAATGCAAATCAAAATCACAATGAGATACCATCTCATGCCAGTCAGAATAGCGATTATTAAAAAGTCAAGAAACAACAGATGCTTCGAGATTGCGGAGAAATAGCAATGCTTTTACACTGTTGGTTGGAGTGTAAATTAGTTCAACCACTGTGGAAGACAGTGTGGCAATTCATTAAAGATGAAGAACCAGAAATACCACTTGATCCAGCAATCCCATTACTGGGTATATACCCAAAGAAATATAAATCATTCTATTACAAAGACACATGCATGAATATGTTGATTGCAGCACTATTCACGATAGCAAAGACATGGAATCAACCCAAATACCCATCAATGATATACTGGATAAAGAAAATGTGGTACATATACACCATGGAATACTATGTAGCCATAAAAAGATATGAGATCATGTTCTCTGCAGTGACATGGATGGAGCTGGAAGCCATTATCTTCAGCAAACTAATGCAGGAACAGAAAACCAAACACCGCATTTTCTCACAAGTGGGAGCTGAACAATGAGAAAACATGGACACAGGGAGGGGAACAACACACACTGAGGCCTGTTGGGGGTAGGGGAAGAGCATCAGAAAAAATAGCTAATGCATGCCAGGCTTAATACCTAGGTGATGGATTGATAATTACAGCAAACCACCATGGCATATGTTTACCTATGTAACAAATCTGCACATCTTGCACATGTACCCAGGAACTTAAAAAATAAAAAAATAGAGAAACAATAGAGGAAGCTAAGGGTAATAAATTATCAAATAAATAACAAAATGAAATTTCCCATGGGGGCACAAAGACATGAATTGTCATATCAAAAGGACCTATGGAGAGGTGATTAGAATGAACTTTTAAAATATCGTGTCCAGATGAATCCTCATAAAATTTTAGAACACTGAGTACGAAGAAATGATTCTAAAAGCCTCGGTGGGGGCAGGGAACAGTTCATCTGCAAATAAACAAGTATCAGACAAGCATCAGACTTATGTGTAAAATTGGATGGTAGGAAACAATACAAGGATACCTCAAAATTCTAAAGTAAAATGTTTTTGATCCTAGAAGTTAGATTTGACTTCATTGTGCTAAGTAGCTAATGTACTTCCTCTGTTGTGTATACTAGGCTTGTTGCCCTGTTTAGTCTCTCCCTTGAAAAGGAGTATGACTAAGATCTTTGTAATACAGATCTTTCTTTTTCTTTCTTTTTCTTTCTTTCTTTCCTTCCTTCCTTCTTTCTTTCCTTTCTTCTCTTTTTTTTTTTTTTTTTTTTTTTTTGAGACAGTGTCTGGCTCTGTCTCCCAGGCTGGAGTGCAATGGTGTGATCTCGGCTCACTGCAACCTCTGCCTCCCAGGTTCAAGTGATTCTCATGCCTCAGCCTCACCTGTAGCTGGGACTATAGCCACGTGCCACCATACTTGGCTAATTTTGTATTTTTAGTTAAGACGGGCTTTCACCATATTGGCTAGGCTGGTCTTGAACTTCTGACCTCAAGTGATCCGCCCACCTCAGCCTCCCAAAGTGCTGGGATTACAGGCATGAGCCACTGTGCCCTGCTAGATTTTTCTAAATCATATATTTCTGCTTTTTTTCATAGATTGAATTTTTATAGGATGCTAGATATTGAGTTTTTTTGTTGAGACTTTGTTCTATTCTTTTAAATAACCTTAGACTTTTTTATCTTAGTTTAGTTAGTTGGGATATGTTTGATCCCATGTTAATTGCAGCACTATTCACAATAGCAAAGACATGGAATCAACCTAAATACCTAAAAATGACAGACTGGATAAAGAAAATGTGGTACATATACACTATGGAATACTATGCAGCCATAAAAAAGAACAATATCATGTTCTTTGAAGAAACATGAATGGAGTTGGAGGCCATTATCCTTAGCAAACTAAGGCAGGAACAGAAAAGCAAATACTGATGTTCTCACTTATAAGTGGGAGCTAAATGATGAGAACACATGGACACATAGAGGGGAACAACACACACGGGGACCTACCAGAGGTTGGAAAGAGGGAGGAGGGAGAGGAGAAGAAAAATTTAGTGTTGAGTACTAGGCTTACTACATAGGTGATGAAATAATCTGTGCATCAAACCTGTGTGAGCTATATAATAAGCCTGCACCTGTACCCCTGAATCTAAAATAAAAGTTTTTTTAAAAAGATAAATGTCTCATGTTAATATTGGTTATTTCTGGGTAGTAGGATTGGTAGTAACTTTATTCTTATTCTTTTACTTTGTATTTTTCTAAATTTTTGAAAATTCTACAGTAAACACCTTTCTTTTATGGAAGAAAAAGGAAATAGAAATTATTTTATTTATTAAATAATGAGGTCTGGTATTAGGAGACAGTATTTTGGTTACTTGAAAGTGCAGGAATCTTAAAATAGATGAATGCTTGCCCAGTTTTCAGGTCTATACAGATTCAGGGTTTTCTGTGCTAAAGTACAGGTAGCAAACTGACAAAAATATGTCTTCTCATCTTTCTTTTTCTTTTTTTTTTAAGACGGAGTTTCACTCTTGTTGCCCAGGCTGGATTGCAATGGCATGATCTTGGCTCGCTGCAACCTCCACCTCCCAGGTTCAAGAGATTCTCCTTCCTCAGCCTCCCAAGTAGCTCGGATTACAGGCATGCGCCACCACACCCAGCTAATTTTTGTATTTTTAGTAGAGAAAGGGTTTCACCAGGTTGATCAGGCTGGATGGTCTTGAACTCCTGACCTCAGGATATCCAACTGCCTCAGCCTTCCAAAGTGCTGGGATTACAGGCATCAGCCACTGCGTCCGGCCCTTCTCATCTTTCTATTGCAGGAGGTTGAACATTGATGTGGTACTGATAATTTTGTTCAGGACTCAATTAGTAGAAATTCTTCCCCTAAACTGTCAGTAGGTTGTCTTTCTTAATTTTCACTGCTGCTTTGTGTTTTCATCTTTCTATGTGACTTCATTGGTGTTTTAGGAAGAAGTTGTGCAAGGCTACATTGGCGATGTTAGCCTGAAGTCTTTTTAAAACTTTGAACATACAGGAAAAATTGTTTCTGCTGATCTACAATTCAGTTGTCATATATGCGATGATATCTTAAGTGGGCATTTTTTTCTTTTATATTATTTCACAGAGATCTGTAATTCCTTTCACTTGAAGGTCACTTTAGTAAGTTGAGTGTGGCTTCCTGACATATTGGGGAAATGTGTTTTGTTTTGTTTTGTTTTGTTTTGTTTTGTTTTGTTTGTACTTAACCCAGATCTCTGAACCAGAGCACATGTAACCCACCCTCAGATGCAAAACAAAGGAATGTAACAGGTAGGGACTGAGCTCTGGGTGCAGCAAGTTTGTTGTTTCCAAGGATCACCTCTGATGGCAGAGGCTACTTTGGTTTTGGTTTCCTGAATCATGATTCTGAGGCCTTTTCAGAAAAGGGAAAACTATTCTGAGTCAATATAGAAAGTTCTAGAATCAATGCTGCCTTCTTGGTTTCCAGGAACTTCAGTCACCTTGTAGTTGTTAGTGTGCTTGGGGTGAAATCACCCTAAAAATTTGATTTTTGTCTACATTGAAATTAAGGTCAGCACAAGAAAAAAGTAACTGTACATAAATCCCACTTCTTATGTGTATGTTGGTAAAACTATTCTTTAAAATTTTTCTGCCAGAGCAGCATTAAAATGTATGAACAGACACATTTAGTTGCATGAAGGTTTTATGCAGATTGGGAAATTAGGCTGTCTTAGAAGTTCACTGCAATTTTCTCCTAATATAATTTTTTGACACCTCAAAATAAAACTTCTTTTTAATTGTGTACTTGTTTTTAGTGCCTTATGTGGGTTACCTTGCATATGTACAATTAAGTTTTATAGATTTATATTTAAAATTGAGTGAGTTTTAGAATTTGAAAATTATCATTCAAAAATAATGATGTAACTGTAGAGTCAGGTCATGTTTCAGTTTTGTGCTGTCCTTAAGACAGTGTGATCAGTAATAGTTTTGAATTCTTCTTGCCGAAATTGACAAACCTGAAACATTCTAAAAACTAATATTGCATTTTTTTTAGATTGAAGAAAACTTGGATATTATCTAAACATAAATCTTCATTTTATAAGACAGAAAGCTGAGAGTCATTAAGAATAAATATATAACCTAGGATCATACACCAGAGTGTTAAAATCACGCTTTACTGTGCCTTTATGAGATAATCAACTGTACAGTACATGACCTGCAGAGGACACCATTGCAGGTATCCTATAATAACAAAATTGTGTACTTATTTGTCAAGCAACTATTTCCTTTCTATGAAGAGAAAGGAATCAGAACATCTATTGCTTCTGCTATCCCTTTAGCTACTTAAATTTAGTTCAGATTTTTTTCAAAAGCCTATTTGATAATTGCACAAAATCACAACCATTAGGGATGAGTCATTCTACACTCAAGCAAATTTTTGAGATTAATTTATGCTAATCAAGGATAATAGGCTGAACATGAGCAACAATATTAGCTAATTTAAATACCCGTTCAAGTTATAAGAGTGATGGCACTCTTAGGAATAAGCCAGTTTGTAATGAAATAGACCTCTTCCACATCTAAGCTACAGCTGTAGACCTGTCAATCCTTCAAACTCCCTGAGGCCTATGCTTCCTAAATTTTAATGGTAGCTAGCAGAAACTAAAAACGAATTCATAATGTTTTTCACAAAAGTCCTTCTGGCATTTAGTGTCTTATTAAGCGCCTGAGCAGCAGATAAATATCAGCTTCATGAAATCTGACTGTTTGGCTCTGTCTCTAATGGAGATGAAACTAAAGCAAAAGACCATTGATTTCTGACATTATCATGATTTTCTGCAAAATTATGTGAATATATTGTCATTCTGGTGTGGACCACTCTAGCTGTTTTTTTGTGGGCTTTTAGATAATAGTTACTAATAGAGTTCTTGGGTAATGCAATGGTTGTCTAGTGATGACTCAGTTTTCCACATGCAGTTAATGCCTGCAATTTTTTTTTTTTTTCGAGACAGTCTCGCTCTGTCATCCAGGCTGGAGTGCAATGGCATGATCTCAGCTCACTGCAACTTCCGCCTGCCGGGTTCAAGCAATTCTCTGCCTCAGCCTCCTGAGTAGCTGGGATTACAGGCATCCACCACCACACCTAGCTAATTTTTGTATTTTTAGTAGAGACGGGGTTTCTCCATGTTGGCCAGGCTGGTCTTGAACTGCTGACCTCGTGATCCACCTGCCTCAGCCTCCCAAATTGCTGGGATTACAGGTGTGAGCCACCACGTCTGGCCAATGCTTGCAATTCTACAAGCACTGCCAACCCCAACCCCATATCCTCCCCCATCTCTCCCACAGGAAGTGATCTCAACCTAAAAATGCAACAGTGACTTCAATCCAATATATAATTCCATCTAATTTCTTCTTAAATACATTTGCGCATAGTTGAAATTGTTAAGAGGCCAGTTTGGATTAATGAAAAATTGATATTTCTGAATGCTTTAGATAAAGAGTAATAAAACATTTGGCATGTGGAGTGCCTTTATGCTTCCAAAAGGATTTCAAATCCATTGTTTCATTTGATGCTCAAAACAGCACTCTGAAGTTCATAGCACAGGTACTAGCATTCTCATTTTACATCTGAGGAAACTGAGAGGCAGAGTGATTGAATGATTTTCCCCAGCTTACTCATAGAGTAAGTCTTACAGTAGAGACAAGTACCTATATACCTTGACTCCTATCTAAATGGCTTTTCTTCTACACACAGCTGAAACATTTCCCTTTATAAACTGTCATCCTTGATATTGTTATTAGCTTATTTACATTAATAAATTTAACAATACTATTTATTATAAATGAACTTCACCATGATATAACTAAATGAGCATTTCTAAAGTGTTTGAAAAGAGTTAATAAAAATCACATTATTACAAAATTATTGCAGAGATACTCGCAAGTTTGCATAGAAAAGGCAAGAAATCAGAGAATTCTAGATAATATACAAAATGCTAGCACACAGCCCATCATTTTCTGATCAGAAATTGACCTTTTAAAATTGACAGAATGAGGTTAGCAGGGTTACCATTCCCATTTTAGCATATTTGAGTTGGTGTTTCTAGTGGTAAGTACAAAGTCCATGAAAGTTGAAGAATAAGACATTTTCACTCTTTTGTATGTCATCATGTGTCCCCTTTGCCTCTATCTCAATTGTAAGTCCTGTACCCAGCAAGTTGATTCTACCAGGAAGTTTTCTGTTCTTATACTTTAAACTCCAAGGAAACATAGCTTATTCACTGCTAGTGGCACTGAGACTATAACGGCCTCTTGCCTTTTTCTCTTATGTATTAGTCATATCTCTCATTCCTCACATTTATCATGCTGCCCTTCAATACAGGAGGCAGTATAGTGAACTTGTTAAAAAAAAAAATCATAGATTTAGAAGTCAGACCAAGTGAGACTTGATCTTATCACTTACTGCCCTACACACTTTGTAGCCATGTGACTGCCTACCCAGGGTTGGGTTGTTGATTCCTCATCTGTAAAATGGTGTTCATGCATTAATCTGCAAGTGGTTGGATAATGTTTGTACATAGAGCGTATGTAGCTGAAACAATGCAGGGATTAACACTAAAAGTGGTTCAATTGATTGTTAAACCAGATTGTTTGGTTTGAGGAGTCGCTGTGTCATTTAACATGGTTGTTACAGCTCTTGAATTATGGATATGGAGGTAGGTAGGTAGATAGACAGACAGACAGACAAGACAGATAGATAGATAGATAGATAAACTGGCATAGATATTGATAGGTAACTTCCAGATTCTTCCAGGGCTAATTGATTATGCTACTACCTAAGTATAAATGTATTCTTCTATATACGTGTATTTGTCACATTGTTTCTGCAGTTCATTCAACCAGAATTATTCTTCTGGGACCCTATTTCCCTATTTTTAGAATATTTATGTTGCAAGTAATAGAATACCTAACTAATAAATGACTTTTAAAATAGTAATTTATTATCTCACTTAATATAAGCTCCATAACTGGGCTTTTCCTGGGTCTATAATGGCAGGACTCTCAGTTGGTTTCTCTGCAATTATTTTAGCTTTCCCATCAGGGTTGCAAGATAGCTGCCAAAATATCACATTGTCAGAAAACCCATCAAAGAGTGGAAGAAAGATACTTTCTTGCTGCATCCTCTGCTATTCAACAGGAAGGAAACCTTTCACAGAAGCCTTCCCCCCTCACCCTCATGAAATAATTCCCCTTACATATTTTTAAACAAACTTGGTCACATGCTCATCCTTAAACAGATAATTGGCAAGAGGGCAATGGGGTTACCATGTTTGGTTTGGACTGGAGAGATATCCACCTTCCCTGAGCTTGTCGCTGCTTATACTGAACAAAATCAGTATTCTGTTAGGAAGGTAGCAGGGGGCTGTTGGATGAACAATAACCAGCAGTGCCTGCCATAAGGATGCAGAGACTGTTATCAGGCAATAGATTTCTATCTAATGTAACTAAAACAAAGCTCAAGCCTCCTCTTGACCTGAAACTAAACTAAACTATACTAAACTAAACTAAACTAAACTAAACTAAACTAAACTAAAAAGCCAAAGTGATTTACTAAAAGCAATGTTCTGATGTTAATTATGGGACACTGCTCTGTGCTTTTTTTTTTCTCTTTTGATATAGAAGTGAAATTTGTTATTGAAAAACATATAGGCTGAAATTGGAGCATAGGCTGAAACTGGAGTGGAGAAGAAGAATAATTTGCACATGAACAATTCACAGAGCTTTTCAAGGTTGGAAGGAACATTAGAAAATATCTACACTTATGGCTCAAAATCCTCCATCCATTGTTTCAGTTTGCAAAAGAGAAACTATGTCAAATAATTGTTTCCCTTTACTTGAATACTTTTGATGATGGGCATCTCATTATGTCATGAGGCAGTCCAGTCTCTTTTTTGAACATTCTAACTATTACAAATTTCAACTTATAGTGACACAAAATCTATCATCTTCAAACATTCATTCTTAAATCTAGTGCCACACAGAACTGATCCAATTTCTCTTTAAAATTCTTTAAATTTAGAAGAAATTGCTCAGTCTTGTTTCCATATAATAACCCTGAAAATAGTTGAAGGAACTTACGGTTCACCCTCTTGTCTCTCCTGAAGTTGTCTCTTGATCCTGTATGGTTTCATTCCACGTCCATCCTGGTCCTTTGCTTGCAGTCTCTGCTCATCTTAAAAGTGGCACCTAGAAAACAATAAAGTCCTCCTGAGTGGATTGACAAGTGCAGAGTAGAGGGTAACACATCTCCATCATTCAAAATGCTAAATATCTATTAAAGCAGTCTACATGTGCACTATTTTTATAATGATATTTAAACGATGGACATACTGAACTAGTTTTCGACTATATCTTAAGTCTTTTTTAAAATCATGATTTAATGTTAAGCCTCAGCAGCTATATCTTGTAAAGATATTGTTCTTATTATTTGAGGAATTTTTAGGGGAGGGGTGGAATTTGAGTAAAGGATGTTAAATTGATTTCTCTTAAATTTCATCACATTAGGTTAAGGTGTTTCTTTTTCAAAAAAATCTTATGCTGTTTATTTTTTTAACATGCATCTAAGTTTTGGTAACTGCTAACGTTCTATAAAAAAAAGGAGGAGGGCTTACAGAATTTCTTTAGATTGCTGCTCTCAATCCTGACTACAAAACAGTATCACCTGGGAGACTGAAAAAAAGTCAAATCAAATATCACAGACAAAAACTCTAATATTTAGGCCCAACCCTAAACCAATTTAATCAGAAACTGTGGAGATTGGCTTTGGCATTACTATTTTTTTTAAAAACTCCTCATATAATTCTTATGAGCAGCCAGGATTGAAAATAACTGTGCTATATTGACCCAAGGCAATTCTAGATAGCTGATGAAATGGTCCTCCAATTCAAAAATTATAGCTCTATATTACAGAGACAAGATAGACCTCTCAAGTTCAGATGTCTTTCCAAATTTTTATGTATTTCAGACACAAATTAGAAATTCCTAACATTAATTTATATAATCCCTTTTTTACCCTAATACAATTATTATTAACATTTTTGTATGGTTTCTTGCAGTATCCGATGTACCTTTTTTTTTAACAGTTTTAACCATATTAATAGTAACCCAAAATATTTTAGATGCTGTTCTCTATTCTTTATAGCTATCATTTTAATGAATGTGTAATTTTCCAGTGAAAGAACATAATATACTTTCTTCCCACTTCCCTATTATTAGACATTTAGGATGGTTGTTTTAGACAATGCTGCACCAACCACTCTCATTGATATAATGTTTACTATATTTTGATTTTGGATAATTTCCTAAGCATGAGTCCCAGAAGTAGAATTAATTAAGGGTATTAATATTTTATTGTATATTTTTAAATTGCTAAGGGGTCTGTAAAATTGCCATAAAATTTTATACATATAAGGATACTGGTGATGCCAGATTGTTGCCTGCATTAGGATGTATCATTGAAGTTTTTACAACTTATACCAAAAAAAAGACCTTATATTGCTTTTAAAAAAGAAATCCCCTCCCTAGATTATCAGCAGAGTTAAATGCGTGCCTGCTTGTAAATACTTCCTTCTTGCTCAGGGTGGCTTTGGCTGTGTCTTTTGTGGTTTCATGTAAATTTGAGGATTGTTTTTTCTATTTCTGTGAAGAATGTCATTGCCATTTTGATATAGATTGCATTGAATCTATAAATTGCATTGAATCTATATTCTTTGGGTACTATGAACATTTTAACAATATTGATTTTCCAATCAATAAACATGGAATATTTTTCCATTTTTGTATGTCCTCTTCAATTTCTTTTATCAATGTTTTATAGTTTTCAATGTAGATGTCTTTCTTTGATTAAGTTTATTCTTCAGTAATTTGTTTCATTTGTAGCTATTGTAAAGGAGATTAATTTCTTCATTTGTTTTTCAGATTGTTCACTGTTGGCATACAGAAATGGTACTAATTTTTATGTTGATTTTATATCCTGCAACTTACTGAATTTATTAGTTCTCATAGTGTTTTGGTAGAGTCCTTAAATATTTCTAAATATAATATCATATCATCTCCAAATAACAATAATTTGACTCTTCCTTTCCAATTTGCATACTCCTTATTTCTTTCTCTTTAATTACGCTGGCTAGGACTTCTAATACCATATTGAATAAAAGTGGTGAAAGTGAGCATCCTTGTATTGTTCCAGGTCTTAAAGGAAAGGCTTTCAGTTTTTCCCCATTCAGTATGATACTAGCTGTGGTTTTGTTGTATATGGCTTTTATCATGTTGAGCTAAGTTCCTTCTACATGCAGTTTTTTGAGGGATGTTGAATTTTCTATATGAAGGGATGTTGAATTTTATCAAATGCTTTTTTCTGCCTCAATTGAAATGACCATATGATTTTTGTGCTTCATTCTGTTGATATGATGTATCACATTTACTGATTTGCGTATGTTGAACCATCCCTGCATCCCTGGGATAAATCCCACTTGATCATAATGAATGATCTTTTTAATGTGTTGTTGAATTTGATTTGCTAGTTTCTTGTTGAGGATTTTTGTACCTATGTTAATCAGAGTTAGTGCCCTATAGTATTCCTTTTGTGTTGTGTCTTTGTCTGGTTTTGTTATCAGAATAATACTGATAACATAGAATGAGTTTGGAAATATTCCTTTCTCGATTTTTTGGAATTGTTTGAGTAAGATTGGTATTGATTCTTCTTTAAATGTTTGGTAGGATTCTGCAATGAAGGCATCAGGTCCTGGGATTTTCTATTATGAGAGACTTTTTATTACTGCTTTTATCCCATTACTTGCTCTTGGTTTATTCAGGTCTTGGATTTCTTCATGGTTAATTCTTGGTAGGTTGTGTGTGTCTAAGAATTTACTCATTTGATGTAGGTTTTCCAATTTATTGGCATATAGTTGCTCATAACAGTCATTAATAATCCTTTGAATTTCTTTAGTATCTGTTGTAATGTCTCCTTTTTCATCTCTGATTTCATCTGTCTTCTTTATTATTGTTAGTCTGGCTAAAGGCTTGTCAATTTTGTTTATCTTTTCAGAAAAACAACTTTTCATTTCATTGACATTTTGGATGTTTTTAGTTTCAAATTTATTTATTTATGTTCCCATCTTTATTATTTCTTTTCTTCTACTAATTTTGGGTTTAGTAATCTTGGCTTGCTTTTATTATTTCTTTTCTTCTACTAATCTTGGTTTTAGTAATCTTGGGCTTGCTCTTGATTTTCTAGTTCTTTAAGACACATTGTTTGATTGTGTATTTGAAGTTTTTCTACTTTTCTAATATAGGTGTTTATTCCCACAAACTTCCCTCTTAGTACTGCTTTTGTTGTATACCACAGGTTTTGGTATGTTGTGTTTCCACTTTCATTTGTTTCAAGAAAAGTTTTAATTTCCTTCTGATTTTTAAAATGACCTTCTGGTTGTTCAGAAGCATATTGTTTAATTTTAATGTATTTGTAGAGTTACCAAAGTTCCTCATGTTATTGATTTCTAGTCTTATTCCATTGTGGTCAGAAAAAAGATTCTTGATATGGTTTTAATTTTTTGAATTTGTTGAGACGAGTTTTGTTGCCTAACATATGGTCTCTCCCTGAGAATCTTCTACGCACTGAGGAGAAGAATGTGTATTCTGCAGCTGTGAAGCAAAATGTTCTATAAATGTCTATTAGGTCCATTTGGTCTATAATGCAAATTACATCTGATATTTCTTTGTTGATTTTTGTCTAGGTGATCTGTCCAATGCTGAAAGTCCTCAGTTATTATTGTATTAGGATCTTTCTCTCTCTAATTATAATTTGCTTTATATATCTGGGTAATCCAATGTTGAGTGCCTATATATTTACCATTATTATATTCTCTTGCTAAATTAACCCATTTATCACTATATAATTACCTTTTTGGCACGTTATATTATCTATAAGCTTTATTTTAACACAGGGCAGTTACAATACAATAAGAAAAGGCACATTTGATTTGATAGGATCAAGACCCACTGTTCCATATATTAATGTATTTGTGCTTTTGACATTGAAAATGATCCTACCCTCATCATTCTTTGTCTATACTATATTTTAATGAACAGAGCCTTAGATTTTGATATGATCAAATATAGCTTTTTCCATTATATTTTGTTTGTTTCATATTTCTAAAAAATATTCTGAAAACCCAACATTAATGGATTTTATATTTTCTTCTAAGAAAGTTACAGCTTTGCATTTCATCTGGAGTTAATTTTTTTGCACATTGTGAGAAGTACAGGTCTTAGTTCATCTTCTCAGTGTGGTAAAAGTTTTTCCAATTCTATCCATTAAATAATCTATCCTTGATTTGTGATACAACCTTGTAATATGTTTTAAAACTTGGTAGGGCAAGACCATTTCTTAGTCTTCTCTTTTAGAATTGTCTCTGCTATTTGTAAACATTTACTTCTTTCTAAAATTTTAGAATCTATTTGCCTAATTACTGCTAAACTAGTGCTGCATTTTTGCTATAATTTCATTAAACCTGTAGATTATTTTGGGTAGAAATGCATGCAACAATATGGGATATGGTTCCATTTATTCAGGTATCATTTAAAGCTTTTTGTAAGCATTTACAAGTTCTTTAATAGGTTTTGTGGGGGTTTTGAATAAATAACATTTTAGATAACTTATAGTGTTCTCTGCTATTGTAAGCTTTATCTTTTCTATTTTAATTAGTTATTGATCTAGAGAAATGCTATTGATTTTTATGTTGACTTGTGTTCAGCAACCTTTTTGAACTCTTCAACTAGTTCTAATAGTTTGGGGATTCTCTTCAACTTTCCGTGTAAATTATCATACCATCTGCAAATAACAGCACTCTTTTCTCTTGCAGTATTAATAGCATTTATTTTCTTTACTTTTCTTATTGCATTGATCAGGACTTCTAATACAGTCTATTCTGTTCTAACAGGGAATATGAATTCCTAAAAAGTACAATGATATACAAAATTATTCAATAAACATCACAGGGCTTGTGGACAAATGGGGTTAGGGTCACAACATTTGAAAACTTCATCAGGGACACATTTTAAAAAATAATTTTGAGAACTTAAAATACATGGTATTACAGATTTTTACATGTTAAATGGTTAGGAAATATATGAATGCACCAATAAATATGGCATTTTACCTTGAAAAAGATTTGAAGTAAGTTTGTGGACATGGGTAGTGGAAGTATTGCAGCTTGTGAGTTTTTGTGAAATGGTAGGAGGATTATCTGAAATCAGGTAGAAAGTTGGAATGCCAGATATGAGCAAGCATGGCTCATAAGCACGGAGTAAACTGAGGGAGCTGGGATATGTTGAAGTTTGTGAATGTGTTTGTGTGAGAGAGAGTGAGAACAAACACATGTTTTGTTTACTCCTCTTTGGTTCAGTTCAGCTGGGTATGGTTTCCTGTGTTTGCCTAGTGTCTCTCCTAGAAGAAATCATGCATAAGAAAACACAAAATGCATGTTACACTCAAGTTGTTTTGATATATTAATCATGCTAGAAAAAAGTGTGTTTTCAAAATTCACATTATATCAGAAACAACGTGCTATCATTAAGCATAGTAATGATAGTCAGCATCCTTGTTTAGTTTCTAACTTTACAGAAAATTTGTGTGTGCTTTCTGTCTTAAAAAGTGCTTGCGGCTGGGTGCGATGGCCCATGCCTGTAATCCCAGCACTTTGGGAGGCCTAGGCGGGCAGATGACCTGAGGTCAGGAGTTCGAGACCAGCCTGGCCAACATGGTGAAAACCCTTCTCTACTAAAAATACAAAAATTGGCTGACTCTCTTTTCGGACTCAGCCCACCTGCACCCAGATGATTAAAAGCTTTATTGCTCACACAAAGCCTGTTTGGTGGTCTCTTCACATGGACGCGCATGAAATTTGGTGCCATGACTCAGATCGGGGGACCTCCCTTGGGAGATCAATCCCCTGTCCTCCTGCTCTTTGCTCCATGAAAAAGATCCACCTATGACCTCGGGTCCTCAAACCAACCAGCCCAAGGAACATCTCACCAATTGTAAATCAGGTAAGTGGCCTCTTCTTACTCTCTTCTCCAACCTCTCTCACTGTCCCTCAACCACTTTCTCCTTTCCACTCTTCAATCTCTCCCTTCTCTTAATTTCAATTCCTTTCCTTTTCTGGTAGAGACAAAGGAGACACGTTTTATCCGTGGACCCAAAACTCCGGTGCCGGTCACGGACTAGGGAAGGCAGCCTTCCCTTGGTGTTTAATCATTGCAGGGACACCTCTCTGATTATTCACCCACGTTTCAGACGTGTCAGACCATGCAGGGACGCCTGCCTTGGTCCTTAATCCTTAGCGGCAAGTCCCGCTTTTCTGGGGAAGGGGCAAGTACCCCAACCCCTTCTCTCCGTGTCTCTACCCCTTCTCCACCTTTCTGGGGGGCAAGAAACCCCCAACCCCTTCTCCTTCACTCTTAGCAGCAAGTCCCACTTTTCTAGAGGGGCAAGTACCCCAACCTCATATCTCTGTGCCCCAATCCCTTATTTCTGTGCCCCAACCTCTTATATCTCTGTGCCCCAACCTCTTATATCTCTGTGCCCCAATCCCTTATATCTGCACCCTGACCTCTTATCTCTGCACCCCGATCCCTTATTTCTGCACCCTGACCTTTTATCTCTGCACTCCAACCCCTTATATCTGTGCCCCAACCCCTTTCCCGCTTTTCTGGAAGGTAAGAACCCCCGAACCCCTTCCCTCCATGTCTCTACTCTCTCTTTTCTCTAGGCTTGCTTCCTTCACTATGGGCAACCTTCCACCCTCCATTCCTCCTCCTTCTCCCTTGGCCTGTGTTCTCAAAAACTTAAAACCTCTTCAACTCACACCTGACCTAAAACCTAAATGCCTTATTTTCTTCTGCAATGCCACTTGACCCCAATACAAACTCGACAGTAGTTCCAAATAGCCAGAAAATGGCACTTTCAATTTTTCCATCCTGCAAGATCTAAATAATTCTTGTCATAAAATGGGCAAACGGTCTGAGGTGCCTGACGTCCAGGCATTCTTTCACACATCAGTCCCTTCCTAGTCTCTGTGCCTAGTGCCACTTGTCCCAAATCTTCCTTCTTTCCCTCCCACCTGTCCCCTCAGTCCCAACCCCAAGTGTCACTGAGTCTTTCTAATCTTCCTTTTCTACAGACCCATCTGACCTCTCCCCTCCTCCCCGGGCTGCTCCTCGCCAGGCGGAGCTAGGTCCCAATTCTTCCTCAGCCTCTGCTCCTCCACCCTATAATCTTTTTATCACCTCCCCTCCTCACACCTGGTCCAGCTTACAGTTTCGTTCTGTGACTAGCCCTCCCCCACCTGCCCAGCAATTTACTCTTAAAAAGGTGGCTAGAGCTAAAGGCATAGTCAAGTTTAATGCTCCTTTTTCTTTATCCCAAATCAGATAGCGTTTAGGCTCTTTTTCATCAAATATAAAAATCCAGCCCAGTTCATGACTTGTTTGGCAGCAACCCTGAGACACTTTACAGCCGTAGACCCTAAAAGGTCAAAAGGCTGTCTTATTCTCAAAATACATTTTATTACCCAATCTGCTGCCGACATTAAATAAAACTCCAAAAATTAAATTCCGGCCCTCAAACCCCACAACAGGATTTAATTAACCTCACCTTCAAGGTGTACAATAATAGAAAAAAGTTGCAATTCCTTGCCTCCACTGTGAGACAAACCCCAGCCACATCTCCAGCACACAAGAACTTCCAAACACCTGAACTGCAGCGGCCAGGTGTTCCTCCAGAACCTCCTCCCCCAGGAGCTCCTCCCCCACTTCTGCTACAAGTGCCAGAAATCTGACCAGCAGGCCAAGGAATGCCTGCAGCCCAGGATTCCTCCTAAGCCGTGTCCCATCTGTGCGGGACCCCACTGGAAATCGGACTGTTCAACTCACCTGGCAGCCACTCCCAGAGCCCCTGGAGCTCTGGCCCAAGGCTCTCTGACTGACTCCTTCTCGGCTTAGCAGCTGAAGACTGACGCTGAGCAATCGCCTCGGAAGCCCCATAGACCATCACGGACGCTGAGCTTTGGGTAACTCACAGTGGAAGGTAAGTCCGTCCCCTTAGTCAATATGGAGGCTACCCACTCCACATTACCTTCTTTTCAAGGGCCTGTTTCCCTTGCCTCCATAACTGTTGTGGGTATTGACGGTCAGGCTTCTAAACCCCTGAAAACTCCCCCAATCTGGTGCCAACTGGGACAACACTATTTTATGCACTCTTTTTTAGTTATCCCCACCTGCCCAGTTCCCTTATTAGGCCGAGATATTTTAACCAAATTATCTGCTTCCCTGACTATTCCTGGACTACAGCCGCATCTCATTGCCACCCTTCTCCCCAACCCAAAGCCTCCTTCACGTCTTCCTCTTATATCCCCCCACCTTAACCCACAAGTATGGAACATCTCTACTCCGTCCCTGGCAACTGATCACATGCCTGTTACCATCCCATTAAAACCTAATCACCCTTACCCTGCTCAACGCCAATATCCCATCCCACAGCACGCTTTAAAAGGATTAAAGCCTGTTATCACTCGCCTGCTACAGCATGGGCTTCTAAAGCCTATAACTCTCCTTACAATTCCCCCATTTTACCTGTCCAAAAACCGGACAAGTCTTACAGATTAGTTCAGGATCTGTGCCTTATCAACCAAATTGTTTTGCCTATCCATCCTGTGGTGCCCAACCCGTACACCCTTTTGTCCTCAATACCTTCCTCCACAACTCACTATTCCGTTCTCGATCTTAAAGATGCTTTTTTCACTATTCCCCTTCACCCCTCATCCAAGCCTCTCTTTGCTTTCACTTAAACTGACCCTGACACCCATTAGGCTCAGCAAATTACCTGGGCTGTACTGCTGCAAGGCTTCACAGACAGTGCCCATTACTTCAGTTAAGCCCAAATTTCATCCTCATCTGTTACCTATCTCAGCATAATTCTCATAAAAACACACACATGCTCTCCCTGCTGATCATGTCCAATTAATCTCCCAAACCTCAATCCCTTACAAAACAACAACTCCTTTCCTTCCTAGGCATGGTTAGTGTGGTCAGAATTCTTACACAAGAGCCAGGACTGCACCCTGTAGGCTTTCTGTCCAAACAACTTGACCTTACTGTTTTAGCCTAGCCCTCATGTCTGCGTGCAGCGGCTGCCACTGCTTTAATACTTTTAAAGGCCTTAAAAATCACAAACTATGCTCAACTCACTCTCTACAGCTCTCATAATTTCCAAAATCTATTTTCTTACTCACACCTGATGCATATACTTTCTGCTCCCCGGCTCCTTCAGCTGTACTCACTCTTTGTTAAGTCCCACAATTACCATTGTTCCTGCCCCGGACTTCAATCTGGCCTCCCACATTATTCCTGATACCACACCTGACCCTCATGACTGCATCTCTCTGATCCACCTGACGTTCACCCCATTTCCCCACATTTCCTTCTTCTCTGTTTCTCACCCTGATCACACTTAGTTTATTGATGGCAGTTCCACCAGACCTAATCGCCACACACCAGCAAAGGCAGGCTATGCTATAGTACAAGCCACTAGCCCACCTCTTAGAACCTCTCATTTCCTTTCCATCGTGGAAATCTATCCTCAAAGAAATAACTTCTCAGTGTTCCATCTGCTATTCTACTACTCCTCATGGATTATTCAGGCCCCCTCCCTTCCCTACACATCAAGCTCAAGGATTTGCCCCCACCCAGGACTGGCAAATTAGCTTTACTCAACATGCCCCGAGTCAGATAACTAAAATACCTCTTAGTCTAGGTAGACACTTTCACTGGATAAGTAGAGTCCTTTCCTACAGGGTCTGAGAAGTCCACTGCAGTCATTTCTTCCCTTCTGTCAGACATAATTCTTCAGTTTAGCCTTGTCATTCCCTTCTGTCAGACGTAATTCCTCAGTTTAGCCTTCCCACCTCTATATAGTCTGATAACATGCCAGCCTTTATTAGTCAAATCAGCCAAGCAAATTATTTTTTCAGGCTCTTAGTATTCAGTGGTCTATTAAAAACACACCTCATCAAGCTCAGCCACCAACTTAAAAAGGACTGGACAGTACTTTTACCACTTTCGCTTCTCAGAATTCAGACCTGTCCTCGGAATGCTATAAGATACAGCCCATTTAAGCTCCTGTATAGACACTCCTTTTTATTAGGCCCCAGTCTCATTCCAGACACCAGACCAACTTAGACAGTGACCCCAAAAACTTGTCATCCCTACTATCTTCTGTCTAGTCATACTTCTATTCATCATTCTCAACTACTCATACATGCCCTGCTCTTGTTTACACTGCCGGTTTACACTGTTTCTCCAAGCCATCACAGCTGATATCTCCTGGTGCTATCCCCAAACTGCCACTCTTAACTCTTAAAGTAAATAAATAATCTTTGCTGGCAAGTCTATGCTGAACCTCCTTAGGCACTCTCTAATTAGATGTCCTGGGTCCTCCCAATTCTTAGTCCTTTAATACCTGTTTTTCTCCTTCTCTTATTCCGTTTAGTTTTTCAATTCATACAAAACTGTATCCAGGCCATCACCAATAATTCTAAATGACAAATGTTTCTTCTAACAAACCCACAATATCACCCCTTACCACAAAATCTTCCTTCAGCTTAATCGCTCCCACTTTAGGTTCCCACACCGCCCCTAATCCCGCTCGAAGCAGCCCTGAGAAACATGGCCCATTATCTCTCCATACCACCCCCAAAAATTTTCGCTGCCTCAACACTTTACCACTATTTCATTGTATTTTTCTTATTAATATAAGAAGACAGGAATGTCAGGCCTCTGAGCCCAAGCTAAGCCATCATATCCCCTGTGGCCTGCACGTACACAACCAGATGGCCGGTTCCTGCCTTAACTGATGACATTCCACCACAAAAGAAGTGAAAATGGCCTGTTCCTGCCTTAACTGATGACACTGTCTCGTGAAATTCCTTCTCCTGTCTCATCCTGGCTCAAAAGCTCCCCTACTGAGCACCTTGTGACCCCTACTCTGCCCGCCAGAGAACAACCCCCCTTTGACTGTAATTTTCCTTTACCTACCCAAATTCTATAAAATGGCCCCACCCCTATCTCCCTTGGCTGACTCTCTTTTCGGACTCAGCCCACCTGCACCCAGGTGATTAAAAGCTTTATTGCACACACACACACACACACACACACACACACACAAAATACAAAAATTAGCCAGGCATGGTGGCAGGCACCTGTAATCCCAGCTACTCAGGAGGCTGAGGCAGGAGAATCTCTTGAACCCAGGAGGCAGAGGTTGCAGTGAACCGCGATCCCCCCATCACACTCCAGCATTGGGGACAAGAGCGGGACTTCATCTCAAAAAAAAAAAAAAAAAGTGCTTGCTTTGGGTTTTTGGTATATATATTTTATGAAGTTAGAAATATTTCATTCTATTATTAATTTGGTAAATACTTTTATCATGAAGAGAGACTCCTTTTGGTCTGTTAAAGTGGAAATTACATTGACAAAATTTTTCTGCCACTAAAGTATTCTTTTGTCCCTGAGGTAGATCCTATTTGGTCATGATATGTTATTTTTTCCTATACTTGAATACAGCTACCTAATACTGTGTTAATAATTTTAATATCAACAGTCTTTGAATTTCTTAATTTTATATGTTTAACTGGTTTTGGTATTAAGGCTATGAGAGTCTAATAATATTAGTTTCTCTGCAAAAATTTGTATAAGGTGGTGATATAGTTTGGCTGTGTCCCCACCCAAATCTCAACTTGAATTTTATCTCCTAGAATTACCATGTGTTATGGGAGGGACTCAGGGAGAGGTAATTGAATAATGGGGGCCAGTTTTTCCTGTGCTATTCTCATGATAGTGAATAAGTTTCATGAGATCTGATGGATTTATCAGGGGTTTCCACTTTTGCTTCTTCTTCATTTCTCTCTTGCTGCAGACATTTAAGAAATGCCTTTCATCCTTTGCCATGATTATGAGACCTCCCCAGCCATGTGGAACTGTAAGTCAAATTAAACCTCCTTTTCTTCTCAGTCTTGGTTATGTCTTTACCAGCAGTGTAAAAATGGACTAATACAGATGGGGTGGACTATTCTTGGAAAGTCAGTAAAACCTAGCTATAAAAAAAATTGGGGTCTGGTGCTCATCTGAAGGGAAGCCTTTGCTTTATCATTTCATTTCTTTAATGTAATTAGTTTAATGAAGTTTTCAAATTGTTGTGACAGTTTTGGCATTTTGTTTTTCCAGATTGATTCAACTTATGTAAGTTTTAAATTTTTTATTTATTAGTGACAGTTTTCTCCTAGTATGTATCCAATGAGTAGCTCTAATTTTCTTGATGTAATTGTTCCACTAGTGGTTTGAGGGGTTCACATTTTATTTTTATTGCTTTCAGATGTCTCTAGCTTCACAAAGATATAAACCCAGACAGTTTGATAAGTGAAATTGTTTCAGAGCTGAATTCCCCAATACTGAAGAGATGGAATATTCACGGGTTCTTGAATGTTGGGAACATGTAGCATTCTTGCATACAAAATTAGGAGTTGGCAGTTGTTCTGATGGGGGTACTTGTGTAGATGCAAGGTACTGATCTCCGAGCATCACAGATTTTAAAGATATAGTGAACATCTCAGTGGTCAAATTCATCCCAGAGGTAGTATAGGCTGTGATTAGGAAAACTGGCACATTTTGAGTGTATTATTATGGCTTCAATATCTTCTCAATAACCACATTGGATTAAAATCCAGAAAGCTTTCCTGAGACCCATGCTGAGGGGAGCTCCACCTCTGAGCTTTCATAATTGCTGAGCCAGAAAAAAAAAATGTGATGGATTAGATACTGGTTCTTAAAGCTTTCCCTTGAAAATTACAAACATACTTTTCACTGACATTCAATTGACCCACAAGTGGTAAGACTGGAATTGGCTTCAAGGGGGAGAAAAGTGTCACCTACCTCCTCCCATATCTGGAAAGAGAATCAGAAATATTTGGTGAATAGCAATATATAATGACTACCATATTTGATGATGAATATGAGACAATATATGGCTTCAAGGAGCTCTAAGTTTATGACGTATGCTCATAAATACCTGCAAAATAAAGCATAATATAGTAAATCCCAAAAGAATGAAACAAAGTTTTGTGGGGCATTAGAGGAGGAAGAGATCTATTTGGCTATGGTGGTCTAAGAGCACACCATTTTCTTCTATAAAGGTACTGATTTTACTTCTAGTTTGTGAGACCAAACTAATCTTTACAGTAACCATGCCCACTATTATATGAAAATAGGCTTCAAATGCCTCACACAATGAATAAGCTCAATGATTTCCAGGTGTACTGCATTAAAAAGGTAAAAATATATGTAAGATGGAGTTAGAAGATCTATCAGTCATTGGGCTTGATCTCTGATTTAGTTTAGGAGAGAGAATAAATTTTAGGTTCATGTTTGTAATTCAGTTCAACTGCTGCTATTGTGATTATTCTGAGTTTCCATCATTTCAAACTTTCTTCCAAATATATAGAGTCATATCTGAAATGTTTCCTGCCAATACTGGCAAAGTAAAAGTGAATATCATAGTAAACTTTTCAGGGATGATAGATAGGCCTTGGGCACCAAAACTGATTATATTTTGAAGCTTTCCATTTGCAGTACAATGTTCACTAAATTGCCACTCAATTTCTTTTAATCATGCTCTGAGAACTTCTCAATGGATTTGATTTGAGGCATGTTTCATTTATTCATTTAACAATGATGGTGCTATTAGAATGTCAATTCCAAGCCTCATTATATGTGGAACTTCCTAGATGGTTTTGCTTTTATTTATGGATTTCTAATTCTCTCATTATTTTGTTACCCTTGAAAATGCTTAGCTTAGGACTCAGCCAATTCCTGTTCTCTAACTCTGATATACTTTGTCTGATGATGCCTTACTTCAAATTACCCTGGCCAGAAAAGAATGGGCCCAGGTTTCCATTGATCATAGAATCTCAACCCCAGTCCCAGTGTTTGCCTCAATAGTGTGAACTATAGTATGTCCCCCATGACACACTCAGATTCATATTATTCTTGGTACTATTTGCCTGCATATATGGTCCTCATAGATAGATCCTGCAAAGAAAACTTCCCGAGAATTTCTATAACTCTTCTGTTTGGCTTTGGCAAAGTTTATATTTATCAGGTCTTTACGTAATTTAGGGAGAGGGATGAGATATTTAGAAGCTTAAATAAGCATTTTTGACTACAGCTGGCAAAAGTCATAGTTACTTTGTATTGGTAACAGTTTTTGTTTTGTTTTGTTTTGTTTTGAGACAGAGTCTCGCTCTATGGCCCAGGCTGGAGTGCAATGGCACTATCGCGGCTCACTGCACCCTCCACCTCCCAGGTTCAAGCGATTCTCCTGCCTCAGCCTCCCGAGTAGCTGGGATTACAGGCGCCTGCCACCATGCCTGGCTAATTTTTAATAGAGACGAGTTTCACCATGTTGGCCAGGCTGGTCTCGAACTCTTGACCTTGTGATCTGCCTGCTTCAGTCTCCCAAAGTGTTGGGATTACAGGCGTGAACCACCATGCCCAGCTGGCAACAGTTTTATTGTTCTCAAATTCTATGAACTATCTTTATACCAGAGGTTGTTATAAAAAATTACATATTACCAATGTAGTTTTACTGTCTGTCTTCATTCTTAGGTGATGATATCCCTACTTTTACTGATAAAATAGAAGCAATCAGAAGAGAATGTCCACATCATCCTACTTCCAACTCTACTAACCCAATTACACTGTGCCCTCTGCTTCATTCTGCTTCTAACACCAACCCTTTCACTTTTGTACAGGGTTCCTAAGCAAGGATTAAAACTATCACCCCTTTCTACCATATCATTGTATGCTGATGAGAATGATTGATGACAAACAGAAAAACCAAATATGCTGTATCTCCCATTTAAAAAACCCTCTTTAAACCCCACAACCACCCTCCTCACTCCCCTACCCCCATATTAGTTGTCTATTGCTGTGTAACAAATTCCCCAGAACTTAGCAGCTAAAAGCAACGTGCATTATCTCATGGTTTATGTGGATCAGAAATTCGGGAGCAGGTTACATGGTGTCTCTAGCTTAGTTTCTCTCATGAGACTAATTAAACTATTATCTTCAGTAACAATCCTGACTGTACCATACTCACTCACAAGGCTGTGATCACAAAGCTGGATTCACTTCCATATTCACTCACAAGGCTATTGGCTGGCATCAGTTCCTCATGGGCTACTGGATGGAGGGCCTTAGTTCCTTGATATACCACCTGGGCCTCTCCATAGAGTTTCTCACTGTATGGAAGCTTGCCACCTCCCACACCAGTGTTCACAGAGAGTCATGGAGAAAGAAGGAGACATCCAGAGAGAAGCTACAGGCTGGGTGTGTTGGCTCACGCCTGTAATCCCAGCACTTTGGGAAGCCGAGGCAGGCAGATCATTTGAGTCAGGAGTTTGAGACCAGCCTGACCAACATAGTGAAACCCTGTCTCTACTAAAAATACAAAAAATTTAGTCAGGCATGGTGGCACATGCCTGTAGTCCCAGCTACTCAGGAGGCTGAGACAGGAGAATCATTTGAACCCAGGAGGCAGAGGTTGCAGTGACCTGAGATCATGCCACTGCACTCCAGCCTGGCCAACAGAGTGAGACCCTGCGTCAGAAAAAATAAAAAAATTAAAAAGAAAGAATCTACAGTCTTTTTGTAAGTTAAACTCAGAAGTGACACTATTCTTCCTGCCACTTTCTATTCTTAGGTATAAGTCATTAAATCTAGCCAGAACTCAAGGGAAGAGGATTACACAGGGGTGTGAATACCAGGAGACAGAGAATCATGGGAGAGTAGTTTAGAGACTGCAGACTCCTCTAGCTACTGCCATAAGTCCTCTGCATCCCTTTCTAACTAGCCTCACTATTAGGATAGTGTCTTAGTCCATTTGTGCTGCTATAACAAAGTACTACAGAGTGAGTAATTTATAAATAGTATAAATTTATTTCTCACAGTTCTGAAGGCTGAGAAGTCCAAGATCAAGGTGCCAGGAGATTCAGTGTCTAGTAAAGGCAAACTTTCTGTTTGCAAGATGGTGCCTTGTAGCTGTGTTCTCCACAGGGAAAGAATGCTGTTTCCTCACAAGGTGGAAAGGACAGAAGGGCAAAAGGGAACTCCAGAGTTCATTAAAGCCTCCTTTAAAAGGGCGTTAATCCCATTCATGAGGGCTCAACCCTCATGACCCAATAATTTCCCATTTATTGCATTGAGGATTAAGTCTCAACGTGAATTTTGGAGGAACACAAACATTCAACCCATAGCAGATGGCTACTATTAAAAATATGAAGAAAGAAAGTGTTGATGAGAATGTGGAGAAATTGGAACCATTGTCCACTGTTGGTGGGATTGTAAAATGATGCAGCCACTATGGAAAGCAGTATGGGAGTTCCTCAAAAAGACACCACAAGAAAAAGAAACTATAGGTCAATCTCTCTGATGACACAGATGCAAAAATTCTCAATAAAATACAAGCAAACTGAATTCAACAATACATCAAAAAGGTTATACATCATGACCAAGTAGGATATATCCCTGGATGTAAGATTGGCTTAACATATGCCATATCTCTTTGCCCTTAACTCCTAAAAAGTGTAATCCATACTTTTTTTCATCATTTTCTCACCTCAAACACCCATTAGATTTATAGTTCTTTCATTCCACTGAAAGAATTCTCACCTTGCCAAATTCTTTTTTTTTTTTTTTTTTTTTTTTTGAGATGGAATATCGCTCTGTTATCCAGGCTGGAGTACAGTGGCATGATCTTGGCTCACTGCAACCTCTGCCTCTTGGGTTCAAGAGATTCTCCTGCCTCATCCTACCCAATAGCTGGAACTATAGGTATGTGACACCACACCCGGCTAATTTTTGTATTTTTAGTAGAGATGGGGTTTCATTATGTTGGCCAGGCTGGTCTCGAACTCCTGACCTTAGGTGATCCACCCAGCTTGGCCTCCCAAAGTGCTGGGATTACTGGTGGGAGCCACCATGCCCGGCCACCTTGCCAAATCTAATGATCCATTCTCAGTCCTTATATTAAGGATTCAATCACAGAATTTGATGGGGTAATTATATCTTACATTTTGAAACACTTTCTTCACTTGGCTTTTAGGACTCCATAGTCTTTTGGTTTTTCTGATACCACATTTGCTTTTTAAAAATCAAACTCTAGTTGGTTTTCCCTCCTCTTATGTCCCATTTCTAAATGTTGGAGTCTACAAGAATTCACTCCTAGTCTTTCTTCTCATCTCTAGAATACAGCATCCAGATACACATCTAATAAGCATCTAAATCCTAAAATGTCCAAAACAGGACACTTGAGTTCTACCCACAAAATTGACTTCCAGTTTTCCCCTTCTCCCTGAACAGCATCACCATAAACCCAATTGCTTAGGTAATTTTTAGCAAATCCAATATATTCCACCTTCAAATATATCCTCAATTCAATCCCTACATACCGCTTGCATTATTAGCATTTTGATCTATGCCACTACCACATTTTGCCTAGATTAGTGACTCCAAATTGGAAATTATGAACTTCAGGATCTCCACAAGATGACCAATGAGAACATGCCAAAAAAATAGAATTATGATCAATATTTTTGCACTAATTTATTGCATGTTTTAGAAGATACATGATACATTAGAACATCATATGTGTATATAATCTATAAATAATTAAATATATATTAGGATATGTGCTTGCTTTAAATTTGTTACCATTAAGGGAAATTGATTAAAAAGTTGGGAGATATATTTAATGGAGACTACTACCTGGAGGTCATTTCTGTTATCTTTTTAAATCAAGAAATAACTTTCCTATAACAAAATTTACCATTTTAAAGTGTATGATTGAGTGGTCTTTAGTGTATTTGTGAGGTTGTGTAAACACTACCACTTCCTAGTTCTACAGCATTTTTATCACCCCAAAACAAACTTTATTCTCACTAGCAGTGACACTGCATTGTTTTGTTCCTTGATCCCTTGGAAACCATTAATCTACTTTTTGTTTTTATAAGTTTCCATATTCTGAATACTTCAAATACATTGAGTCATATTATATGTGATCTTTTGTGTGGTTTATTTGACTTAGCATAATGGTTTCAAGGTTCATGCATGTTGTAGCATCTATTAGTATTTCATTTCCTTTTATTGCCAAAGAATATCTTATTGTATGAATACATCACACCTTATTCACCTATCACCAGGTTGATGGACATTTGAAGTATTTTCAGTTTGGTTATTGCAAATAATATTTCAATGAGCATTTCTGTACAAGTTTTGTGTAGACATATCTTTTCAATTATCTTGAACCTATAATAACATTACTGTGTCATATATCAGTCTCATGTTTAACTTCTTCAGGGACTGCCATGTAATTTTCCAAAATGGCTGCATCATTTTACATTTCAAATCAGTAACATATGAGGGTTCCAATTTGTCGACATGCTAACCAACACTAGTAAATGTCTGTCTTTTTTATTGTAACCATCTTAGTGGGTGTGAAGTCGTATCACATTGTGGTTTTGATTTGCATTTTCTTAGTAACTAATTATGTTGATCATCTTTTCATGTGTTTATTGGCCATTTATATCTTCTTTGGAGAAATGTTCATTCAAATTCTCTGACCATTTTTACTTTTAGTTTTTTAACTTTTATTTTACATTCAGGGGTACATGTGCAGGTTTGTTATATAGGTAAATCGTGTGTCACAGAGGGTTGGTGTACACATTATTTCATCACCCAAGTAATAAACATAGTATACCATACATAGTTTTTCAAACGTCACCCTCCTCCCACTCTCCACCCTCAAATAAGCCCCAGCTTCTGTTGTTCCCTTCTTTGTGTCCGTATGTACTATATGTTTAGCTCACACTTATAAGTGTAGTTATCTAAGTATCTTCATAGGTCTTTAAAAACTTGCTTTATGAATCTGGATGCTCCTGTGTTAGGTGCATATATATATTTATGATGGTTAGGTCTTCTTGTTGAATTGAGCACTTTACCATTATGTAATGCCCTTTGTCTTTTTTGATCCTGGTTGGCATCAAGTTTGTTGTATCTGAAATGAGAATATCAGTCCCTGCTTCCTTCTTTATTTTTTGTTTGTTTGTTTGTTCGCTTGGTAGATTTTTCTCCATCCTTTTATTTTGAGCCTGTGAGGGTCATTGCATGTGAGAAGAGTCTCTTGAAGATCGTATACCACTGAGTTTTGCTTCTTTATCCAACTTGCCAATCTGTGCCTTTTAATTGGAATATTTATCCCATTTACATTCAAGGTTAGTATTGATATGTGTAGATTTAATTCTGTCATCATGCAGTTAGCTGGTTATTATGCAAAGTTGTTTGTGTGGTTGCTTTATAGTATTCCTCCAGTGTGTTTTTGCAGTGTCTCGTAGAGATCTTTCTTTTCCATATTTAGCACTCCCTTCAGGAGCTCTTGTAAGGCAGGTCTGATGGTAATGAATTTCCTCAGCATTTGCTTGTCTAAAAAAATATCATATTTCTCTTTATCTTATGAAGTTTAGTTTGTTGGATATAAAATTCTTGGTTGAAAATTATTATTTTTTTTTTATCTTCACTAGCGTGACTTTTTTATTATTATTATTATACTTTAGGTTTTAGGGTACATGTGCACAATGTGCAGGTTTGTTACATATGTATCCGTGTGCCATGTTGTTTTGCTGCACCCATTAACTCGTCATTTAGCATTAGGTATATCTCCTAATGCTGTCCCTCCCCCCTCCCCCCACCCCACAACAGTCCCCGGAGTGTGATGTTCCCCTTCCTGTGTCCATGAGTTCTCATTGTTCAATTCCCACCTATGAGTGAGAACATGCGGTGTTTGGTTTTTTGTCCTTGCGATAGTTTACTGAGAATGATGTTTTCCAGTTTCATCCATGTCCCTACAAAGGACATGAACTCATCATTTTTTATGGCTGCATAGTATTCCATGGTGTATATGTGCCACATTTTCTTAATCCAGTCTATCGTTGGACTGTCCTTTATATTTTCTAAATAATTACATTGGTAGATTAAAAAGACATTGATATTTATTCAATTTTTACAGATAGTTTTATTGCTTTCAACAATATATTAATTATTCTCTTTTATTTTCATATTGATTATATTACTTGAAAGTAATAGTTCACTCATTTCTTCATTTAACACATAATTATTTGGTACATACTCTATGCCAGAGACTGTTCCTCACACTGAGAATATATTTCCATCTACAGAACAAGACACATAGTGACTCTATCCTCATAGCAGAAGAGAGGTAATGATCAAACAAAACCTTCTATAATATATCATATGATGATAAGTGTTATGAGTTAAAAATTGGGGAAAGGGGCTATAGAGTGATGATGGCAGAAAAAGGTTACAATTTTCAATGGGGGTAATTAAGGAAGAATGCTCTGATAAAGTGACATTTGAGAACAGACTTGAGGAAGTTAGGAAGTAAGTTATGGGAAGATCTAGATCCGGGTAAACAATGTTCCAGGTAAAGAGAAGAGTACATGAAAAGTACTTCCCTGAAGCAGAAACAAGTCTAACATTTTTAAGGAACAGTAAGGAGGCCAATGTGCCTTTTGTGGAGTGATCTTCAGGGAGAATAGTAGGAGACAAGGTCAGAGAAGGAGTAGGGGTCGCAGAATATGTATACTCTTGTAGAATTTGGAATTTTATCATGAGTGAGATGGGAAACCAGTAATTTTAATGAAAAAAGTGACATGATCCAGCTTAAATTTGTTAATGTTATTTTTCCGACTACTAGGGGAAGAATAAAGTAATGGAGAAGGACAGAAGCATAGAAACTAGTAGTTGTGGGCTATAGTCTAGGCAATAGATGATGTTGGTTACGACATGGGTGGTAGTGTCAGAGCTTGTGGAAGTATACAGACTGGGAATATACTCCGATGGAATAACTGATAATAGTTGTCTGGTCATAAATTATGAGAGAAAGAGGATAAAGAGTGTAATTCCTAAGTTCTGGGCCTGAACAATTGAGTTAATGACCTAACCATTTATGCAGATATGGAAATCTAGAAAAGGGTTGGGGTTAGAATGAGGAATAAACCAAGCATTCTACCTTGTAAACAGTAAGCTTGAGTTTCCAATTAAGCATCCAAGTGGAGATGTCATGTAGGCAGTTGACTATACAAACATAAGTTCAGGGGGAGTTCTGGGATGGAGATGTAAGTTTAGGTGCCACCCATTTATGGAAGGAATTTGAAGTCCTTGGGTTGGCTGAGATCATTTTGTGTATGAAGTCCTCAAAGGCTGAGCACTGAGGCATTTTCACATGTATACATCATGAAAATGAGGAAGACCTAGCAGTGGAAATGGTAAGAAGTGGCCTGTGAGGTACAAAGACAATTAAGAGCAAGTGGTGCCATAAAAAAGAGTACTTTAAGAAGGAGCAATTGGCTCTTATTTTCTAAAATGTATATCTCTTATTTGTATTATTGCATTATATAGAAATTCCAATAGTGATAGTACTATCAATTAGTATCTATTAAGCACCTAGTATGTATTAGGCATTTTGTTTAGCACTTGACATTCATTATACAATTTAGTTCTCATAATATAAGAGTAAGTGAAAATTATCATCCCAATTCCTCAGATGCAAATCCAAGGACCAGGTAAATTAGACGACTTGCTTAAGATTTCATAGCTAGTAAGTTTTGAATGTAGATTTGAACTCAGGATGTCAGAAGTCAAAATCAGTGTTTTTAACTGCTATGTCATTTTGGCAAAATACTAATAGTGATGTTAGCAGTAGTCATCAATGGCTTTGAAATACTTGCATTTTTGCATTGAGCATGATACTAGTTGTTGGCACATAAATATAAATAGATTATATGATAGGTAGGTAGGTAGGTAGATACACATAATCTTGCTGTGGAAATGTAAGAAAATGACCTTTTCTAATTTAGTAACAATTTTTATTAGAAGTAAATGCTGAAATTCATTTAAAACCCATTTGGGGCTCTTTTTGAGTAAATATTGACAAGATTATTTTTAAATGAATATGGAAATTCAAAGGACCTAGAATAGCTAACATAGTTTTCAATAACAACAAAGCGAGACAACTTATCTATTTGATCTCAAAACTTACTATAATGCTATGTTAATATAGATAACTAAATTGTATAATGAATGTCAAGTGCTTAACAAAATGCCTAATACATACTAACTGCTTAATATATTGTTAGTACTATCACCAGTAGTAGTAATAAAAACAAAATAGCACTGACATAAGGGTAGACATATAGATCAATAGAACAAAATGGAAGTTCAGAAATAGACCCATACATACATATATAGCCAATGATTTTTGACGAAGGTGCAAAGGCAATCCAGAGTCAAAAAGATAGTCTTTTAAACAAATTGTGCTTAAACAATTGGATGCAGTAACAACCTGATTTTTTTCTGATCATACACAAAATTAACTTGAATTGGATTATAGACCTAAATCTAAGATCCAAAATTATTAAATTTCTAGAAGACATAAGAGAATACCATTATGATCTTGGGTTAGGAAAAAATTTCTTAAATAGCACACAAAGTATATGGACCACAAGAAAAATGTTTAGTAAATTGGACTGCATCAAAATTTAAAAGTATTGTTCTTCAAAATACATGAGTAAGAAAATGAAAAGATAAGCCATAGACTTGGAGAAATAGTTGCAAAACATGCTGATAAAATACTTACAACCTTACAATAAGTTAAACAACCCAATTAAAAATTGGCAAAAGATTTAATCGGCCACTTCACAAAAAAAAAAAATGGTATATGAACGGTCAGCAAGCACATGAAATGAACAGACACTTCACAAAAGAAGACATTTATGTGGCCAACAAACATGAAAAAAAGCTCAACATTAGATCATTAGAGAAATGCAAATCAAAACCACAGTGATACCATCGTCTGCCAGTCAGAATGGTGATATTAAAAAGTCAAGAAACAACATGCTGGTGAGGCTGTGGAGAAATAGGAAACTTTTTACACTGTTGGTGGGCGTGTAAATTAGTTCAACCATTGTGGAAGACAGTGTGGCGATTCCTCAAAGACCTAGAACCAGAAATAGCATTTGACCCAGCAACCTCGTTACTGGGCATAAACCAAAACGAATATAAATCATTCTATTATAAAGATACGTGCAAGTTATATTCATTGCAGCACTGTTCACAATAGCAAAGACATGGAATCAACCCAAATGTCCATCAGCGATAGACTGGGCAAAGAAAATATGGTACATATACACTTTGGAATACCATGCAGCCATAAAAAGGAATGAGATCATGTCCTTTACAGGGACATGGATGGAGCTGGAAGCCAGTATCCTCAGCAAACTAACACATGAACCGAAAACCAAACACCATGTGTTTTCACTTATGAGTGGGAGCTGAACAATAAGAACACCATGAGAGCACATGGACACAGGGTGGGAACAACACACACTGGGGCTGTGCAGGGGAAAATGAGCATCAGGAAGAATAGCTACTGCATGCAGGGCTTAATACCTAGGTGATGGGTTGATAGGTGTAGCAAACCACCATGGCACATGTTTACCTATGTAACAAACCTGTGCATCCTGCACATGTATCCTGGAACTTAAAATAAATTTTGAAAATAAAATAAAAGATGCTCAGCATATTATCAAAAATGGCAATTAGGCCAGGTGTGGTGACTTACGCCTGTAATCCTAGTACTTTGGGGACTTGAGGCAGGTGGATCACTTGAGGTCAGGAGTTCAAAATCAGCCTGACCAACAGAGTGAAACCCCATCTCTACTAAAAATACAAAAATTAGCCAGGCGTGGTAGTGCCTTCCTATAATCCCAGCTACTGGGGAGGCTGAGGCACGAGAATCTCTTGAACCTAGGAGACAGAAGTTGCAGTGAGGTGAGATCATGCCACTGCACCCTAGCCTGGGTGACAGAGCAAGACTCCATCTAAAAAAAAAAAAAAAAAAAAAAAAAAAAGGCAAATATAACCACAAGGAGATATCAGCACACATCATTAAATTTAAAATTTACAAAAAGATAGAACATGACAACTGTAATTTTCTCACACTGATGGTGAGATGATGAGATACAAAATAGTATAATCACTTTGGAAAACAGTTAAAATTTTTCTTATTAGGTTAAACATACACTCATTATGATTCAGTAATCCCACACCTACATTTTTATCCAGGAAAAACAAAACCATATGCCCACACATAGAGTTGTGCACAAACGATTATAGCAGCTTTGTTTTTAATAGCCAAAAACTATCAACAATACAAATACCCATCAGCACAACAATATAATTGAATACTATTCAGCAATAAAAAGGAATGAACTACTGCAGACACATGCTACAACGTGAATGAATGTCAAAAATATTAGGCTGAGCAAAAGAAGCCAGATAGGAAAAATACATACTGTATTATTCCATTTATATAAAACTGTAGAAGAGACAATTTTTTAAAAAATTTTTATTTTATTATTATTATACTTTAAGTTCTAGGGTACATGTGCACAACATGCAGGTTTGTTACATATGTATCCATGTGCCGTGTTGGTTTGCTGCACCCATTAACTCGTCATTTAGCATTAGGTATATCCCTAATGCTATCCCTCCTCCCTCCCCCCACCCCACAACAGTCCCCAGTGTGTGATGTTCCCCTTCCTGTGTCCATGTGTTCTCATTGTTCAATTCCCACCTATGAGTGAGAACATGCGGTGTTTGGTTTTTTGTCCTTGCGATAGTTTGCTGAGAATGATGGTTTCCAGGTTCATCCATGTCCCTACGAAGGACATGAACTCATCCTTTTTTATGGCTGCATAGTATTCCATGGTGTATATGTGCCACATTTTCTTAATCCAGTCTATCGTTGTTGGACATTTAGGTTGGTTCCAAGTCTTTGCTATTGTGAAGAGTGCCGCAATAAACATACGTGTGCATGTGTCTTTATAGCAGCATGATTTATAAAAAAAAAAAAAAGAGGGTGGAATGTATTCATCATTTACACAATTATTTCTTGAATGCCCAATACATCACAGGGAAATAAATGTATTGGATTACATAACTGGAAAGTTTAAGGATTCTAGTTTTTGGCAATGCTGTGGTCTGGGATATTAATGATATCATCAATGTTCTATTGCTCTCTCTTAGTTCTCCTTTCCTTTTTGTTTGCTTCACCTCTGGCTGATTCTTTTCATTTCATAGCCAAGATGTCACCCAAAACTTCTAGATTTACATCAACAATATAGCCATTGATTTCAGTAAATAAGAACACCTATTTCCACACAATGCTGGCAAATGTTCAAGGAAGGATTGTGATTGGCCCAGCTTGGGACATGTGCCCATTTCTGAACCAATGATATTGAGTTAGAAATTGATGTACTGGGGCCAGTCCTGGGCCATGTGCTCACTCATCTATTCATCTAAAGAAAAGTCAATCTATTAGAAGCTCAATTATATGAGTTCTCAAAAGGAACAAGTGATATTGTTAACAGAACAAAGGGGAATGGGAAATATGCTAGGCTTTCAAACACTGTGTGAACACTACTCACTACTACAAGTACTCTCTTGCACTTCTTACCTCTTTTTTCCTTTTATTCCCTAGTGTTATTTCATAGTCTGTTATTTAAGATCAAGTTGATTACACTTTTTTATTTATTTATTTATTTATTTTGAGATGGAGTCTCACTCTGCCACCCAGGCTGGGGACATGATCTCGGCTCACTGCAACCTCTACCTCTGACTCCCAAGTTCAATCAATTCTCTTGCCTCAGCCTCCCGAGTAGCTGGGATTACAGGCATGTGCCACCACACTCAGAAACTTTTTGTATTTTTAGTAGATATGGGGTTTCATCATTTTGGTCAGGGTGGTCTCGAACTCCTACTCCATTCAGTTTCCTTCCAGAGACTGAATCTAATTATAGGAAATTCATTTATCTTTTGCTCCACTGAACTCTAAATATACGGCCATTTCTCCTCACACTTCCAACGAGTACCTGGCCAGTCATGGCTTCTCACCTTTAGACTTTTCAGAAAGTCTTTAAACACCATTCTTTGTATCCCATCAACTTCAGGGGATACATGTCAAGTTCTCTAAACTGTTCTGTTGAAGTGACCCTCTCCTGGCTTGAGGTAGAGGGAAATAATTCTTTCTCTACTCTCACAAGTGGTTGAGAGAGACTTTATACCATACCAACAACTCTAAATTTTTCACTCTCTTCAATTTCTCAAAGAATTCTCAGTATTTGCCTATATTATTTAGAGGTGGATGATGGTGGTAGATCCAGTTTGGGGACATAGCCTTTGCAAGTCCTACACAGAAGGCTTAACTGCACTTTGAAATGAAGATGTTTCATGACACCTATGTATCTCAGCCTTTGGAGTTTTTGCAGACACCCTGGTACAAAAGAAAATGTCTTATTAAACAAATCAGCTATACACAATTTCAGTTACTTAAAGTTAAATCTGTAACTGGCTCCAGAAGTCACTACCTTTTATAACATAACTTCACCATTTTAGGTGATTTGTTCTGATGCATATTACTTTTGGCTGATGAATATTATTGAATAATATATACCCAAAGACTTTTCCCTACAATTTTTCTTACATACTCATACTTAGTCTCTTATTTTGTACTGTCCATTTTTAGAACGCTCATTAAAAACAGAAGTTATCTAAAATGCGTTCTTGTTTTCTCCTGTAAATCATTTTTAAAAGTATACCCTTTCACTTGCAAGACAAGATATTGTCCATGATTGTTATTTCTCCATTTGCAAAGTATAATAGACTTAGTAGATTTGACACTCCAAAGGTATTCATAGTACCCTTACAGCTTGCCTTCCTTCATTGTAAAAGCAGAGTATCTAAAATACCTTGAGAGACTGCCTTGAAGCTGACTATGGCCATATGAGGCAATATTTGGTCAATGAAATACAAACAAATGTTGCCGGGAGGGCATGCTACAAACTTTTTATATGAACATACTAAGCATGTATGCAAGTGTATGAGCATACTAAACCAGCATGTCCCTTGGATACTTTGTATAATTCATGCCTGAAATTCAGATATGAAGCTAGGAGATACAGCCACCTTGTAACCATGCAGGGAAAAGCTACACACTAAAGCTAGCAGAGTAAGAACACAGAAAAAGCTTAGATATTTGTTGACGTCCTTGAGTAGCTGTACCAGCCCTGGGTTGCATGCCTCTGGCCTTTACGTCACTGAAATATATAGCCTCTCACCTTTGTAGGTGCTCTTGGTCAGCTTTTCTCATACACGCAGACAAATGTGAGTGCAATTTTCTTGTTTACATTTAATACCTACCAGGTTGCTGTTGAAATCTCACACCTTAAACTGGAGAGCAGAGCGATATGTATTAAAAGTAACTATAACTAATGGCCAGGCACAGTGGCTCACGCCTGTAATCCCAGCACTTTTGGGAAGCCAAGGTGAGCAGATCACTTGAGGTCAGGAGTTCGAGACCAGCCTCTACTACAAAAACAAAAATTAGCCAGGCGTGAATGGTGCATGCCTGTAGTCCCATCTACTTTGGAGGCTGAGGCAGAAGAATCCCTTGAACCCGGGAGACAGAGGTTGCGGTGAGCCTCACTGCACTCCAGCCTAGGTGACAGAGTGAGACTGTCCCCCCAACCCCCCCCCAAAAAAGTAACTATTGATGGAGCAGTGTATGAAGAAGGGGTTGGTGCTTTGAGAAACCTCTGGAGAAGATTTTTATATTTCTATGATAGCTTCCCTCTATTTGGTAAGCCACTGAACTATAGGACAGCTTTCTGTATTCAGATGTCTTTTTAGTTAGCCTCCATCCCAGTTATTTGGTAGCTCTGTCTGTCTGGCCTTCTTCCCAAGCCTGTTGCCAGAAATGCAACCATCTGTACAGATGGCTATCTGCTCCTGGTAGCTCTGTGAATCATGGAGCCTCCCAGAGTAGTTGCTTGTTGATATTATGGCTCTTCACTGACAAAGGGTACTTAAGGAGGGTTGTTATACATATGCCCTAACATCCACCCTTGCCTGCAGCCCTTACTCTTCTAAATGAGGTGGTAATGGTTGGCTTTTTCTGGGATTGCCTTTACATATGGTCATGATTCTGTGATGTCTTTTCAGAAGAGAGTTGACATTAAGATTTGCAGCTTTCTTCAATATGCTGACATGTTCATACTATTAAGAAGAAATTCCCAGTATGTGAATGCTTTGGGTATATACCTCGTAATGGAATTGCTGGGTCAAATGGTATTTCTGGTTCTAGGTCCTTGAGGAATCGCCACACTGTCTTCCACAGTGTTTGAACTAATTTACACTCCCATCAATGGTGTAAAAGTGCTCCTATTTGGATTATAGTTTTTAACCAAAACTATACTGAGAAATAGAAACTATCCCATGTCTGTAGTGTGAAACTCAGGAATAAACACATAGAAGAGAGAAACAAAAAGGGACATATTTTCAAGGCATGAAATAGCAGGCAATCAGCTAAGAGTCCTTCTAGCCCTAATATTCTACTATATAATCTGTTTCAGTGTGTGACATTTCTTGGAATTACCGTACTTTCATCAAAAATGGGCTTCCACATTCTTGTGAATTAAAGATAGATAGGTAGAATAGATACAGATTTACATACATACAGCAGTTATTTTTAACTTGACGGTTTTTATGTTTTAAAAGTTTGTGCCTTTCTGAATTTTTTGTATTTTCTACAGAGCCATATATTTTACATTTCATAATACAAAAGGAGAATTATTTTCCCATAATGACACACATTTTGGGAAGGGGTTGTCAAACAAAGATCAATGGGCTGTGTAATATACTGCTGTCAGTTTCTAAAAAGGTTGATACAATAATTGCTGCAGCAGCAGCAGCAATAATAATGATAAAAAACATTACGTTCTTACTTGAGCCCTATTTTTATACCTTTATTTTTATGTTATATAGTTAATATTTTTATTTAGCATGTGTCATCTAACTTCTTTAATCTTCATAAGAAACCTAAAAGAAAGGAACTATTATTTATCCTATTTAATATATAAATAAACTTTGAGATATAGAGTTGTATACCATCAGAATGATGCATCATTGCGTGAAACATCAGAGAAGAACCACACAAACCCAAAGAATTCTGCAAAGGTGAAGTCAACTTCTCTGGCACCAGAGCATTTACGAAATGCTTTCTTTCTTTGCTTCCTAGAGCTGTGGGTCTTAATTGTGTTCATTTGACACATATGTTCTGAGAGGCTTTAGACATATTTTGTTACTAATACTAGTTCAAAGACAGAAGTTTCTTAATTATATACATTTTAAGATTTTTTTTATTTTTAATTTTTTAAGGTGTACAATTCAGTGGTGTCCAGTACATACACAAAGTTGTACAGCCAAAACCACTATCTAATTCCAGAATATCTCAACACCCCAGAGGAAACCCCATACCAATTAGCAGTGACTTCCCAATCTTCCCTTGCCCCAGTCCCTGGCAACTATTAATCTACTCTTTGTCTCTATAAATTTGCCTGTTCTGAACATTTAATATAAATAGTATAATAAAATACGCTGGCCGGGCATGGTGGCTCATGCCTGTAATCCCAGCACTTTGGGAGGCTGTGGGGGGGAGGGCGCGGGTGGAGCACCTGAGGTTGGGAGTTCGAGACCAGCCTGACCAACATGGGGAAACCCCGTCTCTACTACAAATAAAAAATTAGCCGGGTGTGGTGGTGCATGCCTGTAATCCCAGCTATTCGGGAGGCTGAGGCAGGAGAATCGCTTGAACCGGGGAGGTGGAGGTTGCGGTGAGCCGAGATCATGCCATTGCACTCCAGCCTGCGCAACAAGAGCAAAACTCTGTCTCAAAACAAACAAACAACAATTTAAAAAAGTAGTTTTTTGTGTCTTCCTTCTTTCAATTAGCATCATGTTTTTAAGTTTGTATGTTGTAGATATGTCAGCACTTCATTCACTTTTATGAGTGAGTGATACTCCACTGTATGGAATATGACATATTATTTATCAATTCATTAGTTGGTGGACTTCTGGGTTGCTTTTAATTTTTAGTGAATAATGCTGCTGTGAACATCCGTGTACAAGTTTTTAAGATAAAATATGTTTTCATTTTTCTTTGGTATGTACCTAGTAGTGGAATTGCTGTGTCATAGATACCATCATGTTTAGCTTTTTGAGGAAACGCCAGACTATTTCCCAAAGGAGCTGCAGCATTTTACATTCCCATCATTACTGCATGAGAGTTCCAATTTCTCCACGTCCTCATCAATATGTGTCACTGTCTTTTTAAAAGCCATTTTAGTGGATGTGTTTATTGCAACCTCATTGTGGTTGTGATTTGCATTACCCAAATGACTAATGGTGTTGAACATTTTTTCATGTGCTTATTGGCTATTTCGATGTAGTCTTTGGAGAAATGTCTATTCAGATCACTTGGTCACATTGAATCACAAACATTTGATCACAAAAGTTATGTATATATTCTGTATTGATTTGCAAAATTTTTTCCTTCATTCTGTAGATTTCCTTTTCATTTTCTTTATATGACTTTTGAAGCACAAAAATATTTAATTTTAATGAAGTCAAATTTAGTTATTCTTTCTTTTCTTGTGCTTTTTGTGTCATATCTAAGAAGGTTTGCCTAATCTAGAGTTGTAAATGTTTATGCCTACATTTTCTTCTGAGAGTTTTAAAGTTTATATCTTATATTTAGATATTTATATTTTGAATTAATTTTTGTGCATGATCTGAGCAAGTTTTCCAACTTTATTCTTTTCTGTCTAGATATCCAGTTATCTCAGAACATTTGGTTGAAAAAGTCTTCTTTTTCCATTAAATTATCTTGGCACTCTTGATGAAAGTCAATTGACAATGAATGTAAGAGTTTATTTTTGTACTGTTAATTATATTCCATTGACCTATATCTATTCTTTTTTAACTTTTATTTTAAGTTCAGGGGTACATGTGCAGGCTTCTTATATAGGTAAACTTGTGTCAGGGTGGGGGGGTGTTGCTGAACAGATTATCTTCTCACCCAGGCATCAAGCCTAATACCCATTAGTTACTTTTTATCATCCTCTATCTTCTCTCCTCCCACCCTCAAACCTCTGGTATGCTCCAGTGTGTGTTGTTCTTCTCTAGGTATCCATGTTTTCCCATTATTTACCTCCCACTTACAAGTGAGAACATGCAGTATTTGGTTTTCTGTTCCTGCATGAGTTTCCTAAGAATAATGGCCTCCAGCTCCATCCATGTTCCTGCAAAGTACATATCTCATTTGTTTTTATGGCTGCATAGTATTCCATGGTGTATATGTACCACATTTTCTTTATTCAGTCTACCATTGATAGGCATTTAGGTTGATTCTATGTCTTTGCTAATGTGAATAGGGCTGCAATGAATATATGCACATATATGTTTTATGATAGAATGGTTTATATTCCTTGGGGTATATATCCAGTAACAGGATGGCTAGGTTGAAAGGTAGTTCTGTTTTTAGGTCTTTGAGGAATTGCCACACTGTTTTCTACGATGGTTAAACTAATTTATGCTCCCAGCAACAGTCTACAAATGTTCCTTTATCTCTGCAACCTTGCCAGCACCTATTAATTTTTTACTTTTTAGCCATTCTGACTGGTATGAGATGGTATTGAGGCAGGAAAATAGGGTCTGGAGGCAGGGAACATAAGGCCAATTCACACTACAGCTATGACAGGAAATATCCTCTCCATAGAGGACATTGTCCAATTCTTGTTCAAGATGCCAAGAACCTGGGTACCTTCCACCTTTGACAGAATCTCATGTAGTTTACATTTGCATTTCTCTAATGATCAGTGATTTTGAGATTTTTTTCCTTAGGCTTGCTGGCCGAATGTATATCTTCTTTTGAAAAGTGTCTGTTCATGATCTTTGCTCACTTTCTAATGGGGTTGCTTTTTCTTGTAACTTTGTTGAAGTTCCTTATAGAAGCTGGATATTAGATTTTTGTCAATTGCATAGTTTGCAAAATTTTTCTCCCATTCTGTGGGGTGTCTGTTTACTCTGTTGATAGTTTCTATTGCTGTGCAGAAGTTCTTTAGTTCAATTAGATCCCACTTGTCAATTTTCACTTTTGTTGCAGTTGCTTAGGTTGTCTTCATCATGAAATCTTTGCCCTTGCCTATGTCCTGAATAGTATTGTCTAGGTTGTCTTTCAGGATTTTTATAGTTTTAGGTTTCACATTTAAGACTGTAATCCATCTTGAGTTAATTTCTGTATATGGTGTAAGGAAGGGGCCCAGTTTCAATCTTCTGCACGTGGCTAGCCAGTTATCACAGCACCATTTATTGAATAGGGAGTCATTTCCCCATTGCTTGTTTTAGTCAGGTTTGGCGAATATCAGATAGTTGTATGTGTACAGTCTTATTTCTGGGTTCTCTATTCTGTTCCCTTGGTCTATATGTCTGCTCTTGTACCAGTACCATGCTGTTTTGGTTACTGTGGCCCTGTAGTATAGTTTGAAGTTGGGTAGCATGATGCCTCCAGCTTTGTTCTTTTTGCTTAGGATTGCCTTGGCTATTTGGGCTTTTTTGTTGTTCCATATGAATTTTAAAATAGTTTTTTTTTTCTAGTTCTAGGAAGAATATCATTGGTAGTTTGATAGGAGTAGGATTGAATCTGTAAATTGCTTTGAGAAGTATGGCCATTTTAGTGATACTGATTCTCCTATCCATGAGCATGGAATATTTTCCAATTTGTTTGTGTCATCTCTGATTTCTTTGAGCAGCATTTGGTAGTTCTTATTATAGACGTCTTTCACTTCCCTGGTTAGCTATATTCCTAGATATTTATTCTTTGTGTGACAATTATGAATGGGATTGCCTTCCTGTTTTGACTCTCTGCTTGGCTGTTGGTGGTGTATAGGAATGCTAGTGATTTTTATACATTGATTTTGTATGCTGAGACTTTGCTGAAGTTGTTTAGCAGTTTAAGGAGCTAGACCTATGTGTATTCTTATAGCAATATCACAATTTCTTGATTACTGCAGTTTTTTTTTCACCTTTGTTATTGTTTTAGTTATTCTGGTCTCTTGCATTTCCCATGAATTTCAGGAAAAGCTTTTAAATTTTAATACAAAAAGCAACTGTGACTTTGATAGGAATTGCAGTGAGTCTGTGGATCAATTTGTGGAATGTAATTGTTAGTTTTATATGGCAACTTGTGTAGTACTCAAATCAAGCATTAATCTCAGTGTCTCCATAAAGGTATTTTCTAGATATAGTTAACCTCTACAGTCAGTTTCCTTTAGGTAAAGGAGATTACTTTTGATAATGTGGGTGAGGCTTATGCAATGAATTGATAGGCCTTAGGAATAAAAACAAGTTTCCTGGAAAAGAAGAAATTCTCTTTCCACACTCAGCATCAATTTCTGCTTGAGTTTTCATCTGGCTTGCCTGCCCTACAGATTTGGAACTTGCCAGCACCCACAATCACACAAGCCAACTCCTTGAATAAGTGTTTTCTTTTTTGTGTGCTTTTGAGACAGAGTCTCACTCTGTTGCCCAGGCTGGAGGGCAGTGGTGTGATCATAGCTAACTGCAGCCTTGATCTCCCAGGCTCAAGCAATCCTCCCATCTCAGCCTCACGAGTAGCTGGGACTATCAGTGCACACAACCATGTCCTGGCTAATTATATTTTTTGTAGAGATGGTTCTCACTATATGGGCATGGGTTGTCTGGAATTCTTGGGCTCAAGTGATCCTTTTGCCTTGCCCTCCCAAAGTGCTGAGATTCCAAGTATGAGGCACCACACCTGGCCTGAAATAAATGTCTTCATAAATATTCTTTCTCCTTTTTCTCCTTCTCTCTCTTCCTCTCTCTTGCTCTCTCTCTCTCTCTACCACTCTTTCTCTCCTATTTGCTTTCTCTGGAAAACCCTAACTAATAACAGAGAGTATAGCCATCTTAACAATATAGAGTCTTCTAATGCAGGATCATGAGATGTCTTTTCATTCATTACATTTTTTCCATTTCTTTCTACAATGATTTATACTTTCTAGTGTACAAATCTTGCACTTCTTTCACTTAATTTACTTCTGAGTATTTTATTCCTTTTGATGCTATTGTAAATGGAATTGCTTTCTTAATTTCATTCCATATGATTTATTGATAAAGTACATAAATACAGTTGATTTTCATATACTGATTTTTGTATCCTGTAACATTGTTGAACTCATTTATGATTCTAATAGGTTTTTTTGGAAATTACTTATAATTTCCTCAATACAAGGTCATGTCATTTGCAAATAGAGGTAGTTTTACTTCTTTCTTTCCAATCTGAATTTCTTCCATTTCTTTTTCTTACCTTATTTCCCTGGCTAGGAACTTCAGTAAAATTTTGAAAACATATGGAAATGGCAGATATCTTGTCTTGTTCCTGATCTTATGGGGATAACTTTTAGTCTTTCATCAATAATTGTAAAGTGAGTTGTAGTTTCTCTTTATCAGATTGAGGAAGTTCCCTTGTGTGTTTAATTTGTGAATATTTTTATCATAAAAGAGTGTTGGCTATCTTCAAATGGTTTTTCTAAATCTATTGAGATGATTGAGTGTTTTTTTTCATTATCAAATGAATATGGTACATTTTTCATTTTTATATGTTGAATTAACCTTGCATTACTGGATTAAAGCTGCTTGTTCATGGTGTATAAAATTTTTTTATTTGTTTCTGGTTTTGGTTAGCTAGCATATTTTTAGAATTTTTACATCTTTATTCATAAATCGTATCGGTCTGTTTTTGCTTCTTGTATTTTGGGGTGCTGTTGGTAGGTGCATATACATTTATAATTATTATGTCCTCTTGATGGATTGAGCCTTTATCATTGTAAAATGTTATTTCTCTCTAGTATGAATTTTTGTACTAAAATCCATTGTTTTCAATAGTAGTATATCTACTCCTCTATCATTATTACTTTTCGCACAGTATATCTTTTTCTATTATTTTACTCTCAACATATTTTTGTCTTGGAATCTAGAGTGTGTTCCTTTTGAAAATATGTATCTAAACATATCATGTGGTTTTCTTCATTCTGCCAATCTCCACGTTTGAATTGGAGATTTTAATCCATTTATTTTTATTGCAATACAATATATATAACCTAAAATTTACTATTTAGACCATTTTAAATTGTACAATTGAGTGTCATGAATACATTCACAACCCTCAAAACTATTTATTTTCAGCACTTTTTTGTCTTCCCAAACTGAAACTCTGTCATTTTATGCACAATTTTTAAAATTATGGTGAATCCAAATTATCTATTTTTTCATTTGTTGCCTGAGTTTTGGGTGCCATATCTAATACATTTATTTTAATGTCACTACTAAGACAGTAGGATTGACATCTGCCATTTTGCTATTTTTTTCTATATATCTTACATCTTTTTTGTTCCTCTTCTTCATTACCGGGTTTTTTTTCCCCTGTTAAATAGCTATTTTCTACTGTACTACTTTAATTCCTTTGCCATTTTTATGCTGTTTTAAAGTTATTTTCTTAGTGCTTGCCCTCAGGATTTCAATTAACATATTAACTTATAACAGTGTATTTTAGATTAAAAACAACTTAAGTAGTATAGAAAAACTTTCCTCCTATATATCTCTGTTCCCTCCATGTTCCTTTTTACTATCACTGTCATATAAATTCAGTCTTTATACATTATAAGTGCATCAACAGAGTTTTATAATTATTGTTTGATGCTATTTTCTTTTAACTCAGTTAAGAGAAGACAATTACAAACAAAAAATATATACTATCATTTGTATTTGCTTTATGTTGTTACTGGTACTCTTTATTTCTTTATATGGATTTCAACTACCATCTTAATGTTTTTTTTCTTTTTAACCTGAGGACTTTCTTTAGTATTATTTATAGGCAAGATCTGCTAGTGACAAATTATCCGTTTTTGCTGATCTGGGAATGTCTTAATGTCTTCATTTATGAAAGATAATTTTTCTGCATAGAGAATTTTTGGTTGACAGTCTTTTTCTTTAAGCACTTTGAATATGTCATCCAACTGTGTTCTGTCCTCCATGATTTCTGATGAAAAATTATCTGTCAATGTTATTGTGGATTGTTTTTACACAATGAGTTGCTTCTCCCTTTCAGGTTTTAGGATTCTCTATTTTGAATTTTGAGAGTTTGATTATGATCTGTTTCTGTGGGGATTTCTTTGCATCTATTCTACTTGGATTTCATTAATCTTGGTCATACAGATTAAAGTTTTTCTTTGAATTACTGAGATTTTGAAAAGTGTTTCTTCAAATATTCTCTCTGTCTCTTTCACTCTCTCTTCTTCTGGGATTTCTATTATGCATATTGTGTTAGACTGAATAATGGCCCCCAGTGATATCCAGGACCTAATCCCTAGAACCTTGAGAATATCACTTTAAGTGCCAAAAGATATTTTTCACTGTGATTAAATTAAATATTTTGAGATGATGGGATTATCCTAGATTAGTCACATGGCCTTAAATGCAATCACAAATGTCTTTACATGAGAGAGACAGGGGGATATTTGACACAGCAGGCATAAGGTAATATGAATGTGAAAGTACAGAGAGACATGAAGACACTATATTGTTGACATTGAAGATGGAAGGAAAGCGCCCTACATATAGAAATGAAATTCTAGGAGCTGAAAAATACAGGGAAACAGATTATCTCTTGTGTCTCTGAAGGGAGTGTGGCCCTGACAACACCTTTGTTTTGGCCCAGTAAAACTGATTCCAGTCTTCCGGCCTCAGAACTATAAGAGAATACGCATTTTTAAAGTCACAAAGTGTGTGATAATGTTTTTTTACAGCAGCCAAAGGAAGCCCATATATGTATCTTGGCATGGTTGATAGTATATCAAAGTTCTCTGAAATTCTGTTAATTTTTCTTCATTTTTTTCTTTCTGTTTCTGAGACTAGATAATCTCAATGACCTCATCAAGTTAGCTGATTCTTTATCTTCCTTTTTTCTTTCTTCTGTCTGCTGTTGAATCTCTCTGGTACATCTTTTATTTCTGTATTACACTTATCAACTCTAGAATTTGTAGTTCATTTGTTGTAATGTTTATCAATATTCTCTACTTGATGAGAGACATAATTCTCACACTTTCATTTAATTATTTAGAAGTAGTTTCCCTTGGTTCTTTGTACATATTTAAAATAGCTGATATAAAGTATTTTGCTGCTAAGTACAATGTCTGCTCTTGTATTTTCCTTTAGTTTGGTCTTGAGGTCTCTCTCTGGAGAGAGGTTATAAATTCTAGCCCTGCTCTGATGGGGTTCCAGAGGATTTGGTTGCAGATGTTTACAGTGTGCGTTTCATTTATTAATCTTGGAAGACAGCCTAATACCTAGATGTCCAACCCACATGGAAGGTGCCTTTTTCACAGGAAACTTGTTTATATTGGCAGACACCCTTATGGCTTTTGTCTGACCTGTGTACAGTTCATTTCTACCAGGATAGCCATTCTCTAAAAGAGCCTCACTGAGAGGAAAGTAGAGTTTGCTTTTGTCCATCAGGTGAGAAACATAGGAGGCAGCACAATACAACACATGAAATAACAGAAGCATTTTTAAACTCTCAGATCCATAGGAGAAGAGGGGTACCCATGAGGGAACACAGAAAGCCTGAAGGCAACGAAATGCTCAACTAGTAGGTGAGGGGTGACAGACTCGGGGGACATGTGGGACTATGCCTTTATTAAGGCTCATGGGTGTTATCCCTTTGGCTGTCCCACAGGGACTGTGGGTTGGCTAGTTTAAAGAAAACATGTATGGGCCAGGCACGGTGGCTCACGCTTGTAATCCCAGCACTTTGGGAGGCCGAGGCGGGTGGATCATGAGGTCAGGAGATCGAGACCATGGTGAAACCCTGTCTCTACTAAAAAAATACAAAAAAAAAAAAAATTAGCCGGGCTTGGTGGCGGGCGCCTGTAGTCCCAGCTACTCGGAGAGGCTGAGGCAGGAGAATGGCGTGAACCTGGGAGGCGGAGCTTGCAGTGAGCCGAGAGCGCGCCACTGCACTCCAGCCTGGGTGACAGAGCGAGACTCCGTCTCAAAAAAAAAAAAAAAAAAAAAAAAAAAAAGAAAACATGTATGAAGCAGGAAAATTATTCACATGACTCTGGTGTTGATCATTAGATTTTCTTATGTTCAGCAGCTATGGGATGTGATAGGTTTTGAGTAAGCGAGATGAGGAACAATCAGGCTATATCAAAAACACAGAGAGAGCAAGTTTTAACTAGGCCAAATGGGTCAGAGTATGACTAGGTTTTGAGCAACTTATGTCAGGACTAAAAATGGATGCTGAAATAGCAACTATGCTAAACAAATTTCTGATAGCTCTTCTTTAGGGATAGTTTCTACTGACTGCTTTTTCCTCAGGTATGGGCCATAGTTTCCAGTTTCCTTGCATGTCTCAGTTGTTTTGTTGTTGAAACTGAACATTTTAAATAATATAATGTGAAAAATCTGAAAATCAGATTTTTCCCCATTCCTAAAGTTTGTTGGTGTTTTTCTGTTTGCTTTTGTTGTTGCAGTTTGATTAATGACTTTCAGGAACTAATTATGTAAAGTCTGTATTATTTGATGTGTATGGTCACTAGTCTCTGCTCAGGTTAGTGGCCAGCTAATGATTGGACATAGATTAGACACATATGAGAAATTAGGGCCTTCTCAAGTCTTCCCTAGGTATGCACACAGCCCTGCCCACACATGCATCCTTCTAAAATTCCCAAGAATATATTGAAACTTTTAAAATCCTCCTATGGACATCTCATTCCTTAGCTTTTCCTTTTAAGTTTTTCTAGTCAACTTCGTGTTTGCCCTAACTGTAGTTGACACCTCAAGCAGCTGCAATGTGGAACAATTGCCATAGATTGATTTCAACAAAAGCCTGTTTACACTGAATGAGGTTGAATCAGGTGAAACAAAGACAAGTTCTACAGGTTGGGATATTTAGAGAACAGGTCCCTGATGCCATTCTGTGGGGATGGAGCTGGAAGACACCCTTAATGGCATTCTGCCACTTTTGATGGCTGCCAGACTGCTGTTTTTATGCCACTATAATTGCAGGGCACTTTGTTTTTGAGAATATTGCAGAGCTGAGTAAAAGAATATGGAAATATGGTAAGTTAAAATGTCACAAATTTCAGTGTTCTTGCCAATATCCAGCAAATTTTCTAAAATAAAGACTTCTCAAATTCTTACAAGTTTTTAGTTAATTTCCAGAGTTATGAACAAGTTAATTTAGAATTTTCACCTGTGTTCTTATTGCTTTTATGGAGGAAAGGGTTTTCAGAAGTTCTTACACTGCCATTTTAGTAATTAACCACTGGAAGAAAATATGCAAACTACACCTCTGACAAAGGATTCATAACTGGACTATACAGCAAAGTCTGAAAACTCAATGAAAATTTCTTAAAACATCCAATAGAATATAGAGAAAATTCATCAACAATCATTTTGTAAAATAGGATATATGTATCGAAAATAAACAAATGAAAAATATAGCTACTTTAAAAAACAGTTTGGCAATATATTACAAAACTGAATATGTGATTATTATATAACTCAGAAATGCTTATTAATTTATCTTAGAGCAATGAAAGCCAATGATCACACAAAATCTTATATATGAATGTTCATAGCAACTTTATTTGTAATAGCCCAAAAGTAGAAAGAACATAAATGTTGTTCAACAGGTGAATAGTTAAACTATGGCACATCTCTACCATGGAATACTACACAGAAATTAAACATATTGCATTACTGATATACACAACAGTTTGGATGCATTTCAAGGGAATTGTGCTGAGTGACAAAAGCCAATCTCTATGTGTTATATACTGTATGATGACATTTATATAACATTTCTGAAATAATAAAATTATAAGGATGAAGAACAGATTAGTGTTTACTAGCTTTTATGGGTGAAAAAGGATGACAGGGAGATGTTTATAAAGGAATAGCACAAGGGATCTTAGTGGTGATGGAACAGTTCCATATCTTGATCATTGTGGTGGTTACCCAAATATACACATGTACTAAAATTGCATAGAGCTACACACACATGTGCACACACACACACACACACAGACACACACATACAAATTAGTGTATGTAAAACTAGAGAAGTCTGAGTAACGTCTGTGGATTATACGGATGCCAGTTTCTTAGTTTAAATATGATACTGCAGTTATGTAAGTTGATACCACTAGAGGAACTAGATAAAGGGCATATAGCACTTCCCTGTACTCTTTGCATCTTCCTTTGAATCTATAAATACTTCAAAATAAAAGTTTTAAAAGATCAATTGGAATAGACACATGCTTATTCCTATAGTAGTGTTACTATATTCAATTATTAATATATTCTCATAGCTTTCTTCATATGAGGATAAGGTATAGGGAAGAGTCATATCTAGTATTTGGGAAACTGAAAGAAACCCCAGTGGACCCACTTGAGTGTATATCATGGCAGAAAAAATAATTGTTTCAGATGTACTATTTTCTGGTACCATAGATAAAGAATAAGGATAATGCAATGGGAACAGTTGAAATATTGGCTTGTTTACTTTCATTTGTGCGTTTGTTTTTAAATTTTTACCCTGCGTGTTATTTCATTCCCATGCTTCTATAAAGAAATACCCAAGACTAGGTAATTTATAAAGGAAAGAGTTTTAACTGACTCACAGTTCCGCATGGCTTTGGAGGCCTCAGGAGACTTACAATCATGGTGGAAGGCCCCTCTTCACAGGGTGGCAGGAGAGAGAATGAATGCCAGCAGGGGAAATGCTGGATGCTTATAAAACCATTGGATCTTGTTATAAATCCCTATCATGAGAATAGCATGAGGGAAACCACCTCCATGATTCAATCCTCCACCTGGTCCCACCCTTGACACATGGGGATTATTACAATTCAAGGAGAGATTTGGATGGGGACACAGAGCCAAACCATATCATTCTGACCCTAGTTCCTCCCAAATCTCATGTTCTCACATTTCAAAACACAATCATGCCTTTCCAATAGTCCGCCAAAGTATTAACTCATTCCAACATTAACCCAGAAGTCCAAGTCCAAAGTCTCATCTGAGACAAAGCAAGTCCCTTCCACCTATGAGCCTGTAAAATCTAAAGCAAGTTAGTTATTTCCAAGATACAATGGGGGTACAGAAATTGAGTAAAAACACCCATTCCAAATGGGAGAAGTTGGCCAAAACAAAGGGGCCATAGGCCCATGCAAGTACAAAATCCAATAGGGCAGCCGTTAAAGCTTAAAGTTCCAAAGTGATCTGCTTAGACTCCATGTCTCACATCTATCCAGGTCACAATGATGCAAGGGGTGGGCTCCCACAGCCTTGGGCAGCTCTTCCCCTGTGGCTTTGCAGGATACAGCCATGCTCACAGCTCTTTTCATGGGCTGGTGTTGAGTGCCTGTGGCTTTTCCAGGTGCACGGTGTAAGCTATTGGTGGATCTACCATTCTGGGGTCTGGAGGACTATGGCCCTCTTCTCACAGCTCCACTACACAGTGCCCCAGTGAAGACTCTGTGGGGGAGCTCCAACCCCACATTTCCCTTCTGCACTGCCCTAGCAGAGGTTCTCCCTGAGAGCTCTACCCCTGCAGCAGACTTCTGTCTGGACATCCAGGCATTTCCATACATCCTCTGAAATCTAGGCAGAGGTTCCCAAACCTCAATTCTTGACTTCTGTGCACCTGCAAGCCCAACACCATGTGTAAGCTGCCAAAGCTTGGGGATTGCACTCTCTGAAACAATGGCCTGAGCTGTATGTTGGCCCCTTTTGGCCACAGCTGAAGCTGAAGCAGCTGGGACACAGGGCATCATGTCTCAAGGCTGCAAAGAGCAAGGGGGGTGCCTGAGGCCTGGCCCACTAAACCATTTTTTTCCTTCAAGGCCTCCTGGCCTATAATGGGAGAGGCTGCTGTGAAGGTCTCTGACACGCCCTAGAGACATTCTCCCCATTGTTTTGGTGATTAATATTTGTAGTGATAGGAATATTCTATATCTCGAAAGGAGTTTCTGTTACATGGTGTACACATTTGTCAATACACATGAATTGATATACCTAACAGGTTTGTATATGATACAGTATATAATTTTAGCTCCATTTCTCTCCAAAGAAGTATAGAAATATTAAACTCTACTTCCTGATATGCATGATAAAGGGTTTAAAGATGAAGTGCATTGATGTCTGTAACTTATTTTGAAATGCAAAAAAATAATTATAGATAAGAGCATTAATTGATGGATATATTTTCATAATGAAATGTTGGGGGAAATATTTGGAAGTGAATATAATCAACTAACTTGTAACCTTAACTTGGAGATTGTATCAAATTGGTTAGAGGTGTTAGAGGTGTGGACCAGGCCAAATTAAATTGTAACTATAGGTTTTTTAAAATTTGTGTTGAGCTAAATTTTAAGGTAAACTGAAAGAAGCTGTGTAAAAGAACCAAGGATCATCATGGTAAAGAGAATGAACATGAGATGTGTGTGTGTCTGTGCATGCACACATGTGTGTGAGAGAAAAAGAGAGAGGGGGGATAGCTGGGCACAGTGACTCACAATTGGTATCCTCGTGACTTGGGAGGTGGAGATGGGAGGACCACATGAAGCCAGGAGTTCAAGACCCACCTGGGCAACATAGTGAGACCCCATCTCTACAAAAAATTTAAAAATATTAGCTGGGCATGGTGGCACACGCCTTGTAGTCCCAGCTACTTGGGAGGCTGAAGTGGGAGGATCACTTGAACCAAGAAATTCGAGGCTGCAGTCAGCTGCGATTGTGCCACTGTAATCCATCCTGGGTGACAGAGTGAGACCTCAACCCCAGAGAGAGAGAGAGAGAGAATATTTTAAATTATTTTGTAAAACTCAACAATTCCAAAATAAACTTTATACAAGGAAAAAAATAATTAAAATATGCATTTTAGATATTGGGGTGATGTCAGCAAGATGGCAGAATGGGAATTTTCTCCTGTCATGTCCCCAGTATCTACAATTTTGACAACCACTCAAGTATGAGAGTACCTTTGTGAGAGTCTGGTAGTCCAGCTCACAGATGGAGCAAAACAATTATGAGACTAAGCACATTGAAAAGAACCCGAAAATAGTTTTACTACTTATGTCAACCCTCTCTCAAGCTAGCAGAACTCAACGCCAAGAGATACAACTTTGACTCATGATTTCTCCACTAGGTGAAAGGGAGAGTGTAGTAAATGAGTGCCTGGCTTTCCTAGCCATATGGGACACTGACCAAGAGGCCTACTGCTTTCTATCCCCACTCAGAATACTGAGGGGATCATCATGGCTGAGTGACTGAGAGGCTGTGAGCAGGGAACAGAAGTAGGGACTCACAGCAACCAGAGACTGGAAATTCAACAAAGGGACACATATACTACTAACAACTTCATAGACTCCATCAGGAGGCCCACCCACTAGTGGCTTGGGATGCCTGAACTGTAGACCCCCGAAACTGACACATGCATGCTCCCAAAACTTAGCATGTCTCCCTCCCTCCTCTACCTTGGCTTGCTCCCTGCACATGGCCCAAACCCTGACCGTGAGTGTGAACTTGTGAGTATGCAGAGGCAGGCAGCTTGACTCTGTGGGAATGGGAGAAGGCACAAAAACTTGAGCACTTCAGGGCACCACGTTAGAGAAAACAAATGGGAAACTCTCAGAATTTCGTTTGGTTTTATGAGATTAAGAAAATACAGATAATCTTAAAATTTCTCAAAAAGAGGTTGAGTGATACATCTACAGAAAAGATGTGCAAGAGTCTTAGTATCCCCAGTCAGGCTAACTGGTATAACTGTTTCTCTTCTGAAGCCAGTCAGTATAGGCTGAAGGAGGAGACTACTTCTTCAAATGTGAACATGGCAACGCGAGATTTCAAGGAACACCTGCCAAAAACAACACAAAAATAATACCACCAAAGAAACTCAATAATTTTCCAGTTGCCAACAAAAAAAAATGGAGATCTACAAATTTCCTGACAAAATATTAAAAATAATTGTTTTAAATAAGCTTGGGTTGCTACATGAGAACACAGAGAATTCAGTAGAATCAGAAAAACAATGTATGACCAAAATAATAAGTTCAACAAAGAGATAGAAACTGTGAAAAACAAACAAACAGAAATTCTGAAGCTGAAGAATACAATGAATAAAATAAAAAAATGTAACAGAAAACATCCACAGCATACTCAATCAAATGAAAGAAATAGTGAAGTCAAAGCATTAGGAGAAACACCTAATATAGATGACGGGTTGATGGGTGCAGCAAACCACCATGGCACGTGTATACCTATGTAACAAACCTGCACATTCTGCACATGTACCCCAGAACTTCAAGTATAATATAAAAAGAAACTATCACAGTGAACATATAACCTACAAAGTGGGAGAAAGTTTTGCAGTCTATCCGTCTGACAAAGGTCTAATATCCAGAATCTACAAGGAATTTAAGCAAATATACAAGAAAAAAAAAAAAAACCGCATCAAAAAGTGGGCAAAGGACGTGAACAGACACTTCTCAAAAAAAGACATTCATGAGGCCAACAAACATATGAAAAAAAGTTCAACATCACTGATCATTAAAGAAATGCAAATCAAAACCACAAGGAGATACCATCTCATGCCAGTCACAATGATGATTATTAAAAAGTCAAAAAATGACAGATGCTGGCAAGGTTGCAGAGAAATAGGAACACTTTTACACTGCTGGTGGGAAAGTAAATTAGCTCAAACATTGTGGAAGACAGTGTGGTGATTTCTCCGAGATCTAGAACCAGAAATAACATTTGACCCAGCAATCCCATTACTAGGTATATACCCAAAGGAATATAAATCATTCTATTGCAAAGATACATGCACACATATGTTCATTGCAGCACTGTTCAAAAGAGCAAAGATATGGAATCAACCCAAATGCCCATCAATGATAGAGTGGATAAAGAAAATGTGGCACATATACCCCATGGGATACTATGCAGCCATAAAAAGGAATGAGATGTCATTTGCAGGGACATAGATGGCGCTGGAAGCCATTATTCTTAGCAAGCTATTGCAGGAACAGAAAACCAAACACTGCTTATTCTCACTTATAAGTGAGAGCTGAACATGAGAACACATGGACATAGGGAGGGGAACAACACACACTGGGGCCTGTCAAGGGGGGTGGGGTGTGGGGAGAGATAATGTCAGGAAAAATAGCTAATGCATGCTTGGCTGAATACCTCAGTGATGGGTTGAAGGTGCAGCAAACTACCATGGCACGTGTTTACCTATGTAACAAACCTGCATATCCTGCACATGTACCCTGGAACTTAAATAAAAATAAAAATTAAAAGAAATCAAACCATAGTACTACAGGAAAATCATCAATCACAAAGAAAGACAGCAAGAGAGGAAGAAACAAAAAAACTTACAAAACATCTAGAAAACATTTAACAAAATAGCAATAGTATGTCTTTACCTATAAGTAATTAATTTTAATGTAAGTAGATTAAATTCTCTAATCAAAAGACAGTGAGTGGCTGAATGGATGAAAAAGGAAGACCTAAGTTCTTGCTATCTATAAGATAGTCACTTTAGCTGCAAGGACACATATAAACTGAAAGTGAAGAGATTAAAAAGATATTGCATGTAAATAGAAACCAGAAAGAAGCAGAGACACCTATACTATATGAGACAAAATAGACTTAAAGTCACAAACTGTAACAAGAGACAAAGAATACCATTATATAAAAATAAGTGAGTCAATTCATCAACAAGATGCAATTTTGAATATATACACACCCAACATTGGATCACCTAAATATATAAAGCAAATATTAATAGATCTGAACAGGAAATATAGACTGTAATAGTACAGTAGTAGAGGACTTTAACACCCAGCTTTCAACAATTGACAGATCACCCAGACAGAAAATCAATAGGGAATTGACTTGAACTACACTTTAGACCAAATGGACCTAACAGATACAAAACATTCCCTCCAAAAGCAACAGAATATACATTCTTCCCAAGTAATTGCACAGGTACATCTTGAAGATACATCAAATGTTAGGCCACAAAACAAGTGTTAACAAAATTAAGAAGATTGAAATCATACCAAATATCTTTTCTGACCACAATGGTAAGAAACTGGAAATCAATAAAGGGAGGACAACTGTAAAATTCACAAATATGTGGCAATTAAACAATACACTCCTAAATATTCAAAGAATCAAAGAGCAAATCAAAAGAAAAATTTAAAAAACTTGAGACAAACAAAAGTGGAAAAACAACATACCAAAATATATGGGATGCAGCAAAAGGCGTTTCTAAGAAGGAAGTTTACAGTGATAAATGCCTACATTAAGAAAAAAAAAATCAAATAAACGACCTAACTTTACACCTCAAGGAACTATAAAAGAACAATAAACTAATCCCAAAGTCAGAAGAAAGAATGAAGTAAATATCAGAACAGAAAAAAGTGAAATAAAAACTAGAAAAATAAAAAAGAGCAATAAAACTGAGTTGTTTTTTGAAAAGATTAAAAAACAGACAAGCCTTTAGCTAGAGTAACTAAGAATGAAAGAGAAAAGACACAAACAAAATCAGAAATGAAAGAGAAGACATTACAACTGATACCATAGAAATATAAATGATCATTAGAGACTATTATGAACAATTATACACAAGTTGGGTAATCTAGAAGAAACAGATAAATTTATAGAAACATACCACAACCTAGCAAGACTGAATCATGAATAGAGAATCTGTAGAGACCAATAATGAAAAAGAATATTGAATCAGCAATTTTTTAAAAAAGAACTTCCCAACAAAGTAAAGCCCAGAACCAGATGGCTTCAGTGGTGAATTCTACCCAACATTTAAAGAAAATATAATACCAATCCTTCTCAAATCTTCCAAAAAAAAAAAAAAATGAAGAGTAAGGAACACTTCTAAACTCATTTTATGAAACCAGCATTATTCTCCTACCAAAGCCAGGCAAGGACACTACAAGAAAAAGAAAAGAATATAGTCCCAAATCCCTGTTGAACATAGATGCAAAAATCCACAACCAAATACTAGCTAAAAGAACTTAACATCACATTAAGAAGATCATTCACCATAATCAAGTGAGAGTTATCACTGGGATACAAGGATGGCTCAACATACTCAAATCAATAAATATGAACAATAAGACAATGAAGGATAATAATCATATGATCATTTCAACAGATACAGAAAAGGCATTTGAAAAAAAATCAACACCCTTCATGATGAAAACTTTCAAAACATTAGGTAGAGAAGGAATATTCCTAAATATAACAAAGGCCATATATATGACAAACTCACATCTAACATCATAGTCAGTAGCGAAATGCTGAAAGCTTTTCTTCTGAAATCAGGATGAAGAAGAGAGTGCTCACTCTTGCCACTTCTATTCCACATGGTACTTGAAGTTCTGCTTAGAGCAGTAAGTCGAGAAAAAGAAATAAAATGCACGCAAATCAGGACAGAAGAAGTAAAATGGTCTGTTTCAAATCACATGGTCTTCAATACAGAAACCCAATGACTCCAACAGAAAAATGTTAGAAGTGATAAATAAATTCAGTAAAGTTGTGAAGATTTTTGGGGACTTATGTGGTTCCATATGAATTTTATAATTTTTTTTATTTCTGTTAAAAATTCTATTAAGATTTTGATAGGGCTTGCATTGACTCTGTACATCACTTTGGTTAGTATTAACATTTCTGTAATATTAATTCTTCCAATCTATGAACAAAGGGATCTGTTCCCTTTGTCTTCTTCAATTACTTTCATCAATATTTTGTAGTTTTTAATATAAAGATCTTTCACCTCCTTTGCTAAATTTATTTCTAAGTATTTTTTTGCAATTGCAAATGGGATTGTGTTCTTTATTTTTTGGATAGTTCATTGTTCGTGTGAAGAAACAACTGATTTTTTATGTTGATTTTTTATCAACATTGGTGAATTCTACCCAAGTGAAATTGGTGGAATCCCACTTGATTATGGTGAATGATCCTTTAAATGTGATGTTAAGTTATTTTAGATAGTATTTTGTTGTGGATTTTTGCATCTATGTTCAACAGGGATTTGGGCCTATAATTTTTTTTTCTTGTAGTGTCCTTGTCTGGAATGGTATGAGAATAATGCTGGCTTCATAAAATGAGTTTGGAAGTGCTCTTTCCTCTTCATTTTTTTGGAAGATTTTGAGAAGGATTCGTATTAGTTTTTCCTCAACTGTTGGGTGGAATTCACCAATGTTGATACAAAATCAACATAAAAAATCAGTTGTTTCTGTACACTAACAATGAACTATCCAAAAAATAAATTAGTGGCTGGGTGCAGTGGCTCATGCCTGTAATCCCAGCACTTTGGGAGGCCAAGGAAGGTGGATCACCTGAGGTCAGGAGTTTGAGACCAGCCTGGCCCACATGGTGAAACCCTGTCTCTACTAAAAGTACAAAAATTAGCCGGGCATGGTGGCAGGCGCCTGTAATCCCAGCTACTTTGGAGGCTGAGGCAAGAGAATCCCTTTAACTTGGGAGGCAGAGGTTGTGGTGAGCCAAGATCACACCACTGCACTCCAGCTTGGGTGACAGAGCAAGACGCCATCTCAAAAACAAACAAAATAGAATAAATTAGAAAAACAATCCCATTTGCAATTGCATCAAAAAGGAAAATGTACTTAGGAATAAGTTTAACCAAGGTGGTGAAAAATCTGTACATTAAAAACTATAAAATACTGATGAAAGGAATTGAAGAAGAGAAATAAATGCAACAGTATCCTGTGTTCATAGTTTGGAAGAATTAATTTTGCAAAAATGTTGATACTAACCAAAGAGATCTACAGAGTCAATGCAAGCACTATCAAAATCTTAATATAATTTTTTACAGAAATAGAAAAAAAATTCTTAAATCCATATGGAACCACCTAAGTCCCCAAAGATCTAAAACAATCTTGAGAAAGAAGTTTAGAACATTTCCTGATTTCAAATTATATTATAAAGCTATAGTAATCAAAACAGTATGGTATTGGCATAGAAGCAGACACACAGACCAATGGAACAGAATAGAAAGCCAAGAAACAAACCCACACATATATGATCAACTAATCTTCAACAAAGGCACTAAAAATACATCATGGGGAAATATAGTCCATTCAATAAATGGTATTTTAAACATTGAATATCCAAATACAAAATAATGAAATTGGACCCTTATCCTATACCATACACAAAAATCAACTCAAAATAGATTAAAAACTTAAACATAAGACCTAAAATTGTAAAATTACTAGAATAAGAAATAAAGTCTATGGCATTGGTCTTGGCAATAACTTTTTTTGGCTGTAACACCAAAAGCACATGCAATGAAGTAAAAATAAACAAGTCAGACTACATTAAATTAAAAAGTTTCAAAGCCAGGAATGGTGGCCCATGCCTCTAATCTTAACATTTTGGGAGGTCCCAAGGTGGGCAAGATGGCTTGAGCCCAGGAGTTTGAGACCAGCCTGGGCAACATGGTGAAACTCCATCTCTACTAAAAATACAAAAACTGAGGTGGGAGGATCACCTGATCCTGGGGAGGTCAAGGCTGTGGTGAGCCATGATCTCGCCACTGCACTCCAGCCTGGGTGACAGAGACACTGTTTCAAAAAATAAAATAAAAAAAATTATCTGCCCAGCAAAGGAAACAATCGACAAAATGAAAAGGCAACCTGTGGAATAGGAGAAAATATTTGCAAACCATATTTCTCATAAGGGGTTAATATCCAAAATATATAAGGAACTCATACAACTCAATAGCAAAAATACAAATAACTGTATTTTGAAAAATGGACCAAGGAGCTGAATAGACATCTCTCCAAGAAAGACATACAAATGGCCAACATATATCTGAAAAGGTACTTAACATCATTAATCATAAGGGAAATGCAAATCAAAACCATAATGTAATATCACACTTGTTATTAATAGGAATAATATTATCCAAAACTTAAAAGATAATAAGTGTTGGCAAGGAGGTATTCTTGTACACTGTTTATGGGAATGTAAATTAGTATAGGCATTATGTAAAACAGTATGGAGATCCTCATAAAAGTAAAAATAGAACTACTGTGTGATCCAGCATTCCCACTTCTGGTTATATATCCAAAGGAAATTAAATCAGTATGCCAAACAGACATCTGCACTCCCATTGCACCATTATTCACAATAGATAAGTTATGGAACAACCTAAGTGCCCATGGACAGATGAATGAAGAAAGAAAATTTTATATATATATCTTAGCCATATAAAGAGGGAACTCCTTCCATTTACATAAACATGGATGAAACTTCAGAGCATTTTGAAATAAGCAAACTAAGTGAAATAAGCCAGATGCAAAAAGAAAAAATACTACAGGACATCCTTTATATAAAAAGAATCTTAAAAAGTTGAACTAATGGAAACAGAGAGTTGAATGGTGGTTACCAGGGTCTAGGGGTTGAGGTAACGTGGAGCAGTAAAAAAAATTAATTTTTCACCTTTATATACCATTTCAGTTGTTCATAGTAATTATGTCACGTTAAAAAAATAAAATGTGCACTTTAGATGGGAAGATGTTCTTAGAACATAATTTTGCTGATTTTTTTCTTATATGATTGTACTGGTCAAACTACCCCTATAACTTGAGGAATTCCTTTTTGAGCAGGCAAAATACAGATTGTTCAATAGAAGAAAAGGAGGAATTAGTAGAGCAATCTTCTATAGCCTAATAGGCAAGGTTGTGAATCATACTTTGCTCATAGTCCATTTTCTTTCATTTTGTCTACTGATGAGAATAAATTACTCATTAGGTTTCTACAAAACGTGTAGGGCAACTCCATTTCAGAGATGCTCAAATAATACAGACCTAAGTGGCTCATAATCTTTTTCTGATAATGAGGTATGATGGAATGAGGCACTGTAGAAAGATTGCTCCTTTCCCAGACATCACCTGCATACCAGGGGCTCTGCCCCTCATTGTCCAGCTACACTAGGCTAATTAATATTTTTGAGATACCCAGTGCTATTTCACGCGCCTTTCATGTGAAGCTCTATGCCTTCACTTATACTATTCTGTTCTGTTTTGTTTTATTTGACATGGAGCGTCTACACTTCCCTTCTGGCTGCTGAATTCCTACTCATCTTTTAAGACTCCACTGAAAAATTAACTCGTCTTTGAAAATGTTTAAATTTCCCTAATCAAAAATTTTTCCTCCATTGTATTTTTTACATTGCAGCATTTATTGTAATCTAAGTGTGATGCTTGCATGTCTATCTACCATTCTACACGGAGAGTTTGTAGAAAGATCATGCAAATTCCGCTTTTAGTACAGTTAGCCTTGCAGGTGACTCCGAGGAACTTTGAAGCTCTCTTTACCAAAACTTCCCTAAAAATAGCAACATGACTTCTTTATTTAGTGTCCTGCTACACACACACACACACACACACACACACACACACACACATACACGCACACAGAAACAATAGGGTAGTGTTTATTTTGTGTATATCTGGCACTAAATATGTTGGTAAATATATTGGTGGTGTATTTTGAAATGTTCTTAAGACCTATGAAAGTCAAACATTGTTCAAGCTGTTTTATTCAGCTGTTTTACATTAATAAGAAAACTATAGTATAGCCAGACTTGGAGAACTAATTCTTTCTGGTTTTGAAATTTTTGAAGAAGAAAATAATACTTGGATTGTAATCATCCAGTTTGTCCCAGGGTGTTAGTGACAGAGAGGTTTCCATATGTGAAGAACATAAAACTGAATAGTTACTTTCAATTGGAGTTCCACTTTATTAATCCCAGTAAGGAAAGAAAAATTCTCTGTTACTAAACCCCAGAATATCTTTTTCTACAAAATTGACGCAGTTTCAATCCATTTATCTTTGTGTGAATGCTTTATCCAGGCCTCAGTAATGTGCTGTGCAGCACTGACAGTATTTAAGGAAATAAGTATCTACTGTGCCAATAAGCTGAGTGATTGACTCAAAGGAGCTGAGTTTTTACTCAATCATTATCCCATACATTTCTCTTACTCTAATTGCTAACTTTACACAGCATTAAAAACAAATTGTTAAGAGCGTACACATTATTACAGTACAAAATATGCAGCTATGCTAACATGTTGTAGGGCAAACCTGGGCAATACTATTTAGTGTGTGTGTCACAGCTGAAAGGATAGCTTCTGAAGCCAGAGAGCCATGGATTTTGAACTTGACTGCTCCATTCTCCCAACTGAATAGACATATGATCATCCTCCCAGAGGAAGACAGCATCTCTGAGTTCTTTTGGAGGCACATCTATGTGTGTGCCTGTGTGTGTGTGCGTGTGTGTGTGTGTGTGAAGTGTTTGTACAAAAGAGAAAGAGAGAGGCAGTGTTTGTAACAAAAGCTAATAAAAAATGAGAAACTGAATTGACATTTGGTTAATTAGTTTACAATTCTAAAACTGAAAATCATCCACATTGTGTGTTCTAGAAAGACTTCCTGCATTGTGACAGAATTGCAACTGTTACAAACTTCTTCCAGTATGCCCACATAGAAATTGGAAAATCCCCAAAATGATGCCATGTATTATATTTGTCTGCATTCTTTATTATGGTAAATGTGATGAGAAATACAAGATACTTGTACTCATGTGATATTAGCAAAAGGGCTCATTGATTTGTCATAGATTATTGTTCTCTGTGCAACAAATTCAAACCAACCTCTAAAGAGTAACAGTGTTTAAAGATTAAAAAGGCCCAGAAAATGTGATGGTTCATGAAGAGTAACTTCCAAAATTCCTCTAAGCTGGGATTTTTTTTCATTCTCTCTCTCTCTGTTTCTTGGAGATAAAGAGCAGTCCAGAATTAGAGACATGTTCTTTTCAGTATACTATTACTTGTAGCATTCTCAATCGTGTGAAGCCATGAGACCACATCTTTGTGGACAGAGCAATAAAAGTTATGAAAAGTTGTCCTTGTAAATATGGTTAAGAATTTGTATAAATCATGCTGCTATAAAGACACATGCACACGTATGTTTATTGCGGCACTATTCACAATAGCAAAGAGTTGGAACCAACCCAAATGTCCAACAACGATAGACTGGATTAAGAAAATGTGGCACATATACACCATGGAATACTATGCAGCCATAAAAAATGATGAGTTCGTGTCCTTTGTAGGGACATGGATGAAACTGGAAAACATCATTCTCAGTAAACTATCGCAAGGACAAAAAACCAAACACCGCATGTTCTCACTCATAGGTGGGAATTGAACAATGAGAACTCATGGACACAGGAAGGGGAACATCACACTCCGGGGACTGTTGCGGGGTGGGGGGAGGGGGGAGGGACAGCATTAGGAGATACACCTAATGCTAAATGACGAGTTAATGGGTGCAGGAAATCAACATGGCACATGGATACATATGTAACAAACCTGCACATTGTGCACATGTACCCTAAAACCCTAAAGTATAATAAAAAAAAAAAAAAATTTGAAGGGTACTAGTGGCCTGACCTCGCTATACTTTGCTAATTGTTTTATAATTGGAAATGGTCATCTATTATACCACTGCCATATCCCTGTACAGATTTTTGTACTGACAATTAGAGTCCTGCTGTAATCAATTTCTAAAGTGCGAAAATGGCTTTGAATAGAGGTTGAAAGGATTTTCAGAAACAATAGAAAAAAGCGTACATTGTCTTGAAGAGATTGTTGTTTAAAGACTCTGCCAGTGAAGGCACATTTCAATTTTACCCATGAATGACATCTCATCTAAATGAGGCTTCTAAGACACATTCGTATGAAGTTTGTTGAAAATGGTTATCAGTTCTGATCCCACCACCCCTTATCCACAGCATAGTTATGGTCAGCTGATGTACATGAAGAGATATTCATTTTCTCTCATACGTTCATTTGTACAATGGATGCTTGGAAAAGTTAAATCCATGTAGCTAAGGTCTTTGAAAAACTCTTCGGTGAGCTTGACTGGCTTAAAACTGGAACAAATGTTCTGGTTAGGGAGGGGAGGTGTGCCACAGATCACTTCCCTCTCAGTCCTTTAAGGATTCCATGGCAATGCGCATGTGCTCTCTTTGGATACAAACTCCTGGGAGGGGGAATTGGAGCCTGTTTTGCTTTTAAAAAGTTGCAAAAAGCCTGAAGAAAGTGTTGTTTTCTTTTCCATATTCAATCTCAGGCTAAATACAGTGTAATGATTGAATATACGTTCACAGATGGGGTGGCAAACTGACATTAAGTGCTATGCCATAGAACACTGACATTAAGTGCTGTGGCATAGAACAGTAGGTATCAGATTCAGGAGATTCCCAGGCCAAGCTTAAAACAAAAGAAGCATATAAAACATCACAGGTGATTCAGGTACACATAAAAAGCTTGAGGACTACCACTCTACTGCAATGTTAATAGACGCTCCATGAAAATGTGGCTTTGTGGCCCAGTAAGTTTGTCTCAGCATTTGTAAAAGTTAAACAGATTTCTTTAACACAAGACTTTTCAGAAATTAATCTGCTAATGCACACTAATCCTGAAGAAAGGAATAGTGTATGCCAGTGTGATATGGTTTGGCTCTGTGTCCCTACCTAAATCTCATTTAGAATTGTAATCCCAATGTGTTGAGGGAGGGACCTGGTGGGAGGTGATTGGATCCTCGGGGCGGTTTCCCCATGCTGTCTCATATAGTGAGGAAGTTCTCACTAAATCTGATTGATAAGTGGCGCTTTCCCATTCTCTCTCCTGCTGCCATGTGAAGAAGTTCCTTGCTTCCCCTTCATCTTCTGCCATGATTGTAACAGCCATGCAGAACTTCGAGTCAATTAAACCTCTATCCTTTATAAATTACCCAATCTCAGGTAGTATCTATATAGCAGCGTGAGAATGAACTAATACCAATGGTTCTCAAAGTCCCAAGGATCAACAGCCTCAGCATCACCTGGAAACTTGTTAGAAATGCCAAGTTTTGGGCCCACACAAGACTCACTCAATCAGAAACTCTGAAGGTGAAGTCCAGTGATCTGAGTCGTACAAGCCTTCCAGGTGATTCTGATGTGAGCTAATATCTGAGACCAATAGTATTTGAAGTGTTTCCCACAACTATTTGACTAAAGAGTCTTTTTTTTCTTTCATCAGTTATGTGGCAGGACTAATATTTTCTGCCAGGAGGACTGCTACTAAAGGATGTGCATGAGGGGATGGGGTGGGAAAGGGTGTGTGTGTATGTGTGTGTGTAATGAAGATGCGTGAAAGTATTGATATCATCACTTGTAGGAAGGTTTGAGGACTATTCATTTACTTATTAATTTATTTTAACACCACTGTCTGTTTAAAACAACTTTAAGGCAGCTCAAAAAGAATGCTGGGGGTAAAGGATTCTTCCTGGGCATTTTGACTCCATCCTATTAATGCAGGCATCCCTGAGACCCACATAGTGCTAATTTGCTTATTACCAGCAGACCTACACTATTTCTGAACAACAGAAAAAGCAAGATCAGCAACTGAAGTAGTCAGTGACCAAACTTTAAAGTTCTTAGAGAAAGAGGGAGACAATGCACTACTTTTCCCTACTGATTGGACATTAGTAAGAGTTAATAGGGAGAGGTGGTTGAGTGAGAGTCTCCTCATTTTTAAAACATGGTACAAAGGATCCTGCATCCAAGATAGGCAGGTGGGCTTACCTCATGTAGGTGTGTTTAGAGCTCAGGCAGGATGAAGCAGGATGAGGAGGACTTAGCTCATGAAATCACAAGGTGACTAGACTTGGCTGGGGTGGGCAGGGATAGGAGCTCATGCTGAATCTGGTCCAAACATCTTAGAAATGAGGAGTCTCCCCTCCTTGCAAAAGCAGGCTGTTTGGGGCCACAGTAATTTTATTTGCAGATGCTCTGAAAAGCACTAGTCAATTACGTGTTATGTATTTCACAATTCTTCCCTCCATATACAGATGATCCTTCACTTACAATGGGGTCACATACCAATAAACCCGTCTTAAGTTGAAAATGCATTTAATGCACCTAACCTAGCAAACATCATAGCTTAGCCTAGCCTACTTTAAATGTACTTAGAACGCTTATATTAGCTTACAGTTGGACAAAATCATGTACTACAAAGCATATTTTGTAATAAAGTGTTGAATATCTCATGTCATTTATTGAATACTGTACTAGAAATAAAAAGCAAAATGGTTGTATGGGCGCTTAAAATATGAGTTCTACTAAATGGCTATTGCTTCTGTACCACTGTAAAGCCTCCCAAAACACGTAAGTTGAACTACTGTAAGTCAGAGACCATCTGTATTGACTGTTCTCAAAGTGTTCATTGCCAGACAATGCAGCTTTCGGGAGCTAGAGAAAAGTCATCAACATTAAAAAAAAATTTACATTTGCCTTCAGTTCTCAAAGGTAGAAAGGACACTAGATATCTAGTCCTGGGTATTCCCTCTAGAGAGGAGAGAAATAAGCAACAGAGAGGGGAAATGACACTGTGAGTGGCAGAGAAAATACTAGCACAAAGGTCTCATTTGTATAATTTGACTACTGAATGGGAATGTGAATTCCTCTGTACCAATCTGAAGTCCAAGTACAGTAACTAGTAAAATAAACACACTTTAAAGTGTTCATGTTAATATGAATCTCTAGACTGTAGATTATCTGAGGACAGTGACCTTATCTACATTATACAATGTTTACTTCCAGTTGCTACTTCAGTTACTGGCACATAATGGACGCTCAATAAATACATGTTGGAAGATTATTCTTTGAATGAATATAAAGAGTTTATTCGGTGCGTATTTGGGTATACAACAACAAATATTAAACAACTTTTTTAAACTTTTTGTGCACAGGACAGAAAACTGCCTGTACATGCTATGTCCACTTTTGGAACACAGATTTTTAACAATTATTAATGCACAAAATCTTACATATCATGCAACTCTATGCCAAGAACCCAACTTTCTTCCATGCAACAGATATGAAGATCTAAATGGAAACCTAGCTAAGTCTTAAACACTTTTCCAGTAGCAAGTATAATATATGTTGTTGAGGGAAAACCAGTCTTAACAATTCCTTGTATACAATATTCATGTGCCAAATACAATGACAGGAGGACTCATACATATACAGATAAGACATTTCTTATTTTAACAACACAAAAGACAACATCACAGTTCCACAGTTCCTGTCTTTACACAAGAAGCCACAACAATAGTTTAACATGATACACAAATGGAATTAAGAGAAATCTACACTTGAGGATAATTTTTTGAAGTTATCTTTACTGACTGGGGTTGACAATACAACTCAATTTCTACGCACAAAGTACAGCACAATAACTTGACCAGAATACCACAAATCTAAAAAAAAAAAAAAAAAAAGAAAAACAATTGGTAAAACCACAAGAACACTGTTACCTTGAGCCTGAGAAGCCAATTCAGATTCAACCCTGAATTTGGTTGATTTGGATTAAGTGACGCAAAAAGTCAATAGAACCATTGAATTTCAGAAATCATAAAGTTGCACTATGCCAAAGAAGAGAGTACATGTGAATCAAGCGTAGATAGAAAACATCAAGCCAAGAAAACAACACAGTTCACATAATTTTGTTTGCCCCGACAAAACATTTAAGCAGTTAATTTTGTTATGTTTTGTTTTGTTTGTTTTTGAAGAACAATTGTGGTCTTTTACATTTTCTTGGTAGGAGAGCAAATTTTGATCAGCATTAGTGCTGTGAAATATTTTTGGATTATCATCCCCAAAGTATAGGTGAGATCATGAGAAAATTTAGCAGTCCTTCTCCCAGATTTAGTTCACTAAAATGCTTGGCATTGTTTTGCACAAGCTCAATCTAAATAATGGGGCTTTAGTATGGATGATAAGAAGGTCTAATGGCAGATAGAATAGTGAACTCTGCCTGTTTGTTTGGTAAATGTCACTGACAAATTTGAACTTTTGGGTGAAGGACTGCTAGAAGAATTCAACAGCACCTGGAGGTAAGGTTCTGTTACAGAGCCCTTCTTTTGCCCTCACTGGCTACGTTGATTCATTGTGGCTCATGGATTTGCCTCCGTTCAGCACGCCAGAGACACTTCTGCTCTTGGTTGGGGTCCCGCTTCCAGATCGGGAGAACTCCGTGAGATCGTGCAGTGATGGCTCCTTGTACATGGCCACTGAAAAGCACACAAAGATGGTGTAAAAGGCCTTCAAATGGGCATACCAATTGTGAAAATTTCTAATAGTTTGTAGGTGTTCTATTCTACACACCTAAATGATAAGTATGTGAGGTAATGCATATGTTAATTAGCTTGATTTAGCTATTCCACAATGTATACATATTTCAAAATATCTTGTTCATAATAAATATATACAATTTTTTATGTCAATTATAAATTAAATTCAGAAAAGGAAAAAGAGAAAAAAATACATTTAAAAAATGGGCATACCACACTGGTCCTCAACTTTTCTTTTGGTTACTAGGCTTCTGTGCCTTAAGCCAGGCATGAGAAACACTGCTTTCAAGGACTAAGTAGAGAGTGGACAGGTTCAGATTAAGCAAAAATCTAGCCTTGGTGTAGTAGTGTGTAAAGAATTTTAATGCCTAACTTCAATCACATATGGTAATGTAAGAGAGGATTAATAAAAAATGCATTTAATAAACCTCTTAGAAGTTTAAATATGATCTATAGCATACTGTGCAATGTAAATATTAAAATTTAAAATATTTTAAAACACTGATTTCTATCATACCTTAAAATGAAACACTTAAAGAGTCTAAGTATTGGATAATTCTTGGTACAGTAAATGGTAAAGTTTATTATTGTGCTATAAATAAACATAATAGCTTATAGTTATGGAACACTTATAACATTAGATACTACTCTAAGTTCTTTGCATGCGTTATCCCATTTAATCCCTATGAGAATCTTATAAGTACTCTTATCCATATTATACAGATGAACTTGAGGCATACACAGGTAAATAACCTGTTCAAGACCATCCAGTTAGTAAAAAGTGAAGTTGGGCCTTGAATCTAGGTAGTCTGGCTCCAAAAAATGTGCTGTAAACCACAGTGCTATGCTTATTTGAACTGCACAGTGTCTGCCTCTACTCTAAACCCCTACTCTAACAGGCTAGTAATCTCTTTGAAGTCTTCCTCTGCTTTGCCTGCATTTTCTGTCTCTTCTCTACCATATCTCACTATTTCTTATATCCCTATCTTCCATAGCCTGTTCTTGTCCCTCACCCTTTCTAATTTGCTATTAATCTGCTAATAATGATGGGAAAACTATAAGCAAAATTTGCTGAAATAATATGTTGGGCCCTTAGAGAGGACCCAAGGAGCTCTCTGGTAAGTGTTAAGTGTACACACATTTTTTTGTTTTGTTTTGTTTTTTGAGACGGAGTCTCGCTCTGTCGCCCAGGCTGGAGTAAAGTGGCGCGATCTTGGCTTACTGTAAGCTCCGCCTCCCAGGTTCATGCCATTCTCCGGACCTCGTGATCCGCCCGCCTCAGCCTCCCAAAGTGCTGGGATTACAGGCGTGAGCCACCATGCCCAGCCGTGTACACACATTTTTAACAGCTATGTTTCTGCCCAGGCAACATTTTAGCATAATTTGGGGGTCTTGGCTGTCCTGAGTTAGCATGTAAGTTACTTCCACATAAGTAAAGTGTCACTGTATGTACATGCACTATGGAAAAATTCAAATCAGGAGAGCAAATGTTTTTGAGTGTTACAAAATGTAAGTTTTTAAAATAAATGTCTTAATGTGGAACAACTGTTTCATTTTCAAAAGTATTATTAAGGACTGCTTTAAATTACTCTTTCTAAATGTTCAACATCACTAATCAACAGGGAAATGCAAATTAAAACCACAATGAGATACCACCTTACTGCTGCAAGAATGGCTATAATTAAAATGTCAAACAACAACAGATGTTGGCATGGATGTGGTGAAAGGGAACACTTTTACAATGCTGGTGAGAATGTAAATTAGTACAACCACTATGGAAAACAGTATGGAGAATCCTTAAAGAACTAAAAGTGGCATTGGATCCAGCAATCTCACTCCTGGGTAGCTACTGAAAGGAAAATAAGTCATCATATGAAAAAGACAACTGCACAGGTATGTTTATAGCAGCACAATTCACAATTGCAAAAATATGGAACCAACTTAAGTGCCCATCAATCAACGAGTGGATAAAAAAATGTGGTATATATACACCATGGAATACTACTCAGCCATAAAAAGGAATGATATGATGACTTTTGCAGCAACTTGGATGGGGCTGGAGGCCATTATTCGAAGTGAGGTAACTCAGGAATGGAAAGCCAAATATTGTATGTTCTCACTTAAGTGGGAGCTAAGCTATGAAGACATAAAGCATAAGCATGATATAATGGACTTTGGGAACTTGGTTGGGGGGAAGGTTGGGAGTGGGGTGAGGGATAAAACACTACATACTGGGTACAGTGTATACTGTTTGGGTGATGGGTGCACCAAAATTTCAGAAATCACCACTAAAGAGCTTGTCTATGTAACCAAAAACCACCTGTACCCCCAAAACTATTGAAATTCAATAAATAAATATTTAGTAGCATAATCCATAGTTCCCACAATATCAAATTTACCTTTCAGTGGTTTGGGCAGAAAATGAGCTGCAGGCTTGTTCTTCTTCACATGGTTGCCTTTCATGATCTCTCCTTCTTTGTTCAGACCCAGATACCACCCTCGGCCTGACTGCTGCTGACGGTATATCATTGATGAATATGTCACGTAATAATTTTCAAACACTGATTCTTTGAATTTGCACTCAGGTGTGAAAAGTTCCTGCAACAAAAGTAAATAAACAAAAGTTCAGTGTTTATAGCTATGAAGTTCCTGTAGAATCATGCGGTATTGCCTTTTAGGAGATTAAGACATACTTTGTAAAAGCTTGTGTGACTGGTGCTCTCATTTTAATAGTATAAACTATCATCATTGGAAACCATCAGACTATATACAACATTTAACATGATGCTTTAGAAAAAGTCATAAGTGAAAGTGCTATTGATCAATGATTAGCTCTCTTTGTAATAGGTAATGGGAACATTAGAACAAGCCACATAAGTGAAATATATTGGACAACTACAAGGGCCAAGGATTGAAAAGACAAGCATAAAACTGACACATGGAGCTTTATTCCCTTCAGGGTTCAATATGAGAAAATAAACATTCGCTTCTTGTACTTAATTTTCATGGATTCTTGAATTATTATACACTATGGTTGTCAATTGCCTCAGGCTGAAATCTGTGTTACAATGCTTTCTGCCTATATTTCTAAAAGAATGCTACAAAGAAAGCCTACCTTTTACTTTTAGGTAAACCAAATTGATTTTTTTTGGATCATTGGACCTTGACTTGAGACAGAAAGAAAAATTCCCCCCTCACCCCATCCTTGCCTTACAGTAACATTTACATGCAAATCAATACAAAAGCAAGGAATTTACAGCAATTTTACTAGCAGACATGATAGAGCAGCCCAGTGGACTTTGAACTCAGGAATATGGTTTTCTGTCATGCAGTTGGCCATTTTTACTTTAGACTGGATTTTTCAAATGAAGGGCTCCTGCCCTCAACAGACCATTTCAAGGAAACAAACAAACAAAAAAAAACCAACAACAACAAAAAACCTTTTGTGTGTTTGAGTGTACACGTGTCTATGTGTACAATAAACAGCCATTAAAAATGATAATTTCTAAGCTAAATGAAATGAATAGTAGATTTGAATCTATAAGTAATCCATAGAGTAGCAAAGGGCCTACTTGGAGTGGAAGGTTATTAGGAAAATGCTTACTGAGCTACATGTCATAGAGGCACCAATTAAACTGTCAGATTTTTGCTAATTTGCTGAGATGTTATCAGGAAAAACACTTGGTACTATCACCAAAAACATGTATACAAACAAATATTGCAAGCTTTCTGGGGAACTAGTCTTTTAAAAACAACGTCTCCATGGTTCTACCTTCCTTTATTTTCATATTGGATACCATTTTAAGCAATACACACTAGCTGAGCAGCAACATCTGAAGCCCTCTCAGTCACTTCAGCAAAGAGGGATATATTCCTCAGGCAAGGCAGCTTTTCTCTGAAATTTAAGCACTCAAGCAATTTCCTTTCCTTTTTTTCTGGGATTCTACAAACAGTGTTTCACACAGTAATCTGCCTAATCTCCCCCCACTTTCCCAATCTGGCTCCCAGAATGCACGAACTGAAGTATCTTTTGGGGTTATTTCAACCTAGGGGCGCACTCGATAGATATTCAGAGGATTCACACAAATTCAACCTAGCTCAAGAAGCAATGTACTTCTAAGGCAACTGTCACATGTTAGGAACCAAAATGTTCTATTTATGGGCTGTGAAAACTCCTCTTTGTAGGATTTCTCAACACAGAGAAAGCCAAGAAAGTACCAAGAAATTTGACTAGAAGTCTCCACATTTCCTTTAGTGATGAGGACAAGTACATAGAACGTTGCTGAAATTCTTTGGGAATTAAATCACTGTACGGAAAAAAATCATCATTGGAGAATGGATTTTCCTTTCATAAAGAATCAAACCATTTGAAAATAAATTGGTGAAAAATGCATATGATCAAGGCAAATGATACCAATTAGCCACATAAACAATGTATGGCTGACTCCAGAATGGTGAGATGGGATCGTTGCATATTCTAAGTCAGGTTCCAAAAATGGGCTGCATTTAATGTCTTGTGTGATAGCAGCATTCATTCATTCATTTAACGCACATTTTCTAAGGATCCATTATGTAGTTAGTTGGTGCTAAATATTCATAGGTAAGTAATATGTGGCCTCAGACAGCTTATCATATATTTGTAGGCATCAAGCATGTACACAAATGTCATAGATATAATGTGTGCTACCATAAGGAAAGAAAGGGAGGCTTACAGGAGGTACTGTATGAAAACAGAAAAAGCCAGACTTAATTCTGACTGAGGGACTAGAGAGGGATTCACAGAGAGGGTATCATTTTAGCCGAGCTTTTCAATACAGAAAACAGGGAAGAATAATATTTGAAGCACAGAGCCACATTTCCTCTACTTTTCCTGTGTTCCCTGTCTTAGTAATTGGAATCCACCATCCTGGCAGTTGATCACTTAACACTTCAGAGGGCCTTTCATTTCATTCCTGTGCCCTCTAGTCCGTGATCCATGACCTTCACCTTCCATTCCCAATGCCACTGCTCTACTTTGCGCCTTATTACCTCTTCACTGGACTGCTGTCATAACATCCTAACTGGTTTCTTCTCTTCAGCTGGCAGGTTTGCTTTCCTAAAGCAAAGTTCCCTTCCTTGGGAAATTTTGATGATTTCACCTTGCCTATAGTAAAAACAACAAACAACTTGATGTAACATTTAAAAATTCTCCACAATTCAGTCACTACCATGCCTTCCAGCGTCATCTTCCAGTGTCATTCACCACAGAACCATGTGTGCCTTTGTGCTTTACTGATGCCATTCATTTCCTTTGCTTAGAATGCCATTCCTTTGTTTCTCTACCTACTGGCTTTCCTCTAATCCTCCAAGGCCTAGCTCAAATATGACTGTTTCCAGAATCACATATAATCTCTCCCAATCAGAACTGATTACACCTGTTATCTGTGCTCCCATAAACTCTATCTACATCTCTAGCATGGCCCTGTGACTCATACAACGGTATGATTAGCTCCAGATGGTAGGGAACTTGTCTTATTTTTTCCCCAATCTACCTTCCCCCAACAAAAATGACACGTTAGCACATGGCAGACCACTTGATTATTGTTTATATAATTTGAATTTCAGAGATTCCGATTTAAATATTGGAAATTCTAGGACTCAGAATTATCAACTAGTAAAAAGTCTGCAGGGAATTTCCTTAATACCATATCATGAAATCAGCTGTATGTAAAATGAGGCTGTCACTGCATGGACAGATTCTGCAAGTGTAATTTAGTATCTGTTAAGAATAACATGGCACCTACAACCTCAGGAGAAAATCTTGGCAATTGTTACAACTATTGAAAAATGGCAAGGAAGGACTCAATGAACTAAATGCTCTGTCACATCCTGGCAATTTCTTAGTCATCACCACTAAATTTGGACTCAAAAACTCAGTAGAGAGGGAGAAAAATGAGGCCAAAAAAAGAATGTTGAAGCAACCAAAGGAGTGTTCTGTTCTCTGTGTATGACACTGTCATTTTATCCAGTGTTGAGTAGGCAGAACAGGCTTGATTTTTATCAAATGTGGAAAAATGTGAGCATCCCACCCAACACAGGCAGGTCCACCAAAAGGATACAGTTTCACCCCTATGTCTCTGCAGTGATTCATATGAATAATAGAAATTGGATTTGTCCAACCCACGAAATCCCTGTTCAGAGGAGACTAAGTAGATGTATGCCAAGGAACCAACCTACTTTGACTGATCTGGAGATGCTCACTAGTGCACTGGAAGAAGGTACCATAGCGGTCTTGACACATGAGAGGCACTAAATAAAGGCAGCAATCACTGTGTTCTGGATTTAACAGGCACTAGATAAATGTCTGCTATTGTCATGAATGCATGAATGAGTTAAAAAGATGTCATGCATTCCCTGCATAGTCACTGAGAAATTACTTGACATGAGTACAAAATAAAAGATGCTTTAAGTCTTATAACCTTTTATGTGTTGATTTCTCTTAAAAGAAATAAATGTTTTGCATATCTATGCTTTTTCAGAAAAATAACAACTTTTTAGTTAATGAAATAATCTGTCTCTAATATCTTTCCTCTGTATAATCATGTCTATTTCTCTTGCAATTCAATGTTTGTTTCTTCTCAGTGAATACTGAACCTTTTATTTAAGAAATTCATGGTGGCTCATGCCTGTAATCCCAGCACTTTGGGAGGCTGAGGTGGGCGAATCATGAGGTCAGGAGATCAAGAGCATCCTGACTAACACGGTGAAACCCCGTCTCTACTAAAAATACAAAAAAAATTAGCCGGGCATGGTGGTGGGCACCTGTAGTCCCAGCTACTCAGGAGGCTGAGGCAGGAGAATGGCTTGAACCCGGGAGGCAGAGGTTGCAGTGAGCCGAGATTGCACCACTGCACTCCAGCCTGGGCGACAGAGCGAGACTCCATCTCAATTAAAAAAAAAAAAAAATCGTATCAGTTAGTATCATTATAGTATAATGACAATATTTTGGATAAGGAATGAGGAATCTACATTCAGAGAATAGGTGGATCCAGGAGCAGAATCTAATACTCCTTTTTACCAACGTACTCACGTGATTAAGGAGGAAATAATTCTTTGGAGGTTGAAATATCACTGACAAGAATAAAACATTTGAACTCTAAACATCACATCCATATAACATATTGGGGAATTGTTACAGCCACAGATGTTACTGATCAGCTGCCCTTCTCAGGGCATATTAAGACCTCCACACAGACTGTGAGAGGCAAGTGAAGAATGCATTAGTGCAACCAGTTATGTTGAATATATGCAAATAACCGCAAGACCCAAGGGTGTGCCAGAAAACATTTTTTCCCTTGAACAAAGGCTTGGGAGCAATATAAAGTGTTATTCTCTGTTACAGTCAGAAGAAGCAATAGTGGCCTGGCTTGCCCCTGGCACCGAGGGCAAAGTATGGACAGAGTGTAGTATCTCTTTGGCCTCCCGGAGCTGGAGCCAGATTAATAGAAGAGTGGGCCGTGATGATGGCTTCCCTGAATTGAGCCAAGTAAGGACCATGTCAGTCAGCAGATGGTGTGTAGCTATATCTTCAGTAGCCATACCAAAATGATGAGAGCTAAAATATCTGTATAACATTTATGTTGTTTCAGCGTCTTAAACACATCTCCAATACCAAAAGATACACACCAAGACTAAATGCCTTCCTGATTAAAATAAGTAATTTGGCAAACACAGGCCTTAATAACAGGTTTTTCATACTTTTTTTTCACCCTACTCTTGTATTTTCAGCTATAGTGCAACTGATAGGGTGGCACTGTTTCATGTGAGTCCATATCTCAGCAGGATGGGAGGCTTTGAGGATTGCCATGCAGACTGTAAATGTTTCCCTTTAACACATTTCTCTCAAAAACATATTTTTTTTTTTTTACATGGGCTGCACAGATTCCCTTGGATCTAGAGAGAACAACAGAGTGTACTGAAGTTGTCCATACATAAAATGGGAACAGTAAGTCCTCAGCCTGGCGAACAAAGCCTGTGATGGCAATGTTGCCAAGTGCACACATCCTGGTATAGATTAATGTGTCTCAATGTATTTTGTTTAATTCACATGTAACATTTTTTAAAGCAAGAAGCATAGAACACAGAAAAACAGTTGATATTATGAGTAGGCATTTAAAGAATGTTTCATAATGAACCTAGAAACACAGTTTCCTCTATTCAGTAGGTTTTATAAACCTATTTTAACTAATCTACCTTTTCCTTCTACATTCCCACCTCTCTCTTCTTCTCCTCTCTTCCAGTCACATTTTCAGTAGCCTGACCATCCAATTAATTGAACAATTACTGCCAATAGCAAGGGTCACTCTTCTAGTTCTGAGCCATGATCTGATGATAATTAATTTTCCAGATTAAAAGTTAGGTTATTTAAGCAGGTTTGACTTGTGTGCATCAATTATTCCCCAGCCTAATGAAATTAATATGCAGATTAAAATTAGATTTTCAACTCTGTTAAAAAACTTGAAACAACAGAATCTTAAAACATAAATCATGCCCATAGGGGTGACAATGTAACTACCTGTATTCTCTATACAGGCTTCCCCTCCACCAGTGATTTCAAAATCCAGGACTAATTATTATATTTAGGGCTTTGATGTTCTCTTCCAGGGTATATTTGATGTGAATGAACTTCATTATTACTGAGATCAAAGCATGGGAAGGGAGAGATTGAGGAAGAGGGAATCAATACTCACCCAGTGCACTGTAGCTAAGCAAAATTATTAATTCACGATAAACAGAATATGGATTGCTCACTCAGATATCTACTGGACTATTAGATACTTGAGGGCAGCTCCTAACATAAGGTCTGGCATACGGTAAATTATCAATACATACCTAGTGAAACAAATAAATTAAAAACAGAATATATGAAGAAATTTTGGAAGCTCCCTTGTATAAATTCAAAAAAACGGTTAAATGTGGCACTACATTTTCCAATGAACAGACGACTATTTTAAAGTAGATACAGGCAAGTCAGAAACTTGCCTGTGAGGGCAGAAAAAGTAGGCGATCAAAGGAGGAAAGTGGCCTAGAGGTAAATTCAATTTTACAACTGGAAAGGATGAGAGAAAGGGGAAGGAGTGGAGGTATGGAGAAAAGGGGGAGAGAGTGAGGGAGGGAAGCAGGGAGGGAGGGAGAAAAGGAGGAAGAGAATAGAGAATAACAAAAGCAAAACAATAATTAAGCAAAAATAAATTCCTAATAATCCTGACATAGGTAAGAACCTTATACTTCTGGTCTTTTTGTCTGCAAATAGTTAAGTGTTTCAATTAAATTCTATTAGACTGATTTTTGTCAAATGGTGAAAAAAATCTACCAGTTCTGCTGATCTTACTGGTTGTTGTATGAGGATGCAATGAGATGATCTAGGGTGAAAGAAGCTCTGAATATTGTAAAGCTCCATAAACGTGAAATGTGGGATTGCTTCTGATAATATAGGCCCAGAAATCAAGGCCAAATAAATAAATCCACTTTTCAAGATTCTTTTTGACTATGGAATCAATTTACAAAAAAAAGGCCTGGCTATATGTGTTTTATTAACATGGAAGAATATAAATTCTGTCAAAAATTAGGGCTGTACATGAATTACACTTTGTGTTCAGCACTCTCCTCCAAGCTTGGTTCTCAGAGAACTGTTTTGCCTCCTTTCATTTTTCATTTCTGTCTGCAATAGGCTGAAATGGCTGCAGTAATCCAAGCCATAGCACTAAAGAAATGCAGTGCTTAGAAAGGGCTTCATGAAATACCATGCCACAAAATGACTTAAAAATACATATGTTAATTAGCAACCATTTCTAAAGAAATGCAAATTGGAATTAAGAGTATGCACATTGGGACTATTTTTCCTCATATGGTTACACTGAATTCTTTACCAAGACTTTGTATATTCCTAGATATTTCATAGGTATTTTAATTTACCTTATGTTGACCCCACAAAATATGTCAGCACAGTGTTGCTTTTTCTCCTTAGTTCTTCACAAACAAAAATAAGAAAAATATTCAGGAACCTGTCAACCAATGGCCTGTTGAAAACAGAACTAGGACTCAGATATGACCATATTTCAGCCCTGGAGTTCATTTAGTCCTCTATACTGAATTGTTCTGGATTTTCATATATTTCTGTAAAGCAATGTCATACAATGGATTATCCAGGCTCTCCATTCTTCCAAAACAATGTTTTATAAAACACACTGAAATAAGCTAGAAGAATGAGAGCAAACAAATACAATACATCCCTTCCAGAGGCTAAGACGGGTTGTTTTTGTCATGATATAAAAATTACGTGATCCAAACGCCTCACTCTCCTTCTAGCCTGGTCAGCAAATACATTTTGACATGGAAGTAGCTTGTTGAGACTCATGACAAAGAAGAGAGATAGGCCATATGTCTTCAAGACTGTGTGACTGGCCCAAGACTGTGTTAGTCTGACCTTAACCTTGCAGAAGAATACAGATTGTTTAGGCAATCCAATTAGGTGGCAGAGGGCGTAATTCATTTTACATAAAATATGTTCTAGAGAGACTGTGTGAACTGCTGTATATTTTAAAACTTATTAGGGCATCTCACTGTTTCACAGAAATCTGTGGAATTTTTTTTTTCACTTCTCTAAGGTGAATAACCCCCTGAAAAACCCCCTATTAACCTGCTTATTATGTGTATTAATTCAGTATATTGGTTTATTCATGGCAGGGTTGATCTATGTGTTTTGAAAGGTGAATCAAATACCAGATATGATTTCTAAAAATAAACCTTCTAGTCTTTTAGCCATTCTCTGGACTTAATTTGTGCCTATCGGATACATAGTCTCTGCTACTATGAAGCTTTCTAATTTGTGGCAGTCCTCTTCTCTGTACTGACTTCAGAGTGGGATCTAAATCCAGCTGCAAGAATATGAGTTCTGAAGTACATGTTATCAGGCGAACAAGCTTAGTAGGTTCTGTCTTTTTAAATAGCTGTTGCAAGCACTTGACTACAAATTCAAAGCTTAGGAGCTCTGAAAAATTTTCACAGAGATCCAACCAACTGTCATGCACAAGACAAAGGTCCTTTCCTCCTAGATGAATTGAAAAGCTCTGGCAAGGCCTATTAAAAATAAAATGATACCAAGGTGGGTGCATATTATATTCTTGTACCTCAGGATTTTTTTTTTCTTTTCTTTTCTTTTTTGAGACGGAGTCTCGTTCTGTTGCCCAGGCTAGAGTACAATGGCATGATCTTGGCTCGCTGCAACCTCCACCTCCCGGGTTCAAGGGATTCTCCTGCCTCAGCCTCCCAAGTAGCTGGGATTACAGGCAAGGGCCACCACGCCTGGCTAATTTTTGTATTTTTTTAGTAGAGGCGGGGTTTTACCATTTTGGCCGGGCTGGTCCCGAACTCCTGACCTCAGGTGATCCGCCTGCCTTGGCCTCCCAAAGTGCTGGGATTACAGGCGTGAGCCACTGCACCTGGCCAGGAATTTTTCAGAACCATACTTCTGACACACATTGGATAGCAGCTCTGTTACATTTGGTAGGGTGTGTCTCTGAAGAAAAGTGTCACAGTAATTAGGAGTCTGCTTCTTGTGGTGGGGGGAGGGGGGAGGGATAGCATTAGGAGATATACCTAATGCTAAATGACGAGTTAATGGGTGCAGCACACCAACATGGCACATGTATACATATGTAACAAACCTGCACATTGTGCACATGTACCCTAAAACTTAAAGTATAATAATAATAAAATTAAAAAAAAAAACTTTGAAAGGAGACTTTCTTGAACAAGTAGGAAAGTAATGCTAGACAACAGCAACCGCTCAAATGGAAGTCACCAATGCATTCTTTCTGCTGCAAAACATAAAAGCTGGTGTCACAGGGCAAGGTGCAAAGGCCTCATCTATAAACCAAGGATTTGAATGGATGAGAATGGTGCTGCAGAGGACTATTAAACTGCTGCATCACATTACATCTGCAAATGACTGCTGAGGATAACAAGTGCTAAAGAGAGGAATCTTTTTTATGAAGAGTGCATTTCTACTCATCAGCCCCTTGAAAGGAGCTACATGAGAGGATGCTAGTGGCAGTCATTTGTCACAAATCTGAATGGAGGGAGCCAATTTATTCATTTGAGACCCAAATAGAATTAATTCTAATCTAGGATTTAATGAAAGCCTACTGTGTCCCAGGCACCGTGACAGCCCCCTTTGTAATATATAACAATCTGCTTTACTCTTTTTTTTTTTTTTTTAATTTACTTATTTATTATACTTTAGGTTTTAGGGTACATGTGCACAATGTGCAGGTTTGTTACATATGTATCCATGTGCCATGTTGATTTCCTGCACCCATTAACTCGTCATTTAGCATTAGGTATATCTCCTAATGCTGTCCCTCCCCCCTCCCCCCACCCCACAACAGTCCCCGGAGTGTGATGTTCCCCATCCTGTGTCCATGAGTTCTCATTGTTCAATTCCCACCTATGAGTGAGAACATGCGGTGTTTGGTTTTTTGTCCTTGCGATAGTTTACTGAGAATGATGTTTTCCAGTTTCATCCATGTCCCTACAAAGGACACGAACTCATCATTTTTTATGGCTGCATAGTATTCCATGGTGTATATGTGCCACATTTTCTTAATCCAGTCTATCGTTGTTGGACATTTGGGTTGGTTCCAACTCTTTGCTATTGTGAATAGTGCTGCAATAAACATACATGTGCATGTGTCTTTATAGCAGCATGATTTATAGACCTTTGGGTATATACCCAGTAAAAGAGCCCGCATCGCCAAGTCAATCCTAAGCCAAAAGAACAAAGCTGGAGGCATCACGCTACCTGACTTCAAACTGTACTACAAGGCTACAGTAACCAAAACAGCATGGTACTGGTACCACAACAGAGATATAGATCAATGGAACAGAACAGAGCCCTCAGAAATGATGCCGCATATCTGCAACTATCTGATCTTTGACAAACCTGACAAAAACAAGAAATGGGGAAAGGATTCCCTATTTAAAAAATGGTGCTGGGAAAACTGGCTAGCCATATGTAGAAAGCTGAAACTGGATCCCTTCCTTACACCTTATACAAAAATTAATTCAAGATGGATTAAAGACTTAAATGTTAGACCTAAAACCATTAAAATCCTACAAGAAAACCTAGGCAATACCATTCAGGCCATAGGCGTGGGCAAGGACTTCATGTCTAAAACACCAAAAGCAATGGCAACAAAAGCCAAAATTGACAAATGGGATCTCATTAAACTAAAGAGCTTCTGCACAGCAAAAGAAACTACCATCAGAGTGAACAGGCAACCTACAGAATGGGAGAACATTTTTGCAACCTACTCATCTGACAAAGGGCTAATATCCAGAATCTACAATGAACTCAAACAAATTTACAAGAAAAAAAACAACCCCATCAAAAAGTGGGCAAAGGACATGAACAGACACTTCTCAAAAGAAGACATTTATGCAGCCAAAAAACACATGAAGAAATGCTCATCATCACTGGCCATCAGAGAAATGCAAATCAAAACCACAGTGAGATACCATCTCACACCAGTTAGAATGGCCATCATTAAAAAATCAGGAAACAACAGGTGCTGGAGAGGATGTGGAGAAATAGGAACACTTTTATACTGTTGGTGGGACTGTAAACTAGTTCAACCATTGTGGAAGTCAGTGTGGCGATTCCTCAGGGATCTAGAACTAGAAATACCATTTGACCCAGCCATCCCATTACTGGGTGTATACCCAATCTGCTTTACTCTTGAAGGCACCTCTCAGTAATTACTTCCCTCTGGCCTGAGAGGAGAGTTCCTCCCACCTCACAGGTGAGAAAATCACAGCAACGGTGCCCTTAACAAGTCATTTTTAAAATAAACTCAATTGCAAGTGCACCTTTTCACCCACAGAGTAGTCACTGGGTAGACAATAGCTGTAATGTCAACTCCCTTCTAAATGCGCAACTTCAACGTTTGCTGAAGGCTCAGCCCTCCCTCCTATTTGTGTGCCCTGGCCCTTTGGAAGAGCTCAGCTCAAAGTTGCCTCTTCCACTTCCCGGTTTTCTGACGGTAGGCAATTCATGTGTTTTCTGATCCTGCATCTGCAAGATGGGGACAGCATCATGTGCTTCATAGGGAAGATCACAGAAGGCATGGGGAAGCAGTCAGCCTAAGTGGAAACGCTCAACAACTACCCGATCCCTTCCCTTCCTTTAACTTTCCATTTGCGTGATATATAAGAAAACGTAGTATTCTCCCCACCCTGCAACTTGAAATTGGTTAAAAAAAAAACTGGTGATTGTCAATAAAAACAGAGAAGAAAAGCACCTTTCCATTTCTGTGAGGGGCTAGTGCTACACATTAATTGTATGTGTGAGAAATGCTTACAGTAGTGATTCCTTTTCAAGGATGACAATTCATGAGCCTTTGATTTAGGGCTTAAAATATTCTAAGAATCTAATACTGGAATTACTATAATGTGTATCAGTGAGACCACATGATAATAAAGGGATTTGTGAAATAATTCCATATTAATAGGCCAGATGACATTTACACATCTCACTTTAATTACTATGCTACAAAACTACAATGTTATTATCTCACTTCTTTTGTTCCAAACCACTGTTTTACTAGTTCTGCTTTCATAATGCAGGTTACTAATAACAATAATGAAAAATATAACAGTACTTTAAGCAGTGCCTACATTTAAAGTTTTCTACAACTGCTTGAATAGTTATGGCATTCAAGTGACAGGCAAGGGACAGTTTAACAAAAGTAATGATAACAAAAGTAATGATTATAATGGCTTTTGGTAGACTTTTAAAAAATTCTCTAAAGAGCTTGTTTTAGAGTCAAAGAAATGAAACCAGAGATGCTAATACACTGGAACCTGGCATTAACACTTTCTGCTGGAGAACTAATCCAGTGAAGGGAAGCAGCTCCTTCTAGAGGAAGCTGGGATCTGTTTACGGTGGCTGGTACTGGCATGTGATGTTTCTGGGGCTGCAGGACACTGAAGATCCAGGAGCTCCAACTGATCCTGAGTTCCAGAGGGTAGGAAGAGGTCTCACACAGAGCAGAAGCCAAGCCAGGCAGCCTATCCCCTAGGCCACTTCTTTTTCCATTACAATGGGCAGCAGCATTCCATTTATCTTATATAAATCTGTCCACTTAACATTCTCCTAGATCATGGCATGAAAACTTCACTCTTCTATTGCAAAAATATTCACAACTGAGTTTGGGCACATGTTGGGTTTTTTATTTCCAGTGAACTCTACTCTAGAGGTATTCAGGAAATGACCCTAGAGCACCTTTACTGAAATTAGGCTTCTGCCTTTTCAGGTACAGATGCAGGTAACACATATAAGGAGATATATAAATTATTTAATCAGATTCATGTGTGTGTATGTGTGCACTCACATGCATACGTACATGAGAGAGACAGAGCAAAACAAATACAAAGCAGAGAAAGACAACAGAGAATGAAAACATAGAAAGTTAAAAAAAATGGGCCATTTGCTTTCCCCAATTCTATAAACCTGTGGACTTTGAGAAATATCCACCACCCTCACCAGTGAATGTTTAATGGGGAAGGCTGGAAAGTAAGTTGTCTCCCCTTTGCTGGAGAAGGCATCTCTTTACTGTCCAAACTCCCAGCTGTGCTCAGAGCTCAGGGTGAAATCCGATAGGCTGCCCAAGGTAAGTAAAGTTCTTCTGTAAAGTTAGTATCTATAGAGGAGCCAAATAGAGGAGTAAACATATTTCTTCCTGAAGATTTTCCTATGCTCAATGCACATCCATCTCTAGGGAAAAAAAAAAAAAAAAGGAAATCCAGGACTCTTGAGAAGTTCAAGATTAGTGCAAAGAAATCCTGTGAAAGCTCATTAAAACAAGACACTTTGAAATATGAATGTCACCATCATAAAGTAATCGCATTTTCACAAGGGATATATAATGCTTAGATGTGTAGCTATGTTGCAGTGAACAGGACAACGGTTTCCTATTTATGACTAAACTGCCATCGCCTGTGATGCTGTTTATGATTATCACCTTATATTATGGCTCTGTAGAAACCACTGTGGTGAAGCCTGAATCCTAAAAATGCAATGCTTCACAGGAGTGTTTGGCCACGTATCTAGCTACAATTCATAACTGAGCCCCTAGTAGCTTAAATTAAATTTGGCTCACCTTGTGTTTCCTGGAATACTGCAACATTTTATATTAATATTTTAAAAGGATTTTGATGACATTAAATTTTGAAATTGGCAAATTACAGTTCTTTATCAAAATACGCAATTTAAATTTTCAAATATTTGTTACCTAAGTATCACTGTAGCTGAAAACACAACATAGTAATATAATATAAACTATGAGAATATATAAAAATGATGAATACTTCATAAGCTTTGTACAACCATTACCTATCTGAAGTAATGTTCAGTTCTATTTTCAACAATGTAGACTGTTAAAGTATTTGCATGAGAATGCAAAATGCATAAATTATCCCTGCAAAGAGCACTTAAAACTTAAGGTAATTATATAGCATAGAAGTGGTTTCAGATAACTCAAACAAAATAACAAATAATTCTACAGTCACCCTTTAAAATGATTACTATTCTGTGTTACCAGTGATCTTGATCATTTAAAAATCCCTCCTTACAATTACATTCACATGATCAATTCTTACTTTGTTCTTTTACCATCAACCTCTTACAGCTGGCTCTGAAAATTTGCATGCTATAAAAACTGAACTAGTCAGCTAGTAGAGATGAATCCTACAGTTATATTCATGCTGTGAACAGAACCGTAACACTCCCTTAATATATCTTATCATTGCACTTTTATACTAAGCGTGCATCCAAATCAAGTCCTATTTTTTACATTCCTCCTGCTCAAAATCTTTTAATGGCTCTCTGCTGCCTACAGGATAAAATCTAAACTCCCTGGCCGGGCGTTCAAGGCCCTCCACAATCTGGCACCTGCTCTCCTACAACTCTAGCATAAGATTCCTCAACTCAAGCCAGATTGGAGAAATAAGTCCAGGATGAAAAGTAGGAGATATTTTTTTCTTATGAATGGAAAAATATCTCCTACAAACCAATTACTGTGCTTCAAGGGTAAGATATTCTCTGTGGGTAGAGAGAGAATCATTAGGTCACAAGGAGTATGTAACTAATTCCTCCTAAATCTCTTTCTTATGTTCTGCAGTATTATTTTTTTAAATCCTGAAAAATGACTTGCAGTTCTCGAACATCCCAGTTGTCTCATGTCATGCTTCCTCACACTGTGATTTAGCAGGCAGTGCACTTGTACAAGGCTGCCACTATGCACGCAATTCTTTGGGGCCACTTGATAATAATAGGCACCTCTGCTTTTCACAGCGCAGAGAAAAAGAATCAAACGTCAGCATGTCAGAAACCTCCAGGCTCAGCTTTGACAGGAATGCAAATGCACTTTACCATTGATTATTTCTGAAGACTTTTCACAGCATCAAGGAAGAGGATAATGAAGTTGTATTTGAACAGAAGGAAGCTAAATTATTTATCTCATACTAATTTTTACCAGATGGCTGGTGAAGAAAAATCTATATTGGCAAATATGTTGTATATATTACCTTAAAGATAATCAAGGGGGCTAAAGCTTTAAATGTCCACAATATATTTGCATTTAGTCTTAGCGCTCACATTGATTTCATGCACAGGTTCTTCTGAGTGCACGTGATTGGTATACAATAAATTGTTATCACCAAGTCATTATAAGTTGCATCATCTATTCATGAATCACATCAGCAATTGGATTGCTTCTAATTTTTAAACTCTCAGATAAAATACACTTGGTATGTCGTTACATGATGATGGCTACTATATCCCTCAACATCAGGAGGATACAAACAACACTCCTTCCCCAAGAGAAAGAGAATATTGCCCTTCAGTTGAGAACACAGTTCTCAGAATCAAACTCCCTCACAAAGCTTCAGGCAGAACTGGTTAAATGCTGACTTCCAACTAAAATAAACACAGTTGATGGAAAGGTGATGACTGTAAGGGAGACAGGGTGTACCAGATATACATTCTTTTCCTCTCCTGCCCAAGTTATGTCTCTGGGGGTAGGGTTGCATGCACTCCACATCTGATTCTTCCCTCGCCAGCCCTGTCATGGATCCATTTGCTCTGCTTTGAAGCTCACTACTGGGGAAAGGAGACATAGACTTGTTCTTTGATTGACTCTCAAATGCCAGTTGTTCAGGAAAGAAGACATTCAATTATGTGTGCTGGTTTATATCAAATAAAACATTTTCAGATGAGCCTAGCTATTCTATTCTGTTCTCTAGGTAAAGCAGGTATAAGTTCTGGTTCCAGAAAGAAAGTGGTTTGTGTAAAGAATCACAATGCATGATTTCCCTAGACAGTCAGAACTCCTCTGAACAACATCTTCATATAATGTTTGTTGTTTAGAAGAATGTGTGGTATCACCTCTGGCTGACTTATGAAGACCATTTTTTCTATATGCCATTTAATGAAGAGTTTACTCATTCAATTCAACAAAGAATTCTTAAGTGCCTATCACATGCACTAGTTTTCCTAAACTAGATTCTGACAACCATGGTGCTTAGCACTTTTGGAACAGCATGTGCCTTCTCTAGACAGTTGTCCAAAGAGCACTTCCCAGGTCTCAGCCTGAACTCATGAAGTATCCTAAAGTGTATTCTTACAGCAAGAAGACGACAGATCAAAACTGAGTTCTATAGTCTACACTGGCCAAGCAAGATATAACTCTACTTTGCATGAATCTCTTCCTACTAGAATAACCTGCTTGAGCATTTATTCCATTCCAAAAGGATTCATTTGGTAAATTCATGTTATAGTTAAGTATTCTATTATCATTAGAAGTGGCAGCAGCTAATTGCTTAGCAATCTCTGAAAAAAAAATGTGATTATCCTAGATCAAGGAATAGATTAAGATTGAAATAGCTTATGTTGAAACCTAAAACCAGATCTTTCAGAATCACACTTCAGAATGACCCAAGTTGCCACCATGACAGTACCTACAAGAACATACAAGTTGTACATGCTATGACTAGCCAAATATGAGTCAATTAATCATAGTGAACTATAAACAACACTGTACATTCTATGCCAATATAAGATATTAAGATTCAATTTTTTCTTTCTCTTTTTAGTTTACACATAATAATTGTACATATTAATGGGATACAGAGTGATGTTTCGATACATGTGTACAAGGTGTAATGATCATATCAGGATAATTAGCATATCCATCACCTCAAACATTCATCATTTCTTTGTGTTGTGACCATTCAAAAATCCTCTCTTCTAGCTTTTTGAAACTATATAATAAATTATAGTTAACCATATTCACCCTTTACTGCTGCACAACACCAGAATTCATTCCTCTTATCTAGTTGTAATTTTGTATAAGGCGGCTCCATTTTTAAATCACCTTTCTGCACAGTAAGATTGCTTCAATCATCAGAAACAACAAGCTACGAAACACACTTTGGTGTCACTGAAGTTATACTCTATGCAATTCAGATCTACTGAAGGAATGTTTACAGAAGCTGGATATTTGCTGAAAACCGTAGGGAGGAGGAAGGAACAGGGGAACCATAAGCCAAGTGACCAGAATAAAAGATAGTATGAAGACTCTGAGTAAACACTAACAGAGTTTCAAATCTCATAGCTTTGGGGTAAGCTCTACAGACTATACTTAGTTGCCAGGGACTTCACTAATTTTCCAGCATTTGAAGGAAATAGGAGTAGACAAATTTAGCAGGTATGAAGCCATTAGAATAGGGATGTTTAACTCTGTGCAAGCACATCAAATTATGTGTACAACTCTAACAAAAGAGCAAAGAGATGGGTGTGTGACAGGAAGTGACAGGAAGACAGACATACACATAAGCAGTGAAAATAATTTCAGACTACACATTTGTTTTCTTAGCAATATTAACTCTCCACTCTTTAAGTATTCTCAATATTTAGCCACAGTTGCTCACTGCATTCTGAATACATAATAATAGATTTGATTTTTCCTGAGCCTGAGTCACAGCCTGGTAGTAAATTAGGTGCTTAGGAAGGTACTTTATTTCCTTGAGGCCACTGAGCCATCATTTAGGGCGTAATATGCTTGCCTTGGTTTATGAAGATGCTCCTGACTCACTTCAGTGGGAGTTGTTTTTGCTGCACTGCTGATAGCTGAGTTAAGTGAGCGTACTCATTATTTTCTTTGTGCAGTGTAGATGGGATGGGCTGAGCTAATTATACTTTCTTGCCAATTCCATTCTGACCTACAGAGCAAATGTCCACAATGTTTTGTTAAAATCTGAGGTTCATTCTTTGTCTGTGGAACAAAGCAAAGTCAGTGAGTCCACATGGGGTAGAGGGAATATCGTGGACTCCTTGATAGCATTCCCTAATTCACTCTGTTAGTTGGCCACTAGTACCATGTAAACTATACATGTAGTATAACATTAATTTACAATATAAAGCAGATCATGTCATTCTTCTACTCTACACCTCCCAATAGCTTCTCATTTCACTCAGAGTCAAAGACAAAGTCCCTGACTTGGCCTATGAGATCATCTGTGACCTGACCACTACTACATCTTTGCTCTTATGTATCATTTGTCCTCTTTTTTTCATTTTATATGTCACACTGGCTTCCAAGCTTGTCCCTTTAATATGCTAAGCATATCCCCACCTCTGACTCTTTGAACTGGCTTACACCTCTGCCTTGAATAATTTTCCTCCAGATATCCGCCTGAACCTTCCCCTCTCATCCTTCAAATACCACCTCAACAGAGAAGTTTTCCCTGACCATCCTATATAAAAGAGAAACCCTTATCTCTCTGCACTCTCTATCCCTCTAACCCTTCTTGCTTATTCTCCAAAGAAAACTATATTTGTTTAAAGTCTGTCTACCCTCTCTATAATATGAGCTCCCTGTGGACAAGGATTATGTTTTGCTCATCGCTGTACTCCAGTGTTTGGAACAGTACATGGTACTCTATTCCTGACATAAAAATTTACTAAATTAAGGGATAGATGAATCCTGGTAGCCTGGTACAGTGAAGGGACAAATTGTTCCAAATTATTAAGGTCTTTGCATAATTATTAAACAATTAGACCTGTCATAAAACATTTAGGACCCTACTGAGGTACAGTTCTCGGGACTTTAATTTTCACTGCTGTAATGAACTGCATTACAATTATAAATCAGCATCTCTACCCAAAGACACAAAATAAACCTTTATGAATACTCTTTCGAGCTAAACATGAAAGGCTATTCACAAAAAAGGTAGGGCAAGATGAAAGGAAACAGCTAAAGAGAATACCTTTGAAAAGTGTGCCAACAGGTAATTAATCATTAAAAGCAGCAAATCCTGATGGCTAGTAAATTTCAAGGACTTATCCTAGTAATATATGAAAGTGAAATCTTCTCGACAAATCAGAAATGCCAACTCCTTGTATTGAACCAAACAACAAATGAAGAATACATCTTTCCAAAGAAAATTCTGTAATTTTGATGATTTAATTAAAATACATTGCAGATAACAGATTGAACATTAAAACATCGAAAGCAGGTTAGCCAGGGACCTAGTATTTATCTCTGATGTTTCATGGGGGCTTAACACCTGATCTCACTCATGCTTAAATTGCTCTTTGTAGAATATGGGCATCTCAGGCTGAGCACATATAGTATAGATGGGTCCATGGTTCATTCTTTTTGCCATGGACCACAATTTCTCTTCAATTTACCAAAACAAAGATAATAATTTTTTTAGAAAGAGAAATATTAACCAAATACATGCCACAACTTGCTAAGTACGATGGGATACAAAAATCTATCACTTCAGTGCCATGCTTCCAATGTTGTTTAGAGAAGGAAATGATTTGAAAGGAAGCATAGTGAAGGAAAAAGAAAAAAAGAATGATTAAGTTAATTATTAGTAATTATTAAAATTAAATAAAAAGTTAAATTTTTAATTAAAAATTAATTAAAATTGAATTAAAAGTGATTAAATTATAAATTACACTTCGCACAAGTGTTTTGTCAACAGCAATAAACACAAAATCTATCTTTATTCCACTCACTGGCAAGTAGGTACATCAGGACTCCATCATAGTGTGCCTTGCTAATAAGTGAACTCAGAAGTAACGTATCTAATCAAATACCTGGGATGGCTTAGCCAGGAGCCAAGGTTCAGGGCCCTGACCTAAGAGCAGTGAAGAGGTTTAGCTGAATTCCCTGCAAGATAGTCTCTTTTGTATATAAACTAACAGACTAGATACTGGACTCAAAATAAAAGTAAGGCAACAAGCACAATAGGCCCTTTAGTCGCTCCTTTCATGGAAACTGGTTTTTAAGACATGCCCACTGCAATCACCTGTCTCGGCTTGCTGATTTTGGCACACTGGGAAAAGGAAAAATGTATAAGGGGCGATTACATGCCTTTAAAAAAATCTGAACTAATGGCAAATAGCGTCCCAGATTGGTGTGCTGTACACTCTTGTTCTTCACTTTACATTCTGTATTAAGGAAGCTTTGCATCTGCATACTGGTTGAGTTTTTAAGTCAGTAAGTTGCAGAACAATAATTAGAACCCAGTTGGGTCTAACTTAGTAACTTTGGGCAAGTAATGTTACCTCCAAGCCTCAGTTTCCTCATCTTTAAAATGGGGAAAATATAGTACATTCTCCATAAAGTTGTTAGGAGGATAAAATAAGTTAAGATTTGTAAAGGGCCACCCAGCCTATAATAAGGAATACAATTTCCTAAAGCAGAAGTTTATAAATCGAGGAATGAATGGCAGTATTTTAGAATGTTTGCATTCATATAAAACAATTACTTCATGCCTGAATAAAATAGCATAGAATGGCTGCCCCTATGTATAAACCAAAACAGGACTAACAATCAATTAGTGTCTATAGTCAGCATCAAATCTGCTTCAAGGTGAGTGATTTAGGCTTTTGGTTTACAAAATGGGGTGATGGGCTGGGCATGGTGGCTCATGCCAGTAATCCCAACACTTTTGGGAGGCTGAGGTGGGCGGATCGCTTGAGGTCAGGAGTTCAAGACCAGCCTGGCTAACATAGTAAAACCCCATCTCTGCTAAAAATACAAAAATCATCTGGGCGTGGTGGCACTCACCTGTAATCCAAGCTACTTGGGAGGCTGAGGCAGGAGAATCGCTTGAACCCGGGAGGCAGAGGTTGCAATGAGCTGGGATTGCACCACTGCACTCCAGCCTGGGTGACAGAGTGAAACTCCAGCTCAAAAATACATACACACATACGTATATACATAAATAGCGGGGTGATGGCAGGTAATGAAATTCTGTGACCTCATTTTTTTTGGTAAACTTTGTTTTTCTTTCTGTACTTCATCAGTCATCCTTAGAGCATAGGTTAGAATCCTCCAACTTGAAGAATTTAAACCCTATTTCTAAATATCTGGCTAAGAAATCCCCAGGAGATTTCTCTGCAAGTGCTTTTCCACTCCTCTGCTCTTCCATAGCTTTTGAGGAGTGAGGCTGCTCCTCCTATTGCCAGGAAATGAATTCCAAGAGCTTAAATTTTGATAGTGACCACCTAAAAATGCATTTCATTCTAGTGTACCTTCTTCTTGTCTACATAGTAGTTCCTAGGTTTTTCTTGTTGTTTTGTTAATACCCTCATCTAAAATATTGTCAAACTGTTGCTCTGCAACAGTAATCTATGCCTGGTAGTCTTCATTTGGGAGTGGTCGTATCATAGAAAGAAGGAAACCCAGAGTATCCACTGGCTTTTAATTCAATGTCTGTTCAATATCTGTTTCTCCCATTTAACGATAAGCTCAGATAAGGCAGAAGAAGTTTTTGGCAAGTATCAGACAATCAGTGGATTATTGTTGAGTGAATAAATGTTTGGATGGATGAAGGGATAGAAATATATAATGTAGGAAGCTATCTTGATGATGGTAGAAGGAGTAAATATAAAAGGGTCAAAAATAGATTTATTCAGAATCTTGCTAATTGGTTAAAGAAAAACAGAAGTTTAGATTGTGTATATAATTTGGTGAGACTATTGATAACAGGTAGACAAAGTAAAAAGTGAGAGAGGGTTAAGATGTGCTAAGGAGGGGCTACCAGGGTTGATGAATGTGGGTGACAGTTACTTGAGAGCTGAAGTGCCTTTTCGAAGCTGCTACTCTAAGCAGATTTTAGCCAATCAGTAATGATACTAAATAATGATGGTAAAATAATAATTTATTATGCAATCAAATAATTTTAATTAATATCAAAGTGCTATTATGTTACATCCATCCTGAGATTAGTATTTGGAGCATAATTGCTAATATTAATGCTTGGCATCTATTCATAGAAAATATGTTGATTATGCTAACCCTATGGTTTCAGAGGGTAACTGGAGAATGCATACCTTCTTTGGGGACTACTCTTACTCTGTAGGAATAATTCAGAACCTGTGATACTAGGATACTTTTCATTCATTCATTAATTCAATAAACACTTACTGAACATCTAATACATGCATGAAAAGTGTAGACACTATGCTGAAGCCCTAGGGATACTACAGTGAACAAGTCACAGCTATTTCCTGCTTTTTCAGAATTTATAGTCTGGTTAGAGAAACAGGAAGGATAAATGTTGCAAGTATTGTTTGGCAAGGTGAGTACCAAAGTAGGAGTAATCATAGTGCACTATAGGAACTTTGAGAACACATGGTGCTCTAGTCAGAGAAGGAGCTGCTGTTTAGTAAGAGCATCCTAGACTGAGGTATAACAGTCATTTTAGCCTGAGGGCCACTAGAGAGGCTCAGTCATAATAATAGATATTTGATAATAGAAATAGCTGACATTTATTCAACACGTATAGCATGTCAGTAATGTGTACAGGACTTTACATACATTATCATAGGGAATACGATGGCATAGCATATGTAAATCCCGTAGGTGTTAGGGGGGAATAGCAGAGTTGCCTTGGGAAATTGTCTAAGGCTTTCTCTAGGCTGCAACAGCTCCTCAAAGCTGATAGCAATAGCAAATAAGAACAATCCTGTCACAGTATCTCTTGGTTGGCAAGGAGTTCAACTGAGCTTATTGGAGGAGGAGACCATAGCACCTTGGGGGGTTCATGATAACCAGTGAATGATAAGACTTGGTATAATATTTCATATTGCCAATCACTAGAAGCATATGGGTTGGGTTTAACACTAAAAAATCTTCTGGCAGACGCCAGTAGGTTATTAGCTTAATGCTGGTGGGTTAAAGTGTCAGAAAAGTAGGTGGCACAACCTCCTTTTCAATCTTCTAGGTAGGTACTACTAAAGTGTGAAACAAATGGCAGGCAGACACCTCCTCAAAAAATAGACACAATGTCCAAAAAACAGAGAAGGCTGAAAGATACTAATTTGAGAACATTATGAGGCATCTTAACCAGGGAAATGCTACACATAGAAAGGAAGAAAATACCAGCTATGGACATCATTAAGGCCTAACTTTTCAATCAGACTGATAGCACTGAATGAAATAATCTGTTATATTTAATAACCCTTGCTAAAGCTTTTCAGAAATCATGATGGCATTTCATAGATCACCCCTGTGCACTCTGAGCTCAATTCTCAATTATTGGTAAAATGACTCCTACATATTATTCTCCTTGACCTTGTTCTTTAGGAATTATTGGAAATCAATTTTAGAAAAAAAAAGCTAATTAATTGGCATATATTTATTGATTGCCTATGGGCAGGGTAATGTACTAGGTTCCTGGAAAAGAATGAAAATATTTAGCTGAGTCTTTAATTTTGATCCTCTGAGGTCCCATTTGTCATGAATAAACACAACCCACTAACTTAAGAATTAGGTGTTTATGTGACTCCATCTATTATTAAAATAACATTAATCACCATGTTATTCAATTATCTTATTAGAACTGCAAAGAGAACTACCTTTAGCAATTACTGACTTCCTACAGACACAAGCATTTAAATATGGGCATTTGCCTTTAGCCCTAAAGAGCCAATATTAGGAGCTTTTGCCTCAAGCCACATGGGTATGCATAAACTATTTGAAACTATTTTGAAATTTTGACACAATATTATACAATCATATTGCATGTGATGATGGAACTACATTGCCTACTTTTATTATCTCAATTTTCCACTTAATGGCTTTGGCTATATACTTAAGGAAACCAAATCTTTTACTGACTACTGGGCTTTATGAAGGATTATTCTGGTAATCCACACTTGATCTTAGCCAAAAGGCCGAGAAGCAATTATTCTGGTAATCCAAAACCAAAATTCAGATTCTGCCTGCTAGAAATAAAAAGAACCAATTCCCAGTATGATTACTACACTGATGTCAGAAATCACAATCTGAAATATGTCATTGATGTAGATCTTTGATAATTATGTTTCTTCCTCCATTACTGCATAGGACAGCAGAGAATTCTAATAAAGATCTTGCCTTATAGATTTGCTTCTGATTTTTAAAGTGACTGTGTTCAAGTTACTAAATCAAATATTTATTATGCTTAACTGGTTGTTTTCTTTTATTGAGGATCAGTCATGAAAGTGGAAACTATGAAATAAGCTTCCACTGTAATGGCAGAACCTTACTGAAACAAAGCCAACAAGTGAAGTTGAGCAGTTAGCTTTCACCAGGACTACAATATTTGTGTTCAGGAGGGAAGGATGTTTTTCTATGATACAAAGAAAATAACTTTTCTGCACTCAAGTAATTTTCCCAAGTAATTTTCAGAATGAGCAAAAAATGTGAGACTGTCAAAACAGACAAGTTTCCTTTAAATAAAGGTGTAAGCAAATACAACCAGCAATTAATAACAGAAAGTGCCTTCACTACAACAGCTATCAGCTAGACTACATAGCGCATGAAAGAAACTAATCCTTAAAACCTCTTTTCTTTTGTATGAATACTTAAATGAAAGCAACTAGTTAAGCCAATGATTCTAATTGGACTTTTTAAAGTAAACATTTTTATTTATTTAGACTAGGTATATAAGTCAAAAGTTACAATTATGACAAATTTAAATTCAATCTATGAATGCAAAAGAATAATCATTCTTATATAATAGTACAGAAAATAACTTTTCAGTTTGTCTGAAAAACATTTGAACATTCGAGTGTTGGGAGTAGCTTAAGGTCAAGACCAGGTACATTCTTTTATATCTAGGAATTCTAATGGAGAGGAATCTTTGGATCGGTCACTGGTTTAAAGATGACCCTTACTAAAGTCTGGCAAATGCTTTGAGCCTTGAGCTTCAAAATTTATACAACAGAAAGAATGATACTGACCTTTCTCATTTACAAGTTAAGGGATGATAAATATTATTTCTACTAGGCTACATAATCATAGCTTGATTTTATTCTCAAACTTGTCTTTAAGAAGAATTTTTAAGTTTAAGTGCTCATCTCTTGCCTATTCTGACAAATACCTCAAATTGAAAAACATTCGCCTCTATCACCTGTGTAAGTCAAAATATGGAATCTTATCTCAAGCTGATGGTGGAAATACTGGCTTGCTTTTTCTATCAATCTTACATAATCTTGAAAGTTGATCTTCTTATCTCTCTAATCCTTCTGAAATGTGAAGGACACGAGTAATGACTTGAAAAAATGAATGACAGATCTGAACCATCACATTAATACCTTCTAAAGCAATGAGCTAAAAATGTTCTAGAAAGATATTTTTTAATTAAGTAAGGCTAGGTGCAGTGGTGCATGCCTATAGTCCCAGCTACTCAAGAGGCTGAGGCAGGGCGATCACTTGAGCCCAGGAGCTGGAGTCCAGTCTGGACAACATAGCAACAACCTGCCTCTAAAATAATTAAGTATAAAAATGAACATTATGTGCAAATCAAAACCACAATGAGATACCATCTCACGCCAGTTAGAATGGCGATCATTAAAAATTCAGGAAACAACAGATGCTGGAGAGGATGTGGAGAAATAGGAATGCTTTCACACTGTTGGTGGGTGTGTAAATTAGTTCAACCATTGTGAAAGACAGTGTGGCCATTCCTCAAGGATCTAGAACCAGAAATACCATTTGACCCACCAATCCCATTACTGGGTATATACTCAAAGGATTATAAATCATTCTACTATAAAGACACATGCACACGTATGTTTATTGCAGTACTATTCACAATAGCAAAGACTTGGAACCAACCCAAATGCCTATCAATGATAGACTGGATGAAGAAAATGTCGCACATATACACCATGGAATACCATGCAGCCATAAAAAAGAATGCGTTCATGTCCTTTGCAGGGACACAGATGAAGCTGGAAATCATCATTCGCAGCAAACTAACACAGGAACAGAAAGCCAACCACCACAAGTTCTCACTCATAAGTGGGAGTTGAACAGTGAGAACACATGGACACAGGAAGGGGAACATCACACACTGGGGCCTGTCGGCAGGTGGGGGGCAAGGGGAGGGAGAGCTTTAGGACAAATAGCTAATGCATGTGGGGCTTAAAACCTAGATGACGAGTTGATGGGTGCAGCAAACCACCATGGCACATGTATAACTATGTAACAAGCCTGCACATTCTGCACATGTATCCCAGAACTTAAAGTATAATTTTTTTAAAAAAATGGACATTATAAACATAACCATTCTTCATGGTCTTATAAGCTATGTACTTAGTTGCTAATTTAATGCATGCTTGAAGTGTTCATTTCTAAATAAAGGTTTCATATAGGTTATTAATTCAACATTGGTGAGATGAAATAAAATGTAACTGTATTTCCAATTCAATCTGTAAAAGGAACTTACTCCTCGAGAAGTGAAATGTTGTAGCCTTTCCTGACAGCCCTGTGGGTGGCAAACAAGTCATAGTCTTTTTTTCCTTTTACCCAGCTGTATATTTTGTTAAAATAATTTACACTTTGTCTAGCAAGGCAAACCAATGATTTGGAGTGCCCTTCTTAGAAATTCTCATGACACACATTTAATTTTTTAAATTTGAATTTAAAAATTTGTTTGTGGGTACATAGCAGGTGCACATACTTATGGAGTACATGAGATATTCTGATACAGGTATACCGTGTGTAATAATCACATCAGAGTAAATGGGGTATCCATCACCTCAAGCACTTACCCTTTCTTTGTGTTACAATCCAGTTATACTCTTTTAGTTATTTTAAAATGTACAATAAATTATTGGTGACAGTAGTCACCCTGTGAATATGAAACACTAGATGTTATCCTATCTAACTATATTTTTGTACCCATTAACCATCCCCACTCCTTGCCTCACCCTTTCCAGCCTCTAGTAACCATCGTTCTACCCTCTATTTTCTATGGCAAATATTTTATTTGAATGTTGCTCTATGTAAGATGTACTTCATTTTTAGAATAAAGTGATTTGAAATATATTACAGTTGGGGGAATTACACAGATAATACACACCCACTATAGTATACATCTAAGAAAAATATAACTAGGAAGTTTCATTTCTGTCCCCAAACACTATGTTATACAATCCAAAGGTCCAACAGAAACACATTTGAGGAAGTCTGCTCCTTTAGGTAATATACACTGTGTTGTCTTTTCAGAAATCTACTACCACTACTCCTCATTCACTAGAGGAGTTAGGGCTAGTTAATAGATAACAAGTGACCCAAACTACATAAGTTACTTGGCTAGTATAGGTCCATGGAATTTTCCTTCCTTCTCCCAAACCCTATCACAGTTCTCTTACTCAGCCTTTCCTTTTGTTGTACTCTAAATAAATAAGAGCCTGGAAAAGGGTATAAGAAGCAACATATCCCTCAAAGATCTTCCTCTCAGATACTTGGTGCTCCTCTACAATTGACATTTGTGGATACAGAGTAATGGTTTGCTTTGTGCCTCTTACACAAATCAAAACTGTGATTCCATTTCTTTGCGGAGACTTACGGCTAACGAAGTCTTCACTTTCTTAAGTTCTGATGCTAAGTCCACTTGGTGCTTTGGAGTTCCAGTGGGGATGAATGAAAACATTTCACTGTGAACTCTGGTGATGTTACTAGTGCTGCATTACTTCCTAATATTAGATGACTTCCATATTAGGAAGTCCAGGAGGCACCATGATTGTTTGGAGATTTTCTCTGTTTCTCACATAGTCTTCTGTTTTCACCAATAGTATTAGATAGAAATTTAATTTCTCTGCCTCAGATTACTTTGGTAAAAGAAAATGAGAGAAGGAGAGTTGGTACATTAGGTTAGAAATAAGGGTATAGGATAGTTGAAGATCAGTATTTCCTTGTTCATTTGTACAGGTAGTTTGCCATTTTCATGTGTTTCATTCTATAGGAATGGCTTTGTTTTATTTTGTTTGATAATTGGGATATAGTGAGAAATAGAATCAAGCTGTGAAAGTGTTCATGACAAAATCTCACTAAGCACTATTTCTTTGAATGTGATGCAGATTTCATCAGGGAGTTCTAACCTTCTTTACCACCTTAGTCTTTAAGAACAATAAAACACAATCCTCAGTAAAAATTCTAATCTGCGTATTAACCAAGATTTTCTTCTCTTTGGAGGAGTTAGAATAAAAATGCAAATAAACAATGCATCAATATAAGAAATGAGAAAATTTGCATTCACATAAAGCTTCATCCAAGTCTATATGAGAAACATAACAAAATCCACATTAGTAAAGCTGAAATTCATGAAGTCCTAATGATGTTTCCCTGAATTCTATAGGACTGGCATTGAGTGATTCACTTCCTGGGCATGGACAAAATCAGATCCATTGTTCCTTTAATTTCATTATTTTTTCTTATACAATAGTGCCTTTTCAGACAAGAGTATAGTAATAGGTAATGACAAGTACAATAAAAATGATAATGTTCTTTGTTAACAATGAATGATTAAACTGTCTTGGTAGAAGTCAATACGGTTCCATATTCTTGTGAGTTAAAAGATGACTTTGGAATATGCTTCAACCATCACTTTAATATATGTTGTTCAGCATGAAAAAGTTAGCTTACTAAAGAATGCTTTCTAAAAAGCATCTGAAATAAATGCAGCAATCAGCAAGACATACTGAATCCACATCCAGAAAATTTCCATTTTTAAATGGAATGAAGCATGTAACCCATGGCAGACTCATAAAATGGAATTCAGGTAAAATGGCACATCTGACTCTAAAAAGAGCATTTTTATTCTGTTCAAAAGTTACTTCTAAACACTAAAAGCGGCAAGGGCCTCTTCAATTTTCCATTTGCTAATTGTTTCTAATCTATTCTGCAATAAAAACATGGTGTGCTAATGGATAATCATTAAGAAGGAGAGAATGGTTTTCAACTAGCTCCCATTCTCTCGAGGTCCACCAGTTGTACTTCAGATGCTCTGGTGCCTACTGGATACCTACTGGGTACTGTCACCAGCTAGCTGACAGGCATAAGATTTGGGGTGTTTCTTTGTTCTAGAAGGCTCTGAGCTTTCACATTTCCTTTTTTACTGTCTGGTCCAAAGCCTTATTCAGGATTTCTAAACTATCTCTCATTAATAAGGAGCTCCAGCTTGAACAAGACTAGTTCCCCCTCCACCCTCAAAGTCTAGAGTCTGGACTAATGGAAAGAAAGAAAAAATTCCACGTTAGTGAAGTTGTGGAATCACAGGCCTCTATTCAGAGTTAAGTTATCCAAGTTAAAAAAAAATTACCTCAAATGTATTTCTCTTGGAGTTTTGTATTAATATTACGCAACACAGTATTCAGGGCAGAAATTTATCTTCCTATTTTATTTTGCTTAGGTGAATATTCAAATGATTGTGTATTTTCTGAGCCTCCTCAGATAGGGAGGAGGCAGTCAGAAGTGTGGTGAGGCTAAGCCAGCCTGGAATCAAACATTTCCTACAGACAGAAATCACTAATCAATCTTGTGTTAAATTGCTCAAGAAAATCCATAAAGCAGTTAACATCACCTTGATTATTTATATACACAGATAGTTGAAAGTTGACTAACAAGATTTGGGAACAAAATATACAAAGCAGCTGATGCCCATCATGAAAAGGTACACATAAAATCCATGCCATAATCCAGGATGACAATTTCTAAATTCATACCTTGTGTTCAGGCATCTACTAAAACCTTGAGAATGATAATATTTGTTTTATATTTTAATTCTGTATCTAGTCCCAAATGAATCATCATTGACTACTCTCCCTCACCCAACATTACGTAAACATATAATAAATGGAGTTGTGGTTGTGGATAATCTTAGGGACATTCAAATAAACAGGCATATAATTCTTAAGTAAACTGGCCATCTATGTAAAATCCAAATACAATTTGCATCAGAAAAATTATGGGGTTGGGATGTGTTTATATGATAAGAGAGAGAGGAGGGGGACCATTTTAATCTATGTTTTCAAGGCTTTACACTTCACTCAACATAACTGCAGCTGAAACTTTAGTTATTCTAAAGTCATGGTGGGGAATTCCTTACAGAAAGTCTCACAGCATCTTCTTTTGTGATTCACCTGTATCCTTGGTATTCTTTGTCATCTCATCATCTACTAGTCTAAATTAGGTTTCATTCAGCACACCTCCAAGGCTGTTCTTACAAACAGGCAGCTGCCACTAGAGCATCTTCTTAAATGGCTCCATAATTGAAGTAAAGAGTATGGCTGTTCCAGTGGCCTGTTTTGGCTCAATGGTACAATCTTCCAGCTGGTCAATTCCCCAGTAAGTAAGCACTACAAGAACAATTTGTTTGATTGACGCAATGAAGCCTGAAAATTGCTATGGCACAAAGCTGCCTCCAGATTGGGAGGAAACTTTGGCTAGCACAGTCTCTTGAAGACATAAATGTGAAAGGCCATCCTATATTTTGTTTTGGCTAGGGCCCTCGAAAAGCTCAAAGTTATTTCAAATTATTAGTCAGGTCTGAAATGTTATATTCAATACATGTACGAGTCTTTAAAAGACCAATCATTCCTTTGTTTCAGTGAACTTATTTAAGTGATTTTAGGAGATAACATTCAGAAAAGCGATCAGCTGAAAAAGGGAAGTTGTTACAAGAAAGATCATTTGCTCATTGATCTTCAAACACTAGTTTGCATGTGTGAGAGAGAGAGAGAGAGAAAAGGGAAATGAATTAATTTAAAAAATTAACTTAAGAAAAAAATATTCCACAGATGGCTAGTTATAGAACACTTGGCAGTTAGAAAATGCCAAGAGGGTTTCCCACATAAGGCTGAGAAAAAAATGAGTTTATTTCTTTTTAAAAGAAGCAGTGGCGGAAGGACCAAGAAACGGAAGAAAAAAGATAGAGGTGGAAAATCTGTATCTCCCTCTACCAATAGCCAACAATGGTCTGATTACAAGAATTTAGGAAACATACTACTTATTTTGGCTCAAAGAAGTCCAAAGGAAGTTCCCTTCTCATCCTTTTCCACCTTCCTCACCACTGCTCCATTCAATTTTATACCTATGTTGTTTTTAAACTCAGTATGCACTGACCTTAATACTCAAGGGTATGCTGGGTCCAATGAGCTCTCTGGAAGTGAGGGAACACAACCAAGATCTTTGTAGGAAAGGGGTTCTCAGTGACCTAGAGTTTGCTCCTTTAGTCCCTTTATATTCTTCTACCCTGGAGAGTAGATTATATCCCAGTTTCCAGAGATCACCCCAAAACAAGATCCAGGTCTCACTTAAACCTAAGATTCCTCCACTCAAAACTAATTTGAAGGAACAAAGTGAGGCTGTCTGCTTCTCCTTGAACCTGTGAGGCCTTAGAATCTGTGTCAATTCTTCAAGTATCATAGGGATTCTATGGCTACCTGGGGTTCAGTTCGAGCCAAGGCTCTAATGATCTCAATTTATTATTGATTTGGCTGTGTAATTAAGTTAGTTTAATCCTTGTGCACTGAACAACCAGTGTACTTACTGCAAGTGTTCCTGACTGGATAGAGGAGATAGTAGGGGAGCTGTTTCCTGTGCCTTTTAAGCAGACACAGGCAAAATAATTTTGGAAGATTTTGTAAACACTTAGAATATGTCTATATGCAATGTATCTTTCTGGCTGGGCCTTTGGAAATATATCAAAAGCGTCTAGCATACTTTAGTTAATGCCTAAGCATTAACTCTGAACACAGGGATAATATTAAAAGCATTTCATTCCTATTTATGAAACATATGTAGATTTTTTGCAGTAGATTATATTTCAGTATTCTGTAAGTGCTTGTCATATGAAGGCAGTTTAACTGAGATGTAGTGGCACTTAATTTTTGAAAAGAAAAGAGAAAGCCCCTGCCCTCATGTAAAACTAGTGACAAAAGTGTGTGCCTAACCACTTTTTAAAAGAGCACAAGGATAAGACAGGGCAGAAAAAGGTGCTATTTTGAAGTAAAAAAGAATAGCAATCTGCTATAAAGAGAAAAAGAAAGCAGGGAGCAATAATGCCATCAACTAAATTAGGGCTGATACAGGGCTGGGAGGTACATAATCATGTTTCTCAGATAATCAGATGAGAAGTGAAACCATTCCCAGTGTTTTCAAAAATTTTAACATGTATGCTATCACTAAGATGTTTTCATAGGGAGTTTTTGTCCTGTGGTTTAATTCCCTGGCATTTACATCGTATTTCTTCAATTGTCTACATTTTGAAATCAAAATGTTCAAATGCTGAATGATGGCAGTCTAGACTCTCTAAACTGTCCAACAAAAGACATGGATTTTCTTCTTCCTGAGAAAAGCCTGAGTTGCTATATTATCTCATAAGCCTCATCAATAAGGATCCAATATCTGAGAGTTTTTTTCTAGATATCATACACTGTGTATTTGCATTCCTGAAAAGAAAAAAATGTGTTTTTATTGTTAAAATCTAGCCATATTCAGTTGTCGGCTAACGAGGAAATTCATGAGAAAGCTACATTCTCCTAAGGTATGATCCAAAAAATATGTATGACAATAATTGAATAAGAGGTGCTAGAAAAGAAGCACTTAAAGAAAGTGAAGTTGGGACATGGCAAAGTGTACTGGAAAGAGTATTGGTTAGGAGTCACAAGACTTGCTTTCTAATTCCAAATTCCAATGTTGTCAATTATTTATTAGCCGCGTGTCTCTTGGAAAACCACTTCATCTTTCTGGACATAAGTATCCTTATCTATAAGGACAGAAAAATAAGCCCTTCTCTATCTCACAAGGTGTTGCAGGGATCAAATGAGGAAATAAAGATGAAAATACTATAAATTTTAAAGTGTTAGATATAGGTCTATTTCAATTATCATATATAACAGAATACAGAAACATATATAATTTATAAATAAAAGATCATTATTATTCCATTTCCTAACACTTTTTTAAGAATTCAAGTGCCTGATCTAGACATAAAGGTTGTACACATTTAGGTGTGAACAGTTCCTTGTTCCCAAAAACAAAAACAAATAAACAGAGAACAAACTAAATAGATTATTACTATTCGACCACTAAAATGTAGATTAAGAATAATATTTTAATATATGGAGGAATATTCATAATAATGAGTAAAGAGCAGGTTTGAAACATGGTATGCATAGAGTTATTCCAAATGTACATATATATCTTTATGTAATATATATGTAGTTTATATATGTACACATATGTGTATACATATATTATGCTATATTATATATTAGGTTATATATGTATATTATTTATACATATATAAAATACATATATATTACATGAAGATATATATGTACATTTGGAATATATGTATACATATATAATTTACATATATATTACATAAAAATGTATATTTGGAATATATGTATAGAGAGAGAGAGAAAGAAAGACAGAGAGAGAGAGAGAGAGTTCCAGCTAGCCACTACAAGGATCTGTAACAGAACATTAATATTGGTTTTCTCTTGGTTGGGGGACTTTGTAGATATCTTTTTGTATTTTCCAATTTTTCTGCAAAGAACATATATTACATTGGTAAAAAGAAAATAAACATGCACAAAATAAGTGTTCAGAGAGAAAAGCTCAATTGGAAACTTAACATTCTTATTGAACCTAAGACTATAAGAGAGTTACAAAGACATTTCAATAACTACTAAAGAGACTTATCAGGATTGAGTTTCTTCATAGAAGAAGATCAGCTGAATTTTCATGAAGCATTGGGGTGGTGGGGTAAGATTCCAGGTGAAATGGCTTTGAAGTTGAGTTCCAGTCAACATTTGCCATACGGTGGTAGTCTGTGCCCTCTGTATGGGAAACCCTGCCCTGCACTCCCTTCAGTAAGAATACAGATAGAGTGCAGACCAGGGTCTCCCAACAGCAGCTGATTCAACATTCCACTCCATATTTTCTGTCTTCTGTTGTGATTCTATGTGGGAAATGGATGGCTCGTTGAGTTACCTTTTCCTTTTGAGTTATTCCACTTCAGTGATGGACACTAAGTGATGAGGGTAGACTGTGGCCTTGTGGATCAGTTTGTCCCCTGTAAATAACTGTACTTTCAGACTTTACATAAATTTTTCTTAGTCTTAAAAAAAGATGACAATTTAATACATGATAGGATTTCCATAGTCTTCCAAGAATTATAGGCTTATATATATTGGCCTGAAGGCAGCATGTTATTATATGGACTGTAACAGCAAATAGTATCAAGCATTTGTTAACTTAATGAACTTAACACTGTAAAATGTTGTGCACGTATTATCATTCCATTTAATCCTCTTAAGAACCCTATGAGGTCTATACTACTATTACCTCCATTTTATAGATGAGGAAACTAAAGGACAGATGGATTAATAATTCCTTTGCCCCAAATCATAAACCTTATAAGCATTTGAATTGTTTCAAATCCATGTAACGTCAGAGCCCTCCTCTTAACCACTACAGCATTTTAAAGGCAGATATTATGTATCATTTATTACGATGCTGCAGCCTGCTTAAAATAAGGATAGCGAAAGTTTGTTGCCACAGGGTAAGAAGGGGAAGAAGTGGGGGAGGGTAGTGTATTCTATTTCAGAGATAGAGAAAATGACTCCATTGTTGGTTATTTTAGTTTAAAGAGCCATTAGTGATAGGTTAATGTGCAGCAGCCATTTGTATATATAAGCCTGGCTCTCAAGATGAAAGGTGTCTGCATATGGATGGTAACTGAAACCACAAGAATACATTTAATGATCTAGAGAACACAAGCAGAATACAAGACAACTACTGAGGCTGGAAACGGGGTGGGGAGGACATCAAACATTTAAGAAAAGATGAGGGAAGTGTAAAAATTAAAAGAAAAATAGTGGTGGTGTAGAACAGAGAAAAAGCAGTGTTGTGAAAGCCCGCAGAAGAGATGGTTTCAATGAAAAAGTTGACCAACCTGGTCAAGTGCTGTAGAAAGGAGAAATAAGGTAAGGACTGAAAGGAGAAATGGATTTTAGTTGGCAGTCACTAGTGACATTAGCAAGAGGAGTTCATGGATGGCAGTGAGGGCAGAAGATAGAATGTGGAGGGCTGAATAATTAAGAATTAGATGAGAAAATAAAAGCAAAGGTAAAGCTGAATAATTTAAAAATAGGCGAGAAAATGAAGAAAGCTCTTGCCTATCAAAGGAAAGAGACGGTCTGAAAGAGAAACTTAGGAGGGACTTTTTAGGATGAGAAGTCTTGAAATGATCTGTATGCCAGTGGAAAAAAGTTACTAGTCCAGGAGGTAGTGAAGGTACAGGACAAAGGATAATTGATGTATCTAGGTCCACATGACTTTGGGAAGAGATAAAATAAATGGAAATATAGGCTCTGAAAAAGAAGAGAAACTTTTCTTTTGGGAGACGGTTGTTGAACTGAATGGCTTTTAAGGCCCTTCACGATACTGATGCAATTTCATAAAGGATGGAAAAATCCTACAGTCATTGTAGTGAGTTCTGGAAAACTAGACAGAGAATGTACTCCAGTGGTATTGGCTGGCAATACATGGCACAAAACAATGTTGTAAGGCTCCAGTGTACTTCAGACAACTACCAATAACCCCTTTGCCTGATGCTAAACCCAGACTTTTTTCAACAAATAACTGTCTCTTTTCGTTTCTTGTCTGGCTTCTTTTAAAAGCTGAGTTTGAAAGGTGATACCTTTGCATGAAAGTGGCATGCAATCTACATGTCAGTTGATAAGAGTATACTGGAAATATTTCACTTTAATAATGTGGATAGGATCTTTCTGCCTCTCCCCTTCTCTCATGGCCCCCACACCTTGTTCTTAATATCTCCGGATTCCCTCTCTTCCCTAAAATACCTTTAGGATTTCTCCTATGTGCGTAACAAATAACAGCATTATTTACATTTTAGCACTTCTTCAAAGAGGTTTCCAGGTGCTAGATACAAGCTGTAGAAGAGCTTGCATTTTTTCCTTTAGATCTAAATAGTCTGAATCTCAGTATTGCTCATGGGAAACTTTCAAAGGCTGAAGTGTCAGAAGCAGAAAGGAAAGAAATGAGTGGGTGGGAAGTTCTACATGCAAACCTGTCACACTCTTCTTTCATTTTCAGACCTGAATATGCATGGATGCAGAAATTATAGCTTATTCCGAAGTTTTTATTGTCAGCATCAAATTTAACAAAAAAAGTCAAGAATATCAGATTGGTATATTTAGGTGAAAATGTTCAACAGACTTCATCTTTAACACAAATAGCCCTATCTGTTAATAAGCCCCTTAATTCCCTTTGAATACACTTCAAGAGAGGGCTCCAGGCAAAGTACACAGTGAAATCTCATTTATTCCAATTTCACTACTTTGAAATTTACAATAATTTAAAAACAGAATAGGGAAGAAACTTGATTTTGTTTAGAGATCCCTTTATACATATAGAACAAAATAATGACACTGAGAAAGAAACTTTAAAAATACTTGCAAGTCAAATTATAAAGATGATGCATGCATAAGAATGTTTACCATAACATTATTTTATAACAGCAACAAAGAAAAAAAATGCATCAGCAGAGGACTGGATAAGCAGATTATGGTACATACATACAACAGAATATTATTCATCTTTTAAAACAATAATGTGGATGTACATTTATTGACATAGAAATACATGCACAAGATGTGAGTAAAAAAGCAAGTTACAGAACAGGTCATATAAAATTATCTCATTTACATACAATCAAGTAGATATATGTGTATATATACACAGGGAGGCATACAGGTGATAGACACTGAAATATCTGTGTAGTGAGTTTGGGGTGATGTTTTATTTCTTTTTGTTTCAGTATAAAATAAAAACTAGAGATGAAAAAGTGCCTATGAACAAACTTTTCTGGAATACTCAAACAACTTATATTTACATGTAAACAACTGAAACACTAATTATGTATCATTTCATTAATTCAAGTCATCTGAAGACAAGAGTTAGCACAGTTTATCTAGAAAATTCATGTAATTATGTTTCCTTAAAAATACTTTATAAGATTGACCCACTTCATAATTAATTTTTAGTTGTAAGTGGATTTTGTGTGTGTTGTGTGCACTGAAAAAGTTTCAATGTTGTTCTTTAGCTGTGACAAACACACATGACCATCACCATTGCCACTACCACCGCCATCATCATTTCCATTATTAATCCACATCATCATAAAGTATATTTAAAATATATTAAAATTGATTACATAACTCTTAGTGGAAATACATGTATATTTCAAATACTCATAATGCTCCCTAGCAACAAATGTCAGCAAGTGATAAGGAATCAATAGTTGGACTATAAGAGTTCAATATAAATTAGGCTGAATTACGTCTCTGCTTCATATAGAGGGATACTCTTATCAAGAAAAACCTCTGGTTTTTCTATTTATATTTACCTGCTTTTGGACAAGTCAACATTTCTCATCAAAGAGTTGGGTAAAATTATGAATCTTATAAATACAGGCAATGTTTATCAATATCTTTTCCTCATACGGTACTTGGATATTTATCCATTACATTGATTCAGTTTAAACATTACTCTTGGAAGCTGTTTCAATGTCTGAACTAACTAATCAATTACTTAAATATTGTTGAGTACCTAGTATATTCCAGGCTCTGTTCCAGGTACTTGGGATAGATCACTAAACAAAATAAAGACCCTGCCCTCAAGGAGCTGACATTCTAGTAGAGGAAGACAATAAACAAATAAGCAAGTACATATTTATCCATTCAACAAAAAACAGTGAGCAAAACAAAAATCCTGACTGCAAAAAAATTTATATACCACTGCGTATACACAAACAATATACGAATAGGCATTTTATTCAATAAATGTACATTTAACATATTTAACATGACTTGATGTATTTAAATGTGCTGTATAAATCATGGATGCATAAAATGGATATATAAAAAATAGATAATGGGAGATAGGAAATTATGGTGACAAAATGCTATTTTAAATTAAGTAGTCAGGGAAGCCTCTGTGAAAAAGTCACATATGAATAGAGACCTGAAGGTAGTGAGGGAGTGAGCAGTGGAGAATCTGGGAAAGAGGAGTCCAGGCAGAAGAAACAGCCAGTGCAAAGGCTCTAAAGCAGGGGTGGGTTTGTCACAATGTGAAGAAACGGCAGGAAATCTGATATGACCAGAGGATAGTGAGTGGTAAGGAGCTAATAAGGGTTAGGGGGATGAGGTCAGAAAGATAGCCCCCTAGGCCATGTCACAGAGGGCATTAAATTCCATACTAAGGATTTTGGACGTTGAAGAATCCATTGGAGAAATCTGAACAGAGGAGTTGTCACATGATCTGACTTACTATGAACAGGATAACTGTGGAGCACAAACTGGGGAGGCATAAGGATGGAAGCAGGGATGTTAATGAGGAGGCTATAACAATAATTCAGGTGTGAGAGGGTAGATGTAGAAGGCAGAAGTGGAAGTGATGAGAGTTGGTTTCGTTCTGGAGTGCATATATTCTGAAAGAAAGACAAAGATTTGTGGTGCATTGACTGTGTCATGTCAGAGAAAGAGAGAAGGCAAGGAAAACTCCAAGGATGTTGACCTAAGCAAATGGAAGGATGGGGTTGCCGCTTATTGAGATGGAGAAGACTGTGAACATATAATATTTAGGGAAGTGATACGAATATTTCTATTTCGGACTTGTTAACTGAAATATGATAATCAGGCATCTACATGGAGAAGTCAAAGAAGCAGTTGGAAATATGCCTGAACTTTAAATAAGAATGCCAGGCTGGAGAATTTGGGGAATCACCAGTATGTAGACAGTGTTTGAAGCCATGAGAGTAATACACAAAGAGGGTGAGTGTGGATAGAGAAAAGAACAAGTTCAAGGATGAGTCCTGCAGCCCACCAAAGTTTACAGGTTAGGAAGATGAAAAAGAACCAATAAAGGAGACTTAGAAGGATCAGTCAGTGAGGTAGAAGAAAAGCTAAGCAAGTGTGGTGTCCTGAAGCCAAGTGAAGAAAATGTTTTCAGGAGGAAGGAATGATGAACTGCATCAACCACCACTGTTTAGGTCAAGGAAGCAGATATTGAGGACAAGACACCATATTTGGGAAGGTGGAGGTAACTGGTGACTTTAGGAAGAGTAATTGGGTAGAATAATGCAGGGAGGGGTAAAAACCTGATTGGAATAGGTTTAAATAGAGAGAATGGGAAGAGATGAAGTGGACACAATGATATACAATTCTTTCAGGGATTTTGCTGTGAAGGGAAACTGGTAAACGGAATGGTAGCTGGTGAGGGATATGCAATAAAGGAATATTTTTTCTCATTTAAATGAAGCTGAAAGAGGAGACCTTGTGTTTAGGGGATACCAGCCAGTTACATGCGATGGCTGGAGGAGGCGGTGTTTGATTTGCATAGGGCTCAGGGGATTGGTTTGACCAGGCATGTTATTTACATAGCCTGCGGAAAAACTGACTCTTCCACCCTAGTCTTTTAATATGGAAATGCAGGAAGCCATGATGTTTTACACACATGGGGATATGTGGGAGTAGCCATGCTGCCAAGCACATGTGGGGGCAAGGGGACAACGGTGGGAATTGCCATGTTGGGTGGACCCAGTTTTTATTGGCTTGGATTTGCATATTAAAGGCTGTCCGTTTGGGTTTAAGAGCCAGGGATTTTATGATAGACAAGAAATTACTTGGAACTGCAAAAAATCTTTTAAGGACCACTTTTTCTTTTTATTTGCCTAAATCAAATGGGATAAATAATAGTAATGATTGTATGCTGATGGGGTTGATATGGTAGAGAGGGATACGAAGATAGAGAAAGAAAGAAAAGAACAATTTCTAGACTGATAAATTTGAGTAAGAAATATGGAGTTGAATATACTGCATGACTGTAAGAGCTGGCCTTATATAAGAACAAGGAAAAGGATCTATAGTAACAAAGAAAAAGACAGAATATGGGTCACAGCTAGAAGTGGGTGAGTAGATATGGTGGTAGAGGTATGAGGACATTTTGTTCTGACTTTCTGTTTTCTCTGTGAATTAAAAGCCTTAGCCTTAGGAGGGGGAGAGGGAGGCATTCAGGATTTCAGGAGAAATAAAGTTCAAAATAATTAATTAGGTTGGTATAAAGGTAATTTAACTAGGGAAATTCTAATATAGTACTACTAAAAAGGAGAAGGTGGAAGAGGAGAGGGAGAAGGAAGGAGAGAGGAGGCGGAGAAGGAGGGAGAGAGGTGCGGGAGAAGTAGAATAAATTAAGCACTTACTAGGTACCAGGCACTATTGTCAGGTTCTTTGTATATGGGAATACACTTAAATCCCTCAACTCTGTGACTATAGTTTTCTATTATTCTTCCCATATTATAGATGAGAGAACAAAGTAAAGTCAGTAACTCATTTGAGTAGAAGACTTATTGGTCTGCACTGATGGTCATTAAGTTTAAGCAAAACCAATCAGCACGGCTGTATTTTCCTCCAGCAGAACTAGTATAGATGCTGAATTAGCACAGATGTGGATTGAACAAGGGCTGGAGTATTACCAGTTGATTAATTATGGTGGGAGAAACAGAAAATTGAATCAATATCTGAAAGTGTGATTATTATGAGGTCTGCATCACCTAAGATGAGGAAAGAGAGAAGTGAAGACATGGAAGCAAGTTGAAAGAGGGAGTGCAGGTTAAGGAACTGAGAAAAGTGTTAGGATAAATATACTATCTCTCTGTGGGTTCAAGAAATTTGAAGTCTGAGAACTAGAAGGAATAATCTGTAAATGTAGAAGGTAACAGTCAAACAGTGGGATGCTTGAAACGGATATGGGGCAGAGGTTACTGATGATGACAGTCTAAGGTTTTCCATAAGAGTGGATGGCTGAGATAGGGTGGACAAGATCATTGGAGGATAAAAGTTCAAGGAACTGAGATGGCAGAGCACTTAAGAATCATCTATATGGATACTAAAATTATCAAGATTTATAGCTAGAGTAATGTTGGAGGGTGTGACAAAATTGTCAAAGGGCAATTGATAGTGGTGTTGGAGAGAATGATAATCAAACACAGGAAAGGCTCCCAAAGAATTTTATCTCCCCTTTATAGGAGGTGCAATCAAGGGAGAACTAAACAGTGGTGTACAGTATAAGATAAACTAATAGTTAAGGACAAATATTTGGCAGTTCTCATGGTTATGGCTCTGATGAGCACCCCAAACTCTTGCCGCTTTCCCAAGTAATCAGTTTATGTTTCTATCAGTTTGCTACTTAATAACTTATGTTGTCATGAGCTTGTTAAATCTATGGATACTGTTTCTCATGCCATTTTCTTCCCAATGAAGCAAGCTAGACTTTGTACGATGCAAACGCAGAGCTCGTTTGTTGTAAAAAGCTCCAAACAGAAATATTTGTTAGATAAATATTTTTCTTTAAAGTCCTAGTAACCTAGCCGAAGAAATTGGATTTACTCAACTGCAAGGCAAAGGATAAATGGAATCTAAATCTTTGACATTTGAAATATTCATAATTTTATTATGAAAATCTTGAGAAATCATAATATTCATCTGCCACATTTTTAACTCTACATTGTATATTACATGCAACAATAATTCTGTGAAAGAAAAATTCTTTTTCTAATTTTTATATTTATTATATAAATGTTATAAAATAAGTATGAATAACTATATAAATATTACAAATTCTATTTACTATTATTTTCATATTTATTCTGATTTATTATTCTTAATTTTACTCCTTTTTCACACTGATGCAATTCTGATAATCTAATATGCATCTTAATAACGATGCCACAAATTAAATCAATGCCTACACAAAGGGGAGTGGAAAATCGAGATAAGTTAGACACTGTCTAAAGGGTCCATTCTTCTGCTTTTTTTTCTTTAACAAAGGTAATAAAACTAATTTAGAAACTTGGATACAGGCATAAACATAAGAATCACATATGATTCTACCATGTGGTGACAGCCATTTTGAATCTTTTTGGGGAATGTTCATCTTTGGTTGGGAAGGAGACCTAAGAGGTGAGACCTGAGTCTTCCAAGAGATATTTTTGTTGCTGTTATACCCTCTCACTATTTGCATTTTGTAGTAATTCAGCCTTCTGCTAAATCATCGAGAAAAATGATAGTTGCTAAAGCATCGTTATTATTAACTAACAGTTTTACTTTATTTTAAACAAGAAATAGTTGTTTTGAATGAATGGAAACATTTTCAATCTGCAGTAAAACCAAAGGGGGAAAAGCAACTAAAGATTAGAGTCAGCAGAAAAAGACATAAGGAAAAAAAGCTGAAAAACACTTCCATATTTTAGACTTGTAATAGCACAGTGAATACACAGCTACCTCATGTCTAGCCCCACCAAGCCTACAAGATCTGTTAGCCCGGCAGACTAAGAAAACTGGGTGAGTTGGAACTAAGGTACAGGCTACGTTTAGGGGCCATTCAGGGTTCAAAGACACGTTAAAACATGAATGGGATTAATGGACTTGGAAAACCCACTTACATGTCCAGTAAAGATTTATCTTTATGAATTTATCTTTTCTTCACCACTATGTCTCATTGACTTCATAATGCCTTAACTGTGTCCTCAGTCTTTCAATCTTTGAAATACGGGCCCTATAAAACAGTGGTCCCCAAGCTATTTGGCATCAGGGACTGATTTCATGGAAGAAAATTTTTCCACAGATGGGGTTGGTGGAAGGGGTGAGGGTTTTGTGATGAAACTCTTCCACCTCAGATCATCAGGCATTCGATTCTCATAAGGAATACACAACCTAGATCCGCCATATGTGCAGCTCACAATAAGGTTCAGGCTTCTATGAGAATCTAATGCTGCTGCTGATCTGACAGGAGGCGGAGCTCAGGTGGTAATGTTTGCTCCCCCATCGCTCAGCTCCTGCTGTGCAGCCAGGTTCCTGATGGGCCATGAATTGGTATGGAGGTTGGGGAACCCCAGCTACAAAGCATAATTGGTTATATTATCTGAATTATAGAGTACATCATCCTTATGGACACAGTCACTATTTCCTTATAAGGAATTCACATTGCTACAGAATCTTTCCCATAAATCATTCAATCAGAAATTTAAAAGGTTGAGAATATGATTCATATTTCAAACTAGCTCTCTCTTCAAATTTCGTTGATCCTTTCACAGAGATTTTCATATTTCACTATATTACGTACTATCTATTATAGTTATGTGCTGATAGAAAATTTCTGTAAAACAGACCATCAGGAATAGTGATGAATTGTGGGATGATAGCTTAAGAAATAAAGTAGCATTCCAAATAAATTATCCCTCAAAATGGATAACTAAACTGTTAGATTCACGCATGCCAATCTTTCTTATTGTAGTTTTAAAGCACTCTTTGCTCCTTTCTGATATATGGCATTCACACTGATCTTGAGTCCATGACCAAGTTAGAGGAAGCTACAGCTGTGAGCCTATCATCATGCCCTATTTGTGCACATTTACAACTGAACCGTAGATTTTTTTATTGTTACACAGGTGAGCCATGTAAAATCTTTGCTTTGAAATGATGGCAAACTTATATCATATGAACTTGAATGAATGTAGTGTTTCTTTTTCCACTGATAGCCTCAGCTTATTTAACTTGTAGGCTTTTGGCCTATACTGAACAAAGTACCCTCAACCAAATTAAACAGGGAACAAAGCACTCACAAGAGATGTTTTTCTTTCTTTACAAAATGTTTCATTAAAAGTCCAAGAATCCTGATTGCTTTTCCTCAAGTTGCACTTCTAAGCTAAAATTAGATTTCAGATTCTACAACTACATGAGCCTCAAGAAATGTTTCTAAAACTTTTGGCACATAGAAGAAGGTAGCCTTAGTCCGACGTTCATTCAGCCACAGTGATGGGATGCAAACATTTATTTAGCAAATATATATGACTAATAATTCACACAAATAATCTCACATAACCCCATGAATAGATAATGCTCCATTTTATTTTTAGAGGCAGGGTCTCACTCTATCAATCACCCAGGCTACAGTGCTGTGACATGACCACAGATCAATGCAGCCTCAATCTCCTGGGCTCAAGCAATCCTCCCACCTCAGTCTCCTGAGTAGTTGGGACTACAAGCACATGCCACCATACCCCGCTAATTTTTTTTTTTCTTTTTGGAGAGACAGGGTCTCGCTATGTTGCCGAGGCTGGTCTTGAACTCATGGGATCAAGTGATCCTTCCACCTCAGCCACCCAAACTGCTGGGGCTACAGGCATGAGCCACCACACCCAGCCCCATACTCCATTTTTTATTAAGGATTCTATTAGGTAACTTTCCCAAGAGCACACAGCTTGGGAGTGATAGAATATACAGGCATACCTTGGAGATATTACAGGTTCAGTTCCAGACTACTGCAATAAAGTGAGTATCTCAATAAAGTGAATATTGCAATAAAGTGTGTCACATGAATTTTGCTTTCCCAGTGCATTTAAAAAGTATGCTTACACTATATTATAGTCTATAAAGTGTGCAACAGCATTATGTCTAAACATTCAGTGCATATACCTTAGTTTAAAAATATTTTATTGTTAAAATATGCCAATCATCATCTGAGCCTTTGGCAAGTCATATCTTTAGTCCTACTTGGGGGTTTTGCCTGGATGTTAATTGCTGCTGATTGATCAGGATGGTGGCTATTTAAGGTCAGGATGATTCTGGCAATTTGTGACAATAATGAAGTTTGCTGCATCCATGGACTCTTCCTTTCATGAAAGATTTCTCTGTAGTAGGTGATGCTGTATGATACGACTTTACCCACGGAAAAACTTATTTCAAAATTGGATTATATCCTCTCAAACCCTGTATATGATTTATCAACTAAGTTTTTGGAATATTCTACATCATTTGTTGTAATTTCGAAAATTTTCATAGCATTGTCACCATTCAAGAATAGATCCATCCTAAGAAATTCTTTGCTCATCCATAAGAAAAAACTCTTCATCCATTTTGTCATGAGTTTTATCATGAGATTGCAGCAATTCTGTCACATTTTCAGGCTCTACTTTTAATTCTAGTTCTCTAGCTGTTTCCATGACATCTACAGTTACTTTTTCTAATGAAGTCCTAAACCCATCAAAGTCATCATGAGGATTGGAATCAACTTCTTTCAAAGTCCTGTTAATATTTTGACCTCCACCTATGAATCATGAATGCCTTAATAACATCTAGAATGATTAATCCTTTTCAGGTTTTCAATTTGCTTTGCCTGGATCCATCAGAAGAATCACTATCTATGGCAGCTATGGCCTTATGAAAAGTATTTCTTAAATAGGAAGACTTGAAAATCAAAATTACTCCTTGATCCATGGGCTGCAAAATGGATGTTGTGCTAGTAGGCATGAAAACAACTTTAATCTCTTTGTACATCTCCATCAGAACTCTTGGGTGACTAGGTGCATTGTCATCAAGCAGTAATATTTTGAAAAGAATCTCTTTTTCCCCCAGCAGTAAGTCTCAAAAGTAGGCTTAAAATATGCAATAAACTATGCTGAAAACAGATTTGCTGTCATCCAGGCTTTGTTCTTCCATTTATAGATTAGAAGTAGAGTCATAATTCTTAAGTGCCCTAGGATTTTTGGAATGGCAAATGAGCATTGGCTGCAGCTACACTAGCTCCTAACATGAGAGTCAGCCTCTCCTTTGAAGCCAGATAGATATTGACTTGTCTCTAACCATGAAACTCCTGGGTGGCATCTCCTTCCAATAGAAGGCTACTTCATCTACATTGAAAATCTGTATGGCTGGGCGTGGTGGCTCACCACTGTAATCCTGGCAGTTTGGGAGGCTGAAGCAGGCAGATCACTTGAAGTCAGGAGTTTGAGACCAGCCTGGCCAACATGGTGAAACCCTGTCTCTACTAAAAATACAAAAAGATTAGCCTGGCGTGGTGGCAGGCACCTGTAATCTCAGCTACTTGAGAGGCTGAGGCAGGAGAAAGAATCTCTTGAACCCGGGAGGCAGAGGTTGCAGCAAGCCAATATTGTGCCACTGCACTCCAGCTTGGGCAACAGAGTGAGACAAAAAAAAAAAAAAATCAGAAAAAAGAAAATCTGTTGTTTTGTGTAGCCACCTTCATCAATGATCTTAGCTAAATCTTCTGGATAACTTGCTGTCGCTTCTGTATCAGCACTTGCTGCTTCACCTTGCACTTTTATGTTACAGAGATGGCTTTCCTTAAGCTTCATGAAGCCACCTCTAGCTTGCAACTTTTCTTCTGCAGCTTCCTCATCTCTCTCAGCCTTCACAGAATTGAAGAGAGTTAGAGCCTTGTCCTAGATTAGCCTTTGGCTTAAGGGAATGGTATGGCTGATTCCATCTTCTATCCAGACAACTAAACCTTTCTCCATATCAGCAATAAGGCTATTTCTTTCTTATCATTTATGTGTTCACTGGTGTAGCACTTTTGCTTTCCTTCAAGAACTTTTCCTTTGCATTTACAACTTGGTTAGCTGGTGCAAGAGGCCTAGTTTTTGGCTTATCTCAGCTTTTGACATGCCTTTCCCACTAAGTGTAACCATTTCTAGTTTTTGATTTAAAGTAAGAGAAGTGCAACTCTTACTTTCACTTAGAGGCCACTGTATAGTCACTAGTTGGCCTAATTTCAATATTGTGTTTCAAGAAATGGGGAGGTCTAAGTAGAAATAGAGAGATGGGGGAATGGCCTGTCAGTAGAGCAGTCAGCACACACACAATATTTATCAATTAAGTTAAGTTTGCCATCTTATATGGCCATGATCTGTGGTGCCGCAGAACAATTACAAGAGTAATATCAAAGATCACTGATTACACAAGATCACCCATAACAGATATAACAACAATGAAAAAATTTGAAATACTTCAAGAATTACCAAATGTTACCTGGAGACATAAAGTGAGCACATGCTGTTGGAAAAAATGGCGCTGATAGATTTTCTTGATGCAGGGTTGTCACAAACTTTGATTTGTAAAAACTGCAATATCTGCAAAGCATAATAAGACAAGGTATGCCTGTACATGCTTATGGTGGCTATATTTGGTATCAGGAGTGGATTCCCCTATATCTCTATTTTCTAACTCTGCATACAAGGAAAACAAGGCTGTGTGTAGCTACCACTGTAATTCTTTCCCATAGCTGTCTATATTTTGAAATGGAAAATATAATACATTGCCATGTCTAGGAAATATTTACAGTACCCCCACAAGTTGTGCCATTCAGGTGAGCTATGTCTCTAAGACAGAAAACAAAAAGTGCCAATAGTGGAAAGCTACATCATTGAATACGTTCCTTTCCTCTGTTAATATCAGAGGTGTGTGTGTGTGTGTGTTTGTGTGTGCGTGCGTGCACCTTTGTTTAATTTGCCCCCCACAGTGCAGTCTTCCAAACAATTTGTTATTTTTATTTTCATGTCATGTGAATAAATGTGAATAATTATGGTAGTTAGAGGCTTTACTCCCTCGGATGGTAATTATCCAATCTATAGTTCCATTCCAAACTCAGTAAAATAGTATTAGAAAAGTTGATCTTCATCAGAAAGGATCTCTGAGCATAGCAGAATATACAAGACATATAATCATAGGTCAAATTAAAATAATTTTACCCCCCGAAAGTACCTGTTATTTACTATGTTAACAGGTTTTATTTGTATTACTGCAAAATGTCAGCAAGCTTATATTCATAGGAATCTTCCATCTTCTATGAATTTATCAAGCTATTATTGCCTAGGACTTATATTACTTTTGCTGGCAAGAAAACATGCTTGAGAATGCTTCAGAGGAATTGTTAGCAGATGAAACATCCAAGCTCTGGTGATCTGAAGTGAGTGGAAGGGCTAATGCACAAGGTTGGCCTTAGTTTTGCTTATTTATTCCTTTATATTTAACTCTATCAATCAATAAAGTATAAAAAAGGATGATATTTAGGATTTCTGAAAATTAAACCCAAGGAGTTCTGTCCTATTCCCTCATAAGCGAGCCAGGAAAAAGCTAGTTTATAGTTTACAAACTCCTTTCGTTGATCACTAAATGGCAATGAAATTAAACAAAACTATTAGAGGACATAGAGTATGTCATAAAATTCCTATTTATGCACAAGTTATTATATTTTAGAGAAACACAGTAAAATCAATGATTCCAAGTTCCTCCTGCAAAAAAATATTTGAAGATGGGGATTATCTGTCAGGAACTATGAAGATTCTGAATTCACTTAATTTGCAGGACCATCAGTGCTTAGATGGAAACTAAACAAACACACACACACACAAACACACACATACACTCTCTCTCTCTCTCACACACACACACACACACACACAGCTCCAATGATGTTAATAGAGTAAAGAAATCATGTCTCTTCTCTTGCTGTATAGGGTATTGATATTTTAGTTTTAAGTCCACTTGATTTGCTTCCTGACTCATTATCAGTGAGGCAAGTATACAGACTAGGCAAGTGAGCCCTCATTATATGATTTAACAACTAATTGCACCATAGATGCACATGTTTAAGCCCAAATGAGAATTTTCTTCAGTTTAGAAATATCTAGTTATATACCTTACCATTTTCAACAGCTGTCTACCTCCCTTTACATACAGCAAACTGCTGTATTTTGACACTATTCACACATTCACTTGTTATAGGAGTCATAGGCCAAGGAAATGTGACATTTTCCATAATTCGGCGGGATGAAGAGCAGGACAATTAAGTGGAGGCAAATAGAAGGCACAAACAGTCATTCTTTATTGGTCAAGTCCAGTTATGCCCCAGTGGAATTGTTACTTTTATATAAATAAACCAAATAATGAAAGGCAGAGGAAAATCAAAGAATGCTGTCATGAAAGAGTCATTAGAAACCTATGTCCACTGTTGTAATCACGAGCAGGAAATAACTGTTCATTTCCCTAGGTATATCCCATCTATTTCAAATATGATCCGCTGGCTACCCAGTGCTAAAGAGCACTCATTACATCTATATTCTACATAACCTCATTGCTGTAGATTTTATTAAAAATTTAATAATGGATGCAAAGTTAAGGGATTTATTACTTGCAAAACAGACTTAAGAGGTCAAAGAAATATATTATACACTATCATTTGATATTTAAGGTAATTGATAACCTGACAAAGGAAGGGAGATGCTCAAGTTCATACATTCAGTTGAACAGGGGTTAGAAACTGCATTCCTGTATTTCTAATTCTCTGTGCCCATATTGTGAAACACACGTAATTTGAACCACCAAATTCTTCCTTACTAAAGTGTATCATTTTGATCCAGTCATCTTTTATTATGTAAAAGAGAAAAATCACTCATTTTTTTCTGTCTTTGGCTTCGTACATAATAAAATTATCTTCTATCATTTATTTACTAAATATTGGTAAAATATTTACTTGGTATTTAGTAATGAATTTGGTATGGTGGGAAATATAAAAGATGGGGAAGGCACCATTCTTATATTCAAATAGGTTAAAATATGGTTTGGGAAATATCAGATTTACATGCAACAAATATTTGGAAATAAAGGAGATATGAGAAAATATTACACACATTGTGCATCAAGAACACAAAATGAGGCACAGTGATGCCTCTGCAGGCTTTTTATGAGGTTGTAACATCACAAGAAAATAGCCTGATATTAGCCAATATTACTTATCTCTAATATCTGTATTTACAATTGACTTAATGCAGCCCAAACAGGGTATGTGGTCTCATGGGCATGCAATCCAACCTCTTCTACTCAAGAGATTTTTTTGCTAAATAAAAATATGAAGGCAGTGAGTCCTTCCATCAACAATTCAAGAAAGGGAATAACTAACTGCAGAGAACAACAAACAATAAAGCAAAAACAAACCAAAAAAAGATCCTAACTCATTTGAATTTAGAATGTTACACCTGAAAGGAAAATGAACTACTAAATATTCTTACAAAACTTCAATTAAAAGCAGGAAGTACTGTTGAGCTGGTATGCTTCGTTTAGTAACCACAAGGAGATATAATAAAACTATCTAGAGCAACACTTCTTCCTTTAATTAAGTGGGATGACCACTAAAGGAGCATAATTGCCTTGGGGACCACTAGCAATGTCGTAACAGCAAGAGAAACTTTCTAAGACTTCTGGAATCTGTACAAATCTGCCACAAGATCATACCAGGGGCAGTGATTTGAGAATTCTACACAAGATTGAGGCTCATCAAACAACTAAAGAAAAGTTATTGTATCTTGCAAGAAAGCCAATTAATGGTTTCTTGGCCAGCATCCCTAACAAATAAAGGTACTTCATCTACAACTTTTAGAATGAAATAACCCTTTCAGTGTGACCCTACACCATAAACAAAAACTGTCATAAATGAAAAAAAATGGACAAAATGATGAATTGCACATTATCACGATTTACTTACTGTTACAACTATATTTACTTGGACTTTATATTTAATTCAACAGTTCAAAATAGCAGCCCAAACACAGCAGCTTTTCTCGATCACTTGACAAGTGCACATAGTATGATGTAAGATAATGCAGGCAATAGGGTTTTAAAAGTATGAATTGCCATACTTAAAAGTATGTATTTTAATATTATTATTACACTGAGCTGTCTCTATAATCCTACTCTTAGAATCCTAGAAGCAATTTAAATGGAAACTATTTTTATAGCAAAGTTTATTTGGCATGTTACAAACTAAATTGCCTCAGACGAGATCCCCCTATATAGAGTGAGAACATTTATTATTTTTTTAATCAAGGGTCCCTATGAACTTTTGACCCTCAACGTATTCTGATGTAGTAGCACTGCATGTGGCTTCCTGAAACAGCAATTTTCTCAATATACTAAATGAAATGCTGGTTTGTGATGAGACAGTAACAGGTTGCGTGACCACAATAACAGCAAATAAAGGTTCAATAAAATCTAATAAAAAAGAAAAATTCTTTACTATGGCTGTACTTAGATAAACTTTCTATGAATAATATTATGTTTTATATTATTATGTTTTAACATCTTGCTGCTAACTTTTAAGAAAAAAGGTTAATCTTACGTTCTAAGGGAAAAAAATACTATTTATGCAAAACTGATACTGGTTACCATCAACTTTTCCCTAATACTCCAACAAATATTAGAGAATGCTGTTTAGCCACTTGGTAAGGTGAACCTATATTCTTATTTATAATGTATGAAAGAGTCATTGATTCATTAAGAAATTAAATGTTGGCAACATTCTGTAAAAGAGAGTGTTATTGTGCTTATAAAAGTGAAATGGGAACATGATGAACAATTTGTGAAATAATTAACTAACGTGCCAGAAATGAACGATTTGTTGGTAATACATTCCAGGATTTTTCACAATGTGCCCAATTTTCATTTTTCTTGACTTGCAAATACTATATGAAGTTTGAGATCTGTCAGGTTCAGGGGTCTGAGACATATAAAAAGCAAGATTTAACTATTAATACATGTTATTTATTCAATAAATCAGTAGGACAATATTTCATACTCTTATAACACATTTCATATAGAGATCTTAATATACTTACGCCTCTATGCAAATGATATTGATGTCTTGGTAGAATTTCTTGTATTACTCAATTTTAGGTTTGATAAAATCTATACAATGTCAGCTAAGAAAATTATATCATATTAAAGGAGTGACTCAAAAAAAAACTGTGTAAATGACACCTATACTTGATGATTAGTTATACTTAGAAAAAGCCTAGAATGTGTATGTATAAAGCCTCTTAAAGGTTGACTTAGTCAGTATTCAATGATGCATAATAATATTTCAGGAAATAATAATAAAACAATTAAGCACGGGTGGTTAAAGCAATGTAAGAATCCAAAACAAAATAATGATCTATCTTCCTTCAGCATGCTTTTGTCAGCATTTTGCTACTATAATAACCCACCACATTCAACATATACAAAAATCAACCCAAAATGTATTAAAGATCTAAATGTAAGTCCTGAAACTGTGAAATAGAAGAAAACATCCAGAAAATGCTACAGGACATTGGTTTTGGCAAAGATTTTTTGGGTAAAACCTTAAAAGCACAGAAAACAAAATTTAAAAAATAGACAATACATGAAGCTAAAAAGTTCCTGCACAGCAGGGAAACAACAGAGGGAAGAGACAACCTACAGAATGGGAAAAAATATTTGCATACTGTCCACCTAACAAGGGATTAATAAGCAGCATATATAATGAACACAACTCAATAGCAAAAATAAATAAATCCAGTTAAAAATTGGGCAAAGGACTTGAATAGACATTTCTAAAAAGAAGACATACAACTCTTCAACAGACACATGAAAAATATGCTCAACATCACTAATCATCAGGAAAATGCAAATCAAAATAATGAGAGATCATCTCACCTCTGTTAAAATGGCTAATATAAAACAGACAAAAAACAACAGTTGCTGGGTACGGATGTGAAGGAAGGAGAATCCTTGTACACTGTTGGGAATGTAAATTAGTACAGCTATTATGGAAGACAGTATGGAGGTTCCTCAAAATACTAAAAATAAAACTACCATATGATCCAGCAATCCCACTACTGGGTATATATCTAAAAGAAAGGAAATCAGCATATCAAAGAGATATCTGCATTCTCATGTTTACTGCAGCACTATTCACAATAGCCATGATATGGAATCAACCTAAGTGTCCATCAGCAAATGAACGAATAAAGAAAATGTGGTACATATACACAATGCAATATTATTCAGCCACAAAAAAGAATAAAATCATGTCATTTGCAGCAACATGGATGGAACTGGAGGTCATTATGTTAAGTGAAATAAGCCAGACACAGGAAGACAAATACTGCATGTTCTCACTCGCATATGGGAACTAAAAAATTGGATTTCTTTTTTTTTTTTGAGAAGGAGTCTTGTTCTGTTGCCCAGACTGGAGTGCAGTGAGTGGCACGATGTCGGCTCACTGCAACCTCCACCTCCCGGGTTCAAGTAATTCTCCTGCCTCAGCCTCCCAAGTAGCTGGGACTACAGGCGCGTGCCACCATGCCCGGCTAATTTTTTGTATTTTTTTTTTAGTAGAGACGGGGTTTCACCATGTTAGCCAGGATGGTCTCGATCTCCTGACCTTGTGATCTGCCCACCTGGGCCTCTCAAAGTGCTGGGATTACAGGCATGAGCCACCTCGCCCGGCCCCAAAAATTGGATCTTATGGAGGTAGAGAGTAGAATGATGGTTACCAGAGTCTGGGAAAAGTAGGTGGGAGGGGGAACGCAGAAAAGTTGGTTCATGGGTACAAAAATACAGTTTGATAGAAGGAATACATTCTAGTATTTGATAGTACAGTAGGGAGATTATAGTTTACAAAAATTAATCGTATCTTTCAAAATAGCTAGAAGAAAAGATCTGAAACATTCCCAACACAAAGAATAGAGAAATGTTTGAAGTGACAGATGTCCCAGTTACCCTGATTTGATAATCACACATTGAATACATGTATTAAAATACCACGTGTACCCCCTAAATATGTACAATTATTATATATCAGTAAAAAACTTAAAAAAAACCTACCCCAGTAACAATCAAATCTCATTTTGGTTCCAATTTTTAAACTAAGGCAGTTCACAATAATTCTGACAAGGACAAGTGTTTCCCCTTCAAAATGGAAAACTGACCATATAAAAAGAAGACTGCTCAAATGCTTCTATATTTACCATAAAAAATACTTTTTTCAAATATCCTAATAGGAAAATGCTAAATGAACAATAGGAGAATCTGACTTTTGGGTATGAAATCAAATCATTTAAAGTCTATTTGCATAGGTATGCATGTGAATATTAGCACAGATGGAGAGAAAATCAATAAGTGTCTTTGAAAGTATCTGTCATCATGTAATTTCCATTACTAAATAACTGAATTTCCTCCTTTTTATACTGTATTTCTTACTACAGAGGTGATACAGAGATTACTGGGCATCTGGACCAAGAGCTCTCACACTGTTGAACCCTGAGGGCAGAGGCTAGTCAGAATTTCAGAGAATACTAAAAACCTTGTGGAAGAAACTGCCTTTCGTTTTCATTATGATTCCCTGAAACTCCCAAGAATGGTGTCCTGACTGCCAAAAAGAAAGGTAGCTAAGTCTGAAATAAATCTAATTCAGAATTGTTTTACATTTCTGGAATTCTCATTTCTTTACTATTATTATCTCTCATTTATCTGCCAGCATCTTTTGAATGTTTTGATTTTACATAATTACAAAGCAACACTACTATCCAGGCAGTTTGTTGCAAAACAACTTTCTCCCTGGGTCTACACCTACACTCACGCCCCAAGTGGCAGAGCCCTTGCCTCTGACAGCAAGGACCATGAGTGGTTCCTGCAAACTGATAGGCATCACTAGAATGTGTTATAGATACTGAAAAACAAATGAACCAAACCAAACCAAACACCTCTCTTGATGCTGAAACTCCTAGTCTCACCAAGGCTTCTGAGGTTCAAGATAGCTGCCGCTGAGCAGAGGAGGCAAAAAGATGAGTTATAGAGAAGAAAAGTCTCACCTCAAAATCTGAAGAGAACACATACCTCAAGTAAGTAGGGTACTGGAAAAGAGAACATAAAATAAAATGCTGCTCTATTTGCTCTCCATGTGGACATTTAAGGCCAAGGTCCACGGCAAAGAAAATAGCAAAACCACCCATCATGGTTCTGTTGACCCCCTATTTTCAAGTTTAATTATTTGTTTGAATAGTTTCATGCCTTGATCAGAGATAGCAGTTAAAGTGTCTGTTGAGTGTATTTTCTTATGTGAAATTTAACAGTTTGACTGAAATACCCTTGTGATGTACATGAGCTTTGATTTTTTGACAGCCCTACTGAAAGCAGAACTTTTTTGTTCAAGCGAATAATTCTTTTTGGGACTAGAGGAGTACAGAGAAACATAATGAGTTGGCCAGGTCGCTTTCCTTACTGGTAAAGATATGAGGAACATAAATGTAATGAAGAGCTTTAATAAATGTGTTTTGTATCCACTTATTGCTTCTAGTGTTAACCACCCATCTAATCACAGGGAAGGGGTAAATGAGCAACGGGGATCTCAAAGAAGGAGGAGATAGGAGGGTCAAAACTTTGCTCTTTCCTCATCACTCATGAAAGTCAATAGTATAAAATGATAACTCTTTTTTTAGAGAAATAAGCACTTTCTGTTCCTCAAAATATCAGGTGTTAATATATATTGCATGTTATAGCTTCAGGAAATTATATCTCTCTCTATGGGTCAGCATTGTTTCTCTTTGTTATACCTACTATTGGAGCTTGAAATTATAGAAAAATGGAGGGAAATATATCCCTGTGTCATTGGCCAAACATGTGAGGTGGACTTTGATACATCTAAAAGCTTTGGTTGGTTGAATCTACTGTAATCCACTTGTGCTGGGCAAGTGGGAGCCTTTTTTTTTTCTGAGTCACACATATATAAAAATTTTAAAGCATTTTATCCTACATCATTTCTTGATATAATTGAAAACCATTGTCCAGTGTATTCAATTTTACCTCCTCATGGCATATAAGCATGATCTTAGTGTGATCTGCTAAAGTCTGTGGTGCCAAGCAACCAATATATATTGTTTGATATAACTGGTAAATTTCCATAATGATGCACTCTCACCCACCCCCATCCCAAGGCATTCAAATTGTTTCCCTATATGGAATCTTCTTACAGTGAGTTCTGGGCTAAAAATAGCATTGCCAAGCTGCAGAAGTCAGGATGAAACAGTTTATGCTGATCCTGTAGTAGATCAACTATTATTAACAATTACAGATCTGAATTTGGGATGAATCTCCTTATGTATACTATAAATTCCAGACATTGACAGTATGACTGGATCAACATGATCATGGTTTGGGGTGCCTAGTATCTTATGGATATTCAACAGGTATATGCTAATTAATTGGTTGGCAAAGCTTGTGGACAATTTTATGCTTCGACTTCCCTGGGAGATTAGATGTGTGACTGGGCTCTCTGAGACTCGAAGAGCAATGAAGGGAGTTTTCAGGAAATTTCTGCTTCAAAAGCTCTCAGCTTCAGGTCTCCCATAGGCTCTGAAAATAACACTGCAAAGAGGCTCTTTCGTTAACACGTTAATTACAGTGAATCATTGTTATGACATGGGAAGGAGCCCGGGAATACTTTAAATATTTTTAAGAAGTCTTTAATCAGATCAACCACCAAGCACTCTAAAGAGGACTTTTGTTGTTGTAGCCTTGCTGATTTTGTGGCCAGCATATAGCAATAGATTTGTTACACACAGGCTTTTTTGTTATAGTATTTACTATACACAATGAAGTTTTACCTTTTCGAATTTCATTTCTGAAAGCTATGACTTTCATTTCCTGGTATCTCATTGACAATTATGAAAGTGTTATGGAATGATTCACATCCTCTTTCTATCAGACATTTTTCACCCTTCGTATTATTACAGTCTAAGTTATAATACTTTGGGGTTGTTATTTACATTTGACTCTTCCAAATCTTTATAGGACATTTTTTCTTGGGTAAAAATGAACATCATACCTAATTTTAATTAATTGTTTTTGTTATATGATATGCCAGAATTCCTATACACATCTGAGGTCCTTTTAAAAGGAGGTGTTATATATTATGGCTGCTGGCTATATGAAAAATCCATCCAAGAAATCAATTGAGGTTTTCACAGTAGTTCTATTTCCAGAATTGTCAAAAGTAGTTAGCATCAGATTATCTGATGAATAACTTAATCAGAATGATAGCATAGATGTGTTATCTACTCACACATTCAGCTGGACAAAACATATTAACTGTATTATTCAGGGGCTTGCCAGTTATTAACCTTGGTTACAGCTATTATAATGATCAGAAAATGCTTTCATTTAAAATTTCCCTGTTCAGAAGTCACAATTCCCTTTAAGTGGTGTAATCACTGAAACCAGTGCTGTAGCTTCCAATTTTTTTCTTGTGTCTCAGTCATTCACTTTCTTATGTAATTTTAAAATGTTAACACTTCAGAGGACCCACAAAAGTTTATAATTGGTCTCTGTAACTTATTTAAAATATTCAATAGGCCTGACAGAAACAATATCATCAGTCTTCATGTTTTATTATACACATCTCTATTAATTATTTCAATAAATATGTGTTAAAAACATACTTTTGCTAGGCTGCTCTATGACTAAGGGGGAAGTAGAGAGAAAACAAATCAGTTACTAATTAATGAGCATAGGATTTTGTAGGCAAACTATTTCAATGCACAGGGTTCATGGGGAAAAATGTTTTGTTGAGCTGTTTTTTTTTTTCCTATCATGTTGTGGATTAACATTATACAAACAAGGAGATAGAGACTAAAAACAATGTCTTCACCAAGACATGAGAATCACTGGGTAATCACATAAAATAGAGCTAAAAAGTCGTATTTGCTCTCTTTCATAAAGCTATTTAGCATTACCAAATATGTTGCTAGAGCAATTTCCAAATGTTCAGTGTAGGTTATGTATTTAAAACTTAGAATTATTTTAGGAATTCCAAAATAACTAGTGCCGTTATAGCAACACAGCAATGAATATAACATTACATTTTTCCATTTGTCTTTCTTATATGTGTGTGTGCATGTGTGTATGTGTGTGTGTGTATGTGTGTGTAAATCCCCTTACATCTGGCTTTACTTGCTAAAATTCCTCTTAGTCTTTCTTGCCAATTATTTTATTGTTTAGCTACAAGAGTCTGGCTTTTTCCCACAAATATGAATTTAGCTTCAGAGTTAAAATCATGAAACACTCTGTTAAATATGTGCTCCATGACCTCTAATTTGGATTTTTTTTTTCAACTTGGCCTCAAAAACAGAATACAGAGCCAGTCACATTCTATTTACCTACAACCAATATTGTCTCCCTGATTTCTCAGAAAGTACCATTCTCAGTCATTCTTACACCTAAAACGCTAGACCATCACCCTGAATACCCATTTTTGTTATCTTTTCAGAGTCCATAAAGAGAAAATAGTTAACTTTGAAGGTACAAGCAACCAGATTTATGCAATTTCATATGCAAATAATGCCAAGCTAGATTTTCTTCATATTTTAGTGAAACTTACATTAATTGCAAAGAATAATAAACGTGAAATAATCTGTGACGTAGGAAATGTTTTATGGCCTTGAAAATAATGCTGATTTACTTGTGTTTGGAAGTAAAATCTAAGATGAATACTGCTACTTCTGTATATTTTTCACTGCAATAGATTTAAAGACTTTCATCTTAACACCAACTCAATAGCTGGACACCTCTTTAAAACATAAAATCTAGCTCTTTGAGCTGGCAGATCCATTTAATAATAAATAAAATTTGCTTATTTTCTCTGCTTTTTTCCTGTAAAAATTTAACTTTCTATATTTTCCATTTCTAGTGATAGCATTCAGAAATATATGTGTTTGCATAATTACCCATACAAACCATTAGTGCGAACTGAAAACATTCATCAGAAATGTTTAATCCCATAAAATTAAATGATTCATCAAAAAAGTTTATCAAATGTATACTACACACCAAAATTAGGAACCTAAGTTTTGATAGTAAACACTTTTCCAATTTTACATTAAATAAACCAGATTCAACAATTTGTTAATTAACTGACATATACCAATAAGCAAAAGTTTTAATCTGAAGTTAAAATACCTTTGTGCCTATGCTTTTTGATTTTATTTGATAATGATCATTTTCTTCAATATTGGATGTGATACTGCTTGTGTTTATTTTAAATCAATTTCCTTTCATAATTGAGTCTATATCACTTCCCTAAAGAGTTTTCATTATTAAACAAAGCTCTCCATTTAATTCTATTAGATTTTTAAGCCTCTAAAAAGTAACCCTAGAATTTAAATTAGATGTACTTGCTGATATACCATCTAATATAATTCAAACATTTTACATGCTACAAATATTTGCTAGAAGTATATTCATCGCTGTAAATTGATCAATGAGTTCATCTAAAGTTTGACATCCTTTCTGTATTAGAATAAGAGCTAAAGATGCAAAGCCATACCATTGAAAATTAGGTCTTCAATTGTCACGCATTAAAATCACAGGAAGTAAGCAAATCAGCAAAAGTGTAACCCTGCATTTGACAGGTAAACATACTGAACATCTGAGGCATCTTAACATGAACCAACCCCCTACTCATGGTATGAAATTAAAACATAGAATTGATTGTATTGCACCTAAACAATGCAAACAACCTTTCCATTAATTGTATTTAAGCCCAGTGACTAGAATGCTGAATCCAGAAATTGCTGCCAGATCATATTTTTTATGACTTTTTTTTTTTTTGGAAATACATGTTAATTTTTTCTTTTCTTTTTTTTTTTTTTTTTTTTTGAGATGGAGTCTTGCTCTGTTGCCCAGGCTGGAGTGTAGTGGCGCAATCTTGGCTCACTGCAAGCTCCACCTCCCGGGTTCATGCCATTCTCCTGCCTCAGCCTCCCCAGTAGCTGGGACTACATTCTCCTGCCTCAGCCTCCCCAGTAGCTGCCACCAAGCCCGGCTAATTTTTTGTATTATTATTTTTTTTTTCAGTAGCGACGAGGTTTCACCCTGTTAGCCAGGATGGTCTCGATCTCCTGACCTGGTGATCCGCCCACCTCGGCCTCCCAAAGTGCTGGGATTACAGGCGTGAGCCACCGTGCCCAGCCATGTTAATTTTTTCTACCTCAGTTTAGCTATCAGTAAACTTATATGACATATCTGGGAATCACTGGTTATTTCTCAATTTATGGACTAATTATTTTACTTTTCTAAAGAGGTTTGGGATTGCTGAAAACAGTATTAAAAACTGGGCTCTTAGGACTAGGATATTTACATGGTCTCAAAGTGTCTCCCAGTGGATTATTTACTAGTTGAAACACACACACACACACACACACACACAAACCCAGAAAACCAAGAGTTATAGAGGGGAAAATCAGATAACACCTTGATTTTATCATCAAAATTAACGTCCAATGAGGGGCAAACGGATATTGCATACCTCCAGATGTGATACCCTGAGAAGGACATACTATCACCTATGCAGTACTCTGGCTAAAATGCTTAATCTCAATTGAATTAAGAAAAACCATCAAGCAAACCCAAAATTGTGAATGCTTATTTTAAAATTAGAAAGTGGACTCTTGTCTTCAAAAATTCTAATGTCATAAAACACAAAGTCTCTGGAAATGTTCTAGATTAAAAGAGACTAAGAAGACATGCCAATGCTGTAACTGACCCTAGACTGGATTCTCTACTGAAGGAAAAAATGAACATATTTTTCACTTAAAAAATTGGAATATGGACAGTAGATTAGCTAAAGTATTGTATTAATGTTACATTTACTGCAGTTCATTACTGTCAGTATATAAGAGTATATAATCTTAGGTAATAGGTGTAAAGTGCCAGGGTACATACTCTCAAATGGCTTAGAAAACTGTGTGTGTGTGTGGGCAAGAAAGAACAAATGATAAAGCAAATGGAGCAAAATGAATTGGAGGACAGGATATATGGAGTCATTTGTACTAGTGTTATTCTTGTGAACTTTCTATAAGTTTGAAGTTATTTCCAAATAAAAAAATTTTAAGCAAAGGAACTAAAATCGGACTATAAGTACATATTTTCTTTCCCTTTTGAAGACAACAAAGCCAGTCAGTAAATATGTATTGAGAAAACAACAGCATGCATTAATCAAGGCACTGGGGATAGAGTAGTGTATAAGAAAAATGGAATATATGCTGTGAACATGTTAAATTCTAGTTGGGGAAGACGAAAAACACACAAAATAATAATTTTAAATAGTGATAATGCCTTGAAGAAGATAAATGTGGATAATACAGACAGTGAATGTACTGCTTTAGTTAAGGTGGTCAGAGATGGCCTTTCTAAAGAATGTCATTCCATTTGAGACGTGAATAAAGAAGGAAGCAGCTATGCAGGTATTTGGGGAAACAATCCAAATGTCCATCAACTGACAATGAATAAACCAATGTAGGAATATACAATGGAATATTACTCAGCCATCAGATGGAATGAAGTACTGATACATGCTACAACATGTAAGAGTCTTTTAAACTTTATGCTAAGTGAAAGACAGTCATAAAAGGCCATATATTGTATTCCTTTTGTATGAAATGTTCCAAATAGGCAAATCCATAGAGAGACAAAGTAAATTAGTGCTTGCCTGAGACTGGGGAAAGGGATAAGGTGTGTCTACTAATTGGTATAATTTCTTCATTTAGCGTGATAAAAATATTTCTAGAATTACACAGTGGTGATGGTTGGACAGCCTTGTGAAATATACTAAAAACAACTGAATTGTACACACTTTAAATGGATGAATTTAAGATCTGTGAACTATATCTCATTCAAGCTGTTTAACAAAAGGAGGTAATAGACAATGGAAAAGTGGTCAATAGCCTGGAATATGAAAAGGTCCAAGAGTATGGCCACGAGATTGATAAGGCTGAGGAATAGAAAAATATCCTTACAGCTAAAAAAGGTCACAGAACTTGAGACCAGTTTTGTTGGATGAGTCATCTTCAGGGATTCTGAAGTTACCAAGAATGTTAACATATGACTGACAAACTCAATGTTAGTGTCTTTGAGAACAAGGAAAATGACAAAACACTTACTAATTGAATTATGTGTAGCAAAAGCTGCATCTTGGGCTGCCATCTTGGGCTTTTCCCTGTTCATCAGCAAAAGCATTCTAAGAATATTTATGCATGTATTCATACATCACACACCTCAGTAATCAAATGCATCTCTCTAAATGTAACGTGTTTAGAGGCATGGTCAAATGAATTTTTCCATTTAATATTTATATTTCTCATATTTAGTTTGTTTAAAACAGTAATTCTTAACTGATTTTACAATGGCCAAAAATTTGCAATATGTGTTGAAAAATTATAAAATTTTAAAAACCAAGCTAAATGCATTAAATATAATCTAAATATTAACTTAGGCATAGAACATTCTTAAAAGAAAGCAAATCTAAGTTGTCAAAGAATAAAACAAGTGAAGCTAAGGTGTCACACCTGCTAAGGGGCTGGTCTTGTTTCATTTGTCACTATTTCTGATAGTGACTCCTTCAAAGGAGATTGCATTATGAGATGTTGTGAGTGATATGTAAGAAAGAACAACTCTATGTAATGAGAGAAGAAACGGTAAATTTAAGGTCTGTGAAAAATAATCCAGTAGAGAAGAAAAATATGTCCCCCCTTAGTTCAGATTGCAATCTGACTGAGCCGTTGAGATCAGTAACACAAGCTGTCTCTTTCCCATGGCATCAAGCTGACTCTCAGAAAGAGGATGGCTTTCTGGTCTTGCATCTAGTTTGCTATGGTAGTCCCAGGACTAGAAAACATGACAGTAAAATCACTCCTACAAGTTTTCCCTGGAAATTCATGAATGAAAAAGGCTTGTCAAAAGATTTCTACTTGTCTATACATTTTGTCTGCCCCAACCTCAACCCAAGCAATACTGTGTATTGTGAAAAAGGAAAACTAGATTTTTTTGAAAGGTAAGTAATTATATGGGTAGAACTGCTGCTAATGAGTTCTAGAACATTCCAAAATAAAAATAATAATAATGCTTTTGGTTTAACTTTGAGTTTTTGCTATCCTGTTTCTAGTATCTGTTATTTCTTATTAAAGTAGACATAGAATGGGAATTGTTTTCTATATTTAAGACACTTGACTTTCTATAGTTAATGATTATTTCAAGCAGTTTTAAAACATTTATTACAAATAGCTTTATGTTATTAAATATTCATACTGTGAAGTTTTGAGGAACTCTCAAAAGCTTGTGTACAACTCCTTATTATTGCTAAAGAAAACCAAAGGTAAGAACAAAATTATCTCTGCACAACAAATAACAACTTCCTTGCAGTCCCAGAAAGACTCAGCATATATCACGGACAAAAGTAAATATGTTATGAAATAATGGCTAATTATGATTCTCTGTGCCACAGATGGTTTTGTACTGCCACTTGAGCCTACATCAAGTCTGTCCCCCATGGCAACAAGAAAAAACAAGGTGAGGGGAAGGGAGGGTGCAGTGCAAGAATTCTGAGATTAATCATGGAAAGTAAATTGCTATCTCTGTAACAATAACAATGTGGAGGCGTTGTTTCTTTATTTAATGGACAAAAGGGAGAATATAAAGGGCAAAAACTGTAAAGTTGAATTCCCCCCCCCTAAAATTGAGGGATATAGAAGTAGAAATGCAAAAGAAGGTAGAATAAAGAAAAACAGATAAAATAAGAATGCTCTTCCAGGGATCAGCATTTTCCATCATCTCAAGAAATATCCCTTCAAAAATGTAAAGGCAATTTGCTTGCAAGAACAGAAAAACATTGGTATCAGGAATTTGGAACAAATGATTAAGTGCATGTAAACTCATGGTTTCTGACTTCAGTGACGTGTCCTCAGTGCCTTGGTGCTATTCAACAATCATTTTTCTTAATCTCAGATCAGTGGTTTTCATAAGCATTAGCTGGTGAGCTTTCGAAAATATTCATGCACAGATCCCACCCTTGGATATTCTGATATAATTGGTCCAAGTGTAACACAAAGAATGGAATTTTTTAAAGTTCTCCAGGTAATTCTGATGGGTACCTAAGGCTGAGAATCATTATCTGATTACAATCTAGGGGTCAGCAAAGTTTCTGGGAGGTAAAGGGGACAAGTTATTTGGTAAATAATTTAGGCTTTGTGGGCCATAAGGGCTCTGTTGCCACTATTCAACTCCACTGTTGCAGTGCAAAAGCAGCCATAGATAATAAGTAAATGAATGGGTGTGGCTGCGTTCCAATAAAACTTTATTTTCATAAACAGGTAGTGGGCTGGATTTGACCCATGGCCTTAGCTTACCTACTCCTGTTTATTAAACTGTTTCCATTCCCCTTGCCCAAAACAGTTGTTCCCACCCCTGCTTACCTGTGGTTACCCCCATACCTTTGACTTTCAGTAGGTGATCTCTTATTCTACTTTAATGGAAAAATGCAGATCATCTGGTAGAAAATTCTTCTACTTCGTTGTCTATTACTTGTAGACTCAGTAAACCTATGTCTGCATCTGTCCTCATCTCTTTGTCTCCTATTAGAGATTCAGTGTCCCTTCTTTTCAAGATGAATGTAATTCTTTCACTTATACTTAATTCCATCACCCTTCCATCTCTTCTGCAGCTCCACTCCATAAAGAATACCATTTCTTATGTCTGTAATCACTCCCTTTCTATTTGTTCATTTCCTATACTTAACAAATATGTTCAAGTGACATCCTTAACCAAAGAATCCTCAGTCTTCCTCAACCCTGTGTTCTGCCCTAAATACACACCCACCCTTCCCTTCCCTTAGAAATTCTATACCTGTTGCCTCTACTTCCTCTCATCCCATTTACTCCTCAAGCCACTAGAATCTGGCTGCTGTTCCCAATATTCCACTGAAACTGCTTTTGTTAAGATCATCCACAACATATGAAACATTTCACATCGCTGACTCTTCTTAAAACTCCTCCCCCTTTTAGCTTTTGCAATACCATTATATCTGCCATAATTAGTTATTCTTCCTCTGCTGGTCACTTTCATGCTGCTATTTTCTAATATTATTTGACAAGCTCTCTCCTCTTCTTATGCTACATATTTTCATAACTATTTCCATGGCATAGACTGCTACCTACATGTGATAACTCCCGAGTTTTATTTCTAGTTCATGTCCCTTTCTCAAGTGCTAGGTTCATATTTTCAAATATCCCTTGAAAGCTATACTCAGGTATCTTCCTCAAATCTGCTTTTTCCCGCTTTATTCCCATTTGGTTAATAGCTTCACCATCAGCCCAAATGCCAGAGGCAAAATTCCCCCTCTCCCTCATGACGCCTGATAATCCACTGAGCACTTCTGTGAAGATTTTTTTTTTTTTAATTCTCTACCTGAAGACACCTCATTCTCATCTGTGCAGTGAATGGCAACCATACATATTTAACCATGTATGGTGGTCCTGCTTTCCTTCCAAATCCAATCAGCCACCAAATCCTGATGATTCTACCTCTAAAATATCTCAGCAATCCATCTCCTTTTAGCCATTCCCACTGCAACTGCTTTTTAAGCAGACTGTAGCCATCCCTCACCAATTTTTTTTAACTTGCCCACATCAGTAGCCCCTTACCTCCTTTGCCTACTTTTGCTTTCTCTTTAGGTCACTGTCCTGTTCTGTCTTCTCTTTGCTAAGAGGCACTTTGCAAAATTGCATATAGTATTTCTGTAGTAGAAGTGCCATGGTTTTATGCAAGGGAAGAGTGATCCTTCCTCTTTGGTTGCTGTCTCTTCTTGATGAACCATGATATTTCATTAAGCTTTTGATCTCAGCAATATAAGTTGCTGAAGTTATTAGGATAGAACTCCATCCTAAGTAATCTGGGCACCGCACTTTAAATAAGATGACAACAAAATGAAGTGCCCACTGAGGATGGTGATCAACTTGGTGAACGGATTCCCAGCCACAATTAATAAGGAGTAATTGGAAGAACTGGAAAATTAATTCTAAAGAGGATTCTGATTTATTTCCCGGAGCAGACTAACTTGGATATTCTTTCCATATATGAACTCCAGGATCATCAAGCAGGCATATTTCCTCCTCGACAAAAACATGGTTCCTTTTCTCTAATAGAAACACTTACTTAAGGCTTCTTTTTTCTTAATAGGAAATACATACAAGGTGTGCCACATTTGGGTGTATATTGGCCCACCCATCATGGAAAGGAAGTTCATCAATCTATAGTCCTCATTTCCCTGGGAAGCCTTTCTAGAAATGAGCTCACATTGACATTTACCAGTTTGCTGGAATAATGATTAATTTGAATGGTAGGCTATGCATTTTCAGTGTTGGTTCCTTAAGTGTAATGCTGAATGCCCTAATTTTCTTGAGTGGGGGCACCTGACATATAACCCAAGTTAAATAATTTTCCACATTCTTACTTAAATATTATTTCCAAAGTACGTTCTTCAATTGTGATGTTGCAAAATTTATATTTAGTCAGCTTTTCTCATCAGGGCACCGTAATGGTGACTGCAACCCATTGAAATTCTGGATGATTTATCAGTAATTATTTCATATGATATCTGGCATGTGCTTTCTCAAAAGTATGCCCAGTGTATTCCGTTTCCTTATCATGCCTTCACAATATTTTCAGAAAGTGTCTATTTTATTAAAAAACCTACCTTTGTATCTGGTCCTGTTGAGGCAGTCTGTTGATCTAAAGGAAATTACTTAAAATCCTTCATTATTAAATTATCTTACCTTAGTACACAAATCTAAAATAAAATCCCCTTTCCTATCTTTTATAGTAGCACTCTAGTAATAAAGTGACGTATTTCATGAACTTTGCGATAAAATCACATTTTTCATTTAGTAAAAAGAGCAAACCCCCATATTTATTAAGCAACCAGACCGCTGAAATTGCCTGATAGGAAAACTGATAGTGACGAGGGTTTGAGGTATATGCTGATAATTATCTTTTTTTCATAATCTTTTATCATAATATGAAACAAACTACCTGATTTATCATATAAACAGGCCCTCTGTGGCCTTACTCTATTCCCACCTCTTTCCCATCTTGGCCTCTGCAAAACAGGGTTATGATATGGTTTCCACCATATCTGCCAAGAGTCTTCCTGCACACCTGGCTTTGAAAGAAATTCAGGAAACAGGCGAGCAAGAGTGGTTAAAGGTAGTGTTTCACTTGAAGTTTGAGGAACAGATTTCTATAGTCATACTAACAACCTGCTTCAAGACTTGCTAGTAAGAAGTTCGACAAGCAATTTTCTCCATTTTAAACATTCTTTTCCTTTATTAAAATCCATGAATTCAAAACAAAGATTTAAAAAATATTCATACATTATGCTGGGCACGGTGGCTCACGCTTGTAATCTCAGCAACTTGGGAGGCCATGGCAGGCGGATCATTTGAGACCAGGAGTTCGAGACTAGCCTGGCCAACATGGTGAAACCTATCTCTGCTAAAAATATGGAGTGTCACCACAGCACTGCAGCCTGGGCCACAGAGCAAGACTCTATCTTAAATTAATTAATTAATTAAGTTAAATTAAAAATTCATATATTAAATAGTCTCCTATAATCTGAAACTAGATCTGCCAATAAGAATAAAATCTTAACCCCAATACTGTACCATTTTGCTTATATCTAAATGTTAACATTTTTTTAAAGTTTAATTTGGCCCCATGTTCCATATCGAATTGTAGTCTACACTGTTTATACATTCATATAAGAAAAAGTTCCATTTTTCATTCTGTTCACTCCAAAGTGACAAGAAAAAGACAAGCAGGAATTTATAGGTAAGGAAAGGTTAAATAGTGCTTATATTTAAAGCAGAAGCAATCAGGAATCCTGTTCAATTAAACTGAAGATAAGAAATAGAACTCTAGAAACCCTTCAAGAACTGGTTTTCATGTCCTCGAGTTGATCTGAGGGAGAGATCTCATTATGTTTTTTTATGAGTAAACCTGGATAAATATATGTTCAACTGAGTTATAGAAATGACTTTGTTTCCCACAGCTGCAAAGCAAGGCAGCAAGACAGACCATTATATGCTACATAAAATGACCCAAATGACACTGTATTAAAAAATGTTCAGTTAATCTTTGATTATATACTAAAATGCTTGCTTCAAACAATTGATTAGTAATAGATACATTTTTCACAGAAAGTTAATCTGTCCTTTCAATGAACTATTTCCATCAACATTCTTCTCCTCATCACAGAAATCTGTAATGATAACACATATAAAGCACATTTTCTTTCATATTGGATGAAAACTAGAATAGTCAAAACATGCACACAGTCAAAGGCTTACCGAGGTGTACAAGTATCCCTCACTGTTCATTGCCAAGTACAGCTTGGTTTGAACTCCTTGGATAGCCACCACTCGCAGACCCACAGGGATGAGGTTAAACAGAGCTGAAATTAACAAAGAAAATGAAAACAATGTTACAATTCTGAATTTCAGAACTTTTCAATGTTTCCAGCAGGACTGTCTGGTCTTGCAAAAGTAGTGTGTAGTTGGTGAGGGTATGCATATATGTCTGTTTATGTATACATGCATACACATACAGACCCCCCACAAACACACCCACACATACCCCGAGGCAGACAGATAGGTCTCATTCTACCTTTTAGTGTATTTAATTTCATGGTTGCAGCCAGATAACTGGAGCTGTAACTACATATTATTTAACAGCCTGGAGAAAATGGAAGGCTTTGGTCACAATTTCATGGTTTTTACAGTGTTGGAGGTGGGGAATCTTGATGTTTCTGGAAAGATACAGTCCCAAGAATTGTTCTGTACATTAAATAGCATCATTCTCAACAAATTAAGGTTTTAAACTGCTCCCCAAGATAACTGCTGAAATTCTCACAGTCATATCTAAAATCTACCTGTTGGGTAGAGTCCTAGACTTTCAGAAGAGTCCAATGCCCTCATCTAAATTATCTGTTACTCCATATACAAGGACTCCAAAATAAATTCAGGTCTTGTAAAAACAAAAAGTCATTTTGTAGTCCTATGTTTCCAGAGTAGTATTTCCTTTTTTTATTTTTTGAGATGGAGTTTCGCTCTTGTTTCCCAGGCTGGAGTGCAATGGCGCGATCTCGGCTCACCACAACCTCCACCTCCTGGGTTCAAGTGATTCTCCTGTCTTAGCCTCCCTAGTGGCTGGGATTACAAGCATGTGCCACCACGCCCGGCTAATTTTGTATTTTTAGTAGAAACGGGGTTTCTCCATGTTGGTCAGGCTGGTCTCGAACTCCTGACCTCAGGTCATCTGCCTGCCTCGGCCTCCCAAAGTGCTGGGATTACAGGCGTGAGCCACCATGCCTGGCTTCAGAGTAGTATTTCTTAAAGGACCAATATTTTCCAAGATTAGAGTTGAGAGGGCTCCTAGCTTTTAGTCTCAAAGAACAAAGGACATAGGAATAAAAATAATGGACTTGAAAGAGGTTTAATATTTTATTATCATTATTTTAGCAAAATAGTTGCAAGTGGGCAGCCAGTTGGTGCCAGTGAGGACTTCATTTCTCCATTTGAAGATCTGACTGCGTGAAACTTACACCCAGGCTTTCCTCACAACCACACACCACTCACTGGAGACAACTAGTGGGTGTCCTCCCACTACCAGCTGTCTACTCCCTCCCACACTGTGAATAAAAATAAAACAGTACATTTTTAAAACGTAGTGCTTGCCACACACATCTTTTGAAAATAGCCTGTGCACCTTTCTCTCAGGAGTCGTAGACCAATGTTGATGATTTTGCCTTGTTTTGTAAGTTTATTGAGGATAATAAATCAGTCTGTTATAGTTTCTGTGAACAAGAATGTAAAGGAGTCACCCTGTGGGTAAGAATAGTTTTTCTGGGATCGTTTATCTCTGTGCATATACATTCTGCTGCAGTAGGTGGGGTAATATGGATGAGAAATACTAATGAAGAACTAAATATTCCTTGGTGAGCCTACAACGTATCGTTCCTTTAAAACCAGGGTGTTACCAAAGAGGAGCTAGGACATATTGTACAGTTCAAAAGACAAGTGTTCCTACCACATGCCACTGATGGCACTTCATTCAATACTCATCAAATTAAAAGCTGTGCCCTTCTGTTATGTGAGGTAAAGGAATGTAATTGCACAGATTGCAAGCCAAGATCTCATGCTATATTTGACAATGCAATACACAGGCAAGAAGTCTGACATCTCTGAGCATGTCATGTGTTTGTCATATCCCTTTCTGTTGACGATGTCTTGTTCACAGCAGGTGTTCAACACCCATTTGTGGATTGATAGCAATCTGTATGGTGAAAATATGATACTATGTTTTTGAGAAGTAAGAGACCACAATCCCATTTATATAAAAGCTCATACTTGAAAAATTCTGAGATCTAAAAAACTAAACCGAAACTTCCAATATGGGGTTGGTTTAAAAGCCGTATCACTACATACCACTTGACAACTATAATATCAGTATATGTTTGACACCTAGTTCAGTCATAGTAATAAATGACAGAGAATGATAAATGAAATTCAGAATTATTTATAGAACTTCTTTTTTTTTAAATAACATTCTGAACTTTCTTAGTTCTCTTAATGCAGCTTATAACAAGTACAAGAAAGAAACAGAGAGAGATTTTAAAAAACTGATTTGATTTTCACCATGTTCTCTAATCACTCTGACTCAGGTTTTAATGAGCAATGAAATGTCTAAATTTCAAACATCAGACAACAGAAGGAGGAAGAGAAGAAAAAAACATCAGCAATACATTCCTGTGATTATTTAATCTTGAAAAATGGTATTAACTATATAGCAAAACTATGTACTTTTCACTATGCACTTTAAATTTCCATGAAGCCTGATTAAAAAACAAAAAACATCACCCCAAAATAAAAACTTGACGAGAGTAGCGAATCTAGAGACTGACTGATCATACTACCGCGATCTTTTCATTTCTTTAAACATTCAAGATAGATCATAAACTGGGTTGGTTTAAACTATGTCTAAAGGGACAGTCTGCCCAGATAAAAATGCAAAGAAATTATATCAGGGGTGAGCTTAAACCAAATAAATATCTTCCTGTGTGCTTTTGTTTCTCTATATCTGGTACCTTTCCTCATGGATTTAAGATATTATTTTGATCAGGATAAAAATACTATAAATATGAGAAGAAAACAGTTGACTTCATTTATGTATTTAAAACACATTCATTAAATACCTAAAATCTCTTCTTCCATTTCAGTGAAAGTTTTGAAGAAGCTTTTAAAACACAAATGTGCCTGTGTTTCTTGTTTGTTCTCTGTTATGTCTGCATAAAAACAACTTCTATTTGATGGGCCACTTCATCAGAGCCATGCACCTAGTTGGCACCCAGTGTTTGCTGAAGGCAACACTGAAGCCATGCTTCTTCATCAGTTGGCCAAGGTCAATTTCTTAAAAGAGAATAATTAATAAAAGTATATGTTAATGTAGGTTGGAAAGGCAACATGTTGAACTGATAATGCTACCGTGAGTTTGAAGAGAAAGGGAAAACTAGTCTTTTAAAATGTCCTTCCTTGCACCCAGGGCAGATATAATAAAACTACTTCCATGGAATGCCTATCATCTTTTCCTTTCCAAGGGAAAATACATAATTTATAATGGCTGATTTCCTCATGATGAGATTTTATTGAACTGACATTTATCATTGTAATAAATCTACATAAGGCAAGGTTAAATGCATAATATCAAACATATGTTTTCAGAAATGGATATATCTGGATAAATGTGAACTGATTTATCATGACATTGCTTACTATGTCTGAATAAAAATAACGCAATTCAATCAAACTAAATGAGAAAATATGCTGAAAATAATGAAGGTTAATAAAAATAAGAAGAGTAAGAAAAATATAAACATAGTATCACGAATACATATTAGGGAAATATTATATACATGAGTGAGTGATAGTTGAAAAAAACAACTTGTATTCTCGTTATGCACATTTAAAATAATTAAACAATACCAATAAAATGGCTTGGTTTTAAGGAAAAAAAGAATAAATTTGGATGGCTGGCCTTCATGATATATCAGTTTAATCATTAAACCTTCTTGTTTCATGATGGCCTATGCCCCACAATATCCTCAATGGCAAAGCTAAGCCAACTCACTAGTTTCTGGTCACTCTTAACATCAGAAGCAGATCCAAGCTCTACTGACTTGCTATTTCTATTGAGATACTTTCCATTTGTATGCATCATGTTATGACAATACTTACCTTTAGTTGACTTACCCCTCTATTTTAATCTGCCTAAATACAGATTCCTGTTATCAGACTATGTTCTTTAATGGTCTTTCAATATCATTAGTAGCATACAGAAATGCCATGCATATCAGTCAGTTATAAGACAACCAAAGGCAGAAGCTATGCATATGTAGGAACTGAAGAGTAAAACCTACTGTATGATTTGAAGCTCCACAGTAAGAAATGGAGCCTTGATACATGTGTGTGTGGTGTGTGTGTGCATCTCTTAAAATGACTACTTAGAATGTGATCTTGATGAATTTGGTATATTGCTGTTAATAGGACACAGAACATGAACTATCTATTTTTTTTTATTTCTTTTCAGGAAACACATGTGAACACCAGACCCAAAATATTTCTTCTCTGATTTGTACCCGGGGACGTTAAAAAGGGGAAAGAAACGTGACTGGACAGGCTTACTGGCAGCTAATCATGAACTTCCCTTCAATAATGCTCAACGGACCCATTTTCCTGAGGCACTCTGGAAAGCAGGGCAGCTTACGTCCCCTAATTCCTTCCCCAAATATCAATTTGCACAATAACTTATGGGAATGTTTTATTGCAGATGATCACTATGCACTAATGTCTGTTATTTGATTACAGTAAAGCCCTCTAGTTACACTTGCCTAATAGTTTCAAATAGAAGACTATGCATAAAAGAACAACTAGGATTCACTATAAAACTTTAATATCACAACAGTGACATAGAACTTTTGCAAAACAGTGAAGAACCATTGAGTATGAGGTTTTTTCATCCTCCATACCAACAAAGCTTTCTTCAATGGTAATTAAAAGTGACCTCCTCTTGAGGTTATAGATCAGCCATCAGCCCACGAAGCATTCCTAAAAGGTGGGAACTCTTTACACTTATTGAGACCCTCGTCAATGGCATTGCTGTAGCCATATATCTCTTAAAAAGCTGCAGAGTATACTGCTTAGCATTCAGACCTACTTTCCTTGGCTATTTTCTCAGCCGACAATTGGAATATTAATGTGAAATTATCAAAGGGTTTGAGAGAAATTCAGTAGAAATTAGAGAAAACAAAAAAAAATTGTGAGAACTAAGTGTTTTAGCCTTGTGGAACATTTAATAAGTCTCCAGAAATCTGTAAATTGCAAGAAAACATCAATTATCATTGAAGAGAAGCCTGCACTATTTGTGCATTTATACTTTTATTACTCTTAATAAATAAAACATGTAATTAAAGGTTACGTAACATCTTGGAATCACCTTCTTTCAGTAATTAGAAATAAAACCTAATTATTTTTTATGTGTCTCTTCTTTAGGCTCACCATTATAGTCTCCAATTTGGTCTTAAACCATGGTTAAAAAGAAAGAACTAAAAGAAATCCCTTTACCCACCTGTGGAGGTATCTCAATGTTAAAATTCCACTAGTCTCAGAGTTATCAGTGTGTGTGTGGAGCAGGGAGCAGAAGTGAAAGCTTGTAATGATGAATTTTCATGGTATGAAACCACTCCTCTCTCTTGGGTTAAGACCGGTTCTTAAGAGTAGAGATAAACATGCTATTTCTGGATCACTGTGTGGGTGAGTAAATTTTCTGTGGGAAAAAAGTAATAAAATCCAAAGGATAGCCATAAATCTATCTAGATTTCCATGGAGATGACATTTGGATTATTCTTCAGATGGTGTCAACATTATTTGCCCTAGTTTACTATCTTAGATAGACTCATATTCAACTTCCTTTAGGTTAACCTGTGTAAACACGATTACGTAGTGTGAATATATTTTGCATTTAATTCAGGATTTAGGAAAGCGTATTTATTTTTAAAATAAATAAAAACAGAATGTTAACAACATGCTGGCATATACTATTTATTTTGCAGTCACTTACTGTAAGTGCTGTCCTCATCTTTGGTGCCATCAATGGTTCCATCCGCCTGCAGCTGCAAGTGGTAGCCTTGTCGGCTGTATAGCTTGGTAACTATACCCTTAAGCTGAGGCTCTGCAAAGAGAACAATGATTTGGATCAATTGATAAATTGTGCCTATGTAGTTGAAAAGACTCGGAATTTCAATTTCTAATTTCATTTGCAAATCTTAATGGAAAAAGTCAAACTACACTTTTAAAGTGTCTGGAAGAAAGAAAACAAACTCCGAGTTTCAGAATAAATTTTCAAACTAAAGAAATATTTTATGTCTACCTGGAAACATTGGTAAAGCTTCTGAAAGTGTCTATAGTTTCTGATAACCTGTCCTTTGGTTTAGAGTGGAACTCTATCTCATTGAGTATTTGTAATGGGTTGGCAAATGGCTATTCTGCCTTTTGAAATTGTGCTACTTTTCATGTGAAAGGAAAAGGAGAAATACAAAGATAATTCAGAGTTGTTTGCCAACCGACCAAGGACCAAAAACCCACTAGCAAAGATTTCCTTCAGAATGACCACAATTTGAATAAATAATCTCCTTTATTCTAAGAAGGTAGAAAATGCATAAATAACGTGGAACCCCATTAAGGAAACTGTATTTGGAAAATTGAGCCTTTTATACCAAAAAAGGGAGGAGGGAGATACAACCACCATTAACATATCTTGTCATATTAATTATCATTAGTGAAAAATGTGTGTGAAAAGAGCAGGGTTTTTGTTGGTAGGAAGGAAAAAAATCAGTGCATACTAATTTTTCAAATTTCATATCAGAAGTATGATCATCAAAAATATGAGTTCTTAATTAAAATGATTTTCAATTATGAATAACCATAGACTAATCAAGTGTCTAATTTACCAATAACAGCCATGTTATCCAAAATTTTCTTTTACTGAATATAGACACCTGCGCTGAAATAATATTTATGTGATTATTCGAGCCACATAAGCATGCTTTGCAACCACTTAAGCCTTTTTGAAACAAGCCTAATTTACAGTTAATGCATTAAAAACTTTGTGCAAACAGAAAACGTTATGTCTGCTTTTCCATCCCAGGGTGTAGCACACATAAATGGAGAAAATAACAGATCGGTGAGTCTTTTTTTTTGGTAATATTTATCTAGTAAAAGGTAGAAAAGAGTGTAAAAGATTCATTTGGTTGAGAATGGCAAATAAACTGCATGCTCGCTTGAAGGGTCTACCTTGACGCAACCTGACACCTAGAGCTGAATTTCCAGTCGCTGGAATATCGCGCTACTCTTACCACTGAAATTGTTCAAAAGCACCACAATCTGGGAATGAGTGAGTTTAAATTCCCTCTTCAACACCGCATTTTAGTAGCATGTAACCAATTACACTAGTCTAACCAAATCTCTCAGCTCTTTGCAGCAAGGTTCTAGAAATCCCCCCTCCCCCCGCCCCAGCAAACATTTCGAAGCTGCACCACAAGTCAAGTCTGTCCCAAAAAGCTTAAAAGTAATCAAAGAAACGCAATGCCTAGACAGCAGAAGCCCACATCCCTTGGAGGTGGAAGCTAGAGGGGAAGGGTCTGAGGCAGAGATAAAGGCAAGAGAGGGATTCCCCAGGCTCTCCTGGGGCGGGAGGATGGTGTCTGCCCAGCTCTGCGCCTGCAATTTCCACGCCATACATATCATAGCCATGTCTGGGTCACGCCTGCCCAGAGCCCACCGGGCATGCACATATGTGACATGTCCGAAGCTGAGGGCAAGCCTCCCAGGGCAGAGTATGCCCCCAGGCTCTGCGCCTGTCCCAGGGCAGTTGCAATGCAGCAAGCGTGTTACTGTTACGGAGGCAAGAAAGCCATCGCCTTCCCACGCACGCACACAGGCTAGGTGGCCTCTTCTGCACAAGATGGGCCACCAACAAACTCACCTATGCTACATACCTGCTCCCCACCACCCCCACCTCACTCGTAAAGTATGGGGAAAAGAAAGCAAAAACCCTTTCCGACCTGGTCTTCTTCTGCGCCTCTTCTTGGAGCCGAAGAGTTTGACCCGGGAAAAGACATTTAACTTGTTTTTGTCGCAGCTGGTCTTGCCTTTGCTGGGGCTGCTGACACACTTGCAGGCGTTGGATTTCTCGCGCTCGCGGGCTTGCCTCTTCTGACGGATGAGCGAGCTGGCGATAGCCGCCGCCATGGCCACGACGCCCACCACCACCGCTTCTTTTGCTGCCCCTCTCTGGGTTCGCCTCCTCCTCCTTCTCCTCCGCTGCTCGTCCGCTGTCTCGCGACTTCGCCGCTTTGGTCTCCTTAGCCTGCGTTTGCCCGGGCTTCTCCGCACTCGGGCTTCAGCCAAGGAGGGGGCTCAGCATGCCGTCCAAGCTCCTCCGGCGGCGGTCCGGCTCCCGCGCGGGCTGCTGGCTGCCTGGGTCGGAGTCGACGCCACAGCCCCGGGCCGGGATCGCGGGCGAGACTGGCAGGCGGAGGCAGAACTGCGCGACTGTGTGCGGTCGGCCCCTGCGCCCGGCGGACACTGTGCAAGTCCAAGTGGCTCGGGTCGGAGTTTCGCGGCACCCCCCGCCCTGTGCCGCGCGGAGGGGGCCAGAGGAGGGAGGCGGGCGGAGGGAGTGAGCGCGGGCGGGAGAGAGGCCGGGAGCTCGGGCGGCCGGAGGGAGGAGGGAGGAGGCAGCGCGCGGGGGAGCGCGCCCTCGCCCTGGCCCCTCCGAGTCTTCGACTAGTCCTTGCAACTTCTTGGCGTGATAATCGGGAAAAGTTGGCCCGTGCCAGGTTTCCGACAGGGATCAAACAGGTAATGGCCTCGCATCTTCGCTGTTGCTGCTGCTCTGGGCGCGGCACAGTCGCAGCACAGGAATTCAGCCGCCGCAGGCACCCTCCGGAACAGCGCGACAGCCTCCTAGCAGCCCCCTCCCGCGACGGCCCCTCCCTCCCGGGGCTGAGCCCGTAGGCTCGGAGCCGCAGGCCGCCCCTCCCACCCCCACCCCCACCCCCACCCCCACCCCCACCCCCACCCCCACCCTCCAAGTCCCCGGCCGTTCCGGCTAACACCTGTAGGGGCTTCCGCACTGCCCCATCGTCCAAATCCTTCTCCCCTCCTTTTCCCGAAAGGAGCTTCGGGAGGAAACAGTGATGGAGGAGGAACTGGGATGAGGTAGTTGGGCTGACGGAGCGGGGGTTTGCTCGGCATTGGGGGATGGCGTGGTGGGGGTGTTTCCTTAGTGTTTGAGCTGACCAGATTGTGCTCCGGCTGGAGCCCCTCAGAAGTTCGCCAGATCCCTGCCTCAGGCTTGGACGCACCAACAACCCGAAGAACCCTCACCCACCCGCGCAGAGGTATTTTGCTTGGCGACACTTGTAGCCATTCAGGAGAGGAGGCCAGAGTCCCCAGACGGGTTCAGCCCCAGCGGTAGCAGCAGAAGCAGGCACTGCAGAGCTGCGCCCGCACACCACGCTGCCACCCAGTGGTTTTTGCTGACTTTTCATTTCAAGCCAATTTGTAGGGTCCAAAACCTGTTTTTCCTCTGCGCCTCCTTATCTGTCCGCTCAGATTTGGGATTCAAGCAGAGAGCTTGGGTCGTGTACCATAAGCATTACGTATTTGGGAAATGCAGAGTCGAACCTCTCTATTTAAGCTGTAGCCCATCTCTAATCTCCTAACTTATTTTTTTCTGCTCCTCCAAAGTCAGGCAGCCTCCATCCCTCCAATTCAGGAACCAGTCTGGCTTTTTGCTGGCCTCACTCTATTAACAAGTTCTGTCCTCTTCCTGTGTTATATTTTATTCTGGAGGAAAAGAAAGAAGAGGTTTTGAGGCCAGAAATGCAGCAAGGAGAAATGGCCTATCTACATCCCTACCTTCAAACAGACACAATTATTTGACTATTTTACTTGATTTCTGAGGCCAAATAGGAAGCAAAATAGAGCAGCTGTACTACCTGGCAGCCCTACACCGTCTTTACTGGACTCCTACATGGCACCCCCATCACCTCTTTTCAGAACTAATGTAGATTTGCAAAACCAGATGCTCAGCTTATCTTCAGACTCCAGCCTTTTTTCCTTGCCTGACCACCCAACAGACAAGCTCGGACTCAGCAACACTGAAATGCTTTCAGGCTTCTTAGCCCGTAAGAGCTGAATCACCAGACCCTTCTGTAGATTCCATTGCTTCACGGGGGAAGCTGTTGCTACCCCTCCTTCCACTTCTCCCCAATCTTGAAATGTCTCTTGCTCCATCAGAAGCACCACTGTGTGTCTGCAAGGCAGACTGGGGTAAAGGTTGCAGTGGGTTGAGACATAGTTACAGGAGAATGATGCCAAAGGGTCTGACATTTTCTACCTACTCTTTTGTGCTTTTGGCTTTCCCAAATGAAAAGGGAGGCCAAGGTAGACGAGAGTTTTAACACCTCAAGTCTATTCAAGTATCCACTTCTTTAAAATTTGATTCATAGGGAAAAATAAATCCCTGATGAATGACTGACTGATATTGATTCTGAAGAGTAGGAGGCTATTTCCTAGTTCAAAATGTATGTGATTGTTGTTTAAATTCCAGATACCACGAAGGGAAATATCTGACATAAAGAGGGGTCAGGAGAAGCTTTGATCAAGCCCAAATATTTGGGGTGGGTGATGAACAGGTACAAGTCTCTGCTTATTCTCTGCATGTTTTTACCTTCTGCCGAGCACCAACTCCAAGGGCCTTTTGTTTCTACTCTCATTTCTCTCTTGGGATCCTGACCCAGAGCAGGCATGCAAAAGCTAAAGAAGGATGAAGTTCTGATTGAGGAAGGAGATAGACCTTAGAAGAAGAGATGGTATTGAGAAAATCATAAGGGCTTTGCCACACCGTTTTTCCTCCACTTCTCCTCTCAGATAGCTCTCACTGTTTGCTTCTGCAAACACCATTCATAAGGTATTTTCAGGATGCCTGTAGAATTATTGGTGTGGACACTCTGTGGTACATATTAGAGGTAAACAGACTCAGAGAAGACTTCAGGAATATATAACAAGAATGGCAGGGGCATTTATGACAAATTTGCAAACACAAACTGTAAATACATCCTTTTGTTTCTAACTCCTGTCTACCATCCACATAAGCTCATGGAACCACTGGGCCGAGGCTGATAACCAGGTGATTCTACACGTGTTTGCAGATGTCCTTCTTGCTCTGATCCTTCTCTCCCTGATTAAATTGTATAATATTGAAAAATGAAGAGTATGGGGGAGGGGGAACCAGGCTCTCCCTCTGTCACATGTTCCTGCCAACCCACAGAAGGTATTTCTGTCTTTTTATATCCTGACCCCCTTGAATCTTTTGTCTTCGTGAACAGGAAAATGCATGGCACATAATTAATGAGACTTGAGAAGGGGGCATCTCTCTGTGATCTGTCTGCCTACAGAACTCATTCATTCTCCTCTCCCTTCCACAAAGAGAACTCACAAAGGCCTGTGACCAGAGGGCAAATTCAATCTGGGGCAGAAAGTGAAAGAAAACCATTTTGAAATTGGGTCCAAATCATATTGCTCAATGAACTTAACCATTAATAATACAGATACTGGCCAGGCGTAGTGCCTCATGCCTGTTATCCCAGAATTTTGGGAGGCTGAGACAAGCAGATCACCTGAGGTCAGGAGTTTGAGACCAGCCTGGCCAACATGGTGAAACCCTGTCTCTACTAAAAATACAAAATTAGCCAGGCATGGTGGTGCTTGCCTGTAGTCCCAGCTTCTTGGGAGCCTGAGGCATGAGAATCACTTGAACCCGGGAGGCGGAGGTTGCAGTGAGCCAAGATCAGGCCACCACACTCCAGCCTGGGCGACAAGAGCGAAACTCCACACACACACACACACACACACACACACACACACACAGAGAGAGAAAAAAGAAAAAAAAAAAGCAGATATGTTCGCATTTTCCTAACTCTCATGTCTATTTCCCAGGTGCTTAAAATTTCAGAGACGAATGTGAATATTACTTTCAAATCTCCAACAGGAAACTATGCCAAAGTCACATCCATCTTGAGAAGGTATAATGAAAGAATTGCAGCCAATCCTAGAGAAGCATATTTTGCTTTTCTTTGCTGTCCCACTGCCATCCTGGGCCAATAGTATGACATTTGTGTAGGGGAAGTAATAAAGAATTCTCTTTTGACACGTATTTCCAAATCCCTTTTTCTCCAGTTTTGATTTGTTCCTAGCAGTTCACATTGTGCCCTTGCTATGGAACTTCCTGGATATCCTCCATATTTGTACATTTCAATTATCTCTGCTTATCCCTGGTGGTTCAAACTCTTCTATGCTCTATTCTAAGGTAGGGTCTATTCTCCGTTGTTTCTCCCAGGTGTCCGCTCTCCCATTGCATTGTCCACCAACCTCTCTTTTTGACCACGTTCAGAAAGAAAGAGTTCTTAGCTTCTTTTTCTAACTCAACTCCCAAAGAGTTGTAGCCTGGCAGGCTGGAAACATATGTTTTAATCCTATCTCTGCCACTAATTGGCTGTGTGACCTTGAGTATGTCATTTCTCCATATTACAGGCCTCAGTTTTCCCATCTTTAAAGTAATACTTAGACAAGATTGGCAGTTTTCACCTTGTATTCTTCAGCACTCTAAAAGTAATGAAAAGTAATAAAAGTTCCCTCGCCAATGTTTCAACAGCAGATTTCATCTATTTTAACTGTTTTCGTTTAACTGTTTATTTCTCTTTCTCTTTTCGTCTGTTTTATATAGTGGAGCTCATTGTATGATATCTTATGTAAAAAATAAAAATGAAAAGATTCTGGTACTAAAAACAAAATGTTTGAAAACCTCCAGATGACATGTTCCTTAAAGTCCTTTTGGCTCTGGGAGCCTATGATTATTTTTCCCATATGTTCCTATTCCTACTTCTTTATTTTCCCCTCTTCATACTTCCCATCTCTCTGTTCTCTTCCAACCCCATGAGAACATAAATTCTAAATTGGATTCCAAGGAAAAATGCAAAAGTCCCTTTGATTCCACTCCTCGTGGGTTCACTTGAGAACTAGGTTTTAGCATTCTTTTCAGAGAGAGTTATGTGACTTATCTGGGCATAGAATGCTGATCGTTCTCTGCCAATCTCTTTTGGCAGGCCTCAGAGGAGCTGTAAGGAAGCTGAGGGGACCTGCTCTCAAGAGGCATCTCCAGGAGAGAGACAGAAACCCAAACAGATGTGACTGTGATGAGTAAAAATGAGAGAACTCAGACAGCCTAATCGGGAGCAGCCTCAGTCCATTCTGAGCAGAAAGGAATTGGCTGTCTTTCTGAAATTCTGAAAATGAGAAATTTCAAACACCCTTCCTATGTGAAGATAAGCTCACTCAGAATCACTTGCCAGTTTGTTCTCCTTCTACACTAACAGTTCACCAAAATATCTGAGTGGCAAGTTACCTGGTCAAGGACTGATGATGAGCTCAAAGAAAGGAAACGCTGGCAGATTCAAATGCACCAACGTCGAGTAACACTGGATCTCCCCATTTACTAAGTAAGGCAGCAGAGAGAGTATTTACGAGACGAGGTAGCCAAGTACCACCTTTTGTGGTCTATCTAATTATGTACAAAGGCTCAGAGAAACAACTGGATGGAAATACAAATGAGGAGTTTAGAGAAAAGCTAACAGAATAGGTTCTTTTCAGCCAGCCAGGCACAGTGGCTCACACCTGTAATCCCAGCATTTTGGGAAGCTGAGGCAGAAGGATACCTTGAGCCCAGGAGTTACAGGCTGCGGCAAGCTATGATCCCGCCACTGCATTGCACCCTGGGTGACAGAGTAAGACCCTGCCTCTAAAAAAAAAGAAAGAAAAATAAGAAAAAAGAAAGAAAAGAAATAGACTCTTAACACTTAACTCCAGGAAGAAAAATGCAATTTAAGGAAATCTTGTTAGTGTCACACTAGAATTCCAGGTAAAGAAAGAGTGACTACTATATTCTGTTACATACCCTGACACATATATTAGCTGGCAAAGATTAGACCATTTAGGGGAGTTATACTTCAGAAACAAAGGTCTCCAGAACCATCCTTTTAGAAACTGATTGGCCTTCCTGAACTGCATTTAGAATGAAAATCCGCAAGACCTAAGGCTTGCATCACACTAGGATGGTGGCTTGGTCTTCATTATGTCCTGTTTCTGAGCTCATTCTCTAAATACTTAAGCTATAGAATTTACTGATGCTACCTCTGATTTATATTTAAAATCAATTGAGAACACTGATTAATTCTGATCCTTAAGAAGAAAAATCCTATAACCCACATAAAAATTTCATTGTTCAGTCATAATTTATGAACATTAAAGCCATAAAATGCCCTGATGGTATTAATCATGTCTGTGAATTCAGCACTTCACCATTTAATTAGCCATGGCAGCTGCAACATCAAGAGTTCAAGGCCTCTGATTACCTGCTTGGCCATTTAATCAAGAAAACTTGGAGAGAAATAGCAGCTTTCTGGGGCAGAGGTTTCTCTCTTAATCTTGAGGAGAGAATACAAGGAAATGAGCTTAAGCTTTAATATGTGGGGATTTAAGTTTTGTACAAGGAAAACATTCTTTTCAGTGAGGGTTGTTAAATACTATAATTGATTGCTGATTTTTCTTCTATAAAAGCTTTTATGAATACAACAAAAACCTTTTCTATCTAGGTAGGTATGTGGGTTGGTTTCCATTAAGACTATCATTCTGTCATAAAAACTACACGACTATTTGTATAACCATGACCTGCCACCAAGAAGTAATCACAAGGAAAGTGGAAAGGGGCAGTAACACCATTATGAGAAGGCAAAGGTCCCCTCTGATAGGGGCATGGGGATTGCTAGTGTTTTTGTTGTTGTTGTTGGTTTGTTTTGTTTTGAGATCTGGTCTCTCTGTCACCCAGTCAGGAGTGCAGTGGCGTGATCAGCTCACTGTAACCTCTAACTCCTGGGCTCAAGCCATGTCCCATCTCAGTCCCCAAGTAGCTGGGACTATGGGCACGTGCCACTACATTTAACTATTTTTTTTTTCTAAGGCTAAGGTCTCACTTTGTTGCCCAGGCTTGCCTCTATCTATCTCCTGGCTTCAAGTGATCCTCCCGCCTTGGCCTCCCAACGTGCTGGGAATTACAGGTGTGAGCCAAAACACAAAGCTAATTGTTAGTGCTTTTGCCTTTGGAAGATCATACTGGATGAACTTGGAGCATGTGGATCAAGGCAGTCACATTCATTTCCTAAAGTTTCTCTCATCCAACTTGCAGAAAACACTTTGTAGACACAATAAATGTATTATTAATCAAATGGGTTGCTTCAGTGGTGACAGAGTGTCTAGAGCCAAGAAGAGCATCAGGTTCTCTAAGTGAATTTGATTCTGTTTTACTCAATAATATTTGAAGATCTTGAAGGAACAATTTCTATTTTATGAACTAAGTAATGGCTAACAAACATAAGTGAGGTGTTTCTATGGTGAGACATTTATGGCAGGCTAAAAATGTACAAGAATCAGAGGCAAAATATCTGTAACACTGGGTTCATTTCTTGCCCAGTGAACTAGGTAATCTAAATGAAAAGCTAGGGGAAAAAATGATGGAGGATTTGAGGCAGAGGCAGACAACCTAATTTTTCTGGATTTAAGCCAATTCAGGAAATAAAGTTACTGGAAGGTGACCTAAACTCACGATTTGAGGAAAGGAATGCAGTGTGGGCAAATGATCTAGTGTCTGTTATTATTTAGCATATGGAGGCAAGATTCACAACCAGCATTAAGGAACACTGGATGGATTTCCTACTTGCCAATGGCACTGTTTGCCCCAATTTCCTATCAAGAATTTATATTTTTTAAAGCAACAGAGAGGTAATGGGAAAATACTTTAGTGTTCCCTCGGGGTTAAGAGTCTTAACACATCTCTTTTCAGACACTGACCAAGATTTGGGCAGAAGAACCTGGTATATTCAGAGAAAATACTATCCTCCATATTCTAAGGAGGAGATGAAAGACAGGTTGATAACCCACCTGAGAATTGTGCAGATGCCCTAGATGATTTTTAAGCTCTCCCCTCTGCTTTAGATTTGTTTTTCCCAAAACTGGGGTTGGAAATGGTGATAACACTCAATAAACACTATGGTTATAATTGGACAAGCAACTTGTTAAGTGCTATAACCTTATTCCCTTTAATCCTTACAACAACATGTAAGGTAGAGATTATCATTATTGCCCTTGCAAAGGTGAAGAAAGTGAAGCTTAGAAAGACTATGTGATATGACTATGGTTTCCTGGCTAGTACATAAGTGGAAGTGCAAGTATTTAAACTAAGGATCCTTAGCCAAAAAGTACATTTATGTATACAAGGCGAGACCTTTAAATACTACTTCTTTCCTCGTTGGCAGTGGGTCTGGAATTTGGGAGGCTCAACAGTGGTGCCTGCATGTGACTATCTTTTGGCTTGGGGGACTGAACAAGATGAAATATAGCATGATTTTCTAATCAGTTTTTTTTTCTTTAACAAAAGTGAATTATGAAATAAAAATAATACATATGATCTATGCCTAGTTATAAGCACAGTTCATAACACTCAATAACTTCTTATAGCAATATTTAAAGAAAACATTGCTAACTTTCTCATGAAAACTATAGGATTATAAATCACTACTTAATGTTATTCTATGTTTCCTAGCCCAAGAAATAGTTTGACACTAGAACCTGTTTTAGCTCAGGTAATCTGGGACTTTGGAATGCTATGAGACCCAAAGGACACTTCCCAGCCTTTCTCTCCATCACTACTTAGCAGAGACAAGAAGTTAAAGCACTCCAAACACTCAGTTCTTTTCATATAGGAAAAACTGGCTTTCCACATTGTAAGCTTTTTTGTGCCATCTGTTTTTAGCTACAGGAAGCTTGAGTTCAGCCAAAAGAGAGAAAAATATTATACACAGTGTATTCACTTCCATACTCGGAAGCCCATGACTATCCTTTTGCAATTAGGAGCTTCTCCAATATCTATTCTAGCTAATTTGCTCTAACTTTCCTCTTCTGACAAACAGTTAAAAGTACAGTCAACAGACTGAAATTATTTAGTAACTTTTCGTGCAACCACTGAAAGCCTCAAGCAATTTTAGAAACTGATTTCCTAACAGGAGCCTTGATGCTTACCTAACGATTTCATTTTAGAGAAGAGATCTGAAGCAAGAGAAGTTAAATACATTTGGCTTGGGCCATTTGTTCATTTGTTCATTCATTAATTTATTCATTCAAAATTTACTGAGAACTATTTGCCAAGTACTGAGCTAAGACCTGAAGGATGCAAAAGTACTAATAGCTCTAATGTACTGAGCACCAACTCTACTCCAGGCACTATTCAAAGTACAATCAATCATTACTTAGTGTCATTGATATGTTCTTGAAAACTACAATTTTAAGCGAAATGACATAAGGAAACCAAATTTTTTTCTCATCAACATTATAAGGAAACAATATTGAAGGAAATGACATTATTTGAAGACCTGCTGTATGTCATCTCACTTAAAGTTGCAATTTCCAAGAACTTATTTATGACATTTAAGCGAGGACTTATTGTACTTTATCTTTGTTTACTCTTTTAATACTTATAATAACCTTATGAACTTATCTCCATTTTACAGATTAAGAAGCTGAGATGAAGAAAGGGTAATGCATTCATTAGTGTAGGGAGTGGTGGAGTCAGAATTTGAATTCGTGCATACTGCCTTTATATCTCATGTTTTAAAAAACGACTCTGCTGCCTCTCCAGTGACTGTCCCTGGCCTCAAGTGGAGGAGAAAGAGAAGTAAATAGTTAACTAAAACACAAGTGTGATAAGCACATTAAGAATGATACTAAATATCCAGTGTTTTCAGAGCCCAAAGAGGGTGCAGCTAACTCCGTGGGCAGGAGGGCAGGAATTGAATCCAGCTTCAGAAAACAAAACCTGTCACTGAAGATGAATGTGGGAGATTGGGAAGAAGCTCAGAAGTTGGGGAACGAAATTAGGTAAAGCCAGACTTCAAACCTGGATTTCAACTGACTACTGGTACTATATTCTTCTTACTAGGCCATATTACTTTCTCTCAGCTGAAAGAACTTGGCAAAACCTTAGATTTTTATATCACTACACTTTGAACATCAATCACTGGGGACTGGGAGAAATCGACTATGGTATGTGGATATTCTGATGAACATTTGTAAGTTTTTATTCCTTGCTTTAAAAAGATCGTCTTCTTTTTCCTACTGATCACATTCAGTACATATTGTCAACATTGATGTTCAAGTATACAGTTGTTACTGATTTCTGACTGGCAACAGCAGAGGGTGTAGTAGAAGTAATCCCTTTAGAAAGATGCCAATAAAAATGAAAATTACATTGGCATGTATGTCATGGTAAGTCAGCCATTCTCCTGATATAACTGGAGTGAGGTTGGAGACCAGAGAGTTTTCACATGGGCAGTCAATAAATAATTTTTATGATGATAAAACTTTAAGGTAACAAATTAAAGATTGTGTGAAAAGACTGTCCAAGCCAGGTAATGCCAGTAATTCATCTATATAGATTTCAATATTCCTACAGGAGAGGAACAACTAGGATTTGGTTGGTATTTGAATATATTGAAAACATATTGAAAATTTCCCTGCTCACTGTATTCCTCTTCAATTGTGCTTCATCAGTTTTTCTACTTCTGTGCTTCAATTCTGGAAATTTAGCTATCAACTCTTTACTTATTGCCTCTCTTTACATCTCTGTTGTTCTACTAAAACTTCTGTTAGGTGCATCCTACCTATTCTTCCATAAAACACAGAAATAATGGATAAAATATTCATTTTATTTAGTCTCTCCCTCATGATTCCTTAGTTCCCTTTCCTAGTTCCATCTCTGTATCTTTCTTTGCAAAATCTGGGTGCTTCACTGATCCCCTCTTTAGCTGGATTTATCTGTTGATTTTGTTTTTATTTCATTGGTAGAAATACTATATATTATACAATAATATTTTATGAATGGCATATAAAATTATATATACACACAAATGTTATATATAAAATATATATATACACATATATATTAAATACATATATATTTACAATTTCTGTTTGGTGTTTGATAATATGTCTATTTTTTCATAACGTTCTGATCTGGTTAACACGGTGAAACACCGTCTCTACTAAAAATACAAAAAATTAGCTGGGTGCAGTGGTGGGCGCCTGTAGTCCCAGCTACTTGGGGGGCTGAGGCAGGAAAAATTGGGTGAACCCGGGAGGCGGAGCTTGCAGTGAGCCGAGATTGCACCACTGCACTCCGGGCTGGGCGAAAGACCGAGACCCCGTCTCAAAAAAAAAAAAAAAAAAGAGTTTTATTCCTTTATCTTACTGAACATTTTGATCACACTTATGCACTTATGTTAAAGCCTCTTTCATATTGCCTTATTTCTGGAATATGAATTACTCTGGTTATTGTCACTGCTGACTCTTCCATGGTGTTTTATTCCTCTTCTTGCTCTGTAAATTTGATTGTGTGCTTACATTCAACAGGAGAGTTGTTCTCTGTAAAATACCACATGAACCCTGGATAGTAGAGTTATCTACCTCAATAGTTTTGTGTTTTTCTCTACCAGCACTCTACGGGTTTCACTGATTACAGATCAGTCTTTATTTTAATTTCCCAGTAGAAATTGATGGTATGAGTTCAGATGTGGGTTCCAATATCTTATATTCTCAGCTCAGAATGGAAACCCCACTTACATTCTATGTCCCCAGGCCTTGGGCCCTGATTTGTCATGAACTGACTTGGACTCACTGGCTCCTGGGGTTGTGCAGTAAACTCAGGGCTCTGTATCAGGGCTGTGGCTTCAACTTAAGTCCCACGGTATATACCCACTTCTGCTACACTTGATGGCCATTTAGCTTCAACTGCTGTAATTTGCTTTGGCTTTGAATTGTTTCTTCATTTCTATCACCTACAGAGTTTCCTTTTTTTGCTTTTGAATTCTCTTGCATATTGTCAAAGACTTAGGGTAATATTTTACTCACTATTGCTGTGTTTTTGTAGAATAGGTAGTAACAAGCAATACATTAGTTCAACATATTGACTAGAAGTCCTCATTCATTCTTTATTTTCATCATATCACTAAAACTACTGTTACTAAAGTGATCAGTAACCTTCTTATTGTCATATCCAATGCCTTGTTCTCCGTCATTACTTTATACAACCTTTCAGCAGTGTTTGATGCTATTGACCATTCTCTTTGTAACACATGAATCTTCTCCCCTTGGCTTGTCCAACACTGTGCTCTCCTAGTTTTCCTCATATCTGTATTTGACTGCTCCCACTTTGTCTCATTTTCTGGTTCCCCTTTCCTCTTATTAACCATTTGAGTGCTTTAGGATTCTGTCCTATACCCTCTAATTTTCTCCCTCAATCTTTTCTTTCTAGGTATTTGCTCTAGTGACTTTATTCATCCATCCTACGAATGTTCTTTGAGCATCTACTATGTGCCAGGCTGAGTTGTAGGTACTCAGTGGTGATCAAAGCAGATATCTTGACCACATGAAAATTATAGTCTAATGAGGAGTCAGATAATAAACAACACATATAAGTAGTTATAAATTGTGATTACTGCTATAAAAAGATGATGTTATTGAAGAGTAATGCAGAAGAACCTAACTGAAATTGGAAGGTCAGAGAAGGCCTCTAAAAGGAGATAACATTTTGCTGACTCTTGAAATATGATATGGACCCAGCCATATGAATAGTACAGGAGAGAAGTACCATTTACACTATGACAACTCCAATGGTCTCCACTGCTTTCATCTACTCAGTTCTGAGCTCCACATAAGGATAGTTATACCCAGTTGATCCTCAGGACCTCAAACTAAACAAATCCAAAATTGAACTTATCTCCCAATACTGATTCCTCTTCTCTTATCCATGTAGTGATTAATGGTGTTTCTTTTATCTCACCCCTTTCTGGATACATCCTCTGTTTTAACCGAACCAGAAACCTGGGCATTCTCCTCAACTCTTTCCTTTCCTCCCACTCTATATCCAAGGGGTAACCAAACACTATGGTTCTACCTTCTTCATAGCACCTCTAAATTCCAATTGTTAAGACATTCATCTATTCTTGTTTCATTTCTTTCCTGAATTTCATCATAGTCTCCTAACTGCATTCCTCTGCCTCTTCTCTTGCCTGTGATCAAACTACTCTGCTCACTGCTACAGTTCTAACCAACATATCTGATCATGTTATGCCCTGCTAACAGGTATTCAGTGGCTCTTCATCATGCACAAGCTTTCCAGTATCTGGACCCAGATTTCTTAGTCACACTTACTTTTTGTCACTCTCTGACACACTGTATTTCAGGCATACCAAAGTATTTCCTTTCTCCAAAACAACCCCTCATACCCTTCAGCCACTCCAACTGCTATACCCTTTAAAATTCTATTCCCTCCTACCTAGCAAAGTCTTTAGGATTGATCTCAGGTATTATCTCTTCTGGGACATCTTCCTCAAATCTCCCATGTAAAAATGTTCTGTTCCATAGCCCCTATATATATAGCCATTTAATGACAACTATAAGATTAATTTCTTTCTACTTGTCTGTCTTTCCCACTAAATAGTGAGCTCGCTGAGTTAGGGATTAGGACTTCATCTCTGGGTCTCCACATCTAGACAGAGTAGGGGCTCAATAAATTATAGTTTTATGAATAAATGAATTAGCTAACTCTCTCTTTCTCCTTTTGGAAATCACACAGGAGACATCTGAAGCAATGAAATGCAAGACAGGTCCATTTTGATGAGTAGGTTCATACACAATAAATGTTAGAGTATGTAGGACTTAAGCCATGTTTTAATAACAAACAGAAGCAATGTTCAGGCATTAAAGTATAAACAGAGGACTATTTGATTCTTGTTAAAGGGAAAGTTAAATCAGGTTAGTAATTATGTTGGTCCATATTTTAACCATATTATGATATTAAAATACTCTTTTACAAGTATACTATTATACAGTACTCTGTCTCACGAAACTCTTTTACAACCAGTGTTATATTCAATCTGCATGAGAACTGGTGAAGTAGGCAGAGTAGGTTTCAACTGGCTCTTTTTATAAACCAGAAAATTGTGTCCCACCAAGAGGTCATGGTTTACTTAACAGCACACAACAAATTTATTAATTAATCAGTCTAGGGCCTACCTCGTTCCAAAGAAGAACTGAAGTGGCTTACAAAAAGGTTCACAAGAAAATAAAATTGAAACACAAATAAAGAAACATCAGAGTGAACGACCAAGAGTCAGATGGTAGAGGAGGCCAGCAGGATTTCCAACCAAGGTTTCTAACTCTTAGTCTCACTCCCTTTCAGCTCCATTAGGCTGCCTCCAAAAGCTTTTGAACCACTGGGTGGTGACTGGCAAGAGATTTGTTGGCATTAATAAAAAAGTAGCAACAATTTTGACCTCACAAAGCAAACAGCCCAGTATCTATTTGAATAATCTCCCATCAAATGTAAGCACTGAAAATTGAATCCAAACTTGAATTACGGCAATTATCCTGCTTGGATTAGAAGCCTAATCAACCAACAGACACAAGTAAGGTGAAATGAGCTGAAACCACAGAGAAAATTGGTCCATGAGAGGACAGGGGCCTGGGTTAAATTTTCAGAGCTACATATATGTTTAAGAAGGTAGCTCTATTTCTGAGATAAACTAATTCAATTTTGATCACATCACATTTTATAGATATCCACCTGCTCCCGGATTTTGATGAGAGTTTAAATAATAAAGTGGCCTTACTTGGATCTTATGCTTCAACCAGTATCACAGCTATCATTTTCTTAAGTGTTGTACTGAAATTGAAAATGATAATATCTATAAAACCTTTCTAGTGCTGACATTTCCAAGTCTCTTTCCCAGCACAAACAAAATTAGAAAATGAAAAATATAACCTTTCCCACTCTGTAGTTTCTTTACAGGGTATAAAATAGAAAGGTAGTCTATATTCAAGAATTATGGCTAACTATGAGGAATAATAATAACAGTGATAATAATAATAGCAGCTAACATTTTTCCAAGCATTTACTCTGAGCCAACCATTATTCCAAATACTTTACATATGTTAACTTATCCAAATCTCATAACAACCTTCTGAGGTAGGTGCTGTTATTAGCTTTATGTTATAGGTGAGGAGAAAAGATACAATGAAATTAAAAATTTTGCCTAAGGTCACACAGCTAATGGATGGTGGAACTAGGATACTAACTCAGACAGTCCTGCTACACACAGATATGCAAATAATCCTGATTTATAGTTATTTGGTCAGAGGGATGGATTGTATATTTTATGAATGATTTCAGACCCTCTTCTACTCCCTCTTACTTTCTTTCTGTTTATATCACTGTCAATTAACTTTCCAGTAGTAGAGGCTCAGAGATGGTAAAACTACTACTAAATTTATAGAAAGTTGTATGAATTTCTTTAAGAAGTGGGAATACTTCTCCTTTCCTCAGTTTTTTCCTATTTATGGTCATTGCAGTAATTTCTATCATCCTTTGCAGCTTTGAAATCACTTCTTCACATGTAAACAGCTAACCCTGGTGTTGCCATGGAGATTTATATCAATGCCACGAGCCAGGGCCTAATTTGCGCATTCTGCTGATTAACAGGAGTATTTGCTAATCCCTGCCAAGCTCTCCCATCCACTGCCATGACTAATCTCACCGGTTGGCAATGCATGGAATTCATGAATGCTAGAAACCCATCATCTTAGGTTATTTAACACTTCAATTCTGTTCAGTAACAACTTAATTAAATCTCGAGGGGAAAAAAAGGTCAACAGAAAAATAAAATTAAACCTTTTAAGAAATTAGTTAACAAGAAAGGAACGTTAGAATTCACTGCTGTGAAGCAGAACTAATAACACAATAATGCAATATAACATAAATGGTACATTTCATCTTGGGTACTCAGGAGGTGATCATCTGACCAAAAGGTAACTATCATTTATTAAGAGAATTCTCTGAGCTTGTCAGTGTGCTAGGTGCTTCAGTATATGTTATTTCTTTCATTTTCACAACACTCCTATGAGGTAGGGTGTTTTTATGTTTGTTTTGTTTTTATAAGGTAAGAAAATTAAGGCCCAGAGAGGTTGAGTCATTAGCCCAAATTCACACAACCAGCAAGTGACACTATGTGAACAAAGCTAGGACCAGCCAATTGTGTCCGACTCCTTGCATACCACTTGAGTGGAACTGTGCACGGAGCTTACTTTCCACCCAATATTTTGATTTTCTGGAATACAGAAATAAGACAAATGAAGAGAAGCTGCACGGAAATAGATTAGGGCTCATTTTGATGAAGACATTTCCAACAATAGGGATTGTATAAAAATAGGTAGCATGGACTCTCTTGAAAGGTAATCAATGTCTCGTCACTGGCAATATTCATAGAAGGGCCATGGGATCACACAGACCTATTCCAGTACCAATAAGATGTTGTGGAAGGGATTCTTGCATTTAGTAGATGATTGAATAGTATCATCATAGACCCTTTTGTCAAAGCCCTCACACAAAGACTACCAGAGAAACCTGCTGATCATACAAAGCTGGGTATGTGAAACACACTAAGCAAGAGAAAGTCCCCCTTGACAGAGTCTCAGTACTATGTTAAAAAGGAGGAGTTAGCAAAGAGTACTTACAGGGTTTTCAAGGCTGGAGTTAGTCAAAGGTAATTCATTTTAGGATAGAAGTTTTTAAGTATAGTGCTTAACAATGCAGGTTAGAATTTATTAACTAGGTGAATTGCTGGAATAGTCAGTGGTCTTATCTTTAGGACATGTAAGCCATGTGGAATTACTATTAAAACAGTCTGAGCTAAAAACCAATAAAAAACAAAGAAACTCTCACAAACCAGAGGAGATTGAGGAGACATAATGACTAAATGCACTGTGCTATCCTGGATTGAATCCTGGAACAGAAAAAGGGCCTTAGTGGAAAACCTGGTGAAATCCAAATAAAGTCTGGGGTTTAGTTGATAATAATGTACCAGTGTTGATTTCTTAGTTTTGACAGATGTACCATAGTATGCTAACTTTAGGGAAACCTAGATGAAGGGTATATATGAATTCTCTGTACTATATTTGCAACTTTTCTGTAAACCTAAAATTATTCAAAACATTTTTATAAGTTTATTAAAAATATTTGGAGTTTAATTTGTCTTTCATATCATAGTTGGCTTCAATTCATCTATTTTGCGAGCTATGGTTCAATATGTTTTACAACTTACGGTTTACTTTATTTCTTACCTTGATGTGGAAACCACCTCAGAGAACCATCTGGTCTGAACAGAGTTTCTACTTAATTCGAACTATGGGGAAATAAGTAATGCGGTATTATGGGACTGGAAAAGATGTATGTAAAATAAGGCCTATTTTTCACTCAGTCTTTTTTTCCCTCTAACTTTATAATTTCTGGAGTTAAGGGGACCATCTTGAGTACACAAATAATACTGCACCAACAGGTCTGTAGGAGAAGCATGCACATCCATCACTGCTAATAGAAAAGCAACAAGTAAAGACTACTGAAGGCCCAGGGGATACAACTCCCTGGATCTAAGAGCCAGTGCACGAGAAGTCAAAATGGGTCAAGAACAGTTCCTTTATGTCTCATTCAATCAGAAACTGCATACTTGTTCTTCCTAAGCTGTACGGTAAGATTTTTCAGCATTAAGAGTGCCAGCACCAGACATTATGAATTTCAAGTCTGTACTTCTTCAGGGAAGCTGGCTGCAGATGGTGTTCATGATTGCAGTAGAGAAATGCCATTTAGGGCAAAGAGTATTGATAATATAATGGATTTTTTTTAACAGTATTTGGCATGTATTTCTACTGATATTTACTTTTAGGTACTCAGGAAGCTTGAAGTTTCTCCCTCCCACAACCCTCCTGTAAAAATATTATATTATTGGTAATGAACAAAGCATGACTTTGCATTTGCAAAAGTAAGGACTAGGCATTATAATACGGCAACATTTGTTATGGGTTTGCACATAACTAGAAACAGCATTGAGTTGTATAAAAGTTGCATTGTCATTGCCATTTTTCAAACTACAGGCTTGGTGGAATGATGGAAAAACACATCCTGGGGTTTGAGTATCAGTTTTCCTGCCAACTCGTCTTAAACTTCAGGAAAGCTCCATCTATACTCTGGGCATCTACTTCCACACCGATAAAATGACAGATCTAAGTTATATGACCTCCAAGGCCTATGGACATGAAAGTTCTTCGAATTTAATTAGTCCACCACTAATCAAAAAGACAATAGTTATGAGGGTTTTCATTCGCTACATCAAATTGAAAAATAAATCATGCAGCACAGGAATCCTGAAGCCCTGGGGTAAGCTTCCCACTTAGTGCAGAAGACAGTGGACTATATGGCAGAGTGGTTAAGAGCATGGGATTTATAACTAGGAAACTTAATTGTGAATCTTGATCCAGTAGCACATTAGATATGTGACTTCAGAATGCTATTTAACCTCTCTGATCTTCAATTTTTTCTATTGTGAAATTTAAATAACTGTAGTGTCTACCTCCTAGGGTAATTGGGAGAACTAAATGGTTAATATTTGTAAAGAGTTTAGCATGTGCTTCGCATGTAGTACACACTCAATAAATTGTAGTTGCTGCTTTTGTTATTCTTCTTGTTGATATCCATACACTATTAAAGACAGCTTTATCTGCACATACATTTTGACAAAAAGTCATAATCTCTTATCTACTGTAGACCAACTGAGATGACTGATATTCAGTTGAGACCTCTAATGGTCTCCCATCTCCTCAGCTTGCCCTAGTATGGGCTGTGTGAAATGGAGAAGAACAATAGCAAATACTTATATTGCACTTACTCTATGCACCAAACACAACACTGGTCTTACACATGTATCAATTAACCTAATCCTACTGATGAGGTAGGTACTGTTATTACTCCTAACGTTTGGATGATAAAACTGAGAGGTAGGGAGGTTAAACGATTTGCCCAAATGGCAGCTAGTACATATCAGAATCAGGATTTGGTCACAAACAGTCTGGCTCTGGAGTCCCTACTTTTAACACTTTGCTTTGCTGCCATAATGACAGCTCATATTTGGTAAGTGCCTACCAAGTACCAAGCTCGTTATAAACCATATCTGTAATCGTTACAATAATCCTTCAAAGTAGGTATTATGTGTATCTCATTTTTTTCTGATATGGAAAGTGATGCTCAGAAAGACTAACTTGCCTGACATCACATAATGAAAAGGACTAAGATTCATTTTTTTTTTAACTCAGAGACTTTAGGAAATAAGGCAAATTTTACTCCGTTATCAAATATCTAGAAGGGTTAGTAACTGCAACACCAACATTCTCTCTGGGAAATATGCATAGCACCCCTATTAAAGACGCACAGGAAGCAGTACCCTTCATTGAAGCCCCCTCTGCTGCTAGTTCAGGCCCCCCAGGCACTGGGAAGATCTGTAGATCTCTTCAACAGGAAGATTTTCTCTTATATAAAGGGAGAGAGTTACTGAAGCACATAAAGAAAGCTATCATATGAAATTCAAATTTGTTCAACCTTCCTGAGAATGAATCTTAAGTGAACAAAATAACATTCTGACTAAAGCCCATAATCACATTACTTTCTGCACGATGAAATACAATGAGATGCATAGAGAAAATAACTGTGGAACAAATCCACCCTATTTAATTATATGGGAGAACAGTTCTAGATTTACCATAGAAATACATGGGATATCAATGTGAAGCTAATACATTTTCATACTCTACTAGGAAAATGTACCTAGGAAAAAACGTGGAACTAGGCTAATGATTAATATTTTCTTGTCTTTAAATTAGGTGTTTGAAAGTATAGCCCATAAAGAACGCTCCCCAAAGCATTACAGTGAACATGAGCAATAAAGAGATGGAAAAACATATATGTTCTGCAATTTTATGCTTTCATCTTTGGACATTAATTTCATGTAACTCCTTATTTCGATTTTGTGCAAAAAATGTCTCCCAAGTTCAAAAGGTTGTAACAATAAATATGAAAAAGAAGACAGATGGGAAAACTTATATGTTAACAATGACTTTTATTCATCCAATATTTTCATATTATATTATCCTTTCCAAAGTCAAACTTAGAAAAAACTAAAGAAAAATGCGTGAATTAATACTCTGATGAGGATTCTTATATGCAGTAAAATATAAACACATTTATATTAGATCAAAGCCTTTTATGAACCATAATCCATCATGGAATGGCTTATTTGATAATATTTCACTCTAAGTGATATAATTTTTGCAACTTTCTTGTTTTGGCTCTGTGGGTTATAACTCCTGGTTCTCCAAAGTTTCAGAGTGGAATCCATCTCTCATCCGGCATTTAAATGGGGAGTATCTCCCATTCCCAAATACTCCATCCCTTGAGCCACTGCCCCTTGAAACTTTAAAGGCTATTTTCAATTAAAATTTACCAAGAACAAATTCTGGTATCCAAATTGGAGACTGGGTTTAACCAGGCAATATGTGTAGTTATTGCTTAGCCAAGTATGCACAGAGTTTTGGAATATTATGTGGCTGGTGGATATTTTATTTACATTATATTGAGTTCGCATACTTCTGCGATAATGGTACTCAGGCACAAGTCTAATATATGCTAATAAACAAATTTCAGAAAGTATGAGTTAAAACCCTCCCACACTCTAGGCTTTACAATGAGTGGGAAATAGTGACCATTTACTACTGGGAGAGGGGAAGGAGGGCTGAGAGAGACCTCCTCTCCCAGTCTTAGGTGCATAGTACAGGAAGGCTAGGAATAACATCTGAGAGACACCCGATGGGCACTGAGTACCTTCAGTACACTGATTACCACCCATTGACCCTCTACTGTCGTGAAGGGTAAAAAATAAAAGGGAGAACACACTCTTCTGCCTGTGTTATGGAACACAGAGCTTGCAGATGTATGGCGTTAAGAGAACAGAGACAAACCATCCAGGTGCTCATAGCTAAAGCATTGCTGTAGATAAGATGGTGATCCTGCTCTTAAATAAGGTTAAGTCTGTGGTGAACTGAATGTGACTAAAGCTCAGATCTAGATCAATCTAAGAGTAGATTGATCCCAAACAAAATACTAATGGCCTAATAGAAGAAAAGGTATTCTCATTTTTGGACATTGACATAATTTACCTCAGTTTCTGTTCTTTTACACATAGTGACTTGCCTTCAAATAGAAATTAGATAAACAACAAGAAAAGACTTACAAAAAAAAGGAAGAATATACGAAACATACTCAAGTGATAGATCTGAGTCTCAGAGATGGCCCAGATTATGGGATTATCAAACAGGGACCATAAAATAACTATGATACATATTTTAAAAGGTCTAGTGAGAAAAGCAAATGACATGCTTGAATAAATGTATTATTTACATATTGCGATGGAAAGCACAAATAGAGAAAAAATTGAAAAGCTAGAAATAAAATGTAGAATGTCAGAGATGAATTCTTTTTAAGGGCTAATCAGTTGACTGAATATAGTAGAGAAAGGAGTTTGTGACTTGGATACATTTGAAAACAAAGTATCCAAATGCAACAGCAAGAAATAAAACGGTTAAAAAAAATTGGAACGGTGTGTGATACCTGTGGGACAACAGGAAACCATCTGGCAAATGAGTAATTTGGAGTCTCAGGAGAAGAGAGAATGAAGCAGAAGTATATGAGGGGATAATGGCCAAGAATTGTTCAAAATTAATGAAAGACAACATGTTATGTATCTAAGAATCTCAGAGAATATCAAACAAGACTAATAAAACAAACAAACAAACAAAAAACAGCTAAGCATATCATAGTCAAACTGCTAAAAACCAAAGATAATGAGAAAATCTTGGAAGCAGGCAGAGAAAACAGAAACACTACCTACAGTGGGACTACAATAAGAGAGATATATAACTGCTGACCAAAACAATGAGGGAAAGAAGACAATGGAATATCTCATCTTTAAAGTGCTGAAAGAAAAATAAAATCTGCCAAACTTGAATTACATATCCAGCAAAAATATTCTTCAAAGATAAAGGTAAAATAAATAAGTTTTCAGAAAAAAAGAAACAAAGAATTTTTCTCCAGCAGATAAACACTAAAAGAAATCAACATGGCACATGGATACATATGTAACAAACCTGCACATTGTGCACATGTACCCTAAAACCCTAAAGTATAATAATAAAAAAAAAAAAGAAATGAACAAAAAATGTTCTTTATAATGAAGGAAAATTATATCACATAAAAATCCAATTCTGCCGGAAGAAATGAAAAACACGAAGAGTAAATAAATCGGTAAAATATTAAAGACATTTATTTTAAAAATAATGTGTGCATGTCCGGGCCTGACGTGGGGTGTGGGGAGGGGGGAGGGATAGCATTAGGAGATATACCTAATGTAAATGACGAGTTAATGGGTGCAGCACACCAACATGGCACATGTATACATATGTAACAAACCTGCACGTTGTGCACATGTACCCTAGAACTTAAAGTATAATAATAAAAAAAAATAAAAATAATGTGTGCATATATATAGAAATTATATCAGTGAGTAATGACTGCTATTAAAATAATAAAATTGTAATGAGAGGTTTATAGCACATACAGAATAAAATATGAGAAAAGAATCATGAAGCTTGTAAGAAAATTGGAAGAATAATGTTGTAAATGTCTTACCTTGTTTGTGAAGTAATAGACTATGTTTTGAAAGTAGCAGAGATAATTTAAAGATGCATATTGTAATCTTGAGAAACTGCTAAAAATAGTAAAAATAATGTAATACAAAAGTTATTTGATTCACTCCCAAAACATTAAAAAAGAAAAACAGAGGGACACAGAGAAGATGGGACAAATAGAACTCAAATACTAAAATGGAAGATTTATATCCAAACACATCAACAATTACAATAAAATTGACTGAAAAACGAAATAAAAGTCAGAATTTGGGAGCTAGAAGAAGACAGACTCAATTACATATTGCTTACAAGAAACAGACATTAAACATAAAGGCACATAAACAATAACAGTCAAAAGATAGAAAATATACACATTGCAAACACTAATCCTAACAAAGATGTTGTGGCTGTATAACGATCAGATAAGGTGGACTTCATGGTGAAGAATATTATCAGAGATAATGGGGGAAATGTCATAATTATAAAATGGTCAATTAATCAATAATACACAAATTCCTATGTGTGTGTACCTACTAACAAAGGCACTACATATTTGAAGCAAAAAATTGATAACACTAAAAGAAAACATAGGTAAATCCATAATCATAGTTGGAACTTGCAATACTCATCTTTCAAGAATTGACAGAAATTGTATACAAAGTCAGAATATAGAAGAATTGTACAACACTGTCAATCAATTTGACCTGATATAAACGTATAGAACTGACCAACAGCAAATAACACATTAATTCACGTGAAATATTCACCAAGTAAACCATAAGCTGAGCCATAACCCAAATTTAAATACATTCATAAGAAATCAAACAGAGTATGTTATCTGACTGCCAAATATCAAGCTTGGAATTAACATCCAGAATGCACATAGACCACCCCCTCAATACGAAATCAAACATTATATATCTAAATAAGTCATGAGTAAAAAAAAAAAAATTCAAAAAGAAAGTTAGAAAATAGGTTGAATTGAATGATAAAGTACAATATATCAAAACAATGAAGTTAATGTAAAGCTGTTATTATAGGAAAATTTGTAGCTTTAAATGCCTTCACTCAAAAAGAAGAAAGTTATGAAATAAATGATTTATGTTTCCACCTTAAGAAACACAAAAAAACTAATTAAACCCCAAATAAGTAGGAAGAAGGAAGTAATAAAAATGAGAAAGGAAATCAGTGACAGAAAACAAATGGAGATAATCACCAAAGCCAAAAGTTGGTTCTTTGAAAAGATTAATACAGTTTTAAACCGCTAGCAAGACAGACCAAAAAAAGAGAGAAAAAATGAATCATTAATATAATAAATAGAAGTGGAGATATCACTAGAGATGCTACAGACATTAAAAAGATAATAAAGAGCTACTGTGAACAATTCAATAAGATAAGAAAATAAAGATTGGCAAAAGACTTGAACAAATACTTCCTTAAATAATATGTACAAATTACCAATAAACACATGACAAAGTACTCAACATCATTAGTCATTAGGCAGATGCAAATTATTACCAAGATGCAATGCTACCATATACATGCAAGAATGAATAGAATGAAAATAATTGACAACCCTAAAAGCTGATGATTATGTAGAACAATAAGAACTCTCATACATCACCGGTGGGGATATAAAATGGTAGAGCCATTTGGGAAAATTCTTAGGCAGTAGCTCAAAAAGTTAAACTTACATCAACTTTATGACCCAATAATTTCACTGCTAGGTTTTTGTCCAAAAGAAATAAAAACATTTGTCCACAAAAAGATTGGTAAAAAATGTTTATAGCAGCTTTACTCATTTAAGCTAAAAGCTAGAAACAATCCAGATATCTCTGAATGAGAGAACAGATACACCAACTGGCATATTCATGCAATGGATACTAGTCAGCCATAAAATGTAGTGACTTACTGATATACACAGAAAAATAGGTGAATTTCACAAACATTATTCTGGGTGAAAGTAGCCAGACACACAAAAAGCACAAAATGTAATGTTTCCATTTCTATGAAGTTCTAAAATAGGAAAAACGAACCTATGGTGATAGAAGTAAGTTAAGTGGTTTCTTCTGGTGGCAGAGAAATGTTGACTAGGAAAAGGCATGTGGAAGCTTTCTGGGGTGATGAAAATATTCTAGATCTTGAAAGAGGAATAAATTGCACGAGTAGGTGTATTTTAAAAAACTGATAGAAGTACTTAACATCTGAGCACTTTATTTTATATAAATTACACTTAAATTAAAAAAAAACTTTAAAAGCAATACACAACTGCTTGTGTATGGATGGGCGAAGGGATGACAACAATGAAGACTAGTGAGTCACTGGTGCAGAAGAATACTTACAGAAGTGAGATGTGGATGGTCTTCCTGTATCAGAATCACATGGAGTGCTTATTAAAATGTAGATCCTTGGGTTCCAACCAACTCAGCTTGAAATCTTCAATTTTAGCCAGTTTCACAGAGGATATTGATGGCACACACTAAAGTTTGGGAACAGCTGGGTTGCAGAATTTTCAGCCCAGAATACAGAATTTTCCCATATAGAAATAATGTAGTTAGACAACATTGAAGCTAATGCTCAAAATGTGATTTTGGATATTTTCATGAGTTATGAGTGTTATGAGTCAGCTTTCATATATCTATAAAATCAGATTATTTTATTTTATTGCGATGAGCTGACACTTATTTTTAGTTGGATCTTTGAAACTGGGCATCTTACAGAAACTGTAACTGGGATTCTAAATCTTTTTGTGTTATTTACACATGAATTGTCAATATGTATTCATGTAAAAATGTTTAAAGAATGTTTAAGCATCAAAATAATGGCTTTGTTTCTATTAAGCATGAAGCATTCATGTAATTGCTATTAGGAACATAAACACACATGCCTGGGATTAATAGTTACCAAAGACTAACAACCTCTTATATTGTAATTTAAAATATATAAAGATCTTTTAATCAGAATGGTAACAATCAACCAATGAACAAACCAAAACTTGCTGAAAATCTACTATATCTGGGATACGATGGCATTACATGAACCAAAGACTGGCTTCAGTGTTCATTAATCACAAATCTTGGTCATGTTATGTAACCTGAGCCTCAGTTTCCCTCAGTATTAAAATGAGGAAAACAATAATCTACATTGTGCAGTTACTGTATGAATGAGTTACACCTGTGCAGTGTACAAGCTGGGGAAGGGGCTGTACTTGACACTTAACAAATGGTAGTTTTTATTTTTTGATCACACAGTCTAACCAGTAGGGTGGTTATTTAAGACTACTTTATTTAATGAAGAGGAGCCAAGAGACTGTTTAACAAGGATCAAGTGGATCACATACCCAGAGAATGAAATAGTATGGACAGGAAAAAAAAAAAATGAAAACCTGACATTTTGTCTTTGGACTGTTTTCCTTTGGAGTACTAAGATATATAGGATAGATGCTCAGTGCAAGGGGACAAAAAAATTTAGAAAAGCTATATAGGACAGGGTTATGATGTGACTTGGGGGAAAAGGACCAAAAGACTGTTTGAACTGCTTCTAGACTATATATTCCATGTTCTATTCAGTACTGCATACCTAGAAGCTAGCACAGTGCCTGGACTATTATTGTAGGTTCTCACTGCATATTTGTTGAGTGAATGAAAGAAGGCAAAGGAATCTTCACAGCTTGTATGCAATCCAGTGCAGTTCCCCAGGAGGCTATATTAAGGTTTGGAATGAAGTTCCCAGCCAGTAGTAGTAAATTTGAGTCATTTTGTCATCTGTCTTATTATCTTGGTATACTACTGTATAGCAGTGGTTAACTAAGTCAAGGAATTCTCAGAACCCAACCAAGTATTTTTCACATAAATGACATGTGTAGTTACTATCATTAGTAGTTCTGTGCTATCAGTTAGGGAAATAAAGTGTTGAATATGGGCCTTGTCTCCTAGGAATATAATAATCCAGAGGGGAAAATGAGCACAAAGGTAAAAACAATGTAAGAAAGTTTTGGATGAGTGTCATATGATTGGTTTAGCCAGTAAGTACTATGAGAGTTCTAGAGGTGAAGAAGTCTCATTTGGTTGTCAGGAGAGGAAAGGTATCTCAGAAGACACAAACCAAATTTTCACATACATTTAAGTCCCTGGTTAATTTATACCTCCCCGATGAGGCTATCCCAAATCCAGCCAGCAGAAAGAATCTTTCCTAGTTCTAGTCCTCTGCTGCTTTTTTTGTTATTTTGGTTATAGCATTCATCACAGAGTGTCTGATATAAGCTAGCTGGGCAGCCAGCCTGTGCCTTCCTGGAAGGCAGGGTCTATGATTCTTTCATCTTGGCACCTTCCTTGGTGTCTAGCACATCACAGAGAGAGCACTGCATAGATTATACATTAATGAATTGGGCAAATTCCTCTAGGAGGCAATTGGATTGGCTGAGGTAGTTCTTGTAGGAAAGGAAGGAGATAAGACTAGAAAGGTATGTTGAGCCAGACTATTGTGGGCTTTGCTTACAGAACAACATCAAACACTGCCTCCAACTAGCTGGCATTCAAAGTGAAGCCAGTACAAGTTTTGATATAAGGAAGGGACATAATAAATGTGGTATTTAGAGACTTTATTTAGATTTTATCATATTAGCTAGTATTAGAGCTGGAAAAAATATCTTCTCTTATTCAGCTATGCAGTTAAGCATTAGTGGAACAATGAATACTACAAAGAACACTTATATTTTGTATTTACACAGAGATACATGCACTAACCAACCACAGAAAGAGTCCTAGTAAACACCTCCAAGGCTGACTGCTCTGGAGCCTCGGAATATGCCTAAATAACACCTACTCTGTTGTACAAGGCGAAGTTCCTGTATCATAACTCTTCATTCTCTAAGAACAGAGTAAAGGATGGAGTACATTGGGAAAGAGCCAATATTTAGACATTTCAGCGGCATGTTGAACTAAATATAGGGAATTGGCATGGTAACAGATTACAGTTTTGGGTCCAGGAGATATGTGTATACCCTATTTATATAAGTAAGTGGCCATGCCAGTTATTCATGGCTCCTTTGGATAAAGTTTTTAAAAATTCTATTTTAGAAGGCAATAATATAATGTCATATCAGATAAAGCTGCTAAATAGTAAGAAACACCAATAAGCTCTTCAGAAACTTCCAAAGCAAAGTAAGCAGATTTAAATGTAATCATTTTTAACATTCTCACAAATGAGGCATTATTACATTAAAGCATACATAAGCTTAGCAAGCTTTGGTCAAATAATTTCTTCTGAATAGAATGCAGATACGTTGTTTTCATTCTGATATTTTAGAACTCAGACTTTCAAATGGATAAAGAGTAATCCTTTTAATATGTCTATTATAAAATAAGTCTTCACTTTCTAGAAACACTTACAAAAAGGCTCCTTTCTTTACTGCATATCCCATGTGGATTTCACGTGGGATTTGATTTACATATAATTTTCTGGAAACAACTTTATTTTATAAAACGAGAGACACTTATACTGCCAATGGAGATATGCCTAAACTTTTAGGCCATACGCAGTGGCCCTGCTGGAATGAAAATAAAAGTTATGGCACATTTTTCTCCCATGAGACTGGTATCCCAAGGGGGACTTACAGAACTCTTTCTACCCAGGAGGCACTCACTTCCTTTTGAATACTCTCCCCTTCCTTCTCAAGAGCTTAGCAGCCAGGGTGAATTTTTCCACCACCCTGGATGTCTTCACTTCTAATAGTTTTCTCAATTCAAAAGCCTCCAGTTTCTAAGGCAAATGGCAAAAGACAAATATAGACTACCACTATACATTCTAAAAACCCAAATTGAAGATGGTCATTTTTGCTTTGTTTTGTAAGATCAGCTAGATTGTTTAATCATTTTCCCAAAGAAAATATAAAGAAATATTTTCTAGTGGTCTATACGGCCACTTTGGGTATATACAGCCACTCAACAAAAACTAAGTATATACTAAGCACAAGCCCAGGGCCAGGCAGTTGGAACTGCATATCATGAGAAAGCACTTTGAGGCACTGCCCAGGTGACAATGGCCTCAATGTTTGGAATGAGTGATCTATAGAACAGCTGAAAGCACACATTTGCAACCCCTGAAAAATGCACAGGGGATTATCGATAAAAAACAATCAGTAAACATATTGTTTCCTAAGTCCCTACAGCTAAGGAAATGATTAACAAATATATTGTTTTATATATATACACAAATATATATATGTAAATATATTGTTTTCTTCCCTGAGAGAAGAAAATCTGTCTTCATGTGCTATTTGAGAAACTCTAAGTCAATATGATACATGGAGTACTAGGCAGGTGTAAGAATAGCCACTGAATAGAAAAACTCATAATTACTTAGAAAAGAACATGAAAGGACCTTAAAAAGCTGAAGAAGTAGTTGTGGACAAGCAGAGGGGAACACAACAAGGACAAAAACATTTAGAGAAGTAAATAGGTGAGCTAAATAAGGTAGGTTAAAAACAAGATTGAAAGGGTAGACTAAAGAAACTAGGGTTCCTTAACTTAAATAAGCATAATCATGAGAGCTTCTGGGCTGGGAAGGGTTACACAGAGCACAGCTGCTGTCTGTTCTTTAGCTTCCCTGAGGATCAAATGAGAGGCAGCAGACTTAACTGGAGATGGAGAACTTAGGATGGATGTTCTTGCCTTGAGAGCTATTGAAATGAGTTCTTTAGAGAGCTTGTGGATGCGGTGGCTGGGACAGTCTCATCTGTGTACAAGGGTTGAAGTGTTTTCCCATATGAAGGCTAAGAGATAAACTACATGACCTTTCTTGCAACTTGCCATTCTTTGGCTGCATATCCTTTCTCCTGATTTCATTTGCATTGCATTGTTCTACCATGAACTCAGAGCCTATGCGATATCAGATATTTTAATATTTCTTTCAGAGGAGCAACTGCAGCATTTATTTTCAGTCACTACCAATCTGTCTCATAGCTTGCATTCATTTCTGCAAAGGGGCTCAGTTTCCCACAAACATACATTTATTAAAAATGGACATGTCTATTTATAACATTTCATCAATCAACCTATAAGTCTATTGTAAGCATAAAGCTAGTTTGTGCTTGAATCTAACCAAACAGCTTAGATGGCAATTTGACAGTCTCCAATTCACAGACTCACATGTCAATAAAATAATTGTTTGGTGAGAATTTCCTGTGTCATAGATCTTACTCAGCAAATAATTAATGTGTGTGTTTCACTCAAATACTTTACAAGCAGAGTGATGAGTGTAGTTGTTTCAGCCACATATACTGTATCCTGAGTAAAGAGGCATATAGTCTGTAGTTCCTTCCTTTAATGAGGATTACAAGCTGTCCACCACCTGGAAGGTGAAAACTCTAATGGGTTTCTTAGAGACATGAATTGTGGAAATAATCAGAAAATTAAATGTTGAACGAATCTCACAAATTCTATAATGATTTTCATCACTAATATTGCCCTTGATGTACTAATCGTTCAAATAAGCTTTTTTTCTCTCATTTTTATGGGGAAACCAATTAAAAACAATCAGATAAACAATGCTCATGCAACATGACAGATCAATCCAAATCTCCATTTGGGGATGCTCTAGGAGAACTCCAAACAGCTGAGGATGTCCTGTGAAGTACTCAGAAGAGAAAGCCTATTAATCCCAGTTAATTACATGAATAAACACATGCTACTCAGCAGTTTCAGGACAGAGAGAAGGATTTTGAGGAAACAGAAAATCACCATGGATAATTACTCGTCTGGACAAAATGTTCTAGCAAAATAAAACATTTAGCAAGGTTAGAGTTCTCTGGGATCCTTTCAGGTTCAACGATAAAGAAAGTGCAAAGGGTTTCAATGAAAGTGTTTGCTTCATGAGGTTGCTTTATTCAGATAATACGAAGATTGGCAAAACCATTTTTTTATTAGTTATATGTAAAAACTTCCCATTAAAAATGTAGCTGGAGGAGTGATTTCAATCCTCCAAAAGAATCCCTGTCCTGCTCTTTTCAAAGAGACTTGAAACTGGTCGCTCCGGCAACCTTCTCTCAGCTTGTTTTTCTCCGTGAGCTGGAAGCTCTTGGGCGTTGGTTCCATCAGCTATCTGCAGCATCTGCCTTGCCGCCATGGAGGAACAGATACCCTCCTGGTTTCACTGAGACATTATGGAGTGCCTATCTTCTGTGATTTCCCCGAAGATACACCTAATAAGTTTCTCAGAATTAAAGTGTGATTGTGTCCACCTTCCCTTAGCTAAGTGTCATCTTCTCTTTCTTTCCTTTCTTTCACTAAGCTAAAAGAAAAATACATTAAAAGCCAATTATAATTACTTATTCTCTTTTTTCTTTAGAAATTACAATTAATGTTTTGTGCTGTATGCATAGAGGAAATGCAAATCTAGAAGTAGGAAATCTCTCTTGAATCAGTTAGTGCCACCATTTTCTAAATGCAAATAGAGTTTTAAATGGTCAGAAATACACATTCACTTTCCTATAACAATTAATATTTTAAACTCCTCCTCGAAAAAAAAATGATGCATTTTCCCAAAAGAATCCATTCTTAACAGTCAAACATTCCGGAGTAAAGGGAATCAAGAACCCCTGTCCCATCCAGAATGAAAAATATCTCAGCAGAAAGATCCCTGGTATAATTTTGTTAATTTCTACAAAGGCATTAATGTCCAGGATAAACATTCAAACCTATGTCCTTCAAAAACATTGCATAAATAAATCTTACCTGAATACGACTTCCTTAACAAAGCCATGCTTCTTTATAAGCTGGTCCTACCCAGACAATTGCTGTCTACATTTGGAGCAGACACAGAGAGAGAGGAGATCAGAGAAAGTTTAAGGCATATCTAAAGTATTCTCCAAGGTAATGGCCAGAAACATCAAGCCCATACTCTCAGTATAGAGAGATCATTAATGGGCATTAGTGACAGACCATTATGACTCTCCCAGATCATTAATGATTCATCATGTAGCAGTATTGTTCTGGCAGTAATCAGACCATTGCTTGGACTCAGACATAAGCTTTGCCTATACTATTTGCTTAAACTTATTATTTCCAAGCATACAATTTTATTTTGCCTTCTAGAATTATGAAAAACAGTCTGTAACAGGATCCCTCAGCAAATTAGAGAAGTTTTTGGAGCTAGCTGCCTTATTTGGTAGACTTCTCCCACAGTCAGGAATCTTACAGTCTGAAAGGCTCCCCGATAGCATTTGGGATGTTGAAATGTGTCTTTTATTTTGAAATTGAATTATTGATGAACAGAAAACGCTACAAGCAAAATAGACATTTGTAAGAATTATAGTTGCTCAATCCTCTGTAACAATTACTCGTAAAATGTTGAAATTCTACCAGAACTTTTAGTTCTGTGCCACAAAATTATATTTTCATATCAAAGTCCCTTGTTAAAAATTCAGAAAATCTATGAGCAGCCTATGAAAAGGCTTTTAGCTAATTATAACAAAGAGCAAGAAACAGACTATTTTAGCATTACACCATACTCATTACTGAAGCACTCAATAGTGTTAATATAGGAATCAAAATTTTAAGAAAAAGCAAACCCTGAAACAAAATTGCCATACTTTTTATTTTTGCTTTATGGAAGACCCACTATTTTTGCTAAAAATTCAAATAGAAATGGAAATGTAAGTTATTCTGGGATCAAATGAGTCTTTCCTATTGAACAGACTGGATTCTCCTTCTGTGTGGCTCTGGGAAAACTGCCCTTGAGTCAGACAGAAAGGAAATCTGTCTCAAGTTCTGAATATTGTCACTATCAATGAATACTGAAGAATTACCAACACCCACGAGGAGCTATATTTATTAAGCCCCAGTACCCATATTCAGTGCTATATGGAAAGTAAGATAATGTATATCCAAAAGCATTCCATAAACTTACATATTTTTTCATAAGCTTCTCTGCATAATCAAAATTGCCTTGTGCTCTCTCCCTCCACTTTTCCATCCAACACTAAGAGTGTAACAGACAACAGCTGCAAATGTTAGCCCCTCCCAAAGGGATCCAGCCTCAACAAAATTGCTTTAGCTCTGAGGATGGGATTTCAGCAGTAGGCAGAGGATGGGGAAAATTTGTTCTGCCCTGAAATCAAACACCGTCCCCTATACCCCAATAGCCATCCACAGCCCAGGGACCTGAACAACAGGAGCCTTCAGAACCCAAAAAGGCAAAATAGCTGTTCTTTGGTAGGGCTACCTCCTGGACACATGACCTATGCAGCAGCAAAGGGCCCTGCTCTGAGAAGGGCCCTGCACTGGGTTTAATGATTTGCTGTCACCATTTTGAAACTAACATCTTTTTGAACAAGGCTCTCTACATTTTCGTTCTGCACTAACCCCTGCAAATTCTGTAGCCAGTCCTGTTTCCTAGAAAACCATTATTTTAACTAGTCAGTCATGCTGAGAAGTACAGATTATCAGATTCAGAATGTGGCCATGGGGTATTCCCCATTGTTCTTTGGTTGGGAAGCTGAGTGAGTGCTCAGGCCACCAGGTAAAAAGCTGCATATATTCAGATCCCTGTTTGCAAACCAAAATGGCTAATGGAAGAATTTAGGCTTCAGTAAACTCTTTACACAGGAGAGATGCCAACTTCCTTCAAACAAAAATAGAAAACCTTAATATGGAGGCAGTCTCTCTTGGCCAATGTGAGAGCTCTTAAAAAAGGCATTTCTCAAGGGACAAAATTAAGCCATCTTAATATGAGTGGTCTTATCAGGTCTAATCAAGAGACCCAGTCTTTCAGCTGTGCCATAGCTTCTTATAATGGCCCTGCAAGGGCTGCATTGGTCAGTGTAGTGGGGAAGGGGGTCCCCAGGGATGGGAGCAGCTCAATCTATTGATGTCTAGACAGCACAGAAATAAACAAAATGAGAGCTGACATGGAGCCAAATTGCAAGTCAGGTAAAATTTATTTAATTTATTTCTGCTATCCTCTCTTTCCTTTCCCCTAAACTAATTCCCAGCCATGCAGGGCCTTTGTGCTGCTCCCTAGCTGCCTGTAATTCCACTGCAAGAGGAGCCCTCTCCATCCTCAGTACCCCATGCTCCTACCTTCTTTTGCATTCCACATCCCCCTATTCTCCTAGTCATCAGAGTGGCTGGTCTTGGTCAGGTGTTGTGGAGGAAAGCAATCTGCTTAAGCTAACTCACACAAATTTGTCAATTTTCACAAAGGTATTCTCATTTTGGAAGCAAGTGTCTTGTTCTCCAATTGGCATACTTTTAAGAAGTATGACAAATGGAAGGATCTTAAGCAATAGAAAGGCACAGAGAATGGTAGTGCTCACCTCTTCTATTTAGCCTTATGTGGTGATATATTTCAATAACGTCATCATTTATTGATTGATTTAAGTTTTTAAACCTGAGGACTAAGGTCATCCCATCCTTTAAAAAGTACCAGGGGACTCAGATTCCACACTACCAGACTGGGTTCTTGGAATGTACTAGAGGCTTTTTCACACCTCCACAGGTTTGTTCAAGAACTTCCCTCAGTTTGAAGTGTCCTTGTCCCCTTGTCTGCCTACTAATCTTTCAAGTAGAACCTTCTCTAGAAAGAATTTTCTGCCAGCCCCTCCACATCTCTCAATTTGAATGTGACCTCCTTGGTCCCCTCACTGTACCCAACAACAACTATCACTGTACTGGATTGTACCCTGCTGCTTACATGTTCCCTCATTTACTGGACTGTGAGTAGCTAGAGGGCAAGAACCGCATGTGATCTGACCAGCACCTGTGAATAGATGAAATCAATAGAGAAGGTGAATACACTAGATGTTTGAGACTGCGTGTCCGTCATAACTGTGGCACACACATATTCACAGGTTAGAGTGCAGTTTGCATTAGTTGACTTAGGTAGTGACTACATGGGTGGCTTTCACTTGCTTTACAATGGTTTTAATCCAGATAGTGTAAATACTGAGGTCACCACATGGCGCTGTGTCATTCAGCCTTTTCTAATAGATGCCATCAGCAAGGGGCTCTCTCTCCCTCTCTCTCTGCCAATTGACGAATAATACCCCAGAGGTCATGATCTATCATCTGTTCCTACAGGCACAGTCCAACTAAACAGAAGCTGACAAATCTAGTTAAATTTTTGGCTAGTGGCCTTTAATTCCAGCCCAAGGAGTTACAGATCCCCAAGCTTTCACTGCATTGTGGTCAAGCAGCACAAGTAAGCTTCCTGCCTTCCTGGAGGCCTCAATCAATACTCTGCCCTCTTCTTAAGGCCTAGACACATCGAAGGCAATAATGCCTGAGATTTAATCATTTCCCATTAAAATGCAAAGCTCTTGTCTCCAGGACCCCTTGACAGTTTAATTGTTTTAAAATGTCTGCAGAAGCCTCTGTAAACAGATTTGTAGTACGTTGTTTACTTGCTGTGCCACCGCAGCCTCTTGGCTAATTAATGAGCATTTTGCTGCAAATTGGGCCTCTTGGATGCACTGATCCCTCACCTTGGGAAGAATTGACAGAAAGGAGGAATTTATGGGAGTAAGGACAGATATATTTTTCATTTAAGAACTACTGAGTACTCATGAGTTGAAATCTAATATCCACACAAAAACCTGCACACTGATGTTTATAGCAGCTTTATTCATAGTTGCCAAAATGTAGAAGCAACCAAGATGTCCTTCAGTAGGTGAATGAATAAGTAAACTGTGGTACATCCAGACAATGGCATAAAAGAGTGCTAAAAGAGATGAGCTATCAAGCCATGAAAATACGCAGAACTTTAAATGCGTATTACTAAGTGAAAGAAGCCAATCTGAAAAGGTTACTCCATGTGACTCCAACTGTATGACATTCTGGAAAAGGCAAAACTATGGAGGCAGTAAAAAGATCAGTGGTTGCCAGGGGTTGGTGGGGAAGGAGGGATGAATTAGAGGAGCACAGAGGATTTTTCGGGCAGTGAAACTCGTCTGTATGATACTATAATGGCCTTTTATACATTTGTCCAAACCCAGACAATGTACACCACCAAGAGCAAACCCTTATGTAATCTATGGACTTTAGGTGATAATGACATGTCAATATAGGTTCATCAATTGTAACAAATGTACCACTCCGGTGGGTGGATATTTCTAGTGGGGAGGCCATCCAGGGAATCACAGGGTATATATCAACTCTGTACCTTATGATCAGTTATGCTACGAACGTAAAACTGCTCTAAAAATAAAGTCTATTTTTAAAACATGTACTGGGTACCTAACACATTCCAGGAGTACGTTCTCTCTGATCTTCACGACAACCCTATAAGGTTTTGTTTGTTTAGTTTTTTCATTTTTGTTTTTGCCTATGTGGAAGCTCACTAAGAGAGGTGAAGTTTTTTGTCCAAGGTCAAAGAGATGGCAATTTGGAATACTGTCAGGGGATTCAAAAGCTTGCTTAGTGGTTAACGTGGATACCCTTGATGGTTTCTTTCAACCCAGAGCTTTCAAGATTTTGTGTTCCTCCTCCTCCTCCTCCATAAAATGTTCTTCAGTGAATCCAATTGCTTGAAGTCTATCGCAATTGCCCAAGTCACTCATTTCCTACAATACTAAAGAGTTCCAGGAAGGAGGGGAAATGCCACACAGGAAGCACTCCAACCACGGTTAGAAGGTTGGAAACCTTCATTCCTGTCAACCACTATGTACTGTGCTTCCTTTCATTTTCACTGAGGGTAACAGGGGCAGACAGAACAGCCAGGAAGACTCCTGCCCTCCTGCATGAACACAAGAGTCAGCTTCAAATAACAACCCATGAACTATACTAACCCACAGTGCAAATCCTAGTCAAGCACCATTGAGGCCCTGATGTATGGAAGGCATAGGTAAAGACTATTATATACCTCCAAATACCATCTATTTGATTATTTTGATATCACGGCCATAATCATGCAAAAAAACAGGTGGTGGGACTGGGGTGATAATTATTTATTGAGCTTTTATAAGAATTAAATGAGATATTTATATAAAGTCCTCAGCACAGTGCATGGCATTTCGCAAGCAGTCAATGGAAGTTAGTCCTCTTATTTTACCCTTAGTCTCTTCTTGCCTATTCACTTGTCTCCCTTGTAACCTCATCATTATCCTGCTTGACATTTTTTGGCAGCATTTTTGTGAAAACGGATCAATAAGCAAGCAATCCACAAACATTAACTGAGTCCTTACAATGTATCAGGACCTTTGTCGTGTGCAGGAGTTATAAATATGGAAAACACACACATACACACAGAGCCCAGGGGTTAAAGGAACGAGTCTAAATGGGAAGACATACATGAGTACAGTTCAAAAATATTACTCAGAATCCAAGGCCATCAAAATATGCTGAAGGTAGAAACTGCAGATGAGATGTTGAAGACAAGATTTCATTTGCTTAAGCCACTGGTTACACAAAGTACAACTTTCCCAAATATTGACTGTGTTATGTGTGCTGCCCACCATGGTTTCATAAGAAACAAATCTAAACAAGTATACACAGCTGGTACTACTATATCTATGTGTTACTACTGACAAGAGCTGACTGATATCTCTGATACCTGGATGAGTCTTCCTCTAAAATGGTCTATCCTATGTGAGAGATAAAAGCAGCATAGTGCATGCTTTTATTCTGTTAAGTTGTGTTTCTGACATCATAGTACATAACATCTAAATATGTCAATGAACAAATTCCAGATATACCACAAATCATACATCTTTAAACCTGATGCCTGAATCTTTTAAAGGAGTTGGGGGTATGTGTGTGAGTGTGAATCTTATTAGTAGGAAGCCTTGTCCGAGGCATACATAATTTTCTGGCAATGGTGGAGAGTTATTCCATTCTTGCACAACTGTACACAATGCAGGGAAAATAAAAAAGTTACTTGGTTTGTGCAGTTCCTCTCTCTGAGGAAGAATAAATTAACAGAGAATGGCCTCTTTTGTGTTCATAGCACCCCCTTGTGGAGAAATAACGTATTTCAGTTGCATGCTAATCCTCCCAACAAGGCACCAACCTTGGTTTCAACATTTTCTTTTTCCTCTCAGGAGTTTCATGGAAAGATAAATTAAATATTTAGATTTTTCCAGGTTAGCATCTCACGACAATAGGGACAAAACAAATCAAATGACAATCCTTATTCATTTCATTTATCTTGAAGATTCTCTTGGCCAATTTTAAAATTAACGTCAAATTCTTACCCTATTTTAGGAAAACTTTCCATTCTTTTATTCAGCAAACACTTCCTGGGTTCCCATTATGGATTAGGCCTGTTCTGGGTGTTTGAGACACGAGAATAAATAATCCCAGGTCCCTGCTGGGGAAGGAGCTTGTCTAGAGATGAGAGATACCTGCAGAAGGCAATCAGCGCCATCTTAAAGAATATAAGGCTCAGAGGCTGTACCAGGCCTGGTAAGACTGAGAGAAGGTGAGAGGGAACCAGAAAAACTTCATAGAGCAGGTGATAGTTGAACTGAGCATTGAAAATTGAACAGCTGTTCCCAAGGCAGATGAGGTTGGTGAGGGAGCATATTTAAGTGTGAAATTACCTGAAACTAAACAGGACACAGCTGAAATTGGAAGTTGTTTGGCATGTCCACAGACTAAGGGGTGAGATTTGGCACAGACGAGAGGGTTTGGGAGGTACACACTGAAGAAATAGGCAGGGAATAATTTAGGAAGCCAGTTGAAGGAGTTTGGATTTGTCTCAGTGGTGACTAGGTTTTACACCAGAAAGGAATCAAATGGCATTCAGAAAGGCGCCCTGGGCTGCAGAGTGGAGAATATGTGGGGGAAAGAGGAAGATAGGATATAGGGAGCGCTGTTAAGAGACACAGGTGACAGTGATGAGGATCTAAGTTAGCACCTCGTTGTGAGGATGAAGACTGGACTTGTACGTTCCCTACCAGAACCTAGATCATTGTCTATAAAAAAAAAAAAATAGTTCTATTGACCACAGATCTATTTCCTAAAAGTCATTGGCTCTTGCAGGAGGGGGCAGAAAGAGATTATTTCAAATAGCTATCTAAGGTACTCTTTGATTTGACCAACACAATGCAGATGGACCTCACCACCTCCCTAGATTCACCCGGAAGCAACAGAGAAAAGTAGTGAAAAGCAGGGACCCTAGAGCCACAAGGGCATAGATGAGTCCTGTGCTCTTCTGCTCATGCTAAGCTATGCTTCATTGGGCTTGTCTCCTCATATTTTTTTTTTTTTTTTTTTTTTTTTTTTGAGACGGAGTCTTGCTCTGTCGCCCAGGCTGGAGTGCAGTGGCGCTATCTCGGCTCACTGCAAGCTCCGCCTCCCGGGTTCACGCCATTCTCCTGCCTCAGCCCCTCCGAGTAGCTGGGACTACAGGCGCCAGCCACCACGCCCGGCTAATTTTTTGTATTTTTAGTAGAGACGGGGTTTCACCATGGTCTCGATCTCCTGACCTCGTGATCCGCCCGCCTCGGCCTCCCAAAGTGCTGGGATTACAAGCGTGAGCCACCGCGCCCGGCCGTCTCCTCATATTTTTGAAACTCAGTTTCCTGCTCTGTAAAGTGGATCCAAAAATTCTGTCTATCTCATAGGTTGGTTGTAAGAACTCAAGTAATGTATGCAAAGCACTTATTACAGTGCCTAGCATATAGTAAGCAGTTGATAAATGCTGGTTTCCTTCTTATTATTCTTCCTTGGCCAGTGTGGCCAGGCAAATTAGACTTTTGTGAGATGGCTAGTATGCAAGTCCCTTAGTATCTCCCTAGGGCACTCTACCTTGGGCTGTAAGCAAAGCCTCTATTTGAAAGGTATCAAGTGATTTCATCTGTTTCCCTCCTAAACAGGGCAGACTCTAAGCTCCCTGATAGAGTTAGGAACAAACCAGGTTCTGACACTCCCAAGGGCCTGATCTGTGTGCCCACCAATTCTCATCAGAAAGAATGGAACCTGGAAACAAGGCTGACAACAGAATCCTATGGAAATTCTAAGTCAGTCAAGAAAAAGACATGCTAACAGGAGAAGGCAGCTCAGCCAAGATAGGAGGCCAAACGAATTTGGCATTACTGGGGGCCAATGTGTAGGTGGCTCAGGGAGGGAGAGAGCAGGGTAGGCCTGGAGGAATAATTTGAGTCAAAGTGCATCTCACAGCAATCGCTTTTTTCATGATTCTTTTCATTGTTACCATTCCTAAAAGAGAGTCTTGGAGAATAATAATCTGATCAAGATTCTCTGACTGAAAAGGTCCTGTGATCAGTGAGTTTGTGAAAGACTGCACAGCACACCAAACTATCGGTAATTAGTATTATGTATTTGGCTCGCTAAAGGTTCAACTAAAGCCTACAGTAAATAAATCTATTTCATGTGAGAAACTCTGGAATAAACATACTAATTGGCCTTCAGAATCCTTTATTTCCCACAGTAGCTACTAAGGTCCCTTAATAGTAGCATTGAGTGAAAAACACTTCAAGGGCAAGCCAGGCTGATGTCTCCTGGACACAGGCCTCTTTAAGCCAGGACTGACAGAATCACTCAGAAAGGCCCCTCTTCATGGCCTCTCAAAGGTCTTAATCTCAGTTGGCACTGTATTCTCAACCCATCTATCAGATGGCCAGAGTGGGGTGAGATCATAAAGTTTCCAAAGATAAGGCCATCTCCACTGCTTCTAGTATTTTTGGTTCCTAGGCAAGGGTTCTTTTAGGGAGCTTTTGGATGCCTGGTACCTTGGAAATGGTAAAATTAAAGTCCTTGAAGAAGATGTCCGCTTGACCTGGAGAGAATGGAGCTTCTCTGCCTGCCAACGAGATTCTAGGCTTCAGGAATAGTAACCTGAAGGGATGGAATGGGAGAGAACTCAAATACCGTTTCTCAAGCCCAAAGGTTCTCTGGGACTTCCACTAGTCCCTGCACTGCTCCAGCAGCATAATCCCCCTCCTTTGAGATATAAGGTAAGTGACACTCAGAACATTTGATCATTGGTTACAACTAATTCTGCTGCTTTGCTCCAAGGTGATTTAAATATATTGTTTCATATAATTGCACAAAATTTTGATAATCTTGGGATGTATACCTGTTATGAACTGAATTGCATCCCCCAAATACATATACTAAAGCTCTAATCCCCAATGTGACTGTATTTGAAGACAGGACCTTAAGGGAGATAATTAAGGTTACATTAGGGCCCATAAGGTAGGGCTCTAATCTGATAGATCTGGTGTCCCTATAAGCTGAAGAAACACTAGAGCTCAATCTCTTTCCATGGAGAGGAAAGGCTATGTGAATATAGCCAGAAAGAGAGGCTTCTCCAGAAACCAACCTAACAGTACCTTGATTTTGGACTTCTAGCCTCCAGAACTGAGAGAAAAATCCATTTGTGTTGTTTAAGCCACTCAATCTGTGGTCTTTCGTTATGTCAGCACTAGCAGACAACTACAGTACTCATTTATTTGAAAGCATATACAACTTTGCCATTTCTTTTTCAGACAACGCCACCTAGAGGACAAGATAGCAGTCCAAACTTATAAAACTATATAATGCTTGGAAAAGTTGATGTAACCAGGAGTGTTCTAAAAACGGAAATCCACTGTACAACATTGTGCTCAGTTAACAACACTGTATTGTACGCTTGAAAATTTAAAAGAGTAGATATCATGCTATGCTTTCTTACCACAATAAAATTTTTTTTAAAAAAAATGGGAAAGCAATTTTAATGAAAGAAATAAGAGGCAAAATCACAATCTCCAAAAGAAAAGTGAATCAGCAAATGTTTAACAAGGGTCTAATCTGTACTGCTCTCTGTGCTTGGCTATAGGAGGTTGCAGCGGGAAACATAATTGTGAACAAAACCTAGTCCCTTTCTTCAAGGAGTTCAGTGTTTACTGGAAGAGACAGACAATAAACAGGCACTTTCAATGCAAAGGAGAAGTTCTGTGCTACAGAGGAGGGATATCTCACAGAACCTTCCGTTGGCTGGGGGTTGGGAGGTTGAAGTCAGGGAAAGCATCCCAGAGAAGATGATATTAAGCTGAGAAACGAAGGAAGAGCAGGAGGCAACTAGGTGAAGAGAGTAGCTGCTCTAGAGAAATCATACAAAGCCTCTGGCCTAAATGAGCTTTTAGTCCCAGGAGAGAGAGACCAAAATACACACACACACACACACACACACACACAGACACACGCACAAACACACACGTACACATAATTATCTTAAAAGGTGATAAGTGTAATGACAGAAATGTGGCACAGGCATTGCAAAATCACAGGGGGGCGGGTGCGCGTGCCTACCTACCAAACCTAGCCTCAGGGATGATCAGGAAAGCCTGTCTCAGAGCAAGTGTTTGCAGCTGAGTTTTGAAGGCCAGTGGCCATTAGTCAAATCAATTGTGGGGAGGGTGAAAATGCGCTGGGCTGAGAAAATTGCAGGCAGAGTTCACAAGTACAAAGACATACAGGCTTGGGACAGTCTAGCACAGTTTAGAAATGCAGGCAGTTTGGAATGGCTGGAGCACAGATTTCCAGGGATAGGATGAGGGATAAAACTATGGAAGGTGTTAGGAGTCAGATTATGTGTGACCCCCTGGACCAATGGATAGGATTTGACACAATCCTTTATGCCATGGGGAACCATGCCAGGCCTTTAAGCAAGGGAGAGACTTGGTCAGATTGGCATTTTAGAAAGATTTCAGTGGCTGCAGCATGAAGACTAGTATGGTGGTTGTAGGTACAAGACTAGAGGCAGAGAGAACTACGGAGAGCACGTCAGTTGTGCAAGAGCAATGTTGATAGCCTCAATTAAGGCAATGACACTGTGACTAGAGAAAAGGCAACAGACCACAGGGCCACTGTGGATGTACAATCTATAGACGTTGGTTATGGACTGCAATGGGGAGGGGAAGAGGAGGTAGGTTCCAAAGAGTACTCTAGGGCTTCTGATTGGGCAACAGGATGGTTGGGGTGTTAGAAACTTGGAGTGCATTTCCCCATTTTTTTTAAAGAAATAAAGGTTTATAATTATATGGGTGATTTAAATAACTATGGTTAGGTGAAAACAGTTGTAGGATATTACAGCAATAATTATTTCGAGCTATATTACAATGCTAAACTGTCAGGGTTTTAAATAATTCAAATTAATGGAGAGACATTTTAATTTTTTTATTTCTTTCCAAAAGACAGCTTTAGTTAACATCTTTAAAAATTTAGATTCAGGGGGTACATGTGCCTGTTTGTTACATGGGTATTACATTTGTAAATGGGGGGGTGGGCTTCTAGTGAACCCATCACCCAAATGGATTTTTTTAACATTTTTATAGGTGAGGAAACTAAATGTGCAGAACATCACTCAAAAAGTGACAGCTCGTCCTACATACCAATGTTTTTTTTTTGACTCTCTGCCAACTAATTGTTTTGCTGCACACATGTGAATGCGCACACATATACACATACGTTCAGTGTTAGGTATGCCTGTAAGGTATGGCAGTGAAGATAATCTAGACATAGTAAGCCTGGAATATGGGAAAGGGACCTGGTCTAGAGATAAAGATTCTGTAATGATGAGCAAAGAGATGGTGTTTACAGTCATGGCGGGGGTGTGGAGATGGATGAGCTGCTCTAGGAAGAAGGGCCTCCTGAGAGTTCAAATAAAACACTCTTGAGAAGTCAAGTTAGTTCAGGATTGTATATATCCACTGGCTTTTGTCATTAGAAGATGACAACCTTGGTAGGACAACCTTGGTGAAAGTGGTGGAGACAAGTGGGCTGAGGAAAGAAAAGGAGGTGAGGAAGTTATTTTTCTTTCCTTCTTTCCCTGCACCCTCTATTGCCCCATTGCCAACTCACAGTATAATCATGCACTGTACTCCAGACTAGCAGAAACTGGGCTCTAAGGAGTCAGAAGAGAAATGAGAAATATGAGTCCCTGCAGAACTTTTCCTGGCTTCATTCCTGCCTTACTTCAAAGTGATCCATGCTCAGAGGCATAGGCAGGTTCTGATGAGAGTGGAGAGGCAGGCAGAGGGTAACTCCATGTCTCATAGTTGATTAGATAGGGGAGTTAGTACATGTCACCCTTTAACTCCTCTAAGTGTGTCTTGGTCTTGCTTTTATATCATTTCCACTAGCATCTTTCTTTCACAACTTACATCGTTGAAAGGTACTACTTTTGGAGATATGCTTAAAGAGGGTAAATACCTCCTCCTTTTTTGCTTTTCTCTATGTCCATTACCAGAAAATTATGTTCACAGGCTGGATCCTACTTCAAAATCCTGTGTATGGAATGCATCATATCAACTGGAATATATGAGGTGTATCCATGGTCAAAAGTAATGATGTGATGAGGGTAAGACCTAAATCATTTCATCTAAGAAGTGGAGAATTAAACGTGTTTTCCATTGTTATCATCATCATCAATATCACAGCAATTATTATTAACATTTGCTATATTATTTAATTTATGCCTCACAACAACCCCCCAATACAGCTATTATTATTTATACCATTTTATGGATGACAAAACGAAGGCCTAGAATATGGATAGCAGAACCTACTCAGGTTCACACAGTAAGTAGAAAAACCTGGATTTAAACTCATTCAATAATTCAACAAATGTTATTAATTGAGCACCTATGATGGACTACATGCTAGAGAAGTGTTCTCCAAAGTGGGATGCATGAGCCTCAGGAATGGGCAAGACAATTATATATGGACGGCCGGGCGCGGTGACTCACACCTGTAATCCCAACACTTTGGGAGGCCGAGGCGGGCAGATCACCTGAGGTCAGGAGTTCGACACCAGCCTGGCCAACATGGGGAAATCCCGTCTCTACTAAAAATACAAAAATTAGCTGAGCATGGTGGCGCACGCCTGTAATCCCAGCTACTTGGGAGGCTGAGGCAGGAGAATTGCTTGAACCCGGGGGCAGAGGTTGCAGTGAGCCAAGATTGTGCCACTGCACTCCAGCCTGTGCGACAGAGCAAGACTCCATCTCAAAAAAAAAAAAAAAAAAATTAGATATGGAAAGAGCATATTGGAATATGTATTTTTCTCAACTTTTAAAATTTGTATGTTTGCGTCTACTTTATAATACAACAAATAAAAATATGAAATATATTTGTAGATACATACACATGTGTAATTTAGACATACATAAATATGCACACTCAGGTAGAGGTGTGTGATCAGAAAGTCTATAGATGGCTAGTCTAGTGACAGTGGCAAACAAGACCTCATTACCCCTGACCTCCTGGAGTTCACACATTCAGACACAGGACTGTCTGTCCTCTGAGTCTACGCTCCTGAGTCTCTCAATTTTACACTGCCTTGAAGTACACAAATCCTTCACATTGTTTGGACCAAAGCACAGACCATGGGTTTAATCTAAAATATATTTTTGTGAACATTTGTTTCCCAGACATTTATCTCTGAGGCCATTCCTCATTGTCAGAAAAAAATCAAAGGTATCTATGTTTGAATCTGCACCTTCCATAACTCATTTTTATTGAGGATGAATTTTTTATAGTTGAAACACGAAATGAATCTTATAATTTGAAATACAAACCCAGATAACTGACCATATTACAGAATAGTTTCAATTTTCACACACTCCCTAATTACTATTTTGTGTTTATATATTTAATTAATCCATTCTTTTAATAATTAATTCACCAGATATTTATTGAGAGCATGCTGATTTCTGGCCTCTGTTCTGTTGTTCTAGGCACTAAGGAATTCAAGCAGTGATTCAAGTTGTATGTCAGCATGTCTCGAAATTTTTGTCATTTCCAAGAGCTAAATGCTAGGAAAAGCTTTACTTATCTGGAGTGCTGTGTTTTTCTCCTTACTGTTTCTTAGCTACCTACGGCAGACAGGGAAGCACTGTCAGTTACTCAGCTTTGTCAGATAAAAACGTAGCAAATATATAGAAATTTATTGTATTGGTAGAAACAAAGTAACAGCTCCAAAAGTGGTTTCCCATTTTCATGGCTACGAGCTACACTTTGGATTTTTAGCGTACAGACATCAGGATAGATCTGATTAATCAACTTTCTACCTTATCAGCGTACTGGAGTTCTGAAAGAGCCTAATTCAGTTGAAAATAAACAATGTCAATCTGTAAGATTCATGGGACTTTGAGATGAGTGTATAAATGCTGTAACCTTCCCAACCTCTTCAGTTTTGTGGCCAAATCTGGGAAATTTCTGAGTGTAAGACTGAACTCTGTGAAAGTAGATGTTTCTTTTATGAAATGCCTCAAGTTAAGCCAAGAGGAACTCTCAGTGGTATAATATGGAGACAGGATTGAGATGTGTCCTGGCTGACTACACTAGACAGTTAACAAGAATAGTTCTAGTCTACTAAATGGCAGCATTCTTGTTGACTTAATCAAAATTGATCTGATATTAGGCTTCTAGTGATGCTCTTTTGTTTGAATAAAGCTGATTGATCTCTTTACTGAACTGGTTGTGTCTTACCGCTCTCTAAATAGCTAACAGGTCGTTCTTCATTATGGTTATCAACAACAACAAAAAAATCACACTACCAGCACATAAATGATTTAGTTTCTGATCATGGGACTCACAACTGACAAAATGCCAAGGCCTCTGATCACAGTGGTAACAAACAGCTTCCAATTAGAATCAACTTTATCAGCATTTAATACACACAGGTTACTAATACACAGGCCTAACTGGAATTTTGAGTAGAAGGCATCTTCTTGTGTTTCTTCTAATCAGGGAGTGTGTGAAATATATGTAAATCCTGATGTTTTGCTCGAGACTGGAGAGAGAATTTCCAGCAAAATGGATGGGACATAATTCAGTGTATGCATATAAAATGCACTAAAATGTAGGCTCCATAAGGACATGAATATTTGTTTGATTCCCTGTTATGTCCTCAGTTCCTTATATAACACCCAATGCACATTTTTTGAATGAATAAATGGATATGAGTATCACAAACAGTGTCCATTTGATTACCTTGACTCCCTCACCTTCTCTTGGGCATACCAAACTACTTTCAGCTTCATGAGTAAGTCAGGCTCCCTCTCCCACTAGGCTTTTGCATCTTTTGTTGCTGCCATTGGGAATCTTAATTTCCACAATACTAGCCCCACTCACGTTACTTCACCAGTCTCAGGACCTGAGACTTCTGTCCTTAGAAAGGACTGCTTCAACGGTTGGCCCTTGGCTGGTGTCTGGGAACTTGGCTGGCAAAAGTTCTTTACACTGATACAAAACTTGCTAAATGGTAAAAGTGCCTCACTATGTTTAAACAGTTTTGCACAAACAGTGTGGTTTATGCCAAACACCTACCTGTTTCCCTTCTGGGCATCTAGAATTTTGGTACATCCCAGGCAGAAGATGCCTATGTGATCAGTCCCCAATAAAAACCGTAGGCACTGATTCTCTAATGAGCTTCTCTGGTAGACAATATTTCATGTGTGCTGTCACACTTGCTGCTGGAGAAAATAAGCACGTCCTGTGTGATTGCACTGGCAGCGGACTCTTGGAAGTTTGTGTCTAGTTTCCTCCAGACTTCTCTCCATGCACCTTTTCCCTTTGTTAATTTTGCTGTGTGTCCTATTGCTGTAATAAATCTTAGCCAGGAGCATGACTATGTGCTGAGCCCAACAAGTTCCAGAGTGAACCATCAAACCTGGGGGTGATCTTAGAAGCCTCCAACATATCTTTTACTATACACTCATCACATTTCATGAAATAAACAAATAGCCTCAGATTCAATCTAGACAGTAAGTTTTATGAGGGCAATAACCTTCCTGGTTTCACTCACCACCATATCCTTAGCACCTAACTCCATGCATTGCACACTGTGGATATTAAAAATACTATTGGAATTCAGGAATCAATCAATCAATCAATCAATAAACCAACCAGAGAATTCTCTGTAGGGAATTAAGTTAATCAAAGTCTACATTTACAAATCAATTGTTAATAGTAGGGGACTGGTTATAAACTCAATATTGGTTTTGATTTTTACACTTCAAGGTCCAACAATTTTTTGTGGAATACACGTCTAAGCTCATAGTAAGAACTAATTCAAAAATCTGATCTAATGCATTCAGCTTTTTCTTTCTCACATTTAGCCTAGTATGTGGCATGCATAAGGCAATAAGCATGGTTATTAAATAACAAATACATGAAAATATATAGCAAGTTCAAACTCTATAATGAAATTACATTAGTTTACTCTCAATAAGAAATCACCCTGAACTGTGAAACACCATTCATTAGCAAGTCATCACAAACTTGCATTTCTTTTCTGCAAAACTTGTTTGACAAGATATCCAAGCTTCTTGCTCTAACCCATTATTGTAGTGATGGGGAGACAAAGGTTCAGAGAGGAAAAGAATCAGGGCTCTCTGATAACTGTATGCAGTGTGTTATGGATTGAATTGTGCCCTCACAAAATTCATAGGTTGAAATACCCCCAATATCTCACAATGTGACTGTATTTGGAGATAAGGTCTTTATAGAGGTGATTAAGTTAAAATGAGGCTGTTAGGATGGGCTCTACTTCAATCTGATTGGTGTCCTTATAAGAAGAAGATATTAGGACATACAAAGAGACACCAGGGATGCATGCACAAAGAAACGTCCGTCTGAGAGCACAAAGAAAAGGTGTCCATCTGCAAGCCAAGGGGAGAGGCCTCAGAAGAAACCAAACCTTGAACTTGGACTTCTAGCCTCCAGAACTGTGAGAAAATAAATTAGTGTTGTTTAAGTCACCCAGTATTTTGTTATGGCAGCTCTAGCAAACTAACAAAAGGAGTTTCTCATCCTCCAGATGAAAACCTTTGCTACAATTCCTGTCAAACCAGAGAAAAGAGAAGGCAGCTGGCAGTCAAGGATTCCAGAAGCCCTGGGCAGTTTCTCCCTCTCTCCAGCTGTCCAGTCAAATTTCAGACTGGAGAAGCCAAGCTAGTCAGTGGGAACTGCAGTGGGGGTGGGAGGAGTCTGCCTGGGCAGCCAGTTTGAAGCAGGACTGCTGTGTGCTGGCTATTAGCAGGCAGGCTCCTGGAGATGGCAGCATTAGCTAATGATTGCTCCTTCAGGCAGGACAGCTGCCTTTCTGCTTTTTTCCGTAGCAATCTGTGGCAAGGGAAGGCTAAGCAACGGGCCCAAATAAAGCAAGGGCCCTTGCCAGGGCCGCATGTTTCTAACTGAAATGGGGAGCTCTAGAAATGCTTTTAGAAATAACCATTTGCTCTTAGCTAATTGCAACTCCCCTACCTCAGCCCTTTGTCAGACCACAGCCTTCAGGAGTACCAGGCTGCCTGGAGGACAATTGTACATTACATTGTCAGTCTGGGGTGTAAATTTCCCACTCCAGTCATCCTGTTGAACTCACAGTTCTGTCCCTCCTCCTAATCCTCCTTCCCCAACATGCCATCCATATTTCTGGCTCCAGGTGATGCCCACTATATACTCCATCTGGAATACCCTCCTTCTTTCTCTTTATCTAATTCCAGTCCTTTACCTACTTCCAAGCTGAATTATACCTGTTATCTGTGAAGCCTTCCTTGGGCACCACAAGCTGCAGTAAGGCTTCTTTTCCTGAAGTGTAATGGTGCATAGTGACAAAGGACCTATACTGGAGCCACATAGGAGTTGAGCAAAAGGTACACAGAGGCAGGGGATGGATGCGATGAGAAACAACCCTGTCTGTGCACCTAGTATGCCATTTACTGGCTTGGTACCTAATCCCATGCTGCCTGAGGAACATACCCAGCATCATGGTTTGACCCTTGGTCACATTACATATCATGTGCATTGGTCACTGCTGCCTCAGGGTTCTCCCTGCCAACCTCACCCCTTTCCCACCCCTCCCCCATCCTTTGAGCATCACCTATGGTGTATGTCGCTGAATTCCAAGTGACATGCAATTTTCTGCATGCCACTTGGCATATTCTCCCAAGTGGCTTGCAATTTTCTGAACTTGGTGTTGAATATACATGTAGAGGTGAATTCAAATCAAGCATGGAACCTCCGTGAATTTCCAAGAAACTCTAAAAACAACTATTTTGCTATGTTTTCTGCCATCCTTAAAATGTCAGTCAAAGGCCTTAAGGAAGAGCTAGCTGCTCTGTGAATTTTTTTTCTCCGTGAATTTTTTTTTTTCTGTGCCTAGAAATGTGTGTGAACCAACAGTGAGCTGGCAGTATATGAGACATGGCAAAGGAGCACAGGAAGGAAGACATCAAAAAAATGCCCAACACAGGATCTCTGACCTTGAATTGTTTAGACGAATAAGGAAGACAATATACTGAGTGCTACAATGAGGGACAGGCAAGGAGATGTGGGACCAGCAGGAAGGCAGAAAGGAATAGAAAATGAGGAAAGTTTACTGAGAACCTACTATACACCAGATTCTGTGACAGCTGCTTTACATGGATGATCTACTTCAGTTACTTTAGCAACCCTGTGAATTGGTAGTATTATTACATCCATGTCTGCCAAAACAAAAATCAAGGATAATTGAGTTGCCCAGAACTGCACATCAAAAAAGTAGTAAGGGTAGGAATTGAACTCAGGTCACTTGTACTTCAAGGACTGTACTGTTAGTCACTGTGCTAAACTAGCACATGCAGTACTGAACTTCAGCTCTAAATCCGTGGCAAGTTAACTTTTACTAGGCGGGAATAAGGAAGCTGTGTCTGCTCCTCAAAGTCAAGTTGGAAGGGGAGAAACAAATGCAGGAGAAGCCAGAGTGATCCCTAAATGTCCCTACTACTACACTTCTTCCTCCCATCTGAGCTCAGGGAACCTAGTCCTCTCCTCCTCCCTCAATGTACATACCGGGGGAATGTACTCTGGGGAAGAGAAAAGGACCTGTCCTGTGTTCACACAGCATGTCTCCTGATGCTCAGTGCACTTTCCCTGCACCCAGGTTTTAGTCCCAGAATGTCACCTTCTCAAAGCAAGAACTGTACATTTCTATGCATGGTCTTTTCCAGACACATCCCAGCTAGAGCAATCAACAGCCAAGACCTCAGCAACTAGACCACTGAAACTGACGAGAAAAACACAGCAAGTTCCTAGGTCCTCATGCCTGGCATTCAAGCTCTCCACTCATCTCTGCTCTGGATCTTCGACCCTCTCTTCTCAGTGACCACTAGCTAGTGGTTGAGATGAGTCCAATCTGGCTCCTCTCACACAAGAAATGCAAGGCCCTTGGCATACCATGTGTCCCCTCCCTAAACTGCTTGGCTCCCGCAGCCTACCCTGAAGCTTTCTGGTCCCACAGCTCTTTTTGCTTTTCAGCAAAAAAAGAGTTTTGATTACAAAAACTGTCAGAAGTAAGAAAATTTATCCTTGCTAAAACAAGGACACAGCCAAAATCAATATATACATTCTATTCCATATAACGGTCATTTCATTTATGCTAATTAAATAACCGATCCACAATCAATTATTTGGCTATTTACTAATGGAAAATAATGAAAGTGACTCATGTGAATAAATTCGTGCTCCTCCTTTTAATCATTTTAGGATGGTCTGCACACATTTTAATACAAAAGCGCTCACATTCCAGGTCTGCCGGAACAGCAGGCAGGTCCTTTCCTTGAACGACAACTCCTTAAGGCCAACAGGGTAGCAAAAAGTAATGAGTGGAAGCTGAGAGCGTAAAAATATTTACTGCATATAGTCCACATTTGGTTTCCATTGTAGGTTGGTCTGAGTCATTGCTGGCTTTTGGTTCATAAATTTAAAAAGCAGATTTCTGGGTAATTGCAGATTCCTTGACCAAGGGCTTGGGATGGCATCACGTATCTGGCAAAACGACTTTTGCTTTGAGAACTCAACACTCCTAACCTTCTGCAATAGATTGGGAACACTGCATACACCAAGTGAATATCGATGTCCTGACATCTCCTTAGGGCTTATTTCAAACTGGTTGCCTTCCCTGTAAAATGCCATTTATGGCAACTGGCTGAGAGGGAGCTATTTATAGTAAGCTAAGCAGGGCATTGCTCTCCAGACACCTCAAGTGTGCTTTTCTCATCACCTGTTTCTCTGAACAAGCAAACAAGGGAAGAATGAAGTTCTAATGTTGGCTGAGGAGAAAGAAAACGTGTGGAGCAGCTACAAAGGATCAGCTTGCTGTTCTCAGGCCCTGGTTTCCAGGGGAGATGCGGTAATCTTTAACCTTCTCAGTGCACTCCCGCCTGCCTTACTCTGTGGCTGAATTCTGGCCACTGCATTGTCCCAACTGGCCTACTTCTCAAGTGCAGCGTTGGAAAAGTGGAAGGGGTACGGGCTGTGGAATCCAAGAGACCTAAATCCACTCTGCCACTTAGAAGTCATGTGACTTTGGACAATTACATCACCTCTCTTAACTGTAGCTCCTCATCTGTAACTTGGAGCTGTGTAGGCTTATTGTGAGGCTACAGGAGTAAAGCAGCTGACACATCATAGGCCTTCCGTAAATGGCAATTGTTACTGTTAATAGTGAAGGTCAAGATCCTGTATTTCACCTCTTCTCTATACCTAACAATGATTTTATGAATGAAAACAGCCTTTAATAAACCCTTGCTATATGCCTGGAACTCTGCTGGATGCTACGCATGCCTTGTTGGGGTGTATGAGGATGCAGTGGGGTTAAGTGGGGAGATGATTGTTACAATGAAAGGAGTCCTCTGCTTTCTGAACTCCTGTCACCCTTAGCAACCATTATTAAGCTCAAAGATGTTTGTGCCAGAGTTTCTAAACAATGCACAGTTAACCCAGATCGATGTTATTTATATTGTTGTGCACCTAACACATATTTACCATCTTTCAACAATTCTTTGCAGTCATCCTAAACAGAATAAGTGGAAAGGCACCACTGTGTGGTTTGAATGTCTATGTGTGCATGTACATGTGTGTGCATACTTGGACCAAAGAGAAGGCAAGGAATAAAATCCCTTTGCAAGTGCTTAAAAAGCAGTTTCTTTCCATTAACCCTCTTCCCCTTCGTTTGAGTTCCAGTGTTGATTCCTAGGGAAAAAGGACCACAAAGCTGACACAAGCCTGCCTTGGTGTTAGCCCCACTTTACAAAGTTAGAAAAGAGAGATTCTGGAACCCACCAAGGTAGGCAGGGGAGGGTGTTGGGGGGATCTGGCCAAAACAAAGGAAAACATTTACAGACAATTAGTTGCAAGTTAGAAGACTGAGGGCTAGCAGGCTTGCCTTTGTCCATACCACTCCTCCTTATCTCCTTATCCACAAAACCGTGTGAAGCTCAGCAAGTTTAACTACTTTGTCCAAGGTCACGTGGCTAGTAAGCGGGATAGCCAGGATTCCACTTCAATGTGAGCCTTACTGTCAAGGCCTCCAGCTTTCCTCTTGTACCATAATGTACCATGAGGACTTTATTGACAGGTCACTAAGTCAACACAGAGCCAGATTAGAATCCACATCTAAACTGTTAACCTAGGTTCTCTAACATCTCACCGTAAGAGGTGCCTAGAAAGCTACAAGTGAAAACAAACAAAAAAACAAACCTGGAACAATCAAGTAAGGACAGGTCAAAATGAAAGCTAAACTTTCTCCCAGCTTCTAAGAACATGTGTCTGGTCACAAATTGCATTACATCAGGTACTGGATCAAAATCCAATACTGTCATACTGGATGTAGATTTACATGGATGTAGATACTGTCATATCATGTAGATTTATGTTCCTCTCCCGCCCTGATCTCAGCAGAATCACCATGTTACACGTGCCTGAAAGAACTTCAGGGGGTTAATTCAAGTCAACTTAAAAGGCCCCTGACAATACTTTTTTATGGCTCTTGAGATTTAATATTCTCTACAGTGCTGCCTGCTCTTTCTGTTGCTTGCCATTCAGATCTTGTTAATGATTACTGATGAATTTCACAAAGGTCACAGACACGATTTTTTACTCTCATTACTATACTCAGTCATCACCCTTGAATTGAGTAGTACTGCTCTCCCGGAGCTCTGAGTGTTTCACCACTCCTGGAACTGCTTTGGGAATGTTTAAGGTCAAAGGCTTTGAAAGGACCACTGAGGCAGCAGATAGGTAAGGAGCCATGCTGCCATCCACGGGGTTAAAGCCAGTAGTAAGCCAGTGGCAAGTCAGTTGCTCAAAAAGCAGATCAATAGTGCACTTCCTCATGATGTCTGCCCTATTGGACTTGAAAGCAGAGGCTGTGACTAGGGACCTCCACTGTCCAGCACAGTGCCAGTAATAAAGCCGCCCCATCATCAGTGCCCATCATGTTTGCCCCAAATGTCCACCTCCAGAGGATATTTTTGACCTTTAACTTCAAAAGACTGCTTGCCAGCATTGGACATTGAGAACCACACTTTATTCTTTGATATTCCCATACCTTGACTTTCCTGACTCTGCATTATCCTGGTTATCTTTCCACCAAATCCATCTCCTCCTTTGTCTCCTTTACTACCTTGTTTTCCACTTTCTGACTCCTAATTGTAGGTGGTGACCAAGGTCTGTCAACACCTCTTTTTTCTTTCTCTTCTTGCCTTTTTCTCTAGATAAGTGCTGTGCAATAGCACTTTCTGTGATAATAGAAATGTTCTATACCTCTGCAGTCCAATATGGTAGCCACTTTCTATATGTGACCATTGAGTAATTAAGTGTATCTAGTGTGACTGAAGAACTGAAATTTTAATTTCATTTAATTTTAATGTTTAAATTTAACTAGCTGCCTGTGGCAGGTGCCTATCTTACTGGATAATGTAGCTCTAGACATTTGCATGTGGCAATCTCATCTCATCCTATGGTTTCAGGTAGCAACTTTATTTATGACTCCTCAATGTCATTTGGCTTGATACCAACTTCCCAATGGTGCCTTTGACCTGATAACCACTGTATGTGGAAGAATTTCATAGCTGTTAACTCCAGTGAAATCTCTACTTACTGCCCTAGCATATATAATAAATAGTTAATGAAAGGATGAACAAAGGATAGGTAATTTTAATTTCATCCATTTTTGTGAGAACTAGACTTTTTGGACTGAGAGGAAGACTGTTTAGACAAAGAAGAAATTAATTGGCTGGTTGTTCAAAGATAAAATTTACATCTTTCTTCAAATTTATTACATTTCTCCACCACATTTAGGATGCTATGGGCTTCAATTCTGTCTTATGAGGAGGAAGCATAGTGTTAGAGTTAAGATCTTGGTATTGACAGTCAAATTGTCTGGGTATGAACCCTGGCTGTACCACTAACAAGCTATGCAACAATAGGCAAGTCACTTACCCTCTCTGTGCCTAAGTTTTCTTATCTGTAAAATGGGAAGAATAGTAGTACTTACTTGATAGGCATATTGCAAGAAGTAAATGAGATCATGCATAAAATTGCACCTAAAGCAATATCCAGCATATAATAATGATGATAATAATAGCTAATATTTACCTGAATCACAATCTTCCTGTGTTCACTAAATTTGGCTTGGATATGCGATCCATTGGGAAGCCCAAGAATGCTGGATCTCAGGTCCAAATGAAGTACCCTTAAGGAGGTCCCCAAACTCCAGAATCTAAGTTAGCAGAACTGCTGAGTAGACATAGTCTTGTACATAATTTCCAAAATGGCTGAGTTTTGTTTTTACCATACTTGACTATAAGTAGAGAAAATGGAGACACCTCCTTAGCTCACAGCAAACTTGGGAAAAAATGTTTATGTTTATGTATATGTATTATATCATACATACCAAGATAATATATAGTTTATATTATATATACATATATAGATTTCAAAGCATGCTGTGAGTTAAGCAAAGGGATCCATTGTTTCAGTTACACTACATACATCTTATATAAATATATAATATGTTATGCAGATCACAAACTATACATATTTTATATATATACATGTTCTGTATATATGGAGGGGTTTCCCCTATTTGAGTGGATACTTAATACCTACAAGTCTAGCTGGGAAATCATGTATGTCCTTGCTGGTTTGGGGACCGATAGAGAACACACTCCACAAGTGTTTGTAGTCCTTGCATTGTCGCATCCAACACATTTGCCTATGCACAAAAGCGTGGCTTGTTGTATCTGCAAAGACACTGTGTCTCTTGTACTGCAAGCAAGATAATTGGATGCTAAGACCCTAAAGTCAACATTTGTTTTTGGATTGAGTGTTCTGGTAACAGTTAATTAGCATCTTCATGCACAGTATCATCCTCTATCCTAAATCATGAACCTCAACATGAGGGGCTGCTTCAGTGGATACTAAAGAATTGGCATTCTTCCCTTTGTGCACCACCCCCTGCCCGCCTTTAATTCACCAGCTGTAAAACATGGCCTTTAGCTCTTTCTCCACATGGTATGTTGCAGTTATATGCTACATCCAGTGTTAATAATACATCTTCAGCAATGGGACAGCTGTCACTCTTGCATTTACATATCAGATAGTGAGAAAACAGAGCCAGGGAAATGGCTGTACCAGGGCAGCATGAGGACAATAAGTGCTCACACACCAGCTGGCTGCTCCTTAGAAAGAAGCAAGAGGTTGTCAACTAGATACCTTGCCATCTACCCTGTGCCTGAGGCATAGTAGAAAGGTAAGCATTGACAGTTCCACTGATCCAATCATTCCAAACCAGCTTTACTTCCCCCTGCATGAATAGCCTTTGCTGACTGTGTTTCTAGCTTAGACCCTGAGCTGAGAAGCCCCTTCCATTCCTAAAGAACTTCAGATCCAGGGAACTATGAGAAGAATCCAGCATCTCAGGAACAAACTGTGATGAGGAAGCATGCCATCTCTGAACCTGGGCCATAGACTCTTGGCATAAACCTCAACATGAGGGGCTGCTTTTCCAGATGAAAGCATGTGTAATTAACCCTGTGATACTCTAGCTGAATAAAATCAAATTCTATTTTTCTGCCTGAAATAAAGTTTGGATATGGAGCAATCCTCTAACCCCTGATGATGTAAACACTCGACTTTTTGCAAATAGTATAACAGTTATTAGGCATACACTCTAGTATAGGCTGCTTAAAGGCAAACTGTGGCCGCAAGGTCAAATCTGGCCCAATGCCATCTATGTTTACACAGTAGCAAGTTTAGGGTGGCTTCTACATTTTATAATGGTTTAAAGAAATAAAAATGAAGACCGTTTCATGATACATAAAATTATGTGAAATTCAAATGTCAAGGTCTGTAACTATAGTTATAGAACCTGCCATTAGTTATAGACACAATCATACTCATTTGTTTTGTAGTCTATGGCTGTTTTCTAACCAGAAAGTTGAGTAGTTGGAACAGAGGCTGCAAACCCTAAAATATTAAGTACTTACTGTCTAGCACTTCACAGAAAAATTTGCCAACCCCTTTCTTAATGCTCCAGTAGCCTGTTTTATAAAATGTGGTTAACTTTACCTTTATTTTTAGACTTTTGTAAGGATCCAATTAGATGATGCATATAAACATGCCTTCTTGGGGATTTGAAAGGCAACACAGAGGCAGGAAATAAATCTAGGGTCATCAGAGAAATGGCTGTTACTTCTTCTTTTCAATAAGTTCCTCCATAATAATGGCAAGCATCTATTCAACACAATAAACATGTGCTAAGCCTCTGAATGGCAGTAAAATGGTTAAGAACTCAGGAGTTGGAGGGATCTTGCTTTGGATATGAGTTCTATCATTTCCTTAATATGTATTTGGGAAAAGTCTTATGACCTCACTGAGCCTCTTTCTTCATCTGTGAAATGAGGCAATAATATATCATTCCATATAATGTTCACAGCAGTCCAGTGAGAGAATTATTAATAAAGTGTTTTGTAATGCAAAAATGCTTTGCATGCAGCTGTGTTTATTATTACATGTACTGTCTCTCCCTCATTCACTTGCTTAGTCACCCCTTCAGAAAATTCCAGATCTATTAGGCATGGCTTCTCTTTACAGAATCTAATGACACATATTGCCTTTCTTCAGATAGATTTCTGTGGTCCTGTTCTCTATTATAAATTCCACCAGCTTATTTGACATAGAAAGCTAGACTCACTCATCTCACTGGTACTATAACAGGCACTCTGTCCCAGTGCCCATTTGTTATGTAGTAGAAAACACCCAAGACATCTTTCAAAACAAATCAAGGCACAATTTGAATTAGAGATGGCCTGAAGTTTAAGGCCTGGAGGAGATTTCAGAAAAAGTGTAGTTGCATAAAAATGAACAGGAGCTATATTGTGATTGAAAGAGCTGTCGCAGCAGTCAGATGGCCATGGGTTTGAATCACCAGTGTCCTTTACAGCTGTGAGGCCTGGAACAAATTATACTCAATCTCTCCGAGCCCTTTGAGGTCTCCCCATTGCACTAGAGAAAACATCACCATCCTTCCCATGACTATCAAGGCCCTGCACAATCACACTTGTCGTGTGCAACTCTTCCTCTCTCTTTACTCTCAAGTCTTACTGGGCCTGTTTCAGTTCTCGAATGTTCCATGCTCTTTCCCAGCAAAGGGACTGTGTACTTGCTATTTCCTCTGCTGGGAATGAAGCCCCTATTTCCACTCTGCTCTCTCGCCCATCTTACCTAGTTGACACCCATTCATCTTTCAGACCTCACTTCAGCTTAAAAGTCATTTCTCTAAGAAAATCTTCTCCAACTCCATCCTCCATGTCTACATAACTGATTTAATTCTTTCTCACAGATCCCCACTGTAGCCTGTACCTTTGTGTACTAGCATTTGACACCAATACTTACATTTTTTTAAGTGTAAATTGAGCATCATTGGTTAAATGTCTATCTCACCCAGGGAGCTCACCACTGAGTTTGGACTTTCTCACCATTTTATCTGTAGCACACAGATTTGCACCTGCTACATAGTAGGTGGTCAATAAATGCTTGTTGTATAAATGAATGAATGACTCTGTGATGTGCTCTTGCTAATGTGAAATTTTAGAGGACATCAACTTTACAGAGCTAACAAGTTCTGGAAGGCTATCAATTGCACAGTGGTCGTTCCACTAATGACAAAATGCCTTGGGAAGCAGGAAGAATGTTTTCAGAGTAGCAGTTACAACCTCTCTGCTGACATGATTTCAGTGCAACCAATTTCTCTTTGCTATTCCTAGTCAGAATGCTATTAGAAATCAAATAACGCAACCCATATTTAGGGAGCTTAAATATCTTTTTGATGTTGCACATGATTTATAATGTCTACAAAGGCATAGCTGAGATGGCTGATGTTTCCTTACCTTGCAGCAAATTAAGGTGTCTATTTTTCCCTAGCAGTTGTGTGAATACTGTAAACCCAATTAATGCTAACGATAGAACATGCCTGCAAAGAGACCAAAGTGAAGGAGAGACATCGTTCCTGTTAGAATCTTCTCACCACTCCCCATGTTATAGTTTGAGGTCTTACATTTACATCTTTAATCCATTTTGAATTAATTTTTGTATATGGTGAAGGGTAGTGGTCCAGCTTCCATCTTCTACATATAGCTAGCCAATTATCTCAGCACCATTTATTGAATAGGAAGTCCTTTCCCCATTGCTTGTCTTTGTCAGCCTTGTCAATGATTAAATGGTTGTAGGTGAGGTGCCAAGGCCAGGAAAGCTCACCAGAGCATCCATGCCCAGATGACTCACAGGCCCAGGTGCTCAAGGACGAGGCCCTGTGGGCCAGGTTTTCAGAGTCTAAGTGGCTTCAGGGGAATCTACGTTTTCTGCTATATGATGTGAGGTGAGAGGGGACCAGAACTTGGAGAGCGATTATAGAAACAGGATTCAGGAATTGGGATTGCCAAGTTGAGTTTCTTGGCCTCAGCAAGGCACTGGTGCTGGCTTCTTCTTCTTGAAATAAAATAAATATTCTCACTCATATTTTTATGTCTTTTATCCAAGACATAAACTCCACATAGCCCATTTAGCAGAATATACTAAACTTTGTTTCCAGGCATTCAATGATGCATCTGAAATTTTAACGTGTGCACAAGTCCCATGGGGATCTTGTTAAAATTCAAATTCTTACCCAGGAGGTCTAGGATGTGGCCTGAGATCCTTCATTTTATTCTGCTGGTCCATGGATCAAACTTTGGGAAACAAGTAATACTTTAGTCTGGTTCTGATATTGTCAGTAGTAACTGGTGTGATTAATGATCATTCTGAGGCCCTGCAAATTCCTTCTGAATCGTCTCAAAATAGTAGAAATGCAGGACATCTATCTGAAATTCTGGAGGCCATAGTCAAACTATCTCCAATGAAGCAACTCTTGGTGAAGCTATGGAGTGTTTCAAGCTTGATATATAACAGATACAGGCAGAAGTTCTAGTCAAAACAGACATGGCTTTGCATCCTGGCCCAGGCATTTACTAGCTATGTGACCTTGGTCAGGGCATTTAAACTTTCTGAACATCAGTGTTCCCATCTGTGAAAAGGGAATAACAATTCCATAGGGGAATTTGGAGAATTAGAAACCAGAGATATACTACAGAGTTTGGCAGGAATTACATCATCAGAGCAAAGTGTTGTCTGTTCAGCCACATAAAATCTGGTTGCAATTAAGACTCACACTACCTGGCCAATGAAGCTTTGTCATTGGCAGTTTTCTACTGCGGGAATACCTTCTCAGAAAAGAGAGCCCCGAAGGGACTGCAAAGTTACAGAGGTTTAGGACTTGGCCCTTAGCCCTTTTTGATCACTACTGTCATGAATCCATCCAGGGGGCAGCATCATGAAAGTCGGCCACCATCATGGGTTCCCCTCTCCACAGCCATGGTCACTCTTTCAGGCCTGGCTATTTAGAAACTTGTCATTTTAACTTCAAACATCATGAAATATTTTTTGAACTAAAAATATTCTTCCCTCTATGAAATGTGGAAAGGCTTGTAGTTTTAAGCATGCATTATCTGATGTATAAGCTCTGGAGTCAGATAGTCCAAGTATGTCTGTCATTTAGTAGCTAGACCATGGTTTCAGTTCTTCTAGCTTTTATGCTGCTCCAATTTAGGATAGAGGTTAACCTTAAGGGTTAGTGACCACAGTGGCTCTTTTTCGGGGTGCTGGTAATGTTCTGCTTCTTCATCTGGGTGCTCATTGTTTAGGTGAGTTCAGTTTGTAAATATTCATCATTAATCATACATGCACTCTTTTGTATGTATATTTTATGACAAAATTAAAATATATCCTTCCTACCTATTAATGCAACTACAAGGACTATTCAATGATCTGAATGAATACTTTCAAATGCAAGTGCAAAATGTGAAGTCAACAGTAAGTAGTATATATATATATATATATATATATATATATATATATATATAATACTTATATATAAGTATATATTATATATATATAATTTCACAAGTGACCAGTCTCTGTGCCAACAGCCTAGGAGGAGACATTTCATTAATCCTCACAACCAGCCTACTTTGTTTTATTTTGGTCTATGTGTGAGAAGATAGAAGAAGCAGATTCATGGATACCTAGAACCTCTGAGGGAAGAATAGGGAAGACTCAGTAGTTTGGGGCCCAGCACAGCATACTCTTGACTGCTTTTGTTCTGTTCCCAGGGTGTCTAATTGTGTTATGCTGTGAGTAGTTAATATCTTGCATCAAGTACAACTTATGAATCAGGGTTTAACATGATTCGGTTGACTGTTCTAATAACACTGTAACACGCTTGACCTATTCACATATATAGCAATGATACATCATTGATCCATGACTACTTGGCAAGTAGGTATAAATGGATCCTATTTAATGGTAGTCACTGAGGTTAGGATTGTTTCCTTGAAGATATATTTGTGTGGACATAGGAGTGACATTGAACTTCTCTTTGATTATACACTGCAAAGGATTTATAGAAGGCTTAACAGTAATATGGTGGGGTGGTTAAACATGTAATATGTAAGCTTTGGCATCAGGTAGACCCAGGTCCATGTCCCTAATCTGCAAGTTACCAGCTGTGTAACTTTTTACAAGTTACTTAACCTCTCTGTGCTTCAGTATTGTTATAAATGAGTTGGGTTGTCATGAAGGTCAAATGAGATAACAATTGTAAACTGTACTTAGCCCACTGCCTGGCAGAGAGTAAACATTCAATATGTAATTATTATTATACCATTATGCCCATGACCATCATGGAAAATCAGTAAGTTAAAATGTGGAAAGTGCCTGGTGTAAAGTTAGTGCTTGATACATGTTCTTACCTTAAGACCACAGTTTCTGAGATTAGCATTGGCGTGGGACCATTCGGCCCACAGGGAAAGTGAATATTTTTCTGATTAGCTATAGTACAATCTGAACGTGTAAACAAGGGAAAATAAAAAGTGAATACAAATTATTGTTGGTGAAGAGGACTTGCAAAGCCCCCTGGAATTTGGGCCAGCCCACCTTGTGTCCGGCCTCTCGTGCTGCCCACTATCAATGAATCACCTAGTTCCAAGAAGACGATAGAGAAAAAATTGAGCACCATTTCATATAAGCATAAGCCCTGAAACCTTATCATAGATTTCTCTCACTTTATATTTTCATGTCTTCTTTAGAACATGATTTCCCCAAGTGTGTTTCAAAAATAATAGATTTTAGAAATGTATTATTCAGTGACAAAAACAGTTATGTGGTCAAATAAGGTGAGAATTCTGCATACTATGCCCCTCTCTTGAGAGCTATAAGACACATTGTTCTATCAAAGGCTCTGACAAGTCCTGCCATGTATTCAATCACTTGCTCATTCATTCATTCATTTAATAAAACATACATTGAGTACTTACTATTAGCTAGTCAATATTTTCGGCACTGGGGGGAATATAGCAGGAGCAATGTTACCCCACAGGGCATTGTTTAATTCAGTGTTTCCCAAATCATTCTCTCTGTAAAGACCCTTTATAATTTGCCACACCCTCAGCCCCCTACTTTTACCCCAGCTAAAATGAGTTATCTTGAGGTTTCCCAAGCAGGGTACTCAATTTCAGATCTCTGTGAATTTGCTTGCTGCGTCACCCTCAACCTAGAATGCCTTTTCTCCCTCCCTTCCACCCTCTTTGACTCACTAACCCCATTCTTTCATTTACATCCTGTTTAAGTTCCAACCTCTCTGAGAATCCCTCCTAGTTCCATGCTACTAGGCTGAGATAGCTTTCTGTCCTCTGTGCTCTCATCGTGTCCTGTGCACACCTACTATCGTGGCACATTTTTAAATGATTTCTTTGCTTGTCTGTCCCATGCCAGACTCTAATTTCCTAGAAGGAAGAGACCACGCCCCATCCATCTTTGCATTCCCAGAACTTAACGTGGTGCTTGGCTCTGGGTAGTGACTGTGCAAATGGGCATTAAATGTTTTTGTGAATCAGGGCCAAGAGTCTACTGCCTTCATGCAAATTATATAAAAAGGCACCAGCTCTGAGGAGGTACAAACTGAGAGTGCATGATCTGGCAAGTGCAAGGCACATATGTGCATGTCTGGGTGGGGGTGGGGTGGAGAAGGTGGGAAGTGCCTTCTCCATGTGCAAGGTTTGAAAAGCAGAATGTAGGTTGGTCTTTGGCCACAACTGACCCCTCTGGCCTGGTAACTTTTTGTCAGCAACCCTACAGTGTAAAGAATGGGGTCCCAGGCCAGGGTGAGGGATTTTGGAGGTGACATTACACTGATGGACCTCCACAGCTTTTTCAGACTCTGAAATACTATACATCTAAAATGAGTAAACTAAAGAAAAATTTCTATGCAAGCCTACATATAATTAGCATGCATCCTTGCTCCTGCTTAAATTATTATATAAGCTAGTTGTACTCAGCTGATAGCCCATTCACCAAATCAGACATCTGCTACTCATTTGTTTCTAAGGAAGTGAAGACAATTCGGCAGGATTCCCACTATGATGAAACAAGTTAAAATTGGTCTTACTGCTGTAACTCAATTATGTAATCTGGAAATTATAATTAGTATATAGGGTTGCCAGATGAAATATAGGGTGCCAATTTAAATTTGAATTTCAGATAAATGATGCATTTTTTAGTACAAGTCTGTCCCATGCAATATTTGGGATCAACTTATACTAAAATTGTTTTGTTGTTGTTTCTCTGAAGTCAAATTTAACTGGGTGTCCTCTATTTTTGTTTGCTAAATCTGAAAACCCAACATGTGATACCCTTGCAACAGCTAAACAGGGAAGATTTTCCTGGTACTTCCCCTCCAGAAAAAGGTATATTTGGGGTAGTAATTAATAGAGACACATGAGAACACTCTCTGGTCATTCCCTGACTGCAAGATAGAGTATACAAGGAAAAGAATACAGTCATGATTCTGGAAGATAAAGAAGTTCTTCTCTCAGACAAAAAAAGTTGGAAACTCAGTTTAGAAGGATTTAGAACACCAAGGTGTCATTGCTAAATTCTGTACAGACTGTGATAACCAATCCATTTGAAGTGAAAAAGAGTGCCTTCATTTTTGCTGTTGATTTGTTAGGTTTTGTTCTCTCTGCTTTAAGAGAGCATATAAATTTATTTTTTCTTTAAAATGAAGTTTTTAAAATATTACATTGAGGAGAATAAAAATATTTATATAGAAGGATTTCATAAAAGCAAATATTAAGATATATATATATAGTAAAATCATCTCTATAGTGGGACAAATGAGCATATCAATCACCATGTTGTATACCTTAAATATGCACAAAATTTATTTTAAAATTAATATATTGAATGTAAAAAATAAAATAAGATTTCAACTGGAAAAAAGCATGAATTAAATGTGATAACGCATTTTAGGCATGTAAACATGCCTAAACATTAGGCTAAATGTTCCAGAAATTAGACTTGTTAATATTATCTTTTTCGTTGTTATTATTTCTACATCTGGAGCAATCTAATATGAGCTTCCTTTCTTTTAGCACATAACAGGAGGACTACCTGTTAGAAAAGGGGACATCCGTACCTTGAACTTTACCCTCAAGGCTGTGTTTGTGCTCTCAAATTATGGCACACTCAACAGCAAACGTTTTACCCAGACACAATTTTGATGCCATTTATCTTCATTCCTTATATATTTTGTATGTGAGTTCTTCAATCCATGCTATTTTCATCCATTTTTTTAAACACTGGCATTGGGCAAACTTTGCTGAGTTTTGTTAGTGAGTTGCAAACATTGGCAGAGGTTGTATGTTACTTTCCATTCAAAGGCACATTCTGCTAACAAGATTATGAATTAGAAACCTGAACTCTACCATAAGATGATTCACCATGGTTTAGGCCAAGCCACTTTTTCTTTAACCTCTGTGACCTATTTAATAGGCCATTATCTTTGAAAATCTTCAAAATCCAGGAAGTACTCTAAGTATAAACAGATCCTACATAAAGCTGGTGTTACCTTTCATATTATTAGTTCCTGACAGCAATCTGGATAAGTATCATTCATTGAGTCTTGCTGGCATAACTAGCTATAAAAGTATCTACAGTGGGCTCAAATCATAGCAGCATAGAAGAATATTTCTGCACTATTGACCGAACTAACTGGTGTGTCAGTTTTTAAGTTCAAGTTGATGGCTGGTCTATATTTAGTAAAAAAATAAAAATAAAAATAAATAAAAAATATATTTAAAAATGCCCTCATTGAGAAATGATAGAGGCGATTGGATGAATGATCAGCAAAAGCAAATGATAGTCGCCACATAAAATTAAAAGAGGCATCAGGATTCCAGGAGGGAAGTCGATTCAAATACAGCCATGAAATCAGTTAGTCCACCCATATGGCCTGTGACCCTGCAATGTATAGTGTGCCTGGGAATCCATCCTGATGCACAGTGCTGCTCCTTCCAGTGGGGTCACTTGCAGCCCTTCCAGAAAAATGCTGATCTCAATGGGTCCTCAGAGGACAAAGGAGCAAAGGTGGACTTGACAATGGGTGAAGTTGTTGAGCTTTCCAGATTTCAGTGATCAAGTCACAGGGAGTGCAAACATGTCATTATTCCCACTTGGACTTTTTTTACAACATAGTAAACACTCATGACTACAGCCCACCAGGATCCCACTCTGAAATATTGAATTTGGATCTCAAGACTCAAGTGATGAATGTTATCCATGTTTCATAAAGTCATGCTACGATATGTTGTCAGGTGGTTAAGGCATTAAAAACAAAGTGAAATTTTAGCTATTCTTAGTCCATAGCAGTTAATTTTACAGTTTTACTTCTTAGCTGTCAATACTTTTGCCATGGCACAAAATTAATTTATGATTAAAAAATTTATTAGAGAATAATTTTCAAGGAGGGGTGATTTTACAACTTGGGGACAAAGAGCATTCAGCATCAACCAAGTATCCACAGAATAGGCCTAAGGTACTATATGCCAGCAACGCAGCATGCCTTTGCCCTTACTTTATGTAGCTTCTGTCCAGCCATTTCAGCTGATTTTGTTAAAGCCAACGGAGAACAGGTTTTGCCTTCACAAATATACACGTAAAAAGATACAAATAATCTAAGTCTTGGCTTATCTCCTCCATAACTTGATACAAGCCCCCATGAGCCATTCATTCCAATGACAACAGTCTTGCTGTCCTCTGTCCTTTCATTTTCTCATGCTTTTGCCTGTAAAGCTCTTGCCTCAGGCCCAGACTTTACAAAAATGATGATCTAGTAGAATAAAGTAGGTAAGGGTATTCCTACCCATTCTTCACAGGAACTGGGAAAAATAGGAACTCAATAAATAAATTCTTGGCAAAGTTTTCAAAAGAAAAAAGGAATAATGAAATTTAACTCAGCTTACAAAACACAACTCTAATACTTCTGCAGGAATAGAGATGATGATGATGGTGATGATGATGATGATGATTGATGATGGTGATGAAGATAGCTAAAACTTATACACAACTTGCTATGCATGAGGAATTATTCCAAGTACTTTGGAACTCATTTAACCCTTGCTTCAATCATATGAGGTGGGCAGTATGTGATCTCAATTTATATATGAGGAAACTGGGGAAAGGAAAAGCATAGCACTTTGGCAAAAGTCACCCATCTAGTAAGTAGTGACATTAGCATTCAAACTGAGAGAGTTTGGTGCCAGAATCCTTGCTCTTACCCACCATTCCAAACCATTATGCTTTCCTAGACCTCTCATAGCATCTCCGCAAAATTTGGCTTAACTCCACACTGTTGGCATTTAACAGAAATTATTAAAATAGAAGGCATGGTATCTAAGTGCCCACTTCCACACCAAATGATAAGATTCCTAAAGGCAAGGCCCATGTATTATTTGTCCCTTTATCATCTAGGGCCTACTACAGTATCCTGACCTATCATATACCCAGAATAAATTGTTTTAAGTGAACTGATTCAAAATATTAGGCCAATTCATAAGAAACTGACATTGTTATAGGTCAAAATAGTTGATTGTCAGCAATTTATTTTAAGTAAACTTAATAGAATATGGACAACACCCACCTGCTCTGAAGCTACCCATATTCTTCATGCTCTTTATTTTTCTTATTTTTAAAATGTTTATTTATTTGAGACAGGGTCTTGCTCTGCCACCCAGGCTGGGGTGCAGTGGTGCAATCTCGGCTCACTGCAACCTCCACCTCCAAGGTTCAAGTGATTCTTGTGCCTCAGCTTCCCAAGTAGCTGGGATTTCAGGCATGCGCCACCACGCGGGCTAATTTTTGTATTTTTTATAGAGACGGGGTTTTGCCATGTTGGCCAGGCTGGTCTTGAACTTCTGACCTCAAGTGATCCACCCTTTTTCTCCTCCCAAAGTGCTGAGATTACAGGCATGAGTCACTGTGCCCCAGCTCTTCATGTTCTTTGAATGATATATTAATTTGCAGCACATTGATAATCAGGAAGAGAAAAATACCATTAGGAAGTTTACTCACCTACTACTGATAAGGCCAGGACAAGAAAAAGTTCATAGCTCTTGATTTCTTAATGCAAATATTTTATTCTTCATTTTCCTTTATGGTAGGTACATAATAATGCCTTGGGGTGTCTACAACACCATTTTTAAAGGTCTCCAAATCGCAATGGACAGTGCATCAGACATTTTATCAAGGTGATGTTTAAATTAACAAAGTCTCCATCCAATTCTTATCTCGTCTCTCATTTATTCATTTAATTCTGCAAGTAATTTTCAAGCATTTCTTGCAGACCAGGACTTGGGAGATACTAAAAAAATATAACCCAGTTCTCATTGGCGACTCTTAAGTGGTAATGATATATCACTCCACAAGATGGCACTAATTCTTCTTTGTATTCCTTTCCCATCATGCTAGAAGATCCTACGATTTTTCTGCTGTCACAGAACACATAGAAGCATGACTTCTGTTTTGCAATTTATGCAGCTGACTGCCCATATTAACATATTCCAGACACTTGAGTCCATTTGGCTTTCTCAGGGACTTTCAAATGTTACTTTGGGAGAGGGTGTGTATTACAGCATGGAGACATGTTGTGGTATGAGGGAGTTGAAACCTTTTCCTATTGCTGGTCTCTACCCTGGAGGAGCACTCAGACTTCAAGAAAAGGAGGGCAGAAAGCTGCATACAACATAGCAAAATGTACGCTAAGGCTAGAGAAGCTCAGTGGGCCTTGGGCACTTGCCTAAAGCTTCCCAGGGAAATAGATGTTCCAACTGCATCTTGGAGCTCCTCATATGCAGCTTCCCCATCCCTACTATTTCTACCAAGCCTGATATTATGTGTTTGTGCCCACTGGCACCTAGACCCTCTCTGACAAAAACATGGGATTGGCAAATTGTGACCTATGATTTTACTTCAAGAAAATATCCTAAGGCTGCAAAGAATACTTTTGAAAATCATAGTAACACTGAATGTTAGTTTGCTGCACACATTGTAGAGCTTATCTTATTTAATACAAGAACCTTACGAGATATTTTTGCCTACATAACAAACACTTATACCATATTAAAAGCACTTTTCAAATATTAACTCACTTCAATTAACCATCATAACGGTCCTATGAGGATACATGCTGTTTTAATTTCCACTTTGTGGGAAACTGAGGCACAGAGGGATTTAAGTGATTTGCCAAAGGTCTCACAGCTGGTAAGAAGTGCAACTGGGGTTCATAACCAAAAATGTAAAACATCGAGTTTGGGCTCTTATGTTGCCTCTCTGTTTCACAGGAAAGTAAGTAGACCCATCAGCTAAGAATGTCCTCAAATTCCTGCTACCAAACCTATAAACCTATCTGAATATGCATCTCCTCTCCTCTCTGTCCCTTGCTAATACTTATATCCTCATCTGTGTTCTGAGTTCTTTTCTCTAGGCACTTTTTGGGACCTCGCTCTGTTGACTCTCCTCTCTCTCTCTTTGATTCCCATTTTAGGCCTTTAAACTCTAATCAGATGTCTGGTCCAGACAAGATGGTGTAGATGTATTTCTCCCTGCTCCTCTGCCCAAAGTGCTAATACAAATATGAACCCTGGGAATAATGCAAGCAACAACTAGAGGAAAACTCTGTAAGGTGGTAACAGGCTGGCTAACTGGTTTAGGATCCCAGTATTGGATAAATAGCACAGTAGCATGGTGTGTTATGATCCTCCCCCTATCCAACAGAAGAAGGTGACACAGACCCAGCATTTCCTGATCCCTGACAGAACAGCAGATGGCAGCCCAGGTAGGCTTGCTTCTTTACTGGATCAAATGGTAATTCCTCTGACAATATCAGGTGAACCTGGGAATGGTGGCAAGGGGACATGATTGGGAGCCCTACTAATAAGTAGCCAGGGGAAGCACTCTCTTTCCCTGCCAGCCTAGGACTCTCTTCCCTTACTGTGAAACACCAGGCAGCCAGGCAGTACTGGCAATGGGTATCCTGCCCCAACAAGCAGACCTTGTCCAAAAAGGTTTTTTGTTTCTACAGACCTGACACTTCTCCCATTTTCAGAGACATCAGGTATCCAGGAAACAGCAACCAGGGGATTTCTACCACAAGAGGGTGCCCTGTCCATGAAGCATTTTTGTCCCAACAAAGGAGAAAAAAAGGACCCAAGAATCCCTTCTTCTGCCAGAGGATGCTGGAGCAGGTAGGTGGAAATGATGGGAAGGACCCAGCCACGACAAGTGGCCTACCAAGGAAGGTTCTTTATTTCTGTGGGCCTGGGAAAACCCTGTCTGCTCCCTTAGGCAGCACAAGCAAGGACCAGTGGGAGTTCCCAAGCCACCAGATAAACCACGCCGACCAAAATAGCACCGCGAAAGCTCTAAAAAAAATATTAAACTGCCATTGTGGCCTCAACTCGCAAAGTAGGCCAGAACCTTAATGCCAAATCTCAATGGAGTGACTTCCTGCTAAAATACAAGATTTAAATAGGATCCATAGTCTCCCAATATATTAGCCAAAATGTCCAGGACACAAACAAAAATATCACCTGTCATACCAAGATCCAGGAAACCCAAAACATAAATGAAAAAAAAAGATACTCAGTTCATAATAACACTGAGATGACTTAGATGTTAGCATTATCTGATTGATAAGGATTTTAAAGCAGCTATCATAAAAATGTTTAAACAGCAATAACTTATTGAAAAGGTGTCCTGAGTTCTCTTGTGTCAGTTTCCTCATTGCCCATTCAATCTTTAATCCACTACAATGAATCCTACCATTCCATGGAAATGGCTCATGTTAAGGTCAACAATGATCTTCTTATCATTATATCTAATGTTTACCTTTCTATCCCTATTTTACTTGATGTCTTGACTAGTTACCTGCTCTTTCCTTTTGGAAATACTTTCCGCCTCCTATCTCATTGGCCCATCTTAATCTCATTTTGGGGCCCTTATTTCTCTATTAGCCTACTTCTTTTCCTTCCAGTTCATATGCCAGAGTAATCTCATTCTATTAATTCTCTAATTTTAGCAAGACCTGCAAGGTACTGACCTCACCACCTTCTCACAGTTCGTCATCTACCTCATGTATTCACGTCTCTCTATCCAGACCTTATATTTGATAATCCATTATATTCACCATTTTCCGAATATTAACTCCCTAATTTCTTTTTCCCTCCATCACACACACCTGCCTTGCAAAGCCCCAACTCTAGTTAACTCTACTGTCCTCCTACTTCATTGCTGTATTTTAGTAGGTGAGTTTTGCTTGAGAAAAGCACACAGCAGTGTTAACAAGTTTCACTTTAAAATCATGGTTGGACATTTCAAATGAGCCCTCTGTGTTGCCTGAACAGTCTACTACACTTCCCTTTAATGTTCACACTTCCATTCTCCAACACAATGATGTTACAGTGTTTTTTCTATTCTCAAACCTACATGTACATCCAACATCCAGACCTTCAGTCACATGTGATGACCTTGACTCAATTGACCAGGAGGAGCACTATAGTGAAATGTCCTTACTTCGCTCCATGGCTAACTCCTCCAATTGTGCTCAGTATCCATCTCAACCCATCTAGCCTTCTCAAGGGCTTTCCTCTCTTTCTTGCATCTTAAGTTTTTCCCTCTTTACGGGATTGCCCACATCAGCAGATAGGCATACCCTATTTATCAAATATCTTACCTCACCTCTGCATTCCAGCTACCACTCCATGTCTCTGTCCCCTTTCACAACCAAATCTCTTTCATAAGTAGTCTATCATCACTACTTTCAACCCTAAATTCTTTTTCTCCCCTTGACTCACTCTAATGTAGCTTTTCCTTCTCCACCACTATATAGACATCACTGTTATCAAAGTTATCAACAACCTTCAGGTAATCAAAGTCAGTGATCTCTGCTCTTCATTTACTTGAGCTCCCAGCAGGATTTGACACAGCCAACTAGCCAATCTTTTAAAAAAATCTGTTCTTCTCTGGGCTTCCAGGACATTTTATTCTCGTAGTTCTATTTCTATGCCACTGGTCTTTGCTTCTAAAAATTTTTTACAGCTCCTTTTCTTCTCCCTCTAAGTGACCTCGGCCTCATTCCGTCCTACAGATTTAAACACTATGTACGTGGTGATGACTCCCAAGTTTATATTTCTACTCATGTCCAACTGACTACTTGACATCTCTACTTGAATGTCTAATAGGCACCTCAAACCTAGGATTCCAGATGCAAACTCATGATTCTTACCCACAAATCATCTCTCCCAGCAATTTCTAGTTGCTCACATAATAAATGGTGCTGGGAAAACTGACTAGCCATATGTAGAAAGCTGAAACTGGATCCCTTCCTTGCACCTTATACAAAAATTAATTCAAGATGGATTAAAGACTTACATGTTAGACCTAAAACCATAAAAACCCTAGAAGAAAACCTAGGCAATACTATTCAGGACATAGGCGTGGGCAAGGACTTCATGTCTAAAACACCAAAAGCAATGGCAACAAAAGCCAAAATTGACAAATGGGATCTAATTAAACTAAAGAGCTTCTGCACAGCAAAAGAAACTACCATCAGAGTGAACAGGCAACCTACAGAATGGGAGAAAATTTTTGCAACCTACTCATCTGACAAAGGGCTAATATCCAGAATCTACAATGAACTCAAACAAATGTACAAGAAAAAAACAAACAACCCCATCAAGAAGTAGGTGAAGGATATGAACAAACACTTCTCAAAAGAAGACATTTATGCAGCCAAAAAACACATGAAAAAATGCTCATCATCACTGGCCATCAGAGAAATGCAAATCAAAACCACAGTGAGATACCATCTCACACCAGTTAGAATGGCCATCATTAAAAAGTCAGGAAACAACAGGTGCTGGAGAGGATGTGGAGAAATAGGAACACTTTTACACTGTTGGTGGGACTGTAAACTAGTTCAACCATTGTGGAAGTCAGTGTGGCGATTCCTCAAGGATCTAGAACTAGAAATACCATTTGACCCAGCCATCCCATTACTGGGTATATACCCAAAGGACTATAAATCATGCTGCTATAAAGACACATGCACACGTATGTTTGTTGCGGCACTATTCACAATAGCAAAGACTTGGAACCAACCCCAATGTCCAACAACGATAGACTGGATTAAGAAAATGTGGCACGTATACACCATGGAATACTATGCAGCCATAAAAAATGATGAGTTCATGTCCTTTGTAGGGACGTGGATGAAACTGGAAAACATCATTCTCAGTAAACTATCACAAGGACAAAAAACCAAACACCACATGTTCTCACTCATAGGTGGGAATTGAACAATGAGAACTCATGGACACAGGAAGGGGAACATCACACTCTGGGGACTGTTGTGGGGTGGGGGGAGGGGGGAGGGACAGCATTAGGAGATATACCTAATGCTAAATGATGAGTTAATGGGTGCAGCAAAACAACATGGCACATGGATACATATGTAACAAACCTGCACATTGTGCACATGTACCCTAAAACCTAAAGTATAATAATAAAAAAAAAGAAAGCTAGGATTGATTCCACTCATTTTCAAACATCACGTTCAATTCTTTCTAAGTCCTTCTGACTTTGCTCTCAAATATACATACCAATTCTGTCTACTTTTGTCCATCGCTACTATTACCATCATAATCTGATCCACTATACCCATTTGTTCCAAAGCGATTGCTTCAGATGTTTTCTTTCTTAGCTTCGTTAACTCTGTAGCATCCATTCTTCACTCAGAACGAGTAATCTATTTAAAAAAATAAATCAGAGCATTCACTCCTTTTCTTAAGATCTTCTAGGAACTACCCAACAGACTTATAATAAAATCCAAACTCCTTTTTCTGCCTATTTTTCCAACCAGTCCTGTAGGAAAAGCCACAGAGGGATTTCCATCTTCACTTCCCAGAAAAAAAAAAATTGGGCCAAGGTGGGATGGAACTAAAATATAAATACCCATTCTGTATCTGCACCTGAAGAGGAGGAAGCTGCTTTACTTGCAGGAAATCAAAAAACCATGGCAGCTCTTTTCCAAGTAAGGATGACTCAGTCTGCCACCTCCAGAGCCTTCCTTGGGGGACTACTTTCTAAATTTCTCTAATATAAAGCCCCTGCTTCAAGCATGCTTATTTCTTCAAGGTGTCACAGTGAGTCAGACAACTTGTTGCCTCTCAGAGTTTGTCAGAATTCCCCCACCCCTCTCTTTACTTCACCTCCTACTGTGTCCTCACCTAGCCAAATCCTATGATCATTCACCAGCAAGGCCAGAGGGCAGCAACGACCCAAGGAAAGGCAACAGAAACTTTTTGGCCTCTCGACTTCAGGTCCCATGTAGATCTGCTACTAACTAGTGTGTGATGCTGGACAAGGCACATAACCTTTCTGTGCCTTCATGGTGTTAAAGTGGTCCCTATTAACACCACAATTCCATCACTAGTTTCTACTTTTCAGGTCACAACACATCACCAGTTCTATTAGCACAAGTCAAAGAGAGGAAATGCAATAGGTCATTTTGGAAAAACTGCAACTGGGCATTTTGCCTTCTTTTTGGGAAATCCTATATAGTGAATCAATGCTTTAATCTTTCCCTTGTGAAACAGAGAAATCTTAAGCTCCTGGACCAAATTGTCACTATCTGCTCACTTACTAGTTTACAATTTGCAACAGTTTTAGACTAATTTTTTAAAGTGGTGGGTTTTGCTTGACTTTTCAAAGCAGAAGATTCTTCCTCATTATCTGCACAGTGAAAATGTTTTAAAAGAAATTAAATGAGGAACGATTAATTGATATTTGAATTAGCCCTTAATCAGCCAGATGGGGCTGTGGAAGCATCAGGGAAGTATTGGCTTTGGCAGCCCAGATTTTGCTGCACAGAGAAAGAGTGCTGCTCCCCATAACAGACACTGAATGTCTTAGTCATTTGGGGCAGCTATAACAAATTACCAGAGGCTGGTTGGCTTAAAAAACAAGCATTTATTTCTCATAGTTCTTGAGGCTGGAAATTCAAGATCAGAATGCCAGCATAGTTGGGTTCTGGTGAGAGTAGTCTTCTGCATTGCAAATAGCCAACTTCCCTTTGTCTCTTCACATGGCAGAAAGACAGCCAGTTAGTTCTCTGGCTTCTTTTTGTTTGTTTGTTTGTTTGTTTTATTTTGCTCTAAGTTCCCAGATACATGTACAGAATGTGCAGGTTTGTTACATGGGTATACATGTGCCATGGTTGTTTGCTGCACCTATCAACCTGTCATCTAGGTTTTAAGTCCTGCATGCATTAGGTATTTGTCCTAATGCTCTCCCTCCCTTTGCCCTCCATCCCCCGACAGGCCCTGGTGTGTGTTGTTCCCCTCCCTGTTTCCATATGTTCTCATTGTTCAACTCCCACTTATGAATGAGAACACTGTCTTCTTCTTATAAGGTCACTAATCCCATCATTAGGGCTTCATCCTCATAACCTGATTACCTGCCAAAGACAACACCTCCTAATACCATCACATTGGGATTGGATTTCAAAATATGGATTTTGGGAGGATGAAAACATTCAGTTCATTGCATTCCAATCTGGCTTCCCAAAATTCTTGTCCTTTCTAAAAGCAAAATAATTCATTCCATTCAAACCAACCCCCAAATTCTTAATTTTCAACTCCAAAGTCTCATCTAAATGTCATCTAAATCAGATATGGATGAGATTCAAGGTACAATTCATCCTTAGGCAAAATTCTTCTCTATTTATAAACTTGTGAAACCAAACAAGTCATGTCTTTCCAAAACACAGTGGTGAGATGGCCATATGATAGACATTCCCTTCCAAAATGAAGAAATAGGAAAGAAAGAAGGGGTGACCAGTTGCAAGCAAGTCCGAAACCTAGCAAGGCAAATTCCATGAGATCTTAAGGCTTGAGAATAATCCTTTTTGGCTTAATGCTCTGCCCTCTAGATCCATTGAGATGGAGGTCTTGTCTCCTGAACATGCTGGGGCAGAGGTCCCAACTTCTGGACCCACTGGGGTGGCCATCTTGCCCCTGCAACTCTGCTGGGCAGGGGTCAGGCCCCTAAGGCTCTGGGTATCCCATACGTCATGGCTATGGGTGGAGATTGTTTGACCTTCTGAGACTCAGGCAGTGGCACTAATGATCTCTGAATCACCTTTAGGATCCTTCTTGCCTTGTCTTCAGGAATAAAGCACATTTTCAAGCAAATAACTCTGTGGTCCTGTCCAATACAATCTAAGAAGTCTGACAGCCTTCCTCCATTCCTTCCCATCTCCATTCCCTTCAGTTCAAACTGTCAGTTTTTTCTATTGGGGTAGCTGATTATGTTTGTGGTTGACATCCATGCTAATCTCCCTGTCAATGATTCCTTGGTCAAACATACTTTCACATTTTTTTTTTTTTTTTTTTGCAATATGGACATACTGAGAAATTTCCAAATCTTTAAGTTCTAGTTCCTTTTTGCATAATTCCATCTTGAAGTCATTTCTCTCCTCTTGAATTTTACTATAAGCAGTGAGAAGGAACCAAACTGCTCATTCAACAGTTTGTGTAGAAATGTGCTCAGCTAAATAAATATCCAATTTCATCACAAGTTCTGCCTTCCACAAAACAACAAAACATGAACATGACTCAGCTAAGTTCTTTGCAACTTCATAAAAAGGATCGTCTTTTCTTCATTGTCTAGTAACATGTTCCTCATTTCCATCTGAAATTTCATCAGAATGGCCTTTATTCATATTTCTACCAGCATTCTATACAGGATTATTTATTTATTCATTCATTTGTTTATTTTTATTTTATTTTATTTATTTATTTTAGACAGAGTCTCCCTCTGTCACCAGGCTGGAGTGCAATGGCATGATCTCGGCTCACTGCAACCTCTGCCTCCCGGGTTCAAGCAATTCTGCTGCCTCAGCCTCCCGAGTAGCTGGGATTACAGGTGCCTGCCACTACCTCAGCTAATTTCTGTATTTTTTTTTTTTTTTTTTTAGTAGAGATCGGGTTTCACCATGTTGGCCAGGATGGTCTTGGTCTCCTGACCTCATGATCTGCCCGCCTCGGCCTCCCAAAATGCTGGGATTACAGGCGTCAGCCACCGCGACCAGCCCAGGATTATTTATTTGTTCTCTAAGAAGATGGAAGTTTTGTCTACAGTGTTCCTCTTTCCTTTCTGAGCTCTCACCAGAATCACCTTTAAAAGTCCCTTCACCACCAGCTTCTTCCAAAATGCACTTCAAAATTCCTCCAGTTTCTAGTATCTAGTTCCAAAGCCACTTCCACATTTTAGGTATTTATTGTATCAGAACCCACCTCTTAGTACCAATTTCTGTCTTAGTTCAGGCTGCTGTAACAAAGTACCATAGATGGAGTAGCCTTAAAAAACAAACACACAGCCAGGCCCGGTGGCTCATGCCCGTAATCCCAGCACTGTGGGAGGCCGAGGCGGGTGGATCACGAGGCCAGGAGATCGAGACCATCCTGGCTAACACGGTGAAACCCTGTCTCTACTAAAAATACAAAAAATTAGCCGGGCGTGGTGGCGGGCGCCTGTAGTCCCAGGTACTCGGGAGGCTGAGGCAGGAGAATGGCATGAACCTGGGAGGCGGAGGTTGCAGTGAGCCGAGATAACGCCACTGTACTCCAACCTGGGCAACAGAGCGAGACTCCGTCTCAAAAAAAAAAAAACAAAACAACAACAACAACAAACAAACATGCTGGCACCATGATCTTAGACTTCCAGCCTCCAGGACTATTTTTCACAGTCTTGGAGGCTGGACGTCTAAGATCAGGATGCCAGCGTGGTTGGATCCTGGTGAAGCTTTCTTCCAGGTTGCAGAAAGCCAACTTCCCATTGTATCCTCACATGGGGGAAAGAGAACTAGCTCTCTCTCCGGCCTCCTCTTATAAAGGCATTAATCACATCACCAGGACTCTACCCTCCCAAAATTACCTCCCAAAGGCACCACCTCCTAATATCATCACATTGGGATTAGAGTTTCAACATATGAATCTTGGGAGGACACAACATTTCATCCATGGCACTGGAGCAACCCTGAACTGCCCATCCAATATCCAACCCTAAAACCTCATGGCTTGCCTGTCTCCACACTCTTTTTCTTTTCCAATAGCCTATCCATCACCTGGTCCTGGCGAACCCACCTCAAAAATGTTTCCCAGATAGGTCCAGACCTAAAGAGCCAACTCTTTCTCTCATCACCTTCATCTACCTTATGCTTTCTTTGTGTTTTCTCATCCCTATGCCTTTGGCCTCTGCCTTTAGTAAAATGTCTGCCTCTAATCCTATGTTTGCTTCTTATTCATCTTCTCAAATGCAGCTGAATTGTCCCCTCCTCTTGGAAGCCTCACCTGACTCTCTAAGACATAGGCATGCTTTACTTCCTCTGTACTTTCAAAGCTATTTGCCATACCCTTTCCAAAATGCACCATAGTGTATCAAAATATTTCAAATTTACCTGTTTAGGCTAGGTCATTGTTATCTATATATTGCCAGCACCTGGCATAAGGCTGGTGTACTCAAGTATAGTCAACCTTCCTTATCTGTGAGTTCCATGTCTGTGGATTCAACCAGCCACACATAAAACATATTCAGAAAAAAAGAACAATAAAAAACTGTATAACAATAAAAAATACAAATAAAAATATGTCAAGAACCCCATAAATATATACAACTACTATGTACAGATAAAAATTTAACAAAAAGAAAACCAAAACTTTAAGAAAAACAATACAGCATAACAACTATGTCCATAGAATTTACATTGTATAAAGTATTTTAAGTAATCTAGAGCTGATTTAAAGTATGCCAGAGGATATGTGTAGGTCATATGTAAATACCACACCATCTTATAAAGGGCACTGTGTCATCCTCAGATTTTGGTATCCACATTGTGGAGGGAGGTTCTAGAACCAATCCTTCATAAGTACCCACTGATGGCTGTACTTAGTCACTGTCTGTTGAATAAATGAACACAAGAATGGATCCTCAAAACCTGGATTTGCCTATTCATGAAACCAAAAAGTTGTGCTTCCTTTACCTAATCTATAGAATGATAGCTAGGCCCACTTTTTTATGTCAAACTGTTAATTGGCTGTTTTATTTGGAAAGTTCTTTCTTCTACCATTGGTTGTGCTATTGCATTTGAACTGACCACAGAAGACTTAGCTACTGCTTTGTATTAAACTGCAATGAAAGGAAGAAGTAATAACTCCTAGATTGTTGTCCTGGAAGGCTCTCTCAGTGGCCTGAATGGTAGTATCTTAATGTCTGTACCAACACTTTAATTTCTGTACAAAGCAAGATATTTATGTACATTCAAGCTGGTTTTGTCACCCTAATGAACATCATTGGAAAGACTCCAGGAGCATTCAGCTAGAAAAGTAAAATGCAACTTTAAAAGGTTCATTTGTTAGTCATCAACATTTCTCAACTTACCCCCAGGATATATTTAAAATCCACGAATTTTGATAGAAAAGACATTAGCTTTGATCTGTGGTCTTGATGTCAAAATTTTAACCATAGTTAAAATGTTTGCACATTAATATTTAATTCACCCCCAGCTTCTTCATTCCCTTCTAAATTCCTAAAATTTATGCAATTTTACCCAAGAGCAAAGATGACTTAACTGTATTCAAAGAAGATAATTTTAGTGGCCAAAAAACTGAGTAGTCTTGTTAGCTTCTCACAATAATACTATCTTTCTCCCTTACGATCAATCTGCTCTATAGGAGGACTGAGATACATATCTGCATTGCTCCATCATGCATGGCAGAATGTCTAGCATAGACTAGGTACTCTGTAAGTTGTAGCTGACATCAATAACAATAACAACAATAAATTTAATAAACATGAATTGACACCAACTATATTTTCTGTACTTTTTTAAATTAAATCTTGACATCTCTTCAAGTTATTACCCCTATTCTTCAGATTAGGAAACTAAGGTTTAGAGAGTTTCAATGTCTTGCCCCAAATTGCATGGCTAGATAGTGGGTGGCAGAGCCAGGAAATAAGCCAATGTCTCCTTGTCTCCAAAGCCTAGGTATTTTTTTTTCCTAGAGCATGTGACCAAAGTGATCTCATTTCTAATTTGCACGTGAGCATTCTGAGTCCTAGAGAGGTTAAAATAACTTATCCAAGGCCATATCACCAAGAATTATTGGAGTAGCTTTTAACCAACTTCTGTCATATTCCTAAATTTATACTCTTTCTCTTATACTACTTTGTTTCAGTGAACAAATGGACCTAGGATGGCCTGAGACTGATCCCACAGGCTGTCAAGAGAATCTGGAGACTGATGGGGCATGATGGGTGAGGAGTGATATTTTAAAATGTAGGAATGGAAGGCAGCCATAATTCTCTCTTCATATTCCTAGTGGTCCAATGTGGCCCTGTACATCCTTGTTTCCTGTATTTCAGAGCACTGTTGGGGATGTCAAGTCCCCTGTAGTGGGTTGAGTTATGTTCCCCCAGAATACATATCCCTGCCCTAACTCAGGTAACCTGTGAATGTTACCATGTTTGGAAAAGGGGTCTTTATAGATGTAATTAGGAACTTTGAGATGAGATTATATTGGATTATCTGATAGGCTCTAAATTCAAAAACAGCAGTTTCTTCATAAAAGGAAGGCATAGGAATATTTAAGACAGAAGAGGAGAAGACACATAAGAAGAGGAAGTGATGCGAAGACAGTAGAGACTGAAGTGCTACAGCCACAAGCCAAGGAACACCAATGCCTGGGGCCACTATAAGCTGCAAGAAGCTTGAAACGAATTCTCCTCTAGACCTTCTAGAGAGAGTGCAGCCCTGGTGAAAACTTGATTTTAAATTTCTTGCCTCCAGAAACTCAAGAGAATAAAACTCTATTAATTTAAGCCACCAGATTTGTGGTAATTTGTTACGGCAACCACAGGAAACTACGTGCTCTGAGCATGGTTTAAGGTACCTTCATCTCTACATACACAAGGGGATAGTTCTATTTACCTCTAGGCCTGAGTACTTTAATTCTGACAAATCCCCAGCTACAGATTCCAGGATGGTCAGCATTCAGGGTGCAGGCCAAACTTCTTGGACTCCAAGGCATAGGGAATCAATGGGTGGCAGTCAGGACCTAGTAAATGCCCTGTGACTGGAAACATCTCCTGGTCTAATATGTGTGTCAGTAAATTCTTGATAATTCTGAATGTAAAAATTCTAACAGAGGAGGAATCAAAACCGTACAACATGTATTAACCTATACATGTGAGGGCTTCAGCTAGGCTTCAATTAGGTCAATTTGCCCTGCCTTTAAACTTCATCTGAAGATTCATGATGTAGTGAAGTCCACGTGGGCTTTGGCCTAAAAACCTGGGTTTGAATTCTGGTCCTGTCCAAGGTCACAGTTATTTTGAGCTGACATGACTAGAAGCTTCTCAGTTTCCTTGTATGTAAAATTGGGATAGTGACAATAACTAACTCATTGAGATGCTGTCAGGATTAAATTCAATATTGCAATTTTACATGCAATATCATTGACACAAAATAAGTGCTCACTAAATGGTAGTTGTTGCTCCATTCAGTAATGAGAGCTCAGGCTGCAGCTCTATCACTGCCATCCTCTCTTCCAGGTGGTTTGGGAGTAAGGGGCAGGGACTATACTCCCATGCCCAATGCTCTAACTTAAGTGGAAGATGGCTCAGAACAACAGCCTCCCCTCCGTCCTGGATCAAATTCTCAAAGTGGGGAAATGGTGAAATCCAGTATATTTTATAACTCTGAAAAGAGGTGATGGCTTCTCACCTTATCTGCTAATTGTTTCTCAGATCTTACGATAAAATTGTTTGGGTGAGTAATGTGATTGTCCCCAACCAGTATTTTTTGCAACTCAGGATAAAATGTAGTCACATTTTTGAAATGAATGATTCATAAGGATTAAATTTTTTTAATGAAGTCAGCAAAACTATACAAGTCGCCATCACAGCTAATAGGCTATACTCTAGAATGTCATGATGTTCAGTGAAGGCATGCACTTGAGTAGCTATGAAGATTGGATGATCCTAGTGACATGAGTACTTTCTATGAAGTCACGCTTCATTTACATTGTGACATTTACATTGTGACATCATATGACTCAACTCATCTATTACACTGTTAACAGGTCTTACCTCCAGTTTGATCTCTCATGTCCTTTTAGAGGTATTACAAGGAAGATCTGCCAACCTAATGGCTGGTCTTTTTAAAATTCTGACAAGTGAGAAAATAACTGTAACTTCTTATTTAGTCATGGAGAACATAAAAGGTAAGGAAACTGACCTATTGTCTCAAAGGTAATAATTTGTTTTGAAATATTCTCTAGGGAAAGGAGAGGTCAGGATGGAGTGAGCAAAATTCGGTGTGTTTTTAACAGTCTCTATCACTGTTACCAAGTCACAGGTTAACTCCCTCTTCAGAATGTCAGTCATTTAAGAGAGAAAAAAACAGAATCATAAATAACTCTAGCCAGAAATAGTACAATGCCTGTGTTTGTCCTTAACTGAAGAGGTATTTTGACATTTTGTGCTGTGCCTGACATCTTAGAGTTTCTCCATGAAAGTATGCAAGTAGTTAAACTCAGACAATCCAAGTGAGGTTTTATTCATTCTGTTGGGAGTTCTCTTTATAACTACGAACTCAGAGTATAGGAGGGGTCAAGTTATTCCCTCAAGAAGCTAAACTGTAGGTGGAATGGAGCCAAATTAATTAACTCCTACATAGGTTTAAGTTATTTATAAACCTGAGAAATAAGCACAGCCTGGATTCCCAAGTGCCTCTAGCTAACACTCTTAACTCTTTATCGACCAGCTAAAAATACCCTGAGTCTAGCTTCTATAGAGGAGAAATTTTAGTTTAACCAGGTCAGTTCTGCTAGCCTTACTCATTCTTCACACTATATAACTTGGCAAAAAGTCCTACAATAAACACAATGACACAAAACAGTGCTAAAATACACAATTATTTTAGGATAGTTTGTTCTATAAGTTATTCCTGCAAGTGACAGTTACTCTGAATCATCAAGATCAATCCAAATTGAATGGCTGTCATGGTTGATTGGCAGATAACACATAGATAGCAGGTCTGGGACAGGTGAGTTCAGGAACACACAGCCTACGCTGGAAAGACAATAGTGTTGAAAATGGTTCCTTTCATAGACCACATGGCCAACATAGATGTTTCATTCCAGTCAAGTTCATGCTAAAAGAAATGTAGGACTGGACTGGCCCATAAGTAATAAATATAATTACATAAATATAATTTATTGTCCAAATCAGGATACTTTTGAAGATATAATGAAGAACTATGAAAAATTATACTAAGACCCAGCTATAAAGCAGGGAGCAGGCACTGCTAATATTATACCTCAGTGGCAACAGAGAGCTAACACCTTGCATGATGCCTGGCTTATAGTAAAGTCCGATAAAAGTTTATTGAATGAATAAAGGATAAATTAAAGTTGAATCACTTTGCTTCTCCAGTGTCTTTCAAGCACTGATCACTGAGGTTGGTGAAGTGAACCATTATTAAAGACTTGGTGGTGGCAGTGGTCTTGATTTACTTATGTTATAATAAAGGGAGAGAATGGTGTTCTAACCATCAAATCCAATGACTTTGTTTCAGATGACACATTCTTCTTGAATTTTTTTTAGTAAGTTTTGTGTCTTTCTCTTTTTAAAAATTTTACTTTAAGTTCGGGATACATGTGATGAACATGCAGGTTTGTTACATGGGTATACATGCCATGGTGGTTTGCTGCACCTATCAATCCGTCATCTAGGTTTTAAGCCCCACAGGCATTAGGTATTTGTCCCAATGCTCTCCCTCCCCTTGTCCCCCACCCCCCAACAGGCCTGGTGTGTGATCTTCCCGTGTGTCCATGTGTTCTTATTGTTCAACTCCCACTTATGAGTGAGAACGTGAGATATTTGGTTTTCTATTCCTGTGTTAGTTTGCTGAGAATGATGGTTTCCAGCTTCATCCATGTCCCTTCAAAGGACATGAACTCATTCTTTTTTTATGGCTTCACGGTATTCCATGGTGTATATGTGCCACATTTTCTTTATCCAGTCTATCATTGATGGGCATTTGGGTTGGTTCCAAGTCTTTGCTATTGTAAATAGTTCTGTGATAAACATACGTGTGCATGTGTCTTTATAGTAGGATGATTTGTAATCCTTTGGGTATATACCCAGTAATGGGATTTCTGGGTCAAATGGTATTTCTGGTTCTAGATCCTTGAGGAGTGGCCAAACTGTCTTCCACAATGGCTGAACTAATTCACACTCCCACCAACAGTGTATTTCTCTGCATCCTCGCCAGGATCTGTTGTTTCCTGACTTTTTAATGATCATCATTCTAACTGGCATGAGATGGTATCTCATTGTGGTTTTGGTTTGCATTTCTCTAACGACCAGTGATGATGAGTTTTTTTCATATGTTTGTTGGCCGCATAAATGTCTTCTTTTGAGAATTGTCTGTTCATATACTTTGCCCACTTTTTCATGGGGTTGTTTTTTTCCTGTAAATTTGTTTAAGTTCCTTGTTGATTCTGGATATTAGACCTTTGCCAGATGGATAGATTTCAAAAATGTTCTCCCATTCTGTAGGTTGCCTATTCACTCTGATGATATTTTATTTTGCTGTGCAAAAGCTATTAAGTTGAATTAGGTCCCATCTATCAATTTTGGCTTTTGTTGCAATTGCTTTTGATGTTTTAGTCATGAAGTCTTTGCCCATGCCTGTGTCTTGAATGGTATTGCCTAGGTTTTCTGCTAGGGTTTTTATGGTATTACATTTTATGTTTATGTCTTTAATCCATCTTGAGCCAATTTTTGTATAAGGTGTAAGAAAGGAATCTACTTTCTGTTTTCTGGATATGGCTAGCCAGTTTTCCCAACACCATTTATTAAATAGGGAATCCTTTCCCTATTGCTTTTTTTTTTTTTTGGTAAAGTTTATTGAAGACCAGATGATTGTAGATGTGTGGTATTATTTCTGAAGCCTCTGTTCTGTTCCATTGGTCTATGTATCTATTTTGGTATCAGTACCATGCTGATTTGGTTACTGTAGCCTTGTAGTATAGTTTGAAGTCAGGCATGATGGCTCCAGCTTTGTTCTTTCTGCTTAGGATTGTCTTGACTAAACGGGTTCTTTTTTGGTTCCATATGAAACTTAAGGTAGTTTTTTGTTTTCTAATTCTGTGAAGAAAGTCATTGGTAGCTTGATGGAATAGCACTGAATCTATAAATTACTTTGGCCAGTATGGCCATTTTCACGGTATTGACTCCTCCTATCCATGAGCATGGAATTTTTTTTTTCCATTTGTTTGTGTCCTCTCTTATTTCCTTGAGCAGTGGTTTGTCATTCTCTTTGAAGAGGTCCTTCATGTCCCTTGTAAGTTTTATTCCTAGGTATTTTATTCTCTTTGTAACAATTGTGAATGGGAGTTCATTCATGATTGGCTCTCTACTTGTCTATTATTGGTGTATAGGAATGCTTGTGATTTTTGCACATTGATTTTGTATCCTGAGACTTTGCTGAAGTTGTTTATCACCTTAAGGAGTACTTGGGCTGAGATGATGGGGTTTTCTAAAGGTACAATCATGTCGTCTGCAAACAGAGACAATTTGACTTCCTGTCTTCTGATTTGAGTACACTTTGTTTCTTTTTCTTGCCTGATTGCCCTGAACAGGACTTCCAATACTATGTTGAATAGGAGTGGTGGGACAGGGCATCCTTTGGTTGTTCGAGTTTTCAAAGGGAATGCTTCCAGCCTTTGTTCATTTAGTATGATATTGGCTATGGGTTTGTCATAAATAGCCCTTATTATTTTGAGATATGTTCCATCAATACCCAGTTTTTTTAGAGTTTTAGCATGAAGGGGTACTGCATTTTATCAAAGGCCTTTTCTGAATCTATTGAGATAATCATGAGGTTTTTGTCATTGGATCTGTTTATGTGATGGATTACATTGATTGATTTGCATACGTTGAAATTGCCTCGCATCCCAGGGATGAAGTTGACTTCATCGTGGTGGATAAGCTTTTTGATGTGTTGCTGGATTCGGTTTACTAGTATTTTATTGAGGATTTTCACATCGATGTTCATCAGGGATATTGGCCTGATTTTTTCTTTTTCTGTAGTGTCTCTGCCAGGTTTTGGTATCAGGAGGATGCTGGCCTCATAAAATGAGTTCGGGAGGAGTCCCTCTTTTTTTATTGTTTGGAATAGTTTCAGAAGGAATGGTACCAGCTCCTCTTTGTACCTCTGGTAAAATTCGTCTCTGAATCTGTCTTAACCTTTGCTTTTTTTGGTTGCTAGGCTAATAATTACTGCCTCAATTTCAGAACTTGTTATTGGTCTATTCAGGTATTTGACTTCTCCCTGGTTTAGTCTTGGGAGGGTGTATGTGTCCAGTAATTTATCCATTTCTTCTAGATTTTCTAGTTTATTTGTGTAGAGGTGTTTATAGTATTCTCTGATGGTAGTTTGTATTTCTGTGGGGTCAGTTGTGATACCCTCTTTATAATTTTTTTGTGTTTGATTCTTCTCTCTGTTCTTTATTAGTCTGGCTAGCGGTCCATCTTTTTTGTTATTCTTTTCAAAAAACCACCTCCTGGATTCATTGATTTTTGAAGGATTTTTCGTGTCTCTATCTCCTTCAGTTCTGCTCTGATCTTAGTTATTTCTTGTCTTCTGCTAGCTTTTAAATTTGTTTGCTCTTGCTTCTCTAGTTCCTTTACTTGTGATCTTAGGGTGTCGATTTTAGATCTTTCCCGCTTTCTGATATGGGCATTTGGTGCTATAAATTTCCCTCTTAACACTGCTTTAGCTGTGTCCCAGAGATTCTGGTAGATTGTCTCTTTGTTCTCTTTGGTTTCAAAGAAGTTATTTATTTATGCCTTCGTTATTTACCCAGTAGTCATTCAGGAGCAGGTTGTTCAGTTTCCATGTAGTTGTGCAGTTTTGAGGGATTTTCTTAATCTTGAGTTCTAATTTGATTGCACAGTGGTCTGAGAGACTGTTTGTTATGATTTCCATTCTTTTGCATTTGCTGAAGAGTGTTTTACTTCCAATTATGTGGTCAATTTTAGAATAAGTGTTATGTGGTGCTGAGAAGAATGTATATTTTGTTGATTTGGGACAGAGAGTTCTGTTGATGTCTATTAGGTCAGCTTGGTCCAGAGCTGAGTTCAAGTCCTGAATATCCTTTTTAATGTTCTGTCTCATTGATCTGTCTAATATTGATAGTGGGGTGCTAAAGTCTCCCACTATTATTGTGTGGGAGTCTAAGTCTATGTAGGTCTCTGAGAACTTGTTTTACGAAACTGGGTGCTCCCATATTGGGTGCATATATATTTAGGATAGTTAGCTCTTCTTGTTGCATTAATCCCTTTACCATTAAGTAATGGCCTTGTCTTTTTTGATCTTTGTTGGTTTAAATTTGTTTTATCAGAGACTAGGATTGCAACCCCTGCTTTTATTGGCTTTCCATTTGCTTGGTAATTATTCCTCCATCCCTTTATTTTCAGCCTGTTTCTTTGCACATGAGATGGGTAGCCTGAATACAGCACACTGATGGGTCTTGACTCTTTATCCAATTTGCCAGTCTGTGTCTGTTAATTGGGGCATTTAGCCCATTTACATTTAAGGTTAATATTGTTATGTGTGAATTTGATCCTGTCATCATGATGCTTGCTGGTTATTTTGCACAATAGTTGATGCAGTTTCTTCATATCGTCATTGATCTTTATATTTTGGTGTGTTTTTGCAGTGGCTGGTACCAGTTTTTCCTTTCCATATTTAATGCTTCCTTCAGGAGCTCCTGTAAGGCAAGCCTGGTGGTGACAAAATTCCCCAGCATTTGCTTGTCTGTAAAGGATTTTATTTCCGCTTCACTTACGAAGCCTAGTTTGGGTGGATATGAAAGTCTGGGTTGAAAATTCTTTTCTTTAACAATGTTGAATATTGGACCCCACTCTCTTCTGGCTTGTAGGGTTTCTGCACAGAGATCTGCTGTTAGTCTGTTGGGCTTCCCTTTGTAGGTAACCCGACCTTTCTCTCTGGCTGCCCTTAACATGTTTTCCTTTGTTTCGACCTTGGAGAAATGGACGATTATGTGTCTTGGGGTTGCTCTTCTTGAGGAGTATCTTTGTGGTGTTCTCTGTATTTCCTGAATTTGAATGATGGCCTGTCTTGCTATGTTGGGGAAGTTCTCCTGGATAATATCCTGAAGTGTGTTTTCCAACATGGTTCCATTCTCCCCCGTCACTTTCAGGTACACCAATAAATCGTATGTTTGGTCTTTTCACTTAGTCCCATATTACTTGGAGGCTTGTTTGCTCCTTTTCATCCTTTTTTGTCTAATCTTGTCCTCATGTCTTATTTCAGTAAGTTGATCTTCAAAGTCTGATATCCTTTCTTCCACTTGATCAATTCAGCGATTGATACTTGTGTATGCATCACAAAGTTCTTGCTCTGTTTTTCAGCTCCATCAGGTCATTTATGTTCTTCTCTAAACTGGCTATTCTAGTTAGCGGTTCCTGTAACCTTTTATGAAGGTTCTTAGCTTCCTTGCATTGGTAGAACATGCTCCCTTAGCTCAGAGGAGTTTGTTATTACCCATCTTCTGAAGCCTACTTCTGTCAATTCGTCAAACTCATTCTCTGTCCAGTTTTGTGCCCTTGCTGAAGAGGAGTTACAATCATTTGGAGAAGAGGCATTCTGGTTTTCGAAATTTTCAGCATTTTTGCGCTGGTTTTTCCTCATCTTTGTGGATTTATCTACCTTTGATCTTTGATGTTGATGACCTTCAAATGGGACTTTTTGTGTGGGCATCCTTTTTGTTGATGTTGATGTTATTGCTTTTGTTTGTTAGTTTTTCTTCTTACAGTCAGGCCCCTCTTCTGCAGGTCTGCTGGAATTTGGGGGAAGTCCATTCCAGGTCCTCTTTGCCTGGCTATCACCAGTGGAGACTGCAGAACAGCAAAGATTGCTGCCTGCTCCTTCCTCTGGAAGTTTCATCCCAGAGGGGCACCTGCCTGATGCTAGCCACAGTTCTCCTGTATGTGGTGTCTGTTGACCCCTGCTGGGAGGTGTCTCCCAGTCAGGAGGCACAGGGTTCAGGGACCCACTTGAGGAGGCAGTCTGTCTCTTAGCAGAGCTCGAGCACTGTACTGGGAGATCTATTGCTCTCTTCAGAGCTGGCAGGCAGGAATGTTTAAGTTTGTTGAACCTGCACCCAAAGCTGCCCCTTCCCCCAGGTGCTCTTTCCCAGGGAGATGGTAGTTTTATCTATAAGCCCCTGACTGGGGCTGCTGCCTTTCTTTCAGAGATGCCCTGCCCAGTGAGGAGGAATCTAGAGAGGCAGTCTGTCCACAGCTGCTTTGCTGCACTGTAGTGAGTTCCACCCAGTCCGAACTTCCCAGCCTTCTTAGCACTGTCAGGGGAAAACCACCTACTCAAGCCTCAGTAATGGTGGATGCCCCTCCCCCCACCAAGCTTCATCGTCTCAGGTGGACTTCAGACTGCTGCGCTGGCAGCAGGAATTTCAAGCCAGTGGTTCTCAGCTTGCTGGGCTCCATGGGAGTGGCACCCGCTGAGTGAGACCACTTGGCTCTCTGGCTTCAGCCCCCTTTCCAGGGGAGTAAACAGTTCTCTCTTTTCTCTCTTGCTGGGTTTCCAGGTGTCACTGGGGTATGAAAAAACAAACAAACAAACAAACAAAACAAACTGCTGCAGCTAGCTCAGTGTCTGGCCAAACAGCCACCCAGATTTGTGCTTGAAACCCATGGCCCTGGTGGTGTAAGCACACGAGGGAATCTCCTGGTCTGTGGATTGCAAAAACCATTGGAAAAGCATACTATGTCAGCCGGGTAGCACAGTCCCTCATGGCTTCCCTTGGCTGGGGGAGGTAGGGTCCCAGCTCCTTGTACTTCCCAGGTGAGACAACTCCCCAGCCTGCTTCTGCTCACCCTTGCTGGGCTGTACCCACTGCCTAACCAGTCCCAATGAGATGAACTGGGGACCTCAGTTGGAAATGCAGACATCACCCATCTTCTGCATTGGTCTCACTGGGAGCTGCAGACTGGAGCTGTTCCTATTTGGCCATCTTGCCAGATGTCCTAAAAGGAACACCTCCTTGAATTTTTTTAAGTATCTGATATTATTGACCAACTCCTCTTGTATCTTGGCTTCTGTGACATTGTGCTGTCCTAGTTTTCTTCTTACCTTTCTGACCACTGTTCCCTACCTCCTTTTCCTAGTTGCTCTTTGGAGTGAGTAATACATAAAAGTATGTGAGACCAACAAGGAAGAGCATGTAGAAAGAGAGGAAAGGGAGTCAGGGATAGAATCCCTGTGAATATTGCTTTTAGTGCAGAGAAAGAAACAGACATTCTCCTCAAATTTTCGCCCCCCTCCAAAGCATCAATTGCAGAATGCCATGTTTTTTCAGCACCTCAGACTCAATATTTGAAACATGGCTAAACAACTTCCACTAACTCTTCCTTCTTATTTCTTTCTAGGAAGAGCACCTCTATTTATCAAGGAACCAAGACTTGAAACCTCAGCCTCATTGTTTTTTCTTCCCTCTCTCTGAGCCACACATCCACGCCAACACCAAGTTCTCCTGGAACTTTTTACCCAATTATTCCTGCATTTCTCCAACTCTAATGGCAACTACTTTGGTTCAGGCTCACCAACTCTTTCTTATTATAGTGTATCTATCTCTTAATTAGCCTTTCTGCCTCCATTTCTAGCCTACCAATTCAAATCACTAGGATTTGAAGTTCCCTCTATTTGGATGTAAAGGTATGACCTATATTGGCTACGTAATTGCTACTGCTGAAAGCATGTGAGGATGATTCAGAGGTGATCCAAATATTAGATAAAGAATTTGAGTAGAAATCTGTAAGATCCCTTCCATTAGCTAACTAACAGAGCAGGTAAGAGGTACGGCTCTAGAAATTAGATCAAGATGAGCATCTAGACTGCTTGGAGTGGGTATCATCTCATGTTTATTGAAGTCCATTCTATGGTATTCATTTCTGCTTAAGCTAGTCTCTCTCACTATTTATTTTCCTGGGTGAGGGTCTTGGCAGTTCAGACTAAACCTTTAGGATTTCCACCCTCACAGCCTACTGGGTGAAGCCCAAAGGAGCATTACCCGCAGAATCTATATTAGAGGCCAAGCTTATGCATGACATCTGAGCCCCAGAGTGTGATGTTTTAACTAAGAGTTTATGAAACTGGTAAGATACTGCCTCAGTTATCTGACGATGCCATTGTAGGGAATCTCTTGGCTACTACAGCTATCCATTTGTACATCCCTCATGAGTAGCTGATAATGTTTTGGCCTAGAGTCCTGATGAGGCCTTCCTCTGTTTCACACAATTCCACAGCATTTCAGAAAAATAGCAACAGCATAGTTTTCACAAAAAGCACAACTTTGTGGTGACATTTCTTCCTGTGAAGCAGAGTTGGTCTTTTGATTTGATGCCAAATGCAGTGGCAGCATAGCGTGTGGCTTGAAAGTAAGAAGCAAATGAAAAAAAAATAAATTCATACTCTAACCAATAATGCTCACTTTGGTGCAGTTTGTGCCATCATTTCTGAAAGGAGTCAGCTCTCCAGGTGACCGCTCCAAAGTGAGGAATGCATTACCACATTTAGACTTAATATGCTTTATAAAACCTGACACACTTTGCTCCCACAGAATTTACATTTTCTTTTTCATTCACTTAAAATATCCTTAGCTCCCTAACAAGGAAAAGGCACTAAAGTTAAACAGCAAGCACTCTGCTTCTGATTTATTCTCTCAAACCCGTTTTCCTGACCTTATCAGAACCATTCACTTTATTCTCATGGGCAGCTAAATTCTTCAAATGTGGCATTATATTTTCTCAGAAAATGCTCTCTATCTCATTGTCACAGCTCTTCCTGCCACCATCATTATCTGTCATATGTCACCTTCACCTGAACTGTGCAATTCACTGTGCACCAATTTCCCAGGGTATGTGGCCACAATCATTATTTGGAGCCATTAATTGTACGATGAATGCACTTTTAACCATAATTCTTCAACATGAATTATTCCAATATTATATATGTTTCTGTGGAATGTGTACACATTCACACAACACACATATACTTGAAACCACATATATTATTGACATCTTCCTGGTTTATAAATGGGGAATCATTAACATATAGGTCACTATGCAATTTGACTTAGGTTATATTTGTGTAAGCACACACATCCTATTTTTAGAAGGCCACCTTGCGATTCAAGTCTGTGCTGTATAAGTATATTAAAAAACAATTCGCATTCAATCTTTCTTTGTACTATGTTGTGGTAAATTTGGAAACATATGATTATTTGATTTTTCAGACTGTCTTTTCCACTAAACTACATTAAAACAATTTTAACATTAGAAACAGATTCTTTACAGTCTTATAACTTCATTTCAGAATGCGGGGTCTAAAAGATCCCATCTTATTTTAAATAAATATTGAAATATCAGCTTGATTATAGGGTGAAGATGGATAATAGCATTTAATACTAAATGGTATCATGATTCATTCAGGATAAAACTATCTTATAAAAATTATTTCTTGACACCAATCAAATTGAAAAGGCAGATGCTTTAAGCAGGTGAAAAATTAATTGACCTGGGTTTATGTATGTTGCGTAAACACAAATTTGGAGATGTATAACTTCCTACACATTCAACTTTATATAAATACCCTGAGATATGGATAACAAAAATCATCTATATATAGTAACTTGCGGGAAATAAATCTACAAGGTAATATCAGATGCTAAGATTGATGTCTGAGGAAATCTCATCATTTCCTTCCCTTAAACCCATTTAAAATACTTTGCTATATGTTCAGACAGTTGGCAGATTACCCCTGAAATTAATTGAATTGAGAAAATTGTGATAAACATAAGCACACCCATACTTTTAGGAAGGAATCTAAATACAAAAATGGCTGATGCTTTCATTAAATTGACTGCATGGATTGTATTTTTTTTAAATGCAACATTTGATTGGACCTGTGCTCCAGCAATCTGAAGTCAGGGGTGAGAGTGGGGGAATATTTTAGGCTCTACAATATAATCAATCATCTGCTAAGTAGTTGGAATGAGAAACAAAAATTGCATAATTCAAAAAAGCATAAAGGCCAGTTAAATTCTGTAAATTTTAGGATATAACCAATTAAAAAACATTTATTTTCTTCAAAAAATTTTATTTTATTGTAGTAAGAACACAACATGAAATCTGCCTTCTTAACAAATTTTTACACATAAAATATATTATTGTTGACTATGGGTACAAGGTTGTACAGCAGATCTCTAGATTTTATTCATCTTGCTTAAATGAAACTTTATGACCCTTGATTAACTCCCCCTTTTTTCACTCCCACTTTCAATCCTAGAGAGAAAGGGGAATGTTGGGTCGCTAATCAAAACCTGGTATGGCTGATTATTTGATTAAAAAAGTCTACAACCCTTGCATCTAGTTCATCTTTGTGACCCTAGGATGAAGCATGGCACTTGACTCAGTGTGGGTGTTTAATAAATGGCTGTTAATGAATAACCAGGTTAATGAAAATAAGATGCTTACATAATAACATAGTTTTCCAAAATATTCTCTTAATCATTTAGTTCAGTGGCATCTTACTCTAGTCATTTTTGTTGTTAACTTTGAAGGTTTATTCTCCCTTTAAAATTCATATTTTTTCTGCTATATAACTTACCTAATCATAAAAATAAACACGTTCTTATGTTTCAGAAGCAGCCAACAATTCTGAAAAAAAAAATATCTCCCAATTTATTGAAAGACTTTAGTCATATTAAGAGCGTGAATCTCAGTCAGTGCAGCCAGCACAGTCTGCCCCATCCTCACTGCGTGCCAGGTGGCCCACCCACCACTGTAACCATGGACACTATCAATAAGAAAATTCAGACGCTAAAGGTGGAGAAGGATAATGCCACCGACCCCGTCGAGCAAGTCAAAGCCAACGAGAAGCAAACTGAAGACTGCTACAAACAGCTGGGTGAGGAGCAGCGGGGCCTCCAGAAGAATCTGAAGGAGACAGGAGATGACATAGAAGAGTATTTAAAATTCATGAATGATATCTTGGAGAAACTGGAATAGGAGGATAAGGATACTGTTGCTGAGGCAAATGTGGTCTCTATAAAACGCCTCATTCAGCAGATAGAAGAGGAGCTTGACTGGGCACAGGTGCATCTGGCTGTAGCCCTGCAAAAGCTGGAAGATACTGAGTAGGGAGCCAATGAGAGGGACAGAAGGATGAAGTTTATCAAATACCAGGCCATGAAGTATGAGGAGAAGATCTGGGGAGGAAAACTAGATCACTCAGGAGAGATAGCTGAGGTGACCAAGATCTGAGCCAGACAGCTGGAGGAGAAACTTCAAGCCAGGGACCAGGCCATCAGGGCACTGAGGGCCTTAGAGAGGGAATATTCCATGAAAATGTGTAAATATGCAGAGGATATCAAATTGGTGGAGAAAAAGCTGAAGGGGGTTGAGACTCAAGCAGAATTTACAAAAAGGTCTATAGCAAAATTGGGGAAGGCCACCAATAAGCTAGAGAAGACCATGAATAATCCCAAGGAAAAGAACATGGAGACTCGCCAGACCTTGAACCAGACCCTACTCTAACTATGTAACCTGTGAGGGCTGGCCCTGCCTTCAGCCAGGCTTTATAGTTGATACCCCAGTGCAATAAAACTGATGTTACTAGCAAAAAAAAAAAATGAATTATTATTTTTTATTATTTTTACGTTTTACAACAGCAAATTTCAGTTTATGTAACTGAAACCCTATGTGAAACTCAAGCCAAAATAATTAAAAGCAGAGCTTGGATGTATGGGGAGGTAGGAAGCTAAACTTCATAAGTGAAGGAGAAATAAAATCCTTTACAGACAAACAAATGCTAAGAGATTTAGTCACCACCAGGCCTGCCTTACAAGAGCTCCTGAAGGAAGCACTAAACATGGAAAGGAACAAGCAGTACCAGCCACTGCAAAAACATGCCAAATTGTAAAGACCATCGAGGCTAGGAAGAAACTGCATCAACCAACAAGCAAAATAACCAGCTAACATCATAATGACAGGATCAATTTCACACATAACAATATTAACCTTAAATGTAAATGGGCTAAATGTTCCAATTAAAAGACACAGACTGGCAAATTGGATAAAGAGTCAAGACCCATCAGTGTGCTATACTCAGGAAACCCATCTCATATGCAGAGACACACATAGGCTCAAAATAAAGGGATGGAGGAAGATCTACTAAGGAAATGGAAAACCAAAAAAAAAGCAGGGGTTGCAATCCTTGTCTCTGATAAAACAGACTTTAAACCAACAAAGATCAAAAGAGACAAAGGCCATTACGTAATGGTAAAGGGATCAATTCGACAAGAAGAGCTAACTATCCTAAATATATATGCACCCAATACAGGAGCACCCAGATTCATAAAGCAAGTCCTTAGAGACCTACAAAGAGACTTAGACTCCCACACAATGATAATGGGAGACTTTAACACCCCACTGTCAATATTAGACAGATCAACGAGAAAGAAAGTTAACAAGGATATTCAGGAAATGAACTCAGCTCTGCACCAAGCGGACCTAATAGACATCAACAGAAATCTCCACCCCAAGTCAACAAAATATACATTCTTCTCCGCACCATATCGCACTTATTCCAAAATTGACCACATAGTTGGAAGTAAAGCACTCCTCAGCAAATGTAAAAGAACAGAAATTATAACAAACTGTCTCTCAGACCACAGTGCAATCAAATTAGATTTCAGGATTAAGAAACTCACTCAAAACTGCTCAACTACATGGAAACTGAACAACCTGCTCCTGAACGACTACTAGGTACATAATGAAATGAAGGCAGAAATAAAGATGTTCTTTGAAACAAATGAGAACAAAGACACAACATCCCAGAATCTCGGGGACACATTTAAAGCAGTGTGTAGAGGGAAATTTAGAGCACTAAATGCCCGCATGAGAAAGGAGGAAAGATCTAAAATTGACACCCTAACATCACAATGGAAAGAACTAGAGAATCAAGAGCAAACATATTCGAAAGCTAACAGAAGGCAAGAAATAACTAAGATCAGAGCAGAACTGAAGGAGATAGACACAAAAAACCCTTCAAAAAATAAATGAATCCAGGAGCTGGGTTTTGAAAAGATCAACGAAATTGACAGACCACTAGCAAGACTAATAAAGAAGAAAAGAGAGAAGAATCAAATAGACGCAATAAAAAATGATAAAGGGGATATCACCACCAATCCCACAGAAATACAAACTACCATCAGAGAATGTTATAAACAGCTCTATGCACATAAACTAGAAAACCCAGAAGAAATGGATAAATTCCTGGACACATACGCCCTCCCAAGACTAAACCAGGAAGAAGTTGAATCCCTGAATAGACCAATAACAGGCTCTGAAATTGAGGCAATAATTAATAGCCTACCAACCAAAAAAAGTCCAGGACCTGATGGATTCACAGCCAAATTCTACCAGAGTTACAAGGAGGAGCTGGTACCATTCCTTCTGAAACTATTCCAATCGATAGAAAAAGAGGGAATCCTCCCTAACTCATTTTATGAGGCCAGCATCATCTCGATACTAAAGCCTGGCAGAGACACAACAAAAAAAGAGAATTTTAGACCAACATCCCTGATGAACATTGATGCAAAAATCTTCAATAAAATACTGGCAAACTGAATCCAGCAGCATATCAAAAAGCTTATCCAGCACTATCAAGTTGGCTTCATCCCTGGGATGCAAGGCTTGTTCAACACACGCAAATCAATAAACATAATACATCATATAAACAGAACCAATGACAAAAACCGCATGATTATCCCAATAGACGGAGAAAAGGCCTTCAACAAAATTCTACAGCCCTTCATGCTAAAAACTCTCAATAATCTAGGTATTGATAGAACATATCTCAAAATAATAAGAGCCACTTAAGACAAACCCAAAGCCAATATCATACTGAATGGGCAAAAACTGGAAGCATTCCCTTTGAAAACTGGCACAAGATAGGGATGCCCTCTCTCACCACTCCTATTCAACACAGTGTTGGAAGTTCTGGCCAGGGCAATCAAGCATGAGAAAGAAATAAAGGGTGTTCAATTAGGAAAACAGGAAGTCAAATTGTCCCTGTTTGCAGATGACATGATTGTATATTTAGAAAACCCCATCTCAGCCCAAAATCTCCTTAAGCTGAAAAGCAACTTCAGCAAAGTCTCAGGATACAAAATCAACGTGCAAAAATCACAAGCATTCTTACACACCAATAACAGACAAACATAGAGCCAAATCATGAGTGAACTCCCATTCACAATTGCTTCAAAGAGAATAAAATACCTAGGAATCCAACTTACAAGGGATGTGAAGGACCTCTTCAAGGAGAACTACAAACCACTGCTCAACGAAATAAAAGAGGACACAAACAAATGGAAGAACATTCCATGCTCATGAAGAACCAATATCGTGAAAATGGCCATACTGCCCAAGGTAATTTATAGATTCAACGCCATCCCCATCAAGCTACCAATGACTTTCTTCACAGAATTAGAAAAAACTACTTTAAAGTTCATATGGAAACAAAAAAGAGCCTGCATTGCCAAGACAATTCTAAGCAAAAAGAACAAAGCTGGAGGCATCATGCTACCTGACTCCAAATTATACTACAAGGCTACAATAACCAAAACAGCATGGTACTGGTGCCAAAACAGAGATATAGACCAATGGAACAGAACAGATCCCTCAGAAATAATACCACACATCTACAACCATCTGATCTTTGACAAACCTGACAAAAGCAAGCAATGGGGAAAGGATTCCCTATTTAATAAATGGTGCTGGGAAAACTGGCTAGCCATATGTAGAAAGCTGAAACTGGATCCCTTCCTTACACCTTATACAAAAATTAATTCAAGATGGATTAAAGACTTACGTGTTAGACCTAAAACCATAAAAACCCTAGAAGAAAACCTAGGCAATACCATTCAGGACATAGGGATGTGCAAAGACTTCATGACTAAAACACCGAAAGCAATGGCAACAAAAGCCAAAATTGACAAATGGGATCTAATTAAACTAAAGAGCTTCTGCACAGCTAAAGAAACTACCATCAGAGTGAACAGGCAACCTACAGAATGGGAGAAAATTTTTACAATCTACCCATCTGACAAAGGGCTAATATCCAGAATCTACAAAGAACTTAAACAAGTTTACAAGAAAAAATCAAACCACCCCATCAACAAGTGGGTGAAGATATGAACAGACACTGCTCAGAAGAAGACATTTATGCAGCGAACAGACACATGAAAAAATGCTCGTCATCACTGGCCATCAGAGAAATGCAAATCAAAACCACAATGAGATACCATCTCACACCAGTTAGAATGGCCATCATTAAAAAGTCAGGAAACAACAGGTGCCGGAGAGGATGTGGAGAAATAGGAACACTTTTACACTGTTGGTGGGACTGTAAACTAGTTCAACCATTGTGGAAGTCAGTGTGGCGATTCCTCAAGGATCTAGAACTAGAAATACCATTTGACACAGCCATCCCATTACTGGGTATATACCCAAAGGATTATAAATCATGCTGCTATAAAGTCACATGCACACGTATGTTTATTGAGGCACTATTCACAATAGCAAAGACTTGGAACCAACCCAAATGTCCATCAATGATAGACTGGATTAAGAAAATGTGGCACATATACACCATGGAATACTATGCAGCCATAAAAAAGGATGAGTTCATGTCCTTTGTAGGGACACAGATGAAGCTGGAAACCATCATTCTCAGCAAACTATCCCAAGGACAAAAAAACAAACACCACATGTTCTCACTCATAGGTGGGAATTGAACAATGAGAACACTCGGACACAGGAAGGGGAACATCACACACTGGGGCCTGTCATGGGGTGGAGGGAGTGGGGAGGGATAGCATTAGGAGATATACCTAATGTTAACAACGAGTTAATGGGTGCAGCACACCAACATGGCACATGTATAGATATGTAACAAACCTGCACGTTGTGTACAAGTACCCTAGAATTTAAAGAATAATAATAATAAAAAACAATAAAAAAATAGTTTTCTGCCTCCGTAACCAGACTAGGGGCTCTTTTAAGATAGACACTGTATAGTAATTAACTGTGTAGCTCTATGTCAAACTTCTCCAAATGCCCTATAGGAGAAAGCTGTGAACAATCAATAACTCCAGTATTGACTTGTCTATTTCCACATTCATAAAGCCACTGCCAACTGCATACTGAATATCTCCATTTCTGTGTGTAATAGACATCTCAAAATGGACATGACTATAACAGGACTCTAGATTTCCAGTCCCACCTGTACCCTATCCTGCTTTCCCTCCAGTATTTCCTATGTTAGTAAAGGACACCACTATCCACCAGGTTGTTCAGTCACAAAAACTAAACGTTACCCTTTATTTTTATCATTCCCTCATCCCCAATCCAATCCATCATTACATCTCATTAATTCTACCTATAAAATATATTCCAAATCCAACCACTTATCTTTTTTTTTTTTTTTTTTTTTTTACAGTTCAGCGGTTTTTAATGTGTTGACAAGGTTTGCAACCATCACAATTTTAGAATATTTTCAACACCCCAAAAAGAAACCCCATACCCATTAGCAATCACTCTCCATCCCTCCTCCTCCCAGCCCCTGCAAGCACTAACCTACCATCTGTCTCTAGATTTGCCTATTCTAAAACATTTCACATAAGTGGAATCATACAACATGTGGTCTTTTGTGATTGGTTTCTTGCACTTAGCATAATGTTTTCAAAGTTTATCCATTTGCAGCATGCATAATATTTCAGTTTTTATCATAATAGTAGTATAGACAGCCCACATTATCTTTATCCATTCATCAGGTGATGACCTTTGAGTCATTTCCACTTTTAAGCTATTATTAACAATGGTGTTATGAACATTCATGTACAAGATTTTGTGTAGACACGTTTTCATTTCTCTTGGATATGAGGCACTTGTTTTGAATAGTCTTTGGTTTTTGGTTCATCATCTAGTTATCATTTAAACTTTTTAAGTAGTTTACCTCCAAATTTTTCCACTTTTGATGGTATCTGTTAATGTCCCACTATGGAAAAAGGAGAATTTATGGCTCTTATACCACTTCCTACCTCTCCATTCCTGGTGATCTTGGTTATACCTTGATTTTAGACCAATGTGATAACACATTCCATATGTAGAAAAGTTGGGAAATATAGTTACACATGTTTTTACATGAGTAAGATTTGTAACATTTTCTTTTTAAAAATTTTTGGATTTTAAAAAAATTTCTTCTAAAAAAATGGGATACATGTGCAGAACATGCAGGTTTGCAGGTTTGTTACATAGATATACGTGTGCCATGGTGTTTTGCTGTACCTATTGACCCGTCTTCTAAGTTCCCTCCCCTCACCCCCACCCCGTAACAGGCCCTGGTGTGTATTGTTCCCCTAAGTGTTCAACTCCCACTTATGAGTGAGAACAGGCAGTGTTTGGTTTTCTGTTCCTGTGTTAGTTTGCTGAGGATGATGGCTTCCAGCTTCAGCCATGTCCCTGCAAAGGACATGATCACATTCCTTTTTGTGGCTGCATAGTATTTCATGTTGTATATGTGCCACATTTTCTTAATCCAGTCTATCACTGATGGGCATTTAAATAGTATTACAATACACATACATGTTCATGTGTCTTTATAGTAGGATGATTTATATTCCTTTGGGTATATACCCAGTAATGGGATTGCTGGGTCAAATGGTATTTCTGGTTCTAGGTCTTTGAGGAATCACCATACTGTCTTCCACAATGCCGATAACTTTTCATAATCTCCACTATCATTGTGGAGTCTAGCCAGAGCACCTCATACTCTGCTTATTACTGCACCAACAGCTTCCTAACTGAGCTCTCTGCTTTTGTTGTTGCTCTATGATTGTCCATTCCTTCATTCTCATTCTCCCTCTCTTTCTTCTCTCCCTCAAATTCTTTGGTCAAATAAACTTTACTAGGAAATCCAAGTTGAAACAACAGCTGCTTCCTTGTTTTACTTTTCTGCTGCTTCTTGATCCACCCTCTAGGGCAATGATGTGCTACTGGATACCCATTTAATGAAGCTTGGATAAAAATACTATTTTAACAGTTGCTATATTGAAATACTGTGCTCTGTTAAGTTTGCAGTCAATCTAGATACCTCCTCCAGATGTCAAAATTAATGCAGTTGAAGCAACTTTTTCCTGACTTTCACCTATGCAATTCCACTTTTAAGACTCAGTGAAGAATTTTCTCCACTTGTTGAGTTTAGGTTGATCATTCCAGACTGTTAAGATGGTTTTGAATTTTGAGTATTATCAGTCATGACTGTCATCTCTTATGAGTATTCTCATTGGTTTTGGTAAGTATGTTTTCTGGCTTCAGTGGAGTCACCGATGAGAATAGATGAACGAATAAAGGAAGGACTAGGACATTTCTATCTTGGAATATAATTAGAATGGCATTGGAGAAAATTTATTCTCCTCTTGTTCTTTGTTCTTCTATGCTTGTTACATATTCACATGTTATGCTTGTTAAATATACTTTTCACATCCTGTATAACTTCAAAATCCCAAAACTATATTTTTCTTAATTTTCTCCATCCATAAAGGAAAGGAAAGTAGATTTGAAGAAATAGACATTTCTTGTTTTCTGATAGGATGACTCAATAGTATAAATATGTAAATCAATTCATAAATTTAATATAATCCCAATAAAAATAACAACAAGTTATTTTTAGAATTAGACAAGTTGTCACTGAACCTCACATGGAAAAATTAACGATAGCCAGTGAAACACACAAAAAATGATAAACTATGAGCAGGTACTAGCCCTGCTAGACAGTAAAACATACTACAAATCATCTATAATTTAAAGGGTGTTGGGATTGTGTCAAACTAAATAGCTTCTGCACAGCAAAAGAAACAATCAACAGAGTGAAGAGATAACCTACGGAAAGGAAAAAAAAAATTCAAACTATACATTTAAGGGATTAGTATACAAAATATATAAGGAACTCAAACAACTCAATAGCAAGAAAACAAATAACCAAAAGAAAAAATGAGCAAAGCACTTAAGTAGACATTTCTCAAAAGAAGGCATACAAATGGCCAACAGGTATAAGAAAAAATGCTCGACATCCTAATTATCAGGGAAATGCAAATTGAAATCATAATGAGATACTACTTGATATCTCTTAGAATGACTATTATCACAAGATAACAAGTGTTGGGGAGGATGTAGGGAATATCATTGTGTTCTCATTCAGTGGGAATGTAAACTAGTACACCTATCATGGAAAACAGTATGGAGGTTGCTCAAAAAATTAAAAAAAGAACTATCATATGATCCAGCAATTCCATTTCTGGATACACATTAAAAAAAAAAATCAGTATACCAAAGAGATACTTGCACTCTCATGTTCATGGCAGCATTATTTACAATATTCAAGATACGGAATCAACCTAAGTGTCCATCAGTGGGTGAATGGATACATAAAATGTGGTCTATATACACAATGAAACAATAATCAGTGTTAAAACAATGAATTCCTGTCATTTGCAGCAACATGAGTGAACCTGGAGGGCATCATGTTAAGTTAAATAAGCTAGACACAGAAAGATGAATACTGCTTGATCTCATTTATATATGAAATCTAAAAATGTCAAACTCATAGAAGCAGAGAGTAGAATGGTGGTTGCCAGGGGCTGGGGAGGGGTGATGGGGTTGGTTAAAGAGTACAGAGTTTGGATTAGATCGGAGAAATAAGTTCAAAGAATCTTACGTATAGCATGATGATTATAGTACATTCTATACTTAAAAAGTGCTAAGAGAGTAAAACTTAAATGTTCTTACCAGAAAAATAAGTATATAAGGTAATACATGTTAATTAGCTTGATGTAATCATTTCACAATCTATACATATATCAAAATGTCACACCGTACATTGTAAATACATAAAATTTTTATTTGTCAATTATACCCAAAAAAAGCTGTGGGAAAAAATGAAAAAAAAAAATGAAGGTGTGGTACTGACACATCAATAGAGCCCAGTTAAACAGAGTAGAAAGTTCAGAAATAGACATAAGAGAATATGGAACTTTAGTATATAATAAAGGTGACATCTCAAATAACTTTAGAAAAGATGGAGTTTTCAAATGATAGTGCAACAATGGACGCCATTTAGGAAAAGATACATTACATCCATGATTCATAAATTCCAAATGGATCAAGGATCTAATTGTTCAATAAAACCAAACAAACACTAGGAGAAAACATGGGTGAATTCTTCATTAAGCTGGGTGTAGAAAGAGTTTTCCTAATTAGAACTCCAAATCCAGATACAATAAAACAAATGATTGTTAAATCTGACTATATAGCAACAACCAAAAACCTAATGCATGCCCAAAATTACCATAAAGAAATCAAAAGATACCACAAAGAAACCATAAAGAAATCAAAAGATAACTGGCAAAAGAGAAGAAATAATTGAAACACATATAACAGATAAATGGCTAATACCTCTAATCTGTAAAGAATTCTTAAAATTCGAGGGGATAAAAAAACAAATCTCAGAAAAATGATCAAATATATGAAAATAAGTCACAAGAGATATTAAAATGGCTTTTACGTTTATGAAAAAAATTCACCCTTACTCATAAAAAAGGACATGTAAGTTAAAACTACACTGATACACTGGTTCTCACCTATCAGGCAAAAATTAAATAGTACAACCTACTCTGTAGGTGAGGCTGTGAAGAAACAGGCACAATTCCTATTGCTGGTAGAAATATAAAATTTCTGAAGGGAATTTGGTAATATTTAACAAAAATATATGTATTTTGACCCAGCAATCGCACTCATCAGAATTTATCCTGAAAATGTATCACCAACAATATGAAAATATATAAGCACAAGGCTACTTATTGCAGCATTTCTTGTAATTGCAAAAAAATAGGAAACTGATGTACTATAGAGTACTGTTTTTGTGACTTTTTGGAAGTATGAAATCATGTCAAAATTAAAAGTTTAACAAATGATTTTTTTTTCTCTAAGGCAAGCTTGTCCAACCCATGGCCCATGGGCCACATGAGGCCCAGGACAGCTTCGAATGTGGCCCAAAACAAATTCATAAACTTTCTTAAAACATTATGAGACCTTTTTTGCAATTTTTTTTTAACCTCATCAGCTATTGTTACTATTAGTGTATTTTAAGTGTGGCTCAAAGACAATTCTTCTTCTTCCAATATGGCACAGGGAAGGACATCCCTGCTCTAAGGAGATCTTCATCTGCTTATCAGAAGAGTATTCAGGGCCCCTATTGTCATAGTATCCATCTCACATTGCATTTTAAAAATAATTAGAGGATTAAGGCTTTGAATATGTAAGTGAAAAGAATATTTTATAAATCATTAATCACACTGTTGTAGTCCTCTCCAGATTGGTAGTAAATTCTAGATGAATACAGTCAGTCAACAACATTTATCTTGAGAATTTCAACTGTGTGGATAGCACTTCAGGAGGCCCTGCAATGATAGGAGGGCAAATGTGATCATTATGGTTATTCTTCCATATCTTCCCTAAAACTGATTATTGAGAACTTGTGAGTCCTGCTTAGTAGGACTTAGGTATACTGCCTTGTGATAACAACAATGGCCACAGACACTGGGCTTCCATCCCTCTGTATGGGAAGGAGGATGGACCCTAGTCCATTATTTCCTGAAGAGTTTCCTATAGATTGATGTCCTCAGCATGAACCAGATAAAGACCCTGAACTTGTTTGGTTTTAAATTAAAACAGTAACATGAACATCACTCGTTCTTAATTTCTTTTAGAACGCAAAGGCAACCTATGGATGTTGCTGTCACTCCTGCATAAATTGGCAGGCTAAACTTTATATAATTTTGCCACTTATCTGTAGGGTGCATGTATGCTCTCCTTTTTAAGAAAATGTCAGTGGTGTGTCATGAATGCTATAGGGGCAATATGCAGAGATACTGATGGAAAATGAAGACAGTTATAACCTGCAATGTCTCTTCCCACTCAAAGACAGCACAATTATATGGTTTAATTCCTCTGAAAAATTTCTGATCCTTGTTCAAGAAGAAGTAATCATATGTGCTGCCTTTATGTTTCCTCCAGTTTCCCACTTAGGTCACTGGATCGAAGTTACAGATGTACACGTTTATCTACAACAAGGCCTGGCAAATGTTTGTTATAAAGAATCACACAGTAAATACTTTGGGTTTTGTGGGCCATATGGTCTCTGTTGCAACTGCTCAATTCTGTTGTAACATAAATGTAGCCACAGATAATATGAAAGTGAATAAGTATGGATGCATTCCCGTAAATTATTATTACCAAAACGTACAGTGGGTGAGATCAGGCTTTTGGGCCACAGTTTGCACACTCTTGGTCTGTGACATTCAAGACAGAAGCAATGTCCTAAGTCTTGACATCTCCAGTTCTAGCACAGTACCTAGAATCCTCAAAGGTACTCAATAATCAACTGTTGAATGAGTGTGTAGTTGAGCACAGGGTTAAAATTTGTGGTTGTGCTTAGAAATTTCTACATAGTTGATTTCTCAGAGTGTGAAGTATGGAATAACATTAATCATAATTGTAACCCAATCATCAATTTAATGTCTGAATGACTAGTATGACATTTCCAACAAGTTGCTATCCATTTCTACTTGAATAACTTCAATGACAGGAAATTCACCACTACTTACGGTATCTCAATCTACTTTAGGAAGGCTACGTCCATACGAAGGAATTTCTCATTTGAGCCCAAATCTATCTCCTGCAATTGGTCCTGGCACCTCCTACTCATACTCCTAAAGTTATCTAATCATACTCCTAAAGTTATATAAGGCTATATATATGCACAGACACACACACACACACACACACACACTCATATGCTAGAAAGGACTTTATATTTCATCTAGTTCAAGTTCTTCATTTTACAGATGAGAAATTAAGGCTCAGAGAAATTTAGAGATTTGCTCACAGCACCCCAGACTGTCAGCAGCAGAACTCTTAAACAAGCAATTTGGTATGTGCTGGCATCTCTGGCTGGATTCCCAAAAGATTTGGTAAAAAAGAATCATCCTTAGTTTACTTTGGGAGGGCTGTCATTTTTTCTTTCATTTTCTCAAAGCAGAAATACTTTTCTTTAAATGAATTTTAAAATAAAAATAAAATGGGTACGCACTTGGCTATTTTTATCCAGAAATGTGGATTGAAATGTAGTATACAGAGCAGTAGACCAGGTGTCAGGAGGCTAGAGCATTGTATGGGCGACTAATTTTGCTAAGTTAACTTTGGCAAGTCATTCAGCCTCTTAATAGGTGACTTCTCTGGCCCCTCCTAGCTCTAGGACTTCAATCTTCAGAGGAAAAAGGTAGAATATTTCAAAGCACCATATGGAAACTTTTTTTTCAGAAGTCTCACTGCTTTAATCTCAGAAAATCTTACAGTTTCTATGGTAGTTAAGAGCATGGGCTCTTGAGACTTAGGTAGAAAACCCAGATCTGCTACTGCCTTCTTATGTAGCCTTTTTGAGGCTCAATATCCTTTTCTGTAAATTAAAAATATTAGTACCTACCTCAGAGGGGTTTTTTTTAGGATAAGATATCAATTATATCTCCTTAAGCTGATTAGAAACTTCGACAAAGTCCCAGGATACAAAATCAATGTACAACAATCACAAGCATTCTTGTACACCAATCACAGACAAACAGAGAGCCAAATCATGAGTGAACTCCCATTCACAATTGCTTCAAAGAGAATAAAATACCTAGGAATCCAACTTACAAGGGATGTGAAGGACCTCTTCAAGGAGAACTACAAATCACTGCTCAATGGAATAAAAGAGGATACAAACAAATGGAAGAAATTCCATGCTCATGGGTTGGAAGAATCAATATCGTGAAAATGGCCATACTGCCCAAGGTAATTTATAGATTCAATGCCATCCCCATCAAGCTACCAATGACTTTCTTCACAGAATTGGAAAAAACTACTTTAAAGTTCATATGGAACCAAAAAAGAGCCCACATCACCAAGTCAATCCTAAGCCAAAAGAACAAAGCTGGAGGCATCATGCTACCTGACTTCAAACTATACTACAGGGCTACAGTAACCAAAACAGCATGGTACTGGTACCACAACAGGCACATAGATCAATGGAACAGAACAGAGCCCTCAGAAATAATGCCACATATCTACAGCTATCTGATCTTTGACAAACCTGACAAAAACAAGCAATGGGGAAAGGATTCCCTATTTAATAAATGGTGCTGGGAAAACTGGCTAGTCATATGTAGAAAGCTGAAACTGGATCCCTTCCTTGCACCTTATACAAAAATTAATTCAAGATGGATTAAAGACTTAAATGTTAGACCTAAAACCATAAAAACCCTAGAAGAAAACCTAGGCAATACTATTCAGGACATAGGCGTGGGCAAGGACTTCATGTCTAAAACACCAAAAGCAATGGCAACAAAAGCCAAAATTGACAAATGGGATCTAATTAAACTAAAGAGCTTCTGCACAGCAAAAGAAACTACCATCAGAGTGAATAGGCAACCTACAGAATGGGAGAAAATTTTTGCAACCTACTCATCTGACAAACGGCTAATATCCAGAATCTACAATGAACTCAAACAAATTTACAAGAAAAAAACAAACAACCCCATCAAAAAGTGGGCAGAGGACATGAACAGACACTTCTCAAAAGAAGACATTTATGCAGCCAAAAAACACATGAAAAAATGCTCATCATCACTGGCCATCAGAGAAATGCAAATCAAAACCACAGTGAGATACCATCTCACACCAGTTAGAATGGCCATCATTAAAAAGTCAGGAAACAATAGGTGCTGGAGAGGATGTGGAGAAATAGGAACACTTTTACACTGTTGGTGGGACTGTAAACTAGTTCAACCATTGTGGAAGTCAGTGTGGCGATTCCTCAGGGATCTCGAACTAGAAATACCATTTAACCCAGCCATCCCATTACTGGGTATATACCCAAAGGACTATAAATCATGCTGCTATAAAGACACATGCACACGTATGTTTATTGCGGCACTATTCACAATAGCAAAGAGTTGGAACCAACCCAAATGTCCAACAACGATAGACTGGATTAAGAAAATGTGGCACATATACACCATGGAATACTATGCAGCCATAAAAAATGATGAGTTCGTGTCCTTTGTAGGGACATGGATGAAACTGGAAAACATCATTCTCAGTAAACTATCACAAGGACAAAAAACCAAACACCACATGTTCTCACTCATAGGTGGGAATTGAACAATGAGAACTCATAGACACAGGAAGGGGACTGAAGGAACAGCATGAACAGAGTCAGGAGGCATGAAAGTTCACAGCATGTTTGCGGATTTTCAAGTGGTCCAATGTGTCTGGAACAAGAGAAGCTTTGAGAGGAGATAATAGTGTGTTGTAATATATTAAACACTGTGAAAAAGGATTGAGCAGTGGCGCTATGGTGAGATAGCTAGGTGGGAAGGAGTCCCCAGAGAGACTGCAGCCAGCCTGCGTACTAGGAGGAGTGCATGATGGGGTGGGGTCACAGAAGTTCACAGTTTGCAGCAGGGAGGAGCCTGGCCTCTCTTCTTTCTGGGTGGAACCCAGAATTCAATCTGTAAGTCGGGAAGCCCGCTGGCAGGATAAACACACTCTCTCACTTCGCTAAGAGTCTCTGTTTCCCCTTTTCTTCCTTTTTACCCAATAAAACCCTGCCTTACTCACTCTTCAAATTGTCTGCAAGCCTAATCTTTCATGGTATGTGACAAGAACCCTACCTTTAGCTGAGCTAAGGAAAAGTCCTGCAACAATGGGATTCAAGCTTCTACTTTTGGAAGCAAGAGGCACCTTGAATCTATTTCAGTTCAATTCCCCTATACAATTACTCCTGCTATTACTACTGTAAGTACTGTAAATAACACCATGACTGCAATTGTTATCATTTCTGAGCACTTACTAGGTGCTAGTTTCTATGTTTGGTGATACATATTGTTCAGTGAGGTGACATGCACTGTTTCATCTGATCCTCAAAAGAACCATACCATGTCTATATTATTATATCCATTTAAGAGATCAGAACATTCAACTGATGGATTATTTTTATATAGGGAATAGGTGAAGCATGTGAGTGAACCTGTAACTCATTTCTTGCATTTCCTATCCCTGCCAATTAGCACCAATAGTCATCCAGTCTCCAGAGCTCCTTTATCTGAGCATATTTATATTTTGAAAGACAGCAAAGTCAATGAAGTGAGAAGGAAGAAGCTAGAAATGTAAGAGAGGGAAGACTGATTGAGATCAAGGTAATTGAAGGGGCAGGAAGAATGTGATCCACAGCACATACCAAAAAGGAAAGGAGGATTAACTTGGCACAGGAAGAAAGACATTTTCTGTAAGATGGGGAATGGGATGGAGGCTGACTGCAAATGGGGTAAGTTTGAAGGTGCAGAAGAGGGAAGCTAAGGGAATTCTCCTGGACTTTCATCTGCAAAGTCCGACAGTTCATCTGATGAGTAGACTTCAGATGGGGCAAAGGCTTGAGCCCAGTTGCAGAGGTTTAGGACATCTGCTATGGAAGATGAAAAAAGAAAACAATAATATACATGACTGAATGACTGATGTGGTGACTTCAGTGGCAAAGCTATATCCTAAATGCACTTGACCTACTCACTTGTCAGGTCAAAGAGCCAATAGGGAGAATTATTCTTTTTAAATAACCTAAAAAATTAGAACCTGACCAACTGATACTTTTTGTTCAAAACTGAACTAATGCAAGTCAAAAGTTAAGGGATAACTGAAGATATATAATGACAGTAATATGTTAGTCTTAAAGATAAAAAGTACATTTTAAGTGGAGCTATATATAATATTGGCCATAAATACAGGCCAAATTTTACTAAATTTTGCCTATATTCCTTCTAAGTATATTCAAAGAGCCCATGATATGTTAACATTTGGTCTTTGAAGAAAAGTGATTGGGCACGGTTAGGATTTTCTATGTTAAAAAGTCTCTAACTCACCTCCTTTTCCTTCACTTAGCTATAGTTTCATGGCCCCTAAGGAAAAGGAACAATGTCTTTCTGCTTCAAGGAATTATATGCCCTGTTCAATTCGTGCGTAAGAACAATATTCATGCTCAACCATTTTCTCCTCTGGGCATTTCCTCCACTACACAGGTAGCTCCCAATACATTGTTTATGCATACAGCACCAAGGACATGAGAAAAGTGTTCCTTTAAAGAGGATGACTCTAGGATCACTGAATAAGGCTACGGGATGTTTGGGCTGTTATTACGCTAATCTTCTCTTCCTCTTACCTATCACTGTGACATCTTAGTTGTGAGAAATCCCCATACAGGTTGTGACAGTTTCAATGTTTTAGGAGTTGCTTACTGGGGAAATGTACACATAATAGTTAAAGAGCATTGTCTTTGGAGTCAGACAAATCTGGGTTCAAATTCCAGCTCCAATTTACTAGCTAGGTGATCTTGGGCAAGTAAACACAAATTCATACTCCACATCTGCATTTCTCATCCTGAAATTAAGGACAAACATTAAGATCAAACTCATGACATCCTTATGGTGATTACAAAAATAATGTGTATAAAGACTTATTATGGTACCTGGCACATAATAGTGGTCCATAATGTGCAGCTAAATAAAAATAACTCAGTGCTTTCTCTTGCTTTTACTTCAAAGGAAAAAGCAACTCTTTCATCCTTTACTTTTCCAGGCCGCCATGATAAGCACACAGACCCTCTGAAAATGAACTGCTATAGTTAAGAACTTGACCTCTGGACTCTGATTGCCTGGGTTTGAGTCTCTGCTCTGCTGCTTACAAGCTGTGTGACCTCAGGCAAGTTACCTTTTTAAGCCTCAGTTTTCTCATTCACAAAATGAGCAGTAAATGGAATCATGTATTTAAAGTGCAGCGATTAGCATATATGTTAAATATGTAAGCAAATGATGTTAATAGGCAGCCTCACTCTTAGATCATGAAGATAAGCTGATAGTTTTTTCAGAGGCAGTATGACAAAAATGGAATTTTAGGCTTCCTACCAATGGTGTCCAAAATTCTGCACTATACTTGGTTCTGTGGTGGCAGCAAAACTCACCCTAGGATGGTTAATTACTTGGCTTCTTAAATAGGGAGTTTCTAACTCCTTAGGCAATAAAGAAATAGTTCAGCTACACTGGGACAACGTATGAGGACTTCTAGACCTCCAGTTATGGGTCTCACAATGTGGGCAAGGGCATTCAGAGACAGCATCTGACAGAAAAACTTTTCTGGATTGAATAGCCATCTATGCTCTCAGTCACCATCAGCTCAGCTTTCTGATTCATAAAGATCCTTTCTAGAAGATCATTACATCTGTCCTTTCTTAAATATTTGGATGTGCTATTTTCCACAGAACCATGTGCCATGGTGCTGTAACTCTAGTTTTAGGATGCCTCGCCCAATGCGTTAGGTTATTGCTATTTCCGGAAACCTCTTCTTTTAGGCTAAGTGAATTCCATTAGACAACATATATCTACAATGTACTAATGGCACCCAGGTGGCTTAAAATTTGGCATATCCCTTAAATTCCTAACTCATTTCCATAAAAGTCATTTATAATTTTCAAACAAAATCTATCCAAAGTGAAACCAAATTATGATATCTTTCCACAGAATATAAAACACAGAAACACATGTTTAAAGTACGCATTTCTCAAGTGGTAAAGGAAAGATCTACATGGTAATATTTCACAATAAATATTCCAGTTATGAAAGGCTCTTCATCATCTGCCGACTAAACGGAAACAGAAAATCAGATCCTAAGAATGCTGCTAAGGGATGGAATCAAATAAGGTAATCCCTTATTTTATCTAATAAAATGGTTTGATCTTAGGTGCATATGAATGAATGCTTACTTAAATATACTTTGGAACAGCATTACAAAGCAATCTTTCAGTGGATCTCTTAGCAAATTGAATAATCACTCCCATTTACCTCTTTATAAATCCAAAAGCTCAAATAGCAATAAAGTGGCATTTACTTATGACCCAAGAGATCCTAGCTCAATAGCTACATACCTTAAGTAACTTTTATTCCAGCAAGGATCTTATGGCACTACACAGGTACGCAGGTATATTAAGGCACAGTAAACTGAAAGACAAGCCATAAGGCTGGTAACATCAGGAATTGTAACATGGGGGAGCATATATGGCACACAGCCGCCTCTATATAGATTCCACTTCCTGTTCCATTGGCTACATTTTAAGATTCAGTGGTATCAAAGGAAAAGTCTGCCAGCTACCAGAGCATGTTCTAACGCTAGAAGAGTTTGTATCCAAGATAGGAAAAGGCATTGAGAAGCAACTCCCTGGAAACTTCTAATGAACAGATCAGGTTGTTCTGCGGTGCTGTGGCCGGATCCCAGTGATTGCAACTTCATGCCCTTGCGTATTGAGGCACACTCCTGAAGCAGAAAGAGTGAAAGAATGTTGAGGGTCCTGAATATAGAAATTAAGACAGAAGCACAGAAGAGCTTTCATGGGGGGAGGCAGTACTTTGTAACTGTGGAAATGATTTTATATACATAAATCATATAGGACTGTTTAGATTATTTAATATTCTAATGTACAGTGAAAAATTTCCAGGGCAGGGTTATGGCAAGTACCTGTTTCTCAAACAGTTTTTACTCTTGGGAACTTTCCTAGGTGAGTATTTCATTTGGGTAACATATTAGGAAATGCTGCTGTAAAGACAATTTTAACAATAGTTAGAATAACTAGAATTTATTAAGTGTTGGGAACAGAATATGTGAAACTCAGGAATCATTCTAGAAACAAAGTGTAAGATAGGTCCCAGTGAGCAGTTTGCGAGTGGCTAAAAACAGATGAGGACTCTGAAGGCCCATTTTTACATGCCAATGACTGTATAAGCTTAAGGATGGCAAAATAAGTTAAAAGAATCACTCAGAGCTAAATCATCATAATCACAAACAAAGGTAATAATAATAATTTCCCTTTATTGATTACTTGCTATGTTACAGGCACTATGCTTAATCAATCCTCAAGACAACTCTGTAAGTTGAATCTTATCATTGTCTCTATTTTATGCTTGTTTTCCTCCAATCACACAGCTAATAAGTGGCGGAGGTGTGGTTAAAACCCGGGTTTGTTCAGCTACGAGTTCTGTTTTAATTCTAGTGGAATGTTCCCTCATGAATACACTGGAGATGACAAATTCTCAAGGACCTTCAGAATATCATGTACAGTGGTTTACACTGTAGGTAACTGCAACCGGCAGAAGGCACTAGGAGAAAATGATATATATGAATGGATTCTCACAGCTCAGAATTAAAAATACAGGAAAATACAATCAGCAACCCAAATTTCTTTAACCCAAAGTAACTTGCAAAAAAATTCTATGTGGAGGCTAGTTGCCTTGATTAACTAATGAATCTATTGCTCACTCTGCATTTTAAAATCTCCATTAAGGTGAAACAGCACTCAAGAGACAGATCTTATTGTGCAACACATTCTGTGAAAGCCACTTAGTAGTAAGACTAACATGCCCTTAACAATGGTGTGGAACAGTCAGTATTTCCAATTATGAGAAGTATTTTTTTTTTTTGCATTGAGAGGTATTAGAAGGTTCCATTTACTTTGTATGCCCCCCCACCGTCTGCTTTATAAAACAGTAGCATTGTGGTCTTCAATTCAGAAACATGTATTGGGCACCTACTACGTGCCAGGAAAAAGACACAGGACATTCCCTCTATGGGAAGACAAAATCCTTTAATTTTTAGCAGGAAGTGATGAGAACTTAAATGGAGAGTACAATAGTTTCAATATCCCCTCTAAAACCAATATTGAAATTTAATTGCCATTGTGATGGCATTAAGAGGTGGAAACTTTCAGAGGTGATTATGTCATGTGGGCTATGGCCCCATAAATGAACTAATGCTGTTATAACAGGAATGGGTTACTTAACGCAAAAGTGTGCTCCTGATAAAAGGATGAGTTTGACCCAATTTCCTTTCTCTGTCTCACACACACAAAGGTGGGGCCTAGTAGAAGGTATTTGGGGTATGGAAGTGGATCCCTCTTGAACAGAGTAATGCTGTCCCTTGGGGGTGAGTGAGTTATTACTCTACTGGTTCCAAAGAGAGCTGGTTGTTAAAAATAGCCTGGCACCTCTTCCCCTTCTCTTCCTTCCTCTCTCACCATGTGATCTCTGCACATGCCTGTTCTGCTGCTTCTTCCATGAGTGGAAGCACTCTGAGACCTTCACCGGATGTAGACACCAGTGCCATGCTTCTTGTTCAGGCAGAACTCTGAGCCAAATAAACCTCTTTTCTTTACAAATTACCCAGCCTCAGGTATTCCATATAGCAACACAAAATGGACTAAGGCAGATGCTTTCTGCCATTTTTTGACTCAGCAAGAAGGTCCTCACAAGATGCAGCCACTCAATCTTTGACTTCACAGCCTGCAGAACCCTGAGCCAAATAAACTTCTATTCTATTTTATTTTTTTTTTTTTAAGACAGATTCTTGCTCTGTCACCCAGGCTGGCGTGCAGTGGCATGATCTCAGCTCACTGCAACCTCTGCCTCCCAGGTTCAAGTGATTCTCCTGCCTCAGCCTCCCAAGTAGCTGGTATTACAGGTGTGTGCCACAGTGCTTGGCTAATTTTTGTATATTTTTAGTAGAGACAGAGTTTTGCCATGTTGGCCAGGCTGGTCTCAAACTCCTGACCTCAGGTGATCCACCCACCTCGGCCTCCCAAAGTGCTGGGATTACAGTTGTGAGCCATCACGCCTGGCTTAAACTTCTATTCTTTATAAATTACCCAGTCTATAGTAGTTTATTATAACAACAGAAAACAAAAACAGAAAATGGGTAATAAAGATGGGAATGTTGTTATAACAAATTCCTAAAACTGTGGAAGTAGCTTTGGAACTGGGTAATGGGCAGAGGCTGGAAGAATTTGGAGGAACAGGCTAGAGAAAGCCTAGATGGCTGTGAATAGAATGTTAAGGGGGATTCTGGTGAAGGCTCAAAAGAAGAGGAGAGCTATAGGAGAAGTTCAAATCTTCTTAGAGATTACTTAAGTGATCATGATCAGAATGTTGACAGAAATAGGGAAAGTAAAGACCCTTCTGAGGATGTCTCAGAGAGAAATGAGAAACAAAGTATTGGAAACTGGAGTAAAGACCATCCTTGTTATATAATTAAAAAAAACTTGGCAGGATTGTGCCCATGTCCTAGAACTTTATAGAATGCATAATTTAAGAGTGGTGAATCTGGCTGAAGAAATATCTAAGCAGTATAGCATTCAAGCTATTGCTTGGCAACCTTTAACCACATACAGTGAGATGTAAGAGAAAAGAAATTACTTAAAGATAAAAATTTATAATTAAAATAGAGAAGCAGAACAGAAAAGTGGAAAATTTGCAACCTGGCCATGTAAAGAGTGAAAAGGTGTGTGTGTGTGTGTGTGTGTGTGTGTGTGTGTGTTTTAAGCTACCTCCTACAGTAGGTGAAAAGGTGTGTTTAGGAGAGCAAATCAAAGGTATTGCCAAGCAACCATTTGCTAAAGAGATTATCATAAATAGAAGGGATCAGGAGCTACTTGTCAAGACAATGGGAGAAATATCCTGAGGGCATTTCAAAGATCTCAAAGATCTTTGAGGCTGCCCCTCTCATCACAGTCCAAGAGCACCAGTGGGGCAGAATGGTTTTGGGTGAAGGGCTTAGGGCATCTTCCATGGACTCTCTGCCTAAGGATGCCTTGGGTCTATTCTCCCCACATTCCAGCACAGTGTCCCATGGCCAATCCAGCTGTGGCCCAAGTGAGCTCAGATGCAGCTCAACCTGTTGCTCCAGAACATACAAGCCATACATGTTAGCAGCATCGATGTGGTGCTAATTCTTCAGGTTTGTGGAAGGCAGGAGCTGTGTAGAGATGGCTTCCTCTACTTATATTTCAAAAGATGTTGTGGACTGCCTGGGGGCTTAGTTAGAGACTTGTCACAGGGGTGGAGCCACCACAGAGAGACTACTAGGGCAATGACTAGAGGAGCCGTAGGAGAAAGGCAACCTCAGAGAATCCAGAACTACGGGGCCACAAGTGGGCAACTCCATACTGGGAAAGCTACAGGCATGAGACTCCAAATTGTGAGAGCTGCTGGGTAGACTGGGCCCAGAAAAGCCATAGAGGCAGAACTTTCTGGGACCTTGGGGGCCCAACCCCAACCTCAGTGTATCCAAGAAGTGAGACATGGAGTCAAAGGAGATTATTCTCCAGCTTTAAACTTAATGATGTTTTCCCTGTTGGGTTTGGGAATTATTTGAAACAACTAACCCTTCCTGCCTATTTCTCCATTTTAGAGTAGGAGTAGTAGGTTTTTTACATAGGTAAATTTGTGTCATGAGGGTTTGTTTTACAGATTATTTCATCACTTAGGTACTAAGCCAAGTACCCATTAGTTATTTTTGCTGATCCTCTCCCTCCTCCTACCCTCCACCTTCTGAAATGTGCCAGTGTGTGCTGTTCCCCTCAGTGTGTCCATGTGTTCTCATAATTTTGCTCCCACTTATAAGTGAGAACATGCAGTATTTGGTTTTCTGTTCCTATGTTAGTCTGCTAAGGATAATGGCCTCCAGCTCCATCCATGTTCCTGCAAAGGAGAGGATCTCATTTTTTATGGTTGCATAGTATTCCATGGTGTATACGTACCACATTTTCTTTATCCAGTCTATCATTGTTTCTTTGCTATTGTGAATAGTGCTGCAATGAAAATACACGTGAATGTGTCTTTATAATAGATTGATTTATACTCCTTTCGGTATATATCCAGTAATGGGATTGTTGAGTTGAATGGTATTTCTGTTTTAGGTCTCTGAGAAATTGCCACATTGTCTTCCACAGTGGCTAAACTAATTTACACTCCCACCAACAGTGCATAAGTGTTCCTTTTTCTCCACAACCTTGCCAGCATCAGGTATTTTTTGACTTTTTAATAATAGCCATTCTGACTGGTGTGAGATGGTATCTCACTGTAGTTTTGATTTGCATTACTCTAATGACCAGTGATGTTGAGATTTTTTTTTCATTTGATTATTGGTCACATGTATGTCTTCTTTGGAAAGTATCTGTTCATGTCCTTTACCCACTTTTTAATAGGGTTGTTTGTTTTTATTCTTGTAAATTTGTTTAAGTTCCTTATAGATGCTGGATGTCAACCTTTGTCAGATGCATGTCTTGCCAAAATTTTCTCCCATTCTGTAGGTTGTCTGTTTAGTCTTTTGATAGTTTATTTTGCTGTGCAGAACCTCTTTAGTTTAATTAGATTCCATTTGTCAATTTTTGCTTCTGTCACTATTGCTTTTGGCATCTTCGTAATAAAATCTTTGCCCATGCCTATATCCTGAGTGATATTGCCTAGGTTTTCTTCTAGGGTTTTTATAGTTTTGGATTTTACATTTAAGTCTTTAATCCCTCTTCAGTTGACTTTTGTATATGGTGTAAGAAAAGGTTCCAGTTTCAACCTTCTGCATATGGCTAGTCATTTATCCCAGCACAATTTATTGAATAGGGAATCCTTCCCCCACTGCTTGTTTTAGTCAGGTTTGTCAATGATCAGATAGTTATAGGTGTGCAGACTTATTACTGGGCTCTCTATTCTGTTCCATTGGTCTACGTGTCTATTTTTGTACCAGTACCATGTTGTTTTGGTTACTGTAGTCCTGTAGTATATAGCTTGAAGTCAGGTAGCATGATGCCTCCTACTTTGTTCTTTTTGCTTAGGATTGTCTTGGCTATTCAAGATCTTTGTCGGTTCCATATGAATTTTAAAATAGTTTCTAGTTCTACAAATAATGTCAATGGTAGTTTAATAGGAATAGCACTGAATCTATAAATTGCTTTGGGCAGTAAGGCCATTTTAACAATATTGATTCTTCCTATCCATGAGCATGGAATGTTTCTCCCTTTGTTTGTGTCATCTCTGATTTCTTTGAGCAGTGTTTTGTCATTCTTATTGTAGAGATCTTTCACGTCAGTCATTAGCTATATTCCTAGATATTTTATTCTTCTTGTGGCAATTGTGAATGGGAATTCATTCCTGATTTGGCTCTTGGCTTGACTGTTGGTGTACAGGAATGCTAGTGATTTTTGCACATTGATTTTGTATCCTGAGACTTTGCTGAAGTTTATCAGCTTAAAAAGCTTTTGAGCTGAGACTAGGGTTTTCTAGATAAAGGATCATGTCATCTGCTAACAGGGATAGTTTGACTTCCTCTCCTCCTGTGTGGAGGTGCTTTATTTTTTTTCTCTTGACTGACTGCTCTGGCCGAGACGTCCAATACTACATTGAATAAGAGTCGTGACAGAGGGCATCCTTGTCTTGTGCTGGTTATCAAGGGGAGTGTTTCTAGCTTTTGCCCATTCAGTATAATGTTGTCAGTGGCTTTGTTATAGATGGTTTTTATTATTTTGTGGTATATTCCTTTGATACCTAGTTTACTGAGAGTTTTTAACATAAATCAATGCTGAATTTTATTGAAAGCCTTTTATGCATCTATAGAGATAATCATGCAGTTTTTGTCTTTAGTTCTGTTTATGTGATGAATCACATTTATTGATTTGTGCATGCTGAACCAACCTTGCATCCCAGATATAAAGCCTACTTGATCATGGTGGATTAACTTTTTGATGTGCTTGCTGGATTTGGTTTGCCAGTATTTTCTTGAGGATTTTTGTGTTGAGGATATTGGCCTGAAGTTTTCTTTTTTGTTGTATCCCTGCCAGGTTTTGGTATCAGGATAATGCTGGCCTCATAGAATGAGGTAAGGATGAATCCCTTGTTTTCAATTTTTTGGAACATTTTCAGTAGGAATGGTACCAGCTCTTCTTTGTACATCTGGAAGAATTCAGCTGTGAATCCCTCTGGTCTTGGACTTTTTTCAGTTGGTAGACTATCTATTAATGCCTCAATTTCAGAACCTGTTATTGGTCTGTTCAGGGATTCAATTTCTTCCTAATTCAGTCTTGGGAGAGTGTATGTGTCCAGGAATTTATCCATTTCTTCTAGGGTTTCTGGTTTGTGTGCAAAGAAGTGTTCATCCTATTCTCTGATAGTTGTTTGCATTTCTATGGGGTCAGTGGTAATATCCCTCTTGTCATTTCTGATTGTGTTTATTTTAATCTTCTCTTTCCTTCATTAGTCTAACTAGCAGTCTATTTTATTTACTTATTTTTTTTCAAAAAAAAAAAACAAAACAGCTCCTGGATGGATTGATCATTTGAATGCTTTTTCATATTTCTATCTCCTTCAGTTCAGCTCTGATTTTGGTTATTTCTTGTCTTCTGCTAGCTTCTGGATTTGTTTGCTCTTGGTTCTCTAGTTCTTTTAGTTGTGATGTTAGGTTGTTAACTAGAGATCTTTGTATCATTCTGATGGTGTACATTTAATGCTATAAATTTACCTCTTACCACTGCTTTAGCTGTGTCCCAGAGATTCTGGTACATTGTATCTTTGTTCTCATTAGTTTCAACGAACTTCTTGATTTCTGACTAAATTTTATTTACCCCAAAGTCATTCAGGAGCAGGTTATTCAATTTCCATGTAATTGTATGGTTTTCAGTGAATTTCTTAGTCTTGATTTCAAATTTGATTGTGCTATGGTCCAAGAGGCTGTTTGTTATAATTGCAGTTATTTTCCATTTGATGAGGACTGTTTCACTTCTGATTATGTGATCAATTTTAGACTAAGTGCCATGTGGTGATGAGAACATATATTCTATTGTTTTGAATTGGAGAGTTCCATAGATATCTATTAGGTCCATTTGATCCAGTGATGATTTCAGGTCCTGAGTATCTGTGTTAATTCTCTGTGCCAGTGATCTAATATTGTCAGTGGGTTATTAAAGTCTCCCACTGTTATTGTGTGGGAGTCTAAGTCTCTTTGAAGGTCTCTAAGAACTTGTTTTATGAATCTGGGCCCTCCTGTGTTGGGTGCATAAATATTTAGGACAGTTAGATCTTCTTGTCCAACTGAACCCTTTACCATTATGCGATGCCAATTTTTGTTTTGTTTTGTTTTTTGATCTTCATTGGGTAAAGTCTGTTTTGTCAGAAACTAGGATTGCAACCCCTACTTTTTCTGTCTTCCATTTCCTTGGTAGATTTTCCTCCATCCCTTTATTTTTGAGCCTATGTATGTTACTGCATGTGAGATAGTTCTCTTGAAGACAGCATACCAATGGGTCTTTGATCTTTAGCTTGCCACTGTGTGTCTTTTAATTGGGGCATTTAGCCCATTTACATGTAAAGTTTGTACTGATATCTGTGGATTTCAACCTGTCATCATTATGTTTGCAGACTTGTTTATGTGGTGCTTTATAACGTCACTGGGCTGTGTGCAGACTGTGTAATTCGGTGTGTTTTTGTAGTGGCTGGTAATAGTCTTTCCTTTCCACATTTAGTGCTTCTTTCAGGAGCTCTTGTGAGGCAGGTCTGGTGGCAGCAAGTTCCCTCAGCATTTGCTTGTCGGGAAAGGATCTTATTTCTCTTTCACTTATGAAGCTTAGTTCGGCCAGATATGAAATTCTAGGTTGGAATTTCTTTTCTTTAAGATTGTTGAATGTTAAAAAAAGAAAAGAGAATGTTGAATATTGGCCCCCAATGTCTTGAGCTTACAGGGTTTCAAGTGAGAGGTCTGATGTTAGTCTGATGGGCCTCCCTTTTTAGGTGACCTGGCCTTTCTCTCTAGCTGCCTGTAACATGTTTTCTTTCATTTAGACCTTGGATAATCTAATGATTATGTGTTTTGGGGATGATCTTATCGTAGAGTATCTTAGTGGTGTTCTCTGCATTTCCTGGAATTTGAATGTTGGCCTCTCAAGCTAGGTTGGAGAAGTTCTCATGGATGATATCCTGAAATACGTTTTCTAAATTGGTTCCATTCTCCTCGTCTCTTTCAGGTGCATCAATCGGTTGTAGATTCAGTCTCTTTACATAATCCCATATTTCTCAAAGGGTTTGTTCATTCCTTTTCATTCTTTTTTTCTCTGTTCTTGTCTGCCTGTCTTATTTCAGAAAGCCAGTCTTCAAGCTCAGAGAGTCTTTCCTCCACTTGGTCTATTTGGCTATCAATACCTGTGATTGCATTATGAAAGTCTTGTAGTGTATTTTTCAGCTGTATCAGGTTGGTTATGTTCTTCTCTATACTATCTATTTTGTCTGTCAGCTCCGGCAATGCTTTATCATAATTTTTCGCTTCCTTGCATTGGGTTACAATGTACTCCTTTAGCTCAGTGAACTTCATTCCTATCCATATTCTGAATTCTCCTTCTGTCATTTCAGACATCTGTCTCAGCCTCAGCCCAGTTCCGAACGCTTGTTGAAGAGGTGATGCACTCATTTAGAGGAAAGAGGGCACTCCAGCTTTTTGAGGTTTCAGGGTTCTTCTGCTGATTATTATTATTTCTCATCTTTGTGAGATTATCTACTTTCAATCTTTGAGGTTGCCGACCCTTGGGTGGTGGGTTTTTTTTTTTTTTCTTTAACAGTCTGGCCCCTTTTCCATAGGGCTGTTGTGGTATGCTGGGGGTCTGCTCCAGTTTCTAGTAGACTTGGATTTTCCAGTACCTGGAGGTATCACCAGTGAAGGCTGTGAAACAGAAAATACGGGAGCCAACCCTTTCCTCTGGGAGCTCCATCCCAGGGAGGTATGGACTTGTTGCCAGCCTAAACACATGTATAGGAGGTGGCGGGCAATCCCAGTTGGGTGGTCTTGCCCAGTTAGGAGGAATGAGATTGGGGACATGCTTTAAAAAGTAGCCTGGCCACATTTTTGTAGAGCTGCTATGCTGTGCTGGGGGTCCACTTCATCCCCTGGTCACCATGGACACACTGAAGCCTGAAGACTGGAATGGTTAAGTTTTCCTAAGAGCAAAGATGGCGGTCTGCCCCTCCCATTGGGAGCTGCATCCCAGGGAGGGCTGAGACCTCTGTCAGCCAGAGCACACCATTAGGGGTAGCCAGACCCTAGGTGCGAGGCTTTACCTGGTGATGAGAAATGGGGTTGGGGACCCACTTTAAAAAGCAGTCTGACCACATTTTCGTGGGTCTACTCTGCTGTGCTGTGGTATTGCTTCCACTCCTGGTCAGCTTTGGCTCTGCAGAAGCTGGAGGCTAAGTTGTTTAAACAGCAAAGATGGCAGCCCACCCCTCCCTCTGGGAGTTTAATCTCAGGGAATTTTCAAAACTCTGTAGACCAGGGAACACCAGTGGGGGTGGCTGCAGTCCCTGGCTGGGAGATTCTGCCCCATGAAAAGGAAGAGGATTGGGGACCTGCTTAAAGAAGAAGTCTGACCATGCTTTTGTAGAGCAGCTGCACTGTGCTGGGGTACTGCTTCTGTCCCGTCAGTTTGTACTCTCCAAAGCTCACAGGCTGGACTGGCTATGTCACCTAAACAGCAAAGATGGCAGCCTGTCCCTCACTCTGGGTTCTCTGTCCCAGGGAGTTTTCAAATCTCTGTTGGCCAGAGAAAACTGGCTTGAGTGGCTGGTGGCCGCAGTTGGGAGCTCCTGCCCAGTGAGGAGGAAAAGCACAGGAACTCACTTAAATAAACAGCCTGGCCATGTTTTGAAAAGCAGCTGTGCTGTGCTGGGAGATCCCTTCAAAACCTGGTAGGTTTACACTCTCCAAAGCTTGCAGGCTGGATCAGCTAAGTTGCCCAAACAGCAAACATGGCGCCCCACCCTTCCCCCCAGAAAGCTTTGTCCCAAGTAGGTGCAATACTGCTACTGGTGACTGGCTAGAATTCTAAACCAGTGGGTCTTATCCTGTGAGGCACAGTGGAAGTGGTGTCCACAGACTATCACTGCTTGGTCCCCTGGATTCAGCCTCTTTTCTAGGGGTATGTATAGGTGTCCGACCTCCCACTTTGCGGGAGTTGCAGTTACTTTTGCTGAGAAGCCTGAAATGCTGGCGGATCTAAAGCTCCTGGGTCTCCACACGTGCCTGAGTGGCTACTCTGCAGAAACTCCACGTAGCTGTGTGTGTCAGGCTGAAGGTCCCAGTGGAGTGGATTCATGATGGGATCTCCTGACCTGAGGATTGCAGAGATCCATGGGAGAACTGTGGTTTCCCATGGTCGCACATTCACTCAACTGCTTCCTTGGGTGGGGGAGGTTCACTTGGTTCTGTGTCACTCTCAGGTGGGCTGTCATTCTTTGTTTTCCATGGGTTGAGTTGTTTCCTTCGTTAGTCCCAATGCGAATACCTGAATGTTTCAGTTGAAGGTGCTGTGTTTACTGCCCTTTCCATTCCTCTCTGTGAGAGCCATGGAGCTTCTAGTCAGCCATCTTGGCCACTTCCCATTCTCTCTATTGTATTTTGAAAGTAAACAGTTTGTTTTGATTTCACAGTCTCACAGCTGGAGAGAAACCGCCTGAGGAATTTGCCTCCCTGAGTCTCACCCATATATGATTTAGATGAGACTTTGAACATTTGAGTTGGTATTGAAATAAGATTACTGGGGCTACTGGGATGGAATGAATCTACTTTACATGTGAGAAATACATGAATTTTGAGGGACTAGGAGAAGAATGCTATGGTTTGAATATGTCCCCCAAAACTCATGTTGAAATTTAATTGCCAGTGTGATGGTATTTATGGGTGACACCTTTAAAAGGTAATTAGGGCATGAAGGCTCTGCCCTCATGAATGAATTAATACCATTATTGTAGGAGTAGGTTAGTTAAGGCAGGAATGGGCTCCTGATAAAAGGATGGGTTTGGTTCAATTTCCTCTATCTTTCATGCCTGCACACTTCTTTGTCATATGATACCTTTTATTATCTTATGACACAGCAAGAAAGCCCTCACTAGATATGGCCTTTCGGTCTTGGACTTCCCATCTCCCAGAATGGTAAGCCAAATAAATCATTTTAAAAATAAATTTTCCAGTCTATGGTATTCTTTTATAGCGGCAGAAAACAGACTAAGACAGAGGGGCTCAGAAAAGTGCTGAAAAATTGAGAAGGAAGGCTTATTCCACGAATATATCAAGATGAGAGTTTTGGGAATTGATCTGGGAAGGCAAAGGGTGAGGTTATGGTTTGTGCAAGGTTTTTAAGAGTTATGAACTTGACAAACTTTGAACTTATAGAGATGAGCTATGCTGTTCACAGAAAAAGGAAAGTGAAAAATCTCAAGTTAAAATGTCAGATATGAAAATCTTTAATAAATCAGGTCTTCTATTTATGAACAAGCAGATTTGAATGCATACATATGCAGCTACCATCTTTATAGCTAACAAAAGATTTACCAATGCAGTGTTTTTGTATCTAGTACAGCAATTACTCTAGAATAAAATGTTTTGTCAATAGAGAATATAAATTTAAGTTTAGTCACATCTTAAACAACAGTTCAAAGTCAGTAACCCAGGTAACACCCCAGATGGAAAAGCCATCTGGCTTAGAAAACTTATAGTTCAAAATTCAAATCACATTATATTTTTAACACCTACTGGGTTTTTCAGTTCTGCCTTACCTAAACTCTTTGTGGTTCAATTTCCTTCTGTATAAAAATGGGATAAAATATCTACATTCTAGCATTTCTATCGAGATTATAGAAACTTGAGGTGATATCTGGCCCAGATTGCACTTTAGAAATGGTGGTTATAGTGTTGCTTCTCTTAATCCAATGTCAGATGCTGGGGTCAAGGGTAAAGAAAGGTGAAATGAAAACCTGACTTGAGGCAATATTCTACAAGGTTCTCTAGTTTCCACTGAAACTGGAACATCTGTATGTTTCTCTAGCTATTCATTAAATTCCTCCATTATCTAAACTACTGGAATTTGGAATAGCTGTGGAAATATTAGAGATCTGAGCAGCTATGGTGCTCATAAATCAGTAGTGCTGATTCTATGAAGAGGCTGCCACCTAAAAGAGAACTGGGGAGTTTGAAAACCTTTATACTTTTAGTTAGATAAACAAACATCTCACCATTGCACCTAATGCTTATCCAGAAACAGTTTACACACAGGGAGAATATAGATTGCTATTCAACTTCTAGCAGAAATAGGCAAATACTGGAGTAAATGAATAGTAAAATTCAATATGCACAACAGGTCGCCCTGCCACTGTATACTTCTCTACAGGGGAAATTATAATAAAACAATAATAAAACAGTGGATATCTAAATGAAAAAGGGAAAGTGAAAACAGATGTGGTTCCTTTCAGAATAGAGCCTCCCCATACCTGACTCTCACTGTGTTATCTGGAAGGGAAGGAAGGAAATACAGGTAGAAGATGAATGCCAGGGAAGCCCCAAGACAGGGGCTGGTGAATTGAGGAGTGATGTTAAAATTGATATCTATCATTTTGAATCAGGATACAAAGGTACGAAGTCCAGTGGCCAGGGTGGTGGTCCACCAACCAAGCATTTTCTTTTGCTTCCAGTTTCTGACTTTCTGCCTATGGTGAGGGGATTTTCTTTGCTCCAAATTATTCTTCCACAAAATAACACAAAGCAAGGGGTTCTTTGCATTAGGTTCATGAAAGCATTAGGTCCCTGAAGTCAAGATTTGAGGCACTAAAAGGAAGAGTTAACAGGTTACAAAAGGAAAAGTATGCTTACCTTCTAATCCATATGGCAGGTCTTGAGAGTCTCCCTTTTGGAAGAAACAGAGTGTGGCTTGGAAAAAGAATATAGTTTTGTACTTCAATCTCCCCATTTTCTAATGGTGAGATATTGGGTAAGTTACTTAGCTAATTCAATCATATTACCTAATTTTCAAGAGGAAGACAGGCAAGTACTTACAAAATGTTACTTTTCCTTCTGCCTGTGCCCATACCAGGTCATGCCTAGGCTTTAATCTTCTCAAAGCCCAGAATTAAGATCACGAGTTTCAGCAAAAATGTGAAAAAGGAGAAGCCCATGGCCATCAATATATGGCCAGGAAACCTCTCCTCGAGCTCAACCAAGGCAGCAAAAACTTGAAACAATTATGAAGTCAGACTTCAACAATATCTATTAGTTGAACTTCCATTTTAACTATGCATAAAGTTGTCAGGAAACATAATAACGAATTGAGTCTTATTTTAAACCATCTTGAGATATATAAAATAAGAAGAGAATTCAGTACCTATTCAATCCTTTTTAAAATTTTTTTTATTTATATATATATATAAGGATATGGAGACTCAAGGAAGGAACAGACCTTATCCAAAGAAACATGAGTCACTGAGGGCACTTTAGTATGATAAAGGAACAAAATCAAAGCTAAGAAACAGGAACCAGATAAACCACAATTGCTTTTGAAAAAATAAATCAAAATACATTAAATTAGCTGAGAGGTAAATTTAATTCTATTCTTTGATAGTCTTTTGGAGTATTAATTTCTCTGAATTTTAATAAGTTTAGTTACTGTATGTCCCCCAAAATATTATGTGAAGCTTCCAAAATTCCTTCTTTCCTGATCTCATAGACTTGCTGACAGTGTAAAGGAACCAGGATGAGGTAAGGAAAAACTGATGCTTCATTTTGGCTGTTATTTTAAAGATTAAATACTGAGTGAAGCAACTAGCCAAGTGCCTGGCACCATTATAGGTACCCTATGTTAGTTGAGTCTGAATAGTTAGCTTGAATGTTCTAAGCTTTTTAATGTTGAACTAGATATGAAAAGATGAAAAATAAAATCTTGAGGAGTACCTTCACCTCTGCTCATCATCAGCCCTGCTGAAGAAAGGCTAGACTGAGCAGAAGCCTTCTAAAAGGAAAGCAATGAAAAGATCTTTCTGAATGAGCTTATATTTGAGCCTGAGCCCATGATATAACTGACTTACATTCCTTTTCATATACAGAGTTTTCATGTCAAGCTCCTAAAAGGCAGGGACTCTGTCATATTTCTCCAGATCTCCTATAGTAGACACAGGGAAGAAACCAAGTTGGAACTCATTCAATGACAGTAGAATTTAACCCGAGGCAGCCTCAGTTTTCTTACACCAAATCACTGCATTGAGCTCTACTGGAAAGCCTTATATAACATAAATATATTTATACTTGTATAAATAGCTGAGATAAGTTAAAAGTTTGAGAAGGGCAGGGGAAGGATCAGGAAGAGTAAGGCAGAGTTTGAATTAAGTTGAAACTATTACCTTAGTAACCTAAGGATGGAGAACCTTGGTTATGATGAAACAGAAGTATTTTGACTGGCTCTCAAAGAAGCAGAATAATTTTCAGAATATATGTGTTTTGTTTGTATAGGTATTACATAGCCCAGTGGTTCTTAACAAGGTGATTTTGCTCCTTATAGGATATTTGGCAATATTTGGACATATTTTGAGTTGTCACAACTAGGATGGGGTGCTACTGGCATCTAGTGGGTAGAGTCAAAGGATGCTGCTCAATATCCTTCAATATATAGGACAGCCCTTGACAACAGAATTATCTAGCCCCAAATGTCAATAGCACCAAAGTTGAGAAATCCTGCTCTAGCTCAACACAGAGCCTGGCACTACTGACTGAAGGAAAAATAAATATCTCAACTAATTTTTACAGCAGAAAAGAATCACTAACAGATATGCTCACTGGGTTTTAGGTCTCACTTGTGCTTCTCATGATAATTTGGTGTAATTTTTAAGCCAATGTTATTCATTATCAAGTATTAGAATGTGTTGGTTGATTTGTTAAAACCTTCTATGTAGAAAAAAATAGGTAACATTCCATAAATGTAATAAATACTAAAGCTCTGGAGCATTCTAGGGACACAGGTTGGCTTCTGATTTTCCCAGTGTCCACTCCCTGCCCCTCCAACCAGCAGTGATATTACTAAACAAGAGAGAAGATAAAGTTCAGTTCGCATGTTAAATGTAACCTTCTTCCATCTATCTGCAGAGATATTTCTCCTTCTTCTTCAAAGTCCTTTCTCAAGGTTACCACATAGGTGAGAAAAGGATGACAGGATATCAAAGGGGTTCACAAGCTCCCTGGTTAGCTCACATGTTCCACTATTGAGATCCCAACCTATAATCAAAGCACAAGATCCTGTCTCAGCACAGATTTAATTTAGACAAAGTCAGGAAGAAAAGTAGTATTGGATATGCTAAGGAAAAAATGGAATGCTGCTAGAGGTAGGTCCATGAATGCAGTATTTTGTGTCTATTTTTTTTTTTTATTTCAATAGATTTTTTGGGAATTCAGTATTTTCTGTCATGACATTCTCCTGTCTTAGGAAAAAGGGCAGTCAGCAAAAAGTGTCTAAAAGCTCTAGTCTCTGATATTAGTTTAGAAATGGGTAGTATCTGGCCGGGCGCGGTGGCTCAAGCCTGTAATCCCAGCACTTTGGGAGGCCGAGGCGGGCGGATCACGAGGTCAGGAGATCGAGACCATCCTGGCTAACACGGTGAAACCCCGTCTCTACTAAAAATACAAAAAATTAGCCGGGCATGTTGGCGGGCGCCTGTAGTCCCAGCTACTCGGGAGGCTGAGGCAGGAGAATGGCGTGAACCTGGGAGGCAGAGCTTGCAGTGAGCCGAGATTGCACCACTGCACTCCAGCCTGGGGGACAGAGAAAGACTCCGTCTCAAAAAAAAAAAAAAAAAAGAAATAGGTAGTATCCTAATCCAGTCTGAATTAAGGGACAATCCAAGTGCAAGGGAAAAAAACCTTCAAATAAATAGGACAGACCTTCAAAAAGATTTTTTTTCCCCCAAACACTCTACCTTACACTATGAAAAATGAATTCATTTAATTTCTTATTTTTTTTTAATCCCAAAGACACATAGCCTATTTCCTCCCTTGAGGCAACTAAGGAAGTAGCATTTGACCTTGGTGAGTGGGACACTGTACAGAAAACTTTCATCATATTTTGCATAGGAAGTTATCATTTCCTTAGGGTCAAAATTCACAAATCCTAGACAAAAACTTAGCCTAATTACATAGACTTCATATCATACTGTTAACAGTTCTTCACCACAAAACTGTGTATTTGTTCTTTTTAAACACTACTTCTTTCATTCAGCAAGAAACGTTCACTGCTAGACAAGGAATCAATTTCTACAGTCTAGCAAAAGTGCATGTTTATAAAGTTGGCAGAGAACTTGCTTTATTGGAAACACATATAATGTCATCTTGATTGTACCATATTAATATGGCTTCAAAGTTTGTCAGTTTTAAAATACCAAACTCAAGGGGTGATTTCATTTTAATTCTCAGTGGTGCAATATTTTTAGATTACAGAAAAAATTACTGAGCAAGCTTAACTACATTTAAAAGGATAAACAACAAAAGAATAAATTGGTCTTGCCAAAACCTTAAACTTTACAGGCATTATAGAGAAGAAAAATCTATGACATCTTTACAAAGACCTACTCTTTCCTTAGCAGTTAGCATCTAATTCCTCATCACTCTATCTATCAAGGGTCATTTTAACTATTTCAGTGATTTATGCCATTTATTCCCAAGAGCGTGAGAGGCAGAGACATCTGTTCTACATTGAAAGGAACTGGATTACAAAGCCTAGATGCTAAAAGGGATATATGAAAGGATTGTATTAAATTAGCAACAATCTACTGCATTCAGCTCTACTGATCCATTCCTTCTTCCTGAAGCCGAGTCCTTCCTTGGCTTCCTTAGACCTCATTCTCTTGGTTTTCCTTCTTTTTCTTCTGGAGTCCTTTCTTCTCTATAACATCTTAAAATGTTTCTATGCCCCAGGCCTTTCTTCTCTAGTCTCTCTCCCTATGTGTCTCATCTGCTCTCATGGTTTTAATACTGGCCAGAGGCTAATAATATTGAATGTCTGTTACCAGCATAGAACTCATTCCTGAGCAATTTAAATGCAAGGCCATATAGTGCCTGACACACAGAAAAGTTGCTCAGTAAATGTTCAGTGAAAAAAATTAATAAATGAAATATTAAAATACATAAATAAGACTTGAAAAATACATGGAGAGCTGAGGTGTCCTATACAAACTCATCGCAGAACAGTCAATGCCACCCTGCCTTACCAGCTGACCACAAATATATTGTTGAGCCCAGGAAAGATAAGCAATGCCCAGCTTAGATCAGCAGAACCACATAGCCAACCTATAGCCCAAGAGAAACAAAATATATTTAGAGGGTTTAAGCCACTATGTATTAGAGTGTTTCTGAATGCAACACAATCTTGATAATCAACTAGTTCCAAGTCTGCTTTCCTGCTAGTCTTTAATTCCTCCTTGAGGGCAGAGATGTAATCTGTCTTATCATGCTGTGCCTACCCACCATAATGCCTGGCTTGTGTAAGATACTCAATAAACATCTATTAACAAATATATCAATTCTGCTAATGATGATGAGAAGCACTCAGTCATTTGCCATCTAGAATTAGAGCAAATGGCCGTTGAACACAGAATATCAAAATGTGTTAAATATTTGTAATAATAAATATTAATTGAGCACTTACTGTTGACAGACACTGTGCTACGCTTATGGTATCCATTTCATAAAGCTCTATTAAGTAGGGATGCAATGGAGGTTGTAGATTTAAATGGAGTCCTGACTGGGAAGGGAGATAGACCACTTTTAAGACACCAGCAGCCATTCACAAAGAAAAAGTAGCACTAGAGGAAAAGGTTCCTAAACTATTCTGATTTGCTTTGGGGATTTTTTTTCTCCCTCACTAAATATTCTGGGTACATTTAACCAGTTATCCACTAAGTGAACAGCTTACCATGTATGCCAATTAGAGATTTACTGAATTAGTTCATGAATCTTCTAACATGGATTCTAAATGCTATCTTCTCAGAGAAAAATCAAGTAAGTACAGAGGGGAAATGGCTGAAGAAGGAACATAAGAGAAAAGTTACTTGCTGGCAGCTTCTATAATCCCCACTTTTTGAAATGCCCTTTGTTCCTTCCTTGTTGCTTGAAAAGAACCCGATTTTGTTCGCAGCCTGAGGCAGTTTGCTAGACAAATGTCCTCGCTGTTATGAATGGCTTGCTTAAGCCCATATTATCCCATAAAGGGCTGTGATTAATCTGGGCTTTGTTGGGCTGGATGTATCATAGAAAGGACTCCAGTAGAGGGACCATGTGAGCTGTACCATTCTGCTTTTAAGTGTTTTTCCCCCAAATAAACTACTTTAAATAGTAATATGTGTCCATTTGTATGTGTGTATGTGTGTGTGTGTGTGTGTGCGCGCGCGTGCGCATATTCAAACCCTCTTTGAATGGCAACTAGCGATCACAAAGGGGCATGTTTCCCTTGTCCCAGTGTTTTGTGCTTTTGGAAGGGACAGAATCAACTGTGCCATTATGAGAGCAATGGCAGGTCTCTGGTGGAGCTCAACTGAGACAGCTCCTGCCCCATCGAGGTCCTCTGTGAAGGTTTTACACCCAATTCAGGGCAAGTCACCTGTGCTCATGCACGGAAAGAGAGAGAGAAGAAGCAAATAACCTCAATATGGATGTGTCATTTCCTAGACTCTCCCTGTATTTGTGGACAGACTATCATAAAAAGGATGCCACCTCTCTCAGTGCTGGCTCCTGCATTGCCTTCTGCCATGATTAAATGTCTCCTGAGGCCTCCCCAGAAGCTAAGCAGATGCCAGCATCATGCTTCTTGTACAGCCTGCAGAACTGTGAGCCAGTTAAACCTATTTTCTTTATAAATTACCCAGTCTCAGGTATTTCTTTATAGCAGTGTGAGAACTGACTAACACATAGGTGGAAAGGCACATTCCCTAGCCTAAAGAAAGCAGAGTAGACAAGTGAGCTTTTAATATCTTTTATCTAGGAACAGATCTATTGCATTCAAATTGAATTTCAGTATTCATTAATCATTCCACTATTTCTTTGTATGCTGGGACCAAGTCATCAGTTCCTTAAAGGTAAGGGTCATTTCATCTCTTCCTTTTGAGTGCTGCACTCCACCTAATCTTAGGCCTACAGAATGAGCAAGTACCTCCTGAGTCCCTTCTGCTTATGACAAACCCTTGCTGTCACAAAGCTGAGGAAGGACTGTAGACAGAATTTTGTTCCTTTACACTTAAGATCACTTTTTAGCATTACAATTTGCTTTAGATAACAAATGCACTTATGGAGCAAGACTGGGGAAACTGAGCATATGGAGAAGCCATGGAGGGGAGAAGGCATGGGTTTTAGAAGCCAGAAAAACTAGGTTCAAATCAAGTCCTCTCATTTACTGGTGAAGCGACTTACTCTTTCTGCATCTTAGTTTGCTGATCTGTGAAATGGTAGTAGCAACCCTATCTGACAGGGTTTTTGTGATCATGCTTCTAAGGGGCTATGCACAGTGTTGTCACTGAAGGTGTGGCCCAGTGGAAGTACGCTCTCTTCCCTTTCCCTTTTGTAGATATAGTCTTGGGGCCATTGTACACTTGCTGCTTCCAAAGCTGGACATGCTTGAAGGTTGTCCTGGAGCTGTTCTGAGAATATATATCTTAAAATAGCTAGGGCTCATAAGTAAAAATTTGCTAGCACATGGGTGGAAGTGGACAAGTGATTTTCATGTGTTGGAGTGAGTGTGGATATTGGCTGTGAGGCAAGACAAGGGTAAGTGCTGATAAAATGCAGCATATAATGTCTCGTTTAACACTTTCCCAGTGGTCACTATTCAAGGTGCTATTCTTAAGCACACTAAAGAATGTTGTAGAGTATAAGAAATGAATATCAGAATCCATGTAGTTTAAAATGCTAGGAATGATTTATAAACATGGATAGCAATTAAAGCCTCCTAATCACGTCAGAGTCAATTTTCACATACAGGCTGCTTTTATGCTGCAGTAGCCGATTACATTTAGATGATAAGAGGGCAACGCCTCGATGATGACAGCCTCTGGTGTAACACAGAGACAGATACCCAGGCTACAAGCTGCTTGAGTCAAGCTTTGCAATCTTACTCTAGAGCAGTAGCAATCAAGTAAAGAATTGTCAGTACTTTTCCGGCATATTGTGACACCCTTTTCTCCTCCATCTTCTTGTTTAAGTACAGTCTGAGCAACTCTTTGACCCATATTTGCAAGCTGCATCATATTCTGAGAACAGAACAAGTGTTTCAACAATTGCTTGCAAGAAAGAATGTTGGTCACAAGGTGGCAGATTACCACACGCTTATGGAGAATCCTAATTATTTTTCTAAAAGCACGGAGTGGCAAACAAGTAAGGGAACTTCAGAAAGGTGTGTGTGCACATGGTGGGAAAGACGGATACCTTACATGGCCATAAGTTCTAAAGGTCATATAAGGGCTGCCTCTCCAGCTGAGCCCTCTATCACAGGGCACCTTTTGAAGAGGCCCATGCAATCAGCATGATAAGATTCCTGGATTGACAGCTGACATCACTCAGCAGACCTTATGCCAAGGTGATTATTTCCTAAGGCAGTGATTGCAACCCTGTTAGCACATTAGAATCACTTAGAGAGATTTAAAAAAACAAGTACCCCCTGTTGAGCCTCTACCACAATAAATTTTTTTCCAGTTATAAAGTCCTTTTTACTTAATCATTTCTTCTCATGAAAAAATATACAATGAGGACATAGAACAGAAATGTTTTACCCATATAAAAACTAGTAACTAAAAGTTGAGTATCTCTTATTTGAAATGCTTGGGACCAGAAGCACGACAAGAGATTTTGCAGGTTTTGTTTGTTTGTTTGATTGTCAGTTTTTGGTTTGATGTTGAGCTCAGGCGTCAGTAGTATTTAGAGATCCTCGGCCGGGCGCGGTGGCTCACGCTTGTAATCCCAGCACTTTGGGAGGCCGAGGCGGGCGGATCACGAGGTCAGGAGATCGAGACCACGGTGAAACCCCGTCTCCACTAAAAATACAAAAAAATTAGCCGGGCGTGGTGGCGGGCGCCTGTAGTCCCAGCTACTCGGAGAGGCTGAGGCAGGAGAATGGCGTGAACCTGGGAGGCGGAGCTTGCAGTGAGCCGAGATTGTGCCACTGCACTCCAGCCTGGGTGACAGAGCGAGACTCTGTCTCAAAAAAAAAAAATAAAATAAACAACAGGTGCTGGAGAGGATGTGGAGAAATAGGAACACTTTTACACTGTTGGTGGGACTGTAAACTAGTTCAACCATTGTGGAAGTCAGTGTGGCGATTCCTCAGGGATCTAGAACTAGAAATACCATTTGACCCAGCCATCCCATTACTGGGTATATACCCAAAGGACTATAAATCATGCTGCTATAAAGACACATGCACACGTACGTTTATTGTGGCACTATTCACAACAGCAAAGAGTTGGAACCAACCCAAATGTCCAACAACAATAGACTGGATTAAGAAAATGTGGCACATATACACCATGGAATACTATGCAGCCATAAAAAATGATGAGTTCATGTCCTTTGTAGGGACATGGATGAAACTGGAAAACATTCTCAGTAAACTATCGCAGGGACAAAAAACCAAGCACCGCATGTTCTCACTCATAGGTGGGAACTGAATAATGAGAACTCATGGACACAGGAAGGGGAACATCACACTCCGGGGACTGTTGTGGGGTGGGGGGAGGGGGGAGGGACAGCATTAGGAGATATATCTAATGCTAAATGATGAGTTAATGGGTGCAGCAAAACAACATGGCACATGGATACATATGTAACAAACCTGCACATTGTGCACATGTACCCTAAAACCTAAAGTATAATAAAAAATAATAAAATAAAATAAAAAATAAAAAATAAAAGATCCTCAGTTGATTCCAATGTACAGCCAAGTGTGAGACTCGCTAATCTAAAGCAGCGTTACTCAATGTATGGTACGCAAACAGCACTGGTCTGTGAACTATGTTACTTAATACAGTTCTTATTTAGTTCAGCTGACATTACTTTTCACAGCAAGACAGCAATACTTTCTTCATGAAGGAAGCAGTGATTTACCTTCTGGCATAAGATCCTTATCTAGTCATGCATTGAGAACAAACAATTTGAGACACATGAACAACATTTGTGTAGCCTTTCTCTAAAGATAGTAGGTGGGAATCAGAGAGGAAGGCAACAGCAATCATTTTCAAAAGTGTGCTACTTGACAAAGCTCATGTTTGATGAGAATACACTGCTTAGTAGAGCCAGCAGAGCCTTTCCCAAAGTGTTACTTGGAAGATGCTCATCTGTATTATCAGTAAAAGGGTCCAGTAGCTGGAAGATGCTGTTTACCACTGAATTGCCTAAGTTAGACAGCTTCCTAATCTGCAAGACTCTTTAAAACCTTTCATATACTCATATGCATTGTGACTCTCTAGGAATGGTGTGTAATTTCGGAAACATATATTTGACCACAAATGCCGTCTTTTTACATAAATGTATGATAGGTGTTGCATGAAATATTATTGGAAAACTGATCTGATAACTATGTAAGAACCTGTGAAAAAGATTATAGTTCACTCCTGTATTCTCTTCAACCAGGCAAGTGAATTGTCATTTAAAACAAAAGATAGGGTGAAAATTGGAGCAGAGGGAGCAGAACATTCTTGTGCATCTCCTTAATAGACACAGACTTCTAATATCAGGATTGGGCTTGATCTGGGGAATCAACTAGTCTTTCAGGCTATGCCTTTATGGACATGGAACATAGCGTAGCTGGGTCATACCATGCTGGGTCCAGAAGGCAGAATTTCTTAAGTGGTTTATCAACTGGCTGGGAAGAGAAAACAACTCCAGAAAAGTTGGCAAGACATCATCCCAAGAGCATGTTGGCAACACAATCCCTGATGTCTTGGCCTTGAAAGGGGAAGCACCCATATGGATGTATGACTTCCAGATGTTTTCAAGTATCTTTGATTTTGACTTTTTAAAATGAAAATCACCAGCATACACTGTCATTCATCTAGTAGAACTTTCAAAGCACTTTCGCAGATAAGTGTCATTTTAAACATAAATGCCTGAAATGGGTCATTGGTGCTGGCTTCATACAGGAGAAATGTCTGCTCCAAGTATTAACTAAGGAAGACCTCAGCCAAGAGAGTTACAAAGGAGAAACAACTTTGTCTCAAGGAAACCACCACCATGATTGGAACACATAAGCTCAAGGGAGAGGAGAGGTCAGTTGCTTTAAAAAGTGAATAATATTTTAAAGAATGAATGGTTATTAGTTTCTACTCTAAAAGCCAGCCTCCAGCCTAGAGACTGAATGGAGATGCATACATTCAATAAGAGAATGATAAATGTCCATCTTATCATGAAAGTGAATTACTGGCTACTATACATACTCCTTGATTAGACTGTAAGTTTCCCAGAGAGTAGAAACTATCCCCAAAATATGACTTCATTTTGTGCTTGCTGCCATAAGGTAGGGGAAATAAGAGGGAAGAAAGAATGGGTTTCATTGCCATTGCTGGTTTCCTAATGTTATCAGGACATAAGCTGTAAGAGAAACAGAATTAAATACTTTGTGGGGAGAGGATAGTGTTTACTCATTGCTAATGACCAAGGCCACCAGATTTCTGGCATTAATTTGGACTAACTTTTTTTTATCTTTCTTGTGACTCTGCAATTAAGCTGCCATTTGCTTCAATGAGCAAAGAAAATTGTCTTGTGTCATTTTGTGATCCTTCAGGTCATAAAGCAAAGGCAGGGTGGCCCTAAGTCATGAAAGAAAAAAGTGGCTTTGAAATAAAAAGGTTGAGAATAAAGTCTTCTTATCTCTTCAGAGTCACCAGAACACATGGTCCCATGCTTTTCTTTTTAAGTTCCGGTGTACATGTGCAGGATGTGCAGGTTTGTTACATAGGTAAATGTGTGCCATGGTGGTTTGCTGCACCTATCAAACCATCACCAAAATATTAAGCCCAGCATGCATTAGCTATTTTTCCTGATGCTCTCCCTCCCCACAGGCCCCCCGCCTCAACACGCTCCAGCGTGTGTTGTTCCCCTCCCTGTGTCTATGTGTTCTCATTGTTCAGCTCCCACTTACATGTGAGAACATGTGGTGTTTGGTTTTCTGTTCCTGTGTTAGTTTGCTGAGGATAATGGCCTCTGGCTCCATCCATGTCCCTGCAAAGGACATGATCTTGTTCCTTTTTATGGCTGCATAGTATTCTACAGTGTATATATACCACATTTTCTTTATCCAGCCTATCATTGATGGGCATTTAGGTTCATTCTATGTCTTTGCTACTGTGAATAGTGCTGCAGTGAACATATGTATGCATGTATTTTTATAACAGAATGATTTATATTCCTTTAAGTATATACCCAGTAATGGGATAGCTGGGTCAAATGGTATTTCTGGTTCTAGGTCTTTGAGGAATTGCCACACTGTCTTCCACAATGGTTGAACTAATTTACATTCCCACCAACAGTGGAAAAGCATTCCTATTTCTCCACAGCCTTGCCACCATCTGTTGTTTCTTAACATTTTGATAATCACTATTCTGACTGGCATGAGATGGTACCTCACTGTGGCTTTGATTTGCATTTCTCTAACGACGCAGAAAATGTCTTCAATAAAATTCAACACCCCTTCATGTTAAAAACTCTCAATAAACTAGTTATTGAAGGAACATACCTCAAAATAATAAGAGCCATTTGTGACAAACTCACAGCCATTCTGAATGGGCAAAAGCTGGGGGCATTCCCCTTGAAAACTGGCACAAGACAAGGATGCCGTCTCTCACCACTCCTATTCAACACAGTATTGGAAGTTCTGGCCAGGGCAATCAGGCAAGAGAAAGAAATAAAGAGTATTCACATAGGAAGAGAGGAAGTCAAATTGTCTTTCTTTGCAGATGATGTGATCCTATTATCTAGAAAACCCCATTGTCTCAGGCCAAACGCTTCTTAAGATGATAAGCAACTTCAGCAAAGTCTCAGGATCCAAAATCAATGTGCAAAAATCACGAGCATTCCTATACACCAACAACAGACAAGCAGACAGCCAAATCATGAATGAACTCCCATTCACAATTGCTACAAAGAGAATAAAATACCTAGGAATACAGCTAACAAGGGAAGTGAAACACCTCTTCAAGGGAACTATAAACCACTGCTCAAAATAAATCAGAGGACACAAACCAATGGAAAAACATTCCATGCTCATGGATAGAAAAAATAAATATGTTTAAAATGGTCATACTGCCCAAAGTAATTTATAGATTTAATGCTATTCCCATTAAACTACCATTGACATTATTCACAGAATTAGAAATAAACAATCTTACAATTCATATGAGACCAAAAAGAGCCTGCATGGCCAAGACAATCCTAAGCGAAAAGAACAAAGCTGGAGGCATCACGCTACCCGACTTCAAACTATACTGTAAGGGTACAGTAACCAAAACAACATGGTACTGGTACAAAAGCAGACACATACAACAATGAACAGAATAGAGAACTCAGAAATAAGACCGCACACCTACAACCATCTGATCTTTGACAAACTTGACAAAAACAAGGAGTTGGGAAAGGATTCCCTACTTAGTAAATGGTGCTGGGTGAACTGGCTAGCCATATGCACAAAATTGGAACTGGACCTCTTCCTTGTACCTTATACAAAACTTAATTCAAGATGGATTAAAGACTTAAATATAAAACCCAAACGTATAAAAATCCTAGAAGAAAATCTAGGCAATGCCATTCAGGACATAGGCATGGGCAAAGATTTCATAATGAAAACGTCAAAAGCAACTGCAACAAAAGCAAAAATTGACAAATGGGATTTAATTAAACTAAAGAGCTTCTGCACAGCAAAAGAAACTATCATCAGAGTGAACAGACAACCTATAAAATGGGAGAAAATGTTTGCAATCTGTCCATCTGGCAAAGGTCTAATATCCAGAGCCTAAAAGGAACTTAAACAAATTTACAAGGGAAAAACTAAACAACCCCATTAAAAAGTGGGCAAAGGACATGAACAGACACTTCTCAAAAGAAGACATTCATGCAGCCAACAAACACATTAGAAAAAAAAGTTCATTATCACTGATCATTAAAGAAATGCAAACCAAGGCCCCATGCTTTTCTAATAGAATAGGAATGTCCCCTCAATTATTCTAAAGGAGACAGACATGGAACCTAGTTAGGTCGTTCCTGAAAGTCAAGATATTTTCAGCTGACAAGCATCAGAGGTTATTACCCAACTCTAGCTTAGTGACAAAATGACTTAATAACCATAGTTTAGTTTTATTTAACTATTAATTCAAATTAATGCTGACACATTTTTCTCAAAAGGAAAATTAGCATTAAGATGAGGAAGGCACAACAGGAAACAACAATGTTGAAAAAACATGAAGATGAAAAACATTTCCCTCAGCATGTTCCTCAGCATTCCTCTGACTTCTTCCTCTCCCATCATTAAGGTAAGACTGATATTCATGGTGATGTATGCTCTTTCTGGAATAACCCAACCCATTATCAGAGTAACAGACATGGTAGTTACAAGTATACCCCCTTACCATTTAGCATGTAATTTTGCTTTCTCTTGATTGGTGGAAGCTGCCATACTTTATCATCAATCTCCAGCACAGATTCTCTTCTCCAACCAAAGCCACGATGGTTGGATGGCTCTCTGAATAAAAAGGTTACGAATGCCCTAAGGGAGACAGAACATGCGTGTGTGCATGCGTGTGTGTGTGTGTGTGTAATCACATGAAAACAGGACTATAGCAAAGAGCCCAAATGCCTGATAAAAAGATGGTGACAAATCACCAAGCTCTGTACTACTTTCCTATGTTGCATTAATTTCTTCATATTTACTATTGTAATCAGAATTTTCAACCCTAAAAGCAAACACTGGGAATCCATGATTTATTTTTCCCTGTAGATTTCCAACCCTATCTACTTGCAAGCATGTTTATCTTGCTGTGATTGTCTTTAACAATCTTCGAACATCAGTAAAAGCCCAAGGAGTGGCATTTAGGAAATGACAACTATGCTAATATTAGATTGGCTTCCAGGAGTTACTCTAAATTAGTGATTTCATTTTGGCGCAAATGGCATAGAAAGATAAAGTGAACAAAAGAATAAAGCTATGAAGCTTATACTTTCTTTTGCCAAAAGGCTCCTGGAACAGTAAGAAAAAGATTTTGGTAATGATCTCTACTCTCCATGTGGCTTTCTTTTAACAAAGAACATTGCTGGTACAGGGCCAAATTAGACTCTCAGATACTTGTGTGCACTTATTCAGCCAAATTCCAGCAGTCACATAATATTATATCATAAGTGGTTTTTATAGAAATAATCATGTCACTGAAAATCGCAAATGTTTGGAACAGATTTAAAAACTTTTTTGGAATTGGATATTCATAAATAGAAACCTGGTATTGGCAAAGTTTAATTTGGCCTTCGTGTATCCTGAAAAGCCAGTGAGATATTTCAGTCCCTTTATGTATTATTTTATATGGATTCTGAGGGCCCTGGACATAAGACAAAAATATCTTTAAAAAGATGGGTGACTATAAACAACGTTAAATTATCTCTAGCAAATCTTAAGAGGTCATAAACTATGAAAATAGCCCAGCCCTTATAAACCACTGCCAAACAAAAGAAACAGCAAGACTTTATCTGTACTAATTAAAAAAGAGTTGGGTAATTTTTATCAATTTAGTAATTCCAACTGTATCACAATACACATAAACCTGTTTAATCATTTCTAAAGCTTATGCAATTCAAACATTTATTTCCCCAAAAGGCTTAAATTTTTTTTTAATTTTTCATTTGGGGGTTTTAACATTGCATTAAAAAATAACCTCATTAGAAGAAGTTATAATAGCATGTTGGCATTGCATAGATCAAACAATGTATGGCTTAACCACCCTGTCCATTGCCTTCACCTGCTGTAGAATTGGTGGGCATCCACAGCCAAGGTCAATTAAGGTCTCATGTTTTGGCACAGAGGCCATGACACGGAGTATCTCTTCAAAATGTTTCACATAACGATAAGATGTTTCAATGTATAGACATAGTTTAAATGCAAAACACTATCCATTTGTAAAAAAAAAAAAAAAAAGAGGTCTTTTATTTCTACTAATTATAATAAAATGTCACAACAACTTTCAGAGGGAACCGAACACTATAACTTACGGCAATTAAAAAACAGTTCTGCCAAAATCTTCCAGGTTGCCAGAATGACCAGTGAACCCTTCCAAACCCATAGTTACTTCGCCTCCTGGAAATGATGAGCTTCGATATCCTACATGAAGTAAGCATGTTAATTTCTTGGCAATGTTTCCTTATTTATCCAAGATCAGCTCCACAGCATGTTTTCTTTTGCCCCCATCTAAAGTCTTCTGGATCCTGTTAATTTGTGTAGAGATCAAGTGTTTTCATTTTAAGGTCTGAGTTCATCATTAGATTCTGGGATCTTGTTTGAGGGGGTACAGTAAGATTGCAAATAGTATTTAAATGTCATCCCAGAAAACCTCTGACTTTAATACTAGTTACAAATCATTCATAAGAATAAAGACAGAAATATTCGCTTTGATATCGTGGCAGGAGGACCTGGAAGGAGGGCAAGACTAAGGAAAATCTCCCGTCTGAAAGAAGACAATGCCCATCATCACAGTACACAAGTGAAAGGATGGCAGCCCCATTAAACACAATGGCAACAGCTCAATATGTGGATTAAATGACAGATCAAAAACCACCCAAACTTTGTAGAAGAAAGTCTAACTGCTACCTATTCTCTTAAGAATTCTCTATATCTGAAAATATTCATAACAGTATTTACAATACACTCCAGATGGTACTTGAAAATAACAGATCCTGTCAAAATTATATGTAATAATAAAAGGAATGGGGTCTTAACTGTTTTTTAAAATCTGAAATATTGTTAAAAATATTTTAATTATGTAACTGATTGCTTGATCGAATTTAACCAGTTGCTTCTTAACAGGCTTATTTTTCTTAACGAAACCAAATTTTGATTTTTAGGCTGATTTGCAAGTACAAAAACTCTGTGTGTGTGTGTGTGTGTGTGTGTGTGTGTGTGTGTTTATAATTTTTAGAGAAAAGAAAGCAGAAAATATTGGAATGTAGTATATATAGTAAAGTAATTGTCACTGGTTAAAATTTTTTGTTTCATTAAAGTACAAATAAAGTTAGTTATCTTCTCCACTAAACAACCAAATGATTGTTTTTACTCACTGTAAAAGTTCACCATTTATACCTCCGGATGAATATGTGTGGAAGTCGGTGGTCACACTCAACGTGAATAGTTTAGATACCAAAAGTATGGGTAGAATATAAATATGAGTACTCTATTCTATTGCTGAATTAAACACAGATACATGTAGGCTTCTCATTTTCTGCCAATGATTGTCTAAAACTCTATTTGGAAAGAAGAAAAGGGGAAACTTTGAGTTGTGAAGTTTTGCTTCCAAAACTATGGACTAGAGTGCATTTGGAGAAATTCATTTACTCACCGAATTTTAACCCACATGCCAGTCTTTCCCATATCAGAAAGACAATTATCGTAAGGATTCCCATAATGATGCAAAAGGGCAACTTGAAATAGAAACAAGGTCGCTTTTAGAAATTATACAGAAACCACTAATGCAAAAGTATACACCAACTGCCAAAGAACAGGTGAATTTTGTCACTTCCAAATGTTATTCATTGGTAAACTGCCTCAGTGATATTTAATGAGGGAAAATGGGCTGTTTAACAATAAGTATTAGCATTTACATTATAATTCTCAGGTGTTATTTTGGAAGCTGGAATGTAAACAGATGGCAATAAATTTACCACATTTTATTTGCAATGTGAAAAATATTTCTCTTTGATAGATGCAAAAATGTTGGAAACAATGAATAAATACCATTTCTGGCCAGATGAAATACTTTGAAGATATATTTGTGATATGGATTGCAATGAGTACCTTATTAACCTCAGTTTAAGTAACAGCAAGTAGAGTTGTCCAAACCTGTACTTGAGCTGAAAAGAAAAAACAAACTACTCATAGTCTCCTTGAGGCATGCATTTTACCATGGCAAAGTGCAACGGGGCGTGCATTATACAGGTAATCTGGGCCTGCTTCAGCAAACTAAGTAGACCATGAGCATTCTTCGAGTGCAATGCAGAAGCTTTATGGAGTGAAGGAGAGTTGAAAATTTTTGAAACAGTCTTCTCATTATTTCATTTTAGAAGTTTCATTCCTCAGCTGACTGCTGCTTCAGGAATGCAAGGTGATGGGAACAGAATTGGCCAGATGTTGGCTACAGAAGCAAGCAACTTTGCCAGCCCAAATGGGGCAGTAAAATGACAGCAACTGAAAATGTTTCAGCTGTGAAAAGCAGGGTGACGCTGTGCGCCGTGCCAGAGATGACCATATTATACAGCGTCCCATCTGAGACTGTATAACACTTTCACCAGCCAGCCAGGGGGCCTCCTAGCTATGGCAGGGCCTGAACAACACACAGCACACCAGAGGGCAATGCACAATCCAAAAGAAAGAGAAAGAAAGAAGAATGAGAGAAAACAAGCAAAACACGCGTCTGTCGTGCACAAACCTTCCGGCTCTGTGTTCTCTTTGTGGTGTACTTGCTTCAGCGGGCAGCAGAAGATTTCGTGACACTTAGCACGAAAGGGGGACTCTTTTTTCTTTAATTCCGCAGATTGGATGGAATCTTGTCGTAACATAATGTATTCCTGTGTGCCAGGGGGGGCGTCATCCAGAACTGTGGTCACCACATAACAAAATGAACTCAAGTTAGAGCCTCAGAAAAGCAGCGAATGTCTTAAATCAAATATACTCCCAGGGAAGACTAAAGAAACAACAGCCCTAAGAAAAGTTTCAAAGAAAAACATCTAATAGCTTGGTGATTTTATTTTAACGGGCTTAGTTTAAAATACTAAAGCTTTGGGAATAGCTACTCGACTATATATACCTCTGTTGCTAGTACAATGAAAAACAGTGTTAAATCATACCCAAGTGCAAAAACGTATTTTAATATCGATAAACATGTTGTATCTAAATAAACACCATGTAGAACTTACAGGTTTCAGATTGAGTACCATATAAATATTTATAGGTTAAACCGGCTAATGTCCACCAATCATCAGTAAATTTGCTTCTGTTTCTTTTCTTGGTCTGCTCCTGGTGAGGGCCTTACTTCCAAGCAGTATACACAGAGACAGACAAGAATCAGTCACTGCTCTTTACTCTTTGACTTCCAAAGAGAACTGAAGCTGTTGCAAACATTCTTCAGATGTTCAAAACCCCTTAATGAAGACAAGAGATTCCAGCTGAGAGCCTACGAAACAACACTTGGTCAAAGGACTACCTTGTGGGATTGTAAAAGAGCCAGGCCTGGTTTAACAATTTTGGCCGTAGGTATACACCAGGATCCTCTCAGTTCACATTTTTCCTTCTAGGCTCTTTATATGCTTCCTAAGTGTATCACTAGTGTTTTTGTATCACTATTATTTTTATTCCCTGCAAAAGCAAGATATCTGCCTTTATAGGGTTCACTGTTACATTCTCTATTCTGAAAACCTTCCAAGAAAATAGGTGCAAATTTGATCTGCATTTTCAGAAACAGAGAAGTGACCCCAGCATGAATTTTTTTCTTTCACACCCTTCCCAATGAGGCCATTCCATTTCACCAGAAGTGAGTCAGTGCCTCCAAAGCTGTGATTAATGACGAGCTGGAGCTGACTCATTCTACTACCCGAAATGCATACACTTAACATGCATTTAGGAGGACTGATACTACTAGCAAATTTCTTGTGGGGTGAATAATGCCGTGGTGTTTGTAAAAAAAAAAATAAATAAACAAATGGTGGCTGAATTTAGATGGGATATGAAGCTTCTGTGTTGGGTAAAACATTCCTAGCTCATTGGCTGGGATCTTAAGGGGCTTTAAGAACTTCCTTTCATCATGTTAAGGAAAAAATGGTATAAAAACCAACATAACTTTTAAATTAGTATTATGAGTTTAGAACAAGTTCTTAATAGATTGACTCTATGAGGGATTGTTGTCTTCCTTTATAAGTCATTAAATTATGCAAGATGGTGATGGTGATATTTTAGTCAGTTCTCTATTTTCCTCTAGCACTCAGCAGCAGCAATCAAAAATATTATATAGACACACCACAATAGCTTTTTCTGTAGAGAGTTCCCTTCATCTACTAGGAATGTGACTGTAACTTCTTAGGATCTCATTGTTGAATGCACATCTTTGCTAGCAACAGCTGCTATTCAAAACATTTGTAACCATTTCCTGCCATGAGCAGATAGTTATGATAATATAGACACTCATCAAATCCCAGCATCACAGCTGAAGACAAATTCTAGTTTTACCATCCAAAATATTTAAATAAAACTCCCCAAATTGGAACTCTTTAAAAAAAGAAGCACCCATGATTATATGGAAACTGAGAAATTCCATTTTCACCCACTGCTGTATAGAAAACATATTATAAGACTGAAAGACAATTCGAGGATAAAAGAGAAAAAATGACTTTTTGACAATGCATAAGGAATTTGTTATTCAGAAGTACGCGACAAATAACAGTAAATTGTCTTCCATTTTCATTGTTCAATACCAACAATGATGTCACAAATGGGCATTTCTGGAGATTAATAGTGGACTGAAGCTAATAGCCTTTGGCTGACTCTCCAGCCATCAGCTTTTCCCAGCTGGTCATTAATTCCCAGAAAATGCCTTGTACTGGCATCATTATTGTTTAATTAGATACGACTGGTTATCTGTAACACACAACAAAATTCTAGTGAAAGCTACATGCTGACTGATACAAGTGCTAACCCCAAAATTCATCATGATGGGAAAAACATGAAGGTCATAAAAGTGCAGGATAATTGCTTTCCACAAAATTCTCCCTGTCTTCTGTTCTTTCTTCAAATTGAATTTAGCAAGTGCAAAAGGTGCCAAGATGAGAGTGTTTAAGGAGTCATCAGAACAATAACCACAGGCGCAGAACATTTCCTCGGAAATCGTGAACATCTGGGAGTTAATGGGTCAGCTTTGGGTCTCAGGCTGTCTCTACTCAGTACCTCAAATGTCAGTCAATTCAAGCAAAACAGAAAAAAAAGAGTAGTCAACCAACAGTAGTTTGTTTTTATGTTGGCAAAAGAGCTAGAAACACTGATTTTTTTTTAAACCAGAAGTGGCACTGTATAGGCAACACATTACTCTGGCTTATAAAATCTCTTTAATTAGAGATATTTTGGATGGAAAATTAAAACTGTTACATCAAATGCACTTATTCCCAGGGCTCCCTCAAGTAGGAGGCTGGCTGTATGTGCAGTTGACAGCAGAAAGAATGAAAGATGACTTCCCACAAGACTCCAGCAGTAAGATAGGTGGGTAGCTTTGTTCTAATTCCCTAAGAAAGTGATGAGGATGCAATGCGTCCATGGGGTACCAGCTTTAGGAAGGGAAAAGGAGACCTGCAAAGAATCCAGCCCATTAAGATAGGAAAAAGGAATGGGTTTCTTTTTTCCCTGGCTTAGTGCAATGTTTTCTGCCATTTTACCCAATCTGGTACATTCCCTTCTTGCACATGACCTCTATCCTCTGACAACCACTCTTGCCACTGTTCATTTGAACCATTTGTCCACCTTTCATTCAGTGACTCCTGCTGCCCTACCCAAAAATAGATTTATCCAGTCTTGGAGGTGGACAAAAAATTCCAGTGATTAGGTAGACATTAGATTTATACAAAGCTTCCTCCGATTTCAGAAATTCAACTCGACTCTTCAAGACAGATAAGGTGGTAAAAGTGGCTCATGATTTATTTCTGGATCTGGAAGCCCCATGCTTTTTGAAAGGCTGCTGAGCCCCATGAGAATAGCTGCCAAAGAATAGGCCTTTGGGGGAACATTTTGCCCATATAGGCAGTGCCCCCAGCCTTGAAAACACAGCCCTCCCATTCAGGACTCCAAAGTCTCACAGGAGTAGTGCAGAGTAGGAGGACACAAGTGCACATGTGCAAATCCACACATCCACAGACACACAGACACTGACAGGTGGCATACTCAGACACAGAGGTGATAACAATAAGTGAATTTAGTGGTGGGATGATGGTTATAAGCACCATTTATAAAAGAGCTAGTTCCCATTGCAAATGTTGTTCCATTGACTAACCATCAGGTGGGCAAGCTTGCATCTAGGTTTGGTTTCTCAGCAGCAGCAGTGCTGTTCTGCCATTGTCAAGGTCAAGGACACAGTCAGGGAGCAGTCATGGTAAGAGGAGAGAGTTTGACAGAGTCTAAGCCTGCTGACCTGGCCTAACGTACTCATGTTCACAGAAATACAGTATTCCCATTTCAAACTAGAGGTAAAGAAAGAATCAATCTATAGTAAACCTTAATCTCTGATAGAATAAAAAAATTCCAATGCAATGTATCCTTTAAATATATTTTAAGCTAAATAAGTTAAATATTTATCTTTCCTGTATTTGGAATGTTTTGGTTTACTCTATAAAAGTTGTATCAATAGACATAACATTGGCCTCAGAAAACAGCTACCTAAATATTTAGTACATGACAAACACTATGATGCAATCCTCTATGTCATTTCAAACAAAATTTCTTTAGAGATAATTTAATGCCACTCCTTTGTTTTAAAACATAAGGAAAATAAAACTCAGGTGGGGAAGCAACTTTTTAAAAGGCACATAGTAAGTTATTGAAAAAGCCTATCCTGTAGCCAGGATTCCAGTGTGTTTGTCAACATGTCTAAAGTAAGACAACTTTGGCCGGGTGTGGTGGCTCATGCCTGTAATCTCAGCATTTTGGGAGGCCAAGGCAGGTGGATCACCTGAGGTCAGGAGTTCGAGACTAGCCTGGCCAACATGGCAAAACCCCATCTCTACTAAAAATACAAAAATTAGCCAGGCATGGTGGCACACGCCTGTAATCCCAGCTACTCGGGAGGCTGAGACAGGAGAATTGCTTGAACCCAGGAGGCGAAGGTTGCAGTGAGCCAAGATGGCACCACTACACACCAACCTGGGTGACAGAGTGAGAAGCCATCTCAAAAAAATTAAAGTAAGACAACTTTGTAAAAGCATCAATATATTAGACAGTTATTGGGTTCTTCAGTATTTTTTACTTTCCAAGACTACTCCTGTCTCCAAAAAACTTTTTCCTTTATTCAAAGACAGAAAAGCAACCAGAGACAGCCTAGTAGGAAACTGTTTTGACAATGCCACAGAGGCATCTGCCCCCTCAGCAGGCCACTGTAATTCGCAAGGTTTGCTGGCTTCAAGCTAGAAGCAGTTAACAAGCCCTCAATTATTTGATGATGATGCTGTTTGCCTTTAAATTAACTCTTCTGAAAGATAATAGAACATAATTAATGATACATGATTTAAAATCAAAGCAAATCTGAGATCACCAAGGCCACAGCAATGTAGACAGCAATGGGACTACCAATCAAAATTATTAGACACATATTAGTGACTCCAACAATAAAATACTTTAAAAATCTATGAAACAGAAAATATGGCAAAATATACAGATTATCAGACATCCTTACCTAATCAGAAAGAGAGAAAAAAATAGGGTAATTAGAGCAATTACTCTTCCATGTCACTGAGCACCTGTCATGCTGAAAAGTGCATTCAACCAGAGGATGTGTTAGCTCAAGACCTCCATTTTTCCTCCCAGCTAACCATCTACTTATCTTTATATAAAATTTAAGCTTTACTGCCACCATGGACACTATGAAGTTAGCAGGTTTAAATGTGCATGAGTAACTTAAGTAAATAATTCACTGAATGGAACAGATCAATGCTAATGGTCTTTCAATTTGTCCAAGGTAGAAACAACTTTTAAATGTTTGGAAATTTCAGTTACCTTCTCCTTTGCAACCTCCCTCATTCTCCAAGCATTACTAGGTCTTCATCCATCCTATGTTTCTTCAGGCTAACTTGCTCTTTTCATGGTAGAATGAAATGCAAACTCCCTACCATGCTGGCCCCCCACCTCCTGAATTTTATTATATGCCTCTCTTCTGGCTCACGTTAGCTTTCCATTAGTATCTAGAATATGCCAGGCTTTCTCCTGCCTCAAGGCCTTGTACCCCTTTATGTCCTTCAAGTGGCCCCTTTATGTCCTTCAGGGTTCCACTAAAATGTCACCTCCTCAGAGATACCCTTTTAGCCACGTTAGGGAGGTTTCAATTTGTCACAATCTATAATTACTTATATATTTCATGTATTTCTCTCTTGTCTGGCTTTCTCTACAAGAATATAAGCCCCCCGAGGCAGAGACATTATATGTCTCATTGACCATTTATATGTGGGATCTAGGATAGTGCTTACTCATAATACACACAAATAATTCTCTTTGACCTATGTAGCCTTCCCGTGATGCTAAGGCATATGGTCAGCTCCCTCTCCTAACTCTCAATTTCCACATACATTTTAAGAAATTTATCTTGTGGTGCCTTGGAACAGGTTTTTGGTTATTATCATGGGCCTTAAGTAAAAAGTTAGATGATCATTATTTTGACATATATCTTTTCTCCACAACTTGAATGTAAGCTCCCAGAACAGGAACCATGCCTCAGTCTCTTTTGTAATCATTTTTGCTTTCCTAATGGCCTATAACACTTTTTATACAGTTGTTTTGCATGCACAAAATGAGCCACTTCTAGGGATAGTCATGCCTACATTGAAGGTGTGCGTTATGAAGCGGTAATAAATGAAGAGTCTAGCCCATTGCCTGGCACCTAGTAGGCACAAAGTAAATGGTATCTGCAATGGAGGAAACACTGTCCCTGCCAGAGATGAAACTGTTGAGCAATGCACTCTGGTAGTTCGAAAACCAGGAGCCTCACCCTGACTTGATGCTTTCTGTGTAACCTTTAGAATGTAATTTCACCTCTGTGAGCCTCAGCTGCCTCATTTCAAAAATAAGGGGTTTAGACTAGGTCAGGGTTTCTCAACACTGGAACTTTTGACATTCGAAGCCTAATAATTATTTGTTGTGAAGGGCTGTTTTGTCCATTGTTGGATGTTGAGCTGCATCCCTAGCCTCTACTCACTAGATGCCAGTAGCACTGCTCCCCAAAGTTGTGACAACAAAAAATGCCTCCAGACATTGTCAAATCCCCCCAGTCCCCGCCCTGACAACTGAAGGCAAAATTGCCTTGAGACTCACTGGACTTAATGGGTAAAGTCCCTTTGGCCTACAAACCTCTTTGTGAAGAGTTAGCATCAATCCTGGAAACACTTTTGTGACCCTCAAAGATGCTCAGCATCCTGCAAGGACTCAGCTATTCCATTTTGGAGAGTTTGACCCATACAGTGCAGACCAGGAAGAGAGGGGAATGCACTGGTGTGCACATCAACCTCCCAAGTAAAAGAACGCCTCTGACTGGCAAAACATAAAGCACCATTGCTAAACATCAGTGGGGTCTTTACTCAGCATAGGACAAAGACTTTCTCTACTGAGTGTCATCACTTGGCATTCTGTGAGTAGCCTCAGGGGCCTGCTGTGAATGGCAGGTGGGGCCCAGCCAACCAAAGTCCTGGCCCAGGTGGGAACGAGAAGCAAGAAGGGGAGGTTGGGGGACCCTCTTGCACCTTATGTATGCAGCTTCCTCAAAGCCCAGCCTTTCCATCAGCCAAAGGCCCATGTGGCCAGGGAGGATAGATCCGCCTCCTGAAGACAGAAATAGGTCCACTAAGAAGAAAAGTGCAGCTACTACCAGAAAAGCAGAGTCTTCTTCCAGAAGTCTTCTGCCCCTGCATGAATGACATATATTTTTTCTGTGCTACAGTTTCCAACAGATAAGAAAGATATGGTAAGACTAGAGAGGAGTACATTCCACCTTAGAACACTAGTTACTGCTGTACATCTCAATGGTACCATCAGGAGAGTTGACACCAGCTTGTTATGTTCAAGTTTTATAGCTTTAGCTCATTGCACTCCCTTTCCATAAATGTTGTTCATGTCCAAGTCAAACTTAAGTGAGCCTCACAGTCACCTAGAGGGCTTATTGAGACTGACTGCGGACCCCCACCCAAGAGTTTCTAATTGAGGTGGTTTGGGATGGAACTTGAGAATTGGCATTTATAACAAGTTCCCAGGTGGTGCTGATGCTGCTGGTCAAGGATCACACTTAGAATGGAGAACGACTCTCCCAAGCTACTTGTGTCTCCCAGGTTTCTCTGCCTGTATGCATTCTCCTCTGCCCAGTATGAATGCAATCTAAACCAGTGGTTCTCAGTTGTGGTTTAGCATTAGCATCACCTGGAGGACTTTTAAAAACTAAAACACCCATGTTGCCACACCAGATCAATTAAAGCAGAATCACCTGGCTGGGGCCTGAGCACTGGTAGGTTTCAAATCTCCTCAGATGATTTGACTACAGAGCCAAGGTTGAAAATTACTGCTCTAAGTAAAGCCTTTCTTTACTCTCTCCAGTGAAAATTCCTCTCTCTCTCCTCTTTCCTCTCTCTCTCCCTCTCACCCATGATTATCCAATTATTTGCATTTCTTCCCACACCTCAGGCTAGGATTGCTACATACTCTTGTGCAGTGGCGCTATTCACTGTGTAAAATTGCACAGTAGCACACATCTCTACACAGAAGCCCTGTTCCAGCCTCACCCACCACGGTGGTTTGCTCAGAGTTCTATAGCATTAATCCAACCCTGCACTGTGTTCTTATTTTTAAAAATGACCATCTCTTGACTAGCCAGTTGTGTTGAATTGAATAAAATCAAATTCAATTTTTCAAAATATCCCCCCAAGATCTTAGGTTACCAAGAAAATCAGGACCTACAACATGTGTCTTTGCCCTGGAGCTGGTCTATGATGTTGTATCTTTCTACTCTCATCCCTCCTTACCAGCTCCCCACCCTTAGGGTCTGTACAGAATCATTTCAAACTATATAGGCTGCAATCTCAGAGCAGTCCAAGCTTGCAGTCACAAAATAAAATGGTACCAAGAACTAATTGGAAATCTTGTTGGTGAATGTCTAGTTAAATACACTGGACCTTCTTTAATGACATCCACGAAAAAGGGGACTGAGGCTACATTTTTCCAGAAATTGTTTCCTTGCATCTTGTAATTCGGTGGTTCTTTATCCTAGCTGCACATCAGAATCACCTGGGGAGCTTTAACAACATGCCCACGTTTGGGCCCCACCTCCAGAGATTCTGGTTTAATTGGCCTATGAGTGGGGCTTGGGCCTTAGTAGTTTAGAGTTCCCAAGGTGAAGCAAGGGTGGCAAACCAAAGTATCTATTTGAAGAAGCAAGAGAAAAAAACATAAACGTATGCACAATTAACTGCAAAGACCATGTTTTTCTGAGCTTAGAAGAAAGAGCTTTAGAAGAAACTAGGACTTTAAAGTGCCAGGCCCCTTCATCAAGCATGGAATTCAAATGGATTTTCTCCTCTCTTAAGAAGAAAGTTTCAAAAACCTTGGGCAATGCGGCAGATTGTACTGTACCTGCAAGGGCCTTATAATCAACCTATCCTGCTTTCAAATCACAGCTCCGCTCCCACCCCCACCACCACTTACCACCATTGTGACCTTGGGCAAGACCTGTATACTCCTTGAGGCTTAGTTTCCTCAACCATAAGATGAGATGATAGCTATTGTTAAGTGTAAATCCTGGCCCAGCATCCTGGGTTTCACCTGGGAGCTTGTTAGAAATGCAGACTTGCAGCACTGCTAAGTCCAGATCAGCAGAATCAGAATCTATTTTCACGAGGTTCTGAAGTGACTGCTATGCACATTAAAGTTGGAGATGCACATTGCACAGTAGCTGGCACACAGTCACATAGTCAGTACTAAGTATGGGTCAATTCTCTTCTCTTCTGAGGCCAAACATTATTTGGGCATCAGTTAAATGTATACGTGTGGAAACACAACTAAAGGTTGGGGAAAGAACACCACCTACAGCATGACCTTGTGCAAATCAATTTCCTATCTCTTACAGATGACCAAACTGAATCTCAACGTTTAATTCCTAACAAGGTCACTTTAACAATTAAAAAAGATAATGTGGGTGGGAGCATCCAGCATAGTGCCTACCCCATGATCACTATTCCCTATGTATTAAGTACTCCCTGGTGGGTGCAATGGCTCACACCTGTAATCCAAGGGCTTTGAGAGGCTGATGCAGGAGTTTGAGACCACCCTGGGCAACATAGTGAGCGCACATCTCTACAAAAAAATTTTACTGTAAAAAATATTAGCCAGACATAGTGACACACACCTGTAGTCATGGCTACTCAGGAGGTTGAGGTGGGAGGATTGCTTGAGCCCATGAGTTCAAGGCTGCAGTGACCTATGATTGTGCCACCCCACTCAAGCCTTGGTGACAAAGCAAGACTCTGTCTGTATTAGTCCATTTTCATGCTGCTGATAAAGACATACCCCAGACTGGAAAGGAGGTTTAATGGACTCACAGTTCCACATGGTTGGGGAGGCCTCACATCATGGTGGAAGGCAAGGAGGAGCAAATCACATCTTACATGGCATCAGGGAAGAGAGAGAATGAGAACCAAGCAAAAGGGGTTTTCCCTTATAAAACCATCAGATATTCTGAGACTTATTCACTACCACGAGAACAGTATGGGGGCACCACCCCCATGATTCAATTATCTCCCACTGGGTCTCTCCCATAATATGTAGGAATTATGGAAACTATAATTCAAGATGAGATTTGGGTGGGAACACAGCCAAACCGTATCACTGTCTCTAAATCTATCCGTCTGTCTATCTATCTATCTATCTATCTATCTATCTATCTATCTATCTATCTATCGTCTATCTATCTATCATCTATCTATCCATCCTTCCTAAGTAGTAACTGAAGCTGAATTCAATATATCTGCTGGTCCAGAGAAGGCCTCACACGAACTTCACTTTGGTTGTCTAACCAAAGTAGGAGAGATGACTCAGTGGAGAAAAAGATGGCTGTACTGCTTATGGATTATCAAATTGACTAACAGTATTTCTTTCAAAATGCTGTCTGAAATTTCATGAAAATGTTCAGTATGTGACTGGCTTCATTGAAAAATGTTTGGTCTCACTCACTTTGCTTTAAATGTGAAGTGCCTCCGGCCACAGTGTCCCAGGAACTGAATCATCTAGGCAGCCGTTAAAGATTATTTACATATCGATTCCAGGCATTGTTTTTGCACTAAATTTTGCCTCTTCCTCCATGCATACTTATGGAGGTCACTGCCAACATTTCAGGCAAAGTTTCTAGAAAACTCACTGCCCTATGCATGTTGTTCCAGCCAGCTGGGCCCAGTGTGTGTGTGTGTGTGTGTGTGTGTGTGTGTGTGTGTGTGTTTGCATGCACGTGTGTGTGACGCTGGACACATGTCTTTGACTTTAGCAACTATTAGTAGAGAAACTCCAGTTAGGTTCACAGAGTGATGTCATAGTTACTCATATAAACTTTCTTGCCCGAAATCTTCTCAGCCTTTGATCTTAATACCTTTCTCAGGCAATATTATAGGCTAAATTGCTAGAGAAAGCCTATTTTCTTCTCTCAATCTTTTCAATTTTTGGAGTATTAAAGCTCAGAGGACCGATATACGATAGAGTGCATTCTCAGGCATTACACTCCTGTCTTCCTAGAAAATGTGCTTATCAACACCACACCTCTTCACATGGCATGCTGGAGGAGCCCTGAACTATGCATCGTCACTATCCCCTTCATACTTTTATTTGGTGTTTGGAAACCTAATCTCTGATCCAAATTTCATGGGTCAAGCGAGAAGTTTGGTCCTGATGGTTGCCCGAAATCTCCAGGGATGTGTTCAGAGCTCCCTGCCTCACGAAGACCCCACCCCATGGACTCAGTTGACCACCAAGAATTCCTTGGTTCTAGTGCTAGCAGCAAAAAAACTTATACCGCAAATGTTGCTTGAAAATTATATGACTGGAAGCATGATCAATGCCATCATGTGCACCTCCATCTTTCCATAACCACCCCCCAAAAGTATCTAAGTAGCAAACTCATTTTACCTTATTAGTCAGGAAATACTTTTATTTTCAAGCAGGTAGGGTTCTCTTCTTTTCCTTCCTGCCAATGTTCTGTGATCATATATGCTTCTGTCAGCTATTGGTGCTTTTCTCCATGCCCAAGAACAATGGTGAAAATTCACTCAAGTACATTAACAACCCATCTTGACTGACCTTTTGGCAAAAACCATGAAGCAGATACCCACAGGTGGGCTGATCTATAGAAACCATTTCTGAAATATGATGAAGTATGTGTATGACATTTTGGCTTTGTGCTACCTGGCTTTCCATGTGATGTGGCTGTGCCACTGATGAGAGTAGTAGCAAAAGGAGGGAGGAAGTAGAGGAAAGGATGTAGGAGAAGCTCTTCCAATTGATCAAGACATGAGTCCTTGGATCCTCTTGTTTCATTTAAAGAATGCACTGGTAAAATCATCTCCCTAGTTAGTCACAAGCTGCACTCAAGCTCATCAAAAGGCAGTTAGTTCAATTTGGCTGCAACATCATATTCATCAATTTGCAAGCTCAAATGGTCAACACCTCCAGGAAATGCATTTCTCTACCTATATGCTGTGGAGGAATTTGTCCTCCTTAGATACTTAAAAGAAGCACATTTTTAGCTAATGGAAAACACTAGAACATAACTCTCAATTACGATAGTTGAAATCCATTAAACAATTCTAATAGAGAAAGAAATATTCCAACTAAATGGGTGCTTTTCTTTGCATTCTTGCCTGCCACAGATTCTAATTTCCCATTCAGTAAATAGAGCTGGTGTTTATTTTCAGGGGGGCTGTCCTTGCAGGGATTACAGATGGAAGAATATATTGTGCCAGGTTAGAACACACTCCAAATTTGTTTGAGAAGAATTTCAAAGCAAATGGTATTTTAGTTTGTTTACTCTTGGCAGCATTACTATTTAAGAAAAAGGCATTATGACTTCTTTGAAAGCCTCAAGTCATCAAATGTCCTTAAAATAGCATTTAACGATTTAGGTATAAATGAATTATCAACACTTATATTTAACTCCCCTCTCATTCCCTATAAACCTAGCTGGTTAATTGAGGTTTTAGCAAAAGAACACTTGACCTCCTTTGTTTTATTAAAGGCAATGTCTTCCACATTTGGCTCTAAGCTGCATTTGATGCTTAGATTCAGAACATTAGGAATTGTCACATTATTTTTTTAAGTAGTAAAATAGAGTTCTTGTTATATACCATACGCTTTCACATATCATTTTTAATATTCATAGCAACCCATGTTCACATTTAACAGAGAGAAAACTGAATGTCAAAGAGGTTACAACATATCCTGATTAACCCAGCTATCAAGATGCAGAGCTGATTCAAACCAAGGTCTGCATGCCTAGCAAACCTACATTCTTACCAACTATCCCATACCTTCTATTTGTCTGCGTATCTCTGAAAGGCTGAATAATGGTCCTCAAAAATGCCCACATCCTAAATATCTGGAACCTATGACTATGTTACTTTAAGACTGCAGATGAAATTAAGGTTGCTATTCAATTTACCCTTAGATGGGGGATATTAGCCTGGATTATCCAGATAGGCCCAATGTAGTCACATGAACTCTTAAAATCAAATGAGGAAGGTAGAATAGTGGAGCAGAGAGATGAAAGGAAAGAAGAGGCAGGAGGGATCAAAAGTTTGAGGAGACTCAGCTTGCCATTGCTGGCTTTGGAGTTGTAGGAAGGAAGCCATGTGCCAAAGAGCACACATAGTCTCTAGAAGCCAGGGATGGCCCTCAGTTGACAGTCAACAAGAAAGCAGAGATCTCCATTCTGCAAGGAATTGAATCGTGCTGAGGATCAAAAGGAGCAAGGAAACAGATCCTGCCTAGAGTCTCCAAAAAGGAATACAGCCCTGCCAAGACCTTAATTTTGGCCTAGGGAGATGGGTGTCTGACTTCTGACCTACAGAAATGTAGGATAATCAATTTGTGTTGTTTGAGCCCCTAAGTTTGTGGTAATATGTTATGGCAGCAATAGAAAACAAATGAAATGTTCAAATCTTGATACTGAAAACCTAAGTAGGTTTTAAAGTCCACATACCTTCTATAGTTATAACAATAACCAAATATTGTATGCAGAATTGACACAGCTTCACTGTATTTAACCTGAGAAGAAAACATACACACAAAGAAGCTTCCTTTGAGGTTTTTATTTTCCATTCCTTCTCATCACACTATCTTTCAACATTCTTCCAACAAATATTTATTGGAAATCTACTGTATGCCAGGCACTATTCAAAGCATACAGTATATAGAAGATGGGGGGGAACAGACAAAAATTCTTGCTGTCATATAGTTTACACATTTGGGGGTGGTGAGGAGTAAAGAGACAGCAAACAAATTGTTAAGCTGAGACCTCCCAGGGTATCTGAGTCACTGATTGGAAAGAAGCTGCTCTGAATTGCTGCTAGATCCACCTAAGTGAGAAATAACTATTTATGAGTTAAGTTCCTAATGTGTCAATTAGCTTTCTGCTATTGCAGTATAATTTAGCCTAATCTACATAATATAGAAGGCCTCACTAAGAAGAAGACATTGGCACAGGGGCTGGAGGAAGTGCAGAAGAGAGTGAGCCACAGAGATACCCAGGAGAAAAGAGTTTCCAGTAGAAGTATCAAAAATGTAAAGGTCCTGACATAGGAGTGTGAATTGCTGTTTCTGTAGAAAATGAAGGAGACCAGTATGGCAGGAACTGAGAGATTGAAGAGGAGAGAGGTGGGAGATGAGGCCAGAAGGGTAAAAGGAAGTCTGCCCAAGTAGGCCATTGTAACAGCTCTGGCTTTAATTCTGACTGGCGGGCAGCCACTGGATAGTGTCAGGCAGAAGAATGATGTGAGCTGGCTTATGTGTTCAAAGGCTCACTCTTGCTGCTATGTAGAGAACAGACTCCGGGGGGCAAAGATGGAAGCAGGGAGACTGGTTAGGAGGCTACTGCTATAATCTAAGCAACAGGTGACAGTAGTTAGGACCAGTGGAAGTTGTGTAGTTGGGAAGAAGTAGTTAGATTCTGGTTATACACACTAGGAATATAAAACTCTGATGAACAGAAGTCATGGCTGATGGCAGGCAGCATCTAATGACACTATACCCTTTGATAATAATAACTCCCTGGGATATACATTTCACAAAGGGAAAATAATGACTGTGGATTAGCTAACTCTACTCTTTGGGCAAGGAGGAGAGACATCCCACACTTAGCTCTCTCCTGTAGTGTCTCATTGCACTAAATCTATCTATGTAGAATGTGATCACATAGGTACTCGGCAAATAATTAACATTGCGGGAGAGTATTGATGGCAGCGATGGAAAAGATGATGGGCAGTTTGCAAAACAGCATCCTCGAAAAACTGATTCTCTAGAACCCCTACACCATTCTTGTTTCTGTCTCTAGATCAGCCTAAATCAGCCTAAGCTCTACTCCTTATTGAATAAGCCACATCATCTGTGTGAGTCCAGATTTCCTCAACTGGAGTTACCAGATGACCTCTAATTTTTTTCAGAGCTTACATGGGTCAGGGGGTTCTTCCCTCTTCTTGATACTGTTTTTGATATGAATCTCACTAGCGTAACAGTGCTGGCTTCCCTCTGGCCCATGATTCACTCTTTTATGGAAGTGGTACCCTGACTGGCGAGGTTTCAAAAGATAAACTACCATTCCTAGCTCAGCTCCTTCCTTTTTACTTTCTCCTTGGGAGTCAGCTCACTGGAGAAAGCATTCATTCTTCTCTGCTCCTTTATGCCTTAAGTTTGTAGGGGGAGGGCCTTTGTGACAAGTGAGGGGTGGAACAGGGAGACAAGGGTCTACTGTCACTCAGGGTTTTCTGTGGGCAAGTGATTATGTCCATCCAGTTGCTTTTTATACACTGTTCTCATTTTACTTCTTAATTTGTTTGCAACTTACACAGAGAGAGAAAAAGAATGTTTTGAGGTTTTTTGTGCTCCGCTGCCACAACTCCCAGCAATATTTGTGAATCCTCAGAATCATGGCCTTCATAGTATTGGAGAAGCCTAAATCCTCTACAAAACGTGAAGCTTTGCTGGCCAATTTGGCTCTGGCTTCCTGTGTTTCATGGTCCAGATCAGTACCAGGAGACCTGCACTACAAGGCCAGAAAAAAATTGGAAGGAGGAATGATAAAAACACCAGGTAGAAGGAAAGAGAGAGGTGAGGGAGTGCAGGTTTGGTCCTTCACAGATGGAAGGTACAGACTGCCACATTAATTTAAAAACCTTCTGCTGCCATAGAAATCACTAGTTATCGACTGAAGTTCTTGTAGTCCCACAGGAAGCTCTGTCAAAATCTCTATTTCAAAGCAGCAATAAGGACATGGAAAAGATAATGTAGGTCATACATGGGAACAGGAAAACTAACGCAAAGGGGAAATACAGCTGTGAATTCATTCTTCTTGAATGGCATTGGAGTAATGTCCACACTGGGAGGCAGCACAAGCTTCCCAAATCTTACCTCCCTGTCTTTTCCAGTGGCCCCTGTCAGTGAGTCTCTCCTGACATGCCTCCGATTTTCCCATTAATTAAATTCATGTTGAGAAACTGGTCATTTGGGGAGTGTTTATTGGTGTCTTCTAGAAATTGAAACATGCCAGTTTTCACAAGCTTGAAAAATGTCAGCTGGAGTAAAACCATTTCCTGACTGGATTAAGAAAATGTGGCACATATACACCATGGAATACTATGCAGTCATAAAAAATGATGAGTTCACGTCCTTTGTAGGGACATGGATGAAGCTGGAAAACATCATTCTCAGCAAACTACTGCAAGGACCAAAAACCAAACACCGCATGTTCTCACTCATAGGTGGGAATTGAACAATGAGAACACTTGGACACAGGAAAGGGAACATCACACGCCAGGGCCTGTTGTGGGGTGGGGGGAGGGTGGAGGGGTAGCATTAGGAGATATACCTAATGAAAATGACGAGTTAATGGGTGCAGCACACCAACATGGTACATGTATACATATGTAACAAATCTGCAAGTTGTGCACATGTACCCTAGAACTTAAAAGTATAATAAAAAATATATATATATAAAGTAAAATTAAAAAAAAAATTCCCAATTCTCACACTAACGACAGCTCTCTGCGTCTTCCTTAATGGACAGTTAAGTCGAATTTAAGATTAGACTCAGGAAAGACAGGGCAAAAAGTTCCACATAAATTATCTCCCAGCCAATTAGATGCTTACTTGCTGAGTGGTAAAAGAGATACTTTTAGAGTTCTTATGAAATGCAGAATAATCACAATCCTTTAAGAGTTGCCTAGAGGGCAATTCTTTCTTCTCTTTTTTTTCCCCAATGGCTTTTTGTAACACCTGTTTAACTGACAGCCTCTCAAAGACAAGCTTACTACATATGAGATATTCTAAGCTACTCAAGACATCACTTGATGCAAGTCTCTATCTGGCAAAGAGATCATTAGGTGACGTTATGGCAACCTTGAAAAAAATGTTTTGGGCAAGAGAACAGGATGGGTCACATTCAAATCTAAGAAGCAGCAATGATCCATGGACTGACTTACATGCAAATTTGGGTTGTCAGCCTTTTTCAGCAGGCCATTTCTCTGTAAGTTCCTCTTCTCTGCAGGGAACATTGGGAGTTCCTTACCAAATTCCCGGTCAGCAGAAGAGTAACTTGGTTCTCTTTTTGATATCTATACTTAGGTCAGTCCTAATGAATGGAGAATGTGGCAAAGGCAAATAGACAGAGGAGGCAATAGGCATGCCTACCTGAGAAACTACAAGCAGCCTCGGGCCTCTCTCTGTACTTAGCTTCATATTAGCCTCTCTGCTCCTGAGAAACTGCAGCTTGTGACTGGGCGAGGTGGCTCACGCCTGTAATTCCAGCACTTTGGGAGGCTGAGGCGGGCGGATCATGAGGTCAGGAGTTTGAGACCAGCCTGACCAACATGGTGAAACCCCATCTCTACTAAAAATTAGCTGGGTATGGTGGCACGCGCCTGTAATCCCAGCTACTCAGGAGGCTGAGGCAGGAGAATCACTTGAACCTGGGAGACGAAGGTTGCAGTGAGCCAGGATTGCACCACTGCACTCCAGCCTGGATGACAGAGGGAGACTCTGTCTCAAAAAAAAAAAAAAAGAAAAGAAAAGAAAGTGCAGCTTGCTTCTCTTCTCCCAGCAGTTCACCGGGGACCGGGGACACACAGCTTAAAACCTTGTAACCACACCTGTAATGTACTCCAGCAACAGATGCAGGAAATAGCCTGATGGAGGCCACTCATCCTTGACTGGTTTATTGGAATAGCAGAAACTGGTTGAGACCATTTGTCATAATAACTGAATTAGTGTCACTTGTTAGGGGAAATCACATGCAATTACTGAAGGGCAATGTGATGGCTAATTTTATGCATTAACTTGACTGGGCCATGTGGTGCCCAGATAGTTGGTCAAACATTATTCTAGGTATGCCTATGAGTGTTTTTTTTTTTAATCGGTAGACTGAGTAAAGCAGATTACTCTCCATAATGTGGGTGGGCCTCATCCAATCAGTTGAAGGCCTGAATAGAAAAAGAGGACTGATCCTCTCCTAAGTAAGAAATAATTCTTCCTGCCTGGTGACCTTTGAACTGAGTCATCAGCTTTTCTCTTGCCTTCAAACTTGAGCTGAAACATTGGCACTTCCTGTGTCTCAGCACTGCCAGCCAATGGACTAGAATTACATCATCAGCTCTCCTGGTTCTCAGGCGTTTGGACTTGGATTAGATATATACAATCAGCTCTTCTGCATCTCTAGCTTGTTGACTAACCCTGCAGATCTTGGGACTTGCATACCTGCATAACCATGAATGGCTGATTTATTATTATCTCCCTATCGGCTTGTACACACACACACACACACACACACACACACACACACACTTTATTGGTTCTGTTTCTCTGGAGAACCCTGATTGAAGCAAACGCACACTATGGGAAGCTGAAACACATAAAGGGACCACTTGTCCATTTCTTTTACCAAGTTTGACATGGCTGCTTTGGTTTTTCATTGTAAAAATCAGTTCTCTTCTTTCCATCTCTCACCAATGCAGGGTGATAGTTCCACATTGTGGTGGACACACCCTAGAATGATGCCCAACGGGTTACACCCTTGTGTAATCCTCTCACCTTAAAATGTAGGCAGAACCTCTGATATGCTTTTAGAATATAGTAAAGGTAAAGTGATTTTTAAGATGTAATTCATGCCCCTGATCAGTTGATTTTGAGTTCATCAAAAGGCACATTAATCTGGGTGGGCCTGACTTAATCAAGTGAAAGCATTAAAAGAGAGATTTACCTTCAGGCCTTAAAAAAGTAAGCTGCCATGTGAGCAGGCCTAGGAGGGGGCCACATGGCAAGGGACTTTGGGAAGTCTCTAGGAGCTCGGAATAGGCCCTGTGTGACAGCCAGCAATAAATGGGGATGTTGGTCCTATTGCCACAAACAACTGAAGTCTGCCAACAATCACATGAGCTTAGAAGAGGATGCTGACCTCCAGAAAAGAGCACAGCCATAGACCTTATGAGATACTGAGCCACCTATGCTATGTCCTCTAAGCATTCACTGGCAGAGAGTTTACTAGCCCCAAATGTGCTGTCTTTTTGAGACTTTTTGAGAGTGTTAAGTTTGAGGAAACAAACTATGGTGATGGACCAGAATATTTAAGATGGATCTCTCTATGTGTTCTATAAAGATTACCATGATAAAGATAAACAATTATCTCAATACTTAGTTACCTCAGAAAGGTTACAACAAAAGAAACATTTCTTAATAGAATCTAAGTAAAGCAAATAAGGTGTCAGTACTATTTCCTCCATCAAAAAGTCATTTTAAATATGAAATATAAAAGCCTCCTTTTAACAGAAAACCAAGCACCGCATGTTCTCACTTATAACTGGGAGTTGAACAATGAGAACACATGGACACAGGGTGGGGAACAACACACACCAGGGCCTGTTGGGGGGTGGGGTGGGGCGAGGGGTGGGAACTTAGAGGACAGGTCAGTAGGTGCAGCAAACCACCATGGCACACGTACACCTATGTAACAAACTGCACGTTCTGCACATGTATTCCGTTTTTTTTTTTAAGAAGAAATAAAGAAAAAAAAAGAAAAAAGCCTCCTTTTAATGAACATTTCATTTTTATTCATAGAAGGGACACATTTGTGATCATCTTTATTTTCTCTTTTAGAGAAAAAGATGTGAAAACATTTTTGCTTCATTTTAAATAATGAAACCACTTTTGAATAACTTTATTTTTAATGGGAATTTTTTATTGTGGTAAAATATATACAGCGTGAAACCAGCCATTTAAATAGTTTTTAAGTGTACAATTCAGTGGCATAGATTATAATCACCATGCTATGAAGCCATCACCACTATTTCAAAAATCTTTTCATCACCACAAACAAATTCTGTAACCATTACACAACAACTTTCTATCCTTCTCTTCCCCCAGCCCCTAGTAGCATAAAATCTACTTTTTATCTCTATGAATTTGCCTAAGTGGAATCACATAGTATTTATCCTTTGGTAACTAGCTTCTTTTACTTAGCATAATGTCTTCAAGCTTTATTCATGTTGTAGCATGTATCAGAACTTAATTCCTTTTTATGGTTGAATAATATTCCATTGTGCACATATACACCACATTTTTGTTTATCTTTTCATCTATTGATGGATTCTCAGGTGGTTTCCACCTTTGGGCTAATTGTGAGTAACGCTACAGTGAACTCTGGCATACATATATCTGAGTCCCTGTTTTAAATTATTTTGTGTATATATGCCTGGGAATGGAATTGCTGAATCAGATGATGAGTCTCTATTTAGCAATTTGAAGAACTGCCAAACTATTGTCCACAGTGACTGTACCATTTTACATTTCCACCAACACCACATAAGGGTTCCAGTTTCTCCATATCCTCATCTTCACTTATTTTCCTTTAAAAAAGTATACATGCTAATGAGTGTGAAGTGGTATCTCATTTTGTTTTTTATTTGCTTTACCCTAATGATTAATGATATTGAGTATATTTTCATGTTCTTATTGGACATTCGTATATCTTCATAGGAGAAATATCTATTTAAGTCCTTTCTCCACTCAATTTTCTTTTGTGTTTTTGTTGTTGACTGTTAGGAGTTCTTCCTATATTCTATATATTAAGCCTTTATCAGATAAACAACTCACAAATATTTTCATCCATTGTGTAAATTGTCTTTTTCACTTTCTCAATAATGTTCTTTGATACACAACGATTTTTAATTTTGATATAATCCAATTTTACTTCCGTTGCTCATGCTTTTGCTGTAATATCTAAGAACCCACTGCCAAATCCAAATTCATGAAGAGTTACCCTTATGTTTTCTAAGAGTTTTATGGTTTTAGATCTTATATTTAGATACTGGTCAACGTTAGTTAATTTTTTTATTAAGTTCTAGGGTACATGTGCAGAACATGCAGGTTTGTTACATAGGTATACACGTGCCATGGTGGTTTGCTGCACCCATCAACCCGTCATCTACATTAGGCATTTCTCCTAATGCTATCCCTCCCCTAGGCCCCACCCCGTGACAGGCCCCAGTGTGTGATGTTCCCCTCCCTGTGTCCATGTGTTCTCATTGTTCAACTCCCACTACCTAGTCAATGCCATTCAGCACACAGGCATGGGCAAAGACTTCGTGACTAAAACACCAAAAGCAATGGCAGCAAAGCCAAAATTGACAAATGCGATCTAATTAAACTAAAGAGCTTCTGCACAGCAAAATAAACTATCATCAGAGTGAACAGGCAACCTACAGAATGGAAAACATTTTTGCAGTCTATCCATCTGACAAGGGTTAATATCCAGAATGTACAAATAACTTAAACAAATTTACAAGAAAAAAACAACCCCATCAAAAAGTGGGGGAAGGATATGAACAGACACTTCTCAAAAGAAGACATTTATGTGGCCAACAAACATATGAAAAAAACCTCATCATCACTGGTCATCAGAGAAATGCAAATCAAAACCACAGTGAGATACCATCTCACGCCAGTTAGAATGGGGATCGTTAAAAAGTCAGGAAACAACAGATGCTGGAGAGGATGTGGAGAAATAGGAATGCTTTTACACTGTTGATGGGACTCTAAATTAGTTCAACCATTGTGGAAGACAGTGTGGCAATTCCTCAAGGATCTAGAACCAGAAATACCATTTGAGCCAGCAATCCCATTACTGGGTATATACCCAAAGGATTGTAAATCATTCTACTATAAAGACACATGCACACATATGTTTACTGTGGCACTATTTACAATAGCAAAGACTTGGAACCAACCCAAATGCCCACCAATGATAGACTGGATAAAGAAAATATGGCACATATACACCATGGAATACTATACAGCTATAAACAAGGATGAGTTCACGTCCTTTGCAGGGACATGGATGAAGCTGGAAACCATCATTCTCAGCAAACTAACACAAGAAGAGAAAACCAAACACTGCATGAGTTTATTTTTGCATATGGTATCAGATATGGGTTCAACTTGCATGTGGAAATCCAGTCGACTCAGCAGCACCTGTTAAAGAAACTGTTTCTCCATTGAATTGACTTAGCACTCTTTCATAAATCAATTTATCTTAGATGTATAGGCTCATTTTTGAAACCTCAATTCTACGCTATTAGTCTATATGTATATCCTTATGCCAGTATCATACTGTTTTGATTACTGTACTTTACAGAAAATTTTGAAATCTATTAGTGTGAGTCCTCCAACTTTGTTCTTCTTTTTCATGATAGGGGTCTATATAGGAGGCACTTGTAATTCCATATGATTTTGAGGATCAGCTTTTACATTTTTGTAAAAAATGCTATTGGAATTTTGATAGGGATTGCACTGAATCTGTAGATCACTTTGAGTACTACTGATATCTTAACATTATTAAGTCTTTCTATTCATGAACACAGGATGCCTTTCCACTAATTTAGGTTATTAATTTCTTTCAGCAATGTTTTATAGTTTTTAGTGCGTACAAGTCTTTTACCTCCTTTGTTAAATTTATTCCTAGGTACGTTATTCTTTTAGATGTTATAATAAATGGAACTGTTGTCTTAATTTCCTTTTCAGATTTTTCATTACTGGTGTATAGAGACACAACCAAGTTTACATGTTGTTTTTGCACTCTGCAATTTTGCTCTATTTGTGGATTCCTTGCGATTTTCTGTACATAGTATTATGTCACGTGCAAAAAAACAGTTTTATTCTTCCTTTCCAATTTTGTAGCAGGGTAATCCTGGCTCAGTGAATGAATTAGGAAGTGTTCCCTTCTCTTCTATGTTATGGAAGTGTTTGAGCAGGATCATTGTTAATTCTTCTTTAAATGTTTGGTAGAATTCACTAGCAGAGTCATCTGGTCCTGGACTTTTTATGGGGTAGTTTCAAATTACGGATTCCATCTCCTTACTTGTTGTCAGTCTATTTAGATGTTCTGTTTCTTCATTATTCAGTCTTGGCAGATTGTGTGTTTCTAAAAGTTTGAACATTTTGTCTAGGTTATCTGATTTGTTTGCATATAGTTGTTCATATTATCCTCTTTATATTTATATTTCTGTAAAGTTGGTAGTAATGTCTCCACTTACATTCTCATTTTTGTTATTTGTATCTTCTCTGTTCTTTGTCAATCTAAACAAAGTTTTCTCAATTGTTCTGATCTTTTCAAATGACCAACTTGTGATTTCATTGATTCTCCATACTGTTTTTCTCTATTCTCTATTTTAAAAATCTCTGCTCTAATCTTTATTATTTCCTTCCTCTGCTTGCTTTGGGTCTAGTTAGTTCTTTCTATAGTTTCTCAAGGTGTAAAGTTAGGTTATTGATTTGATATCTTTCTTCTTTCTTAATTTAGGTATTTACAGTCTTAATTTCACTCTGAGTAGTCCCTTTGCTATATCCCATAAGTTTTGGTATGTTGCTCTGTGTTTTCATTAATCTCAATGTATTTTCTAATTTCTATTGTGATTTCTGTTTTGGCTATTGGTTGTTCAAAATTCCTGAATTTTCCAGGTTTCCTTCTATTATTGATTTCTAGTTTCATTCTATTGTGGTTGGAGAAGATACTTTGGATGACTTAGATCTTTTTTAAACTTCTGAGACTTATTTTGTAACCTAACATATGGTCTATCCTAGATAACTTTCCATGTGCACTTGAGAAAAAATGTTTATTCTGCTGTTGTTGGAAGGAGTGTTCTATATATGCCTGTTAGGTCTAGTTGATGTACAGTGTGATTCTATTTAATAGTCATTTTATGAGAAGAAGTTTGGCATTATCAGGTTGGAATCAAATAACTTTCTTAAAATAATTAACTTTCTTCTATCATCTATCCTCAAAGGAGCCCCAAATTCTTCAGGATAACCAACAAAACCTTTAGCTCCCCACTAAGTAAGCTGTCACATCAAGGGAAGCATGGTTTCATTTTACACCTCAGGAAACTCAAGCCATCCAGGGTAAACTAGCTGTTAGCCTCAGCTCTCATTTTGTAGGACTCAGTTGGGCTGGTTTCAGTACAGAAGTTATCTGTTTAGTGCAGTAGACCAGTGATTCCCAAACTTTCTTCAACAGCCGAACCCTTTGTTCAAACAATCTCTTGCATGGAAACTCAATACATAAACTTGTTTGAGGAAGGGTTAAAGAGGAATCCCTGCTAGATTTCCTCCTTCCCCTTCCCTCCCTCAAGCCTCCCTCTTCATCCCAGAGGTTTGAAAACCTCTGCCCTAGATCACAGGTTTTGAGGCTAGGAGAAAAGATAGAGAAACCTGCCCCCCAAAACTTGTCTATTCTCTCTGCCTCTAGGACAGTGGCAGCCACCACTGGCCTATGGAATACTGTCAGGCACAGAAGTAGATATGATGTAAAGAAGAAGTGCAGACACATGGATCAAGCAAATTACAGTGTTGTCATCTTTGGCATCAGCGGTCCAAGGCTTGCATCAGCTTCAACAAAGAAGTTTTCTGCTGCAGTGCCAGCACTCATTTCACTGCAACTTTTCCATGCACCAAACAAATAAATTCAGCCTAGTGTGAACATTTCCTCTCTATTCCAGAGATTGCAGAAGTAATCACCTCTGATTTGGAGGTAAAGCCCAACTTCATCTCTGTCAGCCAGAATTGTATCCAGCAGCATCTTCAGCCAACATATGGGAATTAGATATTGGGCAGAGGACCAGAGACGAGTACATGTGATCCTACCTCATAAAAGAAAGCTTCTCTTCAGGTCATAAGGTGAGCTCATGTCCAAACTGGGACACCAAGTTTGCATTTAGAAGAGCAAGCACAGGCTAATGGAGGGAAGATCAATCACGTTAAGGGGATGGAAGGCATGCCACCATGAAGCTGAGGTATAGAGTCATGGTTACTGAAAATCTCATACAATGGAGTATGGGATTAATTGATGATATGTCTCAATAATAGTCAACCAGGAGCCAAGACAATAAAAAGAAGGTGGCAAATACGCTAGCAGATGACAGAGATAGACAAAGAAATAGGTGTCTTACAACTGATGAAAAGCAGTGTAAAATGAGATCCAGGAATAATACAGCCACAATCCAGAATATCAGAGCTCACAGAGCCACTCCGTGGGAATCACAGCCAATCTTCAGGGGGCTTTAATGAGAAGAGCTCTACCTCAGCAAATTACTTGGAGAAAACAAAGATTTGACTTGAATACATGGAAATCCATCGGCATCCCCACACAAAGAAGAAATAAAATGATCATATTAACAAGCAAAATGCTAAAAAATAAGTCATTATCTTTCCCTAACACTTTCTCCAGAAGGGTATAGCAGTTAGAAGACATGGGGTCTATTTCTGACTTAGCCACTTGCTAGCTTTGTGATCTTGGGTAAGTCACTTAAATCTCTGAGTCTTTATTTCTTCATCTGCAAACTGGAAAAAACTGTGCCTCCATTTCCTAATTCACAGGATAGTATTAATTAAGGTGAGAGACAGGGCAATTCACACCATTTGGACTACTACAGCTGTTGGAGAAATAGAGAGCCAGACAAAAGGAGTATATTATACAATATGAGTTTCCCTGGTCTGATACCTTAGAAGTGGTTTTGTGAAAGGGGGAATCAAATGTCCTCAGGACCATGGTCAAATCATATGCCAAAGGTGGGTAGTGGAGAACCTCAAAGAGTTGGAGCAGCTTTTCCCAATCTTGGATTTGCTCATTCACAGTAAATGCAAGGGAGAGGGCCTCCTGTTGGAATTTTCTCACACTGCTTGCTAAAGTTCATATTTATAAGCACACACTTGTTACCCAAAGTATTTGTTCTCTAAACCTTGTCCCCAATAACAAAGTCCATTTGCCCAAACTACTGAGAAGTGGAGAAAAGTCAAATTTGTTACTTGGTATTATTGAGATTAGTTCAGATTTTCCAGCCACAGCTTATTTCCCCTTCTTAAAGTTGATACAAGGAATATCTTTTTATTGTCTTGGCTCCTGGTTGGCTATTATTGAGAAATATCGTCAATTAAATGACGTAAAGACAAAGTGACGTAAAGCACTAGGGTATCTCAGAAAAGGACAAATACTACATTCACACACACAATTGCAAGAGGACAGGAAGGAAGTCGATATTTATTGACTAGGATTTCAAATAACTAAAATGAGGCATCTAATGGGACCTTCCTGTGGATTCACTTATCAATGTAAAAATGAATCAATCGCTGCAACACCATGCAATTGAGACCCTAGTTAAAATGCTCCCCTTTACTGAGTGACAGAATTAGAAAGACATTCACAGATGTCGACAATGGCACCATTAGCCATCTAGTTCAAAAATATCTTTCCTGGCTCCTTTAGACTGGCAAGAATGATCTGCCTTACCACCAGGGTGCCTAGTTTAATAAAATATAACTCAAAGTTGACATTTGCAGAGAAAAATAGAGCATATTAGCTTCTAAAATTATGTTGTTGAAAGTTTGTTGTTTTAGGTCAGGTTCCTTAGGTAGAAGCAGATCCTGAGATGGATTATTTGGGGTAGAATGAGATTAAGAAGGAAGGGGAAATGAAGGAACTAAAAAAGCAAGGCTGTGGTCTCACCTGGAGTCTAGCTCTAACTGACCCCAGGAGAAGCTCAGGACCATGAATGGAACCATAGGATTGGTCTCACCTTGAGGCCAAGGGGTTGACCCAGTCATCGGCTGTGGGCTGCCCCCAGTGCTCCTGCTATAGAGAAGGGAGTGACTGTAAGCTTTAGCAACCAACACTCCAAGTAGCTAGGGGATAGGTACCTCTGCCTGGTAAAGGGGATCAGGCATTCTGATCAACAGTGTCCACTACATAGTTGAATATCACCAGTTACTTTGTAAACTTCTTTCCATGGGTCAGCCAGCTCCTGGCCACTTCTTTGACTTCATCTCCCATCATTCTCTGTCTTGCTGACTCTACTTCAGCCACATTGGAGTATATCATCATTGTAAGGTCTCTGCTTGGAGCTCTCTGTGAGCATATATCTGCGTTACATCCTCCCTTAACTCCTTTAGTTCATTATTCAGATGTCATCTTCTCCATGAGGGCTTCTCTAACCCACCCCCAATACTGACACCCATTACTTCCCCTCTTGAATGTTAACTCCAACAGGGCATGAATTTTCATCTTTATTATTATTCTTCACTGATGTATCTCCAGTGTCTAGAACAATGCCTTGTTCATTAAATATTTGTTAAATAAATGGATAAATATTTCCTTAATTTTAATTTCTTCTACCCTAAGCTTGAGCTAACAGGAATATAATTCCAATGTTCATATATTTCCCTGTACTTCATCTACACCACTTCCAGTGCATTCGTTTCACTTTAAAAAAAAACAACTACAGTAATGGTATTGTTTATTCCCACTTCGTATTTTCAAATGTTCACCAAATCAACTACAGTCATTGCATCCACATGGGTTATGAGTCATGTTTGTTTTGAGAATGAAAATACTTAAAGCTACCAATTCTGCCAGTCACGAGGGACAAGGCACTATAAGAAAGAATGTACTTTCACTTACCAAGTGCAAAAATGACATTCAAATGGAATGAAGATGCGTTGTACATTCTAAAAAAGACCCAAGCCCCCACCCCCACCCCAATGAGCTGCATCTGAACAGAAATCCAAGTAGCTTTTATTAACTAAAGATATCCATTATATACTATTTATTTTGAAACCTAGAAAATAATGTATGCTACTTTTACATTCGTATTTATAATACAGTGTTTTATGAACAAAGTCAATACTTATGGAGTGAGTCTTTTGAATCTGGAATGAAAAAGAAATCCTAGTATTTTGAAAAGCCAAATGTTTTACTAACTGATTCATTTCAATTGGGACACAAAAACAGAATTGCAAGCTCTGGTAGATTTCACCCATTTCCCATAGTAAAGGTGCACAGCAATGGCTCCAAAACCTTAGTAGTTTCATGACCTTGGGCTTTCTCAGCCTTGTTTCCTCAACTATAAAATGTGAATAACCCTCCTCAGGGTTGTTGTGAGCATCTCATGAGATCATGGATGTGAAAGTACTCTGTAAACAATAATACACATGGTTTGAGGTAAATTTGGCCTCTCAGTAGGCCTCTAAAATTCAGCAAGTATAAGCGTTGTTTTTCACAGTTTTAATTACTTGGAAAAAAAAACTCCACCACACTAGGCAGCTATAAAGTCCTTGTAAATTATGACCACAAAGTACTATGGATACGATGGTAGGAAACTTGGATTCAATAGTCACTTTTAAGGCCAGCCCTGTGCTTTTGTACCTGTTAAACAACTATGACTGGGAGTCCTGCCAGGAAGGCAAACTTTGGCCTTTATCCCAGATTGCTCCTTTGTCTCTGGGCTAGTGCCATCTACTTTGTTCTAGTCTGGTAAGTAGATCCAATGTTGCATGGTGGTTAAGATCATGGGCTGTGGCATCACATTGAATGGGTTTGCATCCTATAACCCTAAATTACTAACTGAGCAAGCTTAATAATGCTGCATAATTATCTCCCTGAGTCTCAGCATTGTCATTCGGAAAGTGGGCAAATCAGTACAAGTATTTACCTCACTTATAGGATTGTTATTAGGATTAAATAAATACATGAAATGTGTACAATGTCTAGCTCACAGCAAACTCCAGAAGGGCTAGCTTTGATTGTCACACAGATGAGCTATACCCAAATTCTGTTTTTGTTTCAATTTTACTTCAATAGACTCAAGTTCCCACCGTGCTAAGTAAGCATTATGGAAACCCTTATCAGCTATTAGAACAAAAGCTAAGGTACCTCATCTGGGTCATCATGGATGTAACTAACCAGGCCTTTTCCTTGTTGAGCTGCAATGTGACACCATGAAAAGAGCACTGGACTTGAAGTCAAAAGACTTCAAGTTTTGGCCCTACCACTTACCAGCATTGTGACACATAAATTCCCGCTACTCCTCCACTAGAATGAAAGCTCCTAGAGGGGAGAGACAATATATAAATGTGTTCATCCAGCCCCAGCACAGTGATTTGAAACTAGTAGGGGCTTGATAATGACTCATTAAATAAATTAAATAAATCAATACGTCTGAGTCCCAATTTACATATGCATTCAAGGGGATGATCATAGTTACCCTGCCTCCCTGTCAAGGTTATTTAAAGAGTGAGCAGTGGCTCCTGTAGTAACCTCTCTTTTCCTTCCCTAGCATTTATCCCACTTAAATGTGACTGCCTTTTTATGTTGGCTTCCTCTGCCTAATAGAATGTCTCCCATGATTTCTCTCCTCCTTCTTCTCCCTTCTGGTTTAATACCTATTCACCCATCAGTTCTCAGTTCAAAAGGCCCTTTCTCTCCTCAGAGCTTCTCCTGCCATTATAGTTTTTCCCACATCTCCTCCATGGAACTTAAATTATGTTACATTTGTATGGTTGTTTCATTCTTCCTACTAGACTATAAAGACTGTCAGGGCAGGGCCCATGTCTACCTTGCTCACCACTCTATTTTTGTGCCTTGGCCATTTACTAATCTACATTTGCTAACCTTGGCCATTTGCTAACCTACATCAATAATGATACACCATTGAGTTGTATCAGTCCATTCCAATGCTCGGGAATATCACTTTGCAAGTCCTATTATTTACCAGGAAAAATGCGCTATAAAATATTCTCAGATATTGAAATTGAGAAAGCCAGAACTCCACCTCAGTCTTTGTCAGCACCCATCTGTTTCATTATGATCCCAAGAGACTAACTTTCTTGTCCTTGGACTCTCACTATCTCTTCTACTTCTAGGATTTGAGCCCCCAGCCACCTATATCTACAGCTTAGCATGGAACCTGGCTTAGTGCTCTACTGTTGGGTCCTCTAAGACCCACGCTCACCAGGTCTTTATCTGTGATGGTGATTCTCAGGCTCCCTAAGGTTGGCAGCTGACATTTAGCACTCCTTTTGGCTTATCAAGGGTGGTGGGGAGGGTGTGGAGGTGAGGAGAGAGAAGAGGTGTTATCTTTGCTTGCTTCCCAAGTTACTGCCATTTTTCCTTCTTCTTCTTCCTTCTACCTGCTCATAAGACCAAGAAAAAGAAAAAAAAAAATTCCACCTGCTACCATAAAAGTCATGAGTCAGCACCCTTTAAAAGATCTTCCTGCTGAATCTCTACAACCTTCCTGCAGTTCAGTATTATTATCATGTCTACATTCCAATGAAGAAACTCTATCGTCAACAATTCTGTTAGCAGCAATCTCATGAATGCCATCATTCTTCTGATATCTTTGTCCACAAGAAGTCCTTAGTGCAATATAAATATGATGCATGACACTGTAATTATTTTTGCTGTCTTCCATGGGCATTAGAATCATTCATCCAACTAATATTTTTTGAGCACCAACCATGTCCATGTGCTCAGCACTGTCAGACACAGAGCTCCAGGAACGGGAGTGGGAACAGAAAGACAGGCGAAAACAAGTATCACAGTATCGTGAGTGCTCTAATGGTGGATACAAAGTATGTCTGTTGGTGCAGAAGCGAGCGGGATAATCCAGAGTTGGGGTGTACGGGGAGAGAAAAGGCCTTCTTTGCTGAACTACAGAAGAGAATGGCCAAATCCAAACAGGCTAATAACACAAAGCATTTCTTCCCTCTGCAAAATATTTATGTAATCAACACATGTCTGTTGCATACCAACTCTATGCCAAGCACAGTGATGTGCACTAGAGATACAAAAGGAAATAAGGCAAACATGGTCCCTACTCTTAGATGGGAATTTGGACCAGATGTACTAAAAAGACCTCCCAGCAAAAATATTTGATTGTTTTTCCTTTCAAGCAAATAAAAATCCTTTGATTTGGTGTCACCATGACAAACCCCAAGGGTAACAACAGGCAGTCTGTCCAAGATAAAAACATCTCCTCAGAATCTTAGAAAATGAAAACCCATCAAATCTCCCTGGTGTCTTAGAGAAGACAACACAGGTGGCTTTCACAACCCATCCCATAGCCTGGCTGTCTTGAAATGGCCCATAAAAGAAATGACAAATAACTCTAAGCAGCAGGCATAGAGAGAGCTCCATGAAAAATCATTCTCATTCATATGCCAGAGCAAAGAGTTATTACGGTGGCATCCTTGTTTGGAACCGTATATCAAGGCTAGAACAGAGAAAAGTCTGCCATGAAAAGGAGGCAATGAGCACTACTGAGCCAGCAATTGGGCTTTGGGAGCTCAGAATGGAGAGAGAGGCTAGATGTTAGTGTATATTGGAAACCCATTCATTTTAACATGAGAGGAATATGTTACCCAACCTCTCCCTTTTGAACTTTTTTTTTTTTTTTTTTGAGATGGAGTCTTACTCTATCGCCCAGGCTGGAGTTCAGTGGTACAGTCTCGGCTCACTGCAACCTCCACCTCCCGGGTTCAAGCGATTCTCCTGCCTCACCCTCCCAAGTAGCTGGGATTACAGGCACCTGCCACCACACCCAGCTAATTTTTGTGTTTTTGGTAGAGATATGGTTTCACCATGTTGGCGAGGCTGGTCTCAAACTCCTGACCTCAGGTGGTCCACCTGCCTCAGCCTCCCAAAGTGCTAGGATTACAGGTGTGAGCCACCACGCCCGGCCTGAACTTTTTCTATGTAGATACTTGAGCACTGTGAGGGTTTGACATCATTCCATGACTTTTTCATTCTACAAATATTTTTGTAGTACCTGTTATGTGGCAAGTACAGTGCCAAGTTACATATAAGATAGTGATAGTGCTTCTCTTTCCTTGAGATGTATGAATCACTGGTGTCATTATTAACACTAACCCTCTCCATTTTGTACCAAGTTGCACACACTAACAGCAATGGCAACAGCAATAATACCAATGACAAAAAAAATAGGTCTTTCTCTTTGCCAGGTATTGAGTATTGTACATACATTAATTCATTTATTCCCCATAATAACCTTATGAGGAAGGTACTATTATTATTCTCATTTTACTGATAATTAAAGTACGGAGAGCTTAAGCCACTTGAAGAAGTTTTAGCATTCTTTTTGCTTACTTACTCGGTCTGGTGTTGAAATACACCATTCCAGGAACGCTTTCAGTACCCTTACCATGTGCCAAACTAAGATACACTATGATAGCCTTTACTAAGGTTCAGTAGCCTCTCACTTATTAACCAATCAATTGGGCTTTGGGATCAACTCCAAATACTGAGCATAAAACAACTTCCTAGGTCCATTCTAAGGCCCTAAGGAGAGATCCTTCAATGAATATATGTTTCTGTGATTGGTATTATTGCTGTTGTCATTTCTGTTAATGTGTGCAACTTGATACAAAATGGAGAGGCATGTCTTAGCTGGAGCTGCTATAATAAAATTCCATAGACTGAGTGGCTTAAAAAAAAAATTTGTGGCCGGGAGTGGTGGCTCACGCCTGTAATCCCAGCACTTTGGGAGGCAGAGATGAGCAGATCATGAGGTCAGGAGATCGAGACCATCGTGACTAACATGGTGAAACCCTGTCTCTACTAAAAATACAAAAAATTAGCCGGGCGTGGTGGCGGGCACCTGTAGTCCCAGCTACTCCAGAGGCTGAGGCAGGAGAATGCCGTGAACTTGGGAGGCGGAGCTTGCAGTTTTGGGATTCGGACTGACTCTGCTTGCTCCTCAGCTTGCAGACGGCCTGTTGTGAGATCTTTTGATCGTGTAAGTTAATACTTAAACTCCTCTCTCTCTCTCTATATATATATATGTGTGTGTGTGTGTGTGTGTGTCTCCTACTAGTTCTGTCCCTCTAAGAGAACCCTGACTAATACAGTCTATAACAGGGAAATAAGAGTTGATGTCCAAGTCTTATCTTCCCATCTAGAGTGCAAGCACTTTTAGGGCAGAGATTATTACCCAAATATGTGGTAGTTATACAGTGCTGAATTCATACAATAACTGAGTCTAAACCTCAGTTTCACCACCTACAAACCATGTGTCCTTGGGAAAGTTACTCAACCCCTCTGAACCTTATAAAATGGGCAAATTGATAACACTGAATGGTAGGGATTAAGATATGTTATTGTTGTAAAATATTAAGTACAGCGTCTGACACAAAGCAAACAATTCATACTAGCAATACATATATGTATATCACAAGAAGCAGAGAAAGATTAAGTAGGGAATTAGTGGTACAGAGGGTAAAGTGCTACAGAAGGTCAGCAGAGACAAGTAATATACAGATAAGATCTGTATAAACTGCAGGTGTCAGTGAAGGTTTTTTGCAGGAGGTAAGTGCTAAAGGATTCTTAACAATAAGTGAAGCAGAGGAGGCAGAGTGTTTCAGATGGGGAAACAACTTGAGCTAACATAGAGGTCTGGCGGTGGGAATGAGTAGAAGCCTCCAAAGGAGTGACCAGGGATCAGGCTACCAAGAATAGCTGGTGCTTAGTAGGGAGCCTCTAGTTATAAGTTTGGCTGATTTAGATGAGCCCTTGAATGCCAGGAAGAGGAGATGGGGGCTCATATATAGTGGGTTCTAGAGAACCTAGTTGATAATTCAAGGGGAGCATATATGGGTGGTAGACATACTTAGCTACATGAATGTTTGTCTCCTCTAAGGTTTAAAGTGCCCTAAGAATGCATCCATCCAATATTTAGTGAGTACCCACCAAGACCCAGGAATACATAGATACATGTGCGGAGGAAGCAAAGGGGGGTGGGCAAAAAAGGGAGGGAGTGAGGGAGAGAGAGAGAGAGAGAGAGAGAGGAAGATGAAGGTGATGTTTTAAGAAGCTACAGAGCAGACTACAAAACGCAGCTACCGAGGCAGCTCAAAAAATCCATGCAACATTTGAAGCACGGGGATTAGAAGAGAAAGGGGACAATTAAGAGACTCCCAGGGATATGAGAAGGACCTCAGAGGTAATTGAGAAGGCTGAAAAGGACAGATGGTATGAGTGACTGGCTTTGCCCTGGTGACATCTATCTTCCCTTCACCCTGTCCCCACACCCAGATCCTTTGCTTTTTGAGATATCCTTCTCACTCCATTTTGGCCATTTGCCTCATAGCAAATTGATACACGAGGCTTGTCCTTGCGCTTATAATTTTTCCACCTTATGTTGAAGTGGTGCCTTGGAGATTACAAGGTACCCTCACATTTATTTATTATCTATCAAAATCCTCACAGCTCTCTTGTCAGGTGGGCTGGGAAGGGATTACCACCCCTGTTTTAAAGATAGGGAAGCTGATGCCTAGAGAGATGAAATGACTTGCCCAAGAGTCACCTAATAAATGACAAGTCAGGTATGACCACTCAGATGCTTCCTTCACCCTGCTATGCTGCCTCCTGCAAGGAGTTGAGCTTTTTGTCCGAGAACGATTTCATGTCATCAATCACTTAAGGGTAAGGAAAAAAAAAACAGGTCTTAGAGAAAAGCTTCACCTGAGGCCTATATTGGTAACACTTCACTAGGTGGATAACTTGAAATAGGTCTGAGTTACTCGTGCAACCTGTAAGGTGAGCCACCTTGCATAATGCCCAGCATAGACACCGAGATATTGCTCAAAAATAGGAGCTATTATGGGTAAACAGACTCACAATGGTAATGCTGACTCCAGCCTGTCCACAAAATGCTCCTCGATGCACTAATCAGAGTCATGATCTGAAAGAGCCAAGCAGAGAGCTCATATTTTTCTATTCATGATGCTTACATTCATTATTATTGGGATAATACAGGTCTACCATACCTTATGAGGTTATTAGTAATTCCAAACTCCAAAAAGTTCTACATAGAAAAGACATATTTCTGTGGTATTATATGAGCTGAATGGATTTATTGGGCAGCAAAATTTTATCTGAACTGCCATGAGGAAACTTACTGTCTTTATTAATCCAACTTTTTTACCATTCTAATACACACAAATGTTCTCTATTTCAAAATGCCCCGGTCTCGGGGGATTTGGAGGAAACACTAAAGGACCTGTAGTATCTTCTCTGCTTACCTTACACAATTATTCTGAGGAGAAAATTTAAATTAATGTGTATGTCCCAGGAGTTCATAGGAAAAAAGGCACTATGAAAATCAAAGTGATTTCCATATAATTTCAAATTACAGCTATAGGGATAAGCTTGTATTATAACAGTGCCAATCTAAGTGGTTGCAATTTTTGTGGGATCATTGGAAAATAAAAGAGCAAAATTTCAATGCACCACCCACTAAGGCTGGTGAGCCACTGGTGCAGGAGATATTTTGTAAAAGTGATCCAGCAGGTTTAGCCTGAACTGTGTATTTCACTTCCCAATACAAGGGCTCAAGTTGCTGTTGTAGATTCTCCATCTGAGTCAGGGTATGGATGCGTGTCTGAAGTTGGTTCCATTGTGGTGCCCTTGTCCTCGAAATTCTATTTTCTGTGGCATAGAAGCTTCCTCCTATTTTCACATATTTGATTTGGAAGAACCTTCTTCCACGCCCTTCTGACTAATCCCCAGACTCAATGCTTCACTAAAAAAAAAAAAAAAAAAAAAAAAAAAAGATAGCAAGTGGCCAGGCATGGTGGCTCCAAGCCAAATGTCCAACAATGATAGACCAGATTAAGAAAATGTGGCACATATACACCATGGAATACTATGAAGCCATAAACAATGATGAGTTCATGTCCTTTGTAGGGACATGGATGAAGCTGGAAACCATCATTCTCAGCAAACTATCGCAAGGACAAAAAACCAAACACCGCATGTTCTCACTCATAGGTGGGAATTGAACAGTGAGAACACCTGGACACAGGAAGGGGAACATCACACACAGGGGCCTGTCGTGGGGTGGGGGGAGGGGGGAGGGATAGCATTAGGAGATATACCTAATGTAAATGACGAGTTAATGGGTGCAGCACACCAACATGGCACATGTATACATATGTAACAATCCTGCACGTTGTGCACATGTACCCTAGAACTTAAAGTATAATAAAAAAAGAAAGTTAAAAAAATAAAAATAAAGCACTTGTAAGTGCTCAATAATAAAAAAAAATTTCAAAAAATAAAACCAAATAAATGAAACCACCTTTTGCCAATTTGATATATAGAGGCTTCTTTTTTTTTATTATACTTTAAGTTTTAGGGTACATGTGCACAACATGCAGGTTTGTTACATATGTATACATATGCCATGTTGGTGTGCTGCATGTTGATTATTAGAGAAGAATGTTGAGCATTTTCTCATAGATTTATTGGATATTAGTAGGTTATATTTTGTAAATTTACTCATTAAGTCCTTTGAGACTAGGGTCATATTTAAAATGAGATTCTAGATATTTCAAATAAGAAGAAATAAAGTTTCCTTATTCTTCCCTATATCTATCCTAAAAACCTCTTTCCAATATCCAAACCTACTTTCCCTTGTTCTGTTCTTAATAGGGATAGCTGGCTTTCTCTATGCCTTTAGATATATAAAGATCTTAATTAGTTTAGCCCTCAGCATCCTCTTCCTTAGAAAGATCCTTTAGTGTAATGGCTCTCAGTCTTTAATGCACATAATAATTTGGCATGCTTCTTAAAATTCAGATTCCTTTATCTCATTCCCGGAGATTTTGATTTAGTAATATTTGTGTGGGACCCAGAAAGTGCACTTTAACAAGCATACCAGGTAATTCTGATGTAGGTGATGTAGAGACCATACTTGGAGAAGCACTGCTTTAGCCATTCATCATAGATCTTTAGTAACTAGAAATTTCGTAGGAACTCTCCTGTGCCTGCTTCACCAGTTTCCTCTTCAGTGTTTTTTTCCAGGGAACTTTGGCATTTAGGCCTGGATAATTTCTTGTTGTATGGGACATCTCACTCAATGCAGAGCATTTCACAACTCTATCACCTGGCCACAAAATGCCAATACTTCCCTTCAGTCAGTACAACAACCCAAAAACACTCCCAGAACTTTGCCAAATATTCCCTATAAGGGTAATACTGCCCCTGCGTAAGAATCACTACCATAGACATTTTGGCTCAAATTGTAAGGGCACCTCTGACCAGTGCTGAGACTCCCAAGAGAAAGTCACTCTCTGTGTGTGCATGTGTGTCTATGTTTAACCCATTATCATGTTTCTTTTTACTTTTTTTTTTAGTTGGGTCTCACTCTGTCATCCATGCTGGCACACAATAGTGCAATCATGGCTCACTGCAGCCTCAAACTCCCAGGCTCAAGTAACTCTCCTGCCTCAGCTTCCTGAGTAGCTAGGACCACAGGTATATGCCACCATGTCCGCCTAATTAAAAAACAAAAAAATTGTAGAGAAAGAGTCTCGCTACATTGCTCAGGCTGGTCTTGAACTCCTGGCCACAAGTAATCCTTTTGGTTCGGCCTCCCAAAGTACTGGGACTACAGGTGTGAGCCACCACATCTGGTCCATGTTGTTGGTTCCCCACCTCTGCCCCGCCTCCATACGACCTCAGATCTACTTGTTACCCTTCAGCAAAGATTAATACACTTGGCACACACAAGATGGTAGAAGTAGAGCAGAGAGGGAATGAAAAGTACACATCTGTCTCTTTCGGTATCTAGACAGCAGTCACCATTCAAGTATAATGGAGGAACAATAAGGAGTTCGAAAGCTACACAATGACACAATTAGCGCTCATATTCCTCTCACATAATAAAGTCCTTGCTATACTTTTCACCAAAGCTGTCATCCTATGTCCAGGTTGACTCTGGTTTTAGGCAATCAGGTGGCTGCTGGCATTGGAGGCTAAGGTACATGGAGTATGCTTCCTTGGACTGCCCATTACACAAGAGCAGAGACGGGCAGAGCAAGACAGTGGGTATACATTGGGCAGCTCTTGGCAGCCAGAGGGCAATTTGTGTGGAAGTATATGGGCATTTTGGTCACTATGAGTTTCAGTGACTCCTGGGCTTTCTTTCTCTTCCTTCCTGATAGTGAAGCAACAGTTAGGATGGCTTGCCATGAAAATGTCTCTGCATTAGTAGTTGATCATCTGAGATTAAGATGAAAGAATCAATTTCTGCCACAGTCTATGGAATGGAATGGTCCAGCTAGCATGACTGTCAGCTTCTTGGATTTATTTTATTTTTTATATTAAGTGGGATGGAGGAGACAGGTTCAAGAAGTGATTCTACTAGGGATATCTTCTGGTCAATAACCAACAATGCAAGACCAAGGGCTACTCAAAACGCCAAGTAGGAAACTTGCCATGGGGCTGAGAGTTACTATGCAGGGCTATGTAGTACAGGCCACTGGGGTGCGGCAGGCCTTACTGCTGCTCCCACCACTTAAGCAACCACTGTGGGGATGGACATTTCTGTCCTCTGATTGATGGCCAAAGGAAAAAGAAACATAGCATCCAGGATGAAAAGGTCATTTTTGAGAGTTCCAAAGAAAAGACTACAGAGCAACAGTGACTCAATAAGAATTTCTGGGCAGCAATATCAACAGGGGATCTATTCATGCATTTTGGTGGCAAGGATGATTAGTGAGTTCCTCTCTCCAGAGTTTTTGCCAGTCCATTGACTGGCTGCATGACCTCTTGGCAGCAAAAAACACGAATAATCACTTGTTTCTTATTCCAACTGCCCACTTCCTCAGCTTCCAAGTTGCATTTTCTGTCTTGCCTCTGAAATGGCCCCAACATGTACATGCTACACGTCCAGACTGGGAATGTGAAACACCTGATTTGGCTCTGTAAATATACCTGATACTTTTCTTGGGCTCCCTTACTTGACAACCTATTTTTTCCAGCTTTATTGATGTATACTTGACAAATAAAACAGGATATATTCAAGGTGTACAACTTGATGATTTGATATATGTATACATGGTATAATTATTACACCAATCAAATCAGCACATCCATCACCATCCACAGTTACCATGTATGTGTGTGTTGGGAGGAAGGGTGAGGACACTTTTATCAGATGAGTTAATATCTAAAATGTATAGGGAATTCATACAAGCAAAAAAGGAAACCCCAAATAAGCTAATTAAAAAATGGGCAAAGGATTCAAATAGAAATTTTTCCAAAGGAGACATAAAATTAGCCAATAAGTATATGAGAAGGTATTCAACAAATCAAAACCATAATGAGGTAATCACCTCATATCTGTTAGGATGGTCATTATCACATAGATAAGAGATTTGTACAGTGTTAGTGGGAATGTACATTGGTACAGCCATAATGAAAAACAGTATGGAGGTGCCTGAAAAACTAAAAATAGTACTACCATATGATCCAGCAATTTCACATGGGTATATATCCAAAGAAAATAAAATTAGTATGTTGAAAAGATATCTTCAGTCCCAAGTTCATTGCAGTTTCATTCACAATAGGCAAGATAAGGAGTCAATGAATGTCCATCAATGGATGAATAGATGAAGAAAATGTGACATATATACACAGTGGAATACTATTCAGCCATAAAATATAAGGAAATTTTATCACATGCTACAACATTCATGAACCTGAAAAACTTATGCTAAATGAAATAAGCCAGGCACACAAGGTCAAATACTGCATGATATCACATACATGTGAAATTTAAAAATGTTGACCTCATAGAAATAGAGAGAAGAATTATCAGAGGCTGGGGATGGAAGAAGGTCTTGAACTCCTGGGCTCAAAGGGTACAAAGATTAAAGGGTACAGCATTTCAATGAGGAGGAATACGTTTGTGAGATCTGTTGCACAGCATGCTGACTATAATAACAATGTAGTGTACTTTTCACAATTGCTAATAGTAAATTTCAAATATTCTCACTATAAAAATGGTAAGTATATGAGATGATGGATATGTTAATTAGCTTGATTAATCATTCCACAATTTGTGTGTGTGTATATATATATTGTTATTTATACCTCAAAACGTCACATTGTACCCCATAAATATGTACCAATACTACTTGTCAATGTAAAATAAAAGTTAAAAAATATACTTGAGATAAATACTATGATAGGGGAATTAAATATCAATAGCTCAGTACACAATAATGAGTCATAAGTCATTTTCACCTATACTTTTCTTTCACCAATCAGTCTCTATTCTAGCCTCTCACTTTCCTAATCCATCCTGCACATGGCCGCCAAATTAATCTTCATAAAACATTGATTTCATCATCTAAGTCTCCTCTCTAACCATTCAATGGCTCCCTACTTCCTATAAGATATATCCAAACTCCTCACCCTATCCTTCATAAGATAGCATATGTACAAATACACAGGCTTTGGAGTTAGGCAGACTTGAGCTTGAATCTTGACTGTGCTTTTAACTATGTTAACTTAAGCAGGATGCCTAACTTCTCTAAACATCAGTGTCCTTGTTTGTTAAATGGGAAAATAATTGCCCTTCAACATCTGACACTTTTACATGCCATTCCTCCTTCCTGGAATGCCTTCCTCAACCTTACCTGTGCCACTCTGTCTGAATGTGCCCTACCTATCCCTCAGAACACCGCTGCAGTAGCTATAGCATATTAGACAGAAAAGTAATGAGATCACGTAGATGATGGCAGATGATGGTGAGCATCTAAATCCCGGATCCAGTCTAAAGTTCTGGGGGTGGGAACGGGGGACGTGTAGCATGTACATGTTGGGGCCATTTCAGAGGAAAGACAGAAAATGCACCTTGAGACAGGGTCTGGCTCTGTCACCTAGGCTAGGGTGCAGTGGTATGATCTTGGCTATCTGCAACCTCCGCCTCCCAGGCTCAAGCCATTCTTCCACCTCAGCCTCCAGAGTAGCTGGGACTACAGGTGCACACTACCATGCCCAGCTAATTTTTGGATTTTTTGTAGAGATGGGGTTTCGCCATGTTGCCCAGGCTGGTCTCCAATTCCTGGGCTCAAGTGATCTGCCTGCCTTGGCCTCCGAAAGTGCTGGGATTACAGAGGTGAGCCTCCACGCCCAGCTTATTTTCAGTTTTTTTTTTCTTTATTCAAGGCTAAGTCTGTTGCTGCTTTGGCTTGCATATTGGAAGGGCTTGGGACTCCATTCCGCCTTGCTTGGCTAAGTGAATATGGATCTCAGGCTTGGAATGGTTCACATTCTGTTGATCACTAACTGCTGTGAACAATTATGTGAGCAAGTTCTAAGGCCACATGACATCAGGTAGAGCTGTTGAGAATCTAAAAGAAAAGCCTACCAGTGAAGCATCAGGAAGCAGAGCCAGCCACAGCAGATGCTACACACTTGTCACATCTCTGTCTGCTGGGCCAGCACTATTTCCATCGTGTTGGATCTGGAAGACTTTAAGGGTCCGTCTGAGGCTGGGCACACTTGCTGATTAAGCTGACCACAGCAGACACAGAACCAAAGAGTTCACACCACCAAACTACTATGAGGTTGATGAGTCTCAGCCCTCACAACACATCTAGGGCTTGCATGATCAGCCATGGCAATTTGTCATAATAATGCACTTCACAGCCAGGGCACTGGTCCAGATTTAGATCTGAACCAGAATTATTATCTCTGTGATAAAGGAACCCAAAAGCCCATGACTTTGTTTTATCTTGATGAGGTCAAATATTCACAGGACCCTCACAAACACCTGATGGATCAGGGAACACCCTCTCAGGCTTTCAGTAGCATTGCTGACAAATAACATCACATGTACAGAGCTTAGACAGAACATCAGCTGCCTCTGAAGTTAAATCCCACTTGCCTAAATAAATGCCATGGAATCTTTCTCCCGCTACAAGAGGCATATTTGCTCTTCTATTTAAAAATGCATCCTCTGACACTAACAACAACAATACAAATTATGATTTCCTAGTAGAGCTGCAAACAAGCAGGAGAAAGGGAGGGGATATGAACAGCATTTCACTGCACACCCTTTAACTACCTAAAATGCATGAGCTGTTTGGGCGCAAGCACTACCTGTATTATTTACTTATGCGTCATCAGTGACTAGTACAAGGTCAAAGCTAAAAGTAGTTGGTTCATAAATATTTCTTGAACATCTAGTGGGGGCCAGGCCAGGCAATTTACCACATGCTAAGTAGACGCTTGGTATATGTGGATTCAATGGATGCTTTTGTCTCATTTCCTTCTACTCAGTCACTGAGGCAAACATGTAAGTGCAAGGACCATGAAAGGCCCAGCACCCATTTTATGCCCCAGTTCTTTGAAAAAGAAACACAAAGAATTATTTCACCTTCAGTCAATGTGTCTAGACTCCCTTTTTTCCCTCTGTGTCCTTTTACTATTTTGAAGCATTCATAGATTTTTTTCATAGAAGGTTTAAATAATATTAAGAGGTGATTAAATGCCCCAAGTTTGCTGGGAAGGGGGAGATTCGTGACAGGGAGAGGATAAAAAAGAGAATCATTTCTTTTAACACTTCATAAAATATCAGAGCAATTTTATAGATGGAAAGGAGAGAATTTGCGTCATCTGCCTTTCCTGTGCAATTGGCAGTTTGAGGGAGAAATAATTGACAAAAGCTCTTTGGTGATTTATTGTTGCCTCCCTTCGCTTCTCTCCTATTCTCTCTTCTATGCCCGTATCAAAGGCTCAGAAGGAGGTTGTCACACTAAAATGCTTGGAACATCTCCTTTTACTGAGGAAAAATCTTTCTGGTGTTTACTTTCACACTGGTGGGATTGGTCTCCCCTCCCTGCTCCATCACGATTCCAGCCGTCAAGTCCATGGAATTAGAAACCAGATTCAATGCTCTGTCTCTCATGTTTTCTCAGGTTCTCTAGCTTTTATTTAGTTTTTTATTCAAGGCTAAGTCAGTTGCTGCTTTGGCTTGCATATTGGAAAGACTCAGATGAGAAAAAAAGCTTGTGTTTTTTTGAGGGGTTGGGTTATAAGAACATGGAGAAACTCAACAGTTGCTGGCTGTAGGCTAAGGTTGATATGCATGAGTAGGAGAAACATGGGGAAATGGAAGCTTGTATTTAAATACAAATTTCAATGTCATGGTTGTTAAGCCAATTACAATCCCCCTGTCATGTGCAGCATAGCACCCTGTCCAGACTATACCCTGCACTCATATCCCATGGAGCATCCTTCCAGGTGCTGGGTAAGGTCACTTTATCATCCCTTTCCTTAGCACAAAAAGCCAGCCATATCAGCACAATTCTCTCCATTTCTTGGGGAGAATGCTTGCCAAAGTTGACATTCTTGAAATGCTTGCAAGATTTCATGAGAAACTGAGGCTGCTTGGTCCACGATACACATGCCCAGAAAAGCTTTCTGGATCTCAAACCAGGAAGCTGCCAGAATTAGAGAAAGAAGTTTCAAAACTATGTACATGATGGGCCAAGACAAGAATGAACTGAATGATACCAGCTCAGGATGCCCTCCATCTTGGATTTCTCCAAAAAAGAACCTTCTATGCAGTGTATTTACCCCAAAAAGAATATTTTTAGCTTTTCTTAAGGTAATTAATACATGGATAACTAGTTCCCACCACCCTCAGGAAATTGCCTGCAATTTAGAAGCATGAAGCAGACAACTAGCTAGTCCAGCTCCCTAAGTGAGGTCACTCATTTTTGGTCAGAAAATTAGAAATAGCACAATTATGTACGTATATGAATATGTAAGTGTCTATGCACGTGAGTATATGTGCATATGCCCTGGGTTTATTCTCATGAAAGGAGCTCAGTGTTGGAGATAAAAAAAAAATGGGAGAAGAGAAAAGGAAGGAGAATTAAAGCTATAAATGATGAGATGTCCTATCAGGCCTGGTAAGTCAGTCAGGTTCTTTTTACTAATTGAAAATGTAATGTGACTCAAGAGCACCAGTCAATATTTTGAGGCTCCCACTGGACTCTCAGCTGCATTTACATACCATAAGCTGACCATGTCACTTACTAATGTCTAAAACTCCACTAACTCAGGGATCCACACAGGATCATGTCCAAACTCCTCAACAAACCATTCTTACACAGCATCTCCATTCTCACCCTTCCATCCCTCCAAACTGCAACTCTTTATACTCATCCTTCCACCTCTGTTCCTTCTCTTAATCTTCTCCATCTCAATAAAAGGTACTATCCAGGAACACAGTACAGAGAATCTGGGTTTCTCTCCTTCCCACACACCCTCAATTCCAATCCACCAGCAGTTCCCATGAGCTCTATGTCAAAAATAGTTCCCAAATCTGATCACTCTCATTATCCTCACAGCCACAACCCTAGTCCAAGATACCACTACTCCTCTGCTAGATTCTAATAGCTTCCCAATGTATCTCCCCTTCTGCATTTTCGGCCCCTTCTGCTCAATTATTCACATAATCATCAGAGCAAGCCTTTAAAAACTGAAATCTGATTGTGTTGCCTCTCACTTAAAACTGTCCAATGGCTTCCCATGTCACGTAGAAGAAAACCCAAACCCCTTGGCATGGCCTACAAGGCTTTATATGACGTTACCCCTGGCCACCTCCCTGGCCTTATCTCCTCTAACTCTTCTCCTAGTTCACTGCTTTCTTCTGCCCTTTGAACATAATCAACACGTCCCTGCTGTACAGGCTTTGCAATTCCTCTGCCCTTGGCCTGGATCACTCATTAACCTCTTTCCTTGATGAGGCTAGCTAGCCCCTTCTTATCATTTGGGTCTCATTCTTAATACCAACTCGACCCCACCTTAAGTAAAGAAGTGCTCTCCAATTATTCCCTGTCCACTCACCTTGCTGTGTTTCTTTAGAACATTGATGACTTTTAGACATTAGGTGTATATTGGCTTCCACATTTATTCTGTCTCCTCACTTTGGCACATAAGATACACATGAATAGGGATGTGCTCTGTGCACTGCTGTATCCTCAGCATATTTTCTGGCACATAATCAGTAAGTATGTGCTAAAAGGCATGCTAGAATTGCTTTTGTTTTTTTAAGTTGGTTATTCCTCTTTCCAGTTTCAGAATTTAGCATCTGGACTGATACATATTTATGAAATGATGAAGCGCAAGGTGGGACTGTTTGCTGGAACTTTACCCAAGCCTGGTAGTTCTGTCACAGACCCTAAGCCCATAGGTCCTGCATCTCTTTGTAATCATCAGGAAACCCGCATGGGAAAGTGGGGAGCTCAGTGTGTTGAGGGCACAAGTGCCTGTGCAAGAGGCCAGGGCAGAGGATTACCTATTCCTTTGATGTTTATAGCATTCCACTTGACAGGAGCTATTGATATGGTCGTCCCCAGGCGCCTAGACTCTCTTGAATCTCCGAGCTTTTGGATATAAAGTGTTTCCTTTCTCTCTTCCATGATTTATCCCCCTGGCAAACTTGTATTAATGGACTTCTCATCAGCACCAAATGGAGTAGCATTTTTAAAGTACTGAGGTTGTTGGTGGGGACTGAGATATCACCATCCAGCTAACCCATCATTAAACCAGTGAAAGTGAAATTTCAATCTCAGAAAAAATAAAACTGAGAGAGTTCATTGCTTATAAAAACTTCACTAAAAGGATACACTGCAGCTTGAACAAAAGGCATGGAGTAGGGTGTAAGAAAAAAAACGACAAGCAAAGAAGTTGCTAGTGAATTTAAATAAACACTAACTGTAAATATTAAAAGAAATAATGGCTAATGGAGGAATTGTGAAAGTAAGGTAGAACTAAATACTGATAGACAATAATTTGGTATGTAGTAATTGGGAGATCAAAGTTAAAACACTCTAAGTTCCTTACATGTATTGGGAGGAGAACAGAGAAACTGAATAGTTTTAGATTTGTGAAGCTAATCATACTTCCTAACATTTTAAGAAAAACCAGTAAAATAACAGAAAGGGAAAGGTTGATTATGGTTCTGAGTGTTTGACTGGTAATGCAGAAATCTACTTTCCAGTCTTTTAGCCTGTTGAGTTGCAGATTTGAGTATGTCAGATATTTCTGTTAGACTGCTAGAGCAAAGCGCTCAACACAGGTTATTTTGATGGTTATAGCAAGGGATAAATGTTGCACCCATTTTGTATAATACAGAAATGTTCTTAATGTGGCCTATAAGCTTGAAAACAAAGTGAGGGTATATTTCACTTATTTGAGTAATTCAATCTTGTTCTCATATGATCTCCTTGTTCTCTGAAGGAAACCATCCCTTCTTTTCTAATAGTTTGATCACCCCTTAACGTTTTCCTTTCCACAGATACTCTCACAGTCTCATTTTAACTAATAATTCTAACATTCTCTCCATCAACTTTTTAGCTATTTTGGGGGTAGGAACAAAATCTAAATTGGAGTTTTACTTCCTCATTTTTTTCTATCACTGTGATAACAACAAGTAGGAAGGATAAAAGAGGAAGAATACAAAATCATACTGATTAAAACTCTGCAAAGAAAACTCTTGGTAGGAATATTTAAATACCAAAAATACATTTATTTGGGTAATGGGTTTTTGAAATCTATGAAGGAAGTCTCTATATATTTGCTAATGGCCTCTCTTTAATACAAATTATATGCAGCATCACCTAAATGCCTAAGTAAAACCATAAAATCATGTATAAGTGCCTTTAAGGAACCCATTACCACATTTGACTAAATATTCTTAGTTTTAAATAAAGATCAATTTCATAGAAGCTGAGATTAGCTATTGTTTTAGAGCACGGTGAAAAGAACAAGGAGAAAAAAAGATCCAAAGTTTAAAAGCCGGTTGACAATTAAAAATAAAAAAAAAATACTAATTACCAGATTTTGTCCATCATCAAAGGACAAGCTTGATGATTCTTCCTTGCATACAAACTTCTAGGACATCAATAAAAAGTGGATTTCTAAATTCCCATTACTGAATATGCCAACAATCAAATTTTAAGGTTGATATACTACTGGATAAATGTTAATGTAGAAAGGAAGACAAGAAAACTGACAAGTCTATAAAAATATAAAATGGCAAAATGAGTAGGAACCAATAAAACTATACTCCATCAGCTGAAAGCAATCAATCTGGTCCAGGAAAATGATTTCTTATGGCATCGAGATGTCTACAACTGTTTAACAGGGCATAACCCAGCACCCTCCCCAAGCATCTCTACCACATTGCAGGGCAGGCTGAGAATGAGTTTTTCTCGAGTATTCAAAGCATCTTATTTTCACTGGTGGTTGGTATTTTTGTTTCTCAAAACATAAAGGAGTGGTTCAAGTGGACGTTAGGCTGCATCATGATCACTGCTCCTTCCAAATAAGAAGTCTCCAAACCCCAAACAAGTAAATTAAACGGACACAACTACCATTATATTTGAGACAAACTTTTCCCAAATACCAACCTCATTTCTAGCTCCATACCCATGATCTTGCTTTCCACTTATCTAAGATGCCTTCCCAGGCCTCTATGCCTATCTTAGTTCTATTATAGTAGAGTCCAGGTATCTGCTCCCTCTATTAAAACTTGAGAAAATTCTTGCCTCTTATGACTACTGTAGCATTTATTTTAAACGAAATCACCTTGCACATTTGCTCTGTTTATTTCACATGTTCTTTCTCCCCCAAAACAGAGTATTCTATGCTGCTCAATAGCAGAATGATACGATTTTGGGCACCTCAAGTCTCAAATACTGGCCCAACAATGCTTCTGTGAGTAGGTGTATATGCATGGTAGGTAGGAAGGGGAAACAAAGGAAGGCCACAGTGGCAGTTATGATTGACCATGTATAAATGGATAGAGATTGATTCTCTAGGTGAAAGTTTCTAGCTATATATATATATCTTGAAGTCTTTTTTCCATTTGGCAGATATGATTGTTCTGCCTCTCTTACTCCCAGAGCTTTAGAAAAGAGATATACGAACAAAAACCTAGTAAATACTAACGTCAAAGTAAAATATGTTAAAGACGATTTCAAGCACAAAAAGACAGTGGCTTGTGTCAGGATACTTTAAGTATGGATACACAGAAGCAGCACAAATAAGATTTCAAAGAAGCACTTTGCAACTCCTAGGATGACACTTAGAATTTGTGTGCATATCGTGGTCATGTGGGGTGGGCGAGAGGGGCAGTATCTTTTAAATGAAATATAGTTGGAACGTGTTCATGTTTCTGGCAATGGCATAAGGTGTTTGACACAAAGTGAATTGTTTCGAATAGCTGTTATCTTCCACATATGAGTGCTGAGCACCTACCAGGTTCCAAGCCCTTTGCTAGGCACTGGGAAAACAGATAAAATATAGGGCCTCCCTTAAGACACTTCCATTCTAGATCAGTGGTGCTCAACTTGCACTGGCTGCACAAATAAACTCTGGTGGTGGACAGCATTAGAAATTCTGTAATTCAGTGGTTCTCACTCTTGGGTGCACATTTAAATCCTCCTAGGCCTTACCCTGAGACATCCTAAGTTGCTTGGCCTGTGGTAGAACCTGGAGGCTGGACACTGGTAATCTAGAAGCCCTCTCAAATGAGTTTAATATGCAGCCAGGATGAGAACCTCTGAGTTAGTTGGAAAAAGAGACATGTGCACTCCAAGAGAACCAATCACATGGGCCTTTTTTCTTCCTTGATAATTTATGACTTGAACTAGTAGAATATGTTGAAAGTGAAACTTGGTAAAAAATAGATTTTTCTCTAATGTGACAGGAATCTAAGTGTCAGGACTTTTTCTATTAGAGATTTAGTCGTTACCTGCAAATCAATATGAAATATTGAAAAGGACTTTGAAATCTCAGTTAACTCACAGTAAACGTAAGTACAATCATGACCAAACCAGACAGAAAGAAAGAAGAATGACTTAAATCTGGCAGTGGTCTGTACACTGAGATGGACTCTATGTCCAGATTGGGTTGAGTGGCATAGAATTCCCCTAAAATCTGGGATTCTTGGGACAGGGACCTTACTGAGCACAGAACCCATGGATTGCAAACAGCAGTGACCCCTTGAATTTTTCATGAAAACAGAGCCTCTCACTGAAACATAGGTCTCCTCTAAAAGGAATAATAAAAGTATTTAATTAGGTAATTATAACACGAACACATAATAGAGACTTTAATTTTTATAAACACAAGATAATGTGACTACTCTGACAATGGAATATACCAGCTATTGCCATGTGGATAAACTATGCTCAGGATAAAAATGAGACTCCATATACTCCCTAAGCCACGTGGTTGACAGTGCATGGGAGACCCCAGAAGGCAAAAAGACTCTAAGGGGACCTTGACAACTTTTGGATGCACATATAAATAAATATGTACTGCCCTAGAGAGCTCAGGGGGCAGCTTTTACTAGGTGTGATTTTGTGGTCTGATGTATTTTTGTTTCATTTTATTTGGGGAGAAGGGAGTACACACAAATTGCACTTTTGTGAATGAAAGTGACTAAAAACATGACCAGGAAGCCCTGACATGCTCTGGCTTTGCGAAACACTTTAAGTTGAGAAACGTGGTTGTTTAGGTCATGGATCCAGTAGGAGAAAGTCCACATTAGAGCACGTCAGAATAGCCATTAGTCCTTATTCTTAAACCTTTAAGGAAGAAACTACCGTTCTCTATCTGATTTAGCTTCACCATTGAACCACAGCTAAGCCAAAAAATGTTCAATGGGTTCTTTTTGCCACAGAACAATGAGGCATATCCTGCTCTTCTGGTTGGAGTTTATAATGACAAGTCCATGAATGCTATAGGTTAAGCAGATGGAAATGAAACATCCATCTCATATGGTCATTTTATTGAAAGACTTTTACAGGGCCAGGTAAGAATCATGGAAGGAAATTCCAAAAAACCAATGCAAAATACTATTAAGTGAATGCTCAGTCTGATATGTCTGGAATCATTGTCCCCAGGCTGGTGATCAAACCTTGGCTGTATTATTTATTCATGCTGTGACCCAAAGGCCACAGAGGCAAGTCACTTAACCCCCAAGTCTAATTTTCCTTAAATGTAAAATGAAAATAAGGACAGCATGTACCATGCAGAGTTACTGGGAGGATTGAGTTAATGTGCAGCATGCAATAATTATTAATTGCTCTTGTCATTTTTATTGGCATACTCATTGTCTATTGGATACTAAGTTTATTCATTCACATGTTCATTCATTAATTCATTCAACATATATTTCCTGAGCACCTATCATGTGCTGGGCATAGTTCTAGGCTGTGGGGACATAGCAGTGAACAAAGCCAAGCCTCTGTCTTTTTGAGCCTTACATTTCAGTGGCTGAGACAGAAAATAGAAAAATTAATAAACAGATAAAAAGCAGTGTCCGGTAGCGGTATGTGCAGGAAAGAACAATAATGCAGGCTAAAAGAAGCGTCAATGGCAAGGGTTACTTTTAATAGAATGCCAAGGAAAACCTCCCTGAGTGTAACATTTGAGCAGAGATCTGAGGTTTCAATACTCCTGGTGACTAGGCCACCTATTTTTTTTCTAACTAAATCAATCAGGTCATTGGTATACCATGCACCCTCAGCCTTCAGTTCTGTGACATGGAGTCCTATGTCTCCTTTCCCCAGCGTTCGTGTTTTAGTTGCCCAGGGATATGCGATTACACTGACAGCATTGCACTGAGGCAGGCACAAAAGTCTGTCTCATTTGTAGCCCAGCTAAAAAATCTTGAATGTTAAAATTTGGCGGATCGTTATTCCACCTGCCGATCCCAAAAGAGTAAGCTACTACTTTTTCCCCCTCTTCTAAAAATAAATAGCTGCTTCACTAACGTGCTGTGTAACAAAGAGGCTGCCTGGCTCTCCATCCCATTTATTTCCTATTATTCAAGTTGGCTAGGACGGTAGAGTTAGCTCCTGCCTCCCCAAGGAATTGTGGCCAACCAGCAAGACACAGAGAATGTAGATTCCCTGTTAGGAAAAGCTTGGAGGGATCATCTTAGCTCAGCTTAACTAAGGGAATGCGGACAAGGAGGCAGGGGTTCTTCTACTCTCTCCCCAGTGCAGGGATGGTTTAGCAAAACCTTCACTAAGACAGAATATACTGGAAGGCCATTCTGACCTATCTCAACTGCCCTTAGTCACATCTCTGCTAGCTCCCCCTCCCCTCTCCCTAACAGATCAGAATCAGACTGGTAACAAGATTGTGGGCTGGGAAGAGAACAGGGAGTTAAAGTTCAGGCTGCAGCTGGAGTTCTAGTAATTCAGCCTTGGGAGAGAGAACTGAAGTTGGGTTAAAATGCCTAGGGCCTAGGCATTGCATTCCTGACATTAACAGGACTGTAGGAAGCATCCCATGTGGCCTTTTCATTTTCTGCTCCATTTCTGAGCTGGGATGAGCACAGCAGACAGCCCTTGTTTCAGATAGAGATCATGCCACTGAGCATGCTCCTTGAGGGCAGGGATGTGGCTGTGCTTTTTGAGACACCTCTGTCTAGCATCATGCCTGGCTCTCTGATCTAGGCCATTTTGGTGATCTATTTATTCATGATTTCATTATTACACCTGTTTTCTTAATGAGCCATATACACGTGGGGTCTCACTGGCAGCTTTACTTGGTTTTGAGAATTTAAAACCTAACTCTTGTTTACCAAATATCAAATAAGAATGCTGATTAGAAAGGCAGCCTGATATGCTAAGAGAAAGCACTGAGCGTGAAGTCAGAAGACCTGAGTTTTAATGTTTCTGAACAGGTGAAAGAAAATGCACAGAGAGAAGACAGAAAGAGAGGTATTTGCTATTTGGTGCATCAAATACACCAAAATGTTAATGATGTATATGTCTGTAGAGTAGGATTATTGGTGATCTTTTTCTTCTTAATCATTTTCCATTTTTTTTCTTTTTTTCTTTTTTTTGTTTTTTGAGACAGTCTCACTCTTTCGCCAGGCTGGACTGCAGTGGCGCTATCTTGGCTCACTGCAAGCTCTGCCTCCCGGGTTCACGCCATTCTCCTGCCTCAGCCTCCCGAGTAACTGGGACTACAGGCACCCGCCACCGTGCCAGGCTAATTTTTTTTTTTTTTTGTATTTTTAGTAGAGACGGGGTTTCACCATGTTAGCCAGGACGGTCTCGATCTCTTGACCTCGTGATCAGCCCGCCTTGGCTCCCAAAGTGCTGGGATTACAGGCATGAGCCACCGTGCCTGGCCATCATTTTCTATTTTTTTTCAATTTTATCTAACGAGCATGTAAAATCAGAATATTGACATCATACAAGAGATCAAGTTAGAATCTCATTTTTGTCATCTATTACTTCTGTCACTTTGAAGCCAGGTACAGTCCCTTCTGAGGGTCCTTAGTTTTCCCATCTGTAAAAGGAGAGGCAGGGATAAGGAAGATCCTTCAGTTCTAACATTCTGTGCTGCTAATGAAGTTTTTAAAAATTATATTAGTTAAAAAAACACACAATTTAAAGAGCTGAGACATTACTACTTCTTCAAGTCACCATTACCAGAGTTGCCATGTGCTGTGGGAGCTAATCCTTTCAGCAGGGTTCTTGACTCCCAGTCTGAGAGCTCACAGGTGTTGCTATTATTCTGAATTCATTTGTGAGTCACAGTCAGCCTGATACTGGATGTTGAGATGTCTTTGTTGCCAAAGTGTGGGATTAATAACAAACTATTCCTAACATCTGCCTTCAGCTGAAGCAATGTTTTTATTTCAAATTCTGCCTTAGAGTGTCCATCAGACATACACAGAATACAGTACATCAATTATCTCTTTTAATCACACTATGAAACGGAAACAAGTATTATTATCCCCATTTTATGAATGCTGAAACTGAGGCTCAGAGAAACACAGCAAGGTACCAAAATTTGACCCTAAGGCTGCTCAGACATGCTAAATGTCATTCCAGGAATCTGAGTGAAGAAAAATGTGCATAGCTAGGTTTGCTGGGGGTTACTGAGTTTCTAGTTGTCTTTATGTGGTTTTCCTCTGTGACTTAGGGACAGCAAATCTTATAGCCAAAAGGATTTTGCTGTTGTGCTGTTTTCCTGTTTCCCGGGGATGGAGATAATGATCAGCACTGCAAAAGCCTCTACCACTGCTCTCACCTGGAGTGGGAGACTTGAGGGTAGATGTAGAAGCTGACAGAGTACCCAAATGGAGCAGGTGGTAATTATGCCACGATCTCGGCTCCTTCCATGTGAGAATGTCCCAAAACCCAGAGAGAGGTAAATGTGGCAGCAGACCCAATGGAAAGCTCCTGGATGTGAGACTAAATGACACACCCATGGAGGCTTCTCAACTTGGTTTTATGGTCTCAGTTCAATTCAGACCTGAAGTAGAGCCCATTCATGCTTTAAGATTAAGAGAGGTAACATTGGCTTCTGATTGGCATGGCCACCCTATGGAAGGGTATTGTTTCCCAACTTTGTGCTAGCATGACATTTTTTTTTTTTTAATTATACTTTAGGTTTTAGGGTACATGTGCACAACGTGCAGGTTTGTTACATATGTATCCATGTGCCATGTTGATTTCCTGCACCCATTAACTCGTAATTTAGCATTAGGTATATCTCCTAATGCTGTCCCTCCCCCCTGCCCCCACCCCACAACAGTCCCCGGAGTGTGATGTTCCCCTTCCTGTGTCCATGAGTTCTCATTGTTCAATTCCCACCTATGAGTGAGAACATAGCATGACATTTTTATCACAAGGGCCAATAGCAGGGCTAATGCATGCAGGGACAGTGAGTGTGGTCAAAGAGCAGCAGGATTACTAATTAGCGTGTACAACTCTGCAACTTACAGGTAGGTGATGCTGGACAAATCCTGTAAGTTCTTTAAACTCCATTTCTGCATCCATAAAAGGGAGATAATAAATCCATTTCACAGCATGTTTATGAGGATTAAACTAGGACATTTTTCCAAAGTGAGAGGAAAACATTATCTGAGTATGTTAGCAGGCATTTGGTGGGTATATATGTGAATTGGCATGCACATGAGCAGGAGTGTGCCATAATCTAATGGGTCTGGGAAACACAGGAGCAAAAAAAATTTAGTGTATCATAGCTCTTATATCACAAACTTCCCATTCCATCATGGAGTCCGGAAGCTGCTCAAAAGCCCCACAGACAGTTCAAAGAAGAGCCAGAGAGTCAGGATGGCCTGAAGAAGTTAATCTAGCCCACCAGCTTGTTTAGAGTATAAAGAGACAAGATCAAGCTATGTACCACAGGTCTTCCTGCATTTGGCCAAAGGACATAAGGACATCACGTTAGGAGTCTTCAAGGTTAAGGAGTCCACCTCAAGCTCAAGAAATACTCCCACTGGCCCCAGACTGGTGCTCAAGTCCCTCCGTCATGATCAGGTTGGTCATTTTTGATCACAAAGAGCAACCCATAAGATTGGCAAGATGTGCCATATGGAAAGACCAAGTTACAAGAAGACATTAGTTTAGCCTAGAGGTGACATTAATATCTTGGTACTGTTGTGGTCAAATTCCCAAGCAGATAGGGCAAAACCAGAAAGATTAGAAAGTTCAAAGTAGAGGCCAAAGCATAGCAAGATGGCAGCATCAACTTAAAGAAGTCCCAAATGAATCTAAAGTCAACAAAGGAAGCCACTGCAAGTTCTGAAAGGCTGGTCTTTCTGCTAGATCAGAAATATTTAAGGGAACATTCCAATCTTGGCTAGAGCCAAGCAAAAAGCTGAGATTTGAAGGAGACAGAGTATGCTATAAAACAGCAAGAGAAATATACTTTGGCTCTACGGAAACCCAGATGAGCATCTACCATCCCTCCTTGAAACATGGTCTCTACACACAGGACCCAGGTAATTAATTTATTGAAAATTTATAATATACCAACTGTATCAGCTACGTGACAGACATTACATTTAATGATTAAATAATGTGCCTAGGATAACATTAATGGCAAGAACCAAGATTGAAATCCAGGCTGATCTGATTTCCAAAGCCCAGGCTTTTTCATTTATACCGTGAGGTAAGCAGGTTGTTTGGCTTTCCTAAACCTATTGGCCTCTATGTAAGTATCCCAGTGCAGGATCCTTACCAGTGTCCTACAACTTGGTCCCATGCCTATTCATTCCCTCCCACAGCTCAAAGGCCCCAGCACTAAGGATTGTTTTTCAAGCAAAGGAGGTGCTGGGATGCTGGGATAACTAACATATCCTCAGGTGACTAAATAGTAAAATGAACCCCAACTTATGTCAATAAAGGAGAAATTACCTCATTTCCAGGGAAATCTGAAAGTCTTGCAGTAGATTTTGAAGACAATTTCATACATACTTTGCCTGAGCGCACCTCCAGGCCATTGTTCCAGCTTTTTTCTGTAGTGAGAATGCCTGTGTCTGGTCAAATCCTGTGTGTTTTTCAAAGTCCATCTCATCATGTCCTTTTCAGGGACATGGATGGAGCTGGAGGCCATCATCCCTAGCAAACTAATGCAGGAACAGAAAACTAAATACCACATGTTCTCACTTATAAGTGGGAGCTAAATGATGAGGACACATGGACACACAGAGGGGGACAACACACACTGGGGCCTACCAGAGAGTGGAGGGGGGAGGCAGGGAGAAGATTAGGAAAAATAATTAATGGATACTAGGCTTAATATCTGAGTGATGAAATAATCTGTACAACAAACTCCCACAACACAAGTTTACCTATAAAACAAACCTGCACATGTACCCCTGAAATTAAAATAAAAGTTAAAAAAAAAAAAGGTCTATCTCAAATCTAATTTCCCACTTAGAAGTATTTGCTCGTTCTCCCAACACGCAGGGGCCTTCACTGCTCTGAATCTCCACGGCAAATATTTTATCTTGTATCACAGGCAGCTAATAATTTACCTTTACCCAAAGCTTTACAACCATCTGTAAACTTGTCAAAGTGGAGACTGCATGTTCCTCACATCTATATGTTCTGAAACACCCAGAATAACACCCTGTCTCAGAAGATACTCAGGAATGATTCCTTGACTTAAATGCATATGGAAATGTCCAATACATATCGTAACAGAATAGCTCCTTCCAGCTTCCTGGTTTGAAGTAAAAGGGAGTAACACCCTTGGTCTCTGAGCAAACAGCTTTCCTACTATCTTGGAGACTGGTATTTTTATATATCCCAGAAGTAGCATGGCACATTTTATAAAAATGTTTGGAGTTGAAATAAAAAATACTAAACCAGACAAATTCTGACCTGAAATCCGTAATTCCTTTAAAATCCTTCTGTTTAAGATGACAAGCAGAGATTGATTAATCCAAGGTTGATGAAGGGATAGCTTCATTCACCCCAATCTGTCTTCCCCTTTATCTACTGAGAATACATGTTTTACCAGTGCCATAATGTTTCCATGGCAATTTACATTTTGAACTTTTCACAACCGTTTTCTGTTTGCATTCAGCATGCTAAAAAACAGTGGTTAGGTCCACATAGGAAACAGGGAAAGACTCAACCATTGAGATGTTAAAGGTCATCCTTCAAATCAGAGGCAGATCTGAGAAGAGAACACTGACTTCAGAGACTTGGGCTCTGAAGGCATATTAACAAGCCAGTTGTCCATACAAAGGAAATAAAGAAAAATGCTACTGAATTAGAGTTAGAAACTTCTATAAATATATCACTATTTAATCAACTTAGAGTAAAAGATTGATGCAAGTTGATCAAAATTGGGCGGCCTAACGAGCAGATTAAAGAACACAGATTCCAAGCCCTACCCAAAACCCACTGCATCAATACCTTGGCAAAAATGCCCAGTTATTTGCATTTTAGTAGGCTCCCAAGAGATTCTGTTGTGCAGCTATGATTAACATCATGCATTTATGTAACTGCAAAGACGTAAGATTTGAACTCTCACTCCCAGATTCTGTTCTGCCTTGCCATGAAGTTGCCATTCAAAATGGCAGTGGGGGCTGGGGAACGATGTGGATAGTTTTCAGTCTGCATCCAGGGAAAATGAACCCCTTTAAAGAGTCCTGAAAAAGTCTCTGGAGGAGCGCATCCTGACCCTTCCTCTATTTGCACGCAGTGTTTGGCCCGGACATTTCCTCAGAGCCAGGTTTTCACTCTTGCGTTGTCCTGGTATGAAAAGAAAACAAACCCCTAGCAAAGACAGCTCATTTAAACCCAAGATATCATTCCACAGCAATAAACTGTAAACACAATTTCACTACATCTCAAACCCATTTGTAACCAGACAGCATCATTTTACTTTTAAGGGAAGGACCTTGTTATGATTTTCTTCTCTTGCACCTGGAAAGAAGAAGCATCTACTTTTTTTTTTTTTTTTTTTTTTTTTTTTTGAGATGGAGTCTCACTCTGTTGATCTTGGCTCACTGCAACCTCCGCCTCCTGAGTTCAAGCGATTCTTCCGCCTCAGCCTCCCGAGTAGCTGGGACTACAGGCGTGTGCCACTACACCTGGCTAATTTTTGTATGAGACGGGGTTTCACCATACTGGCCAGGCCAGCCTCAAACTCCTGACCTTGTGATCCACCTTCCTCGGCCTCCCAAAGTGCTGGATTACAGGCGTGAGCCACCACACCCAGCCACATCTACTATTTAGAAGTCCCAATTGTAGTTGGGCTACTGTTAGACTTGTGAAAATTTGATGAATTAGATTACTCAGAATCACAGCAATAAACAAGTCAGGAAGGGGAAAGAAAAGAAAAGAGAAGAGAAGAAAAGAAAAAGAGAGAGAGGGAGGGAGGGAGGGAGGAAGGAAGGAAGGAAGGAAGGAAGGAAGGAAGGAAGGAAGGAAAGGAAAGGAAAGGAAACTATCAGGTCGAACAAGGAAATTTTAACACCAACCTTAAAACATAATAATATGACTTGACTGTTTTTTCCAATCCTTATGATTAGAAGAATTTTTTGTTTTGGGTTTCTGGTGCAAAGATAAGACTCCAGGATGAAATAACTTAATGGAAACAACATGTCTCCACTCCAGGATTACATCCAGACCAACCCTCAGGGAAGGCTCTCACTGTTATTCTGTTAGTATTCTTTGTACTGTGCTTGAACCAGGTGAGCTAATGCCTCATTAATGAGGGCAAGGCCACCACTGAGATAATTCCTCCCCTTCCGGGCCTTAAAAATAAAGAAAATGCAAAACATCATGGAAAATTTTCATGAGACTTTGACAAAATCCATTCACTAATTACAAATCAATCATCAGTCTTCTCAGAGATCCTACGCTCAAGGCTCCTCCTGAGAGAGCACCTTATCCTCACCTCTTACCACTCCCCTGGACAGAAAGTAGCTCATGGCCAACAAAGTATTGAGATCCAGGCAACAGGATACTAGATGGGATGGTTCCTCCTACTTGTGCCCCCAGAGCTGCCATTGCCTTTCACACAAATACCATTACAATCCTTCTGGCCCCATCCCATTTTCATGAATCCTTCTCCTACCATTATTTTGCAGCTATCCCACACTGTACGTTAGTCCAACTTTGTGGTCTCAGCCTGCTCTTTCTGAAACCATTTGCAAAAAGTGAAAGTCTAGCCCTTCATGCTGCCTTCCTTCTCAGATTCCCCAGACAGAAGAGTTGGGGTATACATGGCATGGGAAACATTCATCTCTGCATTTTTCTTTAGATTCAATCTGCCTGACAGCACATTGGCAGCTTCCAAAACCACCAATGGTTTCCAAAGGTTTTGTAAAGCCAAGACCTCACTAGTTTCGAAGCTTCTGTTGGACTTTTTTTTTTTTTTTGCCTTACAAACAGAAAAATACAAGAAATAAGGAAAAATAATCTTTTTTATTTGTACAAAAAGACCTCCCATGCTTATGTTGGAAAGGCCCTGCTGAGAATTCCTTGCAGAGAAAAGGAAGTAGTAGGAAAACTGCTCCAAGTTTAGTTTAGTTAGTTTTAGTTTACCTTAGAAAATCCACTGGGTTGTTTCAGGTCCCATGACAAATGCGTCACCGTCTATACTCCACCTGTAACCACTTGGCACTGCCTGATCCTGTGCACATGGACAATTCTTTATGGCAATTATTTGCAATTTCTGCCTGCCAGAGTGCATTCTCTGGCCCCAGAAGCTTGATCGGCCTGGGCATAGAGTAAGCTAGAGAGTTAGTAATTTCCAGGGAGTTGACATTCCTAGGAGTAGCCCTTAGCCATGACTGATAGCAGTTAGTGAATGGCTACTCCAGTTTTTTCAACTCAGAGGCATGTTCTGCACAATTCCTAGGGTTCTCAAGATGACTGAGCTCCAGTTGCTCATTAACATACTTTATATTGGCTTAAATAAATTCTTTTCTTCCCTGTTTCATTTCCCTACTCCATTACTGGTGCTTCTGGAAATCACCTCCCAAAGAAACCACTGGAACTCAGATCCTGTCTCAGGGCCTACTTTAGGAAGAAGCTGACTTAAGACACTTATCCTCATTATCAGACTCAATAAACTTGGAAGAAGAAATCGGACACATTCGATTCAGTTCCTTTCTCATTCTTGGTAACTGCTTGCTTGAAGGAGCATGCATTCTTGTTTGCTTGGCCACCGACCTAATCTATGTTCTACAAGCAGCTTTACCAAAAATTGAGGTGATATTTTCACCTTTATCTACCTCACACTTTCTCTCATTTTTTCAAGACTCAAATGGGGAATGAAGGGGTGTTATTTATTGATCCACTAAAGCTTCAACAGGTATTTGTGTCTTATTGTCACACGGGATCTACAGATGAGTAATCCCAAATCCTCAAGGGTTCAGGCTGATGGGTCCATGGTCTTCTCTTCATCATTGTCATCAATTTTTATACCCACTCTTCAGAGATGTAAAAATGCTCATTTCTTGAGATATGAACTTTGGAAAACTACTTAAACCTCTCCATTTCCATCACAGAATTTTTGAAGGATTAGATGTGAACTAAAGTGTCTTTAAAAATGCCTGGCTTATAGTATGTATTGAACAAATGGTAGGTAAATTTAAATGGTGAACTGTGTTGGCTTCTCTAAGTTCTTCTGGTCCTAGTACCTTCACTGATCACATTTACTTCTTACCCATTCCACAGCAAATAAATTATATAAATACATCTTTGTTTTGGGTCATTAGAAGCTGCAAGATATGAACAGCAAGCAGCTCTGTAATGTTTGGGTAATTTCTTTTTCAATTGGTCCTGCTGGTGTTGCATAAAGGTGCCTCCAGAGCTTTGGGAGACCTATTGATCACAGAGCAACATCTGTTCCATAATTCCCAGTGAGTCGATTGCAAGACAGCAGGAGATGACTTGAAAATCTCACTCTCCAAGTCTAGGATAGCAAACTCCTGACATATGGGACACTCTGACAATTCTTAGTGCACAGTGCCCAAAACACTTTACACAATACTTCTAAATACAGACTCCTGGTATATTTCCACAATTGATTGGAGTTGACAACTGAAATGAGCCCATTTGCAATCCCTGATCTGGTTAAACTAGATCAAAGAAGAAACAGTCTTCATTTAATGTGGGAAAGCTTACAGGTATGTCTGATTACGATGCAAAGAAAGGGTCTGCATTTTGATAGACCACCATCAGACAGGGACAGCAATGAATCAGAAAAAGGCCAGCTTTCAAGACATCATACTGATTATAAACTCATTATCTATTTCTGATGTTGACAAAGATATCATTCAGTGAAATATTAATATGAAACTGGCAGAACAAGTTAACTCCTTTATAACAAATTAAATTCTCTAAAAAAAGCTGCTTCACTTAAGAGACTGATCACATTTGACATGCTATTCAGGTATCACATCAATATTCAACTGAGTACTAATCATATTTCAGTGAGACCAATATGAGCAGAAGCAGATGAAACTTTAGAGACCAAGTTATCCAACCTATTCTTGGTACAGATTAGAACACTGATTTCTACAAAGAAAAAGAAATTTGCCCAAGTTCACATAGTGAGTTAGTGGCACAGTCCAGGTGTCCCGGCTTCTGGACCAAAGCTGTTTTTACTAAATCAGATGATCCCTAAATTACCCAAACAAAACCAAATGGATGGAGGGAGCACGAGTGAAGGGAAAAGAGGGAGAGGGAACAGCAAGATAGTAGAAGATGTGAAAGTTCTGTTTTAAAGCTGACCCTGACTATAACTATGTAAGTGGGTTCAAATAATACTATTAATTATGCAAAAAATGAGAAATAAAGAAAAAGAGAGCAGCATTATATTGAATTACTAAGTGGCCTAACACTTAGGAAAAGGCACGTTTAGTTTTTGCTTCCTGCACTGTTATGGACTGAATGTCTGTGTCCCTCCCAAATTCATATGTTGAAGCCCTAACCCACAATGTGATGATACTAGGAGCTGAGTCCTTTGAGAGGTAATTAAGATTAAATGGGTTTGTGAGGAAAAGCCCCTATAATTACTGTTCTCACAAGAAGAGGAAGAGATACCACAGTATCCTCTATTCACCATGTGAAGGTACAGCAAGAAGGTAGCGATCTGCAACCAAGAAGGGAGCCCTCACCAGAACTCAACAATTCTGGCACCCTGACCTTGGACTTTCAGCATCCAGAAATGTGGGAGATAAATGCCTATTCTTTAATCCACTCAGTCTGTGGTATTTTGTTACAGCAGCCCCAGCTAACTAAGACACCCACACTTCACTTTACTTTTTAAGCAGCAAGTCCCACTCAAGGTATTTTATTTTCCTATCATTTACAATAAATTCTAAATGATAGCTCACTTTTGGACAATTGCTTCAAGTTCACTAAAGATTATCAAAGTGTGTTCTTTTTATCTTCTGCTTCCTTGGAGTTATGCTTTATTTTTCCTTTTTTTACTTTTAAGTTGCCTTTGCTATGAACATATTTTGCTACAGGCAACATCTGGGGATGTGTATTTCAGATCCCACAGGTTACCATGGCATAAAATTAGGCTTTCACCTCTCTAATTAAAAACAGACTTTTTGCTTCATAATGGCAAAGTCCAGAAGCAGCAGGAATTGACTCGAAAGGAGGTTCTATTTTCTCTCACTTACCACCAGAACAATCTTCCTGAGTTATGATGAATCTGAAAGGAATGTCCATTATTACTACATCTGACATAAGGTGGTACTAGGAATTTTATAGAGTCTGACCCATCTCCCTTGGAAAGAACATGTGTCTGTGTCTATGATGGGGAGGCGAATCATACCAACAGATAGTTTAACCATTTTGGACTAAAACCTTTCCAAAACAATTGACACAATTCTCTGCTTCTTTAAACAGAAGACAAAAACAAAATAGGATTTCCTGTTTTCTTGTGTTTCAGTATTATTTTAATGCAGCTCTTGGCTTTTGACACTGAGCCTTGTTATTCGTACATACTCTCTGGGAATTGGACTTCGGTTTTCCTTCACTCTGTCATGATTAAACAACCCCTTTTATTACCAAGGTCTTCACTGCCTTGAGCACAAATCCCCCACACTGCATCCTGTGGCCCCCAGACCCTTATTCACTGTTCTAAGCAGGTCAGCCTACAGAGCTCTGTCCAGTCCTTCTTCTCTCATGAGGAAGGGAGCCATGGACTATAGGGGAATTTGCCTTTGAACTTAGCACACTAAGCCTGCTTTGCTCTGTGAGGTCTTAGGTCTGCTTATTTTGAATGCATCTCTTTCATCCCCACATTCGATAAAGGGTCACTGATCACTTACTATCCATCAGACACTGCACTGAGGGATACAACTATTAAGTCACAGTCTCTTCTCTCATGGAATCTACAGTTGGTTGGGGGACATAAGTGAGTAAACATACAGCTACACTGCAGTGTGAGAAGTGCAATAAGGAGGGTAGCACAAGGTGGTGATTAAACATAAAGCAGGAGCTCAAAACAAGTCTTGGGGAATGTAATGAAAGGCTTCCCAGAGGAGTTAATATTTGAGCACTGAAGGATGACCAAAAGTAGATGACCAACTGGAAGAAAGTAGAGTTAATTGAGATGGGCTGAAAAATCATCATTTGTTGCCATCAGAGTATCTGTCTATAGAATTTCCCTTATGCCTTCCAATATAATTCTAACTTATGAGGTGCTTCCAAATTAGATCAGAAGTATTAATACCGTGTATCAATTAAGAGCAAAGAGGCTGTTTGGTCCCTAGGGGCTTACCTATGGAAAAAAATGCAAAGGAATGTATTATGTAAGATCACAAAAACCACAAACCATAAAGGAAATGACTGATAAACATTGCTATATTAAAATTTAAAATGTGTGCATGAAAAAATACACCACGTACAAATTAACAGGTCACAGACAGGACAACATTTGTGGTATATTTAACAAGAAAGGATTAGTGTTAATAATTTTAAAAAGAACTCTAACAAATCAGCAACAAAGGGGCCAAAAATCTCATTAGAAAAAGATGGGCAAATCATATAAATGGAAATTTCAAGGAAGAGAAAGCCCTAATGACTTTATCACATATAATCTTGAAAGTGTAACTTAACAAGAGGAAGATGGTACAAAAACTCGGAAAAATAGTTTGGCAGTGACTTTTAAAACTAAATATGAACTTATCATACAACTCAACAATTGCACTCTTGGGCATTTATCCTAGAAAAATAAATAAATTTTGTAAATTGTAAATTATTCAAACGTTTTTCAATGGGTAAACCAACACAACTGCATGCAACAACTTGGATGCATCTAAAGGAAATTGTTGCTGAGTTAAAAAGGTCAATTTCAAAAGGTTACATACTATATAATTTCTTTTATCTAGTACTTGTGAAATAATATTATAGATATGGAGGACAACTTAGTTGCCAGGGATTAGGGAGAAGAGAGAGGAGACAAATATGGCTGTAAAGGAGTAGCACAGAACAGTCTCCTGTATAGTGGAGTATGTTAACTGTCATGGTGGTTACATGAGACTACACATATGATAAAATTACATAAAACAACACACAGAAAAACACAAAGGGGCTCATGTTTAACTGGTGAAATCTGGGAAAGCTCTAAAGATTTTACCAATGTGTTTGATATTGTACTATAATTATGTTATATGCTAATACTGGAGGAGGCTGGGGAATGTTGTACAGGACTTTTCTGTGTATTTGTTTGCAATCTTCTGTAAATTTACAGTTATTTCAAAATAAAAAGTTTTTTAAAAATTAAGAAGAGGGGAGAGTAGATTTGAGGCAAAGTAGGCCAAATGACATTTGTTTATCTTGTCAGTAGGCAAATGAGAGTAGGTAATATTTCTGCACCAATACTGTATGTTTAAATTATTTTGTGATCATAGTAAATAATAATAGTAGTAGAAAAAACAGGTTTGAAGTCAAACATACCTAATTTAAATCATGTGTCTGTCACTAATTAGCTATATGATCATGGGACTGCCAATCTCTCAGAATACCTATTTCCTCTTTTATGAAGTCAGTATAAAAATCCCTGTTTTTAGAGAGATTTTTTTGTAAGATTGTTTAAAATAATGAACATAACTCGCCTGGCATATACTATGAATGGAATAATGACTGGTATGAATTTATGATAATGATGATGATAAAGGTTGTTCCTTCCTATACAGCATCAGCTGAAATTAATTTAACATGGTCCCACAAGGCAAGCTGAAGATTATTCAAGTTAACCTATGGAGGCTTTTTCTTAAATGAGAACAAGTCTACCTTTGGTGGTTTTCTTCACTTTAGCAACATCAAATCATATCATCCTTTAGATAATTTCATATAATACCATGAAATGCTATCACACAGAAGGTAAATGGGGATAACTGATGTGCTATCAACTCTGCCACAGAGTTGTATTACTAGTGTTCAATGTTGTAATGATAAAGGACTGGACAAGCGAGGTGAGAGCAACTGCTGGGAAATATGCTCCCAGTTCTCTTGGTCTTCTCTACTGTCTACCTTATCTCTGTAGATAAAGGTTTCAACAGTTCTTGGCAAGTCTCTATGAACTCGGCCAACTATGCACAAAATAACTGGTATCAATTTTAATGTAGTTAATATATTATGTAAGCAGTCTGGCCTAGTTCTCTTAAGAGCATGGATTTTAGGTTTAGCTGACCACTAGCTCTGTCACTTATTTCATGTATACCCTCAGACAAATTACTTGGCCTCTCTGAGCCTTCACTTTCTTATCTATAAAAATACAAATGATAAAACCTACTTCAGAGGGCTATTATCAGCATTAAATAAAATAATCTATGTAAAAGTCTCAGTCTGGTGCCAGGTATATAGTAAGCACTCAAAAATTAGCTAATATTTACCTACCAAACCACTAAGTATTACTTACATCAAAAGCAATCTCTACTGAGCATGACACTTTTTTCACAAAAGTTCCAAGACGGAATTAAGAGGTCATAGAAAATGAATTGGGTTAGAACATTCATGCACTCATCACTACTACCATGCAGAAGTTGTGCAATGTGAACTCCAAAGTGTGTAAAGGCTTCATTTCACTGTGTGAATTCAGGTGGTAAATACTATGGATATTTGTCAGGTTATTTGCATATTTGTTATTTCATTTTATAGTATTCTTACTCCAATGTAGCCCTGACCGTGTTACTGACAATGTTGATGGAATAGGTATTATAAGAAATGCTACCAAGTTCCTTAGTGTGAGTCCTACATGTACCCTTTCCTGTCACTATTACTTCCAACTTTCGTGGTATTTCTGACTTCCAGCTGTAAAGAGCCCATGAAACTACGGTTTCTCTACTTGTCCTTTTTGCCTCAGCCTAAGAAACATATCTTGTGATTTACAAGAAGACAGTCAATATTATGGGGCAGCTTGATTGCTATCCTGCACAGAGGCATGAGAACAGACTTGACTGCATTTCAAGGACCTTTGAATCTAACCTTGTAATTCTACTTGTTGTGATGTATTTTTTTCCACAAGAGATATCTGAGTGTGTGATACACTAGTTCTGCACTGTGCTAGGCACTGCAGGGAGATCCAAAAATGATGAGGTAGAACCCATGCTTCAGAAAAGATGAAAACTAACTGAGGAGATAAAACTCGCAAACCTAAAACAATCAGAAGAATAGGCTAATCATGTTCTCCTTATGGAACTCAAAAAAACAAACAAACAAAAAAACCAAGACCTCTCTATCATTGTTTTTCATCTTAAGTCTATAGTTTAAGGTGTCAATAGCTGATTTTGCTACTGGCTATGCTCCAAATAAATCTCTCTAAGAAATGACTTCCCATTTCTGAAAATGTTTCCATTGCCATATTTTCTCACAAAAAAAATGAAACTAAATTGGGGATTTCTAACTAATATCCTGAGTGTAAGCGATGTTTTTTCTCAAAATAACATGTCCATTATCCAGATACCAAACAGGCTTTCAATGGCAGAATTTGAATGTCTTCATAAGTTTTCCTCTTCTAATAGCATAAGGCTTATATCCGAAATCAAAATGGCGCCAAGGGTGCCAATCACACTCATGGGGGAAGGGATGGTGAGTTATGTCAAGGTGGCCTGCATAGGGCTCTGCACGCTTCAATCTGTGGGGAGTCTCCCCCTACATTGACCTACTGGATGAGCTCATCCATTTCCATAGCTTTAGTCATCATCTTTAGGGGAGTGATCTAAAAATGTCCATCATCAGGACTTAATTTGCTGCTCAGCTCTAGGCCTGCCTTCCAATTGTCCACTAGACACCATCTTCCCAAACTAGAGTTCCTCAAGAATTCCCACTTCTATCAAGAACACCACAATATTTCCAGTTGACTTCATAGACATATATTTGATTCCCATCCTTCTCTATTTCTTCACCTCTAATCTGTCACCAAGCCCTGATAGTTTTGCTTTTAAATATCTGTATTTGCCTATTCCTTATTTCCACTATCACTTTTGTAGTTCATGGTAGAATTTCACTTAACCCATAGTACTAGAACCATTTCTTTGTAGGATGCCCCGCTTCATCTCTAGCCTGCATCCATTCATTCTCCTTACAAAAAGCAGTCTTCTTTCTACACTATAAATCTACATCAAACAGTCTATATATATTTGTTGAAATGAGATGAATTAAATTGCATTACAAAATATTCCTATATGACAGACAGTTTCCTTATTTGGAACATGTGCATATTAATGATTTAGGGATGCTATGAATGCTAGAGAATAAACACGATTTCAAGGTATTTTGCAAGCATAATGTCCCAGGACTTGGAAATAAAAACACATTTCTATCTACTATATTCACATTCTATGAAACCATCAGAATTTTTGCAGTATGATGTGCTTCATAATAGCAGCTTATTAACATTGTGTGTTCATATCTATGGTACTGCCTTTTGGAAACTGAGCAAAATTCTCAGAGTAAGGTACTCACAGTAAGATGGGTCATACTACTGGCCCATCTAGGGCAATAAGGAGGCAATCACTAAATTAAGCTCTGGTGAATGTGACAGGTTAACTTATTTCTCCAACCTAATCCATTTATTTTCAGCTCCACTAACTTACTAAAGGATCAAACGGAATATATTTAACTATATGATCAAAACATAAGGATGACTCACTGACTTTTCTAGGTTGGTAGCACCGCAATTGATTTGCTGGTACAGCCCTGCAGACAACACCTTATACAGCTACACTGCGTGAAACAGTGCCAGGCAAGCCACCCTGCATTTTCATTGAATGAATGCAGGCCTTCTTTGCTGCCCTTGTTGCTGCCCATTTGACTCCTGTCCCAAGTCAGACAATCTTGAATTCATGCATTCTCCTGAAAAACGCACATGGCCCTTGGCTTCTTCTCTATTCCTATATGTCTCCTCCTCTTTCATAAAGATCCAGCCACATGAACCTTCTGTGGAGTTCTTAAGCCAACAATCAGCTTCTTCTTTCCTGTCTCTGGGCCTTTGTGCTTGCTGTTTCCTCTACTTAGAACGCTTTTCCTCTAGATAAGCATATGTATGGCTGCTTCTCATCATCCATGTGTCAGCTCAAATGCTTATTCCTTTATTTAAAGGAGCAACCCTTACCACCACATCAGGTGCTCTTCAGCCCATTACCAAGGAAATCTCTCTCTAGTGGCATCATTATTGGTGCATTCCTGAATTGAGTAAGGCAGGAAAGGATAACCATGTTGAAACTTTGATACTAGAATGAATAACTTGTTGCTAATGGAAAGTTCCTTTTGATTTTCATGAAGCTTTATGAGGTACTGAGGAGAGGATGTATTAGTCAGTTCACTTTTTATTGCAAATGGCAGAAACCCCACTCAAATTAGCTTTAGCAATGATGGGAATTTATTGGCTCACATGTGGGATGTCCAAGGGGCTATGTTCACTTCAGGCATGCCAGGATCTTATGGTTTGAACAATATCAGCAGTACTCTGCCTTTTTTCTCCATCTCTCAGCTTTGCTTTTCTGTGTTGGCTCTATTGTCAGACAGGTTTTTCCCACAGTTGGAAAAGATGGCCACTAGAAGCACTAGGCTCTGGCCTGGAGACATAACCATGAATAGGAAAGATACAGTTCCTGCTCTCTTAGAGGTATGACTTGAGGAATGATGAGCTGTCTGGACATCCACCTCTTGTGACATGATACAGGAGTAAAATGGACAATAATGAAGGCAGCAAGGACATATAGATATGCAAATAATGAAATAAATAAGGTAGTTTTAGATGGTGACAACCACTATTTAATATGCCTTTAGGACGTCTTGGTCACAGCTTCCCATATATTTCAATTCTAGCCAGCCTTTATAGAGCGCCTATACTGTGCTTCCCTGTGTCAAAGAGTTGGGGTGCAGAATTGAGTAACTGAGTCCATAACCCTGAATGACATACAGTGGTATGCTATGCTCACTCAACTAGCCACACAGTAAGCAGAATAGGAAGGAAACCATAAGAGACATCCTAACCAGGGGACCATCCTAGTAGGTGAACTCCCAGGTGTTTGAGGTAAGGAGAAAGTTAAAAAAAAAAAAAAAAAACTGGTAAAATATTCTATGTATGAAGTGGTGAAGGGCAGAATTACAGTCCTGGTAGTGGTAATTGAGAAGTGATCAGCCATCAATATATCAATATGCCTGGGTGAATGATGGTTTCCTGAGAGCTACAGTGAATTCAAGTAGCAGCAGGTCTCAATGAAAACAGCAGGGCAGAGAGTGATAAGCTTGCTTTGAGACATGTTAGTTTGAAGAATATGTGGAAAGCAGTGATCAATATCATTTCTGTTCCCATTTGTTGAAGGACTTTATGTGCCAAGAAGTATGCTTCATATACATTGTTCCACTTAATTACACATCTATTGTCTCTCAGCAAAGCAGATGTTGGTAGCCCCACTTTTTACTTTTGGGACACTTGAAACTCTGAAAAGTTATGATACTCATGCAGGGTCACACAGCAGGTTATGGCACAGCCAACATTTGACCCCCTACCACTGTCTGACCCTTTCCGCCTTACCACCCTGTGTTATCACAACTATACCTTCAAAATCGGCAACCAAAAAGATCTTACTGGCTTACCTTCCCATTAAAATCATTTCCAGTTGAAGAAAGAAGAAAAGGGGATGACTCAACCCCAACAGGAAGGTTGATTTATTTTGGAAGACTTTTCACAAGACTCTACGGAGCTCTCTGACAGTGCTAATTTTAACCAAGTCATTGTGAAGCAACCTTGGATTCCTCTATGCAAGGCAAAGTACAAACACAAGCGTATGACTCAGCACAAAGCAGCTGTGGCTCTCCCTCCACTCCATTACCCACACCCCAAAAGGGATGAGTAACAGGTTCACTAATAAATTCAAAACTTTTTCAGAAAGCCCGTCCACATCCCCCACTGCTCCAAGTTTTTAATACTGAGGCTTTAGCACCACTTCCCCAAAAGTCTACCCTGGTGAATATTCTTCCCATAATTCCCTCTTGCTCTGGTGTTGAAGGCAGGATGAGCTTCGTTGTGGGACATGTCCCACAATTGGTAAATGTCAGCATGCATCTGCTTTCTGACACCACTGATCAAAGGGAAAAGTGGGCATGTAAGAGCTCAGATTGTAGTAAGAATAGCAACAGCAATGGTCATGGAAATCTGGTCTCAATTTTTGGTTGAGGGCCTTTGCATAAAGAGCTCTGAGATGCTTCCCTACCTTACCGTTATTGTGAGAGAGCTGCCCAGGACCCTCTAAACCCAAAGTCTCCCCATGATTTTGTCCTGTCTCTCTTGTTGATCTCACTCTCCACCGCCAAGAAATGGAGGTAGGTGGTTCCTCAGACTTTGATCTGGAGTCCACAGCCAACAGCCCAGCAGGTGAAGGGAGTTCTCCCTTGGTCTTCTGAAAAATCTGAAGATCCTCTTTAATATTGCCTGCCAAGCACATGATGAGTTATTCATTCCACAAAAATATAATAATGCACTACTGTGTTTAAGACACTCTTTTAGGGTTCAGTGACACAGCATGGCCCAAACAAAGATTCTTGCTTTCATGAAGTGGGAGAAAACAGACAATATGCAAACAGCATAATACGTAAGTAAATTATGTAGCATAATTAAAAGTATGGTATAATTTGATGAAAAAAGAAAAATGTGAGCAGAATAAGGAGAACAAGGAGGGCCAGAGTGGGAGGTAGGTTGTGGTATTAAATAGGATGATCAATGTGGGCCTCATTGACATTGTGAGTGATAAGCAAAGACTTGAATGAGATGAAGGATTTGGTCCAATAGACATCTAAGAAAAGCCCATTCCATGTTGAACAAACAACCAGTGCAAAGGCTCTAATGTAGGAGCATGCCTAGTATATTTTTAAAACAATGGGCTGGGCACGGTGGCTCACACCTGTAATCCCAGCACTTTGGGAGGCCGAGGTGGGCGCATCCCTTGAGGTCAGGAGCTCAAGACCAGCCTGGCCAACGTGGCAAAACCCCACTTCTACTGAAAATACAAAAATTAGTAGGGTGTGGTGTGGCGGGCTCCTGTAATCCCAGCTACTTGGGAGGCTGAGGCAGAAAGAATTGCTTGAACCCAGGAGGTGGAGGTTGTAGTGGGCCGAGATCCCGCCACTGCACTCCAGCCTGGGCGACAAAGCAAGACTCAGTCTCAAAAAAGAAAAACAAAAACAAAAAAACAACAACTAAGCTTATATGGCCAGAGCAGAGTAAGTGAGTCTTATTCAGTCACCTCTTATAAAGCCAAGATGATTCATTTAGGGCCAGAGTACAAACCTTGCACCAACCGACCTAACGCATTTGAACAAACCACCCAAATGAAAGCTCTAGTACTATCTTCATAGCTCCATCATCACTACAGAAACAGGCCAAATTCAAAAACAATGTGTTAAATGGATGAGTGAAAGAATGAATACATGAATGTAAAACTGTAACTTTAATTACTACAACCTAATCTCCCTGCACAGTTCACACTTAGTGGGAGGCCCATCCAACTGTGCTCCACAGACCCATCCATAGACCCATCCAACTGGGCTCTAGGGTTCAACCCACTGGTTTTTACATTGAAACAATCCATGATCTACTCTGCGGTCACCTATGGTGTGCTCCATGGAATAGACCACACTTCATTTTTAACAAGTTTCTCTCCTTGGCCCCATTTGCTTATTTGAAGTTCCAGTGCATTTAACAATATCGTTGCTCACTGGCCCTTCACTTCTCAATCCCACTTCTCTACTGCATCCTCCCACACCAGCTTAAATTACTTTCTTCTTGAATTCCCCACAGACTTAGAACAAAAAAACATGTCTTCGTAATAGATCTTACCACCTTCTCCTTTGACTATGATTTATTCAACAAACTTGCATAGTGTGCCTGATATGTGCTGAACACCATTAAAGGAGAAAATGCCATGGTCTTTACCATGGAGAAGCTTTCCACCTATCAAGCTGATATAAACTACAAGCCATGCTATTACTTAGTACCAGCAAGGATGAGGTAGTCAGCCACTACCATAGACTAGGGGTCTATATAAATGGGTGCACTCTTTCTAGCAAACAATTTGGAACTATATAACAAGACTTTAAAATTTCACATTATTTTCCCTAATAATTTCAATCCTTGAAAGCTGGACTAAAGAAATAGAGATGTGATCAAATATTTACATATAAAGCTATTTATCTTAATAAGTATTTAGGACAACTAAATTCCCCTAAATTAGTAAATATTAAAATATATTACAGTAAAACTATATAGCTACCAGGAATATTTAATGACATGGAGAAATGTTCACTAAGAAAAAATGGATACAAAACTGTATGTATAGTATTGTAATCATTTTATTTTATATAACATACATGCATAAAATATTGAAAAAGAATACAATAAAATGCCAATTTGATCTTCTTTGGATGTTTAGGGTTACATGTACTTTGTAATAGGCCAAATTTGTGTGCTTTCCTGAATCCTCCTGACTGAGCAAATATTTTAATTTATATATTAAATTTTAATAAATAATTTATAAATTTTAAAATTAAATAATTTAAGTATTTTAAAGTAAGCAATAGGCATTACACAAAAATATGTATCTTATTTTTGGAAATTTTCTCCAAGAAAAAGGGCATGTATATTCTACATGTGTATTGCATTATATCTAGAGAGGTGAGAGTTAGAAATTTTTGAATCTTTTCCATTTTGGCCTTTGAGGGACACACTCCTCTTGCAGGAAGATGTTATCGCAGTGCTCTCAGAAAGTAAAAGACCCCACCCAGGGGTGCCCTCACATCCCAGGAATCTCCCAATCCCCAGAGGGCAGCATAATCCCTACAGCAAAAGAGTAATAAACAAAGTTCCTCTCAGAAAGGAATCTGCAGGAGCCTCAAACCAAATAACTATAGGCTGGGAAACAATCTTAGAAAATGCTCGCTCCAGTCCCACACCTCCTCACTGATGACAAGAATTTTGTCTACAGTTTCTCTGCGACTTAGCCAGTCAGAATGTGCCTCAGTATCAATGAGACATGAAGACTTCCCTTTTCCACACTTAAAATGACGTCCTAAAATATAGACCCACTGTATCTTTCCAGTCTTCATTCTCACCATGCCCCTCCATGGAAAGCCTGGTTTTCAGTGATACAAGTCTCACTACTGTTTACCAAACACATGTGTTCAGGTCAGATATTAAGCCCCTGCTTGTGCTTTGCTCTTTCTCTCAACAATGACTGACTGTACTTGAAATAACAATCATTTATTTCTCTTGCTCTCTTCTCAAAGTCATACAACGTGCCCAAATAGGCATCACTGATTGGATAAGAATGGACAACTGACCAAAGCTGGGGGACTTGGCATCAGGACACAGGAATTGAAGTCAATCTCTGTTGGATCCTCAAACTAGGAAGTAGTTTTAAAGTGGAAGCTGATGTGACTACAAGTGTGTGAAAGCAGAAAAAGAAAACTCTGTGTGTGTGTGTGTGTGTGTGTGTGTGTGTGTGTGTGTGTGTGTGTGTTTAGTGTGGAGAAGAGATAAGCTTGAAGTGGTCTTCGAAGCAGCAACCAAAGTTTACATGACCCAAGATGATGAAACAAGTAATCCTGGGTTCTCAAACTTTCAGTTGTTGAATCCTACCATAAGATCTAGGGGCAGGCTGTAATCATGGACTCTTCCAATATAATCTCCTTTTTTTATTTGAGCAGTTCAAATGGGTTCTCAACTTACTTACAGAAATTTGCACATAAGTTAGCCAGTAAAAAAGAATTAAAATAATTGTCTTCATACTAAAAAATAAGCTCCATTAAAGGCCAGATGATGCCTCAATCTGTCCCTAGCACTTAGTAAATAAGAGGCCCTCAAAAACTATTTGCCTCACTTGGACAGCATCCTGAATCCCTGTCCCTTGTGCCTAAAATATACTCCCATTTCTACTTAGTCCAGTTCAAACTCTATTTTTTCCACAGCTCCTTTGTTGGCTGCATGAGTCCACAGATAAGACATCCTTTCCTTGTATTACTCTAGAGCAACTGCATTCCACAGCATTCACCCTGGTCCACTGTTGTGAACTGCCTTAGCTGTGTGTGTGTGTGTGCGTGCACGCGTGTGTGTGTGTGTGTGTGCTTGATATGAAAAGACTATAAAATCTTGGAAGGGGCCACCCTTTGTCCCACTTCTCAGTATATTTCTAGTACTATCTTTGCCAGAGAAGACATTTAATAAATATTTGCCTAAAAAGTGCAGCATGCATTCAAAATTTACTTTTTCAAAAGTCCTCAAGTCAGTCTGGCAGGAAACTGATAATTTTTAAAACCATGGACTCAAGCCAGCAGGGTATTGGTTGCCTAGCAGCAAGTGGCCTGAAAGAGTTAACAAGCCTCAAGTCTGAAAAAAATATATAACTTGTTTACATTGAGGCCAATATATTTGTTTTTTGTTTTTTTTCTTTTTTTTTTTTTATTATACTTTAGGGTTTTAGGGTACATGTGCACAATGTGCAGATTTGTTACATATGTATCCATGTGCCATGTTGATTTCCTGCACCCATTAACTCGTCATTTAGCATTAGGTGTATCTCCTAATGCTGTCCCTCCCCCCTCCCCCCACCCCACAACAGTCCCCGGAGTGTGATGTTCCCCTTCCTGTGTCCATGAGTTCTCATTGTTCAATTCCCACCTATGAGTGAGAACATGCGGTGTTTGGTTTTTTGTCCTTGCGATAGTTTACTGAGAATGATGTTTTCCAGTTTCATCCATGTCCCTACAAAGGACACGAACTCATCATTTTTTATGGCTGCATAGTATTCCATGGTGTATATGTGCCACATTTTCTTAATCCAGTCTATCGTTGTTGGACATTTGGGTTGGTTCCAACTCTTTGCTATTGTGAATAGTGCCGCAATAAACATACGTGTGCATGTGTCTTTATAGCAGCATGATTTATAGTCCTTTGGGTATATACCCAGTAATGGGATGGCTGGGTCAAATGGTATTTCTAGTTCGAGATCCCTGAGGAATCGCCACACTGACTTCCACAATGGTTGAACTAGTTGAGAGTCCCACCAACAGTGTAAAAGTGTTCCTATTTCTCCACATCCTCTCCAGCACCTGTTGTTTCCAGATTTTTTAATGATGGCCATTCTAACTGGTGTGAGATGGTATCTCACTGTGGTTTTGATTTGCATTTCTCTGATGGCCAGTGATGATGAGCATTTCTTCATGTGTTTTTTGGCTGCATAAATGTCTTCTTTTGAGAAGTGTCTGTTCATGTCCTTCGCCCACTTTTTGATGGGGTTGTTTGTTTTTTTCTTGTAAATTTGTTTGAGTTCATTGTAGATTCTGGATATTAGCCCTTTGTCAGATGAGTAGGTTGCAAAAATTTTCTCCCATTCTGTAGGTTGTCTGTTCACTCTGATGATAGTTTCTTTTGCTGTGCAGAAGCTCTTTAGTTTAATGAGATCCCATTTGTCGATTTTGGCTTTTGTTGCCATTGCTTTTGGTGTTTTAGACATGAAGTCCTTGCCCACGCCTATGTCCTGAATGGTATTGCCTAGGTTTTCTTGTAGGATTTTAATGGTTTTAGGTCTAACATATAAGTCTTTAATCCATCTTGAATTAATTTTTGTATAAGGTGTAAGGAAGGGATCCAGTTGCAGCTTTCTACATATGGCTAGCCAGTTTTCCCAGCACCATTTATTAAATAGGGAATCCTTTCCCCATTTCTTGTTTTTGTCAGGTTTGTCAAAGATCAGATAGTTGTAGCTATGCGGCATCATTTCTGAGGGCTCTGTTCTGTTCCATTGATCTATGTCTCTGTTGTGGTACCAGTACCATGCTGTTTTGGCTACTGTAGCCTTGTAGTATAGTTTAAAGTCAGGTAGCGTGATGCCTCCAGCTTTGTTCTTTTGGCTTAGGATTGACTTGGCGATGCGGGCTCTTTTTTGGTTCCATATGAACTTTAAAGTAGTTTTTTCCAATTCTGTGAAGAAAGTCATTGGTAGCTTGATGGGGATGGCATTGAATCTATAAATTACCTTGGGCAGTATGGCCATTTTCACGATATTGATTCTTCCAACCCATGAGCATGGAATGTTCTTCCATTTGTTTGTATCCTCTTTTATTTCATTGAGCAGTGGTTTGTAGTTCTCCTTGAAGAGGTCCTTCACATCCCTTGTAAGTTGGATTCCTAGGTATTTTATTCTCTTTGAAGCAATTGTGAATGGGAGTTCACTCATGATTTGGCTCTCTGTTTGTCTGTTATTGGTGTACAAGAATGCTTGTGATTTTTGTACATTAATTTTGTATCCTGAGACTTTGCTGAAGTTGCTAAACAGCTTAAGGAGATTTTGGGCTGAGACAATGGGGTTTTCTAGATATACAATCATATCATCTGCAAACAGGGACAATTTGACTTCCTCTTTTCCTAATTGAATACCCTTTATTTCCTTCTCCTGCCTGATTGCTCTGGCCAGAACTTCCAGCACTATGTTGAATAGGAGAGGTGAGAGAGGGCATCCCTGCCTTGTGCCAGTTTTCAGAGGGAATGCTTCCAGTTTTTGCCCATTCAGTATGATATTGGCTGTGGGTTTGTCATAGATAGCTCTTATTATTTTGAGATACATCCCATCAATACCTAATTTATTGAGAGTTTTTAGCATGAAGGGTTGTTGAATTTTGTCAAAGGCCTTTTCTGCATCTATTGAGATAATCGTGTGGTTTTTGTCTTTGGTTCTGTTTATATGCTGGATTACATTTATTGATTTGCATATGTTGAACCAGCCTTGCATCCCAGGGATGAAACCCACTTGATCATGGTGGATAAGCTTTTTGATGTGCTGCTGGATTCGGTTTGCCAGTATTTTATTGAGGATTTTTGCATCAATGTTCATCAAGGATATTGGTCTGAAATTCTCTTTTTTGGTTATGTCTCTGCCAGGTTTTGGTATCAGGACGATGCTGGCTTCGTAAAATGTGTTAGGGAGGATTCCCTCTTTTTCTATCGATTGGAATAGTTTCAGAAGGAATGGTACCAGTTCCTCCTTGTACCTCTGGTAGAATTCAGCTGTGAATCCATCAGGTCCTGGACTCTTTTTGGTTGGTAAGCTATTGATTATTGCCACAATTTCAGAACCTGTTATTGGTCTATTCAGAGATTCAACTTCTTCCTGGTTTAGTCTTGGGAGGGTGTATTTGTCGAGGAATTTATCCATTTCTTCTAGATTTTCTAGTTTATTTGCATAGAGGTGTTTGTAGTATTCTCTGATGGTAGATTGTATTTCTGTGGGATCGGTGGTGATATCCCCTTTTTCGTTTTTTATTGCATCTATTTGATTCTTCTCTCTTTTCTTCTTTATTAGTCTTGCTAGCGGTCCATCAATTTTGTTGATCTTTTTAAAAAACCAGCTCCTGGATTCATTAATTTTTTGAAGGGTTTTTTGTGTCTCTATTTCCTTCAGTTCTGCTCTGATTTTAGTTATTTCTAGCCTTCTGCTAGCTTCTGAATGTGTTTGCTCTTGCTTTTCTAGTTCTTTTAATTGTGATGTTAGGGTGTCAATTTTGGATCTTTCCTGCTTTCTCTTGTGGGCATTTAGTGCTATAAATTTCCCTCTACACACTGCTTTGAACGTGTCCCAGAGATTCTGGTATGTTGTGTCTTTGTTCTCATTGGTTTCAAAGAACATCTTTATTTCTGCCTTCATTTCATTATGAACCCAATAGTCATTCAGGAGCAGGTTGTTCAGTTTCCATGTAGTTGAGCGGTTTTGAGTGAGTTTCTTAATCCTGAGTTCTAGTTTGATTGCACTGTGGTCTGAGAGACAGTTTGTTATAATTTCTGTTCTTTTACATTTGCTGAGGAGAGCTTTACTTCCAACTATGTGGTCAATTTTGGAATAGGTGTGGTGTGGTGCTGAAAAAAATGTATATTCTGTTGATTTGGGGTGGAGAGTTCTGTAGATGTCTATTAGGTCCACTTTATGTAGAGCTGAGTTCAATTCCTGGATATCCTTGTTAACTTTCTGTCTCGTTGATCTGTCTAATGCTGACAGTGGGGTGTTAAAATCTCCCATTATTATTGTATGGGAGTTTAAGTCCCTTTGTAGGTCACTGAGGACTTGCTTTATGAATCTGGGTGCTCCTGTGTTGGGTGCATATATATTTAGGATAGTTAGCTCTTCTTGTTGAATTGATCCCTTTACCATTATGTAATGGCCTTCTTTGTCTCTTTTGATCTTTGTTGGTTTAAAGTCTATTTTATCAGAGACTAGGATTGCAACCCCTGCCTTTTTTTGTTTTCCAGTTGCCTGATAGATCTTCCTCCATCCCTTTATTTTGAGTCTATGTGTGTCTCTGCACGTGAGATGGGTTTCCTGAATACAGCACACTGATGGGTCCTGACTCCTTATCCAGTTTGCCAGTCTGTGTCTTTTGATTGGAGCTTTTAGCCCATTTACATTTAACGTTAATATTGTTATGTGTGAATCTGATCCTGTCATTGTGATGTTAGTTGGTTATTTTGCTCATTAGATGCTATAGTTTCTTCCTAGCCTTGATGGTCTTTACAGTTTGGCATGTTTTTGCAGGGGCTGGTACCGGTTGTTCCTTTCCATGTTTAGTGCTTCCTTCAGGAGCTCTTTTAGGGCAGGCCTGGTGGTGACAAAATCATTCAGCGTTTGCTTGTCTGTAAAGTATTTTATTTCTCCTTCACTTATGAAGCTTAGTTTGGCGGGATAGGAAATTCTGGGTTGAAAATTCTTTTCTTTAAGAATGTTGAATATCGGCCCCCACTCTCTTCTGGCTTGTAGAGTTTCTGCCGAGAGATCAGCTGTTAGTCTGATGGGCTTCCCTTTGTGGGTAACCCGACCTTTCTCTCTGGCTGCCCTTAACATTTTTTCCTTCATTTCAACTTTGGTGAATCTGACAATTATGTGTCTTGGAGTTGCCCTTCTCGAGGAGTATCTTTGTGGCGTTCTCTGTATTTCCTGAATCTGAATGCTGGCCTGCCTTGCTAGATTGGAGAAGTTCTCCTGGATAATGTCTTGCAGAGTGTTTTCCAACTTGGTTCCATTCTCCCCCTCATTTTCAGGTACACCAATCAGACGTAGGTTTGGTCTTTTCACATAGTCCCAAATTTCTTGGAGGCTTTGTTCATTTCTTTTTATTCTTTTTTCTCTAAACTTTCCTTCTCTCTTCATTTCATTCATTTCATCTTCCATCAGCGATACCCTTTCTTCCAGTTGATCGCATCTGCTACTGAGGCTTCTGCAATCTTCGCGTAGTTCTCGAAACTTGGCTTTCAGCTCCATGAGCTCCTTGACGCCCTTCTCTCCATTGGTTATTCTAGTTATCCATTCTTCTAATTTTTTTTCAAAGTTTTTAACTTCTTTGCTATTGTTTTGAATTTCCTCTCGTAGCTCAGAGTAGTTTGATCGTCTGAAGCCTTCTTCTCTCAACTCATCAAAGTCATCCTCCATCCAGCTTTGTTCCGTTGCTGGTGAGGAACTGCGTTCCTTTGGAGGAGGAGAGGTGCTCTGTTTTTTAGAGTTTCCAGTTTTTTTGGACTGTTTTTTCCCCATCTTTGTGGTTTTATCTACTTTTTGTCTTTGATGATGGTGATGTACAGATGGATTTTTGGTGTGGATGTCCTTTCTGTTTGTTAGTTTTCCTTCTACCAGACAGGACCCTCAGCTGCAGGTCTGTTGGAGTTTACTAGAGGTCCACTCCAGACCCTGTTTGGCTGGGTGTCAGCAGCGGTGGCTGCAGAACAGCGGATTTTCGTGAGACCACAAATTCAGCTGTCTGATAGTTCCTCTGAAAGTTTTGTCTCAGAGGAGTACCCGGTTGAATGAGGTGTCCGTCTGTCCCTACTGGGGGGGTGCCTCCCAGTTAGGCTGCTCAGGGGTGAGGGACCCACTTTAGGAGGCAGTCTGTCCGTTCTCAGATCTTCAGCTGCGTGCTGGGAGAACCACTACTCTCTTCAAAGCTGTCAGTCAGACAGGGACATTTAAGTCTGTGGAGGTTCTTGCTGGGTTTTTGTTTGTCTGTGTCCTGCCCCCAGAGGTGGAGCCTACAGAGGCAGGCAGGCCTCCTTGAGCTGTGGTGGGCTCCACCCAGTTCGAGCTTCCTGGCTGCTTTGTTTACCTAAGCAAGCCTGGGCAATGGCAGGCGCCCCTCCCCCACCCTCGCTTCTGCCTTGCAGCTTGATCTCAGACTGCTGTGCTAGCAATCAGCGAGACTCTGTGGGCTTAGGACCCTCCGAGCCAGGTGCGGGACACAATCTCCTAGTGTGCCCTTTTCCAGGCCAGTTGGAAAAGCGCAGTATTAGGATGGGACTGACCCGATATTCCAGGTGCCGTCTGTTTCCCCTTTCTTTGACTAGGAAAGGGAACTCCCTGACCCCTTGCGCTTCCCGAGTGAGGCAATGCCTCGCCCTGCTTCGGCTCGCGCACAGTGCGCTTCACCGACTGTCCTGCACCCACTGTTAGGCACTCCCTAGTGAGATGAAACCGGTACCTCAAGCAGAAATGCAGAAATCACCAGTCTTCTGTGTCGCTGGGGCTGGGAGCTGGAGACCGGAGCTGTTCCTATTCCGCCATCTTGGCTCCACCCCCGAGGCCAATATATTTGTTAAATTCCTAGCAAAACATGCACTGTGCTAGGGTGTCTGATTTCTTTCCACTGTGTTTATACTGTAACAAAGTAAAGATTCTATTTGAAAGCTGATTGAATTCAACTAACAACTGCCGTGTTCATTTATTTAGTAAAAGCAAAGTTTAGATTGTAAGGTTTTGTTTATTTTGATGTTCACATAAACAAGGCAGATAGTAAAATGCATATAGAATGGGAAATATGATCCGCTGCTTTCTGGATGGGCCAACTTTCCCCTTCAAAACAGACTCCAAATCCAGATAAATCACAAAAATGAAGATGTATGAACAAAACCTAGGAGAACAGATCTTTAATCTCTTCTATTTAAAGTCAAAAATAGTCATTTGTTCAGTGTCACTTCTCATCATGAATCTAAGAACCTATGCTGTAAAATTCTACCCGTTTTCACTTGCTATATCACCGTCCCCATGCAGTTATATGGTGGCTTAGTAGAGATGGTAACAAATAAGCCCAGCTGCTTCTGTACTGCAGCTGTTTACCAAAAGTGCATCACAGGGGACACACACAGCTCAAACCACAACTTGACCAAATGGATTTATAATTGAAGTTGAAAAGTCAAGAGCTGTAGAGACACCCCAAACCTCCCTTGGCTGCTCTGGGCTGAAGCACTTGATGTATCCCTAGCAACTTGGGTCACTGAGGTACACACGTTTCCTACATTTAATAATTGATTGTCTGTAGGAAATGAAAAATGAACAGAAAAGACACAAGAAATGAGCAGGAATACAGCTCTGAAATCAATTCTCTTCTGAAGTATATTTCTTATGAATTATACATTAAAAAGGATTTTCTACCATAATCAGAATTCCAATCTTATTTTGCCCTTATGGCCAATCTTTGGGACTATTTACTCTCTAACTACCCAAAATGTTTAGCAATAGTGACTATGTGCTGTAGGAGATACCAGAATACCTGTGCACTGGATACAGCCCATTTGCAATAGCAGACTTGGTCCTTTACTGAAGTGAATATGACAGAACAGGACTCTCTCTCTCTCTCTCTCTTTTTTTTTTTTTAATAACTGTCAACCTTTCCCTAGGCAGCAGGGCTGTGGGCCCATCTACAGCTAGGGAGTAGAGACTGACAGGGACTCTTCCAGCTACAGATGCTTCTGGGAAACCTTCAAGTGAACACTGTCTAGGATAGTATGAATCCCCTTTGCTTTTAGCGCAGATGTTTTTGTGAAACTCCAACCCACCAGGGAGCTGAGAGTCTAAGCAGAATCCTTTTGTCAAGAATCAAAATGATGAACTAACACCTCCAAGCTGAAACAAGAAAATAAACTCATTAAAAATAGAATATGTCACATTATCTAGTTTGGGGGCTGAGTGTTCTTCCAATCCTAAAAACAACTCTCTGTGGCCAAATTGCTCCAGGCCTCCAACACATCCAACGTAGCTATATGTGAATAGAGTCATCAGCTTCTGCTGCTCGTATACAAAAGCCTGTGTATTTCTAGTTTTATCCAAGGATATGGAGATGGCAGAATTTGTGGTTTGCAAAACCTCAAATGTACTGTACTCAGCTGTACCCTAAATACATATGTGTCTACCAAGAAGAGTGTAACAAAGGGTGATTTGCAGCATTCAAATATAGATTTATGTGCTCAGATAAAAACAAATAAGTATATAAATAAGAAAAAATGACCAAAACTCAGTTTGTAACAAATGGGCCCTTTAGCTAGTGTGTTTCCCATGTCCATTCCCCAACAGCTTACGTGGCTACACGGAATGAAAAGCCAGCAGCAAACTATCTCCCCACCCCCCATTTTAAAGGTCACTCCTCCATGGAGTTTGCAGCAGTTTGCAGCAGTTCACTCCAGCAATGCATCTTCTTTAAAAAGAGTTGAAGGCCATTTACTGTTCCTGAGATTGGATCCAATGGAGTCGTCACTCCCAGCAACGTCCTTAAAAGCTTAAATATCGCCACAAAGATAAAAGGTGCAGAGTATAAAGGTGGAAGAGCTTAGTACCATTTGCAGCAAAAGAGCCCATTAATCCCATCCTTTTGTACCAGGTCACAGTTTACTGAGCCATTAAAACGAAACCCTGGCCGAGTGCGGTGGCTCATGCCTGTAATCTCAGCACTTTGGGAGGCCGAGGCGGGTGGATCATGAGGTCAGGAGCTTGAGACCAGGCTGACCAACATGGTGAAAACCCGTGTCTACTAAAAATACAAAAATTAGCCGGGCCTGGTGGCACGCACCTGTAATCCCAGCTACTCTGGAGGCTGAGGTGGCAGAGTCCCTTGAACCCGGCATGGGAGGGCGGAGGGTGGGGGTGTGCAGAGGTTGCAGTGAGCTGAGATCGCACCATTGCGCTCCAGCTTGGGTGACAGAGAACGGAGAGGGACTCAGTCTCAACCACAACAACAAAAAAAGAAAACCCTTCCCAGAACTAAACTGAAAGATAACCCCAACTGAAAATAGAAAGGGAAAAACATGTCAGGAGTGGTGTGTGTGTGTGTCTGTTAACTTTTAAGTTGGTTTGCTTCCTGGTTGTCTGCTAGGATCAGTAGCCATCCTGGGCTGTTGTCTGGTCTTCACGGCTAGTGCCCCTGCTCTACAGGCCCTGGCTTATAGAGACACCTATATCTCCTCCAGCCTAGAAGCAATTTGTGTTTCATGGAGGACCAGTGTTAGTTGTCTAAAGCTAAATTTTAGGCCCACCTCTGCCACTTAATATGTGAGACCTAGGGCAAGTATAACCAGGAGACTAGGTGTTCTGTCTGCAAAAGAGAGGTCACTAGCTTTCTTTACACCACGCTGCCTTTAGATAAAAATTTCAGAAATATTTTCATCATGTCAATGTCCAGCTCAAAACTTGTACTGGCTCCCCATTGCCTGCAGGACTAAGTTCATGTATTTGTCTTCCCTACCAGTCTGTGAGGTTACTGAGGGCATTGACCATGTCATATTCATCCTTAGGTTGCAGAAGCAAACATCTTTGGTTCTATACCTTTCTGACCAAGGGCATACTAATTTTTTAAGAAAACCAAAAATATTTGAAGAACAGCAACAGACTTGTGGAAAATTCCCTATGATATTTCTTAACATGGACACACAGTGGCATGACTTGGGGTTAAATATATGTCTCCTAAGACTCAGGTTCTGTAGTGTAGACTGGGAGCTCAGCCAATCAGATGGAGAGAGAAAAAGTTGTGTCCCTCACTCTAAACACAAACAGTGAGGGGCTGTCAAAGTGCCTTGTTGCTCAGTAAATGTAATGAGAGCAAAGCTAATTTCTAAGTTTCACTTTTGGAAGTCCCAAGGGTAACTAACTTGAGAAGGAGGTCACTCTGGTTGAATAACATTGTGTTTACCTTAAGGCCAAATAGTAAAATGTGTAGCCTTTTAGCACTGGCTTCTGAATTGGTCTTTATGCTTCAGGCCCAGCTTTCTTCACAGCATGCTGCCTTTAGATAAAAATTCCAGAAATATTTTCATCATGTCAATGTCCAGCTCAAAACTTGTACTGGCTCCCCATTGCCTGCAGGACTAAGTTCACGTATCTGTCTTCCCTACCAGTCTGTGAGGTTACTGAGGGCATTGACCATGTCATAGTCATCTTTAGATTTGCAGAACCAACCATAGTAATTGTACACATTAAACTGGATTAAGTTATGAACCCAGTATCCTAAGTTGAAGACTACAGATGATTTTAATTTTCTATGTCTTACTAACCAATATTTCAAAATCTTCTATAATCAACAGATACAATTTTACTTTTCTAAATGAAAAAAATAGGTTACTTAGAATTTCGGTGTAACCTCTTTTGCTTTAACTTTCAAGAGCTAAATCCCAGATTCCAGCAATCCACAAAGAACTCTGCAAAGTTCTCTGAGCAAGACTTGGCTGCTGTGGAGGGGCTCCTACACTACTCAGATATGTGGCAAGTAGAGGAACAATTATGCCATGATGCAAAATGTGGCAATAGTTGTAAAAGTGGTCCTAGCAAAATACCATAGGAGTTCAGTGGAGGAAGTGGACCCATAACCAAGAAGAAGATGAGGATGCCTTCTCCTTAAAAAGCTGATCAAGATAAGGAGGAAGAACATTCTTCCCCATATGATCACATCTAAAAAGTGATTGGTTTGACCATTTCATGGGCAAGCAGAAATGAATTGCCATCATGCTAAAAACTGCTTTTCAATCCTGCCTAATAAGTCTGAAGCACAGTAACAATTTGGTATCTTGTCTAACATGTCAGAATATCTTGATGGGAACTTGTATTTTATTTCAAATGTGTGCTGCTCATGGAGCATGGCTCTCTGCTTACAGCTTTGAAAATATACGAGATGAAATGTGCTGTAGGTTGCAAAACTGCATCTGTGATTTGGTTGTTTAGTAGGTTGGAAATCAAAGCATATGTTCTAATGGGAATAAATCGTAGGGGCCCAAGTCAGTCCATCATAAATCCTATTCAATTGATCCTCATCCTCATACAAAGGTACCCAGCATTTTGACATTTGACTCAGTCCTTCTGGGAGTTAAGCAAGGCAGTAGTCATTAGCCATGTATCCAGGATGTGAAAAGAATCTAAAAGTTTTAAATGTCTGGCCAAAGGTCCCACATCCGATAAGGAGAGGAGTTTGGAAAAAAAAAAATACTATGCGTATTACTAAACATAATCTAGTGAGAATAGAATTTGTGACAAAATTTTCTCCCTCTTCTCCTGCCCTCAGGAGGGCACCCCAAAGATTTCAGGAGGAGGAAAAGAGTGAAAGGGGAGATGGACACCTCCCTGATTTGGTGAAGATGAGTGGTCCTCCTGTCCTATAGCATCAGAATCGAAGGTTTCAGAGTCTTTACTCTTTGCAGGAAACTTTGTTGGGCGACCCCTTCAGTGGGTCGGGGCCCCTATAAGTCAAGGTCCGCTTGCTCTGTGCTGCAAGTACAAACAAGAACTACAGTCATGTCAAATACTGTTAGAAAGCTGGGAAGCTCAGCATTTGAGGATTGTGGGCCACAGTTTGGGGGAAAAATGAAAAAGAAATGCTCTTTCACACAGCTTCACACTACTTTCCTGGAGAGTGGACTGTGATCATGCACCATCCTATTTTGCCCACAGGGCATTTTTCAAATAAGGGCACTCAGCAGCTTAACAACAGAGATGGTACAAGGGAGGATAAATTAGCTTCTCATGACTTGAAAAGAATCAGGTGCCAAGTTCAAGTAATCTCCCCACTTATTACTCTTCTTCCAACTCTGCCAAATCATTAAAGGCTTTGAATGCTCACATTTTGTACAGCCTGAGAGGTGAAAAATAAAGCACACGAGATGATGTGTGCTTTATTACTTTTATATTTGGACTTTTAAAATTAACATGCAGTAAACTTGACTTTTCTTGGTGTATAGTTGTATGAGTTTTAACACATGTATAGATCTGTGGAACCTCCATTGCAATCAATCACTCCCACAGAGTACCTCATGCTACGCTTTTTGAGTCACACAGACCCTCTTCTATATTCTGACAACCACTGCTTTGTTCTCCATCATTATAGTTGGGTCTTTTCAAGAATGTCATAAAAATGTGAAAATGGAATCTATGTGGTGTGTGTTTTATTTTGATGTGCATGAGGCACACTTACAGGCCCTGCTGCTTCCAAATGCCGGTGGTTAAATGTACAGCCTGGCTGGGCTGTGGGGTCAGGAAGTTCTTATAAAAACTTCATCTCTCCATTGCTTCTTCAGGGTCACTTAGGCATCCTTAGTGTCAGAGACAAAGACAAGGCATATTGGGTGATTCCAAGGTCCCAAAGTTGTACTTGAGCAAAGGGGAATTATCTCAAAATTCTTGATAAGGCTCAATCATCTCTTGGGGTGAAGGCCCCACAGTCTACACTGGTTGTGCTCCCACAGACCAAAGAGCCTACTATGTTCTACTGCTTCTTCCTAAACCTCTATCCCTGGGATGCTTCTTTTTACACAAAAAGAGCTCTCCCTTAGTAATCTTACTGATGTCTGCCAAAACTCCCTCAAGCTTCAGCCCAGACCCAAGCCAACATCAAAAGCACTTTGGATGACTCCGAGAAAATTATTTAACCTCATTGTGACTAAGTTTCCTCATCTGGAGAGTAGAAAATAATAAAATATATCAAGTAGAGTAATTGTAAGGATAAAATGAGATAATGCACATGAAGCATTACCTAGACATAGTAAGGGCTCACTAAGCATTAGCTATTGTTATAATAAGTATAACACCAAATGGTAATTACTTGTTAGCGTATCAGTTTCTTGCATCAGACTGGGAGCTGAGTTCCTTGACAGCAGGGACCTGGTGTCATTCACCTGTGTACCCCAAACATCCATCATAATGGCTGACCAGAATAAGTTCTGGCTAACTCCTGCTCACTCTATAATTCATTAACTCATTCAATAAATATTAATTGAGCACCTATTATGCATTCCTTTCTATGGAAGCACACCTTCTGTGGGCAAATTTCTGTGAAAACTTACATATTGTGGTCTCCAGGGAAAGCACTAATGTTTCACCATTCTCCCTCACCCCTCCACACTGGGGACTGCAAGGCCACAGTGAGGGGAGCGGTCACAATGTTATAGGGTAAAGATTATACTTCATTGAGAAAAGGAATTAAAGGTCTGTGCCTATGTGGCACAAAAATGAGGATGAGTGTGACTTTGGCTTTTTTCTTTTACATCTGTTTGTGAGAACATCTCCCTGCAGTGCCAGACCATCTCTCTCAAGTGGTGCTCTTAGATAGCTAGTATGACAAAAGCAGGTCCAGGCCCCCTTTCTCCTTGAGAAGAAGTTTCCTCTTTTCTCTCCAGTCCATCTCTACCCCCTCCTTTATAGAGCTTAGTAGAAACCCAGAGAGACAGTTTAGACAAAATGAGCCCTTCTGGTCTTACAAGTCTAATTCAGCTCACTAGGGCTAGAGTTACACAGTATGTTGAGACCAAAAGACCCAGAGAGTGTTCCTTTGTGTATATCATGGGGCAAGATGGCAAGGATGTAGCAAATATCAATATTTTCAACACAACTTATAATAACACATACAGAAATACACACAGGCTAGATATGAACCCTCATCTGTACTCATTTCTGCACCCAAATTATCCCTATATGACACTTCCTGCTGCCTTTTGATTGCCTTCAGACTCTCTAACTAAACCATTAGCAGCATGTAAGCAGGAGCTATGCCCTTGTCCTCATGGTATTCCTAGTGTGTGGCATAGCACCCGGTACATTGGCATTCTCCATTAGTATTTGCTGAATGAATATTTGTATGTAACTATGTACTTATGACTGCATGAATGTATACACATTTTTCTAGTATCACATGGAATCCTATATCCCAGTACAAGTAACTTCCTAATCCCCAGTCAATACTGCAGCTAGCACTGTGTCTGACACAGTATAGATTATCTTTTAATATTTGTTGAAAGAGTAACTCTAGGTGAACAATTTAGAAAAGAAAAATCGAAGGCCAAAAAGAAAAAGAGAAGGCTATTAATCAGTTGACTGCCCTTTAGTATTCTGTTTTAGAGAGAAGATTTAGCACAACACATGTGGCTAAAAGGGTTAGGATTGGAGATAGAAATATAGAAGTCAACTGCATAAAGATTAAAGCATGGGGAGTAGATAATCTCACTGGAGCAGGATGTAGATGAAGACAAGAAAGCCCAGAGGCAAATCCTAAGGAAACTACCATTTAGAGAATGGTAGGTGGGAAGAAGCCAATTAAAGAGACTAGGAAGGAGTGGCCATTGAGGAAGAAGAACCAGGAGAACATAAATGAGGATGAGGGTGACTAAACATAGGCATATTACTAAACATAGTGTAGTCAGAATAGAACTTGTGATCACATTTTCTCCCTCTTCTCCTCCTGCCCTGGACTACACCACACCCAAGAGCAGTCAACAGATGGATGGTGCTAGGAGGCCAAACGGATGTGAAAAGAGAAGACTGATTGGGTGACACAGGAGTTCACTGGTGATCTTGACAAGAGCAGTCTCAATGGAGGGATGGCTGAAATGGCATGAAAAGATAATGGGAGAAGTAGAGGCTGTCAGTATAGACACAAGGAGTAAGCCCTTCTTCCAGCTTTTGGGGAAACTTAGTCTGCCTGCCAAATACCTTTAGAACTTCACTCCTTGCCCACTACTTGAAAAAACATTTCTCCTGGCCAAATCAGAGCAGTCGTAGGATGTAAATAACAGGCATACATAAAAGGAGGCCAGAGTGGCGGGTTCTTGGCCTGGGATACACTGGATTCTGCAGCCCCAAAGAACTATGACTTAACTGCTTATGCTACCCTCTGTTTGCTACTCAGCCCCTGGCATAGTCTCACCCATGCCCCCACCCATTCCATCCATTATTAATAACATAATTGTAATTAAAAGACAGAGAGAATTTGGAATGCATCAAGTAGGAGTTGCAACAAAATATTTTGTTATTCAATGATGAATTTTTAAATGAAACATCTAAATACAGATTTCTCCCCAAGAGATGTTCTGATTTGAGGCTGAGCTTGATGTACTTCCAAGAAACTGTCTAATTACAAACTAGGCCCTAAACCTAGATGCTTAGGTACGTTTCTCCTGTAGAGCACAATGCAGTTTTTTCTACTCAGCTTCTTGTGCAGGACTGGGGTGCAGTGCAAGGCAAGGGTTAGACAAGCTCTGCTAAGGAACTTGTCCATTTAGCTCAAGGAAATAGTCCATTAGGTGTTGAGAGGCATTTGCCATGTTGAGGTGGTTGGCTTTAAATGTAATGTTAATTTTACTTTGCTTTTAAAGTACTTGGAGAATAGAAATTGGTATTTAAAGCCATTTCCTAAAACAACAACAACAAAATCTGAAACTTGATTTGTCCCAAGATTTTCATTCTTGGTTGAGATAGTGCCAGGACATAGTGAAACCAGGCCTAGTCTGGCCTCCTGCTGACATTGCCAAAGCTGCTAGTAAGGGTTTATTTATGGAAACAAGGCCAAAGATCAACTGACCCAGAACAAGCCCTAAGTCAAATGATTTCTCCCTTTATTCATATGCTAAAACTAAGACAACACAAATATTGCTTCATATTCCATGAATTGCAAATCCTCAGCTTTTTAAATTTAATTTTCATATGTTAGAGTTTATTTATTTATTTATTTCAACTTTTATTTTAGGTTTAGGAGTGTACATGTGCAGGATCATTATACAGGTAAACTGTGTGTCGGGAGGGTTTGGTGTACAAATTATTTAGTCATCCAGGTAATAAGCAAGTACCTGATAGGTATTTTTTAATCATCTCCCTCCTCCCAACCTCCACCCTCAGGTAGGCTCTGGTGACTTTTATTTCCCTGTCTGTGTCCATGTGCTCTCATTGTTTAGCTCCCACTTATAAGTGAGAACATACGTCATTGTTTTTTTTTTTTTTTCTGTTCCTGCATTAGTCTGCTAAGGATAATGGTCTCCAGCTTCATCCATGTTGCTGCAAAGAACATGACCTCATTCTCTTTTATGACTACATAGTATTCCGTGGTGTATATGTACCACATTTTTTTTATCCAGTCTACCATTGATGGGCATTCAGGTTGACTCCATGTCTTCGCTATTGTGAATACTGATGCAATAAACATACACATGCATGTGTCTTTATGGTAAAACAAATTATATTCTTTTGGGTATATACCCAATAATGGAATTGCTGGGTCAAATGGTAATTCTGTTTTAAGTTCTTCGACACATCGCCATACTGCTTTCCACAACAGCTGAACTAATTTACACTCCTACCAGAATTGTATAAGCATTCCCTTTTCTCTGCAACCTCACCAGGATCTGTTATTTTTTTACTTTTTAATAACAGCCATTCTTACTAGTGTGAGATGCTATGTTATTGTGGTTTTGAGTTGCATTTCTCTAATGATTAGTGATGGTGAGCATTTTTTAATATCCTTATTGGCCAAATTTACGTCTTCTTTTGAAAAGTGTCCTCTGCCCAGTTTCTAATGGGGTCATTTTGTTTTTCTTGTAAATTTGTTTAAGTTACTTATAGATTCTGGATATTAAACCTTTGTCAGATGCATAGTTTGCAAATAATTTCTCCCACTCTGTAGATTGTCTGTTTACTTTGTTGACAGTTTCTTTTGCTGTGCAGAAGCTCTTTAGTTTAATGATGTCTCATTTGTCAGTTTTTGTTTTTGTTGCAATTGCTTTTGGGGTGTTCGTCATGAAATCTTTGCCTGTGTCTATGTCCTGAATGGTATTTCCTAGGTTTTCCTTCAGAGTTTTTATAGCATTAGGTTTTACATTGAAGTCTTTAATCCACCTTGAGATGATTTTTGTATATGGTGTAAGGAAGGGGTCAAGTTTCAATCTTCTGCTTGTGGCTAGCCAGTTATCCCAGCACCATTTATTGAACAGGGAGTCCTTTCCTTATTGCTTGTTTTTGTTGGCTTTGTTGAAGATCAGATGATTATAGCTCTGTGGTATTATTTCTGGGCCCTCTATTCTGTTCCATTGGTCTACATGTCTGTTTTTGTACCAGTATCATGTTGGTTTGCTTACTGTAGCCTTGTAGTATAAAGTCGGGTAACGTGATGCCTCCAGCTTTGTTCTTTTTGCTCAGGATTGCCATGACTATTTGGGCACTTTTTTGATTTCCTATGAATTTTAAAGTAGTTGTAATTGTGAACAATGTCATTGTTTTATCTCAACACATGCAGAGAAGGACTTCAATAAAATCTAACATCCCTTCATGTTAAAAATCCTCAATAAACTAGGCATTGAAGGAACATACCTCCAAATAATGAGAGCCATCTATGACAAACCCACAGCCAACATCCCACTGAATGGGGAAAAGCTGGAAGCATTCCTCTTGAAAACCAGACAAGAAAGGATGCACTCTCTCACCACTCCTATTCAACATAGTACTAGAAGTTCTGGCCAGAGCAATTGGGGAAGAGAAAGAAATAAAAGATATCCAAATAGGAAGAGAGGAAGTCAGACTATTCCTATTTGCAGACAATATGATTCTATACCTATAAAACCCCATAGCTTCTGCCTAAAAGCACCTTGATCTGATAAACAATTTTAGCAAACTTTCAGGATGCAAAATCAATGCACAAAAATCAGCAGCATTCCCATACACCAACAAGGTCCAAGCTGAGAGCCAATGCAATCTCATTCACAATTGCCACAAAAAGAACAAAATACCTAGGAATGCAGCTAGCCAGGGAGGTGAAAGATTTCTACCAGAATTACAAAACACTGCTAAAAGAAATAAGAGATGACACAAACAAATGGAAAACATTCCATGCTCATGGGTAGGAAGAATCAATATTATTAAAATGGCCACACTGCTCTAAGCAATTTGCAGATTCAAGGCTATTCCTTCAAAATCCTCAGTCTTATACAGGCAGAAAGTCCTCAAACCTCAGGGGATGATATTTCAGTGGAAAGTCCCTGCTTCTGAAATTTGAAGCCAGATTGGGTTGTATGTATGGCATCTCATTCCTCTGAAAAAAAAAGCAGCATTTCTGCTGATCTACAGGCACCTGATGCTCCCTCTCCACTAGTGCGTCTATGATCAAGTCGCCTTATTCCTGGAGTTTCTCAAAACCAAGGCCAGAATCTGGAAGAGCACCAGATAGAGCTTAAATGTGCAGTCTATATACTTGTGTCAGAATTCTTCCCTGAGTGAGACTTACTGGCCCAAGAGAAAAAGAACTCTCATTGGCATTATTTTCAAATAAACAGAGTCTATACTCCCAGCCTTTCCTTGTCCTACAAAATGCTGTCGTGCTCATCTATCTTTTATTGAGCCACTACTTAAGGATATGTCTGGCATGGTGAGATGGGTTTTCCACGGATTGTCTCATTTGATCCATACAACAAGCCTTGGAAGTTGGTATTATTATTCTCCCCATGTCTTAGGTAAGCAAACAGAGGCTGAGGGTGAACCATTTGCCCCAGGTCATATATATAATAAATGACAGAACTTAGCCTCCATATCTTATGTTCCTACTCCTGCATACTGTCTACTCTGGAACAAAGTGCCTGCTGAGTCAATAAGCACATTGTATCATCTCCATTAGGAAAGATGCCCTCCAAACAACCAGGGCTGGAGTGTGTTTTTAACACATACACATCTACATAACAATTTGGCAAAGAAAGGGATGCCTTAGAGGCAGCCTACAAACCTTGACCCTAGGTTAGCTGTGTATGACCTACAGTTCTGGGTCCAAGAAACCCGGTTATTTGAGCAATAAGATAATGTCCTTTCCTGTTTTTCTCTCCCTCCCCACTTCCTTGGAAAAGCCATTAGGAAGAAATGGACCCTTTTTTTGCTTGCTACAGAGCTAATTCTTCCTTTCCATACAAAGAACCCTTCTCAGAATTTTACCTCTAACAACAAATCTCTGGACAGTTAATTAAGAATCCATTTTCAACTAGACACAAAGGTATTTTCTATCTCTTTAGTTCACAACAAGGGGAAAAAACAATGTTGATGTTACAAAGAAAATACAACTGGGGAAATTCTCATTATGCCAACTCCTTGTATACTGTGTTCTTCAAGTATCTTGTTGGTTTTTTTGTTTGTTTGTTTGTCTTGCCATTTAACACATAAGTTTTCTTTTCTTTTTTTTCTGTTTTTTAAAATTATTATTATACTTTAAGTTTTAGGGTACATGTGCACAATGTGCAGGTTCGTAACCTATGTATACATGTGCCATGTTGGTGTGCTGCACCCATTAACTCGTCATTTACATTAGGTATATCTCCTAATGCTATCCCTCCCCCCGCTCCCACCCCACAACAGTCCCCAGAGTGTCACGTTTCCCTTCCTGTGTCCATGTGTTCTCATTGTTCAATTCCCACCTATGAGTGACAACATGTGGTGTTTGGTTTTTTTGTCCTTGCGATAGTTTACTGAGAATGATGATTTCCAGTTTCATCCATGTCCCTACAAAGGACATGAACTCATCATTTTTTATGGCTGCATAGTATTCCATGGTGTATATGTGCCACATTTTCTTAATCCAGTCTATCGTTGTTGGACATTTGGGTTGGTTCCAAGTCTTTGCTATTGTGAAAAGTGCCGCAATAAACATACGTGTGCATGTGTCTCTGTAGTAGCATGATTTATAATCCTTTGGGTATATACCCAGTAATGGGATGGCTGGGTCAAATGGTAATTCTAGTTCTAGATCCCTGAGGAATCACCACAGTGATTTCCACAATGATTGAACTAGTTTACAGTCCCACCAACAATGTAAAAGTGTTCCTATTTCTCCACATCCTCTCCAGCACCTGTTGTTTCCTGACTTTTTAATGATGGCCATTCTAACTGGTGTGAGATGGTATCTCATTGTGGTTTTGATTTGCATTTCTCTGATGGCCAGTGATGATGAGCATTTCTTCCTGTGTTTTTTGGCTGCATAAATGTCTTCTTTTGAGAAGTGTCTGTTCATGCCCTTTGCCCACTTTTTGATGGGGTTGTTTTTTTCTTGTAAATTTGTTTGAGTTCATTGTAGATTCTGGATATTAGCTCTTTGTCAGATGAGTAGGTTGCGAAAATTTTCTCCCATTTTGTAGGTTGCCTGTTCACTCTGATGATAGTTTCTTTTGCTGTGCAGAAGCTCTTTAGTTTAATTAGATCCCATTTGTCAATTTTGGCTTTTGTTGCCATTGCTTTTGGTGTTTTAGACATGAAGTCCTTGACCATGCCTATGTCCTGAATGGTAATGCCTAGGTTTTCTTCTAGGGTTTCTATGGTTTTAAGTCTAACATGTAAGTCTTTAATCCATCTTGAATTAATTTTTGTGTAAGGTGTAAGGAAGGGATCCAGTTTCAGCTTTCTACATATGGCTAGCCAGTTTTCCCAGCATCGTTTATTAAATAGGGAATCCTTTCCCCATTTCTTGTTTTTGTCAGGTTTGTCAAAGATCAGATAGTTGTAGATATGCAGCGTTATTTCTGAGGGCTCTGTTCTGATCCGTTGATCTATATCCCTGTTTTGGTACCAGTACCATGCTGTTTTGGTTACTGTACCTTGTAGTAAAGTTTGAAGTCAGGTAGCATGATGCCTCCAGCTTTGTTCCTTTGGCTTAGGATTGACTTGGAGATGCAGGCTCATTTTTGGTTCCATATGAACTTTAAAGTAGTTTTTTCCAATTCTGTGAAGAAAGTCATTGGTAGCTTGATGGGGATGGCATTGAATCTATAAATTACCTTGGGCAGTATGGCCATTTTCACGATATTGATTCTTTCAACCCATGAGCATGGAATGTTCTTCCATTTGTTTGTATCCTCTTTTGTTTCATTGAGCAGTGGTTTGTAGTTCTCCTTGAAGAGGTCCTTCATGTCCCTTGTAAGTTGGATTCCTAGGTATTTTATTCTCTTTGAAGCAATTGTGAATGGGAGTTCACTGATGATTTGGTGCTCTGTCTGTTATTGGTATATAAGAATGCTTGTGATTTTTGTACATTGATTTTGTATCCTGAGACTTTGCTGAAGTTGCTTATCAGCTTAAGGAGATTTTGGGCTGAGACAATGGGGTTTTCTAGATATACAATCATGTCATCTGCAAACAGGGACAATTTGACTTCCTCTTTTCCTAATTGAATACACTTTATTTCCTTCTCCTGCCTGATTGCCCTGGCCAGAACTTCCAACATTATGTTGAATAAGAGTGGTGAGAGAGGGCATCCCTGTCTTGTGCCAGTTTTCAAAGGGAATGCTTCCAGTTTTTGCCCATTCAGTATGATATTGGCTGTGGGTTTTTCACAGATAGCTCTTATTATTTTGAGATACGTCCCATCAATACCTAATTTATTGAGAGTTTTTAGCATGAAGGGTTGTTGAAGTTTGTCAAAGGCCTTTTCTGCATCTATTGAGATAATCATGTGGTTTTTGTCTTTGGTTCTGTTTATATGCTGGATTACGTTTACTGATTTGCGTATGTTGAACCAGCCTTGCATCCCAGGGATGAAGCCCACTTGATCATGGTGTATAAGCTTTTTGATGTGCTGCCGGATTCGGTTTGCCAGTATTTTATTGATGATTTTTGCATCAATGTTCATCAAGGATATTGGTCTAAAATTCTCTTTTTTGGTTATGTCTCTGCCAGGCTTTGGTATCAGGATGATGCTCGGCTCATAAAATGAGTCAGGGAGGATTCCTTCTTTTTCTATTGATTGGAATAGTTTCAGAAGGAATGGTACCAGTTCCTCCTTGTACCTCTGGTAGATTTCGGCTGTGAATCCATCTGGTCCTGGACTCTTTTTGGTTGGTAAGCTATTGATTATTGCCACAATTTCAGAACCTGTTATTGGTCTATTCAGAGATTCAACTTCTTCCTGGTTTAGTCTTGGGAGGGTGTATGTGTCGAGGAATTTATCCATTTCTTCTAGATTTTCTAGTTTATTTGCGTGGAGGTGTTTGTAGTATTCTCTGATGGTAGTTTGTATTTCTGTGGGATCGGTGGTGATATCCCCTTTATCATTTTTTATTGAGACTATTTGATTCTTCTCTGTTTTCTTCTTTATTAGTCTTGCTAGTGGTCTATCGATTTTGCTGATCTTTTCAAAAAACCAGGTCCTGGATTCATTAATTTTTTGAAGGGTTTTTTGTGTCTCTATTTCCTTCAGTTCTGCTCTGATTTTAGTTATTTCTTGCCTTCCGCTAGCTTTTGAATATGTTTGCTCTTGCTCTTCTAGTTCTTTTAATTGTGATGTTAGGGTGTCAATTTTGGATCTTTCCTGCTTTCTCTTGTGGGCATTCAGTGCTATAAATTTCCCTCTACACACTGCTTTGAATGTGTCCCAGAGATTCTGGTATGTTTTGTCTTTGTTCTTGTTGGTTTCAAAGAACTTCTTTATTTCTGCCTTCATTTCTTTATGTACCCTGTAGTCATTCAGGAGCAGGTTGTTCAGTTTCCATGTAGTTGAGTGGTTTTGAGTGAGTTTCTTAATCCTGAATTCAAATTTGATTGCACTGTGTTCTGAGAGACACTTTGTTATAATTTCTGTTCTTTTACATTTGCTGAGGAGAGCTTTACTTCCAACTATGTGGTCAATTTTGGAACAGGTGTGGTGTGGTGCTGAAAAAAAAGTACATTCTGTTGATTTGGAGTGGAGAGTTCTGTAGATGTCTATTAGGTCAGCTGGCTGCAGAGCTGAATTCAATTCCTGGGTATCCTTGTTAACTTTCTGTCTCGTTGATCTGTCTAATGTTGATAGTGGGGTGTTAAAGTCTCCCATTATTATTGTGTGGGAGTCTAAGTCTCTTTGTAGGTCTCTAAGGACTTGCTTTATGAATCTGGGTGCTCCTGTATTGGGTGCATATATACTTAGGATAGTTAGCTCTTCTTGTTGAATTGATCCCTTTACCATTATGTAATGGCCTTCTTTGTCTCTTTTGATCATTGTTGTTTTAAAGTCTGTTTTATCAGAGACTAGGATTGCAACCCCTGCCTTTTTTTGTTTTCCATTTGCTTGGTAGATCTTCCTCCATCCTTTTTATTTTGAGCCTATGTGTGTCTCTGCACGTGAGATGGGTTTCCTGAATACAGCACACTGATGGGTCTTGACTCTTTATCCAATTTGCTAGTCTGTGTCTTTTAATTGGAGCATTTATTCCATTTACATTTAAAGTTAATATTGTTATGTGTGAATTTGATCCTGTCATTATGATGTTAGCTGGTTATTTTGCTCATTAGTTGATGCAGTTTCTTCCTAGCCTCGATGGTCTTTACAATTTGGCACGATTTTGCAGTGGCTGGTACCGGTTGTTCCTTTCCATGTTTAGTGCTTCCTTCAGGAGCTCTTGTAAGGCAGGCCTGGTGGTGACAAAATCTGTCAGCATTTGCTTGTCTGTAAAGTATTTTATTTCTCCTTCACTTTTGAAGCTTAGTTTGGCTGGATGTGAAATCCTGGGTTGAAAATTCTTTTCTTTAAGAATGTTGAATATTGGCCCCCACTCTCTTCTGGCTTGTAGAGTTTCTGCCGAGAGATCTGCTGTTAGTCTGATGGGCTTCCCTTTGTGGATAACCCAACCTTTCTCTCTGGCTGCCCTTCACATTTTTTCCTTCATTTCAACTTTGGTGAATCTGACAATTATGTATCTTGGTGTTGCTCTTCTCGAGGAGTATCTTTGTGGCGTTCTCTGTATTTCCTGAATCTGAATGTTGGCCTGCCTTGCTAGACTGGGGAAGTTCTTCTGGATAATATCTTGCAGAGTGTTTTCCAACTTGGTTCCATTCTCCCCGACACTTTCATGTACACCAATCAGACGTAGATTTGGTCTTTTCACATTGTCCCATATTTCTTGGAGGCTTTGTTCGTTTCTTTTTATTCTTTTTTCTCTAAACTTCCCTTCTCGCTTCATTTCATTCATTTCATCTTCCATCACAGACACCCTTTCTTCCAGTTGATTGCATCGGCTCCTGAGGCTTCTGCATTCTTCACATAGTTCTCGAGCCTTGGCTTTCAGCTCCATCAGCTCCTTTAAGCACTTCTCTGTATTGGTTATTCTAGTTATACATTCGTCTAAATTTTTTTCAAAGTTTTTAACTTCTTTGCCTTTGGTTTGAATTTCCTCCTGTAGCTCGGAGTAGTTTGATCGTCTGAAGCCTTCTTCTCTCAACTCGTCAAAGTCATTCTCCGTCCAGCTTTGTTCCGTTGCTGGTGAGGAAGTGCGGTCCTTTGGAGGAGGAGAGGTGCTCTGCTTTTTAGAATTTCCAGTTTTTCTGCTCTGTTTTTTCCCCATCTTTGTGGTTTTATCTACTTTTTGTCTTTGATGATGGTGATGTACAGATGGGTTTTTGGTGTGGATGTCCTTTCTGTTTGTTAGTTTTCCTTCTAACGGACAGGACCCTCAGCTGCAGGTCTGTTGGAGTTTGCTAGAGGTCCACTCCGGATGCTGTTTGCCTGGGTCTCAGCAGCGGAGGCTCCAGAACAGCAGATTTTCTTGAACTGTGAATGCTGCTGCCTGATCGTTCCTCTGGATGTTTTGTCTCAGAGGAGTACCCAGCCGTGTGAGGTGTCAGTCTGCCTCTACTTGGGGGTGCCTCCCAGTTAGGCTGCTCAGGGGTCAGGGGTCAGGGACCCACTTGAGGAGGCAGTCTGCCCGTTCTCAGATCTCCAGCTGCATGCTGGGAGAACCACTACTCTCTTCAAAGCTGTCAGACAGGGACATTTAAGTCTGCAGAGGTTACTGCTGTCTTTTTGTTTGTCTGTGCCCTGCCCCCAGAGGTGGAGCCTACAGAGGCAGGCAGGCTTCTTTGTGCTGTCTTGGGCTCCACCGAGTTAGAGCTTCCTGGCTGCTTTGTTTACCTAAGGAAGCCTGGGCAATGGCGGGAGCCCCTCCCCCAGCTTCGCTGCCGCCTTGCAGTTTGATCTCAGACTGCTGTGCTAGCAATCAGCGAGACTCCGTGGGTGTAGGACCCTCCGAGCCGGGTGCAGGATATAATCTCCTGGTGTGCCGTTTTTTAGCCCGTCAGAAAAGCACAGTATTAGGGTGGGAGTGATCTGACTTTCCAGGTGCCATCTGTCATCGCTTTCTTTGACTAGGAAAGGGAACTCCCTGACCCCTTGTGCTTCCCGAGTGAGGCAATGCCTCGCCCTGCTTCGGCTCACGCATGGTGTGCTGCACCCACTGTCCTGCGCCCACTGTCTGGCACTCCCTAGTGAGAAGAACCTGGTACCTCAGATGGAAATGCAGAAATCAGCCGTCTTCTGCATCGCTCACGCTGGGAGCTGTAGACCAGAGCTCTTCCTATTTGGCCACCTTGGCTCCCTCAACACATAACTTTTCATCTTAGTTATTGCTCTAGGCCACTTACAAGACTGAAAAATTTTATTTGGGCCTGACAAATAGTTTCTGAAAGCATTAGACTATCCAAGATTCTACTTTGCTCATGTAATTTATATCAACTCCACCTAAAATCCCCCCCAAAACCCACCTGTTATCTTGCATTGACTATAAACCCTTCATCAGAATTAAATACTGTGCATATATGTATAATTTTTGGAACATGGGAAACATAGAAGTGGACTGTTGATCAGGGACTGGGCAATCTGTTCCTCTCCTGGGCATCACAGTGGGTGGGCCCCAGGGCTGTGCCTGAGAATATCACTGGCTCACTCCCACTGCCCATGATCTGTGATGAGGGTTTGCAGAGGCCCCTTGTGAGATTCAGTGTCCAATGTGTAGTAACTCAACATTTAGTTTTGCGGGCTATGCAGAACTCATTCTGGTTGATGTGAAGGGCACCCTGCATGTAGGACAGTACACGGTAACTAAAGCCCTGCAATTGAGCCCATATTTCAACATTTCACTGAGCTAAGAGAATATGAGCTAGCTAGGAGCTCCCAAATATGAATTCCTATGAAAATCACATAAAGTATGCACTGCTGAAGCTCTAATATCTGACCTACTGGGAATTAGGTATCCTGTCTGTCAAAAATGTCATTCACTAAATGTCATTCACTACAATGTGCCCCACATGGATAACTACAGGACATTTGAACAGTAATAGAAAGGAAGAAAAATTGAAAAGCTAAGTGGATCTTCACTATGACTTCATCTAGAAGGACCGAGAATGAACCATCCTGGAGTAGAGGTATTCAAATTCTCATCATTTTAGCAAGGATCATCACTGTAAAGGGGATGAAAGCAAAAGAGGAGGGTGAACTTCACTGCTGAGAATAATTCCATGCTGTTTTCACCTCTTGGAGACAGGGTATAACAGGATACATGGACACTATTTGACTGCCTGAGTAAACCTTTTCAAGAGCAACAGCAGCTGAAATACTCTATAGGGAGATGTCTGAAATCATTCATGAAAAGGAAAGGAAAGGAGGCTGGGTACAAATTCAGAACTGGGAACTGGATATTTGTATTATTTTACTGGTTGTTTAATGAATTCATCATGGATTTTTTTTTTGTATCTCCTATACTTAAGTATTATTGCCCCTATTCTACCAACTCATTGAGCAAAGATTTATGGAATGCCTATACAATATTAAGCTCTTAGACCTAAGGCACATGAAAATTGGGTGTGTAGAGAAAGAAGACTGAGACTCAGGAGACACAAATTCTGGTCCTCCTTGCCATTAAGGTGCTGTGTGACCTTGGGCCAATCACTTTGACTTTTAAATCTGATTCCCCTCCATTCTTCCCTACAGAAGGATAAGATAAATGGCTTTCCACAAAGATTATAAGAAGGTCATCATGGGAATCCATGAGCTATTTTTAACCCTAGACCAACTCAACCATCTATTGCCTTCGCTTTGGGAAGGAATTATATCATTTTATTGTGGTTACACTGGTTATTTCATGCTGACCAGATTCTCTACTGAGAGATCATTAATGGCTCTGAGCAAAAAAAAAAAAGAAAAGGAATTATTATGTGATAAAGGTAATTTGTTTAGTAGGCCTGATATTTCAAAACACAGTATGCAGGGGAAAATTAATTAAAGATGCCTTAGATAATGAAAACTTTTGGAATCACTAGACTAGCTCATTTCTAAGGGCCCCTCAAGTTCGAAAATCCTCTAAAGCACTCTTGAGCAGCCAATAGATCATAGGATGCATCTTACAACCAGGCAGGCTAATTTCAGGCTGAAAGATTAAAAAGCAGGTTCCGTATTGCCATTTCTCAAATATGACTAGATATTAAATTTTTTTTAGTTGCTAAACAGAAGTGGCAATTCTCTCACTGGTATTTTTCTATTTAGGAAAAAGATGATATAAAATTTGAATAATAAGCTACCCATCCTTCCTTCCTTCTCTCTAAACTTATATATTGAGTGGCCACTATTTGTCTCATACAGTTTTCTTTTTACCAGTTTGACCTTCCACAAAAGCTGTTGGTCACCATTGCTCTAAGGACTCTGTTCTTCTTGGTGGTAGAAGGGCCAAGGCGAGGTGTCAAGCATATAAAAGCAGTCTACACTAGGAGGAGGTCAAAGTGCAACTGCAAGGAACAGCCTAGTAAAAGGTAGATACTGCAGTTAGAATCTGCAGGATCCCATGATAGACATGTAGTATAATGGAGGGCCTGAATTTTTGTTTCCTACGTCTTTATAAACCAAAATAGTATTCTTCACTGCTATGAAGATTACATGCGACATGCGTTTATCCCCTTGTGGTGCAAAGTTCTAAGTCCTAAATGCATGGGAAATCATTAAGATGATTTATGTTAGGACTGCTCCTCTACTCCTCAAGCACAGTTGTTGTCCTCCACAATCGAGTAATGAGGGTGAGTCACAGGCAGCAACAAAAAAAAAGGTAGCCAAATGTCTACTCTACAGATCAAACAGATAGCAGGACTGGTTAGTTTGGCACTCCTGCCTGCTCCAATGAACAGTGGGGGGTCATTCCTAGAAGAAAGGATCTACTGCCCCAGGGCTTTTTATTATTAACAGGGGTTGCCAACAGAACCAATTAACCCTTTGTCAGGAAAGTATCCAGTAACTGTGAATTATCTTGGTGAGTATGTGTTCAATTAAGTGACTATGCACAAACTAAAAAGAATAGGTACATGGAAAATGATTCAGCGGATTAGAGACATAGGAGAACAGAAATAGTTTTCTATTAGAAATGAGCAAAGAAGGCATCCTCTGTGCACTTACAGTGACTGTAGGTTACCCTCAGAGAAGCTTGTCTTATACCATAAGCTTTCCAATCAACTGTAGAAAGCTATTACCAAATTAGATGATATAGATAAATTAATAATTTATTTTTTTAGTTTTTTGCATTTTTTTTTAACATTGTGATTTTTTTTTGTCAACCTATTTCCTAAGGAATGGATTCCTCCAAGCTGTAACTTCCAAATAACTCAGTTAAAAAAGTCAATCTACTCAATTTAAAGAGTTATGGTGGTTTAAAGCAATGGTCTGAAGCCAGACTGGATAAGCTGAAGTTCTGGATCTGCCACTCACCATCTGTGTGATGTTAAGAAAGTTACTTAACAGCTCCAAGCCTCAGTTTCCCTATTTGTAAGGTAGGTATGATAATACTTCTCTTGCAGAGTTATCAGTTGTGACAATTAGAAATAACACATAGCCAGTATCTAGCACATGATTGATTTCCAATAAATGGGGGCTCTTTGTTAGGAAGTACAAGCAGCAGGAGGAAAGCACTGCGAATTGAATTCACTGTGTATTCTGTTAAAGAGGCTAGGGAGAAAAGAGCCGCTGGATCTCAATTGACATCCCACTGGACATTTGAAACTAGTAGGCAATTATTAATGGTCCCAATTCTACATAATGTTTTTCCAGGAGGACAAAATGTGCACCAATTTAAAGTGAATGAACTCAGTGTAATGGACTTACAAAGAATAATTTAGCAAGGGAGTTGGTGGTGATCAAAGATGTGGGAGTTTGTCCTGCCTCCATTTAACCTCTTTGAATCTCAATTATTGCATATGGAAAGTGGATATAACAATCCCTGACTGATCACTTCAATATGTTTTTGTGAAAATCAAGTGAGATACAGAAGATCCATGTAAACTCTAAATAATGCAACAGCAGGAAGCATTGCTATTATCAACACCATCTTCATTTTTAAATGGCCCTCCAATACTCCGAAACATATTTCATCTGTCACAGGACCCAATACCCCCTTTCTCAGCAAATAATCTATCCTTACAAACTGCACCATTCACTAGATAGAAAGAGCATTCTAAAATGTGTCAAAATCATAGAAAATGTTCAGAAATTTGGGATGTTCCTGACTCTTCCGTCAGTCTCCAACAACTTCCAAAGTTTGGGAACAAAACTGCAAAAGAAACAATGAACATAAATAGACCATTTCAGTACTGTAAAGCAATTTGTTGTGACAAAGCAAACAAGAGCTTGATTGCAGAGGCCACAGGACAAATCTAAACTACTTCATTACACCAGTGTGGCTAAAAGGGCTCTCTGCACCATCATCCCCCAAATTGTTTTTTCAATGTAAATTAACCACTTTGCTGTCACCATTTCCTGATTCTTCAGTTGTTTAAGTTTCTATGGCAAGCTCAAAAACAAAGTGAAGCAATGCCAGTCAAGTATGAGTGTATGATAAATGGACATATGAATAAACAATGACTGTGAACATCTAGAAACTCTTTCATATAATTATTTTTTCATTGTAATGTCACAGCTTAAAATGAGAAAAAAAAACTTTTCAATTCCAGATAAAGGATGTACGAGGAAAGAGCATGAATTTACAGTCAGACAGATTTATATTCAATTCTTAACTCCAGTACTTACTAGTTTTATGCCTTTGAGCAAATCACTTTCGCCCCTCTGAATCTTAATTTTCTCATCTGGAAAATGGGGGTGTAAATATTTATTTTTGCTAACTGATTGTGAAGAAAAAATAAAAAATCCTATTACCATGCCTGTCACATGGTAGGTGTTCACCAACTGGTGACTTCCATGATTGTTTTGCCTTTCCTGTCATGAGGAAGACCTGTGAATTGTGCTTGAGTTAATTTCTCTGTGTATACTATGAGGCTAACATCTCAGCCCTCAGAGCCCAAGACTAAATAACAAACAAATTCATCACCAAGTGATTGCAAAATAATTTGATCCTAATCACAAAACTACTACAGGGCTGAACTGTCACTACCCAAAGTTCTTACGTTCAAGTTCTAAACCCCAGTACCTCGGAGGGTGACCGTATTTGGAGATAGGCCTTTAAATTAAAGTAATTTCAGTAAAATGAGGCCATATGTGGGTTGGGCCCTAATCCATTCTCACTCCTGTCCTTAAAAGAAGAAATTTGGACACAGATAAATATGTGCACAGAGGAAAGACCATGTGAAGACAAAGGAAGAAGTCAAGCCCGCCATCTACAAGCCAAGGAAAAAGGCCTCAGAAAGAAGCCAACTCTGCCAACAACTTGATCTCAGATTTCTAGCTCAAGAACTGTGAGGTAATACATTTCCGTTGTTTCAGCCATCCAGTCTGTTGTATTTTTGTTATGTCAGTCCATGCAAACTAATACAAGGGCTTAACCACACAGAAGGGGCAGGTGTGTTGTGCTTACTACCTTCCCCACGTTATCCAGGGTAGAGGTCAACACCTATAAACCCTCCAGTATGCTTTGATAAAAAGGCTCTCAGATGATTCTGATGATATGCCTGGAAAAGAAGATGATGAACGTAAGGGGATGATGTTACTTGTTGACCTTTTTTAAAAAGATGGGTGGGCATAGAGCCTGGGGATTCAGACAAAGAAAACTCAGGAAGGATAAAGAGCACATGCTAAATCCCCACTTTTGGCCAGGCAGTGTAGGCTGCAGGAGTGAAAAAACAGATTTCCTCTAGAGCTGAGGCCTTTGGGAAGATGCCCTAGAGGAAGAGAGACCAGAATGCCACGTGGCAAACTTTTGGCTTTATCATAATGTGCAGCCAAGTATAAGCACGTTCCAGTGTCATATACAGGAGCTGTGAAATCAGTAGAGGGCTCTAACATTTCCAAAATTTTTGCTCCATTTTTAGGCATTAAGACAAAATCTACCTTGGATATTACAATTCTGGAATTCGGGAACTAAAAGGAGGCTTCTCCATTTCAATTTTATAAAACTGTTTCCTAGGTTATAGTTGGAACTCCTACTGTAGACAACTGAATTCCTGAGATTGTCAATGTGAACAATACTTGTCTCTATCCTTGTTAGATAGCACACTTTGTTTTATTGTGTACAAAGCTGATTGCTTACCTATCTATGCTCCCTCCAGCCTCTGAACTGGAAAAAAACAGAATTATATTGTCTTATTACAAAATTATTGCAATCTGAGGCAGAATGGGTGAATTAGAGAGGTAAGGAACAGTCATATTTATTGACACAACAACTCTATTAGGTAGGTATTATTATTTCCATTGTACAGGTGAAGAAATCCAGTCAGTAGCTGAGCCAGGATTAGAGCCAAAAATTCTCTGGCACCAAAGTTTGTGATCTTTTTTTCTGCTACAGCATTGCTACAGAGGTGAAGAAGAGAAATTACATCTAGTTGAAGAAATCTGGAAAAGACATTATATTTGAGCTTGACCTTGAAGAAGGATGTAAAAAACATTCCTAACGCTGCCATAACAATTTACCAGAAACTGGGTAACATAAAACAACAGAAATTTGTTCTCTTACAGTACGGTAGGCTAGACATTTAAAATCAAGCTGTTGTTTTGGCCATTCTTCTTCTGAAGGCTCTAGAGAAGAATCCTTCCTTGCCTCTTCTTAGCTTCTGGTGGTTGCCAACAATCCTTGGTGTTCTTGGCTTGTTGCTGCATCACTTCAATCTCTGCCTCCATCATTACATGGCATTCTCACCTGTGTGCCCGTTTCTCTGTGATTTCACATGACTTCTTATAAGTCTTATATAATCCAGTCATTGGATTACAGCCCATTCTAATACAGTATGTTCTCATCTTAGCTAATTACATCTGCAAAGACCCTATTTCCAAATAAGATCTCATGCTGGTGTTCCAAGCGGATGTGAATTTAGGGGAATCACTTAAACTCAGTAAAGATGGATATATGTTTAGCAGATAGATATGGGAGGAAAGGCTTCTCAAGATAACAGAATAAATGGAACAGCATGAATAAAGAGGCAGAAACAGTAAAATATTGGAATTATTTGAAAAATAGTAAATGGTTTGCTGTGGCAAGAAAAGAGGTAAGGGTATATAACCAGGTTGAGACCAGAGCACAAAGGCCCTAGAATAATTTGCATTGAGAGAACACCAGTAGATGTAGTTCTGAACACTTGGTTAGAGACTTTGATGCTGAAGGCAAAAGGAATACTCAGTTTTTTGTGCTTCTGTCCGTGTATTGACTCTGAAAACAGCAGTGGTAGCATTAGCAGAAAACAACTTACATACACAATCCTCTCCCTCCCCATCCCCTACAACAGAAGGATGTTAAAAAGGGAAATGTATGGAGCAAGTTCCACATTCTTCTCTATTACTAGACTCATTCAAATATGTGTTTCCATCATTCAGACATGACAAATAGCCAGGGATCCTCCTCTATGATTCAGAAATGCACTGAATCAATGAGTGAGCTGCAAAATGGCCTCACATATCAAACAGATATATTCTGTGAGTACCATTCCTGAACACAGAAGAGAAATCTATCAAAAAATAAACCCACAAAACTATTTTTCACCTTTTTAAGGATGTAACTCATTTGAAATTGGATATCTCACTTCAGTTTACTATTACATATATGTCATTACAAATATGAGGTTAACCAATAAGTACCATTTTGAGTGCCTATGATGTTAGCTAGTGCGTTCATATTCTTTGAAGCACTCATATTCTCCAATATTTATTTAAACCTCCTTCGATAGATGATAGGAGTGAGCCTCACAGCAATCAAGTCATATGTCCTTATATTCGAGTTCCATGTCTGTTTTATGTCAAAGTCCCTGTTCTTTTCACTGTACACTGACTTAAAAACCTCTTCAACATCTGCATTTACCCACATTTAATGAGCACATTGTGTTTCTGGAAAAGCATTACATGTATTCCTTCATATAATTTCAGTTTTCAATAATAAAATTGTCCTTTATGCCAGGGAGTTTTATAATCATATCTGTCACATCTGTGCTTGGAGATTCAGTTATTAGTATTACTCAAAATGATAAAGATGTGATTTTAGACATATAGAAAGAACTGTTTGTAACTATAGCCTACCCTTTCTTAATGGGTCATCTCTATGTCAATGGTTCTGTTTGAAGTCTAATAGGGGAAGAAAAGGTAACCCTTCCTATATTTGCTTCTGGCACCAAAAACTCTTGGTGAAACTGGTATAATATGAATGAAAAGTATTTTAAGTACAACAGACACCATTCGTTCAGGGCTTACTATGTGCTATGCCCTGTGTTAAGAAGTGACCATATACTTGCTTATTTAATAATGATCCTCTGACATAAGTTGGTGTTATTATCTCCTTTACACAAATGAGAGAATTGATACACAGAAAGATCAAGTGACTTGCCTAAGGTCACGCTGCTGGGACTGGAGTCAGAAATTGAACAAAGATCTGTTGAACTTCAAAGCTGTCTTGTTGAATTCTATAGTACTCTGCCTCCCATCAGCTTATTCTGATAAAAATCATCTCATGGACTAATGCATCCTCTATAATAAGTAAGGGCAAAGACAGAGGCATGCTGTAGTCATTAAAATGTAGGCTCTTGAAGAAAACAAAGAAGAATATCTTCATGACCTTGGAGTTGGCAAATATTTCTTAGACATGATATAGTATAAACAATAAAACATTGATAAATTAGGCTTCATCAAAATTAAAATATTCTGTACATCAAAAGAACAGAAAAAGATTAAGTAAGCCACAGTAAGGAAAAAATATTCACAAAAAATATACCAGAAAAAGAACTTATATTCATAACTCCTATGATGCAATTAGAATACAAACAACCCAATTTAAAAAATAGGTAAAAGACTTGAACAGATGCTTCACAAAGAAAGATATATGAGTGGCCAATAAGACATGAAACAGTGCTCACCAGGGAAATATCAGGAAATACACATTAAAACTACAATAATACAGCAACATACGCACTAGAATGGCTAAAATTTAAAAAACTACATATATCAAGGCTGGCAAAGATGTGGTGCATCCACAACTCTCATATATTGCTAGTACCCTGTTTGGTATAGCCTGTTTAGAAATATGCTTTGTAGTTCCTTGAAATGGTAAACATACTTTTTCCATTATCACCCAGGAAATCCACATCTAGGTAAATACACAGGAGAAATGACAAACCACTACTCAATGAAATAAAAGAGGATACAAACAAATGGAAGAACATTCCATGCTCATGGGTTGGAAGAATCAGTATCGTGAAAATGGCCATACTGCCCAAGGTAATTTACAGATTCAACGCCATCCCCATCAAGCTACCAATGACTTCCTTCACAGAACTGGAAAAAACTACTTTAAAGTTCATATGGAAACAAAAAAGAGCCCACATTGCCAAGTCAATCCTAAGCCAAAAGAACAAAGCTGGAGGCATCACGCTACCTGACTTCAAACTATACTACAGGGCTACAGTAACCAAAACAGCATGGTACTGGTACCAAAACAGAGATATACACCAATGGAGCAGAACAGAGCCCTCAGAAATAACACCACATATCTACAACCATCTGATCTTTGACAAACCTGACAAAAACAAGCAATGGGGAAAGGATTCCCTATTTAATAAATGATGCTGCAAAAACTGGCTAGCATACGTAGAAAGCTGAAACTGGATCCCTTCTTTACACCTTATACAAAAATTAATTCAAGATGGATTAAAGACTTACATGTTAGACCTGAAACCACAAAAACCCTAGAAGAAAACCTAGACAATACCATTCAGGACATAGGCATGGGCAAGGACTTCATGTCTAAAACACCAAAATCAATGGCAACAAAAGCCAAAATTGACAAATGGGATCTAATTAAACTAAAGAGCTTCTGCACAGCAAAAGAAACTATCATCAGAATGAATAGGCAACCTACAGAATGGGAGAAAATTTTTGCAATCTACTCATCTGACAAAGGGCTAACATCCAGAATCTACAATGAACTCAAACAAATTTACAAGAAAAAAAGAAACAACCCCATCAACAAGTGGGCAAAGGATATGAACAGACACTTCTCAAAAGAAGACATTTATGCAGCCAAAAGACACATGAAAAAATGCTCATCATCACTGGCCATCAGAGAAATGCAAATCAAAACCACAATGAGATACCATCTCACACCAGTTAGAATGGCCATCATTAAAAAGTCAGGAAACAACAGGTGCTGGAGAGGATGTGGAGAAATAGGAAACTTTTACATTGTTGGTGGGACTGTAAACTAGTTCAACCATGGCGGAAGTCAGTGTGGCAATTCCTCAGGGATCTAGAACTAGAAATACCATTTGACCCAGCAATCCCATTACTAGGTATATACCCAAAGGATTATAAATCATGCTGCTATAAAGACACATGCACACGTATGTTTATTGCAGCACTATTCACAATAGCAAAGACTTGGATCCAAGCCAAATGTCCAACAATGATAGACTAGATTAAGAAAATGTGGCACATATACACCATGGAATACTATGCAGCCATAAAAAAGGATGAGTTCATGTCCTTTGTAGGGACATGGATGAAGCTGGAAACCATCATTCTCAGCAAACTATCGCAAGGACAAAAAACCAAACACCGCATGTTGTCACTCATAGGTGGGAACTGAACAATGAGAACACATGGACAAAGGAAGGGGAACATCACACACCGGGGCCTGTTGTGGGGTGGGGGGAGGGGGGAGGGATAGCATTAGGTGATATACCTAATGTAAATGACGAGTTGATGGGTGCAGCACACCAACATGGCACATGTATACATATGTAACAAACCTGCACGTTGTGCACATGTACCCTAAAACTTAAAGTGTAATAAAAAAAAAAAAAGAAAACATCTGTCTGCAAAAATACCTGAAAACAAACAATCACGGCAACTTTATATATAATAGCCAAAAACTGAAAACAATTCACACGCCTATCAACAGTAGAATGATAAGCAAATTGTGATATATTCATACATTGCAACATTACTTAGCAATAAAAAGAAACCACTGATACACATAACACTATGGACAGATCTTAAATCACCATCTGAATGAAAAACAGCTAGATACAAAGGAGTTCATAGCATATAATTTCACTTATATGAAATTCTAAAAAAGATAAAACTAACCAACATGTGGTAAAAAAAATAAATAAATAAACATAGAAAAGACTTTGTCTCTGGAATGGGTGAGGCAGTTGACTTAAAGAAACAAAGAGAAACTTTCTAGGATGAAGGAAATATCTTTATCTTGTCAGGGATGTGATGTGCGTTATACAGTGATAAACATTTGTCAAAGTTCATAAAATTTTACACCAAATGTTGGTGCATTTCATAGTATGTAAATTTAACGAGAGAGAGAGGAGAGAGCATACAAATTACTGAAGAGCAAGCTTTAAAATCAAACAGACTTGGGTTGAATCCAGGCTTCATCACTTAATTTATTCAATGAATATTTATTTACTGAGTCTCTGTTGTATGACAAAACTGTTCTTATTGCTGAGGATACAGCAGTGACCAAAACAGACAAGTATTACTGCCCACACAAAGTTGTTTAGATAATTTTTTAAGCACAATGAATAAGTCACTGAAAATTTTTAAGACAGAAATTGATTCAAGTTGCATTTTTAAAATATCATTTTCATCCCTGTTCAACAATAAAAGATCACTTACCAGTTGTGTGGCCTTAGGTAAGTCACTTTATCTCTTTAAGTTTTATCTTCTTTGTTTTAAAATTAGGGAAAATATTAATGCCTGTTTCAAATATTATCATAAGGATTATGGAAATATAGGTAGCAACTGACACTGAGAAGTTACTCAATATCTATAATTGTGATCTACTGTGAGATAATTCTACTTTATTACATATATTGTTAAACTTCATTACTTAGAATTCAATCACAAAATAGAGAGAATGCATTTTTTTTTTTTAATGATCTGAGAGATCAGCTGGGGAAACTAATTAAAAGCAGATCCCTCAACGTTCACCCTATTCTGTATTACATGCGTTGTGAAACTGATATCAAGCCACTAAAGCAAAACAAAATGAACTTTCCGTGGGGAAAAATATCATCTTTGAGGACCACTAGAAACATTTTCTTATTTTCTCTGTGTGAAAATCACCATGTTTGAATGATGTAGGAAGTCATAGGCCTCATTAATGGAAAGACACTTTTAAACTATAAGAAGTTCCAAGACTGAAAGCAGCGAGGAAAGGGAGAATCTTTACAACTCCCTGGATCAGTGGTTCCCACACTTGACTGCTGATCAGAATCACCTGTGCGACTGGACATATAGTATAGATCCTGCGACCACCCCCTAGATCTCCTCAATCAGACTGTCTGGGAATTGCAACTGTACATCTACACTTAAAAAATAACTTTTAAGATAATTTTGACACACTCAGGTCCTGAGTCAGCATAAAGAACATGTGCTCAAGCACAAACTCTTCATTGCCTAGTGGGGAAAATTAGTCCATAGAGATGGGAGGGAACTAAATCATGTTTCACACAACAGTTATTGGCTAAACCAATGCTCTTTAACCCATTCCCTGCCATGTTTCCTGTGTTCCCTCCGTTCAATAGGGATACAGATAATTGGTGGTGAATACAACATTCCGAATACAAAGTCTGCTGTGGGGTCCTGATGAAGATAGGCAAAATAGCAAACATTTGGTAGTCTCTCTTTTACTCCTCAAAAGACTCTCCTAATGTGGGTATTATTTTCTCCAATTTTATTGATGAAAGCATGGAGGCCCAACAAGAATAAGTTAACTCGACCCAGGTTATACAGGTAGTAAGTGGCAGAGCCATGATTCCAATTCATGTCTGACAGGATACAAAGTGTGTGCTCTTAACCACAACACCACACCACTCTCCTGGTTTGAAACTCTGGCCTGGCAATTTTTAATTAGCTTTTAGTTCCTTGGATAGGCTGAAGTTATTTCTAAGTAGGTCTCTGGTTTGTCAGATGAACTATCTTTGTTTCTGAGGTAGCACAAATTCCACCCAAAGAAACATCAGTCTTCAACTCAGGAAGTCTAAAGACCACCTTGCCTCTAACCCTAAGAAAGGGGTCTGTGTACTGCCTTTCTGCTTTCTTGAGTTTGTTGGTTTGTTTCTTCCTCTCCACTTTGGTACTCTGAAGCAATGTCCTCATCCTGCACCAATACAGAAGAAAGAGAGCCCAAGAAAGACTAGGCTTGGCTTGCCCATAGTCAGGTCCATAACGGGTAGATACTTCAGCTGAGGCTCACTTGGGTTTCTTGACAATTACAAAGTAGGTTGGAAGACTGGGATGGAGACAAGCCCAATAATAGCCTAGGTTGTTTTGCCAGTGGCCTGAAGCCAAACAAGCACCATACCAGGGCCAGCACCAGATACTGCTTCTTTAAGAATTAGGGGCAGAGAGTGTGTTTGTGGGAGGCCAACAGGATGGCACTTTGTCGAGGAAAAAGAGGATGCTTTTGACTATGATGTACATTTGAATAAAATACATGTTGTAAAATGGAGACAGGTCACAAAGACACAAGAACCAGCAGAAATAAGACAGAAAGAAGCAAGGCCTTGATGGAGTGACAACACACAAATCAGCTGCATTTCCTTTGCTTGCTGCTCAAACGGGGGTGATTATTTATAATTGTGGGTTTAAATTACATTGTGTCCAGGTTCTTTGAGAAGCTAATGTGGTATGAATGCAGGAGGTTTACAATTAGAAGAGAAGTGAGGGTTGGCTGAGACTCTGTCCTAGGGATCAAGGGCATGGGTTCCAGTCTCAGCTGTGCACTGACTGGATGCATGGCCTTGAGTTAGTCAACTCTGCTCTTTTTGGATCAATTTTCTCATATAAAGAAATAAAGGAATTAGACCTAGATTACGAGCTTTCAAACTGTGTTCCTCAGAACCTCCTCAGGAACCACTCTGAGCGAGGTAGGGGTGTGCATAACTCAGTCTCTCCCTTCTTTTTACCCCCCTTTTCAACCAGGGATTCTGTGGTTAAAATAGTTTTGAAAACCAGTGAATTCAATGGTCTGTGGGGTTGTCCAAGCACTGAAATTCTGTGGTCTTCACATACTATGGGCATGCATCCAAGACTGGGCTAAACCCTTGAGACTCCTGTAACTGGATGATAAATTATATATATAAAAGTACACATTTCTGAAAGAAGTGTTCATAGCTTTCATCAGATTCTCAAAAGTCAATGATTCCTCCTAAAACGGATTTCAAAAGGCCCCATATGCTCTAAATCAATTACACTGTTATCAACATTCAGTACACATTAGGACATTAGTATATGCCTACAGGGAAAGAAGAAAAGAAAGGAAAAGGAAAAAAGAGTGAGAGAAAGATCAGCCCACATCTAACCTATCAAATCAGAATTAGAGAAATCATCAAAAGCCACACACAGTCTCTCCAAACAGGAGACTGGAAGTAATGTCCAAGCTAATTAAACCATGTTGTAGTGACAAGAAACAATTAATACATCCATGACACAGTATCAAAACATATAAATGATTTCATGGTATTCAGAGAGGCTTGGCACAGCTGCTGGGTGCATTTTGTAAAAAGATGGATGAAGAACAAAGAGACACAGGAATATATTTACTTTTCATCTCCAAATCAGACATATGTTCAATTCAAGATGAAGAAAGCAGATGGGAGTTAAAAGTTCAGACATCAGAAGCCAGGTAGCGTGATGCCTCCAGCTTTGTTCTTTTGGCTTAGGATTGTCTTGGCAATGGAGGCTCTTTTTTGGTTCCATATGAACTTTAAAGTAGTTTTTTTCCAATTCTGTGAAGAAAGTCATTGGTAGCTTGATGGGGATGGCATTGAATCTATAAATTGCCTTGGGCAGTATGGCCATTTTCACAATATTGATTCTTCCTATCCATGAGCATGGAGAGTTCTTCCATTTGTTTGTGTCCCCTTTTATTTCGTTGAGCAGTGGTTTGTAGTTCTCCTTGAAGAGGTCCTTCACATCCCTTATAAGTTGGATTCCTAGGTATTTTGTTCTCTTTGAAGCAATTGTGAATGGGAGTTCACTCATGATTTGGCTGCTTGTCTGTTATTGGTGTATAAGAATACTTGTGATTTTTGCACATTGATTTTGTATCCTGAGACTTTGCTGAAGTTGCTTATCAGCTTAAGGAGATTTTGGGCTGAGACGATGGGGTTTTCTAAATATACAATCATGTCATCTGCAAACAGGGACAATTTGATTTCCTCTTTTCCTAACTGAATACCCTTTATTTCTTTCTCATGCCTGATTGCCCTGGCCAGAACTTCCAACACTATGTTGAATAGGAGTGGTGAGAGAGTGCATCCCTGTCTTGTGCCAGTTTTCAAAGGGAATGCTTCCAGTTTTTGCCCATTCAGTATGATAATGGCGGTGGGTGTGTCATAAATAGCTCTTATTATTTTGAGATGCGTCCATTGATACCTAGTTTATTGAGAGTTTTTAGCATGAAGGGCTGTAGAATTTTGTCGAAGGCCTTTTCTGCATCTATTGAGATAATCATGTGGTTTTTGTCTTTGGTCTGTTTATATGATGGATTAGCTTTAACGATTTGGGTATGTTGAACCAGCCTTGCATCCCAGGGATGAAGCCAACTTGATTGCGGTGGATGAGCTTTTCAATGTGCTGCTGGATTCAGTTTGCCAGTATTTTATTAAGGATTTTTGCATCGATGTTCATCAGGGATATTGGTTTCAATTCTCTTTGTTTGTTGTGTCTCTGCCAGGCTTTCGTATCAGGATGATGCTGGCCTCATAAAAAGACTTAGGGAGGATTCCTTCTTTTTCTATTGATTGGAATAGTTTCAGAAGGAATGGTACCAGCTCCTCCATGTACCTCTGGTAGAATTCAGCTGTGAATCCGTCTGGTCCTGGACTTTTTTTAGTTGGTAGGCTATTAATTATTGCCTCAATTTCAGAGCCTGTTATTGGTCTATTCAATAGACCAATAGGAAGGGATTCAACTTCCAAATAGGAAGAGATTCAACTTCCCAAACAGGAAGGGATTCAACTTCTTCCTGGTTTAGTCCTGGGAGGGTGTATGTGTCGAGGAATTTATCCATTTCTTCTAGATTTTCTAGCTTATTTGTGTAGAGGTGTTTATGGTATTCTCTGATGGTAGTTTGTATTTCTGTGGGATCAGTGGTGATATCCCCTTTATCATTTTTTATTGTGACTATTTGATTCTTCTCTCTTCTCTTCTTTATTAGTCTTGCTAGCAGTCTATCCATTTTGTTGATTTTTTCAAAAAACCAACTCCTGGATTCATTGATTCTTTGAAGGGTTTTTTGTGTCTCTATCTCCTTCAGTTCTGCTCTGATCTTAGTAATTTCTTGCCTTCTGCTATCTTTTGAATGTGTTTGCTCTTGCTTCTCTAGTTCTTTTAATTGTGACGTTAGGGTGTCAATTTTGGATCTTTCCTGCTTTCTCTTGTGGGCATTTAGTGCTATAAATTTCCCTCTACACACTGCTTTAAATGTGTCCCAGAGATTCTGGTATGTTGGGTCTTTGTTCTCGTTGGTTTCAAAGAACATATTTATTTCTGCCTTCATTTCATTATGTACCCAGTAGTGATTCAGGAGCAGGTTCTTCAGATTCCATGTAGTTGTGCGGTTTTGAGTGAGTTTCTTAATCCTGAGTTCTAATTTGATTGCACTATGGTCTGAGAGACAGTTTGTTATGATTTTTTTTTTTTTTTGTTACATTTGCTGAGGAGTGCTTTACTTCCAACTATGTGGTCAATTTTGGAATAAGTGTGATGTGGTGCTGAGAAGAATGTATATTCTGTTAATTTGGGGTGGAGAGTTCTGTAGATGTCTATTAGGTCTGCTTGGTGCAGAGCTGAGATCAAGTCCCGGATATCCCTGTTAATTTTGTGTCTCATTGATCTGTCTAATGTTGACAGTGGGGTGTTAAAGTCTCCCATTATTATTGTGTGGGAGTCTAAGTCTACTTGTAGGTGTCTAAGGACTTGCTTTATGAATCTGGGTGCTCCTATATTGGGTGCACATATATTTGGGATAGTTAGCTTTTCTTGTTGAATTGATCCCTTTCCCATTATGTAATGGCCTTCTTTGTCTCTTTTGATCTTTGTTGGTTTAAAGTCTGTTTTATCAGAGACTAGAATTGCAACACCTGCTTTTTTTTTGTTTTCCATTTGCTTGGTAGATCTTCCTCCATCCTTTTATTTTGAGCCTGTGTGTGTCTCTGCACATGAAATGGGTCTCCTGAATACAGCACACTGATGAGTCTTGATTCTTTATCCAATTTGCCAGTCTGTGTCTTTTAATTGGGGCATGTAGCCCATTTACATTTAAGGTTAATATTGTTATGTGTGAATTTGATCTTGTCATTTTGATGTTAGCTGCTTATTTTGCTCGTTAGCTGATGCAGTTTCTTCCTAGCTTCAACGGTCTTTACAATTCGGCATGTTTTTGCAGTGGCTGGTACTGCTTGTTCCTTTCCATGTTTAGTGCTTCCTTCAGGAGCTCTTGTAAGGCAGGCCTAGTGGTGACAAAATCTCTCAGCATTTGCTTGTCTGTAAAGGATTTTATTTCTCCATCACTTATAAAGTTAGTTTGGCTGGATATGAAATTCTGGGTTGAAAATTCTTTTCTTTAAGAATGTTGAATATTGGCCCGCATTCTCTTCTGGCTTGTAGAGTTTCTGCCAAGAGATCTGCTGTAAGTCTGATGGGCTTCCCTTTGTGGGTAACCCAACCTTTCTCTCTGGCTGCCCTTAACATTTTTTCCTTCATTTCAACCTTGGTGAATCTGACAATTATGTGTCTTGGGGTTGCTCTTCTCGAGGAGTATCTTTGTACTTCCTGAATTTGAATGTTGGCCTGCCTTGCTAGGTTGGGGAAGTTCTCTTGGATAATATCCTGCAGAGTGTTTTCCAACTTCGTTCCATTCTCCCCGTCACTTTCAGGTACACCAGTCAAACGTAGATTTGGTCTTTTCAATAGTCCCACATTTCTTGGAGGCTTTGTTTGCTTCATTTTACTGTTTTTTCTCTAAACTTCTCTTCTCACTTCATTTCATTCATTTGATCTTCAATCACTGATACCCTTTCTTCCACTTAATTGAATCAGCTACTGAAGCTTGTGCATGCATCACATAGTTCTCGTGCCATAGATTTCAGCTCCATCAAGTCATTTTAGGTCTACTCTATGCTCTTTATTCTAGTTAGCCATTTGTCTAACCGTTTTTCAAGGTTTTTAGCTTCCTGGCGATGAGTTCGAACATCCTCCTTTAGCTTGGAGAAGTTTGTTATTACCGATCTTCTGAAGCCTGCTTCTGTCAACTTGTCAAGATCATTCTCCGTGGAGCTCTGTTCCATTGCTGGTGAGGAGCTGCAATCCTTTGGACGAGAAGAGGCGCTCGGTTTTTAGAATTTTCAGCTTTTCTGCTCTGGTTTCTCCCCATCTTTGTGGTTTTATCCACCTTTGGTCTTTGATGATGGTGACCTACAGATGGGATTTTGGTGTGGATGTACTTTTTGTTGATGTTAATGCTATTCCTTTCTGTTTGTTAGTTTTCCTTCTAACAGTCAGGACCCTCAGCTGCAGGTCTGTTGGAGTTTGCTGAAGGTCCACTCCAGACCGTTTGCCTGGGTATCACCAGCGGAGGCTGCAGAACAGCAAATACTGCAGAACGCGATCCTTCCTCTGGAAGCTTCGTCTCTGAGGGGCACCTGTCTGCATGAGGTGTCAATCGGCCCCTACTGGGAGATGTCTCTCAGTTAGCCTACTTGGGGGTCAGGGACCCACTTGAGGAGGCAGGCTGTCTGTTCTCTGATCTCAAACTCTGTGCTTAGAGAACCACTGCTCTCTTCAAAGCTGTCAGACAGGGACGTTAAAGTCTGCAGAAGTTTCTGCTGCCTTTTGTTCAGCTATGCCCTGCCGTATACTACAAGGCTACAGTAAGCAAAACAGCATGGTGCTGGTACCAAAACAGAGATATACACCAATGGAACAGAACAGAGCCCTCAGAAATAATACCACATATCTACAAACATCTGATCCTTGACAAACCTGACAAAAACAAGAAATGGGGAAAGGATTCCCTATTTAATAAACGGTGCTGGGAAAACTGGCTAGCCATATGTAGAAAGCTGAAACTGGATCCCTTCCTTACACCTTATACAAAAATTAATTCAAGATGGATTAAAGACTTAAATGTCCTTAAATGTCAGACCTAAAACCATAAAAACCCTAGAAGAAAACCTAAGCAATACCATTCAGGACATAGGCATGGGCAAGGACTTCATGACTAAGGCACCAAAATCAATGGCAACAAAAGCCAAAATTGACAAATGGGATCTAATTAAACTAAAGAGCTTCTGCACAGCAAAAGAAACTACCATCAGAGTGAATAGGCAACCTACAGAATGGGAGAAAATGTTTGCAATCTACCCATTTTAAAAAGGGTTAATATCCAGAATCTACAAAGAACTTAAACAAATTTACAAGAATAAAACAAACAACCCCATCAAAAAGTGGGCAAAGGATATGAACAGACACTTCTCAAAAGAAGACGTTTATGCACCCAATAGACACATGAAAAAATGCTCATCATCACTGGTCATCAGAGAAATGCAAATCAAAACTACAATGAGATACCATCTCACACCAGTTAGAATGGTGATCATTAAAAAGTCAGGAAACAACAGGTGCTGGAGAGGATGTGGAGAAATAGGAACACCTTTACACTGTTGGTGGGACTGTAAACTAGTTCAACCATTGTGGGAATCAGTGTGGCAATTCCTCAAGGATCTAGAACTAGAAATACCATTTGACCCAGCCATCCCATTACTGGATATATATCCAAAGGATTATAAATCATGCTACCATAGAGACACATGCACACATATGTTTATTGTGGCACTATCCACAATAGCAAAGACTTGGAACCAACCCAAATGTCCATCAATGATAGACTGGATTAAGAAAATGTGACACATATACACCAAGGAATACTATGCAGCCATAAAAAATGATGAGTTCATGTCCTTTGTAGGGACATGGATGAAGCTGGAAACCATCATTCTGAGCAAACTATCGCAAGGACAGAAAACCAAACACCACAAGTTTTCATTCATAGGTGGGAATTGAACAATGAGAACACTTGGACACAGGGTGGGGAACATCACACACCGGGGCCTGTGATGGGGTTGCGGGAGGGGGAGGGATAGCATTAGGAGAAATACCTAGTGTAAATGATGAGTTCATGGGTGCAGCACACCAACATGGCACATGTATACATATGTAAGAAACCTGCACGTTGTGCACATGTACCCAAAAACTTAAAGTATAATAAAAAACAAAAAAGAAAAAAAAAATGCAGCCATCAGAAATAGAACCCCATTTGACTTTCTTTGTACATAGTAAGGACCTCAAGAAACACTTGCTGATGCATTAGGAGACTGTCCCAAATCACCTACTGGTAGGAAAATTAAACTCTTTCAGGTTCCTAGAGTCTTTTCTCATGAGTCAGAAAAACTCTTATCTAACTTCTTGAGCACCTGTTAGAACCCCACTCCTGGCAAGGCCCTCTGACCATTCCCACCGGTGGACAGCTCTCAGCATTCTGCAGTTGCAGCAGTTTGAGGAACATATCACCTGGGAAAAAGTTCATGAGTGTCCCTTCACACCTGCTCTAGAGGTTACTGTTTGCTTTGCATTGACTAGCCAGTGTCCACAGAAGTGACTCCTGAAGGGATGTGGCCTATGTGACTCCCCTGGCTTGGCTTAGCACTTGCCTCTGACTTTCTCTTTGATCCCACCTTGCCACAGCAACACATGACCTACATAAACCTTCTTGGTACTTGCCACCTACTAACTTGGGTTGTCGGACTTATTTGCTATGCAGTTATCTGACCTCCCCCATTATATTGCATATGCCATGAGAACAAGGAGAACATAAACTAAACACAATCTTTTTCTGTTTTAGACAGTCTCACTATGTTGCCCAAGCTAGTCTTGAATTCCTGGGCTCGAGAAGTACTTCCGCCTCAGCCTACTGAGTAGCAAAATATAATCTTCGTGGTTAGTGTTTTGCTTACTGAAAATCCTATTTAATTTGTCTTCTTTGTCCTATTTCTAAGCATCCTATTTGAATGTTTAAAAAAGCAGTGTAGTTAACTGGAAAATTATTTCTATTCTACTATCTAATAGCTTTTAGTGTGGTCCCAATCAACTAGCTATGCCTCAGTTTCATCATCTGAAAAATGGGGACAGTAATAATGCACTCATATGTACACAACAAATACTTGTTGAGCAGCTACACTCAGCCAGGCAGTGGGCTAGGAGACTGACTTGAACTGTTTAAATAAAAGGCAACTGTTGATTTTTCTTCCATTAAGTCTCCAGTGTATAAAGAGACTTAAACATTAAGTAAACCATGTAGGAGTTGATAAGGAAGTCCCAAGGATACTACAGAGACATACAGCAGCAGAAAAATCAGTTTAGGCAAGTCTGTAGAGAAAGAAGGATTCACAGAGAGAAGAGGCCTACAACAGAAACAGGCTGAGGGAGAGTTTTCCAAGCAGAGGGAAAGCCAATGCAAATAAAGGATCTGTGGCCTGAGACAAATTAATTCTAAATCAGAAATCAGCAAACAATGGCTTATGGTACAAATCTGACGCCCCACTATTTTTCTATGTCCTGCAAGCTAAAAATAGTGGTTAGGTCTTCCAGGGATCACAGAAATTTTGGTAGAGTAAAAGTCTATTTGAAATCTAGGATTTTTTAAATATCCAGAGGGGGTGATCAGGTGCCTTAGAGATAAGGGGCACAGTGGATATTTATCCTTTCTTCTTCCATAGGACATTTCAGACATCAAACAGTATGTAATTCCAGCTGTCTTAGTCGACTTGTGTTGCTATAAAGGAATACCCAAGGCTGGGTAATTTGTAAAGAAAATAGGTTTATTTGGCTCACAGTTCTGCAGGCTGTACAAGAAGCATAGTGCCATCATCTGATTCTGGCAAGGACTGCAGGAAGTTTCCACTCATGGTGGAAGGTGAAGGGAAGCTGGTGTATCACATGGTAAGAGAGGGAGCCAGAGAGACGGGAGGGGTGCCAGGCTCCTTTCAACAACCTGCTCTTGCGGGTAGCTAATAGAGTGAGAACTCACTAATTTATGGGGCTGGGGGGTACCACGAAGTCGTTCATGAGAGATCCACTCCCATGGCCCAAACATGTCCCACCAGGCCCCACCTCCAACACTGAGGCATTTCAACATGAGATTTGGAGGGAACAAATATCCAAACTGCATCACCACCTATTCCAGGAGACAAGTACAATAGGTAGCTTGGAATGGGAATAAACTTCCCGAGAAGAGGCCAGCCAGCTGTTCCATACACACCTGACCCTTAGCCTGATGAATTCCCAGGGCAGGTTAAGATCCTTGCCCTGCTGATGAAAGAATGATGAAAGAACAAAAGGAGGACATGCTGTTTCCTTGGCCTAAATGGCATCCCCAGGATATGCCTCTCACCTCCACTTCCTTTACCCCTTCAGGTCTTCGTTTAGATGTCAACTCCCTTACTCATCTCCCAGGCTGTGTTAGGGGCCCCTGCTCTGGGCTCCTACACTTTCTATCATGTGGTATTGCCATCTATTCACCTACAACCTTGCCTCTTTTAGAGCACTGACGGAATCCATCTTGTGCACTACTGTATCCCCAATGCATAGCACAGTGCTTGACATAAAGGATGGACTTGAAAAATGTTTGCTAAATTAATGAAGGAATAAGTGAATGAGTGTCAGGGTATCTGGTACACTGACAAGGTAAAGAACATCCAGGTGCCCTTCTATATTCTCATTTAAGTCCAATGTTATCGAGCAAGTGGTTTCTTGTGTTCTTTCACCAAGCATCATTCAAATGGGTCTGTCATTAAAAATTTCACTATGAGCAGGGAAGTTCCAGAATGATTCAAGAGACTCAGGTCTGGCTACACAATTTGTGGGGCCCAGTACAAATAAAAAAATGAAATGTCCCTTGTTCTAAAATTATGAATGTCAAGAAGGATACAACAGAGCATTGAACCAAGTGCAGGATCCTTCCATGTGTGGTGGCCTGTGCAACTACACAAGCCAAACACTCGTGTTGCTGGCCCTGAATAAAATCCAGAAGTCCCTTTGATATCTATAGCCCATGAAAGGGAGTGGTAAAGAAAATATGTTTTTATTTTTGATGTTTTGATGAATGAAAGCTTTGGTTTTTATTTTTGTTTTACATTTTGATATATCAAATCTATCAGTCATTTTCTTTGTGATTTCTGCTTTGGCTTTAAATGGCCCTGTGATAGTTAATACTGAGTGTCAAGTTGATTGGATTAAAGGCTGCAAAGTATTGTTCCTGGGTGTGTCCATGAGGGTGTTGCTAAAGGAGATTAACATTTGAGTGAGTGGACTGGGAGAAGCAGACCCACTCATGGAGAATCTCTGCTAGGGCAGTGCAAAAGGGAAATGTGGGGTCGGAGCCTCCCCTCGCCCCCACAGAGTTCCCACTGGGGTATTGCCTAGGGGAGCTGTGAGAAGAGGGCTACCGTCCTTCAGACCCCAGAATGGTAGATCCACGGACAGCTTGTACTGTGCATGTGGAAAAGCCACAGACACTCAATGCCAGCTGTGAAAGCAGCCAGGGCAGGGGGCTGTACCCTGCAAAGCCACAGGGACAGAGCTGCCCAAGGATGTAGGAGCCCACCTCTTGTATTAGCATAACCTGGATGTGAGACATAGAGACTAAGGAGATCATTTCAGAGCTCTAAGATTTGACTGCCCCACTGGATCTCGAACTTGTGTGGAGCCTGTAGGCCCTTTGTTTTGGCCAATTTCTCCCATTTGGAAGGGGTGTATTTACCCAATGCCTGTATGCCCATTGTATCTGGAAGTAACTAACTTGCTTTTGATTTTACAGGCTCATAGGCAGAAGGGACTTGCCTTGTCTCAGATAAGACTTTGGACTTGGACTTTTGGTTAATGCTAGAATGGGTTACAACTCTGGGGGACTGTTGGAAGGGCATGATTGTGTTTTGAAATGTGAGGACATGAGATCTGGGAGTGGCCAGGGGTGAAATGATATGGTTTGGCTCTGTGTTCCCACCCGAATCTCACCTTGAATTGTAATAATCTTCATCTGTCAAGGGAGGAACAAAGTGGAGATAACTGAATCATGGGGGGTGGTTTCCCCCATACTACTCTTGTGATAGCAAGTTCTCATGAGATCTGATATTTTTATAAGGGGCTTCCCCCTTTGCTCAGCAGTTATCATTCTCTCTCCTGTTGCCCTGTGAAGAGATGCCTTCCAACATGATTTTAAGTTTCCTGAGGTCTCCCCAGCCACGTGGAACTGTGAGTCAATTAAACCTCTTTTCTTTATAAATTATCCAGTCTTGGGTATGTCCTTATAGAAGCCTGAGAACAGACTAATACAACCCCCCAAAATTGCTCCCTGCCCCCCAAAATTGTTAAATATTCCACATTATTCTGATATTTATTATTTCATTTTCTTTTAATTTAACTCTTTAATATAGCAGGAATTCACTTTGTCTATGTTGTAGGGTAAGAATTTAATTAGATTTTGTCCCTTAATGGGCAGAAAATTAACAAATGCCATTTGTTGAACACTCCATCCCTTACCCTTTGCGGTTCTTCCTGATTTTCTTGGCTTAAAAAAAAAATCATTGCATACTAAGCTCAATGCACACAATTTAAACGTAAATTTCTCATCTTCTAAAAAGGAGAGCCATTAAGAAAAAACAATGTTTTGTGATACAGAACTCACATGTGGCAGGTCTTCCAATGTTACAGAAACTTTAAGGAAGTAAAGTAAAACTGGACAAGGAGGCTACGGCAAAGAAGGGCAGTGGATAAAGGGAAAGAGGCCTAAAGAAGATGGAAAGTCCTGGGGGGAGGGTGGATTAAGACACTGGGGAAATCAACATCCATGACATCTGGGTGGAGAGACTCAAGCCACAATTTTGAATACAAGCCATTTGATCCAACTGCATAATGCCTTCGGAATCTATCCCTTGGCAAAGGTCAAGACAAAATACAGTAAACAGAATATAAGGCTATGATGGGATTTATTTATAGCCACAGGAAAATACAAGGCTGTACGTTGTGGAGGAGATGAAATGGAAACTAAGGCAGTCTATAACTGATCATCACTCAATTAGCATGTTTGTAAAGTTTCCTGCAAGCAGGAAACTAAAATGAGAAGAGGCAAACTGGAAACAGTACAGTGAGCAGTCATTCTAGTTCCTTCCTCTTCCAGACGACAAAACTAAAGCTCCCTACAGTGAAAATGCTTCCCCTAATTCGGCCAGCTACTAGGTTCCACAACCCAAACCCGACTTCATATCTCTTAACTCTGCTCTTTCTATTTCATCTTGATGCCCCTCAGGAACCTGATTAAAATAAAATAAAAATATACTTTTTGCAAGTTCTGACAATTATTACATAGCAAGAAGATATGAAGGCAAAGATTAATTCACCTGTGTGTGATGGATATTTCATTTAATTTGTTAGTTTAATATTAACTTGTAGGATAATGATTAATAAACCAAATCACAAGGGGAAATAATTCATTTCTCCCATACTTTTAAGGAAATATAAGTTATAAAATTTAGTGGCACTTTCTTGACTATGCAATCCTACTGGGTCATAATACAAAACTAGTTATACCTTTTCCAAACCAAGGAGAAATGAAACTAAATTGACTTTTCTCCCTCCCTCACTTTCTCCCTTCTTCTCTCCATCCCTCTCTCCTTTTTGTTTCCTTTTTTTTGTCTTCCTCCTTTCTTCTTCCCTCCCTTCAAGGCTTTCATGGACTCAAACATCTTTTCTGTTTCCTGTTAAATAGAGAATGCCACGAGGGAGGGACATGCAAATAATGAGAAACAACAGCAAAGCAGAAGCTATAGTGAAACTCTGAAAAGGTACAGAGAAAAGATGAAAGCAGGCTGAAATCTCTCTTAGATGTCATACTTGCAAGCTGATTTTCTGAAAGAAATTTTTAGGCAATTTTTAGACAAATGGAGAGTGAGAAAATTACTTCAGGCAGAGGAAATGGCATATGTAAAGACAAAAAAGTTGTAGAAATAATGTATCCATTTAGTTTGTTTCTGTCACTAGAATGTAAATTCTGTGAAGAAGGGGCCTTTTGTCTGTATTGGTCACAGCAATATACCCAGTATCTAAACAAGTACCTGGCACATAAATATCCACTGAGTGAATAAATACTTTATTCTGGAGCTATAAATATTTTGGATGACTAGAAAATAAACAGAGTTGATGAGAGTTCAAACTGGAGAGAGGGGGTGAATCAGGCCGACCTTTGTATGTCATGCTCAGGAGTTTGGGCTTTATTCTGCACAGACAATGGGGAGTGACTGAAAAACTCGAAAAACAGAAAAGTGACACAGTCAACTGTGTGTCAGAAGACTTATTCTGTAGTATAGGTAGTAGGAAAGATAGAGGAGAGGGATTGATTGGAGGTAAGGAATTCTGTTAGGTTATTGCTGTAACCTTGAGATAATTGGAGCATGAACTGAGGTAGTGGCAGTGGGGATGGCGATACATTTATGGAGCAAACTCAAGAGAACTTTGGGATAGGACATATCTAGAGAGATGGGTGACAGACAATGAAACACCTAGGCTGGCTTCTAGGTTTCGGATTTATCTGGTGGTATCACTTACAAAAATTTGGAATACACAGGGCAAAGCAATTTGCAGAGAAGAATAGAATAGGACATAAAATTGCAATATAGCTTGTATAATGTCTGAAAAATAAAATAAGGTTGTGGGGTATTTCTCATAAGATAGTATGGTGCATTTTCCTTACTAGTGTTATAGTTTTATAAGAACACTGGCTCTGAATCCAAAATGGAATGTATTAGGAATGTGTTTTAATTAGCACACCACTACAGCAAATTAGAGAGTTGACAGCTTGTCATTGCCTCCCGTGTATAACAGGCAGCAAGAAACTAAATTTAACAGTCTAACGCCAATGGAAATCCATAAAGCCACCTGACTCAATGACTATATCCATACAGCCATTGTCCTTTGTTGGCAGGCAAGTAGCTCAAAGCAAATCAATCAAACCTGTTTTTGATTGGCTGACTCACCTACCATAACAGCTGTCCATGAAAATGGCAACAATCTTAGACTAAAATAAGTGAAGCTATAGAGAATTGAGTGTGCATGTCTGTGTGTGTGCATGTACACACCCCGGATGCTATGCTGCATGTACATGCCATCTACACCTAACTTTATAATGCCAAAGTGAAGAAAAGGAAATTCACACTTTGTGAACACAGTAAATATGTTTTGGGCACTTTACAACCACCACGCCTATTTATTCCTCATGGTAGGCTAACTGATCAGAAGGCAGATACAATCTATTAAATTTTTAGTTTCAGGAGTGCATGAATGATGTCTCTTTATTCGCCATTGCAGCTACAGTGCCTAACACAATGTCTGGCACATGGTTGGCACTCAATAAGTATTTTTAAAAATAATTAAGCGGAGGAAGAGAAGGAGGGCGGGCATCAAGACCTATTTTACAGTGAGTCATGCAGCTACTAAGGGACATAGCTGGGACTGATATGCTCTTCGTTCTCGGACTCTATGCTATGTCTGCACTGCCATATTGTTCTCCACAATGACATAGGAGGGGGAGAAAGAAGAAAAACAATATGTCACTCTGTTTGGAGATTGGTAGGCTACAGAAACAGTATCAATTCAGACGCTCCTAAAAACAGCCTTGCTGAAAAGCTTTTGACCCAGAGCGCGTCAGGATGCTTCTAGTTCAACTGTTTCCAATTATACCTAATTCACCAACAGGAGAAATTTATCTTCTCACAAAGCACCAGGGGGACCCACGATATTTGCTAGTGACTAACAAAAAATGCATTTAGGAGTTAATAGATCACTTCCAAACTGGCTTTCATCTGCTTGAGTTTCCATCAAGCCTTTCAGATTCTCCTAAGTTCCCACTTATTCTCCATACTTTTTTCAGCAACTAAATCTTATTTTCTAAAACAACAAGAAATAAAATGATTTTAGGCACTAGAGTTGAGAATTTACAAATGTTACATTTAGATGCTTAATTCAAATAACCACACAACGGTAGCACTTAATCTTTTAATCTTTCAGCAAACTCATTGGCAACTTGAGTTAAGAGTAAAATTCAAAAACCTGGTCTCCGCAGTTAACAAAGATTAAGGGGGTTCATGATGAACTGTATTTCCTAAACTTCAGAAGTTGAGTGTTTCTAAGTAATGAAAAAGAATATATGCAAATCTGGGGAGCACTGACCAAAGTGGCACAACACCAAGTGTTCCCTGGTGAGAAATAGGACAGGGTATTGTCAAGGGCCTGGAGTCAAAAATAGATTGAATTCCTGGCTCCTCTACTTATTTTTTTTTATTATACTTCAGGTTTTAGGGTACATGTGCACAATGTGCAGGTTTGTTACATATGTATCCATGTGCCATGTTGGTTTGCTGCACCCATTAACATGTCATTTAGCATTAGGTATATCTCCTAATGCTGTCCCTCCCCCCTCCCCCCAACCCACAACAGTCCCCAGAGTGTGATGTTCCCCTTCCTGTGTCCATGAGTTCTCATTGTTCAATTCCCACCTATGAGTGAGAACATGCGGTGTTTGGTTTTTTGTCCTTGAGATAGTTTACTGAGAATGATGTTTTCCAGTTTCATCCAAGTCCCTACAAAGGACATGAACTCATCATTTTTTATGGCTGCATAGTATTCCATGGTGTATATGTGCCACATTTTCTTAATCCAGTCTATCGTTGTTGGACATTTGGGTTGGTTCCAAGTCTTTGCTATTGTGAATAGTGCTGCAACAAACATACGTGTGCATGTGTCTTTATAGCAGCATGATTTATATTCCTTTGGGTATGTACCCAGTAATGGGATGGCTGGGTCAAATGGTATTTCTAGTTCTAGATCCCTGAGGAATCGCCACACTGACTTCCACAATGGTTGAACTAGTTTACAGTCCCACCAACAGTGTAAAAGTGTTCCTATTTCTCCACATCCTCTCCAGCACCTGTTGTTTCCTGACTTTTTAATGATGGCCATTCTAACTGGTGTGAGATGGTATCTCATTGTGGTTTTGATTTGCATTTCTCTGATGGCCAGTGATGATGAGCATTTTTTCATGTGTTTTTTGGCTGCATAAATGTCTTCTTTTGAGAAGTGTCTGTTCATGTCCTTTGCCCACATATTAGCTGTATGGCTTTTGGCAAGTTAACTATCCTCTCAAGATCTCAGTTTCCTCTGTTAAATGGGAACAGTATCTATCTCAAAGGAATATTGTTGGAATTAAATATAATGTTACATGTAAAGCAGTTAACTCTGCCATGTACATAGTAAGTGCTAATAATTGCTAGGGGTTTTTGTTTTTCAGTTTTATTTTGTTTTTAACAGACAAATAATAATTGCACCTATTTATGTAAAACTACAGATTCTCCAATTTAAAAATTTGGTTGCCTTTTTTAATTGAGCTGTAATAGTTTTTCATAAGTCCCTTGTCAGATATATGGTATACAAATATACTTTTTTCATTGCGTGGGTTTTCTTTTTACTTTTGTTTTTAAGGTATATTTTCTTTTTGTCATATAATAATTGTACATGTTTATTGGGTACAGTGTGATGCTTTGATACATACATATATATTGTATAAAAGTCAAATCAGGGTCAATAGTATGTTCATCACCTCAAACACATGATTTCTTTGTGGTATGAACTCAAAATCCGCTATTTTGAAGTATACAATACGTTATTGTTCACTGAGCACTCTGCTGTGCAATAGAATACAAACATTTTATTACTTCTAACTGTAACTTCATACCCATCGATCAACCTCTCCCCAATAGTGGTTACCCAAGTCTTGGTAACCACTATTGTACTCTCTACTTCTATGAGATCATTTTTTTTTCTTTTTTTTTTATTATTATACTTTAGGTTTTAGGGCACATGTGCACAATGTGCAGGTTTGTTACACATGTATCCATGTGCACATGCACACATATGTTTATTGCGGCACTATTCACAATAGCAAAGACTTGGAACCAACCCAAATGTCCAACAACGATAGACTGGATTAAGAAAATGTGGCACATATACACCATGGAATACTATGAGATCAATTTTTTTAGATTCCACGTGTAAGTGAGATCACATCATATTTGCCCTTCTGCGCTTGGCTTATTTCACTTAACATAATGTCCTCTAGGTTCATCCATGTCACAAATCACAGGATTTTATCTTTTATGGCTCACTAGTATTCTATTGTGTGTGTGTGTGTGTGTGTGTATATATATATATATATATATCACATTTTTCTCTGTTCATCCACTGATGGACATTTAAGTGGATTCCATATCTTGTCTATTGTGAATAGTGCTGCAATGAACATGGGAGTGCAGATATCTCTTCAACGTGCTTATTTCAATTCCTTTGGATATATACCTAGTCATGGGATTGTTGGATCATATGGTAGTTCTATTTTTTTTTTTTTTTTGAGAAGTTTCCATACTGTTGACCTACACTAATTTACCTTACGACCAATAGTTTATAAGGATTTCCCTTTCTACACATCTTCACCAGCACTTTTTTTTTTTTTTTTTTTTTTGAGTCAGAGTCTCGCTCTGTCACCCAGGCCTGACCTCACAATCCACCTGTCTTGGCCTCCCAAACTGCTGGGATTACAGGTGTGAGCCACCGTGCCCGGCCCTCACCATCATTTTTTATTTTTTGTCTTTTTCATAATAGCCATTTTAATGGGGGTGAGATGATATTTCATTGTAGTTTTGATTTGCATTTACGTGATGATTATTGATATTGAGCATTTTTATATGCCTGCTAGCCATTTGTATGTCTTCTTTTGAGAAAGTCTATTTAGATCTTTTGCCCACTTTTTAAATCAAGTTTTTTTTTTTTTTTTGCTATTGAGTTTCTTATAGATCCTGAATAATTTACTCAATTATTTTTTTTCTAGGTAGAAGCCTTGTCAGTTTTGTTTATTTTTTCAAAAAGCTCTTAATTTTGTTTAGCTTTATAATTTGTTTAGGCCTTATTTGTTAGTTTTGCTTTGATATTTAATATTTCTTTTCTTCTACTCATTTTGGGTTTAGTTTGCTTTTGTTTCTCTAGCTCCTTGAGGTGTAATGTTAGGCTGTTTACTTCAAATATTTCTACTTTTTAATGCAAGCATTTATTGCTATAAACTTCTCTCTTGGAGCTGCCTCTGCTGTAATCCATAGGCTTTTGTATGTTGTGTTTCCAATTTCATCTGTCTCAAGAAATATTTAAATTTCTTCATTGACCCATTGGTTGTTCAGGAGTATGTTGTTTAATTTCTATGTATTTGTACAATTTCCAGAGCTTCTCCTGTTATTGATTTCTAATTTCATTCCATTGTGGTCAGAAAATATAGTTAATATGATTTTGGTTTTTTTAAATATTTTTAAAACTTGCTTGGCAGCCTAACATATGACCTATCCTGGAGAATGTTCCGTGTGCTGTTAAGAAGAATGTATATTCTGGTGCTGTTAAATAGAATGTTCTGTAAATGTCTGTTAGGTCCATTTAATCTGGAATGTGGTTTAACTCTAGTGTTTGTTGATTTTCTGTCTAGATGATCTATCCATTGCTGAAAGTGAGGTGTTTAAGTCCCTTACTATTATATTGCAGTCATCTTCCCTTTTAGGTCTATTAATTTTTGCTTGATAAATTTTGATGCTCTGATGTTGGGTGCATGTATATTTGTAATTATTATATCTTCTTTCTGTATTCCCCTTTATCATTATATAATTGCCTTCTTGGTCTCTTTTCACAGTTTTTGACTTCAAGTTTATCTTGTATCATATGAGTTTAGCTACTCATGTTCTATTTTGTTTTCTATTCGCAAAGAATATCTTTTCTCCTTCCTTTACTTTCAGTCTATGCATGTTCTTACAGGTGAACTTGAGTCTCTTGTAGGCAGTATATAGTTGGGAGGCAATTACGATTAAATAAGGACATCAGGGTGGAGCCCCCATGATATGACTGGTAGCTTTATAAGAAGAAGAGAGATCTGAGTTGAAGCACTCTTGACCTCTCAACATGTAATGTCCTCTGCCATGTTGTGATACACCAAGAAGGCCCTTACCGAATGACATAACCATTCCCTTGGACTTCCCAGCACAGAAAACTCTAATAAATATATTCCTATTGTTTATAAATTACCCAGTCTGTGGCATTCTGTTATAGCAGCTGAAAACAAAATAAGACAAGGGGTCGGAGGCCAGGAGTCAGGTGAATGCAGAATTGGATAATATGGGACAGAGCAAATTTGGGGAAAATAAAGGAAACTAAGGAAACTATAATGTTAACAGAACTGGGTTACCTGTGACTTTTCACTATTGGGTGCTTGGTACATGATGAGTTGATTAAAAGGATATAAGCAGGATATATAGTGGAGCTCTCTGGCTGGTGTGATTTTATTCATTTTATAATACAGCCTACAAGGATCCCCTGACCCTGGAAACAAGGGCTCAGGCAAGACTGCCACCCTGCAGAAGCCTCATCTCTATAGTTCAGCCAAGTAGCTACTATGTGACCTGATTGTTACCTTTCGACAGCCTTTTCACTGAATCATTATCTCCTCTTTCTGGTTCTAAGTCTTCTATTCTTGAATATTTAAAGAAAGTTAGGAGAATTCAACTCCATAGGAAAAGTAAGGAACGAGAAAAAGTCTAACAGCATATCAAATGGGCACAATACGTGTTTTGTAATCTAACAACTAGGATTTCAGTTACATATATTACATCAGTAGATACTTACATTCATCACAGCTCAGTAAAGGAGACTGTGAGAATTAGCATATTCTATGGATTGGCATCAGCATGATGCTAAGCAATGTAGAAGACACAGAGCTGAATCATATGCGGTACCTGTTTTCATGGAACTCATATCTAGTGCAATCAAGTGCTGTAATTACAGGCACCCTAATTTTTAAACCCTAAATCAAACACATAGTGGGACTGAGGATTTCAATTTCTTTTGTGGTGCCAGAGGCAGTCTGGAGAATAAAATTTGGAGGCTGAAATACTGAAGTTTCTGGGACACTTTGATGGTTGTGCTCAGGGACTGACTGACAAACTTCATCCTTCTGTGCCATTCAGACAAATTGCTTCAAGCAGCCTTGGCTGATTTTTCAATGGAAAAACAATAATGAAAGCAATAACACTCCCCATGTGCATGGCACTTCACTGTATATAGAAAGCTTTCACATGCATTATCTCCTTTGAGTTTCACAGCAAGCCTGTGACATGCACCAGAAAGGCATTATTATCTCCATTTTCCAGTTGATGGCACAGGCTCAGAAAGTGAGGCTGACTATCTTGTCCAAGATCATGTACATAGAAAATGGCAGAACTGGGATCCAAACTCAGGATTTCTGATTCCCAGCTCTTCTACTACACTAGAGTGTTAAAGAACCAGAGAACTGTAAAGAAGAAAGGCTTAATCCAGTCTATCATTGATGGACATTTGGAACATGTATACATATGTAACAAACCTGCACGTTGTGCACATGTACTCTAGAACTTAAAGTATAATAAAAAAAAAAAAGAAGAAAGGCCTTCAGTATTACTGGGGGCTCTAAGAAGGTTCCTTGGAGTAGATAGGATTTGAACTTCAATTAGAAGAATGAGTAGTTCTTTTGTCACAAATCCAGAGGAAAGAAAGGGCCCTGGAGGAAGAATGGTGATGGCAAAAAAGCGTGGGGGATGACATCAGGACTGAGAGCAGTTCACTGGGGCTACAGGGGAACAAAATAAAAGCAACGTTGAGAATGAGGGTAAGAGCAAAATTGTGAAGGACTTTGACGAATGTGGAAGGTTTGAGATTATCAGAGTTCAAGGTCACTATGTTGTGTTTTAGGAAGCCTAAGCTGGCAGCAATGTGAATATACTGGGAAGGTGGCAGTTTGGCCTGTATAGGAAATGGAGCTTGAGGGAGTTGCCTCAGACCAAGCGTATTAGATTTTGAGCCACTGTTCATTGGACACTTCTCACTTTCTCTTAATAGAAACACAAATTAAAAACCTGAATTGCATTAGTGTCCATTCATTGACAACTCTGTTTTCAGTCTGGTCTTCTGACACTGCATTACTTTTGTTACGTGCTGGACTCAGGAATGCTCCTGGCCCCTTGTGACCACTCAAAACAAGGCTCACATTCCTCTGACCTTTCAAGTAAATCATTGTTAATAAATACATTTACTCCGTAAACATGTAAGAGCTTTCAAAAGCTCTATTTTAAAGAATATTTTTACAAATTGTGAATTGCAAAGACATGCAACAAACCTAAGTGTCCATCAACCAATGAGTGGATAAAGAAAATGTAGTATATACACACCATGGAATACCATTCAGCCATAAAAAAGGAACAAAATAAAGTCTTTGGCAGCAACTTGGATGGAGCTGGAGGCCATTATTCTAAGTGAATTAACTCAGGAATGGAAAACCAAATACCATATGTTCTTACTTACAAGTGAAAACTAAGCTATGAGCATGCAAAGGCATATAGAGTAATATAATGAGCTATAAAGACTCAGAAGGGGGATGGTAAAAGGGGGACAAGAAATAAAAAATGATATATTAGGTACAATGTATACTACTCAGGTGATGGGGGCACTAAAGTTTCAGACTTCACCACTATACAATTCACCCATGTAACCAAAAACCATTTGTACCCCAAAAGCCATTGAAATAGAAACATTTTAAAAAATCTGTGCGAATTTTCTGGAAAAAAGGCCATTGAAAATGGATTAAGGTGAGTTGTTAGCAGATAGATGGAATGACATTTTACAAAAAGAAAACAGGCACAATAACACATTTGAGATTTGATTGTTGAAATTATAGTCCTTTTCTCAGTGGTCAGATGGAATAAAAGGTCAGAGTCACCATTTTCTCCACAGAAAGCTGCTGAAGTTATAATTTTAATATGGATGGATTCCATAAATAAAAAAGGTTTTACAGTGCTCTATAAACTAGCCTCTGTTAGAATAGCAAATGTTCAAGTCATTTAAGATATTAACTATGACTCAGTGCACATTTAAGATAATCAAAATACTAACAATGAACTCTTTGAACCTGAATATTAGGAACGTAGAGAGGGGTAGTTTTGGAAGGTCCAGAAACTTTGTTCACATGATGAACACTGGCCCAAAGCAGTGCCTGGATAGCAACATGAGTGACTCTCACTTCATGTGGTCTGGCCGGTACTTCTTCACATTAAGCGCAATTCATTTTCTTGACGTATATTAAGTGTTTCTCTTTCCCTTAAAGGACTATTTAAGCTTTCAAAATATAGTGTGTTATAACATGAGGAAGGCATTGAAATGTCATCTTTATATAGCTCTGGTAAATAGTGGGACCTTTTGCTGTCAGTCTACAAAACCTTAAATGATCTTGCCTATGATCTACTACTTAATAGGTGAGTGGAATCAATACTAACTTGATGGACAGTAATTCCTCACATGAAAATAGTGTGGGAAAAGGTTTCTTTTTGCCACAGCTTGCAAATTCCTCACAATCACATTCCATTCCTAAGAAATTGGCCTTTGCACCATAAGTGTCTTCATATACTTGCTCATGAATAACTGACCTTAATTGGTAAGAACATACCTATACATGCACAGGTATCAAAATATATTTGGCTGAGGAGCCTGGCTTTAAAGAAACATGGAGTAATGAAGGAGGATAGCACAGATGAAATGTGAGAAATGGGAGCAGAGCTAGAGAAAAAGAGATGAAGGAGTAACAAAGAGATAGACAGAGCTGGAAGAGACAGTCTTACCTTCACTGTTCTCATGAATTATTTAAGCTGGTTTACTATTCAAAGATTTAAGGTAATTGACAAAAACAAAGCTGATGTCTTGGACCTGTGCTGGCCAAAATGTTAGCCACTAACTATATGTGGTCATATAATTTTAACCGTATATTAATTAATATCAAATATGATGAAAAATTCAGTTTTTTATTCAGATTAGCCACATTTCAAGTGCTCAAGAGCCATATATGACAAGTGGCTATCATATCAAATAGCAGCTATCATAGCAGAAAGTGTGGATGTAGAGCATTTCTATCATCGTAGAAAGCTCCAGTGGACAGCATTGTTCTAAACCATTATTTCAGACATGACTTGATGGACCGTCCATAACACTGCCAGGCCACTTCCTTCTGCAGGTCTGTTCTCTCTGCCTCATAACTTGCCTCTGTGTAAATTTAATCTACTTTCCAACCTGTTTATTCTCTATAGGCTAGCTGCCTTGGTGTTTTTTGTTTTTTTTTTTTTTTGAGATGGAGTCTTGCTCTGTCACCCAGGCTGAAGTGCAGTGGCGCGATCTCGGCTCACTACAAGCTCCGCCTCCTGGGTTCACACACCATTCTCCTGCCTCAGCCTCCCGAGTAGCTGGGATCAGAGGCGCCCTCCACCATGCCTGGCTAATTTTTTGTATTTTTAGTAGAGACGGGGTTTCACCGTATTAGCCAGGATGGTCTCGATCTCCTGACCTTGTGATCTGCCCACCTCGGCCTCCCAAAGTGCTGGGATTACAGGCGTGAGCCACTGCGCCCGGCCCCTGGTGTTCTTAATGTTAGATTACTTGATGGTTTCAATCAACAATGATGATAAGAATAGTTAACATTTACTGAAGACTTATTATGTTTGTACTAGGTACTTCAAAGCATTAGATTTATATAATATATTCAATCATCACAACTCATTTTACAGAGGGGGAAACTGAAGTAACAAGAGGTTAACACTGCCTCCAAAGTCATACTGCTAGCAGGTGGCAGACCAGTATCCGAACTGAGGCAGTTTGACCAAATTACTGAATGTTTTATGGGATTTTGAGATAATGGAGTAAAAAACAGTTATGTACTTTGAGACCTTACAACTAAATCTACAAAAATAGCAAAATTAAGTAAATAGTAAACTATTCCAAAAAAAAGATAAGCATCAAGAGATTTAGGCCCCATGATGAAAAGTGCATTTTCCATTAATATGGAGCAATCTTCTCAAATTACAGGTTTTTGAATGAAGACTTGTTAAGTAGTCACCTTACCTGCTTCACCTGCAAGTAATGTCAGAGAACGTACAAACAAATAACTACCATCTTGGCATTCTCTATGTACACACATGTCCCTGTAAAGAAATGTAGAGGTCAGACCTCTTCTATGAGAAAAACCCCACTGTGACTGGATAAAGAAATGACAGTCGTTTAAATATAGGACAGATTAAGGCGACACCATGAGGCAGGAAGCACATTAGTTGGGAAGTCAAAATACCTATATTCCAGTACCAGCTTTGCCACTGGTTAACAAGCATTGGCACCTGGGGTTAGTCCATTCTTTCTTCGAGGTTTCAGTTGGCCCAACAACAGTAAGGGAGGAATAGATAAGATCAGAGATTTTCAAATTTGGGTATCTGACTTTCCAAAGAGGGAGTAGCCTGGTATATCTTCCTACCATTTGTATATTCCTTTTTTTCCCATTTCAATTTCCACAATGACCTTTTTCCCATTTGACAAAAGAGAGATAGACATACTTCTCATCCTGAATTTTAGTATGGAGCATTGTACCAGAGGGCAAGATCCTCTGGGGTACCAAACGACAAAGAAGGGATTCAAGGACATAGAGACTCCTGAAAAAGAGTCCCTGGAGAGCAAAGCAGAGTGTTTGGGTAAGAAATATTGATGAGGCAGTGCCTTTATTTCATCTAAGTGACAAACCATGGCAAGGCTCTGTGCCTTAGCTACCTATCTTTATGTTAGAATTCAGTAGTGAGATGCTTGTCACAGGGGAATATAATGAAATCAGACTCTTTCAAACAGAAAGCCAGTCTGAGTTGGCAGGCTGGTTTGACAACGAGGACTGGTTTCACTATTGAGGTTACATGGCAGACATTTCCCATAAACTGAATGAATTAATTGAGTAATGCCAAGGCTGTGATAAAAATGTACTTAAAACGTATAATCAATACGCAATATGCTGAAAGTTATTTCCTTCATAACCATTTAAACTCATGATTAAAATGTGTACACACATATCTCAATATAAAGATGTCTGAACAGTTATGTAATTTTTCAAAATGTTTTTTTTCCTTTTAGAGGGGATATAAGCAAAAAGAGAAATTGAGGATCACCAAAATAGATATTCTGAAAAGTCTGTCCATCTCTATCAGTCTGGGCTTCTCTAATGTTCAGAAGCACTTTTTACCCATTCCTTTTAATCCTTGAGCCAAGCCTTACCTGATTTTCAGTCTTCAGAATTTGTATTACTGGATTCTGCAAATCTCCTTGAAACATGTAGCATCCTACCTTTCAAATTCTTAAGTAGGAATCAAAAAGAATGTACTTCTTCGTCTCTCTCCTGGTCCATGAGTGATGATCAATAATAATTTCATGTTGTCTTTACCATGAGGACTTGATTAGGGAGAGAATGTTTTCTTTTAAAAACCAAATTTTGCATTAGTTGACACTTTGTTCCTGCAATTAGCTACAAAATGCAATACAATTGCTAACACTCTTCCCATGAAACAGCTGCTTGATAAATTCTAATAATCTTCAGAGAATACAGAGAATAGTAATGATCGTCATCACTATGGATGCTTCCAGAAGTGTGTGGTTTTTTTTTTTTTTTTTTTTTTTTTGCATTAATGGCAAGGAAAGCATAGAAGAAATTTGTGTTTAGGAGAAATACAGGTTGTTTTCTGGATGATAAGAATGAATAGGGTTTGCTTGTAGATGCCCATTCATTTTGGTGACTTCTTAATATATGTATTCAGTTTACAGACAAAAAAAATGAAAGTGAACAAAAAGTCAAATAGAACAGAGAAGATAAATAGCAGGAAGGTTTCCATTCACATATTAGGAAACATACATTGAAATCCTAATATGTACAAGGCCTTGGGTTAAGCACTAGGAGTAGAAAAATACAAATAAGATGCAGTCCCTGCCCTCTACAAGCTCATGGTTCAATATGAGATGAAATCAAAAACAAAACTGTCAAGTTTTGTTTATTTCATTCTTATGGCAATGATGTCTTGAGAGTGGAATGCTATGAGAACACAGAAAAGGGACATCTGAGGAGATTCTAGGGCCAACAAGAAAAGCTTTTTGGACAAAGTAATACTTGTGCTAAGACTGGAAGATTGAGCAAAAAATAGAGGAAAAGGGTACTCTAGGGAGAGAAACAGCAGGAACAATGGCAACAGGATGTGAAAGAACTTGGCCACACACACACACACACACACACACACACACACGTGAACACAAGGGAGGAGGCTTATCCTGATGAGAAATGAGGCAGTTGAGAATCAGGGCTCTATATGCCATACTAACGAATGCAAGAATTATTCTGAATAAATGATCCTATTTTGAGCAACCATTATATGTCAGGTATATACCAACATGCTAGGAGTGAATGGGAAGAAATGAGGATGGATAGGACATATTCTGTACATCATCATTCACCCACACAGGGTTCCAGAAAATGTTCAATCAGCCTGCACCATCAGGCTCAGGTGATACAGTCCAACAGCCCATTTGGACCACAGTTCACAGACAGGTAAGAATTGGGAACCAGCCTACCTTATTAAACTCATTCTCAATACCCACCCACAAGCAAAAGGCATTTAATTCTAGGCTTGGTGGCCATGCCATGAAGCCCTTCTCATACTCAGTCCCCTTACCCTTTTTCTCACATCTTATTTCTCTCTCTCTCCCACATATCTCTTGGTTCATCCAATTCCTTTGCTCTTACCGCCTGCCTTAAACTGGCTTCCAGAATCAGTCACCAGTTGGTATTCAGAATCAAGGATCAGACTGGACATCTGATCAGAGCCAAGCAGTTTGACAAGGCTTGGAAGAAGAGTCAGAAAGGGTGTGTTAAATACTATTGCTGTGTGGCCACTTCAGCGAGCATGAGGATGGAGGTATAATTAACAGTGGAGGACATGATTAATGTGGTAGAATGGCCTCAGCTCAAATGGCTTTTTATGGTTGAAGGATATAATCAAGGTTGGGAGAAGGTCGTTAAGGTCAGGAATGCAGGTGTGACCAGAGAGAGGTTGGGAATAGGTCTGGGAAATTTATCTGAGTTGTTGGGTATCATCAGGATTCAGGGATATGATTTTATTAAGGGACGTAGTTGTGCTTGGAATATGGTGAGAGCTGAAAGATGTAATGCTACAAGGGACAGGAAGCCATTATACTGTATTTTTTTTCTCTGATTTCAAGCTCCACCATTGTCTGTGCTTTAACAATATTCTCAGCCCTTCTCCTATAAAATGTTATTTTCCTTTTCCAGTCCCTCCACATAGTCAGGATGCACCTATGCTAAAGAAAACAAAAGAGGACAAAACCCCAGCTCAGAAGGTGTGTCTTTGAATGAGGAACAGATTATTACTAGTGGGGGAAAATGGCTTCTGCATTTCAGTAACGCATTTCTGCATGCAGACTCAGGGATTCATAGAGGAAGTTGCACAAGAAAGGCTGAAGAAATAATCACTTCAGCTAAATATGATAGAATCCATACCCTCACAGACTGGTAGAAGAGAAACTTTAACACACATGATTTAGTGGCAGAGCAGTCATCAGCACAAACTGGAGTGGGAAAAGTATGCCCAAGGAATCAGAAGGCCAAGGTTCTCATCCAGGCTCTGCCACCAGATAGTTTAGAGTCTTTGGGCAAATAAATTTCTCCATCTCTAAAATGGGATTTGATTTGCCTTTCCCTGTTGATTAGTGATGGTGAACATCTTTTCATATGCCGGTTGGCCATTCGTATGTCTTTTTCTTTGGAGAAATGTCTATTTAAGCACTTTACCAATTTTTAAATGATAATATTTGTTTTTTGCTATTCAGTTGTAGGAGTTCTCTACATATTTTGGATATTAACCTCATATCAGATATATAGTTTGCAAATATTTTCTCTCATTCTGTACGTTGCCTTTTCACTCTATTATTTCCTTTGCTGTACAGATGCTTTTTACTTTGATGCAATCCCACTTGTTTACTTCTGCTTTTGTAGCATGTACTTTTAGTGTAATATCTAAGAAACCATTGCCAAGATCAATGTCAAGAGGCATTTTCCCCATGTTATCTTCTGGGAGTTTTACAGTTTCATATTTTACATTTAAGACTCTTTTTTTAGTTGATTTTTGCAAGTGGTGAGAGATAGGGGTCTAATTTTATTCTTTTGCATGTAGCTATCCAGTATTCCCAGCACCATTCATAGAAGAGGCTATTCTTTCCCCATTGTGTATTCTTGGCACCCTTATCAAAGATAAGTTGATCTTATATATATATGAGTTTATTTCTGGGGAAATGTAAATCAAAACCACAGTGAGAGATCATCCCATACCTGTTAGGATGGCTACTATCAAAACAAGACAAAAACTACCAGGTGTTAGTGAGAATGCAGAGAAATTGGAACCTATATACACTGTTGGTAGGAATGTAAAATGAGGCAGCTGCTATGGAAATCAGTATTGAGGTTCCTGAAAAAATTAAAAATAGAACTACCATATGATCTAGGAATACCATTTTTTACTATTTACACAAAAGAATTAAAATCAGGATCTTGAAAAGATATTTGGATTCACATGTTCATTATAGTATTATTCACAACAGCCAAGATATGGAAACAACCCAAATTCCCATCGATAAATGAATGAATACAGAAAACTTGGTGTAGGCGTACAATGGGATAGTGTTCAGCATTCAACTGGTATAAAGTTTCAGTTATGAAAGATGATTAAGTTCTAGAGATCTGCTATAACATTTTGCCTATAGTTATATGACATTTTGCCTATAGTTATCAATACAGTAGAATGCACTTAAAATGTGTTTAAAAAGACAGGTCTCATGGTAAGTGTTCTTACCACAATTGCAAAAAATGAGGAGCTTTGACTAGTGAGCAATAAAGACCAGAGCTAGAAGAAACCTCAGCATTTTGTTTATGGTTTTGCTTGGTTTGTTTTTTAAGAAGAAGCAAGGTAGGGTGGGCACAGTGGCTCACACCTGTAATCACAGGACTTTGGCAGGCCAAGGTGGGCAGATCATTTGAGCCCAGGAGTTTGAGACCAGTCCGGCCAACATGGCAAAACCTCGTCTCTACTAAAAATACAAAAATTAGCCGGGCATGGTGGTACATGCCTGTAGTACCAAGTACTCAGGAGTTTGAGGCAGAAGAATTGCTTGAACCCAGGAGGCGGAGGTTGTAGTGAACCGAGATTGCACCACTGCACTCCAGCCTCCAGCCTGGGCAGCAGAGTGAGACTCTGTCAAATAAAGGAAGAAGAAGAAAGAAGAAGGAGGAGAAAGAGGAGAAGGAGGAGGAGGAGGAGGAGGAACAGGAGTAGGAGGAGGAGGAGTAGGAGTAGGAGGAGGAGGAGAAGAAGGAGAAGGAGAAGAAGAAGAAGAGGAGGAGGAGAAGAATAAGAAGGAGGAGGAGGAGGAGAAGGAAGAGGAGGATGAGGAGAAGGAGGAGGAGGAGGAGGAGAAAAAGGAGGAGAAAAGCAGCAGCAGCAGCAAGGTAAAGGTAAAAATGTACTGAAGTCCTATGTCGGTTCAGTGTGTGTGTGTGTGTGTGTGTGTGTGTGTGTTTAATTTTTGTATTTTTTAAGAGCAATGAGGCAACACTGTCATCATTTCTCATGAAAATGAAAGTACAACTGGAGATGTTCCCCAGTCACAAAAATTACCTACAGTACAAATAAGATAAAGGCAGTTTGGGGGAATATTAATGACATCACACTTAATCATACTAATGTCTTTTAGTTAGGTAGTAGCTTCCTCCTGAAGAACTCAAATGATGCATCCCTACATTTTTCATGCTTGTCCTCATGACACCTCTGTGAAGTAAGGAAACAAAACATCAACGTCCTCCATTAGGCCTATGTGGAAGGAAAAGTTTAGGCTGTGCCTAGATCACACTGAATATGTTGTGACAAGGAAATAAATGTTTCACAGATTTACAGAAAGGAACTGATGTCCTGGATTTTGGTTTTGGTTTCTGTTTGTTTTTAACCAGCTAAGTTAACAAGGTTCATAGAATCACAGAGTTTTACAGAAACACACAGAGAGGAGAGGACAGTGAATAATGGTAGAGATGGGAAGAGGATTCAAGTCAGCTGTCTCTGTCTATGACTTTCCACCATGCCCCTGCCTACCTAGTATTTCTGTTAAACAGGATGGAATTTCCTGTGACAACACCTCTTCAATCATTCTGGTTTATTACAGAGATTAAAAATAAAAGTGATCCTTAATCTAAACACCCTACCAACCTCTGTGAGTACAATTTAGAAGGTGAGATATATCAGTAGCCCAACAGGCTGGAAGAGCCTGAAAGTGCTTCCAGGTTTTGCACAAGGTCACACTGGACTATTGTCAAACCCCAAGACAATGGTTACCTAACAAATACGAGTGATTACTGAATGTGGTTCCTAATTTACCTAAGTGTCTTATCACTTAGTCTTAAAGAAATGGGTTAATTATTACTCGAACTATTGTTGTTAGAAAATAAGTAAATAGTAAATAAAAATATTATTTTCTCAGCAGAATGCCTAGCACTGGAATAATTTTATTAGGAGAGACTATCATTTTTGATGAATAAAAGCCATCTGGCAATAAAATTAAATGTGACTTTTTTTCTACAAGATGCCTTGAAAGATGAAAAGACTGCTGGCATATGTGGTCTACATAAATATCATAAAACTTGGCTATTTGAAAAAACAAAAAACAGCAAACAGCACCCTGTTTATAATCGACTCTTGAATCTGATGGTTTTACATGCATTACTTCATTTTATTTTTACAACCAGACAACTTGGCATTATTATTACACTCATTTGACAGATGAAAAACTGGGGCATAGGGAAGTTAACAAAGCCAACTAAGGTCACATAGTTTGTAAATGATAGAGATAAAATTCAAACCCAAATAGACTAGCTCCTATGTCTATGTGCCTGGAAATGTACCAATGGTAGGATTGTTTGTTTTTAATTTTTTTGCCCTATAAGAGCAATGGAGTTCAGCTCCATCTCCATGTCTGATTATGGTAATTACAACTAAAGCAGCACTTTGAACTCATCTATCACAATTTCTTTCATTTTGCTCATGAGAACACTGAAGACTAAGCCAGGTCCAAGATCAAACAATGAGTGAATAACAGAGCCAGGAATTGAAACTATGTGCCATTACCTCACACTTCCCCAGCCTGAATTTCTTCCACTACACTATGCACTTACCCTCTACTGGGTTAGCAAATCCAGTTAATCACTGCTTCAGCAGCAGCATGTATTACCCCAACATGGGAGGAAGGAGGGTACATTTTCCCACAAAATGGCAACATTTAAAAAATTGTTTTAGAGACGAGGTCTTGCTATGTTGCCTAGGCCGAATTTGAACCCCTGGGCTCAAGCAATCCTTTTGCCTCAGCCTCACAGGTAGCTGGGAGTTCAGGGGCACAGCACTGCATCCAGCAGGAAACATTTTTTAAAGAGTAGCCTGACATATCAACTAAATAAATTTGCTCTAGAATAAATTTCTATAAAGCAACCTGATTTTCCCATTGAATCCATTTTAAAAATAGAAGTGTGTTACATTAGATTATCTTGTCACATATTATAAAAAGTGTATCAAAACAGTCATAGGAAGGAAACAGAAATTTAATAGAAATAGAACATTCATAATAATCACCTATTACCTCACCATCTCTTCATACCAAATATTTAATACTGTTATAATGTTGCTTGTGCGACAAATATTTAAAATAAACAAAACCTGAAAAACCTTCAGAAGAAAGAAGACTGGAGGGGTGGAGCCAAGATGGCCGAATAGGAACAGCTCCAGTCTCCAGCTCCCAGCCTGAGCGACACAGAAGACGGGTGATTTCTGCATTTCTGTTTGAGGTACCGGTTTCATCTCACTAGGGAATGCCAAACAGTGAGTGCAGGACAGTCGGTGAAGCGCACTGTGCGCTTGCCAAAGCAGGGCGAGGCATTGCCTCACTCGGGAAGCGCAAGGGGACAGGGAGTTCCCTTTCCTAGTCAAAGAAAGGGGTAACAGACGGCACCTGGAATATCGGGTCAGTCCCACCCTAATACTGCGCTTTTCCAACGGGCCTGGAAAACGGCACACTAGGAGATTGTGTCCCACACCTGGCTGGGAGGGTCCTATGCCCACGGAGTCTCGCTGATTGCTAGCACACCAGTCTGAGATCAAGCTGCAAGGCGGCAGCGATGCTGGGGGAGGGGCGCCCGCCATTGCCCAGGCTTGCTTAGGTAAACAAAGCAGCCAGGAAGCTCGAACTGGGTGGATCCCACCATAGCTCAAGGAGGCCTGCCTGCCTCTGTAGGCTCCACCTCTGGGGGCAGGACACAGACAAACAAAAAGTCAGCAGGAACCTCCACAGACTTAAATGTCCCTGTCTGACTGACAGCTTTGAAGAGAGTAGTGGTTCTCCCAGCATGCAGCTGGAGATCTGAGAACGGACAGATTGCCTCCTAAAGTGGGTCCCTCACCCCTGAGCAGCCTAACTGGGAGGCACCCCCCCAGTAGGGACAGACGGACACCTCACTGGGCCGGGTACTCCTCTGAGACAAAACTTCCAGAGGAACTATCAGACAGCTGAATTTGTGGTCTCATGAAAATCCGCTGGTCTGCAGCCACCGCTGCTGACACCCAGCCAAACAGGGTCTGGAGTGGACCTCTAGTAAACTCCAACAGACCTGCAGCTGAGGGTCCTGTCTGGTAGAAGGAAAACTAACAAAGAGAAAGGACATCCACACCAAAAACCCATCTGGACATCACCATCATCAAAGACCAAAAGTAGATAAAACCACAAAGATGGGGAAAAAACAGCAGAAAAACTGGAAACTCTAAAAAGCAGAGCACCTCTCCTCCTCCAAAGGAACGCAGTTCCTCACCAGCAATGGAACAAAGCTGGATGGAGGATGACTTTGATGAGTTGAGAGAAGAAGGCTTCAAACGATCAAACTACTCTGAACTACGGGAGGAAATTCAAAACAATAGCAAAGAAGTTAAAAACTTTGAAAAAAATTAGAAGAATGGATAACTAGAATAACCAATGGAGAGAAGGGCTTAAAGGAGCTGATGGAGCTCAAAGCCAAGTTTCGAGAACTACGCGAAGATTGCAGAAGCCTCAGTAGTAGATGCGATCAACTGGAAAAAAGGATATCGCTGATGGAAGATGAAATGAATGAAATGAAGCGAGAAAGGAAGTTTAGAGAAAAAATAATAAAAAGAAATGAACAAAGCCTCCAAGAAATTTGGGACTATGTAAAAAGACCAAACCTACGTCTGATTGGTGTACCTGAAAATGACGGGGAGAATGGAACCAAGTTGGAAAACACTCTGCAAGGTATTATCCAGGAGAACTTCCCCAATCTAGCAAGGCAGGCCAACATTCAGATTCAGGAAATACAGAGAACGCCACAAAGATACTCCTCGAGAAGAGCAACTCCAAGACACATAATTGTCAGATTCACCAAAGTTGAAATGAAGGAAAAAATGTGAAGGGCAGCCAGAGAGAAAGGTCGGGTTACCCACAAAGGGAAGCCCATCAGACTAACAGCTGAACTCCCAGCAGAAACTCTACAAGCCAGAAGAGAGTGGGGGCCGATATTCAACATTCTTAAAGAAAAGAATTTTCAACCCAGAATTTAATATCCAGCCAAACTAAGCTTCATAAGTGAAGGAGAAATAAAATACTTTACAGACAAACAAACGCTGAGTGATTTTGTCACCACCAGGCCTGCCCTAAAAGAGCTCCTGAAGGAAGCACTAAACATGGAAAGGAACAACCGGTACCAGCCACTGTAAAAACATGCCAAATTGTAAAGACCATCGAGGCTAGGAAGAAACTGCATCAACTAACGAGCAAAATAACCTACTAACATCATAATGACAGGATCAGATTCACACATAACAATATTAACTTTAAATGTAAATGGGCTAAATGCTCCAATTAAAAGACACAGACTGGCAAACTGGATAAGGAGTCAGGACCCATCAGTGTGCTGTATTCAGGAAACCCATCTCACGTGCAGAGACACTCATAGACTCAAAATAAAGGGATGGAGGAAGATATACCAAGCAAATGGAAAACAAAAAAAGGCAGGGGTTGCAATCCTAGTCTCTGATAAAATAGACTTTAAACCAACAAAGATCAAAAGAGACAAAGAAGGCCATTACATAATGGTAAAGGGATCAATTCAACAAGAAGAGCTAACTATCCTAAATCTATATGCACCCAACACAGGAGCACCCAGATTCATAAAGCAAGTCCTGAGTGACCTACAAAGGGAGTTAAACTCCCACACAATAATAATGGGAGATTTTAACACCCCACTGTCAACATTAGACAGATCAGCGAGACAGAAAGTTAACAAGGATATCCAGAAATTGAACTCAGCTCTGCATAAAGTGGACCTAATAGACATCTACAGAACTCTCCACCCCAAATCAACAGAATATACAATCTTCTCAGCACGACACCACACCTATTCCAAAATTGACCACATAGTCGGAAGTAAAGCTCTCCTCAGCAAATGTAAAAGAACAGAAATTATAACAAACTGTCTCTCAGACCACAGTGCAATCAAACTAGAACTCAAGATTAAGAAACTCACTCAAAACCACTCAACTACATGGAAACTGAACAACCTGCTCCTGAATGACTACTGGGTTCAAATGAAATGAAGGCAGAAATAAAGATGTTCTTTGAAACCAACGAGAACAAAGACACAACATACCAGAATCTCTGGGACACATTCAAAGCAGTGTGTAGAGGGAAATTCATAGCACTAAATGCCCACAAGAGAAAGCAGGAAAGATCCAAAATTGACACCCTAACATCACAATTAAAAGAACTAGAAAAGCAAGAGCAAACACATTCAAAAGCTAGCAGAAGGCTAGAAATAACTAAAATCAGAGCAGAACTGAAGGAAATAGAGACACAAAAAACCCTTCAAAAAATTAATGAATCCAGGAGCTGGTTTTTTGAAAAGATCAACAAAATTGATAGACCGCTAGCAAGACTAATAAAGAAGAAAAGAGAGAAGAATCAAATAGATGAAATAAAAAATGAAAAAGGGGATATCACCACCGATCCCACAGAAATGCAATCTACCCTCAGAGAATACTACGAACACCTCTATGCAAATAAACTTGAAAATCTAGAAGAAATGGATAAATTCCTCGACACATACACCCTCCCAAGACTAAACCAGGAAGAAGTTGAATCTCTGAATAGACCAATAACAGACTCTGAAATTGTGGCAATAATCAATAGCTTACCAACCAAAAAGAGCCCAGGACCTGATGGATTCACAGCCGAATTCTACCAGAGGTACAAGGAGGAACTGGTACCATTCCTTCTGAAACTATTCCAATCGATAAGAAAAGAGGGAATCCTCCCTAACATAACCAAAAAAGAGAATTTCAGACCAATATCCTTGATGAACATTGATGCAAAAATCCTCAATAAAATACTGGCAAACCGAATCCAGCAGCACATCAAAAAGCTTATACACCATGATCAAGTGGGCTTCATCCCTGGGATGCAAGGCTGGTTCAACATATGCAAATCAATAAATGTAATCCAGCATATAAACAGAACCAAAGACAAAAACCATATGATTATCTCAATAGATGCAGAAAAGGCCTTTGACAAAATTCAACAACCTTCATGCTAAAAACTCTCAATAAATTAGGTATTGATGGGACGTATCTCAAAATAATAAGAGCTATCTATGACAAACCCACAGCCAATATCATACTGAATGGGCAAAAACTGGAAGCATTCCCTTTGAAAACTGGCACAAGACAGGGATGCCCTCTCTCAACACCCCTATTCAACATAGTGCTGGAAGTTCTGGCCAGAGCAATCAGGCAGGAGAAGGAAATAAAGGGTATTCAATTAGGAAAAAAGGAAGTCAAATTGTCCCTGTTTGCAGATGACATGATTGTATATCTAGAAAACCCCATCGTCTCAGCCCAAAATCTCCTTAAGCTGATTAGCAACTTCAGCAAAGTCTCAGGATACAAAATCAAAGTACAAAAATCACAAGCATTCTTGTACACCAATCACAGACAAACAGAGAGCCAAATCATGAGTGAACTCCCATTCACAATTGCTTCAAAGAGAATAAAATACCTAGGAATCCAACTTACAAGGGACGTGAAGGACCTCTTCAAGGAGAACTACAAACCACTGCTCAATGAAAAAGAGGATACAAACAAATGGAAGAACATTCCATGCTCATGGGTTGGAAGAATCAATATCGTGAAAATGGCCATACTGCCCAAGGTAATTTATAGATTCAATGCCATCCCCATCAAGCTACCAATGACTTTCTTCACAGAATTGGAAAAAACTACTTTAAAGTTCATATGGAACCAAAAAAGAGCCCGCATTGCCAAGTCAATCCTAAGCCAAAAGAACAAAGCTGGAGGCATCACGCTACCTGACTTCAAGCTATACTACAAGGCTACAGTAACCAAAACAGCATGGTACTGGTACCACAACAGAGACATAGATCAATGGAACAGAACAGAGCCCTCAGAAATGATGCCGCATATCTGCAACTATCTGATCTTTGACAAACCTGACAAAAACAAGCAATGGGGAAAGGATTCCCTATTTAATAAATGGTGCTGGGAAAACTGGCTAGCCATATGTAGAAAGCTGAAACTGGATCCCTTCCTTACACCTTATACAAAAATTAATTCAAGATGGATTAAAGACTTAAATGTTAGACCTGAAACCATTAAAATCCTACAAGAAAACCTAGGCAATACCATTCAGGACATAGGCGTGGGCAAGGACTTCATGTCTAAAACACCAAAAGCAATGGCAACAAAAGCCAAAATTGACAAATGGGATCTAATTAAACTAAAGAGCTTCTGCACAGCAAAAGAAACTACCATCAGAGTGAACAGGTAACCTACACAATGGGAGAAAATTTTTGCAACCTACTCATCTGACAAAGGGCTAATATCCAGAATCTACAATGAACTCAAACAAATATACAAGAAAAGAACAAACAACCCCATCAAAAAGTGGGCAAAGGACATGAACAGACACTTCTCAAAAGAAGACATTTATGCAGCCAAAAAACACAGGAAGAAATGCTCATCATCACTGGCCATCAGAGAAATGCAAATCAAAACCACAGTGAGATACCATCTCACACCAGTTAGAAAGGCCATCATTAAAAAATCAGGAAATAACAGGTGCTGGAGAGGATGTGGAGAAATAGGAAGACTTTTACACTGTTGGTGGGACTGTAAACTAGTTCAACCATTGTGGAAGTCAGTGTGGTGATTCCTCAGGGATCTAGAACTAGAAATGCCATTTGACCCAGCCACCCCATTACTGGGTATATACCCAAAGGACTATAAATCATGCTGCTATAAAGACACATGCACACGTATGTTTATTGCGGCACTATTCACAACAGCAAAGAGTTGGAACCAACCCAAATGTCCAACAACGATAGACTGGATTAAGAAAATGTGGCACATATACACCATGGAATACTATGCAGCCATAAAAAATGATGAGTTCATGTCCTTTGTAGTGACATGGATGAAATTGGAAAACATCATTCTCAGTAAACTATCGCAAGGACAAAAAACCAAACACTGCATGTTCTCACTCATAGGTGGGAATTGAACAGTGAGAACTCATGGACACAGGAAGGGGAACATCACACTCCAGGGACTGTTGTGGGGTTGGAGGAGTGGGGAGGGACAGCATTAGGAGATATACCTAATGGTAAATGACGAGTTAATGGGTGCAGGAAATCAACATGGCACATGGATACATATGTAACAAACCTGCACATTTGCACATGTACCCTAAAACCTAAAGTATAATAATAAAAATTAAAAAAAAAAAAAAAGAAGGAAGACTGACATAGCTTTGTAAATGTATGAATCATTCTGAAGGCATGTATGGAGTTAAATGGCCCAGCCACACTTCAGTTCCTCTACATACTGAGGAACTGGAGATACTGGCAAGAGACAGAAAATGTCTCTTAAGATTTCTCTGAAGTATAGCACAAACGTTGTGTCACATCCATAAAGGTAGCAGCAGTGTTGGCAGATGTGAGAGTAAGCATTCAGTTTTTCTAGAAATCTAATTATTTTAAATATTCAGATCTCCCTGGGTCACTGTTTGCTCTGCCCCATCCTTTCCCTTTCCTTATAGTGTTCACTCTTAGACTCTGTTCCTACTCTACTAATAAGCCTCTGGGTTATTCTGAATACTCTGCCAGAACTGCTGTAACCAGCATAAGCAGCAAAATGGAAGGTGCAAATCCTGCAAGTAGCTCCAGATGTGCAGTTCCACAGAGGGAACTCATGGCTTAAATTCATTTAATTAAATTTTAAAATTCAAAATTGGATAATTTTCAGCTAAAGTAAAGCTTTGGCTGATGTTCATTTTGTTGAATAATCTTAACACTGACCGAAATGACTTCTTAATGACTCAGATAGTAGATAAAGTCCTGATCCAAATGATGTATAAAAAATGTTAACACTGGAAAATTAGCTGATGATAATATTAGTCAGATATATCAGGGAAAATCAATGAATTATTGAACTCATATTGGAAATTTCTTAGGGATCATGGTGAAGTTAACATTTGTTTTCTTAACAGCTATTATGCAGCTTTTGGCTATAAAATACATGTACATTTTGATGATAAACTAAGCATACATAAAACATGCCATTCATTTGTGAGTTCATTCTCAATGTTGATGAGGCGACAAAAACATAATCTATATGACTTCCTTTGTAACCTACAATACCTTGGAGGATAGGAATGAATTTTCTCATTACAATAATAAAAATAGCCCATTGTTTTATTGTTACACATAAAAATAATAGTTTGATTTGTACAGCTTAATTATGCTCTCTCTGGTTTTCACCTGTTCCCTAGTTTCCAACAACAAGCAGAATCATTTTCCACCTAACTCACTATATTATCTTTCACAGTTTCCTTGGTGGACTCTTTTACATCTACACTCCTTGCCTAAATCTTGGTCTTCCAAAATCTCCTTTGTTAACACCTTCCTCTTCTTTCTCTATACTCACTCCTGCTGTGAATATCATCTGCTCCCTGGCTCCAGCTAGCAATATGCTAAAATCTCTCTCTAATCACCTTATTTTCTGTAGCAAATGCATTTGGCACTTAAGTCAGAAAATCATATTTCTAATTCTTATTACAGGTAAAAAGTCATATACCATGTGTTTCGTAAATATTTGTTGAATGAACAAATGAATAATTGAATGCAATCTATGCTATATAATGATGAGCTATTATCATAGGCTCCTCAGCTGGGATCTCTAAATCATGTTCTATAAAATTGTAGGAAAGCCCACAGATTGAAAATTTATCAAAATTTGTTACTATTTTTCTAAAAGTCTCCAGGTTCTGAATGTAAATATTCTCATTCAAAATAGCTTTTCTCTGCCATTAGTATGCAGAGGGAGTATGCAGGCATTAGTATATATGATTGCAACATGTGCATCACACAGAAAGCCCAAACTTCCTCTAGTTCTAGAACACACAAACATCATTTACTACTTAGGTGAATTGGACAGTTAATCTACCTAGCTGCCTCATTTTAAAATACAATCAAAGAAAGCAGGAGCTGAAACTAGCATGCAGTTTTGAGGTTTAAGTAAAGACTGAAAGAGACAAATGCACACCATTGCATCATTCTGAGCATGCTTGCTGGGATCTTCCTTATTGTAGCTCATCTCTTAATAAATTTTTGTACTTCATTTTCTCAACACTAGGAAATATACACAAATATCCTGAAGATTGCTGAGAACAGAAATTAAGAATGACTAAGTATTCATTTTAGAAGGATGAGGGCTAAGGTTTTTATACTCTTTCTCTTAACATGTATCCTTGGCTGTCTGCTACCACTTATAGATGAGTAAAATATATGCCACAGTGAGTTGGGAAATAAGTTTCTTCTCTTATGCTAATGATATGTTTTTAGTATCTGCAACCGGGAACAATGAAAAGAAGAAACTAAGAGAGAAATGGCATCTGTATTTAACTACCAGAAAGGACTCTTTAGAAACTGGATCAAAATGAAAACTGCCCTCCCTAGAAGAAGAACTCCATTTTGAAACTGATATGGTATCCTGGGATTTTATTTTACTGCCGAGTTGTACTGGCCAGAATACCAGGAGGCTATGGTGATCACAACCACACTTCTTACTGGATTTCCCTACAGTTGAAGTGAACAGCTGGTGAGGCCCACCTTGAAACATTTCCTAACCCAAAATATTCATTTAGAAGGGATCCAGCACCTGGTAGATACTCAATAAACAGTAACTATTGTTACTAATTTTTCCATATTTAGAAATTCCGGAGCTAAATAAATTTCTTGGTATTGTCATAGATATCTGGAGTAGGCAGATTTCATCTGAAAAATAACACTCAGAATTAGAGGTCTTGCAGAGATAAAGCTATAAGAGAAATCATCACAGTTATGGGAAATAGCACAGACATCTAACCATAATAGGAGATTAATTACATTTGATAGTTGAGCCACACAATGATACTATGCAGACATAAAAATAATTATATAGAACGATAATGACATGGAAAAACAATCATAATTTACTATTAAGTGGAAAAAAAACAGGTAATACATCTTTATGGAGTTAAATGGCCAGCCCAGAGTTACAAAACTACTTTGAAAAAGCACCAGGAAAGAACCAAGATTCATCCATACCCAAACCGTGTTCACACTATTGTGTCACATTAAAACCCCAAAATTCAAGTTTGGAGTCCCCAAATAAGCTATAATATCCACTGCCTTGAATTAAGTGAAGACTTAGTATAAATTTCCAGACAGATATTTTTAAAGACTTTATAAAAACAAAGGAATGCTGAAAGTATGTTTTTGGCATCTTAAAAGAATCCTGCTGGAACAGTGTGTCTCAAGGCCTGGAGACTTCCTAATGTTTGAAAAATTAAAGACTTCCTTTTTTTCCAGAAATACACTGAATGATACCTTCAGAGTAAGGTATATGTACTGTGGGATTATGTGCAGGACACTTAATCATAAGGGGCCAAAATTATAGTCTATAAAGGGTAAGATTTGGAGCAGATATTCTCTAAAATCTTCTAGCTTCCTGGGTTAAGATTTGAAAATACAGCCCTTACACCTATGTACCCATAAAAATTAAATTATTAAAAAATAAAAATAATAAATAAAAACATAGCTTTCTGAGTAAAGATGGAGAAACATAGGCTTTATATTTAGACAGACTTAGTTTTTAATTCTAACCAGAGCCTCTGTATTAGTCCGTTTTCACGCTGTTGATAAAGACATACCCGACACTGGGCAACTTACCAAAGAAAGAGGTTTAATTAGACTCACAGTTCCATGTAGCTGGGGAGGCCTCACAATCATGGAGGAAGGCAAGCAGGAGCAAGTCACATCTTATGTGGATGACAGCAGGCAAACAGAGAGCTTGTGCAAAGAAACTCCTGTTTTCGAAACCATCAGATCTCGTGAGACCCATTCAATATCACGAGAACAGCACAAGAAAGACCCGCCCCCATGATTCAATCATCTCCCACCGGGTTCCTCCCACAACACTTGGGAATTATGGGAGCTACAAGATGAGACTTGGGTGGAGACACACAGCCAAACCATATCAGCCTCCATTAGCATATATAGCACCTCTGTGTGAATTAATAAGCTCTCCCCTCAAGGTAGACACAACTCTGTAGGCATATGTAGACAGCCTTTGGGAGAACAAAGTCCCCTTTCCTTGGGAAAAGACAGTCCCAAGGAAGGGCTCCAGGCTTAGTTAGCAGACCATACACTGGATTCTAGCTCCCATCACCTCCCTCGGTATGCATCCTTGTGCACTGTGCAACCACAAGCCTCCTTTGAAATGGAGGCTCCAGGCCCACTTCAGGCCCACAGTTACTAAAGCTCGAAGTCAAACTATCAAGAGGAAAAGATAATAGAGCTGGCCTGAAATTTAGTAGTCACTACTCCGTTGATGCCTTCTCATGATGTTATAGCTGTTAAGTGCTAATGGATGGCTGCTACTTGAGACCCTGGGAGAAATATTATTAATGATCACAGAAATAGAGTGTATGCTTTCCTCAGTTTGATACTTAAAACACAAATTCCTCTCATGGAATGAAACTGGGAACCCTTGCACTCTTTGAAATAAGTGGTTGTTATTGCTCTCATATATTGCATGCCTACTGTGTATCTGGTAATTTACACGTCTTGCAAGAGATACGAAGCATTCTGGTCAGGACCCTTTTCTTCCAATCTTGGCTCAGTGTGTGACCCTGGACAAGTCATTGCCCCTCTCTGGGCCTCATTTCCTCCTCTAAATCATTCAGGCATGGGCCAGATCATCTCTAAAGGTCTTTTCAGCTCTGAGTTATATGACTCTATAGCTCTATTTTCTTTTAGAAAATAAGTCAGATCTCTGAATCAGGTGGAGAGTAGGAGGGAAGCAGAAATAGTTTCAGTAACAATGGAGATGGCTGGCATTTTGACGCTCCCTGAACATGACTATATTTCCTTAAAGACAATCAATAAGGGAAAGTTTGGGAAAGTATTTCAAGTAGCTATAAATGTCAGTTGTATAATCTTATGTAATATAACTTATATTACCAGTGACCTCCAGAAACATCATCGTAACGCAGCCTTCTCCCAAATATCACCAGAAAATAAATACATTTCTGTTTCATCTGTATAACATCTGTGCTAGATAGTTGAAAAAGTCCCCTTTTGCACTGGTTTGCAGTCCCATCAGCAATAAGGAGGAGTAATTCCCCACAGCCTTGCCAAGAGAATATGTTGTCATACTTTTAAATTTTCACCAGTTTCATAGGAAGAAAACAGCATCTTGCTATTGTTTTATTGTGCATTTCTCTAATCAAAAGTGAGCTTAGGCATTTTTCCTATATTTATGGGACATCTTTACATATACATATATATATATATATATATATATATATATATATATACATATGTGTGTGTGTGTTTGTGTGTATGTATGTGGGTGAATTTCCTGTTCATGTCTTTTTTTCCCTTCTCTATCAGGTTTTTAGTCATTTAGCCCTCGATTTAAGAGTTCTTTATATTTGGGGGATATTAGTCTTTTGTGATATGGTGCAAACATTTTCTTCCTGTTTATCAGTTGTCTTTCAATTTTGTTTATTGTGTTTTATAGTGCAATTGTTTTAGTTTCATGTAGTCTAATTTATCAATATTTTATGTATTTAGTTATTTTTGCATATGGAATTTCATGTAAATTGAAAAGTTGTAGTTGGAAAGCCTTAAACAACAAACCTTAAGAGGAAATCACCCATATTTTCTTCTAACATTTCTGTGGTTTCATTTTTGCACTTATTTAGCTGTTCCTTTTGGAGTTCATTATTTCATATAGCATGAGATATAGGGATAATTAAATGATGATAATAATAGAGTCCAATCCATATGATAAAATAAATAACCCTGGAGTATATACTAATAAAAATAAATAATTGAATAAATAAATAAATGGAGAAGAAGGGCAGATCTTTTTACAGTAGAATTCAAATTAATAAATGTAGAATGAATGATATAGATAGAACATTGCTATTGGGCAAACACCACAAAAGTAATTATTGCAGTTAAGAAATGTTGATGGGTGCTAAAATTAGTGAGTAAAACATATGATGAATAAACAGGTATTCATGGTATTTACATAATTTCAAAGTATTTCCTAATAAAATACTAATTAATACAAAGGGAAAACTAGTATCATCCTTATAATGGAATGACCTGGTGACACCACATTTCCTAAGTGATCAACGTTAACATCACCAGTAAGGAGACATATAGAAATTATGTACCTCTTGATATCATGCATTGGGAAAGACACTTCTGTGTTATCCCTGCCAAAAATTCCTAATCTGAATTTAACCATGAGGAAACTTCAGAAAAACTCACATTGAGAAACATACTGAAAAATATCTTACCAGTATACCTCAAAAATGTCAAGGTCATAAAAGACAAGAAAAGACAGAACTGTCACAGACTAGAAGAGACTAAAGAGAATGGCAACTAATTGAAACATGAGATCCTCAACCAGGAAAGGAACATTAGTGGAATAACTGGTGAAATCTAAATAAAATCTGTAGTGTAGTTAATAGTATTGTATCAATGAGTGTCTCCTAGTTTCAATAATTATACTATGGGAATAGAAGAAGTTAAAATGAGGGGAAACTAAGTATGCAGAAAATCTGTACTGACATTGCCACTTTTCAGTAAGTCTAAAATTATTTCAAAATAAAAAGTTAAAAATGTCCCTTTTTGCAATCCAATCTATTTCATCCAAAGTGAACAGCTTAAGAACTAAAGCAGCTTTCATCACCAATGCTTAATGAAAACGTATCTCTAAGACAATAGAGTATTCAAACCTAAACTCTAGCTATTGGTTAACTATCATAGCTGAATACCATCCCTTCTAGAAATTCTTCCCTCATTACACCCAGTTGGCATAGTGATGATCAAAATAACAGATACATAGGAACCAGACAAACGAAATTCTCACTGCTTTTTGCACATCATAGCTACATGATCTTAAGTGCCTTAATCTCTTAGAGATGTACTTTCCATATCTGTGAAATTGAGATAATCCCCACCTTGCCATGAAGCATAATAAAAATTAAGTGACACATTGTGTTGTCATAAAGATTAAATGAGTTAAGGTGTAAAAGTGCCTCTTACAGTGTCAAGAACCTAGTAGACACCAAGTAGTAACTACTCTTTCCATCAATTTTATTATCATGCTAATTGATCCAACCTTTCCTCTTGGGATCTATGCTTTTAAAATTACTGGAACAATTTCTGGTCATTAGAGATACATATTTTACCTCCCGTATAGTACTAGAGACTACTGGATCCTTGAAATAGAAAGCCTCCAGTTTTGCTGTTGTCATTTGTTTTAGTCTGATCAGACTGCTATAACAAAACACCATATTCTGAGTGGCTTAACAGAGACATTTATTTCTCACAGTCTGGAGCCTGAAAGTCCAAGCTCAGGGTACCAGCATAGTCAGGTTCTGGTGAGGGCTCCCTTCCTGGTTGCAGATAACCACCTACTTGCTGCATCCTCTGACAACAGAGAGAGGAAGCTCTGGTCTCTCTTCCTCTCCTTATAAGGGCACTAATCACATCACAGGTGTCCCAACCTTATGAACTCATCTATATCTAAGTGTCTCCTAAAAGCCTTACCTCCAAATGTCATCGTGTTGGGGGTTAGGGATTCAATATGAATTTTGTGGGCAAACATCTAGTCCATAATTTTGTTGATAGTCATTTTACTTGGGAGACTTAATTTCAAATTTAAAAATAAATACATTTTAAACAAATAATTCCCCTACTATAAAAGTTGACTAATTATTATTTCAGGATATTATCCCTTATATTTTCCTATACATATAGGTTACAGATATTATTAATTATACTGAACATACAGTGTGTGTTTTCATTTAGCATTTGCATCAATATTCATACAGACTTAGAAAACACCCAAAATTCATGATTTTTAACCATGCTTTATATTTAATCAGAGTATGTATTATAGTACTAATTAATCCTCTATTGTTTGATATTTTATGGTTTGCTTCACCCAATATTATTCTTATAAACAATGTTACAATGTGTTGAAAAGCATGTAAACAAGCATCTCCACTTTTGATAGCATTTATCTATGCCAATAAATATTCTTTCATAATATTCTTTTTAACAACTGCATTCAGAAAGGGGTGTAGATACAAGGCCAAATAGAAGGCTCCACTGCTTGTCCCACCCCAACTCAAGGACACCAATTCAACAACTTTGTAACAAAAAAAAAAAAAAAAAAAAAAAGCATCTTCAATCAGGTAAACACTCACAGTACCTCGTGTTAACATTGTATCACTGAAAGAAGCAATGAAGAGGGCAGGAAAGACAGTCTTAAATTGCCAACATTACCCCTCCCCCATCCCCTAGCAATGGTCACATGGCATGGAGAGAGAATCTGTGCACTTGGGAGAGGAAGAGTGCAGCAATTGTGAAACACTGCATTGACCTCGGTGCTGCCCTGTCTCAGCAGAAAGTAAAACTGGGATAATTTCAGCTGATGCCCACCTGTTGACTGAGTACTTATTTTATTTATTTTTTAATTTTGATTTTTATTTATTTTTTAACTTTTATTTTATGTTTAGGAGTACATGTGAAGGTTTGTTACATAAGTAAACACGCGTCACAGGGGTTTGTTGTAGATATTATTTCATCACCCAGATACTAAACCTAGTATCCAATAGTTATCTTTTCTGCTCCTTTCTCTCTTCCCAACAGCCCTCCCCCAACTAGTGTCTGTTGTTTGTTCTTTGTATTCGTATCTTCTTATTTAGTTCCCACATATAAATGAGAACATGCAGTGTTTGGTTTTCTGTTCCTGCTTTAGTTTGCTAAGTATGATAGCCTCCAGCTCCATCCATGTTCCCACAAAAGACATGATCTCATTTTTTATGGCTGCATAGTATTCCGTGGTGTATATCTACCACATTTTCTTTACCCAATCTGTCATTGATGGGCATGCAGGTTAATTCCATGTCTTTGGTATTGTGAATAGTGCTGCAATGAACATCTGTGTGCATGTGTCTTTATGGTAAAATGCTTTATATTCCTCTGCGTATGTACCCAGTAATGGGATTGCTGGGTTGAATGGTAGTTCTGCTTTTAGCTTTTTGAGAAATCACCATACTGCTTTCCACAATGGATGAACTAATTTACACTTGGAGGGAGTATTTAAACCACCCTTAGTTAGAGGGGAATCGCCCATCCCAGCAGTTGGAACATCAGTTCTGGCAAGCCTCACCAGGGTAAGCTAAAGTGCACAGGTACCCTAAATAAACTTGAAAAGCAGTCTGGAGAGGGTCAGGCAAGATGGCCAAATAGGAACAGATCTGGTCTGCTGCTCCCAGCGTGATACCCACAGAAGGCGGGTAATTTCTGCATTTCCAATTGAGGAATCTGGTTCATCTCACTGGGACTGGTTGGACAGTGGGTGCAACCCATGGAGGGGGAGCCGAAGCAGGGCAGGGCATCACCTCACCCAGGAAGCACAAGCAGTTGGGGGATTTCCCTTTCCTAGCTAAGGGAAGCCATGAGAGAATCCCAGGAGGAACAGTACACTCCTGCCCAGATATTGCGCTTTTGCCATGGTCTTCGCAACCAGCAGACCAGGAGATTCCCTCCGGTGCCTGGCTCAGCATGTCCCACTCCCACGGAGCCCAGCAAGCTAAGATCCATTGGTGTGAAATCCTCACTGCTAGTGCAGCAGTCTGAAATCGACCTGGGGTGCTTGAGCTTGGTGGGGGGAGGGGCGTCCACCATTGCTTAGGCTTGACTAGGCAGTTTTATACTCACGGTGTAAACAAAGCTGCTTGGAAGTTCAAACTGGGTGGAGCCCACCACAGCTCAGCAAGGCTGACTGCCTCTCTAGATTCCACCTCTAGATGTTCAAGGCTTCTCTGAACAAAAGGCAGCAGCCCCAGTCAGGGACTTATAGATAAAATCCCCATCTCCCTGGGACAGAGCACCTGGGGGAAGGGGTCGCTGTGGGCGCAGTTTCAGCAGACTTAAACGTCCCTGCCTGACAGCTCTGAAGAGAGCAGTGGTTCTCCCAGCACAGTGTTCGAGCTCTGATAACAGACAGACTGCCTCCTCAAGTGGGTCCCTGACCCACACACATGTAGCCTGACTGGGATACACCTCCTAGTAGGGGCCAACAGACACCTAATACAGAAGAGCTCTGGCTGGCATCTGGCGGGTGCCTCTCTGGGATGAAACTTCCAGAGGAAGTATCAGGCAGCAATAGTTGCTGTTCTGCAGCCTCTGCTGGTGATATCCAGGCAAACAGGGTTGGGGGTGGACCTCCAGCAAACTCCAATAGACCTGCAGCTGAGGAGCCTGACTGTTAGAAGGAAAACTAACAAACAGAAAGGAATAGCATCAAATCAACAAAAAGGACATCCACACCAAAACCCCATCTGTAGGATACCAACATCAAACATCAAAGGTAGATGAAACCACAAAGATGGGGAGGAACCAGTGCAGAAAGGCTGAAAATTCCAAAAACAAGAACGCCTCTTCTCCTACAAAGGATCATAACCCTTTGCCAGCAAGGGAACAAAACTGGACGGAGAATGATTTTGATGAACTGACAGAAGTACGCTTCAGAAGGTGGGTAATAACAAACTCCTCTAAGCTAAATGAGCATGTTCTAACCCAACGCAAGGAAGCTAAGAACCTTGAAAAAAGGTTAGACAAAATGTTAACGAGAATAACCAGTATAGGGAAGAACATAAAAGATCTGATGAAGCTGAAAAACGCGGCATGAGAACTTCGAGAAGCATACAAAAGTTTCAATAGTCAAATGGATAAAGTGGAAGAAAGGGTATCAGTGATTGAAGATCAAATGAATGAAATAAAGCAAGAAGACAAGACTAGAGAAAAAAGAGTGAAAAGAAATTAACAAAGCCTCCAGGAAATATGGGACTATGTGAAAAGGCCAAATATATGTTTGATTGGTATACCTGAAAGTGACGAGGAGAATGGAATCAAATTGGAAAACACTCTTCAGGATATTATCCAAGAGAACTTCCCCAACCTAGCAAGGCAGGCCAACATTCAAATTCAGGGAACACAGAGAACACCACAAAGATATTCCTCGAGAAGAGCAACCCAAAGACACATACTCATCAGATTCAGCAAAGTTGAAATGAAGGAAAACATGTTAAGGGCAGCCAGAGAGAAAGGTCGGGTTACCCACAAAGGGAAGCCCATCAGACTAACAGCTGACCTCTCTGCAGAAACCCTACAAGCCAGAAGAGAGGGGGGGGCAATATTCAACATTCTTAAAGAAAAGAATTTTCAACCCAGAATTTAATATCCAGCCAAACTAAGCTTCATAAGTGAAGAAGAAATAAAATCATTTACAGAGAAGCAAATGCTGAGAGATTTTTGTCACCACCAGGCCTGCCTTACAAGAGCCCCTGAAGGAAGCACTAAATATGGAAAGGAATGACCAGTACCAGCCACTGCAAAAACATGCCAAATTGTAAAGACCATCGACGCTATGAAGAAACTGCATCAACTAACGGGCAAAATAACCAGTTAGCATCATAATGACAGGATCAAATTCACACATAACAATATTAACTTGAAATGTCCCAATTAAAATGCCCCAATTAAAAGACACAGAAGGCAAACTGGATAAAGAGTCAAGATCGGTTGGTGTGCTGTATTCAGTAGACCCATCTCACATGCAAAGACACATATAGGCTCAAAATAAAGGCATGGAGGATGATTTACCAAGCAAAAGGAAAGCAAAAAAAAAAAAAAAAAGCAGGGGTTGCAATTCTGGTCTCTGATAAAACAGACTTTAAACCAACAAAGGTCAAAAGAAACAAAGAACAGCATTACATAATGGTAAAGGAATCAATGCAATAAGAAGAGCTAACTATCCTAAATATATATGCACCCAATACAGGAGCACCCAGATTCATAAAGCAACTTCTTAGAGACCTACAAAGAGACTTAGACTCTCACACAATAATAGTGGGAGACTTTAACACCTCACTGCCAATATTAGACAGATCAACGAGACAGAAAATTAACAAGGATATCCAGGACTTGAACTCAGTTCTGGACCAAGCAAACCTAACAGAAATCTACAGAACTCTCCAGCCCAAATCAACAGAATATACAATCTTCTCAGCACCACATCACACTTATTTCAAAATTGATCACATAGTTGGAAGTAAAGCATTCCTCAGCAAATGTAAAAGAACAGAAATTATAACAAACTGTCTCTCAGACCACAGTGCAATCAAACTAGAACTCAGGATTAAGAAACTCACTCAAAACTGCACAACTACATGGAAACTGAACAACCTGCTCCTGAATGACTACTGGGTAAATAACAAAATGAAGACAGAAGTAAAGATGTTCTTTGAAACCAACGAGAACAAAGACCCAACATACCAGAATCTCTGGGACACATTTAAAGCAGTGTGTAGAGGGAAATTTATAGCACTAAATGCCCACAAGAGAAAGCAGGAAAGATCTAAAATTGACACCCTAACATCACAATTAAAAGAACTAGAGAAGGAAGAGCAAACACATTCAAAAGCTAGCAGCAGATAATAAATACCTAAGATCAGAACAGAACTGAAGGAGATAGAGACACAAAAAACCCTACAAAAAAAATCAATGAATCCAGGAGCTGATTTTTGGAAAAGATCAACAAAATAAATGGACCACTAGCTAGACAAATAAGAAAAGAGAGAAGAATCAAGTAGATGCAATAAAAAATGATAAAGGGGATATCACCACTGATCCCACAGAAATACAAACTACCATCAGAGAAAAATATAAACACCTCTACACAAATAAACTAGAAAAACTAGAAGAAATGGATAAATTCCTGGACACGTACACCCTCCCAAGACTAAATAAGGAAGAAGTCAAATCTCTGAATAGACCAATAATAGGTTTTGAAATTGAGGCAGTAATTAATAGCCTACCAACCAAAAAAAGTCCAGGACCAGACACATTCACAGCCGAATTCTACCAGAGGTACAAAGAGGAGCTGGTACCATTCCTTCTGAAACTATTCCAATCAATACAAAAAGAGGGAATCTTCCCTAACTCGTTTTATGAGGCCAGCATGATCCTGATAACAAAACCTGGCAGAGACACAACAAAAAAAGAAAATTGTAGGCCAATATCCCCAATGAACATCGATGCGAAAATTCTCAATAAAATACCGGCAAACTGAATCCAGCAGCACATCAAAAAGCTTATCCGCCACGATCAAATAGGCTTCATTCCTGGGATGCAAAGCTGGTTCAACATACACAAATCAATAAACATAATCCATCACATAAACAGAACCAATGACAAAAACCACATGATTATCTCAATAGATGCAGAAAAGGCCTTCTATAAAATTCAACAGCCCTTCATGCTAAAAACTCTCAATAAACTAGTTATTTTTGGAATGTATCTCAAAATAATAAGACCTATTTATGACAAACCCACAGCCAATATCATATGGAATGGGCAAAAACTAGAAGCATTTCCTCTGAAAACCAGCACAAGACAAGGATGCCCTCTGTCACCACTCCTATTCAACATAGTACTGGAAGTTCTGGCCAGGGCAATAAGGCAAGAGAAAGAAATAAAGGGTATTCAATTAGGAAAAGAGGAAGTCAAATTGTTTCTGTTTGCAGATGGTATGATTGTATATTTAGATAACCCCATCATTTCAGCCCCAAATATCCTTAATCTGATAAGCAACTTCAGCAAAGTCTCAGGATACAAAATCAATGTGCAAAAATCACAAGCATTCCTATACACCAATAACAGACAATCAAGAGCAAAATCATGAGTGAACTCCCATGCACAATTGCTACAAAGAGAATAAAATACCTAGGAATCCAACTTACAAGGGATGTGAAGGACCTCTTCAAGGAGAACTACAAACCACTGCTCAAGGAAATAAGAGGACACAAATAAATGGAACAACATTCCATGCTCATGGATAGGAAGAATCAGTATTGTGAAAATGGCCATACTGCTCAAAGCAATTGATAGATTCAATGCTATCCCCATCAAGCTACCAATGACTATCTTCACCGAATTGGAAAAAACTACTTTAAATTTCATATGGAACTGAAAAAGAGCCCACATAGCCAAGACAAAGCAAAAGCAAAAAGAACAAAGCTGGAGGCATCATGCTACTGGACTTCAAACTGTACTACAAGGCTACAGTAAGCAAAACAACGTGGCACTGGTACTAAAACAGAGATATAGACCAATGGAACAGAACCGAGGCCTCAGAAATAACATCACAAATCTACAACTATCTGATCTTTGACAAACCTGACAAAAACAAGCAATGGGGAAAGTATTCCCTATTTAATAAATGGTGTTGGGATAACTGGCTAGCCATATGTAGAAAGCTGAAACTGTTTCCTTTACTTACACCTTATACAAAAATTAACAAAGATGGATTAAAGACTTAACTGTAAGACCTAAAAACCATAAAAACCCTAGAAGAAAACCTAGGCAATACCATTCAGGACATAGGGATGCGCAAAGACTTCGTGACTAAAACGCCAAAAACAATGGCAACAAAAGCCAAAATTGACAAATGGGATCTAATTAAACTAAAGAGCTTTTGCATAGCAAAAGAAACTATCATCAGAGTGAAAAGGCAACCTACAGAATGGGAGAAAATTTTTGCAATCTATCCATCTGACAAAGGGCTAATATCCAGAATCTACAAAGAACTTAAACAAATTTACAAGAAAAAAACAACCCCTTAAAAAAAAATATGGGTGAAGGATATGAACAGACACTTCTCAAAAGAAGACATTTATGTAGCCAACAAAGTTATGAAAAAATTCTCATCATCACTGGTCATTGGAGAAATGCAAATCAAATCCACAATGAGATACCATCTCACACCAGTTAGAATGGTGATCATTAAAAAGTTAGGAAACAACAGATGCTGGAGAGGCTGTGGAGAAATAGGAATGCTTTTACACTGTTGGTGGGAGTGTAAATTAGTTCAACCATTGTGGAAGACAGTGTGGCAATTCCTCAAGGATCTAGAACTAGAAATACCATTTGACTCAGCAACCCTAATGGGGTTATAACCCAAAGGATTATAAATCATTCTACTACAAAGACACATGCACACATATGTTTATTGCAGCACTGTTCACAATAGCAAAGTCTTGGAACCAACCCAAATGCCCATCAATGATAGACTGGATAAAGAAAATGTGGCACAAATACACCACAAAATACTATGCAGCCATAAAAAAGGATGAGTTCATGTCCTTTGCAGGGACATGGATGAAACTGGAAACCATCATTCTTAGCAAAGCAACACAAGAAGAGAAAACCAAACACCACATGGTCTCATAAGTGGGCGATGAACAATGAGAACACATGGACACAGGGAGGGGAACATCACACACTAGGGCCTGTTGGGGGTGGGGGTCTTGGGGAGGGATAGCATTAGGAGAAATACCTAATGTAAATGACGAGTTGGTGGGTGTAGCAAACTCACATGTCACATGTATACCTATGTAAACAAACATGTACGTTGTGCACATATATCCCAGAACTTACGGTATAATAAAAAAAAAAGATGAACACAAAAGCTTAAAGATGTATTGCGTTTTTAAATATGGAACTTTAATAAATCTAATATTGCTGTCAAAAACATAGAAAAGCAGTCTGGGCCACAAGGACTGCAAATTCAAGGCAAGTCCTAGTGCTAAACTTGGCTAAGAGCCAGTAGACTCAGGGGGATATGTGAGCTACTGAGACTCCAGCTGGGGAAGCTAAGGAAATGCTTGTACCACTTGTCCCCCAACCCCAAGCTGCACAGCTTGCAGTTCCAAAATAAATCCCTTCCTTCCACTTGAAGAGAGGAGAGGGGAGAGTAAAGACATCTCTGTCTTGCATCACGGATACCAGCTCAGTCACAGTAAAATAGGGCACTAATCAGAGTTGTGAGTTCTCATTTCCAGGCCCTAGCTCCTGAATGACATTTCTAGACACACCCTGGGCCAGAAGGAAATCCACTGCCATGAAGTGAAAAACCCAGTCCTGCCAGGACTTACCATGTGCTAACTAAAGAGCCCTTGGGCCCTGAATAACCAGTAGTGATACCCAGGAAGTACACTGTAGGCCTTGCGTGAGACTCTAAGACTTGTTGACTTCAGGTAATATACAGCAAATTCCCAGCTGTGCTGGCTATGAGAAGAGACTCCTGTTTGGGAAAAGTGGAGGGACAAGTAAAAGGGACTTTGTCCTGCACTTTAAGTACCAGCTCAGCCACAAAGGGATAGAGCACCAAGAGCACTTTTGAGGTCCTCAATTCCAGGTCTTGGCTCTTCAATGACATTTCTGGATGTGCCCTGGGCCACAGAGGAGCCCACTGCCATGAAGGGTGAGTCCCAGGCTAGGCAGAATTCACCACAAACCAACTAAAGAGCTCTTGAGCTTTAGGGGACATTGGCTACCCTCTGTGGGCCTGTAGTGGTGGCAACATGGTGAGGCTTCTCTCCCTGTGGAATGGGGAGGAAAGCGTGGGAAGGACCATATCTCATGGTTTGAGTGCCAGCTCAGCTGAGGTACAATAGAACACCAGGTAGACTTCTAAAGTGTTTTGACTCCAGGCTCTAGATCCCAGACAGCATCTCTGGGCCTGACCAGGGCCTAGGGGAGCTCACTGCCCTGAAGGGAAGGACACAAGCCTGGCTGGCTTAAGCACCTGCTGATTGTAGAGCCCCAGGGCCCTGAACAAACATAGATGGAAGACAGGTAGTGGTTACAGTGGGCCTTCAGCAAGATCCAGGGCTGTGCTGGCTTTAGGTCTACTTCAGGAGAAGCCCACTTGCATCGATCACAGGGTTGCTTGTGTCACTGCCCGCCCCCCCAGCTCCAGGTGGTACAGAACAGACAGACAGACTACATTTGCTTGGAAGAAATAAGGGAAGAAAACAAAAGTTTTTCTCTAATAATCCAAGGAATTATTTATTCTGGATATAATCCAAGATCATCACAGTGGTACCTCTAGAAGTTGGCAAGAACCACAGTGTTACTTGGCTTGGGGTGCCTCCTAATGCAGACAAGGCTTAGATCCTAATACTTAAGCCCTTTTGAATACCAGGAAAGGCTTCTCAAGAAGGATGCATACAAACAAGCCCATACTATAAAGACTAGTAAATATCTAACTTTCCAACACCTAGATCAGATACAGGTGGATTTCCACAAGCATCAACACCATCCTGAAAAACATGACCTCACTAAATGAATTAAATAAGGCACCAGAGGCCAAGCCTGAAGAAAGAGATATGTGACCTTCTTTCAGAAAGAGAATTCAAAATAGCTGCTTTGAGAAAACTCAAAGAAATTCAAGAAAACACAGAGAAGGAATTCAGAATGCTATTAGATAAATTTAAAATATTGAAATAAACCAAAAAAATCAACCAGAAATTCTAAAGTTTAAAAATGGAGTTGACATAGTGAAAAATGCATCAGAGTCTAATAGCAGAATGGATCAAACAGAAAACAAAATTAGTGAACTTGAAGACAGCTATTTGAAAATACATGGTCAGAGGAGACAAAAGATAAAAATAAAAAACAATGAAGCATACCTACAAGATGTAGAAAATAGTCTCTAAAGGGCAAAGCTAAGAGTTACTCGCCTTAAAGAGAAGTAGAGAAAGAAATAGTAGTAGAAAGTTTATTCAAAGGGATAAAAACAGAGAACTTCCCAAATTTAGAGATAGTCAATATCCAACTACAAAAAAGTTATAGAACACAAAGCAGATTTAACCCAAAGAAGACTATCTCAAGGCATTTAATAATCAGACTCCCAAAGGTGAAGGATAAAGAAAGAACCCTAAAAGCAGCATGAGAAAAGAAACAACATAAAATGGAGCTCCAACACGTCTGGCAGCAGACTTTTCAGTGAAAAACATACAGGCCAGGAGAGAGAGGCATAGCATATTTGAAGTGCTGAAGAAAACAAACCTTTACCCCAGAATAGTATATCTGGTGAAAATATCCTTCAAAGATAAAGGAGAAATAAAAACTTTCCCAGACAAACAAAAGCTGTGGGTTTTCATCAACATTAGACCTGTCCCATAAGAAATGCTAAAGAGAGTACTTCAGTAAAAAGGAAAAGAATGTTAATGAGCAATAAGAAATAACTGAAGGTACAAAACTCACTACTAATAGTAAGTATACAGAGAGACACAAAATATTATAACACTGTAAGTGTGGTGTGTAAACTAATTTTATACTAAATAGAAAAACTAAATGATGAATCAATCAAAGATAATAACTATAACAACTTTTCAAGACATAGACATTACAATAAAATATAAATCAAAACATCAAAAAGCTAAAAAGTGGGGGGATGAAATTGACATGTAGAATTGTTATTACTTTTCTTTTTGCTTGTTTCTTTGTTTATGCAAACAGTGTTAATTTATTATCAAGTAAAAATAATGGGTTAAAGACAGTATTGACAAGCCGCATGGTAACCCCAAATCAAAAAACATGAAACAAATCCATGAAAATTAAAAAGCAAGAAATTAAGTCATATTACTAGAGAAAATCATCTTCCCTAAAAGGAAGACAAAAAGGAAAGAAAGAAAGAGAAAGAAAGAAAGAAAGAAAGAAAGAAAGAAAGAAAGAAAGAAAGAAAGAAAGAGAAGCAAACACTACAAAACAACCAGAAAACAAATAACCAAATGTCAGGAGTAAGTCCTTAGTTATCAATAATAACATTGAATGTAAATGAACTAAACTCTCCAAATAAAAGACATAGACTGGCTGAATGGATTTTAAAAAACAAGAAAGATCTTTTGCTTACAAGGAACATATTTAACCTATAGAAATACACATAGACTGAAAATGAAAGGACAGAAAAAGATAGTCCATGCCAACGGAAACCAAAAAAAGAGCAGTAGTAGCTATGCTTATATGAGACAAAATGGATTTCAAGACAAAAACTAGAAAAAGACACAAAGAAAGTCACTGTATAATGATAAAGAGGTCAATTTGGCAAGAGGATACAACAATTATAAATATATACATATAGAACACTGGACCACCCAGATATATAAAGCAAATATTATCAGAGCTAAAGGGAGACAGATCCCAATACAATAATAGCTGGAGGCTTCAATGCCCTACATTCAGCACTGGACAGATATTCCAGACAGAAAATCAACAAACAAACATTGGACTTAATCTGAACTACAGACCAAATGGGCCTAATAGATATTTACAGAACATTTCATCCAACAGCTACAGAACACACATTCTTTTCCTCATCACTTAGATCTTTCCCAAGGATAAACCATATGTTAGGTCACAAAACAAGTTATAAAACATTCAAAAAATTGAAATAATATCAAGCATTGTGGTGGTCTATAGAGATTAAGGTGGCAGATAGGAAGCAGGATAAGCTTGCAGCTCCTCCTTGGACTAACAAAGCAGTGTGTAGAGACTCACATCGTGAACTTTTGTTCCAAGAACAACTGCAGGAAAATACTAGGAAAGCCAAAGGAATCCACAGACCCTTTGAAGGAACTGGATCATCACTGCAGTCTCCATGAAACACCGAAAAACTGTGTCTGCTTGCTTTCTCAATGGGGAGGTTTGTGGTCTGGGGTAAGTTCTCAGTGCTGGTCACTGGCTATCTGGAAATAGACTCAGTGCTGTTGTGGGGGCAAAGTGAGAGTGAGACTGGCCTTTAGGACTGCAGGCTGCAAGGCAGCGGGATGAGGCCTGTGACTCCTGTCTTTCCCCCACTTCTCTGGTGAACTATATGACCGAGCAGATGCAGCCATAATCACCCTGGGAATATAACTCCAATGGACTGGGAACCACACCCCCATCCCAAAGGCAGCCACAGGAAGCCCTGCCCAAAGAGAATCTGAGCTCAGATATGCCTATCCCTGCCCCCACCTGGTGGTCTTTCTCTACCCACCCTGGTACCGAAGACAAAGGTCATAATCTCTCGGGAGCTCTATGGCCCTGCCCACCACCTGAGAAACCTGAATATTTAACCAGGTGACCCTAGGGCAAGTTTGCATCCTCCCTATAGGACTGCAGCTGATGCACTCTTGAAAGCGCCACCTCCTGGCTGGAGGCCAACAAACACAAAACCAGCACACTAAACAAAAACAACCAAGGACCGTCACAGAGTCCACTTCACTTCCCTGCTACCTCCACCTCCACCTCCACCGGAGCAGGTGCTGGTATCTATAGCTGCAAGACCTGAAGACAAATCACATCACGGGACTCTTTGCAGACACTTCCCAGTGCCAACCCGGAGCCTGGTAGCTCCACTGGGTGGCTAGACCCAGAAAGGCAAAAACAATCACTACAGTTCAGCTCTCAGGAAGCCCCATTCCTAGGGGAAGGGGGAGAACACCATATCAAGGGACCACCCCATGGGACAAAAGAATGTGAACAGCAGCCTTTGAATCCCAGATCTTCCCCTGACGTAGTCTACACAAATGAGAATGAACCAGAAAAACAATTCAGGTAATATGAAAAAACAAGGTTCTTTAACACCCCCAAAACATCATACCAGCTCACCAGCAATGAATCTAAGACAAGATAAAAATCTCTGAATTGCCAGAAAAAGAATTCAGAAGGTCAATTATTAACCTAATCAAGGAGGCACCAGAGAAAGGTGAAGTCCAGCTTAAAGGAATCAAAAACATGATCCAGAAAATGAAAGGAAAATTCTTCAGTGAAATAGAATAACTAAAAACAGAATCACAACTTCTGGTAATCAAGGACACACTTAGAGAAATGCAAATTCACTGGAAAATCTCAGCAATAGAATCGAACAAGCAGAACCAAATCCATCAAAGACAAAGAAAAAAGAATTTTAAAAAATTAACAAAGCCTCCAAGAAGTCTGGGACTATGGTAAACCTAAGAATAATTGGTGTTCCTGAGGAAGAAGAGAAATCTGACAGTTTGGAAAACATATTGGAAGGAATAATCAAGGAAGACTTCCCTGACCTTGCTAGAGATCTAGAAATCAAAATACAAGAAGCTCAAAGAACACCTGTGAAATTCATCATAAAAAGATCATCACCTAGGCACACAGTCATCAGGTTATCTAAAGTCAAGACAAAGGAAAGAATCTTAAGATCTATGAGGCAAAAGCATCAGCTAACCTATGAAGAAAAACTTATCAGATGAATGCAGATTTCTCAGCAGAAACCCTACAAGCTCGAAGGGATTAGGGCCTTATTTTTAGCTTCCTTAAACAAAATAATTATCAGCCAAAAATTTTGTATCCAGCAAAACTAAGCTTCATAAATGAAGGATAGACACACTCTTTTCCAGACAAACAAATGTTAAAATAATTTGCCACTACCAAGCCAGCACTGCAAGAAATGCTAAAAGGAGGTCTAAATCTTGAAACAAATCCTCAAAAAACACCAAAATAGAACCTCATTAAAGAATAAATCTCACAGGACCTATATAACAATAACATAATGAAAGAAAACAAGGTATTTAGGCAACAAATAGCATGATGAATAAAATACCACCTCGTATCTCAATACTAACATTGAATGTAATGGGCCTAAATACTTCACTTAAAAGACACAGAATGTCAGAATGGATAATAATTTACCAACCAAGTTTCTGCTGTCTTCAGGAGACTCACCTAACACATAAGGACCCACATAAACTTAAGGTAAAGGGGTGGAAAAAGATAGTCCATGTAAATGCACACCAAAACCAGCAGGAGTAGTTATTCTTATACCAGACTAAACAAACTTTAAAGCAACAGCAATTTTAAAAGACAAAGAGGAACATTATATAATGATAAAAGGACTAGTCCAAGAGGAAAATATCAGTCCTAAATACATATGTGCCTAACACTGGAGCTCCCAAATTTATAAAACAATTACTACTAGACCTAAAAATGAGACAGATGGCAACACAATAATAGTGTGTGACTTCAGTAATCCACTGAGAGCACTAGACAGGTCATCAATACAAAAAGTCAACAAAGGAATCATGGACTTAAACTATAGCCTATAACAAATGGACTCAACAGATACTTGCAGGACATTCTACCCAACAACTGTAGAATATACATTCCATTCATAAGCACATGAAACATTCTCCAAAATGGACCATATGATAGGCTACAAAACAAATCTCAGTAAATTTAAGAAAACCAAATTTATATCAAGTATTCTCTCAGACCACAGTGGAATAAAATTGGAAATCAAATCTAAAAGGAACCCCCAAAACCATGCAAATAACATGGAAATTAAATAATCTGCTCCTGAATGATGGTTGAGTCAACAATGAAATCAAGATGGCTATTAAAAAATTCTTTGAATTGAAATATAATAGTGACACAACCTCTGAAAACCTCTGGGAAACAGCAAATGCGGTGCTAAGAGGAAAGTTCATAGCATTAAATGCTTTCACCAAAAAGTCTGAAAGGGCACAAATAGACAATCTAAGTCACACCACACAGAAGTGGAGCAACAAGAACAATCCAAACACAAACCCCGCAGAAGAAAAGAAATAATGAAGATCAGAGCAGAACTAAATGAAATTGAAACAAACAAAAAAAATACAAAGATAATGAAACAAAAAGCTGGTTCTTGGCAAATATAAGTAAAATTGATAGACAACTAGTGAGATTAACCAAGTAAAGAAGAGAGAAGATCCAAATAAACTCAATTACAAAAGAAATGGGAGGTATTACCACTGATACCAAGGAAATACAAAAGATTATTCAACACTACTGTGAACCCCTTTATGCACATAAACTATAAAACTTAGAGGAGATGGATACATTCCTGGAAATATACAATTCTCCTAGATTAAACCAGGAAGATACAGAATCTCTGAACAGACCAACAGCAAGCAGTGAGGTTGAAATGGTAATTAAAAAATTGTCAGCAAAATAATGTCCAGGATTAGATGGACTCACAGCTGAATTCCATCAGACATTCAAAGAAGAATTGGTACCAATCCTATTGACACTATTACACAAGACAGAGAAGGACGAAATCCTCCCTAAATCATTCTATGATGCCAGTATCACCCTACTACCAAAACCAGGGAAGGACCTAACAAAAAAAAAAAAAGAAGAAGAAAACTACAGACCAATACCCCTGATGAAAATAGATGCAAAAATCCTCAACAAAATACTAGCAAACCTAATCCAACAGCATATCAAAAAGACAATCCACCATGATCAAGTAGGTTTCATACTTGGGATGCAGGGATAGTTTAACATACGTAAGTCAACAAATGTTACACACCACATAAACAGAATTTAAAACAAAAATCACATGGTCATTTCAATAGATGCAGAAAAAGCATTTGACAAAACCCAGCATCCGTTTATGATTAAAACCCTCAGCAAAATCAGCATAGAAGCAACATACCTTAACATAATAAAAGCCGTATAAAACAAACTCACAGCCAACATTATACTGAATGGGGAAGAGTTGAAAGCATTTTCCCCTGAGAATTGGAACAATACAAAGATGCTCATTCTCACCACTTCTATTCAACATAGTACTGGAAGACCAAGCCAGAGCAGTCAGACAAGAGAAAGAAATAAAGGGCATCCAAATAGGTAAAAAGAGGAAGGCAAACTATCGCTGTTTGCTGATGATATGATCGTATACCTAGAAAATCCTGAAGACTCATCCTAAAAGCAGAACTGGTAAATGGATTCAACAAAGTTTCAGGATACAAAATTAATGTACACAAATCAGTAGCTCTGCTATACAGCAACAGCAGCCAAGCTAAGAATCAACTCAAGAACTCAACCCCTTTCACAATAGCTGAAAAAAATAAAATAAAATACTTAGGAATATACCTAACCAAAGAGGTGAAAGACATCTACAAGAAAAACTACAAAATACTGCTGAAATAAATTACAGACGACACAAACAAATAGAAACACATCCCATTCTCATAAATGGGTAGAATCAATATTGTTTAAATGACCATACCACCAAAAGCAATCTACAAATTTAATGCAATTCTCATTAAAATATCACCATCATTCTTCACAGAACTAGAAAATAAACAATCCTAAAATTCAGATGGGACCAAAAAAAGAACCCACATAGCCAAAGCAAGACTAAGCAAACAGAACAAATCTGGAGGTATCAGATTACCTGACTTCAAACTATACTATAAGGCCATTGTCACCAAAACAGCATGGTACTGATATAAAAATAGGCATCTAGACCAATTGAACAGAAAAGAGAACCCAGAAATAAACCCAAATACTTACAGCCAACTGATTTTCAACAAAGCAAAGAAAAACATAAAGTGGGGAAAGGACACCCTATTCAACAAATGATGCTGGATTAATTGTCAAGCCACATGTAGACAAATGAAACTGGATCCTCATCTCCCACTCTGTACAAAAATCAACTCAAGATGGATCAAAACTTAAATGTAAGACTGAAGCCATAAAGATTCTAGAATATAACATCGAAAAAACTCTTCTAGACATTGGCTTAGGCAAAGATTTCATGACCAAGAATGCAAAAGCAAATGCAACAAAAACAAAGACAAACAGATGGAACTTAATTAAACTAAAAAGCTTCTGTGCAGCAAAAGAAATAATCAGCAGAGTTAACAGACAACCCACAGAGTGGGAGAAAATCTTCACAATTTATACATCCAACAAACAACTAGTATTCAGAATGTACAAAAACTCAAACAAATCAGCAAGGAAAAAAACAAACAATCCCATCAAAAAGTGGGCTAAGAACATGAAAAGACAGTTCTCAAAAGAAGATATACAAATGGTCAACAAGCATATGGGAAATGCTGAACATCACTAATGATCAAAGAAATGCAAATCAAAATCAAAATGCAATAACACCTCACTCCTGCAAGAATGGCCATAATAAAAAAATAATAGATGTTGGCTGGAATGTGGCAAATAGGGAACACATTTACACTGTTGGAGGGAATGTAAACTAGTACAACCACTATGGAAAACAGTGTGAAAATTCCTTAAAGAACTAAAAGTAGATCTACCATTTGATCCAGCAATCCCACTACTAGGTATCTACCCAGAGGAAAGGAAGTAATTATACAAAAAAGATACTTGTGCACAGATGTTTGCAGCAGCATGATTTGCAATTGCAAAAATATGAAATCAGCGCAAATGCTCATCAATCAATGAATGGATACAGAAAATTTTATATATATATATATAATGAAATACTATTCAGCCATAAAAAGGAATGAAATATTGGCATTCACAGCAACCTTGGTGGAATTGGAGGCTGTTATTCTAAGTGAAGTAACTCAGAAATGGAAAACCAAACACTGTGTATTCTCACTCATATGTGGGAGCTAAGCTATGAGGACGCAAAGGTATACAAATGATATATTGGACTTTGGGGACTTGGGAAAGGGTTGGGGGTAGCAAGGGATAAAAGACTATTCATTGGGCACAGTGTACACTGCTCGGGTGATGGATGCACCAAAATCTCAGAAATCACAACTAAAGAACTTATTCATGTAACCAAACACCACCTGTTCCCCAAAGACCTACTGAAATAAAAAAATATTTTTTAAATCAAGCATCTTCTCTGAACACAACAGAATACAACTAGAAATCAATAGCAAAAGGAACTGTGGAAACTGTGCAAATACACAGAAATTAAACAATATGCTCCTGAATGACCAGTAGGTTAATGAAAAAATTAAGAAAAAATTTAGAAAATATATTGAAACAAATGGAAATGGAAACACAGTATGCTAAATCTTATGGCATACAGCAAAAGCAGTACTAAGAGGGAAGTTTATAGCTATAAGTGCCTACATCAAAAAAGAAAAAAAAACTTAAAATAACCTAACAATGCATCTTAAAGAACTTGAAAAGCAAGCACAAACCAAACACAAAACTAGTGGAATAAACAAAATAATAAACAGCAAGAGCAGAAATAAATGAATTTGAAATGAAGGAAACAATACAAAAGATAAACAAAACTAAAAGTTGGTGTTTTGAAAAGATATACAAAATTGACAAACCTTTAGCCAGATTAACCAAGGAAAAAAGAGAAAATAACTGAATGAAAATCAGAGATGAAAAAAGGGATGTTACAAATGGTACCACATTAATTACTACTATGAGCAACTATATTCCAATAAATTGGAAAATCTAGAAGAAATGAATCAATTCCTAGAAACATATAACCTATTAAGATTCACCATGAAGAGATCCAAAACTTGTATAGACAAATAACAGGTAAAGAGATTGAAGCCATATTGAAAAGTCTCCCTGCCAGGAAAAGCTCAGGACCCAATGGCTTCACTGTTGAATTCTACCAAAGATTTCAAAAACTAACACCTATCCTACCCAAACTATTCTAAAAAATAGAGAATGACAGAATAATTCCAAACTCATTTTACAAGGCTGGTATTATCCTGACACCAAAACCAGACAAAGATACATCAAAAAATGAAAACTATAGGCCACTATCGCTGATGAATATTGATGGAAAAATCCTCAACAAAATATTAGCAAACCAAATTCAACAATATATTAAAAAGATCATTCATCATGACCAACTGGGATTTATCTCAGGCATGCAAGGATGGTTGAACATACAAAATCAATTATTGTGATAAATCACATCAACAGAATGAAAGACAAAAATCATATGATCATTTCAATTGATGCAGAAAAAGCATTTGATAAAATTCATCATCTCTTCATGACAAAAACCCTCAAAAAACTGGACATAGAAGGAACATATCTCAACATAATAAAAACCATATATGACAAACTCATAGCTAGTATTGTAATGAATGGGGAAAAAACTGAAAGCTTTTCTTTCACGATCAGGTACATGATAAGCGTGTCCACTTTCACCACTGTTATTCAACATAGTAGTGGAAGTCCTAGCTAGAGCAATGAGACAAGAGAAAGAAATAAAGGGCATCCAAGTTGAAAAGGAAGGAGTCAAATTATCCTTGTTTTCAGATGGTATAATCTTACATTTGGAAAAACCTACTAAAGACTTCACGAAAAAAATTGTTAGAAATGATATATAAATTCAGTAAAGTTGCAGGATACAAAGTCAACATACAAAAATCAGTAGCATTTCTATAGGCCAACAGCAAACAATCAGAAAAAAAATTTTAAGAAAGTAATCCCATTTACAATAGCTACAAAAAAAAACTAAGAATAACCAAAGAAGTAAAAGATCTCTATAATGAAAACTATAAAACATTAATGCAAGAAATAGAAGTGGACACCAAAAAATGTAAAGATACTCCATGTACATGGATTAGAAGAATCAATATTGTTAAAATGTCCATCCTACCCAAAGCAATCTACAGACTCAATGCAATCTCTATCAAAATACAAATGATATTATTCACAGAAATAGAAAAAAAATCCTAAAATATATATGGAACCACTACAGACTCAGAATATCCAAATAAATCCTGGGCAAAAATAACAAAACTAGAAGAATCACATTTCCTTACATTATACTACAGAGCTATAGTAATCAAAACAGCATAGTACTGGCATAAAAACAGAAACATAAATCAGCAGAACAGAATGGAGAACCCAAAGACAAATCCACACATCTACAGTGAACTCATTTTTGACCAAAGTATCAGACACATACATTGGGGAAAGGACAGTCTCTTCAATCGATGGTGCTGGAAAACTGGATATCCATATGCAAAAGAATGAAACTAGATGCCTATCTCTCACCATATACCAAAATTTCAACCTTCACTAGAAGAATATGAAACTGCCCATCTCCTTGTACTCTTACCAATACATGTCATTATTTTTTAATCTCTGCTATTTTAATATGTAGAAAATATTTCACTTCTGCCAATTTTTTTCTTTTTTGAGTTTAGCTAAACATTTTAGTCTCATTTAAATGTGAATTATGTGAAAATAGGAAGGAGTTCAAAATAATATCTGTTTGTGCTTTATATGTTGATAACAAGCAATATGTGAAAAGAGGGGGGAAAGTACTATTATCTCTACTGCTATTTTTGCAAATAGTGAAGTTGATGCTCAGGATATCAAAGAAATTTTCCCAAAGTCAGTGAAAGATAAAATCTTCTAGCACTCTTCCTAGTTCTCTCCCAATCTGAAGTTGCTAAGTAAACACAGGGCTGATAGGCAATCGAAGATTTTCTAAGTGCAAGTAAAAGTGTAACATATATAATTTAGTGATGGAGTTGTCCCAGCACTCTCCTCTCCTCTCGCCTTTTCCTTCTAGCATAATCTTGGCAAAAGAAAGCAAAGGGAGGAGGAAAGTAAGGCAGCTGGACTCGGGAGGTCTCCCAAGCATAACTAGAACATATTTTATTCACTTCAGCATTTGGCTCCACAACAGTACTTGAGATGACAGTCTGTGAGGTGCCTCAGGGCCAATCACATGGCCTCCCTACTGATGTCCTATCTAGGTTGCTCCAGCCTCCCTGGTCTTCAGTTTGCCTTTTGCATGGAGATCCAAGAAGAAATGGGCCACTTGAGGGACGGTTGCTTTCCCCCATACCACACAAATAGACTCATTTCCTAATTTATTTTCTGTGTTTTTAAAGAAAGATGGAAATGCACTAATCTCTTTCAGTCAAAGTAATATTTGATTTTTGTCTTTCTAAAATATTCGTATCCTTCCTTCACACCGAATACTCAAAACAGACCTCTGTGGTAAATAGCTTCAGCATTCCTTCAAATGACTTAAATAACTATCCATTTCACTCCAGAATATATGTATATACAAACATATACATATACATGTGTGTGTGTATATATATATACACACACACGTATATGTGTATGTATATATATATACACACACATATATGTAATACATATACACATACATATATATCAAAACATCCAGGCCAGGATGGTTTGTGTGGAGAGGGGGGGATCAAACTTCTTACAAAATTTAGGCCCAAGTTATGTCCCCAACTCTATTATAATATAGATTGCATTGAAAGTCCAGAATAAATCTATGTTGTTGGGAGGAATTCTAGGATGGTTCCAATGGCGATGAATAGATGTGTATATATGTATTACATATACATGTATATATATATATACACACACACACACATACACAAATGTATATGTACACTCCTATATATGTAATATATATGAATACATACACGAGTGTGTGTAAATATACATGATAAATATACCCATTTGGTTGTATGAATGGGTCCAGAGGCAGTGAGAACAAACATTGGTTAAGAGACTGTTGTGTGCCAAGTACTATAACTATATTATCTAATTGAACCTTCAAAGGAATTCTTGAAGTGGGAAAAAATGGCACCAGGTTAGTCTGTCAGACCAACTGGACATATTCCCTCTTCAGGTTCCCTTATCATACAGAATGTCTCCAGTAAATGCCTGGCCATATAGAATGCCTGCAGTAAATCTGCATGAGATGATTTCACTTTGGGCAGTGTTAATTCAGGATGCTTTGTAATAGAGATAAGTAGGAGCAACTCCTTATAAAACTGCAGCCTGAGGTGTATCATCAACTCTTATATATTCCAGAAGTTATTGAAAAACTTGAGTAATTCAGCGTGGGAGAGAGACAGGCCAGGATTGTTTTTGTGGAGATGGGAAGATCAAACTTCTTACAAAATTTAGGCCCAAGTTATGTCCCCAGCTCTGTTATATAGATTGTGTTGAAAGTCCAGAATAAATCTATGTTGTTGGGAGTAATTCTAGAATAGTTGCAATGGAGATAAATAGATCCAACTTCTTATAAAATCAAAGTGCAAGTTGTGTCATTTCTTTCAGCTTCCTTACAATGTGGATTGGCTCAGTGGAAGGTGAAAGGCAAGAATGGTTTGTTGTGAAGACTGATGCATGGAACCTCTTATAAAATGGAGACCCAGGGCATGTCTTCAACTCTTAAATCTTCCAGATTGTATCAAATGTCTCTAGTAAACCTGCACTGAGTAATCCACATTGGAGGATATTTCTCAGCGCGGACGATTAAAGCAGATTCCTTAAAACATATGCCCTTAGCTCTATAAAATGTCTCAAGTAATTCAGCATTGGAATTACCAGGACTATCAGGCCAGTGCAGTTTGCATTAAAGACAAATGCATCAGACCTTTGAAAAAATTGAGGCCCGAGGTATGTCTCAACTCTTCAGCTGAGGATATTAAGAGGCGACTAAGTTCCATCTGCCATAAAGCCCCAGGTGGCAAATTATTTTTGCTCTGTGCTTACCTTAGGAAGCTGCCAAATGTAGCTTCCAAAATCCACAAAGGGATAGAGGTTTCCAAGCTGTGTTTCTAAAGAGAGGCAAGCCTGTTAAAGTGGTCACTGTGATGCAGCTGAGGAGACTGTGCAGGTCCAAGACCACATACTTGTAAGAGTTTCATTGGGCCACAAACCTGGATGGCCAAACTAGAACATGGGAAAAGGTTCATCTGGGCCTTTGAGGCTGAAGGGACTCCATCGTTGGCCATCTCAGGAACTCTCCCTCCTTTAATCTTTTTTTTTTTCTTTTTAAACAGCTTAATTGAAATATAGTTCATATGCCATATAAGTCACCCTTTAAAGCTAACAATTAAATGGTTTTTAGTATCTTCACAGAATTGTCAAACTATCACCACAATCAATTTTAGAACATTTTCACTACCCCAAAAAGAAACCCCATACCCTTTAGCAGTCAGTGCTCCCCACATTTCCCTCCTAGACCCTCTTATCACTAGGCAACCACTGATCTATTTTCTGTCTCTATAGATTTGCCTAAGCTGTACATTTCATATAAATGAAGTCATAGAATTTTTTAAATGTATCTCTGAAATATAGCTATTTTCATATCTTATTTAAAAAAATGAGCACTCAGAGAAGTCAAGTAATTTCCCCATGGACACACAGGTAGAAAGTGGTGGAGCCAGGATATAAACCAGGGTGTTCTAGAAAACCTGGGTTCCAGCCCTGCCTTAGCCACTATTTTGCTTCGTGAAATGAAATGATTCAACGCATACTTTGGATGTATGTTAGAAAAGATATGGCAAGGTTTTGTCTGTAAGAATTAAGACACAGAGAGCTCCTGGCTTGAGCAATTGGGTGGATGAAGGTTCCATTTATTGAAATATGGGAAAAATGGAGGGAAAGGTAGGTCAAGAGAGGCACATTAAGTAAAAGCCAAACTAACATTACAGAAAATAAAACAAAATCCTCACATTCTGAAGGTCTCCAGAGTACAAAAGTCAAAAACTAAAACACGGAAAAGAAGAGAGAAAGGAATATAGATATGAAGGGCTGAACTGACTTAGCCATCATAGGCATTTTGATGAAGGAGACAGAAAAACAAACAATTATTAAAAGTATAACTGAGGATAACTTTTCTGAGCTGAGGAAAAAGCTGAGGATATTGATAAAATGAGTCCCTCAAATTCCAGGCAAAAACAATGAAGAGATACACACCTAGATAAATATGATGTGTATATGTGTGTGAGTGTTCATGTCTATGTGTGCATGCATAGAATCCTACAATGATCCAGTCTAGAAAAAAGAAAGTGCTTAATAAACAATAACTATAAGGCTGGACTTCTCTGGAGATTTTTTCCTTCTGATATTTACTATTGCAGAATTTTGCTAGGAAAAATTAAGACCTTACAGACTTCAAAGGTGTGAGAAAAGAAAAGGCTAGCAACCACTGTTATCATCATTAAATAGTATCACATTGAGCACTAAAGAAGCAATACACAGTAATAGAAAACTTGTCAAAATAGGTGCCCTACGATCTAGCTTGTGGTGTTGGTCATATGAAATTACTCAACCTCCTTGAGATCTGGTTCCTTCCTATTTAATATCAGGATAATTATACTTTCTCATACTTTTATAAGAAGGACAAAAAATGATGATCTATGCTAACTTAGGGTTACAAATTCACCAGCAAAATCAGCCTAATGTTTTTCGCTTTCCTTTCTTAAAGCAGTTTTGCTTTGTCCTTTCATTGTTCACAGACAGAAATTTGTAGTTGAGACTGCATAACCCATGGGGACATAAAAATTCCTCTTTCCTCATCTCAAACTACCAGCTTATCAATGTGGCAGCAACACAGCTAGAAGCATCTCTTTTGCACAGAGAGCAGCAACTCTTTTGACAGTCTAGGTCCTCCAGAATTTGGTCCCATCCTGCTTGGTAAATTGTATACCTGCCCCTCTCAAGGGTGAAGCTGACGGGTCTTCCTATTACATTATTGCTGTCTAATCTACTTTCCATCACCCACTGTGTATTATGGGGCCTGGTTCATACCTGCCCTAGAACCTTTGCTAAATGGAGTTGGCTTACATTGACGAAGAGATCAAAGATCAGCTTAAATTCCACCTTTGATATAAAGCTTTCCCCCCAAGAACTGCAACCATTGTAGAAACTCGATAATTCAAGTTTCTAAACTGCGGTACAAATAATGTGATTAATGGTCAAGTCATATTCTTTAGTTTCTGTTCTTCCCAATTTAGTTCTGTACTATTCACTATTTTAGGTATATTTTATTGCATCCCAAGGTTCACTGTAATTCTCTTGGTTGTTAGGGGTGGAGAAGTAGGATGTACAAAAGAGTTAGTAATGACATGAGAAAATGTTTAAGCTATAACGAAAGTTAAAACAAATCAAGATAAAATATTGAATTGGATAATAACCTCAACCAGAAAAAAAATGTAGAGAAGGAAGAATGGACGGCTGTATGATGAAATGTTGGCAGTGATTATGATCGGGTGATGAAATATATTGTAAAATATATTTCACTTCCTTTTTAGTGGAAGTGAAATATATTCAACCACATTCAATTGCCAGAAGCATGTAAGATGTTCTCCACTAAGGCCAGCAACCAAAAATAATTAAAATGTATGTATAAATTAAAGAAGCCAATAATTCAAATTCCCACAATGAACAGTTAATTACATTTACAAGTTAACAAAATTAAGAGATATGCTTTTGGAAGTAAATTTTGGGCTGCCATCCCCTAAATCTTATAACATTTCTAAGAAGTAGGTACTTGTTTAAGGTTTTATCTTTTATTAATTTTACCAGTAATAAGCAGGTTTATTATATAAAGATTAAATGTAAAAATATTAATAAAGTAGCACTACAGTCTAAAACTAAGTGACACAAAATGGCATACTTATAAGGAAAAATAATAAATCCACAATTACAGCAGCAGAGTTTTAACACACACCTGTCAAAAAGTGCCAGATCAACCATGCAAAATTTAATACAATCATAGATTTGAACTACATAATTAACAAGCTTAATCTAATTAAACCATATAGAACCCTGCACCCAATAATTAGAGAATACACATTTCTTTCAAGCACATGCAGAACATTAGAAAATCTGACCACACATTGGTTGTAAAGGAACTCCCAAAAATTCCAAAGAATTGCTTTAATAAAGAACACAAGCTCTTTCCAAAATCCCAAGGTCCAATAATAAATTATTATGAAAGACAGGAGGGAAGGGAAAGAGAGAGAAAGAGACCTACCAGCCTGTGTGTTCAGAAACTGAAAATATAATCTAAATAATTTATAGGCTGAAGATGGATTTTCAAATATTTTGAACAAAGTATGCATGGTAAATACTTTAAAAGTGAATACTTAAATAAATAGCCACCACATCGACTTTGCATTCAATCAGACTAGATGATTGAGAATTGATTATGTTAAGAGACGTCAGTGACTAGACTCTTTTATCCATATTAGATTCTTTCTTTGTGTTACTCCAAATACCAAAGAGAATTATTTGATAAAATTTCTAGAGAAAGTATCACTTGGAATGGTTGAGGAGTAAGTGAGATGGAAAGGATAACTGATGAAGCAAGGTGGAAGATTTGCCAGGTAAGGATGGGACAGGAGCAAGAGGAGGAAGGAGAAGTAGGACTAATGGACTAGTCTTTGTAGGAAAAGAGGGATTGTTTTCTTCTAAGATGCGAGAGAAAGAAAAAAGGGATGGATATGGAAAGAAGCACAGAAAAGACTTAAGTTACATACAAGAGGCAATAACTCCAACCTTCGGTTACATAGCAGCATTGGGGTACTCAAGTCATTTATATTAATGCACTTAAAATCCTATGTTTTCTGTATTATTTTTAGGCACACAATACACAGGGCATTGTAAAAATAATTTTCCTACATTTATTTAAAATTAAAAAGCAGTCATCACATCCAATATTTTTTCTTCCGTTGGCTTCCCTCTACTCTGTCAAGTCCCTTTTTTCTTTCTTTATATCTTCTTTATCCAACCCAGTTTTTATCTTTCCTTTGGTGAAATTGTTTGTTCCATGTGCATTTGCAATCCATGTACTGCTGACAGTGACTTTGTAGAGCAAGTGAAATATATTCAACCACATTTGACCACCAGAAGCATCTAAGATGTCCCCACCAAGGATAGCAACCCAAAGTTGCTACTTTATCAGGGAGACCAATTCCCGCCCCAGCCACATGAAAGAGCCTCTGCAATCATTTTAGAAGGCAGATGTGGGTCAAACATATACAGTATGAGGTTCTCCAAAAAAGCAAGCTCTGTCTTCCTTCCTTTGAAATGAATAGCATACTCTTCCAATGGGACACTTTGCAAGCAGCTGCATGTCCTCTAGTGATGTTACTTTTCAGTTCTGAGCCAAGCACTATTCAAATACTTGAAATGTATTTCATTCATCCTTCACAAAAACCATTTGAAATTATCACTGTTATTAGACCCATACTACAGACAAGGAAACTGGGGTTCTGATTCACAATATTAGTGTATGGCATACAAGAAAATTGTTCTGGAATCAAGTTAAAGGATTTACATTATCTATAATAACTTTGTAAACTCCTCAGGTTTAAATCAGGACTCATCAATCATTTCCTGTAAAGAACCAAATAATAGATATTTTAGGCAATGTGGGTCATATAGTCTCTGTTGCAACTACTCAACTCTTCCATAGTAGTGTGAAAGCAGCTATAGATAGTATATAAACAAATGGGCATGGCTGTACAACAAACTGTATTAATGGATCCTGAAATAAAAATTTCATATAATTTTCACATATCACAGAATATCATTCTTCTTTAAAATTTTTCAGCCATTTAAAAATCTAAAATGTATTCTTAAGCTTGTAGGATAAAATTGATTTCAAGTGTAAATTGTAGCAAAAAAAGAAAAGCAGACAAGAAAGCAGGAAGAGAAAAAGAAGCAAAGAGAGAGAAGGGAAGAGAGAGAGAGAGAGAGAAGAAAACACTGTGATCCAGTCATTACATTTCTAAGAATGCATCTTAAGTAATCAGAGATGTGTGCAAGATTAATTTCTCTTTAAGAAAGTTCATACCAGGGTGATTCATAATTCTACGAAGGTGAAAATAACCCAGATGAACAGCATGAGGAGATTGGTTAAGTATATACAGTAAGTCGATGAAATACTATTGAATATCATGTGGTAGAAGATTATTGATGATGTGATCATGTTCATAAGACAATCAAGAAAATATAAAGTATGTTGCTATAATCTCATTTTAGCTAAAAAGCATATTCAAAGACATAAAACATTGAATAATATGCATCCAAATGTTAACAGTGGATATCTCCAGCTGGTGAGATTTAATATGATTTTTTCTTTTATCTTTTTCTATATTTTTAATATATTTTACAATGCATATATCTTACTTTCATAATCAGGAAAAAATAAGTTCAACTTCTATCTGCTCCACACCAGTCAGTATTGCTATAAAATTTCTGAAGAATTACTAATTGTTTCTCCAGGCTTAAAGCATTTTTGGCTTAGGTCCATGAAAAAAAATTTTTTTTTCCAGAAGGGCTGGGTCTTCTGTTCACAGGGACAGTGAACCTACAGACAACCAGCAGGTGCATGGAAAGCAGTAATCAATGAAATCCACACATAGTGCCCCAAACATATTTTTGACCAAAAGTCTCCCCTGTAAGCCATTTTTTAAAAAAGTCTGTTGCAATGTAAATAACTTGAAAGCTGTATCTAAGCAAGCTCCCAGCTTGGTAAGAAAAACTGACATAAAGTACTATGTAAATTTAGGATCCTTATACAAACTCAAGCTCCGGACTCCAAGAGCTGTCACCCATGACTCGCTTTTATACAACTCATAAAATTGCAAGGAAGCTCCATAAGGCTTCCCATTGGCCTTATGCACCAACATGAGGCCGGCAAATCTCAATATTCCTCTATCCCATACTTGTCATCCTTGGTCATTGCCCTGAATATAAGTCCCTTTGTCATCTACAGTCTCATTCTCACCCCACTGTGCTGCTTCTCTCTGCCTCAAGATTGTACTGCTGCCCTTGTCCATAAACATTCTCGTTGTGTGTTCTGGATCCTTAAGATCATAGTAGATTAATTCATATACTTCCTAAACTTGACAGAATGCTTCTCCAACTCAAAACTTCAATGGAACCTGGCTATTCTCTGATGACACTGCTTTCCCTGAAGGGTTTCAAGTGAAGACTGCTTAGTCTTTCATCTACTCCTGCCATTGCAGGATCAGAGTATTGGTGATCTGGCCCTGTTGTTTCCTACCCAACATTATGATCATTATTCCCGGATCATTAATCTAAAGACCTCTGGTCTCTTGAAATGTTTGTTTCTCAACTATATACCTCTCTAGGCCTCCTAATAATTCTTTCACATTCAGGATGATTCTGGGGCATAGTTTACTGCTTCTTCTACCCCATCCTGTCATCACTCTCAAAGAGTCCTGCCATCCATAGGTCTCTGCATCTCCACCCAGCCTAGTAAACGTCTCCTATCTTCACTTTCTTTCCTGCCCTGCCTGGATATGATGGCTATGATTAAAAAACACTTGTCCTCCAGTCCCCTCAGTGTCTTCTCACCACTGTCCTTCTGCCAAAACCCTAAATCCCAAACCCTGGTCTAATTTTACAATCCACCCTTTCTGATTTACACAGCAAGAGAAAGACATGCAAATCTGGAAGTTTGGCATCATTACAAATTCCAACCTTTGCTGGATTCTCAGCTACACTCTTTTATACTTTTCTTCAATCCATTTTCTATTCTGCTCAATGACTCTGTTCAGTCTTTATTCCCTTGCTCAAAAGTCCTTAGATCAATCCCCATTCCTTCCAATTTCAATATTTTGCTGGCCTCTCTGCTTCGTCAAGACAATTGAGGCCATCAGCTATGATTTTCTTTAACTTTCCACATCACAATATAAGCATTCAAGAGTGAGGACAGTGGGGTCTCTCATCCAGTTCAAGGTCAATCAGTTCCCTCTGTGCCCTGCTCCACATCTTTCTGTTCCTTCTGGGGCATTGGTCTTCAAGTCCCTTCCTGTATCTCAAACCATTCTCTCCCTTTTCTTTCAGACTCCAGTAGTTATGCTAGAGATGCTCCATTTGCTTAAACTTGAAGAAATACCTCTTCCTTACAGATGTGTTCCCTCTAGAAACCACTCTTCTTCCCAGCAAAACCTTTGGAAGGACTGGACTATTCACTAACAATCTTCTCTCTTCCTTCCCTTCCTACTCATCCCTCATTCTGCATATCTGTTTGTTGCCCTTTCAATTTCATGGAAGGGGCTCTTGTTAAGGTCAGCATTGACCTCCCATCTGCAAAGTCCTATGGCTATTTTCAGTCTTTATCATCCTAGACCTCTCTTCTACATCTGACAATGTTGAACACTTCCTCCTCCTTTGCATCCACGACAATGCAAATTCCTGGTTCTATCTGCACCTCTCTGACTCATGGGCTCTCTTGTAAGGCCTGCCACAGGATTCAGAACTAGACTTGACATGTGTATGCTTAATGTGGCTCATTATATTCCAATTCCCATTGCCCCAACTTCCCTGCCCTTACACCACTTCACTGGTGAAATGTCCTTGTTATAATTTTCAATACCTAATTAACATTTTTGACAATAATATATATCTATTAAAAGATGATGCCCTCATCTTTATGTCACATTATGTGATATAATTTTATTTTTTTAACGTTAACATATTTCTCCTTGAATTCAGGAGAGCCACAGCATGAAATAGAGGGCCTTGGTTTAATAATTTTAAAATAAAAATATCAACTTATTTCTAAAATATTATGATTATTAAGTGAGATAAAAAGTGCCAGAGTGACCAGAATACTGTCTGGCACAAAGTAAATCACATAAAAAATGTTTACTGAATTCAAATCTAAAGTCAGTGAGTCTCCTTGGCCACTAAACAATTGGCCAATTGGCAAAACACAATGTTAGTCAAGGCAAGTAAAGCATATCAGTTCAACCAATTGTCTGGTGTAGTGACATCAAGGCCCAAGGTCAGTATCCTCTGGTGTATGTGCCAAAGTATGCAAATCATGCCGGGACAGTCCAGTTTCTCTGGTGGGAAACCCTGTGGCTTCCTCCCTGCTGCTCACTACCATTCTCCCAGCAGAATGGTGACAAACCAGTAGCAATAAAGAGGTGGGAGGACTTGAGGCTGAGCTCCCATGGCTGGCAGGCACAGTATGCAAGGGAAACCTTTGTTGCTGCTCCAACCAGTGTTCATTCAGCATTCTCTTCCCCAAACTGTGACCCAGCACACCTTGGCACACTCCTTTATAAAACTTACAAACACCAGTATAAAGAAAACCAATGGCAGATGGACTGGATACTGACTTTTACAAGCAGTCATTCTGGCATTATGCATCCAGTCTTTGAGTAATTCTCCTCCCCAAGATTAATGAGGTCACCAAGGGAGTTTGTGAATAGACATAGGAGGTGAAACTGCCACATTTCTGTAACTTCTCTTTTTTGACTGTCAAATGAAATTACTCAGTGTGGCTTTAGTAGTGCCCAAGGCAATCACAAATTTAGCACACATTACACATATCCATTGCATCTCCTCTACTGTGCCCCTTATTCAAAGTGGCATTTGATTGTATTGAGAAAATATTTGTTCTTATGTAAGCTTCCTTAGACCTTATAAAATGTACTGTCACTTGCAATATAACTGATACAAAGATGTTTACATAATGTGACACTGATCTTTTTGAATTTGGAAGTGGCATTAATGCATAACCTTTTTTCCAGAATGGCATGCAAGTTTTCATTCTACATTTTCCCCAAAACATAAATGTTTAAAAACTTATCTGTGCAGTTAATAAACTTTATCATATAGGAAACTTACAGTGAAAAGTAATACAGCATGTCACATATTTTCTTTCCTGAGTATAAGGACTCATTTGTAAGTTTTAAAATTCTCAAGCCATTTGTCTCCCTAAATATAATCTCATTCATACTTTGAAGTTAGCACATGGATTCAGTTTATTTACATCCAAATGTATACACTGACAGTGACATTTAAAACATGTAACATCGATTAACATCTGTTCTTCTTTTGTTCAAAACACAGAGAGGTGTGTTTCCAGTCAAGTTTTCATTCAATACTGATAAGCTGTAAGTAGAGATACATCTGTAAACACGTTAAATAAAAGGCCAAGAGCCTTTTGTGCTCTCTCTTTAATGTCACTGCAAATAAAGAAACAGAAAAATGCAGGCAGACCAAAAAAAATGAAAGGAAATTTCTAGACTCAGAAAGAATTCTGGGACGAAGGTATGCCTGTTCTCTCAAGCCAGCCATTTCGTCTCAAATTTTTGAAACAATATCACAAAGTGTCACAAGAAAGTATACACAGATACTTATTTTTGGCAAATCATTTCTACATGCTTTCAAAAGAATGGACAATACAAAAAGTTCTAAGGCAGACAGTATCAGTCACACAGAAACCCTCCACCCAGAGATCACTGACAGTATTTAAGCACAGGTTCCTCCAATTATACTCGTCTAGGCGTAAGTAAGCTAACACACACATCTCCACTTAAATACATCATGCAGGGAAAGCTGAGACTGCAGTATATACAGAGATCTTTTATCAGCATTACACTAAAAAGATTTCTGATTTCACTAAATATCTTTATAAACATATTTTTTAGTATTTATATATAAAACTCCATCCACATGGAAGTGCCAAGCTAAAAATAAGTTTGTAAAAAAAATGCTATTGAGACTACCTTGGATTTGATGGGAAAATCTGGAGCTTGGAAGTGATTAAAGCAGCCACACCTCACACAAAGAAACAGAGTAATCCTTGACTTCTTATTTCAATTGTATGGAATGCCTTGGAAATTCCTGGAATTGAGGCAATAGAGCAATCAGGTGTTTGTGCTATGAGGAAAATAAAGACTGAATGATGATGGTCCAAACCTCATGTCATTCTATCTTTTGTTATAGGTCCTGAAAAGGTTCACCATATGTTTAAGTTAAGGCAGAAGAGAGAGGGAGAGAGAGCGTGTGTGTGTGTGTGTGTGTGTGTGTGTGTGTGTGTGTGTAGCAAAGAAGAGGTGTATGATCACAGGAGCACTTTAATCAAATAAGTTCTGCTTTAATCTGTTTTATACACATTGGATAGAATCATTGGTAGCTTTTTTTAAGTAAAATAAGATTCCACTGCCAAATACATAAATTCTTACATAAATACATACATACAATAAAATAATGAGATAAAAATTTTTAAAGCACTAGTATAGAATAAAGAACCCAATACTGGGCCCATGGACTGGATTCATGTCCTAGCCTAGCCATGTCAGGAGCTGTATGACCTTAAGGAAATCATTTTTTTCTCTCAAAGTCTCAAATTTCCTTACTGTTAAATGGAGACAGAAATATCAGTCTCACAGGATTATTATATGTAGCAATGAATGGCATAAAAGAAAGCATATATCATGGTACTGAAGGAGTGCCACTCCAAAATATGCCAGATAAATAAATTATTTCTAATTGAAAACACTGGAGAAATTGTAGTTTCAGAAACCTGGCTCTTCCTGCATTCAGCAAGCCGTGAAAGCCATGAAGATTCCTCTGGAAGGTGTACTCTCTCTAAACCAGGGTGAGAAAACCGTCCTTATTACCGGACACTTGGAATTGACGGCCGCCATGGACATGAATAAACATACCTAATGAAGTAACTCATATCTTCTACCTGTTTTACACCCGTAATATATCTCCTAGTGACTCCTCTAGGAAATTTTACTGCCCTATCCAGATCTTCTTAGTCCTGTCATTTCCTTTCAAATTTATTGCTCTTTGTCTAGAAAATGTATAAGCATCTTGCTTTGGCCCCTTGTTTAGACTTCACTCTCTTATGAAGATCCCCTGTACATGTAAAACTAATAAAATGTGTCTGTTTTTATCTTGTTAATCTGCCTGGTGTCAGTTTGGTTTCTAGATCCAGCTGAAGAGCCCACTAAGAGCTAAAGTAGGGCTGGAGGTGATCTCCGGCTCTCCTACAGTAACTATTGCATAGTAGGTACTTAACATATGTTATATGAGGCTCAATTGACCTGCTTGGTGGTCCCCAGCAAAGATGAAATTAGAAGAACATTATCATGAAGTCAAGATCTCAGACTGACTCTATGATACTGCACATAATCTCAAATATCATTAACCAGTTAGTTCAATAGTCAAGACCAGGGTTTGGCAAATTTTCTGTAAAGGTTAGATAGTAAATAATTTTAGTTTTGTACACTATACCATCTTTCTCACAACTATTCAACTCTGCAATTATAGTGCAAATCCATAAATAGACCTATGTAAACAAATAAGCATGCTCCAATAAAACTTTACTTACAAAAACATGTGGACTGTCTGCAGGCCCTACTTTGCCAACCCCTAGTTTTAAAAGTTAGACAGAGTTAGCCTGGCAAGCAATTTGGGAGAACCACGGCAAAAATCCTCCATATAACTTAAGAATAAGAAATAAAGTGAAAATTTGGATGCCAAAGAGTCCAATGGGGAAGATAAAAGTTGGATTTTTGTCTCAGTGGCCTTGAACCTAATAACAAATGATTTTTCTTGATCTGAGCAGCTAAGCCTTAACGACTTGAGTAAATGGCAACGAAAGCTGGCCTAATTACTAGGAAGCTCCAGGACCTCTAACAGTCCTACCAGACACTGTAGTGGTAGCTTCAAACAATTCACCAGTATTTGTATTTATGTGTGCCTGCAAACAATGTGTAATTTAGGCATCTGTTTCAGTTATCTACTGCTGTGTAAAAACCACCCAGAACTAGTAATTCAAAATAACATTTTACTATATTACCTCACAGTTCTGTGGGTTAACTGGCCCAAACTAAAAGGTTCTTAGATAGATCTCTTCTGCAATTGCAGCCACCAGGGCTGCATGTCTAAAATGACTATTTTACTCAAGTTTCTGGCCCCTCAGCTGGGACGACTAGAGCAGCTAAGGGCTGGTCAGACATCTCCCTCCATGTGGCCTCTTCCTATTTAAGTTTCTCCAACATGGTGGAGTAGACAGTCAGACTTCTTACCTGGTTCCCAGCTTCTCCCAGAATAAACATTCCAAGAAACACAGACTGAAGTTGCAAGTCTTCTTATGATTTAGCCCACAAAGTCGTGCATTGTCACTTCTGCAACATTCAATTAGTCAAATGCTAGCCCAGGTTAAAAGGGAGGGCTTGAATCCAGGGAAGGATGGGCCACCAGAGCCATGTTAAAAGGTATACATTTTAAAGATCCGGTTTTTGGAACAGGCCTTGGCAGACTTATTTAAAAGCCTGAAGCCAAAGTACATCACAAACTCTAAGCTTACGCTATCTACTATAAATGTGTATCTCTCTAGACAATTTGGCTACAAAGTGCAACATGTCAGCAATTTAGTCAAAACCTCATCTTCCTCAGGGACACTCAGAGTCACTTTATAATAAAGACGTAAAATCCCTTCAAAGCAGCTGAAGATATTTGTAAAACATTTTTAAGCTGGACTGAGGCAAAAAAAAACAATAATTTCCCAAGATTCTATACCTAAAACCCATTTGAAGGTAAATCCAAAGCAAAAAGGCAACAGCTCCTGGATTATTTGACAAAACATTGCAGAAAGGATGAACCAACAGAGAATCCCAGCACTATAAGGGACCCAAGAGCATCTAATTCAATTTCCCACACAAGGCAGATTGTATTTTCTGTAATAAATCATAAGGAATTTTACGGAACTGACATTTTTACCACCTACTCTATGCCCACCTAATTAACTCCTCCCAACAACTTTATGAGGTTATTATAAAGTAGGCAATATCATTACTCCCATTTTACAGATAAGAAAACTGAGACTCTGATAAATTAAGTGATTTGGCCAAGGAAACATATGTAGAAATTGGAAACAATAGAATCTAAAATATATTCTGGGTTGATGCAAAGGAATCAAGCATTGAGTGTCATGAAGTAGCCCATTCCAATTCCAATATTGGGCAGTTCTAAAGATCAGGGCGGAGGGGTGGGGGGGGACATGCTCCAGAAGTTTGTATGGTAAATCAAGAAGCCTCTCCTGCCAGGTTTCTTATGCTCAAAGTGCATAGCTGGACTTCAGTGACACCAGAACTCCTTGAAATAATATGTAAATTGTGCTGTTTACAGATGTATTTTATAACAGTGGTTCTACAACTCCGATTAGATTATTAAAAAAAGGACAGCTCCAAAAAGTTTAATAGCAGCCAATCCATAAGCCAGAGCTATGCCCAACAAGAACGGACCAGGTGTCTATTCATAAAGACAGCAAACCTAGGCCGTGATCTTCATGGGTTCACATTCCAGTTGAGCAAAGAGAAAATGCATCTATGCAACCACAGCAGGTACAAAATAATATTAACACTAAATGTTAACATTATTAACATTACTTAGTTCCCTACCCCTCTACAGATAAGTAACAGGGCTAAGCAGATGCTTTCCCCACTAATTGTTTTGGCCACAGAACTCTTTATCTAAATATTTGCTGATGCCAAATATAAGATACAGATTAAAATGGAACTTCTTTGGTGGAAGTGATGATGGCTTGCCCATAGCCGTTTCTATTTAGCTTTCCTTGGACACAAAACCACCCATCTTCCACCAACTTCCTTTTTATAAAACCTTTGGGATTCCTTCAGAATATACCTACAGGGTTCTTTTGAAGCACAGTTTGAAAACCACCAAGTATAACTGTTAGGATGGTCTCTGAGAACCCATTTATCTCTATACTTCTAGCACTATGCCTCTGTATTATACCTAAGTAGCCAATGAGCATATAATGTGTTCCCAGCTAGATTACACAAAGAGTTGTTTGGGAATAAGAGTAAATGAGGAAAAGACATTCTGAGAAGGAAAGAGAAAAAACCCCAGAGACATAAACAAAGGGCAACTTGGCTCAGATATTGAAAGGCAAAGGTAGGAAGAAGGAAGGCATCAACCAATTCACTGAGTGGCCTAAGGAGTTTTGATCCTTCAGCAGAAGCAAGGAAAAACCAATGTATGCACTTTGCAGCTCACTGCTTCCTGCTCTGCTGGGGTCTGAATGACAGAAGAACCATGACAACTGAGATGGATGGATGTTTCTTTATTCAGTTCTCTACCACTTTCCTGCTGCAAGTTAATAACCTAGCAGTCTCAGGAGGCAGATCACAAGCATTTCAAAGGAAACAAGGAGAACTTCAATGGACTTTCAGTTCTTCTTTGAATTTTTTGGTGCCAAGGAAGAATCAGGCTTATTTGTCAGCTCTCCTTTCCTGGCCTGGTGAAATAATTAGAAGACCAAAGTCAGAGTATCCAATTATACAGAAAAAAAAAAAAAAAAAAAAAAAAAAAACTACAGCTCACATTCAAGGGCTAATTTGGAGAGATTTTTTTGGCTCTTCCTTTTCCCCTCGGCTCTGTGAGGAAACTCCTAGCTTGTACTGGATCATATCAAATCTGAGCAAAATTGGAGTTTCTGGCCAACTATTGCTTTAACAAATCAATTTTCTTTGGAAAGGTAAGTTACATTTGACATTTTTCTTTTCATAACTGATTTGCAGAGGGGTAAATAAGTAATACTACTACTAATAAAAATGATTAAATGCATTCACAAACTTTGCAAAGAGGAAAGCCAGAAAGTTCACACTTATTCCTTCTAATGAGGTAAGTCTTTCTTTGACATTTGGATTTAATAGACCTTTATCAATCACTGACTTAGGTACAAGAGAATTTTCACCAGGTTAATATGAAGCTTATGTCACTGCCCCCATTTTAGAGATAAGGAAATCAAAGCTCAGAATGATGTATTGGCCTGTCCAAAGTAACACTGTTAGGAAGTAGAAAGATGAAAAGGTTTTTACTACAAATTCAGAGCTATTTTCAATGTACTACAGGGTCTTGCTTACAAGGAAATAATCAAAATTGTACTGAGAAAAAAGCCATGTAAACATACGTGACATTTTATAACACCCGCCTCTGTGCTTCTAACCCCTAACTGTCATATTTCAGGCACCTTCCACTTCTACACCAAATGACTGCAGCACAGGGCAGAGCTTCTGAAGCTTTGAAGCATTGAAGCATTGAAATAGGCAATGGTCTTGGAAGCATTCAAGCTACCAACTAATACGACCTTTTCTCGCATAGAGCAAGTGTTAACTAAAAGTGAAAATTAGTTTGGGATCAGCTGATTTCTCTCCATTGCTACATGTCTTATTATAATCTCTAACATCATATCTGAAGAGAAAACCAACAGCAGGGAAAAGTAATGTCCAGCTACAGGGTCCACATGCTGTCTGAGCATTCTGTGTTCTCTCACTGAATGATTATGGTGTCCTTCTCTAAAAATGACTTCTATCAGCATTATTGACATATTCCAAGTGCCTTTCAAACATGAAAAACATAAACCTTATAATAACAACAGCAAAATATCTGCTTTGAGTACTTACTCTGTCCCAGGCACTGTGCTGGGTGCTGAAAATACAGTGACAAAGCCAGCGTCCAGAGCCTATAATCTAACAGAAGAGACGGATGTTCACTAAGTAATCACCATTCATTGGGACAAGTGGCTCAGGAGAAAAAGTACCTACAGCAGGGAAGCAAGTCTGAAAACTCAAAGAAGCTCCAGCAGGAAGTGGCATCTAAGGCAAAACATAGAAAGAATGAAGGGGAGTTAGCTAGGTGAATGGGGGAAGTGGGGAGAGAATGTGATCCAGAGGTAACAACATGTATGAAGACCCAGAAGAAAGACCATGTTCTAGAAACTAAAATATGTTTATCCTGACTAGAGTTGTATGTGGGAATGGAGGGGAGGGGAAGTGTTGAATGGCTCGAAAGTTGAAAAAGTAAATAGGGGCCCAGTTTTAGAGATCTCATAGGCTATGGTGTCTGGAGCCCAGCAAGAAGTCACTAAAATAAGTGGCTTGTTCTTATGTGACTTGCAAGTAGCAAATGCGGATTCCAAGCATCTTGAAGACTGGGCTTATTTTTCTTAAATACTTCACTTGTTGATTTTTCTACTCCTATTTATTTTGCTTAAATAGAAGTCTTCTAAGGACAGATGAATGCTCTGAAAAAATCAAAGGTTTTGTGATGTTGGGGGATTGGAGTTAGGAATTACTTTTTAAATTTCCTTTTTCTTTACTTTTTAAAGCTATTGGTAATAATTCTTCATTTTTTATTAAAACATGAAAGAACTGTGGGAATGTTTTCATAATAACAACACAAAAGACAATGTTTTCTATAATTTCTGCAGCAGGATTGGCCCATATCATTCAATTTGCTGTATCTAATGGGTAGAAAAATGCCCTAGCAGTAACTAGACGCAGTATAAACATCACTTGGCAATAATCTATCTTTCTATCATCTCTCCATCTACCAATCTATCTATTGCCTCATTTCAAAATCATTTGAAGCAGATCTAATAAATATATAATGAAAAATTGATTTAAAAAATAGGTAAAGAAATTAGGAGGAAGAGTAAATCAGAACATGTCAATATGATCAAGCCCAGATCAGAACCACACTCAGAAAGGCACATCCAACACTGTATAACTGTTCAAAAATGCCCCAGACTTGATTTTGAGTTTTCCAGTGACTAAATCACAGAGACTTTATTTTGTTATAATAGTGATCTTCAATGTTAGCTACATATTAGAATCAGGAGGAGGGTGAGACAAGGGTTTTTGCAAAATTAGCCTCACCATTTGAAAAATTAAGTTCCTGAGAGTGGGGCCATGCATTCACGCATATCTAATATGCAGCTATGGTTTGGTTATTTAGTGGGTCTGGCCACTGAATAACAAAATTCCAAATACTCATAAGCTTAAAAACACACTAGTTGCTGCAGAGAAACACAGCTTTTCCTGGCAATGAGGTCTGAGAGAACTTCTTTCCTTTCACGGGTTCTTCTAAAGTGTATTTGGGATATTCTGGACAATGCTCCCAATACTACCCCTACCATAAACACAATGACAAGTCTGTGATGAAGAATTTTTGGAATGTTCTCTATTGGAGGTCCAGCACCTAATACTGAAGTACAATTCAGAGAAGGTGGGCTTAGGAGGGTTGAGGAGCATTTCAGGGACATAGCTCTCTGATGTGCTCATTTCATTCAGAAAGACCATTTCTAGAGGAGCAGACAAAAAAAGAGTTTCTTCACCCACTCACCCACCTCCAAAAGAGAAGTCCTTTAAAACTCAAGCACATTTCTCAGCAGCCAGTCAAAGTAACAGCTCAATGTGCAATAATTTCAGATGATATATTTAAAGCATTAGAGATAGGAAGTGTTCTTAGTTTGCCAAGGGACCAGTAAGTAAACCTTAAAAGTCATTTTTATGTCAAACAAATGCTTAAAGATCACAGAGAAAGTCACTAGTGATCTATGGAATAATAGTGCACCTGACCTATGACAAAGGGGAACATTTGTGAATTCTATTGATTGTGACCTTTGCCAATGCAACAGAAACACCCCACCATCACAAATGTGTTTAAGCCTCATAGGATATGGAGTTCCAAATGTTATAATCTACTTTAAAAATCAAATAAGAGCCCAGATGCTGTCATATATATGACATTCTGCTGCTTCTCACAGCCAGCTTGTGCTTGGGGGTCTTCAAGAATTCTGCTCTACCTCATCCTCCTTTCTCTGAGTTCTATGGAGTTTGACTGAAAATCACCCTGGAGTTTCTACTTCTTCTTATCATCTACAGTGAAAGTCTGCAGAATGTCCACCATTATGTTCAAACTTCTTTTTAGCCCCAGAATTGTTTTTGCAAATTGAAATGTGGCCTACATCAAAGTCAATTAGTTAAAAAATAGATAAGCATAGGGCTTTACTGGTTGAAAGAACCCCATCACCCCACATCCTTTTCCTCAAAAGCCCTAGGTCTCTGGGGCTTGCTCCAAACATGGGTTTGAAAACCACTGCCTTGCATCAAGCATAGTGTATTAGTCCATTTTCACACTGCTGATAAAGACATACTCGAGACTGGGCAATTTACAAAAGAAAGAAGTTTAATGGACTTACAGTTCCACATGGCCAGGGAGGTGGCACAATCATAGCAGAAGGCAAGGAGGAGCAAGACACATCTTACACGGATGGCAGCAGACAAAGACAGAGAACTTGTGCAGGGGAACTCTTTTTAAAACCATCAGATCTCATGAGACTTATTAGCTATCATGAGGAAAACCCACCCCCATTATTCAAGTACCTCCCACTGGGTCCCTCCTACAGCACGTGGGAATTGTGGGAGTTACAATTCAAGATGAGATCTGAGTGGGGACACAGCCAAACCATATTACATGGGTTTCAGTGAGCATTGATACTCTGAATCTGAAGGTAGGTCAGATCAAGCAGTAGAATCTGTTAGCTCCAATGGAGACAACTCTTCTACCACAATACACTGAACCACCTATTTGTCCCACATCTCCCTGAAGCCTCGCTTTCTTCTGCTGCTTCTCTGCAGAAAAAAATTTAGTGTATTGAGGGAAAAGGACACTGCACTTGGAGTCAAAAAAGCTGAGTTTCATCTCTAGCTGCATCATGTGCTAACTATAGGCAAGACTTTTCAAATCTCTGACCCCCACTTTCTCTCTCCATATACTAAAGAAAATAATTCCTTCCTCACAGAATTGCTGTGAATATTGAAAGAGGTAATGTTCATGAGTATGCTTGATAGTAGTAAAAAACAGTATAGAATTAGAAAGCTATTTTATTGGTTTCCTATTGGTGCTGTAAAAAAAAAAGATTACCGTAAATTTAGTGTCTGAAAACAACACAAATTTATTCTTACAGTTCTGGAGGTCAGAATTCCAAAACAGGTCTCTGGGCTACAATCAAGGCGTTAGCAGTCTGTGTTTCTCCTGGAAGCTCTAGGGGAGAATCTATTTTCTTACCTTTTCCAGCTTGAAGAGGTTGTTTGCATTCTTTGGCTCATAGTTCTACAGCACTCTGACCTCTGCATCCATGGGCACATCTCATTCTCTTGTCTGCCTCCCTTTTATAAATTCCTTGCAATTATATTGGGCCTGCCCAAATATTCCAGAATAATCTCCCCATCTCAAAATCCTTAATCACATTTGCAAAGTCCATTTTACCATTTAAGGTAATATATTCACCTGTTCCAGGGATTAGGATATGGACATCTTTGGGGAAGGCATTATTCAGCCTAGCACAGTTATATATTAGATATTGTGATGGATAGTTTGAATTTGTCTCTCTAGATCTATACTCCACCCCTCTCCACATTCTGTGTGCCCCAGAAGACTGATCTCTACAGACTACATCAAACCAAATCCCTTTTCCCTCTGGCTTCCACTTGAGTATGCCCAATAGGAGGTACTGGCAAGAGAGTGAAAGAAGGGCAGGGTATGTGTCCCCACCAGCAGATCCCTTGGTTCTGGACTACAGATTGATAGCAGTTATGTTCCTCTACCAAAAGCCTTAGCAGGCCTTCTCCATGCAGGTGCTGCCCTCTCCAAGCTCTGTAACCATCCCCACTCCTAGTTTCATCAACACACAGGGTGATAATCCACTCCCGCTGTCGCTTGTCCTGGGAAGCTTCCTTCTCCTTTGTTGGCTTTCTTTAACTATTAACCTTAAACCCTGACCGCAGCTTTGTATATATCCCTTTATTACATTATCCTGTAGCTACCCACTTTGCACGTACCACCTGTTTCCTGTGGGGACCCCCAACTGATAAAATATTGATATTATTTTGGAAAGCTTACCATGACCAACTTTTAAAAAGACATAAAAGTAGAAGGAATATGTTCTGCACAATGTCATTATATTTTTCTCACTTAATCATTAGAACAATTATTCAAATATGTAGATATTGAATTTCATTTTACAGAAAGGGAAGCCCATATTTAGTGAAGATGAGCAACTTGCTGAAGGTTAATCAGCTAGTAAGCTTGGAACAGAGATTTGAAACCAAGCCTTCTTTACTGGGTGGCTCTTGCTAAAAAATAGCTAATGTTTATTGAGCACTTACTTTGTGCTAGGCCTGTACAAAGTGCTTTATAGACATTCTTTCATTTTAATGTTCATGACAGCCCCACAAAGTGGCATTCATTATCCTTACCTAAAAATGAGGAAACTAAGCCTCAGAAAGGTAAATGATTTGCCAAGTGTCACACACATTGCTAAGAAGCAATTAAGTTTAGATTTAAGTTCAGTTGAGCCTGACTGCAAAGCCCTTTCCTTTGCATCAAGAATTTCTGAAGCCCTTAACACAGTGTCAGAAATATTAAAGCCTAGAATAAGGTGAGGCTTTCCTAAAAATGATGTGTTTTATATTTTCCAGAAAAAAATAAAAGAGAAATTCGTAGGCTTGTTCTTGGGAACGACAGCATGCTATAACCAGAAGAGAAGGAAAACAGGTATTTTCAACTACTGTTTTGCTTATGTATTCTTCATTATAGGTAATGATCCAAAGATTGGAAAAGGTACAACTAAGGTAGTTTGTAACAGAATAATAGAGTGGGGTGGAATAAGGAAGACAAAGCTAGGCAAAGAGATTGGAAACGAACCCCTGGCTATTTAAGAGATTTCTAATTACTGGGATTGAAGCTTCATGAAGTCAAGGATATTGGTTTTTTCACCCTATATCCCAAGAACAGCAACTGTCACATAGCAGGCATTCTATCAATATATTATGAATGAACTAAGTCTCCTGATACATTTAGATGGCATCCCAGGCAAAGAGAACACCTGCAGATCAGATTTCTGAATGACCCTTTATAATGCAAGGGAAGGTGAAAAATACAAGACATGTCAGAAGACTAGAGATGGGAAAACATTTTGAAAAGGTTGTATACTTACATTTTCAAACAAATTAAAATAAATCAATGAGATACTTTCTGAGTGGTTTGTTTAACAGTATGGCCTGAGAGAACTTATCGATGAGGAACCCTAATGTTCACCAACGTCTTTTGTTACATTAGTTGAACACTTACTGTGTGCAGGGACTATATAAAGTGTTTAAGTGTTTTATCCCATTTAATCCTCATAATAGTCCTATCAGGTAAGTACTATCATTAGTCTGTTTTCACAGCTGAGGAAAGTGAAGCACAGAGAAGTTGAGTAACTTGCCCTTGGTCTGACTCTGATGCCTGGCCACATCATGGCCTCATCTAATCACTGTAGTAACTAAACCTGACAAGGAATTTGGAAACAATATCCAGTCATAAAAGTGAATCGAGAGACTCACAAAATAAGGAATTGTGTTTCATTGAAGGATCACCTGTGTAAGGGGAGAGGAGGTTAAAGATGGAGGAAAACAGAGATGCACAGCAGCTAGAAATAGAACGTAGATTAAATCTTCAACATCAAAAGACACTTAAAAACCAAAATCCTGGGAGGGGTAGAAGAAGATCAAGATTTGCCTAAGACTATTATTAAAAAGTCAAAAAACAACAGATGCTGGCGAGATTGTGGAGAAAAAGGAACACTTTTACACGGTTGGTGGGAGTGTTAATCAGTTCAACCATTGTGGAAGACCGTGTGGCAATTCCTCAAAGACCTAGATGCAGAAATACCATTTGACACAGTAATCCTATTACTAGGTATACACCTGAAGAAATATAAATTATCCTATTATAAAGATGCATGCACACGTATGTATGTTCATTGAAGCACCATTCACAATACCAAAAACATGGAATCAACCTAAATGCCCATCAATGATAGACTGGATAAAGAAAATGTGGTACATATACACCATGGAATACTATGAAGCCATAAGAAGGAACGAGATCATGTCCTTTGCAGGGATATGGATGAATTTGCAAGCCATTATCCTCAGAAAACCAATGCAGGAACAGAAAACCAAACATCACATGTTCTCACAAATGGGAGTTGAATGATAAGAACACATGGACACATCGGGGGAACAACACATACTGGGGCCTGTCGGAGGTGGGGGTGGGGGTGGGGAGCATCAGGAAGAATACCTAATGGATGATGGGCTTAACATCTGGGTGATGGGATGATCTGTACAGTAAACCACCATGGCACACATTGATCTATGTAACAAACCTGCACATTCTACACATGTACCCCGAACTTAAAATAGAAATTGAAGAAAAAAAAAGATTGTCTAAGAAAATAGAAGCTTAGACAACCTTCAGTAGACCAATATAATATGTATGCTTAAACAACAAAGGATGTTGTTTTTTTAATTTCCTATTATGTAGAATAGAATGAGCAGATCTATTTTCTATTATAACCCATTTAAATGATGAGATAGCACTCTTCAGAGGATTAGCTATGATTATAACGTGCATACAAAAGCACTGATACTAATACATGGTTATCTAGGTTGGAAGTAGAATTTCTATCTGAATCTCTTCTGCAGGATGGACCCCTCCTATTGACACCTAAAATTATATTCTAGATGAATTTCTTTTTTATTAACTACTACAGGTACTTATCCATTTAACTGGTATTACTGTATTTTAAGCATTGCATTTAGTCACATTTTAGCTTTGCTCTTCTACATAAACTCAGGTAATTTAATAGAACTCAGTTGCTTCCATAAGTCTGATTCTGTGTTCTAAATGCAATCACAGTTCCTAACATTTTTCAAGTAAGCCTAATAGGTATTTTCCAATAACATTAACCACACCAACTTGAATTTAATTTAATGTATAAGCTGGCATTTGAACACAACATCACAACCCTTAATGATTGTTGGTGGAAGAACTATATGGAAAATCTACTATAAGAATGTGTTCAAATTCGGGTAATAAACCTCAAAAGCATGTATTCCCTAGAAAGAAAATGAGGTGCATTCTTCTGTCAAAAATACTCAAATTATATATGGTATTTAGTAGCCTGTCATGGAGAGAAAATAGTCTGAACATTCAATCACATATATAAAACTGCAGACCTGTCAGAATATTTCATCATGGTATTTGACAATATTGGGCTGTTAGCCATTAACTAGAAGAATGGGTATGTCTAAATTACCTAAGAGCTTAAATAAAACTTACACAGAGCAATAAAGACGGCATGGTTACATGTGTTTCTTTCCATTTCAAAAGCCAGAGCTATGCCGTCTATAGAATAGTGCTGTTATTCTTAGCAAGAGATGGGTGTTCTCTGTGGCCCACACTAATGTGATATCCAATGATACAGAACATGGGTTTTGGGTATGTGGAGGCAGATCCATGAGAAATGAATCATTTGGACCAGGAATCATCCCAAGAATGGAGTGCTGTGTTGGTATAATATTTCAGGTAGCGCCTGATGATGGTTAAATGGAGTAGGTGGAGATATAATCAGCTCATTGGTAATGCCTGCTCTCAGGGGTTTAGGGACAAATTCATGTTTTACATGATGATGGTAAATTCAGTTGTAAATCGAAACTGACAAATATAATGCAATTATTGCAGTGTATGTTGTCTAGCTATTAACATGCATTTATGCAAAAAAATTTGATTTTAATAATAAAGTTCAGCTAGTGATTAGTTTGGTTTCTTAATTTAAATATTATTTTAAAGACAGATGAACCACTGTAATTTATTCAATTTTGTGCAGTGCTCATCTTAGCTGAATTATGTGTAATTTTTTGGACATGGTCCTCTACATATTTTATGAACTGACGTAATGTGAGAGTGAGGTCACTTATCATTGAGAGACATCCCCGTATAATGTTAAATTTGTATTTCAGATAATTGGATTTTTAAATGTATCGTGGATTCTGATTAGTGCATTACAATTTCATTAAAAATTAGTGCTCAGCTTTTAGAATCTGAGCTTATGGAGGACAGAAAATTTTCCTTGTTTCTGGATCCACAATGTTTGCCACAATTTTGGGTACATTATAGGTCTTCAAGAAGTTTGTGTTTAATAGCTAGATGTCAGTTATTGCTCCCAGCTGTATGTCATCTGTTGAAGATGGCATGCTCTTTTTCCCTGCCCTATGTGTACATGTGAAGGAACTTCAGGTGTAGTAACATCCTGGCTTTATACCCACATGTGACTTACCCCACCCCAAGGAGGAGGAAGTTATCTAATTAGTGGGGCACATCCACTGGGCTACGCTTTTCAATTAGGGAAAGCTAATCAATATTTTTGGGGGTGGGGATGGAGTCTCACTCTGTCACACAGGCTGGAGTGCAGTGGTACAATCTCAGCTCACTGCAACCTCCGCCTCCCAGGTTCAAGCGATTCTCCTGCCTCAGTCTCCCGAGTAGCTGGGATTACAGGCTACTGCCACCACACCCATCTAATTTTTGTATTTTTTTGTAGACACGGAGATTCACCATGTTGGCCAGGCTGGTCTCGAGCTCCTAACCTCAGGTAATCCACCCACCTCGGCTTCCCAAAGTGCTGGGATTACAGGTGTGAGCCACCGCGCCTGGCTGCTAATCAATATTTTAAAGCCACAAGTGTGGAAAACAGTCTGGTGCTTTCTCAACAAGTTAAACATAGAATTACCATGTGACCCAGAGATTCCACTGCTAGGTATCTACCCAAAATTGAGAGTAGGTATCCAAGCAAATACTAGAAAACAAAAGTTCATAGCAGCACTAGTCACGATAGCCAAAACGTAGAAACAGCTTGAATGTCCATCAACAGATAAATGAATAAACAAAATGTTGTATATGCATACTATGGAATACTATGCAGTCCTAAAAATTAAGAAAGTTCTGTCACATGCTACATCATGGTTGAACTCTTGGAAACATTTTGCTAAATGGTGAAAGCCAGACACAGAAGGCAACGTATTATATGATGCTATTCATATGAAATTTCCATAATAGGCAAATTCTCCATAGAGATAAAATAGATTAGAGCTTGCCAGGGTCTTAGGGGAAGGAAAGTTTCAGGGGGAGGTAATTGTTTTGTGGGTACTGGGTTTTCTTTTGGGGTAATAAACATGCTTAAAACTAGATAGATGTTGTGGTTATACAATATTGTGAATACACAAAATGCCACTTAATTGTATACTTCAAAATGGTTAAAAGTTAAATTTTATGTCGTGTATATTTTACTGTTTGTTAGGACATTTTTGCATTGCTATAAATAAATACCTAAGACTGGGTAATTTACAAAGAAAACAGGTTTAATTGGCTCACAGTTCTACAGGTTTCACTGGAAGCATGGTGCTGGCATCTTCTCAGTTTCTAGGGAAGACTCAGGAAGCTTACAATCATGGTAGAAGCCAAAGTGGAAGCAGGCACATCACATGGCAAAAGCAGGAGCAAGGAAGAGAGAGAATGAGGTGTGAGGTGCCACACACTTTTAAATGACAAGATCTCAAGGGAATTCTATCACGATGACAGCACCAATCCATGAGACATCTGCCCCCACAATCTATACACCCACCAGGTCTCATCTCCAGCATTAGGGCTTACAATTCAATATAAGAATTGGGTGGGAACAATTATCTAAACTGTATCATTCCACCACTGGCCCCTCCCAAACCTCATGTCTTTCTCACATTGCAAAATACAATCATGCCTTCCGAACAGTCCCTCAAAGTCTTAACTCATTCCAGCATTTAAAAAAAGGAGGCTACGTGTCCTATGCAAGTTCAAAACCCAGCACGGAAGTCATCGAGTCTTAAAGTTCCAAAATAATCTCCTTTGACTCCATGTCCCTCATCTAGGGCATGCTGGTGTGAGGAGTCGGCTCCAGTGGCCCTGAGCAGCTCCACCTCTGTGGCTTTGCAGGATACAGCCCACATAGCTACTCTTTAGGTGTAGGCTGCAAGCTACTGGTGGATTTGACATTCTCAGGTCTGGAGGACGGTGGCCCCCATCTCACAGCTCCACTAGGCAGCACCCCACTGGGGACTCTGTGTGGGGCCTTCGACTCCACATTTTCCCTGTGCACTGTCCTAGTAGATGTTCTCTGTGGGGGCTCTGCCCCTGCAGCAGGCTTCTCCCTGACACCCAGGCTTTTTTCATACATCCTTTGAAATCTAAGTGGAGGCTGCCAAGCATTCTTCACTCTCGCATTCTGCACACCTACAGGCTTAACACCACATGAAAGCCACCAAGGCTTATGGTTTGCATTCTCCAAAGTGGTACCTCAAACTGTACCTGGGCCCCTTTGAGCCACAGCTGGAACTGAAGTGACCAGGATACGGGGTGCAGTGTCCTGAGGGTGTGCAGAGCAGTGAAGCCCTGGGCCTGGCCCATGAATCCATTCCATTCTCCCAGGCCTCTGGGCCTGTGATGGGACAGGCTGCTGGGAAGGTCTCTGAAGTGCCTTTGAGGCCTTTTCCCCATTGCCTTGGATATTATCACTTGGTTCACTTTTAGTTATGCAAATACCTTTAGCAAGTGGCCTGCTAGAATACCTCTCCCTAAAGAGGTTTTTCTTTCTCTGCTACAGGGCCAGGCTGCAAGGTTTCCAAACTTTTACACTCTGCTTCCCTTTTAAATATAAGTTCTAACTTAAGTCATTCCTTTGCTCCTGCATCTGAGCATAGGCTATTAGAAGAAGCCAGGGTAGCTCTTGAATGCTTTGCTGCTTAGAAATTTCTTTCACCAGATGCACTAAATCATTGCTCTTTAGTTCAAACTTCCACAGATTCCCTAAGGCATGAACAGAATGCAGCCAAGCTCTTTGTTAAGGCATAACACACGTGACATTTGCTCCAGTTCCCAATAAGTTCCTCATTTCCATCTGAGACCTCAGCAGCCTGGACTTTATTGTCCATATCACTATCTGCATTTGGTCACAACCATTTAACCAGTCTCTAAGAAGTTCCAAACTTTCTCTCATCTACCTGTCTTCTTCTGGGCCCTCTAAACTCTTCCAACCTATGCTTGTTACCCAGTTCCAAAGTTGCTTCCACATTCTCAGTTATCTTTATAGCAATACCCCACTCCTGGTACCAATTTTCTGCATTAGGCCATTCTTGCTTTGCTATAAAGAAATACCTGAGACTGGTTAATTTACACAAAGAAAACAGGTTTAATTGGCTCATGGTTCTGCAGGCTTTACAGAAGCATGGTTCTGGCATCTGCTTGGCTTCTAGGGGGGCCTCAGGAAGCTTACAATCACAGCAGAAAGCAAAGAGAGAACAGACACGTCATGTGGCAAGAGCAGGAGCAAGCAAGAGAGTGGGGTCAAAGGTGCCACACACTTTTAGATGACTAGATCTTGTGAGAACTCACTATAACAAAGTCAGAACTGAGCCATGAGGGATCCGCCCCCATAATCCAAACACCTTCCACGACGCCCCACCTCCAGCATTGGGGATTATAATTCAACATGAGATTTTGAGGACAGGGTCAAGTATCCAAACTATATCACCCTGCAATAAAAAAGGTCAAAGGCACTGAGGATTCATACTTTTCTGTCACTATCTGCCTCGAATCAGTAAGAGGCAGCACCTTGGGTAAATGTAGTGGCTCCTGTGGGCTCAACCTTTCCCTTGGGTTTGCTGTCCTGATGTCTGGACTTGAGACAGTTGGGGGATGTGACAGAGTACAAATGTCAGAAAACCCTTTTCACTATAGATCTAAAACCAAATTCTTCTGTTGGATTTATTAGTAATAATTCTGGCAATCTGTCTGCATCTCTCTGCCTCTTGAATTTTATTTCCCAATGAACTTTTAACTTGGAAAGGAATGAATGGAATAATATTTATTGGCATACACCCTCTCCATCAACAAAATTGAAAAACCTGACAAGCGTGGCTCCTGTGGCTTCCTCAAATTCGATGATTTATAGGTTGAACAATAAAGGGTTAAAGACAGAGAAGAGCCTGTAGAGCCCCCCTCTACTACAGTGCACCCTCCAGGGTCTACTAAGCCAGGCTGAGTATCTGCTTTGATAATACAAGAATTAAGAAAATAACTGGTCTGTCCTCAAAACCCTGGAACAATGTAGACACAGAGCCCTCATTCAGCATTCTCCCGGTTCAATCATTCAAGCCTCTTATGTATCTACCTCATGGGATCTGAGAGCCTTGCTGAGGTGTTCCCTGTGTGTTAGCAGTCAAGCCAGAATCAACAGACTGAATTCCCTGGCTACTTGAAGTCCTCTTTGAACTATAATGCATTATCAGCTCTATGTCAACAATGTTGGGGTATATTTTCTTAATGATCTAAAAATTCATCTAACTATGCCACCAACTAGCACATTTTCCCAGGCTGTGGATAGTGCAGGAGTCAACATTAATTTTTTTTTATAATTACTGTATTTATTATCACTACGGTTTGTTCCACCATGATAATTTCCTTATTGAGCCAATCTGAACTTCTAAAATCAAGGTATAATTTCACTTTTTAAGATTTTAATTAATTTAATTTTTAATTGACAAATGAAAAATGGTGTATATCTATAGTGTACTGTGTGATGTTTTGATATATGTATACATTGTGGAATGAGCAAATCAATCTAATTAACATATCCATATCCATATCACCTCACATCCTTATTATTTTGGGGAATGAGAATATTTAAAATATACTCTCTTAGCACATTAATGTTAACTATAGTCACCATGCTGTACAATCCATCTCCAGAAAATATGCTAGCTTTGCCACTTTTGGACTGCATGACTTTGGAAGAGTTAGTCAAACTCATTAAGCCTCAATTTCCTTACATGTAAAATGGATAAATTAGCATTAACTGCCTGTAAGATGAGTTTTGAGGCTTAAATGAGAAGATATATCCCACTTTTCATAGTACCTAGCATACAGTGGGTTTATCATATATGTTAATTTACTCCCTCTGTCAAATGGCAAAAGCGTGATCACTTTTGCACCAATCTAATAATATTCCAAATAAATGTTTCAACAAATTTGTAATTTCTCCTTTAAATTGCCTATCCAAATCCTTTGTTCATTTATCTATTAGGTAGTTTCTTTTCTCTTATGAATTTGTAGGGGTATTTTTATATTAGTAACATCAAGCCTTTCTTCTCTCAGATGTATGCAAATATTTTCTTCCAATAGATTAATTTTATATAATTAAATCTGTAGAGATTTTTTTTTCTTTAAAGAACATGGATCTATGTCTTGTTTAAGGAACATCACCCCATAGACATATACATATTTTTATATCGTTTTCTAATACTTCAGTAGTTCTTTTTTACATCACTTTTAATATATCTAGAATTTACCTTTGTATATGTTGTGAAGAAGCAGTTCTATTTTTATTTTCTTCTAACATCATATATTGAAAAAGGCAGTTTTGCTATTGATTTCAATAACACTTTTATCATGCAGCAGATTCCCACAAATACTTGGATCTGTATTCTGCATTCTGTTCCATTGATAAGCTTGTCCACATTTGGACCAATATTATTCTCCTTTATGTTAAATTTCATATCTGACCTTCACTTTTCTTTTTCCCTAAGATTCCCTTAACAATTGTAGCACCTGTGTCCTTCCATAGAAACTTTAGAATCATGATCTTCAGTTTTAAAAAATATTATTAAGTGCTTAAGATAATATAATTCTTGCCATGCAGGGGGCATGGTATGTCTCTCACCTTCTACAGCTTTTTTTTTTTCCTATGGAATACAATGTTGTGATTGATCTCACATAGATTGTACTGTCCTAACTGTATTGTCCTAATTAATTCTATTCCTGGGTAATTTTTAAAATTACCACCTTGTTTGTGAATGGGATTTTGTCCTGTTTCTAACTGGTTAGTGTCAGTATAATTAAAAGCAATTGTTTAATAATATATATTTTGCACCAGGCCACCCAGTTAAATTCTTATTCATTCAAATGATTTTATAGTTGAATCTCTTGGATTTTATAGATATATAGTGGTACTGTATGCAAATAATAATAATTTCATCATTTTCTTATTTATAAAACTAATTTCTTTTCCATGGCATATAACACTAACAAGTACTTCTAAAACAGTGTTGAATAGTAGTAACAATGGGGAAATCCCGGTCTTGTTCCCGATTTTAATGAAAATGCCATTTATATTTCTCTATTTATTATGATGTTTACTATTGGTTTATGGTAAATGCACTTCATCGTGTTTAAGAGTTAGCATTATTTTCTTAATTTTTAAAATTTTTAATTATCCAGGTGCAGAAAGCCAAATATCACATATTCTCACTCGTATGTGGAAGCTAAAAAAAATTGAAATCATGGAGATAGAGAGTAGAATAATGGTTACCAGGGGCTGGGAAGGGTAGTGGCAGGGGGAGGTAGAGAGGGAATGGTTAATGGGTACAAACATATAGTTAGGTAGAATTAGCTTTTTTTCTGTTTCTACTGATGATATGGCCTATTTACTTCAAATCTGTCATACTGAGAGATCTATCATACTGATTACCAGCTGTTGAGACAGCCTTGCATTTCTATAACGAACCTGACTTTGTAATTAAAATGTTTCTGTCACTCTTCCCCTCCAACTCTCCATCTTCTCTGCCCAACAGTCAACCTGACTCCGTGGAGATAAATGAGTTAAAGGAAATCTATTTGTTCAGGAATGTCAGAAGACTGACTTGTGTGCTTCCCTGCCCTTTATGGTCTCCACTCTGGGTTAGGTACCTCTGCTTTTCAGTTCTTTGCTTTTTCAAACTGGGAACTTGCCATGAGTCACAATGGCAGCTGGGCTTCAGAGGAAAGCTGGTCTGAGTCTGCTAAGTTGTCTGCCTATGCAGATGTTATTTCTATCTTGCTGACTGAATGACTTTTCATAGTTCAGCCACACATGGCCCAGATGGCAATAAGTTTCGGAATCCCATAGCATTCCTTTTATTTCTGGGACATGCGCATTTGTGTAATAAGCAGTAAGGAGAACAACGTAGGCTACCTTTTAAATAAGACTGTCATGAACATTTGAGCGAGATCTAAATGTTTTCCTGCCACAGTTCAAAGCCAAGTCAATTAACATCTTCTTCCTAGATGTCAATGACAGTTTAAAACACTACATAGTAACATATATTCACCACCTTTTACTTTTCTAGAACAGTCCCTCCCAAGTTATAGCTCAGACTCATGTCTGTCATTCATTGAGTAGGTGCATAACCAACTCTGTAGGAAGTGGGCTAGGTTCTAGCCATTCAAATTGAGTCAAAAACCTGCTCTCAAGGCACTCTAATAGGAAAGAGACATATGTGAACAGATCAATGTGATACAATGAGATAAGGTGCAATAAAAAAAGAAGTATAGGATCCATGTCCTTCATGTCTTCCCCTTTAGCCTCCATCTTGGATATAGTAATCAACTTTCTTTCTCCAGTCTTAATCAGGGGCTTCATCCAAGACAATAATCTATCTTCAAGACATTATCTTCTAAAATGCAATAACATACTAAGAAGAGTGGCTAATCATCTCTGTGCCAAACACAGAGCCTTGCTTTGAATCAGTAGGTGCTCTGTCTGCTTTGGATTGCATGAACACATGAATACAGCCAAATATCAAAAGCATTAAGGCCTACAGAGATAGAGCAAAAAGCAAAAATGAATGAATGAGTAGGGAATAAAGAGGCTGATAAAAATGGATAAATGCACATAAAAGCATCACTAGTGCCACAAAGTTATCTCTCTCAAGTAAAATGACACTAACAGCACCACTTTCTCTCAAAGGGAGGCCACTATGTTTTAAAATAGAATGTGCTATATGCCTCCAGCTTATTTTCTTATAGATGTTGGGTGTATTCTGACAAAATCTAGATTTTGCTTTCATGCACGTGTTTTTTAGTCACTTGGAAATGTAATAGCTCAGAACAGCCATTTTTAGTCATAGTTAATTCAGATTGCCTGAAATAACACTATGCCTCAAATAAATCAGCCTTTACTATATGTGTATAAAAAATTGACCAATACTTCATACACACTCCTCCTCTCTGGGTTCTTCCTCATGACATCTTTTATATAGGTGTGAGAAGCATTGCCTCAACTTCAAATTCTTCAGTCTGATTCAATAAACTTTCAACTGCCTGGCATAACTGGGGAATGGCATATATAGGTCAATGAAACATTCCAGTTACTGGAGACCCACCAAATATACTTAGAGCCTCACTAAATATACCACACATAGATAGAAATATACAATAGTAAAATGACAATTAAGCCAAATTTGATCTTTCTCTGATGATTCAGAAGCTCTTTTAAATTCAATAATCAAGGTGTAAGATGTCCTAGGTAGCATGGTAGGTCATTCATCATTGGGCATGTCTATTACCATCATAATTCCAGCCCTAGAACTGGCTAACATATCACAGACAGATAAGTTACAGAATGTCACAAACACCTACTTTGGTTATTCAGGTATCACAGAACCTTAAAACCTGAAGAACCTTGATCAGGTTGTGTATCCTAAGTCAGGATCATTTAGCCTGGTAGTGCCCCATTTTACTCAGACCTTAGAACCTTTTATTCAAATGAAACCCCAAGAATAGTCCCTATATAGAGAGCAGTGGACAAAAGAACTACTTGGGTCATAGTTAGGGATTAAGGTCGCAGAGTCCCTCCTGCAGTGATCTCTGTGACACCTCTGTGGAAGCCTATTACTACAGAACATAGTTTATAATTAATAGTTTTGACTAAACAAGTAGTTTTCAAATGAGGAAAGTAAGATCCACAACATTAAAGTGACTTGCTCAGGGTCACCCAATAAAGCAGTGACTGATCTAGAACAAAAAGCCAAGTCTCCTGATTCCCAGTCAAAGTGCATTTTTCCACCCACTAGCAGTCTGCCTGTGCAGTTTCTCTTGTCCTATATTTGCCCTAGAAAATACGAATTAGCACTGATATCTGAGAGTTCAAGGTTAAGCATTATGACGGATTTCAGCCATGTTCTAAAACTTCTTCTGAAAAAAATGATCTTTCTTTTATTTTAGGGCCATCAATCCAACAATGGAATATCCCATATCCAGGAGTTGGTATAAATTACAAGTCTCTGAAGCTTTAGTTCTAACAATTACCAGTTTAGCAGAAGGTGCTTTATAGTTCATTCATCTGTTCATATCTTTATGTTATATATTGGTTTTTGTACGGAAACATTCTTTCCAACATTGCCTTGTTTTAGTATCCTGGAACCTAGCACTGGTAATAATGGTTATTTATACAAACTATAAGTTAAAAATAATAAAAATAGAATGTGACATGCTTTAATGTGAAAATTTTGTTTTCACACCACACACACACACACACACACCCATTACACTAACATGAAGATATTTCAAAAAGTTAGTGGAAAAAATGGAAGTAAAAGATAAAAATAAAAAATATAAACTTTATTCCTCAATGTAAGCTCCATCAAGATCAAGACAGTTTTGTAAGTGATGATCCCAGCCATTTAGTCCACCTCTAAAGAACTGAGCATCCTGGGAATTTAACCATGTCACTGTGGTCTTTTTTACATTATTAACTGGAGAAAAATGAGTGCCCTTTACAGATCATTTTAAGATGAGGAAACAAAAAGAAGTCAGCAGCAGCCAAATAAGGACTTAAAGTAGATGCATAACAATTTCCCATTGAAACTCTTACAAAATTGCCCTTGTTTGATGAGATGAACGAGTGGGAGTATTGTTGTGGTGGAGAAGGACTCTCTGGTGAAGCTTTTCCAGGCATTTTTCTGCTAAAGCTGTGCCTTGCTTTCTCAAAACACTACCGTTATAAGCAGATGTTATCATTCTTTGGCCCTCCATTTGAAAGTCAACAAGCAAAATGCCTTGAGCTTGTCTTGACTGGCCTACTTTTGCTTTGACCACTTCCACCTCTTAGTAGCCATTGCTTTTTGTTTGTTTGTTTTGAAACACCAATTTTCTACATTTTATTTTATTTTTGTTTATTTTCATGATTTTTATTTTTATTTTTTGTTTTAATTTTTCCATAAGTTATTGGGGGTACAGGTGGTATTTGGTTACATGAGTAAGGTCTTCAGTGGTGATTTGTGAGATTTTGGTTGCACCCATCACACAAGCTGTATACACTGCACACTATTTGTAGTCTTTTATCCCTTGCCCCCCTCCCACCCTTCCCCCCAAGTCCCCAAAGTCCATTTTATCCTTCTTATGCTTTTGCGTCCTCATAGTTTAGCTCCCACATATTAGTGAGAACACATGATGTTTGGTTTCCCATTCCTGAGTTACTTTACTTAAGTCTCCAATCTCATCCAGGTAACTGCAAATGCTGTTAATTCATTCCTTTTTATGGCTGAGTAGTATTCCATCATAGATAGATATGTGTGTGTGTGTGTGTGTGTGTGTGTGTGTGTGTATCATATATCATTCTTCTGAGTACATATCCAGCAGTGGGATTGCTGGGTCAAACGGTAGTTCTACTTTTAGTTCTTTAAGGAATCTCCACACTGTTTTCCATAGTGGCTGTACTAGTTTACATTCCCACTAGCAGTGTAGAAGTGTTCCCTGATTGCTGCATCCATGCCAGCATCTACTGTTTTTTTGGTTTTTATGGCCATTCTTGTGGGAGTAAGGAGGTATTGCATTGTGGTTTTGATTTGCATTTCCCTGATCATTAGTGATGTTGAGCATTTTTTCATGTTTGTTGGACAGTTGTGTATCTTCTTTTAAGAACTGTCTATTCATGCCTTTAGCCCACTTTTTGATGGGATTCTGTGGTTTTTTTCTTACTGATTGGTTTGAGCTTGTTGTAGATTCTGGATATTAGTACTCTGTCAGATGTACAGATTGTGAAGATTTTCTCTCACTCTGTGGGTTGTCTGTTTACTCTGTTGACTGTTCCTTTTGATGTGCAAAAGCTCTTTAGTTTAAGTAAGTCCCAACTATTTATCTTTGTTTTTATTGCATTTGCTTTTGGGTTATTGGTCATGAAATCCTTGCCTAAGCCAACGTCTAGAAGGGTTTTTCCAATGTTATCTTCTAGAATTTTTATAGTTTCAGGTCTTAGGTTTAAGTCCTTAATCCATTTTGAGTCGATTTTTGTATAAGGTGAGAGATGAGGATCCAGTTTCATTCTCCTACATGTGGCCAGCCAATTATCCTAGCACCATTTGTTGAAAAGGGTGTCCTTTCCACACTTTATGTTTTTGTTTGCTTTTCAAAGATCAATTGGCTGAAGGTATTTGGGTTTATTTCTGGGTTCTCTGTTCTGTTCGATTGGTCTATGTGCCTATTTTTATACCAGTACCATGCTGTTTTGGTGACTATGGCCTTCTGGTACAGTTCGAAGTCAGGTAACCTGATGCCTCCAGATTTGTTCTATTTGCTTAGTCTTGCTTTCGCTATGTGTGTTCTTTTTTGGTCCCATATGAATTTTAGGGTTGTTTATTTTCTAGTTCTGTTAAGAATGATGGTGGTATTTTAATGGGAATTGCATTTAATTTGTAGATTGCGTTTGGCGGTGTGGTCATTTAAACAATATTGATTCTACCCATTTATGAGAATGGGATGTGTTTCCATTTGTTTCTGTTGTCTATGATTTCTTTCAGCAGCATTTTGTAGTTTTCCTTGTAGTTTTCTTTCCAGCATTTTGTAGACTTCCTTTGTAGTTTTCCTTCAAGGAGGTCTTTAACCTCCTTGGTTAGGGATATTCCTAACTATTGTATTGCATTGCATTGTATTGTATTGTATTGTATTGTATTGTATTGTATTGTATTGACTGTATTGTATTGTATTTTGCAGCTATTGTAAAAGGGGTTGAGTTCTTGATTTGATCCTCCGCTTGGTCGCTGTTGGTGTATAGAAGAGCTACTGGTTTGTGTACATTAATCTTGTATCCGGAAAGTTTGCTGAATTCTTTTATTAGTTCTAGGAGCTTTTTGGAGGAGTCTTTAGGGTTTTGGAGGTAAACAACCATACTGTCAGCAGTGACAGTTTGACTACCTCTTTACTAATTTGGATGCCCTTTATTTCTTTCTCTTCTCTGATTGCTCTGGCTAGGAATTCCAGTACTATGTAGAAGAGGAGTGGCGAGAGTGGGCATCCTTGTCTTGTTCCAGTTCTCAGAGGGAATGCTTTCAACCTTTCCCCATTTAGTATTATGTTGTAGTCATTGCTTTGATTGTACTTTGTCTTCAAGATTGTACTGGTCAAGCCAGGTTTTATCTCCTGTTATGCTTCTTTGAAGAAATGCTTCAGAATCTTGAATCTACTTGTTTAAAATTTCCATTGAAAGCTCTGCTTTTATCTGCAGCTGATCTGGATGAAATGGGTGTGGCACCCATGGAGTGGAGAGTTTGCTCAACTTTAATTTTTCACTCAGAATTGTGTAAAATGAACAAATCGAGACGTCTAGGGTGTTGGCTACAGTTTCTTCTGTTACTTGTCAGTCCTCTTCAATTAGGGCATGAACAAGATGAATTTTTACCTCAAAAATTGATATGGATGGTCTGCCGCTTCAGGCTTCATCTTCAACATCGTCTTATCCCTTCTTAAACAAGTTATCCATTTGTAAACTGCTGATTCCTTTGGGGCATTGCCCCATAAGCTTTTTATAAAGCATCAGTGATTTCACTATTTTTCCACCAATCTTCACGATGAATTTTATGTTTATTTTTGCTTCAATTCTAGCAGAATCCATGTTGCTGTGATAAGGGCTCTTTTCAAACTAATATCTTTCTTAGTGCCTCAAAACTAGGTCCTGTTCAAACATATTATACCAAGTTAGTATGAGTTTATTTTGGTGCAAAAATAAATTGAAATTCATGTGTAATTTTTTATAATACATATTTTTCATGAACTTCTTGAAGTCCTCTCATACAGGGTTAGGAAGCAACCAATCTTTGCTTTCTCAATATGTTAATGAATGAATAGAAGTGTCTTGAGAATCCCCAAAGCCTGCCACTTTTGTTCCTAGACAACAGCCTTCTCCAACAAAGAATCTAAAAGTACCAACCATATAAGGAACACCTACTAGTACTACGTGTTTTACACAAATTATTCCTCAGAAATGGGTATATAATCCTCACATTTTACAGCTCAGGAACTGAGGGTTAGATAATTACTGAAGAACTAAGGTTCTCCCACTTGAAGTAAATTCACAGTGAGCCAAGAGATCAAACCTTGAATCCTGGACAGCCAGTCTGTGTTAGCATCTCCATCTGAAGACCAAGGATAACAAGACCGGCCCAGGGCAGTCATCACAGAATAAGGATTAGGAAGTTCATGTTTATAGCATTTCCCCTAATCTCCTTTGAAAAAATACAAACTCCACGAAATTACCAAGCATTGTTGTTATTACAAGGGATTTTGAAAACTGCTGAATGTACTTTCAACTCGAAAGATTGTGCTGGGAATCATTTTAATTCAGATTCTCATTTGGTATGAAAGCAATAAACATCCTTTTAAAAGATTTCCTTCTTTGCTCTAAGTGGTTATGAGTAATAATGTGGGTGTAAATCTCCTTAATTCTTCCTGAGCTATTTGAAATTCTTAATCATGATCAGAGTATAAAACAGAAGATATTATGTGTGTATTAAAAATGCTATTTGCTGAAAAGTCACTTTAAGTTTTCTTTCTCTGGCTTAAATGATAGTAGTTTTCAGTGATGGAGCATGCAAGCCTTCAATGGGAGGAGAGCTGCTTCTTTGATGTTCAATTTAAGCCCTAGAAACTTACAACCTTTTTTCCTGTCAAAGATGAATTTCAATCTCTTCAAATTAGCAGCAGAGGAGAAGCAAAGATGAGTAGAGGAAGCTGTCTGGGGAGACAGAAAGAACCATGGAATAAAGTCAGGAGACTTGCCCACTAGGTCCATGTTGGCTGGTCATGTCCATTCCCTTCCCTGAGCTTCAACTTTCTCATCTATAAAATGATGGGATTGGGTAGATGGCCTCTAATGCCCTCCCAGAACTTGGATGCAAAGATTCTATAAGAAGGGGCATCTGAGCTAAATCTTGAAGGCCTTGTCCACATATTTTAGAAATGACAGGAAAATACTTGTTGCTCCAATTAAATCCCTGGATAGGAAATGACTTAAGATTAGTTAATTTATAGAAGTTGGTATCAGTATTATTTTCTGAGTATCACAACATTATATAAAAACCTGTCAAGAAGAAAAAAAAAAAAAAACTTTTCCACCAGAATGGCTAAAATTAAAGACACTGACCATACGGAGTGTTGACAAGCATGTGAAACAAGTGAAACACTTACACATTACCAATACAAATTTAAAATGGTGCCGTCACTTTGAAAACAGTTTTGCATATGACCCAGAAATTCCGCTACTAGGTATATACCCAAAAGAAATGGAATGTATACCCAGAGAAAATGTGTACCCAAAATAATTGAAAACATGTCCACACAGAAACTTGTACATAAATGTTCATAGCACAATTATTCATAACCACCACAAAGTAGAAAAAGCTGAAATCTCCATCAACCGATGAATGGGTACAAATATTTTGGTATATCCATACAATGAAATATTATTTGGCAGTAAGAATGAATGATTACCGATACATGTCACAACATGGATGAACCTTGAAAACGATATGCTAACTGAAAGAAGAAAGTCACAAGAGCTGCATATTGTTTGATCCCATTTATATGAAATATCCAGAATAGGGAAATCAAATCAATGATATTAAAAGTTATAGCACTTAACCTTTTCGTGAGGAATAAGATTTAGAAGAAAAGGACAGAAGAAATTCTCGGGTGCTGGTAATGTTATCTTTCTTTATATGGGTGCTGATTACTATGGTTTCTCCAATTTGTGAAGATTTGATGAGATATACACTTAGGATCTGTGCACTTTTTTTGTGTGAATGTCATTCTCCTAAAGAACTATACTAAAAAATCTAAAGAGGCTATTTATAATTCAGCTATTTTGATTTTCCGGGGGAATATTAACTCTGCACAGTCAAATACCTGCATCGTCTTGAATGCTATGTTTGAACACAAAACCAGAAAAGGAAAAGGTGCAGTGTAGCTTTGATGTGATTTTCTTCCCTTACTCCCTGGAAGAGCTTCAAACATTTTCAAGATCATAAATAGCAAGCATCCTGTGACTGGCACTCTGGGTATCCAAAGTAAGGGGACAGATATTTTAAATATAAAAGACAATGTTCCTGTAAAGTGAATATCTTCTTCATGAAAGCTATTTTCAAGCAGATTTCTCCTTTCCATCTGTCTGTTCTGTCTGTTCTTCCTTTCTTCTTTCAATTCTTCCTTCCTTCCGCCTATCCATCAATCCATTCATTTAACAAATACTGACTCATAAACCTCCACAGTCACAATTTAGTCACATAAACGAGTAAAATGTCCTTTTTCAGATGGAGGACCAGGTCCAATTTTCTATATTAGTTGTTAGAATTGACCATTAACTCTATAATATTAAAATAGTGTCTGTACACACTGATTCTCAACATAATGTGTGAACATACTAAATAAGATGAAAAAATCTATAAATCAATAATTGCATCAGAACTGTTTATTAGCACAAAGTTACACATCAACAAATGTATTATAATAGTTGCAGGTTCCTGGAATGAAGAGAAAAAGTTCCAAATGAATACATAATTCAGCCATGCTCTTTCGTATATGCAGAGATTTCAAATCAAATCCCAGGACCCATGAACCCTACCACCTAACTTTATCACCTACGTATGGTGACAGTAGCCTGGGTAGCCATGAGGTCCTGATTTGATCTCTGCTAGCCTTCCCTTTTTCTCTCTTTTAAAGTTACATTGCATTCAAGGGGATTACTCAACCAAAAAGTTAACTCTTCAAAACTGCCTTCATCTTTTGTGTTCTGAGATTGAAAGAAAAGGGGGTGGGGAAAGAAAAAAGACTTTTGGTATCACTTTCATTATTAGTATGACCCAAAGCATCAAAATTGTGCTGAATTTTGAGAAGTGACGTTCTAATCTTTAACAAAAACCAACCAAAAGCTAGGTGACTAGAATAACCACTAAGAACTTTTTCTTCCAAAACGTTTTCAGTGATGCGTAAAAAAGAGAGATAAAAAAACACAATTTAAGTTCCTCTGGTTCAGCTTGTAAACTCGGCCTTTTAATCTAGAAACCATAGTCATTTGACCCCTCAGCTCTCCTTGGCAGACAGCCACCAGACAGTATACCTGAGTCACTGCCACAATAATAGATGGTCTTAACACCAGGCTTTTCTCCAATGATAAAGTGAAGAATGTTCTAAAAAAAAAAAAGAGAGAGAGAGAGAGACAAAGAAAGAGAATATTCTCTAAGTAAAAAAGGCCAGGAGCTTTCCCCTATGTTTTCCTCTAGTAGTTTCGTGGTTTGGAGTATTACATTTAAATCTTTAATCCATTTTGAGTTGATTTTGTATAGGTGTAAGCTACAGATCTTGTTTCATTTTTTTGCATGTGGATATCCAGTTTTCCCAACAGCATTTATTGAAGACTGCCCTTCCTCATTGTGTGTTCTTGGCTCCTTTATCAAAAATGAATTGGTTGTAAATGCATGGATTTATTTCTAGGCTCTCTATTCTATCCCACTAGTCTGTGTGTCAGGACCATGCTATTTTGATTACTGTAACTTTATAGTATATTTTGAAGTAAGGTAGTGTGATACCTCCAGCTTCCTTCTTTTTGCTCAAAATTTCTTTGTCTATCTGGGGTCTTCTATGATTCCACACAAATTTTAGGATTGTTATTTCTACTTCAGTGAAGAATGCCACTGGTACTCTGACAGGGATTGCAATGGATCTGTAAATCATCTTAGGTAGCATGGACCTTTTAATATTAATTCTTCTAGTCCATGAACATTAGATATCTTTCCATTTATTTTTATCTTTTTCAATTTCTTCAGTGGGACTGGTTTTTAAAGGGAAAGTAACTAGATGGACTTCTTGCTTGAATACACTAAGAGGGGGGCGCACAATCCCTAGTGGGGGATCCTTTACTTAGGTGAGATAGGAATAAGTTGAATTTTGCTTAAGCCGGTACCAGAAAAATCAGCATTTTCACTTTGATATTCAATTTCCATAGCAGTAGCCAAATCAAAGCCACTAAATACTTGAAAGAAGAACTACGACTGAGGGATATTCTCTAAGTTCTTCTCAACAATCTTGTTCACCTTAATTTGTATTTTTTGCTTTAAATTGTTTAATTGCTATTTAGAGGGTCTGGAAAAAAATAAGAGAAAACCTCATAGCTCAACCATATTGTGGCAGGGAAGAAGGAGGTAACAAATCTTGCAGAAACAACTTAAGACCTGAAAGAAAGTCAGAAGTAAGATAAGAGACAGCAGTGCATGATTATGGATGCCATATTTGTTGTCAGAAATTGTTTTTATAACATTTTCTTCTTGGTTCTTGCTATTACAGAGAAGGACTATGGATTTTTTACATATTGATCCCATGCCCAGAAGACTGGTTGAACTCTATATTGGTTCTATTAGTCTGTCTACATGCTCTCTTACATTATCTGTGTAGAAAACACACCATCTGTGAAAACTAACAACATATTTTTGACCTTATATTTTTCTTTGCCTTATTAATTAGTTAGGACTGCAATTATAATACCCAATAAAAATAGTGGTGAGAGGTTTTCTTATCAGTCTTCTTCCTGACTTGAAAGTGACATCTAGTATTTCAAGTTTAAGTATAATGTTGGCTATAGGATTTTGCTAGATAACCTTTATCAGATGAAGGATCTATTTCCAGTTTGTTGGGTGGCTTAATGTTTTTTTCGAAATTTATAGAGTGTCTTATGTAACTATTGAGTTGACAATAAGGTTTTGTTTTCTCCTATAATCTAGTTTATAGTTGTGGATTTCACACTATATTGCATCTTTATCAAATAATCTGGTCCATAGAATACTGGCTTTTGGTACTACAGATTTTCTTCAGGACGTAGTAAAAGGTAAGTTTTTGAGCATGTTCCCTGTTTGTTAGAAAAGAATTTGTATTACCTTATTGTTGGGTGCAGGGCTGTATACATGTCCATTGGATCAGATTTAACCATTTTGTTATTCAAATCTTCCATACCCTCAATACTTGTTTGCTTGATCTATCAGTTTACATGAGTACAGTATGTTAAAATTCCCCAGTATGATTGTGTACTCATCAACTTCTCCTCATAATTCTGTCAATTTCTGCTTCATATATTTTGAAGGTATGTTATTAGATGAACCAGGTTCAGGATGGTTTTTTGTGTATGAAATTATTCATTGTATCATTAAGCAATGTCCTTCTTTATTTTTAATGATGCTTTGGTCATTAATATATATTTTGTCAACTATTGCCTAAACCAAATTTTTTTTTTTTTTTTTTTTTTTGAGACAGAGTCTCGCTGTCGCCCAGGCTGGAGTGCAGTGGTGCAATCTCGGCTCACTGCAGGCTCTGCCCCCGGGGTTCACGCCATTCTCCTGCCTCAGCCTCCCCAGTAGCTGGGACTACAGGCGCCCGCCACCTCGCTGGGCTAATTTTTTGTATTTTTAGTAGAGACGGGGTTTCACTGTGTTAGCCAGGATGGAAAACCAAAATTTTTAAGTAAATATTTGTCTGGTGTTTATTTTTTCATCTATTTACTTTCAACATTTCTCTGTCATTATGTTTTAGTAATGTCCAGTTTAATAAGCATAGAGCTGAGTTCTTTATAAAATACAACACTGTGGGTAACCCGACCTTTCTCTCTGGCTGCCCTTAACATTTTTTTTTTTTTATTATACTTTAGGTTTTAGGGTACATGTGCACAATGTGCAGGTTTGTTACATATGTATCCATGTGCTATGTTGATTTCCTGCATTTCAACCTTGGTGAATCTGACGATTATTTGTCTTGGGGTTGCTCTTCTCAAGGAGTATCTTTGTGGTGTTCTCTGTATTTCCTGAATTTGAATGTTGGCCTGTCTTACTAGGTTGGGGAAGTTCTCCTGGATAATATGCTGAAGAGTGTTTTCCAACTTGGTTCCATTCTCACTGTCACTTTCAGGAACACCAATCCAATGTAGATTTGGTCTTTTCACATAGTCCCAAATTTCTTTGAGGCTTTGTTCGTTTATTTTCATTCTTTTTTCTCTAATCTTGTCTTCTTACTTTATTTCATTAAGTTGATCTTCAGTCTCTCATATCCTTTCTTCCTCTTGATCGATTCGGCTATTGATACTTGTGTATGCTTCATGAAGTTGTCATGCAGTGGTTTTCAGATCCATCAGGTCATTTATGTTCTTCTCTAAACTGGTTATTCTAGTTAGCAATTCATCTAACTTTTTTTCAAGGTTGTTAGCTTCCTTGCATTGAGATGTTATCACCAACAGGCCTGCCTTACAAGAGCTCCTGAAGGAAGCACTAAACATGGAAAGGAACAATCAGTTCCAGCCACTACAAAAACATACCAAACTGTAAAGATCATCGACAATATGAAGAAACTGCATCAACTAATGGGCAAAATAACCAACTAACATCATAATGACAGGATCAAATTCACACGTAACAATATTAACCTTAAATGTAAATGGACTAAATGCTCCAATTAAAAGACACAGACTGGAAAATTGGATAAAGAGTCAAGACCGATTGATGTGCTGTACTCAGGAGACCCATCTCATGTGCAAAGACACACATAGGCTCAAAATAAAGGGATGGAGGAATATTTACCAAGCAAATGGAAAGAAAAAAAAAAACAATAGGGGTTGCAATCATCTCTCATAAAACAGACTTTAAACCAACAAAGATCAAAAGACACAAAGAAGGGCATTACATAATGGTAAAGGGATCAATACAACTAGAAGAGCTAACTATCCTAAAAACATACGCACTCAAAATGGGAGTACCCAGATTCATAAAGCAAGTTCTTAGAGACCTACAAAGAGACTTAGACTCCCACACATTAATAATGGGAGACTTTAACATCCCACTCAGTATTAGACAGATCAACAAGACAGAAAATTAACAAGGATATCCAGGACTTGAACTCAGCTCTGGACCAAGCAGACCTAATAGACACCTACAGAACTCTGCACCCTAATCGCACTTACTCTAAAATTGCCCACATAATTGGAAGTAAAACACTCCTCGGGAAGTGCAAAAGAATGGAAATCATAACAAACAGTCTCTCAGATGACAGTGCAATCAAATTAAAACTCAGGATTAAGAAACTCACCCAAAACCACACAACTACATGGAAACTGAACAACCAGCTCCTGAATGACTACTGGGTAAATAATGAAATGAAGACAGAAATAAAGATGTTCTTTGAAACCAATGAGAACAAAGACACAACATACCAGATTCTCTGGGACACATTTAAAACAGTGTTTAGAAGGAAATTTATAGCACTAAATGCCCACAAGAGAAAGCAGGAAAGATCTAAAATCAACACCCGAAGATCACAATTGAAAGAACTAGAGAAGGAAGAGCAAACACATTCAAAAGCTAACAGAAGAGAAGAAATAACTAAGATCAGAGCAGAACTGAAGGCGATAGAGACACAAAAAACCCTTCAAAAAAAATCAACGAATCCAGGAGCTGGTTTTTTGAAAAGGTCAACAAAATAGATAGACCACTACCCAGACTAATAAAGAAGAAAAGAGATAAGAATCAGATAGACACAATGAAAAATGATAAAGGGGTATCACCACTGATCCCACAGAAATACAAACTACCATCAGAGAATACTATAAACACCTCTATGTAAATAAACTAGAAAATCTAGAAGAAACGGATAAATTCCTGGACACATATTCCCTCCCAAGACTAAAGCAGGAAGAAGTCGAATCCCTGAATAGACCAGTAACAACTTCTGAAGTCTAGGCAGTAACTAATAGCCTACCAACCAAAAAGTCGAGGGCCAGATGGATTCACAGCTGAATTCTACCAGAGGTACAAAAAGGAGCTGATACCATTCCTTCTGAAACTATTCCAAATGATAGAAAAAGAGGGACTCCTTCCTAAATCATTTTATGAGGCCAGCATCATCCTGATACCAAAGCCTGGCACAGACACACACACAAAAAAGCAAATTTCAGGCCAATATCCCTGATGAACATCCATGCGAAAATCCTCAATAAAATACTGGCAAACCAAATCCAGCAGCACATCAAAAAGTGTATCTATCACGATCAAGTCAGCTTCATCCCTGGGATGCAAGGCTGATTCAACATACACAAATCAATAAACATAATCCATCACATAAACAGAATCAAGGACAAAAACCACATGATTATCTCAATAGATGCAGAAAAGGCCTTCAATAAAATTGAACACCTCTTCATGCTAAAAACTCTCAATAAACTAGGTATTGATGGAACATAATTGCAAAATAGTAAGAGCTATTTATGACAAACCCACAGCCAATATCATACTGAATGGGCAAAAAATGGAAGCATTCCCTTTGAAAACCAGCACAAGACAAGGATGCCCTCTCTCACCACTCCTATTCAACATAGTACTGGAAGTTCTGGCCAGGGCAATAAGGCAAGAGAAAGAAATAAAGGGTATTCAATTAGGAAAAGAGGAAGTCAAATTATCCCTGTTTGCAGATGACATGATTGTATATTTAGACAATGCCATCGTCTCAGCCCAAAATCTCCTTAAGTTGATAAGCAAACTGTCAGAATACAAAATCAATGTGCAAAAATCACAGACATTCCTATACACCAATAATAGACAAACAAAGAGCCAAATCATGAGGGAAGTCCCATTCACAATTGCTACTAAAAGAATAAAATACCTAGTAATACAACTTACAAGGGACGAGAAGGACCTCTTCAAGGAGAACTACAAACCGCTACTCAAGGAAATAAAAGAGGACACAAACAAATGGAAAAATATTCCATGCTCACGGATAGGAAGAATCAATATCGTGAAAATGGCCATATATCCCACAGTAATTTATAGATTCAGTGCTATCCCCATCAAGCTACCATTGACTTTCTTCACAGAATTGAATAAAACTACTTTAAATTTCTTATGGAACCAAAACAGAGCTCATGTAGCCAAGACAATCCTAAGCCAAAAGAACAAAGCTGGAGGCATCATGCTACATGACTTCAAACTATACTGCAAGGCTACAGTAACCAAAACAGCATGGTACTGGTATCAAAACAGATATATAGACCAATGGAACAGAACCGAGGCCTCAGATATAACAACACACATCTACAACCATCTGATCTTTGACAAACCTGACAAAAACAAGAAATGGGGAAAGGATTCCCTATTTAATAAATGGTGTTGGGAAAACTGGCTAGCCATATGCAGAAAACTGAAACTGGATCCCTTCCTTACACCTTACACAAAAAATAACTCAAAATGGATTAAAGACTTAAACGTAAGACCAAAAACCATAAAAACTCTAGAAGAAAACCTAGGCAATACCATTCAGGACATAGGCATGGGCAAGGACTTCATGACTAAAACACCAAAAGCAATGGCAACAAAAGCCAAAATTGACAAATGGGATCTAATTAAACTAAAGAGCTTTTGCACAGCAAAAGAAACTATCATCAGAGTGAACAGGCAACCTACAGAATGGGAGAAAAATTTTGCAATCTATCCATCTGACAAAGGGCTAACATCCAGAATCTACAAAAAAATTTAAACAAATTTGCAAGAAAAAAACAAAAAACCCCATCAAAAAGTGGATGAAAGATATGAACAGACAATTCTCAAAAGAAGAGATTTATGCAGCCAACAAACATGAAAAAAAAGCTCATTATCACTGGTCATTAGAGAAACGCAAATCAAAACCACAATGAGATACCATCTCACACCAGTTAGAATGGCAATCATTAAAAAGTCAGGAAACAACAGATGCTGGAGAGGATGTGAAGAAATAGGAATGCCTTTACACTGTTGGTGGGAGTGTAAATTAATTCAATCATTGTGGAAGACAGTGTGGAGATTCCTCAAGGGTCTAGAACCAGAAACACTATTTGACCCACCAATTCCATTACTGGGTATATACCCAAAGGATTACAAATCATTCTGCTATAAAGACACATGCACACATATGTTTATTGCGGCACTGTTCACAATAGGAAAGACGTGAAACCAACCCAAATGCCCATCAATGATAGACTGGATAAAGAAAATGAAGAAAATGTGGCACATATACACTATGGAATACTATGCAGCCATATAAAAGGATAAGTTCATGTCCTTTACAGGGACATGGATGAAGCTGGAAACCATCATTCTCAGCAAACTAACACAAGAACAGAAAACCAGACACCACATGTTCTCACTCAGAAGTGGGAGTTGAACAATGAGAACATATGGACACAGGGAGGGGAACATCACACACTGAGGCCTATTGGGGGGTGGGGGAGGGATAGCATTAGGAGAACTACCCAATGTAGATGACAGGTCAATGGGTGCAGCAAACCACCATGGCATGTATATACCTATGTAACAAACCTGCTCATTCTGCACATGTACCCCATAGTTTAAAGAATAATAATAAAAAAAAGAAAATCCAACACTGAGAATCTTTATCTTTAAACCAAGTAATTTATCTATACTTATTATAATTCCTGATTATTCCTATGACCTAATTTTGAGTTTTGTATTTACCATGTTGTCTCTACTTCTCTGTCTACCCTTTTATTGACAATTTTCATTTATGCTTTCTATTGGTTTGGAAGATTTATGTTTTATTACCATTCTTTTAGTGGTACACACAAGTTTTTTACATAATACTTAACTTTGAAAAGCATGAAGTTGACCAATATCTTCATCCTCCTCTTACAAAATGCAAAGATTCAGAATGTTTTAAATCTTATTACCTCTCTTCAACATCCATGTTACTGTTGTCCAAGAGTTTTGTTCCTTCTTATTTTAACCTTCTCAAAGTAATGATTATTGTTGTTTATGCAGCCCATGCTTATTAAGATTTACGTACTTTATCAATAACACTGGTCCCCATTGCTTCTTACAACTCACACCTTCTTTGTTTTAATAAATTTCCAATACAGCCCATCCTATAATAGTACTTTTTATTAAGGACCTGTTATTCATAGAATTTCTCCAGCTTTTTCATCTCAAAATTCCTTTATTGACTGGATGCAGTGGCTCACCCCTGTAATCCCAGCACTTAGGGAGGCCAAGGCCAGCAGATCACGAGGTCAAGAGATCAAGACCATCCTGGCCAACATGGTGAAACCCCATCTCTACTAAAATTACAAAAATTAGCTGGGCGTGGTGACAGGCACCTGTAGTCTCAGCTACTCGGGAGACTGAGGCAGGAGAATCGCTTGAACCCAGGAGGTGGAGGTTGCAGTGAATCGAGATTGTGCCACTGCACTCCAGCGACAGAACGAGATTCCATCTCAAAAAAAAAAAAAAAAAAAAAAAAAAGCCTTTATTTTTCTCTTTTCTCTCCTGCTTCAACAGTAATGTTTTGGAACCAACTGTGCCCCCTCCCCAAAATTCATATGCTGAAGCCCTAACTTGTAATATAACTATTTTGGATATAGGCCCTTTGGGGAGGTAATTAAGGTTAAATGAGTTCATAAAAGTGGGGCCCTAATCCAATAGCACTGGTGTCCTTATAAGAAAAGGAAGAGAGAACAGAAATCAGAAATCTCTATCTCTCTCTCTCTCTCTCTCTCCCCCGCCAAACACACACACAGAAGAAAGTCCATGTGAAGACACAGCAATAGGAAGCCTTCTGCAAGTCAGAAAGGGAGACTTTACCAGACACCCTCTCTGATGGCACCTTGATCTTGGACTTCTAGCCTCCAGAACTATGAGAAAATAAATTTCTGTTGTTTAAGCCACCCAAGATGTGGTATTTTGTTATGGCAGCCTTACGTGGTATTTTGTTATGGCAGCTTTAGAAGGCTAATACAGTGACTTTAACTGGATATAGAGTTCTAGGTTAATAACTATTTTTTCTCACCTATTGGAAGATACTTTTATTGTTGCTGATATCAGGTCCACTGTCTTCTAACTTACAATCTTCTAATAGGTCATCTCTTTTCTCTCTGACTTTTAAGATTTTCTTTTTCAGGGCTTTGCAGTTTCACTACAATCTGTCTAGATTTATTTGTTTTTGTTACTCTGCTTAGGATTTAATGGGCTCCTTTGAACTGAGTATCCAAGTCTTTCTTCAATTCTAGAAAATTTGGAGCTGTTATCTATTTGAATATTGACTTTCTTATATTTTCTTGATTCTTTCCTTCTGGAACATTTCTTAGATTTATACTGGGCCTCCTCATTCTACTTCCATGTCCTTGAACCTTTTTTGTATCTTTTTATGTTTCTGTGTTGCATTTTGCGTGATTTCTTCAAATATTATTTTGACCTTCCCTTTTAAAATTTCAATCATCATTTTTTTCTAGAAGTTATATTTATTTCTTTTCAAATCTACCTGTCATCATATACTTTCTCTCATTAGCATTTCTAATCCTTCCTCTATCTAGTTAATCGTCTCAACGTTTCATTGTATTGTTTTATTTTTTCTAGTTTGGAGCTGTTTGTCCCCCCCTTTTCTGTGTCTCATGTTGCTCCCTCCATTTCCCCATGGGGTTTGTAATTTGAGTTTTCTACACTTTTCTCTACAAAACTCACGAACACTTGGCTTAGGCTTCCCAGTACAGTGCAAAGAGCATATCTTTTGAAATCAGACAGAGCAGGGAATGACTTTGGACAAGTCACTTAAGCTTCACAACTAAGGAAACCCTAGTTTTCTCAGTTGTGAAGTAGGGATAATAATAAAAATAACAATATGATAAGAGCTGTTACAAAGTCCAAAGAATAAAATGAGGTTAAAGTAGGTGGTGTACAGAAGATTTTAATAAACATTAGCCTTTGAATCACCCCTATTTCACTCATTCTTTTCCCTTTCTTAAGGTGTTAAGGTAATTATATCTCTCTTTCTTGTGTTATAGATCCCTGGTTTCTAATGTTAGCCTCCCTATTAGACAAAAGGATTCTTGCTTAGTCAAGTGGGATAAGGAAGTGGTTGGACAGCCCCATGACTACCTTCTTTGAAGACATCTAGCCCAAGCCCTTGCCCAGAGAATGTGTACCACAACACATATCAATCAAATGGAACTGAACCATTTGAAAGACATAGGCATCTAATTTCAGTGTTTTTCTCCTCTCCACTGGGAATGTTATTTGGATACCCAGAATAGAAATCTTCACTCACAGAGCTATTAGTTTCCTATCACAATTGGACACTGTGCAAAATTATTACAGGGTTTAGTGTGATGAGCTGGCAAGAAATGTTTGCCAAGTTTCAAAATTGTATGGAAAGATGTTATAACCCTGAAAGGCACTTTCTTTTTAATTCTGTTTGAAAGTGTTTGTAACTCTCAGAACAAAATGTAGTCCTTGGGCTGTCTTTTCTCAGATAGCTGGCGCTAAATTTCTCTTTCCTGTTACCAGTTTCCTAAATAAGTGTATTTGTATTTAATTACTGCTAAATGCTGGGGGGTCTTCTATTGATCCTTTTGTTCAGTACTTTAGGATGAGAGGAATAACATGTGTGGTGGCATGTCAATGTTCTTTTATTCATTTGAAAGCCAATTTTTATTACAAAAATTGTATAACTCATCCAGACCACCAGCCTAAAGGGAGTAATTTAATACAATTCTGAATAAATTCTAAAGACTCCAAGCTAGTTCTATCTTTCATTCATAAATCAAGTGTGGACATAACGTTTTTGTTGAATAGTTAACATGTATAAGGGAGGTTATGCACAGCAGATAATCTGAGAGGCAAAACCCAGTGTATTCATTAGATATGTTAGGCCAAACCTGAAAGAAAATAAGCTTAATTGGGCTGAGAGAGGTGAAGCTACTTGTTCAAGGTCACACAATCCATTCATTTTTCTCCTTGATTCTGCCTTAGTCCAAGAAACCATCATACCTTGTCCAGACTGCTGCTAACAGCTGCCTAAATAGTCACCATGCCTTCAGTGTGGTGTCTACTTTAATCCATTGTCCACCTTACGCTTCCAGAGACATCTACTTAAAACACCATCTTCCATAAAACCTGCCAATGGCTTCCCATTGTTCTTACAGTAATGTTCAAGTGCTTTACCATGGACAGGTAGACCTGGAAGTCTCCGCCCCCTTCTCAACTCCTCAGCCTCAGCGGTCTCCGCTTTTATGTGCTCTGCTCCAGACATGCTGGCTTTCATACAGTGCATTAGAACATACTGTATTCTCTTGTTATGCCTTAGGAATCTTAAGCCTGCTCTTCCTTCCTTCAGGAATTTCCCCTTCACATACGCTTGTCTAAATAACTCTTCATTTTTCATATTCCTTGTTTATACCTCAACTCGATTTTCACTGTCTCAGGATGTGAAGCTCCATCAGTGAAGTTTGCTGATGCCCCAGACTAGACCAGGTCCCTCGTGACATGTACTTTTTCCTCATAGCACCTACCACGTTTGTAATATAGTAAGTTCAATAGCTATTTGGTGAACATATTAATAACTTGATTAACAACTCACTTCCTGACTAGGTATTAAGCTACAAAATGATTGTTAGTTAAATAGTAGTCCAGGATTTGAACCCAGGGATTCATCCCCTCCCTATTCTCTCCCATTACCCAGACTCTATCTTCCCATTCTGCCTTTCTCCACTCCTCTGTTCCTTTGTCCCCACCTTGTCTGGCCAGTGGTCTCCTCACAACAGGCACTACCCGGTCCCACTGGTGGCTCAGTGGGGACTATGCTCAGTTTCATCTAAACACACATTGGCAACTGATCTTTGTCCAGGGAGAGCTTTCCTCATACACAGAAGAGGCATTACCTGCTAATGCTTAAAATGTCAGCATCAGGATATGGTTCCATCCAATAAGAATGGCTGTCTCCATATATCCCTCTCAAAATCCTTATAAGCCTATTGTGGGAAAGGTTAACACTTGCCTTGTCCACACCTCAGAGTCAACATTTTTATGAGTCCATTCTCTTCACCTGGCTCAGAGTGGGCTTAGGCGCAGACGAAAGAAGGAACTGCAATAAAAAGAAATGGAGGAGAAAAAGAAGGCTCTCAACTTGTCCACAGGCTAAACCTGCCTCTCTTTTCCCGTCTATTTTCCCATTTGCCATTAGTGCAGAATGGGTATTTTAATTTTTAAACCTGTATTATCTGTACATTAATTTGTCCATACCAAACCAATAGCAAATTGTGTGTATGTGTGTCTGTGTACGTGTATTTCTTAAAGTACCTTCATTTATATAGCTTGAATCTATAACAATCATTCAACTCACCCACATGTAAAACTGCTCTCTGATGATTATACTGGTTCCCTATTCTGGCCATTTAGAGCCTCCATGCATGAAGATAGCCTTCCCCACATTTAAAGTTCTCCATTAGCAACAACATCATATAAATGGCTTCTCTGATCACCTAACACTGAAGTACTCTGTAGGCCATTAGTGCATTCTGGTTTAAAAAACTCAAAAAGTGTAAAATGGGAATTTGTGATTTCAATGTGCTCTAATTATCACATGGTCAAATAAAATCCGCGCAATCACTGGAGTAAATACACTGGTATGGAAGTGCAATTTGCACTTATTTGGATACTTATTTACTTTCAAGAGTATCTGGTTTTCGCATTCACCAGATCTGAAAAAGTAAAAAAACAAACACACCCACACACAAAACGGGGAACCACAGCACCTTCTGCATGTATAGAGATTAATTTGCTTTAAAGCAATCAACATTAGTGGGTGGTGTCTTTTTTATTTTAATGAGCTGATATTTTCTCTTCTGTCATTTCATTGACCAGTGAAATAAGAATACTAAATAGAAATCTGAAAAAATGCAACACTATACTACCATAATGTTTCTGAGTTATAATAATGCACACAACTAAACACTGGAAAACTGAAAAAAAAATCACTCCACTGAGGCTGGAATCTGGCTCTCACCTTGACGCTGGGAAAGAAGGAAAGTTTCATTTTTTCTCAGTGCCTTACCTTATGATTCTCTGATCTCTTGGTAGCTCTGTTAGGGAACCCAGTATCTGGAGGGCCATGTGGCCCATGCACGAATTATGTATCTGATGTTTGCCCAGAAGTATAAGAGGAGGTATTTCAGTCTATCTCCCACTACACTACGGTCCAGGGAGAAACCAGCACCTAGTACAAGTGTGTTTATTTGATGACAAAGAAAAGAAAGAATGTTCTCTTCAGATTTGAAGAGGTGGGTTTTGGGGAACCGCAGGGCTGTTTATCCTGTATCACTGCACCTGCACTGTTTTGGGGATCAATTCAGTGTTCTGCAAAAGAATGGGAGAGTGTGATGCTGAATGGCACTTAGGGCACAGCTTCCGTTCAAGTGCATTAATTCAGTATTGATGTCACTGCTTTCTAGTAAACTCCAGTTGCCAACTCATCAGACCCCTTGGTAGCATTCAATAAATGCCAGTTAAGCTTTAATAAAATGTATCGCTATTTGAAAAGCCAATGGAAGATAACTAAAATAAAGATTACCAATGAAGTGTTTGTTATTGATTAGTTTCTAAGACAATTCTGTTTGGAGAAGCTTAGGTTTGTTTGAAATAAAATTCACCTTTGAATGTCACAGGGAATTTTTTTATACTCTATTTGCAATACTGTGCCACTTTATTACAGAGCAGAATGTGGTATTAGGCAATTTCATTCTTAGGGTCAGGGAAAATGATTCATGATCTCTGTGTCCTCAGCACCTAGCACGGTGCCAGGCACAGCATAAATATCCAGTAGCTACACACATACATATATACTTTTATGAGGTGGCACCATAGCATAAAACTGGAACCAGCCCCTGAACACAGACTTGAAGCAAGTGCTTCATATACTTAGCTTTTAAGAATCTTTTAAGTGTAGTGATTCTCAGTGGGGATTGACCTGCAGATAATGTGTAAACTTAAAATTCAGAAGCCTGATTGCCACATAAGAGTGAATCATAGGAAGCACTCAAATATTAAGTATATTTTTTAGTGATTACTGGTCACTTTGCATTTTCTCATTCACTCCTCCCATAACCTAATGAAAGCAGGGCTATCGTGTTACCCATTTGAAAAATGAAAAAAAGTGATGAGGCTAGGAGAAAGTAAATGATTGCCCAAGGGCACACGACTAGCAAGTGATGGAATCAGGAATCAGACCAAAGTCCATTTGTCCTCCTCTCTTCTATTGTCTTACATCTACTTGAGCCATTCAAGCAACATCTCAAGAGCCAGAGCTTAAGCTTGTGGTGGTTGTTTGTTTGTTTGTTTGTTTGTTTGTTTGTTTCGTTTCCACAGTGATTCTGATTCATATACCTAGTTGAGTCAGAAATTCAGGGAATGATTTAAATGAGAGAGAGAGAAAGTGATGGGGAGGGAAGAAGGAAGCAAACTGCTCAGGCCATTAGCACAGTTCTCCAAATCTGGGTAAAGTTATGTGAAATAACCCAACCATGTGAATCAAGCAGAAGATATTGGGCCCTCACTTCGCTGCAAATCAAGCGTGCTAACACTTCTGTTGCCAGCGGCTTGCCCTAAACAATCTGTCACCTCATAGCAGAGATGGTCCAGTCATTTATGGTACCATTGCACAGTGCTCACTAAGCCTGATAGATGGGAGTACAAGGACAATGACATGACCTACATGCTATACTAACTTAATACAAAAGGGTAGATGCTATTTTTTAGTTAACATTGCTGATTTTCCCCCACTGAATTTGTAAAGACTTTGAAAAACATTCTAAACTTCAGTGCTATTGCACAATCAAGAAGCAACTACTGTCCCAGTTCCATAACAAATGCAGATCAAATACATTTGAATTGGAAAAGTAAATTTAATTTGCAGGTTTCTGTCTACATCCTCTGCTCTATTTTCTTTGATAAGATTAGTGAACAAAGTTCGGAGGACTTTTTCAGTTCAAACGTTTTCTCATAATGGCAAATCAATCTGCTCAGGCAAACAGAATATCAAAACGCTAACAATAAGGAGCTATCATTGGAAGCTGATCCGATTTACACATAAATATACCCACTGACGTTTAAATGAAACTTTACAGAGGAACAAAATTGGTGAAAGAATCTTTTTAGTCTTTTAAAGCAGCTACTGCAATAATAACTGCAGAAGTATGCACAAATTGTGCCAACTCTAATCAATCTTGTGTATTTCTTCTGCACTGCTACAAAATACATTTCATAGAAGAGTAAAGCAAGCTCACAGCAGGCAAAATGTAGTAGCTGAATTCAAGCATAGCTAATTTGCTGCTTAGGACAGATGTGATCTACAGAATTCACCAATCCATCCTCATCAGCTCTGACATGCAGCACCAATTCGCAGTGTGTGTTGCTTCTGTAGATTTTATGTTGATGAAATAGGCCTCTTGGATCTAGATGGATATAGGAGATGGTGACAGCATGTGAGCAGAAAGCATACCCTATTTTACAGGCTGGCGTTAAGTATGATAAGAAGGCAATTTGTCATGCCAAGCCTGATGAAGTGGGAGCCAGGAGCAGGTCTCAGACAAAGGTGAGAGTTTACAGAGAGGGCAGGGGCAAGAGACAGGATCATAATATGGAGAACAAGATGGTTGCCTAATATCCATGGATCAAGAAAAAACAGAAGATAAAACCAGGTCTGAGAGACGAAGGAAGCAGAGGAATGGCCCCAGAGGCTTTGTCTTCAGAATATATGTTATGAGCCCAGAACACAAGTCTCTGGAACGGCTTTGCAGGACAAGCACCATCCTCCCTCTAGCTTCTTTCAGAATCCCTATATGAGCACAAAAATGATGAAGAATTTGGAGCTGAAATTCACCCACACCTTTGCCCCATCTAGCAACTAACGCAACCACTTAGCAAAGAGACTGGACATTGGGACAGTTCTACTGAAGGGATAGAGAGATGGACGAGTGTACCAACTTTAACATGTAAAGTCTTTGGCACTGAAAGGCAATGCAGGAGTGGTTAGGAGTGTGGACTATGGAATCATAACATTCCGGGTTCAAAATCTAATTTTGATGTTGTTAGTCATACACTGGATAAATTACCTAACCTTATCTGAAAATGGGAGTAATGGTTCTGAATTCTTATGACTGTCATGAGGATTAAATAAATTACTGAATCAAATGAAAGCACTTAGTGAAGTGCCTTCTTCATGGTAAGTACTCAGCAAATGTTAGTTTCTTCTATCAACATCACTGTCATCATCACCATCATCATCATCATCAAATGATCAGAAGGTTTTTACGTTGACCAAAATAGAGACACTATTACCAAACACACACACACACACACACACACACACACACACACACAAAGTAGAACCACAGTGAGTTTTTCCCCAAAATACATGTTATAAAGTTTCTTAATATTAAATATTCTACAAGGCCCCCAGGCCCTACCAAGCAATCTTTCATCCTCACTACACTACTAAAAATACTCTAACCAAGATCACCAACCTCCTTGTTGTGACATTTAGGAGAAAATTTTTATTCTTCCGTGCCAATCTCTCTTGGTAACATACATGTGCTTCTTCTGGGACTGTGTCATTTCCTCACTCTCTCTTCCATACCTGTTTGTAGCAAGTGGAACATACTCCACATTCAATACTTGTGTAGAAGTATTATCTGTCATGTTGTAAAATGAGAGAAGGCACAAAAAGGTAAGGAGGAGACATTAATGAGGCTGAAGAAGATGAATCCAAGAAGAGGTTCGTATATATCCTCAATTCCCAGGCTCCTGTCTTCCTCTGTCACATATCTTTGGCAAAACCCAAATTTGAGTTAAGTCCAACCCTTTGATGACTCCATGCCTGCTCCCAAGCAGCTTATTTTGGCTAGAAAAACACACAACCATGCTGTCTGTTCTCATTTAAACCGAAGGCCTCATACTCCAAGTGTGGGCCATCGGTGCTGTCTGCCATCTATTCTCTTGGATAGTTATTTCATAATTTCCCTTTTTTAATTATCCTTCCCTCTTCCTTTGTCTAAACTGATGTCCAAGCTTCTGATTTCAGTGAGGAAATAGAAGCAATTAGAAGAGAAATTCTACATCCTCCCACTACCACATTTACCCAGCATCTGTACAATACAGTCTCCCATCCTTTCTTAATTATTCAAAGACTTTGCCCCGTAATTACTCCCCCTCACGTCTATACCACTGCATCATCCTCATCACATTACAATAACTCCCATCTTTAAAAAATATAAACCTATTCCTTGACTACGCGTTCTCCCTCCTCCAGCCACCACCCCATCCTTCCCTTCCACTTTAGAAAACAACTCCTTGAAAAAGTTGTCCATCCATACTTACTGCTCCAATTCGTCTCCTCCCATTCTCTTTTGAAATGCCCCCCACGCCCTGCCAAGCAATCTTTCATCCCCACCACACTACTAAAAATACTCTAACCAAGATCACCAATCTCCCTGTTGTGGTATCTAGGAGAAAATTTTTACCTTTATATTGTACAACTCTCTGCAGCATTCATAGAGTTGATTACTCCTTCACCCTTGAAACATTTTCTTGGTTTCTAGGATATCTCACTCTCTTGATTTTATATCTATACCCATCAGCCACTCCTTCTCATCTCTGTGTTGGCTTCTTCTTCACCTGACCTTTTAATGTTAGAGTAACCCAAAACAGAAAGCTCAGACTTTATCACTTTTCCATCTACACTTCGTTATGATCTCATCCAGTCTCATATCTCTATGGATGGCTTCCAGATTTATATTCTCCATCCCAGTCTTTCCCTTGTACTCCAATCCTGTATATCCAATTACCTATTTGCCACCTGCATCTGCATTCTAATATGCATCTCACCCTTTACTCATCTGAAACTGAAGTCTTCATTTTTTCCTGCAAACTCTCTCGCTTTGCAGTTTTCTCCAACTCAGTAAGTAACGCCACTGAGTGTGCTCAGACCAGAAACCTTGGAGCCATTCTTAACTCCTTTCTCTCTCTCTTTGTCTCTCCCTCTCTCTTATGTGTTGCATTAAATCCTTTCATCTCTATTTTCAAATGATATAACTAATCTGACTACTTTTCATCACCTCTACTATGACCACACTACTTCAAGACACCATCATCTTTTGCCTAGATTTCTATAATAATCTCCAAATTTGCTCCTAGGACACTACCCTTGCTCTGTGACTGACTGTCGTCCACACAGCAACTACAGTGATCATTTTCAAACTGAAGTCAGGTTACATCAATCTCCTGCTCAAAAGTTTCCAGTGGTTTCTTTCTGCCTTTGAAATAATACCCAGATTGTTTCCCCCGATCTTTAAGGTCCTGTATGATCTGATCTCTGGTTATTCCTCTGACCTCATTTCCTACCACTCTACTCCATGCCTTCACACCACACTCTAGCTGTGCTGATCTCTTTGTTTCTCTTCTAGCACAACAAGCACACTTCAGATTGACAGCCACTGCATTTAGCCTTTCCTCTGTCTAGAGTGCTCTTCCCTCAGATATCCTCATGGCTGGCTCCACTTCTCTCAGTACTCTCCTCAAATGTCCCCTCTTCAGAAAGGCCTTTCCTAACCATTCTAAAGACCAACCGTAATTATCCCTTCTCTTTCCCCACCTGCAGTGAGTTTATTAATGCCTCCCTCCACCCAAACTTCATGTCCACGTAGAACATCAGAATGTGATCTTATTTAGAAAATAGAGGGTCTTTTCAGAGGTAATCAAATTAAATGAGGTCATGCTGCATTAAAGTGGGCTCTATATCCAATGACTGGAGTCCTTCCAAGAAGAGAGGAGGACATACAGGCACACACAGAGAAGCCCATGTGAAGACAGAGACAGGGATTAGAGTGATGCAGACAAAAGTGAAAAAACATAAAGGATTACCAGTAACTACCAGAATCTAGGAAAAGTCAAGAAAGGATTCCTGAGAGCTTTGAGAGGGAAGATGGCCCTAATGATGCCTTGACTTCAGATTTCTAATCTCCAGTACCATGAATGAAAAAATTTCCATTGTTTTAAGCCATTCAATTTATGGCAATTTGTTATGGCCATCCTAGGAAATTACTACACCTGTTTCATTTTTCTTCATCGCATTATGGCATTATGGCAATTACATGATAATATAATATAGGTCTATTTGTTTACTGTCTGTCTCCCTCACTAGAATATAAATGTTTGAGGATAATGCTGTATCATGGAGATAAAAGCAGCACTGGGCACTTATTAGGCACTCAATGAATGTCACCTGAGTGAATGAAAAAAATGAACAAAGAAAGAAAAACATGAATTTCTCACTATGAGGCCGGGCGCGGTGGCTCACACTTGTAATCCCAGCACTTTGGGAGGCCGAGGTGGGCGGATCACGAGCTCAGGAGATCGAGACCACGGTGAAACCCCGTCTCTATTAAAAATACAAAAAATTAGCCAGGAGTGGTGGCGGGCGCCTGTAGTCCCAGCTACTCGGGAGGCTGAGGCAGGAGAATGGCGTGAACCCGGGAGGCGGAGCTTGCAGTGAGCCGAGATTGCGCCACTGCGCTCCATCCTGGGCGACAGAGCGAGACTTCGTCTCAAAAAAAAAAAAAAAAAAAAAGAAAAGAAAGAAAGAATTTCTCACTATGTGTGAAATTCTGTTTTGCATGCTTACAGTGCTTGCTTTCTGTCTCCCTCCCTCTCTCTCTCCTCCCCCTCTTACCTTTTGGAGAGAAACCTAATGTCCCAGGAGTCTAGGTTATTAAAAGTTGATGTTCCCTTTCCCTGCTTTCCCTTTCTTTTTCTCCTCCTCCTATTTCATTTTATTTTTCTCCAGTCTCATATTCATAACATCTCTGGTATGTACCATGTATGCTATCCAATTAACAAGCTATTATTACATCCATTATCTCATTTGACTCTTCATGTATCGTGCCCCAGTGCTCAGAAACTGGGCTTCCATGTGAGTGATGATGCCTTAGATAGAACCTGGTCTTGACTAAAGAGTGCCGATGAGTGAGGCCTTTCCAACAGAGAAGTGCCAGCCAGGAAATATGGGAAGTATGCTTGTCAAGCAAAGCTTGATTTAAGACCTGGATCCAATGACAGGAAAGTTTCTTGACTTCCTTCCTTTTTTGCCACTGAGTCTGAGATTATGCCAGAGAATGTGGCAACCCTCAAACACCTATAGAAAGTATCCCAGGGAGGGCCGGGTACAGTGGCTCACGCCTGCAATCCCAGCACTTTGGGAGGCCGAGGCAGGCAGATCACAAGGTCAGGAGATTGAGACCCTCCTGGCCAACATGGTGAAACCCTGTCTCTACTAAAAATGCAAAAATTAGCTGGGCGTGGTGGCATGCGCCTGTTGTTCCAGCTACTCGGGAGGCTGAGGCAGGAGAATTGCTTGAACCAGGGAGTCAGAGGTTGCAGTAAGCCAAGATCCCACCACTGCATTCCAGCCTGGCGACAGAGACTCCTTCTCAAATAAAAAAATAAATAAATAAAAAGGAAAGAAAGAAAGTATCCCAGGGAGAAAGTCCATGGCTTGTATACAGGATCTGCACAGTGCTCAAGAAGCCAGTCAGCCTTTTCAGTCGGGCGGTACCGAGGTGGGGGACTGGTGTGTTGGCTTGCACATTCTGCATCAGGGTAAGATTTTCAGTTTCTGAGCACTACAACCATGATACATGAAGGATCAAATGAGATAATGGATGTAACAGTAGCTTGTTAGTTAGCTACCATACATGATACATACCAGAGATGTTGTTATGAATATGATAATGGAGAAAAAGAAAATAAAACAGGAGGAGGAGAAAGAGAAAATGGGGAAGAGGAGAAGGAGTGGAGAAGGTAGAAGAGGGAAAGGAAGGAGAAAATGAGAAGGAAGAGAAATCGTTCACTTAGTTCTACATGTCATTGGTGAATATAACATACAGAAGATTGCAAATGTGACCACTAAACTTTTGATACTCTGGCAGTCGCTCGTTTGGGCACCTTGGACAAGTCCCTTTCCTTGCCTAGGCCCTGGTTTCCCCACCAGTCAATTTGAGGAGTTCACTCCTTAGATGCTCTCCAAGGACCTGCACAACTCTGACCTCTTTAAGTCCATAATCTTTGCATTCGCCCATTTAGCTCTGTGATCTGGGTCAGTGGAGCCACGAAGCATCAAGGTCAACAGGGACACAGTTTGGGGACTTAGCAGATGTCCCTGAAAACAGGCAAAGATTCCCAGTGCCAAAATTACTTCAGTCCATGAATGGAACCTTAGCTGCCTTCCCATAGTCCCCAGCTTTATTCCCAGAAAAACATTGGCCCTCGAGGCTTGCTGATGTGCATCTTACTTTACAGTGCTTTTTCCTAAAAAATAAATAGCACAAGCTATCATTTGTTCCTCTGCACAGAATAAAACGGTCCAATGAAATTCAGCCAATTTTAGACATGAATGTCTAAAACACCAAAAGCAATGGCAACAAAAGCCAAAATTAACAAATGGGATCTAATTAAACTAAAGAGCTTCTGCACAGCAAAAGAAACTACCATCAGAGTGAACAGGCAACCTACACAATGGGAGAAAATTTTCGCAACCTACTCATCTGACAAAGGGCTAATATCCAGAATCTACAATGAACTCAAACAAATTTACAAGAAAAAAACAAACAACCCCATCAAAAAGTGGGCAAAGGACATGAACAGACACTTCTCAAAAGAAGACATTTATGCAGCCAAAAAGCACATGAAAAAATGCTCATCATCACTGGCCATCAGAGAAATGCAAATCAAAACCACAATGAGATACCATCTCACACCAGTTAGAATGGCCGTCATTAAAAAGTCAGGAAACAACAGGTGCTGGAGAGGATGTGGAGAAATAGGAACACTTTTACACTGTTGGTGGGACTGTAAACTAGTTCAACCATTGTGGAAGTCAGTGTGGCGATTCTTCAGGGATCTAGAACTAGAAATACCATTTGACCCAGCCATCCCATTACTGGGTATATACCCAAAGGACTATAAATCATGCTGCTATAAAGAGACATGCACACGTATGTTTATTGCGGCACTATTAACAATAGCAAAGAGTTGGAACCCACCCAAATGTCCAACGACAATAGACTGGATTAAGAAAATGTGGCACATATACACCATGGAATACTATGCAGCCATAAAAAATGATGAGTTCATGTCCTTTGTAGGGACATGGATGAAACTGGAAAACATCATTCTCAGTAAACTATCGCAAGGACAAAAAAACCAAACACCACACGTTCTCACTCACAGGTGGGAATTGAACAATGAGAACACATGGACACAGGAAGGGGAACATCACACTCCAGGGACTGTTGTGGAGTGGGGGGAGGGGGGAGGGACAGCATTAGGAGATATACCTAATGCTAAATGACGAGTTAATGGGTGCAGCACACCAAAATGGCACATGGATACATATGCAACAAACCTGCATATTGTGCACATGTACCCTAAAACTTAAAGTATAATAATAATAAAAAAAAGAAAAAAAAAAGAAATTCAGCCAATTTGTCCTTTAATACTTTTTATTGGCTCTTTAATGATAAATTCAATTGAGCACTTTGCCCCAGAACCTAATTCACAGTAACTCTTAATGTAAATGAGACCTCTCCCAATCTCTGCTCCTGGCCTCTTTTGAACTTTCATAAATCACACCTCGCTGTCTCAGCCACAGCCACTCTAGTCTTACTTTGGGAAAGAATCTAGCATGACAAGAACCACACTTACAGTTCCACAGAAATTAACTATAGGCAGGTATCCCCAGAGGAAGCCAGCCTAGACTAGAAATGGAGGGGGCACAGTCTACGAACACCATGTTGCTTCCTTACTGTTAAATCTTTCCAAGATAACTGGTGCGGAATCTAAATCCCTTGCCCAAATGTAGGCTCAGAATACTTTACAATTCAAAAAAAGGACCTGTGATATACTAGGAATAATACTGGATCTAGAACCCAAAAGACCAAAGTAAAATCTTAGCTTTACCACTTACTGTGCTTTGGGCAATTTACATAATGTATCTGAGCCTCCTGACTCCCCTCATCTCTAAAATGGAAATAATAACAGTATATAACAAATAACATTGAATAAGGTACCTTTCTCTAAAGCACACAGCACAATGCCTGGCACATATGTGTCCAATAAATATTAGCTATTAGCCACTGATAGTATTAAATGAAATGACGGGTGTGGGTATGCTATGTAAAATCAAAGAGCCACCCAAAGTGTGTTTGCAAAACAGCTGACTCTAATGTGAGCAACTACATTTTAGCCTTAGTTTCATTATATTGCATCATTATCATCATGAGTAAAGGTCACATATTCAAATTTGTTCAAAGGAAATAATCACAGATGCAGGCACAAATTTAGGTGCAAGCTGCAGCATCATTATGATAGCTGACAAATGGAACCTACCTAAATGTCAAGAAAATACCTAGTTGAGGAAACTGTAACATCTACATATAATAGACTACTAGGCAGCAATTAAAATGATGCTCTGAAACTTTATTTATTGACACAAAAAGATGTCTGAAATGTACTGTCCATTAAAAAACAAGATTGGGAAACAGATGTTCTATTTTCTATTTTATAAACCCATCTTGTATTAATTTTAACAATTTTTTACCTTGTAAATAAAATAAGTGTGTACCATATGATCTTACTTTTGCAAATACATAGTATATATGTTAAAATGCAGAGGAAGATTCCCAAAGATATTACAGGAAATGGTGATTATGCCTGGATAACATGAACTTAGTTGACTTTTACTTCTTCTTTGAACTTAGTTGAAAAACTTTCAGGGTTTTGTTTTCAATAATTTGTTTATAACAATGAACTTGTATCTGTTCAATATCATGACAGATAGCATCCCTAGCCCTTAGTCTCTAAGTCTCTCAAAGTAGCCAAAACTTGGTTTCAGAGGCTGACATGCTGGTTTCAGGGAGATTTGAGCTTCCCAGTAAGCACAGGCAGGCACCTACCTACTGCCCCCCAAACATACTGTGTCAGAGAAATAAAGGCAAAATATAAATTTTAAAAATTATGCCATTCAGGAAGAAACAGCAAAAGGAGGAGTGATTACCTAAATGGGTATGAAGTTTCCTTTTGGTGTGATGAAAGTGTCTGGGAACTAGATAGAGCAGATGGTTGAACAACATTGTGAATGTATTAAATACCACTGAATTGCACATTTAGAAATAGTTAACACTATTTTATTATATATTGCAAAATAGCTAGAAGAGTTGAAATATTCCCAATGCAATAAAATAATAAATGCTTGAGATGATGGATACCACAAGTACTCTGATTTGATCATTAACACACTACATGCTTATATCAAAATCATATGTGCCCCATTAATAATGTACAAGTATTATGTATCCATAATAATTAGAAACTTAAAAATGGAAAAAATGTGTTTATTGTGTGTTGCGTGAATTTCACTTTGATAAAAAAATAAAAATTAAGTCACCAACTAAATGCAGGTAACTTGATCATTCATGTGAAAATTTTTGCCTCTTTAGTTTTTGTGTGGCCAACATGTAAACACCTGCACAACTAGATCAAAATTTTAACAGAAGCCTTTTCACTTTGTTGTGGAGAGATGTATATTATTAACCAATACGCAGATCTCATCACGTTGTTATCATAGTCATAGAACGTCAGAACTGAAAAACAGCTCAGACAGTTCATTTTAAAGAATAAGAACCTGGCTAGGTGCGGTGGCTCACGCCTGTAATCCCAGCACTTTGGGAAGCCAAGGAGGGTGGATTACCTGAAGTCGGGAGTTCGAGACCAGCCTGACCAACATGGAAAAACCCCATCTCTAGTAAAAATACAAAAGTAGCCGGGCGTGGTCGTGCACACCTGTAATCCCAGCTACTCGGGAAGCTGAGGCAGGAGAATGGCTTGAACCCAGGAGGCAGAGGTTGCAGTGAGCCAAGATTGTGCCATTGCATTCCAGCCTGGGCAACAAGAGTGAAAACTCCGTCAAAAAAAAAAAAAAAAGAATAAGAAATTTAGGTGAGAGAACAAAAAGCTTAAATAAAGAAGTTAAAAAAAAAAAACAGATTTAGAAGTCAAGTGTCCCTGTTCAGCATTCTTTCCACCATAATCTACAGCTAGTCTTTTCTTCATTTATTTTTCTGGGCCTCTTTAAGAATTATTTTTTAAATACATATTTACTCTTTGATCAGATTCTCTGCCTTCATGCCATTTTCCAGAATTTGCTTTGTGAACCCAAAATCTTTTGAAACTGTACAGAGGCCATGTGTTTTGATGGTTATATTGAGCAAAGTCACCCTTGTTTGATATAGTTATTTCAGTTGTGAGAAGCAGGTGATGGGTTTTGGATTGACTCAGTAATGCTTCACACCTTCTCGGCCCTACCACTTTATTCCTGGGAAAGCTGAAGATCTGGGTTTTATCTGGGTCTCAAAAGCACTATAATTAACATAGCAGTTTGTGTGTCTGTGCCCCTTACACTGCCCTGATTCCAAAACCCAGCTAGATTGTTTATTTGCTGGACAAAAACGTATTTCCATCAACAGCCAAGAAAATTATACCTTACTTGATCTTTGTATAGATTAATTTCTGAGAAGACCTATGATCACGTGGCTCTCAAATTTGTCTCCACAGCTGAACAGTACAGTTGCCAGTGATCTCCTATTTAGAATCAGAGGAGCATTGACATGAGGGAGGCAGCAAGGACCTTCTGGAACACCTTGTTACCTTTCATGTCATTAATTTTCAGTTTTGCAACACATCCATGCAGCCATTTGGAGTCTGACCTGAAGTATGTTATTCCTGCAAAATGGCAGGTTTTCGAAGACATGCTGGGCAGCTATGACATTTTTAGGAGTTCTGATACACTTGGAGTGAATGATATGATTTGAATCTGTATCCCAGCCTCTGGGGGTTTACCCATTGCACATCTCAGCAGTGAAACCCTATATAGTGATTCAAAATCACTTCCTAAGCTTTAGAACAAACAAGATTAAGGAGTTCAGTTTGTTTCTTGCCGATCAGAGAATGGTTAATGACTTGGTAAGTAATAACTTCAGCAGGAAAGAAAGGAGAAGGAATTCTATTTGTTAACATATCCCAATCTGTGCAAATAATCAATTTTGAACCAAGGCCAGTTTTATGGTAGGGCTTCTGATGCAAGGGAACAAGAGTTTTCCCAGGCAGATTCAACAAAGTCAGCTACAGTTGGATTCACTCAGCATTACTTGCAAGAAAAAAAAAAAAAAAAAACCCAAAACAAATGACCATTGACCCTAAATTTGGCCACTATACACAGAGAGATGTAGACCAAACTTCGAAAGGACTGCCAATGATATGTCCCCTCTCACAATCTCCAATTCAGGGATAAAATGAGAAGGTTGACTGCTGTGATTTTCCACATTTTTTTTTCCCACAGTGACACACAAGCAAGGAACACACTCCATCGAGGAGGCTACGGTCTGAATGTTTGCATCCCCACAAAACTAATATGTTGAAATCCTAGCCTCGAAGCTGATGGCTTTTGGGAAGTTATTAGGTCATGAGGTTGGAGGCCTCATGAACAGGATTAATGTCCTTATAAAAGAGGCCACAGATAACTCCCTCAATCCTTCCACCATGTGAGGACACAGTGAGAAGGCATCATCTATGAGCCAGAAAGTGGGCCCTCAGCAGACATTAAATCTTCCATTTCCTTGATCTTGGATTTTTCAGCCTCTGGAACAGTGAGAAATAAATTTCTGTTATTTCTAAACCACTCAATGTATGGTATTTTGTTATAGCAGCCCAAATGGACTAAGACAGGTGGTTACCCAGATTATGATAAATCACGTGTGCATGTGTGTGTGCACGCATGTGTGTTGGGGAGAAAGTGGGAGGAAGCAAGGCAATGAGGCAGCTGAGGACAGGTGGCTGAAGCACTCCAGGTAAATCATGGCATACAGGAAATCAGGTGGCTCATAGACTCTAATTTATTTCAAAAGGTAAATCAAAGTTGGAAACTCCTGGACTGCATACATACTAAAGTCCTTTGCACTGTTTAAAATAACTGACTTGAATAAAAAATACTATTATCCTTATGAGATTTTTAAGTATCATAACTTTCTTGTGGCCACATTTATGTGGTACCCGACTGGACTCTAATGAAGGGGTGAAAACTATGCTTCAGATGTCATGTTTATGCCCATGTCAGCCTCCACATGATTAACTTCATTCAGTGGTTATGGGCTGATATAAAGGATGGATTTTAGAGACAGAAGACCTGGACTGAATTTTTTTTATCTCCCATTGACTAGCTTTATATGCCTCAGTTTCTTCATCTCAACTGAAATCCTGGAGCAACTATCTGAAATTTCCTCAATTTCTCTATGGTTTGCTCTCATCACCTATAAAATGAAGACAATAATAGTACTTCTCTCCTAGGAATGTTAAGGATTTAAAGAAAAGATACTTGTAGAGCTCTTCAAGTTGCCTATGGCAGAGAAAATGCTCAATAAGTGTCACTGATAGGTAATAGTAACATCATCTTCGTGACCATCATTATTATTATTATTGATGGGATCTACCTCTGTCACCCAGGCTGGAATGCAATGGTGCAATCATAACTCACTGCGGCCTTGAACTCTTCTCCTCAAGCAATCCTCCCACCTCAGCCACCCAAGTAACTGAGACTACAGGCGTAAGCCCCTGCACCTGGCTTTTAACATTATTATTAAGGTGCTTTTCATAGCTCTCAGGATACAGTAGGCACTTAAAATTGGCTTTGAATGAATTTATTAAGTTCCTATACCATAAAAATGCACATAAAACTACTACTACTACTAATAATAAGCTACATTTTTGAGCTATGATGTGTCAAGCACCATGACCACAGTAGCTGTTTTAACATAAAGTAACTTACTTAACCCTAACAGTGCATCTGCAAAATAAGTTTCCAGTAGAGATTCCCATAGATCAAGAACCTGACATCACTAGTCACACAGCACTAGTAAATCACAAAGTCAGGATTTGAACTCAGGTCTGTCTTACTGGAAAGTGACTATTAATAATGATAACAAAAATAGCAAAGACTCATGGAGTGCTTAGTACATAACAGGCATTAATACCTGTTATGTAGTAAGCAATACCCAATGTGTTTTTTTCAAACTCTTATTTTAAATTCACGGGTACATTTCAGGTTTGTTACATAGGTAAACTTGTGTCATGGGGGTTTGTTGTAGAGATTATTTCATCACCCAGGTAGTAAGCTTAATACCAATTAGTTATTAATATTTTCCTGATCCTCTCCCACCTCCCACCCTCTGCCCTCCGATAGGCCCCAGTGTGTGCTGTTAAACGTGCATTCAGACTGCATCTAAGGCCCAGTGTGGTGGCTCACGCCTGTAATCCCAACACTTTGGGAAGGTTAAGGTGGGGCAGATCACTTGAGCTCAGGAATTCGAGACCAGTCTTGGCAACATGGCAAAACCCTATCTCTACAAAAAATACAAAAATTAGCTGGGTGTGCTAGTGCACGCCTGCAGTCCCAGCAGGCTTGGGGAACTGAGGCAGCAGGATTGCTTGAGCCTGGGAGGTTGAGGCTTCAGTGAGCCATGTTCATGTCACTGTACTCCAGCCTGGGTGAAAGAGTGAGATCCTGTCTCAAAAAAAAGACTGTGTACAGTGGATTCTTGGTTTCCAGGGTTATAAATTAGAAAGGCACTGGAAATATTGAGAGAACTGGGGTGTCAAGATGCAAAAACAGCAGAGGCTATCTCTTGGTCTCTTTCTTTGTCTAAAGAAGGAAGCAAAGGTAACAAAAGCCCATGCTGCAGAGGAACAATTTGGGATCTAAGTAGAGCACAAACAAACACAAACCCTTCTTGGAAAGTTGGGTCAGAATCCTAGAACTAGCCAAGGCCTTGAAAAGCAAACTTTGCAAACCCCCTGATTTGTAGTCCAGAAACCTGAAGTCCTGAGAAGGGGAACAATGCAGTTTATCATCTCCCACAGGATCTCAAAGTATTTGCAAGCTTTGGAGCCTCGTAGTTAAGGCCACTACAACATTTGTCATGGGCTCTGTAGGGCCCAGAGGCAAAATGTGACAATCATGCATCTGGCACAGGTCCTGGCCCTCAAGGAGCTTACTGTCCACTGAGAGAGACAAACAAGTCATGAGCACATGAATTTAAGCCAGGAGAGAAGTTCAATCACACAGACTATGTGAGTTCTGAGGAAGTAAATCCCTTTCATTTGGGGTTAGGGTGTCAAAAGAAGCTTAGTAAAATAGATGATACTGAAAAAAGACAAGTAAAATCACAAGCAGGAGAAATACAGTTAGGTAAACTGCTATATATCAGAGGCAGAAAACTTCAGGGTGTGTTCAGCAAGAGGTAAGGGGTATAGTTTTGCTGGAAACGAGCACACATGAAGGAGAACAGAGGGGCATAGGCTGCTCAGTTTATTGGAAAGCCTATGGACAAGAAGCTAGGGAGGGGAGATTCTGTTCCTTAGCTGTTGTCGTCTGAGTACAGGACGAAGCTGATAGAACTGAGCCTTAGAAAGAGGTACCTGGCACCACTTTATGTTAAATGCTGGAAAGAGAAGAGGCCAGAGAAAGAAGGCATGGGAAGTTGAAGAACAGCTAGGAGGCTATCTGTTGCAATATACAGACAAGAGGTATTGAGTGCCTGCCTAAATGAAATAGAGAAATGCCCTGGGAAGAGGAAAGGAGGGGAGGCTGCCAGCTACACTTTTGCTTCTCTTCCATTAAGGCTATGCTTAATTGCTGAGTGGCACCCAGGTGACCTGAAGCAATACCTAGTCCCAACTCACATGTATCCTATTCCTTGGATACTTTTGCTCCCTAAAAGGATGTGGCTCGCCAAATAGCTTCTGATTATTCAGTCCTTCTATTCTGGCCTGCATTTGGTCAAACTCTGGCATAATTCAGCACCTTTTAACATTCTCAAATCTTAAATTTTATGATCTCATCAACACATTCCTACTGATTGCTTTCTTTCTTGTCAGAGAAAAGTATCGAAATGGGATGCACAGGCAGAAGCCAGCCAGTTCAAACAACAGCCCTTACTGTGATCACATCAACAATTGCATCTCATTGTCTGTGACCACTGCTTTTCTGGGTCTTAGCTTCTAGTTGGAGCTTCTTGCTGCACCAGTCCTCAAACAACAAAAGGCATCTGCCTCTCAGGATCGGCGCTACTTGGCAATTTGATATGTGCATTCAGAAACTAGCAATTACCAACTGAAACGCTTCAAAAGTAGCTGGGAGGCAAAGGGCAGGAGATCCCTGATTAATTCTCCACCATGTTCTTAGACATTCCAAGAAACCCAAAAGCCCCACAAGAGAAACTAGTCCTTGGCACTGCATGTTTATGTTTGACCTACTCAGAGCAATCTGCACTATTCTCCCAACATTCAGTGAAGATATCTGCTAAAAATAAACTAGGGGGATTTGACTTTCTCCACTAAGATAAGTTACTGATCTTAGGGTAAGGCAATAATATTCAGTAAAGCCATGTCTGTACCAATAGAACACATCTCAAATCTTACTACAACAAAGTCTGTTTAACAACTTTCACAAAGACTAAAAATGGAACCACCACAAGCAAGCAAAAGAGCTTGGAGCATTCAACAGGGAAAAGAATAATAAAGAAGGAGGCATCAGCCTTGCAGGGATGAGCACTGGGGCATGCTACAAATAGCTGTGGAGCACTATTTACCAGAATCAATGGCGAGCAAAATCATCCCTATGAAGAGATGTAAAATTAATCAGTTGGTCAGCTTTCTGCAACACACCAGGTGGAAGGTATGGTTCTAGGAGACTGGGGATAGTTGTCACAATCACACCCCAGCTTTCGCAGCCATGTGATTTCTTGCCTTCAAATTTATCCCATCCTGATCCTAATTTACTACCCTGCCTGTGCATGCAAATTTCAGACAGCTCCTCCTTGGAAGCTGCTTTCAGAGCTGGTCATACATACTTTGAAACATCTGCTATTGCGAGAAGAACCAAGGGTCAGTGGAGAAGCAAGTGACAGATGGAACTGACTCAAGAAAAAGAGATAAGCTCAAACCTCCCACCAGAGAGCTGAAAACTTCCAGAGATAGTGAAGTGGGCTCTAAACTTACTTCAGGATTCCGTCATCTATTATTCTGGATGTTAAAGGAAGGTGTGATCCCAGAATCTACACTGGGGTATTACTTTTACAAACTGCTCTTCTTGGGCAGGACTACTAATGGCCTCAGTCTACTGGGGATGCTAGTGGTTCCAGCCTGCTGGATTTCCACGGAGCCAAGATGCACATGTTGGGTAGCACTCAGGACGCTGGGCTTAGGGAACACATACAAGAGTACAACAGTATCTCTGCTGTCACAACACCCCCATATAACTGGATTTTATTATTTTCTGAGCCCTCCAATAGCGAACAAGTGTAATGCTACTATTCAGAGAACTGAATACATCATGTCCAAGTGCTTTGGCAGACATTACTTTATTAGATTCTCCCAACATTTCATGGCCAGGGTTTTTATCTCTATCAACAGATGAAGGATCTGAGACTGGGAGCAATGAAATGACTTGACCAAAGTCACTTTGCTTGGTAGAGGATGCCAGGGATAGCACCTCAGCCTACTACAGAAATGTGAATGAAGAAAAGACTAGCAAATCTGATATGCTTTTCAGATATCACATTGTCATACAGGCCATCTCTAGTGCCTGTTTGTTTTTTTAGATTAATATCCCAAGACAGGATTCCTTTCTTAAAAATGTGGCAGGACCCAGAAAACTAAGATTTTGAACTGAGTTACTCTGCATCTTATGAACATGGTAAACAGAGCCATATATCTCTGTTAATGGTGCTGCATGAAGAATTCTCATGTAGTTCTAAAGTTCAGTGAAGAAAACTATACAAACTGTATGTACACAATGCAAAACCATTGTTTTAAAACCTACATGAATTAGAAACAGAGTTTGGAATGGACTTCAAGGAACTAGAGCTAATGGAGATACTGGCTGTGGAAAAGCTGAGGTTCAGCACACTTAGGAGCCATATCCAGGTGAGAGGAGTTGCATACAGTTGAGGGCTCCATAGTGGCAAGGGCAAGGCCATACAGAGATAATAAGAGTCATGTTTAATAAGAGTCAGAAGAGGAGAGGGCTGACCTCACCAACAAACCCTTATATGTACAAATCATGGTAGGGAGCCAAAAATCAATTACAAAATGTGTTTTCAGTCTTTAAGGCACTTAAGGACTAACTGAAAATAAAGAACATATTCCATAGAAAAGATAACTGATAAAAAGGGTAGTCTAAACTGAGGGCCAAATAAAGTTTCCCAACCTGGGACGTTCCATCAGAAGTCCTGAGTCTTGATGCAGGCTTCACTCCCACTCTGCTATGTGACTCTGGATGAGACACTCCTCCTTTCTGGTCTTTAGCTTTTTATCTACACAATGACGGGTCTGGACCACATGATCTGTAAGACTACTGCTGTGACAGCCCTAAATGGCGCTGCCAATTGGTGGAGTAAGGGAAGAAAAAATGTGCTCTCCTAGCCAGCAGAGCTCTGTCTTGAAACAGCAAAGTACAAATTGCCCCCAAATATATGCAGTCACCAAACATTCATGCCCTCTGGCTGGCCTCCTGAGCAATCTCCTGAAGATACCTTTGTTCCCAGCTTCCTTTGAGATAGTTGTCTGCCTCTTCTTTAATTGAGGAAGCTGTTGTTTCCAACAGCTGGATGTTGGTGTGCTCAGGCTTCAGGAAGATCCTACAGATGGGGTTGGAACTACCTGACAAAGCAGAGACTTGTTTCTGAAAAAAAGTTCCAGATCCTTTCAAAACCCAGAAGCCCTCGCTCAGGGAGCAGAGTAAGATGCTGTAGGGACAAGAAGCAGCCAAAGGAATTGCACACATCACACATTCTTGCCTCATTCCAGCAGCTTCAGAGATCAGTCAGCAGAGATGAGGTCACTTTTGGCCACTAAAATAAATACCTGAAAAACTGACTGTGGAACAGTGTGGAGCCGGGCAGAGGTTACTCACATAACAGGTGTTTGACAAATAGCTGAGATCTTGAGATGAGATCATAGAGAAGAGATAGCTTGGGTAATAGAAGAATAGTCTACCAGACTTCACTTTGAATCTCAACTCTGCCATTTACAGGCTGAGTGGCCTCGCCTTAATTGTTCTACCTATCTGAATCTCAGTTTTCTCATCTTTAAAATTGGAGACGATAATGGAACCCAGCTCTTTGATTTGGTGTGAAGATTACATGTGACTTGGCACAATATTTGGAATACAGTAGATACTAAATAAAGAATAACAACCATATGTACCCACCACTTTCTGCATCTTTGTTCTCCCTTAGGGATGTTCCTTTTCCATGTCCTGTCTGTATATCTGCTCTCAGGAAAAGATCTAGGAAAGCTACCATTTGTTAGGTAACAGGGAAAACTGTGAGGGGTAGGGTGCAATGCCAGGGAGGGCCTCCTCTGCTTTCCAAGACCAGTTAGCATTTTTAACAAGAAAGAAACACATTAAGAAAAATTAGTGGAGTTCAAATAGTGGATTTTCAGACTTCAGCCAGTTGGTGAAGGGGGAATTTTGGGGGGTAAGGACATCTTCACATTATTCCAGTATGAATACCTGTTCAATTCCACTTTAATTCATTCCAATTGAATTGAACAGATTCTGAGTAGTCCCCTGCTAAGTGTTGAGAATGTAGGCATGAAAAAGACAAGGATTTGCCTTCAAGAGGCTCACAACCTATTAGTTTGCAGTCATGTAAGCAACTCATTAAAATAAAACAACACAATACTTGCTATGAAAAAGTCTGAGGGAATGTGTGCTGGAAACACAGGAGAACGAGTTATCTATTCCGTTTGGGGGAAACTGGGGGAATTCATGGATCAGGTAGAATTTGCGATGAGCCTTGAGAGGCAATGAGTATTTCAAAGCATAAAGATACAGGAAAGGGTGGTCAAAATGGTGAGAAGGGTATAAACAAAGGTACCAGGTTATGAAAGTTAAGAATACATCAAGAGAAGTACACTAGTTTTGTGTGGCTGGAACTCAAAATAATAAGTAGAAAAATTGTGTTTTTTAAATGGAAAGCTAGGCTGGAGCTAGATCATAAAGGGCACTGAAAGTCCTCCTATGATTTGTAAGTAAGGAAGATAATTATATGACTAATAACATGTTTAATAACATTGATTTAGCAATTATGTGGACTTTGAAATAAAAGGGAGTAATACAAGAAGCAGAGGCACAAATAAACAATATTGAGAATTAAAAGGGTCATAACTATAGATGTAGCAGATAATAAAAAAGATCAGTCAATGTTATGAGTAACTTTACACCCATAAATTTAACAATTTCAATAAGATATCGACATTACTAGAAAAATACAAATTTTAAAATTGACTCAAGAACATTCTTATAAGCACTAAATTTTTTTAAACTTCCCATTAAGCAAACATCAGTCAAGTTTTACTAAATATTAAATAAACAGATAATTCCAATCTTATACAAACTCTTCCAGAGAAAACAAGACAAGAATATTTCCCAACTCACTTTATGGAGCTATTCTCACCTTGTCACCCCAAAATAGACAATAATATGAGAAAGGAAAAATATATACTAGCATAACTTGTGATCATAGATACAAAAATACTAAATAAAATATTAAGAAATGAAATCCAGCAATGTATAGAAAACAAAATAAATCATGACCAACTCAGATTAAATCCAGGAATTTAAGTTTATTTTAACTTTAAAAGTTCTATGAATGTAAAGTGCCATATTGCTTTAAAGCAGGGGTGTCCAGTCTTTTGGCTTTCCTGGGCCACATTGAAAGAAGAATTGTCTTGGGACACACATAAAATACACTAAGACTAATGATTGCTGATGACCTAAAAAAAAAAATCACAAAAAAAATCTCGTGTTTTAAGGAAGTTTACTAATTTGTGTTGGGCCACATTCAAAGCCATCCTGGGCCACATGTGGCTCATGGCCCACGGGCTGGACAAGTTTGCTTTAAAGGATTAAAGGATGAGATCGGGTGCATTCAGGATGGCCCAAACCCTCAGCATCCTACAATATACCCAGGTAACAAATCTACACATGTACTCCCTGAATTTAAAGGAAAAGGTGGCAAAAAAAAGGATTAAAGGAGAGAGAACAATAAATAAATTACACTATATGATCATCTCCAAAGACGCAGAAGATGCATTTGATAAAAGTCAACATCCATTCACAGAGTAAAATATTGTAGTATTCCATTTATAAGTCTAGAAGAAAAGAAGAATGTCTACCACTCTGATTCAACATTGGACTACAGGTCTTAACCAGTGCAGTAAGGCAAAACAATGGAGTAAATGGCATAGGGATCGGAAAGGAAGAAATAAAAGTGTCATTATTTGTAGATGATATCATTGACTATATAGAATAAAAGAATGTTACAAATTATTAGAATTTTATTAAGAGAATTTAACAAGGTTGCCAGAGCCAGGCTTTTAAATATAGGTAACACTCTATTTCTCAAGTTATATGGTAAATACATGGGAGTTCATTTTATTTTTTCATTATAATTATTTTTAATCTTCATGGATGTGTTATATGCACTTTTTGAATGCATCTTTCACCATAAACATTAGAAACACACACACACACACACACACACACAAACAAAAAGTTTGGAGGCAGAAAGATCAGTGTTATGCTCTCCTATTTCAGGCGAGGGAGAAAAGGGTGTGAAACAGATCAGTGACAGTGAGGATGGGCCAGGTGAGGGCTCTTAGAAGAAGCCCATGACCCCCACCTCTGAGCTCAGAGGGGGATGGAGAGAGTGAGGGATCTGAATAGGGTAGCACATCTGTTATTTTTTTGACTTTTTAATAATAGTCATTCTGACTGGTGAGATTTCTCAAAGAACTAAAAATCGAACTACCATTTGACCCAGTAATCCCCCTACTGGGTATATACCCAAGGGAAAATAAATAATTCTACCAAAAAGACACATGCACTTGTATATTTCTCACAGCACTATTCATAATAGTAAAGACATGGAATCAATCTAGATGCCCTTCAATGGTGGATTGGTACATATATATCATGTATATATTGGTACATATACACCATGGAATACTACACAACCATAAAAAGAAATGAAATCATGCCCTTTGTAGCAACATGGATGCAGCTGGAGGCCATCATCCTAAGCAAATTAATGTCCAAACAGAAAACCAATACTGCATGTTGTCACTTGTAAGTGGAAGCTAAACGCTGGGTACGCAGAAACACAGAGATGGGAACAATAGGCACTGGAGACTCCAAAAGGAAGGAAGGAAGGGAGAGGGACAAGGATTGAAAAATTACCTATTAAGTACTATGTTCACTATTTGGGTGATGGGTTCAATAGAACCCCAAACCTCAGCATCATGCAATATACCCATGTAACAAACCTGCACATGTACCCATTGAATCTAAAATTTAAAAAGAAAAGAATGAACAGCAAAAATAAACAAAAATAAGGCAGGACAGAGCCACTCTTCACCTATCTAGCAATGAGGACTCCCCTGAGTTAGCAACCTTTGCCACAGAGCATCATTGCTGACAGCCTGCTCCCTCTGTACCCCTGCTAGGAGAAAATGGGAGCTGATCCCTTACGGCCCCCATGGCTACAAATGGTGGTCTCATCTCACCTTGGTTTGCTTCCTCTGGCCACTCCCTGCCTATGGACACACCCATCTTAGCCATGGCCTAAAATAACGAAGCCAAATGAATCAAACAAATACGCATTTACTGGGTCTGACTAACCTAGCCTCACATAGAATAAAAGTTAGAAATAACAACCTAATTATAAGAACAGAACTTACTTAAATTATCTATTAAAAGCATGGCAACCTGTCGAGTTGCTATCCACAGCTGGTTCTGTCTGAGGCTTGTGGCTGCAGAGAATAGTGGTGGAGAGGTTTCTATCTCAAAAAAAAAAAAAAAAAAGAAAGAAAGAAAAGAAAGAAAAGAAAAAACAAAAACTCTACTTGCTAAGCCTCAATACTGGCTGGACAGTTGTTAGAGTACTGACGAATGTAGGTAGGATCAATGGTTGTCCTTTTGCTTCATGCAGGACCAATGACCAGGCCCCTGGTCACAAGGTACTTCAACTTTCTGCCCTTGAGCCTTTATGTTACTGTCCTCTCCCCTGTCCTTTTCTCTGGTTCTCACCTATGAATTGAAAGAAAAGAGAACCAATCCAAGGTTATATCAAAGTCTGCTCCAAAGAACTGTGGCTGAGGCGGGGAGGAGGAAGGAAAACTCCGAATTCTCCATCAACATCTCAAGCACAGCAGCTACAATTTGACCTGTTTGAAACACTAAACTTTACATAAGATTTCAGAGAGAATTTTTTTTAATTACTGTTAGAAGAAAACAAAGCAAAACAAACCTTAAAAGTTGTGAAAACTGCTACATTAGTAGACTTCTGGTCATAAAAATGGCGATTTATTTTTAGAATAGTTAAGTCCAGAACCATAGCCTGAAATACTGGTGGCAGCAACTGAGAGGCACAGTTGAAAGTGATCAGGGCCCACCCACAACCCCAAGAATAATGCAATGGCCATGTGGGTCATCCTTCCCATTACTGGGGAAAGCAAACACACACACACACACACACACACACACACACACACACACACACACACATAAACACATGTTCAGTAACCGCCAGGGAGGCAAAATAACTTCTTTGGGGCTGGAACTCATTGTAATAGTATGGCATCAGAAAGATTAGGTATGAGCTGGACTTTGCAGAGCACATGGCCCCAGCTTGGAACATTGCTTTACTATGTACAATAGGCCACAAACCAAGGACACACGAGCACATTAAGGAGGTGAGGTAAAGCTATCAAATATGTACCGCAGGAAGAACATGTTAGCACTTAAAAGTGAGAGGAATGGAGAGATGTTGGGAGAGAGAGAGGAGGGAAGGATAGAGAAAGGGAAAGAGAGAGGGAAGGAGAAGAGTAGAGATGATAATAGGCAGATATTAACAAGAATGAGAGGCTCTGTGCAGCACTGACTATAAACAACACTAGGAATTTGATCTGAAGCCCAAACCCCAAAAGATGATCAACTCAGGGAAAGGCAGACTACCAACTGAAAAAAAAACTTATGTATAAAGGACCATGATGAGAATTCTTCAGTGGAGCTACAACACAACGAAGACAATAAAAAGCTTTCTTCCTTTGAAAAATGTGAAAACCTGTAAATGATAGGATTCCTCCACTAGCCAAGAAAGGTGAAAAGCTTTGTAATAATTACCACTTTCTTGAAAAGTAAAAGCTCAGAAGCCAAGCATCACATTCAAGAAGACATCACAGCATTCCCAGGGCCTCGGTTCAGGGATGCGATCTCTTGTATTCTAACAGGGAAAGCGGGATCACTAACCTTTTGTGGTCCCGTAGGTGGTTTTCTATGTGGTCTACCTTCCATGGCCCAAGTATAAGAATGGATATACTATTAATATCATCCATTATCTACTCTTCTCCTGTGATACCATGAATGAAGAAAGGCAGTTGCTATGGCTCAGCATCTCAAAAAGACACAAAAAATCAAGCAAGAAGAGCAATCATTTGTAAGGGTGAGATGCTCTGAATTTGTCCAGTACTCAAATATGACTCATGCCCATTTAAATTGAACAAGTTCATCAGGGCTGAAAAAACTTTGCTGCTAAACCATTAATGCACTGGACTCAGAGACCCAATTCTGACTTCTGCTGAGAAGCTGCTGTTAGTACCAAAGGCCATACTCTCCTCAAAGCCATTCTGGCAAAAAGCCAATAGTCTACTATCCCTCCACAGATTATTAATATTGTGGTTTTGTTAGAAATCAATAAATCTACTTTTTAATCATCCTTGAAGCCAACAGCTACTGAATAGTCTGCTGCAAATACCTAAAAACCTGTGTGATTTATTTTACTGCTATTCCAACTACAGCATTTGTTTTAAACACATTTTGTTGTTTGTGGTTTATAATCAGACTTGGTATTATACTTTTATGTGTGAAACAGAGTTGCAATTTTGAAAAAGAATATTCGTCGGATTGGGTATTATTTTGCATTTCACAAAAACTAAAAGAACTATCATACTTGGAAAATAAAAATTTGAATTTGAGGGAGTATAAAATCTTTATAATAAATATTAAATATATCTGCAATTAAACAAATAAATAAAGGCCTCAATCTATCCCCTTTAACACTGTAGTAAGTGAAAATACAGATTTTTAAATCAGGACATCATCGAATTGTATAATGTCCTTGCCTTTCCCTTTGATAAATATAAACATTACAAAGCCACACGGCCATTTCAATATTATGCAACTATTTGTTTCCTTCTAACAGCTGTCCCAATGGTGGTTAAGACCAGTGTCTACACTTTCTTAGAGAATGTGAGTCGATGTGGAGGACTGGGCTGGGAGAATGGCTCCACAAGAAAACTTGAGTGTCTTTCTCTCTCTCCTTCTCTTTGCCTCTCTCCTTTGTGCTTGGCTAACCTCACCCATCCTTTAAGGTCTAGCACCAGCCTTCCTTCATCTAAGGCCGGGCACGGTGGCTCACGCTTGTAATCCCAGCACTTTGGGAGGCCGAGGCGGGCGGATCACGAGGTCAGGAGATCGAGACCACAGTGAAACCCCGTCTCTACTAAAAATACAAAAAATTAGCCGGGCGTGGTGGCGGGCGCCTGTAGTCCCAGCCACTCGGAGGCTGAGGCAGGAGAATGGCGTGAACCCAGGAGGCGGAGCCTGCAGTGAGCCGAGACTGCGCCACTGCACTCCAGCCTGGGCGACAGAGCGAGACTCTGTCTCAAGAAAAAAAAAAAAAAAGAAGTTGTCATGACTTTTTTCAAAATTTCTGACATTTATAATCCCCACCACAATACAGTATCTTATAGTTCTTCTAGTTGTTTGTGTATGTGTATCTTCTCCTCCCTATTGTTTTATAGCATGATAATTATTATAAAACAGCCTGCTAAGGCCCCAACATACACAAATATCATGGTAAGGAAAATAAATTTGTGCTTAGAGATAGAAGTTTTAATTTTAACATCCCTGCTTTATTACTTACTATGAACGTGGCTCTGGAAAAAATACCAAACTTGTATGAACCTTAATTTCCTCATCTGCAAAATGAGAATGATGTTGGGTGATGACAAAGGAGGAAGAGAAGGGACAGGACGAGCGAAAAAAAAAAGTCATTGTCAGCCCAGCATTGTGGAAATTACACTTTGGCATCAGATAGACCTAAGCTCTATTACTTAGTTGCTGAGACACCAAATATAAATTATTTAGGATCTCTGAGTCTGTTTCTTCTTTGATGAAACTGGAATAACAGCTCCTACCCTGATGTCTTTTCTTGTTAACAAAGGCAAGGATGTGGTAAAAGACCCGGCACATAACAATGCCTAGGACAAATGATAGGGATTACTGTTATACTAATGATCATGATAATAAGTCATACTTGATCCCTGGCCTCAAGAGGTTCCCAGTCCACCAAAGAAAATGAGATAGAAAAGCATCCCCATCTCATTGTGCAGCCCCAGATGCTGACAGCCCATTTGGCCATACAGACGGCGAGAGCCTTAGGGGATGAAAGGGAAGGGAGAGCTAGCTGAAGGCCGCAGCAACATGGAAAGGCTCCATGGACAAGCGGGGTTTAGAAGAGCCTGATTTAGTCAGCCATAAAACAGAAAGGCATTTCAAGGAGGAGAAACAGAGTCTAGACAAGACAATGAGAAACATATTTGAAGAATGATGCCTAGATCCATGTAAATATAAGAGAGAGTTTGTGTTGAGGATGTTGGGAGATAAGGCAGGGTAAGGACAAGGGCTCAGTAAAGCACAGTTCCCTTGCCATTCCTTCCCCAGTATAAGTGCTCACTCCATGCCTTGCACTTCTCCACAATAAAATCCAAACTCAAAAGTTTAAACAGTGTCCTAGAGGCAATGAGAAACCGGTGATGATTTCTGATTGGAGGGAAGACGTAATGAGAGCTGTACTTTCAGAAAATTAATCTGAGAGTGCTGTGCAGAGTCTAGTTAAGAGGCTGGTTAGTTCATAATGTCCAAAAGATGGAAACAACCCAAATGTCCATCAACTAATGGCTGGATAAACAAAATATAGCATGTCCATACAATGGAATATTATTCAGTCATCAAACGGAATGAGGTACTGATACATGCTACATGCGAGAATTAAAAACAGTACTAAGGCTAAGTGAAAGAAGCCAATCACAAAAGGACATATAAGTCCACCTATGAAAGTCCAGAATAAGCAAATTCATTCAAACAGAAAGCAGATTAGCAGTTGCTTAGGGCTGGTGGGGAGGGAAGGCACAGTGAACAGGGATAGTGGCATGATAGCTGAAGGGTTTGGGCTTCTTTTTTGACATGTTAATATTCTAAAACTGACTGTGGTAATGGTGGCAAAATTCTGTGAATATACTAAAACCATTGAATTGTACGCCTTAAATGGGTGAATTGTATGGTTCTATATGTGAATTATATCTCAATATAGTTGTTTTTAAAAGAAACAGTTAAGAGCTACTGCAGTTATCCAAGTGTGAATTACTGTAGGCCTGAGACTGAGAATTGAATAACATGGGAGAGGGAGAAGTGAGAACACATTCTCAGCCCTAGACTGAAAGGAAGATGGAGATGTCTGCTTTAGAAAGGCAGGCTCCTTGTGCCTTCTAGAACCTTAAACAGGGATGAAAGCATGGCAGAGTGGTAAACAGCAGACTTTATTATCACCCAGCATGAGCTTCAGATCTGCCTCAGCCACTAAGTAACAGTGACCTGGAACAAGTCATTGAGCCTCTTTGAGCCTCAAGTTTCTCATCTGCAAAATGGCAGAAATGGTAGTATCTGCCTCATAGAGTTGTTGTAAGAATTGGATGATAAAAATGTATTAATGTTGGGTAAAGTGCCTGACACACAGGAGGTCTTCAATAAATGTTAGCCATAATGATCATCATTATCATTATTCATAAATACTTTTGAACAAACATGGACAATAATAGAGAGGGTGAAGCTTTAAATTCAGAGGGGCAGTCTGTAGGGCCTGGTATTTGATGAAACCTAGGCTGGGACTTCTTGTCATTGTCATTGGAATACATATTAGCTGATGGGACTTCACTGCCCAAAATACCTTTTAAGCTGGGTTTCCAAGCAGAAGAGTGAAACTTAATAGCCAGTCTATCAGTAAGAAATACCCTCAGAGAAATGTGGCCTTTGGCTACCCAAAGGTAACCAGGAATATTGGGCAGCACTGGATTACTCTGCCTTTACTCAGGCTTGGCCATTTCCTGCCTGCCAGATAAAAAGAGAATACATATCCCAAAGCAGTCATAAACACACTGTCTTAGTCTGTTCAGGCTGCTATAACATAGTACCATAGACTAAGTGGCTTACAAACACCATAAATGTATTTCGCACAATTCTGGAGGCTTGAAGACGAAGATCAGGGTACCAGCATGATCAGATTCTGGTGAGGGCCCTCTTTTAGGCTGAAAACAGACAACTACCCCTTGTATCCTCACAGGGAGGAAAGACAGGGAGCTAGCTCTCTGCTCTATTCCTATAAGGGCATTTAATCCCATTCATGAGGGCTCAATCCGCATGACTCAATCACCTCCCAAATGCCTCACTTCCTAATAATTTCACATTGAGGGTTAGATTTTAATATATGAATTTGTAGGGGAGAAAAACATTCAGTCAAACTCCACTCCTTTTATAGAGAAAGTTTGTCAACCCCTAATTTAAGTTATATTGAGCCTGCAACTGTGTCCTTTATAATTTTCCATTTCTTTCAAGTTTTTTTTTTTTTTTCATTTTAATGTCGTTATTCTTCTTCACTGTATTTCACCAAGACCATTGCTAATACCAACATTGTTTTTCAGTAGGACATAGGATCGATTCCCTGTCTGGCCAACTCTCACCTCAGGTATAAAGAGTGGCGGAACTCAGGGCTGCTGAATGCTTTGAAAGATAAGGCCTGTTTACAATTCATTCCCTACCCTCAATGGCCATGCTACAATTGACATCTATAGACCATGAGGTGCTGTGTGTAGTAGACACAATGTGGTATGGAGGAACAGGTGCCGAGTGGGAACCCAGGCCTTTCCACTAACTTTTTTTAATAACTCAGGGAATTTTTTTTTTCTTTCTAGACCACAGAGTCCTCTTCTGGTTGCAAACTAAGATTCTTTATGTTCTCGTCTGACCTCATGATGCAGGCTCCAAATTCTATAGAATATAAACTACCAGAATCTACCTTCATGCTCACGAACTCCTATCCTGAAGTCAGGCAGGCCTGGATGTAAACCATCACACTGGTATTTGGCCTGCTCTCAAACATCAGATACACGACTTAACCTCTTAAAGACATAGTTTCTTCATCTGTTAAATAGTGAGGATCCAATAAGATGGGGCATATAAAGCAACTAGCACAGGTTGGGACACATAGTAAGCAAACAATAAACAAGTAATTATCAGCACTATTACTAAATATTCACTATTTATTTAGTAGATATCTAAATGACATCATCATCGTTTTAGAATACATTATGTTACACCACAATACTTTAGAATGCATTCCTGGCTGGCATGACTAGAAAAAATTACATAAAAGAACCTAAACTTTTAGAATCGATAGATAGAAGAGATTACAATAGGGCTTTTTCTCTTACCAAATAATTCATCACAGGTTTCCTGCAAAAAGTAAACTTCCCTCAAGAAAAAATTATTCAATTCTTTAAGATCACTTCTATTGTGTAAAAACATATGGTATGCTTGATACAGATTGTGGAGAGGCATTTGGTTGACTTCTGTTGGCAATAGCAGCATTCCAGAGATAGAGTGACACTGCATGGGAATGCTAATCCTGTACATTTGCAAACTGAGGCTAAAGCAAACCTGTGCTTCTAATGCAAAATCTCTGAGTAGCCATCCTAAGATGAGTCCCTCCCATGTACATGACAGGCATCTTTCAGCTGACAGAGCACATTCCACACACAGAGGCGCCCTTAAGCCTCCTGGCAACTCCACAGAGGCAGTCAAGATTGATTATGCTCATTTGTCAAATGACTCAACAGAGCCACAGAAAAGTTGGGTGACTTACCCAAGGCCATCTAGCTGGGCAGCCACAGAGTTGGTGTTTAAAGTTCAGTGTTACTCTTCTCACTATACTTTCTGCATAGTTTTGTTGCATTCCAATGTCATGAATTTCTGAAGAAAAGTTGGGCTTTGCTTGCAGGAGCCCAGAGTTTTGCAATTTCCTGCTGACTATGGTCTTACTGACCCTGCATTTATAAATTTTTAGTGCTGGGTAGAGTACCAGCCTTCACAGATGGAATGGGAGCACAGAAAAATGGATTTGGGCCTCCGATATGTTTATCCTCATTATTGTTTCTGGTAGCTGATTTAAATATTTTAATGAATCATTTTATTGTGCTTAAGCTCGGAGAATACATGAGCAAAGACAGTGACTTCTAAGATCTAGTTAGGATTCCAAATTTACTGATGAAAATACTACATAAAGTTCAAATGTAGCTTTGACATTCTTTACAAAGGGGTTTTAAACTCTTCATAGCCAAGTGTGTAAGAGTCTAGATTTGCCTATGCAACCAGTGCCAGGAAGGCCAGAGAGGAGACCAAGAAGACTCTAAGAAACTAGGGGGAAGAAAGCAAGAGTGCCTGAGCAGCATCTCTGCAAGGGCCACTATCACCCCCACTGAACAGATGAGGAAAGCGAGCCTCAGGATATCTCCGGAAGGCTTCAGAAGCTTGTAATTATCCTTTGTGCCAAAGCTATGCTATTTTTTTATTGTTATTCCACTTTTAATATGTATGAGACCCTGGGGATATAAAAGTGATTAAGACACAGTCCTGTCCTTAAGGAGTACACAATAAAGTAGGGAGGAGGGGTGTGAACAAGTAAATTGACAAGTATGATAAAGTGTGATGAAGAGTGGCAACATGCTAGGCACTATTATAAGAGGCACCTGGCCCCTGGTAATAATGCTTATAGAATAAGTTAATGCCTAAAATTATGGTTGTGAGAGGAGAAGCATATTGTGACTTGCTCCTTTAAGATGGCTTTCCCTGAAACAAAAGCAACTGGTTATTTATCATGAATACACTACATGCAAGAAACCTTTTAAATAGCCCAGGCAACAAAATGAAGTAGACCCCACAGATGGAAAGTAATCAGAAAGCCTTAAGTCATTGATAAAATATGCTGATCCTGAAATATTTATCCATTATTGCTGAAAAGAGAAGGATCAGGTTATGAAAGCTGGCCTCTCAGGCCATCTGCCAGGGCTAAGTGAATATTGTGAAGAACAGTTCAAAATAAATATTTATGGAAGTAACTGAAGAATGAGAGAAATATGGAGGAAAGGAGGGAAAGGAGAGAGGGAGGAAAGGGAGAGAAGAAGATGCAAGAGGGATGACTTTGATCCCTCTTGTTCTGTGGATTATGAGACTAGTTCATGAACGGATATTCAGACCCCCAAAATATAAAATATTAACTGACAGAAGGATATTGAACAGAAGGAAAAGATGATGGTGATGATCACAATGATGAGAAGGAAGAGGAGAGGAGAGGCAGCAGTGGCGGTAGTGATGATTTTATTGGATATCTAGTATTACTTCAATTAATTCATGAAAATACTTAGTGAAGCAGCAAAAGTAAAAAAAAAAAAAAAAAAAATGTGGATTCAAGTCTTGGCTCTGCCACTCCCGAGCTGTTCATATCAGGCTTCAGTTTTCTCACCTTTAAAATGAAATAATCCTATCCTACCCACCAGGAAGACTGTGAAGACCAAATGAGATGACAGAAGTGAAGAGCCCTGGTAAACTCTAAAAAGTACCATTCAGAAGTTAGTTATCATTTTTCATAATTGTATTTCCAATGATGGAACACTGTTTGCCTTTGACATAATGCAGTTTTCAAGTCCCTTATGAGTTATAGATCTCAGTAAGGTACGGATTTCTTGTTGTTTCCACATCAAATAAGACACAGAAACCTATGTAAGAAAATATATTCCAAAGGTCAACAGTCCCAAATTTAGAGGGTCCAGATCACTGGAAGTTCTGAGCAATGGACAGTCTTATAAATGCCTTAGTCAGGCATCTGATGCGACCCTAGTGTCTCGAAACCCCAGCTCTGCCCGGGCAGCTGACATAGAAGAGTGCTGTGTCTGATTGACTGGGAGGCAGAGGCACAGAGGAAAAAACATAAGAGACTCAGCTATAAGAAGATACCAATTAAGGCCATGGTCAACATTTTACTTTACCATTCTTACAAAAGTCATACAAGCCCATGATAGAAAAATCTCAGAATATACATGAGAAAATAAAATCAACTAAAATATGCCATAGCTGTACTACCTATAACTATGGTTAATACCCTCTAGTGTGTATTCGAAGTTCTCATTCTGTGTTGTATGCATGGATTTTTTTATATTTTGTCTGGTTTTTTTTTTTTTTAATTTTAACTTTTATTTTAAGTTCTGGGGTACATGAGCAGGATGTGTAGGTTTGTTACATACGTAAATGTGTGCCATGGTGGTTTGCTGCACCTATCAACCCATCACCAAGGTATTAAGCCCAGCATGCACTAGCTATTTTTCCGAATGCTCTCCCTCCCCCAACCCCACCCCCCAACAGGCACCACTGTGTGTTGTTCCCCTCCCTGTGTCCATGTGTTCTCATTGTTCAGCTCCCACTTACAAGTGAGAACATGAGACGTTTGGTTTTCTGTTCCTGTGCTAGTTTGCTGAGGATAATGTCTTCCAGCTCCACCCATGTCCCTGCAAAGGACATGATCTCGTTCCTTTTTATGGCTGCAAAGTACACATGGATTTTTAAAACAGCAATGACATATAGTTATCTTTTTTAAAGAGTGAGAATATTTTATCACAAAAATACGCTAGTTTTATAAAATAAAAAGTATTAAATAATGAATGCAAGGAAGAACCAGGACAATATGGTGAGGGTACCACTATAAAGTTTTCTACTTTGTATTCTCTTGACAGGTGTTAAAACCTGTTCCTGTGGTATCTGTCCTTGCTCTGGGAGATGCGACCAACTCATTAGTGTTTATTAACAACTAACTCAGCAACAAAAAATGCTCTCAGACGTCAACACACGTCACATGTGGAGTAAGCACTTTATTACCAACAAAGGGGATGAGAATCACAAAATGTATGACAAAGTATCTGCAGTATGTTTTTGGATGATGACGAAAATGAAAAAGAAGACATGGCAGGAGAAAAGGAAGGGAAGACAAATGCATGCCCTAGATGTCATTCTCTTTGAGAAAACTAGGGCTTTCTCAGCTATTAAGAGCATGGGCTTAAAGTCAGGCAGACACGATTTGGCATTTGAGCTCAGCCACTCACCAGTGGAGCGACCACAGACCAGCCATCACTTTTTTCTGAGCACCCATTTCTTCGCATCTGAAACAGTAGTGAATAATGACCAAAACTTCTTCACCTGGCTGTTGAGAGGCTCAAGTGAAACAATGCATGTTAAATGCATAGAACAGGGCCTGGCACATAATTAGAGAACCGTAACAGTAGCTCTTCTTTAGGCTGCCCTATACAAATCAACCTAAGGAGCCCTTAGGGATATAAACTGGAAAGAATTTAGAGATCACTGAGTCCAAGCCCTTCATTTCTCAAAGGAAGACCCAGCCTCGAAGAGGAAAAGATCATTTACCAATGGCACACACCTATTTTCAATTAATTCACCAAGTACTTACTGAGCATCTGGGCAAAACACTGCTGGATGGAATAAAATGTGTCTCATAGAAGAAGATGCTTACAATCTGTGCAGGTTACTTAATTTCTCTGTGCCTCAGTTTCCTCATCTAAAAAATGGGAGCAATTTTGTAGACCACTGCCTGGAACGTAGTAAGCTATATGTATTTTTGTTTTCATGTAAATATATTTATATTTCAAATATTTATGTATTTTATATTTGTATACTATAAATAGGTGTGTACATGCATTTTATATACATATAGTGTATATATAAATGTATATAAAATGTATATATATAAAATATAAAAAGATATATATATATATATCTTTCATTTTTATATGCTGATATGGTTTGGCTGTGTCCCCACTCAAATCTCATCTTGAATTGTACCCCAATAATTCCCACGTGTTGTGGGAGGGACCCGGTGGAAGATAATTGAATCATGGGAGCGGTTTCCCCCATACTGCTCTTGTGGTAGTGAATAAGTCTCATGAGATGTGATGGTTTTATAAGCGGTTTCCACTTTGCTTCTCCCTCATTCTCTCCTGCTGCCATGCAAGAAGTGCCTTTTGCCTTCTGCCATGATTGTGAGGCCTCCCCAGCCACGTGGAACTGCGAGTTCATTAAACCTATTTTTCTTCCCAGTCCCCGGGTATGTCTTTACCAGCAGCATGAAAATGGACTAATACATGTGCCTATATATTTTATAAACTAGAGTAAGGCAAAGATTATCTTCCCACATCTCCAGCTGTTTAGCTTTTTACTCCTGGTAAGCAAAGTTGTGGAGACATGGCGTATTCACAGCAATATTTGAGCAGCCAGTGACTTATTTTTCAGGTGTTGAGAGACAATTGCAGTAGCAGTGGTGGTGGCCTCTTCCCCTTGGACTGCGGCATCAGCTATGTGTCCTGAAATCTAGCGTTCCAGTGGTGGCTTCCCAATTCCCCACCTTTCTGCATGTAAAAGCAGTTGCAGCTCCCTTTGGAGGGCCAGTTTTGTGGTGGTGGTCTAGGTTTCATTCCTGGAGACACAGCCTAAAGCCCTCACTTCCACCCACCCCATAGATTTTGTAAGTACCTAATTAACAGCACTAAAATACCTATTTTAGCTTATGTTACCTACAGATGAATGTTGACTGCTACAGATGGCTAAGATCTCAAAAGGCAGAGATAGAGTGGAGGGAGAGTAAATGCATCCCAGCTGGTGGGAACAGCCAGATCAGGTATACGCAGCATACTTTCAGGCGACCATGAGGAGAAGCGGCCTCTGGCCAATCACAGCACGTCTGGCAAAGGTATTCAATAGGGACAGATGCACCAAAATGAACTTCATGATCATGTTATCAGACATGGAAGAGGACGGGATATAATTGCATACCACCCCAATGAGGCAAAGCTGGGAGATCCTCAGTAGCATCACAACTCCTAAGAGTTCTGTTTTAGAACTGGGGAAAGAAAATCTGGAGATATATAGTTATGGCATCATACTCTAAAGATGAAGATGTTTTTAGCAGTAAGGATAAAGATAGAACCGAGGCTGCCTAATACTGAATAACTTTATTGCTTCTAAACAGAAATTTTTGATTAAAGCATATCAATATTAACTCTTTTTTATAGGAATCCAGTATTTCTGCCAAGACAGTTCTGTTGCAGTGCCACAGAAAATGTCCCCAATGAAACTGTTTCAGTTTATGAATGCTATCTATTTCTAGAAAAAACACACGCTGCTGCTTCTCATAAACGGGGAAAGTTTACATAAGAGAAACAAAACATAACACCCAAAATGAACAGTACATTTAAAATAAAATGCTTCTGTACTGCCGGAAAATGAGCACAACGAATAGCTAATATATTTTCCCTATTCTAAATTCCTTATACATGAAGCATTTTTTATTCCTTAGTTTTTACCTAATAGATTAAAACTTAATCATTAAATTGTTGGATGAACAACCTCCTCCCCCGGCCTGGGCTGTTTCTATGTGGAAAAATAAAACATGTGGGTGGTGATGTGGCAGAAACATTGCAAAGTTTTATTCCATGACCATTTAGTAGTAGAAATGGTCATAAATTCTAAGACCAATAAAAACCAGGGCCATATTTATTTGATACCAAAAAGAAAAACAATCACTTTCCTATTTTACAAAGACAGAAAAAGCATAATCTTTAAAGTCAAACAAACATGGGATTGAGTCCTGGCTCCCACACTTACTATGTACATGATCCTGGGCAAGTCTCTCAATCTTTCTGAGTCCTTATTTCCTCATCTGTAAAATGGGCGTTATGATACACTTACTTCACAGGGCGGTTGTCAGATGAAGTAAAATAATATTTGTAAAACTCTTAGCACAATGCACAACATATAGTAGGCTCTCCATAATCATTAACCATCAAGTTACCCTGCTTTTTTTGTAATAACAACATTGAGATACCATTCATATACTATACAATTCACTCATCTAAAATATGCAATTCAATGATTTTTCATATTAAATAAAAAAATCACAGTTGGGCAACCATCACCACAGTCAAACCTTAAGATATTATTGTCTCCCAGAAACAAAACCTTGCACCCATTAGCAGTCCTTTTTAATCCCCATAAAATGTTGCCAAGACCTTAGGCCCTGGAGCCAGTCACAACTGGGCTCAAATCCAAGCTCTACAACTTACTAGCTACATAACCCTTGGCAAGTTGCTTCACTTTACCAGCTCTCAGTTTCTGCACTGTAAGAGGGAGATGATAATAATACCTGCCTTATAGGCCAGTTGTAAGAATCCAGTGAGAGAATGTATACACAGTACCGGCTAATGTCTGGCCCATGGGGAGCACCAGAAAAATGGCAAGCATCTTCACTGCTATCCTCCTCTTCATACATTCTGCTTATTTTCCTCTTCCTTTTCTTTACCTGTGTTTCACATCATCCTATTAGAATGCATCTCCAGGACCTGGAACAGTGCCTCATACATAGTAAGCATAATGTTTATTTAGTGAATTAATTACTTGATTATGTAGTGGGTGTGTGTGTGTGTGTGTGTGTGTGTGTGTGTGTTTTCATTTGGACCAGGTTCTATTCCAGAAAATAAAATTAAAGTAGCTTCTTGAGTAGTGCTAAGACACTAAGTCATGAAAACAAAAGGGTAAATGTTCACATCTAATGCCAACTGGAGGCTGTGTCTATCAACAGTGCTCCAAATTATCAAAATCCCTGTCTAGATTCAGCCACAGAGACCTAGTGGGATTCAGTCACATTCAAGAGCTCCAGCTCTACCCATCATCTCTCTCTCCACCAGCCCTTCTCATATTCTTCAAGTATATGGACCTACACCTGCCAGGTTCTCCAACAGCTCCAAGAAGGTTCTTACTAAAGGCTCACAAGGCTAGTAGACTGTGAAGCCATGACTTAAAAACAGGCCACCTGACACCAAAGCCTATGACCTCTTGGCTATAGCACATTCCCCGCCTTGCTAGAATTATTAATGTGTCTTCAGGAATTAAAAAGAAAAGTATACTCCCTCTTTGTGTATTCTGCAATGGTAGCAGGTAACACAAAGATAGAAAAACACTACTAAAAAATAATCATTCAATATTCAATCACAGATGTTGTTATTTCAAACCAGGTTGGGGGTGGATTATACTTGGCTTATCATTTAAAATATGTGGTTAAATTTTAACAAATCACCTCTTTACCCTTTAGTAAAAGTCCGTTCACAATTCCTTATACATTTTAAGTGTTGAATAAGTGGTAGCATGATAGAATAGAAAGAGCACTGGAGTGGGAGGCAGATGGTGAGGCCACTAAATGCTTGACTTGGCCAAGTGCCTGTTGCCACTCTGAATCTCTACTTCCTCTTCCGGAAAATGAGGAAGACTGAAAGAAGGATGACTAAGGGCCCTTCTGGCTCCAATATTCTCAGATTCTCCGGTGTCTCTAGGCAAAGCAAAAGTGTCTCTAGGCAAAGCAAAAGTGACTTCGGATTCTCTTAACACCCACTTAATTTAAATAATTAATGTCTTTACAGCCTTGGATGGCAAGTCATCAAGTGACTTCATCATGAGCTACTCTGAGTAAAACAGAGAGCTCAGGTCTCCTTCTAAGCCTCAGGGCCTGGTTAACTGGAAGCTGGCTTGCTAAAGGGAATGGGAAAACTCATGCTCATGAGAAAATGCCCTTTGTTTAGAATGATTTGCCTTGGAGGGTCTGAGTTATTTTGCCTTAAAGTAAGCAACCTCCATTATGCAAAAAAGAGAACTCGTTCTGCTTTTGAGAATACAATTACCTAAAATCTAGATGTACAAAATACATGAATCAGGAGGCAACTGTTCAAACACACGGATAGACTCAAATCCTGGCTCTGACAAGTAAACGCTAGGTATGTAAACTAGGTAGGCCAGTTGTGTTCAACAATTGGACATTTACTGAGCATTGACTATATGCCAGGTTCCAGGTCAGGGGATAGGACTATCAAACTCAGTACAATCAGCAGCTGCCCATGAAGATCTCACTGTCTTGTGAGTGGAAGAAACACTTAAACAGGAAGCTTTCCTGGAGGAGATCACACATGGGCAAGGCATTGGACTTATCCAACTTCTCTGAGCCTGTTTCCTCATTTGTTCAACGAGGAAAAAGAAGTCTGCCTCATAGGACTGATATGAGAGTTCAGTGAGGACATCAGTGAAGAAACTGAGCACAATAAAAACCCATAATGATAGTTCGTGCTCATGATGTTTTCTCAATATTATATAAATGATGACTTAACTAATCTATTTATTTTTATGTTGATTATTTCTTGTCTGTCTGCCTCACTAGAATGCTCTACATCAGGAAAGAGATCTTTATTTTGTTCTAAATATATATCCCCAAAACCTATAACAGTGCTTTACTTATACTCAATGCTTATTAGACAGTTCTAGAAGAAAGAAGAAACTATAGAAAACTTTGAGATTTTTAGAAATACATAAAATACAATTTAAGATAAAAGTGTATGTATTATACAAATACATTTTCATGTTAAGTCTCTGAGCTCTCCCTTTCAATCATAAGTCCTTCTTTTATGAAAACCTGGGGTTGACAAGAGAAGTAAGGTAGTGGTATGTCAACCCGAAAACTCAACTGGAAGTGTCACAGCCATCTCAAAATTAATGTATCCTAAATGGAACTCTTGCCGTTCCTCCAAACCCATTCCTCCCAGCCTTCCTCATCTCAGTAAATGTTACCGTGCAGTTCTACTCTTTACCTCCTTCCAGTCTGTTTCAAATCTGCTAGTTGATTATCCAACATCCATACCTGCCTCCTTTCTTACTAACAAAGCTCCCATTTTATTCGGTGTGACTACATATCTGGCTAAAAGATAGCGTGTCCCAGCCTCTTTTGTAACTGATATGTAAAAGACAATCACTAGGTGAGGCTTCCAAGGATTGCTCTTCAAAAGGACTGAATTATATGGTAAGCAAGCCATTTTGCGTCCCCATCACCATCCTCCTCCTTCCTGACTGGAAGGCCAGCAGGCATCTTGGACCAAAAAGTGACTTTAAGGATGAGAGCCCCATTCTAACTCTGGAAAACAGAAAGCCAGAAGGAGCCTGTGTCCTGATATTCTGGAAGTACCATATCTACCCTGGAATGCTCACCTCCAGACATCTTTCACTTGAAGGAAACATATTTAAGCTACTACTTCGAAAGATTTCTGTTATCTAGAGTTGAATGACTTTCTGATACAAATGCTCAGGTCAAATATTTATTTTCTTCATAACGTTTCTCAACAGCTTTCAATAATTGTTCATTTTTTTCAGTGTTCTATTGTTTCGTTGTTGGTCTTCTCAACTAGAAACGTGAACTCCATGACTACAGAGACTGTATGTTTGGTTCACCATCTTGTAGCATGTGCCTGGCGCATAACAGAAGCTTAATAAATATTTTCACATGAGTGATTCAAATATCTTGGATAATACCTGATATATAATGGGTACACCAGGCCACTCCCGTTTTTGGAATCATGAAGGGCTCTTTAGCTCAGTGAGTAAATACATAGATCTCCAGGATCACTTCTGTGAATACAGCTCAACAAATTTTATTGAGCACCTACTAGGTGCCAGGCCCTATGCAGGAGACTAAAGGGAAGTGTTCCCAAATGTTCAGTTCAAGCATGTCATACAAAACCTATGTCTTGATTTCAATAGAAAATTAACAAAAGCAACCTGACCCTTATTGTGGGCTACTTTTAAATCTTACCAAGAAATATACAATGAGTGATCATTGCTAATTTTCATTAAAAATGTATAAATTCCAACATAGTGGGATGTTCATTTTATGACATCAGGTTTAGTATTCTTAATTTATTGTGCTCATTTCTGGCATACTTTATTTCCATTGGTATTTTTCCTTCTAAGTCAAAAAGAAATGCAGGAGCGAATATTTCTAATTTATCCCAAAGACCAACTTGTTTTGGGTAATTAACATATTACAGACTATAATAATTCTATTATAGCTTTGTCTTTTCTAGTAGTTGAATTCTTCCCATGAATATTGTTTTGGCATTTTTTGAATCTTGAGAAAGAATATGAATATTAATATGAAAAAAGCAAATATCCCTTCTCATTGCAAACCTAAAAGCTCATTTTAATTGTCTTTCCATGGAAACACCCTGGAAGTTGTGCTGAAGGTTGAATCCTGCTCCTTCAAGTTGGTGAAGAAAAGAAAAAGGAGAGCGGGGGGAAAAAAATCTATTTAGCACTGTGTCATGTTCACCAGAAAAAGAGAAAAGAACACCAGGGGGAATATTAGTGAGCAAAGGAAAGGCCAAATTGAAGAACATACAGCAGGAGGGAGAACGGTACAGGGTGACCATGTTCCCATCTCCGCCATAGCAACCACCTGATTACTGATGACTATACTTCCCTGGGGACTGCTAACAAGAAAGTAAAGCAGCCCATTTGGCTTTCTAAGATGTGCTGTGCTACCAACTTGAACATTAAAAATATCAGTCACAGTATGACATGAGGAATAGCCAAGCTATGAATACTACTGAAGGGAAGCATATAACAATATTATCAACTACCATTAACTGAGAACTTAAGATGTGCCAGACACTGTGCTAAAGGCCTCTTAGTAGTAATCACTCAAGTAAAAAAAAAGAAGGCACCAGAGACTACTTAACCCAATGGTTCTCAACTGGGGGTAATTTTGTACCCCCCCAACAGAAAACATATGGGCAATATCTGGAGGCATTTTTATTTGTCACAACTGGAAAGGGAGGTGCTACTGGTGTAGAGTTGGTAGAGGCCAGGATTACTGCTAACCATCTTACAATGCACATGACGGTCCTACACAGCAAAAAAAATTAACAAATCCAAAATATCAGCAGTTCAGAAATCTCAATTAAGCTCTATACTTTATGGTACAGAGGAGATCAAGGTCCAGAGACGTGTGTCTTATCCAAGGTCATTCTTATCTATCTGTCATCTATCTATTGGACCTATCTTTTTATCTATCTATCCATCCATGCATGCAGGCATCTATTGGGCTTAGCTTAAAATTTCACTTAAAGGGTCCTGCTACATTAAAAGTGTGAAAATCACTGCTCCAGTCCCCAGGTATTCTCAGAGGAACTGATGCAGGCATTCCTTCCATTTTCCAAGAAACCCACTACTATCCAGAAATACATATAACACTCTAAGTTAATTCCTGTTACTATCATTAGTTTTAAATGAGAAGCACAGCTATCTAAACAAGAGAGGAGATCATCCACCTCGCCAACCCACTCCCCACATACACATTACATCTCACAGATGCCTGGGGTAATACCTCCCTGTTGCTCAGGACTCATACAATGAGTCCCCTGTCCCTCCTCAATCACTACCCACTTGTTTGCTCAATGAAGGATCCTCTTTCATGCTTCCTCACATATTCTATCCTCTTCACATTATCTCCTTGGTACAAGGCACTAAGCTGGGGCTAGGCGTAGGGGATAAGGAGATCTCAAGAACAAGGCACAGTCCAAGTCCACTAGGGACTCCAAGGCTGGTAGGGGATGGAGTGGGTAATGAATGATTTTTCCACCAGGTATGCTGTGATAAGAATCTCTGCAGTTCGCACAGTCCTATAGGGGAACACAGGAGAAGAGGAGTACATATGGCAGCTGAAATGATGAGAGAACACTTCATAGAAAAGGTAGCAGGCATTCTCCATGGCCAAAAGCAAGTAGCAGATTGCCCCTTTATAGAAATGTACATACAGATTCTCCTCTACTTACAATGGGGTTACAGCCCAATAAAGTCAACATAAGTCGAAAATATTGTAAGTCAGTGCTTTTTCAAGTTATAATATTTTCAACTTACTATAGGTTTATCCAGACGTAACCTCATCATAAGTTAAGGAGCTTACTAAATGCGTATTGCTTTCACACCACTATAAAAGTTGAAAAACTGTAAGTCAAACCATCATAAGTTAGGAGCTCTCTGAATTAGGAAATCAGGAGACTCCACAAAAGAGGAAACAGACAGAAAAGGAGGCCCCAGATCCATCCTAGTTTTACAGCTTTTGACATTTAAGCAAAAACAACAGAACCTTACTGTAACCCCCTATATGCCTTCTACTCAATGGTTTGTAAGCTATCACTAGAGAAATAAAAAAATAAATTCCCTACCTTGGAATCCAATGCCCTTCACTCCCTACCTTAAGCCAAATCTCCCTCCTCAGAAACCTGCTAAAGGATACAAACTGGTCTGTTCATCACCACCAGAACTCCCTGAGAGCTTTTCACCTTCCTGCCTTTGCCAGTATCTAAACCTCGCCCTCTCAGCTTTGGGAGGCTAGGCCAGGAGAATCACTTAAGGCTACAAGTTCAAAACCAGCCTGGGCAACATATGGAGACCCCCGCCTCTACAAAAATAAGAAATAAAAAATAGCTAGGTGTGCTGGCTCATGCCTGTAATCCCGGTGCTGTGGGAGGCCAAGTCAGGAGGATCCCCTGAGGCCAGAAGTTCAAGACTACCCTGGGCAACATAGAGACCCCATCTTTACAAAACATAGAGACCACCAACACAAAACCCCACCTCTACAAAAAATAAAAATAAAAAATTAGCTGAGCATGCTGGCGTGCACCTGTAGTCCTAGCTACTCTGGAGGCAGAGGTGGGAGGAGCTCAGAGGTTCAAGGTTGTAGTGAGCTATGATTGTGCCACTGCACTCCCATCTGGACAACAGAGCGAGACTCTGTCTTTAATTAATTAATGAATTAAACCTCTCCTCCCAAGTCCTTATTTACCCAAATCCTTATTTACCTTTCGCACTGGGAGCTTGCAGTCCGCCAATAATAATGAGAGTTACTCCTTGTATTCATTGCAACTGTGAGGCTTAGTAGTAATTGGTGAATAACATCTTCATTTTCTGAGTACTAACCATGTGCCAGGCACTATTCTAGGCCCTTTGTCTGTATTACCTTACATAATCCTTCCAAGGATGTGCTGTCATCCTCTCCATTTTGTAGTCAGAGAAAGAGGCACAGAGAAGTGACATAAGTTGTCCAAGGTCACTCAGCTAACAAGTGACTGAGCCGGTATTCAAACTTAGTTCTTGTAGGCTCATGGCTAAGCTGCTTTCCATCATGCTATGCAAGGTTCCTAGGGCCTGCCTGCTCTGTGATGCCTCTCTTGAGTTCCCAGCTCTCTGAGCTCCCTTGTTTCTCTGAACTCTGAAACACACAGGGTCTGCAACTCTTGTGGTCCATGTTACCTTTGTTAATGATATAAATTAATAGTAATTACAGCAGACTTTAAATTGTCCTTCCATAAAGCAGACACTCTTTTAATTGCTTAACATAGGTTAACTTATTTAATCCTGGCAACATCCTTATTATTATCATCATCCCCATTTTACAGTTGAGGCAAGTGGAGCACAAAGAGGTGAAGGCACTTGACAAAGGTCCTACAACTAGTGATATGGTTTGGCTCTGTGTCCCCACCCAAATCTCATCTCAAATTGTAATTCCCAGAGGGAGAGACCTGGTGGGAGATGATTGGATCATGGGGGCAGTTTCCCCCATGCCGTTCTCGTGATATTGAGGGAGTCCTCAGGAGATCTGGTTGGTTGATAAGTGTCTGCCATTTCCCCTGAGCTCACTCGCTGTCTCTCCTGCTGCCATATAAGACATGCCTTGCTTCCCCATAGCCTTCTGCCAAGACTGTAAGTTTCTTGAGGCCTCCCCAGCCATGGGGAACTGTGAGTCAATTAAGCTTCTTTCCTTTGTAAATTACCCAGTCTCAAGTAGTATCTTTATAGCAGTGTGAAACAGACTAATAACAACTAGTTAGTGGTTGAGCCAGTTTATGAACTTAGGCAATGTTGCTCCCACGCTGTCCCTTGTCTTCCTAATCACTGTATTGTATTACCTCTTGTATACTAACTCACTTAATCCATGCATCAACCCCATGAGGTAGGTACCATAATTTCTATTTTTATAGCTGAGGAAACTGAGACTCAGAGATGTTAAATAACTTGCCCGAGGTCCCAAAGCCAAAAGGAAGAGGAGCTAGGATTGGAATCCACTCAGTCTGGCTCCACAGTCAGTGGTCTTAACCTCTACACTATGACCCCTAACCAGTGATAAGCAGTCTGGGGCCTCCCAAGCTGGGTCCATTATTAAACCACCCACCAGAAACAGTAGGTTTAAGCCCAAGGAAAAGTATTTTCAAGCCACACTGCTAAAGGCCCCCAACAGGTTTCCCCCCAGGTCTACATGGGAACTGACCTCAATTAGTTTGGGACATGTCCCATGGATAGCTTCAGAGCCTGGGCTTCCTACGCCTTCAGGCACTGTGGGCTGTGGGCCAGCCGGAGGACTTAAGTCCCTGCCTCCTTAGCCGCAGACTGAAGTCAGGCCTAAAGTGACAACCAGATTCACTCTTGAAATACAGATGAATAACGAAGGCGGAGGAGGCAGAGAAAATGACAAGCGTATTACTCATTCTTAAACCACAAACATACAATTATGACCTCATTCACGAATAATTTCAGGTGGCACTCTGCTGACAAGTAAGGATGACTCTCTGCATGCAACAGGACCATTTAATATAGTAGAAAGTGGTATGGGGAGAAGCATATAATCATTTATTGTTGTTTACATTTCCCCTAAGGGCTTCCAATGTTATGATTCTGACATCATTACAATTTATTACATTTCTTTCTATTCCTCAATAGAGCTTGTCACAAAATGTTAGCAATTCTCATTCTTTATGAAAAGATCAGACAGGATTTAAATGTTTATAGTGTTTTCTTGAGACCTATATCTCCACACCATTTGTAAAATAAGCAAATTTTACAGGGTAAAAGAAAGAGCATGCATCTTAATTTTGGAGATTTGGATTTCAGAAGTTGCTCCATCACTACCTATATGATCGTGAGCAAAGTAGTCATCCTTCTAGGCATGTTTAATGGTACCAAATATTTGATCATGGCTCACTGCAGCCTCCAACTCCTGTGCTCAAACTCTCTTCCTGCCAGCTTCCTGAGTAGCTGGGACAACAGGCATGTGCCACCATGCCTGGCTATTTTTTTTCTTTTTTATAGAGATGGGGCTATTTTGCTTAGGCTGGTCTCAAACTCCTGGGTGCAAGTGATCCTCTCGTCTTGGCCTACCAAAGTGCTAGGATTATAGATATGAGACACCACCCCAAACTGAGGATTTGTTTTAATCAGGTATTTAATCAGGTACACAGACATGGAAATGACTGTCAGAAGAAAGGGGTTTAGTATACTACTCAAAGGCCCCTAGAAGCAGGAGGCACACCACACCACATAGGGCCACGTGGGGAAGCACCAAGGCCAGTCAGGAGACAGAGGGTGTGAGAGAAAATGTGAGCAAGAGCATTTATTGTGGTTTCTGCAGGAAGACACGGGTAAGGCAAGGTAAGCAAGCTTAGGATCGGCTAGTTTGAATAATTTTGTGGACTCTGGCGTAAAAAGGCTGTCCCTAGTTATCTGGTACCCAGCCCTGCAGTGATTAGGCAAGGAGATAGTGACCCAGACCATGAGATTCTGATAATGAAGGCAGTTGGGGTATAGGCTTTGTATTGCTTGGTTTGCATATGAAAAGACACTCAAACTGAATTGTTTTCTATCTCTAACAAGTGGCTGACGCCAGGAGGGGTGGTCCCTCCAGGGTCAGTAAGGCCTCAAGATGCCAAAGCATCAGAATACAGAAAATAAAAGACAGGATTAATACAAGACCTCAATTCCCTTCTCTATAATTGGGGATGGTAATCATGGTGTGAAGTTATTTTGAGGAGTAAATATCATATCTGTAAGTGCAAGTTTCTCTGTGCTATTCCAGAACACATAGAAGTAAAGCTGTTAGACAGAAATCATAAGGAGGTGGATTCTCATTCAAGAACCTGCTCCAAGCAGGTTTCCATCTCTACCATTCCACTGGCACCATACTTACCATGATTACCAATGATCTCCACGTTGCCAAATCCAATAGGCAATTCTCTCTCATCTTATTCAACCTTTCTGTGGCATCTGACACGTGAAATCTTTTCTATACATGACTTCTGGAACCAGCACTCTTTTGATTCACATTCTTCTTCTTTGGCTACTCCTTCTTATTCTCCTCTAAGGAATCTTTAGATATATAACAGGCTTCTCAAAATTCAACATTGAATTCTCGATCACTCCCATCCAAACCTTTCCCCTAAGACTTCTTCATCTTAGTAAAAGGACTGGCATTTACTCAGTCCCTCAGACCAAACTTTTTGGGACCATTCTTGACTCCTCCTTACTCTCACACCTGCATCCAATCCATCAGCAAATCTTGTAAACCCTATCATCAAAATATGTGTGTATCTCTAGGGTAGGGATGTCTAACTTAGGCACTATTGATATTTTAAGCCACATAATTCTTTGTTGTGAGAGGCCGTCCCGTGCACTGTAGAATGTTTAGCAACATCCCTGACCTACACCTACTAGACAGCTGTAGCAACCCTGCACCCACGTTGTGACAATAAAAAATGCCTCCAGACATTGCCAAATGTTCCAGGGTGGCAGGAGCAAAATCACCCCCGTTGAGAACCACTGCCCTAAAGTAATAACTTCTCACCACCTCCACCCAAGTCCAAGCCACCACCAGCTTTCCCCTGGAGTAGAACAATGGTCCTGTTCCCACCTCTGCCTCCCACAAGTTTATTCTCAAAAGAACATCCACTGATCCTTTAAAAACAAGTCAAATCATGTCACTTCCTGGCTCAAAACCTTCTAAAAGCTTCTTATTGCATTTTTTTTAAAAATGCTGGTGTTCTTACCATGGCTTACAAGGCCCTACAAGATCTGGCCCCTGCCTACCTCTTAAACCTTGTCTCCTGCCACCTTCCCCCTCACTCCCGCCATGATGGCCTCCTTGCTGGTCCTCAAGTACAACAAGCAGGTCCTGAGCACAGATGCTTTGTACTTACTCTTCTCTCTGCCAGGCATGCTCTTGTCCAGTTGTTCAATGGCTCACTCACCATATCTAGGTCTCAGTTTAAATGTCACCTCCTTGGAGAGGACTTCCATAGCTAAAATAGCACTCTAGGCACTATTCCCTTCTTTTTTTTCTTTTAAAGCACTTATCACAACTTGGTATTATATACTTGTTTATTGTGTGTCTTCTGTATTAGAATGTCAGCTCCATGAGGGCAGGCACTTTATCTTGTTCACCACTGTATCCTCCCCACTAAGAATGGTACTAAGCACACAGCAGGTGTTGAATAACAATGTGTTGAATATATGTGATCTAAGTCCTAAATTAAGGCCCAATATTAGGTGCTGCCTTCGCAGGTGGTAAAATTAGGAGGGCCTTGAATGCCATAACCACAAGTTCTCTTTCCCACTCTACTCTTGTAGATAAGGTCCCCTAGCCAAACAATCCTCCTTATCAAGGGGACGAGGCACAATTGTTGCCTGTATATGAGTAGGGAGTTTCAGTTCCCTGCCAGAGTGTGGAGTTAGTCAAACCAACCAATCACATCTTCCCAGGGAACGGGGAACCCCACTCTCTTGATACTACAAAGCCTGCCTCCCACAGACCCTGCTGCTTCAATTTCTTCAGGAATTTCTCTTTGTTCACCAGTGAACCCCCATGTGTCCTTGCATGAAATGTAGTGCCCTCGTCCCTGGGATGTGAGTATATGTGGCTAATAAACTGCTGTCAATCTTGTCTGTTCAGTGACAGATGTCATGTGTTCAGCCATCCACATAACCCCATGACATGAATCTCTCCCTCAACAACGGTATAATAGGAGGCAAATAAGACATTGTATGAATGAACATAGAAATCTTTTCACAACTAAGGCCCATCAGATATGGGAATTTAGCTCTCACTTCCCTCTAAGTCTTTTCTTCTTCAGGATAAACATCATCCAGTCCCTTCAGTGCCCTCACAGGTCTTGACTCCCAGACCCTCTCCATCCTCATACACTACTCTGGATGTCCAGATCATACCCGCCTTGCAACACAGGGCCTACAAGTGAGTATAGGAACTTCTCTCCACATGTGGGCTGACCACTGAAATGAAAACAGCAGATCCTGGAATTAGACAATTCTGGGGTCTGATCAAAGCTCTCTAGTTTCCACTCTGAGTCAACCTAGACAGGTTACCTCACCTCAGTCTCCTCATCTGGAAAAGTGGAAATAACAATAAGATCCTCGTAAGGTTTTTGTGAGGCTCAATCAAAGCATCTCTATGGAGTGCAGTCCAGAGTTGGTACTCAATGAGCAGTTGCTATTATTAACATAATCAAGTAAGAAAAGACAAATGTTCCACAGAAGTAAACCAGGATTTGGGGAAGAAAGCAGGCTGAGGGTGGCCTGAGGATGAGTACAACCAGCCTAGACTTCCAAATGGGAGCTCTCTCATATGGTTCCCCTAGGAAGAGGGTGCGACTGCTAACTCCCATCCCAGCTGCACAGACAGCAAACATTCTCAGGCTCCAAAACAGGAGTCCAATTACCAAAATCACATAATATATGTTTTTTGCTTCTGTCCATGAGACCAAAAGAAAATCTTTTAATTTTTTTTCAAAATTATGAGTCCCAAATGTTCATGACATGGAACAAGGACCCAATCAATTAAAATCAATTATGGAAGTAAGGGGGGAAGTCACAAAAATAGAAATTGATACACATCTGACTTCAGGAGTATTTTTGAGTCTCCTTAGAAGCAGTTTCCTTATGGGAATATTCATATTTAGGACTGATTTTTCATAAATGTCTTCAATCAGATCCAGAAAAAAACTGTTGTCACTAACATCAGCAATTTTTTGGCAATAAAATGATGTTCAGCTCTTTCTCAGCTTGCAAAATTATGGATTTTGTAGTGTTCCACCTGCCATTCACTTAAAAATAATTAGTTAAGAATGAAAACTATTTTTTTTCTCTTTGCGGAAGCTCCAATATAATCTGGAAGAGTTCCCATGGTTGTGATGCAGTTCCTATGGTTGTGATGCAGTTCCATAAAGTTGTATGTCTTAGTTTTTATGAACATTAAGTTGCAGCAATTAAAACAAATGGAAATATCAAAAGAATCTGATACCAGTTATATTAAAAAGAGTTATTTAAAGGACCCATAGCCCTTAACTGAATGCTAGGTAAATCAGTTAAGCAGACGTGGTCTGGGCACCTGCTCAGTGCCTGGCCCCGTGTTAGGGGGACAGTAAGAATGAAGATTCATGGCTGACAAGCACACAGCTACAGCAGAGCCAAGGCCTTAGAAAGGGATAGTCTGGTAGGTGGAAAGGACAAGGATAGAGGGTGAAAATAGACCCAGAGTGCTAGGACCATTCTAGATTCTCACAGCTCAGTCTAATGCCCATCTACTGCAGCTCACCTACATGCCATATCCCATGTACACCCTCAACCCCTGCTACCAGTGCCTGGGTTTCATCCGTTCAGATGAGGTGCTTAACACACAATCAACTGGTTGGCCTTCAGCAAGTCACTTCACCGCTGTGAGACTCCATTTCTGCACAGTCAAATAGGGATGATAAATGTACCTATACTTTACATGACAGCAGACAGCCATGGCTACAACAGTAAAGTTCATGTATTTCTATATTGTCTGTTGTGGTTTTTGCACTACAAGGCTGAGTTGAGTCATTGTAACAGAGACTGTATGACCCACAAAGCCTAAAATATTTACTATTTGGCCCTTTACAGAAAATGTTCACTGACCCTTCCCGTAGAATGTCCTCCCCTTTTGTTTCTACTTGGCTAAGCCTTACTCATTTTTAAAAATTCAGCTCAAGAGTCCCCTCCTCTAGGAAACCTTCCCAGACCTTTTGCCCTGTCAGTGCTCCAAAGAAATTGGGAATCTAACCCTTCGTCTCCATCCCCACTTTGCACTCAATTCCTGCCCCTATCAAAGTACGAATCACACTGGGCTGGAATTATCTGTCTGAAACCCAAGACAGTGACTTCTCTGTGGGATGGCTCATTCATCTGTGGATTCTGAGTACCCAGAACACAGGGCATGGCCTGGAAAATGGTACCAAATAAATCCTGCTTGAATGAACAGGCTTGGCTGGCCTGTATTTTTAATGTCACACAAAGTCGGCATTCAATAATCCCCTTGGCACTTAGTTGAGGTCACAGTCATGTCCCGTCGGCAAGAATAATGACCTCTAGAGGGAGCTGTGCTCTAGTAGACAGGTGTGGCTGAAGAAAGTCAGCAGGAGAGTACAACCTGCTCCTGCTGGGCAGTGTCATCCCCGCAAGCCTCAAGCCCAAAAGCTATTTCCAAATCTTTCTCCACTCAAATGTCAGCTCTGAGAATGGCTTCACCAGGGGTCTGTTGTCTGAGCCGCATCCCAGTCCACTGGGTCCTCTTGCCTGTCCAAAGGGCTTACCTCCTTCATTTCAGCTCACCACACCCAACTGTGGCCAATCCCCGACTCGCCACACCACAACCAATGTGTCTTAGGTACTACTTCACTCACCATCTACTAGCATGGCTATGGACCTTGGCTTTTCACTTGATCATTTTCTTCTTAGGTATTAATCTTAGTACTAGGAATGGAGGGTGCAGTGCCACAGAAAAAAAGCACTGGACTTGGAGTCAGAATACCCAGGTGTTAACTACAGGTTCCTCCACTTTCTTACTGTGAGAACCTTGAGCAACTTAAGCCTCACCTTCCTTATTCATAATTTGGAGATATCACCACCTGGTCAGAGGAAGGGAGGAGATCATAGGAGTGAAAATGTTCTTCCATCTAAGATGTGTGATTCTCAATAATTAGGAGCATGACCCCCTTCCACAAGAAGGTTTTTCAGAACCACCTGGAGTACTTTCTCCAACTATATCCAGCCCTGGGAAGATCTAGAACAAGGTCTTCACCTCTTGAGAATGAGAGCTGGGTGAGGCATCTTTACCTGTGGTGGATTAGTGTGTTTCAAAGGTCTGAGGCAGGAAAAGGGTTGACAACCACCACTCTGGTTTTGTACAAATGGAAGAGGACATTGTAGCGTAGTAATGAAGAGGCCAACAAGGAATGGGGCTCCTGTAATGTTTCCCAACTTTTTTCATATATGGCACTTAGTACAGCATGCCAATCGTACATGGCACGCTGGGGGAAACAGCTGAGGCTGCTGGCCACCACAGGCGACTCAGGGCCAGCACTCTTGGCAGTCACAAGGGCTAAGGAGAATGACATGCCAAATACCCCTTAACTCATTTTTCAGCACATACTTAGGAAACTGTGCTTGAGCAGATGTTGGTAACTTTGACATATGACCACCTTTCAGGGGCAAGTAAGCCAGCTGTAGCTACCTCTGCCAATACAAGGGTTAAGAGTATACTTATAATCATTACCCCACCAACCCCTGGCGTACCGGGAGTCAAAACCACATCCCATCACTAGGAAAACAGGCTGATGTCGCCTTAGAACCTCACCCTCCTTTGAGTTTAAGGGAGGTTCTTGGTTCACTGCATGAGTCTGCCTCTCTTTCCACTTCTGATGTTCCTTAGCCAGGACTCATAGGCATTATTCTACCTAAGCCTGAATCCTGGACTATGCTCAAATGGGGAAAACAATTTGCCCAGAAGCTTAAGAAACTCAAGAGCTTAAGAAACAGCATCAGTACCAGGATCATGCTCAGGACCAGGGATGCAGGTGCTGCCCTGGTCCTGGACTCTAGTTCTCATTACCGGGATTATCCTTCTTCCTTAGAGTGAGATCCCTGCCTCATCTTCCAAACCCAGTAACTTGTTTCTTGTTTTGTTTCTGTGTCCAGAGCTATCTGTTTCCCAGTTCCTAAAGGCCTGGATACCTATCTTATTCTTTCCTAATCTCTAAAGGCCTAGAATGCATACTCTCAGCAGTAACTACGACACCAATCATTATATACTACCACAATCCCCTAGGCCCACTTGGTTCTCTGGATCTCATACTCTGAATTTTTTCCAAGACCTTGATGCTAATTGTTCTCCCCAGTGTTTGTGCCATCCTGTCTAGGGTGCCTGCTGTCTACATCCATGCCCTTCCTGGTCTGGCCTCTGCCTAGTCAATGAGGTCCAAAGGCTCTTTCTCCTATATAGCCTCTGCTTTAGCATGACAAAGACATGGAGCAAAACTGCAGGTCAACTGCTCACTAGCTATATGACCTTGAACAAGTCAGTCTGCTTCGACTTCCTCATTTATGAAATGATAATACGAAAATTGCCCACCTTATAATGTCATTGTGAAAATTAATGAAAATGTTGCATTCGTTCATTTAATAAATGGTTGAGTGCCCACTATGTGTGAGGCACTGTGCTAACCAGTCAATAGGAGATAGAGTGGTGCTCTCTGGTGTTAACATTCTAATGGAAACTAGTAAATAACTATCTATAAATATTAGTTATAATAATGATAATGCTGGTCAGGGACCATTTCATTTTAAGTGTTTACTAGACCCTCTGCAGTCTATTTCAGCACCTTCAACAACTGTTGGCATAGCAACACTATAATCAGTCTGAACACTGTTCCTGATTTAATCCCTTCATTCAATAAATGTGGTGGGGGGGGAGGGGGGAGCTCCTCTGTGCAGGTACTCTGTCTGATGCCATGGAGGCATTCTTCCCAAACCTGGTTCCTCAGCAAAATAATCAGGGAAATATACACACACACATACACATACACACACACATACACACACACACACATACATGTGTGTGTGTAATTTATGTAATTAATATAATATGTAATAATATAATGAAATATTTAATATAATGTAATTTATAATATCATATGATATATTCATCATATATTACACCTCCAGTTCTACTAAATCTGAATCACCAGGGTCAAGAATATGTGTATTTTAAGGCTCCTCAACTGATTCTGATAACCAGCCCAGCTCAGAAACTGACGCAGTAGAGAACAGGGAGAAGACAGCCTAAATCCCACCCTTGTTAGCACGGCCTTCTTTAGGCCCTTTGTAGAACAAATAAACTACTGCATGCATAAGTGCAGAGGAGGAAGAGGCATTTTTTGTAAGGGGCACTTGAGAAAGATTTCATATTAGAGACAGGCCCCAAAAGATGACAGATCTCTTGCATCTGAAAAGACCCAAAGCAGCAAAAGAAAGCTAGGAGATACCAGACTAGGGCCCATGCTCAAAATTCTTACATTTCTTTATGAAGACAATGATGAGTTCGAGCTCCCAAGTGTCATGATGGCCCTATCTGTAACACAAACACATGCTGAGAAAAAGTCCAGGCAGAGGGCTAGGAGGCAGATCCTTTATTTGCTTGAAAATATCAGCAGACAGACTACTAGACCCAGGAACAGTCTCTTCCTTTCTCACTGTGACCACTCCTGCCTTACCTGTTTAAAATGAGGGCAAGTCCCTGATGTTCCACATTATCAATTCTCTGACATTTCGGAGAAAGCCACTTGTCCGTCTCAAGCCCATTTTCAAAGTCCTTCAATAAGGATTCCTTTCTGCTTTCAACCAATATTTATGGAGTACCTTTTATGAAGCAGGGACAGTAGTAGGAACTGAATGAATAGGGAACAAGGAACTAACAAAAGATTGAACAAATATATGGCAGAAGTATAACTTCAAATGAACAATTTTAAAACTATTTAGTATTTCTGCCTCCTTATTCTTCTATACAAATTTTGCTAGCAATTTGTCATATCTTATAAAGTAACCCACTGGGACTTTAATTGGCATGTAGTGACACTATATATTAACTCAGGGAATATTGTGTCTTTCTTATATTTTGTCTTTTCATCTGGAACAAGGTATCTCTCCATTCATTTATTTAATGTCTTTTATTCTTCCCATTATGATTGTATAATTTTATTTAAATAAATCTCATGTCCCAAATTAAATTAATACCAAAGTATTTAATGTATTCTGTCTCCATTGCAAATGAATTATCTTACTCACTATATTCTTCAGTTGTTTGCAACTAAAAACATGTGTTAATCTGCTTTGAATTTCATGACATTGCTAAGCTTATTTATACCAACTAATATTTGATAATCTTCTGTGTCCTAGACATGCACAGTCTTTCTGGAGTGTATCCCCAGTACCTATCACAATGCCTGGGGCATATGGTAGGTGCTAGACCTGTTAAGAAAGGTTTGGCTTTCTTTGCTGATGGCATTACTTTTTCCTTACTAATGCCTATGGCTCAAATTTCTACTATATTGTTAAAAAAATGGTAGAGCCTTAGTCCTATTTTTGTCATCTGTAATTTTTTCTGTTTTCATAGAGACTTTCTCTTTTCTCCATGAAATAGTGTTAGATTTTATACCAAAATATATGAAAATCATACTCATTTTTGGGTTGCCAAATAAATTATCCAAGAATAGTTGTTTCATTTATTGGATGCTTTTTCAACATCTATTTAAAAATACTATTTTAATTACATTTTCATATTAATATTATCATAATTTTTGTTTTATCATCTTATCCTATGCCCCTAGATTAAATGCCACTTAGAGACAAATTTGTAAGTGGAATGATTTTTCTATTTATAATTTTTAATGAAGAATGAATATCCATAAATAAGGTTGGCCTATAGTTTTCTTTTTTTTTGTACTTTTTCCCAATTTGAGGATTGAAATCATATTTCCTCAAAATGTAAATTAGGAATTGGGTAAACTAGTATCAATTCAACATTTAAAAACAGCTTATGAGAGAATTTTTTTATTCTGGTAGAAGGTATAGCATAGGAAAAGATTATAAACTTTGTAGCCAGATAAATCTGGGTTCAAATCCCCACTCTATCACTTATTTGCTGAGGGATTCAGGCAAGCCATTTAACTTTTCTGAGCCTATTAGATCAGCTGTAAACTGGTTTTACTAATGGTACCCATATATAATTGTTGTATGGATTAGAATATAGAGGGGTGTGTGTGTGTGTGTGTGTGTGTGTGTGTGTGTGTAAAGGATTAAATTTACAGTAGGCAGTCAAAAATTATGAATAGAGCTAGGTGCAGTGGCTCACATCCTGTAATCTCAACACTTTGGGAGGCCGAGATTGGAGGATCTCTTGAGACCAGGAGTTCAAGACCAACTGGGGCAATATAGGGACACCCTGTCTCTACAGAAAATTTTAAAAATTAGCTGAGCATGGTGGCATGTGCCTGTATTCCCAGCTACTCAGGAGGCTGAGGTGGGAGGACTGTTTGAGCCCAAGAGATCAAGACTGCAGTGAGCCATAATCATGCCAGTGCACCCCAGCCTGGGTGACAGAGCATGACCCTGTCTCAAAAAAAGAAATAAAAAAGATCAACATTGCTCTAAAAGTCAGAATTCTTTCTGTTAATCTATTGGAGCCAAAAACCCATGGTTCGTGTGGATTTTATGACAGGACTTTAATTATTTTTCTTATTCCTTCCTTTGTTACCAGTCTATTCATGTTTTCTATTTAAGCTTGCATGAGTTTTACATTATATAATTTTGGAGGAGGTCATTCATTTCTGCTCTGGTTTATCTGATTTATTAGCACATAGAGAAGGTTATTGTTTCTCTACAAATTTCTAAATCTTTCACATTTGTCATCTGATCTCCTATCTCAGTCCTAATGTAATGAATTTGTGTTTTCTCTTTTTTTAGTTAGCTAACCAATTGTTCATTTTTTTCAAAGACAAGATGTAGTATTTAATAGCTTTTTCTCTAGTTTATTTCTGGTTTTACATTTACTACTTCCTCTGCCCACCATTTCTGGCTTCTGACATTCTTCCTATTAGAAAGCATCTAGGTGCAAGCTTAATTCATTATATTTGGCCTTTCCTTTCTTTCAAACATAAACACCTAGAGTAATGTATCTTCCTCCAAGCACCACTTTGGCAACATACAACACTATTTTGTTATGTTCATATTTATGCTTGTTTTGCTTTTTAAAATGTCTAGGTTATTAGGATCTGCACTTCTGTCAAAATCAAGGTGTTATATACGAGAGCATGTTGGTAATTTCCCTTAATTTTTTCTCATTTTATTGTAGTTGCATAAAATGCTTTCTTAGTACTTTTGTCTTTTAACATTTACAAAGTATGTATCTAAGTCCAAGTATGTCATTTTTATGAATGATAGGCATACATCTGTGAAGAAATCTTATCACTACCTTAAGAGCAAATAATGTGATTAGTTTGAAATCTATGCTGTCATTTTTAATTAAAATAAGAGCAAGAGGACTGTGAAAAATGTATATTTTCATTTTAAGATTCTAATCTTGACTATGGGAATTCTTCCAAAGGAAAATGAAATGCTCTTAGTTAATTTCCTAATATTGCCACTTAAACATAAGAATGACAGACTAAACAAATTATTTTAATGTGTTAATTCTAACTAAATGTAGTAATTCTTGGTATTTAAGAATTAACTCAAGAATTAACTCAAATTGGTATTTAAGAGTAAACTCAAGCTGGGACCACGTGAAAAAAAAAAAAAATTCTCACCAGAAGACTGAGAAAAAGCAAACGCCCAAGATGGAGGGGAAAGTAGTGAGAGGAATGTCCTGGTGGTTGTTGTGCAGATTTCAAAGGGTATTCGTCCAAAGGCCAAAGCATAGACTGTCCCAAGTCAAACTCAACTTAACATAGCAAAGGAAGAAGAATGGCTTCATATCGTAAGAAATGTATCCTTTCTCCTTTGAGGTTCACAACTACGCAATTATAGTGCTCTCTCCCTCTCCTCATCATTGTCACCTTAGGCCTCACAGGCACCTTCTCACATTCACTGGGGGCTGTGGTACCTGACTCCCAAGTTTCCTCTTGGCCACAAGCCCCACCTTCACCCCAGGTGACTTCAACGCACATGTGGACAACATATCCAACTTCCGGCCTCTGAGTTCCTTGCTCTCTTCATCTCCAAAGATATTCACCTTTACATACCCACGTTGACCACTAGAGTTTGTTCTCACCTGGAACAGTTCAACTCTGAAATCTTAAATTGAAGCAGCCTAGTTTCTGAGCACTAGTTTCCTCAGCCTTTTATTCTCACTCTTCTGGAACTTAGAAACTAGAAAAGTCAAGAGGCTATGAAGTCTCCATTAAGTCTATCAATCAGGCCACCCTTGTCTTCCATCTTAGATACCATGGTCCCCGACTTCAATAATTCTTTTACAAATATTCTTAACAACTTTGCCTCTTCTTTCCATTTTTCCCACCTGGCAACCCCCTAACTCCAGATCAACATGGCAGAACATATGTCATGGAATCATATGGCCTGGCACTACTAAATAGTTATATTGTCCAACCTCATTTGGGTCCTCAACCATGCTCAACAAGATTATTGTGTACTAATACCATGTGTCCTAATCCAATTTCTTTCCCATTCCTCAATACAGCTCATTTAATCCTTTCATCTGTTTCCTCAAACTTGATTTTACTACCTGTCAAAATATAGCACCTGTTTAAATCCCCTTCATCTGCCATTCTGCAGATCCACATAACTATTTATTATTCTCAGAAGAAATCAGGTCTCTCTTGCCAGTGGGACTTTGCACATGCTGTTTCCTCTTCATGGAACACCTTTCTCCTGTGCTGGTAGAAAGTTACCTCCCCTTAAGCCTAGATAGCATCTCTCACAGAATGCTTTACCTTACACCCCATCCCTTGTATCACCTTGCATCATGGTTTCCTCAAAATCCAACCATGTCAACCCATAAACTGCCAGACTCTCCTTGAAAGCAGGGACCATTCCTGTTCATTATTGGAGCCCAATACACAAGGTAGAGTAGTTTAAGGCATAGTTCTCAACCCGTGTTTGATGAATGATTAAACAGAGTCATTAAACCCTTTTAAAGAAAGCAGTGAGTTGCAACCTCTGCCTCCAGGGTTCAAACAGTTCTCCTGCCTCAGCCTCCCAGTAGCTGGGATTACAGGCACCCATCCTCATGCCTGGCTAATTTTTGTATTGTTGTAGAGATGGGGCTTTGCCATGTTGGCCAGGCTGGTCTCAAACTCCTGACCTCAGGTGATCCTCCCACCTCAGCCTCCCAAAGTACTGGGATTACACGTGTAAGCCACTGCAACCAGCCTGTCGAGACAACTTCTGAGCTCTCTTCCTCCTTTTAACTGGGCAGAACCTTGATTGGAACTATTTCACAGGAGCTCAGATGAATGTCAGAAAAAAACAGCTGCTCATTCATTCTTTTTAAATTGTTAATTCATTATTTTTAAAAACTCTTTAATTGACTAAAATCATTTATCCTTGAGTCTTACACTGGTAGAGAGCAGTGCACAGTGAGACTGACTTTAGAAAGCCAAAGATAGATTTGGCCAGTCCTGCTGTCCTTTCTATTTGCAATGTCTGGTAGGTATTCGTGGGAGTGAAAGATCCTACCTGCAATTTTAGAGTGACTATATATCCATTTGTTCAAGATTCTAGTATCCTGGGGGCTGATCCTCACCTGTTTAGCTCCATAAGAAAGTGATGATTATAAAAGCGACTGTCCAGGAAGGGTGTGGTCCACAGAAAGTGAAATGCTGCAAATTGCTTTAAAAACATTTTACTGTGGAGATCTGAATTGAAGGGTGATAGAGCAATTTGGTGTTGCTGAAAGAGATGATCATGTAAAAGCATAATATCTATGGTAATTCTTTTCAAAGCAGCATAGAGTGTGTCTTTGCTAATTTAGATCACATATCTGGTCTTGGTATCAATGATCAGTGCTTGGTTATGTGAGGCACCTACTGGATTTCTTGTGCTTGACACTAGGACAGTTACAGGTTGCAAATATCTATATAACCTTAGTTTCCTGACTCTATGTGCCATGTTTCTGCAATAGGAGTCTTAGATGTTTAAAATGACTGATGGTATATGGAGGTGCTAAAAGCATCACTGCCAATTCCTAATATTTGGGGGCCCAAAGAATTGTTTTTACTTCCACTTTCACATCTGCACAGTGATCCACTCAACTGCCACCCTGTGGGGGTTCTGTCTCTGTACGTCTTCATCATTCCTATTAGCATGTTTGAGTCACATGTTAAAATTTCAAAATAAAATTAAATAATGCTAAAAAAAGAAAGCGGTGAGTTAAATCTAAAATTATTTAGAAGAGCATGTTACACTTTAAAGGTATATAATCTCTTTTCTTCCTGCTTCAGATAGTTAACTTCTAATTACCTTTCAAGATTTAACAAGTGTTAACTCTTCCAAAAACCTCTCCCAGATCCCCAGGGCTACTCTTCAGGGCTACCCTTGCCCTCTGCACTAACATCACTCATTGTATTGTAATTATATGCTTACATGTTGGGCTTTCTATCTAAAGTATGAGTGTTCTGTTTTTAATTATTTCTTTTTATTTAAATAGCTTTTGGTGTACACGTGGCTTTTGGTTACATGGATGAATTCTATAGTGGTGAATTCTGAGATATTAGTGCACCTGTCACCTGAGTAGTATACACTGTAACTAATGTATAGTTATTTATCCCTGCCCCCCACCCTCCCCGTTCTGAGTCTCTAAAGTCCATTATATGACTCTGTATGCCTTTGCAGTAAAGTGTGAGTGTTCTGAAGGGCAACACATGTGTTCTACATTTAAATCTATATCAATGTGTCAAGTTCTCAAGATCAAGCCCAGGTTCAATAATCTGCTAAGAAGACTCAATGGATTTAACAAATTGTTGCACTCACAACTATAATTTATTACAACAAAAGGATACAAAGCAAAACCAGCCTAGGGAAAAAGCACATGAGGTAAAGTCCAGGAAGAACCAGGTGCAAGCCTCCAAGAGTCCTCTCCCAGTAAAGTCACATAAAACATTGTAAATTCTCACAGCAACAAGTTGTGACAACACACGGGAAATGTCATCTACTAGGGAAGCTCATTAGACTCAGTGCCAAGGGTTTTTGGAGAGAGTTGGTCATGTAGACACTGTCTGCCAAGCACATACCAAATGTCAAAAACCCCAGAGGAAAGCAGGTGTTCTGTAAAAACGACATTGTTTGTACAAATGGCTTAGGCACCAAGAGACACTTTATCAATTAAAGAATGGTGGAAACCCTCCTGAAAGACGAATTCCCAGATGCCAGCCAAGGCCCAACCATGTCAAGAGGGCTTTCAACAGATAGCAGTCAGGCCTACTATGCTAACTCTTTTCTGCACAATCCATAACACCTAGTATTGAGCCTGAGACTGCCAGACATTTAGATAGGTCATTCACCTATGTTATCCCATGACTTTTCACAATCACACTGGAACATAAGCATTATTACTCTAATTGTTAACAGAAACAAGCTCAGAGAGGCTAAACAACATGCCCAGAATCACAGTCAATTAAACAAGGCTATGATTTGATATTTTAGCTGCCTAATCTAGATCTCACGCCTTTTACACTTTACCACAATTGCCTATTCAGGGGGACTATATAAGCAGCAAATAAGTGAACAAGGCAGCAGAAACTGCATGGTTAGGCAAACACACAAACAAGCAACTGAACTTGCAGAACACATACCAACCAAATTTCCAAAAATTCTCAAGAGGCATTCTTGTAGTACCTTATGCAGAGATTTCTGGGCCCTTTTCTGGATTCCATCCACTCTCCAGAGGCAGCTACTTAACTGTGCATTTGCTAAGTTACAGACTTCTTCACCACTTAGAACTCAGGCATGTACCAGATGTACTGCCACACTCATTAGGGCTAAGCACACAGAAGCCCACCCAAGTATTTCACTTGGGATCCAGCCTAGCAATGAGTAGTTGGAAATAATCAAAGCACCAGAACCCTCAGGCCCTAACTGAGAAACACTCACTTTTGCTAATTATTCTTTCCTCAAGAAATATTTTGATTGTGTCAACTCTGGCACCCACTGATGGAGTTTTGAGACTGCAACAGCAGGCCAAACCCACTTCAACAACTCATCTAATGAGTTAGGTGTTGTGTGTATGTTTAGGGAAAGCATTTTAGATCACTGTGAAGCAATGGTCACATGGCCAGTTCAAGTTCTCTGCCCTGTATTTAGTGCCTGCTCACTGGCCAATGCACTAGCCTCGGCCCTGAGAATGCAGAAATGAACAAGATCCAATCATCATCTTTGCAGACAGAGTCCAGAGTAATGGTTAAAAAGTGGAATTTCCCTTGTTCCCATATCCTATGATTGACTAGGGACTGTCCTTTGTCAATGCAAAGTTGAAAGGACCCACTGGAATCAATATAAACAATAATAACAATAGCACACACCATTTATGAAGCACTTACTGGGTACACCAGGAACTATGCTAAGCATATGACATACTTCATCTCATTTATTCCTCAAAATAGCCCTGTGAGGTAGATATTCTTATTATCCCCAAATTGCAGATGGTAAAACTGAAGGTTAGAGGAACCAAGTAACTTTCTCAAGCCCAAACACCAAATATGTGCTAGCAGTGGGATTCAAACCCACTTCTGCCTTACTACAAAGCCCAAGTTCTTAACCACAGCACTCCTTACCTTAGAGAAGCTATTATAGAAACTAACTGAAGAAGTAAGACAGCAGGATTTGGCCACTCTGCCCCTCTCTCCCAAGTCAGAGGCTATTTCTGCACCAAGGACAAAAAGTCTGCTCATTGCAGGTCCACAATGTGCTCAAAGAGCAGGTCTGGCGATGGCTCACGCCTGTAATCCCAGCACTTTGGGAGGCCAAGGTGGGCGGATCACAAGGTCAGGAGATCGCGACCATCTTGGATAACATGGTGAAACCCCGTCTCTACTAAAAATACAAAAAATTAGCCGGGCGTGGTGGCAGGTGCCTGTAATCCCAGCTACTCGGGAGGCGGAGGCAGGAGAATGGTGTGAACCCGGGCGGTGGAGCTTGCAGTGAGCCAAGATCGCGCCACTGCACTCCAGCCTGGGTGACAGAGCAAGACTCCATCTCAAAAAAAAAAAAAAAGAGCAGGTCTGTGACCTATAGCCCATCAGTTATTTTCACATGAACAACTCCATCCACAGAGACCCAAGTACACAGAGGGCTTAAGGCAGCCACCAAAGCTCACTTAATAATACACCCATACCTTAGAGACACACAGTACAGGGGAAACAACAGCATAGACTGGGTACAGATCATGTACCCCAGGCCTCAGAATGCTTGGATGGGGTTTCAATGGCAAGCTTCCCTACCACAGAGGAAGGATTTCCAGTGTACAAAGCACTTTCATATCTGATCCTCCTGGCAACCTTTTTAAAATGATTCTCACTTCTGATTTGAGGAAACTCAGGTTCAAGGATGTCCAATGACTTGCCAATATCACACAATCTGTACGAGACACAGCGTGGACTCCAACCCAGGTCTTTTGATTCTAAACCAGTTTGTCTATGCCAGGTCACGCTTGTTATTAATCTTTTTTTTTTTTTTTTTTTTTTTTTTTTGAGATAGAGTCTCACTCTGTCACCTAGGCTGGAGTGCAGTGGCGCAATGTTGGCTCACTGCAACCCCTTCTCCCGGATCCAAGCGATTCTCCTGCCTCAGCCTCCCAAAGTAGCTGAGATTGCAGGTGGGCACCACTATGCCTGGCTAATTTTTTTGTATTTTTACTAGAGACGTGGTTTCACCATGTTGGTCAGGCTGGTCTCAAACTCCTGACCTCAAACGATCTGCCCACCTCAGTCTCCCAAAGTGCTGGGATTACAGGCATGAGCCACCATGCCCGACCTGTTATTAATTAATATAAGCCCATCACTACACTGCTAAGCTAGTTAGGCAAAGATGTATTGAGTGCCTTACTATCTACAGAGAACTGTATGAAATGCCCAAGAGTCCACAAAAATAGGTATGAGTTATGCATCTTCATGTGCACACAGAAATGCTTACCTGGGATTAACAGATCACTCAAAGTCCAACAAAACATGAGCGTATTTTTAAAGAAGTCTATTAAACAAAGTGTTAAATTCCTTACAGGCTTAAAAAGGAGACTACACAAAGGAAGGCATCCAATTAAAGGTACCATGAACGTTCAAGCTTTCAGGATTGCACAATGGTGATGAATTGAAAGCGGGGAAAATTTATTTGTTCTACTTATCTTAAAATGATTCAAATACACCTTAAAGAAAAAGGTAACCTAAATGTAGTAAGACCTGTCATCTTTATGGGTCCATTATAGATTCATCCATTCATTTACTCAACAAATACCTACTTAGAACTACAGGCTAAGCAATATACTAGTTGCTAGGCATGAAAGAAAAAATAAGGCATACTGTAAGAGAAATACACAGAGAAGGGTAGAAGGGAAGTCTAGGTACTGAGAAAAATGTGTACAAAGGCACTGAGGCAAGAGAGTATGGTGATTGCTACTGACAACTAATATTTGAAACACCCTATACATGGCTTTTCTGAAGCATGCCCTCTTGATTTTCCTTTACATCTTTAAATATTCTGTTTCTATGTCTCTTACTGATTCTACTCCTCTCAACCTTTAAAAGAGGTGTTACTCAACTTAGGTCATATCTTTTTCTCCTCTCACTCTACTCTTCAACAAGATCATCCACAATCCAGGACTTCATTTCCCATTCATATCTTCCTCCTCATTAACCTTTAAATCCACATCTCCAGCCTGGGTCAAACATCTGAAATCCAGACTCATATATCCAATGATCTACTATGTTTCTCCCCTTTCACGTTTCATAGGAATTTCCAAATCAACCCCAGTTCAAACTGGAGTCATTCACTCACCTCACCACCAAACTAATACGTGCCTAGTGGTCCCAGTAAATGGCATCACCCCAGTGCACCAGCCAGACACCCAGAAGTCATCCTTGACTCCTCCCTCACCCTCATTCCTGACATCCTACCCATCGTCAAAGTCCTGTGGGTCAGCTCTATGTTCTAACTAACTATCTGATATTCCCACATCTCTCCATCTCCAGGCCCATATTCATTTCCAGAACACCATCAGCTTTCTTCCAGTCTCCTAATGTATCTACTGCAACAGGCTGCTCCCTGCTTCTATTCTCAACCTCCTTCAAATGTGTTCTGTAGTAAGTCATTCCATCTTACCACCTTTACAAGAAGACCCTGGTCCAAGTCATCATTTCCTTGCTTCTACTTTGTCCCTTAGGGGTCTATTTCAACAGAGCATCCAGGCAGTATGGGGGAGGGGAGATGGGGCAGCAATCAGATCAATCCTGTTAACACATCATGTGCATTTTATCATTCCCCCAATGTCTTCCCATCTCACTCAACATGAAAACTAAAATCCTTACATTTGCTAACAATGCTCTCCATGATCTGGGTCCCTACTATCTCAGAGATGTCATCTTCCACCGCATTTCCTTGCTCACTCCATTTCAGTCACATTGGCCTTGTTGCTGGGCCTTGACTATGCCAATTCTCCTTTCTCCTAAGGGCCTTGTGTCTGCTCTTCTCTCTGCCTGTAAAGCTCTTTTCCTTCATGATCAATCTCTCACTTCCACCAGGCCTTTGCTGAAATGCCAGCTTTTCCTCGAGGTCTTTCCTCACCACTAGATAGATAGATAGATAGATAGATAGATAGATAGATAGATAGATAAGAGTGTACACACACACACACACACACACACACAAAACTGGCACCCTTTCCCCAAGGGCACACTCTTGGACCTTTGCTGCTTTCATAGCACTCCTCACCATGTGATATGCTCTATGTTTACTTGTTGGTTTCTTTACTATCTCCAAACTCCACCCCACTAGAATATAAAATCCACAAAAGCAAGGAATTCCTTGTCTATTTTATTATTTGGCTTATCCCTCAGAGCCGAGGACAATGCCTGGAATGTAGTAAATGTTCAATAATTACTTGTGAAATGAATAGTGACAGCATTGACCTTTTCAAAACGTAACTGAAAATTGAATCATGTTACCCTAGGTTTAAAATCCTTTAATGACTTCCCACTGCTATTAGAAAAAGGTTCAAATCCAGCACCGTCTTGTCCACCCTCCACTCACTCTGTCTGCTCCAGCCCTGCTGAATTTCTCTGTTTCTCTATCATGGTATTGTTTATTCTACTGATAAGCCTTCACACATGCTGGTCCCTCTAACCGCAAAGCTCTCCTCCCTTCTCATCATATAATGACCCCTCCACATTCTTCCATCCCAGCTGAAAAGTCACTTTCTTGGAAAAGTCCGTCAGGTTTGTACATCTCCTTTGCAGTTTTTTCCTACTTCTCTTATTAACTTATGTATATTTAGTTCTTCAATGTTCTGCTTCTCCGAATAAACCATTAACATGGAGACCATGTATATTCTATTCAATACTCTGGTTTCCAGTAGGCACATAATAGGTACTCAGTGAATATTTCTTAACTAACTGCTAAGAGCAAGTGCCTTATAATACAGCTCAGATCACATTAACATCCATGAAAGTAGTAATGTCATGGGTTTTGTGTGCCCTAGGACTCACACACTGATTAGCCTAAAAAGCCGAAAAAGAGATCCTTGGAGCTCAGGCCGACTGAAGACATTGCTGGGCTCAAACACTTAAGGTACACATTCTGCCTGAAGAATATATAGGCAAGTGAAAAAAACCCCATTCCTCCTGTGAGATCTAAGTTGGTGCTGTAAACATCAGTTGTTTACAAGTGCATCTGTCACCTGAATATAAAGACAGGTAGTTTCCAAAACTCAGTTATGATAAATGTGTCTCACTGCATTTTTTTCTAAGCTGCAAGCAATGACTGATGTTTATTGTCAATATTTTAGTTGTCAAGTGAGAAAATGGCACAGATAATCGGCCATAGGTTCTATAGGTAAAAATGACAGCTAACAGAAAGAAAAAGATAAAAATACCACCACATAAAAACATAAATGGCATCACAGACAATAAAAATAGGCAAGGTGTAAACTTTCAGAGAATAGCAAAGTACGCTCTTCAGGAAAATTTTAATTAAGTACACGGCTTTTCAAAATCTGCCAGTAAGTAGTACATCTCTCTAATTCTTAACAGTTTGGGGGAAAAAGTGGTTTTCAATTTCTGGGTATGGTGTAATGGTTAAGAAAGAGCAATTGGCCACCAGCCTGCCTGAATTCAATTCCTGGCTTGGTCACTTTCAAGCCATATGACTTTGGCAAGTGGTGTTATTTCTTGGAGCCTTGGTTTCCTCCTCAGCTGTAGAAGAGTAAAATTAATGCCAGTCTCAAAAGTTGTTGTGATAATTAAATGCAATAACATAAGAAAAGAACAGAAAAAGCACTCATCAGTTTTTTCTTATTTTCATTGTGGTGGTGGTTGTTTGTCATCATCCACATGTCGCATGTAACTGAAAATTGAATCATGTTACCCTAGGCTTAAAATCCTTTAATGACCTCCCACTGCTATTAGAAAAAGGTTCAAATCCAGCACCATCTTGTATGGTGAATATGTCATCACCCACATATCGCAAAAAGAAATATTTGCAAGTAGAGGTCCTGATAGACTTTTTAATGAAAAGACTTGGCATTTGGAAAATCATCTAAGGCCATACAAAATAAAATGCTGTAACAACACACTGTCAAAGATAGGGCTTAGCAATGCGAACACTATATATGCCCTAAGTTTGATAACCAGGATAAACGATACAAGGAACTCATGAGAATAAAAACCAATGGGAAATATCCTGCCTCTGACAATCATGCTATAAAGATGTTGAAAGGGGAGCCAGAAGTCTGTAAGCTCATTTGTGTTTGGATATTTATTTGGTAATCTGGGTTACTGATTCCATATTACTCATGCCTATGGTAATAGTCCTAGTAGTTTGGAAGAGCCCCAGTGCTTCACAGTCATCAACAAGGTGCCTATCATCATTTACAGGTGTTCCACACTTTGCAAAAACTGATAAGCTTCCACACAGCAACCGCAACACAAGCCTGACTAAATGTTAAATGTTAACAAATCTATAACATAATTACAAAAGTAAATATTATAGCCCTGGTTTTATCCGAATGGACATTATTTGGATTACTAGTATTCAAATTAGTGGAGGTTTAACAAAGTTCAAAAGGAAGTACTTCAGTATACGCTGTGTTGTCTGTCTTCCCCACGCTGTGGATGTGATCTCACTGCTCAATTAGGGAAGATGTCCCCCATTCATCCCAGTTTGGACCTGCTTGTCCCCCAAAATGTTCTCTGGACTTGAAGACAAACTCACCTAAATAAGGCACTGCTCTTTTAGGTGATGAAGACTGCTTCCCTCCAAGGTGGGCTCCAACCAGACTCCACTAGGGCATTGCTGGAGCCTCTGAGCACAGATTGGGGATGCATCAAAATCTAGTCCCAAGGGACTTCCATGCACAGTGGACCTACATACTAGCTGATCACATAAATCAAACTCTCCAGTCTCCTGAACTGCCTTCTAGTGTGGTTTCAGGCCCAAATGACTGCCTTTCTCTTCTTGCTACCCTAATATGCACCTGCCACCCCCAAATTTCTGTTAGTTCACTTACCTTCCCAGTGGCCAGCTCTGCAGACCACCAACATGCAAGCTGAAGCCCACACACACCAAAGCCAAGGAAAGGTAGCCCTGGCAGGGTGCAGCACTCCCCTCCTTCTCTCCCTTCCTGTTCTCACTGGCACTGCTAGCCTCAGGCCTGGGATGGCGTACTCACTGAGCTGTAACCCTCACCACAGTCTCACTCTATGCATTGGGTGCCCATTGAGCAGAGAAGCCTGAACCCCCTCCTGGCCTGTGTGAAAAGAACTCTGAACTTAAGTTCAGCCCAACCCTTGCCAACGCTTTTCCTCTACTCTGATGGTGTTCTACCACAGCCTAAGCCAGAAACCCTGGAGAAAAAAAAGAGAGAAATCAGAAAAAACCCTAGAGCAGCCATCGTCAAGCTTTTCAATCTCAGAATCTTAAACATAATTGAGATGTGGCACAGAAAAAAAGGGTGATTTCTTGGGGAAAAAAAACAGTACTCCAAAGAGCTTATATTTTGTGAGCTACATCTGTCAATATATATTGAATTATAAATAAAAACTGAAAAAATTTTTAAATATTCAGGTATCATTTCCCTTGAAATTCACAATAATAAACCAACAACGTGTTCATATAAATAATATAACTACATGGTAACATAAGTAACATATTTTTATGAAAAATAACTACAGTTTTATGAAACATAACCATATTTTTCAAAACAACCAAAAATGTAGGTCAAAACAACACGGTTTTGTATTTTTGCAAATCTCTTTAATGTCTGGCTTAATGGAGGACAGCTGGATTCTTATGTTTGTTTCTGCATTTGATTTGCTATGGTAGTTTGTTTTAGCTGAGGTACATGAAGAAACTCCAGTATTACACAGACATGTAATTAGAAAAGGCAGGATTTTGCAGACCCCCTCAAAGGGACTCTAGTGAGGAGGCATCAAATCAGCATCAAATCAAATGGGCATCAAATCAGAGAGGCTGGGAGAGAGGGATAGCAAAAACGCACAAGTATACTTTTGAGAGTGATGGATGTTTGCATTATCTTGATTGTGGTGATGGTTTCATGGTATATACATATGTCAAACTTATAAAATTGTATATTTTAAGTATATGCTATTTGTCATATGTCAATTAGTTCAATAAAGCTGTTTAAAAATAGGAGAAAAAAGCTTCAAAAATGCTGCTCATCATGACGTCAACCTCCCTTTCTTCCCCCTCTGCCTCTACTCCCCTTCAAGCCATAAAACTTACACTCCAACTGTGTGTTACTAACAGTGGTGCCCCAGATCCACCAGCATCGGTCCCTTTCTGCACCTTTCCTCTCATCCCTTCCTCTACCTAAAATCCTTTCCCCACCAATGCCTCCACTCTCCACCTTCCCTCCTCTCCAACTGGATAAATTCCTCAAAATCTACATCAAATGTCATCATCCCTAAAAAGCTTTCCTAGATCCCAACACCCTCTTCCAGGAAAATTAAGCTATTGTTTCTTAAACTTTAGTGGGTGGGGAAGGAATCAGGTGAGAGCAGCAGGGGCACACTTCTATCTGAATTTCCTCAGATTGGCTTGTCTCCTGTTAATCTTCTTTGAATCAAGAAAAGACACTAAAAAAGGGATCCAACCCTTCCTTACACCTTATACAAAAATTAATTCAAGATGGATTGAAGACTTAAATGTTAGACCTAAAACCATAAAAACCCTAGAAGAAAACCTAGGCAATACCATTCAGGACATAGGCATGGGCAAGGACTTCATGACTAAAACACCAAAAGCAATGGCAACAAAAGCCAAAATTGACAAATGGGATCTAATTAAACTAAAGAGCTTCTGCACAGCAAAAGAAACTACCATCAGAGTGAACAGGCAACCTACACAATGGGAGAAAATTTTTGCAATCTACTCATCTGACAAAGGGCTAATATCCAGAATCTACAAAGAACTTAAACAAATTTACAAGAAAAAACCAAACAACCCCATCAACAAGTGGACAAAGGATATGAACAGACATTTCTCAAAAGAAGACATTTATGCAGCCAAAAAACACATGAAAAAATGCTCATCATCACTGGCCATCAGAGAAATGCAAATCAAAACCACAATGAGATACCATCTCACACCAGTTAGAATGGCCATCATTAAAAAGTCAGGAAACAACAGGTGCTGGAGAGGATGTGGAGAAATAGGAACACTTTTACACTGTTGGTGGGACTGTAAACTAGTTCAACCAGTGTGGAAGTCCGTGTGGCGATTCTTCAGGGATCTAGAACTAGAAATACCGTTTGACCCAGCCATCCCATTACTGGGGATATACCCAAAGGACTATAAATCATGCTGCTATAAAGACACATGCACACATATGTTTATAGCGGCACTACTCACAATAGCAAAGACTTGGAACCAAGCCAAATGTCCATCAATGATAGACTGGATTAAGAAAATGTGGCACATACACACCATGGAATACTATGCAGCCATAAAAAAGGATGAGTTCATGTCCTTTGTAGGGACATGGATGAAGCTGGAAACCATCATTCTCAGCAAACTATCGCAAGGACAGAAAACCAAACACCACATGTTCTCACTCATAGGTGGGAATTGAACAATAAGAACACTTGGACACAGGGTAGGGAACATCACACACCAGGGCCTGTGGTGGGGTGAGGGAGGGAGGAGGGATAGCATTAGGAGATATACCTAATGTAAATGACAAGTTAACGGGTGTAGCACATCAACATGGCACATGTATACATATGTAACAAACCTGCACATTGTGCACATGTACCCTACAACTTAAAGTATAATAATAATAAAAAATAATAAAAATAAAGAACTTACTTATGTAACTAAATACCACCTGTTCCCCAAAAATCTATGGAAATAAAAAATTTAAAAAACAAGTTAAAAAAAAAAGGGATCCAAAAGTCTATGAGCAGATGAAGACAGCCTAGAGCAAGCAGCCTAGTGCTACAGGGCCTACTGGAAAAGTCGATTTCCTCCGTGTTCCATCTCCCCACCACACACATCTGCAGGGAGCTTGCTGATAGCAAGGCCTACACTTAGCCATCTATAATCCTTAAAGCACCAAGCCCATCACAGGTTCTCACCACATACCTGTGCTGCAAGGTAAGCAGGACTTCCTCAGTAAGACTCAGCTTCCTCAGTAAGACCTTCAGACATAAAAGGCATCTAAGAGTATCCACCTGCCAGGGTTGCCATAAGTCCTTATCAACACAGTATATTATTTTCCTAGGGCTGTCATAACAAAATCGCAAACTGGATGTCTGAAAACAACAGGAATGCATTCCCTCACAGATCTGGAGGCTAGAAGTCTGAAATCAAGTTGTCAACAGAGACATGCTTCCTTGGCTAGTAGCTGCATCACTCCAATCTCTGCCCTCGTCTTCATATGGCCTGGTATGTCTCTGTGTGTCTCCAAATCTCTTTCTCCTTATAAAGACACCACTGATTGGATTTAGGGTTGACCCTAATTAAGTATGACCTTGTCTTAATTTGATTACTAGGTTCTTGCAAAAGTAATTGTGGGGTTTTTTTTGCCATTGAAGGTAATGCATCTGCAAAAACAAAAACAAACAAACAAACAAAAACCCTATTCCAAATAAGGCGACATTCTGAAATTCTGGGTAGACATGAATTTTGGTGGATGTATCACCATTCAGCACAGTATACAGAGCATGTGTGAAGGTACACAGTAAGTGACAGGCTCATGTGAACATCCTCCCTTCTTTCTACAAAGGTAGAAGAGTAGCAGAGGCCCCTTTCCCAGGAGGATAACCTGGGCTTATGGAGAGCTTTTTACTTAGACACTTACCAACCAAGTAGGAGTAACTGGAAGGAAAATGAAAGACAGAAGTGGATGATAACTGTTTTCCTTCTCAGCCATTGCGCTCCTCCTGTGACTGCTCTGCCTTCATTTTTTCCTGTTTCCTCACTCCACACCCACATGGGCAGTGCCATACAGAAGACACACCTGCCTATTCAGAGTAGAACTTCATACACTATCCAGGAATCGCCTCCTTACACTTAGGGAATATAATTTATTGCTACAATTTCTCAGTGATGAGTATAGAATATCCCAGCGAGGGAATGTTTGTTGTGTGCAGCCTACACAATAAATCATAAAGGCCAGCTTTTTAAAATGAATAAAAGGGAAAGAATGACTGAAAAAAACTACTCTAAAAATGCCTTCACAACTAGCTCTGATCCAAAATGCTATAATGTGATTTGGCTTTCTAATGCCAGGTAGCAGCCATTGGTTTAAAAAAAAAAAAAAGGAAAAACATGAAATATCATGGCAAAGTATCAAAAGCCTTCATGGAAAAACAGATACAAGTAAATATTCTATGTCCATCTTTAACACTGAAAGGCCAGGGATGTTCAACAAGCCCACATTTAGGAACGTGCACTTGATCTGTTAGCTGTACTGAGTGTGCTCCTAATGTCAGTTTTGCTGTAAGTGCATAACAAACCCTACCAGCTCACAGAGGCTTGGATGCCTAGGAAATATGGTGACAATAATGGGGGCAGGATGGGCAGGGTCCTGACCCTCTACCCAGAACACAGGAATTTGTCAGACAATGAGGTAGCAGGCCTGGAGTCCTTCTGTGATCCCCTTTTACCCCCAATACCAAATCTTAAATTCAGTTTTGAGTTGCTCAAAACATCATTACTTCTCAAAGGCAACTTGAACTGAGTCTCCTGCAATGTTAAAATGACCTTGACCTTTTCTGCTGTCAGTCTTGGCGATTTGGTGAAGTATTTACACAACCCTACTATTTCCCTTGAGAATTCCTTTTCCCTCCCTGTTTTTCTTCTATTCTTTACTCTCCCTTTATTCTTTCAAGATATTCACACTGCTTTATTCAAATTGTGATACTTAACACATCATTAATTTGCACCATTTCAAAGGTTTTCCATTTCTAGACCTATCCACATAATATATACTATTGCAATATATTAGATTAAGGATTTAAAATTAGAAAAATGTTACATTGGAAATACTTTGTTAAATGTACATAGGAACCTAATCTTCACATATGCTGAAAATTGGTACTGTTCACACTTATAAGAGCTACTAATATTATCTCTTACTAAAGTGTGTTTGGCGAAAGAAAAGTGTGTTTAAGTTTAAAACGTCCTGAGAGTAACAAGTAAGTATCTGGGTCAAAATTCCCATCCAAGTAATTACATTTCCCCAACCAAAAGTTAATTAGCACTTCTTAACAACACTGTTGGATAGTGCTACTGAATAAGATTATCTGAGCAGGTACAAGTCCACAATGTACAAAACAACCTAGATCCCCATAGGTTACTTTTTCTATTAATTGGAAATCTGTGGTCTCTTATTTAAAGGTGAGCCCCATTAAAGGAATCTTGGACAGTCCATTAAGACAAAAATAAACTTCATGTACATACTCTCCATAAACTCTTCTGAGAAAATATGATACTAATCACTTGCTTATCCAGCACAAAACCTATCAGTGCATGTCACCCATCCAGAACTCAGGTGATAATGGGAAGAAGGGAAAAACAGATTCTGTAGAGGTGCACAATTGCATGCACCCACACCCACACACAAAGTTTCAGAAATTGTTATTTACAGGAGAACTCCTCAACTCCTCACTAGGAACTTCTATTTTCCTACTTTACACAAAGTTTTTACAGGGTTGGCTAATTCTCTCCATCTAAATATCCTAGAACTACCAAATGAGAGGCAGGAGAGTGAGCAAGTGCTACCAGTAGGCCATAGGAACAAGATAGAAACAGCCAATGCCTGCACAGAGCTGATAGACTAGACAACTTATAAAATACCAATTACTCATTGTATGATAAGCACTGGGATGCAGTGAACCTAAGAGAAACAAGAACTCCAAAGAGCAGCCCCTAATTCTGCTTTGACTCCATTACCGTAGTATCCTCATGCTAGTAGCCTAGGCCACTTGTTTCAGTGGCCCACATACGGTGCTACACCCACAGCAATGTCTATGCCTGAATCTTTTCTCATACTCTGTCCATATCCTTCTAATACTTAGCTCTCCTGGGCCCCGTATGTTAGGAAGTTAAGACTCCTAAGAGGACACAGTCAGATAAACCACGCATTCTCAAAGGGTCAATACAGTCTCCAAAGGGTTGAAGTTGGTTCTCTGGGAGGGAAGAAAAAAAAAAACTTACATATTACAATGGTTTTTGGCCCTTGAGAGCTCAACCCTACCCAACAAAATCTTACAGCTTGTTATTTAATTTCTCCTGTTGTGTTTTCTTGGGTATCATACTAGTAACACTGACCTTGACTTCATAGAAGACATACAAAATGTATGCCAGATCAGTACTAGAAAACCATGGTGAATAGATGACTGTGATTGGAAACTTTCTCTCCATTGATCGCCCATTCTAAAAGTTAAATGGCAGAGGTGGCTGCCACTGGCTGCCTTGTAAATGTGGTTTATATTTGATCTTCAGTTTATATGTTATCATTTAATTCTAATAACATTATTCAGCCCATTATTAATTATGTCAAATATAAAGAAAAACTGTTAGCAAGATCTGAATGACTGTCTAGCAGTTAATTAAATTAGAAGTTATTTTCCCATATCAAGCAGTAGTTAAATGTTAAGTTCAGTAAAATTTTTTAAGAAGCTAATTTAATTTTTTCAATTACTTTACTTTCGCCGGAAAAAGAGCAGATTTGGATGAATTTTTTAAACATTGAAGCACCTTGCTATTAAATATTACAAATTTATATAAATTATTAATTTGCATATGTAGTTGATACATTGAAATTTTTAAGTAAATAAATTAAATTAAAATGTACTCAGCAAATACACACAAAGTTAATTGTTAATAGCTTTTTAATTTTTAACTTAATTGTTAACTGCAAATGTTAGTCATTCTTAATCCTTCATGTTATGAAAAGAGTAAATAGGCCTTATACTTATCCTTGTTCTATATAAAGGACGGATACAGGTACAACACATAAATAGTATATCTCTGGAATTAAAATGTCATGGGGAACAATTAGGAAAAATGTCCAAAAAGGCTCCTTAGGGGAGCAATAATGAAAAATAAAAAGCCTTCAGAAACATTAAGATAAGCTAATCTCCATTGCCTGAATGAGAGCTAACTGTAACACCATTGACAGACACTGGGTAACAGGAGGGTGCCTCTGTGTACTAGAATTTGAGGAATTCCCTGAAGATGGAAAACAAATGGGATCAGATCGACAAGAGACGAGCAAACCATAGCGCGAATCATGTGCAGGAAAGGTAAAAGCAGATCCAGACAAACACTAAATTCAGAGCGAACTGTCATAAAAAAAAACAGAGGAGGCCCTGGGGCAATTACCGGTGTGATTAAGTTTAAAAAAAAAAAAAAAAAAAAAAAAAAAACGACGAGGCCAGTATGTACTGGGCAGTAAGTACTCCGATGTGGGCCCAGCATACAGGTGCACAAATACACAACTGAACAGTGGCCTTCAACCACAAACTAAAACCTGAAAACATTATAAAAGGGAACTCTGGTTCTAGGGCCTGATCAAGCACTGTGGCTAATTCTGAATCAACAAATATGTGGGGGGCAAGGTTGGAAAGGTGGATCTACCCAGAATGGAGATCCCTGAAGCCTGATTTGTTTAGAATAAAGCTCCGTTCACTATCATATGGGACTTGGGATCTCCAGTCTGAATGCCTACTCCACGCCCAGAAACCTGAAATGACTTCCCACTGCCCAGGGGAAAAAAATCAAATCTCTGAAAGAAAGTTTACAAAGCTCTTCTTGGTGCCCCCCAGACCCTGTGCTTCAGCCAAACTGAATTTCGTGCTGTTTTTCCACCATGTGTTTCTCTCTCTCTCACCGCCAAGCCCTCACAGAAAGCCTTCCCTTTGTCAGGAATACTCCTTCACCTGCAGCCTTTTGTATTGCTCCTTTACTGGATAACTCTTACTCATGTTTTGGGATCTCAGCTCTTTGACCTTCCCCCACTCCTACCTCCCTTCCCCCAAAGTTGAAATGGATGCCCCTACTATGTCCTTCTCCCTTACTGCACTCAGAAAAATAAGTAGGCAATTGGAGTCTAGCACTGTTTAGGTGCTCACTGTACTGTGAGCTCCGTAAAGGCAGAGATAATGTCTACCCTTGTGATCAGTGAATCCTCAGGGCCTACTTCTGGTTAATAGCTCAATAAAAAGTATTGATCAGATTGAACTGAAATGGGTGGGAGAGAGATTTGGACCTTGGTAGGGCTTTTGGCTGTCAATTCACCCTCTACAGACAGCCAAGAATTCCAACCATTGGCAGGTCCAACCTGGCTTCCACTTTCCCAGCTATTTCTGGTTTTATAGAAATTTGCCTCAATGTCTGTTGCCACATGGTTTTTCAACCACTATTGCCAGTATCTTTATGAAGAGATAATGAAAACAAAAAAAAAAAAGTCCTATCCTAATCTCAGAATCAGGAAATGAAGTCTGACGACTGGCTCTACCCCTTATCAGATTTCTGACCTTAGCCAAACAGCCTCCTCTCCCCTAGACCTCAGCTGGTGAAAGAAATGGGCTATAATTTCTTCTAGGACTTTCCTCCTCTTCTAACATCGATGACTTTTAATCCATATAAATCAACTCATTCCTGTGCCACTGGGTGGAGGGGAGTTTTCCCTTCTTTTAAATTTAAAAAATTAGGAAAAATAACAGAGACAAGGAAAAGCCACTGTTGTGAGTTAAATTATGTCCCCCAAAAAGGTATGTTTAAAGCCTAACTCCCAAGTACCTGTGAATGTGACTTTATTTGGAAATAAAGTCTCTACAGATATAATCAAGGTAAGATGAGGTCATAGTGGACTAGGCTAATTGGTCCCTAATCCAGTGACTGTTATGGTTATAAGTAGAGGAAAATTTGGACACAGAGAAAGGGGAAATACACGCAGACACATGGGAAAAGGCCTTGAGAAGACAGAGGCAGAGACTGGAATGTCAAAGATTGTTAGCAACCACCAGAAGCTAGAAGAGGCAAGGAAGCACTCTCCCCTAGAGTCCTACTAATACTTGGATTTCAGACTTCTAGCCTCCAGAACTATGAGACAATGATTTTCTGTTGTTTCAAGGAATCAAATTTCTAGTCATCTGTTAACAACAATTCTAGGAAACAAACACAGATGCCATCTTGAGAAAAGACCAAACACAAAAAAGTCTTCTGATTTTACCTGAAATCTAACACCCCATGACTACCCCCTTGTATATGCACACATAGGTCCCATTGGTGAGAAAATTTCCTATGACCACTACTAGCAAGATGAGGTTCTGGCTAAACAGAAGCAAGCATGTGTGCAGGAGTGGGCAAGGGGACAAAAAATAGCACTCCTGAGAGTCTCCATGAGTTTTACCCACTCAGAACATTATGTGCTGATCACTAAGCATGCCATAACTCATTATTTTAAGAGCACTGATGAAGCGATGGATTGACCAACTCCAAATCAGCAACAGGGAGGTATCCAGGACAACATATCAATTGTCTAAAGAAAGGGCTGGATAAATACATAACATAACCATGGAAGCAATAATTATGAACAAGGGCTCTCCTGCAGATATTAAATGAGAGTCATGTGTCCAGACAATTACTGCTTCTAAATTAGAGAAGTCTCCAATAGCAAAATGTAGCCATTAAATGACGATAAGCCCTTAACAACAACAAAAGGTGTGATTGCTTTTCATTAAGCAAAGGATTCAAGAGACAAAACATGCAATCTGCAATAGTAAAAATGATGCGGCAAGTGTAGTCAGGAGCCCTAGGCCCTGTCCCTGGCTCTGCACTCATTTAAGGAACATAGCAGCAGTTGTGCTTTCAATATATTTTGATTGAGAAAACAACAAACTGCAAGCAGCTACCATGTCTTGGGTTGTTCTTTTAATTTGTATATTAGTAGTAATAAAGGTTAATATATACAGCACTTACTTTGTACCAGGAACTGTTCTAAGGATTTTTTAAAAATATTTAATGTAAGGTAGACAACAACCTTTTGAGGTACATGCTATTATTATATTCATTTCCCAGACAAGGATGTTGAGGCTCAGAGAAGTTAAGCAATTTGTCTAGCATCATTATACATACATACAAAGCTTGTATGTTCTAGATGGAGAATCTCAAACCATGCAGTCTGGTTCCAGAGCCTATTTCTTATCCTGCCATCACAAGAGTATGCATATACTCGTGAAAAACAGGAGCACATATACAGGCCATATTAATCATTTAGTCTATAGCTGAAACTAGGTGTGCATATTTAGTACCTTAAGCATTAATGACACCCCCATACCCTCAGGGTCCATGGCTCCTGACTACTTACCACGTCATTTTTGCTAGTGCAGACCCTACTTTTTGTGTCTTGAAGCCTCTTCTTAATGAAAAGCAATTGCTTCTTAATGAAAAGCAATTGTCATGTAGTAGCTACATTTTGATATTGGGGATCTCTAATTTACATGCAATAACATAAGACCCAGCACTGAAGACGCTTTAGAGCCTAATCCAGCTCTGTCTCTCTATAGGCCCTTCCAGGTCAGTGCTGGCCAACAAGTATCTACTAGAAAGAAAGTCTCCCAAGTCACCAACTTAAGCAAAGAAATCCCCCAACACTCAGATGACAGGTGGAGGGATACAACTTCTTTGACTTTTTAGTTTGTCTCCATGAGTTATCTTCAGGACACTGCAGCTAACCGTGGACTACTTTGACTCACCATTCTAGGGTAGGGATTGTTAAGTTTCTGGGGACAGGAAGAAAGGCAGAAACATGCAAAAGTTCTTACTGGCCACAACACAGGAGACTAGCTCCAGCAGTCTTCAGAGGCATGTTTGCCCTGGAGATGTAGATGCCTAGTGAACTGAAGATGGGTGCAGAAGAGCAGGGAAATGCTTGTCTGAGAAGTCAATTTTTCTCCTCTGCTTAACATGAGCTCCCAAAGAACAACAGACCTGATACAAAAGCAGTCTTCTGGAACTTGTCCTCCCCACTCTTCAGAAAGTGCTTGGGATCATGATTTAGGGATTTCCATTGCTAATGGCCACCTCCTGGTAAAAGCTGCTAGGACAGGGATATGCAAGCCACAGCTCGGGGCTGTTTTTCAGGGTGAGCCCTGGGCAGCAGAGTATTCTCCAGACCCAAGAAGCTTTCCCACAGGCAGGGAAAGTCTATGTTTGGTGAGGCCTGAAGTTTATACAATTTCAGAGACTCTTTTTAGGAATGGAATACAAAATAATGAACATAAAAGTGTTTTGTCAGGGGTGAGCCCTGGTCAGCAGAGTCTTCTCCTGTGAGAGAAAATAAATCACCCAAAACTTCTTTAGATTCATTATAAATCCACTTTTGCCCACAAGTTTTTTAAATGTCACATGCAGACAACTGAACTTACTACCCCCCCTCTCCCCTCACATTATATGGGGACAGGCTCTAAGGTGGCCCCCATGATCTCTGCTTCCCGGTATTCATGCCCCTGTATAAACTCCTCCCTTTGATCCTGACTTGCTTCTAACCAACAGGACATTGCCAAGGTGATAAGACGAATTTGATTATGTGTACATGATTACAGTGCATCAAAATGTAACATTTATATTGCTAAGTGACTCCCTTACTGGCTTTCAATAAGCAAGGAGTCTTATTGGGAAGGCCCATGTGGCAAGAAACTGAGTGTGGTCTCTGGCCAACAGCCAGTTAGAAACTGAGGCCTTCAACCTTAAAGCCCATAGGCCTAAGTCGTTCTCCAACTTTAGTATGCACAAGAATAATCAAGGGAGCTTATGATAGTATTTATTCTAACATATACCACCATTCTTAACAAAATCAGAGCCCACTCCCAGAGATTTTTATTCAGTAACTCTACCATGGGGCACATACTTAACATCTAAGGTGAGAAAAAGTACACTGCAATCCACAAGCCAACAAGTTTAAGCTTTATGGGCCACAATAAATGAAGGTGAGAAAAAAGTACCTGGTCCTTATGTTATTGCTTTATGTCAAATTGAAATGAGAAGTAAAATGCTAAGGAAACTAAGTAAACACCAAAAAGTCATCTGAGGAAAACAAGAACCAAACAGAGGCAGCTGAGAAAATCTAGGAGCACAACACACTATTCCAGGAACCATTAGAAGGGCAAACTGCCAATATGAGAAGAGAATGGGAAGGAAAGTGACATTTGCTGAGCATCTACCATATGCCAGCCACGTGAAATATGCTGTAAGTCGATTATTATCATTATTATTATTTCCTTACCATAGCCCTGTAATGTAAGAATTGTCATCCCTATTTCACTGATAAGCAAACTAAAACTCGGAAGTTATATCATTTGCCGAAGGTCACACGACTAATCAGTGGCAAAGCAAGGACTCAAACCCAGGTATTTCTGATTTAGACCCAGGCACGTTGTACTAGATCAGATTATAATGAGCCCCACCTTCCACTGCTATCTTGTTTAAATTTACTCCAAACTGCCATGTGAGAGACCTCTGCTATGGTTTAAATGTATCCTCCAAAAATTCATGTGTTGGAAACTTAATACTACTACTCTCATAAAGGGATTAATGTCACTATCAGGAGTGAGTTTGTTATCTCAGGAGTGGCTTTGTTATAAAAGCAAGCTCTCTCTAGCTCTCTTGTTCTTGCCTTCTTAACATGTGATGCCCTTCACCATGTTGTGATGCAGCAAGAAGGCCTTCACCCAATGTAGGTGTAATGGTTTTTAACTTCCCAGCCTCCAGAACCATGAGCTAAATTAACATCTTTATTTTATAAATTACCCAGTCTGTGGTATTCTGTTTTAGCAATAGAAAACAAAAAAAGAAAATTAGTACCAGAAAGTGGTGTTGTTGCCACAACAAATATCTGAAAATGTGGAAGCAGCCTTAGAACTGGATGATGGGTAGGGGCTGGAAGAAGTTATAGGATGTGGCTGTCCGGGTGGCCGAATAGGCACAGCTCTGGTCAGCAGCTCCCAGTGAGATCAATGCACAAGGCATGTGATTTCTGCATTTCCAACTGAGGTACCCAGCTCATCCCACTGGGACTGGTTAGACAGTGGGTGCAGCCCATGGAGGGCAAGCCGAAGCAGGGTGGGGCATTGCCTCACCCAGGAAGTGCAAGGGGGCAGGAAACTCCCTCCCCTAGCCAATGGAAGCCCTGAAGGAATGTTCCATGCGGAATGGTGCATTCCAGCCCAGATACTATGCCCTTCTCATGGTATTCACAACCCACAGACTAGGAGATTCTCTCAGGTGCCAACACCACCAGGGCCCTGGGTTTCAAGCACAAAACTGTGTGGCCATTTGGGCAGACACCTAGCTAGCTGCAGCATTTTTTTTTTTTTGATACCCCAGTGGTGCCTGGAACACCAGAGAAAACCACTCACTCCCCTGGAAAGGGGGGGTGCAGCCAGGGAGCCAAGTGGTCTAGCTCAGCAGAGCCCACCCCCATGGAGCCCAGCAAGCTAAAATTCAATGGCTTGAAATTCTTGCTGCCAGGAAAACAGACTGAAGTAGACCTGGGACACTCCAGCTTGGTGAGGGGAGGGGCATCATACATTACTGAGGCTTGAGTAGGCAGGTTTCCCCTCACAGTGTAAAAAAACCTGCCAAGAAGTTCAAACTGGGCAGAGCCAGGTGCAGAATGCCTCTGTAGCCAGACTGCCTCTCTAGATTCCTCCTCTCTGGGCAGGGCATCTCTGAAAGAAAGGAATTGCTAACTAGAATAACCAGTTTAAAGAATAACATAAATGACGTGATGGAGGTAAAAAACACAGCATAAGAACTTTGTGAAGCATACAGAGGTATCAGGAGCCAAATCAGTCAAGCAAAAGAAAGGATAGCAGAGATCGAAGATCAACTTAATGAAATAAAGGATGAAGAGAAGATTAGAGAAACAAGAATGAAAAGGAATAAACAAAGCCTCCAAGAAATATGGGACTATGTGAAAAGACCAAACCTACATTTGACTGGTGTACCTGAAAGTGATGGGGAGAATGGAACCAAGTTGGAAAATACTCTTCAGGATATTATCCAGGAGAACTTCCCTAACCTAGCAAGACAGGCCAACATTCAAATTCAGGAAATACAAAGAACACCACAAAGATACCCCTCAAGAAGAGCAACCCCAAGACACATAATCGTCAGATTCACTAAGGTTGAAATGAAGGAAAAAAATGTTAAGGGCAGCCAGAGAGAAAGGTTGGGTTACCCACAAAGGGAAGTACATCAGGATAATAGCAGATCTCCCTGCAGAAACCCTACAAGCCAGAAGAGAGTGGGGGCCAATATTCAACATTCTTAAAGAAAAGAATTTTCGACCCAGAATTTCATATCTAGCCAAACTAGGCTTCTTAAGTGAAGGATAAATAAAATACTTCACAGACAGCCAAATGCTGAGAGATTTTGTCACCAGCAGGCCTGCCTTACAAGAGCTCCTGAAGGAAGCACTAAATATGGAAAGGAAAAACCGGTACCAGCCACTGCAAAAACATACCAAATTGTAAAGACCATCAACACTATGAAGAAACTGCATCAATAAATGTGCAAAATAACCAGTTAGCATCATAATGACAGGATCAAAGTCCCACATAACAATATTAACCTTAAATGTAAATGGGCTAAATGCCCCAATTAAAAGACACAGACTGGCAAATTGGAAGAGTCAAGACCCATCAGTGTACTGTATTCAGGAGACTCATCTCACGTGCAAAGACACACAGAGGCTCAAAATTAATGGATGGAGGAATATTTACCAAGCAAAGAGAAAGCAAAAAAAAAAAAAAGTGTGGATTATAATCCTAGTCTCTGATAAAACAGAGTTTAAACCATCAAAAAAGACAAAGAAGGGCATTACATAATGGTAAAGGGATCAACACAACAAGAAGAGCTAACTATCCTAAATATATATGCACACAATTAAGGAGCACCCAGATTCATAAAGCAAGCCCTTAGAGACCTACAAAGAGACTTAGACTCCCACACAATAATACTGAGAGACTTTAACACCTCACTGTCAATATCAGACAGATCAATGAGACAGAAAATTAACAAGGATATTCACGACTTGAACTCAGCTCTGGACCAAGCAGACCTAATAGACATCTACAGAACTCTCCATCCCAAATGAACAGAAGATACATTCTTCTCAGCACCACATCACACTTATTCTAAAACCGACCACATAATTGGAAGTAAAACACTCCTCAGCAAATGCAAAAGAATGGAAATCATAACAAACAGTCTCTCAGACCACAGTGCAATCAAATTAAAACTCAGAATTAAGAAACTCACTCAAAAACGCAAAACCACATGGAAACTGAATAACCTGCTCCTGAATGACTAGTGGGTAAATAACGAAATGAAGGCAGAAATAAATAAGTTATTTAAAACAAATGAGAACAAAGACACAACGTACCAGAATCTGTAGGACACAGCTAAAGCAGTGTTTAGAGGGAAATTTATAGCACTGACTGCCCACAGGAGAAAGTCGGAAAGATCTACAATTGACACCCTAAAATCACAACTGAAAGAACTAGAGAAGCAAGAGCAAATGAATTCAAAAGCTAGCAGAGGACAAGAAATAACTAAGATCAGAGCAGAACTGAAGGACATGAAAAGACCTTTCAAAAAAATCAAGGAATCCAGGAGCTGATTTTTTGAAAAGATTAACAAAATAGATAGACTGCTAGCCAGACTGACTAATAAAGAAGAAAAGAGAGAAGAATCAAATAGACACAATAAAAAATGATAAAGGGGATATCACCACTGATCCCATAGAAACACAAACTACCATCAGAGAATACTATAAACACCTCTATGCAAATAAACTAGAAAATCTAGAAGAAATGGATAAATTCCTGTACACATGCACCCTCCCAAGACTAAACCAGGAAGAAGTCAATTCCCTGAATAGACCAATGACAAGTTCTGAAATTGAGGCAGTAATTAATAGCCTACCAACCAAAAAAACCCAGGACCAGATGGATTCACAGCTGAATTGTACCAGAGGTACAAAGAGGAGCTGGTACCATTCCTTCTGAAACTATTCCAAACAATAGAAAAAGAGGGACTCCTCCCTAACTCATTTTATGAGGCCAGCATTATCCTGCTACCAAAACCTGGCAGAGACACAACAACAACAACAAAATTTCAGGCCAATATCCATGATGAACATCAATGCAAAAATCCTCAATAAAATACTGGCAAAATGAATCTAGCAGCACATTAAAAAGTTTATCCACTACGATCAAGTGGGCTTCATCCCTGGGACGCAAGGCTGGTTTAACATACACAAATCAATAAACGTAATCTATCACATAAACAGAACCAATGACAAAAACCACATGATTATCTCAACAGATGCAGTAAAGGGCTTCAATAATATTCAGCACTCCTTCATGCTAAAAACCCCCAATAAACTAGGTATTGATGGAACATATCTCAAAATAATAAGAGCTGTTTATGACAAACCCGCAGCCAATATCATAATGAATGGGCAAAAGCTAGAAGCATTCCCTTTGAAAACCGGCACAAGACAATATACTCTCTCTTAGCACTCCTATTCAATAAAGTATGGGAAGTCTGGCCACCGCAATCAGGCAAGAGAAAGAAATAAAGCGTATTTAAATAGGAAGAGAGGAAGTCAAATTGTCTCTGTATGCAGACGGCATGATTGTAAATTTAGACAATCCCAATGCCTCAGGCCAAAATCTCCTTAAGCTGATAAGCAACTTCAGCAAAGTCTCAGGATACCAAATCAATGAGTGCAAAAATCACAAGCATTCCTATACACCAATAATAGACAAACAGAGAGCAAAGTCATGAGTGAACTCCCATTCACAATTACTACAAAGAGAATAAAATAGCTAGGAATACAACTTAAAGGGATGTGAAGGACCTCTTCAAGGAGAACTACAAACCACTGCTCAAGGAAATAAGAGAGGACACAAATGGAAAAACATTCCATGCTCATGGATAGGAAGACTCAATACCATGAAAATGGCCATACTGCCCATAGTAATTTATAGATTCAATGCTATTCCCATTAAGCTACCATTGACTTTCTTCACAGAATTAGAAAAAACTACTTTAAATTTCATATAGAACCACAAAAAGAGCCTGTATAGCCAAGACAACCCTAAGCAAAAAGAACAAAGCTGGAGGCATCACACTACCTGACGTCAAACTACACTACAAGGCTACAGTAAGCAAAACAGCATGGTGCTGGTACAAAAACAGATATAAAGACCAATGGAACAGAACACAGCCTCAGAAATAAAGCCACACATCTACAACCATCTGATCTTTGACAAACCTGACAAAAACAAGCAATGGGGAAAGGATTCCCTATTTAATAAATGGTGTTGGGAAAACTGGCTAGCCATATGCAGAAAACTGAAACTGGACCCCTTCCTTACATCTTATACAAAAATTAACTCAAGATGGATTAAACGTAAGACCTAAAACCATGAACACCCTAGAAGAAAACCTAGGCAATACCGTTCAGGACATAGGCACGGGCAAAGACGTCATGACTAAAATACCAAAAGCAATGGCAACAAAAGCCAAAATTGACAAATGGGATCTAATTAAACTAAAGAGCTTCTGAACAGCAAAAGAAACTATCATCAGAGTGAACAGGTACCCTACAGAATTGGAGAAAATTTTTGCATTCTATCCATCTGACAAAGAGCTAACATCCAGAATCTACAAGGAACTTAAATAAATTTACAAGATGAAAACAAACAACTCCATAAAAAAGTGGGCAAAGGATACGAACAGACACTTCTCAAAAGAAGACATTTATGTGACCAACAAACATATGAAAGAAAGCTCATCATCACTGGTCATTAGAGAAATGCAAATCAAAACCACAATGAGATACCATCTCATGCCAGTTAGAATGGTGATCATTAAAAAGTCAGGAAACAACAGATGCTGCAGAGGATGTGGAGAAATAGGAATGCTTTTACACTGTTGAGAGTGTAAATTAGTTCAGCCATTGTGGAAGACAGTGTGGTGATTCCTCAAGGATCTAGAACCAGAAATACCATTTGACCCACCAATCCCATTACTGGGTATATACCCAAAGGATTATAAATCATTCTACTATAAAGACACAGGCACATGTATGTTTACTGCAGCTCTATTCACAATAGCAAAGACTTGGAACCAACCTAAATGCCCATCAATGATAGACTGGATAAAGAAAATGTGGCACATATACACCATGGCATACTATGCAGCCATAAAAAAGGATGAGTTCATGTCCTTTGCAGGGATATGAATGAAACTGGAAACCATCATTCTCAGCAAACTAACACAGGAACAGAAAACCAAACACTGCATGCTCTCACTCATAAGTGGGAGTTGAACAATGAGAACACATGGACACAGGAAGGGGAACATTACACACCGGGGCCTGTCAGGGGGTGGGGGCCTAGGGGAGGGATAGCATCAGGAGAAATACCTAACGTAGATGACGGGTTGATGGGTGCAGCAAACCACCATGGCACTTGTATACCTGTGTAACAAATCTGCATGTTCTGCCCATGTATCCCAGAACTTTAAGCATAATAATTTAAAAAAAGAAGAAAAAGTTATACACTGGAGAAATCAAACTCAAGGATGGTGAGGGAGTCCTGATCACATTGTTGGAGGTCATTCAGCTTTGAAGCCAGGTCTACTTTTACTCCTTTCAGGTATGCAAATCAATATTATAATAACTACTACTACTACTTTTATTACTGCCACCACTACTATCACCACCACCATTATTATTTCTATTATTATTTGGGTTAATGTCTGTTTCTATCAAATGAACTCAACAACTCTAAAATTTTCCTTAAGTTTTCTTAGGAAAATCCAGTCTAAGGATGCTGTGCATTAGAGATCCAAAAACAGTATGTTCAAGCAGCATCATGAATTTAAGTTGGAATGACTGAGCACAGCATGCTTATTTGGTATGTCTTTTTCCTCTAGAATATGCCCCCCAAATATTCCAAATAAGGAATCATACTTTGTGAACAACCAAAACTGAAGTATTTATGATAACGTTAAGGTGGGGGCTGACAATTCTGAAATTTGCAGGGCAGGCTTGCAGGCTGGAAATTCAGGGTGGGTTTTCATGTGGTAGTTTTGTGGATAATTCCTTCTATGTCAGGGAACCTCAGTTTTTGCTAATAAGGTTTCCAACTGATTGGATGAGGGCCATGTACATTATGGAGATTAATCTTTTTTTCTTAAGGTCTACTGATTTAAATGTCCAATGACATCTAAAAGTACCACTAGCCAGGTGCAGTGGCTCACGCCTGTGATGTCCACACTTTTAGAGCCAAGGCGGGTGGATCACTTAAGCCCAGGAGTTTGAGAGCAGCCAAAAATTAACAAATTTTGCCGGGCGTCATGAGATGCGCCTGTAGTCCTAGCTACTCAGGAAGCCGAGGTGGGAGGATTGCTTAAGCCCAGGAGGCTGAGGCTGCACTGAGCCAAATTGCACCACTGCACTCCAACCTGGGTGACAGAGTGAGACCTTGTCTTAAATAAATAAATAAATAAATAAATAAATAAATAAATACATGGAGAATTCTATTAAAAAATACATTCACAGCAACATTTGGACTGATGTTTGAAGAACTGTTTACCTATAGCTTAGCCAAATTGATAAATAAAGTTAATCATCACAATAGTAAATGAACTACTTAATATTATTTTCTCTTATCTGTACTTAAAATAAGAATGGTTGCTAAACTGAAAAAAAAAAGAATTTATAGGAGCAAGTTTAAAAACCCTAGACTGCTGTGAATGGGCACTAAGGGAGATTCTGGGGAGGGCTCAGAAGAAAAGAAGACTAGAGAAATTCTGGAACTTCTTAGGGATTACTTAAGTGGTTATGATCACAATGCTGGTAGAAATATGGACGTTAAAGTCCATTCTGACAAACTCTCAGATGGAAATGAGAAACAAGGTATTGGAAACTGTAGTAAATGGCATCCTTGTTACACAGTTGCAACGAACTTGGCAGAATTGTGTCCATATCCTAGGATTTTATGGAATGCAGAAAATGATGAACTAGGATATCTGGCAGAAGAAATATCTAAGCGGCATAGCATTCAGGATGATGACTGGCTACTTTTAACCACATAAAGTGAGATGCAAAAGGAAAGAAATGACTTAAAGATGAAATTCATAATTAAAAGAGAGTAGCAGAACAGAAAGATTTGGAAAATCTGCAGCCTACCACATAAAAACTGAAAAAGCTTGCAAGAGTGTGGCCAAGTGACCATTTGTTAAAGAGATTGGTAGGGCTAGAAGGGAGCCAGGTGCTAGCCATCAGAACAATGGGAGAAAAATCCCGAAAGCACTTTGGATATTTTTTACTCTGCCCCTTCCATCAGGGGCCCAGAGCTCTCAAGGGCAGAATGGTTTGGGGGAACAGGCCTGGGTGGCCTCCAAAAGTTCGCTGCCCTGTGCAAGCTCAGGATACTGCTCCCCACGTTCTGGAGCTTTGTCCCCTAGTTTGCACCAGCTGGGTTTCAAGCGGCCCATGGCGTGCCTCAATCTCCCACTCTGGAAGTTACAAGCCATTAAGCTTGGCTGCATCCACATGGTACTAATCCTGCAGGCCCAAAGAATGCAAGAACTGTGGGGGTATGATAGTCTCCATTTAGATTTCAAAGGAAGTATCGAACAGCCTGGGGATTAAGGCAGAGACTTGCCACAGGGTTGAAGCCACCACAGAGAGCTCCACCGGGGCAATACTTAGTGCAGCCTCAGGAGCAGGACTGTTGCAAGGAGCCCAGAACTGTACAGCTACCAAATTGCTATATCAGCCTGGAAAACCCACAGACATCCAACTCAAATTTTTGAGAGCAGCAAAGCCACAGGGGTGGGACTACCCAAGGCCATGGGGCCCAACCCTCATCCTAGTGTGTCCAGCAGATGGCATGTGGAGTGGAAGATTATCCCCCAGGTTTAAAACTAAATGTGGTTACCCTGTTGGGTTTTGGGGCCTGATACTCCCTTCTTCTTCCCTATTTATCCCTCGTGGAATGGGAATGACTATCCTCTGCTTGTCCCATCATTGTATTTTGGAAGTACATAACTTCTTTTGATTTCAGAGGCTCACTGCTGGAGGGAATTTGCCTCAGAATGAATCATGCCTTGAGTCTCAGATTAGACTCTTGACTTTGGACTTTTGAGTTGGTGCTTGATATGGTTTGGCAGTGCCCCCACCCAAATCTCATCTTGAATTACAGTTCCCACAGCCTCCACATGTTGTGGGAGGGACCCAGTGGGAGGTAACTGAATCATGGGGGCGGCTTCTCTCTCCCATGCTATTCTTGTGATAGTAAGTTCTCACAAGATCTGATGGTTTTATAAGGGGCTTTCCCCCTTTGCTTGGTTAACATTCTTATCTCTCCTGCTGCCATGTGAAGAAGGACATGTTTGCTTCCCCTTCTACCATGATTATAAGTTTCCTGAGGCCTCCCAAGCCATGCTGAACTGTGAGTCAATTAAAACTTTCCTTTATAAATACCCAGTCTCAGATATGTATGCCCTGGATGTGAGACATAGAGTCAAAGGAGATCATTTTGGAATGTTAAGGTTTAATGACTGCTCTGCTGGATTTTGGACGTGGATGAGACCTGTAGCCCCTTTGTTTTGGCCATTTTCTCCCATTTGGAATGGACGTATTTACCCAATGCCTGTACCTCCATCGTATCTAGGAAGTAACTAACTTGCTTTTGATTTTACAGTCTCATAGGAAGAAGGGACTTGCCTTGTCTCAGATAAAACTTTGGAGCTGGACTTTTCAGTTAATGCTGGAATGAGCTAAGACTCTGGAGGACTGTTGGAAGGGCATGATTGTGTTTTAAAATGTGAGGACATGAGATTTGGTAGGGGAAGGTCACAGAATGATATGGTTTGGCTGTGTCCCCACCCAAATCTCACCTTGTAGTTCCCATAATCCCCATGTGTCATGTGAGGGACCCACTGGGAGGTAATTGAATCATGGGGGCAGTTACCCCTATGCTATTCTCGTGATAGTAAGTTTTCACAGGATCTGATTGTTTTATAAGGGGTTTCCCCCTTTGCTTGGTTCTCATTCTTCTCTCTCCAGCTGCCATGTGAAGAAGGACGTATTTGCTACCCTTCTGCCATGATTGTAAGTTTCCTGAGTCTTCCCCAGCCATACTGAGCTGTGAGTCAATTAAATCTCTTTCCTTTATAAATTACCCAGTATGTCTTTATTAGCAGTGTGAGAACGGACTAATATAGTGCTGAAATAAATTAAGGCTTTAAGGCTATTTGGATGGAATGAATGTATTTTGTATGTAAAAAGGACATGATTTGGGGGCATCCAGGGGCAGAATTCTGTGGTTTGAATACCCCCACCCAAAACTCATGTTGACATTTAATTCTCAGTGCAACAGTGTTGGGACGTGAGGCCTAATTGGAAGTATTTAGGTCATGAGGGCCTTACAGATGCCAGACACCATGCCGCTGGACTTCCTAGCTTCTAGAACCATTAGCTAAATAAACTTCTTTCCTTTATAAATCACTCAGTCTGATATTTTGTTATAATCACACAAAATAGACTAAGACACCCTCCCTAAAACCTTTTCCATATGAAAATTTCACTTTTCCATATGAAACACTCCTTCAATTCCCCTTAAAAGATAACACCCAAGCTCCTTATCATGATACACGAGACCCTTCGTGATCTGGCCCAATCTCAATTTCCAGCCTCCCTCTTACCCTCACATATGCTTCCCAAACTCATCGTCCTCTTTTATGCTTCTGTGCCTTTGCAAATGATACACCCTCTGCATTTCAATTTGGCAAACTCCTATTCACCCAGTAAGACTCACATCAAATATCACCCCCTCTGAGAAGCCTCCCTTGAGCAATTATTTTATATAAACGAATATCTCCTTCCTTTTCTGTTCCCCTAATACATTGTGCATAAGTCAATGGAAGCACCTGACAAAGTATACTGTCTCCCTTATTGGACTGTGAGCTCTTCAAGAGTAACTTGTATATACCCTGTACTTGGCATAGTAGCTGGCATATAGGAACATTTGATAAATGATTATGGGAAAATGACAGGTTTAATTTAATCAAGAGAAGATATATTCTAATTACAGAGATAAAGATAAGCAAAAGTCAAGTCAGCAAATACATGTATGTACGTACACACACATGTCCTGAGGCTGCACTAAGTATTGCCCTGGTGGAGCTCTCTGTGGTGGCTCCAACCCTGTGGCAAGTCTCTGATTTCAGGAATAAAAAGTTACCTAGGGTGAGTTGAGATGAGTGACATTGGCATGTGTGTGTACATACATGTACATAATGTTGGCAACATCTGAAAATGAGGACATCTCACTCAGTGATGTGGTAATAACATTGTGCCAGATGAGTTACATCCAACAAAGCCAATACATCAAATACATGGCCAGGTGTCAAAACCTCAACTGACCCAGATCCTTTATGAGTGATACAGAATGATAAAGATCATGAATGTCTCTGGAGTCCCAGCTAAAAGTCTCAGATCACATAAGTGATAAGTGTACTGATAAGCCACAAGATTGATTCAGAAATAAATATGGCATCATTCATCAGCCCACAAAGTCAGATACATTCCACTTAGCAAAAATGTGGGACAATGTGTTAATGTATATGCCATATTCTGCTTTAAAAGAAAAAAGCATAGGACTCCTTTCAAACAGTAAAGTATAAGTGCTGTGGATTAATAATTTGCAAACTATAACAATGCAACTTTACCAGAATATAAATGCCAATATCTATCCTTTCAAAAATCATACAATTGTAGTTAAAGAGAAGACATCATATTTCACAAATATAAGACTCTGGAGTTCAAAATGCAAACTAGGATACTATCTCACACTCAAATGAATAAATATGAGAGAATGGTTTATAGATGCATGCTATTTCATTTAAAACCTTTCATGAACCCAACGATTTTTCAAGACAGTTTCATACTTAATAGTCAAGATGCCAAGTCTCCAAATCCAAGCAAGTGTTATGTAAACAGAATTGCGGATATTTCATCAATACAACCATTCAATCAAGGTTTAATAAAGTGCAGGTTTTGGTACCCTATAATTATGAGTACCCTATAATTATGAGTAGGTATGTCAGATTAAATTCCAAAAACTAACTCTCTTTCTGCCTAGATCTTTCAGAAAGTCAGTTTGAAATACATTTAGTATTTTTAAATTTTTTTTTATTTTACAACAAAAAGCTGACACTATTCTCCATAATAAATAACAATTTTTATTACATCCCTACCTTATGTACAGCAACAAGTATATGTTTATGTTAGGTAAATGTTGAGGGGGAAAAAGAGGGCTGTTGAAGAAAAAATACAGTAAAAGGTCTTCTACATAAAGTTAAAATAATTAAACACAAATTATACATTCTTTACAGATAGCTACAAATGTAATAGCAATATTAAAACATTCATGAAAGTTATTCATGCCAAATTCAGAAACTTGGTCCCCTCCAGGCAAGAAGGAAGGGAATATCAGTGAGGGATATACAAGGAGCTTTAACTGCATCAGTAATGTTTTACTAAGCTAAGTGGTGGGTCCATGAGTACTCCCTGGATTATTCACCATAGCATCCAATTTCGTATCTGAAATACATCTAGTAATTTTTAAAATCCATGCTAGTAGTCATTCCTTGTATTTCTTTTATAGGACATAACTGAAAATATAAGATGCTCATGCCCATGTTGTTGAACTGAGAGGCATTCTTTCTTAGTAAAGAGAAATGTATCAAGATAGGAAGTCTGAAGTTACTGCTGTAATGGAGTAGACAGTGTTCTGATTACAGATAAAGAATATTAACAGCCAAAATATATCCAACACTTACTATGTACCAGGCACTGTGTTAAGCACTTTACACAAATTATCTTCTTTAATCTTCATAAAAGCCCACAACAGGAGGTACTAATATCATAGAGAATGTTTCATAGAGAATGAAGCTGATGATCCAAGAGATTAGGTAAGTTGTGCAAGGTCACACACCTCATAAGGGTTGAGCAGACATTTGATTCCAACTCCAACTCCCCATTTATCTCTTGCTCTTCACCACCTCTTCACGCTGTCTTCCCAAATATCCAATGCTAGAGCATAAGGTGCCTTTGTATTAATTAGAAAAAGGTAATCCCTCTGGAAGAGTGCAGCTCCTCATCAGCTGCCAAAAGCACTGTCTGAATATCAGCCTCACTGACCCTGAGGGCCAGACATCCTTGTGCAATGGCCCTGTCTCCAGCTCCCCTTGCTTATCTCTGGCCTAGGCACCACTTTTATCCCCTGCTTGCTTGCTTGTATTTTTTAAAGAGACAGGATCTTGCTCTGTTGCCCAAGCTGGAGTACAGTGGTGCAATCACAGCTTGAACTCCTGGTCTCAAGGAATCCTCCTGCCTCAGCCTCCCAAAGAGCTAGGATTACAGGCATAAGCCACTGCGTCTGGCCCTGCTTTCTACCTAGAACCCACAAATTCCTTTCATGAATTCGGCCTGATTGGACTACAAACAATTGTTCAAAATGCCTTGGGAACTACAATGTCCCTAGGTATCAAAGAATACTCCAGATGCCTCACCAGTGAGCCACCAGGATAAGTGAGAGCCTCTAAAAGAGATCAAGTTCATTGTCCCTAGATAAGCCTGCCTTCTTCAGTGCCCAACCATGACAGCAAGAGGCCAGTTTCCCTCTCCCAGCGGCATGGAGGGCAAAGGCCTGGGTTTTTGGTGGAGCACACGAATCTTTTCAGGGCAGTGGCTTTCAAACTGCATTTGCTGAACTACAAAGGGTTCAAAGAGGTACCTAAGGAGCCATCATGAAATTGTAGGATTTCAAGGGAACAAGCAGGCTTGGATCCAAGCCCAATTCCCACCTGAACTCCATGCAGCTTGGCCCTTACCTTTCATGGAGTTTGTGTAAGATTTCCTTTGAAACAAAGAGACCTATTGTGAAAACCACAGCATTAATTAAAGTATAAAAACCATTCCCCCTAAATCCTTTCAGTCCACCCTCTGTCTTGCCCAGACTCTCTCTAAGCCCCAAACACTGTTTCTTTACGTATTTTAGCTCCATTGCCACCCCACCATTCAGCAAGCTAAGCCTTTCTCATTTGTGCTAATGCATCCTCCTCATCACTGCTAGCGTGATATTTCTAAAAGCACACATCACAATTGTTTCCTGCATACAGCCCTTGAAGTTGAAACTACCCAGCCAGGCCTACTAGTTCTGCTGGGATCTGGTCTTTGCCCTCTTCCTAGCTTGGTCTCTTGCTACCCAATTCCCAGATACCTGCATTCTCTATACCACAGTAATTGCCATTCTTCAGCATGACATTCCCTCATAGACCACTGAGACTTTGCAGGTGCTACTCTTTCTGCCTGAAATGTCCTTTCCCAACCTATTCCCTGGGGAATTCATATCCATCCTTCAAGGTTCAGCAAAATGTCATCACTTTCATGCAAGCTTCCTTGACGATGCTCCAGCTTTCACACCTTGGCAGCTTAGTGGCTCCCTCCTCGATGCCTCCAACCATCTTGCACTCTCATGTTTCTTGCCACAATATGCTGTAAATATCTGTTCGTGACACTGCCTAGCTAATTCTCTGGATATGTCTTAGCACTACCTATAAAGTCCCAAAGACATTGGCCTGACATTCAAGGCTGTCCCTACCAATCTAGCTTCAACTTATATTGCTAACCTGACCTCCCGTCATTTCCCTTCCCGAGCCTCAGACTCCAAGAAAAAAGTGCGTTCTCACTGTTAGCCAACACATCACATGATTTCTCAACTATGTGACAGCTGCCTCCATCTCCTCCCATCTCTTCATGTGCAGATCCTACCTATCTGCCAAAGTCCAGCTCTAATTGCCCTCTTCCAGGAAGCCTTCCCTGAGTCCCTTAGCAGGAATAAATTTCCTCCCTTCTGAATTCCCACAGGGCCTTGATAATGTCTTTACGCTTGAATTATCCTGAGCAGCCAAGTGGATTATGAGATCCTAGCAAGTAAGGTTGTGCCCTATTCATCTTAGTGTCCCCAGAGCGGACAGCATATTCTTATGCTAAACAATAAGGATGCATTCTTGGGGCTATTTTTAAAAGAAGAATCCTTATTAGAAACATGAGAAATACAAATTCTAGTTTGTTTTCCTTTTGCCTCTTTAAGAAAACTATTATTAGATGCCTAATTTATTTTAGGTTGTACAACAGAGTACCCAAAAATGCTGAAAAAACTTGTGAAAGAAACAAGTGCAAGAGAGTAGGGGAAAGAGAATACCTCTTGATGGCTTCTGATGGGAGGTTCTAATCCAACCCTCTACTGTATGCTCTTAGGCTATAATCTTCCTTCAACAGAAATGGGATGTGAACAGATACTGTGCCCCAGTCAGGGCTCTGCCCTGCTGTCTTGTTTGTCTGCCTGCTGGTCTCTCTACCTCCTGTAGTAATGACTTTCATTTTGTAAAAAGAAAAAAAAAATCAATTTAATTTCTAAATTGGATGTTTTTTCTAAAATATATAAGCATTAATAACAAATCAGCATGCCCATTTTCAACAGCTTCCTGAGTAGGCCTGAGGACTTATCACAGATACGCGAAAGAGTGTGCTAATTGTTTTCTTTTTAATATGTGATTTACAAATGAATGCATAAGTTAGAATGCTAATGACTTTATACAAGAAAACAATGGATTATCTTCTCTACTTTGTGATTATGATATTGCTTTGACATGCAGCTTATTCATAAACTTTTCAAGAGTAAAGGATGTGCATTCTTCTATGATTTTCCTTTATTAACATTAAAGTTGCTTCAATGTGACTGGTTCTTTCTTTCCTGCAAAAATTTAAAAAACTGAAAAAAATACCTTGAATGTGTTTTGTCCCCAGTGGGTCCTCAGTAAATATAGTTGTTTAAAACTAAGTTCATCAAGATATGATTTCAACATAAAAACTCAAATGTGACTCTATATTTCTACTTTATTTGCATTAAATTCCCCGCTGCTCCATAAAATTCCCATATACTTTCACAAACATTTGAAATGATTTTAAGATGTTTTAACTCCTAAATATCAGGACCCAAAACCAATCTGAGTGGAAAGTTACATGTGATGAATTTGATAGCTCTTGAGCTATTCCTGCAGCAGGTTGTAAGGCCAATTAACTCTTTCTGGCCAGCAGGTCATCTGGGGAGATGACAATCAGCCCTGCCAACAGCCTTGTTTCCTGACTGAAACATGGGGCTTGCATCCAAACTCCTATTCACATTGGCTTACACTTTCCATTTCTTCCTTCCTCTTGCCCTCTCTTTATTTTCTACCCGTGCGTAATCCGGCTTCCACTTTCCTAGCTCTTAGCACACACCAGGTATTCGATCCATCCTAGGATTCCAAGGTTCTGGTCAACCTTTGCACAAAGCTCTAAAGACAAAAATCTTTAAAGGAGAAACAAGATCAACTTTCCACTATTGATAGACATCAGAAAGCTCCGAGGACAATTTAGGTAGTATTTCACAAACCCTATGGCAGAACTCTGCAGTCTCAAATTAATCTTTACATTCATGTTCCAACAGTCAGAATACACTGGCAGATACAGATTTTCTCAAATCAGGATACAAATTTTACATAATACCTGATTAGGTTGAAAACTTGCAAATTTTATTACCCGTGATGCTTTTTATATCCTGAGCCAAGAACCAAAAGAGACTTTAATTTCCAGATTTATATTAGACACACACCAACCTCCAGCTGACTTCCACTATCAGACACTAAACAAATATTTGTCAAGCATATATTACAAGCTAGGTACTAAGGAAGATTCAAAGGCAGTATAAAACCTGGCTGGCCCTCAATCCTCAGAGAGATTATAATATAGTTAGAGAAACAAAATGTCTACAAATTTTAAAAGTTAATTACCAATCTAAGGCAATTTGCAAGTGCCAACGAATACCAGTGTCAAAAGAATAACATAGGAAGTGATTCCTTGACAAACCCAAAAGGACAGAAATGACTGTTTTGAAAGAAAAGAATTCAGAGGCAATATGGTGTACTACAAGAAATCAGAAGATCTGGACTTTAGTCCCAGCTGGGCTGCTGGCTACGTCTTGGGCCATTAACCAGCATTTTAACCTCCCTGGCTCTAAACTGTCTCTTCTATAAATTGATACAAAACAACCTGCCTCACCTGTCTCATCAGATAGCTCTTTTTTTAATATATGAATATAAATATAATATATATAATATATATACATGTAAATGTTTTTAAAATTATACTTTAAGTTCTGGGATACATGGGCAGAACGTGCAGGTTTGTTACACAGGTATACACGTGCCATGGTGGTTTGCTGCACCCATCAACCCATCATCTACATTAGGTATTTCTCCTAATGCTATCCATCCCCTAGTCCCCCATCCCCCGACAGGCCCCAGTGTGTGATGTTACCCTCGCTATGTCCTTGTGTTCTCATTGTTCAACTCCCACTTATGAGTGAGAACATGCAGTGTTTGGTTTTCTGTTCCTGTGTAAGTTTGCTAAGAATGATGGTTTCCAGCTTCATTCATATCCCTGCAAAGGACATAAACTCATCCTTTTTTATGGCTGCATAGAATTCCATGGTGTATATGTGCCACATTTTCTTTATCCAGTCTATCATTGATGGGCATTTGGGTTGGTTCCAAGTCTTGTTATTGTGAATAGTGCTGCAATAAACATCCATGTGCATGTGTCTTTATAGTACAACGATTTATAAGTCATTGGGTATATACCCAGTAATGGGATTGATGGGTCAAATGGTATTTCTGGTTCTAGATCCTTGAGGAATCGCCACAGTCTTCCACAATGGTTGAACTAGTTTACAGTCCCACCAACAGTGTAAAGGCATTCCTATTTCTCCACATCCTCTGCAGCATCTGTTGTTTCCTGACTTTTTAATGATCGCCATTCTAACTGGCATGAGATGGTATCTCATTGTGGTTTTGATTTGCATTTCTCTAATGACCAGTGATGATGAGCTTTCTTTCATATGTTTGTTGGCCACATAAATGTCTTCTCTTGAGAAGTGTCTGTTCATATCCTTTGCCCACTTTTTTATGGAGTTGTTTGTTTTCATCTTGTAAATTTATTTAAGTTCCTTGTAGATTCTGGATGTTAGCCCTTTGTAGATGGATAGAATGAGAAAATTTTCTCCCATTCTGTAGGTTGCCTGTTCACCCTGATGATAGTTTCTTTTGCTGTTCAGAAGCTCTTTAGTTTAATTAAATCTCATTTGTCAATTTTGGCTTTTGTTGCCATTGCTTTTGGTATTTTAGTCATGACGTCTTTGCCCATGCCTATGTCCTGAATGGTATTGCCTAGGTTTTCTTCTAGGGTGTTCATGGTTTTAGGTCTTATGTTTAATCCATTTTGAGTTAATTTTTGTATAAGATGTAAGGAAGGGGTCCAGTTTCAGTTTTCTGCATATGGCTAGCCAGTTTTCCCAACACCATTTATTAAATAGGGAATCCTTTCCCCATTGCTTGTTTTTGTCAGGTTTGTCAAAGATCAGATGGTTGTAGATGTGTGGCTTTATTTCTGAGGCCTCTGTTCTGTTCCATTGGTCTATATCTCTGTTTTTGTACCAGCACCATGCTGTTTTGCTTACTGTAGCCTTGTAGTATAGTTTGAAGTCAGGTAGTGTGATGCCTCCAGCTTTGTTCTTTTGGCTTAGAATTGTCTTGGCTATACAGGCTCTTTTTCTGGTTCTATATGAAATTTAAAGTAGTTTTTTCCAATTCTGTGAAGAAAGTCAGTGGTAGCTTGATAGGGATAGCATTGAATCTATAAATTACTTTGGGCAGTATGGCCATATTCACGATATTGTTTCTTCCTATCCAGGAGCATGGAATGTTTTTCCATTTGTGTCCTCTCTTATTTCCTTGAGCAGTGGTTTGTAGTTCTCCTTGAAGAGGTCCTTCACATCCCTTGTAAGTTGGTTTCCTAGGTATTTTATTCTCTTTGTAGCAACTGTGAATGGGAGTTCACTCATGACTTGGCTCTCTATTATTGGTGTATAGGAATGCTTATGATCTTTGCACATTGATTTTGTATCCTGAGACTTTGCTCAAGTTGCTTATCAGCTTAAGGAGATTTAGGGCTGAAAGGACCGGGTTGTCTAAATATACAGTCATGTCATCTGCATAGAGAGACAATTTGACTTCCTCTCTTTCTATTTAAATATGCTTTATTTCTTTTTCTTGCCTGATTGCCCTGGCCAGAACTTCCAATACAATGTTGAATAAGAGTTCTGAGAGAGAGCACATTGTCCTGTGCCAGTTTTCAAAGGGAATGCTTCCAGCTTTTGCCCATTCAGTATGATATTGGCTGTGAGTTTGTCATAAATAGCTCTTATTATTTTGAGATAGGTTCCATCAAACCTAGTTTATAGAGAGTTTTTAGCATGAAGGAGTGTTGAATATTACTGAAGCCCTTTTCTGCATCTGTTGAGATAATCACGTGGTTTTTGTCATTGGTTCTGTTTATGTGATAGATTATGTTTATCGATTTGTGTATGTTAAACCAGCCTTGCGTCCCAGGAATGAAGCCCACTTGATTGTAGTAGATAAGTTTTTTGATGTGCTGCTAGATCCAGTTTACCAGGATTTTATTGAGGATTTCTGCATCTGTGTTCTTCATGGATATTGGCCTGAAATTTCATTGTTGTTGTTATGTCTCTGCCAGGTTTTGGTAGCAGGATGATGCTGATCTCATAAAATGAGTTAGGGAGGAGTCCCTCTTTTTCTATTGTTTGGAATAGTTTCAGAAGGAATGGTACCAGCTCCTCTTTGTACCAATGGTAGAATTAGGCTGTGAATCCATCTGGTCCTGGGCTTCTTTTGGTTGATAGGCTATTAATTACTGCCTCGATTTCAGAACTTGTCATTGGTCTATTCAGGGAATCAGCTGCTTCCAGGTTTAGTCTTGGGAATGTTTATGTGTACAGGAATTTATCCATCTCTTCTAGATTTTCTAGTTTATTTGCATAGAGGTGTTTACAGTATTCTCTTATGGTAGTTTATGTTTCTATGGGATCAGTGGTGATATCCCCTTTATCATTTTTTATTGTGTCTATTTGATTCTTCACTCTTTTCTTCTTTATTAATCTGGCTAGTGGTCTATCTATTTTGTTAATCTTTTCAAAAAATCAGCTCCTGGATTCATTGATTTTTTGAAGGGTCTTTTTTTTTTTTTTTTTTGTCTCTATCTCCTTCAGTTCTGCTCTGATCCTATTCACTTCTTGTCTTCTGTCTTATCCTGGCTTTTGAATTTGTTTGCTCTTGCTTCTCTAGTTCTTTTAATTGTAATGTTAGGGTGTCTATTTTAGATCTTTCCTGCTTTCTCCTGTGGGCATTTATTGCTATAAATTTCCCTCTAAACACTGCTTTAGCTGTGTCCCAGAGATTCTGCTGCATTGTGTCTTTGTTCTCATTGGTTTCAAAGAACCTATTTATTTCTGCCTTCATTTCGTTATTTACCCACTAGTCATTCAGGAGCAGGTTGTTCAGTTTCCATGTAGTTGTGCAGTTTTGAGTGAGTTTCTTAATCCTGAGTTCTTTGATTGCACTGTGGTCTGAGAGACTGTTTGTTGTGATTTCCATTCTTTTGCATTTGCTGAGGAGTGTTTTACTTCCAATTATGTGATTGATTTTAGAATAAGTGCGATGTGTTGCTTTGAAGAATATATCTTCTGTTCATTTGGGGTGGAGAGTTCTGTAGATGTCTATTAGGTCTGCTTGGTCCAGAGCTGAGTTTGAGTCCTGAATATCCTTGTGAATTTTCTGTCTCATTGATCTGTCTGATATTGACAGTGAGGTGTTAAAGTCTCTCAGTATTATTGTGTGGGAGTCTAAGTCTCTTTGTAGGTCTCTAAGAATTTTCTTTATGAATCTGGGTGCTCCTGTTTTGGGTGCATATATATTTTAGGATAGTTAGCTCTTCTTGTTGTGTTGATCCCTTTACCATTATGTAATGCCCTTCTTTGTCTTTTTTGATCTTTGTTCATTTAAACTCTGATTTATCAGAGACTAGGATTCCAACCTCTGCTTTTTTATTTTTTGCTCTCTCTTTGCTTGATAAATATTCCTCCATCCCTTCATTTTGAGCCTCCGTGTGTCTTTGCACATGAGATGGGTCTCCTGAATAGAGCACACTGATGGGTCTTGACTCTTTATCCAATTTGCCAGTCTATGTCTTTTAATCGGGGCATTTAGCCCATTTACATTTAAGGTTAATATTGTTATGTGTGAATTTGATCCTGTCCTTACGATACTAACTGGTTATTCTGTCCGTTTGTTGATGCAGTTTCGGCATAGTGTCGATGGTCTTTACAATTTGGTATGTTTTTGCAGTGGCTGGTACTGGTTGTTCCTTTCCATATTTAGTGCTTCCTTCAGGACCTCTTGTAAGGCAGGCCTGGTGCTGGCAGCAAGAATTTCAAGCCCTTGGATCTTAGCTTGCTGGGCTCCATGGGGGTGGGATCCAGGGAGCTAGACCACCTAGCTCCCTGGCTTCAGCCCTTTTCCAGGGGAGTGAACATTTCTCTCTCTCTTGCATTCCAGTTGCCACTGGGGTATGAAAAAGAACTCCTGCAGCTAGCTCTGTGTTGGCCCAAACGGCCAGCCATTTTTGTGCTTCAAACCCAGGGCCCTGGTTGTTTAGGCACCCAAGGGAATCTCCTCGTCTGCGGGTTGCAAAGACCATGGGAAAAGCATAGTATCTGGTCCGGAATGCACTGTTCCTCACAGCACAGTCCCTCATGGCTTCCCTTGGCTAGGGGAGGGAGTTCCCCAGCTCCTTGTGCTTCCTAGGTGAGGTGACGTCCCACCCTGCTTCAGCTCGCCCTGCGTGGGCTGCACACACAGTCTAACCAGTCCCAGTGAGATGAGCTGGGCACCTCAGTTGGAAATGCAGAAACCACCTGCCTTCTGTGTTGATCTCGCTGGGAGCTGCAGACTGGAGCTGTTCCTATTCGGCCATCTTGCCAGCCACCTCATTAGATAGTTCTGAAGAGCAAGCAATATGATCAATGGAAATTATTTCTAGAAGCTATACTTGGCTATGCCAAAAAACCTTGAGCAGGTCCTTTACACTCTCCAGGACTGAGTTCATCAACTATAGAAAGAATGGGCAGATGATCTCTGAGGTCACTAAGTTTAGGAAGATAGAAAATGGAAAGAAAGGATATGAATGACATCACTTGCACCATACTGCCAGAGGGAATTTGCAAACATCAGTATTTCTGTCCATTCAGGTCTAATAGCCTCAGAGAAAATGCTGCCAAGTATATGATTATTTTCATGCGAACACTACACCAATCCCATCACAAACTTAGAGCCAAAGCCCACACTCCACACCACCATGTCACATAAGGAATTTTTGCATTATTTCAGTTTGAAACTCTCCATGTAAACCTCAAGTGAGGGTAAGGCAGATTCAGATTGTGATTATGAGAGACAAGATATCTCAAGAGCCAGTTCTTCATCTAAGGTCTTTAAACAAACACCAAACAAGTTATGCATAGAAAAACAATACACCATGTGTTTCATGTGGTCTCAATCTGCATAATTTGGGAGTCAGGTCTATAATAATAATTTTGGTGTGAGGTTTGTAATCACAGTCAATTTCTTTTTTTCATCTCTGTCACAAACTGATTCCAGTTATCTTCCTAGTTTATCTTTTGATTGCAGAAAAGAATAAGGGAATAAACTGGACATCAGTGTTCTATACTAGATCTTTTATATATCTGTTATCTTAAAATTATTGACTCAGTGAAAGGAAGGAAAGAGAAAGAAAATCTACATAATGGACTCTTGCTTTTAAAAATACATTTATAAATTACAAGCCGGCAAGATCAATAACTAACACATGAAGGTGATTACATAACACAAGTGACTTTTTAACAATAGTTTTACCTTATAGAACATTTAACTCTATGGCCAATATTCCATGATACTGCCTGCAGCCTGCCACCAGTTATTTGGAAAAGAAATCTTAATAGATCCAAACAATTCCACAAGTAGTGTGAAGAAGAGTTTTGATGGGGAAAGCTCTAGTCTAGTAAATTCTCATTTTTAATCAAGGTCCTCTCCAAATATTACCACCTCAACGTTCAGCAGTCAGCCTGAAAGGATTCGACAACTACATTGGAGCTATAAGACAAGAAGGAGTGACACGGGACATACTAGAGATCATGGCAAATCCAAACTGGGTATATATTAGTTTGGTGCAAAATTAATTGCGGTTTTTGCCATTACTTTTAATGGCACCAACCTAATATCTCACAGTGGACTAGTAAAGCAACACACCCCGATGTGGTCTCTTCTTATTTTTAGTACTTTGTTCACTCTCCCATTACATGTCTTCAAACTTTTCATAACTTCCCCTGAGTTGATGGCAATTTTCCCATTCGAAGAATCATTCTTTCATTTTCTTGGAAGATGCCTCTCTTTTCGCAAAAAAATCAGTTTTCATTTTATTTCATTTTATTTCTGCTCCTACAGTATGAGTCAAATACTCTTGTGATTCCAGGACATTAAAAAAAAAAACATACAGAGGAATTGGATTCACTTCTCAGCTCAGCTACTTCTTAGCAGTATGAGCGTAGACAAATTGCTTAACTGTTCTATGCCTTAGTTTATCATCTAAACTCATAATCTCACCTTCATAATCTCTTAGTTCATAATCTCACAAATTATGTGAGATGGGGACCATAACAGAAACAACCTCACAGGATTGCTATGAGGATTAAACCTGCCTAATATGAGAGAAGCACTTTGCAAACAGCAAATAGCTGATTGGATGTTTTAACACATGCATCTACCTGGAGTATGAGAGTATCTTGGACTGGTCTGACTCATTTCTGTATCCCCAGCATCCAATGCTGAGTAAGACCCAAAACAGACACTTAATAAATGTTTGTTGAAGGCATGAATGACTCGTCAGTCATTTAACTCTATGGTCAACAAAGGAAGGCACTCCTTGTGTGTCCCCATAGTATGCCAAAAGCAGGGACCATGTCCTGTGTATCTCTGTGTCCCTAGTATCCATCATGGTGTCTGGCCCAAGGTAGTTGGTTACATAAATTTCAGCTGATGAATTAATGAATAATCCAGTCAGGATACACCATTACCAACACCTCAGGTTCACTTTTACTTTCCTTCCCAGGTCCCCTACCCTCCCACTTTGACTTTAATTTCCACTCACCTACTGCTTTTATCATAAAGCCTTCCTTGACGTACCCCACCCTTAGCATGTCTCCTCTGAATGCCTCCCACATGCACAAAATAGATAGCTTAGCCTTATATTTTATACTCTTCCAAGTTGCTCACCACCACTGCAGATATAACATCTGAGATCATCAATTAGAATGCAAATTCTTTGGGGGCAAAGGCCATGCATCATCAATCTGTCAAATTTTCTACAATGACTGGCATCATACTGGGCACTAAGCTAAATGATGATCTTCTGGAACTTACATACCCTAAGGGTATTCCATGTACAAATTGCTCTGAGCTGGATAGCTACTGTAAGAATTCTATCATCCAGAGTCCTCAAAAATTGAGTTTTCCGAAATATTACGAATTATTTTGTTCTTAGTTCTGTTTCTCTCTGTATGAAAAAAAAAACCCTCATTCTAACATAAAACATATATTTCTTTTACTTTTCAAGTGGAGGCTCACAAACATGATTAGGCCACCTTATATGCATCAGTAATTACAATTGGCTGTACACACAACTGAAGATGGAGATGATGATGTGTGCAATAGGGCTGCCTGATTTAACTGGTGACTGTGTGTGGTCACAGTCCCCGATCTAAACTGCACAGGTTGGCACACTGACCCCCTCCCCAAAGGACTACTGCACTATGGGTTGCTGACCTATATCCCTGCCTCCAAATACATCCAGAAAATAAAAGAACCCTACATCTGTGTTGCTCTCAGGTGCCATTCAGTTCAATAGTTATCTGCTGCATTATTCCTACGTGCCAGGTACTATGTGAAAGAGAATAGTTCCACAGTTTACTGAAGGTTGAAACAAGCAGAAAAGATGACTGATAAACAAGTAACAAAATATGCCTCTTAATGGCATTTGGACAGATTGCTGAGTAGTATCAGAAAGACAAACCGATTCATTTGCTCATTCATCAACCATTTACCTAAAGCAGCTCTACAGAACCGAAACCTCACAGTTCCTGCCCCCATGTGACTCACAGTCTGGTGAGAAGCAGATGTGCAATAAAATCACTAGTCCTTTAATAGAGATGTTCAAATTGCAGTGAAGCACAGGAGTACTAGCAGTTAGGTGTGCCTGGGGGCATCTCAGAAGACCTCACAAATAGGGTAACACAGGGCATGTTCTTGATCTCAGCCCTGTTCTTGATCTCAGTCTAGCTGGAGTACTGAGTTATAGGGAACAGCTACGCCCAACACTGACCCCAATTAGCAAAGATGTACTGTCATTCTAGTTGCCTCTTCTCTTCACTTCTGCCCTAGCAATCTCCAAAGCTCACCTTGGTTTTGATGACTACTTCATTCAGATGTTTAGCTCCCCACTGCAGAGTCCAGGCCTTTGGCCAAGTGGCAAATTGAGGGCAGTTGAGACTGGCTCTAGTCTAGACCTGCAGGGAAGGAAATGAACACAAGGAAGGGCAACCCTGAAAGAGAAATCTGCCCAGCGATAGTCTGCCATTCCATGAGCATCAATGGCTTACTGCATACCATGACACTATGCTTGAATTACACTAGTCCCTGCCTTCAAGGAGCCCACAGTCTAGTGAGGGAGAGACTCATAAACAGATAATATAATGCAGTATGATAACTGCTATAATTCAGAAACTGACATATAATTCAGAAATAAAGTGCTGAGATAACAGTGGCAATTATCCACTGGGAGAAGGGTGGAGAAGGTGGAGAGGGCTGATGCTTGAACAGGGTCTTGAAGGGACTGGTGGGGCTTTTCCAGTTGGATGAGGTGGGGAAGAACCTTTGCAGCAGATATTGCTGGTTCTTTACTGAAAAAAATTCCTTCACCACCCTCTTTTCCCTCTCCAACACAACCCAGACTTTATGCAGACTATTGTTTTAGACAGAGACACTCTAGGCAGATAATCTTCATAATAAGGACTTAAGTAATAATAATAATAATAATAGCAAACACTTATATAGAGCTTACTCTGTGTCTGTCACTATTATATGTGTTGTATATATTAACTGATTTAATACACACAACAACCCAATGAGGTAGGTACTACTGTTATCCCCATTTTACAGATGGGAAAACAAAGGCACAAGCTCTGCATGCTTAACCACTACACCATATTCTCTCTTTATTATGAGATGTTGAAGGTCCACACAGCAAAAGGGACTTTATAAGCAATGTTAGGAAGCACTCTGGATTAAATATGAAACGGTAAAGCTCAGGGAGAGCATTTCCTAAATAGTATAAATTGTCCTTCCTGAAAATTTTCCAAGCTTTGAACTTCAATAGGACCATCAGTCTTTTATGTTAAATAAATTGAAGTGTCATAAGGTGGCTTCTTCTGAAATTGTGTATTGTTCTAGTTCATATAGTATTAAATGTTCTGTAATATTTTCATTACTGAATGACAGCAAGGCAGCAGAACTGCAGGCTCTCCTGCTGATTTGGGCCTGTCACTTTCACAATACATTATCTTTTATCTGTCAATAGTAAATTGTTCACATATTCCCTTGGGATGGGGTGGGGAAGGTAGCAAAATAAAATAATCTGGGCCATGAAAACTTAGAAACCAAGTATGTAATTTCAATTGTGAATAATGCTAATTTAGGGGAAATTCCTGATAAAAGGCAGTGTTTTTTGATAGCTGAACAATATTCTACCAGTAAAGGCCTTCTAGGGAAAAGCAAGTCCATTCATTAAAAAAGTACATTTGCATGTATAATGCTAACCAAATGCTTTCACATATCATATCTTTTTTATACTCCAACAAGCTTAGTGGGTGCTTAATGTTATTATTCTCACTGTAGAGTTTCAGAAAACTGTGACCCATTGAGATTAAGAGGCTCACTCAAGGGCACCCCGTTCCTGTCTTCTTTCCACAAATACACACAGTTCCCTCCCTCCTCACCACCACATTCAAATATTTATATAACAGATGGGCACTTCACTGAAGACAAAGGGAAAGGACAAATCTGCAGCCCCTTACTACAACAGCTAATTGTCCTGGCATGGATTCACTCCCGTGCTCTGTCTATTTGCACACCATTGGCTGGCAGGACATGCCAAAAATATGTCAAAAGTATCACATGTCCAAATTTTGTACAAGGCAGGCTGGAGCAATAATTTTTCACATTAGGTCTGTGACCTCCTCAATACAGAATCAACTCTGCCCTTCCAGACCTACTGGGTCTTCCCCACCTTATCCACCTAGAAGGGGCAAGAGGTACACAGAGCACTGTTCAGAGAGTGAAATGATTTGGATTTGTGTCCCCTACAAATCTCACATTGAAACGCGACCTCCAATGTTAGAGGAGGGCCTAGTGGGAGGTGTTTGGGTCATGTGGGCAGATGCCCCACAAATGCCTTGGTGCCATCCCCATGGTATTGAGTGAGTTCTCACTCTGTGAGTTCACGTGAGATGTGATTGTTTAAAAGGGCCTGGCACCTCCTCCCTCTCTCTTTTACTCCCTCTCATCATGTGATAAGGCAGCTTTCCCTTTGCCTTCCACCATAATTGTAAACTTCCTGAGGCCTTGCCAGCAGCAAATGCTGGTACTACACTTGTTGCACAGCCCACAGAACCACGAGCTAAATAAACCTCTTTTCTGTATAAATCTTCCAGTCTCAGGAATTCCTTTATAGCAATGCACAATGACCAACACCAGGAAATAGGGAGAATATGGATCTACTAGTCCTAACAGTAATCCACAGCAAATACTGAACAACAACCACTCCTCTCCATGACTTTGACTCACATATTACTCAATGCAAGTGGCTCCACACTGTTCTTGCTTGCACTTTGCAGGTCCTCAGGAGAGGCTGATCTATCTAGCTGATAATTTCTCCTACTTTCAGGAGTCAAATGGTCTAAAGTAGCTCAAGCAGAACCTATGTTCCTGAGAGGTGCTCATTCTTCCCAGACATCAGAACAGTTAATACTTTCTTTTGCACAAATGAAAATATGGTATGCCTGAATTTGCAAATCATCAAGTAGCTTCAACACCAAAGCAGGTATATCCATGGGTTCATACCAACTTAGTACATGTAAATGCTATCTGTATGCATATACAGAAATTTCAGAGAGTACAGTTTAAAAAGCTGTTCATGAACTTTTAAGATTCAAATAACCAGAGACTACATTTGAAATTCTGCCTTGCAGAATTTACACAGGAATGCAGAAAGGGCTTTACCCTTGTTCAATAAAAAACACCTCTTAACTGCCTGACTTATGGGTAATACATTTTTATACTTGTGCACTTTTATTTTACCCAGGCAACATGCAAAAGTTGGTAACCCTCTTCCCCAAGATACCTGCATGGCTTTCTCTCAGAATTTTACTCAAATATCATCTTCTCAGTAAACCCATACCTCATCATCATACACAAAACTACAGCCATTTACCACCACCACTACCATACATACACATTCCCAGATTTATTTTCCTCCATAGCACTTGTCAGCAGATAACATATCTTTTTTACCTATATATATATTGCTTATTTTATGTCCCTACACACACACATACACACATGCACACACACACACACACACACACACACACACGAATGTAAGCCCAGGAGGGCAAAGATCTTTGTTTTATTCATTGCTATATCACTTATACCTAGAACACTGCCTGGCACATAGTAGGTATTCAATAAATATTTGTTGAATTAATGTTAAATGAAAAATCTTTATTTTCAAAGTTGAAATAAAATTTTCCCATACAAGCCATAAGTGTTATTTCAGAATGAACAATCTTTTTCATTCCTTCTTTTGCTGATGCATTTCTGATTTAACATGGTTGTCTTCTTCTTTAGAGAAAGCACTCAAATGCACATTCCAGGACAGTTTATTGGGAGGACTCTCATTTTAGCCTCACATGTAAACGATTTAGTTCTAGTTCACATACAGATGAAACCAGACCTGGAAAGTACTAGTATTAAGTTTGTTTTGCACTGGAACAAAACTCATTAAATCAGACCCAACAATGCAGAATTCGTTTAGCTATATATGGGAAAAGGGGATGCTGAGTATATAGTAGTAATACTTGCCAACCACACTCACAATAACTGCTTTCAAAAACAATAGGAACATTTTAAAATATTTTTTTTTCTTCATTATGGCAAATCATGAAGTCCATAAAATTCTACTAGCCAGAAGTTCATGTTATTTTGTATACTTGAGCGTAATAAGTGTCTCTTTTAACCCACTATATAATACCGGCTTTTGGTTCTACTATTCAGAAAACACCTATATCCTGATGCAATTATTGCAAATCTCTGTGCCTTTGAAATGTTGATCATATAATCTAACTTTTGTCAATAGCAGTTCCAATTCCTATACATTTCCCCTTTACTGGTAAGTGAGTTCTTGCCAGTTGTAGTTTTGGCTTTTACATTTGATGTTCTGAAACATGAGAAGACCATATTGCTACAAGACTATGCAGAGCAGGGAAGGTCCAAAACAGCGGGAGTCCACTGTGCATGTCCACCAATGTGCCCCCACTGAAGTTGGTGTGGAGTAGAGTCAGGACCTAGATTCTCTGGAAAAGCTCTTCAGGGGCTTCTGTTCTCTGCCTTACACCACCTCCAATGACAAACACCAGGAAGTTCTTAGAGGAAAGGTCTATTATAAACACTAAATGATTATGCTTAAAAGCTATTATCTTGTTGATAATATCACCCCTAAAACTAAAGTCAGGATCTGGCATTATCATAGGCATTTTACAAATGGGAATACTGATATAAAGCACATAAGTGATTTTCTGTTGCACTAAATAAAGGCAAGATAACAGCAAAGTAAGGGGGGAAAATGTGAGTTCTTAAGGCCCAGTCCAGTAGAGGGGACCATTATATCACACACATTCTACGGTTTGATTTCCACTTTAGATTATTCCCAGTAATAAGCTACAGATAAGAAAGACTAAATAGGTTAATCTGCACCTAACCAGGAAGTATACCTGCATAAGAATGTAGCTGCATGATGCCAGTTCATTTATTTGGGCAATATTTATAAATGGTCTGCTATGTACCTTAGAAGTAAAGGATATTAGGATCATTATGAATCACCATTGAAAATCAGTCTGCAATCACAGTGGGAAAATGTAAGAGATGAAAAAAAGGAGATGCAAAGAAGAAGTGATACTGCTCAATCACACAGTTGTAAGTGCTAGAGATGGGACTGGATCCCAGAAACATAAGAGTCATCATTCATGATTCCTGTCTCCCGCTTAAGTAAATGAGATATCATTGTACCACTCATGTTATTATTTGCACAAAACCCAATCTACCCCAATTCCTGGATAGTGCTCTCAAATCTTTACACATTGTCCCTCTTCATTCTTACTCTACCAAGTCTCAGCCTGGACCACTGCATTAGCTTTCTCACTGCCTTCCTAGCCAGACAGAGTTTTTAAAAATGTACATCAGATCACAGGGCTTCCCATCAGGAAACTCTCCAAAGGCTTTCCAATGCATTTGAAATGAAATCCAAACTTTTCATCCTCATACACAAAAGTACACCTCAATGCCTTTGTGTGCCAGCCCCTGCCTACCTATTCAGGTACACCTCATGTCTCTCTAGCCATAATGCATGTCATACAGTTATGCCCTTTTACATTTACATTTGCAATACCCTTCCCTCTCTCTCTCTCCCTTCCTTCCTGACATTCTTCTCACTTCTTTGTCTTCAAATGAGCTGTTCTCTCTGCTTGAAATTCTCTTTGCCCTCCTCTTTGCCAGGCCAGGTCCTAATTCACTTTTCTGATCCCAGCTGATCTCTCTCCTCAGGGAGCATTCCCTGGCCCTTCAAGGCTGTTAGCTGCCCTCCTCTGAGCTTGCACAGTTTCCAGGGCATCTGCTATTACAGCACTGGTCACACTGTATTTGTCTCAATTGACTATTTGCTTGTCTATCTTCCCCACTACACTGTGAGCCCTGCAAGGGCAGGGACAATCTGTAGCTTGGTCACATTTTTCCAACACCTACAATCAAGCTTGACAGAGAGCCAGCACCCAATACGTGTTCCTTGAATGAATAAATGGTATGAATGGAACTATCCTGAAATTTCTGTGTGGCAACATCTGGGAAGTATCTGTGATAGTACATTTACTTTCATGCAACTGCTAGAGACAAAGCAGAGAGTCAACATGAGTGATATAGTTGGAAGTCAGAAATGAGTTGTGTTCTGCTTGATTACACCCTACACTGCCAAGAATGGCATTATCTGTTAAATATCAATGTTCTTTTTGACTTAATAAAAATTCATGGCCTACTAATAATAGCCATAAAACTATGTACTTTCATATGAATAAAGTTGATTAAGCCGCTTTCTGGAATAGTTGTGTCTTACTGCTAAATAATGCATATTCTGAATAGTTAAGAAGTTATCCCTCTTTCTTGTTACTAATAGAAAAATCATGGCTGCAGACACATATATGGATTTCTGATCATGGAGTCCACAATTAACAAAACCCTGAGGCCTCTAATCTTAGCAGAAAAAAAAAAAGTCTTCTACTTAAAATCTAATGGGTTTCATTCACTTATAATGATAGTATCCCGAAGTTTTGTTCACAATCAGCATTTCATCAAGTGCATTAAGTTACCATTGAGCCTACTTGTTTTTCATGTATTTCTTCCTACCAGGGAACCTCCTTGTTAATGCACAGAAGAACAGCATTTTCAATATTTCTGCTTAAAAATTGGAATCAATGGGACTGTCCACTGAAATGAGAGTGGCATAATTCAGCATATGCCAGGACTATCCATATAACTAAGGTGACTCACTACTCTAGGAATAATGTACTTCCTTCCGTTCTCTAAGTAAGCCATGTTCTTGCTCATCTCCTAGCTTCTACATGTGCTGTCCCCACTTTCCAGGACGCTCTTATTCCTCCTCATCAACTGACAAATTCTTACTCATCCTTCAGGTGTCAAGTTAATGATCGCACTTGCTACCACCAACCAACTATGTCAGCTCCCTCTCCTATGAGCTTCCCTAGTTCTCTGTGTTTCTCAGCCGAGGCACTGCTTCCTTTTTATTTCTCCCACTATCAGCTCTGTAAGAGCAAGAATAGAGACTCTCCTCAACAGTGTTTCACCAGTGCCTGGGCCTGCCATAATGCTTGATGCTCTTTGAATGAATGGAGTCCAGATTCTTAAGCAAGTGTCTCTAAAGTATTGTCTATCACCTGAAAATAAATATATCTGCAGGCTTTCTGCCCACCAATGGGAAATAATATATTAAGGATTGAGGGCGTTTATTACAAACCACAATCCACTTTGGGAGATTTCTATTTCTGGAACATTATAAAGAGGTTGGAGATGGTTCAGGAGAAGGTAGGGGGCATGAAAACAAAGCTTAGGAGCCAATACATGGAGTGGGAAATCTGTGCCCTGATACAAAAACAGCACTCACAGCACTAGCTGCACAACTCAAAGCCACACACAGCTCTTCAGAGGTGGCAGGGAGAAGACAGAATTCACAGTGGAAATTCAGAGGGACTTACTCAAATCAAAACTAAAGTCAAGGCCTGGATATTTCCTCTATTTGATGCCAAGTATTCAACAAATGTTTCTCCCACTCCCCAAAAAGAGTTAAAAACAAAAAACGTGATTGCTTCATATTTAAAACTAATTTGTGCTCCTAAACATGAGCTATGTTTCAAATATAAAAGAAGCAGATAAAAACAAATAAAAATGTTGAATTATTCCAAGACTAACTGTGAAGTTAAATATTTCCAAATGACAGAGTGGGTCAAATTTCTCTTCAAACATTTATTGCATTTGCCTTATGAGCCAGGCTTTATCCTAAGTACTATTCAGAAATTAATAACTTGGTCCCTGCACTCAACAAGTTTACAGTATAGTGGGAGACACATACAAACGGGAATGGAAATAAACGGTAAAAGGCAAAAATGCAAGGATGAAGGATCATAGAGGCTATCAGAGGAAGTTCATTGTTTCCACACACACACACACAAAATAACTTTAAAAAAGTAACATAATAGACCCAAGAGGACCTAAAAAAGTCCTATTTACTCTACTCATGGTTCTCAAACTTGCAAGTCATTTGGATTGATGCCTCAATTCTCCAGTACCTTAAAAATTTGCATTCTTCCTTTATTTTATTCACCATGTTATTTTAATAATCTTAGACTAAAGATTGAGAAAACAAATTATTTTAAAACAATTTATCCCATCAATTAAAAAAACATCTACACCCAAGTTCATAACAGCATTATTCACAAGAGTCAGAAGATGAAAGCAACCCAAGTGTCCCTCCATGGATGAATGGATAAGCCAAATGTGGTCTATATATACAATGTAATATTATTCAGCCTGAAAAAGGAAAGAAATTCCCACGCACACTACAACACGGATGAGCCTCAAGGCTCATCTTTTCCTTATAAATTACCCAATCTCAGGTGTCTTTTTATAGCAATGCTAAATGAAATAAGTCAGTCACAAAATGACAAACAACTATAGTTCCGCTTATATAAGATATCTAAAGTAGTCAAACCCATAGAAACAAAGTAGAATGGTGGTTGCAAGGGACTGGGGTAATGGGGAAATGGGGAATTGTTTAATGTGTACACGGTTTCACTTTTGTGAGATAAAAACGTTCTGAAGAGTGGTTGCACAACCAGTCTTCAGATTATATGCTTCAGTTAAATACTTAACACTACTGATCTGTACACATAAAAATGGTTAAGATGGTAAATTTTATGTTATGTGTATTTTACCACAATTAAAAGTAAAAATAAAATTTTCAAGAGGGATCATGTTATAATGCTACATGGTGTATTGTCCTGAAGCTCTACTCCAAGAAAACATGATCGGGGCACACAAAGGCCCCAAATGTGAGAAAATGCAATACTTTAGTTCTTTTAGTCATGAATAAATACATTGTGATGAGAAGGATGAACAAACTTTTAAAACCTGTTCTTGCCTTTATGGGGAAAACAATACAAGCAAACTTATTTAGGTCATAGCAGTTACTGTAAACATCCCAAGAAAAGCTTATTAATAACAGCCACCCACAAAGGACCTGGTTTCAACCAAAGAATGTCATGGAGTCAGTGAAAGGAAGGCTGGGGAAGAATTGTCCTGTATTTTAGAAATAAGAATGTTAGCATCTTTCTGTAGTTCAACTTGGATTTAGAGATCACAAATACGGCCAATTATTTTAAATAAGGAAATTGAACTAGATCGTGTCTGAAGGACCTTCTGGCTCTAAACCACAATAATTGGTTGCTTGCTTGATAAAAGAAAAAAAAAAAAACAGGAAAATACCCTAAACATTTATATCAATCCTTGATTCTGCTATCAGTGGAGTAACAGAGGCCACCTGCCTGAATCTGTTACTGTGTCAGTGTGGAAATGTACTGGACTAGGCCCCTGCCACTAACTTGTTCTATGACCTTTGACAAGTCATTGCCTCTCTGTGGGCCTAATTCTTCTACTCTGTAGTGGAAAGATTAGACCAAATGATGATGAAGGTCCCTTCCAGCCATTAGTGCCTATGATTAAGGATCTGTGGAGCATGGTGATTAAGGCTGCAGAACAATGTGAATATACTTAATACCATAGAACTGGATACCATAGAGTTGACCATAAAATGGTCAGTTTTATGTTGTATATCTTGCCACAGTAAATATATTTAAAATAATTAAAATAAAAAAGATAATAATCTGAGAAGCAAGACAGCCACTCTGAGCAACAGTTTCTAATTAGAATAGCAGGAAACAAACGCCTCAACAAGAGGCCTCTAGGCTTGGTTTTTATTTCTTTTTTTCTAATCAAGTAGTCCTTCATGCCCAAAGAAACATGCAAGTACACTAAAGATGATGCTATTCAAAGAAAAACTTTTCATAAAACAATAACTCTTTCGATATTGTAACTACCTCCACATTCAGCATTTGAGTTAGATTTGTATATATAGTTTTTATAAATTGAGTCTCCCCTATATACAATATGGTCAAGAGAGATGCACTCTGGACCAAATCTCACTCTCAGCAGAGCAACTACTCTCATTTCTTCCAGCCATGTAAAACAAGCAACTCAACTCTGGCTCAAAAGCAGGGAAATAAGTTTATTATCTTCTGCCAGGATTTTCAGATCCTGGGGAGATGCCTCTGCACTAAAAATCAATACAAGATTTTTCAAGGTATTCAGTTTTGTCACTTGTTCAGAGACAATGGCCTCAGAAAAGAAGATGAACTGCCTTACTTCCTTTTCCTCCCTTTTTCTGCATGCTGCCCTTTAAAGATATGCTCTTTGTGCCATAAATTCAAAGGTTGCTTTTATGTCCAGTGGGGTGGAGGGAGGAAGCTCAGTGTGTTTTAAACGGTGAAATCTGTCAAAGTCCCAAAGGCTCTTGTGATACAAATCAGGTCATCCTATACAGCCTGAACCCCTAATTCCACAGAGGAAATAAAAACCATTTATAACTCAAAGTAACTAGCAGTAATAGGTCAATGCACTTGATTGGTCATGAACCAATTACAGAGACACTGCTTGGTGCCTCAAGGATGAGAAGGGGTGGGGGTGCACCTAGGCCCAGCCCAACACTCACACTCCTGCTTCCACCTCCCATCACCACCTGCTGCCAGATACAGGCAGAAAAATTATGTCCAAGGAAAAGGGGAATTACCTTGTCCACCCTGTGTCATCCTGCTCTAGACTGGCAGAGAAATGTCTTGGAAGTCCCACTCCCACCCGCTTATCCCACCAGTTTAAGATCCACTGAGGTTCAAGCTATCATAAGGGTCAAAATATTTGGACACTGACCTCTGCTATTCTAACAGCTGTACTAGGATTGCCATCTCTGAATGGCATGCCCGAAGCTCCCTCCAAGCCCCGCCCTCTCTGCGAGAGCCAAGGCTTTGAAATTCTCCTGCTTCCCTACTTTCTCCTAAAGGGAGACCATCAAGGGAAACAATTGAGGCAAGAATGGCAATAAGATAGAAAAAAGTAGCAAAAAGAGAGAAAGAAGGCTTCCAAGCAGAACATTTATATGTGGAAGATGAATAGGGCCGAGAAGGTCTTTAAGGTTACTTAATTCAACCCATGAGGACACTGAGAACTCAAAACATACAGTTGACAACAATGCTGGTCCTAGACTTCAGGGCTCCACCTCATGTAACATTTTTGGAGTGGTTGACTCCTTTGAGAATCTGTTCAAAGCAATGGAGCCTGCTCACCAGAAAAACTGACATTTATACATCATTTCTAGGGAAGTCCTGTGATTGTCTCTAGGACAATGTTTCCCCAACTAGCCTGATGATAAGAATCACCAGGACACCTGCTTACAAGTCAGATTACCAGCTCTTTTCCTAAAATTCTAATTCAGTAGGTCAGAGGGAGGGTTTTTGTTTTGTTTTGTTGTTTAGAAAAAACAAACAAACCAACCCTACAGGTGATTCTTTAGGCAAGCTTGAGAAACACTGCCCAGAGGCAGTAGGTCCCTAAACCAGCTGTGTATTAGAACCACTTGAGGGGCTTAATAAAAAATGTGGCTTTCTAAGGCTCATGCCCAGATATACTGAATCAAATTCTCATGGTAGGGGGTATATGTGGTTAGAGGTGATGCTGATGCCCAAACTGGTCCAGGAACCACTGCTTCAGTGGTTCCTGAACTACAGATAAGCAACCCATGTATGACTCCATCCAGCTTGACTCATTAGTAATTTGGCTTGGCCAGAGCCTAATGGCTATGATGGGCACCAGATCACTCACTGCTTGACATACCACCAACATGGAACAGAGTGCTTCATGCACTGAAAGTCTGTTTCCCTAAGGAAACTTGCAAAATATGCTTGTATTATCCATGAAGGCAGGGATAGTTATCTGTTCTGCTCACTGCTGTATTCTCAGTGTCTAAGAAAGCAGATGGCACATAGAAGGTTCAATACATATTTATCGAGTAAATTAACAGATGAATTAATTTACACATGCATTAAAATAACTGAAATCACTTAAGTTGGGGTATGACTGTCCAATGCATGTGTGAATCTGTAGATTTATTTCTATCACCAAGAAACTCTCTATCAAGAGTCCTCTAACTTGAAAAATCAATATGAAAATCACTACTATTTCAGTAATATTATCAGTATTATCATTGACCAAATTCTACGTAGATAGCCCATTATGAAGTAGCAATTATATCCTAAATTAAATTAGCAAAATTAAATCCAGCAGGATTATTGCTGTCAGTCTAAGGGCTTTTGGTATAGAGTTTCAAAGGTAAAGCAGCATTTGCAGAAACCTAGGATGGATGATAAGCATTGTCATTACGTAACACATTTAGTGAGCACTTGCTTTGTGAAAAGGATCCCTGAAGACATTCCAGTCTATTCAGAGGGATAAGACATAAGCAGATAAGAAGTTAACCATGAGATATACCCAAAGTAGCCCATGGAGATTGCCAGATGGGTGACATAGAAGCCCTGTACAGGAAGTAAGCAGTCAGTGCCTGCTGGGAGGGCGGAAGAAAGGCTTCATGGAGGATGGAGATTTAGCTTCGACTTGAAGCATCATATAATATAAAAATAATAAGTAGTTCACGCTAGATCAAGGAATGAGGGAGCAGAAAACTCAGTTTGAAGACAATCAGTAAGTAATATTTCATTAATATTATTTTTATTATTATATCATTAATATAATTATGTATTTCCACTATAGATAAAAATAGAAAATATGACTAAACACTATAAATTTCTATAAGCCAACCACCCAGAGATTCCTTTTGGTGTATATTCTTTCAAGATTTATTGTTAGCATATTTGTTGTGTATCTATTTACATATGTGCATAGTTGTCTATGTGTATTTAATTTGGTATTTACAGATTTATACACACATATACATAGACCCATATGGGCACATATTCATATATGTACTTTTACAAAATACTAATCATGCTTGTGGTGTCCAGTGAGAAGGATCTCAAGGAGGTACAGGAAAAATGTTCACACCCCAGGCACAAATCACCATCTCTCCTTGGTTACCCCTAACTCCACACCTACTATACACACTGAAAATGATGGTGCAAATTATTTAACGACGTAAAATAACATTCTAACACGTTGAGGGAAAAAAAGGAAGTTATCGTGTATGTGCCTGATCCCACATATACACTTAAAGATAATTAGCCATGTCTATGTATTATAATATGCAGAGTAAAAGGACTAGAAGCAAAGCCTCAAAAAGTTAACTTGGTAGTGGAACCTTGAGTGATATTTTCTTCTCTATGCTTTTATGATGTTCCAAATTGGCTCCAGTAAACATGCATTATTTTGTAATCTGAAAAAAATCAATGTAATAAAACATAAGCAATATAAAAACACACAGATAAATTCAAATCTGCCTGTGAGCGTCCTGCTCAAGATGCATCTTTGGTTTTTGAGCAGCTAAAGTCAAATTAGCATTAACAAGAAGACAGAGAAAGCAAAGCTCTTGTATTGGTCAAGCCCTGACTTCAAGGCTCTTGGCCTTCTATGCCTGCCTTTGAGGTGTCTAGCGGGTGGGTCAGGTGTACGGAAAGCAAGAAAGCCTTGATAGGTGTGGGTGAGGGAGGAGGGCGCGCCTCCCTGAGCCCCGCCCAGCCACCACCAGCGCTGCTCTGACCGCCACCATCTTAACGCTGCTTCCCCACAGGCTGCAACGTGCCCGCAGTCTAGACTGCGAGGCCGCGGGCCGCACCGGAGCGCGCAGTATCTTCCCCCGGACTGCGGCCGCCCGCACCGCCAGCCACGGAGCCCTGGCCCGGGCCCGCGGTTTCCCTTTGCGACGCCTCCCCGTGAGTCGACTGGGCCGTGGGTATCGAGGGCAAGCAAACAGAAACCCCCACTGCCCACCGCCGCTGCCGCCGCCAGGAAGGCGCTTTGTCATGCCCGGAGCCGGCGCCGGGCAGCTCTTTGCCAAGTTTCACCTTCGGTGACACAACTTTTCCGTGTTTCTTTTTTAGGCAGCTGCCACATCACGAGGCTAATGAGCACACTAAGGTTTGTAATAAACCTGCCTGCCAGATACACAGGAACTGAGGGAGGCTGGTTGACCAGACCTTTCAGCGCGATCGTCGGGTTCCCAGCTAGCCGAAAAACAAATGCTCCCTGGAATGAGAGCATCTAGGAGCACCTTGTCCTGTTTCCAAGAGAATGGCTCACATTGTTCCCAGAGCTCCGAAAATCACTCACAAATTCAAGAGCTCTTGGAAGCCTTAATGTTCAATAAACCCCCCAAGGGGAGAGGCAAGCATACACACAGAGAATCAAAGGCAAAATAAGCAGGTCAATTCTCAATACTTTCAAAGTCACCACTGAAAGAAGATTCTGAAAATATCTATGGGCATATTCAAGAACTGCACTCAGCCTGTCTTCTTTAGGTTGTTTACTTCTACTTTTAAGAGCTGGATAAATATTTTAAGAACCCTAGCTATTTACTAACCCTCAACTCCACAACAGTAACAAATGCTACATTATTTGGAGCAAGTTTTGAGAACTGGGTTTCATGTTTGTTATGAAATTTACCTATAGCCAAGCAATAGACCCATCACTGTTAATTATTACCATTGAGCAACAGTTCTACAATACAGATAAACACTACATGATTCTCAACTTCGAGAACTATAATTAATATGCTTGTTCAAGGCGTTGTGTCTCTCTTAACAAGATATATTTTTGGAAATATTATCTAACTGAAGGCAGCCTAAATAGTACACAAAATAAAGCTTGCACTTTTTTATTTTTCCATTTAAAATGAGTTATATAAGTAGTGAAAAACCTCTTCTGTGGAGCTACACTTTGTTGTGGGGGGTGGATTTATTTCATCACGATTAATATAGCTATCAAAGGAAAAAATCCAGAAATGAAAATCTTTCAATGAACTCAGCACACCCTGAGGAGCCCCATTCGGTTAATAAAAACCACTGACATTTGTTAACAAGAAAAGGAGGGGGGGAAAGGAGAGTCGGAGGAAGAACGGGTAGGGTTGAGAGACAAAGAGAAGGGAAATGAGACATAGGATTCTGATGGGAGACAGACTGAAAGCATATACCATGTAATGAAAGCTAAAATAAACAGGTGGAGTTTTTACTCAACAGTGAATTAAGAGAATGTATAATCTTGAAGACACAGGTGAAACAAGGTCCCAGATGCAGTTGCAAAAGAAGGCACCATTGTTTTTAAACCAATATGAAAGCCAAAGTCACCTGGCCAATGTCCTGTAGCAGTGGTTCAAGAAGATGGCCAAGTGAAGTGAGATGCACATGGGAAAGTGAAAAGTCAGAATGTCCCAGGCCAGAGAAGAAGGAAAGGGCACCCCGGCACAGCACCTGATAGAGAAAAGTCACTCAAAAAATGTTCAGATGTTTGTTTAACTGAACAAAGACCACAGCCCTGGAGCAACCATGCATTTAGTATAGTCACACTCCTCCTAATTATGTCCAATTTGGTGAATGAAGGTAATTTTGTCTTTGTGCAAACCTGCATTAGAAAAACTCAGCTGTGCTGCCTAGGAAGGGAGTGTGATATAGTGGTTAGTGGTTAGGAGGTAGATTTGGAGTCAATCAAATCTGGTCAAATCCTCACTTCACCATCTTGTTAGCTGAGTGACCTAAGGATGGCCTTGGTCTCAGTTTCTTCATCTGTCACATTGGAAGAATAGTGTGGATATTCATTCTCCATACATTGAATGTCCATATATTGTTATGAAGATTTCATGAGATATTTCATGTCAATTCCCTGGCCTGTAGTCAGTACTCAGAAAATACTATTATTTTTAGGACACCAGTCAAAATTATTTCTCCCACGTATCTAGGTGTTAGAAAGTCAACCATTAACTATTGAATTCTTTGAGTGGAAGCTCTACCCCAGGCAATCTTTAGATAGAATGTAAATATCCCTAAGTATTTATCAGATTAAGCCACCAGGAGGCTCTGAAAAAGTCTTTCTCTATCACAGTGCCTTCTGATATGACAACAAAACAGGAAGTGAGCAGGGCATAGGACCAATGAGTTTTCATAGGCGCATGGCATATGCATTCATCATTTATTGATTACTACAAGGCCAAGCACTGTGTTAGTAATTTGCAAACCACTAGCGGTGTGACTTCATATAAGCTACATGATCTCCATGAACTTCAATTTTCTCATCTCTAAAGTCTGTATGTACTTAGAGCTACTGTACTTCATTTGGCTGTCAGGATTAAATTAGATATATGTAAAAATAATGTTTGCCTAGTAAATAGTAACTGCTCAATAATTTACAGGCTACTATTATAAAGACAGCAATGTTCATTATTGTTATTTGCTATTGAAGGATGAATAAAACATACCTCTGCTTAAAGGATTTCCCTATCTTTCCCAGGTCATTCAACAACTACTCCTAGAAGACTAACCATGTCCAAGATTCTATTGAATGCCCCAGTGTGGGGCAGGGTGGGAGTCTTCCAAGAAACTAGAGGACAAGACGAGAAGGGTTATCAACAGGGGATGAAGAGTGTTGGATGGGGAGGTGGCTAGGTGTGGCAGAAACCAAAGAGTGCATACAGGAAAAACTAATAGATGATGATAGAAATAAAAATAGGAGGCCAGGCACGATGGCTCACACCTGTAATCCCAGCACTTTGGGAGGCCAAGGTGGGTGGATCGTTTGAGGTCAGGAGTTCAAGACCAGCTTGGCCAACATGGTGAAACCCCATCTCTACTAAAAATACAAAAAATTGGCCGGGCGGTGGTGGCGCACGCCTGTAATCCCAGCTACTAGGAAGGCTGGGGCAGGAGAATCACTTGAACCCGGGAGGCAGAGGTTGCAGTGAGCGGAGATCACGCCACTGCACTCCAGTCTGGGTGACAGACTGAGACCCTATCTCAAAAAAAAAAAAAAAAAAAAAAGAATAAAATAAGGGTCGTCTTTAGGTAAGGGGAATGACTAGAAAAGGGCATGAGAGAACTTTCTGGGGTGACAAGAATGTTCTGTATCTTGACTTTGGTGTGGATTTTACGGATGTAAATATCAAAAATCATTGAGATGCACACTTAAGATCTGTACATGTTACTACAGGTAGATTTCAATTACAAAAAAAGGAAATTGAGTTTTACTGTTTTTCTTTTCTAATTTGGCCTTTGACTAGGCCTGCCTTTCACCAGAAGATTCTTTTCTTTCTTCCCAGCCCTACTTACAGGAAAACCACAAAAAAAAAAGGACAGACATGTACAACTAGGGATTCCTTTAGGCCAAAGAGTGATTGTCCAGACCAAATCTGATGTCTCTGCAGGCAGGCCAAGCAAGCAACTTAGCTCTGGACAGCCCTATTGTACTCCCTAGAATGTCAACCACAACCCTACACCAGCAGAAGCCTTTGCCTGTGGGGAAGGTCATTAGCCAGTGACACTAGTACTATTTCCATTTGAAAATCAATGCTAAAAGTAATTTCAAAGGGCAGAGGCAAGAATAGCCATGAGAACTGCTTTACAGTAATCACAATAAACAGTCATTGTAATTTAGACTTAATATTTATTACAACTCAGATCCCTTAATATAATAGTCCTTCATATGTCCATTGTACCCTAAGAATCAATAATTTATTTCTTTTCTAATAACCCCCCCCATTTTCAGAATTAGTACTCTGGAAAACACTGCTTTAAAGGAAAAAAAATGACCATCCAATTCAAGGAGAAATCGGATCTGAGGCCTGGAGTGGTGGTCATAATGACTACTAAATATTATTTCACTTCTTTAGGAAATTAATGCATTTACCTGGAAACCCACACTCTTAGGAAATGTTTCATCAATATATGACATTCAAAAAAGTGATAAAATGCCATGTTAAGAAATGTCAGAAATAAGATTCAACTAAGTTTGTAGAGCTGGTACATTACAAATAGATAACCTACATTTCAAGTTGATGACGACTAACTAAGATGATCCACATTACACAGGACAATGAGCCTGAAATCCACTCTTCAGCCTGTGCGGATATGTCATGGTGATGATGTGTCTTCTTGATAGGGAAACATAAATCAGTGACTGCAGAAAATGAGTTATGCAGACATTTGTGTTCTGTACTAATTGCTAAAACTATATTATGTGCCTAGCCTTCACATTTCAAAGATAACGTTAAGCTGAGCAAGGTAATAGACATGTAGGATCCCCTTCATCCACTCTACTTTAACGCACATGGTTTTTCCCTGCTCCTTCAATTGCTTAATCTTGACAATTATTGTCCATTCTTTTCAAATTTCTCAACTCCAAAAATATAAGTCATACTGAAGCAGACACTAGAAAGCCTTTTTATTGGATATATTTGAAGAACTGCAACACATTCTGGTTGTTCTATGTTGATTGTAATTCCCAGAATAAGAAGTTGATTTGGACATAAAACAGCACAGCTGCAAAGAGACCTGGAACGCTAACAGTTTCATATCCTTACTCACCGCCTTACAAATCTGCCCTCTGGCTTATCCAATTCTGATTCCAATTCTCTCCCTGATTCCAATTCTCTCCCCAGTCCTGACCCTGTCCTCAAAGCCATCCATAAAATCTCCCCGCTGTGGGCATCGACCTCAACTCTTTCCTTCACTCCACAGCTCACCCTCTGCTTCTTACCCAGGCCCCAATTCAACATCCATTCCCACTCCAACCTCACCCACATCTCCAGACCTAGGACACATACTAACCCCTTTAAATTATTTGAACTGTGCTGAGAAGAGGCTTAGAGGAAGCAGTACAAAGCTAGAGAGAAGATACAGTACCCCTAACCCATGCCCCAACTTGCTCCCCCTTCTAGCTTTAGCTTTTGTCAATAAAGAAGCTACACGCTGCTACAAATAATTATGAAGAGGATTTGGGTATAATGTGCACTCATTTTCTCCACCTATCCCCAAGAACAGACCAATATTTCTGATTAGAGATCTCCCTGGTCACACCTCCTTAGCAAGGCTATGATCACCTCCTTCGGCACAGAAGAGACTGTGTGGCTTATGACACTGTATGTAAAACCATGGGACCATGATGTCAGAGTGAAAAAAACAAGTCCCTACATGAGTAATAGACAGATGATCATTGTTACTTTTTAATAAGAGGTCACCAACCTCATAATTTCTTGTCGGTAAAATACCTCTAAACATCTGCTTTTGCCTGGCGCAAGTCTGAGAAAGACACCTGATGCAACCTATTATAGTAAACTACAATGATCAAGATGATCTTTTGGAAGGCATTCAGGACTCAAGACTAGATATGCTGGCTATATGACCACAATGCCCTGTCCTTCTTAAGTAGGATAGGGTAGAAAGACTATTGGAAAGGGCCAGGAAGTGAACAGAAAACGAACTGTGGTGTAAATGCATGGGGCCACTACAGTCCATTACAACAGCAGCTGTACAAGTGGCTGGCTTCTTGGGCTATGCATGGAATTGTCCTCCATTGTCCAGCAGCCAGCATGAGCCCAGCCTGACAACAGTGCTGTCTCACCAAGAGAACCCACGGCCCACAGAGCCTTGAAACTTGCCTGGATGTGGTGGCTGTTAAGCTAAGCACAAAGGAAAGGGTTGTTGAAAAGAGCACACCCAACTCCAAACATGTAGCCACAAACCTAAAGACAGTTTTGAAAGCGAGAATTAGCTAGCATTTTTACTTAATCCAAAAAAGATTTGGTTTTATCTATAGCAGCCTACAAGATTTCCGATGCCACAGGAAAACTGTTGGAACAAACCAGAAACAGCCTTAACTGAGTGCTTTTCCAACAGAAGACTGATGAAAAGATCTTATGTGACAAGGTAGAGAAGAGTGAGTCAAAGCTAAGAGAATATCTGCTTGAACAAACAAATATTATGCTTTCTTCTTCCCTGAAATGGAAACAGATCCTCCGGTCCAAGAGCCGCGTGACTCAAACTATATACACATCTGCCAATTTTAAAGTTTATACAAAGCATAAATAAATACACAAAAGGCGACTGGCTGCACAAGAGGCCTTTTTAATAGTTTCAAACAGAATCAAGGTCCCCGCCCCCTTTCCAGAGAGAACAGCCTATCTTGTCGGGCTACATTTTTGAAAAGGTTATGAAAAAGATCAGTGTCCATCACTGGTCTTAACCTCAGTGAGTTGAAGAAAATGTCATTTAAAAAGACAATCAGCAATTTACGTACTCTTAAGGCCATATTTCATTCAGCAGCACAAAATAATTTACTGGAAACCTACTACCTGTGCTTTAAAAGCTCTGGAAACACTGTACTCTATAATAATTGATGTAGTTATGATACACTGTGGGTATGAGCCCTAACTGATGGGGGTGGGAGGCTGAATTTAAATGAGCAGTAGACTCTGAAAACAGATTATGAAATTCATTCAAACTGTTACTAAATTATTTGATTTCATCCAATCATCTGTCACACCACTGTTCAAAATTAAATGTGCTTGATCCTATATCTTGTTATGTTACAAAGAATATGCCAATTGGTTTTTCAGCTTAAATGGTGGTGGCAGGGCACACTAGCTCATTCCTGTAATCCTAGCACTTTGGGAGGCTGAGGCAGGAGGATCACTTAAGACCAGGAGTTTGAGGCTGCAGTGAGCTACGATCACGCCACTGTATTCCAGCCTGGGTGACAGTGAGCTCTCTCAAAAATATATTTTTTTAAATTAAGAAAGAATCATGGGTGGGGATTACATATCTGTATATATATCTGTCAAAACTTACAAGACTATACACACACAAAAACAGGTGAATTTCCTGGATTTTAAAATGGGAGAAGTATGTTAGCACCAATAAAATATACAGCATAAAAAAAAAAAAAAAAAAAAAAAAAAAAAAAAAAAAAAAAAAAAAAAAAAATTAAAGATGACCTATATATAGGAAATTTGTAAGTAAGGAAAACTCTTCAGAAATATGGTCAACATATATAAACCCTATTGACTAAAAGATAAGTAGACCTTGTACCTTTCATCTCTAATATAAAAAGTAGTCTTTAAAATTTAGTCACATAAGACTTTTCATATACTTGAAAGAAGAAAATACTAATGGCTACTACACACTTACTATTTTGAAAATGCTCTAAATTCAACAACGAACAGAAAGGCTGAAATGGCAATCTTGCTCTTAGCAGCCAAAAGCTTCCCATCTTCTCGGGCAAGTAAACTCCCTTCTTAAAAGTTGCCTTGTAAAATTAATTTATTCTAATTACAGCCATAATTTCAAGTGCTAATTACACAATTCCTACAGAGGTATGTGGTTTCAAATGTGGTGAGTCAACACAAGAAAATGTTATGACACATGCCTAGTACAAATTTGTATTATTGAATTACAGAAACCTGTCCTGTTTCCAGATGCGTTAATCCATTCTGGACAACTGCAAATTATATTCCTAAAACAGAAACTCATTTTCTGTGAATGAATTTGGTTTCAGGGTCTCCCAACGGTAGCCTGAAATAAACCTGAAGTAACCACCTGATGGAAATCAGGAACCAAAGTTCCAGAAACAAACGAGAAATACTCCCAGAGTCAACAGGGGAATGACGTGCCTAGATCAATCTGGTGCTACATTCTTTAATTACATTTACTTCTCTGGGCCCTCAGTGGAAAACAAAACGATTTAATGACCCTGAAGTCATTTTCCTTTATCATATAAATGCCTGTTTGAGACTCAACAATTAGGAGAGCTCTGGAAACCTACAGCTGTCGTTCTACTTTCCAAAGTTACTCTTTCACTTGGGATTGAATGCCAGCCTTGAGCCAGACCGGGGGCAACAACGACCCTTATGACAACGGATCTAACCCCTCCACAAACTTCCGGAACCTTCGTCACCCTTTCGCCTAGTTGGGGAAGAAATGGCTCCACTTAGAAACAAGGATAAAGGCCTTGAGCTGAAGACTTTGACAACTTTCCGCGGGGGAGGGCTGGTGCTGCCCTAGAATCTCCCGGGAAAGAAAGCTCTGAGAGATGGGGAGAGGCGAGAAGGAGGAGAGGAGAAAAAGGAATAGAGAAAGGAGTGGGAGTGAAGGGGGCCTGAGGGCTCAGGGAGGAATTGGGGCCCCCATGAACAAAAGCTGGGACTCCCCGCGCTGCAACCTCACTTCTGCAGTGGGGACTCAGCGTGGGTCGCTGCGGTCCAGTGTGCTTGGGGCCCTCAGGGCTAGTCCAGCCCACTCCAGCGTCTGCTCCGTGGCCATTCCGGACACTTGCACCTAAGGCACCTGCTGTTCCCCACTGCTCTTCCACATTCCCTCTCTGTGCCTCTTTCTGCACCCCGGTCTTCAAGGCCGCTGTCTCCAGTTTACATTCTGGGGCTGATCCCAGTCCTGAGAAAGGCAACGGCTAGAACCGGCAGAGGGTGGGGGGCGTCCCCTTCCTTTGCCTTAGTTCTCCCCAGCCTGAGCACCGCTTTGCTGCGCCTCCCCAACCCGCCGATGGGAGGCCCTGGGCAGAGGCGCGCACTCCAGGGGGACCAGTGGTCGGGTGCCCCGGGCGCGGTGGCTGAATCCCAGCAAGCAGAGGAAGAGGACTGCCCCCTCCCGCGGAGGCCCACTCACGCTGGGCACTAGTGGCAAAGGGACAACAGCCTTTGTTCTCCTGGGGCTTGGCGAGGCTGTGCTGCCAAAGCGCAGCGCGGGCGGCGCCAGGGCACCAGGATTGCTCACTTTTGCACGCGGCGTGTCGAAGGGTGCAAACTCCTGCCTTCCCCGAGGGTTGGGGTGGATAAGGAGTTTGGGATTAGGAGATGTCCGGGGTGGGGGGAGGAGGAGGTGGGGGGAAAGGAGGGGGGAGGGGTTCTGCGTCTCCACCAGGCTCTTTGTTTGCATTGGGGGCGGGGAGAGGGGGCTGAAGGTGGGTTCAAGCTTGAGTTCTGAGAGCAGGGCAGATTCCTGAGTATGTCACCATGTTGCACGCGCGCAGCACACATATGCACACTCGCGCACACGCACACACATGCACTCATACAGACAGGCGGCCGGCTGTCAGCAGACAGCGCGGTTCCCGGCGCTCCGGGCTGCAGCAGCTTCGTCTGCCCGCAGCGCCACCACCGTGCGTCCAGAGGGGGAGTGGAGGAGGCTGGAGGCACTCGAGGGTCGACAATTCCGCGAGGAAGGAGGGAAAGTGGTGCAAACCTAGATCCACCCCCTAGCGACCTCTGCCCCCCCCCTTTTCTCCCGGGGTCGCAGAGGTCATGGGCAGCTTAGGCTCCGGGAAGGAGGCAAGGAGCCGCCGGAGGGCGGCGCGCACGCGAGGGGGCGAGGGAAACGAAGGAAAGGAAAGCAGGCGGACTCGGCGGGCGGGCTTACCCTTAGAAGCATCTTTCTCCTCTTTGGGCTTGGTCACCTTTCCACTCATAGATCCCAGCTTGCTTGACAAGGTTCGCTCAGAAGACGGAAGTCCTCGCCGAGCGGGCCGGACTTGGGAGAGTGCTTAGGGCGGCAAGTCTCGACCACGAGCTCCCCTCGGTATGGTTCGGGGCGGAATCCGCTTTTCCCCACCGCTGCCGCCGCCGCCGCTGCCTACGAGAGAGTGGGGAGGAAAGGAAAGGGGTGAAGGAGGAGCCGCCGTCGCCGCCGCCGCGATCCCGAGCGGCCGGCCGCGGGAGGAGCCGCTCGCCGCGCTCAAGAAGTGAAGAGACAAAGCGGCGCGGCGCTTCCTCCGCGCCCCGCGCCCTCAGCTTCTGCCCGCCTGCGGAGAGCCACGCTCGCAACCCCCGGGGCGGCCGAGAGGAGCGGCCGGGACTCCCCGGCTTCACTGCCGGCCTCCCTGGGCTCCGCGCGGGCCGCTCGCTGGGAGTTGCCTGGGTGGGCTGCCCGCGCACTGGCAGGCTGCTTTCCCCCGCCTCTCCCAATCCGCTGCGGGCCGCCAACTCGATCAAAATAAAACCCCGAGGAAGGCTTTTAAAAAAATCAAAACAAAGATAAAAATATTCACTTAAAAATAACAAGCCTCCCTGAAAGGGAAATGTTTGAGCATGTGATGAGCAACGTGTGAGCCTGTTACACCGCAGAGTCGCGCAGCTTCTCGCCCGCGGGGAATCGGGAGGAGAGGGTCGCCTCTTTTCTTTCTTTCTATTTAATCCATTTCCAGATTCCTCTTATTTTGCCAAAAAGGGGGCCGGAGTTGGTCGCCGGCGGAGGAGTGGGAGACGATGGCCCTTACCTGCTCTCTTTCTCTCTCTCCCTACACCCACACCCCCTCGGAGCTCGCCCGCTCCCTCGCTCGCGCCCTCCTTCCAAAGAACTCTCCGGTCCTAGAGAGCCACGAATCAACACCGCGGCGCATTCTATATAAACGGCAAGGTGTGGGCACGCGGAGGGTGGGGGCTGGCGAAGGCGGGGCTTCCCAAAGCCGCCCGCCCGCTGTAGTAAAAGGAGAGCTCGGCAGGGGCGCGCCGACGTCAGCCGCCGGCTGGCAAAACCCCGGCGAGCCCCGCGTAGTGCGGGCGAGCGTGTCTGCGGGGCGTCCCCTGGCCCCTCCGGGGCAGGGAGGGCCCGCGGGTGCCGCTGTAGCGGGCCCCACCGCTGGCCAAGGAGATGGAAGCCGGGCGCTCCCCCCACCCCGGCCCCTGTAACTCCTCTACTCCTAGCGCCTGCTTTCCCAGGCCCGTGCTGGTCGCCACCTACACTTTGGGGACTCCCCTGTTGGCAACTGCTCGCACCGAGCAGTGGAATCTCAGTCCGGGAGTCGACGACTTTTCGCTTCTGGCTAGCTGCTCAAGTTGAAACAGTCGGGCTCTCAGGGGGGAGTGAAGGGCTCTCTGGGATCTGGGTGTCAGTAGGTCAGAGTGAAACTGACCGCGGCGGCTGCCACCTCCCACCCCCACCCCCACACGCAGGCCCCTCCTCCTAGGGCTGGTCGTTCTTGTTGGTAAACTGGAAGCAAAGAGTGCCCACCGCCCAGGATGGCCAATCCCAGGCAAACGGGTGAGGTGGGACTGGGGGCGAGTGCTGAAGAGGAGTAAGTAGGATTGAAACGTTGCCTGAGGAATACTTGTGACAAAACCCAGAGAAGGTCCCTGAAGATTAGAACTAGAAGGAAAACTGCTCAGGAATTGCTCTACAGAGGGCAGATGGGGAAGGAAAGAGAGAGAGAGAGAAAGAAAGGAAGAAGGAAGGAAGGAAGGAAAGAAAAAAGGAAGGAAGGAAGGGGGAGGGAGGGAGAGAGAAAGAAAGAAGGAAAGAAAGAAGAAAGAAAGAGAAAGAAAAGGAAAAGAAAAGAAAGGGAGAGAAAAGGAAGGAAGGGAGGGAGGGAAGGGAAGGGAAGAAAATGAACGAACTAGGGAAGGAGGGTGAGACAGTAGTCAGGAAATAGCCCCTGGGGCGTCCTGGAAAACCTTTTCTGCGATGGCCTCTTTTTGTGCATGCGAATCCCTGGTAGCCTCGTGCTCTGTTGAGGGACTGGGGTGGTGACTAGCAGGACTTGGTCCTCAGAACCGTCCATTAATCAGACCTTAGGCTTGAGCCTGGCCATGAAGGCTCAGTAGCGACTCCCATGCAGAAAATTCGTTTTCCCTCATCCTACTCAGCCCCACCCCCTTCTTAATTCGGTTTTGTTAATGGCATTAAACCAGGCGAAGAAATCATATAGATGGATTAGTCTTACTGAATCCCAGGCGGTAACTCAATTACAAGAGCCTGCTGTGGCTTTCAAAACCAGGAGTGTGGGCTGCCCCTGCTCCCAGTCCAGGTCTAAAGGTCGGCAACCCTCTAAACTCAATTTGCAGCCTCCATCCTCAGTCTGAGAGGAACTCCAGGCCCATTTTTCTTGTAAATAATATCTAATAATCTGGGGCTTGATGACACAATGTGATTATCCAACCCAAAGTTAGACCATTAATTAATATCAGTTGTCTGGGAAGGAAAACATTTCTCTTCAAATGATCGAATTCAAAAGGGTTGGAGGTTTAGATTGGTTTAGAGGAAAGGTCGAGGGGAAAGGAAGTCCTACCCCAAATCTCAGCATTATGCAGTATACCCATGTAATGAACCTGCACATGTACCTCCTGAATCTAAAATAAAAGTCAAAATTTTTAAAATAATAATAATTTACACCCAATAACAGTAAACATCAATTTAGCATCTAACCTGTGCCAAGCAGCATGATAAATGCTTTTACATCATTATCTTATTCCATTTTCACAACAACCCTAAGGACGTGTTTGTTTTGTTGTTATTTTCATTTCACAAATGAGGAAAATGAAGCTCAGAGAGGTAAAGTAACTTGCCAGGAGGTCACACAGCTGGTACATGGTGCAGCATGGATCACAAAGATGGGCGGCAGGCTAGGATACCAGGTGGGTCTGTCTCTAAAACCAGTGTTCATCTGTTATACCACGTGGTCTCTCAAAACTCCTATCAGCCTCTTAAAAAGAGGTGGGAGGCACATTTTCACTGATCCTGTCTGCCAGTTCTAAACTCCTAGGTCTTTTAAAACTTCCCTAGCTCAGCACATTCAATCAAAAGCATACACACACATACTCCTCCGTTGTGTACATACTATTTAATTTGTCCACATCCCCCCAGTAAGCAACAATACCTTATTTTGGGAAAACGGTCAGTTTCTGTCTTGGAAGATATTAAGCATGGCATTGATGTGGACACTGGGTGTCTCAGCTTTCCTGCCATGTTAAGATTTCCAGGAAAGTTCTCTCCACAGATAAGACCCCTCTCTAAGCCCTATCAACAATGACACCTCTAGCAAGGGTAACTTCCAGCTGGAAGCTAGATATTCTGTTCCTTAAAGAAGACTAATCTTCAATATATGACTAAACCTAGGTTAGTTAATATGATCAAGGTGAGTTGAGATGTCTGCTTCGGAAAATTAGTGGAGTCTATCTGTCCATGAACACAAACAGGTAAAATACAGTGTTTTTCTTCACTGTAAACCACCTTGGAAAAGAAATACCAGAAGATAAAGGAAATACACATTTCATGTAAGAACAGTATGGTGGTTTGTGTCCATATAGAGACAAATCAATGACATCATAAGGACATTCATGTCAGAGACCAAGGATTATGAATAGTCAAGTGCAGGGACAAACATTCTTATCTAAACCAAGCTTCTGAAGATTCTGCTAAAGAGGTCACTGGCAGCTTGTTCTGTGAAAAGAATGGGGGACTTTCTCTCTTCAAAGCCCCATGACAAATTTAATATGAAAAAAGTTTTTTGCAATTGACTCAGAAAAAGGCATGCTCCAGTGTCCAGCCCCCAAGCTACTTGGTAATGCAGGATGGTCAGCTGGAAGATCTGACACCTGTGTGAGGATGGTCCGTAGGTCTTTTCCTGCCACCAAAGGGATTCAGTCTTGAAGCATCTCAAGGAAGACCTGGCTTAGCTTATAGTACTTCCCCTTTCCCACCCAGATCCATCTCCCTCATCCCACTGTAGTGGAAGTACGTTCAGTTTTCAGTGTAGCAATTTGCACTTCACTGGTCACTTCACCTCTCTGTGCCTTGTCACTTTGGTAAAATGTGTCCCATCCTGTCTCTGCTGCTCTTGTGAGAGAAATTCCATTGACCCGGTAGAGCATGGGGTGCAGAGTTATTCTGTGTGGTAGAGTGAATTCGTCCTGGAATTAAAGCAATATTCTAAAACAAAATGTTGCATGGCCGCGCCTCTAAAGAGGGCTGGGCTGCTTTCTGGAATAAAGGACAGAGGCTTTACTACTTGGTAGTGAAGTGGAAAAGGTCCTAAGAGGCGCACCCTCTTGGCCCTATTATCTCAGTGTCAGTTTCCTGCTAGTCTACAAATGCCTCAAGACACCAGACTCTGGATTCCAGGTTTGCTCATCCTACAGCAGCTCTGAGCAATGTTTCTGGGCAAGAGGCCACATGGTTCCCTTGTCTGTGCTAAAGGGTAAAGTTGGAGTGAGCAGGAGGGCAGAGGACGCATACACTTAGGGCTTTTTTTTTCTGCAGTTTTGGACTACCTGGGTGTAGAGACATTGTCATCAGGCACCACCAAATTAGATGTTTTAGTGACAAGACTGCTTCTCACTGGATGAAACATGTTTTTCATTTGTGAAAACATTTCACAGCAGAAAGCTGGTTCAAAAGGAGGCAGCCTGGCAAAAGCTACACTTCCAGCCAGAGTGCTTGAGATAAAGAAAAGCCCACTGGGCCAAGATCTGGGAGTTGGAAGCCACTTTAATTTTTACGCTTAAGTCTCAATGATTTGAACGTTCAGATCCAAATGCCAGAGCTCTGAAAGGCATTCATTTCTGATTCAAACCCTGCAGTGTTTATCTATATCATGATTTAAGGTTCATTTCTATTGGAATCTCCAATGAGTTGGTGGATTTCCACAACAAAAGAGCTGGAAAACATAATCTCCAGCTCCCCAACTCTTGGCCACCGTAGCAGTTTTAAAATGTGGCCATTGAAATGTGGCCACTATGTCCTCCCTTCTTGATACTGACTGGGTTTGTAACTGCTTCAGCCCATAGAGTATGGTAGAAGTGTTACTCTGTTACTTTTAGGCTAGGTGAGAAGAGGCCATGTAGCTTCTGCCTGGCCCTCTTTGGAATGTTTGCTCCGGGAAAAGCCAGCTACCATGTATGAAGTTTATCCACACTGAGGCTGCCATACTAGAGAGTTCACATTTAGGCTCACCAGTCAACCATGCTAGCTGAGCTCCCAGACGACAGCCAGCATTGCTGGCTGGCAAAGGGAGAGATCTCTCTTGGATGTCAAGTCCAATCATACCATGAGATAACTGCAGCCCCAGCTGACATGTGACTGCAACTTTATGAGAGATCCCTCAGTGGAGAACTACTCAGTGGAGTCCTCCTCACATTCCTAACCCATAAAATTGTGAACAAAATTAAATGTTTTTAATTTCTAATTTGTTTTTAGCTACTAAATTTTAGGGTAATATGCTATGCAGCAATAGTTACTGGAGTCGTGACCGACAAGTTCTCCTAATCCTGTATATATTTATATGCTGCTCCACCTTGCAGAGCTAATGTCTATTTTCCTCACCCTTGAATCCAGGCTGTCCTTGTGACTTGTAATGTGGCTAAAGTGATCCTATGCCAGTTTCAGTCCTCACCTTTAAGAAAATTGGCAGATGCAGTTCCCTCCAAGGGAAGCCAGACACCATGTAAGAAGTCAGACACCCTGAGACTCAAGTTGTAAGGAAGCCCGAGCTGGCCATATGAAGAGTCCATGTGAAAGGGAACTGAACAACCCAGCTGATGGCAAGAACCAAGGCTCCAGACATATCGCATCAATTAAGCCATCTCAGTCAGCTCCTAGCCATTCAAGCTGTGAGCCTCCAGATTTCACAGGACACCGAAAAGCCATTCCTGCTGCACCCTGTCCCCATTTCCAACCCACAGACTTGTGAGCAAATTGGTGGTTGTTTTAGGCCACTTAGTTTGGGAGTGCTTTGTTACACAGCAATAGATAACTGAAATGAGAAGTCCAGAAAGATTTTCAGATCAAGTCTTCTCTGTTCCCTATGTTTGTCCGTTACAAACCAGAATGGGTTTTAAAGTGAGAGAAAGTTACAAGACAGAGCGATGTCAATGATGTATCCAAAAACAGCTTAACACTAAGACCTTTCCAATCTACACCAAGCAGATGTGTGATTTTCTGCCTCCTGTAAAATTGACATTTGGGCCATTATAATGTGATGTTGGGATGCCTGTCAGGAATGAACATCTTTAAATGTTTGTCACTTTCTTCTCCAGCGAAGAAGGAAACAATGAGCTACAGCTTTTTCAAAGATTCCGTCTCATTCCCAACCAATATCACCGGGCAGCAACGGATCTTCACCCAGAATCCCTATCATTCCACAGCATTCAGAATCACCTGTGTCAAAGAGGAATGGGTAATCAAAGTTGGCCTTTTCCTCATAGCATGCTCCCAACATTCACTACATCTGAAACTGAAGACCTTGCCATTGTCTCTGCCAGGAAGTAACACACAAAAGACTTTGGCCTGGGTCAGTTTCCAGAAGATTTTCAGGTCTCGTTCTTGCCTTCATTCTAGCAGTCATACTGACAATGGTAAAATAAAACAGTTCGGGAAAGAAAATTTTATTTCACAAAAAAATTATTGGATATAGTAGTAAGTTGTTAGCCCTTCATATTTGCCTATATCTTGAATTCTCTCAACAAGATTGTAAATTCGTAGAAGAAAAGGATTGTGTGAAACTCCTCTAAGATTAACTCGTCCCATGCCCAACCTGTGGTATAACATAGTGCCTGGCACATAAGAGGCACAATAAATATCCTCATCATTATAATGTTATTTGTTTAATATACTAGTATGTATTACATATTTATCCAGAATATGGCACTTTATACTGAAAGCAACCCTCTGAGTTAATGGTTATTATTATTTCCATTTTCCAGATGAGGAAACAAGCTCAGAGAGGTGGAGCAACATATCCAAGATTATACAGCTAGTAAGAGGTGCACCCAGGCAGGATTGAGATGCAAGTAGGCCCTTCTGCTTCCAAAGTCCCTGCTCTTTCCACAATATGACACTGAATATTTTGTTAATATTATGAAATAAAAAATACCTCTAAAATTTCTCTGAAGATAAAGTCAAACATTAGAGAAAGAGAAGAGATCTCAGGGCTTACTGGGCTTTCTTTTGTTTTCTGTCAATGCCTGACCCTTGCCCCTCCCCACATCCCGCTACCCCCCACCCCCACAGTGTGATAGACATAAAGGAGTGCTGTCCAGATTCTCCTCCCGAGAAAGGCTTGCTGCCCAGCTATGGGGAGTGCAGTCGCTAGGCAGCCTCCAGCTGTCAGCTCCCTCACGGTTTGTCTCTGCTGCGGAACTGCTTCACTTGAGGTCATTCCCTTCCTAGGTCAGCCCACATTCCATGAATGAGCAAAGCCTGGCCATTTTAGATCAACACAGGCACTCTGACAGACAATACTCACTCCAGAGCTCCCTGCCAGGTAGGCTAAGGCTTTGTTAGTCCTGCTTCACAGTTCAACTTCTCCCTCTGCCCAACCCAGCCTCCTCCCACTTCCTTTCACAGTTGTTGATCCCTAATGAAAACATCTTCCACCACAAACTCCATCTGCTTTCAGACATTCCCATCTGTGACACCTTCTCTCTTTGTTTCTCTCCAACCCTGTCTCATTGCCCACGATTTTGGTAAAGAAAGATTCTTGGAATCTTCCTCTTCCTCTGATAGTTTAAATGATCTTCACTGCATTTCCAGTCGTTTTGCTTCTGATCCTTTGTCTTCTTGGGTAGCTTCCTGGAGCCTTCTTTGGAGTGCCAGGGGTTGGGACATGTGAAGAGCCCTTATACACAGCTGGTACTGTATACAACTGTTACAGTTTAGAGAAAGAGAAGTGACTTACAGATGGTCAAGAAATAACAAGCTGGGTTTCTCATGATGAGACACTTAGACCTATACTTTCCTTCACTTGAAACTGTAACCTACTTGGTATGATTTTACATGGTGTAGAATGGATGTGTCTGGCACATGGCTGAAGTGACTTTACCCATTACACTGTTGTCATAACTGTACCTGCCATACTGTAGCTAACTGTAGTCTTCTCTAAGGGACCTCCCTACTCATATACTCTTCTCAGTATCCCACGTGTGGGATTCTTTATTCTTCCCCATTCTACTTCTCCCAGGGCAGTCTCTGTTGCTATTTCCCTTTCCATGTTCTCATCCCCTCTCCCACTATGAGGATCTTGCATGATTGTTTCTTATTACATTTTTTTCTATATTTATTCCACTCTATTCTATAAGGCCTTTTCCCTCCCTACATCGCCCAGCCTGCAAGGTAAGGATTCACTGTTGTCTGCTTTGGGGAGGCAACTCAGATCAATAATAGGAGGTTTGCCTTACTGTTGCTAGGACAGCAAAAGAGAATCTCCTTGGAGGGTCCCCACTTACTATAAAAGAAAAGAAACAACAGCATCATTTTCCTTTGTTTTAGGCATGCACCAGAATCACTGTCAAGGCAGCAAGACTAATAACCCTAAATAAGTGAGGTAGTTAATATATTATGCTTTATACAAACTGTCATTTCATCCTTGTACCTTTTCTCAGTATTACACAGTGTCAGCCTTGATTTACAAGTAATGAAAAGAGCTTGGAAAGGGTAATTACCAGCTCAGGTTCCCATATCTATGGAATAGCACTAGCAGTATTTGAACCCAGGTCTTTCTGTTGCAAAATCCAATACTTTTTGCATATCAGATGCTGACATTGTCAAGAAGGCTGCGGTTGGCATGGGCCAGAGGATTCTGAAAGAATCCATGGATAGTGAGTGATGCTCTGTCTTTTTTGGTAGTGAAGAGGACATTTCTGAGAACCACATCAAAGCACACAAATCAAGAAAGCTATGGCACTGTGACTAAGGACAGAGGAGTCCTCTCAGAGGCTTCCTTAGCCACACTCATAATCCTACACTGCTAGTCTTTGTTCTTTCTTCTGGGGTACTTGCTGGATTGTCTGATGTCAACTCAGGGACCACTTCTGGTTAAGGCTGGGAAGTAGGTTTTCAGAAGCTCCTTCCTTGTATGGTTCCAAGTTAGAGTTTGCCACTGAGAGAAACTCACTCAAGACTTGGAATGTGAGAGTGAAGCAGAAGTCATTGTTCTCAGGAGGCTGTGACAGTCAGATAGTGTGGCTTCACAGATCTCTCTATGAGGTCCACTTCCGATCAGCCTTATGCAACTAGACCTAGCGACTTCTCAGAATTCCTGTGAGCTTTTGTTTCCTCACCTCCTCCAGTGTTTCAAGTTAAAGTCATTAGAGACATTTGTGTGATCCTCCAGCATGAATCTTCCAGACTTTCACTCTCTAGCTCCTCCTACTTTTTATGAATCCAGTTTCTAAAATATATTAAATTCCTTATCATTGTAACATTTTAGTGGCTCTATTTTCATGACTGTACCCAAACTGATGCAGGTACCCACCCTGAATTTCACCACTAGTTCTGTGTTATTATAAAGTGACTCCCTAGGAAGTAATGTAACTAAAGTCCATTAAAAGGCCTTTTTTCTTCTTCTTTAGAAACCACAGAGGGCTCTGGGAAGATACCAACTAAGCATGTGTTGTTTCCCATTGTCAGCTCCAGGCTTCCTACTTCTCCTCAACCTAATGGCTATTGAAGCCTAAGGAGAAGAGCTGGATATGAGTGGGGTCCTAGATGTTGTGGAAGACTCAGTAGAAATAAGTGTTGTCAGGCTTTGCCCCTTGAGCAAAGCCTGGATCCAGCACTAGAAAGGCCCAGCACAAACAGACTAGGAGACTGGGAAAACAACATTATACTTGTGTTCCTGGTCTCCTAGACCTTCAAGAGGCCAAGAAGGAATGAACTAAAGCAACAGACAGGGTCAATGTAGACCTGGGAAGACAGCAGCTTTCTCCAGGTACTAGTTTCTAGTTTCCCACTACTCAATGGCTTACTACCCCTTGGGGAGCTCCCCTTCTACTATAAGCTGACCTCAGTGTGCTGACAACAAAATGCTTTATAGCCATTTCTGTGGGTTCAGCAATCACCAACCAGAGAGAGGTAAATTGAGCAACGTATACCTAAAAGAAATTAAACTGATGGGAGGAGAGACAAGTGACAACTTGAAAACCATCACTACCAATAACAATAACAAAATAGGAGCATATAAGGAGATACATGCACAGCATAAAAATAGACTTTCTATAACTACAAACAAAAATGTGATTTCCCAAATAAACAGTTCAGTAGATGCATTTAAGAAGAAGATTATTGCTGAGACCCAAAACAGTGGCCTGGAAGATAAAGTGGAAGAAGAATCACAAAGCACAAAGTCAAAAATACAAAGACAATGAAACGATGAGGAGAAACATAAGAACCTTGGAGGATAGATCCTGAAAAATAATAAGTCTCCTAGAAGGAGAAAAGAGAAGAAATATAGGAAAATCTGTGATTTTTTTTTTTGGTCAAAGATAATGGAAAAGAGCTTTTCTGAGCATAACAACTATAAAATTTAAATGAATAATTTAAAATAAGCAAAAAATAACTGTTTGGAGTGTATACCCAAAGGAAAATGAATCAGTCTACCAAAAAGACACATGCTCTTGTGTGTTCATTGCAGCTTTATTCACAATAGCAAAGATATGGAATCAACCTAAATGCCCATCAACAGCAGACTGGATAAAGAAAATGGGGTACCTATATACTATGGAATACAATACCTCCATAAAAAATAATGAAATCATGTTCTTTGCAGCAACATGGATGCAGCTGGAGGCCATTATCCTAAGTGAACTAATGCAGAAACATAAAACCAAATACCGTAGGTTCTGACTTATAAGTGGGCGCTAAACGTTAAATACATGTGGACACAAAGATGGGAACATGAGTGGGGAGGCTACCTTTCAGATATTATGCTCACTACCTTGGTAGCAGAATCATTCTTACAACAAGCCTCAGTGACATGCAATTTACCCATGTAACAAACCTGCACATATACTCACTGAATCTAAAATAAAATAGAAAAGAAAAAGAGGAAATTACAAAATACACTCCTAGAACACCATTGATTCAAAAGTGAAATTATAAACTATGTAAACCGCAATTAAAAAGAACATTTTATTCCAAAACCTATGTGGCACAAAGAATGTTGTACTCGCCGGGCGCAGTGGCTCACGCCTGTAATCCCAGCACTTTGGGAGGCCGAGGCGGGTGGATCATGAGGTCAGGAGATCGAGACCATCCTGGCTAACACGGTGAAACCTCGTCTCTACTAAAAATACAAAAAATTAGCCAGGCGGGGTGGCGGGCGCCTGTAGTCCCAGCTACTCGGGAGGCTGAGGCAGGAGAATGGCGTGAACCCGGGAGGTGGAGCTTGCAGTGAGCTGAGATTGCGTCACTGCACTCCAGCCTGGGCGGCAGCGAGACTCTGTCTCAAAAAAAAAAAAAAAGAATGTTGTACTCAGAAAAAAATTCTATTTTTTTTTTTTTTTTTACTTTAAGTTATGGGATACATGTGGTGAACGTGCAGGTTTGTCACATAGGTATACATGTACCATGGTGGTTTGCTGCACCCATCAACCGGTCATCTAGGTTTTAAGCTCCACATGCATTAGGTATTTGTCCTAATGCTCGCCCTCCCCTTTCCCCACACCACCCACAGGCCCCGGTGTGTGATGTTCCCCTCTCTGTGTCCATGTGTTCTCATTGTTCAACTTCTACTTACGAGTGAGAAAAAATTCTATTCTTAAATGTTTTCAGTATTAATAAACAAAGATGAGAAGGTAAATGAGCTTAAAATTCATCTTAAAATATTTGGAAAAAAACACAAATAAAACTAAAAAGTACTAGGAAAGGCTTTGATAACATAAAAGCTTGAATTAATGAAATAGCCAAAAATTGTTCTTTGAGAAATAAAACAGATAATCATCTTGCAAGTCTAATTAAGAAAAAAAAATATTTACAAGACTTGAGATGAAAAAACAGACATAACCACAGATGAGAAAATTTTAAATAATTATAAAAGAAACTGCATTAAACTCTGTAACAACACATTTGAAAACCTAGAGAAAAAGGATGATTTTTTTAGAAAGCCAAATTTACCCCACAAGAAGAATAAAAATTGAATAGGTCAATTATCAAATAAAAGAATTAAATCGTGAATAAACATCTACCACTGAAACAGTCATCATAGCAGAGAATCATTTGTTTCAATTCAACTTTTTTCTTTTAAAACAAGTAATTTTACTGTCATTTAAACTCTTATAGGCCATAAAAAAAATAAAGAAAACCCCTTAATTCTTTTTTATAAAGCCAACCTAAATTTAATATCCAAACCTAGAAGGAAGACCACAAAAAAGAAATCTATAGACACTAATTCTTGGGTGTAAATGTTGACATTTTGAATAAAACATCAACAAATACAATCCAGCAATCTTTCTTTTTTTTTTTTTTTTTTTTGAGACGGAGTCTTGCTCTGTCGCCCAGGCTGGAGTTCAGTGGCGTGATCTCGGCTCACTGCAAGTTCGGCCTCGTGGGTTCACGCCATTCTCCTGCCTCAGCCACCGGAGCAGCTTGGACCACAGGCGCCCGCCACCACGCCCGGCTATTGTTTTTTGTATTTTTAGTAGAGACGGGGTTTCACCGTGTTAGCCAGGATGGTCTCGATCTCCTGACCTCGTGATCCGCCCGCCTCGGCCTCCCAAAGTGCTGGGACCACAGGTGTGAGCCACCGCGCCCGGCCGCAATCTTTCATTAAAGTATAATTATAACCAACTAGAGTGTGGTGGATTACAGTTCTTCACTCCTCCCTGTGTCCAGGTATTTTTACATGGTGTACATTTCCCTGTCCCTTAACTTTGAAATCAGCCAAATGCCACTTCCCAGCCTAGGCCTTAGGAAACCTTGTGCATTTTCTCCTTCCCTCCTGTGTCTCTGCAGTCACCTCGAGACTAGCCTGGCTAGCCTACTTGCCTTGTCAGGAGGATAAGAGTTACTTAGGGCAGAGCTGCACTTGCCACTACAGCCTGAAGTAAAGCAGCCCCAACAGACCAACAGACCTACAGTGACAATCAGAGCCACTCAGCTCAACCCAAACTGGATCAGCCAGACCCCAGTTAACCTGAAGACACATAAACAGTAACAAATGATTGTTGTTTTTAAAGCCACTGAGATTTTGGCTGGTTTGTTTCATAGATATTACTAACTGTCATATAGAATTGAATTTGGAAATGCAAAGGAGGTTCAGTATCAGTAAATCTATCAACATAATTAATTACATCAATAACTTAAAAGAGGAAAACCATATGAGTGATGATATCAAGAAAGGCTTAAAAGTCAATTGATAAAATTCAGCTACCTTCCTAATAAATTTCTAAGTTAAATAAGATTAAAATAAAACCTTTTAAAATGGTACAGATTGTTTACCAAAAATGGATGTGAAATATAATCCCAAATGGCAAAGCACTGACCTGTTCAAATAAAATTCAGAACAAGACAAGGATGCCTCTTATCTTTGTTTATTATTCAACATTGCCTTGGATGGTCTAGTTAATAAAAAGACCAAAAAATAAATGAATATAAACATCAGAAATGCTATCTATTTCTTTGTCTGCTAATGGTATATTTGTATAGCTAGAAAACCAATCACTCTAGTAAAATCTATGAGACTTATTCAAAGAATGTGGTACCATAAAGGAATACAAGGTTACTATAAAACAAATAGTGTATCTCTATTCAGACAACAAACACCAAGAAATAGAAATGAGAAACATTATATTCACAATAAAGAAAATAACCTATGTTATACACTGGATTGAATTTAACAAGAAAAGCATCAGACCAGTATGAAGAAAATTGCTTTACCTTACTGAAGGATGTAAAATGAAATCTGAAAATAAGGGATGAACGAATGAATAATAAAACTTTATATCATAAGACCTCAATTCTCCCAAAGTCAATATTATTTTTTAAATTCCAATTGAAAATTGCCAGTGTGGATTTTTAGGGGAAAAAAAGAGGGCATTTATATAATATAATCTTAGTACTTATATAAAAGAATAAATACCCTAGAAAAGTCATGAAAAATAATAATAATGAGAGAGAAATATCTTAACCAGATACCAGAATATACTCTAAAGTCAATGTAATTAAATCAAAACATGGCAGTGGCATGGGAGTAATAGACAATTAGATCAAAGAAACAAAATAGATAATGCAAAATTTGAAAGCATATATAAGCATTTAATACATGACAAAGGTGATGTTTCATTTCAGTGGGGAAGAGATGGATTGTTAATGAACAGTGTGGATACAACTGGCTATTAACTTAAAATAAAATTGGACCTCTATTTTATACCTAAAAGCAATATAGTTTCCCGATAAATACATATTTTAATGTAAAAATAGTAAAACTCTTGCAAGAAAATCTAGGGAACAACATGCACAATCTAGAAATGGAGAGACCTGAAGATATTTGACTATATACAATTCTTCAAAATTTTGGCAGAAGACATAATAATTAAATCAACAGGTAAACAAGGAATTGAAAACATAGTTGCACCCAGAGAACAGATGAGGGGCTTATAGGACCTCTTAACAACTGACAAAGAAAAACAACCCATTCAAAAAACAGGCAAACGGTAGGAAGAACCACTTCATAGAGAAGCAAATTCAAATGGCCAATGATTTTTTTCAAAAGATACTCAGACTCATAAGTAAACAGAAAAACTCAAGTTAATGTAACAATGAGATGACTTATTTTTATCCATAAGACTTACAAAACTTAAAAAGAGCAGTAAGATAAACTGTTGGTGGGATTGCAAGGGGAAATTTGTACTCTCATAAATTACTAGTAGAGTTGTAAATATGTTATATGCTTTTTAAAAAGCAATAAGTCAACATTTGATGAAATTAAAAACAATATGCATATACCCTTCGACCCAGCTATTTCATTCCTGGGAAACTGTTTCAGACTGAAAAAACCAACAGCATGTAAGGGTATATATATATGAAGGTGTTTATTGCTATGTTGTTTTTTAGTGGTAAAATATGAATTGGAAATAAAGTGAATGTCCACTAAAAGTGGAATGGTTGAATAAATTATTCTCCATCTATATCACAAAATGCTGTGTAGCCATTAAAAAGAATGGAATAGTGAGATTGCTGTTGACTTGTAGGTTTTATTGAATGGGAGTAATAGTAACGATGATAATAGCAAACATTCATATATGGTACTCTTTTAAGTGCTTTACGTATTTTAACTAGTTGACTGCTCACAACAACTCTATGAGATAGGTTCTATTATAGTCCTCATTTTCTCGATGAGGAAACTGAAGCTCAGAGAATCTAAGGCCACATAACTAGTAAGAGGCAAGAAGAGTAAGATACAAAAAGGTGTGAGTAACATGACATAATTTCCGTAAAATAATCTATAGTAAAAGACAGGCATGGGCATATGTGTATATATACATATATGCATGTTTTATATAATTATATGAGACTGGCAATATGGAAATATAATACTGAGCTGGTAGTATGGATTATTATATATATATTATATGTAAAGTATATTAAAAATAATTAAGGAGCCTCAGCATTTCAAAAACAATTTCAAAGAAGTTGCAATTGACGCTTCAGGTGAGACAAAGAAGGGAAGCCTGTCCCAAGGTAAGTCCATCCAGATCCTTATCACCAAATATCTCTTGCCCCTTATGGTGGGAGGGATCTGCATAGGGCAGAACTACTGTATTTAGAAGTGCCAGGTGCTTCCCATCCTATCTAAGCCAAGAGCCTCCCTGGAATCCAGTCATCACTGTGCTCTGAGACTGTTCAACCGCAGAAGGCTTCTGAGATCCCACTCTTGTGCATAAATCTCAGATCTGGGGCATGCAGACAGGGAAAAGACCTGCCTCATGTACACATCTCCTTGGGAAAATAAAGTCTCATCTTGGGACAAGTTCTATCCTCCCTCCCATCTACAGCAAAGAGATTTAAACTTTACCACCCCCATTGACACAGACGAGATTCATGCCTAAGTTTACAGTGATAAATAAGCAGAGAGCTCATATCTCAAAGAGTTTAAGTTGTTGAAGGAAAGATGTGCCTTTCATATCCAATAAATATGTGTTGAGTGAGGAAAATGATGACATACATGAATAAATCAAATACAAGGTAAAGAGTACAGTGTTAAATCATAGAGCTGCAAACAAAATACTATAAGAGTTGTAGTAGGGAACGGCAAACATTTCCAGAAACGGTTTTGTAAAGAGATGGCATTTGAGCTAAATGCAGTGTTTCTGAATGTGTGGTCAGCATCAGATTCTCTGAGGTTCTTAAGGGCTCCAGATCTACTGAATCAGAAACCCCAGAAGTGAGACCCAGTTGGCATTTTAAAGAAGCTTTCCACATCAATCTTATGCACACTATAGTATAGACCATGAGAAATGGGGTAGATTTGGGTGTACAGAGAAGTGGGAAAGGACACATAGTCAAGGGCAATAGCATAAGTAAAGTTTCCAGGCATAAAAGCAAAATGGAAAACAGTGGCCAGTTCAATTCCACCATGAGTGTTGGAAGTGGTGAAGAGGAGCAATGAGGAATAAGATTTGAAAGATAGGTTAGGGCTAGATCATGGAGGGCCTGGGGGATGCTGAGTTAAAGAATTTGAACTTTATCCCAAAGGGAAAAAAAATTAAGAGATATGAGACAAAACAAAAATATGAGAGCCTAGACTTTCACAGTGCTTCCCAAACTTAGCCATGCCTCAAAATGATTGCTTGCTAAGTCTAGCTTCTGGGGCTCCACCCCAGACTTTCTGAATCAGAATTTCCAGGGACGTGGATCAGAAATGACATCTTTAAACAACCTTGTTAGGTGATTCCTGGGTAGCCAGCCTGGCAGTGGTTCATGAAATGGAGTTTGGGAACCACTCCTTTACTGACAAATGCATTCCTAAAAAGTTGTTTGTATGTAGAAATTTTATTAGTGGAGTCACTATTCAAAGTACTAAGCAAGTAGACTATCCAGAGGCAAACTCCTGCAAATCTCCTTGTTCAGCAGAAGAAAAAGAAGTCACTTTCTCTGGAGTGTTTCTATTAAATAAACATCCAATTTAAATGTAAAACCCCTGACAACTTTCCATAACATGTGACAACACATTTTAATGCCAGTATTAGTGATGATATATGGTTGTACAAATAGAACATGGGAAAAATAATTCAAAATATTTAAGTTTCCTCTAGATTTATAGCAAAATGAATGACCATAAGGTAATATCGGAAAAGAGATAGTGCTAGTAGGATGTGACGCTGACAGAGCATGGCTTCAGGATGGACATATCTACCATGTAGCCCTTTTGAGGTTGCAGGGGAAATTGAGGCACCAATATAGGTAGAAACCAGATGGTCACTCTTCTCAACTCAAGCTCCAATAAGGATTAGATTATATGACTTCCAAGATTTCTTCTAGCTTTAAGATTTTAAGTTTGTGTTATTTGCACACCATCTACCTTGAAGATGGGCAAAAGGAAAAAAGTGGGCAGGGGAAACAAAGTTCAAGGATCAGTCTAATTCATCTTTCTAGAAAATGCACAGACACAGATGATTCTGAGGCCGAAGGTTTGTTTCCTAAAGCCATGTGATATTTTAAGATTGTCATTTTCCTTTAAATAAAGTATATCTGTTACTAAAGTGTCTCTTCATTTTCATGAAAACACCTCAGTTTGGCTAGTTGGAATGTTGGCATAGTAATTTGTTAGCAAATGCTCAAAAGTCAACTTTGAGCAAGAAATTGCTAGTGTTTAACCTTCCAACAGCCAAGTTTGCTTCTTTTCCTCTCAGAGGGTGTCTAAACTCACCCCCAGAAGTTTCTAGCTCCCCTTCAACTCCAACTCCTTCCCTAATGCCCATTGCTATAAACAGGCCAGAAATCAGAGATGAGTTCTGACAGCAATATTTCAGGAAGGAAATGGAATCCAAGCAAGTCTTTTGTGCACCTGGGTCGGAATCTCTCTTTCACAAGGTCTGTCTGAACTATAGGAATTCCTGCCCTGTGCAGCTCTATGTTACTTTCCACTGCTGCACAGCAGACAAGGAAAACACAGATAACCAGTGCTCTGATCCAAATTCACATTCACACAGTAATGAGTCAGGAAGGACAAGGCACCAAGAATAGAGCAGCTCCAGGTAGAGTAGTTGATAAAGGGTTAAATTTAACATTGAGGTGCTTTCTTGCTAGCTAATTCCTTAGCTTTTGGGTCAGAGGGTACAAGGAAAGTAATTAATTCCCAAACATTACTGTGCCTTGATCAGTGTGTTGGGCACATGGAGTTGTATTTTTATTTGTAGGCTATGTCCTGCCCAGACATTTGTCTCCCAACCCTAGGCCAAGGAAACCTGGGCCTGGGTTACCTAAGAGAATACCAATTCCCGTAGCATTTTCCCAATGAGTTTGGTTTCACCTACCTTAGAAGTGGAGACGCAATGGGCCTGGTGGTGAGAAACAAGCAAGATCCCACCATGGACCAAAATCTTAAAGGGCCCTGTTGTTATTAGTGCCCGCGGTCACTTGCTCCCAGGCCAGGGGTAGGAAGCTTCTTGGTCATGTCGTCACTGTGAGTTTCTGCGGTTTGCAATAGTCTGCATCTGAGCCAAAGCACCCCCAACACCCTAATCCCCTCCTGGCTTCAAGGGCTCCAGGCTGGAAAAGCAAATAGTCCAGAGTGATTGCAGGGGCCAGTGGACCCTATGCAGTTCATATCAGACTGTTCTGAGGAGTGGTAAGTCACAGGGTCTATATTGCAGCTATTTTTAGTGAAACTGAATTCCTTCCCCAAGTTCTCTTGCTTCCAACTTGTTCTAAGTGTAGGAGACCAGCTGTGGTCAGATCATCTTACTGGACCAAGGCTCTGTCAAGGCGAAGGGACCAAACCAGGGAGGTGGAGCAAAGAGCTCACGGCTGTTGGTGCTTTGGCCCTTTCTCACTGTCTCCGACATCTCCAGAGCAGTAGGATCCTTTGGAAAGGAAAATGTCACTACCCAGGGGAGTGGGCATTCCCCTCCAATCTGGCAGGAACTTGATAGGTAGATGACATGAGAGGGAAAAATCGAGAGATTGGCAAATCTTTCCGTTTTTTTCCCCTCAATTTCTAAACACACACACACACACACACACACACACACACACACACACACACACATCAGATTCTACAGGCCAAACCCAGATCTTGGACAGACTTGCCAGAAGGGTCTAGAAAAGAATGTCATCAGCCATGAGCCAGGCCAGAGGTGAAAGTATGAGGAGCACTGGTTTCTAGTCACTTTCCAGCTGTCATTTATTGTTCTAAGAGGGAGTTTTAATGGGGAAAAAAATTCCAGGAAGATTTATTTTGGCTTTGAACTTTGGCAAGAAGTGTTAATTCAGAAGAGGCAGTTCTCTGGGTTCCTGAGGGTGCTAATTTCTTTCCCTGGCTTCATCTAGGTAAGTATTTTACCAGCTGTGGGCTATGACCCATTAGACAGTAATGAAATCTATCTAATGGGGCATAATCAGCATTAAAAAATGAAAAGAAATAAAATGTATAAAATAATTTTTAAAAGTTTCACAGAAAATACTCACTGTTAGTATGTGCAATGGAGTGTATTCCACATAGTATGTTCTGTAAAACTTTTGTTTCTTCTATGTACATGTGTACTCAATCGCTGCATAAAGTGTATTTTTTTACTCTTGGTCACCATAAAATTCTACTTTTTGGAAAACACTGATTTCGATGATTTGGTAGAGAAGCGCGTGAAGATAAATCATTTAGCACTCCCAACTTTATGAATACTACTACTGTTACTATAACCACTATTTTAGGGGTGTTCATTATATGTCAAGCACTATTCTAAGTGTTTCATTTTCATCATTTTCTTTAGTTGTTATCATAACCTTCTGTGATAAATTTATCTCAGTTTCACAGAAGCAACAGCAGAGGCTCAGTATCAAGTTCAAGACCTATCAAGAGGAAGTGCTGGGGTATAAACGTAGGTCTGTCTGTCTCCAAAGTTTGTGTTCTTAAAAATTCTAGACCACTTCCCTCCTTAATTGGCCAATACAGAGTTAATTCCATTTGTTAAACAGATTTGAAAATCTTGGCTGTGCTGGTAGCTTTATATAAAATCAAATGAAAATGTTTAGAAAAATAATTTCAGATTCCTAGAAACTTCTAGTAACCTCTTATTTAAAAAGGTAGTTTAATTTTGAATTACTTACCTATTTTACTCAGAACCTCACACCCCAAACTGAGCCTCAAGACTCTCTAACGGACATCTGAAAGATCAGCTGAAGGAATATGATTTTAAGGTATTCTATTTTCATGGCCTTACCCCTCTAGTTACTTCCATTCTATTGCACACAGAAATCTTGTCCCAGGGCGCATTTGGTTTTTGTCTTTTTATAGTTTGAGCTAAATCAGTTCAACCACTTTTTGAGTTGATGAGGAAAAAAATCATAGTTATTCTACTTCCAAAATAAGCTTCTCTTTTTGGGTACACAGAAAGCTCAGAAAAGGCTGAAACTTTCAAACTTCCCACTTCACATATGGGGACTACTAGGTCCTCATTACTTTCAAATTTACTTTAAAAATTCCTAGTGATTTGCTCATTTTGCAAACTCCCATGTTCTGTTGTCATTTTTGTAATTTCATGGCACATACTCTGCGTGCATGCCCAATCTGTTATAGACCAGAGGTACTGGTTTCCGTGAACTGGTTTCATGTGGAAAGTGTGTTTGTGGGGAGAGGGAGAAAGGTTAAGTAGGAGGAAAATATTGAATACAGCCTCCTGCAGAGCCCCCGTGGGAGTGCAGGTTAGATGAAAGATGCCCCAAAGGGAAGTGTTTCCTGGCTGCTTGTGTGGATCAGAGCTACACCACATGGCTACTGGCTTCAGAATGGTATTTTCTCCAAACCACGGAAAGCTGAAACCTGACCTAACTGGTGATTAGCTTCTCTGTAGCAGATCCTGGCCTCTCATCAGAGCTTCTCTGATCTTCTTTGTTTGGAATGAAAACTAATTGACTTGTAAACACATGCGGAATTTCCAGGCAAGAAGTTCTCCATTGTTACCAGTGACATGGCCAGACGCTGGGGTCACAGGTGCTGTCAGGAATCCAGCCCAAATCTCAGCTCCCCACAATGCAGGCCCTGCAGCTTCCTGGCTGGGCTTGGCTCTTAGGGGCAGACATTCACCCCCACCTGTAGCCACATCCTTCCGATGCTTTTCAAAACAGGAACAGTTGTCTCAGTCCTCGCATTCTCCTGGCTATTCTATTTTTGCCGGGATGGAATAGGATATTGCAGGGCTTCTCCAGCCAGAGCTGGGCAGACTTGTCTAAAGGGAGCCCAGTACTACCTGCCCCAGGGCTCCCCACCCCAGGGCATGCTCCTGGCTGTATCTGTTCCAGTCACCACTTTCATGGAAGCAGTGTGGAAAGGGGCTCTACTTAGCAACCTTACCACTCTGCTGAAAGCTTCAATGAACAAAAGGACATTTAATAATAGAATTCCTCCTCTAGTATTTATAGCACCAATTGCTCAAAGCTGTTTTCGGTTTTATTTTTTAATTTCAAGCCTTTGTCACAACCTCCCCAGGAACTGGAACAGAAGCCAGGTATTAGCAGCTCCACTTCGCAGACCAGGAGACTGAGGGATCAATGGAGAGAGACTCTTCCAAGTATGGACAACATGCAGAGACAGCTGAGAGCTGTCTATGTCTGAAAGCACAGAGCCCATTCAAACACTGTGCCAGGATGATGAGGCTGTGGTCCTTAACTCACTGACTCACTAACTTGATCATCCATTCACCTAACATTAAGTAAGTTCTGATTATTTCCTAGCCACTGCACTAGGCACCAGGGATACAGAAATGAATATGTTATGCTCTCCTGTTTCTTCAACAAATAAATTTCAAGGAAACAAAAGGAGGGCAAACTTAATGATTGAAAGAGATTTGAAATATACATGAACCAAATGTAATGTGTGGACCTTGTTTGGATCCTGAATCAAACATACCAAATGCAAGAACACATTTATGAAACAAGAGGGAGTGGATATTTAGTCGCTAAGGAATTGTTGTTAATTTTTTAGATGTGATATAGTTACTGTGTTAAAATTACCTTACCATTTAGGGATATATACCATAGCATTTATAGATAAAATGACATGATGGTTGAACTTAAAGGAAATGGGTAGGGATATAGAATAACCAAGAATGCCCTTGAGTTGATGATTGTTGCAGCTGAATAATGGGTATAGGGTAGTTAATTGTACATTTCTCTTTAGTTTTGTGTGTGCTTGAAAATTTTCACAATAGATGCATATTTTTAAAATAGAAGTCGTGGTATGGTAGCTGCCTTCAAGGAATTCCCAGAGTCTACATTTCCTGGAGACCCTTACTGACAGCCATTTTTGATGAGCCCATCCTCTCCTGAGCTGGAGAGGTCAACACCAAGTAACGTGAGGCCCCAGCATAGGGCCACAAGTTCAGAAACAAGTTAGCCGGAGCACTGCAAGGCAGGACAGGAGTAACTCTGACTGATGTGGGTCTTGATGTCATTTCTCTCCCCATCAAAGATTCACCAGGTGGTGTTTGAATTGGAAGGTCCCTAAGGTCCTCAGATAGGGAAATTGGCTGAGAGGCTGGAAGTGCTTTCCCAAAGCTACACAGCAAATGGTGATAAAATTGACAGTCTGAAATTGGGGCCTTTGACTTCCATAGCAGGACCCTATTTTTTAAACATATATAATATGCCCCCTACATGCCAGCAATCATGTTGGTACTATTATATAGTAATTTCATCATTAGGTCCTCAAATACATAGAAATCCATATTTATTCCTTTCAGCTGCACTTAGTCCAGTATCCCCCACACAGTAAACACTTGACTGGAGTTGGATTTAATTAGGGTTGGGTCCTGAAGAACAATTTTTGTTTGTTATTAGGATGGTAGGCTTTAATCCAATACGATGGCTCTCTTTTTAAAAAGGGGAAATTTGGACACAGAAACAAAATTATATACAGGGAAGACAATGTGAAGAGAGATAAGGAGAAGACAGCCATCTACAAGCCAAGGAGAGAGGCCTGGGACATATCCTTCCCTCATACCCCCCTGAAGAAACCAACCTTGCTGACACCATGATCTTGAACTTTTAGCCTCCAGGTCTGTGACACAAAACATTTCTGCTGTTAAAACCACCCAGTCTGTGGTACTTTGTTATTGCAGACCTAGAAAACTAATACAGCATATATGAGTAGGCAGCTAAGTGGAGGACGAGGAGGCTGAAGGAGGGTTGATGAAGAAATTCATTCCACAGATGTGTATTGTGCCCCTTACTGTGCAAGGTACCATGGCGGCTATAAAGATAGCCTTTTGCTCCCAGTGTCCTGATAAGTAGTCATCATAGAGATGACATGTTCATTCACAACTATAATATAGGAAGGAAGAAAGTAACTAGAACCATGAAAAAGTGCTGATAAAGTGCCAGTGAAGTTCAGAACAGGAGAAAGAACTCTTTCAGCTAAGAGAAGGAGAGAATTAGAGAAGACTAAATACAGACGGTGTCAGTTAAAGTATATCTTAAAGATTGAATAAAATTTAGACAGGCTAAGATATCAGAAAAGGGCATTCCAGTGGAAAAAATAGCATAGGCGTAAGCATGGCAGTGACATAAAAAGAGGGGACTCCAGTGGGAACAGTGAGGAGTTTTTCAGATGGAAGTCTAAGGTAGGTGAAAAGAGAATCTGAGGAGAAAAAGCTATCCAAAGGTACGCAGGAAACCAGTTAGAAGGCAGTTGTAGGAGTGTAGCTGAGATAGACGATGGTGGCCTGAAGTAGGATAGATATACAGCATAAGATTTGAGGCAGAAAAGGTAGCTCCCAATGGACTTATTGAAACTTTTTCTCAGGTTCATGGCTATGGCAAACAGAGGGGTTGAAGTCACTTGGTTTAGTAAACTAATAGCACTTAGATGAGTCAGAGTGCTGCTGCTTGGGGCCAAGCTCATGCTAGGCCCTGACCAGTGCTTCCAGACCCAGGAGTGAGCAAAACCATGGTCAATACCCTCAGAAAGCTCAAGCTGGGAAAGATGGGGGCAGTATATACACAACTAATCGCACATTCCTCTCACTCCACTTTGAGAAATGCTAAGAAGGAGATAGATGGGATACTGAGGGTGTGTGTGTGTGTGTGAGAGAGAGAGAGAGAGAGAGATCTTCCCAGTCTGAGCATTCATCAGTCTGAGCATTCATAGAGAGAAGGCTTCTAAGAGGAAGTAATATATCCATTGAAAACAGAAATTAAAGGAAATTTGTGGTGAAGTCGTGGGGATTGAAAGGAAATCCTCTCAACTAAAAGGAAGACTCTGAATTGGGGAAAACCTCAAGAGAAGGTTAATGCAGTTGGAGCACAGAGAGCTAGGGCAAGCATGGCATGAGATGAAGTTAGAAAGGCAGAGAAGGAATAGATTATACAGGGCCTTATGGGCCATGGTAAGGAGTAGAAACTGTTCTGAAAGCAGTGGGAAGCCATTAAATTGTTCTAAGCAAAGTGTTGACATGCTCAGATTTGCATTTTTAAAATATCCTACTGGCAACATTGTGGGAACTTGAATGGTGGAGACAGGAAAAGAAGCAGAGGACCAAACGACTGAGAGTTACAGAGAGCCAGGTGAGAGACTACAGTGGCCTGGAATAGGGAGAAGGAATGAAGATGGAGGGAAGTGGACACTTTTGATAAAAATTTAGGAACTATAATAAACAGAATTAGGTGCCTATTTGGAAGCAGGGGTGGAGTGGGAGGAGTCAGGGATGACTCCTAGGTTTTGGCCGCAGCAGCCAAAAAATGGTAGGGGTAGGGATTGCAGCAAACATATTTAGGAGTGAGTGAAGGTCATGAGATAAATTTTGGAATTCCATGTCCAATGTTTGCTGAGCAGTACAGTAAGGATGTAGTGGCTTCACCAGGCTGAAGGCTAAGTTTGTCTAACATCCTCTCATTTAGAGCAATCTGTAGGCTAAATCACTGAGCAACCTGGGGTGTCATGGTGCCCCACTCCTCATTCCTGCCCCTGTGAGTATATCTAAGGTGATCACACTGGGTCTGTGCTCCCTGTGATCTCTGTTCTCCAGGAGTTCCTTATCTGGGCCCTTGTATGGATAGGTTCAGCCCTTGGGCAGTATGAAACAGGTAGAGGCAAAAACAAGGAGACTCTGGATCAGTCTGGAAATTCTAAGACCGACTACAAGGCCACTCCCATTCCCACCTCCTACCTGGAGAAACTTAATGTATTTTCCCAGTCATGAGCCCATTTGTTCTCCACAACACTACTATGACAAAGAAGGAAATGAAACAGCTGACAGATGTGGAGACTGAGGCCAGAGAAGTTAAGTAACCTGTCCAAGTCATTTAACAAATACCCAATGTGTGTGCTTTGGGGACTGTACCTTCTTTGTTCATCTCTCTCTCTCTCTTTCTACCTCTCAGTATCCCTAGCATTTAGCACATGGCTTGGCACAGAGAAGGGACACAGCGAGCACTCAGTGGAAGATATAAAATGATATCATTTATTTTAAGTAAACAAAAGAAACAGCAGCACCTTCTAAATCTCTCTAGACATCATCTAAAGTTCCAATCTAAAGCTGTCTGGATGCCCTTTCCAGAAATACAAAACATGCCATACAAAACAAGTAGTTTTAGTAGAATTACTTTTATTTGTTATCATTTGTTATATATCTAAGCATTTCAAAGTGCCAGGTATAGTAAATGATGGGGCCTAGCCTTCTACAAGCCATGTGATCCTTCATTTAAATAAATTTAATCAAATGCCTTCAATAGACACAGAAATTGCCATCTGGGAATATGAAATCTGCAAGGGAAGCAGCAGACCTTTATTACTAGAAGCTTGGATCAGCAATAAAATTGGCAATGCTGGAGGTGGGGAGTAGAGGTTAGGGGGTAAGGTAAAACAGGAAAACAGCTCTCTTGGTGGGAGAATCCGTAAAGGCAGAGACAGAGGCATAGAGCATGGGCCTTAGGAGGAAGCCAGCTTTGGAGCTGCTAAGGTTTCGCAGGCTGAGGTCTGCATGTCATTAGGGCAACTTACCAAAGGGCCAATGTATTTGTGGTTGGAAAGGTGAGGGAGAATAGCAGAGAGGGACTTCTCTCTCTCTGTTGACTGCAAATAACAGAAACCCAATTTTAGCAGGCTTTCCCTGTCAGACTGGCCCCTTTCTGATAACCTCAGAGATATAAATCTACTAAAAAGAGATCTATTTTTCCGATAATTTCAACCAAAACTCTAGAATTGAGTTCCATTGAACTGGATTGAGTTCCATGTTTAATCCTAAACCATCAATGTGGAGAAGTGGCTGGAATTTATCAATAGGCCAGGCCAGGCTCACATGCCTATGACTGAGGGATGGATGGGCATGAATCCCACCCAAACTAGTTGAAGTGAGAAGAGAGGCCAAATGATTCCTCAATGAAAAGTTAATGTCATCAGAAGATGGGGAGATTAATGCTGGGTAGGCAGAAATAACCAAAGTGCACTCACCAGCACTCACCAGAGGACAAGACTGCGGAAAATAACACACACGGAAAATTTTGAGGGGAATGAGTCAAGGCAGGAGATGAGGAAACAGCCTTGGATGTGGATGGGAGAGGAATATTGGTGGAGACCTCCTTGAGACCATCTGCATGTCCTTCAGGGATTATTGCTTTGTGTTTGGGACAGTGACAAAATTCTTCACAGAACTAAGAGAAAAATGCTCCTCTGCTGGGATACCCAAAACAGAAGCACCACTTGTGGGCAGGAATTTGAAAAACTTAGTAAGACCCTGTGTCCACAAAATTTTTTCTTAAAAATTAGCCAGGCATGATGGTACATGCCTGTAGTCCCAGCTGCTTGGGAGGCTGAGATGGGAGGATTGCTTGAGCCCAGGAATTCGAGGCCACAGTGAGCTGTGATCATGCCACTGCACTCCAGCCTGGTTGACAGGGTAAAACCTCATCTCAAAAAATAATAATAATAAAGTAGGGCCTGAAGCTGGTCATGTGCTGGGGAGCAGCAAAATGCATGTGTCATGAACTAAGCAAGTGTGCTTAGTTTGTTTTTGTGCGTTTTGTTCTGCTGTTCCAAACTCCTTCATAAATATTTGCTATTACAAAGGATAAAATGATTAGTACTGTTCCACAGAGTACCACCAGGCATATTCTGGCTTCCTGTATTACTAGGGAAGTCAGAGAGTAGAAATGAGAAACTGAAAAGTTGTCTATCAGCCTGTTGGGGCCATTCCATCTCATTCAGCTTCAGTTTTCTTGTCTGTAAAATGCAGATAATAATATTGTGTTTATAAATACTTAACATCCTACCTAGTTCACGGTAGACACTCAAAAGTGGTAGTTCCTTTTCTGCTCTACCCCCCTTCCCACAAGCATACACACCCCAAGGTGACAAGAAAAGCCAAGGCCTTTTTCTAAAAGCATCTGTTCACTCATTAGCACACCCTTAGCCGGAAAGCCTGTAAACAGAGGTAAACCATGTTATCTTTGTGCACCTCTGCACTGCTTGAGGTCACTTGTAATTGCCTGATGACCTTCTTCATCCTACTTGCCTAGGAATCTAGGACTGTTACTGGTCTTCTTGTTCTGATCATTCTGCCTTACCAGTAGATTGAGAAATTCATAGCATTTCCAAAACTCACGTGAGCCACAGGTGTAATCTGGTCTGATTCTCTTCCCTGTTTTACAGATAAGAAGACTGAGGCCCAGAGGAGAGAAGGAGTTGGCTCAAAGTTTCACAGTATCTTAGGAACAGAGTCAGGGATAGATATTGGGACTGAAAGACCAGTGTTCTTTCTACTATTACGTAGCTGTTACAAAGCTGATTTGTTGTTTTCACCAAATGTAATATATACTTTATCAGCTAAACCAACTTCTTCCAACATACATCTACAATAAGGGCTTTCAGGAATGAGACAAAGGGATTAAATGGGGACTACTCCACAAAGAAAAGAGTCATCCTTCTATTTATCCAACCAGGGCTGATTAAATGTAGTGAGGAAGGTGAAAGAAGGAGGAATCTAGGTCTTACCCACATATTCACAGAGGACCTCAAAATTAAATATTTGACTAGTCATTACTTGACAATAATGACAACAACAGCAACAACAGCCACATGGTACTTGCTAGGTATGAGACCCTATTCTGAGCCCTTTATAGACAATAACACATTTAATCCAAATGATGTTATGAACTACAGTGATATTTTAAGTGCATGTTAAAATTGTTACTATGTTAATGTTTTAAACATAATACAAGTGTTGTGACTCTACTTGGCATCACTTGTTTTCTTAATGTATCATGAGCTTCAAACAATGAAAGAAGCCTAGATCTATTGACCTTGGAGAAACTCTGCCACCGTGTATCATCTATCATCCATCATCTATCCAGCTATCATTCATCATCCATCATCCATCCATCCATCCATCCACCCACCCACCCATCCATCCACCCAACCATCCATCCATCTGACATTGCTGAGTTCTTCCCATAAACCAGGCCCTGTGTTTGGTGCCATTGATATGCAGATGGAGAGAATATAGTACCTGTGCTTGAGTTGTTCACAGTTTGTTTGGTAGAGGAGGAATAAGTATGAACAGACCGTAGGGCATGGAAATCACTTGAAAACAGTGGCATAGAGTATAGAGAGGAGGCACCTTGCCCAATCTGTTTGCTTGATTGTTTTAGAGGGAAGTGTCAAGGAAGACTTGCCCAGGAAGGTGACACCTCAGAGGAGACCAGGATAATAAGAACAGAAGATTCCAGTGAGAATTCTTCAGCCAATAAGTCATAATATTCTTGGAATATCTGATGAAAATTGTTATCACTCTAGATAAATGCATTTACGTATTTGTAGATGTATTTCACCTTTTCAGAGGTGACTTTAAAATTCAGCTCCATCACTCAACAGCTGTGAGACCTTAGGTCTCAGTAACCTAACTGGTAAAATGAAAGTAACAATAATACCTGTCGTCCTCTCAGAGTAGTTGTCACCATCACATCCAAAATTGTGTGTCAGATGCCTGCAGAGACTTGACAATTAGTAAGTTGTAGGCTTTTCTTCCCCTAAGTGGAATTTAACTTTCAAAAGCAGTGAGATGACAACATAGCCAAGAGGGTAAATTGATCTTTTCTTGTTTCGTATGGAGTCCATTTTTTTCTGCCTCTTCTGTCACGCATGTTATTCTATCTAGCCTTATTTTCCCAAGTGGCTTCTTATGGCCAACCTCTTAGATTATTTGGAACCCCTTAGGGTATCGAGAGATATGATTCCTGCTCAGGGTGGGAGGCAGTTCCTTTCCTTGTGGAAATCTTTTTTTCTACCTAAAATGACTTCAACCCCTTTTCTTGTAGGGCCCTTAGAAATTTCTCAGCCACATTCCAATCCCCACTTCAAACAGAAAAATGGCGTGGGCTGGAGGCGCTGTGTCAGACCTTTGGTAAAATATCTCCACCACCCCAACTAATCTCTTAGCTTACCTTCTAGGGTCTGTATTAGTTTTCTAGGGTCACTGTACCACAAACTGATTGGCTTAAAACAACAGAAATTTATTCTTTCACAGATCTGGAGGCCAGAAGCACCCACACTTGGAAATCCAAGTGTTGGTGGGGTGGTTCCTTCTGAAGGCTCTGAGGGAGAATCCACTGGCTGCTGCCTCCCTCCTAGCTTCTGATGGTTGCCTGTGACGCTTGATGTTCATAGATGCATCACTCCAATCTCTGCTGTCATCTTCACACCTTCCTCTTCTTTATGTCTCTCTCAGTATCAACTCATCCTTTCCTCCATCTAAAAAGGACACTTGTCTTTGGATTTAGAGCACATCCAGATAGTCCACAATAATTTCATGTCAAAATCCTTAACCTAATTACATCCACAAAGACCCTTTTTCCAAATAATGTCACAACCATAAGATCTAGGAATTAGGACTTGGACATACCTTTTAGAAGTCCATCATTCAAGCCACTACAGGTCTTATTTCTTTGACCAAATCAAGCCTTTTCAATCGTTGAGTTTAGGCTTTGTGTGTGTGTGTGTGTGTGTGTGTGTGTGTGTGTGTGTGTGTGTGTGATGTCACTACCTTTGAATAAAAGAAGAAAAAAATAAGATCAGTTATAAGTTAATGTCAGACACAGTGCTAGGAACTGTATACGCATTGTCTTATTGAGTCCTCACAACCTTTGTAGAAGGCAGATGTCATGATAATTCCTATTTTGCAGGTGAGGCTGAGAGTGATTCAGTAATTTGTCCCAGGTCACAAAGCTAGTACATAGTGAAGTTGACATTCAAACTCATCTCTGCCTAATTCTGAAACTCAATTGATTGGGCATTGACCCTGGGCAAAGTACCCTTCTATGTGTTTTACAAATCAAAACACATCTGGCATTCACAAGAACCCTACACATTGAGTACATTATTAATAGCTCCTTACCACAGAGATAAGGAATTTGAGTCACAGTGAGATTTAGTAATTTGCCCAAGATAATATATCAAAAAGAGCAATCATGAACCTGGATGTCCTTCATCATCAAGGTTAAAAACAAAGGTTTACTGAACACTTAACTACCTATCACCTTGTTTTTTCACAATGAGTCTTCCCTGGAAACCTATGAAACAGACACTATAATTATTCCATTTGATAGAAGGGAAAATGAGACTTGGAGGGGTGAAATGACTTGCCTATGCATGATAGAAGTGAAACACAAGCCCAAGTCTTTGCAGTTGGCCAGCTATGTTACTTCCACTGGCCTTTATTGCCTTCCAGAGTCATCATGTGGATCTAGTGAGATAATGTGGTGACTGGGTCTCACTTTGAAAAGAAGGGTCCTATGGAAAACTAAGTAATTCTCCCTATCGTTACAGTACTCCTCTTAATCATCATCATTATCACCATCATCGTTGTCATTATTGTCATCAACATCAAAGTATTACTGTAGTTGCCCAACCAGAAAAGTTCAAGGCCAGGGACAGCAGTGCCCAGGGGATGCTACTGGCTTGCACAGCTCTGATCTGACTCTGATACTTTTGAGAAAAAAATTACATAACCTGAGGAAGGGAGGATAAGTTGGCATAAAGCACACAGTTCAGTCACATTGTAGTCATGTTTGAAGTGTCTAAGTATTAAGTGTGTGCCTCTTGGCAACAGCTGAAAAGAGGGTCAGTACAGAACCACACACACCCTGCACACAGGACTGCACAAGGAACTGAGAAAGTAGAACATGAAGGTGCAACAGAACCATGTCGTACCAACGGCTTCTCAAGGTGAGCCAGCTGTTAAAAATGCTGGGGCATGGTTGGGGATGGGGGAGGATAGAGTTAATGCCATCAGAAATACAGTCTGCATATGCACCCTGGAAGTATGGGGCAGCAGGGATCCAAGCACACAGAGCATGTTCCCCAATACACTAGCTTTCCTTGGGTTTCTTTTTGAATGATACAACCAGTCCTGAACCATCAGGTGGCCTTGACTCCTTCTTCACCCCTATTGCCTGTGTGACTTGCATTGTGGTGGTGGCCCTGGTCCCAGAAGTCTCCAAAGGTGCTATGTCTGTGGTCCCCACCTCTCTTTTGAGAAACTGTTCCTATTCCACCATGACTATGTGACCCTAGGAAGCCACCATTCCTAGCACCTCTCATCCCATCCCTGCTACTGTTGCGGAGGTAGGTCCAAATATAAAGTGCTCATAAGATATAAACCTGGCCAATTAACATTCTTTTGTGGAATTTTTCTCATCGGAGCTAGAGATGAAAACCCTTTTCGTTCTTGGATCAATGGCATGGAAGGATGTGAACTTGAGGCAGCCCTGTAGTAAAGTTTCTCACCACATGGAGAATGCCAGCCTCCAGCAGGAAAGAATACAGCTGACGCATAAACAGAAGACAGATAAGAGGAAGAAAGAATGCTTAAAAGCACTGTGTTTCTTTCTGATTTCCAGCTGTCCCCAAGGCCAGCGCTACTCTTGTCTTTTCCCTGGCTTGATCATGGGAACGAATATAGTCTGCCTTTTTGGGGAGTTTAAGCTCAATTGAATTGTGTTTCTATGACTTGCAACCAAACAGCTCTTATACATCCATATGCCAATAAGAGTCATAGTAATTCTATGTAGTCCAAAACATTGGTTGCCTCATAAGATTTTTTTCTGAGTCAGCTAGCTCCATTTTATAGATGAGGAAGCTGAGACACAGAAAAGTTAAATGAATTGCACTAAGTCCCACAGCTATTCAGTAGGAAAGCCTGGAATCTGTGTTTTCCCCTACCCCTTGCTACTAAATATTGTTAATTTCACCCCTGCAATACATCTTGTAGCCTTCATTTCCTTTCTGTCCCTTCTGTCATCTACCTAGGGTAGGGCCCCTTCACCTCTTTCCTAGTGTATGACAGTAATATCCTCACTAGTTCCCCTGCCTCTCCCCATCTCCAATCTGTTGTTTCCCAATCAGTATTCCTGAAACATTCTCTCTGGTTGTGTAATTTTCTCAACTAAAAAAATCTTTGAGGGCTTCCTATTGCCTACTCAATTAACTTGTTAGCCTGGCATTCAAAATCTGAGCATAATCAACCTTTATATGTCTCTCTTCCTTTCCCTTGATCATCATTGTCCAGATTCCAGCTATATCAGCATGCATTCCTGCTTCCACTCCTTTGCTCAAGTACATTTTCCACCCAAACTGCCTTGGTGTCCACTTTGAAAATCCAACTGGTTGTTTAAGGCCCATCTCAGCGGCCGTGATTTCATACATCCTTCACAGGGCCACTAATTATCCACAGGGCCACTAATGATCCCCTCTCAGATCCTGATGGATCCTTCCTTCCCCCTTGTTTAGGGCACTTTTCTCATTCTGTTGAATATTATAGCCATCCTAAAGTTTTTCTTAAAATTTTTACCAAGCCAAGAGTGCCTAGACGACAGAGTCTGTGGCTTCCTTCCTGTTTTCATTCAACACACATTTTTCAATATTGTCTGCATGCTTGGCCCTGTGCTTTGTGCTGAGTATAGTTAATATTATTAGATAATATGCAAAACACTGAAGACCTTAATGTACATTAGCTAATATAATTCTTAAAATAATTCTACAAAGTAGGTATTGCTGTGTCCATTTTACAGATGAAGAAACAGAGGCACAGAGAAGTTAAGTAACTTGTCCAAAGTTACATAGCTAGTCATTTTTCAGTATCTTCTGTATGCTTGGCCATGTGCTTTGTGCTGGGTATAGTTAACAATATTAGATAATATGAAAAACACTAGTCTAAGACCTTTATGTGCATTAGCTCATATAATTCTTAAAATAATTCTACAAAGTAGGTATTGCTGTGCCCATTTTACAGATGAAGAAACAGAGTCACAGAGAAGTTAAGTAACTTGCCCAATGTTACACAGCTAGTAAGTGGCATAGTTGGCATACAAACCCATGCAGTCTGGCCCCAGAGACTGTGCTCTTAAGCACTACACAAGGCTACCTTTGAAAGCCATCTCCTCATAGTGATTCAAGATGGCTGATTAGAGGCAGCTGTGGTCTGTAACACTCACAGAGAGGAATGAAAAGGGGCAAGTGAATTCAGCACTTTCAACTGAGATATCCAGGTTCTCGCATTGGGGCTGACTGGAGGAACAGCTCCACCCTTGGAGAATGAAGAAAAGCAGGGAGTTGGTGATGGCCCACCCGGGAGCAGCACGGAGCCAAGGGAAGCAATCCCAGCCCAGGGAAGCAGTGAGTGATTGTGTGACCTTGCCTGGGAAACCACACTTCTCCCATGGATCTTTGCAACCTGCAGATCAGGAGATTACCCTTGTAAGTCCATGCTACCAGGGCCTTGGGTCTAATACCAAAGCTCTGTGGAGTTTCAGCACAGCAGCCACTCGGCCACACACAGAGGCCCAGAAGTCTTACATATTCTGGCCCTGAGTTTCCCAGCATGGTGGGAAATCCTTCTGTACATATCCCTAGGAAGGGAGCTGAATCCAGGGAGCCAGGAAGCATCTTTTTGTGGGCCCCATTTCCACAGCACATCACAAGTTAAGATTTACTGGCTTGGAATCCCAGCCCCCAATGGCAGTGAGTTGGAGTCTACTTGAGATGGTCCAAGTTCCTGGGGGAAGGGACAGCCACCATCTCTGTGATTCAGTAGACTCAGCCGCTCCAGCCTGCCAGCTGTGGAGAATACAGAAGATCCAGACAAGGAAGGGTCCCCCACAATGCAGCACAGCTGCCTTGCCAGATTGTGGCCAGACTGCTTCTTTAAGCAAGACCCTGATCCATTCCTCCTCACTAGGCAGGACCTTCCTATGGGGGCTTTAGCCACTCCAGCAAAGCTTTAGAGACAGAGCTTTGATCTCTACCTGGGACAGAGCTCCCTGGGGGAGGGGTGGCAGCCATTTATGTGGTTCTGTCAACTCAGCTGCTCCAGTCTGCTGGCTTTGGAGAATACAAGCAATCAGGACAAGGAAGTCCCCACCCCCCACCCCCCCCAACTCCCTCACCCCCAGCCAGTGCAGTACACCTGCTCTACCAAAAAGCAGCCAGGCTGCATTTTGGGGCAGGTGCCTGATCCCATTCCTCTTGACTTGGTGAGACCTGCCATTGGGGAGCTTCAGCTACCTCCTACAGGTGCATGCAGGCCAGGAACAGGTCAGTAACCCCCAGCACAGAGCTTCCAGAGGAAGGAGCTGGCTGCTATCTTTGCTGTTTCACAGCCTTCACTTGTGATACCTCTGGGTACAGGAGAAATCGAAGTGACTGGGGTCTGGGGTGGACCCCTAGCAAACTGCAGCAGCCCTACAGTAGAGTGGCCTGACTGTTAAAAGAAAAACAAACAGAAAACAACAACAACAACAAAAGACCCCACAAAAACCTCATTCAAATGTCAGCAACCTCAAAGATAAAAGGTAGATAAGCCCCAAAAGATAAGAAAGAATCAACACAAAAACACTGAAAAGTCAAAAAGCCAGAATGCCTCTTCTCCTACAAATGACCACAACACTTCTCCAGCCAGGGCACAGAAGTGGGCTGAGGCTGAGATAGCTGATTTGAGAGATGTGGGCTTCAGAAAGTGGGTAATAATGAACTTCACTGAGCTAAAAGAGCATGTTGTAACCCAATGCAAAGAAGCTAAGAATCATGATAAAACAATACAGAAGCTGATAACCAGAATAGCCAGTTTAGAAAGGAACATAACCTACCTGATGGAGCTGAAAAACACAACACAAGAACTTCACAATGCAATCACAGGTATCAATAGCAGAGTATATCAAGTGGAGGAAAGAATCTCAGAGCTTTAAGACTACCTTTCTGAAATAAGACAGGTAGACAAAAATAGAGAAAAAAGAATGAAAAGGAATGAAAAAAACCTCTGAGAAATATGGGATTACGTAAAGAGGCCAAACCTACGACTGACTGGGGTACTTCAAAGACACAGGGAGAAAAGAACCAGGTTGGAAAACACACTTTAGGATATCATCCAGGAGAACTTTCCCAACATTCAAATTTAGAAAATGCAGAGAACCCCAGTAAGATACTCAATGAGAAGATCAACTCCAAGACACACAATCATCAGATTCTCCAAGGTTGAAATGAGAGAAAAAATGTTAAGGGCAGCCAGAGAGAAAGGCCAGTCCATCCACAAAAGGAAGCCCATCAGAGTAACAGCAGACCTCTCAGCAGAAACCCTACAAGCCAGAAGAGATTGGGAGCCAATATTCAACATTGTTAAAGAAAAGAATTTTCAATTCAGAATTCCATATCTGGCCAAACTAAGCTTCATAAGCAAAAGAGAAAAAAACATCCTTTTCAGACAGGCAAATGCATAGGGAATTCATCACCACCAGACCTGCCTTGCAAGAGCTCCTGAAGGAAGCACTAAATATGGAAAGGAAAATACATTACCAGCCTCTAGAAAAACACACTGAAGTACACAGACCAGTAACACTCTAAAGCAACCACACAAACAAGTCTGCAAAATAACCAGCTAACATCATGATGACAGGATCAAATCCACACATATCAATACTAACTTTAAATGTAAATGGGCTAAATGCCCCAATTAAAACAGAATGGCAAGCTGAATAAAAAGACAAGACCCATCGGTGTGCTGTATTAAAGAGACCCATCTCACATGCAAATACACACATAGGCTCAAAATAAAGGGATAGAGGAAAATTTACCAAGCAAATGGAAAACAGAAAAAAGCAGGGGTTGCAAACCTAGTTTCTGGCAAAACAGACCTTAAACCAACAAAGATCAAAAAAGACAAAGAAGGGTACTACATAATGGTAAGGGATTCAACTCAACAAGAAGAGCTAACTATCCTAAATATATATGCACCCAGCACAGGAACACCCAGGTTCATAAAGCAAGTGCTTAGAGACCTTCAAAGAGACTTAGACTCCCATACAATAACAGTGGGAGACTTTAACACCCCACTGACAATATTAGGCAAATCATCAAGACAGAAAATTAACAAAATATTTAGGACCTAAACTCAGCTCTACATCAAGTGGACCTGATAGATATCTGCCAAACTCCCCATTTATTTAACAGAATATACATTCTTCTCATCACTACATGGCACTTACTCTAAAATTGATCACATAACCAGAAGTGAAATATTTGTTGGCAAATGCAAAATAACTGAAATTATAACAAAGTCTCTGAGATCACAGCACAATCAAATTAGAACTCAAGATTAAGAAATTCACTCAAAACCACACAATCATGTGGAAATTGAAAAACCTGCTCCTGAATGACTTTTGGGTAAACAGTGAAATTAAGGCAGAAATCAGTAAGTTCTTAAAACTGATAAGAACAAAGAGACAACATACCAGCATGTTTGGGATGCAACTAAGGTAGTGTTAAGAGGGAAATTTATAGCACTAAATGCCCACATTAAAAAAGCTAAAATGATCTCAAGTTAACAACATAACATCTCAACTAAAATAACTAGAGAACCAAGAGCAAGCAAATCCCAAAGCTAGCAGAAAAGACAAGAAATAACCAAGATCAAAGCTGAACTGAAAGAGATAGAGACACAAAAAAACACTTAAAAAAATCAGTGAATCCAGGAGCTGTTTTTTTCAGCAAATTAATAAAATATATAGACCATTAGCTTGGCAAGTAAAGAAGTAACATCTCAATTGAAAGAACTAGAGAACCAAGAGCAAACAAATCCCAAAGTTAGTGGAGGACAAGAAATAACCAAGATCAAAGCTGAATGAAAGACATAGAGACACAAAAAAACACTTCAAAAAAATCAGTGAATCCAGGAGGTGTTTTTGTGAGAAAATTAATAAAATATATAGACCATTATCTTGGCTAGTAAAGAAGAAAAGAGAGAAGAATCAAATGAACACAATCAGAAATGATAAGGGGGATATCACCACTGACTCCACAGAAATACAAACAACCACCTGAGAATACTATAAGCACCTCTATGCACATAAACTAGAAAATCCAGAAGAAGTGGATAAATTCTTGGGCACATACACCCTCCCAAGACTGAATCAGGAAGAAATTGAATCTCTGAATAGACCGATAACGAGTTGTGAAATTGAGGCAGTAATAAATAACCTACCAACCAAAAAAAGCACAAGACCAAATGGATTCACAGCTGAATTCAAAGTGGTACAAAGAAGAGCTGGTACCATTTCTATTGAAATGATTCCAAAAAATTGAAAAGAAGGGACTCCTCCCTAACTAATTCTATGAGGCCAGCATCATTCTGATACCAAAACCTAGCAGAAATACAAAAACAAAAAAAAAAACTTCAGGCCAATATTCTTGATGAACATGATGCAAAATTCCTCAATAAAATACTGGCAAACCAAATCCAGCAGCACATCAAAAAGCTTATCCACCGTGATCAAGTAGGCTTCATCCCTAGGATGCAAGGTTGTTTCAACAAACGTAAATCACTTTTTGATGGGGTTGTTTGTTTTTTTCTTGTAAATTTGTTTGAGTTCATTGTAGATTCTGGATATTAGCCCTTTGTCAGATGAGTAGGTTGCAAAAATTTTCTCCCATTGTGTAGGTTGCCTGTTCACTCTGATGATAGTTTCTTTTGCTGTGCAGAAGCTCTTTAGTTTAATGAGATCCCATTTGTCGATTTTGGCCTTTGTTGCCATTGCTTTTGGTGTTTTAGACATGAAGTACTTGCCCACGCCTATGTCCTGAATGGTATTGCCTAGGTTTTCTTGTAGGATTTTAATGGTTTTAGGTCTAACATATAAGTCTTTAATCCATCTTGAATTAATTTTTGTATAAGGTGTAAGGAAGGGATCCAGTTTCAGCTTTCTACATATGGCTAGCCAGTTTTCCCAGTACCATTTATTAAATAGGGAATCCTTTCCCCATTTCTTGTTTTTGTCAGGTTTGTCAAAGATCAGATAGTTGTAGCTATGCGGCATCATTTCTGAGGGCTCTGTTCTGTTCCATTGATCTATGTCTCTGTTGTGGTACCAGTACCATGCTGTTTTGGTTACTGTAGCCTTGTAGTATAGTTTAAAGTCAGGTAGCGTGATGCCTCCAGCTTTGTTCTTTTGGCTTAGGATTGACTTGGCAATGCGGGCTCTTTTTTGGTTCCATATGAACTTTAAAGTAGTTTTTTCCAATTCTGTGAAGAAAGTCATTGGTAGCTTGATGGGGATGGCATTGAATCTATAAATCACCTTGGGCAGTATGGCCATTTTCACGATATTGATTCTTCCAACCCATGAGCATGGAATGTTCTTCCATTTGTTTGTATCCTCTTTTATTTCATTGAGCAGTGGTTTGTAGTTCTCCTTGAAGAGGTCCTTCACATCCCTTGTAAGTTGGATTCCTAGGTATTTTATTCTCTTTGAAGCAATTGTGAATGGTCAAAAAGTGGTCAGAGGACATGAACAGACACTTCTCAAAAGAAGACATTTATGCAGCCAAAAAACACATGAAGAAATGCTCCTCATCACTGGCCATCAGAGAAATGCAAATCAAAACCACAGTGAGATACCATCTCACACCAGTTAGAATGGCCATCATTAAAAAATCAGGAAACAACAGGTGCTGGAGAGGATGTGGAGAAATAGGAACACTTTTACACTGTTGGTGGGACTGTAAACTAGTTCAACCATTGTGGAAGTCAGTGTGGCGATTCCTCAGGGATCTCGAACTAGAAATACCATTTGACCCAGCCATCCCATTACTGGGTATATACCCAAAGGACTATAAATCATGCTGCTATAAAGACACATGCACACGTATGTTTATCGCGGCACTATTCACAATAGCAAAGAGTTGGAACCAACCCAAATGTCCAACAACGATAAACTGGATTAAGAAAATGTGGCACATATACACCATGGAATACTATGCAGCCATAAAAAATGATGAGTTCGTGTCCTTTGTAGGGACATGGATGAAACTGGAAAACATCATTCTCAGTAAACTATCGCAAGGACAAAAAACCAAACACCGCATGTTCTCACTCATAGGTGGGAATTGAACAATGAGAACTCATGGACACAGGAAGGGGAACATCACGCTCCGGGGACTGTTGTGGGATGGGGGGAGGGGGGAGGGACAGCATTAGGAGATACACCTAATGCTAAATGACGAGTTAATGGGTGCAGGAAATCAACATGGCACATGGATACATATGTAACAAACCTGCACATTGTGCACTTGTACCCTAAAACCCTAAAGTATAATAAAAAAAAAAAAAAAACAAACGTAAATCAATAAAAATGTGATTCATCACATAAACAGAACTAAAGACAAAAACGACATGATTATCTCAATAGATGCAGAAAAGGCTTTCGCTAAAATTCAACATCCATTCATGTTAAAAACTCTCAATAAACTAGGCAATGAAGGAACATAACTCAAAATAATAAAAGCCATATATGACAAACCCACAGTCACCACCATACTGAATGGACAAAAGCTGAAAGCATTCCCATTGAAAACCAGCACAAGACAAACATGCCCTGTCTCACCACTCCTATTCAATATACTATTGGAAGTTCTGGCCAGGGCAATCAGGCAAGAGAAGAAATAAAGGGTGTTCAAATAGGAAGAGACGAAGTCGAATTGTCTGTATTTGCAGATGACATGATTCTATATCTAGAAAACCCCATCGTCTCAGCCCAAAAGCTTCCTAAGCTGATAAGCAACTTCAACAAAGTCTCTGAATGTAAAATCAATGTACAAAAATTGCTAGCATTTCTGTACACAAACAGGCAAGCAGAGAGTCAAATCATGAATTCACAACTGCTACCAACAGAATAAAATATCTAGGGATACAGCTAACACGAGAAGTGAAGGACCTCTTCAAGGAGAACTACAAACCACTGCTCAAAGAAATCAGAGAGGAAACAAACAAGTAGAGAAACATTTCATGCTCATGGTTAGGAAGAATCAATGTCACGAAAATGGCCATACTGCCCAAAGTAATTTATAGATTCAATGTTTTCCCCGTTAAACTACCATTGACATTCTTCGCAGAATTAGATCAACTATTTAAAAATTCATATAGAACCAAAAAATAGTCCAAATAGCCAAGACAAGTCTAAGCAAAAAGAATAATGCTGGAGGCATCATGCTACCTGACTTAGAACTATACCATTAATACAAGGTATAGTAACCAAAACAGCATGGTACTTGTACAAGAGCAGAGACATAGACCAATGGAACAGAATAAAGAACTCAGAAATAAGACTGCTTACCTACAACCATCTGATCTTCGACAAACTTGACAAAAACAAGCAATGAAGAAAGGACTTCCTGTTCAATAAATGGTGCTGGAGTGCTGGCTGGCCAAAAGCAGAAAATTTAAACTAGACTCCTTCCTTACAACATATACAAAAATTAACTCAAGATGGATTAAAGACTTAAAGTAAAACCCAAAACTATAAAAACTCAAGAAGAAAATCTATGCAATACCATTCAGGACATAGGCACAGGTAAAGATTTCATGATGAAAATGCCGAAAGCAATTGCAAGAAAAGCAAAAATTGACAAATGGAATCTAATCAAACTAAAGAACTTCTGCACAGCAAAAGAAACTATCATCAGAGTGAACAGACAAGCTACAGAAAGGGGGAAAATTTTTGCAATCTATCCATCTGACAAAGGTCTAATATCCAGAGTCTACAAGCAACTTAAACAAATTTACAATAAAAAAAAAACATTAAAAAGTGGGCAAAGGACATGAACAGACACTTCTCAAAATAAAACATACATGCAGCCAACACACACATAAAAAAAAGTTCAATATCACTGATCATCAGAGAAATACAAATCAAAACCACAATGAGATACCATCTCACACTGGTCAGAATGGCTTTTATTAAAAAGTCAAAAAACAACAGATGCTGGTGAGGTTGCAGAGAAAAAGGAACACTAATTTACACTGTTGGTGGGAGTGTAAATTAGTTCAACCATTGTGGAAGACAGTGTGGGGATTTGTCAAAGACACAGAGGTAGAAATACCATTTGACCCAGCAATCTCATTACTGGGTATATACCCAAAGGAATATAAATCATTCTATATAAAAATACATACATGCATATGTTCACTGCAGCACTATTCACAATAGCAAAGACATGAAATCAACCCAAATGCCCATGGATGATAGACTGGATAAAGAAAATGCGATACAAATACACTATGGAATATTATGCAGCCATAAAAAGGAATAATATCACATTCTTTGCAAGGATATGGATAGTGTTGGAAGCCATTAACCTCAGCAAATTAACCCAGGAACAGAAAACCAAACACTACATGTTCTCACTTATAAGTGGGAGCTGAATGATGAGAACACATGCATACATGGGAGGAAATAACACACACTGGGGCCTGCCAGGGCGGGTGGTGGGAGAGAGAGCATCAGGAAGAATAGCTAATGGAGGCTGCGATTAATACATAGGTGATGGGATGATCTGTGCAGCAAATTACCATGGCACACATTTACCTATGTAAAAAACCTGCACATCCTGCACATGTACCCCTGAACTTAAAAGTTGAAAAAAATATATATTTTTTATATATATACACATATATTTTATATATATATACACACACATATATATATAGATGTAGCCACCCCTGACCCCATACCACTCCCCCAACCAAAAAGAAAGCCATCCTCTCTCTCAGCACTCTTCCTAGATGATACCATCTACTCTTGCATCTTCATTTCTTTATTCTTTTATCCACTCATACCACACAGTTTTATTGGGGGCCTACTAAGAGCCAGGCAATCACGGTGATTCAGCAGTATAGTGAGCTGAATGGTGGCCCCAAATATATGTCCACGTCCTAATCCCTGAAACATGAAAATATTACCTTACATGGCAAGATGTGTGATTAAATTAAAGATCTTGAGGGGAGGGGCCTACACTGGGTGGAATTATCTGGGTGGGCCCAATGTAATCACACAGATCCTTATAAGAGGGAGTCAGGAGGGTCATAGTCAGTGGAGATGTTACAATGGCAGTAGAGACTGGCATGGTGCAACATAAACCAAAGAATTCTGGCAGCCATCAGAAGCTGAAAGAGGCAAAGAACAGATTTCTCCCCTAGAGCCTCTGGAGGGAGTGCAGCCCTGCTGGCACCTTCATTTTGGCCCAGTGATACTGATTTCAGATTTCTGGCCTCTAGAATTGCAAGAGAATACATTTCTGTATTCTCAACCACCTGACTTGTAATCATTTGTTATGGTAGCTCTAGGAAACTAATAAAAACAATGAGCAAGATGAATGTGATTTCTGCTCTCATGGAATGGGCAAGACAGATACTAATAAAAAATTTAGGAGGTCACTGAGTATTAGAAGTTGGAGGTGCAGGGCACTATGAGAACTTCTATACTAGCAAGCCCACAGCTCTTCTGCATCATCATACACATGAGAGGGACAAAAGGATAAGAGGGATGGCTGAGGGCCAGAGGAGAGACTTGGTATATTGAACAAGCATAGCAGCAATGCATTTTGACCACTGTCCCTGATAATGTGAATTTCCCATGGCATTGCTTTATGAGACTAACAATGAAGGGATATAATTCTCATCCTAACAGCTATCAGTGTTTTCATGGAGGTTACACAGAGGCTTTTGTAGCCCGTGCCCAAAAGAGTGCCTCTCTCTTTTGTTAACATATGTTCACAGGTTCCTGTTGAGGCATTTGTGTAGCCACTTATGCTGGGATGACAAATAGATCTCCATTAAACTGGTAGTGACTGACTAGAGTGCTATTTTGAGAAACACTCTGAAGCCATGTCCAGGTTCAATCAGAAAGGGTGTCATGATTGATTAGCCATACTTGCCACAGGCTATGTATCATGGAATGGGAGTATCATGCTTTTCTGTCCATGCTCTAGACAGTGGCTCTCAAACTTTAGCTCACATGAGAATCACCTTGAGGGCTAGTTAAAACACAGATGGCTGGGCACCACTCCCAGAGTTTCTGATTCAGTAGATTTGGAGTGAGGCCTGACATTTTACACTACTGTCAAGTTCCCAGGTGATGCCAATGCTGCTGGTCCAGTACAGCACTTTGGAAACCACTGGTCTAGAGTGTTTCTGGAAATGTAATATAAGTACAAATCAGTTAAGGTCCTTGTTAAAAGGTAGATTTGGATTCAGCAGTTGTAAGTTGAGGCTCAACAGTCTGTATTTCTTGTCAGCTCCCAGGCAATGCTCATGCTCCATCATGGACTACACACACCTTGAAAAGAAAGGAGCTAAATAAATGGTTATCAATTGTGGTGACAGGGCACATGAGTGTACCAAGGCCAATTTGAGGGGTCGCAAATATTTAGTTAACCCCCCTTATCCACAGGGAATATGTTCCAGGATGCCTAGCAGATGCCTGAAACTGCAGACAGTACTTAACTCAATTGCCATCAACTAGAACACGTTTCTTCATGTCTTCCACCCACAAATTTAATACCTTTTCCATTTTAGCTAAGTACTTATCACATACTGTGGTTATAACTTTTACAGTTTGAGATGTGACAGCAAAACTAGCACAATTTTTTTTCCTTCTTCACAATTTAACAGATAGAAAATTTGTTCTTACTGTAGGTCTTAGGAACCTCAGCATACAATTATTTTTCTTTATTTAAGTCAAAAACTTTCACCTCTTTACTTAATAGAAGCACTTTACAGCTTCTTTTTGTCATATTCAAATGGCCGGCATCACTTCTCTTGCACTCTGGGGCCATAATGAAGTAAAATAAGGTTATTGGAACACAAGCAGTGTGATACCATGACAGTCAATCTGATCACCCAGACACCTACTAAGTGACTAACAGGAAGGGAGTGTGTACAGTCCTGAATATGATGGACAGAAGGATGATTTGTGTCCTGGGTCAGATGAGGTAGAACAGGGAGAGATTTTTATCATGCTATTCAGAACAGTGTGCAACTTAGGAATTGTTTATTTCTGGAATTTTCTATTTAATACTTTAATACATTGGTTGACTGCTGATAATTAAACATCCAAAAAGGAAACGATGGATAAACAGGGGACTACTGTAAAACTAATTACTATCTCTAAAAGTAAACTAGGGGAGATTCATTTTTTCTCTGTTTAAAAAAGTCTGTCTTGCACTTATGTACTTGTGTAGTATGAGAGAAAGGGATCCAATTATAGCAAATCACTAGGAATTGTGTGCAAATTCAGAGACCATCCCATCTGTGCAGTAGTTCTTAGTGCATGTCATGCCTCCAATGGTCATTTATTGTGTATAGCAGCAGAAAAAGGCTAAGACCACTGTGATAGAGATTTAGATGCAATCCTTTGGCAAAAAACACCCTAATTCTTCCCACTGAGCTGAATTACAAGAACACCATGAAGGGTGAGGAAAGAGAGAGTAAGTTCTCTAATTAAAAAGGGCAAGTGGGAGCACAGTAGGGTGACAAACGTGCTGGTTAGCCCAGGTCTGAGTGTCTGCTCAGAATGCAGAAATCTCAATGCAAAATCCTGGACGGTGTCAGGAAAACAGGGATGTTTGGTCACACTGGCATCCAGCGTCTTTCTTCTGCCCTCCTCACATTTTATGCTCCCATGTTACATAATGTCCTGCCCCTCACCAAACATACCATATTCTCTGGAAAGTTTCTGGTGCAGTTCTGGAACATCATAACTGCCTCCTGAATATTAGCCGTTATTATTTCAACTGTGGGCACTGCTGGAGACACATAGTGTAACTTCCAGTTTCCCCACTTCTCTCCATCTCCAAAAAAAAAAAAAATAGGCAAAGGACAGGGAAGGAAGAGAGAAGAAAAAGATGAGAGGCATAAGAAAAGGAAGAGAGGCTCTGATTTGGGAAGAGGCCACACAAGTGAGCAGGGAATTGTGTTTTCAGAGAGACAGAGAAGATATCTCACACACACACACATTTCCTTTCCCTTCTTGTGTTCCCTTCTGGTTAGTTTTGTAGCTTTTCTTCTCTGCTCCCTACCTTGCTTGGTATAATGGGCCTATAAAGTGGGCCTGAGGCTGCCTTATTCAGGGATCTGGTTTATTACAAACAAGCTGGAATCTTTGTGGATAAAGACGGTTGGACAAACAAGGGAAAATCACCCACCCAAAAACCTGCTCATCTGGAGTCATGCATGAACGTATCAAGCCCACACGTTCTCTAAAGATAATTGGTATGCCCTGGTCATTCTTGCATAATTCAGGAATTCCAGGCTTGTGTTTTCTCACACAACATTGTCAACGAAGGGAAACAGAAAAACAGGGCTCTCTCTTTTTTGGGGAGACTATCTTCTGGGGTTGCAAGAGAGGAGATAATAAAACTAAATTCAAACCAAGCTGTCGTATTTAGAACCCTGATGCTTTAAAAACCCAAGGTCCTATCATGGTCTGCAGCTTTCTCAGAAACAGTAGAAGAACTTTTAGTTAGTACTTAGATGAATTGCAGCATGTGTTGAGGGAGAAAAAAGCTCTAAGTCATGTGGTGTGGCTATGAATTTTAGAAACAAATACATGTATGCAAAAATTAAGCTTCATTTCTCTAAAGCTTAACTTAGCTCTTATGCCTCCTATTTCTATTGAAGACAGAAAATGTAACCTTACCAATACAGGGTAAACTGTCGTTTCTGTGTTTTTCCAGTCTCTTTTAAGTAAATACTTAGACCAAGCTTGTCCAAACCACGGCCTGTGGGCCACATGCAGCCCAGGATGGCTTTGAATAAAGCCCGACACAAACTTTCTTAAAACATTATGATTTTTTAATGATTTTTGTAAAGCTCATCAGCTATCATTAGTGTTAGTGTATTTTATGTGTGGCCCAAGACAATTCCAGTGTGGCCCAGGGAAGTCAAAATGTTGGACACCCCTGATACAGAGAATCCAGGACACTCCCTCTCCCCTTTCTTCTTTCCTTCTTCGTTCTGGGGGGTTAACATAGGGTCCACATATGTGTGATCTGCTTCTTGTCCTTGATTAGTTTCAGTCCTACACTGACATCCACTGTCCATGTAATTTAGCCAGTCTGTTCTTTGCTATGTTGCTATATCCATTGCTGAATTTGCTTGAGTCCTCCTCTAGTCATTATTCCCCTGGACCCCGCTGATTGTTCTGCATCATTCTTTTTGACCGTGCAACTTCCCCAAGCCAACTGGCCTACTTTTAGACACCATGCCCAAATCACAGGAGACAGGAGTGGGTGTAAGGCAATGTCTTGCTAATCATTCCATAATGCCCTCGATGTTGGCAAGGTGTTGTGGGATAGAAGTAGATACCTTTACTGGCCCCAGAGTGTCTCCTGATCAAGGGATACCTCTGTCCTCAGAAGGAAAAAAAAGAACCAGAGTAGCTCAGAGGGAAAAGAAGACAAAAAGCAGGCTGCTTAGCTTGTCTCTGGTCTGGGTAAAAAATGTCTTGGCCATGCAGAAAAGCTCACCAGAGAAGTGATCACACAGGGACCTGTGGTCAGAGTTCCAGCTACTAACTTGTTTTAAGATATGACTTCCACTTTCAGGAACCTATAGTAGTAGGAGAAAATGGCTTTAGGGTTAGCAGATTTGGAGATCTGGCCAAACCGCTTGTAACATCCAGAGACCAATTAAGCTTTATTTCCCCGACTATTGATTACACTTATTTCGGTTATGCTCTCCCATCTTCCAAGTAATACATTTTGGTATTAGCTCAGCTCAGTAATGTTGGCATTGCAAAGAAACACTTTTCCCCGTAAGGCAAGAGTTACTGTAAGGTGATCTTTACACAATCTCTCAGGAGTCTTGATTATTGAAACCCACAAAAAAACTAATTATCAAATGTTTTAATGATAACATCTTAGCATGTGTTCCTTCCTATTAGTTTAGAACTATGTATCTGGTTTTTTTTTAATAAAAGGTATAGTTCATCTTAGTTCAACAGAAAAAAAACTTTTTAATCAAATACACCTTAGTAAAAGGATCGTTTTATTTGATATAGAAATTATAATGCTGGACTACTATAGCAGTAGCTGAAGGAAGTAGATGTGCAAAATTTCCCTTACAGCAATTTGGCCATATGTACAAAGTAGTCTTAAAAACATGTTTATGCATATCCTTTGTTTCAATTGCACTTCTAGGAATTTATAGTAAGAAATAATTAAAGATGTATGAGCAGACTGTGCTTCTACTTAGGATATAGAGAGATGCAATTGACTGTCTCTTCCACCCTAACAATGAGAAAAAGCTGGATAATTTATAAAAATGTAACATTTCTTTAACCCATCAGAAATCTGAAGTCATAGGATCTTAGTCCATTTGGTGTTGGTACAAAGAAATACCTGAGATTGGGTAATTTATAAAGAGAAAAGATTTATTTGGCTCATAATTACACTGGCTGAAAGGTCCAAGATTTTGTATCTGGTGAGGGCCTCAGGCTGCTTCCTCTCATAGCAGAAGGTAAAGGGAAGTCAGTGTGTGCAGAGATCACATGGTGAGAGAGGAAGCAAGAGGTCGGGGAAAGAGCTAGTTTTTTATTTTTTATTTATTTATTTTTTTTCCAACCAGCTTCCTTCAACTAATACAGCAAGAACTTACTCACCCTTTCCCTGAAGGAGGGGATTAATTTATTCCTGAGGGATCCATCTTCACTCCCCAAACACCACCCATTAGACCCCATCTCCAACGTTGGGGATAAAATTTCAACATGAGATTTGGAGGGGACAAATATCCAAACTACAGCCTAGGGAAAACAAGCCAAATGAGTTCCACGGTAACCAACCACTGTAAAAAGAGATGAGACACATAATATGTTTCATCTTTGGCAGAGCAGAAGGGAAAATGAGGGAGCCACACAAGTGGTTAAGAAGAAATAAGGTAATTTTTAAATTAATTCTTGAAAGACAAGTGGGGATTGGCATATCAGTCTGGAATATATAAAAACCACAGACATAAGGAGAGTTCACACTCACTTCCACAGACCTCTACAGGATGTTCAATAAAAAGGTTGAAGAAAAGTCAGGAGACTGAGGAGAACTCCTCTCAATGCCACAGGTACGCAAGAGGTGATTGGCTACTGCTGGAGAAAGACACAAGTCCCACTTGCTTCCCTTACCTTTCATTTCTCTGAATCAAATGCTTTAAGTCACTGGTGAAATGGCAGCAAATTATTTAGCTCCCAGGCCACTAGCAGAAATCTATTTCTTCAAGAGGAGAAGTAGACAGGGCATGGTGGCTCACGTCTGCAATCTCAGCACTTCAGGAGGCTGAGGTGGGTGGATGGCTTGATGTCAGGAGTTCAAGACCAGCCTGACCAATATGGTTAAACACTGTCTCTACTAAAAATACAATAATTAGCTGAGCATGGTAGTGTGTGCCTGTAATCCCCACTTCTCGGGAGGGTGAGACAAAATAATTGCTTGAACCCAGGAGGCAGAGGTTGCAGTGAGCCGAGATTGTGCCACTGCACTCTAGCCTGGGTGACAGACAGAGATTGTGTCTAAAAAAAAAAAAAAAAGAAAGAAAGAAAGAAAGAGAAAAAAGAAAGGAGAGGTAAAAGCAGAAACCTGTTCCTAAGAGAGAGGCAGGAATCTACCTTGTACTCAGGATCCTGTAAGGATACCAAGAAAATCCACCTTGGGCTCAGGATCCTGAAAGGATATTATATCACCTAGGAAAGGGGGAGGAAACTCCCACACCAGATCAACCACAAAACAAATTAGAGTTTGACTCCCACACAAAAGAGAGGTAAGAACACTGAGAAAGCCCTACATTTGAGGCTCAAGTGCACAGGACTTATCTAAGGAAGAAGCTGCAGTAGGACAAAAGAAAATCATTCCATCCTCCACCATAAGCCCAGCCTGGAGTAAGAAGCAACAGTAGTTTAGCAAGCATGTATAGAGAGTTCACCGCTGTAGTGCAGTTGTGAATGGACAAATAAAAGCTGAGGGGATGTGTTAGTCTGTTTGCATTGCTATAAGGAAATACCTGACGTTGGATAATTTATATAGAAAAGAGGTATATTTGGCTCACAATTCTGCAGGCTCTGCAAGAAGCATGGCACCAGCATCTGCTTCTGTTGAGGGCCTCAGAAAGCTTCCATTCCTAGAAGAAGACCAAGAGGGAACAGCTGTGTCACATGATGAGAGAGGAAGGAAGACATATGCCATGCTCTTTTCAACAATTAGCTCCTGCATGAACTCATAGGATGAGAACTCACTCATTACCATGAGGATGGCAACAAGACATTCATAAGGGATTTACCTCCATGACCCTAACGCCCTCTATTAGGCCCCACCTCCAACATTGGGGAACACATTTCAACATGAGATTTAGAGCAGACAAAACACCTAAACCATATCAGGGGGGTAATGGAAATACTGAGAAAAACCCACTCACACCCCAGTCCCATCCTAAGCACAAGGTAACAGCAACCAATATCTGGAGGAATTTAAAGTTCATGCCACACTTAAGATAAAATCATCAACAACAAAACCCAAATTCCATTCAATTTCTGACTACATTGATTCAACCCCTAACACTAATGGCCTGACAAAATAAGATATGTACTCATTGCCAGGCTAAATACTATTTACTTCTGTATCTAATGTTCTTCTATAAATGATGTCCAGCATTCAATCAAAAATTACAATAAACACCAAAAAAGTAAGTTTAAGAAACGTTGTCAGAGCTAACGTAATCAAAAGAACCAGATTCAGTGATAAACTATTTGTTGGAATTTTTAAACAAGAATTTAAAACTAAATACTAATATATTAAAGGCAAAAGGAGTATGATGATAGAAATTTGGACATATGTAAATAAATTAAGAGTGTCAGAAATGGTAAAGATTAAGGTAAACATAAAATATACTATTTTCACATTTCTAATTGCTTTAAAAGATAATTCATAAGTTCAAGTTCTCAGTAATTTGGAGAAAGCACACTCTATACTCTCTCCCACTGAATGTAGTTAAAAAACCTTGGTTAAGTGTGTGAGTTTCTATTCAAGGACTCTGAAAAGTAGATAGTAGCAGGAAGACTGGAGCAGTAGACCATAATTTAAAGTATTACCAATCCAGCAATGAGTTTACCATTTTGTACCTCCTCTGCTATCCTCCAGCTTAGACTTAATGCAGCCCAAAACCTGCAAGTGGGAATTGGCATGAACAGAGATAGTTTTAGGAAAAACCCTCTAATTATCACTCAAGAAGCAGGGAAGTAACTTTCAAATGCTCAAAATGGGGAAAATTAACATTTTAAAAATGTCTCAATTTTCTCACACTCTAGTCCCCAAGCAATACTGTATCAGTGGCAGCAGCAGCAACAGAAGCAGAAACAGGGGCTGGTAGGGGCCAAAAACCCCAAGAGAGTGGGACTATGCTTTCAAATGAGAGGACCTGTGGTCCAGAAAAGGCAGACTGAACCTGCATTGCATTTCTTCCTCTGTCCTCCCACAAGCTGGTGCCAAATGTGGGCATAGTCATGGGAAACGCACAGCAGTGTGGGGGTAAAGACTGCCTTAGCTATTGAGCCAGAGGACCAAAAAAGGGAGACACAGGGAACCAAAAGTACCTGTAAGATTATAGAAAGCAAGAGAGTATATCAGGATAGAAAACCCATAACATTGTTTATGAAATCATGTGCATGTGTGAATTAGACCCTGAAAAGCACAGTGTAAACTTTGAAAGCTGAGTGAGAAGGTAGTCTGCATTCAAGTCCCAGATGGAACACTTGGTGGTACACACATGGGACCAATAACAATCACACTTCAAAAACTTTGAAAGTGGAACTAACATTGAAATCACAACCCACAGAAGGATGGTTAAAACTTGAGACCTGAACCTGACAGAGGTGACTGCTTGCAAGAGCCAAAATATCAAGATTTTCCATTAGATTTAAACAAAACCCAGACTCTTGTGATATGATATTTTAAATGTTCAAGGTGAAATCCATAACAACTCGGTATATAAAGAACCAAGAAAAGGTAAACTTGCATAGGAAAAAATAATCCACAAACATCAATGACCAAATGACAGACATTGGAATTATCAGACAAAGCAACCATTAAAAATTGTTTGTTTAAAGAAGCTGTTATAAAAATGTCTCAAAAAGTAAGGATGAATGAATGAAAAGTATAAACCTTAGCAAAAAAAGATACAAGAACATAATGTAATTTTTTGAACTGAGAAATACAATTAAAAAACATAATAAAAGGGCTCAGTAGCAGAATGGAGATGACAGAGAAAGAGTCAGGAGAACTTGAAGACAGACCAATAGACATGATCCACTATGAAAAACAAAGGGAAAAAATTAAATTAAAAAACAGATCCTCAGACACACAGAGACAACCAAAAGGTCTAACAGTTAAGTCATTGAAGCTCGAGAGGGAGAAGGGTGCTTAAAAATTATTTGAATAGGCCAGGCACGGTAGCTCACACCTGTAATCCCAGCACTTTGGGAGACCAAGGCAGGCGGATCATGAGATCAGGAGTTCGAGACCAGCTTGGCCAACATGGTGAAACCCTGTCTCTACTAAAAATACAAAAATTAGCCAGGCGTGGTGGCATGTGCCTGTAATCCCAGCTACTTGGGAGGTTGAGGCAGGAGAATCACTTGAACCCAGGAGGTGGAGGTTGCAGTGAGCCGAGAACACGCCATTGCACTCCAGCCTGGGTGACAGAGTGAGACTCCATCTCAAAACAAAAAATTATTTGAATAAATTATGGATGAAAATTCCCCAAAGTTGGTGCAAAACATAAACCTATAACTTCAAGAAGCTCAATGAACCCCCCACCCCAAAAGATAAGCCTAAAGAAATCCATGCTCATCATAATCAAATTGCCAAAAACTAAAAACAAGGAAAAAACCTTAAAAGCAGGCAGAAAGAAATAGCACATCACTTTTAGGGAATAATGATGTGAATGACTAGATTTCTTGTAAATAACCGTGGAGATCAGCATTTCAAAGGACTGAAAGAAAATAACTGTCAACCCAAAATTCTATATTCAGCATAAATATTCTTCAGAAATAAAGGTGAAATAAAGACATTTTCAGATGAAGAAAAGTGAAGAGAATCTGTTGTCAGCAGACCTGTCATAAAAGAACTGCTAAAAAAAAGTTCTTTGAGGAGAAGAGAAATGATACTTGGTAAATCAGGAATGAAGAAAGTACAACAGATATAACAAGTATCCGGGTAAACATAATAGAACAATCTTCTCTTCTTGAATCCTTTAAAATATTTTTGATGGTTAACTATTCTTTAAACATTAGGTGGAATTCTGCAGCAAAACTCTCTGAGCCTAGAGATTTATTTTTACGGAGTTTTGAAATTAGGAATTCAGTTTTCTTAGGAGTTATAGGGCTATTTGAATTATTCATTTCATATCAAGTGAGTTGCAGTAGTTTTTGCTTTTTGAGGAATTGGTTTCTTTTATCTCAGTTGTCAAATTTATGTGTGTACAGTTTTTCATAGTTTCCTTTATTATCCTTTTGCTGTCTGCAGGATCTGTAGCATTATCTCCTGTTTCATTCCTGATATTTTTAATTTGTGTCTTCTGGCTTTCTTGTTTTTATTTTACAGACTTGTTACAAGTTTTTTTCCCCAATATTATTAATCTTTTCAAAGAGTCACCTCTTTACTTTGAAACAATGTTCTTCTCTATTGATGTTATAGTTTCAATTTCATTGATTTTTGCTGCTTATCTTTAAGATTTTCTTCCTTCTGCTTGCATTGGATTTATCTTGCTCTTCTTTTTCTAGGTTTTTGAAGTTAGAGCTTAGATTATTAATTTAAGACTTTTATGCTTTTCTATTGTATGTGTTTAGTGCTACAAAGTTCCCTCTCAGCACTAATTTAGCTGTGTCTCATGAAATTTGATATGTTTTATTTTTATTTTAATTCCATTCAATGTATTTTTTATTTCCTTCAGTCTTCTATTTGATCTGTAGATTTGTTAGAGGAATGTTGTTCAGTTTTCAAGTGTTTGGAATTTTTCTGTTATTTTTCTGTTATTAGTGTCTAATTTGATTTCATTGTGGGTGCAGAATACACTCTATATGATTTCAATTTTTTAAAATTGGTTGAGGTTTATTATGTGGCCCAAGATATGGCCTCTCTTGGTAGATGTTCTGTGGGTACTTGAAAAGAATGTTTATTCTGCCATTATTGGGTGGAGTGTTCTACAAATTTTGATTAAATCCTGTTGATTCATTGATTATATTGTTTATTTTATATGGCCTTGCTGATTTTCTGTCTAGTTTTTCCATCAAATGTTGAGAGAGTGTTGTTGAATTCCCCAACTATAGTAGTGGATTTGTCTATTTCTCCTTTTTATTTTTTTATTTTTTTGCTTTGCATATTTTACCACTCTGTTGTTTCATGCATATGCATTTAGGACTACCATGACTTCTTAGTGGATCAACCCACTGGTCATTGTATAATGTTTCTTTCCTTCATAAATATATATTTTTTGCCTCTGAAGTCCACTTTATCTGATATCAATAAAGGCACTCCTGATGTCTTTTTATCCCTCCTTTCATTTACAACGTGCTGCTATTGTTATATTTGAAGTGAGTTTCTTATACACAGTACATGGTTGGATCATGATTCTAATCCATAATGGCAATCTCTGTTCTTAATCCGTATATTCAGACCATTTACATTTAATGTAACTATTACTTTGTTAAGACCCGTCAATTTATTTTTTGTTTTCTGTTTATCTTCTATATTTTTCTTCTCCATTTTCTTGTTCCTGTATTCTTGTGGGCTACTTGAACAATTTTCAGAACTCCATTTTGATTTATCTAGTGTATTTGAGTTTTTCTATTTGCAGTTATCTTAAAGTAGTTTAAAATACTTTCACTATATATATCATTACACATGCATAACGTATTGCAGTTTACTGGTGTCATCATCTAACCACTTGGAGTGAAGTGTAAAACCTTACCTCTACTTACATCCTTTCACTTTGTCACTTACAATATAATTTTCTTGTATAGTTCATCTACGTACAATTAGAATCATATGAGACTATTATAATTTTCACTTCAACTGTAAAGTATAATTTAGAAAACTCAACAGGAAAAGAACAATCTATTTTATTTACCCATATTCTTACTTACTGTGTTCTTTCTTTCTTCCTGATGCTGCAAGCTTCGTTTTTAATCATTTTATTTTTTTAAAGAACTGTCTTTAGTCTTTCTTTTAAGATAGGTCTGCTGGTGACAAATTCTTTTAGTTTTCCTTCATTTGAAAAGTTTTGATTGCCCCTTCATTCCTGAAGGATATTTTCAGTGGGTATAGGATTATGTGTTGACAGTTTTTTAGTTTCAGCACTTGGGAACATTGTGCCAGTGTTTTCTAGACTTCATGTTTCTTTTCTTTTTTTTTTTTTTTTTTAAATGAGAAATCGTCTCCATTCCAATTGTTGTGTTTTTTTTTTCTCTACAGGAAAGGTGTTATTTTTTCTCTCACTGCTTTGAAGATTTTTTCTTTACCTTTATTTTGCAAAAGTTTAATTACGATATATGTCTTAGCATGGATTTATTTGAGTTTATTCTTTCCAGGTTTGTTTAGCTTCTTAAATCTGTAGGTTAATGTCTGACAAATTTGGGAAGTTTTCAGCTATTATTCTTTAAGTACTTTTTCAGCTCTACCTTCTTTCTTCTCTCCTCTAGGACTCTTATTAATGTTACATATTTTGTCTTAGTCCTACAGGTCTTTGAGGCTCTATTCCTTTTTCAATCTATTTTCTCTTTTGTTCACACTGGGTAATTTTTATTACTCGATCTTTCAGTTCACTGATTCTTTCCTCTGTCCCCTCCATTTTGCTGTTTAATCCATACACTGAGATGGTTATTTCAGTTATTGTGTTTTTCAGTTCTAAAATATGTAATTTTTTCTTCTTTACATTCTCTATTTTTTTTTCAAGAATTTCTGTTTCTTTTCTGAGGCTTTCCACTTTTCACTTTTTGGAAGCATGTTTGTAATTGCTTCTTGAAGTATTTTTTATGATGGATACCTTTACATAGTTGTAAATAATTCTAACAGCTATGTTATCTTGTTGTTGGTGTCTCCAGATTGCCTTTTCTCATTCAGTTTGAGATTTTCTTTTTTTTTTTTTTTGTATGCCATATAATTTTTTAGGGAAACCTGGGGAATTCTGTATTATGTTATGAAATTCCAAATCTCATTATTTAAAAGCTCTGCTTTAGCCAGCTGTATCTGACATTACTCTGGGAGGGGAAGGGTGATAGAACCTTATTACTGACAAAAGGGGTTAGACATCCAGATCTCCCACTTGGCCTCTGTTGACACTTAAGAGAAGGCACCCTTTACTGTGAGAGGTGGGAGAGTTCTGGATCCCCATTAGGCTTCAGTTGATACCTCTCTGGCTGGGAGGGGTAGCAGTGCTTTGTTTTTGCTCCCTACATGACCACCACGGACATCTTGAGGTAGAAGAATGGCCTCATTATCACTGAGAGGTGCCAAAAGTCCTAACTTTTCACTAGGCCCTCTCTAACACCACCCCAGTAGAGAACTGGAGGAACACTCCATTAAAGCCAGTTGGGAATAGAAGTCCAGGCTTCCCACTTGATCTCCACTGACACCAGAAGCAGAGGGTCTCACTACCAACTGGTGAGGATGAAAGTAACTCCTTACTTGGTCTTCTCTGACACAATCCTGGTGACAGTTTGGGTCTATCTGTTACAAGCTACAAAGGTGGATGTCTAGCCTACCCACACTTTATTTGCTTATATGAATGGTTGTAGGACAATTGCTTTTTCTGTTGTGTTTGGCTGGAGTACAACAGTTACTGTCTAAAAGTTTCTGTCCTGCTATACTTCCCCTTTCCTAGTCCTTTGGTTAGAGAGGCAATGCTTTTACTGGAACACTTTTGTTTTGTCTGTACCCATTAGAGTTTCTGAGTTGGTGATTTCTCTAGCTCCAAGTCTGGGATATATGAGACAAAGAGAAAACCCTGGGAGCTCAGTACCATGTCCCATCTTTTCCAAAATCTTTTTATGTTTGTTTTGTATATAAGTTCCAGGGTTTTAGTTGTACTTAGCAGGGGAAACAGGATAAAGCATATCTGCTTCATCGTCTAAGAAATAAAAGTCTTCTGCAAATGTTTAAGAATTGAAATATTCAAAGTATGTTCTCTGGTCACAAAAGAATAAAGCTAGAAATATATTTTAAAAACATATCCAGAATATACACAAACATTTGAAAATCAAGAAATATACTTCTAAATAAATCATGACACAATAGAGACAGCACAAGGAAAATTAAAATATTTTCAGTTTAATACAATTAAAAGCATAACATATCAAAATTTGTTAAAGGCAGCTAAAGCAGTGCTGAGAGAGAAATTTACAGCATGCAAATGCATACATTAAAAAAAAGAAAAAGTCACAAGTCAATAATCTAAGTACACACCTCCAAAATCTAGAAAGAGTAGAGGAAACTAAACTCAAAATACCAAAATAAATGAGATAATAAAAGTAAGAAAATTAATAAATAGTTTAATTTGGGTTTAACCCATTTAACCCAGGAATGTAAAGCTGGTTCAAACTTTGAAGACCATAGAATACTGATCAGAAACTTTGAGGTCCTAGTGTACTTCCTAGTTTCCCTAAAATCATCACCATAGGCAGCTTTCTACTGTGCTGAGGCAGGCTGGCTACCTTTTTTTTTTTTTTTTTTCAAATACAATCTTCTCCTCAGGCACTTTCATTGGTAAGCATTGTTGCTAATTGAAAAAAAAAAGAAGGAGCAAATCTTTCCTTTATTTCCAAGAAATAGGAGAGTTTATGAAGATGTGCGGTGTAGTAGATTATCAGAAAGGATAGATAGAGTTCCTGCTGAGCCCTATGTAATGGACCAGCCTATGAGGGTGGTGAAAAAATGTGTTTCTGAGTGTTCCAAGATGGCCAAATAGGAACAGCTCTAGTCTACAACTCCCAGCATGAGCGACGCAGAAGATGGGTGATTTCTGCAGTTCCAACTGAGGTACCGGGTTCATCTCACTGGAGTTCATAGGACAGTAGGGGCAGGACAGTGGGTGAAGCCCACTGAGTGTGAGCCGAAACACGGTGAGGCATTGCCTCACCCCAGAAGGGCAAGGGGTCAGGGAATTCCCTTTCCTAGCCAAGGGAAGGGGTGACAGACGGCACCTGGAAAATCAGATCACTCCCACCCTAATACTGCACTTTTCCAATGGTCTTAGCAAATGGCAGACCAGGAGATTATATCCCATGCCTGGCTCAGAGGCTCCCATGCCCAAGAAGCCCCGCTCATTGCTAGCACAGCAGTCTGAGATTGAACTGCAAGGTGGCAGCAAGGCTGGGGGAGGGATGCCCACCATTGCTGAGGCTTGAGTGGGTAAACAAAGATGCCAGGAAGCTCGAACTGGGTGGAGCCCACCCTCAAGGAGGCCTGCCTGCCTCTGTAGACTCCACCTCTGGGGACAGGGCATAGCTGAACAAAAGGCAGCAGAAACCTCCGCAGACTTAAATGTCCCTGTCTGACAGCTTTGGAGAGAGTATTGGTTCTCCCAGCATGCAGCTTGAGATCTGAGAATGGACAGACTGCCTCCTCAAGTGGGTCCCTGACCCCTGAGTAGCCTAACTGAGAGGCACCCCCAGTAGGGGTAGACTGACACCTCACAAGGCCAGGTACCCCTCTGAGACGAAGCTTCCAGAGGAAAGATCAGGCAGCAACATTTGCTGTTCAGCAATATTCACTGTTCTGCAGCCTCCACTGCTGATACCAGGCAAACAGGGTCTGGAGTGGACTTCCAGCAAACTCCAACAGACCTGTAGCTGAGGCTCCTGTTAGTAGAAAAACTAACAAACAAAAAGGACATCCACACCAAAACCCCATCTGTACGTCACCATCATCAAAGACCAAGGGTAGATAAAACCACAAATATGGGGACAAAACAGGGCAGAAAAGCTGAAAATTCTAAAAATCAGAGTGCCTCTCCCCCTCCAAAGGAACACAGCTCCTCCCCAGCAATGGAACAAAACTGGACAGAGAATGACTTTGATGAGCTGAGAGAAGAAGGCTTCAGATGATCAAACTTCTCTGAGCTAAAGGAGGAAGCTTGAATCCAATGCAAAGAAGCTAAAAACCTTGAAAAAAGATTAGATGAATGGCTAACTAGAATAACCAGTGTAGAGAAGTCCTTAAATGACCTGATGGAGCTGAAAACCATGGCATGAGATCTACATGATGAATGCACAAGCTTCAGTAGCTGATTCGATCAACTGGAAGGAAGGCTATCAGTGATTGAAGATCAAATGAATGAAATGAAGCAAGAAGAGGAGTTTAGAGAAAAAAGAATAAAAAGTAATGAACAAAGCATCCAAGAAATTTGGGACTATGTGAAAAGACCAACTCTACGTCTGATTGGTGTACCTGAAAGTGACAGGGAGAATGGAACCAAGTGGGAAAACACTCCGCAAGATATTATCCAGGAGAACTTCCCCAACCTAGGAAGACAGGTCAACATTCAGATTCAGGAAATACAGAGACCACCACAAAGATACTCCTCGAGAAGAGCAACTCCAAGACACATAATTGTCAGATTCACCAAAGTTGAAATGAAGGAAAAAATGTGAAGGGCAGCCAGAGAGAAAGGTCAGTTTACCCACAAAGGGAAGCCCATCAGACTAACAGCGGATCTCTTGGCAGAAACTCTACAAGCCAGAAGAGAATGGGGGACAATATTCAATATTCTTAAAGAAAAGAATTTTCAAACCAGAATCTCATATCCAGCCAAACTAAGCTTCATAAGTGAAGGAGAAATAAAATCCTTTACAGACAAGCAAATGCTGAGAAATTTTGTCACAACCAGGCCTGCCCTAAAAGAGTTTCTGAAGGAAGCACTAAACATGTAAAAGGAACAACCAGTACCAGCCACTGCAAAATATGCCAAATTGTAAAGACCATCGAGGCTAGGAAGAAACTGCATCAACTAAGAGCAAAATAACCAGCTAATATCATAACGACAGGATCAAATTCACACATAACAATATTAACTTTAAATGTAAATGGGCTAAATGCTCCAATTAAAAGACACAGACTGGCAAACTGGATAAAGAATCAAGACTTATCAGTGTGCTGTATTGAGGAGACCCATCTCACGTGCAGAGACAAATATAGGTTCAAAATAAAGGGATGGAGGAAGATCTACCAAGCAAATGGAAAACAAAAAAAGCAGGGGTGGCAATCCTAGTCTCTGATAAAACAGACTTTAAACCAACAAAGATCAAAAGAGACAAAGAAGGCCATTACATCATGGTAAAGGGATCAATTCAACAAGAAGAGCTAACTATCTTAACAATATATGCACCCAATACAGGAGCACCCAGATTCATAAAGCAAGTCCTTAGAGACCTACAAAGATACTTAAATTCCCACACAATAATAATGGGAGACTTCAACACCCCACTGTCAACATTAGACAGATCAACAAGACAGAAAGTTAACAAGGATGTCCAGGAATTGAACTCAGCTCTGCACCAAGCAGACCTAATAGACATCTACAGAACTCTCCACCCCAAATCAACAGAATATACATTTTTTTCAGCACCACACCACACCTATTCCAAAATTGACCACATAGTTGGAAGTAAAGCTCTCCTCAGCAAATGTAAAAGAACAGAAATTATAACAAACTGTCTCTCAGACCACAGTGCAATCAAACTAGAACTCAGGATTAAGAAACTCACTCAAAACTACTCAACTACATGAAACTGAACAACCTGCTCCTGAATGACTACTGGATACATAACAAAATGAAGGCAGAAATAAAGATGTTCTTTGAAACCAATGAGAACAAAGACACAACATACCAGAATCTCTGGGACACATTTAAAGCAGTGTGTAGAGGGAAATTTATAGCACTAAATGCCCACAAGAGAAAGCAAAAAAGATCTAAAATTGACACCCTAACATCACAATTAAAAGAACTAGAGAAGCAAGAGCAAACACATTCAAAAGCTAGCAGAAGGCAAGAAATAACTAAAATCAGAGCAGAATGAAGGAAATAGAGACACAAAAAACCCTTCAAAAAAAATCAATGAATCCAGGATCTGGTTTTTTGAAAAGATCAACAAAATTGATAGACCACTAGCAAGACTAATAAACAAGAAAAGAGAGAAGAATCCAATAGACACAACAAAAAATGATAAAGGGGATATCACCACTGACCCCACAGAAATACAAACTACCATCAGAGAATGCTATAAACACCATTATGCAAATAAACTAGAAAATCTAGAAGAAATGAATAAATTTCTGGACACATAAACCCTCCCAAGACTAAACCAGGAAGAAGTTGAATCCCTGAATAGACCAATAATAGGCTCTGAAATTGAAGCAATAATTAATAGCCTACCAATCAAAAAAAGTCCAGGACCAGATGGATTCATAGCTGAATTCTACCAGAGGTACAAAGAGGAGCTGGTACCATTCCTTCTGAAACTATTCCAATCAATAGAAAAAGAGGGAATCCTCCCTAACTCATTTTATGAGGCCAGCATCATCCTGATACAAAAGTCTGGCAGAGACACAACAAAAAAAGAGAATTTTAGACCAATATCCCTGATGAACATCAGTGCAAAAATCCTTAATAAGATACTCACAAACCGAATCCAGCAGCACATCAAAAAGCTTATCCACCATGATCAAGTGGGTTTCATCCCTGGGATGCAAGGCTTGTTCAACATACGCAAATCAATAAACGTAACATATAAACAGAACCAATGACAAAACCACATGATTATCTCAATAGATGCAGAAAAGGCTTTTGACAAAATTCAACAGCCTTTCATGCTAAAAACTCTCAATAAATTAAGTATTGATAGGATGTATCTCAAAATAATAAGAGCTATTTATGACAAACCCACAGCCAATATCATACTGAATGGGCAAAAACTGGAAGCATTCCCTCTGAAAATGGGCACAAGACAGGGATGCCCTCTCTCACCACTCCTATTCAACATAGTGTTGGAAGTTCTGGCCAGGGCAATCAGGCATGAGAAAGAAATAAAGGGTATTCAATTACGAAAAGAGGAAGTCAAATTGTCCCTCTTTGCAGATGACATGATTGTATATTTGGAAAACCCCATCATCTCAGCCCAAAATCTCCTTAAGCTGATAAACAACTTCAGCAAAGTCTCAGGATACAAAATCAATGTGCAAAAATCACAAGCATTCTTATACACCAATAACAGACAAACAGAGAGCCAAATCATGAGTGAACTCCCATTCACAATTGCTTCAAATAGAATAAAATACCTAGGAATGCAACTTACAAGGGATATGAAGGACCTCTTCAAGGAGAACTACAAAGCACTGCTCAATGAAATAAAAGAGGATACAAACAAATGGAAGAACATTCCATGCTCATGGATAGCAAGAATCAATATCATGAAAATGGCCATACTGCCCAAGGTAGTTTATAGATTCAATGCCATCCCCATCAAGCTACCAATGACTTTCTTCACAGAATTGGAAAAAACTACTTTAAAGTTCATATGGAACCAAAAAAGAGCCCGCATTGGCAAGACAATCCTAAGCCAAAAGAACAAAGCTGGAGTCATCATACTACCTGACTTCAAACTATACTACAAAGCTACAGTAACCAAAACAGGATGGTACTGGTACCAAAACAGAGATATAGACCAATGGAACAGAACAGAGCCCTCAGAAATAATACCACACATCTACAACCATCTGATCTTTGACAAACCTGACAAAAACAAGAAATGGGGAAAGGATTCCCTATTTAATAAATGGTGCTGGGAAAACTGGCTAGCCACATGTAGAAAGCTGAAACTGGATCCCTTCCTTACACCTTATACAAAAATTAATTCAAGATGGATTGAAGACTTAAATGTTAGACCTAAAACCATAAAAACCCTACAAGAAAACCTAGGCAATACCATTCAGGCCATAGGCGTGGGCAAGGACTTCATGTCTAAAACACCAAAAGCAATGGCAACAAAAGCCAAAATTGACAAATGGGATCTAATTAAACTAAAGAGCTTCTGCACAGCAAAGGAAACTACCATCAGAGTGAACAGGCAACCCACAGAATGAGAGAAAATTTTTGCAATCTACTCATCTGACAAAGGGCTAATATCCAGAATCTACAATGAACTGAAACAAATTTACAAGAAAAAACCAAACAACCCCATCAACAAGTAGGCAAACGATATGAACAGACACTTCTCAAAAGAAGACATTTATGCAGCCAACAGACACATGAAAAAAATGCTCATCATCACTGGCCATCAGAGAAATGCAAATCAAAACCACAGTGAGATACCATCTCACACCAGTTAGAATGGCCATCATTAAAAAGTCAGGAAACAACAGGTGCTGGAGAGGATGTGGAGAAATAGGAACACTTTTACACTGTTGGTGGGACTGTAAACTAGTTCAACCATTGTGGAATACAGTGTGGCAATTCCTCAGGGATCTAGAACTAGAAATACCATTTGACCCAGCCATCCCATTACTGGGTATATACCCAAAGGATTATAAATCATGCTGCTATAAAGACACTTGCACACATATGTTTATTGTGGCTCTATTCACAATAGCAAAGACTTGGAACCAATCCAAATGTCCAACAATGATAGACTGGATTAAGAAAATGTGGCACATATACACCATGGAATACTATGCAGCCATAAAAAAGGATGAGTTCATGTCCTTTTTAGGGACATAGATGAAGCCTGAAACCATCATTCTCAGCAAACTTTCGCAAGGACAAAAAACCAAACACCGCATGTTCTCACTCATAGTTGGGAATTGAACAATGAGAACACTTGGACACAGGAAGGGGAACATCACACACCGGGGCCTGTTGTGGAGTGGCGGGGAGGGGGAGGGATAGAATTAGGAGATATACCTAAGTAAATGACGAGTTAATGGGTGCAGCACACCAACATGGCACAGGTATACATATGCAACAAACCTGCACATTGTGCACATGTACCGCAGAACTTAGAGTATATTAAAAATATATATATCAAAAAATAAATAAATAAATAAAACTTTTTTATCTATTTGCTTACTTGTTTTTCCTCATTTTTATACATGGATATATGTAGCTTGTCATAAAAATAATAATTATTTATATACATTACATTTTGTCTCCATCAGCTGTCTTGTATGGTTTAGAAGAAATGTGAGGTGAGATATATGCACCATCTTTCTAAATTTCTCTTCATCCTTCCTATCTTCATCTAAGTAGCTCTCTAGATAAATTTGGCCCCAAACTTATCACTAAACTAAGCTGAGATTTGCATAATTTCATTTGACCTTCATATTTTCCATATTCTAGAATCTCAGTTACATTTCCTGTTTCTCTGAAACACTTTAAGATCCCTTTATATTTTGACATTCATATGCAATTTTGCCTTTTTGAATTTCTTTTTTTTCCCTCGTTACATTTGGTGTGATAATGTGACACAGCACTAATTTCAACAGTAGTTTTAATCAAACAATAGTATAAATGCTCACATTTTCATCTGCATTTTAAAATATCACTAAGTATTCATATCATGTATATATATTTATTCAGATAGTGCTAAGGAATATAATTTCTGTTTTACTTGTACAGTCTGCTTTGGAGAAAATAACTAATTTACATCTTGAAATTATTATTATGTTAAAATGTTCCTGAGCAGAAATCAGATCCTGAATCATCAACAAAGTCTTTTGCCTGATCCTTTTTCTAAAAGTCACCTATCCTCCCATCCGCTTTAAAGGATTGTAGAAATCATTACACGCTAGTAAGTTGCTGACCCAGGACTTTAGTATGTGATGCTGAAATTGAGTAAAAAATCAAGTACTGATAACTGAGTTAATCATAACACATCTGCAGCATAGCACATCCGCAGCATAGCATAGTGTTTAGGACAACAGGCACTAGCATCATACTGCTTGATTTCCAAATCCGGCCTTCGGGCCAGGGGTCCTTGGAAATGTTACTTAATCTCTCTCAGCCTCCATTTCTCCTCCTATAAAATAGAGATAATGCCAGTACATTTTTCAGAGGAATGATATGAAGATAAGTTGAATCATTGCTTGCAATATATTAAGTACTCAATAAATATTATCAATTATTATTTAATGAACTGGTGGTTTGGGGTGGGGAGTTTTCAGGATACAGTTTAATAAACATTAGATTAAGAGGCCCTAATTAATCTAATGACAGCTACATGACTGACAAAATGCTCTGACATTTACTTACTGAGTACTGGATTCCACATATCAGTGCTAAATGCTATTGCATAGGCTGGGCATGGTGTAATCCCAGCACTTTGGGAGGCTGAGGTGGGCGGATCATCAGGTCAGGAGTTTGAGGCCAGCCTGACCAACATGGTGAAATCCCGTCTCTACTAAAAATACAAAAACATTAGCTGGGCGTGGTGGCACACGCCTGTAATCCCAGCTACTCAGGATGCTGAAGCAGGAGAATTGCTTGAACCCGGGAGGCAGAGGTTGCAGTGAGCCGAGATTGAGCCACTGTACTCCAGCCTGGGTGACAGAGCAAGACTCTGTCTCAAAAAAAAAAAAAGAATGCTATTGCATAACATTATCTGGTTCAATGTAACCACCCCCCCCAACATAATCCTATGGGATAAGTATTAGCCATGTCTATTTCATAAGCAGCATAGCATAGCAGTTAGGAACTCAGGCCCAGAATCAGACTTCCAGGATTTTAATTCTGGCTCTACCAGTTATTAGCCATGTAAGTTGGAGCAGGTCATTGAAATATTCAGAGCTTCAGTTCCTCCATCTATAAGGTGAGGAACACTTTAAGAAAAAGCCTACGTCATATGATAACTATGAAGATTAAATGAGCTACTGCATATTAAGCTCTTAGCACAATGCCTGTAACAGAAGTGATCAAAAACTCTTAGCTGTTATTATTGCTACTAGAATAGATGATAACAAGTATCTTGTCCTAGGCACAATGTTTCCTAATTTTCTATTTTATGTTTTTTGCATATTTCTGCTTATGATGGTAATTCAGTTATGTTTCCTTCATTTCAGTGAAGATTCTCATTGTTAAAATGTGTTGTAATCTCTGGCTCCTCTGTAAGGTCCTTGCTACTCAAAAAGACAATAATTTTTGGACAGATTTAGGTAGTTTAAGTTAAAAGTTGAACAAAGAGCAGAAGGGGATTCTTCCCGGGCATCACATAACATGTCAGCATATATGCAAGACTGAAAGGGAGATACCAGTAATTGGCTCTGTCATTTACAGCAAGGGTATTTGCATGATTTGTGAACTATCTTGTCGTTTTTCTTTTTCTTTTTTTTTCTTTGTTTTGTTTTGAGACAGTCTCACTCTGTCACCCAGACTGGAGTGCAGTGATGCAATCTCTGCTCACTGCAACCTCCACCTCCCAGGCTCAAGCCATCTTCCCACCACAGCCTCCTGAATAGTGAGTAGCTGGGACCACAGGCATGTGCCACCACACTCGGCTAATTTGTGTGTGTGTGTGTTTTTTTGGTAGAGATGGGGTTTCACCATGTTGCCGAGGTTGGTTTCAAACTCCCGACCTCAGGTGATCCACCCACCTTGGCCTCCCAAAGTGCTGGGATTACAGGCATAAGCCACCACTCTCAGCCTGTGTTTTTCTAACAGTTATGAGTATAGAGCATATATGGTCCAATACTCTGGCTAACCTTACCAAAAAGTGCAGTAAACTAGGAATGTGTTTTGTCCAACCCAGAGATGAGATGAACTTGATTCTTGGGAGTCCTCTGTGAAAAAATGGGAAGGTGACATGTAAATGGAAAAAGGCAAGCATCAAAATTCACATTCATGTGAAACTATTTTCATAATGTTAAACTATTTATTTGTTTGTTTATTTATTTATTTATTGAGACAGAGTCTCACTCTGTCACTCAGGCTGGAGTGCAGTGGTGCGATCTCAGCTTACTGCAACCTCTGTGTCCCAGGTTCAAGTGATTCTCCTGCCTCAGCCTCCCGAGTAGCTGGGACTACAAGCATGTGCCACCACTCCTGGCTAATTTTTTATTTTTAGTAGAGATGAGGTTTCACCATGATGGCCAGGCTGATCTTCAACTCCTGACCACAGGTGATCTGCCTGCCTTGGCCTCCCAAAGTGCTGGGATTACAGGTGTGAGCCACCACGCCCGTCATGAGAAAATCTTTCTATGGAGATAACCAAGGAGCTCCAAGCAAAGATCTCCTCTGAACAGCCCTGAATACCCCTGATAAGATATAGCCTCTAAATTTGATGGACAAAATTTTTTTAAATTTATTTTGATGAGAAAAAAAGATCATTTGAATCCTGAGATTTCACTTCAGTAGTAAAGTGGTACCAAACCAACGTGAGTTTTTGTTTTATGTAGGCTATATGATTGAACGATCTTTTAAAAAACTTTGAGGATTGGACAGGTGCGGAGACTCACACCTGTAATCCCAGCACTTTGGGAGGCCAAGGCAGGCATATCACTTGAGGTCAGGAGTTCGAGACCAGTCTGGCCAACATGGTGAAACCCCATCTCTACCAAAAATATAAAAAATTAGCCAGGTGTGGTGGCACATGCCTATAATCCCAGCTACTCGGGAGGCTGAGGCAGGAGAATCACTTGAACCCATGAGGCAGAGGTTGCAGTGAGCCGAGATCGTGCCACTGCGCTCCAGCCTGGGTGACAGAATAAGACTCTGAAAAACAACAATAAAAACACACCTTTGAGGATCAAGATTCAGAAGTCAAAAAGGTCATGAAAGACAACTTAGCAAGAATACTAAATTTTGTGAAACATCCCAGGAAAACAATATGAGAGACAGTGGCTAAGCATAATGCCTCTTTACTTCATTCTAAACCTTGCACCATTTACATTGTATTTAAACTGTCCTTGGAGAAAGCTGTATAAAAGTTTCCACACTAAATAAAAATGCAAGATAATTAGTTTATATTTGTGTTTGGAGAAAGTTATTTGAAGCAACTTATACATCAAGAGTATAGCTTCAAATAAGTAATACTAAGTACTGTAAAGCACAAAGCACATTAACAAAAGTACTTTTATCATTACATCCTTTGATCTAGGATCAGTTGTATGACAACACTCCCTTACCAAGTTTTTGGTTCTGACAAATATAAAACCAGAGGGATTTCTTGTCAAGGTAGTGTACTAAGATATCAGTAAAAACAAACACAAACTTCTTGCTCCAAACACAAATAAATACTAGATAAAACATTGCAAAATCATTTTTAAATGCATAACCAAGGTTAAAAATAAAAAGAATAAATCCCCGTGTGCCAAAAAAACAAGAAGAATCTCGAAGTCAGAATGGCAAATGGCTGTTGAAATAGAGCAGCTTATGGAGATCTAAGGAATAGAGTTGCATCTGGGAGTCTGGATTTTAACATCTACTCAGGAATAGCAAATAAGGACTCAGGCCCATGTAGAAAACTAGAATTGAGCCCACTGCATAAAGCCACATGCCACAAAAAGTATCCCTTATATAAAACGGGTAATAGAAAAACTCTGCCTACCAGCCAAGGCAAGCAGCAAAGTATTTCATCATCTTCTTGGCACTGTGGATTATCATAATAATAATAATACAGAGAATTGACTACACATACAGGCCCCCAAATCTGAATCATCCACGATGTGAGTTTTCAATTCACAATACTTGCATGTTATAGAAACCTGAGGCCATATAATAATCATAAAAATAAGTCTGAAGAAAGCTAATTCTGTAGCGATCTCAAAAAGAGCCAAATTGACGTACAGGACTGGCTCTCTACAACGAAATGATCTAGGATGCCTACTGAAAATAATTCCTTTGAAGACTGGTTGACATTCAAAAATTTCAAGAAAAAAACATATGGTGAGAATTTGGACCCCCAGAACAATAAATAATTCAGAATTTAAAATGTACTTAGTTTAGCATCTTTTGAAGTCAACTAAAAGAATAAAGGATAAAGGAAGGAATAAACAATATCATAAGAATAAGTAGGTTTTGAAAATATATAAATAAGAACGCACATTGAAAAATGTAATTATTGAAATTAAAACTCAACGTATTAGTTAAACAGTATATTAGAGATTGCTGAAGAGAGTTAAATGAACTGGAAGATAAATCTGAGGGCATCACTGAAAACACAGCAAAAAGAGATAGAGAGATGGAAAATATGAAAGAGGTTAAGAGACATGAAACATAGATTCAGAAGAGTCAACACAAGGCAATCAGGAGTTTTAGAAGGTTACAATATAAATGCAATCTTTAAGGTAATAACTGCCAGAAATTTTTCAGAATTAAAAAAATCTAGCGTCCCCAGATTCAAGTAGCATCTTGAATCTTTAGGAGGATAAGTTACAGCAAACAACACCTAGACACACTGTGGTGAAATTTCAGAACAAATAGCAGCCAGAAAGAAAATAACGATTAACTGAAAAGGAAAGAAATGCATGTTGGCTGTAGATATTGCATTACCAATGAGATCTCAGAAAACAGTGAGATAATGTATTCATAGTACTAAGAAAAAAATTAACAATCTAATAAGCTATATGCAGCTAAACTATCATCCTAAAGTGAACATAATATAAAAACTTTAATAGACATATAAATCCTGAATTTATTACTGACAAACTAACAGAATTACTAAATGATATGTCACCATGAGAATAAAATAGAAGCTAGAAGAAAAGTGTTAAATGCAAAAAGCACTGTAAATAAAGTGCTAAACACTTTGATAAATCTAAACATTATTTCCACTACCAGTACATAATACTTATAAAGCAATATGAGGCAGACACTGTCATAAACATTTTACAACAATCCTGTGAGACAGTTACCTATTTAATCCTATTTTATAAATGAGAAAATAGAGAGGTTAAGTAACTTGCTCATGGTCTCACAGCTAGTAAATGGCACAGTCTGACTACAGAGATTGTGCTCATAATCATTTTGCTCTATTGCCTCTTCAGCAAATGTCAACTATAAAAATTTCCTAATAAAAGTGATCACTATAAGGTGAAATTAAACATCTAAACAATAGTAACATGGAAAATGGAAAGTGTGAACTCAGAATTAAAGCAGCTTAAAGTCATTGTGTTGTTTAGAAGGATTGAAATATTGACTAACTTTGGTTTGTGTTAAGTATAAAGAGACAAAATTTAAGCATAATGACTAAAATAATAGAAATAAAATGTATAACAAACCAAGGCGGGGGGAAGGAATAAAGAATCCTTGATTGTTCCAATAAGCAGGTAAAAAGAAAAAATGAATTAAATAAATAGCAGAGTAAAAAGAAAAGACAAACTGAAGAGGAGAAATACCTCAAGATACTTAAATGATAAATGTGAACAGGTTAAATACAACTATTAAAAGAGAGACTCTCATACTCATTAAAAGTGGCAAGCCATCTGATACTTACAAGAGATACATCTAAAACATAATAATACACAAAGTAAAAAGATTGAAAAATATATACTACACAAATACTAAGAAAAGTTGATTTAATGATATTAGTATCAGATGAAATAGATTATAAAATGCAAAGGATTACTAGAAATAAGAAGACATTTAGTAACAACAAAAAGAAAAATCCACCAAGAATAATCACAGCAATGTACCTCTACGTACTTGACAACATAGCATCAATATATATAAAGCAAAACATTAACCAAACGACAAAATTTTATAAATCCACAATTAGAGTGGAAGACTTTTAATATACCTTACTAAGAAACTGATGGCTCAAGCAAACAAAGATTAGCAAACCTATGGAAGATTTGAATAACACTTGACAGGTAGTCTCTGATAGACTCACATGGAACTTTGAACTCAAATAATACAGAATTCACATTCTTTTCAAATACATATGTAGGATGCCACGAAGGACTGATTTGAGTTTATTTTTGAGAGAAGGAGGGAGTGAAGTCTTTATTTCAGTTGGCCTTCGTGTATTTTTATTCTAATTCTCCCCAAACTTTTAAGAACAACGTGCTCCTTTGCACATTTTAAAGTTGACATGTTTTGTGATATGTGCAAATAAGTACAAGGAGTATTATTTTCCACACAGCGTAAAGAAAATAAAACTGCTAAACCATTCTTTATTGCTCACCATTGTCTACTTTAAATATACATAGTTCCTGTTTTTTCTTGACCTCATACATCCATTCCATTCCCTCCCCCAGATTTTTATGCTTGAATATCTATAATTTATCCACATTAAAATGTGTACATAAATTAAAATTAATTTTTTTATTAACATAAGGCTCTATGTGTTTTTTTTTCTGGACTGGGCTGTCATTACAATGATCCATATTACACAATTTTTAAAAACAATATACATGTATTGAATATTTTGATGAAAAATTACTAAACCCAAAATTAAATTTTATTGCAAATGCATCTCTTAATGCATTGATTGAAAATGGGTTTTTAATTAATTCATGTATCTCAGGGTGAATATTACTTTTTGCTAGAGATAGAGTTCAGTATCAATTCTATTCTTCTTTTAACATTTTTGTATTTGCCAGGACTAAGAAATTTGGTTTATATAAACAAGTACTAGAAAGAGTTTGGTATAACAATGTCACGCTATTCCTTGAACTCTTTCTGAGTTACATGCCAAAATCACTTAACATATTTCATCACAAATTATTTTTTGTACACTCTTGATGATAGTGTAAATTAATGCAGTCATTATGGAAAATAGCATAATATGTAGTATAGAGGTTTCTTTAAAGATTAAAAATAGTACTACCATATGATCCAGTAATCCCACTACTGCGTATATACCCAAAGGATTTAAAATCAGTAGGTTGAGATACCTGCCCTCCCACATTCATTGCAGCATTATTCACAATAGGCAAGAAATAGAATCAACCTGTGTCCATCAATGGATGAATGGATAAGGAAAATGTGGTACATATCCACAAGGGAACAGTATTCAGCCTTAAGAAAGAAAGAAAGAGTGTCATTTTCGACAATATAGATGAACCTGAAGGACCACATATTAAGTGAAATAAGCCAAAGACAGAAAAATAAATACCACATGACCTTACTTAAATGTGGAGTGTAAAAAGTCAAACTCACAGAAATAGAGAAAAATGGTAGTTACCAGAGGCTAGAGGGTTGGCAGTGGGGAACTTAGGAGATGTTGGTCAAAGGACATAAAATTTCAGTTAGAGAGAAGGAGTAAGTCCAGAAGATGTATTGTATATCATAGTGGCTATAGTTGATAACAGCATATTGTGTGTTTAAGAATATACAATTTAAACATTTTAAGTGTCTCACCACAAAAAATAATAAGTATGTAGGGTAATGCACATGTTAATTATCTCAAAGTATACATTTTCAAAACATCATGTTGTACACAATAAATATGTATCTTTTTTTGTTCATTTTTGAGACAGTGTCTCACTCTGTTGCCCAGGCTGGAGTGCAGTGGCACCATCATGGCTCACTGCAGCTTCAACCTCTTTGGTTCAAGCGATCCTCCCACCTCTGCCTTCTGAGTAGCTGGGACTACAGGTGCGCACCACTATGCCCTGCTAATTTTTGTATTTTTTGTAGAGACGAGGTCTCACTATATTGCCCAGGCTGGTCTTGAACTCCTGGGCTCAAGCCATCCACCCATCTCAGCCATCTAAAGTGCTGGTATTACAGGCATGAGCCACCACACCGAGCTTCAATAAATATATATCAATTTTGTCAATTAAAAATTAATTAAAATTATTTTTATTGATCTATCAGTAGGCAACTTTATTAAGTCATCCTGAAATCTTTTCTCAGGCAAATTGATTTCAGGAGAGAATGCATAAGGAGGGGATATAGAAATAAACACAAAGTGCCTATGTAGTCCCATGAGTAAACTCACCCAAATTCAAAAATCACTGTTTTACTTCACCATCTTAAAACTTAAAGTTTCTGTAACATAATTTTTTAATTAAAAAAAAAATAAAAAAACCTGAGCAAAATGTCAACTTTTATTAATTTGGGATGTGGGCATATGGGTGTGGCAGTTCTAGTATGTTCTATACTTTTCTGTGTATTTAAAATACCTCATTTAACATAATATAAGAATACCTTGGAGATACTGTGAGTTTGGTTTTAGACCACCAAAAAATTCACAAGTCACATGAATTTTTTGGTTTCCCAGTTCACATAAAAGCTATGTTTACACTATACTGTATTCTATTAAGTGTGCAATAGTATTATGTATTTAAAAACAATGTACCTACCCTAATTTAAAAATACTTTATTCCTCAAAAATGCTAACAATCATCTGAGCCTTCAACAAGTCTTAATCATTTTGGTGGTCGAGGGTCTTTCCTCCATGTTGATGGCTGCTGACTGATCTGAGTTGGGTGGTTCCTGAAGGTTTGGGTGGCTGTGGCAATTTTTAAAAATAAGACAACAATGGCATTTGCCACATTGATGGACTCTTCTTTTCATGAAAGATTTCTCTGTAGCATGTGCTGCTGTTTGATATCATTTTACCTACAGTAAGTCTTTCAAAATTGGAGGCAATCCTCTCAAACCCTGCTGCAGCTTTATCAATTAAGTTGATATAATATTCTAAATCCTTTGTTGTCATTTCAACAATCTTTACAGCTCTTCACCAGTAGTAGATTCCATCTAAAGTAACCACTTTCTTCTCTCATCCATAAGAAACAAGGCCTCATCTGTTAAAGTGTTATAAGATTGCAGCAACTCAGTCACATCTTAAGGCTCCACTTCTAGTCCTCTTGCCATTTCCACCACATATTCAGTTATTTCCTTCATTGTAGTCTTGAACTCTCAAAGTCATTCATGAGGGTTGAAATCCACTTCTTTCAAACTCCTGTTAATGCTGATATTTTGACCTCTTTCCATGAATCACAAATGTTCTTAATGGCTATGGAATAGCCATCTGGAACAGTGAATTCTTTCCAAAAGGTTTTCAGTTTACTTTGCCCAGATTCATCCAAAGAATCTCTATGTCAGCTATAGCCTCATAAAATGATTTTCTTAAATAGTAAGACTTGAAACTAAAAATTACTCTTTGATCCATAGGCTACGGAATTGTTGTGTTAAAAAGCATGAAAACAACATTCATCTCCTTGAACATCTCCATCAGAGTTCCTGGGTGACCAGCTGCATTGCCCATGAGCAGTAATATTTTGAAAGGAATCTTTTTTTTTCTGAGCAGTGTGTCTCAACAGTGGGTTTAAAATATTCAGTAAATTATGCTATTAACACCTGTGCTGTCATTCCTGCTTTGTTGTTCCATTTATAGAACACAGGCAGAGTACATTTAGCATAATTCTTAAGAGCCCTAGAATTTTAGGAATGGTAAGTTAGCATTGGCTTCAACTTAAAGTCACTAGCTGTATTAGCACCTAAGAGAGTCAGCTTGTCCTTTGAAACTTTGAAATCAGGTAATGACTTCTCCTCTCTATTTATGAAAGTCCTAGGTGATACCTTCTAAAAGGCTGTTTCATCTACACTGAAAATCTATCGTTTAGTGTAGCCATCTTTGTTAATGATCTGATCTAGATCTTCTGGATAAATTGATGCAGCTTCTACATCAGCACTTTCAGCTTTGTCTTGCAATGTGTTATGTAGAAAACTTCTTTCCTTAAACCTCATAAACCAACCTATGCTAACTTCAAGCTTTTCTTCTGAAACTTTCTCAGCTGTCTCATCCTTTATAGAATTGAAGATAATTTGGGCCTTGCTCTCAATTAGGCTTGGGCTTAAGGGAATGTTGTGGTTGCTTTAATCTTCTATCCAGACCATTAAAACTTTCTCTATATCATCAATAAGGCTATTTCACTTTCTTATCATTTGTGTGTTCACTGGGGTAGCACTTTAAATTTCCTTCAAGAACTTTTTCTTTGCATTTAAAACTTTGCTGACTCTTTGGTGCAAAGGCCTAGCTTTCTGCCAGTCTTGGCTTTCAACATACCTTCCTCACTAAGATTAATCATTTCTGGCTTTCTAAAGTGAGAATCATGCAACTCTTCCTTCCACTTGAACACCTAGAGGCCATTTTAGCATTATCAATTGGCCTAAATTCAATATTGTTGTGTCTCAGGGAATAGAGAAGCCTAAGGAGGAGGAGAGAGACAAAAGAATGGACTGTTGGTTGGTGAAGTCAGAACACACATAAGTTTTGTCATTTTATATCGGCACAGTTCATGGTACCCCAAAACAATTACAATAGTAACATCAAAGATCACTGATCACAGATCATTGTAACAGATATAATAATAATGAAAAAAATTGAATTATTTTGATATAACCAAAATGTAGTACAGACATGACGTGAACACATGCCATTGGAAAAAAATGGCATGAGAGACGCGCTCAAAGAAAAGTTTCCACAAACCTTCAATTTGTAAAACAAAACAAAAAAATGCAACATCTGCAAAGTGCAATAAAGTGAAGTGCAATAAAATGGGGGTATGCCTATAATTCATTCCAACTTGATAATGGTTAAAAGGTACAAATGAGAACATTTTGCTCAAGTCTTAGTACAAGCCCCACTCATTGTGTAGCACATCTGTTTTTTTCTTTGTGACATTCTGTTGCTTTGATTTCTCAGATTTCACTGTAAATTTCAAAATGTATTATTTACAATAATCACAGGCAACCAAAGCAAAAATCCACTGAATTGTGTATAGAGAATGTGGAGGCTTTTTAAGTTTGGAAGCCCCAGAAATGGCTGATGTTCATTTATGTTTGCTAGCCTCCACCACTCCATATCCATCCACTCATACCTACACTCACACACTCTGAAAATACTCTTTGGGAAGGATCTTTGAGAACAAGACTATAGTCAAAGTTTGGTAACCAGGATATCTGGATTAGCCTGTGTAAGGGTTGAGGCAGAGTGTAATATGACACTGAAACTACCTAGCCTGAAGGTGGTAGCATAAACAGTAAATGCTAAATTTGATCACACAGGTTAGACTACTAAAATATAGTCAAGTAAAGAAGGGTTCATTGAGTAGCTACAACCTCAAGACTGTATGAATATCACTGCAAAATCAGCCTATTCAGTGGGAAAATGCACAGACCTAGGAGTCTGAATGACTTGGGTTCAAATTCTGATTATCCTGACATACACTAGCTGAGTAAGCTCGAACACATTGCTTAATTTCTGCAAAGCTTAGTTTCATCACTTGTAAAATGGGGGTTATAGCATCTATGTGAGAAGTTTGTTGCAAGGATTAAATTAAATGAGATTATTTTATGTAATAGGTCCTGGTCAAGTCTAGCACAGAGTAAGCATTCATTCAAAACATGTTTCTTACACCTACGGTGAACTCATTTTTGACATAGGTGCCAAGAACATACACTAGGGAAAAGACAGTCTCGTCAATAAATGATGCTGGGAAAACTGGGCATCGATATGCAGAAGAATGAAACTAGGATCCTATTTCTTGCCATATACAAAAATCAAATCAAAATGGATTAAAGACTTACATCTAAGACCTCAAACTGTGAAACTACTACAAGAAAATACTGGTGAGATTCTCTAGGACATTGGTCTGGGCAAAGATTTCTTGAGTAATACCCAATAAGCACAGGCAACTAAAGCAAAAATGGATAAGTGAGATCACATCAAGTTAAAGAGTCTTCTGCACAGCAAAGAAAATTATCAACAAATTGAAGAGACAATCCACAGAATAGGAAACAATATGTGCAAACTACCCATCTGACAAGGGATTAATAACCAGAATATATAAGGAGCTCAAACAAATCTATAGAGAAAAATCTAATAAATAAATTAAAATGGGTGAAAGATCTGAATAGAATTTCTTAAAAGAAGATATACTAATGGCAAACAGACATATGAAAAGGTGCTCAACATCATTGATCATTAGAGAAATACAAATCCAAACTACAATGAGATATCATCTCACCCCAGTGAAAATGGCTTTTATCCAAATGTCAGGCAATAACAAATGCTGGTGATGATGATGCAGAGTAAAGGGAACCCTTGTAACTGTTGATAGGAATGTAAATTAGTACAACTACTTTTGGGAACAGTTTTGAGGTTCCTCAAAAAAAACCTAAACATTGAACTATATGATTGAACTATATGATCCAGCCATTCCACTGCTGGGTATATACCCAAAAGAAAGGAAATCAGTATAACGAAGAGATATCTGTACTCCCTTGTTTGTTGCAGCACTGTTCACAGTAGCCAAGATTTGGAAGCAACCTGTGTCCATCAACAGATGAATGGATAAAGAAAATGCGGTACATATACGTAATGGAGTATTGTTAACCCATTAAAAAGGATGAGATTCCGTCATTTGCAACAACATGGATGGAACTGAAGATCATTATGTTAAGCGAAATAAGCCAGGAACAGAAAGACAAAGATTGCAAGTTCTCACTTATTTGTGGACTCTAAAAATCAAAACAATTGACCTCATGAAGAGGCTTGGAAGGGTAGTGAGAGGGAGGTGGGAATGGTTAATGGATACAGAAAAATAGAAAGAATAAATAAGAGCTACTATTTGATACCACAGCATGTGACTATAGTCAATAATAATTGTACATTTAAAAATAACTAAAAGAGTATAATTTGATTGTTTGTAACACAAAAGATACATGCTTAAGGGGATGGATACCCCATTCTCCATGATGTGATTATTATGCATTGCATGCTTATAACAAAACATCTCATGTGCCCCATAAATATATACACCTACTATGTAGCCACAAAAAATAAACATAAAATAAAAACAAAACTAAAAAAGTTTATTTTATTTTGTCATTTTATAAAGACATTTTTTCTTCATTTTAGGTATTGGAGGTAGAGAAGTTTACACAGATAAATTTTGCCATTGGGGAATTTACGAGTTCTGGGTGGATGGTCATATGCAAGCTTGGTATAGTGCACTGGTTAAAGAGCTCTGTTGTCCAACTCTCTGGGCACAATTCCTGTCTCTGCCACTTTTTAGATGTATAAACGTGGACTTTACCTTCTTGTCCTCCATCCTTAGCTGTAATAGTGTCCCTCACGGGATTGTTACAAGAATTAAAAAGGAATAATCCATATAAGGCTTTAGCATTGTGCCTGGCACACATACTGAACATTCAGTTTAGTTATTTTACAGGCACACACACACACACACACACACACAACTTTATGCAAGACCTCAAACCGAACAAACCATGCCTACATGGCTTTCTATTATAGTTGTTTCTTTTTTTAAAAAAATTGCTGAATGAATGGTTTAATTGACAACTAAGTCAGACAATCTTTTTTGGTTTTGCTTCTCAAAGTAAGTTCTGCAGAGATCAGCAACATCAGTGTTACCTAGGAGCCTGTTAGAATTGTAGAATCTCAAGCCACACCTCAGACCTACTGCATCAGAATCTGCACTTTAACAAGATGCTCAGGTGTTTCCTATGCCTATCATAGTTTGAGAGCTGCTAATCTACACCTCCACCTACACTCTTGTTCTTACCACTAATTGCCTCACAGGACTGTAGCAGACAGAATGTCTTCTAGTATTTCCATGAAACCTACCATTGTGACCTTTGTCTCTTCCAGAAGTTCTTGGTGTCCTCTTTGGTCTGTCCAGCCCTTCCAGTATAAAGACTGCAAGATTTATATCTGGTTCCCCTCCAGCATTAAGCAAGGAAGGCCCTTGGTGTTAGTGTGGTCTCCCCAGCTAGACTGTAGGCTCCTTGAAGGCAAGGACTATGATTTTATGTTTCATCTGTATCCCCCTAGTCTACCTTGGTGTCTTCATTATGATGATTTCAGCAGAACTTGGAGAGAGAGACTCTAACTGCTGTGGCTCAGGAGAGCATTTCAGACGGGGAATAAGGAAGAGTAGTTGCTCTGTTCCTAGCACTGCTGATTCCAGTCCAGAAAGCTGTCTTCCAAAGTGAGTAATGGCCCTAACAAAGCTGAGTGTGACCTTGATGATTTGCTTGTTAAACACATTGTCAGCAGGCCTGTTGGACCACCTGCCCTTGAGATCCAGAAATCCTCAGAATAACAAAAGCAGAGGCAGCCAGGACACCAGTGGCTGGCATAAGTAGAAAGACTGAATAATTTGGAGAAAAAATGTCTCTTCTTATTCTCTTCAGGCCCTGAGAAAGCAGAGTGACAGAAGTGGGGGTAAGGGAGCTCTGCTTGGTTGAACATTGTGCGAAGCACTTATATAAATTCTTACTTATTTTATCTAATTTGTTTCATTTAAATTTGATGTGATTTCTAACTTAGAGTTGGAAGAAACAAAGAACTTCTGTATATTCGTTCTTGAATTCACCGACTGTTTACATTTACCTTCATTTGTTTTGTGGTTTTATTATTCATTTTCATTCTCTCTTTGCATTATATATATATATATATATACACACACACACACACAGACATACATATACATACAGCGATTCAGAAAAAGGATTATGTGTGTGTGTGTATATATATGTATTTGTGTACATGTATATGATTTCTTTTTCTGAACCATTGTAAGCTGGACACATTGTGCCACTCAACCCTTAAATGCTTCAATGTGTAGTTCTTAAGAACATTCTCTTTTTTTATTGTGGCAAATATACATAACATAAAATGGGCTATTTTAGCTAGTTTAAGTGTCCAATTCAGAATGTGGTTTGTGACATTACCACTACCAATGTCTAGAACTTTTTCATCATCCAAAACTGAAACTCGGTCGGTGGAGCCAAGATGGCCGAATAGGAACAGCTCCGGTCTCCAGCTCCCAGCCCCAGCGACACAGAAGACGGGTGATTTCTGCATTTCTACTTGAGGTACCGGTTTCATCTCACTAGAGAGTGCCTAACAGTGGGTTCAGGACAGTCGGTGAAGCGCACTGTGCGCGAGCCGAAGCAGGGCGAGGCATTGCCTCACTCGGGAAGCACAAGGGGTCAGGGAGTTCCCTTTCCTAGTCAAAGAAAGGGGAAACAGACGGCACCTGGAATATCGGGTCAGTCCCGTCCTAATACTGCGCTTTTCCAACGGGCCTGGAAAACGGCACACTAGGAGATTGTGTCCCGCACCTGGCTCGGAGGGTCCTATGCCCACAGAGTCTTGCTGATTGCTAGCACAGCAGTCTGAGATCACCCTGCAAGGCGGCAACGAGGCTGGGGGAGGGGCGCCCACAATTGCCCAGGCTTGCTTAGGTAAACAAAGCAGCCAGGAAGCTCGAACTGGGTGGAGCCCACCACAGCTCAAGGAGGCCTGCCTGCCTCTGTAGGCTCCACCTCTGGGGGCAGGGCACAGACAACCAAAAACTCAGCGAGAACCTCCTCAGCCTTAAATGCCCCTGTCTGACTGACAGCTTTGAAGAGAGTAGTGGTTCTCCCAGCACGCAGCTGGAGATCTGAGAACGGACAGACTGCCTCCTAAAGTGGGTCCCTCACCCCTGAGCAGCCTAACTGGGAGGCACCTCCCCAGTAGGGACAGACTGACACCTCATTCAACCGGGTACTCCTCTGAGACAAAACTTTCAGAGGAACTATCAGACAGCTGAATTTGTGGTCTCACGAAAATCCGCTGTTCTGCAGCCACTGCTGCTGACACCCAGCCAAACAGGGTCTGGAGTGGACCTCTAGTAAACTCCAACAGACCTGCAGCTGAGGGTCTTGTCTGGTAGAAGGAAAATTAACAAACAGAAAGGACATCCACACCAAAAACCCATCTGTACATCACCATCATCGAAGACAAAAAGTAGACAAAACCACAAAGATGGGGAAAAAACAGACCAAAAAAACTGGAAACTCTAAAAAACAGAGCACCTCTCCTCCTCCAAAGGAATGCAGTTCCTCACCAGCAACGGAACATAGCTGGATGGAGGATGACTTTGATGAGTTGAGAGAAGAAGGCTTCAGAAAATCAAACTACTCTGAGCTACGAGAGGAAATTCAAAACAATAGCAAAGAAGTTAAAAACTTTGAAAAAAAATTAGAAGAATGGATAACTAGAATAACCAATGGAGAGAAGGGCTTAAAGGAGATGATGGAGCTGAAAGCCAAGTTTTGAGAACTACGCGAAGAATGCAGAAGCCTCAGTAGCAGATGCGATCAACTGGAAGAAAGGGTATCGCTGATAGAAGATGAAATGAATGAAATGAAGAGAGAAGGGAAGTTTAGAGAAAAAAGAATAAAAAGAAATGAACAAAGCCTCCAAGAAATTTGGGACTATGTGAAAAGACCAAACCTACGTCTGATTGGTGTACCTGAAAATGATGGGGAGAATGGAACCAAGTTGGAAAACACTCTGCAAGATATTATCCAGGAGAACTTCCCCAATCTAGCAAGGCAGGCCAGCATTCAAATTCAGGAAATACAGAGAACGCCACAAAGATACTCCTCGAGAAGGGCAACTCCAAGACACATAATTGTTAGATTCACCAAAGTTGAAATGAAGGAAAAAATGTTAAGGGCAGCCAGAGAGAAAGGTCGGGTTACCCACAAAGGGAAGCCCATCAGACTAACAGCTGATCTCTCGGCAGAAACTCTACAAGCCAGAAGAGAGTGGGGGCCGATATTCAACATTCTTAAAGAAAATAATTTTCAACCCAGAATTTCCTATCCCGCCAAACTAAGCTTCATAAGTGAAGGAGAAATAAAATACTTTACAGACAAGCAAACGCTGAGTGATTTTGTCACCACCAGGCCTGCCCTAAAAGAGCTCCTGAAGGAAGCACTAAACATGGAAAGGAACAACCGGTACCAGCCACTGTAAAAACATGCCAAATTGTAAAGACCATCGAGGCTAGGAAGAAACTATAGCAACTAACGAGCAAAATAACCAACTAACATCATAATGACAGGATCAGATTCACACATAACAATATTCACGTTAAATGTAAATGGGCTAAATGCTCCAATCAAAAGACACAGACTGGCAAACTCGATAAGGAGTCAGGACCCATCAGTGTGCTGTATTCAGGAAACCCATCTCACGTGCAGAGACACACATAGACTCAAAATAAAGGGATGGAGGAAGATCTATCAAGCAACTGGAAAACAAAAAAAGGCAGGGGTTGCAATCCTAGTCTCTGATAAAATAGACTTTAAACCAACAAAGATCAAAAGAGACAAAGAAGGCCATTACATAATGGTAAAGGGATCAATTCAACAAGAAGAGCTAACTATCCTAAATATATATGCACCCAACACAGGAGCACCCAGATTCATAAAGCAAGTCCTCAGTGACCTACAAAGGGACTTAAACTCCCACACAATAATAATGGGAGATTTTAACACCCCACTGTCAGCATTAGACAGATCAACGAGACAGAAAGTTAACAAGGATATCCAGGAACTGAACTCAGCTCTACATAAAGTGGACCTAATAGACATCTACAGAACTCTCCACCCCAAATCAACAGAATATACATTTTTTTCAGCACCACACCACACCTATTCCAAAATTGACCACATAGTTGGAAGTAAAGCTCTTCTCAGCAAATGTAAAAGAACAGAAATTATAACAAACTGTCTCTCAGACCACAGTGCAATCAAACTAGAACTCAGGATTAAGAAACTCAGTCAAAACCGCTCAACTACATGGAAACTGAACAACCTGCTCCTGAATGACTATTGGGTACATAATGAAATGAAGGCAGAAATAAAGATGTTCTTTGAAATCAACGAGAACAAAGACACAACATACCAGAATCTCTGGGACACGTTCAAAGCAGTGTGTAGAGGGAAATTTATAGCACTAAATGCCCACAAGAGAAAGCAGGAAAGATCCAAAATTGACACCCTAACATCACAATTAAAAGAACTAGAAAAGCAAGAGCAAACACATTCAAAAGCTAGCAGAAGGCTAGAAATAACTAAAATCAGAGCAGAACTGAAGGAAATAGAGACACAAAAAACCCTTCAAAAAATTAATGAATCCAGGAGCTGGTTTTTTGAAAAGATCAACAAAATTGATGGACCGCTAGCAAGACTAATAAAGAAGAAAAGAGAGAAGAATCAAATAGATGCAATAAAAAACGAAAAAGGGGATATCACCACCGATCCCACAGAAATACAATCTACCATCAGAGAATACTACAAACACCTCTATGCAAATAAACTAGAAAATCTACAAGAAATGGATAAATTCCTCGACAAATACACCCTCCCAAGACTAAACCAGGAAGAAGTTGAATCTCTGAATAGACCAATAACAGGTTCTGAAATTGTGGCAATAATCAATAGCTTACCAACCAAAAAGAGTCCAGGACCTGATGGATTCACAGCTGAATTCTACCAGAGGTACAAGGAGGAACTGGTACCATTCCTTCTGAAACTATTCCAATCGATAGAAAAAGAGGGAATCCTCCCTAACACATTTTACGAAGCCAGCATCGTCCTGATACCAAAACCTGGCAGAGACATAACCAAAAAAGAGAATTTCAGACCAATATCCTTGATGAACATTGATGCAAAAATCCTCAATAAAATACTGGCAAACCGAATCCAGCAGCACATCAAAAAGCTTATCCACCATGATCAAGTGGGCTTCATCCCTGGAATGCAAGGCTGGTTCAACATACGCAAATCAATAAATGTAATCCAGCATATAAACAGAACCAAAGACAAAAACCACATGATTATCTCAATAGATGCAGAAAAGGCCTTTGACAAAATTCAACAACCCTTCATGCTAAAAACTCTCAATAAATTAGGTATCGATGGGACGTATCTCAAAATAATAAGAGCTATCTACAACAAACCCACAGCCAATATCATACTGAATGGGCAAAAACTGGAAGCATTCCCTCTGAAAACTGGCACAAGACAGGGATGCCCTCTCTCACTGCTCCTATTCAACATAGTGCTGGAAGTTCTGGCCACAGCAATCAGGCAGGAGAAGGAAATAAAGGGTATTCAATTAGGAAAAGAGGAAGTCAAATTGTCCCTGTTTGCAGATGACATGATTGTATATCTAGAAAACCCCATTGTCTCAGCCCAAAATCTCCTTAAGCTGATTAGCAACTTCAGCAAAGTCTCAGGATACAAAATCAATGTACAAAAATCACAAGCATTCTTGTACACCAATAACAGACAAACAGAGAGCCAAATCATGAGTGAACTCCCATTCACAATTGCTTCAAAGAGAATAAAATACCTAGGAATCCAACTTACAAGGGATGTGAAGGACCTCTTCAAGGAGAACTACAAACCACTGCTCAATGAAATAAAAGAGGATACAAACAAATGGAAGAACATTCCATGCTCATGGGTTGGAAGAATCAATATCGTGAAAATGGCCATACTGCCCAAGGTAATTTATAGATTCAATGCCATCACCATCAAGCTACCAATGACTTTCTTCACAGAATTGGAAAAAACTACTTTAAAGTTCATATGGAACCAAAAAAGAGCCCGCATCGCCAAGTCAATCCTAAGCCAAAAGAACAAAGCTGGAGGCATCACGCTACCTGACTTTAAACTATACTACAAGGCTACAGTAACCAAAACAGCATGGTACTGGTACCACAACAGAGACATAGATCAATGGAACAGAACAGAGCCCTCAGAAATGATGCCGCATAGCTACAACTATCTGATCTTTGACAAACCTGACAAAAACAAGAAATGGGGAAAGGCTTCCCTATTTAATAAATGGTGCTGGGAAAACTGGCTAGCCATATGTAGAAAGCTGAAACTGGATCCCTTCCTTACACCTTGTACAAAAATTAATTCAAGATGGATTAAAGACTTATATGTTAGACCTAAAACCATTAAAATCCTACAAGAAAACCTAGGCAATACCATTCAGGACATAGGCGTGGGCAAGGACTTCATGTCTAAAACACCAAAAGCAATGGCAACAAAAGCCAAAATCGACAAATGGGATCTCATTAAACTAAAGAGCTTCTGCACAGCAAAAGAAACTATCATCAGAGTGAACAGGCAACCTACACAATGGGAGAAAATTTTTGCAACCTACTCATCTGACAAAGGGCTAATATCCAGAATCTACAATGAACTCAAACAAATTTACAAGAAAAAAACAAACAACCCCATCAAAAAGTGGGCAGAGGACATGAACAGACACTTCTCAAAAGAAGACATTTATGCAGCCAAAAAACACATGAAGAAATGCTCCTCATCACTGGCCATCAGAGAAATGCAAATCAAAACCACAGTGAGATACCATCTCACACCAGTTAGAATGGCCATCATTAAAAAATCAGGAAACAACAGGTGCTGGAGAGGATGTGGAGAAATAGGAACACTTTTACACTGTTGGTGGGACTGTAAACTAGTTCAACCATTGTGGAAGTCAGTGTGGCGATTCCTCAGGGATCTAGAACTAGAAATACCATTTGACCCAGCCATCCCATTACTGGGTATATACCCAAAGGACTATAAATCATGCTTCTATAAAGACACATGCACACGTATGTTTATCGCGGCACTATTTACAATAGCAAAGAGTTGGAACCAACCCGAATGTCCAACAACGATAGACTGGATTAAGAAAATGTGGCACATATACACCATGGAATACTATGCAGCCATAAAAAATGATGAGTTCATGTCCTTTGTAGGGACATGGATGAAACTGGAAAACATCATTCTCAGTAAACTATTGCAAGGACAAAAAACCAAACACCGCATGTTCTCACTCATAGGTGGGAATTGAACAATGAGAACTCATGGACATAGGAAGGGGAACATCACGCTCCGGGGACTGTTGTGGGGTGGGGGGAGGGGGGAGGGACAGCATTAGGAGATACACCTAATGCTAAATGACGAGTTAATGGGTGCAGGAAATCAACATGGCACATGTATACATATGTAACAAACCTGCACATTGTGCACATGTACCCTAAAACCCTAAAGTATAATAAAAAAAAAAAAAAAGAATATTTTTATATTTAGTTCATTTAGTTCAGATTTTCTGTGTTTTAATAGACAGTTTTAAGTTTTAAACAGAAAGTATATATGCCAAATGTTAGGTTGACAAATTAATTGACCATAATTGTCAAAATTGCTGGTTATTAATTTATTTTTAGTTTTGGTGTGTGAAAATGTAAACCTGCACAAGTGCCATGGTCAATTATAGCATATTTGATGTGACCTAATTAGTACTGTGAGGAACCAACACATGGAAAAGCAAATGGGGACACATGCTAGGGACAAAACTGAATGTGATGTGAATACTAATGTTGGCTTTATATTGCTTTATTCATTAAAACCTTCTTCAGATAAAACAGAAAAAAAAAAAAAAAGATTTCAGGACGTATAACCTGGGAGGTAAATGGTAGTATATATATATATATATATATATATATATATATATATACGTATATATATATGTATATATATATACGTATATATATATACACACACACACACACTGTATATATATACATATATACGGTATATTATACTATATATACATATATACTGAATATTATACTCTATATATGCATATCTACTGTATATTATACTGTATATATATATATACAAATACACACATACACACATGAGACAGAGAGAAGAGATAGACAATTTCATGTGAAAATATAAACTTTTAACATAAAATTTTGCTTCTCTGAGGAATATTTAGCATTGTTCTCAATCTTCTCTGCAGAATTTAAGCATTTTTCTCAGAACTCACCAGATAGAATGAGGGAGGGGCCATATGATAGGAGCCAGAGATGAAGGGAGAACAATAGAGAGGGTGCTTTGGGAAAAATAGTACAGTAAGGCTAGGGAATACTTCTCTCCAACAAAAAGACCAAGGTCACAGCTATATCTCTTCAGAAGCCAAACTTTCTTTTAAAATGTCAATTTCCATCTATTTCTTGCTTCACAGACATTCCATTCATTGCTGGATTTCAAATAAAGCCTTTCCATGTGCAACCTTTCTATAGAAAAAGAGAAATATGGGGGACAGTACAGTCTAAGAAGTGATTAAGAATATCTAGTGGACTTTCCCAGACTGTAAATCTTTACATGTATCTGAGCCTAATGAGGTGATTTATTGTGCTATAATGCACAGTGAACTATACAGATGCTTCTTTTTGATCATGCTGCAGAATGGAACTAAATACTAAATACCAAATAGCACTCCCATGATTCTTATAGATGTCATTCATATGGCATATTTATGCTTTTTTATATAGCAATTCTTATTCTTAGCTCTTAGGCAATTACGGAATCTTTTTTGTCATTTTAATAATCATGCTCCATTTGAGTTATGCAAGGTAGAAATTCTAAGTAGAAAATCTTGTTTTTATTGAACGTTTTTAGTAAACATTTTGGAAAAAGTCTGTTTTTTGATGCTACTTCTGCACGCTTTCTCAACATGATATTACTTGGTATTGTCCTTATTAACCATAGTACAGCATATTCTGCAAATATTACAGAGGGTTAAAAATCAGTCATGTATAAGTAAAGTTAATGAAATAGAAAGGAAACCACATTTAGGAAATGGAAGGCAGAAGCAAATGTATTAACCGTGAGTTAGAAACGGTTTAGTCTTTGGAATGAAGCAGCAAGAGTTTAAAAATCTTGTTTGTGATTCACTAGCTTTGTGACCTTGGAGAATTACTTCAGATTTCTGAGTATCAGTTTAGTAGGTGATATCAATTGCAACTTCGCAGAATTATCACAAGTATTAAATAAAGGACTTAGTATCTGGGAGAGCATAGAAAATTACTAATAGTTACATTTTTGTTAATATTACCGTTATTATTATCATACGTATAGTATTTTCTTTCACTGACAATGCATTTAGGACATAAGGAGAACTATAGAACAGTGCTTCTCTAACTTAAATGCAGAGCATGAATCACCTGGAGTTTTGTCAAAATGCGAATTCTGACTCAGTAGTCCTGCAAACTAAGGAACTCTTGGTAATGCTGGTGCTGCTAGTTCACCAACAGACCACACGTTTTGCAACAGCTATATAGAATGTCCTGTTTCTTTTTTTAATCACAAAACATGGCAAGCTCTAAAATAAAGCAGAATAACAGATTTAAATGTTAATACTCATGTCCTCAATTTATAATTTCTCCCTCCCTAACAATGGTATAATTCTGATTAAAAATTAGCAAAGAAAAAAAAAAAAAAAACTGAAACTCTGTACCCATTAAATAATAACTCCCCACTCTGCTCTCTACATAGTCTCTGGCGACCACCATTCTACTTTCCATCTCTATGAATTTGACTACACTAGGTCCTCCTATACGTGACATCATACAGTATTTGTTTTTTGGGGACTGGCTTATGTCACTTAGCACAATGTATTCAAGGTTTATCCATGTTGTAGCATATGTCAGAATTTCCTTCCTTTTCAAGGCTGAATAATATCCATTGTGTGTATATACCACATTTGGTTTATTTATTTATTTGTCAATAGATACTTGAGTGGAATTGCTGGATCATATGGTAGTTTTTTTTGTTTGTTTTTTGAGACGCAGCATCAGTGGTAAGACGCCAGGCTGGAGTGCAGTGGCGCGATCTCGGCTCACTGTAACCTCTGCCTCCTGGGTTCAAGCGATTCTCCTAGCTCAGCCTCCTGAGTAGCTGGGACTACAGGTGCCCGCCACCATGCCCAGCTAATTTTTGTATTTTTAGTAGAGACGGGGTTTCACCATGTCAGCCAGGAAGTTCGATCTCTTGACCTTGTGATCCGCCCACCTCGGCCTCCCAAAGTGCTGGGATTACAGGCATGGGCCACTGTACCTGGCCCTATTTTTAATTTTTTTGGGAAGCCACCATACTGTTTTCCATAAGAGCTGAACCATTTTACATTCCCATCAGCAGCGTATAAGGACTCCAATCTGCCCACATCCCTGTCAACACTTCTTATTTTCTGTTATTTTGATAATAATCATCATAATGGGTATAAAGTGGTATCTCATTGTGGTTTTGTTATGTATTTCCCAAATGATAGTGATGTTTAACATATTTTTATGTGCTCATTGACAATTTATATATATTATTTAAATTATATATTTTCTTTAGATTTATAAATTTTATTTTATTTTTCCTAAGAGTTTTATCATTTTAACTCTTATGTTTAGGTCAGTGATCCACTTTGAGCTAATTTTTGTACAGTTATCCCTCAGTATCCACAGGAGATTTGTTCCAGGACCACTTGTAGATATCTAAATTCACAGATGCTCAAGTTCTTCTTTTTATTTTATTTTATTTTTTCTTTTCGAGACAGAGTCTCGCTCTGTCGCCCAGGTTGGAGTGCAGTGGTGCAATCTCGGCTCATTGCAAACTCCGCCTCCTGGGTTCACATGCCATTCTCCTGCCTCAGCCTCCCAAGTAGCTGGGACTACAGGCTCCCACCACCATGCCCAGCTAATTTTTTTGTATTTTTAGTGGAGACGGAGTTTCACCGTGTTAGCCAGGATGGTCTCGATCTCCTGACCTCGTGATCGGCCCGCCTCGGCCTCCCAAAGTGCTGGTATTACATGCATGAGCCACCACGCCTGGCCTCCAGTTCTTTACCTAAAATGGTATAGTATACCCCTGAGCCCACGGAATCCATGTACTGTACGTGCTATAAGGTAAAGATTCAACTTCATTCTTTTGCTTGTGGATATACAGTTTTCTCAGGTTCTCACTTGTATGTGGGAGCCAAAAAGTTGATTTCACTCAAGTAGAGAGTAGAATGATGATTACCAGAGGCTGGGAAGGGAGCTCTAAAGAGAGGTTGGTTAATGGGTATAAACATACAGTTAGATAAAAGGAATAAGTTCTAGTGTTTAGCAGCAGAGTAGGGTAACTACAGTTAACAACAATTTATTGTATACTTCAAAATAGCTGGAGGAGAAGTTTCGAAATGTTCCCAACACAAAGACATGATCAATGTTTAAAGTAATTGATGCCCTAAATACCCTTACTTGATCATTACACCTTGTATATATGTATCAAAACATCAGACATACCTCATAAATATGCATGATTATTATGTATTAACAAAAGACTGTACTTTACCCATGGAATAGTCTTGGCATTTCTATCAAAATTCAATTGACTATAGATATGTGGGTTTATTTATGAACTCTTTTTATGATTTTACCACACTTTTTTTAATTACTGTAGCTTTTTAGTAAACTTTTAAAATGGCAAGTGTGACCCCTCCATCTTTGTTCTTTATTAAGATTGTTTTGCCTATTTGAGGTCTCTTTAAATTCCATATTAATTTTAGGATCAAAATTTCTATTTATGCACAAAAATATTACTGGGATTTTTTTCTTTGAGACAGAGTCCAGGCTGGAGTGCTGTGGCGTAATCATAGCTCACTGTAACCTCAAACTCCTGGCCTCAAGTAATCTCCTGTCTCAACCTTCTGAGTAGCTAGGACTACAGGTGTGTGCCACTACACTCAATTATTAGGATTTTGATAGAGAGTGCATTTAACCTTTAGATCAATTTGGAGAGTTTTGCTGTCTTGACGATATTCTTTCAGTTCATGAATGCCAATGTCTTTTCATTTCTTTAATTCTTCTTTAATTTCTTTTAACAATGTTTGTAGTTTTTAGTGTACAAGTCTTGCACCACCTTGGTTAAATCTATTGTCAAGTATTTTTTTTATGCTATTATGAGTGAAATTATTTTCTTGAATTTCTTTATGGATTGTTCATTTTTAGTGCACAGAAATGCAACTGATCTTTTAATGATGATCTTGTATCCTGGAACTTTTCTTAATTTATTAGCACTAAACTTTTGTGGATACTTTAGGATATGTAAGACCATGTTATCTGTATTAGTCCATTTTCACACTGCTATAAAGAAGTGCCCAAGACTGGGTAATTCATAAAGGAAAGAGGTTTAATTGACTCACAGTTCTGCATGGCTGGGGAGGCCTCAGGAAACTGACAATCATGGTGGAAGGGGAAGCCAGCACCTTCTTCACAAGGAGGCAGGAGAGAGAAGAGTGAGGATCAAAGGGGGAAGAGCCCCATATAAAACCATCAGATCTCATGAGAACTTACTATCACGAGAACAGCATGGGGGAACCGCCGCCAAGATTCAATTACCTCCCACCAGGTCTCTCCCTAGACACATGAGGATTATGGGGATTACAGTTCAAGATGAGATTTGGGTGGGGACACAGCCAAACCATATCATTATCTGAGAATAGAGATCATTTTACTTCTTCCCTTCCAGTTTGGATTATTTTTTTCTTTTTCTTGTCTAACTGCTCTAACTAGAATTTCTAGTACAATATTGAATAACAGTGACAATAGAAAGCATCCTTGTATTGTTCTTGATCTCAGGTGGAGAGCTTTTAGTCTTCTACCATTGAGTGTGATGTTCATTGTGGGTTTCTCATAAATGTTCTTTATCACGTTGAAGAAGTTCTCTTCTATCCCTCCTAGTTTTGTTTTTATTATGAAAGGGCATTGAATTGTATCAAACGTTTTTCTGCATCAACTGAGCTAATCATGTGGGTTTTAAAATTTATTCTATTAACGTGGTTATTACATTGTGTAACGGACTGAATTGTGTGCCCCAAATCCACATAGTAAAGCCTTAACCTCCAATGTGAGTGCATTTGAATATAGGGCCTTTAAGGAGGTAATAATAGTTAAATGAGGTCATAAGGGTGGGGCCCTAATTCAATACTACTGGTATCTTTATTAGAAAAGGCAAATATTCTCGGAATGCCTGTGCACAGAAGAAAAGTCATGTGAGAACACAGCAAGAAGGTGGCCATCTGCAAGCCAAGGAGAGGGGCCTTACAAGAAACAAAAACCAACCCTGTCAATATCTTGTTCATGAACTTTCAGCCTTAAATTTCTTTTGTTTAAGCCAACCAGTCTGTAGTATTCTCTTATGGTAGCCTTAGCTGACTAATAACCATTGATTAATTTATTTTTATAATGAAACTCTTGCATTCATTAGACAAATCTCAATTGTTCATGAAGTATAATCTTTTTGATATGCTGCTAGATTTGGTTTGCTAGTATTTTGTTGAAGATTTTAGCATCTATATTCATAAGGGATATTGGTCTATAGTTTAGTTTTTTGAAGCATGTTTATTATGGCTAAGTTTTAGTTTCTGGAGAATAAATCTGTCATCTGGGCTCCCTCAGGGTAAATGTCTATTGACTGCTTTCCCCCTCCCTGTATGTGGGCCATATATTTTTGTTTCTTCAGTCATCTTAATTTTTGATTCTAAACTGAACCTTTATGATAATATAATATGGTAACTATGAAAATCAGATTCCTTCTCTCCAGAATTTATTGCTATTATTGTTTATTGGTGTTTTGCTTTTGTTCATGTTTGTTTGTTTAGTGGCTTTCCTAGACCAGTTCTATAAAGTTTCTATTATCTTGCCTGGGCGCGGTGGCTCAAGCCTGTAATCCTAGCACTTTGGGAGGCCAAGGTGGATGGATCACGAGGTCAGGAGTTCGAGACCATCCTGGCCAACATAGTGAAACCCTGCCTCTACTAAAAATACAAAAAAAAAAAAAAATTAGCAGGGCGTGGTGGCGGGTGCCTGTAGTCCCAGCTACTCGGGAGGCTGAGGCAGGAGAATGGCGTGAACCCGGGATGTGGAGCTTGCAGTGAGCCGAGATGGTGCCACTGCACTCCAGCCTGGGGGACAGAGCCAGACTCTGTCTCAAAAAAAAAAAAAAAATTTTCTATTATCTTTCATGGGCAGCAATTGAAGTCTCTGCTTCATCACTGTAGTGGTAAGCTAATAAGTCAACAAAGATTTTTCTTAAATGTTGTGAACCAAATCAATAACTCTTCCACCCTTTGCTTAGAGCAAGCTTGTCCAACCCATGGCCTGTGTGCTGCATGCAGCCCAGGACAGTTTTGAATGTAGCCCAACACAAATTCATAAGCTTTCTTAAAACATTATGAGATATTTTTGTGTGTTTTTTTTTCTTAGCTCATCAGCTATTGTTAGTGTTAGTGTATTTTATGTGTGGTCCAAGACAATTCTTCTTCTTCCAGTGTGGTGCAGGGAAGCCAAAAGATTGGATACCCCTGCTCTTGAGCATGTATGTGTGTGTGTGTGTGTGTGTGTGTGTTTTAGGGTACCTGTTTAAATGTTCCAGCAGTTGGCAACTCTGCCTTGGCTTTTACTTCCTGCTTGTGCAGGGCTTCCATATTAGCCCTAGGTGATATATTAGTGCTCTCTGAGGACTTTCCTTGGCATGTTCACATTTCTATGTACATGCATGGCCTTCTAGATACCTAGGACTTTGTTGGAGTTTTTCAAAACACCCCACGGGCATCTCATTTCCCAGTTTTCCCTCTAAAGGTTTGGCTGGCTTCTTTTCTCTCAAATTGATATTTCTGTATCAGGCAGCTGCACTATTAAGCAATTGTTGCTGATCGTTTTTACCAAATACCTTGTGGATAGGGTTATTTGCCGTGGACAAGACGTGAGTCAGGTCAAAGAAAGAAAAGCCCTGAGAATGGCACTTCTCTGCATGCTGCCAACTAACTAGGTCCAATAGTGACACTTTTCTAGGGATGGGCTTTGGGGGAGCTCCAGTCCATTCTTCCCTTTCCACTGGCTGCTGGGCAGCTGATTTTCAAGGCTACTGTTGAGTTGAGGTGAGAAAGATGTGAATAGGGAAAGTGAAAGCACCACAAAGCTCTCTATTCTTATCAAGATTCAGCTGCTTTACTTGAATAAAATGCTCCATGGATTTTTGCAAGCCTTTACTTAATTTCCAGAGTTCTGAGAAAGTTGATTTTGACAACTTTTGCCAGTGATTTCCTTGCCTTCACAGAGGGGTGTGTTTTTGGAGATTTTTACCCTGCCATTGTGCAAATACTTTTCCTTTTCTATTGCATTTTGATTCTAGACCCATATTGCCTCTGTGGCCTTGGGAAACTCACATTACTTCCTTGGTCCCTCTTCCCCGTACAACATAAAGGAGTCTGGAGGTGTAAAGGGTAGATAATCTCAAGATTATTTTTCTTACTGGGTAAGAAATTTTAACATCACTGAATTGGAATGCATGTCATAATTGAATTGTAAGACATAATTGTATCACAGTTGAATTTTCAGTGTTAAAAAAATTCTTATTGGTATGTAACATAAAAGAGTATCTTACATATGTGGCATCTTAGATTCTCTAAGGTACATTAAGTTAGTCCTAGTCAGAAGGCTTTAAAGCATGAAATTATGGCAAGCTAATTCAACCTTTTTGATTAGGGTGATCAGATTATATTATATTTTTTCCCTTCGGGTCTTGGACCCAGGCTGAAGTATTGTTAGACTATACAAGACACTTCCTTCTCTAAAAACCTCATAGCTTGGAAAAAGAGGTGGAGATGAATTGTAAACCTCAACCTGTTGGTTTTGTAGTCTTAGATCATTACAACTGGCAGGAATCCTAAAGATCAATGTCCATCCACCTTTTTGTGTACACTGAAACTCTGAGGCCCAGCTTGGCAAAAGGTCTTCTCAAGGTTTCTCAGAGAGTTAGTGGCAGAATGGAGTTGAAACCATGGTGTATATGGCAGGCTGCCTCTCTTTTTATTCCTTCCCTCTCAACTTCACATTTACCTGCATATCATTTTTCAAACCATTCTAAAGGCATTCACCCCACCTTAACGGGCAGTTAGAATGGAGACAGCTACATATTTTTAAAAGTCATTAAATTATGTTTGTACTTCAAGTAATGTGATTCCCATTTAGAAATGAGTAAATATGCCAAGATAAGCCAGAGCCTTTTTGCAGACCAGGTTCTCCACCTTCCAGGCCCCAGCCAGATCACTGCTGATGAGTAGGGGTGGGGCGGGTGAGCTGGCAGCAGCCTTTGTTAACTCTTAGCAGTAACCCAAATGTTTACCAGTCATTGGGTTAAGAGATATGGAATACAGAAATACTGCATATATCAGTGAAAAAACTAGAAATAATATTCAGTACGATGTGATAATTTAAGTAAATAAATGATAATACCCCTTTACAGTGAAATGTGATTGAAGTCATCAAAAATAAAAGTAAAATATGTATTTATGGTGATGGAAAAATTTTCACAGTTGATCAAAAGGCAGGTTATAAAATAATGTGTGGGCTGGGTGTTGTGGCTCACGCCTATAATCCCACAGCACTTTAGGAAGCCAAAGGGGGAGGATCACTTGAGACCAGGAATCCGAGACCAGCCTGGTCAACAAGGCGAAACCATGTCTCTACTAAAAATACAAAAATTAGCTGGGCATGGTATCATATGCCTGTAGCTCCAGCTACTTGGGAGGCTAAGGCAAGATAATTGCTTGAACCTGGGGGGCGGAGGTTGCAATTAGCCAAGATCATACCACTGTACCTTAGCCTGGGCAACAGAGCAAGACTCTGTCAAAAAAAAAAAAAAGAAAAAAAGAAAAGAAAAGAAAAAGGAAATAGTGCATGAATTATAATGCCATGTTGTTAAATCAGAAATATATGCATCTCTATATGTGGACTGGTAGCTCTGGAAGACCGGAAGGATGTCCGCAAAATGTCAGCAGTGTTTTACTCTGGTCAGTGGGATTAACGCATTTTTTCTTCTTTTGCTTGTCTATATTTTGTATACCTCCTACAAAGAATATATAATTTTTGCATAATTAAAAAATGTAGTGCTTAAGAAAAGCAGGACGACAGACCTTTAAACGCAGAAGAGGCTAAGTAGCAATAAAGACTATGGGAATGAATCCATGAAGTGAAAAATATGGGAGCCTGGACATACTGAGCAGTGCTGACCAGGAGAAGGTGGAATGTCACTCTGTGATGAAAGCTCCTCTGGCTTTCTTGAAGGCTCCTGTGCAAGAATATGGGGTGGGTCTTGAAAGCTTAAGGGCCAGTACCCCAGAAGAGGGCACTGTCTTTTGCCCATACATTTGCACACTCCCGCAAGCAACACCTAGCATGGTGCCCCCAATAAATGCTCTGTAAATGTTTAATGACTAAATAATGATAAACAGACATGCACCTATTAGTCATTCGTTAAGAAACACATTTTTTACATAACACAGCAGAGGCAAAAACTGCATGATGTCAGGCAAATCTCCAAATTAATATTTCAGAAAGAAACACTTCATTTACAACACTATGATATCGTCAAATAAATATATACTCAAAGATATTACTCGCTCAGCTGTATTTCCACAACTTCCCCTGAATTTGGGGGAAGATTTGCCTCCAAGCTCAGTGCACTGTAAAAGATTTATCACATTAAAATTACTTCTCATCTTTATGAAATGATGAAACCCAAATTTACATTGAAAGAGTCTGGAGCAGTCAGCCTTAATCTAGTTCTCACTCTGGCATTGACCAGCCATAAGATGCTGAACAAGTCTTGTCTACTTCACTCTCTGAAGCCTCCATCTGTACAATCCATACAAAATCTCTTCCAGATTTAAGAGTAATGCCTCCACAGGTTGATGAGAGCTACAACAAGCCTCTGTGTTACCTGTTAAAAATACAGATTCTTTGCATTCCTGCCCAGGGCCCTCTCTCCACTGAGGTATCTGGTATTGAATATGCAAATCACCGTTCCCCAATAGTGATTCTGCTTGTATTGACCCTCATGGGTCAGAGTTACTGCAGAAGGGTTAGGAGGACAGATTTACCTTTAGATAGATGCACAGGGACTGGTGGTGGGGACAGAAGACCTCCCTCAGGTCAGTAGTGACTGCCACACATTAGAACCCTCCTCAAAAATATCTCCCCCCTATTCCACCAATTGGAGAGATACTGAGGTTGATCAATGTGTTTGCACGTACATAGAAGTCATTAACTCATTGGTGTCTGCTGCTTTAATCAACTCTACATGGAAAGTAATGCTCTCACTCGGTCAAAGTTCTGTTGATTTCTTTTCAGAAAGGAGAAGACAGTAATAAGATAAAGAATACAAGGAAGTGGAGAAAGAGGGTTGTTCATTCCAGCGTATATCAGTTCCTCCTCATCAGTGTTTCTGCTTTTCTTGACGTGTTTCACCTCCTTCCTTTCAATCTAAGTTATGGACACCCCAAAATTATATTTTCCTCTATATTAGTTAGAGAAAATAAAGCTAGCCTCTGTATCTCAAATTTCAATGACTTAACACAAAAAGGCTATTTCTAACTCATGTCACCATCCAATGCAAATATTCCTGGTTGAGCAGTTCCCACACTGTCATCCAGGACCCAGGCTCCTCTAAGTCCTCAGAGTTCTATGCACTAATCTAATACATCGGAAACGGGGGTGAGGATCAAAGACTCATTATGAGCTAAGTCTAGACACAGTGCACCTCATTTCCTCTCACATTTTATGTGGCATAATTATGTGGCCATACCTTATTGCAGCCTGGGAACTATAGTCAAGTGTGCCTAATATGATGAGAACATGAATGTTGGTGAGAGCTAAGGGTCTCTGCCACATCCTCCGGAGTCAAGGGCCGCCATTCATTGGTCTTCAGTCAGGATTGCAAATCACCAAGTCACTGAAATAAATCTGAAGATGAGTAAAAACTTAGGGAGAACATGTGGGGATCCTGAAACTGACCACAGCATGACTAATACCTCCTCTAAATAACCGAAAAGGAAATACTCAGGCCACAAATGAGAGGTTATTTGAATGAAGACAGAACTTTCTACTGACAGAAAGGAGCTGCTCTCTGACAGTAGCTGAGTCACATAATTAGAGGTGAATGACAGGTAATACAAGTCATGTACTCCTCCTCTCAGCCTATAAAATTATGCTGCTGCTTAGGGGAAGTTAAGAAATGAGACCACTGTGAGTTGTGGGAGAGGTTGTAGCATTCCTCATGTGTCTGCAGACATATTTCTAGGCTTTGTGAGGCAGTGGGTTTAATGAAAAGCGAGCAGGTAGACAGTTTGGTTTTAAGCCTTTGGCTTGTCTTACACCAGATATATGGCCTTAAGAAAGTAACTCAGCCTCTCCGAGCCTTGGTTCTCTCATCACTAAGATGGGTATAATAATAATACTTTTCTCACAGAGTGGCTGAGAAAGGTCAACAATTTGTATAAAAGTGATTGGCTTGAAACTTGGCATAGAGTAGGTGCGCAATAAAGGGTCTCTTTTAAAAAATATTGGCAGGCTAATTTCTAAATGTGGGGCCTGCTGTTCTAACCTGTCCTCATCTCTCATATACTCCACCAGGTAAAGGGGAAGAGAGGAAGCAATGAGTTTGAGAGCTAACAGGGACTTGCAGGCCATTGCAAGGGCTTTGGCTGTTATTCTGAGTGAGGTGAGGAACTCTTGGGGATAATATTAGCACTTACCTCACAGGTTTGTTTAGAAGATTAAATGAAATAATATATGTCAATGCTTAATCCAGTGACTGGCACATGCACATCAGCTATTATCATATACAGCACTGATATTATTTATTACTCCTCTTTGGAAGAGATGCAAGTGGTAATGGCTGGGTGAGGAGAAACGGAAAGGAAATCATGGAGTCCCTCAGGCTGACCTCAGCCTTCTCAGTCATATAGAGGGTGGGGTAGGGGTGCAATGGAAGGCTTGAGGCCAGTCACAAAGGCTTGCCAACGCTGCCATAGTCAATGCTGTTTTCCTGAGTCCAGCCTCATAGGAAGATAGTTGAAGACAGGATGAGATCATGCCTTGAAAGTTCCTTGTGCTCCAGCGGAGAAAGATGTCCTGCACATTTAAGTCGCTATTATTTTGAAAGCCAAATGCCAGGCTTTGAAATGCAGCCTGCCTCTCTTCAATATCTAGTTATGTTTCCACAGCACAGGAAGAAAGAAAAAAATACCAACTGTTTATACGCAGTAGTATTTCTGGTAACTGAACTTATTAGTTTAAAAGGCAATATTTACAGAGCTCACAAAATAGCATGCTTTCTGTCCACAGAGACCTGTTTTAATTAAAGCTCTACCTTTAAAATTCATTAAAGTAATCAGTTCTAAGAGATTAGGAGCCTGCATATTAGATTTCAACATATGAGTGCCACATATTCCCTTCCACAGGTGCAGGAGGCAGTGATTTAAGCAATTGTAAAGATCTCTTTTTTTCATCTGATTTCAGTTTTATTTAAAGGCACTGACTGGCTAGCCTCAGGAATTTCACTTTTTTATTAGGCATGAATAGCTCAGTTGCCTATTATGTAGATTACCTCATTATTACTGTCACCTGGGCAGAGCCATGACTCAGAAACTGGTCCAGGGGAAGAGGGAATGGGAAGGGGGCAGCTGACTGTTGAGAGACAAAACATCACCATATTCCCCTGCCACAAAGAGGTTTTGCTCTTATACCATAGATCCCTGGCTGTGCATGGAAGAGGGATGGCTGCAAGAGCTTAGTGGGGTAGCTTAAAGTAGTGATGTTATAATAACTATAACAATAGCAATTACAACAACTATTATTAATGCAATGCATGGAACATTTACTATGTGTTAGGTATTCACATTACGTTTTGTGAGTCTTATGGCAACCCTATGAGGTGGACCGTTTTGTCATCCTCATTTCTTACATGAGACTCAGAGAGGATAGGTCACTTGCCAAAACCCACATAAAGATTAAGTGACAGGGAAACAGTGTAGGAGGAAAATGATTGGCTTTGGAATTCAGTTATGTCCACTTTCTAGATGTGAGCTCTTGGGCTTCATTTTTCTAGGCTTTTCTTTGCTTGTATGTAAAATCGGCATGACTGTATCTGCTTTCACAGGGTTGTGGCAAGAATCGAATCAGGTAACACAAGTAGAACATTTAGCACAGAGCCAGGCACAGAAGACATGCCCTATATGGGGTAGCAATTACTATTATGAGACGGTGAATCGTGAAGCTAGGCCTCCAAGTGCCAGAGAGCCAGCACCCTGGGCCTCAATTCCCTCCCTGGCAACCCTGACTGGGAGACCAGAGTGAAGGGCTGGAATGGCACCCCATAAAGGGAAGATAGGGATTTAAATCAGCTTGTGCTAGAGACAAAGAACCCTGAGGGTGAGGAAGCTGTGGCAGCAGATAACAGTCAGCTCTTCTACTCACAGAAGAAGTGGAACAAAGGTTTCATGGAAGGCACTAAGGCAGGTATCCTAGGTCCAGGCTGACAGCAGAGAACAATGAGACCAGGAAGAGGACAACTGGGCTTTGAAAGGGGCCCCAGCCACTTCTCCCAGGGAAACAACTTGTTGCTGCCAGGTGGAAAGATTAAGAAAGATCCTTGATGGCAATCTTGTCCAGCCTCCTCAGTTTCCACATGGGGGTACCAAGGCCCCATGGTTGTAATTCACATAGTCATAAGTCTATTCCATTTTCTTTAATGTCCAGAGAGCAAATCTCCACACCGGAGTTCAAGATGACTCTGCTACCTTACTAGGTGTATGACCTTGATAAAAATAACCTAATCCCTTCATGCTTCAGTTCCCTCATGTATAATGTACATTACATTATGCATTATTCTTCATGTGTACATTATCCCTCAATATACATTATTCCTCATGTATAAAGAAGCACATACTTCTCAAAGTTTTTCAAGGATTACATTAGACAATGTCTGTAAAACCCTTAGCACAGTGCTTGGCATCTGGTAAGCATTCAATATATAGAAGCTTCCTCTTACTTTTCTCAAATTCTATGAAACTTTACCTCCTATTATAGCCATCATAGTCAACTTCTCTGGTGTTCCTTACCTCTGCTGTTCCTAAAAGCTATCAGTCAAAGCTTGCCTAGATGCCTGCTGTTGCTCAGTCCTGTTACCTGTGGCAGTTAGGTCTTCACTACTAATGTCCACAATGGGGAGGTGCTTATTCTGTGAGCCTCTGGCAAATGGAGGGCCTGCCTCAGTGTCTTTGCTCTGGGAGCCCATCTGTGACAGAGATGAGCTTCAGAAGTCCCCTCTGGATAGGCCTGCCTTGCCAGCTATGGTTTCTCTTGCTGAGAATATGGAATGTACCTCTTGCAGGCTTGGCATTCAGTTGCAGGCTTCTACCTACCTTTCTCATTGTCCCTGAGGCAAGACTGGTGCCTATTCCTGAACCCAACTCACTCACTCCTTCACTGGACACTGAGGTTGGCACTGAAACTACAGTGGTAAGAAAAATAGACACAGTTTCTGCCCTCAGTGATCTGGAATGATAATTGATTCAGCAAGAAATAAACACAAGGTGATTAGAGCTATTCATTTATTTACTTAACCAATATGGATTGAACCCATATTTTGTACTAAGTGCTATGCTAGGTGTTAGAAATACGATGTGAATCAAAAGCAGACACTGTCCCTGGCAATATGATACTTAGTCTAGCGAAGGCGACTGCGTAATTGTAATTATATATACTTCATGTCGTAATTTCTTGCTTGACAACTAGGTGACAGAAAAAAGGAACAGGTTGCTAAGACAGCAGATCCTGACCCAGCCTGGAGTTTCAGGGGGCCTTCTCTATGGAAGTAACGTTTGGCTTGAGCTCTAAAGAATGCAGAGTTATCCAGGCAAAGGCAGTAGGAGGCAGGATTGTGGGTTGGAGAAACTATTAGAGGCAGAGAAAACATGAGGGAAGGCCTGAAGGAAGAAAAGCATGTGGCATATTTAAGAAATTGAGATATGATCAGTGTGTCTGAGGCTAAATTAGCAAAAGAAGGAATGGTACAAAATGAGGTGATGAGGTTAATGGGCTCAGATCACGCAAGGCCTTGTGTTCATAATAAGGAGTTCAGACTTTCTTTTAGTGGCAATGGGGAGCTGTTGATGGATTTTAAGCCAGAGAGTGTCAAGATTGGACTTACGTTTTTTAAAGATCTAGCTACTATGCAAAGAATGGATTGTGGGAAGGCAAATCAGAGGGAAAAGTGCAGAGATGAGTTCAGATGCTATTATCCAGTGAGAGATGATGGTAGCTTAGACAAGAGGGGTGTTTAGAGGGAATGACGGAAGTGGGTTGATTTGAGAAGATATTAGAGTTATAACTGAAAATACTTGATGATGAATTGGGTGTGGAGTGTGGAGGAGAGGGAGGTGTTGAGAATGACTCCTTGCTTTCAGGCTTGCACACTGGGTGGATGGTGGTGACATTCACTGAGATGGGAAACATGGGAGGAAAAACAGTGGAGTGGGGTGAGAGGAAGATGTGTTCATTTTGAGATATGTTTAACTGAGGTGTCTTTAAGACATGGAAGTGAACAGGTCCATATATAGAGCTAGAGCTCAGAAGAAAGATGCAGACTAGAAATAAAAATCTTGTTGCTGTCATTTCAGCACCAAGGTGATAACTGAAGCCAGGGAGTGAATAAATTCACTTACGGAGAATGGAAAGTGAGCACAAAAGAGGACCAAAGGCAGAACTCTAATCATCTCCAATAGTTAAGTCAGGTAAAGGGGGAGAAACTGAGAAGACTGAGAAGAAGCCACCAGAAATAGAGCTAGGAAAGAGAATGCTTCAAGGAAGGCATGGTCAAGGGTAGTTCCTGAAACAGATGTCAAGTAAAATGAAGACTGAAAAATATCCATTAGATTTAGCAACATAAAGATAATAGGGCATGGTGAAGAACCAGGCCAGCCCCTCCCATTCTCCCCTTTTGCTGAAAGGCATTCTTCTGGCAACTGGCCTTAGGCTGTGGAATCCAACCTCAACTTTTCCACATGCCCCTTTGCCCTTTGCCCAGGCCCACCCACATGTTGAGGAAAACTCCAGTGGCTGAGCAAGACCCCCTTCAATACAATTCATTCAGTCCTTCAGATCTCTGGGTTACTCCCAACTGATTGGTGTTCCAGGCATCATTTTTATAACTACCACTTATCACTAATTTGTTCTTAATTCTAGCTTCATGTTGTTTTCCTTTTAAGCCCTAATAGTCATGCATTAGCTACAATTTATTCCTACAATTACTTTTGAAGGACTCATAGTGGTTTTTAGTCCTATACTATAAATTGTGTTTTTGATGCTATTATGATTACCTAATTATATAAATAAGTAAATGAACAAATTATTCAAAGCAAAATTCTCTTAGACTCTCAGCATCCCATTTTATTCTTTAGTATGTCAGGTACATTCCCTTTCAAATACTTCTCAATAATCTTCCTCATCCCTGTATGGATAAGTGAAAATTAAGCACAAGGCTAGATCACTAAAGCAGCAGACAAAAATTTCCAGGTCCATCCTAGGGAGGAAATTTGATGATGCAGAAGTCATTGAGAAATGGGCAGTTATCTAAAATCACAGAAATTCATAATTAAATAAATAAAATGCAGGATCACAATTCAATTTCTGTTTCAAAATTAGTTATTATTTTTTCTTATATAAGAAAGTAGAACATATCGAGGGTGGATTTTCCTCATATTGTACAAGTTCATCCATTAACATCTCCTTTGAGGCTTATCTTCAGGTTTGGTTTCAAAGATGCCATTACTGACTACTTAACATTTGGACAAAATGGTTCCCTTTTACTCTGTAGTTGTGTTTGAATCTGTTAGGAATGTAATTGAATGCTATCTACCCAGGTTAGCATCTCAAAAATACCATACAATTGTAGATAAGAAAGATAAGACCAAATGTGATGTGTGCATATCCTATATTGTGCACATGTGGTGTGAAGTCTGCCAGCTTCTTCTGGGATTTTTGCCCATTGTTCTGGGCTTCAGGCCCCACTCAGAAACTTGGGGAATATACCTTCTCAGTCAGCTGAGCACTTCCTACCAACAACCCTTTAGCTCAATTCATAGATAACTTTAAAAACAAGCACTATGTAACACTGTGCCCTTACAACAATCTACTTGGTCTCCATTCCCTTTGCTGGGACCCAGTCTCTTAACTCCAATAAGGATCCACTTCTGCAAGTCTTCCTTTTCACTGCCTGGTCTCCCTGGTTCTCCTGAGGTTTGCTGGTTTATGTCCTTGCCCTCTCATTTATGAAAAATGCCAACTTCATGGGAATCACTAGCTCACTTATAATGCCTACTCATGAAGAGACATACCCCTTTATAAAATCCCTCTTACTCTGCTATTACTGGCATTCAATGAAACATACCTCTAATCAGTTACAGTGGCCAATGCTCTAGGCCAAACTTACTGTATTTCCAATCCTACTTGAAAATTGATACATTCTTTTTCAGAAGACTGCACCATAAATCTCCACAGGCTTCTCCAGCCCCTTGTTTATGTCTCAGTTATCTGGAAGAGACCATGGAAGCATAAGAAAATTAGCCAAGTAATAATCAAAGAGGCCCCAACAACAGTCAGAGGTTTGAAGGTATTTTTAAATGGCAAACTTTCTGATTTTGACCAATTTCTTTATTAAAAGATTTCAGTGCCCTAACTCCAGTTTAAGAAATGAAAAAGAGGAAACTGTTCTCACACTATTTGGAAAGCACAGGGCCAACTCTTTATTTTAGAAAGAACAAAACAAAACAAGTGTCATTATCTTGATATTTGACACATGGCTTCCCTTTTATTTCAAGGTCCACTTGATTTTTATCATTATTAGTTTTAAAGATCTTCTGCAAATTTTCCAGAGCTTGATGGTATAAGTTTAAGTGGCTCTAAAGTCAAGTCAGTAATTCCCAAGACTCATTAACAATAAAGAGAAACAATGGGACATGAATTTCTAGGTGAGCTGTGCTCTAAAATGAGTAGCTTATAAATAAGCAATATACTTGTGATTTATGGCATTACTAATATACTCTCTTTAAGAAAATCCTACCCGCAGAACTTAGAAACAACATAGATAAATTAGGGAAACATTATTTACATTACAAAAGGCCTCTTCACTTTATGAAAAGATTCACCACAAGGCTTCTTTAACTAATGAGAGAGCATTGGTATGAGATTTTTGTTTACAAAAATGGAAACATCGGTTGGTACCAGTTATAGGAACTCTCCGTAATATGAGATCCACCCTCTGTTAGATGATTTATCTTGGGGCAGCTGGAATCAAAGGCCGCACTGGGGAATGTGCTGGCTGACTCCTTCAGGACCCTGAAATCCACTGAGTAACTCTAAACTTGTATTTCCCAAATGCCCCACTCTCCTTATCTGTTTTCTGAGTGCACCTGTGTGGAAAAATGCCCCAAGAAAACAATCTTTGGAGACATTTCAACTCAGAGGTAAAATCTGGCCTGATCCTGTGTTATCTATCCCAAGCTTGAGGAATTCTACCATGATTATCTTCCCACTTTCCAGCTTTCTGACCACCAAAATTCAGGAAGTTTGGTAGTCAGGTGCCCCCTGGATCCATGAGACTTGACCTTAATTCCTATCTGCAGAGACAGGGCTCTTTATTCTCTGCTCTGATGTTGAACTTGGATGAAACTGCTTTAAGTCTCCATTTAGAAAAATTTTGTTAATGATTGGCTTAAAACATCCATGAAAGTTCTTTTCTAGCATAAGCCCCAATTTGAGACTGGAAGCTTTGCAAAACAAGGATATGTGTTCATTTAAACAATTATTTAAGGAAGCTCTAAAGCTTATTTTAATGATGTTACATCTCTTTAAACTTTGTAGTTCCAGAGAAAGAAGGAAATGGCATAAAAAAAGGACCATTCTGTAGTCCCCAGAAAAAGATACCAGTGAGAAACCTTTACCATTCAGGGACATATCCTACTGTGATGGGACAGCTACTCCTTCCATTTCAACTCAGGGGGAAACAGGAAGAAACAAAGTGAGCATCACATAAATGTGGAATGTTTCTCCTGTCTGGAGATGAGCTGGAAAGGCAGCTGGAAGCAGTTGAGCATATTATTAGAAAGAGCCTGTGGAGCTTGGCAGCTCAGCAGACCTGGGTGTGAATCCTAACTCCACCATTTATTCTCTGTGGAACTTGGGCAAGTGAATGTATCTCTCTAATGATATGATTCCTAATCTGGGAAATTGGGAGAATACCATCATCCTTTCAGGATTGTTGTAAGTGTTAGATGTTGTATTTAAATGGCGTAAAGGGCACAGAACCTGGCACATAGCAGGCTCCCAAGAAATGTTGAATTAATGAATGACTACATATAAATATTGAAACTAAAGCTGCCCCTTTAATTCATTCTAAAGCTTAAGCAAGGTCAAGGGAACCCCTAAGGTTGAAACATAATGAAAACTAGACAGGTCATTAGGCATTTAAAGCAAATCTTAGACCCAAGAAGGATTTGATTCTCAGATAATATTTATAATAAGTTAACAAGAATGATCTCATCAAAGCCTATAAGCAGAAAGAGTCAGTGAAATGTCAATATTACCAGTACTTTGTCTCAAAGAACCAGTGTATGTAGTAATAGCACGACTTCTTTACATATAACTTACCTGTGTGGAAAAATAGTGCCAGTGAAAAAACCTATCAGTCTTATTACCTCAAAAGTGCCGTACCCATGATAACAGCCCGTTCAAATCACTGTCAGTTACTGAACTAGGTTCTTTAGGGAAAAGAAGGATCAAATGTTTTTCCCTTTCAAGCCTGTGACTCCCAGTCATGGAGGTTGCAAGAACAAGGTAACACGGGGGTAAGAAGGAAAAAGGAGGTAAGAACACTGAGGTAAGAACTTCTGACGTTCTCCTTCTTATAGCATCAGGCTCCTTGGCTCTTCTTGTTGTTGTCTTGGATTAGTTTGATGAGAAACACATGGCTAGAAATAGCGTGACACTAACAGGTGTTCTACAAAGCAAAGCAAAACAGAGCATGAAACTTGCTTTGGCTTAATGAATCTGTTTTTCTTTACCCAGCTTGATATTGGAGAAAATGTTAGCTGATCTCTCTTATTCAAGCTGTACCAGCAACACTCTATCCTGCCCCCCAGTTGAATTCACCTTATCTGAGGGGTGAATGCCTTTGTTTTCCCGAGACTCCCTCTCCAGAAGTCAAAGGCAGCCTTTCTCGTCCCTTATCTGAGTGTGAGGGGATCTACAGCCTAGTGCCATAGAAAAGTGTTGTGAGCTCCAAAGTACTCTTTACACAAGGGCCCCATTCTGGCTATCCCAGCTCCTTAAGCAAACACGAAGTTTAGGTCTCATTTGTCCTTAGGCTATAGATTACCACAGGTGGTGTTTCTGACCTTCTTTAGTTCATTCATTCATGTATGCCTTTATTGAGTATATATTGAGCACAATGAGGAACACTTATTTGATTGGTAAATTGGGGTAGATTACCTGGACATTCTCAAGTCAGTTCATCCTCTTTTCTCTTGGGAGCAATCGTATTCATGAGAGTGGGTGTTCTACTCTGCTCCTTCAGTGGGCAATCTGTCCTGCTCCTGCGCTGCCTACATTTAGGTGAGGTCCTCCTACCTTTTGCAATCCATTGAGTAGACACTTTGACTTTCTCATTAATTTAGATCCTCTGGCCTGGCCTCTATCAGTAATGAAGTGGTATTTTTAAGTTCATATTTACTGTTTTGTGTATTTATCAACTTCAGAATCTGGATGATAAAATGAAGTGCTACTTAGTGAGGTTTTTGGGAGACCCCCACAAGTACCAACTACCAACTATGTGCCAGGCATGTAGTCTAAGTTGCAGGGATAAATGGTGAGCATCATAAACAGAGGTCTTGTCTTCATGCAACTTATATGTCTAAGTCTCGCAGGAGACATTTCTGGTGTGAACAGCATTTCTCTCCCCATCACTTGTGTAACATGTTATCTCTATGGAGTAGACTGTTGGGGAGGTCTCCCAGCCATATGACATCAGTGGCAGAGCCAGGGTAGATGATCTGTCCTGCTTTTCTGCTCATGCCTTTTCTTAAAATGGCTTTGCTTGGAATTGTGTTCATAAGAGACAAGTCTGTTGCTGAAACAGAGACAGACTCCTGCCTATTAGACCTAATGTGGAAACAGCACTTTTTTCCTTTTCAAATATTGTTCTCTTCTTGTTTATAGATCACTTCAATGCCCTATGGCAGAGTCAAAGCTTTTGAAGGTTCACTATTTAGGACTCAGCAATACTTCAAAGTCCTGGAAACTTTAAGCCTTGACCAAATATCAGATATAAATTTCCAAACAAAACCAGAGAGTTTCCAAAAATACTATATGTGGTGCATTGTGCTTAAAGTTCTGAGATTGTTTCAATGTTCCTAGGTGTGCAAGTCCAGAACCATGACTTAGGACCAATTATAATTTTACTGGATAGATTGGCATTACTTCCAATAAGTAATGCTCCTGTCCCTAGGCCCATCCTCCTCTGTGGTAAGGGCACTAGTTCAACGCACCCTCAGCCCAGGCCCCTCCCTCTCCTGGCGCACTCCTCCCTTGCCCACCATGGCACTGTGCTCTCCAGATTTTCACTCTCCCAGGCTCTGGCCTTGTTGCATTAGCCAGCTCTGTTTCTGCATATTCCACTCTTTTTTTTTTAATAAGTAGTCTCAATCAACATGCTTTGACCAAGTGCCAAGGATGTGCCCAAATGTATGGTAATTGTCAACCCCTACTTGCCTAGCTACCATTTGTGTGTGTGTGTGTGTGTGGTGAGAACACTTAGGATCTACTTTCTTAGCAAATTTCAAGTTTTACAGTTCAGAACTTAGTTTCCTCATCTGTAAAACTGCCTGCCCTAGATGTTCTTTAACATTCTTTGTTCCGTTTCTAATCTTGCCCTCAGGAACGAGGTTCTGGCAAAGAGGCAAAGAAAGATATTATAATACCATTATCTAATTTCCTGCTATGCAAATAAAATGTCCGTGATAGGGATTTGACAGAATACATTCTATTAAGGCTCATGAAAAGCAGTGAAATGCATATGTTTATATATGTAAAAAATGGTTTGGCACTGTATATTGTGAGAGAAGGCAGGTGGCAGGTATCCATTTTGATCTTTTTCTAATAATGCTAATATATATGTCTGAATCATGAATAATTGTGAGTGGGGAAACAGAATATAGACACTGGCTAAGCATTTTTCATTCACCACTAATTGACTATTCACTCATTTATTCAACAAACATTGAGCACCTCAGCTTCTGGGAATGCAAGGCTACCTGAGCAGGGTCTCTTGTCTCACAGTTAACTAGCATTAAGAGGTGTCACATTTTACTGAAGAATATAACAAACAGTGGGAATGCGGTGGCTGAGGTGTTTCCAAATGGTGTCCTCCCTTCACATATAAATCAGTTGTATTCAACGGATTTTCGAGCTACAAGGATCAGTCACTGTCATGGGAAAGAAGTCATAGAGGCTAGATGGATGAGACATTTAATATAGCAACTCTGCTTTTATGCAATTTATATATTTGATTCTTTACATTATTTCACTTGAAAACAAGTTTTACTGGTTGTGAAAAGCTGAATATTGCCCTCTCCCAATAGACATATAATATCCTAATTCCTGGAACCTGTGGATGTTACCTTATAAGGCAAAAGGGACTTGCCAGTTGTGTTTAAATTAAGAATCTTGAAATGGGCTCATCAAACCCAGCTTCTTTTGTCACTTTATTCTCTTTGTTGCTCTCTAAGGCTTTTAAACAGAGGGTGGTTTTTTTTCTCCTTTGGGAGAGGAAAAAACCCAATGGTATCCCCCTGGGTGTGGTTCTGACTGGAGCAGTAATGAGCAGACCTGATGGAAGTGATCACTGTCCCCACCTAGGGTGACTTAAGGAGAGAAAGGATAAAGTTTTGGTGCTGCAGAACATTGAACTCTAAAAGGTGGGTCTGTGGAACTTTACCAATCTTGAACAACGTTTTTCATATCTGTATCTAAATGAGAAAAAATAAATACAAGGTAGTGTGAGTTTTTCATAAAGTTAAAAAGATTCAACATAATGAACTGCCCTCTATTTTGAGATTATGCCCTTCCAACGTTTCTGGTGATAAAATGTCTTTTCTTTCATAAAATGATGGTGGTAGCTTTTTAAAATACTTTCAGTTGGGAGTCAAACTTTGTGAATCCTATATATCTGTGTATATATAAATATGTGTGCATGTACATATATATACACACGTATGTAGAAATCCTATGTATGTATATATATGAGCATATATAAATCTTAAATATAAATATCCTACAGAATAGGATTTACATGTACTTATCTATAAAGTCTACATATATGTGTGTGTGTGTATGTGTGTATGTATATATATATAAGATTTATATATTTGTTTATGTATAATGGTTGTTAAAATGCTTGTGGGAAATTATATTGGTCCATGAAATCTAAAAAAATTTGACAGCCTTTGATTCAGACTGCCAAAGATATAAAAGGATTCTTCACCATTAAGCTCCTCATCCCAATTTTACAGATAAGTGAACTGAGGGACTTAAACTCACAAAGCATGTTGGTAGCAGAACCAAGACTAGAACTCCAATCACCTGATACTCAGGCTAACTGAACCCTCCTCTCACCTGCCCTGCCACCCCAAATGAAAAAGGCACTGAAGAAAACCTTCCTTAACCTCACTATGTAACAAGTTTTTGCCATGCACTGTTTATTTTCTGTTTTGTTCTAAATTCAAGAACTGAAAGAACAGCCAAAATCCCAATGGGAAATGATGACGACTAAGTTCCAGGCCTCATGATCATTAACCCTGTTGGAGTGGAGGCGGGCAATGAAATGGTCACTTAAATATTTTGCTGACTTGCTCCCTGTTAAGTCAGAAGAGTGCCTACTCATAGCATTAATTTCTGATTAGCTGTTAATACAGCCAGGTTAGAAAATAGGATGGAGAAGAATAAGCATTCACATATCCTTTTCTGATTGTTACTAACTAGCAATGGTTTGCAGAGTTGGGTCAGTGCTCTTATAGAGGGAAAAACTGGAGGTTTTGAGCTGCACCTAAAACAACAGACAATCAGCTTCTGGCCTGGAGAAACTGGTGGGGGCAGAATCATCGCAAAATTGCAGCCTTTGGGTAGCTTGCACCTAGAATTCTACCTGCAGTGTCAGGATTAGACAGGCCCTAGGAAGAGTTATGGAGAGGCACTGCTCTGGGAAAACTCTCTACCTGTAGGTTAAAGGAGGCCTGGTTTTGATTAGAAAGACCTTTAATTATCATATGTGTTATATATATATATATATATATATATATATATATATATATATATATATATTCCATTCTACAATTTTCTTTTCTTCCTGTCAGGAAATCAGTATGAAAGTTCCCATGCATATTTTAAATAAATTTACACCATACCTATACATCCATAAACAATATATACTATTTGTTTGTGTGTTTTTCAACATTTAACAAATGTGGTCATACTGTATGAAGAGGCAAATTGTTCTTTTCACTCAATATTATGTTTTCAAGATACTGCATAGTATCTCTGTACTGATTTTTTTAAATGCAGAATCAAATATATCAAGGGATCCTTTTATGATTGATGCTTTTTTGTTTTATTTTGTTTTGTCTTGCTTTGTTTAAGAAAAATTTCCCTGTCCTATGTCTGAGTCCATTTTGTGCTGCTATGATAGAATATCTGAGACTGGGTAATTTACAAAGAACAGAAATTTATTTCTCACAGTTCTAGAGTCTGGAAAGTCCAAGATCAAGGTACTGGCAAGTTGATTGTCTGGGGAAGCCTACTCTCTGCTTCCAAAATGGTGCCTTGGTACTGCATCATCCAGAGGGGAGGAACACTATGTCCTCACATGGAGGAAGGTAAAAGAACAAAAGATATGAACTCCCTTCATCAAGCCCTTTTATAAGGACACCTGATCCAACTAAAGGAAGAGGAGCCCTCAAGGCCAAGTCACCTGTTAAAGCCTCCACCTATAACACTATCACATAGGCAACACTTGAATTTTGAAGGAGACATATTCAAACCATAGCACCTATGGTCATAAAGATTTTCTCTTGTGTTTGTTTTTGTATTATGTATGTTAGGGGCTTAATTTTACTTTTCTCTGCATGTATAACTATTCTATTAGAATCACATATTGAATATACTTTCTCTTCCTGACTCATCTGAAATGCTACCCTTGACATACATCTGACATGGTTTTGCTCTGTGTCCCCCTCAAATCTCATCTTAAATTGTAATCCCTACATGTGGAGGGAGGGAGGTGATTGGATCATAGAGGCAGTTTTCTCCATGCTGTTCTTGTGATAGTGAGTGATTTCTCAAGAGATCCGATGGTTTTATAAGCATCTGGCATTTCCCCTGCTTGCCTGTCTCTTTCTTGCTACCATGTGAAGAAGGTACTTACTTCTCCTTCAGCTTCCACCATGGTTGGAAGTTTCCTGAGGCCTCCCCAGCTGTCTGGAACTGTGAGTCAATTAAACCTCTTTCCTTTATAAATTACCCAGTCTTGGGTAGTATCTTTATAGCAGTGTCAAAATGGACTAATACATTACATTGGTACCAGGAGTGGGGTATTGAAATAAAGATACTTGAAAATGTGGAAGTGACTTTGGAACTGGGTAACAAGCAGAGGTTGGAACAGTTTGGAGGGCTCAGAAGAAGCGAGGAAGATGTGGGAAAGTTTGGAACTTCCTAAAGACTTGTTGAATGGTTTTAACCAACATGCTGATAGTGATATGGACAATGAAGTCCAGGCTGAGGTGGTCTCAGATGGAGATAGGAACTTTTTGGGAACTGGAGCAAATGTCACTCTTGCTGTGCTTTAGCAAAGAGACTGGTGGCATTTTGTCCCTGCCCTAGAGATCTGTGGAACTTTGAACTTGAGAGACATGATCTGAAATTGGAACTTATATTTAAAACAGAAGCAGAGCATACAAGTTTGAAAAATTTGCAGCCTGATGATGCGATAAAAAAGAAAAGCCAATGTTTCTGGGGAGAAATTCAAGCCAGCTGCAGAAATTTGAGTAAGTAATGAGAAGCCAAAGGTTAATCACGAAGACAATGGGAAAAATGTCTCCAGGCCATGTCAGAGACCTTCACAGCAGTCCCTCCCATCACAGACCTGGAGGCCTAGGAGGGAAAAATCATTTCCTGGGCTGGGCCTAGGGCCCAGATGCTGCTCTGTGCAGCTTTGGGACTTGGCACTCTGTTTCCCAGCCATGGCTAAAAGGGGCCAAAGTACAACTCAGGCCATTGCTTCAGAGGGTGTAAGCCTCATGCCTTGGTGGCTTCTATGTGGTGTTGGGCCTACTGGCGCATAGAAGAATTGAGGTTTGGGAACCTCCACCTAGATTTCAGAGGATATATGGAAATGCCTGGATGTCCAGGCAGAAGTTTGCTGCAGGGGTGGAGCCGTCATGGAGACTCTCTGCTAGAGCAGTATAGAAAGAAAATGTGAGATTGGAGCCCCCACACCCACTTGGGGACTGCCTAGTGGAGCTGTGAGAAGAGGGTCACTGTCCTCCACTTAAGACTTAATGACTGCCCTGCTAGTTTTGAATTTGCATGGGGCCTGTAGTCCCTTCATTTTGGCCAATTTCTCCCATTTGGAATGGGAGCATTTATCCAGAGCCTGTACCCCCATTGTATCTTGGAAGGAAGGAACTAATTTGCTTTTGATTTTACAGGCTCATTGGTGGAAGGGACTTGCCTGTCTCAGATGAGACTTTGGACTTGGACTTTTGAGATAATGCTGGAATGACTTAAGACTTTGGGGGATTGTTGGGAAGGCATGATTGGTTTTGAAAACTTGCCTTGTCTTGGATGAGACTTTGGACTTGGACTTTTGAGTTAATGCTGTAATGAGTTAAGACTTTGAGGGACTGTTGGGAAGGCATGATTGGTTTTGAAGTGTATAAAGGACATGAGATTTGGGAGGAGCCAGGGACAGAATGATATGGTTTGACTCTATGTCCCCACCCAAGTCTCATCTCAAATTGTAATCCCCATGTGTTGAGGAGGGTGACCTATAATTTCCACATGTGGAGGGAGGGAGGTGATTAGATCATGGGGGCAATTTCCCTCATGTTGTTCTTGTGATAATGAGTGAGTTCTCATGGGATCTGATGATTTTATAAGTGTCTGGCATTTTCTGTCCTTGCACTTCTCTCTCCTGACACCATGTGAAGTAGGTGCCTTGCTTCCCCTTTGCCTTCTGCCATGATTCTAAGTTTCCTGATGCCTCCCAAGCCATGTGGAACTGTGGGTCAATTAAACCTCTTTCCTTTATAAAGTACCCAGTATCAGGTGTACGTTTATAGCAGTGTGAGAATGGATTAATACAACATCCAAGTTTCATTCATGCATATATGGCTAAATTTCTCAGCTCTCTATACTAGTTCATTGGCATTTTTGTCTCTCCCTACACCAAACATAGCATCATTATTACTTTAGCTTTATAGGTAGTTTTGATATGAGGTAGAGCAAGATCATATGCTTAGTTCTCCCCATGTCTCTCAACTATTTCTTTCCTATTTTTATATTTTCTGAAACAGTTTGTAAAAGATAAGAATTATCTGATCCTTCAACATTTGGTAAAACTTTTCTATAAAACTGCCTGAGGCGGCTGGGCACGGTGGCTCACGCTTGTAATCCCAGCACTTTGGGAGGCCAAGGCAGGCAGATCACGAGGTCAGGAGATCAAGACCACGGTGAAACCCCGTCTCTACTAAAAATACAAAAAATTAGCCGGGCGTGGGGGCGGGCGCCTGTAGTCCCAGCTACTCAGAGAGGCTGAGGCTGGAGAATGGCATGAACCTGGGAGGCGGAGCTTGCAGTGAGCCGAGATTGTGCCACTGCACTCCAGCCTGGGCGACAAAGCGAGACTCCGTCTCAAAAAAAAAAAAAAGAAAACCTGCCTGAGGCTAGTGTCTTTGAAGGTAGAAAACTTTTGAATACAGTTCAATGTTACTGATGTTTATTGGTTTATGGAGGTTTGTGGTTTCTTCAGTCACTTTTGACACATTTTCTAAGAAAATATTGACATAAGTTTTCAAGATTATTGGCATAAAGTTTATTGTAGTTCTATTTTATGATCTTGGAATCTTTATCTATACAATCATTGCATTCCCTTTTTTGTTAGTAAATTTTTTTGTGTCTTTTCTTGACCACTGTTGATATTTTCTCATTGTATTCGTTGTATTTTTTTCCAAAGAACCAACTTTTGATTTTGTTAATCCTCTCTATAGTTTGTTTTCTACCAAACTCATTAATTTCTGCTCTTATTTTTACAATTTTCTTCTTTCTAGATTACTTAGTTGTTCTTTTTCCTGGTTTCTTGAGTTGAACACAACTCATTTTTATTCAATCTTCCTTAACTTTATAATTAATTGTGATTAAGATTGTACAATTACCTTTAACTATTACTTTAGAAAGATAACACTAGATTTTGTAATATAGTATTTTTACATAGTATTTTATGATATAAATTTTTGTTTTACTTTTAAATAATTTGATAGAAAAGATGCAAAAGTAGTAAAACAATTCCCATTTATCACAAACTAATTCTACAAATGTTGGCATTGTATCCTTTTTGATTTAACTTTCTCATTTTCTATCTTCCACACACACATATACACACATAAACACACACAGCTGTGTATGTCTATATGTATGCCCTAAATTGCTTTACTGAAAGAAAGTTCCTAACATAAACCTTCTTTATGCCTTATAATTTAGTGTGTATTTTCTAAAACCAAGGTCAATCGTTTATATAATTAAAGTACAATGATCAAATATCAGAAAATTGTCCCTGAAACAGTATTATAATCTACAGCTCTTATTTATACTTCACCAGTTGTCCCACTAATATATTTTGTAGCAAAAGGCTCCTATCCAGAATCATGCATTGCATTTAGTTTTCATGTTTCCTTCGTCTACTATAACTGTGAACACTCCCTTGGCATTGCTTTATCTTTCAAGATCTTGACAATTTTGAAGAGTACAAGCCATTTATTTTGTAGAATGTCTATCAATCTGAGTTTGTTTGATGCTTCCTCATGGTCATATTTAGGTAGGTTATATAATTTTGGCAGATATATCACAGAAATTATGTTGTGTTCTACTTGTATTATATCAGAAGATACATGATGTATATTGGTCTTAACTGGTGATGTTAATTTTGATCACTTGGTTATGGTGGTGTCTTCCAAGTTTCTCCACTGTAAAGTACTACTTTCCTCTTTGTTATTAATATGTGTCTTATAGAGGGAATATTTTGAAAATATGTAAATATGATATTTCTGATTCAACTTTAACCAACTAATTTTAGCATCGATTGATAATTTTTGCAAGTGGTGATTTTCTGTATTATTCCTACTACATTTGTTAGTTAATTTTCTTGTGAACAAGTAAAAGATTTCACTCATTCTCCATATATTTAGTATTTATTTATATTTGTGTGAACTTGTAGATTCTTAGCAGGGCCTAGTGAGGAGAATTGGGCAGCTGGGGTGCAAAATTTATGGAGGCTCTCACTTTCGGTGTCATTCAAGTGTCTTAAGCGTGATGTGCCTAGGGCCCCTTTTTTTCTGTTTCCGCTTCTATTTTCAGGCATTCCAATCTAGCAATTTTACAGTTGTCTCCATCTAGACCTGCAGGTCCTTGTTCCAGAACCAGGTCTCACAGGGTCAATTTGGAGTTTCTGCCCAGGGGTAATATTGAGGATGTGGCAGATCCCTTCACTAAACAAATGGACAACTTGGCTAATTTTTAAGTATGAGACCGTGTTCTCCTACCTCTTTATGCCATATCTTGCTGGGGGATGATCTTAGCTAACATTTTGCAGCTTCCTTGCATGAGACAAGGTGAAGTATTCTGTCTCCCATTCCCAGTTTTTTATTATAAGCATTCAGCCCGTCCTGTTCAATGTCAAATACTTTAGCCATCTTACCCATAGAGGACCTAATTCCATAGACTTCATTGTCTGTTATTAGACTGGGAGCCCAGTAACACTCAGCCTTGCTTAAATTTGAATTTTCTCTTCTGTATTTAATCCATGGAGATGCTTCTGTGCTATCTAAGACAAGCTATGTCTTTTTGTTTATCTTTTCTACATTTCACCCATTAACATTGTTGTCTGTAGCAGAGGAGTTAAAGTATGTGCCTTCTCAAAGTATGTGTCATTTATCTTATTTTTTATTCAGAGATATTTAACCTATGAGTATAGAGACACATTATAAATGATTGATCTATCATGTTAATTATAATTTTAAAGCCTCCTAAAGAAATGTGTATGCTTTCTCTTTATTTTATTTAGGTATTTAAAATCCAGTTAATAATATATTACAGTGTTAAATAAGGCTTTATATTTCAAATAAGAGAAGCTGGAGAACCAAGTGCAAACAAGGTAGAAGAGCTCCATAAGAAAGCTTGATTAGCATTGTAAAGTGAAAAAGAAGAAAAGAGTGAAGTGAAATAGTTCTGCTAGCTATTACAGATCAAGCTTGGAGCTTCTGTGATAAATATCTAAGAAAGAAGAAGAGGTTATTTTTGTCTTACGTATGCATGCAAACTTTGTTATCATTAGCAATTATGATAACAGATCTCTTTCAGAGGAGAGGCTAATTGTCCATTTATCCAGGTTCTAGCCAACTTTACTATAAAATTAATTACGTGGCAAATACAGTATGTGTATTAATCAACTAATAAGCTCATTTTAAGAAAGAACTGGAGGTTGGCATTTTAGCTCTTCAAATTTTTTTTTGTTGTGGGCTCAATATTGAAATTAAAGGCATGTTCAATGTTTTAAATTCCTAAGCTCTCATTTTTTCCAAGGCCCGATTTATGTATCACATAGCTAATATAGTTTTGTGGTGGAAATGTGCAGCTTTAGCTACCTAAGACATGTGACTAATTACTCTGGACAGCAATTACATGGACAGATAATCTCCCTTTAATTAAATATCAGACTTAATATCTATAACATTAATGTCACTTCAGAAAATGTAGTGGAAATAATGCAAATGAAAATATTTTAGAATCATAGATTAGAAAATTATAAATATGAAGCTCAATCTTATTTTAGGACTTATTATCATATAGTCTCACATCCCTTGCTTTTATCTCAAAGCATTTCACCTCAGTAGTTATAGAATGGCAAGACTTTGAGAGATATGAAATCGACACACTGAATGCCTAAAAATGATAAATATAGATATTGTAAAACTGGAGTCAATGTCTTGCAGTCTAACAAAAGCCCTACAAATACTACAATGCACATGATAGTTACATTTTATTTTGAAATCTGTTCTGCATTTGATGGCAAATTATTCTAGCTAAAGTAAGATTCCTTTTGTTCAAAAATCTAGCCATGCAAGGAACAGTCACTGTCTTCCACTTAACATGATTACTTTCTCTCTTCCCATCCTCTTTTGCCACTATCTTGGTAGGCCCTTACCATCTGATGCCAGGATTATGATAACCTCTAATCTAGTCTCACTACTTTTCCTTTTTACAAAAGGGCTTCTACTATGGTTTGAGTGTTTGTGTCCTCCCAAAATTCATGTTGAAACTTTATCCTCAATGCGACATTATTAAGACGTGGGGCCTTCAGGAAGTGATAAAGTCACAAGGGCTCCACCCTTTTGAATGAGATTAGTGCCCTTATGAAAGGACTTGGAACAAGTTCATCCTTTTTTCTTTTCCATCATGTGATGACACAGCAAGAAGGCACCATATTTGAAGCAGACAGCAAGCCTTCACCAGAAGCGGAATCTTCTGCTGCCTTAATCTCAGAATTACCTGCTTCCACAATTATGAGCGAAAAATTTATGTTGTTTATAAATTACACAGTCTAAGGTAATTTGGCAGAGAAACTTGAGCTGGCTAAGACAGGTCCCCATTTACTGTACGATTACCATGGGTCAGGCACTGGGTAGAGCATTTTACATATTTTGTCTTGTTTAATCCTCACAGCATCCCCGTGAAGCAAGCACAGGTTGAGTAAACTTAATCAGAAATGCCTGAGACCAGAAGAATTTCAAGTTTCAGATTTTTTTTCCTGATTTTGTAATACATGCATTATACTTACCCACTGAGGGTTGAGCATTTCAAATAAAAAAATCTGAAATCTGAAATGCTCCAATGAGCATTTCCTTTGAGTATCATGTTGGCACTCAAAACGTTTCAGATTTAGGAACATTTTGGATTTCAGATTGGGAATGTTTAATCTGTACATTCTATTATCATCTTTATTCTAAAGCTGAAACAACTGAGGGTAAAGAATGAGAGCATATCTTGACTAACATCACATGGCTAATCAATGACAGGGCCTGGCACTGGCTTCAGACTCAAGTCTCTGGGGCCTGCGCCTATTCCCCCGTTCTTGGGCTATAGAAATAGCATCTTAACTCACCCAATTTCTGCCATTTAATTCGTCCTTGTTTTCTAATGCCTGAGAATCTTCCTAAAATACAGCTCTCATTACCTCAATTCTGCCTTCTCATGAAATTTGACTAACTCCCCACTGTCAATAGGCTAGAATCTCAGAATACTTGTAATCTGGGCCCAGTGGACCTTTTCAATACTACTGTAAATTCTCTGTTCCAGCCACAGCTCTATTCATGGTCCCTGGGCCAGGCCTTATGCTTGTCTACCTCTGCATGTTTGGTCATGCTACTCACCCACATCTGGCTATATTATCTTGCTTAGTTTTTGTTTCCTAATCTACAAACTGGGAATAATGACATTGCTCTGGTAAGACCCAGTCATAACTAATTTAAAGTACCTAGTGCAATGCCTGGCACATAGCAGCCTCTAAGTAAAAGAAGGTTCTGTGTATTCAAGTTTTAATGATCCCTCAATGAGGCACTTAATCATTTCCTCTTCCATGGAGCCATTCATGGACATCCCAGTCAGAAATGGGAGCACCTTCTTCCACAGGACTACTTCTTCTCCTTCCTCTTCTTCCTCCTCTGTCCTTATTCTAGTCCTCCTCTTTCTCCCCTTTCCACCTGCTTCTTTTTCATTGCTCACGTGGCACTTATTGCACTAGGCTTTGTATTTTAGTGATTCATATCTAGGGCCCTTTCCCCACAGATTAGAACACAAATTCATAATGAGCAAGGATCCCGTTTTGTTCATCTTTGTAGCTTCCTTGAAGGCTAGTGTTTTAGAATCAGAAAAATTGGTATTTGAGTTTCAGCTCTGCACCATACAAGTTAGATGACCTTGGGGAAGTTATTCTGCACACCAGTTTCTCAATCTTGATGACACAGGTGATAACAGTACTTACCTCTTAAGGCTTCTGTGAGATTTTTTTTTAAATGAAGCACTCCACACAGAACTGGACACAACATTTTCATGAATATACTGTAAAATTTCTGTAGTGATCTGATATATCCACAACAATGCACCTAACTTTTTAGGTTGATCCATAACTGGGTTTAATGGCTAAGAGCACTGGCTCTGGAATTAAACTACTTAGATTCTGTCTCAGCATTGCCTCCTACTGTCTGTCCTTGAGAAAATTAGTTTCTCTGAGCCTCAATTTCCTCTTCTGTTAAATAGGTAGGATGATAATAATACTTTATTTCCCACATGACTGTTTGGAGGTTTGACACTACTGCCAGCAAAGCATCTACAACAATATTCCAGCACATTGCAGATGCTTGATCCTGTCACATAATTGATGCTCAGTAAAAATCAGTATATGTGTGCGTGTGTGTGTGTGTGTGTATTGGTAGTGGAAGTGGGTTTGCAGTGTCTGCCATACTGTCTTGTCTTTCTCAGGGTAATGGTTGGCCCTGAGCATGTCAATATGGAGCACTTAGTAATTTGGGGGGAGGTAATGACATAAAACTACTTTTGCCATTATGCTTCTTTGAGAAGCATGGCTTTCTCTGTTTTTCCACCTCCCAAGGAGAAAACTAATGCACACAGCAGCTGTCTGATCCCCAGTACTATCATAGTCAGAACTCCAAACCAAAGCCATGTGTGGTTTTAGCCTCATTAGCATATATGGCTTTGATATCAGAGGACCAGAGAGTCTCACTATTTGCATTTACTGTTCATAAGAAGAATCAAGCTATCATCGACATACCATGTGTTTTAGTTGTAAAGAGAAAAACATGCCAGGAAACTATTAATTTCTCCCAGCCAAAATGACCTCTTATTTCAAAACAGGGGCCCACTAATTCTTCTTGGAAAATTATAGTTCTGTTGCTAGAGTGCCCCTTCATCTGGAAGCAAAATTGCCCATTCATATGGTTGAGCAAGGATGAATAAAACATGCTGGTAGTGAAATTCCCTAGGTATGAGGTTCATTTAATTTCATTCCACTGTGTCAGCAAATTCTGTGGAGATAAGTTTCCCAGACTGCCACAGGGTTTTGCTATTAAATACTTAAAATAGCAGAGATTTGGTAGCTTGTTGCTTCCTATCATGTTGAAGCAGGCTTGTATCCAAGTATAGTGTGTAAAAGTAGAAGTGCCCCTGCTTATCAAGAATATGTGTGAGGTTGAAACATTGAAAATAATGCCTCTCTACTTATAAGCCTCTGTAGTTTTGGTACAAATCTAAGGATCTCAGGTTTCGGTCAGCTTCTCAGCATATCAGCTACTTCCTGAAAGGCATTCTTTGTACAAAGCAGAATCATTATTTGCAAATCTCTCAGGTAGTATTTTGTCCAGTAGGACAATAAATTACTCCTCCAACAGTCCCCATTTGATGATGCAAAAATTAACAAGGCAGAAGAACTCACTACCCTATCATAGCAACAGGATAATTGTCATCATCATTCTGACTATTTGCTATTATTTACTGAATGCTGATTTTTCTTGACAGGCACTTTTCAACATGCAACTCTGGGAGATGGGTATCATGAGTTCTACTTTTGTTACCAGCTACATGACCTTGGATAGGTTATTTTACCTCTCACTTCTTGTACCTACTCATTGGTAAAACGGTGTTTGTGATAACTTTTTGTCCCCACAGTTACAAACATACACAGGGATATATACAGATGTCAGAGAATTAAACCAATTATTTGCCACTCTGCTTGTGAGCAAACCTGATCTATTACTGAAAGCCTTTTGACAGTGTTAGGCACTCCAAAATGAGGGCTGAAATTGCCAACTGTATGCAGGTTCCTACAGTGGATTCTTATTGTAGAGCAAAGATCACTGCTGAGACCTTGACATGCATGGGTTTTAGTTTAACTGCTTTGCCTCCGGAAGACTTGAAACAAGGTACTTAACCTCTCTGGGATGGCTCTGGAGACACACTAACTGGGTTTGAATCCTAGTTCTGCCATTTGCTAAACTTGTGACTTTAAATAGACTATTTAAAATTGTTGTGTCTCATTCATGTCTTATTGTCTTTATCTATGAAATGTAGTATCCATCTCATAGTGTTCTTTTGAGGATAAAGGAGAATACACGCAAAGCACTTAGCACAATGCTTGTCCTGTAGCATGTGCTTAATGAGTTTCCACTGGCCAGGTGCAGCAGCTCACGCCTGTAATCTCAGCACTTTGGAAGGGCAAGGTGGGAAGAATGCTTGAGGCCAGAAGTTTGAGTCCAGCCTAGGCAACATAGAAATACGTGGTCTCTACAAAAAATTTAAAAATTAGCCAGGTGTGGTGACATGCTCCTGTAGTTCTAGCTACTCAAGAGACTGAGGCTAAGAGGATCACTTGAGCTCACAAGTTCAAGGTTACAGGGAGCTATGATCCTGCCACTGCATTCTACCATGGGCAACAGAGCCAGCATCTGTCTTCTAAAACAAAACAAAACAAAGAATAAATTTCCATTGTCACTGTTGTGATTTTCTGTACAATGTGGATAAAAGTACTTAATCTGTGTGCCTTATTGGGTTGTTTCAAGGGCATTGCATGGAGGATATCATGACAGCTTCAAATAGACAGTATTTAAAATTCAGTCTCCAAGCCAGAAGATACTCTAAGTGCTCAATTACTTTTACTTCTCTTCCCTACTCAAGTATGCCAATCCCACAAATGGAATATAGCTGCAAATATTGCATCCATGTAAAAACCTTGTAGTAGGCAGACATCCCTTGATGTCTGTCCTGCAGATCATCCCTCATGGTAGCCATGTATTGTTGTAGATGGCATCTAGCCCCACCTCAGGTTTCCTGAGATGACCACACCCTTTCTGATTTAGTGGGGTTGAAGCCTACCCCTTTATTACTCCCCTTATTCCCAAGACACAGCTCTTAAAATACTTAAAAAAATTTCAAATCTATTTTGTATTCAATGACCATATAAGAAAGATGCCTCAGTTGGGTGCAGTGGCTCTTGCCTGTAAACCCAGCACTTTGGGAGGCTGAGGCAGAAGGAATGCTTGAGCCCAGGAGTTTGAGACCAGCCTGGGCAACACAGAGAGACTGCATCTCTAAAATAAAAAAGAAAAAGAAAAAAGAAAAATGCCTCTAGTATTTGGTTCAACCAATTATAAAGTATACTAAAGTCAATTATGGCTAATTAAAATAGATATTATCAAGAATCCATTAAATTTGACAATATTTGTGAAGGGCCTTAAACATGTATATATGTTTCAAACAGTAATTCTACTAGGAATCTATGAAGAGGAAATAGTTGATCAAAATATAGTCAAATGAATTCATAGTAGAATTATTTGGAATTGCTTTTTGTAATAGCAAGAAATGAAACCAGAAAAATGTCCAGTAATAAAGGACTGGTTAAATAAATTATGGTACAATTGAATGACATGCCACCATGAAAATGTTTTTAACAAAATTGAATGACTTGAAAATATGCTTATAATAAGAGGTTAAATGTTAAAAACCAGAGTAAAAAACCATGAATAAAACCTGTCCATTTAAAAAATATATATGTATCCCTCAGGGATGACAATTTGGAGAAGATATCAAATGCAATAGATATCTCTAGGTTAAGAAATTATAGATCATTTTTATTCTTATTGGTTCTTTCATTATACTTTATCTTCCTCAAGTTTGTTCTAATGGTCATGCATGGAAACAGGATTTGGAGGCAGTAGTGCACAGGCTCCAGAGTCAGAAGACCCAGGCTCTAATTCTAGTACTGCCATTTCCTAGTTATGTAACTTTGAATAGGATGCTGAATTTCATTGTACCTCAGTTTCTTTCTATGTTAAATGGAAATCATAATATTTACCACGGAAAGTTGCAGAGATCAGTCAATGCATGCAAAACACTGAGCCCAGCACTAGCTGGTAGTATAGACTCAAAAGTATGCCATTATCATCATAATCAGAAAGAAAAAGTTATTTTAAAAATAGCTCTGGACTTCAATACCTAAAGTTGGCCATAGGCACTAGGCGTTTGTTTACCTGGAAGTTTGTTGGGTAAGAAAACATGAGCAAAGCAAAGAACATGCTTAAATTAAGGCCTCATTTAAAATACATCACTTAAGAGCTGTCTTGGATGAAAATGAAGTTACACTCTGATCCTCCTATGGGAAGAAAAACCAGTTTCTTTCAGTTTGACCATAGAGCACGGAAAACCATATCCAAGTTCCTTGGGATATTCATTGAGAATGTGTACTTTATGAACACATGGCATGTTTTCACCATATCCTCCATTCAGATATTTTATGAGATGGCGATGGTGTGAATTGTCTCTGCATTGTGCCACATAGACTCCACATGTCTTCTCAGTAATCCTTTTCAGATAAGCCATGCCAGGCTACACTATGCATGTCTAACAGCTTGCTTATACAAACTCAGGGTACCAAAAGACACTGGACATGTGACAGCACAACCTGGACTGTAAGTAGCTCATCAATCACTCTCCAAAAACCTGGGCAAGGACGATAATTTCCTTCTTCTCCAGGAAGTAATCAACTGTGGGTAAGATAATCCAGAGTCCCTTTGAGACGCCAATTTCAAAACCCGTGTCAGGTCAGAAAGAAGAAGATGGATTGAGCTTACACATGGGTGGAAATGTGGACAGTTCACCAAAGCATTGTAGATAGAGAAAGCAGTATCCAACACAGACTAAGGTCATAGTGAAGTAAATGACCGAAGATAACATGCCAGACCAGATGTAAGGTGAAGAATCAGAGACTGAGGATTCACTCTAAGATTGGAGATAGCTCCATGCACATAAAAAAAGACTAGACAGACAAAAAAGATACTAAGAAATTTGTGTGAGAACTGTAGGGCACAGTAGTGCATATTTCTGCTTGTTTTATTCAGCAACAAGCTGAGTATCCTCAACAACTTCAAGAAAGCCCCCTGGGAAGAAAACTCCCAAACCCAAATAACTGCCCTAGAAAATGATGCAAAAAGGTGGAGCCAAGATGGCCAAATAGGAACAGCTATGGTCTACAGCTCCCAGCCTGAGCGACACAGAAGACGGGTGATTTCTGCATTTCTGTTTGAGGTACCGGTTTCATCTTACTAGGGAGTGCCAAACAGTGGGTGGAGTACAGTCAGTGAAGCACACTGTGCATGAGATGAAGCAGGGCGAGGCATTGCCTCACTTGGGAAGCACAAGGGGTCAGGGAGTTCCCTTTCCTAGTCAAAGAAAGGGGTAACAGACCGCACCTGGAAAATCGGGTCAGTCCCACCCTAATACTGTGCTTTTCCAACAGGCCTGGAAAACGGCACACTAGGAGATTGTGTCCCACACCTGGCTCAGAGGGTCCTATTCCCACGGAGTCTCTCTGATTGCCAGCACAGCAGTCTGAGATCAAACTGCAAGGTGGCAGCGAGGCTAGGGGAGGGGCGCCCGCCATTGCCCAGGCTTGCTTAGGTAAACAAAGCAGCCAGGAAGCTCGAACTGGGTGGAGCCCACCACAGCTCAAGGAGGCCTGCCTGCCTCTGTAGGCTCCACCTCTGAGGGCAGGGCACAGACAAACAAAAATTCAGCAGGAACCTCTGCAGACTTAAATGTCCCTGTCTGACTGACAGCTTTGAAGAGAGTAGTGGTTCTCCCAGCACACAGCTAGAGATCTGAGAACAGACAGACTGCCTCCTAAAGTGGGTCCCTCACCCCTGAGCAGCCTAATTGGGAGGCACCCCCCAGTAGGGACAAACTGACACGTCACTCGGCCCGGTGCTCCTCTGAGACAAAACTTCCAGAGGAACTATCAGACAGCTGAATTTGTGGTCTCATGAAAATCCACTGTTCTGCAGCCACCGCTGCTGACACTCAGCAAAACAGGGTCTGGAGTGGACCTCTAGTAAACTCCAACAGACCTGCAGCTGAGGGTCCTGTCTGGTAGAAGGAAAACTAACAAACAGAAAGGACATCCACACCAAAAACCCATCTGTACATCACTATCATCAAAGACCAAAAGTAGATAAAACCACAAAGATGGGGAAAAAACAGAGCAGAAAAACTGGAAACTCTAAAAAGCAGAGCACCTCTCCTCCTCCAAAGGAATGCAGTTCCTCACCAGCAATGGAACAAAGCTGGATGGAAGATGACTTTGACGAGTTGAGAGAAGAAGGCTTCAGACGATCAAACTACTCTGAGCTACAGGAGGAAATTCAAAACAATAGCAAAGAAGTTAAAAACTTTGAAAAAAAATTAGAAGAATGGATAACTAGAATAACCAATGGAGAGAAGGGCTGAAAGGAGCTGATGGAGCTGAAAGCCAAGTATCAAGAACTACGCAAAGATTGCAGAAGCCTCGGTAGCAGATGCGATCAACTGGAAGAAAGGGTATCGCTGATGGAAGATGAAATGAATGAAATGAAGCGAGAAGGGAAGTTTAGAGAAAAAAGAATAACAAGAAATGAACAAAGCCTCCAAGAAATTTGGGACTATGGGAAAAGACCAAACCTACGTCTGATTGGTGTACCTGAAAATGACGGGGAGAATGGAACCAAGTTGGAAAACACTCTGCAAGATATTATCCAGGAGAACTTCCCCAATCTAGCAAGGCAGGCCAACATTCAAATTCAAGAAATACAGAGAACGCCACAAAGATACTCCTGGAGAAGAGCAACTCCAAGACACATAATTGTCAGATTCACCAAAGTTGAAATGAAGGAAAAAATGTGAAGGGCAGCCAGAGAGAAAGGTCAGTTTACCCACAAAGGGAAGCCCATCAGACTAACAGCGGATCTCTCGGCAGAAACTCTACAAGCCAGAAGAGAATGGGGGACAATATTCAACATTCTTAAAGAAAAGAATTTTCAACCCAGAATCTCATATCCAGCCAAACTAAGCTTCATAAGTGAAGGAGAAATAAAATACTTTACAGACAAGCAAATGCTGAGAAATCTTGTCACAACCAGGCCTGCCCTAAAAGAGTTTCTGAAGGAAGCACTAAACATGTAAAAGGAACAACCGGTACCAGCCACTGCAAAACATGCCAAATTGTAAAGACCATCGAGGCTAGGAAGAAACTGCATCAACTAACGAGCAAAATAACCAGCTAATATCATAATGACAGGATCAAATTCACACATAACAATATTAACCTTAAATGTAAATTGGCTAAATGCTCCAATTAAAAGACACAGACTGGCAAATTGGATAAAGAATCAAGACTCATCAGTGTGCTGTATTGAGGAGACCCATCTCACATGCAGAGACACACATAGGTTCAAAATAAAGGGATGGAGGAAGATCTACCAAGAAAATGGAAAACAAAAAAAGGCAGGGGTTGCAATCCTAGTCTCTGATAAAATAGACTTTAAACCAACAAAGATCAAAAGAGACAAAGAAGGCCATTACATAATGGTAAAGGGATCAATTCAACAAGAAGAGCTAACTATCCTAAATATACATGCACTCAACACAGGAGCACCCAGATTCATAAAGCAAGTCCTGAGTGACCTACAAAGGGACTTAAACTCCCATACAATAATAATCGGAGATTTTAACACCCCACTGTCAACATTAGACAGATCAATGAGACAGAAAGTTAACAAGGATATCCAGGAATTGAAGTCAGCTCTGCACAAAGTGGACCTAACAGACATCTACAAAAGTCTCCACCCCAAATCAACAGAATATACATTTTTTTCAGCACCACACCACACCTATTCCAAAATTAACCACATAGTTGGAGGTAAAGCTCTCATCAGCAAATGTAAAAGAACAGAAATTATAACAAACTGTCTCTCAGACCACAGTGCAATCAAACTAGAACTCAGGATTAAGAAACTCACTCGAAACCGCTCAACTACATGGAAACTGAACAACCTGCTCCTGAATGACTATTGGGTACATAATGAAATGAAGGCAGAAATAAAGATGTTCTTTGAAACCAACAAGAACAAAGACACAACATACAAGAATCTCTGGGACACATTCAAAGCAGTGTGTAGAGGGAAATTTATAGCACTAAATGCCCACAAGAGAAAGCAGCAAAGATCCAAAATTGACACCCTAACATCACAATTAAAAGAACTAGAAAAGCAAGAGCAAACACATTCAAAAGCTAGCAGAAGGCTAGAAATAACTAAAATCAGAGCAGAACTGAAGGAAATAGAGACACAAAAATCCCTTCAAAAAATTAATGAATCCAGGAGTTGGTTTTTTGAAAAGATCAACAAAATTGATAGACCGCTAGCAAGACTAATAAAGAAGAAAAGAGAGAAAAATCAAATAGATGCAATAAAAAATGAAAAAGGGGATATCACCACCAATCCCACAGAAATACAATCTACCATCAGAGAATACTACAAACACCTCTATGCAAATAAACTAGAAAATCTACAAGAAATGGATAAATTCCTCGACAAATACACCCTCCCAAGACTAAACCAGGAAGAAGTTGAATCTCTGAATAGACCAATAACAGGTTCTGAAACTGTGGCAATAATCAATAACTTACCAACCAAAAAGAGTCCAGGACTTGATGGATTCACAGCCGAATTCTACCAGAGGTACAAGGAGGAACTGGTACCATTCCTTCTGAAACTATTTCAATCAATAGAAAAAGAGGGAACTCTCCCTAACACATTTTATGAAGCCAGCATCGTCCTGATACCAAAGCCTGGCAGAGACATAACCAAAAAAGAGAATTTCAGACCAATATCCTTGATGAACATCGATGCAAAAATCCTCAATAAAATACTGGCAAACCGAATCCAGCAGCACATTAAAAAGCTTATCCACCGTGATCAAGTGGGCTTCATCCCTGGGATGCAAGGCTTGTTCAACATATGCAAATCAATAGATGTAATCCAGCATATAAACAGAACCAAAGACAAAAACCACATGATTATCTCAATAGATGCAGAAAAGTCCTTTGACAAAATTCAACAACCCTTCATGCTAAAAACTCTCAATAAATTAGATATTGATGGGACATATCTCAAAATAATAAGAGCTATCCATGACAAACCCACAGCCAATATCATACTGAATGGGCAAAAACTGGAAGCATTCCCTTTGAAAACTGGCACAAGACAGGGATGCCCTCTCTCACCACTCCTATTCAACATAGGGCTGGAAGATCTGGCCAGGGCAATCAGGCAGGAGAAGGAAATAAAGGGTATTCAATTAGGAAAAGAGGAAGTCAAATTGTCCCTGTTTGCAGATGACATGATTGTATATCTAGAAAACCCCATGGTCTCAGCCCAAAATCTCCTTAAACTGATTAGCAACTTCAGCAAAGTCTCAGGATACAAAATCAATGTACAAAAATCACAAGCATTCTTGTACACCAATAACAGACAAACAGAGAGCCAAATCATGAGTGAACTCCCATTCACAATTGCTTCAAAGAGAATTAAATACCTAGGAATCCAACTTACAAGGGATGTGAAGGACCTTTTCAGGGAGAACTACAAACCACTGCTCAATGAAATAAAAGAGGATACAAACAAATGGAAGAACATTCCATGCTCATGGGCTGGAAGAATCAATATCGTGAAAATGGCCATACTGCCCAAGGTAATTTATAGATTCATATGCCATCCCCATCAAGCTACCAATGACTTTCTTCACAGAATTGGAAAAAACTACTTTAAAGTTCATATGGAACCAAAAAAGAGCCCGCATCACCAAGTCAATCCTAAGCCAAAAGAACAAAGTTGGAGGTATCACGCTACCTGACTTCAAACTACACTACAAGGCTACAGTAACCAAAACAGCATGGTACTGGTACCACAACAGAGACATAGACCAATGGAACAGAACAGAGCCCTCAGAAATGATGCTGCATATCTACAACTATCTGATCTTTGACAAACCTGACCAAAACAAGAAATGGGGAAAGGATTCCCTATTTAATAAATGGTGCTGGGAAAACTGGCTAGCCATATGTAGAAAGCTGAAACTGGATCCCTTCCTTACACCTTATACACAAATTAATTCAAGATGGATTAAAGACTTACATGTTAGACCTAAAACCATTAAAATCCTACAAGAAAACCTAGGCAATACCATTCAGGACATAGGCGTGGGCAAAGACTTCATGTCTAAAACACCAAAAGCAATGGCAACAAAAGCCAAAATTGACAAATGGGATCTAATTAAACTAAAGAGCTTCTGCACAGCAAAAGAAACTACCATCAGAGTGAACAGGCAACCTACAGAATGGGAGAAAATTTTTGCAACCTACTCATCTGACAGAGGGCTAATATCCAGAATCTACAATGAACTCAAACAAATTTACAAGAAAAAAACAAACAACCCCATCAAAAAGTGGGCAAAGGACATGAACAGACACTTCTCAAAAGAAGACATTTATGCAGCCAAAAAACACATGAAAAAATGCTCGTCATCACTGGCCATCAGAGAAATGCAAATCAAAACCACAATGAGATACCATCTCACACCAGTTAGAATGGCCATCATTAAAAAGTCAGGAAACAACAGGTGCTGGAGAGGATGTGGAGAAATAGGAACACTTTTACACTGTTGGTGGGACTGTAAACTAGTTCAACCATTGTGGAAGTCAGTGTGGCATTTCCTCAGGGATCTAGAACTAGAAATACCATTTGACCCAGCCATCCCATTACTGGGTATATACCCAAAGGACTATAAATAATGCTGCTATAAAGACACATGCACACGTATGTTTATTGTGGCACTATTCACAATAGCAAAGACTTGGAACCAAATGTCCAACAACGATAGAGTGGATTAAGAAAATGTGGCACATATACACCATGGAATACTATGCAGCCATAAAAAATGATGAGTTCGTGTCCTTTGTAGGGACATGGATGAAACTGGAAAACATCATTCTCAGCAAACTCTCGCAAGGACAAAAAACCAAACACTGCATGTTCTCACTCCTAGGTGGGAATTGAACAATGAGAACTCATGGACACAGGAAGGGGAACATCACACTCCTGGGACTGTTGTGGGGTGGGGGGAGGGGGGAGGGACAGCATTAGGAGATATACCTAATGCTAAATGACGAGTTAATGGGTGCAGCAAAACAACATGGCACATGGATACATATGTAACAAACCTGCACATTGTGCACATGTACCCTGAAACCTAAAGTGTAGTAATAAAAAATTAAAAAAAAGAAAAAAAGAAAATGATGCAAAAACACAATGCAACTTAAGTGCTCACTAGACTCACTAATGGCTGTGAGGGATCACCGGTATCCATGGTCTTTTCTTCTTGGGTACACAGCTAGATTACTTTTTGTAGCCACTTTTGCAGCTAGATATGGCCATGTGACTGAGTGGTGGCACATAGAATGTGGGTGGAAGTGACACATCACTTCCAAGCTGTCCCCCAAAACCTCCTACATGCAACAGCTCCCCCACCCTAGTCCCTGTGGAAGTTCGTTAGACTATCAGAGAAAAACTAACTTTTATTCCATTCAGCCACTGAGTCTTTGAGGGTAGTTTTTTATAGCAGTTAGTCTACCCTGATTATGCAACTGATCATACTGTTCCCTTCCTCCATATTTGAGCACCACAATTATATTCCAAAGTTATGTCTCTTAACTATGCTTTGACTATCTTTTCCTTTTAAAATTTTCTTGTTATTATTGATATAATAATACATGCTCAGTGCAAGAAATATGAGAAACACTGGACAAAATTAAGAAGACAACAAAGAATATTCATAATTATCATCTACCATTCAGAGATAATTAAGGCTGACATTTTGGTTCATGTCCTGCCAATATATTTTCAGGATTGTTTATATATGTATATATTTCAAAACTGGAACCAGTGCGCACATCATGTACATTCAATACATATACTTCCCCATCATAATTTTACAGCTATATAGGAAATTATTTAATAAAAATAACATTAACCTTTCCATTTATGACAAATGACCAGTTAGGAAATATAATCAAAGAAAACAACCCATCTAAAAAATAGCAACAGAAATGATTCTTACTAAAACAATTCTGGCAAGAATATTTATAAATTTCAACAACCCAAATGAAATACAGTAGGGCATCATTTTCAATCAGCCACACTATAAAGTTCAGATTGAAATATAACTTGTAAGAAACCTAAGGGAAATTCTGAAAAAGAAGTGTATTGAGGGTATGCTAGCAATAACACCTATTAAAATATCATAAATCTTATGTAATTATAATTTGATATCAGTATATAAATAGACAAATCAAGGAAACAGAACAGAGAGCCTAGGAATAGGCATATAAACACGCACACACACACACACACATAAAATATATGCAATTTAGTTTATTATGAGGGAAGCATTTCAAATCAACAAGGAGAAATAAATTATTCAATAAGTAGTATTGGGCCAACTGCCTAACCACTTGAAAAAAAATAAATACTTGCTTCACTTCTTATACCAAAATAAATACCAGATGGGTAAAAATGATAAACGTTTGTTTTAAAAATGATACTGACAGGTGACAGTGTGCTGGCAGTCCTCACAGCCCTCGCTCACTCTCGGCGCCCTTTCTGCCTGGGCTCCCACTGTGGCGTCACTTGAGGAGCCCTTCAGCCCACCACTGCACTGTGGGAGCCCCTTCCTGGGCTGGCCGAGGCCGGAGCCGGCTTCCTCAGCTTGTGGGGAGGTGTGGAGGGAGAGGTGTGAGCAGGAACCAGGGCTACGCACGGCGCTTGTGGGCCAGCTGGAGTTCCAGGTGGACGTGGGCTTGGCCAGCCTGCACTCGGAGCAGCTGGCGGGACCTGCCGGCCCCAGGCAATGAGGGGCTTAGCACCTGGGCCAGCAGCTGCAGAGGGTGTGCTGGGTCCCCCAGCAGTGCTGGCCCACCAGGGCTGTGCTGGATTTCTCGCCAGGCCTTAGCTGCTCCCCCGCGTGGCAGGGCTCGGGACCTGCAGCCTGCCATGCCTGAGCCTCCCCCTCCTCCGTGGGCTCCTGTGCGGCCCAAGCCTTCCCGACAAGCGCCGCCCCCTGCTCCACTGGCGCCCAGTCCCATCAACCACCCAAAGGCCAAGGAGTGCGGTGCACCATGCGAGACTGTCAGGCAGCTCCACCTGCGGCCCCGGTGCGGGATCCACTGGGTGAAGCCAGCTGGGCTCCTGAGTCTGGTGGGGGACTTGGAGAATCTTTATGTCTAGCTAAGGGATTGTAAATACACCAATCAGCACTCTGTATCTAACTCAAGGTTTGTAAACACACCAATCAGCACCCTGTGTCTAGCTCAGGGCTTGTGAATGCACCAATCGACACTCTGTATCTAGCTAATCTAGTGGGGACGTGGAGAACCTTTGTGTCTACCTCAGGGATTATAAACGCACCAATCGGCACCCTGTCAAAACAGACCACTCAGCTCTCTGTAAAATGGACCAATCAGCAGAATGTGGGTGGGGCCCCATAAGAGAATAAAAGCAGGCTGCTGGAGCCAGCAGTGGCAACCCGCTGGGGTCCCCTTCCACGCTGTGGAAGCTTTGTTCTTTTGCTCCTTGCAATAAATCTTGCTGCTGCTCACTCTTTGGGTCCACACTGCCTTTATGAGCTGTAACACTCACCGCAAAGGTCTGCAGCTTCACTCCTGAAGCCAACGAGACCACAAACCCACCAGGAGGAAGAAACTCCAGATGCGCCGCCTTAAGAGCTGTTACACTCACCGCGAAGGTCCGCAGCTTCATTCCTGAGCCAGCAAGACCACGAACCCACCAGAAGGAAGAAACTCTGAACACATCTGAACATCAGGAAAAAACTCCGGATATGCCACTTTTAAGAACTGTAACACTCACTGTGAGGGTCCGCGGCTTCATTCTTGAAGTAAGTGAGACCAAGAATCCACCAATTCCAGACACAATACCACTAAGGTAACAAAAGAAAACAGAAAAAAATGATTTTTTAAATATTCTTAGGAGTGCTTTGTAAGCATGATGCATACCCGCAGAGTCATTAAACAAGAGACAGAGACAATTGACGAAATTAAAATTTAAAATTTTCCATGTATCAAAATACCATTAACAAAGCCAAAAGATAAGTGGCAGACAAAATACTTTCAAACATATATGGCAAATAATAGAAATACTCAATATATAGAGAGGTTTTTACAAACAAGTAAAATAAATTTAGTAACACATAAGATAAATGGGCAAAGAACATCTATGTAAAAAATGCAAATTACTTCTAAATATATTAAAAGATGATCAATTTATCCATAGAAACAGAGACACAAAATTAAAGTAAAAGAAATGATCATTATTTAACTATGACTGCAAAGGATTATAAAAAACTATACTGTGTTAGTTCTGGATGTGAAAAGACTCTCTCATTCATTGTTGGTGGTAGTTAAACCATGAAACTCTGTGAAGGAAAATTTGGCAATATTTATCAACATTGTAAATGTACGAACATGTGATCAGTGATTCTAGTAACAGCCATTTATCCTATGACTTTACATGTACATGAGCAATAATGTGTATATGAAGATAATGCCTTCAAAATTACTTGTAATAGCAAAAGACGGTAAACAACTTTGGGACTATTTACATAAATTGTGAGATATCCATATATTTGAATATCATGCAGCTATTAAAAATAATGAGTGAAAGCTATTCATGCTGAAATGGAAAGATCACCAAAAGACATTGTTAAATAATAAAACCAAAGTTAAAAACAGTGTGTAGAATATGAGATCATGTGTGGGAGAAAAGGCAGAAGGATAAAAATGTACAAATATGCTCTATATAAACAGAACAGCTCTTGAAAGACACACAAAATAATTGCAGTAGTTACTTCTAAGAAGGATGAATTGGGGGCTGGGGTGGTGAGAAAGGGCAATTTATTCTTCAGTGTATAACCTTTGATAGCTTTTCCTTTTTACCTCATGTGCACATATTATTAAATTCTAGTGTTCTATGCCTCATAGGATGACTATAGTTAGCAACAAGATATTATATAGTTTCAAATAGCTAGAAAAAAGATACTGAATGTTCCTAACACAAAGAAATGATCAATGTTTGAGATGATGAATATGCTAATTACCCTGATTTTATCACTATACATTAAATGCATTGAAACATTTCTAGGTACCCCATGAATACATACAATTGTTATTTGTCAATTAAAAAAATAAAATCTAAAAAGAAAATTAGATGTTAGTTAATGGATACAGTGTACATTATTTGGGTGATGGACACCCTAAAAGCCCTGACTTGACCACTATGAAACCTATGCATGTAACAAAATTGCACGTGTATTTCATACATTTATATCAAAAATAAATAATAAAAACAAAAGCAGGATAGTCTGGAGAAATACAAAATATATATAAAGTAAGAAAAAGGTCAAATTTTGGAACCTTCTGTGATGTACATTCTTTGAAAGGTTAGCATTTCCACATAAACACCAAGAGGACAGAAAGCTTGGATGTTAAGAGGGGAAAAATAAAGTACAAAATTGTTCCAGCTTAGTTTTCCAATTTATTCAAATTCTAATGAAAAAAATATATACTCCTAATGAGAAAATAGTAGAGCTAAATTTTAACTATGACTTCTGTAAAGCACAAACTCAAAGTTGCCAACTGTCCATAGAAAGGCGAGATCTACAATTATAGGGAAGGGAAAATTAATGAACAAATAGATGCTGGACTAGACCTTCCGTATACTTTCTATCTTAATGGCAAATGTGTATAGATGAAAACCAAACTTATAGAGAATAACAGATTTGCTCAAGGTGACATGGCTGGTGACTCGGAGAAAGCAAAAAGATAACAGTTCAATCTTCATGTTATTTCACAGAGGGCTACTGATTAAAAAGAAAAGGAAGAAGGAGGAGGAAGAGCAGGATAGTGATATAGAAGCCTCCACTGATCGTTCTCCCAGCAAGGATACCAAGTTAACAACTATCTACAGAGACAAAACACATTCATAAGAACCAAAAATCACGTGAGTACTCATAGTACCTGGTTTTAACTTCATATCACTGAAACAGGCACTGAAGAGATAGAAAAAAAAGAGTCCAGAATTGATGACATTACCTCTCCCCGACCTGTTGCAGCAGCTGTGTGGTGCCAACAGCATCTCTGGGCACTGAGAGAGAGAGAACGTAGCAATCATGATGGATTGAACTCAGTGCTGTTCTGTTAGAACGCAAAGGAAAACCAGACCAAACTCAGCTAATGACTGCCCAGAGAGGGAGCATTTAAATGAGCCCTAGCCAGAGGGGAATCACCCATCCCAGTGGTCCAAATTTGAGTGCTTGTTAACTCTGCCACCAAGGGCTACAGCATTCTGTGCCTCCAGGTAAACTTGAAACGCAGTCTAGGCCATGAGGACAGCAAATTTTAGGCAAGACCTAGGGCTGGACTAGGCCTAGAGACAGTTGACTTGGGGGGCATGTGAAATACTGTGACATCAGCTGGGATCAGCCAAGGGAGTGCTTGCATCACCCCTTCCCTAACCTCAGGCAGCACAGCTTGTGTCTCCAAAAGATACCCCTTCCTTCTGCTTGAGGAGAAGAGAGTGAAGAGTAAGGAGGACTTTGTCTGGCATCTAGGATACCAGTCTAACCACATCAGATAGGGCACCAGTCAGAATTGTGAGGTCCCCGTTCCAGGCTCTAGCTCCTAGACAACATTTCTAGACATATCCTGGTCAAGAAGGGAACCCACTGCCTTGAAGGAAAGGATCCAGTCCTGGCAGCGTTCTTCACCTGCTAACTGAAGAGCCTTTGGGCCCTGAATAACCAGCAGTGATACTCAAGTACTACATCGAGGACCTTGGTGAGCCTCTAAGACTTGCTGGCTTCAGATGAGACTCAGCACATTACCAGCTATGATGACTATGAGGCAAAACTCCTTCTGCTTGAGAAAAGAAGAGAGAAAAGTAAAGTGGACTGTCTTGCACCTTAGGTACTAGCACAACCACAGGGGAATAGGGCACCAAGAGGGCTCTTGGAATCCGTAATTCCAGGACTTGACTCTTGGATGGCACTTCTGGACCTGCCCTGGGACATAGGGGAGCCCACAGCCCTGAAGAATGAGTCCCAAGCCAGGCAGCATTCACAACAAGCTTACTTAAGAGACCTTGGGCCTTAAGGGAACATCAAGAGTGGTCTGGCAGTACTCCTCATGGCCTGAGGTAGGGGTGCCTAAGGGGTGAGAACTCCTCTGCCTTTGGAAAGGGGAGAGAAGAATGGAAAGGACTACCAGACTGTTATTTTGTGGTTTGAGTGCCAGCTCAGCTGAAATACAATAGAATACCAGGTATACTTCTAAGGTTTTTGACTCTAGCCCTTGACTCTTGGACAGCACTTCCGAACCAGCTGGGGCCTGGGGAACTTCTCTGCTCTGAAGGAAAGGACACAGGTCTGGTTGGCTTTAACATCTGCTGATTGTAGAGCTCCAGGGTCATGAGAAAACACAGGCAGTGGACAGGGAGTGGTTATAGCAGGTCTTGGGTGAGACCCAGAACTCTACTGGCTTCAGACCTGACTCAGTGCAGTCATAGTGGTGGTGGCCACAGGTACTTATGTCACTCCACCCCAGCCCCAGGTGGCTTTGAACACAAAGAAAAACTATGTGTGGGAGAAACTAAGGGAAGAGAACAAGTCTCTGCCGGCTAATCCAGAGAATTCTCCTGGATGTTGTCCAAGACCACAAAGGTGGTACCTCTACGAGTCTGCAAAAACCACGGCATTATAGGACTTGGGGTGCCCCCAAAAGCAGATATAGCTTAGAGCACAATATAGCTTAAAGCACAACCCAGCTTCTTTTAAATATTTGGAAAGCCTTCCCAAGAAGGACAGCTACAAATAAACCCAGACAGTGAAGACTACAATAAATACCTAACTCTTCAGTGCCTAGACACCAAAGAACATCTACTAGCTTCAACACCATCCAGGAAAACATGTCCTCACCAAATAAACTAAATAAGCCACCAGGGACCAATCCTGAAGAAACAGAGATATGTGAACTTTCAGACAGATAATTCAAAATAGCTGTGTTTGTTGAGAAAACTCAAAGAAATTTAAGAGACACAGAGAAGGAATTCAAAATTCTATCAGATAAATTTAACAAAGAAATTGAAATACTTAAAAAGAATCAAGGAGAAATTCTGGAGATGAAAAATGCAACTGGCATACTCAAAATGCATGAGAGTCCTTCAATAGCAGAAGTGATCAAGCAGAAGAAAGAATTAGCAACCTTCAAGACAGGCTATTTGAAAATACAGTCAATGGAGAAAAAAAGAATAAAAAACAATGAAGCAAGCCTACAAGATCTAGAAAATAGCCTCAAAAGGGAAAATCCAGGGTTACTGGTTTTAAAGAGGAAGTAGAGAATGAGATGGGGAGAGAAAGTTTATTCAACAGGATAATAAGAGAGATGTTCCCAAACTTAGAGAAAGATATCAATATCCAGGTACAAGAAAGTTATAGAGCACCAAGCAGATTTAATCAAAAGAAGATTACATCAAAAGATTTAATAAGCAAACTCTCAAAGGTCAAGATTAAAGAAGGGATCCCAAAAGCAGCAACAGAAAATAAACACATAACATACAATGGAGCTCCAGTATATCTGGCAGCAGACTTTTCAGTGGAAACTTTATAGGTCAGGAGAGAGTGGCATGACATAATTAAAGTGCTGAAGGAAGGAAAAAAAAGTTTTACCCCAGAATAGTATATCTGGTGAAAATGTCCTTCAAACATAAAGGAGAAATAGTCTTTCCTAGACAAAGGATAGCTGAGGGATTTCATCAACACCAGACCTGTCCCACAAGGAATGACTAATGAAATACTTCAGTCAGAAAGAAAAGGACATTAATAAGCAATAAGAAATCACTTGAAGGTACAAAACTCACTGGTAATAGTAAATACACAGAAAAACACAGAATATTATAACAATGTAACAAGACATATAAACTACTCTTATACTAAGTAAAAAGACTAAACAATAAACCAATCAAAAATAATAACTAGAACAACTTTTCAAGACATAGTACAACAAGATATAAATAAAAACAACAAAAGCTTAAGACATGGGGGAACAAAGTTAAGGTGTAGGATTTCTATTAGTTTTCTTTTTCCTTGTGTATTTATGCAAATAATGTTAACTTGTCATCAGTTTAAAATAATAGGTTACATGATAGTATTTGCAAGCCTCATGGTAACCTCAAACCAAAAAACATACAATGGATACACAAAAAAATGAAAAGCAAGAAACTAAATTATATCTCCAGAAAAAAATTACATTCACTATAGAAAGACAGGAAGGAAAGAACGAAGGAAGAGAAGACTATAAAATCACTAGTAAGCAAATTTAAAAATGACAGAAGTAAGTCCTTATTTATCAATAATAACAATGAATGTAAATTGACTAAACTCTCCAATCAAAAGACATGGACTGGCTGAATGAATAACAAAACAAGACCCAATGATCTGTTGCCTACAAAAAACATATTTCACCTATAAAGACACACATAGACTGAAAATAAAGGAATGGAAAAAGATATACCATGCCAATAGGGATCAAAAAAGAGCAGGAGTCTCTATACTTATATCAGACAAAATAGATTTCAAGACACAAACTATAAGAAGAAACAAAGAAGGTCACTATATAATGATAAAAGGGTCAATTCAGCAAGAGGATAAAACAATTTTACATATATATGCACCCAACACTGGAGCACCCAGATATATCAAGGAAATATTAGCACTAAAGACAGAGATAGGCCCCAATACAATAATAAGACCTAGAGACTTCAACACCCCACTTTCAGCATTGGACAAATCTTCCAGTCAGAAAATCAACAAGGAAACATCAGACTTAATCTGCACTATAAACTATATGGCTCTAACAGATATTGACAGAACATTTCATCCAAAAGCTGCAGACTACACATTCTTTCCTCAGCACATTGATCATTCTCAAGGATAGACCATATGTTCAGTCACAGAAAAGTCTTAAAACATTCAAAAAATTAAAATAATCAAGCATCTTCTTGGACCACAATGGAATAAAACTAGAAATCAATAAGAGGAATTTTGGAAACTATACAAATACAGGGAAATTAAACAATATAAACCTGAATGACCAGTGGGTCAGTGAAGAAATTAAGCAGGAAAATAAAAACTTTCTTGAAACAAATAATAATGGAAACACAACATACCAAAACCTCTGTGATACAGCAAAAGCAGTAATCAGAGGGAAGTTTATAGCTATAAGTGCCTACATCAAAAAAGAGGAAAAATTTCACAGGAACAATCTAATCATGCATCTTAAAGAATTAGAAAAACCCAAAATAAGTAGAAGAAAAAGAAATAAAGATCAGAGCAGAAACCAACAGAATTGAAATGAACAAAATAATACAAAAGATTAATGAAACAAAAAGTTGGTTTTTTGAAAAGTTAAATAAAATAGACAAACCTTTAGCCAGACTACCTAAGAAAAAAGAGAGAAGATATAAATAAAATCAGAAATGAAAAAGGGAATATTACAACTGATACTGCAGAAATTCCAAGGATAATTAATGGCTACTATGAGCAACTATATGACAATAAATTAGAAAATCTAGAAAAAAAAAGGACACATTTTTAGATATATACAATCTACCAAGATTGAACCAGGAAGAATAAAAAACCTGAACAGAGCAACAAGAAGTAACAAGATTGAAGCCATAATTAAAAGTCTGTCAGTAAAGCACAGCCTCAGACCCAGTGATGTCACTGCTGAATTCTACAAAATATTTAAAGAAATAATACCAATCATACTGAAACTATTCTGGAGGAAGGAATACTTCCAAAAGATTCTACAAGGCCAGTATTACCCTGATACCTAAAACATACCAAAAACACAAAGACACATCAAAAAAAAAAAAAAAAAAGAAAACTACAGGCCAATATCTCTGTGAATATTGAGGCAAAAGTCTTCAAAAAATACTAGCAAAACAAATTCAACAATCTATTAGAAAGATTATTCATCATGATGAAATGGGGTTTATCCCTGGGATGCAAGGATCATTCAACATACACGAATCAATCAATTTGATACACCATATCCACAGAATAAAGGATAAAAGCCATATAATCATTTCAATTGAGGTTATAAAATCATTTGATAAAATTCAACAAGCTTTGTGATAAAATCCCTAAAAAAACTGGATATATAACTAGTAATAAAAGCCACATATGACAGACCCACAACTAGTATCATACAGAATGCAGAAAAACTGAAAGCCTTTCCTCTAAGATCTGGAACTCAACACGGATGCCCACTGTCACCACTGTTATTCAACATAGTACTAAAAGTCCTAGCTAGAGCAAGGACTTTTCTTGCTCTATTTTATAGAGAAAGAAGTAAAAGTCATCCAAAGTGTAAAGTTAGAAGTTAAATTATGCTTGTTTGCAAATAATATAATCTTATATTTGGAAAAACCTAATGAGTCCATAAGAAAACTATTAGAACTGGTAAAAAAAAAAAAAAAAATTGAGTAAAATTGCAAGATACAAAAGCCACATATAAAAATCAGTAGCATTTTTATATGCCAACAGTGAACAAGGTGAAAAAGAAATAAAAAATTAATCCCATTTACAATAGTCACACATAAAAGTAAATACCTAGCAATTAACTTAAAAAAGAAGTTAGAGATCTTTATAATGAAAACTATAAAACACTGATGAAAGAAATTGAAAAGAACACCAAAACATGGAAAGATATTCCATGTTCATATTCTGGAAGAATCAAAACTGTTAAAAATGTTCAAACTACACAAAGCAATCTACAGATTCAATGTAATCCCTATCAAAATATCAATGACATTCTTCATGAAAACACAAAAAACAATCCTAAAATTTATATGGAAACACAAAAGATCAAGAATAGCCAAAGCTATCCTGAGCAAAAAGGAAAAGAGTAGACAAATCACATTACCTGACTTCAAACCATACTACAGAGCTATAGTAACCAAAGCAGCACATTACCTGACTTCAAATCATACTACAGAGCTATAGTAAACAAAGCAGCATGGTGCTGGTGTAAATACAGACACACAGAACAATGGAACAGAATACAGAACCCAGAAACAAATCCAAACATCTACAGTGAACTGATTTTTGACAAAGATGCCAAGAACATACATTGGAGGAAAAGAGAGTCTCTTCAATAAATAGTGCTGGGAAAGCTGGTTATCCATATGCAAAGGAATTAAACTAGAACCTTATCTCTCACTATATCCAAAAATCAACTCAAAGTGGATTTATGACTTAAATCTAAGACCTCACTGTATGAAACTACTGCAAGAAAACATTAGGGAAAATCTCCAGGATATTGATCTGGGCAAAAGTTTCTTGAGCAATACCCCATAGGCACAGGCAACCAAAGCAAAAATGGACAAAAGGAATTACATCAAACTAAAAAATCTTCTTTACAGCAAAGAAAATAATTAACAAAATGAAGAGACAAACCCCAGAATAGGATAAAATGTTTGCCAACTACCCATCTGACAAGGGATTAATAACAAGAATATATAAAGAGCTCAAACAAATCTATGGGAAATAATCTATTAACCTGATTAAAAAATGGGCAAATATTTGAAGAGACATTTCTCAAAAGAAGACATACAAATGGCAAGCAGGCATGTTAAAATGTATTCACCATCACTGATCATCAGAGAAATGCAAATGAAAACCACAATGAGATATCATCTCACTCCCATTAAAATGGCTTTTCTCCAAAAACAGTTAATAACAAGTGCTGGTGAAGATGTGGAGAAAAGGGAACCCTTTTACACTGTTGGTAGGAATTTTAATTAGTACAGCCACTATGGAGAACAGTTTGAATGTTCCTCACAAAACTAACAATTGAGCTACCATATGATTCAGCAATCCCACTGTTGGGTATATACCCAAAACAACAGAAATCAGTATATGGAAGAGATAGCTGCACTCCCATGTTTGTTGTAGCACTGTTTATAATAGCAAAGATTTGGAAGCAACCTAAGTGTCCATCAACAAATGAATGGATAAAGAAATTGTGGTACTTATACACAATGGAGTACTATTCAGCCATAAAAAGAATGAGATCCAGTCATTTGCAACAACATGAATGGAACTGGAGATCATTATGTTAAATGAAATAAGCCAGGCACAGAAAGACCAACATTGAATGTTCTCACTTATTTGTAAAATTAAAAAAAAATCAGGACAATTGAACTCATGGACATAGAGAGTAGAAGGATGGTTACCAGTGTCTGGGAAGGGGGTTGTGGGGGAGGTGAGGATAGTTAATGGATACACACAAAATATAAAGAACGAATAACATCTACTATTTGATAGAGCAATACAGTGACTACTGGCAATAATAATTGTACGTTTTAAAACAACTTACAGTGTAATTGATTTGTTTGTAACTCAAAGGGTAAATGCATGAGGGGATGGATACCCCATTCTCCGTGATGTACTTATTTCACATTGAATGCCTGTATCAGAACATTCATGTACCCCATAAATATATTCACCTTCCATGTACCCACACAAATTAAAAATAAAAATAATTTAAAAAGAAAAAAAACAGTTTTGACCTTTCTTACCTGCTCAGGATATGTTTAATGAAATCCAGTAACATACGTCTCTTTTGCCCCTCATAGGCATTCTTATATTCACCATTCTTCCCCCTTCAAAGAATATGAAGTTCACAATTAGAAGAAGAGGCTTAATCTCTACAAATTCCAAATTCCTTATCCAATAAAATGGGAAGCACCTATTTAGTAGGGCTGTCATGAGGATTTAAAATAAATTCTGTAAATTGCGTGGCACATCATAGATAATCAATACATGGCAAGCCTTACCACTATTACCATGATCAATTGAAAGTGAAATTTGCATGGGCAACAGTGGGATTCTGATTCCAGATTATGAAAATTTCTGGTAGTAAAATAATGAAGGATTTAAGAATGTGAGCTCTGGAGTCACACTGACCTCTGTCTAAATCCTGACTTTATCACTTCCTAACTGTGTGACCCAGAAAAAGTAATTTAACGTTTCTTCTCCTATAGAAAGGGGATAATAGTTTGCAGGCACTATCTCATAGATTTGTATGTCAATAACTATTTTTTGCACTTGTGTTCTTTAATAAATTGTGAGCCTCTTGAAGTGAATAAACCAGGTTTTAATTACTTTTACACTTCTCCAGTACTTCGTTTACATGATGCCTGGATAACTTTAGGTGCTTGTAGAACTGTTGGGCAAATGAAACCTGTCACCATCTCCATGTGAGGTGTCCCACTGCATGGAGGATAGCAAATAACAAAACAATGCCTGACACCAGAAGCAGCAGTTAACATGCTCCAGCATGTGAACTTATTCCATGGTTTGGGGAGGGATCATCAAGAAACACATGACTCACACAGGCACTAGGCAAAATGACTCCTTATTCACATGGAGAAGAGACAGAGCAACACTAGCTTCAATTGTGGGCATTGGTAACGCATAGGCATAAGGTCCCATTCCATTACCAATACAGGGAGAGGGACTGCACCCACCATTCTCAAGCTGCAAGAGAAAGGATCCTGTTCCCTCACCACCAGGAACAGATACAGCAGTGTGTTTGGCCAGATGCTGTATGATGCACACACTTAAGCAGAACAAAGGAATACACGCTGAGTCTGAAGCAGGGAAAGATATTCCTGCCTGTCCAGGCTCTTTGCCTTCTGGCAAGGAATTCCTCTAGGTCCAAGATCCATTGTTGTATGAAAGCCTTTTGTTGTCAAAAGACTGTTCTTGCTCATGAGACTGACTTTCTCAAGAGTGCTTAATGAATATTTATTGACTAAGTAAATTGAAGTAATATTATACTTTTTTGTCTGAAGTCTACATTCCTAACTAAGCCTTCCAGGGTTGTTTGAGAGGGAGGATCAAGTGTCACCAACTAGGCGCTGAGAATGGGAATGTCAGAAAGAATTAAGGGACTCATGGTAAGATACTGATTGATATATTAATTAATATTCCAACATTTGTCAAATGCTTGCTACTTGCTAGGCACTAGATAAAAGGGTGACTAAGACTCATCCCTGTCCTCATGAAGCTCACTGGATATGAAGAATATAGGCAAAGGAACTAGTGATTATAGCAGAGCATAACAAGCACTCTGGTAGAAGTAGACAGAAGGTGGTACTTATATGTAGACCTGGAGAGCAAAATCTAAATTCTAAAATTGCAGAATTTTAGAGCTAGGAAGGATCTCAGAGAGGAACTGTTTAACCTGTTGCACCAATAATAAAAATTGACCATCATTATTTGAATGCTTACTATCAGCTCTACATGCCCTTAATCTCACAATAGTCCCTTGAAATACGTATAATGATTTTCATCATTTTAGAGACGATAAAACTGAGAATCAGAGAGGTTAGATGGCTCTCTCAAGGTCACATGGCTACGAGGTGGCAGATCTGGGCTTTATCTAACCCATGCCTGCCTGGATTCCAAGCTGGGGCCCTTTTTGCTATGGAGTATTCCCTCCCTTTGTGGCAAAGCTTCCTGCTCCTGACACTCCTGAGTTCTAGACTCACAGACCTGTGCCCTTGGGACTTTATCAGTGCTATAAAAACAGGATTCTGTGAGTGCTGAGCTTCAGAAACCATTTCCAGAGTCAGAATCCTGGTCTATATATTGAAACTCCATTTGGCCTCTCTTTTTTCCTTTTCGCTCAAAAAATAAAATTTATTATTTTTTAAAAAAATTATTGAATACAGTTAAATGCCCAGAACTTAAGTGTACAAGTTTTGATTAATGTATATACCCATGTAATCACCACCTGAATTCACAATGAAGAATATTTTCATCACGCCAGAAAGTTCTCCTGTGCCCCACTTCCCTTGACGGTTACTGTTTTGTCTGTTCTTGATGTTAATATAAAATGAATCATACAGAATATACTTTGTCTACTTTCTTTCACTTGTAATATTTTTGAGATTCAGCCATTGTTTTGCAAGTATTAGTACTTTATTCTGTTTTTTTAAATAGAATTGCATTGTATGAATATATCACATTTTGTTTATCCATACTTCTGTTGATAAACATTTTGGTTATTTCCAAATTTTGCTTTCTATGTAAAGCAGCTATGACATTCTTATGCAAGAGTTTTTAGACACGTTTTCATCTCTCTTGGATCAATAGCTAGGAGTAGAATTACTGACTAGATCATAGGGGTAGATCTATAAAAACTGTAAATCTACTTCCCAAAGTAATTTTCATTTTACACTGCAACCAACAAGATATGAGATTTTAGTTTCTCCATATTCTCACCAACATTGATGCTGTCAGTGTTTTCAATTATAGAAATTATAGTGAGTGTAAAATGGTACCTCAATGAATTTACTTTGCATTTACTTTAGGACTAACGATATTGAAAAATTTTATTGGCCACTTGACTGTTTTACTTTCTGAAATGTCTGTGTACTTTTTTTCACTATATTTTTCAGGGTTGTCTTTCTGTCATTGATTTGTAGAAGTAATTTATATATTCTTCTTATGAGTCATTTGTCAGCTGCATGTATTAAGAATATTTTTTTCCTAGTCTGTGGCTTACCATTTCATTTTATTTCCTTTTCTTAATAATTTCAACTTTTATTTTAGATTCAGGAAGTACATGTGCAGGTTTAATATACGAGTATATTGCATGATGCTGAGGTTTAGAGTACAATTGTTCTCATGACCCAGGTAGGGAGCATAGTATCCAATAGTTAGTTTTTAAATTTTTTCTTATTTTTAAAAATTTCAATAGGTTTTTGGAGAACAGGTAGTTTTTGGTTACATGAGTAAGTTATTTAGTGGAGATTTATGAGATTATCGTGCACCCATGACCCGAGCAGTGTACACTGTACTCAATGTGTAGTCTTTTATCCTTCACCCCCCTTCCACACTTCCCCCCAAGTCCCCAAAGTCCATTGTATCATTATTATGCCTTTGTGTCCTCATAGCTTAGCTCCCACTTATAAATGAAAACATACAATGTTTGGATTTGCATTTTTGAGTTACTTCACTTAGAATAATGGTCTCCAACTCCATCCACATTGCTGCGAATGCCATTATTTTGTTCCTTTTTATGGCTTAGTAGTATTCCATGGTATATATATACTTTTTTTTTTTTTTGAGACGGAATCTTACTGTTGCCCAGACTAGAGTGCAGTGGCACAATCTCCATTCACTGCAACCTCTGCCTCCTGGGTTCAAGCGATCCTCCCACCTCAACCTCCCAAGTAGCTGGGAGTACAGGTGTGCACCACCAAATCCAGCTAATTTTTGTATTTTTAGTAGAGACAAGGTTTTGCCATGTTGGCCAGGATGGTCTTGAACTCCTGACCTCAGGTGGTTTTCCCACCTCGGCCCCATATTTTCTTTACCCACTCGTTGACTGATGGGCATTTGGGCTGGTTCCATATTTTTGCAACTGCAAATTGTGCTGCTGTAAACACACATGTGCAAGTATCTTTTTCATATAATGACTTCTTTTCCTCTGGGTAGATACCCAGTAGTAGGATTGCTAAATCAAATGGCAGTTCTACTTTTAGTTCTTTAAGGAATCTCCACACTGTTTTCCATAGTGTTTTTACTAGTTTACATTCCCTCCAGCATTGTAAAAGTGTTCTCTTTTCACCACATCCATGGCAACATCTATTATTTTTTAATTATGGTCATTCTTGCAGGAATAAAGTGGTATCACATTGTAGTTTTGATTTGCATTTCCCTGATAATTAGTGACGTTGGGAATTTTTTCATATGTTTGTTGGACATTTAGATATCTTCTTTTGAGAGCTGTCTATTAATGTCCTTTGCCCACTTTTTTATGAGATTTTTTTTTTCTTGCTGATTTATTTGAGTTCCCTGTAGATTCTGGATATTAGTCCTTTAAATGAAATGTAGGTTGCAGAGATTTTCTCCCACTCTGTGGGTTGTCTGTTTACTCTGCTAATTATTTACTTTGCTCTGCAGAAACTTTTCAGTTTAATTAAGTTCCATCTATTTATCTGTTTTTGTTGTATTTGCTTTTGGTTTCTTGGTCATGAAGTCTTTGCCTAAGCCAATATCTAGAAAGGTTTTTCCAATGTTATCTTCTAAAATTCTTATGGTTTCAGGTCTTAGATTTAAGTCTTTGATCCATCTTGAGTTGATTTTTGTATAAGGCGAGAGAAGAGGATCCACTTTTATTCTTCTACATGTAGCTTGCCAATTATCCTAGCACCATTTTTTGAATAAGGTGTCCTTCCCCACTTTATATTTTTGTTTGCTTTTTCAAAGATCAGTTGGCTGTTAGTATTTGGCTTCATTTCTATGTTCTCTATGGTGTTCCATTGGTCTCTGTGCCTATTTTCATAGCAGTACCATGCTGTTTTTGTGACTATAGCCTTATAGTTTGAAGTCAAGTAATATGATGCCTCTAGATTTGTTCCTTTTGATAAGCCTTCTTTGGCTATGCCAGCTCTCATTTGATTCTATATTAATTTTAGGATTGTTTTCTCTAGTTCTGTGAAGAATGATGGTGGTATTTTGATGAGAATTGCATTGAATTTATAAATTGCTTTTGGTAGTATGGTCACTTTCACAATATTGATTCTACCTATTTATGAGCATGGCATGTGTTTCCATTTGTTTGTGTCATCTATGATTTCTTTCAGCAGTGTTCTGTAGTTTTCCTTGTAGAGGTCTTTCATGTCTTTGATTAAGTATATTCTTAATTTTTTTTTCAGCTATTGTAAAAGGGTTTGAGTTCTTTATTTGATTCTCAGCTTGGTTGCTATTGGTGTATAGCAGTGCTGCTCAATTGTGTACATAGATTTTGTATCCTGAAACTTTACTGAATTCATTTATCAGATATAGGAGCTTTATGGATGAGTCTTTATGGTTTTCTAGGTATACGATCTTATCATCAGTGAACAATGACAGTTTAACTTCCTCTTTACCAATTTGGATGTCCTTTATTTCTTTCTCTTGTCTGATTGCTCTGGCTAAAAATTCCAGTATGATGTTGAATAGAAGAGGTGAAAGTGGGCATCCTTGTGTTGTTTCATTTCTCAAGGGGAATGCTTTCAACCTTTCCCAGTTCAGTATAATGTTGACTGTGGGTTTGTCATAGATGACATTTATCACCTTAAGTTATGTCCCTTCTATGTTGATTTTGCTGAGTGTTTTAACCATAAAGAGATGCTGAATTTTGTCAAATGCTTTTTCTGCATCTATTGTGATGATCATATGATATTTGTTTTTAGTTCTGTTTATGTGGTGTATCACATTTATTGACTTGCATATGTTAAACCATCTTTGCATCCCTGGTATAAAACCCATTTGATCATGGTTGATTATTTTTTTCATATGCTGTTGGATTTGGTTAGCTAGTATTTGGTTGAGGATTTTTGCATCTATGTTCATCAGGGATATTGGTCTGTAGTTTTCTTTTTTTGTTTTATCCTTTCCTGGTTTGGGTATTAGGGTGATATTGGCCTCATAGAATGATTTTGGGGGGATTCCCTCTTTCTCTATCTTTTGGAATAGTTTCAATAGGATTAGTACCAATTCTTCTTTGAATGCCTGCTAGAATTCAGCTGTGAATCCATCTGGTCCTAGGTCTTTTTTTGTTGGCAATTTAAAAATTACCATTTCAATCTCACTGCTTGTTATTGGTCTGTTCGGAGTTTCTATTTCTTCCTGGTTTAATCTAGGAGGGTTGGGTATTTCCAGGAATTTATCCATCTTGTCTAGGTTTTCTAATTTGTGCACATAAGGGTATTCGTAGTAGCTTTGAATGTGCTTTTGTATGTCTATGGTGTTGGTTGTAATATCTACCATTTCATTTCTAATTTGAGCTTATTTGGACCTTCTCTCTTATTTGTTAATCTTGCTAATGGTCTATCAATTTGGTTTATCTTTTCAAAGAACCAGGTTTTTGTTTCATTTATTTTGTTGGTTTGTTTGTTTCAATTTCATTTAGTTCTCCTTTGATCTTTGTTATTTCTTTTCTTCTGCTGGCTTTGGGTTTTGTTTGTTCTTATTTTTCTGGTTCCTTGAAGTGTGACCTTAGATTGTCTATTTGTGCTTTTTCAGTCTTTTTGATGTAGGCATTTAATGCTATTAACTTTCCTCTTAGCACTGCTTTTGCCATATTCCAGAGGTTTTGGTAGGATGTGTCACTATTATCATTCAGTTCAAAGATTTTTTTTAAATTTCCATCTTGATTTCATTATTGACCCAATGTTCACTCAAGAGCAGATTATTTAATTTCCATGTATTTGCATGGTTTTGAGGGTTCCTTTTGGGATTGATTTCCAATTTTATTCCACTGTGGTCTGACAGAGTACTTAATATAAAATGTAGATATTCTTACATTTATTGAGACTTGTTTTGTGGCCTATCAGAGGGTCTATCTAGGAGAATGTTCCATGTGCTGATGAAGAGAATGTATATTCTTCAGTTGTTGGGTAGAAAGTTGTGTAAATTTCTGTTAAGTCAATTTGTTCTAGGGTATATTTAAGTCCATTGTTTCTTTGTTGACTTTCTGTCTTGATGACCTGTCTAGAGCTGTCGGTGGAGTATTGAAATCTCCCACTGTTATTGTGTTGCCATCTATCTCATTTCTCAGGTCTAGTAGTAATTGTTTTATAAATTGGAGGCTCCAGAGTTAGGTGCATATATATTTAGGATTGTAGTATTTTCCTGTTGGACTAGTCCTTTTATCATTATGTAATGTTCCTCTTTTTCTGGGCTGGTACTGGAGAGCATCTGCAAAGAGTCCAATGATGTGATCTGTCCTTAGGTCTCTCAGCTGTGGATACCAGCACCTGCTCTAGTGGAAGTAGCAGGGGAGTGAAGTGGACTGTGTGAAGGCCCTTGGTTGTAGTTTTGTTTAGTGTGCTGGTTTTCTCAATTGCTGGTTGTGCTAGCAGTGAAGCTGTGATGTTGATAGACTCAGGACCTCTGGTTAGCTAGGATGTTACAGGTGGTGGAATTAGCTGTTGTTTTCTCTTTTCTTGGAGCAAGGTTGTTCTTTTATAGGTTGCTTTAGTGGATTAAGTTGCTTGGACTCCAGCCAGGAAGTGGTGGTTTCAAGAGAGCATTAGCTGTAGTAGTACAGTGGGAATACAAGCTTGCCCTAATATCACCTGGATAAGGATTTGGGTTGCCCTAAAGTCTGTTTTGTCCAAGAATAGCTACTCCGGCTTGCTTTTAGTGTCCATTTGCATGGAATATCTTTTTCTACCCCTTTGCCTTAAGTTTATGTGAGTCCTTATGCATTAGGTGAGTCTCTTGAAGACAGCGGATACTTGGTTGGTGAATTTTTATCCATTCTGCCATTCTGTATCTTTTAAGTGGAGCAATTTAGGCAATTTACATTCAGTGATAGTATTGAGATGTGAGGTGCAATTCTGCTCATTGTTCTAATTGTTGCCTGAATACCTTGTGTTTTTTCCATTGTGTTATTGTTTTATAGGCCCTGTGAGATTTATGCTTTCAGGAGGTTCTATTTTGGTGTACTTCAAAGTTTTGTTTCAAGATTTAGAACTCCTTTTTGCAGTTCTTGCAGTGCTGGCTTGCTAGTGGCAAATTCTCTCAGCATTTGTTTGTCTGAAAAAGACTTTATCTTTTCAATGCTTCCTGCACCAAAATGATGTGCAGTTCATTTAAGTGCTTCTATCTGGAGCTTGAAACACTTTCATATTCTCATCAATGTGAAAAAAACAACTTTGAATCCATTATAAAGTGCTGGCCTTTGCCATACTCCAAATCAAACAATTTTCTGTGACATTTGGCACAATTTCAATTGAGTGACCAGCTAAGCATAACTCAAGGAACAATACAAGCCTAAAAAAGTGATTCCATTTCTTTGTTACTAAAAGACATCAAATTCCACTTTGTAAGGCACAAAAATGGAGAAAAGACATCTCAAGCTGCCAACAATAGAAAATACCAAAGTAAATCCAGCCTGAGCTGTGAAAGGTACAGTTAGAGCCTCCATTTTAGTTGGCTAATTGGATAATGCCAACCTCATCCAATGAATACAGTTCTTGCCCCTCCTAGATCAATGCATGAATAGTATTTATTCTTTCAATAAATATTTATTGAACACCTACTGGGTACAAGGAGCTAGAAACTGGTAGCAAACCCTGCCCTCGTGAGAATTGCATTTCCATGGGAGAGACACTAAACAAATAAGCAAATGGATGATTAAATATTATAATAAATGGCAAAACAGAAAAAGTAGGGAGCTATAATAAAGAATAATGGAGTTGGCCAGGCACAGTGGCTCATGCCTGTAATCCCAGCACTTTGGGAGGATGAGGGCGGATTACGAGGTTGGGAGTTCAAGACCAGCCTGGCCAATATAGTGAAACCCCATCTCTACTAAAAATACAAAATACAAAAATTAGCCAGGCATGGTGGTGCACACCTATAGTCCAAGCTACTCAAGAGGCTGAGGCAGAAGAATTGCTTGAACCCGGGAGGCAGAAGGTGCAGTGAGCCAAGATCGTGCCACTTTACTCCAGCCTGGCAACAGAGTGATGCTGTGTCTCAAAAAATAATAATAATAATAATAATAATGGAGTTGGGGGAAACATAGTGTTCTTCCTTTTCACTATGCTTGATATGTTTTTTGTGACTATTTTCTCCCAGTACTTGGCTTGCATATTCATTTTCTTAATGGTATCTTTCTGATAAACAGAAGTTCTATATTTTTGTTAGTTCTAATTGGTCGATATTTTTTCTTTAATATTTATCTCTTTCTGTGTTCTGTCTACAAAATGTTGTCTTCCCCCAGATTGCAAATATTTTCACTTATATTTTCTTCTAGAAACTTTGCAGCTTGGGCATTATATTTGTTTCATGATCCATCTTAAATTACATTTTATGTATGTTGTGAGGTATGGGTAAAGATTTATTTATTTTTTCTATATGGTTATCCAGTCACTCCAGCACCATTTACTGAAAAGACTTTATTTTCCCAACTGAACTACTTTGGCACATTTGTCAAAAATCAACTGACTTTAGAAGTCTGAGTTTATTTCTAGAATGTCTATTCTCCATTGATCTGTTTTTCTATCCTTATGCTTCTACCACACTGTCTGAATTACTGAAACCTTACAGTTAGACTTGGAGTCATATAAATAGGCCACTAACTTTGTTCTTTGTTTTTAATGTTTGGCTGTTAGAGGTCCTTTGAAGTTCCCCATAAATTTTAGAAACAGCTTTTCAATTTTTACAAAAAAAAACCTGCCAATACTTTTATTTTATTGCATGAGCCTAGTAATTACTTTGAGGAGAATGGGCATCTTAATAATATGTAGTCTTTATCCAGCAATTTTTGTGCTTTCAATATAAGAATCATGTGTTGTGGATATTTTCCCTAAATCATATTATGTTTTGATGCTATGATAAACAGAATTCTTTGCTTAAATTTTTCCAATAGTTTTGTGCCATTATAAAGGTGTACAATTGCTTTTTGTATATTAAATTATGCCACTTTGCTAGATTTACCTATTACTTTGAATATTTGTTTTGTAGATGTCTTAGAATCTTTGACATAAACAATCATGTTGTATATGAATAGATATGCTTTTACATATTCCTTTCCAATATTTATGCCTTGGTGAAGGGATGGGTTGCCCCTCCACACCTGTGGGCGTTTCTCGTCAGGAGGAAGGAGAGACTTGGAAGAGAAAGAGACACAGAGACAAAGTATAGAGAAAGAAAAATGGGCCCAGGGGACCGGCATTCAGCATATGGAAGACCCGCGCGGGCACCGGCCTCTGAGTTCCCTTAGTATTTATTGATCATTATCAGGCATTTCCCAGAGAGGGGGATGTGGCAGGACAATAGGATAATAGTGGAGAGAAGGTCAGCAGGTAAACACAGGAACAAATGTCTCTGCATCATAAACAAGGTAAAGAAAAAAGTGCTGTGCTTTTGATGTGCATATACATAAACATCTCAATGCCTTAAAGAGCAGTATTGCTGCCAGCATGTCCCACCTCCAGCCCTAAGGCGGTTTTCCCCTATCTCAGTAGATGGAATATACAATCGGGCTTTACACTGAGACATTCCATTGCCCAGGGATGAGCAGGAGACAGATGCCTTCCTCTATCTCAACTGCCAAGAGGCGTTCCTTCCTCTTTTACTAATCCTCCTCAGCACAGACCCTTTACGGGTGTCAGGCTGGGGGACGGTCAGGTCTTTCCCTTCCCATGAGGCCATATTTCAGACTATCACATAGGGAGAAACCTTGGACAATACCTGGCTTTCCTAGGCAGAGGTCCCTGCGGCCTTCCGCAGTGTATTTTGTCTCTGGGTACTTGAGATTAGGGAGTGGTGATGACTCTTAGCAAGCATGCTGCCTTCAAGTATTTGTTTAACAAAGCACATCCTGCACAGCCCTTAATCCATTTAACCCTGAGTTGACACAGCACATGTTTCAGGGAGCACAGGGTTGGGGGGTAGGGTTACAGATTAACAGCATCTCAAGGCAGAAGAATTTTTCTTAGTACAGAACAAAATGGAGTCTCTTATGTCTACTTTCTACGCAGACACAGTAACAATCTGATCTCTCTTTCTTTTCCCCACACCTTGGATTTATTTTCTTGCCTTATTGCACTTGTTAATATTTCCAGAACAATGTTCAATATAAATCGTTGGAATGAACATCCTTGCCTAATTCCCAACTTAGGGGAAAGTTTGTAGTTTGTCATTAAATATCATGAGATGTAGGTTATCAGTTGAAGGAAGTTTCCTTCTTTTGGTAGTCTGTTGAGGATATTTAAAAAAGTCATAAACAGGTGTTGAATTTTATTTTACATTTATTGAAATGATCATACATTTTCCTCTCTTCCTTTAATATGATGAATTACACAGATTGAGCTACAAATGTTAAACCAACTTTGCATCCCCGGAATAAACACCATTAGGCCATGTTGTAGTATCCTTTTTATAGATCACTGACTTTAGCTAAATGTTCCGTTAAATACTTTTACATCAATATACATGAAGTATATTGGTTTGTAGTTCTTTTCTGTACATTTTGAAATATTTTGGCATCAAGTTCTTGTTGCTTCATGGAAAAATTTATGAAGTGGCCTGCCCCTTCCATTTTTAAAAATTGTTTGTATCTGATTAGTGATGTTTCCTCCTTAAATAGTTTATTCAATTCACCAATAAAAATATGGACCTGGAATTTTCTTTGTGGGAAAATATTTGATTACTTTAATAGATACAGGGCTTTTGAGAATTTCTACTTCACTTTGGGTTATCTTGATCATCTATTTTTTGAAGGACTCTGTCCACAGCAGTAATGTTGAATTTACAGGCCTACAATTTTAAATTATATTCCCTTATTATCTTTTTAATATGTGTAGCATGTGGAGTGATATCTCACATTATTTCTAATATAGGTAATTTGTATTTTTTTCTAGTTCTTGAACACTCTAGGTGTTTATCAAATTTTAAATCTTGTTAAATCTTGTTTAAATCTTGTTAAATGAAATCTTTGTTAGCTTTCTCTGTTGCTTGTCTTTTTATTACTTTCATTCTATTGATTTCTGTACAATTTTAAATAATTATTTCCTTCTTCGTGTTTACTTATGCTTCATTTGCTTCTCTTCCTCAGAATTCTTATGGAGAATAATGAGATCATTGATTTTAAATCTCTTCTTTGCACTGCTTTAGCTGCATTCCATATATAATGATAAGTTGTAATTTAATTATCCTTCCGTTTGAAATATTTTCTAATTTCACTTGTGATTTCTTCCTTGACCCATGGGTTACTCAAAACTTTACTTGTATTTTTTGCGGTTTAAAAATATTTGGGGCTTTTCTAGCTATCCATGTTACTGATTTCAACATATTATGTATGGTTCCAATGTTTTGTAATGTTTGATACTTATTTTCAACCCGGTATAAGATCTATTTTGTTTAACGTTCTATATTCACAGGATTTAATTCTGTGTATTCTGCAATTGTTGTCTGTAGTGTTCTGTTTATTTCATTTGTATCAACAATATTCATAGCCACTATTTATTCAAATACCCTTTATACCCTATGCTATCTCTTCTCTCCTAAGACTCCAAAAACTTTTATAACCTTTGATGTTTTGCTAGAGTTCACAGTTCATTCTTTCCTTCATAATGGGTTTGTTTTATTTATCTAATCTTCAAGTTTACCTATCCATTACACTGTCACTACTAATCTGCTCTTAAGTCCAGTCAGTGATTTTTAAAATTTCAGATATTTATTTTTAGTTCTAATCTTTCCATTTAGTTTTTTTATGGTTTCCATTTTTCTTCAGAGATTTTCGATCTGAAACTTCAATGTGAGTACATATAATATTATACATTTTCACCTTAGAAGAACCTAACACTGTCCCATAAATTTTAATGTGAGGGAATTATTCTTTTCTTTACTCTGTAGATACATTATAATTTAAAATTTTCAGTTCACTTTCGTGCTAGGGGTATATTTAAGAACATGATTCTTAATTTACAAATTACTAAGATACTTTTGGCCATCTTTTTATTGGTTCATTCAAGATTTAATTTCATTATAATGAGAAAATACGATTTGTTAAATCCGTTTGTCTGCCTTCTTGTTTGTCTTCTGGTCAATTTTTGTAAATATTCCATAGATGTAAGTGAATGTATACTCCGTGTTTATAGGATATAAGATTCTGAGGATATCCATTAAATCAAGTATGTTGATTGGATTATGTGTATATGCAATGATTTGTTTAGGTTTTGTTTTTCTATTTGACAAAAATTTGAAAGTGGTATAATAAAATCTCTTCTGATAATTTTATTTTATCAAGTTTGCATTAAAATTTGAGGAATATTTTTGTAACTTAGGTACTATTTTGAGAATACCTAATAAGTTATGATTACTAAACTTCTTTTTTAATTTTAGCTTTTTTCATTGAATGATGTCCTTTAAAAACATGTTTAATATTCTTGAAGTTAAATTTCATTTAGCCTAACAGACATTGTTCTATTTCTACTCCTTTTTTCTTCCTGTTTACCTGTTATTTCTTTACTATTAATTTTTATCCTTATTTTATCACATTATTTTAGATATGTTCTTTTCAATAACATATAGCTGGATTCTCTCCCTTTCAATGAGGGAATTCATCTTGTTTTTATTAAAACTGATATGCTTAGCTTTTTTTTCTTTCATCTTGTTTTGTGTCAACAATATAAGGTACATTCTCTCTGGTTCTCTTATTTGTTTTCTTGACTTTTGCTGGTCAAGTTATTCTTTGTTCCTTTATATTTTCTTGTTGGTTTGGACTGTGTTTTCAGTTCTGCTCATGGTTACCATTTCATTTCTAATCATCCCAATTATACTTCTATTAGCCTGTGATTAAATGAAAAAAAATCTACTGCTTTTCTGCTTTTTTGCTGTACATTTTTCTTATCTTCTCTATATATTTAGAACAATTTTGTGTCATCACTCCCCTTTCTAAATTTTAATTCCAAAATATCAATAGGCTTTCCATTATAGTATGTCTCACATTTCAACAACTGCTATTTTACATTTAGAGTAGAAATGTACTAATCACCCTATGATCATTTATTAAGATTAGACTAAATATAATATAAAAGTTACTGTTCCCTATGGTTTTCTGTCCACTTTATCTTTTATTATGCTGAATCCTCTAACTTATTATCTTTTGTCTGTAATCCTCCTTATAAAATCTATCTTCTCAAATAAATTCTTCATTTATAGTATATGCATAGTGATATATTTGATTAATATATTTGATTAATATGCCTGTCTTTTCCTCACTCTGAAATATGAATATCTTAATGAGTAAAAATTTTGTTGTAACAGTATTTTTCCTTCATTAGGTTGTAACTATTGATTCAGTCTCCTATGTCTTCTGGATTCCTGAATTACAGTTGAAGAGTCTAATACTGGTATGATTCCCCTTCCATTACAAATAACTTGCTCATGAATTTGATGACTCTTTTGGATCTTGAGATTCAAATTTTTCTTCAAGTCAGGGTTTTTTTGTTTTGTTTTGTTTTGTTTGAGGCTGAGTTTTTCTCCTGTCGCCCAGGCTGGAGTGCAAAGGTGCGATCTCAGTTGACTGCAACTTCTGCCTCCTGGGTTCAAGCGATTCTCCTGCCGCAGCCTCTCTAGTAACTGGGATTACAGGCACCCTCCCCCAGCCCAGCTAATTATTGTATTTTTAGTAGAGACAGGGTTTCACCATGTTGGCCAGGCCGGTCTTGAACTCCTGACCTCAGGTGATCCACCCACCTCAACCTCCCAAAGTGCTGGGATTACAGGCATGAGCCACCCTGAGCAGCCAAAATCAGGGTCTTTTTTCCTTATTACCTGTTTACATATGTCCTCTCTTTCACAATTTTACCCATCTTTCTGGAACTCTTAATATTCTCCCATTCAGCCTCCTAGATCTGTTCTTCAAGTGTCACTTCCCCCAACTATTTCTATTTCTTTGTATTTTGCTCTGTTTCCGAATTATTTCTTCCATTAGAGTTTTCAGGTCACGAATATGACATTTAACAGTGACTATCTTCTTTTTCAGTTCATCTATCAAATTAATACCAAATCATATTATTTTAATTCCACTCAGTATATTTCAATGTTCCCATTACATTATTTATTTAATAATTTGTACTTTTTTTTTTTTACTAAAACTCTTTCCTGACAATTTTAAAATTCTACATAAATAGGGAACACTGAAAAAGTTGTTCAACAAAATTTACTTCTCATTGTAGCTGAATCTCATTAAGTGCATTATTATTTGTCTTAATCATTTCATGTTTGGTTTATCCTCACTCTTCAGTTAAGGCTGTTTGGGTTTCTTGAACAGTGGCAGTTTTCCACTCTGTGCACAATCTTGAAAGCCATTATTCCTCTGAAGAAGATCAAAAGCTTCACTGATCCCAGAATTCACAAAATACAAGAGAAATTTATCACCTCAAGGACTGTACAACTCAACCCACCGGTTTGTTTTCACATCAAACACTGATAGAGAACAAGATTATGCAGCATCGCAGAATCACAAGCAAACAAGAAGAGGAAGCTCTTCCCTGATTCTTGCCCAAGACCTCTCTGCTACTGATTCCTGGGTTTCTAGTCAGCACAAAGTGCCTCAAGGTTCCATATCTTCTTTACTATCCAGAGATACTTGTAGAGTCTGTAGACTCAAACGTACCATCCAGGTTTGACAGCTTGCCTGCTAACATCTCATTCAAAAAGAGAGTTGAGGAAAATTTGATATGGATAAGGATTTAGGCATGTTGCTCTCAAGCCATCATCTTTTCAGAATTCTCCATACATAAATCAGTTGTTAGCAAACTGTGGACCTTGGGCCAAATCTGGCTCACCAACACTTTTGTATTCCTTGTTAGCTAGGAATTGTTTTAATGTCTTCAAATGGTTGGAAAAAATAAAAAGATCAATATTTCATGACATATGAAAGTTACATGAAATTCAAACTTCAGTGTCCTTAAATATACATCCATTCATTGACATGCTGTTTATAGCTGCTTTCATACTACAAGAGTTGAATAATTACAACAAAAATGTAAGACTTAAAAACTTTACCTGACCCTTCACAGAAAAAGATGATTAATATCTTATATACATCTTGAAAATTATTTTATAATAATTTGTGAATTTGTATCAAAAAGTAAAAAGTACAGTTAAAAAAAGTAAAGCATACTAAGAAAGAAACTCTGTATAATTATTAACTCTAGATGCTATTAGAAAAGTGTAAGCTGAAGTACTGGTATTTGTTATCTATTGATGTATAACAAATTACTCCAAAACTTAGTGGCTTCAAAAACACTTATTTTCTATTGTTCCAAAATTGCTGTTGGTTAAAAATACAGAAGTAACTCAAGGTGACTCTATCTCAGGTTCAATACATGGTCAAGGCTAAAGTCATCTTAAAGCTTGAGCGATCTTGAAGATCCTTCTTTAAGATAGATCATGCACGTGACTGTTGCCAGAAAGCCTCAATTTCTTGCTAGCTCTATGCAGGAGTTCTTTGTTTCTCACCACATGGATCACTTCATAGGATGCTTGAATGTCCTCACAACATGGCAGATAGATCTCCAAAGTGAGAAAATGGAGAGAAATGGCAATGATGGAGCTGTAATGCCTTTTCTTTAAAATACAGGTATGCAATGTTTAATAATCACATCTGGATAAATGGGATAACAATCATCTCAAGTATTTATCCTTTGTGTTAAAAACTATCTATCCAATTATACTGTTTTAGTTATTTTTAAATATACAATTAAATTATTATTCACTACAGTCACCCTGTTGTGCTATCAAATACAAGGTCTTATTTATTCTTTCTAACTACTTTTTAGAACCCATGAACTATCTTCACACCTCCAAACCCACCACTCTTCCCAGCTTCTGGTAATTATCATTTTACTGTCTGGTTCAATAAGTTCAATTGTAGTAATTTTTAGCTTCCAAAAATAAGTGAGAACATGTGAAGGTTGTCTTTCTGTGCCTGACATATTTCACTTAACATAATGACCATCACGTCCATTCATGTGGTTGCAAATGACAGGATCTCACTCTTTTTTATGGCTGAATAATACTCCATTATGTATATGTACCCCATTTTCTTTATCCATTTATCTGTTGATGGACACTTAGGTAGCTTCCAAATCTTGGAATTGTGTAATAGTGCTGCAATAAACATGGGAGTGCAGATATATCTTCCATATACTCATTTCCTTTCTTTTGCATACATACTTAGCAGTGGGATTGCTGGATCATATGGTAGCTCTATTTTATGTTTTTTGAGGGGCCTCCACTGTGTTCTTCATGGTGGTTGTACTAATTTACATTCCCACCAACAGCATATGAGTTTCCTTTTCTCCACATCCTTGCCAGCATTTGTTATGGCCTGTCTTTTGAATATAAGTCATTTTAATGGAGGTGAGATGATATCTCATTGTAGTTTTGACTTGCTTTTCTCTGATGATCATTGATGGTTAGCACCTTTTCATATGCCTGCTTACAATTTGTATGTCTTCTTTTCAGAAATGTATATTCAGATCTTTTGATCATTTTTAAATTGAATTATTAGATTTTTTCCTATAGAGTTGTTTGATCTCCTTATATATTATTGTTATTAATCCTTTGTCACATGATTCCTTTGCAAATATTTTCTTCCATTCTGTAGGTTGTCTCTCCACTTCATTGTTTGTTGCCTTTACTGTGCAGAAGCTTTTAACTTAATGTGATCCCATTTGTCCACATTTACTTTGGTTGTCTATGCTTGTATTGCTCAAAAAATCTTTGCCCAGAGCAATATCCTGGAGATTTTCCCCAAAGTTTCCTTGTAGTAGTTTCATAGTGTGAGTCTTACATTTAAGTCTTTAATCCATTTTGATTTGGTTTTTGTATACAGCAAGAGATAGGGGTCTAGTTTCATCTTCTGCATATGGATATCCAGTTTTCCCTACACCATTTATTGAAGAGACTGTCCTTTCCCCAATATTTGTTCTTGGTGACTTTGTTGAAAATGAGTTCACTTTAGATGTATAGATTTGTTACTAGGTTCTCTATTCTGTTCCACTGATCTATGTGTCTGCGTTTATGCCAGTACCATGCTGTTTTGGTTACTATAGCTTTGTATTATAATTTGAAGTCCAGTAATGCAATTCCTCCACTTTTGCTTTTTGTGCTCAGTATAGCTTTGGGTATTCTGTGACTTTTGTGGCTCCACATAAATTTTAGGATTGTTTTTCTATTTCTGTGAAGAAAGTTATTGCTATTTTGACAGGGATTGCATTGAATCTGTAAAGTGCTTTGGGTAGTATGGACATTTTAATATTGATTCTTCCAATTTATAAATATGGAATATCTTTTTTGTTTCTAATTCAATTTCTTGCATCAATATTTTATAGTTTTCATTGTAGAGATCTTTCACTTCTTTGGTTAAGTTAATTTCTAGGTATTCAATTTTATTTTTAGGAATCATAAATGGGATTACTTTCCTGATTTCCTTTCCAAATTTTTGCTGTTGGAATATAGAAATGCTACTGATTTTTTAATGTTGATTTTGTATTCTACAACTTTACTGAATCTGTTGATCAGTTCTAAGCTTTTTGGTGGAGTCTTTAGGTTTTTTCCTAATATAAAAACATATTGTCTGAAAGCTAGCATAATATGACTTCTAACTTTCCAATTTGGATGCCCCTAATTTCTTTCTCTTGTCTAATTGCTCTAATTACGACTCCCAGTACTATGTTGAATAACAGTAGTGAAAGTGAGGATCCTTGTTATGCTCCTGATCTTAGAGGAAAGGATTTTGGTTTTTCTGCATTCTGTATGACACTAGCTATGGGTCTGTCATATATAGTTTTTATTATATTGACGTAGGTTCCTTGTATACTCAGTTTTTTAGGGCTTTTTATCACGAAAAGATGTTGAATTTTATCAAATGCTTTATCAGCCTCAATTGAAATGATCATACGGTGTTTGCCCTTCATTCTGTTGCTACTATGTATCATACTGATTGATTTGTGTATGTTAAACCATTATTGCATACCTGGGATAAATCCCGTTTGGTCAAGATGAATGATCTTTGCAATGTATTGTTGAATTCAGTTAGCTAGTGTTTCGTTTAGGATTTTTGCATCAATATTTATGAAGGATACAGATTTGGGGCTTTCTTTTTTTGATGTGTCTGTATCTGGTTTTGGTATTGGGATAATACTGGTCTTGTAAAATGAGTTTAGAAGTATTCTCTCCTCCTCTATTTTTTGGAATATCTTGAGTAGGACTTGTGTTAGCTCTTCTTTAAATGTTTGGTAGAATTCATCAGTGAAGCAATTGGGTACCAGGCTTTTCTTTGCTGGGCAACTTTTTATTATGGCTTTGATCTTCTTACATATTATTGGTCTGTTCAGAATTTTGATTTCTTCACAGTTCAATATTGTTAAGTTGTGTTTGTCTATGAATTTATCCACTTCTTCTATATTTTCCAATGTACTGGTATATAGCTGCTCATAGTAGCCACTAACAATCATTTGAATTTCTGTGGTATCTGTCGTAATGCCTCCTTTTTCATGCCTGATTTTATCTATTTGACTCTTCTTTCTTTTTTTCTTATTTGGAGTTAAGGGTTTTCAATTTTATTTATCTTTTCAAAATACAGACTATTTGTTTAATTAATCATTTGTATTGTTTTCTTTATTTATATTTCATGTATTTCTGCTCTGATTTTTCTTATTTCTTTTCTTCTACTAATTTTGGGTTAGGTATACCCTTGTTTTTCTAGTTCTTTAAGATGCATCATTAGATTGTTAATTTAAATTTGTTATTCTTTTTTCACATATGCACTTACAGCTATAAACTTCCCTCTTAGTACTGCTTTCACTGTATCCCATGTGTTTTGGTACATTGTGTTTCCATTATCATTTGTTTCAAGACATTTTTCAATTTCATTCTTAATCTCATCATTTACTCACTGATCATTCAGGACCATATTGTTTAATTTCCATGTATTTTTATAGTTTCCAAAATTCTTCTTATTGATTTCTACTTTTATTCCACAGGGGTCAGAGAAGGTGCTTGATATTAGTTCAATTTTTCAAAATGTTTTTAAGACTCATTTTGTGTCCTAACATATGGTCTATCCTTGAGAATAATCCATGTGCTGAGGAAAAAATATCCATTCTGCAGCCCTTGCATGAGATGTTCTACAAATATCTATTAGGTACATTTGGTGTATAATACAGATTAAGTCTGATATTTCTATGTGGATTTTCCAGTGCTGAAAGTGGAGTGTTGAAATCTCCATCTATTATTGTATTTGGGTCTATTTCTTTTTAACTCTGATAATATTTGCTTTATATATCTGTGTGCTCCAGTGTTGGAAACACATATGTTTATAATTTCCATATCCTTTTTTTGCTTTCCGTTGACATGGGATACCTTTTTCCATCCCTTTATTTTCAGTCTATGTGTGCTTCTATAGGTGAAGTGTGTTTCTTATGAGTGACAAATCATTGGTTCTTTTTTTTATCCATTCAGCCACTCGGTCTTTTGATTTGAGAGTTTTATCCATTTACATTCAATGTTATTATTGATAAGCAGGAAGCAGGGAATTTCCTCTGCCATTTTGTTATTTGTTTTCTGGTTGTTTTTGCGGTCGTCCTTTCTGTCTTATCTTCCTTCCTGTCTTCCTTTTAGAGAAGGTAATTTTCTCTGGTATTGTAATTTGGTTTCTTTGTTTTTATTTTTATTTTTATTATTTGTATATCTCTTGTAGGTTTTTTGATTTGAGGTTACCACGAGGCTTGCAAATACTATCTTGTAACCCATTATTTTAAACTGATTGCAACTTAACACTGATTGCATAAACAAACAAGCAAAAAGAAAACCAAAAAAAAAACTCTATACTTCAAATTCTTTCCTCTACCTTTCAACTTTTTGTTATTTCTATCTTGTACTGTTTACATCTAGAAATGTTTCAGTTATTATATTTGATTGTTTCATCTTTTCGTCTTTCTTATTAAGATGAGAGTAGTTTACACACTATAATTATGACGTTATAATATTCTGCTTTTATGTGTACTTACTATTACCAGTAAGTTTAGTACCTTCAGATGATTTCTTATTGCTCATTAATGTCCTTTTATTTCTGGTCAAAATACTCCTTTTAGCATTTTTTGCAGGACAGGTCTGGTGTTGATAAAGTCCCTCAGCTTTTGTTTGCCTGGGAGTCTATTTCTCCTTCATGTTTGAAGGATATTTTTGGCAGATATACTATTCTAGGGTAAAAGGTTTGTTTTTTTATAGCACTCTAAATATGTCATACCACTTTCTCCTAGCCTGTAAAGGACCTTCTTTGTCTCTTTTCAAAAAAGAAAACTCTGCTGCCAGACGTATTGGAGCTCCATTTTATGTTACTTACTTTTTTTCTCTTGCTGCTTTTAAGATACTTTCTTTACATTTGACCCTTGAGATTTTGATTATTAAATGCCTTGAGGTATTCTTTGGGTTAAATCTGTTTGGTGTTCTATAACCTTCTTGTACTTGAATGCTGATAATTTTCTCTAGGTTTGGGAAGTTCTCTTTTATTATCCCTTTTAATAAACTTTCCATCCCATCTCTCTCTATACCTACACTTTAAGGCCAATAACTCTTAGATTTGCGCCTTGGAGGCTATTTTTTACATCTTGAAGATATGCTTCGTTTTTTAAATTTTTTGTCCTTTGTCTCCTCTGACTGTATATTTTCAAATAGCCTATCTTAAGCTTACTAATTCTTTCTTCTGCTTGATCAATTCTCCTACTAAGACATATTGATGCATTCTTCAGTGTGTCAGTTGCGTTTTTCAACTCCAGAATTTCTACTTGATTCCTTTTATTTCCATCTCTTTGTTAAATTTGTCTGATAGGATTCTGAATTTGTTCTCTGTGTTATTTTGAATTTCTTTGAGTTTCTTCAAAATAACTATTTTGAATTCCCTGTCTGAAAGGTTATATATCTCTGTCTCTCTGGGATTGGTCATTGGTGGCTTATTTATTTCATTAGTGAAGTAATGTTTTCTTGGATATTCTTGATACTTGTGGATGTTCGTTGGTGTCTGGACATTGCAGAGTTAGGTATTCATTGTCTTAATAGTCTGGGTTTGTTTATATCCATCCTTCTTGGGAAGGCTTTCCAGGTATTTGAAGAGACTTGAGCATTGTCATCTAAGCCATATCTGCATTAAGGGGCACTTCAATCCCAGTAATCTTGTCATCCTTACAGAGTTGTGGAGGTATCACCTCAATGATCTCGGGTAAGTTTTGGAAGGATTCTCTGTATTAGCAGGCAGAAACTCTTGTCCTCTTCCCTTGTTTTTCCTAAATAAATGGAGTCTCTCCCTCTGTGCTGAGATGCCTGGAGCTGGGGGTAGGGTGACATCAGCACCCCTGTGGCCACCACAACTAAAACTGCACTGGACCGTACATGAAGCCAACACAGCACTGGGTCTCACCCAAGGCCCACTGTAACCACTACCTTGTTACCTCCCATGTTTGTTCAAGATTCTAGTACTCTACAATAAGCAGGTGGCAAAGTCAGCCAGGCTTTTTTCCTTCCATTCAGGGTGGTGAGTTCCCCCAGGCCCCAGGCAGGTCCAGAAATGACATTCAGGAGCCAGGGACTGGAGTCAAAAACCTTAGAGATCCACCTGGTGTTTCATTTAATTATGGCTAAGCTGGCAGTGAAATCAAGAGGCACAGTCCTTCCCACCCTTCCTTCTAATTTCCACAGGCAGAGAGGCTTCTCCCCATGGCCACCACCACCATAGGGCCACGGGGAGTAGTGTCAGGCTCCTGCTGATGTTTACTTAAGACCCAAACCTCTTAAGTCAGCTTGTGTTGAATGCTGCCAGGCTTGGAACTCACCCTTCATGGAAGTGGGCTCCTCTCTTCCCCAGGGAGCCAGAAATGCCATCCACGTGCCAAGGCCTGGAATCAGGGACCCCAAAAGCCTGCTTGGTGGTCTACCCCACTGTAGCCGATCAGGTACCTAAGGTGCAAAACAAAGTCCCCTTTACTTTTCCCTTGACTTTTCTCAAGCAGAAGAAGTATCTCGTTGTAGCCACCACATCTGGGAATGTGCTGGGTCTCGTTTGATGTCAACATATCTCAGAATCTCCCCCAAGGCCCATAGCAAGTACTGCCTGGATACCATTGCTGATTGTTCAGGGTCCAAGGGCTCTTTAGTCAGCAGGTGATGTATCCTGTCAGGATTTGGTCCTTCTCTTCAAGGCAGTGGGTTCTTTTTTGTCCCAGGGTTTGTGTAGAAATGTCATCCAGGAGCTAGGGCCTGGAATGGGGGCCTCGTGACTCTGACTGGTACCCTAGCCTTCTGTGGCTGAGCTGGTATCCAAGATGCAAGACAAATCCTTCCCACTCTTCCCTCTCCTTACCTAAAGCAGAAGGAAAAGGTCTTTTTTGGAGTCACAGCTGGGCAGTGTGGGGTTAGGGAAGGGGTGATGCCATCACTCCCTTAGCTGTCCTAATTGATATCTCACTAGGTTGTGTGTGCCTCAGTTCCACTGACTCTGAATCCAACACTGCACCAGGTCTCACCTAGGAGTTGCAGTGTTTGTGGCCTAGACTGCCTTTCAAGTTTATTTAGGACCCTACAGTGCTTTAGCCTGCAGTGGTGAGGCTTGCCAAAACTCAACTTCCAACTGCTGGGATGGGCGATTCCCCTCTGGCTAGAGCTGTTCTCAAATGTTTCCTTCAAGAGCAGGAGTCTCATGAGGGAGCTGAGTTCAGCTCGGCTTTGCTTTCCACTGTGGGAGGGCAGCACTGAGTTCAATGCAAATCCCACAATCACTGTGCTTTTCTCCAGCAAGTGCACAGATTGTTTATCAGTGCCACACAGCTGCTGCCAAGGGATGCAGGATGGGTGGCATCAGTGACATAAGACTATCTTTCCTACCTGCTCCAATGCCTCTTTCAAAGATATGAAGTTAAAGCCCGTACTATGATTGCTCACCTTATTTTTAGTTTCTATTAAGGTGATTTTTTGCTGTGGATAGTTATTAAATTTGGTCTTCCTGCTGGGTGGGGGATCAGTGGAGTCTTCTATTTGTCCACCTTGCACCTTGTAGCACCTTTCATGACCCAGTCTCCAAAGTTACATATCATCATTTCCACTTTTTTTTATTCTTTAGAAGAAAGTAAGTCCAACCTATACTCAAGGGACAGGCAATTAAACTCTACTTCTTGAAGGGAGGCGTGTCAAAGAATTAATGACCATTTTTAAAATCCACTATAATGCAGAAATCAAAATTTTGAAGGTCACAATATTCCATTAGAAATTACATGCATAACCTTCAAAGCAATAGAGCAGAAAAGAGGAAACAAGAAAAAAAGATGACTCAAAAAATAGCATGAAATATGACAGGAGAAATAACTACACAATTTAATATATAGTAAATAGAAAATAAAGTGGTTGGAATGATTCCAAGCATATCATTAATCACAATACATTTTTAAAGGGTTATGTTCTCCAATTTATAAAAAGATTCTCAGACTAAATTTTTAAAAATTGAATGCATTTTTTTAAAAAAAGAAACCTAAAACAAAATGAACAAGACAGGTCATAACAAAAAAAAAAAAGGAAAAAGAAAGGATACAGAGTATTTGAAGAACGTTTAACAGAAATGATCTAATACTGATTTAGAGAAACTTTTACTCAAAGATAATCTACCTATGAAACAGTCTTAAAAATTAACTATGCTCTATTTCATACACACACACACACACACACACACACATGCTTGCATACACACATCTCAGGAAATTATAAAAGTACATGTCATTGAGGCAAAAATCTATTGATAATGCAATAAACTTAGGCATCAACCAGAAGATGCTGACTGTAAAACAAAACAAAACAAAAACTACAAACAAACAGAGATTCAAAAAACTATTAGAGGTAGTTTCTTAAATTAGACATTTGAAACTCTGGAATTAAAATTATTTCCTTCTTCTTGGGGTTTGCTGTTGTTGCTTGTTTTTGTTATTGCTGCTGGTTCTACTGTTTGTTTAGTTACTTTCCTGGACTAAGTCTGAAAATTCTGTACTCTGTCATGTGTGGCCACTGAAGTCTCTGATTGGTTAGCTTAGTTGTTAGCTAATAATTGGATAGAGTTTTCAATAAATGCCTTGAGCCATCTGCTACCTGCCCATTAGTCACTTAGTAACTATGTCGGTTCTTGGTTCAACTGCCATAATATCATAGTGCTTATGTTCAAGTAGTCCTTATTTTACTTCATAATGATCCCAAAGTGCAAGAGGAGTGGTACTAGCAATTCAGACATGTCAAAGAGAAACCATAAAGTGCTTCCTTTAAGTTAAATGGTAAAAAATTTTTGACTTTATAAGGAAAGAAAAAATATATATGCTGAGGTTGCTAAGATGTACAGTAAGAATGAATCTTCTATCCATAAAATTGTGAAGAAAAAATAAACTTATGCTAGTTTTGCTATTGTACCTCAAGCTGCAGATATTATAACCAAAGTATATAAGTACTTAGCTAAGATGAAAAAGGCATTAAATTTGTGGGTGGAAGACATGAATAGAAACATGTTCCAATTGATGGCAACATATTGCACCAGAAAGCATTAAGCCTATACGAAAACTTCAGCAAGGGATCCCCTGAAATGAGTGACATGAAGACATTTGCTGCAAGTAAGGGATGATTACAGATTCAGGAATAGGTTTGGACTAAAAATGTAAAAATTACTGCAGAATCTACATCTGCTAATGAAGAAGCTACTGCCACATTTCCAGAAGAGTTGAAGAAGTTGATTAAGGAGAAAGGATACCATGAAAAGCAAGACTTCAATTGTGATAAAACTAGACTTTTCTGGGAGATCTCCAACAGAGCTTAAAAATTCATGAACATGCAAAGAAGGCACCAGGGTATAAAGAAGGACAGATGAACTCTGGTACTAGTGGCAATGATGCAGGGCATATGCTAAAGCCAGAAGGAGCGTGCAGAGCAATGAACCCATGCACTTTCAAAAACAAGAATGAAAATTATCTGCCTATGTTCTGGCAACATAATCAGAAAATATAGGTGAGAGTCATCTTGTTTATGGAATAGTTCTACTAACGCTTCTTCCTAGAAGTAAGAAAATATTTGGAAGAATGGTTGGAATTTAAAGTTGTATTAATAATAGACAATGCACATGGCCATCTTGAATCTGTTTGCTATGAAAATAAAAATGTCCACGTTGTATTTTTACCTGAAAATACAACCTCATTGCTTCAGCCCCTTGACCAAGGCATCGCTTGATTTGTCAAGGCCACATATGCATGTCTGGTATTTGATAACATTCAACAAGAATTTGACGCAGACCTTAATCTGGACATAAAACAGTGCTGGAAATCATTCACTATTGCTGGTGCAATAACATTCATCAAAGCTGCAATTGATGAATTAAAACCAGAAACTATAATGCCTGCTAGAAAAGCTTGTGAAGTCATGAATGATTTTAGTCTTCCCAAGGATCAATGGAGAAGTTAGAAAATTCATTCATGCAGCAAGACAAGTTAGTGGAGAAGTATTTGTTGACATGCTTGATGAAGAAATGGAAGAATATATTGAAGGCCAATGAGAAGTGTTAACACATAGGAACTAGAAAAACTTGTTGAGTCATCTACAGAGGAAGAGGAAGATGAAGAAACTGAAGCAGAACTGGATTACTGAAATTTGTTAAAGTGTTTCAAATTGCATAGACATTAACAAATAAAATTATGAATGCGATCCTCTGGTAGAACAAAACATTTAAATCACCCACATGACAACAGAAACATTTTAACCTCTGCAACAACACTTTGATGAGTTAAATAGAAAGAGACAACCTCCCATTACAATGTTCTTCCAAACTGTTTCCACACACACCCCAAAAAACCTTCAACTATCGAGGATCCCTGTATTAGTCCATTTCATGCTGCTGTTAAAGACATACTCAAAACGTGGTAATTTACAAAGAAAAAGAGGTTTAATGGACTCACAGTTCCACGTGGCTGAGGTAGCCTTATCATCGTGGAGGAAAGTGAGGGGCATGTTTTACATGGCAGCAGACAAGGGAGCAAATGAGAACAAAACGAAAGAATTTCCCCTTATAAAACCATCAGATCTCGTGAGACTTATTCACTACCCATGGGAACAGTATGGGGGAACCATCCCCATGATTCAATTAACTCCACTAGGTCCTTCCCACAATACATAGAAATTATTAGAGCTACAATTCAAGATGAAATTTGACTGGGGACACAGCCAAACCATATCAATCCCTAACCATCCACATAATCTATTCCTGGCATCCAACCATGGACATTATCATGGCTTGATGATCTAGGATCACCCAAGGTAGAAGATCCTCCTTCTGATGTATTGTCAGAAGGTCTGTATTAGCCTAGTGATATGTCACATTGCCTACGTCATTCACCTCACATGCTTCTCATCACATAGGCATTGTATCATCTCATATCATCATGGGAAGAAAGGTGAGTAACAGTACAATAAGATATTTTGAGACCACATTTATATAACTTCTATTACAGTATATTGTTATAAGTGTTATATTTAATTATTAGTTATTGTTGATCTCTTGGTGTGCATAATTCATAAATTATACTCTCTCATAGGTATGTATGCATAGGAAAAAACAATGTCTATAGGGTTTACTACTATGTGAGGTTTCAGGCATCCGCTGGGGGCCTTAGAGCACATCCCTCACAGATAAGGAAGATAATTGTTATGAAGAGCTGGAAGGGGGACAGGAATAGGCTAGTTAAAATATCACAAAGCTTATGGTTCTTACCATGATTTAAACATGTTTTAAAAATAAACACTCCTCAAATTATTGCAAGTCTTTTTTGGTTAATTTCTATAACTCTGAAAATTTAATTTGGACAATTTTAGCTAGAGTTTTTATATACTTTATAAAGAAGTGGAATTTTGGAGGTTTTTACTGCACCATTCTGGAAGTGCTTCTCCTAGATTATTTCTGAGTTAAAGACAAATTTATAATGGAAATTATAGATAGTTTAAAAGCTAACAAAAAATTAAAAATTACATATCCACCTCTGTGGAATGCTGCCAATATTTATTCAGTATAGAATTTACACCATAGAGTGCATTAACTAGAAAAAATAAAGGCCAACAACAAATAAATTTCATTTATAATTCAGGAAACAATGAAAAGAATCAACATAAATAAAGCCAAATAAAGTATAAGAAAGGAATTAAAGATATAACAAGGAAACCTTGAAATGTAACAAAACAATCCCTATGGAATTCAAAAGTCATTCAATATATTTTAATGAAGCCTTAATAAGTACTTTCAATGCTCTAGAGCAGAACTGTTCAATAGAGCATTCTGTAGTGATGGAAAATCTGTACTATAATCTGCACTGTCTAATTTGGTAACCACCATTTACACTTGAGCCTACTGAGCACTTGAAATGCAACTGTGGAACTGAATTTTACATTTTATTTATATTTCATTAGTTAAATAAAAATAAATAAATTTAAATATGTTTAATTGCTATAATATATTATAATATTAAATTAATATAAAACAATATTAAATTATATAATGTAATTATATTTAATTAATATAAAATAACATTAAGCCATAGTAATTAAAATATGTTATTAATTTAAATTAATTAAATATAAATAATTAAAAATAGTCACTCAGTCACATTGCTGAGTCCTGACTGATGAGAGGGAGCCAGCCAAATAAAGAATGAAAAGAATGACATTCTGTGAGAGGACATGGCAATTGAAAAGGCTTTAAAGTAGGAACAAGAAAGGCCTTTTTAAAAAAGTGAACAAGAGCCAGTGTAGCTGGAGAGCCAGGAAACGGGGAAGAATAGCCAGAGATGGCATCAGAAAAGTAAGTGAGGATGAGCGCATGCAGTCCTAATACACCAAAGGAAGGTGCTCGAATTTTTTTCCCATTGCAATGGGAAACTACTGAAAGTATAATTTTTATTTTAATATGATCAATCAAATGCAATATAGAAAATGAATTGGGTGTGGGTGAGAAAAACAGCAAGACCAATTCAGAGACGATAGCAATAACCTAGACCAGATATTATGATATTTTTGACTAAGGCTTTAGTGTTGAGGATGATACAAAGTGATTAGATATAGAATATATTTTATTGGTAGAAGGAGCAGGACTTGCTGCTAAAGGTAAATTAAAAAAAAAACAAGGTTTTTTAAAAGACTAAAGGAAAATGAACAGACATTTGGCAATTTTGACTAAGAAAAAAACAGAGAAATCACAGCATTTAAATGAAAAAGAGAATATAACCACAGGTACAGAAGAGACGTTTTAAGTATAAGTGTAAAGCATAATGATATGTACAATTTCAATCAAAACATTAAAACCTATATTAAGTGGATAATTAAAGCTATATAAATTGTCAAAAATAGAACACCCCAATAGACAATAAGCAACAAAATAAATTGAAATTTAGTCAAAGACCTATATCCTTAATAGGTATAGGAACAAGGCCCAAATGGCTTTATGTGTGAGTTCTAATCATCTCCAAGGCATAAGTATTGTCTAACTTGAACTGTTTGAAAGTATAAAAAGGTTGTAAAACTAACCATTTATTTTACCAGAAAAATATATCACAGGAAAGGAAAAATGAAGCAAATTTCACAAATGAAAACAGATGCAAAAGTTCTAAATAAAATGTTAGGAAATCAATCCACCACTGTGTCAAAAAAATAACATATCATGACCAAGTAAGTTTCATTCTAGACATACTAACATGGTAACACACTGGAAATTCTATCATTATAATTCTTCATATTATCAGATTAAAAAGAAAAGATTATCTCAAGAAGCATTTTAATTGGTAACATTTCGTATTCATTTATGATTATAAAAATCCTCTTCTCATTTCAAGAGTAGAAAAAAGCATATTAATTTAATAAAGGGTATCTCACAAAACCATACTGTAGGATAACTGCTTCAGACCATTTTTGATTGACTTATAGCAGACCAAACCTATTGCCAAGAAGAACTTAAAAAGTTGGATGAAGAGTGGAGTGGCTGTCAGAGATGCCTGATGTTTTGGCCTAAGGACCAGTCAGTGAGGCAATGGAGCAAGCAAGGTATCACTTACACCTGAGATGGACTACAGACCAGCACATGCCAGAGGTGGAAGTTCAAGTCAAATACAGAACAGCTGCACTGAGCAACCAAGAGTGTCAATTGTACCTGAGGCATTCTCAGCAGCAGCAAGTGCCTGTGGTGGATTTCCAGGCCAAACTGAGACAGGTATTCATAACTGAGACACCAAGATGTGGTAAAAAGCCATACTGGAACAATGAGGAAGCTGAATCCAAGCAGAAACCAGGCTCCATCTACTGTTTGCTTCTGCTTATTCGGGGAGGAATGAGTGATAGCCTAATAAAAAGAGAAATTAGCAACTTCGAAATCCTAAGTAAGAATAAAAAGAATTGAGGCCTTCATCATGTTTTTATTTTTGCTGCTGTGGAAGCTGTATCTTTAGGTAAATACATAGTATAAACATTTCTGGATACAGAGTTGGTGTTCAGAGAAAAATATTTCGTTTTCTAGAAGAATATTTATGTTGCCAAACGTAAGGACAAGGGAAACGGTCCATTAGAGGACTTCATTGCCCATGTGACCTATTTTTACCTCTCTTCTCCCAAGCGAAGGCAAAATATGGGAGGCCAAGGTGGGCGGATCACCTGAGGTTGGGAGTTCGAGATCAGCCTGACCAACATGGAGAAACCCCGTCTCTACTAAAAATACAAAATATTAGCCAGGCATGGTAGTGCATGCCTGTAATTCCAGCTACTTGGGAGGCTGAGGCAGGAGAATCGCTTGAACTCGGGAGGTAGAGGTTGCGGTGAGCCGAAATCGTGCCACTGTACTCCAGCCTGGGCAACAAGAGTGGAACTCTGTCTCAAAAAAAAAAAAAAAGAAAAGAAAAAAGAAAAATCCTAAGTGGAATCGGATAGGAATAGTAAATCAAGGAACTCTCACAGAAATCATAACAAAAAGTCAAGACATAGAAAATCTCAGATAATTTCTTTTTAAAATTTTCCTACTCGATTGACACCAAATGACCACAATATAAAACAAAATGGAATTTACCTCAGAAACTCAAATCCCATCTGAGCATACTTCAATACTTGGTTATGTTCCTAGGTCAGTGACAAAATAAAGATCATCAGGAATAACTCTGGACTTTATGCTCCTCTGTGCAAATATTTCTCTTACACCCTGTTGCCTTCCCCATTGATGATTCCTCCCTTTTCCCCTTTTATATCTTCTGCCTCACTTTCCATGTTGACTCTTCCTACTCATAAATATCAAAATGCTTAAATCATTCCTAATTTTAAAAACTCATTCCATAACCCCCAAATATCATTGCGTTTTTTTCCTTCACAACTAATCTTCCTGAAAGAATTATCCACATACAGAATCCTTTATCTTCCACTACTGAATTCACAGCAATCTGCCTTCTTACTCGCCACTTAGAGGTAACCGCTCTCACCAAAGCCATCAATGTCCTTCTAGTTTCTAAGTTCAAGAGATAATTTTCAGTCACTCGTACTTGACCTAGTTGCATCATTTGTCACTGTTGACCAACTTCTCCTTTCTAGACTTGGTTTCTGATATACCACTCTCTATTTGTGTGTTTCCTTTCTCTCCCTCTCTGACTCTTTCTCAGCTCTTTTTCTAGTTTCTCATCTTTTAAAGGATCCTAAATATTGATGTTTCCCAGGTTTCTATCTTCAGCACTCCCTTCTTCTCAATCTACCAATATTTTTCAGGTAATCTTATCCACTCTTATGTCTTTAAATTGATGATTTCTAAATCAATGTGGAAATTGGCCCATACCACCTTTGAGGATACACATCTCATTCATTCATTCAAACTAATTCATACAACATTATTTTAGGCACTGAGGATCCAGCAGTGAAAAAAACAATTCTTCCCTATAGAGCTCACATTCTAGTGGGGAAAATGTACAGTAAACAATCAAATATGCAATGTGCCAGATGGTGATAAGTTCTATAGAGAAAACTTAAGCAGTAATTGGGGAGATAAAGTTGTGCTTTGGAGGGTCCAATCTAAAATAAAGTGGTCAGAGGATAGTAGGCTCAAAGAGAAGATGTACATATGAGCATAAGCCTGAAGGAGTTGAGGGAGTGATTCAGGCAGATATCTAGGGAATGAGTGCTATAGGCAGAGGAATAAACAAGGGCAAGAGTCATGAAATGAGACTATGCCAGTTGTGTTTGAAGACCATTAAGGAGGACAATGTGACTGTAATGGAGTGAAAAGGGCAGTAGCGGTATGAGATGAGAACATAAAAGTAACAACTAGCTTAGAATAAGACAATATCAATTTCTGGTTTCATGGAGCTTACAGCCTCATCTATCCAAATTCCTACTGGACATCTCTATTTTGGATGTCCCACAGACACATCAAATTAAACATGCTGAAAACAATTCGGGCCTCCTTCCATCACATTTCTTCCCCTTTCTATGTTTCTCTTGGAGTGAACAACATCATCATCCAATTGGTTTCTCAAATTCAGAAGTCATCTGAGATCCTTCATACACCCCCTTGCATATAATCAATCAGCCAATTGTCAATTTGCCAACTGTATCAGTGAAATCTAGTTGAGAAACAGATACCACTCCAGAAATTGCAAACATATGGAATTTAAAGAAGGTAATTGGCTTAATATGTGATTAAATTGCTGGGAAGCCCAACAGCAGCCATAAGGTAACCCAGAGATTAGCCACTACCTGCCTACCAGGGACTGGAGACAACAAATGTAGTTAGTGTTATCAGATCCCTGAAATCGTAGCTGCCCAGTGGTAGCTAAAACTATGGTGAGGATTCCTGGTAGAAGCTGAGATCATATAGGCAGGGGCTATCAGGAACAACAGAGGGGGCACGACCACTGTGGAACATGCTCCCCAAAGTAGAGCAAAAAAAGGAGCAATACCTGGAGTTTTCCCTTCAGTTTCTAACATTCATTCTCTATACTGCTCAGATTTCTAACATGTATATAATGTCATTATCCTGCTCAGTATCCTTCACTATTTCCCAATCACCTACGGGCAAAATCTAAATTCTTTTGCATGGTATATGTGCTAGTTTTCTATTGTCATATAACAAATTGCCACAGACATAACACTTTGAAACAACACAAATTTATAATCTCAGCGTTTTCATGGGACAGTTCAGGTACAGGTTAACTGAGTCCTCTTCTCTGGGTCTCAACAGGCTGAAATTAAGGTGTGGCCCAAGGCTACAATTCTCACAGAAGGCTCGGGGTCTTCTTCCACACTCATTCCAGTTGCTGGAAGTATTCATTTTCTTGCATTTGTAAGGTTGAGGGTCCCATTTTATTGCTGTTTGCTGGAGACCATCCTGAGCATCTAGAGACCACAGCTAGTTCCTTGCCACATGCTTCCCAAAGGCAGTTCACAACATGGCTATTTGCTATCTTGCTAGCCAGGAGGAGTACATCTCTGACTTTTTAATACCCATTTAAGAGCTCATACAATATCATCTCCCTTTTTATGAACTCTAAGTCAATTGATTAGTAACCTAAACATTGAAGTGATATCCTATTATATTCACAGCAAAATCAGTGTAGTTAACACTGGGAATTTGGGGGCCTCTTAGATTTCTGTATCCCTTGGTAGATCGGTCTCTAGCTTCAACTCTGATAACTACTCTCTCACTCTTTTACAATTTCATTCTAGAATTACAGAACTATGTATCGATTCTGGAATATGTATTTCTATACTTCTATACATGCTATATCTCTCTACTTAGACTACTCTTTCCTCTATTTGTCTACCTGGTAAACTTCTCTTCATCCTTTAAGTGTCAGCTTAAATGCTACTTCCACAATGACACCTTTGTTGACTCCCAGGTGGACTTAAGTGTTCCTTATCCTCTGTTTTTATTGTATTTTGTGTATGTCTCTTTAAAATTACTCTCTCCTGGACTAAGTTTCTCAAGGGCAGGTGCCCTATCTTTTTGGCTGTATCTCCACATCTAGTATAGTGCCAAGTACGAGTAAAAACTCTGTCAATGGTGGTTAGGTAAATGAATACATTAATGAATAGCTGAGGAATTATAAGAAGTCTGGCGTGGAGAGGAGAGGTTGAAAATAAGGTTGTAGAGATTGTGAGAAGCTGCTTTGTGGAGGGTTTTGTATGCCATACCAAAGAATTTGGACTTTATCCTAAAAGCAATAGGGACATCAGCAGGTTTTTAAGCAGGTAATAAAAATACGAGATTTGTGGTTTTAGTAATTTCACTCTGAAAGTTGTAAGCCAGTGTTTCTCATAGTGTATTCTTTGGTACACCTCCATCAGAATCAGTGGTGTTTGGATAATGCAGATCACCAGTCAAACTCCTGACCTATTGCATCAGTGAGTGTCAAAGGATAGAGTCCAGGAATCTGTATTTTAACATACCTTCTCCCCCAGGACTCTTATGTTCCATAAAGCATGAGAATCATTGCAATAGAGATGAATTTGGGCACTCACTGTATGTGTGTAAACCTGGACAAGTTTCTTCACTTCTCTCTGCCTCAGTTTCCTCATCTGTAATATGTCAACAATAATGGCACTTACGGAATGGTTATAAAAATTAAGTAAGGTAATGAATATAAAGCTCTTAGAAAATACTCAGCATACAGGAAGAACTCTATGGTAACTATTATTATCATTATTTCTAGAAAGAGTGAGAGTGGGAACAAAAGACTCTTTTGCACCAATTTGTGTCAGTGATGATAAGGACATGACTCAAGGCATTGGCAATCGGAATAGTAAGAAAGGTATTAAAGGACATTTTGGAGGGATTATCCACAAGGCTTTTTCATTGTACAGGAATGGGGAGAGCAAGAATTTGGAGTTGAAATTACAGGGGATGAGGGGGAATCTTAAGTTTTGGAAGGAAAATCCCAAATTCATTTTGGAATATGGTGAATCTGAGATGCCTGCAAGTCTTCTAAGTGAAGCTATCCTGATAGGTTGGAAATACCCTGGAGAGGAGAGGAATATATTGTGAAAAACAACATCAAACACATGGTTATGAGGACTTGCTCAGTCAAAACATATCTGTTTTCTCAAGTCACTCACCAGTCAGTCACCCAGCTCCATTAGGAGTTCTTCTGCAAGTCAGACATCAGAGTGGATGTAGGGGGTTGGCATCTTACCTTAACTCTTGGGGCCTACCTAGAGACTAGCTTCAGTTAAAAACCAACTCATGAGAAATGCTCTTCTAGAACTACATGTTGTGAGGTTGAATTAAACCAAGATCAGGAGTTTTTATCTACATTTGCAAAGGTCTCTGGAATAAGTCTGAAGTGTTACTAGGCGGAGTATGGTAGCCATTCAAGATTAAACATAACTGTGACCACTTAACAAAACCAAGGTGGTGAAGGGGTACTGCAAACTAATGCTGTTCAGCCCTTGATGTCTGTGGAAGAGGGAGTCACAGGTCCAGGGTGTGTGTTTGCTTGTTTTCCCAGCTTTATTAAGGTATAATTGACAAATAAAACAATTAAATATTTATGGTGTACAACAGCATATTTTGAGATACACATTCTTTGTGAAATGCTTAAATCAAGCCAATTAACATATCCATCACCTCACATTCTTGTAATTTTCTTTGGGTTGAGAACATTTAAGATCTGTCTTAGCAATTTTCAAGTATACATTATTAATGACTATATTCACCAGGCTATACCATAGATCTCCAGAACTAATTCCTCCTATCTAAGTGAAACTTAATACCCTTTGACTAACATCTGTCTCCCTATCCTTGTCTCCCAACCCCTGCCAACAATTATTCTATTCTCTGCTTCTATGAATTCAACCTTTATAAGATTCTACATGTAAGTGAGGTCATGCAGTATTTTTCTCTTTATTCCTTTATTTATTTCATTTAACATAATGTCTTCTTGTCACAAATGCCTGATTTTTAAAGGCTGAATAGTATTCCATTGTGCATATATAACACATTTTCTTTATTCATTTATCTGTTGATGGATGCTTAGGGTGATTCCATGTCTTGGCTATTGTAAATAGTGCTGCAATGAACATGGGAGTGCAGATGTCCATTTCACATGCTGATTTCATTTCCTATGGATACATACCCGGAAGTGGTATTGCTGGATGATATAATAGTTCTATTTTTTAATTTTTGAGGAAACTTCATACTGTTTTCCATAATGGCTGTAATTTCCATAATTTACATTATTCCCAAGAGTGTACCAGGGTTCTCATTTCTCCACATCCTCAACAACACATATCTTTTATCTTTTTGATAATAGCCATTTTTTACAGGTGTGAGGTGATAGCTCATTGTGGTTTTAATTTGCATTTTCCTGATGATCAGTGATGATGAACATTTTTTAATATACTTGTTGGCCATTTGTATGTCTTCTTTTGAATAATTTCTATTCAGGTCTTCTGCCCATTTTTAAAAATTGGGTCATTTTCTTGCTGTACAGTTGTTTCAAAAGCTGTTAGAGCAAGACAGCTGCTTGTCAACTCCCTCCTAGGATGTGAAACAGGATGTAAGAATAAAAATGAAGGGATAAACAGATAATTTTTTAAAATGGAGTCAAGATCTCATTCTTGTGGCCCAGGCTGGAATGGGGTGGTGTGATCATGGCTCACTGAAACCTCAAACTCCATAGATAGGTTTTATGATAAAAATGTTGCTGTGGGGGTATTGATTTATCAGACATCTCTCATCAGTGTAAAAAAAACAAACCGAACATTTTCAAAATAACATTGGCCCTGGGTAATCTAAGTGTGACCTACTCCTTTGCTGTTTACAGACTCTTTTGTTTGTGCAGTCTTTCCTCTGTATGTGGCTAAGGCTTACATTTAGCTCAAAAGGTCTCAGAGAATTTATGTATTAATTAATTGTACTGAAGACCTGTTCCCTAGCTGTTTCTCGTTTAGTCAAAATGTATCAAGTCTTTTCATAAATTCTGATACGCTGTGAATTAGGCCCAGCTGATTTATAGTATCTGACATCAGTTCCTCTCTTTTCTGCTGGTAGGCTATAGAAAATATTCGCCACCTACTGCTGTCAATATTATTGATATTTACAACCAAGCATTAGGAGGATTCTAACTGTAAAATTATATATGCCTGTTTTCATGCACATATTTACAATGTAATCAATGAGACAGTATAAATGACAAAACACAAGCACAAAGAATTTGTTTCCTCCGTAAAGTTTGGCATCAAAATACAAGGCCCTAGGAACCATATTTTTGAAAAACTACCATTGGCTGTTGCCTGGAGTCTGGGGGTTTGTATTGTCAGAGCGATGGGAATTATTTTTTGATGAAAATTTCTTCCTCCAATTGTAACCACCCAATGGGTCCTTCTTGCCCATTGCCCTGGTAGACCTGATTTATCGAGACAGGAAAACTGCAATAAAGAGCTTTACACACATAGAGTTGGCTAAACAGAATACTGCAGTTATATTACTACTCAAATCAGCCTTCTTGAAAATTTAGAGTCTAGGGTTTTTCAAAGATAGTTTGGCAGGGAGAGGAGTGGCTATGGAATAGATGCTGCTGATTGATTAGGGATGCAATCATAGCGGTGTGGAAAATGGTCCTCCTTCTCTCAGTTCACTTCCGGGTGGGGGCTACGGGACTGGTTGGCAGGTCCAGGTGAAGCCATCCTATCACCAGAAATGCAAAAGCCTGAGAAAACATCACGAAAGGCCAATCTTAGGCTCCAGAATAGTGATGTTATCTACAGGAGTAATTGAGGAAGTCACAAATCTTCTGACTTCCAGGATAATGGCTGTTTATCATTTATGTCTGCATATTAACAGAATTCAGGCTCCTCTCATTCTCCTAACCTGGTGGTCTTTCATTAGTTTTACAAAGGTGGTTTAGTTTTAGAGAATGGCTAACATGATTTAAACTATAAAGTAAATTTCTCCCAAAGTTAGCTTGGCTCAAGCCCGGGCATCACTAAGTGCAGGTTGGAGGTTAAAGGTAAGATGGGGGTTGGTTAGATCAGGTCTCTTTCACTGTCATAATTTTCTCACTGTTATAATTTTTGCAAAGGCAGTTTCACAAAGACACCAGCAAACTTGTTTGCACCCTGTAAGATATTTCTTATAGAATCCTTTACTTCATGTAGTAATTATGATAGCATTGAAGATAAAAATTCATATTGTAAAGCACTAAAGTTTATATTTTACCTAAGATATTCTATTTCTATGTGTTTTAAAACATAAATTAACACAACTAGCACATGCACATGGTTTAAGAAGATCAAGTGCCATAAAAGGGCATATTTTTTTAAAGTGAGTCTTCTCCCACTTGCGACTTTCCAAAGGTCACTACTTCAACAATTTCTTATGTTTCCTTCCAGCAATTTCCCATGCCAATATACAACTATGTAGATATGCATCCATTCAAATAATAAATGAGAACATACTGTATAAATTACCCTGCATCTTGTTTTACCAAAGTCAAATTTCCTCATCTGTTCTCTAGACTTCTGTAGTAACATGTTTAATTGAAACTTTCATTGAGATAACTAAAGATTCAAGTGCAGTTGAGAAATAATACAGAAGTTCACTTACTCGCTTTTCCCACTTTACCTGAGTGGTAACATTATGGAAAACTATAGTATAATATCAGAATCAGGATACTAACGTTGATACCATCCACCAACATTATTCAGGTTTCCCCACTTTTACTGGTACTCATTAGTGTGCACTTAGTTCTATACTTTTTTTTTTTCCTCTGATGCAGGTTTATGTATCCACCACAAACTCAAAACACTGAACACTTCCAACAACACAAATATCTTTCCTGTTGCCCTTTTATAACCACATATATCAACCTCTGGGTGTTCTCTCCCCCAACCCTGACCCCTGGCAACCACTAATCTGTCCTCCATTTCTAAAATTCTGTCACTTCAAAAATGTTATATAAATTGAATCATATATTGTTTAACCTTTTGGTATTGGCTTTTTCCAGTCAGCAAAATTTCCTGGGGATTTCTCCAAGTTCTTGGTCTATCAATAGTTTGTTTCTTTTTATTTCTGAGTAGTAGCATTCCATGATATGAATGTATCACAGTTTTTTTTTTTTTAACCATTCATTTGTTGAAAGACATCTGGACTCTTTCCAGTTTGGGGCTACTAAGAATAAAACTGCTATGAACATTTGTGTACAGGTTTTTGTGTGAACATAAATTTCCATTTCTTTGGGATAAATACCCAATAGTATGCTACTTGTGTCATTTGGTAATTGCATGTTTAGTTTTGTAAGACTGTGAAACTGGTTTCCAGAGTGGCCGTACCCTTTTACATTCCTACAGCAATTTATGAATGATCCAATTTTTTCTGAATCCTCACCAACATTTGGTGTGGTCACTGTATTGTATTTTAGCCATTCCAATAGATGTGTAGTAACATTTTCTTGTGGTTTCAAATTTGCATCTCCCTGATGACTAATGATGTTGAACATCTCATGTACATATTTCCCATCTCTATACCCACTTTGGTGAAATGTCACTTATTATGTCTCTTGATCATTTTATAATTGAATTGTTTTTGTTTTTACTGCTGAGTCTTGAGAGACCTTTATATTTTTTGTACTCAAAAATATATGTCAGATGTATTGTTTGCAAATATTTTCTCCAAGTCTATTGTTTATCTTTCACCCTTTTCACATGGAATTTCAAAGAACAAAAGCTTTTAATTTTGTTTAGGTTCATTTTTCTATTTTTCCTTTTATGGATGATACTTTTAGTGCCAAATCTAAGAACTCTTTGCCTAGTCCTAGATTCCAAAGATTGCCTCAAGTTTTTTTCTAAAAGTTTCATGGTTTCATGTTTTACAGTTAAGCCTCTTATCCATTTTGAGTTAATTTTTGTATAAAGTATGAGGTTCAGAAGAATTCTCAATTTTTTGGCCTATGGATATGCAATTGCTCCAGCACTATTTGCTGAGAAGGCCATCTCTCCTCTATTGAATTTCTTTTGTACATTTGTCAAAAATAGTTGAGCATATTTGTCATATTTGTGAAGGTCTACTTCTAGATTCTTTTTTTTTTTTTTTTTTGAGATGGAGTCTCACTCTGTCGCCCAGACTGGAATAGATTCTTTATATTATTTGATTGACTAATCTGTCTATCCCTCTACTGATACCACATTGTCTTGATTATTGTAGCTATATAGTAAGACTTGTTAGGTAGAGTGATTCCTCCCACTTTTTTTGGTCAAGAATATTTTATTTATCCTAGGGCCTATGCCTTCCTATATAAATCAAAAATGCAAAGAAAACCCATTTGCTGAGATTCATATTAAACATATAGATTAATTTGGAAAGAACTGATATCTTTATTATGTTGGGTCTTTCAATCAATGAATGTGATCTATGTCTCCATTTATTTGGGTCATTTTGGATTTCTTTCATTAGCACTTTGTAATTTTCAGCATACAGATAAAATACGTTTTGGCACATGTATTCCTGATTTTGTTACATTTGGAGTGATTATATATTGCACTGTTTTAATTGCCATTTCCACAGGTTCATTGTTAATATATAGAAATGTGTTTGGTTTTTGTGTCTTGCTCTTATACCTGCAACCTTACTGAATTCACTTATTAATTCCAGGAGACTTTTGCAGACTCCTTGGATTTTCTATATGTGCAACAATATAATTTGAAAATAGAGATTTATTTCTTCCTTTCTAATACATATAAAATTAATTTTTTGCTTTAACGCAGATATTAAACTTATAGTACTGTGTTTAGTAAGTGTACTGAGGGCAGATATCCTTGCTGATATTAGAAGGAAATCATTCTGTCATCATTAAGAATAATGTTAGCTTTTTTCTTGTAAATTTAAGTTCCTTGTACATTCTGGATATCAGCCCTTTGTCAGATGGATAGATTGCAAAAATGTTCTCCCATTTTGGTAGGTTGCCTGTTCACTCTGATGATAGTTTTTTTTGCTGTGCAGAAGCTCCTTAGTTTAATTGGATCCCATTTGTCAATTTTGGCTTTTGTTGCCATTGCTTTTGGTGTTTTAGTCATGAAGTCTTTGCCCATGCCTATGTCCTGAATGGTATTGCTTTTGTTTTCTTTTAGAGCTTTTATGATTTTAGGTCTTATGTTTAAGTCTTTTTTTTTCTTTAGTTCTTTTTTTTTTTATACTTTAAGTTTTAGGGTACATGTGCACAATGTGCAGGTTAGTTACATATGTATACATGTGCCATGTTGGTGTGCTGCACCCATCAACTCATCATTTAACATTAGGTATATCTCTTAATGCTATCCCTCCCCTCTCCCGCCACCCCACAACAGGCCCCGGTGTGTGATGTTCCCCTTCCTATGTCCATGTGGTCTCATTGTTCAATTCCCACCTATGAGTGAGAACATGCGGTGTTTGGTTTTTTGTCCTTGGAATAGTTTGCTGAGAATGAGGGTTTCCAGCTTCATCCATGTCCCTACAAAGGACATGAACTCATCATTTTTTATAGGAACACTTTTACACTGTTGGTGGGACTGTAAACTAGTTCAACCATTGTGGAAGTCAGTGTGGCAATTCCTCAGGGATCTTGAACTAGAAATACCATTTGACCCAGCAATTCCATTACTGGGTATATACCCAAAGGATTATAAATCATGCTGCTATAAAGACACATGCACACGTATGTTTATTGTGGCACTATTCACAATAGCAAAGACTTGGAACCAAGCTAAATGTCCAACAATGATAGACTGGACTAAGAAAATGTGGCACATATACACCATGGAATACTACGCAGCCATAAAAAATGTTTAAGTCTTTAACCCATCTTGAGTTAATTTTTGTATAAGGTGTAAGGAAGGGGTCCAGTTTCAGTTTTCTGCATATGGTTAGCCAGTTTTCCCAACACCATTTATTAAATAGGGAATCTTTTCCCCATTGCTTGTCTTTGTCAGGTTTGTCAAAGATCAGATGGTTGTAGATGTGTGATGTTATTTCTGAGACCTCTGTTCTGTTCCATTGGTCTATATATCTATTTTGGTACCAGTACCATGCTGTTTTGGTTACTCTAGCCTTGTAGTATAGCTTGAAGTCAGATAGCGTGCTGCCTCCCACTTTGTTTTTTTTGCTTAGGACTGTCTTGGATATACGAGCTCTTTTTTGGTTCCATACATAAAGTATTTTTTCTAATTCTCTGAAGAAAGTCAATGGTAGCCTGATGGGAATAGTATTAAATTATAAATTACTTTGGGCAGTATAGCCGTTTTCACGATATTGATTCTTCCTATCCATGAGCATGGAACGTTTTTCCATTTGTTTGTGTCCTCTCTTATTTCCTTGAGCAGTGGTTTGTAGTTCTCCTTGAAGAGGTCCTTCACATCCCTTGTAAGTTGTATTCCTAGATATTTAATTCTCTTTGTAGCAATTGTGAATGGGAGTTCACTCATGATTTGGCTGTTTGTCTATTACTGGTGTATAGGAATGCTTATTTTTGCACATTGATTTTGTATCCTGAGACTTCACTGAAGTTGCTTACCAGCTTAAAGGGTTTTTGGGGTGAGATGATGAGGTTTTCTAAATATACAATCATGTCATCTGCAAACAGAGATAATTTGACTTCTTCTCTTCCTATTTGAATACCCTTTATTTCTTTCTCTTGCCTGATTGCCCTGGCCAGAACTTCCAATACTATGTTGAATAGGAGTGGTGAGAGAGGGCATCCTTATCTTGTGCCAGTTTACAAAGGGAATGCTTCCAGTTTTTGCCCATTCAGTATGATATTGGCTGTGGGTCTCTCATAAATAGCTCTTATTATTTTGGGATACGTTCCATCAATACCTAGTTTATTGAGTCTTTTTAGCATGAAGGGGTGTTGAATTCTATTGAAGGCCTTTTCTGCATCTATTGAGATAATCATGTGGTTTTTGTCATTGATTCTGTTTATGTGATGGATTATGTTTATTGATTTGCATATATTGAACCAGCCTTGCATCCCAGGGATGAAGCCAACTTGATTGTGGTGGATAAGTGTTTTAATGTGCTGCTGGATTCGGTTTGCCAGTATTTTATTGAGGATTTTTGCATCGATGTTCATCAGGGATATTGGCCTGAAATTTTCGTTTTTTGTTGTGTCTCTGCCAGGTTTTGGTATCAGGATGACGCTGGCCTCATAAAATGAGTTAGGGAGGAGTCCCTCTTTTTCTATTGTTTGTAATAATTTTAGAAGGAATGGTACCAGCTCCTCTTTGTACCTCCAGTAGAATTCGGCTGTGAATCTGTCTGGTCCTGGGCTGTTTTTGGTTGGTAGATTATTAATTACTGCCTCAATTTCAGAACTTGTTATTGGTCTATTCAGGGATTCAATTTCTCCCTAGTTTAGTCTTGGGAGGGTGTATGTGTCCAGGAATTTATCCATTTCTTCTAGATTTTCTAGTTTATTTGCATAGAGGTATTTATACTATTCTCTGATGGTAGTTTGTATTTCTGTGGGATCAGTGGTAATATCCCCTTTATCATTTTTTATTTTGTCTATTTGATTCTTCTCTCTTTTCTTCTTTATTAGTCTGGCTAGTGTTCTACCTATTTGGTTAATCTTTTCAAAAAAAAAAAAAAGCTCCTGGATTCATTGATTTTTTTGAAGAGTTTTCGTGTCTCTATCTCCTTCAGTTCTGCTCTGATCTTCGTTATTTCTTGTCTTCTGCTGGCTTTTGAATTTGTTTGCTCTTGCTTCTCTAGTTCTTTTAGTTGGGATGTTAATGTGTCGATTTTAGATCCTTCTTGCTCTCTCTTGTGGGCATTTAGTGCTTTAAATTTCCCTCTAAACACTGCTTTAGCTGTGCCCCAGAGATTCTAGTACGTTGTGTTTTGTTCTTATTGGTTTCAAAGAACTTACTTATTTTTGCCTTAATTCTGTTATTCACTCAGTAGTCATTCCAGAACAGGTTATTCAGTTTCCATGTAGTTGTGCAGTTTTGAATGAGTTTCTTAGTCCTGAGTTCTAATTTGTTTGTACTGTGGTCTGAGAGACGGTTTGTTATGATTTCCATTCTTTTGCATTTGCTGAGGAGTCTTTGACTTCCAATTATGTGGTCAATTTTAGAATAAGTGCAATATGGTGCTGAGAAGAACATATAGTCTGTTGATTTGGGGTGGAGAGTTCTGTCGATGTCTATTAGGTCCACCTGGTCCAGAGCTGAGTTCACATCCTGAATATCCTTGTTAATTTTCTGTCTTGTTGATCTGGCGAAGGATATGAACAGACACTTTTCAAAAGAAGACATTTATGTGGCCAACAAACATATGAAATAAAGCTCATCATCACTGGTCATTAGAAAAATGCAAATCAAAACCACAGTGAGATACCATCTCATGCCAGTTAGAATGGCAATCATTAAAAAGTCAGGAAACGACAGATGCTGGAGAGGATGTGGAGAAATAGGAACGCTTTTACACTGTTGGTGGGAGTGTAAATTAGTTCAACCATTGTGGAAGACAGTGTGGTGATTCCTCAAGGATCTAGAATCAGAAATAACATTTGACCCAGCAATCCCACTGCTGGGTAAATACCCAAAGGATTATAAATCATTCTGCTATAAAGACACATGCACACATATGCTTATTGCAGCACTGTTCACAATAGCAAAGACTTGGAACCAACCGAAATGCACATCAATGATAGACTGGATAAAGAAAATATGGCACATATACACCATGGAATACTATGCAGCCATAAAAAAGGATGAGTTCATGTCCTTTGCAGGGACACGAATGAAGCTGGAAACCATCATTCTCAGCAAACTAACACAAGAACAGAAAACCAAACACCACATGTTCCCACTCATAAGTGGGAGTTGAACAATGAAAACACGTGGACACACGGAGGGGAACATCACACACCAAGGCCTGTCAGGGGTTTGGGGGCTGGGGAAGAAATAACATTAGGATAAATACCTAATGTAGATGACGAGTTGATGGGTGCAGCAAACCACCGTGGCATGTGTATACCTATGTAACAAACCTGCACATTCTGCACGTGTATCCCAGAACTTAGAGTATAATAATAATAATAATAAAGAAATTAGGTTGTTATCATCCTCCTAGATTTCTGAGCTTGTCTACTGGTGTCTGCTCTGTGCATATGCCCTTTGTTGAAAGACATTAGTAAGAATTTATATTTCCATGGTGTTTGTGCGAAAAAAAATATGATGTTAGCTACAAGGTTTTTGTTGATGCACTGTATTAAGTTGAGGCAATTCCTTCCATTCCTAACTTGCTGAGAGTTTTTTCATGATTGGGTGTTAGATTCCATCAAATAAATTTTCCTGTATCAGTTGATATGATCATGTTTATTTTCCTTTAGCTTCTTCATATGGTAGATTACATTAATTGTTTCTCAAATGTTGATCAAACCTTGCAACCTGGAATTAATCTCATTTGGCTATAGTGTAAAACATTTTTATACATTGCTGGATTCAATTTTCTAATATTTTGTTGAGAAGTCTGGCATCTAAACTCAGGTGAGATATTGGTCTATCATTTTCTTTTCCTTCCTTCCTTCCTGCCTTCCTGCTTTCCTGCCTTCTTTCCTTCCTGTACTGTCATTGTTTGGTTTTGGTATCAGGGTAATAGTAATATTGGCCTCATAAAATGTGCTGGCAATTGTTTCCTCCTCTTCTATATTTTTCTTTAAATGTTTGGTAGAATTCTCCAGAAAAAAAACAGAAAATTTCTTTTCAGGAACTTTTACGTTATTAACTCAATTTCCTTAGTAGTTATAGGCCCATTCAGATTACATATGTCACCTTTTGTGTCTATAAACTTTTGGTTTTCAGGGAATTGGTCCATTTCTTCTAAGTTTTCAAATTTATTTGTGTAAAGTTGTTCCCAGTATTTTCTTATTATCTTCTTAATGGCTGTAGATGTATAGTGATATCTCCTAGTTTAGTACTGATCTTGGTGATTTGCATCTTTTCTTTATATTTTTGCCAGTTTTGCTACAGGCTTAGCAATTATTTTGAGGTTTATCAATATTATTGATTTGTTGAAAGAGTTAGGTTTTGTTTCACTCATTTTCTCTGTTTCCCTATTGTCAATTTCATTAATTTTGGATCTTATTATTTCCTTTCTTCTGCTTGATTTGGGATTATTTTGTTCTTAATTTTTTAGTTTCTTGAGGTAGAAACTTAGGTTGTTGATTTGAAACCTGTCTTTATTTCTAATTTTAAAATTTTGTATTGCAAATATCCTTCCCACTCTAGTATATTCCACATATTTTGATATGTTTTATGTTTACTTTTATTCAATTCTATGTATTTTTTATTTCCACTGAGACTTATTCTGACTAAGGGATTATCTTAGAAGGATGTTGTTTAATTTTCATATGTTTAGATATATGGTGTTGTATTTTTGTTACTGATTACCAGTTTGATTCCATCATTGTCAGAGCACACACTATATAATTTTAATTCTTGTAAATTTCTTGAGGTTTGTTTTATGGGCCACAAAATGCTATATCTGTGAGAAATTCTCTGGGCACTTAAAGATATCCATTCTGCTGTTTGAGGGTGAACTTTTCTATATACGTCAATTAGTTCCCATCGGTTGGTTGCTCAGCTCTTCCATAATTTTGTTGACTTTCTGTGTAGTAGTTCTATCAGTTGCTGAGAGGAGAGGTTTTGAAGTCTCCAACTATAGTTGTGGATTTCTTTATTTCTACTTTCAGTTCCATCAGTTTTTGTTTCATATATTTTGAGATTCTGATTTTTGGTGTGTACACACTCTGGATTGTAACATTTTTCCTGAGTGATTGGTCCTTCTATAACTATATAATGACTCTCTTTGCAGTGATTTTTTCTCTAATGAGAAGTCTATTTTATCAGATATTAGTATAGCCACACCTGCTTTACTAAATTAATGTTTGCATATATCCTTTCCCATCCTTTTACTTGCAACTTATTTATGTCATTAAATTTACATATGTCATCAAAAAATAATGTTGAGAAGGAAATTTAAAGCACCAAATGCTTACATTAGAAATGAGGACAGTTCTAAAAAGAATAACCTAAGTTGCTACACAAAAAAATAAATCTAGAAAAAGCATTGATGTTTTGGTAAGGAGCATATAGTTGGGTCCTGTTTTTTTTTTTATTTACTAGTCTTTGTCTTATGATTATTGATTTACACCAATTTAATATAATTATTGACATTTTATCACTTGAATTTGGTATTTGTTTTACTTTTTTGCCTCTGGTGATTCTTATTTCTCAGTTTCTCTTTTCTTGTCTTACTGTGGCTTGCTTAGACAATGTTTGATATTTCACCTTGATTCATTTATATAGTGTTTTTGAATCTCTCTCTTCATATGGTTTTCATAGTGGTTGCCTTGTGTATTACAATATAAATATGTGCCTTATAATAGTCTACTGGTACCAACCAACTTTATTTTTCTTTAGAAATGAAACTTGTTTAATGGCAGATGGCAGGAACTAGCATAGTAGGTTGTACAAGTTCCATAACTGTTTGCTGAATAATGATTATATTGAAGCTTTGGATAATAATGACACCATTCTAAACAACTTTATAACATGCTTTAACCTTATACTTCCCTCAGCATTGTATGAGTGTCCATTCCACTACACCTCACTCACCCTCAGAATGAATACTACATTTAAAAATTTCTGCAGCTATGGCAAATGAAAGTTGGTCTTTCATTTTAGTGCATATTTCCTTTTAGATTTTTTAAAATTGTTAATGGTTATTTTTTATTTTGAAAAATAAGTTTTATTGTGTATATTTGATATTTATAACATGATGTAGTGGAATTTATATAAATAGTAAAATGGTTACTATAGTGAAGCAAATTAACATATTGGTCATCTCACATAATTACTTCTTTTGTGACAAGAGCAGCTAAGATACACTTATTTAACAAAAATTGCTAATACAATAGAATTTTATTAACTATAGTGGTCATGTTGTACATTAGATCTCTAGACTTGTTCATCGTACATATCTGCTACTTTGTATCTTTTCACCTACATCTCTGTATTTCCTTCCCTCACCCCTACCCCAGGTAACCACTGTTTTATTTTTTATGTCTGTATATTTGACTCTTTTTGATTTTTCCTTTTAAAAAATATTCCACATACTAGTTAAATCATGCAATCTTTTTCTTTCTGTGCCTGGCTTGTTTCATTTAACATAATATCCTCTAGGTCCATCCATGTTGTGGAAAATGGAAAGGTCTCCTTTTTTAGGCTAATATTTCATTGTGTGTGTGAGTGTGTGTGTCTGTCTGTCTCTCTCTGTGTGTATCATGTTGTTGTCCTCTGTTTGTCCAGCAACAGACACTCAGATTGTTTCTATATCTTGGCTATTATAAATAATGTTGCAACGAACAAGGTAAAAATACCATTTTACCAGATGGTGATTTCATCTCCTTTAGGTATATATTCAGAAGAGGAATTGCTAGGTCACATGCTGGTTCTATTTGTAATTTCTTTAGAAACCTCCATACTGTTTTCCATAATGGGTGCACCAATCTGCCTTTACACCAACAGTATATTAAGGTACCCTTTTCTACACATGCTCTCCAACGTTTGTTATCTCTTCTTTTTCTTTTTTTATTTTACTTTAGGTTATAGGATACATGTGCAGAACGTGCAGGTTTGTTACATAGGTATCCATGTGCCATGGTGGTTTGCTGCACCTATCAACCTGTCATCTAGGTTTTAAGCCCCACATGCATTAGATACTTGTCCTAATGCTCTCCCTCCCCTTGCCCCCCACCCCCCCTGACAGGCCCTGGTGTGTGATGTTCCCCTCCCTGTGTCCATATGTTTTTCTCTTATTTCTTTTTTTTATAATAGCCACCTTAATGGCCAGGAACTTATGGATAGCTATGACTTTCTCTGGTCTCTCCTTAGAATTCATGCAGCCTTGAGCACGTACGCCTTTCTACACTTCCAGAGACATGTGGGAGCCTATCCAGGTCCATCATGGCTATCACATTCCTTGAATTTTCTTTAGTTTAAGGCTAGTCTGCCGGTCTGTTGCTTTCTAACCAGGATCGCATCAGGTAAGCTGTGATGTTGTCTTTCTCCCATTTGTTTGTCATCAAGATCGCTCTGTTTCGCACAATTCTCAGTGTTGTGGGGTTTTTTTCTGCTGCACTCCAGATCAATTCAGCCACCTCTGGTTGCAAAATTGGTTTTACAGCTTTCCTATTGTAGTAGAACTGCTGCACTGATCATTGTAGGGTGAACAGGAGGAGCTTCAGGCTAAAACACATCAGATTCTTGCTATTCTTACATGAGGTTTGGTAATTTTGTTTTTTAAAAAATAAACAATGCTCACATTGTTATATGCCCTTAATTAATTTCAGAGTCCAGAGATTCTTTTGTCAATTTTGACCAGCTTGATGGTTATTTTGGGGGAGAATATTTGCTGATCTTCTCTTTTGGCATAACCCATAATAGTCCGTAACTGTTCTTGCTGCTCCTCTTGTCCTGCTGTATTTCAACCCAGAGGAGCACACCACTTGTTTTCTGTAGTGCTAAAAATAAAATCCCAGACTTCTTAGAGTGGCCTACAGGTCCCAATGTGACAAGATCTCTGGGGTGTCGATTTTTCTGGCCAGAAACCTCAGTGGCTGTGGCACCTTTGCCTGAGTTCTTGTCCTGTGTCCAGGAAGGAGGTATGTAGACAAGTGAAGGGTGAAGAAGAGGAGTTTTATTTAGTGTTAGAACCACTCAGAGGAATAGGTAGCTCCTCACTGCAGGCAGGTCGTCCTGTCCAGAGATTTAGCTCTCAGCAGAGAGGAGGCCCTGGAGAGGGTGGCTCCTCTCTGCAGACAAGTCATTCAGGCATCTCTGCAGGTCTCTGAAGCTCTCGGCAGAGAGGGTAGCTCGTCTCTGCTGGCAGGTCATCTCTGCAGCTCTCAGCAGAGAGGGTACTCCTCTCTGTAGCTGGTCATCCCCACAGCTGGTCATCCCATCATTTCCAGCTATCAGCAGAGAAGGTAGGTACTCCTCTCTACAGCTGGTTGTCCCCTCCCAGCATCTCTCTGTCCACTTTGTCCTCTGGCTATCCTCTGCCCTGCTCTGGCTGAGTTCAGGGCTTTCATGGACCTCAGAGGGGAGGAAGTGCCTGCTGATTAGTCCATGGGCAGCCATAGGCTGCCCAGAAGAGGGACCACGAGTCACTAGTCTGGTCTGCAGGACTGGCAGCCCAGCCCCCAGTCTTCAGGCCATCCCTGGCCCAAAGGTAGGGCCTTACTGGGGGCCCACCCCCCTCCACCCAGGAATCAGTCTGCCTCCCGCTGCTCTTCATGGCCCCAGGCTTGGCCCCACCCCCCACTCTGAGATCGGAGCAGGCACCAGGAGTGGAAAGAAGCCAGGCAGTGGGAGAAGACACCCCTGAACCTGCAGGAACTGGGGTCCTTCCTGGGGCATCCTAGGGTACAGGCTGTAGAGACACCTGGCTCCTACGCCCACAGCCACAGCAGGGAAGGCAGATCCTGCCTGCTCGCGGACCTCCCCCAAGAGCACAGGGAGGCTCGGATCCACAGCTGCATTTTGAGTGACTATAGCCCCACCCAGGAGGGTGGAGCTCCTGCCTGCTCTGGCAGGAGGCCTGGGTCTGCAGCTGTGGTTTGGGCGGCTGCAGCGGCAACCAGCAACCGGGGAGCGCCAGTCCCAACTCAGAAGGGGCGAGGCTCCCACAGACTCTATGGAGTGTGCAGTCACAGCGGCGCCTCCCTGCTGCAGCCAGAATGATGGCAGCAGCCTCTGCCATCACTGACATGACCTCAAACTGCACCCCCTGGCCAGTAAATCCGCTATGCCTGGTCTCCAGGCCCCTTCTTTCTCTTTCTGCAACATAGATGCTCTTTCCTTCTCTGTTCTCTTGTACTTGCTGTTCCCTCTGCCTCAAATGCAGAACTGTCTTCTTCTCATCACTTAGATCTCACCACCTCAGAGAGGCCTTCCCTGAACACCCAACCTAAAACATACTATCTGGTCCCATTATTCCATTTAATTTTGTTCATAGCACTAGTTTACTATCTGTGCCAACCCCCCCTTATACATGCTCCATGAAGGCAGGGACTTTGTATTCGTTGGTACCTCATACTGTGCCCAGCATGTAACAGGTGACTATTGGGCATTTTTGCATGTATAAATAAACAAAAGTATATATTAGATGTATTTCTACACCTTTACCATTCTCTGTACTGGCTATTTTCTCATTGTAAATGTACTATAATTCATGACCTTGAACATCTTATTACTATAAGAACTCAGTATCGGCTGGGTATGGTGGCTTACATCTGTAATCCCAGCACTTTGGGAGGCCAAGGTGGGTGGATCACCTGAGGTCAGGAGTTCGAGACCAGCCTGGCCAACATAGTGAAACCCCATCTCTACTAAAAAATATCTGTTGTATGTGTAGATGGGGGTGGGCGTAGCTGGAAGTGATGGGGCAAAGAGATATTTATAAAATTTACATTTATTTGGTAGAAAATGAGCTTTGCCAGAAAATGAAATTTTAAACCTCAAATTTTTCTTAATTAGAATCATACAAACCAAAAACAATGGTCTATTTGATATGTAGTAATATTATTGATAGAAGGTTACATCCAGATTTTAAAAATCTGAGGAGGCTAGGCATGGTGGCTCACACCTGTAATTGGGGAGGCTGAGGTGGGTGGATCACCTGAGGTCAGGTGTTCGAGATCAGCCTGGCCAACATGGTGAAACCATGTCTCTACTAAAAATACAAAAAATTAGCCAGGCGTGGTGGTGAGCACCTGTAATCCCAGCTACTTGGGAGGCTAAGGCAGGAGAATTGCTTGAACCCAGGAAGCAGAGGTTGCAGTGAGCCAAGATGGCACCATTGCACTCCAGTCTGGGTGACAGAGCAAGACTCTCTAAAAAAAAAAAAAAAAAAAAAAAAAAATCTGAGTAAATTTGGCTTCCTGTTATGCAACCTAGGTGTGGTAGGGGCTTTCCCTTTTGACTTAAGAGGCATTGTTGACAACCACGGGATGCAATTTGAGTTTCTCTTGCACTTGCACTTGGAGGCTCCTCTGTGAGGTCTTCTCTTTCAGGTAACTAGTGGTGACTCCCCCTAATAAACCACTTGGCAGAGGACTGCCTTTCCAGTACCATCTTATTCTGAGCAGTATGTATGCTATTTGCAGGCCTATAACCATCCCTTCTCCACAGCCTCACCATTATTTCACAGATTACAATGAGGGGGGATATGAAGTTCTTCAATAAAGAGTGAGAGAAAGCAAGAGTAAATGGAAGTCACAGTCTTTTAGAAACGGTCTACTACATTTGCTATCCAGTGAAGGGACTTCTGCAATCCAGTGAGAGAAGCGTGGTCTTTTCAATATATACCACTGGATCAATTGCATATTCATGTGGATAATTAACCATGGCACTCAAACAGTGCTCAAAATTAACTTGATGGCCAGGCGCAGTGGCTCATGCCTGTAATCCCAGCACTTTGGGAGGCAGAGGTGGGTAGATCACTTTAGGTCAGTAGTTCAAGACCAGCCTGGTCAACATGGTGAAACCTTATCTCTATTAAAAGTACAAAAATTAGCCAGGCATGGTGGCAGGTGCCTGTAATCCCAGCTACTCAGGAGCCTGAGGCAAGAGAATTGCTCGAACCCAGGAGGCGGAGGTTGCAATGAGTCGAGATTGCACCACTGCACTGTGGCATGGGCGACATAGTGAGACTGTGCCTCAAAAGAAAAAAAAAAAAAAAGGAGCTTGAGATAGATTATAGTAGACCTAAATGTGAAAGGTAAAACAATAACACTTCTAGACAAAAATATCAGAAAATACCTTCATGACATTGGGTTAGGCAAAAATATCTTAAACAGGGCATAAAAAGCATTAAGTCTAGATGAAAAGATTTAATAAGTGAATTCACTACAGTTATGAACTTATTAATGAGTTTTAATTAAAATACTGTGTAAAATAATATATTAGCTTAATTAGCACTAGCTACTGAAACAAACCATGCAACAGTGGTTTATATCTCTTGGAGAAATAAAAATTAATTAATAAAATAATTAATAAAATATAAATTTTATTTATACTACTATAAATAAAATAAAACAGTGGTTTTATTTATAGTAAAATGTGGATTAACTCTTTTCTAAGAAGTGACTCAAGAACTCAGGCTGCTTCTATCTAGTGGCTACAAGGTCACCCTGGTATTATTCAGATAGAGGGCAGGGAAAAGAGTGCGATAGTCTGAATGTTTGTGTCCCCCTAAAATTTCCTTGTTGAAATCTTAGCCCCCAAGGTGATTGTATTAGGCGCCAAGGCCTTTAGAAGAATTATAGAAGAGACCCCAGAGAGCTAGCTAGATCCTTCCATCATGCCACAGCAAGAAGGTGTCACCTATGAACCAAGAAAGGCGCCCTCATCAGAGAGTGAGTCTACTGACACCTTGATCTCGGACTTCCTGCTTCCAGAACTGCGCAAAAATAAATTTCTGTTCTTTATAAGCCACCCTAGTCTATGGTACTTTGTTATAGCAGCCCAAATGGACTAAGAGAGTTTAGAAAAGGCAAACTGCATATTTAACCACCTAGGTGCAAAAGTGATTCATGTCACTTTCACTCACATTCTATAGACTAGAACTAGTCTCAGGGCCAGTCCAACTGCAAAGGGATGCCAGGAAGCGCAGAGTAGTTTAGGGATATCCATAAGCACCAATAGTCTCTGCCAAGATCAGCCAATGGAAAGTGAAGTTTCAAACACTGTTATTACTTTTAGTCAAAAGAATTTTGAAATGATCACATGCCAAAAATAAGTGTGAAAGGAAAAAATATACTCGAAAATGACCATATTCCATAAGTAAGTCTGAAAGGAAAAATAAACTTGAAGTTTAGATATTCTGGGCATGTCCTGCTATTCCTGATTTACAAAGACCATTTTTTCTGCCTGCCTGCTTCTTGAGACCACTTGGAGGATTTACACTGGACAGAGCAGAAAGGTACTGGTAAGAAAGAGATAAATAGATCCTAAAGATGGGAGGAAATAGCATGACAAACAAGAGCCAGCAGCACAAGCTAGACTTGGAGAAAATTTGAGAGAAATTGAGTGAAAAATGAGAGATGTGTGGGGACATCTGCACTGTGGGTAAGCTTCTGAGAGAGAATGACATGGAAAAGGAAGTTTTAGAACTTTATGAAAGTTTGGCTTACTGTGATATCGAAATCCCCTTTAGTGCTTTCTGAGACAATATTTATAATGCTAATTATAATTGTTTTTCATATTTTTCTTGATATTTAGAATAATGTTTCTTCAAATTTGACCATGTGCCAAGACTGAGTCTTGGGGTACTTTAAATTTATAGAGGTTACATAGAAGTTCATAGTAGATGCTACCAAATGCTTGCATAAAATTCTCACTTTCAAGGAATATAGCGAAGTAGATGTTCTGTGTACAAACCTCTTTTCCTGGAGTGACTGCACCTAGTTCCTTTGAAATACAACAGTATTATGACTGTGAATGGGACTCCTATGTCTAGGAACTTAGAACTCCCATGTTATCCAATTGATACCAGCAATTGATATGTTTCAATTGCTAACCTTAATATCAAAATTAGTATGGCCACAACATTTCTCCTGGGAGGTTAATGAACAACTTGAAAGGCAGATAGAAGGAACTAGCTTTATGAGAAAGAGCAGAATCTTTGGAGTCATGGAAAACTGAGTTTCTTTCTGGGCTTATTAGTTTCTCTATGTCGTCTTGGTTGAACTAATTAAGATTTCTGAGTTCAAATTTCATCCTCTGTAAGATGGAAGAAATGGTATTACCTCATGGTGTTATGATGGGGGCTAAATCTTATAAATACAAAGAATTTTGCACCGTGCTTGGTGCATACCAGGTACTTAACGTACGTTAGGAGCTAGTTTCTCTTCATCCGCGCTCCCTAGACGCCAAAATTCAGGGAATGAGAAGATGAGTAAGACTTTGTGTAGGAGATGGATGATGAGAAGGGGGAAGCATTCCTGAGGAAAATAAAAATACAAGTAAAGAACTGAATATGGGCAGCAGAGCAGGTCATGGCATTTGCTGAAAAGAACAAAGACTTTGTGAGGAGTAGTGCAGAAGATAAAATTGTACAGGTCTTCCCACAGACTGCCATATTCTTCATGGATTGGCCTAATGATGGCTCCAGCTTCATTTTGTACTGCAGAACTCCTTAGCTCTGAAGTTCACCCACAGTGGCTCTCTCAGGTTTTTGTTGTTGTTGTTGTTAATACCCTGTGCTTCTTCATATACCTGCCTTGCATGGGGAGGCAAGGTATTTTGCATTTGCTGTTCTCTTTATCTGGAATGCATTTCCCATCTTCACTTTTCTTATTTAGTTAACTCTTATTCATCCTTTATATGTTAACTCAAATGTCAGGCAAGTCTTCCTTAAGATCACACCTATTACATGCTCTGAAAATAATCTGTATTTTCCCTTTGTATCACAAATCGTCATTTGAAATTATATATTACCTTGTGTGATTATTTGTTTAATGTGTATATCCCACAGTTGACCCTTTTTACTTTACTTGTCATTGTATTCCTAACAGCTAGAGCATAGAAGGACCTCAATAACTACTCTTTTTTGACTGGATGAATGAATGAGTACATGTCTTTGGGAGGGATTAAAATATAATCCTGTTAAAGTTTTACCCCTAGGCCCTCTGAATAAGAAATGACAGGTTGGTCTAGACTCCCTCATTAATATCTCCAAACATCCAGCCCCATGGCAGAAGCCCATTGCAATGTTATTTGCAGGCTAAAGATTGATGGATACCCTCTTAGTAGCTCTGGTTGTATCCTCCAGCTGTGTGCTATGTGTGAAACATGTCTCAAGAGCTAGAAGGGAATTTAGACTCCTTTCCCAAATGCTATACTCCAAGTCCTTTATATAAAAGAATTGAAGATTCTGCTTAAATTATTGTTACCAGGATCTCTAAGCAAGAGCTCTTTCTGCTGACAAAGCCAGTAAGAATGGCAATGTGCAGGTAAAGCTGGAAGCCCCTATTTCAACTCTATTGCTGTTTTCCAGCTTATAAAGAGTTGGCTTACAGCCATTCTGTTGATTCCACAAGGCAGACCTAGGTCCGATTTACAGAATGACGGACACTTGTAATTCACATAAGAAAAAGTTATCTGAGTTGTTTCAAGATTAAGTGGGTGACACTGAGAGACAATGAATTTTCTGTACCTGGAGATAGTCCAGAAGAGACAGGATAACCTTTTAACAGAATTATTGTACATAATATGGGGAACAAAATGAGAAAAGCTCTGGAGTTCTTTCCACCACTGCCGTTGGAAGATTCTGAGATGCGTGTTCTTTGAGTTGTCTCTCTAGTCATGGGGGATGGGTTACACTGAGTCATCTCCTCTCTCCCCTGGATTCCCTTAGCCCCAAGAGTCTTCTGGCTAGGGTTGGGGTACAGCCTGTGGCCAGGGAACATAACTGAGTTAACACCCTCACAGAGACTGAACCCATGACCTTGTCCTCGTTAGCTCTGTCCTCTAATCCCCCAAGTTCACAGGCACACTTCTGATACACAGCAGTGAAATTAACTCCAGAGTTTTACACCATGCAAAGTGATATAATCCAAAGACATCTATTTCAGCACGACAACATTATGCTCCATTTACAAATGAAATTTTCAGGGTGATAAAAATTAAAATGATGGTTTTGAAGTATTTGAGTGAGGAATTTTCTATCAAAGCAAGAGGAAATGTTATGCATAAGGATTTGCAGTTTCAACCATGCAGAGACATAAATATCACATATTAATAGATGTGACCTAGTTGCAACCATAGTCGGCCTCATTCTCATCTTGTCTCCCTCACATGTTTATTCTCTATTTGGATAGCTTACTCTGAAAGCTCATGGGATATCTGTGGATATGCAAAAAGAATGTGAAGTTGACAGTGTGATAATAAACAACACAGAAAATAAAGTGAGCTTAAAGAAATATTTTATTATTACTAACTTGACTTAAAATTATTGGGATTTGCTGGTTGTTGGTCCTTATTACTTTTGCTGTCTCTAATTTAAAATCATATATTCGCCGGGCGCGGTGGCTCACGCTTGTAATCCCAGCACTTTGGGAGGCCGAGGCGGGCGGATCACGAGGTCAGGAGATCGAGACCAAGGTGAAACCCCGTCTCTACTAAAAAATACAAAAAATTAGCCAGGCGCGGTGGCGGGCGCCTGTAGTCCCAGCTACTCGGAGGCTGAGGCAGGAGAATGGCGTGAACCCGGGAGGCGGAGCTTGCAGTGAGCCGAGATTGCGCCACTGCACTCCAGCCCGGGCGACAGAGCGAGACTCTGTCTCAAAAAAAATAAATAAATAAATAAATAAAAAAAATAAAAATAAAAATAAAAAATCATATATTCGATAAACTCCTTACACAGTTAGATTTTCAATTATAATTACCAATGGCAAATATAATACAGCCTTCACTGAACTACCTGTTGAGTTTCCTATCACTCTGTGCTCTGCTAAGGAAGAGCTGTAATAAAACTGCTTAGCAAATCTCTTTGAAATTCAGAGCTACACAGGAACTTAAAAAGTACCTAGCTCAGAAATTCCTCATTTTCTGGGGTTATATGAACATCTGAGAATCTGATGAAAGCCGTAGGCTCTATCCTTAGCACACTACATATAAGTATTTACATACATATATACATGCAATTTTGCATAGTTCCTGGGCTTTACAGGCCCCTCCATAAAGCCTGTCCATCAAGCCCAGATTAAGAATCTGTGTTCCAATGCAGTTTTTTCCTTTTAAAGATAATGAAGCTGAGGATCAGGACCTATCTAAAAAGCAGAAAACTTAAAAAAGAAACTAAAGATATAAGATTTAAGAGAAGACACCACCTGAGGAAAAAAACACTACGAATAAACTTTGAGATAGTAAAACCATTTTACAATCTATACATATCTCAACATCATGTTGTAAACCTCAAATATACACAATAAAATGTATCTACAACACAGGAAATCAAAGTAATAAAAACTCTGACATACAAAAAATAATTCTATGGAAATTAATAAGAGAATCTGAAGATTTCTATTTCAACAAACTTGGCTCCTGGCTTTTCTAGAATCGTGTAGGCAACAATTATTACTGTAATTGCTGTAGACTCAGTTGTTTAGTCTGAAAATATATGATCTTATGTTTTTGGGTCCCATATTTCTGCAATAAATATTTATTGAGCTCCTAAAAATAATTATATAAAAACTTCAGATAATATTATGAGTAAAATAGTTAAAAATAAATAAGTAAAATAAACTTTGAGAGTCAAGAGTCATTACTAAAATGTGGGACTTGCATATGTAAATGGAATATTTTAGGTGATATATCCAGAGAAGAACGAAGACCTTTCTACCTGCTAAATTTATTATAAGTTCTCTTACTTCACACAGTCATATATATTTTAATAAATCTACACCTGCCTTTCTGTTAGTTTTTTGAAACTGCACACATAAGTTAAATAATATTTTTTCCCATTCTAAGGAAAGCTTACAAAGGAACTGTTTCTTTTCTTGTCTGTCCGTCTGTTTGCTTGTGGAAATAAATTTAGTGGGGACCCACTAATACACAGAAAGATTCTCCTAACTCTTGCAGTTAAGCATCTTGAAATGCCAAATGAAGATTTTCACATTGACCAAACCCTGGCCGTTTCCACATTGTCTGCAATGGAATGGTTTCCCTTGGGTATCATTTTTTTTTTTTTTAGAGTTAGCTTAGGAGTGTTTCCTGCAGTGACTGATATAGAACCATGTAGCTTGAGACCAAGCAGTTACTGTAAATATATCATCTGTAATTCTCTCAAATCCCATTTATCCACAGAGTCATGTGAAGGCTAGAACTGAACATTGACACCAGGAAGACGCATAACCTATAAGTTTCCACAAATCTCTTTTTCCTTCAGTAAAATAAATCCACCGAGCTATGATATGTTCTATAAACCTTAAACCAAATGTTGTCATCCTGAAGGGTGAGCATAGTTCCTGGTGAGAATATTGATGCTAACAGATTGAATGCCATGGAAACTGAGAAAGACCTAATTTAAACAGAAACCATTGCTATTTATTTATTTATTTAGATCAGTCTTCTAAACTCAGAGCGAGCAAGAGTTTGAGGGCTTCTAAAAATAAGATTCATAATATTTAAAACCAGTTGTGTTTTTCTGAATGTAGGACAATGAATACTAAATTTTCTTTGCCATTTACTTCTTCCTTGCAGTGAATCAAGAAAAGACTTCATGACTATAAAATTCTTGAGGTTGGGCTTGAAAATTTTGTAGCAATTGGCAAAAATGTGTAGAGTTCCCAATCTTCACCTGCAGAATCATATACTTGTACAGCTGAAAGTTTTCTTGGAACCAGTTCAGAGATTATTTAATCAAGTCAAAGCTTATTTTACTATACTACTGATAAACATGCCTGCTCACTTTTCTCCAGGGGTATGACATAGCCAGATGAATGTGGTTTAACTTTCATTCATTTGAACAAAAGGGCGATTTGGTACATAACATAGTTAGCAAGAGTAGAATCAGTTGACTGGGGGGAACATGGCTCAATTTTCACCTGGGGAAATGACAAATTACTAGGGGGCAATAGGCTGTGAAACCCAGAGTGCAGTGGAGATGAGAGCCAAACTCCTCCTGCTACTTCATGGGGTCCATGGTAAGGCCTGGTTGCCAGTCACAGGATAGTTCTTAGATGCCACCTACTGAGTCTCCCCACAAAAATGGACAAACAATAATCAGACTGGTGAAGAAGCAAATCTAGGCATCTTCTGGGATCTTCTAAGAGTCTTATATTGTGGCCAAGCAGTCTCCACATAGCTCAGTGTTTAACACATGAACTATGAAGTTAGACAAAGCTAGGTGTGAATCCTGAGTCTGCAACTACTTGTCATGTGACCCTGGACAAGTTATTTAATATACCCGTGCTTCAGTTTACTCATCTTTAAAATAAGATAGTGAAACCTACCTTGGAAGACTGCATTGAGAATTAAATAAAATAATATAACTGCAGCAATGAATCCTTAGTTGCCTCAAAAGTTGAGCATGTAAGCACATATCATGCTACAATGGCTGACCTGGAATAGGGAACTCAAAGTACCTATTATTTTTTCTGCTTTTTAGCACTGGGTTGCAAACTTTTCTTAGCAGCTAAGAACACTTAACAAATCATGGGACACAAGTCAAACCTCAGTAGCAGTTTTACTCACTTCCACCTCCAGGTAACAACCTTACAATAAATTACCCTTTCCCAAGCCTCAGTTTCCTCATTTATATGATGAAGGGGTTAGATCATCTCTAGGGGCCCTTTCAGCTTTGGTATTCTAGGTTCCTATGGTTTTATATCTAGAGATATAAACATTTAGAGACATTGTGTTCTTGAGATTTTTAAAGAAGTGATAGAGACAAAGACGATGGGGAGAATTATTGGGAGTAGTGACGAGTTCAACCCTTAGGAATTCAAAGTGACAGAGAAAAGAGTTACAGAATTCCCATAGGCTCTTCTAGGCAGGGAGTAAGGAAGCAGGTGTATGAGAGTTAATGACCTGACCTCGATCAGTTTCAGTGAAGACAAGAGATGATTGTTGGAGTGGGATATTTACCTCTCTCCTCTCCTCTCACCCACAGACATGGGAGACTCCTACAACTCATAGCCCTGGAGTCACTTGTGCCCTGCTGAACATTTATAGACTAGGACCATGGACTAATGAAATCTGGCTATGGCCAGGGGTTTGTTACAGAAGAAACTGTGATCCATGCACCAGGGCCAATTTGAATGCAAATTTACCCACTGTAGGTCTTGGCATGAAGTAAGAAACAGATTTGTTTCAACAGAACAGTCTTTCTATTTGCAATCATACCACTGTGTGCTGTGATCCTATTAGTTATCACAAGCAAAGCAGCTCTGTGGGGCTGACTGCCTCCCTCCATGTGCACACACACACGCAACCTCCACGGAACACTCAGACTGGTATCATGGAGGCAGTAGGTGGCAGTCCTCTACTTTGTAACTCAGAAAGAGTTCAGGGATTGGAGGCTGTTTTCTGCTGAAAGCAAAACTGTGGTCCTGAATATTTCTTGAAAAACCACTGTCTATTTTAAGGTTGATGGAAAGAATCAGATCTGCTCTTCACCAAGAGTAGGGCAGAAACCCTAGTTAATCCGCTAATGGGAGGCAACATAGTATGGTGGATAGCAGCATGGTTTCTGGAGACAAATTGCCTGAGTTTTCTTCCCAACTCTGCCATTTATCAGCTGTGTGACACTGGGCAAATTATTTAACCTCACTGTGCCTCAGTTTCCTCCTAATGTAAAGTGAAAGTAACAGTAGAGCCTACCTCACAGGGTTGTTGAGAAAATCAAATGAATTAATATATATAAAGAAGTTATGACAGTGCCTAGCAGAATAAGTGCTATATAATTGTTCATTAAACAAAATAATCTTTATATGTTTGGCACTGTCTAAATTATCTCAAAGTCAATATTAATTTAGCTGTTTTTCTCCTTTATTAAAAATCTGCAGCCTACTTACAGAGCACAAGTACTAATGGCCAAAATCGGTAGAGAGGGTTTTAAATAGCTTCACATTACTTTGAATCCAAATTATAAATCCAGAAAGATGCATCTCACATAAGACACTTGTGTTAGTTAGGGTAGGATAACTTCCAGGACAAAAAGATCCAATATATACAACTGGCTCAAACACAATAGGAGTTTACTTCTCACTCATTTAGAAGCCCACATGGATGCTCCTATTAGGCAGACAGTTCTCTTCGAAATGGAGAATTAGGGACCCAGGCTCCTTCTACCTATGGTTCCATCATCTTCAACACGTGGCTTCCCAGGTCAATATGCTCCTCTGCAGTAGGTCAGTGAAAAGAAAACTTTGGAACTTCTCTACATGTATGTTTTTGTGATAGGTTTAATTCATACAAATTCCCCTTCCCTTCCTCCTTGAATTCTAGTTAGGGATCAGCCATTCCAAAATAGGTCAGATGAAACAATTCCCGGCAGCACTTGTCAGTCCCATGGAGCCAGGCTTTGATGATGTGAGCCAATTCCAGCATCTCTTGGAAGCTGAGAATTTAAGCATGAACTGTTGATGTCACCCAGTCTTTACTGAGTGGCAACTGGCCAAGCTCAGTAACTCCAAAAATTATCCTTTCTTGGATGAAGAGCAACAGTTTCTGATGCTTTGTGTTTCCTCTTATAAAGATTCAAAAGTAAGGCTGGAAATGAATTCAAATCAAAGCTCTTTTCAAATCTTCACTTTGATAGATAATATGAATATAAATTGTTAAAAGCAGAAATGAAATCTTCCAATAATGATTTTAAAATTCTCCTGGTGTGATAAGATGTGTTTCACCATTAGGTATGCTGTGGGTTTGAGGACTGATCTAGTTTGAACATAGATCAGAGGCGTGGGCACACCTGAAATGTAGAGCCTGGTTCTCATGCAAAACAGAATAATGCTGTGAATGTGTGTGTGTGTGTGTTTGCCTATGTGTATGGATGTGTGTAGGCATGTATGTTTATGTGTTTGTACATATGTATATGAGTATGTATGCATATTGTGTAGGTATATGTATAAGTGTGTGCCTGTATCTGTGTATGTGTATATATGTGTATATGTATATGTGTTTATACGAGCATGTGCATCAGCATGTGTGAACATGTATTTGTGTCTGTATGTTGGCATACATGTGTGTGCATGTGTGTATGCTAATGCATGCCTATGCATCTGTATATGCATGTTTGTTGTGTGTATGTATATACATATATACATATGTATATTTTGGCATGTACATATGTATATGTGTATACATATGTATGTATATGTTAATATGTGTGTATTTGTATATGTGTGTATTTTATGTTAGTGCATTGCATGTTTACATATGCATATGTGCATGTCTATATGTGTGTGCATAGGTATACATGTATTTAAATGTATTTGTAAGTTCGTATGCATGTTTCCTTGTGTATATGTGTGTTTCTATACCTGTGAATATGTGTGCAAGTATATATATGTATGTGTATATGCTGTGAATGTGTGTATATTTATAGGTTTGTGTTTGCTTGTATAAATGGATCTATATATTTTCATGTATAAGTGTGCATATGTTTTCATGTGTACTCATCTGTGTATGTGTATATGTATGTGAGCATTTATGTGTATACATATGTATATATTATATATACATGCACACACAAACACATGGAACAAGTTTCAAAAACAATATTTCCATCTCCAACATTCAATGCATTCATATTTTTTATTCATTGCTGTCTCATTAATAAAATATCCAGGTCATGACTACATATTTATCATCATCTATTGATGGGTTGCAACCACAGTGTGGAAAATACTGGTAGGATATAGTAATAGCAAATGTTTGTTAAGCACTGGCTATATGCCAAGCATTTTACATATATTATTTCATTTAACACTCATAAAAATCTGATGAGGTAGGCACTGTTATTAGTTCCACTTTATGGATGAAACAGCAAAGTCATAAAAGGGTTGATTAACATGCCACAGCCAGAATTAACAAGTTCATCGTGGTTCCTAAGCAGAGCCAGAATTTAAAGCAAAACAGTGTGGTTCCAATGCCCTAGCTCATAACCAATAGTCTACAATGTTCTGCCATCCATTTGTAAAGAGGCCTCTCCAATCCCCTTGTCTATGGTCCTTGTTAAAAGCATATTCCTCCCCCACACCTCCCTACTCTATTTTCACACCTCCAGTGCCTGCTACAGGGGCCATAGCTGCCAGCCTCCATAACTTTGGCTACAATTACTCAAGAGAATATGGCACTGCTTTCTGAGTCGATGGGCACAGATGTCGTGGAACCAGATGCAGCTATAAGATGTAGTCATTATTCTTCAGCAAGTTTCATTACTATGATTTTTCCAGTAATAATGCTTCCCAAGTCTTTGGGCCCTAGTCAATCACAGGAATTGGGAGATGGGCCCCAGCAAATCAAATTGACTGAAATTTCCTGGCATGTCTGAATGAATTATGGGCATAAATCTATGGCCTTCATCACCTTTATGAGTCTTGTTTTGACATCTACTAAACGAAGATAATAATAACTGCAACCTTTTATTAAGCCCTCCTTGCTGATTTCTGTTAATTTTCATACTTGGCAACTGTCAACTGTTCTTTTTGTTCTTGTCTTTGTTGTTGTTGTTTTTTGGTGTGTGTGTGTGTGTATGTGTGTGTATGATTGCTTTCTGCTTTTCATCTCCCTAACTAGATCATAAGCAACTCAAGGCCCAAATCATCCATCTCATTTCCTGGTTGTTCCCCAGCCAGCTGAGGGAAGTGCTCTGCATACAAATGCTCCAGTGCAGCTGTGCCTCCTTTGCTCATGTACCGAGCTCCTATCCTGTGCCTGGCACTGTGCTAGAACCTGTGGGTACAGAGAGCCAAAAACACATAGTCCCTGCTATTAAGGAGCTGTGATGGTTAATACTGAGTGCCAACTTGATTGGATTGAAGGATACAAAGTATTGATCCTGTGTGTGTCTGTGAGAGTGTTGCCAAAAGAGATTAACATTTGAGTTAATGGGCTGGGAAAGGCAGACCTACCCTTAATCTGGGTGGGCAAAATCTAATCAGCTGCCAGCACAGCTAGAATATAAGCAAGTAGAAAAATGTGAAAAGGGAGATTGGCCTAGCTTCCCAGCCCACATCTTTCTCCCATGCTGGTTGCTTCCTGCCCTTGAACATCAGACTCCAAGTTCTTCAGTGTTGGAGCTCAGACTGGTTCTCCTTGTTTCTCAACCTGCAGACGGCCTATTGTGGGACCCTGTGATTGTGTGAGTTAATACTTTATATATATATGTATATATATATATATATATACATATATATATATATATATACATATATATATATATATATATATACATATATATATATATTCCATTAGTTCTGTCTCTCTAAGAACTCTAATACAGATTTTGGTACCAGGAGTGGTTCTAGACAAACAGAATATTAACGATGGTTTTAGGGTTTCTGGAGTTGGTTGCTTAATATGATTATACCCCAAAATGCAAAGGACTCTACTTCTCATAGTATGGAAAATACTGATAGTCCTTGGTGTGAACTGTTTAGAGAGTTTTGCAAAATAAATGCATTTGATACTCCTGATTCATTGCTCATGAGAGGCAAGGAGTTTACTGACTATTTTCATAATGCCTTTGACCACATGTGTTCAGTGGACAACGTGATGAAAGAAAATGATGAACTCAGGGATTTTATCTCCCGGCTTTAGAAGCAGATACTGAGCCTCACATCTGCTAAGACTGCCCTGAGTGAGAGTCTTATCTCCTGTAGAGAAAGCGCTGAAGTTGTGGAAAAGCAGACACAAGCTCTTATCATGAGAGTGGCTGACCTGCAACAAAAGGTGCATGCACAGCCTTGCCAGGTGCCTACTGTTAAAGTGAGGGCATTGACTGGAAAAGAACGGGACCATGCAACTTGGAATGGGGACGTCTGGGAGGACCCTGATGAAGCTGGGGACACTGAGTTTGTAAACTCTGATGAAATTTTTTTTTGCCAGAAGCAGCAGCTTCCTCATCCCCAGTAGTAGTAACACCCCCTCTCCGACCCATGCTGCCATCAGCTTTTCCACCTTTGTCTGAGGAGATAAACCCTGCGCTGCCTGAGGTAACAGTGATAGCGTACCCTGAGGCAGTTGCCAGGAACGATAATGTTGATTCTCCTCAGGAGCCACCCCCAATACCCCTGTTTACTTCTAGACCTATAACTAGACTAAAGTCCAAGTGGGCCCCTAGAGGAGAGGTTGAGAGTGTGACCCATGAGGAGGTGTGCTACACTAGAAAAGAACTGCTTCAGTTTTCTAATTTATATAAACAGAAATCTAGAGAACAGGTATGGGAATGGATATTAAGCATGAGGGATAATGATGGAAGAAACATAGAGTTGGATCAGGCTGAATTTATTAATTTGGGCCCACTAAGTAGGGACTTTGCATTTAATGTTGCAGCTCAGGGAGTTAAAAAAGGTTCTAATAGTTCATTTGCTTGGTTAGCTGAAACGTGGATTAAAAGATGGCCCATTGTTGGCACATATACACCATGGAATACTATGCAGCCATAAAAAATGATGAGTTCATGTCTTTTGTAGGGACATGGATGAAGCTGGAAACCATCATTCTTAGCAAACTATCACAAGGACAAAAAACCAAACACTGCATGCTCTCACTCATAGGTGGGAATTGAACAGAGAGAACACTTGGACACAGGAAGGGGAATATCACACACCGAGGCCTGTTGTGGGGTCGGGGGAGGGGGGAGGGATAGCATTGGAGATATACCTAATGTAAATGACAAGTTAATGGGTGCAGCACACCAACATGGCACATGTATACATATGTAACAAACCTACACATTGTGCACATGTACCCTAGAACTTAAAGTATAATAATAAAAAAAAAAAAGATGGCCCATTGTGAGTGAGCTGGAAATGCCTGATCTCCCTTGGTTTAATGTAGAGGAAGGGATCCAAAGGCTGAGAGAGATTGGGATTGTGGAGTGGATTAGTCATGTTAGACCTACTCATCCAGCTGAGGGATCCAGAAGTTACACCCTTGACCAATACCTTGTGAAATAGATTTGTGAGGGCAGCACCTGCATCTTTGAAGAGCCCTGTAATTGCTCTTCTCTGTATGTCAGATCTAACAGCGGGAACCACAGTCACTCAACTACAAAATTTATATATAATGGGAATAATTGGATCCTGAGGTGGCAGGAGCCAAGTGGAGGCACTCCACTGTCAAAGGCAAGGTGGCCATAGCAACCGTAATGGACAGCAGAGACAAAGCAGCAATCAGAATAGTTTGACTCATGTAGAGGTCTGGCATCGGCTAATTAATCACAGTCTTCCTGGAAGTGAAATTGATAGGAAGCCTACTGCATTCCTACTTAATTTATACAAGCAGAAAACTTCTAGGTTGAATGGATAAAAGACTAATTTTAATTATAAAAACAGAGAATCACAGCCCCTCAATCAATTTCCAGACTTGACCAACTTTACAGACCCAGAATCCCTTGAATGAAGGGGAGGCTGGGTCCCCTTGAGGAAGGATCTCACTACACTACCGACAATTTATGCAGTGAATCTTTCTCCCATCCTTCCCCAAGGAGACTACTGGCCTTTTACCAGGGTAACTGTGCACTGGGGAAAGGGAAATGATCAGACATTTTGGGGACTACTGATCACTGGCTCTTTGCTGACATTGATTCCAGGGGACCCAAAATGTCATTGTGGTCCTCCAGTTAAAGTAGGGGCTATGGAGATCAGGTAATTAATGAAGTTTTAGCTCAGATCTGACTTATAGTGGGTCCAGTGTGTTCCCAGACTCATCCTGTGGTCGTTTCCCCAGTGCCAGAATGCATAATTGGCATAGACATACTTAGCAGCTGGTAGAACCCCCATATTGGCTCCTTGACTGGTAGGGTGAGGGCTAATTATGGTGAGAAAAGCCAAATGGAAGCCATTACAGCTGCCTCTACCTAGAAAAATAGTAAATCAAAAACAACATTGCATCCCTGGAGGGATTGTGGAGATTAGCGCCATCATCAAGGACTTGAAAGATGCAGGGGTGGTGATTCCCACCACATCCCCATTCAACTCTCCCATTTGGCCTGTGCAGAAGACAGATGGATCCTGGAGAATGGCAGTGGATTATCGTAAGCTTACCCAAGTGATGACTCCAATTGCAGCTGTTGTACCAGATGTGGTTTCATTGCTTAAGCAAATTAACACATATCCTGGTACCTGGTATGCAGCCATTGACTTGGCAAATGCCTTTTTTTCCATTTCTGTCCATAAGGCCCACCAGAAGCAATTTGCCTTCAGCTGGAAAGGCCAGCAATATACTTTTACTGTCCTACCTCAGGGGTATATTAACTCTCCGGCTCTGTGTCATAATCTTATTAAGAGAGACCTTGATCACTTTTTGCTTCTGCAAGATATCACACTGCTCCATTACATTGATGACATTATGCTGACTGGATCCAGTGAGCAAGAAGTACCAAACACACCGGACTTATCAGTGAGACATTTGCATGCCAGAGGATGGGAAATAAATCTGACTAGAATTCACAGACCTTCTACCTCAGTAAAATTTCTAGGAGTCCAGTGGTGTGGGGCCTGTTGAGATATTCCTCTAAGGTGAAGGATAAGTTGCTACATTTGGCCCCTCCTACAACCAAGAAAGAGGCCCAACACCTAGTGGGCCTATTTGGATTTTGGAGGGAACACACTCCTCATTTGGGTGTGTTACTCCAGCACATTTATCAAGTGACCTGAAAGGCTGCCAGTTTTGAGTGGGGTCCAGAACAGGAGAAGGCTCTGCAACAGGTCCAGGCTGCTGTGCAAGCTGCTCTGCCATTTGGGCCATATGACCCAGCAGATCCAACGATGCTTGAGATGTCAGTGGCAGATAAGGTTGCTGTTTGGAGCCTTTGGCAGGCCCCCATAGGTGAACCACAATGGAGGCCTCTAGGACTTTGGAGCAAGGCCCTTCCATTTTCTGCAGATAACTACTCTCCTTTTGAGAGACGGCTCTTGGCCTGTTACTGGGCTTTGATGGAAACTGAAGGTTTGACTATGGGTCCTCAAGTCACCATGCAACCTGAACTGCCTATCATGAACTGGGTGCTTTCTGATCCATCTAGATATTAAGTGGGTCATGCACAACAGCATTCCATCATCAAATTGAAGTGGTATATGTGTGATCAGGCTCAAGCAGGTCCTGAAGGCACTTGTTTAACTAAACAAGGAAGTGGCTCAAATGCCCATGGTCTCTACTCTTGCCACTCTGCCTTCTCTCTCCCAGCCTACACCAATGGCCTCATGGGGAGTTCCTTATGATCAGTTGACAGAGGAAGAGAAGACTAGGGCCTGGTTCACAGATGGTTCTGCATGATATGCAGGCACCACCCAAAAGTGGAGAGCTGCAGCACTACAACCCCTTTCTGGGACATCCCTGAAGGATAGCGGTGAAGGGAAATCTTCCCAGTGGGCAGAACTTTGAGCAGTGCACGTGGTTGTGCACTTTGCATGGAAGGAGAAATGGCCAGATGTGTGATTATATACTGATTAATGGGCATAGCCAATGGTTTGGCTGGATGGTCAGGAACTTGGAAGAAGCATGATTGGAAAATTGGTGACAAAGAAATCTGGGGAAGAGGTATGTGGATGGACTGCTCTGAGTGGTCAAAAACTGTGAAGATATTTGTATCCCATGTGAGTGTTCACCAACGAGTGATGTCAGCAGAGGAGGATTTTAATAATCAAGTGGACAGGATGACCAGTTCTGTGGACACCACTTAGCCTCTTTCCTCAGCCACCCCTGTCATCGCCCAATAGGCCCATGAACCAAGTGGCCATGGTGGCAGGGATGGAGGTTACGCATGGGCTCAGCAACGTGAACTTTCATTCACCAAGGCTGACCTGGCTACGGGCATTGCTGAGTGCCCAATTTGCCAGCAGCAGAGACCAACACTGAGCCCTCGATATGGCACCGTTCCTCAGGGTGATCAGCCAGCTACCTGGTAGCAGGTTGACTATGTCAGACCTCTTTCATCACGGAAAGGGCAGACATTTATCCTCACTGGAATAAACACTTACTCCATATATGGGTTTGCCTATCCTGCACACGATGCTTCTGCCAAGACTACCATCCGTGGACTCATGGAATGCCTTATCCACCATCATGGTATTCCACACAGCATGCCTCTGACTAAGGCACTCACTTTACAGCCAAAGATGTGTGAAAGTGAGCCCATGCTCATGGAATTCACTGGTCTTACCATGTTCGCCATCATCCTAAAGCAGCTGGATTGACAGAACAGTGGAATGGCCTTTTGAAGTCACAATTACAATGTCAACTAGGTGACAATACTTTGCAGGGCTAGGGCAAAGTTCTCCAGAAACCATGTATGCTCTGAATCAGCACCCAATATATGCTACTGTTTCTCCCATAGCCAGAATTCACAGGCCCAGGAATCAAGGGGTGGAAGTGGAAGTGGCACCACTCACCATCACCCGTAGTGATACACTAGCAAAATTTTTGCTTCCTGTTCCCACGACGTTCCGTTCTGCTAACCTAGAAGTCTTACTTCTAGAGGGAGGAACACTGCCACCAGGAGACCCAACAACAATTCCATTAAACTGGAAGTTAAGATTGCCACGTGGACACTTTGGGCTCCCCCTACCTTTAAGTCAACAAGCTAAGAAGGGAGTTTCAGTGTTGGCTGGGATGACTGACCTGGACTATCAAGATGAATTCAGTCTACTACTCCACAACGGAGGTAAGGAAGAGTAGGCATGGAATACAGGAGATCCATTAGGGCATCTTTTCCTCTGTGATTAAGGTCAATGGGAAACTATAACAGCCCAATACAGGCAGGACTACAAATGACCCAGACCCTTCAGGAATGAAGGTTTGGGTCACCCCACTAGGAGAAAAACCACAACCTACTGAGGTGCTTGCCGAAGGTAAAGGGAATACAGAATGAGTAGCAGAAGAAGGTACTCATCAATACCATCTATGACCACGTGACCAGCTGCAGAAATGAGGACTGTAATTATCATGAGTATTTCCTCCATCTTTTGCTAAAACCATGTTTGTGCATGCATACACTTGTACTAAGAAGATATCTTCATTTTATTTTCTTTCTCCTTTATCACGCGACATAAGATTTATTGACTTCACATCAGTATTTAAGCATTGTTAACTTTATGTATAGTATTTGGGTTGGGGATTGGTGGATTTCTGGTTATATGAAGGATAGTTGTATTATGTTAGGCTTAATTATGGCCTTATTATTGTCCTTATTTGAAGATTATGTATGATCTCAGGAGATGTGTATGGGTTCAAGTTGACAAAGGGTGCACTCCTGAGGCAGGAGCATCACTTGATCCTGGGAGGCAAAGGTTGCAGTGAGCCAAGATTGTGCTCTTGCACTCTGGGCAACAGAGCAAGACTCTGTCTCAAAAAAAAAAAAAAAATAGTGGTTGGAAACTTCTAAGAAGGAGGGTGACATGACCTGATTTACATTTATAAAGGATCATTCAGGCTGCTATTGTAGAAAAAAATGGATTGTAGGCACAAGAGTGACCATGTAGAGTGACCAGAGAGACGACCAGTTAGGAGGCTATTGGCTGTGGTCCAGGTTAGAGGTTATATGTACAAAAATTGTATGAGTATATACAACATACATACATGTAATCACATTCCGTACATATTTTCAAGATGGGGACAATTTGGTTTTCCTTGTGAGAGTAAGAATTGAAGAAAAGAGACATATGCTATCCCAAAAGAACATAATATCACTCAACTTTGAGTGAATCATGGCAATTAACCATCAGACTGAACAATTCTGAAGTGGTTTAGAAAGAAAGTCCTGAAGCAAACAGGCTTGAGGAGGGGATATTAAGATAGAGGTATGATCATGTTCTACAACGATATTTGATGATGCTGAGGATGATGGTGATAATGATGATAATGGATAGAGTTTGTAAATAGTGAGGTAATGATCTGGCAGTGGCTTACTGGAAAAAGCTACCCCTCATGTGAGAAAATGAAGAACATGAAGAATATGGTGAATACTCTCAATCCTGCCCAAACCTCAATTACTAAGAGTAAGATCATACCCATTCTCATTATTTTTTAAGTATGGAGCCATAGAGCTGGTAAGTCTTCTTACAGTGTAGGAAAGCGAAAATTAACAACAACAAAAATATGCTTGTTTTTAAGCTTCTTGCACTTTCCTAGCATGTGTGGTATTGTACTGCTGCCAGTTCAAAGATTTTGATACTTAGCAATTGCCTTTAGATTTGAAAGGTTCATTCATCAAACAAGGTTTAATCCCAGCTGTGAACCAACACTAAATTGAGTATTGTATAACATGCTTTATACACTTAAACAAGCACATGAGATCCTGGTCCCAAGATTAAAGATGAAGATGCAGAGCTAGCTGTGCATTCAAGAGCCCCGGGCAAGGCTAATTATGGCCTATTTTCACCTGGTTAGAAAGAGAAACATTTTGCTGGATTCAGGGTTCTAAGGACACAGGAAAAAGAAAACAAAGAGCTCCACACTGGCTCTTTGAATATCTTGAAATCATTATTTTAACAAAACTTATTTAGTGGACTTGAGCTTGGTGAATGGCACATACTGATGGGATTGGGGCAATTCCCTCCAGAGGGGTCATGCCCAAGCCCAATAGCACACTTAATTTACCAAGCCACTAGCAAACATCAGTAGAAGAATAAGGAAGACTGGAAGAAAAACTTGCAGCAGCAAAAAAAATAAAAAATGCTTTTAAAGTGTGTAATATATGTTGTATAATATTCATTTTAGCATTGGCTCACAGCTGAGATAAACCTTGACTAATGAATGAATCTTCTTTCTTAACTTTCTACAGATGCTTGCCCCATTGTCAAAAGTCTGTATGTTGGGAGACTGCTCTTTGAAAATATGGAAAAGTGGGTTGGTACTTGAAAGTAAAGCATGTATTCTTAACAAAACCTAAAGAATTATCAAATTGTCAGCACCCTCAGCCATTGAAAATGAGAACACCTTCCTCTGAAAAGATTGACCTTCTATCAGAAAATCCACCACCTGGTTGATGTCAATATGATGGTAGAAATGATAGAAAGCAGTAAGTCGCATGGGAAAAACAGCACAGGTTCTTAAAGCACAGAGCTCTGGGCTCTGATTCTGGCTCATTTAATAATTATTAGCAATATAACTTTACCCTTTCTGAGCCTGTTTTCTCATCTGTAAAATGGTAAAGACACAACAATTATAGGATTGTTCAAAGATTACAGGAGATATACATGTAATATGTTTAGTGTGTGATAATCATAATAGTATTTATTATACACCAAATGTATTGATTCATCTATGCATTCATTCATTCAAATATTTGAGTGATACGTAAGGGCCAGATACTCTTATTGGTGCTGGAGATGTACCAGTGGACAACTTTTCATAGTTACATTATTTGACTTAATTATCAGAATAATCCTGTGTAGTAGGTATTTATTATCCCCATTCTACAGAGAAAGAAAGAGGCTTAACGATCTTAAGTAACTTTAAATCACTTCAAAACAGTTTTCACCAGTGTTTGTGGACAACCAAATGATTGCTGGTCACAGAGCAAGTAATGGCAGGAGAGAGATTCCCACCGATCTCATCCTGACTCCAATACCATATTCTTCCCACTGTATACCACTTCAGTAACTGCTACTTTTCCTTCCCTTCTCCACAGTAGCTTAGCATATTTGGATAATATGATTGAAAAAGCAAACAAATGCCATGTTGAGGGTGTGGACCATGTATCAGATCCTGCTCAGAGGAGGTGCTGGTTGCAGGGCACTGTGTGCTAATGACAGAGTCCCTTGGGACAATACTGTGTTCTTCTCTGAACCTTTCCATTAGCGAGATCGTTCACAAACTATAACCGGTACTGACACAGGTGACCAGAATGGTGGGGTATGTGATATACATGGACTTGCTGCACCCCTGCAGGGAGTGTGATCAGCACACAGGCTCCAGCTGTCACCTCCTTCATGGTCCACCTCAATTGAAGAGCCAGTTGGTCTCAGGTAATGCCTACAAAAAGCAATGTGATGCAATAGAATGACTTTCTCAAGGCTGTCATCGTCTGATGACTGAGCAAAGTTGGTGAGGGGTGATAAGTTAAAAGGCCTGGCCATTTCAGCCTGTCTGGGAGCAACTGTGAAGGGCAACATTTGTTCCAGAGTTCCTCATTAGGTTGGCCAAGGTTTTTCAGGACTACACTACACATTGACTCCTCCATCAACTCAATCATGCTTCCTTTCAAAGGTGTTGGTCCATAAACAATATCCTGTACTCTAAACTCCATCTCTGTCTGCTTCCAGAACATGCAGCATGTGGAAAATAGTGCCAAGAATGATCATCATTAGAAGGTAATAAGATTGACCTTTGGAGATGGATCACTTACTGCCAGGCTGGCAGCGAGAAGCCCCTCACCAGTGACAGGTGGAACACAGACATCTCCTGGCCCAAAGTGTTGGTCCAATTGTTAAAACTTTCACCAAAATTGGGAGAGTCGTCCCACAGGAAGGAAGGTACTGATGGGAAAAATGTATCAGACTTTTATGGAGGAAGTAGTAGACACTACTAAACCTCAGGAGTCTACAGATGTAGTTCATCTAGTAAGAGTTAGTTCTCCATACCATTGCAGGAAGACAATACAGAATTCTCTACCCAAAAGATGACAGGTACCCACCTCGATATCTGCCTCATAACACTTCTCCTGGCAACTAGGCCTATGATTAGGGATAAGGTGAAGCATAACCCAGCTGGAAAGGTGTTGGGCTTGATGAGGGAGGAAAGGAATTATACCCCAAAGAAGTTCTAAGAACCAGTCAGCATGTCCCAGCACATGCTCAGGAAGGAACACATGAGACTGGATTCTGAGGGTGTTTGATAAAAGGGATGTATATCATAAAATTGGATACAGAGTCTATGGACTTGTGAGTGTTCTCCAGAGGTACAGGATTTAACATCCTGGTGAGGACTCCAAGATATAGTGTGAACTTCCAATGGAACAGCTCCTAAAAGCAGGGAAAAAGTGATGGCCCATACTGAATGAAGTTGAAATGCCAAAGCACATGGTGGAAAAAAAGATGTAAAGGCTCAGAGAAATAGGCATGGTAGAGGGATCTACTTTATACAGCTGAGAGAGACTCATCAGATGATTATGTTCCACAGGATGGATCTGGATACACACCATACACCAAGGCCATAAAGAACACTCTGATAAGAGAGGCACCAGCTTCACTTAAGAAGTTCAGTTATGTATCTGCTCTGCAGACTAGGGCTTATAGTAGGACAGTCAGCAAATAATTTAGCTTGCTGATAGCAATGTGTATGAGAAGATGCCAAAACTATAGAGGTCAAGTAGTGAAGCTTAAAAGCCACAAGGACACAATTGCCACAATGCCTGACGACGTTAGAGTGGTGGTCAATACAGTCTGATCTATAAGAATGTTATGGAGATGGCTAATAGAATATAAGATCTTACAGGCAAAATAGATGAGCATGGAACAAGAAATTAAGACTGGATGACTGGGACAATAAAAGAAGCAACTCCAATAAAAAAATGATTCCTGGCACAATTTCTAAACCTAAGCCAATTTTATGACCTGGATTAATGGGTTAAAGTGGCTGGATCCACAAGAGGAAGGTCTCTGCAAAATCATGGCAAGTATACACAATAATAGTTCCCTCAGTCCTTTCTCAAAGAGTATTACAGTCATTTACTCAGATATAGGTATGCTGGGGTAAAAGAATGCCTGGACATTTCAAGGAATCCTGGACCATGGGACTGAATTAACATTATTATCCAGAGATCAGAAAGGTCATTATCATCTCCCTGCTACAGTGAAAAAATAAAAGGGCTAGGTAATAATATAGATTCCTGGCCAGAGTCTAGCTTACAGTAGATCCACTAGATTTGTGGACACACTTGATGATCATTCCCACCTTGTCCAAATGTATAAGATTGACATATTTAGCAGTTCAAGCAATGGCCACGTTGGATCCTTGGACTGTGGAGCAAGAACCATCACAGTGAGGAAGGGCAGATGGGAGCATCTGAAACTGCCTCTTAATCAAGATAGTAATTAAAAAACAATCTTGCATCATGGAACAGGAAGGAAGATGACAGAAATTCGTGCCACCCTTAAAAATCTAACAAATGCAAGTGTGGTGGTCCCCATCAAATCTCCATTGAATTTACCAGTCTGGCCCTGCAGAAACCCAATGGTTCCTGAAGGGTAACTATAGACTACACCAAGTTTAACCAAGTAGTAGTTCTGAATCATAACCACTTTCCCAGATGTGGATCTTTTGTTTTGTTTTGTTGATTTTTGATTTTGCTTTAATAATTTTGTTTATTCATTTGTTAATTTTTTATTTAAAGTTTAGTGGGTACATAGCAGGTGTATGTATTTATGAGTTCATGAGATGTTTTAATACAGGTATGCAAAGTGTAATAATCACATCATGTAAAATGGAGTATCCATCCCCTCAGGTATTTATCCCGTGTTGTAGACAATTCAATTATACTCTTTTAGTTATTTTTAAATATACAGTTAAATTGTAATTGACTATAGTCATCCTGTTGTGCTGTCAAATAGTAGGTCTTATTCATTCTTCCAAACTACTTTTTGTACCCATTAATCATCTCCACCTCCCCCAACCCACCCACTACCCTTACCAGCCACTGGTAACCATCCTTCTGCTCTCTACCTTCATGAGTTCTATCGTTTTGATTTTTAGATCTCACAAATAAGTGAGAAAATGCAATATTTGTCCTTCTGTGCCAGGCTTATTTCACTTAGCATAATGACCTCCAATTCTATCCATGTTTTTGCAAATGACAGAATCTCATTTTTTTATGGCTGAATAGTACTCCATTGTGTATGTGTACCACATTTTCTTTATCCATTCATCTGTTATGGACACTTAGGTTGCTTCCAAATCTTAGCTATTGTAAACAGTGCTGCAACAAATATGAGAGTGCAGATATCTCTTCCACATACTGATTTCTATTCTTTTGGGTATATGCCCAGCACTGGGATTGCTGGATCATATGGCAGCTTGATTTTTAGTTTTTTGAAAAACGTCCAAACTGTTCTCCATAGTAGTTGTACTAATTTACATCTTCACTTTGTTGTTTTCTTTGCTGTGCAGAAGCTTTTTAATTTGATGTAATCCTATTTGTCCGTCTTGGTTTGGTTGCCTGTGCTTGTGGGGTAATATCCAAGAAGTTTTTGTCTAGACCAATGTCCTAGAGTTTCCGTGATGTTTTCTTGTAGTAGTTTCATAGTGTGAGGCCTTAGATTTAAGTCTTTAATCCATTATACTTGATTTTTGCATATGGCAAGAGATAAGGGTCTAGTTTGATTCTTCTGCATATGGATATCCAGTTTTCCCAGCACCATTTATTGAAGAGATTCTCTTTTCCCCGACGTGTGTTCTTGGCATCTTTGTCAAAAATGAGTTCACTAAAGGTATGTGGATTTGTTTCTGGGTTCTCTGTTCTGTTCCATTGGTCTCTGTGTTGGTGTTTATGCCAGTACCATGTTGTTTAGTTACTATAGCTCTGTATTCTTATTTGAAATCAGGTAAGGTGTTTCCTCTAGCTTTGTTCTTTTTGCTTAGGATAGCTTTAGCTATTCTGGGTCTTATGTGGTTCCATGTGAATTTTAACATTGTTTTTCTATTTCTGTGAAGAATGTCTTTGGTATTTTGACAGGAATTGCATAAAATCTGTAGGTTGCTTTGGGTAGTGTGAACATTTTAACAATATTTATTCTTCCAATCTATGAACAGAATATATTTCCATTTTTGGTGTCCTCTTTACTTTTTTTATCAGTGTTTCATAATTTTCATCATAGAAGTCTTTCATTTCTTTGGTTAAGTTAATTCCTAGGTATGCAATTTTACGTGTGGCTATTGTAAATATGATTACTTTCTTGATTTCTTTTTCAGATTATTCACTATTGGCATATAGAAATGCTACTGACTTTTGTATGTTGATTTTATATCCTGCTACTTTAGTGAATTTGTTTATAAGTTCTAATAGTTTTCCTGTGGAGTCTTTAGGTTTTTCCAAATAGCCATATCATCTACAGAGATAATTTGACTTCTTTCTTTCCAATTTTGATGCCATCAATTTCTTTCTCTTGCCTGATTGCTCTAGCTAGGATTTCCAGTACTATGTTGAATAACAGTGGTAAAGGGGGGCATCCTTGTCATGTGCCAGGTCTTAGAGAAAAGGCTTTCAGTTTTTTTCCCCTTCAGTATGTTACTAGCTGTGAGTCTGTCGTATATGGCTTGTATTATGTTGAGGTATGTTCCTTCTACCCTCAGTTTTTAAGGGTTTTTATCATGAATGGATGTTGAATTTTATCAAATGCTTTTTTCAGCATCAATCAAAATAATCATATGGTTTTTGTTCTTCATTCTGTTAATATAAAGTATCACATTGATTGATTTGCATATGTTGAACCATTCTTGCATACTTAGGATAAATCCCACTTGGTCATGATGAATGATCTTTTTAATGTATTGCTGAATTCAGTTTGCTAGTATTTTGTTGAGGATTTTTGCATCAATATTCATCAAGATACTGCCATGTAGTTTTTGGGTTTTGAGGTGTCTTTCTCTGGTTTTGGTATCAGGATAATACTGCCCTCGCAGAATGAGTTTGGAAGTATTCCCTCTTACTCCATTTTTTCAGAATACTTAGAATATGATTGGTTCTTCTTTAAATGTTTGGTAAAATTCAGCAGTGAAGCCATCTTTTCCAGGACTTTTCTTTGCTGGGAGACTTTTTATTATGGCTTCAATTTCATTATTTTTTATTGATAGGTTCAGATTTTGGATTTCTTCCCAGTTTAATCTTGGCAGGTTGTATGTCTCTAGGAATTTGTCCATTTCTTCTAGATTTTCCAATTTGTTGGCATATCGTTGTTCATGGTAGCAACTAATGATCCTTTGAATTTTTGTCATATCTGTTGTAATGTCTCCTTTTCATCTCTAATTTCGTCAATTTGGATCTTCTCTCTTTTTCTCAGTCTGGCTAAAGGTTTGTTGATTTTGTTTCACAATTTAAAAAAACAATTTTTTGTTTCATTTCTCTTTTGTATTGTTTTTTATTTCAAATTTATTTCTGCTCTCATCTTTATTATTTATTTTCTTCTACTAATTTTAAGTTTGGTTTGCTCTAGTTTTTCTAGTTCTTTAAGATGCATTATTAGATCATTCATTTGAAGTTTTTCCTCTTTTATGATGTAGGGACTTATAGCTTTAAACTTCCCTCTGAGTACTGCATTTGCTGTATCCCATAGGTTTTGATATGCTGTGTTTCCATTATCATTTGTATCTAGACATTTTTCATTTTCCTGCTTAATTTCTTCATCGACCCACTGGTCACTCCAGAGCATATTGTTTAATTTCCTTGTATTTGTATAGTTTCCAAAATCCCTCTTGTTATTGGTTTCCAGTTTTATTCCACTGTGATAAGAGAAGATGCTTGATATTAGTTCAATTTTTTTGAATGTTTTAAGACCTATTTTGTGACAACCTATGGTCTGTCCTTGAGAATAATCCATATGTTGAGGAGGAGAATGTGTATTCGGCAGCTGTTGGATGAAATGTTCTTTAAATATTTATTAGGTCCACTTAGTCTATAATGCAGACTAAGTCCAATGTTTCTTTGTTGATTTTGTGTCTGGAAGAACTGTTCAGTGCTAAAGTGGGATATTGAAATCTCCAGCTCTTATTGTATTGGGTGTTCTATCTCTCTCTTTAGTTCTAATAACAGTTCCTTCACATATCTGGGTGCTCTAGTGTTGTGTGCATATATACTTACAATTCTACATCCTCTTGCTGAATTGACCCCTTTATCATTTTATAGTGACCTTCTTTGTCTCTTCTTATAGTTTTTGTCTTGAAATCTATTTTGTCTAATATAAATGTAGCTACTCCTGCTCTTTTTAGTTTTCCATCATCATGGAATATCTTTTTCCATCCCTTTATTTTCAATCTATTGGTGTCTTTATAGGTGAAGTGTGTTTCTTGTGAGTAACAAATCAATGGGTCTTGCTTTTTCATCCATTCAGCAAGTCTTTGTCTTTCAATTGGAGAGTTTCAACAGTTTATATTCCATGTTATTAATGATAAGTAAAGACTTACTTCTGTCATTTTGTTATTTGTTTTCTGGTTTTGTGGTTTTCTTTTCTTTCTTTCTTTCCTTCTTGTCTCCTTTTTAGTGAAGGTGATTTTCTCTGGGGATGTGGTTTTGTTTCTTGATTTTTATTTTTTGTGTATTCATTGTATGATTTTTGGCTTGAGATTACTATGATGCTTGCAAATACTATCTTGTAACCCACTATTTTAAGCTGATAACTTAACCCTGCTTGCATAAACAAGCAAAAAGAAAGCTCATAAAGACTCTGTCACTTAACTTTGACCCCCTACTTTTTCACTTTTTGTTGTTTCTGTTTATATCTTATTATACTGTCTATGTCTGCAAACAGTATTGTGTTTATTATTTTTGGCTGGCTCATAATTTAGTCTTTCTACTTAATAGTAGTTTACACAACACAGTTATAGTGGTATAGTAATCTGTGTTTTTCTGTGTATTTACTATTAGCAGTGAGTTTCATACCTTCAGGTGACTTCTTATTGCTCATTAACATCTCTCTCTTTCTGATTGAAGTATTCCCTTTAGCATTTCTTGTAGGACAAGTCTGGTATTAATGAAATCCCCCAGCTTTTGTTTGTCTGGGAAAGTTTTTATTTCTTCTTCATGTTTGAGGACATTTTCACCAGATATACTCTTCTAGGGTAAAAGTTTTTTTTCCTTCAGCACTTTATATCATGCTACTCTCTCCTGGCCTGTAAGGTTTCCACTGAAAAGTCTGTTTCCAGATGTAGTGGAGCTCCATTGTATGTTATTTGTTTCTTTTCTCTTACTACTTTTAGGATTCCTTCTTTACCCTTAACCTTTGGGAGTACTACTCCCAAAGTTCTACTTTCTACTCCTATCTCTTTCTCCACCTCCTCTTTAAGGCCAATAACTCTTAGAGGTACCCTTTTGAGGCTGTTTTCTAAATCCTGTAGGAGTGCTTCATTGTTTTTTATTATTTTTTCTTTTGTCTCTTCTGTATTTTCAAATAGCCTAACTTCAAGCTAATTCTTCTGCTTAATCAATTCTGCTATTAAAAGACTCTGATGCATTCTTTATTATAGCAATTACATTTTTCAGCTTCAGAATGTCTGCTTGAATCTCTTTAAGTATTTCAATCTCTGTTAAATTTATCTGATAGAATTTTTAATTCCTTCTCTGTGTTCTCTTGAATTTTTTTGAGTTTGCTAAACACAACTATTTTGAATTCTCAGTCTGAAGGGTCATACTTCTGTTTCTCCAGAATTTGTCCCTGGCTTCTTATTGAGTTTATTTGGTGAGGTGAAATTTTACTGGATTGTGTTGATCCTTGTAGATGTTCTTTGGTGTATGAGCATTGATGAGTTAGGTATTCATTGTAGTATTCTCAGTCTTATTTGTAGTTGTCCTTCTTGGGAAGGCTTTCCAGATATTCAAAAAGATTTGGGTGTTGTGATTAAGCTGTATCTGCTTTAGGGGGCACCCCAGCCCAGTAATGCTGTGGTTCTTAGAGGCTTGTTGAGGTATCGTCTTGATGGTCCTGGACAAGTTCCAGAATAATTACCTGGATTACTAGGCAGAGACTCTCGTTCTCTTCCAGTACTTTCTTCCAAAGGAACAGAGTCTCTCTCTCTCTCTCTCTCTGTTCTGAGCTACCTGGAGCTGGAGGTGGTGTGACACAAGAACCCCTGTGGCCACCACCACTAGGACAGCACTGGGCCAGACCTGAAACCAGCACAGCACTGGGTCTTGACCAAGGCTTACTGTAACGAATCCCTGGCTATGGCTTAGGTTCACTCAAAGCCCTGAGGCTCTACAATCAACAGGTGGCAAAGCCAGCCAGGCCTGTGTCCTTCCCTTCAGAGTGATGATTTCCTGCAGGCCCTGAACTTGTCCAGGGTTGCTATTCAGAAACCAGAGACTAGAATCAAAAACCTTACAAGTCTACCTGGTGTTCTATTGTACTGCTGCTGAGCTAACACTGAAATCACAACACACAGTCCTTCCCATTCTTCTCTTACTTTTCCAAGGGCAGGGAAGCCCCACCCCATGGCCACCACCACCACAGGCCTATAGGGAGTACTGCCAGACTAACCCCAATGTTCCCTTAAGGCCCAAGATCTCCTAAGTCAGATTCTGATGAAAGTTGCCTGGCCTGGGACCCAAACTTCAAAGCTGAAGTCTCCCCTCTGGCACAGGGCAGCCCCAGAAATTCTGTCCAAGAACCAAGTCCTAGAATTGGGAGCCCCAAAAGCCTGCTTGGTGCTCTTATAGCCCTGTGGCCGAGCTGGTACCTAAGGTGCAAGACAAAGTCCCCTTTGCTTTTCCCTCTGCTTTTCTCAAGCAGAAGGAATCTTGCTCCATAGCCACCATAGCTGGAAATGTGCTGAGTCTCACCTGAAGCCAGCAAGTCTCAGAGGCTCACCCAAGGCCCTCAACATAATACCTGGGTATTACTGCTTGTTATTCTGGATCCAAGGGCTCTTCAGTTAGCAGGTGATGAATCCTGCCAGGACTGAGTCCTTCTCTTCAAGGTAACAGGTTCCCTTCTGGACCAGAGTATGTCTAGAAATGTTGTCCTGGAGCTAGGGCCTGGAACGGGGGCCTCACAACTCTAACCAGTGCCCTATTTTGCTGTGGCTGAGCTAGTATCCAAGATGCAAGACAAAATCTTACCCACTCTTCCCTCTCTTACCTTCAAGCGGATGGAAGGAGTCTCTTTTGGAGCTGCAAGCTGTGTAGCCTGGGGTTAGGGGAAAAGTAATGATAGCACTTCCTTTGCTGCACTGGCTGGTGTCTTAGTATGTTGTATGCCCCTCAGTCCAAAACACTAGAACTCACCTAGGAGTTGCAGTCCTTGTGGCCTAGACTGCCTTTCAACTTTATTTGGGACCCCAGAACACTTCAGCCTGCAGTGACAAGGGTTGCAGGAACTCAAGTTTGGATGGCCAGGATTGGCGAGCCCCCTCTGGCTAGGGCTGGTTTAAATGCTCCCTTCATGGGTAGTCATCAGCTGAGTTTAGTCTGGTTTTGTTTTCTGTTATAATAAGGCAGCACTGATTTCAATGCCTCACAAATGCTGTGATCTCCCTCTCCTCACCACAACAAAACTCTCCACATGATGCTGCCACTGCCAAAGGATGGGGGACGGGTGGCATTGGCAATTCAAGACTATTTTTCCTACCTCTTAATGCCTCTTTCAGTAATATGAGATTAAAACCAGGTACTATGAGTGTTCACCTGATGTTTGGTTCTCATAAAGGTGCTTTTTGTGTGTGTAGATGGCTGTTAAATTGGTGTCCTAGGTTGGGGGTTATGATCAGTGAAACCTTATATTCTGCCATCTTGCTCCTCCCAACCTGATGTGGATCTTTTTTAGAACAGATTTACATGGCTTCAGTACACAGGTTGTAGCTGTTGATTTGACAAATACATTCTTTCCCAATCAGAAAAGAGGATCACAATAATCTTGAATTCACATGGAAATGTCAAATATGTGTGTGCGTGTGTGTGTGTATATATATATAGTTTTGATGCAGGGCAGGGCTAGTTAACTCTCTTGCTATTTGTCATAACATAGCACAAAAAAAGTCTAGACCATTTGGGCATCCCATAGAACACTGCACTGATTTATTATGTCAGTAATATTACATTAATTAGGATGGACAAGGAAGAGGTACCAAGTGTGTTGGAGGCCTTGGTAAAACGCATATGCTCCAGAGGGTGAGAGATAAACTCAATGAAGATTCAAGGCCTGCTACATCTGTAAAACTGTTTAGGGGTCCAGTGGTAAGGAGCATGTTTGGACATCCCCTCCAAAGTAAAAGACAAATTGTTCTATCTTGCACCTGCAGCCACAAAGAAAATAAAACATATAACAGATCTCTTCAGGTTTTAGGGCACCATATTCCACACCTAGGAATATATCTCCAGTTCATATGTTAGGTGATATGGAAACCTATCACCTTTGAGAGGGAGGCTTAGAGTAAGGAAAGCATTTTGCAACTATTAGTGCAAGCAGTACTGCCTCTTGGGTCATAAGATTCAGCAGATCTATGGTGTTGGAGGTATCAATAGTGAGAACCAATGCCGTGGACAGGTTCTAGCAAGCCCCAGTGGGAAAACTACAAAACAAGCCACTGAGATTCTGGAGCAAGCCCATTGGCCACAGTAGTGTAGATCTTTAAACTTTAAAACAAACAAACAAAAACCTCATGGTGTGCTACTGGGCTCTGGTAGAGATAGAATGTCTGAATATTAAATGCCAAGAGACCAAGAGCCTAGAATTTCTCCTATGGGCTGGGTTCTGTCAGATATACCAAGTTACAAGATTAGGTGGGCCTACCAATGATTCATCCTAAGAAGGAAGGGGTATGCTTTTGATTAAGCATGAGTAGGGCTGGTGTACCAGTGTGATGCATGAGCAGGTAGCACTGATCCCAATGGCATCTGCAACTGTTGCCCCAGACCTCTCTCTTAGCTGCTGTTTATGATTATATCACCACCTGATAGAGGAGGAAAAAACCTGAGCACATCCATATGTGAGCGTATGTGGGTGCTAGCCAAAAATGGGCAACACCTGTGATACAGCCTCACTCAATGATGGCCTTGAAAGACATTGGCAAGGAAAAACCCTTTCAATGGGCAGAGTTTTGGACCATGCACCTGGCTGTCCACTTTCTATGGAAGAAGAAATAGTAGATGGTCAGGCCATCTACTTGGTTGGAGGCCTGGAAAGAGAAAGACTGGAATATAGGGGACAAGGAGATAGAAGCATATGAATGGGCATATGGGAGTGAGGACAAAGTGTGAAGATATTTGTATCACACATTAATATCCACCAGACCACCAGAAAGCATCTACCATGGAAGAGGCACTGAAGAACCAAGTTGACAAAATGACTGAGCCAGTTGACCTTAGTCAGCCTTCAGTATCGGACATTCCCCAAACTGGCACAATGAGCACATGAATGGAGTAGACATGGTGACAGAGATGAAGGCTGCTGATATGGTTTGGCTGTGTCCCTACCTAAATCTCATCTTGAATTGTAGCTCCCATAATTCCTATGTGTCGTGGGAGGGACCTGGTGGGAGGTAATTGAATCATGGGGTGGTCTTTCCCATGCTGTTCTTGTGTTAGTGAATAAGTCTCATGAGATCTGATGGTTTATAAAAGGGAGTTCCCTTGCACATATTCTCTTGCCTCCCATCATGTAAGATGTCCCCTTGCTTCTCCTTTGCCTTCTGCCATGATTGTGAGGCCTCCCCAGCCATGTGGAACAGTGACTCCATTAAACCTCTTTCCTTTATAAATTCCCCAGTTTTGGGTATGTCTTTTCTAGCAGCATGAGAACAGACTAATACAGTTACACATGGGCCCAACAGCATAGACTCCCACTTAAGAAGGTTGATCTAACTCTTGCTGCCTCCTAATATTCAATTTATCAGCAACAGAGACAAACACTGAGCCCCTTCTAGGGCACTATTTCTTAAAGAGTTCTATTGGCCAATTAGTGGCAAGTTAACTGTAGTAAGCCCTCATTACCTGGGAAAATCAGTGGTTTATTCTTACAAGAATAGTATGAGTTCACTTTTCCTGTCCACAGGACCACAGTTAGCACTACTCTCTAAGGGCTTTGGAGTATTTGATTCATCAACATGAGGTTTCACACAACATCCTATTAGACCAGGAGACCCACTTAACAGCATAATATGTGTAAGAGTGGGACAATGACCATAGGATCCACTGGTTGTATAACATCCACAACCTGCTGACCTAACAGCATTGGAATAACCTGCAGAAGGCAAAGCTAAAGCACCAGCTCAGGGCAACATTTAGTGAGGAGTGGGAAACTTCCTTTAGGATACCATAGACTGAACTGAATCAGAGGCTTCTATTTGGTGCTGTGACCCCAATAGAAAGAATACACAAGTCTGGCAACCAAGAAGTAGAAGCAAATGTGACCCCACTTATTATGGAATAAATAGTGTCCCTCCACAATTCATATGTGGAATTCCTAATCCCCAGTACATTGGATGTGACCATGTTTGGAGATACAATCTTTACAAAAGCAATTGGCCATAATTTAATATGACTGGTATCTTTGTAAGAAGAGGAAATTTGGATACAGATACACACAGAGGAATAATGATGTAAAGACACAGATTGAAGATGGCCATCTACCAAGGAGAGCGGCCTGGAGCGGATCCTTCCCTCACTGCCCTCAGAAGGAACCAACCTGCTGACCAAGGCTTCTAGCCTTGATCTAAGACTTTAAGTCTCCAGAACTGTTAAAAAAAATAAATTTATGTTCTTTGACTCACCCAGTCTACTGTATTTTGTTACAGAAGCCCTAGCAATCTAAGATACCACTTATCACTCACAAGATCCCCTGGAGGACTTCGTGTTTCCATCCCTGAAAGTCTGGGCTCTGCTGGGTTAGAGGCTTTGATTCCCCAGATGGGAACACCTCCTCCAGGGGACAGAACAAGAGTTGAATTATAAGCTACAGCTTCCACCTGGGCACTTTGGACTCCTTACTTCCAGAAACAGGTAGGAAGTGTAATTGCCTTGACAGAGGAGCTTGGCCCTGGTTATCAGGAAGAAATAGGGCTACTCTCAAACAACAGCATAGAACCCAAGTAATCTACTGAGACATCTCTTGGTGGTCCCTTGCCCATTTGTGACTATAAATGAACAGGAAGGGCAACCCCTGCTTGAGAAGGTGTCAAACCTCTCAGGGATGAGGGTCACAGAGATGTGACTGAGAGTGGGGAGACTCTAGACTGGATAGTGGAGGTGGGAAATGGCATCACTTGTGGTCCTGAAACCAACTGTCATAGCAGAAGCTATAATTTGTCCAGTTAACTTCCTTCACCTGCCTTTTCTAAGGTTCCCCTCAGGAAGAGAGGCCCACTGACTCCACTGGTTCCTGGAAGGCCTGTGTCTTGTATTTGTCTGAAGTGAATCCACATGGCACAGTGGATAGGCTGATAGACAGGGGAGTGTGCTAACCCAGATACCTTTCCAAGGAAGGACATGCCTAGATTTATGAAGTACAGTCAGCAGGCTCAGCTGCAGAGAGCTGCCTCATGCAATGTTACACTCTTCCCATATCTGGGGACTGAGAGAGGTTGGGCATAGTAGCTGGCCATTCCAGCTTGTTGCTGGGCAACTCTAACAGGCAAGATTCATTCCAGAGCTCCCTGCCTAATTAGTTGCAACTCTGTTGAGCCTCACGTGTAGTTCAACTTCTTCCTCTCCATTGTGCTGCTTTGCCCCCCATTCCTTTTATAAGCATTGATCCATAATAGACACCTTGCACCCAAAAGTCCATTTCAATGTCTACTTCCACAGAACCAATCTGTGACTGAGTGAGGAAGCTATATCCTCTGAGGCACAGCTGAAGCTTTGGGGGATTTTCTGAATAGATCTAATTTCAAAATGTCAGGAGAGCTCTTTTAAAACATATCAAGGCATGTCATAAGGTATCAGGTATAGTAGAATCTATTAAGCTTACTCTAGGTGGCTCCACAAAGCAAAACTAGGTAGGCCCAATGGAAGGGTATCACAGGCAGACAGATTTGGGCTCAATATAGAAAGAGAATTTCCTAGCATTTCAGATTGCATAAAAAATAAAATAAAACTTCTTTGACATCAAATCCTATCCTGGAGAATGTGCAGAGGAAACTGAATGCACCTTGGCAGGGCAATGGTAGTAGAGTTCCGGCACTTGTAGGGGGAACAGGCTGGATGACTCTGAACTTGTGGCCAACTTGGAGACTCTCTGGGAACATGACATGGCAGTCGATTTCTTTTGTCTTTTTTTTTGGCACAGAAAAGTTACAAGGGTAACCTATGCTATCTATAAATTTAAAACAATATAGAAGGGTATAAAGTAAAATGTGAAAGTCGTCCATTTCCTCCACCATCCCAAATCCACTGCTCAGAAGTGACCACTCAGAGTATTTTACATGCAACCCTCCAGACATTCATCTGATTACCTACTATGTTTCAGGCACTGTGCTGTACTTTACATTTATTGACTATTTAACCCCAGTCTTCAACAATCCTGTAAAGTAGGTACAAGCATCCCTGTTTTATAGATGATAAAACTGACGCTTAGAGAATGGTGCATGGTTAGGACATGCGATAAAGCCAGGAGTTAAAACAGAGTCAGCTCTGTCTGATTCTAACTCTGGGCTCCTATACATAACTGCTGCAGATGAAATGGAGATGGGGGTAGACATAGGCAAACATTACTATGACTTATTTCTTAGTGAAGGATCAATGATCCTGAAACTTTTCAAATTATCAATGGCCATACACAACTTACTGAAAATCAAAAGATTTATCACATTCCAGTGACTTATCAGGTTCCAGGAAGCCACCAGGAATTTCTGCCACCCTGACCCTCGGGGATCCATTTCCAACAGCAGTGACCCTGATCTTCAGGGATCCAATTCCAGAAATCTGGAGATTTCTGCTTGTCAGAAGTGCCTAAGCCCAGCTTTTGGAAATTCAGATTATTCTACAGCAGAATATTTCAACTCTGACTACACTTTAAAATCACCTGGTGAACATCTGCAAATTACCTAGGCCAGACCTCATCTCAGCAGTTCTGAATTAGTTGGACTAGGAGAGGGCGTCGACACTGGGATTTTATAAAAAAGTCTCCTCCAATTCATTTAATGTAGAGCCATATTGAGAACCACTGGTTTAAAGCAATATCAAGGCTCTCAAACATGGAAATCACCCTGAGGATAAATCAATGCTATAGGCATCTGGATAACCTTGGGAAAACAGGATTCATATAAAAAGTAGTACAGGTGCTACCATCCTCTACTAATAAGCCAGGCACAGAAAAACAAACTTTGCATTTTCTTACTTATATGCAGAAGCTAAAAAAGTGGATCTCATGAAAACAGAGAGTAGTTTCGTGGTTACCAGAAACCAGGACCTCTGTGTGTGTGGGGGTGGGGGTAGGGGGTGGGGGGTGGGGAGTGGATGAACAGAGGTTGATTAATGGGTACAATAATACAGTTAGGTAGAAGAAATGAGACCTAGTGTTTGATAAATCAGTAGAGTGACATAGTAAACAATCATCTACTGTCCATTTCCAAATAACTAGTAGGGAACAATTTGAATATTCCCAGCATAAAGAAAAGCTAAATGTTTAAGGTGATAGATATCCCAACTACCATGATTTGATTATGACACATTACACAAATGTATTAAAATATCACATGTACCTTGAAAATATGCAAATTTATTACATTTCAATAAAAATGTAAATTTGCAATCCCCACCTCAGAATACAAACTTCAGAAATGGGACTCACACATGTGTGTTTTATCAAGCTCTCCAAGCAATTAGTAAGCACTCTAAAGTTTGAGAACCACTGATCTATAGAAGAGATTTCAACTCCTTAGGAGGCGATACAAAACCCTTTACCCTCTAATCCCAATTTCCCTTCCCAGCCTCATCTCCTCATCTCCTACGGGCAGCCAGTGCACCAAATACTCTCTCTCCAGAGCATAGCATGTTCTTTCTCTGAAAATTTAACTCATTTTCAATAACCTACACAAATATCTCTCATGTGGAATTTTCTTCCCTTTTTCTTCATTCTTCTATCCATTCAATTATTTATTCATTCAGTCAGCAAACATGCAGTAAGCTCATAGTTGCTAGGTTATGGGGATACAAAGATAAAGAAGCTTACAGTCTAGTGGGAGAGATTAAAACAAAAGTGAAAGGTTAAAATGTAATGTGGTGAGTGATACAATAGAGGCAATAGTAGAGTCCTATGGAAGTTGAGTTGAGGCATCCCTAACTCTGCCTGGATGCAGGCAGAGTATTGTTCTGGAAGTCTCAGAAAGGAGGTAACACCAACAGAGTCCTGAAGGACAGTAAGAAATCTTGAAAGGCACACCAAGGTTGCCCAGACCTTCCTTAAACAGAGTTGGTTCCCTCATCTAAGCTCACCGTTCTTGCCACTCCTTGACCCATTGCTCACTGGATACCATACTCAACCTGCCTCATAAGCCATCTCCTACTTGAGGACCTGGGTCTGCCCCTCCAATCACCTGAACTGCCCTGGTGTTCATTTCTGGTAGTTAGTTCCACTGTCTTCCTAATGTGGCTCTTCTACTATGGCCTAGAGTTCTTAATAGTCATGTCCCTGTTTTGCTAGTGAATAAAGTTCTTACAGGCCCCCAGAAAGGCTGGACACCATGACACTGTCCCCTTTATAAGAACATTGCATTTGCAACATAGAAGGCAGAGGGAGAGTTGCAATATGGAGGCACAAAAAAAAAGCTTTCATTTTCTGTTTAAAGCTAAATGGCCCATTTGAAATTCAATCTATGACCTTGGCCTCATCAGCACTGGGCCCTAGCTGATTACCCCAGCGCAGGTTTGCTACAAATAATATTTTCAAGGTGCTTCTGTATTAGGGGTAAAACTGTCCTTTGGAAAAATAGTGTCAGATACTCATTGGTAGCCATGTTTTGTACAATAAACAAGGAGCATATGCATTCACCTCTTCAGAGTCATTGAAATCTGTCAGAAGGAAACTTTTCAGAAACTGCTTCATAGGCAGTGTTTAAGACCAATACGATCAAGCTGAGTGGAGGCACTGAACACCTCAGGACTCCAGAGGATATATTTCCTGCTCACTTAGTCTCTGGTTATTTAACAAAAGCAATGTCTTATAATCCTCAGTGCAATGATTTGCAACTTGAAAGCATCTTAGTTTTCCAATTGTGAGGAACTAAAGGTATTTCAAGAAGTGATTTTTAAATATTCCTAGACTTGAACCAACTAAAAATAGCCAATGCAAATAAACACAAAATTGAAACTCAAAACGTAGTTTACCTTCTGTTGCTACACAACTAGGCCAAGAATACAGCAGCTTACCTCCCTTCTGCCTTGCTGAAGTAGGCATTAGTCCCTGGAAGCTCACTCAGCAGGCAAATGCAATGGAAAATAACTGCTGTGTGGCGGCAAGAAGGCCCTTGAAGGATCCCATTTGCCCTCTGCCCCTAAGTAAATTCCCTTTTATCATGCCTGAGAATCTTCCATTCTAACTTCATTCTGAGTTCCATAAAGCTTTTCAGCCTTCCAGAGTCCTCTATGAATTAAACATGAGAATCCTGGGAAGGCATCAAAGCACAAACCCTTCCAGTTATCATGTACCAGGAAGAGGGTAAATGAGGACCACAAAGGATCTTCTGGCACTGTATTCTAGTGAGGAGGTACTGAGAGGAGAAGCAAGATACTGCAGAAGATATGACTATTGAGCTAATCTGGGCATAGCTGAGCCAGAATAAGATTGCATAAAAGATTTCATTGAGCCTACTTATGTTTGCCATTTCCAGGGGAGGACTTTTTTTAAGTTGTCTTGAAGTCCAAATTTGAAGGCTGGGTAATGACAACTCCAAAGTTTTTGGCCCCATGCCTAACTTGTGGCTCCCCAGATCTGTTGGGATTTTTCAGACCCTCTGTGTGGTTCCTTTGTGCCTATCTCAAATAGCTCCTTTTTTCTAAGCTCAGTTGTAAGGTTGCAACTCTGAGTCTACACGGATTCTGCCAAATTCTGCCCTGATTCCAAGAAGGAAATGCACATCCGGAAAGGGCTAAGAAGAGCAGCAAGATTTTGCTCACAAAATCAGGATCTATTTCTTCATGTCTGAAATCCCAAGCTTTTCTCTCCTTATTTAGCAAAAATAGTAACTGGGTCAAATATAGAAAACTCACCACCCCTCCCTTTTATTTACTTCTCCATCTGTGTTCAGGCTTCATCAATGATGACAGCGGGAATCGGCTTGGCTTTTGAGCTCTGGTTTGTTAGCTATTTGATATGAGGAAGCAGCTGGGAGAATATATACACATGTCATTCCTGGGCCACATTCCAGGGGGGCCTGCCAGTGGGCTTTTCCTCATTTGCAGAAGCGAGAGACTGTTCTGGTAGTTGGTTACAGAACCCTTAGAAAAGATGCCTTCCTTCTTTTGCTTTTTTTAAAAAAAAAAAACATACATGGAAGCATTTTAATAATATGTATTGTGTCTTTCTTCTAAATTCAGAAGTAATAAATGCCCACTCCAGATTACAGTACTGCGAAAACACAGTAAAACAAAGTAAAATAAAAGTAATCCATAATGCCACTACCATAAATTAACCATAATGATTATTTTTGTTTATGTCTTTCTGGGATTTTTCTCTGCATACCTATGAAAATAAAGAAAATTATTACTTATTCATAATCTTCCCATGCTTTTCAGTAATTTCTAAGCAAGGTGGATGCCGAGAAAAAGTCATTGAGTCATTTTTTCCATTTCCTGTACACAACAAAGCAAAGTTGAAGATGAAGAGGAGACTTAGCTTGTTCTGCCTAAGAACGGACTAGAGCTGTGTTGTCCAATACAATGGCCACGAACCACATAGGGGTAACTTAGGATCTCTATTATTAAATAAAATGTTAAAAATACATTTCTTCAGTTACACTAGCCACATTTCAAGTGCTTAATTGCCTTGTGTGGTTAATTTAAATCATTTAAAATTAAATAAAATTAAAAATATATTTTCTCAGTTGGACCAGCCACACTTCAAGTGCTCAATGGCCACATGTGGCTGGTGGCTGCCACACTGGGCAGAGCAGTTTATAGTACATTTTGATCACTGCAGAAAATTCTATTGGATATGCTAGACTAGAGAAGCACAGAAGGCTGTATGGTGGTGATGGTGGTGGTGTGATGATGTTAGGGGAGGAAAAAGAGGAGATGATTCTGCCAACAGAAAGGGAGTCACTGAATGCGTTTGAGACAAAGAGAAGGGAGAACAGCAGCTGCAGAAGGACATTGGTGGAAAAGACAAATGTTTGAAGGGAAAGTGATTTAGGAGGCTGTTTGACATATGAAATAACTTCATCCCTATAACATTTTCTTATAAAATCTTTGAGAAAACCTATGTCATTTATTTATATTTAGATTTGGATTTGTGGATGTGTGTTTTTACATGTGATATATGTTACTGACCTCAAAGCGGACATCTAGAAAAAGCAAGTTTGGCCTACATTCCGGTTATGTAAGATATACATGGGTATATAAAACAAATGAGACATGAGATTTTAAGAGAATATATTGTCTTGTTTCTTGCTCTTATTCACTTAGCAATGTAAGAAACATTTCTCATGTTCATCTTTTATATACACATACAATCAATTACATATATAATTATATATACAACAAACACATATTCCTTTAGGAAATATTTCTAGAAGTCAAATAGGTTGGGATAGAAGATATATACAATTTTAATACTCTCAACATATTATTTTGACATTGTTCTCCAGAGCAGATACAACAACATAATTGCCCACAGTAATGTATGCACATTCCCATTTCTTCACATGCTCATCAAAACTACATATTTTTATTCTTTTTATTTTTTGATGTTTGCAGAGGCAAAAACATAGTATTTGTTTTAATTAGAAGTATTTTTGAGGTTTCTCTAATCATGTGCAGAAAGAACAATGTCAATGCTAACACTAATATTATCTTTATCTCTCAAAGCGTCATGGGGAAACCTCTCCATGAAATCTGGAAGAGGTACCCTAAACCAAACAAACTCTTATAATTCAATTCAAACAAATCTCTTCTGACTTAAATCTCCAAATCACTTGGTGCCTCTATGAGAACACTTAGTAATCTGCTTGTACTAAATACATTTATACACATCTCCATTTATCCCCACTGGATCAGGATTACATTTCATTCCCTTGTGAACGACTTTGGGACTTAGCACAATGTTTTATATACAAAGACAGTGAAGGACGTATATATTAAGTTGAAGAGCTTTTGCTCTTCTTTGAAACCTTGAGCTTCTGATGGGGAAATACAGAGACATGGTGCTGACAGTACCAGAGCTGCTTTTAATCCTAATTCTTCTCTTTTGAGCTTCAGTTTCTCTCTATATAAAATGAGAGAGTTAACCCAGCTGATGTTTCTGATCTGTTACAGATCTAAAACAATTGTATTCCAAGGCCCCAAGTGTGTGCAGGGATTAAGTGGGATGGGGTGAGAGAGGTGTGTGTCTTCACATGAGTCTATGCATGCAAGTGTGTGTCTAGGAAGAGGAGAGGAGTGATTAATTGATGTTCCCTCCTCTCTGCTGGGAGCCCTTAGAGATAAGGGAAAAGAAGAGACAGCAACAGGTTTGAACACCAATTAGATAAGACTTCAAGATATACAAGCACACCCTAATAAACTGTTTTGTGATGCCTGCTCTGGGCCTTGGGGAGAAAAGTTCCCATGATTCTTTTAGAAGCTGAAGGTCATATCAAAGTGCCAACGTTTGCATTGTTCTTTCTGTACTGAAGTTGCAACCAAAAAAGGAACTCTGTGTAGCTTAGTTCTTGATTAAAAGCAGCAAGATCATTTCCAACATGAGTTAGTAGCCCCCTGAGGCTGACATTGAATGGTTCTAATATTTTGGAGTCTCTATTCTAATTACCATTCTGAACAAGTTTTATGCCAAGGACAGAACATTTCATCGGTAGAATATCTGGGTGCTATAGCCTCATGAATAAATGACTGCCTGGCTGGTTGTTGGAGATTTTGTGTGGTAATAAGGGTTTTCAGAAGGGCATGTCTTTATCCTAATAAGGAGATAGTCATTCTTCAAATAATACACCACGAGCATCCCACATCCCAGTCACAGACAAGGCTGTTTTTAGGCATGAACACAACATCAGGTTTGTACCTTATACTGTAGCCTGAAGGAATCTATTTTTCTGCCTTTTTCTTGGGTCAAATAGAGAGTTCATTGAATTGGGGAGACTTTCTGCAGATTCATTGTGAAGAGTCACACTTATTCCTACAAGATGTAGAACTTGAGAACACAAAGAACATTGAAAATTATTTTTCAGATAGGTTAACTGAGGTCCTGGAGGCAGAAAAGATTTTTCCAAGGTCTCAGAGATGGTAAAGGGGCAGACCAGGACTCGAAACCAAGTATTAGACTCTCAGTTCAGTAGCAAATGCTGAGGAGCTCCCCTGCCCCTGTTTCATCCATGCCACCCATACTGATTGGTTACTTACTGTGTGCCTGGCACAGTGATAGGTATTAGGGAGACACATGGGAACAGGACAGATCCATCTCTCTGGATGCTTTCTGGCATGGCTGCTTCCTGAATTACTAAGATACTACTTGGCTGAGCTCTGAACTCACATTTGAGGACCATTTGCACCAGGACCAAAAATATCAGTATTTTCTTACTATCAAGAGTCCATAGGTCTTTGTATTGGTGACTGAGTGACTTCCAGTTGTCCTTTTATTTGTTCCATCCACTCAGCAATGTACAAAGGACTAGGAGACATTTACATTCTTCTTTGCTGAGAAATTTCAAAACATACAATGTCTTTATAAACTGCATTATGGGAACACTAAAATAAAACTAGCATTCATTCTGTCAGGGACATCAGTGCCAAACATGGATTTTACCAAATTCACAGTGCCTTCGAGGTCACATTTTTATTAGTTGAAAAATGCTTAGTATGTTTCAGGAGGAAGGAGAAAAACCAAATTATTCCATCAAGTCAGAAGCTCTAAGTGACTGAGCAAAGACCAGAACTTTAGGCCTGTTTGACTCCGCAAAGTCCACACGAGAAATGTCAGCAGGAACTTGGGCAATGGCTGTGGGAAGAAGAAGAACAAACATCCCCAAGATAGGATCATCAGGACTAATGGGTCTGTGTTAACTCAGTAGTCATGCATCCCTCAGATATTTATTGAGCCCTTGCTACGGGCCAAGCCTGTGCATTCCAGTAATATTTACTTCTGTAGCACCCCTTAAATTGCGATTTGTCTGTAGTTCTACAGATATGCCTTATCTCTTAAACTAGAAAATAAGCTCTTTGAAGTCAGATGCTATGGTTTATATGTCACAATGACTGTGGAGAAAAAGTTCTAAAATACTGGAGAGGGAGGGGTTAAGTGATGTACAGAAGAGCTACCTTTTTTTCCAGCTGTCCTGAAGAATTACTGAGTACAGAACATGGCAGTGCTGTCCAGAACATCCCAACTGGAAAACTTCCTAGTGCCTATTCCTATGTTTATCCCACACTCAGCATTCTGTTTGTTCCCACTCACCCCAACAGTCACCTCATCCTTGCGTTGATCTGCTCCCTTGTATATTACTTACATTAAAATAAGTTAGTTCCCTGAGGATCGTTAGCTCCTTGTGGACTATGTGTCATTAATCTGTGTTCACTATTCCCCATAGAATCTAGTGCACTTGCACATACTATGTGAACAATAAATATTTTTTAAATAAAACATAATAACAGTGACAGGTTAATAGCAGATATGCCACAGGCCATGGATCTTCATTGTGCCGGTTTGCCTTTTTTCCAAATGGACCATATCCTAAATGGAGTTCTTCATTTACCAAATCCAATCTCACTTCAATCTCCTTTATATTTGTGCTTGGCATCAATAGCACAAAGAATCTTCCAGTCTCCCAAGCTGGGTACTTTGGGGGTGTCTTTGATGAAAATAAGATGTGAATGGCAATACATCAAAACTGAACTATTTAACAGACATTTGGAAACTGATGCAGAGGTGGAAGAGTCCTGCTCTTCCTCTGAGACTGGAGAGAAGAATGAGATAACATGTATACAGATGAGTTGAGGTAGAGATAAGAGGATATATAAAGGACTCAATCTCAGCAAAGTAGGAGAGGTAATCTGCTAAGGCTGGGGGTGGGTGGAGGCTTGAGGAGAAAAGAGGAACTCCGGAATAACTGGTGTCAGGATCTCCCTTGAGTATTGACAAGATTGAAATTCTGCATCAAGGATCCTGAATCAACATGACATCCTCAAATAAAGGTCCCATTGTTTGTAGTTCTTGAAAAATGACTGTAGGAACTGACTAAATTAAGTATTCTTCTTAGACAATTCATGGGTATAAGATGGATGCTCCTTGTGCAGAGTGGCCCATTTAAACAGGTCCCATTTAAAGTTAAGTTAGGACACAGCTATTCTAGATACAGTATAAGATGATTTTCTTTCGCATTTCCTCCATTTGAGTTTTAGGATGGGATAGAAAGTCAATTTCTAAATATTAACCTTCTTTATCATTAATTTTACTTGCTGAAATATGCTAACTCATATTATTGTTCTGACCTCTTCCAACCTTTGGCTTTATGTAGGTCATTTTTACCCTCTTATTTTTAAGACAAAGACACAGCCACACAAAAAAAGGTAGAGCTTAGTAAATTATTATATGAATAATACCCTTATAAACACTACCAGCTTAAAAAATGACCGGTCACTCCACAAGTTTCTCCAAATGCCCAGTCATGAATACAGGCCCTTCTCTCCCTCAAGATGTAAATAGTATCCTGAACTTTATACTAATCATTTCACCACACTCTTTATGGTTTCATCACCCAAAGGTGAATTGCTAGACACTATAATATAATCTTACCCATTAAAAAAAACCTGATATGTCTTGTAAACTTATGTTAATCTATAGTTTCTTCCTCTGTCCATTTCTTTTCCCTAACATTTATATGCTAAAGAACCCAGGCTGTTTTACCTATAGAGGCTCCCACAGTCTGCATGTTGCTGATTACATACTCATGGTGCACTTCAATAGGCTCCTCTGTATTTACTGGTGGATCCTGGTCTTGTTCAGTCTCAGGTTTTCACTTTTTTTGTTGTCTGCAGATATTGATGTTCAATTGCAAAATGAACATATTCTATAATTTTATTTTCATTTATTGGTTGGAATATTTTTATTGAGATATAATTTATATACCATAAAAGTAACCATTTTAAATATACAATTCCATGATTTTTAGTATATTTACAAAGATGTGCCACCATCACTCCGTTTATTGTTGTTATTACTCTTTGTTTAATCACTTTTCTGAACTAATTTTGTAAAATCTGCATTCTTTGCTGTGTGTGGTCAAGTGGTCACTAAAGTCTCTGCTGCGTTAGTTTGGTGATCACTTAATGATTAGGCAGAGATTTCCTTAAATGCCTGGAAATAATAAGCCTTCTGGTCTTTTCCTAGAGGCTCTGTGTGTGTGTGCTGGGACATGCTTTCAATTCCCAGTCAGGCAGTTTTCAACTATGCCTTAGCCTCCCCTTCCTCCTTGTGCAATGTTAGCTAGCATGGAGAGTGCGAGGCTTTCTTACTGAGCACGTGCACAGTTTTACAAATGTGTGCATCCTTCTAGATTCTCAGGAATATGTTGTAGCTTTTCAAAGTTCCTACTGACATCTCATTCCCCTGCTTTTCCTTTTAAGCTTTTTGGTTAGCCCATTTGTCATGGTTTACCCCATTTGTCATCCACTACTTCAGGAAGATTCAAACTTAAAACAATTGTCTTCCAATATTTTCAACACACTTCTCCAGGGAAGGGGCATTTTGCACTAGGTGATCTCTATTCCAGGTCTAATAAAGACACTCTTGCAAGTGAAGTCTTCCAGGAAACCACCAGACACTTCAAATAACCACAATTCTCTAGGAAAGGAACTTTGATGGAGCACCAACTCTGTTCTGCCCCATCTAGTGGCTGCCAAGATGCTGGTTTCCACTGTGATTGGAGGCTGTTTGTTTTCAAGGCTACCACGAAAATGAAGACAGGGGATAGACATAAGAATGGGAAAATGCCACAAAGCTCACTGTTCTTACTGAAATTAAGCCATTTTCTTGAACAAAGCTTCCTTTTTTCTAGCCGCTTGTTAATTTCCAGAGTTCTAAAAGCATCGATTCTGACATTTCTTTTGCCAATTTTCTTCTATCAAGAAGGAAGAGAGAATTTTCAGAGGTCTTTACCATTTTTGCTGATATCTGATGATGGAAATGATTTTCTTTAAAAAAAAGCTTTCTCTCATCCTATATAGGAAAGATAATAAATGCTGGATTCCTTTTTTTTTTTTTTGCCCATTTCCTATCATCCTTAAAAGACCATCAACTATTATTTTTTAAAACAATTATGAACTTATTAAATAATCCTATTTGATGGTTTTCAACTCATTGAAATTCTGGTAATTATTGTAGCACAATCTGTAACTTTGGCCAGAGAGAATTTATTTAAGCGGGCTCCCAAGTCATTTTGGCATGACACTAGCATTACTTAATAGTTTCCTATCAAGAATATTAGGATGTTTGGGTTTTATCTTGTTCATTTCCTGCCTCAGACCTGGAATCAACTATTTTTTTCCCAAGAGCCCTGGCTTCTTTTGGGCACCAGGGATGCTCACTGCTAATAGATTCATCACTGTTCCTAAACGTTTTTAGTGTATCAAGCAAGGGAATACATATTTAAAGACAAAATATCTCATGTTTTCATACTGATATTTCTATTTTAAATTCAGGATGACATGATTTTTAATCTCTTTTATATTCCATTTGTATTAACTTTCTTCCACATTAAGAGTCAATTTTCTCACTGACACAGAGATGACAGACTTAAAACACTGTTTCTCAATATTTTATTCATTAATGACCCCCCAAATAGCCTTTGATATATGTTTTTCCTAATAGCCCTCCACCATTAAATTTTAATACCATAGATATATTGTATATTTGTTACCATACTATATGTATATCTGCACTTTATATATATCTGCACTTTATGTACTTCCTTGTTTATATATAACAAGTTGATGACTTTTTTCACTCCCCAAGAATCATTCTTTGACCTCTTGAGAGTAATATTAGTCCCACTGAGAATACATGACTTAGGATATTCTGTAATTACTCATTTGCTTTTTCCCATGTACACACACAATAATATCTGTATAACAATACTATTATGGTCTCTGCCAATATGGTTATTGAAAATAATTCAAGCATTTTGCATGTGCTAACCCCTATCTTCTCCAATTTTTTTCTATTGTACTATATCTAAAATGCCTCATCATATAGCCATACTATACTCTCCCCTAACTCTCATTTAGACTTAATTCTAGGAGTAATTATATATTTAATGCATGTCACCAATACTTATGTTGATATCTATCTAGTGATATATAATAAGTTTTAATTGTTTAACATTCATTTTCCATTATTTTCCTCAGAAAGGACTTACGCAAACAAGTATTTTAGCTCTAATATATTGCTGACAATTTGTTCATTGTATACAGGAAGATCTGTTTTCGTGGACATAAAATTCCTGGTTCACATGTTATTTTCCTTACATACCTTAAAAATATTATTCAATTATCTTGTGGCATAAATTATTGCTGTTGAAAAGTCTAATGACAGTCTGATTTTATTTTTCCTTATAAGCGTTGCTTTATTTAGGATGCTTGAAGTTTTTATCAATTTCTTTAATGCCCAATAACTTTAGTAGAACATATTCCCTGTTTGTCATTCTCAGTCAGTATTCTCAGGTATACAGTGAGTGTGCTTTTTCAATGTGTAGTTTAATTATATATATATAATAAGTATGTGTGTGTACATGTATTTTTTGTGAGTATCTGTTCTGTTCACTTGCTTCAGTTTCCTTTCACGGATTTCCATTATCTGTATGTTGGATCATTTTTGCTTACCTTCCATTCTTATAATTTTCTTTCAAGTTATTTCATATTTTCACTTATGTTTTTTTTTAAAGTTTTACCTTTTAATTTTGTGTTTCTGGTAAGACATTATTTATTGTACTTATTCTCTTTTGTATTTCTTCTACTTTAGTCTTCATTTCTAATTTTTTTTTTCTAATTCTTGAGTTTGGTTACCCAATTTTTGAGTTTTTCTACTTATTATTTGTTCAGATACTCCTTGACTTACAATAGGGTTATGTCCGAATAAACCCATCATAAAGTTGAAAAACTGTAAGTCAAACCATTATAAGCTGGGGGCTGTCTGTATTGTTTTTCCATATCTTGTATCACGTTCTTAGTATGTTTTAGTTTGTTTCAAAATAATATAAATGTGATCTGGTTTTTAAGCACGTCTTTCTGATACATTTTCATGGTATTTAGGGATATTGCTTTGCTCCTTATTCTCTTTTCTTGTAGTTACTTCTTATGAGGTTTTACCTTAACACGTTTTTGTTACTCATTTTAATGTGAATTGGCTTTGACTCATCTTTTAGAAAGGGGCATGATTCAGATGGATTTTCTAACTTTGAAAGACACCCTGTCGTTATTTTTGCGTAATGTTAAACAATATGGCCACTTGTTTTCTGATATTTCCTTTATCTTTTTCCCTCCCTGTCTTTGATTTAGACCTTCCTTTTTCCTCCTCTCCACTGTTTCTAACATGTTCTAATGGTACTCAACTGCCAGGAGTTCCTCCTCAATATGGGGCTCCATCCTAGAAAGGGAGTCCTAGTGGGTCAATCTTATAGGTCATGGAGAATACACAGCTCCAAGCCCCTTTAGACCTTCTTAAGCTAGGCTCCTATATTTTATTTTATTTTTAATTATTTAATTTTTGTACATATCCTTCCATGTACCCCACTGCTTTTCATATCATTTTCATCTGTTGCAAACATTTTCATTAAGTTTAAAATGCCATAATCTTATAACCATTCTCTGTTAATGCCTGTTTGGGATATGTCCAGTATTCCATAATAATATATAATACATAATGCTTTCTTTCTTCTGAATTACACCTTTAAAACATATCCAAGAGTGAGATTATTTATTAAAAAGGTATGAACATTTTATGGCTCTTGCTAAAAAGTACCAAATTGCTCATCAAATTGACCAAAATCATTTACAATGCCACTAAAAATGTATAAATGTGTTAATTTCCCCAACAGCCCCATTGCTGGTTTTAATAACGTTCCTTTGTTGTTGCTAATTTTGGAGGTATAAAGTGACATGTCATTGCTGTTCTCATTTGCACTTATTTTCTTGTTGGCAAGAATGCAGTTTCCTATGCTAATATACTAATGGTGTTTCATCTTATGTAATCATTCTTCACATCTTTTGACCACTGTCCACAGGGAGCTTAATGTAAACTTATAAAAACTCTTAATATATTTTAGAAATACATCTGCCATTATATATATTAAATATAGTTTTCTCTTTTCTCACTTAACTTTTATCATGGTTTTGTTGCATTTTAGTAGTATTAATTTTTGTGCAATCACACTGCCTATCTTTTCCTTTGTAATTTATTTTCCTACTTTAATCAAATATTATCTCCCTCCCTAGACTAAATAAGTGTTCTATTTTCTCCTGTTTTTTTTAGCCATGTAATTACATTTTTGTGAATACTTCACACTTTAATTTTTGTGTTCTTGATTGGGATATGTCACATGAGGTATAGGTTTAAGTTAATTTTTCTCCATAGTAATCTCAAATTATCCCACTATCATTTAAGTAAATGAACTCATTCCTTCTTGCTTTGCTAAATTTAGCTGGACATATACTGAACTGGTAAGTTGGATTCCTAGGTATTTTATTCTCTTTGAAGCAATTGTGAATGGGAATTCACTCATGATTTGGCTCTCTGTTTGTCTGTTATTGGTGTATAAGAATGCTTGTGATTTTTGCACATTGACTTTGTATCCTAGAACTTTGCTGAAGTTGCCTATCAGCTTAAGGAGACTTTGGGCTGAGACGATGGGGTTTTCTAGATATACAATCATGTCATCTGCAAACAGGGACAATTTGACTTCCTCTTTTCCTAATTGAATATCCTTTATTTCCTTCTCCTGCCTGATTGCTCTGGCCAGAACTTCCAGCACTATGTTGAACAGGAGTGGTGAGAGAGGGCATCCCTGTCTTGTGCCAGTTTTCAAAGGGAATGCTTCCAGTTTTTGCCCATTCAATATGATATTGGCTGTGGGTTTTCCATAGATAGCTCTTATTATTTTGAGATACACCCCATCAATACCTAATTTATTGAGAGTTTTTAGCATGAAGGTTGTTGAATTTTGTCAAAGGCCTTTTCTGCATCTATTGAGATAATCATGTGGTTTTTGTCTTTGGTTCTGTTTTTATGCTGGATTATGTTTATTGATTTGCGTATGTTGAACCAGCCTTGCATTCCAGGGATGAAGCCCACTTGATCATGGTGGATAAGCTTTTTGATGTGCTGCTGGATTTGGTTTGCCAGTATTTTATTATTTTTGCATTGATGTTCATCAGCGATATTGGTCTAAAATTCTCTTTTTTTGTTGTGTCTCTGCCAGTCTTTGGTATCAGGATGATGCTGGCCTCATAAAATGAGTTAGAGAGGATTCCCTCTTTTTCTATTGATTAGAATACTTTCAGAAGGAAGGGTACCAGCTCCTCCTTGTACCTCTGGTAGAATTCGGCTGTGAATCCATCTGGTCCTGGACTTTTTTTGGTTGGTAAGCTATTAATTATTGCCTCAATTTCAGAGCCTGTTATTGGTCTATTCAGAGATTCAACTTCTTCCTGGTTTAGTCTTGGAAGGGTGTATGTGTCAAGGAATTTATCCATTTTTTCCAGATTTTCTAGTTTATTTGCATAGAGGTATTTATAGTATTCTCTGATGGTAGTTTGTATTTCTGTGGGATCGGTGGTGATATCCCCTTTATCATATTTTATTTCATCTATTTGATTCTTCTCCCTTTTCTTCTTTATTAGTCTCGCTAGCGGTCTATCAATTTTGTTGATCTTTTCAAAAAACCAGCTCCTGGATTCATTGATTTTTTGAAGGGTTTTTTGTGTCTCTATTTCCTTCAGCTCTGCTCTGATCTTAGTTATTTCTTGCCTTCTGCTAGCTTTTGAATGTGTTTGCTGTTGCTTCTCTAGTTCTTTTAATTGTGATGTTAGGGTGTCCATTTTAGAACCGTCCTGCTTTCTCTTGTGGGCATTTAGTGCTATAAATTTCCCTCTACACACTGCTTTGAATGTGTCCCAGAGATTCTGGTATGTTATGTCTTTGTTCTCATTGGTTTCAAAGAACATCTTTATTTTTGCCTTCATTTCATTATGTACCCAGTAGTCATTCAGGAGCAGATTGTTCAGTTTCCATGTAGTTGAGTGGTTTTGAGTGACTTTCTTAATCCTGAGTTCTAGTTTGATTGCACTGTGGTCTGAGAGAGAGTTTGTTATAATTTCTGTTCTTTTACATTTTGCTGAGCAGTGCTTTACTTCCAACTATGTAGTCAATTTTGGAATAGATGTGGTGTTGTGCTGAGAATAGAGTGTGGAGGCAAGATAGCCAAATAGGAACAGCTCCAGTCTACAGCTCCCAGCATGAGCGAGACAGAAGACGGGTGATTTCTGCATTTCCAACTGAGGTACCGGGTTCATCTCACTGGGGAGTGTCAGAAAGTGGGTGCAGGACAGTGGGTGCAGCACATTGAGCATGAGCTGAAGCAGGGCAAGGCATCACCTCACCTGGGAAGCACAAGGGGTCAGGGAATTCCCTTTCCTAGTCAAAGAAAGGGGTGACAGATGGCACCTGGAAAATCTGGTCACTCCCATCCTAATATTGTGCTTTTCCAACAGTCTTAGCAAATGGCGCACCAGGAGATTATATCCCGTGCCTGGCTCAGAGGGTCCTACGCCCATGGAGCCTCACTCATTGCTAGCACAGCAGTCTGAAATCAAACTGCAAGGTGGCAGCAAGGCTGGGGGAGGGGCACCTGCCATTGCTGAGGCTTGAGTAGGTAAACAAAGTGGCCAGGAAGTTCAAACTGGGTGGAACCCAGATCAAGGAGGCCTGCCTGCCTCTGTAGACTCCACCTCTGCGGGCAGGGCATAGCCAAACAAAAGGCAGCAGAAACCTCTGCAGACTTAAATGTCCCTGTCTGACAGCTTTGAAGAGAGTAGTGGTTCTCCCAGCACGCAGCTGGAGAGCTGAGAATGGACAGACTGCCTCCTCAAGTTGGTCCCTGACCCCCGAGTAGCCTAACTGGGAGGCACCCCCCAGTAGGGGTAGACTGACACCTCACATGGCTGGGTACTCCTCTGAGACAAAACTTCCAGAGGAATGATCAGGCAGCAGCACTTGCTGTTCACCATTATCTGCTCTTCTGCAGCCTCTGCTGGTGATACCCAGGCAAACAGGGCTGGAATGGGCCTCCAGCAAACTCCAACAGACCTGCAGCTGAGGATCCTGACTGGTACAAGGAAAACTAACAAACAGATAGGACATCCACACCAAAACCCCATCTGTACATCACCATCATCAAAGACCAAAGGTAGATAAAACCACAAAGATGGGGAAAAACAGAGCAGAAAAGCTGGAAACTCTAAAAATCAGAGCACCTCTCCTCCTCCAAAGGAACGCAGCAATGGAACAAAGCCGGACGGAGAATGACTTCGACGAGTTGAGAGAAGAAGACCTCAGAAGATCAAACTACTCTAAGCTAAAGGAGGAAGTTTGAACCTATGGAAAATAAGTTAAAAACCTTGAAAAAAAATTAGACGAATGGCTAATTAGAATAACCAATGCAGAGAAGTCCTTAAAGGACCTGATGGAGCTGAAAACCAAGGCACAAGAACTATGTGACGAATGCACAAGCCTCGGTAGCTGATTCAATCAACTGGAAGAAAGGGTATCAGTGATGGAAGATCAAATGAATGACAATGAAGTGAGAAGAGAAGTTTAGAGAAAAAAGAGTAAAAAGAAATGAACAAAGCCTCCAAGAAATATTGGACTATGTGAAAAGATCAAATCTACGTCTGATTGGTGTACCTGAAAGTGACAGGGAGAATGGAACGAAGTTGGAAAACACTCTGCAGGATATTATCCAGGAAAATGTCCCCAATCTAGCAAGGCAGGCCAACATTCAAATTCAGGAAATACAGACAACACCACAAAGATACTCCTTCAGAAGAGCAACTCCAAGACACATAATTGTCAGATTCACCAAAGTTGAAATGAAGGAAAAAATGTGAAGGGCAGCCAGAGAGAAAGATCAGGTTACCCGCAAAGGGAAGCCCATCAGACTAACAGCAGATCTCTCGGCAGAAACTCTACAAGCCAGAAGAGAGTGGGGGCCAATATTCAACACTTTTAAAGAAAAGAATTTTCAACCCAGAATTTCATATCCAGCCAAACTAAGCTTCATAAGTGAAGCAGAAATAAAATACTTCACAGACAAGCAAATGCTGAGAGATTTTGTCACCACCAGGCCTGCCCTAAAAGAGTTTCTGAAGGAAGCACTAAACACAGAAAGGAACAACCGGTACCAGCCACTGCAAAAACATGCCAAATTGTAAAGACCATCGAGGCTAGGAAGAAACTGCATCAACTAATGAGCAAAACAACCAGCTAACGTCATAATGACAGGATCAAATTCACACATAACAATATTAACCTAAAATGTAAATGGGCTAACTGCTCCAATTAAAAGACACAGACTGGCAAATTGGATAAAGAGTCAAGACCTATCAGTGTGCTGTATTCAGGAAACCCATTGCACGTGCAGAGAAACACATAGGCTCAAAATAAAGGGATGGAGGAAGATCTACCAAGCAAATGGAAAACAAAAAAAGGCAGGGGTTACAATCATAGTCTCTGATAAAACAGGCTTTAAACCAACAAAGATCAAAAGAGACAAAGAAGGCCATTACATAATGGTAAAGGGATCAATTCAACAAGAAGAGCTAACTATCCTAAATATATATGCACCCAACACAGGAGCACCCAGATTCATAAAGCAAGTCCTTAGAGACCTACAAAGAGGCTTAGACTCCCACACAATAATAATGGGAGACTTTAACACCCCACTGTCAGCATTAGACAGATCAACGAGACAGAAAGTTAACAAGGATATCCAGGAATTGAACTCAGTTCTGCACCAAGCAGACCTAATAGACATCTACAGAACCCTCCACCCCAAATCAACAGAATATATATTATTTTCAGCACCACACCACACCACATGTACTCCAAAATTGACCACATAGTTGGAAGTAAAGCACTCCTCAGCAAATGTAAAAGAACAGAAATTATAACAAACTGTCTCTCAGACCACAGTGCAATCAAACTAGAACTCAGGATTAAGTAATTCACTCGAAACCACTCAACTACATGGAAACTGAACAACCTGCTCCTGAATGACTACTGGGTACATAACGAAATGAAGGCAGAAATAAAGGTGTTCTTCGAAACCAACAAGAACAAAGACACAACATACCAGAATCTGTGGGACACATTCAAAGCAGTGTGTAGAGGGAAATTTATAGCACTAAATGCCCACAAGAGAAAGCAGGACGGTTCTAAAATGGACACCCTAACATCACAATTAAAAGAACTAGAGAAGCAACAGCAAACACATTCAAAAGCTAGCAGAAGGCAAGAAATAACTAAGATCAGAGCAGAGCTGAAGGAAATAGAGACACAAAAAACCCTTCAAAAAATCAATGAATCCAGGAGCTGGTTTTTTGAAAAGATCAACAAAATTGATAGACCGCTAACGAGACTAATAAAGAAGAAAAGAGAGAAGAATCAAATAGACGCAATAAAAAATGATAAAGGGGATATCACCACTGATCCCACAGAAATACAAACTACCATCAGAGAATACAATAAACAACTCTACACAAATAAACTAGAAAATCTGGAAGAAATGGATAAATTCCTCGACACATACACCCTCCCAAGACTAAACTAGGAAGAAGTTGAATCTCTTAATAGACCAATAACAGGCTCTGAAATTGAGGCAATAATTAATAGCTTACCAACCAAAAAAAGTCCAGGACCAGATGGATTCACAGCCAAATTCTACCAGAGGTACAAGGAGCAGCTGGTACCGTTCCCTCTGAAACTATTCCAATCAACAGAAAAAGAGGGAATCCTCCCTAACTCATTTTATGAGGCCAGCATCATCCTGATACCAAAGACTGGCAGAGACACAACAAAAAAAGAGAATTTTAGACCAATATCCCTGATGAACATCAGTGCAAAAATACTCAATAAAATACCAGCAAACCGAATCCAGCAGCACATCAAAAAGCTTATCCACCATGATCAAGTGGACTTTATCCCTGGGATGCAAGGCTGGTTCAACATACGCAAATCAATAAATGTAATCCAGCATATAAACAGAACCAACGACAAAAACCACATGATTATCTCAATAGATGCAGAAAAGGCCTTTGACAAAATTCAACAACCTTCATGCTAAAAACTCTCAATAAATTAGGTATTGATGGGACGTATCTCAAAATATTAAGAGCTATCTATGACATACCCACAGCCAATATCATACTGAATGGGCAAAAACTGGAAGCATTCCCTTTGAAAACTGGCACAAGACAGGGATGCCCTCTCTCACCGCTCCTATTCAACATAGTGTTGGAAGTTCTGGCCAGGGCAATCAGGCAGGAGAAGGAAATAAAGTGTATTCAGTTAGGAAAAGAGGAAGTCAAATTGTCCCTGTTTGCAGATGACATGATTGTACATCTAGAAAACTCCATTGTCTCAGCCGAAAATCTCCTTAAGCTGATAGGCAACTTCAGCAAAGTCTCAGGATACAAAATCAATGTGCAAAAATCACAAGCATTCTTATACACCAATAACAGACAAACAGAGAGCCAAATCATGAGTGAACTCCCATTCACAATTGCTTCAAAGAGAATAAAATACCTAGGAATCCAACTTACAAGGGACGTGAAGGACCTCTTCAGGGAAAACTACAAACCACTGCTCAATGAAATAAAAGAGGATACAAACAAATGGAAGAACATTCCATGCTCATGGGTAGGAAGAATCAATATCATGAAAATGGCTATATTGCCCAAGGCAATTTATAGATTCAATGCCATCCCCATCAAGCTACCAATGACTTTCTTCACAGAATTGGAAAAAACTACTTTAAGTTCATATGGAACCAAAAAAGAGCCCGTATAGCCAAGTCAATCCTAAGCCAAAAGAACAAAGCTGGAGGCATCATGCTACCTGACTTCAAACCATACTACAAGGCTACAGTAACCAAAACAGCATGGTACTGGTACCACAACAGAGATATAGACCAATGGAACAGAACAGAGCCCTCAGAAATAATGCCGCATATCTACAACTATCTGATCTTTGACAAACCTGACAAAAAGAAGAAATGGGGAAAGGATTCCCTATTTAATAAATGGTTCTGGGAAAACTGGCTAGCCATACGTAGAAAGCTGAAACTGGGTCCCTTCCTTACGCCTTATACAAAAACTAATTCAAGATGGATTAAAGACTTAAACATTAGACCTAAAACCATAGAAACCCTAGAAGAAAACCTAGGCAATACCATTCAGGACATAGGCATGGGCAAGGACTTCATGTCAAAAACACCAAAAGCAATGGCAACAAAAGCCAAAATTGATAAATGGGGTCTAATTACACTAAAGAGCTTCTGCACAGCAAAAGAAACTACCATCAGAGTGAACAAGCAACCTACAGAATGGGAGAAAATTTTTGCAATCTACTCATCTGACAAAGGGCTAATATCCAGAATGTACAATGAACTCCAGCAAATTTACAAGAAAAAAGCAAACAACCCCATCAACAAGTGGGCGAAGGACATGTACAGACACTTCTCAAAAGAAGACATTTATGCAGCCAAAAGACACATGAAAAAATGCTCATCATCACTGGCCATCAGAGAAATGCAAATCAAAATCACAATGAGATACCATCTCACACCATTTAGAATGGTGATCATTAAAAAGTCAGGAAACAACAGGTGCTGGAGAGGATGTGGAGAAATAGGAACACTTTTACACTGTTGGTGGGACTGTAAACTAGTTCAACAATTGTGTAAGTCAGTGAGGCGATTCCTCAGGGATCTAGAACTAGAAATACCATTTGACCCAGCCATCCCATTACTGGGTATATACCCAAAGGATTATAAAACATGCTGCTATAAAGACACATGCACAAGTATGTTTATTGTGGCACTATTCACAATAGCAAAGACTTGGAACCAAGCCAAATGTCCAACCATGATAGACTGGATTAAGAAAATGTGGCACGTATACACCATGGAATACTATGCAGCCATAAAAAATGATGAGTTCATGTCCTTTGTAGGGACATGGATGAAGCTGGAAACCATCATTCTCAGCAAACTATCGCAAGGACAAAAAACCGAACACCGCATGTCCTCACTCATAGGTGGGAATTGAACAATGAGAACACTTGGACACAGGAAGGGGAACATCACACTCCCAGGCCTGTTGTGGGGTGGGGGGAGGGGGAAGGGATAGCATTAGGAGATATACCTAATGTTAAATGATGAGTTAATGGGTGCAGCACACCAACATGGCACATGTATACATATGTAACAAACCTGCACGTTGTGCACATGCACCCTAAAACTTAAAGTATAATAAAAAAAAATAAAAATAAAAAAATAAAAAATAGTTTTATTGAGATATAATTTACATACTATACAATTCATGCATTTAAAGTATACCATTCAATGGTTTTTAATATATTCACAGAGTTGTGCAATCATGACCACATTCAATTTCAGAACATTTTCATCACTCTAAAAAGAAATCCTGCACCTCTTAGCTGTTACCCCAAGCACATCAATCATGGCCCTTTCCCTGTATCCCTGCTATTAATCTACTTTTAATCTCTATAGATTTTCCTGTTCCAGACATTTCATATAAGTGGTATCACAAAATATGTGGTGTTTTGTGACTAGCATCTTTCATTTAGCATAATGATTCCAAAGTTAACTTACGAAAATATGAGAGCTTCAATTTCTCTACATCCTCACCAATATTGTTATAATCTGTATTTTTTATTATGGCCATCTTAGGGGGTGTGAAGTGTTATATTCTCCAACTGTGTAACTGTTCCTTGCGTATTTTTTTCCAAGATTGTTCTGGCTATTCTGGATCCCTTGAATTTCCATATGTTGAACCCTTATAGCAAAACACATTATAATCAAATTGTAAAAATTCAAGGACAAAGAAAGAATTTTTAAAGCAGTAAGAGAAAAGCAACTCCTCATGTACAAGTGATCCCGTATCACATTATGAGTGAATTTTTCAGCAGAAATATTACAGGCCAGAAGGGAAGGGGGTCATATATTCAAAGTGCTGAAAGAAAGCAACTGTCAACCAAGAATATTGTACTTGGCAAAACCATCTTTCAGAAATTAAGGACAAATTAAGACTTTTCCAGGCCAAAAAAAAAAAAAAACCTAGCTGAAGTGGTTTGTCACCACTAGGCCTGCCTTAGAAGAAATACTAAAGAGGGTTCTTCAGGTTAAAATAAAAGAGAGTAAACAGTAACACAAAAAGCATATGAAAGTATAAAACTCACTGTTAAAATTAATTATATAAACAAATAGAGAATGGCTGACTAGAAGCAGCTAGTGCATGACTCTCATGGAGAGGAATGAAAGGAGCAAGTAAATACAGCACGTTGAACTGAAACATCCAGGCACTGGCATTGGGACTAATCAAGGAAACAACTCGACGCACAGAATATGGAGAAAACAAGGCAGGACGATGGCCCACCCAGAAGTGATATGGAACCAGGAGAACCTCTGCCAAGGAAGTGGTGAGTCAATGTGCTACCCCAGGAAATGATGCTTCTCCCACAGATTTTTGCAACTCTCAGGTCAGGAGATCCCCTTGTGAACCCACTTCACCAGAGCCTTAAGTCTGACACACAGAAATACCTGGAGTCTCAGCAGAGCAGTCACTTGGGCATGAGCAGAGACTTGGGAACAGCTCTGGGCAAGGTGGCAGAATCAACCCCTGTACATACCCCTAGCAAAGAGGCTGAATCCAGGGGGCCAAGCAGTGATGGTCTGCGGGCCCTAGTTCTATGGCACCTCACAAGATAAGACCCACTGGTTTGGAATTCCAACCAGCCACTAGCAGCAGTGTTGTGCCTGCCTGGGACAGGGGGAGGGGTGGGCCGCCATCTTTGCTGTTTGGGCGACTTAGCGGTTCCAGCCTGCAGGCTTTGGAGAGTCCAAACCAACTGGGTGCAGAAGGGATCCCCCAGCACAGCACAGCTGCTCTATCCAAATGTGGCCAGACAACTTCATTAAGTGGGTCCCCAATCCCATTTCTCATCACTAGGCGGGACCTCGCAACCGAAGCCTCCAGCCACCCTCACTGGTGTTCTCTGGCTAACAGAGATTTGAAAACTCCCTGGGACAGAGCTCCCAGAGGGAAGGGCAGGCTGTCGACTTTGCTGTTTGGACAACTTAGCCATTCCAGCCTCCAGGCTTTGGAGAGCCCAGGCTGACTGGGGATGGAAGCGGCACAGATGCTGTATGAAAGCGTGGTCAGACTTCTTCTTTAAGCAGGTCCCTGATCCTGTTCCTCATGACTTGGTAAGACATCCCTATCGGGCCTCCAGCCACCTCCTACAGGTGTGTTTGGGCCAGCAACAGATCCATACCTCCTGGGCCAGAAGAAGGAACAGATTGCCATCTTTGCTGTTTCACAGCCTTTACTGGGGATACTTTAGGATACTGGAAGATCCAAGGCAACTAGGGATTGAAGTGGACCCCAAGCAAACCACAGCAGCCCTACAGAAAAGTGGCCAGACTGCTGAAAGAAAAAAAAAAACAAAAAAAAACTAAAGGTCAGCAACTTCAAAGATTGAAGGTAGAAGCCCACAAAGATGAGAAAGAATCAGAAAAAGAACACTGAAAACTCAAAAAGCCAGAGTGTCCTCTTTCCTCCAAATGAGTGCATCACCTTTTCAGCAAGGGTTCAGAACTAGGTTGAGGCTGACATGGCTGAAATGACAAAAGAAGAATTCAGGATATGGATAGGAACGAACTTCATTCAGCAAAAGGATTACATTGTAATGCAATGCAAGGAAGCTGAAAATCATGATAAAACATCGCAAGAGCTGACAGACAAAATAGCCAGTATAGAGAGGAATGCAATCGACCTGATAGAGCTGAAAAGCACACTACAAGAACTTCATAATGCAATCACATGTATTAATAGCAGAATAGATAAAGCAGAGAAAGGAATTTGAGAGCGTAAAGACTGACTTTCTGAAATAAGACAGTTAGACAAGAATAGAGAAAAAAGAATGAAAAGGAATGAACAAAAGCTCTAAGAAACATGAGATTATGTGAACAAACTGAATATTCGACCGATTGGTGTACTGGAAAAAGATAGGGAAAATAGAACCAAGTTGGAAAACATGTTTCAGGATGTCATTCATGAGAACTTCCCCAACCTAGCTAGAGAGGCCAACATTCAAATTCAGGAAATGCAGAGAACCCCAGTAAGATACTCCATGAGAAGATCGTCCCCAAGACATTTAATCGTCAGATTCTCCCAGTCTATTCTCAGAGTATTTGCTTTAATAGGACACTCCCTTACCCAAAACTCTACAATGGTACCACACTTTAATCAGGGTAAAAGTAAAAGTTCTTATAATGGCCCACAAGGTTATGTATGATCTGGCTTTTTGTTGCCTCTCTTACCTCATATTTTACTTTTCTTCCCCTCAATCATTCCATGCCAGCCTCTCTAGCCTCCTCATTCTTTCTCAAACATGCCAGCCACACTCCCACCCATGGCTTGCCATTGCTGTATACTTGGAATATCCCTATATATGTTAAGTGTGCCTAGAACTACTGGGCACTCAAAAGTGTTGAATTGAATTTACAAAGTGCACAAATTAAACAACATATTTTCTGAATGTAGGAGGTATAAGAGCACCTAAAGGATTCAAACAATCTCTTCATTGTACATTGTATTTTGTCTTCATTCTTTCTCTTGACTCTTCTTTCATGTGTTCAGCAGGTAGAGGAGGTAAGACACTAGCTTTTTAAGATTCACATCACTCCCTCCCGCCCCCGCGCCGCCGCCCTGTATGTTGCCCACCTCGGCCTCTGGGGCATGGAGCACGCTGCCCAGCCCTGGCGACGGCGACGGCGACTGCGGTGGTGGAGGAGCGCCTGCTGGCCGCGCTCGCCTACTTGCAGTGCGCCGTGGGCTGCGCGCGGTCTTCGAGCGGAATAGTCAGACGAACTCAGTGTACGGCCGCCACGCGCCGCCCAGCCGCAGGCTCCGAGAGCCGGCGCAGGCCGCCTGGGTGGTGCAGGGGCTGCCCTTGCTGGCCCTGCCGCTCTACCAGTACCCCAGCGAGTCCACCCCGCGCCTCCGCAGCGCGCCCAACTGCATCCTCCTGGCCATGTTCTTCGTCCACTACCGGCATCGGTGCTTAATTTACCCACTTCTGATGCGAGGAGGAAAGCCTATGCCACTGTTGGCATGTACAATGGCGATTATGTTCTGTACCTGTAATGGCTATTTGCAAAGCAGATACTTGAGCCATTGTGCAGTGTATGCTGATGACTGGGTAACAGATCCCCGTTTTCTAATAAGTTTTGGCTTGTGCTTAACGGGCATGTTGATAAACATCCATTCAGATCATATCCTAAGGAATCTCAGAAAAACAGGAGATACTGGATACAAAATACCAAGGGGAGGCTTATTTGAATACGTAACTGCAGCCAACTATTTTGGAGAAATCATGGAGTGGTGTGGCCATGCCCCAGCCAGCTGGTCTGTCCAAGGAGCGGCTTTTGCTTTCTTCACATTTTGTTCTTTATCTGGTAGAGCAAAAGAGCATCATGAGTGGTACCTCCGGAAATTTGAAGAGCATCCAAAGTTCAGAAAAATTATAATTCCATTTTTGTTTTAAGTGCATTTTCAACGAAATTACCTTCAACTTGAAGCTTTCCAATGGTGTTTTTCAATGGACTTTGTAAATAAGTTATATCTTTGTAATTTTCCTGCTACTTCATTTTCAAGATGTCCTCTAGGAATTTTTTCTCTAGTAATTTTGCAAGCTACCTAATAAGTACCTAAATAAACTGAAACGGAGGTTGAAGTATCCTACTGTGTAACAGGTCAGAATTTCAAACTCCGGGTAATAACTGCTGACATTTTTTCTAATTTCGAATTTACCTCTTTTGGCTATGTCTTGCCAAGTGTGTACAAGACTAGAATTTACAACTGTCTGATGGCATTTTCAAACTCCAGGTAATAACTGCTGACATTTTTTCTAATTTCGAATTGACCTCTTTTGGCTATATGTTGCCAAGTGTGTATAAGACTAGACTTTACAACTGTCTTTGATGGCACCTTCAGAACAATAAATGTCACAATCCCTTCTATAGCCCCCTACAGTGATCCCTTCAAGGTCAACCGCAGTGTTGCTTCCCTCTCCCTGTAGGGCTGGGATCTGTCTTGGAGCCCTCTCTCGGAGGCCACAGAGGCCGTGGGTAGCCATTGTGAAGTCATGGCCTGGGGGAAACTTGCCAACCTTTGTGTCAGGTGCTGTGTGTAAGTGGAGAACTTGGGGATAGAGGAGGAAGCTCCTTGTGGCCCTTCCAAGGCGGGGCAAAGGCATCTGGACTTGTTCTAGCCCAGCCCACTGGGTGACATCACTGGGCAGGGAGGGGTGCTGGTGGTGGTTCATACGGAGTAAGCTGCTCTGCCTGTTCAAGGGGCCCCTGGGCCCTAAACAGGCACCTTTAGGCCATGGGTCACTCACCATGAGCCATCAATATGCTCTGGTCTGACATGGTTTCTCTCTGTCTTCTAGTCTAGACCTAGTTTTTTGTTCTGTTCCCCAGGTATGGATATAGTAGAGATTGTTGTCTGTGAAATTTGTCCTTTGTAGAGTTTGAGTTTTCCCTTCTAGTGTAAAGAATGATCACCTTCTGTAACGATAGCAAGACCACTTTTTAAGACTTATCCTGTTTGTTCTTTGTTGATTGAAACATGATAATTATATTGTTAAAATTCTCTACAGCCTTCTTTTTCTTCCATAGCTAATCTTCCTTCTAATAGTTTTTGCTTTCTGTTTCACTGTTGTTGCTTTGCAAAGCTTTCCCGTCATAGCCTGTACCTGTTATCAATATAAAATAATCTTCCTGTTGAATGCTTCATGACTTGAATTCTACTTTGATAAAAACATTGCCATACTGTTTTTTTAAAAAAAGATTCAGATCACAGCTTCTTTCTTCATTGGGAGAACTGGCACTCAGTCTGCTCTGCATGGAAGCCAAGGTCTTTGCTCATTCACGTGTGCATTCTTGGGCATCTGTGAAATATGAGTATCATCTTCCTTTCCAGTTTGCAGAGTAACAAATGTGTTTAGAGAGCACACTCAGTGAGTTTTCTGTCTGAACATTCTTTCTGAACATAATCAGCTATTTAGAACATGACTCACTCAACAAAAACATTGCTGTAGTTTGGAGAAACAATGTTCAGATTGCAGTTTCCCTCATCCTGCTGGGTAAAACCATTGCCTTTGGTCTGGCACATGTGTACTTGCATTACATTTAATTTAATAAATACTCATAGCTGAATTCTGATTTAAAACCTGGGAAGACACACTTGGGTGTTTACAGTTAACAACATTGCATACAACTAATTAAACTCATTCTTAACCTTTTTTTCTCAATTGACTTTTCCTCATTGAACACTTACGTGCTTACAGGGTTATTCTATTATAATCCTCTGTAATCTTCTGATGCCAGATCTGACATTCAAATACTACTGACCTTTCTGTTGGTTACCTTTTAACATTGCGATGAAATTCAGTAGATATTTAGTTTTAGACCCCAAGCTGCATTAATCTGATGGATCTCCACATTTTAGAATATCCTTCATGTATATATCATAAGTGAGAGAAATAAGTGATAAAGAATGAAGAGGGCAGATTTGTCAGAGTATCAATGCCTTGGGGTTATAAAAATGAATTTTTAAGGACACTGCTCATATTCATCATGTCTAAGAGAAAGTGACTTCGTGTCAAATAGCTATTGGTAGTACTTTGGAATCAAAGATGTCAGTGGGGATGTTACAACTTATATAAAAAATTTCTTCTGTAAACACTCGTATTGGTGCAATCATCACTTTTTTTTACCTTTCCATTTTTTATCTTATTTGACTAGCCTGTAAAAAGTGTTCAGATAGGGGCAACCTCATTTATCCTGAAGAAAAAGCATTTACTATTAAAGAGTTTATTTGGCAACAAGCCCTGGGACTTTTAAAATGGAAGAACTGATGACATGTTCTTAGTTTCTGGGTAATTTGTTTTCTCTTTGCTGTGTTCTAACCTCTATCTCAGAAGTGTTTTCTTAGTAAGCTAAAAAGATTGTAGGTCTCTATGTGGTTGTGGCACTTCATTATAGTTGTAAACACTTTTAAAGACTCCAAACTCTTTCACATACACAAGAAATATTTCTCTCTGAAAACTCAAGGAAAATGCCATGATCATGTTAAATAGGAATCAGGTCAGAGAATTATGATCTACTTTTCACAGCAAAGAGTTGCAAGCACATATGTGTTAGTCTTGGAGGATTCCATGATTACTTCCTTTCCTATGCTCCTTCGTTCCACTCCCAAATCCAGTTAGTCACCTATCCAAAATCTTTCCTAATGATAGCTTTTACACTAATCAACTCCTTTTTGTTCCTAGTACCTTATTCTTATGGGTTGAATTGTGTCCTACCCCGCAAAAGGATATGTTTAAGTCTTAAACCCCAGTACTTTTGTATGTGACCTTATTTGAAAATAGGGTCTTTTCCGATTTAATGAAGTTAACATAATGTTCTTGTAAGAAAAGAGACACAGACATACATAGAGGAAAGACAGTCATGTGAAGACAGAGGCAGAGATTGGAGTTATGCTGCCACATAACTCCAGGGGACTGGGGCGGAAGATGGGAGAACAGTGGGGAATCTAGTGCAATAATATAAATAAAAGATGATGGTGGCTTAGACTAGGATGGTAGTGATGGGTGAAAAAGTCAGATTCTAGAAGGAAAGAAAAAGGAGGAGAGGGAAGGAGGGAAGGAGGAAAGATGGGTAGATATTATGGTAGAGTCAAACTAATTTTCTGGTGGATTGCATGTGAGGTATAAGAAGATAAGTAGCAGAGAAGAATCAAGAAGCGCTCCAAGGTTTTGGGCCTGAGCTAATAAAAAGGAAGGATGGAGTTGGTATTAAATAATACATGGAAGACTGTTAGTGGAGCAGGTCTGAGGGATGGGTGAAGCTCAGGAGTTCTGTTTTCATCATGTTAGTTTTGAGATGATTATGAGATATCCAGGTAGATGGAATTTGGTAGTTAGAAGCACATATAAGGTATTTGAAACAAACAAGATAAGGACCTTCAGAAGAACAGCTTAGTAGAATGGTGAGAGTGAATGCCTGTTTGGAGTGGGTTCAAAAAAGAATGGGAAAAGGTGAATTGGAGACAGTTAGTGTAGACAACTCCATGAATTCTTATGTAAAGGGAAGACAGGAAATGGGATTATAAGTGGGGTCAACAAAAAATTACTTTAAGCTGAGAGGACTAATAGCATGTGTTTATGCTGAAGAAAAATTTATCCAGGAGAAAGGCAAAAACACCTGAGGGAGAAAGGAAAATTGCTGAAGTGATGTCTTTGAGTAGGCGAGAGGAGGATCTGATGTAGAGTTGGAAGGGTTGGCCTTGGATAGGCAGAAGCAGTAAGAGTTCATCTTTTGCAATAGGATAGAAGGCAAAGAATACGGGTTCACACAAATGCATGTGGGTAGATGTTTTAGTAGGAGTCTGCAGAAGTTTTCTTCTAATCATTTCAGTTTTCTCAATGAAGTAAAAAATGTGAACACTAACTGACAGAGAAGTGGCGAGAGGAGGTGTTGGGTGCTTGAGGAGAGAGAAGAATGTGTGAAATAGTCATCTGGGAGAGTGAGTGTACAAACTAGACTAGAAAAAAGTGGTGGGATTTGCTAGGTGGTACTAAGGGCCCACTTGCAGTTCAGGAAACCAGTCAACAAGGATGTGGGTTGTCTCCAGTTATTTTCGGTTGCACAGTTGAATACACAGAGAAGTTGGATTTAGCCAGGATTACAGTTTTGCCATAAAAGAGATGGAGGCAATTGATTAGAGGGTATGTTTTACAAAGGATCCATATAATGATTGGCCGTGCAATTTAAACTGGGAAAGGAAGGAGAAGAGGATATGAGACAGGTGAAATCTCCATCTCCACTGCTGAGAAGAACTAAAAAAAAAAAAAGAAGAGTCCAATAAATCATGGGAATTGTATTAATACCCTTTAACTTGTAGAGAATGTGCCAGTACATAGGTCCCAATGGGACCTCAGCAATATGATGATCCATCAGAATTCACCACCTTTTCCAAAGGAATGTGTTGAGTTGAGGAGATGAGTTAATACTCACACAAGTGAAATGCAACCCTGGCTTGTTAGAGGGGTCCTGATATGTTTAACAGGACTTTAGGAGAGAAAATCTTCAACATAGATTTTTCTGCAAATACCCATGTAGCACCAACTGAATCTCCACCAGTAATACCAATTCACCTAATAGAACTTCAGCACTGAGACTACAGAAACAATACCCAGAGCTCACACTGCATGCAACTGGGGTTAAAAAAGATGAACCTAGAAGAAGTAGGAATAATGTCAAAGTTCATTGTCATGCATTAATAAAGAGCAAACAGAAGGTTCAGCCAAAGCTGCCAATAATAAGCAAGGGCAAAATGTAAAATTATAAAGTAACTGTGCAAACATACAATTACAGAAAAGTAGGAAGGGAGGGGAAGGAAGAAGAGTGGAATAAGGGGAAAACTCAATCATTCTGGAGAAAAATATAACTAAACAAACAGAAACAACTTTTTTTTTCTGGAAGGGTTTCATGCTACAACAACAAAAAGGAAATAAAACACAAGTTAAAATAGAATATAATAAAACCAGAGAATGAAAAGAGAGATGATGGAGCTAAGAAAATGAAGTGATATGTTCTTAATACAGACTGTAATATATAAATTGGAAATAGGAGGAAAATAGAGTCAATCTAATAAAGGAATTTTTTTAATGAAGGCAAATGTACAGAAAAAAGGTATTAAACAACTAGGTGAAAGATAAGGAAGACAGTTAAAGGTGATCCTATGATTTGGGTCCCTGAAATAAGGAACATTTCCGTGAAAAAAGAATTGGATCATCTAATCAAAAGGGCACACCATATACTAAGGAACACTCACACAATGCAAACATCCTCAAAACATATTCTGGTTATTAAAACTGGAGTATGAATAACAATTATTTAAGTAGTCAGGCAGAAAAAGCAAGTTATGTGCAATGGGGGAAATTCTCTCTAGCCTCAGACTCTTCTCTAGAAGCTTTCCAAGCTAGAAGATAGAGCAAAGTCATAAGGGAAAGTAAATGTAACTCCAGAATACTTTACCCAGACAAGTTGTTCAAGTGAAAAGCAACAGGCAGATATTCTCAGATATGAATAAATTAAAATTTCAGGAAATATAGCCCTAATGAGCTCCTCTTTAAAAAATACTAGTTGAGGCCGGGCGCGGTGGCTCACGCCTGTAATCCCAGCAGTTTGGGAGGCCGAGGAGGGCGGGATCACAAGGTCAGGAGATCAAGACCATCCTGGCCAACATGGTGAAACCCTGTCTCTACTAAACATACACAAATTAGCTGGGCTTGGTGGTGCGCGCCTGTAGTCCCAGCTATTTGGGAGGCTGAGGCAGGAGAACCGCTTGAACCCGGGAGGCAGAGGTTGCAGTGAGCCCAGATCATGCCACTGCACTCCAGCCTGGGCAACAGAGTAAGACTCCGTCTCAAAAAAAAAAAAAAAAAAAAAAAATTACTACTTGATAATGAAATCCAGCCAACCAAGAGGGAAGTCCAATAAGGAACTCAGAACAAGATAAGATAAAATAATGGGACAGTAAGTATTGAATCCAATTAAATATAGAACTTCAACGACTGAAAGAATTGTGATTGCAGAACAGCATGTAAATAGTATAAGCCCTAATGAAATAAAACCAAAACAAGCCAAAAAAATAAAAAATGAAAGCTAGAGGGGAGGGAAATGGAACAAGTGGTAAGATAACTAAGTAGCTGATTTTATAGGGTTGTGAGCTCAGTCATGTTGTTTAAAATTGAGATATGGAAAAAAGTAATGCACTAAAATAAATAAATAAAATAAAGTTGAGATATGGAGCCCTACAAGAAAGCATTACTTCAGTCTCCTAGTGCATCTTTATACTGTGTCTGCTTACCTTAAAGGGATATTTTAGGAACCAATATCTCTTATGGCAAATACAGGAAAAAAAATTTAATAGGTTTTATTATTAAGATAACATGCTTCTGTATCATCTTTTTCTTTTTTAAATTTTTTTATTTTACTTTAAGTTCTGGGATACATGTGCAGAACATGCAGGTTTGTTACATAGGTATACATGTGCCATGGTGGTTTGCTGCACCTATCAACCCATCATCTAGGTGATCCTTTTCTTTTAAATTTGTTTCTATCTCTGCACACCTACACATCCATTCATCCTATCTGTATATAGACCACTATCTATAATTATGTCCACAATGTATGCTATTATCACTCATCTCTAAACATTGTGATCTGATATTTTTAAAAATATATTCTTTGTACTGTTTTATATTGTTTGCTTGTGTCATTTTTAAAAACTCCTGCCTATTAAAATGAATTAGAGGGTCACTGATGGTCGAGAGGAAAAGGAGAAAGACAGTTGGCAAACTATTTATTTTTGACTCTAACATGAGACTTTATAAGTTTCCCATGTCAGAACTACTTTACAAGGTCATCACTTTGGTCAATTTCAAACTGATTTGTTATTAAACATGTGCTGCCTATACTGTTCCAACATGTAATTCTTTCTCCTTCTGCTTGTAGTAAAACAAACCCTTGCCAAGAGAACACTGAGAGAAGACATAAATTATCCTGTGAGTTAAAGGGGCAACCAAGGCTTCTGTTGTTTGCAGCAGTGGTTAAGGAGCTGTTCAGAGATAGAAAACAAAAGGATCCTGGTGACATGATAATAGCTCTGTGATACTCTATTGCAGGCTGCTGGATGGTAACTGTCCTGGCCTTCTACCATTCAACATACATGATCATACCATGTGTCATCATCCATAGTCCAAAGTAGAGGCTGAGAGAGATGATGCCTATTTTTGCAGTATATATAAACAGCATAATTCTGAGGCTGTAGGTCAAGTGACTCGGGGTCATTTTTTACAGACTCATGAATCTGTAGATTACTAGCCCACTGTAGATATAACTAATAAAGGCATGTGCCTATGGAAATGTTCACTAGACTGGGAACTAAGTTCCTCCCTTTGCAAACCAGTTGGATCTTGCCCTTAGAGATAAGACCAAAGATCTGCAGAAGGGAAGTTTCCCAGCAGACAAATTGCAAAAATAGTAGACAGTTCACATATACCTATCACTGTTTCCCTTAATATTAATGTTAATCTTACATAACCATAGCACAATAATCAAAACCAGGAAATTAGGATAGGTAAAATACTATTAACTGCATATCTTATTCAAATTTCCCCAGTCTCCCCACTAACGTCCTTTTCCTGTTCCAGAGTCTCACCTTGCATTCAGTTGTTACTTCTCCTTAGTCCTCTCTGATATGCAACAATTCCTCAGTCTCTATTTGTTTTTCATGACCTGGAGACCTTTAAAGAGTACTGAGCAGTTATTTTGCAGAATGAGCTTCAATTTGGATTTGTCTGATGTTTCCTCATGACCAGATTGAGGTTATGTAGTTTGAGCATGAATAATAAGAAGGCATGTTGTACCCTTCTCAGTGTATCATATCAGGAGTTACATCATGCCCATATGTCTTATTACCATTGGTATTAATCCTGATTACATGATTAAGGTGGTATTTTGTTTCTCCACTATAAAGTCAATATTTTTTCCCTTTGTAACTGGTAAACATTTTTGACACTATGCCAATGTCTTGCTTCTCCTCAAATGATCACCTGTTGGCTTTGTTATCCATTGGTGGATCTTACCTGTAAATAATTATTACCGTGGTATTTTCCTAATGGTGATTTTCTATTTTACTCCTTCCTTCTACGTGAATTGGAATCCTTCAGTAAGGAAAACTACCTTCTTGTCTTCTATTTATTTATTCATTTAATTGATATCAGTATGGACAAATATATATTTATTTTATCCTATGGGTTAAAATCCATTAATATTGTTATTTATTTTGTTGCTCAACTTGCCCCAGATTTGGCCACTGGGAGCTCTGGCAGTGTGGATCCTGTCTCCTTTTGACATGCTCCTATCTATTTGTGTAAATATTTTCTTATTTTCTGGCACCACAAGATGTTCCACGTTCACTTTATATTTTCCATGCCCCAACTCTGGAATCAGTCACTTCTCTAAGAAGCCCTTTGAGTTCCTTTTATTGGAGAACTGTGTTTAGCGAACAAGGTCCAAATACTAATTATACTCACTGTTAGTGAGCTGTCATTAGTTCTAGTCTTTTCAAAGGATCAAACTGGGAAACACAGGTATGTATGTTAACCTACATGGTAGACAAACATCAACGTCTATTTCCATGTCTATATATCTTTATACTAAACACTATGAGTTCATACTAGTACATCTGAGTCTAATCCAACACCTCAAAGTTCATTTTTTAGCCTTCTTTCTTCTCTTACTTGTAAATTATTTCTCCACCAATAAGAAAACTAGCTTTTATCTACAATAGATTCATTTATTTGTTCAATCTTGATCACATAAATTTGTCACAGAATTGCTAAACAATACCCCTGTGAATAATGGTGTTCCAAATAAGTATAGTGTTAGTATATTTTTTGTCATTAACCTTAAAATATCCAGTTAGAATACTGTTTTCCAATGTTACTATATTAGTTATTTATTGCTAAATAACAAAATTCCCCTAGAACTTAGCAACCGAACACAACAAAAAGTTTTTCACAATTTCTGTGGGTCAGGAATCTGGGCATGGCTATGCTGGATGCCTTTAGCTCCTGGTCTCTCACAAGGCTCCAATCAAGGTGTCAGCCAAGGCAACAATTATCTCAAGGCTCAACTGGGAGAAGACCATCCCAAGCTCATTTATATGGCTCTTGGCAGGCATCAGTTCGTCATGTCTTTTGCCTGGAAACATCACTGCCTTGTCCCATACACCTCTCCAAAAGGCAGCTCACAACATAGAAGCCAGATTCTGTGTAAGTGGGCATACAAGCAGGAGAGGATACCCAAGACAGAAGGCACAATCTTTTCATAATCTAATTTCAGAAGTAACATGCCACCATTCCTGCCACATTCTTTTCACTAAAAGAAATAATCAAATCCATCTCAAATTTAAGCAGAAGGGATTACACAAGGGCATGAAAGCCAGGAGGTAAGGATCATTAAGGACCACCTTACAGGGTACCTACCATAGTTATTTAGGTCCATTTTTTTCCCCAATACCCTTCAGGGTGACTATGTTGTTCATTTGAAATACAACTAGGTTCATTTGTTACTACTTATTTCCCAATTAGGTTCTCCTTCACCTCATCTTGCTTGATTTTAATATTGATTCATTTTTGGCTGGTTGTGTCAGAACTATATACAAAGATAAACTCCGAGAAGTGTCACTGCCTCCTTATCCCTATTACCTCATTCCCATTCTTCCCTTTTTCCCATACCTTTATCACTTAGACCTCGTAGGCAACCAGTCTCTTCAGTTTCTGGTTTCCTTCCTATATCTTTTGTACAAATGAGCAGATATATGGTTATTTTCTTATATCCCTTTCTTTCTTACATGAAGAATAGCATATTACAGATAGTCTTTTACACTTTGTTTGTTCACTCAACAGTATATCCTGGAAATTATTCCAAATGCATTCATTAGAGATCTCCCTTATTTTTAACAGGTGCATAATACCCTATTGTGTGTATATACCATGGTTAATTCAACCATTCAGGAGAGAAATTTTTGACTACCCTTTTTTGACCAAGAAATAAATACTCCTGCAAATATTTAAAGATAATTTTTCAAGTGACAACTGGGGAAAAAGAGTGCATCTTCTAAGCATCTCTGCAGACTAGAAAAGCAATGTATTAATTCTCATTACTTGGTAGGTATAATTAGAATCTTCACACTCCACTGGTAGTCCTGTGAATTGAAACATCATTTTGAAAGCAGCATAACAATATCTAAGGGTCTCCTCCTTTGACTCACTAATTCAACTCATGAGAATTTATTCAAAGAAAATATTTAACAGGGGAAAATCTTGACACAGAAAGATGTTCATAGAAAACATGTATCATCCTCAAAACCAGAAAATAATCTAAATGTCCAAAAAATGGCCTAATAAATATTTATCAATATAATAAAAGATCATGTGATGACTAAAAACTATTATACAAACTATGCAGATAGGAAAGGTTTTGATACAATATTAAGTGAACAAGCAGGACATAAGATGATATACTATGATTGCAAAGATGCCATATTGAAAACAGTAGCTGTGTATAGCCTCACCAAAGTGGGTTACTGCTAGTAAAAGTGGCTGCCTTGCCAGATAGTACATTTCCAAGTTCTTCTTACCTACTTGTGGAGCCATGTGATTGTGTTCTGGCCAATAGAGCTGTGTTAAATTTATGTGAGCAACTTCCCTTCCTGGTCCATAAACATCTCCTTTGTGGTTTCTTTCTTTGTCTGCTAATTGGATGTCAACACCAGGAAACCCTGTTTTGAAGATGACAGAATCTCTGTTAGTCTGAGTCTCTGAGTCCCAGAACCTCACACATACCATTGCTGATTTGGCTTTAATAAGCAAGACATAACTATCCACTGCAATAAGCCACTGAGATATCATGGTCTATCTGTTGTAGCAGCAAGCATTACTTTAACACCCTGTACTATAGTGATGGAATTAATAAATAATTTTACTTTCAGACTTTTCTTTAATGCCAATATTCTACCATTTATTGATAATGAAAAATAATGTAACACTTCGTCTGTAGGAAATCATTAAAAATAAGCAAGTGAGTCATTAGTACTCCTTCATCAGGAAGATGGTTAATGGAAGCCTGATGTCTACTGTACAGCAAATTATTCTAAGCAGGGTTTCAGAATACTCCTGAATAAGGGCTAGAAATATTCCTTCGAATCTCAAAATGCTGTACTCACAGGACTACCACGGCTGGCAGGAATACAATAATCTAGGAAACCAAGAGCATCAGAGATTTGGGGCCATAAAAATGACTAGCAATATATCAAAGCATCACCTTAATTTAATTGTTGACGCAAAGATATATTAGACTGAACAGCTGCTTTGTGCCTGTCAGAAATTGGCTGACCTAACCCTCTAGACCCTGACAAAAGGAGGCAATGGGACTGTACATCATTGGCCTTAATATTTGCAGCTACATCTACAAACAGCATTGCTTCTTGTTAGAACTCCTGCTACCAGTTTGCCACCTGTGGCTTTGTGCTCACAGTGCTGGTGGCTTACTACACCATTCAGAAGTCAGAACTTGCACAAGCTAAATGAACAGCTAAAGGGGCTTACGCCTTTTAAAAACCCAGATGAAAGGCCACGCTCTCCAGAAAGCCACTCTTACCTCTCTTCCACAACTACAGCAAGAAAAAAAACCTCTGACTCCTATAAGCTCTTAGAATTTATTCACTATGTGTTATGCTCATTGTAATTACTTAAATATACATCTCATCTTCCCTCTTGCAATCTTCTTCAGAATAGGAACCATGTCTTTTTTATTTATGATCCACTCCCTCCACCGTCTCATTTTAGGGCCTAGAAAAGGATCAAACAAGTCCTCCCTAATCATTTATTGAATTTGAAATATATTTGTGAACATTTAAATAGTCAGTGTTTCAACTAGAAAATGTGTTCACATTAGTAAGCCATTGATCTAAATAGGCTGGTGTGTTGATGAACCCAATATATTATTTATTTGTTTTAATTTAGGAAAATTTTCCATGCAAATGTCTTTCCTGATTAAACTGATTATACTGGCCAATTCAGCCTTTCCGATAAATAGGACACTTCTTTTTTTATATTCAGTACCAAATAGTTGGTTTGAATGCTTTTCTTTCCCCTTGAGGAAATCAATTGTGCAAATAATTAATTGTTCAGGCTCATTCCCTGCCTTGTACCAATACAGTAAGAGTTTTCTTTTATTGAATCCATAATAGCTCTGGCAACCCATTAAGTGTTGCTAAACTTTCAAGTTACATAGTCTTTGCAAAACTCTGATATATAGATATCATATCCATTTGACAGATAGAAAACCCCAGAGACATTAACTGATTTTCCCTATCCCATGCAGTACATAAATAACAGTGCCACGATCTAAACTCAATTCTGTCTGATTCCAAAACCCGCTAGGCCAACACTTGTCCAGAAGGAGAAAAATAAAACCTGTGTCTGAGTAGATTCTTTGTGTGAAGCAGGTTCTCTCCTTTAAATGTAGCAACTGGAGCATCAGAGAACATAATCTGGCAGGCTTAAATTAGCACAGCGAATTACGTTTAATGGAGGAGTTGTTGAGCAGATGGGGAAGGAATCTGATCAGGTCCTAGGAGAAGCTGAAAATGGTGTATGTTGGGAGAATTCTAGTTGTGGCAAACTGAACCACACAGGGTTATATGTTTCCTTCCCAAACACCATAAAGTGAGAGTAAAGGAATAAAAATAGAAAAAGTCTACAAGAATGAAACACTATTAAGGAAAGGAACATTCAGAAAGCAAAATACACTCTTGTAGATTGAGAATTTAGCAGCATATTGGCCAGGCCTGGTGGCTCATGCCTGTAATCACTGCACTTTAGAAACCTGAAACAGGAGGATCACTTGAGCCCAGGAGTTCAAGACCAGCCTGGGCAGCATAGTGAGACCTCGTCTCCACTTTAAAAAATCAAAAAATTAGCCAGGTATTATGGTTTGGCTCTGTGTCCCCATCCAAATATCATCTTAAATTGTACTCTCATAATTCCCACACGTTGTGGGAGGGACCCAGTGGGAAATAATTGAATCATGGGGGCAGTTTCCCTCCTACTGTTCTCGTGGTAGTGAATAAGACTTACGAGATCTGATGGTTTTAAAACGGGTTTCCACTTTTGCTTCTTTCTCATTCTCTCTTGTCGTGGACATGTAAGAAGTGCCTTTCACCTTCAACCACGATTGTGAGTGATATGGCTTGGCTATGTGTTCCTACCCAAATGTCATCTTGAATTGTACCCCCATAATTCCCACATGTTGTGGGAGGGACCTGGTGGGAGATAATTTGCATCATGGGGGTGGTTCCCCCATACTGTTCTCATGGTAGTGAATAAGTCTCACAAGATCTGATGGTTTTATCAAGGGTTTCTGCTCTTGCATCTTCCTCAGTTTCTCTTGCCACCATCATGTAAGAAGTGCCTTTCACCTCCCGCCATGATCCTGAGGCCTCCCCAGCCATGTGGAAGTATAAGTCCAATTAAATGTCTTTTTATTCCCAGTCTCGGGTATGTCTTTATCAGCAGCATGAAAACGAACTAATACAGTAAATTAGTACCAGTAGAGTGGGGTGTTGCTGAAAAAATACCTGAAAATGTGGAACTGACTTTGGAACTGGGTAGCAGAGAACAGTTTGGAGGGATCAGAAGAAGACAGGAAAATGTAGGAAAGTTTGGAATCTCCTAGAGACTTGTTGAATGGCTTTGACCAAAATGTTGGTGATGATATGGACAATAAAATCCAGGCTGAGGTGGTCTCAGATGGAGATGAGGAACTTGTTGGGAACTGGAGCAAAGGTGACTCTTGTTATGTTTTAGCAAAGAGACTGGCGGCATTTTGCCCCTGCCCCAGAGATTTGTGGAACTTTGAACTTGAGAGAGATGATACAGGGTATCTGGCAGAAGAAATTTCTAAGTGGCAAAGCATTCAGGAGGTGACTTGGGCTCTGTTAAAGGCATTCAGTTTTAAAAGGGAAACACAGCATAAAAGATTGGAAATTTTTCAGACTGACAATGCAGTAAAAGAAATACCCATTTTCTGAGGAAAAATTCAAGCTGGCTGCAGAAATTCATAAGCAACAAGGAGCCCAATGTTAATCACCAAGACGATAGGGAAAATGTCTCCAGGGCATGTCAGAGACCTTTGTGGCAGCCCCTCCCATCACAGGCCCAGAGGCCTAGGAGGAAAAAATGGTTTCATAGGCCAGGCCCAGTGTCCCTCTGCCATGTGCACTTTAGGGACTTGGCATCCTGTTTCCCAGCTGCTCCAGCTGTGACTAAAAGGAGTCAAGGTACAGCTCAGGCCATGCCATCAGATGGTGCAAGCCCCAAGCCTTGGCAGCTTCCACATGGTGTTGAGCCTGTGGGTGCAAGGAAGTCAAGAATTGAGGTTTGGGAACTGCCATCTAGATTTCAGAGGATATATGGAAACGCCTGAATACCCAAGCAAAAGTTTGCTGCATAGGTAGGGCCCTCATGGAGAACCTCTGCTAGGGCAGTGCAGAAGGGAAATGTGGGGTTGGAGCCCCCACACAGAGTCCCTACTGGGGCACTGCCTAGTGAAGCTGTGAGAAGAGGGCCACCACCCCAGAATGGTAGATCCACCAACAGCTTGGATTGTGTGCCTGGAAAATTGGCAGACACTCAATGCCAGCCCATGAAAGTGACCAGAAAGGAGGGTATACTCTGCAAAGCCACAAAGGCAGAGCTGCCCAAGGCCATGGGAGCCCATCTTTTGCATCAGTGTGACCTGGATGTGGCATCAAAGGAGATCATTTTGGAACTTTAAGATTTGACTGGCCTGCTGGATTTTGAACTTGCATGGGGCCTGTAGCCTTTTTGTTTTGGCCAATTTCTCCCATTTGGAATGGCTGTATTTACCCAATTCCTGTACCCCCATTGTATCTAGGAAGTAACTAGCTTGCTTTTGATTTTACAGGCTCATAGGTGGAGGGGACTTGCCTTGTCTCAGATGAGACTTTGGACTATGGACTTTTGAGTTAATGCTGAAATGAGTTAAGACATTGGGGGACTGTTGGGAAGACATGATTTGTTTTGAAATATAAAGACATGAGATTTGGCAGGGGCCAGGGGCAGAATGATATGGTTTGACTCTGTGTCGCCACCCAAATCTCATCTTGAATTGTACTCTCATAATTCTCATGTGTTGTGGGAGGGACCTGGTGGGAGATAATTGAATCATGGGGGCAGTTTCCCCCATACTGTTCTCATGGTAGTGAATAACTCTCACAAGTTCTGACAGTTTTATCAAGGGTTTCCCCTTTTGCTTCTTTCTCATTCTCACTTGCCACAGCCGTGTGAGAAGTGCTTTTCACCTTCCACAATGACTGTGAGGCCTCCCCAGCCAGGTGGAACCATAAGTCCATTAAACTTATTTTCATCCCAGTCTCAAGTATGTCTTTATCAGCAGTGTGAAAAAGCACTAATACACTGGGTGTTGTGGCACATGCCTGTAGTCCCAGCTACTCAGGAGTTTGAGGCTGCAGGGAAGTATGATAGCACCATTGCACTCCAGCCTGAGTGACACAGTGAGACCCTATCTCAAAAAATAAAAAAAAGAACTTAATAGTGTATGGAAGCTAAATTTGAGACAATCTGATCTCCTTAGTTGCAGATTGGCAGGCTAGGTAAACTGAGGAGGAGATGTAAAATCGTCCCCCTTTAAAAATAAAAGCATTCAGGTAGCTGTTCAAACAAATAACTACAGTCATAGACCTTTCCAGGCTGTAAGCACAATAGACTCTAGAGAGCAATACTACACTAACTCTATATCTACAGTGTCTAATACTGCTTTGTTAACTTCCCAGACACACAACTTCCCAACCTCAGATGTTCCAAAAAATGATATCTCTTCTCCCAGCTCAATATCTGGTTTCACCTTGACCAGCTCAGTCTAACCACTGCCTAAATGCCTTGATTTTGGTGATGAACTTCTTAAGGCATGGACCAGCAATCTTTGGCATCTGATATGGTTTGGCTATGTCCCCACCCAAATCTCAATTTGAATTGTATCTTCCAGAATTTCCATGTATTGTGGGAGGGACCTATGCGGGAGGTAATTGAATCATGGGGGCTGGTCTTTCCTGTGCTATTCTCATGGTAGTGAATAAGTCTCATGAGATCTGATGGGTTTATCAGGGATTTCTGCTTTTGCTTCCTCCTCATTTTCCTCTTGCCACCACCATATAAGAAGTGCCTTTCACCTCCCTCCATGATTCTGAGGCCTCCCCAGCCATGTAGAACTGTAAGACCAATTAAACCTCTTTTTGTTTCCAGTTTCAGGTATGTCTTTATCAGCAGTGTGAAAATGAACTAATACAGCATCACTAACTTTCTAGGCCAGGCAAAATACAAATCCATCACCTACAAGAAACATATCCCTCCAAAATGGACATTTAAAATCCCTGCATAATGCTAGCCTTGCAGGACAGAACTGGTGCCAGTTTCAATGGCTTATCATATATAAAGTTGTTCTATTTGGGGTGCATGGTTTGGCCTGCAATATAACTGAACATATGTTATAGTAGAGTTGGGTGTCATAGAGTTCTACTACATTTATTCCTGCAGAGGCAAGGAAATCTGGTCCTTTACTGTCCCTCTAGGGTTGAGACTAGAAGATAAATTTATAGTCCAGATATTTTAATTTTAAGGGCTCGGGTTAGGCAAAAATTATTTTTGGAGAATATTCCACATTATATCACACATAGATCATCTAATTCAAGGAAGATTTATATCTCTCCTTTTTGTTGCAATTATAACTAAGCAACTAAGCTTCCAAATTGAAATGCATAGGAACTTGGATGATATTCCAAGAACTGAGTGCTTTAGAATGTTAGATCATTTCACTGATCTTGCTTTGCAGTGTCGTAATGGTAGCAGACCATGTGCATGTGCATACACAGAGGCTTTGTGTAGAGTTTATTCGTGTAGAATTCCTTCGGTCTGTGGTTTTATTCCTAAAATTCCAGCCAGGGAATTGGTAAAGAAGGTTGTGGAAAGTGTTATTTGTTTGTTTGTTTTTAGCTTTTTGTTTCTTTGTTTTGGTGAGATGCATTTTGCATCTCTTAGAAATGAAAATGAAAATGAGAAATTCCCCCTGTTAGTGTTTATGATGTCCTCCTCCACAAAGATGCTTTCCAAGAATCACAGCAGGTGCACTCATCAACAATGTCCTGAACACACAGCTGTCCCAGGAATGGATTTGCAAAGTGTAAAGAGGAATAAGAAGCATTTTATCATCAACTTAACATTTACTGCAAATATTCTCTCACTTTTCAAGGCTTCAATGTTAGTACCCGGTTGGCTATCATGACATTTTTTTCTTCAGCAGTATAGGAGATATATGACCTCTCTTGGTCTTTATTTGACTAGAACCAGGTATAATATTCAAAATATTTAACAATCAGTACCCATACGTACTGAATAATCAGAGAAGATGCAGGCCTGAGGGTTGGAGGTAGTTGCTGAAGATCCCTTCTTTACCATAATTTAACCCCCCTTAATTGCCAGCTGGGCAGAGGCTGGTAGAAAAGGTTTGTCCTGTCCATGCAAAGCAGCTGAATATAGCCCTGACTGGAACTGAAAATTAGACTAAAGCAATAAAACTGACCCACCAACTTCAGTATAGCTAGATAGTACAGTGGTACCATTGCCACTGGTAAAGGGGAAGCTCATGATCATAGCAGTGGTAATGGTAATAATTGTAGTACCAGCAGGAGAAGCAGCAGCAGCAATCAAGCTATTGTCAATTGAGGATTCGGCAGTGAGCTAGCAATGAAAGAGATATCATTCTCTGGAACATCTGAGGTTGGAGAGTTCAGTGTCTGGGGAGTTGACAGAGAAGTATTAGAAACTTTGGACATTTATTATTTCTAACTGTCAAATAAACTTGCCAGGCAGGAAATACCTACAACCTGTAGATGCAGACACAAAGTTTCAGAAACTTTAAGTAACTGGCTCCAAGTCACATAGCTAGTACACCACAGAGCCAAGACTGGAACCAAGGACACTCCAAAGCCTGTGCTGTTTCTCTTATGCAATACCGGCCTTCTCCCATGCAAAAGTAAACCAAGGACTACTGCCATCTACCTGAAGGCTACAATTTCATGACTTAATTCTTACACGTTCTTATAAACTTATAATTCTACAATGAACTTTCGGAAATGTTTACTACAAGGACTAATAAATTTCAGCAGTAAAATTTAAGAATGACCAAAAAAGTGATATAACCAGTGTTTTCAATGTTAGGTCACTCTACATGTTTCTTATTTAAAGATAGAGGATTCAACCATTTAAGACAGCCAAACTTCCCCCTTTCTTCCAACGTTCAGTAATTTTCATGAGAATGTTTAGATGCTGAACTTGATTGACAGTGTAGTGACTCATGTTCTTCTCATAAGTAATTCATGCTCATATTTAAACTTTGGAAAACACAGAGAAATATAAATATAAAAGTCACCCACGATCCCATTCCCCAGAGATAACCACAGTTAAAATTTTGATCTCTTTTTACCAATCATTTTACTATGCCTATATCAGCACATATACACATATAGACACATGCAAATTGAGATCATATAAATATTGTAAAATGAAATGTCATATTATGAGCATTTTCTAATGGCCATTAAAATTCTGAGAAACACAATTTAAAGCTTTCTTAATATTCTAACATATAGATGTAGCATAATTTATTTAACCATTCCCCTATCTTTGGAGAACAGCAGGCCTTGGTCAGTAAATAAATGGTTATATAAATAACAGGATCTGAATTAAATGCAGAAGATTAAGAACCCGAGGTTATTCCTTGGTCTCTGCAAGTTAATGGAATCCAGAGAGGCAGGACAATCAAATGCAATACTTTTAGCCTTTTGAAGGATCCATCCATATACATATGTATTTAGCCTTTGTTGCCGATGTGTTATGCTGAAAGCTTCCCCAGAGCAAGATGTTTAATGCAGAGGCTTATTGCCAGAATGGTAAGAGTCACTCTCACAGCTGTATGGGTCCAAAACCAGCACTAGAGAACACAAGGGAGGGAACTCCATTGGTCCCATCAAAATCCAGCTCTATGAAAAGTACATCACGGTTTTTAAATAATTCCCTTCAAATCCATGGTATGTAACAAACCTGGAAATTTGAGCTAAAATTGTCAATGATTTCATTTGTTTTTTCTATGCTCTAAGTAATGGGCCATTTTTTTGTTTTGCTTCCAGCTTTATTGAAGTATAATTGACAAATAAAAATTGCATGTATTTAAGATATACTATGTAACGTTTTGATATACATATACATTGTGAAATGATTACCACAATCAAGCTAATTAACACATCCATCACCTCACATAGTTACTGTTTTGTGTGTGTGTGTGTGTTGAGAACACTTAAGATCTACTCTCTTAGCAAATTTCAAGTATGTAATAGATTTTTTCTTTTTTTTTTTTTTGAGACAGAGTCTTGCTCTGTCACTCAGGCTGGAGTGCAGTGACAGGATCTTGGCTCACTGCAACCTCTGCCCCCTGGGTTCAAGCAATTCTCCTGCCTCAGCCTCCCTAGTAGCTGGGATTACAGGCATGCACTACCATGCCCACCTGATTTTTGTATTTTTAGTAGAAACGGAGTATCGCCATGTTCGCTAGGCTGGTCTCGAACTCCTGACCTCAAGTGATGTGCCTGCCTCGGCCTCCCAAAGTGCTGAGATTACAGGCGTGAGCCACCATGCCCAGCCAAATTATTATTAACTATAGACATCATGCTGTACATAACTGCAACTTTGTACCCTTTGACCAACATCTCCCCATTTCCCCCACCCCTGCCCCTGGTAACAGCCATTCCACTCATGTTTCTATGAACTTGACATTTTTAGATTTCACATATAAGTGAGATCATGCAATATTTGACTTTCTGTAGTAATGGTCTGGTTTTAATGGGGGGATTTCTGGCTCCAGAAAGCATAAACGGCAATTTCTTGCAGGTATTGACATACAGAGGTGACTCACTCTTCTCCAGATACATTATTAAAATTAAGAAAGGATTATATTTCTTACTGGTGGCTTTGAATTGAGGAGGATTTTGTGATTAAACACCGTTCAGGTAGAATAGACATGGGATCAGAATCACCTAGGACTCAGAAAACAGCTGAGGCACTCTTATGGAACAATGTTTTCAAAGGATGATAAGCCAGAAACAGCTAGAAGTACACCAAAGCATAGTGATGTCATTGAGAAATGACAGCCTAGCCAGTGGCTACATTTCCCAGTTCTTTTTGCATCTATGTGGGGCCACGTGACTAGTTCTGGCCAGTAGAATGAAAGCAGAAGTGAAGTACGTACCACTTCAAAACCAAGTGTCAGGTATTCTGTTCTTGCACTTTCCCATCTGAAATGACTATGAGGACTCATTATTGAAGATGATGGCATTGTAAGATGGAAGGAAGCAGCATCCCTGAGTCAGCATTTAGAAGATAGCCACCCAGGAAAAATGCCTGACCAAGAACATCAACACTGGATTTTGTGCAACTGAGAAATAAATGTTTATTGTGTCAAGTCATTGACATTGGAGGGTTGTTTGTTAAAGTAGTCTGCATAGCTTGACAGGGACTCATTAAAAAGGCCTCTACCATCTGAGCACCTGATTTGGAAGAGATAGAGCATGGGACAAAGATAAGTGTGGAACACTTCTTCAAGATGAAGAACACAAATCATGCAAACACAGGGCAAAGAGAAGACAAAGTACCAAGGGTAATAGTAACAGGAAATCAAAGGCTAATCAAAGGTTAAGTCCACCAAAAAATAAAGGTGGTGGAAGGAAGTCTAAAATCAAAAAGGGTTGTTATATGACTTGGGCTTTTGATTTTTTCCATGGCCTACATGACCAATTAAACAATAGTTACAAATGTATATTTCTGTCAACAAATGGCTTTTTTACTTTGGTATCTGAATCATTTCCATTCCCCTAAATAATCTCCTTTTTTTTTTTTTTTTGGTTGATCACTCTTCACTGTTGATTTTAGGTCACATTGTAATTCATTGTGTTCTCCTGAAATTTTGGTTACTGGTACAAGCAATATTAAAGGCATGAAAAATAATTTGAGATTTCATTACATAGATTAAAGATGTTAATGAAAGCTTTTTTGATCCTAAGCAAGAGCACTCAGGATTTTTCAGTTAGCTATAGACTTTTTAGACATCTGCTATCATTCACCATGACACAAAGCTGCATCATTCTGTTTACTGATATCTTGAGTGTTAAATGCTCCTTATATTACTCTCTGAGGATAAAAGAATGTTGAACTGAAATAAAGTGCTAGCCCTTGCCTTCTGCCGAATTACTGAGCCTCATTTCCGCCTATCTATCTGTCTATCTGTCTGTCTGATTGTCTGTCTCTCAGTTTTAAGCCTTAATAATGACCTGGGCAGGGAATATACTAGACATTAAAATAAATCTTGATTAGGACACAGTCTTATGGGAGCCCCAGTCATGCCAAAAGGTGGGATCTAGAGTGCATTTTGCTGCCCTCATATGGTCCTGGGTCTGCTTGATGTTTACTATATCCAGTGTTCTCTCAGTTCTTTATAGCCTGGGGGCATTTTTTCCTCAACATCTGGCTCAGAACCTGGTGCACAGTAAACAGTCAACAAATGTACATTGAGTAGAACTAAGTTCTAGAATGCTCAGTCATGATTTTCATGGAACCCTTTCTGAATTATTAAAGTCTGTTTGTGTGGGCATCTGCCTCACTTTCTGCCTAGGGCTAAATATCAGCCCTACAAACCAGCCATACCCAACCCCAGCACTGATCAGGCCCCTCTTATGGGAAGCTGGACCCTGTTTTCAGTAGCTACTTTTTAATTTTTTAATTATTTTATTTATTTATTTTGAGACAGAGTCTCACTCTGTTGCCCAGGTTGGAGTACAATGGCGCAATCTCAGCTAACTGCAACCTCCGCCTCCTGGATTCTAGTGATTTTCCTGCCTCAGCCTCCTGAGTAGCTGGGATTACAGGCGCCCGCGACCACAACTGGCTAATTTTTGTATTTTCAGTAGAGACAGGGTTTCACCATGTTAGTCAGGCTGGTCTCAAACTCCTGACCTCAGGTGATCTACCTGCCTCGACCTCCCAAAGTGCTGGGATTACAGGCGTGAGCCACCACGCCTTGCCATCAGTAACTACATTTATCGCTTTAGCACCTTCTCCAAAAGAACCAAAAGAAATTATCTACTTGATTTAAAAGCATCACTCACTTCTGCCACATGACCCCCTCTCGCCCACCCACACACACACAGACTGGAATCTTGAAGGTTTCCATGCAGGCTTTACTCAAGGAAAAGTTTACCCGACTCCATTAAGTCTTCCATTTTCTATTATTGGATAGCTATGCCTCTAGAACATGGTCTATAACTCTGCTTTTCCTGTTAACTTTTCCCACTATTTCCACAGCTTTTCCTTCAATACCTGCTCACTGCAAAGGCTCTAGTAAGTCCCTTATAGAGTCCCCTCTCCTCCACTGCCCAACTCCAAGGAATGACCTAACGCTAGCTGGAGAAACTTTTCAAATGATCTCGGCTACCTATCAGACCTGAGGTTTGTGCTATGCAAATAACTACACACATAATTAGAAACCCATAGAATATGGTTGCTTTCTACCAATAACTCATTTGATCCAGGATTTACTGAAGGTAGAACAACTGCAAGGAATTAAGGTAACACATACCTGTGAATATAAATAAAATGAAAAAGAGAGGGAGGTGGACGTGGTTATAAAACAACAACATGAGAGATCCTTATAAGGACATAACTGTTCTGTATGTTAACAGTATCAGTGTCAATTTCCTGATCATGATATTGTACTATAGTTCTTTCAAGACGTCAACACTGGGGAAAGTGGGTACAATCTCTATTATTTCTTACAACTGTATGTGAATCTATAATTATGTCAAAATAAAAAGTTTTCTTAAAATTAATGAATGGGAGTAAAAGAAATTAGCCACTTTTAGAATTTGCTCTTAAAGGTTCTGTGTAGACATGCAAAAAAGCAAAAACCTTTAGCTGAAAATGACTGAATTGATTTGCTGGTAAGGAAAATTTCTGTAAGATGCAGGTTAGGCAATTCTGAATAAAGAAAATGAAGAATGAGTAGAAAAAAACATAGTGGCAGAACCTTCTGGAACTCACCAGGATTTGAACCATGCAACTTCTGATAATAATAGAAATAAAACTCTCCAAAGCAAAACATTTAATCATGTCAGTTCCTAGATTGTGCATGTCATAATGATAGCTACAAGTGTAAAAGAATGGCCTTTCCATTCTACCTTATTCCATTTAAAAGTCTAGCATATGAAACAGTAAAATGAACCACACATTCTCTGTTATAAGTTAGGTGAGATAAACCACAATTAAAAATTGAGATGCCTGATGACCAGAGAAAGAAGGATTAGGCTGCAACCCAAGAGTCAACTAAATAAATCCCTGGCATTAACTTGGAACTCTCTCTAACAGTTGCAGCATAATTCAAATTATTAATGACATGATAGCTGATGTGCTGCAATCCTCTCAGTAGTGATGCTAAGTTATACTCGCCACATGTACATTCACTAGAAAATCATCATAATTAATTTTAGTACAGCCCTGAGCTATCATTAGTGATAAATCATGATAATGATTATATTCAAGTTTAATGTTATTGACCACATGAATGATAATGTTATTAACAAATTAGTTTGAACGTCTTATCTAAAACTAATGTTCTAATGGGGAGAAGTAAACCCCTTTCCATCTGAAGCCCAGAGCAACTTACTGGTTGCCAGTACTGTCTCCCTATTAACTCTGATGGTGTAAGGTGGATAAAATAAGAAGTAATAAGTCTCCAATTCAACAGATAATCAGGCCCTTCTTCATAGTAAAAATGAAGGATAACCTTGCATTTCCCACTTGCAGAGTCATTAGCCAAGGCTTCCAGCTTCCTGGAGAGAGATCCAGAGAGCTGACATTATGCGCACCTAATAAACTGTGAAATATCCAGGTCTCCAAGTCGATATTACAAGAGTAGAGATGTTGCCAGAAATTAAAAGTTTCAGGGTAAGTCAGAACAGGAAGAACATGTGCTCACCCAGCTGAAATCAGCCATCACTGCCAACGAGGGCCTGGTAAAGAATCCATACCCCGGTTCACAAGATAGAACCAGGGACAGTCATGTGCACGTTTTCCCTTCTTCATCTCTGGCCCCAACGCTTTCACTTATTTTTTATCTTGGACTATTTGTTTCATTGCAAGTCACCTCAAGTCATTTTTTGAATGAAGTACAAATGAAAGGATAAAAATAAATGTCAACAGTACACTGGCCTTGCTTGCTGACCTTGTTTGCTGTTCTTGAAGGCCCATATCTGCCTTTTTTCATTGTGGCATGTTGGCAGCTTAAGTTGTGAGGCTGTGAATAGCCATTGATCAATTGCTGATTTGGACACGGGCATTTATGAAGAACTGTCCTGATCAGAAAATAACCCATCTAGTCCTTTCTGATCCCTTCAATTCACCTTTTTTGATCCAGTTATTACGGTTCTTGATATACTCACAAACAATAATAGTTAACAAATATCCTCTGAGTAGATACTATATGCCACCAGGCATTATTCAAGTGCTTTACATGAATTATCTCATTTAATCCTTACAATAAGCCTCCATAATAGGTACTGTTATTATTCCAATTTTACAGTCAAGAAAACTATGGTACATACACACAAAATTAATTGATTTGCCTAGTGGAGCTGTATTCAAACCCTGTTCTGTCTATGTGACTCCATCCCTAAAGCTCATAGGTACTTCCTGGGTAGGGTTGCCCAGCTAAATTTGAATTTCAGATAAACTGTTTTTTTTTTTAATCATTCTCAATACTTCAACATCTTTGCCTTGTTTTCTTTTTTAATCACAAAAGAAGCAGATCACCATTAAGGAGAGTAACGACTGAAAATACAAAAGGGTCCATGAGCAATAGAGACACATCCATGGAGGGTGTGAAGATTGAAAGGTGGGCTTTCAGATGGAAGAAATGACACACACAAAGACACAGGGGAGATAAAAATGGGCTAAGTTTTCTCACTGCTCTTAGGAGTTCTTCCCCTTACTCTCCAGCTTCTATTTTCCCCACCAAAACATGACTGAGCAGCCTATGCTTTGAATAATCTTTCCTTTTCATTAAATCAATTCAGTCATGGTAGTCTTTAGGCAAACGAGCCTTAAAACCATTATCACTAAAATCTCTTCTTCCACTGATTGCTGACAGACCAACTTCTACAACATATCAAACATAAAGTGTCCAAGGCAAATACAACATTTTCTCTAGAAGCTATAGCTCCTCAAGACAACTTTATGTCCAAATCTAACATTTTTTGCAACTATACCCTATACCAACACAGATATACCAACTATACCCTATACCAACAACTATACCCTATACCAACACAATCCGTATACATACTCTTCATTGTGTACCTCCATGCTTCTTTGATTTTTTTTCTTTTTCTTTTTTTTTTTTTTTTTTTTTTTTTGAGACAGGATCTCACTCTGTCACCCAGGCTGGAGTGCAGTGGTGTGATCTCAGCTCACTGCAACCTCCGCCTCCTGGGTTCAAGCAATTCTCCTGCCTCAGCCTCCTGAGTAGCTGAGATTACAGGTGCATGCCACCACGCCTGGCTAATTTTTGTATTTTTGGTAGAGATGGGGTTTCACCATGTTGGCCAGGCTGGTCTTGAACTCCTGACCTCAGGTTATCCACCCACCTCGGCCTCCCAAAGTGCTAGGATTACAGGTGTGAGCCACCACAGCCAGCTGCTTCTTTGATTTTTGTTACTCCTTCACATTCACAGTTTTGAGCCTGGCATCAGATGTCATCCACATACCCTGTACCATTTCATCTAATCCTTATAACAAACCTGTCAAATGATCAGTATTATCATCCCTATTTAATACATGACGGTAAGTCACTGGAGTGACTTACCAAAAAAACACACACTAGTGAATGGCAAAGCTTGGTTGGATTTGAACTCAAATCTTCTAGCTCAAAGCCCCATAGTCTTTCAACTATACACAGCTTCTCTTGGATGCCAAGTGCCTCCATTTGCACCCTACTCCAAATTTTCACCTAAGAAAAACATTTTGTAAGGTTCATTTCAAACAGTATCTGCTCCATAAACTCTTCACTGATCATCCAATCAAAAATGAACTCTCCTTACTTTGATTTCTTTACCATGTTCTTTGTCCACTCAGTCATTCAATAAACAACTGAGCACCTACTGTGTGCCAGCTTCTATGGCAGGTGCTAAAGGAACAGCAGTGAATGACACAATAAGGATGCTGATCTCATGCATCATATATTTTATGGTATAAGTCAGAGAATCATAGTTTACAATTTCATGTCATCTATAGCCCTTATTTTACAGATGAGTAAACTCACATACATGAAGTTCAGGTTCATGCCATTATAAGCAGGCCCCAGAATAGAGGCCTTCATCTATCCTTCCCATCAACGTTGTTTATCTCCATGGCTTCTTTTCCCTACTAGGCTACCAATAACTTGAGGGCAGGAGCTGTGTTTTAATCATCTCTGTACATTCCTCAGCATTAGCACAGACATTCAAAAAATGGGTGGAATGTGCGATAATGGTGGCAAACAGGAAAGACAGATTATCTACACTCTTAGAGCTCCAATGGACAAAAGAGCTAGATATTTAACATTTAAAAGTACACTACAATTTCAAAGTATTCCCTCACATCATTTTTCAGCAAAAGAGCTTTCATAAATTACAGATATACACTGCTGAGTTAAACTTGTGGAAAGTATCACATATTTCCAAAATGGAAAATGTTGTTTTCTGTGATAATAGCCTTTAATCCCTCATTGTTTTCTCCCTTAATTCAAATCCCAATAATTATAAATAGCACATTAATACATAACTTATCTGAAGGCTACATAGCTATCAACTTCGACCATGAGGAAGTCATCTAAAACACAAAAAGCAGAGAATCCCTCTGAGCAGCCAAAATACATTTTAAAAAATACAGGCATTAAAGAAATGTATTGCTTCTTTAATGTCAATATATTAGGTCTTTACTGTTTTATTCAATGCATACTTATCGAGTGCTTGTGCTTTCTCTGTGTCTGAAAATCACCCTGGGACTCTTAACTCTTATTTGGGGCACAATTCTAATAGACATATACATCTAATTTTCATGACTCACAGCCAATAAAAAGCAGCAAGCAGAGGGTGGATAAGGTTGGCCAGAAGCAGGCTATTCTATCCCATTTTCCTACTTCATTGTAATTCCTACCACCACAGGCATATGTCATCAATGCCAAAGAATGAACACAAGGCAGCGTCAGCCTATGGATTACTATATTTCACATTTAGGAAATAAGTTATACATAAATATACTGTGGAAGAGAACTTGGGTTCCTTCTTCACAGCAGCCAGGTAATGATCAGACAGTAATGGCTAATGAAAGAAATATTTATTTTTCTTTCTGTATTTAAAAGACAAAATCATTAACTATGCATAAGTGAAGGATTTTGCTTCCATGAGACTCAAATTCCCTCTCCTTAAATTGTTCTGCTTTTGAACAGAATATATGTGGATTACTTTTTTACCAGCAGAGGGAGGTGAAAAACAAGGAAGCTCTGAACATTTCTCTCTTCATCACAGAGGTTAAGTCTTTTTGCAGTGTGACTGATTGGCTCCCTTTAGCAGCATGGTTTAATTTAGAAAGGTCAGGAAATTGTGTTTAACGTCTACTGAGTCAACAAACTTAGGAAAAACACAAGTGGCAAAAAGAAAACACTCTCAGCAGGATTGGCCGTTATGCAATGGCTCCAAGGAGAAGAGCTGAGGGAGAAGCTTAGCAATGTCTGCACCACTGCACACTGACAAGAAATCCTTTTTGCCATGAAATCACACTTCGCATATTTTTACAGTGTGAAGACATATACACTTCCAACTGAGAGAGAGTTTACTCTTTGTTGCAATGAAACTGATGAAATTAAGGCTTTTGTTGTTGTTTTTACACGAATATCATCAGGGCTAAACCCAACATCTTGGCAGGACCAGGGGGAATGGGCAGAGGGAGGCCATCTCCTACCACTGCTACTACCCCTGAGGTCCAGCAAATATGGGCATGAGGGCCTGGGGAAAAAAGGCATATCATAGAGAAAAGAACTTTAATCTGAAGAATGCAAGGCTTTTTAAGTTATGAGGCCCAGAGAGACATTAAAATGAGACCACAGTCACATCCTATCCCCCACATGAGCTATGAATTCATCTCAAAACTACATGTTTTTGCCACAAGTAGCTATAAATTAATCTAATAATGCCACACTGGACACTATAACCCACACCCTATAGCCTGCCAACATATACCAATCACTAATCAATGTTACTTCTATACACCAGTGAGAATTCCTGACAAACAACTTTGTATCAATCCACTCCTTGTTCCCCCTTTTTACCTTTAAAAATCCACTTGTAAATGCTGCCAATTGGACTGTATATTCAGGGCAATTTGCATCTATGCTCCTGGTTGCAATCCTCAAGCCTGGCCCAAATAAACTCTAATTATATTAATTTTGCTTCAGCTTCTTCCTTTTAGGTTAACACCACTTAGGATTCTCCCAGGGAGGCGTATTCAGGTTATTCAGGAAATAAATACTAAAATAAATAATTTTAGGTGTCAGCTTGACTGCATTAAAGAATATCTAGAGAACTGTAAAACATTACTTCTGAATCTGTCTGTGAGGGTGCTTCCAGAGGAGATTGGCATGTGAGTTTGTGGACTGAGTGGGGAAGATCTGCCCTCAAGGTGACAGGCACCGTCCAATCAGCTGGGGGCCCAGGTAGAACAAAAAAGGCAGGGAAAAGACTATTTCCCCCTCTTTCTCCTGAAGCTAGGGCACTCTTCTTCTCCTCCCCTTAGACAGCAGAACTTCAGGCTCTTTGGCCTTTGGACTCCAGGATTTATACCAGCACCCTCAGTTCCTGCTATGGGTTCTCAGGCCTTGGGCTGAGAGTTACACCATCGGCTTCCCTGATTCTGAAGCCTATAGACGGGCTGAACTATGCTACCAGCATTCCAGGATCTCCAGCTTGCAGATGGCCTGTTGTGGGACTTTACAGCCTCTATATTCATATAAGCCAATTCCCCTAACAAATACCCTCTCGTATGTCTGTATTTCTATATATATCCTATTGGTTCTATCTCTCTGGAGAACCCTGACTAATGCGCACAGTACAAAATAACTATCAGACAAAACCACAACCAAGGAAAAAGAGAATGATGCTTTAAAAAATGCAAATTTTGTCAAATTATTTGCATCCCCTGAGAAACAAGGACAGGGATAGCAAATCTAGAGGAATTCCAAGTTCTAACATAAACTTGCTGTGTGACTTTGAATAAGTCACAGTCCCTCTCTTTGCTTCAACTCCTCCATCTGCAAACTGAGAAAATAGTATGGACTCGAGAATCTCTCAAATAGCCTCTCAGCCTAACACTCTGAGCTCAGTGATTCAATTGCCAGATTGAAAATATGTAAGTAGCATTATCTTCCCAAACAAAGGTTATCACATGAATTTGTTTGTTCGTCATAACAAAGACAGGTCAATGATTATAATTATAATTATAATAGGTCAACTGTCCCACATGAACTCTGCTCAATTTCCAGCTACATAATTATATTGAGGAACAGGAACACTTGCTACTTTGAGCTGACAGCAAAATTCCTCTCTGGGAGAGAACTGTTTCTATTTAGGACAAAGACCATGCTTAGTTATGAAGATGAGTCCCCTGGGCAGAACCTGCATGGTCTGGGCTGAGACCAACTTAACAGCTAAACTGCTCTAAACAAGAAATGAAAATAATTTGGGTGGTTGGAAGGAAATGAGCTGGAGAGGGAAAGAGAAGAGGTGGAAGGCAGGAGCAAGGGGCCCTGCAGCACAATGGACAGCTAAATCACAAGTTTAAGGGAAATCTGGTACTAGTGTTGCTGGATCCAATTTTACTGGGCATCTTGTATTTTCACTTCAGGTGAACAAAGAATAATTTTTAGTATAACTTTTCCAAATACTGCTTGAGACATACTAAAAAATTCATTTATCAGAAGTTCAAATTTTACTGGGTGTCCTGTATATTTATTTGCTAAATCTGGCAAGTCTACCAGTGGCAGAAATGACAAACATTTTAGGAACTTCAATCTGAGATTATTTAGCTATAATAGGGTATAACCTCCCTTAGGGCTACCACTAAGCCATAAAGCATGATTACATTAATTAGAAAAAGGTGATTCTTCCTCCCAGTACCTACCTAAGGCACAGGCTTAATGAGTGGTTCATGGGTTAGATTTCAGCCTCGATTCTCCTCTAAATCCTGCCTCTCTTCCATGTCTTCAAACCTTTGGCAAAGTCTTCTGTACATGGCCCTAGGTTAAGAGTATGGAAGACAGTGAATGAAGGTCTCCTGGACCCAGAGTACAAGATTTACATAGAGAAATGCAGGAAAAGAGAAGCAAGCTTATTTCAGGATATATGCCTCAGAGGAAAGATCAAAGATTCAGTGGCCACAGGGAATAGCATCCAGAGTGACTAAGAGTCCTCAGACCTTGCCAAAAATCCTGAGATATTAGAGAGGTTGTAGGCTGCCCATTGAATATTGGGTGAGAATTAGAGTCAATAATCAGGGAAAGGGGAAAACCTGAAGATGGAACAATTTGGAATATATATAAATGTGGTTATATAACTAAACAGGGAAGTAGGCAGTTCATGAAGATTTAGAGATCATGGAGAAAGAGGAACTCCTACTTATACTCAAGACCCAGGACAACTGTTACCTGCTCTGTAAAGCTGATGGTTCTAGGCAGAATTTATTCATTTTTTTTTGTGCTCCAATTCTCCTAGCACCTGTATCTGTTAGAAGCCATGTGGAAAAAAACAATCAGAATATAAGGTACAAGTCTCTCTGTCCCTCTCCTCTCTCTCTCCTTCTCTCCATTCTCCCTTTCTCTAGAAGCAGATTATGAGTTATTTGAAAACAAGGACTGGGCCGGGCACGGTGGCTCACGCCTGTAATCCCAGCACTTTGGGAGGCCGAGGCAGGTGGATCACAAGGTCAGGAGATCGAGACTATTCTAGCTAACATGGTGAAACCCCATCTCTACTAAAAATACAAAAAATTAGCTGGGCGTGGTGGCGGGCACCTGTAGTCCCAGCTACTTGGGAGGCTGAGGCAGGAGAATGGTGTGAACCCGGGAGGCGGAGCTTGCAGTGAGCCAAGATCGCGCCACTGCACTCCAGCCTGGGCGACAGAGCGAGACTCCGTCTCAAAAAAACGAAAACAAGGACTTATATATCAACTTATTAATTTTATAGCCCCAGTGATTGGCATATACTAGCCAACAGATAAATTTGTAAAAAAATAAAATATATTTTGAGTTTAAAATTAAGACTGTAGAAAAACATAATAATAGTTTTAAGTATATGGCAGTGTTTATAGTTGTTTTCTATGTTTTTAGAGGGCAACATAAGAGGATAGACATCTCAAATGCAACATGAAGGAAGTAGAATAGGCATAAGAAAGGAAAGAAGAATAATTTCAGCCACTGGGTGATCAGCCTCTAATGTAGGCTTTTTTTTAAATTCATTTTTAATTCACTTTAGTCAGTTCAATATGGTCCTACCTCAGGGACCCTTGCAGATCTAAAATCCTGTTTTTCATGGCTCTAAACTCCAAGTACAGCAAGAACAGTAGCTACCATTTCCCTAACCCGGTAGGGTAGTTCACTATTCAAATTGCAACGCTATGCAAATGACCAGGAGAGCTGACACTTTGGGAAGATTTGCCCAAAAAAGGAAAACAAACTGCTAGTCCATAGAAAATTCACAGTTACCTACTTTTATTCCACTCTGAACTTTTCCTTTAAGGAGGAAGAGATGCAATTGACTCCTGAAAGCCCTGCTAATTCAGTCCTGTTGACTAATCGGTTTGGGTTAATTTTGGAAATGCTAGAACTGTCTGAACTCTCGTATAAAAGAATTGTAAATAGAAATCTGGAAAGGAGAAAGGAAGGACAGGTCAAGTCTTAGAATAATATTGCTAATAGTGATGAGAATTTTTCTGCCCTACAAAATCTTGTGGCTTCATGCTCCGTCTTTTGTTCACATTTGACTTACAAGAAAAAAAAAAGGCATCCCTCCTTTCCAATGTTAAGTCCATTTGACTTGGTGCTTTTGTGCCCATCCCTCTTACATTAATTCTCATTGTTTCCACCCTCCTCCTTTCTGTTTGTTTTTCCCCAATTCCTCTTACTCTGATACCTTTCTCTTGGCTTACACATATGCTTGGTTCTCGCCAAAGCCTCACTTTTCTGCGTCTCTGCTGCCTTCCAAGCAAACATGACTCATTCTCACCAATATCCAGTTGTCTTCTCCTCCCAGGCATAAAAAGTAAGCACTGTCCACTCTCCTGCAGTTACAAAGGCTTACGTGACTCGTTTTCACCAATGAACTATGAGTGAGGTAACATGTCACTTAGGGCAGAAGCTTGGAAGAGCAGGTGTGAAATGTCCACGCACTCTTTTTCATTGAAGCGGCAACTGAGGAGACTTCGTGTTCCAGGAGGCACAGCAACAGATGATTCAAGTCGCTGTTAGCCTGGGTCAAACAGAGACCTCTCCTCTGGATTATGATGATTATACAGTGTGAGTGAGAAATCAAGTATTTTTGTGTGTTAAAGCATTGAGATTTGAAGGTTGTTAATGTTATATTGCTTAGACAGTCCTGATTAATACAGTCCTCTTTCTCTCTCTTCCACTTTACTAGCAGATTTCTTGAAATAATAGTCTAAACAGTGGTTGTCAAATCTACCTCTGCATAAGTGACACCTGGAGTGCTTTTTCTTTTTCTTTCTTTCTTTTTTTTTTTTTTTTATACTTTGCGTTCTGGGATACATGTGCAGAATGTGTAGGTTTGCTACATAGGTATACATGTGTCATGGTGGTTTGCTGCACCTATCAACACATCATCTAGGTTTTAAGCCCTGCACGCATTAGATATTTGTCCTAATGCTCTCCCTCCCCTTTCCCCCCACCCCATGACAGGCCCTGGTGTGTGATGTTCCCCTCCCTGTGTCCATGTGTTCTCATTGTTCAACTCCCATTTATGAGTGAGAACATGCGGTGCTTGGTTTTCTGTGTGTAGTGCTTTTTTAAAAGCCAGATTTTTAGGCCCCGCCCCAGACTTGATGAATCTGAATACCGTTCTGAGGCTTGTCAATCTGTATTTTTACGGGCTCCGCAAGTGACTCTGAAGCAGCCAAACTGCACCAATCCTCAGACATGGACACCCAGAGTTTTACTTTCTCACCTCCCATTTACACATAAACATTCTGTAACCTGGCTTCTCCATCCCTTACCCTTGCCACTAACCCTCAAAAGTCATGTAAGACTTCCAGGACCTCCTAACTGCAAAATCATTCAGTCCCTGTCGTATTCAAATTCCCTGTAGCAAGTGGCAAAGTTACCTGCCACTCCCTTTCGCAAAATTCTCTTTTCCTTTAGTTTTCATGACATGATGCTACTATTATTGACGTTCAGTTCTGTGACCAATGTGTTTTTCTTTTTCTTCTTTATTTCATCCTTAGTAAAAGTGACCCTATACTTTTTAACAACATTTTTATTCATTTTGACAAATTTCAGTTCTGATTGTGCTCTTGTGCTTTTTTAATGGTTGATTTTGAAGCCATTTTATTTTTAAATTTTAAGTTTTTTAAAAAAATGCTGTGGGTACATAGTAGCTGTACATATTTATGGGGCACAAGAGATGCTTTGATACAGGCATGCAATGTGAAATAAGCATATCATGGAAAATGGGATATCCATCCCCTCAAGCATTTATCCTTTGTGTTACAAACAATCCAATTATACTCTTTAAGTTATTTTAAAATGTACGATTAAGTTATTATTGACTATAGTCACCCTATTGTGCTACCAAATAGTAGGTCTTATTCATTATTTATATTTTTGTGTCCATTAACCGTCCTCACCTCCTCCCCAGACCCCCAATACCATTCCCAGCCTCTGGTAACCATCCTTCTACTCTCTTATCTCCATGAGTTTAGTTGTTTCGATTTTTAGATCCCACAAATAAGTGAGAACATGCAATGTTAGTCTTCTTGTGCCTGGCTTATTTCCCTTAACATAATGATCACCACTTCCATCCAAGTTGTTGCAAATGACTAGATCTCATTTTTTTAATGGCTGAATAGTATTCCATTGTGTATAGATACCACGTTTTCTTTATCCATTCATCTGTTGATGGACACTTAGGTTGCTTCCAAGTCTTAGCAATTGTAAACAGTACTGCAATATACAGAGGAGTGCAGATATCTCTTAGATATACTGATTTCCTTTCTTTTGGGTATACACCCAGCAGTGTGATTGCTGGGACCTATTTTAGCTCAATTTTTAGTTTTTCGAGGAACCTCCAAACTGTTCTCCATAGTGGTTGTACTAATTCACATTTCCACCAACAGTGCACAAGTATTCCCTTTTCTCCACATTCTTGCCAGCATTTGAGGTAGCGAGAGTGTAGGCACTTATGGAAACCTATTGCAGTAGGATCTACCCTAGTTTTGTTTTACATTTCCAACTGCCTTTTGGCAGTATCTCCATTCAAATGTTTAACCACCATTGTAAACCCAACATGTTCAAAACCAAGCAAATCTTCTTATCTTTCAAATCAATGACTTAAGCTGATTTCTCTAGTTCTATGAGTGATCCTATTTATTTAGTCACCCAGGCTTACAAACTTGCTGTCACCTTTGTTTCCTCTCTACCTTATTTCCAACATTCAGTGAGTTACCTAGTATGATGGTTGACTTTAGGTGTCATCTGGATTAAGGAATACCCAGATAACTGGTAAAGCATTGTTTCTGGGTGTTTCTGTGAGGGTGTTTCCAAAGGAGACTGACACATGAGTCAGTGGACTGAGTGGGGAAGATCCACCTTCAATGTGGGCAAGCACTATCCAATCAGATAGGAACCCCAATAGAACAAAAAAAAAGGTGGAGGAATGGTGTTTTCTTCTCTGTCTTTCCAGGAGCTGGGACATTCTTCTCGTGCACTTGGACATTAGAACTCCAGACTCTCTGGCCTTTGGACTGCAGGACCTGAAGCTTTCAGACTTGAACTGAGCCATGCCTGTTAGGGGACTTCTCAGTCTCCATAATCATGTGAGCCAATTCCCTTAAAAAATCCCCTGCTCATCTACATCTATATCTGATCTATATCATCTATATCTACATCCTATCTGTTCTGTCTTCGTGAAAAACACTGACACCAAGTCAGAACCAATTTAGCTCTCCAATATGTCAGTCAGTCCTGTCTCCTCTGTTCTCTTTCCACTGCCACCAACATAAGTCAGGTTCACATCATCTCTACCTAGACCACTGCAGTGGCCTAACTACCTTTCATAGTTTCAAGATATTCTACAGAGTGCTATGCAATTCATGTTCAAAGTAAGAGCTGCTCTAGCTGACAATGGAGTTTACCCCAATATTTCTTTCCAGCCATGTTTCTTATCATTCCACTGCTTTACCTGGTACTGTACCTTGACCAAGACCCACGTTTTCCAATCCCTCTCTATGCCTTAATTAGCTGAGATAAAACACTCTATATTTACTGAGAGCATAGAATTTAATAATCACCTCTCTACCCTCCTTAATGTAATTAGAGTGCCTTGCACTCAGGAAATACAGCTCAGTACATATTTGTGGAAGTATGTGGTGTTCTATGGTTCACAGAGGATATATTATTCATCTTCAAATTTGTTTGTTAACATAGGTTCTGCATTTGGCAGGACTCTACTAATCCCACTCCCACCTCAAAATATACAATTCTTTGTGGTTGATGTTTGTCAGCTTTGGGCTAACCTAACTGGGCAACAAAATGAGGAAAGACAGCCATCTGGAGCTTTAAGAGCATGCCCTTTGCCCAGGGAAACATGCCAGGTCATGCACAGGAAGGCTGTATTCGTGAAATTACTTTTGGCACCAAGTTCAACCCTTTGCATCTTGCTTTCCTCTCTGCTTGCTCCCTTATGCTTATCTGGCTTCCAGCAAACACTGCCCTTCAAGCATGATGACCTGTTTGATCAATCTCCTGGCTCTTGACCTTCCTGCTTTCTTTCCTAGGTATAAATTATATTCTTCCTCCAGACTCAGAATTTTCTCAGACTCAGTTCCAAGACAGCATTTGGCTTGGCCTCAGGACCTCATGACTAGGAAGAGCGTAGTTCTATCCCATTCCAGGAGAAACCATACAACTATGGGGCTGCTTTCAAATTTTGTGCTCAAGTCTGATGGCAGTAACTAAAAACCATCTGTTGTCTTGTTTTAGCATGAGTGGTATAGCTTGCAAATGCCTCGGTGCACTACCTTCCATCAATAATTCTTGAAATTCTAGGTTCTGTTGTGGAGGGATGTGAGAATCAAAGTTGATTGACCTCTTAGCAAAATCTCTGGTGCCAGAGAGGGACTGCGTGTTGATTTTCCCCATTGTGTGTGGCATCCTTATCACCTCCCAGCATACAGCTCCTTGTTGGTACTTTTTCTAGACTAAAAAGAAAAAGCATTATCTATTTTTTCCCATTCTTATCTGCTGAAAATCCTGTCACACTTTTATGCTTCTGAGATGGGCGATAGGAAGGTCTTGACTAAAGGGCTTCAGGACACTAATCCACACAAATGGCAGATCTGATATCAGCATGCTTGCTCTGCTTCTCTCTTCAGTTCCAGAACAAAAAGTATAGGGCTGTAAGGAAAATATTTACTCATTTTGTAAACATCTGGGGAGCACCAACTCTATGCCAAATGGAAGGCATCCAAATTTTGCTTCTCTCAAGTAGTTCACAATAAAATAGGAAAGACCCAAACACATCATTTCTTTTTCTTATTATAATCACTTAAAAGAAGCATTTTCTCACATTCAAGAGGCCTCTGTTCAACTTTTTCTTGCCCACTTCTTTTTCCTTCTTGCCAAAGAAAATGAGTTCTTCTTAGGGAATTTAGTATATAGATCCAGTGGACAGAAGATAAAAGATTTCCATGGCAGTGACTTACTTATAGCATTTTCCTTGCAGAGATTATTCCGCCATAGAAAATATTCCATTAGCACGAGAGGTTGCTTCATTTCATCTTCCTTTTGTCTTATGGAACCCCTATTGTAAGAAACACGGAACTTAAAAATGTCCAACCTTAACAAAGAGATCACTTCCCAGTATTGTGAATACATGGAAGGTAGAGGTGAGGCCATGCTACTAGAGAAACACAAAAGGTTGGGCCTAGTGCCTGGCCCAGGCTGGGAAGTGGGAGTCAGCAAATGGTTCTTGAAGGTAATACTTGAGCCAAGACTGAAGGATCAGGGGAGAGGGAGGAGAACAAGTCAGGCTAAGAGGGTCTCATTCCTGGTAGAGCAGAGAGTGGGAGCAATGGCCTCAGGATGAGGAGTGGCAATGACACACAGCACCTAAAGATCACTGGCCCGTCAACAAAAGGAAGGAAATGAGGCTGGCATGGTAGGCAGTGTCAGGTTACCAACAAGCCTCTTCCACTAAGCAAATAGAAACAACAAAATATCTGCAAACTATCTACTTGTGATGTTTGGGAAATATCTTCAGTGACCTGGGAATGAATTTTCCCCATGTTGCTTTAAAGAAGTTCCCTTTCTCCCTTAACTGGATAGTAATATATCCCAGGTATCCTGGGTGCCAATGTCATTTGGGAGCTTCTTTAAGTCACAGCAGATATTTTAAAGGGTGGTGAAGGTCACTAGGTCTCCTTTGAAAATATAGAGGCCCTAGGCAGCCATTAAGGTCCTTTTGTGAATGTCACAAGTAACAAATGTTCAATTGCCAGAGAAAACTGGAAGACCAAATGATAGGTGCAACCTGTAGTGATCAAAAGGAACATCTCACAAATGAGAACAAAGAGAAGATGGGCAGGAAGAAGGAAAGAGGAAGCACACAATTTGAAATGGACATTGAACTGGCAACAGAGCTCAGCATGGTACTTTGAAGATGGCAAACAAAGTGACTTGGGACTAAGAAGAGGGAGAGGCAAAAGCCTAGTCAGATGCTCACATAGAATAAATAACCAATTGGCAGCATGGGCCATTGCAGCACATATTAGTTTTCTGTGACCACTGAAACAAATTGCCACAAATTTTAAACAGCAATTTATTTTCTTGCAGTTCTGGTGGCCAAAAAGCCAGGTATCAACAAAGCTACACTCCTTCTGGAGGCACTAGAAGTGAATCATTCTTTGTCTCTTCTGGCTTCTGGTGGCTGTCAGAACTCCTTAGCCTGTGTCCATATCACTCCAATCTCTGCCTTCATCTTCACAGGGCTTTCTCGTCTGTGTCTGTGCCTTCTCCTCTTCTGTCTCTTATAAAGAAACTTGTCATTGGATTTAGGACCACATGGATAATCCAGAATGACTCATGAGATCCTTAACTTAGGTATAGCTGCAAACACTCTTTTTCCAAATAAGGTCACATTCATAGGTTCTGGGTGTTAGGATGTAAACATATATTTTGGGGGCCACCATTCAACCCATTACATAGTGTTTATGTGGGGGAGAGATATCCTCCCTTTTTCTCTTCCTGATTGTAATGTTAATATATGTTCATTATAAAAATATAGTGAATATAGAAAATCACAAAGAAACTTAAAACTCATCTTTAATTTCACTACCCAGAGTCAGCCACTGGTAAAAATTTGAGAAATTATATTCCAGACTTCTATGACTATATGTACTGATTTGTTAGGCTCTTATGGTACTTACTATTGTGAAATCCGCTTCTTTCCCAATTATAGACATATTATGAACATCATCCCATGCCATTAGATCTCTTTCCACAACAAAATTTTTATCAGCTGCCTAATATGCCATCACATGTTTGTATCATAGTTTAATGAATTGGTTTTGAACTGTTTAACATTTAGGCTGTCCCCAATTTTTCAGTGTTATCAGTAACACTGAGATGAGGACATGCATGCCAGGGTATTGAAAAGAAGACTTGGGTTGCATGATACAATGGGACATTGACTGTGGATACCCTAAATTCTTTGAGTTTTATAGTAAAGTGTGCACTGGACTATACTGAATCAGGCCCAAGTTAGGAAAAAGATTTGGCCTGGAACACAGAATCACTTTGTAACTTCTCTTTCTCAGAAAAAAAAAGTGTTATGCTTTTTATTTTCTTAAAAGGGTGGGAGTGACACACCTATTTCCTCTTTTTAAAATGTTATTAATATTTTATTAATGCCTACCATCTTGTCTAGCCAAGCAAACCATCTTACTCAGTGAAGTATTAATATAGCTTTTCATTTTAAGTCCCATAATAAAGCCAGAAATGACTATCACTAGAAAAAAATCTACTTTTATTTTTATTACTTCTATACCTGCGCTGAGAAATATTTGTATCTAGACTAGAATAAATGGACAGGAGGATAAGGGTCATGTACTGAGTAAATACAGCGTTGTTAGAAAAAGCTATTTAGACCCCTAAATAACTAGAAAAGATATTCTTCAGATTGGGGTGAAAGGGAAGCTTATGTTTGAATTATTAAAAAGTCAGCACAAACCCATCTGGAAGGATCATATAATGAGGAATACAAACAGCCTCCAGACTGTTCATCAAAGAAAATTAATATTTGCTGAGCGTATAAGGCCAACATTGCATTGCCATAAGGAAATACCCAAGAATGGGTAATTTGTAAAGAAAACAGGTTTAATCAGTTCACAGTTCTGCAGGCTGTACAGGAAGCATAACACTAGCATATGCCTCTAGGGAGGCCTCTGGAAGCTTACAATCATGGCAGGAGGTGAAGAAGGAACTTGCACCTCACATGGCAAAAGTAGGAACAAGAGAGAGAACAGGAAGGGGCCACACACATTTAAATGACCAGATCTCACAAGAACTCACTGGCTATCACAAGGACAGCACCAAGGGGATGGTGCTAAGCCATTCGTGAGAAATTCAAGCCCATGATCCAATCACCTCCCACCAGACCCCATCTCCAACATTGAGATTTACATTTCAATATGAGATTTGGGTGGGGACACACATCCAAACTATATCACTGAGGAAGCCCATTCTTGTGAACATACAGCTTACGTTTTGAAACTACAAGAGTAGACCATTCTAATGTACTTACATTTGTGATTTCCAGATTTACTGCCATATAATTTTGGCCCATAAAGTGAATACTCTTTCTGATTTGGGATTGTGCATTCATAAAGTTAGCAACTACTAAAAAAAAAAAAAAAGTCAATATTATAGTTATTTCTGTGCCTGAGTAGCACAAGTAGACAAATCTGATGAAATCACAGAAGTGGTGACAGCAACACACAACACTAGTATATAGAGTTTCAAGAAACATATTGGAAGTGCATATTCATTGCTCACTCATCTTACTCATCTTAATTGACTCCAGTAAATCCACTCCAGTAGTGATTTACCAAAAACAAAACAAAACAAAACAAAACAAAATTGGTCCAATCCTGGCAGAGGAGGATTGTTGAGAACTTTGAAAGAACACATTTTAGTCCAAGCAATAAATTTGTTAATAGCAGCTTCTTCTTCTTCCTTTTTTTTTTTTTTTTTTGAGATGGAGTCTCACTTTGTCAACCAGGCTGGAGTACAGTGGTGCTATCTTGACTCACTGCAACATCCGCCTCCTGGGTTCAAGCAGTTCTCCTGCCTCAGCCTCCTGAGTAGCCTTGATACACAGCATGATCCTTACCCCTCAGATTGGCCAAGAATGAGCTTCTAGATTTGTCCCATTTACTCATTTCTTCATTCATCAGTTATTCTCTATGTCCACTATCAATGATCTTGAAATCAAATAGGAGAGGAAACACACAAATAAAACTAAGTAAATAAATAACACTGCTAAGTATACTAAGAAAGGTAAGAGCATGGAGGAGGAGCAAACACTTACCCTAAACCATCATCATATTTTTACTTCCAAGGTACTACTATTTGACTTAGCATCTCAGCTGACCACTCAATGTCTAGGTTCTTCCCAAGCTGACTACAATGCTTAATATTTTTTTATTTTGTGCTTACTATATGCCACGTATTTTACATACATTATCTCATGTAATGCTCACAATCACCATATAAGGTAGATACAAATTCTATTTCATGGGCTTAGAAAAGATGAGTAAAATTACCCAAGAATTTGAACATAGTTTGTCCTAATTCCAAAGCTCTGGTTTAAGTTCCCCAGTGGTCTAGTGGTTAGGAGTTGGCGCTCTCACTGCCACGGCCCAGGTTCGATTCCTGGTCATGTGAACCAAAGCTCTGGTTTATTCTACCTCACTATGCGGACTCTCAAATTTTCAAAGAGATTTATAGAATTAAACTGTATGGACTGATTGACCAGAGTGAGTGTGCTAGTCCATTCTCACCTTGCTATAAAGAAATATTTGACACTGGGTAATTTATAAAGAAAGGAGGTTTATTTCTGAGGACTCTGTTCTGTTCCATTGGTCTATATCTCTGTTTTGGTAACAGTACCATGCTGTTTTGGTTACTGTAGCCTTGTAGTGTAGTTTGAAGTCAGGTAGTGTGATGCCTCCGGCTTTGTTCTTTTGCACATCTACAACTATCTGTTCTTTGAAAAACCTGACAAAAACAAGAAATGGGGAAAGGATTCCCTATTTAATAAATGGTGCTGGGAAAACTGGCTAGCCATATGTAGAAAGCTGAAACTGGATCCCTTCCTTACACCTTATACACAAATTAATTCAAGATAGATTAAAGACTTAAATGTTAGACCTAAAACCATAAAAACCCTAGAAGAAAACCTAGGCAATGCCATTCAGGACATAGGCATGGGCAAGGACTTCATGTCTAAAACATCAAAAGCAATGGCAACAAAAGCCAAAATTGACAAATGGGATCTAATTAAACTAAAGAGCTTCTGCACAGCAAAAGAAACTACCATCAGAGTGAACAGGCAACCTACAGAATGGGAGAAAACTTTTGCAACCTACTCATCTGACAAAGGGCTAATATCCAGAATCTACAATGAACTCAAACAAATTTACAAGAAAAAAACAACCCCATCAACAAGTGGGCGAAGGATATGACCAGACACTTCTCAAAAGAAGACATTTATGCAGCCAAAAAACACATGAAAAAATGCTCATCATCACTGGCCATCAGAGAAATGCAAATCAAAACCACAATGAGATACCATCTCACACCAGTTAGAATGGCGATCATTAAAAAGTCAGGAAACAACAGATGCTGGAGAGGATGTAGAGAAATAGGAACACTTTTACACTGTTGGTGGGACTGTAAACTACTTCAACCATTGTGGAAGACAGTGTGGCGATTCCTTAGGGATCTAGAACTAGAAATACCATTTGACACAGCCATCCCATTACTGGGTATATACCCAAAGGAATATAAATCATGCTGCTATAAAGACACGTGCACATGTATGTTTATAGTGGCACTACTCACAATAGCAAAGAGTTGGAACCAAGCCAAATATCCAACAATGATAGACTGGATTAAGAAAATGTGGCACATATACACCATGGAATACTATGCAGCCATAAACAATGATGAGTTCATGTCCTTTGTAGGGACATGGATGAAGCTGGAAACCATCATTCTTAGCAAACTATCGCAAAGACAAAAAACCAAACACCACATGTTCTCACTCATAGGTGGGAATTGAACAATGAGGACACTTGGACACAGGAAGGGGAACATCACACACCGGGGCCTGTTGTGGGATGGGGGGAGGGGGGAGGGATAGCATTAGGAGATATACCTAATGTAAATGACGAGTTAATGGGTGCAGCACACCAACATGGCACATGTATACATATATAACAAAACTGCACCTTGTGCACATGTACCCTAGAACTTAAAGTATAATAAAAAAATATATATATATATATAAAAGAAAGAAAGGAGGTTTAATTGGCTCATGGTTCTTCAGGCTGTACAGGAAGCACGGTGCTGACATCTGCTTAGCTTCTGGGGAGTCCTCAGGAAGACTACAATCACGGTGGAAGGTGAAGGAGGAAGAATAATGTCACATGGCCAGAGCAGAAGCAAGAGAGAGGGAGGGAGGTGCTATACACTTTTAAACAACTAGATCTTGTGAGAACTTACTATCACAAGGACAGCACTAAGGCGATGGTGTTACACCATTCATAAGACATCCACCCTATGATCCAGTCACCTCCCACCAGGCCCCACCTTCAACATTAGGGATTACATTTCAACATGAGATTTGGGTGGGGACACACAGGCAAACTATATCATTCTGCCTCAGTCCCTCCCAAATCTCATGTCCTTCTCACATTTTAAAGTACAATCAGGCCTTCCCAATAATCCCCCAAAGTCTTAACTAATTCCAGCATTAACTCAAATCTCCAAAGTCCAAAGTTCCATCTGAGACAAGGCAAGTCCCATGAGTCAATTAAACCTCTTTTCTTTATAAATTACCCAGTAACAGGTATTTCTTTACTGGGAAAACAGACTAACACAGTGGGTAAGAAGGAGCCCTTGGATTCAATCATTAGGAAATCATATTTGTGTCCACTGTATTAGTTTGCTAGGCCTGCATAACAAAGTACCAAAAGCTGGGTGGCTTAAACAGCAGAAATTTATTGTGTCATGATTTTGAAGGCTAGTAATGACTGATCAAAGTGTCAGCAGGGTTGGTTCCTCCTAAGGGCTGTGAGGAAGGCTCTGTTCCAGGCCTTTTTCCTAGCTTCCAATAGCCTCAGGCATTCTTTGGCTTGTAGATTATATTCTCCCTGTGTCTTCATATCATCTATTCTGTACACATCTGTCTCTAGGTCCAAATTTCCCCTTTTTATAAAGAAACCAGTCATATTGTATTAGGGCCTACCTTAATGATATCATTTTAACTTGATTACCTCTGTAAAGAATCTATTTCTAAATAAGGTCACATTCTGTAGTACCGGAGGCTAGGACTTCAACACATCTATTTTGAGAGGACACAATTCATCTCAAAATACCCACTGAATGAGCACTTTCAGCTCAGTAGTATACACAGAAGGCAGACCAAAAAGGGATAAAGGTTGAGATATGATAAGGTCATGGAAATTGGCTGGGAGTAGGGTGCTAGAAGAGGCTGGAGAATGTTTTACAGGTGAAAGGCACCAGGAAAAAAGGAGAACTTCAAGATCTACAGAGAGAGTATAATTGACAGAGCACAGTCCTGAGGGGAATGAGAGCAGTGAATTATCAGAAAGAAGGTAGGATGCCATTTCTTTGGAAACAAAAGAGAAGGGAAAAGAAGCTTTAACCAGCTTCTATTTGTGGGAATTTCTGGAGCTGTCTTCATCATCTCAGCCCAAATCTCATTCCAGATTCTCGTGAGGCCTGCATCATATTTCTTCAGTAACTTGCAGCGTTAGCTTTATAACTTTATAATAGCTTCATTTGCAGCTTTAAAATTCTCAAGTACTGTTTACCACTTGATACAAAGTATTACAGGATCTTTCTCATAGTTATTTCGAGAAAAATGTCAGTGGGCTCGAGAATATAGCACAACACAGAAGACAAGCAATTGAACAAATGAACACACACATATAAAGAGAAGGAGACAATGTCACACAGAACAATCAGGTCTTGTCACTACTTAAACCAGACCATAGCTCATTACTGTATGCAGCTAAGGTTGAGCATGCCTGAGGCAAAGGCCTGCAGGCACAGACAGAGAGAAAGCACTGAACAGGGGTGTCAACAAAGCATATGCCTGGGCCAAGACATGTGACAGAGAGGAGCCCTCCATTTGCAGCTGTTCACACTCCAATAATGGGACACTCAGAAAACAACTACAAAATCCCTCATCCTCATTTCCTGCTAGGGTAAGCAACATTTAAATGTGGACCTAAAAACCTTATCACAGAATGAACAGTTACAATAAAAAGCATGCCTTATTGCCTAGAGTTTCAATATTTCAACCCAGTTGTCAAAATCTGGAGCTTCTAGGCAAGAGGCAAGGCCTACAGACAGATGTGAAATAGACACTTTTGGAAATGGACATTTTGGATATGATGACCCTATTAGCTACCAGAGCTCCAGTGATTCTAGCAGTGCTTTTTGGAGTTGGCCCTGGTGCTGCTGATCTGGGGAGTTCATATAGCATACCTCCTGCTATCACATCATGTTCATTTTGGCAAATTAAGAGAGCCCATTAGAGAAAGTTGAAATGCTTTTCTCAGGAGCTTTTATCAAATTAGTGCAAGGATACAGAATATGACCCTAAAACCTGCTGAGTGCCCAGCTTAACTTCTAACCATGAACAACAGTAGGCTCAAGAATATAGCACAACACAAAATACAAGCATGACAGCATCATCAGTATTTCTCTCTCCCATCACAATTTCTCTTGGACTCATACACATAGTATACATTTATGGAAATAGCTTATATATAGCTTACCTAAAAGCATGCTTCATTCTATATAAAATGTGATATCTTATAAGTGAGCACTTACTCTACACACTTTATTCTTTCACAAATTTGACAGTTCTCTTTTGAAATGAAAAGCTCTCATAAACCAGCACCCTTTGTGTGTGTATTTGTGTGTGTGTGTGTGTGTGTGTGTGTGAATGTGTATAACATAACCAAGAGAATATTTTAGTATATAAAGCAATAAAGGCCTAAATTTCATAAACCCCATCCCAAAAATAAAATGAAAACTTCAAAAACCCTGACAGGTTCAACCATTAACCCCTTTCTCTTTAGGCATTATTCATAGAAAATGGTTTTTGAAATTTTATATCAAATTATAAATGTTATTATGTAGTCCAACTGTTATACCACCTGTTCATAACTCAAATATTTTGTTTTCAAAGCAGAGTTTACATGAAGAAACAAAGCCCAGAAACAATTCCCATGGACTACTAATTCAATCAGACCATTCACGGCTTTGCTTTCTTTCTTCCCTCCCTTCATCTCCATTTGGGAGCTATGAGGCAGTTAATGTTGTCTCTATGCACTCTGGTTAACCACAGAAGAACTCAATTCAGAAAGTCCAACTGTTGCTCACTCATGCCAGTTAAAGGACTTTATGCTTAAATCTGCTCCGGGCCATCTTTTAGAAATGAACCTTTGTGGCCAAAATTATCAGATGGGGAAAGGCACTGAAAATTAATTAGTGCTGTTCCTAGGTATCAGCAAGGATGTTGCAGTGCCATTGTGCTTTAGGAAACTCATCTGGGAGTTGAAGCTACACTCAGAATTTGCACTATCTCACCTATTTTCTAAATTGATTCTTACAAATGACAGATACTGGCAGGTCACTTCATAGAGGGTAAAAGTCAAAGAGCAAAGAACCAAAAATTGGGCTAAATCTTCAATTCACAATACACATGGCCTTAAACTTCTGCTTCAGAAGAGATTTGTACATCAAGGTTGGCTCTTCAAACTAGCAGAGATATGGACTCAGCCTCCAAATTGTCACTGCTGACATGACATTTAATGGTGGGGAAAAACCCAAGTGTCCTCTTTTGTGTGACTTGTTGAATGTCAAAATAAACGATGTCATATGTTCCATTGTTTATTCTTTCTTGCTTCATGCTAACCTTTCCATCTTTATCTTACCACACCCTGCTCCTCCCCACTCAAAATCAGCAAAGAACTCAATTGGCCTGTCATGATGATGGAATGTACCAATATCTTAATTATAACACATTGTCTTGGCTAAAACAAAAAGTGTTTCCATTACAATATTTGCTTTGACACACTGTCACTGCCCAATATCTCTTTTCCATGTTGTAGTCAACAAAATTGTGAGGGGATTATCTCTCACCAAATTTTAAAAATAACTGAGGAATCTCCTGACACACAGTCTACTCTGAGATCCCGCCAACCCAGGGATGGGGCAAAGCCTCATAGAGTGAATAGATTCTTAAGAAACAAAATTTGTTCTCATTTACTCTCACAGCCAGGCACACACTTAAGGGTTCTTCAATTACCTCACTGGTCTCTCTTTTAAGTGACCTCTGCTAGCTCTTCCTTATCTCCTTGAACTTTAAGTGTTAGAGGGCACCAGGGCCTTGTTTTTGAACATTTTCCCTTCTCTATGCTCACTCCCTTGGTGATCTCATCTGTGTCATTTCTTTAATTTCCATCTACATAGACACAACTTCTAAATGTGTGTGTGTGGGAAGGGAGATGTGATCTTTTGAGGCCCAGATATATGCATCAAACTGCCTCCTCAATATCTCCTCTTGGATATCAATAGGCGCAAATTTAACATATCCAAAACCAAAACTCTGACTTTACCCCCAAAAACCTGCTCCTCCTCAATCTTCCTCATTTAAGTTAATGATAATCTCATCCTTTTAGTTGTTCAGGTCAAATCCTTAAGATGATCCTAACTCTTCTCTTTCTCTCACACTGCACACCCCATCTGTAAGAAAATTCTCTTGACAATACTTTCCGAATATATCTAGAACCGGTCATTTTTCACTCCCTCCATTGTTGCCACCCTGGTTTAGCCACCATCATCTCTCCCCTAGATTGTTGCGACAGCCTCCTCACTGGTCAGCCTCAGCCGTTGCCCCCTTCAGTCTGTTTTCAAAACAGCAGCCAGAGTGATCCCCTTAACACATCTCAGATCATATGATGTCTCTATACAAATCCTTCTACTGGCTCCCCATCTCTCCCAGAATATAAACTCTACTTGTACTGGCCTACAAGGACCCCCATGATCTAGATTTCCATGAGCTCTCTGAGGTTGTCTCCTACCACACTCTGCCTCTTTCACTCAGCTCCAGGCACCCGGCATTTCACCAACCTGGCTACATGTAGGCCCATATCAGGGTCTTTGCAATTGCTATTCTGCCTCTCCCGAATGATCTCTCCCCAGATAGCTGCATGCATCATTCATTCAACTCCTTCAGGTCTTTGCTCAAATAGCACCTTCCCAGTGAGTCCTTCCATTGCTACCCAATTCAAAATGCTACACTGTTCTATATACCACATGTGTATTACTTGCCCTACTATCATCCTTCATTTTACTCAATAGCACTTATCACCAACACACTATGTGTTGCATTTATTGCTTAATTCTCTCTCCCCTGATACCCGAATGTACAGTCTATGAGGTCAGGGATTTACGCCTGTACTGTTCTCTGCTCTATCCCTAGCCCCTACAATATACCTAGCACATGGTGAGTGCTCAATAAACATCATTACAATAAATGAATTAAAATCCCAAGGCAACTAGTCAATTCAGAATAAAACTAAGGAAAATCTATTAAAGTAGTTATGTATTCAATTAAATATTCATTCCAGCCAATTATTCAATTGTTTGAGAGATATATTCAATTATATATATATTCTATTATATACATTATATATATGTGTGTGTGTATATGTATATATGTGTGTATATATATATATATATATATATATATATGATACAGAGTGAGAGAAAGAACTTAAACCATTTAGCAATTAAGCAATAGAAGCAGAAATGAGGGTGGAGTGGCTGAGCAGAGGTAACCCTAGACCCTGGGGCACCACCAAGGCAGCCAAGGTCAATTTTGTAGGCCCAAATGCTTTAAACAGTAACTTGCAAAGTTTATGACAAAGTATTATTGACAACTCAATTAGCCATCCAAAAAAGGCAGACTCATCTAGCCTCTAACTAAAAACTTTTTATTTTGTTGCCTAAAATGGCTATAATCAATTATAGATATAAACAAAATTACTAAGTATAATTATTTTTTATCTGATATTTCATCATCAATAGAAAAACAGATGAGTTTCTTCAGGAAAAAGATAGGTCCTGTAAGAGGGAAATGTGGTTTACTAATGAATTAATGATCATATTTCTCCTTTCTACTATAAAGCCTGGACTTTCTCACCACTCATTTCCTTCACTCGAGTGAGAAAGCTATCTTTGCAATAATCTTTTTTAAGTCAGGAACTTCAACTTAACTTGCGTTTTTAATTTTTACCTTTTGATATTTTTTTCCAAGACATATTTTATCATGATAGGATTTCTCAGATGAAAGCAGAGTTCAAGGTAGGTTACTACACACAAGTCTAATTAAATATTTGAGAAAATAGGTCTTTTGAGCCAGCAAGAGTTGAACATTTTATTTATTCATTTTCTTTCTAATATACTAAAATTGAAATGTGGGGGTTTGAGATGACTGAATAAATGCTAGCCCAAACATCAACTCAGCTTCTAAGATGGCAAAGCTGGATAATAACAAAAGCACTGGCTAGAATTCAGAGTCTTGGTTTCTATACCTGTGAAACTGATAGTAGCTCTCTTCCCTGCCTCTCTCAATGGATTGCTGTGAAACTCAAATATGAAAACAATGGGAATGGGCTGTGTCAATGATAAAATGCTGTCCATGTATAAGCCAAACTACTGGGGAAGTAGGGGGAACTTGATTCTACTTATTTCCCAAGCTGGGTGAACAAACAGAATTGTTAAAATGTCAAAACATTTGGCTCCCATAGAAAATAAAATGCTTTAAAAAGCAAAAGAACATTATTGTGTTGAATCAATAAAAAAATTCCTTTTATGTTTCATCTGCTATGATGTGTTATCTTTGGAGACAATATATGATGTTTCTCTTTTAAAAATGTCACAGCATTGAGGATAATAATTTCTCTTAGAAGATCCTTTTTGAAAAATGGCCAAACATAAATCTTTTACCCTCAATTTATGTCATAGCAATCAATAACCAGAGTGGCTGGCTGACTTGTAATTGGCTATATTCTACCCAATATGTCTCTTGATTCTAGAATGAAGGGTTACAGCAACTACTTTTACAAGACCCTGAGATACATATTGAAAACCAGCTACCTATATAACACTACTTTCTAATATGTCACAAACTTTATCACCTAACTTGGGTAGAACAGTGTCCTCTCTCTTCCCTTTTATCCACATAGTCACATTGTGCTGTACAATTGTACATCATTTTTCCCGGTCTCCTTTGCTAATTTGAAGATTCTTACATGTGGAGGCTACTGAGTGATTATTATCATATTCTCCAGTTTTAATTCATAAATGGATTAAGTACAACTTAACACATTTCTACAGCTGAAATGAGTGTGGTTACTTCACAAGTCATCCACTGATCCCAGCTCAAACCACAAAACCATAAAATGAAGAGCCTAAGCTTTGTGCTGTTAGTTACAAGACAGAGCTTCAGTAAACCTATGTAAATAGTTCAGTCAGTTGTGCCTCAACCTCCCAACTCTGCAGCCTTCCCTGATACTTTCTCTTGATCCCTGTATTCAGAGGCAGGCAAAAATGATTAGTAATAGGTGCAAATTTTAGTCCCCACCCTAATGTGACATGTAATTAACAGAGATCAAATATTTAAAAGGTTAGGTAATATTTATTTTATTGAGTACCTACCAAATGAAAAGGACTTATAGATATTGTGTCACTTATTCATTCATTCATTTATTCATAAATAACTTATTAAATGTTAGACAACCCAAAATAAGCAAAGCAGAAAATGTTCTTACATTCATGTAGCTTAAAATTAAGTGTGAGGGACAGCTATTGAAAAATTATCATACTACTTCTGCTTCCAAGTAGAATGTAATAAGTCACAGTAAATAGACACTTCTGCTGTAATCATTACTTAAATATGAATAAATTATAAAAATGGTATTTAGATGCCTGAGAGAGCTTTGATAACAATTAGGACTAGATGAATTAAATTTCCATAGAGTAGACAACCATTCCAAGCCCTGAACTACAAAAAAAAAAATTAAAGGAATCCTTGAGACAGAAAAAAAGGATACCAGACAGGAATATGGAAATGCAGGAAGGAATGAAGAATAGAGGAATGAACTAATATGTGAATTAATATCAATAAATATTAACTTCACAAAGTAATAAAAATACTATCATGTAGAATTCATATTCAATGACAACAATAACAAAAAAGCAAGATAAAGGTAAACGGAGTTTTGAGGTTCTAAGGTTTTATATTGGTTATGGAGATATGGCTAAATAATAATTTTCACTACAGTGAAATAATTCACAAATGCATGCTATAATCTCTAGAGTAGCCTCTAAAAGTATAGCACAAATATGTATAACTAACAAATTATTAGAAGAAAACACAGAACAGAATATATTTTGTAATTTATCCAAAAGACAGTAAGAAAAGATGACAGAAGAAATATAAAACAGATGAGCCAAGAAGGAAATGAAAGACAATGTGGTACATATAAACTCAGCTATATCAGTAATTACAATGTATGTAAAAGAACTAATTACTCCAAATAAAAGACCAAGATTACAAAACCAGACAAAAAACAACCAAAACCAAAACACAACTACGTACAATGATACCAAAACAAGACACAGATATCACAAAAAATAAGATGACGGACCAACATATTTTATGAATATAGGTGCCAAAATTCTCAATGAAATACTACTAAAACAAATTCAGCAACACATAAAAAGAACTATGTACCATAGCCATAGGGAATCTATCTTAGGAATTCTAGCTGATTTGGCATATGAAAATCAATCAATGTAATATACCATATAAATATAATAAGGGACAAAAATCACATGATCATCTCAATAGATACAGAAAAAGCATTTGACACAATCCAACACTCATTCATGATGAAAACCCTCAACACAGTAGGAATACTAGGAAATTTTCTCAACCTGAAAAATAGCAATCTATGAAAAACCTACAGCCAACATCTTACTCATTAGTGAAAAAAAAAAATGTTTTCTCCCTAACATCAGAAGGTAGATAAGGATGTCCACTCTCATCACTTTTACTCGACATTGTCCTGGAGATTCTAGCAGAGCAATTACACAAGAAAATAAAATAAAATTCATCAAGTTGTAGAGGAAGAAATAAAACTGTCTCTCTTCAGAGATGACACAATCTTATACATATAGAGGAAATCACAGGAAATCTCCTCAAAAATCTATTAGAACTAATAAGAGAGTTCAGCAAAGTTCTAGAGTACAAGATCAATATACAACAATCCGTAGTATTTCTATACATTACCAATGCACATTATGAAAATGAAATTAAGAAAATTCCATTTACAATAGCATGAAAAAGAATAAAGAACTTCGAATTTTTTTTTTTTGAGACAGAGTCTTGCTCTGTCGCCCAGGCTGGAGTGCAGTGGCACAATCTCGGCTCACTGCAAGCTCCGTCTCCCGGGTTCACGCCATTCTCCTGCCTCAGCCTCCTGAGTATCTGGGACTACTGAGTATCTGCCACCACGCCCAGCTAATTTTTTTGTATTTTTAGTAGAGACGGGGTTTCACCGTGTTAGCCAGGACGGTCTCGATCTCCTGACCTCGTGATCCGCCCACCTCAGCCTCCCAAAGTGCTGGGATTACAGGCTTGAGCCACCGCGCCTGGCCAAGAACTCAGAAATTTTTTAAAGGAATGCAAGATTTATATATTTAAAACTACAAAATATTGTTGAAAGAAATTATTAAAGAAGACCTAAATAAATGGAAAGACATCTTATATTTATGGGTTTGAAAAATTACTATTGTTGAGATGGCGATACTCCCCAAATTGATCTACAAATTCAATGCAATACCTTTCAAATTCCCACCTGGATTTTGTGCAGAAATTGACAAACATCATAAAATTTATACAGAAATGCAAGAGACTCAGAACAACCAAAACAATCTCAAAAAAAGTTAGAAGACTAATTCTTTCAAATTTCAAAATTTATTACAAAGCTACAGTAATTAAGACATTGTGAGCAATATAAGGATAGACATATACCTCAATGGAATAGAAATAAGAGCCAAATAGCTTGGCAGTTCCTCAAGGTATTAAATATAAATTTAACATATAACCCCAGCAATCCTCCTCCTAGATACATACTCAAAGACATTGAAAACATATGTTGACATGAAACCTTTACGTAAGTGTTCATGGCAGTATTATTCATAATGACCAGAAAGTGGAAACAACCCAAATGTCCATCAGTTAATGAATGGATAAGCCACATATGTTAGAGCCATACATGGGATGGTTTTCAACATAAAAAAAATGAAGGACTGATATATACTACAAGACGGATGAACCTTACAAACATTATGCTAATTAAAGAAGCTAAACACAAAAGACCACATTTTGTATAATTCTATTTATGTGAAATATCCAGAAGAGGCAAATCTCTAGTGACAGAGAGTAAATTAATATTTTCTGGGGTCTTGGGATGAGGGGGAAATTGGATGAGAATAATGGATATCTTTGGGGGATAATGAAAATGTTCTAAAATTATATAGTGGTTACAACTTTGAGAATAGGCTAAAAACCATTGAAATGTACACTTAAAAGTATGGAAATTATATCTTGGCTGAGTGTGGTGGCTCACACCTCTAATCCTAGCACTTTGGGAGACTGAGGTGGGCAAATCACCTGAGGTTGGGAGTTCGAGACCACCTGGCCAACATGGTGAAACCTGTCTCTACTAAAAATACAAAAATTAGCCAGATGTGATGGTGCACGCCTGAAATCCCAGCTACTTGGGAGGCCGAGGCATGAGAACCCAGGAGGCGGAGGTTGCAGTTGGCTGAGATCACGCTACTGAACTCCAGCCTCGGTGACAGAGCAAGACTCTATCTCAAACAACAAAAAATAAAAAAAAATAAAATATAGTTAACTTTATTATTCTTACAAGAGTTAATTTCTAAAAAAATATATAAGGGCACAGAAAAGTCTAAAGTAAAAGGATAAAAAAATTAAGTAATTCAAACATTAACCAAAAGAAGCCTGTCATAACTATACTGATATCAGGCAAAGTAAATTTTAAGGCAATAAGCATTATTATAGATAATAGAACAACATTTTATAATAAGTGGTAGAAACCTTTCAGTATCCTCAAAATGATAAAGAAGTCATTATCTTCAACAAGAAGATATTATTATCCTAAAATTATATACACAGAATAATATGGCCTCAAAGTATATAAAGCAAAAAACCAACAAAACTAAAAACAGAAATCGACAACTCTCCAATCGTAAAGGAATATTAACACACTTATCTTAATAGCTGATAGAACAGGCAGCCAAAAATCAGTATACATATAAAATTTCTGAAGGGCACAATTAACAAACTTGATGTAAAATTCATTTATAGAGCACTGCATAAAAACAAGTCAGAATCCACATTTTTCATGTCACATAGAGTATTTATCAAAATCAATTATATGAAGAAAACCTCAACAAATTTTAAAAGATTGAAATCATTCAGAATGTTTTTTTAACCAAAATAGAATTAAAATAGGAATTAACAACAGAAAGATAACTAGGAAAAAAAACTCAACTGAATGAAAATCATACAGTACACACAAAACAACTATCACCAATGGGTCATGTTAGTTTAAGTGTAAGTTCAAGTCTTTAAGTCTTTGCTATTCTCCTTTGAGTCTGTTTTGTAACAGTGTGGTTCAGCCTGAGACTTTCACGATGTTTACACACAGGATTAGGGGATCTCCTTCTACAGCTCTCTACCCTCTGGGAATTATCCTTCACTCTCCAGACATGATTACCTGGGTTTCTTTCCCTAATTCTCCTAGCCAGGAAGGCAGCACCATTTCTACTTGAGTTTTAGCTGCCTTTACTGTCCTGCCTCACTGAACAACTGATGCCTGCTCTTGGATCAAAGCCACAAAAAACAAAAATAGCACAAAATGCCCATGTCCATTACTTCAAGTTTCAGTTTTCCTTCACAGTTTGCCCATCTGTACTTTCTCCTCAGTATCCTCAGGTAGTTATCTTTGTATTTTGCCCAGAGTGAAGAGTTGCCAGTGGGAGAGTTGATCTATTGGGGAGTTTCACCACTATAACAGGAGCTAGAGGGCCTGCTTTGTGATTTTAATTTACATTTATCTGATGACAATGAAGCAGGATGACTATGGCTTTCTCATTAGAAAATATAAAAATATAAGATAATGGAATAGCGTACCTAAAGTGATGAAAGAAAAAAAGTGCATCCAGAATTCTATATCTAATAAAAATATCCTTCAGGAATGATGGTGAAATCCATTTTCGGAAAAAGAAAAACTAAGAAAACACATTACGGTATTCTTTAGACTAAAGGGAAATAGTACTAGAGAGAGGCTTTGAATTTTTAATGAAAATAATTTAAAATTATTTAGTTCTTAAATTCTTTAAAACAAACATTATTGTTTGAAGAAAAAGCATAGCATTTTCTTGTGTGGTTTTCAATGTAGGTAGATGTAATACATATGATAATCATAACATAAAAGATGACAGTGGGGGTTAAAGGGACCTATAGGATTTAAAAGTTTTAACATTTTCCATGAAATGATACAATATTCATTCTAAACAAACTGGTAAAGTTTAGGGAGAGATATATATATATATATATATATATATATCCAACTAGCAACTAGCAAATGCAACTACACATATACATATATACACATATACATATATATGCATATATATACATATATATGCATATATATACACAATACATATATATGCATATATATACATATATATGCATATATATACAATACATATATATATATTATTTGCTAGTACAACCACTAAAAATAGTGTGAGGGTAGTGTTAATAGGATAAAACAAAGATTCAAAGAGACTGATCAATTTGCCCAAGGTCATGTCACCGCTAAGTGGCTGAGCTAAGATTTGAACCCAGATTGTCTAATTCTAAAGCCCATGCTCTGTTCATGACTACAGGCTGCCTCTTCAAACTTTGAGTGTAATCAAATCCATAATCTTTGAGTTTCTATGCACTAAGTTGCAGAACCATACCTTAATCCAAGAACTGAAACTCCACTATTTGTCTCATAAATATCAACCAGTTGCTGGGCAGACTATTGGTCATCAGATGTCCTCCTGATGCCCTGATGCATGACTTTACATGTAAGAAACAGCTCCTAACATTCTAGTCATAAAATATCATATATATATGTATATATATGTGTATATATATATATATGCTCTCATTAGCATTTCAGAATTGAAAACTATGAGCAGCTGAGATTATGAGAGCTGGCTCCAGGCTTTAAGGAAAGTGTGGGTAAAGGAGGCTGTAGACTGGTAGAAGAGGGTTTAGAGGAAAACTGATGGGCAGGTGGAAGAAAATAAGGCAAAATTCTAATCATATGGCCTAATTGGGGCAGTTCACCTCAGCCATAATGAATATAGGCCCTGGGAATAAAAGGAGATCCAAGCCTTCCTTGATGGTAGGGATGAGACGTCCTAATATCCTCTCTGCCTCAGAGCTGGTTGGGGTAAGTATACAGGTTGGATCCTGGAGAAGGCAGAGACTGACAGTCAGAGCTTTCCCTGAACAGAGAGAATGTTCAATAGTTTATTGCACAGAGGAAAATAATATGGTCTCCCTGCAGAGTTCGATGTATGGGAATGGAACAATTCTACAACCTACTGTTTTGCTCCTATAACATAAACTCATCTCTAAAAATCAGCTCAATCATTTCTAAGACACCCCTCCATCACTTCTTGTGCCTGCTTCTCTTGGAGAAATGCAGAATGTTTTAGAGAATATCAACAGAGAGAATGTTGAAGTCTTTCTGTCCCCAAGCTAGCCAAGTCCCGGAGAAAAGTAAAAGGGATGAGATTAAATTCTGCCAGCAAATCCCCTAGACATCATTCTTGGCATGAGCTTCTCTTGCCCAGCCCTGCACAGGCTGGTTCTTTGGGCTTTCCTCTTCTGAGTATACTGGCTTGTCTTGCTAACCAGGAGGCCATTTGACAGCCATAATTATTTCCCAGGTATATTGCAGCATGAGGGTTTATTTATTTTGTGGATGGCTGAGCCAAATCTGGGAGGATAAGTCTAACACCATTTCTTCCTAATAGCTCAGTTGTTCCAATACCATTTTCTTCTCAACCTCCAAAATACAGGGTACTTTATTTATTTCAGTATTCTTTGTGCATTTAACCACCATTCTCATTCCATAGGCTTTGGTGAATTAAAGTAACTACAGTTACCAACTCTTTTTATTCAAAAACTCTTTATGAGTTGATTGTAACTGCTTCTCCAATTATAATTGCTTCCTATTCACAGGCCTCACTATTCAAGACTCTGAGTTACCTTAATCATGAAACTTCGATGTGGAAATTTCCCAAGACCATATTTTGAAGTAGCCTTTTTAAACCTGAGAGTGCTTTTGAGAGCTGTGTCCACATTAAATTCTGAACCGTCCTTTTATCCCATATTGCAGCCACAGAGATCAGACTGGTGGTTGACAAAGATTTAATCAGAGCATTTAATACTCTCAAATTCCTGCCAGTTGATTGTGTCACTTTATTTAAAAATGAACAAAGCAGTTCGAAAAAAAGTTATTATAGTCCTTGGAAATTTTCAGTCACAAATCAAAACTCTCTGTAGTGGGAACTATGGATGGATTCACATAAATGATGGTTTAGTGTATGGGGGATATTACATCTATGGTGCAACATATGGGTGAGGCACAAAAGAACCTCAGTAATCTGGTCATACAATTACAGAAAGGAAGGAGGCTGGAGTTTTAAAAGCATGGGTTTCGGACTCAGACAAACCTGGATCACAGTTCTGTCATTTCCTAGTTGTTACTTTGAGCAAGTTACCTCATGTCTTTGAGGCTTAATCAGTTCATCTACAAGTGGGAAGAGCAAAAATACCAACTTTACAATGTTATAAGGATGAAGACAGTAAGGACACAAATAACTTGAGAATAGCCTCTGGCAGATGACCGAAGAAGCTCTGCTGATCAGAAATATTTTGATTATTCCCAGACTGCTGTCAGTTAATCACACATCCTCTATTCCAGTCAACCTCTACTACTTGAAAGGCAGGATATTGGTGGTGGTGGTGGTGACAGTGATAGCAGTTACCCTTTATCGATCTCTTTCTATATACTGCTCTGTTAAGTACCTTACATGCACTGTTTTACCTAATTTTACTTAATCCTGACAACCACTCTATGTGGTAACTCCCAACATAGTAGCTAACCACAAGGGTTTTGCAATCAGAAAGATCTGGGTTTGAAGTGTGGCTTCCCCACTTAGTAGCTGGGTGACTTTGGACAAGCCATGGAACCTATTTCAGTAAACAGAGTATCAATTTCCCCATCTGTAGCAAAAATATACTTCTTATTTCATAGGCTGTTGTGAGAATTTAAGGGGATAGTATAAATAAAGTTCCTGGCACATAACAAGTGTTCAATGTTAGGCTACTTCCTTCTCTCCCTATAAGTTAGTACAAAAAGGGCAAATGAATGAGTTTATATGTTACCTTATCATGCTTTAAATCTAAACATTACACCAAAATTCATAGGAAGAAATAAAGTAGAGAAATAAACTGAAAAATCAAGCCATCTTGGAAGAAAGCTGAAAGGATATTTTTATCTTAGCTTTTTCCAATATTACTCCTAAAAATAGTGCTATTTTTATTTGAATGTGGTGTTATTTCTCAGTTTTATTCACTTGACAGCTGCTTCGATAGTTCTTCACTGGGGTCATGTTTACTGAAAGAAAGCATATTGTGACATTTGAATAAGCCATTTTAGAGGCTCCATTTTGACCAAATATAGACAATATAGATGTCAGGCAAGCAGAGTCAGAAATCAATCTAGCAACAAACTCCATCTTAATGGTAACACACATCAATTGTCAATTCCCAGAAACACTCTAACTGCCTTCTTACCAGCAAGAGACAGGGCTCCACTCTGTACAGAACTTTCACAAGCTGCCCCTACTATAACAATGCCACGTGCTCAGTGTTCACAATTTCCCACCTTCACTCACTCTGTACCTTTTTCCCCACTCTGATTTCTTTCATCCACTGACCCTCAACCATTTCAACTCTAAATCACTCCCTTAGCTGGACAGATAATCTAGTCCATCCAGACATATTACTTTGGCTTCCTCCTGCTCAAATGGTTCTATCATCTCCCCACCTAGCACATGCTGGTAACACAGAGTAAACTCTTCTTAAATTGACCTGGCTCCATAGAAAACTTCAGCCCACACACTGTCACTGCCAGCAGCTTTCTAAACCTGTTCTACCACAGCCTTGTATATAGCCCTGCATTGACAGGTGTGAGTAAGAGGGATCAGCAACCTAACAATCATCCCTGCCAAAAGCCTGAGCTTGAAGGCAAATGGGATTTTCATGGAACAAACCCTTCTTCTAGGGTCCCTCTGGTACAGGAGGGTGGCAGGGAAATGCTGGGAAAAGAAAGGTGGGGTCCTTGCTAGGGCTCCACCCCTGGGTGTGTGCCCATGGGCCTAGGTGAGGACAGGCATTTCTGTTTTTGTGCCCAAATGTTGCATTTCCCAAGACCTCCCTGGCCCATCACACCCCCATCCTGTGCCTATAAAAATCCTGAGACCCTAGCGGGCAGAAACACAAGCAGATGGACATTGAGAGGAACACACTGGCAGAAGAACACACCAGCAGACAACACCAGGCCACCAATGGGCTGCGGCGGTAGGAGGAGAGCTTCCACCATTCAATAAAACCTTGCACTCATTCTCTAAGCCCACGTGTGATCCAATTTTTCCAGTACACCAAGGCAAGAACCTGGTATACAGAAAGTCCTCTGTCATTGCAATAAAGCAGAGGGTCTAATTGAGCTGATGAACACAAGCTACCTACAAACGGCAAAACTGAAAGAGCATACTGTAACACACGCCCACTGGGGCTTTAGGAGCTGTGAACATTCACCCCTAGACACTGCCGTGGGGTCAGAGCCCCACAACCTGCCTGTCTGCATGCTTCCCCTAAAGGCTTAAGAAGTGGGGCACTAAAGAAGCAAGCCACTCCCCCTGTCAACCACCCTGTGAGAGGGACAAGGGAACTTTCTCTGTTTCATTTCTCTCTTTTTTTCACCCCACTTCTTGCATTATCCCAGTGGTAGTTTCTTTTAAGATCAATCTCCACTATTGCCCTAAATTAATGTTCCCTCCATAAGTCTTCTTTATCAGTACCTAGCTATTTGGATTGGCATTCCCATTAGCCAAGGCAAGTGACTGCAACAAAGGAAACATCTTTCTGAGTTGCTACCAAGCACACCAGTATTTTCATCAGATTCAGCTGAATGGCACAACATCCACCTTTCCATTTAGGAAACATGTGTTGGAGGCTATGGGCACAATTACGGTGTACACTTTGAGACTTTTGTAGCAATCAAACAAGTTATTTATACTCCTCCTTGTTACCAAACAAAATGTAAGGTAGCTTACTGTAAATAATGTGTACACATGAACATAGAGTGTGGAATGAGAGACAATGGAGACTCCATCTAATGGGTTGGGAGCGGGAAGGAAAGTGATAATGAGAAATTACCTAATGGGTACAATGTGCATTATTTGGGTGATGGATACACTAAAAGCCCTGACTACACCACTATGCAATATATCTATGTAACAAAATTACTCTTGTACCCCATAAATTTATACAAATTTTTCAAAATTGTAAAAGAAAAAACATTAAGACAGGGAATCAGGGGAAGGTGAAAATAATGGTAGAAAGGTTAAAACAGGGACAGGGAAAGGTTAGTATTCAAAATGTCTACTGGAAGTCCAAAACATTGGCTAATTGGTGAGCTACAAATTTGGCCAGTGTGAAGAAGGAAAAGCAGTTACATGATTTACAACGCCTATAGGAAATAAGCCAAACAAGAAAAGCGTGGGTATTCGTGGGTACCAAGACAAGACATCACATTACATTATCCACAACAACATAGTTCATAGGGCTATTTCCTCTATGATCCCTCCTATAGGCCATTGGCTTCAAGCCAAAGCACAGTCCAGCTTCTACAGGGAGCCAGAGTTACAGGATTTAGGTAAGCAGCTCTCCAAATGTCTGGCTTAATTTAGAGAGAGGTTTTAGAATTTTTGTAGGAATGGATGGATGACAACATTTGGGTGATCCTCCTTAAATGTGGTGCCCACAACTGAGTTTTGGATTTTAGCATCAGGAGGTCCTTGAAAATGTTCCTTGACAAGTCACTAAAATGGAGCTCCTTTAGACTACCAGTGAAGAACAGAATCATGTCATTTAGCAGTGAGTCTAGCTGTAGTGAATCGAATGCTTGTGTCAGTCATTTAAAAAATATAAAATAATCATAAAATGTCTAACATAAAACAACATAATTTCCTGGTACACATTTTAAAATAAATCGCAAGTGTAATTTATAAAATAAATCTTAAGATCGCCTCCATGATGCCCTCTTTCTGGTATCCACACTCTTATATAATGCCTTCCCTCTGAATGTGGGTGGGACCTGTGACTTGCTTCTGACTGACACATACAGCAAAAGTGATCTTACTCTGGTGATCAGGTTACATCGTATACCACTTCATTTTGTTAGCAGTCTGTTTTTACAGACTCCTTGCTGGTTCGATAAAGTTAAGTGACCATATTGGGGAAGTCCACATGTTAAGAAACTATGGATGATTTCTAAAAACTGTGGGCAGCCTCTTGGAACTGAAGACAGCCTCCAGCCAACAGTCAACATAAACCTAGGGCCCGCTGTACTCTTAACCCCAAGATAATGAATTCTGACAACCACCTAATTGAGCTTGGAAGGAGATTCTTCTTCATTTGAGTATTCAAATTATTACACACCCTGACTGGTACCATGAGTGTAGCCTTATAAGACCCTAAGCAGAGGACCCAGTTAAGCCATGCCTATATTACTGATCACAAAAACTGTGAAATAATAAATGTGTGTTGTTTTAAGCCACTATGTTTGTAATAATTTGTTGTACAGAAATAAGTACCCAATATGGCCAGGCACTGTGGCTCATGCGTGTAATCCCAGCATTTTGGGAGGCCGAAGCAGGTGGATCACTTGAGGTCAAGAGTTTGAGACCAGCCTGGCCAACATAGCAAAACCCCGTCTCTACTAAAACTACAAAAATTAGCTGGATGTGGTGGCATGCGCCTGTAATCCCAGCTACTCAGGAGGCTGAGGTGGGAGAATCGCTTTAACCTGGAAGGCAGATGTTGCAGTGAGCTGAGATCGTACCACTGCACTCCAGCCTAGGAGACAGACTAAGATTGCATCTCAAAAAAAAAACAAAAAAGAAAAGAAAAGAAAGAAGTACCCAATACAAGATACCTTTGTTCTAAAGTGTGTGCCAAAATAATAGTCCATTTGTTAACTATAAGCCAATTAAATGGTATGGACCACCTACCAAAAAATAAATCTTTGGCTTGAGAATAGAATACAGAAAATCTCTCTAGATACAAATAGATAGCAGGGCTAGTTGATTATTAAAATATCTTCTGGTTTCTGCCAATACAACCATTTCATCTACTTTGGCTGTGTCCTTGCTGTGTGCAAAGCACCATTACTGGACTTCAAGAGAGCAAGAACTGGAATTAAAGCCAAGGTCACATGACCTCAAAAAACTTACAAGCTGCTCAGGGACACCAAACATATATAAGTGAAACAACTTACAACAAATACCAAATAACCTATCAGTTTTATTCACACAAACTAACAAAGATTCAGGGAATCCAATTAGAAGTATGATAGGCATTTTTAAATGCATTTACATTCAGCTTTAGGTGTGTAGGTGTTTTGGGTACTTATATTTGATCGTGGATATGCCTGCTGTTCCAAGATTTCACCTCAAAATAAACAGAAACGTTGTGCGCATTATCCCCCATTCTTCCATTGAAAAGGAGCAGGCCGGTTCTTTCTTTTTTTTTATTATTATACTTTAGGTTTTAGGGTACATGTGCACAATGTGCAGGTTTGTTACATATGTATCCATGTGCCATGTTGGTTTGCTGCACCCATTAACTCGTCATTCAGCATTAGGTATATCTCCTAATGCTGTCCCTCCCCCCTCCCCCCACCCCACAACAGTCCCTGGAGTGTGATGTTCCCCTTCCTGTGTCCATGAGTTCTCATTGTTCAATTCCCACCTATGAGTGAGAACATGTGGTGTTTGGTTTTGTTGTCCTTGCGATAGTTTACTGAGAATGATGTTTTCCAGTTTCATCCATGTCCCTACAAAGGACATGAACTCATCATTTTTTATGGCTGCATAGTATTCCATGGTGTATATGTGCCACATTTTCTTAATCCAGTCTATCGTTGTTGGACATTTCGGTTGGTTCCAAGTCTTTGCTATTGTGAATAGTGCCGCAATAAACATACGTGTGCATGTGTCTTTATAGCAGCGTGATTTATAGTCCTTTGGGTATATACCCAGTAATGGGATGGCTGGGTCAAATGGTATTTCTAGTTCGAGATCCCTGAGGAATCGCCACACTGACTTCCACAATGGTTGAACTAGTTTACAGTCCCACCAACAGTGTAAAAGTGTTCCTATTTCTCCACATCCTCTCCAGCACCTGTTGTTTCCTGACTTTTTAATGATGGCCATTCTAACTGGTGTGAGATGGTATCTCATTGTGGTTTTGATTTGCATTTTTCTGATGGCCAGTGATGATGAGCATTTTTTCATGTGTCTTTTGGCTGCATAAATGTCTTCTTTTGAGAAGTGTCTGTTCATGTCCTTTGCCCACTTGTTGATGGGGTTGTTTGTTTTTTTCTGTAAATTTGTTTGAGTTCATTGTAGATTCTGGATATTAGCCCTTTGTCAGATGAGTAGGTTGCAAAAATTTTCTCCCGTTCTGTAGGTTGCCTGTTCACTCTGATGGTAGTTTCTTTTGCTGTGCAGAAGCTCTTTAGTTTAATTAGATCCCATTTGTCAATTTTGGCTTTTGTTGCCATTGCTCATATCAATTGATGCAAGGTTTGTCTTCCCTCTCCCCTGTCCTGAACCAAAGGAGATATGCTGAGGGGGAAACAGAGGTTCAGTGAACTTTTCTACTTCCTCAGTGCCACTGCTATATCTGAGTACACTAGCTCTAGCTGTTTTATTCTTAATTTTTAAAAGTTAAATACTCACTACAAAAAAATAAATTATAAACAAGAAAAAAAGAAATGCTAAAAACCTGTAACCCAGCTTCAGAGGAAAAAGAACACTGAAAATTTTGGGGTAACTTACTATAAGTGTACATGTATGTATTAAAATTAACACATACACACACACACATGGTGAATATAATTACATTAACATGATTTTTTTCCCTCACTTAGCAATTGTGAGCATCTTTTCATATCAAATATTCTTTCCTATTACTGCAATTTAAATCCAATTTAAATTGCATATTTTAAGCTTCCTTGAAAATAAAGCAGATGTTCCAGTTTAGAATCATTGTAAACCATATTATTTTTCAGGTCTAGTTCATTTATTTGTATACATTGATTGAAACCATGATTCACATGCCATGCTATTCACCAATTTAAAGTGTACAATTTAATGATTTTTAGCACATTCACAAAACTATGGAAACATTACTACAATATTTTAAATATTTTGATCACCACCAAAAGAAACTCTATACCCATTAGCAGTAACTCCTCATTTCCCCCAACCTTCCCACAAAGCCCTTAATAACCACTAGTCTACTATTTTGTCTCTATAGATTTGCCTCTTCTGACATTTCACATGAATGGGATCATACAATATGAGCCTCTTGTGACTGGCTTCTGTGAGTTAGCATAATGTTGTCAAGGTTCATTCATGTTGTAGCACGTATAACTCCTTCATTCCTGTTTATGGCTGAATAATATTCCATTGTATGGATATACCAAATTCTGCTTGTCTATGCATTTGTTGACAGGCACTTGAATTGTTTACACTTTTTGGCTATTAGCAATAATGCTGTTATGAACATTCATGTAAAAGTTTTTGTGTAGACATGTTTTCTTTTCTTCTTCTTTCTTTTTTTTTTTTTTTTTGAGATGGAGTCTCGCTCTGTCGCCCAGGCTGGAGTGCAGTGGTGCAATCTTGGCTCACTGCAAGCTCCACCTCCTGGGTTCACGCCATTCTCCTGCCTCAGCCTCCCAAGTAGCTGGGACTACAGGTGTCTGCCACACTGCCTGGCTAATTTTTTTGTATTTTTAGTAGAGATGGGGTTTCACCATGGTCTCAATCTCCTGACCTCGTGATCCGTCTGCCTCGGCCTCCCAAAGTGCTGGGATTACAGGTGTGAGCCACCACGTCCAGCCCTGTGTAGATATGTTTTCATTTCTTCTGAGTATATACCTAAGAGTGTAATTCCTGGGTCACAAGATAACTCTGTGTTTAACATTTTAGTGAATCATCAAATTGTTTTCCACAGTAACTATACCATTTTACTTTGCCAAGAGCAGTGTAGAAGGGCTCCACTTTCTCCACATCCTTGCCTAATATTTTTCATCTTGTTGATTATAGTCATCCTAGTAATCCATTTTGCATATAGTATGAGTTAGGGATTCAACTTCATTCTTTTGCGTGTAGATATCTGATTGTCCCAGTACTGAAGGCTATTATTTTCCCCCTTTGAATTATCTTGATACTCTTGTCAAAATCAATGACCATAAATGTGAGAGTTTATTTACAGACTCTTCATTTTGTTCCATTGATCCATATGATAGGCTGAATATTGGCCCCTCAATTATGTCTACTTCCAAGTTCCCAGAAATTATCAATATGTTACCTTATATGGCAAAGGAGACTTTGCAAATGTGGGTAAGAATCTTAAGATGGGGAGATATTCCATAATTATCCAATAGGCCCAATGAAATTATAAGAATTCCTATAACAGAGAGGCAATAAGATCATACTCAGTAGGAGATTTATTGATGGAAGTAAGAGTTTAGAGTAATGCAAGGAAGGGGCCATGGGTTGGAAATGCTGGAAGTCTCTAGAAACCAAAAAATGTGAGGAAATGGAATGTCTACTCTGTTCTTTCAGAAGAAACTAGCCCTGGCAACACCTTGACTTCAGTTCACTGAAATTGATTTTGAACTTCTGACCTCCAGAAGAAGAAAATAATAAATTTGTTATTTTAAGCCACCAAATTTGTGGTGCTTTGTTACCACAGCAACAGGAAACTAATATAATCAACATGTCTAGCCTTATGCCAATACTATACTCTCTTGATTACACTGGCATTGCTGTAAGTTTTGATGTCGGAAAACATAAGTCCTCCAACTTCATTCTTCTTAAGTATTGTTTTGGCTATTCTGGCAAACCATAGTATGTTAATGGATTTATATTCTATTGTTTGTTACCATAACTTATTTGAATGATTCTTATTGTTGGATATTTGGGTTGTTTTGAAATATTTTGCTATTATAATGACTGCAATAAATATCCTCCAAGATATTTTTTGTACTTTTATAATTATCGCCTTGATTTTTATGTCAAAAGGAGTACATTTTTGAAGCTTTTGGTATGGCCTCAATGATCTCCAGAACTTTATACTCCAACCAACAGTATATGAGAGTGCTCATTTTCCTACACTCTCATCAACCCTGTTATCAAATTATAGACTTAAATTTTACATTAAATTATACATTTAGATGTGAAAGATAAAGCTATAAAGTTTGTATAAAAATTTAAGAGAATATCCTTATGACCTAGAAGCAGTGAAGTACTTCTCAAATAAAACTTTAAAGACACAGACTATAAAAGCAAAAACTAATGAATTTAATAAATTCCAATTGAGAGCTTCTATTCAACAAAGTATAAGAAAAACACAGACAAAGTTAATTGACATGTGACAGATTAGGAAACATTATTTGTAATGTCTAAAACTGACAATGAATTAACATCTGGAATACTCAAGAAAAGCCTTCAAATTAACAGCCTTGGTAGAAAATTGGGCAAAGCCTGTGAGCTGACAATTTACAAAAAGAGAAACCCAAAATTCTGAAAAGCCTATCAAGACGTATTCTAAAATGCAATAAGGGGATATCATTTAAAACAGATTGCACTTTACTTCTGTTAAACTAGCAAAACTTATAAAGGAGGATAATGCAAATAATTGACAAGAATTACAGTACAGAAATCTATATGCACTACTGGTGGGAGTATAGATTGGTGCAGCCAATCTGGAGACAAATTGGTGGTGTCTAGACAAATCAGAGATATGAATACCCCAACATCACGGTATTATGTTCCTGTACATAAATCCCAAGTAAGTTATCACACCACTCCATAAGGGTACTGATAAGGAGGCATTATTTGTGGAAACAAGGTGTTTTAGGCAACCTGGATGTCATTCACTGGGAAAGTAGTTAGGAAAAAAATATGGTATCTGCACACCAGGCAGCAGTTAGGAGCACTAGACTGGATATGTCTAAGGCAATAAAAATATATCTTAAAATTATGGCACTGATTTTAAAACTTAAGAAAAACAATGTGATATATAATACCATCCAATTCTTATAAATTAAAATATATGCAAGCTAAACAGAGTGGAGAGTTCAGAAATAAATCACATGTACAGAGCCAATTGATTTTTGAGAAAAGTGGCAAGGTAATACTAGGATCAAAAGACAGACTTATCAATTAATAGGTCTGGGAAAATTCCAAATCCATATAAAATTAAAAACTTCAACTATTACCTCATTTCATATACAAAAATTATTCAAGATATATGATAGTCTAAAACATAAATGCTAAAACGATAAAGCTTTTATAAACTTGATTAATGTTCTAAAAGTGGTATGTGTTGGCCCTCTCAGAGGCATGGACAATTTAAAAACATTTCAGAGAGAAAGCTATGCTTAGCACAACTTAAACACTAATGATGGAGTAATAGTTTTCTATTTCTGTGTTCTGTAAGTTAGAAGTATAAGCTGGCTCAAGTGAGAGCTCAGCTTAAGATCTCGCAAGGCTGAAGTCAAGATGTAAGCCTACTGGGCTCCTGCCTGGAGGCCCTAGAAAATAATCCACTTTTAGGCTCATTAAGGTTGTTGGCAGAATTAAATTTCCTGCTAGCTGTTAGCCAGGGGTAGCTCTGAGCTCCCATAGACCAATCTTCAGTCCTTTCACATGGCCCCCTCCATCTTCAAAGTCACAAATGCTTTACCAAATCCTTCATGTACTTTGCGTGTCTCTGACTTCTCTTTCTGCTGTCAGCTGTAGAAAGCTCTCTGCATCTAAAGAACACACCTGATTGTGTCGGCCCACAGAGATATTCTTTATATCATAACATCAACTAACTTGGAACTTTAATTATCAAAATAACACCAAAAGGATCTGATAATTAAATTGGAATTATGGCCCAGAAAATTAGGCCAGGACATGTGTGTTAACCCTAAAAAGGGTTACTGCCTGCTAAATAGGATCAGAGTCTGCTAACATACTTTACAAAATGTGCAGAATACACATAAAAACCACCTTTCATATCAAGACGCAGGAAAATCACAATTTTAATAAAGAGAGATAGTCAAGGAGAGTCAGCTTTGAAATATATCAGATGTCAAAATGATCTGCAAGGATATTAAAGCAGCCATCATAAAAATGTTTCAATAATCAATTACAAATTATCTCAAAAATTAAAAAGCTGGAAACCTCAGCAAAATGTAGAAGTTGTTTTTTTAAAAGAAGAAAATGGAAATTATAAAACTGTAAAAACAATAGCCAAATTTGGAAAAATCTCTGGATGGGATCAATATTATAGTGTAGCTAAGCAAGGATACAATCAACGAACTTAAAGAGAGTTCAGTACAAATCTACTTAAGTGTTGGGGGAAAGGCTTATGGGGTGCCTGAATAAACTGGCCATAAAAATATGGGACAATAAGTTGTGGAAAGCCACAAGAGGCCTCTGAGGAGGAAATCCTCCTAATTGCCATCATGTTTCCATGCTCAGAGTGAGACCCACACTCTTATCTGTAAACACTGTGTTCAAGGAGAAAGACACTCCTTTAAAGCATTGGAATGTGGACAAATATGCAGGCTCCTAGTTAAGCCTGCTCCCACCAGCTACTCTCTGATAAGTTAAAGATATACTGTTTGAACACAAAAAAGATTCACTTAAACCACCACTGCTATAAATTACGCATATGACACACTGCCTCCCTTTCACTGTTTCACCCTGAACATCTGCTTCTTAAATCTAAGTAATTGCACTGAATAAATAATGTTGAGACCAGAGCTCTGAGCCTTTTGCAGCCTCCATTTTACAATTGGCCTCCTGGCCCCCACTCTTTATGTACTCTTAACCTGTCTCTTCTCATTCCTTCATCGCCAGCAGACTTTGGGTACCCTACAGTGGTGTTGAGGCTGATCCCAACACTTAAGAACAGAGAAAAAGATAATAAAGACTAATAAAAATGAAAGAGACTAAAGAACCTGTAAGACAATAAAATAGATGCAACATTTACATCATCAGTGTCCCAGAGGGAGAAGAAAAAGAAACTAGGGGCAAAGAAATTATGCTGAAATTTTTCATTTTTGGCAAAAGACACAAACTTAAAGATTCAAAAAGTTTAATAAACCCCAAGTAGTATAAACACAAATAAATGCATACCAAAACACATAATAAGTATGCTTCTGAAAAGTCAAAAAAAAAATCTTGAAAGCACTCAGTGGAAAATGACACATTACCTATTTGAATTTGAATGAGTATCAATTTCTGATCTGAAATCATGGAGGTCTGAGGGAAGTGGCACATTTTTCAAGTACTGAAGAAGAAAGAAGGAACTATCGACCACAAATTACATGTTCGGTGAAACCAATCTTTAGGAGTGAAAGGGAAATAAAACATTTTCAGACAAAGAATAATGAAAATAATTTGTTGCCAACAGACTTATCTTTTTTTTTTTTTTTTTTGAGACGGAGTCTCGCTTTGTCGCCCAGGCTGGAGTGCAGTGGTGCAATCTTGGCTCATTGTGAGCTCCGCCTCCCGGGTTCACGCCATTCTCCTGCCTCAGCCTCTCCGAGTAGCTGGGACTACAGGCGCCCGCCACCACGCCCGGCTAATTTTTTTGTATTTTTAGTAGAGACGGGGTTTCACTGTGGTCTCGATCTCCTGACCTCGTGATCCGCCCGCCTCAGCCTCCCTTATCTTTAATGAGTGGCTTTAAAAATTCTTCAAACAGAGGCAAATAATAAAAGAAAAAATCTTGGAGCATTGGATAGGAAGATGGAACGAGCAGAGGTATAAATATAAATGGTCTAAATGCACCAATCAAAAGACAGAAATCGACAGAGACATTAAAAAAATATGACTCAGCCATATGGGTGGCACATGTCTACAGTTCCAGCTACTCAGGAGGCTGAGGCAGAGTGGTCACTTGAGCCCGGGAGTTTGAGACCAGCCTGGGCAACAAAGCAAGTCTCTACCTGCAAAATAAATAAATAAATAAATAAATAAATAAATAATTTTAAATGAACATAAGTGGGATGAAAGTAAAAGGATAGAAATAGAAAAATATATATTATGCAATCATTAATAGCAAAACAAGCAAAACACAGAAGTAGCTATATTAATATAAAGTCAACATAAGAGCAAAGAAAATTACTAAAAACAAAGAGGGACATAACAAACATAAAAGGATCAATCTACCAGGGAATTATAATGACTCTAAATGGGTACACACTAAATAACAGCGTTTCAAAATACATGAAGCTAAATCTGATAGCGCTGAAAGAATAAATAGGCAAATTCAAAAATATAGGTGGGAACTTCAACACTGCCCTCTCAGCAACTGATAGAAATACTAGACATAATATTAGCAATACGGAAGATATGAATAACACAATCAACCTACAGGATAGAATCGGTATATATACAATGCTCCCCCACCCGCCCCCCAACAGCAGAATACACTTTTTTTTCAAGAGCCACATAAGATTCACAAATACAGACCATATCCTGGGCCATAAAAGAAACTTCAACATAATGAAAAGAACTGAAATTATAGTGTGTTCTCTGACAATAATGGAATCAAACTAGAAATCAATATGAGAAAGATGAAATGAAAATATCTAAACACATGAAACTTAACTAACTTTTAAATAAGCCATGGGTTTAAAAGGAAGCCTCAAAGGAGATTAAAAAAAACATTGAACTGAATAAAAATGAGAATAGGACATGTCAATTTTGTGAAATGAAGCTAAAGCAATACTGAGAAAGAAATTTAGAGCAGTTAATGCTCACATTAGAATGACAAAAGGGAGGGAGGGAGAAAAGGGTTGAAAAACTATTGAGTACTATGTTCACTAATTGGGTGATGAGCTCAATAGAAGCCCAAACTCCAGCACTACATAATATACCAATGTAACAAACCTGCACATGTACCCCCGAACCTAAAATTTTTTTAACGCTCATTGTATTTTTAAATACCTCATTAATTACTTGTGAAGAACATTGGCAAAACATACTATGAAAATGGAGAGTTATAGGACAATCAGGAAATCAGAACCAAATGAACATTGATTGGATATTTGATGGTATTTTGGAATCATTTTCAATTTTTTTACAATTTCAAGTTTTATTTCAGATTCAGGGGGTACATATGCAGTTTGTTACATGGGTATATTATGTGATACTGAGGTTTGGAATGCAAATGATCCCACCACCCAGGTAGTGAGCACAGTACCCAATAGGTGGTTTTTCAACCCTTACCCCCTTACTCACCCTCTAGTAGTTCTCATTACCTATTATTGCCATCTTTTTCCATGAGTACCCAATGTTTAGCTCCCACTTATAAGTGAGAACATGCGGTATGGTATTTGGTTTTCTTTTCCTGCATTAGTTCACTTAGAATAATGGCCTTCAGCCATATCCATGTTGTTGCAAAGAACATGATTTCATTCTTTTTATGGCTGTGTAGTATTCCATGGTATATATATACTACATTTTCTTTATTCGATCCACTGTTGATAGACACTTAGGTTGATTTCATACCTTTGCTACTGTAAATAATGCTGCAATGTATATGCAAGTGCATGTATCTTTTCGGTAGAAAGATTTATTTCTTTTGGATATATATCCAGTATCAGGATTGCTGGGTGAAATGGTAGTTCTGAGTTCCTTGAGAAATCTCCACACTGCTTTCCACAGTGGCTGAACCAACTTACATTCCCATCAACAGTATATAAGTGTTTCCTTTTCTCTGTAGCCTCGCCAGTATGTGTTGGTTTTTGACTTTTTAATAATGGTCACTCTGACTGGTGTGAGATGGTATCTCATTGTGGGTTTGATTTGCATTTCTTTGATGATTAATGATGTTGAGCATTTTTTCATATGTTTGTCAGCTGCTAATATGTCTTCTTTTGAGAAGTGTCTGTCCATGCCTTTTGCCCACTTTTTAATAGGGTTATTTGGTTTTTGCTTGTGGAGTTGTTTCTTATAGATTCTGGATAAACCTTACTTGGATGCATACTCTGTGAATATTTTCTCCCATTCTGTAGATTGTCTGTTTACTCTGTTGATAGTTTCCTTTTGCTGTGAAGAAGTGAATTGCTCCTGCAGGACCTTGGGAGACAGCATTAAACAGCCAAAACTAAGGACCCTCACAGAGACCATTTCACTGTCCTGCCTCCTCCACCAGAGCAGGTGCTGGTATCCACGGCTGAGAGACCTGAAGACAATTCACATCAAAGAACTCTGTGCAGACAATCCCCAGACCCAGCCCAAAGCCTGGTAGCCCTGCTGGGTAGCTAGATCCAGAAGAGAAATAACAGTCGCTACAGTTCAGCTATCAGGAAGCCACATCCCAGGCAAAAGGGGGAGAGCAATACATCAACGGAACACTCCACGGGACAAAAGAATCTGAACAGCAGCCTTGAGCCCCAGATTTTCCCTCTGACATAGCCTACCCAAATGAGAAGAAACCAGAAAAACAATTCTGGAAATATGACAAAATGAGGTTCTTTAGCAACCCCAAATAATCACACTAGCTCACCAACAATGGATCCAAACCAAGAAGAAATCCCTGATTTACCTGAAAAAGAATTCAGAATGTTGACTATTAAGCTAATAAAGAAGGCACCAGAGAAATGAGAAAAAGGCACCAACAATTTAAGGAAATTAAAAAATGACACAAGGTAGCATTCAGGTATCTTCAGTGAAATAGATAGCATAAATAAAAAACAATCACAACTTCAGGAAATGAAGAACACACTTAGAGAAATGCAAAATGTACTATAAAATCTCAGCAATAGAATTGAACAAGCAGAAGAAAGAACTTCAAAGTTCAAAGACAAGGTTTTCAAATTAACTTAATCCAACAAAGACAGAGAAAAAAGACCAAAAAAACTGAACAAAGCCTCCAAGAAGTTTGGGATTATGTTAAACAACCAAACCTAAGAATAATTGGTATTCCTGAAGAAAATAAGAGAAGTCTAAAGTTTGGAAAACATATTTGGGAGAATAATCAAAGAGAAAATTCCCTGGCCTTGCTAGAGACCTAGACATCCAAATACAAGAAGCTCAAAAAACACCTGGGAAATTCATTGCCAAAAGGTCATTGCCTAGGCACACTGTCATCAGGTTATCTAACGTCAAGATGAAGGAAAGAATCTTAAGACCTGTGAGGCAAAAGCACCAGGTAACCTATAAAGGAAAATCTATCAGGTTAACAGCAGATTTCCCAGCAGAAACCCTACAAGCTAGAAGGGATTATGGCCCTATCTTCAGCCTCCTTAAACAAAACAATTATCAGTGAAGAGTTTTGTATCCATCAAAACTAAGCTTCATTAATGAAGGAAAGATTTAGTCTATTTCAGACAAACAAATGCTGAGAGAATTTGCCACTACAAAGTCAGCACTACAAGACCTGCTAAAAGGAGCTCTCAATCTTGAAACAAATCCTGGAAACACACACACACACAAAAAGCAGAACTTCTTTAAAGCATAAATCTTATAGGACAAACAAAGCAAAAATACAGAAAAAAAAACAAGGTACACAGGCAACAAATAGCACAATGAATAGAATAGTACCTCATATCTCAATACAAGCATTGAATGTAAATGGCCTAAATGCTCCACTTAAAAGATATAGAATTGCAGAATGGATGAGAATTCACCAACCACATATATCCTGCCTTCAAGAGACTCAACTAACACATAAGGACTCACATAAACTTAAGGTAAAGGGGTGACAAAAGACATTCCAGGCAAATGGACACCAGAAACGAGCAGGAGTAGCTATTCTTATATTAGACAAAACAAACTTTAAAGGAACAGCAATTAAAAAAGAAAAAGAGAGGCATTATATAATGACAAAAGGCTTTGTCCAACATGAATATATCACAATTCTAGGCCAGGCGCGGTGGCTCACGCCTGTAATCCCAACACTTTGGGACGCTGAGGTGGGCAGATCACGAGGTCAGGAGATGGAGACCATCCTGGCTAACATGGTGAAACCCCATCTTTACTAAAAATACAAAAAATTAGCTGGGCATGGTGGTGGGTACCTGTAGTCCCAGCGACTTGGGATGCTGAGACAGGAGAATGATGTGAACCTGGGAGGCGGAGCTTGCAGTGAACCAAGATCATGCCACTGCATTCCAGCCTGGGTGACAGTGCGAGACTCCATCTCAAAAACAAAACAAAACAACAACAACAAAAAATACATATATATATCACAATTCTAAATATATATGCACCTAACATTGGCGCTCCCAAATTTATAAAACAATTACTACTAGACCTAAGAAATGAGATAAATAGCAACACAATAATAGTGAGGTACTTCAATACTCCACTGAAAACACTAGACGGTCATCAAGACAGAAAGTCAACAAAGAAACAATGGATTTAAAGTGCACCCTGGAAGGGGTGGAGCCAAGATGGCTGAATAGGAACAGTTTCAGTCTACAGCTCCCAGCGTGAGTGATGCAGAAGAAGGGTGATTTCTGCATTTCCAACTCAGGTACCGGGTTCATCTCACTGGGGAGTGTCGGACAGTGGGTGCAAGACAGTGGATGCAGCACATTGAGCGTGAGCCAAAGCAGGGCGAGGCATCACCTCACCTGGGAAGTGCAAGGGCTAAGGGAATTCCCTTTCCTAGTGAAAGAAAGGGGTGACAGATGGCACCTGGAAAATCGGGTCACTCCCACCCTAATACTGCACTTTTCCAATGGTCTTAGCAAATGGCACACCAGGAAATTATATCCTGCACCTGGCTTAGAGGGTCCTACACCCATGGAGCCTCGCTCATTGCTAGCACAGCAGTCTGAGATCAAACTGCAAGGCAGCAGTGAGGCTGGGGAAGGGGCGCCCACCATTGCTGAGGCTTGAGTAGGTAAACAAAGTGGCCGGGAAGCTCGATCTGGGTGGGACCCAGATCAAGAAGGCCTGCCTGCCTCTGTAGACTCCACCTCTGGGGACAGGGCATAGCCAAACAAAAGGCAGCAGAAACCTCTGCAGACTTAAATATCCCTGTCTGACAGCTTTGAAGAGAGTAGTGGTTCTCCCAGCATGCAGCTTAAGATCTGAGAAGGCACAGACTGCCTCCTCAAGTGGGTCCCTGACCCACAAGTAGCCTAACTGGGAGGCACCCCCGAGTAGGGGCAGACTGACACCTCACACGACCAGGTACTCCTCTGAGACAAAACTTCCAGAGGAACAATCAGGCAGCAACATTTGCTGTTCACCAATATCTGCTGTTCTGCAGCCTCCACTGCTGATACCCAGGCAAACAGGGTCTGGAGTGGACCTCCAGCAAACTCCAACAGACCTGCAGCTGAGGGTCCTGACTGTTAGAAGGAAAACTAACAAACAGAAAGGACATCCACACCAAAACCCCATCTGTATGTCACCATCATCAAAGACCAAAGGTAGATAAAACCACAAAGATGGGGAAAAAACAGCAGAAAAACTGGAAACTCTAAAAATCACAGCACCTCTCCTCCTCCAAAGGAATGCAGCTCCTCACCAGCAATGGAACAAAGCTGTACGGAGAAGGACTTTGACGAGTTGAGACAAGAAGGCTTCAGATTATCAAACTACTCCGAGCTAAAGGAGGAAGTTCGAACCAACGGCAAAGAAGTTAAAAACCTTGAAAAAAAATTAGACAAACGGCTAACTAGAATAACCAATGCAGAGAAGTCCTTAAAAGACCTGATGGAGAAGAAAACCATGGCATGAGAACTACATGACGAATACACAAGCCTCAGTAGCTGAGTCGATCAACTGGAAGAAAGGATATCAGTGATGGAAGAAGAAATGAAGCAAGAAGAGAAGTGTAGAGAAAAAAAGAATAAAAATAAATGAACAAAGCCTCCAAGAAATATGGGACTATGTGAAAAACCCAAATCTACGTCTGATTGGTGTACCTGAAAGTGACAGGGAAAATGGAACCAAGATGGAAAACACTCTGCAGGATATTATCCACAAGAACTTCCCCAATCCGGCAAGGCAGGCCAACATTCAAATTCAAGAAATACAGAGAACGCCACAAAGATACTCCTGGAGAAGAGCAACTCCAAGACACATAATTGTCAGATTCACCAAAGTTGAAATGAAGGAAAAAATGTGAAGGGCAGCCAGAGAGAAAGGTCAGGTTACCCACAAAGGGAAGCCCATCAGACTAACAGCTGATCTCTTGGCAGAAACTCTACAAGCCAGAAGAGAGTGGGGGCCAATATTCAACATTCTTAAAGAAAAGAATTTTCAACCCAGAATTTCATATCCAGCCAAACTAAGCTTCATAAGTGAAGGAGAAATAAAATACTTTACAGGCAAGCAAATGCTGAGATTTTGTCACAACCAGGCCTGTCCTAAAAGAGCTCCTGAAGGAAGCACTAAACATGGAAAGGAACACCTGGTACCAGCCACTGCAAAAACATGCCAAATTGTAAAGATCATCGAGGCTAGGAAGAAACTGCATCAACTAACGAGCAAAATAACCAGCTAACATCATAATGACAGGATCAAATCCACACATAACAATATTAACCTAAAATGTAAATGGGCTAAATCCTCCAATTAAAAGACACAGACTGGCAAATTGGATAAAGAGTCAAGACCCCTCAGTGTGCTGTATTCAGGAAACCCATCTGACGTGCAGAGACACACATAGGCTCAAAATAAAGGGATGGAGGAAGATCTACCAAGCAAATGGAAAACAAAAAATGGGAGGGTTTGCAATCCTAGTCTCTGATAAAACAGACTTTAAACCAACAAATATCAAAAGAGACAAAGAAGGCCATTACATAACGGTAAAGGGATCAATTCAACAAGAAGAGCTAACTATCCTAAATATATATGCACCCAATACAGAAGCACCCCGATTCATAAAGCAAGTCCTTAGAGACCTACAAAGAGGCTTAGACTCCCATACAATAATAATGGGAGACTTTAACACCCCACTGTCAACATTAGACAGATCAACGAGACAGAAAGTTAACAAGGATATCCAGGAATTGAAGTCAGCTCTACACTAAGCAGACCTAATAGACATCTACAGAATTCTCCAACTCAAATCAACAGAATATACATTCTTCTCAGCACCACACCACACCTATTCCAAAATTGACCACATAGTTGGAAGTAAAGCACTCCTCAGCAAATGTAAAAGAACAGAAATTATAACAAACTGTCTCTCAGACCACAGTGCAATCAAACTAGAACTCAGGATTAAGAAACTCATTCAAAACTGCTCAACTACATGGAAACTGAACAACCTGCTCCTGAATGACTACTGGGTACATAACGAAATGAAGGCAGAAATAAAGATGTTCTTTGAAACCAACAAGAACAAAGATACAACATACCAGAATCTCTGGGGCACATTCAAAGCAGTGTGTAGAGGGAAATTTATAGCACTAAATGCCCACAAGAGAAAGCAGGACAGATCTAAAACGGACACCCTAACATCACAATTAAAAGAACTAGAGAAGCAACAGCAAACACATTCAAAAGCTAGCAGAAGGCAAGAAATAACTAAGATCAGAGCAGAACTGAAGGAAATAGAGACACAAAAAACCCTTCAAAAAATCAATGAATCCAGGAGCTGGTTTTTTGAAAAGATCAACAAAATTGATAGACCACTAACAAGACTAATAAAGAAGAAAAGAGAGAAGAATCAAATAGACGCAATAAAAAATGATAAAGGGGATATCACCACTGATCCCACAGAAATGCAAACTACCATCAGAGAATACTATAAACACCTCTATGTAAATAAACTAGAAAACCTAGAAGAAATGGATAAATTCCTGGACACATACACCCTCCCAAGACTAAACCAGGAATAAGTTGAATCTCTGAATAGACCAATAACAGGCTCTGAAATTGAGGCAATACTTAATAGCTTACCAACCAAAAAAAGTCCAGGACCAGATGGATTCACAGCCAAATTCTACCAGAGGTACAAGGAGCAGCTGGTACCATTCCCTCTGAAACTATTCCAATCAACAGAAAAAGAGGGAATTCTCCCTAACTCATTTTATGAGGCCAGCATCATCCTGATACCAAAGCCTGGCAGAGAAACAACAACAAAAGAGAATTTTAGACCAATATCCCTGATGAACATCAATGCAAAAATATTCAATAAAATACTGGCAAACCAAATCCAGCAGCACATCAAAAAGCTTATCCGCCATGATCAAGTGGGCTTCATCCCTGGGATGCGAGGCTGGTTCAACATACGCAAATCAATACACATAATCCAGCATATAAACAGAACCAAAGACAAAAACCACATGATTATCTCAATAGATGCAGAAAAGGCCTTTGACAAAATTCAACAACTTTCATGCTAAAAACTCTCAATAAATTAGGTATTGATGGGATGCATCTCAAAATCGTTAGAGCTATCTAAGACAAACCCACAGCCAATATCATACTGAATGGGCAAAAACTAGAAGCATTCCCTTTGAAAACTGGCACAAGACAGGGATGCCCTCTCTCACCGCTCCTATTCAACATAGTGTTGGAAGTTCTGGCCAGGGCAATCAGGCAGGAGAAGGAAATAAAGGGTATTCAATTAGGAAAAGGGGAAGTCAAATTGTCCCTGTTTGCAGATGACATGATTGTATATCTAGAAAACCCCATGGTCTCAGCCCAAAATCTCCTTAAGCTGATAGACAACTTCAGCAAAGTCTCAGGATACAAAATCAATGTACAAAAATCACAGGCATTCTTATACACCAATAGCAGACAAACAGAGAGCCAAATCATGACTGAACTCTCATTCACAATTGCTTCAAAGAGAATAAAATACCTAGGAATCCAACTGACAAGGGATGTGAAGGACCTCTTCAAGGAGAACTACAAACCACTGCTCAATGAAATAAAAGAGGATACAAACAAATGGAAGAACATTCCATGCTCATGGGTTGGAAGAATCAATATCGTGAAAACGGCAATACTGTCCAAGGCAATTTATAGATTCAATGCCATCCCCATCAAGCTACCAATGACTTTCTTCACAGAATTGGAAAAAACTATTTTAAAGTTCATATGGAACCAAAAAAGAGCCCACATCGTGAAGTCAATCCTAAGCCAAAAGAACAAAGCTGGAGGCATCATGCTACCTGACTTCAAACTATACTACGAGGCTACAGTAATCAAAACAGCATGGTACTGGTACCAAAACAGAGATATAGACCAATGGAACAGAACAGAGCCCTCAGAAATAATGCTTTATATCTACAACCTTCTGATCTTTGACAAACCCGACAAAAACAAGAAATGGGGAAAGGATTCCTTATTTAATAAATGGTGCTGGGAAAACTGGCTAGCCATACGTAGAAAGCTGAAACTGGATCCCTTCCTTACACCTTATACCAAAATTAATTCGAGATGGATTAAAGACTTAAATGGTAGACCTAAAACCATAAAAACCCTAGAAGAAAACCTAGGCAATACCATTCAGGACATAGGCATGGGCAAGGACTTCATGTCAAAAACACCAAAAGCAATGGCAACAAAAGCCAAAATTGACAAATGGGATCTAATTAAACTAAAGAGCTTCTGCACAGCAAAAGAAACTACCATCAGAGTGAATAGGCAACCTACAGAATGGGAGAAAAGTTTTGCAATCTACTCATCTGACAAAGGGCTAATATCCAGAATCTACAATGAACTCAAACAAATTTACAGAAAAAAAACAAACAACCCCATCAACAAGTGGGCAAAGGACATGAACAGACACTTCTCAAAAGAAGACATTTATGCAGCCAAAAAACACATGAAGAAATGCTCATCATCACTCGCCATCAGAGAAATGCAAATCAAAACCACAATGAGATACCATCTCACACCAGTTAGAATGGCCATCATTAAAAAGTCAGGAAACAACAGGTGCTGGAGAGGATGTGGAGAAATAAGAACACTTTTACACTGTTGGTGGGACTGTAAACTAGTTCAACCATTGTGGAAGTCAGTGTGGCGATTCCTCAGGGATCTGGAACTAGAAATACCATCTGACCCAGCCATCCCATTATTGGGTATATACCCAAAAGATTATAAATCATGCCGCTATAAAGACACACGCACACTTATGTTTATTGCGGGTCTATTCACAATAGCAATGACTTGGAACCAACCGAAATGTCCAACAATGATAGACTGGATTAAGAAAATGTGGCATGTATACACCATGGAATACTATGCAGCCATAAAAAATGATGAGTTCATGTCCTTTGTAGGGACATGGATGAAGCTGGAAACCATCATTCTCAGCAAACTATCACAAGGACAAAAAACCAAACACCATGTTCTCACTCATAGGTGGGAATTGAACAATGAGAACACATGGACACAGGAAGGGGAACATCACACACTGGGGCCTGTTGTGGGGTGGGGGGAGAGGGGAGGGATAGCATTAGGAGATATACCTAATGCTAAATGACGAGTTAATGGGTACAGCACACCAATATGGCACATGTATACATATGTAACAAACCTGCACGTTGTGCACATGTACCCTAAAACTTAAAGTATAATAATAAAAAAAGATCATTCTAAAATTTATACAAGCCCTTAGAACAGTTAAAAATATCTTACCAAAAGAAGAATAAAGTTGGAGGAATCACTCTACCTAATATAAAGTCTTACTACATAGCTACAGTAATTATGACAGTGTTATATTGGCAGAGGGATAAATACATCAATGGCACAAAGAATAGATAGAGAAACTGGAAGTAGACCCAAAACAATATGGTTAACTGACTTACGAAAAAATTTCAGAAGCCATTCAATCGAGGAAGGATAGGGTAGTATTTTTTTTTTTTTTAACAAATTGTGCTGGATAAATTGGACATACTTATGGAAAAAAGAAAAGAAATGAAGTTTGACCTAAACATCATACTTTACACAAATATTAACTCAAAATGGAGCATGGGCATAAATCTAAAACTTCAAACTGTAGAACATTTAGAAAAAAGTAGGAAAATAATCATCAGGATCTAGTGTTAGTGGAAGAGTTCTAAATGTGATCCATAAAACAAAAACAAACTGGACTACATCAAAACTAAAAAATTCTACTCTGTGAAAGACCTAATTAAGAGGACAAAAGACAAGCTACAGGCTGGAGACAATATATTTAATCCACGTATCTATGAAAAGACTCGTATCTAGAATATATAAACAACCTTAAGAATCTGACAGTAAAAAAAAAAAATCAAATAAACTAACTGGATCACTCATACATTGCTGATGGAAATGTAAAGTGGTACAGCCATTTTGGCAAACATCAGTGCTCTCTGACAAAGATACGATGGGTCCCACTGATGAACTGTGCTGTCACAATAAATGTAGCCACTATGCCTATCTCCATTCTGAAGATGTGTCACTTCCTGTTTCAGACTCAAATCAGCCACAGTGGCAGAAGCCCACGAAATCAGAGGGGAAATTTAATAATGACCACTGCCCATTCTCTTCACTTGTCCCAAGAGGCCATTGGAAATAGTCCAAAGACCCATTGAGGGAGATGGACATTATTTCCCAGAAGTAAATACAGCTCAGCTTGTACTTTGGTACAACTAATCGACCCTACCACTTTCACAATCTGCTAGCAAAGGTTATGCAGCGCATGAACATGATCATGGCAGAATCACCAGGCCTCATCACCATCTGCCTTTTAGGATATCTACTCAGTGCTGAATGTACAGGTTTGTTTCCTTTTTAAAATACATTGAGTATGCTTGCCTTTTAGATATAGAAATATCTGATGCTGTCTTCTTCACTAAATTTTGATTACACAATTTGACAGCAATATTGAAGAGTCTAGCAGCCAGCATGCAGGTTGGTAAGTACTGGTTCTTTGTTAGCTAGGTTTTCTTCTTCTTCATTTTTAAAACTAAATAGATCGACAATGCTTATGATGCATTTATGTTTAATAAACACTGTTCAGTTTATGATTTGGCCATGTAATTCCTGTTAGAAAACATTCATCTCCTTGGTTTAAAAAAATTAAAAGTGGGAAAGCAAAGAAATAGCAGAATATAGTGAAAAAAAATTAACCACATTATTTTTGTTTGGACTTACCACTTTGAAATCAAGATGGGAAACAAAAGCACAAACAATGGCCTTATTTACACAAAAAGTCTGATTTTAAGATATATGACATTTCAAGGTTTTAGAAGTATGTAATGAGGTATGTCTCTAAGTTTTTTAATTATATATCTTCAATTTAAAGTTTTAGTTAAAACATAAAAATTAACCTTTCATTAGCAAGCTGTTAGTTATCACCAAAGCTTTTCATGGATTAGGAAAAAATCATTTTGTCTCTATGTCAAACATCTTGGAGTTGATATTTGGGGAAACACAATACTCGGTTGAGTTCCCTAGGGGAGAAAAGCAAGCTTAAGAATTGACATAAAGAGTAGGAAGTTAGCTAATGCAACATATATCACTTTGTTTTTTCACAACTACAGTGACTTTATATATTCCCCAGAGGAAGGCATACAGGGAAGAAATTATCCCATTTGGACAAACAGCATGTTCTCACAGGAAGCATTTATCACACTTACTTGTCAACCTTCTAGAATCAAATCTAGTAGCTGACAGTACCAGGATCAGGGGTGCCAACCCTAAGCACCCCCAGAAAGCTGACTGGCCCTGTGGTTCCCACTCCAGACATGATGTCAGCTGTGAAATCAGACTGAAATGCTGAAATAATGATAAAAAAAATACAGAGGTTAAACTAGCAAAGTGAGTAAAGTCAAGGGATAAAGAAAATTTGTTGGAAAACTCACAAAGCAGGACCTAAAGCAAGGCCATTAGACATATCTCATTAGTGTGACATCTGGGAGGACAAAGGATCCAAACCCTTTCTTCTATATAAGTGGTGAGATGATGAAGGTTGTAAGAGGGCTTCTGCCCCCTTGAAGACTTCAGATGCTGGGGAAAGGATAGATAAGAATAAAGATGAACCAGGGTTTTGGAGCCTGGGAAATAATGACTAGCAATAAACCTCAAGGGAAGTTAAATATACGATCCCCAGATAACACTAAGGAGAAAAGCAATGTGATTCTGCAGCCATTGTAGCCAGAGATAATAAGCTCTTGAAGAAGGGGCCAGGGGAATTTTTCTAAGGATGGACAGTATTAATGCAGCACTCTCTTCTGCTATTAAACTCTCATTTGCTTCTAAAAGGAGTTTCTGTGAGTGATTTGCTGAGATGTTGCATTTTCATGGCTGCTGCCTTTAGGTATTATTGCAACAGTTTGGAATTTTGAAATTAAAACAGTTCTGTAAAACCAGTTTAGTTTTGTAAAGTGTATGCATCAAAGATGTCCTTCATTCATTCAGACATTACTGAGTTACAACTATGGTGCCAGGTACTGTGTCAGGGTACTAGGGGTATAGGGATAAACCAGACTCCCTCTTTGATCTAAAGCACCATGAGGCCAGGTGAGAGGTTTCAATATAATGTGATAAAATGTGCACCAGGTACTAAGGGATCATAGAGAAAGGAACACATTAAATGGGGAAACGACAGAGAGAGAATATTTTCATCTGGGTCTTAAAAGATGAGTAGGCGTTCTCTCTCTTTAAATGTCTGATATAAGGGCATTTTATGCAAAGAGGATCACTCATGTGCAAAGACTCAGATTTGCAAGAACGTGAGGTATTTCAGGAGTTTTGTATGGTTCCATATGGACTATGACAAGTGAGGCAGGTAAACGAGGCAGAGCTGGACATCAGATAATGAAGTCATTAACCTAAGGAGATTGGACAATAAAATGCAATATGGAGGTATCAAAGTATAAACATAAGGAGTACCACTGATGGCTGAGTTAGGATGCCTAGTCTGGCAACACTCTAATGAAATGATAGTGGGGGAGGGGGCCATACCAAGACTAGGAGAGAGCAGTCTTGAGACTATTGCAATTATCTACGGGAGACATAAAGGCTAGAACCCGAACAGTAGCAGTACAAAAAAAGAGGGGAGTTCAAACGATATTAAGGAAGTAGAAGTGGTATGACTTAACCATCTGGGTATGGGAGGGGAAATGGCTACAGTCTTGGGGACTTTGTGTTTGATGTGATTATGGGCCACAGCATAATGTCTAATAGAACTGGCTCTTTAGTCTGACTGCCAGAGTCTGAATCCTGGGTCTGATGTTTTAGTATGTTAGCTTGGGCAAAGCCCTTAGCCTCTATGAATCTGTTTTCCTCATTCATAAAAATAAGATGACAGTGCCTATCTCGTGGGACTTTTGTGAGGATGAAGTGAGATAATGGATGCAAAGTTACTGAGCACAGTGTCCAACAGAGCAGAAGCATTACATATACATCGGCTATTACTGGCTACATTATGATATACAGTTAGGGAGTTGGAAAGATAATCTGAAATTCAGGAGACATATCTGACTATAGATGAGTATTTGGAACTCATTGTTCTGTAAACAGTAGTTACAGCCACGTGTGTGGGCATCTAGAGGGTGAGCATGGATATTGTGATGCCTAGTACAGTGCCTGGTAGTAGTGGTTGTATGCTCAGTAAATTTTGTTGACAGGGTCAGGGCCAGACTAGACTGGGGTAAGCAAGGCCTGTAGGGCATAAATATACTTGTACGCCCTGAGAAGTGAGGACCTCTTAAATATTGTGCCCTACATGCCTTGTTTGGTTCACTCTTGTCCCAGCCCTGGCAATCATATATAAAGTGAAAAAGGAAAAAGCTGAGGCTGGAGCCTGGGAGAACCCTGGACATTTAAGGGCCATGGAGAGGAAAAGGAGTTAATCAATTCAAGTGCTGGATGGATAACAGGAGTTAGAGCAAAGAGGGGAACCAGAATAGAGTGATTATTATAAAAAGAGTTTCCTAAAAAGGGAGAGATCAACAATTAGAAATTATTTAGAGCAGCCAGTAAATACATAAACTCAAAATTATTCTTTAGGTCATTCCTGATCGTGACAATAGTCATTTCATTATATAAATATGATTAAGGAAGGAAAAGAGCTACACGAAAGTTATTAAAGAGCTAAAGAGAATTGAGAAATTTAAAACAGAAGAAAGTAGGGCCAACATGAAAGGAGTAGGGAGAAAAAGAGATAACCAGCATATTGTCTCACTGATCCTGCCAACACCTGTGAGGTAGATATTCTTATTATACTACTGTTAAACCTATTTTACATTTGACAAAGTTAAGGTTCAGAGCTTATGTGACTTGTCCAAGGTCACAGGTCTAGAGGAGGCAGATACTTGATTCAAACCTATTTCTGTCTGATCTGATTCTAAAGTCTGTTTTTTCACTCAACCACACTGTACAGTCAGCTCTCCCTGTGAGTTCCATAGCCACAGATTCAACTAACTGCAGATCAAAAATATTCCAGAAAAAAATGGATGGTTGCATCTCTACTGAACAAGTACAGACTTTTTTTATCTTTCATTATTCCCTAAACAATACAGCATAACAACTATTTACATAGCATTTACATTGTATTAGCTGTTATGAGAAACCTAGAGATGGTTTAAAGTATAAAGGAGGATGTGTTTAGGTTATATGCAAATAGTAAGCCATTTTTATATCAGAGACTTGAGCATCCACAGATCTTGATATTTGCAGGGGGTCTTGCCACCAATTTTCCATGGATACTGAGGAATGACTGTAAATGGATGCAGGTATGGATGCTATTTAGGAGTGTCCAGGGCCAAGTAAATGAGTTGCTGAGCAGAGAGTGGGTGGAGGCTGTGAGGCATCAATATGTGGTGGCATCCATCTGCATTTTGGTGATTTTTTTCCTTTGCAGTCCTCAGCTGTCTGGGAAGAGAAGGATGAAGGCAGATGGCTGCTCTGATTTAGGGACTAGGATTGCAGGATAGGCACAGCATTGCAAAGGAGTGAAGGAAATTGAGAAATTTGGCAAATGAAGAGTTGAAGAGAGGCCTGAAATGGTGGCTCACACCTATAATCCCAGCACTTTGAGAGGCCCAGGCAGGCAGATCACTTGAGGTCAGGAGTTTGACACCAACCTGGCCAACAAGGTGAAATGGTGAAACCCCGGCTTTACTAAAAATACAAAAATTAGCTGGGCATGGTGGCGGGCACCTGTAATCCCAGCTACTTGGGAGGCTGAGGCAGGAGAATAGCTTGAACATGGGAGATGGAGGTTGCAGTGAGCTGAGATCGCACCACTGCACTCCAGCCTGGGGGACAGAGCAAGACTCTGTCAAAAAAAAAAAAAAAAAAAAAGAATTGAAGAGAAAAAGTCTAGGCTAAATTCAAAGAAAAAAAGTGAGCCCAAAAGGAACTTGCAGAGCAAGGGAAAAGCAGGGATGTCAAGGGACTAGAACACTCCATAAAGTGAACAGCTGCCATGACAATAAGGGAAGAAAGTTGAGTTCATCTCCGTTCCTTTCCTTTCCTGTTTACTTTCCTTTCTCTTCCTTTTTGGAGTTAATCAGGAAGTAGTCCCAAATACCCTAGAAAGTTCATCTTATAAGCCCTTGGTCCTCTTGAGATGGTATCAGATATATTGCTAGACCCTTGAAGAAAGGAACAACTCCAGGCAACTTCTTGAGTCCCTGTTATTAATTTTATACATACACACACATATATGTATATACATGAAAACACACAAACACATGTGTGTGTATACAGCCATGCATTCCTTAACAATGGGGATATATTCTGAGAAATGTGTCATTAAGCGATTTCATCATTGTGCGAACATAATAGAGTGTACTTACCTAAACATAAATGGTATAGCTTACTACATACCTAGGTTGTATTGATATGGCCTATTGCTCCTAGGCTCCTGGGCTGCAAATCTGTACAGCATGTGACTGTACTGAACACTGTAGGCAATGGTAACAGTGGTATTTGTGTATCTAAACATAGAAAAGGTACAGTGAAAATACAGTATTATAACCTTATGGTACCACTGTCGTATAATATGGTCCATCATTGACCAAAATGTCATTGTGCAACAAATGATTATCTCATATATATATATGATATGATATACATGATATATATGTGTGTATATATATACACACATATACATATATACGCATATATACATAAACATATACATATGTGTATATATATGCACGTATATATATGTATATACATATATATGCACGTATATATATGTATATACATATATATACACACACACATAGAGAGAGAGAGAGGAGAGGAAAGGAAGGAGGGAGGGAAGGAGAAAGATAATTCAGATAGAGACATCAATCCTCCAGAGTTCAGGAGTGTCTCTACAGACTAGGTAGATGTAGCTTAAAAAAACCATAGCCTCTTTAGTTTAATGAGATCCCATTTGTCAATTTTGGCTTTTGTTGCCATTGCTTTTGGTGTTTTAGACATGAAGTCCTTGCCCACGCCTATGTCCTGAATGGTATTGCCTAGGTTTTCTTGTAGGATTTTAATGGTTTTAGGTCTAACGTATAAGTCTTTAATCCATCTTGAATTAATTTTTGTATAAGGTGTAAGGAAGGGATCCAGTTTCAGTTTTCTACATATGGCTAGCCAGTTTTCCCAGCACCATTTATTAAATAGGGAACCCTTTCCCCATTTCTTGTTTTTGTCACGTTTGTCAAAGATCAGATAGTTGTAGATATGCGGCATCATTTCTGAGGGCTCTGTTCTGTTCCATTGATCTATGTCTCTGTTGTGGTACCAGTACCATGCTGTTTTGGTTACTGTAGCCTTGTAGTATAGTTTAAAGTCAGGTAGCGTGATGCCTCCAGCTTTGTTCTTTTGGCTTAGGATTGACTTGGCGATGCGGGCTCTTTTTTGGTTCCATATGAACTTTAAAGTAGTTTTTTCCAATTCTGTGAAGAAAGTCATTGGTAGCTTGATGGGGATGGCATTGAATCTATAAATTACCTTGGGCAGTATGGCCATTTTCACGATATTGATTCTTCCAACCCATGAGCATGGAATGTTCTTCCATTTGTTTGTATCCTCTTTTATTTCATTGAGCAGTGGTTTGTAGTTCTCCTTGAAGAGGTCCTTCACATCCCTTGTAAGTTGGATTCCTAGGTATTTTATTCTCTTTGAAGCAATTGTGAATGGGAGTTCACTCATGATTTGGCTCTCTGTTTGTCTGTTATTGGTGTACAAGAATGCTTGTGATTTTTGTACATTAATTTTGTATCCTGAGACTTTGCTGAAGTTGCTAATCAGTTTAAGGAGATTTTGGGCTGAGACCATGGGGTTTTCTAGATATACAATCATGTCATCTGCAAACAGGGACAATTTGACTTCCTCTTTTCCTAATTGAATACCCTTTATTTCCTTCTCCTGCCTGATTGCTCTGGCCAGAACTTCCAGCACTATGTTGAATAGGAGCGGTGAGAGAGGGCATCCCTGCCTTGTGCCAGTTTTCAGAGGGAATGCTTCCAGTTTTTGCCCATTCAGTATGATATTGGCTGTGGGTTTGTCATAGATAGCTCTTATTATTTTGAGATACGTCCCATCAATACCTAATTTATTGAGAGTTTTTAGCATGAAAGTTGTTGAATTTTGTCAAAGGCCTTTTCTGCATCTATTGAGATAATCATGTGATTTTTGTCTTTGGTTCTGTTTATATGCTGGATTACATTTATTGATTTGCGTATGTTGAACCAGCCTTGCATCCCAGGGATGAAGCCCACTTGATTATGGTGGATAAGCTTTTTGATGTGCTGCTGGATTCGGTTTGCCAGTATTTTATTGAGGATTTTTGCATCAATGTTCATCAAGGATATTGGTCTGAAATTCTCTTTTTTGGTTATGTCTCTGCCAGGCTTTGGTATCAGGATGATGCTGGCTTCGTAAAATGTGTTAGGGAGGATTCCCTCTTTTTCTATCGATTGGAATAGTTTCAGAAGGAATGGTACCAGTTCCTCCTTGTACCTCTGGTAGAATTCAGCTGTGAATCCATCAGGTCCTGGACTCTTTTTGGTTGGTAAGCTATTGATTATTGCCACAATTTCAGAACCTGTTATTGGTCTATTCAGAGATTCAACTTCTTCCTGGTTTAGTCTTGGGAGGGTGTATTTGTCGAGGAATTTATCCATTTCTTCTAGATTTTCTAGTTTATTTGCATAGAGGTGTTTGTAGTATTCTCTGATGGTAGATTGTATTTCTGTGGGATCGGTGGTGATATCCCCTTTTTCGTTTTTTATTGCATCTATTTGATTCTTCTCTCTTTTCTTCTTTATTAGTCTTGCTAGTGGTCTATCAATTTTGTTGATCTTTTCAAAAAACCAGCTCCTGGATTCATTAATTTTTTGAAGGGTTTTTTGTGTCTCTATTTCCTTCAGTTCTGCTCTGATTTTAGTTATTTCTAGCCTTCTGCTAGCTTTTGAATGTGTTTGCTCTTGCTTTTCTAGTTCTTTTAATTGTGATGTTAGGGTGTCAGTTTTGGATCTTTCCTGCTTTCTCTTGTGGGCATTTAGTGCTATAAATTTCCCTCTACACACTGCTTTGAACGTGTCCCAGAGATTCTGGTATGTTGTGTCTTTGTTCTCGTTGGTTTCAAAGAACATCTTTATTTCAGCCTTCATTTCATTATGTACCCAATAGTCATTCAGGAGCAGGTTGTTCAGTTTCCATGTAGTTGAGCGGTTTTGAGTGAGTTTCTTAATCCTGAGTTCTAGTTTGATTGCATTGTGGTCTGAGAGACAGTTTGTTATAATTTCTGTTCTTTTACATTTGCTGAGGAGAGCTTTACTTCCAACTCTGTGGTCAATTTTGGAATAGGTGTGGTGTGGTGCTGAAAAAAATGTATATTCTGTTGACTTGGGGTGGAGAGTGATTAAACTAAAGAGCTTCTGCACAGCAAAAGAAACTACCATCAGAGTGAACAGGCAACCTACACAATGGGAGAAAATTTTTGCAACCTACCCATCTGACAAAGGGCTAATATCCAGAATCTACAATGAACTCAAACAAATTTACAAGAAAAAAACAACCCCATCAAAAAGTGGGCAAAGGACATGAACAGACACTTCTCAAAAGAAGACATTTATGCAGCCAAAAAACACATGAAGAAATGCTCATCATCACTGGCCATCAGAGAAATGCAAATCAAAACCACAGTGAGATACCATCTCACACCAGTTAGAATGGCCATCATTAAAAAATCAGGAAACAACAGGTGCTGGAGAGGATGTGGAGAAATAGGAACACTTTTACACTGTTGTTGGGACTGTAAACTAGTTCAACCATTGTGGAAGTCAGTGTGGCGATTCCTCAGGGATCTAGAACTAGAAATACCATTTGACCCAGCCATCCCATTACTGGGTATATACCCAAAGGACTATAAATCATGCTGCTATAAAGACACATGCACACGTATGTTTATTGCGGCACTATTCACAATAGCAAAGAGTTCGAACCAACCCAAATGTCCAACAACGATAGACTGGATTAAGAAAATGTGGCACATATACACCATGGAATACTATGCAGCCATAAAAAATGATGAGTTCGTGTCCTTTGTAGGGACATGGATGAAACTGGAAAACATCCTTCTCAGTAAACTATCGCAAGGACAAAAAACCAAACACCGCATGTTCTCACTCATAGGTGGGAATTGAACAATGAGAACTCATGGACACAGGAAGGGGAACATCACACTCCGGGGACTGTTGTGGGGTGGGGGGAGGGGGGAGGGACAGCATTAGGAGATACACCTAATGCTAAATGACGAGTTAATGGGTGCAGGAAATCAACATGGCACATGGATACATATGTAACAAACCTGCACATTGTGCACATGTACCCTAAAACCCTAAAGTATAATAAAAAAAAAAAACCATAGCCTCAATTCTAGAGAGATGCTTAAATCACTGCAATTCTTATAACACTTGCCAACCAAAGATGCTGTTGATCTGAAATTGCTTTTTTAAATTAATGCAGTGATTTTTCTTTAACATCTAGTGACAGACACTGGGGTCACATTGCAGCTGGACCATAATTAGGCTTCTGTTCTTCGGGAGACATTTGTTCAAAGTCATTTGGGCAACCATATTCTGAAAACAGCCCAGCCAGGGTGATGGATCACCTTGCAAAGATCCGCAATGAGCTATTTTCAAGTGATGACAAAGTGTGAAGTTAACTGCTCATTTGAGAACTTTCTTTTTCATCCAAAGTAAATTCAAATATGATTAGAAATCTGATCTTTTATTACTGGAACTCTCCTGACTAAAAGTAAAATTGAATTTTAATTCCTAAATCTCCATGTGTATAGAGTACTGTGGGAACATCACAGATATTGGCTCCATGCCCTAAAGAGAAATTGGCTTTTGGATTATTTGGATTAAAAACAAAGACTTTCTTAAGAGATGTAAAATTTTCATGATGTTTTCTTTTTTGCTAAAACTAAAGAATTATTCTTTTACATTTCAGTTTTTCTTGATCACGAAAATGCCAACAAAATTTTGAATCGGCCAAAGAGGTATAATTCAGGTAAATTGGAAGAGTTTGTTCAAGGGAACCTTGAGAGAGAATGTATGGAAGAAAAGTGTAGTTTTGAAGAAGCACGAGAAGTTTTTGAAAACACTGAAAGGACAGTGAGTATTTCTACATAATACCCTTCAGATGCAGAGCAGAGAATAGAAAATCTTTAAAAAGACACTTCTCTTTAAAATTTTAAAGCACCCATATATATTTATGTATTTTAAATGTTATAAAAGATAGGAAATCAATACCAAAACACTTTAAATATTACCATTAATTTGTCTTCTTTTATTCTTTATAGACTGAATTTTGGAAGCAGTATGTTGGTAAGCAATTCATTTTATCCTCTAGCTAATATATGAAACATTTGAGAATTATGAGGGTTTTTTCTCTGCATATAGATAATATATTAAACTTTATCAAAAGGACTCAGAAAGATCAGTCCAACCCTCTAACCCATATTGAATGGTGATATACTACAGGGTTATGCCAGTGTGGGAACTATTGCTGGTAGTATCCCTAGGGCTTCACAAAGAACATTGTTCCACCCCAGGAAGGTGGAAGGAAGAAACTGAAATGATTGTGTCTTAGGACCTAATGAAAGTTTGCATTCCTCAGTAAAATCAGAGAATGCTGATTGACTTAAATGTTTATAGCTTCAAAGTCCTCCTCATTATCATGGCCCACAAGCCCTTCCATGATTGTCCTTCCCCACCCTCCCCATTACCCTTCTTGCCTCCTCTGCTACTTCTCTCCTTGCACACTGGGCTCCAGCCACCCTGGCCTTCCTGTCACTTCTTGCACACTCCAGGAATGTTCCCACTTTAGAGGATTTATCTGGCTGTTTCTCTTATTTGGCTGTTCCCAACTTCCTGTGGACTGGCTCCCTCACCTCCTTCAGGTCTTTGCCCAAATGTTACCATCTTAATGAGGCCTACCTTCACCATCTATTAATACTTCAACCTGCCCCAGTAGCCTTACCACTCTAGACACCTGTACAGGTAGAGAACCACACTCTACTTTTTAACAGAGCTTTTCATCATCTAATGTATCACATAATTTCTTACTCATACTATTTATCATTTATTTTTTCCTACTCCACTAAAATGCAAGTTTCATGTTGGCAGGGATATTCAACTGTTTTGTTTATTGATATATTCCTAGCACCTAGAACAGTATCTGGAAAAGAGGTACTCGGTAAATATTTATCAAATGAATTGACCAAAAGAAGGAAAACTCAAAACTTTAATGACAACTAACTTTAAAGCTACAATAACTTAAAATTCAGCAGTAGGATTTTAAGGGAGGATAAGTTTCAAAGATTAACTTACCTAAGACTATCTGCATAAATACAAAGAAATTAATCCAGACAACAAATTCACCAACTTCCATCAATTGGAAATCCAATTCTATTTTCTACAATTCATGTTCTGGAGACAGTACTTGACACTCTTTTACTCTCATAACTCATAACTCCTCCACTTTTGTTTTTAAATCATGAGAGAAAACGAGTTGACTCTGTTATATTGTTTTATCTACCTTTCCTTGATCTTAGAAATGAATACTACCATGCCAGCTTCTACTGAGATGCCCCCTAAAGTTAGTCCAAATAGGTCTTTGTAATCTCCATTCCTGCAGAATTTAAAACTTTGAATCACATGATTTATTTGTAAAAGTAAATCCATGCCTATTTTCCCCACCAAAAAATTCCTGACTATTAAACTCCTACAACCCCTTCATTGCTCACTCCCCACCCCCAGGATCATATTTTAAAGTTGGGCCCTTGCCTTTTGGGTCACATAGGTATACTGTTTGCTGTACCACAGGAATAGCTATCTGGAAAACATGGAGGGCATTATTCTGTTACTACTGCTTCGTCAACCAAAAAATAAAACAACAAAAACAAGAACAAACAAGAAACAAACTCCCTGCATCTTTTCACTTGCAGTTGAGATTCCTAACCACTACAAAATTAGCCTATGTTTCTTCTTGCACATAGTAGAAACCCAAGCTTCTCACTGCTGTGCTATTCTGTACCATCAACTCATCACATAAAGAGCCTGGTTGAAGAAGAATGATTGTCCAACCACATTACTAGCATCTGTCAAGACTTTCCAGTTTACAAAAGGCCTATCACATTTAACCCTCACACCATCCTTGTGACCAAAGCATTATTAACTCCATTTTACAGGAGAGTAAACTGAAGCTTAGGGAAGTTAAAAGAACTGCCAAAGGTCTCCCAGTTGGGGAGTCATGAAGCCCAGAAGAGAAGCCAAATTCTCTACTGCTCAACCCCTTGCTTTCACTGTTACACCTCATGGCCTTCAAATCTAAATGCAGTTATTCATTAAACAGGAAACTGGTAGTCTTAAACAGGAATCTCTCACTTGGTAAGGTCTTGTCTCTTGTTGTATTTGACCCCAGCTGTCTATGGCTTTGCCTGAACCCAAAGTACACACAGCCAAGAAACCAAAGGAGAATCAAATGTGGGATAAAATGACACTCATTTTAACGACATGTCTCAGCAAATGAGTTCCTGTGTAGCTGGCTGAAGGCCCAGACCCTTTCAGTAAAACATCCTGAATAATTCACATTTGTTGGTCTATAATATAAAGGGCAAATGTAGCTCATTTTTAGACCAGTTCTGAACATCAATAATAATAAACCAGAGATAACAGATTTTGTTTTCATAGAATTGGAACAAATTAGAGTATCTGTGCAAAAGCATATCAGATCTAGGAGCAGAGGGGACAAAGTCTAATTTTTAAATAAGCAAATTTTCCAGGGAGGGACTATTTATGATAAAGGGATATTAGTCTCTTAGTCAACGGAACCTGGATACACGCTTCTGACAGAGAAGAGGGAGAACAGGCAGGAATCTACACACCAGATGTCAAGGAGATTTGCTTTAAAATATGATTGATAATTAGAAATTTCTGTTTCCCCCTTTTCCCTCATTCTTTGATTCTTATTGTTATCTTTATCTCTTACTCCTTTGTTTCTCATATATTGAGTCTTACAGATCAAGTTCCCATTTTTTTCTTCAGGGTTATTTTTCTAGTTCAAAGTGCCTACCATCTCCCTTCTGGTTCTATTCATCCTTCTCTCCCGAAGCTCCTTTAGAAGTGTGGATTAAGGCAGAGCACTAAGAAACCAGACTTAAAGGTTCCCTTCTCATTCTGACTTTTCTCCTTTCACCTATTCCTTCCTCCTGTTTTCTTACCATCATTGTCTTCAAAGGCTTTCAAGTACACGGTAAAAGCAGAAACTTCAAGAAAGGCAGAATGGAAACATAACCAATGCATACATAAATAAAGCACACTGTAGAATCTTTTTAAATTCTGTATGATATATTGAACGCTGTCTCTCACATTACCTAGACCATTTGAAACCGAATTTGTAAAACATAGACTATCTTTAAGTGGTAACAGATGCTTCTGACATGCTTTTATTGTCTTGAACCATTACTGCATATGATACATCAAAGTTAAGTGACAATACAAGAAAGCAGATTCATTTGCTCCCTGCCTAGGCCGTCAGTTCCTAAAGTGGAAACACCATATAATCTAGCTCAGTTTGCTCTACAAGACCTGAAGTAGAGCCTTGTGTGACATAGAGATAATATTTGTTGAAGCAATTAAATTTGACTTGGAATTAACTCTGCCATCATTCTATAAGGAAGGATTGAAAATCCTTCTCACCCTGTGTTGATATAGTACATTTCTGTACAAAAACGTCCTTCTCCCTCTTCCCTTGGATTGCATAAACTATGTACATGCCTTCCTCAGGGCACTTTTCTAGGACAGTGTCAGCCTAAGGATCTTTGTCTGGGTGGCTTTTAGAAACTCAGGAAGACAGGAGCATCATATGCCTATAGGCAGCTGGCTTCCAGGTCAGTAGTTTTACTCTGACCCTAAAATCAGACTCCCATCCCAATGAGTATCTATAGGGGAGGCCTGGGCATTCTAAGCAGTTTATGTGCCAATTCAATTTCTTAACCTATCTCAAAGATGGAGATCAGTGTGAGTCCAATCCATGCTTAAATGGCGGCAGTTGCAAGGATGACATTAATTCCTATGAATGTTGGTGTCCATTTGGATTTGAAGGAAAGAACTGTGAATTAGGTAAGTAACAATTTTTGGATACTCGTAGTTCAAAGTTTCCCTCTGAAACAAGTTGAAACTGGAAAATGCAATATTGGTGTATCATAATTTTTCTTAAAAACATACTTTTGACACTTATAAACATTTCATTTGTAGTTATAGTTTTCAGGATATGAGTTCAAGAAGCTACATTAAAATCAATAACAATATTTGGTAACTAATATTAAGTAATAATGATGTTCCACTCACTTATTAATCTTTAATACAACCATATGTGGTTCATACTATCATTATGCCCATTCTATGCAGATGAGAAAACTGCAAGTCCAACAGCCAAAAATTACAGAGGCATAAATGGTTTAGACAGGACTTAAACTTCAGTGTGACCAAAACCCATGCTTCTAACTACTATATTCAAAACTCGGAGAAAACTGAACCCAGAAAATTGAAATCATGACTAAATTGCTATCAACATAGGTAGTGAAAGTCAATTAAGTACAGAACTGGAGTATGACTGGCCAATTATCCCATATAATGGGAATTCCCCACATGTACAAACCACTGCATATGCTAAATTTGTTGACAAAATTCAAAGCTCATTCCTGAATTTGACTATATTGATTCCATCAAAAATGTTACATAGCAACCTTAGAATCCTTGTGTACCTTTTCTTCTCAAAGCCTAGATTATTTCTTTTTCCAAAGTTTCAGTAATTGGAGCAGTAAACCCCAGTGTCCTTTACCTACTTGTTTATTACCTCCAGATTCAATATTACCGGTACTGTGATTGAGAAATGCACACAGTGCTAATGAGGAATTCACTTTCTACTCTGACACTCCAGAAGAATAGAGATGCAATCTTAAGGAAGAATTTAACACCACAGGCTACATGACTAAGGATAAAGAGTAGAAAATTAGCAGGACTCTATTAAGGCATTGTAGTAATCCACCTGACAGATGAAAAAGGCATGAAATGTAGCAGCTACACTTGTCCTATTGAGAAAGGAAAAAAGTCACCTGTAATGTTGTTCAGAAATCCTTTCAGTACTAAAAAGAAATTCATTGACCATCTTCCTTTAGGCTCAAAAATTTCTTAGAAGGTAAAAAAAGGAAAAGGTGACAGAGCAAAGACATTTGAAAAGAAAGAAAAGAGTGAATGAACTTGCACACCTGGCTTGGACTCCCATTCCCTTGGGTTTCCATTGTGGGGACAAACTAATGCCTGGGTTACCTTTCTTGAGAGTGTGTTAACTGATTCAACATCTCTGAAGTGCTACTTTCATCTGAAAGGTTATAATTTGAAATTCAGATTTACCTGGATAAATTTGATCTTGCTACTATGGAAACCTCTAGAAATCCTTGGAGTAGTTACTCATTATCAGCTTAAATAATATAGCTGTTGGAGCTGAGGGAATGAGTAACTCAATTAGTCTCAGTTACAACTGAAGGGCACATCGTTGTAAACTATAATTGAAAACATAAATATCTTTACCTAGTTTAAAAATAAAGATGCTTTAAAAGGAGGAAGGGAATAGCCCTGAGGAATGTAAATATAAGCACAAAACTTCTACAACAGAGTTTACTACGTGTGTGGCTATGTTCCACACAGTAAAAATGCTAAGTCTACAACTGACACAACTTGGATACTCTCATATTCCCACATTTTGGTTTGGTCAGGGCTGTGCAGTTGTACTGCAGCCACCACCACTCCTGGCCTCTACGGTATATTGATCTGACCCACCAAATCAAGGTTTAGAAAAATATTTTCAGCCCAGTTAGCTCACAAACAAAATGAGAATTCCCATAAATTGCTCTTTATCTCAGACAATAGAGGAAAGCTACAGCAAAAGCATAAACAAATTACCATTTAAGTTTGTTGCTTCAAATTGAAGACTAATTTCAACAGCTACTAGAGAGCACAGTTTATGGGGCATCTCGGCCCCAAGTCTTTTGTCTTATAAGGTCTTGAAAAAAAGAAAGGAGATTTTCATCAATAAGAGTTTTTTGTTATCTTTTTCCCTTGTTCATCAGGCCCTTCACTGCGAGAGAGAGAGGTATAAACATTCAGGGCATGCATTCTAGTTAAAGAATATTAATTGGCTATTGGGTCCCTTTGGTTAGAATAAAGACCTCTGTATGATGTCCCTAGCTGTACATCAAATCCAAATATCTCTCAGATAAATGAAGGTCTGTAAGAATTTGGTCATTCCTGTCTCTTCTAAAGAGTAACAGAGGCATTTTCCCACAGTAAAGTAGAATGGAAAGAAAAAAAATCACAAGCATATAAACACCTTTTTCAATTTTTCCAGCATGTCACAGACACTACTGTCTTATTTACTACGTATTTCTGAGGAGTAAAAAAAGGAAGTATGTTGAGTTTAGCTGAAGCACAGCATATTTTGTGGTAAACTTGTCAAATAAAACATCTTTTGTCCAAGCTTTGGTTGTCACACAAGTGGATATATCAGGAAATATAAACGCAGAATAAAATAAAGCAGAACATACTAACATTTGTAGTAGGCATGAAGGGAATTAGAAAGTGTTTGTGTTAACATGGAGGGAGAAAAACAGATGCTTTGAGATGTTCTTCAACAGATATTCTAGGTACTGAGACCCCCTTCAGGACCAGAGAGAGCCCATATCCACCACAGTACCTGACATGTAAATGCTCAGTAATTGATAAATGAGTCCCATTCTAACTGGTCCTTAGCCCTGCTCTATGGAACTCTCCCCTGGAATTCCTTGTGCCATTATTTTATTTCTGGAATCTTCAGCCTTTTAGCTGAGGGCAAAAGATTGCTGATTAGGAAGCAATATTTGCCACCTCCTGCGCAAAACAAGCCAAAGATCAACAGCAGCAGCAACATACTGGGCCCTAAAGGGCAATGACAAATGTGGAGAATCATACAGAGGTCTGGTTACTTCTTAGCCAATGACACAGAATCACAATTGAGAAAACACAGAGTTTATTCATTCCCATTGTGCATGCCCTGGACAAACCAAGCTGCACCTTTCGTAATTTATCACAATCTCATATTGACGGAACACTTTCTACAGGTAATGTTTGATTTGGCTGAACACTTTAGCATTGCTTCGTAGCAACAAAATGATAGCTAGTAACAAAAAAAGATCCAGGGATATTACCACTGTTAGTGAGGAGAAAGGCCTTTAAATTAATTAATTAATTAATTAATAGGACCAAGTGCCATCTTTTTGGATCATGCCCTTAGTGGATTATTGGTAGCAAAGGTTAAAGCTCAAGCTGGTTCCTTTGTCCCCCTGGCAACAGTTGGTTTGCCTCCCTTTATTTCCTGAAGTATCAGTAAGGACTAAGAGCTAATTATTACATTTGGCTATGCTAGCATATGTAAAATAGAGTTTAAAAGTTTAGATTTGTCACTCAAAAATTCATATTCTCCAAAACCATACAGTCACTCTGTTAGCCTGTGTTCCCCCCAGAAAAAAAGTCACAAGCTTATTTATTAACGTGTGCAATCCCAGGGGGCAAGAGAAAGGAACAGAAGAGTGAGGCAGAAAGGAAAAGAAAGCCAGTAAGAGGATGAGTTATCAAACTACTCATTTCTAATAACAACTGATTGCTTAACTTCCTGGGACTGTCTCCAATAAGTCAAATTGGCCTCAGGTTAGTCCACCTGAGTGGGAAGAAGAGGTGAAAGAATTTGTCTGTCAGTATCTGTCTCTCATTGGTTAGAAGTCAGACACTTCTCAAAAGAAGACATTTATGCAGCCAAAAAACACATGAAAAAATGCTCATCATCACTGGCCATCAGAGAAATGCAAATCAAAACCACAGTGAGATACCATCTCACACCAGTTAGAATGGCCATCATTAAAAAGTCAGGAAACAACAGGTGCTGGAGAGGATGTGGAGAAATAGGAACACTTTTACACTGTTGGTGGGACTGTAAACTAGTTCAACCATTGTGGAAGTCAGTGTGGCGATTCCTCAGGGATCTAGAACTAGAAATACCATTTGACCCAGCCATCCCATTACTGGGTATATACCCAAAGGACTATAAATCATGCTGCTATAAAGACACATGCACACGTATGTTTATTGTGGCACTATTCACAATAGCAAAGACTTGGAACCAACCCAAATGTCCAACAACGATAGACTGGATTAAGAAAATGTGGCATGTATACACCATGGAATACTATGCAGCCATAAAAAATGATGAGTTCATGTCCTTTGTAGGGACATGGATGAAACTGGAAAACATCATTCTCAGTAAACTATCGCAAGGACAAAAAACCAAACACCGCATGTTCTCACTCATAGGTAGGAATTGAACAATGAGAACTCATGGACACAGGAAGGGGAACATCACACTCCGGGGACTGTTGTGGGGTGGGGAAGGGGGGAGGGACAGCATTAGGAGATATACCTAATGCTAAATGACGAGTTAATGGGCACAGCAAAACAATATGGCACATGGATACATATGTAACAAACCTGCACGTTGTGCACATGTACCCTAAAACCTAAAGTATAATAATAATAAAAAAAAAGAAGTTCGACTTATGGGGAATTAACTCCCTCACATTTCCTAGCTGGATATGCTTGGGTACCCAGAGGGTCATATGGCATCCATGCCTCAGCATTAACAGGGAAGCTTCAAGTCAAAAGACACATAGTGCAGCTATGAGCCAAGGCAATTCAAGGATACACCCATAGGAGGCTGGTTGACATCCACCCAGAGCTAATCACCACCATGCTAGAAAAAGACACAGGTGAAGCTGAGAAGAATGAAGGTGGTGCATAGGAGGTATCTAATACAGTCACTCATTTTCAAACTTTCCATGTTATGATTGCACTGACCACTGAGGATTTCTATTGAAAGTTTTACTGTTGTCGAACATGTACATAAGGGGAAAGGTGTCTTACATTGTTTATGTTCCTGTGCTGCTCTAGGAACAGAAATAGGTTCAAGAGCAGAGCCCATTTTTCTTAATTCAGCAGGTCTAAGCTAACAAGTCCTGAAACTTGCTACTTCCTGTTATTGGTATTGCATAGGAGAAACAAAGGGAAAGCACAGTAGTTAGAAAATGCAAAACAAGATGGCAGGAATAAGCCAAATATATCAGGAAACACAATTATTGTGAACTGGGGTTAAACTAATCTATTAATAATGACAACTTTCAGCTTGGAGTTAAAAATTTAATTGTATACTGTTAACAAAAGTGATACCTAAAATAAAATTACACTGGGAGGCTAAAATGAAGGGATGTGAAAAGAACTATCAGGTAAAAACTAACAAAAAGAAACTAACAAAGCAATCTTAATATCAGACAAAATAGAATCCAAGAGGAAAATCATTTCAAAAGAGATATTTTTATTAATAAGGGGAATTGCATAGGAGAGTAAAGAAAATGTGGGCCACTGGAATGCTTAGCACTAATGACATATTGGTCTTTGGTCTTCAGTTACCTTACAAGACCCTATTTTATTCTCTTATGTTTGATATGTAACCACCTCAGCCAGCTTCAAGTTGCTTTTCAGCCCTAATGGACTTCCTAGCACTATAATTTCTTTTTTTAAAATGTTTTATTTTAGGTTTAGGGGTACATGTGAAGGTTTGTTACATAGATAAACATGTGTCACAGGGGTTTGTTGTACATATTATTACATGATGCAGATATTAAGCTCAGTACAAAATAGTGATCTTTTCTGCTCCTCTGCCTCATCCCACCCTCCCAAGTAGACTCCAGTATCTGTTGTTTCCTTCTTTGTGTTTATAAGTTCTTATCACTTAGCTCCCACTTACAAGTGAGAACATGCAGTATTTGATTTTTGTCCCTATGCTAGTTTGCTAAGGATGATAGCCTCCAGCTCCATTCATATTCCCACAAAAGACAGAATCTCGTTCTTTTCTATGGCTGCATAATATTCCATGGTATATATGAACCACATTTTCTTTATACAGTCTGTCATTGATGGGCGTTTAGGTTGATTCCATGTCTGCTATTCTAACACTGTAATTTCTAAAGACTTCCAGATTCTACTTTTACAGGTAACCTGTTGAACAGTCTAGCTCTGGAAGCCAAGCAATTTCTAGAATAACTAAGCAATAGAAATTACACTTCAATGCAGAAAGGCAGTATCTACATGAGATTATGGAATTGCTGTTGCTTTTTGTGTTCACTGAAAAAAATAAGTAAAACTGTAACTTTCAGAAAAAATGATGGTACATATAGAAAACCCAAAGCATATAAACAATTAAAATAAATAAGTATAGAAACATTACTGGATACAGAGTCAACATACAAATATCAATTGCATGTCTATATATCAGCAACGATTCAAAAATGATCTTTATAATAGCATTAAAAATTAGACGCTTAGTAATAAATGTGAGAATGATGTGCAAGAACTCTACATAAAAAATTATGAGACATTATTGAGAAAAATTAAGGAAAACCTAAATAAATGAATGAATAGGCAATGTTTATCAATTAAAGGATACAATATAGTAAATATATCAAATATTTACTAATGGATTCAATGCAATACTAAAGTGCCCAGCAGGCTTTTTTTGGTGGGGGGAGGTCGGGCAGGATTAATAAGCTAATTATAAAATGCATATGGAAATGCAAAGAGCCAAGGATAGCCAAGACAGTTTTGAGGAAGAATAAACTTGTACTACTTACACTACCAGATGTCAGGACTTATTATCGAGTTACATTTATTAAGACAGTGTGGTACTGACACAAGGATAGACAAATAGATCAGTGAAACACAATAGAGTGCTCAGAAGCACACCTGTACATATATAGAGGCTTGATTTATGATAGAGGTGCCAGTGCAGTAGAGAAGGAAATTGTTGGTGTTTTCAATAAAAAGTGATAGGTCAATTAGATATTCATATGGCATGAAGTATGAAACAATAACATTTTATATTCATAACTTGCAGAAAGCAAAAATTTCTTAAAATACAAAAAGTGATCACCATAAAAGAAAAGATTGATAAACTGGACTGTATTAAAACTAAGAACTCCTGTTCAGCAAAAGACACTACTTCGACTGAAAAGACAAGTCACAGAGTGAGACAAGATATCTGCAATACAGATACCTAATAACTGAACCCCATACAGTGATGGTGGGAATTTAAGTTCGTACAATCATTTTAGAAAATTGCTTGGCAGTATCTACTAGATCTGAACATGTGATCCAGTAATTACACTCATAATTATAAGCCAGTAAAAAGGCATGTTTATGTCACCAAAAGGTATATACAAGAATGTTCATTACGCTATTATACATAAGAGCCAAAAACTGGAAACAAACCAAATATCCATTAACAGTAGAATGAATAAATAAAAGCTGTAATAGTAATACAATGGAATACTACACAGCAATGTAAATGAACTACTGCTGTACAAAACAACATGGATTAATCTCACAGACAAAATATTAAATGAGACACAGACGAGTACATATTGTGAACTTCTGTTTATAATTCAAGAACTGGCAAGAACTGTTTACTATGTTAGAAGTCCAGGTAATGGTAACCTATAAAAAGGAAAAAGGGTGGAATGATTGGGAGGGGGCATCTTCTGGGGTATTGATAATGTGCTACGTATTGGTCAGTTCAGTGTTTAAACAGGCTCATTTACTTTGTGAAAACTTACACTAAACTTTTGTGTATTTTTTGAATATATGTTATACATTAATAAATAGGGTTTTTAAACCTGTAGTTCATAATTTAGTGAAAGTAGAATATCCAAACATTTAGTTTTAAACCAATCAATTATAATGCTACCATCATTTTTATGCCTTATTGAGAAGTTTATTTTACCTTTCTTTCCACTCTTATTTCAAGGCTCCAAAATTTCTCTCCCCAACATACATTGGGGGCAACATGAATGCCCCCAATGTATATTTGACCCATACATGAGTCAGTAGTTCCATGTACTTTTTAGAAATGCATGTTAAATGATGCTGTTACTGTCTATTTTGCTTCTTTTAGATGTAACATGTAACATTAAGAATGGCAGATGCGAGCAGTTTTGTAAAAATAGTGCTGATAACAAGGTGGTTTGCTCCTGTACTGAGGGATATCGACTTGCAGAAAACCAGAAGTCCTGTGAACCAGCAGGTCATAATCCAAATAAGATTTTTTAAAGAAAATCTGTATCTGAAACTTCAGCATTTTAACAAACCTACATAATTTTAATTCCTACTTGACTCTGCTTCCTTTCGAAATCATAGAAAATATCAGTAGCTTGAATTAGACCAATTAATTTTCTAGATTGCATCATATTTTAAATATAAACTATGTAATCATCTACAATCTGAATTCTTTTCTGTGTCCAATTTGTCCAATTTTTTTCTCTAACATTTATATCACAAAGCAATTAATTTGTGTGATTTCTGCATATGTATTTGTAATTCATCAAGTCAAATCAATGTAGTAATACTATATCATAAAATATACACATATAATTGAGTGATAGGCTTCTAGTACAAGGACGATAAGTTTGAAGCACGATTCTATCTGGGCTGGCTAGTTTACTCTGAGAAAGTTATTTTTTATTGTTGGATCTCAAGCCAAGTTTACACACTTGATGTCAGAATGATTCTGGCAATGAACTGTTTTAAGTTCTGCTAGGCTCATCAGCACAATCTATATGGCTGTGAACAAAACAATGTTTCCCAGTCATACCAACCATGCCACCATTTTAACAGCTGATTTGTGTATTCAGAACATCTCCACTCCATGTTCATATGGCTCTTATCTAAAGATGAAAGCAGTAGACACTTTTATGTTTTGAAAAATTTAGGCTCTGCAGGGTCAATTATATTTGATAAATGAGGGGCTTTTTTGAAGCAAACTAGATATAATTTCTTTTGCATTTCTAAAGCCTGATATCTTATTAATTGGTACATTAAATTGTGCACCATTTCTCTGTAACTGGTTTCAGTACCTATCTCAGCACTATACCAGGCAGAAGAAATTAAAGAAAGAACCAGTGCCGAGACCAGCTTGGTGGGGGAGACCCTAATCCTGCAGCACTAGAAGAATTAAAGACATACACACAGAAATATAGAGTATGGAGTGGAAAATCAGGGGTCTCACAGCCTTCAGAGCTGAGAGCCCCGAACAGAGATTTACCCACGTATTTACTGACAGCAAGCCAGTCATAAGATTTACTAAAAGTATTCCTTATGGGAAATAAAAGGGACGGGCCAAAATAAAGGGATGGGTCTGGCTGGTTATCTGCAGCAGGAACATGTCCTTAAGGCACAAATCGCTCATGCTATTGTTTGTGGTTTAAGAACACCTTTAAGTGGTTTTCTGCCCTGGGTGGGCCAGGTGTTCCTTGCCCTCACTCTGGTAAACTCACAACCTTCCAGTGTGGGTATCAAGGCCATCACGAGCATGTCACAGTGCTGCAGAGATTTTGTTTATGGCCAGTTTTGGGGCCAGTTTATGGCCAGATTTGGAGGCCTATTCCCAACAAACCAGAAGCCAGGAATATATATCCTGCAACTAAAATGAAGAATCTCTAAGGCTTCAGGGCCTGCCCACTTGTCCCTCTGCTTGGTTCCTCACATACACTGTCTCAAAGCTAGTCTACCTTGAGAGGAGCACGAATATGTGTGTGGGTGTGTGTCTGTGTATTTTAACCTTAAAAACCTAACTTCCAGTATAGACAGATGGCATAGTAGCTAAACCCTTACAAGTTCTTCTATGCTATAAAAGAGAAACAGAATTGAGAACCACCTCCAACTATTAAGTGTTATATTTGAATATAGCCTTAGCTTTAGCAGAATAATTAGGCCAAATTTAAAATAAGCTTTTCTGCCTTTTCAATGGTAATGGTCCCTTTTCTGTAGTCATTGTTGATTATGTACATTTATACACAAGCATTTTGAACTAATTTCCTGTTTTCTCAACCACTTGCTGTCTTCATGATACTTTGTCGCAGCTGGTTGCTATAGAAATGTCTGTTACAAGGAATGTGGCTTGAAGGAAAGTGATAAATGAAAATGAAATGTGAAGTGACTTTGTTTGACTACAAATTCCCATTCTGGTAGTCCCCAGTGTATCAATACATTATTTTTCTTTAGAAAATAAACCAACTCAAGGAAAAATGGTGGGCACGTCCTGGTGAATATGGCTGTGATAATTATATTAGCAATCTCTTTGGCTAGTATTTGAAACCCAGATAATTGAATCACAATGATCTCTCCCCAGAAAATATGTAAAATGCACCTTGGAATCTAGAAGGCCTTTTAGTCTGCAAAAGAAACCTTCTTAATCATAAGCAGCAGAAGTCCTATTTACCAAATTGGAAAGTTAAAGTTACAAAGCATCAATCATCAGACTTCCATTCAGGGATGGCAATTGGGAGTAAGACTTTTTAGTAAAGAAACTAAACACAAAGTCATTAGACTCTATAAAAGTCTTACCAAATTTGATTCTGGAACACCTATTCTATTTCTGTAAAGATGATGAATTCCGGAGCCAAATGTTCTTTTCATGAAGGATTTGAAAACTGTCCATGAAAATAATGCAATCAACCTTTTAGCTTGAGACTTTATTCACTGATTAGATTTTTTAAAATACCGATGGGCCTGCTTCTCAGAAGTGACAAGGATGGGCCTCAATCTCAATTTTTGTAATACATGTTCCATTTGCCAATGAGAAATATCAGGTTACTAATTTTCCTTCTATTTTTCTAGTGCCATTTCCATGTGGAAGAGTTTCTGTTTCACAAACTTCTAAGCTCACCCGTGCTGAGATTGTTTTTCCTGATGTGGACTATGTAAATTCTACTGAAGCTGAAACCATTTTGGATAACATCACTCAAAGCACCCAATCATTTAATGACTTCACTCGGGTTGTTGGTGGAGAAGATGCCAAACCAGGTCAATTCCCTTGGCAGGTACTTTATACTGATGATGTGTCAAAACTGGAGCTCAGCTGGCAAGACACAGGCCAAGTGGGAGACTGAGGCTATTTTACTAGACAGACCTATTGGGATGTGAGAAGTATTTAGGCAAGTTTCAGCACTAACCAATGTGAGAAAGCCTCCAGAGATGAGCAGCTGGTGAAAGAGAGGCCCAAAACCAGCTACTATACAGGTCAAGAAGAATTTGGCATTAAGGAAATAGAATAGCAGGATTCCAGACAGGCAACTGGTCAACAACATGAAGGTCTGGAAGAAAGGTCACAAGTACTCAGGTTCAGGGCACTACTTCAGCTTCAGCCCTTGCAAAAACTGGTGGGAGTTGGAAAGTCTTTAGGCCAAGAAAAATTGGATTATTTAAAAGGGGGTAAAGAAAGGGACTCGAGGAGGAAGGATTAAGGCAAGAACTAGGTTCCAAGAAACAGGGCATGAGAGAGAGTCTTGATCTACAGCTATAGTTCTCGTGGTAGCATCAGAATCACCTGGGAACGTAGAAATGCAAATTCTCCTGCTCTACACTAGACCTACCAAATCAGAATATCTAGGGGGTGGGGCCCAGCAATCTGTGTGCAAACAAGCACTGCAGGTGATTTTGAGGCACATTATAGTTTGAAAACTAGGCCAGGTGCAGTGGCTCATGCCAGTAATCCCAGCACTTTGGGAGACTGAGACGGGAGGATCGCTCAAGCCCAGGAGTTTGAGACTAGCCTGGGCAACATGGCGAAACCCCACCTCTATAAAAAAAAATACAAAAATTAGCTAGGTGTGATGGCTCCCACCTGTGCTCCCAGCTATTCAGGAGCCTGAGGTGGGAGAATCACCTGAGCCTGGAAAGTCGAGGCTGCAGTCAATTGTGATCACACCACTGCACTTCAGCCTGAGGGACAGAGTAAGACCCTATCTCAAAAAACAGAAAAAGAAAAACACTGGCCCAAACGAAATGAACTTGTTACAGAAGCCGGGGTTCAAAACACCAAATAATGGACTTGTTGTACCTAGTCCTTCCCGGGTGCTCTGCAGACATTTCTCCAAGCGTAGTCTGCAAACAACCTACATATGTAGAATTACCTGTGCACATTTTTCATTTAACAACCAAGAGCTACATTTGTAGCAAAATCTGGGTTGTAACTTAGCCTACAGCTGAAGCCTAAGAGATTCCATCTGTGAGAAGGAATAACCCACCTCTTTGGCCCCCCTCCCCAGGCAGGAAGCCAGGATGGTCCTTATATAAAGTTGTGCTGTCCAATAGGTAACCACTAGCCACATATGGCTATTTAAATTTAAATTAACTACAATTAAGTGAAATTAAAAATTCAATTCCTCAATTGCACCTGCCAAATTTTAAGTGCATAACAACCACATGTGGCTACTAACGACTGTATTGGAGAGTGCAAGTGGAGATAGAACACTTTATTACTGCAGAAATTTCTATTGGATAGCACTTATAATAGTTTAGTCTAACTTAAAACTCCCTAGTTGCCACAGTGATGATTTGGTAGTAATTTCATGGATTTCTCTACTGAAGTTCGAATCTCTGCCATTAGAGACTGATAACTTTAAAGACTTTGCAATTATCAAACTGGTGACAATTTAAGCCAGAATCAGGTAAATGTCCTCAGTTTTAACAGCATTGGAATTTTCTGGGACTAGCTGTGTATCTATCCAGGATTCTTGAGAATGCCTGCCATTTTTCAACATAATGGATGTAAGGTATTACACATATACCTGGGGATGGGGTGGTAGGTATAATTGCACAAGCATTGTGGAGAATGGTATCAAAGAGTGGCAGAACATCACAATCAAGGTTTTCTCTTTCTTTTACCTTTGCTTTTTAAAAAGACAATATTTGCTGGACCTGATCTTATAACCCATAAATGGGACACTGTATGTTCCTTTTTACCTCCTCTGTTTCTACGTAATTGCACCCTATAAGGGCTGCTTCCCTTACCCACCATAATCCCTTCCTTCACTCATTCATGTCTGTACTCTTCTTCACAACTCTGTAATATTGACCTTTATGAACCTTTCCTGGAACAATCCCTCTTGAGTGCAAGCACTGTTATTATGCCTTCAATGTATTTAATATCCATGTATCTATTCTCTCTAATTTTGTCATTTTGTGTTCTCACGCATTTTCATTCATTATGTGTCCAACTTCCATGGATAACATGGTTACAACAAAAGATCCTACTTTATGACAATTATCTTCCTTGGGTTTGTGGGACATAGAACAGTGCTTAGAGTAGGGGATCCAAGAACCCAGGAGAATATATTAGCTAAGAAGATAACTTCCGTTTTTAAAAGTCCAAGATTCAGGAGATCGAAACCATCCTGGCTAACACAGTGAAACCCTGTCTCTTCTAAAAATACAAAAAATTAGCCAGGCGTGGTGGCGGGCGCCTGTAGTCCCAGCTACCCGGGAGGCTGAGGCAGGAGAATGGCGTGAACCCAGGAGGTGGAGCTGGCAGTGAGCCGAGACCATGCCACTGCACTCTAACCTGGGTGACATAGCAAGACTCCGTCTCAAAAAAAGAAAAAAAAGTCCAAGATTAAAAAAAAAAAAAAAAGGATGTCTGCTTTGTGAGTTTAGCATTGTCTCCTTGTCATTCCAGAAATGAAATGGCAAATACATTTAAATCAGAACTAAAAAGGGGAACAGGGTATAAAGGCTCAATTTAGTCACATAATTTCTGTTTCTCACCCACCCCCTTTAAACCAGATGTTTGCCAATGCGTTAACAATGCAGATGTTTCCTGAAAGAAAGTTTAGTAACCCAAGCAGACACCTTATTTTCTTTTCAAGCAGAAAAGACTATGAGATGGTGGTTGTGGTTGTTCTGGGAGGGAGAAGATATAAATGACACACATCATTTCAAATCATCTCATGACTTTCTCACTGCACACTTATAGTTATTGTGCCTGTTGTCTTTTTGCTGTCAAGCCTAGCTAAGGTCATTTGGAAGGTTCAAGATCACTCATACATGCATGTGCACACATACACGTGCACATATGTTCACTCCCTATTTCATCCACATGAACTAAGATTACTGACGTGTACAGATTCAAAGCACTAACTTTTATTCTTTTCCAAAGGCAAGAAGCTGAGCTACTTTCCAGAATAGTTGTGAAAGACCCTGTCTTACTTCTGCATTGTTTCCTTCACACCACCTCCATCCAGTTCCTTATGAATGGTTGCTGGTTTTCAAAAATATGAGATAAATTGAGTGTATAAAAGTCATTTTTAGACAAAATGAAACAGGAAATGAAAGAAACCAGAATCTCTCCTCATTTGTGGATGGGCCAGCTCCACCATGTCATAGTTAATCTGCAGGGAGGAAATACTAGATTTGATTGCAGATCAGACTGATCAGACTGCAGCAAACCTGCTGTGACTAAGGCATCAAGAGAAAGCAAGCAACAGCTGGGGCTTCAGTGGTGAAAACATTACATATCTAGCTTTGAAATATGAAATACTATTTAGCAGTGTCACCTAGGAAAGAGTGTTTCAGAATGCTGATGCTTCATAAGAACCTTTCTCTTCAGAGTTGTTTCTTTTATCTTTCAAATTAGCCAGGGTGGGGAATAAAGTGATCACTTGGTGAAGAAATCTCACAAAGAAGAACATAGAGAGTTCACTTTCATCTGGAGTAATGAACAGATTGAACAAACTAGAAATGTTTAGTCTGTTAAAGAAAAGGTGTAGGTGAGCTGTTTGCAAGAGCCACAAGGGAAAGGGGAAGACAACTTCTTTGTGGACTTAAGGGTGAAAGTTGCAAGCAGGCAAGACGATTCTGACCTCCATTAAGAAAGCCCTTTCCAACCAACAACCACTGGGTTGGTTACGCAGGTTGGGCAGCATTGGGAGCAAATGTTGATTGAACAAATGTTTGTCGGAATTGTTGACTTAAAGAGCTGTTCTGTCACTGGGGACAGCAGCGGCTGGATAGCCCCATTCAGGGAGAGGGCATTTGTTCACCTGGCGAGAGATCAGAGCAGGCTAAGGGACCGCTGGGATCCTGTCCAGCTTTGAGACCCTGCAGAGCCATGTTCACCTAGCACGTATCCCGTCTGCGGTCGCGCTCATTTCTTACCTTATTCCAGGGCTTTCATCTCAGCTTGCCAGGCTGGAGCCAAGGGCCAACGCAGCCGCGCCTTGTTCGCGAAGGTAGCTTCCCAGGAGCCCCCTATGGTTCCGGAACGGCGCTGCCGGCCTCATCCTCTTTGCTACCTCCTAAAGCCAAAGGCACTGGCGAGCCGGGCCAGCTTCTAAAGTCGCACAAGGTTAGAAGGTTCCCGACAGGAACGGCGTGAGGCCAATGGAAGGAGGTACTTCAGTTTCCCTCCAGATGCCCAGCGATGGGCTCAGAGCTCCTTGAGAACTCGGTAAAGGAAGCAGGGTCTCTGAAGAAATACTTCAGGAGTAGAAAGAGGAAGCTAGAGGGTTAAATGCACTACACAGGAACAGAAATGAGTTTTTCTTAGAGTAAGTATATGTCTAGAGGTGTAGTAAACTAAAACGAGTCTTGAATTGCATACCGCTACGTAGGGAAGAAATGAAAACCTTTGAATATTAGTGAAAAAAGGGAAACTGCAACGCCTGTATTACTAGATAGCCTTCATCAACAGCTCAAAAGTGAGAGATTTAAAGAAGCAGCACCGCATTTTGGCTTTCTAAAGCTTTAATTTGGTTTGGATCCCATGCCCATGACCCTGCCAGCTGACAATTCTAGGCGTGCGCAAACTGGCCCCAAAAATTCCTCCCACATTTCCAAAGAACTATTTGGCCCTTTATGTGAAGCACCTGGTTTTTCCATTTTCTGTTTTACCATAGGCCTCAGTTCAGTGTGTGGCATATTTATTCTACATTTAACAATTTGAAGATCATTCTATTCGATTAAAAAAAAGAATACAATGGAAGCCAAGTGATTAAGCTTTCCTTATGCTTATATTAAGTTGTAGCATATGCATTTACCAATAGCTAACCGTATTAACCTACAGAAAATGTCCAGGGAAACGGTCTATTTCTTATTCTATTTTTGACCTAAAAACAATCTTTAAAATGTCTTAGCATTTTCCCCAGTCTCCACTTCCCTCAGCTTTGGCCTGAAGCTATCCTTAAAGCTACCCTGTACAGCTCTTGCCCTGTACAGCTAGCTACAGAGATTCAATCCTTTCAGTTCGATTAGGACACATCTCAGTGGCAGATAGCATGCAAAGTTACTATATGTATGAACCAGAACTTGTTTTTCCTTAGGGGCTGGGATGTTACACTAAGGTCTTAAGACTATAGTAATATCTTCACTTGAAAAAGCCCTCTATTATTCCTATCTCAGATGATAAAAATTCAATTAAGAGAAATAAGAACGTGACATATGTAATCTCACCTGGCTCTACAAAGCTAGTCTGGACAGACATTTAAACAATTATCCTCTAAGATTATTTGATGAAATGCATTTCAATGACTAGTTAACCATTAAAAACCAAAGTGAGCATCCCGTCTGTTCCCAGCCAAATGACCTAGAGCAAAGGACTAGGCAAACCACATCTGTGGGCACAGCAAGCTGTACATCACAAACAAATGAATTTGTTTGTATATGAGTGAGAGCAAACACTCTTTATTGTGAAGCTTGGGTGGGTAAGTAGGGAGAATAATGGTTTTACTGAAATCACAGGGAACGGTTACGTTGGAGTTAAAGGTCAGGAAGAAAAGAAAAGGGTAAGAGCTGTTCTGGGCTGGCATCGTCAATGAAGAGCATAAATTCAGATGTGAATGTGTATTTTGTAGAAGCATGTGTGTGGTTGGTGTGTGTGTATGTGTGAGTCTGAAAGAGGGAAAGCAGGCTCCCATTAGACCATGACTAACAAAAATGTTTGACAGATTATAACTCAGATGCCTTACTCAGAGCATATGCCTCCCCATTTTCCCCGTTATTCTCCCAAATGATGTCTTTTATTTGGGATATGAGATGCTTGACCGAGCAGACATCTCATACCCCAAATAGCTAATATTTTGATAGCTATGATCCTGAATGGCCAAACATTCCAAAACCAAGTAGTTTGTAATATCTTTAAATGCAAATATATTTTAGGCCTTTTCCTTGGCAAGGATGTTTGGTCAGGGGTTGGCAAAAATAATGCTCTTCAGACTTAAAAGAACACAACCATATTTCTTAGCCATCCACCAGAAAGTAGTAGAAGCTCCAGGAAGCAAGTCTTTGTCAGGAGTCAGACTAGCTACGTCATAATCTCTCTGCCCAGGGGCTGTGGATGTCATTCATCCTGGCCTAACTAGCCTACTGGGCTGAGAGATGTCCAATTTCCCCCCTAATACACTAACCAGATCAGAAGCACCGTGATATCATTGCATGTGAATTCTTAATTCCAATTGCTTAAACAAATATGTTCAGTTGTAACTATCAATACCAGTATATAACAGTGTTGGCCAACTTTTATTGATGCTGAAAATCAATTGGAGTTACAGCCAGACACATGGTCTTACGACCGGCATACTTACACAGAGCTTTGCACTGAGACAGATCGTGCATCTGGGGTTTACTGCTATGCGTTTTTGTTTTGTAACTGAAGTCTGATGAGACAGCCAGAGCATGTGCTACCTAGGGACTTGAATCCCTGCAGCCCCACTTCACATCTCACCACCTTTTGGGGTGGTTTCTCGACCTCCCACTCCCCTACCACCTGGTGCCTTAGCCAGCCCTGGCTCTCCCTCCAAACACCTGCCCAATGACCACTGCCACCCCGTGGTGCCCAGACATACTCTCCCTCCTCATCCCTACCTAGCTACCATTGCCACTCGCCTCCCCCAGCGGGGATATGGGCATAGGAGCAGGGAGAGTTAAGGTTGGTCAGGTGCACGTGCCCTATGCTATCTTGGAAGGGGGCTTGGCCATGTGGCATCTCTGGACCAAGAATGTGCCACAGCACATTTGGAGGGTGAATGGTGGGGGGCACACCCCTTGTCCACCTCCGTTTCAGGCATGGAACACATCCTGGCATGAAAGTTGCAGTCCCTTGGGAATCACCTCTCCACCTTGATTGCCACAGTAGGCCAGTGACAAGGGAAGATTGACACGTCCTCCCCTGCTGGGGCCCAGTGTCCTGTGGCTGGCAGGCAGGGGATCCTAAGGACATGTGGGTGTTAAATTGTACGGTGCACTTCCTGGGCACCTTTGAGGGTCTGCACTGCCCCAGCAAATATCCCCATGCTAGAGGGAGCAAAATATTAAATGGCAAATTTTAAAAATGTAACATGATGGGTTGCAAAAGAGACTGCAGAGGAAAGCAAGAAGTTTTGTATTTTAGTATCTTCCATGGCACTTTTCTTCCTAGCTTTTGAACAAGGGGCCCCACATTTTTATTTCTCACTGAGCCCCACAAAGTATGTAGCCATTCCTGCCTGGAGTGAGGACTTTTAAAACATAAAGATTATCAAGTCTTGGAAATTCTGGTTCAGTAGATATATAACAGGTCTCAAACTTAATTATGTAAAGAGTATTCTGGAGAGCTTCATTTTACCCAGTCCCACCCACCAAATATTCTGATAAATTAAGCTTGGATTAGCCCCCAGATCTGCATTTTATAAGGATCCCCATATGATTCTACTGCAATTGGTCCACAGACCATGCCTGGACCGAATTTGGGTGCTTAGGAGCACAAATTCTGGAGCCGGGCAGACTTGAGTTTGCTTCCTAGCTTTACCAACGGATCTCAGGGGAGTTAATGTTTACCTCTAAACTTTAGTTCATGCATCTATAAATAAATATATTAATATCACGTCATAAGGATATTATGTTGTATTAAATGTCTATAAAACACCACAATGATTAGCCCAAAGTAAACACTCAATAAATGTTCAAAAATTTAGGAAAATTATTAAGTCTGGGTTGTATGCACACTGGTTTATTATATTATGTAGTTTTTTCTGTATTTTTACAACATTTCAGAATAAAAAGCAACAGCTAGAAAAAGAGGGAAATAGCCAGGCACAGTGGCTCATGCCTGTAATCCCAGCACTTTGGGAGGCCAAGGCGGGTGGATCATGAGGTCAAGAGATCGAGACCATCCTGGCCAACATGGTGAAACCCTGTCTCTACTAAAAATACAAAAATTAACTGGGCATGGTGGCATGCGCCTGTAGTCCCAGGAGAATTGCTTGAACCTGGGAGGCGGAGGTTGCAGTGAGCCAAGATCTCACCACTGCTCTCCAGCCTGGTGACAGAGCAAGACTCCGTCAAAAATATATATATATATATAAGAAAGGGAGAGCCAGAGTATGAAAAAGGAAGTGAGAGCCCTTTAATGAGTCAGCTCTGTAGTTCTCCAGGTAGGAGGCTAGTGCTTCAGTGTCTAGGACATAGTAGGTGTTCAGTAAATTAAATTCAGGACAAAAAGAACATGCCCCAAAAACCATCTGATATCCACTTAAAGTGATGGACCACCTCCTTTCCCTTGTTTATGAATGGGTTTACGCCTAAGACTGTGTGCACTTTAATACAAGGGCAGTCGTTCAGAACTAGTCAGCTTCTGAAAAGGATTTACCAAATGTTGAGTGTGCCCTCTAGTGTTCACACTTTCCAGCTTTCTTCCTGTAAAGGTGGATCAAGACACTTGCTTACAACTGGAACTGAAATCCTCCAAGTCAGTCTAGACATTGAGATGGAGAAAATATTCATTGTCGACTGTAATTATGCAATGAATATCCAGTTGAAATAATGGACTTGCCTCTTATCTAATAATACCCAGGCTCAATGCGTCACTCCTTTGTCCACTTTGCCCAAAACTCAAACACAGCTAAGTTGATATTTTAGGACAAAGGCAGCTTACTATTCAGCCAGAGGGGAGTAGAATATGGTTAAGAGAGAGTGGAAAGGATGAATGAGCGCTGCTATTCCTCACTGCCTGGATGGCTATAAGCACAGCCCTGATGGAGGCCTTAGGTCTTGTTTCATAATATTCCAGTTTGAAAAGGGTTTGAAAAGACCTCCTAGAAAAATCAGTAGTTTTTCTCTTTCGAGTAACATGTAGCAAAAAAATTTCATCATGTAGGTACAGGGAACACCCTAATAACTATTAATCTCAAGGAGTCAAGTCAGTGTGTTTCCTAATGTATCTGCTGTATTCCATGAAGCAAATTTTGCCATCAGAGAAACTGACTTATGGGGAAAAAAATCCAAGGACCTCAAATCACCAAAAGAAGCCATTCCTCAGATTTGCCTCAGCTTAAGCTTCCCTGTCTCTCATTGTGTGTTGCTTTCAGTGCAGTTACAATAAATGGCTTTTTTGTTTATGCACCAAAAACACTAATTCATCTGCAAAGCTCACATTTCCAGAAACATTCCATTTCTGCCAGCACTTAGAAGCCAATATTTTGCCTCTTCCTTTAACCAGCACACATTTATTTTTTTCTAGATCAAATGTATTATGCAGTAAGCGTCTTAATTTTGTTTTCACAGGTCGTTTTGAATGGTAAAGTTGATGCATTCTGTGGAGGCTCTATCGTTAATGAAAAATGGATTGTAACTGCTGCCCACTGTATTGAAACTGGTGTTAAAATTACAGTTGTCGCAGGTAAATAAACAGAAAGAATAATAATCTGCAGCACCACTAGCTCTTTAATATGATTGGTACACCATATTTGACTAAGGTCTAATAAAATTGTTGTTGAATAAATTGGGCTAAAGGCAGAAGGGTCATAATTTCAGAACCCACGTTGCACCATCCTCCAAGCATCCATAGTTCTTTTGATGTACCCATATTATCACTCATTTCAGTGAGGTACAATTAGTTCTTGATGTAGCCATTTCCATACCAGAAAGCCTTCCGAAAAATCAGCGTCATGTCACCGATCCTTTTATCTCTGGTGCTTGGCACAACCTGTAGCAGGTCCTTAGAAAACAAACATTTGAATTAATGGCCAAATGAATTTGTGCTCAAAAAAAGGGTGAGGATACTTGAAATTTGGAAAATCTAGGATAATTCATGAGTAGTGGATTCATTATCACCAATGAAAGGCTTATAACAGCATAAGTGAACAGAACCATCTCTATGATAGTCCTGAATGGCTTCTTGGTCTGAAAACTATGCATTGGCTCTCATTACATTTAACCAAAATTATCATAATACAAGAATGAGATCTTTAACATTGCCAATTAGGTCAGTGATCCCAAGTAGACACTTAGAAAATCTGTGTATGTGAAATACTGTTTGTGACTTAAAATGAAATTTATTTTTAATAGGTAAACATAATATTGAGGAGACAGAACATACAGAGCAAAAGCGAAATGTGATTCGAATTATTCCTCACCACAACTACAATGCAGCCATTAATAAGTACAACCATGACATTGCCCTTATGGAACTGGACGAACCGTTAGTGCTAAACAGCTACGTTACACCTATTTGCATTGCTGACAAGGAATACACGAACATCTTCCTCAAATTTGGATCTGGCTATGTGAGTGGCTGGGGAAGAGTCTTCAACAAAGGGAGGTCAGCTTCAGTTCTTCAGTACCTTAGAGTTCCACTTGTTGACCGAGCCACATGTCTTCGATCTACAAAGTTCACCATCTATAACAACATGTTCTGTGCTGGCTTCCATGAAGGAGGTAGAGATTCATGTCAAGGAGATAGTGGGGGACCCCATGTTACTGAAGTGGAAGGGACCAGTTTCTTAACTGGAATTATTAGCTGGGGTGAAGAGTGTGCAATGAAAGGCAAATATGGAATATATACCAAGGTATCCCGGTATGTCAACTGGATTAAGGAAAAAACAAAGCTCACTTAATGAAAGATGGATTTCCAAGGTTAATTCATTGGAATTGAAAATTAACAGGGCCTCTCACTAACTAATCACTTTCCCATCTTTTGTTAGATTTGAATATATACATTCTATGATCATTGCTTTTTCTCTTTACAGGGGAGAATTTCATATTTTACCTGAACACATTGATTAGAAAATGGAACCACTAGAGGAATATAATGTGGTAGGAAATTACAGCCATTTCTAAGGGCCCAGCCCTTGACAAAATTGTGAAGTTAAATTCTCCACTCTGCTCATCAGATACTATGGTTCTCCACTATGGCAACTAACTCACCCAATTTTCCATCCTTAGCAGCATTCCATCTTCCCGATCTTCTTTGCTTCTCCAACCAAAACATCAATGTTTATCAGTTCTGTATACAGTACAGGATCTTTGGTCTACTCTATCACAAGGCCAGTACCACACTCATGAAGAAAGAACACGGGAGTAGCTGAGAGGCTAAAACTCATCGAAAACACCACTCCTTTTCCTCTACCCTATTCCTGAATCCTTTACCTTTTCCAAATCCCAATCCCCAAATCAGTTTTTCTCTTTCTTACTCCCTCTCTCCCTTTTACCCTCCACAGTCATTAAAGGAGAGATGGGGAGCATCATTCTGTTATAGTTCTGTACACAGTTATACATGTCTATCAAACCCAGACTTGCTTTCATAGTGGAGACTTGCTTTTCAGAACATAGGGATAAAGTAAGGTGCCTGAAAAGTTTGGGGGAAAAGTTTCTTTCAGAGAGTTATTTTATATATATATAAAATATAAATATATAGTGTGTGTATGTATGCGTGTGTGTGTATACACACACACGCATACACACATATAATGGAAGCAATAAGCCATTCTAAGAGCTTGTATGGTTATGGAGGTCTGACTAGGCATGATTCCACGAAGGCAAGATTGGCATGTCATTGTAACTAAAAAAGCTGACATTGACCCAGACATATTGTACTCTTTCTAAAAATAGTAATAATGATGCTAACAGAAAGAAGAGAACAGTTCTTTTGCAATCTACAGCTAGTAGAGACTTTGAGGAAGAATTCAACAGTGTGTCTTCAGCAGTGTTCAGAGCCAAGCAAGAAGTTGAAGTTGCCTAGACTAGAGGACAAAAGTTTCATGTCTCCTTTAACTAGCATACCCCTGAAGTGGAGAAGGGTGCAGCAGGCTCAAAGACATACGTCATTCCAATCAGCCAACTAAGTTGTCGTTTTCTGGTTTCGTGTTCACCACGGAACATTTTGATTATAGTTAATCCTTCTATCTTGAATTTTCTAGAGAGTTGCTGACCAACCGACATATGTTTCCCTTTGTGAATTAATAAACTGGTGTTCTGGTTCATACCTTGGCTTTTTGTGGATTCCATTGATGTGAATCAGTCACTCTGACCCCGCCAAGCTGCTGCCTTCTCCTGCCCCCACCTCACCACCAGCCAGGCCTCACTCTTGCTAATTCCTTTAGTTCTTTTAGTCAATATATTTTTGTCTTCGCATATAAGTATAAATAAACATATTTTTAAATTTCTTGGCTGGGCCCAGTGGCTCACGCCTATAATCCCAGCACTTCAGGAGGCCAAGGTGGGCGGATCACCTGAGGTCAGGAGTTTCAGGCCAGCCTGGCCAACATGGTGAAACCCTGTCTCTACTAAAAATAGAACAATTAGCTGGGCGTGGTAATGTGCACCTATAATCCCAGCTACTGGGGAGGCTGAGGCAGGATAATCACTTGAGCCTTGGCAGCGGGGAGCGCGGGAGGTTGCAGTAAGCCAAGATCGCACCAGTGCACTCCCCATCCTTGGTGACAGAGTGAGACTCTGTCTCAGAAAGAAAATAAATAAATAAATACATTTCTTGAGGCGTTTCTTGTTAAATCATTCATGGAGAGGTATCCCAAACACTACATTCAACAAAACACTCTGGAAAATGTTTTCAAATGCAATATAACACAGCAGAGATTTGATGCTCTGTTATCCAGTTTTCATCTAAAGCAGTGTGAGCTGTGTCCCAGAGAGGACAGCGGTCTGAATCCACCTGAGACAGAATTGGGTGTAACTAGCTGTGAGTATGGCCTTCAATAAGCCACTCTCCATTTGGGAATTTGATTTCTCCACTTGTATAGTGAGAGTGTTTGACAGGATGCTCTCCAAAATCCCTTGCAATTTTGTTAGTCTGTGATTTCATGTTTTTATTTTTATTCCTTCATTCAACAAATATTCAAGGAGTAATTGCTGTGTGCCAAATACCAACAGTGTTCATTAAATTGTAATTCAGATGTTATATATATAAATAATGTATAATGTATATAAATTGCTTTGTGAGTGCCTACTACACTGCTAGACAGTAGTTGCTCAATAATTGTTAGCTGAATCAGAATCCATGTTTATCCCAGAGTAGCAATTGGTCTTGCATTGAGTATCATGAAAGAAGGCCATACTTAAATAAGAATAATGCCTGGGGTTTAGGTTTTATGAACAAATGAAAGGAAATTGGTTCTGCTTTTGTTGACTAAAGGAAGGGAAGAGAGAAGAGACACTATAATTGTCTGCCTCAGATTTAAGAAGGATGCTAATTCATGCATTAAACATGTTACTTCAAATTTGAATGACCAAAGGTCTGTAGCCTCAGCACTTCAAAATTGGTAAAAGTAAGCCACTGTGGCCTTGTTTCCATAGAGACCACCCCTTACAAAGGCACCAACGGGAAACTGGCCTCAGGACTCCTGTGATTGGTCTTCTCTGTGGCAGAGAAAGGAGCTCTTGGACCCATAAATCTCTGAGCCACAGTTCTTTCTGTCATGGGCTCAAAAATGATTGAATTCATCATGAGCCACCTGTAGCATGTTGCCACCACTAACCATGTGGGGCCTTTAAGCTCACTAAGAGCCAATGTCTTCACAGCCAGCCCTGGCTGGATTCTACCTAGGGCATTTGCAGTTGCCGTATAAGAATCATTAGTGCTTTCAAAATCACTGTAGCTACTTTGCCTAAATAGACTAAAACATGCTGCCGTCATATTGGAAGTGACAGATTAAAATGGAATTCTTGCCAAGTGAAGGAAAGTGTGCTAATATAATGCAGTCATTTTAACTTGCTGTTTAAGTATGATTGTTTTTAGTTCTTTTGAATATTATTTGTTTTATACTGACAGGAACGAAGTACTGTCCAATTTTCTCTGCCAAGGAAAAAAGAAAAGGTGTTCTTCCTTACTTACCTGAACCAAAACAGACCAGTTTACAAAATTGCCTAATTATAATTGCTAAACAAGTTCCGAATGCTTACAGTCTAATCCAAGAATGTCAGAGCTGTAAGGGCCCTTGAACATCATCCAATCCACTCCACTCATTTAGCAGATGAGGAGGTTGGGGGCAACATAAGGTCAGGCCCAAGATAACACAATGACAGCCAGGACTAGAGCTCAAGTCTCCCACCCTGCACTTTGAAAGAATAATACTTTCAACTGGAGTACATTAACTCTACTGTCTATATTTTTAGGGCAGCTGGGGCATTCTGCATTGGTGGCAATCCTCTCAATAACCCCGGGACTGAAAACTGCCTGGAATTCTTACTAACAATTCTCTAATTGACCAAAAGGTGACAAAATCAAGGAGACCAATAGGTAGCTTGGAAAGCAGAGTGGCAGTCAGATAACAAACCAGAACTTCAAACCCTGGCTCATAGCAGGTTCTCAGTAAATACATGTAGGATAAACGTGTGGTGCTGGTGTCTGGCGTTTAGCCCGGCTGTGAGCACTGGGCCTTCCAGATGTGACGTTTGACTACTATAGCACATTCAACAGTGTCATCTGGCACACAGTCATTCCAGCAACAATTCAACTTTATTCACTGCAACTGTGCCGGGGAGGACGTGCTGCACACGGAGACAGCAGGTTACTCCAGAAGCTGTTGTTTGCGGGTTGAAGGCAGGCTTCAAAGGCCCACCGAAGCTGAGATTCTAACAATGCATTGCACCTGCGGATGATTGAGAAACAGATTACAGCTGCTGAAAGGCCCGTCTGAGTAAAGCAATCAGGAATCAGAGCTCTTTTTGAATCTGAGGCTTATGCCATCTAAAAAATCTCAGGGTTAAAGCCATAAAAATCAACATGTTCTGTAAACTATGGAAACTACCGAAAGAATCACAGCAGGCAAAGGACTGTGGGACCCCTGCTCTTTTCAATCAATCCAGGCCCACAAATCACTCTACTCATTTTTTCCTATAGTAGTTTCGAGGCAAATCTTTTTCACCCTGTCTTTGGGGCTATGGACTGCCTTGAGATTTCTGAGTTAATCTCAACTTCTAATATAGGTATCAAAAGGGAAGAAGAGCAGGCAGATCTTTTCTTGCATATGTAGACAAAGAGGCAAAGACTTCTGTCTGGAAGAAGGCGGAGACATTTTCTCCTATGCCTTCACAGAACTATTTCAAACTCCTGGCCAGGTTATTCCACTCTAATAGGAGAGCTATCCCTCTATTCTCTTGGTTAAGAGAAAGCTGGAAATAGAAACAGGGATATTCCAGGCCAGACATGATGGCTCATGCCTGTAATCCCAACACTTTGGGAGGCCGAGGTGGGCCGATCGCTTGAGGTCAGGAGTTCAAGATTAGCCTGGCCAACATGGTGAAGCCCATCTTTACTAAAAATACAAAAATTAGCCGGGCGTGGTGGTGCACGCTTATAATCCCAGCTACTCGGGAGGCTGAGGCACGAGAATTGCCTGAACGCAGGAGGCAGAGGTTGCAGTGAGCCAAGATCGTGCCACTGCACTCACATCTGGGTGACAGATTACTAATAGTGGTGCGCATTACCTAATAGTGGGATTGTTATAATTCAGAAGTCTTAGTACACTCTAATAAAGAATTTTACTGAACACTTTCTGTGTACCTAGCACTGTATCTATTTCCTAAGGTGCAATGAATGGTATGCTGGAACTGGCATATACAAACTAACTCTCAAAAACCAATGTTAAAAGAAAAACTTTAGACAAAATAAATTCAACTGGAGGTCATTATATTAAGTGAAATAAATGAGGCACAGAAAGATAAACATCGCATGTTCTAACTTATGTGTGAGATCTAAAGATCAAAATAACTGAACTCATGGACATAGAGCCTAGAAGGATAGTTACCAGAGGCCGGAAAGCGTAGTGGGGGGTCGGAGGGTAAGTGAGGATGGCTAATGAATACAAAAAAATAGAAAGAAAGAATAAGACCCAGTGTTTGATAGCACAACAGGGTGACTATAGTCAATAATAATTTAATTGCACATTTGTAATAACTAAAAGAGTATCACTGGATTGTTTGTAATGCAAAGCAGAAATGCTTAAGGTGATGGAGACCCCATTTTCCATGATGTGGTTATTACGCATTGCATGCTTGTACCAAAATATCTCATATATTCCATAAATATATACACCTACTATTTACCCACAAAAATTAAAAATAAAAAAGGAAAAGAAAGAAAAAGATTCAACAGAGTTTATTTGAGCAAAGAATGATTCATGAATGGCGTAGCAGTCAGAATCAGGGGAGGTTCAGAGAGCTCTGCTGCAGCAGCCTGACAGAGAAGGAAGACAAAATATATTTGATTGGTTAGAGTGGAAAGACCCTAGTTAGAGGTGAGCTGCCGATTTCTGATTGATAAAGTCCCTAGTCTCCTTTTACTGTTTACATTGGGCTTCAGTTTGCTTATGTAGGAACTTAAAGGGCTTGAGCGGTCCAAGTCGGGTGTCCAGTGGCTTCCCCCACCCTTTTTTTTTTTTTTTTTGAAATGGAGTCTCACTCTGTTGCCCGGGCTTGAGTCCAGTGGCCCAATCTGGCTCACTGCAACCTCCACCGCCCAGGTTCAAGCGATTTTCCTGCCTCAGCCTCCTGACTAGCTGGTATTACAGGCGCTTATCACCACATCCAGCTAATTTTTGTATTTTTAGTAGACACAGGGTTTTACCATGTTGACCAGGCTGGTCTCAAACTCCTGACCTCAGGTGATCTGCCTGCCTCGGCCTCCCAAAGTGCTGATTACAGGTATGAGCCACTGCGCCAGCCATTTTTTTAACACCAATTTTGCACATCACTTCCTAACTTCCAGTTCTGTGTCCTCATGTTGGTAGCTTGAAATCTGCCATGGTAGGAGTCTTTACAGCATAGAAACCAACAAATGGTACAAATAGGGTTTTGGTGTGTCTTTTAAAGAGGCTCAGTTGCTTACCATTTGCCAACATACAACTGGACACAATATAATTGTTTGACTAACAACTCATCATTTTTGCAGTACAGCTGCTCAATTATTGCTATGACTGAGCACTAAATTCACATTGTAAATTAAAATATAAAGGTTGTTTAAGGAAGCAAAATGTTCGTGAAGTAGAAATATTGACAAAACCAGGCCTTTAAAGATGTTCACAGATGGTAACAGATACTTTATGTTGTAAAATAAAATGTAACATTTCTTAAGTGCAAATATTTCTCCTACAACACATTCACACATTGTAATCCACCAAGGTTTATTTTATGGTATTTTTCTGCTGTACCAGTATGTCACTTCATAGTAATTTGTAATACGCTTATAAAAACTGTTGAAAAGTTCTTGACTGCTATTTTTGGTAAGCATGTAAGAACACCAAAACTAAAAAAAAAAAAAGAAAATTCCCACAGGGATGTATGGAAAGTAAGTGTGATGCAGTTTCACTACATTTCAATCGGGGGCACAACATTTTATTCCACTTTTCCAGTACTGAACTAAAGTGAGCAGAATGTTACACAGTGTAAAATGATTTTGACATTTAAAAATGTATTAATATCTTGAACTCCCAAGTACCAACACCCATCCATTTCTCATCTTTTATTTCTCTCTGTCTCTCTCTCTCTTCAGAGGTAGCTATCTTTCTTAATTTGGCGTTCATCATTATCCAGCATGTTCATATACTTTAACCCTAAACTATCCATTAAAATATATACTTTGTTTTGCATATTTTAAAACGTTATACAAATGCTATTATATTGTTTCTATCCTGCAGTTTTTTTTCCTGTGGGATTCATTTATGATGATATGGGTAGCTCTAGGTCATTTATTTTAGTTTCTGTATCAATTTTATTGTATGATATTCAATAAACTAGTTATGTAACCTTCTGTTCATGGTAATTCATGTTGTCTCCAAATTTTTTACTCTTCTAAACATTGCTGCTATAAACATTCTGGCACATGTGTGAGCCTTCATGTGGGGTACATCCTTAGGAGTAAAAATGCTAAGCCATAGAGCATTCACTTCAACTGTACTTGGTATTAGCAGATAGCTCACCAAAGTGTTATCAGTGTATGCTCCCGGTAGTAGCATGTACAAGTTCTTGCTTCATGTCCTTCCCAACACTTGGTATTTTTAGAAATATGGGCAGATTTTTAAGCTAATAACATTCATAAATAGAATGCCTACTTTTGCATTGAATCCAGGTAATTTGAAACTATTTGTAAATGTATGACTACAGCCCTATGTGTTTCTTGGGGTCAGTAAAGAAATTATTTTAGCCTCTAATATGAGATTACAAAATGTCCATTATGATATTTCTCTTTTAAGTCATTTTTATTATGATTGTAAAGTTATGGCTCACTTAATTACTTAACATGTTATCATTTGGTTTCTTTTAACTTCCCACATAAAAGAGTGCATTCACTATCAAACTGTGCTATAAACTATCAACTAAGACAACTCAGCCCAAGTCTTTCTCATGCTTTAAATTTTTCTGACTTTCTCTTCTCCACTTCTGCTTAATTATAATTTTTTAAATTTACTTTTTTTTTTTGAGACAGTGTCTCACTCTGTCACCCAGGCTGGAGTGCAGTGGCATGATCATAGTTCACGGCAGCCTCGATCTCCTGGGTTCAAGCAATCCTCTGCTTCAGCCTCCCAAGCAGCTGAGACTACAGGCACGTGCTACCCTGCCTGGCTAATTTTTTTTTTTTTTTGAAGAGCTGGGGTCTCACTATGTTGCCAGGGCTGGTCTTGAACTCCCGAGCTTAAGCAATCTTCCTGCCTTGACCTCTCAAAGTGCTGGGATTACAGGTGTAAGCCACCACACCCAGCCATAATTTTTTCATTTGTTCTCCAGAAAGGTTTGTTTGTCGCTTATTTTGGAAATAATCAAGTTAGTGAGTCTTACAAATTTTTAGATGAAATTTATCTTTGAAATGGTTTACATTTTGTTTTGGGAGGGTTTAAGGAAAGTTTCATTCAGCTTAAGGAACTTAATCTTCACAAAGTTCAACTTCATTGGCTGTTCTCAGTACACATTATGAGTCCTATTTGATGGACACATGCTTAAAATATCTCCTCAGAATTTAATGTGCTCATACATACATGCAAAAAATGAGGTGATCAATATATAGTGGCAACTAAGCCCTCACCAAATGCAAAGGACAATTTAATACTTAACTATTTCATGAAATTTGTAAAAATGCATTTTGAAGTAAAAAGTAATTTTTTAAAAATCTGGTTGTCACTTTTACTAATTTCCTTTTGAACAGTATAAAGAGTCTAGTTTTTGTCCATAACACTGGTTTCTTCCCATTTTTTCCCATAAAACCCCTTGCAAACTGACCAGTTGAAATCAATGTGAGGAAGTGTACTGAAATATAATAAAAATGACTTGTTTTGATATTTTATTGCCTGAGACTTGACTCATTAAACACTGTAGAATCTGCTGCCCTGCAGGAAGAAGGCTCCTGTGTTCTAATACTTACGAAATAATAAGCATTTTCCTCAGTGAAAGTCTGTTGAGTGAAACCAGGTTGATTTCTGACTAAACCCAAAACAAAATCACTGACCTAATTTCTCTTCAAGTCAAGTATTTCTTCTGCTCTCCTACAATTTCCACAATGTATTATGAAATTTTTCTCTTAAGAGAATGTAATCTCTTAGATGTCAGGGTGGCTTTTATAACAACTATGTATTTTTTTTATTTTTTTATTATTATACTTTAAGTTCTGGGATACATGGGCAGAACGTACAGGTTTGTTACATAGGTATACATGTGCCATGGTGGTTTGCTGCACCCATCAACCCATCATCTACATTAGGTATTTCTCCTGATGCTATCCCTCCCTTAATCCCTCACCCCTGACGGGCCCTGGTGTGTGATGTTCCCCTCCCTGTGTCCATGTGTTCTCATTGTTCAACTCCCACTTGTGAGTGAGAACATGTGGTGTTTGGTTTTCTGTTCCTGTGTTAGTTTCATGAGAATGATGGTTTCCAGCTTCATTCATGTACCTGCAAAGGACATAAACTCATCCTTTTTTATGGCTGCATAGTATTCCATGGTGTATATGTGCCACATTTTCTTTATCCAGTCTATCATTGATGGGCATTTGGGTTGGTTCCAAGTCTTTGCTATTGTGAATAGTGCTGCAATAAACATATGTGTGCATGTGTCTTTATGGTAGAATGATTAAATTCCTTTAGGTATATACCCAGTAATGGGATTGCTGGGTCAAATATATTTCTGGTTCTAGATCCTTGAGGAATCACCACACTGTCTTCCTCAATGGAACAACCATATATTTTATATTGTGAGACTCGTGTAATTTTGGAAATATCACCAATAGCATTTTACTCCTCAAACAACACAGGAATAAAACTTGAATACACATTTTATTTTTCAGGGAGCTCTTTGGAGACGAATTTAATTTGATTAACTAATTCACTGATAGTGCTGATATAATTTGGATGTTGTTCCTGCCCAAATCTCATGTTGAAATGTAATTCCCAGTGTTGGAGGTGGGGCCTGGTGGGAGGTGATTGGATCATGGGGACAAATTTCTTGTGAATGGTTTAGCACCATCCTTTTGGTAGTGTCTTCATGATAGCGGGTGAATTCTCACAAGATCTGGCCATTTAAAAGTGTGAGGCCCATCCCCCATCGCTCTCCTGCTCCTGCTTTTGCTGTGTAATGTGCAAGCTCCCGCTTGGCCCTCTGCCATGATTGCAAGCTTCCAGAGACCTCTGCAGAAGCATATGCCACTATGCTTCCTCTACAGCCTGCAGAACCGTGAGCCAACTAAACCTCATTTCTTATAAATTATCCAGTCTCACGTATTTCTTTATAACAATGCAAGAACGGCCTAATACAAGTGTTTTCTCAAAAGACCTCAAAACAAATTTAAAGGCAAAAGAGGTAGTTATCCTGTGATGGGATGCTTATTAAGACATCTAAAACAATCTCAGTGTTGTTTTCTTTTAATGAAAGATTCAGTCAAACCAAGGTTATAGGCTTCTCTCCCCACTCTATATTAAGGCACATGTACTAGCTCCCAAATGGGCTGTGAAAGAGATCATTAGGTCTGGCAATTCCAACTAAAGAGTCCTTTGCAGAAGCAAGTTATAGATCAGAAAACAACTGCAGGTATCTAGGTACTTTCCAGGATTCCTTGAGCTTCAGTATATGGAAGCAGACTTTTTCAGGGTATGGAAGTATGCACTCATAAACATGGCTATCTAACCTTTGAAACTGCTTTTATTGCTATCTTATAGATTTGAGTAAAGCAACTTTTTGAGCAAAACATTTTACTCTGGCTCTGGTCAGATCTCCCTCTTTCTCTCCTCGCTCTCTCAAAGAGAGAATCATGAAGCAAGGCTGAAGGTAAACATTAATCTAAAAATACTTATGGTGCCTTTAAGAGAGTATCACTGATAAACGTGAGGAAAGTTATTTTCAATGTATAATTGATGTTATACCAAACTGAAGAAAGTATGTGAATGAATTTAAGGTGGAATATTTTTAATGTAGAATATACACAAGTGCATTTACATTGTAAGTACATTTAGAACGTAATTAAATTTTTGAAGACCTTAAAGGGAAATTGCTGCTATATTTTAGAGTAATACACATTTATAGTCTAATAAAATTAAGACAGTACAGTTACATTTGTAAACATATACAAATATAGCATTCATGCACAGTTATTAAAATATTAAATGACTATAACAGAACTCAGCATTGTTCTAAATGATTAAAATCTCTAGTTTACTACCATGAAATTAGAACACTTTGTGCAGAGGGACATCATTATTCAAGAATTTCATTTCCTTAATTCTGTCTTCTAATCACAGTATCAGCACACAAAATAAATGTATTTTGATTTCATTCTGTTGTTGTTGCAGAAGAATTAAGTGAAATATCAAGCATATGGACACTTTAATGAGTAACTTATAAATCTACCATCAGGAATTCCAGCAACTGGACATTAGAAGATTTATAATTTGCAAGTACCTTTAGATAAAATACAATTGGTTTGCCATACAGATTGTTCCATCACATGATACCACTGGCATAATTTATGATCTTCATACAATACATAAACCTATTTGAAAGACAAATTACACGTTATACAGCTATTGTGTTTATTGTTTTTTATTAACCAATCACAGAAAAACATGCACCTAATATGCAACTTGAAAGTCCAACTCACAATTCGTGATTCAAAAAGCAGAAGTTTCAAACCATTGTTTTCAGAAGTCCATAATATGAAATACTCCAAACATAAATTCAACATTGCATGCAACAACTGGCAATTTGCTTCAAAAGAAGTGATCACAGTGTTTATATATTTAAAAAAGAGAAATCCATATATGTATTATTTTTTAAAAACTAAGAAGAAATACAACTTCAGAAAATCTTTTCTAGAATAAATTTTTCTAGAAAATTGAAAAGTAACTAAAGACATTGAAAAGCAGAGCTTTATTAAGAAACATCTGTGGTGCAGATATGAATATTTAACTTAAAGCTGTGATGTGTACCTAAACTTCAATGCATAAAATTTAAAGTTTAACATATCAAAACGACAGGATTTTTAGCTTTGGATCATCTTAAAACTATAAGATAGTTCTGACAACCCTAAAGGTCAGTCAGCATGCAAAAGAGATCCTTCAGAATTATCTCTTTGGGGCATTATAATCACATAGATAGCACATAATTAAATAATAGACTGTCAATTAACACAGGAGTTTAAAATCTCTGATTCTCTCTCTTCTCTCTTTGAAGTTTTGTTACCGAAAAGTTATCCAAAAAATACAAGTAAAACTTTTTATCTGTAAAAGTTCAAAAGAACTGATTTCAGATTTTCAGGTGAAATCTAAACAGATGCTGTAAAAAACTTTAATCGGCAACAAAACAGCACCGCACTTTTGCGTGGGGATAATGGAAGATGCAAAGATGCTTCTTGCAAGACTGAGAAGCTGCCAATGACGAAGTTCAACTCTGTGCTGAGGAAATTTCTGTAGATGTCATGGGCAGTGTAGGATAACCTGACTATGGTGCTGTTTATCTGTAACACTTTTAGGAAATATACTATAGTTCGCACCCTCAAAGAAAATACTATTTTTAGAAAGTCTATTCAATCTCCTTGAATTCAAGGGGAACTCGGTTTCCTTGTGTTACTCCGAACTGCACCTCCAAAATAATTAAGAATGATGTTAACACTTATATGACTTTTAAAGCCAAAACGTTATCTGTGCTATAACTTCTAAGGCTAAGTGTGAGGATTCTAAAGGTCCATCATAAACTCAAGGTGATGTCTTTTGGATTAATTTTAATAACGAAAGTTCTTCAGTTTCATAATTATTAAAGGAATCTATTTTATAAAAGAGATAGCTTCGCTGAAAGCAAAACAAAATAAATAAGATTCTCTTCTTCTACAATCAATTTTTATAAATATTGTACTAATTATGCCATATGCATGAAGATAATAGGAAACATGTTAAATGCATAATATCAGAGAGATCTTTACATTCTATTTGCCAGATTGTAAATGAAACTCTCTAACGTATTTTTTAAACCTAATGCTGTTGACAGTTGCATAGTCAGTTATAATTTCCAAATCCACTGATGGACACACATCACAATGTATTTTTATAAGCCACAATATGCTCTTTCGCTCTGTGCAATGTAATGAGAGGATAGATCTCAATCAAGACTCACTTGATATTGTAGCATTCAACCAAAATCTACCGTGAAGTATTAATTTGTCATTTCAACCTAAGTCATAAATGCATGCTATTTGAAAGTAATATATTTTAATAATAATCTTAAGTCAGGGGCTTCTAGAGAACACAGATCAATGGGACCTTGTCCTCTTATCTAGTATCATGCCACACAATAATAAATGCTTAAAATGCTGATGATACAGCAATACATTACATTTCAACTCTCCCAATAGCACTGCAAAAAAAGAAGAATATTGAAAAAGTGCACTCACAGTAGAAATAAAGTGGCTAGAAAGGAATAATGTGAGTTTCCCCCGACATAAAATGTATTACATTGATAAATGTATAGGTAAGCCCTTCACTGCCTGAAAAATAAGCACAGACCCAAAGTAGACTGAAATTGTTATTTTTTCCATACACTTTTCAAAGGGTGCTAATATGCCGTAAATCTACTGGGATTGGTTAACAGTAATAGAATAATTTCGAATTAAAACTAATCAAATATATAATTTTATATGTCCTGCATTACAATTAGCTAAAATTTAATGTAATTAATTTTGTCCACACAAAATAAAGCTGGCTATATTTATTTTCAAACTTAACAACTCTTCGATGTGATCAGTTAATTTTGATTAATTAGAACTATTTGGCTTTTGAAAGTGTTCAAAATCTTACTGTCTTAGATTTTATCCTTTTCTAACATGTATATATTTTTTTAGTTGTAAACTGCTCAATTCAGCATGTGTAATGTTTCTTTGTATTTATCTGGTACTCTTATGGCTACCACTTTTTGTCTTTTTTTTCATAGGTTATTGGGGTACAGGTGGTATTTGGTTACATGAGTAAATCCTTTAGTGGTGATTTGTGAGATTTTGGTGCATCTACCACCTGAGCAGTATACACTGCACCCTATTTGTAGTATTTTATCCCTTGCCCCCCTCCCACACTTCCCCCCAAGTCCCCAAAGTCCATTGTATCATTCTTACGCCTTTGCGTCCTCATAGCTTTTTGTCTTGTATAAGAAATTGTTAACTATTCAAAGTCATGACAACATCGTCCTGTTTGTTTTTAGGAGATTTATTATTTTAGCTTTTAGGTTTAGATCTGTGATCCAACTCAAAATAATTTTTGTGTGTGAAGTAAGATATAGAGATGGAGGTTCACTTCTTTTTCCATATGGATACCCAGCTGTCAAGCATCATTTGTTAAAACAACCTTCCTTTCCCCATTCAAATGACTTGACCCCTTGATTAAAAATGATTATGTATATGTGGGACTATTTATGAAATCATCGTTTTTCTATGCTTACACTAATGCCATATTGTATTGATTACTGTAATTTTTATGATTCTTCTGTACTAGATCCTTTGCCTTTTTACATATTTTTCAGAATAAATTTGTCTTATAAATTTTCAAAAGGAGTTGCTGAGATTTTGATTTTGATTTCATTGAATCTATAGGACTATTTGGGGATAATGGGTTTCTTAACAAAATTGAGATTCCCAAATCATGCACATGGTATAGCTCTCCGTTTATTAGGTCATCTTAAATATATCTCAGCAATGATCTGTAGTTTTCAGTATAGAAGGCTTGTGATCTGTTATTAGATTTATTTCTGTTTATTCTATATCTTATGTTGCTAATATAAATGTTCTTTTGAAATTTTATTTTTAAATTCTTTGTTGCTAGGGTATAGAATTATAATTTATTTTTGTAAAGACTGCACATTGTGGCCTTGTAAAATTCACTTATTAGTTCTAGTAGGGACTTGAATGTAAATTCCTTATGGTTTTGTACATATACATGATCTGCTAATCATGACGGTGCATCTTCTTTTTTAATCTTTTAGTTCTTTAATGTTTTCCTTGTGTTATGGAACTGACTAGGACTTCCAGTATAATGTTAAATAAAAATGGTCAGTGAATATCCTTGGCTTGTTTCCAATCTTAGGGAGAAAGCTTCCAATATTTCACCATTAAGTATGATGCTAACTGTGGGTTTTCATAATGTGCTTTATCATATTGAAGACACTCCCTTTATTCCTTGTTTGTTGATAGTTTTTGTCATAAATGAGTATGAAGTTCTATCGATGGCTTTCTTGTATCTATTGAAATGATTATATAATTTTGTTCTTCATTATGTTAATATGATGAATTACATTGATTTTCAAGTGTCTAATACAGGTATTTAAAGCCATACATTTGCCTCCCTCTTTAGCTGCATCCACAAATTTTTTGATATTTTGAGTTTTCATTTTCATCCAATTTGAAATAGTTCTAATTTCCCTTGTACTTTCTTCGTCTCATGTATTGTATAGATGTGTATTCTTTAATATCAAAATACTTTGGATTTACTGATTTCTAAGATTACATCCTGAGACTATATGATTCCAATCTTTTGAAATTTATGAAGACCTGTTTTATGACACAGAAGGTAGCCTATCTTGGTGAATGTTCCATGTATACTTGAAAATAATGATGCATTCTGCAGTTGTTGGGTGTAGATTTTTAATAAATGTCAAATAGTTCAGGTTGTCAGTATACTAGATTTCGGATTACTAATTAAGTAATTCAATAATTATCTAAATAATTTAACAATTAGTGCAAAAAGCCTTTGAAAGATGACCCATATTAGAGTTCTCAAACAAATGAGAAGTGACTCCATTTGAGCAGTTCCCATGTGACCCAGCATTTCTATTAAGCCTCATTATATCTAGATTTCATTTTATATTATAAATAAAATTTGGAACCAAATGAGTTACACCTAGTGTGTTTAAACAGTGTACCATTACCTGGAATTCAAACAAATAAAAGACCAAAACTAGGATTTCAGAGGAAGTGTGTGCATGCAAGAATCATCTTATTTAAGAATTAATTGATTTTCCTTTTCTGTGCTACCTTTTAACAGACAGCTAAGTGTCACTTAGAGGAAAAAACTACAAGAAAATGGGTTTATATATAGAAATGTTACATACTATGGGTTAAGTTAATAGAAATGAACATCAGATTAGCTCCCAATGCTTCATACTACCTTCACACATAAGTCTTGGGTATAGACACAAGTGTGTTTGTGTATGTGTGTCTGCATGTGTGTAGCAGAGACCTACCATAAAGAAATAACATGCTCCTAGGACAGTGTAGAACTACACACTAGTGAAGTATTCTTGGACAGTAAGGCAGGTACCTTAAAAGCATATCCTCAGTATTTAATTCTGAAGGGTATCTTACAAAACACCATAGTATCTTAAATCTCTTTCAAGGCTATCAACTTTATAGGGAAAAGTCTAATGTGCCTTTAAAATTTTCATTCATAAATTTAAAACTATTAAAGAAAAAAATAAATCCTAGCTAACATAATGTGTTTGCTGCTTTATTTCTAACTGCAGAGAGGTCATTACTCTATGCCAATGTCCTCTTTGGTGAAGCTTTAACATTTTAAGCCTTCAAATTGTGTGCAGTCTATTCATATTATACCTGTAACTTTGGCATTCCGAAACCTACGGTCACCAATTGAAATATGTAAACTGTTTCCTAGAATCAGGCCTTCTTTTCTTCTGTGTAGATTTTTTCACCCACCTAAATAATAAATGAATTAGTAGTCAACAATGGTAATACTAAGTGAATTAAAACAAATACATAACGTTGCAGCTCAAACTTTCACAAAGCTATTGCATGTGTTCAAAGACCTTCATGACACTGTGCTTGAGTCCTTTAAGTAATCTACAAAGGACTTTGGTTATTAGAAAAAAGTATTACTTTAATGATCCATCATCAACTTTTAACTCTCTGTGTACACTTTTCCACCTAAAGGGTTAGAGTACACAGTCAATGTAGCATTTCAGTTCAAGTTATTGACCCAATGAAGACAGAACTCTTATATTTAAAATTTCCAAAAGAATTATGGAAGTTTCATTCAATCCAAACAATATTTTCTTCCTGCTTTGGGTTCTCTCCTACCTAAACAGTATATTTGGCAGAACCATCTTTACAATCAGTACTATATAAAGTCAAAGGCATAAGGGTAGAATGAGAAAGTCAGTATTTGAACTGATAAACAGAAGTGTAGCTATGTTGTAAAGTAGTAAAGTGTGGTCTCTGGCACACAGTGGGCATTCATTAAATATGTGGCTAATGAATGACTTAAATGACCAGATGCAATGTGATCTGTAGCCATTACAAAGCCCAGACGTATCAGCTAAAACATCTGAGCCAAAGGTAAACTACAAAAGAACATGCAGACTCATAGCATGTCATTCTTTCAAAGCATTTTTCACTCACCAAAGGTTAATGTTCCTTTCAGTGAGCTTTATAGGCAGTGCTGAAGCAATGAAAATGAAAGCCATTGCTGTGATATTTCTGCTTTTGGACACTGTATAACAAAGATACAGATAAAGCAGAACATTTGATTAGCTATCTATGTGCCCCAGCTGGAGATCATCACAGGCTTTGCAAACACACCTACCATAGACCCTCAGCATTCCCATGGAGAAGCTGAATGACATCTCCATTTCTAATCAGGAGGTCTTCTGAGCCTCTCTTCCTGCAGTCTGCGAGGGCTCTATATTTGCCTGAAGACTGTAAAGTTGTTTTAAAAAATTATATTACAAACTTGATTGCAAAACCACTTGCATAACTGCCTGCTCTGCAACATGAAGAATTAACTCTTTTCTTCACTGGTAAATGTGGTAGCTGCAGCAGCTTTGCAGGAACAGACAGACATGAAGCAGTATGTGATAGAGAACAAAAAAGGCAGAACAAGTTTATTTAACCTGAAGAATTAATTTTTATTTGAAAAAAAGAATTACAACATGAAATATACAGAAAATAGCAGAGCACAACTAATTTAAGTTACATTAATTATAAGCAGAAATCCAGAAAAAAAGTGTGAAAATATTAATTTTTAAATACGGCTTTTGTAAGCTACTGTCATGAAAATTTTATCTGGGCACATACAGACAGTAGCCCTGAACAAAATTTACTCATGCCCCGAAAAGAATTTCTGGGCTTTGTATTGTTTCACACAGGTTAAAATAATGGGCACAAAAGTTGTGGTTTCAACAAAAGCATATTAAATCATAATGTTGTGCTTTACTTGACCTTAGCCATTTTGCAGCCATAATTTTAACTTAATTCATTAATAAACTAAATAATCCAAGGCACACTGATTGCATTTGGTTACAAAGTAGAGAAGAAATAATTTTCAAGTCCAAAAGTATTCTGAGATGAGAATCTTTCAAGCACAATATCTGACACATTAAATACATGATTTTAAAAAGACAGTGTACCATAATTAAAAGCTTTATTAAATGAAAGAAAAGAAGTATGTGCTGTGGTTTCTTTGCGTGTCCATTAACCTGAAAACAACATCTGCATCATTTGAGCTGAATGTCTTTTGCGCAGTATTTTTCCAAATGAGCTGAGAAGCAGGCAGGAAAGAGCTACTTGCCATTTGACACAGTAGCTTCATCAATATAGGAGAGCCATCTCCGACACGGGTCTCTACAAGGGAAGCAGCACCCATTATTGCTCAGTTTACAACTTGACCAAGTGAAGCCAAAAGAGCAGGTCATTCCAGCTTCTTTTTTTGGCAGGGAAGAAGGGTGTATGGAATACATTGTGTTGCTCTTTTATATGTTTTCCTTAGTAGCACATCTCAGAGAATTATTGGACAAAGAGAGAGAAACTAATAGGTTTTTCTATATTCCCATCCTCTGTGATTAAAGCATTCTTCAATTTTGCATATTTACTTTATCTTCTGATACCATAGCTAGAAAAAAAAAACGCCTACTTAAAACTGAGTTCTTTACAATGCCTGCATAGATCATCTACAGCAAATGGTTAAACACAAACTGGCTTCCTCTGACTTTCTGCTCACATTTAACAACTACTCCTATCCATTCCATCCCCAGCTAACATTAATTAAAGAAATTAAACTTCTTTTTATTATTAGTCTAAGCCTGAGATTCCCAAAGTGTGGGAGACAGACTGTTGTGGGTTCCTGAGACCCTTTCAAGGGGTCTGCAAGGTCAACCTACATTAAGACACTATTTGCCTTTTTCACTCTCATCCTCTCACAAGTACACAGTGGAGTTTTCTAGAGGATACTAGGTGTATGGTAGCACAACAAATTGAATGCAAAAGTGGATATGAGAATTCACCTTTTACTGAGCCAGAAGTTAAAGTGATTTACAAAAGTATTTCTTTTGTAAGTATTTAAGTATTTAAATCAGTCTTCTCACTGATTTTTATTTTGAAAAATGTAACTTTTTAATAAAAATCTTATTTATATAAACTTACAATGGGTTTATTAATATTTTAAACAATTATTAAATTCAAAATTTTGTATTTCTTAGTTTTATCACATGGTAAATATCAATAGATGTAACCTATATACCATGGAATACTCTGCAGCCATAAAAACAAATGCAATCATGTCCTTTGCAGCAAGGTGGATGCAGCTGGAAACCGTTATCCTAAGCAAATTACCACAGGAACAGAAAACCAAATACCACGTGTTCTCACTTATAAGTGGGAGCTAAGCATTGGGTACACGTGGACACAAAGATGGGCACAATTAACACTGGGGACTACTAGAGGGAGGAAAGAGGGCTGGCAGAAGGGCTGAAAAACTGCATGTTGGGTACTATGTTCACTACCTGGGTGACAGGACCATTCATACTCCAAATCTCAGCGTCACGCAGTATTCCCATGTAACAAAAACTTACACATGTACCTCCTGAATCTAAAATAAAAGTTGAAAGTATTTTTTTAAAAGATATGACCTACATAAACAAGAGTTCTTTGGGGTTTTCAATTGTTAAGGATGTAAAGGCTTCTTTCATTAAAAAGTTTGGGAACTGTAGGTACAGACAATTAACTCTGGACAAATACCTTACCAGATCTAAGCCTCAGTTTCCTACTCTGTAAATTGAAGGTAATAAAGCCCACTCTTTTTCATACTAATACTGTGAATATTAATTGAGAAATCATTTGGGAAACGGTAAACTATCACACAAATATGTATTATGGTCATCATAGTATTAGGAGAAACAATATCTACTTTTTTAAAGACTGCATTTCAGAGTCAATGCTGTACAGCTTTGTGATTATCCATGCCATTATCTTCCTTTTTTTTTTTTTTTTTTTTGAGACAGAGTTTCACTCTTGTTGCCCAGGCTTGAGTGCAATGGCACGATCTCAGCTCACTGCAACCTGCGCCTCCTGGGTTCAAGCGATTCTTCTGCCTCAGCCTCTTGAATAGCTGCAATTACAGGCATGCGCCACCACAACCGCCTAATTTTGTATTTTTAGTAGAGATGAGGTTTACCCTCTTATACTAACAGTAGAACTGCCAAATGTAATTGATTCCTCTGACGGGCACCAAGGAGCACTCTACCTCCAAGCATCACTCCTACCCTCCAAGCTGGTGACTTTAGAAAAGTAGGGATTTACTCCCAAACAGTCCTACCTCCTCTTTAATAGCCCACTAGTATCCTACCAACTTGCAAACTATTCCTTTTATAAACACTTTGACCTTAAAGCAACCTCCTTTAATTTTACAGGGTGCTCCCTTGCTCTAATATGCTGAGATTTTATATCATTAGTGCATTTTTGAGAACACACTAAAATATATCCCCCAGATGTTATTAAATAGTTTTTAATATATAATGCTTATTTCCTTTGTTTTCTAATCTGGAATCCAAACTGGCTTTTAAAGTATATTTGAAGCCCCTTTGTTCTCTGATTTTATTTCACATGCTTGGATGGAAAACACAGTGGTGAAGCTCTACTAAATATAAAACTGGGATTTTAGAGATTTGGAAAGATTGACTATTTATTTCATCAACATCAGTAGAAGCTCTATGTATAGCTCAAACAGGTTCTACTTAAAGACAGAAGTATTTCCTGATGTTCATAATAAGATTTATTTCAGCTATTTTGGCAGTGGCATACTCCTAATGGCCTCAAGGATGCTGACAAAAGATTGCCCCTATGTGCTCCACCTATATTTCGTCAGTAAAACTCCCTCAATAATTTTAATTTAATATATTATTACTAACCATGAGGGGCCTATTTTCTTCTTCATTTTCATCATAAGTAGGGTAGAAATAGTTGCTTGACCATTCCTCAGGTTCTTCAGAGATTTCTGCAGATTGTGATGCCTCAGTCCAAACTATAAGAAAAGTATGGAATGTGGCAGTTACTTGATGGTGCTAATTTACCACAAGGTAAGAAGTAAAACTAGCTGTAATGCTTTAAAAAGTTGAATTCTAAAAAATGGATTAACCAATCTAATGTAAGCAGCAAGTTAACAGATCTCATCCTGGCCACATTAAACTATTCATGCAACCTTGGAAAAGTCATTGTCACCTTTCTCTAACTTGGTTTCCTCACCTGTCAAATGAAGGCATTAGTACTATGCTCTCTCCTTACTTCTTTGGGGGCCACAGCATAGATGACCTGGGGGAAGTGACCTTTAATTGGATAACTGGAAACTCAACAAGGCTATCATTACCTTTTTCTCCTCAACCAGTAGAGAACTCTTCCATATTAAGGATCATATTAAAGTGTTGAGTATCAGGCACTCTGTTAGGCATTTCTCCGAAGAAGTCTATGCTGTTGATCCTAGAGTTGTTTAGGTGATCCTCATGTATGCTTCTACAGCACTTTGTACTTCCCTGCTGTAACACTCACCACATTTACTTTTAATTGCTTGTTTAACTATCTTTCTATTCTCCTAGCTTCATGAGGATGGCAGCTGAGTGTATCCTAATTAGACTATATGCCTAGCACTTTGCATAACTCCTGGAATGCAGATCATGCTATGTCAATATTTGTTGAATTAAATAAAGTATTTAAAATCACTTCAAATAAAACCATTCACAGAGGAAGAATAAATATTCCAGCTGTTAATGACTCTTCTCTATTCATTAAACCCAGGGTAAGTGAAATGCGCATTCCTTGAAGCCAGTATATATGTTTTATTCATCACTATATCCTTTATAGCAGGGGTTCCCAAACTTGACCACACATCAGAATCACAGGGAAAGCCTGTTAAAACTCAAGTGGCTGGGCCTTGTTCCCAGAGTTTCTGATCCAGAAGGTCTGAATAGAGCAAGAGAATTTGTCTTCTGTAAAAGTTTCCAGGTGATGTTGATGCTGCTGGTCCAGGGACCACACTTTGACAACCAATACTCTCTAGTACCCATCGGATCGTCCTGCATATGCAAGACATGAGAGCCTTATAAAAATGGGTTAACTGTATTTTGTTTATACAAAAATACCAAGTGGGTAGATTTCCAAATTAATAATACAAGGTAAAAATTTGCACACCCATGAATCTCGTCTTAAGATGACCATGACACATACCTGTATTTGCTTCTGCCTGAACTGATGCAATTGCCTCACAGACCTCCACCACAGTGCTGGTGTGTTCCGATTCAGTTTCCTCAGTACTTATAAAAGCTCCCTGTTGCTTTCTGAAATAGTGATGTATAAAACTAAGTGAGCTTTTGTACAGTCTAAAAGTAAAAAGAAATTTAAAGTGGTATTTCTTCCATTGATACCAAGTGTTAAGAACATGCTGAGAATCCATCCAAACAGCCAATACTCCCTATTTAAATCTGTGTGGCAATAGGTTATAATATACAAAAGCTTAAATCTCAGATCCAAGCCAGCATGTTCTCTATTATGTAAGGAGAAAAACTACTCCCTTCTAGACCCAAAGTAGGTGTATTATATACAATCCCCGTTGCTCTGTGGACTTATAACATTAATGAATTAGGTAAGTTGTTGTACATAAATGAAGATGAAACCTTCAACTGATTCATATTGTTGAGTATGTACCAGCTACTATTAAGTCAATTACTGCATAAAACCTGAAGATGTTACTCCTATAATGTACGATAAAAGATTGAGTTTTTTGAACTCTGAAAGCTAAAGACTTTCTCTGTAACTTTTAAATAGTTCTGCTAAATCTCCACGTGAACCACCATATGTTCCATCTGATTTTAGCTACCTCAGAAAGATGACATGCAGCGAAGGAAAAAACAGTCTTTCTAATAAGTCATTCAATGATCACCACAGCATGCAGATGCTGCGTGGTGAATCTCTGTGCCAGGCCTTCAGAATCAATGAGAGAATTCTTTCTGCATATATGCAAATGTTCAGTGAGAACTCCACGTTTTGGAATTTCTAGAGGCAGAATACAATGACTACATCTCTAAACCCATACCAGTGTGCTGTCATATAGGACTGCCAGCTTCCTTAACGACTCCTGGTTGTGTCCAGGCTCGGTTCCCTCCCAGGATCCATACCTTCTCTCTCTGTAGAGAGAGGCCAAATCATCAGCAAGAGGTCCCCATCAAGGGACTGTAAAACTGTGAGCCAGTCCTTCATTTGCTCTATTCCCATATTCTTACAACCCTCTTTTTCCAATCAGATCAAAGGTGACCAAAAATACTTTGAAAAAAAAGGCTTATGAATACAGCCTCCTTTCCTGTCAGCCTACATGTAATTCTTCCAATGATATATTAAAAATAAAGCATTTTCAATCATGTTTAGAAATCAACCCAAGGGATAACTATTAAGAACTATCAGCCTCCAATATAAGGCTAGACCTGAGAAAATTATATGTTTATGGAATTTGATGAGTTATTGCTAAATCGGTGGATGGTTCTTGTCTGAGATACTTTAATTACATTGTTTCATGTTATATACAGAAAACAAAAGATTGCAGGAGTGATATTTCTTAAAGAATAATCACTTACTCATCATTCTGCTGAAGAGAAATCTGAATCTTATCCCGTTCTGTTAATTGATCCTGTTGCTTTCTTTTTTTAACTGAGAAATAAAACAAAGCATATTATCATTCAGAAGTCACACTTCTTACTTCCTTGAAGGCCAATGACTTTCACACACACACACGCATCCTTGCCATTAGACTTAACCTTCACAGACTTGAAATAATCAGAGGGAAGGCCAGTCTCAAGTTTGAATTTGGAAAGGTCTGAACCATATAATATTTTATTCAAGAAGTTCAAGTTTAGAAGTAGAACTGGCTCCCATTCCATCATTATAGAGCAATGATTACTAGAGATATTAAGCAGAGTCACCTCATGGAAAGGACTGGGAATTACCACAATCAGTTCACTGTGTTGCTTCTCAACTGCTTCTTAAGCACAAGGGTTCATTTTCTAGTGTAAAGTTCATTCTTCAAAATAGTTTAAACAACCCTCTGAATCTCAATCTCCTACTAATTAAATTAACAAATCTTCTCATTGTAATAGTATAAAGTAAATATCAGCCCCATTCTCTGGCAAAATAATTTAAGAATCTGAGTCAAAAAGCTGTTACTATACTTCTTGTTCTGAAGAATGCATGCTTGAATTTACCTGTCAAAAGTTCCTGCTGCTTCAACAAAATATTTCTTATTTCTTTTAGCCATGTCATCTTCACATCTACATTAGAAGCCTAAAGATTAAAAAAAAAGCAGGAGGGAGGTGGTACACATTTCCTTTTAAAAAGGATGTACTATAATAAAACAAATGTAATTGTGTACATAAAATATGATCTACTCCCTATAACACCATACTCAAATCCTAACCGTTTGATTGTTAAAATTTTTATGAAGCAAATAATTCGCTATGGGATTAGATGAAATAATATAGTCAGAACCATTTTTGCTGTAATCCCAGGACTTTGGGAGGCCAAGGTGGGCAGATCTCTTGAGCCCAGAAGTTTGAGACCAGCCTGGGGAACATAGGGAAACCCCATCTCTACAAATAATAACAATAATAATAATTAGCCAGGTGTGGTGGCATGTGCCTGTAGTCCCAGCTACTTGAGAGGGTGAGGTGGGAGAATCGCTTGAGCCTGGGAGGCAGAGGTTGAAGCGAGCCGAGATCACACCATTGCACTCCAGCCTGAGCAACAAGGTGAGACACTGTCTCAAAAAAAAAAAAAAAAAATCCATTTTGAAATTGCCCTTAAATAATGGTATAATAATGCTTGGATGAAACTGTGAAATATAATTTCACTTATTTTGTCTTTACAGGAGGATTCTTTTTAGAATATAATATTTTGATGTTTAATTTTAGTAAAATAAAACAAGCTCTACTATTTCTGAAAAGGCCATCTATTGCAGAATAACCTTGGTGACTGATGGTAACATGAAAGCCTCCTTAAATATCCTCCCATCACTTACAAGATGTTTGTTAAATGATACCAAATATTATATCTTAAGCAAGCCAAGAAAACATATTTTTATAGATTGTAGTCACCTAGTAAAGAATTACAACAAACAAAAAACACTGAGCATTTTTAACAGATAACAGCACATTGACAAGTCAAGATACAAATATTTATTGCAATGACAACACCCTCTTGAAATGTTCTGATTCCTCTTCCCTTCCCTGAAACATGTCGGACCCTATACAACTGGCCAGGGCTTTAACCATGTTCTTTAGAAGCAGAAAGCAAGTCTGAACTGTCACATCCCCATGTCTCATAATCAGGTACCCCTAGAATGCTTAGCATAAGACGAACTCAGAACTATTATAATTCCATAACTTGGAAATTTGATGGGGACAGAGAAGTACCTGCCAAGCTGTCAGCTCTAGTTGGTAAGTTTCCTATGTAGTTGTGAAAACTTGAAGCCCTAGAGAACACCACAGGCTTATCTCAATGTAACTGCTAGAAAACATTTAAATACATCACAAAGAATATTCAAATAATATTTAACTGACCTACATGAAAGGAGTGGAAATTTTGAAATGCGACCAAAATTATTTTTGTTGATAAATTCGGGCTTTTGTATTTCAATGCAGGTTTGGGTTTCTAGAAGAATTTTTAAATGACCAACCTGGACAATATAAACTTCTTCCTTTTCACCATACCAGATTTCAAACTTGCGGTTATCACCTTTTACATATTCAGTGATTCCAACTTCATCCATCTATGATAAATAAGTCAAAATTTTCATGAGCATTTTATTTTGCATATGAAATTACATTAAATCTACCCTATCATATTCTAAATGAAACAGAATTTCTCTTGGGCAGAAAAATACATGTTATATTAAATGAATATGAAATGATAATTACAATCATAGACGAGAGTATGTAAATGTTTTCATTGAACTATGCACTTTATAGTTCAGATTGCACGCTTCATTTCAGTGGTTGACACAAATGTTATAAATCTGAACATCCAAGTAGCCCATCTAAGATCTAATTATGTTATAAATTAATAGTACACTATTAAAACAAATTATTGGGTCAAATAGAAGTAATTAAACATCAATAAAGAAAAGCCACTGAAAATTAATTTAAATGGTTATTTAGAATAATCATTTGACAGATCATTTAATCTTACAAATTATAATTTATTTTGATAGAAGCCCTACAAGTTATAAACATCTAATTTATGGGACAGGAGAGAACCAGCCAGGTACACAAGGATCTCTCTATTTTCCACCAATCCCTTGGCCTTTCTAAAAAAAAAAAAAAAACAAATAATATGTAATGGGACATTGTTGTCTTTTTGTACCCAGTGAAACTTCTGTACACAATATCTCTTCCTTACCACAATTTTTTCTTTTCCTCAACGTGATTGTGCAAGTCATAAACTCTTCCATTTTCTTTCATCGTTTTCTGCTAATAGCTTGGCTAATTGCATTTTGGGTAATCTCACTCCTTTGCACAAACATTCTTTTAGTTCCTTTCTGCCTTCCTCTTTTCTTTCAATTCTTACCTAATTATCTAAAGGAGTATCTCACTCTCTGTTCTAGTTATGAGCCCCCCAAATGGCCCTAATTAGAGCTGATAAGCATTAAAGGTAGTGCTAGGGAGATCGCCATACCAAGGAGAAGAAAAGCACTTATGCTTAGAAACGTAATTTAACATAACACATTAATGAAAGAACCTGTAACATCCACCCTGAATGTAGTAAGAAGTTATTTTCACAATGTCCCAAACTATCTTTATATTCTCACTCCATCATTCCAACTAACCTACTTCTGCTCAAATATCACAATTTAAGATGAATAGTAATCTGATATTCAATATTTTTAAAAATTAATTTTGTTTCATTACATGGTTTTGTCTTAATAACATGATAAGCTGGAAGGCCCACAGGCTTTGAAGTTAGAGAGGTCTGGATTGGAATACATCTCTACCATTCACTAGCTAGGTGTCTTGGTGCAAGTTGCTTAACTTTTCTAAACTTCAGTTTCCTCAACTATAAAATGGAAAGAACACCTATTTCATAGGGTTGATATAAGGACTAAATAACATGGAGTAAATGCTTAGATCCTATAATGAGCTTTTTAAAGTATGAGTTTGCTTTCTACTCTTTCCCCTATTTAAATTGCAATTGTTTTATTTTTTTATTGCAAACATATAGTACATTATAATCGATTAAGCGAACTTTTCTGAGTTGCCCTAGAAATCTAACCATTATGTGTTGCACATAGTAAGGACTATGTGGAGGTTTGTTAAATTTTTAAAAATCAATGATAATAAACACATGAACTAAGGAATCTGAAGGACTCGAATCTCCCCATCTGGTCAACTTTGACTTTAGATAGGGCCTTTCCTTGCATATAAGCGGCCAACTTAAAATATAACATATAAATAATTAGAAAGTACATGGTCAAGCCATGGGATTCCAGCTTTGTATGGTGCAGTCAAAACAAGAGTTCATTTAAACTGAGAGACATAGACAAAGGCAACAACAGACACTGGGGACTACCGGAGGAGGGATGGAGGGAGAGGGACAAGGGTTGGAAAACTAACTCTTGGGGACAATGCTCACTACCTGGGTGATGGGATATTTGTACCCTAAACCTCAACATCATGCAATACAGCTAGGTAACAAACCTGCAGATGTACCCCCTGAATCTAAAATAAAAGTTAAAAAAAAAGTGAGAGAGAAGGTTCAGCAGTAGAATATCTGCAATGATCCTCTCTACCAAAGGTAAGACTTTGAAACTAATAACCCAAATTGTTAAATAACACATTGACTAGGAATGCTAGCAATTGCTTAATGCTGGAATCTCATGATAAGCAGGCAAGCAGAAGGGAGCATAGTGAACCCTAAGAAATATCCTAAGTTTTAGTGGTATCACCATTTTCCGAGGAATCCTGGTCTAAACGCTTGTAGGCATCACTGGCTAATATTTTTTATTAAGGATACTTGGCATTACTGGGGAACTAAAGAAGAATCAGAAAGATTTTCTTCCTTCAATGTCAGGTATTATTTAATTTTTGTAGCTAGTAAGTCATCAAGCCCATCTGTCTACCTTCTATTGAAATGTTTCTTGAATCTATCCCACCTTTTCTGTTTCCATGGTACCTATTGCAGTTTCAGTTTTCATGACTTAATCACCTAATATCCCCCTTACTTTAATGTACTCAAGAAACATTTTGTTGGCATTTCCATCACTGTAACAAATTAAAGGTAAAATAGAAAATTAATATGAAATAGAAATACTATATTAGGTAGAAATTAGGTCACCTCACGATAAAATGTACATCAAATGGATTTGGGTCAAATATGCCTATGAAGGTAAAGTACCTTCCCAAGGAAAAGGTATACAGACAGCAAGAGATGTGAACCCTCTCTGACATAGATTACAAATTTATGGTTCTCAATCAATGTTTATTAATTACTTAGAAGGCCCTTTGAGATTTGGGGGCTTAGAGGTGGACTGCTAAAATCAAAGGAGCAACTGGCCCTTTGTGATGAAAACAAGAGTTTTAAAGAAGCTGCTGTGGGTTCAGAGTGAAGCAGGGAAAATACACGATAGGAAGAACTACTTCTTTTTGACCCGACCCTGGGCAGGAACCTTGTTGGGAACAACTAGGGGCTGCTGACCCTATGGGAAGAATCAAAAGCAAGGCCTGCTTATAGGTAGTCTCCTAATACAAATATCTCACGCCTGTCTCAAAACATACTGCCTGTCCTCTTTATAACTGCTGCTGAAAACTTCATCGATTGTCAAATATACTGGCGATGAAAACTATGAAAGAACATGCTCATGAAAAGTAACTAACGTGATAGTGGTTGGGGAATTAAGGACAATTGTTTTCTCTATTTTTGAAATTTTCTGTGACAAACGCTATATTGGTTTTAGAATTTAAAATTCAAAAGATGAAATGCATTAGATGTAAAAAAATTCAAATTTGTCAATTATGGGTCTCATATGAATTGGAAGTTCTTCTTCTCTATTGGAGAAACCAGCTGTAAGTATCGTTGGGTTGTCAATAACTTCCCCAAACAATACTGTTCTCATTTTAATAACAAACTAATATTAGGACAAAATGGGGATTTTGTTTATAGGAGAGAATAAAGTAATTTTGAAAGATGGAACAGGACAGATATGGAAAGGATTCAGCTATAGGTGGCTTTGAACACCCAGGAAGGGTGCAGACGAGGAACACAGAAAGGAAGGTGGGGGCACGCTAAACACAAAAGTTATCCATTTTTAAATTGCATTGAGGAAAAGGAGGAAACTCTTTCCTCCCTGTCTCTCCTGTAGCATAAGGCTCCTTTCTAACAAGACCAAGAACTCCACCCAGTGTCACTCGAAAGAGAGTGCTTATGAGGAGGCTGGGACACTCCTTATAATTTTAAACTGTGCTCTTCAGGATGCTAGGGAGCCCCCTTGGGGAATACCTAGGATTGTAGTGAGAAGAGGGAGGAATCAAAGCTCTGAATTCCCTCACCTTCACTCCAAGCAGAGAAGTTATGATTCATCTGACTTCTACATAAGACTTAAGATTTAAAAAAAAAAACAAAGATGTGCAGCGAAAGTATAAAACCTACTCATTTGAAACAAAAAAAAATGTACAAACTGGGAGATACACACACACACGAAACAATACTACATTACCCGATACAAATTGTCTTACTTTCCAACAGTGTTTAAAACTGTATGATGGGTATCTATCAGAGCCTTCTCCACTTTCAACACGCCTTTTGCAAAAAACAATGGCTTTTTCATACAAGAAAAGGTGTCGCTGCATTGGTTTGAATCTAGCCAAATCCTTCATTTTTGTAGCACCTTTCTTGTGTCCTATCCAAACACTGAATCCACCTTGCATTATCATCTTGCCCAGTTCATTTAAGTTTCCCTAGAATGGAAAATCAAAACCCATTAGTAGAAAGCAAAGCTACATTCAGCTCTCTGACATCAACATGTTAGGGTTTAGCTTTAGCTACTAAAACCCTGAAGAATAATTTATGTTTTTTAAAAACTTAACTTTGTATGTTAAAACATGGCATGCACCACATAAGTACAAAATTACTGTGGGGGTGGGGGACAAAAGAAACTTCCTTTTCTCTGGCTTCATATCATCTGGAGGTATTTCAGCTAGGGTAAGTCTCCCCATCTCTTCTTCAATCCTGATTGGTGCATGATATATACCAGTTCAAGTTTTCCCACTGGGTGGAGCTAACCTGTTAAAAGGCTACACAAGTGCTAAAGATTTGATTCTTTTCTTTCCTATCTATTCCTATCTATAGGGGAAAGCAGCAATTATGGAACAATATGTTTTCTTAGCTGACTCAAACATTCCTTACGCAGGATCTCCCAGGTCTGGAATTGGGGGAAGACTGTTGGGGACAAAGGTTATCTCATAAATCCATTTGGCTGCTGATCTGAAGCTAATTCTCCACTTAGCATTATCAGTAGTAACATCAACTTTTGATCTCCATTTATCTGATTCTTATACATTATTTCTCAATTGGTTCCAGGAGGGGAAAAGGGACGTTGAGATGCTGACCCTCTAAAATTCCAACAATTATTAAAATGTGCTTACAATATAGCCATTTATTGCAATCTGATGCATAGAATCATTAACTGACTTCAGTAAATCCAGCATTGCATCCAGTGCCTCCTTTAACAGAGCAGATCCTTCACAGTCTTTGCTATATTTTAATAGCTCCTGTAATTAGAAATCAGGAATTAATATTAGGTAGATATTAATATCTGGTTGAAATGAATAAGTTTTTGGCTAACATGCTTTCAAGCTGGAATCCAAATATAATGTCACATTTTGGAGTAATTCCTTTTACGTGCTCTTTGCTGCAGTATATGTTTAATGGCTGTCAAAATAGAGGAAGTAGAAGAGTGACTGAATAGTATAAAACAAAGGACATTTAATGCTTCTGGAGTTGAAGTATAATAGCTATTAAGACACATCAGAGATCAATTTTTAAAGCCATTACACATAGGGTTCTTTTGTCCTCTACATACAGTAATTTGTTTTAGTCATGATGCACTCGTAATGCACATAGCATAGAATATTATGAAAATTCACTTTAAAACAAGCCGTATTGTATTTATACTTAACGCAAGATTCTAGCAATCCTTTCGCATTATACTAGGGGAGTGCCATTTGCATTTTTCATTAGGAAGGCCCTATGAAATGCAGCCTCAAAACTATAAGAAATATTTGCTTTGTTTAGTTCTTCTTACAAATATTTAAAGTTCTTCAGTAAAACATTGTGCGGAAATCAACACAACTTGTATGAAAAATTAAATAGCTAAGACTCCAGATATTCTCAGCCTGATATCTATGCCTATGGCATTTGTAGCCACAGTGAATTGATGGAGCACACTGCAAAATTCTGCCAAATCCAGCCTTCCCAGTCATTGAGCCTACCTATTTCTAGTGCTTCCTAATAAACTATTTCCTTTTTAATCGCTCTGCCATATCTGACTCAAAAAGTAAAGAAACAAACAAATGCTTCATATAATTACCTTCAACAATAACTGATATTTAGTGATTCGTTGCACTGGTTTGAGTAAATAGGAATCCAGTCTAAGTTTGTGATTTAACTTTCTTTGACATTCCTGTCATTAAAAGATAAATATCAATAAAATTAAATTAAGACATGCACCTGTGAAAATGCCAAGTGTTCATTGATGAAACCTAATGCCCCAATGTTTCTTACATCTCAAAGAATATTTATTGGAAAAATCACTGTTATAGTACAGAAATTATAAGACATAATATATCTGAAAAACTACCATAAACACTATTTCAAGGATTGGAGAGGTAAACAATTTCAACATTTCAAAGATTTAAAAGTTTTCAAATATAAATTCATATTGATGTGGAATGCTTAAAAGGTGTGAAAGCAGGGAATGACTATAGATTAACATGATTAAAACATTCTTTAATATATTCAAGAAAATTCACAGAAGACCAAGCTCTACAAGCCAGGGCTCAGAAAAGAAATTGGTTGTGCTGAATATAAATCAGACTGGATATGAGAACAAAATTTTTAATATAACAAGAAAAAGCCCTCATCAACTGGTGCTATACTTCAGCAATTGGCCCATTGCCCCTATAAATATAAGGGTCATGACGTTGGGTTCTGGGAACATTGTAGGGGCCCATAGTTAGGGCAAAATGCAGATATTTAGGATGAAATGTGCATAAAGCATAGAACACAAAGGGATTGGGGAAAAATACGCCTGAATAAGAACCATGGCTCTCCTCTGAATATGGGTAAAATCCAACATACAATCTAATTCAAATGAGAGTTAAAGATGGAGGACTGCTATTAGGTTGGTGCAAAAGTGATTGCGGTTTTTGCCATTACTTTCAGTGGTAAAAACCACAGTAACTTTTGCACCAACTTGATACATGCATTTAGATTTCCTCACTCATGACAACCAACTAAAATGATGGAAAAGTTATTTTACTAGGCAAAATCACAAAGTTATGAAGAAGATGAGCAAGGGGAAAACTTGCGCAAAATTTGGAAACTGGAAACCAAACTTAGAAGTGGTCAACAACCGAGCACACTGGAGAAAAGTGGATTTCAAGTTGGTGGAGGAAAAAGCCAAGGAACAACTCAATTTATGTTATAAACATCTCCTCCCTGCCCTCCACAAAGTCTCAGGGATTATAGACACCAAGTACCTCTGAAAGTGGGAGGTAAATGTGAGGTTCAAGAAAGGATGCTTGTTGAAAGTCTTTTTAAGAAGTAATTAGATAATAACAAGTGTTGATGAGGATATGGAGCAATTAATACCCTCATACACTGCTGTTGGAAATGTAAAATGGTGCAGTAACTTTGGAAAAGAGTCCAGCAGTTTCTCAAAAAGTTAAATGTAGAGTTACTATATGATCCAGCACTTTCACTCCCAGGTATATAGCCAAGAGGAATGAAAATACATGTCTACAGAAAAACTTATACAAAAGCATTCTCAGCAGCATTGTTCATAATAATCAAAAGGTAGAAACAATCCAAATGTGCATCAATCAATGAATGGATACATAAAATGCTATACATCCATATAATGGAATATTATTCAACCATAAATAGGAATAAAAAACTAGTACATGCTACAACATGGACGAACCACTAAAATGTTATGCTAAATGAAAGAAAGAAGTCAAACACAAAAGACCACATATTGTATGATTCCATTTATATGAAATGTCCAGAATAGGCAAATCTGTTGAAGACAGCAAGTAGATTAGTGATTGTCTAGGGCTGCTTAGATTGGGGAAAAAAGGGAGGGTAACTGCTAAAAGGTACTGGTTTCTTTTTAGTGATAAAAACATGGTTGTGCAACTTTGTGAATATAGTAAAACCACTGAATTGTATACTTTAAAAGGGTGAACTGATGGCATTTTAGTTATATCTCAATAAAGCTGTTACAAAAAGAAAATAAATGGCATGAAAACCTAAACAAAAGCAATAAGGCTCTCAGATAACCATACCACTTTGCACAGCTGGGTGCCTTCTCTTCGCTTCCTTTGGCAGAAAAATGGATGTTTATCTAGAAAGAGTAAAACACAGGGCCTATGGACTAAAGGATACAAGGTTCAACTTAGGGCAGAGTACCATATTGAAAAATATTCAAGTACTCTCCATGTTATATCTCAAACAAGTGACCCTCAGCCTTTTCTCCCAACTTGGCTACCACAACACTAGCATCCAGATCATTATACACAAGGTAGCAGTTCAAGGAATCTGACCAGCCTAATAGAAATGCTCTAAAGATACAGGTATTTGGGAATCCCTTCAAGCAAATAGCTTGAGACGAATAACTCAACAATGAGGATCATGCTCAATAAACCCACATATGTCCTGGAAACTTCCAATGAGCTTTTTAGTGTTTACTCCTAATGTAAGTGGACAAACAAGTATCACCAGACATTTGAGGAGAGCATCAAAGATGGGTAATAGGAACCAAACAAAGAGAAATAGAAGAAAAAAAGCAACGTGAAGACAACAGAAGCTGGGCAGGGAGAAGAAAGTCATTTTTAAAAGAAAAATCTATTATCATCTTTGTATAGATGAATGAAGATACTGAATTCATAAAATGAATATAGAATTCTATTAAAAGAAACATTGAAAAAACAGAAAAAGGATGAGGGCCCTTCAAAATTAAAAACACAATGGCAGAAATGGAAACCTCAATAGAAGGACTAGAAAGTAGAGTAATAAGACAAAGAATGGAAAATAGAAAAGATGAGATAATTAGAGGACCAGTCCAGGATATGAAATATCTGTACAACGGAAATTCCAAAAAGAGCAAATGGAGACAATTGGGTGGAGGAAATCAAAGAAAAACTCCAAGTAAATTTGGACAGGAGGTTCCAAATTCAAAGTTATCACCCTAATACTAGCATAATGGATAAAAATAGTGCCAACATCTGAACACTAAAAATAAAATAAGTTTTCATAAGCTTTCAGAGGACAGAAACTAAGTCACCTACAAAGGAACAAAAATTAAAATGGCATCAGGTTTCTGAATAGCAACACTGGAAGCTAGAAGACAATCAAGCAATACCTTCAAAATTCTGAGTATAATTATTTCTTACCTAGAATTCTATACACAGCCAAACTAGCAATGAAGTCTTAGGGTAGAATAAAGATATTTGCAGGCACATACACTCTCAAAAACTTATATGTTTTGTGTACACTTTCTCAGGAAAACTACTGGAGGATGTGTTCCACCAAACAAGGGAGGTAAACAAGAAAGATAAAGACATGGCACCTAGGAAGGAGGAGAGCCTATGCAACAGACAGGTGAGGAGAGTTCCAAAAATTATGTTCACCAAGATCCCCAGATGACAGCTGTGCAACAGGCCTAGTGAGTCTAGACAAGCAAGACAGAAAACTCCAGGAGATATTTCTTTAAGAATATGAAATTCAGAGAAAACAGAATGTGTTTAAATGTAATAAGAAGAGATTTTTGTAACTCCCACATCTGGGAGAGGTTGGGGTAGAATAACGATAAGTATCTAGAAAACTGAGTAAAAAGACCATTGCGAGACAAACAGAAGGGAAGGAAAAGCAACCCTATTATACCACATGATTCATCTGAGCAAAGAAATCACATAGTCTTAATTTAACACTGTATATCAATCTAACCAAAATTACGATATGACTACAGTGGAGATTTTGAGAGAAAAGAAGTATATTTGTATATGTGGTAGTTGGGTGGGGGGGCCATGAAAGAGAGCTAAATCTTCATCTTCCATAGTATAAAGGATAAAGATAAGCATGTCATTTGGAGCTATGGAGGTAAATACCACAGGATGTAGCTAAAAGTGCTGAAAGTGTTTGCCTCTGGGAAGTTACAAATGTGTTTGTGTGTGTTGGGGGGGAGGGTGGATTTGCTCTTTAACTCATATACGTATATGCACATGTAACGTACTTAAAGTAGAAAATGAATTTATAATTAAGAAATATCCCAATATCTTCCAGAAAGAGTATATCCAATACTTGAATAATTACTGTACCTGGAAAAATGCGCATTCTGAATACTTCCTCCAAATTGTTTCTGATCTGGGCTTATTCTGACAATATTTTGCATACATCTGAAAATCATCCTTCTGGGATAAAAAACAAATTCAAATGTATTACTAATTTGTGAATATGACTTTTGCCATCAAGAAAGGCTAAACAAGAGTGTAACCAAGCATCCTAGGAAATGTGGCCTAAAGGGCCTACTGTACTAGCAGCTGGTCAAAAGCCTTTTTTATGTTCCAAGAACAGCACGCCCATTGCATCTGGTGGGAGGACACATAATTATCTAAGTAATATCAGAACTTCCACTTGCCAAGCTTGAGGCTTAGATGGAGTCTTCTCTGTCTGAACTATAAAAACCTACTTTTTGCATAATGATGAACTAATAGGGTGCCAAGAAATATATTCTGTTATTAGTCTCTTGATTCCCTAGTGAATGAACTTGTAGCTGACTTCCAAGTTAGAGCCTACAGTCCTAGGTTCATCACTGGGACTTTAATTGTAGCATAATCCATTTAGGCACTTACGCAATTCTCTCTCCCTGGAATCCTCTTTCTACGACCCTCATGAATGGGCTACCTCCTACTCATTATTTAACATTTATCTCATGAGTTATCTCTTCTATAAAACCATTGCTTATACCCGCATTCTATGTAAGATGCCCATCTTCTGGATTTTCCCGGGACCATTTGTATATTTCAAATCTAATGCAACTCACCTTCTACACAATTAATAATTTCCCTGTTTTTATACCTAAATAGATTTGGGTTTGGTAGTCACATTATCTGGCACAATGCTTGGTACATAGTAGGTGACCAGTAAATGGTTGTTGAATAAATAAACAATTCATCAATAAACATTTATTAAACCACAACTGGTTGCTAAGAATGCTGCTAACCTAATGAGACATACAACAATATATAGGATATGGACTCTGGATCTAAGGGCTTTCCATTAAGTTTGGGAGAAAATTCACGTATACATGTAAAGGTGCACAAGCACAGTAAACAAAATCTCCAATGAGTAGGATAGACATTACATACTATAGAGTCTAAAGGAATGATAAACTGCTATTGCTTGAGGAAGTTAGGAAAGAATTTGGTCATAATTTAAATGTGTTTAAAGTTAGAACATCTTAGCCAGGCGTGGTGGCTCACGCCTGTAATCCCAGCATTTTGGGAGGCTGAGGCGGGAGGATCACAAGGTCAGGAGATCGAAACCATCCTGGCTAACACTGTGAAACCCCGTCTCTACTAAAAATACAAAAAAATTAGCTGGGCGTGGTGGTGGGCGCCTGTAGTCCCAGCTACTCGGGAGGCTGAGGCAGGAGAATGGTATGAACCCAGGAGGCAGAGGTTGCAGTGAGCCGAGATCGCACCACTGAACTCCAGCCTGGGTGACAGAGTGAGACTCCATCTCAAAAAATAAAAAATTAAAAAATTAAGTTAGAACACGTTGAGCAAGGTTGACGCACAGTTCTTTCTTATTCTCTTCTCATGTCATAAACACTTTCTGGGATAAGACATCTATTTTGAAGCTTTCAACAATCACCTCTATTGAATTAACTCTTAAATCAAGACAAAACTGATCTTTCAGGAAGAAGAGAAACTACATAAGCAGAGAAGCATAGACAAAAAATATTCTAAAAGAAAACTAATGGAGGAGAGTATGATCACTAACCTGGGATGTCAATTGTATTAACCATACTCAGGACACAGAGGAATGGGCCTCCCTAAATGCTTTTGTTGAATGAAAAGAACTGACAGCTCTCTGTTTCTGTGAAGTTCCTGTGATGGATGCCTTGGTGGCTGAAAGTCACACTAGATCCAATTCTAAAACTTTACATGTATTTTAATAAGACAAATACTATAAATAATAAGGTGTTTTTAGGCAAAAAAAAAATTAACCAAGCCCCAGATGGTTTTGTTATGATGATCCCAACTCTTACATTTTCATAGCCAGGATGGTCCCTGGATTACTAGGATTACCCAGGAGTCAGTGTTCAAGAGCTGAGCCACTGAAGCATTTGGTACCACAGAATGGAATGGGTATTTTTATGCTCTGGATATCCCAGTGCATCTATTTCTGCAGCAAAACTTGGTTTGGTATTAAATACTTGCTGGAGTAATATATCTTCTCCAAAAACATAAAGACATAAAGTACCTATCTTGTCTCCAAATCTGTTCTTATAAGTGAGTTGCTATTTTGGTGGTGCATATTTATATATTTTAAAAAATAATTTAACTAACCCTTTCCAGGAAACAAGGTCCCACTCTTTCTGGAGCATAAGCACAATTTTCCAGGTTGCTCAAGAAAATGCTGTGAAAATTTCAGAGAAAAAAAATTACATGATTTTATGTGAAATATAATAAACTGGTAAAGAGAGCACTTTAAATAGTTTTATAAAAAATAAATATTCATTTCAGCAATTACATACTCATTATGGAATTCATATATTTCTGCCATGTTTCCAAAGAGAACGTCCTTTTTATTTCTCAGGAGAGGTGGCATAAGATCAAACATCTCTGGATTATCCATCTCCGCTCTGTAACCCTACTCAAAATAAATACATTCATGCATTTTAAAATATTTACATGCACATTTGATTGGGCTACTAATGGTGTAGGTACAGCAGAATATTAAGGGATTTGAGGGTGAAGTTTTTTGAATTTTATTTCAATTTTAATTCAATTCAAATCTCCTACTTCCCAAAGTTATCCATGATTTTTTTTTTTTTTTTAGAAGGCAGGACAAGGAAAGGAAGTCAAGTTTTCCAATCAAATAGGCAGAATAAAGTAATAGCTCTTTGGCCTTCAGAGTAGCTTGTAGTGTAGGAAACAAGCTAGAAACCAAGATAAAAACATAGATTACAGGTCATCAGCTTCTCCTTAAATTGGCAATACGTGTTTAGGTTTTTTCAGACCAAATTAATATCATGGCATTTTTGTCAAAAGAATATTTTATCCCATTCTCAGTTTTTTACATCACAATCTCTAAATAGCACCCTGGGAATAATTGTAACAATCGGCTGTATCCCTAAGAGAACATTTTCTCTTCTGTAATAAATTCTGAATCAATCACTCCCATTACTGAGGGAGAGCCTGAATGTGCACGTTTAACCACCATGCTGCATCAAACAACAAAAGAAATGCCCACTGCTGCCATATGACAACCAAGGAAGGAGACGGAAGTAGAAGATTGCCCCTAAACACTTTCTAATGAATGTAGCAAGGGATCATTCGGGAAAAGATAGGGCAAATACAATTTGAGTTGCTTACCAACAAAACAGTATACAGTTCTTGAACATAAACTCTCTCAGTCTGTATCAGTTCATTTAGTACGTGGCTAAAATGAAAAGACCATATTTATCAGTTATTTTATTACTGAGATCTATATTGCAATGTTTCAAGTATTATCATCATGAGAAGGTAAAAATAGCTAATGCATAGGAATTATCAATGGTTTTTGTTTTAGCATCAAAATATGAAACTACTTTTATGGTTTCTAGAATAAAAACTATATATATATATAGTCTTATGGGTGGTTTTTATTCATTACATTTATATTCATTATATATATATAACATATATATATATCCCGCTTTCTTTCATATATATATATATATATATATATATATATATATATATATATACATATATACGCTCAAGGGTTACTATTAGCTTTAAAGAACTTTATTTCTAACTCACTGAGATTAGGAATAAATGTACTAAAAACTCACAATAACTGTTCCTAAATGTCTGAGGTTTTTATTGTTTTGGGGTAGCATAGTTTATGAACTTTAATACCCTTTTTTTCCCTAAAAAATAAGTATTAGCATTTTAGGCACTATTTTTCCCTTTTCCCAGTAATGTTCTGAAATTTTCTCAAGAAGGCAGTAGATTTTTTTACCCTGGTCTCCCCAAGTGTAGGTCATATTTATATTTCCATAATGTATATATATATATATTTTTTGAGACGGAATCTCACTCTGTCACCCAGGCTTGGGTGCAGTGGGGTAATCTCGGCTCACTGCAAACTCCACCTCCCGGGTTCAAGAGATTCTCCTTCCTCAGCCTCCCTAGTAGCTGGGATTATAGGCGCTCACCACCACACCTGGCTAATTTTTGTATTTTTTGGTAGTGACGGGGTTTCATCATGTTTGTCAGGCTGGTCTCCAACTCCTGACTTCAAGTGATCCACCTGCCTGGGCCTCCCAACACGCTGGGATTGCAGGCATGAATAACCACGCCCCACCTGTTTCTGTAATACTTTTGTTTACTGTCTCTGGAAAATAAAATATATTTTCCTTTCAATGTGATTTCCAATTGACATCATATTTAAAACTCATTTCCTTTGTCCCCAGTATAAGTAATCCATTTGATTTAACTTATACTTTTGGCTTTTTTTTCTTTTTCTTTTTGCATATTAAAGCATTTAACATTTGAGAGTCTTACAGTATATATATGTGTGTGTGTATATATATATGTATCTCATACATACATATGTATACATGCAACTTGCTGCAAAATGCTTGCTAATTACAACTGTAATATAAAATCAAAAAGATGAATATTCTTATGTCTAGAATATTAATATACCATTATAACAGTGAACAAAATAATTATTAACATCTACAAAATAACATTGTATCAATCTGTATAATCCTTTGTAATTTTTTATGTACCACTCTATTCATTTTGAATACCAAAATTTGCTAAGAGAATAGATCTTAAGTGTTCTCACCACAAAAAAAAAATGGTAACTATGTGAGGTGATAGATGTGTTAACTAACTTGATATGGTAATCATTTCACAATATATACACATACCAAAGCATCACATTGTACACTTCAAATATACATAATTTTGTCAATTATATATCAATAAAGCTGAAGAATTAATAGATAAGCTAATTACCATTTGATCATTATACATTGTACACATGTATCAAAATTTCACACTGTATTCCATAAATATGTACAATGATTATGTGTCAATGAAAAATAATAATAAACCTTTTTTTAAGAATGATAAACAAAAATCTCCATTTTATTTCAGTCTGGGGGAAAAAAAAGAAGATACCAACATTCTGAAAAAGTTTAGTTAATTTTCTTCAAATCACATAAACAGGCCATAGGTTGGCTGGGCCTAAATCCTGGACTTCTGACACCTAAACTAATGCTCTTTTCATCACACCCAGTAAAACCCCATTCTGTGAACTCAAATTTCTAATCACATTGGCCTTGAACACTGAACCAGACTCCCACAGTTAGATGTGTATGTGAGTTTATATTAATAAATAAAGGATACTTCTTTAAAACATCCAAGCTATTGCCATTGTCCAAACTGGAGGATTCACCAGAACTTCTCTTCTCCTGACAATCATGCAACACTTCAATCTGAAATACAGAAAATAAAAGTTAAATTAGCACCTTTGTAGGTATAATTCTTCTTCAAGGCGATCCAGCTCAAATTAAGTTTATTCTAGGTCCTAACTCTGAAGATAAATTGAAAAATAAAACTATGATTTTTTTTCAAAATAACTTTGATACGTACTAGTAAAAAGTGATTTGAGTTGCCTAAGAAAACAGATTTAAGATACTAATTAGAACTTATTTTATGTATTAACTCTTTATTTATATGGCATTCTTAGAAAATAAGGTTGATTCATAAAAAGTTAATTTTCTAGATAACTAAAGGGTATTCATTGAAGAACCAATCATCTTTTTAACCATAGTGATTTTTGATGGAAACCTTTCTAGAAAATATTACATGAATCCTGGAATTCTTTAATCAAAGACACACGACATAACTGATCCTTTTCCTTTTTTTTTTTTCTAAGATCTGGGTTAAGCTAGAAGAACATTTTCCTAATGATTCGATGGCATCATCATAAGCTTGAATATGATAAAATCTAATGCTGTGCTGCAGGGATACCTGCAGAACTCTATTCTTTCTTGAAATAACTGTAACCTGTACATCTCTGTCTCTACTCCCTGCCACATGTTAGTCGCTGTAAGTTGCCTCCCTAATTCTAATAAATTGCCTTATTTTACAGACTCTAAAGGACCTGGACTGGCCTACCGAGTCAACTGCAAAAGATTTGTGATGATTATTTCTTTTAAGAAGCATTTGAAGTGTATTCCTGGTATCCAATCTCAGCTGTATTGGACAGCTGAGCTTGCCAAAAGCCTGACCTCCAAGTAAATGTAACATTTCTTTGTGACAACTAGAACCCAAAATGAAGTACAGTATCTATCAGCTAAATATTTCCCCAAAATGTGACCTACTTATTACAAATGAAAGAAACAAACGTGTATTACGACTTTCTATATATTAGGCACGCATAGTCCTAGGTGCTTAACACATATTATATTTAATCCAAACAGCATTTAGCAAGCAATGGCATTCTTTTCCTCATTTTAAATATAGGAAAACTGAGGCTTGGAGAGATTTTACAACATGTACTACTACAGAATTTGGCATTCACCCTGTTTCTTTCTTGAAACCAGAAGTTGTGGCTGTACAAAATAATAACCAGGCCTGGTATATCAGTATAGACCATTCACTAGGCTGCTATTAATTATATTAAAACTTAGAGCATTATCATATGCCACACATGTTCAAAGTGCTTCACAAATATTAGATTATTTTATCTTTAACTCCATGATGAGAGTGTTCTATTTTTATGCCCATTTTATATACGGAAACTGAGTTCCAGAGAACTTACCCAGGTTTATATAGCCAGTAAGTGATGGAACTGGGATTATAAGCCAGGCAGTCTAGTTTTACAATTTGTACCACTATGCTATACTGCCCCTTAAAAATATGTTCTCATCTTCATTTACCACAAAAAAACACACGAAGAAAATGTGGGGTCTTGGGAACTGGGAGCAGTGGCTCATGCCTGTAATCCCAACACTTTGGGAGACCAAGGCAGGAGGATCACCTGAGGCCAGGAGTTTAAGATCAGCCTTGGCAACATAGCAAGACCCTGTCTATCAAAAAAAGTGTTAAAAATATTAGCCAGGCATAATGGCCCATGCCTGTAGTCTAAGATACTCAGGAGCCTGGGGTGGTAGGATTTCTTGAGCCCAGGAGTTTGAGGCTGCAGTGAGCTATGATCGCACCACTGTAGTCCAGCCTAGGCAACAGAGCGAGACCCTGTCTCAAAAAAAAAAAGAGAGAGGAAAGAAAATGTGGGATGTTGTAGCTATGATGAGTCTACTTCTTTACAGATATCTTGTATCTAACAATAAGTAAGTAGATTGGGTACAGTGATGCACACCTGTAGTCCCAGCTACTCAGGAGGCTGAAGTGGAAGGGTGGCATGAGCCCAGGAATTAGAGGCATCAGTGAGCTATGGTCACCCCTGTGAACAGCCACTGCACTCCAGCTTTGGCAACATAGTGAGACCCTGTCTCTAAAAAATTTTAAAAACAACAACAAAAAAGAATGTATATCTTTTTTGAGCTAAGAGTTAGCCTCTGCATGGTCCATTAGAACCTGTCCTGTGTGCTTCACACTTGTAGGACTGGAATTGCTCATGAAAGAAAGTTTATTCTGCACAAAGGTGCAATGCTTATTTATGATTATTGAAGTGCTGGTGGGCGGTGGTAAAAAGAAGCTGGAACATATACAAGATGTTCTACAGAAATGATTCTAACCTTGAGCCAGCACTTGAGAAACAGCTCATACTGAGAAACTGGCGTATCTGGGGATATGCCAGTAATGCAGTGAAACACAATGCAGCAACAGCTTTTTTTCTTTTAAATAGTCTTTCAAAGACACAATATTTGTCTAGTGAATGAAAAATATGGTTTAAGGCTCATACCAACTCTGCAACTAAAGCAATAAAGTCAATTTTGAATTAATTAATGATATTTACTTTTAAGTTGCTCTGATTTTGTCTCCAAGTCTTCTTCCCTGGTAGAGAAATGTGAAAGAAGAATTTCAAACCAGAATTAAAGTCAGCACTTTTAATAGAAATACATATATATTTATTAAATAACTTGAGTTAATATTCCAATATGTTTATATTAGTATTTTAAAATCACACGAGAGAAGATAATGTTTGGTTGGACTTACTCACATGATTTCAGCTTCTTATTGAGCATGATTTTGCTATGTATTCACCCATTCTCTCATTCATCAAACATTCACTTACTTGCCAAGCATTGAGGTAGGTGTTAGTGCTCATAATTATTTGCAGATTTAGTATTCATTCTGACACAAAAACATTTAATCAAATTGTAGCTCATTGATTAACTCAATCAAAAAGAATTTTGAAAAAAATCTAAGTTTAATCTACTAATTAGAGCATCTACACTTATTTGGCACTTTCTACATATTGAGCACTGTTCTAAGAGCTATGCATATATCTTCTTTTTCAATACTCAAAATCATCCTAAGAGGTAGGTAACAACTTCTAGCCCTATCTTCTAGATAAGGAACTAAGGTTAGTATCTTGTCCAAGAAGCAGAGGTGGTATTCAAATTCATATAATCTATTCTCAGAATGTTTCTAACCACCATGTAAACATTTCCAAAGCATGATAAAATGTTAAACATGTCATCAAAATTCAAAGCTTTCATCTTTATTTTTTAAATATTTAGTTTAAAAAGGGTGAGCCACTGTATTATTAAGCAAGGAATCCAGATGTTCCTACAAAGCCAAAGGCACGGTCCAACCAAAGACTAGATTGTTTAGATCCTAATTCCCAGGGCTGCTGAAAAGGCTGTTGCTCACACAGGCTGCATGAGACTCCTCTCTCCATGAAAGGAACAAACCTTTTGTCCTTCCCTCCTCAGCAGGAGCCAGTTACAGGCACACTCAGGAAAACGAAGGGCTGCTATGTTCTCTAGACTCCATACTTCACTTTCACTTATTAAAATATACTTTCTATCTAAACTTCAAGTTTATATCATCATATATGTAAATATATATTAAACTTGGAATTATACAAAATTAATTTCTCAGTGGATACTAATATGCTCCACTTCAAAGAAGCCTGTTCTACAGAGATCCAAACTTATTTCTAAAGGTAACTTAAGAGGCAATTATTAGTTTTGCCAATTAATTCTTTGCAAATACATTAAGAGATACAAAATAAATATATGCACAACTTATGAGAAACACATCTTATTCTTCAAAGCAAGGTAGATGTATTCATTTTTAACAATATAAATACATACAAAATGATTGAGCACCTACACCATATGCTAAGCTCTGTGTTTGGGGATACAAAGATGAACTCACACAGTTTCTGCCCTTACAGAGCTTAGTTTAGCAAGAGAGACAGAAAGCAGACAATTCCACTAAAGCCAAGAAGAAATTTGAGGGTACTTGTTATCACACAGCATGAACACCTAAGCAAACAGGGGTGCAGAGAAGGAGGAGATCTGGGGAGGAAAAGCTTACCTGAAGGAAGTGGCCTAGAAATAGCAAATCTGATGGAGGAGTAGAAGCTAACGTGTGGGAAAGGGAGAGGAAAGGAAATAGTGTTCTAGAGAGAGAACAGTGTGTGTCATGTCCACAAAGTAAGACACCTAGGAAAGGGAAGAAAAAGTGGGCAGGGTAAGTGGAAGAGACAGAAAGACTGTCACGGTTACCAAGGCCAGGATGATGTTAGCTTGGATTAGGAAAGCGGCAGTAAGGATAGCAGTGGGGATGAAAAAAAAAGTGAATGGATTCGAGAGAGATACTTAGTAGGCACAAATCCACAGGATATAGAATTTTTGACCAATTAGAGGTAGGGCATAAGTAAGGAGGAACCAAGGTCCCAGGCTTGGGCAACTGAGGAAATCATAGTGCCATTCACCAAGATGAAGAGTAGAAAGATTGCAGGAGAGATGAGTTAATCTGAGGTATGTTGAGTCTGAGTTGCCTATGGGATATTCAAAAAGGCAAATTATAAACAGAGGTCCAAAGCTTAGAAGAAAGATCTAGGCTAAAGATCCAGATTTAGGGGCTCAAGTCACATTTTACATTTTATTCCTCGCTGTCAATGTCTCTCATTCTCCATAACTACACTCTATATTCAATGTTAATTCTACAAATATTTATTACATCTTGCTAAGTGCCAGGCCCTGTGCTAGGTGCAGAATTATATTTGATGCAAAAAGAAAAAAAAACTAAAATAAAAGCAAAGAACAAAAAAACAGTTTGACTCATTTTTATGAGAAATTAATACTTATGTTTTGAGTTGACCAAATTTTATATATTTGGCTTAGCGATTAAAAGTCTTAAGAAATTCTTTGGAATGGATTGTTACAATCCCTATTACTCATACAGCAATTAGGTACAATGAACAAGGTTTGTAGCATAAATAATGTTTTGATTTAATTTACAAAGCATGATTTATAATAGATAAAAACATTTATCCATCCATGTCACTTATTTATTAAGCTGCCTTCATCCTCATAAATACATTAGGCAGTCTCGAACTGAAGCAAATCCAAGCTACTCCTAACAAAAAGTTGGATCATGAAGTATCTTAAACAAAAGAAGGCCTGATTCATTTTAGCATCGCCAATTGTTTTTCTTTATTCTTTTTGGGGGTCACTTTATGAAAGACATTGAGTTTATAAGCATAATCTACATTTTATATAGTCATTTTCCAACATAAGCATAATACAAAGAGAATAATGGATGGTTATTATGAAAAACAGGAAAAAGTTACTTGCAGGTAGAATGCAAGAATGAACTGCTGCTGTTTTTAGATGCCAAACTGGTTTTTCACATGCACACAAACTCAGAAAAATGTATTGGCAAAAGTAATATAATAAAGATGGGTACCTTTTGAAAAAAGTTTACATGCTTGAAAGAAAGAGTATCCAACTCCCACTGCAGAAGGAAATTGTAATGCCATTAAATAATATCAGAAAAAATGAAACAATACAAAACAAAATGTGCTAATGAGTGACTAATGACTTGCATGGATCTGTAACAGTCTCCCCAAAACTCCATTCCTCAACTCAAGGTGTACCACTTTAAGAACCTCTACGAGCAGTTGAGATTTTAGAGGACAATTAAGCAAGCAGCTTTAACCAGAGGAAAGGACTAGTTCAGTTTATCAAGTATTTTTTTATAGTCTTCAATTTTTTTCACCCTATCTTTACAATAACCTGTTGGAGTCAGTAAGTATTATTGTCCTTATTGTCCAGGTAAGGAAACTGAGGCTAAAGAGGCTAAGTGAACTGTTCAAGGACACACAGCCAGTACACGGAGTCAGAAATCTAACCGAGGTCTATCTTCTGCTCAAGAATATCAACCTATTTCAGTTTTAGTCTCATAGATATTGGGTTTTATCCCCTTATTGTTTTTTATTTTGTTATCTTTACTCTTTTTCCAGTAGTTTTAATATTCCTTGTATCTTTGCTATATCTTTGATATTGTATTTAAGACATTACTTATAGTTTTATTTGTAAATATATTTATATATTTCATAAGTATTAAACATGTAACTTTCATAATCTTAGCCTAGTTACCTGCTTTCATCACCTTTTGAAAATCTGATCCATGCTAGATATAAGCTATTATTTTTATGCTCATTATCCTTGGCTCAAGCCTTCTCTGAATTCCAAAGCAGTTCTCCTACACTAATGAAGCTTCTGATTCTATTTAGATCAGACAGACCAAATTTACTCCCATCTTCACCCATTCCACTTACTTAGTGCTCTAAAGACCAAATTACTCTCCTCTAAGAAGCCCCAAAGGCAGCTCAAGGGAACCCCTGAGCCATCCATATCCGGAGTAGTTCAACACATTATAAGGATAATTATTATTTTCATAGAACTTAGAAAGAAAATAGATCTTACAGGATAAAACTAGGAGATTAAAACTAGAAAATGAACTCTGTAATAGTAAATTACCAACAAAATTATTCTATTTAACAGCATTTATTTAGAAAAGGCAATCCATTTTATTATCTAAGCCATTCACTTACTAGAAGCTTATAAGAACCAAGTCATATTTCACCACTATGCAATATATTCATGTAACAAAACTGTATGTACTTGTAGTCCCAAATTTATACAAATAAAAAAGAACCAAATCATTGCTTATCTAGAGTAGCAGTAAATATGTGTGTGTGTGTGTGTGTGTGCATGCACACATGTGTATACTAGCTTCATATACTTTCCTTCACCTGCTGAAAAAAAATGCAAGTTTGATGCTGGTGAAATTTTCATACTCATTTTCAAGGCTGGAGTACTCAGTACTGAGATGTTCACAATTCCTTGTACTGTACTATATTACTTCTATGTTTTAGTACTGTACAATAACTTCAATCTGACTCTTGCCTTGCACAATATAAATATGACCAAAGATGCTAAAGTGAAATTTTCATCTATCAGCATTGAAGAATAAACTCAGTATTTACATCAAGAGTAACAATATAAACAATAGCAAGAAAAAAAGAGACAGAGAAAGTAAGACATTTTACCTTGTTTAGATGAAAAAAATGGTGTTCCAGATGTGACCAAATTTTCAGGTGTGGGTACCACAAATTGGATTGGCCTCACATGCTTATCTGCCAGGTTCCTGAAACCGGCCTGCTGGTTCTCAAATATACTTCGAATGTTTTCAAGCTTGAGTTGTATAGTCTTCATTTGAACCTGCAGGTTGTATAAGAATTATAGGAAATATTTTCTGAAATGAGGTCATTACAAACCCCATTACATTTCTCAAACTCAGATGGTCAAAAAAACAATTTAGAGTTTAAAATATAACTACAAGACATTTAGAAAAATAACAAAACAGATTAATGTATTATGTTCACATGGATATAAAACCAAAATCTCAACCAAAATAACCTGAGGGAAAAAATTACCAAGAAGCAGTCATGAAATTGGTCACTGCATAGAGTGATTTGCCCTTCATTGGTTCATTGGCTGAATCGGATAATGGCTGGGAAAGAAGGCATATTGCTCTTTCCTGTTTAGCATAAGAAAGCCACCAAGTTATAAAAAACAATCAAATGAATAACATCGGTATAATATTTTGTTACATTTTACCATGTAGGACATTCTTGTTATAGTCTTCTATGTTGCAGCAGGCTCCTCAGAGTCACCAATGGATAATACACCTTTGTACCTCTCCTAGATGCTTTGAGGCAGCTAGAGTTAAGCTTGGTTGCTTCCAGAGAATCACTTGGCTATTGCCATGACTACATTTCTGATTTCCTGGGGCATCCCCTAGGATATTCTGCTAAGCATGGATCTAGATACTGCTCCAATCTTAGAGTCAACTACACATTTTAGCAGCAAATAGCATCACAAATGCTCTTATCTACAATGTGGAAAATGCTTCATGTCATTTTCAAGGGGGCAGTACTGAACTAACCTATAGCTCTCCACCCTGTTAACATCAACTTCTGCCTGCTCCTCCTTCTCCAAGAAGACCCAAATCCTATCTTTATGCTTTCATTCTCAAACTGAGTAGGAAAGCAACATCATCCACAGAGCATCTGCTGATGATCACTGCAGCACAAAGGAAAGATGTTTGGGGTAAAGTGCTCTTGACATGGATCCAACATTCTATTATAGAAGAGCTTTGGGCCTTTCTCCAGTGATGCACAACAAAATATGTGTGAGAACACCTAGCACATAAAAAAGAGTTTTAAAATAATGGATTTGGAGCTCAAAAAGGAAATTATTCTTCATTATGTAGCAAACATATGCCTTTGAATTATTTGATGCTTGACAGTGGCACTATTATCACCCCTAAGAGGACAATGTAAGTGCAATTTGACATAAAGTTAGCTGTGAGGTAGTAAAACTCCTCCTACCCACAGTACTGCAATTATAATTTTCTTTAAATATTTATTTGAAAATAAAAAAGCCTCTACCTTAAGCTCAGGAGATAATATTACATCAAATTCATACTGCAGTGTTTCAGGTTCATAATTTATAAAGGGTAAAGCCATTTCAAGAAAATTTTCAATGTCTTGGAGGGCTTTCTGAGCATCTTCTTTAGACTGAAACTTATCTATTTCCTGATTAGCTAGAAGACATTCCCCTTCATCACAGCATTGACGAGCCTGGTAAGAAAATCAAGAAGAAAAAAAAAACATGAATTAATAAAGAGAAAACATATTTGTCCAACAAGTGAGTGTTTCTCAGCCTCTGGCTTCTGTGAGTCAGAAATGCTTTCAGAGCTGTTAAAAAAAAATAAAGATATCTGGGTTCTGCCTCCAGAAATTCTGATTCAGTAGCTCTGGGCCATAAGTTGGGCATTTATACTTTTTTTTTTTCAGCATTAAAGTCAGTTTATTACTTCTACTTGTATTATTCACATGAGAAAAAATATAAATGAACACCTAAATAAGTGAATACTTTTACAGAGCTCCACAGGTATTGCTGATACACAGCCAAGGTTGGGAAACACTGCATTTATTTCACAACAACTAATTTATTCTGCAGCAGGAGTCTGACCATTTTCTCAACACTAACACTTTAGTTGCATGTTACTTTCCCAAAATCAGTTAACTGAAATACGAAATTCTTAGAAAAATATAAAGTGTAATACAAATGTTTAATGATGGCTAAGGACAAGAATAAAGTTTCCTTCCCAAAGAATGAGATGTAAAGATTAAAATGTTTATGTTCAGATATAATGTCTGTAAGTGATACCCCTATTTTATATTCCACTGCCAACACCAGGTCCATATGGTGACCTGTCAATTCATTGCCTAATCATGAAAAGGGTCAAACCCACAAGCCATGCAGGAATATTTTCCAGTCACTGTTTAATATTTTATTTCTGTACTATGAAATGTGAAAGGAGTTTCAGGCTTTAGCAAAATGCCCCCCAGGCTTTTAAAAATGTTCCAAGTACAAACCATCACCAGTGGAGGCTTCAGAGATGTACCCAAAATACAAAGGAAGCCATTACTCCACAATCTCAATATTTAGAACAAAGGGCAAAATTTGAACTATATTGGATCTTTCATGAATAGTTCATTGGTAGATGGATGAAAAAAATCATAATCAAACTCAGTCCTTCAGACTTCTTACAAATTTAATCCCAAAGCTATACCAGTCCCTGACCATATAACCTCTGAGAAGATAAAAAGTATTCCATGCGGCAGAAGGGCAAGGTGCTTCAGGCTAGCAGGACCTGGAAAAAAATGTGTGTTCCTTTTCAGAAATGGATCATTTCTCATTACACTACCTGCTGTAGGAGTTTATGCATTTTGAAGGTCCTGCTGAGTTGTATCTGTTTTGCTTTTATCTCATTAACCAAAATATCAGAAAGGTAACGTAGCTCATTGCACCTCTGGCAGATTAAATCAAGTGCATAATGGTGATTTGCTGCAAGCTTGTGTCCATGTAATATCACAAACTGGGCCTTTGATAATAGCTCCTGATTGTAATAAAGAAACAAAATAATGAATACATGATCTCTGTTCCTATAGAGAAAAAAAGAAGAAAATAATTAAGAAGCAAAATGTTTGAGCAAGAAGGATACATTGCCAAAAATACAATTTGATGTCTACTTCTTCAGGCTGCAAAAAAAAAAAAAAACAAAAAAAACTTACAGTTATAATAATTAGCTGCAGCAGTGATGTCATTAGAAGCTCATGCATTTCTGGTTATAGAAACTGAAAATTTCACATCACACCCAGAACGTGGATGAGATTTTTTTTCTCCTAATATGTGTGGATTTAGAATAACCACCTGTATTAAATGAGGTATACACACCAGCCAAATGTATTTCATATCATCTCAGCCTTAGAAAGCTCATCAGAGTTGTCATGTACCTGGACTACTTCACATACCTGAAGTCACAGGGTTTCTATGTCAAACAATGACCTTTAGTGGCTTTGCCTCCACTCTGTCAACTACTCACTCCCCCTAGTGTAGAGACTTGAACATAGTAGGGATTCAAGAAATGTTTGTCAAAATAAAATAAATAAAACTGAAACCCCGAATGAGGAAACGACTGGCCTCTCTATCTAGTGGGAAAACCAGGTTTAAAATGGAGAGCTGGTATCTAATGGGTATACAGTTTCAATTTCATAAGATGAAAAAGTTCTGGAGCTGTTGCACAACAATGCGAATTTACTTATCACTACTGAACTGAACACTTAAAAATGATTAAGACGGCAAATTTCATGTTATGTGTTTTTACCACAATTAGAAATGAAAAATTATTAAATGGAAAAAAATTGTCTCCCTTAGTTTCCAAACCAGTTTGCCTCCTCTTTCTACTATACCATAGGGATATGTAAATTGTCCCATGATCACACAGATCTACAAGCATAATTCCAGAACTAGTTATCATAACTGTTGCTTCTTCAATATTTGTTTTCACATACTCATGGTTCACCCATAAATCTATTTGTATGCTGAGAATTCATCTTAAAAAGTGTGGCCTTGCTCTTACATAAAAAGCATGGCCTTGCTCTCACATAAAAGCTAAGAGCTTTTTAAGTATTAAAGCCATTAGTCCAAACTTTAAGACTAGCAGGGAAAATGAAAACTGCCTCTTTTGAGTGTTTACTATACAGCCCAGTGTTGTGCCAGGTGCTTTATATTCATCTAAATGAATATTCACAATTGCTCTGCAAAGTAGGTCATTTTATCCCCAGTTTATAGATGAAGACACTGAGGATTAGAAATCAATTTACTCAAGGTCACAGATAGTAAGAATAAGTAGAAATGTCTATGTGAGTCTCCATTTGGTTAAACTGCATATATCCTAAAGTGGGCATTTAAGGAATTATGTTCTTGTATGTTCCCATCATTTCCAAGCACCTATATCATTCTTGATACACATTTTTCTAGCTTCTCCAAAATAATTTATGCCCTTGTTCTTATTGGTGGGCTTGAAACAGTTCACGCCATTGTCTCAGTGACCTCCTTTTACAACTAATTACATGATATATCTGTAGTGTCACCTCTGGCCTGCATTGAACAAAACAGAATATAGACCAATATAATTGTGCCTAATATACAGAATGTTGTTATGATGGGAGGAAGGCAAGGGATAAAAGACTACAAATAGGGTGCAATGTATACTGCTCGGGTGATGAGTGCACCAAAATCTCACAAATCACCACTAAAAGAACTTACTCATGTAACCAAATACCACCTATACCCCAGTAACTGATGGAAAAATAAAAATAAAGAAATTAATAATAAGGGTTTATACTACCTACTCCCGCCAAAACATGACTATTATACTGTATAATATAGCAAACATCTAAAACACAATCTTACCTGAGAATTTTCATCTAAGTTTTCCAATTTTTTTATTTTTTGTTTTACTTGAGCTATAGTCCCTGTTACATCAGCCAGTTCTGCTTGTTGGTTTAATAGAAATTCAACTTCAGTCACAAGCTAAAAATAGGAAACAAAGAGGTTTTAAAAACATAAAAATTATCCCCTTATGATCAAGTTTTATACAAAATGCTTTTAAACAAAAATATTGACATGGAGAAATTACACATATAAAAAAATTTGGTTATTCACAGAAATAGCTATAATCTGTTAAAATTTAACCTCATAGATAACAATGGGTATTCATGATGTATAAAAGATCACCATGTACATGTGTAGGTTTGTATATGAGGACATGTATTTGCATAAATGTATACATGTGAGGTATGTATAGGTATATATGCATTTGTGTGTGTGTGTGTGTGTATATATATATATATATATAGCAAATATCTAAAACGAAATCTTACCAGAGAATTTTCATCTAAGTGTTTTTTTCAACATTCCCCAGCTCTCTGGTGAATTATCCTAAAAGCAAAAGCCCACCAGAAGTAATAAGCACATCTCCCACCCAGACCTTGGTCTTTAATACCATTTCCCAGAAAAAGAAACCAGGGCTCCTCAAGGAAATAACTGATTCCAGGGTTGAGGCAGAATAGGTACAAGATGAACTTGGAATATATTTTTATGCCAGAAAGTAAGAAAGTGATTTATTTAAATGTTGGATCATGTCACAAGGACACAGCAGCAGTTTGAAACATCAAAATAGTCAAGAACACTAATAAATTATAAACCATCAAAAAACTAAGAATCAGAAAAGAAGTCAAATCATCTTTCTCTGCTGACAACATGATTCTATACCTAGAAAACACTAAAGACTACCAAAAGGCTCCTAGAATTGATAAACAACTTCAGGAAAGTTTTACGATACAAAATCAATGTACAAAAATCAGTAGCATTTCTATACACCAATAATGTTCAATCTGAAAGCCAAATCAAGAATGCAATTTCATTTACAATGACCACAAAAAGAATAAAATACCTAGTAATACATGTAGCCCAAGGAGGAGAAAAATCTCTATAAGGAGACCTACAAAACACTGCTGAAATAAATCATACACGGCACAAACAAATGGAAACAAATGGAAAAAACATTCCGTGCTCATAGATTTGAAGAATCACTATCATTCAAATGGCCATACTGTCCAAAACAATCTGCCGATTCAATGCTATTCTTATCAGACTACCAACAGCCTTTTTCACAGAATTAGAAAAACTATTCTAAAATTCATATGGAACCACAAAAGAGCTCAAATAGCCAAAGCAATCATAAGCAAAAAGAACAAAGCCAGAAATAACATATTACCTGACATCAAACTGTACCAAAACAACATAGTCCTGGTACAAAAACAGACATTTAGACCAATGGAACAGAATAGAGAACCCAGAAATAAAGCCACACACCTACAACCATCAGATCTTTTACAAAATCAATGAAAATAATCAAGGGGGAAAGGACTCCCTATTCATCAAATGGTGCTGAGATAGCTCGCTAATCATATAAAGAAGAGTGAAACTGGACCCCTACCTTTCACCATATATAACAATTAACTAAGGATGGATTAAAGATCTAAACGTAAGACCTCAATATACAAGAATCTTGGGAGAAAAGCTAGGAAACCCCAATCTGGACATTGGCCTTGGGAAATAATTTATGACTAAAATTTCAAAAGCAATTTCAACAAATACAAAAATTGATACATGGGACCTAATTAAACTAAAGAGCTTCTGCATAACCAAAGAAGCTATCAACAGAGTAAACAGACAACCTACAGAACGGGAGAAAATATTCACAAACTATGCATCTGACAAAAATCTAATATCCAGAATCTGTAAGGAACTTAAACAATTCAACAAGCAAAAAACTAATAACTCCATTAAAAAGTGAGCAGAGGACATGAACAGATACTTCTCAAAAGGAGACATACAAATTGCCAACAAACATGAGAAAATGCTCAATATCACTAATCACAGAGAAATGCAAATCAAATGAGATACCATCTCACATCCGTCAGAATGGCTATTATTAAAGAGACAAAAAGGAACAGATGCTAGTGAGGCTATGGAGAGAAGGGAACGCTGATACACTGTTGGCGGGAAAGTAAATTAGTTCAGCCACTGTGGAAGGCATCCTGAATATTTAAGAACTTAAGACAGAACTACCATTTGACCCAGCAATCCCATTACTCAGTATATACCCAATGGAAAATAAATCATTCTATCAAAAAGACAATGCAATTGTATGTTCACTGCAGCACTATTCACAATAGCAAAGACTTGGAATCAACGCAGGTGCCCATCAATGGAGGACTGGATAAAGAAAATGTCACACAAATACATCATGGAATACTATGCAGCCATAAAAAAAACAAAATCATGTCTTTTGCAGCAACATGATGCAGCTGGAGGCCATTATCCTAAGCAAACTAACACAGAAACTGAAAGCCAAACACAGTATGTTGTCACTTATAAGTGGAAGTTAAGCACTGGTTACACGTAGACATAAAGATAGAACAATAAATGCTGGAGACTACTAAAAGGGGGAAAAGGAGGAAGGCAAGGGCTTAAAAACTAACTATTGGATATTATGCTCACTACCTGAGTAACGGCATCATTCACACCTCAAATCTCAGCATCACACAGTATACCCATGTAACAAACGTGCATGTGTATGCCCTGAATCTAAAATAAAAGTTGAAAGTTTTAAAAACCAATAAGTAAAAATCTTTGAATCAAATAAAGAAATAAATGGAGAGAAGGGAAGGCTCTTGCTTCAGTAGAATGCCTAGTGTGGACTGATAAACGTGGACTGGACATGGGGGTTGAAAATAATCATTATTTTGCAACCATCACAGCAAAGATTTGTCCAGGCAAACATCATCAGTTGATGCTAAATTTACGGGGAAATTTTGATGAGAAGCAGGATATTTGCATAACCTTAAATTTTCTCCCCACACATTTCCTACTAGTTAGAAGGGGAGTAAAAGTAGCTTTACGGTGGATAAATTCAACAACACCCTGAATAGGTAATCAGAATCCACATCAACAATAAGAGGGAGGTAGGCATCATTCACCTGCAGATTCCTTAAGAAGGACACTTCACTAATGTAGTATTCCAGCTGGTCATATGTACTAAATAGAATCATGAGAAGATGTCCAACAAACTCCAAATGAAGAAAAATGTATTTAAAAAGGGACTATGGCTGGGCATGAGTCCTTATAGCTCATGCCTGGAATCCCAGCACTTTGGGAGGCTGAGGCGGGAGGATTGTTTGAGCCTAGGAGTTGCAGACCAGCCTGGGCAACACAGTGAGACCCCATCCCTACAAAAATTAAAAAGTTAGCCAGGCATGGTGGTGCGTACCTGTAGTCCCAGCTACTTGGGAGGCTGAGGTGGGAGGATGGTTTAAGCCCAGGAGTTTGAGGCTGCAGTAGCTATGATTGTGTCACTGTACTCCAGCCTGGGAGACAGAACTGTCTCAAAAAAAAAAAAGGGCTATATTCTTCAAAATGTCAGAGTCATAAAAAACAAAGAAAGGCTGTGGAAATGTTCTAGATTCAAGGACACTAAAGACACAAGACAACTTAATGCAAGACTGGACCCTATATAGGATCCGATTCTGAAGGAAAAATAAATGCTGTAAAAGACTTGACTGAGTCAACCGACAAAATTGAAATACCAATGGTAGATAATATAAAAGTATTGCATTGTTAAATGTACTGAATCTGATAACTGTACTCTGGTTATATCACAGAATATCCCTATTACTAGAAAAAATGGAAGTATTTAGGGGGAAAGGGCCATCATGTGTGCAACTTATACTCAAATGGGTCAGAAAATATATTATTTGTCAGATCAGAAAAAATATTATCTGTATATATATGAGGGAGGGAACAAAAATAATAAAGCAAATGGAGTAAAATATCATTAAGTTAATCTGGGAAGAAGGTATATGGGTATTTTTATTTTTCTTATATTTGCAACTTTTCTGTAAGTTTATGTTTCTACATGTTTTTTTTAAAAGTCATGTTTCTGGACATACAGAACCTGTCGACATGTCACTATGAGATACACCATGTCAGTGAGATTATAATCTAAGACAAGCAATAATATTGATTAAAGACAGGAATTAATGACTTGGCAAAACAGAACATAACCACAGGACAAGAATTTGATATGGATGCAAATTAATATGTAAGTATAAGCATAATGGGTATGTTCAGGAAAAGTGCTATTTTCTGTGTATTCAGATGGAGAGGAGGGAGAAACACAAATACCTATAAGGACCAAGAGCAACTTGACCTATTCTTTCTTTAGGGAAGGTTTCATGGAGAACTTTTCAAAAGATGTTTGAATCAAAGGAGAGAAAACGCTAGTGGTAACTGAGCCCTGTGTCCAGAGTACAGTGCTCCTCCCAAACCTAACTCTGATGAGCAAGTGAAATACAAAGCAAGTAGGCCATTAATGGGCAGAAAACAAGCTGGGCACATGCAAGAGGAAGAAGTGAGTTTTCCTTGGATCCTCTGGTGAAGTATATACTGTGAGAGAGACTGTGAGAAGGTTGAACATGACCGCAAAAGGAAAAGAAACTAAATCTATGCATCTTGACCATATATGATGGATTTTCCAGGAGGGTCCAGTTGGAATATATTTTTAATTATTTATTAAACTTATTTAATTTCATCCCTCAGGCTTTTCACAGGAATAAACTCCTGGATCAGAAATAAAAGCTTGTTAGGTCATATTAAATATGGTCAGCATAGGTACATGGGATTTAAAAACCAAGAAGGAAGTTGGTATTATTCCCTTGGAAAGCTACCTCATAACCTTGAATACCTTTTAGATCTACGATAAATTTGAATAACAAACCTCAAAGTAGAGAGTAACTTTGTCCCTGTCATATATATTGGCAGTTTGATACTTTCTCAAAGGAAATGAGTAAGCTGAAAAAGTAGAAGTCTCAGAATTTTAGTAGAGGTTTTCTTCAGTCTAAGCCAAGGTTCATTTACATTTGCCTCCTTTTTTTTTCTTTGTAGGTATGAACGGGCATCTTGCAAGACAGGATTTCTCATGATTAAGGAGTAAAAACCTCTGGTGTAATGAAAAAAGGTGTACAAAGAAATGTTTTAACTGACCTGTTGAAAATCCTGCTCAAACTTCCATAGTTGCAGATATTGCTCCATTTTTAATTGATGTTTTTCCCAAAATCCATCAAAAGCTGTTTCCATATCATGTACTTGAGTCAGCAACCTTAAGAAAGAAAACTCAAATAAATTTCTAAAAGCAACTATCTGTTTTGTAAGTATGTAGATAAGCGTGGTCTGGACATTAAGAATTATAGGCAAAGTCATAGCCCATGACACTTGGTTCTACCTATAGAGACAACCAATGTCCACAGAATCTCTTCTACAAGCAAAATCATCTCTGTAGGACAACCTAGAAATAAGTTCTCAGATTTCCAGAGGTCCAGGAATACTTTAACACTTAACATATTGTAGCAAAAATGTACAATTGCCTTTCAAAAATATAAAATAAGTAACTCTAAACCAAAAAGAGAGTACTCACTTATTAATAGTTTGCCAGTCACCACTTATTTGCTGATGACATTCTAGTCTTGAACTGACAGCTCCTTCAGTGTCAGGCACTTCCAGATTTGTTAGCAGAATTTTTCCTTCTTTGGTTACAGCTGTAATATCATTCTGTCCAAAGACACAAAAGGAGTATCAGCTAATTAGTAATCTAACCTGAGTGACGTGATGGGAAGGGAGCATACAACTATGGCATGAAGAATAGAAACAGTTAATTCTAGAATGGCCTTTGCTTTAATAGCTCTCTGAAAATTCACAAAATTTCAAAACCTCAGTGCCACAAAATCTAAAAGCTGTGAAGATCCAAGAAGCCCTTGCCTTAGAGATGGATGTTGCAATTAATGTTTTTATAAGATCATCATGGGCAGAAGTACCATGTGCTCTATTTGTAGCCTCCTTCTCTAACTGGTAGAAAGTTCCAATCCAGTCCACCCTATTCTGCTAATATTTTCTTTATTTTTATTTACTTTTTTAGAGATGAGATCTTGCTATGTTGCCCAGGCTGGACACAAACTCCTGGGCTCAAGCAATTCTCCTGCCTCAGGCTCCCGTGTAGCAGGGACAACAAATATGTACCACTGCACCTGGCACTGTTCTGCTAACACTTTTAGTGAGCTCAAATAAAGCAGTAGTAGCACAATAAAAACCACCACAGTAGAAAGCATACAATTGCAAATAATACTTAATGCATATTCAGATACAGTTAAATGCCTTTGCTACTAATCCTTAATTGTTACCAATCACTCCCTGCCTTAAGTCTTATTTTACTTCACATTTAGGTTTAATTAACTCATCAAGAAGTATATGCCTCTATTCAGAAGGGCTTAACCTCAGTGGGTGGTGTAACAATATAGACCTTTCTCAGACATCTAAGAGTGATTTAAGATTTCTTTCAGGTGGTCCAAGAGTCCCTTGAAATTGTATGCAAAAGTTTTGGTGTACATTTAATCTGAGGACAGATTCCACGACACCATCACCAATATGGGTAATAACATCAACATTAAAAGCCAATATTTATGAAGTACCAACTATGTACCGAACATTGTTATACATAGATCACTTTCTTTGCCTCATTTCTTCTTCACAACAATCCTACCAGGTATGATGCACCATCATCATCATCAACCTCATTGTAAAGATACAGAAACTGCAACTCAGAAAAGGTAAGCAAATTGCCTGACAACATGCAGTTTGTGAAAAACAGAGCTTTCTTTCCTTGCACAGAGCTTTGTTTTTAGATTGTGATTCAAAAAGTCAGTTTCTTGCAAATCAAACCACAATGAGATACCATCTCACACCAGTCAAAATGGCTATTATTAAAAAGACAAAAAATAACAGATGCTGGCAAGGCTACAGAGAAAAGGGAACACTGACACATACTTGTTGGGGATGTAAATTAGTTCAGTCACTGTGGAAAGCAGTCTGGAGATTTCTCAAAGAGCTTAAAACAGAATACCATTCAACCCAGGATTCCCATTACTGGGTTTATACCCAAAGGAAAATAAATTGTTCTACCAAAAGACACATGCACTCATATGTCATTGCAGCACTATTCACAATAGTAGAAACATGGAATGAACCTAGGTGCCCATGAATGGTGGACTGTGTGAAGAAAATGTGGTACATATACACCATGGAATACTACACAGTCATAAAAAAGAATGAGATCATGTCCTCTGCAGCAACATGGATGCAGCTGTAGGCCATTATCCTGAGCAAATTAATGCAAGAACAGGAAACCAAACACTGCATGTTCTCACAAGTGGGAGCTAAACATTAGGTACACATGGACATAAAGATGGAAACAATAGACAGTGGGGACCACTAGAGGAAGGAGGGTGGGAGGAGGGAGAGTGTTGAAAAACTACCTATCTGGTATTATGCTCACTACCTGGGTGACAGGATCATTCATACACCAAACCTCAGCATCCCACAATTTATCCATGTAACAAACCTGCACACGTACCCTCTGGACCCAAAATAAAAGTTGGAAAAAAATTCAGTTTATCTTTTTAATTTAAACACATATCTCTATCTACAGCTTTAATCTTCTAATGCACACAGTATGTCTATTATCAGATGAAAGAGATGAGTTATATGAATGCCTAGTGCTTGTTCAGATTATTATTAAACTTTCTGAAGAAAGTGGATCCAAAAAATACTTGCTGATTATCTGAATTGCACTTCAGAATCCTTCACAAAACAACACTCCACAAAGACCTGGGTAGGAGGGCACAAACAATTTGCAACCCCTGGTCTACTGTAGGAAACATCAAGACCTAGTATTCTGCAGAGAAGAGAACTTACAATCAGTTGAGCAATGTCAGCCTTGGTCACAATGCTAGCTCACAGCAGAGATGGGACAAGAAACTCAGCCTCCTGACTCCTCATCAAAAATAAAAAATACAGCCATGTCATGCATCACTTAATGTTGGGGATATGTTCTGAGAAATGCATTGTTAGGTGATTTCATCATTTCGTGAACATCACAGAGTGCATTTACACAAACCTAGATGGATAGCCTACTAGACACCTAGGCTACAGGGTATAGCCTATTGCTCCTAAGCTATAAACCTATACAGCATGTTACTGTACTGTATACTATAGGCAGTTGTAGGCATACTGTAGGCAGTTGTAACACAACAGTATATGTTTGTGTATCTAAACATATCTAAACATAGAAAAGGTACAGTAAAAATATGGTATAATCTTAAGGGACTACTGTCATATATGTGGTTCATCATTGATCAAAACAACCTTATGCAGTACGTGACTGCACATAGTAAAACAAAAGACTATATTTATTTTTCTGCAGCATTTATAAGATATTTTTAAATAACTTCTCAAATTAATGCACCATTTACGGAGGGGACACTTAGCTCTAACATATCCAGGACAGTCTTCTCTTATAAAGTATAATTTTTTTAGTTTTTAAATATATTACATAAATGTCTTTTATCTCCCCTTATGCAACAGTCAGTGTAAAATGGAGATAATAAACACCTCTCTAGATAAAGAAAGACCATGGAAATCTTTTGTTTGTCGACTCTATCAGACATACCTTCAACAGATGATACCTTTCAGCACGAATTGCCAGAATTTCTTCTATTGAGGGAATATCATCTGGTAGTTCTGTCTCAGCCAGTTCAGTTCCAAAGGACTGTAACATCTGAGCCATTTCTTTCACTGTGAGGGCAAAATTTTCTATAGCCTGCAAAGAGCCGGTGATTACTTTAATTGTATGGTAACTCTGTGAGCATATCAAAAACTAGATCAGTAAGTGTATTTGTTTTTATTGGGGGTATAACAGCAAACACATATACTATGAACTCTCCTCTGCTACAGAAATATGGCATTGCTCTTGGCAATCAAGTGTAACTCTTCATCTAAAACTCTAAGAAACTGAAGGAAAATTAAGAGTCTTCCTGAATATCTTTTATCCAAATTTCTTGACTTATTTCTTGGACACTAATGAAAATTATTTCTTACAGATGCCATGTATTGAGTAGTTTGTTTTATTTTCTTGAAAATTACAGTGTTTTCCTTATTCTATAAACTCTCCAATTGGCAAAATTGCCTTATAATAACTTTACTTCTGAAGAGAGATGAGAACAGTAAAGTCACTTTATATTTGTTTATTATCATTTGTGAATAAGCATTAGCATTCCTAACAAGGTGATAATTGAAGGAAATGGGGGAAAAACTAGTCACAACAACTCATTTCAGATACTATAGAATATTTGGAATGGTGGCCCCAAAGCCTTTGTTGCCATAAAATGGTAAGTAAGGTTTTGTTGTTTATTTTGTTTCTAAAATCAATTACTCTGAGAAAGAAGGGCAACATGTAGAGACCATATGACCATGTGTTAACCATGCATATCAAAATATTTGCTTGTTTATTTATAGCATTACAGGTTATTAAAGGCTAGGCATTGCTAATTTTGGCAATACATCTTCATGTGAATGAATGAATCGTTGAATGAATGCATTGTTAAATGAATTAATGAATGAAATGTTGAGTGAAGAACAAGTATGAGGAAAATGGAATCCTAATTTAATGGGACATCATTAATTTCTTCAGAAGGGTTCCCCTATCTCTGGGATTAGAAGTCAAGATACTTATATACCACAGACATACTTGGGAGGTGCAGGGCCCTTGCCTATTTGTAAATTTCTAAAACAGAAGTACACTCTTTGCTACAAATCTAAATGCCTCAGAAGCATCACTAGGATAATGAGATTAATAATACTATTTGCATTTATTGACGGTTTGCCATATGCTAGGCACTGTGTAAAACATTTTACTTTTGCTATCTCATTTAGTCTTTTTAAGATCCCTATGAGGTAAGGTATTATTAGTCCCATTTTACAGTTAGGAAAACTAAGACTCAGAGAGGTTATGTATATTGTCCAAGGTCATATAACTAAAAATCAGCAGGGCCAGGATTTGAATCCAAACCCTTTGTTTCTTCAAGTTACTACATAGCCACAGGAGGGGATGGACAGAGTATGATCTCCTTATTCCCTAGGATTCTCCTTCAATTGCCATCCTCAGTGACTGCTCATCATTTCTAGATATTGCCTATGGAAGAAAACCAAGATGTTGAATTTATATGTATGTGAAAAGTGAGGGCCCAGAAAGCTGGGTTTTTTTTGTTTATTTTATTTTATTTTTCCTATTTTTCAAATAGGAAAGAATTCTAGAACTAGATTTAAAGGCTAACATGAAGAACTATAGGCTCTACAGTAAGGGCAAAGACAACATACATTTCTGAAGATGATCCATTCACTGTGGCAGTACTGCAAGGTGCCGCCTAACTCAGGGGTTAATTGCTTGTCATCAATGTATGTCAGCAAATCACTAACTGAGCTCAGCATAACAACCTATATAAATAAGCAAAAAAGATACTGTTAACTGCCCTTCATGCCATCCCTCCATTAAACTGTAAAATGAACTTTGGCATACATTTAGCAGAAAGTTACCTCTGATAAATGGTTTTAACAGTTCTCTCCTGTACATGCCCCCATACATGTATGCACTACCTTCTTCAGATAATAACAGTTTTTATTTACAAAACATTTTCTGTAAAGCTAAATCAATCTCCACAGAAACCAAAACGCCTAATTTTCCTCCATCTAAGAGTTTGCATTGTTAATGGTCCAGCTTCTAAAAGAATGCTATGCTCACAACAAAAAAAAGGACTTTATGTAGTAAGTTATAATTTATCAGGAGGGGCTGACCTTTTCAAAAGTATGAAAATTTATGAGCACCCTATTCCTAACCTTAAAAACATACAAAAATATTTTTAAAAAGTCATGGTACTCTGGACTAGCTCAGGATGTAAGTTCATGGGAGTTCAAATACATAAAACATACACTCAATTTTACTAAAAATAAAATTTCCTGCTTATATACATATACACACACATACATATACACACACGCACACATACATATATACACATATATATAACATATATGACATATTTTTTGCAAAAGTAATTGCTTTGCTATAAATTGATGAATCGATTTCTTTTTTAAATGGTAGAAGTGAAAGACTTTTGGGCATTTCAAATGTATACTTTTAAAAGACAAATTTTAATTTTTTTCTTTTAAATGATACATGGGCACATGTAAAATATAAACAGCATGGTACAAGTCTTCATGAGAATTAGAGGAACAAAACATTTAAATAATATACTCTTACTGGTAATTTAAGCATAAAATCCTCCTGACTAAACCGAAATCCAATGTCTGTGAACGTTCGTTGAAGAAAGCTGGTAGGACGTAAAACTAAAACCAAGTGCAAGTTCCCAGGAAAGGAAGCCTGTAGAAAGAAAGAACAAAAGAAATTGAAAAAAAAAAATTGTCAACACACACTCAGCTGAGCACATACCAGAAAAATATGTAACTGAAAGAAACAAACTTTAAGTTCATAAAAGCCAGTAAAAGGCCAACACTTTACAAATGGATATTGATAAAATCTAAAAACATGCAAATAGAAAGAAAAATAACGTAAGGCTTCAGGTCAGATCCTTGCAACACTTCTGGTATGGAATTTTCTCACACTAAAGAAGTAGATCCCACGTTACGAAGAAATAGACTCTAAATCTTTATTTTAGAGTTATTTGAACTCAAATTGCACTTATTTCCCATAAAAACAAATAGAGTTAGGTGGCAGTTTCCTAGGATAACCCTAAAAGTCAAAGGGTTTTTGTCTGTGTATTTACACTAAACAATGAAAGAAAACTTTATTATGGGATTATATTTTTATTTTAATCCAATCAATATTTACTGAACATCTTCTATGTGTCTACTTCATGTATTTAAATGAATGATTATCAAGCTCTGTTAGGCATTGAATGTTCACAAATTAAGAAAATACAATCTCTACCCAACAGTTCCACTGCAGAGTCCATTACTAATCAGCAACTCTTTAACTAAGTTGATAAGTAATCAAAGGAATTAGAATAATATACAAGGGGAAATGACAGCACAAACTCTCCGAGACATAGGAAGGTCAAAAAGATCTTGAAGCATAACGAGGAATTAACTGGATCAGAATGTTGTTCTAGTTCACCAATGTTTCCCCAGCTTCTAGAACTTGCTGGCACGTAGTATGCAGTCAAAAATAATTGCTACACTAAAGAATTCAAAAGACAAAGAAGGAGGACACATTGCAAAATAAGTGGAGAATGGAGTAACATAGCCCAATTTTAATAACAAATCACCATGTACTAAATGCTTACTCTGTGCAAAGCATTTTGCCAATATTATCATAAATTCTTTTCATAATAATTCTATGAAGGAGTTAGGTTACTCACTTTTACAAATAAAGAAAGTGAGACTCAGAGAGTTTAAGTATACCTTCCCCCAGCTGGCAAAGCCTTGATTTGCCCCTAAGTCTGTGCTCTAAATCACTAAACTACTCCATCTCCTGAAAAGGCCCTAGTCAAGAGAGCCAGATGAAATGACGCTGGGGGACAATGGGAGATAGTGTTGGGAAAATGGGCCAGAACCACATCAGAAAGGATCATGGGTTTTTTTTCGTGGAGGTAAGGGGAGTCTCTAAAAGGTTTTGAGCATCAGAACAACACGGTCAAATTTGCATTTTAGAAAGATCACTTTGGCTTTAGGAAGAACTGGATTTGAACAAGAGTAGAAGCAGACAGATGAGCTAGGAGGCTGGTACAGTAATCCAAGCCAGGAATGATGAGTTTCTGAACTAAAGTAATGATACCAGGAATAAGAGTAGAATTTAGGAGGCACAATCAGCAAGACATAACCACTTGATGTACTTGCCGAGAAAGGAGGTACTGGGAGGATCAAACTCCAGATTTGGGGTTTGAGTAACTGGTTTAATAGTACAACCTTCACTGAGATGGGAAACACAAGAGAAACAGGTTTTAAGAAGGGGAACAAGATTCTGATCTCCATTCATATACATGTTAGGTTGGGAAGGGTCAGCAGGACATCCAGAGGATGTCCTTCGGACAGCTGCTTGTACAAGTAAGAAGGGAAAGAAGTCTAGGCTAAAAGTGCAGAATCAGGAGCCATCAGCCTCAAGATGGCAGATTAGAGCACAATAGAGCAAAATATATGAAAAATGTTCCAACTGCAATTATATTTCAGGCATATTACAATACTCGTAATTAAACAAAACTATAAACTAAGAATAAGATACTGTGGGGCAAGGAGTTTATGGGAACTCTCTGTACTTCCTGTTAAATTTTGTTGTGAACTTAAAACTGCTCTAAAAAAATAAAGTCTATTTTAAAATAAAAGAAAAAAGTAACTTTCACCAGGGTATAAAACATAGACTCTTTGGGAAATGATGCTCAAAACTGGCGATTTTCCTAATTCAATTTGAGATGGTGATAAAGCATAAAATGTTAAGTGGCAATGAGAACTAGAGTAAATGAAAGAGAAATGAGTGTGATATGCACAAATAAGTAAATTAAAAGAGCATAAAATTAAATCAATAAATTAAACAATGATTATCAATATACATAAACTGGGATGGCTGTCCAACTCATAATTCCCCCAGGAGGCCATGACTGTTACTGTCTCCCTTTATCTCAGAAACTACTCCCCCTTCCATTATTCTACACATTGGTTCCAAATAAGAACTCTTATTTTCCTACATGGCCCTGCCCTTCCAACACACAATGATTGGTAGTGATTAGAAGTATGATTAGGGCCAGACATGGTGATTCATGCCTGTATTCCCAACAATTTAGGAGACTGAGGATGGAGGATCACTTGAGGCCAGGAGTTCCAGAACAGCCTGGACAACATAGTGAGACCCCATCTCTACAAAAAATTTAAAAATTATCCAGTCATGGTGGTATGAGCCTATGGTTCCAGTTACTCAGGAGGCTGAGGGGGGAAGATCGGTTGAGCCCAGGAAGTTGAGCCTGCAGTGAGCCATGATGGTGCTACTGCACTCCAGCCTGGGCGACAGAGTGAGACCTCATCTCTTTAAAAAAGAAAAAGATAAAAGATAAGCATGAACATTTGATGTAAGCAGGGCCAAAGAAGTCCTGCCCTAGAATTTTCAAACTAATACTGAGTGAAGGAAACTTTGAGGATGCCATTTAAAAGCAGCAGATTGCCAAGAGCCCTGCTGCTGGAGAAACATTGAAAAGAATAAAGTTAACTTGTATACAGAAACAGAGAGAGACAGAGAAACAGAGTTCCAGTGGTAATGTATGTCCTACCTTCTATTATGTACATAATGTATATTTTATTTTATGTTAAGTATAATATGTATGTTCCAGCTGGGCACGGTGGCTCACACCTGTAATCCCGGCACTTTGGGAAGCTGAGGTGGGAGGATTATTTGAGGCCAGGAGTTCGAGACCAGCCTGGCCAACATGGTGAAAACCCGTCTCTACTAAAAATACAAAAAATTAGCCGGGTGTGTTGGCACACGCCTGTGGTCCCCGCTACTGGGGAGGCTGAAGCATGAGAATCACTTGAACCCAGGAGGTGGAGGCTGCAGTGAACTGAGATTGTGCCACTGCACTCCAGCCTGGGCAACAGGGTGAGACTCTGCCAAAAAAAAAATATATATATATATGTTTTCCAGCTATTACAGGAATTAAAAGAAATAATGAATATAAAGGCACTTTTAAAATTTTTATTTTAGGTTTGGGGGTACATGCAAAGGCTACATAGATAAACACGTGTCGCGGTGGGGGTTGTTGTACATATTATTACTTCACCTAGGTATTAAGCCCAGTACCCAATAGTGATCTTTTCTGCTCCTCTCCCTCCTCCCACCCTCCACCCTCAAGTAGACCCCAGTGTCTGTTGTTTCCTTCTTTGTGTTCATAACTTCTTATTTAGCTCCCACTTATAAGTGAGAACATGCAGTATTTAAGGAACTTAAACTAATTTACAAGAGAAAAACAGACAGCCCCATTAAAAAGTGGGCAAAGGACATGAAAAGGCACTTTTTAAACTCTAAAATATTAATAAGATGGTTTTAAAATTTTGCCTTGGATTCTTGGACGTCAGGACAAGCAGGTTTGGGTAGAAAACTTTAGGGATATGGATAAAGGCTTGCTTAAGGGAAGAATCTGACAGGGACTTGCGGGAACTTTTGGCCTATTTTTAAGTGGAAAGCACAGATTCTATTTTTACTCCCTTAATTTTAGGAGTTAAGCCTTTCCTTTTTCTTCACCTGGGTAAATTCCCATTATATTATTATACTCACCTGCCTTGAACCTGTTTATTTTTTCATTTTTAATGAAATTGAAAGCACCCTACTTTGCCAACATTTAAAGCAAAATTACTTTATTCTTTCATGGATTCTAAGTTGATCTGGTTTCATCTTTCTCTCTCTGACTTTCCTTAATCTCATATTCTCTTGTATCTAGAATTATCTGGATACAAGAACCTGGGGCTGACTTCAAGCCAGGGATACTCACCCATCTCCAAAATTATGTGTGAGGGAGGAAGGGATGGGAGGATACTATGGGAATAGAGAGAGCTATGTAGCAACTCTCTGCCTGAGGTAAGGCCCTGCTCTCTACTCTGCCATTCCTAGGAGAGCAAGGCTGTACCAGCAGCCAGGTCCAGAGACAGCTGATCACATAGCAGGGAACAAAGTAGAAAGAAAGGAGAGAAAAAGAAAATCACTGTCTGCAAGATGAGTGGGTAAGTGATTTTAAGCAGGGGTAGGAGTATTTAGCTGCTCATAAGCTAGGGATTTTATGTTGGATGTTTATTAAACCTGTTATTGCTCTATTTAATAAAGTGGATTATCCCAAACATTGACAGCTATATAAATTGCTTCTAAAGATAATTCTATATGCTAATCAGTTCATTCTCAAGTAAAACCTTCTGATTATCTTAGCATACATTCTCATTCCTTAATTTCTTCAAAATATTTAGTAATTTACTTGTCACAAGAAGCCCAGAAAAACTTGCACTTTTAAAGAAAATACACTATCAAAGGATGAAAACTTCATTTATTGACTACATAATTACAATATTTTTTGTTATAGTTTATAATACAATTTTATAATCTTTTTTGCATATCTTCCTAGAGCACATGGATTCTGTTAACCCAATAATTACTCCCGATTATAGTAGCCATTTGGGAGACTAAATAACTTGTAGGCAATAGCTACACAACTACTACGCAATCAGAGCAGTCAGGTGGCACTCAAACAATTCATTTGATTTGTCAGTTATTTTTCTAGAAAACTAAATCATATAGTTCAGACCAGGTGTATTGTTTTTATCCCTCGTGCCCACATGTGAATAAGACATACCTGAATTTTTAATCCCACTCCCATTCACTTAATCCAGACCATAAGAGGTACCTACCAAACTGTCATACTTTTAAAGTGAATCCAGACTTCACATTTATGACTACTTTTCATAGCTTCTCTTTAGCAAAAAATACATATATTTATGTATATTTATATATTCAGGACCTCTCAAAGCTTTAAGGTAGGGAAAGGAGATTGGATAGTTGGACAGGGGTGGAAATGTCATTTATTGAATGCATACTACTAGAATTATGCCCATAAAGAGCACTATTATGACACTGTGCTAAGTATTTACATGCAGTAGGTTCTATTTTTGTCCTCATTTCACAACTGGAGAAATTGAGTGCCATTATCCTCAAAGATGTCTACATCCTAATCCCTGGAACCTAGTAATATGTTATCTTATATGGTAAAAGAGACTTTATAAATGTGATTGAGGTCCCTCTTGATATGGGGAGATTATCCGGGATTATCATGGTGAGACCGATGTAATCATTAGGAAAAGAGGGAGGCAGGAGAGTCGGAGAAGAAGATGTGATGGCAGAGGTCAAAGTGATGCAGGGGTATAAACCAAGGAATGAGGACAATCTCTGCAAGCTGGAAAAGTCAAAGAAACAGATTCTTCTCTAGAGACTCCAGAAGGAACACAGCTCTGCTGACCCTTGATTTTTAGCCCAACTGGGTAATCTTGGACTTCTGACCTCCAGAACCGTAATGATACATTTTCACTATTTTAAGCCACTAAGTTTGTAGTAATCTGTTACAGCAGCAATAGGGAACTAATACATTGAGGTTTTGTGAGGTCAGGCAATTTTTCAAGACCTTCTAGCACATAAGTAGCAGAATTAAAACCCTGGTTCACCTGCCTGTAGAACTAGACTCAGTCAACAAGAGGAATTTGGAGAAGTTATAGCAGGGATGACACAAGGATCAAGTTGGTTGAGAATCTAAACCTGAGACCTAAAGCAAAGGTGACAAACTCGAATGCCTACCATGTGTTAGGGAGATAATGTAAATGTGAAGTAGGCTTAATTAATGAACAGCCTAAATTAGGTGGAAAATAGCAATTCATACTCTTCCTATATGATGAGGAGCAACAAGAAGTGGTGGGGACCATGGTGAACTGGAGAACATTCAAAGCAGAGGGCACTCATAAGTCAGTTCACTCATAAATCAGTTCCAGCTACATGTTGTCATGTGGCAAGGTGGGCTCAGCATTGCCAACTCTGGTTTCTCAAGAGAAGACAGAAATCCAGATTGTCATGCAAAGCCCAGATGTTTAAAGATGGAAAACAAATTGAAAGTTTGTTAAAATGCTGCATACTCTAAACAAAACGCATCTGTGCACTGACAATTTGCAACCTCTGAACCAAAAAGCTTCATAGATCTGAACATCGATCAATATCAATAATATGGACACGTCCTTATCTGTGATTGCCGGCTATGAGAATCTAGAGGGGACAGAACACTCTTGAGCAATTTTAACCTGACAAGCCATATACATTTAAGATTAGTTTGTATGTATCTATGTGAATATACATATAGGTATATATAGAGAGTACTTTTTCTCTATATACCAATATTTGTAACAACTAAAAGTCTCAAGATAATCCATTTTAAAGCTAGTATTTAAATGAACAATCAAACAGCATAGGGTATCAGATGCACATACCAAAGCAAATATAGTTCAAGACCAGTGAACTTTCCCATTTTGGTTTGGGAATATTATATTTCTAAATTCTTGGGTATGCTGCTTTAAGAACCTCTAATCTGTATGGTTATATAAACATGAAAAAGCACAATTTCTTTTTCCCCAAAATAAAAACTGAGATTTTGAAAGTATAATTCATTTTTAAGAAATTGTCAAAAAAGCAAAAGGATTTGGGCAAAAGTTCGTCTTGTTTTATTTCAATGTGTTTTTGCTTTTTAAAAAAAATAGTTTGCACGAGAGAGGAAACAGCATTGGTTTTAGCTTCTTGCAGACATTTTTCTGGAGTTCCAGCATGTGACTGCTTAAAGACATCTCAGTAAAAGTGAACCAGCTGCCTATCACATAGGACTCAGAGCCATGTGTCCAATCACTGTATGTGGTCCCACCCCAGCCCTCAGCAGCAGCTCTTACAGGCTCTTCAAGGTAACGAGCACAAAATAAGCTCCCTCTCATCTTTCCCTCCCAGAGAACAGATTTACTCCCTTTTACTCACACGTACTTCCAGATTGCCTAGTTCTATGATCTTACAGCAGTAACAACAACAATAACAACAAGAGCAGGCGTAAACCAAATACATCATTTCACTACCGAAGTCTAGAAATTAACCTTGTTTAATACTCTTGTGTGTGCTCTCTAAGGGAGGCAATTCATCACCCTATGCATACTTTTCAGTTATTCTAGTTATTATTTCTAGAATGTTTAAAGTAACTTATAAAACATAAAAGTTTGGTTACTTACTATAAAAATAATTTATTTTCCTATAGCTTTTCTTTTTTAATCTTTAGGGTAAAGAAAGGCAGTAACAATAAGAGAGACCCTTGACTAAAAGCCACTATGTATGTGTCAGACTTCTTATATATATATATATTATTTAGCCTTCATAACATTGCAGTAAACTGGATATTATTCCCTTTTTACAGAGGAGCAAACTGAACCACAGTTGGTAAGCAGCGGTAGTACGGCCTATCTGGATCCTAAGGGCAAGCTCTTTCTAGACACTTAACACCTCATAGACTGAATGCACACTCAGATTTACTGTTTGCCATTCACGGATGATTTGACCTTGATGTTTCCAAAATGGGACAAATAACATTTGAAACAAGTTGCTGGAAACAATTTAGCATGTACAGTCCACCGAAAGGAAAGTATTATAATTTACTATCAGACAAATGTTGAGATGCTGACAGGCACTTGACTTTGATAAGGTCTGAACCATCTCTGCAGAATATGTTGGGAAAAAAATCTCATGACCTCAAGCTATAGAGAATAGTTTGCAACAGTATGAGCCACTTCCACACTCTTCCCCTCATATCCCCACCTTAAAAAGTACAGACAGTATGAGTTGCCAAGCAACTTGTCAAGTGACCTCAGGAGGACAGCCCAAAGCAATACTCCTTCCTTGTGGTTTGCCCTTTTTGTCACATATATATATCTATTCTCCTCCCCTCTCTCTCACTCAGCTACAGTCATTGAAATTTCTATCAAATAACTAGTTCAAACATTTCTTTGGACTTCAAGTGGCATTGGACCATCCTTTTAGATGTTACCTATCCACAGCCTCCAGAATCAGCCCAATTCCAGAGACCCTTCAAAGTGAAACCATTTTTTTACTAGCTAAGGTTCAAATTCTTTACTCTGGTCAAGTCCTATCCATATAAGCAAAACATATGTGTCTTCTACTACAGTTCTAGGCTTCAGAATTAATCCAATTAATCCCACTCATATCTGTTCCTATGTATCACTTAATTCATTTATGAGAAGAAAAAAACATAGGAAAGAATCAAGGAAAGGTAACAGCAACATATGCTCTTACTTAACACCCAAACATATGCCATCTCCTGCATAAGGCCTTCTCCACCAGCCAGAATTTCTTTTCAAAATAATTTAGGAACATGTCTTACCCTTTCTACTAGATTGAGAGTTCCTTCAGCCCAGTAGCCATTCCATATTTACCTTCGTAACTTACATTGTATATATCACAGTGCTAGATATGTCTATTCAGTGAGTACCCCTGTACTGTATTTATTGTGTGTATATTAATGCATGTGTATAGACATAAAACTAAGTTCAGCACTGAGAATATATATATATATATATATATATATATATATATATATAAAATTAGGTACTTTCTGAAAGCTTAAGTTACCTTTGATAACAAAAGTGCTAATATCAGTTGCTTACAATACTGCAAAGTACATACACAAACATTTCTTGTGCACCATAAATCGTCTGTTAAAAGTCTGAATCTATATTCTCATAATATAAAAACATGTATAGAGCCAAAGATATAATTTTGTCAAAATAAAACCAACTATAGTTTTTAAAATAGCAGTCTGTGCTAAGAGCTTTATTAGAAAATAAATCATTTACACACCTATTGATGTTCACTGTCATTCAACAATAATAAAAGTCTTACTTTCCTTATCATAATTTTAATTCAAACTGTCATTTTTTTCCTATGGTCAATTTTTACCTTCTTATTTGTGTGTGTGTGTTATCTTGATATTTTTAGTGAGCAAGTTTATATTTTAAACCATAACATCAATAACATTACATTAATCTTTGAAAGAAAAAGAGTGGCATTTCAAGCCTTTTTGATGATTGGTTTTTTAATAAATTAGCTACTGTTATTTCAACATTTCTCCAAAATACATCTAAAGATCACATTAGAAATTTGCTGGGAATTTACTATATGAATAAATGAAGGGAAAATTTAGGTAAAAGACTGCATGAAATGTACCTGAGAGGAGAGACTTCCAAATTCTAGTCTATATTGAAAAGTGAGTTACTGTCTTTTTCCCTAAAAGAAGAAAGTTGTCAGCAGGTGACAATTTTGTACCTATGAAGTTTAAGTTTGGAAAAGAATTGAAACCATAAAGATTTCAAATCATTACAGATTTGAAATTTTTTCACTTATACAGTAACACCCAGGAAAGGCTGCATTTCTAAGTGATGAAGGAATCATCTCCAGACCTATCCATGGCAATATACTCTACTTGATCATGGTGAAAGAAAGGATGAATCCTTTGTTAGATATTATTTTTAGTCATGATTTAAAGCTATGCTGTCCAATGATTCAAAATAACATGACTAAGGTGCTCATTCATAAACTTCATGACATTTAGATTTTGAAATTATATTCTACCCCCTCAATTGCCTGAAAATTACCCTATGTCAATATCACAGTAATCACATCAATGCAATCCATGCAAATATAAGCCTCCATTCTCTCCATCTGTCCTTAAAAACCCTACTCAGCAGTTTGTGCTATAGCACCATGCTGCAGCATCCCAGCACTTGAACTTGGGAATAGGCTTTCCAGGAGTGCAGACAGAGCCCTTACCGCATTCCTTCTGAACCTCATCTTGCCTCTCGGGGGATTTGCTTCTGCCATTTCGCCTATACACAATTACACTCTTCTTTTCCAATTGTCAATGCAACATTGATGAAATACGAGCTGCTTCTTGGGTAGTATTTAAAAACGGCAGCCAAAAATCTCTATCAAACAAAGCTGCCGTAGCTGCTTCCATTAGCACAGTGGCAGCAATGCTGGGGAGGAAAAAAAAAAAACCACTATCCCTGATTAGTCAGCTGACAGATCCTTCCCTTCTGCTCCTTGTAATTCAGAGTTAACACATTCCTCCAATTACTTAGCCTGATTGAACCTTGTGGATTAGCTTGTGCTGGACTGCTCAAGAAGATCAGGCATGTCATAAGAGTGGGAGAAGGAGAAAAAAAAACCCAGCTCTCTTCCTAGGAGCAGGCTTGATGGGACTGGCTTTCTCCTCTGCAGTTTGATTTTTAAGGTGGAATGCTAAGAATCTTTGTGAAGGTAGTATTAACTCATGCTTTTTACTCTCGTCCTACCCTGGTATGTGACTTAAATTTCAATTCTGTTTTGTTTTCTCTGTGATTATACTCTGGGTTTAAGCCTTGTGAAAGGCTATAGTTTGCAAAATTTTGTCCTGGTAATAATCTAGAAAGAATAGAACATGCAAACTTTCTAAGATGGATATGATTCTCTCCCAAATTAACCTTTCCCTAAAATGTATAACTAAAATAAAGTCTCCTCTCATTAATTATGAAATACAACCTAAATGCTTTTATTTGTTTTGAAGTCTACAAATAAAGGTATTCAAATTGAATTGCATGATTATTTCACAGACACTTGTTTGAAATAATACACCACAGGCAATTATACCTAGCTACACAATGGTAGATTTCACTAGAAATCCTTTCTGAATGCCAACTTTTGCATGTGAAATTAGCTTGCATTCAATATTTACCTTTATTTCAAACAGTAACCAACAGTTATTAATGGTTGAGATGTAATTAATGTGCTCTTGAGTATGAGTATAGAAACTATACCACAAGCAAAAACATTTAACATGTTAAAAAAGAAACACCTAAAACAACCTATAGCCAGTTACATGTGGTCAGAATCTGTGCCCCTCCCCTGCCCAACATGATCAATTTGGCAGTTATGAAAATAAAGGGACCCTGGGATCCAAGTTCTTTACTGAGCATAGGTCATAATTCTCCATTGAGAAAGCAGCCCTGGGAATACAGAAAGAGGAGTATCACTCCCCAGTAAACAAGTAATTACCCTCTGTTGATTTCAAAATGACAGGATCATGACCTAATCTTATACTTCTCTTCTATGAAAAATAGAACCTCTGTTACAAGCCACCTATTTTGAATAATAAAAATAAAACTCTGCCAAAAAAACTAATGTCAGGTGCCCAACCAGTCACAAAATTAAAATTAATTTAATCAGGAGGGTGCAGTGTTGGCCAAAAGAAAAAAACCTGGGTGATTAAAAAATGTTTTAATGCAACAAGTGCTCTATTTAGTATAAGAGAAGCAATTATTAGCATAAACCAAGGTCTACTCAGCAAGCCCAAGGACCAATCCTAAAAGACCAGAGCAAGGGAAATAGCTTTTACTTTATTTAGCCCCACAAATAAGGCTCAATTGTATATGGAGGACAGATCTAATCTCTCAAAAGAAATTTTACCTTTATCTAAATAACATTGAATTTATTTGTCTATTTGTAAGCCAGTTGGAAAATAATAGAAACCATCACCAACTGGAATTCTTGACATTTCAATTCTTGCTCTGGCTTTTTTGGTTACTTGGCTATTTGAGCTTGGATTCATCACATAACCATTCCAAAGTACATATATCAATGTGATTTCATCATCTATAAGACAATTATAGTGATACCTACCCGCAGTACTTAATCAGGAAATGAAGAGAATCAACAATACTTAATAAATGTGAATGCTTTTGAAAAAGCACTAATATGCTATAGAAAGTCAAGTTTTTTTCTATTTTATTTTAGTAATTTGAGTATATCTAATGTTAAACCTTCTCTCCACTGCTAATGATTAAACACCTCTGTTAAATAAACAGGAAACCACTTTTTGCTTATTTGTCCAAAATGAGGAATAATTCATTCTGAGTATTAAAAGAAGAATAATGATCTTACTCATTTTACCTTGCGAGTGCTAGAACACTGGCTTGGAAGTCCAACAACCTAGATTTTTGTTTTGCCTTTGCAACTAAATCAAGTTCTTGTGGTGGGCGTGACCTCCTCAATCAGTCAGGAGACAAAGTAAGAATTTCAGATGGCTGGCAATGTTGGAATCTCAAAGAAAAAAAAAATATTGATTCCCAGCTATTCTAGTCTGATAGAGGAAGTTGGCCACATGGCACTTCCACAGAGAGCCCCAATCTTGCCAGCTCAGAAGGAGTCTGGGGGTCCCTCATCTCCCTCCTCATCTATGAAAGTGAAGTGTCAAACAATTTTGTGATATCCTTGTGAGCCTAAAAGTGTAAAAGATTATCTTGGTCATGGGCAGAATTGTACCTCTCGTTGTTTTAATTAGAGAAAATGTTTCTCTCTCTGGGTCTTGGGAAGCTGGGGACTAGATATCAGTGGGAAAGTTATATATCATTTTATATGTGACTCATCTCCCTACCCTATCCTAGGGTAAAACAAATCTAGAAAGTTGTACACTGAAATGTTAAAAACTGCTTATTTTGGGGTGGTTGGATTACTATTGTTTTAAACTTTCTTTATACTTTTTCACATACAATGAGTATGCAACACAGCTATTTCCACTAAAATAAATAAATAAATAAATAAATAATAAAAAAGTTTCCACAAAAACTTGCCTTGTTCTGAAAGGCACATAGAACCATGAATCTCTTCTCACCCATAACTGGAACCACAAACTACTCACTCATTCTTACTAGGTTTTATTTTGGGTAGAGTTGTTTATCTCAGTCTCTGCTACAACCTCTCCTACTTTCCCTCCTCACATTCCATCAATTTTTATTGTCTCTGTCAGTACCAAACTAATCTATACCTCCCAAAACAGAAAGTATAATATAAAACAAAAATAAAAAGTTACTATATAATGCATAGATACTTACTGAGATTTTTTGGAGAGAGATTTTGAGAGAAGACCACGTATCCAATCTTCGATCCAGAATAATGGTAAACCGGGAGTCCGATCCATTTTGCCTGAACAGTAAGAAGAAATAAGAACTTTTTCTTAATAATAATGCAAATTTGTTATATATGTCTTCGTTCTATTTCTGATTATTTCATCTACATTTGATGTCTTGACTGAAGACAGATTTGGAATTGGAAAGCTATCACAAAGTCCTACCTTAGAAAACTAATCTGAATACATATTCCCTTATTCACTATTTAAAATTTCTTTTGCAGCATTAATGTCAATCTTTTAAATAGGAAAGTGATAGTGTAATGAAGATAGGTCACTAAAATTGATTTGGAATACTGTAATCTTGGGTGTGGGAAAACTCAAAATATAACTGTCCTTCATAATATCAGATTTAACTTTCCATGCAATCCATCATGAGTCAATGATCCATTCACTCATTCAAAATCACACTGCTAAATCTATTTTTCTAACTCTAGTCTGCTCCTGAGGAAATGCAGTTTAATGGAAAATATAACTTCTATCTGCCCTAAAAAGATCACTTTCAAGCTTCAATAGGTACATTGTAAGTTTCATTTTCTGAGATTTGATTTTTGTTCATGAGACTTTGAATTTTATCATCCTAGATTTGTGTCCTCTTGTTCTTCAGGGTTAGTAACTAGAAAATTCTTCCTTTGAAAATTTTGTCTTTAACACACATAAAATCTCTAAGAAATCTTTTTAAACTTTCCATTTTAAAGCATTCTAGTTCTAAATAATTTTTAATATCAAGACATTCCTCCTAGTATCTCCCAGTAACACTATTGAATCTACTTAAGATTCAGTCTTCTTGTGTTATATTCAGAAGAAATGAAAAATGGCTGTACTCACTCTTGGCTAGTAATATTTCCTTTTAAGCAAATTAAAGCATATATGTATGATCATCATTCTCCACCTATGTTCTTTTTCATGGGAACAAATACTCCTAGATCCCCAATTTTATTTTCATAGATTCTCAGTATAATTTTTGTAACAATTTAGGTAGCTGCCAGCTTCTCCTTCTAAGTTGTACTTCTTATCTACTCTGAAGTTAAGTCAGTTGGTTATTCACCATGATAATAACAGCTATATTAAGCCATTTTCATGTTATGACATTCAGATGGATATCTGATATAAAGCGAATTGAAAAAACGTAATGAAATACTATACCTTGCAATAGATGTCAGGTAAGTAAGTACTTTTGCTATTACTTCCTCTGGTATACATCTAAAATTACAGTTTTCTGGAAACGTAATGATCCAAGCATTGTCCTTTCCCCGGCCACCTACAATAATAGAAAAATAATCAACTGAATTAAAAATGTATACAACAACGAAGCAAGGAAGAGGATTTTAGATTTGAATACTGTTTTGCAGCAACACAACTTTTTACAAAGATGATGATCTCCACATAAAACCAAAATGGCTCCAAGTTCCTGACACTTTAAGTTTAAAAGGTGGCAGAGTAGTTTCTCAATAAAAAAAGAAAAAGAAAGAGAGTAAAATGAATGAATATAGTCAGAAGAAAATATCATGAAATGCATATAATAAATACGGTGGAAAATAGCTGATTCCCCAATCTGGACAACCAAGGGGTTGGGAAATAACTGTTTCTATACCAACAAGCCTAAATTCAAAATGAGTGAAGGATGGCTTGATAGCAAGTGGAAAATTTGATATAATTGATCTCTTAGTGTCATGGTGAGCAGGAAAAGATACAGAGCACCCTATAGGAAATAGGTGATGGTCTAATGTGTTTATGGAAGAAACAACAAAAGTAATGATGGCAGGAATGATATAGGAATTTTATTAGTGCAAAGAAAGATCACAAATTATCTGTGGGTCAAAATTCAATGTTCAGCCTGGGTAGGGGTCCAGGCAGAGGTGTAGGGTTGTGGAAGCTCCCCACAGACCCATGCAGCCATTTACCTGGAGCAGTTACATCCAAGAGTATCTTGACCAAGTGGGTGACCTTGACCCCTGGAAAGCATGGATCCCAGTGCTCATAGGTGAGGCTGCCCTAAGCCCATTTCCATAGGAACCAGGAATAGTGGTAACTGTCATAGGGGTTCTTGGTGGGGGAATGATTGCACCAGCTCTAGGATTTCATTTTGGTTTCTTCCCCTGTTTCTCCATCCAGCCCTATAGCCCTCTATGCAGCCTGAAGGATGAGAAATATTGAAAACGAAAGCCACCTAAGTGCAGAGATGAGCCTTACATGTGTTTAAGGTTCACATCTGCAGCCAGCCTAGCACCTACACAGAGAGCAAATGCTCAATAAATATTAAGTGCCAAATAGAATTTGAAGAATTATTTTAGGAGGAAAGTTGCAAGGTTGCCTTTGAATTTAGCTCACTAATAGAAATTTTTTTAGTTCAGTTGTAATTTTTATTTGGCTGAATTTAAGTGAATAAAGATGTAAAAATATTTTTTATTCAATCTGCAATAAAAATATGACAATAGAAAAGGATATAGGCCAGGCACAGTGGCTCATGCCTGTAACCCCAGCACTTTGGGAGGCCGAGGCCAGAGGATCACTTGAGGTCAGGAGTATAAGACCAGCCTGGCCAACGTGTTGAAACCCTGTCTCTAAAAAATACAAAAATTAGCCGGGTGTGGTGGTGCAAGCCTGTAATCCCAGCTACTCTGGAGGTTGAGGCAGGAGAATCGCTTGAACCTGGGAAGCAGAGGTTGCGGTGAGCCAAGGTCACATCACTGCACTCCAGCCTGGGCAACAGAGCAAGACCCCATGTCTCCACCCCCTCAAAAAAAAGAAAAAGAAAAGGATATAAAATGGAATCATAACAATACTCAACACAAAAGAAGACAGAAATGGAGGAAAACAAAGAACACGTGGGACAAATGGAAAAATCTACCATCTCACTATTTGTATTTTGCTTATTATATGATAGTAAGATGGTAGATTTAAATCCATCCATATGAATAATCACATAAAATGTCAATGATCTAGGCACTGCAATTAAAAGTCAAAGATCATCAAACTAGATAAAAAGAGAGACTGAATTATATGCTGCCCACAAGAAACACACGTTTTAAATATAAAAGTACAAATTATTAAAAGCAAAGGATAGAAAAAGATATACCATGACAGTGCTAATCAAAACAAAGCTGTCTAATATTTGACAAAGTAGATTTCAGAGTCAAAAATATTACCAGATATTAAAATGATCATTTGATCATGATAAATTGGTCAATTCATCAATGGGACATAATCTTAAATGTTTATGCACCTAATAACAGAGCTTCAAAATACACAAAGCAAAAACTGATAGAGTGGCAAGAAGAAATAGACAAATTCACTATTTTAATCAGAAATTTCACCACCCATCTCTCAATAATTGATAGAACAAGTAGACAAAGAATTTGCAAGGATATTGTATACCTGAACAACAGTCTCAACCAACATGACCTAATTGACATTTCTAGAACATTCCATCCAACAAAAGCAGAATACACTTTCTTCTCTAGTGCACAAGGAAAAAGATCAAATTAATTATTTGCCTCAGTATTTCCCAAGGGAAACTTGAGAGACAGTGTTCATTCCCAAACTAATTTTTAATTAAACTAGTCCAAAGTATTAAATCAAAGGGTTATTAATCTTCACTGTATGATATTCTAGAATTAGAGTGAAAATAATCATTGAGAATAATGGCATCCACTGAAGAGTTTTTAAGAAACTCAAAGGAGAAACTGTACAATTCTGAACCAAGAGATTTAGTGAATCTTTAAACAAAGGGCCTCTATAGGTAGAGTATGGTATAGAACTAGTAATATAAATGATAGGTAATATATAATGTAATAAATATCTTAAATATAACTTCATACTTGCCAAGCAAGCTGGTGAGCACTCTAGTTAAGGAAAGAACCATCTAGCACTTAGGCAAACTATACTCATCAAAGGAAAGGTGGCAAGGCTCCTATAGGAGTAAATTATCATTGACTAATCTATAAATGATTATTACCACTGAACACCTACAAGTACTGTCCTAGGAGTAAACTTGTGAGAAGAGATCAAAAGAGATATTTATATTCCAAATTAGGAAGTTTTAATTATTTTTTACCATTGGGAACCCTTTCTTCAAAGGAAGCTATAGGTAGAAGCATTTTTAAAACAAATACAAAAAGCAGTTAAGGAAGGAAAGGTGTAGAGAGGGGTCTGGATGGGTGCAGCAAGCCCTGAGGATGGTTCTATTTAGAACACGATTTGGAAAACACAGATAATCTTAAGTAAAATCTCCAAAACTTAAAAGTGAACGTAACATACTGCTAAATTTACTGACACTGTCACACATTTATGCCACTTATAAAATAAAACATAAAGCCATATTGTCATCATTAATTCACAGTTACCACTAATTAGAATAATTTTTAATTAAGCTTTATCATAGGTGTAATTATAATCATTTAAAAGCAGAGGCCAGGCTGGGTGCGATGGCTCATGCCTGTAATCACAGCACTTTGAGAAGCCAGGATGGGAGGATCGCTTGAGGCCAGGAGTTCAAGACCAGCTGAGGCAACATAGCAAAACTCTTTTGCTACAAAAAATATAAAAATTAGCTAGGCGTGGTGGCACACTCCTATAGTTCCAGTGACTCAGGAGGCTGAGGTGGAAGGATCACTTGAACCAAGGAGCTTAAGGTTACATTGCGCTATGATCATACCACTGCACTGGAGCCTGGGTAAAGAGCAAGAAGTTGTCTTTAAAAATAATAATAATGATAATAAAAGCAGAGGCCAGATTGAAGTGTCTAATTAGGATCACTTATAAAGTAAAAGCTTGTTTAGTAAACTGAGCATGTAGGTGCCATTTTTCAGAGAATTAGTTAAACTATTTAGAAGGAGTAAGATAGTTTCTTGCACTCTCAATACCTAAGAAGCACTCATCTTTGTAAAAACAATGTATTAATATATACCAGTAAGTTTTCTTTATCTGTTTAATATGATAAATATAATATTTAATGATATAATTCAAATTACTCTAATACCTGAAAGTAATTTGCTTGTTTTTAAGCAAAACTTTCCCCAAAGTCTGACCAGAAGCTAAAGGGGCAGGATGGTTTACCATAGTTATGTCTCTAAAAATGTGTAATGCTATTTAGTGGCATTACTCACAATAGCCAAACGGTAGAAGCAACCAAAGTATCTATCAATGGATGAACAGATAAACAAAGCGTGGAATATACATAAAATGGAATATTATTCAGCCTTAAAAAGGAAGTTCTGACACATGCTACAACATCGATGAAACTTGAAGACCTTATGCTAAGTGAAATAAGCCAGTCACAAAAAGACATATACCATATGATTTATTTACATCTGGTACCTACGATAGTCAAATTCATAGAGAAAGAAAGTAAAATTGTGGTTGACAGGGGCTAGAGAGAGGAAGGAATGAAACGGGGAGTAATTGTTTAATGGATATAGAGTTTCAATTTTGCAAGACCTGAAACTCTGGAGATGGTGGTGGCAATGGTGGCACAAAAATGTAAACATACTTAATGCCGCTGAACTGTACTCTTAAAAATGGTTAAAATGATAAGTTGTATGTTAAATTTATTTTACCATAATTGCTAAAAATTATATACAAGTGTATATACATATTTGAGAAAAATCAACTTTCTTTATAATGTGTAAATGAAATCCTAAAAAAAAATACTAAGTGCATGCTGATTATTTGGTGCAACTTGCCAGCATTTGTAACACACATTTGAGTAATCAAAGAAGCTACCTCAGCTGCTCCCCTCCCACCCAGCCTGCAACCACCTAGGAGACATATTCTACTTTCAACTATCATAGATTTCTGAAGACTCGTCTAAAAGTCAAATGTGTAAGAGTGGTAAGGTCGGTTTTACTCATATAACTAAAATGCTTAAAACCTCCAATTATTCTCTAAATGTCCATTTGTTTAGCAACTAGGTGCACAATGTATAAATGTTTATTGAAATAGTGCTTCTCAAATGAATATATATAATAGCTCTATATATAGAGAGAGAGTTATTTATATAATAGGTACCAAACTAACTGCTAATCAAGTCATATATCTATCTGGACTATATATAAGAAAGTTTGCTTACCAGACAAGAAGGCGATGTCTTGCATTAAGAAATGACTGATGTCCTTTATACAGAGGAGCAGATCGGTTTCTATGACAAACAAGAAAATAGAAGAAATGACATACATGTTAAGGTACAGCCTTACATGATTTTAGACACATGATTTCTCACTGTGTCTAAAATTATTCTGGGAGACCCACATGTCTGTGTCCACAGACACTGCCAATCTCTTTCCTCCTCTCAACTACATGGCAAAGAAATCACACTTAAAAATATCACTGAATAAGTAGAACCAGTGACCTACTTCTCAGAATCTATGCCCAAAATCTAAACTACTCTCACTCACCAGAAAGCCAAGGACAAAGGCACAAACTCCAGGACATTCGGATTTATTTGAAGGGTAGATGGTCATGGGGAGACACTGTAGCAGATTGTCTTCTACTTCTGATAATGCCTTTCATTCTACAAAGCTTTATTAGCAATTACAAAGTGCTTTTTGGATTTTTTAATCTTACTGAATCCTTAAAAAATCTCTAAGGTAGGTACTGTTATCCCATTTTACAAGTGGTTAACCATATAGGCTTCTTAATCTAGTTAGACGTGGATTCAAATCCAGCTTGTTGCATTTACTGGCCATGCAAACATGGGCAAGTTAGTTAGCCTCTCTAAACCTTAGTTTCCTCAGCTATAAACTGGGCATAATGATATCTACCTCACAAGGCACCATGCAAACTAAATGTGAAATACCTGGCATAATGGTAAGTGTTCAATAAAAAGTAGCATATTAACTCATTTTTTATCATTACAGATGGAACAATGTCCATGCATTGTTCAATGTGCTTTGATTGTCCCAGATCTTAAGTGTTAACTTACAATGTTCAATTCTAGTGAACTCTATAGGGGCCAAAAATCAAAGTACACTACCTGCCTCTGGTCCATGAACAAGGAAAACTTTTTAAAAGGAAACGGGTCATCAAACTAGGCTATTTTGGCTTGTCGGTTTTAATGCCTGTGGTTTCACATCTCTTACTGAAGCCATATTTTTCACCTGCTCTCTGATACAAAGTGCCTTCAAAGTCCTGGTCTCTGGTGGTGTCAGGTTGATGATGCATTACCCTTCTCAGTGCTCCTCAAATCACACCACACGGATGTGGTTTATAAAGGACAATCCTCAAGGGAATTTAAAAAAAAACAAGTTCTCAATGGTTCCACAAAAGACAGTGGAATAGGTTATCTGTTATAGACACCCCCCCAACACATGATTTGAAACATAAAGCAATTTTAATTGACATTTATTTTCATAAGATACATGCCATTACAAATATCTAATTTGTCAAGACATAAAGTCATTTCTTAAAAATGTCTTGTAATTTTATACATTTAGACTCGATATATTTCAGAACAAGGCATGCACATTTACACTCGCAGTTATTCTTTCCATGCTAGATGTTTAATCAGATAAAAGAATGTGTTTATAACAGCTACAAACATGTGTCACATATTGACATTTTCAGGCATGGAGTCATGGAAGAAGGGTGAGAATGAGGGTAATGCAAAAAATACAATAACGCTCTCTCCCCTCAGGAGCCTGCAAAAGTGGCAACAGCTAAAACATGTTCTACTTTTTAAATGAGAAAGCATCAGACATGAAAATATTCCTACATAATAGGAGACCCAAATTTCTCCCTTGCTTTGATCAGTAGGAACAAGTATAAAGACAAATTGATGCATTTTATGTCAGGTGGCAGATCTGGAAGTATTAATATGAACAACTTGATTCCTCTGATACTACTCAGACTCTTGCATAGCTATGGAAACTATGTCCACTTACTCTACAATTTAAGCACTCATGTAATGAGAGAGGCCTCAGGACATAAAATAAAAGTCTGTGGGCTGGGAGTGGGAGTACCAGGGCCTAGTGTGGGCTTGACCACTTAGCTGCTCTGTAATTTTCAACAAGTCACTCCCCACCCTTCACCTCATTACCTCCATTTTATTTTATATTTCTTATTGAGGTAAAATATGCATATAAAATTTACCACTTTAAGTGTACAGTTCAGTGGTAATAAATACATTTATATCCTTTTTTCCCCTTCATCCCCTCCCCTCTACCCTTCCCAGCCTCTGGTAACCACCAATCTACTCTCTATCTTCATGAGATCCATTTTTTTAGCTCTCACATATTAGTGAGAACATGCAGGATTTGTGTTTCTGTGTTTGGCTTACTTCACTTAACATAATTGCCACCAGTTCCATTCATTTGGCTGCAAATAAGAGGATTTCATTCTGTTTTATGTATGAATAACATTCCATGGTGTATATATACCATATTGTCTTTATCCGTTCATCTGTTGAATGGCACTTAGGTTGAGTCCATATTTTGGCTATTGTAAATAGTGCTGCAATAAACATGGGAGTGTAAATATCTCTTCAATATATTGACTTTCTTTCTTTCGAATATATACCCAGAAGTGGAATTGTTGGATTCTATGGTAGTTCTATTTTTCATTTTTTTGCAAAACCTCCATACTGTTCTTCATAGCGGCTGTAGTAGTTTACTTTCCCACCAACGGTGTGCACGAATTCCCCTTTCTCCACACCCTCACCAGCATCTGTTATTGCCTGTCTTTTTGATGCAAGTCATTTTAACTGGGGTGAGACATGTCATTGTAGTTTTGATTTCCATTTTTCTGATGATTAGTGATGTTGAACATTTTTTCATATACCTGCTGGTCATTTTTATGTCTTCTTTTGAGAAATGTCTGTTCAGGTCTTTTGCCCATTTTATAAATTGAATTATTTGGGTCCTTTGCTATTGAGTTGTTTGAGCTCCTTATATTTTCTGGTTATTAATCCCTTGTCAAATGGATAGTTTGCGAATATTTTCTTTCATTCTGTGAATTGTCTCCTCACTTTGTTGATTGTTTCCTTTGCTATGCAGAAGGTTTTTAGCTTGATGTGACCCCATTTGTCTATTTTTGCTGTGGTTGCCTATGCTTTTGAGGTTTTGCACAAAAAACTCTGCCCAGAACAATGTTCTGGAAAGTTTCCCCAACATTTTCATCTAGTAGTTTCATAGTTTCAGGTCTTCAATTTAAGTCTTTAATCCATTTTGATTTGATTTTTGTGTATGGTGAGAGATACGGATCTAGTTTCATTCTTCCACATACAGTTACCCAGTTTTTCCAGCATCATTTATTGAAAATATTTCCTTTCCCCATTGTAGATTCTTATCACTTTTGTCGAATATGACTTGGCTGTAAATGTATGGATTTACATCCGGGTTCTCTATTCTGTTCCATTGGTCTATGTGTCTGTTTTATGCCAGTATCATGCTGTTATGGTTAATACAGCTTTGTGGCAAGTTTTGAAGTTACATAGTATAATGCCTGCAGCTTTGTTCTTTTTGGTCAGGACTGCTTTGGCCATTTCAGGTCTTTGTGGTTCTATATACGTTACTAGGATTTTTTACTATTTATCTGAAGCATGCCCTGGAATTTGATAGAGATTGCATCAAATCTGTAAATTTCTGTGGGTAGTATTGTCATTTTAACAATGTTAATTCTTCCAATCCATGAGCATGAAATATCTTTCCAATTTTTTGTGTCCTCTTCTATTTCTTTCATCAAATGTTATAGTTTTCCTTATATAGATCTTTCGCTTTTTGGTTAGATTGATTCCTAGGTGTTTTATATTTTTGTAGCTATTGTACATGTGATCAGATTGCTTTCTTGATTTCTTTTACAGATTGTTTGCTGTTGGTGTATATAAATGCTACTGACTTTTGTACGTTGATTTTGTATTCTGCACCTTTACTGAATTTGTTTATCAGTTCTAACATTTTTTTTTATTATTATTATACTTCAAGTTCTAGGGTACATGTGCACAACGTGCAGGTTTGTTACATATGTATACATGTGCCATGTTGGTGTGCTGCACCCATTAACTCGTCATTTACATTAGGTATATCTCCTAATGCTATCCCTCCCCCTTCCCCCCACCCCACAACAGACCCCTTCTGTTGTTCCCACAGAACAACAGAAGCATGTTCCCCTTCCTGTGTCCAAGTGTTCTCATAGAGTTCTAACAGTTTTTTGATGGAGTCTTTAGGTTTTTCTGGGTACAAGATCATGTCATCTACAAACAAAACTAATAAGGCTTCTTTCTTTCCCGTATGGATGCCCTTTATTTCTTTCTCTTGCCTAGTTGCTCTGGCCAGGACTTCCAGTGCTGTGCTGAATAAAAGTGGCAAAAGTGGGCATCCTTGTCTTGCTCCAGTTCTTGGACAAAAGGCCTTCAATTTCTCCACATTCAGTACAATATTAGCTGTGGTCATTACTCCCACTTTAAAAATGAGGGCAATACAGTAAATGCCGGTTTTTTTGTTGGTTCGTTTGTTTGTTTTGTTTTTGTTTTTGTTTTGAGACGGAGTCTCGCTCTGTCACCCAAGCTGAAGTGCAGTGGCACGATCTCGGCTCACTGCAAGCTCCGCCTCCCGGGTTCACGCCATTCTCCTGCCTCAGCCTCCCGAGTAGCTGGGACTACAGGAGCCCGCCACCACGCCCGGCTAATTTTTTGTGTTTTTAGTAGAGACGGGGTTTCACCGTGTTAGCCAGCATGGTCTCCATCTCCTGACCTCGTGATCCGCCCGCCTCGGCCTCCCAAAGTGCTGGGATTACAGGCAGGAGCCACCTCGCCCGGCCGGTAAATGCTTTTTAAGGTACCTTACATTCTATGAGATCCAACAACATGTAAAATCCATAGATGTGAAAACAGACTGATGTTTTCTACCATAAAATGTAGCCCACAACTGTGCCAATAAAATAACATTTCCACACTAATGAAAAAGGATGAAATCACGGTTACAAGAGAAAATATTATCACTTTAATAAATGATCAAGTTCTGGGTTGGAAACAGACTGAAAAGGAAGGAGATAACACAGGAAAGACAACAGAAGACACACAGTTATCAATTGAGCAGCTGCAAGGGACGAGGTAAGATTGTTGCTGAGAACAAAGAGAAACAGAAAATACTGACTTTAGATAAAGTTGTGACACTGAGTTACACCCAGCTTTGTAGCTGACCCTCTTGAATTTCCACACAGATTTTTTCCTGAAATATAAAAGTGAGAACAAATAATTTATACTGTTCTTATTGCTGACCTTTTAAATGCATTCACTTAGAGCATGAGAAATAAAAAGCCTAGATCACCAAACCTGGATCAAGTCCACATTACAGCATGTTCCTTGTTGACTAGATTTATGTTTGATAGGAAGGTTGTCAAGCTGTCCTATGTAGAAAACTCAACTACTCACAAATAAAAAGGATTCATTCTCCTTACATCGGACTGGTTGCTAAGCCCAAAAAAGAGCTGACTTAGAAGCCAAGTAAAGGGCTGTAACTCAACAGGTAATCTGACAAACACCCTTAAAAACACCCTAATGGAGCAAATCTTCATTTTAAGACTTCTGCTGAAAATCCATGTGCTTGTACAATCAAACACAATCAGATACAAATTGAAATCAAAAGTCAAAAAAAGCATTTCCAATTAATTCATTCCTACATATGATCAAAAAGCAAAAGAGTCAAGCAAACACATCACTAATATTTATTTTATTATTTAAAAGGTAGTTGTGCCAATGAGGATACAAACTTAGAAATCCAAATATGAATTTTTAAAGTTCTAAAATGTGTGGAAATAAGTAATTGACTTAGAAAGGCTCACATAGAGAAGGAAGGTATACCCATCCGATCAGTAGCTCTAGTCTGGCTGTGTCACTTGTAAAAATGCAGAACATGGATCACCTCAATACAGCGTGTACTTTAAAGTTTTTAAAGATTTATTTTGCATTCATTCACTTTTTAAACAAATATTTATTGAGTGTCTACTATATGCCAGATTCTGTTCTAAGCTGTGTTTGGACAGATGTTCTGAAAAAAAGTAAAAGTTCACAATCAAATAAGTTTGTGAAATATTAGGGGTTAAACACACTGCAATATTCCCTAGTAAATACACATGTATACATTGTGACTCCTTGGGTATGGGCTATGTATGCAGTGTTTCTCAAACCTATTGATCAGGTTTGGTCAGTCAGTTTATTGGTCAGTTGGTTGTTGGTTGGTTGGTTTTTCCCCTCAGAGAGAGACAGAAGACAAACAGAAAGCAAGAGAGAGAGCTATAAAGACTTCATATGAAGAAGCACTTTGTTCTAAAGTCAGAACTATCTGTAGATGAAATGACTTTCATGGAAGACAGACAACCCCTTTCCTATTATTAATAGCATTCAAACAAAGGCCAAGCTGTTCTGTGGTAAAGATAAGAGAGGAAAATCAAGCATATAGTTGATTGGAATAGATTATCTTTTAGAATAAGATTTAATGGTATATTCTCAGCAATAGTAAGTGATTCTAGGAAAAGAAAGCAAAAAAATCTATATACTCATGAGTTTGGGAGGGGTCAGTAAGGGAGGCAGGAGGAACTTACTTTTTATGTTCCAAATTTCAAATTAATAGAATTCTGAGTCATATTCACTTGTTTTGGGATTTGTTTATATTTTCTACCTTAAGAATATGTAAAAGTTCATCTTCAATGTCCAAGAGTCCTCTATAAGAAGGAAGAGATTGGGGACTTAAGTGAATATTGTTCCTTCAGTAAATTAAATTGGATTAAGCAATGTGGTTTCTTTTTCCCCGTAATGAATTATTTCCTTGTGAAATTATTTTCAGCATGGAAATCAGTGTGTGGAGATATGTTGTTAAATGCTCCAGAAAGATTATAGGAAATCTATGTAACATCCTATTGTCTCATTATGCAACAACACAGAAATTAAGTTCACAAATATAAAATAAAAATTTCCTGACAAGCAGTTATTAACAAGGAAACTTTCTTTGGTAACAGTTCAAGAAACTTGAAATTTAAGATACATTATGAGTAGTCACGAATAGAGGGTCAAAATTATTTAAGCCTACCCTGTCAGAGTGAAGCCTCTGCTAAAAAAAGATGTGGTTTTTTTGTTTTGTTTTTTTTTTTTTGAGACAAGGTCTCACTCTGTTGCCCAGGCTGGAGTGCAGTGGTGTGATCTTGGCTCATTGCAACCTCCCATCTCCTGGGCTCAAGCCATGCTCCAACCTCAGCCTCCCAAGTAACTGGGACTACAGGCGCACACCACTATGCCCAGCTAATTTTTCTATTTTTTGTAGAGACGAGCAGGAGTCTCCCTATGTTGCCCAGGCTGGTCTCGAACTCTGGGCTCAAGTGATCCTCCCACCTTGACCTCCCAAAGTGTTGGGATTACAGGCATGAACCACCAGGCCCGGTCAAATGATCTTTTAAGAACTACTTCTGGCCGGGTGCGGTGGCTCATGCCTGTAATCCCAGCACTTTGGGAGGCCGAGGCAGGCGGATCACAAGGTCAAGAGATGGAGACCATCCTGGCCAACATGGCGAAACCCTGTCTCTACTAAAAATACAAAAATTAGCTGGGCGTGGTGGCACGTGCCTGTAGTCCCAGCTACTAGGGAGGCTGGGGCAGGAGAATTGCTTAAACCTGGGAGGTAGAGGTTGCAGTGAGCTGAGATCGTGCCACTGCACTCCAGCCTGGTGACAGTGCAAGACTCCGTCTAAAACAAAAAAAAAAATTTAAAAATTAAAAAAAAGAAACTATTTCTCTGACAGTCTTTGCTTTCATGATTTGAGTACATATCACCATTCCAGGAATTTAAACTATACTAAGTTTATTAGTTATTCCGATGGGGCTAACGATAGTTTAAAAATTAAGTAAATTGGTATCTATAAGCTTTCCCATTTTATAGAAAACATTTTTTACTTCAGATCCCAGAGTGTAACAGCAATAATTCCAACACTTGAGCTTTATTTCACAGCGATGCTCTCTCATGTCCATTTATCCAACCTCTCTGGGGTTTCTATTCACATACAATAGAAGAATATGAGTTCTGAACCAGGCTGCACACACGTGCCATGTCATCCAAGCACCACGGAGCCATAGCAAATAAACTACTTAAAGGAGGAAATGCCTCTATTCTCACATGGTTTCCTAAAAATAAATAAGAGGTAAAAACGAGCACAAACAAATAAAAATAGAAAGGGAAATGTCAGCCAGAAAGATAGTCTCTTCCATGGCAATAAACTCACTGCCACCACCAATATGAAAACAGACTGAGAAAGTGTAGTAAATGAACAATAGCTACCATTTGCTGAGCAACTAGTATCAACCAGGCACTACACAAGGCACTTTACATGCAGTTTCTCTGGTCCTAACAACAATCCTCCAAGGTTGATATTAAAACACTTATCTTGCAGATAAGTTAACAGCCTCAGGGAGGCTACCTTTCATACTTCATTCATTCATACCATTCATACATACCATTCATTCAAACTTCTCTTATTCATTTGAAAGACTCATACTGAACAAATGCCAGGTGCCAGGCACTGTTCAGATGCAAAGTAGAATCTAGTAGGAGATTCAGCAAAGCTTTTACCATGTCGTCTATCTAGTTCCCTAACCTTCAGATAGGTCATCTAAAATCTGTACTCAGAAGGTTATACCCAAATAGCTCTAATGCAAATTACTAACTAGATATGACTCCATAACCTCCCATTTTCTTCCAGGATGGGTTTCATCCCAAACCATATCAAGAATGTTTATAAACAATCTTTTGAAAGAAACTCCATTATTTTTACAGCCTGAAATTCTCAACAATGATGCTTACTTTTAGCAATGATTTCTTTGAAAGTTCCCTATTTCTGATGTGCAGGAAAGATAAAATTAAGTTTTGTTTGAGTCCTAAATCCTGTGCAAGGCAGATGGGATTCTATGGGTGCATTTTTTTCCTTTCAATCTGAACGTCGATACTCTATACCATCTGTAAATAGTAATGACTTAGCACATGCAATAAACTGAAGTGTTGTCTTGACAAATAATGTTATGCTTTAAAAGGTGGAACAAGTAAAAGAGTAATTCTAAAACCATCACAAAATGAATTCCCACTGGACTACAGTAAAACAATCTATGCAGTGCTTTGTTCTGCAATAAAGGTACAATAAAAAAGACATGCATAATTCTGTGCTAACAAAATAAAACCAAGATTCATATTAAATCCTTTTCCTGCTAACACCTACTGGAGCCTCCTTTCAATCCATTGTGTAATTCAATTCAACAAATATCCACTGGATTCTCATTTGCTCCTCTCTGCTAGGTGCTGTGGCCCATGGGAATATAAACAGAGTTCCTCACCTCACAAAGCATAAAAATTAAGAGAAGATAGAAATATATACAAACTACTGGCCATAATATAAGGCAGGGTATAGTACATGCTAGAATAGAAATATGCAATATAAAGTATGGAGAGAGGAGAAATGATTACATCTAAATTGAAGATGAGAGAAAAGGGAAGGTTTAATAGATAATGAGACATGTAAGCTGAGCCTTCAAAATTGATTAGGATTCAAATACATGGACAGGGGAATAGAGAATGTCATCCCAAGTGAAAGAAACAAGGCATCGATATAGGAGTAGGTGAAAGAATCAGGGACTTTATAGGGACTGATATGGTTTGAGTATAGAGATAGGATGATCTAGTTAAAGCTAGAAAGCACAACCAGGAGCAGAAAGTGTAGGATCTTGCATGCTGACAGAGGAGGAAAACAGGCTTTTTGAAAGCCTCTGATTCAGCATCACTGACTTAACACAAAGATGTTGTCCAGGCAGTCAACCCCTACAACGGAATGGCAGGGATATAAGAACTGGTGGCTTCTATAGTGAATTAGCTACCAACTTTTGATATAACCTCAGGCAATTCACTGAAGATTCCCTATGACTCAAGTTTTGTACAAGCACGTATACAACAAAATGTGTGGGAAGGAGAAGAAGAAAGGAAAAGTAGGAGGAAGGCTCTCTCTTATCAGTTATAAAACTCCAAACAAAACTTGGCCTGAATACTATTCTAAGATGCTAAGTACTATTCTGTTCAAATGTTAACATTTCTGAAATCTGGATGTATCTTAGATCTGAATGCCATCATCACATTTGATTCTGTTTTTCATTTTTCTGTCCAAAACCCTATATTAAGTACCTTAGAGCCAAGAAAATACAACTATAAAAAAAGAAAAATAAAATTCAAAAAATAAATTCCAGTCTTTTTATAACTGACATATGTATGACACATATGTATATAAATGTATTTGTTGTAATAATATTAGCCAGGAGTTCAACTATGTTCGAGTCATGTGAGACCACCTCATAAATCATCTTACCTGGGATAGTCTTGGGGAACCCACTGCTCAGTCACTTCCCCAAAGGAAAAAGTAAAACTGTGTCTATTTATAAATGATGTGATCTTGTATATAAAAAACACTAAGGAATTTACACACAGACAGACAGACAGACACACAAAAGCTGTTACAACTAACAAATTCCGCAAGAGTGTAGGATACAAGGTCAAGATAAAAGAATCAATTTTATTTCTATTGTACAAAGTATAAATGCAAAACATACTCTTAAAACTATAAAATATTATTGAAAGAAATTAAATATTTAAGAAATTGAAAGCCAATCCATGTTCATATCTTGGAATGTAATACTATTAAAGTAGCAATACTCCCTAAATTGATATACAGATTGAAAAGAACCGCTATAAAAATTTTAACTCGCTTTTTTCTTACAGAAATTAACAGGTGGAACCTAAAACTCATATGGAAATACAAGAGAGCCAAATTAACCAAAACAGTCTTGAAACAAAAGGACAAAGTTAGAGAACTCACAGTTCCCGATTTCAAAGCTTAGTACAAAGCTACAATAAAAAAGACAGTGTGGTACTGACATAAGGATAGACATAAAGATCAATGGAATGGAATGGAGAGTCCAAAAAAATAGCCCATGTATTGGGGGTCAGTTGATTTTTTTGTACAAATTAATGGGGTACATGTAAAATTTTGTTACATGTATATAATGTGTAGGGATCAAAATGGTATTTAAGGTGTCCCAAGTACCCAAGTGCTTAGGTACCCAGGTACAATACATTTCTGTTAACTATAGTCACCCTACTCTACTATGAAACATTGAATTTATTCCTTCTAATTGTATGTACCCTTAACCTGCTTCTCTTCACCCTCCCCCTTCTCCAAATTCACCCTTTCAGTCTCTGTTATCTGTCTTTTCATGGTCTACTTCCATGTGATGAATTTTTTAGCTCTCACATTTAAGTAACAACATGCAATATTTACCTTTAAACCTGGTTTATTTCACTTAAAATAATGACCTACAGTTTCATCCATGTTGCTGCAAATGACATGATTTCATTTTTTATGACCAAATATTATTCCATTGTGTATATATGCCACATTTTCTTTATCCATTCATCCGTTAATGGACACTTAGGTTGATTCCATATTTTTCTATTGGAATAATGCTGCAATAAACATGTGAGTGCAAGTATCCCTTTCATATACTGATTTCTTTTCCTTTGGGTAGATACCCAGTAGCAGGATTGCTGGATGAAATGGTAATTGTATTTTTAGTTTTTTGAGAAATCTCCCTGGTATTTTCCATAGTGACTGTACTAGTTTACATTTCTACCCACAGTATATAAGAATTCCCTTTAAATACTTGTTAAATACTTGTTTTGTGGCATAAAATCTGGCCTATCCTGAAGAATGTTTCACGTGTAGATGAAAAGAATATATATCCTGCAGTTAAGGAATAGAATCTTCTGTCAGTGTCTGTTAGGTCCATTCAGTCTAATGTACAGACTTTTTCATTATTTTTTAACTTTTATTTTAGGTTTGGAGGTACATGTGAAGGTTTGTTACATAGATAAACACGTGTTGCAGGGGTTTGTTGTACATATTATTTAATCACCCAGGTTTTAAGCCCAATAGCCAATAGTTTTTTTTTTTTTTTGGCTCCTCTTCCTCTTCCCATCCTCTCCCTCAAGTTGACCCCAATGTCTGTTGTTTCCTTCTTTGTGTTCATAAGTTCTTATCATTTAGCTCCCACTAATGTACGGTTTAAATTGAAGGTTTCTTTGTTGATTTTCTGGCTAGGTGATCTGTCTAATGCTGACAGTGGAGCGTTGAATGCCCCACTATTATTGTATTGCAGTCTATATCTCTCTTTAGATCTAGTAATATTGGCTTTATGGTTCTGGGTGCTTTAGTGTTGGGTAAATATATATTTAGAATTGTTATATCCACTTGCTGGATTGACCCATTAAGTACACATGTAATGACCTCCTTTCTCTTTCTCCAGTTTTTGTTTTGTTTTGTTTTTTTACTGTTTGTTTTTTGGGGTGGCTTTTTTTTGTTTTTTTGTTTTTGTTTTTGTTTTTGAGACAGAGTCTCTCTCTGTCACCCAGGCTGGAGTGCAGTGGCGCGATTTCGGCTCACTGCAACCTCTGCCTCCCAGGTTCAAGCAATTCTCCGGCCTTAGCCTCCCAAGTAGCTGGGACTACAGGCACAAGCCCCCACGCCCGGCTAATTTTTTCATTTTTAGTAGAGACAGGGTTTTGCCATATTGGCCAGGGTGGTCTCGAACTCCTGACCTCAAGTAATCTGCCTGCCTCAGCCTCCCAAAGTGCTAGGATTACAGGCGTGAGCCACCGCGACCAGCCTTTTTTTAAAAAAACAAAAAAACAAAAAAAAAAACTGTTTTTGATGTAAAATCTGCTTTATCTGATATATGTACAGCTATTCCTGGTCACCTTTGGTTTCCATTTGCATGGAATATATTTTGTCCATTCCTTTACATTGAGTCTATGTGTTTCTTTACTGGTAAGGTGAAGCCATACAGGCTTCTGTCCTTCCATTCACTTAAGGCCCAAGGGATCTTTAATCAGCTTGTAGTGAATGTTGCCATGCCTGGGAATCACCCTCCAGGGCAGCAGGTTTCCCTCTGGCCCAGGGCATGTCCAGAAATGCCCTCCCAGAGGCAAGGCCTGGAATCAGGGACTGCATGAACCCTCTTTGTGCTCTATCCCACTGTGGCTGAGCTAGTACCTAAAGTGGAAGACAGTAAAGTCCCCTTTACTTTTCCCTCTGCTTTTCTCAAGCAGTAGTCTCTCCCCATAGCCATTACAGCTCAAAATGTGTTGGGTCTCACTTGAAGCCATCACATCTCAGAGTTTCACCCAAGGCCCATGGCATACTACCTGGGTATCACAGCTGGTTATTCAGGGCCCAAGGTCTCTTTAGTCAGGAAGTGATGGATCCTACCTGGATAGGCTTTTCCCCTTCAAGGCAGTGGGTTCCCTTATGGCCCAAGGTGTGTCTAGAAATGCCATATGGGAGCTAGGGCCTGGAATGGGGGCCTCATGACTCTGACTGGTGGCTTATCCTTCTGTGGCTGAGCTGTTACCCAAGATACAAGACAAAAGTCATCTTTACTCTTCCCTCTCCTTTCCTCAAGTGGAAGGAAGAGGTCTCTTTTGGAGCGGCAAGCTGTGTTGCCTGGGGTTGTGAGAGAGGTGGCACAAGCACTCCCTTAGCTTCCCTGGCTGGTGTCTCAGTAAAGTCACATGTTCCCCAAGTCCACTGGCTCTAAACCCAACTCCACACTAGGACTTGCAGTCCTTGTGGCCTAGACTGCCTTTCAAGGTTATTGAGGGTCCCAGAGCACTTCACCCCATGGCAGTGAGCTTGCTGGAACTCAAGTTCCTACTGCTGGTATGGGTTATTCCCCTCTGGCTGAAGCTGGCCTGAATGCTCCCTTTGTGGGTGGGCATCAGCTGAGTTCAGCCCAGTTTTGCTTTCCACTGTGACTAGAGCAGCACTGAGTTCAATGCAAAGTCCCACAATTTCTGTGCTCTCCCTCTCCCAAGTGTACAGATTTCTCCATGTTGGCTCATGCCTGTAATGCTAGTGCTTTGGGAGGCCAAGGCAGGAGGATCACTTGAACCCTGATGACTGGGACTAACCTGAGCAACATAGTGGTAGCCCATTTTTAGCTTGTGCCTTAGCCCCGGCTGTAGGAGCCCCATGACTCAGTTGCAGACACAACTCATGCTTCACTCATGTCCCAGCTCAGTCCCAGTGGTCCTCGCTTTCTAGCACCGGCAGCTGCAACCCATGCACTTGCTTCTCAGCTCCAGCTGCATAAGTTCATTCCCAGCTCACTCCCAGTCTCTGAGCATGCCTATCTTTTTGCCCCAGGGTAGTGTACACTGACAGCAGTGTTGGCAGTTACCAGCAGGCTGATTCCCCAGTTTCCAGCAGCATTAACACCTCAGTCCCAACACCGCTGGGTCCCAGGATAGTGTGCAGTCTGTTAAAGGCTAAGACTGCAAATAGTGCCTTGATGTAGCCACTGAAGACTCAGAACAGGTGTGGGTCCTAGTGCTAGTTCCTTCCCTGGAGCAGTTCCATCTCACGGTCTCCTGGTAACTCCTTATGTTTGTTTCAGGCTTTGAGAAGATAGAGGGCCTCTTCCATGGCCAGGATTGCATGATTCCGGTGTGGGGATGTGAGCCACTGAAAGTCTGTCACTTAACCTTTCCCTGTGTTGGGAAGTCACTCCCAGGTCCCTGCCAATCCTGGCCAAGCAGGCTGCCTCTCTTCCTTCTCTTTCCTTGATTTTGGTGTTTCCTGTCACTATTCTGTTGAAGTTCAGCGTTCTTTCTCGGATAATGTATCCAAAATGTGTGATTGTCTATACACTATTCTGGTTTTTCTAAGTGGAGGGGGCAAGTATGAAACGTTTCTATTCAGCCATCATGATGCCTCTCTCAAATGACTTTTGACAAGAACAAATAAATTCACTGGGGAAAGGAACAGTATTTTCAAGAAACAGTGATGAGATAACAGGATATCTACATATGTCATATATATGTATATATATATAAATTAACTAAAAGTGGATCAAACACCAAAATATAACAGCTAAAACAATCAAAATATTAAATTATAGAAGTAAATCTTTGTGACCTTGCATTTGGCAAAACCTTCTTATTTATACATTACATCAAAAGTACAAATGTTTAAAATTATATAAACTGGGCTTCATCAAAATTAAAACTTCGTGCTTCAAAAGATACTAAGAAAGTGAAAGGATGATGTACAGAATAAGAGGATATATTTGCAAATTGTATATCTGATAAAAGACATGTATCTAGAATATAAAGAACACTTATAAATCAATAACAAAAAGACAAACAATTGAGTTAAAATAGGCAAAATATTTGAACAGACATATCTCCAAAGAAGATATACAAGTGGTCCATGAGCACATGCAAGGATGCTCAACATCATTTAGTCATTATGAAAACGTATATTGAAACCACAATGATACCACATCACACCCAAGAGGATGTCTATAACAAAAAAGATGGACAAGAGCAAGTGTTGATTAGTACGTGGACAAACTGGAACCTTCATACGTGTAAATGTAAAATGTTATTATAAAATGTAAAATGGTTCATCCCCTACGGAATAGAGTTTTGCAATTCCTCAAAAGGTTACACATAGATTTACCATATGTCCCAGCAATTCTACTTCCAGATATACAGCAAAGAGAAATGAAAACATATTTCTACACAAAAACTTATACACAAATGTTAATAGCCGCATTATTCATAAAACCCCAAAGGTGGAAATAACTCAAATATCCACTAACTGTAGAATGGATAAACAAAAGTAGCATATCCACACAGTGGAAAATCATTTGGCTATAAAAAGAAATGAAGGACTAATCCTTCAACATGGATGAATCTTGAAAAAAATACGCTAAGTGAAAGAAGCCAGACCCAAAAGACCAAATATTGTGTTATTTCATTTCTATGAAATGTCTAGAATAAGCATAGAGAGAAAGATAGAAAGTAGATTAGAGATTGCCTAGGGCTAGGGGAATCAGGGAGCTTTGGAAATGATAGCTAAAAGGTACAGGGTTTCTTTGGGGAGTAACAAAATGTTCTAAAATTGATTGCAGTGATGGTTATATACACCTCTGTGAATATGCTAAAAACATTTAATTTAAATGGGTAAATTGTATTGTACGTGTATTATATCCCAACTAAGCCATTACCAAAAAACTCAAGGAAAAATTTGGTATTTATAAGAAAAAAGTTCATTTGAGCGATGAATGTACTTTTTTCCACTTATCTTTTCAAAAGGATTTAATTATTTAAAAAAGAGATATGAAAGAGAAAAATACCAAAAACATAAGAAGCAGGCTATACTTTTGGAAATGTATGGTGGGGAGAAAAGTGCAATGACTTCACAGCACCAATATGTTATATTTGGGGATTATTATCTTATACACATTAAATTCTTTTTTTTATTATTATACTTTAAGTTCTAGGGCACATGTGCACAATGTGCAGGTTTGTTACATAGGTATACATGTGCCATGTTGGTTTGCTGCACCCATTAACTCGTCACTTACATTAGATATTTCTCCTAATGCTATCCCTCACCCTTCCCCCCACCCCACCACAGGCCCTGGGGTGTGATGTTCCCCACCCTCTGTCCAATTGTTCTCATTGTTCAAGTCCCACCTGTGAGTCAGAACAGGTGGTGTTTGGTTTTCTGTCCTTGTGATAGTTTGCTCAGAATGATGGTTTCCAGCTGCACCCATGTCCCTGCACAGGACGTGAACTCATCCTTTTTTATGGCTGCATAGTATTCCATGGTGCATATGTGCCACATTTTCTTAATCCAGTCTATTATTGATGGACATTTGGGTTGGTTCCAAGTTTTTGCTGTTGTGAATAGTGCCACAATAAACATACGTGTGCATGTGTCTTTATAGTAGCACGATTTATAATCCTTTGGGTATATACCCAATAATGGGATCGCTGGGTCAAGATCCTTGAGGAATTGCGACACTGCCTTCCACAATGGTTGAACTAGTTTACGTTCCCACCAACAGTGTAAAAGTGTTCCTATTTCTCCACATCCTCTCCAGCATCCATTGTTTCCTGACTTTTTAATGATCACCATTCTAACTGGTGTGAGATGGTATCTCATTGTGGTTTTGATTTGCATTTCTCTGATGACCAGTGATGATGACCATTTTTTCATGTGTCTGTTGGCTGCATAAATGTCTTCTTTTGAGAAGTATCTGTTCATATCCTTTGCCCACTTTTTGATGGGGTCGTTTGTTTTTTCCTTGTAAATTTGTTGAAGTTATTTGTAGATTCTGGATATTAGCCCTTTGTCAGTTGGGTAGATTGCAAAACTTTTCTCCCATTCGGTAGGTTGCCTGTTCACTCTGATGGTAGTTTCTTTTGCTGTGCAGAAGCTCTTTAGTGTAATTAGATCCCATTTGTCTATTTTGGCTTTTGTTGCCATTGCTTTTGGTGTTTTAGTCATGAAGTCCTTGCCCATGCCTATGTCCTGATGGGTATTGCCTAGGTTTTCTTCTAGGGTTTTTATGGTTTTAGGTCTAACATTTAAGTCTTTAATCCATCTTGAATTAATTTTTGTATAAGGTGTAAGGAAGGGATCCAGTTTCAGCTTTCTACATATGGCTAGCTAGTTTTCCCAGCACCATTTATTAAATAGGGAATCCTTTCCCCATTTCTTGTTTTTGTCAGGTTTGTCAAAGATCAGATGGTTGTAGATGTGTGTTGTTATTTCTGAGGTCTTCGTTCTGTTCCATTGGTCTATATATCTGTTTTGGCACCAGTACTATGCCGTTTTGGTTACTGTAGCCTTGTAGCACAGTTTGAAGTCAGGTAGCATGATGCCTCCAGCTTTGTTCTTTTGGCTTAGGATTGTCTTGGCAATGGAGGCTCTTTTTTGGTTCCATATGAACTTTAAAGTAGTTTTTTCCACTTCTGTGAAGAAAGTCATTGGTAGCTTGATGGGGGTGGCATTGAATCTATAAATTACCTTGAGCAGTATGGCCATTTTCACGATATTAATTCTTCCAACCCATGAGCTTGGAATGCTCTTCCATTTGTTTGTGTCCTCTTTTATTTCGCTGAGCAGTGGTTTGTAGTTCTCCTTGAAGAGGTCCTTCACATCCCTTGTAAGTTGGATTCCTAGGTATTTTATTCTCTTTGTAGCAATTGTGAATGGGAGTTCACTCATGATTTGGATCTCTGTTTGTCTGTTATTAGTGTATAGGAATGTGTGTGATTTTTGCACATTGATTTTGTATCCTGAGACTTTGCTGAAGGAGATTTTGGGCTGAGATGATGGGGTTTTCTAAATATACAATCATGTCATCTGCAAACAGGGACAATTTGACTTCCTTTTTTCCTAACTGAATACCCTTTATTTCTTTCTCTTGCCTGATTGCTCTGGCCAGAACTTCCAACACTATCTTGAATAGGAGTGGTGAGAGAGGGCATCCCTGTCTTGTGCCAGTTTTCAAAGGAAATGCTTCCAGTTTTTGCCCATTCAGTATGACATTGGCTGTGGGTTTATCAAAAACAGCTCTTATTATTTTGAGACACGTTCCATCAATACCTAGTTTATTGAGAGTTTTTAGCATGAAGCGCTGTTGAATTTTGTCAAAGGCCTTTTCTGCATCTATTGAGATAATCGTGTGGTTTTTCTCGTTGGTCCTGTTTATGTGATGGATTATGTTTATTGATTTGCATATGTTGAACCAGCCTTGCATCCCAGGGATGAAACCGACGCGATCATGGTGGACAAGCTTTTCGACGTGCCGCTGGATTCGGTTTGCCAGTATTTTATTGAGGATTTTTCACATTGATATTCATCAGGGATATTAGCCTAAAATTCTCTTTTTTTGTTGTGTCTCTGCCAGGCTTTGGTATCAGGATGATGCTGGCCTCATAAAATGAGTTAGGGAGGATTCCCTCTTTTTCTATTGATTGGAATAGTTTCAAAAGGAATGGTACCAGCTCCTTCTTGTACCTCTGGTAGAATTCGGCTGTGAATCCATCTGGTCCTGGACTTTTTTTGTTGGTAGGCTACTAATTATTGCCTCAATTTCAGAGCCTGTTATTGGTCTATTCAGAGATTCAAATTCTTCCTGCTTTAGTCTTGGGAGGGTGTATGTGTCAAGGAATTTATCCATTTCTTCTAGATTTTCTAGTTTATTTGCACAGAGGTGTTCATAGTATTTTCTGATGGTAGTTTGTATTTCTGTGGGATCGGTGGTGATATCCCCTTTATCATTTTGTATTGCATCTATTTGATTCTTCTCTTTTCTTCTTTATTAGTCTTGCTAGCAGTCTATCAATTTTGTTGGTCTTTCAAAAAACCAGCTCCTGGATTCATTGATTTTTTGAACAGTTTTTTGTGTCTCTATCTCCTTGAGTTCTGCTCTGATCTTAGTTATTTATTGTCTTCTGTTAGCTTTTGAATTTGTTTGCTCTTGCTTCTCTAGTTCTTTTAATTTTGATGTTAGGGTGTCAATTTTAGATCTTTCCTGCTTTCTCTTGTGGGCATTTAGTGCTGTAAATTTCCCTCTACATAGTGCTTTAAATGTGTCCCAGAGATTCTGGTACATTGTGTCTTTGTTCTCATTGGTTTCAAAGAACATCTTTATTTCTGCCTTCATTTTGTTATTTACCCAGTGGTCATCCAGGAACAAGTTGTTCAGTTTCCATGTAGTTGTGCGGTTTTGAGTGAGTTTCTTAATCCTGAGTTCTAATTTGATTGCACTGTGGTCTGAGAGAGAGTTTGTTCTGATTTCTGTTCTTTCACATTTGCTGAGGAGTGCTTTACTTCCAACTATGTGGTCAATTTTGGAATAAGTGTGATGTGGTGCTGCGAAGAATGTACATTCTGTTGATTTGGGGTGGAGAGTTCTGTAGATTCTATTAGGTCTGCTTGGTGTAGAGCTAAGTTCAAGTCCTGGATATCCTTGTTAACCTTCTGTCTCGTTGATCTGTCTAATATTGACAGTGGGGTGTTAAAGTCTCCCATTATTATTCTGTGGGAATCTAAGTGTCTGTGTAGGTCTCCAAGGACTTGCTTTATGAATCTGGGTGTTCCTGTATTGGGTGCATATATCTTTAGGATAGTTAGCTCTTCTTGTTGAATTGATCCCTTTACCATTATGTAATGGCCTTCTTTGTCTCTTTTGATCTTTATTAGTTTAAAGTCTGTTTTATCAGAGACTAGGATTGCAACCCCTGCTTTTTTGTTTGTTTGTTTTGCTTTGTTTTGTTTTTGCTTTCCATTTGCTTGGTAGATCCTTCCTCCATCCCTTTATTTTGAGCTTATGCATGTCTCTGCACGTGAGATGGGTCTCCTGAATACAGCACACTGATGGGTCCTGACTCTTTATCCAATTTGCCAGTCTGTGTCTTTTAATTGGGGCATTTAGCCCATTACAATTTAAGGTTAATATTGTTATGTGTGAATTTAATCCTGTCATTATGATGTTAGTTGGTTATTTTGTCCATTAATTGATGCAGTTTCTTCCTAGCATCGATGGTCTTTACAATTTGGCATGGTTTTTGCAGTGGTTGATACTGGTTGTTCCTTTCCATGTTTAGTGCTTCCTTCAAGAGCTCTTGTAAGGCAGGCCTGGTGGTGACAAAATCTCTCAGCATTTGCTTATCTGTAAAGGATTTTATTTCTCCTTCACTTATGAAGCTTAGTTTGGCTGGATATGAAATTCTGGATTGAAAATTATCTTCTTTAAGAATGTTGAATATGGCCCCCAGTCTCCTCTGGCTTGGAGAGTTTCTGCCAAGAGATCCACTATTAGTCTGATGGGCTTCCCTCTGTGGGTAACCCAACCTTTCTCTCTGCCTGCTCTTAACATTTTTTCCTTCATGTCAACCTTGGTGAATCTAACAATTATGTGTCTTGGGGTTGCTCTTCTCAAGGATTATCTTTGTGGTGTTCTCTGTATTTCCTGAATTTGAATGTTGGCCTGCCTTGCTAGGTTGAGGAAGTTCTCCTGGATAACATCATGAAGAGTGTTTTCCAACTTGGTTCTTTCTCCCTGTCACTTTCAGGTACACCAATCAAACGTAGATTTGGTTTTTTCACATAGTCCCATATTTCTTGGAGGCTTTGTTTGTTTCATTTTACTCTTTTTTCTCTAAACTTCTCTTCTCGCTTGGTTTCATTAATTTCATCTTCAATCACTGATACCCTTTCTTCCACATGATCGAATCAGCTATTGAAGCTTATGCATGTGTCACATAGTTCTCGTGCCATGGTTTTCAGCTCATCAGGTCACTGTTTATTCTAGTTAGCCATTCGTCTAATCTTTTATCAAGGTTTTTAGCTTCCTTGCTATGGGTTCAAACACCCTCCTTTAGCTTGGAGAAGTTTGTTATTACCGACCTTCTGAAGCCTACTTCTGTCAGCTCATCAAAGTCATTCTCTGTCCAGCTTTGTTCCGTTGCTGGCAAGGAGCTGCAATCCTTTGGAGGAGAAAAGGCTCTCTGGTTTTTAGAATTTTCAGCTTTTCTGCTCTGGTTTCTCCCCATCTTTGTGGTTTTATCTACCTTTGGTCTTTAATGTTGGTGACCTACAGATGGGGTTTTGCTGTGGATGCCCTTTTGTTGATGTTGACGCTATTCCTTTCTGTTTGTTAGTTTTCCTTCTAAGAGTCAGGTCCCTCAGTTGCAGGTCTGTTGGAGTTTGCTGGAGGTCCACTCCAGACTCTGTTTGCCTGGGTATGACCAGCGAAGGCTGCAGAACAGCATATATTGCAGAACAGCAAATACTGATGCCTGATCCTTCCTCTGGAAGCTTCATCCCAGAGGGGCACCTGCCTGTATGAGGTGTCAGTCAGCCCTTACTGGGAGGTGTCTCCCAGTTAGGCTACACGGAGGTCAGGGACCCACTTGAGGAGGCAGTCTGTCTGTTCTCCGAGTTCAAACACCATGCTAGGAGAACCACTGCTCTCTTCAGAGCTGTCAGACAGGGACGTTTAAGTCTGCAGAAGTTTCTGCTGCCTTTTGTTCAGCTATGCCCTGCCCCCAGAGATGGAGACTACAGAGGCAGCAGGCCTTGCTGAGTGCAGTGGGCTCCGCCCAGTTTGAGCTTTTCCAGCTGCTTTGTTTACCTAGTCAAGCCTCAGCAATGGTGGACCCCCCGCCCCCTGCTAGGCTGCTGCCTCGCAGGTCGATCTCAGACTGCTGTGTTAGCCGTAAGCAAGGCTCTGTGGGCTTGGGATCTGCTGAGCCAGGTGCAAGATATAATCTCCTGGTGTGCCTTTTGCTAAGACCATTGGAAAAGCACAGTATTTGGCCAGGAGTGTCCCGTTTTTCCAGGTGCCGTCTGTCACGGCTTCCCTTGGCTAGGAAAGGGAAATCCCCTGAGCCCTTGTGCTTCCTGGGTGAGGCAACGCCCTGCCCTGCTTTGGCTCACCCTCCGTGGGCTACACCCACTGTCCAACCAGTCCCAGTGAGATGAACCAGGTACCTCAGTTGGAAATGCAGAAATCACCCATATTCTGTGTCAATCATGCTGGGAGCTGCAGACTGGAGCTGTTCCTATTTGGCCATCTTGGAACGGAAAAAAATTCTTATTTTTCTGAACAAATAAGCATTTCCTATAGAGGTCATATAGCATACTCCTTATGAGTTCTCACTCCAGAAACAGATTGACTGGATTCAAATTCCAGCTGTACCACTTGGTAGTTATGTGACCTTGGGCAAGCTACTTAAAATCTGTGTCTGTTTCTTTAATTGGTAAAGTGGAAAAAATGGCAGCACCTATTTCACAGGGTTATTGTAATGAATAAGTTTTTCATATATGCAAGGCACTTAGTGTATGGTAAGTGCTCAATAAATGTCGGCCATTGTTATAAAGAAAAAATGACATTACAATTTCAAAGGTTTCATGTAAAAGTTAGCATTCATGCAGTCACAGACAATGCTTGTTACAGAGGGTAGCTAGTCAGACATGAGCAGGGCAGGAGACGGACACCTTCCCCACCAGGAATGTCAGGCAACCAACAGGTGATGATCAGGCAGTTATGAAACTGTCTCTCTAAAATAATAATTGGTCACAGCCAGTGCCAAGGAAAGGCCATCTCCCAATAAACAGAAACATCTGAAACTGGTGATCAGCAGCTCCTGATAAGATCTCAGGAGTTGGGTAAGTGGGCTCATGCATGCACATTAAGAGGAAAAGTGGTGGAGTTTAACTGGTATTATGACCTTCTAGGACATTTGACTGGTAAGGGAAGAATGCCTCAAGTAAGGATGTGTACAATTTCAGTAAACACACTGTGCATGCTCCCCTCCCAAGTGCTAGCAGGCCACTGCATGTGTGAACAGCCCATCTCAAGGGAAGAATCAGGGGGGAAGAAACACAAGATCCCAGAAGCATCCCAACATATAAAACCCCAAGACCAAAGGTCAAACCATACACTTGATCTCTCAAGTCGCCCACCTGACCTTCTTCCAAGTGTACTTTACTTCCTTTCATTCCTGCTCTAAAGCTTTCTAATAAACTTTCACTCCTGCTCTAAAACTTGCCTCGGTCTCTTCTTCTGCCTTATGACCCTCACTGGAATTCTTTCTTCTGAGGAGGCAAGAATTGAGGTTGCTGCAGACCATACGAATACGCCACAGGTAACATGTTGACTTTATTAGCACTATAGTTCTGCAAAGATTTTAATTCTGCATCACCTTCCCCAAACAATCACAAAGGACCCCAGAGCCAGAACACCACTCCCATCTTTTCCCACTTTAAGCCATCTGTGGATAGGGTAATGGGTTATGTTTCCTGATCCATATCCCACGTCTTGTGTACAAGAAAAACTCTTACATTAGATATCATATTTGAATCTAAACATTGAACTTCTAAGTTTGAAAAACATGGAGGAGCTCCCCTTCTTGGTCATATGGGTAACTAAAAATCCTGAAAAACCTTCTAGTACAAAATACAAAAACATGGTGGGAAAAATAAAATTAAATCCTTTTCAGCCAGGCACGATGGCTCACACCTGTAATCCCAGCACTTTTGGAGGCCAAGGCATGCAGATCATTTGAGGTCAGTAGTTCGAGGGCAGCTGGGCCAACACAGTGAAACTCCATCTCTACTAAAAATACAAAAATCAGCCAAGTGTGGTGGCAGGCACCTATAGTCCCAGCTACTGGGTAGGCTGAGGTGGGAGGATCGCTTGAGCCCAGGAGGTCGAGGCTGCAGTGAGCTGTGATTGCACCACTGCACTACAGCCTGGGTGACAGAGCAAGACCTTGTCTCAAAAAAAAATCTTTTTTAATGCATCGCTGAGCTGGCAGGAAAGACAAGCAGATCCTCAGAGGCCAAAATCATTACTTAGGCGACTATCTTGTGGGAGAAACCAACAAATAATAGCAGTTACTCCTGGGATATCTAACAATTTCCACCTTCACGCTAATGGTCGTGCACTGGTGAGGATTCAAATCTTACACTGTTGGGAATCAGATCAGAGAAAATATAGTATGATATCTGTGTAACCTATGGGTAGGATATAAAGCAAGATGGAAGAAGCAGAAAGCATAAAATAAAAAACTGATTAATTATCCTACATTAAAATTTTCATTTCCTTCCTCAAAATACATGATAAAGTGATGAGACAGTCCAAAACCTGACTGAAGATAATTTTAACACATGTAATGACAAAGAATTAGTAATTAATATCAAGGATATATAAAAGATTATAAGTCAATAATAAGAAGAGGACAACCCCATAAACACATGAAAAAAAAAACACAAGCAGGTATTTTACAGAAGAGGAAATAAGAATGGCCAATGAACACTTGAAAAGATGCTCCACTGCATTTGTAGTGTGTGAAATGTAAATTTCAAGGAGAGTAGGATAACTTTTTATACTTACCACTTAAGCAACATTTTTTTAAAAATCTAACAATAGCAAGCACTTATATGTGCAACAACATCATTACAGATGTGTTTTGGTTTTGGATTTTGCTCTTATCACAGGTTTACTTTTCATTTTTCACAAAACATCCATTTTGAAGGACCACCTTAAAATTATTTTAGTCATAACTGAAAGAAAACAGCCCGAGTAGAATTTTACCCCTCTAGAGCTGAAGGGTAAATATGAATGACTTGACACAAACAATCTAAAATAGAGAAACAAAATCAGTTAGATGTGGCAACAAAGATCAAAGGAACTCTGAGATCACATTAAAGACATGTACAATGTCAACCCAAACTTTCAGTGTTTGCCTGAGCACCTACTATGCATTCAATGTCATTTTACCACGTGCTTACACAGCACAAATGAATAGTGTCCATATCTGGAAAAAAACATGCACAGATCTGGCTGTTCTCAGATGCTCAGACTTTTAAGTGTGTTTTAAAGGAAGGAACCACAGGATTATTTTACCCTCAGTAGCACAAAGTGGAATTCTAAGGACGATGTGAAATGTAAGGAAGGAATGAGAGGATGGAAGGAAAGAATAGGAGTACAAAACAGGAATCCACAATTCCACACAACTTTAACTTTTTTTTCCATGTGTTTTTCAGCCACTCCAATCATTCATGAATTTGTTCTTTCAACAAACCTTTGTTAGGCTCCTATCTTATATCAGGCCCTGTGCAGCACTGGGGATAGATACAGAAACCAGTTAGACACTAGTCTGGATCTCCCGGGACTCTGCATCTAGAAGCAGGAAGCAGTGAAAGTCCAGAGTGATAAGTGTTACAATAGTACTGAGCCCAGGATGCCAAGAGCACACAGTGAAAGGACATTCAGCACTAAACTGATAAAATAGATCATGTATTAAAAAATGAAAAAAAAAAAAAAGGTTTTATACTTAACCTACGCCAAGTACCTCCTGGGACACTTTCAGCACATCATATTGAGTCAGGACCTGAAAGTCCTTCCACCTCAGGACTTTCAGGTCCTGACTCAATATTATATTAAGGTTACAATATAACCTTAAGTATATTAATAATTAAGACCTGTTTCCAAGGACAAGAGCGTACGATAGTGAGCTCCCTCATCTTTTCAAACATGCCTTTTCATAGACCAGACATGTTTGCATGTGCTGCAAATAAAGGGAAGCTATTCATTTCTGTAATTTTTGTAAACATCAATATTTACACGTATATGTGTATTCATATAGTGTGCAGACATGAAAATATTAAGTGTTTAAAATGGAGGGTTTTAAAACTTTAATCTCCATCTTTATTTATTTTTTATTATTTTATTTATTTATTTTTAGAGACAGGGTCTCACTCTGTCACCCAAGATGGAGTGCAATGGTGCAGTCACAGCTTCATGCAGCCTCAAACTCCTGGGCTCAAGTGATCCTCCCGCCTAAACCTCCTGAGTAGCTAGGACTACAGGCAAGTGCCACCACATCTGGCTAATTGTGTGGGTTTTTTAAAATTTTTTTTGTAGTCATGAAAATAACTGCCTTTGAGAATTAGATTCCTTGGATAATTTGCAAAGCACAGTTAAAAAGAAATCTCTTCATCCCACATTTTGAATATGCCAGAGTATTCCTTAACAACAGAAATGTGGGGAAAAGGCATCTGAAAGGGCATTACTTTATTCACCCAAATAATCACCATTCAGTTCCTGCAGTGTAAATGAGTAGGGGCATGTTTGAACATGAGCTTAAAGAAACACTAGTCCCTGACCACTATAGCCACAGCCACCACCACTAAATATTTCCAAACATACTATCTTAGCAATAGGTTAATATTTACATTAACCCCTACTTAATTTTTTATTATGGCATCAGACCTTTTGAGAGCAGCTATTTAAAGCACAAGCTATGAAAAGAGACAAGATGACCCACTAATATCAGAACTCACAATATCCATGTAGACATGACTAAATGCCAGATCTCCTGCGCTGTAGCTATTCACCTCTTCTTGGGTTCATAAAATCTAATTTTGAAATGTACAGCATCTGCAATGGTAAATCCAATTAAAATGACTTATTTTAGTTTGTAATGCATGCAGAAAAACACACAATATCTGTTCATGGTCCTTTGAATATGTTAATGAAGAAAGTAAACCTGACCCTCTTTTGTAAACTGACAAGTGCAAAATTACAAATAAAAACAGGGTCACTGCTTTTTGCTCTATGGCTAATCCCATGATCTAGCCTGCAATTGCAAAAACTCAAAGATGTCCCCAAATATGCATATTCCTTCTAACTGCCATCAAAGAGTCTCAGAATACATGTACCTAATCACACAATTTCAGTTAAAATAGAGAAAATGTTATTTAAAATAACTCTCAAAGGTTATTCTTCTCATCACAGTGTATATGCAACAGCTAATGCTTCCACTTAACAATGGTACAAGAGTACAAATGAAGACTTGATGACCAGAGAACTCTCAGTGTCCTTGAATGTAAAGAATACTCCTGGCTGATAGCAGCGGCTGATGCTGACCTAGCCAAGGTATTTATGAAAGGGCAGCTCAACCTCTACCACACCCTCCAGCCACAAAGTTATGCAAAATTCATATTCCAGTAGCATCTACAGGGTCTACTATAAGCCCATTAAGACAAAACTGGGCAAACGCTTTATGCTGAAAAGATACAGTAGCCTCTTTGTGCTCTATGAAAGGGAAATTTTAAAATATCTTAGCATCACGATTTTATATTATATACTTTACTTTTCCTCTTGCATTATTTTATGTGTATCAAAATTTTCATAATGAAGTAATTTTTAAATACACACATTCCAATACAAGTCTTAGATCAACATATGGCATATGATCCCAGTTTGGTAAAATATCTAGATATATGTGGATTTTTTATTGTTGCTCTCATCATTAGAAACAAGTTCCCTGAAGGCAGAGATTTATTCACTTGTTCACCGTAATATCTCAATAGTGTCTAGCACACTGGAGGTGATCAATAAATGTTTGAATTGAATTGATATATCTATATTCATAGAAAACCTCCTACGTCCTCACACACAAACTATTAGCAGTGTTTACCACCAAGGAGCAGGACTGGGCTAGGCACATGGATGACTTTCATTTATTAGTTTATGGGCATTTGTTTTGTTTAGATATTTGACAAAGATCACATATACATAATTTAATTATAAGAATAGAAGATGAGGAAATAAAAGATACTTCCCTACCAAAAACAGAAAACAAAAACAGGAAAAAGAAGACTCAAAGACACTAGGAAATGACAGGAGTAAGAAGGGAGAAATAAGGGGAAGAACCGAGAAAAGAAAGGGATGAAAGAGAGAGGGCAGGAAAAATGCATGAGAAAAAATGAGAAACAGCTGGTGGGAAGTGACAGTGAGAAGACCTCCACCCATGGGCTTAGTGTCCCAGGTTGCTGCCCCTTGACTATATCTCTTGTTGGTGTTTAAGAGCATGTCTGTGGAAACCTTTTCCTTCAGCCTTCCTTCAGATGAAAAACCACTCAGTAGAGATGGCATGTTTTCCCTGTACAGCAGCAGGAGCTGACATTGTCTTGGGAACCTCCCTAATAATCACAGCTGAATGAATTTATTATTCAGAAATCCAACACATGTAGGTAAATTTTGGGAGGAACTGAATCAGTCCGTAAAGAAGAACTACATACGTGGTGATTTACAATATGTAAAAATAGAAGTAAGTAAATATTTTTCCCGCTTAAAGCATCAGCAAATCCACTGCAGATCTGGTCCAAGTCCATTTATCGAGCCACTGCAATCTACTTTCCTAAAAAATATCTCCTGCCACAGGGAGGGTAACTACACACTTGATTGACAAATCGTCTTGTCCAGCATGAAAAAGCCTTTGCCGATTCCTGGCAGTGTGGTATCCAAACACATGCCTCTCATTTCTTCTGTTATCCCACCCCAGTCCTACACAAACGTGCCTGCCAAATGCTGAACCACAAACACAAAGGCGATTGAATTAGTGATGATGTTGTTTTCATTTGTATTATTGTTTTCCCTTGGGAGAGATCGGGTTGATACCTTCTTGCCTTTTAAGACTTCAGCACAGTATCTAGAATAATTCTCATACTAGGAATGAATATGTTGCAAACTTTCTCCTTTTTTTTTTGAGGTAGGGTCTCACTCTGTCACCCACGCTGGAGTGCAGTGGCGAGATCACAGCTCACTGCCGTCTTGACATCCTGGGCTTAAGTGATCCTCCCACCTCAGCTTCCTGAGTAGCTGGGACTACAGGAGTGTGCCACCATGCTCAGCTAATTTTTTAAAATATATTTTGTAGATATGAGGTCTCACTATGTTGCCCAGCCTGGTCTCAAAATCTTGGGCTCAAGCAATCCTCCCACCTAGGCCTCCAAAAGTGCTGGGATTACAGGCGAGAGCCACCACGCCCAGCCACAAACTTTGTAAATTCATGACAAACTAAAGATGAATAACTATCCAATGTGAGCATTGAAGGGCAGAATGCCAATATCCATTATAGTAAATAATTCCGTCCATAGTTTGAGAAACCTCAATTTGTGCCACTATAAAAATGAGGTTAAGGTACTTCCTAAATTCATCTACAGATTCAGTGCTATCCCTAGCAACATCCCAGATGGCTTTTTGCACAGAAATTTTCAAGCTAGTCTTAAAATTCATACGGATACGCAAGGGACCTGGAATAGCCAAAACAATCTTGAAAAAGAAAAACAAATTTGGAGTTTACATTTTCTGATTTCAAAATTAGTACAAAGCTACAGTAATAAAGATAGGTATTATGATAGACTTATAGATACATCAGTGGGAAATAATTGAAAGTCCAGAAATAGATCTTTGTACCGAAGGTTAATTTATTTTCAGCCAGGGCACCAAGACGTTTCGATGGGGAAAGGATATTCTTTTTAATAAATGATGTTGGGAAACCTGGATGTGCACATGGAAAAGAATGAAGCTGAATCTTTGCTGCACACTATACACAAAAATCAACTCAAAATGGATCAAAGATCTAAGTATAAGAAGTAAAACTATAAAACTCTTAGACAAACACATAGTTGTAATTTATTATGACCTTGGATTAGGCAATGTTTTCTTATATTTGACATCCAAAGTACAAGCAATAAAAGAAAAAAATAGATACATTCGACCTTCTCAAAGTTAAAAATATTTGCGCTTCAAGGAAACCATGAAGTACGTAAAAAGACAACCCACAGAGTGGGAGAAAATATTTGCAAATTAAATGTCGGATAAAGATCTCCAATCTCTGATGGCCAGTGATGATGAGCATTTCTTCATGTGTTTTTTGGCTGCATAAATGTCTTCTTTTGAGAAGTGTCTGTTCATGTCCTCTGCCCACTTTTTGATGGGGTTGTTTGTTTTTTTCTTGTAAATTTGTTTGAGTTCATTGTAGATACCATCTCACACCAGTTAGAATGGCCATCATTAAAAAAATCAGGAAACAACAGGTGCTGGAGAGGATGTCGAGAAATAGGAACACTTTTACACTGTTGGTGGGACTGTAAACTAGTTCAACCATTGTGGAAGTCAGTGTGGCGATTCCTCAGGGATCTAGAACTAGAAATACCATTTGACCCAGCCATCCCATTACTGGGTATATACCCAAAGGACTATAAATCATGCTGCTATAAAGACACATGCACACGTATGTTTATTGCGGCACTATTCACAATAGCAAAGAGTTGGAACCAACCCAAATGTCCAACAATGATAGACTGGATTAAGAAAATGTGGCACATATACACCATGGAATACTATGCAGCCATAAAAAATGATGAGTTCGTGTCCTTTGTAGGGACATGGATGAAACTGGAAAACATCATTCTCAGTAAACTATCGCAAGGACAAAAAACCAAACACCGCATGTTCTCACTCATAGGTGGGAATTGAACAATGAGAACTCATGGACACAGGAAGGGGAACATCACACTCCGGGGACTGTTGTGGGGTGGGGGGAGGGGGGAGGGACAGCATTAGGAGATACACCTAATGCTAAATGATGAGTTAATGGGTACAGGAAATCAACATGGCACATGGATACATATGTAACAAACCTGCACATTGTGCACATGTACCCTAAAACCCTAAAGTATAATAAAAAAGGAAAAAAAAAAAAAAAAGATCTCCAATCCAGAGTATATAGAGAACTCTTAAAACTCAACAGTAAAAGAGGAGAAGCCCAATCTGGAATCAGGCAAAGAATCCGTGTAGACATTTATCCAAAGAAGATATATAAATGGGCAATAAGCACATGAAAAGGTGCTCAACATCACTAGTCATTCAGGAAATGTAAATCAAAACTACAATAAAGAACTATTTCACACCCACTAGGATGGCTGGGAAATAAAGAGAGATTAACAAGTACTAGGAAGAATGTAGAGAAATTATAACCCTCATATGTGGATGGTGGGAATGTAAAAGGGTGCAGCTGCTTTGAAAAACAGTCTGGGATTTCCTCAATGATGAAACATACAGTTACTCTAGGACCTAGCAATTTCCACACCTAGATACCATACCACAGGGAAATGAAAACATAGGTCCACATAAAAACTTGTATAAGAATATTCATAACAACATTATTCATAATAAACAAAAGGTGGAAACCACACAAATGCCTATCATTTTTATTGGATAATTAAAATGTGGCATATCTATGCACTGCAATAAGATGCAGCCATTTTAAGAATGATGCAACGACAACATGAGTGGACATTGAAAACATTATGCTCAGTGAAAGAAGCCAGTCACAAGACATCACATATTGTATGATTCTATGTATATGAAATGTCCAGAATAGGCACATCTATAGAAATAGAAAGTAGACTAGTGACTGCCAGGGGCTGAGGAGAAAGGTGGTTCGGAGAAAATGGAGAGTGACTGCTAACGAGTATGGGGTTTCTTTTTGGGGTGATGGGAATATTTTAAAGCTAGATTGTGGTAAAGGTTGCACAACTCTGTGATTATACTAAAAACCATTGAATTGCATACTTTAAGTAGGTTGATTGCATGTGAATTATAGCTCTAAAAAAGCTATTTTTAAAAATAGGCTCTCATATATGACAAACACATAGCCAAGATCATACTGAATGAGGAAAAGTTGACAACATTACCCTTAAGAACTAGAATAAGACAAGGATGTCCACTCTTACCACTCCTATTCAACATAGTACTAGAAACCCTAGCCAAAACAATAAAACAAGACAAAGAAATAGAAGGTATCCAAATTGGAAAAGAGGAAGTCAAATTATCTCTGTTTTCCGATGACATGATCATAAGGGAGGAGACCACCCCTCATATTGTCTTATGCCCAATTTCTGCCTCCAAAGAAATAAGAAGTAAAAACTAAAAAGCAGAAAAGAAATCCACAAGCAGACAGCCTGGCACCACACCCTGGGCCTGGTAGTTAAAGATCGACCCCTGACCTAACCGGTTATGTTATCTATAGATTACAGACATTGTATAGAAAAGCACTGTGAAAATCCCTGTCCTATTCTGTTCCATTCTAATTACCAGTGCATGCAGCCCCCAGTCACATACCCCCTGCTTGCTCAATCAATCATGACCCTCTCAAGCGGACCCCCTTAGAGTTGTCAGCCCTTAAAAGGGACAGGAATTGCTCACTCAGGGAGCTCGGCTCTTGAGACAGGAGTCTTGCCCATGCTCCCAGCCGAATAAACTGCTTCCTTCTTTAACTCGGTCTCTGAGGGGTTCTGTCTGTGGCTTGTCCTGCTACAATCATACACCTAGAAAACCCTAAAGACTCCTCCAAAATGGACTGCTCCCTAATTCATTTTATGAGGCTAGAATCATCCTTACACCAAAACCTGATAGAGACACAATTTTAAAACTTCAGAGCAATATTATTGATAAACACAGATGCAAAAATACTCAACAAAATGCTAGCAAACAGAATCCAGCAGTATATGAAAAAGCTAATCCACCATGATGGAGTAGGCTTTATCCCTGGGATGCAAGTTTAGTTCAAGACATGCAAATCAATAAATGCGATTCATCACATAAATGGAACTAAAAACAAAAACCACATGATTATCTCAATAGATGCAGAAAAGTCTTTTGACAAAATTCAACACCGCTTCATGTTAAAAAAAAAAAACTCTTGATAAGCTAGGTATTGATGGAATGTACCTCAAAATAATAAGAGCCATCTATGACAAACCCACAGCTGACATCACACTGAATGGACAAAAGCTGGAAGTACTCCCCTTGAAAACTGGCACAAGACAAAGATGTCCTTTCACCACTCTTATTCAAGATAGTATTGGAAGTCCTGGCCAGAGCAATCAGGCAAGAGAAAAAAAATAAAGGACATCCCAATAGGAAGAGAGGAAGTCAAATTATCCCTGTTTGCAGACAACATGATTCTATATTAAAAATACAAAAATTAGCTGGGTGTGGTGGTGCACAGCTGTAATCCCAGCTACTTGGGAGGCTGAGGTGAGAGAATCATTCGAGCCTGGGAGGCGGAGGTTGCAGTGAGCTGAGATTGTGCCACTACATGCTGGCTTGAGTAATAGAGTGAGACTCTATCTCAGAAAAAAAAAAAAAAAGTTAACAGGTCTGAAACAGCCAAACTTCTGATACTCATAATTTTTCCCCATAAATCTATGCCTCCTGCAGGCATCTCCATCTCCGCTGATGAAAATTTCTGCCATCCACTTGCTAAAGCCAAAAATGTTAGCATTATCCTTAACTCCTCTTTCTCTCATACTCCATATCCAAACCAGTAGAAAATCCTTCTGACTCTATCTTCAAAATATATCCAGAATCTATTTGATCACTCTTACCACCTCCACAAACTACCTCTCTGGTTCAAGTTGCCATCATTAATGCTAATAGCCTCTTAATTGGTTTCACTGCTTCCATCTTTGTCCGACCTTAATCCTATTCTCTACACAGCATCCAGAGGGATTCTGTTAACATAGAAGTGACTCCTTTGCTCAAAACCTTCCAATGGCTCATCATCTGACTCAGGGTAAAAAGCCTAAATTCTTACCAAGCCCCATGTGATCCAGACTTTATTACATCTATGGCTTCATCTCATGCAGGCACGCATGCACACACAACACACACACACACACACACACACACACACATATGCAAACACTCACTCTGCTTCAGCCATACCGGTCTCTTTCTTGTTCCTTGAACTTGTCAGCACGCTCTTGTCTCAAGGCCTTTCCACTGACTGCCCCCTCTTCCTGAAACACTCTGCCCCAGTTACCTCTGGTAGTTCACTTCCTACCTCCTTCAGGATTTTGCTCAATGGCATCTTCCCAGTGCTGAAAGTAACAAGAAGTCACTCAGATTCTTACATCTGCCATAAACATACAATGAGGGGAAGTTTGGGTGAAAAAATAAACGTAACTGCAGTGACACTGGCCTCTGGCCAGGAGCTAACTGTCTCTGGAACAAGACCTTGAAGCAACAGAAAGAGGCACTGGCCTTGTCAGCCATCAGATAGAAGGCATCTCTCCTCATAGGACTGGCCTCTGCTTCTGCCCTAAAGTAGGTAAGGTGCAAGTTGTTTATTGAGCCTTCAGAGGATGCTTGCTTAAGAAGATGCTGAGCAGAGACAGGGACATTTGCTTTCAAACCTGGGGGCAAATTTTAAGAATGAAGTGCCTTCTGGTGCCAAGCACAGGCATGTCTGAGAAATGCAGTGGATAAAATGCATGTGGAATTGCTGATAGATTATGAACACACTTGTTTGTTTTACAAGGAAGTAAAATATTACAATTTCACATGTTATTATACCTCAATTAGCAGGAGAACATAGATTTTTACTGATAACTTATTTAACTGCATCAACCCTCCAAAACACACAAAGGAACTAGAAAGAAAGAAAAGAAAAAGATGTTTTGCAATTGGAATAGATACCACAGAGTCCATGTACTAAAGCTCATATACATTAGTTGAGGTAGACTCCCCACAGGCCTATTCATGGTCTATTATACTTTTCACACAGTTCGAACAAGCTTGATTATCTTGTTCCCTAGTTTGTAACACTCAGAGAAGGCAATGGAGGAGGGGGCATGGAGAATTAGGCAATAACAACTGGCCAGTAGAAACAGTTAAATTAACAGCAGCAAAAAATATCAGCTAACAGAGAGGAAATCTATGGAAAAGTTAGAGGGTAAAAGTCAGGCATTGAAAATTAAAAAGCAGAACAATCTGTGCCCATTTAGTACAGGGACAAACAGCCCTCCACAGTTTAGAAGCCCCGAGGCAGCACTGAATACAGCACATTGAAAGAACTAATGCTATTATAAGGACAATCTTAACCCATCAAAAAAGGATGCAATTATTTCCAGGTTCAGGGGTCAGGAAGGTAAATAGTATTTTTGAAAAGCTTCTCATCCAAAATGGATACATATTTTAAGGGGAAAAAGTCAGGCACTAAAAGTGTTGAACCTCAGTTACCCAGAAAAATCAGTTACGTGGAACACTCACAGTATCGTGTGGCCTAATAGATGACCCATCATCATTGAAATAAATCTTCATACCATACTGGAATGCACATTGAATAAATTTTGTTGTGATTTACATATCTCCCTGAGCTATACTCTGATGAGTAAAATTTGCAGTGAACAGGTTTTCACAACTAGTTATGTAAGTTATCTGAGGTTACATTAGATCAGAATAGCTTACATTCTTTCCTCCTGTGATGAATACAAGACATTTCTTTTTTTCATTTTTTTTTCATCATCAGGTAAAGAAATGTGTGAGAGAAAATATAAAGAACAAGTTTGAAAGGTAATTTTATAATGTGTGACTACTTCTGTACTAGACTTGCTGAGTTATCAATATAGCCCATGGAGAAGTAGATTTAAGGAAAGAACTTCAGTGCCAGGAGATGTTTAATGAACCCTATAGATGATGAGAGTAAGAAATAACATTTACTTCTTCCCAGCTGCAGACCCATTGGTCAACTCTACCTGAATGTTCCACAGAAACCACATACCCAAAATTGAAAATCAAACTACCTCTTCTTCTTCCATTCCCTGTGTTAATGGTATCTCTTTCCATTCAGTCACCCTAACCAGAAACCTGAAATTAACCTAGTCTCCTCCCTGTCCCTCGAACACCACGACAAGTCAAATCAATTTACCCTCTTAATTCCTCTCAGACCTCTCCCCTTCTCCCCATCCCCAGAAGTGACAGTCCATGCCTCTATCCACTCAGAGCCAGCTTACTTCAACTGTGTTCTAACTAGTCATTTTATCTCCAGTCTTCTTCCTCTCCACTGCATAAGCCACACACTGAATCCTCCATACAACTTGAATGATCTTTGTGAAAGCAAAAAGTTCCACCATTCACAGCTGCTGTTGACCACTGTGCATATTGTGCACTGTACAGCCGCAGTAAGGGCATCATTCCTTGTGTGGTCTGTGTCAGTGGGGGCCCCAGGGGTTTTGCAGTGCATAACCTGTTCAACCATATGCAGCAGCTTCCTCTATTGCCCTGCTTACAACACTCCAGTGGCTTCCGATTGCTCTGGAAATAAAGTAAAACCACTCAACATGTCTTATGAGGCCCCTGCCTACCTCTCCAAATCTCTCTTTCCTTTACCCCCCATATTTTACACTCCAGTCATTTAAAAGGTATTTACAATTCCCCAAACCGACTCTGCTCTCCTCTCTCTGCTTGTCTTTGCATATCTTATTTCCTTACCTGGAATACCGTTCACCCACCTATCCCTACCACGTTCAATCCCCACCCTCTGCCCAGCTGGACATTTGTGTGCATCTCTCAAGATTCAACTCTTGCATCACTCTCTCCATCAAGTCTTCCCCTAAGTCCCTAAGTGAAGCCAATCATTTTCTCTTCTGGTTGCCCCAGGGAAGATTCTGCACACACATATGTCATTAGCTTATTACACTGTAGCATAATTTCTGGGCCTGAGCAATCCATAAATGGTCATTTTGGACGTGATTCTTCAGAAAGTTATTTACCACAATGAAAAACTTTGTAAACATATTTTAATATATAAATAGCTTCGAAGTATATGAAATCCATTTTACATTTAAAATTGTTGTACTATAGTGTGTACTCTAATCACATGGCTACAAATCCCTTCCAGAGCAAATGCTGAAAAGGCACAAAAGTATTACAAGCCCAGGTAAAAACATAGCATGGCAACTGGTGTCATTTAGGTGTTATGACACATTGTAATGCCACAGGAATGGGGGCCTGTCAACATGTAGGAGCCTTCAAAAGTGTGAACAGATGAAACATCACACAACTCTAGAAATAAGAGAAATCACTAGCAGCAAAAATGTCAACTTACATTTCATAGCATAACTAATTTAACCTTTGTGATTAAGCATGCATTCCTCCAAAGGAGTTTTTGTTGTTGTTGTTGTTGTTGTTGTTTTTAGCTCCCAGGATGATGCAGAAGGTAAATGAAAACAAAACGCAAAGTACTTTCCACTGTACTGCATGGAATGTTTCAGCAAGATTTTTTTTGTAGTCTCCAAAAACTACTTAAATTGCTCCTAAGACCTGAACTAGTTTGTGCCGCATCACCACATTGCCCTTAATGATTTATTATATCTAGAAAATAATATTGACCAGCTCAAAACAAAACAAGCAAGACCAAAGAGTTCTGTGTGATGAAGATGCACAGACCACAGCCTTGAATTAATTCCTCTGATCTAACTGAAAGATGTTTGCATGGCCTCCTTTAGATTTGTGGATAGCACTGAATAGGGAGGTATATTTGGAACATGTGTTGTGGCTATCTGATTTGTGGGAAATTGCCACCAAGTCTATTTTTTGAATACCAAAACTTCCACTGCAAGGCTTAGAACCTAGTAAGTCAAAACTACCTTGGGCGCACAGGAAGGGGCGCACATCAATTGCAGCACCTTGCAGACTTCTCTGAAAAGCTCTGGCTGAACTTCAGGTCTCAGAGTTGCACTCTGTTCTGAGGCTGCCCCAGTGCTCCAGTCAGAATGGCCCCGTAGGAACGCAGCCCCACAGCCTGCAGCATCCTCCCTGCTGCATCAACCCCAAAGCTGGGCTTCAGCTTGCTAAATGTGAGTGTATCACGACCGGCAAGTGACCAAGTCCATGTTACCCCACTTACTCCCCTTAATCAAACCATGGCAGCGGACGTAAAGACTTTGTGAGTTACTTCTCTTTGCTTTTGTTTGTCCTTCCAGACAAACAAGAGCTTTTGCCTTTGTAGGGAAGCAAGAAGCTCATGGACCAAGATGAAAAGATGCGCTTTTCTGGGTGCAAAGCCCAAGTCAGTGGCAGCAGTTGTTTCCCTACAACTCCTCCCCCACCTGCCCTGCCACGGCCCTGCTGCTAGTTTCCTTTGACTTGGTTTCCTCCACATGCATTATGGGAAAAACAAAAACAAAAAAAATTGCTTTTTCAACTTCAGGGAATATTACAAGGGAAGTGCACTCCTCAAAGAGGCTGGGTTCTGGTGTGTGAGATGCAGTGTGGGAAGATACACTATTCCCACTTCTCCGGGGACGCACCAAAGTGGGTGAGAAGGGGATAGGAGACCTGAACCAGCAATGGCAGAGACAGTCTCATACTGCTTCCTGCACTTTCCCACAGTCCTCCTGCGGGACCAGAGCTCCTGATCTCACCTCCTGCGAGCTGAGACCAGAGCTGCACGCCTGCAGCACGGCAGCTGGCCAGAGGAACAGAGAACGGATGACCCAGCGAGTTCGTGGCTGGGAGCGCCACTGCAGCAGGAAAGTGTGTGTGCGCGCGGCGGGCGGGCGGGGTGGGGGGGTTGTATAGACTGGAAAATAAAGTGCGCGCGGGGAGGGGTGTGGACTGGAAAATAAAGAAAAGCCGGGCGGGCTGGGGAGGCAGCGGGTGAGAAGAAGGGCAAGCCAGCCCGAGGCCGCCGGGGAGGAGATGAGAGGAGGGGACTTACTTGCCACGAAGACTGCTTGCAGGAGGCAGAGGTAGTTCTTCCCGTACTTCTCGGCAATCCTCACGCGCTGCAGGGCCATGGCCATGTCCACTTGCAGAGGGACCGCCTGGGCTATCGGCATGAAAGTGAAGCCATCTGGGTTCTGCGGCAGGCCTGGGATCCTGCCGCAGGACACTGAGGTCCACGGCGCCGAAGCGGCAGCTTGGGACATGTGCCTGGCCGCCCGCCTTGGCGAACCCAGGTGGGGCCGGGCCCCTGCCGCTGCCATCCTCATGCTGGAGTCCCGGGCAGGGCCGCTACTCCAGCCAGCAGCTGCCCAGCTCTGACCCGCGCGCTGCCGCTGGGCGCTCAGGCACTGCCGGAGGGGTACAGCCCCTGGCCCCGCTCAGCCCAGCTGCGCCGCGGCCGCCAGTCCTCCGGAGCCCCCCTAGTAGGGACAGAGGCGCAGAGGCCCGAGAGCTCCGCGCGCGCGGAGTCCGGGAACTTGTTAGGAGTTTGGGGCTCTGGTGGAGCGCTCTGGCCACCGTCGCTGCGAGGGCAACTCTCCCTGGGTGCGCACACCCACGCCCCCGCTTAGCCACCGGTGGATGAAAGGAGGCGGGGGCTGTGGAGGAGGGACGCAAAGAGCCAAAAGAGAGAATTTCTGCAGAGATTCCCATTTTCGAGGGACGAAAGGCCAGCCTAGGTTAGCACCTGTGGTGGGAGGAGACAGCCTAGCCTCGCACTCTCATGGCAACTCATGCAAGTCTTGGCGGTTCCTTAGCATCCTGGCCAGTATCCACCTGGGCAAAGACTGGGCGCAAGGGAGTTACACTGTGTGAGCACATGCAGGTGGCCCTGTCAGGGCTGCTGTCTTTGCCAGAAGAGGATACGAGCCCTGAATAGTCTGAAAGGCCCTGTGCTGAAGCCGAAATATGTCCTCCGAGGATGCAAACACAGACATACTCTGATCTCAGTCTTTGGATATGCCAAGTCCCACGCCCTTCAGGTCCCAAACGCCAAGCCTCCTGTATAGACACTTGAGCTGCCATCTGCCATGGGCATGGGAGACTTGACGCGCTTTAGAGAGGACACGAGAAAACGGAAAGGCAAGAGGAGGCAACCCGTTTAAGAAGCCAAATGGAAAACGAAAGGAGCTAAAGCTCCTTGCTTGCCCTGAACCCAAAGCCCTCAGGGACTGGGCCGAGGGAAGATGGAGCTCCGCAGTGCCTGGAAGGAAAGGGGTATGCAGGACCTGAGGGAGCCCTGCTTGTGAAGCAGTAGCCGACTGAGGAGAGGCCAGGGGTGTTAGCATTTAAAAAAAAAAAAAAATGTGTCTGAAGCTGAGCTAATGCCATAGGGATTCGCCCTAATTTTGCTCTAATGCTTAGAAGTCCTGATGTGAATTGCAAATGCCACATGCCACTTTTTTCTTTAATACTTATCCTTTTCAAAATTTTCTGGCAGGAGAGTGGATTAATATTATACAAGCCAATCATTCCAAGTAGATCTCTTATGAGGAATCACCAATTTATACCTGAGGAAAGTGGGGGTAGGCAAGTGCAAAAGGCAGAGTGAGTAGGGGAGGAACACACACACACACACACACACACGTCCCCCCTACAAGCACACACCTCTTCCCCTAGCCTTGCTTTTTCAACTTCTCGGAGTTGATTTATATATTTTTATCTGAATGTGTAAGCTATTTGAATGTGTTACGTCAAACAGGCAGAATGTTTGCAAGCCTCTCTCTTGAATATGTGCAGAGGGTAGAGGAGCAACCAGTTAAAATTTCCGCACTACTGTGGATAGGATGACATTAAGAATTCTACTAATGTGGCAGTTGTTGTAAAATAAGGTAAAAATAAGTAAGACACAAATGAGGGGTAGTCTATAAAAGTACTAAATAACAACCTAGGAAGACATTTTTAAAATCTAACAATGGGAAAGAGTTTCCATAGCATAATTTAAAAATATGAGATTGATCTGCATATGGACAGATGCCCTGCTATGTTGTCAAGTGTAAAAAAGTAAGGTGCAAAACAATATTTATTGTTTGATCCCTTATTTTAAACACTATACATGTTTATGGGGATAGAAATGATTGGGAAGGATACAAACTGCTAACAGTGTTGATCTCTGTAAAGTGAAATTGGAAGGCACTAGAATCTACAATGAACTCAAACAAATTTACAAGAAAAAAACAAACAACTCCATCAAAAAGTGGGCGAAGGACATGAACAGACACTTCTCAAAAGAAGACATTTATGCAGCCAAAAAAACACATGAAAAAATGCTCATCATCACTGGCCATCAGAGAAATGCAAATCAAAACCACAGTGAGATACCATCTCACACCAGTTAGAATGGCCATCATTAAAAAGTCAGGAAACAACAGGTGCTGGACAGGATGTGGAGAAATAGGAACACTTTTACACTGTTGGTGGGACTGTAAACTAGTTCAACCATTGTGGAAGTCAGTGTGGCGATTCCTCAGGGATCTAGAACTAGAAATACCATTTGACCCAGCCATCCCATTACTGGGTATATACCCAAAGGACTATAAATCACGCTGCTATAAAGACACATGCACATGTATGTTTATTGCGGCACTATTCACAATAGCAAAAACTTGGAACCAACCCAAATGTCCAACAACGATAGACTGGATTAAGAAAATGTGGCACATATACACCATGGAATACTATGCAGCCATAAAAAATGATGAGTTCATGTCCTTTGTAGGGACATGGATGAAACTGGAAAACATCATTCTCAGTAAACTATCGCAAGGACAAAAAACCAAACACCGCATGTTCTCACTCATAGGTGGGAATTGAACAATGAGAACTCATGGACACAGGAAGGGGAACATCACACTCCGGGGACTGTTGTGGGGTGGGGGGAGGGGGGAAGGACAGCATTAGGAGGTATACCTAATGCTAAATGACGAGTTAATGGGTGCAGCAAAACAACATGGCACATGTATACATATGTAACAAACCTGCACATTGTGCACATGTACCCTAAAACCTAAAGTATAATAATAATAATAATAAAAAGAAATTGGAAAGCACTTGGTTATAGGAGAAATCTCATGTTTTTTGCTTAATAAGTAATTATGTTAAACTTTTCACAGTGAGCAATTGTTTTTTTTTGTAACTCCATTTTTTAAAAAAGAAGGAAATAAATGGAAAAATAACTTTAGGTTTAGAAAGCTATTAGAAACAACAATATAAAAGAATGTTTTCTATGTATGTAAAAAATATAAAAATCAAAAAGGAAAAAATTTAAACTTCTGTATAATTAAAAACATAAACAAAAGTCAAATCACAAATGGGAGGTTATTTACAAAGAAATAAGGTAACCAAAAAAATAATATCCTTCAAGGGATCGAGAATAGCCAAAACAATCTTGAAAAAAAAAAAAAAAAGAGGACTCACACTTCCTGATTTCAAACCTTACTACAAAGCTGCAATAATCAAATCAGTGTGATACTAATATAAGGATAGACCTTATAGATCAATAGAATAGAACTGCAAATCCAGAGAAAACCCTTGCATCTAAGGTAAATTATTTTTGACAATGGTGCCAAGACAATTCAATGGAGAAAGAATAGTCTTTTCAACAAATTGTGAACTTTAAAATGTACATACCCTTTAACTTGAGGATCTCTCCTACAAAAATAATCAGAGATTTTTGACAAAAGTTTGTATGCAAAGCATTATTAATTATAGCCCCAAACTGGAAGCAACCCACATGTCAAACAACAGCAGATAATAAATTATGATACATCCATAAATGGATATCCATAAATCCATTATCCATGGATTTTATGGATTTTTTATCCATAAATGCATAAAATGGATTGTTAAGCATATCAGTTATCAAAAATGGCATTCCTTGTAGTGATGGAACTGTTCTGTATCTTGAGTCTATCAATGCCCATATTCTGCTTGTGATATTGTACTATAGTTTTGCAAGATGTTACCACTGGGGGAAACTTGGTAAAGGGTATACAGGATCTCTCTGTATTATTTCTTTTTTTTTTTTTAATTGAGTTGGAGCCTGCTCTTTGCCCAGGCTGGAGTGCAGTGGCACAATCTCACCTCACTGCAACCTCTGCCTCCTGGGTTCAAGCAATTCTGCTGCCTCAGCCTCCTGAGTAGCTGGGATTGCAGGCACGTGCCACCACACCTGCTAATTTTTGTATTTTTAGTAGAGATAGGGTTTTGCCATGTTGGCCAAGCTGGTCTCGAACTTCTGACCTAAAAGGTGATCTGCCTGCCTCGGCCTCCCAAAGTGCTGGGATTACAGGCATGAGCCATCGCACCCAGCCTCTGTGTATTATTTCTTACAGCTGCTTATGAATCTAGAATTATCTTTAAAAGCTTAATTTTTAAAATGAAATTACTGAAGGATTTTTAAGAACATGAGAAAATGATCATGACCTTATGTTGATTGACTTATCTGCATGCAAGATGAATATGCAGTATAATTTCAACTACATGCCATCTATAAGCACTGAAAGAATGCTGGAAAAAACACTGAGTGGATGGATAGATGATAGCCAAATATGAGAGAGGGAGAGAAAGCCTAAGCTCACATGAGCTCCTTCTGTGTCATCCATAAAATCATTAATTATGCAGTCATTGAAAATAATTACCTCTTCTCTGAAGTTTTGCTAGACTCCCTGAACCAAACACCTTCTTTCATGCCCGTTCATCCTACCTTTCTCAAGTTCATTCTTATCATGTGTTGCAATTGTTTGCAGGTCTATCATTCAGAAATATTCTGAGGCCCTTGATGCCAGGAGAAATGTCTTATTAAGCACTGTCTTCCAGGGCTTGGCATATAGTGGGCCCTCAAAATGTGGGTTACCTGAATGGGTGAATAAAGTAACAATGAGTGAACATCAGTCTTAATTTTACTGCCGACCCTCATTGGAAAGAACACTAACCTCAGGGTTTTTCAGGTCTGAAGAAAAAGATGCATAGCTGTAACTCAGTCTTTAATTTGCATAGCACATTCAGATTCATCTACACTACTCTATAATGCAGTCTTTGGGGCCTTACAATGTAACTAACTCTTTTGGAAATAAGGCCTTTTGGTATTATTTCATTAATGCCCTTGGATGAAGTCTAAGGATAAACCAGCCTTATACCAAATTCCTCTCTCTAATGTGATGTGGTAAGGTGTTACACCATTTGCCTAAATCTTACCACTCCTGAGTAGGACACAGGGAATTTGAGTAACAGGGAATACCCTTCCCTTTTCCCTTCCCTTCCCTTCCCTTCCCTTCCCTTTTCCCTTCCCTTCCCTTCCCTCCCCTCCCCTCCCCTCCCCTCCCCTCCCCTCCCCTCTCCTCTCCTCTCCTCTCCTCTCTTCTTTTCTTTTTGTTTGAGACAGAGTCTTTTGTTTTTGTTTGAGACAGAGTCTTGCTCTGTCACCCAGGCTAGAGTGCAGTGGCGCAATCTCAGCTCACTGCAGACTCCACCACCCGGGCTCAAGCGATTCTCGTGCCTCAGCCTCCCAAGTAGGTGAGATTACAGTTGCATGCCACCATGCCTGGCTAATTTTTCTATTTTTTTTTTTTTAGTAGAGATGGGGTTTCGCCATGTTGGCCAGGCTAGTCTCCAACTCCTGTCCTCAAGTGATCTGCCCACCTTGGCCTGGAATATTATTTCATTATAGTAAATTAGGCATAGGTTTTGAGAAACCAGAACCTCTGAAATGCTGAAAATGGAGGTAGGCAATAAAAGTAAAAATATCCTTACTATCTTTGATTTTGAAAGGTTCTACAGAATTCAGGAAGTCTATCGACATGTGAGGGGGTTACCAAATGAAAACTCCTCATTTATAGAATAAGGATAATAGCAACCTCACAATTTATATAAATTACTTATGATTATATAAAGGACTGTATCAAGTTTCAAACATTAGGTTCTTTGCCATGTATGCAGGGGATATTGGTAGTTTTTGCCTGCCTAGTTGGCATCTATGTACTTCAACATTCCTATGGAGAGTCTCCCTATTCCATTCTAAATCCATGTGACACAGAAGAGACTTCCAGCAAACCCCTGCTTCAGGGCAGGAGGGTAGTCCAGGCCAAATAAATGAGTGTATTCTGTCCCCATGGCCACTGTGATAAGTTTGAAGCAATGATACACAATCCCAGTAATTTCTGGAACCAATGAAAGGTAGAGATTATCTTCACTGAATTGTTAGTTACAAAGATGAGGTAAACCTAAGGCTGCAAAGACAGGCTGCCTGAAAATGAAACCAATATCATGAAAACAGGGCTGATACATATAAAGAGACAGATTCCTAATGATACTATTTGAACATCTGGATCCAGCCATGACTGAAGAAATACCCACCCACTAGATTTTTCAGTTACATAGATCAGTAAATTTTCTTTTGCGCTTAAACTAGCTTGCAGTTGGGGTTCTATCATTTGCAACCAAAAGAATCCAAACTAATACGTTATGACTAATACATTATAATCTAACTCCAGATTGGCATAATGGAGCCTTCTCAGATGTATGTAAAAATCCTGAAAAGTATTTAAATGCAAGGGAGTCACTTTGACACCCTCAGCTAAGTAAGCCCAAAGAGATTGGTCAATGAATTGACCTGAATCCAGGCCCTGACATTGACTTAATGTTTACCCTTCTCAGGAAATTCCTCAGAAATTTTATTCTTATGTTTCCATTTATAGATCTTCAATTTGTTGCCATTTTAAAGGCCAAAACTTTCCTTTCTGAAGAAAACATTGTTTCAGAGGTAAATATGATTTCTGTTGTGCTTTAAAAGAAGTAGCCCCTTTAAAACTTGCTCTGGGTCAGACGCCGTGGCTCACGCCTGTAATCCCAGTACTTTGGAAGGTCAAGGTAGGAGGATCACTTGAGCCCAGAAGTTCAAGACCAGCCTGAGCAACAAAGGGAGACCCTGTCTCTATAAAAAATACAAAAATTAGCCGGGTGTAGCAGTGCATCCCTGTAGTCCCAGCTACTCTGGGGTCTGAAGTGGGAGGTTCACCTGAGCCTGGCTGGAGGTCAGGGATTGAGGCTGCAGTGAGCCACGATTGTGCCACTGTACTCTAGCCTGGGTGACAAAGTGAGACCCTGTCTCAAAATAACAATAAAAATAAAAATCCTTGCTCTGTTCTGATGGCCAAAGGCTGTGTAAAAAGTTTAAGAATATTTCCAATGCAATTATATTTGTAGTAGAGCAAACAACTACTTCTGTAAATGAAATGCTTTGAGTACTTGCTCAAATGATGATATATTGGAAATGTAAATGTTAACTGCTTGGGGCAAAATTAGAGTCAGGAGTAGGAGTTTGGAATCATAACTTCCCAACTCTTTCTTTAATTTTTAGCTAGAACTGCCTCTTTCCACATTAGGCATGATGAGTTTAGGCTCAATGAAATGGGAATAGCTTGTTTCTTTCTGAATTTCTGTGCCACCCAATCAAATATTTACTGACATGAATTGGGACTCAAGACTGCCATCTGAAAAGACGACCAAGTTAAACAGCTTGACCTAACAAAACTAGTTTTACCAGACTGGTTATATAGGTCACATGAAGATAAAAGTATAGGTAATAGACTCACGCTAAGGTCCATAATTGTACATACGACCTGGTTATTTCTCAAAAATATATATTCTTAGGCAACGATGACCAATAAGAAATCTACAAAGAGGACTTAGTATGTAAGACATGTTGTTTAGTTCATATAAGGGCAAATTTAAAGAATCAAGTCTTTACATTATGAGCAGTTTACCATCTTAATTTGATATACAGTTGCTGTTACTACTAATAATTACAAAATTAATAATAAGTGTACCATCTTCATTTGCATAATGTTTGTAAGGACTTTTTCATCTGTCATCTCATTTGATCCTCCCAACACATGTACAAGGAAGGCCCAGTTTATTTATTGCCACATTCCAGGTGAGGAGACTGAGGTTTTGAGGAGCTGAGTTGCCCAAGTTTGTGCTGTTTGTCCAAAGCATAACTAGAACTAGACTGTAAGTTGGCTGACTCTAATCCTAGCATTTCTGAAATGAAAACAACCATACCAATGAATTATAATTTTGCAGATCTGTAGCTTGATAACATTATGCCAGAACAAAATTCTGTAATTCTCAGTCTTCCTCTGTCTTAAAAGAATCTTAGTGCTTATAAAGCTTATAAAGTCTAGTCTCTCAATACATGAAGAGATTCACCTCTTAGCAATTACTCTATCAATTTTGAGGATTCCAGTATTCCAGAATATCATATTTTTTATTGTAACAGCATTATTGAGATAGAATGCATATGCCATACAATTCTCCCATTTAAAATGTACAATTCAATGGTTTTAATATATTTACAGAGATGTACAACCATCACAATGTAATTTTAGAACATCTCATCATCCCCAAAAGAAACCTGTACCCTTTAGCTGTCACTTCTTAAGGCCCCACATCACCACCAGCCCTAGGAAACCACTAATCTATTTTCTGTCTCAATGGATCTACCTATTCTGGACATTTCATGTAGATGGAATCCTGCAATATGTAGCTTTTATATTTGGATTCTTTCACTTAGCATGTTCTCCCGGTTTAACCATGCTGTAGCATGTATCTGTATTTCATTCCTTTTTAAGGCTGAATAATACTTCATTGTATGGCTAGACCACATTTTGTTTATTCATTCATCAGTTGATAGATACCATGTTTTTTAAATATAGAAATATTGAAACCCTGATATTTTAAAACTAACAAAATATTTTTTCTCCTAAGAACATTGTCATTTTTATCTGAAATCTAATCTTTGGATGTGCACAGAGAATATCCTGTATTAAAATTTCAAGCTAGAGATACACTCATTTTGAAAGTATTCTCAGGACAAACTTTCCAAGGCCTCTTATTGTTGTTGAAATAGCTAGTTCTGGGTTACTTGTGTGGTCGAGCATCTTTTTCTGTTTCCTAGTCATTTATCTGTTCTTTCAGAGTCTGTTTGTGTCCTTGGTCTTCTTTCAGAGGACCCTGATGGAATAAACTTAGAATAGGGTGTGGGCATTAAAATGGGGGCATGAGAACGAAGTTGTGATGGAGGATGATGAGAGGAGAGAAATAGGTGCTGGGAGATTCTTAGGCCCAATTTCCAACGTTTTCCCTTTAACCTGACCACTTCCTTTTCTCTGGTTTAGATTCCTTCTGCTTCCTTCCTCCTTTTCCATCCAAGCCAGATTTCTTTTCTTAGGAGCCTACCCCTCCTGTGATAATTTGTTCGACCCAGAATCTTCATTCTCAATCATCCTGTCTGGAGGCACTCAACCCAGAAGGACAGAACAGCCTCATCTGAGCCTCCCCCAGGAGGAACAGCACGTTATAATATTGGGAAGAAGATGATAACCGTATCTCCATTTTAATAGAATACTGATATTTTGGCATGACTTGAAATACCCTTGTAGTTGGAGGAGAGTTTCACCACCACTACCCATATTCAGACCAAGCCATGGATCCAGGGACCTTGCGGGTCAGCTGAAACCCAGAGGTCTATAGCATTTGGGCTACATCTCAGTCACTGGCTCTGTGGCTGTTGCTATTGCAGACCCCTCCCAGGCCACTGTGGTTCTTCAGGATGCAAAGAAAGACACTTCCTTCCTTACCTTCCCCTCAATGTTTAAAGGCTGTTTCATGCAATAATTAGTCTGTGTAGTTTGAAATGGCAGATGAAACACACTATTTCCACTATTTTTGGAAGGTCAGAAGTAGATAAAGTCATGAGTAAATGTTCAGGGAACCCCAGCTTAGGATGAGGTGGGAGATAGGCTCACAGAAAGGAATATGGACCAAAGGGAAGCCTTGCGATTTGGAGACACCAGGTGCTGTGAAGGGTAGGAGTGAGGCTCATGCCTAAGAACAGTGACATTCATTAAAAGACTCTAATGTGGGAAAATCCCTCCTGCCTCCCCAGATCCACCCATTGTCGAAGGACAGCACCCACACATAGCACATCCCCTCTTCCCAAGGGAGTAGAGACTTCTCTGGGGAAATTGAAGGCCCTCTGGAGGGAAAAACTTCCCAATCTGGTATTTAGGGGTTTCCCATTATAAGATTCGATACCTCCTCTTGGTCACCCTAAAGCAATGATTTCCAGTTGGCAATCCTCTCCTATAAATTCCCCCCATCAGTTTTTCTGGATCTCACCTTTAAATATGAACAGGCAGGCTAAGATCACCAAATGTTTGAGGTAAGTCACTGTGATGGTTACTTTTATGTGTCAACTTGGCTAGGCTATAATTAATCAATCAAACACTAACCTGGGTGTTGCTGTGAGGTTTTTGTAGATATGATTAACTTCTACAATCAGTTGACTTTAAACAAAGGAGATTATCCTTGAAAACCGTAATGCATCTAATCAGTTGAAAGGTCTTACACTTGATCTTAGCCAAAAGGCCGAGAAGCGATTAGTTGAAAGGTCTTAACAGCAAAACTAAAATTTCCCTGAAGGAGAAGAAATTCTGCCTCAAGTCTGAAGTGTCAACTCCTGCCTGAGAATTTCCAGCCTGCTGGCCTGCTTTATATATTTCAAACTTGCCTAGCTAGCACCCCATGATCCTGAAAATCAATTTCTTGAAATAACCACCTACCTACTACAAAAACACCCTTTCTCTGTCTCTGTCTTTCTCTGCCTCTGTGTGTCTCACTCTGTCAATAGATTATACAGGCATGTATATAATGTATATAATACACAATTTTAAAATACACATATAATACACAAATGTAAAGCACACACGTAAGATTCTACATATACATGTACAAATTTTACTAGTTCTTGTTTCTCGGGTAGAACCCCAACAGACAGAAGTCACCAAATGCAAAAGGAGACCAAGACAAACAGTGAAAATTATCTGGGCCCTGCCTGCTTTGTCAAACTTAACCTTGTACACTTTGCTCCAACCACACTAGCCTTCTTGGTGTTCCTGGAACACAGAGTGCTTGTTCTTTTCTCAGAGTCCATCACCCCTGGGGCTGCCTCCCACTGCAATGGTTTACCTGGCCTGCTATCCAGATTGTATTCAGGTCTCTGTTCAAGTACTATCACAGCAGAGACACGGTCCCAGCCTACTCTTTAAAACAAACATCCCCCTACTCCCATATGCTCCATCCACTGAATTTTGTTCATTCATAGCAATGACAACTTCCTTAAATAATATTATTTATTTGTATATTTACTAGTTTTTTCTCTGACAAGAAAAAATTGTCTACAACAGGAACCCTTTACGTCTTTTCTTCCCTTCATGTCAGACGGGTAATGTGCCAATGTTGTAACAAGTTTTGAGGGAGGCACATCTCACACATGTACATGAAAAACCAATCATCATGCTTATGAACTAAAGAAGGATCTATTCGTGTCTTGTTCACCATTGTGTCCCCATCATCTAACACAGTGCCTGGTCCTTTAAGAGTTGAAGAGATGATATATGGACGGAATGATAAATGAAAAAAATCTCTGAAAGAAACAGACATAGTTCAGGGAATAGTGAACTTTAAAAACAATGCTAATTGGTTACACACTGAAAGAGCCAAATCATTATTATAATCCATAAACAATAATGGAATACGGTGAACAAAGAACAATTGGAGAAAAAGAAAGAGAGCTTTTAGACCTGAAAAAGATTGGTGGAACTTTAAAACTTCCACAGAAGAGTCCTAAGCTACCAACACAATGTCACTGAATGCAAAATTGGGAAGGGAAGTGCAGAGTTGGCCCTCACTAGCTGGTTCAAGCCAATATCAGCACAACACTGATAGGTGCAGGTAGCTGATGTGGTAGACACTGTAATGTGCCCTTCAGATCCTCCCTCAGGAATGAAGGACTTATTACCCCATCTGTTGAGAAGGCTGCCAGATAAGTCTTTGGCTGTCAGCCTTATTCAGGGATTGCCTCAGCTGAAAAGACCTACCTAGCCAAGGTCATAGCCCCTTCCAAAGGCATCCCACATTAAATGACTGAACAACTTGGGGTATCAGGGGCCAGTTTCCTGGTCCCAAATGGGGACCACTCCGGCAAATTATCCAATCTTCAGAACTTGTAAGGTTGCATGAGGCTTCTGTCACGAAGCCTTCTTCCTTCTCTTCCCTACTCTTCTGCATGTGTTAATCCCAGTAATGTGCCCTAATACAGCTTCTGTATCTATTTTCTCTTCTAAGTCATGAATTGAAGTCATTAGATGATAGTGATCAGGAGAAGAGAGAGGAGTGAGTGTAGGAAATTTGAGGATACAAGGGAAGGGTGAAATTGTTATTTTAGAGTGAGAAATTGAGTTTCTAGCAAAGTATAGTGGAATTGTCTCAGTGTTGAGTGAGAAAAAAAGATAAGAGACATGAAGAATAAATTCAGGAGGTCCAATATCCCACAGGAATCCAAGAGAAAAAAAGAACAGAGAAAATAGGAAAGGATAGGCTGGGCATGGTGGCTCATGCCTGTAATCCCAGCAATTTGGCAGGCCGAGGATGGGGGTCACCTGAGGTCAGGAGTTCAAGACCAGCCTAGCCAACATGGTGAAACCCCATCTCTACAAAAATACAAAAATTAGCTGGGCATGATGGCGGGTGCCTGTTAATACCAGCTACCTGGGAGGCTGAGGCAGGAGAATTGCTTAAACACAGGAGGTGGAGGTTGCAGTGAGCCGAAATCACGCCACTGCACTCCAGCCTGGGTGACAAAGTGAGACTCTGTCAAAACAAACAAACAAACAAAAAACAAAAAACACACACAAGGGAAAATGGGGAAGAATATTTCAAAGAAATAATAGAAGAAATAGAAAAAAAATTTCCGGAACCGAAGAACAAGAATATTTGTATTAAAAGGGCCTATCAAATGCAAAATGAGATTATTCAAAAATAACCACACTGGTATACATCCTTATGAATTTTAAAGTACACCACGGACATGAAAGAGAACTTAAATATTTATAGCTGGAAAGAAGTAAATCTCTTACAGAGGATCAATAGGCACAGAGAAAGCTTTCAATAACTTCCAACATCCCTTCATGATAAAACCCCTCAACAGACTAGGCATCAAAAAACATATGTCAAAATAATAACAGCCATTTATGACAATCCCACAGTAAACATCATATCGAATGGGCAAAATTTGGAACCATTCACCTTGAGAACTAGAACAAGATAAGGATGCCCTCTCTCCACTCCTATTCAACATAGTACTGGAAGTCCTAGCCAGAGCAATCAGGCAAGAGAAAGAAATAAAAAGCATCCACGTATGAAAAGAAGTCACACAATCTCTTTTCCTTGATGATATGAATCTATACTTAGAAAATTTTAAAGATGCTGCCAAAAGGCTCCTAGAAATTGCCTTGTGAACTTGCATATGATTGGCTTATAAATTTGGACAGCTTAAGTTGCAGGATACAAAATTAGTGTACAAAAATCAGTGCCATTTCTATGCATCAACAACATCCAGGCTGAGAGTGAAATCAAGAACACAGTCCCCAAAATCTCACAAATCACCACTAAAGAAGTTACTCATGTAACCAAACACCATCCATTCCCCAATAACCTGTGGAAATGAAAAATTAAACAAAAATAAAGAACACAATCCCACTTACAACAGCCACAAAGAAAATGAAATACCTAGAAACACACCTAACCAAGGAGGTGAAAAGTTTCTACAAGGAGAACTACAAAACACTGCTGAAAGAAATCAGGAATGACACAAATAAATGGAAAAACATTCCACGTTCATGGATTGGAAGAATCAATATCATAAAAATGGCCATACTGCCCAAAGCAATTTACAGATTCAGTGCTAATCCTATCAAACTGCTAATGGCATTCTTCACAGAATTAGAAAAAAAAACTATTCTAAAATTCACATGAAACCAAAAAAAGAGCCCAAATAACCAAAGCAATCCAAAGCAAAAAGAACAAAGATGGAGGCATCACACTATCCAACTTCGAACTATACTATAAAGCCACAGTAAACAAAACAACTTGGGTGGCCGGGCACAGTGGCTCACATCTGTAATCCCAGCACTTTGGGAGGCTGAGGTGGGCAGATGACTTGAGGTCAGGAGTTTGAGACCAGCCTGGCCAACATGGTGAAACCCCATCTCTACTAAAACATACACAAATCAGCCAGGCGTGGTGGCGGGCACCTGTAATTCCAGCTACTCGGGAGGCTGAGGCAGGAGAATTGCTTGAATCCCAGGGGCATAGGTTGCAGTGAGCTGAGATCATGCCATTGCACTCCAGCCTGGGCGACAGAGTGAGACTCAATCTCAAAAACAAACAAACAAACAAACAAATAAAGACAGCTTGGTAGTGGTACAAAAACAGATACATAAACCAATGGAACAGAATAGAGAACTCAGCTGCACAGCTACAAGCATCTGATCTTTGACAAGGCTAACCAAAACAAGCAATGGGAAAACAATTCCACATTCAGTAAATGGTGCTGAGATAACTGGCTAGCCATATGCAGAAGATTGAAGCTGGACCCCTACCTTTCTCCATATGCAAAAATTAACTAAAAATGGATTAAAGATTTTAATGTAAGATCTCAAACTATAGAAATCCTGGAAGAAAACCTAGGAAATACTCTTTTTGACATTGGCCTTGGTAAATAATATTTGGCTAAGTCCCTAAAAGCAATTGCAATAAAACCAGAAATAGACAAGTGGGACCTCATTAAACTAAAGAGCTTCTGTACAGCAAAAGAAACTATCAGCAGAGCAAACAGACAACCTACAGAATGGGAGAAGATATTTGCAAACTATGTATCTGACAAAGGTCTAATACTCAGAATCTATAGGGAACTTAAATAAATTAACAAGTAAAAACCAAATAACACCATTAAAAAGTGGCCAAATGACATGAACAGACACTTTTCGAAAGAAGACATACAAATGGCCAACAAATATACGAAACAATACTCAGCATCACTAATCATCAGAGAAATGCAAATCAAAACCACAATGAGATACCATCTCACAACAGTCAGAATGGCTATTACTAGGCAAGGCAGCAGAGAAAAGCAAACACTTATACACTGTTGGTGGAAATGTAAATTAGTCCAGCCGCTGTGGAAAGCAGTCTGGAGATTTCTGAAAGAACTTAAAACAATTCTACCACTGGATACAGCAATCCCATTACTGGGTATGTACCCAAAAGAAATTATTCTACCAAAAAGACACATGCACTTGTATGTTCATCACTGCACTGTTCACAATAGCAAAGACATGGAATCAACCCAGGTTCCCATCAGTGGTAAATGGGACAAAGAAAATGTGCTACATATACACCATGGAATACTAGGCAGCCATAAAAAAGAATGAAATCATTCTTTGCAGCAACATGCACGGAGCTGGAGGCCATAATTCTAAGCAAGTTAGTGCAGGAACAGAAAACCAAATACCACATGTTCTCATTTATGAAGGGAGCTAAGCACTGAGCACACATGGACATTAATATGGGAACAACAGATATTGTGGACTGCTAGAGGGTGCAGGGAGGTGGGGAGGATAAAAAAAAAAAAAAAAAAAAAACTACTGGGCACTATGCTCACTACCAGGATGACAGGATCTGTACCTTCAACATCAGCATCATGTAATATTCCCATATAACAAATCTGCACATGTACCCCCTTATCTAAAATTAAAGTTGAAAAAAAATGGCCACCCATCGTCTGGGAAGTGAGGAGTGCCTCTGCCCGGCCACCCATTGTCTGGGAAGTGAGGAGTGCCTCTGCCAGGCCGCCCCGTCTGGGAAGTGAGGAGCGCCTCTGCCCGGCCGCCCCATCTGGGAAGAAGTGAGGAGCACCTCTGCCTGGCCACCCGTCGTCTGGGAAGTGAGGAGCGCCTCTACCCGGCCTCCCCGTCTGGGAAGTGAGAAGCGCCTCTGCCCGACCGCCCATTGTCTGGGAAGTGAGGAGCGCCTCTGCCCGGCCGCCCCATCTGGGAAGAAGTGAGGAGCGCCTCTGCCCGGCCGCCCCGTCTGGGAACTGAGGAGCGACTCTGCCTGGCCGCCCCGTCTGGGAAGTGAGGAGCGCCTCTGCCCGGCTGCCCCGTCTGGGATGTGGGGAGCGCCTCTGCCCGACCGCCCCGTCTGGGAGGTCTACCACGGAGGCCAGAAGCAATGTGGGGGCTGGACGTGGTGGCTCACGCCTGTAGTCCTGGCGCTCTGGGAGGCTGAGGCAGGTTGATCACTTCAGGCTAGGAGTTCGAGACCAGCCTGGCCAACATGGCGAAACATATGAAAAATACAACAGACAAACCAACCAACCAACCCAGAGACAACAAAACAGGTCTACCCTGGAGCCATACTCTAATTTTTTCTATTTTCCTCCCTTTCTGATCCTTTATCCCACTTTCTTTTTCTTCCTCTTCCTTCTCCTTCTTCGTCAAATAGAGGATTGAGTTATTATCATTCATCCATACAAAGTCCCTCTCTCATTCATTTTCTTTAATTCCCACTCCCCATTTCTATTCCCCGTCTTCCCATGTGCAACCTTCCTAACACGTTTGATACGCATCTTTTTGTTTGTATGTATTTTTAGAAAATGTTTATTGTTTTTGTGCAAAAAAAATTAATAAAAAAAAGAAAAAAATGAAACAAAATGACATTGAACTTCTCAATAGCAACACTGGATTCTACAAACTAATGGAAAAATAAATACAAAATTGGGGGGAAAAGGTTTTTCAGCTTGGAATTTTATACTGCGTCAGGCTCTCAAACAAAAATAAAGGTTGTCTAAGACATTTTTCAGACATAATAATAATTATTATTAATAATAAAAGTTTATAATCCATATAAAGAAGTTAGTAGAGAATGTATTCCCCCCAAAAATGATGAAGAATGAAGAGCAAGACAATGAATCTAGGAAATAATGATCCGATATAGGAGCACAGACAAAGGGAATTTCAGAAAGAGATGTGCAGCTAGCCTGCAGAGTAACCAGCTCAGATGAAAAAAGGAGGATGGAGGGCTCTGGGTGGGAGCTGCTCCCATCCCTTTCTACCTCTTTCTCACCAAGTTTGGTGAGTTTTCATTAGGATCTTTTTGGGACCCTCGAGCAACTTTCAAGAACCTTGCATATCAGAGAAAAAAGGGGTTGGAGTTTCCAATCCTTTCATTCTGAGAAGACCTCTAGGTTCTTCATATAAACAGTTCCACTCCTTCCCCAGAAACTTTCTACCTCCACAAATAAATTCTATAGAGCAAGAATAAAATGTGGTTTTGCCTCACTAGAGACCCTAATTTAAAAAATGTGAGAAACATCACCATATTCTTTTGGAAGATTGCCCTCAAGACCTCCCATTTTTCTTTGCTCTCCAAGTCTACATCCCCCCGGCTACCTTCTGGGGACCAAGGTAGTTCTTCTTGGTCTGGAAAATTTGCGTGCTTAAAAAGAACTGGACACAAATAATGGAATGGTCTTTTACCCACTGGAAATAAATAATCTGCTGTCCAAATTTATAAGCCAACCATATGCAAGTTCACAAGGCAATTTCTCAAGTCCTAATCACTAGAGGGCTCAGAGACTGAGGCCGAAATATTGCATAGGAACCACACCAAGGTACAGCCATCCCATGAAGCCCAGGTGCACACCAGATTTGTTATACTAATAGTTCCAGGTTTACAGTGGTGAAGTTCTAATCCAGAGTTGAGAAATTCCCACCTGCCTTTACTTGGGAATCCTAATTATTTTAGAAGAAACTGAACAGTAGACAAAGAACTGTCGAAGAAACCCAAAGCAGGTTATTGCAGTCTGTATGGACGGATACACCTTTACAAGAACCGCACTGTGTCCTGCAAATCATTGGTCCTAGAAATGGGGGATTCTGGGGAAAAGGGGAAACTACTACAAGAATGAAAATGACTGGCTATGGGGGACGCTATCTATAAAATTATTCCAAGACTCACCCACTCATTGCCCCAATCCATTTCTTATATTACTCTAAGGTAAAGAATTTCTTACCACAAATGTTTGTCCTTAAGGCTGTCGCAGCTCATTCTGTTTCCTCGGCCAAAAGAATGTACAATACTCTCTGTCTGCTCCAAGAACAAAAGCCTTCTTGCTCTTAACATGAAAAAAAGTTTCAAAGCCAATCTGATGTCAGCAACTGAAAGTGTAGAGAAGCCTTGACTTGAAGTAGAACCCAGAAACAAAATTATAAATCATACACTGTATCACAGTAGAGGAAAGAGACCTAATTTTTTTTTTTATTTACAAGGACAAATCTGGAGAAACAGAACGCCCACTCAAGAGTTAGCCCGACAGTTTGAAAACAAAATACTTTTGCACAAAATGCAGAAGCTGGGCATATCTTTTTTTGTACATGACAAATAAAAATTGTATGGTGTACAATATGATTTCTGATGTATGTATACATCCTGAAATGGCTAAATCAAGCTAATTAATACTTTCTTTACCTCACATATGTATCCTTTTTGTGGTGGGAACATGTAAAATCTACTCTCTTAGCAGTTTTCAAGTACACAATGTATTGTTATTAACTATAGTTATCATGATGTACAACAGGTCTCTTGGCAGGGTGCAGCGGCTCACGCCTGTAATCCTAGCACTTTGCGGGGCCGAGGTGGGTGGATCACTTGAGGTCAGGAGTTCGAGACAAGCCTGGCCAACATGGTGAAACCTCATCTCTACTAAAAATACAAAAATTAGCTGGGTGTGGTGGCAGACACCTGTAATCCCACCTACTCAGGAGGCTGAGGCAGGAGAATCGCTTGAACTCAAGAGGCAGAGGTTGCAGTGAGCTGAGATCACACCACTGCACTCCAGCCTGGGCAATAAAGTAAGACTCCATCTCAAAAAATATATACAAATAAAAATATGAAAAGAATTTTAAAAATTAAAAAATAGATCTCTTGAACTTTGTCCTCCTGTCTACGTGTAATGATGTATCCTTTGACCAACATCTCCCAAAACCCTGCCCCATCCTCTGGAAACCACCATTCTACTTTCTGCTTCTATGAGTTTGACTTTTTTAGATTCCCCATCTAAAACAGAGATCATGCAGTATTTTTCTTTCTGTGTCTGGATTATTTCACTTAGCATAATGTCCTCTAGGTTCATCCGTACTGTCACAAATGACAGAATTTCATTCTTTTTTAAAGGCTGAATAGCATTCGTGTGTGTGTGTGTGTGTGTATATATATATATATATATATATATATATATATATATATATATATATTTTCTTGAGGTTGCTTCCATATCTTGGCTATTGTGAATAGTGCTGCAATGAACATAGGAGTGTAGATATCTCTTTGACAGACTGATTTCATTTTCTTTGGATATATACCCAGTAGTGGCATTGCTGGATCATATGGTAATTGATCATATGACCATAAATGCCTGGATTTTTTTCTGGGCCAGAACATTCATACTGTTTTCCATAGTGGCTGTGCTAATTTACATTCCCACCAACAAGGGCTCCCTTTTCTCCACATCCTCACAAGCACTTGTTATCTTATGTTTTTGATCATTGCTACCCTAACAGGTGCAAAATGTTATCTAAATGTGGTTTTAATTTGCATTTTTGTGATGATAAGTGATGTTGAACATTTTGTCATATACTGGTTGGCTATTTGTATGTCTTTAAGAAATGTCTACTCAGGTTCTTTGACCATTTTTAACTGGGTTATTTACTACTTCTTTTTGCTAATGAGTTGAGTTCTTTATATAACTTGGGTATTAACCACTTACCAGATGTATGGTCTGTAAGTATTTTTCCCATTCCATAGGTGGTCTTTTGACTCAGTTGTTTCCTTTGATGTACAGAAAACTTTCTAGTTTAATGCTATCCCATTTGTCTATATTTCCTCTGTGCTTTTGGGGTCATATCCAAAAAATCTCTGCCTAGACTAATGTCAAGAAACTTTTCTTCTATGTTACTTATTTATTTTGAATTGACACATAGCAAATATATATATATATATATATATATATATATATACACACATATATATTTATGGAGTGCAGTGTGATGTTTTAATACGTGTATACATTGTATAATGATGAAATCAGGGTAATTAGCATATCCATGACCTCATATATTTGTCATATCTTTGTGGTAAGAACATTCAGTTTGAGGTCTTACCTTTAAGTCTTTAATCCATTTTGAGTTTTTGAGTTGATTTTTGCACATGGTGTGAGATGTGTCTAATTTCATTCTTTTGCATGTGTATATCCAGTTTTCCCAACACCATTTATCGATGAGGCTGTCTTTTCTCCATTGCGTGTTTTTGGCAACTTTTTTGAAGATCAGTTGACCATAAATGCCTGGATTTATTTCTGGGCCAGAAGATCTTTAAGGTATGTCCTAACCTTAATATATGTAGATAAAGGTAAATATACATATATATATATCTCCAGAAAAGCTTATTAAAATACTATCATCCTTACTTGGTTCTTTTTTGTATGTTATCTATATCATTGAAAATGGACATGCATTTAGTTTATAACAAGAAAATATAACACATATTTTTAAAAGATACCAAAAATAGAAGTGATCCTTTCAAAACTTAAGTGAGATTATGTCACTCCTCTGTTCATAATATTCCAGACTTCTACTGGAATTCAGAATCAAATCTAATGTCCTTATCATAGCCTACACAGCTCTACATGCTCTCATCCTTCCATACCTAATTTCAACTCCTACCAATCTCCCTCCATTTTGGTCACAGTGACCTCCTGGCAGTACCTCCAATATGCCATGAAAGCTCCTATCTCAGGGTCTGGGCATTTGCTGTTCACATGGCCTGGATTCCCCTTCATCCATATATATGAATGGCTCCCTCTCTCACTTAATTCAGTTCTCTGCTCAAATGTCACCTTGTCAGAGAGAACTTTTTTTACTACCATATCTAAAGTAGCACCTGCTATCATTCTCGGAATATCTGCTTTGACTGCATAAACACTAAACTTTCTGTGCAATATAAAAGATACATTCTTAATGACTGACACAGAGAAAAATACTTGTGAAATACATGACAAAATGCACATATTCTAATATACAGAATTATAATGAGTAAAAAAGGAAAAAAGATGAGCAACTTAATAGGACAATGGGTAAAGGAAGTGTAACTGACAAAAGAAGAAATATAAACACCCACATATACATGGAAAATCTATTTGAACTCACAGATAAGCAAAGAAAAGCTAATATTACCAAGAGTAAACACTATTTTTCCTTTAATCCAGGAGTTGGCAAATTTTTTTTCTGTAAACAGCTAAGATAATAGAAATGTCCCCCTTTGTGGGCCACATATAGTCTTGGTCAGACATTCTTAATTATCTTTTTTTCCCTACAGCCCTAAAGATGCTGAGTGGGTTGCTGACCCCAGATCTATGAGGAGTGATTGAAGATGGAGAGCACTTAATGCTGCAAACGGGGAGGGTAAACTGGCTCACTGTTGTTGGGGGCACAGATTGATACAGCTTTTCTAAAAGACAGTTTGTCATGTACACATCTTTTGCCCTAGGAATTCCAAATTTTTGATTTTACACCAAGAAGCTAATCTGGCAGGAATGGAAATATATTTGTACAGAATACATTGCCATGTTATTCATAATAGCAGGCAGGAGGAGGAGAAGAAATTTATATAATAAACTAGGAAATAGTTAAACCATGTGCATGAAATAAATGAAATGCCACACAGCTATTTAAAACAGTCATATATATATGAATTAATTTATATAGAACAATCATATGACTTTTTATGGTTTAAAATTATAGTGCGTATAACATAGTTCAATATATACAAAATTATATATGTATGTATGTTGTGTATATGTGTATATATACATATACATATTCAAAAAAATATGGTTACCTCAGGGGGGTTGCAATACTAAGTGACTTTTATGTTTATATTATTAGGTATTGCTTGATTTTGAGCAAGTATCATCAGTATAATCAGAAAAAAATAAAATTCTTATTGAATTTAGCAAAACCTCAGGTCAATTAAAACGGACTTTTGCCTGAAGTGCAACAGTTTTCTAAACTTATTCTTACAATATAATAATGCAAGATAGTTTTCACAATTTGAACAAATAGTTTTTATGCATTTTGTTTGCTTTCTGGTTTGTTTCTTGTACCAAAAGGACAGAGTTACTCATTAACTTGTCTTAAAAATATTCTTTTGGGAATTCTATGATTTATGCATTTTAATCTCCGCCACCTCTTTTCTCCAACTCTCTGTGAACACTCATTGGCATCATACTGGTGTTATATTCCCAACCCAGGGCACAGAGAGTGGAGGTACAAGAAAATCACCCCACTGACCACTGTACAAGAGAAGCTAGGGAGTGGAAGAGTTGAGAGGAGAGGGATAATGAAAGGCATCCGAGAAAGTGTTCACTCGGAAAACGCACAGGGAACTTGTGTTCCCACATCGCTGTCTTTAATTTGCAGCCAAGCAATACTCACTCTATCATGGAAGCTTCCCATGTTTGAAAATGAAGTTGTAAGTGAACAGAGGCATCACAGCCCTGGTGTTAGGCATAGCACTTCACTTGTACCATGTTTCACACAAAAGCACAGCTGTTACGGATCCACAGTGCAGATTTTAGTATCAACCAAAAAGAGTTCGCTAACAAAGTTACAACAGGACTTCAGATTAAAGCTGGTACATAGGAAACGGGAGTACAGTACTAAACTGTTCAAACTTGCTACACTTTTATTCATAAAGGTTTTATTTTTTGTCACTTTTTGTAAAACATGCTCATTGTGGAAGACTTGCAAACTATGAAAAAGCACAAAGAAACAGAAAAGCAAACCCTAGCCTTAACTGCATCACTCAGTGGCAACCACAGTTAACATTATGGCTTTTTTTTTTTCAGTCATTTTGAGATCATACTGTTTATTATTTTGAATACGTATTTTTTACTAAGCATGAAAGCATACTCATTTCCCACTGACAATAGCTTTTCAATAGTGTGAAGAAAAACATGTCTAGGCTTTCAATATCAAACTAGTGTTGAAATAAGGTTAACAGATTACAATTGCAGAATTTGTTCTTTCATACCTCTATTGTTAAAAATTCCAAATATGAGAGGACTTCAAAAAGTTTGTGGAAAATAAAATTTAAAGATAAAAATTAAAATATAAACTTTATTTCTTACATAAGATCCATAAAGATGAAGATACTTTGGTAAATGATGATACCAGCCATTTAGGAAAGAGATGTCAATTTAGTCTTTTTGACATTATTAACAGAAGAAAAACAGATGCCCTTTATAGATTTTTAAGATTAGGAAACAAACAAACAAAAAAAGAGTCAGGAGCAGCCAAATCAGGACTGTGAGGTGGATACCTAATGATTTCCCATTAAAACTCTCACAAAATTGCCCTTATTTGATGAGAGGAATGAGCAAGAGCATTGTCATGATGGAGAAGGACTCTCTGGTGAGGTTTTCTTGGGCATTTTTTCTGCTAAAGCTGTGCCTAAAGATGTGCTAAAGATGTTGTCGTTCTTTGGCCCTCCAGAAAGTCAGCAAGCAAAATGCCTTGAGTATCTCCAAAAAACTGTTGCCATGACTTTTGCTCTTGACTGGTCCACTTTTGCTTTGACTGGACCACTTCCACCACTTGGTAGCCATTGCTTTGATTGTGCTTTGTCTTCAAGATTGTACTGGTAAAGCCATGTTCATCTCCTGTTACAGCTGTCAGGATCTTGATCCCATTTGTTTGAATTGCCATTGAACACTCTGCTGCAGCTGATCTGTGTGCAATGGTTTTGGCGCCCGAGTGGAAAGTTTGCCCAACTTTAATTTTTCAGTCAGAATTTTGTAAGCTGAATCAATTGGGATACCTATGGTGTTGGCTATTGTTCCTTCTGGGAATTGTTGGCCTTCTTCAATTACAGTGAAAATAAATTTTTTTCCTTGCAAATTGATGTAGACAGCCTACCACTGTGGGCTTCATCTTCAACATGCCTTGCCCCTTCTTAAAACTAGTTACTCATTTATAAGCTGCTGATTTCCTTTTTTTTTTTTTGAGATGGAGTCTCACGCTGTCACCCAGGCTGGAGTGCAGTGGCGTGATCTTGGCTCACTGCAACCTCCACCTCCCAGGTTCAAAAGATTCTGCTGCTTCAGTCTCCTAAGTAGCTGGGATTACAGGCATGCACCACCATGCCCAGCTAAGTTTTGTATTTTTAGTAGAGATGGAGTTTCACCACATTGGCCAGGCTGGTCTCGAATTCCTGACCTCTGGTGATCAACCCACCTTGGCCTCCCAAAGTGCTGGGATTACAGGCGTGAACCACTGCACCTGGCCCAAAACACTGACATCTAAACACTGGACTAGACAGTGATTTCAATCATATGGTCAGAAGATTTTTCATCATCAAAAGTAGAATCTTTGGGGGAAAATATTCAATGTGCCATCGGCGAACACTATGTTACATACACCTTTTCATGACACATCAGTGATTGACATGAAAGTTAAAATTGCTATCCAAATTTTACACACATGTCAACTTTAAGGCATGGGAAAAAAAAACAAGATAAAAATTTGTCATCCCTTTTAAGTTCCAAAATTATCCAATAGAACAGATAATTTAAACGTCAGGAAAAGGCTTTTTTCAAGCTTCCAGAAATATTGGCAAATTGCATAAATAAGCTTTGCCTAATATTTTTGTCATTTATGATGTATTCTTACTTTATTTAAAAAAAAACACTGAAGTCTTCATATCAGCTTCACCTATTAAATAATGGTACCATTCAATTAAAATGCAAAGCAAATTTATACTTAGATTTCAGTAGTACATGTTCATCTTTAAAGGTTATAATTTGTTTTAAATAGCAGAGCCATCTGTCCTATGATAGCTCACGTGAGCCTAATTATTGGAGAAGTCTAAGAATTTCTCCTGCAAATATGCATGGTGCTGAACTGTACTGAAAACATATTTGACTCTGATACTTCTATCTTAAGAGGAAATTACACTCTCAAGTTGATTCTTTATATGAATTTAGTATTGAACTCAATATTATATTCACTATTTTTCAGTAGTATAAATCACTAATGTCTGCCACCTTCTACGTTAGCTATCATCTATTATATATTCAAAAAGCAGTTATTACTTCTAGAATTTCCTCATTCATGATTGCTGACTTGTGATTGTAATGATTATATTTTTAGTTCTTTCCCATAGACAATTTTCAGTATAGAGTTGTGTAATTTATTGCAGTCAAACGAAGTTATTTATTTGGAATTGATGACTTGAATCAAATCTTAAAAGGCATGTATATAAAATTAGCAGATGCTACAGACTTTGGAGGTAGCATTATTACCAGAGATTATAGAACCAAGATTTTAAATATCTCAGCAGATTGGGATATTTAGGTTAAAGTCCAGCGTAGCAAGGTCTCCACTTGGACCTAAAATTGTTCTTTCTCCAGAATCCATCCATAAGTGAGTATGTCTAGAAGATCTGAAAGATGACTTGGCAGCAGGTCCAGATCCAGAGAAAGGGACTGAGTTGCCTCATAGGAAGGAAGTCACTTACGGAATATGTCAAGGCCCACAGACAGTAATTAGGCTAATTATTAGAAGGAGAAATATTCTTAGTATAGTAGGTTCATTTGTTCATTCATTCAACAAATATTGAGGTCATACTATTTTCAAGACACTATACTAGCCACTGAGGGATATACGGGGAGCAAAAGCAGACAAGGTCCCTGTACTTAAGGAGCTCACAAGTATAATTGGAGGAAATATGTAAGATAATAAAGTATGATGTTATTAATCAAATTTATATAGGGTATGTTGTGCCATGTACTGCTCTAAGCATTTTACATGTAGTTGACCCACACAACAACCATATGATGTAGGTACTGATAATATCTCCAATCTACAGATGACGAGCCTGACACACAGATATGTTAAGTGACTTGCTCAAGGTCACCCTACTTGTAAGTGGCAGAGTCCACCTGCTTACCTCCCATGCCATACTGCTTTGGGATGATAACGGTACAGGTACAGAGTGACAGATTGTGACTCTCACAACTTTTTCTCAGGTGATTTAGTGCCACTAGTTGTTCAGCACTTATTAACTCAACAAACATTTCCTTAGGGTCCCACTGTGTGGCTGCCACTGCACTAGGCAATAAGGATCTACCGATGAACAAGACTGATTTATTCACTGCCCTCAGTGGAGCCTGCAGGCCAGCAGAGAAGGAAGATACTGAACAAGTGACATGAAAAGGGAAGCACAGAGAGTAGTGGAAGCAGATAACCTGGGACTCTGGCCCAATTTCAGGAGGCGTATGTCTCCATCACTCAGGTTGTCCTTTGCCTCAGGCCCACGGGGGAGCAGACCCCATGGGACCTCCTCCTGTTAGACAAACAAGGCACTATAGGTTATCTGTGTGAGATGGAGGGAACACAAGGGAAATTGTCTAGGGATCACAAAAGAGATGGAGACAGGGATTCCCCCCATGACACCTACATCTGGAAAGATAGCATCAATCGCATGGTGGTATCCATGGTGAAAGGTGGTATTAGTGTAATCAGGCAGCCATGGAACACCTTCACAGCAGCTTTGTGGCCACAGATACCTCACTGTGGGAGGCAGAGAAGAAACAGAAGAGACCTTCAGATGCCATATGGAGAGAGCCGTCTCCATGAGCTCTTATGAGAACCTGCAAAAGAGATGACTTTGGTGGGGGACTAAGGGTCCCACAGTAGCAGGTTAAGCACAAAATCAGCAAAACATCATACTCCTATTATTGCGATGCAATTTTTAAACCAGCTAGTGTGATCTGGGAAATGGAAATTAGAACAAAAAGGGTAAGTAAAAAGTTCTGCCTTCATGCTCCAAAAACCAATTATACAATTATAGGATGGGAAGCTGTAGTGGGTTGGTGGTCCTCAAAAACATATGTCCTTGCCCTAATCCCTGGGGCCTGTGAATGTGATCTTATTTGGCAAAAGGCTCTTTACAGATGTAATTAAATTCAGGATATCAAGATGAGGTTATCCTGGAGGGTCCTAAATTAAATGGCAAGAATCCTTGTAAGATACACACAAAAGAGAGACAAAGCGAGGAGAGGAGAAGGCCATGTGGAGATGGACAGAGAGAGGAATTATACAGCCATAAGCCAAGGACTTAGAACCACCAAAAACTGGCAGAAGCAAAGAAGGACTCTTATGGAACCTTCAGTGAGTGTGTGGCCCTGCTGACACCTTCTTTTTAGAGTTCTTGGTTCCAGAACTGCGAAAGAGAATAAATTTCTATTATTTTCAGCCACAAAGTCTGTAGTAATTTGTTACATCCGCCCAGGGACAGTAATATAGGGACCCATGGCTTGGCGACAATTTACGTAAAAAATATCTGGGCAAACAGCATGAAGTGACTGATAAAGAAAGCAAATGCAGGGCCAGGCGTAGTGGCTCACACCTGTAATCCCAACACTTTGGGAGATCGAGGCGGGAGGATCACTTGAGGCCAGGAGTTCCAGACCAGCCTGGCAAACATGGCAAAACCTAGTCTCTACTAAAAATATAAAAATTAGCTGGGAGTGGTGGTGCACACCTGTAATCCCAGCTACTTGGGAGGCTGAGGCAGGAGAACTGCTTGGGCCCCAGAGGTGGAGGTTGCAGTGAGCCAAGATTGCACCACTGTACCACTCCAGCCTGGGTGACAGAGCAAGACCCTGTCCCAAAACAACAACAACAAAAAGAAAGCAAATGCAGTCTTTGGCTGCCACAAGAGAAACAGAGTTAATAGACTGAGGAAGCTAATCATTTTGCCACGTAGCTGCAATATTGCACTCTGCTCTATAAGTGCCACCTTTTAAGAGAGACATTGATGAATGGGAGCCTAGCCAGAGACAGGTGACTGGAACCGTGTTGGTTCTGGAGAGCTTGCCATACAAAGGATGAGTTGGTAGCATTGGAGATGGGGATCTTGGAATAGAAATCAATGAACATGAGGGTAACCTTGGAATATGTGAAAAGCTATCTTGTCAAAGAGGAAGTAATCTTGTTTTGTATTGCTCCAGGAGGCAAAATTGGGTTTACCAAGTGGAAAGTAAAACAGAAGAAAAAACTAATGACTGTTGATTATAGAAATTCAAAACACTGGAAGTATGTGAAACGGGGAAAAGTGCTATTTCCTAATTCCAGAGACAGGACATCTGGTCCTGCCTCTGTACTGTAGTTAATTGGTTGTGTGACTCTGGACATACCATCTCCCCTTCTTTGGACCTCAGTTTTCTTCTATGTAAAATTATGGGGTTAGGTTGGATGCTTTGGGAAAGCATTTTTTTTTCCTTTGGGTTGTTTCCTATTTTATGGTTTAATAAAACTGTTAAGATGTTTTACAATTTCTGAGTGCCTAGTATATGCTAAAGCTAAAATCTGGGCTAGGTGTTTTGTTTTGTTTTTTGAGACGGAGTTTCGCTCTTGTCGCCCAGGCTGGAGTGCAGTGGCGCAATCTCAGCTCACTGCAACCTCTGCCTCCCGGGTTCAAGCGATTCTCCTGCCTCAGCCTCCCGAGTAGCTGGGATTACAGGCGCCCGCCACCACGTCCGGCTAATTTTTGTATATTTAGTAGAGACAGCATTTCACCATGTTGGCCAGGCTGGCTTCAAACTCCTGACCTCAGGTGATCTGCCTGCCTCAGCCTCCCAAAGTGCTGGGATTACAGGTGTGAGCTGCTGCGCCTGGTCTGTGGTAGGTGTGTTAACATGCATGATCTCATATAACTCTCTCCACACTACAGGGTAGGTATGTTCCCCCATGATGAATTGTTCTTTGTGTCAACTAGACTGGATTAAGGGATACTCAGGTAACTAGCAAAGCATTATTTCTGGGTATGTCTGTGAGGGTGCTTACAGGAGAGACTGGCATTAGAACCAGTGTACCTAAGTAAGGAAGATCTACCCTTACCCATTGTGCGTGGGCATCAGCCAATCTGCTCAGGGTGCAGAACAAAAAGGCAGAAGAAAGGAGAATTCACTCTTTCTTCTGGAGCTGGAACACCCTTCACCTGCTGCCCTTGGACATCAGAACTCCAGGTTTTCTGGTCTTTGGACTCTAAGACTAGCACCAATGGCTCACCAGGTTTTTAGGCCTATGGCTTCAGACTGAGAGTCATACCATTGGCTTCCCTGGTTCTGAGGCCTTTGGATTTGGACTGCACCATTCTACTTGGCTTTCCTCGTTCTCCTGCTTGTAGATGGCCTGTCGTGGGACTTCTCAGCCTCCATAATCACCTGAGCCAATTTCCCTGTGAATCTCCTCTCCACGCCTCTCTCTCTCTCTCTCTCTGTCGGTTCTGTCTCTCTGGAGAAACCTAATACACACCCATTTTACAGATTAGAGCACTGAGATTGAGAGAGATTGTGACTTGCCCAAAGTCATATAACTTATTCATGGGTGAGTTAAAAATTGAACTCAGATCCCCCTGATTCTAGTATTCTTTCCACCATATCATACTGTCTCCCCTACACAATAGTGACCCTTTGTCACACCTGAATTTAGCAAATTATACAATTCATTGTCAAAGTACTCCTCAGAAATCATTTACCAGGCAATATTAACTATCTCAAACACCCCAAAGAATCAGAACATTTCTGAGCAGACAAAATGGTTGGTACCAAAGCCTATGCATTAAAGCCCATAAACTTCATTCAGAAAAATTCTTAGGGCTGCCTCACCCAGAGCCTATCCCTCACCATTTTGTATATAGTGTCTGTTCTTCCCGAAGAGAAAGGCAAGCTGGAGGGCTGGTCTGCAGCATCCTGGGAGCCCGAGACAGCCTGGGTTGTTAGGCTGTGGAGCATGGAGGCAAAGGCAAAAAGATTAGCAGTGTCCCATGGAGTCTCCACAAAAGGGGAAGATAAACGGCAACGTCAATGAGTCTAGCTCTTTGGAATTCCATGCATGAGAGGCTCAACACAGGAAGCAGGTCAGAGAGGTCTAGAGGAATATCTTGAACCCGTGACTACCCAGCCAGCTGCAGAGGTTTTTATTTACATGGTTCCGGGGACTCTGGGGTGGGAAGAAGAGGGCACTACCCTGAGAGTGCAGTACAGTCCAAAAGTGTACACTAGGTTCTGATATACTACTCTGGATTTTTAGTCAGTTACATGCTATAATTTTAAAAAATCTGTGGGCCGGGCGCAGTTGCTCACGCCTGTAATCCCAGCACTTTGGAAGGCCAAGGCGGGCGGATCACGAGGTCAGGAGATCGAGACCATCCTGACTAACACGACGAAACCCTGTCTCTACTAAAAAATACAAAAAAATTTAGCCAGGTGTGGTGGCAGGCACCTGTAGTCCCAGCTACTCGGGAGGCTGAGGCAGGAGAATGGTGTGAACCTGGGAGGCGGAGCTTGCAGTGAGCTGAGATGGCGCCACTGCACTCCAGCCTGGGCTACAGAGCGAGACTCTGGCTCAAAAAAAAAAAAAAAAAATCTGTGGGGGAAGTCAAGAGGAAGAAGGTAGACATGGACCAATAGGCATAACAAAAATTAAATACTGACAATGAGAGCAAGGGAGCTGACAGGAAGACTATAGAAAGAAATACGATATCCTCCTAAAGCTAAGCAGTGTGAAGACCCAGAAAGGCTGGCACTACTGTACTTATTGCCGGGTCCTTTAGTGGATATCCATAATGATGAGTCAGCGTTATTGAGAAGGTGAGGTGGTATTCTGTGTCTTCCGCATATGAAGGCAGAGATGAGTGCAACATATTATAAAAAGACTTCCACCCACGATGACCTGAAGAAAAAAATTTAAAGCCCCAAAGAATAATTGCAGTTGTCTAGCAAATGCAACAATGTATAAATTGACAGAGCAGAATGAAAGAGATAATGCTTTAAAAATAATATTAAAGGCAGCTGTTAAGGAAGAATGTAGTAAATGTGGGAGAAGGCACTCAATAAATACATTTAAAAAATTAAACTCAGTTTGGACCCTGCCTAGCTCCCATTCTGGAGAGGTATCTAAATAAATGAATGGGTGAGTGAATGTACGAATGAAAATTATCTGGCCTGAGGTCCCCCTTTCACTAGGGTTGTTCTATGGTTCTTGGAGCTAATGCAGTGTCAAGGTGTTGGAGATGGAGGACACCCGTCTTATCTTCAATCATCATCCACACACATTACCACTCAGGAGGTCCATTATCCCTATCTGCATCATGTGTTCCAGGGCCAGAAGCTGTGCTGTGTTCTTGCCATGTTGAGGCATGGTTTCTGCCAACGCTGGCCAGGATGCCATTTGCCTTGAAGCACTCCTCTATTGTCCTCTCTGTTCTTGTTTCCCTGAAGGTGCTGCTCAGCAGAACATTGGTCTGACCTGATCTTTGCACTAAAAGATCCTTTCTCATTTCTCCTCCCTGCAGCCTGGGGCATCCTGTTCTTCTAATTTGAGCAAAGTCTTCTGTAATCATGTAGTTCCAAGACACTCTATGCCCATGACACCCATTTTTCCCTCTCCTCTGAAAACCTACATTCTTAATGATCTGCCCATGGAACAGAAAAGCCAAGCAGCTCTGCAGGCAATCTTATGCTTTCCTGGTACCAAATATTAATACTTCTCCTAAAGTAATGAGCATGAGGCTGGCCATCTCCTTGAATATGGAGAACATAAGGGAGAAAATGCCCCATATATTAACTGTCATATCCCTCTCCCCTCTCAGTTCAAAGCCAGTCAAGAAATAAGACAGACATCAGAGATATAATTCGTTTGTGTATTCGACAAATATTTTTAAACATTATGCTCCCCCAGTATTGCTCTAGGCACTAAGAATACAGCAGCGCCTGAAGCAGACAAAATAGCAATCTATTATTTGCAAAGATGCATTTTAAAACTTGGCCTAGTCTGAGGCCAAAATGACTTCCCATTCCTTCCCCTCTGAATTTATCCATTTAATCACAGACTGAGTGGCTAGAAAACTAGAGCCACCTCCTCCACCCTGCCTATCTGATTCCTTGCCCACACTGAGCATTCTGCATGAAGGATTTGGGAATGGAGAAAGGAAGGCGATCAGCCTGCAAGCTGGCAGTTCTGAAAGAGGAAGGGCTCAAGTGGGGCTAAACCACACATGTGGAGTAACCCCCTTCTCCAGTCTTACCTGTCAGCTAATTGAGGAGTGGAGGGCAGAAACCTTCTTCCACATACTTCCTGCAGGAAGACAGTTTCTATTTCATGAGTGGAAGCAGAAGGATGAAAAGAAGGAAAGTCATTTCCTTTGCAATTAATATTGCAGCTTTTTATCCGGAGCCTGGTGAATTATTCTTACATTTTGAACATGATGTAGATGAATTTCATTTATCTATGAAATGATATGCTAACTCCTTTATTTAGGTCTTTTTTAATGCTGTGTCTTTATTACTAATTAAGAAGGCTGAATTATACAAGGACCTTCTATTTCCATTAATTCAAGCATCCATTAAAAATTATCATCAGTATTGCACTAAATATGTTACAGGAGTGACTTGTTTTTCCGCATTTTCTTCATATGGGATATATAAATGACATTTATAAAGGGGCTGAAATCTAGCCCCTTAAAGTTTCACCTTTATGTTTATACACACTCTTAAGAGTATAAATCCGAACCTGACTCCTTAAATCCTTGACGTGCTAGTCCCCGGCCTCTTTACCCTCAGATACATTCCTTGTACTTCTTTGTTCTGTTTTGTATTGTTTCTCAGGTCCTCAAGTTAGCTGGGTCTAGCTAATGGAAGGCAGACTGGAGGCTTGGGGACAGAAGCCAGGGTATTTCTGCCTCAGGCTGCATCTCCAATAGTGGCCATGGCTCTGCTGTGGCCCCAGCCGCTCCTGATAGGCCCACAGTGATTCCGAAGTCTGCCAAATGACCAGGCCATTGGCTCCAGAAGTCCATTTCCTCCTACTGCCCCCACAACCTAAGGATGGTTCTGGCCTCTGCCTCTTTCTGATCTCTGGGCCGTTTCACAGAATCCCCAATGGGCTGTTCAGCTATACTATCTGTGTAATCAATTCCTTATATTAATTTCATTATTAAAATTAAAGAAGTGTTCTTGTATTCTCACTCCAAGGGTGGGAAGCAGGGATAGTAAGCTAAAACTTGCCTTGGAAAATACCTGAGTAAGTACTGGTGCTGAGGCCCAGTTCAGCAGCTTCAGATTAGATGAAAGGGGGAAAAGGAAAACAGGCCTGGGCCATTCTCAGGCCACTCAACCCTATGAGCAATGACATGACTCTATCAATAGTTTTATCTATGGTTGTATCTGACTGCATCTGATGGACCCACACAAAAATGACTGCAGTAACACTTGCCTTTTGATCATTCCAGAATCCAACGGGAAATGCTTTAAGAGTCCTAGACAAACTGCAAAGTGTAGTATAGCAGGAAACACATGGGTCATACCTGAGTTCAGTCCTGGGAGACAAGCAAGATAATTAACTTATCTGAGCCTCAGTTAATATGTTAAGTAACTGGAGTTTAATGATCTCTACATAGGACTATTGTGAAAATTAAATAAGGTACACACAAAAGCATTCCATAAAGTGCTATGCAGATGTTAGCTAATTAGTCTTCTGTATCAGCTTAATTTAATGTTTTCCCATTAATATTTTTAAGCTTCACTGTTTTAGCTTTCTTAAAATTGTGAAATCATTTCAAAGTTGTAAAAATAGTGCAAAGAATTTTCATATACCCCCACTTGGATTCCCCAAAATATATCATAATCACAGCATAATTTCAAATTATCAGAAAACATTGATATATTGCCTATATAATGTTATATAGCCTAGACACTGTAGTCAAACTTCACTAATTATCCCACTAATGTTCAATTTCTGGTCCAAGATCATATGCCACGGTTAGTTTTCACAATAAAGTTTTAGTTGTTTTCTTTATCTGGGAGAGTTACTCAGTCTTGCTCTTTCATGATCTTTGTAATTTTGAAGCCAGTTATTGTGCAGAATATCCTTCAATTTAAGTTTGTCTGTTTTCTCAAGTTTAATACTAACATTTTGATGATTTGTTTATTCATGCCATCAGGGGTGATATAAAAATGGAAATACAGTGTCCTAGTTAAGTTCACAGACTCTAATCGGAATACCTGGATTCAAACTCTGGCCCCACCAGACAGTGTAACCTTGAGTATTTTTGGGACTCAGTATCCTCATCTGTCAGATGAAGAAACGTCAGTACCTATCTCCTAGGGTTACTGGAATTACTAAAGGAATGAATATGTGTAAAGTGGTTAGAACAGTTCCTGGCACATATTAAGTGCTGTGTAAGTGTTAGCTAATGTGAGGAGTTGGGTTTTGGCAACTGCTGAAGAAACCAAAGCAGCAGCAGGTATTTTAGTTATGTACATCCTTTGCTCAATCCTGCCCAAAGAGCCAAGGCCAAAGACTCACTGCCAGCAGGAATTCTGGCCCACCTTGAGTGCACTGTTTCTCTCAGCCACAGGCCTGAGCACTTACTCCCAAAGCCCATGAGATGAGGACTTGCTTCATCCACGCTGCAACATTTCTTTAGCACAATAGTCTATGCACTAGGAACTGGGCCCATGTTTCCTCGCCCATCAGTTGTTGGTAAAATTGTGTCAAATTAATTTTTTAAAAGTTGCAAAATAATTAAGCCCACTTTTTTTCCCTGACAACTATTCTCAGAACGCAGGGCTTCAGGCTTCATTAGTATGCATCCAGCACTTTGCCCATGGACACATTCACTGAATAACCATAGTGATAACCTCAGCCCTTAACCTCTGCCTGTGCTTCTTGTTGAAGGGGCCAAATCACTCGGACCCCCACAATATTCACTGTATTGGCCAACTGTGGGCAGACTAAGCAGTGAGGCGAAGAGGGAGCTCCCCATAAGGCTGGATGGGGGAAGGGAAGGAAGCTTGAACTGATTCCAATAAGCTAAAAATAACGTAAGACATCTGTGAAAATGTAAATGACAACTGTTCATTAAAAAATTAAGCAATAAAAACTCTTAATATAAAAGTAACAATGCCTACATATGAATAGCAAATGACATTTTACAAAGCAATTTTCATTCTTTACCTTATTTGCCCTGCCACACACCATCTTATAGGTGAGAAAGAAAAAGGATTCAGAGAGAAATGTGGCAAAGCTGATACTTTAATTCAGGTTTTCGCATATTTTCTACTTAATGAAAAAGAAGAAAATACACACTAAATATAGATCAAAGACCTACAGGATTAAAAGACTACCAAAACATAGAGACTGAAATGTAGAAATGCAATGAAACCAGTTTCCATAGAGCAACTCTGGTTTCTTGGCAGTCAAGGACAGTGAGGTTTTTCAAGAAAAGGGACTTTCACAAGGTCTTGGATGCAGGCTGAGCAATGTAAGAAGAGGTGGGGAAGTGGTGTGCACACACACACATCTTTGGACCAAGTTTCAAGCTACTGTAAAATCCCTTCATGTTTGACTGCTTAAGAATCAAATGAGTTCAATGGGTTGAAGACACAGACCACAAAGACCAAACATATGCTACCTTCAACGCATGGCTGGCATCAAGCACACTGCCAAGCACAAAGTAGACTTTCAATATGTATTTGCTGATTTGGCTGGACTTTTATCTATGCAGTAACAAGGTACAGTGTTATTAAAAACTCCTACAAATATCTTACCCTCCCCAAATTAGGTATTGCCATAAAATACCAGCTGAACTCATGTAGAAATGGTCAAACTTCTGTCAATTGTGCAGGTCAAGAAGAAATTAGAAACTTAGTTCCCATCGACAAATTGCTTCCATATTATTTTAATGTCAAGCTGAGGCCTTTCCAAAAAAAAAGAGGCTGATATATCAATCATATCATACCAAAGTTTATTGATTACATCAAACAAAAATTTCTGTAATGGAAAAGGCAAGTTGCAGTCATAAAAGATGGCATTCACATTCATTTTAGAAAGCAACAACGTAGATGTAAAAAACTGCTTAAGTGAAAAATGTAATATTGCAGTCCCACTTTGCAAGCTGAAAAATGATTTTGTCAACACGCATAAAATCTGCACATTTATATACTGCATGTTATTAAAAAATTCCATCACTAAATTATTATGAATTTTGCAAAGTTAGGCTTACATTTATACTGTTGCTGGTGTATATGTAAGTAGATACGGAATGAATGTTTTCAGTTTAGTAGGTAACATCCTCAAACAATGGACAACAGTTGTGAAAATTACAAAGACATTTTGATAGCTCAAAATTATTCAAATTATAGGTAGATGATCTTATTATTACATTTTTTTTCCCTTTCTCTGTCACAAATAGGGTGATTACATCGAGTGCTAGGAATACTGCATGGTCTATTTCAAGTTATTCGATCTGCTAACCCCACACTAGCCATTTTTTAGCTCTTCAGTAAAATATCTTTTAAAAAGGAAAGCCAGGTCCCTCTCAAAGATCTAGGCCATGATATCATGTATCATTGCCATTCTGAATTTGAGCTGCAGTGTCACAATGTAATGTGTAGCTGAGACATAACTCTAAATCCCCCTTACTCCTTGTCTTTCCTTCTTTCTGGCTGGAAGGAATTTTACATGCAACCAGTTATTTTTCTACTAGATTATTCTGTTAACTCTCCAATGGTACTGCATTAAACAAGCCTCTCTACTGTGGCTCTCGTCTGTATTCACAGTTCCCATAGATTTTATGTAAAATGGCAATAATAATACAGCAACAACAACCATAAGAACAAGAAAACAAACACAAAATATCAAAAGCTTTCCTGGGTTAGACTTTTTTAGCTCTTTGGAATAAGCAAAGAATATAGAGACTTTTGTTTTCAGCAGCTTACCTCAAATACGGGCTACCAGAACACAGCACACTTAGGTAAGTTGTGAATGACATGTAACAAAATGCTCAAAAATAATACTGATATATGAGAGCAAATGAAATAATGAAAAAGGGTCTATAATGATGGAATGGCTTCTGATAACTGAAATTATGTTCTTTTCTAGAATTTAGAAAAAAATCATACCTAAACACTAACACAAAATATACATGGAAGAATCAAATGTGCCATATGGACTATATAAATATGATACAGATTAACTCCAATACTTTTCCAAATCAAGGTACAATATAAACACTAATAATAGTACAGGCATGCCAGAAAGACAAAAAAAAAAAAAAAAAAAAAAAAAAAAAAAAAAAACTAGCAGTCAAATAAATATGGTCATTTATATCCAAAAAAGTGTATGTTTAACATTGAATGAAGACATTTCACATTTATGTTTCAAGTGAACTAATTAGAAGGCTAAACCTTCCTTCTAGTTCAGTTAGTCAAGGACTTTACTAAAGTCAGTCTCATGGTTTAGAGTTAGACCATTTCCCTGTCCAAGTTAAGAGACAACATTCATCTTCAGAGTCATGGCTCTACAAGCTGAACCACCGTTTTGGGGTGGATCCTTCCCCCTTTCCAAATTGGCCAAGTTTAAGAAAAAGCACTGCATATATGCATAAACGCAATCTCTTTCAAATAAAAACCGTCAAAAGTTTAAAATAAGCTATTTTTCTTCCTCTTCACATAAAATTATAAAAGGCTGATATTCAGAATGACCTTTATTTTTATATAACTATGGTTTAAACCACCTTACTGCAGATCCCAGTAAAATCAACACTGGAAAAATCTGTTTATTTTCTAACTACTTTGAGGGGCTACTAAGTGATTGGAAATGTTTTATACTTTATTTTCAAGTCTAGTAGGCTTACACCCATAAGTGGGGTTTAATTCAGAAGAATAAAAAATAAACAATTTTTTTCTATTCTCACAAAAATACCCGTAAGTTAACACTTTCCACATAAGAGTTCAAGGTATTTTTTTAGCAAGAATATTCTACCAAGACATAAGTAGCACGTGGGTAAACAGAAGGGATTAACTAGTCCGTCTGATGCATTGATACTATTTAGTTATTCTGTATTTTCAAGTATTCCTTATGTACTTTGGAAAAAAAATTAAGATGATCATTTAGGAGGAATGAGAAATGTGATCCAAATAGTCTATTTCTTCTGCCAGGCAAAAAAAGTAGTATTAGCAAAATCTATCCATTCTCATTGCATAACTTCTACTTCATACTATTGTTATTTAAATCCATTCACAAAGTTCATGGGTTAAAAGAGCACCCATTTGAGTTATATTATTCTATCTAAAGCCAGAATTCTAAGTATTCTTGCTTTCAACTTTCATATAATTCTTAACTTACAGCTTTGGCCATAAAGGCTACTTACAATAATTGTAAATGCTTAAGAGAATCATTTGGTATTTTAATGAACATTTATTGTGAACTCTAGACATGAGAGTGGTTTAGTGTGTTGCATATCAAGTATCCTGAGATGATAACTTTTTGTAGTTGTTTCTTCATGCTTTCTTTTTTAGCTGTAACCACTGTCAGTATGCTTGTAGGACAATAACATAGGCAGTTCAAGATTCGGATTCTGAAAAATGTAAAATATACAGATTTAAAAGGCTTATTTTAATAATGTGAAACCATCTGTTAAGCATTTTCAGAAATAAGTAGTAAATTTTGTTATGAGAGTAAAGCAACCGTCTTAACGAAGTGCCAAGTTTTATTCACATGCAGGGGAAAAAAAGAGTGACACTATAACCAGATTTTAATTCTTTCTTCATTTGTCAGCTGAATAGATTCAGGCTTGCTTTTTGCTTTTGGATTGTTCCAGGGTTCTCCTAATACTTTCTACCTCTGGGATTATTTACCATAGCAGAGGTTTAGCTTGCTATGATCCCTTCTCCTCTAGGCTGGGAGGTCCTTGAAAACAGGAACATTTTATTTACCTTCTATCTCCAGCAGCTAGTATAGTGTCTGGCACACAGCAGATACTCAGGAAATGTTTGATGAATGATTAGGTTGCTGTTTTTCTTGATGTGTTAATTTTGACAGAGGAAGTCTGAAGATATATTCAGCTTTGGAAGATTATTGTAAAAATATTCTTCCTTTTTACTGAAAGAACCACGTTTCCCCCCTACAATACAGAAGTTAATTTTCCTTTTGGTAGATCACGTATCTATGAGTCGACTGATTCTTCTGTTTTTTCTTATGCTTCATCTTTCTGGAAGAGAAGCCATGGATATTTCCCTATCAAATCTGTAGATTCTTCTCTGTCCTCTAAATATCATCAAATGCTATGATCAGGATGGTGCATGACAGACAAACTGATCATTAAGTGTAAGTCAACTATGTTAAGAAATGGAAGTCGTATGTCAAAACAGGGAGCCTGATTCTCCACTCTAAAACTCAATCTTTTTGAACCTGAGTAGTGGAAGGTCTTACGTAGTATGCTATTTTCTTCCCATTCTGGGACACCTCCTTTGCCATGGTTGGACTAGAAGTTCATTAGAATACCTTCCATTTCTATTTATGTTCCACATTCTCCAGAACCACTAGTAGGTTTTCAGATAGCTCTGCAGGGTCATGGTGACTCTAACCAAAATAAGGCTGCCATTCATACTGAGAATGTAACTTACATTGAGGAGTTAGGTAGTTTCCTTACCAACCAAGGAACAAACTAGATGCCTAAACTCGCTGCTAATTATTGTCTTTGGAGGAGAAATAATGCCACATGAAAATCTATTCCTGGAAGAAATAACTACATTAAAAATAAGACAATTGTTTTTTAAAAAATACTTCCTCAGTTCTATGTTAGACATTGTAGGAGATAAGGCCCTGGAGAGGCCAAAAGCAACAGCAGTGTCTTCTATCCAGCCTAGTCCTCCAAACCACAGACCAAGCTAAAGAGAGCAATCCAGGGGGATACAAAATTAGCCAGAAACAATACAGCTAAGATGCATCACACAGCTTAGAGCAAGGCAATCTGGGACAAAGGGGTCAAAGACCTTGAGGGTTACTTGTGAAGCAGATTCATTAAAAGGGAAAACATACGCAGGTAAGTTGTTCAAAAATGAGTAAAAAGATGCTAACTGTGACAAAATGAGTCTGCTTCTAAAATAACAGTGCAGATGCAGACTGTGATGAACTCCAGGAAGACAGAAGAACCATTGGATTCAATCCATTAATTTAACTTGTATTCTTTGCTAGAGGGTGGCAGAGTTGACAGCTGTTGAAAAAAATGGGCCTATGAGGTGGACTCGCAATTATTAGCTTCAAAGTGAACTAACCCACAATTTTATTCATGATGATCATTAATTTTTATGTGTGTATGAAAGATGGCCCTCCTCTAAGCTGTGTAGAGTTGTTTCCAAGCTGACAAGCTTAGAAGCATTGTTCATGAATTACTCTAAATTCCTATGGATGGATAAAAGACCTCCAGAGGTCTGAGTTGTTAAAGGCCCCCACTGAAGGAAATACAGACTACACATAAAGGAGTCATTCTGAGTTCAAGGGTCCCTCCCACGGCATATCAATTCCTCCCAAATATTTTTGGGGGTAAATTAAACATTATAAAGTGAATTTAATCATTTTTGGAAACATTAATTATAAAGCATTTTATATCATTAGGCAAGCATCCCCCTGAATGGCTATGAAATATTTTACCTCTGAAAGTTGAAACATTTAGCTTGAATAAAACTTGACATTAAAAAAGTTATGATTAGATTGGTTCATTAATATATATTTGGAGATCAGACATTTACAAGGACATAAGTGTATACAGTACCTGCAAACACACAGACACAGCACATGAAGGTACAAACACATTTAGTTATTTTCACATAATTCCCAAGAGAACATGCAATGCTAAATTGGCTTGATATTATACAGATGCAATTTTGGAATATTTATTTTTAGTTTTCCAAATGATCTTTATAAATCAAAGTTATATTTCCTGATCAATATTAACAAACATTTTCACATGGTGCCCTTGCCATGACAACTTGCCCCTTACAAATTAAATATGCTGTATCAACACTTGGCTCTGAAAAATGTTTAACATTTTATTTAGGGGGCTTAGCATATTTTAATGTTTAATATTTTAAATGCATATTTCCCCATATTCCAAGTAATGCATCTTTATATTTTTGCAAAGAATATTGTAAAGTTCACCACACCAACAGCAGAGAAAATTTAGAGAGTGATATTTTCATTTTTTCTTTATAATGCTGTTAATCCGTTTTTTTAAAGCCAGCCCATTTGTTTAACACTAGGTACCTGTTACAATACATTAGATTCGTCTGAGAATGTTCGTAAAAGAAGAGGTCTGACTGAAGGTCTGGCGGATAATGAGTCAGATGCCCTTCTACAGCTCAGATTTCTCTGTAATAGTGAGGCAAAGATACTTAAAGCATTTGAAAATTGGTTAACCTACCTGGTGATTATATATTTAAAAAAAGTTAAAGAAAAAATCATTTCCTATAGACTACTCCTCTGGCCAAAAGTACAAATGAATACACTATACAGTAAATGTATAACATTCAAATGAATACATTCAAAGGCCTAAGAAAGTCTCCAACTCGAATTGTTTTTGTGGTAGAAGTAAACAGACAACAGTAGTATGTAGCAAACTTGGGTTTTTGGAATGGCACTGGTAAGTAATATGGTAAGATGAGTCAATATGGTTTGATTAGTAAACCTTACCATCCTTTTGGTGAACACCTCTGAGAGTTGTGCCGGTGCCGTGAGTATTATCAAACAAAGAGAAATTTGTGCAAAACATTCCTGTCCTGGTGAACAGACTAGCTCTAACACGCCATGGCTACTGCATACCGTGGATCAATGAAGACTACAGACCTGTAGTCCAAGCTTTTAAAAATTACTTCCTCTCCAGTGTGACAATTTGGAAGATGAACACATGATTAAAAGAAAATGACAAAATACTCTAAGCATCAATAGAAGATATAAAATGAGTCATGAGAAGTAATTTTTCATAAAGAATCAGAAAACGGTGTCAGGCAAATGAGAATGCAAGCAAGTTGGTACATTAAGAAAGGAAATCACCTTATTCACTCCAAGAGAAACTGTGATTGCTGGAAGTTTGAGAAAGCATGAAGATAGTAGATGTTCCTGAGGAAGGGAGGCGTTTCGTTACCTTGTTCACAATTGCACAAAAGGTGGAAAATTGCAGTAGAAAAAAGAGAAATGCAGAAACCAAAAAAAAAAAAAAAAAGTAAATAATCTCTCAAATGTAAGACATTTAAAAAGAAACCTTGAGAATTCGAAGCCGAAATGATATGTTAGTTTCGAAGACATTATTTTCTGAAGTAAAAGCAGAGTCAGAGATAGGAACAGTCTATTATTACGTGCCAACTACTATTTCTCTACATATCAATTTGAAATTATTTTGTTAATGGGAAAATTGACTATTTTAAATAAAATAACTTTAAAATATGCTTCTCGTTAAAATAAGACTTATCTTTAATCATTAATTCACTATCCTACATTTGTTCAAAATCCATTGGTCAGAGTTATGTCCAGGGTCCATTGCCAATCACCAATCTATCTTGAAGTAATTATCTCCCCTATGCAACTGTACAGATACACTATGAAGGGACTGACTGCTCTTAGGCAGTTGTAGGATAAAAACCTAATCAAAAATAACAATGGGAAAACATTTGGTGATACCACATTTCAGTCTCATTTGCCTCTGACCAATGCTTAACTTCCTTTGTTACAACCTAATTTGATTGGTTTCCCTGTTTTTCCTACAGAGTCTTCTTTAGAAAGATAGGCTAAATTTTACATGGGTAAGGTATTATTTTTTTTCCCCTTAAAACACCCAGAAAAGTAAAAATGGATAAAGTTTAACTAGCAAACCTAAGGTTATTTTTTTCCTTCTGATTCTGTGCCTGAAATTATAAGGTAATTTACAGACCCAGTTTCGGCATTGCCCAAGCAAAACAGAAGATGAGTGGTCAACAATGTAGATGACTTGAACAACTCTGCTAATAAAGATTACCCATATTGTCTACTTAGTGACTTAAAATGGGCTTAGAAAAAGAAACCAGCTACAGTAACATATGTATCCAGAAGATTCTAATAAACAAACTTTCAAAGGTAAATAATTTATTCACGTTTTGACAACTACATTTTTTCTTGTTTTTACCTTAAATGAAGAAAGTTGGTGGAATGAAGTTGATAGACATATTGGTAGAATGCACATTACCAATTGATAAAGCTAGAGTATATTTAGATTCTGAGAAAAAGATTTTAATTGTTTCTATCTTCTATTTTATGGGCAAAAACCCTGCTACAAGATCAGCATGATACCAAGTTCCCCACCCCCGTGTTTAATGCACAAACCTATCTATTCAAGACTGCAACTGTAAGCACGTTTTGGTGTGCTCAAACACTTGTATCCAACCATCGGAGATAAAAGTATTTCTATGAAGCAGAAATATTAGGAGTTAATAGATTAGGTGTTAAAACTACTTTATAAAGGAAATGTACAGAAAGCAGGAGAAAGCATGGAAAGAGTAACTAAAGCAATAAAAAAATTGATATAGCTAGCAACTGGCAGTGGGGTGGGGTAAACAGGAGATAATGAGCTAAAACAGAATGAAATTTCCACATTCCTTTGCAGTCATCTAGAGAGCTTTGACACCAGCTCAATTAGCAGTATGTCAAAGAAGCCAATGGATAAAGGCCCATCTCAACAGCCACGACATTAGGATTAAACTTTATTTTTGTCTAATCCAGCTAACAGGGCTATTGCCCTCTGAACCCATGGTTGTATATGACACTGTAAGAATCATCATAGTAATCATCATTATTATAATGATTAACTATATTCTCCAAAATTTCCAAAGTGCTTTCTCTGGGACTTTGGCTCAGACAGTTGACATTCTTCCCTTCCCTGTCTGCCACTCTGAAAGAGCTCTCTACATAATGGAGTATTTCTTCCTGTTTGTGCTGACATCCCATGCTAAGCATGGCCATGTTGCTGGGTGCATTCCCATTAAATTATAGTCTTCCTTTGTCAAGCTTCAGCGAAGTTAAGCCTCCTTTTTGATTGTGGTGACTTACATGAGAAAACTTCACACAGGATATGTGGAAATTTTTCCATTGGAAATGTGAAATGGTATTTGCTACTTGGCCAGAAAGCCCAGGTATATTTCATTGATTTACAGACAGCCAATGACTGTGCTTAGGGGGGACACAACTTTTTGAAATACAAAAATCCTATACTTGAACTTTCCTTAAGGTGTTATCCTGCTGTTTCACTGTTCAGTGCTCAATGGTAGTTTCATCATATACCATCAACAGCATTGCTATGCAGCTTTGTCACTTCATAAAGCTAAAGAAAAGCTCTAGGATCCTTAATAATGGAACTTTGGGGAAAAAAATTAACCTCATTGCTAAAAATACAGCTGATGGATACATGGCTTAACTACAACCCTTGAGTTAAATAACGGAGAGAACCTGTATTTGAAGATACTGGAATTCTTTCTAATACTAGCATTATGACAGAACTCAGTTGCAGTGGAGGCTGCCACACTAGCGATTTTACTGGAGGTTTCAGGAGGTAGTGACTTGAAATAGCTCAATTGTGTTAAAACAAGCCATATCACTGATTCTGCTATTCTGTTTAATACCTGCTTACAGAAGTATTCCATATGAATGCTCATAACCAGAGTGAGAGCTCCTTGTGAGCTAGGGCCACATCTGATTCATCCCTGAATTACCAACACCTAGTACAGTAGCTAACTCATAGTGGGCCCTCAGGCAAGGTATGCTGAATTGAACAGAATTCAGCATAAGGTTGCTCTTATAATTGTTAAATATAAATAGCTTAGCTTCTTTCTCAAATGCCATAGAGACATTTTCACTACACACTGCTAAGTCCCCTTCTCAAAGCAGCTGCCAAGACCCACATAATAGCGCGGGCAGCTGACCTGCCACATTTCTGGCTGTGTATATAATGTGTCCACGATACTTATTGGTTGAACTCAGGGATTCTTCTACTCTAGGTAGAGACACACATTTGACCACATCGGGGGATCTATCAAGATATGGGGCAGACCCAGTATCTTTTGCCTCTCTTTAAAATGAGGCCAATGTCTTAGCAAGGAATATAGAACAAAGTAGGAAATCACACAGAGTGTCAGACTGTTGGTCACTGAGCATAAAGACTAAAATATTTGGGGGAAAATAACATACTCTTTCTCCCTTATCTTAGAAGTTGGCCTCCACCTCTGATATAGCCAAATAGGGCCTTATATAAACAGATGTGATTTATCAGAATAGCCGTGGCTGCCATGTTGCAGTAGGCCTTTATGCATTCATATTGCCCTACTTTGCTCTTGCATTTTCTCATAAGAAAAAAAGAAAAGAGGCAGCACTGCTGAGCGCCCACAACATTTTGCCTCATTTGCAACTCTTGAAATCCCACAGTCTGAAAAGCCATTTAGCCTTTCAGACATTGGATGTAAAGAGAGATGTTCATCAGTAGGTGGTTCAACAAATGTTTATTGGTTCAACAAGGGTAGGAATAAATGAATGAATGATTGCATGAATGAAAATGATTATGGAAATTTTCCTGGTTGTTCTAGCATATCAGCATGCCAAGCTATAGCACAGACACTAGAATTCTTCCTATGCCGGACATAACCCACAACAAATTTCATGCTAAACCCCTGGCAACAGTCTATGCTGCTAAGTAAAAAAGGAAGCAGTCCCAGAACTCCATACTTTTAAGAGAAATTCAGAATCTGTTTGTGTGAAAAAAAAAAATGTTCTAAGTCTTTATCTGTGACTGCTTAGTAGCATCCCACAATTTAATGGTCTATGTAAGAGTCACCTCCAGCCAATGTCTAACTTTTTAAAGAAAGGGCCTAATAAGGAAGAAGATAAGATGATATGTTTGAAAGTTTTGTTTTCTGAGATTTTTCTATCATCTTTAGACCATGTAGCTGGGTGTGAGCCATTATTTAAAATGAGCTCCATTACCTCAAATAAGAGACACATTTAGGATCATTCCAAAGTATACTCCCAAATAAGGAGGATGGAAGAGCAACTTGGAAATCCTTCCCTGGAAAATTCTCTATTATAAAAAGCCCCAAATCATTTCTTATTGCAACATTATTTTATTTGGTTTCATGCAAATTGCCACTTGAGACATTCTGGGTGGAGTCTGTTGTATCAACCTGTTTCATCTCTGTTCAACCGATATTAAGACATAATCAGGTATTTGAATGCAACTTTTCCATCCTAAAACACCAGACTAGAGTAAAGCAGTTGTAACTAAGCTAACATTACTGTGTTCAGTTCCAGCCCATAAGACATGTAGAAGCAGGGAGTTAAGGGCAATTCTGGCCACCTAATTACACACTGACTGGCCTTCTATATGAAGAATCAATGTACCCTATGACAGTTCTCTTGTTTTTGATTGGGGCTGACACTGACTTGCAACATGAATCTCCTCTTTCACAATTCTCATCACTGAAGGTTTTCCTACTCTAATCATTTCAGATCCCCATGTTTATGTAATATCAACTACTGGATTCTATCAATTCAACAGGCAAAAACAAAATCATGATGTAACAGTTTTGTGGCTAAACTGGTTGACAAATTTATCAAATAAGTCAGGTAGTCATAGCTTAGAATATTACCTGAAAATACTGCCTTAGAGGTGCTACATGATCTAGTTGGTGTCAATATGACAGAAACAGTTTTGTTTAACAAAATCAGCTACTGTTGGCAGGAATATGACATATTTAATTAGCCTGTTGGTCAAAATCTGCCAGAAGTTTTATTTTCCATGCTCATCTCCCTATTTCACTTTAAAGGCTTTTTAAAAAATGTTTAAAAGATATCATAATGAGGCAGCAGAAAAAATAACTTCTCATTCCCACAGGAAATTTATAACTTAATAGGAAAGATAAAAACACACTCATAAAACTATCTTGAATTTTTACGAGTGTGTTCCAGAGGCTAAGGATGTCGAAACCACATCCAGGGAATTCTCTTTGGTTCAAATATACTGCTGGACAGACAGGGCTAGAAGCAACGCAGAGATTAAGCAGCACTATAATTAAAGGAAGGGGAAAGGTTTGAAAGAGGCAAATTGGTATTATCAACTGAAAAAAATCTGCAAACAGCCCACAGGGAAATTTCTAAGTTTCAAGCGAAAATGTTGGTGTGGAAATTCCTGGTGTGAAAATTCTAGGCTAAATACAAAATAAAATAATTTTTTCCTTTTAAAATTCCATATGGAGCATATGATATGCTCCATATGGATTGCTGAAGGTCACATAGAACACTATTAAGGAATCTACTTACCACCTGCATTGGGTAACGAAGTTTTTACTATACTTTTTATGCAGAAGAGGAAATTAAGTGATGAACCTGTAAGGAGGGGTTTAACATGCTGTAACTAATGTAATTTTCTAAATCAGGTTTTTAGCTCATGGCAGATATTGAGGCCCCTTCCAAAAATCAGGTTTTTAAGATAAACTTAGTTCTTACCCTGGCACTTCTTCTTCTTACATTCTTTAATACTATCAGAAGAATCTCAGGGAAAAGGCTGATAAATATTAGAAGAATTATAGCCAACCATGTGGATACAGAAGACAGCATTTGGGCAAATACAAAATACATTCTCTGTTGCTTGAGAAAAGGCCTGCAGTGGAAAGAAAATACATGATGGAAAAACAAATCAATTCCTGTCATATGAAATGGACGTTTAATTAAAATGTCTTTTGTATTTAAAAAGAATCTTCCTTACATACATTAATAAAAATAATTTTCTCTAGAATATCCCAAAGTAATAAACAAATTTCATTTACCAAATGTTTGGAAAAAAAGGAATGATAATCAAAGGAGAAAAAAGATAATAAAACGCATTTGACTTGAAGACAATCAGGCAATCAATTCTAAAGCTGCCAACGGGCGACTATTTATGTGCATTAGAAAATGCTGGTGCTTAAAAGATATTCAAGAGAAATGGTTCATTTTTATCCTAACAAGCATTTTATTTCCTCAGCTGTTTTATTAAGATGGAGATGGATTTGTGTTCTGTATTCTGAAATTCAAAAGACATTTTTATAACTCTCCCCCAATAAAAACACTATGTAAATATAAAAAGGACAGTAGAAGCTTATCATCTCTCTCAAATGGAAGGAATCTACCACTGTCATCCACAAATATATATTAACAGTATGTGCCAAATAGGTTGACACAGAGTAGATAGAATATTGCTAATTGGACATTAAGCCTTAGAATCCAGAAATCCAGCGGGAACCCCCATTCTGGAGTTAGATTTCATTCTGAGTCATCCACTTCATTGTAAAGTGGCCATTGAGAAGCACAGCCTGTTTCCCTTCCCTTCTGTCTGAGCTGAACCACAGAGAGCCTGAGTAGGTGAAGCTATTGTTGTTTGAAGGTGAGGGGGAAGAAGTGATTGCTTAAAGACAGGATGCACATCAGACTGCCCTAGGATTAAAGAGCTCCAGGTAGATAACCATGGCTCCTGTTTATCAGATGACACATCATGCTTCCTGAAGATAATTTGGTTTCTCATTTAAAAATTAATGTCCATGCACTCTTATGTAACATGATAAAACTGAGTTTGTGGCTCTACTTTTATGAAAATTAGATTGTGGAATAAAAGTGAGAACAGGGAGGTGGAAAAATTTATGAGGCCTAGGCTACACAGGCTTTCTGGGAAAAGTCTGCCACACAGAAAAGACTTCTGCAGAACTCTACCTCACTCACATTCTGAAGAACACCTTGAATAATGTTCTAGGCAGTTAACTGAGCCATAACAGGGGCTCAGTTGACAAATAGCAGCTAGTCACAGAGTGTTCCTTTGCATCATACCTTCTGACTAATGTCTCCAGTTTTTTGTTTTTTTTAACCTCCATGTCATCTATGGAGTTTTGCAGTAGGGCAGTAAAAAATAAACACTATTATTTCTGGATGTGGTTTGGGGCTTGGAAGTCATCATTCTCACTACCCAACCCCAAAGACGGGTGTGACTCAATGCCTCAGGGTAGAACATGTCCAGAGACATTAGTTATGACCACATTCAGCTGAAGTTTCACATTGTTTCTAGTCACATTTTACTGGTTGCTTTATAAGTTTATATTCATGTAGTGGCTCAACTCTACTTAATGATAATACTTCAGGCAATAAAATTAAAAATAGATTAACATTTCATTTTTAGTATCACTAATGAATAGAAACAGGTGTGACAATATCGTAATCATTTACTGGATTTATTTTCATCAATAAGGAATAGTCTGTGGAAAGGGTTGGAAATGAGTTTGCTAGAAACATTTTTTGTAGAAATTTTGCATAATTAGTTCAGATGCTGACTACATAGATTCATAGAATTACAGTACTCTGGGCAGACATACAATTGTATACGGTATGTTCTTAATCAACTTTGATTTATTTGTTATATTACTAAAGAAAATAGAGACTTCCTCCAGCTTCATTGCTTTCAATTACCTATAGAGGTACCAAACATATGCTGTAATTATACTTTTTAAAGCTGGTACTTCCTTAAATGATTAGGTTTCTCATATTTTTATTTCTTAAGGTTTTTATTTTTAAAAAGCTTTTCAAAACAGTAAGAGTTTCTTCTAATTAAGACTCAAGGGACATAAACATAAGCCTCACATCTCTGTGATACAATAGAATCATTTTGTATGTAAGATTTTGCTCAAAGCAATGAAAATATGTACTCCTGAAATCTTACACTACGGCTTGCTCTAGCCATGCTCTCTGCTGCTGGCATCCTTGTCAGGGGAAGCCATTCACTAAAAGAAACAACTCTGACATTTAAAAATAAATGTTTTTGGGAGTAAAGAAAGGAGATGCAAATATATAACTCTCCCAATCACAGCTTATGTGTCCCTCACTGGACTCTATTCTCCTTGAGTACAGTCTAGTCATCTCTCTATCCCATAGAGTCCCAAGTACAAAACTGATTCTGAACAAACATCTATCTATTGAACCAAGATGAACTAAATGAACTTTAAACACAAGCCGCAGAGTCTGCCTTTCTACATCTTCCCTCCCCCACCCAAAACAGTGAGATGGCGATTTCAAAATACAACCCTCTGAGTTATTAAGTTGTATATATCCTATACCTTGAGCACACCTGTAGTAACATGAATCATGGTTATATACCATCAAGAGAAAATAAGGGTCCAAATGGACAATAATGTATCTGTTGGCCAATATATCAGGTAGAAACTTCACAGGATGGGTATTTCCTCTGAAAATAACATGAGAGGTTGTGCTGAAAACTACAGTTTCCCTAGAGAGATGTTTACACACCTTCAAATAGAAAGAGTTGGACAGAGGCTACCAAAGGGAGGTCTTCTGAGTGATTTGTGCAGTCTATATACTTGTATTTAAAATCTTACCTGAAATTAGTAGCGCTACCAGCTAACAAGTAACCTTCAGGCCATTAATATTAAAGACATGCCATCTTATATAATTAAAATTTTTAAAGTATAATGAATGCTTACATATATAGTGTACATACACATGTATCTACTTTGCTATTTACATATTGCTCACACATGTACAACTGCTTACCAAATAATTCCTCCCCAGAAGAATGAGAAAAATACATAGAAGGCTAAAGAACCCCAAATCACAAAGTGATTTATCCACGTCCAGAATCGGGTATCCAAGGCAAGCTGAAAAGATACAACACAAAAGATTTCATGATGGTTACAAACTGCACCAGACAATACGCTATAGTATCTGATAACTAGTACACAATGATACCTATGAAAGGATCTAGCTTGGGCCAGGGATCCAGAGAAGAGGGGAACTAAACAGAATCCAGGTTTTTCAAAGAACAAGGGTGAGAAAGCTGAGCTCTGCCCTAAGGCCTCTAAACTCTGGAGTACAGGCTGGAGGTGTGATCAGGCTAAGTAGCTAGTAGCTGTAGGGCTGCAGATATCTCAGTACTGGGGATGGGCAAGGAATGAAGTAATGGTAATATCTAGGAGGCCCAAGCCCCAAGTCCTCAGGCAATGGTAGCCAGGAAGATGATGGCAAAAGGAGACCTAGCTGGTGGAGGCAGATAAGCTGAAAAGAAGTAGGAGAGGGAAGGGGTAGCTAGAAAGGGCAGACGAACTACAAAACTTTCAAAGGTGTCGTGAAAGCTCAAACACAACAGATGCGAGTCACTAAATGCAAAGGCTCTATACACCTAACATCATGTAGCAATGAATCATGGGTTTGACTATGTAGTGTATCTTTCCAATTGCAAAATTTATATCTAGTCCATTAAATTAATAAAATATTCAGTTAGATGTTAATCTCTTCATGTTTCTGCCAGGACCAATCAATCATGTTTTCAGATTGTGGCATCTGGGGTTTTCAAATGTGATCTAAAAACAAAAGTATGGACTATTTCGCTTGCTTAAAACTTCTGGGTCACATAAACTAATACCCAGAGCAGTTAATTTTTATAGAGGAGATGGTGTCTCAGTTTTGTTACTTGCTATGACACCATGGTCATCAGCTCTCTGTTATAGTTTCTCATTTATAAACAGGATGTTGATAACGTTATTAATGTAGCTCAGTCTTGAATTGCTATTCTTCTGGTTGCTAGGGAAAATACTAATATGAATCCAAAAATAATACTAATATGAATCCAAAGATAATACTAATATTAATCCAAAGAGGAGGGAGTGGAAGTCTCTGAGATACACTTGAAAAACACTGTGAAGGCCATTTGGAAGCCCTGTGGCTATATGCAAGGCCAAGGGAAAAAAGGAGGGGGGAGGTATCCATTTCAAATTATGATACTGTGAGACGTAATAAAAACCGAAAACTAGCATGTATTGAAATGAGCACCATCCTAAGTGCTTTATCGCTAATTGAGTCCTCAAAAAGGGTAGGTGCTACTTCTATCTCGATTTTATAGAAGAGGAAAGTGAGACAAAGAGAGGTAAAGTCACTTGCCCAAGGACACACAGCTAGTAAGTGGCTATACTGAGATGAATTGTAATGTTCTTTTAAGGTCTTAAAATGTTACTGAAATAGATGAATAAAGCAAACATATGTTAGCTCTATCTGGTATAAGAAATAAACCATGAACAAAAATTTAGAGGGAAAGTGAAGAGAGATCCTTTGACAATTATACTTCTGAATTCTGCTTCTAACCCCTGGGCATGCCAGAATTCATTTAAAGGTATTTACTCATGGAATCCATGTGAGGTGTTTATTATTGGAATGACAAAAATAATTTGATTATGTTTTCAACTATAAGAGATTCCCAAATCACGGGCCTCAAGGGTAGCATTCAGTGAGGCTTCACAGAATTATCACATGGCTGCATGTCAATGCCAATGATTTTGCCAAAATTACCTTCCTTTTGTTTACCTACATTATATTCTTAGGCACTTTATCACTAACATGGGTAAATGGTAATGATGAATACCTTTTATATATTTTTTATTTTTTTATATTTATTTTTAAATTTAAAATATATATATATATAAATAGAGACAGGGTCTTGCTATGTTGCCCAGGCTGGTCTTGAACTCCTGGGCTCAAGCGATCTGCCTACCTTGGTCTCCCAAAGTGCTGGGATTATAGGCATAAGCCACCAACCTGGCCATCAGTGATGAAAACATTTTACGAGATTTCACTACTACCAAGCTCTTTTTCACATATTATCTTGCTCATATATACCTATTTTAGGCCTGGGGCTCTTAAACAGGTGTATAATTTTTAGAAGATTCAAGTACTTAACATAATCACACACACACACACTCTCTCTCTCTCTCTCTCGCTCTCTCACTCTCACCCACAGCCTGTTTATATGCCACTTATCATAACGCCTTAAAAATAGCAATAAAGAAGAAACAGATTTTCAACATAAGTATGGTGTTTGAATTTTTTTAAGTAAAACAAAATAAAGAGGATTACGATATACTGGGAAAAAAATTGATCAAAAATAGTATATAAATACCCAAATCCCTAGCATCATACATATTTTAGTAAGTATTAAGGCAAATACTTGAATAACAACCCATGACAAAAAATAAAGGAGACAAAAAAATGGTATATTAGGATAAGACAAGAAAGTATTACAAAAACAGTATTAAAAAAATACATGAATAAGTAAAAATCTAACCTTCAGGGTTACAGTGAATACTAAGACTGTAAAAACAATGGTTCCAAAAGTCCAGTTTCCGTATACCTGAAAAAAATTTAATGTAAATTACATGTACCATGTATATACAAGTATTATCTTAGTATTTTTTCATTTAAAAAAAAAGCCGAGTTGAATCCTGTGTGTAAGTGCCAAATATTTTTGTATGAATTGTTTAGGGAGACAGCTAGTCATTAAGATCAGGCCACAATGCCAGATTTTCCTGTGATCCAATTTTCACAAACAGGTACACCATGCCTGTGGTTGGTAGGGTTTATTTCTATTACTCCATGCAGCACTGAACAGGGAACTCACTGGTGTGATAAAGTCCAAAGAAAGCAACTACTCTACTAACAGCAATGTTCATCAAAACAAGTCATTTGGATGATTCATGTCTCTTAAGAATTTGATATGGGATTTTCCTATAATATAGAACTAAACCTCTCAAATGAGCAATAATTTATAGACAAATGGATTCACATTTTTTAAATGAGTCTAATTTTTTTGGTTGTAAATACAAGAACTATCAGCATGTGCACATCAAAAAAAAAAAGCAGATACCATGTATAAATCCAAATGATGGCAATGAATGGCACATATGCTTACCAAATGCTGTCAAGATCTGAATGCGTAACATTAAAACAGAAAATGAGATGTAAAAGGTTTTTTCAAAAAAATAAAAACAAAAATTAAGGTTAATAGAAGCAAAAAAAAAGGATTCACCCAAATCATACATGAGTGTTATGTTTTGTTGCTAAAAGTAATTTATATACTTATTGTAATTTCAGCAAACATTTAGAGGGATGGTGACATATACAGTAAAACCTTATTAATTTGGACTTTATGAACTCAAAATGGGTAATGAATTAAACAGACGCTGAATTGATGCTCTCATGCACCACCTGGAAAGTTTGCTGAGCAAATGAATCACATCGACTATAGGAGAGTATCTGTCTACTTTGGAGCAAACTCCGTTTAAGCAGTAGCCAGCTATATAAAATCTGTCTGCCAAATAAAACTAAAATAAAAAGTGAAAGTCGCACAATCAGTTATAAATCTGAAGAGGCCAGGAAATCATAAAATCAAATCCATTCTTCTTACTGATGGGCAAAGCTGACCTGGGAAACTGATGTGATTTTCCCAAGTACTCACAGGATTTAGCCGGACACTCTCTTTGGCAAGTTCTACATGTGACTACTTTAAAGTAGATCTGTGTTTCCCCAACAAGTACTTTGTGGTTAATAATTTTCATGGATTCATACTAAACTGATTTTTGTTAGTCCAAATTAGAGAGGTTTTGACTGTACTGCCTAATTTTAAAGCACCATTCAAATTCACTGAACCTATTACTTCTGTAACAGGTGTTACCAGGTTCCAGACATAGTGTCCTCAGTAAATTCTTTTTGAACCTTAGCTTTCCTTCACATTATGATTATAAAGAATGAATGACCATAAAAGAAGAATCTCAGAAATAGCAAAGGAGAACTTACTGAAAGCAGTATGCAAGGTAGTGTTTTTGTTTTCCTATTGTGTGGCTGCAGAAAAAGGCCTCACCTGTCCCCGCCATCAGTAATTTTCTCCTAGAGTACAGCCAGGGCAAAATTACTCCAGTGCAACTGGTCAATGACATAGTCATGTTCTGGGAAGACATTGGCAAGACCAGAGTAGCCTTTCTGCAGAATACTGTGCTTCCATTGGGAAGAGGAGGGAGAGAAGAGAATTCCTCTCTTCACCTATTGGGCAAACACTCCAAAGATATGGCAGCTACCCGCTTCAGCTCCAAGCATGGAAGGCCACTATGAGTAAAAACTGAATGCAGCCAGGCTTTACTTTAAAATGGGAAAAACATTTCTCACATCAAAGAGCAGGAGTCTGAAGTCCCAAGAACTCTGTTCATCTAGTAAAAATTACAGCCAAGTTAAGGTTTCAGAAAGTTTGCACATAAGCTCTCTAGTTAGCCATGCACACAGAAAGTGATTTCTTATTTCACTTCTATTGTTCTAAAGAAGCTGTGAGAACTAACTACTGTATCTTCAGAAAAAGTGTGTAAAATGATTACTGCTAGAGTATGTACATGACAGATCCAGTGCCTATGGGAAAAAGACAAGCCATGCTTATAATACCAAAAGATGTAATGACAGGTTCTTTTTACCTTTCCATTTTCTGCATCTAGGGATGCAGTCTGAAAAAGAAAGTAAGTCCCAAAGAAGAACACTGTCCCTTCAAAGGCAGCCAGAAATGTCCAATATAAGAAGGGGCCCAACTGTAGCATGGCATTGCCAGAAATTTTCCTATTGAGAAATGGGGGGAAAAAACCATTAGTGAAACTTTTCATTTAAACATACAGTGAAATGTCAAAGGTGGGCATGGAGTGTGACCCTGTTATAATGAAGGGGGCTACCCTTAATGGCCTGACAGATTTTTGGTAAAGGGTCAGACTAAGCCAAAGGCTGACCTTCATGCAATCATCTCCTGACTCAGCCACTGGAGTAAACTCTCTAAACTCTTCTAAATTTTTGGCCACTGACGACAACAACATCAATAATAATTCACTTCCATTTAATGGTACTTATATACCAGGAACTGGGTTCAGAGTTTTATAGACATTATTTTTATCCACATAAAAACATGAGATAGGTATTACTACCACTCACATTTGCTAATAATAAGGAGCCTCAGAAAGGTGTAACACAATGGTGCCCAAACCTTGATGCACTTTGGAATCCCCTGAGGATCGTTAAAAACTACTAATGCCTGGCTGCCATCTTCATTCTGATTTAATTGGCATAAGGTATAACCTGGAGGTCAGGATATTTTTAAAGCCCCCCAGTTGATTTCAATGTGCAGTATAGTCTGGGAACCACTAGTGTAGCAGCCGTGCCAAAGTTCACTTGGTAACAGACTGAGCTAATATACAATCCTGGATTGACTTGACTTCAGAGCATATGCTCTCAACTAAGCTACCAAGCTTTCCAAGAACAATTACGATATTTATTTTAATCAAGATTTATTCCTGGAAATTTAACCTTTTTTTAGGTCTTACGGTGCCCTTTATGTTTTTCCATCAAGTCAAATAACATGTTTGGAGTTGTATAATGATACTTTGATAAATGGGAGGTGGACAGATTAAGTTTAAATCTGTCAAAAATAGCACAACCTTCTCAGCACAAGTCAGAATGCTAAATAAAGCTACCAATTCTAATGGAGCAGAGCTGCAGAAAAAGACGGGTTGGTGCATGTGTTTCTTTTGGATTCTATTTCAAATTGCTCTTAACATTTAATAAATGATATCTAATTACTCAAATAACATACTTGTCGCTAATACTACCAAGAATGTCACTGGGCTGTACCAAGTAAGAAACACCTTTGCAATATAAATGCAACTGATCCTTGTTCAGTTGGTATTGAGTACTGTGGGGCTTCGTGCACATGGCAATTATGCGACTTCTACCTACTAGGATTTCCAGGTACATGCAGCAATCTGAAACTCAGGGTATGCTCTCTGTCCTAAAAAAAATGGCAGAATGAGGTAGCTGCTTCCCAGAAACAAGCTCTCCCTATAGCCAGTAAGTCATGTTTCCAAGGCAACTAGGAACCACAGGTAAGGCACCTCTGTAAAGATCCTTGCAGGCAGTGCCCAACAACTGCCAGCCAGTGTGGCTTTTGACAGTCACTGGCTTGGGCTGGGGAAGAAAGGGCAAAAGCAGGAAGTAGTTCCTGTCTTTACAGACCATCGATGGGAATTATATCACATTCAGTGGGGGAAAAGAGCAGGAGCAGCATGATATGTTGAATTATAGGTCAGGCTTTCTAGCTGCATTCGAATAAAGAAGCTGTCAAAAACTCAGAATGGGGCAATCAACATGAAGGACAGCATGAGAGAGAATCAAGATCTGGGAAGAGGTTGATGAGCAGCAAAGGCCTGAGCACCTCCATATTATGGTAGGCAGCAGGTATACCAGAACCCTTTCTTTTGCCTTTTATAGCTGTAGAAGAAACAAATTACACCTGTTCTCTCTATAGAAAAACTACTTTATTTTTTAAATTTCTCTTAAAAATATGAAAACATCCAATTACGTCATTTCACATCCAAGTGTTTGGTAATACCCAAGTCACTAAATCACTAAAGGTAAAATCTATAATACACTACACAATGCCACTGCTAATATTAATTGGCATACTGTACAGAGAGCCATATAGGAAGACCAGGGCTTCATGTTCACAAAAGAACAGTCAGAGTAATGAAACTATCTACAGTCTCATGACAGGCTAAGAGCAGTGTCTTGTCAGAGCAGGCATTCACAACTTGCAAGTATGAGGTCAAAAAGGAAAGCTGCACTTTGGGCTCGGCAATAGGTATGTCATGGCCTTTATTTTTGCATCAGATGTGGCAAGTCTATGCAAAATTCAATAAATCATGACCTACACCTAGCACAGTCACTAAAACCTTATGGAAACCCTTACGATATTTTGTACTCAACAGCTTTTTGCAGATTTTTGACATTCTTAATTTATACAAGTGTTCAGCACAGCCCTGAAGGCTGGAGGAGGGTGTTAGAATAATAAGATTAATAGCTATCGTTGCTTGAAAACTTGTCAGGCACTATTTTTTTTAAGTTCTTTAATACATAGTGGCTCATTTATTCCTCACAAAACCATTTTGATTAGGTGCTACTGTTGCCCATATACTACTGAAGATGAAACTAAGGCACATTGCAGTAACCTGGGTAAGGTCACCTGGTAAGTGGCAGACGCTTTCAGCCCAGGTGTTAGTCTGAGCTCTTGGTGGGACTGAATGGGAGGAATTCTGCCTACTACTCCTCAAACCCCACTTTAACCAGAGCAACTGCACTATTGGGCTTCACTTTAGAAGTTGTCTGGAAACAACTACAGTTAAAACAATGTTTTAAAACCACTGGCCTGCTGGAAAAAGCACTGGCAAGAGGGTTGAATTCTGATCTTCATTTTGCATCTGGTTGTACCCTGTGTCCTTAGGTAAGTCATTTCTGGGCCCTGGTTCCTTATTTTCAAAAAGAGTGTAGTAGGAGCTGATGCTTGTAAGATTTCTACCAAAGTTCTAATGATTCTCCTCTAGATCTAATTATGCATTTACAACAAATATAGGATCAGCAGAACATGTAAACACCATGAAGATGCAATCAGCAAACTCTAGGCTGGGAGAAATTTTACAACATAAATAATCTGGTTTTGTCCACAAATAAATTGCAAGGTTAACCTACACATTAAAAGAGACTCAGAAAGTATATAAACAAATTGCAATGTGTGGACCTTCTTTAGATCCTGATTCAAATAAGCACGCTTTGAAAAAAATGAGTCAACTGGAGAAATGTGAACATTGACTATTTGATATTAAGGACTTAAGTGATAGGGTATTATTATTTTTAAAAATCCTTATCTTTAAGAGATGCATACTGAAATAACTGTTTTTGAGATTTGCTTCAAAATAAGCCTGTGATAGAGCAGACGGGGTTATCAGTGGAATAGGAATGTCAAGGAATTGAGGGTTGTTGAAGCTGAGTGGTTAGGACAAGCTGAGTGGTTCAAAAACTATTTACATTCATTCATTATATAAATAGCATTCTCTCTACTTTTATGTATGTCTGAAATTTTCCTTAATAAAGACCTTTAAAATGATAAATTTTACAACTGTATAATTCTAACAATTGCTAAATGTAAATTTTATGAGTCATGCTGGTTAAAAAAAAAGTCCCTTAAATTTGTATATCTTCATTTCATACAAATAAACCATCCAAACCTCTCTATTGCACTTGCTACCTACTCTTTAGCAATGCTTACAATCTGCTGTAAATTAATATCTTTATCCTTAGCTGTAGGCTACAATTCTAAAAATCCAATTAAATCATAAGTTAAACAACTGGGGCTAGTGCCAAGTCCCCCATCCACAGAGAAAAGCATCCATTTTCAACTGACACAAAATGAATACAAAGGCTTATGAGTCCATTATTTTCTTCAACAGTTTTAGAATGGGGCTAACAAAGGTGGGGTGTGGGGCGGCTAATGCTATGGGTGCAGTTTACATGAGAAAGGGTAATATAACTTCATTGGTTCAATCTACAACAAGTAGGAATCAATATTCTAAACTACGGAAGATCTTTGTGTATGCTTTTTTTTCTTTGCAGTTAAAATATCATGTCTTCCCATGAGACACTAGAACACTATGACAATGTAGGTTTAAGTTGTAGGAATTAGTGACTCTAAACTAAATGTTTCACATATATTCAAGTACAGAACCCACACCTAGGAAATATGTCATTTTCCTGTTGAGCAGTCTGCTTTCAATAGCTAAAAATTCCAAACAGAACCACATAATCATACCACAAACCAAGTGCACAGCTCTGCGTTCTTCCCACCTGCAGATAAAATGAAAACCACAACATTGAAAGTCTTAGGAGGTTTTAACTATATATTTAGCTTACATATACAATCGGGGATCTGAAGTCAGAGTGTCAATGTTGATGTGCTGTTCCAGTAGACTATAGGCCAGGATGGGCAAGGATGTGAAGCAGATATTGTACATTGTAAGGTAAGCAGCATCATACAGTGGCTAAAATGAAAAACAACAGAGGCAAGAAATTTCATGTAACAATCATCTACAAGATGATATTTATGTATGTGAAAAACTAGCTAAAATAAGAAATTTTTTTACATGCTTTTGGTAGTGGCAAAGGAACCTGTAAATAAGGTCACTGCCTAGTAACTATAAAAAAGAAACTAACAATTGTGATGTGTCACATTAATATACCACCCCTTTAACAGAATCTTATTCAATGTTTACATGCTATAAGCTGCATTTCTAATAGACATTAACAACTTTTCAAGATTGCTTAGTAGCTAAAACTAGCTATTCAGGAGTTACTTCAGCAAAGACCATTAAGTATAAGTGAGGAATCCTTAGAGAAACTAAATATAGGCAGCAGCCAGCCTGTGTCAGAAATGTTTTGGTTAATATTTTACATATTTTTGGTTAGTATTTTCAAGTCCAAATTGTGTAAGTCTTTTCTAACGTCCTCTTCCTGAGAAGTCCCACAGTTCCTCATGGCGTGTGTTCTTCCTTCCTGAACTGAGTAATAAACCTAATTTGATCAACTACAAGTGTGTTCATAGTGGTCTTTGACTGGAGAACTTGGACAATCTTGAGCTCCTATAACAGAACTTGGCATACAAAATCAATCAATAAACACGAGATGAATAAATGAATGAGGACAGACTGGAAGCTGTAACATGTGTAAAGGCCTGCTCTGATATTATAAATCTTCCTCTATTGAAAAAATTTAAAGTATTCTATGAACCTCATTCTGATGAAAGCATTTACATCGGTATTTATCTACACAGTGCTAAAGATTGTCATAAAAACATTTTCTGTGGCCTGAATAAATAATTCCCCATACTCATATGTATTTTTCACATGTATAAATGTAAATGTCCCTTAATAAAATACATTTAACTATGACACAAATTAACAAAATAATGTATTTTCAATCAATGGCTACTAAAGATAATTAATATCATAATGGAGACTGACTCTAAAAGGCTGGGAATTACTTGAATGGTGCATTAGTTAGTTCACTAGTTGACTTCAGAACATTTACTGAGTGCCTACTAAATGACAAGTACTAGGGACAGAGACGATTCATCCCCTATCCACCAGGGTGTTCAAATTCTAGATGGAGAGGCAGAATGAGAGGTACACACGTTGCTGGGGAAACTCAGAGGAGGGACTACAACTCTGGCTGGCAGCAGAGACAAAGCAAATGATAATGGATGCAACATTCTCCATGAAGTTAAAAGACACTTCCAATATACTTTCTATAAACAAAGATTTAAGCTCAGCAAAGATATTCCACTGAATTAAAAAGTACAAAAAAAAAGATGTTGCATTTCTTTTTCTTTTTAAAGGAGAGGACAGGTCCGTGGCACATAACACCACATTTTCTTTGGAAATTACTCATTTTCACTAATGAGTAAATTAAAAAAAATACAACTCAGATTGACTGATGTGTAATTTAGTCTTGAATTTCATTCAAACAAAAGCAGCATCAATCTACTTTTGTTTCACTACGGTACTTTAAAATCACATGACAGATAATTGTAATTCTTAGGTACATAATTAGAAGAGACAGAATATCCCCAAAACAAACAGATATAGTTGATAATACTGGTTTGTTTTTTTTTTTATGAAACCTGTTACAATGTCTTCTTTTCATTTAAAAAAAAAAAAAAGACATTTAGTATCCTAGTTTTGCTAAAGAAAGGGAAGCTTTTTGTGTAAAGAATCTGAATCCTGGTCCATTTCTACATTCTTTATAGTCCTCCTTGCAAGTTCCAGAGGATGCCTAATGTGCTTCTGGACTGAAAAAGGCTGACTACTCACAGGTACTCCAAAGATATTTGCAATAAAGGTTGCTACATTCAGCACTAGCACAAAACCAAAATCAAAAATAAAGATTTTGCACACCACATTACCTCCTGAGCTCTCCTGGTACACTTTTACCTTCCTTTTACCTAGTACACTTTTCCTTTAAGATGTCCACGTTATTCCTTCCCTTACCTCCAGGTCTCTGCCCAAATGTCACCTCATCAGAGACCTTTTCAGATGTCTAAAACGGCAGCTCTCTCTCTCCCAGTCACACTCTATCCCTTTATTATGCTTTCTTTTTTCCATCATAGCATATATCAGTACCCAACGTAATATATTTGATTGTTGTCTTTCACCCTATCACTACACACTGCAAGTTTCCTGGGGGCAAGGAAGTTTGTTTTGATCACTGCAATATTCTCAGCACTTAGCCTGGCACAAAGTAGGCAATCAAGAAATAGTTGCCAAATGAATGAACCTACCAGTTGAGCAACGGAAGGAGCAAAACATCAACTCCTATGGAACTATAAGCAGTTAAGGTAATCTAAGAAGACTGAAGACAATCCACAGTTTAAATCTCAACTGGTTTTATAAGGAATAAGTCCTCTTTCCCCTAAAACTTGTGCTTGGTAAACATGTTTTAAAAGGATAATAAAGCAACAGACTCCTTTCAAAATGAAAACAATATTTCCACCAGAACAAGCCAACTTACCTTTAGCACACTGCTACACATTAGTTAAGAGAATTTCAAATATACTTTTAATACTTGCATCCATCCAAGAAAGTAAGGAATTAGCAACATTTTGCTCAATAGCAATTTAAATGTTCAAGAAAAACAGATTGATCAGAACTTACGAAACTCTCTAATACTATTAATTTTGAATACAAGAAGATTGATGGCACTTCTGAAAACTGCAAGATGCTTAATTTATAATGAAAGATTACCTGTTTAACTGGCACTACTGGGCTAATGACATGGCACTGATGTAAGAGACAGCATACCAAATAGTAAACAGGCAAATTCAAGAGAAAGAGAACAGTCATTCCCATTGAGAAGAATGCATTCTCTTAAAAATACTGCCAAAGAGACTTCAACACCCTACTGGCAGAATGAGACAGATCACTGAGGCCAAAAATTAACAAAGATATTCAGGCCTTGAATTCAACATGTGACCAAATGGACCTAACAGACATCTACAGAACTCTCTACCCCCAAAGCAACAGAATATACATTCCTCTTATCACCACATGGCACATACTCTAAAATCGACCACACAATCCGACATAACAATCCACAGCAAATTGAAAAAAACAAAAACCATACCAACCATACTCTCAAATCACAGTGTGATAAAAATAGAAATGAATACTAAGAAAATCACTCAAAACCATACAACAACATGGAAATTAAACAACCTGCTCCTGAATGATTTTCGGGTAAATAATGAAATTAAGCGAAAATCAAGAATTTCTTTAAAACTAATGAAGAACAAAGATACAACATACCAGAATCTCTGGGACACAGCTAAGGAAGTGTTAAGACGGAAATTTATAGCACTAAACACCCGCATCAAAAAGTTAAAAAGAGGGCCGGGCACAGTGGCTCAAGCCTGTAATCCCAGCAATTTGGGAAGCCAACACAGGCAGATCATTTGAGGTCAGGAGTTCAAGACCAGCCTGACCAACATGGTGGACCCCTGTCTCTAATAAAATACAAAAATTAGCCAGGTGTGGTTACAGGCACCTATAATCTCAGCTACTCGGGAGGCTGAGGCAGGAAAAATCACTTGAACCCAGGAGGTGGAGGTGGCAGTGAGCCGAGATCACGCCACTGCATTTCAGCCTGGGTGACAGAGCAAGAGAAAAAGAAAGAAAAGAAAGGGAAAGGAAAGAAAAGAAAAAGAAAAGGAAACGAAAGAAAGAAGTTAGAAAGAGGTCAAATTAACAACCCAACATCACAACTAGAGGAACTACAGAAACAAGAGCAAACCAACCCCAAAACTAGAAGAAAACAAGAAATAACCCAAATCAGAGCTGAACTGAGGGAAACTGAGATGCAAAAAACCATACAAAAGACCAAGAAATCCAGGAGATGGTTATTTGAAAAAATTTAATAATATAGATAGACCACTAGCTGGACTAATAAAGAAAAAAAAGAGAAAATTCAAATAAACGCAATCAGAAATGACAAAGCAGATGATACTATAGATACAACAGAAATACAAAAACCCTGAGAGACTACTATGAACATTTCTATGCATACAAACTAGAAAACCTACAAGAAACGGTTAAATTTCTGGACATATACAACCTCCCAAGACTGAACCAGTCAGAAAACCAGAGATTTCCTGAATCCCTGAAAAGACCAATAATGACTTCCAAAACTGAACGGTAATAAAAAGTATACCAATCAAAAAAAAGCTCAGGACCAGATGGAGTCAGAGCCAAATTCTACCAGATGTATAAAGAAGATCTGTAGCATTCCTACTGAAACTATTCCAAAAAATTGAGGAGGAGGGACTCCTCCCTAAATCATTCTATGAGGCCAGCATCATTCTGATATGAAAACCTTGGCAAAGACACAACAACAACAACAAAAAGAAAACTCCAAGCCAATATCCTTGATGAAGATAGATGCAAAAATACTCAACAAAATACTAGCAAACTGAATCCAGCAGCACATCACAAAGCTAATCCACCATGATCAAGCAGGCTTTATCACTAGAATGCAAGGTTGGTTCAATATCTGCAAATCAATAAATGTGATTTATCACATAAACAGAACTAAAAACAAAAACCACATGATCATCTCAATAGATGCAGAAAAGGTTTTCAATAAAATCCATCATGTTAAAAACTTTCAACAAACTAGGCATTGAAAGAACATTCTTCAAAATAGTAAGAGCCATCTAAGAAAAACCCACAGCCAACATCACACTTAACAATCAAAAGCTGGGAGCATTCCCTCAAAAACCAGAAGACAAGGATGCCCTCTCTCACCACGCCTATTTAACATAGTACTGGAAGTCCTAGCCAAAGCAATCAGGCAAGAGAAAGAAATAAAAGGCATCCAAATAGGAAGACAGGAAGTCAAACTATCCCTGTTTGCAGACAATATGATTCTGTATCTAGAAAACCTCATGGTCTTGGCCCAAAAGCTCCTTGACCTGGTAACTTCAGCAAAGTTTCAGGATACGAAATTAATATATAAAAATCAGTAGCAAACCTATACACCAACAACATCCAAGCTGAGAGCCAAATCAGTAACATAATCCATTCACAATAGCCACAAAAATAATGAAATGCCTAGAAATACAGCTAACCAGCAAGGTGAGAGATCTTTACAATGAAAATTGCAAAACACTGCTCAAAGAAATCAGAGATGACACAAACAAATCGAAAAACATTCCATGCTCTTGGATAGGAAGAATCAATATTGTTAAAATGGTCATACTGCCCAAAGCAATTTACAAGTTCAATGCTATTCCTATCAAACTACTAATTACATTCTTCACAGAATTAAAAATATTTTAATATTCATATGGCACCAAAAGAGCCCAAATAGCCAAGGCAATCCTAAGCAAAAGGAACAAAGCTGGAGGCATTACATTACCTGACTTCAAACTATACTACAGGCTACAGTAACCAAAACAGCATGGTACTGGTACAAAAACAGATCAATGGAACAGAATAGAGAGCCTGGAAAAAAGGCCACACATCTATGACCACGTGATCTTCAACATAGCTGACAGAAACAAGCAATAGGGAAAAGAATCCCTATTCAATAAATGGCACTAGGATAACTTGCTAGCCACATGCAGAAGATTGAAACTGGACCCGTTTCTTAGGCCATACACAAAAATCAACTCAAGATGGATTAAAGACTTACATGTAAAACCTAAAACTATAATCACCCTGGAAGATAACCTAGGATATACCAGTCTGGACATAGGAGCTGGCGAAGATTTCATCACAAAGATGCTGAAAGCAATAGCAACAAAAACAAAAACTGACAAATGTTACCTAATAAAGAATTTCTGCATACAAGAAGATGACTATCAACAGAGTAAACTGACAACCTACAAAATGGGAGAAAATATTTGCAAATGATGAATGTGACAAATATCTAATATCCAGCATCTATAAGGAGCTTACATAAATTTATAAGCAAAAATCAAACCACCCCATTAAAAAGTGGGCAAAGGACACGAACAGACACTTTTCAAAAGACATACATGCAGCAAACAAGCATATGAAAAAACGCTCAACATCACTAATCATTAGAGAAATGCAAATCAAAACAAAAACGAGATACCATCTCACACCAGTCAGAATGGCTATTATTAAAAAGTCAAAAAAGTAACAGATGCTGGCAAGGTTACAGGGAAAAGGGAACACTTGCAGAATGCTGGTGAGAATGTAAATTAGTTTAGCCATTGTGGAGAGCAGTGTGATGATTCGTCAAAGACCTTAAAACAGAATTACCATTCAACCCAGCAATCCCATTACTGGGTATATACCCAAAGGAATATAAATTATTCTACCATACAGACACATATACACGTTTACTGCAGCATTCTTCGTAATATCAAAGACATGTAATCAACCTAAATTCCCATCAATGGTAGACTGGATAAAGAAAATGTGGTACATATATACCACGAAATACTACACAACCATAAAAAAGAATAAGATCATGTCATTTGCAGCAACATCGATGGAGCTGGAAGCCATCATCCTAAGCAAACTAATACAGAAACAGAAAACCAAATACAGCATATTCTAACTTTTAAGTGGGAGCTAAACAATGAGAACATATGGACACAAAGAAGGGAACAACAGACACTGGAGTCTACTTCAGGGTGGAGAGTGAGAGGATCAAAAAGCTACCTATCAGGTACTATACTTTTTACCTGGGTGACAAAATAAACTGAACACCAAACTCCTGTGGCATGAGTTTACCTATATAAACCTGCACATGCACTCCTGAAACTAAAAGTAAAAAAAAAACAAACAAATACTGCCAAAGAATTAGAAAAAAATCACTTCCTACCAGGAGGAACCAAGAAGAATACATAAGTGTATTCATAAGTGTACTTTGTATTCACAGAAGCATATATAAAGCTTACCTTTGAAATTTAGAAACTTAACACCTATGGCAATGTGGTAGCTCAGCTGGGCAAAATCACTGAACTTCTCATAGATTAATTATAAAATTTCTGAGTCACTGAGTATTATAGCTCCTGTATTTCGCTATACCTCCCACTAGAAGCAATGCCAAATCCATTTCAGTTTTTAAAACAAAGATGCCTCGCCATCCTACCACTTATGTATTAAGTTAATATATAGCATATTCCTTATGTAATACATGTTCAGAAAACAATAGAAAGCAAAACATCTATAGCTGCTTTACGTAATCCAAAGCTTTCTCTAGGAATCACAGGTTCTTGGATAGCTTAAAGATTAATGCTTTTCTATAAAACTAACCTGAGAGTCTGCAAAGTTGGGAGATTTCATTTGATGAAATATTAAACTATAACATTTAGAATTATGAAACACATTTTATACATTGATAAAAAGAAAAAATTCAAAATACTCTTTTTAATGTTATCACAACTCCAACAGGATGTACCAAAAGCATTTCAAAATGAAGGTAACAATAAGAAAACTAGTAAAGCAAAGACATAAACATTTGCTGTTGTCAAAACCAAGAGATCATTTTACTTTGTACATACATCTCTAATCTCTAGAAATCTAATATATAAGGGTAATTTATTAACAGCAAATGTAAACTACATTATAACGAATAACTTGAGAAACAAACCTGTTGTGAGAATCCACAGAAGAACTGGTACAAAAACTGTGGCAAAATGAAACAAAGGTTCTGAAAAAAAAAAATTAGATAAGGATTAACATTTTCACTTAATCAACTTGCTAAACTAAAATGGGAAACTATATTCCAAATAGTTTATAATTATTCCTAAATCCTTCTAATGTCAGAATGCAATAAACCTCTATTCCACAGACATAAGGAAACAACTAAAACAATGATTAATTCATATTAAGGCCAACTTTTGCCCTATCAAGGCAGAAGAGGATCTTATTTACTTTATGAGACTGTTGCTGTCCTTCTTCCAGGAAATAAATGAGCTCATCCAATATGAACACCTAATGATACTGTATCTTTAACACCAATTAGATTTGCAAATCATATAGTAGACTGACAATGCTGTAAGTATACATTTAAAGTCAATTAATGCCAATAAATAGTTGGGAAATTGTTATAGATTATGTTGACACTAAAATTATCAACTAACGCTTTAATGCCTTTATTACTACCTCATCAAACAATCAACATATCATTACTGAGCATCTACTACACACAGAGGTGGCACACAGATGATAACAAAAAGAGTCAACTTCTTTTTCCTAAGTCAGGGCTCCCCCACCCCTCCCCAGAGGCTGCACAGCAGGAGGTGAGCGGCAAGCAAGTGAGCATTAGGGCCTGAGGTCCCTGGTGCCAAAAAGGTTGGGGACCACTGTCCTAAGGGACTTATTATTTAATTTGAGAAATACTAAAAAGACAAGCAGAAAAGAAACATAAGCTGGGAATTCATAAGGTAATAAAAGCTACTAAGTGTGATTATAAAATACTGAAATTAATGTCTTTAAGCAAAACTACCAGAACTAGAATTTTCAAATAAGTGCTATCCTTCAAAGCAGGCTGTGAGCTTCCTTGCTGTTACTTGGTCATGATGTCTCTGAACTTCTCTTCAAGAAGCCCCTTCAAGAGCCCACTTTCCAGTCATGCCAGAAAACCAGTCTCCTCCCTTCTATCAGCTAATCCTCCAGAATCAGCTCTAGGAGACTTGAGACTGTTTTTAAAAATCAAATGCGACCTCAAAAGATGAACATCTACCACAGCTGAGGATATTTCGATCAATGTACTGCTGGCTCTGGAGGATGTTTCTAAAGAAATGAGCTCAACATGTTTTGAATCGCCCCTGCAGCATGAGTCAGAGCTCCCAAGGTCATCACCTGGAAAAGCAACACTCACTTATTACCTTATCAGTTCTGGTACAATGCAAAATATAGTCCATAGTATTTTTAGAGTCACAGTTTATGAAAAAAATAAGTGTTCTGAGGTTGAAGCAGGGAGAGCTCAGTGGGGATCATGGGGTTGCTTCATGAGAAGGGAGAATGGGTATCTACCTCACCCACCAGAATGTAAGTCTCATGAGAAAAGGGACACTGCCTGTCTTATTCCATAGTGTATCCTCGAGCGCCTAAAACAGGCCTTGGCACATGGTAACACATTTAAAATACATTTGTTCACTGATTGAATAAAGAACTTAGAACTCGAACTATGAATAAAGATGAATAGGACATGTTGATGGCAGGAACCAAGGCAAGAATGTATATTATTTTAAACTTATATGGTAAGACAGGGTCACACTGTGGGGTGCATTAAAAGCCACACTAAAGCTGAGACGGTGGAGAGTAAAGGTTCTAAGGGACAAGCTGAAAAGTAGCCTTCTTTAAACACTAATCTAGTTGAATTATGTAAGGAGGATTAAATGGAGAAACAGAAGGCAGGAAGACCTGTCACTGAAGTACTCCAGAAGTGGGCAATAACAATTTGAAGATGCAATGGCGAGAAGATGGAAAGACTTTTTAGCTCAGCCAAATAGTTGAAAATTTTAGAAATCTTCTTGGCACAAAAGATAGTAATAAAAAAGAAATACTGCTGAGTCAGTAACCAAGATGATAATGGGCCTAGAGATACTAACAAAGACAGAGGATATCATCTACATAAATAACCACTGGTCAACATTTGCCATTTTAATGCTTGTTTTGTTCTCCTTAACAGAGCATTCCTTCCATCTGGTGGCAGTTGCTTAAATTGCAGGCCAAAACTTAAAAGAGGCAAAATAAGCCTCTGAAATAGGTTCAGATTACTAGGCAGATCTGTATGACAAATCTTCAAGGGATCTCCTACTAGGTGAAGGTCAAGAGAGAATAACCCTTTATTTCCATGGGCTGCTGTTACTGGGTGCAAGGCCCAAAAGACCCTAACTGTGACACATAAAAAGTCCTGGATTTGGAGTAAATGAATCTATGGTGGAACATCTAGCTCCGTCACCTCCTGGATGGAAAGCCAAAGGCAAGTTATACCATCTCTCTGAGCTCTACGTTCCATGTATTTTAAATGGAGATAATACTACTTGACTCATAGGATATTTGTGAGGATTACCTTTTTTAAAAAGTGATTTTGTGAACTCGCAAAATACCTTACACATATTGGGTTACCATCATCATTATCATCATTTTCCTCCTCCACAGTGTTTGGCCTGGCTACCAGCAGATACTGGCTACCAGGGTCTTAGAAAATTTGTGAAACTGGGTTCATAGTTTTATAAATGTATATTTTCTTTAAATATAAAGTTAGTAAGAAAGACCTAAGGTTGACTATAGACAACTGACACACAAAATCAGGTGCTGAGCTTTAACTCTTATAAAATATAGGGTATGAAATTCAAATATCATAACTACTTGAATTACATACTAAATACTATATGATTCGAGTAGTTGGAAGATGCACTAAATACTCTACCTACAAACTAGAATCTAAATAAGAAACTTGGTAAATTCTATTCCCTGGTAGACAATAACAAGTATGCAGACTCAGTCTAATGTATACGCTAATGCTTGGTGATAAAAAGGAAACCAAGGTATTGTTGAGGAAACTACTTCAGTGTCCAATATTGGGGATTTGCAATGTTGCACAATTATCATGTTTTGGAAGAATATTAAATTGGGTGAGAAAAATGTTCACAATATAAATTAAGTGAAAAAGGCAAAGTGCAAAGCAATATGTATTACACCAATAGGTACAAGGTTTCTTTTGGAAATGATAGAAAAGTTTTAGAATTAGACAATGATGATGGTTGCACATCATAGTGAACACACTGTAAGTCACTGAATTATACACTTTAAAATGGTGAATTTTAGGCCAAGCATGGTGGCTCAAGCTTGTAATCCCAGCACTTTGAGAGGCTGAGGGGGGGCAGATCACTTGAGGTCAGGAGTTCGAGGCCGGCCTGGCCAACATGGTGAAACCCTGTCTCTATTAAAAACACAAAAATCAGCCAGGTGTGGTGGCATGTGCTACTCGGGAAGCTGAGGCATGAGCATCATTTGAACCCAGGAGGCAGAGGCTACAGTGAGCCGGATCGCGCCACTGCACTCCAGCATGGGCAACAGAATGAGACTCTGTCTTTAAGAAAATTTTTCTTTTAAAAAAGGTGAATTTTGTTAAATTATATCTCAAAAAAAATTCTAAAAACCTCTATGTAGTGTATAGTGTATAAAAGTATAAAAAAAAGTACATATGTTGATTTGTATAGACAAAAGACCAGCAAGGTCACATATCAAAATGTTACCACTGGTTCTCTTGGTTAACATGCTTATAGACAATTATAAATGACTGCAAAAATTTCACTTTAGAAAATTTTTATTTTTGTAGAGACAAGGTCTCATATTATTGCCCAGGCTGGTCTCGAAATCCTGACCTCAAGTGATCCTCCCACCTTGGCCTCCCAAAGCACTAGGATTAAGGAATGAGCCACTACCAAGCCAAAATGTTCTATTTTTTGATTGGTGTGATGGTTACAAGGATGTATATACATTCAGCAAAACTCATGGAACTGTACATTTTTGATGAATACACTTTATTGTATTTAATGTATATTTCAATAAAGAGGGCTTAAAAATTCCTATCAAATATTTTGCATCAAAAGGCATTTCTGGTTTCTGATTCATCCAATAGACCACCTCTGCTTTGTTAAGACTGCAAATTTCAGTATGAGATATCAAAAGCAGCATAAAAAAAAAAAAAGGAAGAACAAAACCATGACCAAGCTGAGCCAAGGCTGGATTAAAAAGAAATTAAATTACATATAGTTTATCACATACCTTATAGAAGAAGTACTGTACAAGGTGTGCTATTCTCACATAATATAGATGTCCATGAGCCAATAGCAGTTTCTTTAAGTGTTTAAACTTTGGAACAGAATAATCGCTATTCCTAGCTGCTTGGCGACCTTCTTTGCCTTTAATACCTAAAAGAGAGTATCTCTATACGGTGAGCATTTTCTAGAATAAATGACTCCCTGATTTATCTTCATAGTTTCAACTTGGTTAAATGTTATAGTTCAATTCCATCATTTAGTTTTCCTTTTTAAAAAACCAAAAGAGCTTTCTTTAACAGTGACACTGAGACTTACCAAATAATTTAACTAAGTTTAACTGGTAACTCCCTATTTGTAATACAGTATACAACAATTAAATAGAATCATTATTTCAATCATTACAAGGCAAAAATTATCTGAAGGAAAAAAATTCAACTTAAAAATAATTAAGTCACTCAGTAAGTGCTTAATTGTGTATGATGCTAGACTAGGTGCTATATATTAAGGGAACTCAGAAACCTGGGGTTTGTGGTCTAGGAGCTCAATGAGAAGACGGTGAAATTCTTTCATGAATGAAACCCTGACTAGCAGCGCAAGGGTTCTATGAGCTCAAGCAGCTTTAGGCCATTTGACACTTGGATAACCAATGAGTAGTACGTAAAGTTGCACAAGAAATAGGAATACTTCCAAATGAAAAGAACAATTTGGGAACCTAAACTGCAGTACAATAATTCCCAAGATATGAATTCCATATCTGGCCCCACCACCTTGCCAAAACAAACAAACTAGCTAACTAACTTGCTGGGGAGTTAGTTGTGTTGCCTAATAGCAACCAGAGAAGGGAAAAAAATGGTACAGGTGGTGGAAAAGCTGTTGTTGCATGTCAATATATAAATTCAACACTACAGCCCAAACCACCCATTAATACTGCCAGGTTGAAAAACAGCCAACCAATTATCATTTCTTAGCCCCAAACAGTTGAGATCTCAAAAGATATAGTACAGCAACATAAGCAGGCGGTCTGGCCAGGGGCAGAAAAATCAATAAAAATTTCATGCATGCTGTCAAAGTAAGAGCTAAACAATCAACTGTGCTGCCAGTAGCTTTGGGAAATTCACTCTACTTGGCTAATTGAAAAATACCCCTTAACTTTGTTACACTGCTACATTTCTACCACGGGGTAGGACCTTGGGATGGACACGTTGCATGATCAGATGAGGCCTTCATTTAATTAACAATTATCATTCCAAAATTCAAATTCAAGATGAGTAACCAAAACAGTCACTCTAGAATGTAAGACCACACTACCTAAAAGCAATACTGATACTTTTCACAGCTGCCATCTCATTAGATGTATCTTACCTATTCCCACATGGGATTCCAAGATCATACTAACATCATTGGCACCATCACCTATCGACAGAGTTATTGGGCTGCCTTTTAAATTCTTCACCATTCTGACAATCTAAATATTAAATACAAAAGAGGTGTAAAAAAGGTCAAAGAAGAATGGAAGATTGGACTACTTTAGGGGTTTATGCATCATTCACACTTGTAAATAGCGGCCTTGCAAACAGAAAGGTAGTTTGTACATATACAGTCATCCCTCAGTATCCTTGGAGGACTGGCTCCAGGACCCTCGTAGATACCAAAATCCTCCTGCATACTTTAAATCATCTCTGGTTACTTTTAATACTTAACTACAATGTAAATGCTATGTAAATAGCTGCCATACTGTATTGTTTTAAAATCTGTATTATTTTTATTGTTATACTGTTTGTTGTTTTAGTTTTATTCTAATATTTTCAATCCACAGTTGTTTGGATCTGTGGATGCAGGACCCATGGATACGGAGGGCCAACTGTAATACGTACAATAGTGTCAAATTCACAGATGCAGAAGAACACAACCATTCAAAATGTAACACCAGCACCCACTTGTCCTAGTTCTGTGCATATATGAACTATCAAAAACTTTGCCTCTCATGCATATTAGAGGTCAATACATTTCCTTCTTTTTGCATTGCATCATGTGTTCTTTCAGATCAGATGTTGAATGTGTGACAGTAGAAGCCAGAAAGCTGATTTGGGGTAACATACATAGGGCCACCAGAACCAAGTAGGAAGTCAGAGAACAATGTTTTTGGTTACTTTCTACTCTCTCCTCCCTGCTGACACTCTCACCTTCCCTAGGAGCACATCAACCCTTATTCCAACTTACCTAATGTTAAATTCTTGCACCTAATCTGGCTGCCAACTAAACTTTAATAAATCTCTCACTGCTCAATATGGTCTGACCTCTCCTATGAGTAGCTGTATTTTAAAAGAGGTACACTAAAGGGGTTGACATTTGCAGAAAGATGTCCCAGATATGTGTACAAAGCCTGTGACTATTCCCTGAGTGTTTCTTCAAGATGTATAAATGACACTGTGTAGTTCAGTGCCATGTTCATAATAGGTACTGAATAAAATGTTCATCCTTGGTATTAAAATACTTCTGCCTTGGGGTTCTCCAAAAACCTCCTGGCAGAGTTACTTGTGGGAAGTGAATTGGGTGATCAGCTGCCCTCCTACCCTATGTTTTAGATAATCACTGATGTGGCAAGCCACAAAACCCCTTGGAATCTAGCGGCTTAAAAAAACTTAAATAATTTAGTAGCTAAATAATGCTTTGCAAAAATACTGTCCTCAAAATTGTTCTGACCAGTTAACATAAATAAAATCCATTTTCAACATAACTGAAGTGATGAAAAATAATTCATGAGGCTAAGGCACCCTGCAGTTATTTCTTTAAATAGAATTCAATCAGGTTTTAGTTGTATTAAACAGTACAAAAAACCCCACATCCAATTCCACTTAACACAAAAATGATGTGACTACGAAATGACAGCTTCCCCCAATCCCTCCCCTCAACTTGGTTCTTCTTAAAAACTTTACAGAAGACTGTCAGAAATAACCTGTAAGTGAAAGAATAAAAGACAAAATTAAAGAACCCAAACTAAATGTGTTTTTAATAGGCTACAATAATGATTAACTAAGTGCACCTGTTATACTGTGTGCAGTAATGATTTGCACCTCAAGGAAAAAATACGCACCCAAGGTTTAGGGAAGGCAATAAAATTATCAAGGATGACAGCTTCTGCATGAAAACATAAGACTAAAGAGAGTAAAACCCTCCACTGTAGAAAGATAAAGGGATATACAATCATAGACCATAAAATCATGAAGGGATTTAGATTCGTAAACATGGACTTCTTCACTCAGCCCTAGATCAACTGGATTAAAACCTCTTCAATCTCTAGGATAGCTTCATGAAAAAAAATAATTTTACCAAAATACTATCTATTCATCAACTATAATAGCTTGCTTTATATTGTATACAGGAATGTGCTAAGAGCCAAAACAGATATGAGGTTTCATCACACACCTTAAAAAGCATATAAATGAAGTAGTAGAGTTAGGTCATGAGTACAAGAATATTAGATAAGCAGATTAACAATACAAGGTAACAAAATGTAGCATCTGTGCAGGAATGCATGATATTGTCATCCACATAAGAAGGCCTAGGATGTCAGAGAAGGGAGAAGATACCATACATGCCAGAGTGATCAGAAATTTTACAGAAGAGTGATTTGATCTAAATCATGAAATGTTAGTAAGACTTACATAGATGAGAAAGAAAGAAAGGAGTATTCCAGAGAAAGGGACTAGCATATCCAAGAGCACATAGCCAGATAAATACAGCAAATGCTGACAGAATGGATCTGGCTTGCCCAGATCAATTGCAATTTTCACATAGGGGACATGGACAGAAAGTATCTGGAGCTAGTTCAACAGCAGGGTGTAGGAAGAACCGGAGGAGAGCAAGATTGTGGGCAGAGATAAGTTAGGTGGCTAGTTCCAGGAGTTCAATGAGCTATTGAAAGGCCTAGCCCTGAAAGGTAATGAAAAGAAAGGAATAGATGGAAAAGACAATGTAATAAGAAACGGACAAAATTTAGTGACTAAGACTACAATGAAAGAGTAATGTATGTGGTAGGCGGGAAGGCAACACAGGTTTCAAGGTTTTGAATCTAGAAATCTGGAAGTACACTGAAGTCAGTCATAGAAAAAGAAGATGCCAAGGAAAATGATGGTTGGACTCTAGAGAAGTCAGATTTGGGGTGATAATGCCACATCCAAGAATATGTGTTTGGGAAACAGCTGAAAAAGTAAAGTAGATCACCAAATATTTGGATTGGAGATAGTGACTTGAATATCACATACATAAACATGACAGCTAAGTATGTAATATCCTGCAAAAAATAACTATAGTGACAGAAATAAAATAGAATGAGGACTAAACCACAAGTGGTGGCATAATTAAGGTGGAAGCAGCAGCATGGGGTCAGGAATTCATATACCTGCCTGGCAGTGAAGCAGTCAGAACCCAGGTGAGCAATTTGAGCAGCATACACTGAATGGAAGGGAAAAAAAGAGATCGCTTTTGCAGGAAAGGCTCTGACTAAGGGGACAGATACTTTTGAATAGTGTATTCTGGTTGGATCTGATTCCCAACCTGGGGCCAAGAGAGGTTTTCAAGATTGAAGAAAAGAAAGAAGAGCCTCTGATTGCAGTGGGGGCTGAGAGCTAGAAGGCAGACAGAAGAAATGCCTCAAATATGATGGGCACTGTGTGCTTTGTGTGTGTGTGTGTGTGTGTGCGTGCACATGCACACGCGTTCACAGTATGTAAAAGAAAAGCCACAGACACAGCCATCCCCTTGTTTAGAGCAAGTGGTTAAAGAATCTGATGAAGCAAGACTAACACATATGAAAGAATATCCTATAGCATATATGGAAATGAAAAAGTAGGTAATGGAGACTGTTAAGTTTCCTTGTACCTAGTGAATACAAAAAAGCAAGGTGAGGCAATTTGGACTGGAGGAGCTGAAAAAGAAAGCATGTAGGAGGTGGCCCTTCATCTAGGTTTCATTATGAGTAAAATTTTTGTTAGGCCAGGGGAATTCAGAGAGAATGCCAGATGAGGAAATGATGTGACAAAGGTTTTGAAAGTTGCCCTGAGCATGACATATGGAAGACCACGGAAGAACAACCAACAGGAGTGGAGAATGTACACCAGAGAAAGGAGTGACAGTGGACACAAGGTACAAAATATGTAGAGACATGTTAAGGGACAACAGTGGGGAGCTCCAGGTGCCACATTCAGTCAACTGCCCTTCATCCTAAGGGACTATGAAACTACTGAAAGTGTCCAAAAAAGAATATATGATAGGAGGAGTTGTGTTTTAACAAGATTAATTTGGGAGTGTGGAGAGATTAAAAATGGATGGGTGTAAGCAAAGAGACCAGTGAGGAGACTAAATCAAATAGTCTATGTGTAAAGTCATAAAGGCTTGGACTAGTTGGGCAGTAAAAGGTTTTGAAAGATGGCATCAAAATGAGAGCTATGACAAAAGGTAGGACCAACAGGACATGGTGACTATAAATAGAGGGAGAGGAGAAGGATCAAAGGTAGTTTTGAAACATAGGGAGCAAGAGAAAAATGGCACCGGTAACAAGAACAATATAAAAGAAAAACCAAACTGGTCTGAGGAAGAAAATTTTAAGATCTGTGTTGGACACTAGAAGTTTTGTGACAGTAGGGAATCCATATATAGCTGTCCAGCAGACAGGTAGAAATAGAAGACTTAATGTCAAGAAAAAGTCAGGGGCACACATTTATCAATGGGAGTCAGAGAAACAGACTTGCTTATCCAGAGAGACCATAAAGCTAAAAGTGGAGAGAAAACTTTGCCCTAGAAAAAACAGATAATTAGGGAGAAAATAGAGGATGGCACAAAATAAAAAGTCACTACGTTGACCAATAAAATGTCAGGACCATGGACCATCACAGAGACCATGAAAGCATAATTTTAAGGAGGATATAATTGATGGTGTCAGGAGCAAAGGAAAAATGAGAAAGAGAATGGAAGACTACACAAGGGATGGGCCAGGTCTACCTGCAGGCAAGCCAAGGGAGTAAGAAGAGCAGAAAGAACACACAGAGCTAATGTCGTAAGGGATCTAGGAGCAGTGGCAGCAGGCACAAAGCACTCATCACAGAAAAAAGTCTGGAGGGTGAGGAACTGGGACAGCCAGATTGAGGGGACAACAAGGTGCAGCGTAAGTTTAATTCAAAATGGGGAAAGACTTCTGAGTCTGATTACAAAAAGAAAGAAGCCTTGGAGGAAGAAATTAGATAGTAATAATGGCCCTTTGAAGAAGAAATAATTTTTTAAAAAATAAACATTTGCACATATATGTATAGAAGTATCCAGAATGGAACGTTAACTAATGTTCACAGTTACCTGGGCTTTCTGTAACGGTGCCATCCGACAGCAGAGCACTGCAGTACACTTCATACATATTTGTAGGAAAATGCTTTTGTAATTGTTTGAACTAGAGTCTTGACTAGAATTTAGTATGAGTGACAATGTGGAGCCATCTATGATTAATCCATATTCCTGATGTTCTGTCCATGCTCTGAAAAAGAAAAACAATGCTATGTTTGGATTTATTATAGGTTTCTATTTAGGATCCAGATTTTTTTTTAACAACAAAGGGGGTGGTCCCAGATAAGGGGAGTCATCAATTTGGTTCCTCAACCTGTTCACTCTAAAGAAGCAACTGCCTCTAATAATGCCACAACAGTGATTTGCAATCGTATCTTTGAGACCCAAGTTGCACATATAGATGACTACAAGTTCTAAAAGGTCAACTTGGTGAGGCCAGATTTCCCAGTTATTTAATCAAACAATTGTCTAAGTGTTGCTGTAAAGGTACTTTGTGGATGTGATAAAAGTCCACAAGCAGTTGATTTCAAGTAAGAGAGATCATCCTAGATAACTAGAGTGGGCCTGATTCAGTCACTTGAAAGGTTTTAAGAGGAGAGCTGAGACTTCCTGATGCAGTAGCCTTAGCTACTTCCTGAGACTTCCTAAGGCAGTAGCCTTAGCTCATGCCTGAGAGTCCCAGCCCTTCCTAAGAGCCTATCCCACAAATCTAGACCTGCCCAGCTAGATAATACAGTTGCCCAAGCCAAGTCCTAACAATAAATCTCTCAATATATTCTTTTACTGGTTCTATTTTTCTGGTTGAACTTTGACTAATATAAACTTTTTTTTTTTGATGTTTAGAAAATAAAATAAGAGGTTAAGCAGCCTGCCTCTGTATAAGAAACGTATGGTGAGTATTTGGAATTCAAATCAAGTAGTCAAACTCTGCTATGAAGACAAATCATCAATTAGTCTGAAACTCCCTAGCAATGCAGGGAAAAGACAAATGGCTTTGGGGCAAACATATATATATGTCATGCTCAGGGCAACTTTCAAAACTTTCGTCACATCATTTCCTCATCTGGCATTCTCTCTGAATTCCCCTGGCCTAACAAAAATTTTACTCATATATATATATATATATATATATATATATATATATATATTCTTTAAATGTATCATTTTACATACTAGCTTAGTGGTTCTCTAGTCATCCCATTCAAATCATCTGGGTGGCTTTAAAAATTGCCCATGCCTGGGGCCTATCCCCAGACCAATTAAATCAGAGTACCTTGGCCAGGGCTTGGTTATATACAGGTATATTTTAAAAGCTTCCTAGGTGGTTCTCATGTGTAGCCAGGACTAAGAGGCGTTAGGTGTCAGGAAAGACAAATGTGTAACAGGTGCCAAGTATTTAAGAAAAATATAGTGTAAAACTTACAACTGAGAAAATTCTGCCAATTAACTTTTACTTTTCAATTAGGAAACAAACAAGTGGTTATTCAAGTTTTGCTCCGGGGAATCTTGGGTGCCATTTGACAACGACTGCAGCGGAAGCATTAGACAAAGCAGGATCTCAGAGATTCAGTTATCTAATTTAATGCTACTCAAAAAGTTTAATGTGCAAAGGAATCACTAGGAATCTTATTAAACTGCAAATTCGGATTCGTTAGGTCTGGGGTGTGATGTGAGATTTTGCATTTCTAACAAGCTGCCCAGTGACAACGGAGCTGCTATTCTATAGATGAAGCTTTGAGTAGTGAGGGCCTAATATACCTCATCATTCCTTTATTCCATATTTCTTCAGTGTATACTGCTAATACCATAACATTTTATACTTACAAATATTTTACTGTATAATTTTATTCACTAAATAAAGAGACATCAATGATGTGTTCTCTTTCTTTGCTCCTCTACTCATATACTAATAGCTTACTTACGGGGCTGAAAACAGCAACTCAATAACCAATGAAGAAATAACTTGTAAACACCAGCTATAAGCACACTATATAGAGAAATACAAAGAATTATGGACTAATCTTTTTATGGAGAATAGAAAATCTCCTTAGATTGATAGAAGCATACGTGAGAGAACTACCTAACCAAAGAAGATAATCAATGGTTAATGCCCAGTTATTGAGACATATCCATACAGGAAAGAATAGTGGATTCTTTGTGAAGTGCAATATCTAAAGTAGGACTTGAAAAACAGGGAGTAAAGAGGTGATGTAATAGAACGTATGTTGGGGTGCACCGCAAAAGCACGTTGAAAAGGTCACTTAAGGCCTTTGGTGTGGCCTGAATCTGTGAGTAATGGAGAACCACCAAAGTTTTCAGAGCGGGACTATGATATGGACAGTGCTTCACTTAAAGATCATTCATCTGGCAGAGGGGCTTAAGGGATTTCATGCATGATGTACTAGACCTCTCATGTGGGTGGGGCACTAGAGGTGAGAATGGGAGTATGAATGTGGCTTGGGGGCTGATTTGAAGGGGAAACGGCAAAGGAGCAGAAGCTGGCAAAGGTGACTCAGTCTGAACCCTGTGTAAGTAAGTAAAGACTGTGCCCGACTCCAAATAAATAACCAGGAAGATGGGCTGATCTGAGACAGCGACAGTACATTAAGTTTTCCACAAGCCCTGGCTTTTACAAAAGTGTCCTCAGGGCTGTTGAATGCTGCTATAGACTGAATTGTGTTCCCCTGCAAATTCAAGTTGAAGCCCTACCCCCAATGTGATTGTATTTGAAGACAGCACCTTTAGAGGGTGAGGCCCTCATGCTGGGATTTGCATCTGTTACAAACTGAATTGTCTTCTCCCAAGATTCATCTGTTGAAGCTCTTAACTCCCAGTGTTGTGGTATTAGGAGGTGGGGCCCTTGAGAGTAACTGACTGATATGGTTTGGCTGTGTCCCCACCCAAATCTCAACTTGAATTGTATCTCCCAGAACTGCCATGTGTTGTGGGAGGGACCCAGCAGGAGGTAACTGAATCATAGGGGCCAGTCTTTCCTGTGCTATTCTCGTGAGAGTGAGTAAGTCTCATGAGATCTGATAGGTTTATCGGGTTTCCGCTTTTGCTTCTTCCTCATTTTTTTCTTACCGTAGCCATGTAAAAAGCGCCTTTTGTCTCTCGCCTTGATTCTGAGGCCTCCCCAGCCATGTGGAACTGTAAGTCCTATTAAATCTCTTTTTCTTCCCAGTCTCGGGTAAGTTTTTATCAGCAGCATGAAAACGGACTAATACAGTAAATTGGTACCAGTAGAGTGGGGCGTTGCTGAAAAGATACCCAAAACTGTGGAAGCGACTTTGGAACTGGGTAACAGGCAGAGGCTGGAACAGTTTGGAGGGCTCACAGGAAGACAGGAAAATGTGGGAAAGTTTGGAACCTCCTAGACACTTGTTGAATGGCTTTGACAAAAATGCTGATAGTGACGTGAAAAGTAAGGTTCAGGCTGAGGTGTTCTCAGATAGAGATGAGGAACTTGTTGGGAACTGGAGCAAAGGTGACTCTTGTTATGTTTTAGCAAAGAGACTGGTGGCATTTTGTCCCTGCCCTAGAGATTTGTGGAACTTTGAACTTAAGAGAGATGATTTAGGGTATCTGGCAGAAGAAATTTCTAAGGAGCAAAGCATTCAAAAGGTAACCTAGGTGCTGTTAAAAGCATTCCATTTTAAAAGGCAAACAGAGCATAAAGTTCAGAAAATTTGCAGCCTGATGATGCAATAGAAAAGAAAAACTCATTTTCTGAGAAGAAATTCATGCCAGTTGCAGAAATTTGCATAAGAAGCAAGGAGCCTAACGTTAATCCCCAAGACCATGGGGAAAATGTCTCCAGGCCATGTCAGAGACCTTCACAGCAGCCCCTCCCATCACAGGCCTGGAGGCCCAGGAGGAAAAGTGGTTTCACGGGCCAGGCCCAGTGTCCCCATGCTGTGTGTAGCCTAGGGATTTGGTGCCCTGTGTCCCAGCTGCTCTAGCCATGGCTGAAAGGGGCCAACGTAGAGCTTAGGCCGTGGCTTCAGAGGGTGGAAGCCCCAAGCCTTGGCAGCTTCCACATGGCATTGAGCCTGCGAGTACACAAAGTCAGGAACTGAGATTTGGGAACCTCCACCTAGATTTCAGAATATGTATGGAAACGTCTGGATGTCCAGGCAAAAGTTTGCTGCAGGGATGGGGCCCTCATGGAGAACCTCTGCTTGGGCAGTGCAGAAGGGAAATGTGGTGTTGGAGACCCCATACAGAGTCCCTACTGGGGCACTGACGAGTGGAGCTATGAGAAGAGGGCCACCATCCTCCAGACCCCAGAATGGTAGATCCACTGACAGCTTGCACTGTGCACCTGGAAAAGCCGCAGACACTCAATGCCAGCCCGTGAAAGCAGCCAGGAGGGAGGCTACACCCTGCAAGGCCACAGAGGCGGAGCTGCCCAAGACCATGGGAACCCACCTCTTGCATCAGCATGACCTGGATGTGAGACATGGAGTCAAAGTAGATCATTTTGGAGCTGTAATAATTGACTACCCTGCTGGATTTCAGACTTGCATAGGCCCTCTAACCCCTTTGTTTTGGCCAATTTCTCCCATTTGGAATGGCTATATTTACCCAATACCTGTACCCCCATTGTATCTAGGAAGTAATTAGCTTACTTTTGATTTTATACAGGCTCAAAGGCAGAAGAGACTTGCCTTGTCTCAGATGAGACTTTGGACTGTAGACTTTTGGGTTAATGCTGAAAGACTTTGGGGGGCTGTTGGGAAGGCATGATTGGTGTTGAAATGTGAGGACATGAGACTTAGAGGGGCCAGGGGCAGAATGATATGATTTGGTTGTGTCTCCACCCAAATCTCAACTTGAATTGTATCTCCCAGAATTCCCATGTGTTGTAGGAGGGACCCAGGGGGAGGTAACTGAATCATGGGGGCTGGTCTTTCGTATGCTGTTCTCATTATAGTGAATTAACTCTCATGAGATCTGATGGGTTTATCAGGGGTTTCTGTTTTCGCTTCTTCCTCATTTTTCTCTTGTCACTGTCATGTAAGAAGTGTTTTTTGCCTGCCACCACGATTCTGAGGCCTCCTCAACCATGCAGAACTCTAAGTCCAATTAAACCTCTTTTTGTTCCCAGTTTCAGGTATGTCTTTATCAGCAGTGTGAAAACAGACTGATACACTGACTTTAGATGAGTTAATGAAGGTGGGGCCTCCATGATGGGATTACTGCCCTTATAAGAGGAAAAGACAGCAGAGAGCGGCCATTTGCAAGCCAAAAAAAAGCCCTCACAAGAACCCAACCATGCTGGCACTCCAATCACAGAACTTTAGCCTCCAAAACTGTGAAAAATAAATTTCTACTGTTTAATCCATCCAATCTATGGTATTTTGTTATGGCAGCCCAAGCAGACTAAGACAAAAGGAAAAGTAAAATGCACATACTTTGGACTGTCTTTGTAAGTACCATTTGGCTAAAGGAAAACGTTTCTCATAGGCAATTAATAAAAACCTACTTATTCTCACTGATGCCCAAGTACTAGAAGAACAACAGCTGTTTTAGAATTGGCCATAGCCTCATGAATGTGGGCTAATCATTTTTAAAGCTTGCTTAACATTAGCGATGAGGATACAGATATAGCATAGTTGTTATAAGCATGGGATGTGGAATTGGAGAGACTTTCTGAACTTCTTCTTAGCTGTGTGATCTCTATCTGTAAAATGAAGAAAATACGGTTGCCTAACTGGGTTGTTAATGATGATTAAATAATAATTATCATACAAAGCCCTTAACACTGTTCCTGGAACATGAAGTGTGCTTAAGAAATTGAAAATAATATTGCTTAGGGATATTTCAAGTTAGTACAGACACATCCAGTGGCATTTCAAAAAAGGAAATCAATTTGCTTATGGCCAAGGTAAATTCAAGTAATTGGTTTAGACAAAGCTGACCCTCGGTCAATGGGAAGTATAGAAAATATATCTCTGGGCACTGAATTATTGTTTATCAGTGGCTTTTCCTGACACCTTTATGTTCCGCAAGTTCTTCCTAGTTGAAAGCAGAGTCAAAGCGGCCATGTCCTCTAAATAAAGTGGCCACGTTAACAAGTATTTGATTCCATTTGGAGCTCTGGGGTATAAAAATGCACAGAAAATGGCTCCAGAACCTCAAAATGCATGAAAATTGTCATAGAGATTGATTTTATTGCATTCAATTTAAGAGACTGTGAAAGGAATATTTTTTTCTTAACACAGACCAGACCAGAATATCAACATTGCATACCTAGGCTCTAAACATTTAAAAATTGAACTATTTTTCTAAACCTTCCAAAATGTGCAGTTTTCTCTTAAGTTAAAAGAAAAGGTGGAAAGTGCCAAATAATCTCAGATGGGCCATTAGTCAAGTCCTCAGGGACGATTTTAACTTATAAGGATAAAACACCTGCAAACAGAAAATCATGCATTACAGAAAATGAAGCCTTTTGTATATGCAGCTGTGATTTACATCTGCACCAATGTCTAAATATAAGAAACTGATGTACTTTCTTACTTTTTAAAGCTTCTAGTACTTTTAGGAAACTCATGCAGCAATTTCTTACGATATTCTATCAATAATTCATGTAATCGATCTTCTTTCCTTTCACTTTCTTCAATGGTTTTTGTGGTTAGTTCTAAGAGCTCGGTGTTGGTTTGGAAAAGGCGGCAGGCATAGCATGTGGATTTAGCTGTCTCCATCTTGTCCCCAGTGAGCACCCAGACTTTTAGGCCTGCTGCATGCAGAGCTTCAATGGTCTCTGCAGCTTGATCTTGTAGCCTGGGAACACAAAAGAAACCTTGTGATCTTCTAAAATTCCTGACAAAGATTCTACAGGAAGGCTTGTTAAAGAGAATATTTTTATAATTCACAGCAATTCTAGAGTCCTGACACCTTATCACGGTTGACTTTCATATACATCCCCTACTCATTCTGAGTGCTGTCTCGGGCATAATTTTACTTACTAAAGCAAATTTCAAACAATGAGGTTCTGAAAAGTTTGTGACACCTTGAGGTAACTGGTATCCAATGGCAGAATTGAGTATCATCATTCTAAGCTAAAATGTTCAGAAACATTTGTACTCAATGTCACTTTAGCATGTTTCATTTTATGTTATATCTAACCATACCAATTAACATCACTTAACATCATTCAAAGTATAAAGGTCCAAACATTCTAATCAGATGATGAGGGAAGTTAGTGAATCCCTATCCTTGAGGAGCTTTAAGAACAGGAACATGGGTTTTCAAGATGGCTGACTAGGGACATCAAATGCCAGTTGTCCTCATAAAAAAGATCAAAGTCACTGGTGAATGGACATCTTCTGAACTGAAAACTGCGGGAAGAGAGCCAGGACCTGTTGGAGAGCCCACAAGAGAAAGCTGGGATACAGAAAAGAAAGAAGCGAGAGTCTGGCAGAGACTGTCCCTTGAGGAACTCAAAGATCCACGTAAAGGGTAGGTGGAAATGCTTCTCTGCTTCCCTCACCTCGTGATAATCTCCTGACCATCAAACTGCTGGGGAACCCCTCTGCCCTCCTTACCTAGGGCAATGCCATCAGTGGCGATATAGGAGCTTCCCAGGGACAGAGATCTGGGTGGCCAGCTCATGCAGGCATGTCAGTACTCCCCTCAGACCCAAACTTAGAGGGCAGGAACCATTCTGTTTGTGCTGCTGTGGTGGGCCAATGCCCTACCTAGGGGAATCTCTGCCCTTGAGTTATGACACCATCAGATTCCCTGCAAATATACTCCAACCCGCTCTGACTTTGGCAAGCTCGGGGGGAGCGGGGGCGATCAGTGAGTCCCCAGGGAGCTATGGGATCCCTGGAGATCTATCCCTTGGCATGGAGTGCCCCTAAGGGGGAGGTAAGCACAGCCTGCTAAGGGCCCTCCTGGGACAAAGGAAATGTGGGCACAGTGACAATCATTGAAGGGGGTAGCACTGAGGGCCAGGAACAGTCATGGAGAGGGGTCATTTCCCACTGTGCCCACCCCCTGTACACACTGTTGTTGATGCAGCCAGCAGCAGTTCTTCCCAGTGGATGGTGGCGCATATGTACCTGGAGAAACTTTTCACCTTTTTCGCAGTGGCTCCACCCATGCTGAAAATGAGCTCATGCCAATTGGGCTTTCACAAAGGGTAGGGCCCAACTCCAACTCCCTACACAGAGCAGCAGCATCCCAGCAACAGACAGGTAAGCTGCAGAGTTGTCTGCTCTGAACTTGGGGTAAAGGCTCGGCCAAAGCCCATTTTGGTGGCAACCACCAGAGAGATGTATCCGTGGTCTGCAGCCACACTGTGACCAGGAACCAAAGGATAAAGTCTATACGAACTGAAGATTGTGAGCCCTATGACAAGGGCATAATGGAGAAGCGGATCATGTTCCTACCTGCACGGGATGAAGAGCTGGTGCACCCCTCCTTGCTCCTTTCCCCAAGACCTCAGCATACCCCAACCTGATCTCCAACCCCTGCCACCATCCTTCCCTCAGGGTAGGTGCTTCCACTCATCATCAGCCTCCCAGAGGAAGAACTGACTCTTACTCTTAAACTCCACCTACCAGACTGAAGCGTGAACTGCACCACCAAATAAATAACTTGCTGCCAGAAGGGCTTAGTGCTAGTACACATGCTAAGGTTTCTGACACCTCCACACCCTTAGCCCTGCGGGAGGCAGTGTGTCGGCCCTTGCGTCCAATACATCACTACAGCAAACAGCATCTGAGAAAGCCACTGCACTGAAGCTATCCACAACCAAGGAAACCATACAGAGCCTTGCCCCGCCGAAAGCACCCAGAAACAAAGCCAAACAATCATACACAACATATACCACAGTCATATCCTCAAGGGAAAAAAGAATTAAAAAATAAAAAATGTCTCATCCAAACTACAGCAAATTCAAAAATAAGAAGCAACAGATCCCTCAGATGAGAAGGAATCAGTGTAAGAACTCTGGCGGTACAAAAAGCTGGGGTGTCTTGACACATACAAAGGATTGTACTACCTCTGTAATAATACAGGCTAAACAGAATGAAAAGTCTGAAATGACAGATAAGGAATTCAAAACATGGATTGCAAGGCAACTCAACGAGATCCAAGAGAAAGTTGAAACTCAACACAAAGAAACCAGAAAAATGATTCAGGATATGAAAGACAAGGATAGCTATAATAAAACAAACCAATTAGAACACCTGGAATTGAAAAATTCAATAAAGCAATTTCAAAATACAGCTGGAAGCTGTAACAATAGACTAGACCAAGCAGAAGAAAGAATTGCAGAGTTTGAAGAGCAGTCCTTCAAATTAACCCAGTCAGATTAAAAAAAAAAAAATCTCAACATGAGCAAAGTCTTTGAGAAATATGGGATTATGTAAAGCAACAAAATCTATAACTTCTTGGCATTTCTGAGAGAAAAGAAGAAAAAAAGGCAACATGGAAAATATATTTGGGGAATAATTCAGGAAAATTTCTTGAACCTTGCTAGAGGTCAACATCCAGATACAAGAAATTCAGAGAACAACTGTGATATGCTACACAAGTTGACCATCACCAAGGCATATAGTCGTCAGACTACCCAAGGTTAACAAGAAAAAAAAAATCTTAAAGGCAGCTAGATAAAAAGGAAAAATTACCTAGAAATGAAATCCCATCAGACTAAACAGTGAATTTCTCAGCAGAAATCTTAGAAGCCAGAAGATTGGGTATGTAGTTTTAGCCTTTTTTTTTTTTTTTAGGAGACAAAAATCTCAATCTGTCACCTAAAGTGTAGCAGTGGTGCAGTCATGGCTCACTGTAACTTCTGGGCTCAAGCAATCCTCCCACCTCAGCCTCCCAAGCAGCTGGGACTTCAAGCACGTGTCACCATGCCTACTTATCTAAAAAAAAATTTTGTAGAGATGGGGTCTCGCTATGCTGCCCAGGCTGGCTGTGAGCTCCCAGGCTCAAGTGTTCCTCCCACCTCAACCTCTCAAAGCACTGGATTACAGGTATAAGCCACCATACCTGGCCTTTAGCCTTCTTAAAGAAAAACAACTGCAGCCAATAATTCTATATCCTGCTAAACTAAGCTTCTTAAATTAAGGAAAAATAAAGTTTTTCCCAGACAAGCAAATGCTATGGGAATCTGTCACCACCAAACCCATCCTATAAGAAATGCTTAAAAGAGCTCTAAACACGGAAACAAACGGATGATATTTGCTACTATAAAAGCATATGTTAGTAGAAAGTTAACAGATCCTATAAAGCAATTATATACTTGAGACTACCAAAACAACTAGCTAACAACACTAAGACAGGAACAAAACCTCACATATCAATATTAACCTTGAATGTAAATGGCCTAAATGCTCCACTTAAAAGACATAGATTGGCACAATGAATACAAAAATACCATCTGTTAGGCCGGGCGTGGTGGCTCACACCTGTAATCCTAGCACTTAAGGAAGCTGAGGCAGGAGGATCACTTGACGTCATGAATTCGAGACCAGCCTGGCCAACATGGTGAAACCCCGTCTCTACTAAAACTACAAAAATTAGCTGAGTGTGGTGGCAGGCACCCGTAGTCTCAGCTACTCATGAGGCTGAGGCAGGAGAATGGTTTGAACCCAGGAGGCGAAGTTGCAGTGAGCTGGGATCGCGCCGCTGCACTCTAGCCTGGGCAACAGAGTGAGACTCTGTCTCAAAAACTTCAACAGACCCATCTCAGGCGTAATGATGGCCACAGGCTAAAACTAAAGGGATGGATAAAGATCTATCATGCAAATAGAAAACAAAAAGGAGCAGGGTTTGATCTTCCTGTATCAGATAAAACAGGCTTTAAACCAACAACAGTAAATAAAAAGACAAAGCGGGAATTACATAATGAAAAAAGATTCAATTCAACAAGATTTAACTAGCCTAAATATATATAGACCCAACATCAGAGTGCCCAGATTGATAAAACAATCATCCCTAGACCTAAGGAAAGAGACAGAGAGCCATACAATAATACTGGGGGATTTTAAGACCCCAATGATAGCACAAGACAGATTATTGAGGCAGAAAACAAAGAAACTCTGGACTTAAATTGGACTCTTGACCAAATGGACCTAATAGACATTTACAAAACACTCTACTCAACAACTGCAGAACATACATTTTTCTCATCTGTGCATGAACATTCTCTAAAATTGATCACATGCTTGGTCATAAAGCAAGTCTCCTGAAATTCAAAACGCAAAATCATATCAAGCATCTTCTCAGAACAGAGTGAAATAAAATTAGAAATCAATACCAAAGGAAACTCTCAAGACCACATAAGTACATATAAACTGAACAACTTGCTCCTGAATAACTTTTGAGTAAACAATGAAATTAAGGCAGAAACCAAAAAACAATTTTGAAACAAAAGAAAATAGAGACACAACATACCAAAAATTATGGGATATGTCAAAAGCAGTGTTAAGAGGAAAGTTTACAGCACTAATTGCCTACATCAAAAAGGCAGAAAAATCTCAAATGAACAACATAATGTCACACCTAAAGGAACTAGAAAAACAAGAACAAACCAGACCCAAAGCTAACAGAGAAATAACAAAGATCGTAGCAGAACTAAAGTAAATTGAGACCAAAAAAATCATACAAAAGATCAATGAAAAACAAACAGACCAGTAGCTAAATTAACCAAGAAAAAGAGAAGATTAAAATAAGCGCAATCAGAAATGACAAAGGTGACATCACAACTGATACCACAGACATACAAAAGATCCTCAGAGACTATTATGAACATATCTACGAGCACAAACTGGAAAATACAAACGAAATGGATAAATTCCTGGAAACATACAACCTCCCAACATTGAACCAGAAGGAAAAAGAAACCCTAAACAAGCTATGAAACTGAATCAGTAATAACAAATCTACTAATCAAAAAAACCCAGGACCAGAGAGATTATAATTCTATCAGATGTATATAAAGAGTTGGTACCAATCTTACTAAAACTACTCCAAGAAAAATCAATGAGGTGGGATTCCTCCATAACTCATTCTACAAAACTAGTATCATCCTAAAATAAAAATTTGGCAAGGACACAATAAAAAAAGAAAACTATAGGCCATTATTCATGATGAACATAGATGTAAAAATCCTCAACAAAACACTAGCAAACTGAAACCAGCAGCACATCAGAAAGATAACTCATCATGATCAAACGGGTTTTATTCCTGGGATGCAAGGATGGCTTAACATATGCAAATCAATAAATGTAATTCACCACATACATAAAACAAAAATTATATGATCATCCCAATAGATGCAGAAAAAATATTCAATAAAATTTGACATACCTTGATGATAAAAAAAAAACCCTGAGAACAAACTAGGCATCAAAGAAACATACCTCAAAATAATAAGAACCCTACATGCAAACCCACAGCCAACACCATACTCAATGTGCAAAAGTTGAACACATTTCCCCTAAACACTGGAACAAGACAGGGATATCCACTCTTACCACTCCTATTTAACAGAGTACTGGAAGTCCTAGCCAGAGCAATCAGGCAAGATTGCTAGAATACTATGCAGCCATAAGAAAAGTGAAATCATGTCCTTTGCAGCAACATGGATGCAGCTGGAGGCCACTATCCTAAGCAAAATAACTCAGAGGCAGAAAATCAAATACCACATGTTCTTACTTATAAATGGGAGCTAATCAGTAAGTACACATGGACATAAAAATGGAAATAACAGACAATGGGGACTCCAAAAGGGGGAAGACAGGAGGGGAGTGAGGGTTGAAAAACTACCCATTGAGTATTACGTTAATATCTTAGGTGATGGGATCAATGGAAGCCCAAACACCAGCATTACACAATATAACCACATAACAAACTTGCACGTGTACTACCTGAATGTATAACCCCAACCCACCCTCCAAAAAAAGAGGAACGCCGATCGTCCTGAATGAGAATTTAATTATAATTCTTAAAGGCGAGAAGAGAAAAACAATACTTTCCTCTGGGTTTCTTTTGGTGACAGAATAACAATGAAATTAGACTAAATGAATTTCATTAGAGTTTCAATACCTTTTAATGTGACTAACTATATGTTTGTAACTTTTTAAGTCTCATAATTTTCATATATAATATTTAGAAAATTCCAAAAATATTAAGAATTTAAAACTTATTATTTCAAGCAGATCAATGGCAGTGTCCTGCAATCAAGTCTGAAAAAGGTAAGCCTGTAAGTTAAAAGCATATTATTTTAAAGTATGCAGGCCAGGAACGGCGGCTCATGCCTGTAATCCCAACACTTTCGGAGGTCAAGGCAGAAGATTATTTGAGGCCAGGAGTTCAAGACCAGCCTAGCCAACATGGCGAAACCCCGCCTCTACTAAAAATACGCAAATTAGCTGGGTGTGGTGGCATATGCCTGTAATTCCAGCTAGCTACTCCGGTGGCTGAGGCGTGAGAATCACTTGAACCCAGAAGGCAGAGGTTGCAGTGAGCCGAGATTGTGCCACTGCACTCCAGCCTGGGCGACAGAGCAAGACTCTGTCTCAGAAAAAAATAAATAAATAAAAATAAAAATAAAATAAAATAAAGTATGCAAAAACATACTCTGGTCTGTTAAACCAGGTTAGATTAAGCTCTCATGTTGCTCACTCTACCTTAAATTTCCTTTCTGCTTACCTATCTCTCAAAATCTTACCCCTTCGTCTAGGCACCAGCTCAAACAATGGCTATAGTACCATTCCCTACACGTCAAGACTATTTGATAATATGTGCATAAATATATGGATAGCTTAGTAAATATTCAAAAGACCTGAGTGAAAACTGATTCATTCTTCTAGGTTACATGAATTTACCTTAAAAATCATTCCTACTGGCTGGGTGTGGTGGCTCACGCCTGTAATCCTAGCACTTTGGGAGGCCGAGGTGGACAGATCACGAGGTCAGGAGATCGAAACCATCCTGGCTAACACGGTGAAACCCCATCTCTACTAAAAATACAAAAAATTAGCCAGGCGTGGTGGCGGACGCCTGTAGTCCCAGCTACCCTGGAGGCTGAGGCAGGAGAATGGCATGAACCCAGGAGGTGGAGCTGGCAGTGAGCCGAGACCACACCACTGCACTCCAGCCTGGGCGACAGAGCGAGACTCCATCTCAAAAAAGAAAAAAAAAATTTAAAAATTTAAAAATTTAAAAAAAAATCATTCCTACTAACAGCTCAAAATCTGGTGTAATTTTTCATACTTGCTATAACAAATAAATCTTTAAGCCCACTTAAACAATAAAACTAAAGATTTCAAACTTCGAGATTAAATTACTAATCTGGGGCAGATCACACCCAAAACACTGGTCATTAAAATAATAAGAGTATCATTTTCTAGTTACTTGTCTTCAACTGCAGTGGCTCCAATTAAATTCATGTTTGTCTCAATATCATCGAAAACTTTTTCCATTTTTTCTTCTCTGTCTTGTAAGGCCATTTTTGCCTCTATAAGCTGTCTGTTAATTCTTTCATAATCATCTGGAGCAATTTCTTTGAAGGCTACACACAGTGTCCGATACCCATCCTAGGAGTAAAGTAGGAGATCTGTAGTTATTCTAATAATAGTTGAAAAAAAAAAAAAAAACCACACCCTGTAAATACTCTTGCTTTAGCCATATGTACAAGAGAAACTCTGACACATATTTAGTTTGAAAAAATGAAGAAATTACAACTGAAAGGGTAACATTCAATTAGGTTCAGAAAAAGGAAGTAACAGTTCTTTTAACAAAGGTTGTTGAAAAGTCTTTAAGGCTGCAAACTGTGACCTGAAACTTGCTCCAGGATAATGTTTTATATTAAGATAAAAAAAAGTAATATTATAAAATCCCCAAATACAAAACATAGACCGCAAAAATAAGCTAAAATGTATTTAAACTGTCATTTAAACAGAAATCCAATAAACATAGTCATCTTCAGCATTTCTCTGCTTACTTATTGGTGGGGGAAGGAGTATAGGCTCACCATTGCATTACGTTCCACATGGACTTTAGTTAACTCAATTTCATGATTTTGCACTCTGGGAAAAACTGCCGAGTCTGCTCCTTTACAAAAGAGAAGTATGTCTCCTAAAATAAAGAACCATAGTACTTGACTTAGAATTTTAAGGCTGGTATTGTGGTTTTAATAAGAGTACCTTTTAAAGCAGTCTCTCTCACCCAAGTGTTGTATATTCTGAGCACGCCTTGCAATACTCACCTAAATGGAATGAGGAATCTTGGCCTTTAATCTGTCAGAAAGGCATGCACCACCTCTTCAGGTCATTATGAACACAATTAATAAGCCAGAGTTTACAATAGGCACCTCTGTTAAAATATACTTCCTCCCACCAATTCACGGAGGGCTGGGCTTGTGTCAAGGAGCTGCATCTGAATTTCTTCTGAAAATGTATGCCAGGTGCAGTGGCTCACGCCTGTAATCCCAGCATTGTGGAGGGCCGAAGTGGGAGGATCACTTAAGCTCAGGAGTTCAAGACCAGCCTGGGCAACATAGGGAAGACCCTGACTCTACTAAAAATTAAAAAATTAGCCGCGCATGGTGGTACACACCTATAGACCCAACTACGCTGGATGCTGAGGTGGAAGGATTGCTTGAGCCCAGGATGTCAAGGCTGCAGTGAGCTATAATCTTGCCACTCCAGCCTAGATGACAGAGTAATACCGTGTCTTAAAAAAAAAAAAAAAATACAGTGAAGCCATGGCCTAGAGTATACATATGGCATCTACAGATGTCAAGAAGAAAGCTCAAGCTCAAACAAGCTGAAATAATTTTGAATAAACTATATTAACTAGCTTCTAAAACAATGGCTTGATAGTTTTTACTGATGAGAATAGCTTTGTAGAATGCTGGTATAATTGCAGCTTTAGATCACTTCACACACCCAGGAAATATTCACAGTTGTGCACTAAGACAGACACTTTATCCTTATAAGGGAAACAACTGAGGTCAACAAATTAAAAAGTGTAGCTCTGAGGTCAATGACCTTTGTAGACCAGTTCCACAGACATTTCACTATTTGCTGTAGAACATGTGGACGTGCACACATAAGAATAGCAAGTATTTGAGATGTTAAGTGTTTTTTTTTGTTTTTTTTTTTCATTTATTCTTACACATCCAAAGTGTATTTCAAAATTCACAAAACAAACTCCATGGTCACTTATTAAAATCAATTTCATGACTTTCCAATCACACCACAAAGTATGAATTAAGTGAGATATGTTCCCCCAAGGATCTGTCTGTATCCTCCCATTCTCACATTAAGGAATTTAGAAAATTTAATAGTAAAAAGTAAACTACTGGGAAATAAATCAAAAATTTTTAGAAAACAAACCACCTGAGCACACCACACACACGTATCTGAGAGCCTTCGAATAAAGCAGGAACGCTCGCCCATGGGTCTTGCAGAATCTGAGCAGAAGGCAAACCACCATGGTGCCTCCAAAGACATGAGGGAGCCCAGGATTATGGTACCAGTTCCCCTGCAAAGGGCAAGCTTTACTCTGTTCAACAAAGAACCTGAGCTCTGGAGTGAAACTGCAATGCCATTTCCCAGAAACCAGGCCCTTAGTCCTCTCTACCTCACCTGTTTCCAGGGAGTGTCAAGCAGTAGGGGAACCAGGAAGGTCAGTGAGGGATAACAAGCAACTCCCTATACTCAAGGATTCTGCTGCTAGTAATCCCAAACCATCCAACTATGCTGGGTGGCTGCATGTAAACATTACTGGTAGACTGGTCAGTACCCTGAACCATATAAGAGTCATTCTTTCAGTTCCTGTTCGAACACCCAGGGCAGAGGGATATGGTTCTGCTACCAAGAAAAGGCACATCCTGTCATAACAAGGGTTCTATCACTAACTATTTGGTAAACAGAACATCTGTGCTTAAAAAAATACATGAAGGCATATGCAAAAGCTACTGCTTTGCATGACTTTCACTAATCCTACACTACTACATGAAATGATTCTCTTTCCTGAAAGAGTGAATCAACCAATAAGCCTACAAATGAACAAAGAGAAAAATTCAAGCTTTTCAGACATGTACCTTCTTGAGTCTTCACAATTACACTCATACGTCGCCGGACGGCATCAAAGTTTAAGGTGTGAAGAAGTTCATATCTTTAAGAGAAGAGAAATGAGAAAAGTAAAAAACCTAGAATATACTGAGAAAAATAAAGCACAACAGAAATATGTTAAGATATTTAAACATCTTAAATCAACAGACAGCTATCCTCTTTGCATGAGGGTCACTGGTTGTGTGCACAACTGGTACTTTCCTTTGTCTTAGAATTTCTCTGAACATAGAACATGCTGTCAGAGGACACCAATGTTAGTTAAGGGGTATTTATAGCCCCTCACTATATTACTTAAAATGGTAAGGAGAATGACCACATAGAAATGGAGAATAAAGAGCTGTCCCACCAAGCCATATTTGGAGGGATCTAGAAACAGTCCCACTCTGCCAATTATTTTAGCAGCATTTATGTATGGAGTGCCAGGCACAGTGCTAGGTGCTGGGGAATAGAGGTGAATCTGCCTGAGTCCCTTCCCTTATGCGGGTCACCATATGATAAGGGAGACAGAGCACAATGAGATAACCACCCTTCTAGTTTCTCAAATACTGTAATAAAAGCACTTACAGGGAAGATATAAGAACACAGAAGGAAGACATCTGAAAAGAGGTTTCCTGGAAGAGGACATGCCTGACCTGGGTTCTGCAAGGGTAATATGATGAAGAAAGGGGGCCATGGCATTCTGAGTAGAGGGAATGAGCACGGCAGCATGAGAGCACATGGCCCATGGAAGACTTTAAGTAGTTCACCAACTCCCAAAAAACTCATTGATAGGGGAATAGTAAGAGATAAAGCAAGAAAGGTAAACAGGGGCTGGAAACACATCTTTGTGAGCAATTTCTGGAATTTGGGATTGTATTGTAAGAGCAAAAGAAAACCAATAAAAGGGTTTAAACAGTGGAATGACATGATGAGATTGGTCAAATGTGTGTGTGGATGGCTGAACTAATCAATGGAGAGACACAGAAGAGTTAAAATAAGAGTTGGTTATTAGAAAAAGTGAGAGGAAATATTTCCTGGAAAATAAACAACTAGTATTTAAAAAAAAAGTATTTACTACATAGCTATAAACAACTAGTATTTTAAAAAAAAAGTATTTACTATATAGCTTGTTTTGGTTGGGAGTGAGGGGGTCATTAGTCTTGCGAGAGTATATGTATAAGACATCTAACGTGGCATCTGGTTTGCTGTTGGCCAGATGGGGGCACTGTTGCAGATGGGCTAGAATCTAAACTCTGACAATGACCCTGGGTCCCTGTCAGTCAGACAAGAACCCTCCTCTTGGCTTCTATGAATCTCTCTCCAAAGGGATGCATTACCCAAGTACCTGTAAACGTATTACAGGTTTCTGAGATGGGTCTCAGGAGATCCTAGGGGCCAGAATGAAAGTCAGATAACATAATTATATTTCAAGTTCAGATGAAGAAATTCAAATTAATCACAGAGCCTAATTAAAATCCACCATTAAGATAAGGTGGCTTTGTTCATTAGGGTCTTTGTGGCAAAAGAGGAAATGTGAAGACACTGGGGCATCAGAGTACTTGCGCTGAGGCTCACACCTGAACATTCCGAACAAAACAAGGCTTCTGGTTTACAGCAAAGCTGCCTTTACTGGCTGGGCTTGCAATCCCAGAGTGATTACTTGGACACTAGATAGCAGAAGGTTTCACATATATTCACTGATTTTTCCTGTAACATGTGTTAGGGACCTGAAATGGCATCTAAATTTGAGAAACATTCCAGGCAGACTCTCATTCTGGCTACTGGACCCAGATGTGAACCAGATTAGAATTTCTACCTCAAACTCCAGTTTCTGCCATTCTATGTAACATGGCTTCTACCCCAACTATATTTACATAAAACTCTGAACTGGAAGAGCAGAGTCCTGTATTTTTAGTGGCATCATTTCCTTTGCTGCCTGAATCCACTTGAATTTGACTATGGGGTTAAGAAATGACAAACATCAAACACAGAGCTACTTACTCTTCTATTTCTTTTCTTTGGTTCTCTACTCTCATATATCCATTTCGATTTCCTAAAAATGTGAACCCGTACCTATCAAAAACAATAAAAAAGACCTTGTGTATCTCTAAAGAATGATTAATTTTTTTATTTTTTATTTTTTTTTTTGAGACAGAGTCTCGCTCTGTTGCCCAGGCTGGAGTGCAGTGGCACGATCTCAGCTCACTGCAACCTTCACCTCCCAGTTTCAAGCGATTCTCCTGCCTCAACCTCCCGAGTAGCTGAGATTACAGGCGTGTGCCACCACACCCGGCTGATTTTTGTATTTTTAGTAGAGACAGAGTTTCACCATGTTGGCCAGGCTGGTCTTGAACTCCTGACCTCAGGTGATCCACCCGCCTTGGCCTCCCAAAGTGCTGGGATTACAGGCGTGAGCCACCCCACCTGGTCTAGAATGATTACTTTCAATGGCGTAACTCATGCTTGTTTATGCTTTTCTTCTCTTTCATATGATCTCAACATATAACTGTACTTTCTTTTCCTGGATAAGTTGATAACAGAGAAAGTCAATGCCCAGCCACAATTATTGTAACCAAGGGAGAGACAATTTGGGTTTCTGATTCTATGGCTAACACACTGGGTGACCTTTTAGCCACTTAATTATCTTGAACCTCATGGGTAAAACTGGACTTTCGGTTCTCAAATGATGTCAAAGCACCTCAGAAATAACATGTGTTGTACAAAAAGTGGCCATTGTTATGTTATTTGCAAAACATAGTATGAACATTCAGACTTCTGGCTGGCATGCATAAATAGTAAAAGGCAAGTAACACCTATATGTAACTATTTTCTTTTTAGTCTTAACTGGTTAGGTGTGGGAATTTTCCACAAATTTTTGGCTAAAGTAGTTACGTTTTTTATTAAATAATAGGAGATGTATGTGCTAAGGTCACTGAAGCAAACGGAAAAAAAACAAATAACTTCTGTCCTCCTGTGATTTCACTTTCTTAGGGGAAGCATAAGAAAGTATACTTTACTTTTTAGCTCCTTTCACCAAAGCTATTTCATCTGGTGAAGAGGAGATATAGGTTAATTCAGCTGATTCTGTAGCTCCATCAACAGCATCATTTGTTTTGATTTCTACAGTATGACATAAACACAAGGCACGTAGAAACAGCTCTTCTCGATTCTGTGGAACAGCAACAAAATAATGATTATTATTTTTAATTTGATCACTCGGTAACTAGGCAGTGAATAGAGAAAATATATTAATGTGAGAGAATGTTATAACTTCTAACAAACTTAGTAGCAGATACGTATAAATTCTTAACACTCAAATCAGCTATATATTCTCCTAGTACCTAATAAGAGTTCCTGGTTCTCAGCTAGCATACCCTATAGGCTGTGTTAACTCATTAAGGTTATCGTGGCACCACCTAAGCCAAAGCAGTGACTTCTTCATGGCCTAAAAAACTTCATTCAGTATCTAATTCACAATCTAGCAATAGCTCAAGTGTAGGGAGACTCTGGTTAATTTAATGCCTAGACACTCCTGAGACTTTAATCATTTGAACAGACATCATTCTTGGAGGAGCTTACATTTTAAAAGACAAAGCACAAAAAATTATGATCATACAGACAAGCAAGCTTTTACCCAAATGTCATTTCCCACAATTCTCTTTACTTGTAAAATCTACTCATTTACAAATTTCAGAAGTGTCAGTAAAACAAGAAAGGTGAAGCCAACAACAGTTATTCTAAAGTCACTGGGCACAGTGGCTCATGCCTGTAAACCCAGCACTTTGGGGGCTGAGGGTGGTGGATTACCTGAGGTCAGGAGTTTGAGACCAGCCTGACCAACATGGTGAAACTCCGTCTCTACTAAAAATACAAAAAGATTAGCCAGGCATGGTAGCGGGTGCCTGTAATCCCAGCTACTCGGGAGGCTGAGGCAGGAGAATCGCTTGAACCTGGGAAGCGGAGGTTGCAGTGAGCTGAGATCATGCCACCACACTCCAGCCTGGGCAACAGAGTGAGACTCCAATCTCAAAAAAAAAAAACAAAAAAAACAAACAAAAAAAAACAACAGAAGTCTATGTCATGTGTCTACCTAAAAATTATTTTCTACTATGGAATGTTAACATGCATACACAGATTGGTTTCTTATATAAAACAATAATGCAAATGCACCTTATCTGCTTTGTCAAAATATGTTAAAGGTCCATCAGTTTGAGATAATCCATCAACCTCTTGAGTTACACCTTTATATTTGTGGCCATCTATGCAGCATTCAATGAATTCCATGCTGTTTTCAGTGAGTGTTCCAGTCTTATCTGTAAATACATAATCCACCTAAAACAAGGACACAAACATATACATTGTTAGTTTCTTCAGTGTGACTAATTTTTAGTTTGCTGTAACGCAAAGCTATTTCCATATCCATAGGAAATCACCCCTTCTAAGACTTCTTGTCAAATGTCAGGGAATTACAGAGACAATTATTACCAAAGAAATGAGGAATAAATGAGTATTTTTAAAGACACTAAAATGGTATCACATGTCTAAGGTAGATCTACTCAAATGTAAAAGATGAATAGAAAAAAATGTGACTATTGGCCAGGCACGGTGGCTTATGCCTATAATCCCAGCACTTTGGGAGGCTGAGGCAGGAGGATTGCTTGAGCTCAGGAGTTCAAGACCAGCCTGGCCAACATGGTGAAACCCCATCTCTACTAAAAATACAAAAATTAGCTGGGTGTGGTGGCACACACCTGTAATCCCAGCTACTTGGGAGGCTGAGGCACAAGAATTGCTTGAATCCAGGAGACAAAGGTTGCAGTGAGCTCAGATCACATCACTACACTCCAACCTGGGTGATAAGAGTGTGACTCTGTCTCAGGAAAAAAAAAAGTGACTATTTTATCAAACTAAGAATGCTTCTCATGTAAGTTAATTTTTTTTTTTTTTTTTTTTTTTTAAGACAGGGTCTCACTCTGTCACTCAGGCTGGAATGCAGTAGCCATTATAGCTCACTGTAACCTCAAACTTCTCAGCTCAAGCAATCCTCCCACCTCAGCCTCCCAAGTATCTGGGACCACAGGCATGCACCACCACACCAGGCTAATTATTTCGTAACTTTAGTAGAGACAGCATCTCACTATGTTGCCCAGGCTGGTCCCATACTCTTGGGCTCAAGCCTTGGCCTCCCAAAGTGTTGGGATTATAGGCATGAGCCACCATGCCCAGCCAGTTAACCTGTTTGATGTAAAGAAGTTACATAAGTCAATTTTTCAAGTGGGAAGTAAGACTATACTGACCACTTATTTCTCTCTCTCTCACACACACACACACACACACACACACACACACACACACACACTCTCTTACACTTTGTGGGCTAGTATGTACATTACCCATTAAAAATTTTTTCCCAATAAATTAAATGGGATGTAACAAAATAAAACAGAAACTGACGAAGGTTTTTTTCCCCTTTTAAAAGTAAAATTTTCTATAAAAATACCGAATTAAAATAAAATGCACCACATCATATAATATACATAAGAATTAATAACAACATTAACAGTTACCTAATTAGAAGATACAGTATAGGTCAGTAGTGATCAAAACCATAACTGAAATTTCTTTCTTTTTACTATACATATTTTGGAAATACTCAAGTTTCCAAATTTAGAAAAAAAGCAGATAAAGTATAACACAAGTATATTTTCATAAATAATGGAAAATATAAGCCAAGAAATAAATTTGCCACTAAGATAAATCATTTTGAGCATTTATATTTTATCTCGGTTTTTCTCTCTTCTATTTTTAACATCTGGCTTTTGGAAACCCACAATTTTATCCTCATTTTGGCAATTTATGCTTAAATAGTTAAAATTATGGGCTGATAGGAACAAGCATAAGCACAAGATTAAGGTTTTTATTATGTAAGGGAGAAAGAGATGAACTACAGCAGTAGTTGCTTTCTAATTATTTTTCAAAGCTTTTCACGGTAGCAGCACTGGCACAAATATAGCATTCCAATCTTTTTTTTTTTCCTGTTAAGCCAGCCAAGTTTGAACTCTCTCTTTAAATTAATCCAAGTGGTATTACTTGTGTATCATGCAGATTCTTCCAGTTTAAATGAAATTCTTTGGGGCTTTTTTCTGATCAAAATTATTAACCTTCATTTTTCCCTGAAGGGTGTCCTGGGTTATTTCACCTCCTGCACTTGGATGAGCATTAGAATCTCTTCTGTTAGTGTCGAAGATGGTAACTTTAAAATATAAAGTACAATTTATTCACCTATATCAAACAGTTTGGGCAGTATGAATCTGGATACGTTGAATCTCACAGGTATATGCCTATAAATTATACCCAAATGCAGTAATTATCAAACTGTAGAATGCATCACATGTACTTGGAGGTCTTGTTAAAACTCAGATCACTGCTCTATCACCAGAGTTTCTGAATCAGTCGGTCAGAGGTAGGACCAGATAATTTATACTTCTAAGTTCTCAGGTAGTGTTGATGCTGCTGGTCCCAGGATCATATTTACAGAACCACCGCCCTAATATATGATCTATACTCAGAAAAAGAAGAGGAGTAGATTGACTGTAATTGATTTAACTATTCTCATATTTAACAGAGAGAAAGGAATGAAGGGGGAGGCTGCTGCTTTACTCTGGCTCTCAAGCAGCCTCTCTTCTTCAAGCTTGCCAAAAAGACTCCTCTATATCAGTAAGCTCAAAGCCATCATTTGCGTGATATTGTAAAATATATTTGATAAATATATGTTTGATCTTCCTTCCTGTTTCCTGACATAAAGCTCCTAAAGCCTTAGTATCTCCAGAGTGATAACAGTGTTTTTGTATGCTAATGAGATGACAAGTGGTTCGGGGCCGCTAGATAGCTTCAGGATGAGTGCAGGTCACTGGAAAGACCAAGGCATGATTACAGGGTTGGGATTTCAGCCCCACACCTGAACTCGGGAAGGAGGAAAGAGGGGCTGAAGGTTAAGCTTAACGCCAATGGCCAATGATTTAATCAATCATCCCCACATAATGAAGCTTCCATAAACTCCTCAAAAAACTGGGTTCACAGAGCTTCTGGATAGCTGAACACATGAAATTTCTTGAAGGATGCCCGGAAAGGTCATGGAAGCTCCACGCCCCTTCCCCCATACTTCACCCATCTCTTTATCTGTATCCTTTGTCATATCCTTTTATAATGAACCAGTAAACATGACTGTTTCCCTGAGTTTTATGACCTGCTCTAGTAAACTAATCAAATCCAAGGAGGGGGTCTAGTAAACTACTGGACCCCATTTTATAGCTGGTCAATCAGAAGCATAAGTCACAACCTGAACTAGCAACTGGCATCTGAAGTGGGGGGCAGTCTTATGGGACTGAGCCCTCAACCTGTGCGATCTGACACGATACACTATCTCCAGGTAGGCAGCATCAAAAGTGAATTGGAGGATACCCAGCTGGTGTTTGCTGGAGAACTGCTTGCTTGGTGTGTCAGGAAAAAACTTCACATACGTTGTGTCAAAAGTGTTGAGTGGCTATGTGAGAATAATGAAAGAAAAACAGGGTCTTACGGATAACTAACATGTAGGGGTTCCTGGAGGCTGGTGCGCCCAAGGAAGGTATGGAAGCTCAACACCCCTTCCCCTATATATCGTCCCACATGTCTCTTCATCTGTGTCCTTTGCAATATCCTTTATATGAAACTGGTGAACATAAGTAAGTGTTTTCCTGACTTCTGTCTGCTGCTCTAGCAAGTTAATCAAACCCAAAGAGGGGATTGTGGGTAGCCCAACTTAAAGCTGGTCGATCAGAAGTTCCGGAGGCCCAGACTTGCGACTGGTGTCTAGGAGTCGTGGGGCAGTCTTGGGGACTGGGCCCTCACCCTGTGGGATCTGATGTTATCTCCAGGTAGACAGAATTGAACTAGAGGACACCCAGTTGTTGTTCACTGTTTGTTGGTAAGAGAAACTGCTCCCTCCCACATTTGGACACAGAAGTCTCTGTGTTGTCTGCTGTGAGAGCACAGTAAAAACACATTTTGGGAGTTTTCCCTGAAACACATATTAATCCCATCATACAGAAACAATCATGTTAATATTTTGAGTGGTAAATGTGTATTTACCACTTGAACAAAAATGTAATCTCATTATGTTCACTATGTAATCTATTTTTCTCACACACACACACACACATATATATATATATGTATTTCCATATCAAGAATATAGATTTACATAATAACCTTTATGGATTAATTAGTATTTCATTGAATAAACTATAATTTCTAAAAAAAAGAAAAAAGATTTTCTTTTCCTATCTCTTAGTGAGACAACTGCTATAGGGTAGAAAAGGCTCTGAAGTATATGTTGAACATGTGAAATCATGTATTTTGTAGATCAAAAATTACCATATGGTTCAACTTAATGGAACACTTGGACTCCATCTTGGCTCCATCACCTACTAACTTTGTGACCTTAGGAAAATGTCTTTATCTCTATGAACTTCAAATATTAACCTTAACGATACCTGCTGCACAAGAATGTAGAGATTAAAAAATAAAGCTCAATAATAATGATCTATAACCTAAAAGGTGCTATATATATGGTGACTGTCACTGATGTTGACTTGACCAAAATCAAAGAGCACCAGGTTCTTTGCACTGCCCCATATTTTTTCTGATTGATTATGATCCCATTGCTATAGTTAGGTCTGATGTGTGTGTCTCCCCAGTGATATTTTTAAAAATTTGAGGGTTTCTTGTTTACTTCATAATAATACCTAGCACACACACACATCCCAGACAGTAAAAGGTGAATAACAGCTACTGGCTTGAATTATTGGAATCAGAATATATACTCACATTATAAAGTTCCACCATTAGGCAGAGCCACAAGATGGGAAGGCGACACAAAGAAGAGTAGCCCCACAGGTTTTTCAATATGGATTACAATCATTTGGTTGTCTAAAAGATTGATGTCTAATCATAAAAGACTGCATTATTTTCCAACTGAACTGAGCAGTCTACTTCCTTTTGTTTCTCATGTCAAGCACTGTTCTAAACATATCTTTCTATTTTTAATCCCAGTGTGGGTCACATTAAAAGAGGTTAAGCAAATGCTTGCAATGGTATGAACAGGAATTAAATGACATTGCCTTTAGTAACATAAAAAGTTACATAGATCTTAAATTTGACTCAAAGAAAAAACAGGTTACACTTAATTTTGTGTGTACTGGTTTACTGAATACTAAAAGGCCTAAGAAACTATTTCAAGACTTCTTTGCACTTTCATTTAGGTCGTTTCTATACATGCAAACTGATAACAATGGCAAGTTGCTTATACACTGTATTAATTGAAGTGATGGTCTGGTTATTAACTTAGTGATTTGACTAAATGACAACCACAGCTAGAAATGCAAGGTTTGGTGGGAGAAAGGAGTGGTGACTAAAAGGAAGACTGTAGCTTATTTTCACTCATCAAATTTACTAGATCATTACCCAAAGCTCTACTTTACTTTCTGCAGTATTAACATGGTCTAGATGATAAGAAGACTGCATTCCCATAGGTAATATGGAATCTGCTGAAATGAAGATCTGAAAGAGGTTAAGAGTCTCATCAAATGGAACCTGACCCGGGCATCTTAACTGTTTTTAGTGAACATTAAGTGTCATATTCGGAATGATGGCTATTCTATTTGTAATAGTAGTTGAGGCTAGCCCCAAGCTAGTCATGCTCAACCTTGGGTAGGTTAACACATACAGCCAGGCACTAAATCCAGAACAGGCAGATTTGCTCAGCATCTAGAATGAACCACTAAATTAACTGTCAGGGAAAGGTTCACTAAAGGTGGCTTATATAGTCAAAATTTTTTCTCATGCACTCTGCAAATTGATGCCTTTTATTGAGATTAGAGCAGTTCTACTCAGATAGCTCTAACCCTGGATGAAAACTTCTGGCCTAAAAGACAATGGTCAGGTATGGCAGCCCACATTGCCAACAAAATAACCTTGTGAGAACAATATCCAAAGGAAAAGCCATTTGTCCATTCAGTTTTTGTCCTATTCTTAGTGCCTTGGTATCTACACAGGATGTAGACTCCATGGTTTCAGATACCAGTGTCCTGAAGTCAAGTCTAAACAAAATGGTATCTGGGGAGTCCTTTCTACCTTTCAACTGCAGTTGTCATCTGGGTACTTTGATTTAGGCAAAGACTATATCAAGAGTAGAAACAGAAAGCAGGGACTGTGGAGAGGCTTAAAGCCAGGATAAGAGTTCTGAGGTGAGAATGCAAATCAGCCCCATTTAAACAAGTGTGAGGCCCTGCTCCAGCCACACAGTTTCATTAATTGAATTTGGAACTCCCAGTCACAAAAATGACATTTCCACAGTCTTGACATTCTAAATGTCATGGGAATAAAATGCAAGCCCAAAAATTCCTTCAGCTCACAAAGATCATTACATGACACAGAGTAAAATCAAAAAAAGGGGAAAACTTTCTCGATACTAATAAGAAAAGCACCTAAGAAATCATCACTTGAAGAATTACAGCCAGACTGTGTTGCATTGGAAAATAAATGCACCTGGGTTAGAATGGGGTCACAGTCTGGGTTACATTGGTATATAAAGAAGAATGCATTTTGAGGAGTGCATGCCCTCACGTTTTCCCTTCACTGAAATTCTTATACTGGAATAAATAACTCTGCTTGTTAGGTCTATATTCTACCTGATCAGAAATGTACCAAGAAAATGTCAATAGGACAACTCTGGTCAATTTTGCTTATGGAACAAAATACACTTATAAAAGAGCCATATTTGCTACCCCATATTCTATCCACAAATGGTTATAGATGGTGATGAAGACTGTCTGTTTCCTGTTCCAAAGCAATAGCTAATAATGTAACATCACCCAGTTCCAAGGAGAATTTCAGTAACGTTCAAATTTAATGCATAAATTGTATCCTTCTCAAAAATGCCAACAAAAGAACTGATGCTATAACTATGAAAACACTGCTTACCTTCATTACATGCCTACATTAAAGAATTTTCTCTGAATCACTTTTCCAAATGTGACATCGTCACATATATTGGTAATCCAGACTACACAAAAAGATATTTTCACTACGTTGACAAACTATTTTAAGTAAAACAATGCTCTAACCTGACCAAGTTCTTCATTAAGGTCTGATGTGTTAACCAGGGCTCCTTCATTAATTTCTTCATCATAAAAGTCCTTATCCCATGAGATGAAGAAGGAGCCCAAGAATTTCTGCATTTCTACTGTGACGTACATGGAGACAGGAATGATAAAGTTGAATAAAACCATAAATGATAGGAAGTCGGTGAACATTTTTAAAACCTAAAATAAAAGAGATAGTTCATGCTAATTAGACATATAATTCCATCAGACCAATATAATATAAAGGAAAAATTAATTTCATCTTTATTTCAATGCTGAAAACACTGCTCTTGCTATAAAGATGGAACTTCCTAATAACACTACATCATTGTAGTCAAAATTATCACAGTATGTGAGAACAACATTTAAGAACACCCTCATTTTTATCATTATTCTTCAGTATATACTACTTCTGTCAGTACTTTTTCACTTCTTTAAGTTCTCTTTGCTCACTCCACCCTAAGATATGAATGTGAGATCAAAGTTCATATGTAAGCATTCATTATGCTTTTATCGTGACATCTCACATACTCCTATTACGTTAAAATGCCAAAGCATCTTGCCAAATTGTTTCATCTTAAATTCTTATATAAAGAGCTAAAAACAAGCATAGATGCCTTAAGTAAAAGAAAAAAAACTCTAAATCTTCTTAAATATTTATTGGCTTAGAGCCACCATGTAATCGAGAGAAAATTCAGAAGCTAACAAAAGGTGCTGTTTCCCTGAGCAGTATTTCAGTGAAGGTTGGCTCAGTGACAAAAAATAGAGTTTCAATTTTCAGCAGAAAACAAATTACCTTCAAGGTCTCTCGCTCTTTCTGAGTCTTTTGGTTATACCAAGGTTCATCATTGTATGGGGTACTTTGCCAAACATACTTTAGAGTAGTGCATACTGCAGCTTTGGTCAGTAAGATAAATAAATATACAATCAGGAAAGCATTAATAGATCTGAAAAATAAGACAGCATGGATTTTAAAACCACCTAATTATTAATACTTAAGACATCAGCCAGATATGAATTAAACTACTGAGTCATCTAAAGCTTTTTCTGTGTACGACGCATAACTACAGCACAAGCCTTTGTATATTAACCTTAGTTATCATAGCTGCAGCATTACTTTCAAGTGGCAAAATGGAAAAGCTGGCCATGAACTGTTTATTGACCACCAATGCTCCCCCAAGTGCAATGGCTGACTAGCTGAACACACCTTATTAAGGTTCCTGTAAAGTGACAGGAGACATACACACATGCACACATACACACACCATTACTTACTCAACCCTTATAGAAGGAGTATCTTGTCTCCATTTCCCTGAATCCTAAATGTTTGGGGTAGAGGGCACGGTAGCAATGTGAAATCCTCAAGCTCGGTGTAGGTTCTTTCAGTTTAAAAGTGGAGCTATGGAAAGGGTGCCAGTGATATACTGGTTATCGATGCCAAATATAGGGTGAGGTCTATGGCAATGGCACCTGGCTTGAGGATCTACGAGGTACTGCTTCAACAGGTGCCAGGAGACCATTATCTATATTATAGAACCAACTTGCATATAGCAACTAAAGGACTCCAAACCATTAACTCCACTAGCAAAAAGCAATGAATTTACAGTTCAAGTAAACTCTGCCTTTTAATAGCTATGTGAGCTTAGGTAAGTCACATACCATCTCCAAGACCATTTCCTCATCTGTAAAGTGGAGAGGTTAACATGAATTACTTCACAGTGTTCTTCAGAGGACTAAACCAAATCAGACATACAAATCATTGAGCACAGTTTCTGGTACATAAACAAGTGCTTAAAATTGTAGTTGCTATTATAATGGATGTTGTTTTTTGTTATGCTTGTTACTTGGAATTACTGAGAAAGTAACTATTTTAATCAATAATGACTAAATAAATTGTGGGGCGTACTAACTTTTCAACAGCAGAACGTTTCTGAGATTTCCCTTGGTAGTTCAAAGCCATTTTGGTTTCCATTCCAGTGTAAACAGCAACTCCTAAGAAATTACAGAATATAATGAAAACTAAGAACTTGTCAACCAACTCCTCACCCAGCTGGCTCTATGAATTTTTAAGTCTGTAAAAGTGGGAAATCTAGGCCCTCTTCCACTCACCAGTTGTATATCATTTATAGGATAATTTTAATTATATATAGTATTTGTCATATTTTGTCTTAGTTTACCATGTTATAAATTCCCAACACCTAAATATAGGTTTAGATTAAATGGCAAACCTGCCATGTTTACTTTTTAATATGCACTATTTATTCACAGCCTTTACAAAGCATATTTTTTGATAAGTATATCTTAAAAATTGTTCACCATATATCTTCTCGGTATTTTTTAGCGTAGCTCCTTTCAGCAAGAGATTTTCAGGTCCCAAAGACCTACATAAAAAATGAACACAGCTTATCCAAACAAGCCAATAGCATCAACAACTCTGGGGACAGATTTTGCCCTGACACACACCTATCTCCAAGAGGTTCAGAATGTATCTGTCTACTTATGCCATATGCTTACTCCCCAGGACAAGCTGAAAGGTCCTTCACTCTGAAGTTACTTGAGGGTACAGCACAGATGGAAGCACAGTACGGGAGTAGCCAGCAACACACATAGGCAAAAAAAATACATGGGGGGGATAAAAGGATTATGAATCATGGATAGCAAGACGAGAACAGGACAGAGCAGCAGATCGCAAGACACAAAAGCAGAGAGCCACCGATAAAAAACTGGGAATGCAAACGTCAAGGTGGGAAAAATACACTGACATATTTAGAGAGAATAAACCCTCCTTTTGGGGGATCAATGGGTACCCTGTATTTCTTTAACTTTTTGAGTGTGGCTGTAAAGGCCAAGTGGAAAAGTTGCAGTAATTAATATGATGATAGAAGAGGAAAGAAAGCATCCCTTTTTGTTTGAAGTGCTTGATAAATTGTATGAAGGCTGATACAATTTATCATTTTACTGAAGTTTTAATTATCGTTTTAATGAAGCCTTTCATTTTACCTAAGTCCAGGTAGTTCTTCCAGCATTTTACCCACTGCTTACTTTCTCAATTACTCTCCCACTGTTCTCCAGTTATAATTCCAATGTTGTCAGCCACTTCACAACCGAGGATAATAAATACCATGGCTAGAACAGGTTTGGGAATATCATCCAAAGTGTCTGGAGCTCTGCTATTTTGGAAACCATAAGCATTACTTCTAACAGCCCCCTCCCCACAAAATAGAGACCCTATCACCACAACCCTACCAATCACAAGGTTAGTTGCTTATTCACCTTTATATTCCTACTTTTTTTTTTTTTTTTGAGATGGAGTCTTGCTCTTGTTGCCCAGGGTAGAGTGCAATTGCTCAATCTTGGCTCACTGCGACCTCTGCCTCCCAGGTTCAAGAGATTCTCCTGCCTCAGCCTCCTGAGTAGCTGGGATGACAGGTGTGTGCCACCACGCCCAGCTAAATTTTGTATTTTTAATAGAGATGGGATTTTACCCCGTTGGCCAGGCTGGCCTCAAACTCCTGACCTCAGGTGATCCACCCACCTCAGCCTCCCAAAGTGCTGGGATTACAGGCATGAGCTACCGCACCCGGCCTATATTCCTTTCTATAATATAAAGGTATTTGGCTATTTTAGTTGATTTAAAAGAAAAGTAGACCCCCCCCAACCAAAGGACAAATTAAAGAAACAGCAAACTTACCTGGCAACAGCCTCAAGACTATTACTGTAGATATTGATTCGCCCAACAAATCTGTAAAAAGAACAAAATTGCAAATGTGTTTTCTACATCCAGGTGAAATCCATGTACCAGAAATATGAGAATGAATGAAAATACAAATAATAAAACAGAGATAGATAAAACTGTGAATGACTACAAAAGCCTATTATATTTCTGGGGAAAAAAAAAGTTATGTTGAATTGATAAGGTGTATAACATTTTCATATAATTTTTAAATAACATGATGGGATTATAGGAGCAGAAACAAAGGTTCTCAATTGATTTTCAAGTTCTGTTTAATATCATGCATGCATACAACACCTTTCTCTTTTATAAGGTTATATAAATAATGTAACTTCTATCTTGGATCATGTGAAGAAAGGTTTCTGGTGCTAAAATACAATTTTCAAAACCACTAGTTCAGTAGTTCTTACACTTGAGTGTGCATCAGAATCACTGGAGCGCTTATTAAACCACAGATTTCTAGGTCCCATCCCCCGAGCTTCTGATTCAGGTTCCCCAGTAATGCTGCTGCTGCCGGTCCTGAAACCACTCTTTAAACCATAGTACTAGTCTTAGACAGTGAACACTTGAATGCCATCTTGGAAATGTCCAGCCTGTGACTTGTAGTTGATCTCAATACCAAGCTTGACCCAATCACTTAATAGGTGTATGGTAACCTGTATTTCTGCAAAATAAGGTAAAAATACCTAATCCCTCATTAACATGAGTGTTTTATAATCTGCATTGTAAACAGCATTTTCCCCAGAAAATAGAAATACATTCTATTACTCACATACACAAAATATGAAGGTTTGCTCATTCATTCATCATGTATTAATTGTGCCAGTGCTATACTAAGTGCTGAAGATGTACTAATAAGCAAAAAAGAAATGTTCCTTGCCCTGTAAAAGACAAGTAAATAGGCAATTACGATGCAAGTGCTTACCACTAGAGTGATAGAAGTAGAAGGTATTCCGAAGTCACAGAGCAATGAATTCAATCGTCTAAGGAAATAAGGAATAACCTTCCCTGTCCTATCATTCTCCTTCATACTTACAGCAACTGAAAAATGTGGGCATTTCCCTATAAATATGCAAGGGTATAGATATTGTTCTCTAGTTCAGGCAGAATAAGTTACTCCCTTTTCTGTGATTCCATAGACCTTACACTCACCTCTATTATCACCTTGTATAAGCTTAGCTTTATTACTTCTCTTTTGCTCACAGTGAGTCCCTTGAAGGTAGAGAATAACTGTTACACTTTTTGGCCCTAGTTCCTATCATCAAGGTGGATACAGAAGAGGAAGGGAAAGAGGAAAGAAAAAATGATGAGAAGGAGGGAGGTCATTGTTCTTGAAGTAGAATGAATACTTTGTTTTTCCACTATTAGTTGTTAGTGTAAACCACATCCAACCACTTGGTCACTCATTATGACTAACAGCGTGCATTAACAAGATGGGTAATGGATGCCATCTGCAACGGTAGAATAGGATAAAATTAACTAGCCCATGTGGGGATAAAACCTGTTACGCTACCCTCATTAGTACTATGCTCTAATCAACCAAACTAACCAGTCTTGATATCAAATGCCAAATTTTTGACAACCCACAATGACTAATAATCAGCAAACCTACTCCAGAGAGCCTAAGTATAGTAAAATAGAGGAAATTACACCATTTTACTCATCCCTTAACTGTTTACTGTGGACAAGAAATAGCCTATTTGCAATCCTTAGTGCATCGTGATCATTCTAAGAAAGAATAGAGCCTACTAATTGCATGAAGAGGATATCCCCCTTCTCTCTTTAATGTTAGATGGCATGTAAAAGGATTCGTTTTTTATTTAATTAACTGGTTACTGCATCAGTCTGATAGATCAGCCTTACAGGGTAACATAATCTAAAATTCTGATATATGGCCATGCTTACAAATCATAAAAATAAAAGAAAAATCATAAGCTACCTGGGCCCACAATGATTTATTCTGGGCTGATAGTGAACAAGGCTGATTTGATTCATTTTTCTGCCAGAAGGAAGGAATCGCCCATAAAAACACAAATGAGAGTAGGCTGGTAAGTGGTGGGTGTTTCTTTTGCAGTACTATTAGCAAAGAGAAGCAGAGCCAACAAACAGAAGTAAAATGAAACCAGGTGATTCTTACTTGTAGAGGTCAGGTTGAGGCTGTTCACATTCAATTGCTGCTCGGAGGGTATCGATGGATTCTGCTGTACACAGTGCAATGGTATCACGTACTGCATAATGTGTCTAGTTGAAAGCAGAAGAAAAAGTGAAAACCCAAAAAACTGTTTCTTTTCATAATCATACACCCAACTGATTTCAGGAACAAATTTAGTATGTTTTAGTAAGAGGCTTTGGCAGAATAAACAAATATTAACATTTCCCACTAATAAGTTTTATGGTATTATTATGAAAATATATTACAAATAATTAGAAAGATAACCTGCTGCAAGGAGGGTTTCAAAGACAATTAAAAACCTAAAAGCTCTTCTTGACACGAGCAGCTGAGAGAATTCTATTCACAACATGCATATAATTAACTAAAACCACATGAAAAAGTTCATATATTTTTTTTTCCTATTTACAGAACTGAGACTTATTATTTTGCTCACTATAGTGTATGGCAATGGAGATATACACATATGAATTGAACATAAAAATTGGTCATAAAAATGCTAAAATTTTGCCAACAGCAAGAAAAAAATCATTAATAGTTCCATTACACAAATAGCTTAATTAATGATCTTGAAAGTCCAATATGGATACATTTTGTACAAGGGGCAGGGAGATGACGTGTCTTGCATTAGTCAGATAATTAGAATATTCTACTAGTGTATATTATGTACTTGATTCATCCAGAACTCAAGGCAGGCGCCAATGAACCCATTTATAAATTATTAAACAAGGGCTAAAGCAGACTCAAAGAGCGCACCACTTAGGCAGAGGGGAAAACTGTTGTAGTCATCTTGGGGGAAATATTACGGCAATGTCTGAACTATACTTAAAACTATCTCCTGATTTTGAAAACCTCTGTACTTTTAGCTGATTTGATCAGAACAACTTAACTGAAAAAAGAAACTATCTGAAAGTTTTCTTACTCCAAACAACTTTTTCACTATCAGGAAATCTTTATGTAGATTTCTTGATTTATATCTTGACATTCCCTAAATTATAACTTTGTTTTTGAACAGGTTAAAAGCAGGTCATTACCATGCTTTTGAAATACAGAATTAGTCATCCAACAGGTAAAGGTTCTTTTTTACATACTGAGTCCTAGTCTTCAACTCCAGATGGAATAAACAAACAGAGCAGCCCTCCAAGGACATACCCAGAGGTGAGCCACATGAGTAACCCTCCTTAAAGGCAGCATAGAGAGGATACATCTTCATGACCTGTGGAGCTCTGGACCATGGCCAAGAAGACCGACTGTGCCAGAAAGTGCATGAGGGAAATAAGTTACGCCCATTTGACCAAATTTACTTTAAGTCACTTGTAATTATAAATGAGTTATAATTTGTTATATGTACATAAAATGTTGCTTTATAACCTACTTATAAAGCAAACATTTTCCAAACTACACCCTATTTTTTTTTTTTTTTTTTTTTTTTTTTTTGAGATGGAATCTTGCCCTGTCACCTAGGCTGGAGTGCAGTGGCGTGATCTTGGCTCACCACAACCTCCACCTCCCGGGCTCAGGCAATTCTATTGCCTCAGCCTCCCGAGAAGCTGGAATTACAGGCGCCCACCGCCACGCCTGGCTAATTTTTTTGTATTTTTAGTAGAGACAAGGTTTCACCACGTTGGCCAGGCTGGTTTCGAACTGCTGAACTCAAATGATCCGTCTGCCTCAGCCTCCCAAAGTGCTAGGATTACAGGCGTGAGCCACCGCACCCAGCCCTAAGTATTATTTTTAAATAGCAATCAAATTATTCCAGGTTGGGTTTCTTACATCCCAAGAATACACATTTTTAATGAAAATATACAACATTTTAGAAAAAAATAGATCAAATTGTAAGGTTAGCATACACGAAGTTATTTGTATAGTTACACAGATTAAGCCTATGATTACTCCCATTTTAAAGAGTCTAAATATTAAAAAGGCTGTGTCAATATTAAATTCAAGCACTGCTATAAAAATTGTGGTAGCTTTTACTTGGGGCTCAGTTTTTCCACATGTAATTACCACCCTCTTACCCAAAGATGAGTGTTTGCTTAGAAGTTAAAAAACAATTATATAACAGCTGTTTTCAAATATAAAACCTAAGAAAAAATAAAAATAAGAAAAAAGAAAAGATTAGAGGGTGGTGGGAGGCAGTATTGTATGATTAACTATCCTGAGATCAAAATGTTTAGGCAAGGTTTAGTCTGTTACCTTGCAATTGGATTCCCCATCAAGACTGGCTGTAGTGACATAACAGGTTCCATCAGTGGTGCAAGATGATAGAAGAATAAGATCACAGGGAAAGGTTTCATCTGCCTGTACTTCTACTACATCACCAACCTAGAATTGAGAAATAAATATAAATATTTTAAATTCCAAACAAAGCATTCATTTACTCATACAAAAGTCAAAACATTAGCAAGAGATTAGCTCTGGGGCTTTGAGAGTATCTCAGCATCCTACATCATGTGAAAGGTGATGAAAGAATATTACTCAATATTCAGAATCCTCTTTAAGGTCAGAAGGACTTAGGATGCTTTCAGATTACCTTAGCACTGACCTTTACCTTTAATAAATTATTCTGACACCTGCTTGCTCTCTGATATTTCTTGCACGAATGTTTGATAAGACAACGACATTATCACTTCATGAATGAATCAAGAAAATCTACATGTCACAAATTGTGCACTTCATGAACACTGAACAGCCACACTCCCACTCTGTACCATGCATATTTCAACATACTTTCGCCTGCCATGTGATAACAACTGTGTTGTTGGGTGCCAGGTCCTTCTTCAGTGCTCAGAAAATCCCAGTTAATTAGAGAGGCATTGATTTTTCCCAAAATATTTGAATTTTTTTTCTATAGGTCACTTTCTATGAATTCATCTCCTGTCAGGAGAATCACTTAATATAGCAATGAGAAACAATTTGTTATCAGCAAGTACCCAAAGCTCAAGGAGAGGAAAAACCTGAGAGAAGAAATCATGAATAATTTAATAATGTAGGGTTAAGTAAATCATAACCATTAAAAGTTTGGACTCTTTAACCTGACTTCTTGTCCCAGCTCTGCCACTTAACTATATGACCTTAAATAAGTGTCTTAGATGACTGCAACTACCTCAGAGAATTAACGTGAGCATGAAATGATGATACAAGAAAAGTACTGAGCAAAGTGCCTGGCACATATTAACCACTTCAAAGGTGTTAATTATAATTATTACTAACATCCTGCAACTACTTTACTCCCAATTTATGAAGAGTCATAACATTTTTTTGGAAAGATAAAAGAAATCCTCCAGTCTGGTGCTTCCCCAGATTTTCACACCATGGTACATATTGAAAATTATAAATAATACTTTTGTACAGCACCTTCAGGTAAAGGGAAGAGGCTGCTGGATGCAGAAGATAACCCACTTTAGAAGGGAGTCAATATCGGCACACTGACCTAGACACACTGACTGTGAAATGCTAGGTAATACATGCAACACCTGACTTCTATTTGCAATATGATTCGGCAGATAAAGATGAGGATTTCAAGATCTATTCAGGAACAATTTTATTTTCTTTGCCAATCTTAATCACTAGCCAAGATCAACAGCATCAATAATTGAACTAACTTGCAAATAATATTTTATTTTGTTGGATTGTTCCTTCCTCACTTACATAAACACTTATGTTGCTTACACAAAACCACAATTTATGCTTAAATATGCAGAAGGGAGATAACAAACAGAATCCTAACACATCTTACAAGAAGGAACTACCCATTAGAGGTTGGAAGATGACTCTCAGGCACTGATAAATAAAACACACAAAGACAGCATTTTTTTCAACAGTTAGGATGTAGTCAGATATGAAATATAAAGGCCCCTACATCTGCAGTGCAAGCTCAAACTGACAAGATGGGTATGAGTCAGATCACAAAGGGCTTGGCAGGCCAGCGTAAGGGATTTAGGCCTCACTCTAAAGGTAAAAGGATAGGTACGGGACTTTTAAAGACAGGGAATAACATGATCTAGTTAGACAATGAACTCTAGAGGTCTATTTACCATTTTAAAAGCCACAAGAGAACATCACCACCTCCCATTACAAACATTAGGAAAAAATGGATAATCTAAAAACAAATATGTATTTTTTAGTCCATCAGAGAGCTGAGGTTGCAAAGCAACCAAGTGAACTGAATTTCAAAGGGTAACAAGTGTTTCTGAGGAGAGACAGGACAGATGAACTGTTTCATAACTGACCAAGCATAGAAGGAAGAGATGGCTACCATGAAAGTGGGTAAGAAGAAAACAACTAGATTTTTAACCAATTCTTAAAGACTGGGTGTGAGCTAGTATGACAGTTCAGAATCTCTACAAGCCTGAGAGACAAGAAGAGACCACAACCATTCACCAGCTCTTCTCTAGAGGCTTCTACTGAGTGTTCATGAGAAAGCATACAGGCAGGAGACCTAAAAGAACCTTTCTCACTGGCACAGGCATACAGGTGGTAACTGCTGTGAAGAGATAGGCACAAAAAAACCATGCCAGAATCATGGACCCCTTTCTCATATTAAGCAAACGTCATCTGCATCTAGGAGAAAGGCAGGAAACCTTCCCTGGCACAGTCTCAGGGAAACATCACTACTGTTAGAGGAGAGGTAGAAACAAAAGTGACCTGCTGCAGGGGATGGGACCTGCTACAAGGAATGGGACAGGAAACCTATTCATACCAATAACCTGGTGCTGACACAAGGTAGAAGTTCAGTTACTATGGGGGCGGGGGGGGGAATATTGAGAAAGTCTTACCCTGAGGCTTTGGTGCATATAGCCTGCTTAATATTGTGATTGGAACGAGAAAACCAAGAAACCATTCTGTTCCCACCAAAAGCCTTACACTGAGTAACAAACAAGAAATAGCAGTCTACCACTGGAGAAACGGCAAGGGAACGCGGGGCGGGGAGGGGCAACCTCTGGGACTCGGGAGTACAGGATGTGCTGAAAGCAGATAGTAGAACAGGAACACCATAAAAAACTACTCTCCGGCACACCAGGCCCCACACAAAGCTCAAGGTAACTGGCATTCTACCACTTAAGGAATTTGAAGTTAAGTGACACATTAAAAACATCAAAAACCAAAGCCAGCCCAACTCTTGACTAGATTGACTCAACTCCCAACACTAGTGGCCTGACAGAAGAAGCCAGGCCCATTTCAGAACACATATACCACTGACCTCAGTGAATACCATTCTTTTACATACAATGCCCAAAATTCAATTAAAAAATGAGATGCACAAAAACACAAGCAAAAAATGAGCCATCATTGAAAGATAAAGCAGTCCATGAAACCAGACCCAAAATGTCCAGATTTCGTAATTATGAAACAGGGACTTAAAAATAGCTATGATTAAGACGTTAAATGGGTGGGGTGTGGTGGCTCACATCTATATTACCAGCACTCTGGGAGGCCAAGGTGGGAGGATCACATAAGGCCAGGAGTTTGAGACCAGCCTCAGCAACTTAACAGAACCCCATCTCTACAAAAAATGATAATAACAATTAGCCAAGTGTAGTTGCACACCTATAGACTCAGCTACTCTGGAGATAGAGGTGGGAGGACTGCCTGAGCCCAGGAGTTCAAGGCTGCAGTAAGCTATGACTGCGCCACCATACTCCAGCCTGGGCAACAGAGTAAGACCCTGTCTCTTAAAAAAAAAAAAAGATATTAAATGGTACAGTATTTAGTGGAAAAGGTAGACAACATGTAACAGTGGACGAAGAATGCTGGCAGAGGGATACTATAAAAAAATGAAAATGTAAAGTTAGAAATGAAAAACATGTTATCAGAGATGAAGATTTCCTTCAACTAGGGGACTGGGTACAACAAAGGAAATAATCACTAATTCTGAAGACAGAGCAACTAAAATTATCCGAAGTGATATATAAACAGGAGAAAAAGGAGTGTATTTTAAAAACAACAAATTACTCAAGGGAGAAAATATCAAACAGTATAATAGTCATGTAATTGGAGTACCAGAAGAATAGAGAGAATGAGGCTGAAAAAATATTTCAAAAAGATAATGACCAAGAATTATCCAAAGTTAATCAAAGCCAACAAACGATAGATCCAAGAGAACTTCGAGAAGGATAACTACAATGAAAAAAATGTAGGTTTATCATAGTCAAACTGCTGAAAACTGAAAATAGAAAAATGTGAAGGCATCAAAGAAATATTATATACACAAGAATGAGAATAGAAATGAAACAGACTCATTAGAAACTATGCATATCAGAAGACAATGGAGTAACATCTTTAAAGTACTGAAAGAGAAAAAAACCCCTCCAACCCATAATTCTATATAGCCAGAAAAATAATTTTGGTAATTGAAGGTGAGATAAAAACTTTTCCATAGGAACATTTACTTCCAGCAGATTTACACTATAAAATACTACAGGAAGTTCTTCATGGATAAAAAATAAGATACTATATGAAAATTTAAATCTACATAGGGAAATGATAAAAATGTGGGTAAATATAAAATATAGTTCTTACTGTTAATCTTTTAAAAACAGTTTTAGGCTAGGCACGGTGGCTCCCACCCGTACTCCTACTAGCACTTTGGGAGGCTGAGGCAGGCAGATCACCTGAGGTCAGGGGTTCGAGGCCAGCCTGCCCAACATGGCAAAACCCCGTCTCTGCTAAAAATACAAAAATTAGCCAGGTGTGGTGCCTCATGCCTGTAATCCCAGCTACTCAGGAGGCTGCAGCAGAAGAATCACTTGAACTCAGGAGGCAGAGGCTGCAGTGAGCCAAGATCGTGCCACTGTACTCCAGCCTAGGTGACAGAGTGAGACTCTGTCTTTAAAAAAAAAAAAAAAAAAAAGGTTTTAAAAAGATAATTACAACCTAGTAATTGTGCTCTAAGTTATATACTCAAAAGAATCAAAGGCAAAAACTCAAACAGATACTTATATACCAATGTTCACAGCAGCATTAATCAAAATAGTCAAAAGTTAGAAATAACTCAAATGTCCATCAACATATAAATGGATCAACAAACTGTTACATACATAAAATGGAATATTATTCACTTTTAAGAAGGAAGGAATTTCTGATACATGCTATAACATGGATAAACCTTGAAAACATTATGCTAAGTGAAAGAAGCCAGACATAAATGGACAAGTATTGTATAACTCCACTTACATAAAGTATTGAGGATAGGCAAATTCATAGAGACAAAAAGTATTAATAGAATAGAGGCCACAAGGGGCTGAGGAAGGGGGAAATGGGAAGTTACTGTTTAATGAATAGAGCTTTGTTTGGGATAATGGAAAAGTTCTGGAAATGGATAGCGGTGATGGTTGTACAACACTGTGAATGTACTTACTATAAATAAATTGTACACTTAAAAATGGTTACTTAAAAATGGTTAAATGACCGGGCGCGGTGGCTCACGCTTGTAATCCCAGCACTTTGGGAGGCCGAGGCGGGCAGATCACGAGGTCAGGAGATTGAGACCACGGTGAAACCCCGTCTTTACTAAAAATACAAAAAAATTAGCCGGGCGTGGTGGTGGGCGCCTGTAGTCCCAGCTACTCGGAGAGGCTGAGGCAGGAGAATGGTGTGAACCTGGGAGGCAGAGCTTGCAGTGAGCCGAGATTGCGCCACTGCACTCCAGCCTGGGTGACAGAGCAAGACTCCGTCTCAAAAAAAAAAAAAAAAAAAAAAAAAAAAAAATGGTTAAATGGGGCCTGGCGCAGTGGCTCACACCTCTAATCCCAGCACTTTGGGAGGCTGAGGCGGGCGGATCACCTGAATTCAGAAGTTCGAGACCAGCCTAACCAACACGGAGAAACCCCGTCTCTACTAAAAATACAAAAAAATTAGCCGGGCATGGTGGCGCATGCCTGTAATCCCAGCTACTTGGGAGGCTGAGGCAGGAGAATTGCTTGAACCCAGTAGATGGACGTTGCGGTGAGCCAAGATCGCGCCATTGTGCTCCAGCCTGGGCAACAAGAGCGAACTCTGTCTCAAAAAAAAAAAAAGTTAAATGGTAAAGTTTATTTTATATATTTTATTACCAAAAAAGACAACTCACAGGCAAAAATAGTAACATATTGTGGGCTTTATAAAATGTAAAAGTAAAACGTATGACAACAATAACACAAAGGGTGTGAATGAGAAAATGAAAATATGCTCTCTGAACACAATGGAATTAAATTAGAAACCAATAACAAAAAGGTATCTAGGCCGGGCACGGTGGCTCACACCTGTAATCCCACCACTTTGGGAGGCCAGAGTGGATGGATCACCTGGGGAGTTCGACACCGGCCTGACCAACATCGTAAAACCTCATCTCTACTAAAAATACAAAATTAGTCAGGCATGGTGGTGCATGCCTGTAATCCCAGATACTTGGGAGGCTGAAGCAGAAGAATCGCTTGAACCCGGGAGGTGGAGGTTGCAGTGAGCCAAGATTGTGGCATTGCACTCCAGCCTGGGTGACGAGCGAGACTCCATCTCAAAAAAAAAATAATAACTAGAAAATTCCCAAATATTTAGAAATTACATAACAAACTTCTAAATAACCCATGAATCGAGGAAGAATTAAAGAGAAATCAGAAAATATTAAACTAAATGAAAATGTAAACATAATATATCCAAATTTGTAGGCTGTTGCTAAAGCAACACTTGGAGGAAAATTTATAGCATTAAACATTTATATTAGAAAAGATGTTCAAATCAACTCCTTTTACTAAATCTAACCTAACATCTCATTTTCACCCAAGGAGCTTCTTCTTTACCTCTTAGCATTGTTCTTCATTCTCTGCCCCAATCCATGTTTTCACACTTTGCCTCTCTGAATTTTACAATCTATTTCATGCCCATCTCATGTGAGAAAACTGTTTTCATTCCCGTTCTCTAAATTCACGGTATTTTTTTTTCAGAAGCACTCACTGGGTTCTTACGGTCTTGTATTTTTATTCTTTTAGCATTATGTGGCATGACTACTAAGCTAAACTATAAAACTTCTTGAGAGCATGAACCATCTCTTTCATTCTTTGTAACCCTTCTGTAACTCAGCACAATATTTCAATACATTTTGGTTGATTCATTGGTTGAAGTACTAGAGTATAACTTTTATTTCTATTTGGCACTAAAGCATGACATATGATTGAGAGGTGTCTTACTATATCTAGTTTCTGATATTTCTGACGCCAAAAAATACTCCTTCCATTAAAAATAATAGTGTCTTCACATTGGAATTCCTCAAGTTCTAAGTCTCATTCTCTATGCTGTATGAAATTCCATCCCGTCTCATGGCATCATATGGTATGTATAGACTGATGACATCCAAATTTCAACTTCTATTTAAAACACCTCCTCTGAGCTCCAGGATTGACAACTCCAACTGTATGTCTAATAGGTTTCTCAAACTTAACATAGCCAAAAGTGAATTCCTGATTTCTCTTCACTCCCACCTCTGTCCCTAAATCTGTTTTTCTCCTAGGCTTTCCCATCTTATTTAAAAGCACTAGCATTTTCTTTAATAGCACTATGTAATTCCCTCAGTTGCTCAGGCCAAAACCAGGAAGGCTATCTTAATTATTTTTTTTTCTGTTTCTCTCACCCACTACATCCAATAAATCACTAAATCCTGATGATTCTACCTCCAAAAAATATCCTGAATATATCCATTTCCCTTAAAATCTAAACAGGTAGTAGAGAGTTGTGGTTAACAGCATGGACTCTACACCTAGGCTTGCTTTAATTCAAATCCCAGCTTCCCAACTTACTAGTAGTGGGCAAGTTCCTTAACCTCCTTATGCCTCGGTTTCATCATTTGTAAAGAGAGGATAATAAAAATACCTACTTCATACGGCTGTTGTTGAGGGTTAAATGAGTTAATAGAATGTAAAAAAAGACTGCCTGGCATATATTACATACTATATAAATGTTGACTACTATTTTTATTATTATCAATACTACTATCATCCTAATATAAGCCCTTATCATTTTTTGCCCAAGCTATATCTCTCTGATTGCACATTCATGCTTTCATTTTGCCTCTCTTCAGTTTTATTTTTAAAAATCATCAAGTCACTCTCCGGCTTTAACACTTCAAAGACTCCCCACCACACTAAGGATGCAGACCAAGTCTCTCTCTTGGCTCAAAAGGAGTCTTAACAAACTCTTTCCCCCTACTTCCCAGCCAAGCAATCTGCTATTTAGAGACTGCTGGCTAATAAGCATCACTCCCCACACACTTACACTCCAGAAACAGCTACATCAAATAGCATCTCACACAATAATTTAATCACAATAGCTTCATATTTATTTAATCAAGATTATACCTGGTTGAGTTCAGCCTCAAGGAAGAGAAGCTTGGTGGAGGGAAAGTAAAAAATGGGGGCCTTTGTAAAGGGGGGTGGGGTGGAGTGTCAACAAAATCAGAAAGAGGAAATGAAAGAAAGGGAGAGACGCAGGAGGCCTTTGCCTGCTTTGCAATTTTACGTAGTGTACTGGGAACAACAGATTGGATGCTATGAATCATTTAGGCAGCCTTTGTTTGTTGTTGTTGTTGTTGTTGGTTTGTTTTTGTTTTTGTTTTTTTTTGAGACAGGGTCTCACTCTGTCACCCAGGCTGGAGTGCAGTGGCTCGATCTCGGCTCACCGCAGCCTCAACTTTTTGGGCTCAGGTGATCCTCCCACCTCAGCCTCCCAAGTAGCTGGGACTGCTTGGCTAATTTTTTTGGAGAGACCGGGTGTTGCCATGTTGCCCAGGATGGATTCCAACTCCCGGACTCAAGCGATCCACCCAACTTGGCCTCCCAGAGTGCTGGGATTACAGGCGTGAGCCACTGTACTCAGTCTGCCTTTGGTTCTTACGCTGATCAATAATGCTGAGTTTCTACAGTTGTTTCGAAAACTTCAGATCTTAACCTAACCTAGTTCAGCACAAGTTCCCCCTTGACCAGGATGTAGAGAACAGAGAAAAGAAAAAGTAGAAAAAGGAAGACATTCTATGTCAAACACTGGTGACCCTCCCACTCTGTAGTCTTCCTCCCATCATTACTATAAGAAGATTCAAGGAAATTTAACTATTGTTGGGCATATGGAGAATTCTTAAAATTCAATAAGAAAACAACCTGCTTTAAAAATGGGCAAAAACTAAGCAGCATCTCACCAACGAAGATACACAGATGACAAAGAACCATATGAAAAGAAAGTCCATATCATGTTATCAGTGAAATGCTAATTAAGACAAAAGTGAGATAGTACTACACACCTGTTAAAACAGCCAACATACAAAGCACTGAGAACATCAAAACCCAGTAAGGATGTGGAACAACAAGAACTCCCATTCATTGTTGGTGAGAATGCAAAACGATACAGCTACTTTGGAAGATAGTTTGGCAGTTTCTTACAAAACGAAACATACTCTTACCATACAATTCAGCACTTCTTTGTATTTATTCAAATGAATTAAAAATGTATGTCCATATAAAAACCTGCACACAAATGTTTATAGCAGTTTTACTCATAATTGCCAAAACTCAGAGGTAACTAAAATGCCCTTCAGTAGGTGAATGGATAAACTATGGTATATCCAGAAAATGAAATATTATTCATCACTAGAAACAAATGAGCTATCAAGCCACGGAAAGACATGGAAGAAACTTGAAAGCATATTACTAAGTGAAAGAAGCCAATCTGAAAAGGCTGTATGATTCTAAATATGTGACATCCTGGGAAAGGCAAAACTATGAGACAGCAAAAAGATCACTGGTTACCATGGGTTGGTGGGAATAAGGAATGAACAGGAAGAGAACAGAAGATTTTTAGGGCAGTGAAACTATCCTGGAATGATACTACTATGGATACATATGTACATACATACAAATGTAGGCTATGTAGATATGTATCCTATATTTAACAAAACCCACAGAATGTATAACACCAAGAGTGACCCCTAATATAATCTATGGACTTTGGGTGATAGTGTGCCAAAATAGGTTCACTGATTGTAACAAATGTACCATTCTGGTGTGGGATGTTGACAGCCAGAGAAAATGTGTTTGGGGACAGTGGGTTTATGGGTACTCTGTATTTTCTACTCAATTTTCCTGTGAACCTAAAACTGCTCTAAAAATATATTTTTTTAATTTAAAAAATCTAATGAGAACCAAAAAATTAGTGTTTGACATGGACAAGTCAAAAATGTTATTTGACAGGGTCTTACTGGGTAAATAATAAACAATGATTAACTGGAATAAACAATTGCCTGAGATTGTCAAAATAAAATACTACTACCTTGGAAGTCTCATATGTTGCTGATGGGAATGTAAAATGGTACAGGCACTATGGAAAATAGTTTAGTGGTTCATTAAAAAGTTAAACATGTAATTACAATATGACCTAGCAATTTTCCTCCTAGGTATATACCTCAAAGAATTAAAAACAGATGTTCAAACAAAAACTGTAATTCAATGTTCATAGCAATTCATAATCCCAAAAGGTAGAAACAACCCAAATGTCCATCAGCTGATGAATAAATAAAATGAAATGTTATTCAGCCATCAAAAGGAATGAAATGCTGCTATATACTATAATGCAGATGAACCTCAAAAACATTCTCAGTGAAAACAGCTAGACAAAAAGGACACATAAGAAATATGAAACATTCAAAATACATACATCCATAGGGACAGAAAGAAGGTTAGTATTGCTAAGACCTGGAGGAGGGAGAAATGTGGAGTGACTGCTTATGGGTATAGGGTTTCCTTTTTGGGTGATGAAAATGTTCTGGAACTAGATAGAGTTAACGGTTGCACAACATTATGAAGTACTAAATGACACTAAACTATACACTTTAAAATGGTGTATTTTTACCATTAAAAAAGGAGTGGACTAAGAAAAATACCTTGATTTTTTCACTTTCTTTTCTCACTCGCTTTGCATTTTCAATAATGTAAACAGTGCTTTTGTTGACTTCATTGTCAGCTCTGTGTCTCAGCCAATCCTCATATCCCTGAAAGATAAAAATAACTATATAATTGAGTTCAAATAATGAAATAAAGCTGTTAATAAATTTCTATATCCTATGAGTCAACACCAAATATTTATAATTATAGCATTAATTTAAACTCAGAATGCTAAAGAGACAATGCTACACATTTTAATAGCAAATCTGAGACACACTTTCAAAATACTCCTTAGATAAATAGCTTTATTGTGTTAAAAGTTTTCTCCACTCTTTAAATATTAATGAAAACACAAGCACTGGAGACTTAATATCTTCATGTGTGAAAGGCTATGATTTATTTTAACTGTACTCTTATTTGAGTTAATGTTAATTCTCTCTACTTTTTAATTTGAAAAAAGATTGTCCTGGGTTTGTATTTTCTTATAGCCATAATCACTTACATATAATCTTTTGTACATACTGTAATAGACTGTTCGAGTAATCATCTCCAAGGGAATATTTTAATTATTTCTCACCCACAGAGAATAGAAAAGGCAAGCTAGGATTGTTTTGGCAGAGAAGCTATGATAAGTTTTAGAGATCAACAGCTAAACTTTTCAACTGACTTGGTGATAAAAGAAAATATAAATTGGTATTCGTTTCCAGTTAAAAGTAATCAGAGAAAGATCTAATGGCTCCTTTTACTTTGGACTTTTCATCTAAAGTAGATTTAAGCCAAAAGATCTAAAGGATGTTCATGAATGTTTGAGCATGACCTCCTCTCCTTTTTTATATACCTTTGTCTTTTTTTCATTGTAATAATGTCTGTATCTTTTCAAATACAACTGTTTGAAAAGTCTCTTCATCACCTCCCCCCACTTTTTCCCCTCAGGTACTATATCCATTCTCCTTCTGTCCTCTTTATGACAATGCTAAGCTATCACTTTATAGAGTACATTTTGTGATGCTGGTGAAGAAATAAAGGTCCTAACATGAACCAGTATTGGGAGTAGAATGAATCAGTAAAAAAGCCTTTGAAAATCACACATGCTATTCTTGGAACCAGCAATTTTATGATGTTAAAGAAAATAATCCTATCAGTCTAAGGAAAAGAACATTCCAAAAGTCTTTATTTTGCAACTGAACACTTGATAAAATATTCTTATAGTTCCTGGTAGGCAAGATATAAGACCAGATAACCCCAAGAGGAAAGGTAATCTTGTTCTCAATAATGCTAAGAAGACCTCTGTTTTGCAAGCTTCTTTGGTATCCTTTTTAAAAGTACTTTGTTAAGTATCATCTAAACATATGTTTGTAAATAGTCAGATGCTGTGGACTGACACAAAACATGATTAACGTTGTTAACCTACCCTTTCACCTCCAATTTCCTGTTTCCATTTTCATCTGGAATTTTTCAAACATACTAGCATACAAAATGTTCAAAATACTTAAAGACATCCATATCACAATCGGTGGCAGTCTAACAGCTCTGACAAAAAACAGGAAACGCCCCCTCTACCTACTACCCCCCCGTGAAGCAGTAGAAGGAAAAAACAAGAAAATTATTCTTCCCTTAAGTTCTCGCTACAGGCATAAACAATTTTAAAAAACCCACAAAAATGGGAGTTTTTCACACAGACATACCACACTGAAACAATTAATATGCATTAAAAATCTACCTCCTATTTCCTGACTGGGCTGTACCTTTTACCTGCTCTTTTACATTTACACCCACATACACAGATATTGAAGAGGAAACAAGGAAATACATTAAGGATGTGACTATCATTTTAATAGGTTTTCAAGAGGAACCAAATATAAAATAAATCCATAAAGGATACTACCCACTGTATATAAATATGAAAAAGAGCCTTTGACAATGAAATTCCAACAAGCCTGGACTGAAATGCAGGTGCAAGTGTAAATAAGAAATTTACCTGCTTGATGGCTGTAACAGTTATAACAAAGAAAAGTGGAAGTCCACTGGTAACTGGGCTAGTTGGTGTGTCTACTGTGACCTAGGTAAATAAAATTAAATTGAAAGTAAAATGAAAATTTGTCATTAATTCATATGCAGCACTTACATGCTGCAAACATTTCAAACAGAAACACAGACAAAACACATTCCAGTAGTAGGGTAAGTATTAATTTTCATTAAAACAAAAGCAAACTACACGGCAGTTAGTTTAAGAAATAGTCCTAAATTCAGGCATAGTTTTTATCCCAGCTTGGATTAACCCCTTTATTGAAATATATCCATTCACTTACCACCTATTTGCTGAGCACCATTCTGTCAGCGCTTGTGCTATTATCAGCCAAGCTCTAGAGATACTGCTTTAAACAAGATGGAGACAAGTCCCTGCCTTCATGTAGCTGGCAGCTTACAGGAAAAATCAGACAGTAAAACAAGTGTGTAGATGCTGAGGTCTGAAGGGTAAATAGGAGTTAACTAGACGAAAGGTAGTTTTCTAGGCACAGTGAACAGTATATGCAGGTCTCTAGGAAATAAAGGAAGCCAGTGGCAAGAGGGAGTGTGGTGTGAGATGGGGCTGGAGAGGGAGGCAGGAGCCAGACTGTGCAGGGCCCTCTAGGCCAAAGTAAGCTGTTCATTCTTTATCCCACAAATAGCAGGAAATCCTTGAAAGTTTTAAGCAAGGAAAGGTCACATGAACAGAACTGCATTTTGAAAAGATCATTCTCACTGCTCTGTGGAAGATGAATTAGAAGGGAACAAGAGTGAAGGCAATGAGTCTATTTAGGAGGCTATTGCTGTAATCTAGGTGAAAGATGATGGCTTGGACTAGAGTGTTAGCGGGAGGCACGGAAAGAAGTTCTATAAATATTTAGGAGGCAAAAATGCCAAGAGTTACATATAAGTGCTTATTAAAGATGTCTTCCAAGTATCGGGTTAGCATGTCTAGGTGAATGTTGTCATCATTCACTGAGACAGGAAATGCTGAAAGAGAACTAGATTTAAGGGAGGATGATTTTGAGTTCAATGTGCCCTCCCAACTCGTTGACTCTCATCTCCAACCCTCAACAAGGCCTGCCTCTGCCATACACCCTGTGTTGTAGATACAATATATACTTCCATGTATGCAAGGCTTCTACATGGCTCTGTGACTTCAGGCAATCTCTTCCCTATCCCTGAAATACCAGTTCAGCATTCTCCACCAAGTAAATCCTTCTAATCCTTAAAGGCTCTGTTCAGATAGCATCTATTCTCTGAAGCCTTCTCAAATTCCTCTTGGGTAAAAAAAAAAAAATGATAACTTACACTGTATACCCAAAGCATTCTGTTAATGCTTCTTGAATGGCTTTACTACATTAAGTGAATACATGACTGTTATGTGACTGGTCTTCTCAGCTATAGCATAAATTCCTTAAGAGTAGAAAAGCCGTATCTTGATCTTCATTGTACCTGCTACCATTTTTGTTGTCTGTCCTACTGCACAGCACATAGTAGGTGGATGAGTGGTATACATTTGCTGAACTGAAATGAAATGCACTGCCCACCAAGTAGAATGATTCTTTCAAGCAGAATCCTCTAGGTAGTTTATTCTATATCTGTAAGACCATGGATCCAGAGGAGCTCCTTTTCAAATCTTCCATCATTCAGGATTAAAATAGGCTCTTGCCCATATTATACCACAGACTGATTTTAAGTAGCAAGGCTAAATTCAATTACAGTACCATTTACTCAAAGCTTCAAAGTGAGTAAACAGAAGCACTTAACATCAACAGGGCATTTGAGCAATTTCAATGGGATTTTTCTGCTTCACTTAAAAAATGAAATGAGAAAAAAAGTACCTATAATGTAGTAAAATTTTCAGGGGTAATTACGGCGAGGAAAAGATTTTAATAGCTTACAGATTTAAAGATGGAAGATACAATTTAAACTGTCTAAAATTTTAAAACACAAAACAGTAGAAAGAATACAGAGAAGCAGATTGATCTAACTAGGCTCTCACCCTTAAAGTGAGTAAATGAATGAGAGAGAACAAAAATGGTAATCAGGAAGATGAGTGAGAAGTTTCCAATTAGGCTGAAACTGGTATGTAACAAAATAAAACTATTAGTTTGAACTATTTTCAGTTTTGATATATTCCATTTCATTTAATGGTACACAATACACATCATCCTAGGATGAGCAAAGATATGATATCCATGAAAATTTCAAAGAAAGTAACAATGAAACAAAATCTCAACAGGTTTTCTAATAAAAACACAACTTTAGAAATTTATAAAATGATAATCTTTAAATGTTATGTTTCTACTTTAAGAAGTCACATTATAATAAGCTCTGGAAATGTCTTTTTTTAATTACATGGCATTTTAAGGTTAGAAATAGATTGAAAATGTGTTTAAGCAATCAAGTTTCTAAAAGTTAAGTGGCTGTTTAAGGAGCTCTTACCTGTACAAGGAAAATTATGAGAAAATAAAAATTTGCAATTCTTCTAAACTGCTCAAACAGATTCTTTGGGAGAAAATTCCAAAGTGTATACTGTAAGGGAGGAAGAAAAAAGAACACTGTTATGAAGAAAACTTGAAAAATCTTAATAGTAATGACTGATTATGGGTCCACATTATCATACAAAGTGATATTTAGTATGTCCAACACTTTGAAACCCAAATCTCACACATATACATAAGCATATATTTAGAGGCATAGTATATGAAAACCTTTTTCAGAAATGAAGCTTTCATTCTACGCATTACAATAACCATCTAGTCTCATACCTTTGCTTTCTCTGACCCAATCTAAATTAGGTTCCTTGTTATGTGTTCTCATGTCATCCTATATATACTTACTTGATAACACTCATTATAGTGAGTTATATATGTGTACATTTTAAATTAAAGTTTCTCCCTCGATAAGCAAAGAGTTCTATAGGAGCAGGTTGTTCACCTGTATTGTTTACAATTTTCCCAACACTCAACACAGTGCCTGGTACAAGGCAGACAATAAATTATTTGGATGGCCAGGCACAGTGGTTCACACCTGTAATCCCAGCATTTTGGGAGGCCAAGGCAGGCACATCACCTGAAGCCAGGAGTTCGAGACCAGCCTGGCCAACATGGCGAAACCCTGTCTCTACTAAAAATACAAAAATTAGCCGGGTATGGTGGCACACACTGTAATCCCAGCTACTTGGGCGGCTGAGACAGGAGAATCACTTAAACCTGGAAGGCAGCGGTTGCAGTCAGCCGAGATCTCGCTACTGCACTCCAGCCTAGGCAACAGAGCGAGAATGAGACTCCGTCATCAAAAAAAAAAGCCTGGGCAACATAGTCAAACCCCATCTCTACTAAAAATACAGAACTTAGCTGGACATGGTGGTGCACGCCTGTAGTCCCAGCTACTTGAGAGGCTGAGGCACAAGAATCGCTTGAACCCAGGAGGCGGAGGCTGCAGTGAGCCGAGATGGTGCCACTGCACTCCAGCCTGGGCGACAAAGCGAGACCCTGCCTCAAAAATAAATAAATAATAAAATAAATAAACAAATAAATTATTTGGAGGAATGAATGAACACATTAATTTCTGGCTCAGCTAACCTCTGGAGTCTTGATGATCATAACAGATACTCCTATGAGTCACTCTGTCCCTATGAGTACCTCCAATTTCCATGACAGCTGGGAAGGTGTATACACAACCCTGGGCCATGGAGGGCTTTCATTTTAATCAATAACATACCACTCTGGGCCACGCTTTGGTAATTGGTAATAGGTAAAAGTTTCATGCTAAATTGCACATGGTCAGAAGACTAGAACTCTTAGGCCAACTGTCAACCGCAGAAATCTTAGGCCAACTGTCAATCGTACTTTGTCCCTGATACCTTAAGCTCAAGGACTGAATCATTTAAAAGTGACCAAAAAACATTGAATTTTTCAGATGACCTAGTAAGACCAGAAACTAGAAAGAAAGAAATGTTTCTTAACCTAAAAAGCTAAATTTACATTTGAGAGTTCTGCAGTTGACAGTTGGCCTGAGAGTTCTCGTCTTCTGACCATGTGCAATTTAGCATGAAACTTTTACCAATTACCAATTACCAAAGCCCATCCCAATTATCTGTATAATATGTGAGAACATATCCTTTAATAAGAGGTGACTGAAAAGCCAAGTTGTACAGCACAACATAATATATGGGAATTTACTAACCTTTCAGTTTAAAAAGGCTTATGGGCTCAAAATTTAGAGAATCCTCAGGGAAGAAACACAAAAGGAGGCAAGTACATTCAGTAGAACAGCTGCATTACAACCAATAACCAGCTTAGAAAAGGTTCTACCCTGGAGTCCAAGAAGTGCCTTAGGGAAGATAATTTTAAAATAAATGCAGAATTGTGCATGGATGTGCATCACTTGAGAGAATAAGGTCCACACTTTTTATGAGATTCCCAGGGTAGCTTGTGACCAAAAATAGAAGCCACTCAAAACCACTGATCCAGTCACTTTGAAGCTGACATAGGTCGGACCAGCATTTTGAACTGTCCCAATTATTTAAAATCAACTTTCTAAAACAATAAGCTAAACTCCAACAACAGGCTAATGGCTGAGCTTCTGGTATGTTACCCTCCTGTTCCCAAATTAAAGAGTTTTTAATTAATCAAATAAGCATTACAGAGTCATCTGTGAAAGGTGATATAAACACATCAAAAGGGAATACTTTTGTTGTTGTCGTTTTTAAGTCCCAACTGTTAGTTAACCACTGTTTTATTAAATGAACTGCTTCCTTGAGGAATTCTGATTATTCCCTTCATAGGAAATGACTGCCCTCTTCTCTCCTTCATCAAGTCATGAGCTATTAAGAGACCAGGGAGCATGTCCTAAATCCCCTTATCACAGGTGCCTAGAACAATAGTTTAGCACACAGAAGGTATACAAGAAATCTTTATTAAAACTTATGCCCTAGCCATTTACTCCACTGGTTTAACTAAAAGGTAAACTTAGTTTCTAGCACATCTTTCTTAGTATAATACAAATGTAAGATTTTAATGCAGACCAAGAAAAGTCTACTTTTTAGAGTTTTATAACTAAAAGTGAAATTGAGTTACAGCCATATACATCAAGTTATTCAAATTAACTTGTTTATCTAAAAAAGTAGACTCTCCAGCTTGGTCAGTTGCTACAAACCAAAAACAATGTTATCTCAAGCATGACCTCCATGGCAAAAAAAAAAAATTAATCACAAGAAGAAAATGTGTATAGCAGTTTTTTAGACACAATGATGAGAATTCAGTTTTTGTTACAAGTTAGTTCTTGCTTGGAGACGTCAGTAAATACTATTTATTTATTTACTTATTGAAATAGAGTCTCACACTGTCACCCAGGCTGGAGTGCAGTAGCGCCTTCCTAGCTCACTGCAGCCTCTGCCTCCCAGGCTCAAGCAATTCTCCCACCTCAGCCTCCTGAGTAGCTGGGACTACAGGCACACACCACCATGCCTGGCTAATTTTTGTTGTGTATGTGTGTATTATTTTTTTTTTTTTTTTTTTGGAGACAGAGTCTCACTCTGTCACCCAAGCTAGAGTGCAGTGGTGTGATCTCAGCTCACTGCAACCTCCACCTCCCAGGTTCAAGTGATTCTCCTGCCTCAGCCTCCCAAGTAGCTGGAATTACAGGCGCACGCCACCACACCCAGCTAATTTTTATATTTTTAGTAGAGACGGGGTTTCACCATGTTGGTCAGGCTGGTCTTCAACTCCTAAGCTCAGGCAATCTGCCTGTCTCGGCCTCCCAAAGTGCTGGGATTACAGGCGTGAGCCACCGCGCCCGGCCAATTTTTGTATTTTTTGTAGATACGGGGTCTCCCTTTGAACCATCTCCGAGGCTGGTTTCAAACTTCACCTGCCTCAGCCTCCCGAAGTGCTGGCATTACAGGTGTGAGCCACTGCACCGGGCCTCTTTTATACTATCTTTAAGTGCAACTATAAACTTAAAAAGCAGCCCAGACATTTAGAACATGTTTAAAACTATTTATACAGAAAACGCCAGCTTTGGGCTGGGCATGACGGCTCACACCTGTAATCCCAGCACTTTGGGAGGCTGAGGTGGGTGGATCACCTGCGGTCAGGAGTTCGAGACCAGCCTGGGCAACATGGCGAAACCTCGTCTCTGTTAAAAATACAAAAAATTAGCCAGGCGGACACCTGTAATCCCAGCTACTTGGGAGGCTGAGGCAGGAGAATCGCTTGAACCCATGAGGCGGAGGTTGCATTGAGCTGAAATCGCGCGCCACTGCATTCCAGCCTGGGCGACAGGGACTCTGTCTCAAAAACAAATAAACAAAAAATGCCAGCTTTCCCGGTACATACAGTGCATTTTATATATGCTTTGTAGTGGATTAAATAACCTGTACATAAGTGTGGCCACTAAAGATGAAATTATGTGAAAAAGTTGTGGGTCACTGCCTCAAATATGTATCATCTAATTTAATTTGAAACCAAAACTTTATAAACTTACTAAGCAAATTTCCCAAAGGAGGAAAGTTGAAGAGAATCTCAGCTTTGAGAGTCAATTATTTAAGCAAAAGGAGGCTTTAGAACTTTACTTGTTTTTACCAGTTCTGTTTTACCCAAGATTTCCAATTTATCATTAAAAATGCTGATGGTTTAGCATTAAAAATGCAGATGAGGAACTTAAGACTCCAAATAACTTTTAATGTGTCTGAATAGCAGTAAAAAAGAAAGAGAAAAAGGTAAAAATAAAGTAGTAGATATTTAAAGTAATAATAAAGTTAGCAGTCACCTGCTCAAAGAAAACTTAGGAAAAACTCTTCTGGACATTAGCCTAGGCAAATAACTGATGACGAAGACAAAAAAGCAAATGCCCCAAAACCAAAAATAAACAAATGGGACTTAAATTAAAAAGCTGCACAGCAAAAGAAATAATCAACAGAGTAAACAGACAATCTATAAAATGGGAGAAAATATTTGCAAATTATGATTCCGCCAAAGGACTAATATCCAGAATCTATAAGGAACTCAAACAGTAAGAAAAAAAAAATCAACTCCATTAAAAGCTGGGCAAAGGGTGGGGTGCAGTGACTCACTTCTGTAATCCCAGCACTTTCGGAGGCTAGGGCAGGGGATTACTTGACGCCAGGAGTTTATGACCAGCCTGGCCAATATGGTGAAACCCCGTCTCTACTAAAAATACCAAAAAAAAAAAAAAAAAATTAATTAATTTTTTTTAAAAATCTTAAAAATTTTTAAAGGAAAAAAACACATAACAGATAAACATGATGGAAACTAAAGATCCTAAAATTCATAGCAGAGTACAATCAATGCTCCTTTTGCTGAAGAAGGGAATTTCCAAGTTTTGCACCAGCTACAAAATTCTGGTGATTTCCAAAATCCCTGCAGAGTACATTAAAGTTTGTGAGGCTGTAGAGGCCAAATTTTTCTGAAGGAAGTATTTGTGTTCCCAGGAGATAAAAAAAACAAAAAGCATTAGGCCGGATGCAGTGGCTCACGCCTGTAATCCCAGCACTTTGGGAGGCCAAGGCAGGCGGATCACGAGACCATCCTGGCTAACCCGGTGAAACCCCGTCTCTACTAAAAATACAAAAAATTAGCCAGGCGTGGTGGCGGGCGCCTGTAGTCCCAGCTACTTGGGAGGCTAAGGCAGGAGAATGGCGTGAACCTGGGAGGCGGGGCTTGCAGTGAACCAAGATCTCGCCTCTGAACTCCAGCCTGGGTGACAAAGTGAGACTCCGTCTCAAAAAAAAAAAAAAAAAAAAAGCATTAATTTTATAAGCAAATAAAATTTAAAGTAGGTCAAAATGTTTGTCTTCAGTGTTCCCTGCCTTAACATTTATAATGTCACATTACTGGTAGTATTTGTAAACAAAAGCAGCATCCAATTAAGATAATTATTTTTATGACTGAAGGGTGGAGAAAGAAAATCAACACTTGCTACAAAGTTGGAAGGCAGCTAACATATTCTATAAATAGTATATTTTGGAAAAATAATCTTTTAAAAAATCCTGGTATAAATACAAACAGCCAAGACAATGTGAGGAAGAAAAAGTCAAACTATGAAATTGTTGGTCTTTTCGGAGTAGAGCTGAAGGCCTCCATTTAGGAGATAGTATCCCACCCATTCAAAACACATGAACCTGAGGAAATCAATAGTACTACTCAGTATTGTAATAATAATCACAGAAACACAAATAACAATAGCAGCTACCGTTTGAGTTGTCGCCCCATGCCAAGCACAATGCAAGAGGAGAGAAAAAAAATGAGGAAGGAACCCAAACAGCACAATGATGTAAAAAGACCTCTTTATTCAGAGCAACTAGACCTTATAAAGTAGTTCTACTCCTGGTTTTATTACTAACTCTGCTTGGTGACCATGTGCCTAAATTTCTCTGGCCTTGGTTTCTCCATCTGTAAAGTCAGTGAGCTGAATAAGATAACCTCTTAAGACCATTTAGCTCTACAAGTCCACAATTCTGAATCAAAGGACTACTACAGACCATTTAATTGGATACCACAAGGTGAGTTGAAATTTCCAGTAAAAGAACTATTCACTATTTTAGGCACAAGTATGTAAACCTCTGGCTGAGAATAAAATTTCTGCCACTAGTGTGTAAGATTAAGAGGAAATAGACATTTTTATCCAGAATAAAATGTTCTATAGGCCTACATATCTGCTCATTAGGCAACAAAATTTTCACCTGTCCTGACCATATTTTACATGTTAATCTCCCAGCTAGACATGATCACTACTGTATCACCACCCAAACGAGAAATTAAATGCGTATTTGAAAACCAAAATGTCATATATTTTTAAGGAAAGGCATAATTTTGTTTCAGGTTCTAAGTGATTACAAGTGTACAGTGAACCAAACGTCACCAACTTTTATCTCTACCTTGCCAGGGCACATGAGGAAGTGAGGAAAATCTTCAAGATCTATTCCATTCTACGAGATGGCAGTAGGCCAACCTAGCACCTAACCTGGTCAGCCAGAGGTAAAGACTAGCTAAATAACACTTGCAGAATCATGACTACCGGGTATAGGAGCTATAAGAAGTGGTTTCACAGAGTATTAGCCCCATTTCACCAACGAGGACATTTAGAATCAGGGCGATTAATTTGGCCAAGGTGACACAACTAGTAAGTGGTTGGGCCAGGATTTAAATACAAACTTCCAGGCCAATGCTCTTAGTCCTACACTATGCTGAAGAAAGATGCATTCAAACGGTGACACAGCTGCAGTGACTTAACTCTTAACAGATCACAGGTGAAGCAGTGTACTGAGCAGCATGCACCCTTTGGGACATAGGACTGTATTAATACTTGAGAAGTGGGATGGGAGGTGGAGGGGTTGGCAGGGGAACTAGAAAGAAATGCAAATAAAGTCATTCCAGGACAGCTGTCTCCAAAAGAATGCAAATCTTTTATAAAAGAATTTGCATGCTTTTATATCCTAGTTCATCCATTCAAGGGTAATTCAGGAAGCTTTGCACAAGTAAGTAATTCATATTTTTAACAAACTTTACGGTTTAAAGTAATATGCATAATCAACAAGCACTGTGAATCATAATGGAAGGCAAGTGAATGATCTTTTACCTATAACAAGACAAAGTGATTTTTTAAATAAACTGTCTTTCAGAGGAATACTTACTATAGCTAGTATATGATCCGTATACATGCAAATACATGTACACATACATAAATGCATCAGTTTCCTCAGAAGCATAAATTAGAATAAATGCATTATCTGATTCACTATATGACCATCTATTGAGTTAAAACAAAAACTTACCTTAGATGAGACTATTCTATTATCACAAAATCTTTGTGCAATGTAAGCTTCTGTTTCCGAAACTGGATGATTGCCAACAAACACTGTGCGTGTGCCAACTCGTTTCTCTTCTCCAGCACACTGACCAAGAGAAAAGGGAAAAAATTCAGTTTTTCATCACATTTGTCCACACTTCTACCAAGCCCATAATTCTTGTCTAAGCATGCTGGGCTATAATCTGGTGAGAAAGTAGTAGGGAGAGGAGAAAACCTTGTTAGGGAATTCAAAATCCATTAAGCTCTTACTTGCTGACATAGTAAAGATTAGTAAAAGTGCTGTTTGAACCAACTGTTCTGAGGTCAACAGTGCAATTCTAAAATGATTAAAGAATGTACCCTAGAGAAAAAATACTTTTACTGCCAATCATTTTTTTCATCCACAGCCCAAATGAATCTTAACCATAACCTTCGCTAGCAACACACTAACTCACGAAAGAATGGACTGGGAATATTTCATTTATTATGCAACTACTGAGGACAACCCTTCAACTACCTTACTAGAGAACAGAAAGCATAATGCAGATTACTTCTAAACACAAAATAATTGTGTATAAGTGTAAAGGTCAGAAATACAATGGCTGCCTCTATTGAAGAAATGATCGACTTTTTCTAAAAAGAAACTATAATTATTTGGCTTTACAGGATAGTTTATTTTGCAATCTCTCAGAGCCTTATTGTTGTAAAGTTCCATTTCACACAATATATTTCTCATGCCCCTTTTACATTTTTAATAAGTAGACTCACTGAATCTAAAAGTTTCAAGATTGGGCTCTATTTTATCCCACCCTTTAATTTTTCTGAGGCCTCACTCTCTTTGCTTAAATCAGGATAATACCCTTTTCTTATATAAATTTGGGACAGTCTCCTTGTATGGTACTATATTACCATATCTGAGACTACCACATATTTAAGTCAAAGGATGTATGATAGAAACAAATATCCATTTATATATTCCCATTATTTTTTAGAAATATAATTTTCCAACCTAAAATGTTTTAATATATGTAGTCACAAAGATTTTCCTTCCTTTCAATGATCTATTTAAAGGTCAAAGGTATAAATCTCACCCTCAAAGTAATCATTTTAAGCAAGACTTAGAACTTGTAGTCTTCCAATTATCTACAATGTCTGAATGTACTCCAGTCTGAATTTGTGCATCTTATGTAGATGGTATGTGGAAAATTATTCCTTCGTTTAAAAATTAAAAATCACCCCAAAGTATACATAAAACCTCTTTGCCTTACGTTTTCATTTAAGCTTATGATATTGCCTTCAAAATTTGTAAGGAATCATGCAAAAAGTAACTGGGACAAACTGAAGTAGAAGAGATTCAGGCTGTATATAACTCTGGAAAGCTACTCTGGAGTGTGCTAAGGGAATTTGTGGGATCCCTGGAGACCTGGAAAAAGTCAGTTAAGTATCTATGCTGGATAGCTTAGTTATTTATCTGCCCGCCCAAAGACAAGGCATTAGAACAACTGATTGTCCAAGGTCTTTCGCATGCTAAGAGTAAATGATTCATAGGTAAATTTTCACACAGTTCCTGGAAACCAGTAAACAGTATCTTTACCAAGTGGTAGCTTTGATTTAGGGGCTTACTTCTCTGTTTGCAACTGTAATATACAGGTTCTGACACAGCTTACTGATAAGAGCACCAAATTTTCCATAATATCCATTTTGTAAAACTTAAAAGTGAAAGTGTGTGCACCTGCCAGATGTATAGTTTATGTGGCTTCACCCCAGCTCCCACCTTCTGTTGCAGGTTAAGGCCTCTCTGTGGTCTCGGCAACAGACCTAACTCTTATAATGTACCAATTTGAATTAGAGAAAATGCCAAGTCCACGTATACATTGCAATTTGCAACCTTTAATTTAATATTCATGTGGCTGTTTAGTTTTTCACACAAGGAAGAAGTGGCTGCAGAGTAAATGAGGCAGGGTTACCTTTTATACAAGTTCTTAGTTAATTCTACAAGTGGAAAGGGGCAAGAGGCAAAGGAGGTAGAGAATCAGTGAAGTAGGATATGTCGTGTGCTGTCAATATAGATTTTTCCCCTGAATTACAGCAACCACTGATTAACTTAAAACAAAAATGGACTAGTGCTTTCCCAATTCTGAATTGTCTTCTACATTCCATGCCAAAGAACAAAAGGAAAAAGCACAATACAATTTTTTTAGGCACACTGATATTTTTATTAATTCCCTACATTTGAATAACATTTCCAGTTTTACTAAGAGCTTTCCTCATACATTATCTCTCTGATCTTTTTTGAATAAGGCCTAAGTGGCCTCTATCTCCATTAAATTGGAGAAAATGGATTAAAATTACTATGCAGGTTTGGGGTTTTGTGTGTACAGATCCCGGCAGTGATTGCTGTTAGATGACGAAACAGAAGCCTGAAAGAAGCAGCAGAATGTCCACTTCTGAGCATTTTCCAAAATAGCATTTTACAGTCTCTTTACCCTAAACAGGTTTGGGTTGAGAAGTGCCTAAGACTGGGGCTGGAGTAGTATGAGGTAGGTGACTTTTCCGTGCCTGTTTCACCTTAAAAGCTGATGAAACTGCAATGTCTGGTGGGATTTCCTGCAACTGTATAGTTTTAAGCTGCTCGCAAAGTAAGATTCTCCTTCGACAATTTATTTTGCATGTGGTTATCTCCCATCAATTATTCAGATCACTGATAATGAGAATTACAGGCCCTGATATAATGCAAAGCTACTTGGATTATCAGCAAATAATCTTAAAACCGATGTAATCCCTGGCAGTTAGAGCATTACTTTTATTGGTCATCAAACTGCTTTCTGTAAGCTACCACAGCAAATAAAAGCATTTGCTCAAAAATGAACAAAAAAAAAATTCTTACTAAACTCTGAAGACTTGGCAATGATTTTAAATGGTTCTCCACACTCTAGCCCAAAGCTATTTTCTTCTCTGAAGCAGGAATATTTTTGAACAGCATAGTGTCTTAAAAACGCCAAATTCAAAATTGAAAGACAGAGCATTTCATCAAAATTTCATATGTCTACTAAAATGCTCCCAGAAGTCAGCATTTCCATACTAGGGCTGAAAGGGTGGGGGTATGGGGAGGAGATCACTACAGTGCCAGGAAACATTTCCAGTGTATTAAGCTTCTTGGTTAAAATAACTACAATGTATTCGGTGGTTAAATTGCTGAGGTTTCCAAGCCCACTCCATTATAACAAGCAAAGATGAATAAACTTAATGTGTAATTTACAATCATAACTCTAAAATGATCCTTAAAATTGCACTTTTCAGATTTTGCTTTTACTGCTACTTCTTAAGTGATTAAGCTGTCTCTCCTTTTGCCAAAGGAAGTGAAGCAAGACTGATGGGGCAGTTGTGTTGTTCTGCCTTTAAAGCTTAATTACAGTCATATTAACTGAAATTCTCAAACACTTGACCAAAGGACAAATGAATACACAAAGTTTATCCCTAAACACAAAGATTTCTCTAATTAGGCATTACCCAATGGCTTCACATTTAATTGAATAAAAACTACTACAGGAAATGGATATTAAGCCTCACACAAACACCTAAATCAGCAAGCACAACGCTTAATAAAAAGACTGACCATGAGGATTTGGATAAGAACAATGCCTTGTTTGGAAGCTCAGAGTGGACCTTTCATTATCTCAAAGTGATTCACTGAGCAGTTTAATTTCACCAGGGACAATCAATTCTAAGAATTCCCAATCTGATCCCCCTTCCCCAACCATGCCCTTACTCCAAGAACTTCAGAGCTACAGAAATTGTGGCTCGAAAGACTGAAATGCAGCTTCATTAAAGGATTGCTAATAGAAAGTTGATGGATCAAAAATACTGTAAACATTCTTGATTCAAGATTCTAACAGGAATTTTATCTTTTAATGATTCAGGTTCTTCCATTTATAGGAAGTAACCTGCGACTCTCAGTGTTCCTTTGGGGTCTCAGCAACTCAACTTTCCTTATTAACAGAATCTTTCCTAACCCAAAGCCTGACAATATGCACAAAAATTTAACCAGCAAGTATACAAAGCCTCAGAAGTTCCCTTTCACTTTCACCCTACCCATCTCTACACACAGCCTTTCATTCCAAACACTTAACAAAATTTAAAACTCTAAACTAGGAGATTCTTAACCCTTAAAGATAGGAGCAGTGAGGCTGACAATCCAGGTAACCATTTACGATTACCCTCAGGAAATGGATAAAAACATATATGCAAATAAAAAGCAGGAATAAAGCAGGCCCCAAGATCTCAAAACCCAACCTGGCTGAAAAGAGGAGAAATAAATATAGATTACAAACCTCAGAGGCTGGAGGGAGAGATGGGACCATCTGCATACTGACATGCAGAAATTTGGCAACACAATGGCAGCTAAATCTCAGAGAGAATGCTGCAGATTATCAAGCAACTTGTACCAACCCCTGTGATCCTTGTAAAGTTTCCCAGAACTTGGGAAGTGAGCCAATTATGGCTTGCCTAGTTCCTGTACTTCCATGGGAGGCAGCAAAGGAAGCATCAGAAGACAGTCTATTCCTTAAGAGCTCAAAGCAGTACTCTGGCGGCCTGAGCCCCATTATTGCACCATTTCACATCTTTTTGTTATTCTTCTCCAAAGACCTGATTTGCCTTTGTAACTTCTGTATTTTAAGGTGTTATTATTTTTAAATATCAGTATCTTACACCATACAGTAATTTTTCCTCATCTTGGGAAGTTCTTTTCTAATCCCTGCCTACAATAAATGGACCACAATAAAAAGTGGTGCTAAACAATAAGCTTCAGAGGAAAGCTGAATTGAACTTTTAGTTGTATTTTCAGAGGAAGAGACATAATCTAAGTATTCACTATGACACAGAGTTTCCCCACCCTAAGAGAGTCACTGTAATACTGTAAATTCAAGCTTCAAAAATATATGCAAGAAAGGCCTAAGCAGATGGTTTATGTGGAAAGGTCCCTTAGGGATGGAAGATTTTTCTCACTATTTAGATATCTCAGAGGTAAGAAAGTTGTATCTCAGCAGGCAACAGTAATATCTAGCAATTGCAAGGAAAAAAGCCACTGGATATTAGGGAGAAAAATGCCTTGACCAGTATCATTACCTAGAAGAGATAAATTCTCATCTAAAAATTACTTTCTAGATCACCAGAGAAGAATTTTTATTACAGTGTAAGAAGAGATAAGAAACTCTAGCTAGAGCAAAAGAAACAATATTGTAAAACTGGTGTCTGACGACCTGAACAAGGTTTTATTTCTTTTTTCAGTGATAGTGTCATTACTATAAAAGTGATGTTTCCTAGAAAGGTCTGCCAGTTCAAATATAAGTTGGAGTGTGTCCAGCAAAACCAATGAATGCATTTTTCCAAGTAAACTGTCAAATACCATACAAAAAGCAAACTGGCTTAAAAACTGCCTGAGCTCTAAGTGTAATTAATTTAAAGAGCACATCCAGGCTATAACTTTTCTTAACATCCCCAACAAAAGAGGTAGATAAAAAGCAAGTTTCCATTGTGGAGCATGGCTTAGTTGAATAAATGAAGAAAGTAAGGGGTTTCGGGGCAGGGGGTGCATTCTTCCTGGACCTGGCACAGTGGCTTGGACCTGTAATCCCAATACTTTGCTTGAGGCCCAGAGTTCCAGACCAGCCCAGTCAAACACAGTGAGACCCCTGTCTCTACAAAAAAAAATTTTTTTTAATTAGCGGGGCATGCTGGCACACACCTGTAGTCCTCCTAGGGAACCTGAGGCAGGAGGACCACTTAAGCCCAGAAGTTCGAGGTTACAGTGAACTATGATCACCACTGCACTCCAGCCTGGGCAACAGAGTAAAGACCCCAACTCTTTAAAAAAAACAAACATTCTTCCTATAGGGAAGGCTTTCAGGGCAAAATCTGGAGGGGACAGGGGAAGCAAGACAGTTTTAACTCTGAGAAATATTATTTACAACTTTTTTTTCTTCAAAATGAGACCTGGAGAAAATGGCTTAGTTGAGCCTCATTTCCTTATCTATAAAATAAGGTCACATAACGTAACAGACTGCTTACAGCAGGATTAACAGAAACACCCAGAAATCACTTTAAATGACTGTAAACTATTCGCAGGAACAAAGGATGAGGTTTGCAGATGTTAACAAACTATAGGAATATTAAAACTCTAGCAACTGGGCCAGCATGGAACTAGGCAATGTCCTCAACATAACCCACATGTAAATGTTTTATTTAAAGCAAGAAAGTTTCTGGCTCTACAGAAGAGGCACGGGAAATTTTGGTGCTACCCCTGCCTAAAGGGGCAGGATGAATTATGGTCCACTAGCACAGAGTGCTTGGTTTTGAAAACACTGTTCTTCAGTGTTCATGAAGAGGACTAGAGTTAGCCAGGGAGGCTGACAAGTGCCATGTTTGATGACAACTGAGGGCCACTCGAGGAGCTTATGGAGGTTGCTGTCCAGAACATATATCATATTTTGGAACTGTTGATCTGACACCCTGACAGTAAAAATAGGAATTCGTTTCTCCCTTTGTGGCAGAGCACACAGGCACTTGGGAACTGCACTGGAATTATTGACACTGTCTCTCCATCATCTCTTCCCTCTCCCCAAAGCTTTGGATTTGAAGCTTCTGTGCACTATAAAGACTGGATGCTGCTATAAATATAACAGATGATCTGATTGTAATTATTCCTAAAACATGCTTAAAAGAGACTATATAAATTAGTAAGACATTTGAAATGTAATGTATAACTTGGATATTGAAGCATAAAAAGAAGAGCACGACAAATATTCAGTAATGCCTTACATATAAATAAAAATTGTTTAGATTGTTAAATTTTAATGTGCCTTTGAGTACTGCCAACTAGGAATGCCACAGTAAGATAAATGGCAAGAATATCAGGATACCACACTCAATGTTTCCCCAGACTGAATTACATGGAACAAGTTAATAATGAGGTTCCTTAGAGAAAGGAGAAGCCCACCCCTCCTCCAGGTTATTCACAATGCATACCCATGTAGTAAAAGCTCCATAAAGTCTTGAAAAAACCTCTTTTAACTCTGTGTAAGTCAGCATTTCCCAAAATTTTTTGACCACAGAACTCTTTTTTTCCCACAAGGAAAATCCAGTGACATCACATTCTGTACAACATGTTTTGGGCAATGCTACTGTAATATACCTCTTACCTCGCAAACATGTCTACATATCTGGGCTACATCTATGCTAGAGTCTACTGGTAGAAAAAACACATGGTATTCACAATCAGCTATACTGGCAAAGCATTCAAGGCTATGAGGTGAGATCACTGTTGTATTTGTGACAATTTCTATCCATGTATGCCAAAAATGGATAAAATTAAGTATTTGGCTATGATCCCAGGTGGGTGTTTTTGCTTCTAAAGCTTAATAAAGAGAGGCAAGAAACCAGGAGATCAAGGTCCTAATAGCCTTCTACCATCAATCGGTCTGTACATGTCTTGGGGAAGTCCTGGCATTAGTTTCTTCATATGTAACTTGGAAGGGACTTGACTAAATAATCTGATCTAAAACGAAGCAGGGGAAAGTGGCAGATTTTCTTTGAGACGGAGTTTCACTCTTGTCACCCAGGCTGGAGTGCAGTGGTGCAATCTCGGCTCACTGCAACCTCCGCCTCCCAGGTTCAAGCAATTCTTCTGCCTCAGCCTCCTGAATAGCTGGGATTACAGGCGCCCACCACCACACCCAGCTAATTTTTGTATTTTTAGTAGAGACGGGTTTTCACCATGTTGGCCAGGCTGGTCTCGAACTCCTGACCTCAGGTGATCCACCCGCCTCGGCCTCCCAAAGTGCTGGGATTACAGCCGTGAGCCACCGCACCCAGCTAGTGGGGACGGATTTTCTAGCAATAAAACTTGAAATGTGGCCAGCCGAGTGCGGTGGCTCACGCCTATATTCCTAGCACTTTGGGAAGCCGAGGTGGGTGGATCACTTGAGGTCAGGAGTTTGAGACCAGCCTGGCCAACATGGCAAAATTCTGTCTCTACTAAAAACACAAAAATTAGCCAGGCGTGGTGGTACATACCTGTAATTCCAACTACTCGGGAGGCTGAGGCAGGAGAATCACTTGAGCCCGGGAGGCGGAGGTTGCAGTAAGCTGAGATCACACCACTGCATTCCAGCCTGGGTGACAGAGCAAAACTCCATCTCAAAAAAAAAAAGCTTGAAATGTAGCTTTGGATGTTGCATCATTTGCCACCTATTTCAGCCTAGTCCCCTAAAACAAAAAAAAAGCATTCAAGGGTGAGGAAGAAATTACTACGTTTCAGAATAAAGAATAACTTACAAACTAATACACACGAGAAGACAATATATGTGGAATAAAAAATTGCAGGTTTGGGCCGGGCACAGTGGCTCATGCTGTAATCCCAGCACTTTGGGAGGCCGAGGTGGGCAGATCACCTGAGGTCAGGAGTTCGAGACCAGATTGGCCAACATGGCAAAACCCGCCTCTACTAAAAATACAAAAATTAGCTGGGAGTGGTCACAGGTGCCTGTAATCCCAGCTACTCAGGAGGGTGAGGCAGGAGAATCACTTGAACCTGGGAGCCGGAGGTTGCAGTGAGCTGAGATCGCACCATTGCACTCCAGCCTGCGTGACAGAATGAGACTCTCTCCAAAACAAAAACAATTTCAGGCTTCAAAGCAGAAAAGGAGGGAAAAATAAATGAAACATCATGAAAAGTCACAAAGACCAGGGAAAGGTTCATGTGCTAATGCCTTTAAAAAAATGTTTAAGTACAAACTGACTAAATAAAACTCCTTCAAGGTGCTAATTTTGGTACACTAGAGGGTACACTGGTTCTTTCAGGCTTTTAAGATGCCCACTTAAAGCACCACAGTAGCAATTTACTTAATGATAATCTTTAAATGTGAAAAAATGAATGCCTTCTCAAATGTGCCTATTACCCTAGGAAACTGTTTACTCCTCTGATAAAACAGAATGAAATCCATTTCCCAGCAACCAAGGTACAAACAATTGCAAGTAAATCAGGTTAGAATTAACTACCATGAGGGCAATATTTAAAATTAATAAACCTCTTAGAATACAAATCTTACCTGTACACAGGATTTCTGCTGTAAAATGAAAACACACACACACACACACACACACACGGGGACGGGGGGAGAGATAAAGCCATTTGAAATAATTTTTATTAGAGTGGATACATTCAAAACGCATGACTTCACAAAAACAAACACCACTCAGCCTAAAGGCCAAACCACCCTCAAACCAATTTTCCACAAAACAAATGTTTTTTACCAAATAGGACAAACAGTAGTTAGAAGTTCTATTCAAGTGTATGATTGAAAATAGCAATGGGGTATTTCTAAAGCACACATAGGGGGTATCTAGAACCATTATAAGAATTTACAGCCAACATTAAAAAATGCCTAGGAAGCTTTAAACAGAAAATAATGCTTTCAGCTAAATCATGAAACAACAAGTAGTTGTAGGTTTCTTCATTAGGAAACCTTTGCTCAGTGGAATGCAAGCAGCTTAGTTATGACTAGTACTCAAAAATTAAAAGTTCATAAAGACTCAATTCTCCTGACTGCAATGCATTTCACTCCACTTTGCATTATTATAAAAAGCATATGTGTATGCAACATTTCTAAGCCTATTCTTACTCTACTTTGTAAACTCGGATATGATGTAAAATGTTCTACATGCTGTCAAATAGAAAATAGTTATAGCATTACTTAAGGGAAGAAATATGGCAGAACCCAATGAAATATAGGCAGTCCTCAAATTAATGGTGGACTGATAGTCTGATTACTTCAGATGGACAGGAATCTGAATGATCTTTACATAGTCAGTGTACTTGAGTACTCTATGATGTTCTGCTGACATCTCAGCTTGGTTCCCAGTCACTTACTACAAGCAAATACAACTATTCCCTGCATGCTGAGCACAGCTAAACTAAAACAAAACAAAAACAAAAAGGAGAAGGGTAGAAATACAAATGTGTCAAACCAACAGAAAATTGCCTATGATGAGAACATTCAGCTATAAGACTACATGGGGCTTCCTCATAATTCTCAATGCAACGCTCAAAAGACACCTCCAATAGAAGAGTTGTTAAATGCTTTAACCAACACATATGTTCAGAAGGAAGAAACTTCTTTGGATGTGAGATTAGTCCTTTAGACTGCTTCTTCAATCCTAAAAATAGTATATAAGAGAAAAAGTGGGGTTCTCCTAATAGTTGCAGGTCTATCTCAGAAAGCAATGTACCAGAATGCTGTTGGACTCAAATTTTATTAATTTAGAATCCAATCCTGTCCAATATACCTTTGAGTTTCACTTCTATTTTCATACTGTGAAATAACCATGTAATAAAGTACCAAGGAATGACATATTCACTGCAAATAAGGGGAAGTTCATTCATGCATTCCAGATGGCGTGAATGAACAGCTTGTAAGAAAAAAAAAAGAAAATAACAAGTGTTGGCAAGCATGTGGAGAAATTGGAACCCTCATACATTGCTGGTGGGACTGTAAAATGATTCAGCTCCTATGAGAAACAGTTTGGCAGTTCATTAAAAAGTTAAACATAGAATTACCATATGACCCCACAATTCCACTCCTAAGTATAGGCCCAAAAGAATTGAAAACAGGTATCAGAACAAAAACTTGTGCATGCATGTTCATAGCAGAACTATTCAAAAGGTGGAAACAGTCGGGCGCAGGGGCTCATGCCTGTAATCACAGTACTTTGGGAGGCCAAGGTGGGCGGATCACCTGAGGTCAGGAGTTTGAGCCAGCGTGGCCAACATGGTGAAACCCTGTCTCTACTAAAAATACAAAAATTATCCAGGCGTAGTGGCAGATGCCTGTAATCCCAGCTACTTGGGAGGCTGAGGCAAGAAAATCGCTTGAACCCAGGAGGCAAGAGATTACACTGAGCCAAGATCACACCACTGCACTCCAGCCAGGGCAACACAGCAAGATTCTCTCTCAAAAAAAAAAAAAAAAAAAAAAAAGGTAGAAACAACCCAAATGTCCATAACTGATGAATGGATAAACAAAATGTGGTATAGCCATACAATGAAATATTATTCAGCCATAAAAATGAATGAAGCACTGATATGTTCCACAATGTGAATGAATCTCAAAAACAGTATGCCAAGTGAAAGAAGCCAGACACAAAAGGTCACATAATGCATAATTTCATCATATGAAATATGCAGAATAGGTTAATCCATAAAAACAGAAAGCAGATTGGTAGTTACCAGGTGCTAGGGGGAGGGGAGAATGCAGAGTAACTGTTTAATAAGTATGGAGTTTCCTTTTAAGGAGGTAAAAATGTTCTGGAACTAGGTACGAGTTTGTGGTTATAAAAAATATAAATGTACTAAGTTCCAATAAATTGTTCACTTTACAATGGTTAGTTTTATGTTATGTGAATTTCACCTCAATAAAAAAGTAACTCCCTTGCCTAACAGCGAGTCACAAGGTAAATCTGTTAACACAGTTGATGCATCCATTCAACCAATATTTATTGAGCTCCTACTATGTGTACAGCACTAGAGACAGGGTGGTGAATAAAAAAGACACAGTCCCTGCCTTCAAGGAGCTTAGAGTATAGGCAGAGGGAAGACCAGGCATTCATCAAATGCTCATACAAATCAGCTAAGTGCCAAGAATGATGGCTGCACAGTACCCTGAGGGCTAACCTAGCTAGGACCACACAACCACCATGTGCAACACAAACCTAATCATATTGCTCCTCCAGGCCCCACTTGAATGGTTTCCCATTGATGTTAGAACTGCAAATTAAAATCCTTATTCTGACCTGCAAAGTTTTATACACAGTCTGGTCTCTTCCTATTTCCCCAACTTCATTTGCCCTCGTCTTCTCTTTCTCTATTATAACCCATTGGCCTTTTTTCCATTCCAGGTAAGCCAGATGACCCTTCTTGTCCCTGAGTATTCCACTGTTTCCCTCGGCATAGAATACTCTTCCCTCTTTACCTACTGATAATAATCCTTCAGATCTCAACAACCATAATTTTATCATTAACCCTTCTCTGGTGACAATCAAAATGAAGACAGAGCAACAACTTGTTCTCCAAAATCTATGTCTGCTACAGGGAATTTACAATGAGCAAAGCAAAGCATAAAGAAAATCTCAATTCAGTTTCTCAAAAAGCCGAAACACCAAGTCTCTTCAAAGTCTTCCCCAAAAGTCTCCTCAAGCATACCTATCAAAATTTACTAAAAGAAATCCTGTGAGAAGTCCTTGACTTTGCAGAAACTGCTTTAAGAAAAACCACCTTCTAATTAGTTTCAGTAAAAACAAGGCAGTGATTATGACAAAAACTTTGTATAGTCTACTACGACACTTTAGTTCATTAAACATAATTTAATGTGACTGGTTGTTGTGATGCCTTGTTAACTGATTTTAAACATACTTCAGACAATTTTCTCCTGAACAGTATTCAGATTCATCATTTCCAGCTGATTAAACAGTTGATTAAAATGATGGTTACAGCTATTTCTATTTTTATAAAAAGTCAGGCTTTAGGCCAGAGATATAATCCCCAATGTAATATTGTTTCTGTGAAGAAAATCAGATTCAATTTACATTATTTTGACTTACAGAAAATTTTCTGTGAACATAACCTGCCATAAAATACAAGGACAATTGTAAAAGGTTTTCAGAAGGGCCTATCACCCAGCACAAGTGTGTACCATGGAACACAGGCTGGGCATAAGGCAAACATTCAAATCAGCCAGTCATGAGCTGTTCTCTTTTTATCTCACTTAATAATCATAAACTGGGGCAGGGTATTTTTCACAGCATTGATTTTTTCTGCAAGCAGAGCAGGGAGAACTATCACTAACCTATATAAAGTCTCATATGAAAAAAAAAGACTGAAGGGTGGGAGGGGGGCGAGGGATAAAAGACTACAAATTGGGTTCAGTGTATACTGCTCGGGTGATGGGTGCACCAAAATCTCACAAATCACCTAAAGAACTTACTTATGTAACCAAATACCATTTGTTCCCCAAAAATCTATGGAAATAAAAACAATTTTTTTAAAGACTCTGCCAAAGCTGTCAAAGGACACTGATGCGATATAACATTATCTTTGCACTTTTTAGAACCTGAAAATTACATTTTAAAGAATAACATCCAATGATTAACAGATATTTATTTATACAGATATCTGACATAACAATTAGTAATGAAGCCCACACAAAGTGTTTACTAATAAATGAGTAAACAACAGCATGTAATCAACGGCACTATTTGTTGGGTCATAGTCTCCACAACACTACTGGGCAATCAACTCCAAACCTAGATACTCTACTACAATTAGACAACAAGACTTGTTTGTTTCAGTAGTTTTCATCCACACACTTGAATTTTTATAAATACAAAATACTAGTTAATGAACTGCGTCTAAACCTTACTAAGACCAAAGAATTGTTTCTACAAAGAAGAACTGCAGGTTGAAATGATTGGTGGTACAATGGGTTAGAGAAGAAAGCTATTTGTTCAAATGAAACTCCAAATGAGAATATTAAAATTCAACATTCAAGAGCTGCAGGGAGGTAAGGAAAACTCTCCTTTCATTGATGTTCAAAAGACAAGAGAGAGAATTTTCTCCTATCAGCTTTTGCCATCCCTATGCTGAGACTACAGTGAATCTTGTGTAGAAAAACAACAACACCTAAGTGGTATATTTCAATCACAAAAATTGCCACTTATGAAATTTTCTGGTACCTTATGATGGAAAAGGCAATAAACAATAAGTTTTTAAAACATTATACATACATACACATATATACACACTCCATCTTGCTCTGGAGCTCAGAAACAATGGAACCTAGTAAGGTGATTTTTTTAAGTGATTTCCCTAAGGAAAGTTACTATTTCTTCCTTGTTCCCCTAGCTATGTTCCCGGGACTAGGACCTTATCAGGTTATAACTCAAAGACAGGCCCATTGCTATCTAAGGCTCCACTTATCTTGCCTTGCCTTGCCTTGCCCTGCCCAGAATGCATGAGCAGGTTTTTTTGTTTTGTTTTGCTTTTTTGAGACAGAGTCTCGTTCTGTCGCCCAGGCTGGAGTGCAGTGGTGCGATCTCGGCTCACTGCAAGCTCCGCCTTCCGGGCTCACGCCATTCTCCTGCCTCAGCCTCCCAAGTAGCTGGGACTACAGGCACCCGCCACCACACCCACCTAATTTGTTTGTATTTTTAGTAGAGGCAGGGTTTCACCGTGTTAGCCAGGATGGTCTCGATCTCCTGACCTCATGATCCGCCCACCTCGGCCTCCCAAAGTGAGCAGGTTTTAAATTCCATACATGCCCTCCAAGGGTACCAATCTTCCTCCTGCCATGTGCCATAGAGTAACTCTCCCCCTTTTCTTCCACTCTTTCACCTTCTGCCGTTGTGAAAAGTATCAGCTGGGTAGTAGGTGTAGGCTGAGGCGAAGCCCAATCACTTCTCTTCTTTTGCTTGCATTCTACCTCTCACTGACCTCTGAGCTAGGGCTGTATCAGTTCCTGCAATAGGCAGGTTTACAATCTCATAGAGTTGACAGGAAACACAAGTAGGACATAAGTGAAGGAAGTATACAAGTATATTTGCAGCGCACTGCTAAGTAAATACAGAAGAAGAAAGGAGTAAGAGTTGCTTAAACGTAGAGGCTGACTGGGGCTGCGTAGAGTTTGTCTTAAATTTCCAAGAGATTAATGTGTCTGAGCGTTGGGTAATTTTGGCCTCTTGTGATCTAGAATACGATCAAATTAGTTTGAAAATCTTTGTATAATTCACACGTGCCAGGCTCCAAAGCTAGAGTCTGCATACAATGACAAGAGAATTTTATTTTCAGTTGTATACTGTGCTTGGTTTCAGAGCTACTCTAACAAACTTTACTTTCCCTTGCCATTCTAACTTCATTTTCCACTAGTAGTCTCCAGCAAGAATGCTCTGCTGTCACCAAATTCATCTCCCACCTCATTTTCTCACCAAGTATCTCAGTTTATTCCCAACTGCTGTTCTCTTGGACTGGAATTGTCTGCATGACTCTCCTTGAAAGTAAACTGAAAGTTCAACTAATGCCAAATTCAGCAGCTTAATTAAGAGTCCCTGTAACATATGGAAGGCTGCAGATACATAAAATTGGCAAACCCTTACAAACTGGCTTCCCCTCAAGGTGATCAGCCAGTGATTCTTGAAGCTGTGTCTTATTCTCTTAGGATACAACAGGGCTTCTTCTGCAGTAAGGATAAGTAACACCTAAGTGTCTGTTACGTGCAGATGAAGAATTCTATAGATGGACAGATGGAAAGATGGATGGATGGAAGAATTACGAACAGACATGGCCCACTCATTTGATTAAACAGGCCTAGCCCCAAAATCAGAGTATCATTTAGAGTCATTTGAGATCACCAAGGGTCATCAAGCTATGTATGACCAGAGATGAAAATATAGTATAAACAAGGCTGGAGCCTCAATGTTTAACTGTCTCATGAATATCTTCTAATGGGTATATTTTTGATGCTCAAAAATCAAAGGTACTCTGATATTTGCAATTTTAATGGCCTTTTTTCACAGAGCATGGCAATTACCAGGTTGTTTCAAAGAGGCTGTACAAGGGATGACGAAGAACAGAAGCATACTGGCTATGTGTATCAGTTCTAGAGCCAGGTATCTGGGTTCAAATATTGGTTCTGCCACTTATTAGTTATGTCACCTGGGGCAAGTTCCTTAACCATGTGATGTCTCAGTTTTCCCACCAGTCTCAAAGGGGATGATTATGTTGATGACAACTTATAAAGCAATTATGAAATAGTGCCTTCACATTGTAAATACTGAAAAAAAAATATTAGTTGTGTTATATAGCACAATGGAATAATAAATTCCTTTGTTGCCAATAACTGGTTGCCTCTGACACAGAAAAAAAAAAAAAAAACTGATGTCCATGAAAAAAATATAATTCTAATACAAATAGGTGAAATATATCTGCAGGGTTATTACACTTGAAACTCAGGGAGCACAAATGAAAGAAATTAACATTAACTTTTTTTAACTAAAAAACAGATATACAGTCTTTGCAAAACAGAAACAGAGAGAAACTTTATAAAATCAAAATGACCATAAATAGTTTTGTAAATGAACTATGCCAGGCTAACCAGATAACACTTCTTAATTAGCATATGAACAAAAGAGAGAATAGTACATTGTGACTTCATTCAAGACTTCAATAAAACAAAATGCTTGCAAAAAGGAAAGAAAAATCAGCTTCAAAAGGTTCAGCAAAGGTTATGTATGATAAATGACTCAGTTTAGGGTTGAATGCAAGGAGTAGCAGAGAGTGGAGGGCTCTGGGTAAGCACTAGACTGGAAGCAAAAATAAACAGCATGTGTAATCAAATTCACCCAACTGTGTCATACCACGTGGCCCTGCAATACCTGCAATGCAGGAAAGGCCTGGTGCTGAGTAAGAAGAAAGCACATACGCAGGGCAAGCAGTGGGAAGAAACCTTCCATGCTGCCCTAGTAGCACCCTAACTAAAGAGGAGAAGATGGTCAGAGCAGCTAACAGCTCTTAACAAGAAGGGGGCCAGATTTAGAATTGCAAATGGTTGGCCTCAGACATTCACCTTCTCCTATCATTCTTTCCAAATCAAATCAATAGTCTGTGTGTGTGTAGGGGCCTGTGTATTTGTGAGATCCCCTAATCCAAAGGCCTATCCCATTTTATTGAAACAAATAGTTAAAGAACATGGAATGAAGTAGACACAGTGATAAGCATAATTCCCATGCTAAATTAGGAAGCTTATCTTACCAGAAAGCCAACTCTGTATCTCAGTTCCCCCTCTCCGAGTCTGTTTTCCCATTCATAAAATGTGGGAGTTGAATAAAAAGGTTCCTGTGGTTATCTAATATTGTATAGATTTACCAAAAATTTGTCAAGTTAGCACCCTGAAGAAGGAATGTTCAAAATGATAAAATGAGCATAAGCAGGTATTTACTTAAAAGAATGACAGATGATTAAGTGGTTAAGGGGTTGTGAGCAACATTAGGTCCTGGTGGACACACTTGTTTGCCTCTCAGTTTCTCTAGTGCACCTCACCTCCCCAGGGGGTGGACCCACCATTTCCTCCCATCACTGATAAGCCTCAGGCCCAAGGGACCCTGTCTCTTTCCTTAGGGGATTCATAGCCTCCAGTCAGCTCAAAACAGGCTTCCAGCTAGTGCCCTAGCACTACCTTGCCTTGCTAGAATGCCAGCTCCCTAAGCAGCAGTGGCTCTGTGTTTGATTTAGTGACCAGAGGGCAATGTGGAACAGAACTAAATTAGGAACCCCTACAGAGATTTGCTTCAAAAAACTGGAAAAACCACCACAAATGTTTCTGCTTTTTCATTAATGCATTTATTAACAATAAATGTTTAAAGCAATTTATTTTTATCAGGAGAAGTCAGGGATTTTTGAGAGAAAAGTAAGGGGGAATACATGTAGGGAGTGAAGCAGTGAGAGAAGTCTAAATATATAGTTCAATTATTCCAGTGAATAGAGAAAATGGAGACCTTGATGTGCTTCATACTAAGTATAAACTACATTAATGAGAGCTTTTAAACATTGAACAATTAAGTTTACATCAATCAAATTTATACATAAAATACTCTTAAAGACAACAACACTTTAATTTTTACTGTATTCATCTTTATCAACTACTGTCTTTATTCATAATTCCCTCTATTTAAAGCCCAAAGCTTTCCCAAACAACTGTTCTTGGCAAGAGAACTCTGGCTAATTTTCTGCAATTCTCATTATCCATCATTCTTACAACTAAAACCTTTAAAAGAAATCTTTGGAATCACTTTTAAAACATGCTTATGCTTGCCAAATACTGTCCCATTCTTTTTAAATATGCTTGAATAGATTTGCTTTGGGAATAATTATGTTTAAGAAACTGCCAAAGCAAGAGGGAAGTTGTACACCACTATAGAGATCGTTCAGATTGTTGTGTGGGGATCTCTGTCACATAAACTTCATCATGGATCTTTGGGTTTCATTATGATCATCCAAAAATAAGTCTGACTTATACATTCATATTTAAAAGAAAAGTTTGCAATAAAGGGCCATGCAATGCTTGATCTTGAGAAATAGTGCCTCTTGTATGAATCCAGGTAACCTCTGGCTATTAACTAGTATGTTAAATAACAAACCGGAATAAGCTTTGCTAAGGAGCTTCAATTTTACTCATGTCCAGTTGTTTCCAACCTGGTGAACACTAGATTTCCTTCCTAAATAATTTTCACCCAAAAGAATTCTTAAACAGCTAAATTATAAGACTTTGTGGTATCAGTGGCTAAAAATCTCAGTAAGGACCACCTCTGGACTTAGTTTAGAGAACTGGAGTATATCTGATAACTAGGAATAAAGAGCTAATCAAAACTGGCTTTGTAAATGTTAAAGTAAGGTTGGGTTAGCAATTGTCCATAGCATAAGTATGCAATCCGCTGTGTAACTCCTAAGGTTTACTTTACTTTTGCTGCTATTCTTTTTTTCTTTTTTAAAATAAATTAATAGATTAATAAAAACACAACCACCCAGTTGCTATAGGGAAAGCAGGATTTGGGCTCTAATGGTGACCATAAAACACTACGAAGAAACGCTTTCGTTCACTCCTAGGAATATATTTAAAATTTAAAAGAAACATAAACATAGATCATAAGTAAGGATTTTGGCTACATTTCTAAAATAGCGTGTTCATTGTTATAGTTTGTATTTTGACTGAAACAGATTGATATTAGTTAGAATAAACATTAGGATTTGGAGTAGGAAGCCTATAATGTAGAACTCTAATCAGGTTCAGACCCAAGCAGTATCTACAAGAGGAAACGGTTGGTGGAAGCGACTGACTGGTGACTCCTGTGGCACTCTGCACTGCTTACATGGCATTTACTGAAAATGCCTGTACAAAAAAAAAAAAAATGTGGGACTCAAAGGCCAATTACATCTACCCATGACTCTCATCCAATTGCCCATCCTCATCTACTTACTGCTCTGGGCTTCCTTCTTCCACCCCACATACATGACCTAATTGTTCCCCTTCCCTCTCTCTCTCCCACTCATTAAAAGTCCTGGGCCAGGCGCAGTGGCTCACACCTGTAATCCCAACACTTTGGGAGGCCCAGACAAGCAGATCGCTTGAGCTCAGGAGTTCGAGACAAGCCTGGGCAACATAGTAAAACTTCTTCTCTACAAATACAAAACAATTACCCAGGCATGGTGGCGTGCACGCCTGTAGTCCAAGCTACTCAGCAGATTGAGGCAGGAGGATCAGTTGACCCTAGGAGGCAGAGATTGCAGTGAGTCAAGATCGCGCCACTGCACTCCAGCTTGGCCAACGGAGTAAGACCCTGTCTCATCAACAAACAAACAAACTAGCTATGTCCTATATGGCTGGGTGCAGTGGCTTACACCTGTAATCCCAGCACTTTGGGAGGCTGAGGTGGGAGGACTCTGCTTGAGCCCAGGAGTTCGAGACCAGCCTGGGCAACATAGTGAGACCTCATCTCTACAAAAAAAATCAAAAAATTAGCTGGATGTGGTGGCTCATGCCTGTAATCCCAGTTATTCCAGAGGCTGAGGCAGGATGATCATCTGAGCCTAGGAGGTTGTGGTTGCAGTGAGCTATGATTGTGCCACTGCACTCTAGATTGGAAATCAGAGCAAGACCCTGTCTCAAAAAAAAAAAAAAAAAAAAAAAAAAAAATTACGTCCTATAGAACCTGCCATCCTTGTTAATCAAACTCTCTACATCTTAACATCAGAAACCCTACCTTACAACCACCCACATTCCTTGAAACTTGGCTCTCTTCTTGAAATTCTTCCCCCTGTGAACCTCTTAACTATGTAACTCAGAGGGCGATAAGCAAGCTTCCTCTTGCCTCCCCCTTGCTTATAGAGTCTATTACTCCATACTCATGGCATCATTCCTTTAGTTTGATATCATCTGGAGATAACAGCTTTTACCCATCCTCATCATGGTCATCTATCCATCTCCTTGGACATTTGCCTTCATTCATTTGGGTCACTGGTGGCCTCTCCATCTCATCTCCTGCCATCATCTGATGAAATCCGAACACACCATCTTATAGTTCTCAGACTTCTTATCTGTAGTGACCTTTACCATCCGTTGTCATCACTATCAAACACCAGTCTCTGATCACTTATTGCCCATTGGCTGAAGAGTTTGAAATTTGGCTTTCAAACTTGTTCTCTATGCCAACACTTGCCATGGTACTTGAAAATTCTATCATCCACATGCAACACCCACCCCAATCCAGAAACCTAGATTGCTGAGTCCCAAAACTCCTTTGCTTTAAGGATCTTCACCTCCACTCTTTTTTACCTACCTCCTCTATAGTGAGAGAGTAGGATCTGTTATCACATACTGCTTCATCCCTGACACATAATAGCCCTCTCTCATTTTTCAGCTCCATAACTTCTACTACATAGCTCTTTAAGAACTCTACTCTCTTTTTTTGTTTTTTTTTAAGAGACGGGGGTCTCACTATGTTGCCCAGGTTGGAGTGCAGTGGCTACTCACAGGCATAATCATAGTGCACTGCAGCCTTGAACACCTGGGCTCAAGTGATCTTCCCATTTCAGCCTCCTGAGTAGCTGGGCCTACAGGCATGCAGCACTGCACTCAGCTAAAGACCACTACTCTTTTGACCCTACCCTCAGTTTCTCAAAGCCCTTACCAGTCCTTACCTGCACTTTCCCTCTGATCTCTGAACACCATATTGACTCATGGAACCTATTCTCTCACCAGCCCTCTCAATTCCTTCCCAACCTGGCTTTTTGCCATAAATGACCTACCTACAAAGCTCTAAATCCAGGACCAATCTCGCAAACTGCTTTCTTCATTCCTGCGTGTAGGAAGCTGAGAACAGTTTTGGTAAAACCACACTGACAAAAAATTAATGTTATTACAAATTCTTCAGTGCTACTCCACAAACCTCCACTTGTCTTCCTTCATCTGACTCTCCACTTACTCTAAATGCTCATTTCAAAGCTTCATGACTCTCAAGTCCCCTATCACAATCCTCTCTATATGGGTGACCTTACTCCTACATCCCTTAGAAAATCAGGGTTATCTAGGAAGCATTCTCTCACACGGTGTGCACATCAGCTCTTTCCTTCCAGTTTGAGAAAGAATAAAGAATCTCTTCTCCCATTCAAGACTCACAAAGAGCCTGTACCTATGTTTTGATCTCTATCTCCCCATATTTTTCGACCAATAATTATCCTGCCTTTCCTATACTGCCAACCACTTCATCTCTACTTTCTATCTACCCATGTTTCCTTAACTTAAATATATTTAAATACTTATTTTCCTTTAAAAAAAAACTCCACAATTTCCTTGACTACGTACCCTATTTCTAGCCTCTTCTCCCCTTCCCTCTATAAGCCCAATGTAAAGTGGTATTCTTCAGGGCAGAAATGTGTTTGTTTTGTTCACTGACATACCATTAACATCTAGAACAAGGCCTGACATGTGGTAGGAGCTCAATAAATAACCACTGAATAAATGACCATTCTCCTCAAAAGAATATACCATCTCTACTTCCTCACCTCCTCTTCACTCTTTCAGCCCTCTCTCTGTAGGCTGGTCCATAGACCCACACTCCCATAACTCTAACTTGCCAAATCCAATGAATAGTTCTCAGTCTTTACCTTACTTAAACCTCTGCAATGGTTTGAATGTCCCCTCCAAAACTCACGTTAAAATTTAAATGCCACTGTGATGGTATTAAGAGATAGGACCGGAACCCTTAAGAGATAATTAGGCCCTGAGGGCTCTGCCTCCATTAATGGATTAATGTCATAATTGCAGAAGTGGGATGGTTATCATGAGAGTGGATTGTTATGAAAGCAAGTTCAGCCCTCTCTTGCTCACTTGCTCTTACCCTCTCTTGCCCTTTTGCCTTCCACCATGGGATGATGCAGCAAGAAGGTTTTCAACAGAAGCCGAGCCCTCAACCTTTGACTTCCTACCCTCCAGAATTGTTAGAAATGAATTTCTTTTATTTATAAATTACTCCGTGTGTGGTATTCTATTACAGCAACACAAAATGAAGAAAGACAGAAAAGTGGTACCGAGAGTAGGATTGTTACTATAAAAAATAACTGAAAATGTGGAACTGGGTAATGGGTAGGGGCTGGAAGAACAGATTAGAAAAAGCCTAGATTGACATAAATGGAGTATTAAGGATGATTCTGATGAGGGCTCGGAAAAAGAGACGTGCTATGGGGGAAAGTCTGAGGCCTCTTAGGGATTACTTAAGGGGTCATGATCAGAATGTTGGTATAAACATGGACATAAAGGCCATTCTGATGAGGTCTCAGATAAAAAAGATAAATATCTTATTGTAAACTGGAGTAAACGCCATCCTTGTTATGAAGTGGCAAATAATGTGGCTGAATTGTGTGCATGACCTAGGGCAAGATTTAAGAGCAATGAACTAATGAACTAGGATATTTGGTAGAAGAAATTTCTAAGCAAAATATCAAAGGAGCTGTGTGGCTATTTTTAGCCATATACAGTAGGATTTGAGAAGAAAGAAATGAGTTAAAGACGAAATTTACAATTTAAAAAGACGTACAACAGGGGCCAGAGGCAGTGGCTCACACCTGTAATCCCAGCACTTTGGGAGGCCAAGGTGGGTGGATCATGAGATCAGGAGTTCAAGACTAGCCTGGCCAAGATGGTAAAACCCCCTCTCTACTAAAAATACAAAAAATTAGCCAGGCGTAGTGGCGGGCACCTGTAATCCCAGCTACTCGGGAGGCTGAGGCAGAGAATTGCTTGAACCCGGGAGGCGGAAGTTGCAGTGAGCCAAGATCGCACCACTGCACTCCAGACTGGGTGACAGAGTGAGACTCTGTCTCAAAAAAATAGATAAATAAATAAAATAAAATAAAAAGAAGCACAACAGAAAGATTTTTTAATTTTTCAGCTTGGCCACGTACAGAATGAAAAAGCATTCCTAGAGAGCAAACCAATGGTGTGGCCAAGCAACCCTTTGCTACGGAGATTCATACTAACAAAAGGAATCACCAAGACAATGGAGGAAGACCCCAAAGGCATTTCAGAGATCTTTGAGGCTGCCCTCCCATTACAGGCCCAGAGCTACAGGAGGGAAGAATGGTTCTGGAGGACAGACCTGGGGCATACTCCACAGGCTATCTGCCCAGAGTCTCTTCTCCCTGCATTCCAGCCCAGCGCTCCATGGCCACCCCAGCCATGGCTCAAGGGAGCCCAGGTGAGGATCGAGCTGCTACTCCACAAAGTCCATGCCATAAACCTTGGTGGTGTCTACATGGTGCCAATTCTGCAGGTGTGCAGAACATGAGAGTTGTGGGGGCATGGCTAACTCTATCTAGATTTCAAAGGATGTCACAGACAGCCTGGGTGCCCAGGCAGAGACTTGTCAGAAGGATGGAGCCACTACAGAAAGCTCCTACCAGGGAAATGCCAAGTAGAAATGTGAGGTCGGAGCCAGCAGAGACAGTCCTCAATAGGGAAATGCATAGTGGAAATATGGGACTGGGACCATTACCACGACTCCAGAACTGTAGAGCTCCCAGCTTACAGCATCAGCCTGGGAGATCTGCAAGTAGGAGACTCCAACCTATGAGTTACTGAGTGCACTGAACCCAACAAAGCCATAGGCGCAAGGCTGCCTGAGGCCTTGGGGGCCAAATCTCCATCCCAGTGTACCCAGGACGCAGGATATGTAGTCAGGGGAGATTATTATTTAGCTTTAAAACTTAATATTGTTTTCCCTGAAGGGTTTTGGACTTAGTGGGGATGAGTTATCCCTTCCTTCTTGGTTATTCCTCCCTTTAGGAATGGGAAGTTCTAACCTATGCTATTTTGATAGCACATAACTTGTTAATTTCACAGGCTCACAGCTGGACAGAAATTCACATTAGGATGAATCGTGCCTTGAGTCTCTCATCTGTATCTGATTTAGATGAGACTCTGGGATTTGGAGTTGATTCTGGAATGAGTTAAGACTTCTGCGGTGTCACGTGCCTATAGTCCCAGCTATGGGGGAGACTGGGGTGGGAGAATCGCTTGTGCCCAGGACGTTGACACTGCAGTGAAATGTGATCATACAAAAAGAAAAAAAAAAACCCAACAACTTTTGGGTGCACTCACTATTGTTCCATCTGTAAGGGTGCACCCTTCTATATAGAAGTACCTTACCCCACTGATAATTAAAAAGAAAATTTTATATTCAAATGCTATTCCTTTTGCAGCACTGAAACTTTATATGTGACAATTTGGGGGCTCGTCCGGGATTACATTCCCCTCCTGGGGCGGTCTCTGGTTCTCCAGGGCACCCCGTCCTATTGTGGTGGCCTCAGGGGTGAGAAATCAAGACCCACCCAGTGCGAGGAATAACCCGAGCTCTCAGCAACACGAGGAAAAAAAAAAAAAACTGGCCAGCAACCTAGCTTAAAGGATCCTCACATACTGTGGCAATGACTCTGTGTGCAGACCAAGGAAGGAGAAGCCGCAGGAGCCGTAAAGTACTTCCTTGGTGGTCAAATTCTGGAGGGCTAAATATGTGTGTGCGTGAATGATCACCAACAACCCTGCTTGCGGTGTTGTGTGGATGGTGACAAGTACTACTGCTGGATGGAATGAGTGGGTCCTCTCCATGGTTCCACAGCTACCTCATATGGCTTAGGGCGGATCCTGCCATGGGATTTATACCAGCACACCAACACTAACAGGGGCCTAATTCTCCCTTAGGGGAGCAGCCAGAGAGGACAGCACGAGCGGGAAGTGTGCAAAGGACCTTCAGAGGGGGAAAGGGGGGAAACAGGTCAACCTCCCAGGACAAGCAAGGCAAGATACCCCTTGGTTTGAGGGGTTGGGCCTTCTAGGACAGGCAAGACAAGACATCCCTGGTGTGAAGGGTTGAGTCTTCCGAGACAGGCAAAGCGAGACTTCCCTGGTGTTGAGGGGTTGAGCCTCCTGGGACAGGCAAGGCGAGACATCCCTGGTTTGAGGGGTTGAGCCTTCTGCTAATTTCAAGGCTTGAACCTCACACAAACCCCCCCCCGCTTTCTTCTTGGGGAAGAAAGAGTAGCTCCACTCCCACCAGTCCCTCCCCTAGGTGAAGAGGAAGGAGAGGGGAGAACAGCAGCATAAGCGGCTGGCAGAGGCAAGGAAAGACCAGCAGAGAGAGAGAGAGATAGACAGAGACAGAGAAAGAGACAGAGAGGAGAGAAAAAGAGAGAGGGGAAAGAGAGAGAGAGGGGAAAGAGAGGGGGGGAGAGAGAGGGGAGAAAGAGAAGAAAAGAGGCAAAGAGAGAGAGGAAGAGACAGAGAGACAAAGAGGGAGTCAAAGATTGAGAGAGACAGAAAGTCAAAGAGAAAGAGAGAGAGAGGGAGAGATACAAGTAGTTAAGAAAAAAAACAGTGTACCCTATTCCTTTAAAAGCCAAGGTAAATTTGGAACCTATACTTGATAATTAAAGGTCTTCTCCGTGACCCTGTAACACTCCAATACCACTTTGTTGTCAGTGTAAACAAGGGCGTAGCCCGAAAGCACTGAGGCCACTGACAACCCCGTAGCCTTCCTATCAAAAATCCTTAACCCAGTAACCGGCAAATGGCCTAAATACATTCTATCTGTAGCAGCAACAGCTTTGCTAACAGAAGAAAGTAAAAAAAAATAACTTTTAGAGGAAAGCTCATCGTGAGCACACCTCACCAGTTCAGAACTATCCTAAGTAAAAAAAAAAAAAAAAAAAAAAAAAAAAAAAAAAAAAAGCCAAAAAGTAACTAACTCAAAAATCTTAAAGTATGGGGCTATTCTGTTAGAAAAAGATGATTTAACATTAACGACTGATAATTCCCTTAACCCAGCAGGTTTCCCAACAGGGTATCTAAAAATTAATTACCATACGAAGACCAGACCTAGGGGGAACTCCCTTCAGGACAGGACAATAGATGGTTCCTCCCGGGTGATTGAGCAAAAAAGACACAATAGGTATTCAGTAATTGATAGGGAAACTCTTGTAAAAGCAGAGTTAGGAAAATGGCCTAATAATTGGTCTACTCAAACGTGGACAAGCTGTTTCCACTCAGCTAAGCCTTAAAGTACTTACAGAACCAGGAAGGAACCATCTATATCAATTCTAAGTTAATTTGGACTAAACAAGGTCTTATTAAAGGCAAAGGATAATTGAAATCCCAAACTTACAAAGTTTTCAACAAAAGTAAAGTTTGCTAAAAGTTAACAGTGTAATATGTATTATCCTAACTTCCAATCTTATGGCCTTAGGCAGTCTAGTCCACAGATATGAAGGAAGTTCGCTTTGGAAAAGAATGGTTATCATCTTTAGGAAAAAAAAGAGGGGGGAGGAGAATTTATGTAAAGAGAATGTTATATGGTAAATTCTTGTCCTGAAATAACTGGTTGCTTAAAGAAAGGGATGTTTGCAATAAGTCAGAAAGTTGAGGCATGTCGAAGAATTGTCTGTGAAAGCCGTGAAAGAAAAAAAAATGTGTCTTATAAAAAGGAACTTATGCAAGAAATGTTGTATAATTTAAAAGTAATTAGACCTCCTGAATGTAAAACTATTGCAGAAACAGTTTATTTGCAAGGTGTATAAGGAAAAGTAAACTATACTTTCAGTAAAAGGATTATAAGGAGGCATAAGAATGTGGATTTTTACCTACATTAAAAGGTTAAAAAAAATTTGTTTTGAAGGTTTAAGCAAGTTTTCAAATGTTAATTGTAAAGGAAATTGTATGTAAACATATTGGCTAAGGTTGAAAGGGTATCATCCAATTTTTCTGTGAACTGGACATTAAAATAAAAACACAAAGGGTTTTTCTTAAAGCACTAGCCTGCTCTTTAACAAAAATTATAAAAGGCTAAAAATAGTCTATAAAAATCTTAACTTATGGTCAGACATTAAAAATTGAATATGTCTAAAAGTTTTATTGAAACTAAGTTTAAAATTAGTAACGCACTAATATAAAGGTGAAATCTAGCTTATCTGTTATAAAATTAATACAGGAAGCATTGTCAAATATAAAATGGTGTTTGGCTTTCTTTGGTCTAAAAACTAATAAAAACAGGTGCTATAGGAAATTTCTCAGTAAGAAGGCACCAAGGATTATAAAGCCCACTGCTGATGTTCCCACATTTAAAACAAAAGGTCAATTTCTTAGAAATTATATACTTGGTTTATCTTCCACTTTCCTTTCCCTCAAAACTAAAAGTCTTTTAGCACATGTACCACACCTAGAATTTCTGGTAAACCAGCACCAGCCTGAAGATCACGTTCTCATCAAAGGGTGAAAAGAAGGAAAACTCGAGCCAGCCTGGGAAGGACCCTACCTTGTGCTGCTAACCACCGCTGTTCGTACGCGAAAAAGGGATGGACTCATCACATCCAAGTCAAAAAAGCGCCACGCCCTCCAGAGTTGTGGGCCATAGTCCCAGGGGAAAACCCTACCAAACTAAAGCTAAGAAAAATTTAACTCTTTCATCTATCTATTACTCTTTCTTCTTTCCTCGCTCTATTGCTGACCATTTAGTTATTAACATAACCAAGTCAATTTTGCCTCAAACTACTGCATTTAATGCTTGCCTTGTTAAACCCTGTGGGGACTTGCAAGTCAAAGACAGCTCTCTACTTCAGAAAAGTACCTCTGTCCCTCCTGACTCTCCTCAGACTGGACACTAGTAAATTGGGACCATTTAATCTGGGGAGATTTCGATAAAGACCCCAGTGTCAACCAGGAGGCTTGTCCCCCAATGTAGACCTTTATATCGTAGTTGGTCCAGTGTTCTGTGGACCACTAAAGAGCCAGGGTGGACTGCCCCAATTGGTTTTTGTAATTTCCTAAAACCATACATTCATTTTACTAGAGGATCATAGAAGTTAAAGACTTAAAACAAACTTTGGCAATTAAGACAGGATACCAAGATGCAAATGCCTGGTTGGAATGGACCAAATATTCCGTCCGCACGTTTAACAAAGCAATTGTTATGCTTGTGTGCACGGCAGGACAGAGGCCCAGACTGTCCCCTTTCCACTAGGGTGATCCTCCAGTCGACCAGACGTGGACTGCATGGTAGCTCTTTTCCAGGATTCTACAGCCTAGAGTAATAAGTCGTGCCAAGCTCTCTCTCTGCTATATCCTGAAGTTCAGCACCCTGCGGGTCAGCCCCCGAGGGCCATTCAGCTTCCGTCTCCCAACACTAGGTTCACTTCATGTCTCCCTTTGACAGGGAGGAAACTTAGCATTCCTTGGAGACCTGAAGGGATGTAGTCAGCTGAAGAATTTTCAAAAGCTTACCAATCAGTCAGCCCTTACTCATCCCTGAGCAGATGTGTAGTGGTATTATGGTGGACCTTTACTGGACACTTCGCCAAGTAACTGAAGTGGCACTTATGCTTTAGTCCAATTGGCTATCCCCTTAAAGCACCCTGGCATTTCATCAACCAGAAGGAGGAAAAATAAGACATCATAAAGCGAGAGAAGTACCTTATGGGTCTTTTGACTCTCACGTCTATTTAGATGCAATTGGAGTCCCACGGGGAATACCAGATCAATTTAAAGCCCGAAATCAAATAGCTGCAGGATTTGTCAATATTTTGGTGGGTGACAGTTAATAAAAATGTAGATTGGATGAACTACATCTATTACAACCAACAGTGATTTATTAACGACACTAGAGATGCTGTTAAAGGAACAGCTGAACAATTAGGGGCTACTAGCCAGATGGCTTGGGAAAATAGGATAGCCTTAGACATGATACTAGCAGAAAGAGGAGGAGTTTGCGTCATGATTAAAACTCAATGTTGCACCTTCATCCCAAACAACACCGCCCCTAATGGAAGTATAACAAAGGCATTGCAAGGTCTGACTGCTCTATCCAATGAGTTAGCCAGCAACTCAGGGATAAATGACCCCTTTACAGGATGGCTAGAAAAGTAGTTCGGTAAACGGAAAGAAACAATAGCCTCAATTCTTATTTCTCTCACAGCCATAATGAGCATACTTACTCTTGTCGGGTGCTGTGTCATGCCATGCATCCGTAAGTTGATGCAGAGGCTCATAAAAACGGCACTTACTAAAACCTCCCTTAACTATCCTCCACCTTATCCAGAGAAGCTTCTTCTTTTAGAAAATCAAGCAAAACAACTAAGCTAAGACATGTTAAAGTTTGAAAAGAAAGCTGTAAGGAAATACAAGGGGAGGGGTTGTTAGATATGAGTTCTAAATTTCTTTTCAAAGAATATGTCAGTGTGTTCAATTCTTTTCCTTCTATTTTTAAACTTAACTTCTTCGTAAAGAATCTTTTTTGATTACCTGCTCCACCCTGACTCATTCTGATCACCTGCTCCACTCTAACTCATTCCGATTACCTGCTACCTGCTGATTCCCGCCAAAGCACTCATCCCGTCATTCTCTTTAAATTAGCCAATCGGAATTAGTTGAGCCTGTGCGGTCTAACCCTACCCAATAGGGGAACAACGCAGCAGCAGGGGCCACGTGCGTCAGGGATAAGAACCCCTTCCCCGCCCTTGTCCAAGTGTGCGCTCACCATTGTTCCATCTGTAAGGGCGCACCCTTCTATATAGAAGTACCTTGCCTTGTTGAGAATTAAAAAGAAAATTTTTAAGTTAAAAAAAAAAAACTTTTGGAGCCATTAAGGTAGAATTAATATACTTCATATGTGAGAAGGACATGGGTTTCAGGGCGTCAGGAACAGAAAGTTACGGTTTGGATGTCCCCTCCAAAACTCATGCTGAAATGTGATTGCCACTATGATAGTATTAAGAGGTGGGACCAGGATGGTAAGAGGTGATTAGGCCATAAGGGCTCTGCCCTCATGAATAGATTATAGTTAAGAGTGGGTTGTTATAAAAATGAATTTGGCTCCCTCCTGCTCTTGCCCTCTTGCTCTCTCAAACTTTCTTGCCCTTCCACCTTCTGCCATGGGGCAACTCAGCAAGAAGGACCTCGGCAGACGCAGGCCCTTCAACCTTGGGCTTCCCAGCCTTTGAGAACGGTAAGAAATCAATTTATTTTCATTATGAACTACCCAGTCTGTTAGAGCAACACAAATTAGACTAAGATAAACTCTCTTTAGCAAGACACTATTAGCCATATTCTCCTTCTTGGAAGACAATTTTTTCCTTTCCTTCCCTAACACTACACCTCTCTCACCTCTATGGACGTGCCTTCTCAGTTTCCTTTGCCAGATATGCTTGTCCTGCTCCCATACTAAATGATGCTATTTCTCTAGATTTGGCTCTCAGCTCTCTGTCCTTCATCATTCTACATGTTTTCCCTGGGTTTCCTAATCCACGTGTGGCTTTAATTACCATCTTTATGTTGATCACACCAAAAAGGCGTATCTACAGCCCCAGACTTCTCTTCTGAACTATATACGCAATATAAGAATAATAACAACCACTGACGTTTGAGGGTTTATGTTTCAAAAAACAATTCTAAGCTCTTTGCATGTATTTATTCATTTAGTCCTAACAACCAACCCACAAAAAAGGTATTATTATCCCTATTGTACAGATGAGGAAGCCAAGGCACAAAAAAATGAAAGCAACTTAATCCAAGGTTATTACACAGCCAGCTACTAAGTGGTAGAGCTGATTGATAGTGATATGAGTACCCTTCTCATAAAACAGCTTTATTAATAAATCACATACTAAATGAAAATTCACTCATTTAATAATACCATGGTTTTTAACATATTCACAGCATTGTGCAACCATCACCACAATCTAACTCTAAAACACTTTCATCACCCCCAAAAGAAACTCAACCGAGTATACATGAGGACGCACTGGTATTAGTACTTTACTTTGATTTTAGAAACTGAAACTTTAAGATAACTACATTTTTTTAAAATTCAAACATATGTTAAGCTGATTAAGACAAACTTTTTTTTTACAGTGTACATATATTGGTTTTACACTACAAAAATATTTTTATGTGTTTAAAAAGGGAGCTTTCTAAATAAGCTGATCTCATAGAAGTAGAGAGCAGAATAGCGGCAACTACAGGCTGGGAAGGATAGGCAGGAGGGATGGCTCTTGGATTCAAAATTACTGCTAGACAGGGGGAATAAGTCACAGTGTTCTATAGCACTGTAGGGTGACTACAATTAATAATTTATTCCATATTTTCAAATAGCCAAGAGAAAATGTTGAATATTCTCAACACAAAGAAATGATAAATGTTTAAGGTGATGGATATGCTAATCACCCTGATTTGATCATTACACATTGTATACATGTATTGAAATATCACTCTATACCCCATAAATACATTATGTGTCAATTAAAAGTTGTTATAAAAAAATTAAATGGAACTTTCCATCAGGATTAGATTTACCCATATGTTATGTCAAATTCAAACAAAAAAGAGCTAAGTATTCCTACAACTAGACAAATATTGCAGCCTTAATGTGTTACCAGAAGGCAGACATGTTCAACCCTCACGTAAACAGTAAAAAAAGAGAAAACCTTTATGAAACTGAATGAAGGATGATCTCTCCTTACAAACACAATTTTGCATAATGCATTTGTGTCTAGTTACATGGAAAATGGAACCAATTGTTTAAAGCCAGAAGGGTATATAAATGGCAGTTTTCAACAATACATATGGCACAAATGAAAAGAAAGTGCTTAACAAAAGAAAATGGAAAAGCCTTTTTTAAAACAGAATAGAGTTCATTAGACTTTTCATGACTATAATTAGAAAAGATATTTCTATGTTGCTATAGGTAGAGAGATGCAGCAAGAGTAAAACTGCACCATTTATGCCAACTCTCCTTGCACAGTGACTGCAACTTACCAATGAATTATTTCCAATCTAATTTACCATTTGAGGACTTGAAATAGAATAGAAAATTTTAAAAAACAGACATACAGGTTTTAAGAAGTAGGAGAAAAGAATACCCTTGAAGAAAAGAACGGATATCTAATTTTACAAAGCAGAATACTTTCAAATGCCTGTTTCTGGGTCTCATATATCCTGTACCTCATCTGAGGTTCAAAATGTGTTACTTCAAAATAATCCAGATTCAGGGTGGGTGCAGTGGCTCACACCTGTAATCCCAGCACTTCGGGAGGCTGAGGGAGGTGGATCGCCTGAAGTCAGTGGCCAACAACGTGAAACCCCATCTCCAGTAAAACTACAAAAATTAGCCGAGCATAGTGATGCACATCTGTAATCCCAGCTATTCGGGAGGCTGAGGCAGAAGAATCTCTTGAACCCGGGAGGCAGAGGTTACAGTAAGCCGAGATCACACCACTGCACTCCAGCCTGGGCAACAGAGCAAGACTCTGTCTCAAGAAAAAAAAAAAAAGCCAGATTCAGATACCGCAGCTCCTAATAACCTTGAAACCATCACTGGTGTGAATGAGCAGCTCTATTTCCATCTGAGATCAAAGCATGAGGAAGGTTAATTCATGCCCTGAATCACCCCTGTAGACTCTTTGCTCAAGTCAATGATCATTTATCAAGCATTTCTATGCCCCAATGCCCCAGACTCTATATTGTGTGTTGGGGACCAGAGAGGAAGAAGTAGGAGAGGAGAAATACATCTAATGAGACACAGAATATGGGACTGTGATAAGTAGTACGGCAGCCTTAACAAGACTAATCTGTTTTTAGACCAAGTATCCCAAATTTTTGTTCTAGAAAACATAGACAGTCCAGCTTCAAATATGACATGAGTCACGTGAGAAAGAGATTAGTTTCAAAGGAAATGGAAAGAAGAAAAAGAGTAGATCTGAGAGGCATGAAGGTATTCCCTCACTATTTCATTCATTTCATAAACATTTTAAATTAAGTACAAATATGTCAGGTTCAGGAGATACAAATACTGATTTTGGCCAAGTTCTCAAGGAAGTCTCAGTTTAGTGAACATAGTGAATGAATGTTGACATAGCATGCTGACAAGTGGAGATAATATTAAAGAAATTAATAATATTTAACATTTATTGAAGACTTACCAGGTGGAGTTCAAAGCATTTCATATGTATTGACTCATTTAATCCTTGTAACAACTCTGTGATGTAGGTAGTTATTAATTTCCCCATTTTACAGATGAGGACACTTAAGCACAAAGAGGTTATGTGGATTACCCTAGTTCAGGTGACTAAAAAGGAACGAAGCCAAAATTTGTATCTCAACGGACTGACTCTCAAGCCTGCATACCTAACACAGTATTACACTGTCTTAAGCAAATGCACAAATCAAATTCATGTAGTCCTAGATAATAATCCTGTTATACACACACACACACACACACACCCTTTTCATTCACAGTTCCTGGCTCATAACTTCCATAACGCTTGTCATAATCTGTTGCTATAATGTTGGGGCACTTTAGGCCTCAGGAAACAGACCTCTCTGACCCTCTCCTGTCTTTCACCTGCCCAAGGGAAGACTCTTATCAACAGAACCTCATTCCAAAGAGGACCCTGTCCCATACCCTAAGGGGAGGAATGCTACACAGAGTAGCCAAGAAAAGTCTGAACAGACAAGCCTTGCCGGGTTTAGATCATGAGCTTTTCGTCCAATCACATTTCTACATGGTCGTATTTACATAAAATACATAAAAACTCAAACGGAAAGGGTTCAGAGGGCTTCTGGATAGCTGAACACATGTGGGTTCCTAGAGCATGGTATACCCAGGGAGGTCATGGAGACTCCACTCTCCTTCCCCCATACCTCGCCCTACACATTTCTTCATCAGTATCCTTTGTAATAAACCAGTAAATGTGTTTCCCTGAGTTCTGTGAGCTTCTCCCGCAAAGTAATCAAACCCAAGGAGAGGTTCATGGGAACCTCAACTTGAAGCTCCTCGGTCAGAAGTTGCAGAGGCCCAGACTTGGAACTGGTGTCTGGGAGAGGGGGCAATTTTGGGGACTGAGCCCTCCACCAGTGGGATCTGATGCTATCTCCAGAAAGATAGTGTCAAAATTGAATTAGAGGACACAGCTGGTGTTCACTGCTTAGTGTATTGGAAAAAATCCCCACATTTTGTCATAGAAGTCTTCTGTGTTGATTGTTGTTGTGTTGTTGATGTGAGAGCAGAGCTGATTTGAGAGTTTTTCCAAAACAAATCCTCACAGCAAAGTTATAAAGTAGGTTTCATCATCCCCACTTTGAAGAGGAGAAAATAGAGGCAGAGAGGATAACTAAATCACTCAAAGTCTTCCACCTAAGCAGGAAGCAGAGCCAGAGTACAAATCCAAATTGGCCTTAAATTTCTTTATGTATTAGAAATGTCAGTTCTAACCACACTGGAAAAGCGAACCACTATGTATACAGTTCTTCCGGAGTAGCAGTATCACACTGAAAACATACTAGTGCTTTACAAATGCCTTAGGCACACGGTACCTTGGGGAATAACTGCTCTAGCATCTGTTTCTGCATTAAACAGTTACAACAAAAACTAATAATTCTTGAAGACCAGCAACACACACTGTACTTTGATTTGTTCTAGTAAGAACGGAAACCCCCCAGAAGAAAAGACAAACAGGACATAGGACTCGCTTTACAGTTTTGTTGGTAATACAGTTGGGTCTGCCAAAATTATACCACGTGCTACATAATGATTTGTTCAGGGAAAAGAATTCTATGTTACCTGAGGACTTTAATTTCAAAGTGATTTTATCTATTAATTCTACCACTTAGAAAAACACATTTGTTTTTAATCATTCCTGAGAACTATATTAAAATAGCATTCACAGGCCAGGTGTGGTGGCTCACACCTGTCATCCCAGAACTTTGGGAAGCCCAGGTGGGCAGATCACTTGAGGTCAGGAGTTCGAGACCAGCCTGGCCAACATGGCGAAACCCCCATCTCTACTAAAAATACAAAAATCAGCTGCGTGTGGTGGCACACACCTGTAGTCCCAGCTACTTGGGAGGCTAAGGAAGGAGCATCACTTGAACCCAGGGGGAGGAGGTTGCAGTGAGCCGAGATTGGGCCACTGCACTCCAGCCTGGGTGACAGAGGGAGACTCTGCCTCAAAATTAAAATAAAATAAAAAATAAATAAAATAAAATAGCATTCATCAGGGCCACAAAGCAGCCCAAATGGTATGCCATTACTAAGATGCTTGATTCAAATTTAAACAATTGATGACAATACAAATACTGCTCCAGAGTTAGAGTAGAAACTAGGAACATTTTACTGATGGAAAGTACAGCATTTCCAAAGAATGTTGAAGCCATAAGAAAAAACATTCTTAAAATATTTTTTAAGAATTAAGTATTAGTGGGCTGAGTGTGGTGGCTCACACCTATAATCCCAGCACTGTAGGAGGCCGAGGTGGGTGGATTGCTTGAGCCCGGGAGCTTGAGACCAGCGTGGGCAACATGTCAAAACCTCGTCACTACAAAAAATACAAAAATTAGCTGGACGTGGTGGTGCGTGCCTGTAGTTCCAGCTACTTGGGAGGCTGAGAGGTAGGAGGATCGCTTACACGCTGGAGGTTGAGGCTGCAGTGAGCCGAGATCAAGCCACTGCACTCCATCCAGTCTGGGCGACAGAGCAAGACCCTGCCTCAAAAAATAAAAAAGGAAGAAAAACGTGGCCGGGCGCGGTGGCTCACGCTTGTAATCCCAGCACTTTGGGAGGCCGAGGCGGGCGGATAATGAGGTCAGGAGATCGAGACCACGGTGAAACCCCGTCTCTACCAAAAATACAAAAAATTAGCCGGGCGTGGTGGCGGGCGCCTGTAGTCCCAGCTACTCGGAGAGGCTGAGGCAGGAGAATGGCGTGAACCCTGGAGGCGGAGCTTGCAGTGAGCCGAGATCGCGCCACTGCACTCCAGCCTGGGTGACAGAGCAAGACTCCGTCTCAAAAAAAAAAAAAAGAAAAAGAAAAACGAAAAGAGTATTAGCAAAAAAAGTATTTTAGGATAACTGAAACATATCTGACCATGTTAAGGATCCTTCACACCTCTAATTTTTAGTTTATATATTACATAAATCAGTATGTATAATATAAATGTATAGTTTTACAGCTATTAATGTTTAATTTGCTCATTTAGTATACTTTACAGTATATTTTTAGGATTTAACTTCTTACAAATGGAACCACAAACCTCTCAACTTCAAGAAATCCAAGGTTCTTTTACCTTTGTGCCAATTTTTGAAACTAGCAAAAACCTGACAATAAGACAAATTATCAACATTCAAGATGAATGACAACTGTACATTTTCTTGTTCAAGTGTGTGGCAGATGTGGAAAGTGAGAGTAAAAAAGATTTTAGATCAAAACACTGGCTCTGCTACTTACTAGCAAGGTATGTCATCTTTGCCAAGTTACTTAGCCATTCTGTGCCTCAGTGTCCTTATATGTAAATTGGGACATACTATATTCCTATCAGGTTTAAACAAAATAACATACATATAGTGTCTGGCCCATAGTTGGCACTCTGTAAATGTTAATTTCCATCACCATCACCCACGCTCCCATTTTCTGAAAAGATGCTAAGGAAAAAGTATTAAATACTACTTTTGACAGATGGAGCTTAGTACACATACAGTTTCACTTTCCAAGAAACCAAGATGAGTAGTTTTCTGCCTTTTTTGCAACATATTACTGAAAACTGAAGACTTGTCTATCCTAACTAGATGTGAGTCTTACAGGCCTAGACTAATTTCTTTCTTGGCTACAAAGATATAGGGCTCTAAAGCTGGTAAAAATGAAGCAAGGAGTTAAAAAGTGGAATAGATCCACTAGTTTAAGCACAGCCTGGAATTCTACAACAGTATCCACATTCCACAGAAAATTAAAGGAGCTTCTAGCCTTAGAACATGAGTGCACTTACTGGTCTAATCAAAGTCAAAGCTCAAAAGTTCCCATTTTTGTCTAAAATGTTTAAGGCCAGGCACTGTGGCTCATGTTTATAATCCCAGCACTCTGGAAGGCTGAGGCAGGACTCCTTGAGCCCAGGAGTCCAAGACTAACGTGGTGAGACCTCATCTCCACAAAAATTAAAATTAAAAAAAATTAAACTGGCATGGTGGCACATGCCTGTGGTCCCAGCTACTTGGGAGGCTCAGGCAGAGGATCACTTAAGCTCAGAAGGTCAAGGCCATGATCACGTTACTGCACTCTAGCCTGGGCAACGGAGTGAGATTCTCAAAAAAAGAAAAATAGGATGTTTTAAGATTTTGTCCTTTAGGTTTTCACATATCTAATTTAAATACAAACGGCTATGATTAATTATCAAAAATCCAAAACACTAATTTAAAGAAGACAAAACTTCCTTCCTTCCTTCCTCCCTCCCTCCTCTTTCTTTTCTTTCTTTCTTTTCTTTTCTTCTTTCTTTCTTTCTCTCTCTCTCTCTCTCTCTCTCTTTCTTTCTTTCCCAGGCTGCACTACACGCGGCTGGCTGCAGACTGCCTGCGTCCGGCTCCCAGGACTCCCCGGCAATCCCTGGCCTGGCCTGCGGGCTGCCTGCGATTGCCGCCGCACGCCACCACCCCTCCTTGGTTTTTCTCCTTTGGCTGGAGGGCGCGGTTTCGCCCTGTCGGCCAGGCTGGTCTGCAGCTCCTGACCTCGAGTGCTCTGCCCGCCTCGGCCTCCCTAGGTGCTGGGACTGCAGACGGAGGCTCGCTCACTCGGTGCTCGGTGTTGCCCGGGCTGGAGTGCGGTGGCATGGTCTTGGCTCGCTGCAGCCTCCGCCTCCCAGCCGCCTGCCTTGGCCTCCCAGGGTGCTGGGATTACAGCCTCTGCCCGGCCGCCGCCCCGTCTGGGAGGTGGGGAGCGTCTCTGCCTGGCCACCCATCCTCTGGGTTATGAGGAGCTCCTCTGCCTGGCCGCCTCGTCTGGGAGGTGAGGAGCGCCTCTGCCCGGCCGCCCCGTCTGGGAGGTCTACCACAGAGGCCAGAAGCAATGTGGGGGCTGGACGTGGTGGCTCACGCCTGTAGTCCCAGTACTCTGGGAGGCCGAGGCGGGTTGATCACTTGAGGCTAGGAGTTCGAGACCAGCCTGGCCAACATGGCGAAACATACGAAAAATGCAACTGACAAACCAACCAACCAACCAAGCGACAACAAAACAGGTCTACCCTGGAGTCATACTCTAATTTTTTCTATTTTCCTCCCTTTCTGATCCTTTATCCCATTTTCTTTTTCTTCCTCTTCCTTCTCCTTCTTCTTTGTCAAATAGAGGATTGAGTTATTATCATTGATCCATACAAAGTCCCTCTCTCATTTATTTACTTTAATTCCCACCCCCCATTTCTATTCCCCGTCTTCCCATGTGCAACCTTCCTAATATGTTTGATATGCATCTTTTTGTTTGTATGTACTTTTAGAAAATGTTTATTGTTTTGTGTGCAAAAATAAATTAAAAATTAAAAAAAAGAAAGAAATTACTGCCATTGCAGTGGAAAAAATAAAAAAATAAAAATAAAGAAGACAAAACAGGCCAGGCGTGGTGGCTCACGCCTGTAATTCCAGCACTTTGGGAGGCTGAGGCGGGCGGACCACGAGGTCAAGAGATTGAGACCATCCTGGCCAACATGATGAAACCCCATCTCTACTAAAAATACAAAAAAATTAGCTGGGCGTGGTGGTGCGCACCTGTAATCCCAGCTACTCGGAGACTAAGGCAGTAGAATCACTTGAACCCGGGAGGCGGAGGTTGCAGTGAACAAAGATCGTGCCACTGCACTCCAGCCTGGTTGACAGAGCGAGGCTCTGTCCCCAAAAATAAATAAATAAGACAAAACAATAGTTCTGAAAAATCTGCTTAAATTCCTTTCAAACATTTATCTTACAAAGAATTATTTGATACTTTCAGGTATGCACTACCAGGCTAGGCTCTGGAAATGCCAAGATAAACACATCTCTAAGGCCAACTTTCCAAGTCAGGAATAAAAACAAGTAATACTTTTTGAATGTCTACTACATACCAGGGTAATCTTGTAATATGTTATATAGACCTATTTACTCTGTGCAGTAAAGATGACTATTAGTCCCATATTAAAACAGAAAAGGGCCGAGCGCAGTGGCTCATGCCTGTAATAGCAGCACTTTGGGAGGCCAAGGCAGGCGGATCACGAGGTCAGGAGTTCGAGACCAGCCTGACCAACATAGTGAAACCCCATCTCTACTAAAAATACAAAAATTAGCTAGGCGTGGTGATGCGCACCTGTAATCCCAGCTACTCAGGAGGCTGAGGAAGGAGAATCGCTTGAATCTGGGAAGCAGAGTTTACAGTGAGCCAAGATCGCACCACTACATTCCAGCCTGGCTGACAGAGCAAGACTCCGTCTCAAAAAAAAAAAAAAAAAAACAGAAAAGACTGAGACACAGAGAAATTATGTGACCTGCCCATGATCACACAGATAAAAAGCTGCAGCCAGGCATCACGGCTCACCCCTATAATCCCAGCACATGGGGAAGCCAAGGTGGGCCGATCACTTGAGTTCAGGAGTCTGAGACTAGCCTAGACAACACGGAAAAACCCCGTCTCTACAAAAAATAAAAAAAGTAGCTGGACACGGTGGCACACACCTGTAGTCCCCAGTACTCAGGAGGCTGAGGTGGGAGGATCACATTAAGCCTGTGAGGTCGAGGCTGCAGTGAGCAATGATTGTGCCACCACATTCCAGCATGGGTGACAGAAGAAGACCCTGTTTCAAAAAAAAAGATGCCGGAAGAATCTGAAGTCTAACAGTCTGGCTCCAAACACTACACTCTTAACAATACACTGGCAAGGCATGGTGGCTCACACCTATAAATCCAACACTTTGGGAGGCCGAGACAAGCAGATTGCTTGAGCTCAGGAATTCGAGACCAGCCTGGGCAACATGGCAAAGCCCTGTCTCTACAAAAAATACAAAAAACATTAGCCAGGTGTGGCAGTGCATGCCTGTAATCTTGGCTACTTGGGAGGCTGAGGTGGGAGGATCACTCGAGCCTGGGAGTTTGAAGCTGCAGAGAGTTGTGTTTGCAATACTGCACTCCAGACTAAGCAACAGAGCAAGACCCTGTCTTCAAAAACAAAACAAAACAAAATTTACTATCAGAGGCAGCTGAATTTGTTGAATCGTTCAACAAATATTCACTAAGTGCCTACTACATACCTGGTATGATTTAGGCAGTGAGAACACAACAGTTTAAAAAAAGACAAAAATCCCTTCCCTCATAGCGCTTACATTCTAGTGGGAGGAGACAGACAATAAACAAGATAAGTAAAATCTATAGTATGGTAGACAGCAATAAGTGCCAAGGAGAACAATAAATCAAGGAAGGGGGATAGGAAGTGTTGGGGGAGGTTGCAATTTTAGATAGGGTTACAAAGGAAGGCCTCCCTGAGAAGGACACATTATGACTAAAGGAGAGACCCCACTCCCATTCACACACAGAAAAATGCAATAGATTTCCCCATGGCTGCAGTCTCCGAGAATTCACAATCCAGAAGAGAAGATAGGCACCCAAATAGATCATTATAACCCAGTGTGGTGAATATAACATCAGAGGAGCTACAGGCAAGTGTGAGGAAAAAGAGTGCCTAAGCCCAAACTCAGGGGTCAGCAGAGACTTCCTAGATGTGATGCCTGAAGCAAGCCTTTCAAAGATGAGTAGGGGTTAAACAGGCTAAGAAGTAAGAGGGAGGATCTGGCAGAGAAGCTAGCATGCGCAAAGGCCCAAGGGCAGGAGATGGCATGGGGTGACTGAGTGACCCACAAAGAGTTCACCTATTGCTGAAGAAAAACATATGAGGAAAAAGACAGTAAGAGGCAAGGCTGGACAAGCTACACTGGGGCACATATGACTGTATTTACCTAGGTAATAACTGTTGAGGGCCTGGACCAAAGCTGCAGCCATGAGAATGAAAAGAGAAGAAGGAGTTAAGAGAGATAAAAAAGAACTGAAAGGACTTAGAGGTGTATTGCTTAAATGACTGAGTAAATGGGGACATTATCACCTAGACAGGGAATACAGAAGAACCAGATTTATGAATGGAGATAATGAGCTGTTTTGGACATACTGCATGTCTACATCCAAAGGAGTGAAACTGGACCTTTATCTTACACCATACATGAAAATCAACACAAAATGGATTAAAGACTTAAATGTAACACCTGAAACTGAAACTCCTATAAGAAAACATAAAAATAAATCACTGGTTTTGGCAATGATTTTTTTGCATATGACCCCAAAAGTACAGGCAACAAAAGCAAAAATACACAAGTAGGACTACACGAAAATAAAAAGCTTCTGCACAGCAAAGAAAACAGTCAACAGAACGAACAGGCAACCTATGGAATGGGAGAAAATATTTGGAAACCATGTATCTGACAAGGGGCTAATATCTAAAATATATAAGAAATTCCTGGCCAGGCACGGTGGCTCAAGCCTGTAATCCCAACACTTTGGGAGGCTGAGGCAGGTGGATCACCTGAGGTCAGGAGTTCAAGATCAGTCTGACCAATATGGTGAAACCCCATCTCTACTAAAAGTACAAAAAAAAAAAAAAAAAAAAAAAAAGAATTAGCCAGGCGTGGTGGCGGCGCGCCTGTAGTCCCAGCTACTCAGGAGGCTGAGACAGGAGAATTGTTTGAACCCAGGAGGTGGAAGTTGCAGTGAGCCAAGATCATGCCACTGCACTCCAGCCTGGGTGACAGACCCAGACTCCGTCTCAAAAAAAAGAACAAAAAAGAAATTCTTACAACTTAATAGCAAAAAAACCAAATAGCCCAGTTAAAAAATAGACAAAGGAACTGAATAGACACTTCTCCAAAAAAAACATACAGTGGCCAACAGGTAAATGAAAAGGAACTCAACATCACTAATCATCAAGGAAATGTAAATCAAAACCATAATGAGGTATCACTTCAGACCTGATAGAATGGATATTATCAAAAAAATCAAAAGATAAAATGTGTCAGTGAGGATGTGGAAAAACTGCAACCCTTGTAACACTGTTGGTGGGAATGTAAAATGGTGCGGCTGCTATGAAAACCAGTATGGTGGTTCTCTAAAAAATTAAACATAGAATTACCATACAATCCAGCAATCCCACTTCTGGGTATATCACCACAAAATTAAAATCAGAATCTTGAAGACATATCTGTACTTCTTTATTCATTGAAGCAGTATTCACAATAGCCAAGATAAGGAAGCAACCCAAATGTCCACTGACAGATGAATGGATAAAGAAAATGTGGTATATTCATATCTGATTGAATTGGAACCTGTCTGGTTAATTTATTACCTGATTTGATGAACCAAGGAAAGTCAGGAATTTAAACAAATATTTACATTTAATATCATAACATAAAGGTGCTTTAAATATTATAGCATTTATACCCATAATATATGTTAATATTTCTTATGTTAAATAGTAATGATAGCTGAAGTGTTTATGAATAGAATCATGATGTTTAGAAATTGTTTAAAATCAGTTATGGGGGCAGGCGCGGTGGCTCACGCCTGTAATCCCAGCACTTTGGTAGGCCAAGGTGGGTGGATCGGTTGAGGCCAGTTCAAGACTAGCCTGGCCAATGTGGCAAAACCCCCTCTCTACTAAAAAATACAAAAAAAAAAAAAAAAATTAGCTGGTCATGGTGGCACATGCCTGTAATCCCAGCTACTGGGGAGGCTGAGGCACAAGAATCGCTTGAACCTGGGAGGTGGAGGTTGCAGTGAGCTGAGATCATGCTACTGCACTTTAGCCTGGGCGACAGAGAAACACTCTGTCTCGAAACAGTAATAATAATAATAATAATAATAATAATAATAATAAAATAAGTTCTGGGAAGGCGAACGTGGGAAATGAAGAGATAAGTAAAACTAGACTGGCAAAAAAAAAAGAAAATGTGATATATTCATACAATGGAATACTATTTGGTCTTAAAAAAGGAAATCCTCCCATTGTGACATGAATGAACCTGGAGGACATTTTGTTAAATGAAATAAGCCAGTCACAGAAAAACAAATAACTGTATGATCCCACTTCATGTCATATGTTCTTACAACAACAAACCAGAGAAGCATAAGGAAACTTTTGGAGGCAATAGAGATGTTTATTACTTTAGTTGTAGTGGTTTCATGGGTGTATGCATATGCACAAACTCATCAAATTGTATGCATTAAATATGTGCAGTTTTATCAATTATAATTCAATAAAGCTGCTTTAAAAATTTTTTAAAACAGTACCTACCCCATAGTGTTGTGAGAAGTAAATACAGTACATTGGTGATCATTAAATGATAGCTGTAATTATTCAAAATAATATTTACACGTATGTTTAGATATCTATGTTCAAGTATATGATACTGGTTTTCATTTTTATTGTTCCAAATGTTATTTTTACACTGGCTTTTTTAAAATTAGGAACTATCAAACAGCAAAATGTATAAACTTTCAATATCATTACTCCAATTTTTCTTTAAAAAAGTTTTTATGTGATTCCTCAAACATGAGTAAACAAAAATGTAGAAGGATGTTTGTTGACAGCACTGTTTATAATAGTAAAACAAACAAATTAAATAATCCAAATGTCCCTCAGGAGAAGACTGTTAAATGAGCTACGGAATATCCAAACATTGGAATACTGTGGGACATATATTTATGAGTAGCTACATAAATACCCATAGAAATAATTTGTAATATATAGTAAGTTAAAAATTAAATTGAATATTAAGAATTGTATGATTCTTCTGTGTATAAAAAGATACACGCACTGTGTATATGTGTGTGTGTACTTAGACTGACATAAAAACCATCTGAAAGTCTAGATAAGAAACTGAACAGGGCTTTGAATGAAGTGTGGATATAAACTTTTTTACACTTTCTGTAATTCTTTTTTTTTTTTTTGAGATGGAGTCTTGCTCTGTCTGCCCAGGCTGCAGTGCAGTGGCATGATCTCAGCTCACTGCAACCTCCACCTCCCAGGTTCAAGCAACTCTCATGTCTCAGCTCCCAAGTAGCTAGGATTACAGGTGTGCGCCACCACGCCCAGCTAATTTTTGTATTTTCTGGTAGAGATGGGGTTTCACTATGTTGGCCAGGCTGGTCTCGAACTCCTCACCTCAAGTGATCCGCCCACCTCGGCCTCCGAAAAGTCCTGGGATTACAGGCATGAGCCACTGTGCCTGGCCCCTTTGTTTTTTTTTTGGTTTTTTTTTTTTTTTGAAACAGGGTCTCACTGTGGTTGTCCAGGCTGGAGTGCAATGGTGCGATTTTGGCTCACTGCAACCTCAACCTCCATGGGCTCAGGTGATTCTCCCACCTCAGCCTCCTGAGTAGCTGGAACTACATGTGTGTGCCACCACACCTGGCTAACTTTTTTGTATTTTTTGTAGAGACAGGGTTTCACCATGTTTCCCATTTCCCAGGCTGGTCTCGAACTACAGGACTCAAGCAATCTGCCCACCTCGGCCTCCCAAAGTGCTGGGATTACAGGCGTGAGCAACCTCACCCAACCTGTTTTAAAATTTTTAACCACATATAATACTTTTTAATTTCAAAACAAATCATCATGACTAATTGTCAATCAAATTTTTAAAATCATATATATCCTGATTACATACAATGTAAATGAAAGAGAATCAAAGAGAGAGACGACCCTGAATGAAAAAATACACTCCTACTGATTTTATCATTAGGTAAAAAAGGATCTAAGTTTTAAGTTATTATAAAGCACCCTTCAGTCCCTATTTGGCTGACACAATTCAAGTATTTTAAGATAGCCTAAAAAATTAAAACGTAATAATGCTTTGTGTAAATAGCTAAAAATTGATAACCATAGTACATTTCAGAATAATAACAGCATCTGAAATTGTCTACATCAAGCTTACAAATTAATTATCTGACACAGAACAAAGTTTGTAAAAGAAGCTTCTAGGTTCAGGATTTTCCCAGAAAGATAAAATAAAAATGTGTGTGTGTGGGAGGGGTGGAACTGTATCTTCAAAAGCTTGAAATAAAACTACTATACCTGTGTAACCACACAGATCAGCTTTCTTTTTATTATTATACTTTAAGTTCTAGGGTACATGTGCACAACGTGCAGGTTTGTTACATATGTATATATGTGCCATGTTGGTGTGCTGCACCCCTTAACTCATCATTTACATTAGGTATATCTCCTAATGCTATCCCTCCTCCCTCCCTCCACCCCACAACAGGCCCCGGTGTGTGATGTTCCCCACCCTGTGTCCAAGTGTTCTCATTGTTCAATTCCCACCTATGAGTGAGAACATGTAGTGTTTGGTTTTCTGTCCTTGTGATAGTCTGCTCAGAATGATGGTTTCTAGCTTCACAAATCAGCTTTCTAAATATTAGTAACCTGTAGGCAATTCAACTTAAACAAAATTGACAGGAGGAAAAGTGGGGCTTCAGCTTTCATAATCAGCACTTTTAATATGTATTGCTTTGCTCTATCCAAAGCATTCCAAAACGTACAATCTCATTAAAGTTACTGAGCATAATGGATTTTTAGCCTGATGCAGCAATTTGCATTAATTCATGTGATCACAAATGTATTTATTTTGCCAAAAAAACTGCTTTCTCGAGCATAAAGGAACCACCCAGCAATAGGGCTTGTTCTTCCTTTCAGTGCAGCTTTCTTATGTGTAAGTTATCAAATATTAATCTAGTTGTTTTACACAGTGGAGCAGACTTCAAGTCCTTTAAAAGATACAATTGCACATTTTTAAAGGCATGCTAAATTCTATTTAAAATGTCTATGGCTTCTTGTTTCAATACTGAGTATATGTTTATAAATCCTGGTTTGACTTGTACATTTTTTTATCTAAAAAAATCAATAGAAAGCTACTGGCTGTAGAGATTAATGGTATACACTTATCACAAAATTTGATTGGCTTTGTCATAGAGACAAAAAGTAGAACAGTGGTTGCCAGGGGCTGGGGAGAAAAGAAAACAGGAAGTTTATTGTTTAATGAATACAGAATTTGTTTTGCAAGATGACAAGAGTTCTAGAGATGGAGAGTTGTGATGGTTGCACAATAGTGTGAATGCAGTTAATGCCACAGAACCATACACTTAAACCTGGTTAAGATGGGCCAGGCATGGGGGTTCACGCCTGTAATCCCAGCACTTTGGGAGGCTGAGGTAGGCGGATCATTTGAGGCCAGGAGTTGGAGACCAGCCTGGCCAACATGGCCAAAAACGGTCTCTACTAAAAATACAAAAATTAGCCAGGAGTGGTGGTGGGTGCCTGTAATAGCAGCTACTTAAGAGGCTGAGGCAGAGAACTGCTTGAACCTGGGAGGCGGAAGCTGCAGCGAGCCAAGATCTCACCACTGCACTCCAGGCTGGGCAACAGAGCGAGACTCCAACTCAAAAAAAAAAAAAGGTTAAGATGGTAAATTTCGTTACGTGTATGTTACCACAATTAAAAAAAAAAAAAAATTAAGTAAATTGGCTTGTTTCTGAAACATTAAAAAAAAAAGTTGATTGGCTCCAAAGACAGTGCAGTGTAGCAGTTAAAGTGCAGCCAACAACTCCATGCACCCAAGATCAATTAAGAACAAAAACCGAGTACAGATTCAAGTAGCTTGTCTGGATAAATTTCCGGCTCTACTCCTAAGCAGCTATGCAATTTGGGCAACTCATTTAATCTCCCTGCACCTCAGTTTCCTTATTTACAGAATATAGAAAACAACCAGGTTTTTTTTTTGTTTTTTTTTTTGTTGTTTGTTTTTAAACAGAGTCTCGCTCTGTCACACTCAGGCTGGAGTGCAATGGCACGATCTCGGCTCACTGCAACCTCCGTCTCCCAGGCTCAAGCAATTCTCCTGCCTCAGCCTCCCGAGTACCCGGGATTACAGACGTGTGCCACCATGCCTGGCTAATTTTTTTTTTTTTTTTTTTTTTTTTTTTTTTTTTTTGTTGTTGTATTTTTAGTAGAGACAGAGTTTCACCACGTTGGCCAGACTGGTCTCAAACTCCTGACCTCAGGTAATCCACCCACCTCGGACTCCCAAAGTGCTGGGATTACAGGCGTGAGCCACCGCACCTGGCACAACCAGGTTTTTCTAACGGTTCTATGAGATAATACCTGTACAGCGTACATCACAGGGACTGGAATATAAAAAGCACTCAATAAACCTTAGCTATTATTAGCAACCACATTAATATAAAAAGTTGATTTTCCCAAACTAAAGAGAAATGCATTTGTTCCCATTTTGGCAAAAGTGCAAGAGGACAAGTGAATGTGTGTGGCTAGATGCCAAAACTCAATGCTGATTCCAGGCTGACCAATTATGGCGATATGTGGGCCTTAATTTGAATCCAGGTTTTCTCAAAAGGTGCTTCTGAGAAGGTCTGCAGGAGAATCCCCAGGGAACTTGTTCAAAATGCAGAGCTCTGCGTGTCAGGCCAAACTTAGTGAATACCAATCTCCGGAGGTGAGGCTTAGAACACCCAGCCATATCTGGCTATAATCAGACACAATGTGGGGAATTTGAGGAGAGGAAGGGAGACGTAAAATGCATGAAATCTGCTCTACAGTGAGGCTTCCTGATTTCTCTGGTTTTGATTAACTTTACTAGCAGGTGGGGCATGAATCTTGACATCAATTTCCAAGACCAGCCAAATGTCTCGTCTTATTTAAATATTCTTCCCTCTCCTACTACCTCCTCCTCCCCCTAATCTCAATCCTTGATGGAAGAGCATACTACACAAATTTAGGACTCAATCCTCTCCATCACACCACTTTTAGTTACCCATTCATTTGCTTCCATTGTAGGAAGATGAAACCAAATGTCATATTCTCAGAATAAAATTGCACAAATTTAGATATTATAATATCTATTTCCGGTAACTATCTGGTTTCTCATCCGGCCACTAAAGTTCTTTTAGTTACTGCCCTTCTTATGCTCTTTAGCCAAGAACAGTAAAACACTTTTGAAGAACCTTCCTTAGGTAAGCAGGATATCAACCTAGGTTTCCTTTTGAGAATAATAACACCAATTTGGCCAGGCATAGTGCCTCACACCTGTAATCCCAGCAGTTTGGGAGGCTGAGGTGGGTGGATCGCTTGAAGTCAGGAGTTCAAGACCAGCCTGGGCCCCATCTCCACAAAAAAAAAAAAAAAAAAAAAAAAAAATTAGCTGGGCGTGGTGGCACACACCTGTAGTCTTAGATACTCGCAGGCTGAGGTGGGAAGATCCCTTGAGCCCAGGAGGTTGAGGCTTTAGTGAGCTGTGTTTGTGCCACTGCACTCCGGCCTGGGCAGCAAAGTAAGACCCTGTCTCAAAACAAAACAAAACAAAAAACAATACTCCTAGAGCATGAACCTGGAGAGCATTCAGGCCCCTGAGGAAGTGTACATTTTTATGTTCATGTGGTTGCTAATAATAGCTAAGGTTTATTGAGTGCTTTTTATATTCCAGTCCCCGTGATGTGTACTATACAGATATTATCTCATAGAATTGTTAGAGGAACCTGCTTGTTTTCAGTATTTTATAAATAAGGGAACTGAGGTACAGGGAGATTAAATGAATTGCCCAAATCACATACCTGCTTAGGAGTAGAGCAGGATACAGGAGAACAACGTTAGGAAGTGAAAAAGGAAAAGTGAGAAGTTATCTCTGAGACGTTTTTCTTTGAGAAGTACTTCTAGCTCATTCTTCCTGTCAAGCTGAGTAGGAGCCTTATACATTTTATCTGACAAGAAAACACATTACTTCATCTGCAGCATCAGGAATTAACAAAAGAGCCAAACTGCCGACCATCAGTTACTAAATCCTTCTACAGTATTTACACTACAATAGGAGGTAGGGTAGTCTGGGAAAAGAAACAACAGCAAATATAGTCTTGAAGCTCACCCCCACAAAAACAACAAAATAAAACTTCCTAGAAAAGCTATTGATAAAGTGTCCATTGAAAGAAAACGCTACGGCCACTTCTCTAACAAGAACAAAACAAAAATGGTGTGTTTTTTTCCCAAAATGATTATATAACTGATCCTAGAGAAAAATCACTATCTCTAGAGGCACCCTCCCAGCCACACAGATGTTTGTCAAGTACCCTTTCCAAACAAAGCAGTACCTTAGGCAGAAAGTGCGGCTGAAATCCCAATACGACAATTTTATTTTGAGATGAGGTCTCACTATGTTGCCCAGGCACAAGTGCAGTGCCTATTCACAGGCAAGATCATCACATACTGTAGCTTTGAACGCCTGAGCCTAAGGGTTTCTCCTGCCTCAGCCTCCCAAGTAGCTAGGACCACAGGTGGGCATCACCACATCTCCCTAACAAATTTCTTTATTTATAACAAGAAATCTTCTAAGCTGCAAGTGATGCCAATTTTCATCCTCAGCTAGAAAGCAGGGAGAATAACAGTACCTACCTCAAAGGATTTGAGAGGACTCCAGGAGGTAACTATGTAGAAAGTGTTTTAAACAGCACCTGGAATTTGCTAGAGGAACAGAAAATGTTAGCTGCTGGGGCTAAGTTTTACACAACCAAAAATTCTAGATAAACCTTGGCAATTTGCTTAAATGGAAAACTGACTTAAAAAACCAAAATGCAGTAAGAGGGTTATTTAAAATAGACAAGAAGTGCCTGCAGGTGAACAATGCCATATCTATGCCATATGCAGGACTGGGCAGTATTAAGGGGCACAGGGCTCAACCAAAGAAAGACTACAATTTCTGACCTGGAAAAGTGACATGTTAATGAGGGAAACAGGACAAACACTCATGTGAGACTAGACTTCATTCGTCTGTGCCATCTACCAATGACCATCAATGATTTCCCAAATGGCTGAGCCTCCACTGCTGCTATTTCAAAGGCAATTCCTCTGGGGCCCCTGGTGAGTTTCTGTAAGCCCAGGGGCCTATGTGCAGTACCAACTATTGGATTTTCCTGTGCTGCTGTTCTTCTGCTTAATTGCTTCCTCAGTTGTTCATACATGGATTTCCTTGTAACACCTCAAAGGGAAGTTAAGAAGTAGCAATTAACATTTATGACCAATATCACTTTAGAAGACACAACTTATGACCTTGCCAGGCACAAAACACATCATTTATAGTGATGATAACCCTTAAGACAGTAGCCGTAAGCTAAATAATATATGTGGCTAAGAAGAGACATGTCAATATAAGAGCAACCTTGTTATTTCTGGCTCACCAAGAGTCATTAACCAAGCTGCCACCCATTCACCACAAGATATACACACCTAGTATCAGTAGAGCTGGACAGGCCCTTGCACAGAAGCAATTTAGGGAAGGGGGAATGAAGATGTTAAAGAATTGACTTGAGTCCCAGTGCGGCAGTGGGTAGCAAACTTCCACAAATGAGCTGTGCTCCACAGATGCTTTGCAAGAGTCCACTGTTGGCTACTGAGAACTATTATCTTTCTTAATAAGAAATAACACAGAATGGTAAAAAACGGCCAAGCCCAGTGACTCATGCCTGTAAACCCAACACTTTCGGAGGCCAAGAAGGGTGGATCGCTTGGGGCCAGGAGTTCAAGACCAGCCAGGCAAACGTGGTGAAACCCCATCTCTACCAAAAACTACAAAAATTAGGTGGGTGTGGTGGCACGTGCCTGTAATCCCAGCTACTTGGGAGGCTGAGGCAGGAGAATTGCTTGAAACCGGAAGAGGGAGGTTGCAGTGAGCCGAGATCATGCCACTGCACTCTAGCCTGGGCAAAGAGCAAGTGAGAATCTGTCTCAAAGAGGAAAAAACAAACAAAAAAATAATGGTTAAAAAAAATGGGTTTTCCATTTATAGTCAGACTGCCTAGATTTGCACCCTGAATCTACCCTTTCTTAGCGTTATAACTTTAACTCATTTAACTTCTCTAAATTTTACTTTCTGACATGTAAAATGAAAATAATAAAGGATTAGGATGATGAGTCAGCAAATAATGCACAGACAAAGCTTAGCACAATGTCTGGCACATTGTTGTACTCAATAATTACTGTTATCCTTGAAATAATAAAAATGGTGTGCAGGTAGCCAGAAAAGCCCACAAAGGTCTATTTTACCAATAATGTGGCTGAAATAGCAAATATTTATCATACAAAGATAGTAAAGCCAAATATTGGCAATAATAGTTACAGACAGAAAATAAAAATATGTTTTCAACTTTGTGTGCAAATCAAAACAAGATATTTTTGTTGATTCTGAAGAAAATTTGACACCCTGAAAGAACTTTAACTATAGATTACAGAGATACATTCATTCAAAGAACATTTATTGAGCACCTACAAAAAATCTGTTAGGTACCAAAGACTGAAAAATGCTAACAATAGAAGCAAGTGTAAAATGCTATAATGGACACAGAACACAGGGACGGGAAGAATTCGTTCTACCCCAGGTACGTCATAGAAGGAAGATCCAGGGCAGCATACCACAGAAGAAATGACATTTGAGTTAGGTCTAGGATTTCACCAGTGAATGGAAGAGCAGCAGCTTCAGAAAGAGAGAACAACAGGAGCCAATACCTAGAGGCATCTGGCAAACACCAAGAGGTACCTGAGGTATCTAGCAGCCTATAAATAGCATGGTACGGACAGAGACGAGGGGGAGGGGAGGGGGAATCATAGAAAGGAGACTAAGCCTGGGCAACATATCAAGACCCTGTCCTACAAAAATATACAAAAAGTAACCAGGCATGGTAGCATGCACTTGTAGTCCCAGCTACTCGGGAGGCTGAGCTGGGAGGAGGCTCAGCCTGGGGAGGTTGAGGCTACAGTGACCACGATAGTAACACTGTACTTCAGCCTGGTAACACAGCAAGACCTCATCTCAAAAACAAAACAAAACAGGAAACTATAAATGTAGGCCTGAGAAAACCTGTGAGGGCCGGAGAGAAAGGAAATAAAATCAGTATCTTGAAGGGATATCTGTACCCCCATGTTCATCGTAGGATTATTCACAATAGCCAAGATATGGTCACAACCTAAGTATCCATCAACAGATAAATGGATAAAGAAAATGTGGTATATATACACAATGGAATATTATTCACCACTAAAAAAAAAAAAAAATCATGCCATTTGTAACAAAATGAATGAACCTAGAGGACAGTTATGCTAAGTGAAATAAACCAGACACAGAAAGGCAAATACTATATGGTCTCACTTATATGTGGAATCCTAGAAAAGCTGAATCCCAGAAACAGAGAGAGGAGTGGTTTCCAGAGATAAGGGGGTGAGATAGGAAAATAATCAAATGGCACAAATTTTCAGATAGAAGATGAACAAGTTCTGGGGCTCTAATGTACACCATGGGTGGTATTAGGTAAGTTAATTAATTTGATTGTGATAATCATTACACAATATATATGTATATCAAATCATCACATTGCACTGCACACTTTGAATTTATACAATCTTTGTCAATTAAATATTTTAAAATAATTTTTCAAAAAAGAAAACCCGTTAGGGAATTTGCGCACCCCTAGACTTTGGTATAAAGGCAACTGGATGCGGCAAGACTGGTGTTTTCAAATAGCACTGTCTAGATAAAGAAATGCAAGGAAATAACTACTTTAAAAGTCAGGATAATGGTTATTACAGAAGGAGAGAAGGTTTTTGACTGGGAGAGGGCACCTGGAAGGACTTCTGGGGTGGCTGACAAGGCTCTATTGCTTGATCTGGATGGTGATTTCAAGTATGTTTGCCTTGTAATATTGTATTAAGCTACACATTTGTTTGATTTTTTTAATTCTTGTCTCATTTGACAATAAAAAAGCTAAAAAGGAAAGAAAAAAAAAAACACCTTCTTTTGCCACTATATAGGCCATCCAGGGCAGAGAGGGTACAAAAAGATGAGGAAAGAAGTTATTACCTCAAGACAAAAGATGATGAGGGCCAGGCCCAGAGCAAGAATGGCAGGAGTAAGAAGAATGAAATAAACCCACTGGTGAAACATCTTGAGAGTAGGCTGCCACAGACTTCCAGAGGGCTTTAGCAGGAGAAGGCTTAAAGAAGATAGAGAGTGATTTCAGATTTGGACATATTGAGTATGAGATGTCTTTGGGAATTCAAATATTACTTTCCCCTTGCTCATTTTAATGTATGGCTTTCCTTTGCCTTGGTACACATCTCTCAATAGTAATACTCTATTTCCTACCATTTACGATTCAATTCATGTGTCTGGCTTTCAAATGGGATAGAATGAGGAGGAAGAGGAGGTAGTTCTTGATGTAATCAGGCAAAACTTGGAAAACAAAGGAGGAAGATGGTTAAAAGAAACGTGTTAGTAGTAAAAGACAGAAGTAAAGGAGGTAATATCCCATGTGAACTACTCCACTGAAAGGGAAGAAAGGATACAGAAGAAGAGCTATTGGGTCAGATTCCCCACCTGATCAGCAAAAATCAAGGGAAGGGGGATACATCATGCACTTGCCTTATTTTCACATCTGGGACTTTCTTAAGTTAGCTATATGTAATCTAAAGGAGAATTATAACAGAAATTTGAAAGTAAGAGAGATGGTAAATAAGACAGACAAGAAAAGGTATTCCACACCAGGTTAGCACGCAATGGAGAAGCAAGTAATTTTGCTTATCTACAAGTCATAATAAACTGTCCTCACTTGGAAGAAAAGACAGATATAAGCAACTGTGTGTTAGATTAATTACAGTCTGGGACACAGCAGCCCAGGTCCGTAGAGTTGGGTTGCTATGGCCCATAATTTAACAAATGCATGAACAACTGACTTTGATAACATTCAACTGGAAATATTAAGATGTTACCCTCAGAGTCCTGCTTCTATTGCATAATAAAAGAAATCTAGCTACCATTTATTGAGCACTTACTCTATGCCAGGCACAGTCTAAGCCTTCAGCATCCATTATTTGATTGAAACCTCACAGCAAGCCCATGAGGTAGGTGCCATTAATCATCACCACATTACAAATAAGGAATGCCTTCAAGTGGTAACTCTAGGGAAACAAGATATGAGGAAGACTGCATAGAGCAGACTTGGGCCTGGGCTAAAAGGAGTACCTGCCTCATACATGGTTCAACCCAGGCCACCAGAGTAGAGTATTTCATAAGGAGTATGGGCTGTATCTCCAGTTGCTGATATAGAGTGATTTTTTTTCAGGTCTTATCCTCAGCATGTTTATCTCCTGCCACTGCAACATGTGGCAGTGGTAGGCGGCTGGTAGCAATTCTAAGATTTGGGATCCCAGCCAGCTCTCTGTTTCTTTCCATCAGAAATATAACCAACATCTGGCAGAGTCAGCAAACGTCAAGATGTATGGGTCTCCACTAATTCATACATTACAAACTGGCTTCTCAAAATTGGTCAAATTCCATTACAGAATTACAGTTCAGCTGTACTGAATACTAAATACATATGAGCCATTAGCTGAGACTTTGAAATCTCTTTGCTCTATGGAAATTTCTATTCTGGTAGTAGTTGTTGCATGAGATTTTATCTTTATCGCACTTTTCCTGGCAGCAGTAAAATTCCATTTCCATCAACTGTTTCCTCTCAAGAAAGAAGTCTCTCAGGAAATACTCAAAACATTGTTCAACAAAGTTCTCAAATATGAATCATTTTCAACTGCCAGGAAGACACTCCTTTCCCCTACTGTTTTGCATCATAATAGGCTTTCTCTAAAATGACAGCTTTGGGGGAAGATATACTTATTTGGGGAAAAAAGACATTTATTAACTACAGTGTAAATCCTTTATTCTTCTCCCTCTATGGCTTTGCTTAAGCAGTTCCCTCTGCCTCAACTACCTTCTCCCCAGATCTGCCTGTCCAAGCCCTACCAATGCATTCATTCAAACAAACACTTCCCGAGTACCTAACAGATTTTTGGTCCTGTAATAGGTGGTAGGGGTACAAATCAAATAAATGTATTAAAAATTTGCCAAGCAAAGATTATGGTATGATCATGGCAGGACGTCGGATCATGATGGACATTCTGAGATTTTCCTTCAATGAAAAGTTTTTTGGAAGAAAAAACATTTACAGCTGGCCCTTTAAGGACAAGCAGGAAGAATTCAACGAAAGAGAAAAGGAATTATGGCAGCCAAGAAGAGGCCAAGAGGCAACTCAAGGGTCTCCAACTACAAGGAGCACAACTGATTAAGGACCCCATCTGCCTCAGAAATTCATCCTAGTGTCTGTACTAAGTCACACCTCCAAAGGGGTGCTCCCAACCAATCACTGAGTACAGCAGGGATACCAAAGCAGACTGTGGCTGGAAGTTGCAGGACTCCACTAACGGCTGACTTTGGACTCCCCAATAGCTTTTCTGAATCTTCTTTAGACTGCACAGCAGTCTGGAAACCTTCTGCCTAACCAGCTCTCCCTATCCCCTTCACTAGGGCTCAGACTTGCATGAAGGACTAATGGCACTCCCAGCCTTCTCAGCCCCCTCACCATTGTCTGTTCCACAGGCATTTTCCCCTAATAAACCCTTGCCAATTTAATCCTGTGTGTCTGTTTTTCAGAGGACCCAGATTAATACAGCATTCTATACAGAGAGCTCAGCATAAATAAATACCCAGAGGTATGAAAAATCATGATGGGTTCTAAGCACCCCAAGGAGTGGTATGTGCCTGGAGCAAGCTGTGGAAGTGTAGAAGAAGCTGGGCCAAATCAGTGGAGGCCTTGTCCTGATAAGAAACTTCAACTTGATCCTATGAGAAACAGGGAGCCACCAGAAAGTTTTAAGCAAGGAAAGGGCATGTTTTCAAAAAACTGTTCTGCTAGCAGAATGAAGGGTGGACAGGGCAAAGCAGAAATTGGAAGCACCTCTATGGATGCTTCCATCCTGTCTGCTAGCTTGTGAGGTCCTGAAGGACGAAATCATATTTTTTGCTTGTTTTGCTTTAATCTTAGAATAGTGTTTAACACGAAGTAGCTCCTCAAGAGGCCCCACTAAATCTACAAGGTTGGGCCTCACCTCATGGCCCAACATTTTAGTTAAAGCCACTCGAAAGTTTCATGAAGCCTGGTCATTCCTGCTTGCGACACTGGAACCCTCTCCAGTCAATCTAGAAAGAGATGGTTATGTGTATGAAGGGTAGAAGAAACTACTCCCAAACTTTGCCTCTTGCCAACTGGTTATTTCATGAACTCCTTTGAAGAGAGGCATCTAATCACATTTGTTGATCCTAACTGTGGGACAAAGGTAGTCATTAGACATTTAGTTTTTGAATGTTTACCAAATCAATGAAATTTAGAGAGCCAGATCAAGCTCAAGGCCCAGAGGTCTAATCCAAAGAACATAAACAAAAATCAGAATCGGCTTCTGAATATGGACTCACTGTCCAATGACGATCTTTGGGAAAATGTAGCCTTATTTTTTTCATCATAAGGTGGCAATAAGACCTACCCTAAAATGATGTACAAAGTAAGATGAAAATTAAATAAGATGATGTGGCCACTGTAATTTGAAAAGAGTAAAATAAATTTTACGAACTGAATTTATGATTGGAGAAAATAGACGAATCAAAGATATCAAAACCTGAATATCACCCTAACACAAAGACATCCTGGACTTCTGAATAAATATGAGAAACATAACTTATTACATTGTGACATCAGCTTGCTAAGAAAGGTCATAATTAACCACAAAGTCTACAATAAAACTCTAAGTTTAACATATTTACTTAAAGACTTCATGGCTAGAAGGAAAGCATACTGATTACCAATTCTGATTTTCAACAATATCAAGGGATGGTGCGGTATTATCCAAAAATTGTCAAGATACAATTTTCATGTGTCAAGCAGCACTTTTGGCTGGAAGAGTACTTCTATGAAATCAAATAATCATATGAACCAATTCCCAGAAGGCTATTGATTGGTAGAGTTGGAGCCAACAGCCCTCCCAAGGTCCAAGGCACTGATAGTCTGATGCCCTTTCTCAGACTCATTCTCATCTCCCTGACTTGACTAATGAAACACACAGAAGCTCTTGGGCCCTGCTTGTAAGACCCAAAATAACCTTACTGAAACAACCTGAAATGGTTTGTGTCACTTAGAGAAAACAGTCTCACGTCATAAACTGTCAGATCTACATGGGCTAACGGACTAAAGTTAGCTAGCAACGGTTTGTTGTCCATGTAAAATAAAAATGGCATCTCCAATCCTCCACGCTGAGATAACCACTTCCAAATCAGTAGGCAAGTCCAGAGCATTCAGGAATACTTTATTTTTTATTTTGATGAGGTCTTGTTATGTTGCCCAGGCTGGTCTTGAACTCCTGGCCTCAGGCAATCCTCCCTCGTGGGCCTCTCAAAGTGCTGGGATTACAGGCGTGAGTCACTGCACCCAGCTCAGCAGCACTTTTTAAAACTTTCCAAATTTGCAAACTGATTTAGTAAATACCTTGTGTTATTTTGACTTGAGAAGGAGTGAAAAGTAGAGAAAATGAATTCCATTTTTATAAAAGAACTTTAGGCAATTTTGTCAAAAGAACTAAACAAACAACTATAGAAATCATTCTAAGTCTCCTTTGCCATCTTCCAAAACCAGATTATTTTCATCTACAAAATACATTTAATGGTAGGAAATCAGTAATGATGATAGTAATGGACACCACTAAATTGAGCACATTCTATCTGAGACATTTTACATATATTATCTGTATTCCTCATAACTCAATGTAAATGTTCTACATTTCAAATTTTTAAAACATGAGGCTCAGAGAGACAAATGTGCCACAAATCAAGTAAATGGCAAAGCTGAGATACAAATCACGATATCTAAAAGCCCAGATTTTAGATGGCAATGAAAGGTGGGAGGGCTTTTCTCTCCTTCCAAATCTCAATTTCTACCTCACTCTCCCAATTCCTGTCCTTCCCTCCCTTCCTCCGTCTCTCTCACACAAACACAAACACAAACACATGCACGCACATACCCACTCACTTCCAAAGAGAGGCGATACCATACAGTGAGCTAATAACGGTTTTATCCAAAACACCTGCATTTAAATTCTGACCCTGCCATTTACTAGCTCCAAGACTTGGTGGTACAAATTGTTTGATGGACCTCACTTTCCATCAAGTCAGATTAAATAAGATAAACATACACACTGCCTAGTACATACTATTTTTGTTACGTTTCCCCTCACTCACTTTTGATAGCCTAAAAGACCAAACAAAGAGGAAGCAAAAACATGCTACCTGTATTGTATGCTAAGCAAGAGAGTTAGCACTTTCCTTAGGATAGAAAAAATTCTATGACTTATAAAACACACATATGGTTAAGGAATTGCTACCTACTTCATGTCATTTATCCATGATTTTTATCCATAAAATACAAGAGAATAATCTATTATTGCCATGTGGAATTTAGACTAGCAATGCAAGAATAGTTCAGCATTCATACGTCAAACACAATGCCATTCACAGTATCAGCAGCCTAACAAGGAAAAATCTGTATGACTAGTTCTATAGGTGCAGAAAAAGTGCAACATTCATTCAGCAGCCCTTCATTATTTAAAAAACAACAACTCAGCTAACTAGAAATCAAAAGAAACTTCCTCAGCCTGATAAAGAGCATCTATGAAGAAAAAAAAAAAAGATAAAGAGCATCTATGAAAAAAAAAGATAAAGCACATCTATGAAAAACTTACAGCTAACTCATACTTAATAATAAAACACAAAATGATTTCCCCCTAAGATCAGGAAGAAGGCAAGGAATCCACTCTTAACACTCCTACTCAACATCATGTTAGATAGAACGCCTAGCTAATGCAATAAGGTACAGAAAAAAAATACAGATACTTATAGATGGAAGAGGAAAAATAATACTGCCTTTATTCACAGAAAATGTAATTATCTATCCAGAAAATATAAAAGAATCTATAAGAAACTACTAGATATAATTAGTGACTGGCAAAGTTTAAGAATGTAAGATCAATATATAAAAGTTATTTTTCCTTGCCTTGCTATAAAAAAAAATCAACTGTATTTTTATACACAACAGTGAAGAACAGGAAAATGAAATTTTTAAAAGCACCAGTTGTGGCCAGGCGTGGTGGCTTATGCCTGTAATCCTAGCACTTTGGGAGGCCAAGGTGGGCGGATCATGAGGTCAAGAGATTGAGGCCATCCTCGCCAACATGGTGAAACCCCGTCTGTAGTAAAAATACAAAAATTAGCTGGGCGTGGTGGAGCACGCCTGTAGTCCCAGCTACTCGGGAGGCTGAGGCAGGATAATTGCTTGACTGCTTGAACCCGGGAGGTGGAGGTTGCAGTGAGCTGAGATTTTCCAGCCTGGCAACAGAGCAAGACTCCATCTCAAAAAAAAAAAAAAAAAAAAAAAAGCACCAGTTACAACAGCACCAAGAAACATGTGATACTGAGGGATCAATCTAACAAAGTATTATAAGATATGTACGTTGAAAAGTATCAAAAACACTGATGAGAGAAATCAAAGACTTCCTTTCAGAGATACACTGTGTTCATGGATCAGAAGACTCAATATCATCAGTATTGCAATTCTCCTCCAAATTATCTATAGATTTTAATTCACAGCAAATAATATCCCAAGTTTCTTTTTCAAACATTTATAAGGTAACTCTAAAATTATATGGAAAAAACAATTTGGGATAACCTAAACAATTTTGTAAAACAAAAAAACTTGGAGTACTCATACCAATTGATTTCAAGACTTACAATAAAGCTATAATATTCTAGACAGCGTAGGCAAAAGGGTAACATAGATCAATGAAACAAAATAAAAATTCCAGAAACTGATCCACACATATATGGTCAATTAATTTTTGACAAGGATGCCAAGCTAATTCAATAGACAAAGTATAGTTTTTTTCGTCTTATCAACAAATGATGCTGGAACAATTAGATATATCTATATTCAAAAAATGAATCTCAACCTGTATCTTGCACTATACATAAAAGTCAACTGGAAATGCATTATAGACTGAAATGTAAACCCTAAAGCTATAAAATTTCTAGAAAAAATAGAAGCAAATCTTCATGATCCTGAGTTGGGCAATTGTTTCTTAGATAGGACAGAAAAACCATTAACCATAAAAGAAAATATTGAGGCCAGGCACAGTGGCTCACGCTTGTAATCTCAACCCTCTGGGAGGCCAAGGTGGGAGGATCTCTTCAGGAATTTGAGACCAGCCAGGGCAACATAGTAAAACCCTGTTTCTACAAAAAAAAAAAAAAAATACAAAAAATTAGCTGTGCATGGTGGTGCACCCCTATAGTACCAGCTACTCGGGAGGCTGAGGTAGGAGGATTGCTTGAGTTCAGGAAGCCAGCAGTGAGCCATGATTGAACCAGTGCTCTCCAGCCTGGGTGACAGAGCAAGACCCTGTCTGAAAAAAAAAGAAAAGACAAGACTGAAAAATGGAACTTCAATCAAAACTTAAAACTACTGCTCTTGGGCTGGTGGTGGTGGCTCACGCCTGTAATCCCAGCACTTTGGGAGGCCAAGGTGGGTGGATTTGCCTGAGCTCAGGAGTTCGCGACCAGCCTGGGCAACAAGGTAAAAACCCTATCTCTACTAAAATACAAAAAATTAGCCAGGCGTGGTAGCGTGCACCTGTAGTCCCAGCTACTCCGAAGGCTGAGGTAGGAGAATTGCTTGAACCCAGGAGGCAAGCAAGATCACACCACTGCACTCCCGCCTAGGCGATAGAGCAAGACTCCGTCTCAAAAAAAAAAAAAAAATCAAAAAACAGAAAACAAAAAACCACAAAACTACTGCTCTTTGAAACACACTTTAAAAAGTAAAAAGACAAGCCATAGACTGGGAAAAACATTTGCAAAACACATATCTGATAAAGGACCAGTAGCCAGAATATATAAAGAACACTCAAAGCTGTATAAAATTTTTTTTTTTTTTTTTATACAGTCTCACTCTGTCGCCCAGGCTGGAGTGCAACAGTGTGATCTCAGCTCATTGCAACCTCTGCCTCCCGGGTTCAGGTGATTCTCCTGCCTCAGCCTCCCGAGTAGCTGGGATTACAGGCGCCCGCCACAACACCCAGCTAATTTTTGTATTTTTGTAGAGACGGGGTTTCACCATGTTGGCCAGGCTGCTCTCGAACTCCTGACCTCAAGTAATCTGCCCACCTTGGCCTCCCAAAGTGCTGAGATTATACGCGTGAGCCACTGCGCCCAGCCCAAAGCTGTATGATTTTTAAAAACCCTGCCAAATCAAAAAAATGTTAAGACACTTGTTCAAAATCATTAGTCATTAGGAAAAATGCAGAATAAAATTACAATGAGATATTACTATTCACCTACCAGAATGGTTAAAGTTTTAAAAGACAGACAATAACAACATTGGTGAGGATATGGAGCAAATGCAACCTTATATGTTGCTGTTAGGAAACAAAAATGGTATAGTCACTTTGAAAAATAGTTGGGCAGCTTAAGATATAAAGTTAAATACACAGTTTTCATACTACCCAGCCATCTCACTTCTATATATTTACCAAAAACAAGATATACATCTACACAGAAACCTGAACACAATTTTTTTTTTTTTTTTTTTTGGAGACAGGGTCTTACTCTGTTGCCCAGGCTGGAGTGCAGTGGCACAATCTCAGCACACTGCAACCTCCGCCTCTCCGGTTCAAGCGATTCTCATGCCTCCGCCTCCGAGTAGCTGGGACTCCAGACACGCACCACCACACACAGCTAATTTTTATATTTTTAGTAGAGACGAGGTTTCACCATTTTGGCCAGGCTGGTCTCGAATTCCTGACCTCAAGTAACTCGCTCACCTTGGCCTCCCAAAGTGCTAGGATTACAGATGTGAGCCACCATGCCCAGCCTGAACACAAATATTTACAGCACCTTTATTCATAACCACCAAAAAGTGTAAATAGGCCAAATGTCCATCAGCTACTGGTGAATGAATACACAAATTATAGTGTTATCTCTTCAGTGGAATTCTACTCAGCAATGAAAGGCAGCAAACTGGATAAATGCAAGGACATAGATGACTCTCAAAAGCATTATGCCAAGTAAAACAAGCCAGACTCAAAGGCTATATATTTTGATCCCATTTATATGGAATTCTAGAAATGACAACTGTAAGGGACAGAAATCAGATTAGTGGTTGCCAGGGGTTGGCAGTTTAGGGAGGGGACTGACTACACAGGAGCATGAGGGAACTTTTTAGGTGACAGAAAATCTGATTATTTTGATTTCAGTGGTGATTACAATTTATATAATTTTGTCAAAATTCATTGATTTTTACATACCTAAAAAGGGCAAATTTTATTGTATGTAAATTATACCTCAATAATTCTCAAGAAAAAAGTTGTGTTAAAAAAGTAACAACCTCGAAAGAGCCAACTATTTTAGGCAGAGATCTACAACTAATTTGAACTGAAAAGGCTGATTTCTGACTATAAATTTAAGATCATGATTAAAGCACAGGAAGATATGCAGGGCAGATAAAGTTCATGAAAGTTGTGTATGTGTCTTTCACTGTTAATTGATATAATTGTGTAAAAAGGAGCTCTGGTAAGAAGGTAAGAAAGGCATAATTAAGAACCAAAATACTCCATTTGGTATTTATTCAAAACAGGCTGACAACAGAATAAATGGCCATAATTGTCCTTACAAATTGCTTTAGTTTATAGATGACTCATTCAAAGAACTGTCTAAGGAGACGGGAACTTTATTCAAGTACTAATTCTCCTCACTTCACAACCACTCTGATTTAGAAGAGAAGGGGTGAAATATTTTGATTTTATGCAATTTCTACCTCTTGATCGAGTTCTGAAAAGACATAGTAGAAGCTTATCTTGGCAGCAGAGACAACAGGGTGGGAGAAAATCAAGAGTTTTCTAAAACCCCTAAAGGGCTTTTCTCTCTGTTTTGGCAGGCAGGTAGTTTATCCAGTAGTGGATAAGCCAGTGTGCATGGTTCTGGCTTTGCAAGGAGCTATGGTCAAAACAGTGTGGTTTTGTGTGGTGGCTCATACCTGTAATCCCAACACTTTGGGAGGCCGAGGCAGGAGGATTCCTTGAAGCCAGGAGTTTGAGACCAGCCTAGGTAACAAAACAAGACCTCATCTCTACAAAAAATTTTTTTAAAAAGCCAGGCATGGTGGAACATGCCTGTGGTTCCAGCTACTTGGGAGGCTGAAGTGGAAGGATCGCTTGAGCCTAAAAGTTCAAAGCTTCAGTGAGCTATGAAAATGCCACTGTACTTCAGCCTGGGTGACAGTGTCAGACCCCATCTCTAAATGAAACAAAACAGTGATAGGATTCATTTAAGTACCATTATCAGAGCCCCAAGGAAGAACTAAACTGAAAAACAGACTACAGAAACTTGTATTTATTCACTCACTCCTTCATCTATTCATCCAACAATTATTTATGGACTGCCCACTCTGGGCCAGGCTCTGTGTTAAACTGAAGACATAAAGATAATCTGGACTGAAGTAGTTTACAATCTTCTGGTGGGCAGGAGTGGGGGGTGTATAAAGTGCAATAGCATCCAACAGGCTGGAGTACACCTTAACAGAAAAGGAAAATCAGACTTGTGATTTTTCCCCATATACCATTTTCTATCAAGTTCTCAGTGCCCCAGAGTTCACCAGGAAATCAAAAATGGCAACCACTCCAGGCAGTGGGAACAGCACATGCAACAGAAGTACAAGTAAGCACAGTGTAGCCAGGAAACTTCATGAAGTTCTAGGGTACTGAGAACCTGATGGAAAATAGCATGTAATAAAACTGGAGAGGTAGGCATGAATCAGAAAGGTTGAAGGCTTCGTGAGTTATGCCAAGGAGTTAGATATCCTTGTGGGGTGTGGGGTAAACAATGGGCAGCCTATGAACAGGGGAGGAACAAATCAAGATTTGCATAAAGAAAGATGATTCCAAAAGCAAGTCAGAGAATGGCAAAAAAAAAAAAAAAAAAAAAAAAAAAAAAGAAGGAAGATGAGGAGTTTCCTGTATTTTAGCTGAAAAGCTGGTGGTGGACTAGAAAGTTGGTGTTAACTAATGGGTACTAGTTTAATACCTGAGTGACGAAATAATCTGTACAGCAAGCCCCCATAAGTTTAACTATATAACAAATCTACACATGTACCCCAAACTTAAAAGTTAAATTAAAAAGAGAAAGTTGGTGTTAACTGGAATGGCAGAAAGCCCTCCATGAACCACCCTTCAGTCATGCAGAGCAAATGACCCATTCTCCTGCCCAATGTATATCTCTAGCTAGCCATCATGATTGCTTATTCTCTACCCTAACTGGACTAGCAGCTTCCTAGAAACTGGAATGCTCTCTCTCACTCACACACACATGCATGCACACATACTCATATCCCCATTGCCTAGCTAAAGGTAGATGTTTAGTAACTGTGCAGACATTAAGGAATGAGTGAATAAATAAATGAATGCATTGATGGTTTTGGCACAAGAAACCAATAGAGAGGTACTGCAAAATGCGATTGATGGGTTATCTTGGGAGTTACACCAAGCTATCCGTCTGATGGAAAGTTGAAGTATAAGCTTCTGAGAGTCTTTTTCAATACGAAGATTTCACGATTCTAGTTCTCCCTTGTCCCTAATTAATTTTTTTAAGACAGGGTCTCACTCTGTTGCCCAGGCTGGAGTGCAGTGGTGTGGTCTCAGCACACTGCAACCTCCACCTCCCAGCTTCAAGCAATTCTCATGCCTCAGCCTCTCAAGTCTCTGAGATTACAGGCGCACACCACCACGCTTGGCTAATTTTTCTATTTTTAGTAGAGATGGGATTTCACCTTATTGGCCAGGCTGGTCTCCAATTCCTGACCTCATGTGATCTGCCCGTGTCGGCCTCCCAAAGTGCTGGGATTACAGGCGTGAGCTACTGCACCCGGCCTAGTAATAGATTTTTAAAATAAAGGTTCCAGAGAAAGAAAACTACTGATTTTCATAATTAAGCTACTGAAGGCAGACAGCATGGCAGATCAAAAAGGACAGAATGTCAGGTGCTTGGAGGTGGACCCAGAAGCAAGGCCTAGGAGGAAATCCAAGTGACAAGAGCACATTACTAGAACAGACAGTGCAGCAACAACCAAAGGTCCAGGCAGGTGAGCAGTGAGCATCAGGATACTCAGCAAGGTAAAAGCTGACAGAATATAACATCAGAGAAATCTGGTAAAAAGGCAATTAGTGGGTGAGCATCAATAACATCAGGATTGGGCAGCAAAGACCCAACCGCAGGTATGGGTCTAGGCAGAGCTTAAGTTCCCCAGAAGCTTAGCTAAAAGAAAACATGTTCCTACATTTGGAGGAATTGGGCTGCCAACCATTGTACCCATAAAAGGACTTCACAGGGGATAAACAGAATAAGGACCAGTTTCTGGCCCAGAAATACAAGGGCTAGTCTTAATCACAACGAGCCAGACAACAGCAGGCTTACAAAAACATGACCACACAAAGTCAGAATGATACTAGCCAACATGCTGAACTGCTGAGCTAGCAGTCTGAGGTTCCCAAAATTCTCTCTAACTCAAGACAGGCTGAAACTCAAAGCCTCATTCAGGGCTGACCTGCCCCAGCTCTGTCCATTGGAAAGCCATGTAGACATAGAAGCCAACAGGCCCACACAGTCCCCCCAACATCAGAGAGTATGAGGCACACCTCTAAGTTCAAAAGAGGTGCTCAAAAATACCAGTGAAAGAGAATGAGAGTCTGTCACACAGAAAGAAAGGAGAAGAGGAATATGGAATCCAGTATACAGAGATCTTGTCTCTGTACATTTACTCCACTCACAACTACTTTTAGGAATGTTTGTCGCCCAGGCTGGAGTGCAAGTGGGGCAATCTCGGCTCACTGCAACCTCCGCCTCCCAGGCTCAAGCGATTCTCGTGTCTCAGCCTCTCGAGTAGCTGGGACTACAGAAGCATGCCACTAAGCCTGGCTAATTTTGGGGGGTTTTTTGTTTGTTTGTTTGTTTTTTACTAGAGGCAGGGTTTCACCATGTTGGGCAGGCTGGTCTCGAACTCCTGACCTCAAGTGATCCGCCTGCCTCAGCCTCCCAAAGTGCTGGGATTACAGGCATAAGCCACCGGGCCTAGCCAAAAATGCATATATTAAAAAGCTCTATGGCCCATAGGTATTACCTAGAAATCTATTCATGTTCACATTTCATATAATTTATTCATTCTCATATTTGTAGTCATATCTAGAAAAAAGAATTTGATACCAGGTTAAGATCATGTCCCCAACTATATATGAAACGTTTTGTGGGAAAATCAGATTCCTCTTACATTTTTATCTAATGCACCTTATCATGAGCATAACAGGTAACTGGGAAGACAGTCAATATTGCTACTCTTATTTCCCATTCTGAACCACAGATTTAGACGGTCTTAAGGGGTTTAAACAATGCTCTGGCCTTTTTACTCTCACTGTACAGATGAAAATCTGAGGACCATTGAGAAAGTTACATAACAAACTACAAAAAAAATTGCACAACAAACTAGTGGCAGAGCCAGCAAAGAAACCCAGATGCCTGTGTTCCTTCCATGTTTGCAGTATCATCAAATCTGGTAGAGATGCCTGTCATTAGGAAGTTAAATCCAGTAAAATGTATTTACTCATAATTCTTAACTCTTCCCAATGAGCTCATATATATAGCCCAACAGAAAATCTGCTCTTTCCATTCACACAGACCCTCGATCCTTGATACGACAGAATGGAAATCCACTAAAGCTTACACAATTTAGATTCTCTAACTCCAAAGCAAAAGAAGGCCTCAAGCAACATCATTTGATTATGAGATTTTGCTGCTGGGAAGAATTAATCAAATTCATCCTAGAGGCTCATCTGCTGCATGACATACTCATTCCTTGATACTGAAACTCCCTAACAAATTTCAACACAAGATGTGATGGTGACTTCTTTTCCTAGTACTTTCTGATCTTCATCTGTTACCTTGACTAGCATTTGAAGGAATGAAAATAAGGAGGTTGCTTTATCCCTAGTATCACACAATCTTTTGTAATTATATTAAAGCTGGGAAGATAGAAAGGGTCTCATTTAAGGACATACTTTTCACTACTTATGAATATGAAATAAGTGAAGAAGACAAATACCGCATGTTCTCATTCATATGTGAGAGCTACAAAAATGGATCTCATGAAGACAGAGAGTAGCCTGGTAGTTATCAGAGGAAGAGTTGAGGGGAAGGGAGAATGAAGAGAGGCTGATTAATGGGTACAAATATACACTTAGAAGAATAAGACATAGTGTTTGATAGATCCGTAGAGTGACTATAGTTAACAATAATCTACTGTAAATTTCAAAATACCTAGAAAAGAAGATGCCAAATGTTTCCAGCAAAAAAAAAAGAGATAAATGTTTAAGGTGATGGATATCCCAATTACTGATTTGATCATTACACATTTTATGAATGTATCAAAATATTACAGGTATCCCAAAATATGTACATCTATTATGTATCAATAAAAAATAATAAAAAACTAAAATTACTGAAGAGGTGAGAAAGTCTAATAACTGGTAAATCATAAATAATTGAGTTGGTATGACATCGAAGAATGTAATTTTAATTATTTAATGTTATTCATGTGTAATCAAACAAAAAATTTTGTTGAAAATCCCAGTATATTTAGAAGAGCTAAACAAATAAACACTGCACACCAGAAACTAGAACTTGACCAACTTTTTGTTACCTATAAAGTATAAGCTGTTGCTTAAATATGTTTTATTTCTCTAATTAGTAAAACTGGGCCTTTAAGGAAAAAAACTTTAAAATTTACCTAAAACTGGCCGGGCATGGTAGCTCACGCCGGTAATCCCAGCACTTTGGGAGGCCAAGGTGGGTGGATCACCTGAGGTCAGGAGTTCGAGACCAGCCTGGCCAACATAGCAAAACCCCATCTCTACTAAAAATACAAAATTAGCCGGGTGTGGCGGCGCACACCTGTAATCCCAGCTACTCAGGAGGCTGAGGCAGGATAATCACTTGAACCCAGGAGGCAGAGGTTGCAGTGAGCCAAGATCATGCCATTGTACTCCAGCCTGCACAAAAAGGGCAAAACTCCATCTCAAAAAATTTTAAAAGTGAGTAGTAGATTCTTCCACGTGGTAAATGGATATAAGAGATACTGGAAAGTGACAGTGAGGAAAATAATGTAAACCTAAATATCCTTTAGCTTACTTTTTTGGCATTTCGCTCAAATTCAGGGAGTTCCCCTAGACCTCATTAGGCAGAACTTAGATTAATAAATTTGTTCAGCAAAAAATTCCTATTTTTAGAATAGGTTTTTTTTATTTTTTTGAGACAGAGTCTTGCTCTGTCACTCAGGCTGGAGTGCAGTAGCATGATCTCAGTCACTGCAGCCTCCACCTTTTGGGTTCAAGCGATTCTACTGTCTTAGCCTCCCGAGTAGCTGGGATTACAGGTGCACACCACCACAGCCAGCTAATTTTGTATTTTTTGTAGAGACAGGGTTTTGCCATGTTCGTCAGGCTGGTCTTAAACTCCTGACCTCAAGTGATCCACCTGCCTCAGCCTCCCAAAGTGCTGGGATTACAGGTGTGAGCCATTGCGCCTGGCCTAGAATAGCTTATTTTTGTCTATTTGCCTTTTATAGTAGATGCGCCTAAACACAGTGAGATATTTTCATACATTCACGTGTAATGATCAAATCAGAGTAACTGGGATATCCATCACCTTATTATAGGCATGCACCACCATACCCAGCTAATTTTTGTCTATTTGGCTTTTATAGTAGACGCATCTAAACACAGCGAGATGTATTTTTCTAGTGATAAGTCAAACTAGAATCCAAAACTACTAATAATATACTAAAGGTCACCTTAAACATTTATATCTCTTTTTTTTTGCTGGAAACATTTAGTAGAGACAGGGTTTTGCCATGTTTGAACTCCTGGCCTCAAGCTGTCCGCCTGCCTCGGCTTCCCAAAGTGCTGAGATTACAGGTTGATTAATGGGTACAAACATACACTTAGAAGAAATAAGACCTAGTGTTTGATAGATCAGTAGAGTGACTATAGTTAACAATAATCTACTGTATATTTCATTCTGCTGAATGAATAAAATGAACCATCCTCCTCTCCAGAATGAGAGACAGAAAAATCAATACAAATCATTTTTAAAAAGATAACTGTACAGTGTATAAACCTAAGAAACACTACTTCAGACAGGTGACCAAGTTAACATCATCAGTGATAAGCCTGTTGACACCATGTCCCGTGGATATATGATGAGAATGGCCCTTCACCTCCCTGGTCTTCCTCCCCAAAATCCACAACTCACATCTAATCATGAGAAAAACATCAGACAAATCCCAATTGAAGGACATTCTACAAAACACCTGACCAGTATTCCTCGAAACTGTCAGTCACCAAAAACAAGGAAAGTCTGAGAAACTGTCACAGCCAAGAAGAGTCCAAATAAATATGATGACTAAATATGATGTGGTGTCCTAGATGGGATCCTGAAAAAGCAAAAGGACATTTGAGAAAAACTAAGGAAATCTGAATAAAGTATGAACTTCAGTTAATTATATACATACACACACACACACACACACACACACACATACACACACACACATTTTTTTCCGTTTCTTGAGACAGTCTCTCTCTCTCTCTCTCTGCCCAGGCTGGAGTGCAGTAGCGCAATCTCGGCTCACTGCGACCCCAGCCTCCTGGGTTCAGCGATTCTCAAGTCTCAGCCTCCTGGGTAGTCCCAGCTAGAACTACAAGAGTGCCACCACATCTGGCTAATTTTTTTGTAATTTTAGTAGAGATGGGGTTTCACCATGTTGGCCAGGCTGTTCTCGAACTCCTGACCTCAAGGCCCAGTCAGCTTCCCAATAATAATAATATATTAATATTGGCTTATTAATTATGGCAAATGTACCATTCTAATGTAAGATGTTAATAATAAGGGAAACTGAACCAGGTGTGGTGGTTCATGCCTGAAATCCCAGCACTTTGGGAGGCCGAGGTGGGCAGATGGCTTGAGCTCAGGAGTTCGAGACCAGCCTGGGCAAAATGGTGACATCACGTCTCTCCTAAAGTACAAAAATTAGCTGGGCATGGTGGTGCATGCCTGTGGTCCCAGCTACTCGGGAGGCTGAGGTGGGAGAACTGCTTGAAACGGGAGGCCGAGGTAGCAGTAAGCCGAGATTGGGCCACTGCACTCCAGCCTGAGAGAGAGTGAGACCCTGTCTCAAAATAATAAGGGAAACTGGGTATGGGGCATATACAGGTATCCCAAAATATGTACGTCTATTATGTATCAATAAAAAATAAAATATTGTTCACTACTTTTTCTAGTAGAAAAAGAACTCAAAATAGAATCCAAAACTACTAACAATAAACTAAAGGTCAACTTCAGTGAAAAGTGAATTGGGCCAAGCACAGAGGCTCACACCTGTAATCCCAGCACTTTGGGAAGCCAAGGCGGGCGGACAGCTTGAGGCCAGGAGTTCAAACACGGCAAAACCCTGTCTCTACTAAAAATACAAAATTAGCTGGGTATGGTGGCACACGCCTATAATCCCAGCTACTCAGGAAGCTGAGGCATGAGAATCACTTGAACCTGGGAGGAGGAGGTTGCAGTGAGCCAAGATGGTGCCACTGCATTCCAGCCTGGGCAACAGAGTAAGACTCTGTCTCAAAAAAAAAAAAGAAAGAAAAAGTGAATTGTTTACTTTCTGTGCACCTTTCCTACTGGGACAGTCTTTCTGAGAAGTGCTTTAAGTGCATGTTAGAAGCCAGGGACATGTAGCCAGGCGTGGTGGCACGTGACTGTAGTCCCAGCTACTCAGGAGGCTGAGGTGGGAGGATCTCTTGAACGGGGAAGTCGAGGCTGCAGTGAGCTATGATCATGCCACTGCACTCCAGCCTGGGCAACAGAGCAAAACCCTGTCTCAAAAAAAAAAAAAAAAAAAGCAGCAGCAGTCAGGGACATGAATTAGGACTGGGATGGGTAGAGAGTGAGTGGGGCTGCTGGAGACAATGTTCCCATGGCACTGACCCTGGTTAACAGTCTTTGAGCAAGTACTATCACTTGCTGTAACTCCTTCTTCCTCATCCTTTGCTCCTTTTGAATCTGATGATTTCTAGGAATGAACCTTCTTTATAACACATGCTGTATATTATTTGGTTTGAAGCAGGCTTGAATTTATGTCAATAAGGCAATGTTCTTTTTCAAAGCTCTCGGTTAGTTCTTAAGATATCAGAACCTGCAAAACGTGTAGGGCTGTTATTATCCCTTCAGATCAATAGCTCAGTCACTACTATGAGGTATTAAGAAAGGAATTAGGAAGACAACCAAATCTTTAGGGCTGCATCTATTCTGGCAAAAGCAGCACAGTAGTGAAGCACAAACATATTTTAATAAAAATCATTTTAGCAAGTGAGTTCTTACCAAGCAAAGAAATCCTGGGCTACTCTACCCAAATACTTTCATAAAGGTTTTAGCTATGAGGCAATCAGATTCCAGGAGCTACAGGCAAACAGAGAAGGCTTGGAGGCTGGGGGATGAGTACACGTGGGAATGAGTAGATGTAGGCAACAGGTGGACACAGGAGCATTTACACAAATACGTTAGGTTCCAACTAAGTGCTCCAGAATATTCACTAAAATATTCATTTTAATGTCAAATCCCTTCACAATTTAAATCAACATTTGAAACATGTCAACTGCATACACCTGTCTCCTAATAAAGTAAAACTTAAAAGGAAATACTGAAAAACAACGGAGAAGGTCTCACTCAGCAAGAAATGATATTGTTTATAATCTCCTACTTAAATAACAACTCTTCTGCTACTCTTAGTGACTTGTTTCCATAGAGTACAGTATGGAAAGAGAAAAAATAGTAATTTAACAATGGAGGAACCTGGCAATCACTACTTTAGATAGCTGAGTTATAGCAACACCAACAGTGGTTAAGTCATGCTGATAACATTTACCTTTGATATGACATGAAATGGCACTTCATCTCTCATCTTCCAAAACTCAGTAACACCAGACTAATCATGAGGAAAACATCAGACAAATCCCAACTGAGGGACATTCTACAAAATACCTGACCAGTATCCCTCAAAATTGTCAACATCACCAAAATGAAGGAAAGTCTGAGAAACTGTCACAGCCAAGAAGAGCCTGAGGAGACATGATGACTAAGTATAATGTGGAGCCGAACGCAGAGGCTCAAGCTTATAATCCCAGCACTTTGGGAGTCCGAGGCAGGGGGATCACTTGAGATCAGGAGTTCAAAACCAACCTAGCCAACATGGTGAAACCCTGTCTCTACTAAAAATACAAAAAAATTAGCCAGGCATGGTGGGGGGAACCCCCAGCTACTCGGGAGGCTGAGGCAGGAGAATTGCTTGAACCTGAGGGGCAGAGGTTGCAGTGAGCTGAGATCGCATCACTGCACTCCAGCCTGGGTGACAGAGCAAGACTCCGTCTCAAAAAAAAAAAAAAAAAAAATTTTAATGTGGCGTTTTGGAAGGGACCCTGGAACAGGAAAATGACATTAAAGAAAAACTGAGAAAATCTAAATAAAGCATAAACTTTAGTTTAAAATAATGTATCAATGTTGATTCATTACACATTACTAGTGCAAGATGTTAACAATAGGGAAAATGGGTGCAGGATATATGGAAACTACACGATCTTTATAACTTCTCCGTAAATTTAAAATGATTCTAAAATAAAAATTTTTTTAAACATTTAAAAATATTTCTTGGTTATCTCAAGAAAGAATCCCCATTCAAACTCTGCTTCTAACCACATATCAGAAAGAGAATCAATGAGCCCTGGACACCTGTTGTACAAGAAAGAAACCTGCAATTAATTTCCTATGGAGCATCTAATAGTCATCAGATGGAAGTGGTTTTGTCAAAATAGTGTCTTTGAGTCAAACATGAAGCAAATTAAGAGCCAGTGGCAAAATTGGGGATGTGCGACCTATTTTAACAATGTGGTCAATCCATCAGCAATAACAACTTGATTGTGTAGCACAACCCTGGAGCCTGAACAGCCAAGAATATGCACATTCAAAAATTGCTAATGCTGGCCGGGCGCGGTGGCTCATGCCTGTAATCCCAGCACTTTGGGAGGCCAAGGCAGGTGGATCACGAGGTCAAGAGATCGAGACCATCCTGGCCAACATGGTGAAACCCCGTCTCTACTAAAAATACAAAAATTAGCTGGGTGTGGTGGCATGCGCCTGTAGTCCCAGCTACTTGGGAGGCTGAGGCAGGAGAATCACTTGAACCCAGGAGGTGGAGGTTACAGTGAGCCATGATCTTGCCACTGCACTCCAGCCTGACAACAGTGAGACTGTCTCAAAAAAAAAAAAAAAAATTGCTAATGCTTCACAAAGTTTTAGATACAAAATCAGAAACTACAATCTAAGCTTTAGGGAGAAAAAAAAAGTTTTGTCCTTTTACAACAAACATTTTTGAAAAAAATTAAAACCCTCCAACAGTTACTGTAGAATCCTGGACTTATATGGCAATATACAAAAGTCAGAATTCAGGAGGTAGAAGTTGGAGAAACCCTTATTTTTTAAAGTTCAGGTTTGAGTAGACTTGTTTACAGTTCAGTTGGTCAAGTAGAGCTTGTTTACATTCCGGCTGACATCTGAAGACATCAACTGATAAAATGGGGAGGGGGCAAAAAGCAGTTCATTACCCAGTGTTGATAAGAAACAATGCACTGGCTGGGCGCGGTGGCTCACGCTTGTAATCCCAGCACTTTGGGAGGCCGAGGCGGGTGGATCACGAGGTCAGGAGATCGAGACCATGGTGAAACCCCGTCTCTACTAAAAATACAAAAAATCAGCCGGGCGTGGTGGCGGGCGCCTGTAGTCCCAGCTACTCGGAGAGGCTGAGGCAGGAGAATGGCGTGAACCCAGGAGGCGGAGCTTGCAGTGAGCCGAGATTGCGCCACTGCACTCCAGCCTGGGCGACAGAGCGAGACTCCGTCTCAAAAAAAAAAAAGAAACAATGCACTTAATTTTGTAAATAGGCAAGGAGGTGTAAACTGGACTTTATATTTTACTTACCAAGTGTTATGAATGTTTGGGTTCCCCCTCCAACCCCAAGTTCTTAATACTGAAATCCTAACCTTCAATATGGTATTACGAGGTAGGGCCTTTGAGAGGTAATTAGATCATGGCAGTGAAGCCTGGAGGAGTTAGTGCCCTTAAAAGAAGCCAGACAGTTCCAAAGTGAATGGACACCATTCTGTTTGGAAGGCTGCTACTTAGATCAAAGAAGGTAAAAACAGATCCACTCAGTGGGCTGAATTACATGCAGTTTTTCTAACAGTGATGAAAGAAATGAACAATGGTGCAAACCCCTGTGTTTGGGTTTTTACTGACTCATGGGCAGTGACCAATGGCCTAGCCATACACTCAGACAAGAGGGCCATGGACTCCTGGACTATTGAAAGAATGCCCAAATGAAGCATGGCCCTGTGGAGACATGAGGGGGCATTAAAGGAGAGTTAAGTCAGTGCCCATCAGAACTCCCTTCCAGGTTCGGAAGTTGACTGGAATCAACAAGTAGATATCCCTGTGTGCTCCCTTGAGGTGGCCACCTGGGCCCATGAAATGAGTGGATATGGGCGTACTGTAGCACTACAGAGATGGGCTGAATCTAGACATGTTCCTTTTGCACCCTCTCAAGCACAAAATGCCAGAAAGAACTGTTCTGTTTCTCAGCAAAAGAGACAGAGATTGCTGATGGCTGCGGGGCAGATTCTCTGGTGGGAAGGCCCTGAACATAGCTGGCAACTGAGACTAATGCCGGTAGCCCTGTGGGGAGGCTAAAAATGGGACCTGACAGGAATAAACACTGACTCTGGAGTGGGCTTTGCTTATCTAATGGAAGATGAAAATGCTCAGAGTACCATAAAAAAATATAGAAGATATTGTATGGATTTGGATGGCTGGCCATCATTTTTTCAGACCAAGGAACACACTGTACAGCCCACAAAGTCCAACAATGGGTAGAGAGATATTCTCCTTAGAGTAACAGTTTGACAGAGAAGTAGAATGGGCAACTGAAACCTTGGTTGTCTAAAACAGGGAGATAAAAGCATGAAGGGCTGGCTTACACACCTTCATGAGTGTGTGCTCACACCTCAACACGAGTGGGACTAGAGTGTCCCTGCTAGATTTTTTTTTTCCTCTGTTTTTCTGGTTTATCTGGGGAAGAGGGGGTGGGGAAGATGCTGGTATGAAAGAAAATTAAATCTTGGAACCCCAAAATCACTAAGCTAAAGGGCAAAGTCAAACTGGGGACTGCTTAGGGCAAACCTGCCTCCCATTCTATTCAAAGTCATCCCTCTGCTCACTGAGATGAATGTGTATCTGATTACTTCCTTTGGAAAGGATAATCAGGAACTCAAAAGAATGCCATCTTTTGTCTCTTATCTACCTATGACCTGAAAGGCCCCTCCCAGCTTCAAGTCGTCCCGCCTTTCCCAACTAAACCAAGGTACATATTGATTGATGTCTCAGGTCTCCCTAAAATGTGTAAAACCAAGCTATACCCCGACCACCTTGCACACATATCATCAGGACCTCCTGAGGCTGTCACAGACCATCCTTAACTTTGGCAAAATAAACTTCCTAAATTAACTGGACCTATCTCAGGTATCTGGGGTTCACACTGATATGACTATGTAGTTCCTGCCAAGGGAGGACTACACTAACATAACGACTATAGTTTGTTCTTTCTTCCTCAAATCACCTCAGGAAAAAAATATTAATTTTTTCTCCCCTACCTGATGCAGTGGCCCTAGGACCAGGGCTGCAAGTACAAGTGTTAGAACAGCAGGGATGATTTCTAAGCAAAAAACAAACTGTGTTTTTAAACCTTACATCAAAATTCCTAAGGTCATGATGGATTGTGCCTTCAATCCATCTAGCAAAATTGGGGCCAACGGTGATTGCAGCTATATTGCCTGGTGGTAAAAATAGCTCAATAGTTCTGCAACTTTGTAACCTTACGCTGTCTGAGTAGACTGAGGAGGAGGTACTTGCCAGACTTGTACTGCTGCCTGCTATCTAGACCAGCACAGTGGCAATTCTAATGTCTCTTCCAATGTTGAAAAAGTTAGGGTACTAATGGAGAGAAGGAGAAATACTAGCTGAAATTAAAGAAATGAATGGGATATTGAGGAAAATTAAATATTATGTTACCAACTCAAGAGTCTCCAAGCAAGAGATAACATTGTCTATAAGCTCAATAATCCCAGATGCCTGAAAGGGTAAAGCTATATATATTTACCAAGGCAACTCCTGCTTTTGGAAGCTGACAAGATTGAGAGGAAACCCACAAACAGGAGTGGCCTCATCTTGGAAGACATTCATATACTATGATGGGCTGAACTAATTATTAATGATTGTGCATAGTATATACTTTTACGTGAAAAATCCATAGTCAAAAACCAGGGGGTGGCCTGTGGTATTACGGTATATATTGGTTTTCATCCACAGTTCCTGGCTCATAACTTCCATAGCCCTTGTTACAGCATTTTGTTATAATGTTGGGTGTGTTAGGACTCAGGGGGCAGGCCTCTGACCTTTTCCTGCCCTCCTTTCTTATTGTAGGTCTTAAGAGCCTTCCATGCAAGGGTCCCACCCTATACCCTGGGGGAAGGAATGCTGATGTCTTGAAGCTTCCATAAAAACCCAAGGGGTCAGGGTTCAGTGAGTTTCCTGATAGCTGACATGTGGAGGTTCCTGGAGGGTGGCACCCCCAGGACGGGCCTGGAAGCTCTGAGCTTCTTCCCCCATACCTCACCCTATGCATCTCTTCATCTGTATCCTCTGTAGTACCCTTTATAATAAACCGGTAAGCATTAAAAAAAAAAAATTTAACTATAAAAAAAAATTTTTTTAAGGCCAAAGAGTTTGCTATCCCTCTCTCTGATTTCAACCAGAAGACAGCATCTGTGAGTGCCCTCACCAGACATCCTATCTGCCAGAGCCTTCATCTTGGACTTACCAGGCTCTAGAACTTTGAAAAGTAAATTTCTGGGTTGTTCAAGCTACCCAGTCTGTGGTATTCTGTTATAGCAGCCTGAACTAGGGCAAAGTCAACCTTCACTCAATATTTTTATAGAACACTGGTTTTCAAATTTTATTATGCCTCACCATCACCTGGAGGGTTTGTTAGAATACAGATTGCCAGGCCCTACCCACAGAGTTTCTGGGGTAGTAGGTCTGAATCAGGGGCCTGAGAATTGCATTTCTAACAGCTCTCAGGTGATGTGATACACTCTCTTGTCTTTTGTAAACACTCTAACAAAATTAGAAAACCCATGATCAAATATAAGGACCTAAACAAAATTCAAAACTAAATTTACATAATTTGTGAATGTTCTGTTTTTTCTTTTGCAAGAAATATTTTTTGAGCATTTATTCCAGTGCCCAGAACTAGACTGGACACTGGCACTGGGTGGAGTACTGAGTAAACTAAAACACACATGCTTTTGGCCAGGCACGGTGGCTCATGCCTGTAATCCCACCACTTTGGGAGGCCGAGGCGGGTGGGATCACCTGAGGTCAGGAGTTCGAGATCAGCCTGGCCAACATGGTGAAACCCTGTCTCTACCAGAAATACAAAAAATTAGCTTGGCGTGGTGGTGGGCGCCTGTAATCCCAGCTACTCGGGAGGTTGAGGCAGGAGAATAGCTTGAACCCAGCAAGCGGAGGTTGCAGTGAGCCGAGATCGCACCACTGCACCCCAGACTGGGCGACAAGAGCAAAACTCCGTCTCGAAAAAATAATATGCTTTTTTATTTTTTAGATGTTGTTCTACGGGTAGAGGGAGGCTAATAACTAGTCTCGTAATTCATTAATTACAATTGCAGGAAGAGGTACATAAGAGAAGTACAAGGTGCTATGAGGCCCTGTAAGATTGGGTGGTCTGACATTAGCCTGGGTCAGGGAAGGCTTCTTTAAGGAAAAGACACTTGAACTTAGTTCTGAAGGAGAAGCAGAAATGGGGTCCTGGGGAAACAGCATTCCATATAGTGGGAAAACCACACACGGTAGGAACAGAATACAGTAGGAGGGTAGATCCCTCAGGGAAGGCCAGAGATATTGCTGCAGGCAGGCATGCAGAGCCTAGCAGGTAGAGTAAGGAGTTTGAATCATGCTGTAAGTATGAACAGAGCTACTAGGGATTCTTAGCTAGAAACTAACTTAATGTATGTTTCAAAAAGAGTCAGCCTAGCTGCTTTGCAGAGATGGAATAAGAGTAGCAAGAGTGGATCCAAAAAACAATTCAGGGGACCACAATCTGTGGAACTGGGTGATGGACTGGGTAAGATGGAGCGAGGGAAAGGAAGAAAAATTCAAGGCTAACTCTATAAAATGCTGTGAAGTGATCAGCAGTGCTTTTTCCGATCTGAATTGAATTTTTCCCTATGGCATAGTGTGAGAGGAAAACAATGGATTTTATCTGTGCCTGGGAAAAGACGGGGCTTACAAAAATACTTAAACAGTAGGATGACAGATCAAATGTTTCCCTTTTCCAAGAATGGAAAATTCCTTTTGAGAGCATTATATATTAAGCTCGTAGTTAGCTTTAATGTCTCCTTTTACATTTGTGGAAGCAGACTGACAGGATTATTCATCTCATGCCATAGTCTCTGAACTACAGGAGCATCTTACTTTTACCTTCTCATAGCATTTGTCACTTTCTGTCTTGTATTTTCATTATATAACAATGTTTCTTATCTCCCTTCTAAAACTGTAAGTTCCCTAGTGAAACATAATTTACCACAAAAATAAGAAATCCCAAAGACAATCTATGTACTCCAACCTAGGGATGTTGTAAGTAGGAAAGGGATTAGAGAAAAAATAGGCAGAAAATTATTTTCTTTTGGCTCATTACACAAATGAGTTATCCTTAAAAAAGTGACACAGGAAAAGTTTTTTTTTTTTAAAGTACTTACGTATTTTATGTAAAAATGTTTAAAGCAGCAATCAAATATAATTAAAGAAAATAGTAAAAGGTTGGAAAATATTGCCTGCTGTAATTGGAAAGGCTACTAAGCAAGATTTGGAAGATCAAGGGGAAAAATGAAAATACTTCCACTCTTTCATGTCACCACATCCTTAAACTGCACTAACAATGGCTAATTGAAGTTAACTAGAGCTCTACAGCAAACTCAGACCATAAATAATTTCTACCCTTAGCAAAAATCTGTCTCCCCTCCCACCACCCCCACAACAAATACCTCTACAGTCCAAGTATGTGCAACACTCTTAACTGTGTGTGGCAGAAGAATCTTAGTCCCTCTCTTCTTTGGGAGCTAAGCTTTCCATCTAAGAAAGCCAAGACAAGGCTGGGCATAGTGGCTCATGCCTATAATCTCAGCACTTTGGGAGGCTGAGGCAGGTGGACATAAGTTACTTAAAGCATATGTAGCTTGAACCCAGGAGTTCAAGACCAACCTGGGCAACATAGTGAGACCCCCAACTCTACAAAAAAAAAAAAAAAAATTAGCTGGGGTCATGGCATATACCTGTAGTCCTAGCTACTTGGGAGGCTGAGGTGGGAGAATCGCTTGAGCCCGGGAGGTTAAGGTTGCAGTGGGCTGTGGTTGCACCATTGTACTCCAGCCTTGGTGACAGAGCAAGACACTGTCTCCAAAAAAAGGAAAAAGAGAAAGTCAAGAGAAAATCAGATACCTCAGTCCAGGTCCTAGCATAACTCATTAATGTAACATTCATTGGCCGGGCATGGTGGCTCACAGCTGTAATCCCAGCACTTTGGGAAGCCAAGGCGGGTGGATCACAAGGTCAAGAGTTCAAGACCAGCCTAGCCAAGATGGTAAAACCCTGTCTCTACTAAAAATACAAAAATTAGCCAGGTGCAGTGGCAGGCACCTGTAATCCCAGCTACTCAGGAGGCTGAGGCAGGAGAATCACTTGAACCCAGGGAGCAGAGGTTGCAGTGAGCCGAGATCGTACCACTGCACTCCAGCCTGGGCAAGAGAGTGAGACTCTGTCTCAAAAAAAAAAAACAAAACAAACAACAACAACAACAACAAAAATTCATTAAGGCCTTGTATTGCTTGCAGCAGGTGAATATGTGGCACAATGGTGTCTTTCCACGCTAACTACTTTCTGATGGGGTCTGATAAGGTCCTAGACTCAAGCATGTTAAAACCAACCATGCATTCTTATAGGCTTCATAACAACCCAAAATGTTATTTCTTGCTCACAAAACTTCATTTGGGGATTTACTCAAACGACACCTTCTCAGTGAGGCCTTCGTCACCCTTTGAAAAACTGCAACCCTCACCCCTGACACTTTCTATCAGCATTCTCTGCTTTATCTTTCCTTTATCACTCATCACAGGAGATATTACAATTATGTTGTTTACTGCCTGCCTCCCTGTCCACTGGATTGTTCTCCCAAATCTGTTCTTCCTTTCTTCCTGAACACCTGGCTTTCCAACCAGAAACTACATTTCCCTGACTACCTTGTGGCTAGGGAGGACCACATGACTAAGATTTCTCCAATGGCATGTGCGCAAAAGTAATATGTGAAAGTTCCTGTCACCTTCCTAAAGAAGCTTCTCCTGGACTCCCTTTCCTTCATGCTGGCTGGAACTTTACAAATCAAATGCTGTGAAAGACAAAATTGACCCACACAGCCTGGAATGCTGGATGGCCTCATAGAAAAGAGGCTGCTGGCCAGGCACGGTGGCTCACGCCTGTAATCCCAGCACTCTGGGAGGCTGAGGGGGGCAGATCACGAGGTCAGGAGATCAAGACCATCCTGGCTAACACGGTGAAACCCCGTTTCTACTAAAAATACAAAAATTTGCCGGGCGTGGTGGTGGGCACCTGTAGTCCCAGCTACTCGGGAGGCTAAGGCAGGAGAATCGCTTGAACCCAAGAGGCGGAGGTTACAGTGAGCCGAGATTGCGCCACTGCACTCTGGCCTGGGAGACAGAGCGACACTCTGTCTCAAAAAAAAAAAAAAAAAAAGAAAAGAAAAGAAAAGAAAAAGAAAAGAGACTGCTTACCTTCTCTGGGTTGTTACATGCCAGAGAACCAAACGTCTGTAATTTTTTGGCCACTGTATTTTGGAGCTCTTTGTTACATTATTTTACCCTGTACCCTAACAACAGCTTCCTACGTTAGAATGCAGGGACCAAAAGGTCAGAGATTTCTGTCTGTTTTGCTCATCAGTCCATCCCTAGCAAGTAGAACAGTGTCTGGCATGTGCTAGGATACTCAGTAAATATGTGTGAATGGATTAAGTAGACAACTTTATTATCATCGCCCTCCACATCTCCAAATCACCTTCATGGCTACCAGAAATTAGATTACAAAATCCAAATGCTCCCCAGAAGTTCCTATATCCCATTCACTGCCATCTTCCTCCGGTTCCACTGAATGCCCTTCAGCCCCACTAGCCTCCTTTAAGCTTCTCCAACATGCCTGACTCTTGCCCAACTCAGGGTCTCTGAGCAAGCTGGTTCCAGTAACTACTCCCAAACCCCTTTGCAGAAGGGGTCCTCATGCCTTCAGTTATCTGCTTAAATGTCATCTCCTCAGACAGAACTTCCTGTTACCCTATCAAAACATATCCTATTTCTGCTATATCTGTATCCTATTCATTTTATTCATAACACTTATGAAAATGAGTAAATAAAAAATGTGTTGGGTTTTCCATTCTAAACTGGATTATAAGGTCCATAAGGACATGAACCACTTTTGTTTTTATTTACCACTTGGTCCCCATTGCCTAACATATAGTGCCTAGCTGGTTATAAGTAGGCAATAAAGGAGTAAACGAATGAACTTCACTAAAGATGTTGCGTGTTTAAGTACGTTGGGGTGGATATGAGTTACTTAAAGCACATGTAGCTCTCCATAAATACAGTATTCAAATGTCCTTGACTACCTTCCTGACAATAACATAAGTTTCTGTTTATGGGGCTATAAACCAATGCACAACCCAGCAGATTTTTTATTGCTTTCTTAGAAGGATTATCACTCCCTGTTTCCACTACTAGCTTTTAGTTGCTAATAAGCAGGTAGAATTTTAATGACTCCTATTGGTATGATGGACTAAGTAGCTTTTACCAGGATGTTTCCAATGCAGGCTCACACGGGGATGTAATTTAAAATAAATGATTATTATACTTTAGGACCATGCCAACTGGCCTCCCAGGACCCAGGACTAAAGCCCCTCTGCTTTCTCAGGTCAAAGTTTCAGTTAATCAATTTGCTTCTAAATTATGTAACCTGAGATTGCTCTCTCAAACTGTATGGGCACCAGCCAAACTGGGCACATGGAACAATCTGGGGGTACTCAGTGACAGAGACTTTAAACCACACTGCTTTTGGGGTTTATTTTGTTTTGTTTTGAGACAGAGTTTCGCTCTCGTTGCCCAGGCTGGAGTGCAGTGGCGCAATCTTGGCTCACTGCAACCTCCACCTCCCAGGTTCAAGCAATTCTCCTACCTCAGTCTCCCGAGTGGCTGGGATTACAGGCACCTGCCACCAGGCCCGGCTAATTTTTTTGTATTTTTAGTAGAGACGGGCTTCATCATGCTGGCCAGGCTGGCCTCAAACTCCTGACCTCAGGTGATCCACCCGCCTCAGCTTCCCAAATTGCTGGGATTACATGAGTGAGTTATTGCGCCCGGCCCACACTGTTTTTAAATAACATTTCTTTCCTTCTGTATCTGGTCTGTGATGTGATGGTGGATACACAAACTTACGCATGGGATAAAATTGCATAGAACTAAACATACACACACACACACCCCACGCACACACATACAAATGAATACAAAATATGGAAAATCTGAAAAAGATTGGTGGACGGCATCAACATCAGTATCTTGGTTGTGGCATTATAGTGAAATTTTACAAGATGTTACAATTGGGGAGAAATTGAGTAGAGTATGTGGGATCTCTCTGCATTTTTTCTTACAACTCCATGTGTATCCATAAATATCTCAATAAAATTTTACATCAAAAAATGCTGTTTCAACACAGAAACTCTAGGATACTACAGAATTCAGCTGGTTACTTTTCTGAAGAAAACAGGAAGGAAGATGCTGGGAAAATGAGAGAAAGAAGTAGGAGTAAATATGAAACTTCACAGCGGGAAAGGTTACTGAAAGAACACTGCATTCCTGTAGCCTGCACGTCCTTAGAAACACCTCATAAAGTAACTGTGGTTTTACTTTACTCACAGGACTATTGCTAGATCTGTGGGAAAGAACTATAAGACAGTTGCTAAAAGTTTGAAAAAGACAGTTACTAAACGTATGAAAGACCTGATAATCTACTTTTTTACCTTAGGTATTTGGCATATTCCACACATCTGTACTATTCTTGAGTGTGATCACTTACCAATGAATATGATTTGAACTCATGTTAAGAGAGGGTGTCAAATTGAGAACCAGGCAGATCCACCACCTACAGTAAATATGACCCTAAATTGAAGAAATTAGATCCCAAAGATTCTTGGTGAATTTTGAAGTCTTCATCAGTATATCCATATTAAAAGGAGATGACAGAGGCCAAAATAAAAGAATTATGGGCTGCCTGTAATCCCAGCACTTTGGGAGGCCGAGGCGGGCAGATCACGAGGTCAGGAGATCAAGACCATCCTGGCTAACATGGTGAAACCCCATCTCTACTAAACATACAAAAAATTAGCCGGGCATGGTGGCAGGTGCCTGCAATCCCAGCTACTCGAGAGGCTGAGGCCTGAGAATCGCTTGAACCCTGGAGGCAGAGGTTGCAGTGAGCCAAGACTCTGCCATTGCACTCCAGCCTGGGTGACAGAGTGAGACTCTGTCTCAAAAAAAAAAAAAAAAAAAAAAAAGAATTATGGGCTGACAGGACAGCTGGATTAAAATAAGCATCAGTTTCATTAAAAACGGCTAACTTGAAGATAAATCTTTTGACTCCAGCTCTTAGAAGATCTAAAGTGACCTTGATGGGCAGTGGAAGAAATCACAACATGGAATTCCTTGAATAAAAATTTATTGACTTTAAATAATTTTGCCTAATGTTACATATACATGATTTTAAAAAAAAAAAACCTCTTTAAAAAATGAAAAAGAACACTGCATATTCTGAAAACACAGTCACATATCTGAAATCTACTTCAGGTCACAGTGTCAAAGAGTTAGAGACCAGAATGTTTGTTAGGGAACATCTAGTTCCATACCTGCATTCTAAAGACCTGAAAAGTGAGGCTCAAAAAATAATTTGCAAAATGTTAAAAGTTTTAGAAAAAAGAAACAGGAGACTAGCTTCCCAACACTGGCATAGGGAAGGATTGCTTAAACAAGACACATAAAGCACTAACCATAAAGAAAAAGACAGAAAAATTTAACTACATTAAAATTAAGAACTTGTTTATCAAAAGGTACCAAAAAAAAAAAATAGTAAAAGAAGGCAAAGTATCTTAGAGAAGATATCTGCAACATAACCACAAAGCTTTAGTGTTTTGAATATGAAAAGGACTCTTAAAGTCAGTATGAGAAAGATAAACAACCCAATAGAAAATAGTAAAAGGAAATAAATATATCAGGAGAGAAACATAAATGGCCCATAAACATATGCAAAAATGTTTAACTTCATTAGTAATCAGAGAAATGCAAATTAATATCATCGTGAAATAAAATTTCACACACAATAGATTGGCAAAAAGAAAGAACTCAAACAATAGCAAGTGTTGAGAAAATATGAATCAATGGAAACTCATATATTGCTAGTGAGAATGCCCATTGGTACAACTACTCTGGATAACAATTTTACCTCCTTTTGTAAAGATGCACATTCCAAGACCTATGATTACGTATGTGAGACTTCCTATATATACGGTTTTGTGTTTCTATGTATATGCAAATCCTACACACACACACACCCCACAAGAGAAATACCCTTTAATAAATACACACACACCAAAAGATACATATTGTTCTTAGCAGCACTGATCATACCAGGAAAATAAAAAATCCTGTGAACAACCCAAAGGCCCATCGACAGGAGAATGGATAAATTCTAGTAAACTCCCAAGGTGAAATATTATTCAGCAATGACAATGAATGAAGTATGCCTACATAAAACCTTAAAAAGAATCTTAGCAGGCCAGGCACGGTGGATCACGCCTGTAATAATCTCAGCACTTTGGGAGGCCGAGGGAGGGCAGATCACTTGAGGCCAGGAGTTCAAGACCAGCCTGGCCCAAGACCCCATCTCCACTAAAATACAAAAATCAGCCAAGCATGGTGGCACATGCCTGTAGTCTCAGCTATTTGGAAGGCTGAGGCAGGAGAATCATTTGAACCCAGGAGGCAGAGGTTGCAGTGAGCCAAGATCGCACCACTGCACTCCAGCCTGAGAGACAGAGTAAGACTCTGTCTCAAAAAAAAAAAAAAAAAAAAAAACTTAGCAATATAATATTGAGTAAAAAAAATACAAACCATTTTTATAAAGCTCAAAATAAGAAAGCTAAATATCTACGTTTGTATACATACATGTTAAAACTATACTTTAAAATAGAATGATTATTACAAAAATAAGGCTAATAGTTACAGGGTGGTGGGAAGGCAAGGAGATGAGATAGGGAAGTAGTACATAGGTAGAATTGTATTGCTAATGTTACAATTCTCAAGTTGGGTAGTGGGTATGCAGGGGTTTATTTTTTTATTATGTACATATTTTATATCTATTCTATTTGCACAGAATATTACATTTTTAAATGACAGTTTCTTTTAAAAGGAAGTGATTTTTCCAAGGCTACGCTGCTCATTAGTAGAGGCACCATAACAAAGAAGTTCCCACCCCCATACCTCAAAAAACTTCCACAATGTGAGGTACATATTAGGAAATAAACAGATACTTGTTAATGCACATTGAATTTCATGACTACTTAAAATCATCAATTTCAAACATGGATTCTATAAATCCATTAATAAGTCTTCTGATTTGATTACATATGATTTTATTTTGATTGCACTGCCTTCATTAGTATCTTTAATAAGTAATATGTCTGAATTTTTACAGGAATATTTTAATTGCACTGCCTGAAATTTCAAAACAGGGATATATGTTCTCCTGATACTTTTCACTGAGGTCTGGGGTCTAACCTAACAAATGATTATGACTTTTAAAATAGACTTTATTTACTGAAACTGCTCCCTTGCTAGGGCTCTCAGCCTTAGGTTGAATCACTGGCTGTAATAAACATGGCACCCAATTCAGCTCGACCAAATTACTACTTGTTCTCAAGTATATACAGATGAATTGTCTACTTATTGCCTCCTACTGTCTTCTAGCAGCTGTCACTCAGCCTGTCCAAGGACTGCCACTCTATCTAACATTCTGCAACTAATTAATTGTATTCATAAGGAGAGATGAGTAAGAGTACTTTTGAAAAATAATGGCAGGTGACCACTGGCAAAGGCAGTGTTGATTCCCAGGAAGCTTGCCCATAATATTCCAGCATCAACAAAAATCCTCTCCTCCATTAGTGCTGTTAGCTAAAAGATTAATATAATTAGATTTGAGTTTAATTAATTCTAGAGCATAGTTACTAACCAAGGCATGGGTCTACATTCGATCCTCAATCATTCAGATCAGTGTAAAACTAAACAGTATACCCACTATTAAAAACTCATGAACAGTGTTAGGCCTCTGAGCCCAAGCTAAGCCATCATATCTGCCTGTGACCTGTAGGTATACATCCAGATGGCCTGAAGTAACTGAAGAATCACACAAGAAGTGAAATTTAAATGGCCTGTTCCTGCCTTAACTGATGATACTACCTTGTGAAATTCCTTCTCCTGGCTCATCCTGGCTCAAAAACTCCCCCACCGAGCACCTTGTGTCCCCCACCCCTACCGGCCAGAGAACAACCCCCTTTGACTGTAATTTTCCTTTACCTACCCAAATCCTATAAAACAGTCCCACCCCTATCTCCCTTCGCTGACTCTTTTCGGACTCGGCCCGCCTGCACCCAGGTGAAATGAACAGCCTTGTTGCTCACACGAAGTCTGTTTTGTGGTCTCTTCACACGGACACGAGTGAAACAGTACTTCCTAAAATTTGTCATTGTTCCCATCCAAAGTATATAAAAGTCAGTTCAAACTCATTACCATTAAAGGGGAAACTGAAATTTGGGGTAGAATACCGTCAAATGTGCAATCAAGAGATGGAGACCCAAAGAGCAAAACAGATAAAAACCCAACAGAAAATAGTCAAAAGATTCGCTCACTCCTAGACTCTAGGCCTAAACACATAGTACAGAATTATAAAGCTGGGAAAGAACTTAGATACAAATCATCCCAGGAGCCCATGCAGTTCACAGATGAGGAAACTGAAGACAAGGGCAATAGAACTGAGCCTGGAATTCCATATTTCTGAATTCTCGATTCACTGAATAATCTTGGAAAAGCCACTTACCCTCTCTCAGTCCATTTTCCCAGCTATAATGAAGATGTTGGACTACTAAATGGCCTCTAAGGTTCTTTAATAGTTCAAGGATTCACTGAGCCTTACAGACCATCTAGCAGCCCAAGTCCTTTATTTTACAGATGGGGGGGTCTAGCAAACTACAATTATTTATAGTACAGTCTGCCATTCCTGACCTATAGACACTTTAGATTTGTTCATTCATCTTCACATGATCCTAGGACCTAAATGTGACAGTTAATTTTATGTGTCAACTTGACTAGGCCACAGCATGCTCAGGTATTTCACCAAGCATTATTCTAGATGTGTCTGCCAAGGTGTTTCTGGATGAGATTAACATTTGAATCAGAAGACTGAGTAAAGCAGATTGCCCTCCATAATGTGGGTGGACCTCATCAAATAAATCAGTGTAAGGCCTGAGTAGAACAAAAAGGCTGCCCTTCCCCTTCCCTTGACTAAGGAATAACTCCTCCTGCATTTTCCTGCCTTCAGAATTGAAAAGTGGCTCTTCCAGAGTCTTGAACCTATCAGTCTTCAGACTGGAACTTACGCCATCAGTTCTTCTGAGTCTCCAACTTGCGGACTGCAGATCTTGGGTCTTGTCAAGCTACATAAACCCATGAGCCAATTCCTTATGATAAATCACTTCTTGTATATATCCTATTGGTTCTGTTTCTCTGGAGAATCCTAATAACCAAATGTGTATAATAAACTAATGCTTATACAGCACTTAAAACAGTTCCTGGAACTTACCACCCTAGGTTTTGCTGTTATTATGATTAAAAGGCAAAGAAAAACAACTTACAACTATAACAATTCCATAAACCTGCAACATATCAATGAAATCATGGATCAGCAATTCAAGGCTCTGACTTAATTATTTCTGCACACAGATATCCTAACAAAACACACATGCCTACACCGAAAGTAAAATTTTGAAAAAGATTTTTAAAAATTTCAAATCTTGACCCACATAAAATAATGAGATTAGCTCCATCTTTGTGCAATAAGGACTTAAATGAGACACTACTATCATTGCTGAATATCTGGTACCCCTTAAAGTTGCAATAAACTCACAAAAATAATAACATTAAAAGTACTTGCACCTCAATAAAGCTGTTTAAAAACAAATTTTGAAACAAGAATTTGAAAAACACATAGACAAAAAGTTATCAAAAGGACTTAAAAATTACACCGGGCGTAGTGGCTCACACCTATAATCTCAGCACTTTGGGAGGCCAAGGCAGGAGGATCAAATGAGGCCAGGAGTTTCAGACCAGCCTGGTCAACACAGTGAAACCCCGACTCTACTAAAAATGCAAAATTTAGCCAGGCATGGTGGTGCACGTCTGTAATCCTAGCTACTCGGGAGGCTGAGGCACGAGAATAATTTGAACCCGGGAGGCAGAGGTTACAGTGAGCCACTCCAGTCCAGCCTGGGTGACAGAGCAAGATTCTATCTCAAAAAAAAAAAAGAAAAAAGAAAAAAAGAAAAAAAATATTTGATTAATAAACACTTCATTTGGTATTTATACTGGAGTATTTTTTAATTGATATATAATAGTTGTACATATTTTAGGAGTACATTAAGTACTTTGAAAATATAATAGCAAATTGCTGAAGAAAATCAACGTTGTAAATGTGTATGAAACCATAGTGAAGCTTATACAGTTAATTCATTAACTACATCACAGAATATTAAATAACTAAAAGCATAATTTAAAAAGGCATGATGTATGTATTATAAAACACAACATGTGGCCAGCACGGTGGCTCACACCTGTAATCTCAGCATTTTGGGAGGCCGAGGCGGACAGATTACCTGAAGTCAGGAGTTCGAGACCAGCCTGGCCAACATGGTGAAACCCTGTCTCTACTAAAAATACAAAAATTAGCTGTGCATGGTGGCACACACCTGTAATCCCAGCTACTCGGGAGGCTGAGGCAAGAGCATCGCTTGAACCCAGGAGGCAGAGGTTGCAGTGAGCTGAGATCACACCACTGCATTCCAGCCTGGGTGACAGAGCAAGACTCTGTCTTAAAAAAAAAAAAAAAAAAAAAAAGACTGGACATCACTTAGTCTTTGATCTCTCAGTCAAGCACTACAAGTCTATAATTATAAATGGGAAGTAGGATTAGAAATGCAAATAGAAATCGTATTTCATTTATTCAGCAAACATTTAATGAGCACATATTATGTCAGGCAGTGAAGCATTAGGGATATAGCAATGAGCAAAAATAGTCACAGGTCTTACCTTCATGGAGCATACTATATAGAGGAAATCTAGACACTAATTAAGTTACCAAATACAGTATGCAAATGTAAAGTCAACTACAAAAAGAATATGAAGGACAGGTTCATAGTAACTGAGAAACTGGCATTGTCTGAGGGAAGGATCAGGAATAGCTTCCTTAGGGAAGTGATGATTAAGCTGAGCTCTGAGAAATGAGTAAGAGTTGAGACAACTGACTACAGGAGAGAAGTGTACCAGGAATATACAGTATATACAACGGTCCTGTGGCAGATGGAACACAAAAAATGAGGAAGGTTTTTTGCAGAAATTAAAAAAAAAAAAATCCACCATAAAATCCATATGGAATCTTAAGGCACCCCAAATAGCCAAAACAATCTTGAAAAAGAGCAAAGTTGGGGGTCTCGCAACTCCTGATTTCAAAACATATTACAAAACAATATGTAATCAAAACCACGTGACACTGGCGTAAAGACAGACACACAGGCGAACAGAATAAAAATAAATATCCCAGAAGTAAACTCTCATGTACATGGTCAAATGATCTTTAACAAGGGTGCCAAAACCACTCAGTGGGGGAAAAGAGAGTCTTTTCTTTTTTTCTTACCCTGTCCTATGATGCTGGGAGAGTCTTCAAATAAATGGTGCTAGGAAAACTGGACATCAACATGCAAAAGAATGAAGTTGGACCCTTATCTTATACTACATACAAAAATTAACTCGAAATCGATTGAAGAACTACATGTAAGACTTATAAACTACCAACTAAACTTAAAAATATGCAACTCCTAGAAGAAAACAGAGGGGAAAAGACTCATGACATTTGGATTTGACAGTTATTTCATGGATATAACATTAAAAGCACAGGCAACGAAAGCATAAACAGACAAATGAGACTACATCAAATTTTAATACTTCTGTTCATCAAAGTAAGTAATCATCACAAGAAAAGGCAACCTATGGAATGTGGGCAAATATTTGTAAGTCATATATTTCATAAGGAAATATTATCCAGAATATGTAAATAATTCCTACAACTGAGCAACAACAAAAAAGGAAACAACGCCCCCGCAACCAAAATGGGTAAAGGAATTAAGTAGACATTTCTCAAAAGATGACATACAAATGGCCAAAAAACATAGGAAATGATGCTCAACATCACTAATCATCCAAGAAATGCAAATCAAAATCACAGTAAGATGTAACCTCACACCCATTAAGACAGCTACTATAGGTCAGGCGTGGTGGCTCCCACTTGTAATCCCAGCATGTGGGAGGCCGAGGCAGGGGGAATCACATAAGGTCAGGAGTTCGAGACCAGCCTGGCCAACATGGTGAAACCCAGTCTCTACCAAAAAGACAAAAATTAGCTGGGCATGGTGGTACACGCCTATAATTCCAGCTACTCGGGAGGCTGAGGCAGGAGAATCACTTGAACCTGGGAAGCAGAGATTGCAGTGAGCAGAAATCGCACCACTGCACTTCAGCCTGGGCAGCAGAGCAAGGCTCTGCCTCAAAAAAAAAAAAAAAAAAAAAAAAAAGACAGTCACTATAAAAAATATAGCAATTGTTGGTGAGTATATGGAGAAACTAGAACCCTTAATGGGAATGTAAAATGATGTAGCCACTGTTGAAAACAGTACAGAAGTTCCTCAAAAAATTAAAAACAGAATTACCATATGCACAGCAGTCTCATTTCTGGGTATATATCCAAAGAATTGAAAGCATAATCTCGAAGAGATATTTGCACACTGATGTTCATAGCAGCATTATTCACAATAGCCAAGAGGTGGAAGCAATCCAAATGACTATCTACAGATGAATGGATAAACAAATATATATATACACAATGAAATATAATCCAATCTTTAAAACGAAGAAAATCAGGCCAGGCACGTGGCTCATGCCTGTAATCCCAGCACTTTGGGAGGCCAAGGCGGGAGGATCACCTGAAGTCAGAAGTTCCAGACCAGCCTGGCCAACATGGCAAAACCCTGTCTCTACTAAAAATACAAAAATTAGCCGGGCATGCTGGTGGGTAACTATAATCCCAGCTACTCGGGAGGCTGAGGCAGGAGAATTGCTTGAACCCGGGGCGGGGGTGGGGGCGGGGGTGGGGACAGAGGTTGCAGTGAGCCAAGACCACTCCACTTCACTCCAGCCTGGGCAACAGAGCGAAACCACTCCACTTCACTGCAGCCTGGGTGACAGAGCGAAACTCCATTTCAAAAAAAAAAAAAAGGGAAGAAAATCCTCTCACATGCTACAACATGGAGAATCCTGGAGGACATTATGCTAAGTGAAATACGCCAGTCACAAAAAGACAAATACTGCATGAAGTGGGGGAGCTGTTGTTTAATGGGCATGGAGTTTTAGTTTTGCAAGATGAAAAAGTTCTAGAGATCTGTTGCATACAATGTGAATACAATTTGCACTCTATGCTTTAAAAAAAGATGGTAAGTTTTATGTGTTTTCTTTACAATTAAAAATACTAGTTATTGGCCAGGTGCTGTGGCTCACACCTGTAATTCCAGCACTTTGGGAGGCTGAGGAGGGTGGATCACCTGAAGTTGGGAGTTCAAGACCAGCCTGGCCAACATGGCGAAACCGTCTCTACTAAAAATATTTTTAAAATTAGCCAGGCATGGTGGCGTGTGCCTGTAATTCCAGCTGCTCAGGAGGCTGAGGCATGAGAATAGCTTGAACCCGGGAGGCAGACATGGCAGTGAGCCGAGATCGCACCACTGCACTCCAGCCAGGGCGACAGAGCAAGACTCTGTCTCAAAAAAACACACATATGGCTGGGCGTAGTGGCTCTCGCCTATAATCCCAGGAAAACCCCATCTCTACTAAAACTACAAAAATTAGCTGCGTGGTGGCAGGCACCTGTAATCCCAGCTACTCGGGAGGCTGAGAGAGGAGAATGGCTTGAACCCAGGAGGCGGAGGTTGCAGTGAGCAGAGATCGCAGCACTGCACTCAAACACACACACACACACACACACACACACACACACTACTTAAGTGAGGAAGAACTGAAGAAAGCAGTTTGGTAGTTCCTGAAAAGTTTAAACATACAATTACCATATGACCCAGCAATTCCACTAATATATACTCAAGTAAAAACATATTCATTTAAAAAGCAAAAAAATGTGCCACGAACAGTGGCTCACACCTGTAATTCCAGCACTTTGGGAGGCCAAGTGGGTGGATCACCTAAGGCCAAGAGTTCAAGACAAGCCTGGCCAATATGGTGAAACCCCATATCTACTAAAAATACAAAACTAGCCAAGTGTGGTGGTGCATGCCTGTTGTCCCAGCTACTCAGAAGGCTGAGGCAGGAGAATTGCTTGAACCTGGAAGGCAGAGGCTGCAATGTGCCATGATGGCGCCACTGCACTCCAGCCTGGGTGACAGAGTGAGACTCTGTCTCAATAAAAAAATAAAAAATAAAGGACAAAAATGTTCAAAGAAGCATTTCTCACAAGAGTCAAAAAGTGCGAACAACCCAAATGTCCATCAGCTGAATAACATAAATAAAATGTGCTCTCTCCATAAAACGGAGTATTCTCTGCCTTCAAGAGGAATGAGTCCCGGCGCCGTGGCTCACGCCTATAATCCCAGCACTATGGGAGGCCGAGCTGGGCGGATGACCTGAGGTCAGTTCAAGACCAGCCTAGCCAACATAGCAAAACCCCGTCTCTACTAAAAATACAAAAATTAGTCGAGTGTGGTGGTGCGTGCCTGTAGTCCAAGCTACTTTGGAGGCTGAGGCATGAGAATCGCTTGAACCCAGGAGGCATAGGTTGCAGTGAGCCGAGATCATACCACTGCGCTCCAGCCTGGGTGACAGAGACTCCACCTCAAAAAAAAAAAAAAAAAAAAGAATGAAGTACTGATACTGATACATGCTACAACATGAACAAATCTTGAAAATATTACTATGCTAAACCAAAGAATTCAGTCACAAAGGAACACATATTGTATGATTCCACTGGCAATCCAGAGATAAGAAAGTAGATGGATGGTTGCCAAGGGCTGAAGGGTAGAGGACTGAGACTAAGAGCTAATGGATGGGGTTTCTTTTTGAGGTAGTGGAAATGTGCTGGAATTAGATAGCTGTGATAGTTACACAGCATAGGAAATTTAAATCCACTTAAATGTATACTTTAAAGTGGTGAATTTTATGTTATGTGAATTATCTCAGTTTTTAAAAGTGAATGAAAAAAAGTGAAAGAGACAGAGCAATACCAGCAAAGTATTTAACCAGAAATCAGTGGGAAGTCAATGAAGTGCTCCTGGTGTGCGTTTGTAAAAGATCCCCCTGGAGCTGTGTGGAAGACAGATAGGAGAGGGCAAAAGTGGATAATAAAATAATCGATTGCAAAGGTCCAGGTAAATGACAGCAGTAGCTTGAACTTGAATGGTGGTAGGTGTGGGCATGAAGAAAGGTGGATGGATGTGACAGCATTTTCAGAAATAGAACCTATTGGATTCTCTGACAAATGTGATGAAGGGAAAGGTTAGTATTAAGTATGACTGCTAGGTTTTTAGCTTGAGCTACTAGGTGGGGGATGGTGCCATTTACTGAACAGGGGAAAACTGGAGGAGGAACAAATACGAAAGTAGAGAGATGCTAATGACTCAGACGAGGATGGCAGTCATGATAAAGTGGCACTGACTGAGCATGGTGTCGTGATGAACTGGTTATGAGGGTGATATGTGTCCCCGCCCAAATCTCATCTTGAATTATAATCCCCATAATACCCACCTGTCAAGGGAAAGACCAGGTGGAGGCAACTGAATCATGGCGGTGGTTTTCCCCATGTTCTCGTGATAGTGAGTGAGTCTCACGAGATCTGACGGTTTCATAAGGGGCTCTTTCCCCTTCACTCGGCACTTCTCCTTCCTGCCACTTTGTGAAGAAGGTGTCTTGCTTCCTAATTGCCTTCTGCCATGATTGGAAGTTTCCTGAGGCCTCCCCAGCCATGTGGAACTGTGAGTCCATTAAACCTCTTTCCTTTATAAATTACCCAATCTCAGGCAGTTCTTTAAAGCAGTATGAAAACAGACTAATACAGAGGAATGAGATGCAATTCATGTTCTGGTAAGTCTGAATGATGCAGTCAGATCTGAAAGTCTATCAAAAGCCTTCTTATCTAATAGCAGTGAACTATAAATGTGTTGGTAAGGAATGTGCTCCTGAAAAAAGGCCTGATCTCCAGCTTTTTAAATAAATGACCACTAGTACTCAAGAAAATGAACTGCCATCCTGTCTCCCATGTGTAGTAAAAGTTACCAGAAATGTGTACCCATAATTTAAGCAGGGTAACTAAGTAAGCAGTCCTATAATAATATATGAAGTACTGTCATGATATATTACCCCAAATATATACTTCATCCTGGTCTCTGCCTTACTGTCCCTGCACCAAATCAGGCTGGGCATGGCAGCTCACGCCAGTAATCCCAGCACTTTAGGAGGCTGAGTCAGGTGGATCACTTGAGGTCAGGAGTTCAAGACCAGCCTGGCCAACATGGTGAAACCCTGTCTCTCCTAAAAATACAAAAATTAGCCAGGTGTGGTGGCACACGCCTGTAGTCTCAGCTACTCAGGAGGCTGAGGCAGGAGAATCACTTGAACCCGGGAGGCGGAGGTTGCAGTGAGCAGAGATTGTGCCACTGCACTCCAGCCTGGGCAACAGAGCAAGACTGTCTCTCTCTCTCTCTCTCTCTCTCTCTCTCTCTCTATATATATATATATATATATATATATATATAATGACATAAATTTACTGGAGTCATAGGTTTCAGAAAAGAGCATCTATGTATGGGAATATTCCTATAGCTATTGTTGTGGAGACCTAAAGCCACCTGACACCTGTTTTTAGCATCTCCTTTTTTAAAATCAAAATTACTACAGCAAACGTAAGGCATTGAAGATCAAGGTTTTGGTCTTTCTGCTGTGTCATGGACAGGATGTTTGTGTTCCCCTAAAATTCTTATGTGGAAATCCTAACTCCCAAGGTGACAGTACTAGGAGGTGAGGCATCTGACAGGTGATTAGGCCATGAAGGTGGAACCCTCATAAATGGGATCAGTGCCCTAGAGAGCTCATTTCACTCTTTTTCTGCCATGTGAAGATACAATAAGTCACCAGTCTGCAACGTGAAGCCCCCTCACTAGTACCCAACCATGCTGGCATCCTGATCTTGGGCTTCCAAGTTCCAGGATTGTGAGAAATAAATTTCTGTTGTTTATAAGCCACGGAATCTATGTTATACTTTTTGTTTGTTTGTTTTGTTTTGTTTTTTTGAGGCAGAGTCTCGCTCTGTTACCCAGGCTGGAGTGCAGTGGTGCCACCTCTGCTCACTGCAACCTCCACCTCCCTGGCTCAAGCAGTTCTCCGGCCTCAGCCTCCCGAGTAGCTGGGATTACAGGCGCTCTCCATCACACCTGGCTAATTTTTGTTTTTAGTAGAGACGGGGTTTCACCATGTTGGCCAGCCTGGTTTTGAACTCCTGACCTCAAATGATCCACCTGCCTCATACTCCCAAAGTGCTGGGATTACAGGCATGAGCCACTGAGCCCCACCTGTTATACTTTTTTATAACAGCTCAAACTCATTTGGGGTTGGCATGTATGCTCTCTAAATTGACTGGTTCCCATGCTTTAAGTGCAAACAATGACCCTGCACCATTGCTCAGGTAATTGCCTCCTCCTGTAATGAGACTGCCCGTCCCTAAAATCTCAGAACCTTCAGCCCTTTGGGTCCCCAAAGGCCCAGTTGACAGGCTACTTCCTCCAGAAAGCTCTCCCCAAGAAATAAAGCCAGAGAGCCAGTGCCTCCTTCTGAATGCCTACTGCACTTACTGTGTATGTCCTTCAAAAGGATGGCTCTGGTGACCTACTGGCCTTGTGTGGAGGATGGTCCTGTGTGCTGGTCTTCTCTCTCTTCTACCAAACTGCAGGCTACTGGTGAGCAGGGTTGTACCTTACACACCTCTACAGCACCAAATAGGGAATGAGTGTTCCAAGAAAGCTGTGATTCACATGAATGTTTTCAGAAAAGAAGCCAGAGTAAATTGTGCACTATACTATAGATCCCTTAATCCATATTACTGCAAAATACATTAATTGTGAAGCTTAAAGAACGTCCCCACTGCTTACACAACAGGTGTAGCTTACATAATCTGCTCTACCCAGCTGTTACTTACTTGTGGCAATTCCCTCCTGGCTTCTACTCCCTGTCGATATGTGGGATTACTGCACCATTCAGTATGATTTCCTTATTCCTTGCTCCAATCATAAAAAAAATTTGTTAATTTTCCTTTATAACAGTAAAAATGGTTGAAACCCCAAATAACCAGAGATATCCCTAGGGTTTTCCATGACTATAAAACTCAAAAGACAATCCAGGATATAAACCAATATTTGTAAATATTGCCATAAAATTCATTGCTCAGAAATTTTTTTTTCTTTTGGTGTTTTGTTTTGTTTTTTTTTCCTATATAGTCTTCTTTGACAAAATACTGCAGTATTCCCACTGTTTGGAAATTGTGTTACCCAAAAGGTATAGAATGGGATGAAGCGATGATGCAAATGAGTGTTAGGACTATGAGCAAATGAATGGGAGCAGTAACAAAAGTCCAAAAGTCAGGAAAAATGAAAATCCACGAACTTGGTGATGCTCCAGAGAGGAAACCAGCAAGTGTTGACGCTAAACTGGCAGAAACATCAATACTTCCTGGCTCCCCCACTGGGTGCATCAATTTACCACCGGCAGGCTGCTCTTCTGCTTCAAGTGACAAACAATAAGTGCTTTCAATGACAGTATGAAAAGGAATGACCCATAATCTAGAAGCATGGCTATGGGCAGCAATGAAAAGATGTGATTGCTGGGAGTCTGTCTCAGCTGTACTGCTGATTAGCTTAATGATCTTGGACAAGTCATTTCCTTTCACTGAAAAAATACCAGTGTTTCACAATATTTGCGTGATGGAAAGAGTTAACATAGCAGGCCTGACATTGCTATTCTTAGTAAGGCCTGTTTGCAAGGTTGGTCCCTGGCTGGTGTCTGGGGACTCGGATTTTGGGAGGGTTTCCATCACCCTGATTGATAAGAGTGGCTCACTCTGCTTAAGCTACGTAAACAATAGGGTTTAACACTGAATACCTGCTTTCCTCTTTGGGGTCTGGAATTTTGCTGTGTACCAGGTGGAGGGCGCCTGTGTGACCGGTTCCCAATAAAAACCCTGGGTACTGAATCTCTAATAAGCTTCCCTAGTAGACATTTCACACAAGTTGTCAAAACTCGTTTGCTAGAGGAATTAAGCATGACCTGTGTGATTTCAGTGAAAGAGGACTGGAAGCTTGCACATGGTTTCCTCCAGACTTGGCCCCAATGAGCCTTTTTCCGTTACTGACTTTGCTCTGTATCCTTTTGCTATAACAAATCACATCCCCAAGCGTGTCTATGTACTGAGTTCTGCCAGTGAATCAACAAACCTAGGCCAGTTTTGAGGACCTCTGTCACAATTGGTATAGTGTTGAATAGTCTACCAAACATTTTTTTCAACAGTCTTGTGAAATAGGTATTATTATTTCCATTCTATCGATGAAGAAACTGAAGTTCAAAAAGGTGAACAGAGTGTGCGCCCAGAAAATAAATATTTCCGTGTTTACTATATTATATATGGCTGTTCTCAAATTTTAGTGAACCTAAGAACCACTTGGAATGCTTGTTAAAAACACAGTTTCTTGGGGTCTATCACCCAAGACTTGGATTCAGTAAGTTCAAGGCCCAGGAATCTGTATTTATAGTAAGCATACAGGATTATTATTATTTGAGATGGAGTTTTGCTCTTGTTGCCCAGGCTGGAGTACAATGGCACGATCTCGGCTCAGTGCAACCTCTGCCTCCCAGGTTCAAGCAATTCTCCCGCCTCAGCCTCTCAAGTAGCTGGGATTACAGGCCTGCGCTACCACTCCTGGCTAATTTTGTAGCCCAGTCTGAAATGCACAATGTAGCCCAGTCTGAAATGCATAAGCTTCTTGGTGGCTGCTTCCTAAACTGATCATTTGTCATCTGTTATTACTGACTCAGATTGTGTTACCAATTCAGCTCAAAACAAACAAGTATTAATTGAACATCTACTGTTTACCTGATGCTGTGCTAACTGCAAGATCATTTTCAAGAACACTTCTGATTTTTCCAATACCTTGGTAAAGAGAAAGGGACTAGGAAAACATTGCCACATTAATACTTTATGACAACATATAATAGAGACGCCTAAAAAACAAATGATATCTGCTTGAACAGCAATATCATCAACATCACCAATCCTCCCATATTTCATTAAATACATATGGCACAAGAAATCAATGATTTCTACTTCACAAATACAGGTTAACCTTCTAAATCTGGAAATCCACGGTCCATTATCATTTATAAATCACATCTTCTATTATCAAGAAGTCAGCCAAACCAGCAATCCGTCCATACACTGCAATAATTGAGGGGCTGTCTGCCAATGTGCGGGCATAGGGCATCCTGTACCCAAATCTGCAGTGCTGAGCACTCATTCATCATTAAGCTGCAGCAGCGTTAACATATGCTGCAGTTGTGCCAATATGTTTGTTTTATGATCACCGCTAATCTACCCTTATACCAGGCCAAGAAGGTAAATGTTAAGTGAAAGGAAATAAACTCAAGAGCCAGCACCTAATTCACTTGTGGAAGCCCAGAACCTCCCTCCACCTAACCAGAAAAACTCTCCCAGTCTCAAGGGTTCCAGATGTAAAAGGTTCATCTGTATAAAGCACTACAGATGTACAGGAAATTCCACCACCTTGAAGAAAAAAATAGTATATTTTTTTGTATCCCATGCATTCACCCTCTTTGAGAGAACTGAACAACCATGTTAGACAAGCAATGAGCCTTGATGATTTTTTCCATCACTCAACAAACCAGTATTTGATTTCACTCAGTGGGCTAGTTCTTTGCATATCATGCAGACACAGCGAGGTTAGTTATGGTTCTTTCAGGGTCCACTGGCCATCCTTTACCTCCTAGAACCCACTGCTCAGCAGGTGGTAAACTGGCAGCTTTTTTGAGAAAACAAGCTCTTTTGGACAGTTGCATCAATATAAAAATGGCCAGCTTCACCTGCCCAAATCTCAATTCAGCTAAAAGCTAATTAGGAACACTGGAAACTACCTGGTATATAGGCACTCAATATTACTCACTAAATGGCTGAATTATTAGCAATAAGCATAAACAAAAGGAACAAACAGTAAACACTTATAGAAAGTATTCAGGACACATTCCGAGTTTTATGTTGCTTAGTCAGTAAAAGGTATATCAGGAAAAAAGACAAAACCTGCTTTCACTTGTGTAAAGATTTATTTCAAGTTATAGTGGTTCATTTCTAAATAAGTTTCCCACCTGGCGCAGGGTCAGCCTAGCATCTATTTGCAAAAGACCAGTTTGCCATGCATAGGTCAGATGAAAGGAGACAAATGCAAGAAACTCCTTTTTAACTGACATCCAAACAACCAGAAAATAACTGATATTGTACAATCTATTTTTGGTAGAAAGAAAAATGACAAGTATGTAATAGTAACTTATTCATAAAGATCAAATTTCATGGTATGTCACAAATGTATTCGATGCAATGCAGTTACCATGCTCTCTATATCTATAGTTGTGTATGTAATGATAATTACAGCTCAAGACAGGAACCTTGTCTGTCTTGCTCATCTACGCCCCCAGGATTGACTACAGTGCCCAGCACATAGTAGGTGCTCAGTCAATATTTGCTGAATGAAATAATTGCTCTGCAAAACCATACAATGCCTTAATCATCTAAGAAAGAGGCCGGACATGCTGGCTCTTGCCTGTAATTCCAGCACTTTGGGAGGCCGAGGTGGGGAAATCGCCTGAGGTCAAGAGCTTGAGACTAGCCTGGCCAACATGGTGAAACCCCGTTTCTACTAAAAAATACAAAAAATTAGCCAGGCGTGGTGGCAGGCGCCTGTAATCCCAGCTACTAGGGGGGCTGAGGCAGGAAAATCACTTGAGCCTGGGAGGCAGAGGTTGCAGTGAGCCGAGATCGTGCCATTGCACTCCAGCCTGGATGACAACAGTAAGACTCTGTCTCAAAAAAAAAATAATAAAAATAAAAATAAATAAAAGAAGGGGATATTTTGTGGCCGGGCTCATGCAGATGGCAGATTCTGGGACTTCTCAGCCTCTATAATTGCATGATCCAACTCCCATAATAAATCTCAAAAGGAAAAAAAGAAAGATTATACTATGGTCAGTATAGCTTTCGGCATTAGATGTATTTATTCTAATTCTTAGAATACTAGTAATGTATACGGTATACCCCAATTAACAAGAACTCATTCTTCACTCATTCTGCATATGAGCGGGTTTACAATAATCACTATCTATAAGTAAAGGTTATTATTTATGGGATACATACAAAAGTTGTTCTTTCAAAAAATATTTTACTAAACACCTACTAGGGACCAGGCACTGTGCTAGGAGCAAAGAACACACTGTGAACTGTCCCTGTCTAGGACAGCCTTTCTCAATTAGGGTTCCTTAACTCCAGCTGCACAGGAAAATGTTAATTTATTACTAACAAGGCATGTCCTAGGGCATCAGTGCCAATTCTCTCCATGTTGAGAAAGACTAGTCTAGGGAGCCATACAAGCTAAAAGGCAATTATAACACAATATGATAAAAAAAAAAAAAAAGTTACTTTTAAGTATGGTCAAGTTCAACTGCTAAACCTAGACCTTTGTGAACAGCCATGAGGGAGCCAAGATACACAGACCATTTGTAATAGTTGTGCAAATGTAAAAATATTGCAATACATACATACAGATATATTTCTAAACACAGTAAAATAAAATCAATATTTTCCCGCTCGTCAATGTCAGGCCAGGGTTATTAGTAAAGTGAAACAGAAAAAAAAAATGTTTAATTACTCTGATGATTTAAAGGGGAAACTAAAAACCTTCTTGCTCCTGGGGAAAAAAAAAGAAGCAATTACCTGAACTATTTTCTTAATTGCCTCCATATATTGCTTCATTAGACTAGCCTTGCCTTGGACTCAAAGCAATAAATTAGCTATCTATTTCATTAATTCTTATTTTGTATTTTTTAGTCTTATTTTAAATTTCCATTCTTCCTTATGCAGTCTAATTTCTTTCTAGTCCTGGGCATTTTCTGTGTGATATGATTATATGCTACATGCTTTATGAAACCAAAGCAGTTTAAAGGCTTCTAGAATCAGAGATTTAAATGTACTCCAGTATTTCACACTCACAATTAAGCTTTCATGTATCAAAGGTCTAGAAATGCATACCTGTTAACTATCACTCTCTGACAAGCTAAACTGACAGCATCCTCTTGACCAAGCCCCCAACCTACTTTATCAAGAAATCTCTTATTTTGAATCTTTAGTATAAAATAATTTAATAAGCCAAAAAGAGGGGGGAATTGTTTTTAGACTTTCAATACATCTTTAAACCCAAGAGACCATGTTACTATAGTCACTAGGAATTGCATTAAGAATAAAACAAGACAGGATAACATAAAAGTCCATGACCCTTAAATCTCAACTAGTCCAGACTTTTGATTAAATATGCCTTTGAAGAAAATAAATTGTACAGACAGAGCTATTATTACTTATTTACTGTATTTATGGAGATGTTGACTTGAGAACAGGTGGTGCTTTTATTGCACTCAGAGACATCCAACTCTTAAATCCTTTAGAACACCCTCTACATGCCTCAACCCTAAAATGCTATACACCAAATCTACCAATTTCTTTCCACCTCAAAACTGTCAAAAGGAAAGTCATAATTCATCAGAAAGAAAGGAACACAGTTATTAATGGCAAAGAAGTCAAGACCATGTATTTAAAAAATACAATGAATCACTATTTTCTTTTAGCTTGAAATTGGAGAACTCGAAAAATAAATGGCATTTCAAAAATGATTCAGCAAACACAACTGAGCTATAGAAGATGATGCTTGTAAGAATCCTAAGGGATTCTTCCACTTCAGGTTTAAAATATAAAGGAAGCACTTCTCTAATATGTAGTCTAGTTTTCAATAACCAACAACTACAATCAACACCACTGTAATTTATTTCACAATCAAAACCAGTTTCAGACACGTACAGGTACACTAAAAAAACACAACTCATTTTGAAAGGAATTCATAGCTCTATTTCTAAAATATTAAAACAACCATAAGACAACTCACAACCTTGACTACATCCATGCTGCTGTGAAAGTCTCAAAGTTCCACCCAAATCTTTAATTCTAGTCTTCTAGTAATTCCAATGGAAGTACCCCTCAAAGAATTTGTCAGGCAAAAGATAAGAACAGCATATGGTTTATTGATCTAAGTGATGGAAAAATTGCCCCCCTCCCCCAAATTTTGAAGCCGTTTTTTAGCAATGAGTATTTGATAGTAATTTTCACATTCAGTCCAACGGTATGCAGATTAATTCCTTGCCCTGGGCCTAGGGCTCAGAAACAACTCCTAAGAACCTTCTAGCTTACTGCACTGGTACAAATTCCCGATACTTACCACAGTCATGGCTGCGCAGGAAAATGTGAACAGCTGAACATTCCAGCTGCAACAATAAGGTCAAAGCTCATTTCAGTATTAGCAGAAGTGATTCTCTGCTGAGATCTTGGTCGGGGATGCAAAGTACTAGCCTCAAACCTGCAGGCTGGCACCTCAACAACTGCTGCAAATTCTACTGCATGCCCTGGCTTCCTGGGCCAGCACTGCTTAATTACTAGACTCTGATACGATGCAGATCACTTTTCGCAAAAGGGAAGCAAATGGGCTTTTAGACCAATACTTGAGTTGTTCGGTTTCAAATGTTCAAATCCTTAAAAAAAAAAGATTTCAACAACTTAAGTTTAATGATTTTATTATGATTCAGAGCCCAGTTGTTTTCCACCATAAGAGTGCCATGTGAAAAGATGATCCTTTTCCTAAATACAATTAGCTTTCATTGCCACTTTTCCCTTTTTGTCACCCCCACACAACACTCCAAGATCACAAGAATCTATGTGAAACAGAGCTATTAAGAACAATACCCGTTTGCATTCTCAGGCTAAATGTGAGAAACCAATTTTAGTCACTTGCTTCAGCAAAGCTATCAGTACAAGCCATCACCTACGGATTTCAAGATGATTGATATGTACAACCTCTACTGCTCTATGCCACAGGTAATAATCTGTTCCAATTTCATACTGCATGTTTCTGGATGAGGTCAACATTTAGAAAACCATTAACATAGCACTATTCTAAAAAGGGATGTACAAGTATTACTTTTAGCCAGTGTACATTTGTGAAAGTTTCAAATGAAGGAAAAATGAGAGCAAATATATCCGATGTATGAAAAATGTTAGCAACGCTTTCATTAGGAATAATTACATGAATAAAACCAAATCGACATGTTCTCAAAAGATGTATTTTAAGGCAGGTAGAGGAAAGCACTCAGCATTCAACCCTTTTTCCTAACTACAGAAAAATCAAAATTTGCAGATGAACCCTTTCTCTCACATCATTGGCAGAAATAAAATCCTATTCCCGCCACCTCCTCTTGCAATTAAGGAAGTTGCTACAAATAGCACAGAACGTAAATGGTCCTGTTTTGCTCCATTCTTAATGTACCCTCTAGGAGTAAACAGGTTACTCAAAAAAGTCAGTAGCCAGAAAGCGATTTTCCCTATGGCAAACTCCCATGAAAATGAAATTCTCTTTTCTGGGGATTTGGAAGGGGGTAAACGTGGACGGAGGAGTCCAGTCACAGCCCGCCTTCTCCCATGGGTTCAAGGTCTGGAGTGCTCAGTCCTCCGCGAGGCTTCAGACCAGCGATCGGCAGCACGGGCAGTGCCGGCGCAGCCTCCTCGCCGCTGCACATCCACCCGGCCCACCCTGACAATCACGCTCGCCTTTCAAACACCCTAAAGGTGAGCTTTGTAGGCTGGGTCTCCAAAGTTTGCCCGGCCTCCGGTCAGCAGGTGCCCGCTGGCTGAGCCCTAGGCAAGGCTGAGTCTTGCCCTAGCCTCCGGCTCCCTCAGCCCCCAGCTCTTCTTTTGGGCCACGGTGACAGGTCTAGGTTTACCTCCATGTGCTCGTGGCAGAGGAAACAAAAGAAAGCAACCTCCCTGAGAATAAAACGCCATCTTCGACTAATTGGCAAACTGAGGGGTCCCCGGGTCGGTCCCCCCACGAGTCTCCCCCACCACCCAGCCGGAAGGCGGCCCCCAGTTTCAGGCAGAGTTTGTAACAGCTCCGGGAAGCCCTGGTCGAATTGTCCTGGGGGCGAGGGTGGGACACCCCGAGAGCCCTACCTGCCTCCCCTCCCCGGCCGCCTGGGCACCGTGTTTCGGTGAAAAGGAAGAAGAGGGGTGGTGGTGTCTCACAGAGATGTAACTGCCCCCTCAGAAAATTGTTGTGAGGGACCCGGCGAGGGGCTGGCGAGCAAGCAAACCGGCACGCGCGGAGCCGCAGCGAGTGTACTTACAAAACGATTCAAGCTCCGGCGGAACATCGCGTCGAAGGCTGCCGGGCGCTGAGCTGGGCTCTACCGGGCTGTCTGGGAAGGCGCCGTCCACAAAACACACTGCGGCGTGGGCCGGCGGCGCCAAGCGGAGCTGCGAGGCGGGCGGCCGGGCCACCCGCTCGCCGCCTGCCCCCCCTCGGCTCTCCGCGCTCCCCCGCCCCCCAGCCGCCCGCAGCCTAGCCAACGCCCCGCCTCACTGGCGGCCCGCCCCCGGCCTGCCTGACCCGGGGGCGGCGGCCCCGCGGATCGCCCTTATCTGGCCCCGGCACCGCCGGCCGGCAGCTCCCGCAGCACCCACTGAGAAGGCGAGCCCGCCGCGCTGGGGAAGGATGGCGGAGGAGCGCGAGGCTCCTCCTGTGGGGAGGGGGCGCCCCCGTCTCTCCGCCAGCGCCGGGCTCGGCACCCCGCGGGATGCACGCTTCCCCGACGCGGCACCACCGCCCGCCTCCTCGCTGGACTCCGCGGCCGCCCCCTTCGAGGCGCGGGGAACCCTCCCGAGGCACTCCGCGCCTCAGCCCGACACTACTCCCCTGTCTCTGTCGGGAGCCACAGCCTCCCTTGCCCCGGCCCTAACTCGTCCGCCGTGCCGCGCGCGCCGCGCCGCGCCGTTTAGCTCGCAGCCCCTCCTCGGTCCGCGGCTGCCGCGCCGCCCCGCGCTCTCGTCCCGCACTCGGGCTAGGGAGCCTGGGTACAGCCAACCGGCCCGCCCTGAGCCAGCCGACGGCCAGGCTCCCCCTTCCGGGCGTGGTGGAGCCGGGCTCTGAGGCAGGACACCGTGGGGACCCCAGCGCGGGAGGGGCGGGGCGGGGTGCGAGGGGGGACTAGTTCTGAAAGCCCACCCTCCTCATTTGCACGGACGAGGGTTCCCCCTCGACCCTCGCTCCGCGGTACTCCCACCTACGCGGCTTTCCCTCCTCTCGGTCTTTCTCTCGTCCTGCCTGCCCACCTAAGCCTTCTTACTTCCACTTTCTCTGAGGTTGTAAAGTCAGGCTTTGTGTCGTTTCTGCTGCGCAGCAGGGCGGGATTTCCCTGACCCCCACCCCGCCCCACCCCAGGCCCCTCCCGCTCACCCCCTCCCCCGCCTTGCTCCCGGGGCAGCCTGGGAGTTGTAGTCCAACCGTCCCCCTACTCCGCCTGGTACCGCGGGCTGGGAGCTCCCCCACACGCTAGTCCCGGGTTTGCCCAGAGGGTTGAAGAAGGAAGCGCGGGCTGAACAGCGGGTTCTCCACGCTGGCCGGCTGGGTGTGGAGGCCGGGCGCACTCGGTAGCTTCCTAGCGGTGGGACATGTGAGAAGGATAAATTAGGCAAAGCTCCGAATCCTGGGAGCTCTCCCGGGAACGCAAAATGTGCGCATCAGGAAACCCTCTACACCCTCGGCCCCCAGCTTAGAGCTGGAATTTGCGAAACTTTAAAAATTACAAAAGAAAAGCGAGTCCGGAATTGCCACGAGGCTGGGCATCCCTCCCAACTACCACAACCCCACCCCTTTTCACCGCCCCTTAAGGCGGGGCCCAAGGCTGTTGGAGAAGAACTTGCAGATTTTTCTATAAAAGTCAAAAAGAAATAAGTAAAGGGAGTTCAGAGACTCTTACACGAGTCTTCCGCCTCGCCACATTCTCCTGCCAGTCTAGAGCTGGGGACAGGGCCCAGCCACACCACAGGCCTTCCCAAAGGTCGCGAAAGGCCTTTACTACTAGGCATAGGCGCTTCTCCTTTACCCTCCGGAGTTTGGATTCATTTCAACAAACCTTTACTGGGAATTTTCTTTGTACCAGGCAGTGTGCCAGGGCTGGACACAGCGATTTCTTAAAAGACCTCCCCAACAGGGTGGTAGCAATCTGGTTGGGGGATACAAACAAGCGAAAATGCCACGTTAGAATTTAATAATAGCTAGAGTTCAAAGTGCTAGAGAAATAGGGGAGAGCGACGTTGCATCTGAAAAGAGGGTCTGGGAAGTTTTCCTAAAAGCTCTGGAGATTAAACTAGCCCTTGAAACGTGGGAAGGCTTTAGAGGGACCTGACTGAGCCCAAGGGGACGAAGTCCAGGGTAGAAGGAGAGGTCAGTGAAAAAGCGCAGGACAAACTAGGAAAGAGATCACGCCGTAGTGGCAGACGCCTAGGACGTGTAGGTAAGGGCGGCTCGAACGAAAGCTAAAATCTAAAATTCTTCAAAAACATGTTAGAAGTTTGAACTTCATTCTGTGATCAACGAGGAGCCCATCTCCCAATAAAATGCAAATGCAGGAGACCTAAGTTTTGTTCCCAAACTGTCCTAACTGCCAAGAAGTAAAACCAACCGTTTTCAGTTCTTCCCCTCTTGTGATTCCTTCTCTTTGCTCACAGTTGAGCCTGTATCTAATGATTTTTAGGATTTATTTTAAATTTAAATTTATATTAATCAGATATGATATTTTATTGACAAAAGGGATCTAAAGTTTTGCTCTCTACTGCTTTAAAGATTTATTTTCAAATAGAGTTATTTCTAGCTTTACTTTTTTTTTTTTTTTTTTTGAGACAGTCTCACTCTGTCACCCAGGCTGGAGTGCAGTGGCACGATCTTGGCTCACTGCAGCCTCTGCCTCCTGGGTTCAAGTGATTCTCGTGCCTCAGCCTCCCAAGTAGCTGGGATTACAGATGCCTGCCACGACACCCGGCTAATTTTTGTATTTTTAGTAGAGACGGGGGTTTCACGATCTTGCCCAGGCTAGTCTCGATCTCCTGACCTCAGGTGATCCACCCGCCTCGGCCTCCCAAAGTGCTGGGATTACAGGCGTGAGCCACCATGCCCGGCCTCTAGCTTTACTTTTATTGAACACAGCAACTACTGTAATTTCTTCACTAGTTTATTTGTTGAACGACTACTGTGTGGCAGACATTATTCTAGATACTGGAATTGGGAGGTGGAGGAGGTTATTGTCTTTAGTTCTAGGTATAAGTCTAGAATTCTTACCAAAATACATCCTTATCAATAAAATAATAAACTAATTTAGACATTTGGGGGTACAAGTGCTTGCTAGTGAATAGTAAGTAATATCGTTCCAAATTCAATTCTGTTAAACAAATGGAAAAAATGTACTTTGCTTATAGATTCAAACAGATCAACTTTAAAAAATACTAGAGACCTGAAATTTTTTTTTGTTTGCATTATGCTCTCATACTTTCCCATTGTCATGTTAACTGCAGCCTAATCACAGGAATTTTAAGATTCCTCCAGATATAGCAGTATCGGGCCAGGTGTGGTGGCTCACACCTGTAATCCCAGCACTTTGGGAGGCCGAGGTGGGTGGATCACCTGAGGTCAGGAATTCGAGACCAGCCTGGCCAACATGGTGAAACCCTGTGTCTACTGAAAATACAAAAATTAGCCAGGCATGGTGGCAGGTGCCTGTAGTCCCAGCTACTAAGGAGGCTAAGACAGGAGAATTGAATCACTTGAACCTGGGAGGTGGAGGTTGCAGTGGGCCGAGATCGCACCACTGCACTCCAGCCTGGTTGACAAGAACAAAACTCCATCCCCACCCCCCAAAAAAGATATAGCAGTATTGTTGATTTTTATTTGTTATAATTCTGCTATTTATTCTCTCAATTTATTTCAATACAACACCTATACTCATGGGTCCAGTCTAATTTGCTCAACTATAAAAATGCAGTTCCAGGCATTTTTATGAGATTTTTATTCCAGGTATTTTTATGGGAGACTGAGGCAGGCAGATCACCTGAGGTCAGGAGTTTGAAACCAGCCTGGACAACATAGCGAAACCCTGTCTCTACTAAAAATCAAAAATTAGCTGGGCGTGGTGGCGCACACCTGTAATCCCAGCTATTCGGGAGGCTGAGGCAGGAGAATCACTCGTACCCGGGAGGCGGAGGTTGCAGTGAGCCAAGATCAGGCCAGTACACTCAAGCCTGGGCAACAGAGCGAGACTCCGTCTCAAAAAAAAAAAAAAAAAAAAATGCAATTCTGGGGCAGGATGGCTCACACCTGTTATCCCAGCACTTTGGAAGGCCAAGGTAGGAGAGTCGCTTGAGTCCAGAAGTTTGAGTCCAGCCTGGGTAACATAGCAAGACCTCATCTTTATTTTTTTTTAATGCAATTCCATACAAATCAAAATATACTCAGCAAAACATGAAATTATGCAAGGTGACTTTTTCTGTATCCAAACTCAACCTGAAATTAGAGCTACTCTCACACATATCCTTCAGAGTCACTCCTCTGTGAGTTTTTTTAAGACAAGAAAAAAGATTTTGGTTCTTTTTAGTGCCTCCTCACAGTTTCCAAAGAAAACCCAGGTGTTGTAGAAAGCTGTTGTCTGTGACTATGTAAAGCAGGCCCTCAGCCAGCATTTTCATTGGGACAACTCCATTGAACAGAACTGCAAAAAATGAACTTCCTCCTGCCTAAACTGTCAGAACCCCTGAAACATAACACCAACTCTTCTGGTGGATCAGCTAACTGCAACAGAAAGAAGCCCCACAGGTAGGAATTCAGAGGAAGTAGTCTTGTTTCTGTCCTTATTACCAACTTGACTAGATAATGCTTGCTACCTGAGGGAGGGAAGGGAAAGAGTGCTTTCTCAATCCTTTCAATTCTGTTGCACCACCAATCTTCTGTACCTTCTACCTCAACCCCTCAGAAATCTCACCATGGCAAGTGAGCAAAACAACCACTAGAGCATAGGTTGTAGGCCACACCTGTGACGGAGGAGAGCAAACTGCTTCTGGGATCTGTGGGTCAGTCAGCAATTCAAGTAATCTGGCAGGAGGGGAGCGGTGCGAAGGAGTCACTTCCATCTAATACCAAACAAAGAGAAAAGAAGAAAGAAAAAATTGAGGTTGTTATATTAGCATCTAAATCACCCCATCATTAGCAAATTGAAGGAATTCAACTCTCTGTCTGAGCTTCCAAACATATCTAGTAAGACTATCTTTTGCCCACTTTAAATTTATTTCCCCCTTTCAGGCTGGGCGCGGTGGCTCACTCCTGTAATCCCAGCACTTTGGGAGGCCGAGGCGGGTGGATCATGAGGTCAGGAGATCGAGACCATCCTGGCTAACATGGTGAAACCTCGTCTCTACTAAAAATACAAAAAATTAGCCGGGTGAGGTGGCAGGAGCCTGTAGTCCCAGCTGCTCAGGAGGCTGAGGCAGGAGAATGGCATAACCCAGGAGGCGGAGCTTGCAGTGAGCTGAGATGGCACCACTGCACTCCAGCCTGGGTGACAGAGCAAGACTCTGTTTCAAAAAAAAAAAAAAAAAAAAAAAATTTATTTCCCCCTTTCAAGGCTAGCCTTGATGTTTATTTATGACCAATTTTACCTGTATCTTCCTATTGGGCCCCTCCAATTCATTCTGTACACTGCAACCACAGAAATCTATGGCAAGCAAGTCAGATCAAATCACTCCCCTGCTTATGACTTTTCAATAGCTTCCCACCCTCTTAGCATAAGTTCAAAATCCTGCCTTAACATCACCAACAAGAACCCTGAATTCTCTGACCTCTGCCTTCCCTCTCTAACCTGAGGTGGAAAACTTTTCCTCTCACCAGGCTCTACCCCACGGGTCTGCTTACATTCCTTGAGTTCCCAAAGCTCCTTCTTTCTTGACAGCTTTTGCACAGGCAACAGTCTCTGCTGGAACGCTTTCACCCACCGTTGCTATTCATCCTTCAGCTCTCAGCTTAAATGTCACTTCCTCGGATGACATCAGGGCTCCCTGTTATTGCCCTCCAAATAGCCCATATTAATTACATCCTAGGGTACTGACAGATGAGGTTAGTAATCATGGAGGATGGCAGAAGTCCAAAGGGACTGAGTGATGATCTAATATTGTCTTGTTTTTCAAAAAGAGGAAGAAGGTATATTCTAGTAATCATAATATTGAAGGCAGGTAAGGTTCTATAACTGACCATTAAAAGGATAGTTTTGTTTTTTTAAAAATCACCACGGAAGGGAAGAGGCAATCGCTAGGAGCCACAATAAGGTCACTGAGGTGAAGTTTGGCCTTCAAGATTCTGTAGAAATTACTTCTTTTTTTTTCGAGGCCAAGTCTCACTCTCTCGCCCAGGCTGGAGTGCAGTTGCGCGATAGTGGCTCACTGCAACCTCCGCCTCCCGGGTTCAAGCGATTCTCCTGCTTCAGCCTCCTGAGTAGCTGGGATTATAGGCGCCCACCACCACGCCCTGCTAATTTTTGTATTTTTAGTAGAGACAGACATTCGCCATGTTGGCCAGGCTGGTCTCGAACTCCTGACCTCAAGTGATCCACCTGCCTCAGCCTCCCAAAGTGCTGGGATTACAGGCGTGAGCCACCACGCCTGGCCAAGAAATTTCTAATTCAGAATTCAACATCTTACAAAACTATATTGAGAGGATAGACAAGAATTTAGAAAGATATGGCATAAAAAGACTAAATCTTCACGACTGTAATCCCAGCACTTTGGGAGGCCAAGGCAGGTGAATCACGAGTTCAGGAGTTCAAGACCAGCCTGGCCAAGATGGTGAAACCCCATCTCTACTAAAAATACAAAAATTAGCAGGGCATGGTGGTGGGTGCCTGTAATCCCAGCTACTTGGGAGGCTGAGGCAGAGAATTGCTTGAACCCAGGAGGTGGAGGTTGCAGTGGGCCAAGATCTCACCACTGCACTCTAGCCTGGGCGAGAGAGCGAGACTCCTTCTCAAAAAAAAAAAAAAAAAAAAAAAAAAAAAAAAAAAAAGACTAAATCTTTGTCCTCAATAATAAGAAGTTATTGGTTATTGTCCAGATATATTAATACAGTATAATTATTGTATTTAGAAATGAGGAGGTAAATAGCAGAAGAAACAACTAAAATAACAAAAATGACTTGCCTTTGGGAACACAAATCTAGAGTAGGGAAGAAAGGGATAAGGGACTTTTTTTCTTTATAAGCCTTGTAACTGTTCTACTTTTTAAACTGTGTACACACATTATTTTCATAAAAATTAGTTTAAAATACAAATAGCATTTGGACACAAAAACAGGGAGTAGGAGAGCATTATAGCCAAGGAAATGGTGAAGATGTGGACGTGAAAAAATATTTCAGTAAATAGTAAGTAGACCTGTCTAGAGAAGCAATGGTCCATACTGAGGAGTATGTGAAAGGAAAATAAGTCTTTGGGGCCCCAAAATTGCTCAAGCTGGGAACTGCTTAGGGCAAACCTGCCTCCCATTCTATTCAAAGTCACCCCTCTGCTCCCTGAGATAAATGCATATCTGATCGCCTCATTTGGAGAGGCTAGTAAGAAGCTCAAAAGAATGCAACCATTTGTCTAGTATCTACCTATGACCTGGAAGCCCCCTTCCACTTCGAGTTGTCCCACCTTTCCGGACTGAACCATTGTACATATTACACATATGTCTCATGTCACCCTAAAGTGTATAAAAGCTGTGCCCCTACCACCTTGGGCACATGTCATCAGGACCTCCTGAGGCTGTGTCACGGGCACGTGTCCTCCACCTTGGCAAAATAAACTTTCTAAATTAACTGAGACCTGTCTCAGATTTTTGGGGGTCACAAGTAGTAGATGGTATAAAATTTTAACTTTGATTCTCAGTAAGCCACTGGAATACACATTCTACCAAATGAGAGAATAAACTAAGAGGGAGGAAGACATGGAATCCAGAAAATGGGATGAACGTGAAAGAGAGGAGTAGAGAATTCCCCAGATGATAATGAATGAAAATTCAAGGGAGACAGCTGTGTAGCACACCTAGAGAGGTCAGAGGGGAGTAGGAAGATAGAGGAATCAAGGAGGGATGTCTTTAGAGAAAATAGAAAAACAACTGGTACATTACTCAATGTGTTTGACCATGTGGAGAATAGTATTCAGAAAGGTTTTACAGTATTGTCAGAAAATTAGTGAAACCTTAGTGATAAACACATAGAAAGTAAAGCAAACTAAGTAACGAAAACCAAGGCAGCTGTTAATGCCAAGAAAAACAAAAAGTTGCTCAAGAAAGTAAATGAGTTATGATAAAATACTCCCTGACTCCACTGTGACAGACATTCACATAGTCATAGCAATCAAAACACTGTATTCTTGGTTTACAAAATTAAAACTCTTTTGTAGGATAAAGGGAGAACAAGTTGGAGGGAGCTTTGTTGTAAGAGATCTAAGTCTTTGTTTTCCATAATAAAAAGAAAATAAGTAGTATCTACAAATTGAAAGATTAAGAAATATCCATATAAGTACATTATATAGAAATATGGGGCCTGGCACAGTGGCTTGCCTGTAATCCCAGCACGTTGGGACACGAAAGTGGGCAGATTGCCTGAGCTCAGGAGTTTGAGACCAGTCTGGGCAACATGGTGAGACCCTATTTCTACTAAAAATACAAAAAAAGCCAGGCGTGGTTGTTCACGCCTGTCATCTCAGCACTTTGGGAGTCCGAGATGGGTGGATCACTTGAGGTCAGGAGTTTGAAACCAGCCTGACCAACATGGTGAAAACCTGTCTCTACTAAAAAAAACAAAACAAAACAAAACAAAAAAACCTACAAAAATTAGCCGGGCATGTTAGTGCGCACCTGAAGTCCCAGATACTTGGGAGGCTGAGGCAGGAGAATCCCCTGAACCCAGGAGGCGGAAGCTGCTGCAATGAGCCAAGATCACATCACTGCACTCCGGCCTGGCCGACAGAGCGAGACTCTGTCAAAAAAAAAAAAGAAAAGAAAAAAAATTAGCCTGGCCGGGTGCACGGTGGCTCACGCCTGTAATCCTAGCACTTAGGAGGCTGGGGCATGTGGATAGCATGAGGTCAGGAATCCGAGACCAGCCTGACCAACATGGCAAAACCACGTCTCTACTAAAAATACAAAAATTAGCTAGGCGTGGTGGTGGGCACCTGTAATCCCAGCTACTTGGGAGGCCAAGGCAGGAGGATCTCTTGAGCCCAGGAGGCGTATATTGCAGTGAGCCAAGATCGTGCCACTGCACTCCAGCCTGGGTGACAGAACAAGACTCTGCCTCCAAAAAAAAAAAAAAAGAAAAAAGAAAAACCAAGAAAAGAAATATGGAAGTTAATACTAGAAGAAACAGTTAAAACTATTAAAAGTGGTTTCTCTAGTAGTGCAGATCAGAAGTCGGGAGAGATAGGGTAGGCATCTGCTCTTTTTCGTTTCTCTTTTCTTTGCTTTTTTTTTTTTTTTTTTGAGATGGAGTCTCCCTCTGTCGCCCAGGCTGGAGTGCAATGCCAGGATCTCGGCTCACTGCAACCTCCACTTCCCGGGTTCAAGCGATTCTCCTGCCTCAGCCTCCCGAGTAGCTGGGATTACAGGCATGCACCACCATACCCAGCTAAATATTTTTTGTATTTTTAGTAGAGACAGGGTCTCTCCATGTTGGACAGGCTGGTCTCGAACTCCTGGCCTCAAGTGATCTGCCCACCTGGGCCTCCCAAAATCCTGGGATTACAGGTGTGAGCCACCTCTCCTGGCCACATGCTCTTTTTCTTCATAAGCCATTTAAATCTATTTAACTTTTTACTATGGATATGCATTACTTTCAATAAATAAAAATTAATAAATGAGAATAAATGGCATTTTGAATGGGCAGAAAGGAAGGAGAATATTTCAGCCAAGAGAAACAGCAAAGACATGAAACAGAAAATACTAAGTAGACCTCCCTAGGGAAGCAAGAGTCCACATTGGGGAGTAGTCAAAGGTAATTTTAATAGCTATCATTTATTTAGTACTTGCTATGTGCAGACACTGTGCTAGTCACTTTGTACACACTATATCACTCATTTACTCACTAACCCCATAAGGCAAGTACTACTATTATCTTCCATCTTATAGGTAAAGAAACTGAGAGGTTATGGAACAAAACTCAAAGTTGTGCTCAAAGTCACAGCTAGAAAGTAGCAGAGCAAAGTGCTGGGTGTGGTTGCTCACGCCTGTAATCCCAGCACTTTGGGAGGCCCAGGCAGGCGGATCAGCTGAGGTCAGGAGTTCAAGACCAGCCTGGCCAACATGGTGAAACCCCATCTCTACTAAAAATACAAAAATTAGCTGGGCATAGTGGCATGCCCCTGTAATCACAGCTCCTTGGTAAGCTGAGGCAGAATAATTCCTTGAACCCACGAGGTAGAGGTTGCAGTGAGCCGAGATCACACCACTGCACTCCAGCCAGGTGACAGAGAGAGACTCCATCTCAAAAAAAAAAAAAAAAAAAAAAGACAAAAAATCCATACTCTTAGCCACTATGTTTTGAGGCATAATTGACAAGATTTAATCACTGAAATAATTTATAGAACAGAGAGGGATGAATCCAAAATAACTCTAAGAAATTAAAACTTACTAGGAAAATGATGTTCATTCATTTATTCATTTTAACAAATATTTACTGAATATCGACTACATCCAAGTAATTTGGTGGAAATATAGCAATGAATGTGAGAAATATGATATGATCCCTGCTCTCATAGAGCTTATTGTCTGTCATCCATAGGAAAATCACTCAGGGGAACCCCAGTGGAGAAAATTATGAGTTCATTTTTAACTATGTTGAAGTAATAATAGGGTGTTCAAATAAAAAATGCCCAGTATGCATGGAAAATGTGGTGTTACAGCTTAGTATAAGATGCTCTAAACGTCAAAAATCTATTCCTGGTCAAGGGAAATCAGAATTGAGTAAAGCTATTTCATTTAATGCTTCAGAAATTCTGCATGAGCTTTAAAAGTACAGTTTCAGTGTTAGCTGGGCTGGAAGCCAGATTGCAGGAGTTTATAGGTATAAACTGTTAATTTGCAAAGCTTGATGGTGGAAGAAAGAAGAAAAGGTCGTACAATAGCTTGGGAAGGCTGTCAGCAGGGTTAAACAACTTTTCTTTTCCGAACTAGAGGAGACCTACACGTGTTTAAAAGTAGAAACGGAAAAATTCTGTAGAAAGGAGAAGCTAAAGAAGATAATTGAGGAAGCTAGGTGTGAAATGAGGTAGAAAGGGATGAACTAGAGAACACGGGGCTCAGATTTGAGAGAGGAGGAGGGAGTGCTCTTCCTTAAGACTATAAAGAAGGCTGAGAGAAGAAAAAGCAAATCAAGTGGTCTTAGGTGAAGAAAATGCATGTGAGTGTGTGGTCTCTATCTTTTGAGCAAAGCTTAGTTTTTATGAGAATGGGCAATTGGGAAAGGGGATGGGGTTTCAGAAGGAATCAAAGAATACAGTTTGAGGTTCAGAGCTGAAAATTAGCAAATCTTTTGGTACTCCACAGCCCTATTTCAACCACTTTCTACTGTTTTAAAATAATAGCAGATTGCACCATCCTCCAGTCTTCCTGATCAATTCATTCAAATTTTATCTCACCCAGGCCAACATTTAGGTACTAAGACTCAGGCAGGATGCCATCAAAATCCATTAAAAATGGCTCTCTTCCCAGCAGTGATAGAGATGCAAACTCCCCTTAACAATCAAATCCAACCTTGAATTAATTAATATCTCTGTTGGTGTCTGTTTTATTTTTTAAGCCATAGTCTTACTGGCTCAATTTCTAGCATTTGTAACTCCACTTGGCACTCTTCAGCAAGTATTTAGTCTGCCTTACTTGAAAAAGTGTTTGCCATTTTGGTCCCAGTTACTTCTTGTCACAGGATATAACTGTGCACAAATACACCAACAGGCACCAAAAACGCAAGAGCTTCTTCAGGGCAGGGACTATGTCTTATTTATCTTTGTCCCGTTTCCCGGAGAAGAACATGGCACAATGTTGAAGCTCAGGGAATGCTGACAATAAATGAATGATTATCTATGTGCTGTTAAGGAGACAGCCCTGAACTGAGATCCAGGAGATGTCAGTTCTACCTGTTAACTAGAGTTTTTCCCAGACAAATCACTTATACTCGCTGGACCCTATTTTCCCATGTGAAAATGAGGGGATTGGATGACATTAAATTGCTTCTGATTGAAATTGTATGGATTTTACATGCCACTTTAAAGTGGATATAATTTTAGGTTTCCAAATAGCAATATTTAGATTGCTGTTAGAAACATTTTCTAAATTCCTGGCCAACTCCTTGGCTACTGCCTGTGAGTCAGAGTAGATCTGTACCTCAGGTCATCTCTCGTAGACATAATAAGCAACTAAATATGCTACTCGAAAGTTCTGTCCACGTGGGAAAATTTGTCTCTTCCATTGTCTTTTATGGGCATCCCATGGTGGGCTTCCAGTGGTGCAATCTGCCGCTTTCAGATGGTGCCTGCCACCTTAACTGTGCAAAGTTGTGTGTAAACCAGACTCAAGTATTTCTTTTTTTCTTCAGTCATTTGGTTATAGGTAACTCGCCATAAGGCCACTGGTATGGATTTAGGGAGGGGCAGCAATACGGCAGGAGAAAGTGCCATGGGAGCCTGGACCACTTGCTTATGAAACTAATTTATTTTGGCCAGGCGCGGTGGCTCACGCCTGTAATCCCAGCACTTTGGAAGGCCAAGGCGGGCAGATCACTTGAGGTCAGGAGTTTGAGACCAGCCTGGCCAACATGGTGAAACCCTGTCTCTACTAAAAATACAAAAATTAGTCGGGTGTGGTGGTGAGTGCCTGAGGCTGAGGTGAAGAATCTCTTGAACCTGGGAGGTGGAGGTTGCAGTGAGCCAAGATCATGCCACTGCACTCCAGCCTAGACAACAAAGCAAAACTCCATCTCAAAAAAAAAAAAAAAAAAAAGGCCCCTATCCCACATATACACCTTCCACAAGATGACGAAATACCGCTGAGCATACCGGACTGTGTGGCCAGCCAGATCAGATAACACTCAGTTTGTGACCGGCAGCTGTGTCATCCTACCTGGGTAGACATTTCATCTCCACTAGAATTCATCAGCAAACCAGGAGATTCTTCTTAAAAAGAGAGCTCCCATCAAAACAGGAAATAGAGGTGAGCAAGCCGTCCATCACAACAGATATCTACTAGAGCTTCTCAAACTCCTGCCTTCCTCCTTTTATCGCTGCCTTTTTCTAGCCACTGCCTCAAGTGTACAGGGCTCTTCTGCAGTCCCTTCTGCCCTTATGAGTTGAGGAATGAGATCTGATAAACCTCTTCAATTTAAGAATTTGAGGACTTCTAAAAGTGTATGAATGTTTATAAGAACCACAGGGAATGAGCAATGCTGGGTCTCTGATGATGAGACCTCAAGTATCAATAAGTAAGCTTTTTGAGTGTGTTCACTGACCTACTGCCTCTTGAATGACACCTTGTAAGTGACTGCCAAGTGTTCTGTGCAATACCTTCTGTTTTACATTTGTGGGAAGATCTCTGCCCCAGTGGGCTCACCTTTCAATTTTCAACACCTCCTTCTTACTCCACCCACCCCCCCACTCTGGACTACTGCACCAGTGGCTTATGAGAATCTTCCTAATCAATCCTGAGGGGAACAGAGAACACCCAACAACAAAAGAAACCCATCAAATAAGTACTTACATTGTACGTTTCACTAAAATTCAGAGTAAAGCTACTTCCTTGACTGTGTGTGTACATAAATACATATAGATTGCCCACAATCACCCAGGCAACCAGATAGAATATTGGACTTTAAAGGCACAATGGTCATGCCATTCTTCACAAGAAGTTAATTAGCTTCTCTCTTACAGAACACTACTAAGACTATGATTGGTAATGTCTGAACTCCTGCTCAGCTATAAGTCATAATAAATAATTAGGCTATTTCTCTGGTAACTGTCATTCCTTGACTGCTGAACAATCTTCTATCATTAATGACTGTTGTATTTTACCATAGGGCAGGCATGTTTCCAATGGCACCCAGGTATCCACAGGAAGTTTTAGCTAGGTCTAATTACTGTAAATCTCTTGCAGACCCACTCACCTCCCCATCCCAATATTGCTATCCAAATAAAATTAAGCTTAAAGGAATAGACAGGTCACAAAAGGGTGGAATAGTTTATGGACCAAGTGCATGTGTGTTCATCAGGCAACAGTTTTCTATTTCTCTTTAAGCACCAGATCATTAGGTTTCTTATCTCTTTGGGGCTTCCTTGAGTTATTTCTCAGTCCACCAGCAGTCTGGTGTTCAGGACTCTTTTTTTTGAGACGGAGTCTCACTCTGTATGTAGCCCAGGCTGGAGTGCAGTGGCGTGATCTTGGCTCACTGCAACCTCCGCCTCCTGGGTTCAAGCGATTCTCCTGCCTCAGCTTCCCAAGTATCTGGGACTATAAGAGCGTGCCACCATGCCCATCTACATTTTTTTGTATTTTTAGTAGAGATGGGGTTTTGCCATGTTGGCCAGGCCGGTCTTGAACGCCTGACCTCAAGAGATCTGCCCACCTCAGACTCCTAAAGTGTTGGGATTACAGACATGAGCCACCATGCCCAGCCTGTACTGTGAAGTACAGCCAGGCCACAAAGCAATTAAAACTGGAATAGCCAAGCAAGAACTGAGATTGTTTGTTCTTTTTCTCAAAGTCCACTGTATTACTTGGGGTTCTCCAGAGAAACAACCAATAGGATATATGAGGAGATTTATTATGGGAATTGGCTCATGCAATTATAGAGGCTGAGAAGTCCCAGCACCTGCCATCTGCATGAGCCTGGCCACAAAATATCCCCTTCTTTAGTACAGGACTAAAGTACAGGACTCGTTAAAAAAAAAAAAAAAAAAAAAGACTTGAGTCTCACTGTGTCACCCAGGCTGGAAAAAGTGCAGTGGTGTGATCTCAGCTCACTGCAACCTCCACCTCCCAGGTTCAAGCAATTCTCCTGCCTCAGCCTCCTGAGTAGCTGGGACTACAGGTGTGCACCATCATGCCTGACTAATTTTTGTATTTTTAGTAGAGATGGGTTTTTGCCATGTTGGCCAGGCCGGTGTTGAACTCCTGACCTCAAGAAATCCTCCCGCCTCGACTTCCCAAAGTGCTGGGATTACAGGTGTGAGCCACTGCACCTGACCCTAAAGTACAGGACTCTTGATCACTGCCCTGATTCATCCTCTTTAGGGATGTGCTTCCTGGATAGTGTACGTATTTGTAATACCTGTAGAATCCCTGCCCTATCTCAAAAAAAATAAAATAAAAAAAAAGTCCAAATAAAACCTTCCAGAGAAATGGATTCATAGTCATTTCTATTGGTGATCTAAGGATTGCATAAATATAAGAATGTTTAGAAACAGGCAAATTTGGCCGGGTGCGGTGGCTCGCATCTGTAATCCCAGCACTTTGGGAGTCCGAGGCAGGTGGATCATTTGAGGTCAAGAGTTGGAGACCAGCCTGGCCAACATGGTGAAACCCCGTCTCTACTAAAAATACCAAAATTAGCTGGGTGGTAGTGACCCGCGCCTGTAATCCCAGCTATTCAGGAGGCTGAGGCAGGAGAATCGCTTGAACCCAGGAGGTGGAGGTTGCTGTGAGCCGAGATCACGACACTGCACTCCAGTCTGGATGACAGAGTGAGACCCTGTCTCAAAAAAAAAAAAAAAAAAAGAAAGAAAGAAACAGGCAAAAGTTAAGCAAACTGCTGTGATTATGGGGTTATGAGATTGTGTATATTTGGGGTCTTTATGTGTACCTCATATTTCCATAATGTAGTCACACAGGGACCTTTAGCATTTTTTACAGGAAGACATATACTTACCTGAATTTCATCCTCAATGGCAGTGATGGCAGATATGTGGCACATGTGTCGCCAGTTGCCACTGCTTACTCTCTGCTCCCACCTTCATAACAAATAGTGTTAGTCAATCACAGCACTCTTTGTCATTGAATTTGGAATACCATAATGTTTTTCAATCTGGCCCTCTACACCGTCATGTCAATAGATCAGAGTAGTCATTTGAGTTGAAATCCATTTGTCATTTCTGTTCTAATTTTTAGAGGTCTTATGGTACATTGTCTTAATTAAAGAGCAGGGGTAGTGAGAAGTAAAATCTGATTCAAACTAGCTCAGAAAAGGGAGATTTATTAAGAATACAATAGACAATATTACAAATGTCTGGACTGTGAAGTACAGCCAGGGCACAAAGTAATTGAAGCTGGAATAGCCAAGCAGGAACTGAGATTGTTTGCTCTTTTTCTCAAAGTCCACTGTATTAGTTGGGGTTCTCCAGAGAAACAACCAATAGGATATATGAGGAGATTTATTATGGGAATTGGCTCATGCAATTATACAGGCTGAGAAGTCCCAGCATCTGCCATCTGCATGAGCCCGGCCACAAAATACCCCCTTCTTTATAATGATTCCAGTAACGTTGGATTAGGGGCACACTCTACTCCAGTATGACCTCATTTTAACTACATCTGCAATGATGCTATTTCCAAATAATGTCACATTCTGGGGCACAGGGGGTTAGGATTTCAACACATGAATTTTGGGGCACACAATTCAACCCATAACACCAACAGCATCACTCTTTTTTTTTTTTTTTTTTTGTGGCAGAGTTTCGTGCTTGTTGCCCAGGCTGGAGTGCAATGGCATGATCTCGGCTCACTGCAACCTCCGCCTCCTGGGTTCAAGTGATTCTCCTGCCTCAGCCTCCTGAGTAGCTGGGATTACAGGCATGCACCACCATACCCAGCTAAGCTTTGTATTTTTAGTAGAGACGGGGTTTTACCATGTTGCTCAGGCTGGTCTTGAACTCCTGACATCAGGTGATCCACCAGCCTCGGCCTCCCAAAGTGTTGGGATTACAGGTGTGAACCACCGCACCCAGCCCAACACCATCATTCTTAAACCACATACCTCTTGCAGCATCTCCTGGATTTACTTCTCTTATTTGAGTACTTTTTACAAAAGTATTACCAATGTGGATGTTTGTGTGGCAGACCTTTTGAGGCCTTGTGTGACTGGATAAAACTTACTCCCTACTACCTGTGATGCAACAGAGTAGTTTGGATATTGGTTGTTCCCTCCATATCTCATGTTGAAATGTGGTCCTCAAGGTTGGAGATGGGACCTAGTGAGAGGTGTCTGGAGGTGTTTGGGTCATGGGTGTGGATCCCTCATCAATGCCTTGATGCCATCCTCAGTAGAGTGAGTTCTTGCTCTGTTAGTTCCCAAGATATCCGATTGTTAAAAAGAGCCTGGCACCTTCTCCGCATTCTGTTGCTTCCCTCTCACCATGTGATCTGCGTACTCTGGCTCCCCTTGCCTTCCACCTGAATGGAAGCTTCATGAAGCCCTCATCAGAAGCAGATTCAGACAGAAATGTACAACAAAATGTGAGCTTTAGGGTAAGAAACTAAGCAGGGCATGGCGGTGCATACCTGTAGTCCCAGCTACTGGGGAGGCTGAGGTGGAAGAATTGCTTGAGCCCAGAGAGGTCAGCAGAGAAAATTTTATTTTTGTTTTTGTTTTTGTTTTTTTTTTGAGACGGAGTCTCGCTCTGTCACCCAGGCTGGAGTGCAGTGGCGCAATCTCGGCTCACTGCAAGCTCCGCCTCCGGGGTTCACGCCATTCTCTTGCCTCAGCCTCTCCGAGTAGCTGGGACTACAGGCGCCCGCCACCACGCCCGGCGAATTTTTTTGTATTTTTAGTAGAGACGGGGTTTCACCGTGGTCTCGATCTCCTGACCTCATGATCCACCCGCCTCGGCCTCCCAAAGTGCTGGGATTACAAGCGTGAGCCACCGCGCCCGGCCTTGAAAATTTTATTTTTGACAATTCCACTCTTTGCCATCTCTATTCCTTCAGAAAAACTAAACTTATAAAAGAAACTTGGTTTTACAACAGTAATATATTCCTTTTTTGAACAAGTACAACTTTTCGAAGTTGACTGCTTTGATTTTAATAACCTATCTCTGCCCGTCCTGTAGTGCCTTAGAAGTTTAGTTTTGCTGTGAGAAGCTTCATATTTATTTAGATGAACATGTGGAAATTGAAAGCAAGAAGCTCAATAACATTGTTTTCTCCCAGTTTGTAGCCAAGCAATTTGACATTGATTTTTTTTTTTTTTTTGAAAAATGGCAGAGAGGGTCTATTTATGACAGATACAGTCAACTCTCAATATTTTCAGGGCTAAATCTTCCAGCCATGCATTACAAATAGGTCCTTATTTCTTCTTTTCAGTAACCTGCTTTTCGGTCATTTCAAGGCAATATGCAAAAATGGCCCATTTTTCTAGGGAAAGATGTGAAGGGAAGCGACCGATGATAGAGGCTATAGTTGATTTTTCATTATCAGCAAATTTCTACTGTTCAGAGAAAAATGGCTGTATTATACCTAGATTATTCCTATGTTTTATTTTTTACTTATATATATTGATTGATGGCAATTTATTTCCTCATCTCTTTCAGCAATCTTTTCAATGTGTTATTTTGATTCAGACATATACCAGAATAAGTCTTTTTTTGAGATGGAGTCTCGCTCTGTCACCAGGCTGGAGTGCAGTGGCGCGATCTTGGCTTACTACAACATCCGACTCCCTGGTTCAAGCGATTCTCTTGCCTCAGCCTCCCAAGTAGCTGGGATTAGAGGCACGTGCCACCATGCCCAGCTAAGTTTTGTATTTTTAGTAGAGACTGAGTTTCACCATTTTGGCCAGGATGGTCTTGATCTCCTGACCTCTGGTGATCCTCCCACCTCGGCCTCCCAAAGTGTTGGGATTACAGGTGTGAGCCACCACACCCAGCCATATAATAGAATAATTCTAAACAAGTAAAACTCTCTGAAAGTTCACAGATGTAAGTTATAGTAAGTCCATGTTTATGACATTTCTATGCATTATATAAATAACTGCAAAACTCATTAATCGTGCTTAACCCTTCTTTTCTTTTCTTTTCCCCTTCCTTCCTTCCTTTTCTTTCTTTCTTTTTTTTTCTTTTTTTGAAACAGAGTCTCACTTTGTCACCCAGGCTGGAGTGCAGTGGCGTGATCTCGACTCACTGCAACCTCTGCCTCCTGGGTTCAAGAGATTCTCGTGATTTAGCCTCCCAAATAGCTGAGACTACAGGCACGCACCACCACTCCCAGCTAGTAGAGGCGGGGTTTCGCCATGTTGGCTAGGCTGGTCTCGAACTCCTGACCTCAGGTGATCTGCCCGCCTCAGCCTCCCAAAGTGCTGGGATTACAGGTGTGAACCAGCACACCCAGCCTTAACCCTTGTTTTCTAAGGTCCCAGTAGCACAGGAATAATTGTAAGTAGTACATGGGTTACAATGGAGATACTTGGCTGAAGCTCCTGCAGACCTTTTTTTTTTTTTTTTTTTTGAAGTGGAGTCTCGCTGTTGTAGCCCAGGCTGGAGTGCAATGGCGCAATCTCAGCTCACTGCAACCTCTGCCTCCCGGGTTCAAGAGATTCTCCTGCCTCAGCCTCCCGAGTAGCTGAGACTACAGGCGCCTGCCACCACGCCCAGCTAATTTTTGTATTTTTACTAGAGATGGGGTTTCGCCATGTTGGCCAGGCTGGTCTCAAACTCCTGACCTCTGGTGATCCACCCGCCTAGGCCTCCCAAAGTACTGGGATTACAGGTATGAGCCACTGCACCCAGCCCTTTTTTCCTACTTCTATTTCCCTTCCTTTGTTGCTTCTAATTCTTAGAGATTGCACATAGTGTGGCAGGGACTGTAGAACTGTGGGAACTGACAAAGCTGAAGACTTTTAGTAAGTCCCTGCCTGACACCACTATAACCATCTCACATGTAGCATACTACTTCATTGTGACTTCCCAAAGATCTGTGATTCCCAGCACCATCCCACAGCCAGCTCACCCCTAGCCCCAGTAGAAAGTAGTCTTCTTGCTGAATGAACATTCTTTCGGCTCTTCAGAACAACCCCTCTCCCCACAGGAAGGTGGAATTGAGGATCTCTAAGAATCCTTTTAACTCTATGCTTATATAATTTCATGTAGATAATATACAAGAGAAATGTTTAAAATTTGACCTTTCAATGCTTTTTAAAAAGTAATGGATTTTTAGAAAGGATTGTACTGAACAAAAGGAGCAAAATATAATATAATCCGTTTCAGGCCCATAGCCAGGATCAGGTTATAAGCTTAGTAGATGAGTGTAAGAAAGGTGATTCAACAGAAAAGGAGCAGGACTGGTCTAAGAGGGAAGAGCCACATTTGAAATTGGCTTCACAGTGCCCTCTGGAGAAGGGAAAAGTAAGGTAGCAATGGATGGATTGAGCGTGTGACTCTGAATAGGTCTTACTGAATAGGGGAGACAAAATGGACAGTGGGAGAGAAGGAAGTAAGGTACCATAAGAGGTAAGACAATGTTGCAAAAAGGCCAAGAAGGAGAAATTTGTGACTCTCTTACTTAAATCAGGACATTTCCAAGAAGTATTAAAGACTATCTATTGGAGTGATGGGGCTTAATTATTTTAAGTATTAGCTTGGCCAAATTTTCACTGGTAAATCAGTCAATCCTCCTTCCCTCCCTCCCTCCCTCCCTCCCTCCCTCCCTCCCTCCCTCCCTCCCTTCCTTTTGTGCTAAAATTCTTCTCTGACTTATGGTACATATATTTCTGTTACATATCCTATACTGGTCTTATGTGTGAAGCCTGCATTAATGCACTTAGAATTTTTCATATTGAGGCTGGGCACAGTGGCTCACGCCTGTAATCCTAGCACTTTGGGATGCCGAGGAGGGTGGATCACTTGAGGTCAGGAGTTGAAAACCAGCCTGGCCAACATGGTGAAACCCTGTCTCTACTAAAAATAAAAAAAAATTAGTTGGGCATGGTGGCGCACGCCTGTAATCCCAGCTACTTGGGAGGTTGAGGCAGGAGAATTTCTTGAACCCAGGAGGTGGAGGTTGCAGTGAGCCAAGATTGCACCACTGCACCCCAGCTTAGGCAACAGAGTGAGATTCCGTCTCAAAAAAAAAAATTTTTTTTGCATATTTAATGAGCTCCAAATATTCTGTAAACTCCTACTCTGTAATTAAGCGTGGTTTAAAAAAGAACATGTGTAGCTGGGCTCAGTGGCTCAAGCCTGTAATCCCAGTACTTTTGGAGGCCGAGGCAGGCGGATTACCTGAGGTCAGGAGTTTGAGACCAGCCTGACCAACATGGTGAAACCTCGTCTCTACTAAAAAGACAAAAATTAGCCGGGGTGGTGGCACATGCCTGTAATCTCAGCTACTTGGGAGGCTGAGGCAGGAGAATCTCTTGAACCTGGGAGGTGGAGGTTGCAGTGAGCCAAGATCCTGCCACTGCACTCCAGCCTGGGTAACAGGCAAGAGTCTGTCTCAAAAAAAAAAAAAAAAAAGTCATGCAGATGACTTTTCTTAAGATGTCATTATATTGGCCATCACTAGCAGTTAGTCACTTTTATTAGATATTAATATTCACAGCTTTTAAGGCATTACATGTCTCCAGGTTCAAAATAGGAAAGAGAAAAGAGCTTAGATTATTTGGCTTTGTCTATCAAGACATTAGAAGAATGTAAACTGAAAACCATACAATTTCTACTTTTGCTATTTTCCAGGCTAGCTCACGTTAGCTCCAATATCATCCTAAAATATGAAGCCAGATTGGGCAATGAAATTGCAATTTTTGATTGCTGCGGGAGGTTCCCACACAAAAAAAAGAAATTGCAATTCTGATTTTTAAAAAGTTAGTCTTTTTTGTGGGGGGGGTGGGTGGATGGAGTCTCCCTCTGTCTGCTAGGCTGGAGTGCAGTGGTGCAATTTCAGCTCACTGCAATCTCTGCCTCCTGAGTTGAAGATATAGATTCTCTTGCCTCAGCCTCCCGAGTAGCTGGGACTACAGGTGTGTACCACCACGCCTGGCTAATTTTTGTATTTTTAGTAGAGACAGGGTTTCTCCATGTTGGCCAGGCTGGTCTTGAACTCCTGACCTCAAGTGATCCGCATGCATTGGCCTCCCAAAGTGCTGAGGTTACAGGGGTGAGCCACCGCGACTGGCCAAATTACTCTTAAATGTTTTCAAACACTGATCAACATCATTTGAACAAAGCAACTATAATACATTAGGAGATGGATGGGAAAATTTGAACACAGACTGGATAATCAGTATTAAAAGATTATCATTAATTTTTTTTACCTTTGCCTCTCTCACTTATCATTAATTTTAGGTGAGACAGTGGTATTGTTTGTATGTATTTTTAAGTCTTTATCTTTTACAGATACAAATGGGAGGGAGAATGGACAGGAGTCCAATGAAATAAGATTGGCCATGTAGTGATAATTGTTGAATCTGAGTAATGGTTGTGTGGGAGTCCATTATACTACTTGCTCTACTTTTGTACATGTTTAAACTTTTCTCATAATAAGCAGTTTAAAAACTTGATGAAAACCTTTTCTATTTGTGAATTTAAAAAAGACTAGGCTTTAAAACAGGTAGTACCAATAGGAAATCAAGTCTGCAGCTCCCACAATCCTTTTTTTGTTGTTGCTGAGATGGGGTCTGGCTATGTTGCTCAGGCTGCTCTTGAACTCCTGGGATCAAATGATCCTCCCACCTCAGCCTCCCAAAGTGCTGGGCCACAATCCCTTTTTTTTTTTTTTTTTTTTTTGACACTGAGTCTTGCTCTGTTGCCCAGGCTGGAGTGCAGTGGTGTGATCTCGGCTCACTGCAACCTCCATCTCCCAGGCTTAAGCAATTCTCCTGCCTCAGCCTCCTGAGTAGCTGGGATTACAGGTGTGCACCACCAAACCTGGCTAATTTTTGTATTTTTAGTAGAGACGGGGTTTTGCCATGTTGGCCAGGCTGGTCTCAAACTCCTGGCCTCAAGTGATCTGCCTGCCTTGGCCTCCCAAAGTGCTGGGATTACAGGCGTGAGCCACCACACCCGGCCCCCACAATCCTTTTTTAATACATACACTGTTTCTTAAACTTTTTATACATAAGCAGCTACTTTGTGCCATCTGATAATTTTATGATGGCTTTATGGGTAAAGACTTGGGGGACCAACTGTATAGAAGCAGAGATGATGGCAAAGTCAGATCTGAATGAATAAAACATATTTATATGCCCCTTGCAGGCTGAAAGAATAGCTTAGACTGATTAAAAGTGAAGTAGGGGCTGAGCGCCATGGTCCACGCCTGTAATCCCAGCACTTTGGGAGGCCGAGGTGGGTGGATCACTTGAGGTCAGGAGTTTGAGACCAGCCTGGCCAACACAGTGAAACCCCGTCTCTACTAAAGGAACAAAAATTAGCTGGGCATGGTGGTGGGCACCTGTAATCTCAACTACTTGGGAGGCTGAGGCAGGAGAACCTTTTGAACCCAGGAGGCAGAGGTTGCAGTGAGCCAAGATCACACCACTGCACTTCAGCCTGGGCAACAGAGCAAAACTCTGTCTCAAAAAAAGAAAAAAATAAAGTGAAGTAGAGATTTTGCTCACATAGATGGATTGGGTGATCTGTGAGTAATCAGCATCCTAGTAGCTGGTAGTGAGAAGGCAGTACACCATAATGAATGACTGAGCATAAGCCAGTCATAGATCCAAATCTCAGTTCAGTCAATTACTAGATGTAATCTTACTGTATGTTCTAGAGCCTCAGTTTACTCATCTAATCCCCCATATACTGGGGGACTGTTGAAGTTTAAATAAAAGATATGTAGTGTTAGTACAGCAGGTCTGGCTGTTCAGTCCTTGCATGTCTTCGAGGGAACCTGGAACCATTACTGACCTTTGGCCAACCCCTGGAAATGTGGCCTTCAGAATGTTCTCATGTGAATGGTTGGTGATTATGATTTATATACCTGGAGCAATGGACCAGGCCTCATCAGATTGTCAGGACTGCTTTGTATAAACATCACCCTTTATGAAGTGCATTTGGTTTCATTTGTGAACCTGTGCTTTAGTTGCTTTGGCTGGTAATGTAGCATGATGTCGCTATGAGCCTGAATCTCGATAAAAGTCTCAGACCAAGAGACTTAAACAGTTTTCCCTGGGCAGAAACATTCTGCACATGTCACTGCAGTTTGCTGCTAGAGAGAAAGCATATCCTATGTGGCCCCAGATGGGAAAGTACTCAAAAGCCTGTCCCTGACCTCTCTGGATTTCTCCTGATATATTTTTTCCTGTTGCTCTTAGTCTGTGTAATCTTGCTCTAACAAAACCTTAGCCATGAGTATTGAGTTTTATGAGTCCTCGTGGTGAATCAGCAAACTTGAGGGTGAATTTAGGACCTGTGAAATATAAAGGGACTAGTACAGTACCTGAAGAATAATACACATCCAATATATGCTTGCTAGTGGCATTTACATTCTGCCTGCTGGATGTTATAGGGGACAATTGTACTCTACTAGAATATAGGCTGGGAATACAGGACTTTGCCTGATTTTCTCAACGATGCCCTTGGAAGAAGGGAACATTTCATCAGTGGGAAACCTAGAGGATATAACTCCAAGATTCTCCTCTGGCTTGCCATCCTTTCTGACTCAGAGTGGAGAGGTGCCATGTAGAACAAATATGTGGATGAGTAGACCACCAACTGAGACCTCTGGAGAATGCATGCAGGGCAAACTCTTTTACCATTTTGAAGAGTAACAAAAACAATGAAAAGCCTTGTTGAGAGTTACGAGATTTAGAACACTTAGACTAATGTTATGGTGCTCCAAGTGTGGGTGCCACAGTCTGGATCTTCCTTTTAGGTAACAGCCACCAGAGACAATGGTGTTAAAAGTGGTTATCAGGAAGGCCAGGCACGGTGGCTCACGCCTGTAATCCCAGCAGTTTGGGAGGCCGAGGCAGGCGGATCACTTGAGGTCAGGAGTTCGAGGCCAGCCTGGGCAACATGGTGAAACCCCATCTCTACTAAAAATACAAAAATTAGCCAGGCATGGTGGTGCATGCCCCTGTATTCCCAGCTACTTGGGAGGCTGAGGCAGGAGAATCACTTGAACCCAGGAGGCAGAGGTTGCACTGAGCCGAGGTCACGCCACTGCACTCCAGCCTGGGCGACAGAGTGAGACTTTGTCTCAACAACAACAACAACAACAACAACAACAACAACAACAACAACAAGTGGTTATCAGGAATTTCCCCAACTCAGCCAGAACCAAGCGAACAGAATGTTTTAGTCTATCCAGGCTGCTATAGTAAAATACCATCAACTGGGTGGCTTATAAAAAACTGAAATTTATTGCTCACAATTCTGGAGGCTAGGAAGTCAAGATCAAGGCACGAGAATATTCAGTGAGGGCCAGCTCTATGATGTGTAAGTGGGGTCTTTTCACTGTGTCCTCACATTGTGGAAGGGGTGAACTCTAGTCTCTTCAGTCCCTTATAAAGGATTGGTAGTACCCTTATATAGTGCTGAAAGGTACTCACATGACCTAATTACCTCCCAAAGCGGGATACCTCCTGATACCATCACATAGGGGATTAGGTGTCAACACATCAACCTGGGGGGAACACAAACATTTAGTCCATAGCACAGAGCTATTTCCAGTAAGCACTGGGCATGACAGAAAAAGAGTCTTCAACTGTGAGGACTGCACATAAACATCAAAAAATAACTGGATTGGGACTTCAGTTGAGAGCTAATCCTAGGGAAGGAAGAGTCTAGGATACCTATCTTGCAATTTCTTTTTTCTTTTTTTCTTTTGAGATGGAGTTTTGCTCTGTTACCCAGGCTGGAGGGCAGCTGCTCGATCTCGGCTCACTGCAACCTCCACCTCCCGGATTCAAGTGATTCTCCTGCCTCAGCCTCCCGAGTAGCTGGGATTACAGATACCCACTACCACGCCTGGCTGATTTTTGTAATTTTAGTAGAGACGAGATTTTACCATGTTGGCCAGGCTGGTCTCGAACTTCTGACCTCAGGTGATCTGCCCGCCTCAGTCCCCCAAAGTGCTAGGATTACAGGTGTGAGCCACCGCACCTGGCCCCATCTTGCAATTTCTTTCTAGGTTTGTATGAGTGTATGTTTATGGTTCTTATCCAAGTGACCAGGTCTAAGTAAGAGACATCAAAAGATCCTTGTGCCCCCTAAAATGAAATAATAATTACGATAGTAATTTATGTCATGCATTTTATTGATATTTTTAAAATAAGTCGCCTCCAAGACGGATATGGGTGATCTTGATAGTGATTTTTCCCTCTACTGGTTTCTTAAGGGATGATGAGCATACAATTGTTGGTATAAGTTTGCTCTTTCACACTTGGATTTTATTTTTGTTGAGCTCCTAATCATTTAGGGTTACTTCAGAGGTGACTTCATTGTACCCTCTGTCGCACGTAATGATTATATCTTTATCATTGTCAACCTCGCTGTAATATTTCATCACATCACTGTCATTCACATGATCACCGTATGCATCGTTTCTGGAATCTAACTTACGAAAGGACCTGGGAGAGGACTTGACTTTGCTTGAAACATGTAGGTTTTGAGTGTTTTTCTCCTTTGCCTCAGAAATATCATTGACCAAAGGCTTATAGGTTTTGGCAAGATGTTTTTTCTTGTAGGATTGACAAGTTTCAGCTAACTTAGAGTTGGATAATAAGGCTGCCTTGCCTAGACTCACTGACCTTTTTGGATTAAAATGTTTGGGAGGCTTCGCCAATTCCTGTAGACCGAATGGCTCGGATGGTGAGATTTCATTTTGTGGATGAGATGAGCAAAGTGGCTTGGATAGCTGAGGTGGCCTGACTGGCTTATCTGGACTGGCTAGCTTACACGCATAGTCTAGCTTACATAATTTTTCTAGGCTGCCTGTCTTATGTGCCTTTTCCAGGTGAGATGACTTGCTTAATTTTTTTGAGAGTGATGACCTGGATGACCTTTTTGGATGTGATGGCCTAGTTAACTTTCCTGCACTGTTTGGTATGGATGGCTTTTGTAGACTTGAGGGCCTGATTAATTTTTCTGTGCTGGATTGTGTGGATGCTCTTTCTGCACTTGAGGAATCAGATAACTCGTCTACAGTAGATAGCATGGGTTGTGTTTCGGGACTGCATTGAGAGGCTGTCTTGGCTTCACGGAATGATGTTTTGGACGACTTGGCTGCTATTCCTTTTTTCTTGACCCTGAAAGTATAGAAAATTTGGAGTATAATGATATAAAACAAAAGAGACCTATTACTATTATCAGAGAACATATGGTACTGCTTAGACCTGTGGTCTTTTGGGGCTTTAATATGAAAACTGAACACAGTAAGAATCGGAGTGTGATGGCTGGGTGTGGTGGTTCACACCTGTAATCCCACACTTTGGGAGGACGAGGTGGGCAGATCACTTGAGGCCAGGAGTTTGAGACCAGGCTGGCCAACATGGTGAAACTCCATCTCTACTAAAAATACAAAAATTAGCCTGGTGTGGTGGTGCACACCTGTAGTCCCCAGCTATTTGGGAGGCTGAGGCAGGAGAATCGTTTGAACCTGGGAGGCGGAGGTTGCAGTGAGCTGAGATCATGCCATTGTACTCCAGCCTGGGTGACAAAGTGAGACTCTGTCTCAAAAACAAACAAAAAAACAAAAACACAAAAACAGAATTGGACAGTGGTGAAAGCCACAACTAAGGTTCTAAATATGAACCCTTGTTTAATGCTTTTTCTTAAGAGCATTTTACTATTTAACCACATTAGATAACCATATAATCCACATATAGAATTACACAAAGTTGTTTCAAATCTGCTGTAAAAAGAGAGAAACACACACACACACACAGAGAGAGAGAATGAACCTCACTTATTTCAGAATTAAACTTTTTATTAAAAAGTCACAAATTGATAATGTATCACAAGAAAAAAACTGTAGAAAAAGTCATTGTTTTTGTATCATATTTACAACATCAAGTTATCTGTGCATATTTAAATTCATAACATTCCTCTGAAACTAAAGGAATACAGTACTGGTACCACATTTTAGTCACCAGTCTTTGGAATGGGATATTTTTAGGGCACTAGTATATAAAAGGCAGGCACTGAGATCATGAGAGCAACAACAGTGAATAATTTTTCATGCGATTAAGTCTTAAAATGGTAGATTATCCAAAATGTTTTATTGTCTTTGAAAAACAGAGACCCAATTCCCTCTCTCTTTCTCTTTATTCTCCCACTCTTATTTGGATATTCATGCCCTCTTTTCCTGCAGTGAATTTATAATGCAATTAATGTCCTGGAGTTCAGCTGAACCTTGAACAAGAGACACTTTGACTGAAGTTAATAATGTACTAGAGAATATTTAAGAGCTGATAATAATTTAAGGGAAAATATTCACCTACAAATGGTTGGTAGCTCTTCAGAAGTCTAAAGTTAATATTAAGTAACCTGAACAACAATGAAACCTCCACTATATGTACACACACACACACACCTCGCACTCTTAATTTAAAGGAGTAAAACTTACATTCCTGCTTTGGACGCATCACCGCTCAGACAATTATAATGGAGATAACAAAAACAGATAAAGACAAAAGACGTGATGATAATACCAACCAAAATGAGCAGATTTATTCTAAGGTATTTCAATTTTGTCTGCATTGATTCAACAGGTTGATCTCCTGCAAAGAGATTGTATAATGAGAGAAGGTGTTAGGTAACCAAGTTTTTTTCCACATTGATAGTGTTTTGATAGTGTAGATCAAAACAACATTTCTTCATCAATTATTTTTTAAACTTGATTAATTGTACCACTGTTATGTTTTTACCTCACGGATCCAGCCAGTCCAGAAGCTAAATCTGGGAGGCATCGCTGACTAATCCATACCATTATCTGGGTTATCCATGAATCTTGGCTTGCTTATCACATTACCCAGGTTTTTGAATCTGTGTGTGTATGTCTTGCATGTAAAAGTGTACTTGAGTGTTAATGTGTGTGTGAATGTGTGTGTGTAATTGAAAAGGGATGTGACAAAAACAAACCTCTGTTAAAAACCTACTATATGCTGGAGTTCTGGCAAGATGGCCAAATAGGAACAGCTCTGGTCTGCAGCTCCCAGCGAGACCAACACAGAAGGTACCGGGTGATGTCTGCATTTCCAACTGAGGTACCCAGTTCATCTCACTGGAACTGCTTAGGGGTACCCAGTCCATCTCACTGGAACTGCTTAGGGGTGCCCAGTTCATCTCATTGGGACTGCAATGGGTGCAGCCCAAGGAGGGTGAGCAGAAGCAGGGTGGGGCATTGCCTCACTTGGGAAGTGCAAGGAGCCAGGGGCCTCCCTCTCCCAGCCAAGGGAAGCAGTGAGGGACTGTACTATCCAGCCCAGATACTACGCTTTTCCCATGGTTTTGGCAATCCACAGACCAGGAGATTCTCTCGTGTGCCTACAACACCAGGGCCCTGGGTTTCAAGCACAAAACTGGGTCGCTATTTGGGCAGACACAGAGCTAGCTGTAGCAGTTTTTTTTTTCCCCAGTGGCACCTGGAAGCCCAGTGAGACAGAACCGTTCACTCTCCTGGAAAGGGGGCTGAAGCCAGGGAGCCACGTGGTCTCGCTCAGTGGATCCGACTCCCATGGAGCCCAGCAAGCTAAGATCCACTGGCTTGAAATTCTCGATGCCAGCACAGCAGTCTGAAGTCTACCTGGGACGATGGAGCTTGGTGGGAGGGGGAGGGGCATCCACTATTACTGAGGCTTCAGTAGGCACTTTTCCCCCTGACAGTGCTAAGGAGGCCAGGAAGTTCAGACTGGGTGGAACTCACCACAGTGCTGCAAAGCAACTGTGGCCAGACTGCCTCTCTAGATTCCTCCTCACTGGACAGGGCATCTCTGAAAGAAAGGCAACAGCCCCAGTCAGGGGCTTACAGATAAAACTCCCACCTCCCTGGGACAGAGCACCTGGGGGAACCGGTGGCTGTAGGCACAGTTTCAGTGGATTTGAACGTTCCTGCCTGCCAGCTCTGAAGAGAGCAGTGGATTCTGACAAGGAGGATTCTTCCAGCACAGAGCTGCTAAGAGATAGACTGCCTCCTCAAGTGGGTCCCTGACCCCCATGCCTCCCGGATGGAGAGACCTCCCAGCAGGGGTCGACAGACACCTCATACAGGAGAGCTCTGGCTGGCATCAGGCTAGTGCCCCTCTGGGACAAAGCTTCCAGAGGAGGGAGCAGGCAGCAATCTTTGTTGTTCTGCAGCCTCCACTGGTGATACCCAGGCAAATAGGGTCTGGAGTGGACCTCCAGCAAGCTGCAGCAGACCTGCAGAAGAGGGGCCTGACTGTTAGAAGAAAAACTAACAAACAGAAAGCAATAATATCAACATCAACAAAAAGCGACCCCCACACAAAAACCCCATCCGAAGGTCATTAGCCTCAAAGATCAAAGGTAGATAAATCCACAAAGATGAGAAAAACCCAGCACAAAAATGCTGAAAATTCCAAAGATCAAAATGTCTTTTCTCCTCCAAATGATCACAACTCCTCTCCAGCAAGGGCACAAAACTGGACAAAGAATGAGTTTGATGAATTGACAGAAGTAGACTTCAGAAGGTGGGTAATAACAAACTCCTCTGAGCTAAAGGAGCATGTTCTAACCAAATGCAAGGAAGCTAAGAACCTTGATAAAAGGTTACAGAAATGGCTAACTAGAATAACCAATTTAGAGAAGAACATAAATGACCTGATGGAGGTGAAAAACACAGCACAAGAACTTCGTGATGCATATACAAGTATCAATAGCCAAATCAATCAAGCAGAAGAAAGGATATCAGAGATTGAAGATCAACTTACTGAAATAAGGTGTGAAAACAGGATTAGAGAAAAAAGAATGAAAAACAAAATGAACAAAGCCTCCAAGAAATATGGGACTATGTGAAAAGACCAAACCTACGATTGATTAGTGCACCTGAAAGTGACAGGGAGAATGGAACCAAGTTGGAAAACACACTTCAGGATATTATCCAGGAGAATTTCCCCAACCTAGCAAGACAGGCCAACTTTCAAATTCAGAAAATACAATGAACACCACTAAGATACTCCTGGAGAAGAGCAACCCCAAGACACATAATCATCAGATTCTCCAAGGTTGAAAAGAAGGCAAAAATGTTAAGCACAGCCAGAGAGAAAGGTCAGGTTACCTACAAAGGGAAGCTCATCAAACTAACAGAGGATCTCTCTGCAGAAACTCTACAAGCCAGAAGAGAGTGGGGGCCAATATTCAACATTCTTAAAGAAAAGAATTTTCAACTCAGAATTTCATATCCAGCCAAACTAAGTTCCATAAATGAAGGAGAAATAAAATCCTTTCCAGACAAGCAAATACTGAGGTATTTTTGTCACCACCAGGCCTGCCTTACAAGAGCTCCTGAAGGAAGCACTAAGTATGGAAAGCAAAAACCAGTACCAGCCACTGCAGAAACACACCAAAATATAAAGATCAATGAGACTATGAAGAAACTGCATCAACTAATGTGCAAAATAACCAGCTAGCATCATGATGACAGGATCAACTTCACACATAATAATATTAACCTTCAATGTAAATGGGCTAAATGCTCCAATTAAAAGACATAGACTGGCAAATTGGATAAAGAGTCAAGACTCATCATTATGCTGTATTCAGGAGACCCATCACATGTGAAAAGACACACATAGGCTAAAAATAAAGGAATGGAGGAATATTTACCAAGTGAATGGAAAGCCAAAAAACGCAGGGGTTGCAATCCTAGCCTCTGAAAAAACGGACTTTAAACCAACAAAGATCAAAAAAAGACAAACAAGGGCATTACATAATGGTAAAGGTATCAATGCAACAAGAAGAGCTAACTATCCTAAATAGATATACACCCAGTACAGGAGCACCCAGATTCATACAACAAACTCTTAGACACCTGCAAAGAGACTTAGACTCCCACACAATAATAGTGGGAAACTTTAACATCCCACTGTCAATATTAGAGAGATCAATGAGACAGAAAATTAACAAGGATATTCACAACTTGAACTCAGCTCTGGACCAAGTGGACCTAATAGAACTCTCCAACCCAAATCAACAGAATATACATTCTTCTCAGCACCACATAGCACTTATTCTAAAACCAACCACGTGATTGGAAGTAAAACACTCCTCAGCAAATGCAAAAGAATGGAAATCATAACAAACAGTCTTTCAGATCACAGTGCAATCAAATTAGAACTCAGGTTTAAGAAACTTGCTCAAAACCACACAACTACATGGAAACTGAACAACCTGCTCCTGAATGACCACTGCGTACATAACAAAATTAAGTCAGAAATAAAGAAGTTCTTTGAAACTAATGAGATCAAAGAATCAACGTACCAGAATCACTGGGACACAGCTAATACAGTGTTAAGTGGGAAATTTATAGCACTAAATGCCCACATCAGAAAGCAGGAAAGATCTGAAATTGACACCCTAATATCACAATTAAAAGAACTAGAGAAGCAAGAGCAAACTCATTCAAAAGCTAGCAGAAGACAGGAAATAACTAAGATCAGAGCAGAACTGAAGGAGATAGACACATGAAAAACCCTTCAAAAAAAATCAATGAATCCAGGAGCTGGTTTATTGAAAACATTAATAAAATAGATAGACCACTAGCCAGACTAATGAAGAAAAGAGAGAAGAATCAAATAGACACAATAAAAAATAATAAACAGGATATCACCACTGATCCCATAGAAATACAAACTACCATCAGAGAATAGTATAAACACCTCTATGCAAATAAACTAGAAAATTTAGAAGAAATGGATAAATTCCTGGACACACACATTCTCCCAAGACTAAACTAGGAAGAAGTCAAGTCCGTGAATAGACTAATAACAAGTTCTGAAATTGAGGCAGTAATTAATAGCCTACCAACCAAAAAAAGCCCAAGACCAGACAAATCACAGCCAAATTCTACCAGAGGTACAAACAGGAGCTGGTACCATTCCTTCTGAAACTATTTTAAATAATAGAAAAAGAGGGACTCCTCCCTATCTCGTTTTATGAGGCCGGCATTATCCTGATAAGAAAACCTGGCAGAGACACAACAAAAAAAGAAAATTTCAGGTCAATATCCCTGATGAACATCAATGCAAAAATCCTCAATAAAATACTGGCAAACCAAATCCAGCAGCACATCAAATAGCTTATCCACCACGATCAAGTCGGCTTCATTCCTGGGATGCAAGGCTGGTTCAACAAACGCAAATCAATAAATGTAATCCATCACATAAACAGAACCAATTACAAAAGCCACATGATTATCTCAATAGATGCAGCAAAGGCCTTTGATAAAATTCAACACCCCTTCATGCTAAAAACTCTCAATAAACTAGGTATTGATTGAACATATCTCAAAATAATAAGCTATTTATGACAAACCCATAGCCAATATCATACTGAATGGGCAAAAGCTGGAAGCACCCCCTTTGAAAACCTACACAAGACAAGGATGCCCTCTCACCACTCCTATTCAACATAGTATTGGAACTTCTGGCCAGGGCAATCGGGCAAGAGAAAGAAATGAAGCGTATTCAAATAGAAAGAGAGAAAGTCAAATTGTCTCTGTTTGCAGATGACATGATTGTATATTTAGAAAATCCCATCAACTTAGCCCAAAATCTCCTTAAGCTGATAAGCAAATTCAGCAAAGTCTCAGGATACAAAATCAATGTGCAAAAATCACAAGAATTCCTATACACCAATAGTAGATAAGCAGAGAGCCAAATCATGAGTGAACTCCCATTCACAATTGCTACAAAGAGAATAAAATACCTAGGAATACAACTTACAAGAGATGTGAAGGAACTCTTCAAGGAGAACTACAAACCACTGCTCAAGGAAATAAGAGAGGTCACAAACAAATGGAAAAGCATTCCATGCTCATGGATAGGAAGAATCAGTATCATGAAAATGGCCATACTGCCTGAAGTAATTTATAGATTCAATGCTATTCCCATCAAGCTACCACTGACTTTCTTCACAGAATTAGAAAAAACTACTTTAAATCTCATATGGAACCAAAAAAGAGTCTGTATAGCAAAGACAATCCTAAGCAAAAAGAACAAAGCTGGAGGCATCACGCTGCCTGACTTCAAACTATACTACAAGGCTACAGTAACCAAAACAGTATGGTGCTGGTACCAAAACAGATATATAGACCAAATGAACAAAACAGAGGCCTCAGAAATGACACCACACATTTAAAGCCATTGATCTTTGACAAACCTGACAAAAACAAGTAATGGGGAAAGGATTCCCTATTTAATAAATGGTGCTGGCAAAACTGGCTAGCCATGTGCAGAAAACAGAAACTGGATCCCTTTTTTACACCTTATTCAAAAATTAACTCAAGAGGGATAAAAGACTTAAATGTAAAACCTAAAACCATAAAAACCCTAGAAGAAAACCTAGGCAATACCATTCAGGACATAGGCATGGGCAAAGACTTCATGACTAAAACACCGAAAGCAATGGCAACAAAAGCCAAAATTGACAAATGGAATCTAATTAAACTAAAGAGCTTCTGCACAGCAAAAGAAACTGTCATCAGAGTAAACACGCAACCTACAGAATGGGAGAAAATTTTTGCAATCTATCCATCTGACAAAGGGCTAATATCCAGAATCTACAAGGAACTTAAACAAATTTACAAGAAAAAACAAACACCCCCATCAAAAAGTTGGCAAAGGATATAAACAGACACTTCTCAAAAGAAGACATTTATGTGGTCAACAAACATATGAAAAAAAGCTCATCATCACTGGTCATTAGAGAAATGCAAATCAAAACCACAATGAGATATCATCTCATGCCAGTTAGAATGGTGATCATTAAAAAGTCTGGAAACAACAGATGCTGATGAGGGGAGGAGAAATAGGAATGCTTTTACACTGTTGGTTGGAGTGTAAATTAGTTCAACCACTGTGGAAGACAGTGTGGCGATTCCTCAAGGATCTAGAGCCAGAAATACCATTTGACCCAGCAATACCATTACTGGGTATATACCCAAAGGATTATAAATCATTCTACTGTAAAGATGCATAGGAACGTATGTTTATTGCAGCACTATTTACAATAGCAAAGACCTGGAACCAACCCAAATGCCCATCAATGATAGACTGGTTTAAGAAAATGTTGCACATATAGACCGTGTAATACTATGCAGCCATAAAAAAGAATGAGTTCATGTCCTGTGCAGGGACATGGGTGAAGCTGGCAACCATCATTCTCAGTAAACCAACAGAAGAACAGAAAACCAAACACTTCATTTTCTCACTCATAAGTGGGAGTTGAACAATGAGAACACATGGAAACAGGGAGAGGAACATCACACACTGGGGCCTGTTGTGGGGGTGTGGGGCAAGGGGAGGGAGAGGATTAGGACAAATACCTAATGCATGTGGGGCTTAAAACCTAGATAATGGGTTGACAGGTGCAGCAAACCACCATGGCAAATGTATACCTATGTAACAAACCTGCACGTTCTGCACCTGTATCCCAGAACTTAAAGTAAAAAAACAAATAACAAAAAAAACCGCTACTATATGTTAAGTCCCTTGCCAGATTCATTTATACAGTATTGTGTCCGGAATTGGTGGGTTCTTGGTCTCACTGACTTCAAGAATGAAGCCGTGGACCCTCGCGGTGAGTGTTACAGCTCTTAAGGTGGCGCGTCTGGAGTTGTTCGTTCCTTTTGACGTTCGGATGTGTTTGGAGTTTCTTCCTTCTGGTGGGTTCGTGGTCTTGCTGGCTCAGGAGTGAAGCTACAGACCTTCGCGGTGAGTGTTACAGCTCATAAAAGCAGTGTGGACCCAAAGAGTGAGCAGTAGCAAGATTTATTGCAAAGAGTGAAAGAACAAAGCTTCTACAGTGTGGAAGGGGACCCGAGCGGGTTGCCACCGCTGGCTCGGGCAGCCTGCTTTTACTCTCTTATCTGGCCCCACCCACATCCTGCTGATTGGTAGAGCCGAGTGGTCTGTTTTGACAGGGCGCTGATTGGTGCGTTTATAATCCCTGAGCTAGACACATAGGTTCTCCACGTCCCCACTAGATTAACTAGATACAGAGTGTCAACACAAAGGTTCTCCAAGGCCCCACCAGAGTAGCTAGATACAGAGTGTGGATTGGTGCACTCACAAACCCTGAGCTAGACACAGGGTGCTGATTGGTGTGTTTACAAACCGTGAGCTAGATACAGAGTGCCGATTGATGTATTTACAATCCCTGAGCTAGACATAAAGGTTGTCCAAGGCCCCACCAGACTCAGGAACCCAGCTGGCTTCACCCAGTGGATCCCGCAGCAGGGCTGCGGGTGGAGCTGCCTGCCAGTCCCGCGTGGTGCATCCGCACTCCTCAGCCCCTGGGTGGTCGATGGGACTAGGCACCGTGGAGCAGGGGGTGGCGCTCATCGGGGAGGCTTGGGCCGCACAGGAGCCCACGGAGGCGGGGGAAGGCTCAGGCATGGCGGGCTGCAGGTCCCGAGCCCTGCCCCACGGGAAGGCAGCTAAGGCCCTGCGAGAAATTGAGCACAGCGCCAGTGGGCTGGCACTGCTGGGGGACCCAGTACACCCTCCACAGCCGCTGGCCCGGGTGCTAAGCCCCTCATTGCCTGGGGCCGGCAGGGCCGGCCGGCTGCTCCGAGTGCAGGGCCCGCCAAGCCCACGCCCACCCGGAACTCCAGCTGGCCCGCAAGCGCCAAGTGCAGCCCCATTTCCCGCTCGCGCCTCTCCCTCCACACCTCCCTGCAAACTGAGGGAGCCGGCTCTGGTCTTGGCCAGCCCAGAAAGGGGCTCCCACAGTGCAGCAGTGGGCTGAAGGGCTCCTCAAGTGCCACCAAAGTGGGAGCCCAGGCACAGGAGGTGCCGAGAGCGAGCGAGGGCTGTGAGGACTGCCGGCATGCTGTCACCTCTCAGTATTAGCTAGTTTGGTGGGGACAGGTTGGTATATTGAGTGGGGAATGGTGAGGACCATAAGCCTGTCATCTTGATGCTTTTATTTTGCTTAAGTTTTTAAATATCAGCTGTTGTATTAGAAATTCTTGAAGGCCTACTAATGGTAACACTGCTAAAAGTAACAGCAGATTTCTTAAATGCAGCTAGCTTTTCTAATTAAATACTTTAATGTGTACTATAACAGATCGTAATTTACAAGTTTTAAGGTTAGGCACCTACCTGTAGTAGAAGATCCATTCGTTTGGTTTGTAGTCATACAATTATTTGTCCAAATGGACAAAAGTAGGACACAAATAACAAGATTCATGTCCGCAACTTGGTTCAAATGATTCGTCTACTAAGGTAGCTACTGAATTTATATGGTTCAGAGTGTTCTAGGCATTTATGACATCATTACCATTGTGTGTCATACTCTGACAACATAATCTTACCATGGGGAAGCATAAGCTTCTGTATACAGATTTTACCAAATGACTTTTTTTTTTTTTTTTTTTTTTTTTTTTTTCTGAGACGGAGTTTGGCTCACGCTGGAGTGCAATGGCATCATCTTGGCTCACTTCAAGCTCCACCTCCTGGGTTCAAGCCACGGTGGCTCACAGCTGTAATCCCAGCACTTTGGGAGGCGGAGGTGGGCGGAGCACTTGAGGTCAGGAGTTCAAGACCAGCCTGGCCAACATGGTAAAACCCCGTCTCTATCAAAATGCAAAAATTAGTTGGGCATGGTGGTGGGCACCTGTAATCCCAGCTACTTGGGAGGCTGAGGCAGGAGAATCGCTTAAACCCAGGAGGTGGCAGTTGCAGTGAGCCGAGATTGCAGCACTGCTCTCCAGCCTGGGCGACAGAGCAAGACTCTGTCTCAAAAAAAAAATAAATAAAGAGTAAAAAAGAAATGAAAGAACATGTCCTATAAAGGTGACAGTCTTTGAAATTATGCATTTGCGGCCATTGGAATAGAATAAAATTAAATATTAATTGGAAAACCCCTAACCTGGCCAATATTGTGAAACCCCCTCTCTACCATAAAAAAAATACAAAAATTAGCCGGGCGTAGTGGCAGGCGCCTGTAATCCCAGCTACTCAGGAGGCTAACACAAGACAATCACTTGAACCCGGGAGGCAGAGGTTGCAGTGAGCCTAGATGGTGCCACTGCACTGCAGCCTGGGCGACAGAGCAGGATTCCATCTTAAAAAAAATAAAAAACCAAAAAAAAAAAAATACAACTCAGTTTTACCCTGAAGGTCTAAATAATCCTGCTCATACTTTTTAACTGTATAAAGATCAGAAAATGTTATTCTATTGCTTTTGAATAAGCTGCTTTTGAAAATCTGAATAGGGCTTATAAAGTGAAAGAATGTATCTGTCACCTTTTTTAAAAAAAGAAATCAGGTTTTTGTTTTTTTTTTCCCTAGTGATAGATACATGGTAGACAAATATCTTAAAGCCAGTATTTCCGAAACAGCTTCCAAATTAATTTGAACATTAACTTCATATTCACAATGGTTACAAAAACACTTTACTTTCTTTGGCTTTAACATAGATTTATATGATTTTATTTCATTTGCAAGTTTACATGACTAGCATGTTCGTAATAATAGATTTCACTCAGAAATTCCAGGTATTATTTTGATAAAAATTGTGTATAATAAGTACACTATAAAACCCCATTTCTTGCTTCATATTTGTTGTTGTTATTGTTTTGATTGTTGCTAGGACTAGAGTAAAACCCAGTGAGATATTTGCCTCTAGCACAAAATTTAAGGGGTGTTGCAAAATTCAGTAATCAAACAAGATTTTAACGCGATATTTAAAAATCAAAATTAATGCCAAAAATCTGTGACCAACAAAATATTGAACATTTAAATAAAGACGGGATCTGATTCTGCACTTGCATGAGCCTGTCCCAGTCCCCTCACCCTAATCCCAGCTCTGTATCTTGAGCCTGCAGGGCCATATTTATTCTTTTCCACTTTAAAAAGCAGAGGGGAAGGGTCCAAGGACTCAGCCAGGTGCTTAACAGGGCTGTGTCCCCGAGACCCCTAGAAATCTCACTAGGTCATTTTCCCCAGAGAGCTGCTCCTGGGCCCTTGTGTAATGATTCTTGGTGAAGAATGGCTGCTCCTGGTTTCTCTCTCCTTGGTTCTCCAGAGATTAAGCTGTACCACTTTTCGGATTTCCGCCGTTATATTTGATTGTCTTGCTCCCAATGTCTGGCTGGCATCATATCTATAGGAATCAGTAGTAGGAAAAGCTCCTAAGCTCTTCCCAGCACCCACATGGCAAGTTTGAACCTTTGCCCTCATCCAGGTGAGAGAGAGGAAACTTTCTGGGGTTGCCCCCTTGGGGATTTCTACTGTCCTCCTCTGGACCTCAATTGACAGTGCAATTCCGCCTTGGGCCTTCAACTTTTTCCCCCCGTTTGATTTTTTTAATTAAAAAAATATATGCACCTTATAAAAATTTTAAATCACACAGAGGTGTTTCAGACTTCCTTTATCCCTTGAGATCTTCTGACCCCTTTAAAATTGTTTTAAATATTCCTTACTCACAGCTTGCAAAGATGCCTGAAATCTTCATCTCTATTTTTAATTGCACTTTAAAATTGCATTAGGAATATATTAATATTAACCCATTCTCATTATGAAAAATACACAAGACAGACATATACAGAGTAGAACGTTATAGACTCTTTTCCTTCCCCACTCCACTCTATCCCCATTCTGGAGACAATGACACAAAAGTTTGATGTGCATCTCTCAGATCTCTTTCTACATATTTACATACATATCTATGTACATGATGCACACCCATACTACATATAAATGGGAACATTCTGTAAATATTCCTTTTCAGGATTTAAAAAAATCACACAACTATTCATATGCTGATATTCATAGCAGTATTATTCGCAATAGCCAAAAGGTGGAAACAACCTAAATGTCTATCAACAGATAAATGGATAAACAAAATGTGGTATATGCATACAATGGAACAATATTTAGCCTTAAAAAGAAACGGAATTCCAATACACAATACAACATGAATGAACCCTGGAAATATTATGCTAAGAAATAAGCCACATATTGTATGACTCCACTTATATGAGGTACTTAGAGTGGTCAAATTCATAGAGACAGAAAGTAGAATGGTCGTTACCAGGGGCTGGGCAGAGTTGGGGGTGGGGAGTGGGGAGTGGGGAGTGGGGAGTGGGGAGTGGGGAATGGGAATTATTGTTTAATGGGGACAAAGGTACAGTTTGGGATGGTGGAAAACTTCTGGATATGGATGTGACGATGGCTGTAGAGCAATGTGAATCTGCTTGATGTCACTGAGGTGTACACTCAAAAAGGGTTAAAATGGTAATTTTATGTTATATTAATTTTCTACAATAAAAATATAAAAAAATACACAACTAATGCTTAAACCATTTCCTTGTAAAAAAAAAAGTCAGATGTGGCTGGGCGCGGTGGCTCACACCTGTAATCCCAGCACTTTGGGAGGCCAAGGAGAGTGGATCACCTGAGGTCAGGAGTTTGAGACCAGTCTGGCCAACATGGTGAAACCTCCTCTCTACTAAAAAGACAAAAATTAGCCGGGCGTGGTGGCAGGCGCCTGTAATCCCAGCTACTTGGGAGTCTAAGGCAGAAGAATTGCTTGAACCTGTGAGGCAGAGGTTGCAGTGAGCCGAGATCGCGCCACTTCACTCCAGCCTGGGCAACAGAGTGAGACTCTGTTTCAAAAAAAAAAAAAAAAGAAGTCAGATGTAAACATTTCTAAGGCAAAACATGACTGATATCCTTGACCACCCTCCATCGCATTCTTCTTTCCCAAGGTAATGGCTGATATGTGTCCCTTGAGTTCTTTTTCTTTGCATTTACATGTATTACAGAGCATAGATCTGAAGCCAAAATGGGTTGAAATCCTGGCTCCACCGTTTACTAGCTGGCTGACCCTTGGACAAGTTCATGTCCAAGTTCTGTACTTTAAGATCCACATCTGGGCTGGGCACAGTGGCTCACGCCTGTAATCCCAGCAGTTTGGGAGACCAAGGGGGGATAGATCATTTGGGGTCAGGAGTTCGAGACCAGCCTGGCCAACATGGTGAAACCCTGCCTCTACTAAAAATACAAAAATTAGCTGGGCGAGGTGGCGGGCGCCTGTAGTCCCAGCTACTCGGGAGGCTGAGGCAGGAGAATCACTTGAACTTGGGAGGCAGAGGTTGCAGTGGGCTGAGATCATGCCACTGCACTCCAGCCTGGGTGACAGAGCGAGACTCCATCTCAAAAAAAAAAAACTACTTCTGTAAGAATAATAGAATCTTCTGCATGGATGGAACTGGAGATCATTATGTTAGGTGAAATAAGCCAGGCACAGAAAGACAAATGTCTCGTGTTCTCACTCATATGTGGGAGCTAAAAAGTTGATCTCATGGAGGTAGAGAGTAGAATGATAGTTTCCAGAGGCTCAGAAGGATGTGTGTGTGTGTGGTGGCAAGGGTAGGAGGGTGATAAAGAGAGATGGTTAATGGGTACAAATATATAGTTAGGAAGAAGGAATAGGTTGTAGCGTACAATAGCATACAAAGGTGACTATGGTTAACAACAACATATTGTATATTTCAAAACAGCTAGAAGAAAAGATTTGAAATATTCCCAATACAAAGGAATCATAAATGTTTGAGGTGATGGATATCCTAAATACCCTGAATTGGTCATTACACATTGTATGCATGTGTCAAAATTGATCACATGTACCCTTATAAATATGTACAATTATGATGTATCCAAAAAGTTTAAGGAAAAAAATAATAGAAGCTTCTGAATGGGGATACAATGAGGATTAAAGAATGCATGTATGACACTTAGCACAGTACCTAGCATATAATAAGTGGTCAAGAGGGGCCGGGCGTAGTGGCTCACGCCTGTAATCTCAGCACTTTGGGCGGCCGAGTGGGGTGGATCACCTGAGGTCAGGAGTTCGAGACTAGCCTGGCCAACATGGTGAAACCCGGTCTCTACTAAAAATACAAAGATTAGCCGGGTGTGGTGGCAGGCACCTGTAGTCCCAGCTACTCGGGAGGCTGAGGCAGGAGAATCACTTGAACCCAGGAGGCGGAGGTTGCAGTGAGCCAAGATCGTGCTATTGCACTCCAACCTGGGCAACAGAAGCAAAACTCCGTCTCAAAAAAATAAAATAGAATAAAATAAAATAAAATAAAGTGGTCAAGAAATGTTATTATTATTGGATATAGTACCCACTTTTAGAGAGTCAATAAAGTAGGCCAGCAGATAATACTTATGTTGTTAATATCAGGAGTCAGAGACTGAAGGGAATTTGAGAATGGGGGCCAGAAAGAGAAGCAGAAGAGTCCCCAAATGGAAAGTGAATGGTTGCCAATCAAATCTAGTGTTTAACTTTATGAAACAAAAAGTAGAAGAGATATAAGAACACATAGATAGAAGCACACTTATACTACACAACTTTCAGCACAAGATAAATCAAGTGGACACAAAATTATTAAGGAGGTAGAATATATAAATAATATAAAATATAATCAATACGGTTGATCATATATACATGTATATGGAACTTTACAGTCCTTCCTTTTCTTTTTCACAGACATAATGAATTGTTTTATCTTCTTAGGGGCAGGAAATCTATTATTTTGGAAAACCACTTCTTTCCACCTCAACCAAATGGTCTTGATAAGAACTGAAAATTATAGTATCCCTCTCTCCTGGCCACAAGGGTGGGCATGTGGCTCAGGCTAGACCAGTAATTGGTTCCCATCTCTGACCATAGTGATTGGTTTATAGTTGGGCATGTGACTCAGGACAGGCTAATCAGAAGTTTTCCCCAAAGATTTTTCAAACAATCTGGGCTGAGAAATTCCTTTACCACCAGCACAGTAAACCTGGAAAAGATGTCCAAAGGTACCCGTGACACAGCCCCTGATGGCAGGAGTAAGCTAATTAGAAAGGATAAAAGTGGCTGGGTGTGGTGGCTCATGCCTGTAATCCCAGCACTTTGGGAGGCTGAGGGGGGCATATGTCTTGAGTTCAGGAGTCCAAGACCAGCCTGGCCAAAATGGTGAAACCCCATCTCTACTAAAAATACAAAAATTAGCTGGGCATGGTAGCACACGCCTATAATCCCAGCTACTTGGGAGGCTGAGGCTGGAGAATTGTTTGAACCGAGGAGGCAGAGGTTGCAGTGAGCCGAGATCACGCCACTGCACTCCAGCCTGGGCCACAGAGCGAGACTCTGTCTCAAAATAAACAAAGAATAAAAGTGACATAAAGAGAAACATAAAGATGAAAGATGGAGAATCTTCCAAGGAAAGTTACAATTCCTGTTTTCCTATAGTCATCTGCATTGCTACCCTTCTAGTGGTTTGATTATATGTATTAATATAGTCCTTTTTTTGATTCACTGGTTGGAATTGGCTTTGTGTCATTTTCAACCACAAGAGCCCTAACGAATACAAATTGATGTGATGTGTGTGTATAAACAACAGGATAATAGCACGGAGGCCCCTGAGCCATTAATTCAGATTGATGGGTCAAAGCCAGGCCCAGCATACTTGTTCTCGGGACAGCAGCACCCAGCCACACCTCTGTAGCACAGGGTATGCTGCTGAAGTAGAATGAGTCTGACACCCACGTTCACTGGAATTTTAAATGTTCCCCTGCCAGCAGTTACCAACACATCTCCTCTTTGCAGGCATGGACATTTCTGGGGAGAAGGCTGTTAACAGCTTCCTCTCTTATATCTCTGTGCATAGCCAGTAAAACTTCCCTGCCTGTGCAAAGGCATGTGTATTCTTACCTGCATACGTTCACAACATGTGTACACATGCGTGCCCTCCAGGGTCTTCACACATGCACATATATGCATGAGCTCTCAGGTAGAACATGTAGGAAGCATCTGTAGTACTAGAAATTATGTTTCGTTTATTTTTAAATCTCATATGCCATATGTCTGTTAATGTGCTCTAGTTATTACCACATAAAGAATGAATAGCTGGTTTGATCTGAACTGTCATCCAGCCTGAATTTATTCAGTGACTGACATTAATGAAATCATAATAGGTTGCTTTCTAGAAGGTTTAACCATCCTCTAAAGGAGATCTTGACATTCTAGTATCCATTTCACACTTCTTTGCCTATTCTGCCATCGTGTGGGCAAGGAACACAAACATGAAGGTGTTAATGACCCAAGGTCGCATTTGAAAAGGGCTCTAATGATTAGAGATTTTTTTTTTTCTCCAGGGGTAGAGGAAAAGTGGGAAGGACATGGGGAGGAAACACAGGTCCCCTTGCACCACCCCGTAAAAAGGCTCGCTCTTTCCTTCCTTCCTTCCTTCCTTCCTTCCTTCCTTCCTTCCTTCCTTCCTTCCTCCCTCCCTCCCTCCCTCCCTCTCTTTCTTTCTTTCTGAAACAGAGTCTGGCTCTGTTGCCCAAGCGGGAGTTCAGTGGCGCGATCTCAGCTCACTGCAACCTTCGCCTCCCTGGTTCAAGCGATTCTCTTGCTTCAGCCTCCCGAGTAGCTGGAATTACAGGCGCCGGCCACCATGCCCGGCTAATTTTTGTATTTTTAGTAGAGACGGGGTTTCACCATGTTGGCCAGGCTCGAACTCCTGACCTCAGGTGATCCACCCGCCTCGGCCTCCCAAAGTGCTGGGATTGATTACAGGCGTGAGCCACTGCACCCGGCCAAAGGCTGACTACTTTTACTAAATCTTTACAAGGAGTTCAGGTTGGAGGGTTTGCTCATAGGAATGCAGTGTCCCTCAGAGGAACTAGCGCATATTAGCACCACCGTATGCCAGGCATGGAATTCTCGCAGCAATCCCTTGGGTGGAGTCCAGCTGGGTAGGCATTATCATTGCATTATCATCTTCCTTTTACAGATGAGCCTACTGAGATCCAGAACGGCTAAGTATCATGCCTAAATTCCCACAGGTAGTAAGTGGCAAAGCCAGGAGGTTTTGAAAATAAGCTGGGAATATAAACGGAAACTATAAAAAATGTTTCATTAGAAAACTATGTACAAAGAAATACAAATTACAGGAATAGGATTGCACACAAGGCAATGTATATCTATGTCTTATGAAGCTAAATAATAAAACCAATACTTATGAATGCACCAACTAACTTAAGGAAACAGCACCACCAATGCCACTGAATCTCCTTGGGTGCTCCTCTCTGACCCTATCCTCTTGTCTCCTCGCCCTGAGATAGCCACTATTCTTTTTTTTCATTCCCTTGATTTTCATTAATGTTTTACTCCAGAAGTATGTGTGTTTAGTTTTTCTTTGTTCTGAAATGTATACAAATGGAAAGATATTTTACGTTTCTCCTGTGACTTGCTTTATTCACTCAAAGTTTCTCGTGAGATTCATCCATGTTGCTTGGTGTACTTGCGGTTCTTTTTTCACCAATGTATAGAATTCTATACATTCAATTCTATTCTATTCCAATTTCCCCGATGTATAGAATTCTGTATACAATTCTGGCATATGAACGTGCCAGAATGTACTCATTCATTTTCCTGCTGATAGACACTTGGCTTGTTTCCAGTTTTTCACTATTACATGCAATGCTGCTATAAATGCTCATGTATATGACTTGTGGGACATGGTGTAAAAGTTTCTTTAGGGAATATACATGGAAACAAATGGCTGCATTATAGTGAATACAAATGTTCAACTTTTACAAAACAACCTAATATCCTTTTCCAAAGTGGTTGTATTATATCGGTTTATGTTCCTACTGGAATGTATGAGAGTTTCCATTGGTTTACATCCTTTGCTACCATTTGAAGTTGCCAGAACTTTAAATTTTGGCCAAACTAATGAGGCTAAAATGGCATGTTGTTGTAGGTTTCTAGGAGTTTGTCGAATTTGTAAAAGTTTTCAAATTTAGTGGCATTAAGTTGCATCAGTTGATGGGGCAGAGAGAGAGCATTCCAGGTGGGGGGAGCAACTTGGGAAAGGGTTCTAAGTCAGGTCAGAGGTTGGTGCATGTAAGGAACAGAAAAAAAGCCAGCATAGATGTTGCATAATGCGTTCACCTCTGCCTTAGGCAGCTAACCTCTCGGTACCTCACATTTTGCCTGACTTTACCTACGACATCTGCCAGACCTTACCTGCTAGACCTGACTACTTCTGAACAGCTCTCAAGTATTACACCATATTATATGGTGAAATTGTGTTTTAATTTTAACCAGATGGATTCAAACTAGTTCTTATGTTTTTTATCAGATAGCTTTCACATTTGGATGAACTTCCAGAAGCTTATTTCAAAATCTCTTTCTGACCATTGCACCACGGGTCCACTGTCAAATCCTCTTTGATCATCAAACAACTTTAAATTTGCTTTTTGAAATGTATTTAGGCTCTCATATAGAGTTCTGAAAGACATGTGAGAATAAATTTTCAGAAATTTATTTTAGAGCAAAAAATCAGCCTCCATTTCTTTGGCCTAGAACAAGGAGAGAACCTGTTAACGAGGCAACTGTGAATTATGATTATCTTTGTTCTTTGGGAGATTTTACTGCTGGTCGAGTGAGTCTGAAAGTCTAACTCAGGTTTTGCCCATTGGATTGCAACATACAGACAATAAAAACAAAACCAAGGTAAGAATTAATAATTATGAAGTAAGTGAAGTTTGCCTTTGGCCCTCTGTGGTAGCTAGATTCTGATGATGGCCCCCAGGGAACCACATGACCTGGCATTTGCACCCTTGTGCAATCTCTGCCCACATGAAATATGGGCTGGCCTGTGACTGGTGTTAACTAATAGAATGCTGTAGAAGGGACACTGTCAGTTCTAGATCTAGCCTTTAAGAGGACTGGCAGTTTCTGCTTCCTATCTCTTGGAATACTCACTTTTGGGAACCCTGAACCACTGTGTAAAATGTCTAGCCACTCTTCTGCAGAGACCACCGGGAGAGGTCATGGGGAGGGTAGAGGCCCTGAGACCATATGGAGAGACATAGCAGTCCAGCTGTACCAGTGTCCCAGTCAAGCCTCCAGATGACGCCAGCCTCAGCTATCATGTGACTGCAACTGTAGGAGGGCTCCCAAGATAGACCAGCAGAGCTTCACAGCTGAGCTCAATAAACCCACAGCACCATGATAGATAATACGATGGTTTTAAGCCACTAAGTTTTAGGGTGGCTTGTTATGTAATAATAGGTAGCCAAGGCCGGGCATGGTGGCTCATGCCTGTAATCCCAGCACTTGGAGGCTGAGGCAGGTGGATCACCTGAGGTCGGGAGTTTGAGACCAGCCTGACCCACGTGGAGAAACCCTGTCTCTACTAAAAATACAAAAATTAGCTGGGTGTGGTGGTGCACGCTAGCAATTCCAGCTACTTGGGAGACTGAGGCAGGAGAATAGCTTGAACCTGGGAAGCGGAGGTTGCAGTGAGCTGAGATAGTGCCACTGCACTCCAGCCTGGGCAACAAGAGCAAAACTCCGTCTCGAAAAAACAAAGAAACAAAAAAAGGTAACCAAAACAGAAATTAATATGTGAAAGTGGAGTGCTGACGTAACAAGGATCTAAAACATGTGGCAGTGGGCAAAAGCTGAAATGGACTTGTAGAAACTGTTAGTGAAGTCTTGAAGGAAATATGCAATTTTTGGAGCTCTCAGTCACCATATAAAAAGCCTAAATACCAGCGACAGAGCGAGACTCCGGCTCAAAAAAAAAAAAAAAAAAAAAAAAAAAAAGCCTAAATACCTTGCTGGAAAGGCCACCTGGAGTGGAGAGGTCTTGATATACAAGGAAAAAGAGAAAGGCTCAACCTTCCAAGCATTCCAGATGACTCTAGCCCGGTTGCCATCTTACTATCTAATTGCAACCACATGAGATAATCCAAGTGAAACCAGCCAAGGAACTGCCCAGCTGAGACAAGTTCACTAACAGAACAATGTGAGATAATAAAATGGTCGCTGTTTTAAGCCATTAAGTTTTGGCAATGGTTGTTATGCACGATAGATAACTGAAACACCTCCTATGGCCTCAGTTTTCATTGTTCATTGACTCCTGTGCTCATACACATTCCGGACCCACAGTTATAAAGTTCCACCTCAATCTCCCTTCCTTTTGGCAGTGCTATGGATGGTCATCAAGGTCTTCGCTTTGCAGTCATGTGACCCTCAGGTCAAATCCCTGCTCATGTGCTTATTTATTAACTGATTAAATTTTGGTAGATTATTTAAACATTTTGATACTTTAATTTTTTTATCTGTCAGATGGGGGGAAATGGTGCTTATCTCATCCAAGGCTTGTTACGAGGATAAAATAATCATAAGCATTTTGATTACTTCAAAGCTATGGAAATAAGTTTGCATTATTAGTTTTTTTCTTTTCTTTTTTCTTTCTTTTTTTTTTTGAGACGGAGTTTCGCCCTGTTGTCCAAGCTGGAGTGCAATGGCGTGATCTCGGCTCACTGCAACCTCTGCCTTCCAGGTTCAAGGGATTCTCCTGCCTCAGCCTCCCGAGTAGCTGGGATTACAAGCGCCCACCACCACACCTGGCTAATTTTTTGTACTTTTAGTAGAGACAGGGTTTCACCATGTTGGCCAGGCTGGTCTCAAACTCCTGACCTCAGGTGATCTGCCTGCCTTGGCCTCCCAAAGTCCTGAGATTACAGGCGTGAGCCACTGTGCCCAGCCCTCTATTTTTATTAGATAATAAGAAATTAGCCATGCTAACCCCACAAAGACTGCAAGTTAGTCAAACTACGCTCTTTCTGAATCCCAGTTTACATCTGCAAAAATACTAGCTAACCACCGTCCACTCACAATAAGCAGGTCATAGTCCGAGAACTTGGGTTACTGATTTCAATCTGTCCTCCCACAATCCTTGGCCTGTTTCTTTGCCAGTGTGCCTCAGACACTGCCTCTCATTTGGGGACTTTCTTCATTCTCAGCTCCAAGTAATTCCCCTCAAACTCTTTCATAGAACACAGGCTCACTCATCCATCACTACCATCACTAGGTGAGACATTTTTTTTCAGATATTTGTCAATCCTAAAGTACCTGCCTAATTGCAACCTTGTCCTGACACAAAGTAGGCTCCCTAACTGGACTCAAAAAGCCTCTTCTGGAGTTCAGCTTTCCTTTTCTTTTTCTTTCTTTCTTTTTTTTTTTTTTTGAGACACAGTCTTGCGCTGTTGCCCAGGCTGGAGTGCAATGGCGCATTCTTGGCTCACTGCAACCTCCGTCTCCTGGGTTCAAGCGATTTTCCTGCCTCAGCCTCCCAAGTAGCTGGGATTACAGGCGCCTACCACCGTGCCTGGATTTTTTTAAATTTTTATTTATTTTATTTTTATTATTATTACTTTTTTAGTAGGGACAGGGTTTCATCATGTTGGCCAGGCTGGTCTCGAAATCCCAACCTCAGGTGATCCACCTGCCTTGGCCTCCCAAAGTGCTGGAATTACAGGTGTGAGGCACCACCCTTAGCCTGGAGTTCAGCATTCAAGCAAGATGGGGCAATATGGGCTGCATTTATTCTGCCACATGAAGCAACAACAACAACAACAACAAACAGACAAAATATATATGAAACAGCAGTCTTAAGATGCAAAACATCAGGCAATAGAGGATAGTGATCCTGGGAGATGAAACATAAGATGAATGCTACAGTGTCCCAGGTTATTACACTAAGAGTTTCCAAGCCACACTGCATGAAGGAGGAATCCAGGTGGAGACAGGCAGACTTTCTGAGGGTTTACAATAAATGTAGAAGTATGATATATGGCAGTAATAGCACAAAGGCCAAGAGGTAAGAAATGAAGGTATATGATTGTGTAGTTCTTATACTGTATGTGAAATGGGATAACAATTGGAGGTAGGCTCTGATAAGATGAAGATGTATCCAATAAACCCTAAAGCAATCACTAAAACAATAAAACAAAGAGATATAGCTAATAAGTTAACAGAGGAAATAAAATGAAATCATCAATACATAATCCCAACTAAGGCAGAAAGAGTTGAGAAACTACTAATGAGATGATACAATTAAATGTAACTGTATCAGTAATCACATTAAATGTATATGGTCTAAATACTTCAGTTAAAGGCAGAGATTGTCATATTGGATAAAAAAGCAACACTCAGCAACCTTCTGCCTATAAGAAACCAACTTTGGATATAAAGACACAAATAGGTTAAAAATAAAAGGATGGCCAGATTGGTCAAAGGGTACAAACTTGCAGTTGTAAGATGAATAAGTTCTGGAGACATAATGTACAGTATGGTGACTGTGAGAGTTTTCAGAATCAAAATGATGTCACTTATGCCAAACCCTAACAAAATGGAGTCAGGAGGCCATAATGGAGGGGCTCTAACACACCACACATGCCTATGATAAAAAGTATTCCAAATACTCTCTGAAAACCATAACTTTGCACAAGGACCGCCGCAATCTTGCACAAAAAATACTTATGCAGACTGGGTGCAGTGGCTCACACCTGTAATACCAGCACTTTGGGAGGCCAAGACAGGCGGATTGCTTGAGCTCAGGAGTTCAAGACCAGCCTGGGCAACATGGAGAAATCCCATCTCTACAAAAAATACAAAAATTAGCCAGGTGTAGTGGTGCACAACTGTAGTCCCAGATACTCGGGAGGCTAAGGTGGGAGGATCAGTTGAGCCAGGGAAGTGGAGGCTGCACTGAGCTACCACTGCACCACTGCACTCCAGCTTGGGTGACAGAGTGAGACCCTGTCTCAAAAAAAAAAAAAAAAAACTTAGGCGAGGATGTCTGCTCAGTAACTGCCTATTCAGCCTTTGACTGACACCACCCTTGTTATTAATTCTTGTAGCCAAGAATAATTGTTTCAAAATAATTTCTGTAACAGTCTTCATTTTGCCTTTATAAGTTTCCCCTTGCCTCAGCCTCCCTGGATATGCCTATGATCCATCATAGCACATGTCTTGGATTATAATCCTGCTAATTCCTGAATAAACCCAGTATCTTTGCAGAATCTCTCTCCATTGTTATTTTAGGTTGGCATGATAATAGTTCATAATAAGGTATTCTATACTTGAGATTTACCAATAGAATAGATCTTAGGTATTTTCACCACACACAAGAAGAAGTAGCTATGTGAAATGATGGATATGTTAATTAGCTTGATTGTGGTAATCATTTCACAATGTATATCAAAACATCACATTGTACACTTTATATATAATTTTTATTTGTCAATTGTACCTCAATAGAGCTGGGGCAAAGTGAAAGGATGGGAAAGTATATACTGTGATAACACTAGTTAGATGAAAGCCGGAGTGGTTACATAAATATCAAAGTAAATTCAAAAGCAAAGATTATTGTCACAGATAAAGGAAGTTGTTTCATAATGACAAAAGGGTCAACTCATTGAGTGGAAATAATAATTCTAAGTGTTTATGCACCCAAGAATAGAACTCCAAAATGTATGAGGCAAAATTGAAGAAGCAGCAAGGATAAATAACAATTATAGTCAGAAATCTCAATACTTCTTCCTCAATTATTGCTACAAGTAGGTAGAAAATTGCAAAGGATATAGAAAAGTTGAACATGCAGCCATAAAAAGGATGAGTTCGGGCCAGGCGCAGTGGCTCATGCCTGTAATCCCAGCACTTTGGGAGGCTGAGGCGGGTGGATCACAAGGTCAGGAGTTTGAGACCAGCCTGGCCAACATAGTGAAACCCCGTCTCTACTAAAAATACCAAAAATTAGCTGGGTGTGGTGGCGGGTGCCTGTAGTCCTAGCTACTCAGGAGGCTGAGGCAGAAGAATCGCTTGAACCCGGGAGGTGGAGGTTGCAGTGAGCCGAGATTGTGCCACTGCACTCCAGCCTAGGCAATAGAGCAAGACTGTGTTTTGAAAAAAAAAAAAAAAAAGAAAAAAGGATGAGTTCATGTCCTCTGCAGGGACATGGATGAAGTTGGAAGCCATCATCCTCAGCAAACTAACACAGGAACAGAAAACCAAACACCGCATGTTCTCACTCAGAAGTGGGAGTTGAACAATGAGAACACATGGACACAGGGAGGGGAACATCACACACCAGGGCCTGTTGGAAGGTTGGGGGGTGAGGGGAGGGAACATAGAGGGCAGGTCAATAGGTGAAGCAAACCACCGTGGCGCATGTATACCTATGTAACATGCCTGCACATTCTGCACATGTATCCTGGAACTTAAAGTGAAAAAAAAAAAAAAAAAGCCCAGCCAGTGGGGAGGGGGGAGGTTGAACAGTACTATCAACCAACTTGACATAATTGGCATTTACAGAAGACTCTACCCAACAAAAGTAGAATAACACGGTTTTTTCCAAGTGTCCATGGAACATTTACCTTAGTGCATACACTGTGTCATAAAATAAGGATCGAATAATTTAAAAGGATTCAAACCATACAGAGTAGGCGGTTTGACAGCTAGGGAATTAAATTAGAAATCAATAACAAAAAGTTCTCTTGAAAATCCCCCACATATTGGAAACTAAACAACACATTTCTTAAAAACATATGGGCCCAAAAAGATATCAGAAGGGAAATTAGCAAGTATTTTGAAACGAATAAAAATGAAAATACAGTATAACAGAATTTGTACAGTGCTACTAAAGCAGTGCTTGGGGGGAATTTATAGCACTAAATGCCTATGATAGAAAACGAGAGGCCAGGCACAGTGGCTCACGCCTGTAATCCCAGCACTTTGGGAGGCTGGAGGTCGGGGGGGGGGGGTGTGTTGCATCACCTGAAGTCAGGAGTTCGAGACCAGCCTGGCCAACATGGCAAACCCCGTCTCTACCAAAAATACAAAAAAATTAGCCAGGCTGGTGGTGGGTGCCTGTAATCCCAGCTACTTGGGAGGCTGAGGCAGGAGAATCGCTTGAACCTGGGAGGCAGAGGTTGCAGTGAGCTGATATCGCACCATTGCAGTCCAGCCTGGACAACAAGAGCGAAACTCTGTCTCAAAAAAAAAAAAAAGGAAAAAGAAGAAAGAAAAAAAGGAGAAAGGTCTTAAGTCAGTGACCTCAGTTTTCACTTTAAGAAACTAGAAAAAGGAGAGTAAATTAAACTCGACATAAGCAAAGGAAATAATTAAGATCAGAGCAGACGTAAATGAAATGTGAGACAACGATAAAAACCAAAACAATGGAGAAAAATCCAGTGAAATCAAATGCTGCTTCTTTGAGAACATCAATGAAATCGATAAATCTCCAGCCATATTTACCAGGAAAAAAAATAAAAGAAGAGAGACAAATGACCAATAACATGAATGAGAATGGTTATATCACTATAAATTCTACAGATATTAAAAGGATAACAAGAAAATATTATAAATAAATGTATGCCCATAAACATGACAACTTAGAAACACACAAATTTCCAAAGTTCCACCAGTTATTAAATGTGAATCCTTGAACAAGTTATTTTAAGTGTCTAGACCTCAGTTTCTTTGTATTAAAATGGTAGAGTTTGTGAAGCGCAAATGTACCTGAAGTTATTAGCCATTATTATTATTAGTATTGTTGTTACCTTGGATTCAGACTTACAGAGCAAATGAGGATTTGGATGGGACTGAGGAAAAAATCATGTGACTCACAAATAGTTACTGCAGGAGCTAGTTGATTTGGTAAAATGCTCTTGATTGGACCTCTGATTTTGTTCAATCTCATTGTTTTTGTTTTAAAAGTTTTCCTGCTCACTAAAGAGTACTTATTGGTGCCTTGTGTATTAAAAACCTGATTGATCACTATGATTAAATTGTGCTAATAAAAGGATTTCTTTTTTTTTAATTTTATAATTTTCTCTCTCTCTCTCTCTCTCTCTGTTTTTTAAACTTCTCCTTCCGGAACAGAGCTACCCTATAGGCAGTGTGCCCAGAGTATCCTTTTTTTTTTTTTTTTTTTTTGAAACAGGGTCTTGCTCTGTCACCTAGGCTGGAATTCAGTGACATGATCACAGTTCACTGCAGCCTCGATCTCCTGGGCTCAACCAATCCTCCCACCTCAGCCTCCTGAGTAGCTGGGACTACAGCTATGCACTACCACACCCGGCTAATTTTTTTGATTTTTAGTAGAGACGAGATTTTGCTATATTCCCCAGACTGGTCTTGAACTCCTGACCTCAAGCAATCTTCCCACCTCAGCCTCCCAAAGTGCTAGGATTACAGGTGTGAGTCACTGCACCTGGCTAGATTTCTTAATTAAATAACTGGAAATTTCAATAATCTTTACTACCTAGGGAAAAAAAAATCTTTAAAACATTTAGTTTTCACTCCTGGAGGCTACAGCAATAAACAAAGTTAATTCAAACAATTTTACTAACCTATGACTCAAAGTGAAATTTAAGGAACTACTCATCAAGTGATCAAGTAGGTGAATTTTTTTTTTGCCTGGTGTGTAGTCTTTTTCAACTAAGTTCCTCATATGAACTGCTGAAAAGAGAAAATTATTTGAGTGACTATTTCCTCAATTTCCTTCATTTCTTTAAGGAGAAATGACTGGTACCACTCTAGATGCATAGGAAAGAAGTTAATTCATTACACAGGGTGGATGCCTTAGGGTGTCAGGGCTTAATCGCTTTACAGAACCTCAGTTGAAAATGCTGATCTACAGAAACAAGACACCATCCACCCATCTTCACAGGGTTGCTCCAGGGATGATGAAGATCAAATCCTTTAAAATCTCATGTGCAACAAACTTAATGCTGCACTCTAAGATAATGCAGAGTTACTCATTCATTATCATTAGGATGAAACTTTAAAAAATGTTTATTTTTTTAAATAAAGAACTTATGCCGCTATCTTAAAAACAGGAAATACAAACAAAAAATATCTTTCATAAACACCACCTAGAGAAAGTCAAATTAATATTTAAAGTGCATATCCATCCTGGTTTAAAAAAATGTATTTATATATATATGTATATATATATATATTTTTTAAGATGGAGTCTCCCTCTGTCACCAGGCTGGTATGCAGTGGCACGATCTCAGCTCACTGCAACCTCTGCCTCCCGGGTTCAAGCGATTCTCCTGCCTCAGCCTCCCGAGTAGCTGGGACTACAGGCACCCGCCACCATGCCCAACTAATTTTTGTATTTTTAGTAGAGACAGGGTTTCACCCTGTTGGCCAGGATGGTCTTTATCTCTTGACCTCGTGATCTGCCTGCCTCGGCCTACCAAAATGCTGGGATTACAGGCATGAGCCACTGTGCCTGGCCTATTTATGTATAATTTTTAATACAAGTGACGTGGAAGTTTGAAACCTAAAGAATAGCTTTTCCTTCAACACCAGTGGGTACATAGACTTAAAAATTGATACATAATGATTGTACATATTCTGAAGTACATGTGATATTTTGATACATGCATACAGTGTATAATGAAATCAGGACAACTGGGGTATCCATCATTTCAAACATTTATTTTTTTGTGTGTGCTGGGAATATTCCAAATCTAAGACTTTTGAAGTTGAGAAGGGTTTGGAAGAGAAAACTGAGGCCCAGATACTGGAAATGATTTGACTAACACAGGGAAGAACTTGGGCTGGGGCTGCAGACTTCTGCTGCATAGCCGGAGATCTTTACTCTCTCTTCACTGTGCTGCCTGTCATGGAGATCAGTGATATTCTGGCTTTTATCAAGTATCTTTTCCCTAAAATATCTTTTCCTTTTCCTGGTAAGTATGCTTAAGGGGAATCTGCTAGAGAATAGAGGAAGAAGGAACTTGGTTAACATTTTTTTTTTTTTTTTTTTGAGATAGAGTCTTGCTCTGTCACCCAGGCTGGCGTACAGTGGTGAGATCTTGGCTTACTGTGACCTCCTCCCGGGCTCAAGTGATTCTCATGCCTCAGCCTCCCAAGCAGCTGGGACTACAGGCGTGCACCACCATGCCCAGCTAATTTTTGTATATATGTATATATTTTTTTTAGTAGAGATAGGGTTTCACCATGTTGGCCAGGCTGGTCTTGAACTCTTGGCCTCAAGTGATCCACCCTCCTCGGTCTTCCAAAATGGTGAGATTACAGGCATGAGTCACTGTGCTCGGCAGTAAACAGCTTTTGATAACTTGGTTAGTTAGATTTTTGTCTGGCTCAACTGTTTGTTGTTGTTGTTAGAAAATTGGATTGGCAGGTCAGACATAGTGCTAGTGAGTGAAATAGATCTAATTACTTTATAACGCGTTTTTAATTTAATGTTCAACAAAGGCCAGTTACTCTACACACAAATCAATAAACAAACAACCAAAGCTGATTGCTGGGCCACAAAAAAGCATTGCAAGCTGATTGCTGACTGCCTGGTTTCCTAAGCACAGCCTAATGCAATTTGAGATAACCTTGAAGCTTTACACAAGCCTTACTGAAAGAGCTATTTTGAAATAGTGAAGATTGGCCTGTAAACAATTTCAGGTAGCCTGTAAATTGTGTAAAACATCTCAAAGCACCTTTCTAAATTCTGATCATGTTGAGCAGGAGTTGAAAATGAAGCTCAGAGATGGATGTATGGCAGCAAAGAAAGTGGGAAGGACTAGAATGGTGTGGTTTAAGGGGCACCTGGAAGGCTTTTTGTCCAAAAAGCTCTTTCCCATTACATGTCAAATGCCTGAAATTCTTTCATTATAGACTGGAACCAAATGACTAAACAACTGCCTTAATGGGCATTAGTTTTGGGAGCCGAGGTGAGAGGACCACAAGGAAAGCAATTGCTGTGAAGGGCAGGTGGCTTCACCAGGTGGTCTCTCCAGGTCCTTTCCAACTCTGTGGAAATGAAAGTGTGGAGGTTTTGTTGAAAGTTTCTTCCCTCCCTCCCTCCCTCCCTCCCTTCCTTCCTCCCTCCCTCCCTCGCTCCCTTCCTTTCTTTCTTTCGAGTCTTGCTCTGTCGCCCAGCCTGGAGTGCAGTGGAGTGATCTCAGCTCACTGCAACCTCCACCTCCCGGGTTCAAGCGATTCTCCTGCCTCAGCCTCTCGAGTAGCTGGGATTACAGGCGTGCACCACCATGCCTGGCTAATTTTTGCATTTTTAGTAGAAATAGGGTTTCACCATGTCGGACAGGCTGGTCTTGAATTCCTGACCTCAGATGATTCGCCTGCCCCAGCCTCCCAAAGTGCTGGGATTACAGGCATGAGCCACTGCGCCCGGCTGAGGGTTTATTTCTTTCTAAATGCGATTCACTTCTAAAACAAGTCACTTTATTTTTTTTTCGCCAATAGAGCATCACTTGGTTTAACATGCAGTTCTCATGAACTATGTAAAACTGTTCTGCTTTGCAACTCAAATTGTTCAAATGTACTGTTCTGCAAGTGAAAACTATCTTAATATTTTAAAACATGCATTTAAGTAAAATAAGAATATTTCATTCCTATCATAACATATATCTCAAAAGTCTTAAATTACTCTCTTGAATCATTAAAATATCAGAACAAAATTTATCCTTATAGCAATGATAAGAGCTGTGTCCCAAGCCTCACCTAGGATAGGGAGAAGGGAGATCAACATCACTGTCTAAAGGGTTAGAATTTGACCAGTGTCCTTTGAAATAGTGTTTTAAAAATATATGTCCTATCAGTCTTCACCCAGCTTTAATGTTTTCTTAAAATGTGAAGGCATGGGTTTTATTTTATTTTTTTTTTAATTTTTTTTTTTATTAATTTTTTTTGCACATATAAACAATAAACATTTTCTAAAAATACATACAAACAAAAAGATGCGTATCAAAGATATTAGGGAGGTTGCACATGGGAAGTCGGGGAATAAAAATGGGGGGTGGGAGTTAAAATAAATGAGAGAGGGACTTTATATGGATCAGTGATAATAACTCAATCCTCTATTTGACAAAGAAGAGGAAGAAGGAAGAGGAAGAAAAAGAAAGTGGGATAAAGGATCAGAAAGGGAGGAAAATAGAAAAAATTAGAGTATGACTCCAGGGTAGACCTGTTTTGTTGTCACTGAGTTGGTTGGTTGGTTTGTCTGCTGTATTTTTCATGCTTCGCCAAGTTGGCCAGACTGGTCTCGAACTCCTAGCCCGAAGTGATCAACCCGCCTCGCCCCCCAGAGTGCCGGGACCACAGGCGTGAGCCACCACGTCCAGCCCCCACATTGCCCCTGGCCTCCGTGGTAGACCTCCCAGACGGGGCGGCCAGGCAGAGACGCTCCTCACTTCTTCCCAGACGATAGGTGGCCGGGCAGAGGCGCTCCTCACTTCCCAGACGGTGGGTGGTCGGGCAGAGGCGCTCCTCACTTCTTCCCGGACGGGGCGGCCGGGCAGAGGCGCTCCTCACTTCTTCCCGGACGGGCCGGCCGGGCAGAGGCACTCCTCACTTCCCAGACGGGGCAGCCAGGCAGAGGCGCTCCTCACTTCTTCCCGGACGGGGCAGCCGGGCAGAGGCGCTCCTCACTTCCCAGACGATGGGTGGCCGGGCAGAGGCGCTCCTCACTTCCCAGACGATGGGTGGCCGGGCAGAGGCGCTCCTCACTTCCCAGACGGGGTGGCCGGGCAGAGGTGCTCCTCACCTCCCAGACGGTGGGTGGCCGGGCAGAGGCGCTCCTCACCTCCCAGACGGTGGGTGGCCGGGCAGAGGCCCTCCTCACCTCCCAGACGGTGGGTGGCCGGGCAGAGGCGCTCCTCACTTCCCAGACGGTGGGTGGTCGGGCAGAGGCGCTCCTCACTTCCCAGACGGTGGGTGGCCGCGCAGAGGCGCTCCTCACCTCCGAGACGGGGTGGCCGGGCAGAGGCGCTCCTCACTTCCCAGACGATGGGTGGCCGGGCAGAGGCACTCCTCACTTCCCAGACGGGGCGGCCGGGCAGAGGTGCTCCTCATTTCCCAGACGATGGGTGGCCGGGCAGAGGCGCTCCTCACTTCCCAGACAATGGGTGGCCGGGCAGAGACGCTCCCCACCTCCCAGACGGGGCGGCGGCCGGGCAGGGGCTGCAATCCCAGCACCCTGGTAGGCCAAAGCAGGCGGCTGGGAGGCGGAGGCTGCCGCGAGGCCAGACCACGCCACCGCACTCCAGCCCGGGTAACACTGAGCACCGGGTGAGCGAGACTCCGTCTGCAGTCCCAGTACCTCGGGAGGCTGAGGCGGGCAGAGCACTCGGTGTCAGGAGCTGGCGACCAGCGTGGCCAAGATGGCGAACGTGTGCCTGCAGCCAAAGGAGAAAAAGCAGGCAGCGGTGGAGCGCGCCGGTCTGCGGCGCAGGCAGCAGGGAGCCAAGTAGATTGCAGTCTGGGCCACAGAGGGAAAGAAAGAAAGAAGGAAAGAAAGAAAGGAAGGAAGGAAGGAAGGAAGGAAGGAAGGAAGGAAGGAAGGAAGGAAGGAAGGAAGGAAGGAAGGCAGGCAGGAAGGCAGGCAGGAAGGCAGGCAGGCAGGCAGGCATGGGTTTTAAATGACTCATTAAAAATATAAATTATAGGCCGGGCATGGTGGCTCACACCTGTAATCTCAGTACTTTGGGAGGCTGAGGCCAGCAGATCACTTGCAGTCAGGAGTTCGAGACCATCCTGGCCAACATGGTGAAACCCCGTCTCTACTAAAAATACAAAAATTAGCTGGGTGTGATGGCATGCACCTGTAGTCCCAGCTACTCGGGAGGCTGAGGCAGGAGAATCATTTGAACCCGGGAGGTGGAGGTTGCAGTGAGCCGAGATCGTGCCACTGAACTCCAGCCTAGGAGACAGAGCAAGACTCCATCTCAAAAAAAAAAAAAAAAAAAAAAAAAATTAGAGATGTTAAAAATGTGTGACAGTATGGATTTAATCAGGAAATGAAGACAGGCAGAATGAACCATTTTAAGAAAAGGAGAGGGTATAAAAATAGTGAATGTGCCCATGAGGTGCTGGCAGTAGCTAATATTATGCCACTGGTAAATCACTACCGAGACGCTGCATTAGGACGGTGGCATTATGGTTTGTGTTTGCCTTCTGCTTTCCAGACTTTCTGGAATGCTGTTATAACGTTTTTATCAGTAGCTATGTTTGCCTGTATATACTTACTTTCTACCGTGATTCACAAGAATACAACAATAATTTTTTTTGCAAATTACAATTTTAAAAGTTGTCAGCAGTGAAGCATTAGGATGCAGTTGAATGAGCACTCGTTTGAGAAATCAGGAAACCTGGATTTTAACCCCAGCTCTACCACCATGGTCAAGTGATGTTCCCACTCTGTGCCTTGGTTTTTCCATAGGTAAAATGAAGAGGGTGGACAAGATGGTCTCCAAGTTCTCTTTGCAGTCCTTAGTCCTCTGGCTCATTTCTGTCAACATGTGTTTAATGATTACTCCATTCAATCTTAAAGTACTTAATATTTCACAAGGTGCACTTAAGTTTAAAGATAATATGTAATGTCCTGGTGCGGTGGCTCATGCCTGTAATACCAGCATTTTGGGAGGCTGAGGCGGGCGGATCACCTGAGGTCAGGAGTTCGAGACTAGCCTGGCCAAAAAGACAAAATCCATCTCTACTAAAAATACAAAAATTAGCTGGGCATGGTGGTGCACGCCTGTAGTCCCAGTTACTTGGGAGCCTGAGGCAGGAGAATCGCTTGAGCCTGGGAGGTGGAGGTTGCAGTGAGCTGAGATCCCGCCACTGCACTCTAGCCTGAGTGACAGAGCGAGACTCCGTTTCAAAAATAAATAAATAAAATAAAATAAAATATCTACCAAATTTTGTTTGTTTGTTTCGTTTGGAAATGGAAAAAAAACCCTATCTGCCTTATGGTCAAAGCAGCTATCCTAGAGCAGGTCTGACAACAGACAAAAGCCATAGAGGAAGGAAAGAATTGACAGGGCCTTCTGTTTATTCCAAATATCTATTGAAAATAGAGCCATAAAGAACAAAAAGGGCTGGGCGTGGTGGCTCATGCCTATAATCCCAGCACTTTGGGAGGCTGAGGCGGGTGGATCACCTGAGGTCAAGAGTTCGAGACCAGCCTGGCCAACGTGGTGAAACCCCGTCTCTATTAAAAATACAAAAATTAGCCGGGCATGGTGGCACATGGCTGTAATCCCAGCTACTTGGGAGGCTGAGGCAGGAGAATTGCTTGAACTCAGGAGGCAGAGGTTGCAGTGAGCCAAGATTGCGCCACTGCACTCCAGCCTGGGGGACAGAGAAAGACTCCTCAAAAAAACAAAAACCCCAAAAGAGCAAAAAGGAAACCAGTGTGTAAACATCAGCAGGACATTTGCCCAGAGAAGTAAGGAGAGAAACATGGGCCTGTGAATTTTGACTGGGTGAATTCCATGTAAAAGCTGCCCTCTTTGACAGTGATATGAAAGCAGGTGTGAGCTTTCAGCCTCAGTGCTGTCGTTAAGAAACTATGTTATCTGGGTTTAACTGTCCGGAGACAGTAGATAGAAACCTTTTCATCTGAGAGGAGCAACATTAAAGCTGGTACTCTAAAATCAAACTCTAACATTTAGGTGAAGAAAATGACAAAATTTGCTTCAGTGCTCTAAGTACTATAGTCCTGTTTAAACTCTTCCCATCCATTTCAGCATCATATCAGCAACAAAGACCAAGACTGAGCCCCCAGTATGGCACTATTCTTTGAAGAGACGTACTGGCCACTTGGTGGCAAGTTGACTGCATTGGGCCCTTCCATCCTGGAAACTGATCCTCACAGGGAGAGATACTTAACCAGGCATGAGTTTGCCTTTCCTGCTTGTACAGCCAGCACCACTCTATGCAGCCTTATGGAATTCCTGATCCATAAATATGGTATCCCACACGGCATAGCATCTGACTAAACTACCTCTGCACAGCAAAGGAGGTGCAGGAGTAGTTCAAATGCCATGAGCTCCACTGATCATCTCATTTACCACACCATCCAGAGGCAGCTGATCTCATAGAAAACTGGAGCAGCCTTCTTCTTCTTCTTTTTTTTTTTTTTTTTGAGACAGAGTCTTGCTCTGTTGCCCAGGATGGAGGCTGGAGTGCAGTGGCACCATCTCGGTTCACTGCAGCCTCCACCTCTCAGGTTCAAGCTGTCTCGGCCTCCCTAGTAGCTGGGATTACAGGAATGAACCACCACGCCTGGCTAATTTTTTCTATTTTTAGTAGAGATGGGGTTTCGCCATGTTGGCCAGGCTGGTCTCAAACTCCTGACCTCAGGTGATCCACCTGTCTCGGCCTCCCAAAGTGTTGGGATTACAGGTGTGAGCCACCACGCCCGGCCTGGAGCAGCCTTCTAAAGGTACAACTGAAGTGTCAGCTCAGAAGAAACACTCTGAAAATGGGGAGCCAACCTTCAAAGTATAGTGTATTTGTTAAATCACAGACTGCTATATGGCGCTGTGCTCCAGTGTTAAGGATACACGAGTTCAGAATCCAAGTGGTGGAAAGATGAGTGGCCCTGATTGCTTTCACTCTTAATGACCCACTGGGAGCTTATACTTTCTGTCATTTTAACTCTGGGCTCTGCTAAGCTGGAAGTCTTGTTTCTCAAAGGGTATGCACTCTTTCCAGGAAACACAGCAAGGGTCCCATTTAACTACAAGTCAGAGGTGATTCCAGGGCACTTTGGATTCCTCGTGCCCCAGGATCAAGCAGGTAAAAAGAGCCACTATACTGGCAAGGGTAGTTGATCCTGGCATTCAGGAGACAGTATGGTGGGGTTTTTTTGTTTGTTTGTTTTGTTTTGTTTTGTTTGTTTTTTTTTAGACAGAGTCTCACTCTGTTGCTCAGGCTGGAGTGCAGTGGCGCAATCGCAGCTCACTGCAAGCTCCACCTCCCGGGTTCACGCCATTCTCCTGCCTCTGCCTCCCGAGTAGCTGGGACTACAGCTGGCCGCCACCACACCCTGCTAATTTTTTGTATTTTTAGTAGAGACAGGGTTTCACCGTGTTAGCCAGGATGGTCTCGATCTCCTGACCTCGTGATCCACCCACCTTGGCCTCCCAAAGTGCTGGAATTACAGGTGTGAGCCACCGCACCCAGCTGGTATGGTGGTTTTTACACAATGGTGGCAGGGAGGAATTGTGTGGCGATCCTAGGTGATCCTCCTGGTATTCTCTTGCCCCATTCTAACTGAATAGGGAAGTACAGTAATTCCAGACTAAGTAGGTCTCAGACCACTCAAGAATAAAGATTTGGACCACATCACCAGGAAGTCAACAAGACCTGCAGAGGAGATAGCTGAGGGAGAGGTGATTTAGAATGGGTAGTAGAGGAGCGAGAGGGTGACTCTCAGTTGTGGCCCCAAGACCAACTACAATGACTGGGGTTGTAGTTTATCCCACTAACTACCTTCTTACCTTTCTCTCAGAAAGAAATGTTCATGGGACAATGCAGGAGCTTCTCCACAAAACTGTGTAGAGTAAATCTGTGTGGCCAAAGATGTGGATGGACAGTGGCAGCAATGAGAATGCACCTCACAGACCTCTTATTACAGGGACCATAATTGGCTAAGGGCCTCAGCTATTGCATTCTGAAATCTACGAGAGACTGTTGTGCCACACCACCCACTGGCGACTCCCAGCAAGGGCTGGGAACTCCCTTAGACTAGATGGCAATCCAGGACACTTCCACCCAAACTTTTCTCCTTGCTTCCTTCATCCAGAGTCAGAATTGTATTGCAATCTGAGGGTGCTTTCAGACTCTCCAAGCTTCCTCCTTATTTCCTTTCACACAGGTATTTCTTTTAATAACGTTCTTGTACATTTAGTCCTTTATTGACATCTACTTTTCAGAGGATCTGGACCAACACAGGGGCAAAAGTGGAGACAATTGGCAAATCTTAGAGAATGGTCTGTGGGGGTACTTTTACGATGATTGCAACTCTTCTTTAAGTTTGAAATTACATCAAAAATAAAAGTTGCAAACAACTGACTTCATGTGTTTGAAAGCAGTATTACAAAAAATGTCAATCAAATATAAACTCTTAGAAAGTGGAAGTGTCCTGGATTGTCATCCGGTCTAAGGAGTTCCCTGCCTTCAGGAAGTCTGTGAGCCCGTCTCTCTCCTGCAACTGCTTTACTATGAGGGGGTAGTCTGGTCAGATGCTATATTGTATGGGCTACTAGGCCTATGGATCAGGAATTCCATAAGCTCACAGATAATGGTGCTGGCTGAGGCTCTATAAGCAGAAAAGGCAAACTTATGCCTGGATAAATATCTATCCCTGAGCTGGCCGGCTGTGGTGGCTCAAGCCTGTAATCCTAGCACTTTGGGAGGCTGAGGCAGGTGGGTCACAAGGTCAGGAGTTCAAGACCAGCCGAGCCAACATGGTGAAACCCCAACTCTACTAAAAATACAAAAAAAAAAAAAAAAAATAGCCGGATGTGGTGACTCGAGCCTGTAGTCCCAGCTACTCGGGAGGCTGAGGCAGGAGAATTGCTTGAACCTGGGAGTCAGAGGTTGCAGTGAGCCAAGATCATGCCACTGCACTCCACCTGGGCAACAGAGCAAGACTCTGTCTTGAGGGAAAAAAAAAAAAAAGGCCGGGCATGGTGGCTCACACTGGTAATCCCAGCACTTTGGGAGGCCGAGGTGGAAGGGTCATCTGAGGTCTGGAGTTTGAGACCAGCCTGACCAACATGGTGAAACCCCGTCTCTACTAAAAACACAAAAAATCTGCTGGGCGTGGTGGCGGGCACCTGTATCCCCAGCTACTCGAGAGACTGAGGCAGGAGAATTGCTTGATCCCGGGAGGCGGAGGTTGCAGTGAGCCAAGATCGCACCACTGCACTCCAGCTTGGGCGACAGTGCAAGACTCTGTCTCTAAAATATATATATCCCTGTAAAGATGAACTGCAGGTCTTTCCAGAATGGGAGGGCCCATTCTAGTAAATTTGCCACCAAGTGGCCAGTAAGTTTCTTTAAAGAATACTACTGTACTGGAGGCTTAGTCTTTTTTTTTTTTTAGACAGAGTTTCGCTCTTGTTGCCTAGGCTGGAGTGTAATGGCGCGATCTCAGCTCACTGCAACCTCCGCCTCCCGGGTTCAAGCAATTCCTCTGCCTCAGCCTCCCAAGTAGCTGAGATTACAGGTGCTGCACCACCACGCCTGGCTAATTTTGTATTTTTAGTAGAGACAGGGTTTCACCATGTTGGCCAGGCTGGTCTCGAACTCCAGACCTCAGGTGATCCTCCCACCTCAGCCTCCCAAAGTGCTGGGATTACAAGTGTGAGCCACTACACCCGGCCTCTTCTAGATTTATTAGTTTGTATTTTACTCTAAGGAAGAACTGTTCCTTCTACTCCAATAATTAACTCAATAACTAATTAATATCAGTATGGATTCATGGATTCTTATTATATTTAATGCATTATTATGCATTGCTATCATTATTTATTTCAATGCAAATATTATTATTTATTTATTTACCTATTTTTATTTTACTTTAAGTTCTGGGATACATATGTTGAATGTGCAGGTTTGTTACGTAGGTATACATGTACCATGGTGGTTTGCCACACCTATCAACCTGTCATCTAGGTTTTAAGCTCCACATGTATTAGATATTTGTCCTAATGCTCTCCCTCTCCTTTCCCCCAGCCCCCAACAGGCCCCAGTGTGTGATGTTCCCCTCCCTGTGTCCATGTGTTCTCACTGTTCAGATCTCACTTATGAGTGAGAACATGTGGTGTTTGGTTTTCTGTTCCTGTGTTAGTTTGCTGAGGATGATGGTTTCCAGCTTCATCCATGTCCCCTGCAAAGGACATGAACTCATTGCCTTTCATAGCTGCATAGTATTCCATGGTGTATATGTCACATTTTCTTTACGAGTCTATCATTGATGGGCATTTGGATTGATTCCAAGTCTTTTCTATTGTAAATTGTGCTGCAATTAACATACATGTGCATGTGCTTTTATAGTAGAATGATTTATAATCCTTTGGGTATATACTCAGTAATGGGATTGCTGGGTTAGATGGTATTTCTGGTTCTAGGTCCTTGAGGAATTGCCACACTGTCTTCCACAATGGTTGAACTAATTTGCACTCCTACCAACAGCATAATAGCAGTCCTATTTTTCCTCTCCTCGCCAGCATCTGTTGTTTCCAGACTTTTTAATGATTGCCATTCCAACTGGTGTGAGATGGTATCTCATTGTGGTTTTGATTTGCATTTCTCTAATGACCAGTGATGATGAGCTTTTTTTCATATGTTTGTTGGGCACACAAATATCTTTTTGAGAAGTGTCTGTTCATATCCTTCACCCACTTTTTGAGGTTTTTTTTTTTTCTTGTAAATTTGTTTAAGTTCCTTGTAGATTCTGGATATTAGACCTTTGTCAATGAATAGATTGCAAAAATTTTCTCCCATTTTGTAGGTTGCCTGTTCACCCTGATGACATTTTTTTTTTTTCCTGAGCAGAAGCTCTTTAGTTTAACTAGATCCCATTTGTCAATTTTGGCTTTTGTTGCAATTGCTTTTGCTATTTTAGTCATGAGGTCTTTGTCCATGCCTATATCCTGAATGGTATTGCCTAGGTTTTCTTCTAGGGTTTTTATAGTTTTAGGTTTTATGTTTAAGTCTTTAATCCATCTTGAGTTAATTTTTGTATAAGGTGTAAGGAAGGGATCCAGTTTCTGGTTTCTGCATATGGCTAGCCAGTTTTCCCAGCACCATTTATTAAATAGAGAGTCCTTTCCCCATTGCTTGTTTTTGTCAGGTTTGTTAAAGATCAGATGGTTGTAGATGTGCGGTGTTATTTCTGAGGCCTCTGTTCTGTGCTATTAGTTTATATATCAGTTTTGGTACCAGTATGGTGCTATTACTATGCTGATTATTGTAGCCTTGTAGTATAGTATGAAGTCAGGTAGCATGATGCCTCCAGCTTTGTTCTTTTTGCTTAGAATTGTCTTGGCTATATGGGCTCTATTTTGGTTCCATATGAAATTTAAAGTAGTTTTCTTCTAGTTCTGTGAAGAAAGTCAGTGGTAGCTTGATGAGAATAGCATCGAATCTATAAATTACTTTGAGCAGTATGACCATTTTCACGATATTTATTTTTTTACCCATGAGCATGGAATGTTTTTCCATTTGTTTGTGTCCTCTCTTACTTCCTCAAGCAGTGGTTTGTAGTTCTCCTTGAAGAGGTCCTTCACATCCCTTGTAAGTTGTATTCCTAGGTATTTTATTTTCTTTGTAGCTATTGTGAATCGGAGTTAACTCATGATTTGGCTCTCTGTCTGTCTGTTATTGGTGTATAGGAATTCTTGTGATTTTTGCACAAGAATTTTGTATCCTGAGACTTTGCTGAAGTTGTTTACCAGCTTAAGGAATTTTTGGGCTGAGACGATTGGGTTTTCTAAATATACAATCATTTCATCTGCAAATAGAGACAATTTGACTTTCTCTCTTACTGTTTGAATACCCTTTATTTCTTTCTCTTGCCTGAGTGCCCTGGCCAGAACTTCCAATACTATGTTGAATAGGAGTGGTGAGAGAGGGCATCCTTGTCTTGTGCTGGTTTTCAAAGGGAATGCTTCCAGCTTTTGCCCACTCAGTATGATATTGGCTGTGGGTTTGTCATAAATAGCTCTTATTATTTTGAGATACATTCCATCAGTACCTAGTTTTTTGAGAGTTTTTAGCATGAAGGTGTGTTGGATTTTATCAAAGGCCTTTTTCTGCATCTATTGAGATAATCATGTGGTTTCTGCCATTGGTTCTGTTTATGTCATGGATTCTGTTTATGTGATGGATTACGTTTATTGATTTGCATATGTTGAACCAGCCTCACATCCCAGGTATGAAGCCGACTTGATCATGGTGGATAAGCTTTTCGATGTGCTGCTGGATTTGGTTTGCCAGTATTTTATTGAGGATTTTTGCATTGATGTTGAGAATCTGACTGAGGGGCAAAAGGCAGAAAAAGAGACTGAGGCAAGTTTTAGGGCAGGAGTGGAAGGCAAGAATTGATGTTGCTGCAGACCCATATGTATTCACTGCTGAAATAAACAAGCAGAAGATGGCCGACTAGGAACAGCTCTGATCTGCAACTCCCAACGAGGCCAATGCAAAAGGCAGGTGATTTCTTCATTTCCAACTGAGGTACCCTGTTCATCTCATTGGGACTGGTTACGCAGTGGGTACAGCCTAGGGAGGGCAAGCAGAAGCAGGGTGGGGCATCGCCTGACCTGGGAAGTGCAAGGGGCAGGGGAGCTTCCCTTTTCCAGCCAAGGAAAGCTGTGAGGGCTTTTGCTATCTCACCCACATACTACGCTTTTTTCATGTTTTTTTGCAATCCGCAGACCAGGAGATTCCCTCGTGTGCCTACACCACGAGGGCCCTGGGTTTCAAGAACAAAACTGGGCAGCTGTTCGGGCAGACATCGAACTAGCTGCAGGATTTTTTCTTTTTCGTACCCTAGTGGCGCCTGGAACCCCAGTGAGATAGAATCGTTTACTCCCTCGGAAAGGGAGCTGAAGCCAGGGAGTGAAGTGGTCTTGCTCAGCGGGTCCCACTCCCACAGAGCCCAGCAAGCTAAGAACCACTGGCTTGAAATTCTCACTGTGAGCACAGCAGTCTGAAGTAGACCTGGGATGATCGATCTTGGTCAGGGGAGGGGTGTCCGCCATTACTGAGGCTTGAGTAGGTGGTTTTTCCCTCACAGTGCTAAGGAATGGGCAGAACTCAACACAGCACTGCAAAGTGGCTGTGGCCAGACTCCCTCTCTAGATTCTTCTTCACTGGGCAGGGCATCTCTGAAAGAAAGGCAGCAGCCCCAGTAAGGGGCTTATAGATAAAACTCCCATCTCCCTGGGACAGAGCACCTGAGGGAAGGGGCAACTGTGGATGCAGCTTCAGCAGATTTAAATGTTCCTGCCTGCCAGCTCTGAAGAGAGCAGCTGATCCTGACAAAGAGGGTTTTACCGGGACAGCACTCGAGCTCTGCCAAGGGACAGACTGCCTCCTCAAGTGGATCCGTGACCACTGTGCCTCCTGACTGGGAGAGACCTCCTAGGAGGCGTTGACAAACACCTAATACAGGAGAGCTCCAGATGGCATCAGGCCAGTGCCCCTCTGGGACAAAGCTTCCAGAGGAAGGAGCAGGCAGCAATCTTTGCTGTTCTGCAGCCTCTGCTGGTGATACCCAGGCAAATAGGGTCTGGAGTGGACCTCCAGCAAACTGCAGCAGACCTGCAGAAGAGGGGCCTGACTGTTAGAATAAAAACTAACAAACAGAAAGCAATAATATCAACATCAACAAAAAGAATCTCCACACAGAAGGTCATCAACCTCAAAGATAAAAGGTAGATAAATCCATGAAGATGAGGAAAACCCAGCGCAAAAAGGGTGAAAATTTCAAAAACCGGAATTACTCTTCTCCTCCAAATGATCACAACTCCTCCCCAGCAAGGCCACAAAACTCGACAGAGAATGAGTTTGACAAATTGACAGAAGTGGGCTTCAGAAGGTGGGTAATAACAAACTCCTCTGAGCTAAAGGAGCATGTTCCAACCAAATGCAAGGAAGCTCAGAACCTTGACAAAAGGTTACAGGAACTGCTAACTAGAATAACCAGTTTAGAGAAGAACATAAATGGCCTGGAGGAGCTGAAAAACACAGCACAAGAACTTCATGATGCATATACAAGTATCAACAGCAGAATCAATCAAGTGGAAGAAAGGGTATCAGAGATTGAAGTTCAGCTTTCTGAAATGAGGTGTGAAGACAAGATTAGAGAAAAAAATTGAAAAGGAACGAACAAAGCCTCCAAGAAATATGAGACTATGTGAAAAGACCAACCTACAATTGAGTAGTATACATGAAAGTGACGGGGAGAATGGAACCAAGTTGGAAAACACACTTCAGGATATTATCCAGGAGAACTTCACATACCTAGCAAGACAGGCCAACTTTCAAATTCAGGAAATACAGAGAACACCACAAAGATACTCCTCGAGAAGAGCAACCCCAAGACACATAATCGTCAGATTCACCAAGGTTGAAATGAAGGAAAAAATGTTAAAGGCAGCCAGAGAGAAAGGTTGGGTTACCCACAAAGGGAAACCCATCAGAGTAACAGCGGATCTCTCTGCAGAAACCCTACAAGCCAGAAGAGAGTGGGAGCCAATATTCAATATTCTTAAAGAAAAGAATTTTCAACCCAGAATTTCATATCCAGCCAAACTAAGTTTCATAAATGAAGGAGAAATAAAATCCTTTCCAGACAAGCAAATGCTGAGGGATTTTTTTGTCACCAATCAATTCAACAAGAAGAGCTAACTATCCTAAATATATATGCACCCAATACAGGAGCACCTGGATTCATACAACACGTTCTTGGAGACCTACAAAGAGACTTGGACTCCCACACAACAATAGTGGGAGACTTTAACACCCCACTGTCAATACTAGACAGATCAATTAGACAGAAAAGTAACAAGGATTTTCATGAGTTGAACTCAGCTCTGGACCAAGCAGACCTAATAGACACCTACAGAACTCTCCACCCCAAATCAATAGTATATACATTCTTCTCATCACCACATAGCACTTATTCTAAAATCGACCACATAATTTGAAGTAAAACACTGCTCAGCAAATGCAAAAGAATGGAAATCATAACAAACAGCCTCTCAGACCACACTGCAATCAAATTAGAACTCAGGATTAAGAAACTCACTCAAAACTGCACAACTACATGGAAACTGAACAATCTGCTCCTGAATGAGTACTGGGTAAATAATGAAATTAAGGCAGAAATAATGAAGTTATTTGAAACCAATGAGACTAAAGAGACAATGTACCAGACTTTCTGGGACACAGCTAAAGCAGTGTTTAGAGGGAAATTTATAGCACTAAATGCCCACATTGAGAAAGCGGGAAAGATCCAAAATCGACACCCTAACATCACAATTAAAAGAACTAGAGAAGCAAGAGCAAACAAATTCAAAAGCTAGGAGAAGACAGGAAATAACTATGATCAGAAAGGAACTGAAAGAGATAGAGGCACAAAAAAACCCTTCAAAAAATCAATGAATCCAGGAGCTGGTTTTTTGAAAAGATTAAAAAAATAGATAGAATGCTAGCCAGACTAATAAAGAAGAAAAGAGAGAAGAATCAAATAGACACCATAAAAAATGATAAAAGGGATATCACCACTGATCCCATAGAAATACAAACTACCATCAGAGACTATAAACACCTTTATGCAAATAAACTAGAAAGTCTAGAAGAAATGGATACATTCCTGGACACATACACCCTCCCAAGACTAAACCAGGAAGAAGTCAAATCCCTGAATAGACCAGTAACAAGTTCTGAAATTGAGGCAGTAATTAATAGCCTACCAACCAAAAAAAGCCCAGGACCAGACTGATTCACAGCCAAATTCTACTAGAGGTACAAGGAGGAGCTGATACCATTCCTTCTGAAACTATTCCAAACAACAGAAAAAGAGGGACTCCTCCCTAACTCTTTATGAGGCCAGCATCATCCTGATTCCAAAACCTGGCAGAGACACAAGAAAAAAAGAAAATTTCAGGCCAATATCACTGATGAACATTGATGCAAAAATCCTCAATAAAGTACTGGAAACTTATTTAAAAGACCTACTTATTCAGACTGTCAGGGATGGGGCTAAGAAATATGTATTTTCATAGCCTCATTAGGTGAGTCTTATGCACATTCAGGTTTGAACTGGAGGTATAAAGACTCTAGCTCTGGTAACTGACAGGTTTGAAATCTGGCCCTGAAAATTTCTAGCTAACTATGGGCCAGTCATTTAACCCCTCTGAGCTTTAGTTCCCTTATCTGTAAAATGTGAATATTATAATAATGCCTACGTCGTAGAGTGGTTTTGATGATTAAACGAGCTATTATATGCAAAGCCCTTATCACCATGCCTAGCACTCAATGAATGGTAACTATTATTTATAAAGCACAAGCCCAGATTTTCAATTGTTTTGCTCTTATAGTTCCCAATAAATGTTAGCTATTATTATCATAGGTTAATATCCTATTATTATCATAGGAGACCACGGAGAGGCAGTGTGGTATAGCAAAATGAGCACAGGACATGGAGTCAGATCTGGATTCAAATCTAAGCTCTGCCCTTATAGGCTATGATCATAAACAAATCACGATCTGTGTGAGCCTCAGTTTCCTCTTCCGTAAGATAGTGATAACAGTATCTTCGTCCTGGAGTTGTAATAATTAAATGGGATAATCCACTTAAAGAACTTGGCATTCAGTAAGCACTTATTACATAATGCCAAAATTTGTCTCTCCACCCACCCCTCCTGAAGCCTCACTGTAGTGATCAAAATGATTGATTGGCTAAGGATAATACAGGTACAGCCTATGGAAAAATTCTTTTAGAAGTCTAGTCTAGTGATTTTTTACCTAGTTTAGATTTTGCCATTGGTAGTTTTCTGAACTTGGATCTTTTACTATATGATCTCTTCTTACTGTGACTTCTGCATTTGCAAACCTCACCATAACCCTGCTTATTAAAATAGATGCATTTGTGGTTGATGATTATCACTGCATCTCTTTTTCTGGTTAAAAGCTAAACATGTTCCTAGACCAGAACTTCAGAATGATCCAAGGGTTCCATGAAGCCACATGGCAGACATGTATAAATCATTAGTAAATCTTAAGATCTAAGTAAATCACATCAATATTTAAATAGTCACCCTTCTATCTTCTGATTTGCATATTTAGTCAGCAGTAAAATACATTTTGTAAATCTCTGATGTTTCAGAAGTTGCCAGTTGCTAAAGAAAACGGTCTCACCTGATTAGACAGACTGAGGCATAGATACCAGTTGGCCAATTCCTGCCAGTATGGGCAAGAGGACACTAATATGATGGAAACCAGGAGTCTGCAAGGCTTAGACATCTACTTTGGTCTAGATTGTCAAGGTCTTGACCATGTCAGCAGAAGGGCAATTAACTCTATTCATTTACCTTGTCAAGACTAGGGTCCAAATAGAAATTTTCAGTTCAGAAGAATAAGTTCAATAGATCTATTGTACAACATGGTGACTATAGTTAATAACAATGTATTGTATTCTTAAAAATTGCTAAGAGAGTAGATTTTAAGTGTTCTCACCACAAAATATTAAGTATGTGAGGTAATGCATATGTTAATTAGCTCAATTTAGCCACATTCCCAAATCCATGCATATTTCAAAACATGTTATATATGACAAATACATAAAATTATGATATTTCAACTTAAAATCAATCAATCCATATTAAACAAAACTCCATTAATGAATACTTCAGAGAATGACACCTGTCAGTGAGCATCTCTCCTCCTACAGCAGTAGAGATGTGTATGCAACTGTATGGTAGATGCACCTGGCAGTGAAATTAAACTTAAGCATAACCTGAGAATTACCCTATTATGGCAGATGCGCCCGAGTGTGTGTTCTGAGCTGAGGAATCCAAAAATGGCCAACTGGGAGATACGTTCCTTGCCTGTATATCCAGGAGGAACATCTGAACCCCTGGCCATCCAGTGGAATGTAGAAGGGAGTGAGGCCCTTTGTTTTGGATTAAATGAAATTTGCTGGGTGGAGGTTGTTAGGGGGAGGGTGCTAAGTGAATATGTTATATAAACTGATTGCTTTTTGTAAGCTGTTGTGGTTGTCCTGCCCAGCCCGCCACCACTGGACTTTCCCTGTATGTAAGGTGGTTCTTCTGTTCAGCCCAGCACCACTGGACCATCCCTGTATATAAGTTTCCTGCTAATGAAACCCTATGTCTCATTTGCTGGCTCTGGGTCTCTTCTTCGGCCTCTTGAACCCAGCGCCATCCCTGTTGAAGTTAATAGGAGTCTGGTATGACAGCAAGTACTTACAATGCAAAGCAATATCTTATTAAGTGCCATGTGGGTGGTACAGACCCTACATCTTACGGGGGCTATGAGGAAGGAGAAGCATATCAGACTCTCCAAGAGCAGGTGCACTTTGGAAAAACATTTAAGATACCTACAGATTTTGCAGTACAAATGTAAAACAAATAAAGGTCTATAATATTAATATATTATTGGCTGGGGCCAATATGCGAATGATAGACTAAGAAAGCATGGTTAGGATCATGAGTTGAAACAGGTCAAGAATTTGACAGCCATTCTACCCAGTTAACAGATTTTTGTTAAGACACTGTTCTTGGCACTAGGGAGACAGTAGTGAACAAGGTGGATGACACCTATCTTGGGCAAGATAGTTAACCTCTCTACATCTCAGTGTCATCCTTAAAATGGGAAGAGCATTCATTATTCCTACCTCATGGTGTTGGTGTGAGGGTTAAGGGAGGGCAAAGAGTATAAGGTGTTTTGCATTATGTGCTGCAGAGTAGACACATCATAAATGAAATAATTAGCCTGCTGGGGAGAATAAGTGGTTCATCAGCTTGGCTGTGAAGATGTATATGGTTTTGATAGGCACAGACAAAAGGAAGATATTTAAGTAGAGAGAACAGCGTTAATTAATTAAGTCACGCAAAGAAACTTTTTGACATTGGCATTCATAGACATATTTCATTTACATGAATTCAGCTACACACATTAGGAGAAAATTGTTTAAATAGTACAGGCAAATTATCCCACCATTATATTCAGTTAATATTTACCCTGGATTGGCCGGGCACGGTGGCTCACGCTTGTAATCCCAGCACTCTGGGAGGCCGAGGCGGGCGGATCACGAGGTCAGGAGATCGAGACCACGGTGAAACCCCGTCTCTACTAAAAATACAAAAAAATTAGCCGGGTATGGTGGCGGGCGCCTGTAGTCCCAGCTACTCGGAGAGGCTGAGGCAGGAGAATGGCGTGAACCCGGGAGGCGGAGCTTGCAGTGAGCCGATATCGTGCCACTGCACTCCAGCCTGGATGACAGAGCGAGACTCCGTCTCAAAAAAAAAAAAAAAATATATATATATATATATATATATATATATACACACACCCTGGATTGAGTGTGAGATGAAAGGCATGAATTTGTTCTTTCATCTCATAGCGTGAACACCTCACTTTGCTGAACGTCATTCTTTTGTTTAGATACATATTTTGCATGTAGTGTGGTCAGCCACGAGTGCAAGCCAGTTCCTTAATCTGCGGGTCAAACAAAGGAACAACCCAGTCATCTGCTCCTACACTGGAGGAGAAGCTGGCAGTGCTGAACGTTCTGAGAAAAGAATGTCATTCTTCAATGTCGCACCTTCCTAAGGCATTACGCAAAGTCATTTGACCAGATGATTTTCATTTTACATGTTGATTTTAGGATGTAGCTTGTGTTTAAGGAATGACTTCACTACGTGTGTCAGGAATCGTGCTAGATGCTGGTGATACAGTGATTTCAAAAAACCTGTCAATGTACAAATCTATGTCCAGTAAAAAATCTTGTAAATATAAAGGCAAATTGTGTTGCCAGCATATCTAATCTATGGAAATGCTAAGGAAAATCTATGAAAATGATAAAACAAGATGGAAATTCAGACATAAGATAATAAATGAAGAGCACTGGAAATTCTAAATAGGTAGTAAAATATAACACATTATTTTCCTTTAAATTTTTAAAGGCCAATTGAATGTTGAAATCATGTAATAACAGCAACATATTTAAGGTGTTATATCATAAGTAAAAGTAAAACATAAAACAATGATAGCACTAAAAGCAGGAAGGGTGTAAACATCATGACATAATTTTAATATTATTATACATAAATGGTATATTATTTGTTTTTTATAACTTCAACTTTTATTTTACATTCAGGGGGAACATGTGCAGGTTTATTACATGGCTATATCACATGATGCTCAGGTTTAGAGTATGATTGAGCCCATCGTCCAGGTAGAGGGCATACTACCCAGTAGTTAGTTTTTCAACAATTGCCCTTCTCCCTCCCCCTCTAGTAGTCCTCAGTATTTACTGTTGCCATTTTTATGTTCATGAGTACCTAGTGTTTAGCTTCCACTTGTGAGAACATGTGGCATTTGGTTTTCTGTTCCTGCATTAATTCACTTAGGATAATGGCCTCCAGCTGCCTCCATGTTGCTGCAAAGGACATGATTTTATTCTTTTTTATGGTTGTATAGTATTCCATGGCATATGTGTACCACATTTGCTTTATCCAATCCACTATTGTTGAGCACCTAAGTTGATTCCATCTCTTTGCTGTTGTGAATGGTGCTGTGATAAACATTTGAGTGCATATGTTTTTGGTAGTATAATTGCTGGGTTGAATGGTAGTTCTGTTTTAAGTTCTCTGAGAAATCTCCAAACTTAATTCCACAGTAGCTAAACTAATTTACACTCCCACCAACAATGTACACGCATTCTCTTTTCTCTACAGCCTGCCAGCAACACAATAATAGTGGGGGAACTCAATACTCCACTGACAGTACTAGACATGCCATCAAAGCAGAAAATTAGTAAAGAAACAATGGACTTAAATGATACACTAGAAAAAGTGGACTTAACAGATATTTAGAAAACATTCTACCTAAGAACTGCAGAAAATATATTATTTTCATTAGCATAAAAAACATTCTCCAAGATAGACCATACAGTAGATCACAAAACAAGTCTCAATAAATTTAAGAAAATCGAAATTATGTCAAGTATCCTCTCAGACCACAATGGAATAAAATTGGAAATTAACTCCAAAAGGAATCCTCAAAACTATAAAAATACATGGAAATTAAATAATCTACTCCTGAATGATCTTTGCATCAACAATGAAATCAAGATGGAAATTTAAAATTTCATTAAACTGAATGATAATCATGACACAAATTATGAAAACATCTGAGATACAGCAAAAGCAGTGCTAAGAGGAAAGTTCATAGCATTAAATGTCTACATCAAAAAATCTGAAAGAGCACAAATAGACAATCTAAGGTCACACCTCAAGGAACTAGAGAAACAAGAACAAGCCAAACCCAAACCCAGCAGAAGAAAAGAAATCACAAAGATCAGAGCATAACTACATGAAATTTAAACAAAAAGAAAAATACAAAAGATAAATGAAACAAAAAGTTGATTTGACGAGATAAAAAAAATTAATAGATCATTAGTGAGATTAACCAAGAAAAGAAGAGAGAAAATCCTAATAAGCTCAATTAGAAATGAAACGAGAGGTATTACAACTGTTACCACAGAAATACAAAAGATCGTTCGAGGCTACTATGAAAACCTTTATACGCACAAACTAGAAAATCTAGAGGAGGTGGACAAATTCCTGGAAATTTACAACCCTCCTAGATTAAATCAGGAAGAAATAGAAACTCTCACATGCAAAGACACCCACACGCTCAAAATAAAGGGATGGAGGAAATCTACCAAGCAAATGGAAACCAGAAAAAAGCAGGGCTCACAATCTCAGACAAAACAGACTTTAAACTAGCATATGAGATGGGTCTCTTGAAGACAGCATACCTACCATCAGGTCTTGCTTCTTTATCTAGCTTGCGACTCTGTGACTTTTAACTGGAGCATTTAGCCTCTTTACATTCAAGGTTAGTATTGATATGTGTGGATTTGATCCTGTCATCATGTTGTTAGATGGTTATAATGCTAACTTGTTCGTGTGGTTGCTTTACAGTGTCAGTGGGCCGTGTACTTAAGTGTTTTTGTAGTGGCTGGTAATGGTCTTTCCTTTCCATATTTATTGCTTTCAGGAGCTCTAAAAAGGCAGGTCTGGTGGTAACAAATTCCCTCAGCATTTGGTTGTCCGAAAAGGATCTTATTTCTCATTTGCTTATGAAGTTTAGTTTGGCTGTATATGAAATTCTCTGTCGGAATTTATTTTCTATAAGAATATTAAATATAGACCCCCAATTTTTTTCTGGCTTGTGTGGTTTCTGCTGAGAGGTCTGCTATGAGTCTGATGGGCTTCCCTCTGTGGCTGACCTGACCTTTCTCTCTAGCTGCTTTTAACATTTTTTTTTCTTTCATTCTGATCTTGGAGAATCTGATAATTATGTCTTGGAGATGATCTTCTTGTGAAGTATCTTGCTAAAGTTCTCTGTACTAGCTTAATTTTAATGTTGTCCTCTCTAACTAGGTTGCAGAATTCTTCATGGATGATAACCTGAAATAAGTTTTCCAAGTTGCTTCCATTCTCCCTATCTCTTTCAGGGATGCTATTGAGTTATAGATTTGGTCTGTTTACATAATCCCATATTTCTCAGAGGTTTTGTTCATTCCTTTTCATTCTTGTTTTTTTATTCTTCTCTGACTGTCATTTCAGAAAGCCAGTCTTCAAGCTCTAAGATTCTTTCCTTGGCTTGGTCTATTCTGCTGTTAATATGTACAATTGCATTATGAAATTCTTGTAGTGTGTTTTTCAGCTGAATCAGTCAGTTATGTTCTTTTCAATACTGGCTATTTTGTCTGTCAGCTCCTGTATCATTTTATTGTGATTCTTAGCTTTCTTGAATTGGGTTTCAATGTTCCCTGAATCTTGATGATCATTGTTCCTATCAATATTCTGAATGCTATTTCTGTCATTTCAGTCATTTCCATCTCTTTAAGAAACATTGCTGGGGAACTAGTGTGGTCGTTTGGAGGAAAGAAGACACTGGCTTTTTGAGATGTCACAGTTCTGGCAATTGCTCTTTCTCATCTTTGTGGGCTGATTTTCCTTCAATCTTTGAAGTTGCTATTTTTAGATTTTTTTTCCCTTTTATGCTATTTCATGATCTTAGGGCTTTGACTCTGGTATAAGTTTTTTTCAGTCAACTGGATTCATTTCTGGAAGATTTTAGGGGGCTAAGGCTTAGCTCAGGACTCCTAGACTGCATGTCCTAACTCTGGAGGACTAGTATTAGGCCCTGGCTTTGTTCTCTGGCCACTCAAGGTTAAGAACCTGCTGCACTGGAGGGGCCGAGGTGCTCCCAGACCACTGGTCACAACAGTCCAGTGGGCGGTGCCAACCAAAGCACTTCGCAGGGCAGTGGCAACATGATTTATCTTTGTTCACCCATGGCAGGAGTGGTGTCAGCGGCAGCATGATAAGGCGTCCACTTTTCAGCTGCAGTGGGGTGCTAGCAGTTGCCAGGATGCTGGCCGTCATGTGGGCATTTGCAGCAGCAGCACTGGCAGCATGTCGTGGGGAAGCAGGGGGCCCCCACTGGCATCTTTGTGTATGTTTGTGCTGGTGGAAGTTTTAGCATAGTGGTGGAGCCCTGGTGGCCACAGGACTGTGTGAGCTCTTTGTGTGCATTTATGGGTGGTGGTGGCTGCTCAGGGCCAGGGCAGGTCTCTGTTCTCTGTGCCTAGTTTCTGGCAGCAGCAGCATCAACACAGGGACAGGGTGCCGGTGGCAGGTAGGGCTAATGGGCTCTGTGCTCTCCAACACTTCGATGGGAATGGCACAGTGCATTCATGCTGGCAGTAGTGCCATGGCAGGATGCACATGCACATGTGTACTGGTGGGAAAGGGGAGGCAAAATCTGCCTGTGCACACACATGCCAGCAAAGTGATTTGGGAGATGGCCACGCGCGAGTATCTGCAGGCAAGGTACCACTGGGGAGGCTGCAGTGGAAGGAGTGCATGTGCGGGCTGATAGGTATCTGTGGAGGCTGCTCTGCTGGAGCTCTCTGCTTGTCAGGTGTGGTCTGCCAGCGCAGGAGCTATGATGCAGGCCACCAAGAGGAACACCCCTTTTGGGCACCTGAGGCTGCACTGCAAGCACCCAGGGAGAGTCCAGCAGGCTGAGGGGTGTTCAGGTTGGACCAGCCCCATCTCATGGCCAAGACCACCCTGCAGAGTTCATGTATGACAATTCCTCTAGGGTTAAGTCTCCTATAGGAGTAAGTTGAGCCTAAGGGAATGGGTGTCCCTGGCTGTGCTCCACTACAGATGCTCCTGCATGAAACCCTCTGGGCTCCACACTGGCTGGAACTCTGCCCCGACCACTTCTGTAAGCAGCTGTCTTTGCCAACTCAAATGTCCACAGTGGTCATGGGGACTCCTCTGGCCAGGATTCCAAAGGTCCATGGTTAGAGCAGGTTGCTCTTTGCTTCTTCAACTCATCCCTTCCCCAGGAGTTGTTGGGGGCTAGGAATGAGTCCTGGTGCATGGTAGCCCTGTGCAGGGTTCCCAGCTTCCTCCCCCTTCAGCCTGACATCTGTGTCTTCCCTACAACCACTCTCAATGCCTTCCCTTTGAAGATCTGCTAAGAGTGCACCAGTCTTCCCAATGTCCCAATCCCTCAGTGGCAGATGTTCCTCCTGGCTGTGTCTAGTTGGCCATCTTGATCACAGGTCTACTTTGCTCTCATAAACCCTGATAAAGCCTTGTTCCCAGTAGCCTCACGACAATGAGATGGAGAAGCCTCAGAGAAAGCACCAATGTGGTTATTCCAGGGTGACAGAGGCGTGACTCACTTCAATTTTTGTTGTTGTCACAATTGCTTTTGAGGATCTAGCTATAAATTCTTTCCCAAGGCTGATGTCCACAGTTGTGTTTCCTAGGTTTTCTTCTAGGATTCTTAAAGTTTGAAGTCTTACATTTGAATCTTTAATCCACCTTGAGTTACTACTTTTTGTATATGGTGAAAGATAGGGGTCCAGTTTTATTCTTCTGCATATGTCTAGCCAGCTATCCCAGCACCATTTATTGAAGACTGCCGTTTCCTCACTGCTTACTTTTATTGACTTTGTCAAAGATCAGATGGCTGTTGGTGTGTGGATTTATTTCTCACCTCTCTATTCTGTTCCATTGGTTTATGTGTGTTTTTGTACCAGTATCATGCTGTTTTGGTCACTGTAGCTTTGTAGTATAGTTTGAAGTCAGGTAGTGTGATGCCTCCAGCTTTGTTCTTTTTGCCTAGAAGTCCTTTGGCTATTCTGGCTCTTTTTGATTCCTTATGAATTTTAGAATAGTTTCTTTCCAATTCTGTGAAAAATGATGTTGGTCATTTCACGGGAATAACACCAAATCTGTAGATTGCTTTGGGCAGTATGTCCATTTGAATGACATTGATTCTTCCAATTCATGAGCAAAGAATGTTTTTCCATTTGTTTGTGTCATCTATAACTTCTTTCAGCAGTGTTTTGTAGTTCTCCTTGTAGAGCTCTTTCATCTTCTTGGTTAGGTATATTCCTAAGTAATTTTTTTGTGGCTATTGTAAATGGAATTACTCCTTGATTTGGCTGTCAGCTTGACCATTATTTGTGTATAGAAATGGTACTGATTTTTACAATGATTTTTGTATCCTGGAACTTTACTGAAGTCATTTATCAGTTCCAGGAGCCTTTTGGTGGACTCTTTAGGGTTTTCTAGGTATAGAATCATATTGTCTGTGTAGAGAGATAGCTTGACTTCTCTTCCTATTTGGATGCCTTTTCTTTCTTTCTCTTGCCTGATTGATCTGTCTAGAACTTCCATTAATTCTGTGTTGAATGTCACAAGATAAGGATGCATATTGTAATCCACACAACAAATAAAACATAATAATATAAAAAGCTATTATTAAAAAGCCAATAGAGAAAACAGAATAAAATACAAAAAAAAAATCCTCAACCCAAAAGAAGACATGAAAGAAGGATATGTATATAACAAATAACAGAGAGACCAAATAGAAAACAAAAAGAAAGTGGGCACACTTAAACACAGCCATGTCAATAATCCCACTAAATACAAATGTATTAAACACTCCAACAAAAGACAGAGGTTGATGAACTTGATGTAAAAATCAATATCCAATTATATTCTCTTCACAAATAATGCACTTAAAATATGAAACACAGCTAGGTTGAAAGTACTAGGATGGAGGAGATATACAATGCAAACAACAGGAGAGTATGCAAGAAATAACAGAGCTTCAAAATACATGAAGCAAAATTTTACAAAGTTAAAAAGAGAAATAGATAAATCCATAATCACAGCTGTAAATTTAAACTCTCCTCTATTAATTATTGACAAATGAAGCACACAAGTAAATTAGTAAGTTTATATATAGTATTTGAAAACTCCTATTAACCAAATTTGACCTACACCAAGATAAACCAAATTCTGGGCCATAAAATGAGTTTCTATATATTTTAAAATATTTAAATCATGAAATATGTTCTCTGTCCACTAAGAAATTGAATTAGAAACCAATAGCAAAAACATATCTAGAAGATCCCCAATACTTGGAAATTAGAGACATTCTTCTAAATAACTCATGGTTTAAAAAGAAATTAGAAGTGAAATTAAAGATATATCAAACTGCATAAGAAAACACAATATATCAAATTTTCTGAGATGCAGCTTAAGCAGTCCTAAGTGGAAAATATATGGCTTTATTTTTATATTAGAAAAGAAGAATGGTTTGAAGTGAATAATATAAGATTTCACCTTAAGGGGCTATAAATTACATTCAAATTGAATAGAAAAAATAAAATAGTAAAGATAAGGAACAGAAATAATTGAAATAGAAAAAGCCAAAATGATAGACAGAAATCAAGAAAGCTGAAGATAGTTTTTAAAAGAATAAAATCCATAAAAGCCTAGCTAAAAATAATCAAGAAAAAAAATCACAAATCATAAGTTACCAATTTCAGAAATTATAGAGGTTGCATCACTACACATGCTACACACATTTCAAAAATATGAAGGGAATATTATGTACAACTTTATGCCAATCAATTTGACAATTTAGACGAAATGGAAAAAGCCTTTGAAAAACAATTTGTCAAACTAACATTAGACTGGACTTTTTGAATAGTGTAAATACCAAAGTTAATTCAAAACATAACAGCTTCTCAAAAGGAAAGTTTCAGGAATGGATGTCTTCACGGATGACTACTACCAAATACTTAAGGAGGAAACAATACCAATTTTAAACAAATTGAACATTACAAAACATTGCAGATATACATTAAACACCTAAATAAATGAAGAGACAGACGTTCACAAATTGAAGGTCTCAGAGTTGTTAAGATTTCAATTCTCCCTATATTGATTTATAAATTCAACACCATCACAATGAAATCATAACAGGCTTTAACATTAATAGAAAAGCTGATTCTAAAATTTTTAAGAATGTAGGGAGTGTAAATTAGTTCAACCATGGTGGAAGACAGTGTGGTGATTCCTCAAGGATCTAGAACTAGAAATACCATTTGATCCAGCCATCCTGTTACTGGGTATATACCCAAAGGATTATGAATCATGCTACTATAAAGACACATGCACACATACGTTTATTGCAGCACTATTCACAATAGCAAAGACTTGGAACCAACCCAAATGTCCATCAATGATAGATTGGATTAAGAAAATGTGACACATATACACCATGATACTATGCAGCCATAAAAAAGGATGAGTTCATGTCCTTTGCAGGGACATGGATGAAGCTGGAAACCATCATTCTGAGCAAACTATCACAAGGACAGAAAACCAAACACCACATGTTCTCGCTCCTAGGTGGGAACTGAACAATGAGAACACTTGGACACAGGGTGGGGAGCATCACACACTGGATGAGGGGTTGGGGGCTAAGGGAGGGATAGCATTAGGAGAAATACCTAATGTAAATGACGAGTTAATGGGTGCAGCAAACCAACATGGCACATGTATACCTATGTATCAAACCTGCACGTTGTGCACTTGTACCCTAGAACTTAAAAGCATAATAATAATAAAAAAAGTATGAAGGACCTAGAATAGCTGAAATGATCTTGCAAAAGAAGAGCAAAGTTGGATGAGCTGTGTTACCTAATTTTATGTCTTAGCATAAAATTTTGACATGACATGAAATTAATCATGACAATGTGGTTTTGGCATAAGGATAGGCAAATAGATCAATGGAACAGAATAGATGAGGAGTTGGCAGTCTCTTTTTCTAAAAGGACAGATAGCAAATACTTTATGTGGTGCAGATTATACAATCTCTGTCGCGACTACTCTGTTGTAGTGTGAAAGCAGCCATAGCTGATAGTTAAATTAGTGTATCTGTGTTCTAATAAAGTTTATGAACACTGAAATTTCAATTTCACAAAATTTTTACATCATAAAGTATTCTTTTGCTTTTTTTCTCAACCATTTAGAAATGTAAACCAAAAAAAAAAAAAAAAAAAAAAACCCAAAAACACCTGTCTTAGTTTACAAACCGTACCAAAACAGATACAAATGGAAATTCGTTTGAGGGAAGTGGAATGATTCATATTTTGACTGAGAATTAAATAAGGCCACTGTACCTTGGAGGGATTTTAGATAAAACATCCAAAATAGTAGGTCATGGTAAAGGGTGGGAGAGAACAGAATGAACCACTGAATGCGGGTGGCTGTAGCGAATGCCTTTAAGGAAACACCTTCTCCCTGCTATGTGACCCACCAGAATTGAACATGGGGAAATGATGAGGATGTCAGGTCATTTTGAAATGGACCTTCGGGTAGTATTTGGGGTGGAAAAATCCCCTTTCTCCAACCACAGTTTGGCCACCCCAACAACACCAGCCCCACAGAGGTATCAGTGCTTTGTGATGTCCAAGCCACCCCATGACTACCATTGGATAGGGGTGCCCCGTTCTGACCAAACAAAGCTGAAGGGTGGGGCTCCTCATTACCCAGGAGTGGGTATACATAAGGAGGTCAGGAGCATAGGGTAGAGAGCATAGGTCAGGAGCACTGGGAGGCTTAAATATGGCTAAGGAGACCCACACACCAGTGAAGCCCAAAGAAAATATGAAACAACCAATAATAAGCATGAAAAATCCAACCCCTACAACCAAAGAGAAGAAGGAAAAGAACTCTTCTCGACAAAAGACCAACAAAAATGGCAAGGTCAGATGATCCTATCCTTGTTCCTTCTCTTCTTCCCCCTCTATTCTCTCAAGACCCCTATCCTGTCCTTGCCTAGCACAACCCCCTTCCTCAGCCTGCACTCTTGTTCATAAAGCTCCCTTCCTATATAACCTCTTTCTCTTCCCCTAAACCAATGTCCTTCTGGCTCACTGTGTTGTCCTTCCAGGTGGAGAAGAAAATCATAAAGGTAAAAAAACCCCTTCAAAGGAATTCCAGAAAAAAAACTCAATCACCTCCTTCCTGCTCAAAAAAGCCTAGGATAACAATGAGACCAACAATGTTTGTGTGTCTCCACAAGCAGAATAAGACACAACATAAAAATCAGAAGAGCAAGCACAAAAGACAACAGGACATAAAAATCAGAAGAGCAAGCCCGGAAGACGCTGGCAAAAGCAAACCATCCCAAGTAACCATCTCTGCTGCCAGTAAATGCAGAGCCTGGATCAGAAACGTACAACTAGCAACAGCAACTCTGGGGAATCGCCAATCACATAAAGGCCAAATCTGAGACCAATAATGTTCCACCCATGCTGATGAATGCAATAAAATCAGCACAATGTAAAAGGATGATGTGGATGTTTGTCTGTAGTGGGGAGGGGGTTAAGGAAGAAAAACTGCTAAGAGGGAGAGAGGCAGGGTCCTGTATGGTTGGGGGCCAGACCAACAGGTATACAGTTAGCCATCGGGGGATAAGGAGTGGGTGAGGACTAAGAAATGAAGACAAATCAACCCTTTGCCCCACAGACAAGAAGAAAAAGGGCTTTGGTAGTTTCTACCTGTACTTAGGGTAGGTGTGGGTAGCAACATCAAGGTCTAAATTCCCAGAACTCCGTTAGGAAGAGGGTTTTATGTGTGATGTGTGTGGCAATAACACAACCCACAAAAAGACAGTAAAACCACCCCCAGGTCACCCGTGTCATAGTGGCGTATGTTGTACCCCACACTATGCTGTAAGCAAGTAAAGGCCCTAAGGAGGACCCAAAACTCACCCTATCAAGAGTCACTCTCAGCATCCTGAAAGACAAATAGTGGAGTTTGGAGGCCACAAACCCAGCACTAATTAGGCCACTTTCTTGTTAAGTAGCTTAGGATGGGGCAGTGGCCTACCATGCGTGGGGGCAGTGGCAGAGGTCTGCCCACTTGCTGGCCATAAAGAAAAACATTGTCTGCAGAGAATTTTAATATAAGAATAATAAAACCCAGTAAAAGTCAGTCTTTTACTTATTAGCACCAGATACAAGTTTTCAATTTTTCTCTCCCCAAATCCTCTTTTGGTCTGAGTTGTGAAAGATTGCTATGGTTAAACTTAAGCTTGAATAAAATCAGTGTAAGGTGCAAATTAGCTGAGTTTTAATATTTATGTTTTAATAATCATTTTATTCTACAGGGAAGTTAATCTGGATAAATCCTTATTAAATAGTTGGTCCAAGACATAGGCTGTTCCTTTCTAAAGTAAGCTCTTAACAATTTGGAATTGTTTTGATGCAGGACAGGCAAGCCCCACACTTGGGGCTTACGTGGGAGGGTTCTTGGCTTCACTCAGGAAAGAATTCAAGGGCAAGCCAGTGGTGGTAAACAGCAACTTTAATTGAAGCAGAAGTGTACGGAGCAGCAGAGGTACTGCTCCTGCTCCTTGCAGGGCAGGGCTGCCCCATAGGCAGTGTCCCCGGAATAGCAGCTCAGAGGCAGTTCTGCACTCATGTTGATTCCCACTTTTAATTATATTCAAATTAAGGAGCAATTTATGCAGAAATTTCTAGGATGAAGGTGGTAACTTCCAGGTTGTCAGGTCATTGCCATGGAAAGGGGCAATAACTCCTGGGTGCTGCCATGGCAATGGTAAATTGACATGACACATTGCTAGACAAGGCTTAAGGAAAGCTGCTTCTGCCCCAGACCTGGTTTAGCTAGTCCTCAATTCGGTCTGCTGTCCAAGCCCCGCCTCTGGAGTCAAGTCCTGCCTCCTACCTCAGTTTGAGCTTGCTTTTAGCATACTTGCAGACTGCAGTCCCTGTGGTAATATATGATGCATATGCCTACACTTTAAAAGTACATGAAATTAAAAATTATAGCATGTGATTATAAAGACAAAGAACAACCGGAGTTACCTTAGCTCTGTGATTCTGTGTAATCACTTGCTTTTATTGGTGTCTAAATCAGTGAAACGAAGTGTTAAATTTAAGGAGTAAAATTTGGGGGGATAAAGACATTTTTATTACATTTGAAAATAAAATATTTTATTGAATTTGAACAATATACTCAAGCATGAAATGTATTCTTTAATTGCTCATTAATACTACATAAAAATCAAAATGCTAAAATTTTATATCAGTTGCATAATTTAGTAGTTGCTTACATTTTATTTTACATGTTTTAATTTTCTTAAAATTATCTTATTATTTTTACTATGACAACTATATGCAAAATGTTTTATAGAGAAAATTTACACTTTATTTTCTTTCTGGTTATAAGTATTTGTGTTAATTCATGTGTATTACTAAAAACATATTCTGTTGAGGTAGTGGCGTTAAAAATATATCTCACAACTCAGTGTATATACTAAAAATCATTCAATTATGCACATTTATTAAATGGTTAATTGTACATTAAATGAATGAATTGTATGGCATGTAATTATAGCTCAATTAAATTGGCTGTGTGTGTGTGTGTGTGTGTATCCAGGTGGGAACTATATTAATTGTGTCATGGAAGGAAATATTTTTTGTCTAAAATCTTTCATAATTTGGCCCCAGTCTCTGGTATTTTTTTCTTTTTTCTTTTTGTTTTAAACAACTCTATTGAGAAATAATTGACCTACAATAAACTGCATGTTTAAAGTATGCAATTTGATCAGTTTTCACATACATATACATCTGGTAAACCAACACCTCAATTAAAATAGTGAACATATTCATTTGTAATCTCCAAATGCTCAAAACTGGAGACAACCCAAATGGCCATTAATAGATTAAATAATAAACAAATTGTTGTATATTCATACAATGGAATACTACTCAGCAATAAAAAGCGAATGAACTAAGAATACACATAATGACATGAAAGAATCTCAAAATAATTATGCTGAAAGAAAGAAACCAAACAAAACAAAGTGTTTACTATATGATTCTATTTATAGAAAATTTTAGAAATTACAAACTAATCCACAGTGATAAAGAAAATCATTAGTTGCCTGGAGTCAAAGTTGAGTCGAGGTGGAAGGAGTAGAAAGGAGGGATTACAAAGGAGCACACAGAAACTTTTGGGAATAATGGATGTATTCATTACCTTAAGTGTGGAGATGGCTTCATAGATGATTATGTACATCAAACCTTTTCAGTTTGTACACTTTATTTATTTATTTTTTGAGACAGGGTCTCACTGTGTTGCCCAGGCTGGAATGCAGTGGTGTGATCCGGGCTCACCGCAGACTTGACCTCCCGGGCTCAAGCAATCCTCCCACCTCAGCCTCCCTAGTAGCTGGGGCTGTAGGCACACATCACCACACCTGACTAATTTTTTTTTTCATTTTTTGTAGAAAGGGGGTCTCACTATGTTTCCCAGGCTGGTCTTGAACTCCTGGGCTCAAGGGATCCTCCCACCTTGGCCTCCCAAAGTGCTGGGATTATAGGCATGAGCCACTGTGCCCGGCTGTACACTTTAAATATATGCATTTTATTTCATGTCAACTATACCTAAAGGGTTCTTAAGCTATTGTTATTCTAGAGAGATAAGGGCAGATAATTACATTTACAAAACAAAAACAGAATGGACAACTATTATACACCCATCATAACTAAAAATAATAAATAAATAAGCAATAAGATCCCCAAACCAGGATGGTTTCCAAATGTAATAATAGAACAAAAACTAGTTCTTGAAAATTAAAAAATATAAGAACTAAATTTAAATATTAATTAAAAACTCATGCAACCACATGACTAAATTCCAAAAACATTATTTTAAATAAAAGAAATATACTCTATAATTTTTCTGAAGTTTGAGAAGAGTCAAAACAATATGTGGCAATAAATATCAGAATACTGTTTACCTTTGGGTTTGATATTGACTGGAAAATGGGCATGAGGAAATATTCTGAAGTGATGAAAATATTCTATATCTTGATATGTGTGGGGGTTACATGACTGGGTATATACACATGTAAAAGTTCATCTAGTTATACACTAAAATTTGTGCATACCTCAATTTCAGAAATTGAATACTAATGCTGAAATACAAAGTGAAGAAATTCCCTATGAAGTAGAATAAAAGAAAAATAAATAAGAGCAAAAATAGTAACTTCAGAAGGTCAATCCAAAAGATCTAACATCTGAATAATAGGGATTCCAGAAAGAGAAAACAAAGAAAATAAAGAACGTGAAATTATCATTTAGTAATATATAAAATTTCCATAGAACTGTGGTACTGGAGCCTCCATTTAGACTAAAAGAACCCAATGAGTGTCCACCAAAAGGAATAAATATATACATATTATCAGCCGAAATTTCAGAATTTTGTGAAAAGTAAATTATCCTGAATGCTGTCTCAGAGAAAAAAAGTCAAATATCACATATGAAGAAATGAGAATGAAAATTGCATTTCACTTCTTTATAGCAATACTGGATGCTAGAAGATACTGGAAGAATGTCTTAATATATTATTTATGGAAAACAAATTTTATCTTAGGATTTTATACTGAGCCAAACTATGTTTCCAATGTTATGACAGAATAAATACATTTTTAGATATGCAGGCTTTCAAAATATTTACCTCCAATTCATCCTGTTCTGGTTACGTAAAAACCACCCTAAGTCATAGTTGCTTAAAAAAACAACAATAATTTTGTTGTTGTTGTTAACGACTCTGAAATTCGAGTAGGTCTAAATGGGGAAGGCTGGGCTCGTGTTTCAAGTGGTATCAGTTAGGGCGTCTCAACTGAGACCTGAAAGGCCCACTTCAAGATTGCTCACTCATGTGTCTGGCAGTTGATATTGGCTGCTGGCTGAGAGTTTAGACAGAATTGAGAGCTGGAGTCCTTGATTCTCTCCACATAGACCTCTACCTGTCACCTGTGATTCTTCATAGCATGGTGGCTGGGTTCAAAGGATGAAGATTCTGAGAGAGAGCCAGGTAGAAACTACTGATTTTTATGGCCAGGACTTGGAAACCACACGGCATCATTTCTATCATGCTCTGTTAGTCAAGGTATGCTCAATGGTCTGCCCAGGTTGAAGAGGAGGGAACACAGAGCCCATCTCTGCACAGAGAAGTGGCAAGATTCTGGAGAATTATGTTGGACAGAACATATCTCTGTGGCCATTCTTGGGAAATAAAATATAGAATTTACTGCACACCCTTTCTTAGGCAACTATTGGAGAGTGGGCTACACTCAAATGGGAGTGTAGGCCCAAAAAGTAGAAGATGTGGATCTAAGCAATCAAGAATTCAACACAAGACAGATGCAAAGAAAATCTCTAGGATGAGCTGAGCGCTATGGCTCATGCCGCAATCCCAGCACTTTGGGAGGCCAAGGCAGGTGGATTACTTGCGGTCAGGAGTTTGAGACCAGCCTGGCCAACAGGGTGAAACCATGTCTACTAAAAATACAAAAATGAGCCAGGCATGGTGGCAGGCACTTATAATCCCAGCTAATCGCGAGGCTGAGGCAGAAGAATCGCTTGAGTCCGGGAGGTGGAGTTTGCAGTAAGCTGAGATCTTGCCACTGCACTCCAGCCTGGGTGACAGAGTGAGACTCTCTCAAAAAAAAAAAAAAAAAAAAAAAAAATCTCTAGGATGATGGTAAAAAGAGATCTCTAGATCACAGCTGTTCAGCAGGCCTAGAGCAATGAGTTCAGATTCCAGATTCCAGCAGTCCTGAAAGTTCTGGGAGAGATTTCTTCAAGAAGATGAAATTGCCAAGAGGAGAGTTTGGGGTTGGTTTGGTGGTAAGTACATAGAAAATCAAGTAAGTTTTAAAAATGCTAGGGAAAAATGTGAAGGACATGGAAAATAATCATAATATACTTCATGACTAAGTTAACTATTGTATCTATATAATCATAATAATGTTAACATTGAATATTGATCTAAAAGTATAACTATATTGAGAGCATATGGATGGGTTGTGGGATGTGTGTGTAAGAAAGAAGCAGAGAGAGAGAGAGAGAGACAGGTACAGAGGCTAAATCCTATCTTCTGTAGCGTAAAGTCAATCTAAAAAATGCTTCAAGCTGTAAACCCAAGCCCTATTCATGCAAGCATGGAATTTGGAGAAGTAGCTGTAAATAGAAATATAAACAGCTCAAAGAACTAACTGAAAGTGGTTGCATCTGGGGAGCAGAATACAAGAAAGGACTGTCGCTTTTCTTTTCTTTTTTTTGCCATCATGGGGCCAGAATTTCTCTCAAAATAAAAATTATTTAGCTTTAAGTTCTGGGATACATGTGGAGAACGGACTTGCTTTTCTTAACAAGTTGCTTTTCTTAACAAGTCTTATAGATCTAGTTGTCTCTTTAAACTACATGTGTATATTTATTTAATAAAAAATAAACTAATTTTATTTATTTTTTATTTTTTAAAATTTATTTATTTCTTATACTTTAAGTTCTAGGGTACATGTGCACAATGTGCAGGTTTGTTACATATGTATACATGTGCCATGTTGGTGTGCTGCACCCAATAACTCGTCATTTACATTAGGTATATCTCCTAATGCTATCCCTCCCCCTCCCCCCACCCCACGACAGGCCACAGAGTGTGATGTTTCCCCCGCTGTGTCCAAGTGTTCTCATTGTTCAATTCCCACCTATGAGTGAGAACATGTGGTGTTTGGTTTTCTGTCCTTGCGATAGTTTGCTCAGAATGATGGTTTCCAGCTTCATCCATGTCCTTACAAAGGACATGAACTCATCCGTTTTTATGGCTGCATAGTATTCCATGGTGTATATGTGCCACATTTTCTTAATCCAATCTATCATTGATAGACATTTGGGTTGGTTCCAAGTCTTTGCTATTGTGAATAGTGCTGCAATAAACATACGTGTGCATGTGTCTTTATAGTAGCATGATTTATAATCCTTTGGGTATATACCCTGTAATGGGATGGCTGGGTCAAATGGTATTTCTAGTTCTAGATCCTTGAGGAATCGCCACAGTCTTCCACAATGGTTAAACTAGTTTGCACTCCCACCAACAGTGTAAAAGTGTTCCTATTTCTCCACATCCTCTCCAGCACCTGTTGTTTCCTGACATTTTAATGATTGCCATTCTAACTGGTGTGAGATGGTATCACATTGTGGTTTTGATTTGCATTTCTCTGATGGCCAGTGATGATGAGCATTTTTTCATGTGTCTGTTGGCTGCATAAATGTCTTCTTTTGAGAAGTGTCTGCTCATATCCTTTGCCCACTTTTTGATGGGGTTGTTTGATTTTTTCTTGTAAATTTGTTTAAGTTATTTGTAGATTCTGGATATTAGCCCTTTGTCAGATGGGTAGATTGCAAAAATTTTCTCCCATTCTGTAGGTTGCCTGTTCACTCTGATGGTAGTTTCTTTTGCTGTGCAGAAGCTCTTTAGTTTAATTAGATCCCATTTGTCAATTTTGGCTTTTGTTGCCATTGCTTTTAGTGTTTTAGTCATGAAGTCCTTGCCCATGCCTATGTCCTGAATGGTATTGCCTAGGTTTTCTTCTAGGGTTTTTATGGTTTTAGGTCTAACATTTAAGTCTTTAATCCATCTTGAATTAATTTTTGTATAAGGTGTAAGGAAGGGATCCAGTTTCAGCTTTCTACATATGGCTAGCCAGTTTTCCCACCACCATTTATTAAACAGGGAATCCTTTCCCCATTTCTTGTTTTTGTCACGTTTGTCAAAGATCAGATGGTTGTAGATGTGTGGTATTACTTCTGAGGGCTCTGTTCTGTTCCATTGGTCTATGTCTCTGTTGTGGTACCAGTACCATGCTGTTTTGGTTACTGTAGCCTTGTAGTATAGTTTGAAGTCAGGTAGCATGATGCCTCCAGCTTTGTTCTTTTGGCTTAGGATTGTCTTGGCAATGAAGGCTCCTTTTTGGTTCCATATAAAACTAATTTTAAAAAGATATTCCTCCTCCAAATCAGTTCATTAATTGCAGTAGTCTTCTTTTTTTTTTTTTTTTTTTTTTTTTTAAGACAGGATCTCACTCTCATTGCCCAGGCTGAAGTGCAGTGGTGCAATCATGGCTCACTGCAGCCTCAAATTCCCAGGCTCAGGGGACTCTCCCACCTCAGCCTGCTGACTAGCTGGAACTACAGGCATGCATCACCATGCCTGGCTACTTTTTTTTGTATGTTTTTAGTAGAGACAGGGTTTCGCCATGTTGCCCAGGCTGATCTCGAATGCCTGGGTTCAAGTGATCCGACTGCCTTGGCCTCCCAAAGTGCTGGGATTAGAGGTGTGAGCCACCACGCCCGGCCTAATTGCAGTAGTCTTCTAAACTTCCTGCTGAGGCCATGTGCAAAGCCTGGCTTTTGTAAAAAATCATTTCCCTTGACGATAAGGCTGTGGCATTTTTTTTTTTTTTCAGTACTTACTGCTTCCACAGTACTTAGCGTTCCTGCCAATAAAAGAAGGTGGGGGATAATAAGAGATGTTCAACTTCATTAGTAATGGGAAAAATAAATGCAAATTAAAACAATAATAGGTTGGATTAGGAGATATAACACTGCAGTGGTTAAAATCATGGGCATTGGAACCAGGCTGTCTTTATTCAAATGCAAGCTCTATTACTTGTAGCTGTGTGACCTTGGACATGTTGCTTTAGTTCTCTTAGCTTCAGTTTTCACATCTGTAAAAAGGAGTTTATACAGTATTTTCTTCCTATGGTTGTTGTGAGGATACAACAAATTAATATGTACAAAGTGCTCAGAACAGAGAAAATACTTTGCAAAGTAATTTGGCAAATCTAGTAAATTTGAAAATGCTTATACTTTGTGGCCCAGCAATTCAATTCCTAAGTGTTTCCCTGAGCAAAACTCTCAGAAGTGGGCACAAAGGGATATGCCACGAGAGCATTTTCTCCAGTACTCTTTGTAATAGCAAAATATAAAATTAAAAAGTGGAAACAACCTAATTATCTCTCAGTTGATGAATGGGTAATTAAGCTGTGATTTATTTATACAGTAGAATGCTACATATCTGTTAAAATGAATGAACTAGGGTGAATACTACAGCAACATTAATCAGCATGAATAAGTTTTTAAAAACAATAGTGCATAGAAAAAATGAAGAAAAAGAGCAAACATACACTATTCAATTTTAAAAATTGTAAGAATACTTGAAATACTTTTTTTTTTTGGAGATGGAGTGTCACTCTGTCACCCAGGCTGGAGTGCAGTGGCACAGTCTTGGCTCACTGCAAACTCCACCTCCCGGGTTCAAGTGATTCTCCTGCTTCAGCCTCCTGAGTAGCTGTGATTATAGATGACCGCCACCATGCCCGGCTAATTTTTTGTATTTTTAATAGAGACAGGTTTCGCCATGTTGGCCAGGCTGGTCTTGAACTTCTGACCTCTAGTGATCTGCCCACCTCGGCCTCCCAAAAAGCTGGGATTACAGGCCTGAGCCTCCGTGCCTGGCTGAAATAATTGCTTATATTCATACGTAAGTACAAATAGATGCACAAAAGTGATGCATGACAACTGCAGGACAGTGTTTACCCAAGGAGAGATATGGATGAAGAAGTCATGGGTTGTAGAGTTTTGCTGTATTTGTAATACGTTATTTCTCAGAGAGAGCTGAAGCAAATGAAGCAAAATGGTAGCATCCAGTTAATTGCATGATGATTGTAGGTGGCTATTTTATCATTTTATCAAGTGCAACTTACAATTACAATACAGTTAATAGATTTAACTTCTATAAAATATGATTAATAAACTGAAAAACATTATACAAATGTTAGACCACTATCATTATTCATATGTCATTATTCAGGCAATATATGAACATGCAGGGCAAAGATAATGCTTAGGTTGAGGAACAGCCAAGGTGTAATGCTGGTAGACTGTCCTAGCGTTCTAAATTCCAATGAGTTTATTTTTATTTATTTATTTTTTTTGAGATGGAGTCTCGCTCTGTCACCCAGGCTGGAGTTCAGTGGCGTGATCTCAGCTCACCGCAACCTCCGCCTCCTGGGTTCAAGCAATTCTCCTGCCTCAGCCTCCTCAGTAGCTGGGATTACAGGCACCCTCCACCACGCCCAGCTAACTTTTGTATTTTTAGTAGAGACGGGGTTTCACCATGTTGGCCAGGCTGGTCTCAAACTCCTGACCTCATGTGATCTGCCTGCCTTGGCCTCCCAAAGTGCTAGAATTACAGGTGTGAGCCACCATGCCCGGCCTGACTTTATTCTTTGGGTCACTCATGAATAATGAAGAGTGATTAACAAAAAATAAAATGATTCCCACCTAATGCTGGAAGTAGCAATGGAGAAAACTTGAAGAAGACCAAACACTGATAAAATTTCCCATCCTTAAAGTCTGGCTAGCTCTCTCCTCCACTGCGAACCCTTCACTGATCACCCTTCTCCCCAGTCAGAATCCACCTTCTTAGGCTCTTGCAGCAAATCATCACAAGCAATGTTCTCATTAGCTTTCCGTGAATTTATCTTCCCCAATAAACTGTGAGACTGAGAACAGAGACTGTCTCGATTTCACTTCTTACATTCCCTGATGGGAATATCCTTTCTTACCTACTCGTCAAGCCTCAGGTCCAGAAAACCCTTTCCTAATTCCCCCAATTTGGGTTAATGCTCTTCCTCTGTGCCTCCATAGTACCCTAAGCCAATTTCTGCTGCAGTGTGTGTCACACCATATTACTGTCATTCCCTGTTTACCTGACACTCCATAGAGACTGTGAGCTCCTTGATGTCAAGGACTGTGTCCCTGCAGTGTTCAACAAAGGACTGGCCTATAGAGGGATTGCAATGATTGCATACTTAAATCAAGAAAACGTACCAATTCTGCAATTAAGTCTTATATATGCATAGCAGATGCTCTGGTTTGATTGTAGTCGAAGTATAGCTGGTGTGGAGGGTTGAGTTCTAATTGTCATTATTAATCTCCTTGTGAGAATAGAAGCACCATAAAAACACCAAAACCTAGCTGAGAGTATATACAGGAGTGACACTTTTCAAATGGGCATAATTAACAAGGGAGTGTAACAATTTTGTGATGGCATTTTATGTTCATTTTTCCCAAGCCCCATCTGATCACCTTTTTAGTAGTAAGATATGGTATATAGTAGCTTGGTTTTTTTGTTTTTGTTTTTGTTTTCCGTGTTTTTTTTTTTTTGACACGGAGTCTCACTCTATCGCCCAGGCTGGAGTGCAGTGGCATGATCTCAGCTCACTGCAACCTCTGCCTCCCGGGTCCAAGTGATTCTCGTGCCTCAGCCTCCCAAGTAGATGGGATTACAGGTGCATGCCACCATGCCTGGCTAATTATTGTGTTTTTAGTAGAGGTGGGGTTTCACCATGTTGGCCAGGCTGGTCTTGAACTCCTGACCTCAAGTGATCTGCCCACCTCAGCCTCCCAAAGTGCTGGGATTACAAGCGTGAGCCACCGCACCCTGGCTATAGTAGTTTGTTAAACTAAATACCATTCTGTTAGCCTTTATTTATTTGTTTTTTTGAGACAGGGTCTCCCTCTGTCATATAGGCTGGAGTGCAGTGGCACACTCACAACTCACTGTAGCCTTGACCTCCCAGACTCAGGTGATCCTCCCACCTCAGCCTCCTGAGTATCTGTGAGTACAGGCACATGCCACCACACCCAGCTAATTTTTGTATTTTTTGTGGAGATGAGGTTTTGCCGTTTTGCCCAGGCTGGTCTCAAAGTCCTAAGCTCAAGTGATTTGCCTGCCTGAACCTCACAAAGTACCGGGATTACAGGCGTGAGCCACCATGCCCGGCCCCCATTCTGTTAGCTTTGTAATGACATTAACTAACATTTATTAAGTACTCACTAAGTTTAAACCAAGATAGATAAACAGTTATTCACGTGTAATACTTCCCAAAGTATCTTCTTTAAGACATCGTGGTGGCCATTTAGGATGGCCTCCTGTGATTCCTACATCCAGGTATTCATTCCCCTTGAATGTGGGCTGATTTGTGACTTATTTCTAACTAAGAGTATCTAGTGCTGGCCAGGTGTGGTGGCTCATGCCTGTAATCCCAGCACTTTGGGAGGCCAAGTCGGATGGATCACTTGAGGTAAGGCGTTCGAAAGCAGCCTGGCCAACATGGTGAAACCCTGTCTCTACTAAAAATACAAAAATAAGCCAGGCGTGGTGGCATGCACCTGTAATCCCAGCTACTCGTGAAGCTGAGGCAGGAGAATCGCTTGAACCCAGGAGGCCAAGGTTGGAGTGAGCCGAGGTTGCGCCACTGCACTCTAGTCTGGGTGACAGAGCAAGACGCTGTATCAAAAAAAAAAAAAAAAAGAATATATGGTGCAGGTGATGGGTTATCACTTCTGTGATTAAGTTACAAGAGATGGTAATCTCTGTTTTTCCAGCACACTTGCTACCTTATTGGCTTTGAAAAAGCAAGTTGTCTTGTTGAGGAGGACACTGTGGCAATGATCTTGGGGCAGCCCCTGGCCCATAGCCAGATAGAAACTGAGGCCTTTGGTTTTACAAACCACAAGGAACTGAATTTTCCAAACAACTACACGAGACTGGAAGCAAATCCTTCCCCAGCCAACCTTCAGAAGAGAATCAAGCTCTGGTTAACACATTGATTGTAGCGTCATTAGAGATCCTGAAGCAGAGGATCCTGTTAAGCAGTGGCCAGATTCCTGATCTACAAAAACAGTCAGATAATAAATGGGCATTGTTTTAGGCTGTGAAATTGTGGCGATTTATTGTGCATCAATAGATTACTGATACAACCATTAAAAATACTGCTACAACTAAGTTATATAAATTATGTATATTAATATATAAATATTGTAAACACATGAGTTTACTATGTGTCATGCACTATTCTAAGTACATTACATGTATTTACTCACAACTATCATATGAGGTAGGTACGACTATTGCCTCCATTTTCTAGATGAGAAAATAGAGGCATAGATGTTGTCAGTAACTTGGTCACACATCTAGACAGTGGTGGAACTTAGATTTTTATCCAGGTATTCTGGCATTCAGAGTCTCACTCCTTAACCACTCTTATATTGAATCCAATATAATAATTTCTGAAAAACATTCATGAGAGAATGTGGCCATTAAACCTTAATTTATTAACATTTATTTATTTATTTTAATTTGTGCAAATATATAGGGTACATAAATTTTGTTACATGTATATAATACATAGCGACCAAGTCATGGTATTCGGAGTATTCATCACCCAACTACAATACATTTTTGTTAAGTATAGTTAACCTATTCTATTAGTAAACATTGAATTTATCCCTTCTATCTTACTGTATGTTTGTATCCTTTAACACACTTCTCTTTACCCTTCCCCTCCCCCAACACATCCTTCCCAGTCTCTGTTATCTAATTTTTCACTCTCTACCTCCATGTGTTCCAGTTTTATAGCTCTCACATATGAGTGAGAACATTAACATTTATTTTGAAAGCATACTATCTTTTTTTTAAAAAAAAATTATACTTTAAGTTCTGGGATACATGTGCAAAATGTGCAGGTTTGTCACATAGGCATACTTGTGCCATGGTGGCTTGGTGCACCCATCAAGCCATCATCTACATTAGGTATTTCTCCTAATGCTATTCCTCCCCTGGCCCCCCACCCCCCAACAGGCCCCAGTGTGTGATGTTCCCCTCCCTGTGTCCATGTGTTCTCATTGTTCAACTCCCACTTATGAGTGAGAACATGCGGTGTTTGGTTTTCTGTTCCTGTGTTAGTTTGCTGAGGATGATGGTTTCCAGCTTCATCCATGTCCCTGCAAAGGACATGAAATCGTCCTTTTTATAGCTGCATAGTATTCCATAGTGTATATGTGCCACATTTTCTTTATCCAGTCTATCATTGATGGGCATTTGGGTTGGTTCCAAGTCTTTCCTATTGTGAACAGTGCTGCAATAAACATACGTGTGCATGTGCCTTTATAGTAGCATGATTTATAATCCTTTGGGTATATACCCAGTAATGGGATTGCTGGGTCAAATGGTATTTCTGGTTCTAGATCCTTGAGAAATCGCCACACTGACTTCCACAATGGTTTAACTAGTTTACAGTCCCACCAACAGTGTAAAAGTGTTCCTATTTCTCCACATCCTCTCCAGCACCTGTTGTTTCCTGACTTTTTAATGATCGCCATTCTAACTGGTGTGAGATGGTATCTCATTGTGGTTTTGATTTGCATTTCTCTGATGGCCAGTGATGATGAGCTTTTTTTTACATGTTTGTTGGCCACATAAATGTCTTCTTTTGAGAAGTGTCTGTTAATATCCTTTGCCCACTTTTTGATGGGGTTGTTTTTTTTCTTGTAAATTTGTTTAATTTCCTGTAGATTCTGGATATTAGCCCTTTGTCAGATGGAGAGATTGCAAAAATTTTCTCCCATTCTGTAGGTTGCCTGTTCACTCTGATGATAGTTTCTTTTGCTGTGCAGAAACTCTTTAGTTTAATTAGATCCCATTTGTCAATTATGGCTTTTGTTGCCATTGAAAAGCATACTATCGATATTGAACTTGAGTTGGAAGAGGCGAGTCCGGTCTCAAAATGGAGGTAAAACCACCGCCCGGTCGCCCCCAGCCCGACTCCGGCCGTCGGCCGTCGCTGCCAGAGAGAGGAGGGCCATGATCCAAAGGAACCAGAGCAGGTGAGAAAACTGTTTATTGGTGGTCTGAGCTTTGAATCTACAGATGATAGTTTAAGAGAACATTTTGAGAAATGGGGCACACTCACAGATTGTGTGGTAATGAGAGACTCCCAAACAAAACGTTCCAGGGGCTTAGGTTTTGTGACTTATTCTTGTGTTACAGAGGTGGATGCAGCAATGTGTGCTCGACCACACAAGGTTGATGGGCGTGCAGTGGAACCAAAGAGAGCTGTTTCTAGAGAGGATTCTGTAAAGCCTGGTGCCCATCTAACAGTGAAGAAAATTTTTGTTGGTGGTATTAAAGAAGATACAGAAGAATATAATTTGAGAAACTACTTTGAAAAGTATGGCAAGATTGAAACCATAGAAGTTATGGAAGACAGACAGGCAGAGTGGAAAAAAGAGAGGATTTGCTTTTGTAACTTTCGATGGTCACGATACAGTTGATAAAATTGTTGTTCAGAAATACCACACTATTAATAGGCATAATTGTGAAGTGAAAAAGGCCGTTTCTAAATAAGAGATGCAGTCTCCTGGATCACAGAGAGGTCGTGGAGGTGGATCTGGCAATTTTATGGGTTGCAGAGGAAACTTTGGAGGTGGTGGAGGTAATTTTGGCTGCGGTGGAAACTTTGGTGGAAGAGGAGGCTACGGTGGTGGAGGTGGTGGCAGCAGAGGTAGTTATGGAGGAGTTGATGGTGGATATAATGGATTTGGAGGTGATGGTGGCAACTGTGGCAGTGGTCCTGGTTGTAGTAGTAGAGGGGGCTATGGTGGTGGTGGACCAGGATATGGAAACCAAGGTGGTGGATATGGTGGTGGTGGTGGAGGATATGATGGTTACAATGGAGGAGGAAATTTTGGCGGTGGGAACTATGGTGGTGGTGGGAACTATAATGATTTTGGAAATTATAGTGGACAACAGCAATCAAATTATGGGCCCATGAAAGGGGGCAGTTTTGGTGGAAGAAGCTCGGGCAGTCCCTATGGTGGTGGTTATGGATCTGGTGGTGGAAGTGGTGGATATGGTAGCAGAAGGTTCTAAAAACAGCAGAAAAGGGCTACAGTTCTTAGGAGGAGAGACAGCGAGGAGTTGTCAGGAAAGCTGCAGGTTACTTTGAGACAGTCATCCCAAATGCATTAGAGGAACTGTAAAAATCTGCCACAGAAGGAAGGATGATCCATAGTCAGAAAAGTTACTGCAGCTTAAACAGGAAACCCTTCTTGTTCAGGACTGTCATAGCCACAGTTTGCATAAAGTGCAGCTATTGATTAATGCAATGTAGTGTCAATCAGATGTACATTCCTGAGGTCTTTTATCTGTTGTAGCTTTTTCTTTTTCTTTTCATTACATCAGGTATATTGCCCTGTAAATTGTGGTAGTGGTACCAGGAATAAAAAATTAAGGAATTTTTAACTTTTCAAAAAAAAAAAAAAAGAAAGAAAAGCATACTATCTTAAAACAGCCACACCTAAAAACAGATGTCATAAGGAAAATCTATTTTCCTCTATCATGACTCTATTAAGTAAGGTCTTTCCAAAGGTAACCATGGAGGATGAGAGGTTGGAATCTAAATAGGTGAAAATTGGAATGAACTCTTGAATAGTTTGTCTTTTCTAATCTGGCTAAATGCTCTCAATTAGAATAAGATACACTGCAATTTATTCTCAAAATGTTTTAATTAAGTCATAACACAGAGACCTTGATATTTCCATGATTTCATTTTATTCTGGAGATAACAACTAAAATAATTTACATATTAGATTCTTGGCATTTCATATTTAGTAGCAGTGGTTAGCGAAAGAGGAGGCATTTGTCTTCCAAACAAAACATTGAGGTTGAAAATAGGATAAAGAGGAGCAACATTAACTTAGAACTAGGAAAATTATTTTCAACATCGTTTTTAGCGTGCTATCAATTTTTACCAGAAGTTAATATATATTTATGCCAATAAACACTTAGTCACCAGAAATAGCATATGTCTGTTTTTAGAATAGGGGAACTTCTGGGCAGCTAACAACAATGGCAGCCACCTAGGTCCCAATCTCCTAATATCCCTCCAAAATCAATACAGAACAACAAGAGAAAAACAAAACTATGCAAAACCATACTCTTACAATAACTTGAAGAGAAAGAATACTTCAAATTCAAAAGAACTGTAAGTAAGAGGAGAAATAACACCAAATCATAATGCATTGCTGCTCATGCTTCTTTTTCCTCCTGCTCACCCTGCCATGAGACATTGTGGCCAGCAAGGCAGACTGAATAAATCTAAGGGAAAAACAGAAGAGGGAAGATAGCTAAAGGGCCAAAAGATAAGTAAAACCACCACCGGAAAGAGTGAATTTACTCTAATTTTTTTTAAAAAGTGTCTAAGTAGATCAGAGTATATGGACTACAGGGGAAAAAATTTTGAAAGTATGTGTGATTTGAAGGGGCAGTCTTTGAAACAGCCTCTGGGAAAGAAAAAAAGGCAAAAAAGTAATGAAGAATGATTTGGCAACTGAGTGGTGAAGGGGAAAAAAGCAAAAGGTCAAAATTTATGTTCAACAAGAGAGGAAAGAACCACAAAATCGGAGAACAGAAAAACCCCCTTCTCTATTATCAAAACAAAAGCACAAATTTACTAAATAGCTGAACTTTGTTATGCTGACAGAAGAGGGCGCCATTAAAGTAGGAATCTCATAAAATACCACAGTATCACAAAATGAAAACCAAAAAGAGCTATACACAGCTGTTGAGAGAGAAATTTATGGCACTAAATACTTACAATAGAAAGGAGGAAGGACTTCGAATCAATAATCTAAGTGACTACCTCAAAAAACTAAAGAAAGAAGAGCAAAATAAACCCCAGGCAAGCAGAAGAAAGGAAATAAAAAGAGCAGAAATAAATGCAGTTGAAAATAGAAAAACAGGCCAGGCGCAGTGGCCCATGCCTGCAATCCCAGCACTTGGGGAGGCTGAGGCAGGTGGATCACCTGAGGTCAGGAGTTTGAGACCAGCCTGTCCAACATGGGGAATCCTCATCTTTTCTAAAAATACAAAAATTAGCCAGGCGTGGTGGTGTACACCTATAGTCCCAGCTACTTGGGAGGCTGAAGCAGAAGAATCGCTTGAACCTGGGAGGCAGAGGTTGCAGTGAGCTGAGATCGCACCACTGAACTCCAGCCTGGGTGATAGAGTGAGGCCCTGTGAGACTCAGTCTCAAAAAAAAAAAAAAAAAATAGAGAAAATGAAGGGCTAAAAAAATCCCATAGTATTCCATGTTGTTTATCCATTCATCATTTGATGGACATTTGCGTTGTTTTCACTTTTGGCTATTATGGATTATGCTCTTATGAGTATTTGTGTACAAGTTTTTGTGTTGACATAGGTTTTGATTTATCTTGGGTGTATATCTAATAGCAGAATTGCTGGGTCATATAATACCTCTATATTTAACTTTTGCAGAACTGCCAAACTGTTTTACAAAGTAGTTGCATCTTTTTACATTCTCACCAGCAGTGCATGAGTATTTGAATTTCTCTACATCCTTACCAAACTTGTCATCATTTATCTTTTTGATTCTAGGAATACTAGTGGGTATAAAATGTTATCTCATTGGGATTTTGATTTCCATTTCCCTAGCAACAAATAACAATGAGCATCTTTTGATGTGCCTATTGGTCATTTGTATGTGTTTTTTTTTTTTTTTTTTTGGAGAAATGTGCTGAAATTCTTTGCTTGTTTTTCAATTGGGTTATTTGTCTTTTTATTATTTAATTGTAAGTACTCTTTATATATACAGGATACAAGTCCCTTGCCAGATAAATGATTTTCAAATTTTTTCTTCCAGTCTGTGAACTATCTTTTCACTTTTTCTATGGTGCATTGGTTACAGGAAAGGGGCCCCAATCCAGACCCCAAGAGAGGGTTCTTGGATCTCATGCAAGAAAGAATTTAGGGCGAGTCTGTAGGGTAACGTGAAAGCCAGTTTATTACGAAAGTAAAGGAATAAAGATAGCTACTCCATAGACAGAGAAGCCCTGAGAGATGCTGGTTGCTCATTTTTATGGTTATTTCTTGATTATATGCTAAATAAGGAGTGGATTATTCATGCATCCCCTTTTTAGACCATATAGGGTAACTTCCTGGCATTGCCATGGCATTTATAAACTGTTATGGCGCTGATGGGAGTGTAGCAGTGAGGACGACCAGAGGTCACTCTCGTTGCCATCTTGGTTTTGTTGGATTTTAGCCAGCTTATTTACTGCAACCTGTTTTATCAGCAAGGTCTTTATGACCCAGATTTTGTGCCGACCTCCTATCTCATCCTGTGACTTAGAATGCCTTAATCATCTGGGAATGCAACCCAGTAGGTCTCAGCCTCATTTTACCCAGCTCCTATTCAAAATGGAGTTGCTCTAGCTCATACGCCTCTGACACTTTGAAGCACAGAAGTTTTAAATTTTGATCAAGTGTAATTAATCTATTAATATTGTTTTGTTTTTGCTTTCGTTTTTGTGCCATATCTAAGAAATAATTGCCCAGTTCAATTGATTTTTGACAACGAATGAAAAGCAATTCAATGAAGGAAAGATGATTTTTGCAACCAATGATGCCGGCACAATTGGACAACCATAGGGCCAAAAAACCAAACCTCCCCTAAACCTCACATCATATACAAGAGTTAAGACAAAATAGATCATGGATATAAATATAAACATAAAACTCTAAAACTTTACAGAAAACATATGAGAATATATTTGGGAAATAGGCCTACGTGAAGACTCTTAGACATAATACCAAAAGAACAATCTGTATAAGGAAACGTTGACAAGTTGGACTTCATCAAAATTAAAAATTTCGCACCACAGAAGATGGTTAATTTTATGTGTCAACTTAACTAGGCCACGGGCTGCCCAGATCTTTGGTTAAATATTATTTCTTTGTGTGTCTGTGAGGGTGTTTCCGGATGAGAGCAACATTTGAATCATAGAGTGAATAAAGCAGATCCCCTTCCCCAGTGTGGATGGACCTCATCCAATCTGTGGAAAGACTGAATCGAATAAAAAACTAAGTAAGAAAAAATTCATTCTCCCTGTCTGACCTTTCAGCTAGACCACTGGTCTCCCTATTTCAGACTTGGCCTCAGACTGGAGGATATCACTGGCTCTTGTGGGTCTCCAGCTTGCCACCTGCAGATCTTGAACTTTTCACTGTCCCTAATCACATGACCCAATTTTTAATTGTCTAGCTATCTATCTCTCTCTCTCTCTCTCTCTCTATCTGATCTGTATCTATATTTTTCTCCCTATCTATCTATCTATCTATCATCTATCTATCTATCTATCATCTATCTATCATCTATCTATCTATCTATCTATCTATCTATCTATCTATCTATCATCTATCTATCGCTCTCTGAGTATTGAGAGAAAGATACTGGTTTTGTTTTTCTGGAAAATACAGAATAATAAAGATTTTGGTACAGAGTGGTTTCAGAGAAACAGAATTTTAAGGATGAGTTTTGTGAATGGTTCTAAAGTTTCTGGAATTGGCTGTCTAATCTCATTAGGTTTAAAGATGCTAATAACCATTTCCAGTAGTAAAAAAAAGCACTGATAATCCATGGCATGATCTGGCAACTGAAGTATGCAAAATGTTTCAATTGGATATTCCTAATCAACCACTTATAAGAAGCAAGAAGGAGGAGGTGGAGCAAGATAGCCAAATAGAATCCTCCAGTGATCATCCCTACATAGGAACACTAAATTTAACAATTATCCCTGGAAGAAAGCACTTTCATAAGAACCAAAAACAAGTTGAGCAATCACAGTACCTGGTTTTAATATTTAATATTAAGGAAAGAGGCACTGAAGAGAGTAGGAAAGATGGTCTTACATTGCCTATACCACCCCTCCTCTATTCCCCAGCAGCACACAGAAAGAGAATCTGTGTCCTTTGGGGAGGGAGAGGAAAGTGACTGTGGGACTTTGCATTGGAACTCAGTACCACCCTGTCACAGCAGAACACAAGATAGGAAAGAAGGATTTGGTCAATGCCCATGGAGGGAGCGTTTAGATCAGCCCCAGTCAGAGGGGAATCCTACACTCCAGTGGGAACTGAGTTCTGACCAGCCCCACCAGTGGTGAACTAAAGTGCCCTGGGGTCCTGAAAAAATTTGAAAGGCAGTCTAGGCCACAAGGATCACAGTCCTTGGGCAAGTCCTGCTGCTGTGCTGGGCTCAGAGCCAGTGGACTTGGGCACAAGTGACCCATTGAGGCACCAGCTGGGGCAGCCAAGGAAGAGCTTGCAGGTCCAACTCCAAGCAGTGCAGCTTGGGGAGAGACTGCTTTTGCTTGCAGAAAGGAGAGGGAAGAGTAAAGAGGACTTTGTTTAGAAATTTGGATACCAGCTCAGCCACAGTAAAATAAAGTACCAAGCAGAGTCCTGAAGCCCCCCAGTTCCAGGCCCTAGCTCCTGGGTGACAGTGCTAGACCTACTCTGGGCTAGAAAGAAACCTGCTACCCAGAAGGAAAAGACCCAGCTCTGGTAGGATTCAACACCTTCTGACTAAAGAGCCCTTGGGCCTTGAATAAACATCAGCAGTAGCCAGGCAGTAGTTGCCATTGGCCTTGGATGAGACCCAGTACAATGCTGGCTTCAGGTGTAACCCAGCACAGTCCCAGTTATGGTAGCAGTGGGAGTGCTTGCATCACTCCTCCCTCAACTCCAGGCAGCCAAACGTGGAGAGAGAGACTGTTTCTTTGGGAGAAAGTGAGGGAAGAATACAAGAAATTCTGTCTGGTGATCCAGGAAATTTTCACAGATCTTAGCCAAGCCCACTAAGACAATACATCTACGAGGAGTATACAAGAGTTGCAGTGCTACTGGGCTTTGGGGCTTCCACTAGTGCAGATATGGCTGCAGTGACCAAAGACTTAGATCATAACACTCCATTCGCTTTGAATAGCTGGAAAGCCTTCTCAAAAGGACAAGACAAGAAAGGCCAAACTGTGAAGATTAGAATAAATACCTAAGTCTTCAATGCTCAGACATTGATGAACATTCACAAGTATCAAGAACATTCAGAAAAACATGGCCTCACCAAATGAACTAAACAAGGCACTAGTGACCAATCCTGGGGTGGCAGAGATATGTTACCTTTCAGACAGAATTCAAAATAGCTGTTTTTTTTTTTTTTTTTTGAGACGGAGTCTCGCTCTGTCGCCCAGGATCTCGGCTCGCTGCAAGCTCCGCCTCCCGGGGTCATGCCATTCTCCTGCTTCAGCCTCTCCAAGTAGCTTGGACTACAGGCGCCCGCCACCACGCCCGACTAATTTTTTTGTATTTTTAGTAGAGACGGGGTTTCACCGTGGTCTCGATCTCCTGACCTCGTGATCCGCCCGCCTCGGCCTCCCAAAGTGCTGGGATTACAAGCGTGAGCCACCGCGCCCGGCCTCAAAATAGCTGTTTTGAGGAAGCTTAATGAACTTCAAGATAACACAGAAAAAGAATTCGGAGTCCCAGAATAGAAATTTAACAAAGAGATTGAAATTATTTAAAAAATCAAGCAGAAATTGTGGAGCTAAAAAACTCAATTGACAAACTAAAAAATGCATCAGATGGTTGGGCACAGCTCACGCCTCTAATCGCAGCACTTTGAGAGGCTGAGGCATGCAGATCACTTGAGGTCACAAATTTAAGACCAGCCTGGCCAACATGATGAAATCCTGTGTCTACTAAAAATACAAAAAAAATTAGCCAGTTGTGGTGGCATGCACATGTAGTCCCAGCTACTCAGGAGGCTGAGGCAGGAGAATCACTTGAACCTGGGAGGCAGAGGTTGCAGTGAGCCGAGATCATGCCACTGCACTCTAGCCTGGGTGACAGAGCAAGACCCTGTCTTAAATACATACATACATACATACATACATACATACATACATACATACATAATGCATCAGAGTCTCTCAACAGCAGAATTAATCAAGCAGAAGAAAGATTTTGTGTCCAAGAGGCTATGCCTGGATCTGGGGACCCCAAAAGCCTGCTCGTTGCTCTACCCTATTGTGGCTGAGCTGGTATCTAAGGTGCAAGACAAAGTCCCTTTTACTTTTCCTTCTTTTCTCAAACAGAAGGAGTCTTTCACTATAGGTGGGCATGTGCTTGGTCACACCTGAAGTCAGCACATTTCAGAGCCCAAGGCCCACGGCATACTTCTTAGTTATTACTGCTGGCTATTCGGGACCAGGGGCTCTTTAGTCAGGAAGTGATGAATCCTGCCTTCCCTTCAAGGCAGCAGTTTCCATTTTGGCCCAGGGTCTATCTAGAAATGCCCATGAGCCATGAACTAGAATGTGGGCCTCATGACTCTGCTTGGTGCCCTATCCTGCGGCTGAGCTGATATCCCACATGCAAGATAAAGTCCTCTTTACTCTTTGCTTTCCTCTCTTTAAGCAGAAAGAATGAGTCACTTTTATTGCTGCAAGCTGCACTGCCTGGGGTTGGGGAGGTTTGGCACAATCACTCCCTTAGTCACTTCGACTGGTGTCTCCTTAGGTCGCATGCCACCCTAGTCTTCTGGCTCTGAGCCCAGCTCAGCACTAGGAATTGCCTAGTAATCATAGTGCTTGTGTCCTAGACAGTCTTTCAAGTTTACCAAGGACCCCAGGGCACTTTGGCCCATAGTACAAGTTTTGCCAAGAAACTCAAGTTCCAACTGCTGGGATGGGTGATTCCTCTCTGGCTATGTTTTGTCCAAATGCTCCCTCCATGCCTGGGTACTGGCTGAGCCCAGCATGGCTTTGTTCTCCATTATGACAGGCAACACCAAGTTCAATGTAATGTCCCCTAGTCACTGAGCTCTCCTTTTCCAATGTGCACATACCCTCTGCACCACAAGGATGCTGCCAGGGGATGGGGAAGAGGTGGCGCTGGTAATATAAAACTGTCTCTCTGACCCTCTTCAATACCTCTTTAGCAATATGGAGTTAAAAATAGGTATTGTGATTGCTTACCTGATTTTTGGTTATTGTGATGGTGCTTTTCTGTTGCAGACAGTTGTTAAAATTTGGTGTTTCTGTTGGGGGGACAAATGGTGTAGGCTTCTATTTGGCCATCTTGTTCCACCCTCTTTAATTTTTTAAGAGATAGATCTTGTCCTAAAATTTTTCTTTTCTATAACATTCTATACTTCTGGTATGAGTAGAATATTTTCTCTTATCTCTAAGGATGACAATGATAATGTTTGAAAGTTTTCTTCTGCCACCTGCATTGCCTGTTTCCTCAGAATCCCTTCAATTCTGTTGTTTATGTTATTCTTTCTCTTTAGCAGTGAAAATTTTTCTGAAAATTCTGATGATTGTAAGCTATTTGTTTATATATAAGAATGAGATTGTAAGTTCTTTGTGCATAGGTGGGGTTGTCTACCAGCAGCCATCTGAAGTTGGGGGAAGATACCTGAGGGGTCCATTATTTGACTTTTAACCCTCCTTTTCTATTTTAAACTCTGGGCCTTACTCCTGTTTTCAACTGTATTCCATGCCTTCAAATTCTGAGTGACTGTACGTTCTACAGGGTGACTAATTTACCTGCTGCTCTTTGTCCCCCTCTGCAGACGCTTGGGCTATAGTGCCCTCTGAGCCCTCCATTCCCTCTCCTCCAGCCATAAACTGTCTTCACAATTTCTGTTAAACCTTTTATTTGGCTGTTATTATCTCTCCTGTTTTATTTATTTATGTGAGTATGTTTGTGTATTTGTAATTACAAAAACAACTTTATTTTTGTCTCCCACTATTTTAAATTTGTTCAGGTTTGGTAGTCTATCCTTTGCCTTTTGGTGAAAACTCAGGCTGTCTCAGTGATTTCCTGATCACTCTTTGACAGTCTCGCAGGGTCTTGCTCTGTCACCCAGGCTGGAGTGCAGTTGTGAGATCATGGCTCACTGCAGCCTTGACCTCCCAGGCTCAGGTGATCCTTCCACTTCAGCCTCTCAGTACCTACATTACTTTTCAAAATTAAAAAATATATATTTCATTTATTTATTTTCTTTGAGACAGAGTCTTGCTCTATTGCCCAGGCTAGAATTCAGTGACTTGATCTCAGCTCACTGCAGCCCCTGCCTCTCAGGTTCCAGTGAGTCTTGTGCCTCAGCCTCACAAGTAGCTGGGATTACATGCATATGCCACCATGCCCGGCTACTTTTTTGTATCTTTAGTAGAGATGTAGTTTCACTATGTTGGCCAGACTGGTCTCGAACTCTTGGCCTCAAGTGATCCACCCGTCTCAGCCTCGCAAAGTGCTGGGATTACAGGTGTGAGCCACCATACCTAGTTCCTACATTACTTTTTAAAATACATTATACTAAATGAAAGAAGCCAGACATACATCATAAATTTCACCCATTTAAAGTGTACAATCTGGCTGGGCGTGGTAGCTCACATCTGTAATTCCAGCATTTTGGGAGGCCTGAGGTGGGTGGATTGCTTGAGCTCAGGAGTTCCAGACCAGCCTGGGCAACATGGTGAAACCCCAGCAAAGAAAGAAAGAAAAAGAAAGAAAGAAAGGTAGGAAGGAAGGAAGGAAAGAAAAAGAAAGAAAGAAAGAAAGAAAGAAAGAAAGAAAGAAAGAAAGAAAGAAAGAAAGAAAGAAAGAAAGAAAGAAAAAGAAAGAAAGAAAGAAAGAAAGAAAGAAAGAAAGAAAGAAAGAAAGAAAGAAAGAAAGAAAGAAAGAAAGAAAAACAAACCTAGGCATAGTGGCATACGCCTGTAGTCCCAGCTACTCTGGAGGCTGAGGCAAGAGAATTGCTTGAGCCCAGGAGGTCAAGGCTGCAGTGAACTGTGATTGGGCCACTGCACTCCAGTCTGGGCAACAGAGCAAGACCCTGTCTCTAAATAAATATATAAATAAATAAGTAAAGTGTGCACTTTAATGGTTTTAATATATTTACAGTTGTGTTATCATCACCACTCTCTAATTACAGAGCATTTTTATCACCCTAAAAGAAATCTCATAATTATTAGCAGTCGCTGCCAACTCCCACTTGCCTCCATTCCCTTGCAACCACTAATCTACTTTCTATGTCCAGAAAATGCCTATTCTGGATATTTTATATAAATGGCATTATACAATATGTGACCTTTCATGTTTGGCTTCCTTCACTCAGCATAATTTTTTTAAAAATTTACTTTAAGTTCTAGGATACATGTGCAGAATGTGCAGGTTTGTTACATAGGTATACATGTGCCATGGTGGTTTGCTGCACCTTATCAACCAGTCATCTAGGTTTTAAGCCCAGCACGCATTAGATATTTGTCTTAATGCTCTCCAACCCCTTGCCCCCCACCCCCTGACAGGCCCCAGTGCGTGATGTTCCCCTCCCTGTGTCCATGTGTTCCCATTGTTCAACTTCCACTTAAGAGTGAGAAGATGCAGTATTTGGTTTTCTGTTCCCATGTTAGTTTGCTGAGAATGATGGCTTCCAGCTTCATCCATGTCCCTGCAAAGGACATGATCTCATTCTTTTTTATGGCTACATAGTATTCCATGGTGTATATGTGCCAGATTTTCTTTATCCAGTGTATCACTGATGGACATTTGTGTTGGTTCCAAGTCTTTGCTATTGTAAATAGTCACTCAGCATAATGTTTTTAAGGTTCATCCATGTCGTAGCATGTATTAGTACTTCATTCCTTTTTATGGCTGAGCAGTATGTTATTGGGTAGTTATACCTTACTTCATTTTTCCATTTTATCAGTTGGTGGACATTTGGGTTGCTTGTACTTTTTGGCTATTGTGAATAATGCTGCTGTGAACATTTGTGTACACATTTTTCTGTACACATATGTTTTCAATTCTCTTGGGGATATACCTATAAATGGAAATACTACATCATATGGTAACTTCATCTTAAAATTATTAAGGAAATGCCAAAATGTTTCCACATCAGCTGCGCCATTTTTTCTTTCTACCAGCAATATACAATGATTCTAATATCTTCACATCTTTGCTAGCACTTGTTTTTTCCTTTTTAAAAATTTTAGCCATCTTAGTGGGTATGAAGTAGTATCTCATTTTGGTTTTGATTTACATTTCCCTAATGACTAATGATGCTTTTTTTCATCTCCTTATTGGCCACTTGTATGTCTTCCTCAATACAGTGCTTCCTCAATAGCAAATGTCTATTGAGATCATTTGCTCATTTTTAATTGAGTAACTTGTCTTTTTATTATGGAATTATAAGTATTATTATGTATTCTATATACAAGTCCCATATCAGTTATATTTGTAAATATTTTCTCCCATTCTATGGTTGTCTTTCACTTTCTTGATAGTGTCCTTACAAGTGTAAAAGTTTCTAATGTTGTGGAAGTCCCATTTATGTATTCATCCTTTGGGCACTTGTGCTTTTTAGGTATTATATCTAAGAAACCATTGCCTAATCTAAGGTCATGAAGATTTATACCAATGTTTTCTTCTGACCATTTTATAACTTCAGAGTTTTAGATGAGACATTTGGATCATTGATCCATATGGAGTTTATGTGTATAGTGTGAGTTAAGGGTCCAGCTTCATTCTTTTGCTTCTGCATATCCAGGTGCCTCAGAACCATTTGTTGAAAAGATTACTCCTTCCACACTGAAGGGTCTTGGCACCCTTGTCAAAAATCAATTGACCATAAATGTCTATTTTTAATGGAAAATTGTCTTCATCTTAAAATTCTATGGCAATCCAAACATGCTCATGTTAATTGTTAGAGTGAAATATGCAAGGACTCAAAAAATTCCTCCTATGAACTCTTCTGGAAGCAATTGGAGGTTTTGCTCTACTAAAATGAAGGAGTAAGCCAAGAAAAAGAAAGACACAGGGTGAGATCCAGGAAACAAAGACTCTAACTCCAGGGGATGGGAAGGGAGTGTCCCAGGAAGACAATCATGTTCAAGGCCATGAGAATAACTGGCTTAGTTTGTAGCAGGGGAACAGGGAGCTGCAAAAGGGCAATCTTTGGGGGAATATGGAAGCAGCAGATTTTTAGATGAATCAGAGTGTTTGGAAAAATTATTAATAGATATTTTACAGAATTGTTAGAATACCTGGAGGGGAAGCATTAGAAATATTGAAATCTCAAATAATAAAATACTGAAGCCATTATTAACTTCAAAAAACCCCCCAAAAATCTAACAATAATATGCTAAGGCTAACAATAATGTACTACTTTGCTTAGCAGCAAACAATAATTGCATAGCCATAATCGTGTGAACCTGGCAATGATTTAATCAAGCATTGCGATAGAAATTTTAAGGGAATTGATGAATCTGGGTGTGCAGTGTGGGGAAGTATAAGAAAGCTAAATTGTCAACTACTGTAAAAGAAAATCAGTAGATAGTATCTAACATCAATAAATAAATAGGTCTTTAGGCGTATTATTTAGATAATATAATGTGGAAATCAGAAGAAACAGCTATTATTGTTTCTTGGGAGGGTGATGGGGAATGCTGGGGTGGGGGACTGCTGTTATTTGCTATGTCATACCTCAATATTATTTTATGTTTATGTGTATGTGTTATTATGAAAACAAAAATTGTTACTCTTTAACTCCCAAGCCAGCAAGAGCTACAAAGAGACTACCACCTCATAGCGTGGCTCAAATGGAAACTTAGGTTTCACCTTTGGTTATCTGAACTTGGCCTCCATGTGGGTGAAGTATGTGGCAGAGACGGAAGGGCCTTGAGCCTTCTAGATGCCAACCTCTGATGATGTGAATTAATGCGTGCAGGTGGCTTTCAACTGGCCAGCTAATTTCTGCAATATAGGAAATGACTGTAATTTCTGTTTTTGCATCTGGCCTCAAAAGAGAAAGTGGCCCCAATTGCCTATTGAATTTATGGAGATGAGATCTCAAGTATCTTAGGATAATTGTTGGATGAAGGGACAGGCTTTGCCAGAAAAGCAATTTTAGTACTTTCCCCTCTCATAAGGTACTCTGAAACAATTTTTCTATTTAAATTTTTTAAAGTACCATATCTTTAAAAAATCTCCATTTTTGCTGTGACTGGCATGTTTTGTTAATGCATTTTAGCTCCCATCCTAGTGTCCGAGGTCACCAAAACAGGGTTCTACTTAGCTAGCTTTCTTTCTTATTTACCCTGATTTGTAGTTATGTGTTTGTCTTACTACCTAGGTCCCAAGTGTATCTCCTGTTAATGATCATTATGATAGGTTTCTGTGCCCCTTTTTCTGTTCCTTATCTATCTCTTTCATCACCTCCCTAAACCATTTTTTGTGGTTGTTTGCTTCACATTCCCACATTTTTCTCTCCATTGTCCATTCATTTAAGAAATATTCATAGAGCAGCTATAATATGCATTAAAACATGACACTCCCCGAGGAGTGCTCTCAACAGTCTAATTGAGGTGACATACAAATGATGAATAGAAATAGTAATTAACTAGAGCTAATGATGTAATGACAAAATTATTTCTATACACGGTGAATGCTACGGGATTAAAAAATAAAGGTAATACGTGCTCATTGCTGGAAATTGGTAAAATACAGAAAATATACAAAAAAATATGAAAATTGGGTCAGACTGTCTAGGTTGGAATCCTAGTACATGGCCTTCAAATATTTTTTCGGGCATATGTTTTATGATTCTTAAGTGCAGTTTAACATGTTTTTCCTCCATGTTTCATTTTTCCTACCTTATTCTTTATTTGCTATGCTTGCCACTGTCATTTCCTATTTCTTTAACATCTATCCTTCTTAGAGATATATCCTTGGGCAAGTTACTTAACCTCTCTGAGCCCTACTTTCTTTATCCATTATGTAAGGATAATAATATTAGAGGGACACAGGAGGCGGAGGTTGTTGCAGTGAGCCGAGATCACGCCACTGCACTCCAGCCTGGCAACAGAGCGAGACTCCGTCTGAAAATAAATACATAAAATAAATCATCATCGTCATCATCATAATATTAGAAGGCTAATAGGCTTACCACAGAGCCTAGTAAACGTAAGTCACAGTTGTCATTACCACCACCATCAGTTTTTCGGTACATGGCCTTCAAATATTTTTTTCTGGCATGTGTTTTATGATTCTTAATTGCAGTTTAACATGTTTTTCCTCCATGTTTCATTTTTCCTACCTTATTCTTTATTTGCTATGCTTGTCACTGTTATTTCCTATTTCTTTAACATTTTCTCTAATTTCTCCTGTTTTTTTTTTCTACCTGTAATATTTCTTTTCTACCATTATTTGGAAATAGTCTGACAGGCAAGAAATATTTACTGAGCTGCTACAAAGTACAGGTACTGTGTTAAGTCTCAGGGAGACTGAAAATAGAAGGTGAAGGAATTCATTCTTTTTCAGTAAATTTGCTTACATAGGGAGTCATTTTTGGCATAGGCAGCAAGAGACCTAGGCCCTTGTCCCTAGCTCTGTCACTCTCCAGGTTGTGTGACCTCTTTCACTTTCTAATTTGTCCAAATGGGTACATTAATGCCTGCCCTGCCATTGTCATTAGGCTGTGGATTATGGAATGTCAATGAGCTTTTGCAAACTAGACATATGGAAAAAAATGGCAAGTACATACGTTTAGAGAGAAACTGGTTCCTAGCTTCTTTATTAGCGGGCAGCATAGGCTGTTTTTGTTCTTTTTAAAAAATTTCTTCTTAGGTTGGCACAAAAGTAATTGCCATTACTTTTAATGGCAAAAACCCCAATTGCTTTTGTACCAACCAATAATTAATCTTCTTACCTTCACTCACTTTGTCAAGAATAGTTAAATCTCTGGTCAAAATTACCCTGAAGTCAAACTGGTTTAATATACTAAACCAGTTAAATGTTTGATGATATACATAGTTATTATAAAAATAAAATGCTGCCCTCTGTATAGACTAGATGGAGCCCTCCCCTTCCCCCACCAGCTTGTCCTCCGTAGACCATTGAAATTCACTAGCCCTTGGTCTGTACTGAAAATTGACGTATTATTTAGATCAGAGATTCATTATTCTGAGGCATTTTAAAAGCAGCAAGACCAAGTAAAATCAATATTTGCTTGGAATTTGCCAGGCATTAAAATTAACTTTTTCTTCAGCATTTGAGAAAATCAAATACAACTCCATTATTTTTATAATCATAAAAAGAATCATATTCATATACTGCCTTGGACTTTGTTTTAAAATATACAGAAATATAAAATGTTTGGGGGCTATATGAAACAATAATAGCAGAGTTTACAATCACTGAAGCTAGGAAACTGGCCACGGAGACTCATTACTTGTTCTCTCTACCTTTTGTATGTTTGAAAATTGGACTTGATGAAGAATAAAAATGAAACAAATTAAAACACAGAGGTCATTTTCACTGTTCATTGTAGTTTGTTTCTATAGGCATTTTCATGGTCTAATAATTTTGATTTGTTAATTGGGAAATCTATAAGATCATGTGGAATTTGAAACTTTTCCAAGCATTTTGGATTTGTTTTTATTTCACTGAAAACCCTTTGAGGGGCATGATTACTTTTGTTGTTCTTGTTATGCAGTCAAGGAAACTTTACAGTCAAGTGAGTTGCCTGAGGTGACACAACTTCGTAGCACTACAAGATGGGCTAGCAGCTAGGTTTCTTGACTGCCATGCTGAAGCCCTTTTTACACAAACATCAGAGGGCAAAATAATTCACAGGTATGTTTGAATAAGCCTTCTTTAATTACTGGGATATTTTGTTAATGTGACGCCAGCAAGTTCTTTTAACATATAAAATTTTAAGTTCATGAGGCCTGATGACAAGTAAGAAACTCTCATTTATCAAGCCAGACACTGTTTTAAGTGTTTTATATTTAAGTTTTTTCCCAAATCCCTGGGTTTCAGTTATGCATCCTGCAACTCACTGGCTGTGGGACCTTGAGCAACTTAAATGACATCCCTCAGCCTCAATTTCCTTATCTGTAAAAGGGGGGTGATAATACCTACCTAATTGGGAATTTGGCAGAGTTAATGAGATCGCATATATAAAGTGCCCAACACCATGCCTGGAACATACCAAAATGATTAAAGAGATGATACTGAGAAAACAAAAGGCAAGGAGGAAGATGCCTATAAGGCTCAGGAGAAAGCACAAATTGTTTAGAAAACTGTAAACCATCTGACATGGCTGCTTCCAAACTCTTCCCCACTCTGTGCTACTCTCATTCTACATTATATGATAGTCACCTTGTTTTAATAATACAGGCATGATTGTGTTAACTCTTAACTCAAAACTCTTAAAGGGTCCCTATAATGTCTCAGCATTCCAGAATCTTTTTGTCAGCAAAATGGAAACCATTTCAAAGTTTACTACAAAATTTGTACCTTTGCAACTCTCCGTAGAGTACAAGAACAATGCTGTGTGAAATATATGCTGGTGATAATTTAACAACTTAGGAAGGTAGAGAAGAACAATTTAATAAATGGTGATAAAAATTATATCCTCATATTTCATATTTTATATCAACATTAGTTTCAGGTACATACAAATGGAAACAACAAAAAATGGGGGCCAAAAATTAAGACCATAACAATGTGAATATTTATTGCACCTCTGTATAGAGGACATGTTAAGCCTAAAAACGATAGAAGAAAAATCATAAAAGAAACTATTTACATATCCGACTATATAAAATAAAAAGCTTCTACATGCCGAATATAATAAAAGACAAAGAACAAACTTGGAAAAATATTTGCCATGTATATGAGAGAAAAAATAATGTCTTGAATATCTAAAGAGCACACACAAAATAATGAGAAAATCCAAAGGCTTTCAGTGGAAAATGACATTAACAAACAAGTCACAAAAGAGGAAAGTGAATGGCTAATAAACATATGAATAAATGTTCACCTGCACTGGTAATCAAAAATGCTAATGGAAACAAGAGCCCAATTTTCACCTATTAATTAACAAAGATGGCAGGGCGCGGTGGCTCACTCCTGTAATCCCAGCACTTTGGGAGGCCGAGGTGGGTGGATCATGAGGTCAGAAGATCGAGACCATCCTGGTCAACACAGTGAAACCCTATCTCTACTAAAAATACAAAAATTAGCCAGGCGTGGTGGCGTGCGCTTGTAATCCCAGCTACTTGGGGGGCTGAGGCAGGAGAATCACTTGAACCTGGGAGGTGGAGGTTGCAGTGAGCCGAGATTGCGCCACCGCACTCCAGCCTGTCCAGCCTGGTGGCAGAGCAAGACTCCATCTCAAAAACACAAACAAAAACAAAACGAAAAGAAACAAAGCAACAACAACAACAACAAAAAACCACAAAAAAAGAAACAAAGGTGAAAAAAGATAATACTCCAATACTCTAGTTAGCCAGAGTAGCATAAGAAAGGGATTCATACCTTGATAATGGGGGCATAAACTGATGCAGTCTTCATGGAAAGCAATTTGATAACATATTTCAGGAGCTAAAATATCGTCTTATCCTTGACCTGTAGCTCCACTGTTAATATAATAACAGTCAGTTCTCAGGAAGTAAGCTGAGGTCCAGACAAAATTTATGCAAAGAGATGCCCATTTATAATAACCAAATTGTCAATCAACCTAAATGTTCAACAATGGGGATTTGGGTAAATACATTATTGTATAATCTTAGAATAGTATGCAGCTATTAAAAACTGTGCCTATGGGAGAATTGCTTGAACTCCAGAGGTGGAGGTTGCAATGAGCCAAGATCGTGCCATTGCATTCCAGCCTGGGTGACAGGAACGAAACTCCATCTCTAAATAAATAAATAAATAAATAATAAAAATTATGCCTATGATGACTGTTAAATGTCTTGGAAAACCTTTATTATATAATGTTTAGAAACAGAAAGATGATACATCACTGTACATATATGTTTTTACCCGGGTTAAAAAAACATAGAAGCATAGGAACAAAAGGAAAAACTGTTAATGTGGTAGGTTTCTCAGGGAGGTGAGATTATAGGTGCTTATTATAACATTCGTGGTCATTTTTTCTGTGTTTTACAAATTTTTGACAATAGCCATGTATTTGTGTTATTTATAAAAAAGGAATATTTAGAATAGACCACGAGAAATGCTGCAGACTAGAAATACTCCCCATTATCAACATTTAATCACAATTATTATTAGAGCGTTTGATGTCCAGCAGATGGAGCCGCATCCCTTACCATTTGGCTTGCACGCTGGGACTATAAAAACTGTTTTCATTTGTTTTGTTTTGTTTGAAGCAAATCCCTTATATCCTCCTAAAGGTTTTGTAAAGCATATGTTCTTTAAAAAAAAAGATTACATTTAAAATTTGTTTTGAGAATTTTATGAAACCCCTCTGGGGTAATTAGAGGCCCCCTGGGGTGTCACAAAAAGCAGGGCTATGCAATGGATTTGGGGAACTGGGTTACTTGAGAGATTAGCTGATTGTGTGAAGCCACAAAAGGAGTCGGGGCAAAGTCAGAAAAAACAAGTTGAGGGTCCCGTTCACTGGGCTTCATTTGTTGAGGAAAGACAGAGTAGAAACTTGTATTTTGATGTGTAAGTGCACAGGCTTAGCATTTCCACATAATTTCAGAATCGATGTTTTCATTGGTTCCCAACACACATTTAGGGTGGTGATTAAAACACTGGCTTACTTAAGACCTCCATTCAAAGTCAAATTTCACAACTTCCTACCTGTGTGACTTCGGGCAAATCATTTCACCTCTCTGTGCCTAACTTTCCTCATTTGTAAAATAGAAATAGTAATAAAACCTACTCATAAGGTGTTGTGAGGGTCAAATTATATAATGCATGTAAAAGTGTTTGACATAATAATTGGCAAATGGTAAGCACAAAATAAATGCTAGCCATGATTATAATTCATTCATTTATTCAACACACACATTGGTACCAACTATGTGCCAGGCAATGGGCTGCACACTGGCAAGAGAGAAAAAACAGACATGTTCTGCCCTCTAGGAGTTTAGAGGAGGAACAATACCGTGCCTGAGAAGCAGTGTGAGACAGCTCGGGACCAGGATTTCTGGGTCTCACTCTGGCCTTGGCTTATTTTAGGACCTCAGATATAATAAATTACTTAATCTCCATTTTTCTCTCAGTAAAACAAGGGATTTGGAATTAGATGGTCTCTTTCAGCTCTGGAGCATTCTGACTGTATTTCAAAGAACATTGCTGAATGAGATCAAATCAAAGTTATTATCTTTCAAATATATTCACATTATGCAGTCTCTTCTCAGGAGGTGCAAAATTCTCATAATTAGGAAAAGGTCCAAGGGCAAACAGAATGATTACAGCAGAGGCTGGATAAGACACCCATATCTGAGACGCCAGAGAAAAGAAAAATCAGTCTTCAAAAAAAATACCGAAACAGTGCCTTACAAAAAATATATTTATGGTTACTTTAATTGCCAAAGAATAAAAATGAGTTAATTTCCATTTCACAAACTTCGTGAGACATCAACATTTGTTTGCTATTTTCAGATTACAACAAAATTGTGTTTTGTTATTACAGCACATTTGTGTGCGCGTGCATGTGTGTGTATGAGCATGTAGATGTCTTGGGTGTGGTTGCTTTTTGCTATCATTATTTTATTCACTTAAACCATCTACCAGCAAACATTTTCTGTAACGGACCAGATAGCAAATATCTTAGGCTTTGTTGGCCATATACCATCTCTGTTGCATATTCTTCTTATGTTTTTAATAACCATTTAATGATATAAAAACCATTCTTCAATCCCAGGGTGTACAAAAATAGACTGAAGATTAGATTCGGTCTGTAGGCCAATTTGCTGACCTCATCTTAAATCAAATTTTCAGCTTCCTGTCTCCATGAGTTAGGTTTCATGGTACGTCTCCACCACCACCCCATCCCACCTTACTCAGTGCACAGGTCGTTTCTTACCCTAGTCTCCTCTACTTGTTCTCATCTGATTGTGCACAGTCCCTGCTTCTCATCTAATCACTCTAATTCCAGCGACATCCTGGTGTACAATGCAGTTCTATCAGAAAGCATCGCCCCAAAACAAAATGGTAGTTGGTGGTCTGGTCCACGAGATTGACTGCTCCATGGACATGCGCCCATCAACATATCTGTCCCATGAAGCAAATCGCAAGGTTTCCTGGGCCCAGGAAACTTTTCATTATTCAGCAAATATTTACTGTGCATCAATTATATGCTTGGCATTGTACCAGACTCAGGACGCAGCAAAGAACGGTGTGGGCATGGCTGTGACCCTCACAGAGCTTACACACCACAACGAGGGAAAAAGACATAGAGGCACATCCGTGTAGTAATGCTGGAATTTTTATGTAATATTTCAAGAAGTACAGGGTTTTGTGGGAGCACAGAGGAAGGCATCTAACCCAGCTGTGGAGGTCAGGGGAGGTTGCCTCCAGAGGAAGTGACACTTAACTCTTTCTACGTGGGAAAGATATATGGAACCCTCTATTAGAGCTGATTAGAGCAGCAGGCGCCCTAATCTCCTTAGTAAATGGGTCTTGAGCTCTACTTAGAATTTTGGTGACAGTAATCCTGCCAAATCTGACTTTATCCCTTTGGACTGAGCTCCTGGTCTTAGTCCTACTTTCAAGGCTTCATTCCCCAGAAACACTGTCTTCACACCTCCTCCCACTGGTCATGCCCTTACATCTACAACACTAACTCTGACCTAGTCAGTTCACCTCTTCCAGGTAAAGCATTTTTGCTAAAGTGACCTGAATTGAGTAGCCAATTGGCAAGAACAGTGATAATCAGCTTTCAATGATTAATATGGATACCAGCAATTACTCTTTTCAGATATTGGACATTTGCCTTTTCCAGTGGGCTTGGTTAGTTATGAATGGGCATCCAGGCATCCAGGTTTAAATGGATATTTTGTATACTCAACATTTTAGGTGTAAATTCTGAATCCCCAGGGAAAATTGGTCAGAAAAGGTCCTCTTACTCTTCATTAACTGTAAAATGAATGTAAAGAATCTCTTCCATTTGTGCCCCCCAACCCCGTGCAGGGGCTTCTTGGGAGGTATGTTAGCCTATTCATATGTTAATTCCGCAGAGCCCTCTATCTTTTCACAGAGGCCCTGTACAATGATGGGGGAGTCTGCATATTTCAAAAGAGCAGCATATGCTTCTTAAGGTGAACGTGCAATATAACACTGCAGGGGAAATACAGTGCATTTTTCTTTGCCCCTTTGCAGAGGGAGTTTACAGGCATCATTTGGAAATGGATGGCATTTTTCTGTATAGAAATTGAATTTGACAATTAACCATGATTTATTTTTTTTAATTTAGAGGTCCAGGTCTTCTAAACAACATTCTTTTCCATGTAAATAAAAGAAATAAAGGAAAAGAAAATCTTAATTCCTGGAAAAGCACCAGAAATGCCTTCCCCTGAAGCTGTTTAACTGTTGTTTTGAAAATGCATTCTCCTCAGAAAAAATTCTGAGTTGGGAGGGAAGCGGACAATATAAATAACTTGATATCTTAAATCTCTCTCTCACTCTCTTTTTTTTTCATTCCGAAGCCTAATGCATCCTATCACAAGACTGCTTCATGTTTAGGTTATAATTTCAGATATGCAAATGATTCATTAGTAGAGTATTTGATAATCATATTTCAAAAAATTTCTGATAAACATTAATTGCGTCTTTTAGAATTATATTCCAGTGCTCAGTAATGACACACTGTGTATTAATTTCACATGTATTAGAAATAATGATTAAAGTAAAACCTATTTGATGTAATAACCATTAGTTCAGAGCTGTAGAACGATGCTTCGTGGCTTAAGATGAATAATAATGGCCCGTTTTTCATCAGACAGATGTTCCATCTTATTGTAAAAAGATGTTACATCACAGAAATAGAAAATGTAAAACAACGAGAATATACTATATCACCAAGCTTGATTAACCAATTGAACAATTAATGTCTGAAAAGCATTAGCATTTGCAATGCACTGTGTGCAGTTTTTATCATGTTTTCTATGGGACCAATTTTGAAGAACGTTTTACAAAAGTGAAATTTAAAAATTAGAGAAGAAATATGTAGTAATATAGTTCAAGTTTGTGTGGACGATGAAATGCTGGAATGTCAAACCACAGTGTTGTAAAAGTTAAAAAAAAAAAAAAAAAAAAGCGTAACTGTTAACGATGGTTGTCCCCTGGGCAGGTTACTGGGTGGCTGAGGGACAGGAATAGGAGAGAGATTTTTTTTTGGATTTACTTTTTACTCCTTTTTTAAATGTTTTAACAATAACAACTCATAACCATATATTGAAGTGGAGAGGAAGCATGAGAAACTACCATGATAGGATTCGGGGCCACACATACACACACACGCTTGCGCACACACACACACACTCATTTCCCAATTCTGTTTCTTTCTAGTTATGAGGCCTCAAGAAGGTTGCTTATCTTTCCTAAACTAAGAGAACCACCTCATGGGTTTGATAGGAGTATTTAAATAGGTTGTAGAGTGACACCTGTCACATGTTAAGTGCTTGATAAATGTTGACTAGCATTATTGTTTATATCATACTAAAAACAGTCTTATCTAATACAGTAGTCCTCCAACATCTGTTACTCTTATTTTCACAGTGCCAATTTAAAATAGTATTTATGTGGCTTGCTTTTATTTATTTATGGCCTAACCCATTCCATTGAGAAAGAAGTGAAAGATTCATTTTTCTCTTCTCCCTCCCTTCTTTCCCTTCTACCGCAAACTTTTCCTGGGTACCTACTAAGGGCTAAGTGCACAGTGCATACAAAACCTTAGAAATGATCCATACTAATTTTTCGACCGATATAAGAATTTATTTCTGTCGTATACCTTAAAGGTGACTCAGCTACAGTTTTAACCCTCCATGTAACAACAGACCTCACTGCTTCCTGAATCATATTTTCCTTTGTTGAACAATTCTAATTCCTTAGAATGATCTTTTTCACATTCAACTAAAAATTGTTTTCCCTATGGCTTCCATAGTTGGGTAAACCTCTATAATTTTCCTAACTCGTCTCTTACTTGCAATTCTTCACTTCTGTCACAGTGCTGGTATCAGAACCCAGATCCCCTAACTCCTTGTCCAGTACTGTTTAGAGGTTATTTTATTTTATTTTTTATTGATTTTTGAGGCAGAGTCTCCCTACATCACCCAGGCTGGAGTGCAGTGGCACGATCTCGGCTCACTGCAATTTCCGCCTCCTGGGTTCAAGCAATTCTTGTGCCTCAGCCTTCTGAGTAGCTGGGATTACAGGCACGCGCCACCACGCCTGGCTGATTTTTGTATTTTTAGTAGAGACAGGTTTCGTAATGTTGGCCAGGCTGGTCTCGAACTCCTGACCTCAAGTGATCCACCCGCCTCAGCCTCCCAAAGTGCTGGGATTACAGGCGTGAGCCACCGTACCCAGCCTAGAGGTTATTTTAAATAAAAATCTCTGCCAGCCCAGTTGGCTGCCATCGATTCCATTGAACACCCTGACCTTGTCCAAAAGACTGACAGTGTTGAGGACTTCATTTTAAACACAAAGGAAAAAATTGCAAGAGTGCTTCCCAGGCAAGACCCAGTGCATCCTAGTCAAAGTTCCTCCAATCCAGTGGTTACCCTAGCATCAAGTATTGTACCAAGGACAAGAGTCTGGCGAGAGCAATTCTTCATGAGTTCTATAGCTGTGCTAGTCAAAAAGTGCTTTCCCTCGGCTGAGAATCACTAAAAAAAACACAAGCCTCCTTGATATTCTATTCAGTTTTTCAGAGCTTCAAAATTTACTAGTAAGTAATTTGAATTGCTCAGTGTTTCCAGTGTTCATTGGGAGCAAAATACCCTAGTCACTTTGTCAACTTGCCACTTAACCAATGCAGAGAACAGGTGATCTTACTATGGGTTGTTCAAATGTGCATCTTCTGAAATAGGTGCCGGTCTCAGAGTCTGGGAAAACTTTGTCAAGGTCAGATGTAAGATAGTCAGGTGAATCATTCTTATTCCTAGATCTGATGAGTGCCCTAGCTGGGCAGGCTAGGACTGGGTTTGCAAATAGACGGGAGGAGACATCTTTCAGTGCAATTTCCACTGAGACAGACAGGTCCTGAGTTATCCCAGGAGGGGGCAGCAGAGAGCTGGCCTAGCTATGAGCCAGGCGAACCCAGGGGTGAGGGGAGTACAATGGAGAACTCGAAGCTGAAGAGTGTGGGATTGTCTCCCAAAGGCGTAGAAAAGACACTAAGCGAGTAAGAGGCCTCGTGAGGGAGTTGTCAGGTGGAGGGAGATAATCACGGAGGAGGCACCTTCGTGAGGGCAAATTCACCAACTCACGATGCAGGGCCCACCCAATTTAAAGGCATGCCTATGAGCCTGACTTTGGAATAAAACAAACCGCGGCATGAAACTAGGCCCTGGCTGGGGAAGGTTAACATTCTTGAGCCTCAGTTTCCTCATGTATAAAAGGAGAATAATAGCAGTGCTTACCTCATATGGTTGTTATGAAATACATCTGTCATATACTGAACAATTAAAAACTACTTAATAATGACTACCTGCTGTTAAAAAGACACAAACTTGGCCAGGCACGGTGGCTCCTGCCTGTAATCCCAGCACTTTGGGAGGCCGAAGTAGGCGGATCACCTGAGATCAGGAGTTCGAGACCAGCCTGGCCAACATGGTGAAACCCCGTCTCCACTAAAAATACAAAAATTAGCCGGGCGTGGTGGCAGGAGCCTGTAATCCCAGTTACTTGGGAGGCTGAGGCAGCACCTTGGCCTCTCAAAGTGCTGGGATTACAGGTGTGAGCCACTGTGCCTGGCCTGGTTCTCAGTCTTATAATCGAGTGTTTCTCATCCCATTAGGTTTCAAGGTGTAGGTTCCTTCCTTTTTACTAAAGTAATGATAGTCTCGGGGACTCATGGTGACTCCATGGACTCAACTGTGATTCACAGACATAAGGCATCCCAGTTAGAGAAACCAGTAATCCATGAGGCCATCATTAAGATGGGTGTGTATCTAGCATCCCATTAGTTGTGCTGTCCATGACACACTGTTCCTGCTTCCTTTTGGTCTTTGTCTTCTTCTGCCTTGAGTCCCATGAGATGATTTTGTCATGGAAAAATAAAATCCTCTATTTCATGCCACTTTTCTGCCAACCACATTGCTGGTGCCCCTAGCAAATACTACCTCATGTAATAGCCCTAAGCTAAAGGTCTTAGGCAAGTCCCCAGTTTATGATAAAATGTTTTCAGGTGTGAAAGTGGCAATGGCACTTCCCCATCACCACTGTGATTGGGCAGTAGAACTGAGACTAAGATGGCTTTGACCTACTATGCAAGTTTATTCTCATACAATGTGTGGAAAGGATTCCTCAGTTCTTCTACCACCCCCACGGGTAATCTGCTGCTCTCTCAGAGCCTCACCTTCTTGGATCAGCTCTGGGAGATTCAGGTCCTTACACAATTCAACCATGGAGACCGTATAACCTCATCTTTAGCAGCAGGTGGTTAAAAGGAGATGCTTTCAGGTTTTGGAGCGAGACCTCTTACCAGCCATAATGATGTTTTTGTTGTTTCTCAAACATCCTATCCTCTACTCACCCATGGGGCCTTTGCACTTGCTAGTCTCTTGATCTGAAATACTCTTTCCTTCTATCTTCACATGGCTAGCTTCTTATCTTCATTCAGGTCTCTGCTCAGAGAGGCCTTCTTTGACTACCCAAATTAACATAGCCTTCCCCCCATCACATCCTCACTGTCTTTGTACTGACCTCCCTTAACTTTCTTTCACAGCACAGCACCTCAACATTATATATATATATATATTTCTTTTTTGGTCCTTGTTCATGGTCTGACTATACAATACAATATAAGTTATGTGAGGTCAGGAACTTTGTCATGTATGAACTGTTGCCAGCACCCAGAATCGTGCTTGGCACATAGTAGGCATTTAATACATTTGGTAAGAATGTTCTAAATTTACAGTTATTATTATAATTATTTTTATCATTGTTATCAACTGGGCTGAAAGGAAGGTACTAAGGAATGGAAGTCACAGTGATATTCTCCCCATCACCACTGACTGCTATCTCCCATCCCCGAGGACCATGAGGAAGAAAAAACAAAAACAAAAAATTTGAGCCCCATATAGTAGCTTCAGGTTGTCACATGCAGGCCAAAATAGAATTCTTAGAGTTATGGATGCCCACCTTCCTCCATGGGACTCACTGGGACACTGCCTCCCCAACCCTGTAAACCAGCTACTTCTACCATGCTTCAATCACTCCCTTCAAATCATCTGGAATTCACATTGCCTGCTTAACCAATTCACCTGTAAACTCAACCCTTTCCTAAAACAGTCTTTTCATGACTTAGCCTTAAGTGAAACCTAGTTACTCAGTAAAGAGACCATCATTCCAGCTGCTTCTTGAGCTGCCTATACGTCATGTTCCCACACTTCATGGGCCAGCAGGGCTAGTTTTTTCTTCACTCTCCAAACCCATTTACAGCTCCTCCACCCTCTTTTAAGCAAAGACAAGACTCAAAACCAACAACAACAACAACAAAAAACAAGGCCACAAATTTCTGCTCCTTTGGAGACGTATGCCTCAGTTGAACTGCTCTTTAACCTTCCCTGTCACCATCATCTACGGGTCTCCTAGACTTATCTCTGTATTGATGAAACACTTTGGCAGTAGGCTCACTCTTCCCCCACGCCAAGTCTTAACACACATTCTGGGCAAAGTCAACAGCTTATATGAGCAACATATCTGACACCTTAATCTCGAAGCTGCTTGACTTCCACCTCAGCCACCCTCATCTCCCATCTCACCTTGTAATTTTTTAGGACCCCAAAATTGTTCCATCTCTAAGACCATGACTTCTGACATTCTTCTCTGGCCACAACTTCCTAGCCCTTTAGTTTGCATAGTCAGCCCCTGCCACTCCCACTACCCCCAACCCCCGACCCCACTGCCTCATCCCTCTACTTTCCCCTATTTTGACTTTCTTCTCCTTCCATCTTGCATAACATGGCTCATCTTTTGCTCTTTTGTCAATATTCTTCACAACCAGTGAGCCTCCCCCACCCCTTCTTCCCCCTACACAAAATATAAGGGAGCATACATTCTCTGGTGCCAAACCCACACTTGTATGATCCTAAGAATGAGTGCCTCCTTACATTCTGTGCCAGGGAAGGGGGGTGTGGGAAGGAGGCCCAATCAACTCCACCTATTGTCTAGGAAATCCTCAAATCTGGATTAACTCAAATTATCTGCTTTTTTTAAAAAAAATACCTTTCCTGGGGTAGTTGAGCACTACCAGAAAAAGTCACACAACAAGATAAATTCATTCCACTGCACATTCATGATTGTTCACCTCAAGTGGTCCTTAAACCTAGCCTAGTAATTCCACTCATTGCCACACAATGTACAATAACTATTTTAAATCTTTTCCACTTTCCTGAAACCTTTGACCCTGCTACCTACTTCCATCTCCACTCTTAGACAATGACTCAGTTCTCTTCTTAGGGAAAATAGAAGTCATCAGATACAACTTACTTCAATCTCCTCCACCACATTTATAATCCTAGCTGCATCCTTTTTCTATGTCAGATGAGGTATCATCTTCTTGCCATGATCTACTTGCCTTCCTGCCTGCCTTTTCTGGCATCTTGCCTGATTGAGTAACTATTCTGTCTTTCTTCCTCTATTGAAAATCTCTTCCCTACTATCAACTTCTCATCAGCATTTAAACATGCACCCATCTTTAAAATACATCTTTTTTGGTCACATGTCTCCCGGCCAGACTACTGCCCTGTATCTCTCTTGACCTTCACAACTAAACACCTTTAAAACAGTTCCCACATTTTCTCATTAACACTCCTCCATCCACTACAATATTTTTTTCTGTTTCCTTACTCCTCCCATCATGAAACTGCTCTCACTAATGATCTCTTTGTTGCTAAAGCTAATGGAAACTTTCAAGCATTCAATTACCTGACTGTTTAGTAGCAGTCAACATTACTGACCACTTCCTCCTTCTCAAAGTTTTCTTTTTTTTCCTTGTTTTCCACAAAAACACACAATCTTGTATTTTTTCTTTTCTTTTTTTTTTTTTTTATTTTAGACGGAGTCTCACTCTGTCTCCCAGGCTGGAGTTCAGTGGCACAATCTCGGCTCACTGCAACCTCTGTCTCCCAGGTTCAAGCGATTCTCCTGTCTCAGCCTCCTGAGTAGCTGGGATTACAGGCCCGTGCCACCACGTCCGGCTAATTTTTGTATTTTCAGTAGAAATGGGGTTTCGCCATGTTGGCCAGGCTGGTCTCAAACTCCTGACCTCAAGTGATCCACCCGCCTCGGCCTCCCAAAGTGCTGGGATTACAGGCATGAGCCACTGCGCCCAGCTGTATTTTTTCATTTTTCTCTGGATGTTCTTTTTTCAGTCTTTGTGTTGGATTTTTCTCCAACTGCCCCAAATATTTTCATCCACTCAGTCTTTTACTGGATATTTCCACTTGGATGTCTTACAGGCAACTCCAACTCAGTATGTTCAAAATTGAACTCATCTCCCTCCTACACACACACACACACACACACACACACACCAGCTTCTGTGCAGTGTTCTCTATTTAGGTTAATGTCATCACATAGCAAATCTAGAAACCTGAGACATCTTTTCAACGTTGGCTCTGCTTTTCTCTCTTTCTTTTCATAGCTGGGTAATCAATAAGTCATGTTGCTGTAGCCTAAACCAGTCTTACCAACATTTTCTCAAGGGCACACTTATCAGAACCTGGTTCTCTCTAACGAGCTGCAAGGAGCTTAGAAAAGGATGGTTCTGGAAAGCAATGACCAGTCAAAGTACCCAGGCTGACCCAAGATTAGCCCAGTAACCTCAAGGATGTGATGAGATCAGTAACCCCAGCATGCATGTAACTCTTATATAAGATAAGGAAGCTGCTCAGTGTGTGGTCTATGCACTAACAGCACCTACATCACTCAAGAGCTTATTAGAAATGCAGAATTTCTTTTTTTAAAATTATACTTTAAGTTCTGGGATACATGTGCAGAACGTGCAGGTTTGTTACATAGGTATACCTGTGCCATGGTGGTTTGGTGCACCCATCAACCCGTCATCTACATTAAGTATTTCTCCTAATGCTATCCCTCCCCTTGCCCCCCACCCCCCAACAGGCCCCGGTGTGTGATGTTCCCCTCCCGGTGTCCATATGTTCTCATTGTTCAACTCCCACTTATGAATGAGAACATGCAGTGTTTGGTTTTCTGTTCCTGTGTTAGTTTGCTGAGAATGATGGTTTCCAGCTTCATCCATGTCCCTGCAAAGGACATGAACTCATTCTTTTTTATGGCTGAAGATGCAGAATTTCAATCCAGTGCTACCTCCTACTACCAATTGAATCAGAATCTGCATTTTAGAAGGTTGGGAGGAAAAAGAGAGGGCAAGGCTTGGACTTATTAAAAATGAAACTTCCCAGCCATGCCTATGTAGCCTTACATGTCTGGGGCAGAGCCTGGAAGTGTTTGGGAAACTCTGGACAAAAGCATTTCATTTTCACATAACATATTTACCCATCTTAAAAATTTACATTTTAAAAATGTACTTTTACATTTACATTTAAAAGTAGATTGGCCGGAGGCCGGGCAAGGTGGCTCACGCCTGTAATCCCAGTACTTTGGGAGGCCTAGGCAGGTGGATCACGAGGTCAGGAGATTGAGACCGTCCTGGCTAACACAGTGAAACCCTGTTTCTACTAAAAAAAAAAAAAAAAAATACAAAAAATTAGCCAGGCATGGTGGCACGTGCCTGTAGTCCCAGCTACTTGGGAGGCTGAGGCAGGAGAATTGCTTGAACCCGGGAGGCGGAGGTTGCAGTGAGCCGAGATCGCGACACTGCACTCCAGCCTGGGCGACAGAGTGAGACTCTGTCTAAAAAAAAAAAAAAAAGTAGATTGGATGGGCGTGGTGGCTCTCGCCTATAATCCCAGCACTTTGGGTGGCCGAGGCGGGAAGATCACGAGGTCAGGAGTTCGAGAACAGCCTGGCCAACATGGTGAAACCCCGTCTCTACTAAAAATACAAAAATTAGTCAGTTATGGTGGCCGGCGCTTGTAATCCCAGCTACTTGGGAGGCTGAGGCAGGAGAATCACTTGAAACCGGAAGGCGGAGGTTGCAGTGAGTGGAAATCATGCCACTGCACTCCAGCATGGGCAACAAGAATGAAACTCCATCTCAAAAAAAAAAAAAAAAAAGTAGATCATGGCAAGAGGATGAATGACAATGGAAGGACCCTGCTTAACTTTCAATTACGTGATTTTTCCTTTTGTGGCTACAGTTAGAGAATCTAGTATAGGCAGAGGATGCTTTTACGGTATGACGTATGACATGCTCAGGCAGACATTGCAGTATTTATTATTATACGTTAACGTAGAGTAAAGTTGACTTTTCAATGAGGTTTTCAAAATAGTTGAGCCCATTTTCATTTAGGTGGCTGTGACTTTACCATCTATCTTTTAGTGCTTAATAATTGGCAGAGTTTAGAACTTCACTGGTCTCATAAAAGCTCCTTAAGGTGAGTACTTCAAGTTTTATTGCCCCCTTTCACAGAGGAAGAAACTGAGTCTTTGGGAGTTCGAAGAAATGTATTTTCCTCATGATTACTTGGCCTATCAGAACCTGAGACTGGGATCTGATCATCCTCTCTCCCAACATCCATCACAAGTATTGCTGTTGTGGATGTTATAGTAATTATTGGGTCTAGGTCAGTGCTGCAAATGTGTGTCACTTCACTGAGATGATACTGAAAATTGTGGTTTCACAGGGTAAAATAGGGGTAAGAATCCCTGCTTATGCTCTTCTCTTAGATATGAGAAGCATGCAAAGCCCTTCAACATCAAGCATGCGTTCTTAATAGGGTGATATAATCTCCAAAGTGGGAAGAATATTGGTTCTTGGGTGACAGAAAATTTCGATTTATACAAAGCACAGGTATACATACAGTACATAAACAGATATAGAGTATATCTGTGGTATTAAGATTTCAAAAGGGGGCAATTAGGAAAAAATGTCTAAAAAGACTCCTGGAGGTGGGAGGGCAATAAGGAAAATGAAGGTTGAGGGACTGACATAGAGAGCCAGAGGAGCTCTGTCTTTCAGAAACCTTCAGAAAGACCCAATGTAAGTCAGTACTTTATATAACTTAGTTAGCCCCAGCATCCCTTTGAGACATAGTTGCTATGAAGAACATAAGCAGGGAAGTGGTGCCGCAGAGTGCCAAAAAGAATCAGATATGGATTCGATATTTTCTGTCCTACAGCTACAGATTTCACATTGGCCAAATCATTCCAGGCCTTGTTAAAGGACCAAGGCTAAGGGCTCAGGTCTGAGGAAGGTTGCCTGGTATTCAATCCTAGCTCTGACATCTACCATATGGGGTCCTTGAGGTTGGGCAAAATGTCGGGCCTCCCTGAGCCTCATTTTGCTCAACTACAAATGTGGCTCTTTAAAGTACCTACCTCCTAGGGTTCTTGTGAGAATCCAGGGAGTTGATGTCTGACAAGATAGTAAAGCAGTGTCTGGTACTTGGTAGCTACTGTCTAAGGGAGCATTGCCTGGTGCATTGTAACTACTACCCAAGTATTTGTTAAAGTAGATGAACAGTCTAGGGAAGCCATTCTCCAACTGAGCACATTTTATGCCTGCTCTATTCAAGGCACTGATACATGTGTGAGGCACATGCAGACATGTCAGAAGTAGACCCTACCTTCAGGGACTCTACTGTCTTTCAGGTGAAGCAATAAGAGTATGGAATGACCAGGACAGAAAGTAGTGCATGTACAGCTAGAGTCATGAGTGGTAACTAGCACTTTATAAATACAGATGGGGAAGACATCATGTACAGCAGGGATAATGGAGAAATCCTCCACTAAAGAAGAAGGATCTCATTTGGGTCTTAAGGAAGGCATTAGATATTGAGGTACACGGTAATTGCTGGAAATGTGGTGGCAAAATATTAGCAGAGTGGAGAATATGTAAAAAGTCTTGGAGGAGGGAAAGCCTAATGTATGTTTAGGGGAAGGTGATTAATCCACCTTCACTAATGCATAAGGTTTGATGGTGGGAGTACGATATAAATCCAGGGGTGAAGACAGGAACCAATAATGCTTTCTGTAATGCTTTGATAGTAATTTCTCCTAGATAGAATGCAAGCATTAGGACATCACGGTCTGTGTCTGTCTTGCTCTGTGCTTTATCCCCAGTGCCTAGCACAGTACTTAGCAAAGAGTAGAGTCTCAGTAAGAATATGTTAAAAAAATGAATAAATTAAAGAAACAAATAGGTTTCAAGAAAAGATTTTTCTAAAAAAAGATTTGGAATCATTGTGTCAATACAGAGAAACTGTTGAAGGAGACAAAGATGTAAGATTAAATGTCATGGAAGTTGGTCAGGTCTTTGGCCATTGATACACATGCATTAAAGAACAGAAGAATGTGAATATCCATTGCGCAGGAACCTGAGTCCAAAATGAGTTTCTTAACCAAAATCCACAAGTCAGAAGTAAAGGAAAGTTGGAGGAGACAAATGTGGACAATGTATTACTCCACTTTCTATTGCTAGAACTGAATACCACAGACTGTGCAATTTATAAAGAATACAGGTTTGTTTAGGTCATAATCCTAGAGACTGGAAAGTCCAAGATCAAGGGGCCAGTGCCTGGTGAGGGCTTTCTTGCCACATCATAACATGATGGAGGACATCACATGGTGAGAAGGCAACAGTGTGCCAGCTCAGGTCTCTCTTCCTCTTCTTATAAAACCACCAACCCCACCTTTGGCTGCAGGGTGAGGTGGTGGGGCTCAACCTGATGACCTTATCTAGCCCTAATTTGGAGGTTCCACCTCCAAATGCCATCAGCATATGAATTTGAAGACTTAGTTTCCAGCACATAAAATTCAGGGGGCACATTCAAGCCATAGCAGGCAGGCAGCTGTCTCTGAGATAATTGAGCTGGTGAAGGCCTTTTTTTCTCTGCAGCACATAGGGGAAGGGTTGGTGGGGGGACAGTACAGGCCTCAAAGACATTGGTGGGCATGGGACTCCTTTTTCTGCATGGAGGCAGCAGGAATTGAAATCCAGGAATCTGGAAGTCCTCAATAAAGCTTGGGGCCAGGCCAGAGGGCCTTCTTAGAGAGTGATGTGCATGGGCCTAGTGGTGACCCCAGCAAAGTCCACCACCATCAGGCCACCAGACACATGCTGGCCTGAAGACATGGAGCAACACACTGGGTATTCAGTAGTGTTTGGATTCTGAAGATGAAAGACTGGGCAGAGAGCATTCTGCCTTTGAGTACATTGCTGTCCCTGTTGTTTCTTGACCTGGTAACAAGAAGGTTCCTAATGTATCTTCATGTCTGAAGTTGGAGTTATAAACACGTTGTATACCAGAATTTTATGTAGCCTGCTGGGAACTTGAAATGACCACATGGACAGGTGCTCTGGAGGCAGAAACAGACCAGATTTGTGTCCCATTTCTTCCACCTCCTAGTTCTTACCTCGGGGACCTTGGGCCAGGTCCCGAGTCATTCTTGCCTCAGTTTCTTCATGTATAAAATGGCATCTATCTCATAGGCTTCTTGGGAGGATTAAATGAAGTAATGTTTGGAGCATGTTTGGCACCTAGTGATTAAGATCTGACCCCAATTCACAATCCTCCAAGAAAGCTGGCCTCCAGGACAAAAAGGACAGGTCCACTATGCCTTATCTGAAATCCCATGAATAGGGCAAAAGCACTATTTATAAAAGGGAAACTGTAAACTATACCTCATCAAAATCAGGACATGCAAAAAAGGTGAAAAGACTATGAGAAAATATTCAAAAACCATATATCTGACAAAGGACTAGGACCTAAAATATTAAAAAAGAAAACTTGCAAAACTCAACAAACAAATAATTTAATTAGAAATAGAACATAACACATGAATAGTCATTTAACTGAAAAGGATATACAGGTGGCAGATAAGCACATAAAAAGATGTTCCAGGCCAGGCATGGTGGCTCATGCCTATAATCCCAGCACTTTGTGAGGCTGACACAAGAGGATTGCTTGAGCCTAGGACTTCGAGACCAGCCTGGGTAACATAGTGATACCCTGTATGTTAAAAAAAAAAAAAAAAAGATAAAAAAAAATTTTTATATGGTGTTCCACATCAATACCTCAACATAAGGAAAATGCAAATTAAAACCACAATGGGATGTCACTACACAGCTATCAATGAGAATGGTTGAAATGAAAAGCAGTGATAATAAGAAATGCTGCTGAGGGTATGGAGAAACAGAATCACTCATACATTGCTGTGGGAATGTGAAATGGTAAAGTCACTCTGGAAAATCATTTCTTTAAAAAGTGAACATGCAACTGCTGTATGACTGACAATTGCACTACTGAGCATTTGTCCCAGAAAATGAAGATTTGTGCTCATGCAAAAATGTGTACATGAATATTCATAGCACACTTATTTGTATTAGAAAGACACAACATGGCTGGGTGCAACGGCTCACGCCTGTAATCCCAGCACTTTGGGAGGTCGAGGCAGGCAGATCACCTGAGATCAGGAGGTCAAGACAAGCCTGGCCAACGTGGGGAAACACCGTCTCTACTAAAAATACAAAAATTAGCTGGGTGTGGTGGCACATGCCTGTAATCCCAGCTACTTGGGAGGCTGAGGCAGGAGAATCACTTGAACCTGGGAGGTGGAGGTTGCAGTGAGCCGAGATTGCGCCACTGCATTCCAGCCTGGGCGGCAGAGTGAGACTCTGTCTCAAAAAAAAAAAAAAAAAAAAAGAAGGGAAAACAAAACTTGGAAATAGTCCATATGTCTTATAGTAGGTGAATAGTTAGAGAAAAATACTGTGGTATATCCACCACCACAGCATATGACCTAGCCATGAAAATTAGTGAACTGTTAGTACACACAACAGTCTAGATGGCTCTTCAGGGAATTATGATGAATAAAAAGAGCCAATCCATAAGGTTACAGACAGTAGGATTCCCTTTATATAATATTCTTTTTTATTATTTATTTCTTTATTTATTTTAAACTTTTATTTTAGGTTCAGGGGTACATGTGGAGGTTTGTTATACAGGCAAACTCATATTGCAGGGGTTTGTTGTACAGATTATTTTGTCACCCAGGCACTAAGCCTATTACCCTATATAATATTCTTTTTTTTTTTTTTTGAGACGCAGTCTTGCTCTGTCGCCCAGGCTAGAGTGCAGTGGCGCAATCTCAGCTCACTGCAAGCTCCGCCTCCCAGGTTCACGCCATTCTCCTGCCTCAGCCTCCCGAGTAGCTGGGACTACGGGTGCCCGCCACCACCACACCCAGCTGATTTTTTGTATTTTTAGTAGAGACGGGGTTTCACTGTGTTAGCCAGGATGGTCTCGATCTCCTGACCTCATGATCCACCCTCCTCGGCTTCCCAAAGTGCTGGGATTACAGGCGTGAGCCACCACACCCGGCCCTATAATATTCTTGTAATGACAAAATTAAAGAACTGGCAAGCAGATTAGTGATTACTAGGGATTAGGGATGGGTGCTGGGGTCTGGGAGGGAGGTACATGTGATTGTAAAAGGATAAATGAGCGATCCTTGTAGTAATAAAATTGTTCAGTATGTTGACTGTGCTGTTAGATACATGAACCTACATATATGATAAAATTCCATGGAACAAAATACACACACAAATGGGTACAAGCAAAACCAGGGAAATGTGAATAACATCGGTGGATTGTACAAATGTCATTGTCTTGGTTGGATCTTGTAGTATAGTTTTCTAAGATGTTACCCTTTGGGGAGACTGGATCTAGGGTACATGGGATCTCTCTGTATTATCTCTTACATCTACAATTACCTCAACTGAGATTTCAATAAACATATAGACAGTGACAGATAAAGTGCCAGTAATTGTAAAACTAAATCAGAACTAAAATAAAGCAATGACAGAGAACCTGTGTCAGAGAAGCAAGAGGTGCAACTCCCAGAGCAATTTCTCCGCAGAGCGCTGTGTCATGAAGCCTGATCCAAGGTCCTGTCTGGACTCGATGGGACAGAGAACCTCTTCAGTGATGTCTGCCCTCACGAAGGTGGAAGTGTCCTCAGAACTAGTGCTGCATATTCACCACCCATTCTACGTGGAGTGCCTGTCTCATAATGACAGTGTGGCACTGTGACATCTGGGGTAGAGGGGGTTTTGAGGCAGCAGGACCTGTTTAGGGCTCCACAAATTCCACCACTGTAGGCCACTCCCTACAAGTCCAGGTGGGTTCCATGATTACATTGGGTTCTACGCTAGCCGGATCCCTAAGGGGCTGAGACCACGGCTAATGTACCAGAAGCTGATATTCACTGAACCTGGGCCCTGTGCTCTACATGAATCAATTTACTAAGTACTTTGCATGAATCAATTTACTTAATCCTTGCCACAGTCCTATTGCTTACTTTTGAAAACCAGGCTTTCCTGTTCCCACATGTTCCAACCCTGGTGTATTAGGTGTTCATTCTGCCACTGGGTCATTGGCTGATACTGACTTCTTCGTAGAGCAGCTGAGAGGTCCTTGAGAGTGACTCTCATCAGCCACTCCTCACTCACCTCCTGCCTCCTGTGCCCCAGGATTGCTGGCTAATTAGGAAGTGGCCAAGTGGGACCGTGCAGGGCTCCTGGACTCTCCACAGCCACCGCATCCTGTGGTGAGACAGCAGGGCTCCAGGGCAGGGGTCTTGGGTAACAATAGCCGACCTACATGGAGCATTGCCTGGGTGCCAGACCCTGTGCTCAGAGTGTCACCCTTATCCTCTGACTTCATCCCTACCAGTGTCCTGTGAAATTGGTAGGATTTCCATCCCTTTTTTGTGATAAGGAGATCAAGGGTTACAGAGGTGAAGTTGTCCGAGTGCACAAAGCTGATCAGTGGAGAGCAGTAATTTGCACCCAGGCTTGGCTGACCCCAGAGCCCATGATCAAGTTCAGGGCCCTGCCCAGGGCTCAATAAATATGTAGTGGCTGAATGAAAGGCCACTGGATAAATCTCATCCTGGGGCAGTACTAGTAGTCCTTAGGGTATGTCTCCTGAAATAAGGTAGCAAACCCGTCAACTGGGGTAACAGGTGTGATCTGAGCTTGTGCTAAAAGATCCATCTCCTTATAGAGGCATCAAGGAGACTTGTTCGTTTGTTGAGTACCTGCTATACATCCAGTTCTGGGCTGCACTTCAAGGATGAATGAGATGGGGTCCCCTGTTTTAGAAAACAGTCAGTGTTGCTGTGGAGACCAATGTCAGTTGTGAACTTCATGGTGTTTACTTGCTGTTTCTTTTTTTTTTTTTTTTTATACTTTAGGTTTTAGGGTACATGTGCACAATGTGCAGGTTTGTTACATATGTATCCATGTGCCATGTTGATTTCCTGCACCCATTAACTCGTCATTTAGCATTAGGTATATCTCCTAATGCTATCCCTCCCCCCTCCCCCAACCCCACAATAATAAATCATGCTGCTATAAAGACACATGCACACGTATGTTTATTGTGGCACTATTCACAATAGCAAAGAGTTGGAACCAACCCAAATGTCCAACAACGATAGACTGGATTAAGAAAATGTGGCACATATACACCATGGAATACTATGTAGCCATAAAAAATGATGAGTTCATGTCCTTTGTAGGGACATGGATGAAACTGGAAACCATCATTCTCAGTAAACTATCGCAAGGACAAAAAACCAAACACTGCATGTTCTCACTCATAGGTGGGAATTGAACAATGAGAACTCATGGATACAGGAAGGGGAACATTACCTGCTGTTTCTATCTTGTGAGACCCCGTCCACCTTGTCACCTTGCTTCAGATCACCACTTGGGCTGTGACTGCTACGCATTTCTGTGATGGGTTTCACTTAGGGGTTTTAGACTGTTTTGTGATCGGGCTTGGCTGGGCCTGGGCCTCCTGATATGGTGGTTTAACCCTCATTTCAGCATGTATGTGTGTCATGGGGTGGTGAGAAGGTACATTATTGCAAGAATTTAAGCTTCCTTGCTTTTTCAAGTATCTTTCCCATATACTCTCCTAATTGGTATTTTGTTGGGCTAGTGGTTCTCAAAGTGTATACCCTGGACCAGCAACATTACCTAGGAGTTTTTTGAATGCAAAAGATCAGGCCCCAACCCAGACCTACTGAATTAGAATCCCTAGAGTTGGGCCCAGCAATCTGTGTTTTGACAAGCTCTCCAGGTGATCATGATGCAAGCTCAGGTTTAAGAACCATTGATAAATATAATGGGCCTGGGGTGTGGCTGGTACTTCATAAATGGTCAAGATGGTTACTTGGAATGATTCTGATACTTTGTAGAGCTGACTGGTCAAGAACTTGTTGTTCCTGAAGGAGGCAACATGGACCTGGTGCTCACCTTGATTTCCCAAGGACCTTCCAGTATTTAGCCCTGAAAGTCCCACATCCTGGCAACTTCCTAAAGTCACAGACATTTAGTTACCTTACCGATAAAGGACAGTGTAGCACCACCCATTGTTGCCAGGGTGCCATTATGTACCTTGAATTTACAGAGGGGCAAACTGTGACAGAGAGAAGTCACACAGTTATGAAGGATGTGTTGGTGCCAGAATTCAGATCCAGATCTCTCTCACTCCAGAGTCTATGCTTTTAACAAATTTCTCAATGTGGAATTGCTATGTCAGAGCATGCATGTGAAAAATTTCTAATACTTTTGCTGAATTCTTATTTAAGAGGTACACCACATTGTCTCTTGTCCGAGAGCCACAGCAACACACATATTTTTATGCACTATTGTATATATATTAATGCAGCATATATATGTATGTATATATGACAATGCATATAAAAAGATGGTTTTTTCCATATATTTACCAAATGGGGATTTATGAACCTGTTTAACCTTTGCCAATCTGATAAGTAGGCCTCATTTTATTTTCTGGTGCACATTTTTGACTTCACTAGTGTGATCAGTTGGACAGCAAAGCTGAGTGTAATGGGACACAAGAAATTGAATAGGGCATACCTTGCTTTGGCTTAGTGTGAACTTCATTGAAATAAAGTCCTGATGCACTTCAGAAGCTCCTGGGCATACCATTAAAGATACATATGTGAAAATCTATGAGGATGAACATCCCATCTCACAGGTCCCAAGTGGATGCCAGGATTGAAGAGACCATTTTGTAAAGAAGCTTGCTGGTCTTTTCTAAGTCTCTAAAGACATCTTCCTCCTTCAAGTTGCAGTTACATGCTTGGGGCTTGGCTGAGAAACTCATTAGGTTACCTGGGGGAACAACATGTCAGAGGTTTAGGACACATACTCTCTCTATTCTTCAAGGGAATTTGTCTCTTTCTTCCAACCTCCTCAAATTGGTGGCAGAGTAGAGGGACGTTTGATCTGTCAAAGGAATTGGAGAGGGCACAGGAATTCAAAAGCATGAGGTTGGAGGAGATATATACATATTGTAAATGTGGAGAATCCACTAGCAAGTGAAAATGGGAGCCGTATTCCTGTACAAAGCCTACAAAAAGTTTGTGACTGAGGTGTTGAAAATACGGAAGTTCTGACTCTCAATCCTTGTTTGCCTTTGAGGTCTCAACTCACCTGGACTGTTTTACCCCAAGGGTTCAGGGATAGCCCCCATCTATTTGGCCAGTAATTAGCCCGAGACTTGAGCCAGTTCTCATACCTGGACATTCTTGTCCTTCAGTATGTGGATGATTTACTTTTAGCCACCCGTTCAGAAACCTTGTGCCATCAAGCCACCCAAGCGCTTTTTAATTTCCTCGCCACCTGTGGCTACAGGTTTCCAAACCAAAGGCTCAGCTCTGCTCACAGCAGGTTAAATACTTAGGGCTAAAATTATCCAAAGGCACCAGGGCCCTCAGTGAGGAATGTATCCAGCCCATACTGGCTTATCCTAATCCCCAAACCCTAAAGCAACTAAGAGGGTTCCTTGGCGTAACAGGCTTCTGCCGAATATGGATTCCCAGGTATGGCAAAATAGCCAGGTCATTATATATACTAATTAAGGAAACTCAGAAAGTCAATGCCCATTTAGTATAATGGACACCTGAAGCAAAAGTGGCTTTCCAGGCCCTAAAGAAGGCCCTAACCCAAGCCCCAGTCTTAAGCTTGCCAACAGGGCAAGACTTTTCTTTAAATGTCACAGAAAAAACTGAAATAGCTCTAGGAGTCCTTACACAGGTCCAAGGGACGAGCTTGCGACTGATGGCATACCTGAGTAAGGAAATTGATGTAGTGGCAAAGGGTTGGCCTCATTGTTTACGGGTAGTGGCAGCAGTAGCAGTCTTAGTATCTGAAACAGTTAAAATAATACAGGGAGGAGATCTTACTGTGTGGACATCTCATGATGTGAACGGCATACTCACTGCTAAAGGAGACTTGTGGCTGTCAGACAACCGTTTACTTAAATATCAGGTTCTATTACTTGAAGGGCCAGTGCTACGACTGCACACTTGTGCAACTCTTAACCCAGCCACATTTCTTCCAGACAATGAAGAAAAAATAGAACATAACTGTCAAGTGATTGCCCAAACCTACGTCGCTCGAGGGGACCTTCTAGAGGTTCCATTGACTGATCCCGACCTCAACTTGTATACTGATGGAAGTTCCTTTGTAGAAAAAGGACTTCAAAATCAGGGTATGCAGTGGTCAGTAATAATGGAATACTTAAAAGTAATCCCCTCACTCCAGAAACTAGTGCTCAGCTGACAGAACTAATAGCCCTCACTCGGGCACTAGAATTAGGAAAAAAAAAAAAAGGATAAATATATATACAGACTCTAAGTATGCTTACCTAGTCCTCCATGCCAACGCAGCAATATGGAGAGAAAGAGAATTCCTACCTTCTGAGGAAACACCTATCAAACGTCAGGAAGCCATTTATTATTGGCTGTACAAAAACCTAAAGACCTTACACTACCGGAGTCATCAGAAAAAAAAAAAAAAGGGAAATAGAAGGAAACCGCCAAGTGGATATTGAAGCCAAAAGAGCCGCAAGGCAGGACCCTCCATTAAAAATGCTTATAGAAGGACCCCTAATATGGGATAATCCCCTCCGGGAAAGCAAGCTCCAGTACTCAAAAGAAAAAATAGAATGGGGAACCTCACGAGTACATAGTTTCCTCCCCTCAGGATGGCTAGCCACCAAAGAAGGAAAAATGCTTTCGCCAGCAGCTAACCAATGGAAATTACTTAAAACCCTTCACCAAACCTTTCACTTAGGCACTGATAGCAACCATCAGATGGCCAAATCATTATTTACTGGACCTGGCCTTTTCAAAACTATCAAGCAGATAGTCACGACTTGTGAAGTGTGCCAAAAAAAAAAACCCCTTGCACTTCAGGCCATGCATTTCAATCCCTATACCTGAACAATCGAACAACTTCAGCACAGAAATAAACACCACTTCGGTTCTAGTAGGACCTCTTGTTTCTAATCTGGAAATAACCCATACCTCAAACCTCACCTGTGTAAAATTTAGCAATACTGTAGACACAACCAACTCCCAATGCATCAGGTAGGTAACTCCTCCCACACAAATAGTCTGCCTACCCTCAGAAATATTTTTTGTCTGTGGTACCTCAGCCTATCGTTGTTTAAATGGCTCTTCAGAATCTATGTGCTTCCTCTCATTCTTAGTGTCCCCTATGACCATCTACACTGAACAAGATTTATACAATTATGTCGTACCTAAGCCCCACAAGAAAAGAGTACCCATTTTTCCTTTTGTTATCGGAGCAGGAGTGCTAGGTGGACTAGGTACTGGCATTGGCGGTATCACAACCTCTACTCTGTTCTACAAACTATCTCAAAAACTAAATGGTGACATGGAACCGGTCGCCGACTCCCTGGTCACCTTGCAAGATCAACTTAACTCCCTAGCAGCAGTAGTCCTTCAAAATCGAAGAGCTTTAGACTTGCTAACCACCAAAAGAGGGGGAACCTGTTTATTTTTAGGGGAAAAATGCAGTTATTATGTTAATCAATCTGGAATCATCACCGAAAAAGTTTAAAAAATTCGAGATTGAATATAACATAGAGCAGAGGAGCTTCAAAACACTGGACCTTGGGGCCTCCTCAGCCAATGGATGCCCTGGATTCTTCCTCTTAGGACTTCTAGCAGCTATAATATTGTTACTCCTCTTTGGACCCCTGTATCTTTAAGCTCCTTGTTAAGCTTGTCTATTCCAGAATCAAAGCCATAAAGCTACAAGTGGTTCTTCAAATGGAGCCCCAGATGCAGTCCATGACTAAAATCTACCGCAGACCCCTGGACCGGCCTGCCAGCCCATGCTCCGACATTGATGACATCGAAGGCACCCCTCCTGAGGAAATCTCAACTGCACGACCTCTACTACACCCCAGTTCAGCAGGAAGCAGTTAGAGCGGTCGTTGGCCAACCTCCCCAACAGCACTTGAGTTTTCCTGTTGAGGGGTTACTGAGGGACAGGACTAGCTGGATTTCTTAGGCTAAAAATCCCTAAGCCTAGCTGGGAAGGTGACCACATCCACTTTTAAACACAGGGCTTGCAACTGAGTTCACACCCGACTAATCAGGTAGTAAAGAGAGCTCACTAAAATGCTAATTAGGCAAAAACAGGAGGTAAAGAAATAGCCAATCATCTGTTGTCTGAGAGCACAGCAGGAGGGACAATGACTGGGATATAAACCCAGGCATTTGAGCCGGCAGTGGCTACCCTCTTTGGGGTCCCCTCCCTTTGTATGGGAGCTCTGTTTTCACTCTATTAAATCTTGCAACTGCAAAAAAAAAAAAAAAAAAGAAAATATGGAACTTGAAGGAATAATGAAAAGTAACATTAATGTATATATAGCTTAGACTCTGAAAGGAAGAAGGAGGCCTCAAGAAAGGCCTAAAAACTGGAGGAGGCACTGTCACAGATGGCTAAAATTTAGAAGAAAGGAAAGTTCTACATACCATGTTCCAAGAAAGAGGTAGTCTACATGAGTTGTGGAGTCCCTGTGTCCCTAATGTGGTAGCTTTCTGATGTGATTGCCTGCTTGGAAGATTTCTCCCAAGTGACTTACATTCACAGCAGGTAGACTGGACAACTAACATGGATTGATACCTTGGTGAAGAGAAAACCAAAAAAAATTTCCTTTTTAGAAAATTTCCAGCTCTATCAAGTTGTAATTCAGATACAATAAGATAATAAGATCCACCCATTTTATTTTTATTTTATTTTTTAGATGATTTAGATTTTATTTTATTTTTATTTATTTTTCTTCAATTTTTATTTTAAGTTTGGGGGTACATGTGCAGGTTTGTTACACAGGTAAACGTGTGCCATGCTGGTTTGATGTACAGGTCATCTCATCACCTAGGTATAAGCCCAGCATCCATTAGCTGTTCTTCCTGATGCTCTCCTTTTCCCAACACCCTGGCTCCGACAGGCCCCAGTGTGTGTTGTTCCCCACAATGTGTCCATGAATCCACCAGTTTTAAATGTACAGTTGGATGAATTTTAGTAATTTTATATGGTTGTGTAATCACCACCACGATTAAGTCATGGTGCAGTTTCGTATATCTAAAAAGTTTCCTTGTGCCCATTTATACCCTTCCAAGACCCTATTAATTTGCTTTCTGTCACTGCAGTCTTTTGTATTTGACTTCTTTTACTTAGCATAATATTTTTGAGATTTATCCATCTTGTTGGGTCTATCAGGATTTGTTCCTTTTAATTGCACAGTTTCTTTATTCATTCATCAGTTGATGGACATTTGAATTGTTTCCAGTTTGGGGCTACTATGAATCATGCTGCTATGAACTTTTGAGTGTGGGTATTTCTGGATATATATTTTCACTTCTTTTGTGTAGATATCTAGAAGTGGAATTTCTGGGTTGTATGTTAACTGTATGTTTAATTTCATAACATATATAACCTCCTCCCATACTGTTTTCCAAGTGGTTATACCCACTTTGGATTCTCACCAGCAATTTCTATGAGACGTCTATTGATCCACATCCTTTCCATCACTTGGTATTGTCAGTCTTTTTAATATTAGCCATTTGAACGGGTGTGTAGTGATGTATCATTGTGGTTCTAATTCACATTTTTTCATATGGCTAATGTTGGTGAGTATCTTTTCATGTACTTATTGGCCATTCATACACTTACTTTTGTGAAATGTCTGTTCAAACATTTTGCCTATTTTTAATTGGCTTATTTGTCTTTTTCTTACTGAGTGATAGGAAATGTTTATAGATTCTGGATACATATTAGATGTATGTATTGCAAATATTTTCTCCCTGTATCTTATGAAAAATAGAAGTTTTGAATTTTATGAAGTCCAATTTATTAAATGTTTTCCTTTTATGGTTTATGCTTTTTGTATCCTAAGAAATCTCAGCCTACCACAAGGTCCCAAATTTTTCTCTTATGTCTTCTAGAAACTTGATAGTTTTAGTTTGTACATTTGGGTCTATCTATGAAATATTTTGAGTTAATTTTTGTGCCTGGTGTGAGATAAGGGTAGAGGTTTATATTCTTTCCCAAGTGGATATCCAGTTGTTCCAGCATTATTTGTTCAAAAAACAGGCTGGCGCGGTGGCTCACGCCTGTAATCCCAGCACTTTGGGAGGCTGAGGCGGGTGGATCATGAGGTCTGGAGTTTGAGACCATCCTGGCCAACATGATGAAACCCCGTCTCTACTAAAAATACAAAAAATGAGCAGGGCATGGTGGAACGTGCCTGTAGTCCCAGCTATTCAGGAGGCTGAGGCAGGAGAACTGCTTGAACCCAGGAGGCGGAGGTTGCAGTGAGCCCAGATTGTGCCACTGCACTCCAGCCTGGTGACAGAGCGAGACTCCGAGACTCCGTCTCAAACAAAACAAAACAAAAACAAACAAACAAACAGTCCTGGTTTGTTTGTTTGCTTTTCTTCTGTTTTCTCTCTGTACTTGTATTTTACTGAGCTAAGGGTCCATTGTCTGTATCTGGTAACAATCATGTGGATCTAAATTGTAAGTGGAAATACTACTGTTGCTTCAGAAATGGAGCCTGGATTGTAAGGAATATTAGTAATTTGGCTATGGCATTTGGTAATGTTTTGTGGATGTGTAAACTAAGGATGCCACAAGAAGAACCAATACACATGTTAATCCATTTATCCTCACCTATCTTTGAAGACCTCCAAAAATATTAACTGTAATTTAGCTCAGAAACTATCAAACCTAGCCTCGTCTGAATCACTTAAATTGTCTTAAACTGTGCCTTAAATTGTCCTTTATTTTTATTGTAGAGATAATGACTACATATGGTTTCTAAGAAATTGAACAGTATAGAAGAGAAAGTTTCCTGTTTATTTACTAGTTTCCAGTCAAGAGCTAACTGTTTAAAATTAATTTGAATTTTGAGTTTTTCTGATGATTAACATCATTACTTTAAAAATGTGTTTATACTTCTAGCTCTTGCTTTATCATTTTTAGACAGTATTTATTGACTACTAAGAAAAATGAAGGATTTAACATATGCTACCTCTTTAACCTATTTCTGACTTCCCAAATTTTATTATATTATTATAATTTTCGGAACATCTTAGTGGTTGCCTTTACAACTTTAAGTAATATACTTAAATCTCTATTTCTGGATCCATTAATTACATACAACGTTTATTGGCGCTCATTTCAGAGATGCTTGCCTACACTCTTTCTCCCTCCACTGCTTCCAACTTCTGCCAGGTATAATATTTCTTGTACGTTATTAAGCTCATAGTAACTACTGCCTGTGTTCAAATCTCTGTTCCAACACTTGTTATCTATGTAATCTTGGGTAAATTACTGAACATCTCTGTGCCATCACTTTCCTCAATTGTCAAATGGAGATGATAACATCTTCATAGGGTTGCTGTAAGACAAAATTTCACTGAAATAGAAATAAATATTTCAAAGCACTTAAAATTATATTTGGCATATAGTAAGTGGTTTTTAAGTGTTAAATATAAAAATAAAATGACAAAATTAAAAAAATTCTGTTTTACAACTTTAATGAAATCTTCAGACTGCTGTATCTCTAGCTTGATTCAAAAAATCAAACCAATGGGCAAAAGAGATAAACATTTCACCAAGGAGGATATACAGATGGCAAATAGGCACATGGAAATATGTTCAACGTCATTAAATGTTAGGGAGACTTAAATTAAAAACACAATAGGATCACTATGTATCTATCAGAAGGGCTAAAATTGGTACAATAACACATGCTTTGGAAGATGTGGTGAAACGATCACTCATACAGTGCTGGTAGAAATGTAAAATGATACAGCCACTTTAGAAGAAAGTTTCTTTTGGAGGAAAATGGGTATAGATATAAGAAGGAAACATAAAGGATTCTTGTGGTGGTGGAATTGTTCTGTATTTTGACTGTACCTTGACTGTACCAATGTCAATATCTTGGTTGTGATATTGTGTTATAATTTTACAAAGTGTCCTCAGTGAGGGAAATGGGGGTAAAGGGTACACTGGATCCTCTGGCTCTCTCTGTATTGTTTCTTACAACTACATGTGAATCTAAGATTACCTTAAAATGAAAAGTTTACAGCTAAGCACGGTGGCACATGCCTATAATCCTAGAACTTTGGGAGGCTGAGGCAGATGGGCTGCTTGAGCCCGGGAGTTTGAGACCAGCCTGGCCAACATGGAAAAACACTATCTCTACGAAAAAAATACATAAAATTATCTGGGCACGGTGGCATGTGCCTGTAGTCCCAGCTACAGAGAGGGTGCTGAGGTGGGGGAATGACCTGAGCCTGGGAAGTTGAGGCTGCAGTGAGCCATGATTGCACCACTGCACTTCAGCCTGGATAATGGGAGTGAGACCCTGTCTCAAAAAAAAAAAAAAAATTAAAAGCTTAATTCAAAAAGTTGAACCAATAAACAGCGTTTCCAATAGTAAATTCCATGTAAATAATATTCACAGCAAGACCAAGGTGTGTGATTGGACCCAGAGAGAAAAAAATGTAATCATATGGCACCAAAGAAGTGCTGCTTGAAGGAGAATGTTTCAAGTGTCAAAATCAAATGGATTATCTTTTCTTACACTCCTTCAATGGCTCAGGATGATGCCACGTGTTAGTATGCTTCTTATTAGAACCAAGATCATAATACAGCTTTTTGTTTTCTTTAGAGTTCTTAATTGTATTTGTTTTATTGACAACCAAAACCACATATAAATAACTTCTGGTTTCTTATGTGGGTTGATTATGGAATTTGTGTCCATCTTAAGAGTATTTTTCACTGACCTCCCTGACTTCCTGTTCTAATTATGACCTATTGCTTTCTTGGTCAGCTTAGTAGTTGTCGTCTTGAAATTTCTTTTATGCACACCTCTGTGATGCTTTAAAATACAGATTCCTAGGCCTCACCCCAGACCTATTCAATTGGCTGGGGTATGGGTGTTTTTGAAAAGCTTCCTCAAGTGATTTTGCTGATTAGTCACATTTGGGACCCCATTTAGCTAATCCTCAGAGTCCTATAGCTGCTATTATTATTAATAATAATAGTAATAATATATATTGTTTATTGAGGATATACTATGTAACAGGCATTATTTTAGGTGTGAGTGCATGGTCTCATTTACTCTTTACTACAAACCTATGAAGTAGGGACTATTATTATCGTCATTTTAGAGAAAACTGAGTATCAGAGAAATTAAATCACACCACTTTCAAGCCAGAATTAGAACTCAGTTTTGTCTGACAATATAATCTTCAATTTTAACCAACAAACTATGTTAATTTTCAAGTAGGTTGGTGTGGTGACGCTTGCCTGTAATCTCAGCTACTCAGGAGGCTGAGGCAGAAGGATGGCTTGAGCAGAGGAGTTCTGGGTTGTAGTGCCCTATGACGATAGGGTGCCTGCACTAGGTTCAGCATTAATATGATGACCTCCTGAGAGCAAGGGACTACCAGGTTGCCCAAGGAGGGGTGATCTAGCCCAGGAACGGAGCAGGTCAAAACTCCTGTGCTTATCAGTAGTGGGATGGTATGTGTGTGAATAGCCACTGAACTCCAGCCTGGGCAACATAGTTAGACCCCGTCTCTGAAAATTAAAATTATAAGATAAAATAAAATAAAAACTCAGTAGCTCCATGGAAAACATCTAGAAGTCAAAGAGCTTAGTATTGGAGCACAAGTAAAAGGAGAGTATGTATTGTCAACAAATTTTACAGCTAAAACCTGACATCTTTTAATTGGTTAATTAAGCAATGTCATTTTTGTAAGATACCAGAGATATGAAAAACGGGCCATGGATTAAGTGGAAAGCCTTGGGGATTTCTTTTGAATTCTGAATATTTTGGATGTCATAGAAACAATTTATAAATAAATTCTTGTTGAACTAGAGTCTTAATATTTACAAATAACATATGCTCTTACTGTTCTGATACGGACTGATCCCCAGGATCCATCAGGTTAAAAAGAAATAGCATATGCTACCATTTATATTAAAAAGAAGAGGGATGCATATTTGCATTTGGTGATGAAGACATAAGAATCTCTGAAAAGATACACAAGAAGAAAACAAAACAAAACAAAACAAAAACCCATGCCCTAGTAATGGGCACAAAAATAATGTTTGAAATCTAAATCTAAATTGTTAATAAAATGTGCAAAACTACTACACACACATATAATGGAATAGTGAATTTTGTGTTACATTAGATCACTGTATGCTTTCATACTGTATTGGTTGTTTTTCTTGTGTAATTTAAAAACCAAACCAACTCTGCTAATTAAGCTCTCCCTGGCCAAGAGCTCACTTGGATCTCTGACAGTTCCTAGTTAAAGCCTAGTTTGTGGTTTTTGACAACAAACCAAGACCCTGTTGTTTGCTTCAAGAAAGCTGGCTGGTTTTAGTTTCTGGCATTATTCTGGGGGGTACTCTTATCCCAACGTCACTAATTGTCTTGACCATGACTTATAATTGTGCCAGATTTTTCTAGGTTGCTTTCTGTTTGAGTCAGGTAGTAAGAGTAGTGATGAAATTATTGTTAATTTGGTTTTGATTTATGACAGATTATCTTGGAAACAGGAATAGGTGGTATACAGAGATGACTATATAAGGACAAAATCAACTAAATCAAATTATTTGAACTAATATATGTGTTTTTGGCATATATTTTAATTCTTCCACTCATTGCTTCTTAATTAGTCCAGAACTCCAAAGATGAAAACACCATAGGCAAGTGACATTTAATAAGATGAAATGTTAAAGATGTACTACTTCTGATAATGGTATTCAATGTCAATAGTGTTTAGTAATTTTTTTTTTTTACAATTTTACTTATTTATTTTGGCATGTTTAGGAATAGGAAAAGAGGCTGAGTCAGAGACCTTCAGTACTTTTATTATTAAATCTACCTCATCTCCCTTTTTGTATCTCCCTACCAGAAAAGAAATGGCCTAAGAATTTCCACCTGCTTAGTATGATATTTTAAGACATCTCATAACACTTTGATTTCACTAACATATTACCCAAAGCAACTAATTTCCATCACCTTTACCCTCTTATGAATCCCCAAACTAAGCTTAAAAGGAAATCACAAGCCGTGTAAAAAAATAATAAGTTAGAACTATTTCTTCCTTCCCCTATATGCTCTACTGGTGTCACTTAACTAAAACTCCTCAGTCTGCGACCTTGAGAAACCTAGAGGCTAAATAGGAGGAGTAGAGTATAGAAGGTCATCCTCTTGACCACCATCCAAAAAGAAGAGCATATATTCATCCTAACAGGTATGTGTTTTCATAATTATGGCAGATGGTGATTGAAGCAAAGGCAATTCAAAAACGGGGGCACGTGAAAGCAATAATTTTGAATGTTTGACATTTGTTTTGAAACTACCTTACTACCCCGTACCCTTTACCATCTGTCTGTTATCCCTCCCAACACCCACCTCTGTCTTCCCACAGGGCTCCATTGTGTGCAGTTCCTGTTTCTCAGGGGCGGAGCTGTGGGAGGCAGCCATGGGTGCCATAATAGGCACCTGCGGCCAGCACAATGGGCTGTGGGTGCTTGTGGGAGAGACAGATTGATGTATTGTGCATGGGGGAGGAGGGCTGTCACTTGAATCCATGTGAACCCAGGCTTTAGGGGCAAGGGAGATTGACAGCTTTTGTAGGTTGCATTTCTTTTTCAAAGCTTGGCTTTAATAGACAGTAAGTTTGGGGCCCCAGGCTTTCACTCCCATAATTCTAACAGGGCAATCACGAGCATTCAGCATTTCTTTTTACCCCCCTTGTTACGCATTAAATGATTTCAGTAAAGGAATGTGCAGCATTAATTAGAATTTGTTAGCAGATACCAAGGGGAAAAGTTTCTTCACAACAACTATAGGAGGTGTCATTTGTACAAAGACTTTTTTGTTTTCTTTCCCCATTACATTATCACTGCAATATGTAAGGTAGTGATTCTTTTCATTTAAATTAAGTGGAAAGCTACTAAATCTTGTTTTATTCTCCAAAAAGAATAAGGTCCTTAACACTTATCTTTTAACTTCTTTCATTTCCTAAGGTTGGTGTTTACTTTTGCTTTCAGTCTGACCCATTTACTGGTCTGTGTGGTTGTGTATCCAGTTTTGTGTACCATTTAGCTCTTACAATTACAAGCATCCCACTACTGATAGATAAGGATTGTTTCCAGGTGAAAATAGCTAGCAATAATACTGGAAATCATTGATACTGGAGCCCATTTTGGTGATGGTATACTGAGAAACGCTAAAAATTAGACTGCTATAGATTTGTGTCCTAACTTATTTTCTAACACTATTTTTCCCTACTTGATATTTAACCTTAGCCATGACACCAAACTTATGGAAGAATGAGGCAGTGGCAAAGGAATATTTTTTTCCCGCAGAAAACTTATTCCTAAACCATGTCAGTTTTTTTTTAAAACATCAAAAGTTCTCCCTCACACACATACACAGATAGCATCATTTCCTTAGAGCAAGTAAAAAAATGGTCTTTTTGTTTAGTATCTGTTTCCTATTATTTAAAAAATAATCCGGACATTTTAGAATTATATAGGAAGAAAACTAATGTCAGATAGATATCTTATAAACACACTCTTTGTCATCCTGAGAACTAATAAAACATTACTAAAATTTCTGGTGTGATTTTTTTCTAACACCTCTCATATAAAATCATTTTCTCAGTAGAAGGAGTTGGAGGCTAATTGAATTAGAATTTCCCCCACTCAATTGTTTTATTTAAATGTGTTAAGGACAACAGTGAAAAATATTGTCTACCATTATTTCTCAGAAAGAACATATTCTCACACAGTTGTCTGGCTCTGTCTATAATAATAATTTGGCTCAATGGTTTAAAAAGTAGTGGGGTGATAATAATTAGGGTGTGTGACACAGAAATTTCAATGTGGGATTCAACATTTCACCATGCAGGGCATGAAAATTGCCGACCAGGGCTAGTCGGCTCTAAGTACTAATTAACTAATTAATCAGGTGCTGAAACCAACTGAATGGAGGATACCAGCCAGACAATTCAAGCCCAAGCAGAGGGTTGTGCTCTTTAAAAGACAGAGCAGTCTTTCTTCTTGGTTTTTAACCCAGTCAAAAATGAGAAGAGAAAGTAGGATATGCTGTCCTACTGTCAGTCATTTTGGTCTAAGCTTTTTACTTAGATAAAAATAAAACAAAAACATGTGCCTGTGATAAGAACTGTGATGCACCATACGTAGGGCAACCCTCAAAGCTCTGCAAACCTGCTTACTCCTTGGCCATAAAGTATTAATATTTCAGGTCTGGTGAGGGGTGGGGGATGAAGTAGGGTCTGCCTTCTTGGTTTCTTCCACAATATATTTTTTTTTAACCTGAAAGAATGAGAAACGTATCTCTCCTCTTAGGCTGATCTTAGATCTTTTGCCTCATCCTTCGTTTATGTAAATGAGAAGAGTCCAATTACACATATGGAAAAAGGGTTTAATGAATCGTGAAAAAGCCCGGTTTGCAGAGAAAGGGCACAATTTACTCTTCTTCTTCTCTTCTAAATTTAACTTAGAAACATGTATTTCTTTTAAGGGAGATGATAAAACTTAATGATAATTTTATTTTATGTACTAATTTTCATTCTTGGGAATTATTAGACATATTTTGCTAGAAGAGTTAGCTTTATTTATGTCTGTAAGGCTTTCTGGATACTTAGCTTAGCAATTATTCCACAACAAAAACTGCAAAATTCTAACTTTTTTCTCTAAATCTTAAAAATGATTACGTTAGTTCCTCCAACTTTTGATGTTATTTTTAGCTCAGTGATTTTTTTTTTTTTTTTTTTTTTTTTGCTTTTAACACAGTTTGCTCTGGAATTGTCTGCACTGAAAAAAGATTGCATTATTACAAGGGATTTGTTATTGAACCCAAGGAAATGACGTTAGTGTTCCATACCGTTTTAGCTTAATTTTGGTAATATTATGACGTTTTAACTAGCTAGAATTTTTAGGGTTTGGAAATTAGGTAAGTTTTTTTTTTTTTCCTTTTTTTCTAAAAGGGACTGAACTTTATATTAGAACAGAAAATCTTGTGTTTGAGCATTCATTTTTTTCCCCTTTTTTCTTCCCCCTTGCTTCTTCATCTTGGGATTTTCAATAGTTGAGAGTGGTCCACACAGAATCCACTCTCCACCCCATTTTTCTTAATGACAAAAACCTTTGCAAGAATGAAGGGGGGATCAATACCATTTCTGACCGTTACTCTTATAATTTGATAAGTATGAAACTAACCCCGAAGTAGTGCTTTGCAGGGACAGCAGGAAAGTTCTCAATCAGGACTGGAGCACTTTCCGGAGACCTAGTTTAACAACTTCAACGGACACTTGGGGAAACTGAGGCCCAAGAAGACGAGGCAGGCACTTTCCCTGATTTTTTTTCTTCTACCAAATACTACTTTCGTCCACGGAAAACACTTTTCTCGGGCACCTAGTGTGGGGAGGACATTGCTGGGGTCCAGACTGCCTGCCTACCCACGAGGGCCGCGCTCTTTCCACTTTTATTCCCCCGGCCTCCCCGGATCGGCGCCCTGGATGTGATCGACACCACGAAGTTGCCCCATAATCCTCTCTGGCAACATAGGATGTAAAATTTGATCAGCTCATTGGATGAAGCCGACAAGTCCCAAAAATGTGTGAAAAGGGGGCTAAGAGGTAGGCAGGCGCCGCGTTGAAGCAGCGCTCCTGCCAGCCCCCCTCCGAGTTATCGGTGCTGCAGCCGCGGCGCAAGCGGGGGCTGGGACCGAGCTGCGGGGCCGCAGCGGCGGCGGCAACCGAGGCGGCGGCGGCGGCGGCGGCGGCGGCTGGGAGGCCGCGGCGCCATGGGGGGGCCGTAGGAGCGGACCGCGGGGCCGGAAGGGGGCATCGCGGCGGCGCCAGCGGCTGCGGGGTTATCTCCGCGGCCGCTAAGGCAGCGTCCGCGCCGTTGCGGGTGGCTGAGCCGGCGGGCGGGGCGGGGCGTGCACCAGGGCCGCGGGCGACTCGCGCTGTAGCAGTTGGCCTCAGGGCCCCGCCGCCCGCGCGCCCGCCCGCCTGCCCGCCCGCAGGGCGGTGCACGCGAAGGAGGCGGCGGCCGCAGAAAGAGGCGGGGAGCTCGGAGCAGGAGGTGAGGAGGTGGAGGACCAAGAGTAGGCGGCAGCGGCGGCGGCGGAGGAGGAGGCGGTGGTGGAGGTGCGCGGCCTGAAGAGGAGGATGGAGGAGCAGCAGAAGGAGGGCGAGGCCGAGGTCGCGGAGCACTGGTTTTCCAAGTGGGAGCGCCAGTGCCTGGCTGAGGCCGAGCAGGAGGAGCAGCTGCCCCCCGAGCTGCAGGAGGAGGCGGCTGCAGAGTTGGCAGGGCTCAAGAGCGAGAAGCAGAAGCTGTGGCACCTCTTCCAGATCTCGGCCACCGCCGTTGCTCAGCTTTACAAGGATTCTGGGTGCCAACAGCAAGGACTTTCCATGTGGGACCCCTTCCAGAATGCGGCCATGGCCGTGACCAGCCTCTACAAAGAGAGCGGGGATGCCCACCAACGAAGTTTTGACTTGGGTGTCCAGGTTGGCCACCAGCGTCGTATCAAAGATGTGCTGGAGTGGGTGAAAAAGGGCCGGAGCACCATTCGTCGCGAAGACTTGATTAGCTTCCTTTGTGGCAAAGTGCCCCCCGCTCCTCCTCCACCTCGCACTCCTAGGACACCCCCGAAGCCACCCACTGGGGTCCCCAGCCAGGCTGTGGCAACTGAGTCCAGCTCATCGGTGGACGTCGACCTGCAGCCCTTCCAGGAGGCGATCGCCCTGCATGGTCTCAGTGGTGCTATGGCCAGCATCAGCATGCGATCGGGCGACTCGCCTCAAGACAGCGGTGTCGCCAGCAGTGGGCGCCGAAAAAGTAGCTTCTTGGAGGACGACTTGAATCCCTTCGACTCAGAGGAACTGGCCCTCCACCTGGACAGTGGGGGGATCCGCAAGCGCACCTCGGCCCAATGCAGTGATGGCATCACAGACTCCCCAATCCAAAAGCGCAACCGAATGGTCTAACCTGCCTCATTGGTTGCCTGCCGCCATATTGCTTGAGAGTGAACTCAACCATCGACACGCTTGTCTAGAGGTTACTGGAGACCATTTTTCTTCCCTTCTCTAAGTTAAACAAAGATTTCTAACAATTTTGCCATAAAGAAACTTTAAAAGTATTCCAGAAGAGGCTTCATATGACTCTGACTTTCCAGAAAATATAATCCTAGCGGAGAACAAATATGTAGTAGTTAGCAGGATCATTTAAAGCAAACGTATCTGGTCAAGGCAGGAGTCTGATTTATCTTGTTCACAGTTATATTCCTCAGCACCTAGCACAGTTCCAGGTGCTCAATAAATGTTCATTGAATGAATAAATGTGACCTTATTTATTCTTAAAGGGAAGTCATAGCAGGTGTTTACTTGGTTATAGAATACTTTCTTATTTGATAATTGTCGGCTTTAATGGTCTTTGCCAATTCAATTGCATTGTATCAAAATGTAAAACTTGACATCTTTGTGAAATCTAGAGTCTTCCATTTTTACCTCACTATACCATGCACCTAATTTCTAGAAAGAAACTGCCAGTAATACATATTAGGCTGTGATTTTTTTAATTTTGAAAAATTGTTGATTTTGGTGATTATGTGATGCTACAAAGAGGTGCTGTGGTGGTTACGCAGGTATTACTTGATATTGAGTCAATTCAGTGCTCTTTTGGGGAAAACTAAACCATCAACTGAGACCCTGATAAAATAAGATGGTGGCCCGGTGGTGCTCTTTTTTCTTAGGAATGTAAAAATTCCTTTTTCTGAGGTTACATCTTTTTTATGCTCTCTGTTTTGAAGTGGAAGACCAAGTAGTCAGAATGAACTTCTGGGGTTTTTTTTTTTTTTTTCTCTTTTTTTGAGACGGAGCCTCGTACTGTTGCCCGGGCTGGAGTGCGATGGCGTGATCTCGGTTCACTGCAACCTCCGTCTCCCGGGTTCAAGGCATTCTCCTGCCTCAGCCTCCCGAGTAGCTGGGATTACAGGTGCCTGCCACCATGCCTGGCTAATTTTTTGTGTTTTTAGTAGAGACGGGGTTTCACTATGTTGGCCAGGCTGGTCTCGAACTCCTGACCTTGTGATCCGCCCACCTTGGCCTCCCAAAGTGCTGGGATTACAGGCGTGCACCACCGTGCCCAGCCTTTTGAACTTCTGGGTTTTAATTAAGGGTACAGCATGGTGTAACCAAAAGAGTGTGAGCTTCGTTTTAAAAGGACCAACAGCAGAATCCTAGCTCCATAAATTAACTGCATGATTTTGAACAAGTTACTTAATGTCTATTGACCTCAGTTTTTCATCTGTAAAATGGAACTGTGTGTCTCCTAAGGTGGTTGTGAGGATCAGGTGAAATTTATATTTCAAGTGTCCAGCACAATCTTGGCACATAAAATACTCAATAAACGTTCTCCCTTCTCTATAAATAAAAATCAATAAAACATTAAAATCATTTTATTTTAGAAAAAGCAGAAAAGTAGATCAGTTTTAAAATCAGCAAGTAGAATCTCTGTGTTTGAACTGGAAATTACTGTTTCACATTTGAAACTTGCCTAAATATCACAGATCTTGTGTAAGTGTGTTGAGCTCATGAGCACTCAGGGTCACCAGTCTGGATACTAGGGCAACCTTGGAGTTCCTGAAGTTGCCTGAAGGATGCCCTTTGCAATCAGGGGTAATGAAACATCTACCACCTCTGGCCTGAAAAAATATGAGAAGGAGGGTGTAAAGTAGAAAAAAATTGGAAGCAAAGGTCCTAGGGCACCTAAAAGGCTAAAGTGGTTTTAAATGAGGGTGGGGCGGGGTGGGGTGGGGTGGTGTGGAGGCGATGAAGGAGGTAGACCAGGTGTGGAGTCTGGGGGGTTGGGGAGGGTGAGGGGAGGTGGGAGTATGATTATTGAAGTGGGGGTGGGGAGTTAAAAAGCCCAATCTTCCCAGGGTCTCCCAAAACCAGTGCATAAAATATTATAGATTGGCAAAACCTTGCCTTTATGTTCACACCAGAGTTGTTTCTGCTTCATTAGCGTGGCCTTTTGAGTAGATTTGTAATTGATGAATGCATTAAAATAATACAATAAAGCAAATTCCATGATATAATAAAACCTGGCCCGCCTGGCACGGTGGCTCATGCCTGTAATCCCAGCACTTTGGGAGGCCGAGGTGGGCGGATCACCTGAGGTCAGGAGTTCGAGACCAGCCTGGCCAACATGGTGAATGAAACCCCATCTCTACTAAAAATACAAAAATTAGCGGGGTGTGGTCGTGGGCACCTGTAATCCCAGCTACTCAGGAAGCTGAGGCAGGAGAATCACTTGAACCCGGGAGGTGGAGGTTGCAGTGAGCTGAGACCTCACCATTGCACTCCAGCCTGGGCAACAAGAGAAAAACTCCGTCTCAAAAAAAAAAAAAAAAAAAAAAAAAGAGAGAAAAAAAACCCAGAGAAAAACTGGCTATTGAGGTACTGTGCTAGGTCCTGAGAAGGGATACAAAAAAAAGCATAAAAACAATTCTTATCCTCAAAGAGCACATCCTGCCTTGGAAGATAAATTATGTAGCCAAAAGCATGCTTCTAACTGGGAAAAGTGCCCAAGGGCTGTGCAGAATTCAGAGGTCAGAGACTCTCCTTGCTGAGAGGGCCACAGCCTCTGGAAGAAGTAGCATTTGAACCGCGCCCAGAAAAATGGGTAGGAAGGGAGTGTCCAGGGATGCCAACAGGGAACGGTGTCTAACAAAGTTTGAGAAGGAGCAAACAGTGAAGTGGGTTCGGGGAATCACAAGAAATGGGTAGGGGAGGTACAAGCCAAGGTGTTTAGAGTCTCAAATGCCTGTCCCCAGTATTTTAGGTTCTCTCTAGGTGCAGGAGGTAATACTGCTTTAGGAAGATTAATTTGACAGAATGCTCGCTTGTCCAAAAGTGAGACACTGGGGCAGAGACAGAGACAGGACAGGGTATCCGTGTAGGATGCATTTTACTGGGGATGTTGCCATTCGGTTAACCCGCATTGGGGGAGATGTTTACCTTGACAGGGCTTTCTCTGACGAGCCTTCGCTCATCCCACCCTCCCACACCACAAAGCTTGCAAGGTAGGAAACAGCTCCACTGTGTTCTACAGTGCTTTTTGCTTTTTTTTTTTTTTTTTTTCTTTTGAGGCGGAGTCTCGCGAGAGCCCAGGCTGGAGTGCAGTGGCGCGATCTCGGCTCACTGCAAGCTCCGCCTCCCGGGTTCACGTCGTTCTGCTGCCTCAGCCTCTGAAGTAGCTGGGACTACAGGCGCCCGCTACCACGCCCGGCTAATTTTTTTGTATTTTTAGTAGAAACGGGGTTTCACCATGTTAGCCAGGATGGTCTTGATTTACTGACCTCGTGATCCGCCCGCCTCGGCCTCCCAAAGTGCTGGGATTACAGGCGTGAGCCACCGCGCCGGGCCTACAGTGCTTCTTTAAGGCTAAGAAAGCCTTCACTTCCAACAGCAGTATCTCTTGGAAGGCTGGTTTTGAAGAAACAAAGTGGCCATTCCCTTTTTTTTTCCTTCCTGCTTCTTATGCAGTGGAATCATTGGGATCTATAGGACTGATGGATGAACCGCAGCAGTTTTAACAGGTAGGTAGGGAAGGTCATAAGAGGTCATGTCAATATGAGGGCAAGGACCTCATCTGTCTTGTTTACTTCTGTAATCCCTAGTACCTAGTACAGTGCCTGACCCATATGGGCACACAATGAATATTTATTAAATGAGTGGAGGAGGAGGACTCTATCCAGACCCAGGTATATCTGTTCTCCTTCCCCCTTTCTCTATTTACTTACTGCCCCGGGAAGGCACCTGAAGCCCATACCCTAATTTGTAGATAATTTTTTGCTGTGTATCTTTACCCTCATTCCTAACTACTAGATTCAGCTTTTTGCAGTGTGGTGCGTCCCATGACCACCGCTCATGAGAATCTCCTGAGGAGTTTGTGAAACTGGTGACTTCAGAATTGCCCTTGCTGAATTAAAATCTCAATGGGAGGTTCCCCAAAGCTACCCGCTTTCAGGAAGAGGTCTCAGTAATTGTGCTGCACAGTGAAGTCTGAAAACCCATCCTCATTCTGATTGTGATGGATTCAAGGAGCTAATTTTAAATTGATTATTGTTGTTGAACTTTCTACGCAGGCTTAAAGTGAATCTCCCCATTTGTAGATATCTTTATCACTTTGCATAGTTCATACATTCTCTTCCTGGGAGCTTCGTTAGATAAGACTGAGGCAAACACTTGTTAATAACTGAAATTTCCTCATTTTTTTTTCTTTTTATAGGAGCCTGAGAGAAGAAGGCTCTGATTTCCTAACCTCTAGCTGCATATTTTATCCATTAGACCTCTGCTTTCTAGTGAAAATTGCATATGCACTGATAATATGGGAACACTGCAATTAGATCACTTTGCCTTTTATAAAATGATGGTGGAGTAGGGATCGGGGAGGATTGGTTGCTGATCATCTTGGGCCTTTGTGGATGTCTACAGACCTTTATGTTTGATCTTCTAGTAGCATATGCACGGTTACTAGATTGCAAATACAAAGCCAAAAGGGACCTTAAGGATTATTCAGGGCAGGGTCAACTATTCATTTTACAAATGCGGCAACTGACCTCACTAGAAAGGGCCACAGTGACTTATTGGTAAGTTCCAGTCCGTTGCTCCCTTCACTGTACCTCCCTTAGTTACATTGTGTATGACCTTGTAATTAATATGTTGATGGTCAGGTGGGGCTGGGGAACTTGATTATGAAGCCACTCTGGCATGGTAAGCGTACTCTTTTTACTATGCTGTGTTTATTTAGGGGAAGCTGTTGGAATTGTGCATTCAGGGAACACAAGTGACCCCTTGCCACTGCCACTGTGCTCTAGCCACCAGCCAAACTAGGCTACTTGAACACTTGAAGTTTCCTGAATTTTCTATAATCTGCCTCTGGGCCCTTTTGCCTTGTTGCTCCCTTGGTCTGGAACAACCCCGTTGCTTGCCTAACTCCTATTCAGCCTTCAAAGCTCACCTCAGGCTTTACCTTTTTTTTTTTTTTTTTAATACCTTCCTTGTCTTTCTGGGTCAGGATTAAATCCCCACACTTTGGACTTATCACTATAATTGTCAGTTTGCTTCTTTGTCTGCTCCACTAGTCTGTAAACCGTTCATTCTTATCCCAAGGGGCTCACTTCCCTGGGGAGGTGTGTAAGAATCTCCATGATTGCATGTGTAGGTTGAAAAGGCATAATCGATATTACACTGTACATTTATGTTTTAGTGAAAAAATTATCTTTGTCATAAAATTATATTAGGGTATGGAAAGCTCAAAACAAAACCTTGGGGGAACAGCTTTATTCTGTGTGACATTAAACATATTTCTGCAAAGAAGGGTAGCAAATAAGTTATCAACATTCTCATTTGTAGACAAAATTGCAGTGTCTCAGGCATCTGGGGCAAGCACGCAGGATCTTAGTTTAAGCTTTGACTTTCCTGATAACCTTAAGCAAGTTGATTTCTTTTCTGGACCCTTTTTTGTTTGATATATGAAATAACGGCGTTAGTTGTGCTAAAGTCCTCACAGTTCCGGTACTTTCTGATCTCTGATGTAATTCAGTAGGCAATGGTAGTGATAACCTTTCTATGATACTCTCATTTTAGCAATCTAGTATTTGACCAGTTGAGCTCTGTGAGCCCATTGGAAATAAGGACTGCCAAGTTGAAACAATTCTGAGCCAGGAAATTCACTAGGTGGGAGTGGCAGAGCTGCTTGTAGAATGGGAATGTGTGTGCACAGCACACTCTTCCCTCTCTTTTAGTTCCATCTTCTTCAGCAGGTCAAGAATGAAAACAAACAAACAAACAAAAAATTCCAAAGTCTTAGGAGGCACATACAGCCAAATGTTCCCTTCTTTGGGCACTGTTCTTTTTCAAAAATAAATTGAGCAGGAGGATGTTATACAGAGAGATGAGTTCACAGACTCATTGGACTAAAGGGAGAATTGGAAGGTCACCGAGTCCACATGCCCCAACTCTTGTGAGAACTGGAATAGAAACCATTTTGGATCCATGAGCTGCCTTTCTCACATTAAAAAGCTTTTAGGAGAGTCCAAAACCTTCTTCAGGAGCTGCCAGGCAGGTCTTTCTGAAAACAGCCCCAGATTCCTCGGAATGCAGCTGGGTGTGCTGCTCTCCTTCTATTGTAGCTTAACTGCAGACAAGCTGGCTATCCATCTCAGTGGAATAATCCTCTTGTATTTTTCAAAATTCCTGTTTCCAAACCTTGGCTTCAGACATTGAAAAAAATAATAAAATCTAACTCATTTTACTTTTTCTCATTTTTTTCTTCCTTCCTTTTTATAAAAAATAAAATCACAACTTTTCCAGCCTCTTGGTTGGATATAATGCTTTTTGTTTCTGTGTTTCCTAATGTACTGCCCCAAACCCTCACATATGGCATGTATTATATAGTATGTCATACATCTACCCTCCTATCCCTAATAGAGACCCCTGCTGCAATTTGTTCATTCTTTACTTCTTGAAATCTCAGGCTTTCTTGACACCAGAACCCAATTTTCTGTTTAAGTGTGAATATCTTAAATTAGAAGCTTATGGGAAAGTTGGGGAAAATGTCAGATCATTAAGGAAATCATGTGCCAAACCACGTGGGAGCCTCTTAAATACAACTTTGGTGGTCATGACCCTGGCCAGAGGGGGAAGCCTGTGATGTCACCTCTTTCCCCAGTCCCAGTTTCACGGATAGTATCTCTGAATGGAATTGTCTGAGGGAGATTGTTCCTTGTGAAAGGTTCACATGATGGAGTTTGAAGAGCTTGTTTTACTTGGAGCCCAGCAGGACAGAGTGGTTTGGAATGCAGCATTCAGTGTGTTCTGTTTGGCTGAAAGCTGTCACAGGGAACAAGTACTTAGCAAACAGCATGAACAAGGATTTGAACTAGAAAACGAGAAGGGCCTTGACAACATTGTAATAGTGGCTTGTGTCCTCAAAAACTACTCAATGGTACACAAGGAGACGATAAAGAAAACTAGGAAAATACATAAATAGATTTGGGTCTCATTAAAAACAACCCAGTGTAAGAGCATTCTAATATGAGTAAAGTTGGACAGAGGTTGCTGGGTCACTGGGACCATCTGCACTTTACTATAGGTGATCGGATTTTTGCCTCTTTTTAGCCTTCTGACTAAGTCTGTGCCTACAGGATATCCACACAACCTGTTGCAAATAGATCGATTGGCTTGGCGGTTGCTCACGCCTATAATCCTAGCACTCTGGGAGGCCAAGGTGGGCGGATCACTTGAGGTCAGGGGTTCGAGACCAGCCTGGCCAACATGGTGAAACCCCGTTTCTACTAAAAATACAAAAACTAGCTGGGTGTGTTGGTGGGCACCTGTAATCCCAGCTACTTGGGAGACTGAGGCAGGAGAATCACTTGAACCTGGGAGGCGGAAGTTGCAGTGAGCTGAGATCATGCCACTGCACTCCAGCCTGGGCAACAGAGCAAGACTCTGTCTCCAAAATAAATAAATAAATAAAAAAGAAAGACAGAAGGAAACTAGATTGATTAATCAACTGCTTACTCTGTTTTCACATGCCAAATACCTAGATTGAATGTTTACCTAATTTGGTAAAATATAAAAAAAAAACATTCAGTTAATTTACTGAATAGACCTGTTGATACCACTTTTGGCTTTTCATGTTTTAAGTGGAATTAGGTGCAATTTAACAGGGATATTCTTTCAATATTTACATTGCATTTGCTTAAAAATCAATTCTTCCTATTTCTTAAAGTCTCTTTTTAATACTCCAATTTCAGATGATATCTGCACATTATCCATAGAACACACATCTTCATGGATGATAAAATTTAACTCCTGCACTTGTGTGCAGTAGTGTAGTCTAAGGCTCTGTTATGAGGCTCTCCATAGGGGCTAGGCCACAGAACCCCTCCTTCTTTAGATGAAATGGTTATGAGAGGGTATTTATTACAACACAGATCTAGCTTATAATTAATTCTTCCCTATAGCAGCTAGTGCTCTAGCAAGGATTCAGTAGTTATGTAAATGGCCAAGAGAGCACAGCACAGTGTCCACACATGATACATGTTAGTCAACTCGGAGTTTTAGGGTTGTGTATGAACATACGCTAGTTACATTAACTTCAGTTTAAAAAGAGATCAAATTCAATTAGGCAACTTCTGCCAAATTCAATTCAATTCCACAAACACTGTTAAGAATGCAAGGTAATACCCTACCTGGTGCAAAATGGTTCAATTTTATTTTCCCTTTTCAGTTTGTTGCCATATAGTGTCAACACAGTTAAAAGGGTAAATATTCAAGGTTCATTGTTCAGAAACTTTGAGAATGCCTTTTCTTATTGACTTGCAACTCTTGCTAAAAATTTTACAGTTCTCTGCTTGGGAGGCCTTCATTGAGAACTCCTGTTCCTAGCTTGGATACAGATTCAGATATTTTACATACGTAGTTATATTACTGTACCAGTGCTGTGTCATGACCTTTTGGTTTTTGACACCTTGTTGACCTCAAAAGGAGATGGTGGGCCGGGCGCGGTGGCTCAAGCCTGTAATCCCAGCACTTTGGGAGGCCGAGCCGGGCGGATCACGAGGTCAGGAGATCGAGACCATCCTGGCTAACACGGTGAAACCCCGTCTCTACTAAAAATACAAAAAAATTAGCCGGGCATGTTGGCGGGCGCCTGTAGTCCCAGCTACTCGGGAGGCTGAGGCAGGAGAATGGCGTGAACCCGGGAGGCGGAGCTTGCAGTGAGCCGAGATGCGCCACTGCACTCTAGCCTGGGGGACAGAGCAAGACTCCGTCTCAAAAAAAAAAAAAAAAAAAAAAAAAGGAGATGGTGGATGTACAAATTATTAGGATTTATGTTGTTTTAGGAGTAGAGTTTTAGGCTGGTCTTGGTGGCTCACGCCTGTATTCCTAGTAATTTGAGAGGCTGAGGTGGGTGGATCCCTTGAGCTCGAGAGTTTGAGACCAGCCTGAGCAATATGGTGAAGCCCCATCTCTACAAAAAAATACAAAAATTAGCCGGACTTGTTGGCGTGCTCCTGTAGTCCCAGCTATTTGGGAGGCTAAGGTGGGAGGATCACTTGAGCCCAGGAGGCAGAGGTTGTAATGAACTGTGATTGCACCACCACACTCCAGCCTGGGTGACAGACCAAGACCAAGACCCTGTCTCAAAACAAAAGAGTAGAATTTTGTTTTGTTTTGTTTTAGTAGAGAGGGTCCAGTTTTAGCTCCTTCATAGATCATTCTTACTTCCTTGATCACTTAGAGCAGTGCTATCTAGTGGAAATATAATGAAAGACACATATGTAATTCTAAATTTTCCAGTAGCTACATTAAAAAAATAGGTGAATTAATTTTAATAATATATTTTATTTAACTCAGTATACCCAAAATAGTATCATTTCAACATGCAATCGATATAAAATTGCTACTGAGATATTTAATGCTCTTTTACAAATCTTGTCCTAAGTCTTGAAATCCAGTATGTGTTTTACATTTACAGTATATCTCAATTCAGTCTGGGCACAATTCATGTGCTCAATAAGCATGTATTTCTAGTGGCTCCTATGAGCCAGGATAGCACTGTCCTAGGTGGACCTAGCCTCTAACTGGGAGAGAGGATTGTGTTAACTCAAGTGCGCTGACCTCCCTTGAGGGATTTATCAACACTGTCATACTCAGCTCTGTCCAGATTGGGAATTCCTGTTGTCCAATCTGAGATCATTGATCACTTTACTTCAAGGACAGTGTTATGCTAAGTACCAATTTTTCCATTTTTTAAAAAATAGGTTAGCTGTTACTCCATAGAATTATTCCCCCAATTAGAGGATTTGTCAAAGATGGTAGCTTCATACAGCTTGAAGTAGATAGTTTTAGGGAATAGAAAAAGGAAATATCTCCCCTAACAGTAAATAAATGGTTCTCATTACCTTTAACAGTCATCAGTGTTTATTGGACAACTAATGTGTATAAGGCAATGTGATAGATGCTGTGAAGGGTATATAATGATGACCTAGACATGCTTTCTGCCCTTAAGGAGCCTATATTCTTGTGAGAGAGTCAAACTACAGACATACATGTGCATACACACAAACACACAAATTCTATGATAAACTAAATGTAAATGACTGCCATACTAGAGGCTCACCGTGTGTATTAGGGCACAGACAAGAGAGAGATAACTTCCAATTGATAGGATTCAGGGCCAGGTCATGGAAGAGGTAACTGGACTGAGCCTTAAAGGGTCAGTATTTTCAAATCAATTAGAAGGGTTACCTGCAATATATCATACAGAATCAAATTTGAAATAGATCCTAAAACAGTTTAAGCTCACTGATCACCTGGGGACTTGTTGTTTCCACACTGAGTTAGCCTGGAATGAAACTGTTTTCTGCTCGCACAGCATGACCCTTGGTACCATTCTGAGAGACTCCATACAGGCTAACTTAACTCTAATCTAATGTGACTTTTCTAATGTTACCTGACTACACTCTTTTTCTGTTTAAGACAGGGCTCAACCATAGGCCATTTGATTAAAATTATATTCTTTGATATGGGGTTTTCCTGTTATGGAGCTGCTGATTATCATTTCCATTGTCAGCTTTGGAAAGGGGAGTAGGAGACATATTATTAATTATCAACTTTATTTGCCTAGCATTTTACAGTTTACCAAGTGCTTTTACACAGATGATTACATTTGGTTCTCATAGTTTCCTTATCTGACATTATTACGGGCAAAGAAACTGAGGCCCAGAAAGATCTGCTGACTTGCTTAGGGTCCTTTGGCTAGTCAGTGGTAGAACTGGGTTAACCCAGGGCTTCTGTCTTCCTCGCCAGTGTCCTCATCTTGCCTCTGTCCTGCTTTTCTGCTCCCCCCAAGTCCTGTCCTTCAAGCGCTGGAAAACAAGGATAAGCAGGCTAACTCTCTGATAAGAAGTTTAATAAACAAAAATCCAACCACTCTCAATAGATGAATTAGAGAGGGATTATTTACATTGCAAAATAATTCCCCCATTTGTTCAAAAAGTGACCTCCCTTGTGAGGTTAGCATATAATTTTATTTACAAAAATTAAAAAGAAAGCTTTACACTCAGCAGCTGAAGAGGACATTTATTAGGTGACGTAAAATATATATAGTTCCACAAGGCAGGTCATTATTTGAAGTTGGCAAGAGTAACTTCTTCATATTAGTCAGTTTTCTATTTTCACAAATGTGTTTTAACCTGAAATCTCTGAAATCAGTGCAGAATTTCAAATTGAGTAGTTTTTTTTTTTTTTCCTGGTAAAATACTCTTTTTCATACTCAGTGAGTTTCACAGGATGGAATGCATTTTATTTTCTGAACTTAAAAGTAAAAAACATTACTCTGTCCTGAGAAATTTTCCTTCTAGTTCCTTGTTTTGGTGAAATTTTTTTCTAGCTGTTCTCTTTTCAATGGTGTTCTGAAGGATCATCAGCCTTAGCATCAGCCTTAACAATGGTGCAGAAGAATCATATCTGACATAGAGTGCAACCAATTAACAGCAAAAAAAAAAAACCCCTCTAAAAACAGCAAAACCTACTGGCATGGGTCACAACCTTATATATTCCGTATCTTATTACCATTTAATATACATCCAGATGAGGCAAATAAGCAATTTTAATGGGAGAGAAATGAAACTTCAGCTGCATTAAGTGGTGACCTGTAACATAGCAAGAAATGTTTTCATTTTCTTCCAAACTGCAGTGTTAATGTATGATTTTCATTGGGAAATAAAGACCAGCAGATAACTAAGAAAATTAGGGGAAGAATGTACTATAAAAATTCTATATGACTGGATTTCTCTAAATGTAGTATGGTTATCTAAAAAGAACCTTACCTTAATTGAATACAGTATTTCTAGGGAGTTTCTGTTCTAGCACATAGAGGGTTTGAGTACCATTTTGATCTATTGTTAGCCTTCCCTAGCACATCTATTTTTCATATTTAGAGTTTCTGGAATGGTTTTAACTGAAATTATAGCATTTCTCTGCCCATGAAAAAAGCAACGTGTTTAACACAGAGGGGCTGTGAATTTAAGTTAGACTAAGTCCCCATAATGAACCCTAAGATAATATGATTCACTTCCACTTCAAGGCATATATTTATTGCCAAAGGAATTTCACATAAACTAAAACGTATGCACAAATTTTTGCAGGGGAGGGAACCCTGGACCAGGAGTCAGGAACTGTGTTCTCAACCATGTTCTGGCCCCAACTAGCTCTGTAATTTGTTTTCTTAGGACTTTTGTTACTGAATATGTAAAATGAGGATAGAATTGGACTCAGTGATCACTTTCTTTTTATCTCTAAATTCTACCTCCTCTTTGTTTTGCTTCCACTCTCCTACTACTTGTGATCCATGCTACTTTATATGTTGGTCATGTGATTAATAATCCTTCAGGTTCACAGTTGGAGTAAAAATGCTACTTTGGGGAAACTTGCCATAGTAACTAAATGGCCATTGAGAACACAGAACCGTGAAAGGGCAACATTTCCTATGTAGTTTTACCCCCCAGATGCCCTTGAACTGTACAGCACTTGCATATATTAGTGATGCAAATCTGAGAGAAGAACAAGACCAAGATGTTATGACCAAGACACTCAATTTGCATTGGAATGCCCCATGCAAACAGCACATCAGAACTCATGAAGTGGCATTTGGCTTGAACTCTTGGAAGGCATGCCAGTCTGCAAAGAATTCAAACGGCAAATGTTAGGATGAGAGCAGTCCATTGTTCTTCTCTAAATGCAACGTGACGCTGAATCTTAAAGAGATTGGGAAAAAATATGAATTTTATCATTTAACTAGAGTTGCTTCCCCTCTATGGGCATAAGTGACCTCATCTATAATATGAGGGCAAAAAACTTGGAGATAGACCTTCCAACCCTAATATTCTGTTTCCATTTGGATTTTTTCTTAAAGGAGGAGGTTTAATATTTGCATGTTGGAGAGATAGAAGAGAGCAAGTTCTGAACTGAGGAGTTCTGAGAGAATTAAAGTTCGGAGACAGAATTCACTGCTTTTCCAATTTTGTCCAGTGTTAGAGCTGCTCCTCACTCTCTTCTTCTCCGTTAAAAGGGCTAATAAAGGTGATGGATAACCATATGTCACCATGTGTCAGTGGGATATAAACCAGAATAGAGAGGTACAGTACTAGCTTTTGGACTACTGGCTTCCTCACTGTTATCCCTTTCTGCCTCTGGTCATCTCACTGCCATCTTGCAAAACTGGTACAGAGATCAAATACATCATGTCTCCTAAACACTTGACATTTGGAGGGCAGGATGCTAGCGACATGAGGGCAAAGTGAACACTGCGAGGACATTACAAGTTTCACTTATTTAATTTGACAGAAATTTATATAAAACTCACTTTTGTCAGGCACTCTTTTTAAAGTTTTACAAATACTAATTTAGTTTTTATAACATGGATTATAAATTCATACCTATTTTTGTCCCCTAATTAACAGATGAGATAACTGAGGCATGGAGATGTTAACTACATTGCCCTAAAGTCAAACAGCTAGTAACAGCAGAGATGAAAACCCTGGCAGTCTGGCTCCACAATCCATTCTTTTAACCTCTATCCCCCCGGGATACTGAGTTGCCTGGTGTAATTTTTCATGTGTCTCACTCCAAAGGTGAAGCAGATTTTGTGATTAACTAGTAGGCCCCAGAAGTTGGGCAAGCCCCTGACCAAGTCTCCAGTCCTGTCAACCTGACTTAGACCTAGATCCCAGCCATTTTACTTTTCTTTTTTTCTTTTCCTTTTTTTGAGATGGAGTTTCACTCGTCATCCAAGCTGGAGTGCAATGTCGTGATCTCAGCTCACTGCAACCCCCACCTCCTGGGTTCAAGCAGTTCTCCTGCCTGAGCCTCTCGAGTAGCTGGGATTACAGGTGCCCATCACCATGCCCGGCTAATTTTCGTGTTTTTTTTTTTTTTTTTTTTTTAAGTGGAGATGGGTTTCACCATGTTGGACAGGCTGGTCTCGAACTCATGACCTCAGGTGATCTGCCCATCTTGGACTCCCAAAGTGCTGGGATTACAGATGTGAGCCACCATGCCTGGCCCCAGCCATGTTACTTTTCCCAATGCTTGGGTTTATGATGATCAAACTCATTCCACTTTTCCTACACTGGAATTGCGTGCTCTGTGATCTCTGTCCTATAGGTTTTCTCAAGTTCTCAGACTGTATCTACAGGATAGCAAACATGGCCCTTAAGCCTGTTGGCTTCCTCAACCATCCAGTAAATTGAAGGAGGAAAGGCAGTCATGCCAATAATAGAGATGAAATAGAGATGAAAACCCTGGCAGTCTGGCTCCACAATCCGTTCTTTTAACCTCTATCCCCATGGGATACTGAGTTGCCTGGTGTAATTTTTCATGTGTCTCACTCCAAAGGTGAAGCAGATTTTGTGATTAACTAGTAGGCCCCAGAAGTTTATTGCTTATTGAACAATTACTATGTGCTAAGTGTTGAGAAAAATGTTTTGCATGTTTGTCCTATAACTTTCCCATTAAGCCTATGAGGTGTATTCTTTTATTATCTTCATTTTACAAATGAAAAAAACAAGGCTCACATATGTTGAGAAACTAACTGAGGATCACACTTTTAAGCACATGATAGAGCTAGGATTTTGACTTAGGCTATGTATACCTGATCCCCAGCTCTTTGGTTTAACTACTGTTTTGTACTGCCTCCAGTATTTTTCTGGGATGCCACTCTCCCAATACCACATGTACAGTCAGTGTATCCTATTTTGCAGCTGCTCGTTCAGGCTATTACTGATATATCCAGTTCTGCCTTAGTGGATCATAATTTTAATACAAGTATACCATCGTCTTATAATAACACAAGCTGTTTGAGGGTTTTAAGGGAGCATTTGCTTTGCCCATAATGGACACCTTTAGTAATGGATCTTCCTAAGTGCCACTTTGTCTTAAAGAAGTTATGGAAAGAGACTGTGAGAGGATTTAACTAGGCTAAAGGGATTAGGGCATGTCATATATTATACTCCTGTGGGCTTTTTGATTGGGAAACTGGGGTCTTCTATTGGAATGGACCTAGACAGACAGAAAATAAGAGTGTTGTCAATAAAATATAAGAATTGTTATTATGGCAGATGAAAACACCTCTAGGATTTGTGATTATCTAATATTCTCACGTTATTGCCAGATTTTTTTTTCCAGTTTTGATACTAGATGATTGCTGCTCTTGAATGAATGCAGTTTGGTTTGAAAGCAACTGAGATGATATTAGAACTATGGATGATGCCAAAATATCCATACAAGAAGGCTGAATTAACTAAACCAGACCTTAAAACTCATTTGACTTTATTAATCTTTGTAACTCAAGTGCCACCACCAATCAGAAAGGATCTTCTGTGCCTCTGAGTCTGACTCTAATTGCCAGTTAATAAAAAATGCCAGGGTATCCTTAATCAGCCAATTAACTGACCTAACAATTATAATAGGAAAGGAAGGTGGGAGGGGTCGAGACTAGGAATAGCAAATCCCCCAAGGTGGAGTAGAATTCTTTAGGGGTTAATGGTGGACACCCTTTAAAGTAAAAGGATTTTGTTCTACCTTGACTGGTTTCCCGTTTTTTTTTTCCTTTATCCCTTTCCTGACATTTGTAATTGTTGGAACCCCTAATTGGCTGATTAGCTAATTGAGGGGAGGGAGGGAGAAGGAGAAGAAGAGGGAGAGAGAGAGAAAGAGAAAGAGGCTTATGTGTAGAGTGTGGATTTAAAAAAAAATGGTTCTTCACTCTGAAACAATATTTATCTAAAAATAGTTGTCTATAGTTAAGGATTTATTATTTGAAATTTACAGCATCACTTTTTTCCTTTTTACTGAAACAGTTACCTCCTAATTTATGAATCCCACAATAGCAACATGCAAATTGAGGTTGAAATATAATGTGAAAGGTCTGACATTAAGGAAGCCAGTTTTTTTTTTACCCGAACATACCTTCATAAGATTTTAAATAATAGTGAAACAGAAGCTGTCTTTATTAAAAGAGTATATTATTGGGAGAGTATTATGTTTTTATTTGTATGATAAAAATTAATATGTTAAGAGTACTAAAAAAAGTGTGCATGTAGGTAAAGTTCTCTCAATTATCATTTACCAGTTTTTAAGTATTCTCAGAAGTTGATGATAAAAAAAATATAGAATTAAAAAAACTATTTTTGCTCCAAGGAACTCTCAGTTGCTGGGGTTTTCCTTTCCAGATGCAAGCACATTATTTTTTTGTTTTGTTTTGTTTTTGTTTGGAGACGGAGTTTTGCTCTTGTTGCCCAGGCTGGAGTGCAGTGGCGCCATCTCGGCTCACCACAACCTCTGCCTGCCAGGTTCAAGCAAGTCTCCTGCCTCAGCCTCCCGAGTAGCTGGGATTACAGGCATGCGCCATCACACCCGGCTAATTTTTTTTTTTTTTTGTATTTTTAGTAGAGACGGGGTTTCTCCATGTTGGTCAGGCTGGCCTCGAACTCCTGACCTCAGGTGATCTACCTGCTTCGGCCTCCCAAAGTGCTGGGATTACAGGTGTGAGCCACTGCACCTGGCCTAAGCACGTGGTTTTTAAAAAATATATTTGGAAACAGAAAATTATGGAAACTGCCAGAGGGGCTCAAGATTGATTTGCTATACCAACTCCAGCCTCAATCCCAGAGTTATAGACTTTCTTTACAATTTATGAATTATATGCAATACTTCTGCACTTTTATCACCGGTCATCTAGGATTTTTGTCACCAAGCTATGGAATTATAGCATTTTAGAGTTGGAACTAATCTTAGAGATCACCTGCTTTTACCTTTTCATTGAACAGAAAGAAATCAGAGGCCCAGATAGGGGAAGGGACTTGTTTAAGGTCATATGGAAAATTTCCTGGCTAGGCCTGGAGCAGGTCTCCAGATTCCCAGTCCTGTGTTCTTTTCTTTCTTCCAGACTTCTTCTTATATGATACCAAAGGCCAGAGGGCACATACCAGCCACTATATTCTGTTAGAGATCATGTTAATGTAAAATTTGCTGCACTCCAAGTCTGGTTATGTTCATTTTAAAACCATTCCTCAGGCTGGGCACAGTGGCTCACCCCTGTAATCCCAGCACTGTGGGAGGCCGAGGTGGGCGAATCACAAGGTCAAGAGTTCGAGACCAGCCTGGCCAACATGGTGAAACCCCGTCTCTACTAAAAATACAAAAAATTTGCTGGGCGTAGTGGTGGGCGCCTGTAATCCCAGTTACTCAGGAGGCTGAGGCAGGAGAATCGCTTGAACCCGGGAGGCGGAGGTTGCAGTGAACCGAGACTGAGCCACTGCACTCCAGCCCAGGCGACAGAGTGACACTCCATCTCAAAAATAAATAAGTAAATAATAACACCATTCCTCAATGGCCAGCTCAGAAGGCATATGTCTTAGTTTTATTCTTATGAGTCCCATCTTTCTTTCACTAATGTATTATTAACATGTCTTCTTTCTGTTCTGCAAAGTTCTCAGAGGAATAGCTGTGTCCTGAATTTGGAAATGGAAATGACTGTAGGATCTATTCCTTTTAATCTCATGGCTAGGAAATGCTGCCATTTCAACTCTCCAAGATTCTGCTTAAAGGGATTATTTAAAATAGATTTTTCTAGTGCTATTATAAACTCCACTTGGCTCTACAAAGTACATGTACCTTGATTTTTATTTGTCTTTTTTGGGAGCAGTGGGGTGTTTGTTTTCTCTGTTTTTTGTTTTGTTTTGTTTTCAATCTGCAGGCTTTAAAATTTATTTGTATAGAGACTCCCTTATTTTTCTTACTAGGGGCTAGTTTCCCTTGAGCTTGGAGGATTCATCACAAATTGCTTGTAAATCAAGATCTGATTAGGAAGTAATATATTCATCTGTAACTCCTGCATAAAAGTTATTCAAGTATTGTGACAAAATAAGTGTTGTTTACTTTATACATTTTCTGCAAATTCTAAAGATTTTGTCTAACTTAAAGACTCTCATGGAATCTCAGGGATTGTGGCTTGCCCACTGAGAGTATAAAGGCTTGCTAAATTAAGTTGATTTGCCTGTGAAAGAAATGCTTCCATTATTCATGTCAGAAGCCTGTCACATCAAATTGAGGGAGTGGAGAAAACCCTTTTTTATCAACATTTAGAACCAAGAAAAACCAACCATTGAGGGTCTGAATTTCAATTGGGGAAAAAGTCAGGCTGAAAGCAGGGTTCAAAAAAAAGGAGGGGGGGGCTGGGTATTTGTCTAATGTTGAAAATCAGTAGAGGAGATTGATTTAACTTTGGCTGAAACTTTTTATATAGACAGACAGAATGAAACTTCTTAAAGCAGCAAGTAGTACATACAATCTTGGTGTCTTTCATGTGTAAACTTGTCAAAAGTGGTTAAGCTAATTCAAATTTAAATCTCCCTGAATTCCTATTCTTGGACTCTTAATTTGTTTATTTTAAAGGATTTAGGAATGCATTTCTTGGGGGTTACTTTTCAAACATTGATGAATGTATTTTGTTTTTCAAAAGTTCAAGATTATAGGCTCTGGTGTGTGATTAGTAGTTGTATTAATAAGAGAAGGAAGACAGGCCAGTCAAGCCTCAGCCCCCTTGTTTGTATCAGGTATGTGGGCATTTGTCTCCCTGTGGATGTATTGTATACGTGTATGCACACACACACACATACAGAACTTCAAATAAAAAGCAAGCCATTAAGAGAATAACACAACTTTCAACAATAAAGGGAGGACCATTCCCCAAGAAAAAACATCCTACTGCAATATTACTTAATTTTAAGAGGATTCTCTTGTATTTGCTAGAATAGATTTTGTTAAATTTTAACTATTTGAAAAAACAATTATAATATAGAAGAATTTATTTGGTTATTATTTATGTAAGAAATCTGATGTTCTTTGCAATATTTGATTTCTGTCAGCATATGCATTTCAAATGATTGTGTGCCTAGTGAAATCAATCACAAAACTAAGTTTCTTATTTTTGCAGATTTAATCCTTCCCAACCTTCATTTACCTTGAATATGCTTCTATCATTATTATACAAGTGAGTGTCTTTGATCTGATTTTTTTTAACAAACATTTTTTGGCCTATTAAAAGTCATTTTAATATCATTTTCTGTATTTCTTAGATATATTTTTTAGAGGTTTTAACCTAAGTTTTGTACCAAGAAAACTGCTCCAAAAAAATAATAATAAAAAAAGAGATAATTTAAACTGAAAAGATTCCTGCTTTCTCCAACCTTTTAAAAAAAAATGAGATCTGAAATCCCGTTAAAGAAAAGAACGGAATCTCCCCTCCCCCTGCCTTTTTTTTTTTTTTTTTTTTTTTTTTTTTTTGTGGTGAGAGGTTCTGTAGCACTTTAACCCCAAATTGAATATTATGCTTAATTGATATTTGTGTATAGTGGAAATAAGAGTTGGTTTGTGGTGTTCTCCGTACAAAAGTAATTACTTCTCCGATTGACTGCAAATATGTGCAGGTTGTAGATGGGAGACAATGAATGAAATAGAGAGGCGATTGTAGTATGGAGGGCTGCAGAAGACAAGGATTAATGGTGAGCAGAATTGTATTTTGGTGTTCTTTCAGCAACATTACAATCTCCCTGAAAGTGAATGCTGCTAACAAGGAACCTATAGGGCAGGGGGCTGGGGGTGGTGATTGGGGTGGGTGATTGTGGACTGGTATAAAACAGAGAATTGAATATCTAATTTATATATATTTACAAAAGTACAAAACAAGCAAAATAACATAAAACAACTTTTCTAATTTGACCTGTGCTATTTTTAGGTCACAAAACCACCAGAGGTCATTTCTATTGTGCATTACCCCAGTTTCTATTTGCTGGCTGTTTATTTCCAATTATCAGAATATAGACTATTATCTGGTGAAGCAATCCAAATAGGTGTGCAACAGGAACTGAGGAGAGCAATAGTGAACTCTTCAAGGTTTTCATTTTTTTCCCCATGAGGTGTTATCATTTCTAGGCATTTTGCAAGTGCTGGTAATGTTATTTTCTAAGGAATGAAATTTGAATTAGATAGAAGCATAAAGTGATAGGTCTGTAGAGCTGAGAGAGTTTAGAAATTGGGTAAAGTTAACCAGTCTTACAGATAAGTACACTGGCAGCGCAGAGAAGAGAGGAACACCAGAATATAGTAACTGTCAGCATCAGCACCTAGTTTTTCTGATTCTCAAGCCAGTGAACTCCCCAGCGATTTACACAGGACTAACTGGCATGGTTTTCCTTCACTTTCTGTGAAACAACATGGAAATGGACCATATTAAATAAAAAGGAGAGGCCTTTGCAACTCCACACCCAGAGAAAGCCATTCACAGTCCCTGTATACAAATATAAACACTAGTATTTTTACTTTGTATTATTCATATTTTCTTCCTTGTTTAATATATATAAATGTCTTATATATAATATTTATATATATAATATATACCTACATTTAATATCCGTTTAGCCAGAATATATTAGTGTGTAGTTTTTTTTTTTTACCTTGTTGTTAGGTATCTGGAGAATTTTACTGCATTTCCTTAATTGGTTTTGGAAATATTTAAAAATATATTACAGACATAATGATATTTCACTGTATATAATTTGTATATGCATCACTAACAAAAGGGATTTTTTTCTATGTAACCACAGTACCATTAAATTTTAGTTATTGAGAATAATGTTGCTATGAGCACTTGTATATTAGCTGCTGAATGAAGATGTATTTTCAGTTCTCTTGGGTATATACCTAGGAACGGAATTGCTGGGTTATCTGGTAATTCTATGTTTAGGTCTTTGAAAATTGCCAGGCTGTTTTCCTAAGCAACGACACCATTTTACATTTCTACCAGCAGTGTATAAGTGTTCCAATTTCTCTTCATCCTCTATAATACTTGTAATTGTTGTCTTTTTGATTAGAGTCATTCTAGTGGGTATGAAGTGGTATCTTGTTGTGATTTGAATTTGCATTTCCCTGGTGGCTAATGGTGTTGAGCATCTTTTTATGCGTCTGTCTTTTATTTGTGTATCTTTTCTGGAGAAATGTTTATACAGAGATTTTGTTCATTTTAAAAATTGGGTTGTCTTTTTATTATTGAGTTGTAATTGTTCTTTTACAGGTTGTTTGTCAGATATATGATTTGCAAATACGTTTTTTACATTCGGTAGATTTTCCCTTTATTATTAAGTTAAATTTTAATACACATAATAACTATACCTAGTTATGGTGTATAGTGTGATGTTTTAAAACCTGTATACATTGTGTAATGATCAAATCAGGGTAATTAGCCTACCCATCACCTTAAACTATTATTATTTCTTTCTGGTGAGAACATTCAAAATCCTATCTTCTAGCTATTTTGAAATACACAATACAATACTGTTAACTACAGTCATCCTACAGTGCAATACAACACAGCTTATTTCTCCTACCTATCTGCAATTTTATATTCATTTACCAATATCGCCTTATCCTCTTTTTCCTCCCTTCCTCAGCCTCTGACAACCACTATTATCTGCTGTGTTTCTATGATATCAGCATTTTTCAATTCTGCAAATGAGTGAGATCATGCAGTATTTGTTTTTCTGTGCTTGGCTTACTTCACTTAACATAATGTCCTTCAGTTTCATTCCTATTGCCACAAATGACATAAGTTCATTCTTTTTTATGGCTGAATAATATTCCATTGTGTATATATATCATATTTTCTTTTTTAAAATTTTTAAGTTCAAGGGTATACCATGCAGTTTTGTAACATAGGTAAACTTGTGTCATGGGGGGTTTGTTGTACAGATTATTTTATCACCCAGGTATTTAGCCTAGTACCCGTTAGTTGCTTTTCCTGATCCTCTCCCTCCTCCCACCCTCCACCCTCTACTAGGCCTCAGTGTGTGTCATTCTCTTCTGTGTGTCCATGTGTTCTCATCATTTAGCTTGCACTTATAAGTGAGAACATGTGGTATTTGTTTTCCTGTTCCTGCATTAGTTTGCTAAGGATAATGGCCTCCAGCTCCATCAATGTTCCTGCATAGGACATGATCTCATTCTTTTTTATGGCTGCATAGTATTCCGTGGTGTACATGTACCACATTTTCTTTATCCAATCTGTCATTGATGGGCATTTAGGTTGATTCCATGTCTTTGCTATTGTGAATAGTGTTGCAATGAACATACATGAGTGTGTGTCTTTATAATAGAACAATTTATATTCCTTTAGATATGTACTCAGTAATGGGATTGATGGGTCGAATGACTTCTTTTTTTTTTTTTTTTTTTTTTTTTGAGACAGGGTCTCACTCTATTGCCCAGGCTGGAGTATAGTGGTGTGATCTTGGCTCACTGCAACCTCCACCTCCCAGATTCAAGCAATTCTCCCACCTCAGTCTCCCAAAATAGCTGGGACTATAGGCACGTGTCACTATGCCCAGCTAATTTTTGTGTTTTTTGGTAGTGACAGAGTTTCACCATGTTTGCCAGGCTGGTTTTGAGCTCCTGACCTCAAGTGATCCACCTGCCTGGGCCTCCCAAAGTGCTGGGATTACAGGCGTGAGCCACCATGGCTGGCCAAATGATATTTCTGTCTTTAGATCTTAGAGGAATTGCCACACTGTCTTCCACAATGATTGAACTAATTTACACTCCCACCAACATTGTATAAGCATTCCTTTTTCTCCACAACCTCGCCAGCATCTGTTATTTTTTTAACTTTTTAATAACAGCCATTCTGATTGGTGTGAGATGGTATCTCATTGTGGTTTTGATTTACATTTCTTTAATGATAGTGATGTTGAGATTTTTTTTTCATGTGATTGTTGGCCGCATGTATGTCTTCTTTTGAAAAGTGTCTGTTCATGTCCTTTGCCTACTTTTTAATGGGGTCGTTTGTTTTTTTTCTCGTAAATTTGTTAAATTCCTTATAGATGCTGGATATTAGACCTTTGTTAGATGCATAGTTTGCAAAAATTTTCTCCCAAACTCTGAATTGTCTGTTTACTCTGTTGATAGTTTGTTTTGTTGTGCAGAAGCTTTTAGTTTAATTATATTCCATTTATCAATTTTTGCTTTTGTTGAAATTGCTTTTGGCATCTTCATCATGAAATCTTTGCCTGTGCTTGTGTTCTGAATGGTATTGCCAAGGTTTTCTTCTAGGATTTTTATAGTTTTGGGTTTTGCATGTAAATCTTTACTCCATTTTGAGTTAATTTTTGTATGTGGTGTAAGAAAGGGGTCCAGTTTCAATCTTCTGCACATGGCTAGCCAGTTACCCAGCACCATTTATTGAATAAGGAGTCCTTTTCCCATTGCTGGTTTTGGTCAGCTTTGTTGAAGATCAGATGGTTGTGTGTGTGTGTCCTAACTTCTGGGCTGTCTATTCTGTTCCATTGGTCTATGTGCCTGTTTTTGTACCAGTGTACCATCCCATTTTGGTTACTGTAACCCTGTAGTATCGTTTGAAGTTGGGTAACATGATGCCTCCAGCTTTGTTCTTTTTGCTTAAGATTGCCTTGGCTATTTGGGCAATTTTTTGGTTCCATATGAATTTTAAAATAGTTTTGTGAAAAATGTCCTTGGTAGTTTGACAGGAATAACGTTGAATCTGTAAATTGCTTTGGACAGTGTGGCAATTTTAATGATATTGATTCTTCCTATCCATGATCATGAAATGTTTTTCTATTTGTGTCATCTCTGATTTCTTTCAGCAGTGTTTTGTAATTCTTCTTGTAGAGCTCTTTCACCTTCCTGGTTAGGTGTATTCCTAGATATTTTATTCTTTTTGTGGAATTTTTGAATGGGATTTCATTCTTGATTTGGCTCTTGGGTTGGCTGTTGTTGGTATATTGAAATGCTAGTGATTTTTGTACGTTGATTTTGTATCATTAAACTTGGTTGAATTTTTTATCAGTTGAAGGAACTTTTGGGCTGAAACTATGAGGCTTTCTAGATATAGGATTATGTCATCTGCAAACAGGGATCATTTGACTTCCTCTCTTCCTGTTTGGATGTCTTTTATTTTTTTCTCTTGCCTGATTACTCTGGCCAGGACTTCCAATACTATGTTGCATAAGACTGGTGAGGGAGGGCATCCTTGTCTTGTGCCAGTTTTCAAGGGGAATGCTTCCAGCTTTTGCCCATTTAGTATGATGTTGGCTGTGGGTTTGTCATAGCCGGCTCTTATTATTTTGAGGTATGTTTCTTTCATACCTAGTTTTTTGAGAGTTTTTAACATGAAGTGATGTTGGATTTTATCAAAAGCCTTTTCTGCATCTATTGATATAATCATGTGTATTTTGTGTTTAGTTCTGTTTATGTGATGAATCACATTTATTGATTTGTGTGTGTTGAACCAACCTTGTATCCCAGGCATAAAGCCTACTTGATCGTTGTGTATTAGCAAGTATATAGAAATTCAGTTGATATTTATATACCAATCTATATCTTGCAGTATTTCTAAATTCCCTTGTTAGCTTTAGTAGGTTTTGATGAATCCTTTATGGCTTTTCCTATATAAGATTATACAATCTGTCATTAGAGATAGTTTAATCTCTTCCTTTCAAATCTGGATGCCTTTTATGTGTATTCCTTACATAATTTCCCTGGCTGGAATTCCAGTATGATGTTGAATAGAACTGGTGAGAGCAGACTACCTTGTCTTGTATTTGATCATAGTGGGAAAGAATTCAGACATTCACCATTAAGTATGATATTAGCTGTGGATATTTTTCTTCATTTTTTATTTTATCTTGATTAAATGTGGAAAATTATCCTTTTCTCCACTTTACACATGCAAGTATAGACCATGGGGTTTGGGAAACACTTTCAACTATGCGACTCTACACTTAGTCATGATAACATTGCAAGCAGTGGAGTGAGGGGGCAAAGTATAAGACTCTGGAGATGATAAACCTCCCTGCCATAGTTTTCCCTCCATATCACTCACCTGTGTAGAGAATGGTGCTAGAACCAGGTTACCTGAGCATTCACTCTCTAATGTCATAAAAGCATCATTATTTTCCCTAACCTGGCCAATAAAGGTTTCCTCAATTTTTATGACCATGACATTGATGAGCAAATTTCCAAATTGGAGAAAGAGGAGGAAAAAGTAATTGTACTACATAACTTTTTCACCTCTGTAAAGGCTTCCAAGGTGGCTTTTTAAAAATGACCTACTCTTTCTGAAAGTGCTAACACATCTTCACAAAAGCAGTAAATCTTTAGCCAGTGAAAGTATACCACTTATCCTAATTCATGAGTTGTTTATTAAAAGAAAAAAAAACCTTAAACCTGTGCCTCTTGCAAACCCCAATAAATCATACTAAATATTCAGTGCAAGCAAATAGTTCCCAGAAAAGGTCAAGAAACTTTGGTTTTCCTTGGAGGGCTTGTGGCATTGAAAGCCATGTTGGTTCTCAAGTCTAGTGTCTCAGCAGATTAGCCATGAACTTGCAAGTGAAATGGTTTCTAGCGCTTCCCTCTGGTCTCTCTTTTCTTGAACTTCTGAAGCCTGTCTTCCTTGATCTCATTTTTTCCTTAACTATACAGTTTTCATTCTCTCATTCAAGAAGGCACATATCAGTCTCATTTTTTTTCTGCAATTTTCCACCTTATAAAAAGAGATCAAGGCCAGCCATCACTCAATTCAAGATAACTGTTGTCATGAGGGAATGTAAGGAAGAGACTTAATAAAGTCTCTACATTTCCAAGAGAAGTGAGAATCTATATTTCTATTGATAACTGTTCATTTATAATTATGGACAAATTTAATTTTTCAGTTTGCCAAAGTCTGTGTTTAATATCTAGTCCAGGTCTAAATGGAAAAGACTCAATTATTTTTAAAGAGATTTTACAAACAAAAAGTCTATATTTGCTTATATAACTACCATTTCAGGTGTTCTTCATTCCTTTGTGCATATTCACATTTCTATCTGGTAACATTTTCTTTCGCCTGAAAGACTTCATTTAATATTTCCTGTATTGTGGTTCTGTTGGTAGTGAATTCCTTTTGCTATTGTGTCTCTGAGAAAATATTTTAAAATATTTTTATTTTGAAAAATTTCAAAGATACAGAGAAATAGAATAAATAGCAGAATAAACACTCGTATGTCAACATCGACATTTAACAATTATAAGAATTTACTGTATTTGCTTCTTCTGATTTTGAAATATGCTAAAGTAAATTATAGATTATTTTACTCCTAAATAATTTCTATATGCATCACTAACAAAAAGGACTTTTTTCCACATAACCACAGTACCATTATCACATCTAACAAAATTGGCAATAATTCCCTAATATCCTTTAATGCCCTGTCTATGTTTAAATTTTCCTGATTGTACCAAAAATGTCTTTTACAATTGGCTTATTCAAACTATATTTTAATCTAGAATTGTTTAATGGCTATAATTCTTAAGTTTCTTCTAATCTAGAATGGTCCTGCTGTTCCCTCCAACTTTTTTTTCCTATGACATTGACTTGTTTCAGATACCAGGTCAGTTGTTCTGTGGAATGCCCCACCCTCTGGGTTTTTCTCATGGTTTCCTCATGATAGTTAACCCCCTGAACTATCCTTTGTCCCCCGTATTTCATAAAATACAGATATTAGATCTAAAGACTTGGTCTGGTTCTAGTTAAATTGTTTTTTTTTTCAAGAATAATTCAGAGGGAGTGGGGAGGTGGGATTTGAACCCATCTCTATGTAAACCAAAGCATGTGCTTAATTGCATTCTTATTTTATGAATGAATCAATGAGTTTTAGGACTGGGGCAAGTTACCTGTGCCCTTAATTAGACTTCCTCTTTGTATGCTTTTATAAAGAGTGTGAAATTCGAGATACAAGCCTCTATTTTCTTTTAATAGTACTGTGGTGGCTTTGAAAGTCACCCCTCAGACTGTGCATGGTGGCTCACGCCTGTAATCCCAGCACTTTGGGAGACTGAGGCAGGTGGATCGCTTGAGCCCAGAAGTTCGAGACTAGCATGGGCAACCTGGTGAAAACCCATCTCTACAAAAAATACAAACATTGGCTGGGCGTGGTGGTATGTGCCTGTAGTCTCAACTACTTGGGAGGCTGAGGTGGGAGGATCATTTGGGCAAGGATGATTTGGAGGATCATTTGGGAGGATCAAGAGGTCAAGACTGCAGTGAGCCACGATTGTGCCACTGCACTTGAGTGTGGGCGACAGAGCAAGACCCCATTAAAAAAAAAAAAAAGCCACCTCTCAGATCTCTGAATTCAGGGAGCCTGACTGAATGATGACCTCAGTTGCTGAGCCCTGAAATCCTCTACTGCATTTGCGTGAGGCCAAGTTTCCCATGGGCTGCTCTCAGCCAATGACAGCACAGCAAGGTATCATACTAAAGCTTCGTCTCCTAGGAGATGAAGAGCTCCTCCAAAGGGTGATTTTCGCTCAAGGATTCTGTTTGTCTTGCGAAATTTTCTTAGAATTATGCTGTAGTCTAAGAGTTTTCTTAATCCTCTTTCCTTCCCCCTTTCCTCCGCAAAGGTCAGACCTATATTGTTGACCTATATTACTGTCTGACAGCTCTCCAAGCCTCTTAACGGCTCTCTTTGCTTCCATTTTCTCTCATAGGTGTTTTCTCCAATAAATCAATCTTGGTATCCTCTCCTTCCTGGGGGACTCAGACTAATAGGTAACCATTCCCTAATGCATTGACACCTGCCAAATTAAATTCTGGAAATAATATGAAACAACCAACCAAATAAATAGATGATACAAGGATAATGATAGACTGCTAGAATGGAACTGTCAAATAGCAGGGTTATTGTGTGCTTCAAATATCAATTTTTCAGGGGATGCTGCAATAATAATTTGGTTAGAGATATTAAATTAATATGCATATTAGCAACTCCTAACAGGTAGTTTCACTAAAATATTATTTGAAAATTGGAAAAAAAATGCAATGCCTTCTGGTTGGCACAAATTCTGGAAATATTAAAATGAATGAAGGTCATGACTTTCTTTTTACTAAATTTTTTATTTTTGATTTTTTGGGTACATAGAATGTGTATAAGTTTATGGAGTGCATGAAATACTTTGAAACAGACATGCAATATGTAATAATCACATCCGGGTAAATGACATATCCATCTCTTCAGGCATTTCTCCTTAATGTTACAAATAATGCAATTGTGCTCTTTTAGTTATTTTAAAATATACAATTAAATTATTGACTATAGTCACTCTGGTGTGCTATGAAGTACTAGGTCTCATTCATTCTTTCCAAATACTATTTGTACCCACTAATCATCCCCACTTCCTCCCAACACTACTCAATACCCTCCCCAGCCTCTGGTAACTATCCTTCTACTCTCTATATTCATGACCTGAATTGTTTTAATTTTTAGCTCCCACAAGTGAGTGAGAACATGTGTAATTTGTCTTTCTGTGCCTGGCTTATTTCACTTAACATAATAACCTCCAATTTTGTCCACGTTGTTGAAAGTCACAGGATATCATTCTTTTTTATGGCTGAATAATAGTCCATTGTGTATGTGTACTATATTTTCTTTATTCATTTATTGATGGACACTTAGTTTACTTCCAAATCTTAGCCATTGTGAACAGTGCTACAACAAACATGGGAGTGCAGATATCTCTTCGATATACTGATTTCCTTTCTTTTATGTATATACCCAGTAGTGGGATTGCTGAATTGTATGGTAGCTCTTTTTTTAGTTTTTTGAGGAACATCCAAACTGTTCTCCATAGTGGTTGTACTACTTTACATTCTCACCAACAGTGTATGAGTGTTCCCTTTTCTCCATATCCTCACCAGCATTTGTTGTTGCCTGACTTTTGGATAAAAGCCATTTTAATTGGGCTGAGATATCTCATTGCCGTTTCAATTTGCATTTCTCTGATGATCAGTGATGTTGAGTACCTTTTCACATGTTTGTTTTATTTGTCTTTTTTTGAGAAATATTGATTCAGATCTGTAGCCCATTTTAAAGTCTAATTATTAGAGTTTTTTTCCTATAGAGTTCTTGGAGCTCCTTGTATATTCTGGTTATGAACCCCTTGTCAGATTGGTAATTTGCATATATTCTCTCCCATTATGTGGGATGTCTCTTCACATTGTTGATTGTTTACTTTGTTGTCCAGAAACTTTACAACTTGATGTGATCCCATTTGTCCATTTTTTTGCTTTGGGTTCCTGTGCTTGTGGGTATTACTCAAGCAATTTTTGTCCAGACCAATGTCCTGGAGCATTTCCCCAAAGTTTTCTTGCAGGAGTTTTGTAGTTTGAGGTCTTAGATTTAAGTCTTCAATCCTTTTGATTTGATTTTTGCGTATGGCAAGAGATGGGGTCTAGTTTATGGATATCCAGTTTTCCCAGCACCATTGATTGAAGAGACTGTCTTTTCCCCAGTGTATGCTCTTGGTACCTTTGTCAAAAATAAGTCACTGTAGGTCTGTAAATTTGGTTCTGTGTTCTCCATTCTGTTCCATTGGTCTATGTGTCTGTTTTTATGCCAGTACCATGCTGTTTTGGTTACTATAGCTCTGTAGTATAATTTGAAGTCAGGTATTGTAGTCAGGTAATGAAGTCTCTATTTTGTTCTTTTTGTCAGGATAGCTTTGGGTATTCTTGGTCTTTTGTTTTGTTTTTTTGAGAGTCTTGCTCTGTCTCCCAGGCTGGAGTGCAGCGGCGCGATCTCGGCTCACTGCAAGCCCCGCCTCCCAGGTTCACACCATTCTCCTGCCTCAGCCTCCCGAGTAGCTGGGACTACAGGCACCCACCACCTCGCCTGGCTAATTTTTTGTATTTTTAGTAGAGACGGGGTTTCACCGTGTTAGCCAGGATGGTCTCGATCTCCTGACCTCGTGATCCGCCTGCCTTGGCCTCCCAAAGTGCTGGGATTACAGGCTTGAGCCACCACGCCTGGCCAGTCTTTTGTTGTTCCATATATATTTTAGGATTTTTTTTTGCTATTTCTGTGAAGAATGTCACTGGTATATTGACAGGGATTGTATGGAGTCTGTAGATTGTTTTGGGTAGTGTGGAAAATTTAAGAATATTGAGTCTTCCAATCCATGAACATGGAATATCTCTTCATTTTTTTTCATTTTACTATAATATTTGTTTCCTCCATTTCTTGCATCAATATTTTATAGTATTCATTGTAGAGATCTTTCACTTTTTTTGTTAATTCCTAGGTGTTTCATTTTATTTGTGGCTATTGTAAATGGGATTACTTTTTCATTTCTATTTCAGATTGTTCACTGTTGGCATATAGAAATGCTAGTGATTTTTTATGTTGATTTTGTGTCCTGCAACTTTACTGAATTTGTTTATGAGTTCTAACGGATTTGGGGTGGAGTCTTTCATTTTTTCCAAATGTAAGATCATACCATCTGGAAACAAGGATACAAAATTCTTGGCTGGCAATCATTTTGTTTGAGGAGGCTAAAGACAGGACCCTAATCCCTTTGGGCTTGTAGGGTTTCTGCTGAGAAATCTGCTGTTAATTTGATCAGTTTTCCTTTATAGGTTACCTGATGATTTTGACTCACAGCTCTTAAGATTCTTTTCTACATTTTGACTTTAGATAACCTGATCACTATGTGCCTAGGTAATGATCTTTTTGTTATAAATTTCTCAAGTGTTCTTTGATCTTCTTGTATTTGGATATCCAGATCTCTAGCAAGGCCAGGGACATTTTCCTCAATTATTACCTCAAATATGTTTTCCAAACTTTTAGATTTCTCTTTTTCCTCAGGAACACCAATTATTCTTATGTCTGGCCATTTAACATAATGCCAAATTTCTTGGAGGCTTTGTTAATTTTTTTGGATTCTTTTTTCTTTGTCTTTGTCTGATTGGGTTAATTAAAAGACCTTGTCTTTGAGCTCTGAAGTTGTTTCTTCTACTTGTTTGATTCTACTGTTGAAACTTTTCACTGCATTTTGTATTTCTCTAAGTCTGTCTTTCATTTCCAGAAGTTGTGGTTGCTTTTTGTTTATGATATCCATTGCTCTGGAGCATTTTCCATCCATATCCTGTATTTTTTTTTTTAATTTTAAGTTGGTTTTCACCCTTCTCTGGTATCTCCTTGAGTAACTTAATAATTGGCTTTCTCAATTCTTTATCTGGCAATTCAGAGATTTCTTCTTGGTTTGGATCCATTGCTGGAGAACAAGTGTGGTCTTTTGGGCATGTTATAGAACCTCATTTTGTCGTATTACCAGAATTACTTTTCTGTTTCCTTCTCATTTGGGTAGATTATTTCAGTGGTAAATTCTGGAACTGAAGGGCTGCTGTTCAGATTCTTTTGTCCTGCAGAGTTATCCCTTAATGTGGTGCACTTCCATTTTCCCTAGGCATGGGGCTTCCTAAGAGTCAGACTGTCAGCTACTCGGGAGGCTGAGGCAGGAGAATGGCGTGAACCCCAGGGGGTGGAGCCTGCAGTGAGCCAAGATCGCGCCACTGCACTCTAGCCTGGGTGACAGCGAGACTGTCTCAAAAAAAAAAAAAAAAAAAAAAAAAGTCAGGCTGCAATGATTGTTATTGGTCTTCTGGGTCTGGCCACCCAGGGGGCTACCAGGGTCTGGGCTGGTGCTGGGGATTGTCTGAAAAGAGTCCTGTGATGCAATCTGTCTTCATGTCTCCCATCCATGGATAGCAGCACCTGCTATGGTGGGGGTGGCAGGGAAGCAAAGTAGACTCTGTGAGAACTCTTGGTTTTAAATATATGTAGTGTGCTGACTTTCTCAAGTGTTGGTTATGCTAGCAGTGAAGTTGTCATGTGGAGAGACTCAGGACCACTGGTTAGCCAGGATGTTGCAGGCAGTGGAATTAGCTGTTGTTTTCTCCTTCCTTGGAACAGGTTTGTTCTGTTCTGAGTTGCTGCAGTGTCCTGAGTTGGTTTGCCTCCAGCCAGGAGGTGGCGCTTTCAAGAGAGCACCAGAGTTTTTTGCCTGTCTCATGGAATTTGCAGTGTCCTGCTATTTCTTTCAAAGGATCTGTGATTTTTTTCAGTTTTCCTGGTATACTCCTGTGGTGGTTCCTGGAGCAAAAGTCAATGGTGTGAGTCTCTACACACTGTTCTGTCCATCCAAGTGGGAGCTGCATATCAGCCCTGTCTCCTATCCACCATCTTTCCTTTTGCCTCTCTGTGTTTTTCTTTGTGCTTACTAGTACAATTGCATTTTGTAACTTCTGATGATTTCTTATTGCTCATTAGCATCCCTTTCCTTCAGACTGAAGAACTCCCTTGAGCATTTCTCGTAGGACAGGTCTGGTGTTGATAAAATCCCTCAGCTTTTGTTTGTCTGGGAAAGTCTTTATTTCTCCTCTTGCTTGAGGACATTTTTGCCAGATACACTATTCCAGAGTAAAACTTTATTTTTTTCATATAGCACATTAAATATGCCATGCCGCTCTCTCCTGGCCTGTAAGGTTTCCACTGAAAAGTCTGCTGCCAGACACATCAGAGCTCCATTGTATGTTATTTGCTTCTTTTCAGGTGGTCCTTTTAGGATCCTTTCTTTATCCTTAACCTTTGGGAATTTGACTATTAAATGCTTTGAGGTAGTCTTCTTTGGGTTAAATCTGCTTGGTGTTCTATAACCTTCTTGTACTTGAATGTTGATATCTTTCTCTAGGTTTGGAAAGTTCTCTGTTATTATCCCTTGGAATAAACTTTCTACCCCTATCTCTTTTTTTGCCTCCTACTTTAGGCCAGTAACTCTTAGATTTGCCTTTTCGAGGCTGTATTCTATATCATTTAGGCATGCTTTATTTTTTTTTTCTTTTGTCTCCTCTGACTGTATATTTTCAAATAGCTTGTCTTCAGGCTCACTAATTCTTTCTTCTGCTTGATCAGTTCTGCTAATAGAAGACTGATGCATTCTTCAGTAGGTCAGTTGCATTTTTCAACTGCAGAATTTCTGCTTGATTCTTTAAATTATTCAGATCTCTTTGTTGAATTCATCTGATGGAATTCTGAATTCCTTCTCTGTGTTATATTGAATTTCTTTGAGTTTCCTTGAATTATCTATTTTGAATTGTCTGTCTGAAAGGTTACGTATCTCTTTTTCTCTAGGATTGGTCCCTGGTGCCTTATTTAGTTTCTTTTGTGATACTGTGTATTTCTTGTGGTCTTGATGCTTATGGATATTTGTCAGTGTCTGGGTACTAAAGAGTTAGGTATTTTTTTTTTTTTTTTGAGACGGAGTCTCGCTCTGTCACCCAGGCTGGAGTGCAGTGGTGTGATCTCGGCTCACTGCAAGCTCCGCCTCCCGGGTTCACGCCATTCTCCTGCCTCAGCCTCTCTGAGTAGCTGGGACTACAGGCACCCGCCACCACGCCTGGCTAATTTTTTGTATTTTTAGTAGAGATGGGGTTTCACCGTGGTCTCGATCTCCTGACCTCGTGATCCGCCTGCCTCGGCCTCCCAAAGTGCTGGGATTACAAGCGTGAGCCACTGCGCCTGGCCAAGAGTTAGGTATTAATTGTATTCTTCACAGTCTGGGCTTGTTCATGCCCATCTTTCTTGGGAAGGCTTTCCAGGTATTTGAAGGGACTTGGTCCCCAAGCCCAGTAACACTGTGGTTCTTGCAGATTTCCAAAGGTATTTTCTTTGTGGTCTTGGATAAGATGTGGAACAATTCTCTGGATTACCAGGCAGAGACTCTTGTTCTCGTCCCTTACTTTCTCCCAAACAAATGGAGTGTCTTTTTTTTTTTTTTTTAGATAGACTTTTGCTCTCATTGCCTAGGCTGGAGTGCGATGGTGCGATCTCGGCTTACTGCAACCTCCACCTCCCAGGTTCAAGCGATTCTCCTGCGTCAGCCTCCCGAGTAGCTGGGATTACAGGCATGTGCCACCATGCCCAGCTAATTTTGTAGTTTTAGTAGAGATGGCGTTTCACCATGTTGGTCAGGCTGGTCTTGAACTCCTGACCTCAGGTGATCTGCCCGATCTGCCCTCTTTGGCCTACCAAAGTGCTGGAATTACAGGTGTGAGCCACTGTGCCTGGCTGGAGTGTCTCTTTTTGTGCTGAGCCTCCTGGAGCTGGGTGTGGGGTAATGCAGGAACTCCTGTGGCCACCACCACTGGGCCTGTACTGGGTCAGACCTGAAGCCAGCACAGCACTGAGTCTCTTCCAGTACCCGCTGTAACCACTACCTGGCTACTGCCTATATTTACTCAAGGCCCTTGGGCTCTTCAGTCAGCAAGTATGGGAGCCTACCAAGTTTGTGTCCTTCCGTTCATGGCACTGAGTTTTCCCAGGCTCTGAGTGGGTCCAGTGATGCTGTCCCAGAGTCAGGGGTTGGAGTAAAAAACCTCAGAAGGCTGCCTTGTGTTCTATTCTACCATAGCTAATCTGGCCCTCAAACCACAAGACAAAGTTTTTCCTGCCCTTCTCTTCCTTTTCCACAAGTAGAGGACCTCTCCCAGTGGCCACCACTATCATTGGCCCACGGGGAATTCTGCCAGGCCACTGCTGATATTCACTTAAAGCCCAAGGGCTCTTCAGTCAGCTTGTGGTGAGTGCTTCCAGGCCTGGGACTCACCTTTCAGGGCAGTGGGCTCCCTTCTGGCCCAGTGCAGCTCCAGAAATGCTGTCAAAGATCAAAGGCTTGGACTTGGGAAGCCCGAGTCCTCTTGGTGCTCTACCTCACTGTGGCTGAGCTGGTACCTAAGGTGCAAGACAAAGTGCCCTTTATTTTTCACTCTGATTTTCTTAAGCAGGAGTCTTTCACCATAGCCACCATAGCTGGGAATGTGTTGGGTCTCACCTGAAGCCAGCATGTCTCGCAGTCTCAACCAAGGCCTATGGCATCCTACCTGGGTATCACTGCTGATTATTTATGATTCAAGGGCTCTTTAGTAAGCAGCTGATGGGACTCAGTCAAGACTGCGTCCTTCTCTTCAAGGCAACAGGTTCCCTTTTGGCCTAGGGTTTGTCTAGACATGACATCCAGGTGCTAGGGCCCAGAATGGGGACCTCATGACTCTGCCCAGTGCCCTATCTGATTGTGGCTGAGTTCTTATTCAAGATGCAAGACAAAGGCCTCTTTACTCTTCACTCTTCTCTCCTCAAGCAGAAGGAAGGAGTCACTTTCTTTGCTGCCAGCTATGCTGCCTGAGATAGGGGAAGGGGTGGTTCAAGCACTCTGTTAGCTGCCCCAGCTGTTGTCTCCCTAGGTCATGTGCCACCTTAGTCCACTAGCTCTAAGCCCAGCCCAGTACCATGAGTTGCCTAGGAAGTGTAGTACTTGTATCTTGGGCTACCTTTCAAGTTTACCTAGGACTGCAGAGCACTTTAGCTGACAGTGGTAAGGCTTGCTGTGAAACTCAAGTTCTGATCCCTGGGATGGACAATTCCTCTCTGGCTGTGGCTGGTCCAAAAGTTCCCTCCATGGGCAGGCACCAATTGAACCCAGCACAGCTTTGCTGTCTGCTGTGACAGTGCAGCACTGTGTTCAATGCCAAGTCCCCTAGTCACTACACTCTCCCTCCCCCAAGTGCACAGATTCTCTCTCCATGCCCTGTGGCTACTGCCACGGGATTGAGAAGGGGTAGCATCAGCAATTCAAGAATGTCTTCCCTAGGCCGGGAGTGGTGGCTCATGCCTGTAATCCCAGCACTTTGCGGGACCGAGGCAGGCAGATCACTTGAGGCTAGGAGTTCGAGACCAGCCGGGCCAACATAGTGAAACCACATCTCTACTAAAAATACAAAACTTAGCTGGGCATGGTGGTGCGTGCCTGTAATCCCAGCTACTCAGGAGGCTGAGGCAGGAGAATCACTTGAACCCAGGAGGTGGAGGTTGCAGTGAGCCGAGATCGCGCCACTGCACTCCAGCCTGGGTGACAGAGAGAGACTCCATCTCAAAAAAAAAAAAAAGTAAAAATTAGCCAGGCGTGGTGGTGCATGCCTGTAGTCCCAGCTACTTGGGAGGCTGAGGCAGGAGAATTGCTTGCAACCAGGAGGCGGAGGTTGCAGTGAGCCACAGTCACACCACTGCACTCCAGCCTGGGTGATGGAGTGAGACTGTCAAAAAAAAAAAAAAAAAAAAAAAAAAAAGTATTTCCTACCCTCTTCAGTGTCTCTTTCAGCAATATGAAGATAAAACCAGGTACTTTGATTGCTCACCTGAATTTTGGTTCCTTATGATGGTGCTTTTTAATGTGTAGTTAGTTGTTAATATTTGGTATTCCTGTTGGGGGCAAGATGATCACTGGAGGCTTCTATTTGGCCGTCTTGCTCTACCTTCATGACTTTTTAATATAGGAAATCATTTTTCATGGTTGAAAGAGTTTCACAATAAAAGATAATTTTCTCTATTCTAGGCTAGAGAAGGTACATATGTTTTAGAGTTTAAAGCTGTATTCTATATAGTATTATAACTTTTGGGCAACTGTATGGTGGTGCTCTGGAAGGAAGAAGAAGGAGGAGGGAAGGAAGATGTAATATAAATGTCTGATGTGGCATTTGGATGGGAACCAAATACCAAATTCTCTATGTAGATGAATTGGTAACATTTGGATTTTCAAAGCTTATTATAAGATCAGATTAAACTTCTCAGTAGCCACACATAAAAAAGATACAGTTGCTTCTGTAAGTTTTAATTTTAAATAATTCATAGAAAAGTAAAATAAAATATTTATCGAGTAGCCTACTGCATGCTACAGTTTGAGAGGAAGTAGGATTATTGCAGAGTTCAAGATAGGCACAGAAAGATGTTTGTGTGTTAGACTTTACTTGTCCATGGCCCTGCTGTGCTATTTCTGTACTTAAAGAAAAATGGATATTCAGAGTAGAAATGTTCAATTAACTGTTAAACATCCTCATCAATTAAGAGATCATTTCCAAATCTGATGGATGAGTTCAAAATATCCAATTCATTCTAATCATCAGGCGGAAGAACAGTCCAACTCCCAAGGAGAAAAGAGCAGATAAACATGTAAATGAACTCACAAATCTTTTAGAAATACTCTGCCTGGAATGGCTGAATATTAATGTACAAAGTTTTCCAGGTGTTAAGTGAAGAGCTGAATTACAGCGAGCAATGCGACATTCAGTGATAACCTAATTCTATTTTATTTTGTAATATTTTTCAATACGTGCTAGATTATAAGAGTAAAACACTGGGAACACAGCTAGGACATGAAAAACTCTGTGGAAAGCTCCAAAGACTAGGTCTCATAGCTATTATAAGGCTTGGGAAGTACCACAATTGCGCATCCATTTTCCCTTTTCTACACAGAGCTCGGTTTTCTTTTTTATACTGTCTCTATTCACTAGGACATTATAATCTCAAACCCAGGTCAAAAGTCACCGGCACCAGAAAGCCTTCCCTGACACTTGATACTTGTTGTGACCATGAGGACTATACCTTGAGGACTTTACAGGGGACATAATTGACTAAGGGTCCCAGCTACTGTGCTCCGAAATTCATCTCCATGTTTGCTTCAAGGTAACACATCTTACAGGGTGCTCTCAGTTAATGATTGAAGATATCCGAGTTGCTAAAGCAGACTTATTCCTGGGAGACATTGCTCTTACCTGTTGCTAACTTTGGCTTGAAGTGTGCCCAACAATGGCTTTGTCAAACCACTTTTGGGCTGCATGGCAGTCTAGGGTGGTACCACCCAACCTTTTCTCCTTCTCTCCTTCATTCATGTTAGACTTACATCATGGTCTAATGACTCTCCCAGACTTTTTTTTTGGCTCCCATCCTATTTTCTCTCATAAAGGAATTTCCTCTAACAAAATACATGCTCCTTTAATCCTGTCTTGGCATAGTCTTTTCAGAAGACCTGAACTAAGACAACCCTCCATTCTCTAAGTTACCTCTACAGTTGCCTTCTATAATTGCCATTGTTTCATTGTCTTGATTGGCCATTATTTTTTGTTCACATGTGTCTTCCATGCTATATTGTGAGATCTTGGATTACACGATTTGTTTTGTCCTGTGATTCTCTCCCTTGTATTTAGCATGCATTAGGTACATAATCAATGTTTTTAGAGTGAATGATGAATATATAAAGACATAGTTGTTAGGAGCCACTGAATCAGACAGGTGTGATTTCAAATCCCGACTCTGACACTTTAGTAGCCCTGTGACCTTGGACGTGTAAGTTATTTTACTTCCCTGTTCCTCTCTTTCTCATCAGTGAATTGGGGGTGATGACAACAATAATAGGTTTGGCCAGGCACGGTGGCTCACGCCTGTAATCCCAGCACTTTGGGAGGTCGAGGCGGGCAGATCACCTGAGGTCAGGAGTTTGAGACCAGCCTGGCCAACATGGTGAAACCCCGTCTCTACTAAAAATACAAAAATTAGCCAGGCGTGGTGGCAGGCACCTGTAATCTTAGCTACTTGTGAGGTTGAGGCAGGAGAATCGCTTGAACCCGGGAGGCGGAGGTTGCAGTGAGCCGAGATCGCGTCGTCACGCTCCAGCCTGGGAGACAAGAGTGAGACTTTCTCAAAAACAAAAACAAACAAACAAAATAATAATAATAATAATAGGTTCAACTGTATGAAATAGGTCATATTCAGTCTTTTTTGAGTTATAAAGTTAGCAATTTCTTTATGATTCAACCTAACATTTATTATATAGTTTTGTTTGAGAATTTAAATGAAAGGGTATGTAAATTGCAAACTCTAGAAACTGGCCTCTGTAAGACCTTATTGAAGGTTATCGGTTGTTGTTGTTTTGGGGGTTACCATTGTCATTTTTAGCTCTAGGGCAGTGTTGTGAATTTATTACTTCAGTGAAATGTCACCCAGTTCCACAGGGTGAAGTAGGAGTGTGAATCACTGCTCATATTCCATTTTTAGACAATAGAGAGATACAGTGTTCATTATTATCTAGCAGTGCATTCTTTTTCTTCTTTTTTCTTTTTTTTTGTAGAGAAGGGGTCTCACTTTGTTGCCCAGGCTGGTCTTGAACTCCTGGGCTCAAGCAATACACCTGCCTCAGCCTCCCAAAGTGCTGGGATTACAGATATGAGCCACTGTACCCAGCCTAGCACTACATTATTAAAAGGACAATATTAAAGAAACAACGTTGTCCCCATTGAGGTGAATATTGTATTTTATTTTATTGTTTTGAGGTAAAAATTCACAAAACTTAAAATTTACCATTTTAATAATTTTAAGTGTATAATTAAGTGATGTTTAGTATATTCACAGTGTTGTGCAATTATCACCACTCTCTAATTTATAATATTCTCATCACCCCCAAAAGAAACCCTATACCCATTCGCATACACTCCCCATTTTCCTCTTTCTCCAGTTCCTGGCAACCATTAGTCTACTTTCTGTTCCTATTGATTTGCTATTCTGGGCATTTCATATAAATGGAATCATAGAATATGTGGCCTTATGTATTTGGCTTCTTTCATTTAGTATGATACTTCCTTTTTTTTTTTTTTTTTTTTTTTTTTTGAGACGATCTTGGCTTGCTGCAACCTCCACCTCTAGGGTTCAAGCGATTCTCCTGCCTCAGCTTCCCAAGTAGCTGGGATTATAGGCATTCACCACCATGCCTAGCTAATTTTTGTATTGTTAATAGAGACGGGTTTTTGCCATGTTGGCCAGGCTAGTCTGGAGCTCCTGACCTCAGGTGATCCACCCATGCAGGGCCCCCAAAGTGCTGGAATTACAGATGTGAGCCACTGCATCTGGCCTAGCAAGGTATTTTCAAGGTTCACGCATCTTGTAGCCTGTATCATTACTTCATTCTTTTTATGGCTGAATAGAATTCTATTTTATAGACCACATTTTGTTTATCCAGTCATCAGTTGATGGATTATTTGGATTGCTTCCACTTTTGGCTACTACAAATAATGCTGCTATCACCCTTTGCATACAAGTTTTTCTGTGAACACATATTTTCAGTTTTCTTGGGTATATACCTAGGAATGGAATTACTGGCTCATATGCTATCTTTAAAATTAACTTTTTGAGGAATTGTCAAACTTTCCCAGAGCAGCCGTATCATTCTACATTCCACTAGCAATGTACGAACTTACCAGTTTCTCCCCATCTTCACCAATACTTGTTATTTTCTCTTTTCTTCTTCTTTTTTAAAAAAATTACAGCTCTTCTTTGTACCTCTGGTAGAATTTGACTGTGAATCCGTCTGGTCCTGGACTTTTTTTGGTTGGTAGGCTATTAATTATTGCCTCAATTTCAGATCCTGTTATTGGTTTATTCAGAGATTCAACTTCTTCCTGATTTAGTCTTGGGAGGGTGTATGTGTCCAGGAATGTATCCATTTCTTCTAGATTTTCTAGTTTATTTGCATAGAGGTGTTTATAGTATTCTCTGATGGTAGTTTGTGTTTCTGTGGGATCAATGGTGATATCCCCTTTATCATTTTTATTGCATCTATTAGATTCTTCTCTCTTTTCTTCTTTATTAGTCTTGCTAGCGGTCTATCAATTTTGTTGATCTTTTCAAAAAACGAACCAACCAAAATGTCCATCAATGATAGACTGGATTAAGAAAATGTGGCACATATACACCATGGAATACTATGCAGCCATAAAAAAGGATGAATTTATGTCCTTTGCAGGAACATGGATGAAGCTGGAAACCATCATTCTCAGCAAACTATCACAAGGACAGAAAACCAAACGCCGCATATTCTTACTCATAGGTGGGAATTGAACAATGAGAACACTTGGACAGAGGGCGGGGAATATCACACACTGGGGCCTGTTGGGGGGTTGGGGGCTGGGGGAGAGATAGCATTAGGAGAAATACCTAATGTAAATGACGAGTTGATGGGTGCAGCATACCAACATGGCACATGTATACCTATGTAACAAACCTGCACATTGTGCACATGTACCCTAGAACTTAAAGTATAATAATAATAAAATTATAGCCATCCTAATGAATGTAGAGTAGTATTTCATTGTGACTTTGATTGGCATTTCTCTAATGACTAATGATGTTGAGAATATTTTCATGTACTTATTAGCTATTTGTATATAAATGGAGAAATGTCCATTCAAATCCTTTGCCCATTTTTATTTTTTTTGGTCATTTTATTTTGAGGTGTAAATGTTGCTTATACAGCCTATATACAAGTTTTTAAGATTATATATGTGATATTCAAATATTTTCTTCCATTCTGTGGTTGTCTTTACACTCTCTTGATAATGTTCTTTGTTGCACGAAAGTTTTTAGTTATGATGAAGTCCACTTTATCTAATTTTTCATTTGTTGCATGTTTTGAATGGCATATTTTAAAAACCATTGATTAGTCTAAGGTCATAAAGATATATCCCTATGTTTCCTTCTAAAAATTTAATATATTTAGTTCTTAAATTTAGGTTTCTGGTCTATTTTGAGTTATTTTTTTATATATGGTGTGAATAGGGATCCAAATTCATTCTTTTACATGTAGATATCTTGTTAACTCAGTACTTTTTGTTGAAAAGACTATTTTTGCCCATTGAGTGAATTTCATACAATTGTTGAAAATTAATTGACCATAGATGTATGGGTGTCAATTCTATTCCACTGATCTATGTGTTAATTATTATGCCAATACTCCACAATACTCTTTACTGTATCTTCGTAATAAGTTTTTTTTTTTTTTTTTTTTTATTATACTTTAGGGTTTTAGGGTACATGTGCACAATGTGCAGGTTTGTTACATATGTATCCATGTGTCATGTTGATTTCCTGCACCCATTAATTCGTCATTTAGCATTAGGTGTATCTCCTAATGCTGTCCCTCCCCCCTCCCCCCACCCCACAACAGTCCCCGGAGTGTGATGTTCCCCTTCCTGTGTCCATGAGTTCTCATTGTTCAATTCCCACCTATGAGTGAGAACATGCGGTGTTTGGTTTTTTGTCCTTGCGATAGTTTACTGAGAATGATGTTTTCCAGTTTCATCCATGTCCCTACAAAGGACACGAACTCATCATTTTTTATGGCTGCATAGTATTCCATGGTGTATATGTGCCACATTTTCTTAATCCAGTCTATCGTTGTTGGACATTTGGGTTGGTTCCAACTCTTTGCTATTGTGAATAGTGCCGCAATAAACATACGTGTGCATGTGTCTTTATAGCAGCATGATTTATAGTCCTTTGGGTATATACCCAGTAATGGGATGGCTGGGTCAAATGGTATTTCTAGTTCTAGATCCCTGAGGAATCGCCACACTGACTTCCACAATGGTTGAACTAGTTTACAGTCCCACCAACAGTGTAAAAGTGTTCCTATTTCTCCACATCCTCTCCAGCACCTGTTGTTTCCTGATTTTTTAATGATGGCCATTGTAACTGGTGTGAGATGGTATCTCACTGTGGTTTTGATTTGCATTTCTCTGATGGCCAGTGATGAGGAGCATTTCTTCATGTGTTTTTTGGCTGCATAAATGTCTTCTTTTGAGAAGTGTCTGTTCATGTCCTCTGCCCACTTTTTGATGGGGTTGTTTGTTTTTTTCTTGTAAATTTGTTTGAGTTCATTGTAGATTCTGGATATTAGCCCTTTGTCAGATGAGTAGGTTGCAAAAATTTTCTCCCATTGTGTAGGTTGCCTGTTCACTCTGATGATAGTTTCTTTTGCTGTGCAGAAGCTCTTTAGTTTAATGAGATCCCATTTGTCGATTTTGGCTTTTGTTGCCATTGCTTTTGGTGTTTTAGACATGAAGTCCTTGCCCACACCTATGTCCTGAATGGTATTGCCTAGGTTTTCTTGTAGGATTTTAATGGTTTTAGGTCTAACATTTAAGTCTTTAATCCATCTTGAATTAATTTTTGTATAAGGTGTAAGGAAGGGATCCAGTTGCAGCTTTCTACATATGGCTAGCCAGTTTTCCCAGCACCATTTATTAAATAGGGAATCCTTTCCCCATTTCTTGTTTTTGTCAGGTTTGTCAAAGATCAGATAGTTGTAGCTATGCGGCATCATTTCTGAGGGCTCTGTTCTGTTCCATTGATCTATGTCTCTGTTGTGGTACCAGTACCATGCTGTTTTGGTTACTGTAGCCTTGTAGTATAGTTTAAAGTCAGGTAGCGTGATGCCTCCAGCTTTGTTCTTTTGGCTTAGGATTGACTTGGCGATGCGGGCTCTTTTTTGGTTCCATATGAACTTTAAAGTAGTTTTTTCCAATTCTGTGAAGAAAGTCATTGGTAGCTTGATGGGGATGGCATTGAATCTATAAATTACCTTGGGCAGTATGGCCATTTTCACGATATTGATTCTTCCAACCCATGAGCATGGAATGTTCTTCCATTTGTTTGTATCCTCTTTTATTTCATTGAGCAGTGGTTTGTAGTTCTCCTTGAAGAGGTCCTTCACATCCCTTGTAAGTTGGATTCCTAGGTATTTTATTTGCTTTGAAGCAATTGTGAATGGGAGTTCACTCATGATTTGGCTCTCTGTTTGTCTGTTATTGGTGTACAAGAATGCTTGTGATTTTTGCACATTAATTTTGTATCCTGAGACTTTGCTGAAGTTGCTAATCAGCTTAAGGAGATTTTGGGCTGAGACAATGGGGTTTTCTAGATATACAATCATGTCATCTGCAAACAGGGACAATTTGACTTCCTCTTTTCCTAATTGAATACCCTTTATTTCCTTCTCCTGCCTGATTGCTCTGGCCAGAACTTCCAGCACTATGTTGAATAGTAGCGGTGAGAGAGGGCATCCGTGTCTTGTGCCAGTTTTCAGAGGGAATGCTTCCAGTTTTTGCCCATTCAGTATGATATTGGCTGTGGGTTTGTTGTAGATAGCTCTTATTATTTTGAGATACGTCCCATCAATACCTAATTTATTGAGAGTTTTTAGCATGAAGGGTTGTTGAATTTTGTCAAAGGCCTTTTCTGCATCTATTGAGATAATCATGTGGTTTTTGTCTTTGGTTCTGTTTATATGCTGGATTACATTTATTGATTTGCGTATGTTGAACCAGCCTTGCATCCCAGGGATGAAGCCCACTTGATCATGGTGGATAAGCTTTTTGATGTGCTGCTGGATTCGGTTTGCCAGTATTTTATTGAGGATTTTAGCATCAATGTTCATCAAGGATATTGGTCTGAAATTTTCTTTTTTGGTTATGTCTCTGCCAGGTTTTGGTATCAGGACGATGCTGGCTTCGTAAAATGTGTTAGGGAGGATTCCCTCTTTTTCTATCGATTGGAATAGTTTCAGAAGGAATGGTATCAGTTCCTCCCTGTACCTCTGGTAGAATTCAGCTGTGAATCCATCAGGTCCTGGACTCTTTTTGGTTGGTAAGCTATTGATTATTGCCACAATTTCAGAACCTGTTATTGGTCTATTCAGAGATTCAACTTCTTCCTGGTTTAGTCTTGGGAGGGTGTATTTGTCGAGGAATTTATCCATTTCTTCCAGATTTTCTAGTTTATTTGCATAGAGGTGTTTGTAGTATTCTCTGATGGTAGATTGTATTTCTGTGGGATCGGTGGTGATATCCCCTTTTTCGTTTTTTATTGCATCTATTTGATTCTTCTCTCTTTTCTTCTTTATTAGTCTTGCTAGCGGTCCATCAATTTTGTTGATCTTTTCAAAAAACCAGCTCCTGGATTCATTAATTTTTTGAAGGGTTTTTTGTGTCTCTATTTCCTTCAGTTCTGCTCTGATTTTAGTTATTTCTAGCCTTCTGCTAGCTTTTGAATGTGTTTGCTCTTGCTTTTCTAGTTCTTTTAATTGTGATGTTAGGGTGTCAATTTTGGATCTTTCCTGCTTTCTCTTGTGGGCATTTAGTGCTATAAATTTTCCTCTACACACTGCTTTGAATGTGTCCCAAAGATTCTGGTATGTTGTGTCTTTGTTCTCGTTGGTTTCAAAGAACATCTTTATTTCTGCCTTCATTTCATTATGTACCCAATAGTCATTCAGGAGCAGGTTGTTCAGTTTCCATGTAGTTGAGCGGTTTTGACTGAGTTTCTTAATCCTGAGTTCTAGTTTGATTGCACTGTGGTCTGAGAGACAGTTTGTTATAATCTCTGTTCTTTTACATTTGCTGAGAAGAGCTTTACTTCCAACTATGTGGTCAATTTTGGAATAGGTGTGGTGTGGTGCTGAAAAAAATGTATATTCTGTTGATTTGGGGTGGAGAGTTCTGTAGATGTCTATTAGGTCCACTTTATGTAGAGCTGAGTTCAATTCCTGGATATCCTTGTTAACTTTCTGTCTCATTGATCTGTCTAATGCTGACAGTGGGGTGTTAAAATCTCCCATTATTATTGTGTGGGAGTTTAAGTCCCTTTGTAGGTCACTGAGGACTTGCTTTATGAATCTGGGTGCTCCTGTGTTGGGTGCATATATATTTAGGATAGTTAGCTCTTCTTGTTGAATTGATCCCTTTACCATTATGTAATGGCCTTCTTTGTCTCTTTTGATCTTTGTTGGTTTAAAGTCTATTTTATCAGAGACTAGGATTGCAACCCCTGCCTTTTTTTGATTTCCAGTTGCTTGATAGATCTTCCTCCATCCCTTTATTTTGAGTCTATGTGTGTCTCTGCACGTGAGATGGGTTTCCTGAATACAGCACACTGATGGGTCCTGACTCCTTATCCAGTTTGCCAGTCTGTGTCTTTTGATTGGAGCATTTAGCCCATTTACATTTAACGTGAATATTGTTATGTGTGAATCTGATCCTGTCATTATGATGTTAGTTGGTTATTTTGCTCGTTAGTTGCTGTAGTTTCTTCCTAGCCTCGATGGTCTTTACAATTTGGCATGTTTTTGCAGGGGCTGGTACCGGTTGTTCCTTTCCATGTTTAGTGCTTCCTTCAGGAGCTCTTTTAGGGCAGGCCTGGTGGTGACAAAATCACTCAGCGTTTGCTTGTCTGTAAAGTATTTTATTTCTCCTTCACTTATGAAGCTTAGTTTGGCGGGATAGGAAATTCTGGGTTGAAAATTCTTTTCTTTAAGAATGTTGAATATCGGCCCCCACTCTCTTCTGGCTTGTAGAGTTTCTGCTGAGAGATCAGCTGTTAGTCTGATGGGCTTCCCTTTGTGGGTAACCCGACCTTTCTCTCTGGCTGCCCTTAACATTTTTTCCTTCATTTCAACTTTGGTGAATCTGACAATTATGTGTCTTGGAGTTGCCCTTCTCGAGGAGTATCTTTGTGGCGTTCTCTGTATTTCCTGAATCTGAATGCTGGCCTGCCTTGCTAGATTGGGGAAGTTCTCCTGGATAATATCTTGCAGAGTGTTTTCCAACTTGGTTCCATTCTCCCCATCATTTTCAGGTACACCAATCAGACGTAGGTTTGGTCTTTTCACATAGTCCCAAATTTCTTGGAGGCTTTGTTCATTTCTTTTTATTCTTTTTTCTCTAAACTTCCCTTCTCTCTTCATTTCATTCATTTCATCTTCTATCAGCGATACCCTTTCTTCCAGTTGATCGCATCTGCTACTGAGGCTTCTGCATTCTTCGCGTAGTTCTCGAAACTTGGCTTTCAGCTCCATCATCTCCTTGAAGCCCTTCTCTCCATTGGTTATTCTAGTTATCCATTCTTCTAATTTTTTTTCAAAGTTTTTAACTTCTTTGCTATTGTTTTGAATTTCCTCTCGTAGCTCAGAGTAGTTTGATCGTCTGAAGCCTTCTTCTCTCAACTCATCAAAGTCATCCTCCATCCAGCTTTGTTCCGTTGCTGGTGAGGAACTGCGTTCCTTTGGAGGAGGAGAGGTGCTCTGTTTTTTAGAGTTTCCAGTTTTTTTGGTCTATTTTTTCCCCATCTTTGTGGTTTTGTCTACTTTTTGTCTTCGATGATGGTGATGTACAGATGGGTTTTTGGTGTGGATGTCCTTTCTGTTTGTTAATTTTCCTTCTACCAGACAAGACCCTCAGCTGCAGGTCTGTTGGAGTTTACTAGAGGTCCACTCCAGACCCTGTTTGGCTGGGTGTCAGCACCGGTGGCTGCAGAACAGCGGATTTTCGTGAGACCACAAATTCAGCTGTCTGATAGTTCCTCTGAAAGTTTTGTCTCAGAGGAGTACCCGGTTGAATGAGGTGTCAGTCTGTCCCTACTGGGGGGGTGCCTCCCAGTTAGGCTGCTCAGGGGTGAGGGACCCACTTTAGGAGGCAGTCTGTCCGTTCTCAGATCTCCAGCTGCGTGCTGGGAGAACCACTACTCTCTTCAAAGCTGTCAGTCAGACAGGGACATTTAAGGCTGTGGAGGTTCTCGCTGAGTTTTTGGTTGTCTGTGCCCTGCCCCCAGAGGTGGAGCCTACAGAGGCAGGCAGGCCTCCTTGAGCTGTGGTGGGCTCCACCCAGTTCGAGCTTCCTGGCTGCTTTGTTTACCTAAGCAAGCCTGGGCAATGGCGGGCGCCCCTCCCCCAGCATCGTTGCCGCCTTGCAGCGTGATCTCAGACTGCTGTGCTAGCAATCAGCAAGACTCTGTGGGCGTAGGACCCTCCGAGCCAGGTGCGGGACACAATCTCCTAGTGTGCCGTTTTCCAGGCCCATTGGAAAAGCGCAGTATTAGGACGGGACTGACCCGATATTCCAGGTGCCGTCTGTTTCCCCTTTCTTTGACTAGGAAAGGGAACTCCCTGACCCCTTGCGCTTCCCGAGTGAGGCAATGGCTCGCCCTGCTTCGGCTCGCGCACAGTGCACTTCACCGACTGTCCTGAACCCACTGTTAGGCACTCCCTAGTGAGATGAAACCGGTACCTCAAGCAGAAATGCAGAAATCACCCGTCTTCTGTGTCGCTGGGGCTGGGAGCTGGAGACTGGAGCTGTTCCTATTCGGCCATCTTGGCTCCACCCCCGTAATAAGTTTTGAAATTGGGAAGTGTGAGTGAGTCCTTGGAATTTGTTCTGCTTTTTCAAGATTTTTTTGGCTCTTAGAGGCCCTTTGCATTTCCATAAGAATGTTATGGAATGTTAAGAATGTTATGGGCCAAGTGCAGTGGCTCATGCCTGTAACTCCAGTGGTTTGTGAGGCTGAGGCCAGAAGATCACTCGAGGCCAGGAGTTTGAGACCAGCTTGGGCAACATAGTGAGACCCTGTCTCTACAAAAAATAAAAACAGCCAGGCATGGTGGTGCATGCCTGTAGTCCTAGCTACTCATGAAGCTAAGGCAGGAGGATTGCTTGAACCTGGAAATTCAAGGTTGCAGTGAGCCATGATCACACCACTGCACTCCAGACTGGGTGACAGAACAAAACCCTGTCTCTGAAAGAAAAAAAAAAAGAATCTTATGACTAATGTATTCATTTATTCAAAAAAGGCACCTAGGATATTTTGGCAGAGATTGGTGGACTCTGTAGATAATATGGGGGAGTATTACCATCCTAACAATAAAAAGTCTTTTAATCTATGGATGTGGGATATGCTTCCATTTATTTAGGTCTCCTTTAATTTTTTTCAACAATGTTTTGTAGTTTTCAGTGCACAAGTCTTACACTTGTTCTGTTAAATTTAGTCCTAAGTTTTTTTTCTTTTTGATGCTATTGTAAATGGAATTATTTTCTAAAATTCATTCTCAGATTGTTCATTGCTAGTGAATAGAAATACAAATGATTTTTGTATGTTGATCTTATATCTTGCAACTTTCCTAAATTCATTTATTAGCTCTAATAGTTTTTTTTTTAAATTTTGGTGTGGATTCTTGAGGTTTTTCTCAATATAAAATTATGTCATCTGTGAATATAAATAGTTTCACTTTTTCCTTTCTTACGTGGATTTATTTTCTCTCTTTTTCTTATCTAATTGTTCTGGAAAGAACTTTCAGTACAATGTCAAAGTGACAAATCAGACATCCTTGTCTTGTTTCTTATCTTAGGGGAAAAGCATTTAGTGCTTTAACCTTGAGTATAATTTTAGCTGTTAATAGGGTTTTTCATAGATGGCCTTTACTGGATTAAGGTTCTCTTCTATTCCTAATTTATGGAGAGTTTTTACCAATAAAGAGTCTTAGATTTTTACCAAATGTTTTGTTGTACATCTATTGAGATTATTGTGTTTTTTTCCTTTATTAATAGGATATATTACATTGGTTTTAATATGGTGACCCAATATGATAAATCCCACTTATTTATGGTGTGTAATCTTTTTTGTATGTTGTTGGATTTGGTTTGCTAGTATTTTGTTGAGGATTTTGTGTCTATTCATAAGGATTCTGGTCTGTAGTTTTATTTTCTTGTAATCTCTTTGGCATTAGCATTAGGGTAATACTGGCTTCGTATTAGTAAGTGCTCTCTGCTCTTCTATTTTCTTTTACTATTTTTTTTTTTAAAGACAGGGTCTTGCTATGTTGCCTTGAATGGAGGAGTGCAGTGACACTTCATAGGTACAATCATAGCACACTGCAACCTTGAATTCTTGGCCTCGAGGAATCTTCCCACCTTAGCCTCCCAAATAGTTGGAATTACAGTTGCATGCTACCCTCCCTGGCTTTTCTGTTTTTTGAAACAGTTTAAGAAATATTCATGTTAATTTTTCTTTAATCATTTGAGACTTTACTAGTGAATCTATCTGGTCTGGGCTTTTCTTTACTGAAAGTTTTTGATTACTGACTCAATCTCTGTACCTGTTAAATAACAACTCCCTTTTATCCTCTCTCCTCAGCTCCTGGTAACCACCATTCTATTTTCTATAGCTATGAATTTGAATATTTTGGATATATCAGTGTCTGAGTCTGTTTCTTGCTGCTATAACATAATACTATATAATGAGTAATGTATAAAGAAAAAACATTATTTCTCACCGTTCTGGAGGCTGGGAAGTCCAAGATTGAGGGGCCAACATCTGGTGAGGGCCTTCTTGCTGGGCCAGTTTATGCTTGAAAATGAGAGGATGGTGGGGGCAGGGAAATTCATCCTTTTATAATAAGCACACTGAGTGATAATGGCATCAATCCACTCATGAGGCCAGAGCCCTCATGGTCTAATCATATCTTAAGGGTCTCACCTCTTAATACTGTCACACTGGGGATAAAACTGTCAACACAAGAGCTTTGGGGGACACATTCAAACTATAGCACTCATATAAAGTGGCATCTTACTGTAGTTGTCCTTTTGTGACTGATTTACTTCATTTAGCGTAATATCCTCATGGTTCATCCATGTTGTAGTGTGTGACAGAATTTCCTTCCTTTTTAGGGCTGCATAGTATTCCACTATACTTATATTTATACTTATATTTTGTTTGTCCATTCGTCCATCAATGGACATTTGGATTGCTTCTGCCTCTTGGCCAATGTGAATAATGCTGCTATGAATATAAGTGCTATGGCTTGAATATTTGTCCCCTTCAAAACTCATGTTGAAATTTAACCCCAATGTAGCAGTATTGAGATATGAAACCTTTAAAAAACGATTGGGTCACTGTAGGCAGAGCTCTTATGAAATAGATTAATCCGTTCATGGACTAATGGATTATTGGGTTATCATGGGAGTGGGACTGGTGGCTTTATAAGAAGAGGAAAAGAGACCTGATTTAGCATGCCTATTCCCCTCACCATGTGATGGATGCACTATGCTACTTCAGGACTCTGCAGAGAGTCACCAACAGAAAGAAGATTTGTGTCCCAGCTCTTCCACCTCCTAGTTCTTACCTCTGGGACCTTGGGCCAGACCCCAAGTCTTTCTTGCCTCAGTTTCTTCATATATAAAATGCCGCTGATAATGGCATCTATCTCATAGGGTGCTTGGGAGGATTAAATGAAGTAATGTTTGGAGCATGCTTGGCACATAGTGATTAAGGTCTGACCCCAATCCACAAACCTCCAAGATAACCGACCTCCAGAACAAAGAGGACAGGTCCACTATGCCTTATCTGAAATCCTATGAATAGCACAAAAACACCATCCATAAAAGGAAAACTATAAACTATACTTCATCAAAATTAGGACGTGCAAAGAGGTTGAAAAAACAGTCTACTGTCTGAAAAGATCAGGAGAAAATATTTGAAAACCATATATCTGGCAAAGGACTAGGATCTAGGATATAAAAGGAACTCACAAAACTCGACAGTCATAACAAATAATTTAATTAGAAATAGAACATAAGACATGAATAGTCATTTTACTGAAGAGGGTATACTGGTGGCAAATAAACACATAAAAAGATGTTCCAGGCTGGGCATAGTGGCTTACACCTATAATCCCAGCATTTTGGGAAGCTGAGACAAGAGCATTACTTGAGCTCAGGAGTTTGAGACCAGCCTGGACAACACAGTGAAAATCTGTATATGTTTTTAAAGGTGAAAAAAAACTTTTAAATGGTGTTCCACATCAATACCTCAACATAAGGAAAATGCAAATTAAAACCACAATGGAATGTCACTACACAGCTATCAATGAGAATGGTTGAAATGAAAAGCAGTGATAATAAGAAATGCTGCTGAGGGTATGGAGAAACAGAATCACTCATACATTGCTGTGGGAATGTGAAATGGTAAAGTCACTCTGGAAAATCATTTCTTTAAAAAGTGAACATGCAACTGCTATATGACTGGCAATTGCACTACTGAGCATTTGTCCCTGAAAATGAAGACTTGTGCTCATGCAAAAATGTGTACATGAATATTCATAGCACACTTATTTGTATTAGAAAAACAAAACAAAACAAAACTTGGAAACGGTACAGATGTCTTATAGTAGGTGAATGGTTAGAGAAAAATACTGTGGTATATCCACCATGGACTATTACTCAGCCATGAAAATTAGTGAACTCTTAGTACACACAACAGTCTAGATGGCTCTCCAGGGAACTATGCTGAATAAAAAGAGCCAATCCATAAGGTTACAGACAGTAGGTTTCCATTTATATAATATTCATTTTAAATTATTTATTTATTTATTTTAAACTTTTATTTTAGGTTCAGGGGTACATGTGCCGGTTTGTTAGATAGGCAAAGTCCTGTCACAGGGGTTTGTTGTACAGATTATTTCGTCACCCAGGCACTAAGCCTATTACCCTATATAATATTCTAATATTCTTATAATGACAAAATTATAGAACTGGCAAACAGATTAGTGATTACCAGGGATTAGGGATGGGTGCTGGGGTCTGGGAGGGAGGTACATGTGATTGTAAAAGGATAAATGAGCGATCCTTGTAGTAATAAAATTGTTCAGTATGTTGACTGTGCTGTTAGATACATGAACCTACATATATGATAAAATTCCATGGAACAAAATACACACACAAATGGGTACAAGCAAAACCAGGGAAATGTGAATAACATCGGTGGATTGTACAAATGTCATTGTCTTGGTTGGATCTTGTAGTATAGTTTTCTAAGATGTTACCCTTTGGGGAGACTGGATCTAGGGTACATGGGATCTCTCTGTATTATCTCTTACATCTACAATTACCTCAACTGGGATTTCAGTAAACATATAGACAGTGACAGATAAAGTGCCAGTAATTGTAAAACTAAATCAGAACTAAAATAAAGCAATGACAGAGAACCTGTGTCAGAGAAGCAAGAGGTGCAACTCCCAGAGCAATTTCTCCGCAGAGCGCTGTGTCATGAAGCCTGATCCAAGGTCCTGTCTGGACTCGATGGGACAGAGAACCTCTTCAGTGATGTCTGCCCTCACGAAGGTGGAAGTGTCCTCAGAACTAGTGCTGCATATTCACCACCCATTCTACGTGGAGTGCCTGTCTCATAATGACAGTGTGGCACTGTGACATCTGGGGTAGAGGGGGTTTTGAGGCAGCAGGGCCTGTTTAGGGCTCCACAAATTCCACCACTGTAGGCCACTCCCTACAAGTCCAGGTGGGTTCCATGATTACATTGGGTTCTACACTAGCCGGATCCCTAAGGGGCTGAGACCACGGCTAATGTACCAGAAGCTGATATTCACTGAACCTAGGCCCTGTGCTCTACATGAATCAATTTACTAAGTACTTTGCATGAATCAATTTACTTAATCCTTGCCACAGTCCTATTGCTTACTTTTGAAAACCAGGCTTTCCTGTTCCCACATGTTCCAACCCTGGTGTATTAGGTGTTCATTCTGCCACTGGGTCATTGGCTGATACTGACTTCTTCGTAGAGCAGCTGAGAGGTCCTTGAGAGTGACTCTCATCAGCCACTCCTCACTCACCTCCTGCCTCCTGTGCCCCAGGATTGCTGGCTAATTAGGAAGTGGCCAAGTGGGACCGTGCAGGGCTCCTGGACTCTCCACAGCCACCGCATCCTGTGGTGAGACAGCAGGGCTCCAGGGCAGGGGTCTTGGGTAACAATAGCCGACCTATATGGAGCATTGCCTGGGTGCCAGACCCTGTGCTCAGAGTGTCACCCTTATCCTCTGACTTCATCCCTACCAGTGTCCTGTGAAATTGGTAGGATTTCCATCCCTTTTTTGTGATAAGGAGATCAAGGGTTACAGAGGTGAAGTTGCCCGAGTGCACAAAGCTGATCAGTGGAGAGCAGTAATTTGCACCCAGGCTTGGCTGACCCCAGAGCCCATGATCAAGTTCAGGGCCCTGCCCAGGGCTCAATAAATATGTAGTGGCTGAATGAAAGGCCACTGGATAAATCTCATCCTGGGGCAGTACTAGTATTCCTTAGGGTATGTCTCCTGAAATAAGGTAGCAAACCCGTCAACTGGGGTAACAGGTGTGATCTGAGCTTGTGCTAAAAGATCCATCTCCTTATAGAGGCATCAAGGAGACTTGTTCGTTTGAGTACCTGCTGCTATACATCCAGTTCTGGGCTGCACTTCAAGGATGAATGAGATGGGGTCCCCTGTTTTAGAAAACAGTCAGTGTTGCTGTGGAGACTAATGTCAGTTGTGAACTTCATGGTGTTTACCTGCTGTTTCCATCTTGTGAGGTCCCTTCCTCCTTGTCACCTTGCTTCTGATCACCACTTAGATTGTGTCTGGTATGGGTTTCACTGAGGGATTTGAGACTGTTTTGTGATTGGGCTTGGCTGGGCCTGGGCCTCTGGATATGGTGGCTTAACCCTCATTTCAGCATGTGTGTGTGTCAGGGGGTGCTGACAAGGTACATTATGTCCAGAATTTAAGCTCCCTTGCTTTTTCAAGTGCCTTTTCCATGTGCTCTTCTAATTTGTTATTAACTTAGACAGTTCTCTTAAATTACAAATTTCAAGTACCATCTCTGAGCCTTTCTTATCCATATTTCATGGGGTCCTAGGACTGGACCAGTGTTCCACAGATATGTAATGACTTGCTCAATGATACAGACAGGATGTGGTACAGAGATTGATTCCCCTGTCCCCATGGGGCTTTTGCTATATTTTGCTGCAGGATACTTTTTGAAGCAGCTCACAGTGGTGGAGTATAGGAATCACAAGTGGTAGATAAAAGTAGACCTTGGTTAAATCTCAGCTCCTCCATTTCCAAGCTTTTTACCTTGGAGAATTGAATTAAGGTAGCTTAGCCTCAGTTTTCTTCTCTGGAAAATGGTGATACAAATAGGACCTGACTTGCAGACTTGGCTTGAGAATTAAATAGTATGATGTATCTAAATTGCCTGGGTCTTTGCAGATGACATTAATATCTATGTAAAATATGCCAAAGGATTGACAAAACATTCTCTTGGAACAAATAAGTGGTTAGTCATAGGATACAAGGTTAATATACAGAAGTTAATTTCTTTGCTATGTAACAGCAATGAACAATTGGAAATAAATTAAGAGTTAAAAACGAATACCATTTAAAGTGGCACCAAAATTTAAATACTTAGGAACAAATGTAACAAATACTTGCAGGATTTATATGTGGAAAGCTACAATGTTCTGATGAAAGAAATCAAAGAAGACCTAAATAAATGGAGAGTTATCTCACATTAACGGACTGAAAACCTAAGTGTTGTTAAGATGTCGATTATTCCCAACTGACCTATAGCTTCAATGCAATCCCAGTCAAAATCCTATCAAGCTCTTTGTAGAAATCCACAAACTCATTCTAAAATTTATATGGAAAGGCAAAAGGCCTAAAATAGCCAACAAAATACTGAAGAACAAAGTTGGAGGACTCAGACTACTACTCTGATTTGAAGACTTACTAAAAAGTGACAGAAATCAGATGCTGTTGCATTGGTGAATGAATAGACAAGTAAATCAATAGTACAAAATAGAGACCTCAGAAAATAGACCCACACAAATATAGTCAACTATTTTTTGACAAGGAAGCACAGTCAATTCAATGGAGCAAAGATAGTCTTTTCAACAAATGATGCTGAAACAATTGGACATTCATATAAAAAATAATCTAGACACAGACCTTATATCTTTCCTCAAAATGAACTTGAAATAGATCATAATAGATCACAGACCTAAATGTAAAGTTCCCAGCATGTGGCAGGTGCTCCATCAATGGTCACTGTGGGTATTTGGAAGTGTTCTGAGGCTTTTTGAGTTGGCTGGCCAAGAATTTGTGGTGCTTGAATGAAGTTGAGTGGGCCTTGTAAGATGCCCGATGTTCTCCCCAGTGTGGCCAGGGGACCACCTGCATCAGAGTCACATGTAGTCTTTATTACCAAGGCAAATTCCTGGGCTTGCTGCAAACTGAGACTCCCTGTGCCTTGTATTTTTGTTTGCATTTTCATTTTTCTCAAACAATACCCACAGGTGATTTTGGTGCATATTCAGGTTTGAGAATTTCTGGCATATGGGTTAGTCAAGATAAGGAGTCAGTCACCACCTGGGTTCCAGTTATAGCCCCACCAATTTCCATAGCCCGTGGTGTAGTAGAAGGGAGAGTAGGTTCTAGATTCAGAGGAATCTGGGTTTCATTTCTGCCTCTGCCTCTTATTGACTGTGTGACCTTGGGCAAGACACCCTCCTCTCTAAGCCTTGATTCTTTTGCTAAATGAGAAGAGTAAAATAGTGATTCTTGTCTCCTAGACTTGTTGGGAGGTTTAAATGAGACAAATCCTGGCCTCATGGGTGTTCTATCAGTGTCAGTTGAATTGCACCTGAACAGCTACCCAAAGGAAAACAGGAAAGTGGGGTACTTGGTTGGTTGTAGGGTAGCTGCAGAGGGGCTTTCTGGAAAGTCAGAAGGCTGTAAGTGAGCCATGTGTGACATCACAGAAGAGACGGAAGTGCTGCTGGGCAGCTCAGGGCTTTAGCCTTCTTTGGGAGCCGGATGCCTGCTCTCAGAAACGGTCTTGATGGTGGAGAGATTCAAAGTCTGAGTGGCTGCCTGCTTTCTGTCTTCAGGGTATGAAAAGCCATTTATAGACCACAGCTATCCCCTTCAAGAACTAGCATTTTCAAAGGACAATGCACTCTGTTTTATTAATTTTATTAAATTTTGTCTGTTTAATGTGCACTCTCTTCTCAAGATGAGAAAAAAATTTAATGTGCACTCTCTTCTCAAGAGGAGAAAAAACTCCTGAGCCCCCTCTGCTGGCTGTATTGGAGAAGAACAGGCGAGTATATTGGAATGATCTCTTAAAAACATGCACATGCTCACAGGGGCATAGAGACACCGACAATTACAGAAACAGCCACATATACTCACATGCCTTTGCATACAACACGCACACAAAGACATGCACAAGCATATACTTACATAACACAACTACATTAGTGCAAGGTGGTTGAGGGTACAAACTCTGGCCTTACACAGACCAGCTGTGCATCTCCTATATAGATCTGTGCAACCCTGGACAGGTTGCTTAACTTTTTAATTTTGTCATTTAAAAAATATATACATAAACACATGAATAATGTGTATATATGCCTACATATATAAATATCTATATTATAATGTACGAAAAGGGTCCCTTTAGTATATAGTAAGCACTTGGTAAATGGAAGCTATTATCCTTCTATTATTGTTGTTACTAAGCCAAATTCAACCTTTCAGAGCTTCGGTTTAATTTTCTGTAAATTGAGAGCAATAACAAATATTCATATGGTGCTTACTGGGTGGCTGGCACTGTTCTAAATGCTACCTATGTATTTTCTCATTTAATCTTCACAACGACCTTATAAAGGTACTATTGTTATCCTCATTTTACAGATTAAAAAATGAGTCTTGGGGAGGATAAGTGGTTAGTCCATGCTCACACGTCTAGGAAGTGGAAGAGCTGGGATTCAAACAGGCAGCCTGGCTCTAGATATTCGTCTTAAACAGGACACTGCACCTGCCTCATGGATAGGATTAAATGCAATACGTCCTGCAAAGTGCTTAGCACAGCACTATGCACACCATAAACAGTATAAACCAACTGTTATTACTCAAATTTCAACTTTGCCACTTACTAACTGGGTCTACACAGATATATACACATCTGTGGGCACATACAGTGGTTAACATGTAGATGTGTGCACACACATTCAAATACACAGATGCATACGTAGATACACACAGATGTATTTATTCATCAGTGAATTCAATGACATTTATTGAGTAAACATTACATTATTTGACTGAAGCTCTTCTAGGCTTCTCCACTGGAGATGCAGCATTGAAGAAAACAGGCAAAATTTCCTGGTCTTGTGGATCCAACATTCTAGTGGATGAGAAAGAAGATAAACAAGATTTTAAAATACTGTGTAACTGGTTAGTGAAAAGTGCTCAGGAGAAAATATAAACAGAGAAGAGAGATATGAAATGCTGGGTAGGGGGTTGATATTTTACTTAAGGGTGGCTACGGAAGGTACAATAAGGAAGATACTTTTTGAGTAAAGATCTAAAGGAGCGCAGAGAGCAAGCATGCAGCTGCCTGGAACAAGAGATTTCCAGGCTGAGGAAATATCAGGGTCAAGTGCCCTGAGATTGGAGAATTCCTGGCATGTTCAAGTATTAGTGAGGAGGCCAGTGTGTCTGAAGTGGGCTGAAAGAAAGGGACAGTAGTAGATAAGTGGGGATGGGCCAGATCATGTAGGTCTTTGTAATCAGTATAAGGGCTTTGGATTTTCCTCCATGATGCAGAAATGTGGCAAGATTTTGAGCAGAGGAATGGCAGGATCTAATTTATGTTTTTAAAATTGGCACATAATAATTGTATATCTAATTTATGTTTTAACAAGATCACTCTGCATTCTCTTTGAAAACAAGCAGAAGCAAATTAAGGATAAAATCTCAAATATTAGTTAGGAGGCTATTGCGTAAGTCCAAGCAAGACATTATGGTGGATTGGGTTAAACTGATATGAAGGGAGATGGCGAGAGATATTTGGATATATTTTGAGAATAGAGCCAACATAATTTACAGGTGGATTGGGTTAGAGTTGTGAGAAAAAGAGAGAAGTCAAGATGGCACCAAGACATTTCGTGTAAGCAACAAGAAGTGTGGAATTGCCATTAACAGATGGCCAATACCATAGAAAGTGCAGATTGGTATGTGAAGATCAAGAATTGGTTTTTGAACATGTTAAGTTTGAGATGCCAATTAGACATTCAAATGGAGATACAAGTATGTAGTTGAATGTGAAAGTCTGGAGTTCAGAGAAGAGATCTGATCTCAAGATAAAAATCTGTGAATTGTTGGAGAATAGATAAAAGCATGAAACTGGATAAGATTACCAAGGGAGTAAGTGTAAGTAAAGAAAAAGAGCTTCAAGAACTGAGCCCTGGTGCATTGTTAAGTTAATAAGTCAAAAGGTGAGAAGTTCAGCAAAGGAGATGAGGAAGAATGGTCAGTAAACTAGGAAAGCAGAGATGGTTGAGTGTGGGTGTCCTGGAAGCCAAGTGAAGAGTTTGTAGGATGATCAAGTGTTTATGATCATCATCAACTGTTCATCAACTGCCAAATGTTGCTGATGAGTCAGCATGAGTTGTGAGAATTGACTACTGTATCTGAAAACATGGAGGTCATTGGCAACCTTGAGAACAGCAGTTTAGAGTGAAGCCGTGGGACAGAAAGCCTGATTGAAATAGGTTAAAAAAGGAATGAGAGGGAAGGAATTGGAAACAGCAAATATTGGTAACTCCCAAGTTTTGCAATAAAGGGGAGTAAAGAAACGGAGCAAGAGCTGGAGGGAAAGTGAGCTCAAGGGTCACTTGAGATTTTTTTTTTTTTAATTGAGAGAAAAAAATATTCTGGTGTGCTCACATGATGATAGGAATGATCCAGAATTGCTGGATCCCATAGATAAAGATTTGTGGTGCAGAAAATAGAGGGAAGAATTGCTAGAGGATGTCCTTGAGCAGGTGGAAGGAATGAGACTCCATGCACAAGTGAAGAGGTTGAGCTTAGCTAGGAGCTTCAACTTTTTATCCCCAGTAAAAGGAAACTAGCATATGTAGGCAAAGATGCTGACATATTTTTAGAGAAACAGGAAGCAAATTCATAGCTGAGCATGGGGTTAACTTAGAAGTTTGAAGAGAGAGAAGAAAACATAATATGTTCTTCAAGGAATGTCACAATAAATAGACTAGGAGACTATAATATGATTCTGGGGTAAATTTAGTGTCCCACCTGATTTGGGGTTGGTTCATGAGTTGAAAGTGAAACCAGCTGAAATCCTGTATTCCCTCCCCTGCCCCCCCCGCCCCCCACCCAGTTTCATTCAGGTACGCAGGTGGAAGCACAGAGGAGGTGGAGAGTTGATTTAACCAGGAGTGTTGCCTAGATAAGTGCCACAAGAGATTCTAGTGAGTGACTGACATAATTTAAGCTGGGAAAGGAAAGAAGACAGAAAGGATACCAGGTAGGTAGACAGTGCAAAGGTGGTAGTATCAGTAAAATGGATGTCCCAGCAGGGTGAAGGACTACTAGATTTGCAATATAAGAAGGAGTGAACTGAAAAGATAGGAGGTGGTGGTCAGAGAGGGTGATTGTGAAATTGAGATTATGGGAGATTTGCAGTTATTGGTCATGGCAAGGTGTAAGGAACATGGCTGTGCTTTGGTCAAGGATAGGCTGAGGTAAACATCCAGAGTGACTCAGAGAGTTTAGAGTGCAGGCGTATAACTTCACTTGTTATCACAGCCATGTAGCCAAAACATGGGAAGGCCATCACTTGGCTCTATGCCATTATTGTCTGTAAAAGGTATAATTGCCCTGCTGACACTGTACAAGCACACTCACGCCCAGAGAGAGAGAGTCAAAGCTGTCAGTCTTGCGGACAGACAGGAGGGAACCAGGACACATCTTGGCTTGCTTGTGCCTAGAGAAATAGTTAAGCTGCTGACCCTGAAGGCAAGGGAGAGCCGGTCGCGCAGCTGTCATGGGGGCTGCCCGCTCAAGCAGCTGAGACAGAGCAGGCAGTGTAAGAGAGCTGCTGCTGAAAACTGCTGCTGAATAAAATCATCTTTCACCTACCTGCGTCCCCCAAAGTGTTCTTTCAGCTATCTGCTACTCATCCACCCACTCCCTCTGGACCTCAGCGTGGGCTGGAACCTGACTCTGGAACTGACACAGGCCTAAGTGTTGTTGATGAGAAATGACCCCAAGTTCTTTGCAGTGCCTTCTATCCACAGTGAAGTCTGTTTCTCTGCCTCTTGAACCTGAGCTGGCCCTGTGATTTGACCAAGAGAAAAAGGAAAAAGTGATGTATGACTTCTGAGCTTCTGCCTCAAGAGGCCTGGCAGCTTCTGCTTTGCTAAGCTGCCACCACTACATTAAAAAACAAAACACCTCTTTGAGGATGAAATACTACTTGGAGAGAGAAGTCCAGCTGAGTCCAGTCCCCAGCCAGCTCACCACCAAAGGCATGAGTGAGCCCAGGTGAGACCAGCACAAAGAATCGCTTAGCCAATTCACAGAATTGTGAGAAATAATACATTTGTTTGTTGTTTGAAGCCACAGTGTTGCAGTGGTATGTTGTACAGCAAGAGATAACACTTTAAAATGTGACTGTGGGAATTAGTGACTGTGGCGGGGTCAAAAATGCAATTGTTGGAGTTCAAAGAACTGAGAAGCCAGGATGTTGGGTAGATAATCTATATTTATATTACAATTGCTGGGGATTGAAGCAGGCATAGTGTTGGGGGGGAGCAATAGTGTACCAGGAGCGAACATCTTCAAGAAATAAGTGGGTGTGATTTGGGGCAGTATGGTCTGATGAAATGAGATTCTAAGATAGAGATTTTTATGTAGCTGGGTATTTATATATGTGCATATAGACATATATAAAACCCTACATGCACTTTATGCATACAAACATACAGATATGTGCACACACACAGACATACTACAGATCCACACAGACACACTAAGCATGCAAAATTCATATAAGCATGCAAAAATACAGTTCAACACCTAAAACCACATACACACACAGGTATATAGAGGTACCCCTGAGCTCAAGTCACAAATGCACAGACATGCACTCACACAGGCATACACAGAAATCCACAAACATAAATGCATGCAAGCATTTAGGCAAATATACAGACAAGTACATAGAGATACAGTGATATATACAGACAGCCTCATATGGAGAGACATGCAGAGAATGTGCTTACACACTTAATAGCACACTAACATCCACATGTGTGCTCATCACATGTGTATGCTCATGGATGCATACACACCAATGCGCATACACATAGCTACACATGTATAATCATAGAATGTTCACATAAGTACACATATACCCAAACACCTAGACACACATACCACACTTATATCCACACATCACAGAAATAGAAAATGCACACGCACACAGATTAAGGTACCAAAAGATTTGTGGCCAATGATACACATATTTGACCACAGATATGCATGCACACATGTTCATGCACACGTCTGAGAGCACACACATACATGTACTCACAGGCACACAGAGGCCATGATAGCACCACAGCACTTGAGAATGCTTTTTTTTAAAAAAAATATATATATATTTTTATTTTACTTTAAGTTCTAGGGTACATGTGCACAACGTGCAGGTTTGTTACATATGTATACATGTGCCATGTTAGTGTGCTGCACCCATTAACTCGTCATTTACATTAGGTATATCTCCTAATGCTATCCCTCCCCCCTCCCCCCACCCCACAACAGGCCCCGGTGTGTGATGTTCTCCTTCCTGTGTCCAAGTGTTCTCATTGTTCAATTCCCACCTATGAGTGAGAACATGTGGTGTTTGGTTTTTTGACCTTGCGATAGTTTGCTGAGAATGATGGTTTCCAGCTTCATCCGTGTTCCTGCAAAGGACGTGAACTCATCATTTTTTATGGCTGCATAGTATTCCATGGTGTATATGTGCCACATTTTCTTAATCCAGTCTATCATTGTTGGACATTTGGGTTGGTTCCAAGTCTTTGCTATTGTGAATAGTGCTGCAATAAACATATGTGTGCATGTGTCTTTATTGCAGCGTGATTTATAATCCTTTGGGTATATACCCAGTAATGGGATGGCTGGGTCAAATGGCATTTCTAGCTCTAGATTCCTGAGGAATCGCCACACTGTCTTCCACAATGGTTGAACTAGTTGACAGTCCCACCAACAGTGTAAAAGCATTCCTATTTCTCCACATCCTCTTCAGCACCTGTTGTTTCTTTTGTTCTATTTTGAAATTATTTTAGATTTAGATTTGCGTTCTGCTTATGTTTACCAGGCTGATGGGATAGGGGCTTTTCCAGTGCATAGCAGCCACTGGGCTCCTGCCTCAATGGGGGCTGGGGGCAACTGGGGCTGCAATGAGAGCAGACTGCTGAGCCTCTTCATATCCAGGAGGAAATGGGAATGAAGGAGTAGTTTTGGCTCAGAAGCAGGGCCTTTAAGTGCTTGTAGTAGCATAGCTTAGTGGCTCTCAGTGCAGATTTGGGAGTCCATTAGAACCTAGTTCAAATCCCACCTTTCTCACTTATTGGCTGTGTTATCTTGGAAAAATTATTTCATCTCTCTGAATCCCAGTTTTCTCATTTGGAAAAAAGATGATAGTAATAGCAACTGCCTTAGAATTATTGTGAGTATTAATTGAGTGAATACTCATAAAACACTTAGAACAGCATGTGACATATAGTAAGCTCTCAGTGTTAGCTATTGCTGTTGGTGGTGTTTGAATTAACTCCCTTATCAGCCAGCTGAGAGTCCTGAATTCCTACCATTAACTCCAACTGTTACTTATGGCCTTGTCTTCAGAGATCTCAGGAGCAGAAAGCAGAGGCCTGAGGGAACGGGCCATAGAACAGATGAACTTTGGACTTAAAGGGCTGGGAGAAGGGATGAAGACAGGGCTCAGAAAACTTGGAATGAAGGGGACTTTCTGGGAATGCAAGCCCATGAGATGCATCAGCTGGAAGTCTTAGATTACAGGTAGCCTAAGACAGAGCTGGTTTTTCAAAGCCTTCTTCCAAAGGCCTGCTTGTAGGATCCCAGTGGAGTCTGTTCTTGGGACTGCTGTAGGAGGTGGACACTGAAGGGACAGCTGTCATTCTCTTACTCATTGTCCCAGGGATGTGGAGGATTAGAATATAGGCACCTTCCACGGCTCTCTACCTATTTTTTAAAAATTGAAAAAATTGAAGAGAAGCACATGTCATGAGCATACAATTCAAAGCATTTCCACAAATTGATACATCTGGGTAACTAGCATTCAGATCAAAAAATTGTAAATGACTGGCATCCTGAAAATCTCCCATTTGCTCCCTTCCAGTGGCTGTACACCAAAGTTAATCACCAGCCTGGTTTCCAACAGCATAGATTTGGGTTCTCCATGTTTGTAAATGAAATCATACAGCTTGTCCTCTTTTGAGTCTGGCTGCTTTTACTGAAAGGTATGTCCATGAGCTTCCCTCATTGATGCATGTATCAGTAGCTTATTCTTTTTTGTTGCTGTATAGTATTCTAATATGTGAATCTACTACACTTTATCTGTTTGAGCCTATGTCAGTTTGGGGTATTGGAAATATATACTGTATACATTCTAGTACATTGCCATGATCTGAATATTTGTATCCCCTCAAAAGTCATATGTTGAAGGGTTACTAGAGGCTGGAAAGAATAGGAGGAAGGGGGGGTAGGGAGAGATCTGTTAAAGGACACAAAATTACAGCTAGATAAGAAGAACAAACTCTAGAGTTTTATAGCACTGTAGGATAACTATAGTTAACAATAATATATATTTTCAAATAGCTAAAAGAGGATATTGAATGTCCCAACACAAAGAAATGATAAATGTTTGAGATCATGGATATGCTAATTCCTCTGATCTGATCACTATATACTGTATGTACCGAAACATCACTATGTACCTCATAAAAATATGTACAATTATGTGTAAGTTAAAAATAGAAAATAAAGTCTATATTACCTCAAAAAAAAAAGCTATATTGTGGAAACTAATCCCGAGTGTGATGGCATTAGGAAGTGGGGCCATTGGAAGGTGATTAAGTCATGAGTGGGACTCTCATGAATGAGATTACTGTCCTTATAAAAGGCCAGAGGAAGCCGCCTTGCTCCTTCCACCAATGTGAGGATATGGCTAGAAGGTGCCATCCCAGAAAGTGGTCTCTCAGCAGATACCACACCTGTTGGTGCCTTGATCTTACAACTCTCCAGCCTCCAGAATTGTGAAAAATAACTTGCTGCTGTTTATAAGCTACATGGTTTATAGTATTTTGTTATAGCAGCCCAAACAGACTAAGACATGCATCTTTTGGTGAACACATGCACATACCTTAGTTTTAATTCATACATTTTCATAGCCTTGTAAGAGGGCCACCCTCAATTGGATCTACCCTTGTCCAGAAGCCAGGTGATTGAAATTTATCAGAGGTTATTGCATAGCACAACTCCAGGGGTCACCATTGCCATGTGTTGTACATGGCTGGCACCCCTGGGCCACAATGTAGAGGATCTGGTGCACTCTGGAGTTGTGCAATGGGCAGCTCTCCACCATTCTGCTTCTCAACCACTCTCAGGGGCTGGGAGATGGTTTATTACACTGAACTCTGAAAAACCTTTCCTCAAAATCTCTTTTCCTTGAGTCTTTTTTGCCTTTGAGTCATAGGCACAGAATCACAAGAGCCATAGGTCACTCTGAATGGTGCCAATAACCCATCAGCTAGTTCTATGGCAATGAAAAAAAGAAACCAAAGTTACACCAGGTATTTGATCTTAGAAAAACGGAATCACTCCAAATCACAGAGCCTTTTTTTAAAAAACAAAAACAAAAAAACACTTTAAGGGGTTAGACATCAGGTAGACACTGCAGTAGTCTCTGTCACCTACTTTGGCAAGTTAACAAAGGAGAAACTAGGACAAGTTTGGGTTTTGAAAAGGAAGTTTTTGTTTAAACACAAGGCCCCAGCTTCTGTCTCTGCCTCAAGCTTCAGGATGGGTATGTGTAATGTGGCCGGGGAGCCTTTTCTCTGGAAGCAAATTGATCTGCTTTCAGTCTCTGCTCAGCCAGTTCTGAGCTAGGCAAATGACATAAGTTCTTTAGGTTTCAGTTTCCTCCTCTGAAAAAATCTTGCTACATCATGGGTAGGAAGCATGGGAACAATAAGAAGACATATAACCATGGTGGACTGAGCAGCCTGCCCTACCTAGGCAAAAAGTGGGTGGCAGGCCCAGAGGTGGAGAATGGCTGCATTGGCTGGCCCCAGGCCTGGCCAACCCAGCCCAGTGCCCAGCAGGTGGGCAGAGGAGGGAAACCATGAATTTTTTATTTTTATTTTTGAGACAGAGTTTTGCTCTTGTTGCCCAGGCTAGAGTGCAATGGCACGATCTTGGCTCACTGCAACCTCTGCCTCCCAGGTTCAAGCAATTCTCCTGCCTCAGCCTCCCAAGTAGCTGGGATTACAGGCGCCTGCTACCACGCCCAGCTAATTTTTTGTATTTTTAGTAGAGATGGGGTTTCACTATGTTGGCCATGCTGGTCTCGAACTCCTGACCTCAGGCAATCCACCTGCCTCAGCCTCCCAAAGTGCTGGGATTACAGGTGTGAGCCACTGTGCCTGGCTGAGACCATGAATTCTTAACTTTCTGAATGGAAAAATACTCTTTGGGCAATTTAGTGTTTTGTGGAGTTTGCAACTGGACAGAACACAGGGGCATGAATCCTTGATCAGGGTTACGAAGAAGCTTCTCTTGAGGGCCCTGTGAGGGCTCTGGAATTGAACAGACCTTAGTTCATTCTTGACTTCAGGCTTTGCCTTTCACCTGTAAAGTGTGTGACAGTTTATACTCTGAGTCTTAGTTTTCTTATCTGGAATCTAAAGAGTAATTCTGGTCTTACAGGGTTGCAGTGAAGATTACATGAGACCATATGTGATGATTAGGTATCAACTTGACTTAATTGAGATATGCCTAGATGGCTGGTGAAATATTGTTTCTGGGTGTGTGTCTCTGAGGGTGTTTCCAGAGGAGACTGACATGTGAGTCAGTGGACTGGGACATGTGCCATAGTGGTTTGCTGCACCTATCAACCTGTCATCTAGGTTTTAAGCCCTGCATACATTAGGTATTTGTCCTAGTGCTCTCCCTCCCCTTTCCCTCCACCCTCCGACAGGCCCCAGTGTGTGATGTCCCCCTCCCTGTGTCCATGTGTTCAACTCCCACTTATGGGTGAGAACATGTGGTGTTTGGTTCTCTGTTTCTGTGTTAGTTTGCTGAGAATGATGGCTTCCAGCTTTATCCATGTCCCTGCACAGGACATGAACTCATTCTTTTTTATGGCTGCATAGTATTCCATGGTATATATGTGCCAGATTTTCTTTATCCAGTCTATCATTGATGGGCATTTGTGTTGGTTCCAAGTCTTTGCTATTGTAAATAGTGCTGCAATAAACATACGTGTGCACGTGTCTTTATAGTAGGACTATTTATAATCCTTTGGGTATATACCCAGTAATGGGATTGCTGGGTCAAATGGTATTTCTGGTTCTAGATCCTTGAGAAATTGCCACACTGTCTTCCACAATGGTTGAACTAATTTACACTTTCACCAACAGTGTAAAAGCGTTCCTATTTCTCCACATCCTCTCCGGCATCTGTTGTTTCCAGACTTTTTAATGATTGCCATTTTAACTCATGCGAGGTGATATCTCATTGTGGTTTTGATTTGCATTTCTCTAATGACCAGTGATGATGAGCTTTTTTTCATAGGTTTATTGGCCACATAAATGTCTTCTTTTGAGAAGTGTCTGTTCATATCCTTTGCCCACTTTTTGATGTTTTCTTTTTTTTCTTGTAAATTTGTTTAAGTTCCTTGTAGACTCTGGATATTAGACCTTTGTCCAATGGGTAGATTGCCAAAATTTTCTCCCGTTGTGTACGTTACCTGTTCACTCTGATGATAGTTTCTTTTGTTGTGCAGAAGCTCTTTAGTTTGATTAGATTCTATGTGTCTATTTTGGCTTTTGTTGCAATTGCTTTTGGTGTTTTAGTCATGAAGTCTTTGCCCATGCCTATGTCCTAAATGGTATTGCCTAGCATTTCTTCTACGGTTTGTATGGTTTCGGGTTTTACATTTAAGTCTTTAATCCATCTTGAGTTAATTTGTGTATAAGGTGTAAGGAAAGGGTGCAGTTTCTGTTTTCTGCATATGGCTAGCCAGTTTTCCCAGCACCATTTATTAAATAGGGAATCCTTTCCCCATTACTTGTTTTTGTCAGGTTTGTCAAAGATCAGATGATTGTAGATGTGTGGTGTTATTTGTGAGGTCTCTGTTCTGTTTCATTGGTCTATATATCTGTTTGGTACCAGTACTGTGCTGTTTTGGTTGCTGTAGCCTTGTAGTATAGTTGAAGTCAGGTAGCATGATGCCTCCAGTGTTGTTCTTTTTGCTTAGGATTGTCTTGGCTATACGTGTCCTTTTTTGGTTCCATATGAAATTTAAAGTAGTTTTTTCTAATTCTGCCAAGAAAGTCAGTGGTAGCTTAATAGGAATAGCATTGAATCTAAAATTACTTTGGGCAGTATGGCCATTTTCACGATATTAATTCTTCCTATTCATGAGCATGGAATGTTTTTCCATTTGTTTGTGTCCTCTCTCATTTCCTTGAGCAGTGGTTTGTAGTTCTCCTTGAAGAGTTCCTTCATGACCCTTATAAGTTGTATTCCTAGGTATTTTATTCTCTCTGTAGCAATTGTGAATGGGAGTTCACTCATGATTTGGCTCTCAGCTTGTCTATTGTGGAGGTATTATTTCCTCGAGTATTTTTAGAGCTCTGAGTTTCTGCCTAATGTAGCCATCCTCAACCACATCAGACCCTCTGTCCCTTGGATAGAATACCTATTTGACAATGGCCTCTTTACCCTGAAAAGAAATGCACAGTTACTATAGCCCGTTACTACTCAAAGTGTAATAGCATCATGGACCAGCAGCATGTTGGCCATCATCTGGGAGCTTGTTAGATATGCAGAATCTTGGGTTCCACTCTCAGGTCTGCTAAATCAGAATTTGTATTTCAATAAGATTCACGTGTGGTCTATACAAGCAGTAAAGTTAGAGATTAATTGCTATAACACACTTACACCCATAATTAAACATAAAGAAACAAAATGCCCTAACTGTAATATGAAGGGGAAATTGAAGGAAAGTAATTGTAATACATTTTTCTTCATACACAATGACTCACACTTAACTATAGTAGATGTTTGCACCTATATGTAGAATCTGTGTGAAAGTAGCAGCTCTGCATACAGGCTGATGCTACTGGTTTGTGCCAGCAACCAAAATTTCATAAGCATTATCATAGCTGATGATTTTCTGAAATGATAGACAGCCCTAGATAGACTAGTGAACTAAAAACAAAAGCACAGTGTGATCTTTCCTGGATATATGCACCATTTGCATTTCTGGAAAACGTAGTATCCAGTAAAACCAATGTAAATGTAAGATGGAGCTAGGTTCAAGGTTCTGATATTTATAAAAATGATTTCTTATTACATGGAAGTTTGGTGGGACCTTCAAAAATAATGCCTGAAGGCCAGGCACGGTGGCTCATGCCTGTAATCCCAGCAGTTTGGGAGGCCAAGGTGGGTAGATCACTTGAGGTCAGGAGTTTGAGACCAACCTGGCCAACATGGTTGAAACCCCATCTCTACTAAAAATACAAAAATTAGCCAGGCCTGGTGGCACATGCCTGTAGTCCCAGCTACTCGGGAGGCTGAGGTGGGACAATCACTTGAACCCAGGAGGCAGAGGTTGCAGTGAGCTGAGATTGCACCACTGCACTCCCACCTGGGTGACAGAGTAAGACTTCATCTTAATATTATTATTAATAATAATAATAATAATGATAATGTTTGAAATAAGTCAATTCTTTGTTGTGTGGGGCATGTCTGGATTCCAGGTCTTCAACTACTAAATGCCAATAGTGACTCATTCAGTCTCTGTAATAATCAAAAGTGCTGCTCCCATCCACTAATACTGAGCTATCGAAAAGGAAATTGAGAAAACAATCCCATTTACAATGACACACACACACACACACACACACACAGAGAGAGAGAATAAAATACTTAGGAAAAAGAGCACAGGTAAAAGACTTACACAGTGAAAATTATAAAACATTGAAAATTAAAGAAGACACAGATAAATGAAAATATATCCTGTGTTGATGGAGTGGAAGAATTAATATTGTTGAAATGTCCATATTACCCAAAGTGATCTATAGATTGAATGCAATTCCTAGCAAAATTGCAACGGCAATGGGGAGAAGAGGAAGATAGCTGGATAGAAGGCTCTACTAATTGTCCCCCTGACAGGAACACAAAGTTTAACAACTATCTACATAAAAAATCACCTTCATAAGAACCAAAAGTCAGGTGAGCAATTATAGTACCTGTTTTTAGTGTCATATTGCTGAAAGGGACATTGAAAAGGGTAAGAATGACAGTATTGTATTGCTGGTGCCACACTTCCCCAACCCCTCAGAAGTGGCTGTGGGGTGTGGAGACAGAATCTGTGTGCTTGGGGTAGGGGAGAGCGAAGCAATTGTCAGACTTTGCATTGAACTCAATGCCACCCTGTAACAGCAGAAAGCAAAACTGGGCTGAAACCAGTCGACTTAATACTTAGAAATAAGAGAACAGATGAAAGACTTATACACTAAAAATTATAAAAGATGAAGAGAATTACAGAAGACACAGAGCATTTAGACCAGCCCTAACCAGAGGGGAATCGTCTATTCCATCAGTTGCAACATGAGTTCTGGCAAGCCTCATCACTGTGGGCTGAAGTGTTCTGGGGCTCTAAATAAACTTGAGCAAGAGTCTAGGCCACAAGGATTTCAGCTCCTAGGTGAATCCTAGTGCTGAGCTGGGCTCAGGGCAGGTGGACTTGGGGTCATGCAACTTGCTGAGACACCAGCCAGGGCAGCTAAGGGAGTGCTTGGGCAGTGCCTGCACCACCCCTCCCCTAACTCCAGGCAGTGCAGCTCACGGTTCCGAAAGAGACCCCTTCCTTCCACTTGAGAAGAATGAAGAATAAAGATGCAAGATTTTGTCTTACATCTTTGATATAAGCTCAGTCACAGCAGGATAGGGCATCAGTCAGAGTTGTGAGGCTCCCATTTTAGACCCTAGCTCCTAGGCATTTCTAGACACACTCTGGGCCAGAAGGGAACATGCCTTGAAGGGAGGACCCAGTCTCAACAGAAACTATCACCTGCTGACTAAAGAGCCCTTGGACCCTAAAAAAACAGCAGTGATACCCAGGTAGGATGCCAGGGGCCTTGGGTGAGACTGAGGCATGCTGTCTTCAGGTAAGACCCAGAACATTCCTAACTGTGGTGGCTATGGTGAAAGAATCCTTCTGCTTGAAAAAATCAGAGTGGAAAGTAAAGGGATCTTTGACTTGTACCTTAGGTACTAGCTCAGCTATAGTGGAGCAGAACACCAAGTGGGCTCTTGGGGCCTCCAATTCCAGGTCTTCACACTTGTATGGCATTTCTAGAGCTGCGCTGGGTCAGAGGGGAGCCCACTGCCCTGAAAGGGAGTCCTAGGCCTGGCAGCATTCACCACAAGCTTACTGAAGGGCCCTTGGGCCTTAAGTGAACATCAGAAGTAGCCTGGCCATACTCCCCAAGGGCCTGTGGTGGTGATGGTCACTGGGTGAGGCTCCTCTGCCTGTGGGAAGGGGAGGAAAGAGTGGGAAGGACTGTGTCGGTGGTTTGAGGGCCAGCTTAGTCACAGTAGACTAGAACACCAGGTAGACTTGTAAGCTTTTTTGAATCCAGTCCATGGCTCCTGGATAGCATCTCTGAAACTTCCTGGGGCCTGAGGGAACTCACTACCCTGAAGTGAAGGAAAAAAAACCCGACTGGCTTTGCCACCTGCTGATTGTAGAGCCCTAGGACCTGGAGCAAATGTAGGCGGTAGCCAGATAGTGGTTACAGCAGGTCTTGGGTGAGACTGAGTGCTGTGCTGGCTTCAGGTCTTACCCAGTGCAGTCCCACTGGTGGTGGCCACATGGGTGCCTGTATTACCCCACCCCCAGCTCCAGGTGGTTCAGAACAGAGACACACACAGAGAGAGACTCCATTTGTTTGGGAGAAAGTAAGGGAAGAGACAGGAGTCCCAGGCTGGTAATCCAGAGAATTCTTCTGGATCATATCCAGGACTACTAAAGTGGTACCCCATCTTATTGAGATGATCTGTTCACAGCTCTTTTTCCCCTACCTGACTGTGAACTCCTTGAGGGCAGGATTCTGTTTTATTCATGTTTGTATCCACAGGGCCTAACTCAGGGCTGGCTCAGAGTAAGACATCAATAAAACTGTATTGAACATCAGCATCAATCATTATCATAATCACTTTCTCTCTTTTGTGACATTCATGGCTTTTGCTGTCCAGACAATCTCATACATTTTATTACTAAGTCATTTTCCTTCTGGTGGTGATTGCTCTCAGATTATTTCATACATGTAACTGTGGGCTCTCCAAAATGACTAAGTTCCATAACAGCAGGATGTTCTTATATTTTTTCTTATTCTGTTCTGTGCTTAGACACCTAATAAGTTGTCAACAACCAGTTTGATTTTGAAATGGTGCTGTGTTACTGGGATGCTACAATTTCAGTGGCATTGTATTCATAGTAATTTGCCAGAAAAATAGGAAACTGTACTGTGGTAGAAATGATCTCTTCTAGTCTAGAGAATTCTTTCTTCCACTAAGCTGGTTGCAGTGTATTTCATCATTACATATGAACATCAGCAAAACTGGACTTGCTGAATATTTGGATTATTGCCCAATGTTGATTCCATTTGGTGGACATGAACACCCTGACTATATAAGAAATTATTCCAAGCAATTTTGGCGATTGATATGGCCAAAAAGATACAAGGATATGTAGTAAGCCATTGAGAGGCCAGTCCATAGAGCTATTGAACATCTAATCAGTAAGTAGTTTTACAGATTATTGAATCAGAGCGTCAAAAGGCATTTCAAATCATTATGCATTTACAAATATTTACAGATCTTTTAAAGATCAAGTCTGTCATTATCAGTTTCTGTGCTGCATATTGTCGGTATCCACAGTGACCCCAGAGGAGCCTGTGCTGGCAGGAGTAATGCTGCGGTATGTTCAGCTCTGCTGGATCTCCATAGAGGGGGGCTGGAATGCCTTGTGGAACAATGCCCTAGGCTCCAGAGAGCAAAGAATGAAGGGCAGCCTAGTTTGATAACCACATTAAAGCACTACCAACATCTGTTCAAGCCAAAGACAACACTATCTCCAGGAATTAACCTTCTGAACCACTGAATCATTACCCTCAGCAGAGTGAAAGTTGGACAACAAGAGGCTATTTGTCAGTGGTTCCTCAGAGAGACGTGGTAAGCCGTATTTTACTGCAAACAGCGTGAGAAGGCCTGGCTCGGCTTTATACATCTTAAACACAGAATATATTTGTGTGGGAAACAAGCAGACAATGAATGTAAATAAACTTTTGATGATACCTTGCAACTTTCCGCATTGATTCCACTCCAGAACAAATGGACCATGGAGGATTGCTTCAGAGAATAGCATTTCCTAAATTTGTACCTAAATGTTTCCCTTCTATTTTAATAAAACAGTGGATACCAATAATGAGAGTACTCACAATATACAAGATGCACACTTGCACTAAATGAAAAACCCAACCATTTGTTGAAAGTAACATAATTCACTATAAATGCAAATAATAACTATCTGAATGGGCTTTGTCAAGCTGCATCATATGGAGAGGGAGGCAAGGAGGATGGGAGGGGAAATATAATAAAATAAAAGTTTTAGTACGGAAGTAAGCATAGAATGCCAGTCATCGAAACTTTAGAAGAATCTGGAATTTGGGAGTGTATTTCTTATAATGAAGACTGGCTGCAACTTCTAGTAGGATACATTTTAAGCCTTGCACCACACTAATTGGAAAAACCTTCTCAAGCTTTTTATTTTCTGATATATTCTTAAATGTAGCAAATTATCATTAATAGACACACAGCTTTTATGTCAAATCTGCCTGAGAAGACTGAGACTAAACTGAGTTTGGTCCTTAGATTAGTCCCTGGAACATATGTGTTTTATTTTATGACACTTACATAGTACTTACTATGTGCTGTTTTATTTATTCATTTGTTTAGAGACAGGGTCTCTCTCTGTCACCCAGCCTGGAGCACAGTGGCATGATCATGGCTCACTGCAGCCTTGACCTTCTACTCTCAAGTGTCCTCTAGCCTCAGCCTCCTGAGTAGATGGGACTACAGGTGTGCACTAATACACACCCAACTAATTAAAGTTTTTTTTCTTTTCTTTTGCAGAGAAGAGGGTCTCATTATGTTGACCAGACTGGTTTTAAACTTCTGGCCTCAAGTGATCCTCCTGCCTCGACCTCCCAAAGTGCTGGGATTACAGGCGTGAACCACCACACCTGGCTATGTGCTGATTTAAAAGAAAACAAGTAAATACTGTGTAGTGACTGACACCTGTAATTGCTATAAAACTATTCCCTTTTTTATGATTTAAAGTATATAGACCATCCATACATAGTCTATATAGCGTATATAAGGTATTTAGAAGTATCCATATGTGGTATATGTGTGTATATATATACATACATACATAGTACGTAGAAAGTACGTAGACTTATTTTACCAAACAAAATAAGGCGGAATGGAATGTCAGTGTCATGGCTTACTCCACTCATCTCCCTAAAAGCCATCAAGTCTGTAATGTGGGTGGCTTCAGGCATGGATGCCCTTGTGAGCTGACTTGCTAATGCCTATACAGTGTACCCGGATGAGTAGCATGGTATCTTTGAGTCAGTGCAAAATGCCATGACATTGTACTGGGTCTGGACAAAGCAAAGCGCCTTGGGAAATACCACCTTTTGGGTTACCTAAGTGGTTCCCCTTTACAATTTTAGAGGCAGAGTTCTGTTTAAGTTCTAGTCCCTCCACTCGATCTAGGTAGCAGACTGTAATGATGGAGGGAAGCTGGCACATAGCAGGGATTTATTGAACGTATTTGAGTGAATGAAATAAAACTTTGGATGCAGGACACTTTTGCCCAGCAGTTTTGGCAACATGGTCCATGAACCCTGGTGGGGAGGGGGTTCCCCAAGATCCTTCTGGGGAGGCCATGAGGCCAAACTTTTTAAAAATAATGATGCAAGTACATTATGTGTCCCTTTCACTGTGTCGACATTTGCACTGAAGGTGCAGAAGCAATGGTGGGTAACACTGCTGGCTCGTTGGCATGAATTAAGGCAGTGGCACAAAGCTGTACTAGCAGTCATCGTATTCTTCTTCACTAAGCGCTCACAGAAAAGAATTTAAAATGCCACTTAAAAATGTTCCTGATGAAGCAGTTAAAAATATAATTTTTTTTTTTTTTTTTTTTTTTTGAGATGGAGTCTCGCTCTGTCGCCCAGGCTGGAGTGCAGTGGCGTGATCTCGGCTCACTGCAAGCTCCGCCTCCCAGGTTCACGCCATTCTCCTTAGCCTCCCGAGTAGCTGGGACTACAGGTGCCCACTACCACGCCCGGCTAATTTTTTGTATTTTTGGTAGAGACGGGGTTTTACCATGTTAGCCAGGATGGTCTCGATCTCCTGACCTCGTGATCCACCTACCTCGGCCTCTCAAAGTGCTGGGATTACAGGTGTGAGCCACCGTGCCCGGCAAAAATATAATTTTTATTAAATCTCAACTCTTAAGTACTTGTAAGCATAAATCACTTCAATCACTTCTGCTGCACACTGAAGTACGATAGTTATCTTAACAGAAAGCACTTGTGCAATTGTTTGAATTGTATGCTGAACTGGCCACTTGTTTCCCCATGGAAGTTTTTTTTCTTTTTTTTAATTTAAAAGAATGACTGACAGACAAACTATGGTTATTCAGACGTGGGTATTTGACAAGACATTTTCTCAAAAATGAGCAAAGCGAGCCTGTCACTTCAAGGAAAACAGCTGACAGTATTTGTTGCCAATCATGGAATTTGAGCTTTCAAGCAAAAATGAGGATTTTGGAAAACTTGTATCCACCACTGTGAGCTTGACAGTTTCCCAATACTTAAAGACTCTGCTAACGAGTCTGGTGATGATATTAATAAATGTAATTTTTTTGGATTTTGTATAATTAAAAGTAAATATTTGGAAGATTTTTGCAGCTCAGAAATCAATATTTTTGAAATGATCAATGCATGATATTACATAATGCATGAATCAAAGATCAAAATATAAGATCAATGGATTTTGGTATAACAGACTAAAGTGTACCGATGTTTTCCAATTCCACATTGCAACTTAACTTAAGAATTGTCATTTGCAAGCTGGGAGCAGTGGCTCATGCCTGTAATCCCAGCACTTTGGGAAGCCGAAATGGGCGGATCACTTGAGGTCGGGAGTTCGAGACCAGCCTGACCAACATGGAGAAACCCCATCTCTACTGAAAATACAAAATTAGCCGGGCATGGTGGTGCATGCCTGTAATCCCAGCTACTCGGGAGGCTGAGGCAGGAGAATCGCTTGAACCCCCGGGAAGCGGAGGTTGTGGTGAGCCGAGATCGTGCCATTGCACTCCAGCCTGGGCAACAAGAGCGAAACTCTGTCTCAAAACAAACAACAACAACAAAACCTGCCACTTGCAGAGTTTTGGTCCAAGAAGAATAGCCACAATTATCTGAAAAGGCTATCAAAATAATGTTTCCTTTTCCAAACATATATCTGTGTGAGGCTGGATTTCTTTTTTATATACATCAATGATAACCACACATTGCAACTGATTGAAATCAGAAGCCAATATAAGATCCAGCTATTTTCTGTTAAGCCAGACATTAAAGAGATTTGCAAAAATGTGAAACAAGGCCATTCTTCTCACTTTTCTGTTTTAAAATGTGTAATTTTCATAAAATATAATATGCTAACATGTAATAGGTTTATTTTTGTTTTAAGCAAATTAATAAATTTTAAAGTTCTCAAACATTTTAATATAGTACATATAGATACAACCCACGCAAACAAAACCTCTGAAATTTCCAGTCATTGTTAAGAGTGTGAAAGGGCCCTGAGACCAACATGTTTGATAACTGCTACTCTAGTCCAGTGGTTCTCAAAGAGTGGCCTCAGACCACCACCACCACCACCTCCATCATCATCATCATGCCTGGGAACTTGTTAGAAACATCAGTCCTCAGGCCCCACTCTAAACCTACTGAATTAGAAACTCTGGGGATGAGGCCCAGCACATTCTGTTTTAACAAGCTTTCCAGGTAATGCTGATCCTCACTAAACTTTCAGAACTCCAAGTCCTACTCCCAACCCCTTACAGATCAGTGTCCATAGTTCCTTAGCGTCTGATTGGTGATGATGGGAAAGCTCACTTTCCAAGCCAAATGTTACAAACTAGCATTTGCTTTGGACTCAAAAATAGATATCCTGCTTACCCCACCCCTTCCTCCACTTGCACCCTAGTCACTTAGGTGAGCACCACAAGAGAATGTGCCAGAACATCTAGGTGGTGCTTTGTCAGGGAGAGGAAAGTGTTGATTGAGCTTTAAGAAGGTAGCATATAACATTGCGCTTACTGGTCAGAAATGTACTTTTTCTCTGGCTCCTGCCCCATGTGTGTTTCTACTACAGATAGTAATTGAGCTCATTTTCAGAAGTGTAAGACCAGAGTAAGTTTTCTAATATTGTTGACATCTCCCTCCTTGCCCTGACTCCATTTCTGTTGACTGAGCACAGCTGGAACAAAATCCTAAGGCCAAGGAGCTGCTGAGCACTCACTTTGCTGGACCTTGGCAGCCCCCTTTTACGCTGTCTTCAAGGCCTTATTCTACTCCTTCAGCTATCACACTTTTCAAATTCGCAGTGCCCTTGACCAAACATTTAGTCTTGTCTTCCACCTCATCAAGAAAATGTATAAACATATTTATTCATTGTATACCCAGCTCTCTACTCCAGAAACCTGGCTGTCATCCTTGACTCTTTCCTCTCTTACCCTCCACATCCAGCAGTTGACAAAACCTGCCTATTCTGCTTCCTATTAGAGAGTCAGCAAAGTAGAGTGGTTAAGAGTGTGGCTTTTGGAGTCAGATGCCTGGGGTGATATCCCATGTGCACTAGTTTCTGTGTCACATGAACAAGTTTCTTGGCTTCTCTGGGTCTTGGTTTCTTCAACTGTAAAAAAAAAAAAAAAGAAGCATTATGATAATAATGCTACCTACCTTGTAGGATGGTTAAAAGAACTAAGCAAGGCAATATGTAAGATGCTTGGAACAGTGCCTGGCATATCTATTTCATTTAACAAACTCTTCCAAGGTGCCCTGCACTGCTCTAGAGTATATAGTGGCAAACCGGGAATGCACTAGTTCTGGCCCCAGTTGTTTCTCATGTCATTTAATGGCATCTCTCTCTTTGTTGGTCTTCCTGTCTTTGCTCTGACTCCTTCCAGCTTGTTCTTCATCTACTCAAAAGAGGAATCTTTTTTCATACATCATTGTATCATATTGTTCTCTTGCCTATAACTCTTCAAGGGCCTTCCACTTCCTATAGGATAAAGTTTAACTTTTTAGCCAAGGCTTATCATGGTGAACAACCTCTCATTCCTCACTACTTTGTGATCGGGCCTGTATGTCCTAATACATTTTTTGTTTTGTGTTCCCACAGAACTCTTCCTCTCCCTGTTAAAGCGCCTACCACTTTCATGATACTAATCTCCTTACACACTTGTCTCTCCAAATGGGCTTTGAGAGTCTTAAGGACAAGGACTATACACTAGTCACATTTGTGTTTCCAGAGCTCAGTATATAAATCAAGAAAGATAGAACAGTTCAGAATGATTGTGGAATGCATGCATGAATAAACAAACAAGTAACTTCTTCAGGCTCCTTCTCATTTGAATTCTATCCCAGAATTTTATGTGGTATTTTCTTATGTGTGTGGATTCTCATGGGACCAGCTTGGTCACTAAATATCATCTTATGCAGGGCTTTTGATCCTGGCTCAGAAGCCGAATCTTCTGGGGATCTTGTTACAATGCAGATTTCTCGGTCTTCTCCCCTAAGAGTTATAATTCATAATGTCTGTGCAAGAGCTCAAAGTCTGTATTTTAACAAATTTCCCTGGGTCAGTGATAATTTTCCAAGTTTGGGACTCACATATTTTAGTGAGTCCAGTTCCTTGCTTTTGCTGATGGGGAATGAAAGGCCCAGAGATTGAGTGATTCTGCAGGGTCACATAGCTTGTCAGTGGAAGAGCTGGGATTTGCTATACCAGTGTCCCCATCTTCACCTTACCCAGAGTAACTCCACTTTCATCTGGTTTATATATGGGAGTTCAGCAAAAGATGTGTTTATTTTGTTTTTAATTGAGAAAGAGTACAGTCTTGAAGACTCCCGTACTCTACCGCACTCACTGCCCTCCACTGGAGGGCTCCTTACACACACCTGTGGAAGGGCGGTGTCGTGCAGTGGGCTTAATACTGAGCAGGGGTCTGGGGAGCTTGTATTCTCTCCTGCCTTTGTCACCAAGAGGCTGTGTGACTGCAGCAAGTCATTAACTGCTGTTGTGAGTTTCCTTGGTTGTAGAATGAACATAATCAGGCCCATCCTGCTTAATGAGCATGGTTCCTATTTGGCTAACACTTTTATTTTCTCTATAGAGCCAAGCACAGTGCTTTACCTGTAGTAGCAGCACCAAAAAATGCTTAGGGAATGAATAAATGAAAGCGTTTTGGAAATGAGAAAGTGGTCTATGAATGTAAGCTATGATTAATAACAAATTCAAAAGCTTCTGCTACAGTCGCTCAGCCTTAATGGTAACTTGATTCAAAATGGTTCCTTACAAAATGGAACAAACTGCCCTAACAGACCTTTGTTTTCAAATATAAGAAAAGAAAAACTTACACTGACCAGTCATGTCTATAAGATGTCTAAAGAGCCAGGTAATTTGGTCGATTCATTGAAAAAGCCAGGCCAACAGTATTGGGCCTTGTGCTTCAAAGAAGCTAAGTGGCTCAGAGCCTTTTGCATTGCTGCTCATTGGCTTGACGTTATGTACACACAGCTATCCTTTCAGTTTCCACAAAATGGCTTATTTTCATTTCTGAAATGGTAGCCACGTGGGAGCCCCTGGGTTGCTGTGGAGAAGGCTGGGAGAGGCCCAGCTGGTTGACAGTCATTGGGCTCCTTGAGCCCTCCGCTTTGCCTTAGCCACTGTTGGGAGGTGGGAGTCCAAGGTTTTTATAGTTCTTCTCTCGAATTAGTGCCTGCAGACTCTACAGCTATGAACATGCAATTAGTCTTTGTTTGTGCACAAAAGGGAGCTTGACCCTTGCCCGTCTTTGATTGGCATGCACAACTCTTGTAGCTACTTACCTAAGGCCCTCTCCAAGGAGCACAGCGTCTTGTTCCTGCACCTGCCTTCAGCTTTTCTCTTTTGTGACTTGCTTCACATAATATTCAGCCCAAGTCACAGCAAGATTGCAGGGATGAAGACATCATGCAGGCACAGTAAGATTTCCTGTTTTTCAGGGAGGTGGGGGAGTGGGTGGGAGGGAGGTTTGAATCTATAACCTGAGTTTTGGATAATTGCTGAGCCCCAAAACACTTAGCAGGAGCCCAAAGAACTGTTTTTTTTTTTTTCTTAATAAATGAACACTTTGCTTGCTTTCAAAAGCAGACCTCCCATGCCATGGAAAACAAGCTGTATGCACAAAGCTTTACATTTCATTCCAAGTTCACCTGCTTTCCTATCGATGTAGAACTGTCATTTTTTTTGAAAGACAATTGCTATAAAAGGGATGCAATTATTGTGGTCAGAAAATTTCTCTTTAAACCATGCTTTCTGAGATACTAGAAGAGTGTTTATTAGCAGCCTGAGTGAGTTAAATACTGTGGTGGCAGATTGCATTTTCAATAAATGTTTTCCAGGAGCTTGATTGGTTTTCAAAACGCACTCATTTCTTACTCTCCATGCCTAAACGTGCCACATCATATTAGAATAAACTATCCAGCTATGGCACTTAGGGAAAAAACTCCAAAGTATGTCTGGTTTGAAGTAAAAGCCATTTCAAACTCCCAAATCTGCAGAGAACATTTAATAAATGGCTCAAAAACAATAATACCTTCCTTTTTGGAGTACCTACTTAGGTTCAGGCATGGTACTGGCTGCTTTACACATTTTTTTTTTTCTCGTCAAATCCCTACAGTCGTATTCCATGTTGGGTTTTATTGTCTCTATTAGATAGAGGAGAAAATTGATGCTCACAGATGTTAACAGACTTGACCATGTGTGTTCAGTTGCTGAGAGGCAGAGCAGATCAGTAAAAATGGTTTTCTTTTCCTCCATGGCATGCCACTGAAATTTTATTTTTTGAAATATGCACACTAGATTTTACAAAGCCAAAAGAGTTTTGTCCTTTGAAGTAGTTACCTTGGGTGCCCAGACGTACCTTCCAACATCACAGCTATAATTGTCTTTGGAATGCTACTTGCGAGCTGACATACACACTGTGTGGGAACATCCGTCACCTGCCCTCTTACTGGCACTGTACTGTTGACCATTTTGCCATTGCCCAGCTGCGTCATGTACTTTTTTAGAAGACCTGACTCCCAGTCACTTTTGACTTTTTTTTTTTTTTAGTCACCAACCTCTGACAAGAAGGATTTGCCAAAATTTAGGACATTCAGAAGAAAGTGCTCCCAATTCTAGAGATGATTCTAAAACAAGTGTTTCTTCCCCAAAATGGCTATGATAGCATAATTGGCATAGGTGTGTACATTTTGAAAGGGACCATCTTGGCTGGGTGCGGTGGCTCACGCCTGTAATCCCAGCACTTTGGGAGGCCGAGGCGGGTGGATCACTTGAGGTGAGGAGTTCAAGACCAGCCTGGACAGCATGGTGAAACCCCGTCTCTACCAAAAAATACAAAAATTAGCCAGGCGTGGTGGTGGGTGCCTGTAATCCCAGCTACTTGGGAGGCTGAGGCAGGAGAATCACTTGAACCCAGGAGGCAGAGGTTGCAGTGAGCTGACATCATGCCACTGCACTCCAGCCTGGGTAACAGAGCGAGACTTCGTCTCACCAAAAAAAGGACAATCTTGCAGGGGCCAGCCCTCCTCTGAATAATATATGAGCTCCACCATGCTTAGGGAGGCATAGAATGGTAATAGGAGTTTGCCCTTTGGCATAATGCTTCCTGTATTTGAATCCTGGCTCTGCCACTTTATTAGCTCTGTGCCTTTAGGAAAGTTATTTAACTCCTCTAATCTTAGTTTTCTTGCCTATAAAATCAGGATAATAATTCTACCTACCCAAACAGGGTTGCTGCATGAATTAAATGGTAATATTTGTAGTACCCTAGGTCCATAGTAAGTGCTCACCTATGTTCACAATTTCTGCTGCTATGTTTCGTCAAACAAAATATTTCTTTTTGTAGTGATGCCTCATCTATTGTGTGATTCATAGAAGTTAATGCTGGATGGGCCCTTTATGATAATCTTATCCAGTGGTTTTCAAACTTCTTTGTAACAGCAGAGCCTACAGGTCAAAGGAAAACATACATGGAGCCTTGATAACCACAATAGCCGAAGTGAAGCTGCTGTTGTTTGAGTGGGTTACAGATGAGAAGGAACAGATCTCCAGCATTTCAGGATCTACTCTACTCCCTCAGTTGAATTTTGTTGTCACCACTGAATCCTACCCCTCCATCCTTCCAACATGGATTACAAAGGAAGTCCTAACCAAACTTTAAGGCTCCACTTAAATGTTAAACCCTCCACAATGCCCGACAGAGCCAGCCAGAATTAATCTCTTCTTTACCAATTCTCCGTTGGCAATATATAATACATTTCTACTATAGCATTTAGCAAATTTTCCTTCATATTAGAGTTATTTTCATCTAAACCTCTTTAGACCAAGTTCTTTGGGAGCAAGGCCCACATCTTAATTATCTCTGTGTCCCACACAGGGACTGACAATGTAATTTACACATGGGAAACCCTCAGTTACTGCTTATTGGATTGTTAAATAAATGGCCAGAGAGAAATCCAAATCATATTAAGGTCTAGGAAACCAGGGGGAAGGTTCCTAATAAAATGTATTCTGTGCTTTTTCAAAGTTGTTCTCTTTAAAATGTAACTTGAGATGCTTCACAAATCCAGACCTCATTGATTTATGTCATCCTGGCATGATGTGCTTGCCTGATTTCTTAAGCAAATAGAACCATTCTAATCCTCCTTTGGCCCTTTCTCCATCGTTTGAAGGAATAGGAGGCAGAAAAACCATCTTCAGCACAGTTAATACCTTGAAATATGCAAACAATTTGAAAACCTTTAGACTAGGTACTAATCACATGCCTACAGTAAAAAGCAGAGGAATGAGCGAATGTTGACAAACATCTGTTTTATAAAGTCAACAGAAGCAGCTAATCTTAGGAACTTATAGAGTCACAGAAATGCTATATTTTGTAAAGGGGAGTAATTGAAGGGAAATAATTTAAAAAGACTTTGAAAATATATTGAGTAAAATTCAAGTGAGAGAAAACAACACAGAGGATAGCAGGAAAATGTAAGAAATCTAGGCCTTCTTCTGGCTTCTTCTGGCTTGTAATAGTGTTGTTATATGGATATGCTTCAGTAGCTAATTACCAAGCCTTGTAAGACAAAGAAGATGAAGTAGTCAGATGCCATAGTACTTCCAAAGAAAAAATTTGCTTTTGGATAATATGGAAACATTTTAAGTCTTTTTTTTTCTTTTTTTTTTTTTTTTTTTTTTTTTTTTTTTGAGATGGAGTCTTGCTCTGTCGCCCAGGCTGGAGTGCAGTGGTGCAATCTTGGTTCACTGCAACCTCTGCCTCCTGGGTTCAAGCTATTCTCCTGCCTCAGCCTCCTGAGTAGCTGGGACTACAGGCACCTGCAACCATGCCTGGCTGTTTCTTTTCTTTTCTTTTTTTTTTTTTTTTTTTGTATTTTTAGTAGAGATGGGGTTTTACCATGTTGGACAGGCTGGTCTCGAACTTCTGACCTCAAGTGATCCTCCCGCCTTGGCCTCCCAAAGTACTGGGTTTACAGGTGTGAGCCACCATGCCCAGCCTGAAAACATTTTAAGTCTTATTCTTTTAACTTTATATATTACATGAGTATATAAGATGAACAAAAATGCATTTCATAAATATAATTAAACTAGGATGCACAGCTTTTTAACTTATACATTAGTGCCTTGCATGTGGTAGCGGTCAAAGATTAATCATCAGAAATGAGGCTGGAAGGGCTTTCAAAGGATTTAAGATATAAGGATATAAACATTTGGAGGAGTGAGTCCTACTGTGTTTTTTTAAATAAGGGTTAGTCCTATTATTTCATAATCATTCTATATTCAATTCTTAACTGATGATAAAAGGGAAAAAAACAGAGCTCTAATGATGGTTGTCATCCTTCCTTACAAGGTCAACGCAGAAGACTTTTCATATTGTGGATCTGGGGTTAAACTTGGGCTGGTGCACCTTTCACTTTGGCCATCATCAAGCCAGAGCTTTAAGGCTCTGCAACCTTGTGAAACAAGTCTCAAAGAATTGTAGGATGACAAATTCTGTGCAACAGGGTGGGTTTGTGCACTTTAAGTGAGGGAGTTGACTTGTACTCCCTTGTGCCCAAAGCTAGTGTTGATGAGATAGCTCGAAAAAGCAGAACTTTGTTTTAAAGGAAGAAAGAAAGGTAAATAGCATGTTTGGTTAATGACTATTTCTGCTAGTGGGAGGCTGGTAAAGTTCAGGGGGGAAAAGGCAGCAAAACAATTATTCTTGGATCACATTAAAATATATCAAATGAAGCCAAGTGCGGTGGCTCATGCCTGTAATCCCAGCACTTTGGGAGGCCAAGGTGGGTGGATCACGAGGTCGGGAGATCGAGACCATCCTGGCTAACATGGTGAAACCCCTTCTCTACTAAAAATACAAAAAAAAACCAGGTGTGGTGGCGGGCACCTGTAGTTCCAGCTACTCGGGAGGCTGAGGCAGGAGAATGGCGTGAACCTGGGAGGTGGAGGTTGCAGTGAGCCGAGATCACACCACTGCACACCAGCCTGGGTAACAGAGTGAGACTCAGTCTCAAAAAAAAAAAAAAAAAAAAAATCAAATGATCATCTTTCTATAAAATCTTTTTGGGTTCCTGGGCAAATTTCTCCAGAGAAGTCCTTTTGAATCTATAACCACAGTAGTGTTCCTTCTCCTCTGGATTTGTTGTAGCAAACATGAAGAGAAATTATAAGGCAGGATGAGAGAGCTGCGTGATATGCTATATACAACACCAGATTAAATACAATTTTACTGTGTTGGGTTCTGTGTGATCTGTTAAACCTATGCTATGCATGTACTTTAGAAAGCATTTCCTTGCACCAAGATACCATTTGTAGTTTATGGTTATTTCCTTAACAAGTTTGCCATTCCAGCCTTTCCACAGAAATATGACTTCCTGGGGCACCAGCGGTCCTCATCTGCAGTATAGTCACACCTTGTTGTGTGACAATCAGTTGTGAGTTGGGTTCCAGATGATGTGTTTCTACTAATAAATAAGGATCTGAAGTTTGTAAATGGTTGCCTGTTTTAGTAAATTAGACCTAGTTCAAGTTTGTTCTTATGAAAATGTTGCTTTCATTCACTTGCGTTCTGAAATGCTTGCCCGATTGAGAGAACAAGGTGAAAACTTGCATAACCTTGATTAAGCCTTTGGGAACCAGCCCTGTATGTGAGCTGTTTCTGTCATGTGTGTCCTGGTGGATATAAGCCTGAGAATGGCCATACTATTCCATTGTTTCTATGCAAAACTCAGATATGAATTGGAACCCCCATCCAGGAACATAACCTCACTTCCAGGCCTGTTCACTCATCCGCTCTACTGCTTCAATGACTCCTGAAGAAATTAAGCAAGGGCTTCCACTAACTATGGTCAATTTTGTTTCTTCACATCTACTTAGAGGGCTGCATAACTGAAGTCATTCATTTGCTCACTCAACCAACAAACCTTTATTAAGTCCCTTTTTAGGTACCAATGCACTACTTCATAGGAGAGAGAATTTGCACCTGGTGATGCCTAAAAATTAAGTAGAATCTTGTTAGTTTGAGTAAGGGGCAGATCATGAACAAAGACAGGAGGGGTAAATGGAGGGAGTTTTCACAAAAGAAGAAGTTCAGAGTGTCTGAAGGCCAGGGAATTTGGTCTTGGAATGTGTAGCTATATAGTTTGGAAGGATCCAACCAGATGCTTGATGGGCCTAACTCAGCCCCCAGTAAATCAGAACTCGGGAGTGATGAACTGTATTTCAGGTCTCTATGATATGCATTGGTCTGTCTCAGTATGTATTCAATAAATTCCAACTGAACACATATAAATGTGAGTCTGTTTATCACACAGAAAGACTAGCAGCCCCTCGGATCTCTGATACTTGAATACAGTGCTATTTTTCCACATTTAAAAGATTGAGATACAATTCACACCCCATAAAATTCATTCAAAGTGTATAATTCAGTGGTATTCAGTTTACTGACAAAGTTGTGTAACTTTCACCACAATTTAATTCCCAATCTAATACCCCCAAATTTTTATCAATCCGAAAAAGAAACCCTGTACTCATTAGCAGTCACTTCATTTCCCATCCTCCAAGCTCCTAGGCTAACCACTAATCTACTTTCTGTCTCTATAGATGTACTTTTCTGAGTATTGCCTATAAATGGAATTATATAACATGGAGACTTTGTGTACAACTTCTTTCACTTAATATAATGCTTTCAAGGTCCATCCATGTTGTAGCATGTATAAATACTTTATTTTTATTGCTGAATAATATTCCATTGTATGGAGATATATCACATTTTGTTTATTTACCAATTGATGGACCCTTGGGTTCTTTCCACATTTTGGGTATCATGAATAATGTTGCTATGAACATTCATTTTGTGTGGACATATGTTTTTATTTCTCTTGAGCATACATTTGGAATTGCTGGGTCATGTGGTAACTCTGTGTTTAACTTTTTTTTTTTAATTTTTTTTTGCATACAAAAACAAACATTTTCTAAAAATACATACAAACAAAAAGATGCGTATCAAACATATTAGGAAGGTTGCACATGGGAAGTCAGGGAATAGAAATGGGGGTGGGAGTTAAAATAAATGAGAGAGGGACTTTATATGGATCAGTGATAATAACTCAATCCTCTATTTGACAAAGAAGAGGGAGAAGGAAGAGGAAGAAAAAGAAAGTAGGATAAAGGATCAGAAAGGGAGGAAAATAGAAAAAATTAGAGTATGACTCCAGGGTAGACCTGTTTTGTTGTCATTGAGTTGGTTGGTTGGTTTGTCTGTTGTATTCTTCATGTTTCGCCAAGTTGGCCAGACTGGTCTCGAACTCCTAGCCCGAAGTGATCAACCCGCCTCGCCCCCCAGAGTGCCGGGACCACAGGCGTGAGCCACCACGTCCAGCCCCCACATTGCTTCTGGCCTCCGTGGTAGACCTCCCAGACGGAGCGGCCAGGCAGAGGAGCTCCTCACTTCTACCCAGACACGGGGCGGCTGGGCAGAGGGCCTCCTCACTTCCCAGATGGGGCGGCCAGGCAGAGACGCTCCTCACTTCTTCCCAGACGATAGGTGGCCGGGCAGAGGCGCTCCTCACTTCCCAGACGATGGGTGGTCGGGCAGAGGCGCTCCCCACTTCCCAGACGATGGGTGGCCGGGCAGAGGCGCTCCTCACTTCCCAGACGATGGGCGGCCGGGCAGAGGCGCTCCTCACTTCCCAGACGATGGGTGGCCGGGCAGAGGCACTCCTCACTTCCCAGATGGGGCAGCCGGGCAGAGGCGCTCCTCACTTTCCAGACAATGGGTGGCCGGGCAGAGGCGCTCCTCACCTCCCAGGCGATGGGTGGCCGGGCAGAGGCGCTCCTCACCTCCCAGACGATGGGTGGCCGGGCAGAGGCGCTCCTCACCTCCCAGACGGGGCGGCCGGGCAGAGGCGCTCCTCACTTCTTCCCGGACAGGGCGGCCGGGCAGAGGCGCTCCTCACTTCTTCCCGGACGGGGCGGCCGGGCAGAGGCGCTCCTCACTTCTTCCCGGACGGGGCGGCCGGGCAGAGGCGCTCCTCACTTCTTCCCGGACGGGGCGGCCGGGCAGAGGCGCTCCTCACTTCCCAGACGATGGGTGGCCGGGCAGAGGCGCTCCTCACTTCCCAGATGGTGGGTGGCCGGGCAGAGGCGCTCCTCACTTCCCAGACGGTGGGTGGCCGGGCAGAGGCGCTCCTCACTTCTTCCCGGATGGGGCGGCCGGGCAGAGGCACTCCTCACTTCTTCCCGGATGGGGCGCCCGGGCAGAGGCGCTCCTCATTTCTTCCCGGACGGGGCGGCCGGGCAGAGGCGCTCCTCACTTCCCAGACGGGGCGGCTGGGCAGAGGCGCTCCTCACTTCTTCCCGGACGGGGCAGCCGGGCAGAGGTGCTCCTCACTTCTTCCCGGACGGGGCGGCCGGGCAGAGGCGCTCCTCACTTCTTCCCGGACGGGGCGCCCGGGCAGAGGCGCTCCTCACTTCTTCCCGGACGGGGTGGCCGGGCAGAGGCGCTCCTCACTTCTTCCCGGACGGGGTGGCCGGGCAGAGGCGCTGCTCACTTCCCAGACGGGGCGGCCGGGCAGAGGCGCTCCTCACTTCCCAGACGGTGGGTGGCCGGGCAGAGGCGCTCCTCACTTCCCAGACGATGGGTGGCCGGGCAGAGGTGCTCCTCACTTCTTCCCGGACGGGGCGGCCGGGCAGAGGCGCTCCTCACTTCTTCCCGGACGGGGCGGCCGGGCAGAGGCGCTCCTCACTTCCTCCCGGACGGGGCGGCCGGGCAGAGGCGCTCCTCACCTCCCAGACGATGGGAGGCCGGGCAGAGGCGCTCCTCACTTCCCAGACGATGGGTGGCCGGGCAGAGGCGCTCCTCACTTCCCAGACGGGGCGGCCGGGCAGAGGCGCTTCTCACTTCCCAGACAGGGTGGCCGGGCAGAGGCGCTCCTCACTTCCCAGACGATGGGTGGCCGGGCAGAGGTGCTCCTCACTTCCCAGACGATGGGTGGCCGGGCAGAGGTGCTCCTCACTTCCCAGACGGTGGGTGGCCGGGCAGAGGCGCTCCTCACTTCCCAGACGATGGGTGGCCGGGCAGAGGCGCTCCTCATTTCTTCCCAGACGGGGCGGCCGGGCAGAGGCGCTCCTCACTTCCCAGACGGGGCGGCCGGGCAGAGGCGCTCCTCACTTCTTCCCGGATGGGGCGCCCGGGCAGAGGCGCTCCTCATTTCTTCCCAGACGGGGCGGCCGGGCAGAGGCGCTCCTCACTTCCCAGACGGGGCGGCCGGGCAGAGGCGCTCCTCACTTCTTCCCGGACGGGGGCGGCCGGGCAGAGGCGCTCCTCACTTCTTCCCGGATGGGGCGGCCGGGCAGAGGCGCTCCTCACTTATTCCCGGACGGGGCGGCCGGGCAGAGGCGCTCCTCACTTCTTCCCGGACGGGGCGGCCGGGCAGAGGCGCTCCTCACTTCCTCCCGGGCGGGGCGGCCGGGCAGAGGCGCTCCTCACTTCCCAGACGGTGGGTGGCCGGGCAGAGGCGCTCCTCACTTCCCAGACGGTGGGTGGCCGGGCAGAGGCGCTCCTCACTTCCCAGACGGTGGGTGGCCGGGCAGAGGCGCTCCTCACTTCCCAGACGGTGGGTGGCCGGGCAGAGGCGCTCCTCACTTCCCAGACGGTGGGTGGCCGGGCAGAGGCGCTCCTCACTTCCCAGACGGGGCGGCCGGGCAGAGGCGCTCCTCACTTCCCAGACGGTGGGTGGCCGGGCAGAGGCGCTCCTCACTTCCCAGATGGTGGGTGGCCGGGCAGAGGCGCTCCTCACTTCCCAGACAGTGGGTGGCCGGGCAGAGGCGCTCCTCACTTCCCAGACGGGGCGGCCGGGCAGAGGCGCTCCTCACTTCCCAGACGGGGCGGCCGGGCAGAGGTGCTCCTCACCTCCCAGACGGGGCGGCTGGGCAGAGGCGCTCCCCACCTTCCAGATGGGGCGGCGGCCGGGCAGAGGCTGCAATCCCAGCACCCTGGCAGGCCAAGGCAGGCGGCCGGGGGGTAGAGGCTGCCGCGAGGCCAGACCACGCCACCGCCCTCCAGCCTGGGCAACACCGAGCACTGGGTGAGCGAGACTCCGTCTGTAGTCCCAGTACCTCGGGAGGCTGAGGCGGGCAGAGCACTCGGCATCAGGGGCTGGCGACCAGCGTGGCCAAGATGGCGAACGCGTGCCTGCATCCAAAGGAGAAAAGGCAGGCAGCGGTGGCGCGTGCCGGCAGTCCCAGGTAGTCCGCGGTGCGGGCGGCAGCAAGCCGAGTAGATTGTAGCTTGGGCCAGAGAGGGAAAGAAAGAAAGGAAGGAAGGAAGGAAGGAAGGAAGGAAGGAAGGAAGGAAGGAAGGGTTTAACTTTTTGAGGGACTGCCAAACGGTTTTCTACAGAAAACAGAAGCATTTTACAATTCTAGCAGAAATGTATGAGGGTTCCCATTTGATACGGCCTGGATCTGTGTCTCCACAGAATCTCCCCTTGAATTGTAATAATCCCCATGTGTCAAGGACAGGACCAGGTGGAGAAAATTGAATCATGGTGGTGGTTTCCCCCGTGCTGTTCTCATGATGGTGAGTGAGTTCTCATGAGATCTGATGGTTTTATAAGGAGTTCTTCCCCCTTTACTTGGCACTTCTCTTTGCTACCACCATGTGAAGAAGGATGTGTTTGCTTGCCCTTCTGCCATGACTGTATGTTTCCTGAGGCTTCCCCAGCCCTGCAGAACTGTAAGCCAATGAAACCTCTTTTCTTTATAAATTACCCAGTCTCGAGTATTTCTTTATAGCAGTGTGAGAATGAACTAATATAGTAAGTTTGTACTGGGAGTAGGGCGCTGCTGTAAAGATACCTGAAAATGTCGAAGTGACTTTGGAACTGGGTAACAGGCAGAAGTTGGAACAGTTTGGAGGGCTTAGAAGAAGACAGGAAGATGCGGGAAAGTTCGGAACTTCCCAGAGACCTGTTGAATGGCTTTGAGCAAAATGCTGATAGTGATGTGGACGATGAAGTCCAGGCTGAGGTGGTCTCAGATGGAGATGAGAAGCTCATTGAGAACTGGAGCAAATGTGACTCTTATTATGCTTTAGCAAAGAGACTGGTAGCATTTTGCCCCTGCCCTAAAGATTTGTGAAATTTTGAACTTGAGAGAGATGATTTAGGGTATCTGGCAGAAGAACTTTATAAGCAGCAAAGTGTTTAAGAGGAGGCAGAGCATACAAGCTTGGAAAGTTTGCAGCCTGATGGTGCGATAGAAGAGAAGAACCTATTTTCTGGGGAGAAATTCAAGCTGGCTGCAGAAATTTGCATAAGGAACAAGGAGGTGAATGTTAATCACCAAGACAATGGGGAAAATGTGACCACGGCATGTCAGAGACCTGAAAGGCAGCCCCTCCCATCACAGGCTTAGAGGCCTAGGAGGGAAAAATGGTTTTGTATGCCAGGCCCAGGAACCCACCCCCCCCGGGTCTGTGTAGCCTTGGGACATGGTGCCCTGCATTCCAGCTACTTCAGCTCCAGCCATGGCTAAAAGGGGCCAAGGTACAGCTCAGGCCATTGCTTCAGATGGTGCAAGCCCTACGCCTTAGCAGCTTACATGTGGTATTGGCTCCGCATGTGTAGAGAAGTCAAGAATTGAAGTTGAGGAACTTCCACCTAGATTTCAGGGGATGTATGGAAATGCCTGGACGTCTAGGCAGAAGTCTGCTGCAGGGGCAGAGTTCTCATGGATAACCTCTGCTGGGGTTAGAGCCCCCACACAGAGTCCCCACTGGCACACTGCATAGTGGAGCTGTGAGAAGAGGGCCATTGTCCTCCAGATCTCAGAATGGTAGGTCAACCAACAGCTTGCACTGTGTGCCTGGAAAAGCCATGGGCACTAACCACCAGCCTGTGAAAGCGTCTGGGAGGGGGACTGTACCGTTCAAAGCCAGAGGGGCAGAGCTGCCCAAGGCCAGGGGGCTCACCTCTTGCATCATTGTGACCTGTATGTGAGACATGGAGTCAAAGGAGATCATTTTGGAAATTTAAGGTTTAATGACTGCCCTACTGGATTTTGGGCTCACATGAGGCCTGTAACCTCTTTGTTTTGGCCAATTTCTCCCATTTGGAATGGCTATATTTACCCAATGCCTGTATCTCCATTGTATTTAGGAAGTAACTAACTTCCTTTTGATTTTACAGGCTCATAGGTGGAAGGGACTTGCCTTCTCTCAGATAAGACTTTGGACTTGGACTTTTGGGTTAATGCTGGAATTAGTTAAGACTTTGGGGGACTGTTGGAAGGGCATGGTTGTGTTTTGAAATGTGAGGACATGAGATTTGGTAGGGGCCAGGGGCAGAATGGTATGGTTTGGCTCTGTGTCCCCAAGCAAATGTCACCTTGAATTGTAATAATCCCCACATGTCAAGGACAGGACCAGGTGGAGATAATCAAATAATGGGGGCAGTTTCCCCTATGCTGTTCTCATGATAGTGAGTTCTTATGACATCTGATGGTTTTATAAGGGGCTTGCCCCTTTGCTCAGTGCTCAGTCTCTCTCCTGCTGCCCTGTGTGGAGGTTTCTTCTGCCATGATTGTAAATTTCCTGAGGCCTCCCCAGCCGTATGGAACTGTGAGTCAATTAAACCTCTTTTCTTTATAAATAACCCAGTCTCGGGTATTTCTTCATAGCAGCATGAGAACAGATTAATACAGCATTTCTCTACATCCTCACAACACGTGTCATCATCTGTCTTTTTTATTATGGCTTAATAGGTGGGAAATAATATCTAATTGTGGTTTTGATTGTCATTTTCCTAATAACTAATGATGTTGAACTTCTTCATATGTTTACTGACCATTTATATATCTTCTTTGGAAAAATATCTGATTAGGTGTTTTGCCCACCTTCTAATTGGGTTATTTGTATTTTTATTATTGAGTTATAAGAGTTCTTCATATATTCTGTATGATAGATCTTTATCAGATACGGTAGTCCCCCCTTATTTGCAGGGGATACATTCTGAAACCCCCAGTGAATGCCTGAAATCTCAGTAGCAAACCCTGTGTGTGTATACATATATACGTGTATATACACACATATGTATATATAACACACATATGTACATATATACACACATATGTACCCATATACACACATATGTACATATATACACACATATGTACATATACGTATATACACATATACACACACATATGTACATATACCTATATACACATATATACAGATACAGACATATCTGTATATATACACATATATACAGATACAGACATATCTGTATATATACACATATATACAGATACAGACATATCTGTATATATACACATATATACAGATACAGACATATCTGTATATATACACATATATACAGATACAGACATATCTGTATATATACACATATATACAGATACAGACATATCTGTATATATACACATATATACAGATACAGACATATCTGTATATATACACATATATACAGATACAGACATATCTGTATACACATATATACAGATACAGACATATCTGTATACACATATATACAGATACAGACATATCTGTATACACATATATACAGATACAGACATATCTGTATACACATATATACAGATACAGACATAGCTGTATATATACACATATATACAGATACAGACATATACGTATATATACAGATACAGACATATACGTATATATACAGATACAGACATATACGTATATATACAGATACAGACATATACGTATATATACAGATACAGACATATACGTATATATACAGATACAGACATATACGTATATATACAGATACAGACATATACGTATATATACAGATACAGACATATACGTATATATACAGATACAGACATATACGTATATATACAGATACAGACATATACGTATATATACAGATACAGACATATACGTATATATACAGATATAGACATATATGTATACATATATACAGATATAGACATATATAGTACCAAACCCTGTGTGTGTATATATGTTTATGTACACATATATACACATATGTACACATATATACACATATAGACATATACACACATATGCGTATATAGACATATACACACATGTGCATATACAGACACACGTGTGCGCATATAAACACATACACACGTGCGTGCATATACACACATACACACACGTGTGTGCATACACACACATATACACACGTGTGTGCATATACACACATATACACACGTGTGTGTGCATATACACATACACACACGTGTGTATATACACATATACACATCTATACATATGTGTATATATACACACATCTAAACATATATGTGTATATACACATATATACACACATCTATACATATATGTGTATATACACATATATACGTATATACGTATATGTATATATACACATACGTATATACATATATACGTATATACACATACGTATATACATATATACGTATATACACATACGTATATACATATATACGTATATACACATACGTATATACATATATACGTATATACACATACATATACATATATACGTATATACATATATACATATATGTGTATATATGTGTATATATATGTGTATATATCAGATTAATATATAAATTTGATCACTGAGATGGTAAGTGGGAGGGTAGCATATACAGCATGGATACTCTGGATAAAAGGATGATTGATGTCTCGGGTGAGATGGATCAGGACAACATGAGATTTCATCACTACTCAGAACGATGTGCAATATAAAACTTATGAATTGTTTCTGGAATTTTTCATTTAATATTTTCAGACCATAACTGAAAACAGTTAGTAAGGGAAAACTATTGTATTTGGTTTGCAAATATTTTCTGTGATTCTGTGTGTTGACTTTTTACATTCTTGTTGGAGACATTTGAAGCACAAAAGTTTTCAATTTTGGAAAAGTCCAATTTATCTAACTTTTTCTTTGGTTGCTTATGGGGAGGCTGTTTTAAATGAAAGAATAGCCCATAGAAATGACCATTAGCCATTGGGATCTGCTAGAGGTTAACATGTGGCTGGAATCCTAAGGCTGGAAAGAGTGAATTATCTTTAATCCTATTACTGGGTTTAGAAAATGTTTTAGAATTAAATGATCATTATCTAGTTGCCAACAATTCTGTTGTTAACATGGTATAGATAGAAGCCTGGACTAGAATAAAAAGACTGTCACCTCTGGGTCTCCATTTTCAATGCCCTGGGATTGCAAGAGTAGCGTAGAAACCTGATGGTTGGACAAGAGCAAGGGCATTTTGCTGTGCTTAAAATCAGCTTTGAATTCAAGGGCTGATTTCTCACTCACTGTTTAATCCTTTGACCTTGATTTGAATCAAATTTCCATTTGAAAATAAAGAGCCTCCATTTAAAAAGTTTTAACCAACATTTTAAATTGCAAAAATTTAAAATGTTAAAAATTGAAAAAGTTTAAAAGCCAAGAGAAAGTTGTTGGTAACTCTAGCTTGAGATCTTGCTGTGTATGACACAATGAAGGAATTTTGAAGTTTTTTAAATGAGCTCATGGCTGTGGTGAGTGTGGGCCTTTGCTAATTTCTGAAATTTGCTCTGGAGGCTCTCTGTGCATCTGAGCACTTTATTCAGAGAATCTTCCACTTTCTGAGTTAGAGGGAATCTTAGAAGTCATCTAATCCAAACCTCCACCCCTTTTTCAAATCTGCTCTCCAACAATAAGTGGAATGTGGCAGAGAAAATGCCAGTAAGAACCATGAGGGGATGGGCGGCTTAAGGATGTTACGCCTGCTTCAGAAAGAATAGACACTAAAGGAAAGGAAATAAATGAAATGAGGAAGGGGGTTGAGTGAGAGCAAAATAAATAGGGTTTGCAAAGTCTAAGGAAGAAGGCCAGCTTTTGTGATTTAGTTGTGGAAAAAAAGAATTTTTAAATTCCTGCCAGTTACACTTAATCACCCCCTTCTCTAGGGTCCTGTCTCATTTTATGGATGGTTCTATTCTGGCACTGATCACTGTCTGTCTTTCAGTGTGGTTATCTGTTAATGTGTCTGTGTGTCCCTCTAGAATAGGAGCCCCTGGAGAAAAAAAGCCATAGCCTTCCAGCGCCGAACTCTTAGGTCACTACGCTGGCAGTATTGTGGCATGGCTACAAATATGGGCTATAGGGTCATTAAGGCTTGCCTCTTGGCTTCAAAAATGCCACACTGGAAATCTCTCCTGGCTTTGACTGGTTCTATAACCCGGGGCAAGTCACTTAACCTGAGCCTGATATGTATGATGGGTGGAAATATATGAGTGACCTCATATGTAAGATAGGTGGAAATAATAACTCTCCTCAAACTCAGTTGCAAGGATGACAGCTGACCAGCGTGTTTGGTGCTTGGCAAATGATAGTTGCTGAGATTTGGATTATCAAGCCTCAAGAGATGCTTGTTGGGATTATTTGTATAGGGCAGGTGGAAGAGTCCTGGACCCACTGGAGGCACTACTCCAGCTGGCTGCTTATAGTGCCCAAATTGTTTTTAATTCTTGAGCCTCATAGTGATGACTTCCTAAATCTAGTCAACTGGTCTACTTAGGTTCAGTATATTTAATGGTACATAACTCTGTTGTTATTTGGATCTGTTTGATTTCATTCACCTATCCCTTAGTCCAAGGTGACAGGTCAGGTTTCACCAGTGCTGTACTTCAGCTGCTGCCTGGGGAGACAATGGGTGGAAGTCATCCTGAGGAGTCAGGAAGCAAACCTGTGCTCCCTGTTTACTTCCAGGGCCCTACTGGGGATCACTTTTACCTTTAGGGGTCTTTAGGTAGTTTAGACAAAATGGCAGGCTTTTCTGTTACTGGTAATTATAGTCATGATTGCTATCACAAATCATTTCTTCACTATGTGAATCTATGTCTACGCTCTGCTAGGTGTTAGAATTAAAGGGTTGAAAGAGAGATTGTCTTTTCCTGAAAGAACACACAGTAGAGTGTAGGAGACCTGAGAATATAAGATAGTGTGGTGAGTGTTGTTGTTGGGGAAGCATATTGGGTGTCATAAGAGCATAGAGGAGGAGCATCATTCTCTTCTTTGGGACTTTTTAGAAAGCTTCCTAGAGGACTTGCCCCCTGATCTAAGTCTTGAAAGAGAACCCAAGTTATCAGACAAAATCAAGAAGGGAAATCAGCCCAATCAGAGGCAATAGCATGTACAAGGAGGTGGGAGATGAGTTTGGCCTATAGTGTAAAATGTGAGGAGGAGAGCAGAATGCGAAATGATAGTAACAATAGCAGCTAATAATAACACAGCATTTATCATGTGTTTGGCACTGTGCTCACTATTTAATAGTTAATAACTCACTTAAATGTCAAAACAAGAAAGCTAATAATTTAACAGCTAAAATTTAATCAGCTCACCTCACACACCAGGCATTGGTATGGGTGGGTTTTGTGTACTATCTAATTTAATCTTTATTATTACCCCCTATTTCCAGATCAGGCAACTGACGTTGAAAGAGATTTGTTATTGGTCCCAGGCCACATAGATGGCAATTGGCCGAGCTGGAAATTGAACCCAGAGATTGTCTGATTCTTGATCACTAGCCTACAGAGGCAGCTTTTTTCTTTCTGTGCCTGTTGGGCAGACTATATCACAATGAAAAATGATCTCACATTAGGTCAGTTTCCCTGGACACTAATTCAGCCTCCTAAAATTCTTTTTGAAATAAGGTGGGTCATAATAAAATAACACATGCCCAAATGGACCCTGAAGTCAGCAGAGAGGTGAAAACTGGTTATTCCTGGAGAAGAATTTTTCTGTGCAGGAGTGGAGAGAATTCAGAAAATGTTATTCTGCATTCATGAGAAACTCCAGGGTCCTGCAATGTTTTTGTAGAAACACTAAATTCCCGTCTGGCCAAAGTAAACAGAGCATCACAAATTGGGTTCCAACGCCAGTGGCGAGCTCTTTGTACAAAAGAGCTCACTCTTCCTTCCAGGCCATCAAAAGCCAATTTCCTTCCTGACAAAGCTTGCACTGTTAACCTAGGTTGCATCCAGCTGCATTCCCTTGCGATTTGTGAGACCACCTCTGTGACTCTAATTGTGGCTGAGACTTCAGCTCCAGTTGCCAGTACACCTGGATTCTGGCCCCGACTCTCACAGTGATTAGTTGTGTGACTATGGGTAAGTCCCTTAACTTCTCTGAACTTATTGTCCTCATCTGTCATATGCAGCTGTTAGTACCTTGCCTCCCTCATTGGATTGTGGGGGATAAAATAAGGCATCATGTAGGGTGGGGTTTTGACAATGCAAAAGCATGAAACAAAATGAGAGGTGATTTTTCTTCTCTGTCTATTTGGCTTGTCTCCTGCATTGACTTTTAAAAAACTCACTAAGGGCAAGAACAAAATCTTTTCCTTACCTTTTGGGAACTTGACAATATGATTCTTTTAGCCTTGCTGAGCATTTGCCAAAAGGACATCTTTGTGCTTTGGGCAGCCTCTTTATTAGGCCTTAGCAGCTGCTTATTTCTTTCATATTATTATGATTTCATTTTGTAGAAGTTCTGTAGAGTGCTTTACCGCCGCCACCCCGCCCCCCCGCCGCCCGCCATATCTTTGAAAACAGTGGCGTTTGGTTGTCTTCAGAGCTCTTAAATAGTAGCAAAGGCCCAAGCAGGCTTGAGTGGACTCCTTTCACTTGTGTGTATGAACACACTAGTGGCAGTAATTAATGGGGAGGATGGGCTTTGTAAACTGAGGACAAGTGAGTGAGTCATGGCACACAGGCTGACCCCCCTCACCTGGGCAGCCTCTGAGGACACCTGCCTCAGATCATTAAAGCCCCCTGCCCAATAGACATAGTCTGACTGCCTCCGCTGGTAGGGGTGAACAAAGCTGAGCATTTACTGGCTGGAGTGCAGGGATGAATGGCTCTTCGTCCAGGCCTGGCCCAGACAGCTGCTCATGCAAAGGGATTCCAAATGAACATGTTTCTATTTAGAACGTACATGTTTTGATTGAATTTGAAGAAAAGCATGAGGTAGCCCTCTCTTTGGAAAACAAACTAATTATGTACTCCCGTGTTGGCTGGTGGTTGGAAGCCGGGCATGTCCACAACAGCACTTCATGGAAAGAATTTTCTTCCCTGTTGAACATGAGACGCTTCTTTAGCGCCACAGCTGATGCTTTTTTGCTTTTTGAAAATCACATGGTGGATAGCTGAAAAGGAGCCTTTAGGGAAACCTTCAGCACAGTAAATATTCTTTTTATATTGGGAATTACCACCACACAATTTTTTTGTTTTCTTAATTTGGATTGGTATATTTTGAGTTTTCCCTGGAGTTTGGATACGGGGTCTACTCAGGTGATTTGCTGTCCTGTATGCAGTTGAAAAGTTCCAGGGATGCAAGAGCTGGTGGACCAAGTGACACCCCAAGAAGTTATTGGACTGAACCATTTGCATTTCCATTCAGGTCATGCTGTCTCGGCCAAGCTGTTGACTTAGCTCTGTTGTGACTTGGGTGGCTTTGACTCTTCCATTCAGGCTTTAGAAACATCATTGAGTTAACAGGCCACACACCAATTCACCCTTCTCCCTCCCTACTCTTCAATCCCTTTGTGTTACATAAGGAGGCCTTTCCTTGCTACAAAAAGGTAGCAGGCCTAAGGTTCCATGAGCTCTGTGCCCCTTATACCACCCCCAATTTAGGCTTTGTGCAAGGCTGCTTTTGTTTCCCTCCAAGAATTAAAAGTTAATTGATACCTCAAATGGATGCTGGTCACAAAGCATTTCACCATCCAATGCAGTCCTGCATCCCATTAGATTAACCCTCTTCCGCAGTTCATTGTAAATAAACATCCCACAACCACCAAAAAAAAAAAAAAAAAAAAGCTTACCTACCTGAAACATTATTCATTTGAGTTCTGCAGTGGGGCTAAAATTCTATGACAGTGTCACTGGGTTAATTAATTTAGATTAATGACTCTTAGAACTCTGTTTTCCTTTGCCTTCCCTATTTGTCACAGACTACTGAACAAGTATTTCCAAACGTCTGAATTTATCAGGCTATCCAGAGTTCTTCCAGAGATGGGTAGTCATCTCAGCCCTAGACCTTTAATTGTAATACTACACATCCTCCTAAATGATCCTGATATGATAATCCAGTATGCATGGACTGTATCTTCATACTGTTCTTCTAGTGAATTTATTTCAGAGGAAAGAAACACATGAATTTTTTTTCCAAACATGGAGGAAAAAATTTCTATGAGATCAACTGAAAGCACAGTGAAACTGACTCAGTTGAGCTCACGCTTGTAATCCCAGCACTTTGGGAGGCCGAGGCGGGGGGATCACGAGGTCAGGAGATCGAGACCATGGTGAAACCCCGTCTCTACTAAAAATACAAAAAATTAGCCGGGTGTGGTGGCGGGCGCCTGTAGTCCCAGCTACTCGGAGAGGCTGAGGCAGGAGAATGGCGTGAACCCGGGAGGCGGAGCTTGCAGTGAGCCGAGATTGCGCCACTGTACTCCAGCCTGGGCGACAGAGGGAGACTCCGTCTCAAAAAAAAAAAAAAAAAAAAGGGACAGAAATAAAGAGCACCCAAGTTAGACTTTTGCTGTTACCCTGAGGTGCACAAATGCACATGCCAATGACCTGACAGGTACTGGCAGAATCCAGGCTTCAATAAGATGTTCTGCAGTTTTGAGGCTTAGATAAATGTAAATTGTTTTTCATGCTAAACAAACTTTCCCCATTACCTAGTTACTGTTCACCTTCAGCTAAGGCCACACAGATAGAATAATTTTTGTTGCCATTAGAAGAATTTTTTTTTTCTGTCGGTCAAGCTAATTAATTCAGTCATGTGTTGGCATGACGATGGAAATATATATTTTATCAGCATCCCTATTTCTATTCCAGATGGTCCTACTTACTGCATAATACTTCCCAAACACCTCTTAGAGTATGAGAGTGAAACCATGACTTCTCTAAAGAAGGTATGCAAACAGCCAACAAGCATATAAGAAGGTGCTCAACATCATTAGTCATCAGGAAAATGCAAATCAAAACCACAATGAAAGATTACTGCATACCTACTAGGATGACTGTTATCAAAAAGTCAGAAAATAACACGTGTTGGCCAAGATATGGAGAAATTGGACCCCTCTTACACTGCTAGCAGGAATGTAAAAAGGTACAGCCACTTTGGAAAACAGTCTGGCAGTTCTTCAGAGTGTTAAACATAGTGTTGTATGACCCAGCAATTTCACTCCTAGGTATATACCCAAGAGAACTGAAAATATTATGTCCACACAAAAACTTGTACACATGTTTATGCAGCATTATTCATAATAGCCAAATGAGGAAAACAATCCAAATGTCCACCAATAGATAAATGAATAAACAAAATATGGTATATCCTTACAATGCAGTATTATTCAGTGACAGGATTGAAGTACTGATATGTACTATAACATGGGTGACCCTTGAAAACATTATGCCAAGTGAATGAAGCCAGTCACAAAAGGGTGCATATATACAAAATATTCAGAATAGGTTAATCTGTACAGATGGTAGTTAGTGTTTTCCAAGGGCTAGGGGAAGGAGAAAATGGTGGTGGTTGTCATGAGTGATGGCTAAGTGATGCAGAGTTTCTTTTCTGAAAATATCCTAAAATTAGTTGTGATGGATGCACAACTGCAAATATACCAAAAGCCATTGAGTTGTATACTTTAACTAGGCAAATGGTATTGTGTATGAATTATATTTCAAAGAAGTGGTTAAAAAATTAAAACTATGACTTTAGACTTAGAGAAGCAATATTTTATCTACCACATTCAAAACCGTAAGAAAAACTAAAATAAGCTAAAAGCAAGACAGCCATGTATGATTTTCCTTGAAATAGGTATTACAGGGCTGAAGCATTTGAATGCGGCTCAATATTTTTGTTATTTTCCTTTAGTCTGCATTTAGATGAAAACAACTCAGCCCTTATTAGTTTTTAAGTTATGCTCAAAATAATATTTGTGATGCTGCTGAATTGTAGTTGTATCTTGGATTTGTAAGTTTTCCTGTTATTGATTAAAGTAATGATGTAAGGATATGTTGGTGGGTTGAAGTTTTCAGCCTTAACAAACATTTTCTCTGAATGGCAATCAAGTTTTTCAAAGCTCTAAATTGGCAATGAGAGACACTAAGATTAGCATTTGAACATGTTTAATCATGAAACAAACTGAATATTTTCTTCCGTAAGGAGAAGAATCACCTGCACCGGTATACCTGAAGATTAAGCCATTGGAAATACTACGTCCTTTCCTCTAGAACCAGTCTCCATTTGCTCAGAAAAATGAGCAGTCCTATCACTCTGGCACAAAAACTGATGGGAGAGGTGTGCCCAGCCCACTGATTACTTCTCCATAATAATAGTGACTAATGTTTTTGAGGTCTTGCCATGCATCATGTACTGTCCTGAACGATTTACACAAATCATTATTTAATGTTCGCAACCCTATGGCATAGATTTTATTATCATCTCTACAGATGGTGAACTGAAGCACAGGACGGTGGCACATAAGGTCACACATCTACCAAATGTCAAACCTGAGATTTGAACCCAAGTCTGTGTGATACAGAGTCCCGTCCTTAGCCATACTGTTGTCGTGCCCCATTAGCTTCTTTTATGTTTGTTTTTTTTTTTTTTAAATGAGGGAGAGTGTCCCTAATCCTTTATGCCTTTAGTAGTGATTCTCAGCTAGGGGCAATTTTACCACACAGCAGACATTTGAAAATGTCTAGAGACATTTTTGCTGGTCATAACTGGGGGTGGGGGTCGGGATGGAGGTGGGGGTGGGGAATGCTACTAGATGCTGCTAAACAGAGGATCAATTACAGTAGAAGTCCGAGATGCTGCTCAACAGAGGATCAGTTACAGGGCCATGCTGAGTCATTTTGGAGCCTGAAACAAAAGGAAAATTTAGGAATATTGATCTTACCTTTATTTAAAATTTTGATATTTTGTTCATCATGGAATTTTGGGGCACTAATTTAGATGTTTTCAAAATATTTAAAAATATTACTTATCTTGATTAACGAGTTTTTTTGGTGTCCTCTTAAATTTCATGCCCAGGGCAAGTGCTTCATTCACCTCACCCTAGTTGTAACGCTATTGCTGAACGTCCTACAGTGCATAAGATAGCTCCTGAAACTAAGAATTGTCCAGTCCAGAATGTCAATAGTGCTGAGGTTGAGAAACCCTGGCCTGAAGTACCGGAAGAAGCTTCCCCATGGATGGGCAAAGAGAAAATAAAAGGAAAGCGCAATAATACAAGTCATAATAATAGCCGCCGTTTACGAAACTATTACTCTAATCTACAAACTGCTGCGCTTGTGTTAGTGTTGATCTGTCTTTTGCCAAACCCACCCGGGGAGCCACTAGGCTGCTCTTTCCTCTAGCATCAGAGCTGTCCACTAACCATTAATTAGGTCATTGAACTGCACTTGCATAGGGTCACAGAAAACAGTGCACCATATTGCTCCAACTGTAAGTGTAGAATGGGTTTTGTTTTCCCCAACAACAAAAATGTTTTAAATCTCCTTGAAGAAAATCAGCCTAATAAATTTGGGAGCCATTTTGCTGAAGATTGTCACTGACATAACTTTGGGAGTTGCCGGAAGACACAATCAGTTGTTGCAAATCAAGTGCTCCAGGGTACCTTTTCTGACGTGATTTAATGATTTGATAAGGAGTGTCAACTTGGTTTTAAACCTCACAGATACTCTTAGAAAACACTCCTGTACTTGCTTGCTGCTACTCAGAATTAGTAAGCAATGGGGTGCTGTGGAAAGCTGGAGGGCTTCAAGGATGGACTGACCTAAATTCAAGCTGCTTCCACTATTTACTAGATGTGTGACCTTGGGCAAATTAGTTAACATCTCCAGGTCACAATTTTCAAGGGATGGCTATGATAATATTACCTAACAGGGTGTAGCATTGGTGTGAGAATTAAATGCAATAGTAGGTGTCTTCTCTCCCTTGAAAAGTATTAGGAAAAAGTAAAAGTTTTGTTGTTCTGATATTTTAGAAATCTAAAACTCGCTTCTATTTGGAGGAAATAAACTAGATTTCATCACCTTTAGCTGAAAATAATAATAATATTAATAATAGTAAAACATATGCAACTTGAAAAGTTCTTTGAAGTTTTCACTATGAAAATCCACTAGAACATCTTTCCTCCCACACCTCCCCATCGTTTTAAGGCTAGCAAGCTGTTAATTTGTTTCTCCAGTTTTTTTCTGAAGTGGGTCTTCACCTTATTCCTAAAGCCATCTGGGCTGGTTTAGCTCAGTCAGAGCCCAAAGCTAATGAGGCCAAGGTCAGGGCTGCATCCCCATGGGGAGCAGTTAGCTTGGCTCCCTTCTTTGGCCATACCCTGCTTCCCTAACCCTACCAGCTGGCTTTCTACCACGTGTTTGTTTTAAAGGGGGGTGAGAAGGAAGGAGTGTGGCCGTGGACCCTCGCTACTAGCAACAGCTGAAAGCCTGAGTCTTTGTATGAAAAAGGCAGCACATGAAAACCAATCCCCAATTCCACTGGGCCTTGAAGACAGATGATCAGCACTGATGGTCATATAAAGGCAATGATCACAGTACAGACTATAATTATTTTCTTTCTAATTTATCCCCCTTTTCCTGAGTGACTGGCCCTATCAGAGAGTGGCAGCCACTTCCTGATGCTCTACCATGGTCCTTGGTTGTTTAGGACAACATAACTGATGCCTGCTGTTGTCAGCAATGCCATGGCAAGAACCTTCTGTGAAGGTTGCAACAAGGTTAAACATTGGGAGGAGGTTCTTGTTAGTAGCATCCGGTTACTGTTGCTATGATACATTTGGTGTATTGATGGCAAGGCATTAACAAAAACCCTCTGTCATCCAAGGTGGAGACAGTTTTTCATCTGGCTTTTGATTTAGCTTCTGTTGCATGTGTCTTTTAAAGGGTATTTGCTAACACACTACACCTGTATCACGGAGCAGCACATGTTTTATCATTTTGGTTGTAAACAGAAAATTATCAGCCAACGTCCCCAGTAAAGAGACAGTTTCTGCTAGGACTTCTTACCTATTTCATTCATTAGTATCAAAACAGAAATGAAACCAGTTTAAAACTTTTCAAGAATAATATCTAAATTGTGCTCAAATATCTTCTGTTGCACAGGATATGGACCTTCTGCTTTTTTGGCGGCCATTTATGATTTCAAGGCATTGCCTGAAGCAAGAGATGTAAGAAAATCAGAACTACACTCCATATGAATAAAATTATACACAGCTCAGGCTAAGGAAGGGCTAATGGGTGCTCAACAATATTTCTTTCTTTTTTTTTTTTTTTGAGACGGAGTCTTGCTCTGTCACCCAGGCTGGAGTGCAGTGGCACGATCTTGGCTCACTGCAAGCTCCGCCTCCTGGGTTCACGCCATTCTCCTGCCTCAGCCTCTGGAGTAGCTGGGACTACAGGCGCCCGCCACCGCGCCCAGCTAATTTTTTGTATTTTTAGTAGAGACGGGGTTTCACCATGGTCTCGATCTCCTGACCTCGTGATCCACCCGCCTCGGCCTCCCAAAGTGCTGGGATTACAGGCGTGAGCCACCGCGCCCGGCAAGAATATTTCTAGATATAGCTTTTTATTAAGAAAAATTTCTGACATGTAAAAAAGTAGATTGATATCATGAGCCCTTAGGTACCTGTCATTCAGTTTTCATGGCCTTCTGTGTTTCATCGCTTTCTCAACCCACCCCCTGCTTTTTGACTATTTTGAAACAAACCTAAGATGTATCATTCCATTCATAAATACTTTAATAGGTATTCCTACAACATTAACACTTCAAAAACACTTTAAGTAGATGTGCAGAATGGCAGAAAATTCTGTGATGAGAGAGAAATCTCATCCTGAGTAGTGTCAGCTCTCCTGGTATCACACTTTTGGGTTACAAAAACTTTAAAGAAGTGACTGGAGGGGCCAGAAGGGAACAGAATGTTTAGGGGTCTTCAGAGGACTGTCACTAGATGAAGCAAAGGTACTGGCACCCAGGTGAATATTCTGGAAGAAGTCTACCACTAAGCTGCCCTGCAGCCTACAGCTAAGAAGAAGTCAAAAAGAAAAGTTGGATAAATGATAAGAAGAGCAGCTCATCAAAAAGAGTGCATCAAGTGAGATTTGAACATGTTGCTGCTTTGTCTTTAAAAGTTGCCCCCAGATCATTATAATAGTCATTAACATTTGAGCACTTACTATATACCATGTGCGGTTCATGGATTATCTCTTGTAATCTTCGAAATATCTGTGATATATATTGCAATTATCCCCATTTTACAGATGAGGAAACTGAGGTCTAGAGAGACCTGAGGGCAAGGCAATGATTGGGATGCAATCATTTTGACTCCAGTGCCATTATTTGTAACCGCTATATAGCCCTGCCTTTCAACCAGCTTCGAAAGTCATAGGTTAATGGTCAATAAGATTTAAAAATTGAATAGTCATACACTCATGGGCACTAAGACCTATCTGAATGTCAGCTTAAGTTCATTCCAGGTTACTTGGAACGCATGCCTCTGTTCATGTATTCATTGATTCACTCATTCATTCAGCAAACATTATATGAGCACCTACCACTAAAGTATATGCTAGACACTGCAGTATACCAGGATCTCACCTGCCTAAGTGGACTATTGAATGCAAACTCTTTTTGCTTTAGGGTGAGTGTATCTGTTTTAAAATGAAGACTGTCAAATTTGGAATGTGCAGTCATCTGGACTCTTGCTTGTAAATAACAGAGACCTACTTTAGCTAGCTTAGGCAAAAAGGAAAAATTTATTCTAAAGACTGGGGTTCTCAAGGAACCCAGGGGTAAGCATGTAGCTAGGCGTGACCTGGAACCAGACACTGTGTTAGTGGTCAGGACTTTTCTGTGTCTCACTCCATCTCATCTGTGCCCCTTTCTGCATGTCAGCTCGATTCTTTCTTTCTCTGCTCCCCAGGCTGTATGATCGCAGATGGCTATCTCTATTATCTGTATGAATACAGATTACTTATTCTCTGATAGACTAAATAGCCTTATCTGTAAAATAGATTGTTCAATTCCAATGATAAAATGCATGTGGAAATGATTTGTGAATGGTACATGAGTATAAAAATGTTGTTGATCATTCTTATTACAGGACTCAAAATGGAATTTTCACCTCATGCCTGTATTCATATTATAGGCCCAGCTACCCAGAGTGAAACCAAATTTCCCTTAGTCTCAATTCCAAATTCACGGACAGCTGCCCACGTCTAGACCAGTTGGATGTGGTCAAGAAGCGGGCCGTGTTGTACAAACATGGCTGCCAGAGGATTGAAGAGTGGGGGCAATTCCAAGGAAAGGAAGGGAAAGGGGAGGCTATGAAGACAAACTAATAGGCATTCAGTGAAGGAACTGGTAACAAATACTATAGAAGCACATTAAATTACATGCATTCAAGTTTCTTATACTTCCTTCTGGGATGAAAATTAAGAAGCCAAATGAAATATTACTCAAATATCTGCAAGTGGTTGACAGGTACAATCATGGCAATTATTATATAACATACATGTCATAGTTTCAAATGCCTTGTCTTGTGTCTAGATAGAAACATTTGAAGTCAATGTTGGATTAACGTCAATCCAGTATTGACTTTTGCAATCCAATATTGGATTACAAAATTTAAAATATTCTCACTGCATATATCCCATGGTCAATTGTACCTTCTTTTATTTCAGGTGCTTACAAGTCCTTGAATAGGAGAGGAAATTTGTAAGCCTTATGCTTAACCAAGTTCTTCTTTTTTAAAAAATATTTTCAACTTTTATTTTAGATTCAGGAAGTACATGTGTAGATTTGCTACATGACCAAATTCTTGAGACTGCAAAAGCAATGAGCTCTTTGCTTTCTACAACTACGGGGATACAGTGAATGCATTTCATACAAACAGATACATGTATTTATCCCTTAGCACTGGTAATTGTGATTTCAAAAATAACAAAATTCTGGCTCCAAATTATATTCAGACTTGTTCTAGTAATACTTCCCAAATATGTACTGCATTCATGCAATTAGTGTGTTTCACCTTTTAGCATTCGCTATTTTTTATTATACTTCAGAAATAATACCACACACCACCAGGCACAGTGGCTCACACCTGTAATCCCAGCACTTTGGGATGCTGAGGCGAGCGGATCACCTGGGGTCAGGAGTTCGAGACCAGCCTGGCTAACATGGTGAAACCCCGTCTCTACTAAAAATGCAAAAATTAGCCAGGCGTGGTGGCGGGCACCTGTAGTCCCAGCTACTGGGGAGGTTGAGGCAGGAGAATCGCTTGAACCCGGGAGGCGGAGATTGCAGTGAGCCGAGATCACGCCAATGCACTCCAGCCTGGGTGACAGAGTGAGACTTCATCTCAAAAAAAAAAAAAAAAAAAAAGTAATACCACATACAATATACTCCTTTTTTGCCTATAATCATGTTGTTTGTTTAAACTGGGAGAAAATCTCATTCTCTAGGTATGATGGTGATTTTCATCTATTTAAACCAGTTTTACACCAGTAAGATGTGAGCAGTTACAACAACGCGTTCTTGAAATTGGCATAGGCCATCGATGGCCTCGAATATTTGGCCAATGGGATCTGGTGGCAGTTAAGAAGATGCAGTCCACATAAAATTGAACAGGCTGTTTGTGTTTCCTTGTCCTCTTTTGGGAAAGACACATCTTTTGTCAGAAGAGGGGGAGGTTCAATGGCACAGGAAGGAGTTCTGTGCAAAACGGCGCTGACTTTCTAGTTTAGACTCATGAAAAGTCATTGAGGGGATGCATGTAAATAAGGGTTGTGGGGTCAGTCCTTCAGTCTCAAAGCCAGAATGATGCTTAACATTCCAGACCATGGCCTTCAGCAAAGCACCAGGAGCCTCTTCAAAGGCCACCTTTGCCCTGTTCCCACCCTGTTAACACAAGGTGGAAATTCCATTTTGAGTCCTGTAATAAGAATGATCAACGACATTTATATACTGATTTACCATTTACAAATCACTTCCACATGCATTTTATCATTGGAATTGAGCAATCCATTTTACAGATAAGGCTATTTAGTCTATCAGAATAAATAACCTGTCCATGATTACAGAGCCAGTAAGTCATGAAGCCAGAACTGAAATCTAGGATTTTGGCCCCAAATCCTGTTCTTTCCCTAGCATACACACATTACTTCTCCAATGGGTGTGTGTTGTTGGCAAATCTCCAAGCCAAAGGATACCATGTCTTCCTGTCTCAAGGGAACTGGACAAACGGTTTAAAGACAGTTGTGAAAAGTAGGAATAAGGAAGTTGATACCTCACTGCCCAAAGTTTAATTTGGTAAACGAGTGACCACAGTTAATGATCATTCAGATTCCTCACAATTACATTAAAACACACACACACGCACACACACACACACGCACACACACACACACACACACTTTGGGGCTTTTAAGAAGTGACATGCAGAAAAAAATAAGAGCCTATTCACATAAGATGTTTGAAGACCTTCATTAGTATTTACTTACTTAGCTCATCTTCCTGTCCTCCCTCCCCCACCAAAAAAGTGGGAAGGACATTAGGAGGTTAAAATCTTCTTTAATACAGATTTTTTTTTTTCAGATGTATCTAAACAGCAGATCTAGGTTTGAGAAACTTCACATTTCCACTTTTAAAAACTAGGCTCCATTTCATCGGTTTTAAAACGATTTGATTCACAAACACTTGACAGTTTTCTTTAGGAGCACTGTGATAGTATGAAGAGGGATAAGCCTGTAGCTCTACAATGTTTTTCTTACAAGTTTATGTTTGCCTTTCTCAGTTATTCTCTGCCTTGTGGATGGTGCCACAAAGCTGTCTGATTTTTAATAATGAGCAGGAGTACATTAGTGGCACATACCCATTTTAACTCCTCCCTTGCAGATTCTTAACTAGAGACTGCACTCAGGACACAGCCAGGATAAGCTATTGAACTTCTCTAGTTGTTGTAAACATTAAATATAAATACCAACCTCACTGTGCCCCCTCCCCCTCTGGAAAAGGAAAGTTATGGTGCTTGTGCAGTCAGAATTTTCTGTACATAAATCTGAATTGAAAATGACTAGATTTTAATGGGTGATAATAGTAGCATTATAGTCAGTGGCCTCTTGAGCATGTAGCAGAGTGGTTTGGTTGATACATTCCCACCTGAACCAAACACTGTTATCTTCTTATTTCTTACACCCTTTCCCACTCACCTGGAACCAAACACTTCCCTTTGTTGTATCTTATCTAGGAACAAGGAAATGCCACTAGCTACAGGTAAATATGACCTTTGTGAACTGGCAGAAGCCTTCCTCAATGGGATGGCTTGGAGCTCTAGTTTCCGACATGAGATTCATTTCAAAGTGGCCTACCCAGAGTTTATACTTAACCGTGGATTTGTTGGTAGTTTCTGGTGATTTGGTGATGCAATTATGCCTTATGCTAATAAAAGCCATATTACATGGATTTATAGAAATTTTGTTAAAATTTCTTAAAACAAGGAGTCAAATCCTATAACATTCAAAGATGTAATTAGTTGGTGTTTGTGATGGAAAATAGTACTTACTGCTAAACTAATACCTTTTAAATAATAAATAAAATGTCAACAAATTCATATATTTGGAATGTTGCAAGTAAAGATGAATAGTTGTATAAAAATTGGATTGCCAGATAAAATATAGGATGCTCTGTTAAATTGAATTTCAGATGAACAAAAAATAACTTTTTAGTATAAGTTTCCCCTTGCAATATTTAGGATCCATTTACACTAAAAACAAAAATCGTTACCTGTAATTCAGATTTAACTGGGCATCCTATAGTTTTATTTTCTAAATCCAGCAAGCCTAGTAAATAACTCCTATTTTCCCATGACACGAAGCCACCAGATCAAATAGCAATTTTTCTTAACACACAGATCAATTGAAGTAAGCCTGTTACTAACGGGCAACTGACTGGAAAGGAGTATGTTTCAGCAGAATCTCTATTAGTCTATTTTACAAATAATATCAGAATTCTGCATAAAGAGGTATATGGTTTTATTCATTCTCTGAGTTTGATGGTTACGTATTGTGATCAATCATACAGCAGCAGACGGAATCTTGGAACAGTGTGTCCTCTAGCTGTGGCAGAGAGCCAGGCAGCAATTAGGAAGAATCGCAAGAGCTTACCAGGCGTGTTTGGATTTCTTTTGCTGCAACTAGAAAAGACTACAGACCTTTAAAGGTGATTAGTCCAGAATACTCCACGGTTTCAGTCAGGATCAAAAACATTTATAGTGTTCCTTGAACTGCCTTTATGTAAAGAAGATTTTAGGATTATTTTCTGAAAGGAGTAATTAATAATGAGAACAGTCATAGCAGCAGCAGCAGTTGCTATTTGTTGAAGGTCTAATATGGGCCAGGCACTGTGGTCAGCTCCTGACTTCCTGTTGGACTCTGGCTAATTCTGGCATCTAACTGAGGTCTAACTCAGGTATAAGTTTTAACCACTCTGCTGGATTCCTTTAATAAATTACTGACTTTATACAGAAATATATCAATTTAAAACATGGGCCACGCTCTCACAGGCTACTTACATAACTATGGTATGGAATAATGGGAGAAAGAGGTGCTTTGGATTTCCAGAACTCACTCAAAGGGTAATATTAGTTTAGGGACATTGCACTTTAAAAATCAAGAAACTGTTGGGAAGAAATTAATCTAGTTTTATTATTTCATTCTCTACCTCATTTCAGAAAGTATTTAAGGCAATTCATTCACTTTAGTGCTAATTTATATTCTGTTAAGATCATGTTTTTGCCATTTTGCTGGAACTGTGCTACTATTTAGCAAACCCTTCTAAAGCATCTCTGTGCTTGGCTCCTGCTTTCAAGGAGCCAAGGTAAAACAAAATTCGAGACAGGTAAGACAGAATTACCACCAAGTTATCCTCTCAAAGACTTGAAAATAGGCCGGGCGTGGTGGCCCACGCCTGTAATCCCAGCACTTTGCGAGGCTGAGGCAGGCGGATCACCTGAGGTCAAGAGTTCGAGACCAGCATGGCCAACATGGTGAAATCCCGTCTCTACTAAAAATATAAAAATTAGCTAGGCATGGTGGCGGGCGCCTGTAATACCAGCAACTCGGGTGGCTGAGGCAGGAGAATTGCTCGAACTCGGGAGGCGGAGGTTGCAGTGAGCTGAGATCGTGCCACTGCATTCCGGCCTAGGTGACAGAGCGAGACTCCATCTCAAAAAAAAAAAAAGACTTGAAAATAATCCAGAGATTAAATCTCTTCCAACACAACCTGAAAAACAAGAAGAAAAACAATATAAAATATTCAATTTTCTTCCATCCTTGCCCCAATTCAGAAGTTTAGCCTTTTGCAAGATGGGGGCAGTGATCTCTTCCTTGTTTTCCACTTTTTACCTCTGAGCTCAGGGTGTTAGCACCCTCTGGGCTTCCCTCCCTTAAAGGAAGAACTGGCTGCACTTTGTCAGCTGCCCCTTTTGTCAGCCATCTAGGACAAAAAGGAGTTGTGAATTTTTGATGACTACTCCTCCAAGAGCGAACCTGATGGCCTGCCCTCAGGTGGGAATATGAACCTCTTGATGGATAATCTTGCTCAACCAGATGGCCCTCCCATTAGATTACCTTCAAGGTGTGCTGGCTCCTGCCTTTCCTCCTAAACTCAGTTTGAAATCCCGCCAACTTTCTAGATGAGGAGATTGATTGAGGCTCAGGGAAAAGAAGGGACTTGCTGTAGGAAACATAGCTAGTTAGTCACAGGGGCAAAACTAGCCCCCGTGTCTTCTGATTCCTAGGCTAAAAGTTTTGGTTTCATACTGTGCAGTTTCTTCCTGCCCTCAGACTTAGTTTGGGTCCTCACAGTCTCCTCTTTGATCTAGAACTGTATTCAATAGGGTCTCTAGTAGAGTATAGCCATCATTTACCAAGAACAGAAGCATGGCTAGTGAGGGTCTGGAAATCAATTATGTTATCTTCAGGTTATAGAGCTTTCATACCGAAAGACAAACATTTGAAGCATAAGTTAAAATAACAACTCTTTCCCACCAAAACAGTTAATGGTTTGTTATTATTCCTGTGGAAACACCCTGAAAATGTTTTTTGAAGTTCTTTGAAAGAATAAACTAGAGAGCTGAGGAGGGGAGGCACAGTAGTAACTAGGTACAAGAAATGGTATTGCAGAATGTAGATTATGACTGGGAAACTATAATAACCCAGTCCCTTCTGTTGCCTAAGAGGAAGCTGTGTTTCTCTTTAACTGTAATTGCGTTTTTCATATACGCGTTCTGGAGATAGCAATTAATCTCTAATTTTATCTGAGCTGTCCTTGAATGAATCTGAAACTGTAACTAAAACAGTTTGAAAACAGCCACACAGAGAAAAAGACAACCAAGACAGTTATTTGGTAATGTAATGCATAAACCAAACTGAATTTGTGTGGTATTTTGTAGATCCTCCTTTGGTCAAGCAAGCAAGGATCAATAATCAACATTTCCCAAATGCTTTAAAATTATTCATTGATCACAATAGCACATCTGTAAAGACATTTCCATATGAGAAGCATAAGGCTCTGATCTGTTTAGATCAGACCACCTGGTCCCCAATTGGCAGCCCCCAATTTACAAATGAATCATGTCATGTTCCAGACGTTAGTATGTAAGTCAGTTGGAAACCTGGGGCATGCTTTACCATAGAAGCAATATTATTTATGATGATTAGTTTCTTAGGCTAACTGGCAAACACTATTGCTTTTCAATTCTACTGTGAATTAGCTTACAAGTCTATTTAAATCATGGTGTAATTGAAGGACAACAGTGTTGGCCAATTAGCCTAAAAAATGAAATAGAGGAGTAAGACCCGTATTTCTCAGAAGACAGTGGTAAGGAATCGATGTGAGCGCTGCGATTTAGATTGCAGAATCTGGTAGCAAATCCCCCAAATTCAATTTGCCCCATATTATTCTTCATTTGTAAAGGTCTAAACTGGAATAACCTGGTACAGTTCTGTCCATGAGGCAGCTGCTGTAGGGAGACCTGCCCTGAACAGCCAGCTTTGATAATTCTATGATCAGGATACTGACATTCATTTGCTTTGTAATACTGGACATGTGACCCCCACCCTTACCTGAGTGGCATTCAGGAAAGTGGAGTAAGATCCATGGTGGGGCTGTTCTCCTGGTTTGCTTGAGTCTTGCCCTAGCCTGGCCCTACCACTTCAACCTGGAGAAGGGGGATGAAGGAATGGAAGAGAACTCATGAAATAAGGTGTTCACGTTCCCGTTTTTTTAAATTAAAAAAATGCATATACATGTAATATGTGCCCATTATAAACAAATTGTGACATAGGAAAATTGAAAAAGGAAAATTAAAATGTGCACATAATTCTGCCACCTACAGATAACTGTTAATATCTTGGTATATATGCTTAAATCATTTTTTCTGTTTATGAGCATACACACACATTAAAAAAATTACAATGATATACTAATATTGATTGGTGACTTTAAGAAAATCTTAATATATTGAAGATTTTTTCATGTCAATAAATATAGATCTATTTATTTTAGAAAAAATGTATAAATAAATAAATAAATATAGATCCACATCAGCATTTTTAGCAACTGCTTAGTAGCCTATAGTATGGATAAACTGTCATTCGTTTGCCCTCTGCCTTACTGAAAGTCCCGACTCCTTTTTGATGCTCTGTACAGACTGTATGTTGCTAGAGCCTGCTTGGCTTGCACTGGCTCTGGAAAGCTGTTGTTAGCATCTTTTCTCGTCTTCACATTCAGTGAGGTCACATTGGAACCTTGAAATTGGCCGTGGTGAGTGCATTTACACTGTGGAAATTGGCAAATGCTCCAATTAGGGGCTTTAGTTTTTACTCCCAAGGAACTGGTGTACTAGCACATTATGCAGAGCCCCTCAGCTCATTCCCTGGCTTCACTTTGCCTAGCTCAGCTGGTCTGATGAGGGTGGATGGATGGGAGAAAAGGAACTGACAACAAATAATCACAGTAACAACCAGTTCTCAAACTTTGCTAACATAGATCCATTTGTGGCTAATGCTCCTATTGCAAACTGCAGGCATTGTATCTTAACAATCATGCATAAGTAAATAATAATAAGGTTTTGGAAGCCAAGTGTCTCGGCAAATAAATTAAAGCTGTGTTATCTGTTAACCTAGTAACAAGGTTCAGATTGAATGGATTGCAGATGGGTAGCAAAGCTAGCAATAAGAAGAGTCTAAAAGAACACAACTGGCATTTTGGCTTTCCAAGGATTTTTGTTTCTGTCAGAGAAAGAATGCTCATCAGGAGAATGGCTCCTGTGATCCCCAAGTGTTTGCTCTGTTTACTGTGGGACTTTAAACCTGGGGGGGCAACACCATGTATTAGGAGCAGCACTTCTGGATTCTTCATTTTTTAGTCAGGTTTTCTTCTTTGCTTATCAGGTTGTAGTTTTTGGAAAGAGTGGGAAAGAAGGCCAAGGAAATGTACTTACCCTTAGGGATGGCATAGACATGCCACTTCACAACATGTTTTGCTTTTTCCCTTGTCAAAATAGGAGGGATACAGGGTTAAAGGACGCCTTGTTAATCTAAGAGTCATGTCCCTCTGTCACTAACACAAAAGTACCTTGAGCGCCTCAGAAACTGTTCCACAACATTCCTTTATATTGTTCCGTGTTATTTCTAATAGCACAGTGTGGTGGTGAAGAGTGCAGGCTCCAGAATCTGAAAGATCTAGGTTCAAAGCCCAGCTCTGCAATTTATAAACTATGTGACTCTGGGTATGTTACTTAACATCCATTCTGAGCCTCAATTTCTTCAGCTATAAAATGGGGATGATAATGGTGTCTGTCTTGTAGTTTTGTTGTGCAAATCAATCTAGATGATGCATATAAAAGGCTTGGTATGATGCCCAGTATTTAGTATAAGTTCAGTACTATTGTGATTTTCCTGTAACAGTCTAGCACTCTCTATACATTTTACAGAAATGCTAGCTAAAGTACTCCTGACTGCCCTCACATGCCCCCCTCTAAATGATCTTTAATATAATAAAAAACCTTGCCGTACACAAAATTATCTCCCCATGAGATGATACATACTTTGTAATCCATCTCAGCTTCAGGACTTTTTTCTCATGAAACAAACAGCTCTTGAATATATTTCCTGTTATTCCCATCCTTCTAAGTCTGTCTCCTCCAGGGAGCCTCTCTTGATCACTCCAGCAGCCAATGCTTATGTGTGCTTTTATAACTGATATCCTTCATCAATTCCACTCCTTCCTCTTCCTCTCAGGATTACCCACTTGGCCCTGAACCATGCCATACCATGTGACTGGTCCAGAGCTCTTACAGCAGAATTGCCATCAAACCCCTGTGTCATTTGATAACTGCTGCAGATACCTAAGATAGAGCAGCAAGAACTACATCAATTCAACTATGCTTTGAGAATAGGTTTGCCAAATTTAGCAAATAAAAATACAGAGTGCCCAGATAAATTTAAATTTCAGATAAACAGTGAATGTTTTTAAATTTTCTTTAATTTTTAAATTTTATTATTGACAAATAATAATTGTATATATTTATAGAGTACAATGTAATGTTTTGATATATTTACATAGATCAAACATTGTGAAATAATTATATTAAGCTAATTAATATATCCATCACCTCATATACTTATTTTTTGTGTTATGGATATTTAAGATGTACTATTTAGCAATTTTGAAATATATAATACTTTTTTTAGCATGAGTATATTCCAAATATTGTGTGAGGCATACTTATACTAACCTTTTTGTTGTTGTTTATTTGAAATTCCAATTAAAATGGGTGTTCTATATTTTATCTGGCTACTCTAATTGGGAAATGAGCAGAAAAGTCCTAAGAAGGCAAAAGAGCTGTCACAAATCCCTGGTACACAGGTACTCTGACATAATCTATCAATTGAACAAATACGTCCTAAACTATTTTGTCATCTGGTTTCTCTGTCCACCAGGGCATATATGTACAGTTGTGTATAGGGTGCTTACAACATCATTGTTTATCTGAGGCACCATTCATAACGTTGACATCAAGATTTGCTTATTTATTTTTCACCATTCTGTGGCATACAACAGTAGTGTCTTACTCAAACAAAGTCAGCACATTATGACAATTTTTGGCAGATAGAATTAAGCATCTTGAGGAAGGGGCACCTTTTTCTAGTTCACATTAAGGTGTCATGGATAGTGGTGAACCTGTACTCATTGTAGATTAGCATAAAATGTGCTGCAGCATTTTTCAAACCATGCATTGTAACCCATTGATGGGCTGGGAAATCATTTTAGTGGGTCACGACCAACATTAGTGATGATAATGATGGAATAGAATGGAATAGAATATCAGAGTGTGTTCTATGTAATAAACGTGTTGTCGTTGGGAGTTTCTATTCAGTTTCATATGTGTCTGTGTCTACTGGATGGTAATAAAAATATATTTCTGTTTGTGTCTCACTGTCAAAAAGATTTGAAAAGCACTGATGTGGTGCTAAAGAACTTAAAATCTTGAGACCAGCACATCAGAGTCCAAATCCTAGTTCTGATACATGCTTGCTGTGTAACCTTAGGCAAATTACTTGACCCTTCTGGGCCTTGGTTACCCCATCTGCAATTTGGGGATAATAATTGTACCTGCCTCCAGGGTTATTCTGAGGGTTTAATTAATTAATCCATGCAAAGCACTTAGCACAAGGCCTGGCATATAACAGTGGATCAATGCAGTTTTTGCTGTTATTGTCAGTGATTAACCAAGAGCTGAGGGGGTTGGAAGAGACAGGCTCATTAACTGTGGATGAGCAGTGACAGCAGACAGCCAGATGTGTAAAGAAAGGGAATTCAGAATAATGCAAAAGCAGATGAGGTACAATAAAGGATATTAATAGAGATCACCCTGAGTCATCAGGAAAAGGTTAAATTATACCCAGGATGTTCCGTCGAATAAGACAAATTCGTAATACATTTAGAAGGGTTTCCAATAAAAATAATCTAAATAAAAAGAATTTGGACACTTAACAGAAAATGTCAGTTAATTGGATAAATTAATTTATATGGAAGTTTTGGTTCTACTGCAAGTCCAGGTAAACGAGGTACTCCAGTCTGAAATATTTCCTGCAAGCAAATCTTGACTCTCATGTAGGTTGCAGGCTCTCTGAGGGCACAGACTGAATGTTTTATTTCTTCTGTATCTCCTGCAGAGTCAGTTTGGGGCCAAGCACACAGCTGTTAGTCCTAGGGTCCTCATTCCCCAGGTTAAAATCCGGGGGCAGCTCCCCCTGTCTCCAGTACAGAACACGTCTGCCAACTGTATCAGGTACTAGCCCAACACTGAGCATGGAGGGGTGGTGGTCTTCCCTTCATCTTGCTCCTAGCTGTCTTTGGGAGATGAGAGATGGGAGCAGCATGAGAGAGTTTGCAATCTCCTTTCATAGCCTGTTGCTGCTTACTAATACTTGCCAGGTGCTCGTGTGTGTGTGTGTGTGTGTGTGTGTGTGTGTGAGAGAGAGAGAATATGAATGCATTCATCTTATGGCTTCAGAGCACTATTAGGCTGTTGGTTCAGAATTCTTTGGAGTATGAAGATTCCTTTAAAAATAACCATCATTTTTTACTGAGCAAATCAAACAGCTGATCTTGGAAGAGCTTGATAAAGACATTTAAATATCAACCATCATTTTCAAATCCATTTGGGGTCTGTGGCATAGCAATCCAACATTCACTTAGAAAGCCCAAGGTTTCTCTCAAAGTATGGACATGTGTAGAGACCGCTTTTTAATGTTTGCACTTTTTGTGAGGTACCTCTTCCGGTCCCACCCTCCCAACTGCCACATCGATAATAGTTGTGCTATTAGAATATAGCGACTGAGGAAAAAGTACATGGGCAAATAAACCTATGAATTCAACTGCACTTTAAATGAATCAATCATAGCTATATCTATCTACATTAAAAATATAGCACACATATAGCAAGACATATTTTAGTATATTGCTGTGATAGCTCCCTGCACTCCCTTTTCTTTTTTTTCTTTTCTTTTCTTTTCCTTTCTTTTCTTTTCTTTTTTTTTTGAGACGGACTCTTGCTCTGTAGCCAGACTGGAGTGCAGTGGCACAATCTTGGCTCACTGCAACCTCTGCCTCCCAGATTCAAGTGATTCTCCTGCCTCAGCCTCCCGAGAAGCTGGGACTAGAGGCGCACACTACCACACCCAGCTAATTTTTGTATTTTTTTAGTAGAGACGGGGTTTCATCATGTTGGCCAGGATGGTCTCGATCTCTTGACCTCTTGATCCGCCTGCCTCGGCCTCCCAAAGTGGTGGGATTACAGGCATCAGCCACCACGCCTGGCCTGCACTCCTTTCTCTTTGCAGTTGAACAACTTGTAATTATTTTATTTATTCACTTGTTAACTAATTTTAATGCCTGTCTCTCCCACTGTACTGTGACCACCATGAGATCAGGGAGTAACTTAATTTGTGCTCACTCTTGTTACTAAGACTCAGCACGAAGCCAGGGCCCTTCTAGATGCTTATTACATTTCTGCTAAATGAGGGGATGAATGGCACAGCTGCTTATGCAGCTTCTGGGCTTTTGTATGGTTCTTCTGAAACCAATCAGAATTGAGCTTTCCTAAGTCCCCCCCAAGGCAAAAGGCAATGCACTTATAGGTGAAACTGTACACATATGATCTAGAGTGAGAGAAATCATGTGAGTGTTGAGCATTGTCAGTAGAACTTTATTAAAAAATACTTTATATTGGTTCATTTTCACAGTGCTGACAAAGACATACCCGAGACTGGGTATGTCTTACAAAAGAAAGGGTTTTATTAGACTTACAGCTCCACATGTCTGGTGAGACCTCACAATCATGGTGGAAGGCAAAAGGCACTTTTTACATGGCGGTGGCAAGAGAGAATGAGGGCCAAGTGAAACAAATTTCCTCTTATCAAACCATCAGATCTTATGAGACTTATTCACTACCAGGAGAACAGTATGGGGGAAACCGCCCCCATGATTCAGTTATCTCCCACTGGGTCCCTCCCACAATACATGGGAAAAGGGAGTACAATTCAAGATGTGAGATTTGGGTAGGGACGCAGAGCCAAACCAAATCATACATATACAATGCACAACTGGGAGATAGAACAGCAGATTTATTTTAGTTGCATGGGTGAGTAGATAATGTTCGAGCCAAGATCAAAAGGGCAGGTAAGAAGGCAACTAAATATCTTTCCTTTCCTCCCTCCATGTATGAAGGAAGTTATCTGGACAGAGTGGACTGCAGGAACCCAGGCCCTACAGTGGAAAAGAAAAGGATGTGCTAAAGGAACAAGAGAAGGCTGGTGGCGCCCACTGAAGAAACTGATGGTAAATCATTGGCCTCTAAGAGAGTCTGTGGTTCTTGGGATGCAACACAAATTAAGTTTTATTTCTTATTTTGAGTCAGTAGCACATGCATATTGTGTGAAATTCAAAAGCAACAAAGGACAGTGAAAAGTGCATTTTTCTTCCATCCAGTCAGCCCTGCAGCTGCCAGTCCAATTTCCTTCCTAAAAGGACTGCTATTGTCAGTTCTTAAGGGAAAATTTACACTAAGGAAATTTTGCAGGTTCTGTTTGTGTGAAATTGAATACATAAATCAGTAAACTAATAAGTAAATCAATATTTTCCTATTTTTCGCTTTCTTGAAATATACACCAGTAACATCTTGGCAACCATCCTTTCTCACATCTTCCTGTGCATGTGTGCCTGTGTGCACACACACCCTATTTTACCTAAAGAGTACTACAGAATACAAGTTTTCACTGTGGATACCTCTTAAAAAAAATGTGAAGCCTTTTTTTTCCTACCCTTTATATTGCTCCCAAAAGGTAACCAATGTGAATAACCTGGTAAGTATCTTTTCATGTCTTCCTCCATGTTTACATAATTATATAGAACATTTATATTACATATACAAAAAGGAGGTTTTGCTTATTTGATTTTACAACAGTGGCATCCAAGTATCATATATATACTACCACATCTTGCTTTTTTCACTTAATAATACACCATGGAAACCACCTCATTCCTTTAAGTGCTGGCATAAAAGGCCATGGTTTAGATATGCAGTTCACTCAGCCATACCCCTTCTCACAAACATGCCTTCCATTTCCAGTGCTTTTATTTCTGTAGAGTAGATTCCCAAGAGTGGCATTGCTAGGATGAAATGTAGCTATATATTTAATTTAGTAGATAATACCAGATTCTGTTCTAGACAGACTATAACAATTCATATTTTTACCACCAACATATGAGAGTATACTTTCTCCAGCACGTTCATATTCACTTTTGTAAAAAAACAAAATTAGGGTAACGCTTCAATGTTTTTGTCAGCTATTTGTTGACCCAAATTGGGAAATATTTTGAACACTGAAAATACTTGAGTAGATTCTCCTTCAAGGCCAGAGACCTGACTAAGAAAATGCTTTGACTTTATGCATTTGACTTTAACACAACTTGGGTTAATAATCAACATGATAGCTACCAATTGCTGAGAACATCTGTTGCATTCAGTATTTGCTAAACATTGTCTCATTTAAACTTTTAAGAGCTATTAGCAGACACTGTTACTCCTTCCCTTTTACAAATGAAGCAATTCAAGTACAGAGAAGTTGAGAGACTTACCAAAGGTCACACAGCCAGGATGTGTCAGAATGGGTCTGTTTAAGTTCAGCATGGGATTCTTATCTACAGTGCCACTAGACTTTGATTAGCCTGTATACCTTTGGGCTACTGGAGGTTAAGGCTAGGCCTGACCTTTTTAAAGGTGTGCATTTGCTTTCTGCAGACAGTGAAAAATGAACTGGGAATACAGTCAAGGTCCTAAGTGCCCTGTGTTTGGACCTGGCCAACTGGATGTGGGCAGCTCTGTCTTGCAGCTCTTGAGAAGGTCAAACCGCTCCTGAGGAGCAAGAGTGCCCACTTAGCCAAGGGAAATCACGGTCCCAAGAAGAGAGGCTGAAGTCTATTTGTGCAGTGTGCATTGAGAAGCTGGATTTTTGTCTCCTGTCCCCAGGCAGAATTTCTGTCATTCAGGAATGGGAAGTCTTTCCTTAAGTGCTCTTCCTCCACAGCCACTTTGCTTCCAAAAGCTTTCTAGCCTATCTCAGCAAAATAAGGCCGGTAAAGGGCTTCTGGAGAAAAAAGTCTCGGAACAACTGATCGCCAGGTCTTGAGTCTGCTTTCATCCCTGCAGCTCTGTTTCTGTGTTGACAGGACCAGACCATGATGCATCCTTTAATATCACTGTGATAGAAGTGCTTATTTAAATGGATTCGTAGAGGTGATTAAATTCCTTAGCACAGAATTCCAGCCAAAGATTCCTTGTGAGAGAAAGTGAAGGACACATTGCAATTCTACCCCAAGAGATACTTATAAAGAGAATCAGATGTAGATTGGTTCATCAAATAAAGAAAATCACTGATATTAATGCTTTGGCTGGAAATGGTTTCACCTTGATAGGGGAATCAAAATAACTATAGTTTATTGAGCACTCAGTAAATGACAGGTGATTTGCATACGTTATCTCATTTTATCTTCACCACAACCCTAAAGAGGTAGGTACCATTACTGTGTCCATTTTGCAGATGAGCCAGTTGAGGCTGGGGAAGGTCATTTCTGTCTGAGATAATACTATGAGTAACTGATGGGAGTTAAGACTGGAAATCAGGAGTGTCTCAGCCTTCCTTCACCTCCTTGGCTCCTTTCCCCTGAGCCTGCTCAGGATTTTGGAGCTATCTTATTTTTTCGGGCAGTTGCATCTAAGCATCATTAGACATTCATAATAACAACAGTTTCCATTTATCAGAGACCTGCTATGTGCTAGGCACTTCACATCTGTCCTATACAGTCTGTATGACTCTAAAATCTGAGCTTTCTGTTCTTGATTCTCCACCACTCTATCCCTACAGATAAAGTTTCTTTAGCAATACTGACCAAGGAAAAAAAGAGAGAAGGCAAAAAAAAAAAAAAAAAAAAAAATCACAAAAATCAGGAATGCAATAGGGAACTTCGCTACAGGACCTGCAGTCATCAAAAGGATAATAAGGGAATATTACAAACAAGTATGAACACATACCTTTGACAACATAGATAATGTGGACTAATTCCTAGAAAAATGCAAATTTTCATAAGCCACCCAATATGAAATAGATAATTTGAAAAGCCCTATAATTATTTTAAAAATGGAATTCATAATTTAAAACTCAAATAAATCTCCAGAGTAAGACGGCTTCACTTGAGAATTCTACCTTGTGTTTAAAGAATAATCAATGGCAATTCTTCACAATCTTCTTCAGAAATAGAAGAGTAGAGAACACTTCTCAATTCCTCATATGAAACTAGTATTACTCTGATATAAAAACCGGGCAAAGACAGTCCAAAAAAAAGTCTACAGACTAAGATTCCTTCTAAATATAGATACAAAAATCCCTAACAAAACATTGGCAACTAGAATTCAGAAATATATAAAAAGAATTATATACCATTACCAAGTGGGGTTTATTCCAGGGATGCAAGGCTTGTTCAACATTAAAAAATCAATTAATGTAATCCATCATATCAACAGGTTAAAGAAGAAAAATTACATGATTATATCAACTGATGTAGGAAAAGTTTCCCAGAATTCAGCTTACTTGTGATAAAATTTCTCAGCGAACGAGAAATAGGGTACCACTTCCTCAATTTGATAAAGGATATCTATAAAAATCTACAGCTAACATTACACTTAATAGTGAAAGGCAGAATGTTTTCCCCCAAAGATTGGCAATAAAGCAAGAATGTCTGCTCTCGCAACTCTTATTCAGCTTAAGACTGGAAGACATATCCAGTTCAATAATGCCAGAGAAAAATAAAACATGCAAAGTGGAAAAGAAAAATCAACTATCTCTATTTGTAGTTAACATGATGATCTACATAAGAAATCCAAAGGAATCTACAGAAAATGCATAAAATTAACAAATGAGTTCAGAAAGTCACAGGATACAAAATAAACTTACAAAAAGAAGTTACATTTTTATATACTGTATATACCAATAATGAAGATGTTTAAGTTACATTTTAAAAGTACAAGAGCATATGAAACTACTCAAAAATGAAATACTTACAGAACATGTATGTTTAAAAGTACAAAATAGTAATGAAAAAAATCATAGAATATCTAAATTAATGGAGAGGAATATGTGTTCATGGATTGGAAGTTTCAATATAGTAAAGATGTCATTTCTCCCCGAATTGTTATAAAAATTTGCCCAATTCTTATAAAAATCCCTGCAATGTTTTATCTAAATATAGAAAAGATTTTTATGAAATGGCAAGGAAATGAGAATAGCTAAAACAATTTTGAAAAGAAGAAAGTGAAAGGAATAACTCTATTTCAAAACATTATATAGGTACAGTCATCAAGATTGTGTAGTGTTGACTGAGGGATAGACTTATATATCAGTAGAAGAGAATAGAGAACCCAGATATAGCACCACACAAGTTCAGCCAACTAATTTTAAAATAGTAATAATAAAATATTAATAGCAACATAAATACTAATAATAAACTATTAATATAATTAAATAACATAAATTTCTAGATTTATAAAAAATTGTGAAGATATTGCAGAGTTTTCATATAATCTGCAACCAGTTTCCCCTCTTACTGACACTTTAGATTAGTATAGCACATTTGTTACAATCGATGAACAAATATTAATATTATTGACTAAAGTGCACACTTAATTCAAATTTTTAAAGTTTTTACCAAATGTTTATTTCTAACCTGGGATGTCATCCAGAATACTAAATTCCATTTAGTTATTATGCCTCCTTAGGCATTTCTTGACTTTGACAGTTTCTCACTTGTTTTTGATGACTTTGGCAGTTTTGAGGAACACTGGTCAGGTATTTTCCAAAATGTCCTTCAACTGAGATTCATCTAATTGTTTTCTCATAATTAGACTGGAGTTATGGTGCCATAGTTTTGATGTGGTTTGTCCTTGCCAGAACTCATGCTGAAATTTGATTCCCCAGTGTAGCACTGTTGGGTGGTGGGGCCCAGTGAGAGGTGTTTTGGTCATAGGGGTGGGTACCTTATGAATGGATTAATGCCCTCCCACAGTGGTGAGTGAATTCTCCCTCTCATGGGAATGGATTAGATCCCATGAAAGCAGGTTGTTAAAAGGTTCTGGCTGCCTTGGCTTCTCTCTCTCTTGTTTTTTCTCTTGCCGTGTGATCTCTTTGTACATGTCCACTCCCCTTCTGCTTTCCACTATGATAAGTGGAAGTCGCATGAGACTTTCACCAGAAGCTAAGCAGATACCAGCACTATGCTTCTTGAGCCTCCAAGCCTGCAGAATTGTGAACTAAATAGACTTCTTTTCTTCATAAATTACCAAGCCTTAAGTATTCTATTATAGCAACACAAAATGGACTAAGACATGGATTTCTGGGAGGAAGAACATAGAGGTAAAGTGCTCTTTCATCACATCATATCAAAGATACCTACTATCAATATGAGAACACTGTTGATGTTGACCTTGAACCTGGCTAAGACAGGTTTGTCAGGTTTCTCCACTGTAAAGTTACTCTTCCTCCCCCTTTCTATACTTTACTCAGAAGGAAGTCACCACACGAAGGCCACACTTATGGAGTCAGACAGTTATATTCCACTTCATTTAGGGTGAAATATCTATATAAATTATTTGAAATTCTCTGCCTGAGATATTTATTTCTTTTTCTTCATTCATTCATTCATTGAGTTATACCAGTATGGACTCGTGGATAACTTTTTATACTTTAGAATATAATCTGATATTACTTTATTTTGTTGCTGAAAGCATTCCAGCTTTGGCCATTGGGAGCTCTTTTTCAGTTGTCTTTGTATCCCTTTAACACATCCCATCATTATTGGTCCTCACTCCCTTTTCCCTTCCCTCCCCTCCTCTCTCCTCCCCTCCCGTCCCCTCCCCTTTCTTTCCCTCCTTGCTTCCTTCCTTTGTTCTTTTGAGTAATTCCTTACTTTCTAGCACTATAGGATACTCTATGCTCATCTTCATTATTTCCTGCCCCAGTCCTAGAATCAGCCATTTCTCCAAGGATCCCTGATTCTTTTTATTGGAGAATGGTAATAGAATCCAACATCTGCATGCAGGAAGTGTTCTTTGCTCCTGGGGTGTCATCGTTTCTAGGCCTTCTCACCTGATAGAGGCAGGAAATCTATGTGTATATAATAACATGTATATACACATATTTATAAATGTTTTTATATATATTAATGACTTGCCACTTCCTGCTTCCATTTTGTAGTCTAGCAAATCAAAATGCCCTAATCTTGCCTTAATCTTATCTTGCTGGTTATCACCTCTGGACCCTTGTTTACACTGTTGCCCTGCTTTGCCTCCTCCAGGAAGCTTTCCCTGTCATCTCTAGTCTGCATTATGTGACCTTTATCTGTGCTTCCATGGCATATGTTCATTTCTTTATCACTGCATTATTGTGGAATATTTGAATGACACTTTGTCTCTCTCCTCAACAGAGTATGAGTTCCTTGTGTGAAAGGACTGGGTCTTATCAATTATGATACAATCAGCACTTGTCTCAGGGTGTATATGTTCACCATCTTTCACAAAGGAAGGTGAATATACACTGTACAAGTACAACTAGAATTTGTTAATGAATCAACTTCTTCAAATGAGGAATTATATTACTTTCTACTGAATATTTACTATATTTAAATAACTGAGCTAGAGGGTTGTTTTGGCATTGCTTAACTGGAATTTAGTTGGATAATTGGGACTTTCAATATAAGTAGAGGCAATGGGAAATTAAAGTTAGTCTCAAAGGAAAGGGAATTTGTTGGATGGTATTCCATTTTCCCTCCTCATTATGTCCTGCTATACACCTAGTTAATAGACAAACAACAACAACAAAAAACCCAATTGCTTACTGACCTCAGTAGTGAACCCCAAATACCACCCTTTCCTATGCAAGGTCTTTGAGAGGCCTTTGCCTAAAAGCTATTAATTAAAAATATAGATCCTACCCTTTTTCCACAAACTCTCAGATTTTGGCCTTGCAAGTGGTCCCACTTTGTCCTTGCCTTTTTCTTTCATCTTCATAGAAATAGAGCTTAGCCCTTTTTCTTTAAGTTCTGCAAAGATTAATTCCAATTAATGCAGTAATATTCACTTATCTGCCATGCTTAATGCTGACTAGACAAAATAGGGGACAGCTGCGCCCAGTCATTTTTGGTTGGAAAAATTCTAATCTGAGCCTCCATCATCAAGGTGAAGATGGCTGTGCAATTATTTACTTTCATGACAAGCCTAGGGCTGAGCTGGGTCAGGAATTTTGGTACCTGACTGCTTTATCACAACATTGGGCAGTAATCCTCTCTTAACATGCTTGCGTGGATTTCCCCTTAACTTTGCTTAATTGTATTTTTTTCAAATCAAAACATATTGGAGCTATTTTAACTCTGGTGCTTATATCTCTAGGGTGATATAAAATTCTAATAATATTGAGAAGAATATTTTGAAAACCTGTTTTTATTTTTATTTTTTTAATTTCCATGGGTTTAGGGGGAGCAGGTGGTATTTGTTTACATGGGTAAGTTCTTTAGTGAAAACCTGTTTTTTAAAGAAGAGTTTAATCTTTTGTTTTATTCATGTGAGCAATTTATAATACAAAATACTTGAGCCATCAGATGATACCAATAGATTTTGCTCTAACGGCTCTCTGTGTAGACCTTCCTTTGTGAGAACTGGTGACAGATCACTATGTAGGAATTAATAGTATCAATGAGCAAGAATCATTTTATGCTTATTTTTAGTAGAATCAAGAGAACTCCCTTCTGAAGCATTTACAGATTTGTAAATTATATACCAAAATCAGCAAGATTTTGAGAATGTTGGTGAGTTGTTAGTAAAGAACTAGTGCTCAGCAGCTCTGCCAAAGCAAGACCTATAAGAGGGGAGGCATATCTATCTACCATAAGGAATTTGTCTTGAAATATTACATTTTAACTCTTACTTGAAACGACTCCTACTGAAGGACACAGATTGGTATGGGTGTTGGTTGTAATGGTCCTTATAGGAATGCAGAAAGACCTAGCTTTTTAATTGATGTATCAAAATCTGCAAGCTTTTGCTCGCTAGTGGTTAATTCTAATATGAAAAGGTTGAGAAGATGGTTACTTTTCCCACATGACTCAGATGAGTACTGAATTGAACAAAAAGTGGGCAGTGGTTGTGGTGTTATGTGTGTATGGTGGGCAGGAGGGAATTAAAAGTAACGGCAGCAAGGCACGGCATCTCACTTCCTTCACTTTGAGCTTCTCTTCTTAGCCCTTCTAAGCATTCCATCACCATATGTATTTTTTTTCATGATTACTCATATTGTTCTCTGCCTAAATCCCATCATTCTAGGCCAGGCCCCATTCTTAACTTCTTCATTATACAACTATGATAATAAGTATACATATATTGAGCAATGTACATGTGTGAAACACTATGGGAGGCATTCTACACACATGATAATGTTTAATCTCCACCAGACATTGTGGAATTAGTAGAAAGTGGTAGGAGATGATTTGAAGAAATAAGGAGAAAGCAGATCAGGTAGGGGCTTGTGGGCCATGACAGTAATTTAGATTATTCTGAATGTGAATGGATGTCATTGGAGGGTTTTGAGCAGTAGAGTGATACAGTCTGACTTATATCATGAAGTGAGTTCTCTGGATGTCCTGTAGAATGTTGATTAAAAGGGGTCAAGAGCAGAAGCATGAAGACCAGTAAGGAGGCTTTTGGAATGATAATGAAAAGATAATAGTATCTTGGGTCAGGGAAGTAGTGATGGAAATGGTAAGAAGTGCTGGATTCTAGATATCTTGTGAAGAATGAACCGACACTTCAGGCTGATGGGTTGGATATAGGATGGTGACGGAAAGAAATTTAAGGATGACTTGAAGGTTTTTGGCTTGACCAACTGGGTATATGGTGGTGCCATTTATTTAGATGAGGAACACTGCGGGAGAGTTTGGGGTGAGACTGAAAACCAAGAGTTCAACTTTAGGCACATAGAGTTTGAGATGCCTATTAGATACCCAATTGGAGAAGTTAGGCAGGTAGTTGTATATATGAGTCTAGAGATAAGAAAAATTTAACTACTATTACCACTCATTGATAGGGCTAGAAAATTATAGGAAGCAATTGGCCTGGGAGGTGGGGGAATAGAAGACCAAAGATAAACTTTTCTTGTGAGGAACTGACCCAAGCTGCCATCGGCTCTACTATATCTTCAGTATCACTATGTAACAGGGGTTTTGAAAATCTGTTATAAGACCTGTTCTGGACAACTGTCCTAGAAACTATGTAGGAGCAACATGAAATGACAATAAAAAGGAAGGATGGAGAATAGAACATGTGGAAGAAAAATAAAATTATATTCTATTCAAAATGAGATTCTACACCAAAATTTCAAAACACATGAAAAATATCTACACTTAAGTAAGGTCACCAAGGAAATAAACAATCAGAATATGAATTCATTCAGAATGAAATTTTTTTATGAAAAGATCTGTCATTTAAAAAAATATGTTTAGGATGCCAAAAGAGGTAAATGAACAACTTTCATTGAAAATAGAAAATTATGAAATAAACAAGCAAAAAGAAATGAAAAATGAGACCACATGAATATAAAAGAACCAATTAGAAATCCTGGACATGAAAAAAAATCATTTAAATAAAAAATTCAAAAGAACATAAACTTTGGGTTGCATATAGTCAGAGAGAACGTATCAAATTGCAAGACAGAGTACTGAGAAATTCTAAATATAGCAAAGAGGACGATTTTTTTTTTTTTTTTTTTTTGAGACGGAGTCTGGCTCTGTCGCCCAGGCTGGAGTGCAGTGGCGCGATCTCGGCTCACTGCAAGCTCCGCCTCCTGGGTTCATGCCATTCTCCTGCCTCAGCCTCTCCGAGTAGCTGGGACTACAGGCGCCCGCCACCACGCCTGGCTAATTCTTTGTATTTTTAGTAGAGACGGGGTTTCACCGTGGTCTCGATCTCCTGACCTCGTGATCCGCCTGCCTCGGCCTCCCAAAGTGCTGGGATTACAAGTGTGAGCCACCGTGCCTGGCCGATTTTTTAAAAATAGAATAGTGAAGACATATGAGCTATAGATTGAGAGGCTTCAACAAATATTCTATAGGAATGACAGAAGTGGTGAAGAATATCGCAGAGAAGTAATGTTTGCTGATATAATAACTGAAAAAACATCCAGAATTGAATGCTTGAGTTCTCAGTTCTGTAGTGTACATGAGATTTGAGCAGGATAAATGAAAATATACAGCTAGATACATCATAATAAAACTGCAGAACATTAAGGATTAAGATACTATCTTTAAAACTACCAGAAAACATTGATTACCTATGAAAGAATCAATTAGACTCACAGTATGTTTATCACCAGTAAAAAATAGTATTATCTTAAAGTGCTAGATAAAAATAATTTCAAGAGTGAGGGTAGATCAAAGTATTTTTACACATGCTCAGCCTGCTATTTTACAGGTCAGAGAGGGTCACTAAAGGAACTCTTAAAATATATACTTAATAAGAAGAAAGGGCAAGTTTAGAATACAAGAACAGGTTAAAACAGCATAGACATTGGAATCAACCTAAATGCCCATCAAAGGTAGACTGGATAAAGAAAATGTGGTACATATACACCATGAAATACCATGCAGCTATAAAAAAGAATGAGATAATATCCTTTGTAGCAACATGGATGGATTTGGAAGCCATTATCCTTAGTGAACTAATGCAGGAACAGCAAATCAAACACCACATGTTCTCACTTATAAGTGGGAGCTACACATTGAGTACACATGTGATCTGGTTTAGATCTGTGTCCCCACCCAAATCTCGTGTTGAATTGTAATTTGAATGTTGGAGGAGGGGCCTCGTGTGAGGTGATTGGATCATGGGGGCAGATTTCTCTTTTGCTGTTCTCATGATAGTGACTGAGTTCTCAGGAGATCTGATTGTTTAAAAGTGTGTAGCACCTCCCCCTTCACTCTCCTCCTCCTGCTCCGGCCATGTAAGACCTGCTTGCTTCCCCTTCACCTTCCACCATGATTGAAAGTTTCCTGAGGCCTCCCTAGCCATACTGCCTATACATCCTGTGGAACTATGAGCCAATTAAACCTTTTTTTTTTAAAAAAAAAAGTGGATTACTTAGTCTCAGGCATTTCTTTATAGCAGTGCAAGAACGGACTAATATGACATGGATGCCTAATAATCAGTATTGAGTATCAATCAGTACAAAGAAGGGAATAATAGACACCAGAGCCTACTTGAGGGTGAAGGGTAGGAGCAGGGTGAGAATAAAAAAACTACCTGTTAGGTACCATGTTTATTACCTGGGGGATGAAATAATCTGTACACCAAACCCCTGCAACATGTAATTTATCCATATAACAAACATTCACATGTACCCGTGAAACTAAAAGTTTAAAAAACCAAAAATAGATTATATAGTTATATATTTAATTAATTGAATGTAAGAATTACTTTTTGATATTTAAGAAAATATAAAATTAATGCTCAAGATAAAATGAAAAATATTAGAGTAGTTTGAGGTTATAATGTGCTAAGGTCTATATCATATTCAGTAGGTGAATGAAAATTATAATAATTTTAGGTTGTGTTAGAAAAATTTTATATATCTTTATGACAGAAGTGGTAAAGAGTATTGCAGAGAAAAAATTAGTACAATTTTATATATCCTTAAAATATTAAAAAAACCAGTAAAAACTAGAAATATTATCTATAGCTTCAAAATATGTAGAGAAAAAATATAGAAAACTTTATAAATCAAACTGAAAGTCAAGAGAAAAAATGAAACAGAAAATGATGCTATACAAAAAATATAAAATGAGAGAAAATTTCTAAAAATGTCAGCAATCATTATAAATGTGAATAGATTAAATTCAGCTATATAGAAGAAAAGATTACCAAATTATGAAACAAAGTCCAATTATATGCTGTTTGTAAGATACACACCTAAAACCAAACTAACAGAACATTGAAGTTAATGAAATAGAACAAATAAATGTTATGTGAATTCTAACCAAAAAAGGATTAGTGAGGTAATAATATATCAAAGTAGAATTTGAGAGAAAATCATTAATAAAGAGAAACATTGCATAAAAATACATCAACTAGGTATAATAACCATGGACTTGTATGCCCCTAACTTTGAAATATACAAACAAAACCTAACAGATATACAGAGAGAATTAAACAAATCCACAATTATAGCAAGAGATCTTAGCACATCTCTCTTCAAAATAGAAAGACCAACTGAGATAAATGTCAAGTAGAGAATCCAAAATTACTCAGCATATAAAGAATCAGAAAAAATTGTCCACGTCCATAAAAAAGTAAACATATGCCAAATGCCAATATGATGCAGTTGTTGAAATTATATGACACAGACTTTAACGTAGCTATCACATGCTCTATCAAGTAAGGGTAAATGTTTTTGAAGTAAATAGACATATAAAAAATGTCCACAAAGAAATAAAAGATATAAAGAAAAAATAAATGAAAACTTTAGATCTTAAAACTGCAATAACTAATATAAAAAACTCATTGCATAAACTCAAAAGTAGAATGGAGATGACAAATGCAAGAATCAGTGATCTTGAAGAAAAATCAATAGAAACAATTCAATCTGAACAAAAGGGAGAAAAAATATTTTAAAAAACGAACAGGGTGGCCAGGCGTGGTGGCTCACACCTGTAATCCCAGCACTTTAGGAGGCCGAGGCGGGTGGATCACGAGGTCAGGAGTTCAAGACCAGCCTGGCCAGCATGGTGAAACCCCATCTCTACTAAAAATACAAAAAATTAGCTGGGCATGGTGGCACATGCCTGCAGTCTCAGCTACGTGGGAGGCTGAGGCTGGAGAATTGCTTGAACCCAGCAGGTGGAGGTTGCACTGAGCCAAGATTGCGCCACTGCCCTCCAGCCTGGGAGACAGAGTGAGACTCCATCAAAAAAAAAAAAAAAAAACTAAACAAACAAACAAACAAAAAAACAGGGTTTCAGGAATCTGTGGAACAATATCTAAAAGTTTAACATATACGTAATCGGAATTCCAGAAGGAGAGGAGAAATAGTGTAGGGCAGAAAACATATTGAAGAAATAGTGACTAAACATTTTCCAAATTTGGTGAAAGATACACACTTAAAGATTATAAAAGTTCAGAGAACCTCTAGTAGTATTCATAAAAGAAAACATGATATATTAGACTTCATCAAAGTCAAAAATGTTGGAAATGAGAAAGACACTGATAGAAGAATGAAAAGCTACAGTCTAGTACAAAATACGTGCAGGTCACATACTCAATAAAAAATGTACAGCCGAATATATAAGGGACTCTTGAAACTAAAAAGAAAACAAATGAGCCAATTTAATTAAAAGGGCAAAACATTTGGTGAGAAACTTCACAAAAGTATGTGTGTATATGTATGTATATATGTAATATATATACACACACATATGTATATATATATGCTTATATATCTGAGCATCTCTTCGTGTTCCCATACACATATGTATATACACGTATATATACACATACAGAAATATTAGTTAAAACCGCAGTGGGACACAGTGACACAGACATTACAATACAAAGCTAAAAATAAAAGGCAATATAAAGTGTCAGTGAAAATGTAGAGTAAACTGGGACTATCACACACTGTTGGAATAATCACTTTGAAAAACAGTTTGGCTGTTTCTTAAAGAATTAAACATACAGGAGCCAAGATGGCCGAATAGGAACAGCTCCGGTCTACAGCTCCCAGCATGAGTGACACAGAATACGGGTGATTTCTGCATTTCCATTTGAGGTACCGGGTTCATCTCACTAGGGAGTGCCAAACAGTGGATGCAGGACAGTCGGTGCAGTGCACTGTGCACGAGCCGAAGCAGGGTGAGGCTTTCCCTCACTGGGGAAGCGCAAGGGGTCAGGGAGTTCCCTTTCCTAGTCAAAGAAAGGGATAACAGACGGCACCTGGAAAATCGGGTCAATCCCACCCTAATACTGCGCTTTTCCAATGGGCTTGGAAAATGGCACACCAGGAGATTGTGTCCCGCACCTGGCTCGGAGGGTCCTATGCCCATGGAGTCTCGCTGACTGCTAGCACAGCAGTCTGAGATCAAACTGCAAGGCGGCAACGAGGCTGGGGGAGGGGCGCCCGCCATTGCCCAGGCTTGCTTAGGTAAACAAAGCAGCCAGGAAGCTGGAACTGGGTGGAGCCCACCACAGCTCAAGCAAGGCGGCAACGAGGCTGGGGGAGGGGGGCCCGCCATTGCCCAGGCTTGCTTAGGTAAACAAAGCAGCCAGGAAGCTGGAACTGGGTGGAGCCCACCACAGCTCAAGGAGGCCTGCCTGCCTTTGTAGGCTCCACCTCTGGGGGCAGGGCACAGACAAACAAAAATTCAGCAGGAACCTCTGCAGACTTAAATGTCCCTGTCTGACAGCTTTGAAGAGAGTAGTGGTTCTCCCAGCACACAGCTGGAGATCTGAGAATGGGCAGACTGCCTCCTCAAGTGGGTCCCTGACCCCCGAGCAGCCTAACTGGGAGGCACCCCCCAGTAGGGACAGACTGACATCTCACTCGGCCAGGTACTCCTCTGAGACAAAACTTCCAGAGGAACTATCAGACAGCTGAATTTGCAGTCTCATGAAAATCCGCTGTTCTGCAGCCACCGCTGCTGACACCCAGCCAAACAGGGTCTGGAGTGGACCTCTAGCAAACTCCAGCAGACCTGCAGCTGAGGGTCCTGTCTGTTTGTTAGAAGGAAAACTAACAAACAGAAGGGACATCCACACCAAAAACCCATCTGTACATCACCATCATCAAAGACCAAAAGTAGATAAAACCACAAAGATGGGGAAAAAACAGAGCAGAAAAACTGGAAACTCTAAAAAGTAGAGCACCTCTCCTCCTCCAAAGGAATGCAGTTCCTCACCAGCAACGGAACAAAGCTGGACGGAGAATGACTTTGATGAGTTGAGAGAAGAAGGCTTCAGACGATCAAACTACTCCAAGCTACGGGAGAAAATTCAAAACAATGGCAAAGAAGTTAAAAACTTTGAAAAAAAATTAGATGAATGGATAACTAGAATAACCAATGCAGAGAAGGGCTTAAAGGAGCTGATGGAGCTGAAAGCCAAGTTTTGAGAACTATGCGAAGATTGCAGAAGCCTCAGTAGCCGATGTGATCAACTGGAAGAAAGGGTGTCAGTGATGGAAGATGAAATGAATGAAATGCAGTGAGAAGGGAAGTTTAGAGAAAAAAGAATAAAAAGAAATGAACAAAGCCTCCAAGAAATATGGGACTATGTGAAAAGACCAAACCTACGTCTGATTGGTGTACCTGAAAGTGATGGGGAGAATGGAACCAAGTTGGAAAACACTCTGCAAGATATTATCCAGGAGAATTTCCCCAATCTAGCAAGGCAGGCCAACATTCAGATTCAGGAAATACAGAGAATGCCACAGAGATACTCCTCGAGAAGAGCAACTCCAAGACACATAATTGTCAGATTCACCAAAGTTGAAATGAAGGAAAAAATGTTAAGGGTGGCCAGAGAGAAAGGTCGGGTTACCCACAAAGGGAAGCCCATCAGACTGACAGCTGATGTCTCGGCAGAAACTCTACAAGCCAGAAGAGAGTGGGGGCCAATATTCAACATTCTTAAAGAAAGGAATTTTCAACCCAGAATTTCCTATCCCGCCAAACTAAGCTTCATAAGTGAAGGAGAAATAAAATACAGACAAGCAAATGCTGAGTGATTTTGTCACCACCAGGCCTGCCCTAAAAGAGCTCCTGAAGGAAGCACTAAACATGGAAAGGAACAACTGGTACCAGCCACTGCAAAAACATGCCAAATTGTAAAGGCCATCGAGGCTAGGAAGAAACTGCATCAACTAACGAGCAAAATAACCAACTAACATCATAATGACAGGATCAAATTCACTCATAACAATATTAACTTTAAATGTAAATGGGCTAAATGCTCCGATTAAAAGACACAGACTGGCAAATTGGATAAGGAGTCAAGACCCATCAGTGTGCTGTATTCAGGAAACCCATCTCACGTGCAGAGACACACATAGACTCAAAATAAAGGGATGGAGGAAGATCCATCAAGCAACTGGAAAACAAAAAAAGGCAGGGGTTGCAACCCTAGTCTCTGATAAAATAGACTTTAAACCAACAATGATCAAAAGAGACAAAGAAGGCCATTACGTAATGGTAAAGGGATCAATTCAACAAGAAGAGCTAACTATCCTAAATATATATGCACCCAACACAGGACAACCCAGATTCATAAAGCAAGTCCTGAGTGACCTACAAAGGGATTTAAACTCCCACACAATAATAATGGGAGATTTTAACACCTCACTGTCAACATTAGACAGATCAACGAGACAGAAAGTTAACAAGGATATCCAGGAATTGAACTCAGCTCCGCACAAAGTGGACCTAATAAACATCTACAGAACTCTCCACCCCAAATCAACAGAATATACATTTTTTTCAGCACCACACCACACCTATTCCAAAATTGACCACATAGTTGGAAGTAAAGCTCTCTTCAGCAAATGTAAAAGAACAGAAATTATAACAAACTGTCTCTCAGACCACAGTGCAATCAAACTAGAACTCAAGATTAAGAAACTCAGTCAAAACCACTCAACTACATGGAAACTGAACAACCTGCTCCTGAATGACTACAGGGTACATAAAGAAATGAAGGCAGAAATAAAGAGGTTCTTTGAAACCAATGAGAACAAAGACACAACATACCAGAATCTCTGGGACACATTCAAAGCAGTGTGTAGAGGGAAATTTATAGCACTAAATGCCCACAAGAGAAAGCAGCAAAGATCCAAAATTGACACCCTAACATCACAATTAAAAGAACTAGAAAAGCAAGAGCAAACACATTCAAAAGCTAGCAGAAGGCTAGAAATAACTAAAATCAGAGCAGAACTGAAGGAAATAGAGACACAAAAAACCCTTCAAAAAATTAATGAATCCAGGAGCTGGTTTTTTGAAAAGATCAACAAAATTGATAGTCTGCTAGCAAGATTAATAGAGAAGAAAAGAGAGAAAAATCAAATAGATGCAATAAAAAATGAAAAAGGGGATATCACCACCGATCCCACAGAAATACAATCTACCATCAGAGAATACTACAAACACCTCTACGCAAATAAACTAGAACATCTAGAAGAAATGGATAAATTCCTCGACAAATACACCCTCCCAAGACTAAACCAGGAAGAAGTTGAATCTCTGAATAGACCAATAACAGGCTCTGAAATTGTGGCAATAATCAATAGCTTACCAACCAAAAAGAGTCCAGGACCTGATGGATTCACAGCCGAGTTCTACCAGAGGTACAAGGAGGAACTGGTACCATTCCTTCTGAAACTATTCCAATCGATAGAAAAAGAGGGAATCCTCCCTAACACATTTTATGAGGCCAGAATCGTCCTGATACCAAAGCCTGGCAGAGACACAACCAAAAAAGAGAATTTCAGACCAATATCCTTGATGAACATTGATGCAAAAATCCTCAATAAAATACTGGCAAACCGAATCCAGCAGCACATCAAGAAGCTTATACACCATTATCAAGTGGGCTTCATCCCTGGGATGCAAGGCTGGTTCAACATACGCAAATCAATAAATGCAATCCAGCATATAAACAGAACCAAAGACAAAAACCACATGATTATCTCAATAGATGCAGAAAAGGCCTTTGACAAAATTCAACAACCTTCATGCTAAAACTCTCAATAAATTAGATATTGATGGGACGTATCTCAAAATAATAAGAGCTATCTATGACAAACCCACAACCAATATTATACTGAATGGGCAAAAACTGGAAGCATTCCCTTTGAAAACTGGCACAAGACAGGGATGCCCTCTCTCACCACTCCTATTCAATATAGTGTTGGAAGTTCTGGCCAGGGCAATCAGGCAGGAGAAGGAAATAAATGGTATTCAATTAGGAAAAGAGGAAGTCAAATTGTCCCTGTTTGCAGATGACATGATTGTATATCTAGAAAACCCCATCGTCTCAGCCCAAAATCTCCTTAAGCTGATTAGCAACTTCAGCAAAGTCTCAGGATACAAAATCAATGTGCAAAAATCACAAGCATTCTTGTACACCAATCACAGACAAACAGAGATCCAAATCATGAGTGAACTCCCATTCACAATTGCTTCAAAGAGAATAAAATACCTAGGTATCCAACTTACAAGGGATGTGAAGGACCTCTTCAAAGAGAACTACAAACCACTGCTCAATGAAATAAAAGAGGATACAAACAAATGGAAGAACATTCCATGCTCATGGTTTGGAAGAATCAATATCATGAAAATGGCCATACTGCCCAAGGTAATTTATAGATTCAATGCCATCCCCATCAAGCTACCAATGACTTTCTTCACAGAATTGGAAAAAACTACTTTAAAGTTCATATGGAACCAAAAAAGAGCCCGCATTGCCAAGTAAATCCTAAGCTAAAAGAACAAAGCTGGAGGCATCATGCTACCTGACCTCAAACTATACTACAAGGCTACAGTAACCAAAACAGCATGGTACTGGTACACAACAGAGACATAGATCAATGGAACAGAACAGAGCCTTCAGAAATGATGCCGCATATCTACAACTATCTGATCTTTGACAAACCTGACAAAAACAAGAAATGGGGAAAGGATCCCCTGTTTAATAAATGGTGCTGGGAAAACTGGCTAGCCATATGTAGAAAGCTGAAACTGGATCCCTTCCTTACACCTTATACCTAAATTAATTCAAGATGGATTAAAGAGTTAAATGTTAGACCTAAAACCATAAAAACTCTAGAAGAAAACCTAGGCAATACCATTCAGGACATAGGCATGGGCAAGGACTTCATGTCTAAAACACCAAAAGCAATGGCAACAAAAGCCAAAATTGACAAATGGGATCTAATTAAACTAAAGAGCTTCTGCACAGCAAAAGAAACTACCATCAGTGTGAACAGACAACCTACAGAATGGGAGAAAATTTTTGCAACCTACTCATCTGACAAAGGGCTAATATCCAGAATCTACAATGAACTCAAACAAATTTACAAGAAAAAAACAACCCCAACAAAAAGTGGGCGAAGGACATGAACAGACACTTCTCAAAAGAAGACATTTATACAGCCAAAAAACACGTGAAAAAATGGTCATCATCACTGGCCATCAGAGAAATGCAAATCAAAACCACAATGAGATACCATCTCACACCAGTTAGAATGGCCATCATTAAAAAATCAGGAAACAACAGGTGCTGGAGAGGATGTGGAGAAATAGGAACACTTTTACACTGTTGGTGGGACTGTAAACTAGTTCAACCATTGTGGAAGTCAGTGTGGCGATTCCTCAGGAATCTAGAACTAGAAATACCATTTGACCCAGCCATGCCATTACTGGGTATATACCCAAAGGACTATAAATCACGCTGCAATAAAGACACATGCACACGTATGTTTATTGCGGCACTATTCACAATAGCAAAGACTTGGAACCAACCCAAATGTCCAACAACGATAGACTGGATTAAGAAAATGTGGCACATATACACCATGGAATACTATGCAGCCATAAAAAATGATGAGTTCATGTCCTTTGTAGGGACATGGATGAAACTGGAAAACATCATTCTCAATAAACTATCGCAAGGACAAAAAACCAAACACCGCATGTTCTCACTCATAGGTGGGAATTGAACAATGAGAACTCATGGACACAGGAAGGGGAACATCACACTCCGGGGACTGTTGTGGGGTGGGGGGAGGGGGGAGGGACAGCATTAGGAGATATACCTAATGCTAAATGACAAGTTAATGGGTGCAGCAAACCAACATGGCACATGGATACATATGTAACAAACCTGCACATTGTGCACATGTACCCTAAAACCTAAAGTATAATAATAAAATTAAAAAAAAAGAATTAAACATACACCTACATGTGTTCCAGTTATTCTACTTCTAGGTATTTACCCAAAGGAGAAGAAAGCACAAGTTCATACAAAAACTTGTATATAATGTTATAGAAGCTTTCTTTGTAATAGCTAAAAACTGGAAGCAACTTCAATGTCTATCAACAGATGAATATATGAAAAATAGTGGTGTATGGATAAAAATGTAGAATACTACTCAGCAATAAAAATGAATGAACTATTGATATAAACAACAACATGGATGATTCTCCATATCATTATGCTCAGTGAAAGAAGGTAGACAAAAAGACTACTTACTCTATAATTCCCTTTATATAAAAATCTAGAAAATATAAACTAACCTTTAGTGACAGAAAACAGGTTAGTAGTTGCTTGGGAAGTGGGGTGCAGGCACCGTGGGAAGGAGAGATTATCAAGAGGCCTGAGAAAATTTTAGGAGATTATAAATGAGTATGTTTACTATTTTAATTGAGATGTTGGTTTACCAGATGTATATGTATGTGGAAACTTATCAAATTGCATACTTTAAACATGCAGTTTATTGTAGGTTAATTATTCCTCAATAGAACTGTTTAAAACAAAAAGAAAAAAGAAAAACAAAAATACCAGAGACTGGGGCCAAATTATGAAAGATTTTACATAAAAAAAAGTTTCCCTCCATGACACAATTAGTCACCTGGATACATACACACACACACACACACACAGTACATTCATTTAATGTACAATAAACCATTTAATAAATGTGCATAATTGAATGATTTTTAGTATATACACCGAGTTGTGAGGTATATTTTTAATGCCGCTACCTCAACAGAATATGTTTTTAGTAATACACATGAATTAACACAAATAATTATAACCAGAAAGAAAATAAAGTGTAAATTTTCTCTGTAAAACATTTTGCATATAGTTGTCATAGTAAAAATTATAAGACAATTTTAAGAAAATTAAGCAATAGTAAAATGTAGGCAACTACTAAATTATGCAACTGATATAAAATTTTAGCATTTTGATTTTTATGTAGTATTAATGAGCAATTAAAGAATACATTTCATGCTTGAGTATATTGTTCAAATTCAGTAAAGTATTTTATTTTCAAATGTAATAAAAATGTCTTTATCCTCCCAAATTTTACTCCTTAAATTTAACACTTCGTTTCACTGATTTAGACACCAATAAAAGCAAGTGATTACACAGAATCACAGAGCTGAGGTAACTCCGGTTGTTCTTTGTCTTTATAATCACATGCTTTAATTTTTAATTTCATGTACTTTTAAAGTGTAGGCATATGTATCATATATTACCACAGGGACTGCAGTCTGCAAGTATGCTCAAAGCAAGCTCAAACTGAGGTAGGAGGCAGGACTTGACTCCAGAGACGGGGCTTGGACAGCAGACCGAATTGAGGACTAGCTAAACCAGGTCTAGGGCAGAAGCAGCTTTCCTTAAGCATTGTCTAGCAATGTGTCATGTCAATTTACCATTAACATGGCAGCACCCAGGAGTTACTGCCCCTTTCCATGGCAATGATCTGACAACCTGGAAGTTACCACCTTCATCCTAGAAATTTCTGCATAAATTGCTACTTAATTTGAATGTAACTAAAAGTGGGAATCAACATGAATGCAGAACTGCCTCTGAGCTGCTATTCTGGGGACACTGCCTATGGGGCAGCCCTGCCCTGCATGGAGCAGGAGCAGTACCTCTGCTGCTCCGTACACTTCTGCTTCAATTAAAGTTGCTGTTTAACACCACTGGCTTGCCCTTGAATTCTTTCCTGAGTGAAGCCAAGAACCCTCCCACGTAAGCCCCAAGTGTGGGGCTTGCCTGTCCTGCATCAAAACAATTCCAAATTGTTAAGAGCTTACTTTAGAAAGGAACAGCCTATATCTTGGACCAACTATTTAATAAGGATTTATCCAAATTAACTTCCCTGTAGAATAAAATGATTATTAAAACATAAATATTAAAACTCAGCTAATTTGCACCTTACACTGATTTTATTCAAGCTTAAGTTTAACCATAGCAATCTTTCACAACTCAGACCAAAAGAAGATTTGGGGAGAGAAAAATTGAAAACTTGTATCTGGTGCTAATAAGTAAAAGACTGACTTTTACTGGGTTTTATTATTCTTATATTAAAATTCTCTGCAGACAATGTTTTTCTTTATGGCCAGCAAGTGGGCAGACCTCTGCCACTGCCCCCACGGTTGGTAGGCCACTGCTCCATCCTAAGCTACTTAACAAGAAAGTGGCCTAATTAGTGCTGGGTTTGTGGCCTCCCAACTCCGCTATTTGTCTTTCAGGATGCTGAGAGTGACTCTTGATAGGGTGAGTTTTGGGTCCTCCTTAGGGCCTTTACTTGGTTACAGCATAGTGTGGGGTACAACATACACCACTATGACACGGGTGACCTGGGGGTGGTTTTACTGTCTTTTTGTGGGTTGTGTTATTGCCACACACATCACACATAAAACCCCCTTCCTAACGGGGTTCTGGGAAATTAGACCTTGATGTTGCTACCCACACCTACCCTAAGTACATGTAGAAACTACCAAAGCCCTTTTTCTTCTTGTCTGTGGGGCAAAGGGTTGATTTGTCTTCATTTCTTAGTCCTCACCCACTCCTTATCCCCCGATGGCTAACTGTATACCTGTTGGTCTGGCCCCCAACCATACAGGACCCTGCCTCTCTCCCTCTTAGTAATTTTTCTTCCTTAACCCCCTCCCCACTACAGACAAACATCCACATCATCCTTTTACATTGTGCTGATTTTATTGCATTCATCAGCATGGGTGGAACATTATTGGTCTCAGATTTGGCCTTTATGTGATTGGCGATTCCCCAGAGTTGCTGTTGCTAGTTGTACGTTTCTGATCCAGGCTCTGCATTTACTGGCAGCAGAGATGGTTACTTGGGATGGTTTGCTTTTGCCAGCGTCTTCCGGGCTTGCTCTTCTGATTTTTATGTCCTGTTGTCTTTTGTGCTTGCTCTTCTGATTTTTATGTTGTGTCTTATTCTGCTTGTGGAGACACACAAACATTGTCGGTCTCATTGTTATCCTAGGCTTTTTTGAGCAGGAAGGAGGTGACTGAGTTTTTTTTCTGGAATTCCTTTGAAGGGGTTTTTTTACCTTTATGATTTTCTTCTCCACCTGGAAGGACAACACAGTGAGCCAGAAGGACATTGGTTTAGGGGAAGAGAAAGAGGTTGTATAGGAAGGGAGCTTTATGAACAAGAGTGCAGGCTGAGGAAGGGGGTTGTGCTAGGCAAGGACAGGATAGGGGTCTTGAAAGAATAGAGGGGGAAGAAGAGAAGGAACAAAGATAGGATCATCTGACCTTGCCATTTTTGTTGGTCTTTTGTCGAGAATAGTTCTTTTCCTTCTTCTCTTTGGTTCTTGGGGTTGGATTTTTCGTGCTTATTATTGGTTGTTTCATATTTTCTTTAGGCTTCACTGGTGTGTGGGTCTCCTTAGCCATATTTAAGCCTCCCAGTGCTCCTGACCTATGCTCTCTACCCTATGCTCCTGACCTCCTTATGTATACCCACTTCTGGGTAATGAGGAGCCCCACCCTTCAGCTTTGTTTGGTCAGAACGGGGCACCCCTATCCAATGGTAGTCATGGGGTGGCTTGGACATCACAAAGCACTGATACCTCTGTGGGGCTGGTGTTGTTGGGGTGGCCAAACTGTGGTTGGAGAAAGGGGATTTTTCCACCCCAAATACTACCCGAAGGTCCATTTCAAAATGACCTGACATCCTCATCATTTCCCCATGTTCAATTCTGGTGGGTCACATAGCAGGGAGAAGGTGTTTCCTTAAAGGCATTCGCTACAGCCACCCGCATTCAGTGGTTCATTCTGTTCTCCCCCACCCTTTACCATGACCTACTATTTTGGATGTTTTATCTAAAATCCCTCCAAGGTACAGTGGCCTTATTTAATTCTCAGTCAAAATATGAATCATTCCACTTCCCTCAAACGAATTTCCATTTGTATCTGTTTTGGTACGGTTTGTAAACTAAGACAGGTGTTTTGGGGGTTTTTTTTTGGTTTACATTTCTGAATGGTTGAGAAAAAAAGCAAAAGAATACTTTATGATGTAAAAATTTTGTGAAATTGAAATTTCAGTGTTCATAAACTTTATTAGAACACAGATACACTAATTTAACTATCAGCTATGGCTGCTTTCACACTACAACAGAGTAGTCGCGACAGAGATTGTATAATCTGCACCACATAAAGTATTTGCTATCTGTCCTTTTAGAAAAAGAGATTGCCAACTCCTCATCTATTCTGTTCCATTGATCTATTTGCCTATCCTTATGCCAAAACCACATTGTCATGATTAATTTCATGTCATGTCAAAATTTTATGCTAAGACATAAAATTAGGTAACACAGCTCATCCAACTTTGCTCTTCTTTTGCAAGATCATTTCAGCTATTCTAGGTCCCTCATACATTCTTTTTTATTATTATTATGCTTTTAAGTTCTAGGGTACAAGTGCACAACGTGCAGGTTTGATACATAGGTATACATGTGCCATGTTTGTTGGTTTGCTGCACCCATTAACTGGTCATTTACATTAGGTATTTCTCCTAATGCTATCCCTCCCTTAGCCCCCAACTCCCCAGCAGGCCCCAGTGTGTGATGCTCCCCACCCTGTGTCCAAGTGTTCTCATCGTTCAGTTCCCACCTGTGAGTGAGAACATGCGGTGTTTGGTTTTCTGTCCTTGTGATAGTTTGCTCAGAATGATGGTTTCCAGCTTCATCCATGTCCCTGCAAAGGACATGAACTCATCCTTTTTTATGGCTGCATAGTATTCCATGGTGTATATGTGTCACATTCTCTTAATCCAGTCTATCATTGATGGACATTTGGGTTGGTTCCAAGTCTTTGCTGTTGTGAATAGTGCCACCTTAAACATTCACATGCATGTGTGTTTGTAGTAGCGTGATTCATAATCCTTTGGGTATATACCCAGGAATGGATGGCTGGGTCAAATGGTATTTCTATTTCTAGATCTTTGAGGAATCGCCACACTGTCTTCCACAATGGTTGAACTAATTTACACTCCCTACATTCTTAAAAATTTTAGAATCAGCTTTTCTATTAATGTTAAAGCCTGTTATGATTTCATTGGGATGGTGTTGAATTTATAAATCAATATAGGGAGAATTGAAATCTTAACAACTCTGAGACCTTCAATTTGTGAACGTCTGTCTCTTCATTTATTTAGGTGTTTAATGTACATCTGCAATGTTTTGTAATGTTCAATTTGTTTAAAATTGGTATTGTTTCCTCCTTAAGTATTTGGTAGTAGTCATCCGTGAAGACATCCATTCCTGAAACTTTCCTTTTGAGAAGCTGTTATGTTTTGAATTAACTTTGGTATTTACACTATTCAAAAAGTCCAGTCTAATGTTAGTTTGGCAAATTGTTTTTCAAAGGCTTTTTCCATTTCATCTAAATTGTCAAATTGATTGGCATAAAGTTGTACATAATATTCCCTTCGTATTTTTGAAATGTGTGTAGCATGTGTAGTGATGCAACCTCTATAATTTCTGAAATTGGTAACTTATGATTTGTGTTTTTTTCTTGATTACTTTTAGCTAGGCTTTTATGAATTTTATTCTTTTAAAAACCATCTTCAGCTTTCTTGATTTCTGTCTATCATTTTGGCTTTTTCTATTTCAATTATTTCTGTTCCTTATCTTTACTATTTTATTTTTTCTATTCAACTTAAATGTAATTTGTAGCCCCTTAAGGTGAAATCTTATATTATTCACTTCAAACCATTCTTCTTTTCTAATATAAAAATAAAGCTATAAATTTTCCACTTAGGACTGCTTAAGCTGCATCTCACAAAATTTGATATATTGTATATTCTTATGCAGTTTGATATATCTTTAATTTCACTTCTAATTTCTTTTTAAACCATGAGTGGAGTTTAGAAGAATGTCCCTAATTTCCAAGTATTGGGGATCTTCTAGATATGTTTTTGCTATTGGTTTCTAATTTAATTTCTTTGTGGTCAGAGAACATATTTTATGATTTAAATATTTTAAAATATATAGAAACTCATTTTATGGCCCAGAATTTGGTTTATCTTGGTGTATGTCAAATTTGTTTGATAGGAGTTTTCAAATACTGTATATCCTTACTAATTTATTTGTCTGCTTCATTTATCAATAATTAATAGAGGAGAGTTTAAATTTACAGCTGTGATTATGGATTTATCTATTTCTCTTTTTAACTTTGTAAAATTTTGCTTCATGTGTTTTGAAGCTCTGTCATTTCTTGCATACTTACCTATTGTTTGCATTGTATATCTCCTCCATCCTGTACTTTCAACCTAGCTGTGTTTTGTATTTTAAGTGCATTATTTGTTAAGAACATATAATTGGATATTGATTTTTAAATCAAGTTCATCAACGTGTCTTTTGTTGGAGTGTTTAATACATGTATATTTAGTGGGATTATTGACATGGCTGTGTTTAAGTGTACCCACTTTCTTTTTGTTTTCTATTTGGTCTCTCCGTTATTTGTTATATACATATCCTTCTTTCATGTCTTCTTTTGGGTTGAGGTTTTTTTTTTGTATTTTATTCTGTTTTCTCTATTGGCTTTTTAATAATGGCTTTTTATATTATTATGTTTTATTTGTTGTGTGGATTACAATATGCATCCTTATCTTGTGACATTCAACACAGAATTAATGGAAGTTCTAGCCAGATCAATCAGGCAAGAGAAAGAAAGAAAAGGCATCCAAATAGGAAGAGAAGTCAAGCTATCTCTCTACACAGACAATGTGATTCTATATCTAAAAAACCCTAAAGAGTCCACCAAAAGGCTCCTGGAACTGATAAATGACTTCAGTAAAGTTCCAGGATACAAAAATCATTGTAAAAAATCAGTACCATTTCTATACACAAATAATGGTCAAGCTGACAGCCAAATCAAGAAGTAATCCCATTTACAATAGCCACAAAAAAATTACATAGGAATACATCTAACCAAGGAGATGAAAGAGCTCTACAAGGAGATCTACAAAACACTGCTGAAGGAAGTTATAGATGACACAAACAAATGGAAAAACATTCCTTGCTCATGAATTGGAAGAATCAATGTCATTCAAATGGACATACTGCCCAAAGCAATCTACAGATTTGGCGTTATTCCCGTGAAATGACCAACATCATTTTTCACAGAATTGGAAAGAAACTATTCTAAAATTCATAAGGAATCAAAAAGAGCCAGAATAGCCAAAGGACTTCTAGGCAAAAAGAACAAAGCTGGAGGCATCACACTACCTGACTTCAAACTATACTACAAAGCTACAGTGACCAAAACAGCATGATACTGGTACAAAAACACACATAAACCAATGGAACAGAATAGAGAGCTGAGAAATAAATCCACACACCAACAGCCATCTGATCTTTGACAAAGTCAATAAAAGTAAGCAGTGAGGAAATGGCAGTCTTCAATAAATGGTGCTGGGATAGCTGGCTAGACATATGCAGAAGAATAAAACTGGACCCCTATCTTTCACCATATACAAAAAGTAACTCAAGGTGGATTAAAGATTTAAATGTAAGACTTCAAACTTTAAGAATCCTAGAAGAAAACCTAGGAAACACAACTGTGGACATCAGCCTTGGGAAAGAATTTATAGCTAGATCCTCAAAAGCAATTGTGACAACAACAAAAATTGAAGTGAGTCACGCCTCTGTCACCCTGGAATAACCACATTGGTGCTTTCTCTGAGGCTTCTCCATCTCATTATCGTGAGGCTACTGGGAACAAGGCTTTATCAGGGTTTATGAGAGCAAAGTAGACCTGTGATCAAGATGGCCAGCTAGACACAGCCAGGAGGAACATCTGCCATTGAGGGATTGGGACATTGGGAAGACTGGTGCACTCTTAGCAGATCTTCAAAGGGAAGGCATTGAGAGTGGTTGTAGGGAAGACACAGATGTCAGGCTGAAGGGGGAGGAAGCTGGGAACCCTGCACAGGGCTACCATGCACCAGGACTCATTCCTAGCCCACAACAACTCCTGGGGAAGGGGTGAGTTGAAGAAGCAAAGAGCAACCTGCTCTAACCATGGGCCTTTGGAATCCTGGCCAGAGGAGTCCCCATGACCACTGTGGACATTTGAGTTGGCAAAGACAGCTGCTTACAGAAGTGGTCGGGGCAGAGTTCCAGCCAGTGTGGAGCCCAGAGGGTTTCATGCAGGAGAATCTGTAATGGAGCACAGCCAGGGACACCCATTCCCTTAGGCTCAACTTACTCCTATAGGAGACTTAGCCCTAGAGGAATTGTCATACATGAACTCTGCAGGGTGGTCTTGGCCATGAGATGGGGCTGGTCCAACCTGAACACCCCTCAGCCTGCTGGACTCTCCCTGGGTGCTTGCAGTGCAGCCTCAGGTGCCCAAAAGGGGTGTTCCTCTTGGTGGCCTGCATCATAGCTCCTGTGCTGGCAGACCACACCTGACAAGCAGAGAGCTCCAGCAGAGCAGCCTCTACAGACACCTATCAGCCCGCACATGCACTCCTTCCACTGCAGCCTCCCCAGTGGTACCTTTCCTGCGGATACTCACACATGGCCACCTCCCAAATCACTTTGCTGGCATGTGTGTGCACAGGCAGATGTGCACCCTCCCATGGCACTTCTGCCAGCATGAATGCACCCTGCCATTCCCATCGAAGTTTTGGAGGGCATGGAGCCCCTTAGCCTTACCTGCCACCAGCACCCTGTCCCTGTGTTGACACTGCTGCTGCCAGAAATTAGGCACAGAGAACAGAGACCTGCCCTGGCCCTGAGCAGCCACCACCACCCATAAACATAGACAAAGAGCTCACACAGTCCTGTGGCCACCAGGGCCCCACCACTGTGCTAAAACTGCCACCAGCACAAACATACACAAAGATGCCAGTGGGGCCCCCTGCTTCCCCACGACATATGCCAATGCTGCTGCTGCAAATGCCCACATGACAACCAGCATCCTGGCACCTGCTAGCACCCCACTGCAGCTGAAAAGTGGACACCTTATCATGCTGCCACTGATGCCACTCCTGCCATGGGCAAACAAAGATAAATTATGCTGCCACTGCCCTGCGAAGTGCTTTGGTTGGCACCGCCCATTGGCCTGTTGTGACTAGTGATCTGGGAGCACCTCGGCCCCTCCAGTGCAGCAGGTTCCTAAACTTGAGTGGCCAGAGAACAAAGCCAGGGCCTGATACTAGTCCTCCAGAATTAGGACACGCAGTCCAGGAGTCCTGAGCTAAGCCTTAGCCCCCTAAAATCTTCCAGAAATGAATCCAGTTGACTGAAAAAACTTATGCCACAATCAAACCCCTAAGATCATGAAATAGCATAAAAGGGGGAAAAATCCAAAAATAGCAACTTCAAAGATTGAAGGAAAATCAGCCCACAAAGATGAGAAAGAGCAATTGCCAGAAGTGTGACATTTCAAAAACCTAGAGTGTCTTCTTTCCTCCAAACGACCACACTAGTTCCCCAGCAATGTTTCTTAAAGAGATGGAAATGACTGAAATGACAGAAGTAGCATTCAGAATATTGATAGGAACAAAGATCATCAAGATTCAGGAGAACATTGAAACCCAATTCAAGAAAGCTAAGAATCACAATAAAATGATACAGGAGCTGACAGACAAAATAGTCAGTATTGAAAAGAACATAACTGACTGATTCAGCTGAAAAACACACTACAAGAATTTCATAATGCAATTATAAGTATTAACAGCAGAATAGACCAAGCCGAGGAAAGAATCTTAGAGCTTAAAGACTGCCTTTCTGAAATGACAGTCAGAGAAAAATAAAAAAACAAGAATGGAAAGGAATGAAAAAAACCTCTGAGAAATATGGTATTATGTAAACAGACCAAATCTACAACTCATTGGCATCCCTGAAAGAGATAGGGAGAATGGAAGCAATTTGGAAAACTTATTTCAGGTTATCATCCATGAGAAATTCTGCAACCTAGTTAGAGAGGCCAACATTAAAATTAAGCTAATACAGAGAACTTTAGCAAGATACTTCACAAGAAGATCATCTCCAAGACATAATTATCAGATTCTCCAAGATCAGATGAAAGAAAAAAATGTTAAAGCCAGCTAGAGAGAAATGCCAGGTCAGCCACAGAGGGAAGCCCATCAGACTAACAGCAGACCTCTCAGCAGAAACCTTTCAAGCCAAAAGAGATTGGGGGCCTGTATTTTTTTTTCTTTTATTTATTTATTTATTTATATTATTATACTTTAGGTTTTAGGGTACATGTGCACAATGTGCAGGTTTGTTACATATGTATCCATGTGCCATGTTGATTTCCTGCACCCATTAACTCGTCATTTAGCATTAGATATATCTCCTAATACTGTCCCTCCCCCCTCCCCCAACCCCACAACAGTCCCCGGAATGTGATGTTCCCCTTCCTGTGTCCATGAGTTCTCATTGTTCAATTCCCACCTATGAGTGAGAACATGCGGTGTTTGGTTTTTTGTCTTTGCGATAGTTTACTGAGAATGATGTTTTCCAGTTTCATCCATGTCCCTACAAAGGACATGAACTCATCTTTTTTTATGGCTGCATAGTATTCCATGGTGTATATGTGCCACATTTTCTTAATCCAGTCTCTCGTTGTTGGACATTTGGGTTGGTTCCAAGTCTTTGCTATTGTGAATAGTGCCGCAATAAACATACATGTGCATGTGTCTTTATAGCAGCATGATTTATAGTCCTTTGGGTATATACCCAGTAATGGGATGGCTGAGTCAAATGGTATTTCTAGTTCTAGATCCCTGAGGAATCAGCACACTGACTTCCACAATGGTTGAACTAGTTTACAGTCCCACCAACAGTGTAAAAGTGTTCCTATTTCTCCACATCCTCTCCAGCACCTGTTGTTTCCTGATTTTTTAATGATGGCCATTCTAACTGGTGTGAGATGGTATCTCACTGTGGTTTTGATTTGCATTTCTCTGATGGCCAGTGATGATGAGCATTTCTTCATGTGTTTTTTGGCTGCATAAATGTCTTCTTTTGAGAAGTGTCTGTTCATGTCCTCTGCCCACTTTTTGATGGGGTTGTTTGTTTTTTTCTTGTAAATTTGTTTGAGTTCATTGTAGATTCTGGATATTAGCCCTTTGTCAGATGAGTAGGTTGCAAAAGTTTTCTCCCATTCTGTAGGTTGCCTATTCACTCTGATGGTAGTTTCTTTTGCTGTGCAGAAGCTCTTTAGTTTAATTAGATCCCATTTGTCAATTTTGGCTTTTGTTGCCATTGCTTTTGGTGTTTTAGACATGAAGTCCTTGCCCACGCCTGTGTCCTGAATGGTATTGCCTAGGTTTTCTTGTAGGATTTTAATGGTTTTAGGTCTAACATTTAACTCTTTAATCCATCTTGAATTAATTTTTGTATAAGGTGTAAGGAAGGGATCCAGTTGCAGCTTTCTGCATATGGCTAGCCAGTTTTCCCAGCACCATTTATTAAATAGGGAATCTTTTCCCCATTTCTTGTTTTTGTCAGGTTTGTCAAAGATCAGATAGTTGTAGATATGCGGCATCATTTCTGAAGGCTCTGTTCTGTTCCATTGATCTATGTCTCTGTTGTGTACCAGTACCATGCTGTTTTGGTTACTGTAGCCTTGTAGTATAGTTTGAAGTCAGGTAGCATGATGCCTCCAGCTTTGTTCTTTTGGCTTTGGATTTACTTGGCAATGCGGGCTCTTTTTTGGTTCCATATTAACTTTAAAGTAGTCTTTTCCAATTCTGTGAAGAAAGTCATTGGTAGCTTGATGGGGATGGCATTGAATCTATAAATTACCTTGGGCAGTATGGCCATTTTCATGATATTGATTCTTCCAACCCATGAGCATGGAATGTTCTTCCATTTGTTTGTATCCTCTTTTATTTCATTGAGCAGTGGTTTGTAGTTCTCCTTGAAGAGGTCCTTCACATCCCTTGTAAGTTGCATTCCTAGGTATTTTATTCTCTTTGAAGCAATTGTGAATGGGAGTTCACTCATGATTTGGCTCTCTGTTTGTCTGTTATTGGTGTACAAGAATGCTTGTGATTTTTGTACATTGATTTTGTATCCTGAGACTTTGCTGAAGTTGCTAATCAGCTTAAGAAGATTTTGGGCTGAGACGATGGGGTTTTCTAGATATACAATAATGTCATCTGCAAACAGGGACAATTTGACTTCCTCTTTTCCTAATTGAATACCGTTTATTTCCTTCTCCTGCCTGATTGCTCTGGCCAGAACTTCCAGCACTATGTTGAATAGGAGCGGTGAGAGAGGGCATCCCTGTCTTGTGCCAGTTTTCAAAGGGAATGCTTCCAGTTTTTGCCCATTCAGTATGATATTGGCTGTGGGTTTGTCATAGATAGCTCTTATTATTTTGAGATACGTCCCATCAATACCTAATTTATTGAGAGTTTTTAGCATGAAGTGTTGTTGAATTTTGTCAAAGACCTTTTCTGCATCTATTGAGATAATCATGTGGTTTTTGTCTTTGGTTCTGTTTATATGCTGGATTGGGGGCCTGTATTTAACATTCTTATAGAAAAGAAATTCCAACAGAGAATTTAATATACAGCCAAACTAAACTTCATAAGCAAATGAGAAATAAGATCCTTTTTGGACAAGCAAATGCTGAGGGAATTTGTTACCACCAGACCTGCCTTTTCAGAGCTCCTGAGAGAAGCAATAAATATGGAAAGGAAAGACCATTACCAGCCAGTACAAAAATGCTTAAGTACACGGACCACTGACATTGTAAAGCAACCACACGAACAAGTTGGCATTATAACCATCTAACAACATGATGACAGGATCAAATCCACACATATCAATACTAACCTTGAATGTAAAGAGGCTAAATGCTCCAGTTAAAAGTCACAGAGTCACAAGCTGGATAAAGCAGCAAGACCTGATGGTAGGTATGCTGTCTTCAAGAGACCCATCTCATGTGCTAGTTTAAAGTCTGTTTTGTCTGAGATTGTGAGCCCTGCTTTTTTCTGGTTTCCATTTGCTTGGTAGATTTCCTCCATCCCTTTATTTTGAGCGTGTGGGTGTCCTTGCATGTGAGAGTTTCTATTTCTTCCTGATTTAATCTAGGAGGATTGTAAATTTCCAGGATTTGTCCACCTCCTTTAGATTTTCTAGTTTGTGCACATAAAGGTTTTCATAGTAACCTCGAATTTCTGTGGCACCAGTTGTAATACCAATTGTTTCATTTCTAATTGAGCTTATTGGGATTTTCTCTCTTCTCTTCTTGGTTAATCTCGCTAATCATCTATTAATTTTGTTTATCTTTTCAAATAATCAACTTTTTGTTTGAATTATCTTTTGTATTTTTCTTTTTGTTTAAATTTCATGTAGTTATGCTCTGATCTTTGTGATTTCTTTTCTTCTGCTGGGTTTGGGCTTGGCTTGTTCTTGTCTCTCTAGTTCCTTGAGGTGTGATCTTAGATTGTCTATTTGTGCTCTTTCAGATTTTTCGATGTAGACATTTAATGCTATGAAATTTCCTCTTAGCACTGCTTTTGCTGTATCTCAGGTGTTTTGATAAGTTGTGTCACGATTATCATTCAGTTTAATGAAATTTTAAATTTCCATCTTGATTTCATTGTTGATGCAAAGATCATTCAGGACTAGATTATTTAATTTCCATGTATTTTTATAGTTTTGAGGATTCCTTTTGGAGTTAATTTCCAATTTTATTCCATTGTGGTCTGAGTGGATACTTGATATAATTTCGATTTTCTTACATTTATTGAGACTTGTGACCTGCTATGTATGGTCTATCTTGGAGAATGTTTTATATGCTGATGAAAATAATATATATTCTGCAGTCCTTAGGTAGAATGTTTTCTAAATGTCTGTTAAGTCCACTTTTTCTAGTGTATCATTTAAGTCCATTGTTTCTTTGCTGATTTTCTGCTTTGATGGCATGTCTAGTACTGTCAGTGGAGTATTGAGTTCCCCCATTATTATTGTGTTGCCGGTAGGCTGTGGAGAAAAGAGAATGCATATATATTGTTGGTGAGAGTGTAAATTAGTTTAGCTACTGTGGAATTAAGTTTGGAGATTTCTCAGAGAACTTAAAACAGAACTACCATTCAACCCAGCAATTATACTACCAAAAAGCATGTGCACTCAAATGTTTATCACAGCACCATTCACAATAGCAAAGAGATGGAATCAACCTAGGTGCTCATCAATGGTGGATTGGATAAAGAAAATGTGGTACACATATGCTATGGAATACTATACAACCATAAAAAAGAATAAAATCATGTCCTTTGCAGCAACATGGAGGCAGCTGGAGGCCATTATCCTAAGTGAATTAATGCAGGAACAGAAAACCAAATGCCACATGTTCTCACTTACAAGTCGGAGCTAAACATTGGGTACTCATGGACATAAAAATGGCAACAGTAGATACTGAGGACTGCTAGAGGGGGAGGGAGAGGGGGCAATTTTTGAAAAACTACTGAGTACCATGCTCTCTACCTGGATGATGGGATCAATCATACCCTAAACCTGAGCATCATGTGATATAGCCATGTAATAAACCTGCACATGTTCCCCCTGAATGTAAAATAAAAGTTGAAGTTATAACAAATAATATAACATTTATGTATAATAATATTAAAATTATGTCATGGTGTTTACACCCTTCCTGCTTTTAGTGTTATCATTTTTTATGTTTTACTTTTCCTTATAACACCTCAAATATGTTGCTGTTATTACATGATTTCAACATTCAATTGCCCTTTAAAAATTTGAAGGAAAATAATGTGTTATATTTTACTACCTATTTAGAATTTCCAGTGCTCTTCATTTATTATCTTATGTCTGAATTTTCATATTGTTTTATCATTTTCATAGTTTTTCCTTAGCATTTTCACAGATTAGATACGCTGGCAACACAATTTGCCTTTATGTTTACAAGATTTTTTACTGGACATAGATTTGTACATTGACAGGCTTTTTGAAATCACTGTGTCACCAGCACCTAGCACGATTCCTGACACACATAGTGAAGTCGTTCCTTAAACGCAAGATGCATCCTAAAATCAACATGTAAAATGAAAATCATCTGGTCAAATGACTTTGCGTAATGCCTTAGGAAGGTGCGACATTGAAGAATGACATTCTTTTCTCAGAACGTTCAGCACTGCCAGCTTCTCCTCCAGTGTAGGAGCAGATGACTGGGTTGTTCCTCTTGTTTGACCCTCAGATTAAGTAACTGGCTTGCACTCACGGCTGACCACACTACATGCAAAATATGTATCTAAACAAAAGAATGACGTTCAGCAAAGTGAGGTGTTCACGCTATGAGATGAAAGAACAAATTCATGCCTTTCATCTCACACTCAATCCAGGGTATAGATTAACTGAATATAATGGTGGGATAATTTGCCTGTACTATTTAAACTATTATCTCCTAGTATGTATAGCTGAATTCGTGTAAATGAAATATGTCTATGAATGCCAATGTCATAGCCATTCAAAAAGTTTCTTTGCGTGAGTGACTTAATTAACACTGTTCTCTCTACTTAAATATCTTCCTTTTGTCTCTGCCTATCAAAACCATATACATTTGCACAGCCAAGCTGATGAACCACTTATTCTCCCCAATAGGCTAATTTCATTTATGATGTGTCTACTCTGCAGCACATAATGCAAAACACCTTATACTCTTTGCCCTCCTTTAATCCTGACACCACCCCCATGAAGTAGGAATAATGAATCTTCTTCCCATTTTAAAGATGACACTGAGATGTAGAGAGTTTAACTATCTTGCCCAAGATAGGTGTCATCTACCTTGTTCACTGCTGTCTCCCTAGTGCCAAGAACAGTGTCTTAACAAAAATCTGTTGACTGGGTAGAATGGTTGTCAAATTCTTGACCTGTTTCAACTCATGACCCTAACCATGCTTTCTTAGTCTGTCATTGGCATATTGGCCCCAGCCAATAATATATTAATATTATAGACCTTTATTTGTTTTACATTTGTACTGCAAAATCTGTAGGTATCTTAAATGTTTTTCCAAAGTGCACCTGCTCTTGGAGAGTCTGATATGCTTCTCCTTCCTCATAGCCCCCGTAAGATGTAGGGTCTGTACCACCCACATGGCACTTAATAAGATATTGCTTTGCATTGTAAGTACTTGCTGTCATACCAGACTCCTATTAACTTCAACAGGGATGGCGCTGGGTTCAAGAGGCCGAAGAAGAGACCCAGAGCCAGCAAATGAGACATAGGGTTTCATTAGCAGGAAACTTATATACAGGGATGGTCCAGTGGTGCTGGGCTGAACAGAAGAACCACCTTACATACAGGGAAAGTCCAGTGGTGGCGGGCTGGGCAGGACAACCACAACAGCTTACAAAAAGCAATCAGTTTATATAACATATTCACTTAGCACCCTCCCCCTAACAACCTCCACCCAGCAAATTTCATTTAACCCAAAACAAAGGGCCTCAATCCCTTCTACATTCCACTGGATGGCCAGGGGTCAGATGTTCCTCCTGGATATACAGGCAAGGAACGTATCTCCCAGTTGGCCATTTCTGGATTCCTCAGCTCAGAACACACACTCAGGTGCATCTGCCATAATAGGGTAATTCTCAGGTTATGCTTAAGTTTAATTTCACTGCCAGGTGCATCTACCACACACCTGCATACACATCTCTACTGCTGTAGGAGGAGAGATGCTCAGTGACTGGTGTCATTCTCTGAAGTATTCATTAATGGAGTTTTGTTTAAAATTGGTTGCATTATTTTAAGTTGAAATATCATAATTATATGTATTTGTCATATATAACATGTTTTGAAATATGTATGAATTTGGGAATGTGGCTAAATTGAGCTAATTAACATATGCATTACCTCACATACTTATTATTTTGTGGTGAGAACACTTAAAATCTACTCTCTTAGCAATTTTTAAGAATACAATACATTGTTATTAACTATAGTCGCCATGTTGTACAATAGATCTATTGAACTTATTCTTCTGAACTGAAAATTTCTATTTGGACCCTAGTCTTGACAAGGTAAATGAATAGAGTTAATTGCCCTTCTGCTGACATGGTCAAGACCTTGACAATCTAGACCAAAGTAGATGTCTAAGCCTTGCAGACTCCTGGTTTCCATCATATTAGTGTCCTCTTGCCCATACTGGCAGGAATTGGCCAACTGGTAACCATGCCTCAGTCTGTCTAATCAGGTGAGACCGTTTTCTTTAGCAACTGGCAACTTCTGGAACATCAGAGATTTACAAAATGTATTTTACTGCTGACTAAATATGCAAATCAGAAGATAGAAGGGTGACTATTTAAATATTGATTTGATTTACTTAGATCTTAAGATTTACTAATGATTTATACATGTCTGCCATGTGGCTTCGTGGAACCCTTGGATCATTCTAAAGTTCTGGACTAGGAACATGTTTAGCTTTTAACCGGAAAAAGAGATGCAATGATAATCATCAACCACAAATGCATCTATTTTAATAAGCAGGGTTATAGTGAGGTTTGCAAATGCAGAAGTCATAGTTAGAAGAGATCATATAGTAAAAGGATCCAAGTTCAGAAAACTATCAATGGCAAAATCTAAACTAGGTAAAAATGTCTAAACTAGACTTCTAAGAGAATTTTTCCATGGGCTGTGCCTGTATTATCCTTAACCAATCATTTTGATTACTACAGTGTGGGTTCAGGAGGGGTGGGTGGGGAGACAAATTTTGGCATTATGTAGTAGGTGCTTACTGAATGCCAAGTTCTTTAAGTGGATTATCCCATTTAATTATTACAACTCCAGGATGAAGATACTGTTATTATCACTATCTTATGGAAGGGGAGACTGAGGCTCACACAGATCATGATTTGCTTATGATCATAGCCTATAAGGGCAGAGCTTAGATTTGAATCTAGATCTGACTCCATGTCCTGTGCTCATTTTACTATACCACACTGCCTCTCCGTGGTCTCCTATTAACCTATGATAATAATAGCAATGTTTATTGGGAACTATAAGAGCAAAACAATTAAAAATTTGTGCTCGTGCTTTATAAATAATAGTTACAATTCATTGAGCGCTAGGCATGGTAATAAGGGCTTTATATATAATAGCTCGTTCAATCATCAAAACCACTCTGTGAGGTATGCGTTATTATTATATTTGCATTTTACAGATGAGGGAAGTAAAGTTCAGAGGGGTTAAACCACTGGCCCATAGTTAGCTAGAAAGTTTCAGAGCCAGATTTCAAACCTGTCAGTTACCAGAGCTAGAGTCCTTATACCTCCAGTTCAAACCTGAATGAGCATAAGAATCACCTGATGAGGCTAAGAAACTATATATTCCTTAGCTCCATCCCTGAGAGTCTGAATAAGTAGGTCTTTTAAAGAAGTTCCCCAGGGGATTGGAATGCAAGGCCTCCATGGACCATCCTATAAAAACAGTGATCTGCAGCAAAAATATGGGCCTGGGGGAAAGAAAATTGAGTACAGCATAGGTTACATGAGGAGCAGTCACAACTTTATCACAGTGCTGCTATGACTGTTTCTTTCTCCTTCTGACTTGCCCAAATTTGGACTCTGTTTGCTTTTCTAGATCAAAAGTATTGCCCTTTCTTTTTTTTTTTTTTTTTTTTTTGAGACGGAGTCTCGCTCTGTCACCCAGGCTGGAGTGCAGTGGCTCAATCTCGGCTCACTGCAAGCTCTGCCTCCCGGGTTCACGCCATTCTCCTGCCTCAGCCTCTCCGAGTATCTGGGACTACAGGCGCCCGCCACCACGCCCGGCTAATTTTTTTTGTATTTTTAGTAGAGACGGGGTTTCACCGTGGTCTCGATCTCCTGACCTCGTGATCCGCCTGCCTCGGCCTCCCAAAGTGCTGGGATTACAAGCGTGAGCCACCGCGCCCGGCCTCTTTTTACCATCTCACACGGGCCAGATTCTGCTTTCTCAGCAAAATCAACAGCACCAATAACAACAAATCGACTTACTCATTTTTCCTGATAGACCGGGGCTTCTTACTCTATTTTGCACCATGGATCCCGTTGGCCTCTGGTGGAGCCTATGGTCCCCTTCTCAGAATAATATTTCTTAATTATTATTACTTTAAAGACAGGGTCTCTCTCTGTCATCCAGGCTGGAGTGAAGTGGCACAGTCATGACTCACTGCAGCCTTGATTTCCCGGGCTTCAGCAATCCTCCCACCCTCAGCCTCCTGAGTAGCTGGGACTACAGGTGCATGCCACCACACCTGGCTAATTTTTGTATTTTTTGGTAGAGACAGGGTTTTGCCATAGTTGCCCAGGCTGGTCTCGAACTCCTGGGCTCAAGCGATCCACCCACCTTGGCCTCCCAAAAGAATAATACTTTTTAATGGCTTTGAGGAATAACACACTAAAGAGCCTCCAGTGATTGCTGCCTCCTTGTGTTCATGCCCTTATATAATCTCCTTCACTTGTTTATGGTCTGGAGGTAATAATTGATTTTGAACAAATTGAACATACAAAAAGTGATGTCACTTTTGTGATCATGTTAAGATTTTCAATATAAGTTTCTTTGAAATATAATTCACATACTATAAATTTTATTCTCTTAAGGTATGCAATACAGTAGCATTTAGTATGTTACAATGTTGTACAACTATGACCAATATATATTCTATTAATATAAGATTTTTGTCACACCAAAAAGAAACTCAGTACCCATTAGCAGTCATTCGCCATTGTTCTCTCTCCCGAGCCTATGATAACCATTAATCTATTTTTGTCTGTACAAATTTGCCTGTTCTGGATATTTCATAGAAATCGAATTATACAATAAGTGGTACTTTGTGACTGGCTTCTTTCAGTTAATGTAATGTTCTCAAGGTTCATCCGTGTTGTAGCATGTGCTAGTACATGGTTCCATTCTTTGGCTGAATAATATTCCATGATATTCATAGGTTACATTTTATTTATCCATTCATCAGTTGACAGACATTGGGTTTCCTCCACTTTTTTACTATTGTGAATAGTGTTGCTATGAACATTCATGGACAAATTTTTGCATGAAAATATGTTTTCAATTCTGTTGGATGTATATCTAGGAGTGGAGTTGCTGGATCATATGGTAACTCTATAATTAAATTAGAGAAACTGCCAAACTATTTCCTAAAGTGGCTGCAATATTTTACATCCCCACCAGCAATGTAGGAGAGTTGCAATTTTTCCACATCCTTGCCAACACTAGTTATTTTCTGTCTTTAATTGCAGCCATCTTAGTGGATGCGAAGTGGCATTTCATTGTGGCATTTCGTTGTGGCATTGTTTTGCATTTTTCTATTGAACAATTTTTCACATCCTTATTGGTCATTTGTATATCTTCATTGGATAAATAGTTATCGAGATCCTTTGCCCACGTTTAAATTGGATTATGTCTTTTCTTATTCAATTTAAGCACCCTGTACATGTTTTGTATATTAGACCCTTAGCATACATATCATTTATAAATGTTTTGTCCCATCCTGTAGAGTCTTTTCTAAAAATAGACTTAAGTTTTAGAGCAGTTTTTGATTTACAGAAAAACTGAGCAGCAAGTACAAAGACTTCCCATATATTCTTTCTCTCTCACTGCAATTTTCCCTACTATTAACATCTTGCATTAGTGTGGTACATTTGTTAAAACTGATGAACTGATATTGATACATTGTTAATTAAATCCTAAATTTACATTAGCATTTACTCTCCGTATTGTATAATTCCATGCATTTTGACAAATGCATAATGTCATGTATCTACTATTATAGTTCATAAAATATAAGTTCACTTATGATTAAAGTGAAATAAAAATCACCTTAAAAGTCACCTGTGCTCTACCTATTAACCTCTCTCTCCTTTCTCCTGAACCCCTGGCAACCACTGACCTTTCTGTTGTCTATAATTTTACCTTTTTCCAGAACGTCACATCGTTGGAATTATATAGCCTTTTTATATTGGCTTCTTTCACTAAGCAGTATGCAAATAAGGTTCCTTCACGTCTTTTTCTGATTTGATGGTTTATTCTTTTTCATTGCTGAAGAGTATTTCATTTTCTGGATGTACTACAGTTTGTTTATCAACTCACCTGTTGAAGAATATCTTGGTTGCTTCTAGTTTTTGGCAGTTATAAATAAAACTTGCATCTTAGGTTGTTTGTGCTGCTATAACAAAATACCTGAGACTTGGTAGCTTATAGGGAACAAAAATTTATTTTTCACAGTTCTGGAGGCTTGGAAGTCCAAGATCAAGATGCTGGCAGGTTCAGTGTCTGGTGAGGGCCCATTCTTTTAAAATGGTGTTGTCTAGGTGTCCTCAAATGGCAGAAGGGTAGAAGGACAAAAGAGAGCAAACTCCCTTCTTTCAAGCCTTTTCATAAGGACATCAATCCATTCACAAAAGCAGAGCCCTCATGGCTGAATTACCTCCTAAAGGTCCCACCTCTAAACATTGTTACATTGATGACTAAGTTTCAACATATGAATTTTGGGGGACAGATTAGACCATAGAAGCTACTATAAACATTCTCATGCAAGTTTTTGTGTGAGCATAAGTTTCCATCTCATTTGGGTAAATACCTAGAGGTACAAGTGATGGATCATATGGCAAAACTATGTTTAACTTTGCCAAATATTTAATTGAGATGTTTGTTCTCATATTGTTGAATTTTAAGGTTTTGAATTTATTTATTTTTAATTTTACTTATTTTTAAATTTTGTGGGTACATAATAGGTGTACCTACAAAATATAATTTATGAGTTACATAAGATATTTTGATACAGGCATGCAATGTATAATAACCACATCAGGGTAAATGGGGAATCCATCACCTTAAGCATTTATCCTTTGTGTTACAAACAATCCAATGATACATTTTTACTGCGCAATTAAATTATTTTTAAATATAGTCACTCTGTTATGCTAGCAAATGCTAGATCTTATTCTTTCTAACTAATTTTTATACCCATTAACCATCCCCACTTATCCCACATTTCCCTCCCCACTACCCTTCCCAACCTCTGGTAACCATTCTTCTACTCTCTATTTCCATGTCAGTGTGGTCTTTAAATTTTTAGTTCCCACTAATAAGTGAGAACATGTGATGTTTGTCTTTTTGTGCCTGGCTTATTTCACTGAACATAATGACCTCCAGTTCTATTCATGTTGTTGTAAATAATAGGATCTCCTTCTTTGTTATGGCTGAATAGTACTCCTTTTATAGATGTACCACATTTTCTTTATCCATTCATCTACTAATGGACATCAGGTTGCTTCCAACTGTTGGCTATTATACATATCCCTGTAACAAACATGAGAGTGAAGATATCTCTTCGATATACTGATTTCCTTTTTTGGGGAATGTACCTAGGAGTGGGATTGCTGGATCATTTGGCAGCTCTGTTTTTAGTTTTTTGAGAAACCTCCAAACTGTTCTCCGTAGTGGTTTTACTAATTTACATTCCCATCAACAATGTACAAGTGTTCCCTTTATCCCCATCCTCACTAGCATTTGTTTTTGCCTGATTTTTGGATAAAAGCATTTGAACAGGGGTGAGATGATTTGTCATCATAGTTTTGATTTGTATTTCTTTTATGATTGACGATGTTGAGCACCTTTTCATATGTCTGTTTGCCATTTGTATCTCTTCTTTTGAGAAATGTCTATTGAAATCATGTGCCCATTTTTTGGTCGGATTATTAGATTTTTTTCCTATAGACCTGTTTGAACTCCTAATATTTTCTGGTTATTAATCTTTTGTCAAATGGGTAGTTTGCAAATATTTTCTCCCATTGGTTGTCTCTTCACTTTGTTGATTATTTCCTTTGCTGTGCAAATGCTTTTAAATTTAACGTGATCCCATTTCTCCGTTTTTGCTTTGGTTGCCTGTGCTTCTGGTGTAATGCTCAAGAAATCTTTGCCCAGTACAATGTTCTGGAGATTGTCCCCAATGTTTTTTTGTAGTAGTTTCATAGTTTGAGGCGTTATATTTAATCTTTAATTCATTTTGATTTGATTTTAGTATATGGCAATAGGTAGGTGATATGGTTTGGCTCTGTGTCCCCACCCAAATCTCATCTTGAATTGTAGTTCCCATAATCCCTACCTGTCATGGGAGGGACCTAGTGGGAAGTGATTGAATCCTGGGGGCAGTTTTCCTTAGGCTGTTCTTGTGATAATGAGTGAGCTCTCACAAGATCTGATGGTTTTATAAGTGTCTGGCATTTCCCTTGCTGGCACTCATTCTCTCTCCTGCTGCCCTGTGAAGAGGTGCCTTCTGCCATGATTGTAAGTTTCTTGAGGTCTCCCCAGCCATAAAGAACTGTGAGTCAATTAAATCTCTTTTCTTTATAAATTACCCAGTCTCATGTATTTTTATAGTAGCCTGAGAATGGACTGATATAGTAGAAGTCAAGTTTCATACTGCTGCATGTGAATATCCAGTTTTTCCAGCATCGTTTATTGAAAAGACTGTCCTTTGACCAATTTATGTTCTTGGAAACTTTGAAAAAGTGAGTCCACTTTTTATTTCTTGGTTCAGTGTTCTGTTCTATTGATCTATGTGTCTGTTTTTTACAATTTTATTTTAAAAGTTTTGGGGGTACTGGTGGCTTTTTGTTACATGGATAAGTTCTTTAATGGTGATTTCTGAGATTTTGGTGCACTCATCACACTAAAAGTACTGTGCTGTTTCAGTTACTATGGCTCTGTAGCATATTTTTATCTGTCTCCTCAAGCAGTTACCCTTTGAGTTACAAACAATCCAATTACATTCTTTAAGTTATTTTAAAATATGAAGTTATTATTGACTGTAGTCACCAAGTTGTGCTATCAAATACTAGGTCTTATTCATTCTTTCTATTTTTTGTACCCAATAACCATCCTCACCTCCCGCACCCAACCCCCTACTACCCTTCCCAGTCTCTGGCAACCGGTTGAATCAAAACATTCAATTGTTTTGATGTCTAGATGACACAAATAAGTGAGCATATGCAATGTTTGTCTTTCTGTACTTGGCTTATTTCACTTAACATAATCATCTCGAGTTCCTTTCATGTTGCAAATGACTGGATCTTATACTTTTTATGGCTGAATAGTACTCAATTGTATATATGTACCACATTTTCTTTATCCATTCTTTTTTTATTATACTTTAAGTTCTAGGTTTGTTACATATGTTTGTAACACAACGTGCAGGTTTGTTACATATGTATACATGTGCCATGTTGGTGTGCTGCACCCATTAACTCGTCATTTACATTAGGTATATCTCCTAATGCTATCCCTCCCCTTCCCCCCACCCCACAACAGGCCCCGGTGTGTGATGTTCCCCTTCCTGTGTCCTAGTGTTCTCATTGTTCAATTCCCACCTATGAGTGAGAACATGCGGTGTTTGGTTTTTTGTCCTTGTGATAGTTTGCTGAGAATGATGGTTTCTAGCTTCATCCATGTCCCTACAAAGGATATGAACTCATCCTTTTTTATGGTTGCATAGTATCCATGGTGTATATGTGCTACATTTTCTTAATCCAGTCTATCATTGTTGGACATGTGGGTTGGTTCCAAGTCTTTGCTATTGTGAATAGTGCCACAATAAACATACGTGTGCATATGTCTTTATATCAGCATGATTTATAATCCTTTGGGTATATACCCAGTAATGGGATGGCTGGGTCAAATGGTATTTCTAGTTCTAGATCCTTGAGGAATCACCACACTGTCTTCCACAATGGTTGAATTAGTTTACAGTCCCACGAACAGTGTAAAAGTGTTCCTATTTCTCCACATCCTCTCCAGCACCTGTTATTTCCTGACTTTTTAATGATTGCCATTCTAACTGATGTGAGATGGTATCTCATTTCTCTGATTTGCATTTCTCTGCTGGCCAGTGATGATGAGCATTTTTTCATGTGTCTTTTGGCTGCATAAATGTCTTCTTTTGAGAAGTGTCTGTTCATGTCCTTGGCCCACTTGTTGATGGGGTTGTTTGTTTTTTTATTGTAAATTTGTTTGAGTTCTTTGTAGATTCTGGATATTAGCCCTTTGTCAGATGAGTAGATTGCAAAACTTTTCTCCCATTCTGTAGGTTGCCTGTTCCCTCTGATGGTAGTTTCTTTTGCTGTGCAGAAGCTCTTTAGTTTCATTAGATCCTACTTGTCAATATTGGCTTCTGTTGCCATTGCTTTTGGTGTTTTAGACATGAAGTGCTTGCCTATGCCTATGTCCTGAATGGTATTGCCTAGCTTTTCTTCTAGGGTTTTTATGGTTTTAGGTCTAACATTTAAGTCTTTAATCCATCTTTAATTAATTTTTGTATCAGGTGTAAGGAAGGGATCCAGTTTCAGCTTTCTACGTATGGCTAGTCAGTTTTCCCAGCATCATTTATTAAATAGGGCATCCTTTCCCCATTTCTTGTTTTTGTCAGGTTTGTCAAAGATCAGATGGTTGTAGATGTGTGGTATTACTTCTGAGGGCTCTATTCTGTTCCATTGGTCTATATCTCTGTTGTGGTACCAGTACCATGCTGTTTTGGTTACTGTAGCCTTGTAGTATAGTTTGAAGTCAGGTAGCATGATGCCTCCAGCTTTGTTCTTTTGGCTTAGGATTGTCTTGGCAATGTCTGCTCTTTTTTGGTTCCATATGAACTTTAAAGTAGTTTTTTCCAATTCTGTGAAGAAAGTCATTGGTAGCTTGATGGGGATGGCATTGAATCTATAAATTATCTTGGGCAGTGTGGCCATTTACACGATATTGATTCTTCCTATCCATGAGCATGGAATGTTCTTCCATTTGTTTGTGTCCTCTTTTATTTCATTGAGCAGTGGTTTGTAGTTCTCCTTGAAGAGGTCCTTCACATCCCTTGTAAGTTGGATTCCTAGGTATTTTATTCTCTTTGAAGCAATTGTGAATGGGAGTTCACTCATGATTTGGCTCTCTGTTTGTCTGTTATTGGTGTATAAGAATGCTTGTGATTTTTGTACATTGATTTTGTATCCTGAGACTTTGCTGAAGTTGCTTATCAGCTTAAGGATATTTTGGGCTGAGACGATGGGGTTTTCTAGATATACAATCATGTCATCTGCAAACAGGGACAATTTGACTTCCTCTTTTCCTAATTGAATACCTTTTATTTCTTTCTCCTGCCTGATTGCCCTGGTCAGAACTTCCAACACTATGTTGAATAGGAGTGGTGAGAGAGGGCATCCCTGTCTTGTGCCAGTTTTCAAAGGGAATGCTTCCAGTTTTTGCCCATTCAGTATGATATTGGCTGTGGGTTTGTCATAGATAGCTCTTATTATTTTGAGATACGTCCCATCAATACCTAATTTATTGAGAGTTTTTAGCAGGAAGGTTGTTGAATTTTGTCAAAGGCCTTTTCTGCGTCTATTGAGATAGTCATGTGGTTTTTGTCTTTGGTTCTGTTTATATGCTGGATTACATTTATTGATTTGTGTATGTTGAAGCAGCCTTGCATCCCAGGGATGAAGCCCACTTGATCATGGTAGATAAGCTTTTTGATGTGCTGCTGGATTCGGTTTGCCAGTATTTTATTGTGGATTTTTGCATCGATGTTCATCAGGGATATTGCTCTAAAATTCTCTTTTTTGATCGTGTCTCTACCAGGCTTTGGTATCAAGATGATGCTGGCCTCACAAAATGAGTTAGGGAGGATTCCCTCTTTTTCTATTGATTGGAATAGTTTCAGAAGGGATAGTACCAGCTCCTACTTTTACCTCTGGTAGAATTCGGCTGTGAATCCGTCTGGTCCTGGACTTTTTTGGTTGGTAAGCTATTAATTATTGCCTCAATTTCAGAGCCTGTTATTGGTCTATTAAGTGATTCAACTTCTTCCTGGTTTAGTCTTGGGAGGGTGTATGTGTTGAGGAATTTATCCATTTCTTCTAGATTTTCTAGTTTATTTGCGCAGACGTGTTTATAGTATTCTCTGATGGTAGTTTGTATTTTTGTGGGATTGGTGGTGATATCCCCTTTATCATTTTTTATTGCATCTATTTGATTTTTCTCTCTTTTCTTCTTTATTAGTCTTGCTAGTGGTCTATCAATTTTGTTGATCTTTTCAAAAAACCAGCTCCTGGATTCATTGATTTTTTGAAGGGTCTTTTGTGTCTCTATCTCCTTCAGTTCTGCTCTGATCTTAGTTATTTACTTGCCTTCTGCTAGTTTTTGAGTGTATTTGCTCTTGCTTCTCTAGTTCTTTTAATTGTGATGTTAGGGTGTCAATTTTAGATCTTTCCTGCTTTCTCTTGTGGGCATTTAGTGCTATGAATTTCCCTCTACACACTGCTTTAAATGTGTCCCAGAGATTCTGGTATGTTGTGTCTTTGTTCTCATTGGTTTCAAAGAACATCTTTATTTCTGCCTTGATTTTGTTATGTACCCAGTAGTCATTCAGGAGCAGGTTGTTCAGTTTCCATGTAGTTGAGCGGTTTTGAGTGAGTTTCTTAATCCTGAGTTCTGGTTTGATTGCACTGTGGTCTGAGAGACAGTTTGTTATAATTTCTGTTCTTTTACATTTGCTGAAGAGAGCTTTACTTCCAACTATGTGGTCAATTTTGGAATAGGTGTGGTGTGGTGCTGAAAAAAATGTATATTCTGTTGATTTGGGGTGGAGAGTTCTGTAGATGTCTATTAGGCCCGCTTGGTATCCATTCATCTGTTGATAGACACTTAGGTTGCTTCCAAATCTTAGCTGTTGTAAACAGTGCTACAACAAACGTGGGAATGGAGGTATCTCTTTGACATGCTGATTTCCTTTCTTTTGGATATATACCCAGCAGTGGGATTTCTGGATCATATGGCAGCTCTATTTTTAGTTTTTGAGAAACCTCCAAACTGTTCTCCAGAGTGGTTATACTAATTTACATTCCCACCAACAGTGTACGAGGGTTCCCTTTTCTCCGCACTGTCACCAGTATTTGCTATTGCTTGTGTTTTGGATATAATCTGTTTTAACTGGGGTGAGATAATATCTCATTGTAGTTTTGACTTGCATTTATCTGATGATCAATGATGATGATCACCTTTTCGTATGCCTTTTGTATGTCTTCTTTTGAGAAATGTCTATTCAAATCTTGTGCCCATTTTGATTGGATTGTTAGATTTTTTCATACAGAGTTGTTTGAGCTCCTTATGTATTCTGGTTATTAATCCCTTGTCATATGGATAGTTTGCATATATTTTCTCCTGTTCTGTGGGTTGTCTTTCCCTTTGTTGATTGTATCCTTGGCTGTGCAGAAGCTGTTTAATGTGATGTGATCCCATTTGTCCATTCTTGCTTTGGTTGTCTGTGTTTGTGGGGTATTGCTCAAGAAACTTTTGCTTAGTCCAATGTCCTAGAGATTTTTCTCATTGTTTTCTTGTAGGAGCTTTATAGTTTGAGGTCTTAGATTTAAGCCTTTAATCCATTTTGATTTGGTTTTTTACATGCCAATAGAGAGGGATCTAGTTTTATTCTTCTGCATATTTATTCTCTTCAGCACCACTTATTGAAGAGACTTTCTTTTCCCTAGTGCATGTTCTTGGCATCTTTGTCAAAAATAAGTTAACTGTAGGTGTGTGGATTTGTTTCTGGGTTCTCTTTTCTGTTCCATTGGTCTATGTGTCTGTTTTTATGCCAGTACCATACTGTTTTGGTTACTGTAGCTATGTAGTATAATTTGAAATCAGGCAATGTGATTCCTCATGCTTTGTTCTTTTTGTTCAGGATGGCTTTGGCTCTTTTGCATCTTTTCTGGTTCCATATAAATTTGAGGATTGTTTTTCTTTTCTGTGGGAAAAATCTTATTTTCATAGGGATTGTGTTGAATCTGTAGATTGCTTTGGGTACTGTGGACATTTTAATAATATTGATTTTTCCAGTCCATGGACATGGAATATTTTTCCATTGTTTGTGTCTTCTTCAATTATTTTAATCAGTGTTTTATAGTTGTTATTAGGAAGATCTTTCACTGTTTTGATTAATTCCCAGGTATTTAATTTTGTGTGTCTCTATTGTAAATGGGATTACTTGAATTTTTTTTCACATTGTTCACTGTTGGCATATAGAATTGCTACTGATTTTTGTATGTTGATTTTGTATCTTATAATTTTACTGAATTTGTTTATCAGTTCTAATAACTTTCTTGTGGAGTCTTTAGATTTTTCCAAGTAGAAGATCATATTATTTGCAAACAATGATAATTTGACTTCTTCCATTCCACTTTGGATGCCCTTTATTTCTCTTGTCTGTTTGCCCTACCCAGGACTTCCAGTACTGTTTTGAATAATAGTGGTGACAATGGCCACCCTTTTCATGCTCCAGATCTTAGAGGAAAGAGCTTTAGTTTTTTCCCATTCTGTATGATACTACCTGCTGATCTGTCATATATGATTTTTATTATGTTGAGGTATGTTCCTTCTGTCCCCAGTTTCCTGAGGGTTTGTATTATGAAGGGATGTTGAATTTGATCAAATGCTTTTTGGCAGCAATTGAAATGATAATATGGTTTTTATCCTTTATTCTGTTTATATGATGCATCATATTAATTGATTTGTGTATGCTGAACCATTTTTACGTCCCAGTGATAAATACCACTTGGCCATGATGAATGATCTTTCTAATGTATTGTTCAATTCTGTTTAGTAGTATTTTTTGAGGATTTTTACATCAATATTCACCAAAGATATTGGCCTGTAGCATTCTTCTTTTTTATGTGTTTTTGTCTGGTTTTGTTATCAGGGTAATACTGGTCTCATAAAACGAGAGTGGAAGAGTTCCCTCCTCCTTTATTTTTCAGAATAGTTTAAGTAGGATTGGTATTAGTTCTTCTTTGAATGTTTGGTAGAATTCAGCAGTGAAGCCATCATGTTGCAGACTATTCTTTACTCGGAGATTTTTATTATGGCTTTGACATAATTACTTGTTATTGGTCTGTTCAGGTTTTGGATTTATTCCTGGTTCAAACTTGGTAGGTTGTACATACCTAGGGATTTGTCCATTTCTTCTAGATTTTCCAGTTTATTGGCACATTGTTCCTGGTAGCCACTAATAATCCTTTGAGTTTTCTGTAGTATCAGTTGTAATATCTCCTTTTTATTTCTGATTTTATTTATTTTGATCTTCTCTCTTTTTTTCATAGTTAGTCTGGCTAATGGTTTGTCAGTTTTGTTTAATTTTTCAAAAAAACAACTTTTTATTTCATTACTTTTGTTTTTTTTATTTCAATTTCATATATTTCTGCTCTGATCTTTATTATTTATTTATTTTCTTTTACTAATTTTGGGTTTGTTTGCTGTTGCCTTTCTAGTTCTTTAGATGCATCATTAGGTTGTTTACTGGAAGATTTCATCTTTTTTAATGTATGCACTTATAGTTCTACTTCCCTCTTAGTACTGCTTTTGCTGTATACCATAGGTTTTGGTATGTTGTGCTTCCATTATCATTTGTCTCAAGAAATTCTTCCATTTCCTCATTAATTTCTTCATTGACCCACTGCTCATTCAGAGCATATTGTTTAATTTTTATGTATTCGTATAGTTTCCAAAATTCCTCTTGTTATTAATTTCTAGTTATATTCCATTGTAGTCAGAGAAGATGCTTGATATTATTTCAGTTTTTTTTTTTTAATGTTTTAAGACTTGTTTTGCGACCTAACATATGGTCTACCCTTGAGAATGATCCATGTGCTGAGAAGACTGTATTCTGCAGCTCTTGTGTAAAATGTTCTGTAAATATGTATTAGATCTATTTGGTCTATAGTGCAGATTAAGTGTGAAGTTTCTTTGTTGATTTTTCTGTCTGGAAATGCTGTCCAATGCTAAGAGTAGGATGTAGAACTCTCCAACTCTAATTGTGTTGGGGCCTATTTCTAGTTCTAATAATATTTGCTTTATGTATCTGGATACTCCAGTGTTAGGTGCATATATTTTTTAATTGTTATAGCCTCTTGCTGAATGGACCTTTTTTTATTATATAGTGACCTTCTTTGTCTGTTGTTATAGTTCGTGTCTTGATTATCTATTTTGTCTAAGTGTAGTGACTCCTGCTCTTTTTTGGTTTCCATTGGCATAGAATATCTTTTTCCATCATTTCATTTTCAGTGTATGTGTGCCTTTATATGTGAAGTGTGTTTCTTATAGACAACAGATCAATGGGTCTTTTTTGTTTCATCCCTTCAGCCAATCTGTGTCATTTGATTAGAGAGTTTAGTCCATTTACATTCCATGTTATCTTTGGTAAGTAAGGACTTACCTCTGCCCTTTTGTTATTTATTTTCTGGTTATTTTGTGGTCTCTTGCTTCTTTTCTTCCTTGCTATCTTCCTGTAGTGAAGGTGATTTTCTCTGGTGATATGATTTACTTTCTTGTTTTTTATTTTTTGTGTGTCCATTTTATGTTTTTTGGTTTGTGGTTACCATGAGGCTTGCAAATACTACCTTATAACCCATTATTTTAACCTGATAACAACTTTATACTATTTGCTTAAACAAACAAGCAAGAACAAAAAGAAAACTAATGAAAACTCTATGCCTTAACTTTGTCCCCCTGCTTTTTAACTTTTTTGTTTCTATTATTATCTTATTGTACTGACTATGTCTTGAAAAGTTGTTGTAGTTAGTATTTTTTATTGGTTCATTATTTAGTCATTCTACTTAGGTCAAGAATAGCGATATGGTTTGGCTGCGTCCCCACCCAAATCTCATCTTGAATTGTAGTTTCCATAATCCCCACGTGTCATGGGAAGGACCTAGTGCGTGGTAATTAAATCATGGGGGCAGTTACCTCCATGCTGTTCTCATGATAGTGAGTGAGTTCTCATAAGATCTGATGGTTTTATAAGGGGCTTTCCCTCACTTCGCTCTGCACTTCTCCTTGCTGCCATAATGTGAAGAAGGATGTGTTTGCTTCATCTTCTGCCATGATTGTAAAAGTTTCCTGAGGTCTCCCCAGTCATGCTGAACTGTGAGTCAATTAAATCTCCTTCCTTTATAAATTACCCAGTCTCAAGTATGTCTTTATTAGCAGTGTGAGAATGGACTAATACAAATACTTTATACATTACAGTTACAGTGTTATAATCTGTGCTTTTCTGTGTATTTACTATTATTGATAGGTTTTGTACATTCAGGTGATTATTTACTGGTCATTACCCTTTTTTTTCCTGATTGAAGTACTTCCTTTAGCATTTCTTTAGGATAGGTCTGCTATTGATGAAATCCCACAGCTTTTGTTTGTTTGGGAAAGTTTTTACTTCTCCTTCATCTTTGAAGGATATTTTCACTGGATATACTATTCTAGGGTAAAGGGTTTTTTTTCTCCTTCAACATTTTAAATATGTCATGCCACCCTCTCCTGGCCTGTAAAGTTTCCACTGAAAGGTCTGCTGCCAGACTTATTGGCACTCCACTGTATGTTGTCTTTTTTTGCTTGCTACTTTTAGAATCCTTTATTTTTGCCTTTGGGAATTTGATTATTAAATGCCTTGAGGTAGCCTTTGAGTTAAATCTGCTTGGTGTTCTATATAACCTTCTTGTTCTCAGATATTGATATCTTTCTCTAGGTTCAGGAAGTTCTCTGTTATTATTTCTTTAAATAAACTATCTACTCCTCTCTCTTTCTCTACCTCCTCTTTAAGGCTAATAACTCTTAGATTTACCCTTTTGAGTCTGTTCTCTAGATCCTATAGGTGTTATTCACTCTTTTTTATTCTTTTATCTCCTCTGGCTGTATATTTTCAAATAGCCTGTCTTCAAGCTCACTAATTTTTTTGCTTTATCAGTTCTGCTATTAAATGACTTTGATGCGTTCTTCAGTATGCCAGTTGCATTATTCAGCTCCAGAATTTCTGATTGATTCTTTTTAATCATTTCAATCTCTTTGTTAAATTTATCGGATAGAATTCTGGATTCCTTCTCTATGTTACCTTGAATTTCTTTTCAGTTTCTTCAATATGGCTATTTGACTTCTCTGTCTGAAAAGTTACATCTACTAGCATCAACACCATCCAGAAAAACATGACCTCGCTAAATGAACTAAAGATGTTATTTCATGTCTGGGCATTGAAGAATTAGGTATTTATTGTAGTCTTCACTGCCTCAGCTTATTTGTAGCCATTCTTCTTGGGAAGGCTTTCCAGACATTTGAAAGGACTTGGGTATTTTGATCTAAGCTTTTCTAATATGCCAGCTGCAAGTTTCTTCTTTCTTACCTAGACTTTTTTGGGGTGAGGGGGAGAGCACAAATTAATTGAAATTAATTACAACAAATTTAATGTCTCTCAAAACTTTAAATTTGCATATCCCTTGGTCCAGAAATTCTTTTTCTAGGAATTCATTATGCAAGTGCACCAAGATATATGTAGAAGGATATTCACTACAATACCATTAGTAATGCTAACAACTAAATGTACATCAATAATTTTATTGCATAAATTACACCATGAAACTGTAAAAGCAACAAAGAATTGTTATGTACTGCTAATGAAACGATCTCCAGAATATAGTAAGCAGAAAAAGTGGGAATCGAAGCAGTATGTATGATATGCTTCTATATGATTATGCATAGATATTTTCTGGAATTAGACACCAGAAACTGTTAATACTGTATACCACAGGGAGTGGGAATGAGGAGTTGGGATCTGAAGTAGGAAGGGCATGTAATTTTTATTGTATACCTGTGGTTCCCAAACTGTGCACCAAAGTACCCTGAGTTCCTGGAGGAAATGTGAAATTTCAAGGTAAAGACAATGATACTAGAAATCTATTAAACATTGCCAAAGCTACTAAGTCAAGATAGTTTATAATTTCAACATTAGATCATGACACATTCCTTTCATTTTTTTCCTTTATAGGGAATTTTTGTTTTTGTTTTGTTTTTATTTTTCCATAAGTTATTGAGGATACAGGTGGTATTTGGTTACATGAGTAAGTTCTTTAGTGGCGATTTGTGAGATTTTGGTGCACTCATCACTCAAGCAGTATACCTTGCACCATATTTGTAGTCTTTTATCCCTCGCCCCCTCCCACTCTTCCCCCTGAGTCCCCAAAGTTTATTGTATCATTCTTATGCCATTCCTTATAGCTTAGCTCCCACATATCAGTGTGAACATACGATGTTTGGTTTTCCATTCCTGAGTTACTTCACTTAGAAGAATAGTCTCCAATCTCATCCAGGTCACTGCAAATGCTATTAAATCATTCCTTTTTATGGCTGACTAGTATTCCATTATATATATCTCTCACAGTTTCTTTATCCACTCATTAATTGATGGGCATTTGGTTTGCTTCCACGATTTTATAATTGTGAATTATGCTGCTCTAAACATGTGTGTGCAAGTATCTTTTTCGTATAATGACTTCTTTTCCTCTGGGTAGATTCCCAGTAATGGGATTGCTGGATCAAATGGTAGTTCTATTTTTAGTTCTTTAAGGAATCTCTACACTGTTTCCCATAGCGGCTGTACTAGTTTGCATTCCCGCCAGCAGTGCAGAAGTGTCCCCTGATCAATGCATCCACACCAACATCTATGTTTTATTTTTTGATTATGGCCATTCTGGCAGGAATAAGGTGGTATCACATTATGGTTTTGATTTGCATTTCCCTGATCATTACTGCTGTTGAACGTTTTTTCATACGTTTGTTGGCCATTTGTATATCTTCTTTTGAAAATTGCTATTCATGTCCTTAGTCCACTTTTTTATGAGATTGTTTGTTTTTTTCTTACTGATTTGTTTGAGTTCGTTGTAGATTCTGGGTATTAGTCCTTTGTCAGATGTATCAATTGTGAAGATTTTCTCCCACTCTGTGGGTTGTCCGTTTACTCTGCTGACTGTTCCTTTCGCTTTGCAAAAGTTCTTTAGTTTAATAAGGTCCCAGCTATTTATCTTTTTTTTATTGCATTTGCTTTTGTGTTCTTTGTCATGAAATCCTTGCCTAAGCCAATGTCTACAAGGGTTTTTCCAATGTTATCTTCTAGAATTTTTATAGTTTCAGGTCTTAGGTTTAAGTTCTTAATCCATCTTGAGTTGATTTTTGTATAAGGTGAGAGATGAGGAACCAGTTTTATTCTCCTACATGTGGCCAGCCAATTATCCCAGCACTATTTGTTGAAAAGGGTTTCCTTTCCCCACTTTATGTTTTTGTTTGCTTACAACACATGCCTTTCAATAATATTATATCTTTGTGAAGTTGGCTTTGGGGAAGTTACTATGATAAAGTAACAAACCCTTTGGGTCATCTAAATGACACTCCATTACAATTTAACTTACCTTCCCTCTGAACTGACTGAAAAGGCCCTATCAGCTCAGGTAAAAAGATCTAGGAGGCTATTCTTATTACTGTCAGGAAAAAGTTCCCCAAATCCCCAGAAAAGACTACTATAAAAGTGGGTAGGTACCATCATCAAATTATGTTTTAGAAAATCATGACTTTGCTAGGCAATGTTGGTAGAAGTTGACCTTGAAAGATGCTCAGATTATGGTAACAGAATGTGAAAATTAAGGTATAATAGAGTCATGATTAATGTGCATATTTCCATATTGAAAGTTCTTAAAGGTTCATGGCTGCCCTTTGAGCTGGAGCAGCTCAGTATTTCTGGTTCAGCCTCTTTGATTGAAAATGCTCTCACCAGACTGACTAGGTTTCCTCATTGCTTTGTCATTGGGCAGGAGCATTTCTTCTAAGTATATTGAAGCTATCTATAGGAAACCATGGCTCATGATGGTCTGGCTCCTTTCTTTACTTGGGAATTTGACAGAGGACCTGATCTCAGGGTCTTGTCTGAGGTCACCCATTAAGATTGTGACACAGCTAAGACTACAAACTAGGTCTTCTGGTCTAAGGTCAGTGCTCTGTCCATTCCACATTACTCCCTCCAATGTCAGTGAAGTCATGATGGACTGAAGTAATGCTTTGACTAACTTTAAACTTAGGAGGTCAAGCAGACCTTGTGTTAAAGGTCTAATTGTGAGACTTGTCTAACCCTCAGTTTCCTCACTTGTTTGATGGGGATGATAATAATATCTACCCCTCAGGATTTTGTGAAGATTAAGTGACATTTGTCTACAGGTAGACAAAGTGCTTAACATGGTGTCTGGCTCAGTGAAAATTCTTAGTAAATGTTGTCCCTTCCTCTTGGCTAAGAGTTTGATCTCTGGAGTGAGCAATGCAAGTTTCGGAGTCTCAGTCCTATCACTGTCTATATGTGTGACTTTGAGATCGTTACTTATCTCCTCTATGCCTTAGTTTCCTTATCTGTCTCACAATATTGTTATGAGGATGCAATGGGATTATAGATATAAAGTGGTTGAATTCAGTGCTTCTCCTGAAGCAAGTAATCAACTTTATATAGTGTGACATAATTATTAATGGCGGGGTTACTAAGAGGAATTTGGTGTGAGCTCCCTGCATGGAATGATCCTTATCGTGAAATGGTGAAAGCCTGCCAATAGGATGTGTGCTTTGTGTCCTCCATGTCCTATTTTTCCTCTTCTTCCCTACCCAGCCATTTATCCAATCCCGTTCACAGATCCTTGCTTCATAGTCAGGTGTAAGTGGCCAACAGCATAAAATATTACTACTTTCACTGGGGTTTGCATTTTCCAAGGGACTAAAATCCTAAATTGAAAGGAGGAAACCCTAGTGGGGCAAATCCAGCCCTGATTTAGAGCAGAGTTTCTCAGTCTCAGCACTGTGGACATTTTGGGCTGGATAGTTATTGTGGGAGACTTGTGCATTGTAGGATGTTTAGCACCATCTCTGGCCTCAACTTACTAAATGCCAGTAGTGCAACAGTGCTCTCCCCAGTTAAGACAAAAATGTCTAAGCACTGCTAAATATCCCCTGGGGAGAGAAATCACGCATAATTATGATCCATTGGTTTACAGGATTCTGCAGGGAAGTGGGGCCTTCCAGGATATCTTAAATGACACAGGGGTTATAAGTGCAAATGCCTTCAGGAACCAGGCAGAAACGGAAATGCAGAAAGAGAAGAGTATAATATGATAAGGAATGGTGGGGATTGTGGCAAAATGGAGGGTCTATGCCCCATTTAAAGGCATTCAAAGTAAACATTTAAAGAAAAGCTCTCTGGCCTGGCATGGTGGCTCACACCTGTAATTCCAGCACTTTAGGAGGCTGAGAAAGGAGGATTGCTTGAGGCCAGGAGTTTAAGATAAGCTTAGGAAACATAGTGAGACCTTATCTCTGCATAAATATTTTAAAAATTTAGCTGGGAGTGAGTAGTATGTGCCTGTAGTCCCACCTACTCTGGAGGCTGAGGCAGGAAGATAAGTTGAACCCTGGAGTTGTACGTTGAAATGAGCTGTGATGATGTTACTGCACTCCAGCCCAGGCAACAGAGCAAGACCCTGTCTCTAAAAATAAAATAAAATAAATTTAAAAGCTCTGTAAGCCAGACAAAGCATATATGAGGACTGAAATGGGCTGCCAGTTTCAAGCCCCAGGTGTAGGCTGTCCCTCAGGATGGTTCAACTCTGGTACATGCTCTTCTCATTTGGGCCAGTGATTCCCACAACCCAATTTCTGCTTTTCCCCCCTCTGCCTTCTACCTTCAAAATAAGGATGCTTTTAAATAGTTAAGGCATATTATATCATCCTAGAATGTAGACTTCATTTTAAATTCCATTAAAACTTTCAAATATAGATGTGTTATTCAAATGGGCACATTTCAAATGTAATAATTTAAAACTGTCTATATGTTGTGTTAAAAATGGACAATAACTTGTAAGAACAGTAAAGGCAGGGGGAAAAATCAACAAAGACCAGAAAAACATAGATGAAAATATTAACAGGGGTTGTGCCTGGGTGAATTTTTCTCTATTTTTTGGTTTCCTATATATTTTTATAACGCTTAATGTTATACTGGGGAAAGCATAAACTTGAAAGAAGAGCTCTATGTCATCCAGTACTTGTCCAGATGGGAAAGGTGTCATGAAATCAAATAAATAACAAAAATTCTAATGGCTGAGCTAGTCTTCCTAATCCCTGCACTGTCAGAGGCTTCATGTCTGATGAACAAGAGAACCTGGGGTTCCCTGCGTGTGGTTATTAACATTGATAATAATTGGAACACTAATCTCTGCCCACCACATTCTGTTCTCTGGTCGCTTTCTGCTGCTTTTTAATGACGCGCTTTTGCTTTTTCCCATGTATTCCGCATTATACACATGCTGTACTGCTCTACCTTCCCTCGATTTATGCATGTCTCTAGCAGATGGTTGGGCCAGTCCACCTCGGGTGCTTGTTTAGCATAACAGAGAGCTCAACAACTGGGGCCCCACTCACAATGTTCAGCTTGCATTTCTGGATACTGGTGGGGTAAACACAGGGTTAAGGCCAGCACTTGCCATTTCCGACCTACCTTTACTGCAGCTAGGGATGGGTTTTCCTATTTGCTTTTCAAGAGTTGTTTTTCCTCTCTCATTTTTTCCGCCCCCTACCCCCATTTTTTTCCCTTGGACTTCTCAGGTTTTCTATGAGACTTCTCATGGTAGTGGTGAGTACAGGGAATTTTCGAGGAAAAATTCCATTTTGGAAATCCAGCATTTGGAGTCCCTGCTTAACCTCTATTTTTGGTGACTGAATCTTGTTGAAGGCGAGGGAGGCATCCTTCATTCACCTACTCCTTTTCCCTCTCTGAAGAAGGATGTGCTGTATCAACCATCCACTCTTCTCAGAATGGTGGAAATTTTGAGCACATGTGGATATGAGCAATTAAAGAAATCAGAATTGACCTCCAATAACACACTTCCAGTCTCTTGAAGCTTGTGAAGTAGTTCAAGTCACCTACGAGGTGCCGGGCCTCCTGGCTGCCTCAATTCAGAGCTACACTTCTCCCCATGCTGGTAGCACGTTGATTTCAAGCTCCTGCCATTCTAAGGAGTACTTATGGATGCTTACTGTGGCAATATAAGCTACATTTTTTTTTCATCTGATCTGGGTCCTCAGATCTTCTGGGCTATTATTTATGAAGAAAAAACTATCTTGTGATAAAACCATCTAAGGAGTTGAAGGTTGTTATTGTTCTAGGTTGCTACAAGGTTTGCCTTAATGACTTAAGATGAACACAGCTTGAGATAAGAAAGCTGTAAAGTGCCAGTCTGAAGTTTCCTGTAATATGTAATTTCCATGTGGATGGAAAAAATTGATTTCTAATTTATAAAATACGTCCCCCAATGCCAGTTATTACGTACTTTTCTAGTTTCAGCTTGAAATCACTCAGAGTGATGCGTCCACAGAAGGCAGAAAAGCGGGGGTTGCTTTCTTCCCACTCCAGGTGAAGAAGGAAAAAATGGAACTTTGTGGCGAGGAAGCCAAGAAAGCAGTTGGGGTGGTGTGATTGGTGGGGGAGGAGCCTGGATAAATGGTGGTCTCCATATATTTTCAGGACGGCTCTTTTCTCTCCAGCACTGGAGGAAAATCAATATCTTGTTTTCAGATGGGTAAATGGAGTTGTCTCTTTAAAGTGCCCCGGTCAGTTCACCACACGTCGGGCAGCTGCTGCTTTCCAGGCTGCCCCGCGATTCCCAGGCTAGAAGGATTGACAAGGCGATGATAAACTAACGTGCCCCCTCAGCTCTGGGTGTGCGCCATTGTTCCTGCAGCTGAGACCCTCTGCTGCTATTTGCTTTCTCCCACATACATTATTCAACAGCCCAGGAAAAGGCCAAGAACCTCTTTCATTCAGGAATTCTGTATTAAAATAATCAATTTCAAACTGAAGCCGGGAAGGCCAGCTTGCTACAGGGAGAGCCTATTAATAAGCCACCAGTCTTTTCCATTTGCATTGAACTCATGCTGTATTGTGGTAATATGGGATTATTTTTTTTTTCAGTTTCCTCCAAGAAACTAAACATTACATTGGTTCTCTTGCCCTTTCATAAATAGCATGTAGAAGAGCTTCTTCATTTGATCCCATCATTAATAGAACACTAGAGGCCATATTTGTGCCTGCTACTCTGCACTGACCAATTCTGATTTTGAAAGTACTTTAAAAAAGCCATTAGCTCTCCATGAAATGTAGCAAGAAGAAAAGTTTTCAAGTGTTTTGTTTTCCATTCATTGGCATTACGTTTCTTGTCTTGTCTCTCCTGCCCCCTGCCTCTAACCATTTCCCCACGTACACACACACACACACACACACACACACACACACACACACACATTGTTATATTCAAGCACTAAGCCAAAAAATTAGAAACCTTACATGTGCAAGTAAAGATAAGTTTCAAGTGCTTTCCAGCAGCACCATGAGACACTCTCCCAAATGGGTGTTTTTTTCTTATTTGGTTAATAAAGGGTTAATCAAAAACTCCCTTTCTGTGGCTTCCTTATTGTCAAAATTCTTTCTAGGCTTACATCTGTCCGTTTTCATGCCTTTAAACAATCAATGACCAAAAAGTAACTATTAATAATTACTATTCTATAGTCAATTCAACAAACATTTATTGAACACCAGCTGTGTACATGAGAAATCTCCAGGGCTTTAACTTGGGGCATCCCAATGAATCAGTTATACTTCCTCAAATGTCCCCTGAAACATAGATTTTTAATATGGTTCCCAGATTTAGCAAATAAAAATATAAGGCACTCTCTTCAATTTGAATTTTAGAGGAATAACCGATTGTTTAGTGTAATTTGTGCCATGTCATCTTTGGGACATACTTATACAAAAAATTCTCATTGTTTGTTTGAGATTCAGATTTAACTGGGAGCCCGATATTATATCTGGAAACACTACTTAAAGGAATTCTTGATGTGACGATGAGGTTTTTGATGTTGCTATCTATTACTTTCTTCTCACCTCCAAAGCTTAGACCAGAGAGAAACTGATTGACTGAAGGCTTAGTAGAGTTCAACTTAATTAAAATTTTATTTTTCCATATTATAAGCTTTCTCAACTAAACTAAATAATTCTAAAATAACGTATAAAAATTCCTGTCCCACTAGTTGATTGATTTAATTAAAATGGAAAAAAATTGCCCAGAATAATTCACTGTGTATCCTACATTGTGCCACAGACTGCTAGGCATTAGGGAGACAAAGCTGAGGTAACTGTATCAATGAAAGTGCCCTGTGCAAGAATGCACAACGAATAATAGCCACAGCTGACTATGAGCATGCCCTAGCAGAGGAGAGACATACAGGGGCCAACCCTTGCAACCAGTGGTAGAAGTACATCCCAGAGGAGGGAGGACTCACTCAGCCTCGATTCTGCATAGTAGGGAAAGGTACAACAGAAAAGCACAGAGTATTGTCTACAAGGATCAATTCTGATTAATTCTTTACTGAGGGCAATCTGAGTGCTGAGGAACCTAGTAGACAGTGACTGCCCTCTGGGAGCTCACAGTGGGGTTACAAAAAGTAGACATGGTGCTTACAAGACAGAATGAGTGTCAAGAGGGTAGACAAAGTAGCAACTACCCTTTATTACAGGCTTACTATGTGCTAGGCATTATGCTAAGTGCTTCATGTAGCTTTGTTTCCTATATCCTCACAATATCCCTTTGACAATATACCTTTCTGAGATGAGGAAGCTGAGCCTAAGCAAGGTAATTTGGTTTGCTCCACAAGGCCAAGTGGTGGTTCCTAGATTCAAACCCACATCTTAGGCCTAGGTTCTAAGTCACCATGTTCTTCTTTGGGGGCTAAAAGGAGGGAGAGAAAATCCTCTGAAAATTTATAGCAAGCAATATAAATCCAAATACAGCAAGTATGTGATTCTCTTTTCTGTCCTACTGATCTATTTAGTCCAGTGCTAATAATATACTGATTTGATTAGATTAAGATGGTATTATAATGTGTTGGATATCTGGTACTACAAAATGATATTTTAATTCAGTGGGAACAAGATGGATAATTTAATAAGTGCTAATACATCTGGCATCCTTTGAGAGGAAAATAATATTGCATAAATACTATCTTTCATCACATACTAAAATAAATTCCAGATGAAGACTTAAATATAAAAAAAATAAAATCTTGTAGAAAAATCCTGGAGTATATGTGCAAGACAGAGGACAAGATTGGATACTCAGAAGCTATGAAAGGAAAGAGGGGCTTACTAAACATTATATGAATTTAAAAATTCTGTATGGCAAATGAAAACATAAATGAAAGCCACAGACAGATAATAGTTTTAGAAATGTTTTTGTAATGCAATGGGCAGATAGAAAGTATGTCTAAAATGTACAAAGAGCTCTCGTAAATTGGGCAAAGGAGGCAAAAAACAACCTAAAGGAAAAATCAAGAAAGGATGTGAAGAGACACTTTCACAGAATAATAATTTAACAAGCTAAGCAAACTTATGAAAAATGCTCAAATTCACTAATAGTCAAGGAGTTTCAAATTAAAGCAATAATGTGATATCACCTTACAGCCACCAGACAGACAAAATGTTTAAAAGTGATACAGCCGCTTCCTGAAGAGATGTTGAAAGATCCTGCAATATGCTTTACCTCAGAAATCTCATTCCTGAGAATATGTGCCATGGAAATATAAGCACCAATGTACAATATTCTCTATATAAGTTTGTTTTTGTAGCATTTTCTGTAGTGATACACATGCACACAAATGAAAACAGAGAATGTTGTTAATAGGGAAGATGCCTGAAAAAATTGATAAGACATCAATGCAGTGAAATATTATGCAAACATAAAAAACAATAAAATAGAGCTCTACCAAGTGATTTGAAAGGGTTTCTATGAAGAATTGTTAAATATGAAAATAAGATGCAGAAAAATGTCCCATTTTAATACATATTTTAAATGGTATATGTAACCTGTATATAATTATTTGGCCATGAAGAGCGATATGAAAGGATGCATACCAAGCTTTTAACATAGGTGGGAAGGGTAGAGTGGGAAGGGGTGTAGGGAGTAAATGACATGGGTGGAGAAGATGGAGACAAGTGAGCCATGTAAAAAAGGGGAAAACACAGAGACTGCAGTGAAGAAAAATCCCATGCATGTTTGCATTTTTCTTCTTTAAGAAAAGTCTAGGCACTTTTTTGTTTGTTTGTTTGTTTGTTTTTTGCAACTTTTTCTGTGTAGCCCAAAAGAAGGTAATCATTGTTAGGTCTATTGATGGCGACTGCAGCTGTTAGCATGTGTGCAAGACAAGCTTACATGACTGAGGAAGAAAATTCCAATTGCTATGAAGTATAACATTCGCTAGAGTGTGGAGACCATAGATTTGCCCAAGACCATGAAATTCTGAGTGCATCAATTTTAAACAGTGCTTTTCAAAGCTTAGCTCCTGGTTAACAAGAATTAGTAAGCAAAATGGAAAGTTCCCTGATGGCACACATTGGCAATAAACTTGAATTCTGCCATAATTATGGAATTGATTTGAGGGTTGCTCCTCTCTGTTTGCCTCTGTCCCAAAATCGCTCTGGCCCCTTCCATTCTGTTTCCTTAAACGTTTTCTGGTTGTCAACATTATATCTCAGTGGTAGGCTTTTGGAAACCAAGTGGGCTGTCATTTAAAGAAAAATGAAGAAAATATATCCTAGAATAGATTTAAGATGTCTGCACTGCCAATGTTGCTTGCGGTGGTTATTGGGAAACTTCCCACTTACAGTTCCTACAGACAGGGAGGAGGTCCTCCCTAACCAGAGAATCAATCCAATAAAAAGATACAGGATGCAACCTTCTCCATCTCTCCAGAAAAAAATGCCAAGAGCCTAAGCTGAGGCTTTGGCAATTGGTGTGGGAAAGACAGTTTGCTTCTCCAAGTCATGTGAGTATTTTAAAGTGGAACTGAGATGACACCATTTATAGAAATATGCAAGTATGAAAGAAGAGCAGGTTTGGGGAGGTGAAAGATATTTCTCCAACAGATCCATGCTAGGCATCAGGGTGGATAGTTTGAGCAGGGCCTTGGAAAGGTGGGACTTGAATTTAGGAGAGAGGTAAGGCCTGCAACAGGTAAAACTAGAAGCCTGAAGCACTGAGAGAGTCTAGGGAGAAGAAAAAAGAGACAAAGGAACCATGTATTAGTCAGTGTTCTCTAGAGGGACTGAGCTAATAGGAGATATATATGAGTTTATTAAGGAGTATTAAACTCACATGATCACAAGGTCCCACAATAGGCTGTCTGCAAGCTGAGAAGCGAGGAAGCCAATACGAGTCCCAAAGCTGAAGAACTTGGAGTCTGATGTTGGAGGGCAGGAAGCATCCAGCAGCATGGGAGAAAGATGTAGGCTGGGAGGCTAAGCCAGTCTAGCCTTTTCATGTTTTTCTGCCTGCTTTATATCCTGGCCATGCTGGCAGCTGATCAGATGATGCCTACCCAGATTAAGGGTGGGTCAGCCTTTCCCAGTCCACTGTCTCAAATGTTAATCTCCTTTGGCAACACCCTCACAGACACACCCAGGATCAATATTTTGCATCTTTCAACCCAATCAAGTTGACAGTATTAACTATCACAAGTCCACCCCTTCTCAACTTGAACCCATACACATCTCCTGAGATCATACATAATCTTCAAATAAAGACAATAATAAGGTCACAATTACGCCTAACATAATGCAACTATTCCTTCATACAGCCGGAAATGCACCAATCCCCAACCCAAATGCTATTACATAAAGTTAACAACAGTTAAATGCTGATATGAAATCAATAAATCTTATGTAACATGATAAAGGAAAAAGGAAGTAAAATGAAGGTATTTTCATAGTACAAGTGTATACAGGCACAAACATGTTTTTAACAAAAAGAGGAGGAAATACTCATGACAATTACAGTTCTCCTTTCTGCAACTGGTCAAGTGGTCATAGCTGGTGTTGATGACGACCTCCTTCTTCTACCAATTCTATATTCCCTTTGCCTTCAGCAAGCGCCTCAGCAGGTCATGGTTTTTTTCCTGGTGGAGTGCCCCAAACCTTCATTCCTGAAGGGTGTGGGCCATTTGTAGTCCTGCCTGGATTGGGCTTTTGTAGTTTCTCATTGACCTTAATCACAGGGCATGGTAATACTAAGAGACGCCCCAAGGGATCTCCTGTATTCTACGCATACTCTTCCTTCCTTCCATTGTGGAGTATTAGACTGATTTCATCTTGATAGTTCAGGTTGATCACCTCAGCCAATACTGTAACTCTCTTCTTAGCCTGTTGGCTTAGAGGTAGGAGGAGCCCAAACTGGCCAGGTGACAATATTAACTTCCAGTTTAATGGAATTGTTGTTGTTTCTCCTGGTAGCAGTGTTCCTCCCTCTGGAACTAAGACCTCTAGCCCAGCAGAAAATAATGTCGCCGGCACAGAAAGTGAAAATTTTGCTAGTGAATCACTAGGGGTAATGGTGAGTGGTGCCACTTCCACTTCCATCCCTTGATTCCTGGACCCATGAATCCTGGCTATAGAAGAAACAGTACCATATATTGCATGCTGATTCAGAGCATACACGACCTTCTGGAGAACTTTGCCCCAGACCTGCAAAGAATTGTCACCTAGTTGATGTTGTAATTGTGACTTTGAAAGGCCATTTCACCGTTCTATCAATCGAACTGCTTCAGGATGATGAAGAACATGGTAAGACCAGTGAATTCTATGAGCATGAGCCCACTGTTGCACTATAGCCATAAAGTGAGTGCCTTGGTCAGAGGCAATGCTGTATGGAATACCATGATGGTGGATAAGGCATTCTATGAGTTCATGGATGGTAGTCTTCGCAGAAGCATTGCATGCAGGTTAGGCAAACCCATATCTGGAGTAAGTGTCTATTCCAGTGAGGACAAACTTCTGCCCTTTCTGTGATGGAAGAGCTCCAATATAATCAACCTGCCACCAGGTAGCTGGCTGATCACCCCAAGGAATGGTGCCATATCAAGAACTCAGTGTTGGTCTCTGCTGCTGGGAAATTGGACACTTAGCAGTGGCCATAGCCAGGTCAGCCTTGTTGAGTGGAAGTCCATGTTGCTGATCCCATGCATAACCTCCATCCCTGCCACCATGGCCACTTTGTTCATGGGCCCGTTGGGCGATGACAGGGGTGGCTGGGGAAAGAGGCTGAGTGGTATCCATAGAATGGGTCATCTTATCCACTTGATTATTAAAATCCTCCTCTGCTGAGGTCACCCATTGGTGAGCACTCACATGGGATACCAATATCTTCACAGTTTTTGACCACTCAGAGAGGTCCATCCACACACCTCTTCCCCAGATTCCTTTGTCACCAATTTTCCAATCATGCTTCTTCCAAGTCCCTGACCATCCAGCCAAACCACTGGCTACAGGCTGTGAATCAGAATATAATCGCATATCTGGCCATTTCTCCTTCCGTGCAAAGTGCACAACCATGTGCACTGCTTGAAGTTCTGCCCACTAGGAAGATTTCCCTTCATCACTGTCCTTCGGGGATGTCCTAGAAAGAGGCTGCAGTGCTGCAGCTCTCCACTTTTGGGTGGTGCCTGCACATCGTGCAGAGCCATCTGTGAACCAGGCCCTAGTCTTCTCTTCCTCTGTCAATTGATCATAGAGAGCTCCCCATGAGGCCATTGGTGCAGGCTGGGGGAGAGAAAGCAAGGTGGCAGGAGTGGAGACCATGGGCATCTGAGCCACTTTCTCATGTAACTTACTTATGCCTTCAGGACTTGCTTGAGCCCGATCACATATATACCACTTCCATTTGATGATGGAATGCTGCTGTGCGTGACCTACTTTATGGCTAGACAGGTCAGAAAGCATCCAGTTCATGATAGGCAGTTTAGGTCACGTGGCGACTTGATGACCCATAGTCAAACCTTCAGTTTCCACCAAAGCCCAGTAACAGGCCAAGAGCTATCTCTCAAAAGGAGAGTAGTTATCTGCAGAAGATGGCAGGGCCTTGTTCTGAAATCCTAGAGGTCTCCACTGTGATTCGCCTATGGGGGCCTGCCAAAGGCTCCAAACAGCATCCCTATCTGCCACTGACACCTCAAGCACCATTGGATCTCCTGGGTCATACAGCCCAAGTGGCAGAGCAGCTTGCACAGCAGCCTGGACCTGTTGCAGAGCCTTCTCCTGTTCTGGACCCCACTCAAAACTGGCAGCCTTTCAGGTCACTCGATAAATGTGCTGGAGTAACACACCCAAATGAGGAATGTGTTGCCTCCAAAATCCAAGTAGGCTCACTAGATGTTGTGCCTCTTTCTTGGTTGTAGGAGGGGCCAAATGCAGCAACTTATCCTTCACCTTAGAAGGAATATCTCGACAGGCCCCACACCACTGGACTCCTAGAAATTTTACTGAGGTAGAAAGTCCCTGAATTTTAGTCAGATTTATTTCCCATCCTCTGGCATGCGAATGTCTCACCAATAAGTCCAGTGTGTTTGCTACTTCTTGCTCACTGGATCCAGTCAGCATAATGCCATCAACGTAATGGACCAGTGTGATATCTTGTGGAAGCAAAAAGCAATCAAAGTCTCTCTGAATAAGATTATGACACAAAGCCAGAGAGTTGATATACCCCTGAGGTAGGACAGTAAAGGTATATTGCTGACCATGCCAGCTGATGGCAAATTGCTTCTGGTGGGCTTTGTGGACAGGAATGGAGAAACAGGCATTTCCCAAGTCAGTGACTGCATACCAGGTACCCAGAAATATGTTAATTTGCTCAAGCAACGAAACCACATCTGGTACAGCTGCTGCAATTGGAGTCACCACTTGTTTAAGCTTATAATACTCCACTGTCATTCTCCAAGATCTGTCTGTCTTCTGCACAGGCCAAATAGAAGAGTTGAAGGAGGATGTGGTGGGAATCACCACTTCTGTGTCTTTCAAGTCTTTGATGGTGGCAGTAATCGCTGCAATCTCTGTTAAAAACATGTTTGTGCCTTTTGTTAAAAACATGTTTGTGCGATATTGTTTTTGATTCACTATTTTTCTAGGTATAGGCAGCCCTAATGGCTTTTATTTGGCCTTTCCCACCATAATAGCCCTTACCCTACCAGTCAGGGAGCCAATGTGGGGGTTCTGCCAGCTGCTAAGTATGTCTATGCCAATTATGCATTCTGGCACTGGGGAAATGACACAGCATGAGTTCACGGACCCACTGAACCAACTGTAAGTCAGACCTGAGCTAAAGCTTCATTAATTACCTGACTTCCATAAGTCCCTACTTTAACTGAAGGACCACAATGACATTTTGGGTCCCCTGGAATCCACGTCAGCTAAGAGCCAGTGTCCAGTAGTCCCCGAAATATCTGATCATTTCCCTTTCTCAAAATGCACAGTTACCCTGATAAAAGGCCAGAGGTCTCCTTGGGGAAGGATGGGAGAAAGATTAACAGCATAAATTGTCAGTATTGTATTGGGGTCCTTCCTCAAGGAGACCCAGCCTCCCCTTCATTCAAGGAGTTCTGGGTCTGTAAACTTGCTCAAGTCTGGAAATTGATTAAGGGGCCATAATTCTCTGTTTCTATAATTCAAATTAGTATTTTGTCCATTCAACCTGGAAGATTTCTGCTATATAAATTAAGTAGAAATATAGTAGGCTTCCTATCAATTTCACATCTGGGAACACCGTGATTAATTAGCCAATGCCAGAGCTCTACATGAGTCAAACTATTCTGATTGCTGCTTTGCCTCTGCTGTCCATTACAGTAGCTATGCTCACCTTGCCTTTGATGGTTGAGTGCCACCACTTGGCCCCTGCCACCTTGGGATCCAATTATTCCCATTGAATTTAAATTTTGTAGTTGAGTGACTGCAGATCCCACTGTTAGATCTGACGTACAGAGAAGAGCAATTACAGGGCTCTTCATAGATGCAGGTGCTGCCCTCACAAATCTATTTTGCAAAGCATTGGTCAAGGGTATATCTTCTGGACCCTCCCAGCTGGGATGAGTAGGTCTAAAGTGACTAATCCACTCCACCATCCCAATCTCTCCAAGCATTTAGATCCCTTCCTCTACATTAAATCAAGGGAGATCAGGCATTTCTAGTTCACTCACAGTGGGCCATCTTTTAATCCATATTTCAGCTAACCAAGCAAATAAGCTATTAGAAACTTTTTTTAACTCCCTGAGCTGCAACATTAAAAGCAGAGTCCCTACTTAGTGGGCCCAAATTGATAAATTCAGCTTGTTCCAACTCTATGTTTCTTCCACCATTATCCCACACCCTTAATATCCATTCCCATACCTGTTCTCCAGATTCAGGCTTATGTAAATTAGAAAACTCAAGTAGTTCCTTTCGAGTGTAGTGCACCTCCTTATGGGTCACACTCTGAACCTCACGTCTAGGGGCCCACTGGGACTTTAGTTATAGATCCAGAAGCAAACAGGGGTGTTGGGCGTGGCTCCTGAGGAGAATCAACATTATCTTGCTTGGCAACTGCCTCAGGGGAGGCCATCACTGTTGCCTCAGGCAGTGCAGGGTTTATCTCCACAGACAAAGATGGAAAGGGCAGCATGTGTCAGGGAGGGGATGTTGCCACTACTGGGGATGGGGAAGCTGTTTCTTCTGGCAAAAATGGTTCTTCAGATTTTACAAGCTCAGTGTCCCCAGCTTCATCAGGGTCCTCCCATACGTCCCCATTCCAAGTTGCGGGGTCCCATTTGTTTCCAATCAATGGCCTCATTTTAACAGTAGACACCTGGTGAGACTGTGCATGCACCTTTCATTGCAGGTCAGCCACTTGCATGATAAGAGCTTTTGTCTGTTTTTCCACAATTTAAGCTCTTTCTATACAGGAGATAAAACTCTCACTCAGGGCAATCTTAGCAGATTTGAGGCTAAGTATCTGCTTCTGAAGCTGGAACATAGAATCGCTGAGTTCATCATTTTCCTTCAACACTTTGTCCAGTGAACTCAGGAGCAACCAACCAACTTTATTATGTTCCTTGGTTCTCCACATGTAGTCAAAGGTATTATGTATAGAGTAACTTGCCTCTTATGAGCAGTGAATCAGTACTGTCAAATGACTTTATTTCGCGTAACTCTCTAAACAGTTCATGCCAAGGACTATCAGTGTTCTCCATACTTTTAGAAGTAGAGTCCTTAGCATTTTGGGGTCTAATCATATTAAGCAGCCAACTCCAGAAACCCCAAAACCAATGAAAGAACATTATCCTTAATATTCTGTTCCTCTAGAACCACTCCTGGTACCAAAATCTGTATTAGTCAGAGTTCTCTAGAGGGACAGAACTAATAGGATATATATATATATATAAATTTATTATATTTAATAATATAATTATATATATAATAAACTCATATGTATATATATATGAGTTTATTAAGGAGTATTAAACTCACATGATCACAAGGTCCCACAATAGGCCATCTGCAAGCTGAGGAGGAAGAAAGACAGTCTGAGTCCTAAAGCTGAAGAACTTGGTGTCTGATGTTAGAGGGCAGGAAGCATCCAGCATGGGAGAAAGATGTAGGCTGGGAGGTTAAGCTAGTCTAGCCTTTTCACGTTTTTCTGTCTGTTTTATATCCTGGTCGTGCTGGCAGCTGATCAGATGGTGCCTACCCAGATTATGGGTGGGTCTGCCTTTCCCAGCCCACTGTCTCAAATGTTAATCTCCTTTGGCAACACCCTCACAGACACACCCAGGATCAATACTTTGCATCCTTCAATCCAATCAAGTTGACAGTATTAACCATCACAAGCCAGAAATATCACTTCATTTAGAAATAGGGTGAAAGAAGGAAAGCTGGAAGAAGAAAATGGTGTTGGGAGAGGTGAGAGGGGAAGCAAAAAGTAGAAAGCCACGTCTCCAAAGTCATGGTTCCATGAAAGAGAGCTTCATGAGTGCCAGCACATGCTGCTGAGGGTGTGGAGATATTAAGGACTGGTAGGAAGCACTTGCAGTAGGCAGTTAAAAATGGTGATCTTTAGGAGAGCATGTCAATAATGGATTTGATAGCCAGATTGTGAAGGTTTAAGGAGTAGTTAGTAAAGAAGAAGATGAAGTAAAGAAGACTACAATGAAAAGGTGTTCATAGTGAAACATGAGGGTGGCAGAATGACCACAGAGTTAAGTAAAAGTGATTCAGGGCTAGTAGGACTATGACCTTGTGTAAGGGTGGAGAAGTCTCTGAGAAGAGATAAGAGAGTCTGTGAGGAGAAGCAGAACTGTAAAAAAGCAATAATTAATTGATCAAGTGATGCCCCTTGGCTATAAGGGAAGTGAGCCTATGACAAAAGAAGAAACACAGGTTTTTTTTTTATAAGACTTGGCAGAGGAAGAGAAAGAGAGGAATGCATAGGTGGGTGAATGAATGGATGAATGCAGAGAAAAACATTTATATGTTTGTGATTCCTTAAATTATAAACATGATACATATCTGTTGTAGAGAAAATGGAAAATACAGAAAGTTAAAAAGAAAATGAAAGTCACCTGTAGTCCCATCACTCAGGGATAACATTGGGCTGTATTTCCACCCAATTTTGTCTGTGTATATATTTACTTTTATCTTTAAAAAAATTGGGATCATAATGTATAATTTTGAATGGTCCACTTTTGATTTTTGCTTAATGTATTTGAGGATTTCCATATATATATATAACACTACTACTAATGGCTGCACAATTACAAGGCTGTAAAACATTTGTTTAACCATTTTTATCTTAGCCTTTCCATTGCACTCCTTTATCAATATTATAACTGGCACTAGCATTATTTGGAAATATTCCCCAAAAATAAATTACCGGTAAAACTGAATTAAAAATAATAATTGATAGTTTGCTTTCCAGAAAACCTGTATCAATGTATACTTGCAGCAGCAGTATTGAGGGTCACTGTTTCATCTCACTCTCACCAAATGTAATGCTGTAATAAAACAAGCAAACAAACAAAAACATCTTGCTAATTACTAGACCAAAAATGCTTACTTTGTAAATTTAGAGTTTAACATTTTAAATATATTGATTAAGTTTCTGTATTTATGGCCTTTTCTATTTTATTTTCTATTGAGCTGTAAGTTTTTCCTACTGCTTTTTATGATCTCTTTAAATCAGAATATGCACCGTTTGCTCATCTTTTTTTAGTTTTTCTATTGCTCTTATGTTAAGAAAGTCCTACTCTAGCCCTAAGCTATATGAAATATTCACTTTTATTTTTATCTATCCATTTATAGTTTCATTTTTACCATTAACTCTTTAAGCCACCTGAAATTAATTTTGATGTGAAATATGAAAAAAGAGTCCAACTTTATTTTACTGTAGTTAACCAATTTACTCAATACCACTTGTATAATGCACTTCATTTTCTTTCTGATTTGGGATGTAACTTACTATTCTATTGAGAAACATAAACATTTAAAGATAGAACAGTATTTTTTGAGCTGTTTACTCCATTCCATTGATGTGTCTCTCAACACTAGTTCCAGTGCTGCACTGTTTTAATTACTGTATTTAATTACTGTAGCTTTAAATTGTGTTTGTGTGTGTGTATGTGTGTGTTTTGGAGACAGAGTCTCACTCTGTCACTCAGACTGGAGTGCAGTGGCACAATCATGGCTCACTGCAACCTCTGCCTCTTGGGCTCAAGCCATCCTCTGGCCTCAGTCTCCAAGTAGCTGGGGTTACAGGTGCATGCCACCACACCCAGCTAATTTTTTTTTTTTTTTGTATTTTTTATAGAGATGGGGTTTCACCATGTTGCCCAGGCTGGTCTTGAACTGCTGGACTCAGGTGATCTACCTGCCTCGGCCTCCCAAAGTGCTGGGATTACAGGTATCGGCCACTCCACCCAGCCTTAAATTGTGTTTTAATATAAGAAGATAATTCTTAGTTTCTCTAGCCCATTGCTTTCTAAGTGAATTTAGAATCTTTCAAGTTTTACTTACAAAAATCCTCCTGGAATTCATTATGGGGAAAATAAACATCTTGGCCTTCTGGTATATAAGGCAACACATGATAAAGTGTTCAGCCTTGGGAGTCAGGCTACTTGGATGCAAATTCTGGCTTTGCCACTTCTAACTGTGTGACTTTTAGAAAGTTACTAAATATTTCTGTACCCTAGTTTCTTTATCTGTAAAATAGGGATATTAATAATGCCTACTATGTAGGGTTTGCAGCTAGATTAAGTAAATAAACACATACAAAGAGAAATGTAGAACAGCATGTGACACATAGTAGGCATTCCTTAAAAGTTAAGTATAGTATGTATCTCCATTTATTAAAGTATGTTGGAGCCCTTATGTAAGGTACAGACATTCCTTTCTTTTCATGGTTCTAATATTAATGAATTACATTTGTGATGGTTTAATTAAGTAACACCAGTTCCCCAATAACACAGTTTGAAATTTAATCGCCACAGTATGTTAAGCGTGAGTAATTGCAAAAAATACAAACTTCAGTGCTATCTCTTTGGTCCACAAATTTACTATGTAAATAACAGAAGTGCATCATGATTGGTGACTAATGGTATCACTTCTTTCAAACCCAATTGGTGATTGGTCCCTGTGCGCAAAGCACGTTGCCTCTTTGTCTCTCAGCGATAAATCTCTGTGATATTTTATGAAAATAGATAATCAAAAGAGTGCGTTGGCCAACAAAGATGAAAGTGCAGCAAGGAACAAAAAGTGACAATGCTAGAAGTGAAATTAGAATCAAACATACATGAAGTTACAGAAGAAATCATTAAACGTGGGAGTGTTGACACCGCCGCCATTCCAGAGACCCTAGAAATGCAGCCAGAGGAGCTTAATGGGGGTGAAAGTGTTGACATAAATGTGGGAAATTGTTGTGACAAAAAGAATGAAGATGGTCCAGAGGAAGCGATACCAGCAAAAAAAAAAATAAAATAAAATAAAACCAAACCCAAAACAAAACAAACAAAACAAAACAAAAAAACATATTCAAGAAATCCTTGAGATATTTGGCAACATTGAAAATGCAAAGGATACAATATTGAAAGATGATGCAGACTTACAAAGGAGTATTACAATTTGTCAAGGCATAAAAATACACTAACTTTTATGGAAGACAAGAAGAAGGCAAGTACTGTTTAAACTATCATTGATAACTTTTTTACAAAGTAACAAACACTTTAATTCTCAATATTTCTAATGTTTAAATTACAGTGAACTAAATATTTTACTTTTTTCATTTTCTTATACATTTATAATGGAATGGTTGGTGAGAGAGTTTTTAGTGTATTGACAGAAATTTTTAAAGGTCGCTGAACAATCATAATTTTTCCCATTGATTATTAAGACTGGTTTGTATGGTTTCAGCTTGCATGGTCTTTTTAACGTTTCTGTACTACCTTGCTCACATTGTAATTTTCTTCATATAGCCCATTCCATACACACGTCTTAATAAGATTATTCTTAGTTCTTTTAAATTTATTATAGCTGTTGGGAATGGGATTTATTTTTATTGTTTTCTAACAGATACCTTTGATATATAAGAAAGTTCTTGCTTTGTGTATATTTGCTTAGTGTCTGAATCCCCTGTCAGGCTTTTATTATTTCTAGCAGGTTCTGAGTTGATTTGGTGCCTGTCCATTGGGAATAATGAATTTTGATTTTACATGGAACAGCTGTGTGAAAAAAAAAGTCCTGGTTACCTAAGAAAAAAGGTTTCTTGGCTTTCTTCTGCTTTGGAAATGGACTCTCATGTCTGACATCATAGCTAAGCAGACTTGTTTCAAAAGCAATCTTGGTGGCATGGAAGATTGTCCTGAGGTGAAATCTCCAATTTGTCACATGCTAGCTGTATTATCTAAACCTGTGTGAACTAAACCTCACTGAGCCTGTTTTCTCATTGGGGAATAGAAATAGTAATATATACCACATGAGATTATTAGAAGGGTTAAGTGAGATAGTGCGTATGAGACACCTCCCTGAGAGCACAAAGGAAAAGCTCAATAAATGTTAAGCATTATCTTATTATTTTAAAAATTATTATTACATAGGAGCAACTTTTTCCTTCCTGGACCTGCTATACTGCTTGGGAACCCACCCATGCTTTGCTTAAGGACAATTCTTCCAGGGCCAAGACAGATGGTTGGGGTATCTTGCTGATTTTCAATTTCACTGCATCTCTTTATGTGTTTTCTTATGAATTTAAATGAGAAATATGGCTTCCACTTTAACCCAGAAGTCAATAAGAAAAAAATCCTAAGCTGGAAAGAAAGGTGTGGCATAGCTATATTGTTATTTCTAGCCCCTCCCACATTTATTTGGTTGACAAGTGCTGTGAGCCCCATCTCCAGTGCTTCTTGTATCCACCACCCCCCTTCCTTTTCCATTCCATTACCCTATATCTGGATCTCAGCTCACACATGAATCTTTGTAATATTTTCTGAAGAGATATTTCTGCCTCTTTTCTCACACTGCCATTACCCAGACCTTGTACCAGGGAGTTGCTTTTTAAACCACAGGAAAAAAATCATGACATTTCTTTCCTTAAAAATAAAAAATCTCATTTGGGTCTTCATTACTTATAGGATCTTGACTGAATGCTAAAACCTATAATTGAAGGCTTTCTATTATCTGATCTCAAACAACTCTTCCAGCTTCATTTCTAGTGGCTATCAACACTCAACTCTCCCTCACTTCCCCCAACACACTCTCTCACCACTGCTACCACCAGCAGCAGCTTCACCTCTAAACACGCCTATTAACAGCTCCCTAGTCCCTAGATGTGTTCTATGCTTTTCTGCCTTCATGTGTATGCTGTTTCTCCAGCCTAAAATCCTCTCCCCATCCCCCTCCATCTTTTAAATCCTGCCCATTTTCACATGCCACAAAGTTCATGAAGTTCTTTCTGTTTTTTCTTTTTTAATTTTAATTTTATTTTTTAATTTACTTTAAGTTCTGGGATACATGTGCAGAACGTGCAAGTTTGTTACATAGGTATACATGTGCAGAACGTGCAAGTTTGTTACATAGGTATACATGTGCCATGGTGGTATGCTGCACCTATCAACCCATCATCTAGGTTTTAAGACTTGCATGTATTAGGTATTTGTCCTAACGCTCTCCCTCCACTTGTCCCCCACTCCCCGACAGGCCCCAGTGTGTGATGTTCCCCTCCCTGTGGCCATGTGTTTTCTTGTTCAACTCCCACTTATGAGTGAGAACAAGAAGTATTTGATTTTCTGTTCCTGTGATAGTTTGCGAGAATGATGAGTTTCAGCTTCATCCATGTCCCTGCAGAGGACATGAACTCATTCTTTTTATGGCTGCATACTACTCCATGGTGTATATGTGCCAGATTTTCTTTATCCAGTCTATCATTGATGGGCATTTGTGTTGGTTCCAAGTCTTTGCTATTGTAGTGCTGCAATAAACATACATGTGCATGTGTCTTTATAGGAGAATGATTTATAATTCTTTGGGTATATACCCAGTAATGGGATTGCTGGGTCAAATGGCATTTCTGGTTCTAGATCCTTGAGAAATTGCCACACTGTTTTCCACATTAGTTGAACTAATTTATACTCCCACCAACAGTGTACAAGCATTCCTATTTATACACAGCCTCACCAACATCTGTTGTTTCCTGACTTTTTAATAATTGCCATTCTAACTCATGTGAGATGGTATCTCATTGTGGTTTTGATTTGCATTTCTCTAATGACCAGTGATGATAAGCTTTTTTCATGTTTGTTGGCTGCATAAATGTCTTCTTTTGAGAAGTGTCTGTTCATATCCTTCACCCACTTTTTAATGTGGCTATGTGTTTTTTTTCTTGTAAATTTGTTTAAGTTACTTGTAGATTCTGGATATTGGACCTTTGTCAGATGGGTAGATTGCAGAAATACTCTCCTATTCTGTAGGTTGCCTGTTGACTCTGATGATAGTTTCTTTTGCTGTGCAGGAGCTTTTTAATTTAATTAGATCCCATTATTGAATTTTAGCTTTTGTTGCAATTACTTTTGGTGTTTTTTGCCATGCCTATGTCTCGAATGGTATTGCCTAGGTTTTCTTCTAGAGTATTTATGATTTTGGGTTTTACATTTAAGCCTTTAATCTATCTTGAGTTAATTTTTGTATAAGGAAGGGGTCCAGTTACAGTTTTCTGCATATGGCTGGCCAGTTTTCCCAGCAACATTTATTAAATAGGGAATCCTTTCTAAAACAAGCAAAAACATTGCTTGTTTTTGTCAGGTTTGTCAAAGATCAGATGGTTGTAGATGTGTGGTGTTATTTCTGAGGCCTCTGTGCTGTTCCATTGGTCTATATCTCTGTTTTGGTACAAGTAGCATGCTGTTTTGGTTACTGTAGCCTTGTAGTATAGTTTTAAGTCAGATAGCAGGATACCTCCAGCTTTGTTCTTTTTGCTTAGAGTAGTCTTGGGCTATACAGGCTCTTTTATTGGTTCCATATGAAATTTAAAGGTTTTGTTGTTTTTTTTTTTCAAATTCTGTGAAGAAAGTCAATGGTAGCTTGATGGGAATAGCATTGAATCTATAAATTACTCTGGGCAGTATGGCCATTTTCACGATATTGATTCTTCCTATTCATGAGCAAGGAATTCTTTTTTTCCATTTGTTTGTGTCCTCTCTTATTTCCTTGAGCAGTGGTTTGTAGTTCTCCTTGAAGAGGTCCTTCACGTCTCTTGTAAGTTGGATTCCTAGGTATTTTATTCTCTTTGTAGCAATTGTGAATGGGAGTTCACTCATGATTTGGTTCTCTGGTTGTTCTATTATTGGTGGATAGGAATGCTTGTGATTTTTGCACATTGATTTTGTATCCTAAGAAGTTGCTGAAGTTGCTTATCAGTTTAAGGAGTTTTGGGCTGAGATGATGGGGTTTTCTAAATATACAATCATGTCATCTGTAAAGAGACAATTTGACTTCCTCTCTTCTTATTTGAATACCTTTTATTTCTTTCTCTTGCCTGATTGCCCTGGCCAGAACTTCCAATACTATGTTGAATAGGAGTGGTGAGAGAGGGCATCTTTGTCTTGTGCCAGTTTTCAAAGAGAATGCTTCCATCTTTTGCCCATTCAGTATGATATTGGCTGTGGGTTTGTCATAAAAAGCTCTTATTATTTTGAGATATGTTACATCAATACCTAGTTTATTGACAGTTTTTAGCATAAAGGTGTATCAAATTTTATCAAATGCCTTTTCTGCATCTATTGAGATAATCAAGTGGTTTTTTTTATTGGTTCTGTTTATGTGATGGATTATGTTAATTGATTTGCATATGTTGAACCAGCCTCGCATCCCAGGGATGAAGCTGACTTGATCGTGGTGGATAAGCTTTTGGATGTGCTGCTGGATTCTGTTTGCCAGTATTTTATTAAGGATTTTTGCATCGATGTTCATCAGGGATATTGGCCTGAAATTTTCTTTTTTTGTTGTGTCTCTGCCAGGCTTTGCAATCAGGATGATACTGGCCTCATAAAATGAGTTAGGGAGGAGTCCCTCTTTTTCTATTGTTTGGAATAGTTTCAGGAGGAATGGCACCAGCTCCTCTTTGTACCTGTGGTAGAATTTGGCTGTGAATCTGTCTGATCCTGGGCTTTTTTTTGGTTGGTAGGCTATTGATTACTGCCTCAATTTCAGAACTTTTTATTAGTCTATTCATGGATTTGACTTCTTCCTGGTTTAGTCTTGGGAGGGTGTATGTATCCAGCAATTCATCCATTTTTCTAGATTTTCTAGTTTATTCATGTAGAGGTGTTTATAGTATTTTCTGATGGTAGTTTTATTTCTGTGGGATTGGTGGTGATATCCCCTTTATCATTTTCTATCATGTCAATTTGATTCTTCTATCTTTTCTTCTTTATTAGTCTAGCTAGTGGTCTATCTATTTTGTTAATCTTTTCAAAAAACCAGCTCCTGGATTCATTGATTTTTTTTTTTTTGAAAGTTTTTTTGTGTCTCTATCTCCTTCTGTTCTGCTTTTATTTTAGTTATTTCTTGTCTTCTGCTAGCTTTTGTATTTGTTTGCTCTTGCTTCTCTAGTTCTTTTAATTGTGATGTTGGGGTGCCTGTTTCAGATCTTTCCAGCTTTCTGATGTGGACATTTAGTGCTATAAATTTCCCTCTTAACACTGCTTTAGCTGTGTCCCAGAGATTCTAGCATGTTGTCTCTTTGTTCTCATTGGTTTCAAATAACTTCTTTATTTCTGCCTTAATATCTGTCTTTACCCAGTAGTCATTTAGGAGCAGGTTGTCCAATTTTCATGTAGTTGTGTGGTTTTGAGTGCATTTCTTTATGTTGAGTTTTAATTTGATTGCACTGTGGTCTGACAGACTGTTATGATTTCAGTTCTTTTGCATTTGCTGAGGAGTGTTTTACTTCCAATTATGCGATCAATTGTAGAATAAGTGCTGTGTGGCACTGAGAAGAATGCATATTCTGTTGATTTGGGGTGGAGAGTTCTGTAGATCTCTATTAGATCCACTTGGTCCAGAGCTGAGTTCGAGTTCTGAATATCCTTGTTAATTTTCTGTCTCATTGATCTATCCAATGTTGACAGTGGGGTGTTAAAATCTCCCACTATTATTGTGTGGGAATCTAAGTCTCTTTGTAGTTCTCTAAGAACTTGTTTTATGAATCTGGGTGCTCCTGTATTGGGTGCATATATATTTAGAATAGTTAGCTCTTCTTGTTGCATTGATCCCTTTACCATTATGTAATACCCTTCTTTGTCACTTTTTATCTTTGTTGGTTTAAAGTCTGTTTTATCAGAGACTAGGATTGCAACCCCTGCTTTTTTTTCTTTCCAATTGCTTGGTAAATATTCCTCCACCCCTTTATTTTGAGCCTATATTTGTCTTTGCGAGATGGGTCTCCTGAATACAGCACACCGATGGGTCTTGACTCTTCATCCAATTTGCCAATCTCTGCCTTTTAACTGGGGCACTTAGCCTATTTACATTTAAAGTTAATATTGTTATATCTGAATTTGATACTGTCTTCATGATGTTACCTGGTTATTTTGCACATTCATTGATGCAGTTTCTTCATAGTGTCATTGGTCTTTATATTTTGATGTGTTTTTGTGGTGGCTGGTACCAGTTTTTCCTTTCCATATTTAGTGCTTCCTTCAGGAGCTCTTGTAAGGTATGCATGGTCATGACAAAATCCCTGAGCATTTGCTTGTCTGTAAAGGATTTTATTTCTCCTTCGCTTATGAAGTTTAGTTTGGCTGGATATAAAATTTTTGGTTGAAAATTCTTTTCTTTAAGAATGTTGAATATTGGCCCCCACTCTCTTCTGGCTTGTAGGGTTTCTGCAGAGAGATCTGCTGTTAGTCTGATGGGCTTCCCTTTGTAGGTAACCTGACCTATTTCCTCTGGCTGCCCTTCACATTTTTTCCTTCATTTCAACCTCAGAGAATCTGTCAATTATGTGTCTTGGGGTTGCTCTTCTCAAGGAGTATCTTAGTGGTGTTCTCTGTATTTCCTGAATTTGAATGTTGGCCTGTCTTGCTAGGTTGGGGAAATTCTCCTGGATAATATCCTGAAGTATGTTTTCCAACTTGGCTCCATTCTCTCCATCACTTTCAGGTACACCAGTCAATTGTAGGTTTGGTCTTTTCACATAGTCCCATATTTCTTGGAGGCTTTGTTCATTCCTTTTCATTCTTTTTTCTCTAATCTTGCCTTCACGCCTTATTTCAGTAAGGTGATTTTCAATCTCTGATATCCTTTCTTCTGCTTGATCAATTTGGCTATTGATTCTTGTGTATGCTTCACGAAGCTCTCGTGCTGCATTTTTCAGCCTCATCAGGTCATTTATGTTCCTCTCTAAACTGGTTATTCTAGTTAGCAGTTCCTGTAACCTTTTATCAAGGTTCTGAGCTTCCTTGCATTGGGTTAGAACATGCTCCTTTAGCTCAGAAGAGTTTGTTACTACCCACCCTCTGAACCCTACATCTGTCAATTCATCAATCTCATTCTCTATCCAATTTTGTGCCCTTGCTGGAGAGGAGTTATGATAATTTGGAGAGGATGCATTCTGGTTTTTGGAATTTTCAGCGTTTTTACCCTGGTTTTTCCTCATCTTCATGGATTTATCTACCTTTGTTCTTTGAGGCTGATGACCTTTGGATGGGGTTTTTGTTGGGAGGGGGTCTTTTTTATTGATATTGATGTTTTTGCTTTCTGTTTGTTAGTTTTTCTCCTAACAGGCCCCTCTTCTGCAGGTCTGCTGCAGTTTGCTGGAGGTCCACTCTAGACCCTATTTGCCTGGGTATCACCAGTGGAAGCTGCAAAACAGCAAAGATTGCTGCCTGCTTCTTCCTCTGGAAGCTTTGCCCCAGAGGAGCACCAGCCTGATGCCAGCTGGAGCTCTCCTGTATGAGGTGTCTGTCGACCCCTGTTGGGAGGTATCTCTCAGTCAGGAGTGACGGGGGTCAGGGACCCACTTGAGGAGGCAGTCTGCCCCTTAACAGAACTGGTGCACTGTGTGGAGAGAATCCTCCTTGTCAGGATCAGCTGCTCTCTTCAGCGCTGGCAGGCAGGAATGATTTAATCCGCTGAAGCGGCACTCATAGCTGCCCCTTCCCCCAGGTGCTCTGTCCCAGACAGATGAGAGTTTTATCTGTAAGCCCCTAATTGGGGCTGCTGCTTTTCCTTCAGAGATGCCCTGGCCAGTGAGGAGGAATCTAGAGAAGCAGTCTGGCCACAGCTGCTTTGCTGCACTGTGGTGGATTCTGCCCAGTCCAAACCTCCCAGCCTCCTTAGCACTGTCGGGGGAAAATCACCTACTAAAGCCTCAGTAATGGCAGATGCCCCTACCTCCACCAAGCTCGATGATCCCAAGTCGACTTCAGACTGTTGTGCTGGCAGTGAGAATTTCAAACCAGTGGTTCTTAGCTTGCTGGGCTCTGTGGGAGTGGGACCCACTGAGCTAGACCACTTGGCTCCCTGGCTTCAGCCCCCTTTTCAGGGGAGTGAACGGTTCTGTCTCACTGGGGTTCCATGTGCCACTGGGGTGTGAAAAATCTCCTAAAGCTAGCTTGGTGTCTGCCCAAACAGCCACCAAGTTTTGTGCTTGAAACCCAGGACCCTGTTGGTGTAGGCACATGAGGGAATCTCCTGGTTTGCAGATTGCAAAAACCATGGGAAAAGCGTAGTACCCAGGCCGGGTAGCACAGTCTCTCATGGCTTCCCTTGGCAGGGGGAGGGAGGTTCCCCCGGCCCTTGTATTTCCTGGGTAAAGCGATGCCCCATTCTGATTCTGCTCACTCTCCATGGGTTGCACTCACCGCCTAACCAGTCCCAATGAGATTAACTGGGTACCTCAGTTGGAAATGCAGAAATCATCCACCTTCTGCATTGGTGTCTCTGGGAGCTGCAGACTGGAGGTGTTCCCATTCTGCAATCTTGGCCCCTCACCTCCTTCCGTTTGTTCTTCTCTCACTCTCTCCCTCAGAAATCTGAGTGAATAATTTCATCTTCCATCTTCCTAAAGTACTTGCTTATATGTGTTTTCTTACAGTAAGTTCATCTTTCTTCTTGAATATACAGTAGATCTCTGTAAACTGAAATTTTCTCAAGCAGGAGAGCCAGTTCTTAAGCATCTGGGTAAACCCTGGACCATTTCCACATCATATTGTATTTGTCTGCCTCTCTTTTGCCCATCTCTCCACTAGCCCCATCACATTTGAAGGAGGGTGAGAACCATGTCTTCTTCACCATTGTATCCCAAGTGTCTGCCACAAAGCCTGGCACATAGTAGGCTCAGTGAAAACTTGTGGAATCAATAATAGCCCTCCCATTTCCTTGACCTCTTTGACTCCGTGATTTGGGCCTCCTGTTTTATTCAGCAACCACTGCTATTACTTGCAGTTTCCTACTTCACCTCTCAGACCTTGAACTCTGAAATGCCTTCTAGCTACCAAAATTTTCTGTCTTCTGGCGAACTTGCTCAACTCCATCTTTGTGACTGATGGCCCCCAGCCTCTCCTTATTCTTTCAGTTAGTCCCCCTCTGACTTCCCTCACCTCCCTTCCCAGTCCAACATTCCGCTCTGTTCTTTCCAGAGCCTTGGCTAGGGTGGGGTCACTGGGGCACAGAAATTTACAGGGTACCACATTTTTCTCCCACCACCTCTCTGGTCTCAGTTGGAAGCCTCACCCTGGCCCCCGGCCAGCCCACTTGGCAGCAGCAGAGATGGATGGAGTGAGAGGCCTGAGGTCAAGGGCTCAGAGCACACCAGCCAGGGGACCTTTTGTACGTAGGGCTGCCCCTTCCCCCATCAAGAGCAGCTTCCATTGAAGAGAAGGCTAGTTTCACACTGCTTGCCCTGGGCGCCAAAAATGTTAGTTAGGACTCTGGTTCTGTCCCTGCTTCCCTCACCCCTTGATATTGTGCCAATCTCCATGCTGTTTTCTCTGCTTCAGAGCTACAGCAAGCCCTGTTGCTGGGCTTCCTGGGATCACTACCAGTCCCTGCTGCCTTTCCTTGGTGGACACTTAATGGCTGCTCAGCCATCTTTGTAACTGAATATTCGTATTGGGGTATATTTGTGTTGCAAGATGCAGGAGAGAGAGGGAGAGACACACAGACACTTGAGCTGAGCTGCGTAGGACTGACAAAAGAAGCCATAAGCCCCTTCACCTTTCAGAGACTCCTTTTCCTCATCTGTGAAATGGGAATGATAACATTCACCTTATAGCATGTTCTAAGGAAAAAAGTACGTGGCAGAATGTTTGGCACATATGATAATCATTCCATAGATGTAACTTCTCCTCTCTTAGTTTTGAATAATCTTCCTTTAGTCTACTTTTTCCAAGACTGTGGTGAGAATTAGATAGGAAAACTAGTGATCACACCTACTATAGTAGGTTTGATAAATGTTAGCTATGGCCAACTCCAGAGGCCAGGCAGTAGCTTTTCTTCTCCCCACCCACCTCACTACTTAACATCAACCCAGTCAGTAGGCTGAAAGACTCCTAAGAAAGTTTTTCTTTCAGGATCTACAAACAAAACATTTTGAGTTGATACCAAGAATGCTCATTGCCATCAACTTTGTCATAAAGAGGTCAGCCTTGGGTTTCAAATTCTGCCACTGAGTATTGGATTCCTTCTTCAGTGCAGTGGAAGTTTTAAATCAGCTAAAATCAAAGCCAGTTCTTCATATTGCTGGGTTTTAATAAGCCCAGGCACATTATCATCCATGTTTTTGAAATTACAACCAAGTCCTAGGTAAGAATTGCAAAAAAAGAGGTTCCTGTAAAGTCCTTTACTTACTTTTCCCCAAATGTATTTCTTTTTCCAAAGCCCAGCATTCTATGTGCACGTTCATTATATGTTGTTTCCAGCTGACTTACCCTTTAGAAAAGTCGTAACCACAGGAAATGCATGCCCTGGAAGTGACTCAGGCATTACAATAGCACATATCCTTCACACTTAGCCAGCCCTCCAAGGAAAGTTGACCAGTGGACTCACCACTCCATATAAACTAAATCAGATGGGATCTCTATTTGCCATACTTGGAAACATGTGATCATGTTAACATGTCTCTTTTTTTAAATAAATGAGTGGTGTTTTAAACTAGTTCATAGCATTTTCTGAGCAAAATATTTTAATTTTGATGAGGCTCAATTTAATTTTTTTTCTTTTATGGTTGTGCTTTTGGTATAAAGTCTAAAAGCCCCTGGTCCTAAGGACTTTCTCTTATGCTTTTTATTTTTTCGGAAAGTCTTCCATTTTATATTTAAGTCTACAATCCATTTTGAGTTAATTTTCATAATAGGTGTGAGATTTAGGCCAAGGTTCATTTTTTTGCCAATGTATATCCGATTGCTTCAGCATCGCTTGTTGAAAAGACTATACTTCCTCCATAGAATTACTTTTGCACTTTTGTCAAACATCATTTGGACATGTGGATATGGATCTGTTCCTGGGTTCTCTATTTTATTTATTTGCTCTATTAGATCAATGTCTATTACTCAGCCAATACCACACTGTGTTGATTACTATAGCTACGTAATAACACTTAATTTTAGGTACAATGACTATTCCCACATAATTCCTATTTTTTTAAGATTGTTTTAGCTACTCTAGGGCCTGTAGCTTTCCAAATAAATTTTAGAATAAACTTGTCTATCTATGCCTACCAAAATCCTTACTGGTATTTTGGTAGGAATTGCATTGAATTTATAGAACAGTCTGGGAACAAGTGACATCTCTTCTATGTTGAGTCTTCCAATCTATAAACATAATATGTATCTGCAATTACTTAGGTATCCTTTGATTTCTTTCAATAGCATTTTATAATTCTAAGTATATAAGCAAGCCCTGTACATGTTTTGTTAGATTTATAACTATATCATTTTCTTTGAAGTGCTTGTAAGTAGTATCCGGTTTTTCATTTTGCTTTCCACAAGTTCATTGTTATCGTAAAAATACAATTGATATTTATGTGGTAATTTTGTATCCTGTAACCTTAATGAACTCATTTATAAGTTCTAAGACTTTTTGTGTTATTTCCTTGGGATTTTTTAAATTTTAATTTTTGTGGGCACATAGTGTATATGTTTATAGGGTACATAAGTTATTTTGATACAGGCATGCAATGTATAATAATTACATAATGTAAAATGAGGTATCCACACCCTCAAGCATTTATACTTTGTATTACGAACAATCCAATTATACTCTTTTAGTTTCTTTAAAATATACAATTAAATTATTATTGACTATAGTCACCCCGTTCTTCTGTCAAATACTAGGTCTTATTCATTCTTTGTAACTATTTTTTTTTTTTTTGTACTCAAACAATCCCCACCTCCCTCTACCCACCAACATCCCCACTACCCTTCTCAGCTTCTGGTAACCATCCTTCTACTCTCTATCTCCATGAGTTCAATTGTTTTGATTTTTAGATCCCACAAATAAGTGAAAACATGTGATGTTTGTCTTTCTGTGACTGGCTTAATTCACTTAGCATAATGACTTCTACTTCCATCCATGTTGTTGCAAATGATAGGATTTCATTCTTTTTTATGGCTGAATAGTACTCCATTATGTATATGTACCACATTTTCTTTATCCATCTTTTTTTTTTTTTTTTTGAAACAGAATCTCACTCAGTTACCTAGGCTGGAGTACAGTGGCATGATCTCAGCTCACTGCAACCTCCGCCTCCCAGGTTCAAGCAATTCTCCTGCCTCAGACTTCCAAGTAGCTGGGATTACAGGCACATGCCACCACACCCAGCTAATTTTTGTATTTTTAGTAGAAACAGGGTTTCACCATGTTGGCCAGGCTTGTCTTGAACTCCTGACCTCAGGTGATCCACCTGCCTTGGCTTCCCAAAATGCTGGGATTATAGGCATGAGCCACTGTGCCTGGCCCCGTCCATCTGTTGATGGACACTTAGGTTGCTTCCAAATCTGGCTTTTGTGATCTATGCTGCAACAAACATGGGAGTGCAAATGTCTCTTCAACATGCTGATTTCCTTTCTTTTGGGTATATCACCAACAATGGGATTGCCAGATCATATGGTAGCTCTATTTTAAGATTTTTGGGGAGCTTTCAAACTGTTCTCCATAGTGGTTGTATTTACATTCCCACCAACACTATACCAAGGTTCTCTTTTGTGCACATACTTGCCAGCATTTCTTATTGCCTATCTTTTGGATATAAGCTATTTAAATTGGGATGAGATAATATTGTAGTTTTAATTTGTGTTCCTCTGATAATCACTGATGATGATCACCTTTTCATATGCCTGTTTGTCGTTTGTATGTCTTCTTTTGAGAACTGTCTATTCAACTCTTTTGCCCATTTTTTGATGGGATTATTAGATTTTTTTTTCCTATAGAGTTGTTTAAGCTGCTTATATATTCTGGTTGTTAATCCCTTCCCAGATGAGTAGTTTGCAGACATTTTCTCCCATTCTGTGGGTTGTCTCTTCACTTTGTTGATTATATCCTTTGCTGTGCAGAAGCTTTACAACTTGATGTGATCCCATTTGTCCACCTTTGTTTTGGTTGTGTGTGCTTGTGGGCTTGTGGGGTATTGCTCAAGAAATTTTCACCCAGTCCAAAGTCCTAGAGATTTTCCCCAATGTCTTCTTGTAGTAGTTTCATAGTTTGAGGTCTTAGATTTAAGCCTTTAACCCATTTTGATTTAATTTTTGTATATGGCAAGAGATAGGGATCTGTTTCATTCTTCTGCATATGGATAACCAGTTTTCCCAGCACCATTTATTGAAGAGACTGTCTTTACCCCAGTGTATGTTCTTGGTACCTTTGTCAAAATGCATGCACTGTAGGTGTGTGGATTTGTTACTGGGTTCTCTATACTGTTCCATTGGCCTATGTGTCTGTTTTTATACTACTACCATAGTGTTTTGGTTACTATAGCTTTGTAGCATAATTTGAAGTCAGGTGATGTGACTCCTCCCATTTTGTTCTTTTTTCTCAGGATAGCTTTGACTAGTCTGGGTCTTTTGTGGTTCCATATAAATTTTAGGATCGTTTCTTCTATTTCTGTGAAGAATATCATTGGTGTTTTAATAGAAATTGCATTGAATCTGTAGATTACTTTGGTAGTATGGACATTTTAACAATATTGATTCTTCCAATCCATGAACATCCATTTTTTGGTGTCTGCTTCAATTTATTTCATCAGTGTTTCATAGTTTTTGTGTAGTGTTTTATAGTTTTATTGTAGAGCTCTTTCACTTCTTTGGTTAATTCCTAGGTATTTGATTTTATTTGTATTTATTGTAAATGGGATTATATCTTGATTTCTTTTTCAGATTTTTCACTGTTGGCATATAGAAATGTTACTGATTTTTGTATGTTGATTTTGTATCCTGTAACTTCACTAGATTTGTTTATCAGTTCTAATGCTTTTTTTGGTGGAGTCTTTAGGTTTTTCCAAGTATGAGATATTATTTGCAAACAAGAATAATTTGACTTCTTCCATTCCACTTTGGATGCCCATTAATTCTTTCTCCTGTCTGATTGCCCTAACTAGGACTTCCAGTACTATGTTGAATAACAGCAGTGACAGTGGGCATCCTTATCTTGTTCCAGATCTTAGAGGAAAGACTTTCAGTTTTTCCCATTCTTATTATAATACCTGTCAGTCCGTCATGTATGGCTTTTATTACATTGAGTTTTGTTCCTTCTATACCTAGTGTTTTTAGTATTTTTATTATAAAAGGATGTTAAATTTTATCAAATGACTTTCCATCATCAATTGAAATGATCATATGGTTTTTATCCTTAATTCTGTTTATATGATGTGTCACATTGATTGATTTTCATATATTGAACTCAACTTGTATCCCAAGGATAAATCCCACTTGGTCATGATGAATGATGTTTTTATTGTATTGTTGAATTTGATTTGCGAGTATTTTGTTGAGGATTTTTGCATCAATATTCATCAGAGAGATTGGTCTGTAGTTTCCTTTTTTTGATGTGACTTTGTCTATTACTCTGCTATCAGAGTAATACTGGCTTCGTAGAATGAGTTTGGAAGTATTTCATCCTCCTCTATTTTTTGGAATAGTTCGAGTAGAATTAATATTAGTTCTTCTTTAAACATTTGCTAGAATTCAGCAGTGCAGCCATCAGGTCCTAGGCTTTTCTTTACTCTGAGACTTTTATTACAGCTTCTATCACATTACTGGTCTGTTCAGGTGTTGGATTTCTTCCAGGTTCCATCTTGGTAGGTTGTATGTATCTAGGAATTTGTCTACTTCTTCTAGAATTTCCAATTTAATGGCATATAGTTGTTCCTAGTAGCCACTAATGATCCTTTGAATTTCTGTGGTAGCACTTGTAATGTCTCCTTTTTCACCTCTGATTTTACTTATTTGAATCTTCTCTCTCTTTTTCTTAGTCTGGCAAAAGGTTTGTCAGTTTTGTTTAACTTTTCAAAAAACAAATTTTTGCTTCATTTGTCTTCCGTATTGTTTTCTTCAACTTCATTTATTTCTGCTCTGATCTTTATTATTTCTTTTCTTTAATTTGGGGTTTGCTATGTTCTTGCTTTTTTAGTTCTTTAAGATGCATCATTAAGTTGTTTATTTGAAGTATTTTTTCTTTTCTGATGTAGGCTGCTATTGCTATAAAATTCCTTCATAGTAATGCTTTTGCTGTATCCCATAGATTTTGGTATATTGTGTCTAGATTATCATTTGTTTCAATAAATTTTTTCAATTTCCTTATTAATTTATGCATTGACCCACTGGTCATTCAGGAAAATATTGTTTAATTTTTATGTATTTGAATAGTTTCCAAGATTTTTCTTATTAGTGATTTATAGTTTTATCCCTTTATTGTCAGAGAAGATGCTTGATATTATTTCAGGGGTTTTGTTTTTTTTTTTTAAATATTTTAAGACTTGTTTTGTGACCTGACAACATATGGTTTATCCTTGAGAATGGTCCATGTGCTGAGGAAAATAATGTGTATTATGCAGTTCTTGGATAAAATGTTCTATAAATATCTATTAGATCCATTTGGTCTATAGTGCAGATTAACTCTCATGATTCTTTGTTGATATTCTGTCTGGAACATCTGTCCAATGCTGAAAGTGAGGGGTTGAAGTTTCCAGCTATTACTGTATTGGGGCCTATTTATCTTTTTAGCTTGAATGATATTTGCTTTATATATCCATGTGCTTCCATATTGGGTGTGTATATTTTAAAATTGTTATATCCTTTTGTTGAATTGACCCCTTTATCATTACTTAGTAACCTCCTTTGTCTCTCTTTATAGTTTTTGTCTTAATATCTATTTTGTCTGATATAAGTATAGCTTACTCCTGCTCTTTTTTGGTTTCCATTGGCATGGAATATTTTTTCCATCACTTTATTTTCAGTCTATATGTGTCTTGATAAGTGAAATGTGTTTTTGTAGGCAACAGATCACTGGGTCTTATTTATTTTAAAATCAATTCAGCCACTCTGTCTTTTCATTGAAGAGTTTAGTCCATTTACATTCAATGTTATTATTGATAACGACTTAGTCCTGCTGTTTCATTATTTGTTTTCTTTTTGTGTGTGTCTGTGGTCTTCTCTTCCTTCTTTCCTTCCTTCCTGCTTTCTTTTAGTGAAGGTGATTTTGTCAGGTGATATGTTTTAATTTCTTGCTTTTTATTTTTTGTATATCCATTGTATGTTTTTTGGTTTGAGGTTACCATGAGTCTTGCAAATACTATCTTATCTCTCTTAACCCATTATTTTAACCTGATAACAACTTAACGCATTTTGCATAAACAAACAAGCAAAAGGAAAACTAATAAAAATTCTGCTCCCTATCTTATTATTTTTGCTATTTAACTTTCTGTTGTTCCCATTTATATCTTATTGCACCATCTATGTATTGAAAAGTTTTTGTAGCTATTATTTTTGATTGGTTCATCATTTAGTCTTTCTATTTAAGATAATAGTAGTTTATACAACTCAGTTACAGCATTATAATAGTCTGCGTTTTTCTGTGTGCTTACTGTTACCAGTGAGTTTTGTACCTCCAGCTGATTTCTTCTGCTCATTAATGTCCTTTTCTTTTTGACTGAAGTACTTCCTTTAGCATTTCTTGTAGGACAGGCCTGGTATTGATGAAATCCCTCAGCTTTTGTTTGGGAAAATATTTCTCCTTCATCTTTGAATGATATTTTCACTGGATATACTATTCTAGGGTAAAAGTTTCTGTTTCACTTCAACACTTTAAATATGTCATGCCACTCTCCCCTGGCCTGTAAGTTTTCCACTGAAAAGTCTGCTGCCAGGCGTGTTGGAGCTCCATTGGATGTTGTTTGTTTCTTTTCTCTTGCTGCTTTTATGATTCTTTTAAGAAATTTTTTTGAGCTTTGGGAGTTTGATTGTTAAATTCCTTGAGGTAGACTTCTTTGAGTTAAATCTGCTTGGTGTTCTATAATCTTCTTGTACTTGGATGTTGATATCTTGCTCTAGGTTTGCAAGTTCTCTGTTATTATCCATTTGAAAACTATCTACCCCTATCTCTTTCTCTACCTTCTGTTTATGGCCAGTAACTCTTAGGCATGCCATCTTGAGATTTTCTAGATCTTGTAGGTATGCTTCATTCATTTTTCATTCTTTTTTCTTTTGTCTCCTCTGACTATTTTCAAATAGCCTGTCTTTAAGCTCACTAATTCTTTCTTCCGCTTCATCAATTCTGCTATTAAAAGACTCTGATGTATTCTTAATTGTGCCAATTACATTATTCAACTTCAATATTCCTGCTTGATTTTTTAAAATGATTTCAATCTCTTTGTTAAATTTGTCTGATTGAATTCTGAATTCCTTCTCTGTGTTAGCTTGAATGTCTTTGAGTTTGCCCAGCTATTTTGAATTCTCTGTCTGAAAGGTCACATATCTCTCTTTCTCTACAATTAGTTCCTGGTGACTTATTTAGTTCATTTGTTGAGTTCATGTTTTCCTGAATGGTGTTGATGCTAGTAGACGTTCTTTGGTTTCTGGGCATTGAAGAGTTAGGTATTTATTGTAGTCTTCATTGTCTGGGCTTCTTTGTAGCCATCCTTCTTGGGAAGACTTCCTAGATATTTGAAAGGACTTGGGTGTTTTAATCTAAGCTGTATCTGCTTTAGGGGGCACCCCAAGCCCAGTAACGCTGTAGTTCTTCCAGAGTCATAGAGGTACTGCCTTGATGGTCTTGGACAAGGTCCAGGAGAATTCTTTGAATTACAGGCAGAGATGCTTATTCTCTTCCCTTACTTTCTCCGAAACAGAGTCTTTCTCTCTGTCTGAGCCACCTAGAGCAGAGGCTGGAATGACACAACCACTCCTGTGGCCACCATCACTAGGACTGGACTGGATCAGACCTGAAATCAGCATAGCACCAGGTCTTACCCAAGGTGTGCCATAACCACTCTCTGGCTATGGCCTATATTTGTTCAAGGCCCTGGAGCTTTACAATTAGCAAATTGCAAAGCCATCCAGGCCTTTTTCCTTCCCTTTATGATGGTGAGTTTCCCCAGGCCCCAGATGGGTCCACAGGTGCTGTTCAGGAGCCAGGGACTAGAGTCGAAAACCTTAGAAGTCTACCTGGTTATCTATTGTACTGTTGCTGAGCTGGCACTCAGACAAGATGCAGTCCTTTCCATTCTTTCCTGCCCTTTCCAAAGGCAGAGGAGCCTCACTCCATGGCCACTGCTACCACAGGCCATTAGGGAATATTTCCAGACTACCACCTGTGTTTCCGTTAGTCCCAAGGACTCTTCAGTCAGCTTGTGGTGAGTGCTGCCTGGCCTGGGACTCACTCCTTAGGGCAGTAGGCTCCTCTCTGGCCCAGGGCAGGTCCAGAAATGCCATCTAAGAGCCAATTCCTGGAATCAGGACCCCAAGAGCCCCCTTGGTCCTCTTACTGTCCCCTCACCCATGGCCAAGCTGGTACCTAAGGTGCAAGACAAAGTCCCCTGTACTTTTCACTTTGCTCTTCTCAAGTGCAAGGAATCTTACTCTGTAGCCAGCACAGGTGAAAATGCGCTGAGTCTCACCTGAAGCCACAAGTATCAGAGTCTCACCCAAGGCCCTCAATGCAGTACCTGGGTATCACTGTTGGTCATTCAGGGCCCAAGAGCCCTTCAGTTAGCAGGCTGTGAATCCTGCCAGGACTGGTTCCTTCCCTTCAAGGCAGCAGGTCCCCTTCTTTCCCAGGGTGTGTCCATAAATGTTATTTGGGAGTTAGGCCCTGGAAAAGGGACCTCACACCTCTGACTGGTGCTGTATCCTGGTCTATCTGAGATGGTATCCAAGATGCAAGACAAAGTCTTCCTCATTCTTCCCTCTCCTCTCCTCAAGCAGAAGAAAGGGGTCTCCTTTGAAGCAGTGAGCTGTGCATCCTGGGGTTGGGGGAAGGTGATGCCAGCAATCCCTTAGCCTCCCTGGCTGGTGTCTTAGTATGTCACGTGTTTCCCACCTCACTGTCTCTGGGCTCATTTCAGCAATAGGACTTAACCTAGGAGCTTCAGTCTTGTGGCCTAAACTGCCTATCAAGTTTATTTGGAGCCCCAAAGCACTTTAGCCTATGATGGTGACGTTTGTGGGAAGTCAAGTTTAGACCACTGGTATCGGCGATCCCCCTCTGGCTAGGGCTATTTTAAATGCTCGTTCCATGGGCATACATCAGCTGAATTTGGTCCAGTTTTGTTTTCTGTTATACTAGGGTAGCACTGAGTTCTGCTGAGAGGTCCACTGTTAGTCTGATGGGCTTCCCTTTGTAGGTGACCTGGTCTTTCTCTGTGGCTGCCCTTAACATTTTTTTCTTTCATTTTGACCTTGGAGAATCTGATGATTATTTGTCTTGGGGTTGATCATCTCATGGAGTATCTTACTGGGGTTCTCTGGATTTCCTGAATCTGAGTTTTGGCCTGTCTTACTAGGTTGGGGGAAGTTCTTTTTGATGATATCCTGAAGTGTGTTTTCCAACTTGGTTCCATTCTCCCCATCTCTTACAGGTACTCCAATCAGTCATAGGTTCGGTCTTTTTACATAATTCCATATTTCTCAGAGGTTTTCTTTGTTCCATTTCATTCTTTTTTTCTCAATTCTTGTCTGCCTGTCTTATTTCAGAAAGACAGTCTTCAAGCTCTGAGATTCTTTTCTCCACTTGGTCTATTCTGCTGTTGGTACTTCTGATTGCATTGTGAAGTTTTCATGTTGTGTTTTTTCAGCTTAATCAGGTCAGTTATGTTTCTCTCTAAACTGGCTATTCTGGTTATCAGCTCCTGTATAGTTTTATTTTAATTCTTAGCTTCTTTGCATTGGGTTACAACATGCTTTTTTAGTTATTACCCACCTACTGATGTCTACTTCTGTCAATTCAGCCATCTCAGCCTGAGTCTCATTCTGTGCCCTTGCTGGAGAGGTGTTGTGGTCATTTGAAGGAGAAGAGGCACTCTAGCTTTCTGAGTTTTCAGCGTTTTCCTGTTGATTCTTTCTCATCTTTGTGGGGTTATCTACCTTTGATCTTTGAGGTTGCTGACCTTTGAATGGGGTTTTATGGGGTTGTTTTTGTTGATGTTGTTGCTTTCTGTTTGTTTTTCTTTTATCAGTGAGGTCACTCTTCCATAGTGCTGCTTCAGTTTTCTGGGGGTCCGCTCCAGACCCTAGCTGCCTCCATTTTTTCTGTACCTGGAGATATCACCAGTGAAGGCTGCAAAACAGCAAAGATGGCAGCCTACTCCTTTCTCTGGGTGCTCCATCCCAGGGGGGTACTGACCTGTTTCCAGAGTGCTCCTGTAGGAGGTGTCTGGAGACCCCTGTTGAGAGGAGACCCCTGTCTCACCCAGTCAGGAGGAATGAGATCAGAGACCCACTTAAATCAGCAGGCTGGCTGCTTTTTGGTAGAACTGGTTTGCTGCATTGTGGGGAACTCTTCCTCATCCAGACCACTTGGTCTCTCCAGAGCCACAGGCTGAAAAGGCTGAGTTGACTGAACCACAGAGACAGTGGCTGTCCCTCCCCACTGGGGGCTCCATCCCAGGGAGAGATTACAATTATAACCACAGCTGGAGTTGGTGAAAGTCCCTCAGGGAAGCCCTGCCCAGTAAGGAGGGATGGATCAGGGACCCACTTACAGCAGCAGTCTGGCAACGATCTAGCACAGCAGCTGTGCTGCGTTGTAGGGCACTCCTCCTCATCCAGACCACCTGTACTCCCCAGAGCCAGCAGGCTAGAATGGTTGAGTCCACTGAACCACCTGTTTTGTTTTTTAATTATGAATGGCTGTTGGATTTTGTCAGCTGCTTTGTCTGAGTCAATTTACATGACATTTGATTTTTTCTTCTTTAACTTGTTGATAGGGTGGATTACATTGGCTGATTTTTTTATGATTGATTTTTCAACATTGAAGCAAATTTGGTGAAGTAAAAAGAATTCGGTCATGGTGTATAATTATTTTATACTGTAGGGGAGTAAGATTTTCATCAACTCTCAAGGTTTCTGGCTGGGTCTAAAAATAAAACTGAAAAAGACAGATTAAAAGGAAAAAAAGCAGACGAAAATTGTAACATAAATGTTATGTGACATTGGAGCCTTCAGAAATGATGACCCAAAGAAAAAGGGAAACCTGTGTATCTTTATGCTTAAGTTTAATGAAGAGTAGACAGTTGTGGAGAAGTATGATTGGACAAAGGGTGTATGATCTAAAGGTAATTAACTGGGGTAGCTTCACAAGGCCTGTTTGTTCAGATTCTTCTGTGTTTCTGTGTTTTCAGAGACAAGGAAGTTCCTTTCCTCTGGCTATGAAGTTTGCACTGTCACATTACAGTCTTATGACCTGCTTCAGGGGAGAGTAAAACAAATTCTTTCCAGGTTTTATGACCTTCTTTAGAAGAGAAAAGCAGAAGTAGGTAGGTGAGAGGGCCCTTCCTGCTTCTGTCACTTTCTCAAATTCCTTCAGCTTAAAATACTCAGTATGCTAAAGTTCCATATTTTGGGTTTGTGTGTCCTAAACCCTGTCAATACATTGCTGTATTTAATTTGCTTTTTTTTTTTTTAGTACTTTTGAATCAAAGTATATAATACTATTTTTCTGTAGGTTTTTTTTGTTTGTTTTTGTTTTTGTTTTTTAATCAGGGTAATACTTGCCTTAGAAAATGGGTTGTGATGTGTTCCCTCTTCTATTTTCTGAAAGAATATGTATAAGATTGCTGGTGATTCTTTAAATGTTTGGTAGAATTCTCCAGTGAAACCACGTGGGCCTGGATATTTTATTTTTTGGGTGTTTTTAATTACAAATTCAGTTTCTTTATGGTCATAGGACAATTCAGAATGTCTATTTTATCTTAGTTTGAGTTTTGGTAGTTTGTAGTTTTTGAGGGATTGGTCTATTTCTCCTGTCAAATTTATGGTACTAAAGTTATTTGTAGTAATCTCTTATTTACCTTTTAATAAACACAGGTTCTTTAGTGATATCCCCGCTTCATTTCTGATGTTTATTTGTGTCTTCTTTTTGTCAGTGTTGCTACAGGTTTGCTAGTTTTATTGATTTTCCCCGTAAAGAATCAGTGCTGTGTTTCATTGATTTTCTCTACTGTTTCTGTTTTCAGTTCAATTGATTTCTGCTTGCACCTTTGCCATTTCCTTTCTTACGCTTGTTTGGATGTTTTTCACTCTTCTTTTTCTCATTTCTTGAGGTAGAAACTTAGACCTGTATTCTTTTCTGATGTAATTATTTAGTGTTATAAATTTTCCTTTCTTCACTGGCAAAGCTGCATTCCATGTATTTTGGCATGTTGTGTCTTTTAAAAATATTTTAGTAGACTTTATGTTCCCAGCAGTTTTAAGTTCACAGCAAAATTTAGCAGGAGGTACAGAGATTTTCCATATACTCCCTGCCCCAACACATGCATAGCCTTCCACATTATCAATATCCCCCACCAGAGTAGTACATTTGTTACAATTGGTGAGCCTACATTGACACAACTTTTGCAACCAAATCCATCATTTACATTAGAATTCACTCTTAGTTTTATATGAGTGTAATTAATGTTGTTGATTTTATATGTCATAGTACATGAAATAATTGTAGAAAATATAACAGCCTTTGCTTTTTTTTTTTTTTTTTTTTGCTACCATGCTTTTACTTCTACAAAAAAAAAAAAAATCCCTTGCAGTGTGAGAGTAACATTGAAAGTTAGGGGAAAAAGGGAGCAGAAGAGGTAACAACAAAATAGTACATTTAGTTTGAAGTACAAGCTCAGAGATAAATGAAAACTGACTTAAGAAAGTAATGCTTAGTAGAATATGAACAGAAGGGCTGGAGGCACCATTTTCAGGAGACAAGACCCAAGGTGAAGGAGAAGACTGGTTCTCAGACTTTAATGGGCATACAAATCACCTGAGTAGCCATCATGTCTGGGATGGGCCTCAACTATTTGCAGTTCTAAAACTTTTCCAGGTGATGCTGATGTTGCTAGTCATGGACCATCATTTAAGTATCAAGGAGTTAGTTGTCTAGGTTAACTTTCTCATTGTACAGTGAGATTTCCTTCATTATCAGCTATCCCTTCTGTCATTATACCAAACCTCAAGTGAAAGAATGTCTTCAAACAGTTTTGTAATAGGTGTCTAGGGCAAGTGAAGCATCTGGGGTCCAAAGTGAACAGAGCAGGCAATCAAAACCTCTAACAGAAGGGGGCTATAACACAACTCATTGCTCTAATTAGTTCCCAAATTATCTCTGCATGCTAGACTCACCAGGAAAACTTAAAATTCCAGAGTCCAGGTCACCTAAGACTAACTAAATCACAATCTTTGACAATGGGAAACGGGCATCAGCATTTTTTAAGCTCTTCAGATGATACTTAAGTGCAAAATTGGGAACCACTGTTCTGGTGCCAATACTGGCAATGAGACAGCCTAGTCAAGGACAGATGAAAGTTTTTATTAGTTCTGTACAATAAGCCAAGGGGGTAGAGCCAAGAAGATGGGTCTAAGGAACCTCCTTTGGCTTAAAAGAAAGCATAAGTTCTCAGGCAGTTGTCAGAGAAATACTTACACAGCCCTCTCTTGGATATTCTGATCTGAGATTTCTGGAAGCATCAAGGCCTGACTTTGCCTTGTCAAATTTCTGGCCACTCTCTCAGACTATCTGTACTTTTAATTGTCCTTGTTTCTCATACCACTTGCCTAACATCGGACACAAATATTTGGAACTGTAACAAGCCATTTATTAATATTACTTGGATAGGAAGGCACTCTTTAAAAAATATCAGCACTAGTAAACACGAGGTAATTATTATATTCTCCTCACTTGCTTAAATGAAACAAACTTTTTTTAAAAAACCCACCTTTGTTGTCTACAGCATTGGCTCTCAAACTTGGCTGTAAATTGGGATCAACTGGGGAGCCATAAAAAGTATTGATCCATTGGTACCACCCCCCCAAAGATTTTGATTTAATTGATATAAGATGCAGAATGGGCTTTGGGTTTTTGAAAAGATCCCAAGCTGATTCTAGTATTCAGCAAAGATGGAAAACAACTGGGTAGAGCAATAGTGTTTGTCTGTCTTGTGTTCCCCAGACTGAGAGCATCAACATCCCCTGAGAACTTGTTAGAAATGCAAAATCTGGAGCCTCATCCGAAGTCTACTGCATCAGGAATCTGGAGAAGTGGGTAGCAGTCTACTGTCTAACGAGCCCACCAGGTGATTCTAATGCATGCTCCAGTTTGAGAATCACTGGTTTAGAATTGAGTCGGTAAATATGTGATATGGTTAGGCTTTGTGTCCCCATCCAGTCCTTGAGTTGTAATCCCCAGGTGTTGAGGGCAAGACCTAGTGGGAGGTGATTAGATCATTGGGGTGGTTTTCCCCATGCTGTTCTCATGATAGTGAGTGAGTTCTCATGAAATCTGATGGTTTTATAAGGGACTCTTCCCCCTTCACTTTACACACATGCATGCACTCTTCTCTCGCCTGCCACCATATGAAGAAGGTCCTTGCTTCCTCTTCCACCAAGATTGTGAGTTTCCTGAGGCCCTCCGCCCTGTGGAACTGTGAGTCAATTAAATCTCTTCCCTTTATAAATTACCCAGTCGCAAGTATTTCTTCATAGCCATGTGAGAATGGGCCAATACAATACACAACTAAAAGTAGGCCTGTTAGCTTTCCTCAGCAATTTCAGTTTCTTAGAGATGGTAACTATTTGAGTGTACTTAGCTGTTGATGTTTATATGCCATAATACATGAAATAAGTGTAGGAAATAAACATATAAAATGACTTCACTGCTTTTTGCTACCATGCTTTGACTTTTACAAAAAAAAAGTCTGCAGTGGGAAAGAAAATAACATTAAAAATTAGAGAAGGGAAGAAGGAAGCAGCAGAGGTAAAGACTAAATAGAACATTTAGTTTGAAGCACAAGCTCAGAAATAAATGAAAAGCGACTTGAGAAAGTAGTGCTTAGTAGAAGATGGACGGAAGGGCTAAGGACAACCATAATGATTACATATGAATGAGTTGGCATATTTGTCCCCAGGACTGGTCAGTTTTTACTAATCAATGAGTCTTAGCCATTTCATCTATGTCACCTTTTGGGGCCAGACCCTGGCCTGAATGAAGTTAAGAAATTGTGGAACTTATTTCCCAATCATCTGCTTCCCAACTCATGACTTTTAGCAAATCTTTCAATTTGTTTGCAGTTTCCCTACATTTACATATGTAACGGAAATGAGTCTGTTCTATCCCTATAGTCTGCTCAGGGAAGTATCTCTCCTTAGTTCCCAGTGCTGCCCATCTTCCCCAGAGCTCTAGCCACAGTGGAACATATTGCTCTGTCAGAAAGCGGGGTTCTTTGGCTCCAAGTGCTGCTGGACCCAGAGAGAACCAGAATTTGGGGTAACAGAAACTTCGATTCTTCAGTGGTGGGGAGACTAGTCAAAGGAAGGACATGAGTAGAGGCATCTTTATCTTTTGAGGAATGCTGTTTTTCCCCCACCCCAATATAATGCTTTTTATCCTTAAAACTGTACCTCTGAGGATTAAAACATGTTTGGTGGCATTTACATGAAATACTTTTCACCGATGTAATTTTTCTGAGTCATAGGTAGGGAACAACTCTGTAACTATTAACATCTGGCTTGTTGTGGGCCTCTTCTAAGAGAGTTTGTATAAATCAGGCAATAGAAACTTCCAGCCAGAATAGAATTTAGAGACCTCATTTTATGGACCAGAAAGTTGAGGCTTAAGGTCACCAGTTAGTTGAAGGCCAAGTTTTAACCATGCCCTGTTCCAGACGCATCTAAGCCAAATAATGGCATTTCTTTAAAGTTTAATTTTCTTTCAGTTTGTTCTTTACTTTTGAGCTAGTATATACTTTTTTATAATGTTCAAAACTATGACAGGCATTTGGACAGCGCATTTTCCCTTCCTGATGTTGGTGGATATGCCTATCAACTAATAGCAATGGGTGAGCCTCTGAAGGGGATTGCTGCAAGCCCTTCTATGACAGTGTGATGAAAAGTGTTTGTTACAACTGTAGGCATGCTGTGTTAGCTTATGTTAGCTGTTTGAACTAAGTCTGTAGAGCCTCGAATTCCAGGATGGTAGCAGCAGACCTCACATCAATTATTTTCCCATTTGAGTGGGGATATGTTCTCTGACTCTTGGCACAGAGTAGTCTTCAGGATTGTAATCACAAAATCCTTTCCCCCTATCCTAGAGAAACACTTTTTGGAGCTCCTTTTATCATCAGTGGGAGGGGGTGTGTTGAAAGTCTTGTCTGTACGTGTTTTCTGTGCTAATCTGAGAGCTAGACTCAACCCCGGGACTTGGGTCACTTATGCACAGAGATCTCATTGTGAGGGGGGAGGAAAATGGCAGCTCCTCAGCTGCACTTTGAAATTTTGCATTAAAAAAAAACCAGCAAGTATTCACAAGCCTCTTATTTAGTGAATGAATCCCTTTGTATTTACATCCTTCACAATTCAGGGAACAAATAGGGTTTAGTTGCTAGAAAGTGAAAACTTTAAATTCATCAGCATGGGGGAAATAGTAGGAAATTTAAATGAACAGTGGAAATTGCTCCATCTTAATTCCTTGGTACCTGTTCCTAAGGGCATGGCAAGCAATCCTTTATTTTTTGGTGTCTCCACCTCCAGTTTAGGGCATTATCCAAAAAGGAGTAACAAAATGCTGAGCAGCATAAATCTGTATTCGGCTGGTGTTGTGCTCACCTGAAATTCATAAACAAAAGAGCGGAACAATTACTGAGGTTTGCTAATTGACAATTGCCAATAAATGGCCTACTTTCTGCCACGTACCTTCATCTTGCCCCTGCTCCACCCCTTTTATCTAACATTGGTGTTCACTTCTCAAGAATGAGCAGACCAGTGAGGAAGCATTTTAAAGATCCAAGTCCATCAGAATAGATCTGAAAGAAAATTTTGAATTGACATTATTTCAAAATGGAAATGGGATAAATTCATTCTTGGGTTCTTCCACTCATAAGGGTGGTTTCAAGAAACTCTTCAATATTAATTAGTAGGCTGTGGACCCAGTTCTATGCAATTATGATGAGCCAGTTTTGGGAGCATGAAAGAGCTAACTTATCATATTTTTGAATTACCCATCTAGAAGCCTGAATATTTTTATATTTCCATATTTCTTGAGTAGCACTTAATTTAATCTTAGCCCCATTGATTTCAATAAACCATTGTTGCGTCTCATAAGCAGCACAGCTTCTTCCTCTAACTCATCTCCCCGTGAAATTGGTTTAATGAAGCAGAAAGGTATGAAGCATTAGCAACAGTGGAATCCATGTGGTAGCACTTCATTTTTCAGAGGCACTCACATTTCCACCCTAATTTATAAAATCAGCACACAAATGATTTTTATCACGGCCATTACATCAGTATAAATTACTGCCTTTTCTATAACACGGCAGTTAGTCAAACCGTTGAAATGATATCTATTAGTCAAGGAACGGGGGTGGGGGAGAGGTTGGAAAGAGTTAGTGAAAATGAGGGCTGATGGTTGTCTTACAGAACTACTAACATTAATTTACCATAATGAACACCGATGGAGTATTTTGTACAGATGAAAATTAAATTCACAAAGTGAAGCAAATAGGTCAATTTGTTCAGGACAAAGAAGGGGACCTTCAATAAACAAACGGTGCTATATGGAGACAGGCAGCAATGCAATTAGTCAGGCACTCCTCCTGTCCGGTGGGCAGACTGCAGCCGCCCTGGGCAGGAGCCATTGTTGTTCTCTCCCTCGTGGGTGTCTTCATTTATCTCATTGTAGGAACTGTCATCCTGGTTTTGTACCCCTCAGCTTCATGGTGTCAAATACATCCTGCCAGAGCCTCCTTGGAGAGTGCTACCCACTGGCATCCCTTCTTTTCACTATTGCCACCTAGGTTGCTTGCCAGAACCTAGTTGCCCCCCCTTTTCAAGTTAGGCAAACCTCAGCCATCTGACCTCATTAATATGGGCCATGTGATTATTTGAGTGGGATTGAGTTGACGAGCTCCTTTGCTCACTGTGAACAACAGTTTACTAAGAAATTGATTAGCATGACAGTTTCTTTTGGAGAGAGGGTATGCATGGATGGATACAGGAAGAGTTTAACCTGCAGAGAATAGATTGTCCACATGCTTCAGAAGTGACATTTAAACATAAACAATGTGCGGACAAATTGGAAGTCATTCTTGTCTATTGAGTGACATGGTCAGGCAATCCAATAGAGGATGGTATTTTCAAAGAGGAAGATCTTCAGCAGTTGTGATATAGATTTCAATGAAGTTTGGTATTCTGGTCAACATCACAGATATTTGTTTGTATGAAATGAGGTCAGTAGTTCACAGACTTACTAATCTTAGTCTTTGACAAACCAAAATGAGTGATATCTGGTATCAAGAGTCCTATAATAGAATCTAAAAACTTTTTGCTTTGGTTTTAAGTTAATCATCGTTTGAGTTTATATGTTTTCATTGCGTGTCCTCATCTAATTAGGAAGATGAAGGGTCTGTTCTTTAAATGATGACTTTAGAGATGTAATTCTTTCCTTAATTCCTTAAGTACTTTCTTAGTCCTAACCATGGGGAAAATATTACATTCTGCCAGTGATTTTAGACCAGGGCTAGAAAACTTTTTCTGTAAAAAAGGGCCAGTAATAAATATTTTTGGCTCTGTAGGCCATACAGTGTCTGACTTAACCCACCTATTGTTACACAAAAGCAGCCACAGACAATGCATAAAAATCGTGTGGCTCTGTTCCAATAAAACTATATTTACAAAAATTGGTGGTAGCCCTATTTGGCCTATAGGCTATAGTTTGCTGACCCTGGTTTTGGAGCATAAGCAACCTTTATGGTATTAGGAAAATAAACACAAACCAAGGATAAAACCTCAAAGCATGGTCATGAAGCTTCATCAAGCTACACTTGCAGAGAGGTTCCCTTTGCTTAGTTACCCCTCCCCTTTCTTAGGAAGCACAGTTTCCAATTCACAGCTAAACTTCAGTTATGTAAAACCTTTGGAGCTGCATGTATGCACCTAGCTTTCTTCTTCTAGTCTTCATACTTTATTATACTATCATCTTTTTTTAATCTTGAGTTTTTAATTATAACTTTTTAATTTTCTTTGTAGATGTGGGCGTCTCACTATGTTGCCCAAGCTCATCTTGAACTCCTGGGCTTAAGCGATCCTCCTGCCTCAGCCTTCCAAAGTGCTGGGATTACAGGTGTGAAACACTGAGACTGGCTGAGCTTTTAATTTTTGATTTATGGTCTTCTACAGTATTGTCTTTTGCTCTTGGACTTTATGGAGGGTGTCCCCTTTCTGATTGGTTCGTCCGGCCTGACTCTTGAGTTCAAATAAAACCCATCTCTTGGCAGTTCTTTTTCCCATACCTCAGATTTCCCTTGCCCCCAAATAAGGTATTTGTTCAGCTCAGTTCTTTCCTAGGAGTCAACCCTGTTCAACCCCTCAGATGTTCTTTCTTCCATCTCTTGCTTTTTTTAACTTAGCATCCTTCTCAGCCCTGAAGAGTTATATACAGGTGAGTCTAGTATCGCAAAATGTGCTATATAGGGCTCCATGCTCCAAAGAGCCCTAGCGAGTGATACATGAGTGACACATGTACATGCATGTTCTCTGTCTCTTGCTTTCTTTCCACAATGCACATGCATATATACACACACATACACATTTTTAAAAATATTTACTATCTGCTAAGCATTCTGTTAAGTATTTTACATACATTAGCTCACTTAGTTACTATAAACAGTCTGTTAAGGCATGTTTTATATTATTAATATTATTTTTTATCAACATCATCATTATTTTCATCATCTCTATTTTACAGATGAGAAAATGGAGACCCAGAGCAATTTAACCTTCCCAAGGTCACACAGTGAGAAAGTAGCACAGCCCAGATTTACATTCAGGTTGACCTGAACCAGAGCTTCTGCTCTCATTATCATGACAACAGAATGAGAGTGGTCAGTGCTCTGCTGCTATAGTTTCCCCAGAGATGCTCATAAGAGAAATGCAAATCAAAACCATAATGAGATACTAGTTTATATACACTGGGATTATTATAATTTTAAAAAGCAGATAAGTGTTGGCTAGGATGTGGAGAAATTGGAACCCTTATATATTGCTGATGGAAATGTAAAATATTACAAACACTGTGGGAAATCTTACCTCAGAAGATTAAACATACCATATAATCCAAAAATTCCATTTCTAGATATATACCCAAAAGAAATGAAGGCATATGCTTACATAAAAATTTGTATTCAAATATTTATAGCAGAATTATTCATAATAGCTAGAGAGAATAAATAACCCAAATGTCCGTTAACTAATGAGTGGATAAATAACATGTATTATATCCACATAATGGAGTATTGTTTGGCAGTTAATGAATCTTGAAAACATTATGCTAAGTAAAAGAGGCTAGTCATAGGCCAAGCATGGTGGCTTACAGCTGTAATCTCAGTACTTTGGGAGGCTGAGGCAGGAGAATCTGAGTAACAGGGACTTGACTGCTAGGTGTTTGGGCCCACTTCCTGTCTTCCTGTGTTATCTCTATGTTGTTGTCACTCTATCTTCTGATGCTATTAATAAGTCTACAGGCCTTAGAGAAGCCTCTCTTAATTATTGATCCAGGCCTCTAGTGTCATTTAGACAGCATGGACTACAGTCATACAAACTTGGTTCAATATCTGGCTCTGACCCTTACTAGCTATGTAATACTAGAAAGGTTACTTAACCTCTCTGAGACTCAGTTTCTTCATTTATAAAAGAAAGGACAATAATAGAAACTACCTCACATGGTTGTTATGAGGAAAGAAATAAATGATGAACATAAAGTCCTTGTCCACTGTCTGGCACAAAGTATTTCCTATATACATCTTGGCTATCTTGGATGCTGTCAGTATTCCATTTTCCCACCTGCTTCAATCACCACTGCTTCCCATCTACCTCACACAATTTTCTTCAATCCCGTGCCATCAACTATGATGAATTTATCATCTGTTTTGTCTTCTGAGGGACATCCTGAACATTTTACTCTGGTGACCCATATAGCCATCCACTTCAGCTATCATTCACTCAATATTATCATATATTAAATAACATTTTTATTCAGATAGAAGCAAACATAATAAAATTTATCAATTTAAAGTGTACAATTTTATTGTTTTTAGTATATTTACAAACTTGTTGTATTAGTCTGCTCAGGCTACCATAATAAAATACCATAGACCAGGTGGCTTAAACCATAGAAACTCATCTCACAGTTTTGGAGGCTAAGTCTAAGATCAAGGTGCCAGATCATTTGGCTCCTGGTCAGGGCTCTGTTCCTGGCTTGTAGACAGCTGCCTTCTTGTGTCCTCACACTGGATCCGCTGGTACCTTGATCTTAGACTTTCCAGATTCCAGAACTGTGAGAGACAAATGTTTATTGTTTAAGCTACCCAGTCTATGGTGACTAATCTTACAGCAGCCTGAATTGACTATGACACTGGTCATTAGGAAAATGCAAATTAAAACCACAGTGCAACATTATTGCATACCTGTCAGAAAGACCAAAATGAAAAATAATGACAATACCAAATGCTAATGAGGATGAAGAGAACCTATCTGTCTCATACATTGATGGTAGGAATCTGAAATGGTATAGATTCTCCTTAAACTTGTTTTGCCAAGCCCGTCATGACTGGCTTTGCCCCCCATACTTGCCCGAGATGGAGCACATAGACCAGGGTCCTGTGGATTGCCATATCTATTCCACCACCTTGGGCACCTCAGCACTATTCCTGGGGGCCTGAAGTTGGACCTAAATTCCTGGACACCACAACTTCATTTGGCACTTACCTACAAGCACCACCTATGGGCCTGGACACTGGCCTGCCCAGACAATCACAACCATCTCCAAGATCAATGCACACTCCTTGGGATTCAGAGAATCATTCCACCACTACTATTGCCATCGCCCATGCCACATTGGCTGCCTATGGTCTCAATAACCCACCCATGCACCAGACACAGTGTTTTCACTACTGGCATCCAAGCAAATCACCTGGAGGCTCAAGAATTGTCATGCCTATAACTGCCAACACAGGTGCCAGTGTATACCACCCTGGGGCATATAAATAAATATAAAAATGCCCAGCTCACTGCTTCCACCACTGAGTCCTGGAGATGGGTCCATCTGGCATCCCAGTGCCATCACAACCTCACCATAGCCTACACTAATAACTTTACCCTAACCTACCAAGTAAATCACAGATGCCATTAATGCTCTTTACAGGCAAAGAAATCGTACAGAGACTACACAACTACATGAACTGAGAATCAAAGACAAGGTACCCTACCCAACCAACACCATAGATATATCTTCAGGAAAAGGTTATTCCTTATGAAGATAAATTCAAAATAGGAAGAAGCAATTGTTATACCAGATGTGCAGATATCAAGGTAAGGACACAAGAAACATGAAAAAGCAAGGAAATATTCCACTTCCAAAAGAACACAACAATTCTCCAGCAGTAGATCATACTCAAAAACAAATTGTTGAAATCCCAGATAAATAATTCAAAATGTTAATTTTAAAGAAGTTCAATGAAATACAAAAGAATAATGAAAAAACAGTACAAAGAAATCAGAGAAACAATTAAGGATATGAATGAGAAATTTACCAAAGTGACAGATATTTTTTAAAAGAACCAAATAGAAATTCTGAAACTGAAGAATTCATTGAGGAAAATACAAAGTACATTTGGAAGCTTCAAAAAAGACTAGAACAGGCAGAAGAAAGAATTTCTGCAGGTGAAGAAAGGTCTTTTGAAATAACGTAGTTAGATAAACTTTTTAAAAAAAGAATAAAAAATAATGAACAAAGCCTCCCTAACATTTGGGACAATATGAGGCAACTGAATATTCAAATTATCCGTATTCTCAAGGGTGAAGAGACAAAGAAAGGATTAGGAAACCTATTTAATGAAATATTAGACTAAAACTTCCCAGGGGTAGCAAGAGATTTAGACATTCAGATACAGAAGGCTCAGCAATCCCTAAGCAGATACACTGCAAAAAGTTCTCCATGGCACATTATATTTGGAATGCCTAAAATCAAAGAAAAAAACTGCAAGAGAAAAGCATCTAGTCTCTGTAAGGGAAATCCCATCAAATGTTACAGGGCAGATGAGAATGGGATGCTATCTTCAAAGTGAGGAAAGAAAAAAACTGTCACCCTGAATACTATATTGAGAAAAATTATCCTTTATAAATAAAGGCAAAATAAAATCTTTCCCAGACAAGCAAATACTGAGGGAATTTGTTACCTCTAGACTAGTCCTACAAGAAATGCTCAAAGGAGTCCTAAACCTGGAAGTGAAAGGATAACATTTACCATCATTAAAACACAAGAAAGTATAAAACTCACTGGTAAAGAAATCACACAAAGGAGAAAGACGGAGTCAAAAGGTATAGAAAATATACCCTATAGAAATCCAACAATGATTATTAATAGAACAAGAAGAAAACACAGAGAATATGTAAAACAAACAGAAAACAATTAACATTATGATGGAAACAAAACCTCACATGTCAATAATAACCTTGAATGTATATGGATTAAGTTCTCCAAATAAAAGACATAGAATGGCTGAATGGATTAAAAATATGATACAACTATATGCTGCTTACAAGAAACTTACAAGACACATATTAACTAAAAGTAAAGGTTGGAGAAAGATATTCCATGCAAGTAAAAACCGAAAGCAAGCAGGAATAGCTATACTTATATCAGATAAAACAGACTTTATGTCAAGAACAATTTTTTAAAAAAAAGAACATCATTATATAAAGGGATCAATTTGGCAAGATAATATAATTCTAAATGTTTATGCACCCAACACTGGAGCACCCCAATTCATAAAGCAAATATTACTAGATCTAAATAGAGAAATAACCTGCAATACAATAATAGTGGGGGATTTCAACACACCACTCTCAGCATTAGACAGATTATCTAGACAGAAAATCGACAAAGAAACACTGGATTTAAAATGAGCTTTAGATGAAATGAAACTAACAGACATTTACAGAATATTCTATCCAACAACTGCAGAATATATATTCTCTTCATCAGCATATGAAGCATTCTCCAGGGTAGACAATAAGTATTCCACAAAACAAGTCTCTACAAATTGTAAAAGTCAAAAACTTTTCAAGTATCTTCTCAGACTACAGTGGAATAAAACTAGAAATCAATACCAAGAAGAATTTTGTAAACTATACAAATACATAGAAATTAAACAACATGCTCCTGAATGACCTTTTGGTCAATGAATAAATTAAGATGGAAATTTAAAAAAAAGGTTTCTTGAAGCCAATGATAATTGAAACAACATACAAAAAAACTATAGGGTACAGCAAAAGCAGTGCTAAGAGGAAAGTTTATAGCAATAAATGCCTACATCCAAAAAGTAGAAATATTACAAATTAATAATCTAATGATTTGCATCAAGGAACTAGAAAAGCAATAACAAACCAAACACCAAAATAGCAAGAAAAAACTCCCCAAATCAGAGTAGAACTAAATGAAATAGAGACTAAAAAAGTGTCCATAAATTTGTAAAAATAAAAAACGTAATTTTGCAACTTCTTGCAAAACGAAACCATATGATCCACAGCCTCACTCTTGAGGATTTATCCCAGACAAATGAAAAATTGACAAAAATGCCTCTACACAAAAGTTTATTGCAGCTGTATTTATAGTAGCAAAAAGTGGGGAAATACCCAGATACCCTTCAATGGGTGAATAAACAGTCTTTAATATATTCATACCATGAAATACTACTCAGCAATAAAAAACAATAAACTGAGAAAAGAATATATGACTAAGTCCTGAAAAGCAATTGCAACAACAAAAAAAAGACAAAAGTGGGACCTAACTAAACCAAAGAGCTTCTACACAGCAAAAGAAACTATCAACAGAGTATACAGAAAGGCACAAAATGGGAGAAAATATTTGCAAACTATGTATCCAACAAAAGTCTAATATCCAGGATTGATAATGAAATTAAACAATTCGACAAGCAAAATAATAACTATATTAAAAAATGGGCAAAAGGCATGAACAGAAACTCATCCAAAGGAGACGTACAAGTGGCCAAAAAACATGAAAAAGTAGTCAACATCGCTGATCATCAGAGAAATACAAATCAAAACTATAATGAGATATCATCTTATCCCAATCAGAATGGCTATTATTAAAAAGTCAAAAACTGACATATGCTGGTGAGGCTGTAGAGCAAAGGGAATACTTTCAGGGGAATGTAAATTAGTTCAGCCATTGTGGAAAACAGTTGGAGACTTCTCAAAGAACTTAAAACAGAACTACCGTTTGACCCAGCAATCCCATTGCTGGGTATATATCCAAAAGAAAATAAATTGTTCTACCAAAAAGACACATTTACTCATATGTTCATCACAGCACTATTCACAATAGAAAAGACATGGAATCAACCTAGGTGCCCATCAACAATGAATTGGATAAAGAAAATAAGGTATATATACAACATGGAATACTGCACAGCCATTAAAAAGAATGAAATCATGTTCTTTGCAGGAACATGGAGGCAGTCGGAACAGAAAAATAAGTACTGCATATTCTCACAAGTGAGAGCTAAACACTGGTTATTTATGGACTTAAAGGTGACGATAAGAGGCACTGGGGACTACTAGAAGGGGGAGGGAGGGAAAGGGGTAAGAGTTGAGAAACTAAGTATTGGGTTCTATGCTCTTGGACTGGTAGACTTACTATTGTTAAAATAGCAAAGCTACCCAAGGAAATCAGATTCATTGCAATCTCTACAAAACTCCTTTTATAATCTTTTTTTGCAGAAATGGAAAAGCAGATTCTAAAACTCATGCAGAAAGTCAAAGGACTTCAAGTAGCCAAGACAATATTGAAAAAGAATAATAATGTTGAATGATTCACATTTCCCAACTTGAAAAGTTACTGCAAAGCTACAGAAATCAAAAGAGTATGCTACTGGCAAATGGATAGACACATAGATCAATGAAATAGCACTGAAAGTCCAGAAATAATCATGTACATATATATCTCCAGTTAATTTTCAACAAGAGTTTTAAGACCATTCAATTAGGAAAGAATGATCTTTTCAATAAATGGTACCTGGACAACTGGATATTCACAGGCAAAAGATTGAAGTTGGATCCCACTATGTACAAAAATTAAAATGGGTGAAAGATATATATGTAAGAACTAAAAATATAAAACTCTTAGAAGAAAATACAGAGGTAAATCTTCATGACCTTGGATTTGGCAATGGGTTCTTAGATATGTCACCAAAGCATAAGCAACAAAATTAAAAAATAGATAAGCTAGAATTCATCAAAATTCACAACTTTTGCAATTCAAAAGTTACTATCAAGATAGTCCAAAAACCTACAGAATGGAAGAAAATATTTGTGAATCATATATCTATTAAGGGTTTAGTAAGCCATAATTGATAATGACCTCTTACAAATTAGCAATGGAAAGCAAGGACAGGGAAGCAGAGCAAGATGGCAGAATAGAAGCCTCCACGGATCATCCACCCTGCAAGGACACCAGCTTAATACTTACATACACAGGAAAAAAACACCTTCATAAGAACCAAAAATTAGGGGAACCCTTGTAGTACCTGATGTTAACTTTGTATCACTGAAAGAGGCACTAAAGAGATAGGAAAAACAGTCATGAATCACCAACAATACCCCCTACCCCAACAGTGGCAGCCTGGTATGGAGCGCATCTCTGGGTACTGGGGGAAAGAGAGCACAGCAATCGTCAGGCATTGAACTCAGTGCTGTCTTGTTAGAGCAGAAAGGAAAATCTGACCAAACTCAGATGACATCTACCCATGGAGGGAGCATTTAAACCAGCCCTAGCCAGAGGGGAATCTCCATTCCCAGTGCCCCAGTAGTAGGAACTTGAGTTTTCCACAAACCTTGCCACTGAGGGCCAAAGGGTTCTGGGTCTCTAAGTAAACTTGAAAAGCAGTCCAGGCCACAAGGACTGCAACTCCTAGATGAGTCCTGGTGCTAAACTAGACCCAGAGACAGTGGACTGGGGGTGTGGGGCACATAACCTACTGAGACACCAGCTGGGGTGGCTATGAGAGTGCTATCATCGACTCCCCTAACCCCAGGCTGCATAGCTTGTGGCTCCAAAACAGACCCCTTCCTTCTGCATGATGAGGGGAGTTAAAAGAGAGGGGAGGACTTTATCTTGCATTTTAGATACTAGCCCAGCCACAGCATGGTAGGGCAGCAGTCAGAGTCATGAGGCCCCCGTTCCAGGCCCTACCTCTGGGATGACATTTCTAGACACACTGTGGGCCACAAGGGAACCCACTGCCTTGAAGGGAAGTACCCAGTCCTGGCAGCATTTATCACCTGCTATTTGAAGGGCCATTGGTCCCTGAATAACCAACAGCAATACCCAGGTACTGTGTCGAGGGCCTTGGGTAAGCATCTGAGACTTGCTGGCTTTAGATACCACATGGCTACAGGAAGATAAAACATGTAGTGGGCTCTTGGAGTCCCTGATTCCAAGCCTTGACTCTTGCACAGCATTTCTGGACCTGCACTGGGCCAGAAGGGAGCCCAGTGTCCTGAAGGGTGAGTCCTAGGCCAGGCAGCATTTACCAGAAGCTGACTTAGGAGCCCTTTGGCCTTAAGGGAGTATCAATGGTAGTCTGGCAGTACTCTATGTGGCCTGTGGTGGCTATGGGGTGAGGCTCCTCTGCCTTTGGAAAGGAGAAGGTAGAGTGGGAAGGACTGCGTCTTATGGTTTGAGTGCCAGCTCAGCTGCAGTACAACAGAACACCAGGTAGACTTCTAAGGTTTTTGACTTTAGTCCATGAGTCCCAGATAGCACCTCTGGACCCACCCAGGGGCCTGGGGAAGCTCGCCACCCTGAAGGGAAAGACATAGAACTGGCTGGCTCTGCCATCTGCTGATTGCCTAGCCCGAGGGCCTTCAGTGAGCATAAGCCATATCCAGGGAGTGGTTACAGCAGGCCTTGAGTAAGACCCAGTACTGTGCTGACTTCAGGTCTGACCCAGTGCAGTCCTAGAAGTGGTGGCCACAGTGGTGGCATGTCCACTCCACCTCCAACTTTAAGTGGCTCAAAATAGAGAGAGAGACTCCATTTCTTTGAGACAAAGAAAGATAAGAGGACAGGAGTCTCTGGCTATTGATCCAGAGAATTCTCCAAAATCTTGTCCAGGACCATAAAGATACAGCTTAGAGCACCACATTCAAGTCCTTTCAAATATCTAGAAAGCCTGCCCAAGAAGGACAGATACAAACAATCCCAAGCAGTGAAGACTACAATGAATGCCTAATTCTTCAATGCCCAGACACCAAAGAACATCTATTAGTATAAGTACCATCCATGAAAACATGACCTCAAACAAATAAACTAAATAAGTCACCAGGGACCAGTCCTGGAGAAACTGAGATATGTAACATTTCAGACAGAGAATTCAAAATAGCTGTGTTGAGGAAACTCAAAGAAATTCAAAATAACACAGAGAAGGAATTCAGAATTCTGTAAGATAAATCTAATAAAGAAATTCAAATAATTAGAAAAAATCAAGTTGAAATTTTGGAGCTGAAAAATGCAACTGGCATACTGAGAAATGCATCAGACTGTTTCATTAGCAGAACTCATCAAGCAGAAGAAAGAATTAGTAAGCTTGAAGATGGGCTACTTGAAAATACACAGTGAAGAGGAAAGAAAAAAGAATAAAAACAGTGAAGCATGCCTAGAGAACCTAGAAAATAATATCAAAAGGGCAAATCTAGGTGTTATTGGCCTTAATGAGGTAGAGAAAGTGATAGGGGTAGAAAACATATTCAAAGAAATAATAACAGAGAACTTCCTAAACCTAGAGAAACATATCAACATCCAGGTACAAGAAGGTTATAGAATATTAAGCAGCTTTAACCCAAAGAAGACTACTTCTAGGCATGTAATAAACTAACTCCCAAAGATCAAGGATGAAGAAAGGATCCTAAAAGTAGAAAGAGAAAAGAAACAAGTAACATACAATGGAGTGCCAATACATCTGAAAGCAGACTTCTCAGTGGAAGCCTTACATGCCAGGAGAGAGTGGCACGACATATTTAAAGTGCTGAAGGAAAAAAAATTACCCTAGAATAGTATATCTGGTGAAAATATCATTCCAAGATTAAGGAGAAATAAAGACTTTCCCAGACAAACAAAAGCTGAGGAATTTCATCCATACCAGACCTGTCCTACAAGAAATACTAAAGGGAGCACTTCAATCAGAAAGAAAAGGCTATTAATGAGCAATAATCACCTGAAGATATAAAACTTACTGGTAATAGTATGTACACAGAAAAACACAGACTATTATAACACTGTAACTGTGGTGTGTAAACTACTCTTATCCTAAGTAGAAAGACTAAATCATGTGTATTAGTCTGATTTCCCGCTGCTGATAGAGACATACCCGAGACTGGGCAATTTACAAAAGAAAGAGGTTTATTGGACTTACAGTTCCACATGGCTGGTGAGGCCTCACAATCATGGTGGAAGGCAAGGAGAATCAAGTCACATCTTACGTGGATGGCAGAAGGCAAAGAGAGAGCTTGTACAGGGAAACTCCCCCTTATGAAACCATCAGATTTCCTGAGACTTATTCACTATCACGAGAACACCATGGGAAAGACCTGCCCTCGTGATTCAACCACTTCCCACCAGGTCCCTCCCACAGCACATGGGAATTTAAGATGAGATTTTGGTGGGGACACAGCCAAACCATATCACCATGAATCAATCAAAAACAATAACTGCAACAACTATTCAAAACATAGACAGTACAATGAAATATTCTCCATGATGTGCTTATTTCACATTGCATGCCTGTATCAAAACATCTCATGTGTCCCATAAATATATACACCTACTACGTATCCACAAACATTAAAAGTTAAAAATATTTAAAAAACAACAAAAAGCCAAACAACCCAATTAAAATGTGGGCAAAGAATTCAAATAGAATCCAGCACTCCAAAGAATATATATAAATGGCAAACAAGCTGGTGGTGGGATTGCAAAATGATACAGCTGCTTTGAAAAACACTACAACATTTGTCCCAAAAAGTGAAACACAGAATTACCATATGACCCAGAATGCCAAACTACATACCCAGGAGGATAGAAAGCAGGTATTTAAACAAAAACATGCACATGAATGTTCATAGCAGCACTATTCATATTAGCCTCAGGGTAGGAAAAACCCCAAATGTTTATCAAGTGATGAATAGATAAACAAAATGTGGAATATCCATATAAAAATATTATTCAGCCATGAAAAAGAATGATGTACTGATACATATTACAACATGAATGAACCTCATAGGCATTATGCTAAGTGAAAGAAAACAGAAAAGGTCATTGTATTATACAATTCTGTTTATATGAAGTATATATAATAGGCAAATCCATAGAGACAAAAAGCAGATTCATGGTTTCCAGGGGCTGGGAGAAGGAGAGGGGATGGGTAGCTACTGATTAATGTGTATAGGGTTTCCTCTTGGGCTGATGAAAATGTTTTTGAATTAGATAAAGGTGATGGTTGCACAAAATTGGTAATGTGCCAAACACTTTTGAACTGTACATTTAAAATACTTAATTTCATATTATATGAATTTTACATCAATTTAATAAGTGATCATTCTAGCTGCCACAAAAAGAATGGATTTGAAAATAGCATGAATGGAAATAAGACTAGTTAGAAGGTCATCACAGTGGTCCAGATGAGAGATAATGGTGGCCTGAATTAAGGTGCTGGCAGTAGGGTTGGAGACAGGGAAATAAAATTGCTGTTTAGGAGCCATTATGTATAGGATTTGGTGGCCAATAAGATGAGGTATGGGTCATAGGGCATTAAGGATGTCTCCTGGGTTTTGAGACTGGGCATCTGGGTGAACAGCATCACCACTGGGATGAAAACCCATTTTACAGATGCAAAACTGGAGAGGCCATTGGCTTGTCCACTGTCACAAATCAGCCAGTAAGAGAAGTCTCCTGAGCCACCACTCTCCTGAGCTCTCCTGATTCTGGTTCAGGAGGCTTTGCATATAATATAGCAAATATGAGTAGTGATTTTTTTAAAAATTACATGAATATTTTCAAACAGTTGTATGATTGGTATCTTATTTACATTTATTTTAATACCTGTGTTTGGAATTGTAATATTGTAGCCATGATCATATTCTGATGAAACCACATCTCCCCTCCCTGAGACCTCTGCCCCCTAGTGTCTGCCACTTCCCTTTATAATGCTTTTATATAGTACTGACAACCCTGAAAGACTCCTGTTATTGATTCCCCCAACACAACTGGGTGAACATTCCATAGCCCCTAGTTCTTTCTCTGAAGCAACCCAGTTTTAAGGGACTGAATTTCCATAACCTTGAGCCTTCTGATACTGGAATAAGGATGATCCACTCAGAGCACCCTCAGATATAGGGATGAGTAGAAGAGGGGGCCAGGTGGAAGGAAGGAGACAAAGCAAGTGACCTATCATGGGGGACAGCTGCTGGAGTGGAAAAGCCAGGACCTTTTGTCTCATAATGTATGGAAGAGTGTGTGCGTGTATGTGATGATGATGATTAAATGGTACATGGTATCAGGGAGAGTTGTCAGCACTGATGCTGATTAGGGATGCTGGAAAACTAATAGTAAGGAAGGAAACTAGAAAAATTGGTCTGAATGTGGAAAAGTAATACTAATTACAATCATTTATGCGAACTGCTTACCATTTATTACTAATTCCCATCCAACAAAATAACTATTAGGTGTATCATTAAATATGTGTTAGATTAACTTTGTCATCACTTTTATTTGTGAATAGAACAGTAAACTCTGCATGTATGCTCAGGCTTAATAGTTTGTTGCTCATGCAAGCATGGCTGTCAGCTCACAATTAGAAAAAAAAACTATTATGTTAGGGCTGGAGCATGGCAGGCTTTGAATTCCAGGCTAAGCAGTTTATAGTTAATTTAAGAGGCAATGGGGAGCCCTTACAGAATAATCAATGGCGGGGGGGGTTGCGGTTTGCACATTACACGATCAGCACTGTATTTTAGGAATCACAGATTGGCTGGGCTGGGAGATTGCTTAAAGATTACTCACCCAGTGATGACTAGCCAGGGAGCATGGGCATCCACACTGTGGGTTCTGGATGGATTATGAAGATTTCAGAAAGCCTAAAGGAACCAATGTATTTCTCTATAATAAGTCTGTACAGATCAACCACAGTATCAGTATTATTTGCTTTGGGCTAGAATTAATCAAACGGGATACTGATCAGAAGAATTGATTGGTGGTTTTGAAAGTCATTTTTTTTTAAATGGCAAAACAAGTTAATTGATCCTTAACAAATAAAAACATTCTTTTGCTTTTTGAGACAGAGTTTCACTCTGTCACCCAGGCTGGAGTGCAGTGGCGTGATTTCAGCTCACTGTAACCTCTGCCTCCTGGGTTCAAGCGATTCTCCTGCCTCAGCCTCCTGAGTGGCTGAGACTATAGGCACAGGCCACCACACCAGGCTAATTTTTGTATTTTTAGTGGAGATGGGGTTTCACCATGTTGGCCAGGCTGGTCTCGAACTCCTGACTTCAGGTGATTCCCCCCCACCTCAGCCTCCCAAACTGCTGGGATTACAGGCATGAGCCACCACATCCGGCAATAAAAATTTTGACATTAGAAAAATTTTTATAGTCAAGGGCCCTACAGATTGAAAACAAAACAAAAGGGGTCTTGGGTGATGAAAAAGTTGGGAGCCTCAATTGTCAGCCAGCCGATCCTTTCATTTATAGATGAAGGAGCAGAGGTTAGAGATGGATGGAACTTGCCTTACAGGAAGATGGACAAATGGACTGGACAGTGGAAATGGAAGGTAGGTGAGACTAAAGACCAGAAAACCAACTCAGTAGCAAATTGAGATGCCTAGATTAGGGTGGTAGAAGTTAATTTGCAAAGAAAAAGGGCAGATGGGAGAGAGTGAAAAGGCAGTGCCAGATAGGTTCACTGGTTGGATATGGACAGAGAGGAAAAGAAAGAAGTTGAGAATGACTCCAGAATTTCCAGCATAGTAGACTGAGCCAATGATGGCATTATTAGCGGAAATATAAAAAGCTGGAGGAATAATTGTTCAGGGGTAGAGGGGAATCATGAATTTGGTTTCATACATATTGACCTTAAGTTGTAGTTTTGTGTATTCAAAAAGAATATAGCAATAGAAATTAGAAATGCTTGGCTTTATTTTTTAACCTACTTTATTGAGGTATGATTAATGTACAATAAACTGTACATATTTAATCTATACAACTCAAAGAGTTTGGAGATAGGTATACACCCATGAAAGTATCACCAAAATCTATATTGTGAACATAGCCATTACCTTCAACTGTTTCCTTCCACCTTCCTTCTCTATTATTATACTTAATCTATTTTTTTAGAACTGCTTGGCTTTAAATTCTGACTTATTTACATTGTGCAGCTTTTGATAAAGAATTTTTCCTTTGATTTTCAGTTTCCACATCTGTAGATTTGGGATATTGATATTTGCCTTATGGGATTCATGAGAGGATTAAGTGGGAAGACTTATAAAAAAAAGGACTTAGCACAATATCTAGCAAAAGGCAAGTACTCATTACTCTTCTCTGGAGAAAGAATGGAGATGGAAATGTTTAAGAGGCAGTTAGAAACAAGGGAAAGATCAGGAGAGCTGTTAAATCCAAAGCTATATTTTTAGGATCTAACTGCAAAACATTGGTGGTACTTTCCCAGAGTTTCAGAAAGTTTGAAGTTAGAGGTCTGATAATTTGAGAAGGAATCTAGCAAAGGAGTCTGAAGGAATGGATAGGATGAAATAGGGAGCACACTGTCCAAGAAGCCAAGGGAGGCAGGATAATTTGAAAGTGGAAGAGTATTTCGTGGGGTCAAATGAAATAAAGATATCTAGAAAACAGAGATATGAGGCCATTGGGAGTTGTAAGCCGAGATTGCACCACTGCACTCCAGCCTGGGCAACAGAGCGAGATTCTGTCTCAAAAAAAAAAAAAAAAAAAGAGACAGCAGAGAACTAGGAATGAGTTAGATAAGAGGCTAAGTAGTGAGGGTGGGGCAGCAGAGACAGTAAAGAAAAACCAACTCTTTCAACATGAATGATAGAATAAGAGGGATACAGGTGACAGTAATTCAAAAAAAGTAGCAGCCATAAGGGAAGGAAGGGAAGGTTATTTTCGGATACTCAAAATCAGAGCATGTTGTATGCTAAGGGAATAACACCAGTGGAGAAGAAGACACTGATAAGGCAGAATAAAGAGGACGTATTTGTAAAGTAGGCTCTCTTAAACTATGCAGAGGTAGTCCTAGGTTGTAGCCACATTAAAGGTGTCCCTAGTGGACGATCTGACATCTAATCCAGGAGAAGTGATGTGAGGTCAAATCAGAAGCAAGCAATCCCACTGAAGCTGTTCTATGACAAAGTGGAATTTATACGAGGGAGGCAAGATTAATTCAATATTCAAAAATCAATCTGTTATCCACCGTATCAAGTTAAGAAAAAAAATCACATGATAATATAAATCAATGATTGTTCTCATTTTTTTAAACATCTTGTTAGAAGATTTGGCCAGCAGAATAAAGCAAGAAAATAAAATAAAAGGCATACAGACTGGAAAAAAGAAAATTAAACTTCTACTTTCAAATGTTGAGATTGTATGTACAGAAAATCTCAAGAAATCTAGAAAAGAATTCCCAGAACTAATAAATAACTTCAACAAGGTAACAGTATACGAGTGTATGAGATCAACATGCAAAAATCAATTACATTTCTAAATGCTAGCAACTAACGTGGAAATCAAAATCTAAAAACATAATTTACAATCATGCCAAAGAAAATCTGTATAAACACTTAACAAAACACATGTAGGATCCATATACTGAACATTACAAAATGCTGATAAAAGATATCAAAAAAATCTAAAAATGGAAGAACATACTATATTTATGGATTGAAAGTGTCAGCATTATAAAGATGTTAATTTCCTCCAGATTCATCTAAAGGTTTAGTGAAATTTCTATCAAAATTCCAGCATAATTTCATTTTAGACATAGACCTACTTATTCTAAAATGTAAATGGAAAGTCACAGTCCATATAACAGCTGTAACAATCTTGTGAGAAAAGAATAAAGTATAAGAAACCATTCTATCTAATATCAAGCCTCACTGTATAGATGGAGGAATCATGACAGTGTCATGATTGGCAGAACGGCAGGCATATGAATTAATGGAAGGAAATAGAGAACCCAGAAATGGACCCACACATATATATCCAATTCAATAGAGGAAAGATAGCCTTTTCAATAAATGGTCCTGAAACAATGTGATATCCACAGACAAAAATAAAAAAGAAACTTTGACTTGAACCTCACACATTACACAAACATTAACTCAAAATGGATCATAGATTTACTTTTTATTTTTTCTTAGAGACAGGGTCTTGCTCTGTCATCCAGGCTGGAGTGCAGTGGCATGATCATAGTTCACTGTAGCCTCAAACTTCTGGGCTCAAGAAATCCTCCTGCCTTAGCCTCCTTAATAGTTGGGACTACAGGCATGTGCCACCATGCCTGGCTACTTTTTTTTTTTCTTTTTGTGTAAATAGAGTCTCATTGTGTTGACCAGGCTGGTCTTAAACTTCTGGCCTCAAGCGATCCTCCCATCTTGGCCTCCCAAGACGCTGGTATTACAGACATGAGCTACCATGTCTAGCTTTAAATACCTATTTTTATTTAATGTTTATAACAATGCTGGATCATAGATTTAAATGTAAAATGTAAAACAAAGACAATTTTAGAAGAAAATGTGGGAGAAAAATCTTTGGGAACAAGACTTAGTGAAGAATTTTTAGTTTTGAAACTAAAAGCACAATCTGTAAAAGGAAAAAGTGATAAATTGGACTTCATCAAAATGTAAAGATTTTTGCTGTGTGGAATATCCTGTTATGAAAATTAAAAATACAAGCTACAGTCTTGGAGAAAATATCTGCAATCCGCATACTTGACAAAGGACTAGTATCTAGAATGTATGAAGAACTCTCAATTCGGCTGGGTGTGGTGGCTCACAAGGTCAGACATTCAAGACCAGCCTGGCCAAGATGGTGAAACCTCATCTCTACTAAAAATACAAAAATTAGCCGGGCGTGGTAGCAGGCACCTGTAATCCCAGCTACTTGGGAGTCTGAGGCAGAGAATTGCTTGAACCCGGGAGGTGGAGGTTGCAGTGAGCAGAAATCATGCCACTATACTCCAGCCTGGGCGACAGAGCAAGACTCTGTCTCAAAACCACCACCACCACCACCACCACCACCACAACAACAACTCTCAAATCTCAATCCTAAAAATACAAACAATTCAATCACATGATGACCAAGGACATTTCACCAAGAAAGATATGCAGATGTTGGTAAAATGGCAATGAAAACATCTCTAGCCATTAGGGAAATGCAAATTAAAACCACACGTAATGCAATATTACTGCACATCTGTCGGAATTAGAAAAACAAAAAATAGTGACATCACTAAACACTGAGGAGGATATGGAGAACCTAGCTCCCTTATTTATTGCTGGTGGGAATATTAAATGGTACAACATCTCTTTGAAACAGTTTGGCAGTTTCTTAGAAAAGAAACACCATGTGATCCACAGTCACACTCTTGAGGATTTATTCTAAAGAAATGAAAAATATATGTCCACACAAAAACCTGTACACCAAAGTTTACAGAAGCTTTATTCATTATAGCCCTAAATTGGAAAAATAAAAACACAGATGTCCTTCACTGGGTAAATGCTTAAACAAACTGTAGTACATCCATACCATGGAATACTACTCAGCAATAAGAAGAAATGCACTATTGATGCATAACACATCTTGGACGAATCTCCAGAGACTTACACTAAGTGAGTAAGGCCAATCCCAAGAGGAAAAGTGCATTTGTATGATGTTCTTGGAATGGTAAAATTTTAGAAATGAACAGATTAGTCATTCCTGTGCCTAGGAATGGGGAGATGGGCAGAGAAGGAGACAGATGTAGTTGTAAAAGGGTAACACAAGGGATATTTTTGGTAATAGAACTGTCCGTTATTTTGTTATTTTGATCACAGTGGTGGATAAATCAACCTATACATGTGATAAAATTGTATACAACTAAATACCCTCATACCCACACAAATGAATACAAGTCAAACTGGAGAAATCTAAATAAGATTGGTAGATTGTATCAATGTCAGTATCACAGTTGGGGCATCATACTACAGTTTTATAAGATGCTATCATTGGAAAAAACTGGGTAGTAGATAAACTAGATGTTACTGTAACAAATGCATATGAATCTATAATTATTTTAAGAAAATTTTCAGTTTAGAAGCAAGTGATTAACTGCCATAAGTGGTAGAAATAAAAATGGCATGAGTGAAGGGATACTAGGCAAAAGTCTATCACAGTCCTCCAGATGATAGATGATGGCGGCCTTAATTAAGGTGCTGACAGTAGACATGGAGAAAAGCAGATGAATTCAAGTTATTTAGAAACCAGTATGTATGGCACTTGTCAGTGAATGAGTTAAGGACTGGGTGACAAGCACTGAAGTCATCTCTAAGGCTTTGATGCTGGATACCTTAGAGAACAGCAATACAACTGGGATTAAAATTCATTTTATACAAGATCTACATGAGGAAAGCTGTAAAACTTTGATGAAATAAAAAGATTCTAAATGAATGGAGAAATAGTCCATGTACATGGATAGAAAGATTCAATATTGTCACGATGTCAGTCTTTTCCATCTTAATCTATAGATTAAATACAATCTCAATCAAGATTTCATCAAGTTATTTTATGGACATTTTGTTGGAGGACTAAAACTTCCTGATGTCAAGACTTACCAGAAAGCTATAGTAATCAATACAATGAGTTATTGGTCAAAGAATAGACAAATACATCAGTGGAACAGAATAGAGAGCCCAGAAATAGACCTACATGAATATAGTCAACTGATTTTTGATCAGGGAGCAAAAGCAATTCAATGGAGAAAATATAGTCCTTTCAACAAGTGGTGCTAGAACAACTGGACACCCTCATGCAAAAGGGTGGGCCTGGTGGCTCATGCCTGTAATCCTAGCATTATGGGAGGCCGAGGCGAGTGGATTACTTGTGGCCAGGAGCTTGAGACAAGCTGGGTCAACATGATGAAACCCTATGTCTACTAAAAATACAGAAATTAGCTGGGCGTGGTGGCACAAGCCTGAAATCCCAGCTACTCAGGAGGCTGAAGCATGAGAATGACTTGAACCCAGGAGGCAGAGGTTACAGTGAGCCAAGATTGCGCCACTGCACTCCAGCCTCAGTGCCTGGGTGACAGAGTGAGACTCTGTCTCAAAAACAAACAAACAAAAAGAAATTATAATCTAGACATAGACATTACACATTACATTCTTCATAAAAATTAACTCAACATGCACCATAGACCTAAAGGTAAAATGTAAAACTATTAAGCTCCTAGAAGATAATATAGGATAACGTGTAGGTGACCTTGGGTTTGGTGATGACTTTTTAGATACTATAAAACGCCATAAGCATGATACATGAAAGAAAAAACTGGTAAGTTGGACACTGCTAAGACAACTTCTACTTTGTGAAAGATATTGTTAAGAAAATTAAAAAGCCACAGACTGGCAGAAAACATTTTTAAAACATATCTGATAAAGAACTGGTATCCAAAATACACAAAGAACCCTTAAATCTCAACAATAAGAAGACTCAATTTAAAAATTATAAAGCAAGTGAAAAGATGATGAACATCATTTGTCATTAGGGAATTGCAAATTAAAACAATGGGATACCACTATACACATACTAGAATGGCTAAACTCCAAAACACTGACAACACCTACTGCTGACAAGGATGTGTTACAACAACTCCCATTCAATGCTAGTAGAAATGCAAAAACTCATTTAAACTTTTATGGACGCTTAAAAGTTTCCCTCCAATAAGGTGGTACCAATTTATAGTTTCTGAAAATGCTTGTGCATACTTGTTGAGAGTTATACATAGTACTTAAATACCTGGAATCTACAGCTAGGTTGCCTACTTTCAAATCCTTGCTCTGCAACTTAGTAGCTGTGTGGTTTTATGCAAGTTATCTAACTTCTCTGCGCCTCAGTTGAATCATCTGTAAAACAGAGATCATAACATTTAGTGTACCTCATGGGATCATTGTGAGGATTAAATGAGTTAATATTTGTAATGTTTTAAGAATTATACCTGGAACAGTGTAAGTGCTATGTATTAGATGTTACTACTGTTCCTCATATGCTGCCTTAGAGTTTAATTTATATTATATATTTTATATATATGTATTATATATCTATAAATATATACACTTTTTGTATATGTATAAATATAAATTTTAATCTGAGGGTTAAAAATATTGTCTCTTAGAAGTATCCATTTGCATTTCCCTTTTATGTATTAAGGTTTAGATATATAGGGTTTCATATATTTGAAAGCTATTTATAATTTCTGTTCTGTCTTTTGCTGATTTTTCTATTGAGTTGTTGGTATTTTATTGATTTGTAGGAGTTGTTTATATATTAAGAAAATCTCCCTGTATCTATGGGGTTTATTATTTCATTAGATATTTATTTGGTGCTTATTAAGTATCAAGTACTATACTTGGTTCTAGAGAGCAGCACTGAACAAAACAAAGACCTCACTCTCATGAATCTTACATGTAATGGAGAGAGATAGACAATAAGAAAAGAACTAGTATGCTGGGTGATGATAAGTGGGATAAAATAATAAAGCATATACAAGGAATAGGGAGTGCTTGGTATGAAGGAGTTGCTATTTTATATATAGTGGTCAGGAAAGGCCTTCCTAATAAGGTGACATTTGAATAGATACTGAAGGAAATGAAGTAAGCCATGTGGACACTTGTTCATTTCAAAAGTATTTATTAAGCCTGTGCCAGGCACAATTCTAGACTCTTGTGTTGCAGTAGTAAATAAGACAAACCAAAAAAAGTTTTACCCCGTGGATCACACACTCTGGGGTGGGGGGAAACAGAAATAAATAATAAATGTAATGAATTAATTATATACTATTTTAGTAGTTGATCAATGCTATGGGTAAAAGAAACAGTAAAGTAAGTTCAGGCGGATCAGGAGTGCCAGATCCAGTTTGTTACATTAAATAGATGACACCAAGGTGGTAATGGGGTGCCAGATCATGAAGGCCCTCGTGGGCCATTGTACGGATTTGGGCTTTGACTCTGAATTAGATGGGAGTCACTGGAGGATTTTAAACATAAGAGTGATGTGACATAACCTTCATTTTTAGAGGATCAGTCAGACTGCTATATTGATAACAGACTTGAAGGAGGAAGGACAGAAGCCGGAAGAGCCATAAAAAGCTCTTGCATTCATCCAGGCAAGAGATGATGGTGGCTTGCACCAGGGTGTTAGCAATGGTGGGGGTCAAAGTGATTGAACTCTGGAGATATTTTGGAGGTAGATGTATAAAGGTTTCCTGAACTATTAAATGTATGGTGTGAGAAGGGAGGAGATAAGAATGACTCCAAGATTTTTGGACCTAACATTGGAACGATGGAGTTGCCGTCAACTGAGATGGGGAAGTTTGTGATTAGAACAGTTTGGGGACTGACCACAGATAGATGTAACTTAAAGCCATGAGACTAGACAAAATCACCAAGAAAGTAGTGAATGTAGATACTGGATTGGGAGATGAGGAAGAGGAAGCAAGGGAGATGAAGAAGGAGCACTCAATGAGATAAAGATAGAACTTGCCTATATACATCTGCGAAAACAGTATTCCAGTGAAAGGAAACAGAAAGTGTGAAGACCCCGAGGCAGGTCTCTGCTTGGTATTAGTATTTGTCTTGTACTGTTTTATTTCTATGTAGGAAATTTTATTTTTATGTAGCCATATTTATATTTTTTCTTTTAATGGCTTTTGGGTTTATGTCAGGCCTTAAAAAGGCTTTGTAAAGTTATCTCACAACCATTTAAAATACAGTGTATAATTCCAGCACTTTGGGAGCCCAACACGAGCAGATTGCTTTAGCTCATGAGTTTGAGACCAGCCTGGGCAACATGGTGAAACCCTGTCTCTACAGAAAATACAAAAATTAGCCAGGTGTGGTGGTATGCACCTGTGGTCCCAGCTACTTGAGAGGCTGAGGAGGGAAGGATCACCACTTGAGCCTGGGAAGTGGAAGTCGCAGTGAGCTGAGATCCTGCCACTGCACTCCAGCCTAGGTGACAGAGCAAGACCCTGTCTCAAAAAAAAAAAAAATAAATACATACATAAAAATAAATAAATGAAATAAAGTGTTTTCCTTACTAACTTAATACCAAATTTATTTTATGCTAAATTCTCATATATATTTGGATTGTTTGTTCTTCATTGATTTGTCTATCTAATCATGTGCCTATTCCAAACTGCTCTAGTTACTGAAGCTTTATAATATGCTTTAATATAAGGTAAATCTATCTCCTCTCATTACTTTTTTTTTTTTTTGGTAGAGATGGGTTTTTGCTGTGTTGTCCAGGCTGGTCTTGAACTCCTGGCCTCAAGCAATCTGCCTGCCTCAGTCTCCCAAAGTGTTGGGATTACAGGTGTGACCCATGGTGCCCGGCCGCCCTGTCATTACTCTTGTCCTTCAGAATTCATCTGGCTATTACTGCATGTGTATTTTTTCATGAGAACCTTAGAATCACTTGTCCCTTCCTCCAAATCCTGTTTGTGTTTTTATTGGGGCCATATTAAATATAATGATTAATTTAGGGACAGTTGCTATCTTTATAATATTGAGTTTTCTGAGCCAGGAATAAAGTACAACTATCCATTTAAGAATCCCTTTATGTACTTTAGTAGCATTTATAATTTTTTCATTTACATATTGTATTTTGCTGGATAGTATTATTCATAGGTCATATAGCATTTTTTCTTTTGTAAATGAGGTCTATCTTTCCTTTATCCTTTCTAAGTGGTTGTTTACATATAGAAATGTTATTAATTTTTTTATTTTATTTTGGTATCCATTTACTCTACTGTTTCATCTTATTGTTTATAATTTTTTCCATTAATGTTCTTGAACTTTCTAGGTATACAACCAAAGTTTCTGAAAGTAATAATTTTGCATCTTCTTTTTCAGTTTTTTAGACAGTTTTATTCACATGTATTTTACATACTATAAAGTTCAACAGTTTAAAGTAGACAATGTTTTCTGGTATACTTACCCAGTTGTACAAGGATCAACATAATCTGATTATAAAATATTATCATGATGCCCCCAAAGAAGTCTTGTACTCATTAGCAGTAAATCCTCATCCTCTCACTCTCTCCCAGCTTTGGGAGACCACTAACCTGCTTTCTGTCTCTATAAATGTGCTTATTCTGGATATAGCATATAAATGAGATGATATGATATGTAGCTTTTGTGACTGACATCTTTCACTTTGCATGTTTTCAAGGCTAATTCATGCTATAGCATCTATCAATACTTTATTCTTTTTTATTGTGGTAAAATATGCATAATATAAAATATACCATTTTCACCATTTTTGAGTGTACAGTTCAGTGGCATGAAACACATTATACTGTTGTGCAAACATCACCACCATCTAGTTCCAGAATTTTTTCCATCTAAATGAAAGCTCTGTACCCAATAAACAATAACTCCCCATTCCCTTCTCCCAGAGTCCCTGGTAAAAACTATTCTACTGTCTGTCTCTATGAATTTGACTAGTCTAATTCCCTCATGTAAGTAAAATCATACATTGTTTATCTTTTTGTGTTTGGCTTATTTGGCTGAATAATATTCTAGTGTATGGATATATCATTTTGTTCATCCATTTATCATCTGCCTATTCATTCATCAGTTCATCCATTCATCAGTTTCCACCTTTTGACTGTTACAAACAATGTTGCTGTGAACATTAGTATACACGTTCTTGCAGGGACATATGCTTTTATTTCTCTTGGGCATATACCTAGGAGTAGAATTGCTGAGTTACATATTAACTATATGTTTAAATATTTGAGGAGATGCAAAACTCTTTCCAAAGAAGCTGTAACATTTTTCATTCCCACCTGCAATAAAGGAGAGTTCCAATTTCTCTCATCCATGCCTATTAACTGTTTTGCTTTTTTTTTTTTAACAGTCACTCTGTTGGATGTGAAGTAGTATTCTCCTTGTGGTTTTTATTTGCATTTCCCTATTACTAATGATGTTTAGCACCTTTTTGTGTGTTTATTGCCATTTGCATATCTCTGGATAAATGTACATTCAAATGATTTGCCCTTAAAAAAAATTGGGTTGTCTTTTCATTATTGGGTTGTAAGAGTTCTTTATAGATTCTGGACACAGGTCCCTTGTTAGATACACGATTTGCAAATACTTTCCCTAATATCGTGGGTTGATTTTTCACTTTCTTGATGGTGTCATTTGAATCACAGTAGTTTTAATTTTGATGACATCTAATTTACCTATTTTTTTCCTATGGTTGTTTGAACATTTGGTGACATGTCTAAAGAAACCATTACATAACTTAAGATCATGGAGATTTATGCCTCTGTTTTTTTCTAAACGTTTTATAGTTTTAGCATTAGATTTTAAAAGTTTTTTTTGAGACAGGGCCTTACTCTGTTGTCCAGGCTGGGATGCAGTGGCACAATCATAGCTCACTGTACCCTCAAACTCCTGGGTTCAAGCAATTCACCCACCTCACCCTTTTGAGCAGCTAGGACTACAGATGAATGCCACCATGCCCAGCTTGCACTTACCTTTAACTCTATGATCCATTTTGAGTTAATTGTTATGTATGGTATAAGGAAGGGGTCCAATTTCATTACTTTGACTGTGGATATCTAGTTGTCTAGGCATCATTTGTTGAAAACATTTTTCCCATTGAATTACCTTGATACCCTTGTTGAAAATCAATTGAACATAAATGCAAGGGTTTATTTCTGGACTCTCAATTCTATTGTATTGATCTACATGTCTATCCTTACGTCAGTACCATGCTGTCTTGATTAATATAGCTTTGTAGCAAGTTTTGAAATCTGGAAGTGTGAGTCTACCAACTTTGTTATTTTTCAGTATTATTTTGGCTCTTCTGGGTCCCTTATTCTGCCAAATGAGTTTTAGGATTAGCTTTTTCTATTTCTGCAAAAAATCCACCTGATTTTTAAGGGGATTATGTTTGATTTGTAGATCAATTTCAGCAGTTTTGTCATCTTAGCAATATTTGTTTTCCCAATCCATGAAAATGAGATGTCTTTCCACTTACTTAAATCTTCTTCAATTTATCTTAACAGTGTTTTGTAGATTTTAGTGTACAAATTATACACCTCCTTGGTTAAATGTATTCATAAGTAGTTTATTTTTGATGCTATTATAAATTGAATTGGGTTTTTAATTATTTTTAAGAAAAATTATAGTTCGCTGGGTGTGGTGGCTCATGCCTGTAATTCCAGCACTTTGGGAGGCCAACGCACGTGGATCACTTGAGGTCAGGGGTTTGAAACCAGCCTGGCCAACATGGTGAAACCCCACCTCTACTAAGAATACAAAAATTAGCCAGGCATGGTGGCAAATGCCTGTAATCCCAGCTACTCGGGAGGCTGGGGCAGGAGAATTGCTTGAATCCAGGAGGCGGAGGTTGCAGTGAGCTGAGATTGCACCATTGCACTCCAGCCTGGGCAACAGAGCAAGACTGTGTCTCAAAAAAAAAAAAAAATTATAGTTGCCAAATAAAACTTTTATATATTTACAGTGTAAAAACATGATGTTTTGGTATATGAATGAATGGTGAAATGGTTATATGAAGCTAATTGACATATCTCTCACCTCACATGCTTATTTTTTGTTGTGAGAACATTTAAGATCACTTTTTTGTAATTTTCAAATATACAATACATTATTATTAACTATAGTCACTAAGCTGTACAGTAGATCTCCAGAACTTATTTATCCTGTTTAACTGAAATTTTGTACTCTTTGACCAACATCTTCCCATTCCCAAGCCCCGAACTGCAGTACTTGGAAACCACCATTCTACTCTCTGCTTCTATGAGTTCAACTTATTTAGACTGTATGTATAAGTGAAATCATGGAGTATTTGTCTTTCTGTGCCTGGCTTACTTCATTTAGCATAATTTTCTCCAGGTTCATCCATGCTGTCACAAATAACAGGATTTCCTTGTTCTTAAGACTGAATAGTATTCCATTGTGTGTGTGTGTGTGTGTGTGTGTATAAAACATTTTCCTCGTCCGTTTATCTATTAATGATTTAGGTTGATTTTATATCTTGGCTATTGTGAATAATGTCGCAATAAACACAGTAGCACAGACATTTCTTTGACATACTGATTTTAATGCCTTTGGATATATACCCAGAAGTGGAATTGCTGGATCATAGGGTAATTCTATTTTTTACTTTTTGAGGGACTTCCATACAGTTTTCCATAATGGCTGTACTAATTTACATTCCTTTTCACAGAGTGCAAGCATTCCCTTTTTTCTACATCCCCACCAGCACTTGTTATTTTTGCCTTTTTGATAATAGCCACTATAACGTTGTGATTTTACTAGTTGAATTTTTTTAAAATTTCCTTTTTGAGTTACTCATTATAGTGTATAGAAGTACAGTTTTTTGTGTGTTGATTTCTATCCTGAAACTTTGCTGAACTTCCTTATTAACCCTAATAGGGATTTTTTTTCTGGTAGATTCTTTAGGATGTTCTGTATATAACATCATGTCATTGGGAAAAGAGAGTTTTTCTTTTTCTTTTCCTATTTGGATGCTTTTAATTTATTCATTAGTTTTTTTGTTTTGTTTTGTTTTTTTGGCTAGAGCTTCTAGAAAAATGTTGAATAAAAGTGGTGAGAGTGAAATAAAGGGATGGAGGAAATTTTACCAAGCAAATGGAAAGAAAAAAAAAAGCAGGGGTTGCAATCGTAGTCTCTGACAAAACAGACTTTAAACCAACAAAGATCAAAAAAGACAAACAAGGGCATTACATAATGGTAAAGGGAACAATTCAACAAGAAGAGCTAACTATTCTAAATATATATTCACCCAATACACGAGCACCCAGATTCATAAAACAGGTTCTTAGAGACCTACAAACAGACTTAGACTCCCACACAATAATAGTGAGAGACTTTCACACTCCACTGTCAGTATTAGACAGATCAATGAGACAGAAAATTAACAAGGATATTCAGGACTTGAACTCAGCTCTGGATCAAGTGGACCTAGTAGACATCTACAAAACTCTCTACTCCAAATCAACAGAACCTACATTCTTCTCAGTGCTGCATGGCACTTATTCTAAAATTGAGCACAAAATTGGCAGTAAAACACTCCTCAGCAAATGCAAAAGAACGGAAATCATAACAGTCTCTCAGACCACAGTGGAATCAAATTAGAACTCAGGATTAAGAAACTCACTCAAAACCACACAATTCCATGGAAATTGAACAACCTGCTCCTGCATGACTCCTAGGTAAATAATGAAATTTAGGCAGAAATCTAGAAGTTCTTTGAAACCAACGAGAACAAAGAGACAATGTACCATAATCTTTGGGACATAGCTAAAGCAGTGTTAAGAGGGAAATTTATGACACTAAATGCCCAGATCAGAGGCTTGAAAGATCTCAAATTGACACCCTAAGATCACAATTAAAAGAGCTAGAGAGGCAAGAACAAACCAATCCAAAAACTAGCAGAAGACAAGAAATAACAAAGATCAGAGAAGAACTGAAGGAGATAGAGACATGAAAAACTCTCCAAAAAAATCAATGAATTCAGGAGCTGATTTTTTGAAAAAATTAACAATATATATAGGCCACTAGCTAGACAAATAAAGAAGAAAAGATAGAAGAATCAAATAGACACAATAAAAAATGATAAAGGGGATATCACCACTGACGCCACAGAAATACAAATTGCCATCAGAGAATACTATAAACACCTCTATGCAAATAAACTAGAAAATCTAGAAGAAATAAATAAACTGCTAGACACATACACCCTCCCAAGACTAAATGAGGAAGAAATCGGATTCCTGAATAGACCAATAACAAGTTTTGAAATTGAGGCAGTAATTAATAGCCTATCAAGCCAAAAAAGCCCGGGACTAGATGGACTCACCGCTGAATTCTACCGGGAATACAAAGAGGAGCTGGTACCATTCCTTCTGAAACAATTCCAAATAATTGAAAAGCAAGGACTCCTCCCTAACTCATTTTATGAAGCCAGCATCATCCTGATACTAAAACTGAGAAGAGACACAACAAAAAAAGAAAACTTCAGGCTAATATCCCTAATAAACATGGATGTGAAAATCCTCAATAAAATACTGGCAAACTGAATCAATCAACACATCAAAAAACTTATCCACCACGATCAAGTCGGCTTCATCCCTAGGATGCAAGGCTGGTTCAACATATGCAAATCAGTAAATGGAATCAGAACCAAAGACAAAATCAAAACATAAGCAGAACCAAAGACAAAAACCACATGATTATCTCAATAGGTGCAGAAAAGGCCTTTGATAAAATTAAACATCCCTTCATGTTAAAAACTCTCAATAAACTAGATATTGATGGAACATATCTCAAAATAATAAGGGCTATTTATGACAAACCCACAGTCAATATCATATTGAATGGGCGAAAGCTGGAAGCATTCCCTTTGAAATCCGGTACAAGACAAGGATGTCCTCTCTCACCACTCCTATTCAACATAGTATTGGAAGTTCTAGCCAGGGCAATCAGATAAGAGAAAGAAATAAAGCGTATTCAAATAGGAAGAGAGGAAGTCAAATTGTCT